>NC_090926.1:1033917904-1038917904 GCF_040938575.1 Ambystoma mexicanum | reverse complement strand
GTACAATGCATGATCATTGAAAAGCAAATGCCTCCGCAGGGATCTCACTCGTTTTTAAGAAGGGGGGAGACTGCTCTGGAATTCACAGAGGCTGCAATACAACCACCTAATAATTTCTTATAATGCAGACCTAAATCACCAATACTGGCACGGGGCAGCATGGTAGGGATCCGTCGTTGACTCCGCCTGAGCTCCTATCCCACCCTTAGATGGATGGACTCGACACTGCGATTAGCAGCCATATGGACTGGCAGGATAGCGTAGGGGCAACCAATTTGTTTTGGAAGCAAGATAACGCAGAGCAACACAGGTTTGAATCCCGGTTCCACACTTAGAGACTGGCCTCCGGTATTGAGCATTTATTTATTCATTGGATATTTATAAGGATTGGATTTTTATAAACAAAAACAGTGTTTCAATGTGAAAGGGAGCAAGGGAACACATAAACAATGGAAAGGCAATGAATAAATAACAAACCAAACAGTGGTCCTACTAGGCTTTTAGGAAAGGGAGCAAGGGAACACATAAACAATGGAAAGGCAATGAATAAATAACAAACCAAACAGTGGTCCTACTAGGCTTTTAGGAAAGGGAGCAAGGGAACACATAAACAATGGAAAGGCAATGAATAAATAACAAACCAAACAGTGGTCCTACTAGGCTTTTAGGAAAGGGAGCAAGGGAACACATAAACAATGGAAAGGCAATGAATAAATAACAAACCAAACAGTGGTCCTACTAGGCTTTTAGGAAAGGGAGCAAGGGAACACATAAACAATGGAAAGGCAATGAATAAATAACAAACCAAACAGTGGTCCTACTAGGCTTTTAGGAAAGGGAGCAAGGGAACACATAAACAATGGAAAGGCAATGAATAAATAACAAACCAAACAGTGGTCCTACTAGGCTTTTAGGAAAGGGAGCAAGGGAACACATAAACAATGGAAAGGCAATGAATAAATAACAAACCAAACAGTGGTCCTACTAGGCTTTTAGGAAAGGGAGCAAGGGAACACATAAACAATGGAAAGGCAATGAATAAATAACAAACCAAACAGTGGTCCTACTAGGCTTTTAGGAAAGGGAGCAAGGGAACACATAAACAATGGAAAGGCAATGAATAAATAACAAACCAAACAGTGGTCCTACTAGGCTTTTAGGAAAGGGAGCAAGGGAACACATAAACAATGGAAAGGCAATGAATAAATAACAAACCAAACAGTGGTCCTACTAGGCTTTTAGGAAAGGGAGCAAGGGAACACATAAACAATGGAAAGGCAATGAATAAATAACAAACCAAACAGTGGTCCTACTAGGCTTTTGGATATTCGGAACGTGCATGTGCAGTGACAAAGAAGCGGGGGGGCAGAGGGGTGAGTGCTACAGGGTCCCCCAGCATGTAATAAAAGATGAATTCATTAATCTCTCCTATCCCTCCTCCCCTGTCTCTTCTCTTCCTGTCCATCTCTCTGACCATGCCTTACTCTCGTTCTCCCTCTCTCCTCCTCCACTATTACTAATCCCTCCCCTCCAATCTACTCACGTCGCGACCTGCGTGATTTCGACACTACCCTCTTCTCTGACACTTGCTCTTCTTCTCTTCCATCTCACCAAGACTTTGCACTACTCTCTCCCTCCCGATGATGCTCTCTCTTCCCTTTCATCTTCTATCTCCACTACCCTCGACCAACTCTATCCCCTTTCTCTCTTCCGCCCTACTCAGAAACCTCCTCAACCCTGGCTTACTTCCGATCTCCGCTCTATGCGGCGCCTTCTCAGGCGATTAGAGAGACTATGGCTCAAAACTCCCTCGCTTTCCAATCAAACCTCTTACTTCTCTTACCACGCACTTTACAACTCTTGTCTTGCAATGGCCAAATCCTCCTACTACTCTAAACCTCTTCAATCTCAAGCCCCCCATCCTCGTTAGATTTTTCAAACTCTTTCCTGCCTTCTCTCTCCTTCCACTCCTGATCCCTCATCCAATTCCACACTTTCTCCCTCTGACTTTGCCAACTACTTTTCCTCCAAAATCATCACACTCAGGCAAAAAATTAACTCCCTCTCTGACTCCCTCTCTCCTCCTCCCCCTCTCCTCCCTCTTCTATCATGTCTGTCTTCTCATCTGTTTCCCCTTCTGATGTCTCCTCCCTTCAAAGCCCACCCCACATCCGCCCCCTCTGACCCTCTGCCCTCTGTTCTCATCCCTAAAATCTACCCGCTTCTTATCCCTTACCTTACCACTTTCTTCAACTCTTGCCTCTCCTCATCTACCTTCCCTTCTGCTTTCAAACATGCAACGATTATTCCTATTCTCAAGAAACCCTCTGCTGATCCACTGCTCACTGCTAACTACAGACCTATTTCTCTTCTGCCTTTTTCTTTCAAAACTCCTTGAACGCCTTGTCTACTCTCAACTCTCTTCCTTTGTCTCTTCTTCCTCCCTCCTTCCTCCTTTCCAATCTGGCTTCCGTCCCAAACATTCCACCGAAACTGCCCTCACCTCTATTCTCAACTCGCTCTTCTCTGCTCATCATGCAAAAGCAATCCTCTATCCTTATTCTCCTTGATCTCTCTGCTGCTTTTGACACTGTCGATCACCCACTCCTGCTCCACACTCCCTCCTCCTTCGGGTTCAAAGGCCCTGTCCTAAAATGGCTATCCTCTTACCTTTCCTCTCGTTCCTTTGCTGTCTCATGGGGAGGCCAGACCTCTCCTTCCTTCCCTCTTAGTTACGGTGTTCCTCAAGGCTCTGTACTTGGTCCTTTCCTCTTCTCTCTCTACACCTCCCTCATTGCCCCTGTTATCTCCTCCTTTGGCATCTCCCATCATTTCTATGCCGACAATACTCAGCTCTTTCTCTCTTTCTCCTCCTTCACACCTGACCTCCACCTTAAACTCTCCTCTTGTCTCACAGCCATTAAGAACTGGATGTCCTCCCGGTTTCTCTCACTTAACACCGATAAAACCGAAGTCCTTTTCTTCCCCTCTAATACTCTTCCTCTTCCCTCTCCTCCCTCTTTCATCCACTTTCCTCCTTCCAATCTCCACTCATGCTCGCAACCTAGGTGTTCTCTTTGACTCCTCTCTCACCTTCTCGCAATACATTTCACTCACCTCCTGCTCCTGCAGATACCACCTCTACAATATTCGCAAAATCCGTCCCTCCCTCACATTCCATGCTACCAAACACCTAATCTCCTCTCTCATCTTTTCTCGCCTCTTCTATTGCTCCTCTCTAATCTTAGGTCTTCCCTCATCTCAGTTTACCCCTCTCAAATCTATTTACCACTCTGCTATTCGTACCCTCTGTCTCCTTACCTCCCGTGACTCCATCTCTGCTTCGCTCTCTCACCTTGGCTGGCTACCTTTCTACCTACAACTTAAATTCCACTTTCTTTGCCTTGCTTTCGGATGTATACGAATTGTTCGAACTACAATTGTTCGAATTACAATTGACCTTTGCACAATTGACCGAATTGTGAAGGTCAATTGTTACATATATGCGGGTGGAAACCCCCCGCAACCCCCCATTATATATATATATATATATATATATATATATATATATATATATATATATATATATATATATATATATATATATATATATATATATATATATATATATATATATATATGGTCAATTGTGCAAAGGTCAATTCGGACCCTCGACTTTTGGTCAATTCGGTAATTCGAACAATTGTGTTCGAACAATTTGGGTAATACCTTGTTTTCAAAACCCTCCATGGTCTTGCTCCTCCCTATCTCTCCTCCCTTCTCTCCTTCTACTCCCCCTCTCGCCCCCTTCATTCTGCTGGACACTTCCTTCTCACTGTTCCTCCTTCTCCCTGTGCTTCCTCCCGGTTCGCTCCTTCCAACTTCTTGCTCCTCTGCATTGGAACTCTCTCCCCCTCTCAATCCGCTCTTCCACTTCCCTCCCCTCATTTCGCAATTCCCTTAAATACCTCCTCCTCCACTCCCCACCTTGAAGCACCCTCCTGCCCTCTTTACTCCCCCCTGTTCTTTTTTCCCCTCTTTTAATTCCTCTCCCCCTTCTACCTTTGCATTCTTCCTCCCCTCCTGTTACATTTATTCAATCCTTCCCCTGCCCCTCCCCCAACACTCCTGTTCCCACTCCACTCCCCCCCTCTCAGTAAATTGCTCTTTGCACTGGTTTGCTGAATGATTCAAGTTGTAATTTGCTCATAACGTTATTGTTATTACTCTGTATTTTGTTGTTCCAATGTACAGCACCTTGGTGTAAAGTCCTCTATAAATAAATAAATCAATCAATAAAGTCCAAGGGCCCACAATGTCTGCACTGATCCCAACCTACTGGCCAAGGACAAATGCACCCAGAGTCCACTCCAGAATACCCCATTTTCCTCTAATGTCTGTATTGGTCCACACCTTCCTTGCTGCTGGGATTTCTCCAAGTAGGTGTCACTATTTCAGAAGATAAAGATGTTCTCATGCCACTCAATGCTAATTAAGGAACCTATATTAGTGCTCAGCATCTCTTTCGCATCCCCTTCTGAGTTACATGTTCCATGCGCTTTGAAGTTCGAATATTACGGTAGGACTGACCCAGCCATTCATCCTCTCAAGGTTGATACATTGAGTAGCATTACATTATTGGGTAATAACACCTACTAGTACAAGTGCTTAGAGCCAAGAGGAATACACATGAAGAGCTATATAAGAACACCAATTATTAATATTAGCGACCTATCCTGCGTTTGCAGTGTTACAACATGGTTTGACTTAAGCAGTTATTCCAAGTGTTGCAATAGCCTAAATCATCGTCACCCCAGGGTTTATTGCTAAATGCTTGCACATATATGCCCAATGATGGACCTATAGAGGTACATGACGTTCTTTGAGCACCCAAAGCAGTTGGTTACAAAGTAGCAGTGCCCAGAGGCACTCGCAGGCGGCAGAGTCATGTTGCAAGCATTGACACTCCATTTACATGTCTATTTTTGTATTTATTTATTTAGTTATTTTTTTATTGTGAATTTTATTTTGAACAACAACACTTTTATCACAGTACTTTCCAATTCCTTTTTACACACAGTATATATTCCAATCCTAAAATCATCATCTTCCCATTCCTGAGGTTCAAACATAGCCAGATCAAAATTATTTCTAAAATTTAGATCGTCACATATCTTTGTGATCCCCATATTACCCTGACAATTCAACTAAACTTAAATCTCAAATTCATTATTAAGTTAATCAGCATTATCAGTTCATATGGATTATTCATTGTCTTGTAGGTCTTTTAATGTTGCATCTAGCAATTTTATTCCAGCACAAGTGAATCGCTCATCATTCCCGCTTCTGAAAAGTTCCCACCACTCATTAGTAGATTTTGCTTGAAACTGTTCCATAAAACTTCCTAGGCATTTATGCCTTTGTTGGAATGTTGCGCTACATTCATATATCAAATGTTGTGTGGTTTCAGCAAGAGTCAAGTTTTTACATAGTCTACAAGAACCTCCATGTATCCCATGATTCCCCATCTTATTTTTTAAATCATTTGTCGGAAATACTCCCAGTCTCATTTTCATCAATTGTTGTCAAAAGTGCCTAGTCGGAAATCTTCTTATGTATTTTGGCACTTTATCGACATCTCTGTGTTCATTTGCAGTGTTCTGTTGACTTTTATATCGTAATCATTCCTCTCTTGTCAGAATCCAGTCTTGTGTTTTCAACTTTTTTTTCACACTGTTTTGGTTATCAATTAGTTCTTTCATTGTGGCATCTACTGTTGCTAGATACTTAGTCCACTCTACTTTTCATGTGTTGAGTAAATCAGCACTTTTTCCGGTGCCTTTTGATGCCAGTATTTGATAACCAACCGCTGATTTTTCAACCGAGATTTTCCACAGTAATGAGTGATTACAACTTTATTATGGAATGTAGGGACTGCAACCCAAGCTCTGTTCAAATTGCTGCAACCTGTGTGCATCTTGGAAGTTTTAGTATTGGCTTCCAGAATTGGGCCTCTAACTTTGCCCATATTTCCCAGGTGATGTTCATACCTGCTTCACCATCGAACGTTAAAATGGGCACTAACTTCTGTAAGTAGAATGACCGAACTGGAATTTGGGAGACTTTTCCAAACCTTCCGTTGAGAATTAAAACCTGTGAATGCAGCATTCAGACTTTTTGAAAGAGTTTGTTGGTCCACTCATGAGTGACCGATTGATTTTCACTCCCAAGTATCGAATTGCGTTTACTAATTCTATAGTTTCCTCACCTAGTTTACATTGAAATCTTCTCTCAGTTGTTTTCTTGGATTCTACTATTGTTACAATTTTTTATTTCCAAATATTGATTGTTAAGTTGTTCGTTGTCATATATTCTTGAAGCCCATGCAGTAGTCGTTTTAACCCAATTTGGGTTCGATCAAGTAAAACAATGTCGTCTGCATAGCAGATCATAGAGACTTCTTGGTTGTTAATTTTAGGTGGGAAATGTCTGATGCTCGTTAAAGCCTCTGGCAGGTCTGCAATGTATAACTTGAAGAGTGTTGCAGCAAGGGGACACCCTTGCTTCACCCCTTTGTTTATCATTAGCTTTGAAGGATAACGTGCCCTTGTTGTTCAGTCTTATTTGGGTTGATGTTCGGTGGTGGAGTCCCTTTATTGGTTCCAGTAATTCAATCAGACACTTCCATTCTTCAAGTTTTTCCCATAATGTTTTCCTGTTGACTCTGTCAAAAGCGTTTCTTAGATCAATAAATGCAAGATGTATTTTCTCTCCTGTTTTAATGGCAGTTAGTTTTAAAACAGATATAATGAATAGATTCAATTCCGTGCCGGTACCTTTGGTGAACCCTGTCTGACGAGGGTCTATGATTTCCTTTAATTCAGCCCATTCTGATAGTTTTTTTTGAAGGGCTGTAGCAAAAATGTTTCCAATAGTGTCCAGAAATGAGATTGGCCGGTAATTTCCCGGTTCATCTCTGCTCCCGTTTTTAAAGATGGGCACAGTTATACTTTTGGTCCATGATTCAGGGATTTGTTTGTTTTCTGCCAGATTTCAGAAAATAAGGCAAATCAAGTTTGCCCATGTTGCAGTTTTTTTTTTAAGTGCATGTTATTTCGGCCCTCTGGTCCGGCTGCCGTTGAGTCTTTCAGTCGTTTTATTGATAATTCGATAGACTCTTCATCCTTTGTGATGTTCCATGGGATGTCGCTTACTTCCAATTTTGTTCTGGCGATGACTTAAGTACTTTCAGCATTTGATTATTTATTATGTCCCACATCTTTCTAGTTGTTCCTTGTGCCATCGCGCGCAACATTAGTCCCCCCTGCTCTTGGTCCCTCAGGTATCTAAAATTTCTCAGCCAGTTCTTATACTGCAGTCTTTTAGTTTTGATTTCCACACGTCGTATCTCTCGAATTGATGACCTTTTCAACAGCCGAATCTCTCTCCTTAATTGTTTCCTTTTATCTGTCAGTGCTATACTATATTGATGTTTCGGTAGAATTTGGGACACACAGGACCCAGATTTCAGAATTTCATAGATCTCCAATAGGGTGTCAGTTTCTATTTCTGTATTGTCCAGTTGTATTTGTGCTTTAATTTCTCCATTAGGTCACTGACATCTTTCTTTTTCATATGGAGCTGATTTCCGCCTGGATTCAGCTCTAATTCCTGTGCATTTATACTACTGCTTTGTATTCATTTGTTTGCCCAGGTAAGTCATGGTATGTTATGATCACTACTCTCTTGTGTTATAACTTCAAGACATTCGGTCTTATGAAGATCACACTTTAGGATACAAATATAGTCCAAGATGTAACTTCCTACACCATTAGACCACGTGTGATTCCCAGGAATTTATCCAGTTACTTGACCATTCAACATTATTAAATTGTTCTTGTTGGCCATCTGTATCCATTTTCCAGCATTCAGGTTAGCCTACTTCAAGTCATCAATAATTGATCTACCCTGATGATCTAGGCATTTGATGTTTAGATCTCTGCATAGACTAACAGTCAAATCAGCGTCCATTGCTCTTTCTTTATCAATTATGTTGATGATTGTACCCAATAGAGTCTTAGCCTTTATTCCCAACGGACTCCAATATATGTTGAATAATAAAGACTTATGTCTAGTTCCTTGTTCAATATCCTTGCTTTCCATTAGAATCCATTGTAGGTAATTGTTAGGAACTCCATGTTTTAGGACTGATTTACCCATTCCATGCTCAATCAAGATCAACAGGCCTCCAAAAGGTCTTCCATTTTTGCCCTTTTGGGCAGGATTAAGATAAACTTTGTAATTGTCACAAGCGGGCAATTCCCTAATCCAAACCTCTTGAACGCATATAATCGACGCATCCTTTAATTCGTTATTTAGTTTGTTTAATAGATGGGCCCTGGTGTTCCATGAAATGAGTGTCTCTTGATTCACTCGGGGTACTTCTTTATTTTCTCTTTGTTGATGTTTCCTGTTGTTAAAGAACATGCAAGCCAAGCCCAATCCTCGTTCATTGCTTGCGATTTTTTAATGAGTGAGCTCTGATCTTGAATTTCTTTTTCCTTGTTTGTATTCTCAAAAGTAACACAAAACTTTTTTATTCTCAACCTCTTTGGGTCAATAGTCTCTTTTTTCTGTAACATTTCTTTCTCCTCCTTTTTATTATTTGTCTTGATTACTGCCTGTTTGACACCTCCAATTTTTAGGTTATGATCATACATGTCATATCCTAATTTTCTTAGTTTAGTTTTTTCTTTTAAAATCTTATCTTTTATTCTTGATGAGAGTAGATGTATAACAACCTTGTCTACTCTGTATTCGTTGACGTATTCAACCACTGCTATGTCATCCGTCTTTAAGTGTTTTAATTCTGGCACGCAGTGTAGCAGTTGAATAACATTCGTCCGATTTAAATTTATATCCTCATTGTCGCCCATTACATTTTATTTATTTATTTATTCGCATTTGTAAAGCGCACGTACAGCCCAGGGGCATCATGGCGCTTGTTACAGGAGTTTGCAAAGAATTTTCATTGGTGTGGTTACATCTGACCAGAAGGTCTCTTAGTTACAGGATACAGTTAGTCGACATGTTCTTTGAGCATACAGAAACACAGAAAACAAAGCATGTTATGTTGGTTAAGTGAAGAGATGAGTTTTGAGTGCTATCCGGAACGCAAGATGGGATTGAATCATTCTGTGGCTAGGCGGGAGGGCATTCCACTGTGAGGCAGCTATCGTAGGGAAGCTGGATCCTCCCGCGCTGATTTTTTTGGTTCTGGGCACCTGGATAAGGTTGGAGTAACCCTCCCTAAGGGGTGTTGCAGCCGTGTGTTTGACAATCCTCTGTGTGCCAGTGAAAGAGTTTTGAACGTGATTCTCTGTTTGACTGGGAGCCAATGGACTTGTCTCCTGATTTCTGAGATGTTTTCTTTCCTTGAAGTCCCAGTGGCTGCCCTGAGGGCATTGTTTTGCGCTATTTGCAGTTTAGAAAGGTTTTTACATGACGTTCCAGATAGTAGGGCATTGCAGTAATCTAGTCTAGATCCAATGATGGCTCTAGCTATGGTGAGGCAGTTATGTTGTGAGAGGAAAGGTCTGGCTGCATTAATGATTTTGGCGTAGTAGGCTGATGAGGTGGAGATAGCATTTACTTGTCTGTCCATGGTGAGGTTTGAGTCTAGGTAGATGCCTAGTGTTTTGACATGTTCAGACACTTTGATAGGTGTATTGTCGATGGTGAAGGAGGACTATTCCTGACTAAGGTTACCCAGGGTGGTAGGTGAGCCGATGAGTAGGAGTTCTGTCTTTTCACTATTTAAACAGAGCCAGTTGTCGGCCATCCATGATTGGATGGTTGAGTATATAACGGTAAGATTGGCCATGTCAGTCTTGTAGTCACCTGTGAGAGGGATTAACACCTGCGTATCATCTGCATAATTGGTGAATGAAATACCCATGGCATCCAGGATGCTGAACAGTGGCCTGTTGAACAGGTTATAGAGGGTGGGTGCTATGCAAGACCCTTGTGGGACTCCACATGTAAGTAGGCTCGGTGCGGCAGTGGCCGAGTCCGAGAAGACTTTCATAGCCCTGCCTTGGAGAAAGGAGGTGACCCAGTCGCGTGCTTTGTGTGAGAAATTGGCTGCAGAGGCAAGGCGGCGGCACAATGTGTTGTGGTCGACCAAGTCGAACGCAGCGGATAAGTCGAGGAGTAGGAGAAGTGCAGGTTTGCCTAAGTCCCTCCAGTCGTCCATTTGGTTTTTTAGATCGAGGAGGGCTGATTCTGTGCCATGTCTTGGGCAGAAACCTGATTGGCGCAAGCCAAGGAGTTGGTTTTCTTCAAGGTGTTTTGGACTTGCATATAAGCTGCTTTGTGGAGCATTTTTAGCAGGAATGGGACTGTGGTGATTGGTCTGTATTTACCGGGGACAGTGGGGTCGAGTGTTGGTTTTTTGATTAATGGGCGTACCCAAGCTTCTTTGAGATCTTTCGGGACAAGGCCTGATCTGAAGGAGGTATTGATGAAGGCAGTGATAAAGGGAGCAAGGGTGTAAGAGGAGTCTTTGATAAGTTGGGCAGGGCAGGCATCCCCTTTGCAATTGGAGGGATTTATAGACTTAAGCATATATCCTTAAGGATTTTCAATCCTTATTTTTGGTTTAGAGTTTCGCCAAGTCACTATCTTTACATTCGCCAGCTTTGTAACTTTTAGAATTTGTTGTTTTTTTGGCCGGATTCTTTGGATTCCAGTTTTTTTTATTCTTTCTTGGTTTTTCGCTGTATCTTTTAATTGCATTTTGAGTGTCTACTCAGTTTGTAATTTCTTCCATTTTTGATCCAGTGTGGCGAAGATGTAGTCATCATCTAGGGATACCTCTGTATCTCCCTCTTCGTCCTTAGATTAATTGGATAAGCTCTCAGAGGACTTCACCAATGTGAGTTTGTGTATAACCCTCTTCGACGTTACCCTTTTTGTTTTTTTACTAGAATCAGTCTCGGACAGAGTTCAAACTTCATTAATATAGAAAGATGCATCATCTATCAAGTCACGATCCGTCTCCATCTCTAGTTCCTTGTTGAACACATCACTGTCGTAATCTGAGATATTGGAGCATTTTATTTTTCTAGATAAGTCGTGTGTTGTTGCCACTGACTTTGTTGCAGATGTCTTAAGCTTTGTGATAATTTTTTTAGGGGATGGAATCATTTGTACATTTCTTAGAAAAGCTCTGGACCCTGTCACTTTATTACTCTTATTTATTTTGATGTTTTTAGGTTTTTTTACATAGACTTTTCGTGTCACTTGTTTCCCACCGGCATCTGAGCATCTGGTGTCCTTTTCTTCTACCACCGTGAATTCGCCAGGTACTCTCTGATTTGTGCCAACCACATGATAAAGGATATCTTTTGTAGTATTTAGATTAGGTATTCCAGTTTCTACACTTAAACATTGAAGCGTCTCTGAATGAGCAGGTCTGTGTGTCATTGTCGAGCTCAATTTAGTTGTTGTAGTAGGATCGACTGGAGCTTTTTTCTTATCACTAGGGTTGCCCTGGACTAATATACACATTTTTCTATTAGATGTCACGTCATGATTGTCTCTTATGTTGGCGTCAGAGGAACTTTGTTTTGGATCCGAAGCAGTAGACTTTGATCCCTGTTGCATTTGGTTTTGTGAGGCTTTATTGACTGATGTCTGAAGTATGACCTGGTTCGCTGTAGATGCATACATGCCTTGTGGCAGATCAATTACAGGATTCACTCTTCTTCTAGCCTCCTTCTCATTAGTTTCAGTTGTTTTCCTCATCCATTTTAGCGAATCCAATAATGCATTGATTTTTCTTCTTGGATCCCACTTGCCAAGTCGCAGAGTCTCCTCTGCCACTCCGATGAGCACTATGCCTCATGATTCAGTCGTTCATCCAATTTTGAAGAGTAAAGTTCCAGTTTTGTTATTTTAGATTGAATTTGTAATAGTAAGTTGGTATTATCCTTCAAGTTTTCATTTATGGACTAATTTTGTGTATGGGGCAAGAGAGATGAAAGTGCCGCCATTACGTTAATATGGATCTGAATCCCTGCTGCCACGGAAAGATGGTTTATCCCCAAGGCTTGAGCATAGGATTCGTCACCTCCAAGTTTCGTGATGCCTGTTTAACGTTAACAGGTGAGTCGGAAAATATAGACTGATCTGAATCCTTTATCGGTTCAGTGGCTTGTTTTGATTCAATAGATTTTAATTTTACTGAATTGTCGTCCAAGTCTCCATTGTGAGCTTTCCAGTCTCGATCTTTATTTATTGTATTTGTTGATCTTTCTTGAGTCCTGTACTTTTCAGTACCCTCACTTTGTATGTCTCCTTGACCCTTATCATAGTTCTTTTTTTAATGATTTGTCATTTTTTGTAGCAAATCGATGTTCCTTTACAAAGCTTATTTGCTTATGGGCTGTCACATGACTTTTATTAGGTTCGCAATCTTTACTCACGGGTCCCTGTGCGCCTTTTTGCAGTGAAATCACAGACGCTGCTTGTTTGGTGAATGTCGCTTGCGAACCTATAACTTTCATCTTCCTGACAAAGTCTTCTCTCCTTTTCAATTCTCGGATCTTATCTGCAATCGATGTTTCATTTAAACGTTATTTCTTGCCTTGCCTCGCTTTCCTAATAATCGGGTAAAGGCTTTACAGCGCAGATTTGACATCATTGTTCGTTCAAGAACTTGTACATCGCCCGTGTGGTAGGAGAATTGAGAATGTTGGGGGATATCGATATTATCTCCCTTGTGTGAAGGGTTAATATCTACCCATACTTCTTCTTCTATGTCTCTGTTCATATTATCCTCATCGTACCAGGAATCATACTCACATCTTGTCGGATTTATTGTTGAAGCTTTCGTCATTATCGATATACATAACCGTGTCGATGTTGGGCAGTAGTAGAATCGTTATGTACAGTTTTGCTTATCCTCATTGCAGAATTTGTATGTACAGCGCTTCCTTCTTTTTTAAGAAGTCATACTGGGCTGTTTTAAAGTCATGCTGTTCTTTACAAAGTGAGTGTTGTTTCCACACCCAGCATTTCTCTCTTCAGATGAATTTTGCATACGAGATTCGTGTAGCTCTTCAGGTGAATTTTCAATTAATTTGCTGTTAAAGTCAATATGTGAAGTACAATCAATTTCCGCTGCTCGCTTTTCTTCCTGCGGTGGCAGTTCGTTCTGCCTGGCTTCACATGTATTGCCTAGCTGTGTTTCAAGTGCCCTTACAATCGTGAAAATCTCCAGATGTGCATTGGAGACTATCTCAACAACTGCCTTGTCTTCCACTCCGCCATTGCTCTCCTCTGCCCTCGAAACACAGGGTGCAGACTCATATGGCGAAGCACCACGATACGATGTAGGGATCGTGAGTTGATTGTTTTTTTCTGTTTGAACGTTATTTATCTGGCATGGCGGGTTGGTAAAAATCTTATCCAGCCTCTGTACAGCAGGTACAGCCTCATTTTGTCCGTTGGAACTACTATACAGGGTTGTTTCTTCTACAATGCCACGCACTTCTTTCTCCCTGTTGAGCGAGGTTGTTTAGGGACCAAACATGTCTATAAGGGAACCAAGATCACTCAATTCCGCGTCTGTGACTTTAGAGTCAGTTATTTCATGTTCATTCATAAACGTGGCATTGTGTTTAGACTGTTTAGATTCATTGTAATGCGGTATGGTGTTTGCATTTGTCGTAGCGGAAATATCACATTCAGCTGTTTCCTTAAGGCCATCATTTACACAGTTATTTTGCCATGTTCGCATACGACGATCACCTTGCATTCCGCTCGTTTCACTTACCGAGCGTCCACGAGGACCTTGTCGCTGTTTGCTTCGCTGGTTCCAATGCACGGCAGACAGGTGGTTCTCTTTTGGCCATCGTCTTGGCTCTTGTGTTTGGTCTCGTGGGTGCTACGGGAGTAGTATCCTCCATTGCTTCTCCTGGACTCTGACTGCAGTTGGGACTGGAACTCCTGCCCGAACTCACGCGCGGCACTACGCACCTGAAGTGAGTTTTTAAGGGTAGTCAAGTTAATTAAACTGATAAGCACTCGAACACGCAGTAGCAATAACCGTAGCAGCAGCTCCTCTCCCCACAACGACTGGAGTTGTGACTGGAACTCCTGCCCGAATTCACGCATGGCGCTACGCGCCTGAAGTGAGTTTTTAAGGGTGGTCAAGTTAATTAAAGTGATAATCACTCGAACACGCAGTAGCAATAGCTGTAGCAGCAGCTCCTCTCCCCACAACAACTGGAGTTGTGATTGGAACTCCTGCCCAAAACCATGCATTTATTTATTTTTAGAGAGCTCACTGCTTAGCTTAATTGCTTCATGGCGCTTTGGCAGATTCCAGAAGTGGATACTTGTGGGTGTCTTGTTAGAACAGAGGGGTCTTGACTTTTGCCCTGAAAGAAAGCAGGTTTCGGGGCACGTCGTACGTTCTTGAAGGTTATTCCAGAGCTGGGAAGCTGTTGAGGCTAATCATTTGGACATTTGGCCTTGGCTCTTGCATGGCTTTTTGGGGATTAGTAGGCAGATGCCCTGTGCAGAGATTAGGGCTTCTTTGGGCGGAGAAGAATGCAAGTCCATATAGTATTGCCGTCTCAGGTAAAGTTCTATGGCAAGAGGTCACAGGCATCCACGCAGTACCAACTACAGGCCCGCTGTGATTAGAAATACTGGTTATTAAGTTGGCAATGCATGCCTAAACACTGCCTGAATGAAAGGCATGACGTAAACCTCTAGGCTGAGTACCGCATAGCTAACATTCCTTGCTGTGCGTCTCCTTCAGCATGATAAGTAGCCCAGTGCTATATGATATTTGCAGCATGGGCTGCTGCACATTCATGATCGCTGTATCTCGACTCTACAGCTGTGGCGCCACAATGTAATATTCCGGTCCAATTTCAATATGACTCAAGTTTTAATTACAATAATAATATTGACAGCGTGCACACATGAGACGCGTGTGTGCGATGGGTGGGGTGACCCCATGTAACTCTGACATCACAGTGAGACGGGAGGACAAAGAGTGAGGTCACACACTTTACAATTAGGTCCCTAAGCACTACTGAGAACAGCACATACAATAGCACGAGGAACGGTGTCCAAACACATTTAATAAAGGGTAGGGGGTTATAAATGGAAGTGGAGGGCCTGGGTCAGAGGAAGCAGGTGGGGATTGCAGCCTGTAAACTAACATTAAGAAAACGATAAACGAAGGTCTGAACTGCGCAATTAAAAATTCTTGGTGGCTCGGCTGGTGCCAGGGGTGTTGACAAGTTAAAAGCAGGAAAATACTCGGTGTGGCTTGCCTTTTTAGCTAACTGTCTGTTTAAAAAAAAAATCTTATCTGCGAGGGAAGCAGTGGAAAAGAGAACACGCTATTCTTCAGGGTGACAATGGAAAGTGTGCATCCTGTTTGGAGGAGTGAAAAGTTTGACATTGTATTACAAAATTGTAAGAAAACTATGACCACACAATTGGGTCACATTGTGAACTGGACTTATTGAAATGAGCAACATCTCTAAAACAACTGATAAGGATCGGCTTCCTCACGACATCACACACTCAGTCACACGCTGTCCCCCTCCCTCGTCCAGTCACACGACATCACACACGCACACTACTACTCACTTACCTTAGCTAGCTCGAGTTGAGTCTCTCTCTAGTCTCCCACTCCCTCGATAATCAAACGCCGTTGCAGAGGCAGGCCCAGCCTTCTCAGTCAGCACGAGCATGCGTCTCTGCCTGGCTACTCCACTTCGCTCTGGACAAACGCAGGCTGAGGCTGCACAGCAGTGCACTGCGTAGGGGCACGTGCAGTTTGTTCCCCGGCCCAGGCACGTACCAAATGTGCAGGCGCACGGCACGCATCGAGCGGTACTACTTTTAGCCTGCAGTCTGCAGAACTTGCACTTTTGCACAGTGACGGCTGCAGCCTGCAGAAGTATTTTTACACGCTGCATGCAACTGCAGACAATGGCAGAGACACAGTGCACTGTGCACAACACTTACATATTCTGGGGGATAAATGCCATTATACCCCCCCCCACTTAAAATTGTGGGGGGATTTGTTTCCCATGTCCCCCCATGTCCTACGCCCATGCTAATGACCCCTCACTCGCTCTTCAAGGCTTCTAAAATATGCTAGAAAGCATGTGATGGTGTAGCTGCAAACATTCATCAACAGGACCTGCAGATTAAAAACATTGAGTAATGCTTGAGTCACTGACAATGTCACTTGCAAACCTGAGGTGAAATGCACCCCGTTGTGGATAGCTGCCCACCTACAATGTTATGTTGTCTAAAGCAATCACACTTCACACCCTGCAGTGTCCCCATGGACCTTGTGGAAAGGGGAGATACTAAAGCTGTATTAGTAACATGGATTTTTGTATCTCGCTCACGTCACCTGCACCCCAACACCGAAAATGACCTGGCCTACTGCCACGAATTTGCACCGCTCACATGCTTGCCCCCTCCCAAAGCAAACCAAAACCTGGCTTCCTAACTCCCTTTCCCATCTCCCTTGCATTTGCTGCTGCTCCCACCAAACTAATACCAAACCAAACTAAACTTACCCTCACCCGACAAGTTAACGCCATTACATCTGCCTCAACTTACATGGCGAAACGTATCACTGCATGCAGACCCTACCTTACAGTGGAGAATCATGTCACACTGGCCAGAGCATTGATCCTTTACAGGATCGATTACTGCAACCCCATCTTTGCAGGCACCTCAGCAAAAAACATTAAGAAGTTCCAGATTACACAAAACAATGCTATCAGAGCAGCCTTTAATATCCCGATATCAGACCACATAACCCCAACTAGAAGAAACGTTCACTAGCTACCAGTAACAGACCGCATTAAATTTAAAATACTATCTCTCACTCACTTCCCTGTTATCGCAGCCAACTTCTGGACTGCTATGCCTGTGGAACTAAGGCCAGACCCATCACTATGGTGCTTTCGCAAAAAACTAAAAACATGGCTATTCACCCAGGACATTAAGAATCTACCCTGCTCCACTAAGGAGTACTAGGTTTCCCCCCCTGTCCATCGTTCTTAGACTAGACCGACACAGCATAACCAGAATCTGGGATACCATATTTGGTATATGCACTATGAAAATGTCCATGATTTAAATTGTAATTCAACACTTACTTGTTACTAATGCAACTGTACCAACTTTTATTGACACTATACCTGTATCTGCAACATTAACTGCAACATTACTGCTTACCAAGTCTTTGCAATGTAACCATATTGTTAGGTTCAAGTGCCCAGATGCCTGAGGGTTAGGCGCGCTATATAAATGTAACAAATAATTAAATAATACCTGGCATCCTGGCACCCTCCCCCGCCATCCTAGTTTTTTTTCCCCCACAAACCAAGCCAAAACAATACCTGACCTCATACCAACCTCCATCACCATCCTCATCAGTTTTAGAAAGAATGTCCATGCTACTCCCAAAAGCTAAACAGTACCCAGCGTCCTGCAGGGCATAACATGGGCAGTCGGGTACTGCTCGCCCCCACATGGCAAGATACATAACCTTCCATTGTAGCCCACCTCGGCTAAATAACTGAGCCCAGGCCAGCTTTTCCTCAGTTGTGGCGTAACAAGGCCGCAGTTTATGTTTAACATTTTACACCATCACTTCACACCAAACAATAACATCTTCAATACATTACTACAATCCCAGACGATCGGCAGCACCTTTCTGTTTACACATTCCTTGGCACACCCCTTTTCACCTTTCTCTGTTCCTTCATTTATTTACTGTCAGCTCTCTTATACATTTTTTTCCAGCATACTGTCACCGGGGTCGGTGATATCTTCGTCCAAAAGTGTAGCTTCTGAAATCTCCCCCTCCCCCGACTCCTCACCTTCTTCTTCCTTCCAAGAACCCTTCTTTTCTTTTCTTCGAGTAGACACCTTTTTTTTATGAAGATAGGGACGACCCCGGAAGGAAGCCACCGTGCTCCCCAAAGAAGGGAGACAGGGGGCCCACCCCCGGGATCGACCAAGAGGGGAAAAAGCCTTAGGCACAAAAAACCCCTGTAGAATCGTTGGGTGTCTTGTAAACGTGGAACCAGGAGTACTCTAGGTAAGATCTGGTAGAAGTGACTGAAGACAACACGTGGAGTGAAGATTCAGAAACACAGGCAGTCCATTAAGAGGTCCGAGGAACTGGTACACAGGCTAAGTGAGGAAGTACTGATGCAGCAAGCAAAGGCAGTCCAGGGGAACAGGCCGGAGTCTGGTACACGGGAGGTCACAGAAGCAATACTGAAGGTAGGTGAAGGAAGAGCGGGAAGAATAACAGACAGGAAAAGGAAAAATGCGGTAAGTGAAGATGGGAAGGTGGGAGGGGAAGCAAGATGGAAGGAGGGCAAAGGAGAATTATTGCGAACCAAGAGAGAAAGGGAAAGGCTGACAGATCCAGCGGAATGAATGACAGACGGGTTCAGACAGGGTACGAGGACCCGACCAGCAGCAAGCGAGAGAGCAGCACGAAAGCCACAGGCAGCAAGCAACTCAGCCTACGGACGAAACCGGAAGCGTTGCAACGCGTCCGTGACCCGGAAGTGGCTGGTTAAAACACCGGGCCGCGGAGCGTCTAGCCAATCAGAATCAGAAAAAGGAAACCAGGAAACAGGGGGCGTGGCCGAAGCGAACAAAGCTAGGTTCCGCGTCGCCAGCGGCTCCATAGACGCCAAGAACTCGGCGGTATGACAGTATGCCCCCTCCTATACGCTCCTCCTCCGGGTTTCCCTGGATGGAAAAAGTGGTATTTGCGAAGTAGGACAGGAGCATTAATGTGTGTGATGGGTTCCCAAGAGTTTTCCGAAGAAGGGTAGCCTTTCCACTTAACCAAATATTCCAGCCTGCCCTTATGATACCTGGAGTCACAGAGTTGGGCGACCTCATATTCAGCTTGAGTGGAACCCTGGGGAATAGGAGTCTGTCTAACCTGTCGTGCCCATGTATCAGCATGAAATGACTTAAGTTGGGAAGCATGGAAAACAGGGTGTACCCTTTTTAGGTTATTTGGTAGTCTTAGGCGAAAAGCCACAGGATTGATTTTCTGTATGATCTCATATGGCCCTAGATATTTTGGAGATAACTTGGAGGGATGTACCCAACGAGGTAAATATCTAGTGGAGAGCATAACATGGGTACCCACATCCCATCCTGGTACAGGTCTACGATGTTTATTGGCTTGAATGCAATATCGGGCTTGGGCTGACTTAAGGCCTTCTTCTACCTTCTTGTGTGTCTCTCTAAGGAGGGAGAGTGAAGAATCTACTGAAGGTACGTTAGTAGAAAGGCCGGAGACAGGAAGAATGGAGCGAGGGTGAAAACCATAAGTACCAAAAAAAGGGCTGAACCCCAGAGCTGCATGTGTGGAGTTATTATAAGAGAATTCAGCTAGAGGGAGTAGTGTGCACCAGTTGTCTTGTTGGCTGTTGATAAAGCATCTTAAGTACTGCTCCAGGGTTCCGTTCAAACGTTCAGTTTGCCCATTGGATTGTGGATGAAATCCAGAGGTGAGAGCTCTTTCAATACCTAGTCTGCTACACAGGGCCTTCCAGAACTGGGAAGTGTACTGACTACCCCGGTCTGAAATAATCTTGTTAGGTAGACCGTGTAACCGGAATATGTCTTGGAGAAACACTTCCGCCATCTTGGCTGCCGTAGGGATGCCAGGTAATGGGGAGAAGTGAGCCAATTTGGTAAATGAATCCACTACTACCATGACACAGGTGCATCCTTCAGACGGAGGTAAATCCACTATGAAATCAGTTGAAATTGTGCTCCAGGGACCCTTGGGTACAGCATTAGGTTCCAGTAGACCAATTGGTCTTTTTCGGGATGATTTACTTCTCAGACAGATGATGCATGACTGAACGTACTGCTCTACATCCTTTCTCATTGTAGGCCAATAGAAATGTCTTTGAAGATAGTCGTGGGTACCAGCCACACCCCTGTGTCCTCCTAGTTTAGAGTCATGACACCAGACAAGTGCGGTTTTACGAAAAGCCGGAGTGGGTAGATAAAGTTTTCCTCCTACAAGGTAAAGACCGTTCCTGATTTCATAGGCCAGATCTTTAGAGTGTTTTTCAATTTCAAAACGACCTCCAGAATCCTCCTGTACCTGCTGAAGGAATTTAGAAATTATTCCGATGGTCCTGGACTGGGGAAACATCCGTTCAAGATTTGTCTCTGACTCTGACAGGTAATCACACCGGCGGGAAAGAGAGTCGGCTACAACGTTATTTTTTCCCGGGATGTAAGTTATGCTGAATTCGAATTGTGCGAAGAAATGAGCCCATCGGGCCTGTCGAGTATTGTAACACTCGAACTGTTTGAGAACCTGTAAGTTCTTATGATCAGTCCTTATGGTGAACGGGAACCTTCCTCCTTGAAGTAGATGACGCCATTCTACACAGGCCGCTTTCATGGCTAGAAGTTCTCGCTCAATAACCGAGTAGTTCTTTTGGCTGGAGGTTAGGGTCTTTGAGAAATAAGCCACCGGATGTTCTGTACCCTGGATTTCTTGAAGAAGTACAGCCCCTATTGCGGCTGAAGAAGCGTCCGTCTCTAGAATGAAGGGTAGAAGTTGGTTTGGTTGTTGTAAAATGGGTGCTGAACAGAAGGCTTCTTTAAGAGTACCAAAGCTGTCTTCTGCCTCCGTTGTCCATTTAAATGGAGTTGCAGATTTCTTTAAGAGCGAGGTGATAGGTAATATCTTTTGAGAGAAATTTGGGATGAATCTTCGGTAGAAGTTTGCTAACCCCAGGAATCTTTGTATCTCTTTGACTGAGGTGGGTGAGGGCCATTCAAGGATGGAAGACACCTTATTAGGATCCATGGAGATTCCGTGGTCTGACAGAATGTATCCTAAATAAGGAATGGAGGAGGCTGAAAACACACATTTGGTGAGTTTAACCGACAACTGGTTTCTCTGTAGTCTTCTGAATACTTCCCTAACATGTTCCACATGGTCTTCAGGAGTACGAGAGTATATCAGTATGTCATCTAAATAAACCAATGTGGTTTGGCACAGGAGATCTGAGAATAGTCTGTCCATAAATCGTTGGAATACCGACGGGGCATTTACCAATCCGAACGGCATTACCTGGTATTCAAAAAGTCCGAAAGGAGTCCGGAATGCTGTCTTCCATTCATCTCCTTTCTGCACCCGGAGTAAGTGATACGCATTCCTCAGGTCGAGTTTGGTAAAGATGGTAGCACCCTGTACAGCTTGTAGGATATCGGTTATCAATGGCATAGGATACCGGTCCTTTATGGTAACCTTGTTTAGGCCGCGATAGTCTATACACGGCCTCAACTCCTTAGAATCCTTTTTTGAGATGAAGAACAGTGATGCCCCTGCAGGGGACTTGGAAGGCCTAATTAGCCCGTTCTCCATGTTGCTGTCCAGGTACTTTCGGAGGTATTGTTTTTCTTCTAATGATAGTGGAAACATCCTACCGAAGGGTACCAATGCACCTGGGGTGAGATCGATGCAACAGTCTTCAGGCCGGTGAGGAGGGAGCTCTACGGGTATCTTTTCAGTTGCCACTTCATTGAACTCCTTCAGGTAGTGGGGAAGACAGTGCACCGTTTTGACTTCGCAGCTATTGGTGGTCTTGACGGTCTCGAATCTTGGTTATGGCAAACATTCCGATTTACATAGTGAGGACTGAAAGCTAAGTAGGTTTCTAGACCAGTCAATACAGGGGTTGTGTCTGCGTAACCAACAGATACCCAGGATAAGAGGGAAGTGAGCAGCTCTGATGATATCGAATGTGATACTTTCGGTGTGTTGTTGGATGGATAAAGTAAGTGCTTTAGTGGTATGAGTGATCAAACCCGAGCTCAAAGGTTCGCCATCAACTCCTTCCACCTTTTGATCTTCATTCTTGGCTATCCTCTTGACTCCATGTCGTTCTGCCCAATGGGTATCCATGAAGTTTCCTGCTGCTCCACAGTCGAGTAGTGCTAAAGCGGTTACTTCTTTTGGGCCTACTCTGAGAGAAACTGTGAGCACCATCAACCGGGAGTCTTCAGATGTTTCTGTAGAGGATACAGAAAGTGGTGCGTAGGGACTAAAAGCAGCCCCTCGGTAATGCGTCCCAATGTTTACCGAGGGCGAGCGTTTCCCGATCTTCTGGGTGGTACTTCCGGACAATCTCTTAATAAATGTAATGAAGATCCACAGTACATACACAAGGAACCCTCCCTGCGCCGTTTCCTTTCTTCCGGTGTCAGTGGGGCTCTGGTGGTCCCAATCTGCATGGGTTCTTCTTTAGTTGTCCGTTGGAAGGGTACAGATGCTGGTGAAGGAGTCTCCACGGGAGGGGGTACGCTTAGCCTGATCTTCCTCTTTTCTTGACGTCTTTCCGTCATCCTGAAGTCAATTCGGAGGGTAGCTGTCAGAAGTTCGGCGAAAGACACCGGTCTTTCTATTCGGGCAAGTTCGTCCTTCAATTCCTCCCTTAAACCTCGCCGAAATATGGCATACTGAGCCTGTTCCTGCCAACCTGCCTCTGCAGCCACCTGTTTGAAAGTGGTGATGTATGTCAGTAAATCAGAATTCCCTTGACGGATGTCAAGGAGGTCCTCCGAGGCCAAGTATGTACTCTCTGTTCGCAAAAAGGTTTGTTGAATCAGGGCCTTAAAGGCATCGTAGTCCTGTAAAACCGGGTCTGACTGGTTTACTAGAGGGGTAGCCCAAGCCAGGGCATTTCCGATCATGTGGGTGATCATAAACCCCACCTTGGCGTGATCTGAGGCGAAGGTCAGAGGGCGAAAGGTAAAATGAAGATTGCATGCGTCCAGAAATTCTTTAACCTTCTTTGGGGATCCATCGAACTTCCCTGATACTAAGGGAAGTGGAGGTAAATCGGCTAAAGGTCTTTCTCTGTCCGTCATACGCTGTTGAAGGGTGGCGTTAGCAGTCTTAAGGTTCTGCATCTCTAGACTTAGACTTTGTACAGCGGCTACGAGTTCTTGTACCTGCTGTGGGGTGGCCATCTCTTTTTGGCGTTGCAAACTGTCACCGGGGTCGGTGATATCTTCGTCCAAAAGTGTAGCTTATGAAATCTCCCCCTCCCCCGACTCCTCACCTTCTTCTTCCTTCCAAGAACCCTTCTTTTCTTTTCTTCGAGTAGACACCTTTTTTTTATGAAGATAGGGACGACCCCGGAAGGAAGCCACCGTGCTCCCCAAAGAAGGGAGACAGGGGGCCCACCCCCGGGATCGACCAAGAGGGGAAAAAGCCTTAGGCACAAAAAACCCCTGTAGAATCGTTGGGTGTCTTGTAAACGTGGAACCAGGAGTACTCTAGGTAAGATCTGGTAGAAGTGACTGAAGACAACACATGGAGTGAAGATTCAGAAACACAGGCAGTCCATTAAGAGGTCCGAGGAACTGGTACACAGGCTAAGTGAGGAAGTACTGATGCAGCAAGCAAAGGCAGTCCAGGGGAACAGGCCGGAGTCTGGTACACGGGAGGTCACAGAAGCAATACTGAAGGTAGGTGAAGGAAGAGCGGGAAGAATAACAGACAGGAAAAGGAAAAATGCGGTAAGTGAAGATGGGAAGGTGGGAGGGGAAGCAAGATGGAAGGAGGGCAAAGGAGAATTATTGCGAACCAAGAGAGAAAGGGAAAGGCTGACAGATCCAGCGGAATGAATGACAGACGGGTTCAGACAGGGTACGAGGACCCGACCAGCAGCAAGCGAGAGAGCAGCACGAAAGCCACAGGCAGCAAGCAACTCAGCCTACGGACGAAACCGGAAGCGTTGCAACGCGTCCGTGACCCGGAAGTGGCTGGTTAAAACACCGGGCCGCGGAGCGTCTAGCCAATCAGAATCAGAAAAAGGAAACCAGGAAACAGGGGGCGTGGCCGAAGCGAACGAAGCTAGGTTCCGCGTCGCCAGCGGCTCCATAGACGCCAAGAACTCGGCGGTATGACACATACTTAGGCCACCACTCCCCGAACCTTCCAGATCCTCTCGTTTCTGGGCAACACACATTGGCAGGCGCCACTGATGGCCTGCAGGGAGTGCCATTATGCTTTTCTTTTCCACCAAGCTGGAAGTTGATGACCATGTGGGGTTCCCCTCCTCTTTATACTGTGTGGCCCCTTGCTGTGTTAGGCTGTCGGGGGTCCAGTGACCCTTGGTCCTTTTAAACCTCCCTCAGGAGGTCACTTTAGGCCCTGCTCGATTGCCTGAGTTACCGCCACAGCAAAACGGGGTTTCTGTACCTTTGCCGCCAAACTCCTGCCGCAGACTGCCCTACTATTTCCATCCTCGCCATCTCATGGTGTCCACCCAGCTCTTTTTTATTTTTTGATCCGTCATTGCCCTCTAGCTGGATGGTCTCCTCCTTCCCCTGCCACTCTACATCATCCTTCCTAAGGCCGCTCCTCAAGAGTATCCCGGATGCTCCCCCGTCATAAAATGAACCGGCAGAGGGCACCGTGTCCCGAGTCTGAAGAGGGTTGTGGCTCTATCCTCGCCCTAAATTCCACATCCCTTCTCCTTTGCTTGCTCACTCTGCTTGGGGACGTGCTGCTCCTCACTCCAACACCAAGCAACCGTGTGGTCTCCGCCGCATATGTTGCACACGTGCCTGAACTTGCACTTGGCTCCCCATGTGCAGTTCCCTTTTTTTAATTTCCAGCAGGAGGTGTCCCTCCCCGACCCGCTGTCCCTTGGGCCAGGCACCACCCCCGCGCTGAAGGGGGCTCCCTCCCTCTCACCCTTCTGATAACTCTCGTACTCCTGGTCCGGGTATTGACTCCTGCCTGGCTGCTGCTCCCTCATTGGCATGCTCTTGTGCCCTTTGCTGGATATCTTATTGATGTATCCTGACACATCCGTGTCATCCCAGTTCGTAGTGGGAAACATTTTCATCTTCAACCTGAAACCCTCATCGTATCTGAGCCAAGCGTCCCCCCGATACTCCTCATGGGCCTCATGGATCCGCTGCTCGTATGTGATGAGCGCCACATTTTCAAGAAACGTATCCAACCCATATTTTACTGCAACTCATAGATCATAGCTCCCCAGCCATATTGCAACCACTGCCTCACTGCTTAACTTTTTAAACTTCTGTTTCCCTTTTTTATTGTGTAAAGACAATACCACTTAAAGCCCATAACTGCCTTAGAATGTTAGACAAACGTTCACACTAACTGCTTTCCTTTCCTGAACAGTAGCCCCAAACAAGGTCATGCAGCACGACACCAAACTGTGTACGATGGACCACCCACCCACGTCTTCTAAAGCAACGAACACAGTCTGACATCACCCACCGTTGCCTCGTAACACACTGCACAAATAACTAGTCCTTACCCACTGTAAAAGCACATTTTATATATTTTGCCATCCGTACATTAAGGGCACCATTTGTACGGCACCATCATATCAACTTGTACGTTGCACTACCTTCACCGTAATCACACTACCAACATTCGTAGATACATGCTACAATCGAAACACGTTGCCAGTTGATTCCTTTCTTTTTTCCTGCATCATTTCCGGAAATTGAAACCTAATATACCCCTCCTTCAACAGGACACACGCTCATTATAAAACAGCCTTGGGGGGGGAAGCATGTCTAGCTCCATGGTCAGATATCGTATAGAAGTGTAGCAAAAAAAGATACATAACTCAGACTGCAGTTCCTCTGTCCATGTGCCCCAAAGCCCAAAGGTAGTCTGCAACGATCCCATATGCCGTACACTGCAATTTCACGCCTACCCAATAGAAGCATGGAATTTGCCGAAATTATGTAAGTACACCTTTACATCACATGTGTATTACGATTAACATTTATTAACGTGCTCCTCAGTTTGCATATTTAAAAATGTACTCTACCGCTCACTTTCTCTACATTACACATACCTTTCTGAAGGCAGTAAAAAAACACTGTTACACTGCCATGTCTCCACCATTCCCAGTAAATTGCAACTGTCATTGTACTTTATTTTTCTTCCCCACCCCCTCCAAATGCAGACCTACACGGCAAGATGAACATGGAACGCAAGTCGTACACTAAAGCACCACCCCTTCTGCGCACTCGTACACTGCTACATTCCCTGTTCTGCCCTTTGTATGCCCTTTCACACAATTACTACGTCTACGCACCCTCCGTGTACTAAACGTTATAACGGCCACAGATGCACTCAGCGGTCAACCGGCACACAAACATCTACAGCTCACATTTCATTGACGCACTTCTTACCAAAGCAGCTCCTCCATTCTCCAGCAATCCAAGGTGACCCCATTAGGTTTCCTGTTGTATTACTTTATTTGCAGACACACAGCCACATTGTGCTGTGGGTCCAACTGCACTTGCTACCATTGTCAACTTTTGTGAAAAGAAAACACATGAAAACATCATCTAGTCCTAAACGGATCCAAGACATTTTCTTGTGTGCAGCCGTACAATCACAATATTACCTACAAACCAGAGACCAAGGCAGTGGGTTAACATATG
Organism: Ambystoma mexicanum; assembly: GCF_040938575.1. Taxonomy (NCBI): domain Eukaryota; kingdom Metazoa; phylum Chordata; class Amphibia; order Caudata; family Ambystomatidae; genus Ambystoma; species Ambystoma mexicanum. The sequence continues at coordinate 1,038,891,330 of NC_090926.1, read as the reverse complement.
ATGCTACACACTAACACACAGTTCATGGTCCATCAGCCGGCAGCTATTACTACATTATCCTTTCCGCAAAGTTTTGTCCTGTACGCTGCAACTATTACCTGCTACTTACATCTAATCTTATTCCTCTTTCTACTCAGATATCTTGCAACTTACTGTGTGTGCCACACCTTCCACATTCCAATAGACGGCTGGTGGACCAACCATTGGAAGATTACCATAAGCAATTGCTTTTCTATTGTTATTATCTGGGCCAACCGATATGGTGTGGTATGTCCACTTGCGGTTCCTGGTATACGAACCAACCTGCAAACCTTTATTCTGTAAAGCATCCCAGAGGCACCAGATTCTACCTTCTTTACCTTTCAAAGAAAATGTATTCTTCCACACGGGCCACCAAGCACCACTGCATACTCCTTTTCCCACTTTTCTAGATGAGAACAGAAGTACAGAATTGCACAGACGGCATTGGTCACTGGATTTTGTTTGCAAAATAAAAGAGCGGTGAATGCACCAACCGGCACGTTGTTGTTTACATTCTGTGGCAAAATAAAGCACTTCCAACCACTCACTGTACTACAGTACAGAATGTTCTGGAACCGTATACTCTGTGTGTGCATGTCCGCTTTTGCTTTTGTTTATGTTGTTCCTTTCCAGAGCTAGGTGCTCACATGACAGAGTACGCTACGCTTGGCACACACATAAAATAAATACCTGGAGTGCACGCTGTGAGGAACAACTGTCCACAAGTAAAGTCACTGACACCAGTGACTGCTGCGATGGTGTATGTGGCACACAGGAATAGCTTACGGAAGTGATGCACACATTAAAATTGCACACACTAAAAGCTCCAACCGCTTCCGTTGCCCATCTCAACAAGCACGCCAAACAAAGGTAACAGTCAGATGGCCTGCCATCCTGTATATGGCTGGACTTAAAGGCGTTCATGATGTTGTCGGCTGCAAATGTATGTGTGTTGGACTGTACATTATCCATACTTTACATGTGTAATGCTTATTAACTCGTGTCGTGTCACACTACCTTCCTTTGCTCTCAAAGTACATTTATTGTGACATCTCAGTCCGTGAATGGCAACAAGGCCAATGATGTACACCATATTCAAGTGCAGTCACTTCACGCCACCTGTACTGGTGTGCCAACTGCAGAATTTCCTCCACAACCATGCTGTGATCGTGAGCAACCACAGGAGATATACATATTTCCAACTGTGTGCGCTGGAGTTACATATCAGTATAAGAACTGACCCCAAAGAAGGAAACATTCTGAAAGCTACTTCCGAACAATGTCCACATTGTTACATCAAAGGCCCGTAGCCATCCATACAAGGCATTAGGCGCTTGCCACTCCCAGCACAACATGGTACACCGATTACAAAAATCCCTATATCATCTACAATACACTCCCCATCCCCAATAGCCTCTGAAGGTTGTTACCTGCGCACCTACCCCACAACGCTTTATATGTTAATATCTGCGTACATGGGCCATGTCGCTAACGTTACGCAGTAAAACAATCCTTTCATGTCCTACTTTCTTGCTACGCTCCCTGAAGCAAGGCTCGGTTCACAGCCACACCACTCCTAACGCAAATGGTGTCTTCTCTCACCAATGTTCCATTACGAACTACACCATGTCCTCCACAGTGATTATGCAAAGGCGCGGACATATTTACAAGTGTATTGTATGGCACATGGTATGCTTATAATACCTTATGCAAATGACCTAAGGCAAAATGAAAGTACTCTTTGTACATATGTCTGCAATCCACATACCAATATCACAGTACTCCCATGCATAGCAGCATTGCAGTGCGGGTTTGTTAGCAACAGCCTACTCCTTCGCCACACCCACTGCAAAGCAATAGACCCATGCATGGAAACATGTGACCACTTACCTTTTCTGTCCACAGGTACATATCGGTACAGTACTGAACCCAATCAAGATAACTTTCAGTAACCTACTTTCAACCAGTGCCCACCCTGTTATGTCCAACGGCCCCAGCCATACACACAAGTCAGTTTGGATTTTGCTGGCACAATACAACATAGCACTTTCACTGCTAATATCCTCATATTGTCACTAATGCACTCCCCATCCCCAATGGAGTCTGCCTGCACTCACCAAAAAATGATAGTCGCCTCCACAACTACCCACCGATAAAGTATATGCAAGTACCTGCGTACAAATTCCTTCCATGTGCCAATGTCTGACTGCCCTCCCTAAAACAAGGCTGTGCCCAAGCCCTACGCTCTTAGATACATCCTATAGACTACTCCTTCAACACACCCACTAAAATGCAATAGAGGCATGCATGCTACCATGTGGCCATGTACCTTTCCTGACTACTGGCACATATGTGTACACTAACTAACTAACACAACGCTACATTCCCTAACCTACTTTCAAAAAGTGGGCAAACTGTTACATCCAAGAGCCCTATACATGTACACAATCCAGTACACCTTTCCAGGCACACCACACCATAATACATCAACTGCAAATACCCTCAAATTACCTCCAATTCACTCCCCATCCCCAATGCACTCTACCTGGACTCAATACACTCTTTCTACATTTGTGTGCAATTCACACACCATTATCACAGTCCTCCCATACATGCCTACATTGCGCTTCAGGTGTTCTGGCGAACACCTACGCTACTCTTTGTACATATGTGTGCAATCCACATACCAATATCACAGTACTCCCATACATGGCAGCATTTCATTCCGCTTTTGTTGCCAACAGCCTAATCCTTCGACACACCCACTGCAAAGCAATGGAGCCATTCATGGAAACATGTGACCACTTATCTTTCCTGTCCACAGGTACATATTTGTACAGTAATGAACACAATCAGGGCAACATTCTATAGCCTACTTCCAACCAGTGACCACCCTGTTATGTCCAAGGGTCCAAGGCAACATTCTATAACGTACTTCCAACCAGTGGGCAGCCTGTTATGTCCAAGGGCCCCAGCCATGCACACAAGCCATTAGGGGATTTGCAGGCACAACACAACATAGAACTCCAACTGCAAATATCCTCATATTTTCTCCAATGCACTGCCTATTCCCAATGGAGTCTGACTGCACTCACCGAAAAATGATAGTCTACTCCACAACTGCCCACCGATAAAGTGTGAGTACCTCTGTACAAATTCCTTCCTTGTGCCAATGACTGACTGCCCTCCCTAAAGCAAGGCTGTGCCCAAGGCCTAGGCTCTTGGGTATATAGGCGGAGGCCTACGGCCTCCACCCATGCACCCAATAGCCTACTCCTTCAACACACCCCGTAAAATGCAATAGAGGCATGCATGGGACCATGTGGCCACGTACCTTTTCTGACTACCGGTACTTGTGGGTACACTAACAAACTCACACAACGCTACATTCTCCAACCTACTTCCAACCAGTGGCTAACATGGAAACTTGTGACCACTTACCTTTTCTGTCCACAAGTACATATCGGTACAGTATTGAACACAATCAAGGCAACTTTGTTACCTACTTCCAACCAGTGGCCACCCTGTTATGTCCAAGGGCCCCAGCCATGCACACAAGCCATTAGGGGTTTTGCAGGCACAATACAACATAGCACTCAAACTGCAAATATCCTCTCCAAATATTAGGCAAATATTTATTTATTTATTTATTTTACATTTTCAAAGCGCTCACACAGCCCACAGGCATGGAGGCCCTGTTACAGCAATTGTTTGTTTTTGGATGCGTAATTGTTTTTTTTTTTTTTGTTGTCTTAGTTGCGTATTTATAATGCGCTTAAACACCCAGAGGTTTCTGAGCGCGGACCCGGGGATCGAACCTGTGTTGCTTCGTGTCGTCTTCCTTCCAAGGCGCGCACGTTGCCGCTGAGCTATCCTCCCGGGAAAACCAGTCTCCAATGCACTCCCCATCCCCAATGGAGACTGCCTGCACTCACCAAAAAATGATAGTCGCCTCCACAACTGCCCAACAATAAAGTATATGTGAGTACCGGCATATAAATTCCGTCCATGTGCCAATGTCTGACTACCCTCCCTAAAGCAAGAGTGTGCCCAAGCCCTAGGCTATTCGGTACATAGGAGGAGGCCTACGGCCTCCGCCCATGCACCCAATTGCCTAGTCCTACTACACACCCACTGGAAGGCAATAGAGGCATGCATGGTAACATTTCCCACAGTGCTTTCCTGCCTACAAGTACGTATAGTTACACTAACGGACCCAAACAAGGCAACATTCTCATTTGACAGGGGGCATTTAGGACAATCTAAAACCCAACCACAAATCATTGGGAAATTCTACTCGCCAGGTATCCATAAAGAATTTCAGTCAGACATGTGAGATATGCCAGAAAACCAGTGCACATATTCCATTACCTGCCCCTCTAAACCCCTTTCCGATAATAGAAGTCCCTTTCTACTGAATTGGGATGGATATCATTGGACCGTTGGAAACCTCTAGAATAGGTAATACATTTAGTCTAGTAATCGTTGATTCTGCTACCCGGTACCCAGAGGCTTTCCCCATGTGGAACAGCACAACCCAGAAAATTCTAAAACACCTACTACCATTCTTTTCTAGGGTTGGTTTCCCCAAGGACATTCTACCGGGCTTGGGATCCAATTTCAGATGGGTGAAGTCAAGGAATTACTCACATTACCACCTTTCGCGCCTTGAAACACTTGTGTATAGGCGCGTTATAAATGCTGTATCAACCAACAAACAGACGGATTGGTAGAGAGATTTAAAAAGACTCTTAAAATGATTTTTAGAAAATTGGTAGATGAGGATGGGAAGGACTGGGATCGCATTAACCCATGGGCCCTATTTGCAGTAAGAATGACCCCTCAGCCATCTACTGGATTCTCTCCTTTTGAACTACTTTACGGCAGAGTACCAAGAGATGTCTTAGACATGCTCCGGGAGACCTGGGAAGAGAGAGAAGAGGCACCTATTCCCCTCTCACAAACAGCTACTCGAGTATGAGAGCACATGAAACCCATCCAGCGTCTAGTCTATACTCATATGGAGAAAGCTCAAGCCCAACAGAAGTCCACTAAAATGATGAAGAATGGCGGTATTGTGAGTACATTGGTTTATTCAATAGGAGCCCGCACACAGTCACACAGCCAACACCGGCCGCCGGCTAACTGCCTCTGCTGTCACGTGACGCCTCTCACTCAAACCATGACACGCGCGTGTGACAGCACGAGGCTAATCATAACATCATGAACAACTCCCTACATCCACCTATGACAAGAAGGTGAATGTAAGATCTTTTTGGTAGGATGGAAGGTATTAGTGAGATTACCTACCTCTAAAAATAAACTTGTCTCAAAATAGCATGGGCCATATGAGGTGCTAGAGCAAACAGGAACCTGTAACTATAAGATAGCCCAACCAGATGGAAAACAAAAGACTCACCTTTACCACATAAATCCCCTAAAGGAGTGGAAAGGAAATCCTTCCGCTGCCTCCTCCTCAATATTGTCTTGTTTGGTACTGGAGGAGATAGATAACTCTGAACATATTCCACAGGAACTATCTAGACAAAAACAAGAAGATTTGAACAACCTTATTACGGCATTCCCCGATGTATTCTGCGAGAAACCAGCAAGAGTATATGGTACTTGTATGTACATATATACTTATATGTATGTATATACGTATATTGTACTTATCACTTATCAAAGGGAACAGTGGTCCATTTGAAACCAAACCCAGAAGCACGAAAACAAATAGTGGTTGAGGAAGTGAAAAAAATGCTGAAGGCAAACATTATCGAGCCCTCTTCAAGTCCATGGTCCTTCCCTATTGTGTTGGTAACTAAACCGGTCATTCTTGGAGGTTTTCCATAGACTTCCGCCAGGTTAACGCCATCTATGCCTTCGATGCCTATCCTATGCCACGCACCGATGAGTTAATAGATAAACTTGTAAATGCCACATTCCTATCAACTGTCGATTTAACCAAGGGATATTGGTGGGTCCCAGTAATTGGACCTGATAAGTAAAAGACAGCTTTCTCAACACCCCCAGTACTATTCCAGTACAAAGTCCTCCATTTTGGCCTGCCTGGAGCCCCAGCCACGATCCAACGACTTATGGACCGGATATTAAAGCCCTGCTAGGATTTCTGTGGGGCCTATATTGATGACATAGTCATTTATAGAAGAATTTAGGAAGACCATCTTTCTACTATTAGGAGAACCCTCAGAGAAGCCGGCATAACTGCTAATCTATCCAAATGTAAGCTGCCACAATCAGTCGTGAAATACATAGGCTACTTTGTAGGGTATGACAGTGTCCAGCCCCAGCAAGAAAAAGTGAAAGCTGTCCTAGATGTCTCCACACCCAAGACCAAGAGAGTTCTCAGGGCATGCCTAGGATTGATTAGTTATTACTGTAGGTTTATCCCACATTTCTCAGATAGAACGACCAGGTTAACAGACAAACTAAGGAATGCAGAACCACAGAAGATTCATTGGAATGATAAGGACGATACATGTAACAACTTAAAACAAGCCTTGTGTCAGAGCCCAATCCTAAAAGTAGAAGACTTTTCAAAAGAATTTGTGTTACATACGGATGCCTCTATCACAGGGTTAGGAGCAGTTCTATCGCAAATATACGATGGATTAGAACATCCTATCCTCTTCACCAGTCATAAACTCTTCCCATGTGAGAAGGACTACTCTGTGTTGGAATTAGATTCCTTTGCCATCAAATGGGCAATCATCCATCAAAGGTATTATCTTCTAGAGAGAAAATTCACACTTGCCACTGAGCACTCACCTTTAGTATGGATAAGTCAACAGAAAGACTCTAACCCTTGAGTCATGCAATGGTTCTTAGACCTGCAACCCTACTGTTTCACTGTGGATCACTGAAAAGGTAAAGAACAGGGGAACGTCGTTTTCCTTTCCGGTTCCCCTGTGAAACAGATGCGGCTACATCGCATAGGGGAAGGGTATGTGAGAAACCAGAAGGTGTCTCACCCCCTAGTCCTCGGGGATCTCTCTCTCAGGCGGCCAGGGCACAGCCATCGCCTTTGTATCCAGACCCTCGGGGTGGACCACTGCGGGAGGATCACCTGGGAGAGGGGTCTTCGGAGAGTGGGGGTGAGATAGCCGATAGTGAGAGACTGTATTCCCCCTTTTCCTGTTCATCTACCCCATCCTATTTTTTAGGATTTTCCTAAGTCCCAACCCTACACCCCCCTTTTTACACAAACACTGGGCCTAGGAAGAGGGTGGCTGAGAGTAACCAGATTAACTCTCTCAGATCGTACTGGACATGTCCCGTTAATTGGGTTAGGCAAAGTCACGCACTTTACACTAAGTACATACACCTGATAGCAGTTAGCGCTCCTCACACGAATGAAATGACACTCTGAGCAAGGCGGAACACGAGTATGAGCAGAACCTCCGGGACGAAGGCACACCCCCTGGAGCAGAGCAATGGACCAAGGGCCGAGAGCAGCGAGCCGAAAACCCTAAGGCTTCCCGTCTGTAGGTCGTTGCCTCCAACAGACCACGAAAGACACATGAAGAAGGCCAGTTCCTACAAGTGAAGATTGCATTGTGTTTCAAGGACACCAGCGGCCCTCCCGGGTGAACGGCAGAGTTGCGTAGGTGAGGCCGAGCATGTGGTACTAACCTTGACTCGCAAATTGGAAAACGCAAAACAAAGAAGAAGTGCACAGAGTTGGCAAGTGACCGGAGAGACCGGTGTGTGTTAAAGTGAATGAAGTAGAAACATCTTATCACCAGTGAAGGATGCACGCGTGTGGATGATGTTAGGGAGAATTCTCCAGAATAGCTAATTTCCCTTTCCTACTGAGTCCCTCAGCAGCTTTGCTGGATTTCTAGGATTATTTTTTTCACCTGGTAAGAGTGTGAGCATTTTTTCCCACTCTTACATGTGTTTTGCTGTGTGTGTTTAACATTTTTGTATTCATAGACTGTGGAGCCTCACCTACTCCACAGGCATTATCTTTTTTTTCTGTGTGTTACACAGCACCTTCGGTGCAGTGACACAGGGTTGTCTTTTTAGACTTCCCAACTCAGACTCCATTTTCTGGGACTGACTACTGTCTCCCAGAACATATAAAGTTGCCATTAGCTTTATTAGCCTCTGTAAAACGACAGACCCAATACACCCTATCTTACATAGAGTACTGGAAAGGGTTAATAGTTATCCTTTTTTGTCTGTTTTTCTTGGAGCATTGTTTCACTCCCTTTTCATCAAGACTTGGCTTGGTGGTAACTACCCTATTTTCCCTACCGCGGTTATCTTAAATAACCGTGGTATTGTTTTAGGCTATCTTGGTAGCCTCGAACTTAAACCCGCTAGACCATATATGTTTTATTTTGGTTCTGGCTGGGCTTATTTGCCATTTCTTGTTGTAAAAGTCTTTCTTGTGTTTTACTCTGCGCGCCAAACCCAGGTTGATTCCTTTGTTCACTGTCTTTTCGCGGGCTTCTACGCAGAAGCCCTCCTTAGGTGCCTGTATGTCTGGGGGGGGACAGGATATGAGGGAGGGGTTTAAGAATCCCTGCACAGGGTTTCCTTGGAGACCCATGTCGCACTCTGAAATGATTGGCTGTGGTGACTATCCTGGCGGGACAGCCACCCTGCTGTGTGATTGACAGCCAGGCTGTGTGAATGGGGGAAAACTGCATAAAAAGCAGGTCTCTGGGTCTGGAAAGGCAGAGCCCCACTGGAACAAAAGAACCGATGAGGAGCTGACAGAAGAGGAGCCCTACAATGACTGAACCGCCCGGTGAAGCCCTGCTGCAGGTCCGAATCTTCAAACTCAACGACAGAGAAGATCCTCGAGGAATCTTCTTCCCCTGAGCTGGTGGGACCAACCAGTTTGCCCAAACTGCAAGCAAGGACTCCCTCCTCTGGTCGAATTTGCTGTACAGAGCTACAGTGGGCTGGATAGCCAGGAAGGTCGGACCCTGCTTGGGTTTTAAGGAGCGCACCTTTTATTTGTTGCTTTGCTCTGCTGCTGGTTTCTTCCCTGGGCAGTGCAGGACCCTACAGTCTTCCTACTTCTTGTCAGTCGGACAGTCGCTTCAGGAACCATCAGCCTGCAGGAACTGCCAGGAACGTCCGCCTCAGCTGCAGCTTCTTCTCTATTTAAAGGTACTGTGCAAATCCGGTTGATTGTTTCGTTCAGCCGCGGTGAAAGTGTGTGAAATCTTTCTCCAATCCGAGGGCTTGTCCTCCTCTATGAACTAACTTTTCTGCCAACCAACTTCGTCCCAAACTCTTGGCAAAGACTTAACCGCAAACTACCCTGAACTGTGTGATCTTGAGCAAAAGACTTTTGTCCTATTGACTTGGGCCCTACGCCTTTTTGATTTGATTCTATCACTGTAGTTCCTCTTTCTAGATTGCCCTGCTTACTTACCTGTTGGTGCTGCTCAATTTCTGCCTAACTTTGTCTTTCCCTCCCTTTTAAATTGCTGGAGTGCCATTTTGCTCCCACTTCATTTATGAGCTTAACTTGTCTGGAATCTATTGGGAGTGGTGTGGTGTATTAAGAGTGTGATTTTTTTTAACTGCTTTACTTTAGTGAAATGTTATACAATTGATGTGTAAATAAATGTATATTCATTTAATCAGAAACCTTGAGTCAGTGTTTGTTTGAATCATAGTAATTGCTGTCCTTTGTGTAACTATTGATACTGCTCACTTGCTCTTGCGATAAGTCTGGCTGCTCAGCCATCGCTACCACTTTTACTGTGTAGTACAGGCTTGTACCAAAGGCAAATTTGTACTGTCACTTGTAGTCTTAATTGTGTGTGGTGTTCCCAAAGGGTACTACATATAATTGTGCCTAACAAATGAGACGCGAAGAAAAGCAGACCTGTGAATGAATTTTAAAGTAAAATGCAGCTGCAACATCAGCGATAGTAAGTAACGGAGTGGTCCGGTGAAAGGAAGTAGCCCATTTGAAAGTCTCTGTAAAAGGTACATTGTTTGAAACTAAAATGCGAACTAACAGCAAACATGAAAGTAAAATAGTGAACGTTGAGTCGAAGTGGTCCTGCAGTGGTCTGTAAAGAAAGTGACGCATGTTGGAAAGACTTAGAAATCAGAAAGTGGTCTGAGCCCGACTGAGGGAGACCCGAACTATAATAAGCTTGGGGAAGGGAGCCCCCTTGCAACTTTGTGTTGAACCTTATCGTGAGAGGTCTGAGTCCGACAGAGGGGGACCTATGAGAACTGTTTGGTGAGAGGTCGGAGCCCGGCAGAGGGGGGCCTACGAGAACCGTGTGGTGAAAGATCTCAGCCCGGCAGAGGGGGATCTTTGTGAACATTTCATTTATTTATTTTGTCATTTGTAGAGCGTGCCTAACCAGGGGGCATCTGGGTGCTTGTCTGCAGAAATAAATAGTACACATACATATATACATACATACACATCTACATGCATAGAATTTGAGAGACATGTATACATACATAGATTTTTTGTCAAAGAGCTTGGTCAATGCATAAGGGTACTAGTTCGGAACAAGGTACGACTTCAGAGTAATGTCGCTACTTTTTAGATCTTGTGTAAAGAGCCAGGTTTTGAGGTCTTTACGGAAGGACCATAACAAGTCTTGTGATCTTAGTGGAAGTGGGAGGGTGTTCCAGTGTTTGGCCGCTGCCACCGAAAAAACTACGCCCTTCTGCTTTCTGTCATTTGAATATAGGGATATTGATATTGATATTTTATTTCTATAGTTGTTCTATATTTCTGTAAGTGTTTCAGAGCGCGACAAGGCAAAGGAGGGGAACAGGGGAGAACAAAACAGCAATCTTACTAGGCCCAGTGACATTGAGAACACGCAAGTGCATGGGAGAGGTGGAGGGGGAAAGTGCATGGAAGGGGGGGAGAAGTGGAAAGTGCGAAGCAGGGGAGAAACAGATAAATAACAATAAATAAATAATAAAGGCAACAAACAGTGGTAGTGCAGCCAGCAATCTGCAAGTGCTTGGTTTAAGGCAGCAGACAGTGTAGGTCTGATAAGTGCAGGAAGAAAAAGGGGGGGCTGTATGGGGACAGATACAGACCCCAGTACAAGGGGTGGCCCGGAGGCAGTGCAGGAGGGTGGCGGGGTGAGCAGGTACCTTGGCCCGGAGGACAGAGGGTGGCCAGGTGCCCGGTGCCAAGAGAGAACAGAACAGCAGGGGAGAAGGGGAGCGAAGGCAGAAGAAAAGAGGAAGGTCTTGAGGTGCTTCTGGAACCGGAGATAGTTCTCCTCAAGTTTTAGAGTGGCAGGGAGGCTGTTCCAGAGGGAGGCCCCAGCCGAAGACAGAGATCTACCCCCAGCTCGTTTCTTTGAAAAACAACTGACCCTGAGGGAGTTAGAGGTAGAGAAGCGAAGAGCTCGAGAGGGGAGGTATTTGCGGAGGTATAGCTGAAGGTATTTTGGACCCATGCCCCAGAAAGCCTTGTGGACAATGCAGAGGGTTTTGAATTTAATCCTTGCATCCACTGGGAGCCAATGGAGAGATTTCAGAGCTGGAGAGATACAATCCCAGGGCTTAAGGCCAAGGACAAGTCTCACAGTCCTGTTCTGGATTAGTTGCAGAGGGCGGAGAGTAGAGGCAGGTAGATTTAGAAAGAGGCTGTTACAATAGTCCAACAAAGAGAGAACCAGAGCTTGGGATACCATAAACGTCTGCGGGAAGGTGAGGAAAGGCAGAGTACCTCTGAGGAGATGCAGTAGGAAATTTGACTTTTTAGAGATCTCAGAGATGTGGGTGGAGAAGGAAAGGGTGGAGTCAAAGATGACCCCGAGATTCTTAGAGAGTGAGCGGAAAGGATGGTGAAGGTGTGCCGATGAGGAGGTTCTCCATTTTGCTGGCATTCTGACAAAGATCACTGGCGGCACACCAATCTTGAATGGCAGTTAGGCAATCAGAGATGAGAGAGGGAGAGGAGGTGGCAGAAGGTAGCCTGAAAATGAGTTGAGTGTCATCAGCGTAGCACTGGCAATTAGAGCAGAAAGTGGCAATGCAGTGGGCGAGAGTTGCCAGGTATTGGTTGAAAAGCCATGGCGAGAGGTTATACACCTGGGGAACACCACATGCAGAGAGGAAGATAGATGAAAGGAAGGACCCAAGTCGGACCTGGGAGGGTCGATCTGAGAGGAAAGAGGTCAGCCAGGCCAGAGCCTGATCAGTGATACCCAGGTTTTCACGGAGACGGTTGAGCAGGATGGTATGGTTGACCGTGTTGAAGGCAGAAGAGAGGATCGAGGAGGATGAGGACAGAGGGAAAGAGTCAAGGATGGAGAGCAGATCTTCACAGATGTTCAGGAGAGCAGTTTCCGTGCTTCTGGCAGCTCTGAAGCCAGACTAGTGGTCATCGAGACGGCCAACAGAATTGGGATGAAGGTTAAGCTGAGAGATGGCCAACTTTTCCAGGAGTTTGCCCAGAAAGGGATTAATGGAAATTGGGCGATTGTTAGCTGGACGAGAAGGATCAGCTGTGGGTTTCTTGAGAAGAGGATGCACAAGGGAGTGCTTCAGAGGGGAGGGGAAGGATCCTGAGGCAAAGGAGTGGTTGCAAAAATCAGCAAGGGCCAGAGTGAGGGTGTCAATGTGGTCCTTGATGGTTTTAGAGGAACAGGGATGAACCTGTTTTGACAAGGCTTTCATAGATCGGACTTGTCTAGCAACCTCGTCAGGTGAGAAAAGAGGAAAGGACGAGAAGGTTGGTGGGGGGGTGGCTAAAGGAGGGTCAGCAAGCACAGATGGAGAGGGGAGAGGAAGGATGGGGGTGGAGAGGATGGGCTTGATGTCCTGGGTTTTTTAAATGAAGTGAGAGGCAAGGGCATTGCAAAGAGCCTGGGAGGCAACAGAAGGGGTAAAGACTGCAGCAGGGTTGGCCAGCTCCTAGATGCCGCAGAGACGCAAGCTTGAATGTGGACTCTCTTCTTGGTGAGGACAGAGAGTCGGTATTGCCTTTGTAGCAGGCAACAGGCCAGTTTGTCAGAGGATGAACAGGAAGTGCTCCATTTCCTCTCAGGCACCCTACACTTACGTTTAAGTGTAGCTAGGTCAGAGTCATACCAGGCATTGCACTTGGCTTTGGACTTCAAACGGATCCTCATGACAGGGGCAAGAGCATTAAAAGTATCAGAAATTGAAGAGTAGAGCGGAGACAGGGCTGTGTCAGGATGTGAGACAGCCAACCGTGGAGGGGGGGGAGAAAGTGCCGGCAAAAGCCTCAACTGACACACACTTCATGGGATGGATGTCCGAGAAGGTAGGTGGCAGTGTTGGGGTAGGCTTGGCTTGAGGGGAAGAGAGGGAGAGATGAGAGGAGAGAGTTATTGCTCCAGGAGAGAGGGGTGGTCAGAGGGATGGAGAGGGGGAGGTCAGAGGAGATCAAAACATCGAGTGTGTACCCTGCAGAGTGAGTCGGCCCAGAGGGGAGGATAGACAGGGAGAGGGAGTCACAGAGGTCACAGAAGAGTACAGAGGGTGAACAAGGAGAGTCTAAATGTATATTGAGGTCACCGAGGAGGACAAGTTGAGTGGTAGAGGCCAGGAGGGAGGAGGAGAGGTCTGCACACTCAGAGAGAAATTAGGTGATTTGGCCAGGAGGCCGGTAGATGGTAGCCACAGTAAGAGAATGGGTAGGCGAGAGAGAAAGCCTACAGACAAGGCATTCGAAAGAGGAGTAGGTCTGAGTGGGAATGATAGAGGCAGGAATCCACTCAGGAAAGATCAGGGCTAACCCCCCACCAGACAAGGAGGATCTGGGTGCTGAGAGGATCTTGTAGCCATCAGGGAGGAGAGTGTCAAATCTCGTGACAGAGCTGGCTGTGAACCATGTCTCAGTAAGACCAAGGACATCAAGGTCTAGTTCTTCAAGGAGGTGGCAGATGTCAGAGGAGTGTTTGACAGCAGAGCGAGAGTTGAGAGTGGCAATATGAAGAAGGTTTCCAGCCTTAAAAACCTTCCGGGCAGGGGTACAGATCGGAGGTACGCTCTGCGGAGGAGAAATAGCCCTAGGAGGGGCAGAGGAGGAGGAGGTGGAGAGCGAGGACAAGGTAGCCAAGGGGGGAGAGGAGAGGACAGCAGGAGAATAGAGGAAAATGATGAGGCGAGGGAAGTGCCTATCAAAAAGGAGGAGATTAGCCTGAGGGCCTTGGACCATGACAGTGCCATTTAGGTAGACATTAATGATACCTTTAGAGGAGTCTAAGGAAGCCATGAGAACTTCCCAACGAGTGCCACCATTAATGGGAGAGGAGGAGATAGGGCAGAGCACAGAGACCATATGAGGAGTCCATAGATCTGGCGAAGGAACGACAAAGAGGATGTCGGTGAGGGTCTGTCTGGAGGAAGCATTGGAGTAGGTGTCAACGATAGGAAGACCAGGGTTAGAGGCCAAGATATCCTTTTTGAACTTCTTCTTACCAGACTTAGTAAGAAGGGAAGGATAGTCAGTGGAGAAGCAGTTGGAAAAGATAGGAGAAAGAGAAAGCGCCATGGGGGTGGAAGCGAGGAGAGGATGGAGATACTGGGGGGCTAAGGCAGGTAGGTGTGGGACAAAAGAGAGTGGTGAGGTCACTGGGCTGGCAAGTTACAGAGAAGCATCATTATACAATAAAAAAACAGAATTTCGCAATGGGCAGCAAGATTTGACTTTTTAGCACAAAGCAAAAACAGCAAGATTGGACTTTTCAATCTTGGAATCAGATGTTAGCAAAGGGTTTTAGGAAGCACTGCGCATCAGGATGACCGCATGGGAGTAACAAGCAGAAAGAACAGTGATAGTCAAAGGCGGTAGGAGTGAGTCCATAAGGAGGGAACTAACCCGTAGTTCTGAAGGAGGCAAAGTCAAGGCAGACCGGATTTCTTAGAGGAGTGAGGTGGCAGCAACATTGTGTTAAGGTGCAGGGAGGATGGTGAGTAGGTGTGAGTAGGCTGATCGAGTGGATCTACTGGATTGCATTTTGTTGAATTTGGTGGCTAAATATTTAGGGGCAGTGCTGGCCAGGCATTTGTGGGTCAGAGAGAGTGTTTTGAATATGGTGCGTTCTTGAACCAGGTACCAGTGGGCGTTCCTTCTGGTGGCAGAGATATGATTTTGTTTAGGGATGTTGAGATCTGCCCATAGTGCATTATTTTGGATTAACTGACGTTTTTTGATGTTGCAATTAATTGAGCCTACATAGAGGGCATTGCAATAGTCAATCCTGGATAGTATAAGAGCTCTAGCAAGCGTGATGCAACTGTCTGTGGACAGGAAAGGTCTGCAAGCATATATAAGTTTGTGGGTGTAAGCTGTGGCAGATGCAGTGGCATTAACCTGTATGATTAGGGTTAGAGCTGAATCCAGGTATAAACCCAGAGTATTTACTTCTTTGGAGATGGTGATAATGTTTCCATCAATGGTGAAGGATTTGAAGGATCCACAGAGTTTGTTTAGTCGGTTTTGATTGCCTATATGGAGTAGCTCCGTTTTCTTGTCATTTATGCAAAGGCCATGCTGTGCCATCCAAGCCTGGATGGTAAGGTACATTTTATTTAGTGCCATGGATTTGGTGTCATAGATGCCTGTGAGGGAGATGAGGATTTGGTTATCATCCGTGTAGGGCATCAGGTAATATTATCGCTATATATACGGTCGCCATATATAATATCGCTGGGAAAAGGTTGTGGCGATATTATATAGGTGACCATATATATAGGGACAGGGGCAGCGGGGGTTGCGGGGATGTCCCCTGCACCCCATGAAGAAATAAAAAGGGTTTGGGGGTTGCGGGGGTGTCCCCCGCATGTTCCATGTAATAATGTCCCCACAAAGAACTGCCATTTTTCAGCGATTTTTTTATTTTTTTGAAATTTTTTTTTAATGTGGTATTTTTGAGGGGACATTATTACATGGAACCCCGTGTAGTTAGTGTAGGTGATACCCAGATCATCCAGGAGATCAAAGAGAGGATTGGTGAAGTAATTATAAAGTGTCGGAGAGACACAGAAGCCTTGGGGAACTCCACAGGTGACTGTGGCTGGGGGGGTGGCTGATGCAAGGGGGGAGAAGACCCAGATAGTTTGATTAGTTAAGAAGCACTCTATCCACGTTATGGCTTTGGTTGAGAAGTATGCCGTCGCAGCCAGGTGCTTGTAAAGAATTTTATGGTTTACTAAATCAAAAGCTGCTGAAAGGTCTTGAAAGAGGAGGAGGGCTAGATTGCCATTATCTTTAATCTCATCCATCTGTATTTTAAATCCAGCAGAGCTGTTTCTGTCCCATGGCCTGGGTGAAAACCAGATTAGCGCAGGCCTAGTAGGTTGATTCTAGATGGTTTGGGATTTGCAGGTAGGCTGCTCTATCCAATATTTTAACAAGGAAAGGTACTGTCGTGGTGGGGCGGTAATTAGTAGGGGTGTAGGGGTCTAGAGTGGGTTTCTTTAATAGTGGTAGGACCCAGGCATCTTTCAGATTAGCAGGTACATTGCCTGTTGAGAATTAGGTATTGATCAAGGATGTGATGAAAGGAGCAAGCGTCACATCGCAATCTTTGACGAGTGGTGCAGGTCAGGTGTCCCTTTGGCATCTAGAAGGCTTCAGACTTTTGATGATTTTGCTAACTTCTGAGGTAGTGACAGGGGTAAAATCAAATAGGGTGGTAGGTTTAGGTGGTGTAGGTGCACTACCTTGTATATTGTTGTGTCTACCACGTAAACTGACAGCGTCCCCTTGAGCTGGGGTCTCATCAGGCAGAGACGGCGGCTAACGGAATCCATCACTCACAAATCACACGTCAACCAGAGTGAAGGGTGCGGGATGTTACCAGCAAAGAAAACTGTTTGACTCCGCCCCTGTCTCGCAGCCCTACTCTACCACCAGCCCGAACGCATCTTCGCACGTGTGTAACTGCTGTTCTGACAAGTGCTGTTACGCTGTTAAGCTGGGAAGCAGTGAACAGCCGTTTTCTTAACACTTTCATACTTCCCATTTCTGAATTTTCTGCTTTTGTAAACATCATTTATAACCAGTATCCTTTGATCCCGTGCAACAAATTTGAACGGTGCATCAAGGATCCATTGCCATGGCTTCAGGTGCATACACACTAAAAACCGCCATGCTGTTAGCGAATGGAACGTTTAAGCTGCCGATTCAATCCAAACGCACCCCTGTGAGGACGCCAAATCCAATAAAAGCAGCAAAAACAGTTTCCATTTCTGCTCGTACGTGTTCTTTATCGTACGTGGCAGACATTCGATCTTTTTGTTCACCAGGAGAGAAAGCAGCCCCTCCAGTTTATAGCGATTCTGCGATCCTGTAAAATGCTGTGAAAATCAGACTTTATTTAAAAAAGTGCAAAAACAGCGGTTTTTGCAAAAACGCCCACAAAAATGACAGCTGCTGTCTCACTTGCATTTCTGTTCCCCAAATGGGATAGAAATGTGTTTATTTTGGGTTGCATTTTACAGTGGCAGGAACCTTAAGGAAGAGGGTGATAGAATGGGAGAAAGGATGCAAGATGCAGAAGTAGCACGCATGAATAAAGAACTGTATACTGCGGAAGGAATTGGGGAGCGTAAGGCGTGAGTTGGGAGTATGATTTTGAATTTGGCAGGGACCGGAGGACGCAAATTGTGATTTAGCAGTGTAACGGAGAATGTGAGTATGTTTATGACTGAGCGTGAGGTTCGAAAATACAAGTTGTGATGGGGAATTGGTGAGACGTGAGAGGTGTGTGGGTGTTTGAGGGATTGGAAAACATAGAAGGGGCATATTTTCAGCATTACAACTGATAATGATTAATAATGTCAATCATATTAAATAGGCATGCACATTAAACCAAAAAACGTAGCCAAAACAAACACTGTTCTGCCAAGCCAGAGACATCTAGGACTCTTCCTATTAAACTGATACAAAAGATACATATAATGACACCCTGGCTCTCTTGTAGCCTCGCACACAGCCTCCTTTCTGCAATGTACCAATCTTGCACCCTATAGTCAATAAGAATTGTGCTGCAAAAATGCCACCATAAATAAAGGTTTGTGCCGCACAATTTGCCACTTCATGCCACAAAATCCTGGAGCGTCTGAGAAAGATGTAACCCCTTGTAAACAGGCAGACAACTTAAATGCAGTGACTCTCTTGGCAATGGCAGTAATAGAAATACACCCTATTGGTTCATGCCTTGTCGATTTATGTACGCTGCCTGATTCTCTAGTGGCTGCAGGCTGTCTAGACATGCTTCACGACACTGAGGAAGCCAGTGAGTTTGATGCTTCCATAGCAAGTGTTTTCCCGCGAGCCACTACTAACCTTATTGTAGAGAAAGCAGTGTCCAGCAACGCAGAAGCAGTACTCACAGAATTAACCATAGCAGATAATAATGATGTATCTCACGTTATATGTAACTCAAAGAATCCTGTTATCCCAGTTGCAAACATCTATTCTACCAAGCAAACACAAACTCTTTTCATTCCAAAAATATAATTGAGAAAAATTCAACCATAGCCTTTAATTATTGGCCTTGCAATCACGTCACCTCACCATTCTTCCATACCATTACAATACACGGCTAGTCTCTCACAATCACCTATAATGTTTGCTCACTCTACTCACAATTCCTCGGCCCTTTCAATTTCTTTTCACAAATCCGACAGCAAGGAAACAAATATCAACTTTGCACAAGACAAATCTCGCTCCTTCGCAATCTGCGACTTCTTCTCACACAGATTTAACACTTACTGCCTTGAACATAGTGCTCCTTTCTCTTACTTAGCTTTTTGAAATCCTTGATAATAAACTAACCTTGCAGACTTCAATGATCTAACAACTGTTGCAAAAAGACTGTATGAAGTTAGATCAAAGCGATGTGGCTTCTCAAACTGTTACTGTTATGCTCACCTGTTCTGTGCAGGGACATTGGGGCAAGCTTGCAGCCCTCCCTGGTACTGGCTCCCCTGGGTCAGGCTTCTTCCCCCGCTCCTGTGTTGTGGACTGCGCGGGTGGTTGGTACTGCCCCAGTGAGAATACGAGAGGCCTTGAGAATGCTGTAATATGGCTGTGGTCTCCCTCAAACCCTTCTTCCCAGAATGTGGTGAGCATGCCCCTAACCATATAGTCTCACCTGTTTAATTATGATGGCGAGCTCTCTGCCCTGCTTCTCACTGCAGGGGCACTGCAGTGAGAAACAGATAGATATACCTAGTTGCTTCACTGGTCCATGTGCGTGGCAGCCCAGACCGGCTGTGACTGAACCACTTCAAAGGTAAGTATCCTTCGATAATGATTATTGTCCATATTCTTTTGTAATGTATTTTTCCTTGATTATTGTCTGTATCTCTTGTAATGTCTTTCCTTCGCCTCAATAGGTGATATGAGGCCCAGCGGAATTGCAATGCAAGAAGTGAGCCCCAATGGAGAACAGGGGAGTTCACAATGTCCCAATAGGTGGTAAGTTTGGTTCTTAGGTCAAGCGCAAGGATTAGTTTGCGCGCAACCTTAGCGTAATGTCTTTATCGTTTTTCTAACCTTGTTTGTCCTTTTCTCTTGCAGGGATGGCCTGGCGAAGTCAGACTGGAATGTTGTTATCCGAAGATCTGCCGGCAGGTGAAGGATGCCTGGATCCGCGAGGATGCTGGCTGGAGATGGACTCCCGAGTAAGTGTTGGGAGCCGGGATCAGGTAAGGATGCGCTCCGACTGAGGTTGCTGCTGGAATCAGGTAAGGATGCGTTTCGACTGCGGTTGCTGCTTGAATCAGGTAAGGATGCGCTCCGACTGCGGTTGCTGCTGGAGTCAGGTAAGGATGCGCTCCCACTGCGATTGCTGCTGGAATCAAGTAAGGATGTGCTCCGACTGCGGTTGCTGCTGGAATCAGGTAAGGATGCGCTCCTACTGCGGTTGCTGTTGGAATCAGGTAAGGATGCGCTTCAGGTGATGGTTATTGCTGGAATCAGGTAAAATGCACTTCAGGCGGCGGTGAGCGTTACGCTGCTATAAGCAGACTAAAGCAAAGCGCTTGCATGCGGGCGGGGCAGGCTTAAATAGCCTCGTCCCAGCCACGCCCATTTGCTCTGACTTGTGGCCCCACCCTGCCACTTCCAGAAGATGCAGCACGTGCAGCCCAATGCACTCCTTTGGCCACGCCCGACCTGGAGGCACGTGGAGGCCCTGCAGGGGAGGAAATAGCATGTGCACCAGAATAACACTTTCTCATGAGCCTGGCACCAAAGGCGCTAGGACTGTGTACAACTGGACCCTTTATGTAGTGGAGCTTGTGGTTCTTGCCCTGTGGCCATGACAGCACTCCCCCTCAAGGCCCCTCTCACGGGTGCTCTTCCTTCTGGTCTTGGCTTGGTGGGGTTGTTACGATGGAATTGTATGATTAGTCGTGGGGCATGGACGAATTCACTAGGTTCCCATGTACGGTCTTGAGGTCCATAACCTTTCAAGTCTATAAGGTAGTACAGTTTAGATCGCACTATCTTAGAATCCAGAATTGTTTTGACTTCATATTCCGGTTCTCCTTCTATGATGTCGGGCTCGGGTGGTGCCTCAATCCGAGTATCTGGTTTCAAGAGAGAAACACCAGATGGACCCGCATATTAGATAGTAATTCCAATTTCATGGCAGCAGGGTTAATGATGGCTTTGATGAGGTAAGGCCCCAAATACCTGGGGCGAAGGCTCGTTGTCCTTTCAAGGGCATGTTCTTGGACGCCAACCAAACCTTATCCCTGACTTGATAATGCAGAACCTCTCTTCGGTGTCGGTCTGCACATTTTTTCTGTTGTTCTTTGGCTCTGGTCAGGTTTTCAGCTGCTTCTTTAAGGGTTCGAGTGATAGTCTTGTGCAAGGTTGTAACTGTTGGCATTTCCAATTCGTCAAGTGAATCAAAAGTGGACGTTCGAGGATGCCGACCATGCACTGTGTAGAATGGGGTCTGTCCGGTGCTAGTGTGGATGGAATTATTGTGCGTGAATTCAGTCAACCAGAGAATGTTTTTCCAGGACTCCTCAGTTTGTTGTAACATACACCTCAGGTATTGCTCCAAGGTCTGGTTGGTCCGTTCAGTTTGGCCATCGGTTTGGGGATGATGACTCGTGGATAACCGGAGGTCAATTTTGGCTATTTTGCAGCACCTCCTCCAAAGTGCTGAGACAAATTGTGTTGCGCGATCTGAGATCAATACCGATGGGAAACCGTGTAACTTGACAATTTGTTCCAAAAACACGGTGGCAAGGGCGGAAGCAGTGGGAAGCCCCTTCAATGGAATAAAATGGACCATCTTAGAGAGTAAGTCTACAATAACCAGGACCGTGTTAAACCCAAAGCAGGTAGGAAGATCGGTGATAAAGTCCATAGATAGCGTATGCCATGGTGCTAGTGATACAGTCAAGGGCCTTAGTAACCCTGTGGGACTTGACTTATGAGATTTGTGTTGCGCGCAGACACCACAGGTCGCAATGAATTCGGCAATGTCTTTTCTCCAGGTTGGCCACCAATAGCCCTTTTGTATTTTAGCCCGGGTCTTGGCAATCCCTGGGTGTCCTTCCACTAATGATTCATGGTAGTTTGCTATTATCTGGTCTTGTAATTTCTTGTCCTGAATATATAGTCTCCCTTGAAAATAGGGTAGATCATTTTCGATGGTGTATTGGTCTCCTCTAGCTAGCCACTCCTCTTGTGCTGTTTGGTTCATCCGAGATCGGAGATCGGTTTTCAAGTCATCCAAACAGGCGGTTGCAGCGATTTGGTTTTGGATCCTCTCTTCGGGAATGATGGCCACAGGCTAAGATGTGGTGAACGCTTCTTTGTCCTCACCCATGCATGACAGAGCGTCTGCTTTCCCATTGCATACTCCTGGTCTGTAAGTAATGACAAAATTGTATTCGGCAAAGAAGAGAGCTCATCAAAGCTGCCATGAGGATTGGGCCCTGGAAGTCTTCAAGTATTGCAGATTGCGGTGATCTGTGATAACTGTGACCGTGTGTCTTGCTCCCAGAAGATAGTGTCTCCATGATTTGAAGGCTCCTTTGGTCGGTAGCAGTTCCTTGTCAGTGATTGCATATTTCAATTCTGGCGCGGAAAACATACGGGACCAAAATGCTATGGGATGTAATTGCCCCGTGTCCGGGTCCTTTTGCGATAATACTGCTCCCATGGCTACATTGGAGGCATCTGTTTCGACCACATATGGCAGGTCCGGTTGAAGGGTGTCGAAGAACTGGTGCTGAGGTGAAAGCAAGTTTCAGTTCCTGGAAGGCGTTTTCTGCTTCGGGGGACCAGAAGAATTTCTTATTTTTTCTCAGTAGGGAGGTAATTGATGAACTATTTGTGAAAACCTTGGAATAAACCGACGATAAAAATTGGCAAATCTGAGCACACTCTGTACTCCTTTTGTGAATGTTGGTGATGGCCATTGAAGGATAGCATCCACCTTGCGGTTTGTCCATGTGTACTCCTCGTGGTGTGAGCATGAAGCCCAAAAACTTTACTTCCGTAACATGGAAGAAACACTTTTCTAATTTGGCAAACAGCCGATGCTGTCTAAGCTTCTCCTGAACTGCTCTTACATGGCCAACATGATCCTCCTTGGACGTTGAGTAAATAAGAATGTCATCTATGTAGACGAGTGCGCAAACGTCCAATAATTCATGAAGCACATCGTTCATAAAGAATTGGAACGCCACTGGGGCATTACATAATCTAAAAGGCATGACCTGATACTCAAAAAGCCCATATTTGGTTTGGAATGCCGTCTTCCACTCGTCTCCCTTTTTAACTCTCACAAGGTGATAGGCTCCTCGTAGGCCGCGTTTTGTGTAAATTTGACCATTCTTCACCTGATCTAGATGCTCTGGGATGAGTGGCAGGGGGTTTCTGTTCTTTACCGTGATTTGGTTCAGCGCTCTATAATCTATACAAGTTCTTAAGTCGCCCTCTTTCTTTGGTACGAAAAAGAGAGCCGAGGAAGCAGGGGACTTAGACGGGCGGATGAAGCTGTTAGCTAGGTACTGACCCAGGTAAGATTTCAGATGCTGGTTTTCTTGCTCCGTTAGAGCGTAAATTCGACTGCAGGAAATTTGTGCTCCGGACACCAGATCGATCTGGCAGTCGTAAGGTCTGTGTGGAGGCAGGGTGTTTGCTTGCTCCTTCTGGAAAACACACTGGTAATCCAGATATTCAGGGGGTAGGGAACTAGAGAGCCCCAGGATAGATTTCGTCTTGAGTTCCCATCTCTTCACATTTTTGTGGTAGAAGATGTTAGCACATTCTTGAGGGAAGGTCAGCACTCGTTTTTGCCAGTCGATCCTAGGGTTGTGGGTTTCAAGCCAAGGCATTCCTAAGATCATCTGGAACTGAGGAGCTCCAATAAGTTCGAAAGAGATGTCTTTCCGATGCCCATCCTGGCACATCAGCATGACTTTTTCGGTATGTTGCGTCACTGGGCCGGATGACAACTGAGAACCATCCAGTGCTGTGACGTTTTCCGATTTTAGCTTTGCTGGAATCTAAGGCCTATTCGTGCAGCCAGATCTTGATCACTATAATTTCCCACTGCTCCGCTATGATATATGATAGGTTATTTAAAATGTGCTTAATACCCAGAGGTTTCTAAGCGCAGACCCGGGGATCGAACCTGTGGTGCTCTGTGTCCTCTTGCTTCCAAGGCGAGTATGGCTGCCCCTGAGCTATCCTCCAGAGGCAATATATCAATATATGCATGTACCTTTGACGGTTGTTGGTAGTTGACCAAAAGTACAGGGATGACCAGATGAGAGGTCTGTACAGATTCCTTCTTTTCGCTCGGCAAGTGGACCCCTACGCTTGTCGGACATTGGAGTTTTCCGGGTGTTGTTCCTTTTCATCGTTGTCATTGTCCGTTGCACCAACTATCTTCTTAGGGGGTTTTACCGGGCATTCCCGGAGGAAATGCCCTGCTCTTCTGCAGTATAAACAGAGTTGTTGTTGTCTTCTCTTTTCTCTCTCTGCCTTGGAGATAGGAGCCCGTAATCCCCTGATCTGCGTAGGCTCAGTTTGTTCGTGGGTTTTAGTTTGGTTATCCCGGGGTCGCATATAGACCTACCTCCCTTCAGTCCTTGTGCGATCAATTTTTCGATTCTGCAACCTGTGGTCAAGCTGCACCGTCAGATTGATGTATTCCGCACAACCTTCAGGAGGATTTACCACTTGGGCTAGAACATCCTTTAGTTCCCCCTTCAATCCCCGATAAAAGAGTGTGGTCCTCTTCTCTTCTGGCCAATTTAGCTGTGCTATCAGATGATTAAAGGTAGCGATATAGGTCAGCAGATCTTGGTTTCCCTGCCCGAGTGACAATAGTTTGTTATCCAGGGTTTGTCCTTGGGTGTGTCTAGCAAACAATTTTTCCATCTCCCGTTGGAATTCCCCAAAGTTTCGGAATAGAGGATCATCCTGCTTTACTAATGGTATCGATCAGTCCTCTGTGCTGCCTCCTAAATATGAAAGAACAAAGACGACTCTTGCGCTATCATTAGGAAAAGCTCCAAGCCGGCACAAAAAGTGAAGGCGACATTGGTTCATGAATACAGCATACTTATTGGGATTGCCGGTAAAGCGTTCGGACGGGGCCAGTGGCACTGCACCTGGAAGCACCACTTGAACTGGTGGCGATGGCTGCGGCATAGGAGGCTGTGCAAGCCCAGGTAATGGAACCTGACCTGCGTGGGTCTGAAGCATCTGTCTTGCCAAGTCTTCAGTTAGTTCTCGAGCTACAATAAGGTCCCTTCTTAAGGCATTGGTTTCTTGTCTGGAGGCATGAACTTTTGCCCATCTTTCCCCCAGTAGCTGGGCCAACTGGTCTGTTAACGAGGTTTCCATAACACCCAGGCAGAGATTCTGAGAGGCTTTGCGTTCTGTTACGCTCACCTGGTCTCTGTGGGTACGTTGGGGCACGGTTGGAGCCCTCCCTGGAACTGGCTCCCCTGGGTCAGGCTTCTTCCCCTGCTCCTGTGTTGTGGACTGTGCTGGTGGTTGGTACTGCCCCAGCGAGAATACGAGAGGTTGTGAGAATGCTGTGATATGGCTGTGGTCTCCCTCGAACCCTTGTTCCCAGAATGTGGTGAGCATGCACCTAACCATGTAGTCTCACCTGTTTAATTATGATGGTGAGCTCTCTGTCCTGCTTCTCACTGCAGGGGCGCTTTTAGATAGACCTAGTTGCTTCACTGGTCCATGTGCATGGCAGCCCAGACCAGCTGTGGCTGAACCACTTCAAAGGTACCCTTTATGTAGTGGAGCTTTTGGTTCTTGCCCTGTGGCCATGACACTTACCAGGCAGGATAACGAAATTTCAATTATCAATCCTGACCAGATCACACAAACTCCAATGCTTAGTGAAGTCAATGAGATACCTGATACTCAAGCTCAACGTAATGCTCCTTTAACAGCCGCAATACAACTGGCAACTCAACCTAAGAATCAACAAGAAAAGTAATCCGACTTGTATGATATTTACTAAGCAGAAACAGCCTGCATTACAAAGAGTTTCAAATGTAAAAAAAACAAAGAATATGCCGACCTTGAAATCGAAAGCACTTACTAGTACTTGGCATTTTGTAAAGTCCCTATCACTTCCTAAGAGCTGAGGCGCAATTGCTAAATTGGCAATCACTAGAAAATATGCCGTCGTTAAAAAAGCCGCCAATAGAGTGCCTCTGCCTAACGTCTTGCAATATGATCCCCTCGATCAGCTGATACAAGAGGCAAGCAGGCAAGACCTGAAATACAATTCAACAGGGTCGTAATCAGACACAGCTTCTCTACATTGTTTGCCTACTGACGTTGGAACAGCAAAGAAATGATATAGCCAAATCTGTGTGTCGATTTACATCCAATCCACTCAAAGCCACCCTAAGGGTCATAATGTGAGATACAACAACCAAATATTTCTGACCTCGAGCGTGCCTTGAGCTCATACAGCAATTAATCAAACATCTGTTGGTGCCTTGAGCAATAACAAACTTACAAATACAACTACATTGCCTGATAATGGAGTGTAGGCCTAGTCCTTATCCAGTATACAACCTGAACAGAACTTCCATTCTCAATATCTTGAGTGATATACAGAGCTTAGAAGACTTGGCTACCCATGATATTCAGTGTGTCGAATTATCAGTAGCCAGAATCTGGATTTGCTCTCGCATTGTCCTCAATTCAATCTGGCAGGCCAGAACCTCCCTATTTGTTTTGGGCTTCTTCCTAAATCAAGACCCTGAATCAAACATCATTCCAGAAGTAAGGATAGCTGGAAATTCCAACTCTACCTAGATTCAAAAACAAATATGTCCATCCCTAGAAGTCACCTGTTCAGAGGGACTGTCTTTTGGAGAGAGTCTGGTACGACACAGTACAAGCATGCTTTCTTCCAACAATCTGCGATGTGCAACTCAAGAATAGCTACTCAAGGCCAAGTTTACACAAACCATCAAATTAGCAACTTGGAATACCCGAGGATCTAAACACCAGATTAATTCCTCTGCTAGAAACCTGTCAAACCTTGACATAGTAGCGCTACAAGAAACATAGCTAACTCAATCGTCAGTTTGGAGTGGATATTATGTACTTTTACTACCAGCGAAAACACAAGCCAAGGGTCGCTCGATGTCGGGTCTCTTAATCGCGACAAAAGCAGGCATTGGTTTATGTTTGGAGCAGTGGGCTGAACCCAATCCTTTGATACATCTAGTAAAAATAATTTTTCAGCATAAGATATTAGCCTTCATTATTGTCTATTGGATTCGTGCTAGCATAGAAACAGAGAATTTCTTTCAGGAACTAACAAATGTCCTTGAACTGGTTGCCTTGGACCGCACATTCACGCACACTATACTGATAGGAGACTTGAATATCCATTGCCTCCCCAAAACCCCTGCAACCCTGACTCCCCTGGCCCGGCGTTGGATTAACTTCATGGAAGATCGGAAGTTAACCATGATAAATGGCTCTCTCCCTTGTTACACTCCTCCCAACTCCACATGGCAAAGATTGCATCAACAGGCCATAATCGACTACATTCATGTAGATAGGAGTTTATTTTCCATCGCTGAATGTTTTGAAGTTATGTCTCAGATGAACAGTGACCATGAACTCCTTCAGTTTACATGGACATGTGATTTAGCCAACACTTCCATCCCTACTGATCATTATCGATCTGATTTAATCATTAACGGATGCAGGAATCGCTTCAGCTGGAATCCTCACAATTTATAAGCCTTCAATTCTGACATCTTGGATAGGCCTGGCAACTTCAGTAACGTCCAAACTGAGAGAGAGGGTCTTTATGTAGCTGTTCTTCAAATCTATAAACAATTCCATTTGGGATCAACCAGATCAAATCACATTCATGAGACCAAAACCGCCTATCGCAGGTCAAAAAGATTGGCTAATTTGCTACCACCTGAAGCCAGAAATCGCAAACTAAGATCCTTAAAAACACAGTACAAGAACTGGATAAATGCCCATAAGGCCACAATCGTGCAAAGGGATGGAGAATGTATACTACGGGCCTTGACCATGAAAAAAAATCTGCTCAGATTTGGAGATTGTTGAATCAGGCACATCATATAACTCAAACACCACTACAAATCAATGCAGTTTCCGAACAAGCTTGGGTTCAACACTTTCACAACTATACGCATCCCCCACTCATCAAAAGAATCCTGCAAGTCCTAAACAATCCAGCTCCATCTCTCTGAAATTTGATTTAGATGACATTAAAATCTACATAGCCAAATTAAGTTCCTCCAGGGCTCCTGGTCCTGATGGACTAACCAATATCATGCTCAAAGCTCATCTTGAGCAATGGGCAGAGATCTTGTTCAATATATTCTGCGAAATCATGACAACTCGCATACTCCTTCCCTCTTGGTTAAAGTCTATAATAGTTACAATCTTTAAAAAGGGGGACCGCTTGCAACCTAGTAATAAACTGCCTATTGGCTTGTTAGATGTCCCCAGCAAGCTATGTGCAAAACTCATACTGAGCGATTTCAATACCTGGATTGCTCACACGAATTTGCATGATCCAAATCAGACTGGCTTTGTTTCAGGGCTGGGCACCTCAATCAATCTTACAGCAATTACTGCCATACAAATGCAGACATTACAAGTCAAACAACCTATTTACATGGCATTTGTAGATTTCAGATCAGCACTTGATTCAGTGTCCAGAGAGTTGTTATTTGCCAAGTTGATCCAAACCAATTGCCCAGCACAATCCTCACTTTAATCACCACTTTACATACCAACACTACCACTCAGGTTCGTCAAACTTTGAATGGTCAACTAAGCGCATCTAATTCGACCTTTAGAGGAGTAAAGCAAGGGTGTACTTTGGCTTCTGCTCTGTTCAACTTTTTTATTTCCAATATAAATCATAGACTTCATGCCACCGCTTCTGACCCCTCAAAGCTAGGGAAAAACACAATCCGCTGGCTCCTTCATGCAGATGATCTGGTCCTCCTTCCAAAACACCCAAAGGTCTTCAGAATGTATAATCTGCTCTAGAAAGCTATCTTTTGTTGATAAATATAGTGAAAACCAGTTATGATAACCGGCTATCGAACACAACCTCTGAAATGCTCATATAAAAGGTTGCTTCATGGAGTCAGATTAGAGCAGGTGGATACTTAGCGAAACATAAACAACCATATTTCTGACCTCCCTTATCAAGCAGAAGTTAGGAAAAAAATGACAGCTGCAATTTCTCAAGCCATTGTAATTCACAAAAAGTATGGAAAATTCTTGTGCTCTCCCCCATTATATTCTACAATCAAAAAGTTGTGCCAATCGTTCTGTACAGTGCTTACACTAAACCTTACAGATCAGAACTATTTGGGCAACAATTGGAAGGCTTATTTTGGAAACGAGTTCTTACACTGCCCATGTCATAACCGATCAGCATAGTAAGACATGAGTTGGGTCTGACATCCTTATATGCTCTATATGCATGGAAACTATGTTCCCTTTACAGAAAATATTTAATAAACACTAAGGCAGGCTGAATTACAAAAATAGTTTTCAAGTATATACAGAGCTCGGACCATCGCTTTGCCACTGTATGGCTTCAGCAGGTTACAAAAATTATATCTATAGCCGAAATCACTCCTACTCTCTTATTAACAAATCCTTCAAGTGGCAAAAAGAAGCTTTTGGAAAATGACTGGATTAGGACTCAAGACACATGTCGCACTTATGCAATGTTTAAATGATATCCTTTCCAATTGAAAAAGATTAACGTGTCTGAATCATATCTGATTAAATTTCCCTCGCCGACATATAGGAAGGCTTACTTGCGGTTTTCGGCTAAATCGTTACCAAACCAAAGATCTGTTCGCAACAAGAAAAATCCTCTTTAGAGATGAAAACTTTTGTATTTTTGGTTGTGTGCAGACATAACCAGAAACTACAAAACACTTGATAGTGTATTCCCCTGAACTAGTAGCCAAACAAGCTTTATATTTCAAATTGTACTTTAATGAATTCAAAATCACAAATACTGAAATATTATGGAACGAAATCTATCATACAAAGCGTACAACTGTAAGGCTTGCAGTAGTCAGGTTTATGAATTCCTTTAATCTTATTTTAAGAGCCTGAATGTTCTCTGTCAATTACGAATCTGCTGCGGCTAGGACACAATGATGATCATTTACAATGAACGCAATGAGATACCAAAATGAATACATGCAACTACTAATGTGTAGCTGCCTAATGACGAAATTACATTTTTTGTCATATATGATTACTGTTTTATGTGTATTTTTTATTTTTATATATATATGAATGTCATTTCTTTAGAATCTTAACCCATGTGCTTGTTTACATATTTATTGCTTAAGAAGATTTTGTTCTGAACGTAAAATGTTAAACATTGTTATTATTGCAAGGTTGATATTTTTTTTTTATTTCAACCAAATTCAATAAATAATAAAAATAATGTGGGGGGCATTATATCATTTTTTTAATTTCAATTTTCATTTGCAGTAGGGCGTTTTTGTCAAGGAGTGCCTTTTGGATGTTTGAACACCGGGTATCGTCTTTTGGGCAACTATCTTGGAGTTGAACTGGTGATTCGAGTTCTCGCCGTATGGCGAAGATCTACCTAGTGCCCTAGTAGGCTTTGGCAATTCACTCATTATATGTTGTACTTTTGGTTAGGAGTATGGCTTGTTTGTATTTTTTTGATGCAACATTGAAGATTTTTTTGTTAGCTACTGCAGGGGATTTTTCCAATCGGTCTCGGCTGCTTTTTATGTGCAGCGCAATGTTTTATGGTTTGGGGTGTACCAGGAGTTCAGGTGGGGGGGTTTGGGGTGTACCACAAATTCAGGTGGGCTAGCGGCTTGGGTTTTCGTATTATCAGTGTTGCTGAACGGATAGTTGGTTCTTGGCAATGAAAGCTAATCCGCCTCCTTTGGAGGCCTGTCTGTCCGACCTGTAGATGGTGCAGTTGTCAAGGATGGCTAGGGATAGGGCTGGTCCAGTGGCTGCATGAAGCCATGTTTCCGTGTTGGCTATGAAATCTAGGGTATAGGTAGTGATGAGGTCTGCCATATCAAAGGCATGCGCCAGAAGAGGTCTTGCGTTAATGAGCGCTCCTATATGAGTAGTTGTTGCATCTAGATTAGTGCTACATGTAGGGATGTGGTTGTCATTAGTGTCAGAGGTGTACGTAAGATTTCGCGGGTTCAGGGTACTGATGACCTTGGTCAGAACTGAGGTAGTAGGCTTTGTGGAGCACGTATTTCCACCGTTAGGCGATGTGGGATACAAGTTCCCGCTGGGATCAATAGAGCCTGGGGCAGGGGTGCGTGGCCGGCATGCGAGAGCGGAGGACATGAGACTTGTGTGCTCCGCTGGCCGCCGATGAAATCCTGTCAAAATATCCTGTCTGGAGCTGTGGTTTGGGTCGAACCTCGACATACGGCTATGTGACTACCTCCGGATGTTATGATTGAAAGCACATAATTCCAATTTCATCCTTTCCGAAATTATTCACTGAGCAGAATCCTACGCGGCTGAGAGGACAAGACCTCACAAGATGGCCGCCGGTGCGATGCAGAGGAGAGGGCTGTGATTGAGAGGAGGCAACCCGGAGCGGTGCAACGACGGCGGCGGTGGCCCGGCCCTGACTGCACCACTGGTGCACAAGTGCCAGACCCTGCAAGCCGGATCTCCTGGGATGCACGCTGACCCCGGCAGTACAGAGAGCCCACCTCTCCGATGCACGGCAGGGCCACAACATCACAAGCATCTCTGTCTGGACGCGCGCAACGTGTGGGGCAGTGGCGGACGACGGAGAGAGAGCCCGAACACTGAATCGAGGTGGGGTGGCGATGGAGGGGGCCGGGCCGCCGAGTGCAGGCGAGCCGTTTGGGAGGCGGACCTCGCCTGCCACCCTGAGGCCCCCTGGGCGTGACGCCCGCACTGCCCGAGGACCTGCGGGGCTCGCTGCCGAACTGTGCTGAGGTCTGGGGGAGAGGCGGAGCGGCATCCCCGGGCTGTGCCCCGGCTCACCCGGCTCCCATACCGGGGGTCCGCACGCTTCTCCCCTGGGAGTGCACCAAAATTCGAATAACCGCCTGCCAACATCTACTAATCGACCGAGGAGCTGACGGTGCTCTCAGCTGGCGGGGCCAACAGAGTACCGGTACACGGATACGTGTGCAGGAACTGGCCCCTGGACGGGCTCGTGGCTGGTGGGGGGGTGTACGGGCCAGGCCCCCGGGAGTGCTGGGCCCCGGCGGGGGCTGGGTACCCGCTCTGACAACGCTGATTCTACTCCGGTGACGAGATGTCGGACATTGAGAGGGCAGACTGAGCACTCACTATCACGCTCGGTAATGGACTAAGCCCTTCATGCAGCACCAAAACACGACACACTGGGGGATCCTGTAGTTCACCCCATCCTCATAGACCTTCTAGCAAAGGGCACGAACGCTCATTAACACTCCCCCTTCGGGACACAGCCGGCAAACGCGGGACCCGTTAGACCCCTGGAATAGACCTGCGGGAGGACTCCCTAGAGTGCTGACCTGAGCCCCAATCATCCTGTGGAAGGACATTGTTTCGGCCCGCTCCGGAGGGGCCCCCAGCACGCACGGGGAAGCCTCGGTGCCCCCTCCTGGACATAGAGACGACGGGGGGGCCGTCCAACTCATGACCGGACCGCGTGACCGATGCTCTGTTTGACCACCCGAGATGCCCGCTTGCTGCAGCTGCGGCCTACCTGAGTGCATACCAGCCCCCTATCCAACACAACTAAAGGACATTAGAAAGGGGATAGTAGCACTGAAACCAGCCACTGGAGAGGATGGCCCTCAGGCGAGACCTACAAACACCATAAAGGAGACAAGGATACCCGGGACCGTCACACACCAGAAGCCAACGAGGCAAGGCAGCCATTTACCAGCTGAGATCGGGCGGATTGCCACCCTATCTGCCATTGGCCTCACCACACCGCAGCCGCCACCCCAATTTGACTTCGGCAGCCAAGCCGGAGGCCGACATACCCCTCCGGCAACTACACGGGACAGTAAGTACCAGAGACGACTGAATTAGGAGAGTTCATTTAGTTAACTAACGCTGTAGCGCCAGTTCCCGGCGCTGGCATGTTCGGGCGACAGATACTTCAGGTTGGGGTGGAGTATAGGGTGGGGGTAAAGGGAGTTGTTTATGGGTTCATTAAGAACATAGTTATACCAGTTCTGCCGCCACTCACGGGTCCGTCAGTCACCTATGCCTGGTCCCAATCACTCTGTGACACACGACATCACACCCGTCCAACAAATCCCACATAACAGAACACCACAGACCATATAATGGCTGAACAAAACACACCAACAATCACAGACAGCCTTAAACCCCTCAAGTTACTGATGTGGACTGTTAATGGTATGGGATCACGCCTTGTAGTTCAATTCCTAAATAGACGTTCCCCTGAAGTAGCCCTCCTCACTGAAACCCATCTGGCAGGTTTCACCTGCTGATTCTTCCGCAGAACCAACTATCGTCTGGCATTCCACACTGGGTACAGCATGGGCTCCCGGGGTGTCCTAATACTTCTACACAAACGTCTCCCATTCGAACTGACCGGGGTGGAACAGGACCCCAATGGGCGATTTGTGATTGTGCTGGGCAACCTCTTGGGGGAAACAGTAGCCATACTAGCCATATACTCCCCGCCCTGGTTGGGGGAGGGACTGCTGGGAGAGGTGACCACCATACTAGCTAAGCACCAGCCAGACTTATGGATCCTCAGAGGTGATTTTAACGATGTGCTTTGCAACACCCGCGACCGAACTCACATACGAAATCACAACCCCAACATACCCACTAAACTGGCCACCTTCGTGTCAGTGCTGAGCCGGAGCGACGTGTGGAGGGAACTCCACCCCACAGAGCAGGGCTTCTCCTTCCACTCAGGGGCCCAAGCATCCCTCTCCAGACTTGACTATTTCTTTCTTTCTTCGAGCTTCCGAGGCGTGTAGAGCCCTTAGAGCAGATCTGCTCCCCAGAGGTATCTCAGATCACTCCCCCTGGAGATGGCGATAAGTACAAATAGACCACGACCCCCCAGGACGTAGAGGCTTAACAACTATTATCTCGGCCTTCCCGAATTTGTCGAGTTCATCACCGAGAAATCAGAAGAATACTTTGAAATAAACGTGGGCTCTGTTGAGGACCCCATTATATTATGGGAGGCTCACAAGACTGTACTTAGAGGGGAGGCGATCGCCTGGACAAGTAATAGGCAGAAAGAGTATCACAGTGAAAGTGACCGAGGCAGAGGGGGAAGTGGAAAAATGGGAAACCAGATACGTACTAGAAGCCTCCCCAGAAATACACTGCTCCCTGGTAAAGGCCAGGGCGTCCCTGCACAACGCGGCATTAGATAACGCAAAACAGGCGCACAGGGAATCTAGGACCCAAATGTATGAGTGTGGGGACAAAGCGGGAAAGTTACTGGCCTGGTTGGAGAAGCGGGAGGAGGGGCATAGATACATTAGGCAGATCAATCATAATGGGGGCAACTTGGCCCAAACTGACTCAGATATTGCAGAATTTGCAGAAGCATTCGCCGAGTTCTACGCCAATTTGTATAGGGCCCCAACCACACCAACAGACCCATCCCTTCTGAATGAAATCATGATCCCAAAAATATCAGAGCAACAAAGAACCAGCCTCGATAGAGATCTAGAGGAAACCGAGATAGCGGAGGCCATTGCCCAGTTACAAACCGGGTAAACGCCGGGCCCAAACGGGTTCCCGGTTGAAACCTGGAAACGACTGGGCGGCGATATGATGGCAACTCCTCTCCACAATATCTTCCTCGCAGCCAAGGATCGAGGCTCCCTCCGAAGGGACTTGAGAAAGGCCTGTAAGCAAGGGAAACCCCCTGAATTATGTGTATCCTATAGACCAATATTGCTTATTAATGACGAAGCCAAGGTCCTTGCTAAAGTATTGGGCAATTGGCTCCAATTGGTTATATCCTCGCTGGTCCATCCAGACCAGTGCAGCTTCATGCCACAAAGGTCAACTAGAATGAATTTACCCCGACTCCATCTGTTCCTCGAACGCGCCCCAAACCTCGAACAGCCACTCGCTGTTCTTGCAATCGATTTCGAGAAGGCATTCGAGTCAGTGACGTGGGGTAGCCTGTGGGCGACGATGCAACATATGAGGATTGGAGAAACCTTTATCGAATGGGTCTAGCTTCTATACGAGAAACCACAGGCGAAGGTCGGGGTAAACGGCTGGTCCTCCAAAACCTTTCCACTGGGCAGGGGCACGAGGCAAGGCTGCCCGCTATCCCCCCTCCTCTTTGCGCTGGCAATTGAACCACAGGCATTGTGGCTGCGACAGGTCACCACATGGCAGGGATTCCGATGGCCGGAGGGATGAGAAGATGGTTTCCCTTTATGCAGACGATCTGTTGCTCTACCTGACCGATCCAGAGCATGCAAGGATCAAGATCAAGGAGGTGATCAGGCACTCCCACAGGGTACCCCATATCGAGTGGAGAGGGAGGGATTTAAATACCTGGGCAAATGGATCTCCGGGAGTCCTTCGACATATGTGCCCCGCAACGTACACCCACTGATCAAGCACTTCACCGAAGACGTGGGGCACTGGAAGCTTCTTCCCTTAACAATAATGGGCAGGGCAGCACTTTTTAAGATGTTAGCGCTCCCACGGTTTATATACGTACTACAGAATGCACCACATCTAATACCAGAATTTGTCCAAGTGGAACGCCTCCTTAGGAGGTTGATATGGCAGGGCGGACAACCCCGCATCGCGTTAACAACATTGCAGCGATCTATCTGGGAAGGGGGCATTGGACTGCCACACCTTCGATCCTATTACTGGACCGCCCAGCTACAGGTAGTGAACGATCTCCTCCATGGAACCCGAGAGGCCCCACACATCAGAACGGAAATGTCCATTACACAGGATACCCTGCCCGCCCGCAAACCACCTCAGCGCACATTGTAGCCATCTGGAGACAGGCACATACGCACATTGGCTGGGGGAGCAAACTAACCTTAGCACAATCAATATGGCAAAATTATATGCTAATCGAAATGTGGGATCTCACGATGAAGACCCGCTGGACTACAGCAGGGATAACCACAGTCGGGGACGTGATAGAGGATGGCTCCATCCTTCCATTCAAGGCACTGAAACAAAAATTTGGAATTCCCGAAAATGAGCGCTTCCACTATTTGCAATTTAGGCACGCCCTTAATGGTCATAGGCGGGCACTCGCTGAGGCCCCGGAGTGCTCCTCCCTGGAGCGCAACCTCCTCCCACAATTAATTCCCACCAAAGTCACATCAACCTTATATAAAGTCATAACTGCATTCGCCACACCCGAACTGACCAGCCTAAAGACCAAATGGGAGAGGGATGTGGGCCCCGTGGAACCGGAGGACTGGATCCAGGTACTCGGGCATCTGCGTGAGATTGCTATACACTCCAAAATCAGACTGGTACAACTTAAGATATTACACAAGTCTACTATACTCGGGTCGCCTTGTTCGGATTGGAACGAGCCCCGGACCCCAACTGTTTGAGATGCAGGGAGGAGGAGGGCACCTTTTTCCATCTGATCTGGGAATGTCCCCGTATACAATCCTTCTGGACACAGTGCTGTCATAAGCTGTCCGGGGTCCTGGGATGCACGATAGCACTGAAACATGCCAAACTGCTGCTAGGGGTCCCGAACGAAAATGATCTGAACAAATGGGATAAAATATTTTTATCCAACGCAGTGGGTTTAATCAAGAGGGACATAGCGCAGAAATGGGGTGCCCTGGATGCTCCGACCCTAGCCCAGTGGGCAGCCGAAATGGACGTCTGTGCAGCAAAAGAACATAGAATATATACAGCATGTGGATGCCCTGCCAAAGCCGCCAAGATATGGGGAAAGTTGGAGGAGGAAATGGACTGAGAGTCAATGGGCAGAAATGAACTGGAATGAATGTGTGCGCACAATGATGCAATGTATGATGTACGGGTAAGGACGCAAGAAGCGACAAACGAACTAGATCGCCGGATCGGGCGGCTGGTGGGACCGGATGTGTGTGTGTGTGGGTGGGGGAGGGAAGGGCTTGTATTTTGTATGTTGTATATTTTGTTGAAAAAACAATAAAACGTGTTATTAAAAAAAAATAGAGCCTGGGGCGGTAGCATGCAAATTACATTAAGTGTCTGAGGAGCCTAAGGCAACATCATACAAATTACAAATGGCATCAGTGTGACATGAGGCTAATGCATACAAATTACAAATGGTATGGGTGGAATCTGGGGCAACAGCATGCAAGTTACAGCTGGTATTGGTGGGATATGAGGCAGTAGCATGCAAATTACATCTGGTCTCTGAGGAACAAATTACAAGTGGCTTCAGTGGGACATGGCGCTAATGCATTCACATTACAGGTAGTATCGGTGGAACCTAGGGCAGCAGAATACAGATTGCAGCTGGCAGCTGAGAGGTCTAGGCCATTGGCACACATACTACACTAGTATCAGA
The DNA here is from genome assembly GCF_040938575.1 of Ambystoma mexicanum. Lineage (NCBI taxonomy): Eukaryota > Metazoa > Chordata > Amphibia > Caudata > Ambystomatidae > Ambystoma > Ambystoma mexicanum. Next base: position 1,038,854,236 of record NC_090926.1, on the reverse strand, counting down.
GAAGCCTAGGGCAGCAGCATACTAATTGCAGATGGCATTAGTGGAACCAGGGGAGACCGCATATGTATTACAGTTAGCATCAATGGGTCCAAAACATTCATCATACAATTAGCCTCTGTTTTGGTGAAAACATTATTTTTGGAAGTAAGAGAAAGAAACTTTAATGTGGAAGGCCAGGCAGGCCTTGATCCACGGTTTTCAATTGTGTATTGTGTTGCAAACTGAGCCAGAGTGTGTCATCCTGCCTTCAAGGATCGCCTTACTTCGTGAGGCCTGACCTGGGGAGGAGAGCTGGTTCAGCCACATTATCATTTGAACAGTGATTTTTCCTTTTGCATACATTTCTTCTTTTTACACTTTTTGTACAAGAGATAGGGCAGGCATTAGGTTTTGTTAGCCATTTTGATTTGACAGACTCCACTAGGACTGTTATGTTTATTATTTGATGGTCAAGACTACTCCCTTCTTAGTTTTAGGGCAAAATAGGAGTTTCTCCAACCCCAACATTTTCAATAAAGGTTTTACAAATTGTATCCATTGTGTCAATGCCATTACTTGTGATCCCATGCCTTCCCTACAGTTGCTATTGACCTCAAAATATGAAATTAGATGTACATAGATGTCACTCCTAGAAGGGAATAGGCAAGTTCAAGAGGTATGTTGTGATACCATGTGCAATTGTTCACAGTCCTTCAGATTGCCCGTATATGTAGATACCGATGGACACATGAAATACATTTTGTACCGATTACTACCTAACGGGTGGGGTGCCTGAGAGGGGCTGTCAATGATGATCGGCCACACATGGTTGGTGGTAGTATGATCCTAAATACATGTGTGCTGTGCCATCGTGCCCTGTGTAGTTATTATTGAATGTGAATCATTTGTGCTGCATTCTGTGCCACTATACACACCTCTAATCTAATTACGTATCAGTGCCTGTCGCATGGCTGGGTATTCGTCTTTGTGTGTTTGTGAACCCTCTACTGATGGTCTTCTCTGTCATCTGCTTCATCCTCGCTGTCTACATCTGCTGACATGGCACACCCCTGTGCATTGCAATGTTGTGTAGGATGCAGCACACCATGATTATGCTGTGCATTTTTCCAGGGGCATACATCAGCGTGTCTTTGGTATAGTGCAGCCAGCACCATTGGTTCTTCAGCACTGCAAAGGCACATACTATTACATAGCGTATTGTGCAGATGGGCCTCTATTCACCTTAACCCAAAGCAGGCCCACCATTTAAGAAGCGAGTGCATGTTTGAACATAAAGCAAGTTTATTGTACAATCGGCCAGGAAGGGCAGCGTTATTCTATAGATTCAAACTAACCTGAGACTCCCCGAACCACACAAGTTGACACATTTTATACATTTCTGCAACAGTAAAAACACTCCCATATATTTTTATTACAAACCACCCCGCACACATAATTAGTCAACACCTGTACAAAAGAAATCCAATCTTTCTCCAATTTTCCCGTTCTCATTGGGCACAGTTATCTTAACTACCATCTTCAGCTCATGTGTACAACACACCCTCTTTTAGGTTTTGTCTGTGGTAGGTCATGACTTCATCAGACAGTTACACATCCATATACAAATATAATTTATTACAAGTCCCAGCTGGCCTGAGACCTCTCAACCCTGAACGTAATGGCACCTGGTTTGCAACAGTACTTTAAACAACACGAGGATAGGAAGAATCAACAGGTTCCTTTTGAATTGGCAATAACCATCTCACCCATCCCGACTTGCTGGTGTCTTCGGAACACTTTAATCTAAATGACTACCAATTCAACACGCATGGCCTCTGGTCACATCCTGAGAAAACAATTGAAACCCATGAAGTATCGGTAACTCTGGCCTCAGGCCTCCTTCACTCCAGGTTTATTGCTAGTCAACAAGCACATGGTTGGATACTTCTGAAAAACAAATTACAAGCTCCCATGCCCTGAAAAGAGCACATTGCATACAGATTTGTAAATTCCCTAAAACTATTGTGTCCTCTTTACAGTAGTTTCTTCATAACAAATCCCCTTCCTCGCATGCGCATTATAAAACTCCTCATTGGCCAGCTTCTAAGTGCTTTCAACTGTATCAACTTAATCAAAAAGTAACACTTAAATGAATACATATCGCATTCACATTAACTACGTTGGAGACATATAAAATTGCAACATCGCACCAACTTCGCCGCTCCCCCAGTCACAAATATGGCACGCACAACGTGAACCCCTCTTTCCCATTGGAACCTTTCCTGACCACCTGAATTTTCACCCTTTTAATTAATACTTTCACTAATAGACTAAATTCTTGTTCTTTAAAACCATCTTTTCTGTGAAAAAACCCTACAATCATTTCTCACATTGGTCCCAATAAGGGCATACTCCTGGTGCTCCACACAATCATCCCAACTTGGTGGAGGACACAAGACAGCTTCAGCCTGAGTACCCATGTGATATTAAATGGTAGGAGTTCTAGCTTTGGACAGGGTCACAGTCCTCACAGCAGCTGTTTCGGTACCTGGGCAGAACAGCATCATAAGAGCATTTGACAAGAGAAAAATATAATAAGGAAAAAGACAAAAATAGGTATGAAAATATTGACGGCTATGTTCATCCAAGATGGCACCCAAGAGAAAAATGAGTTAAACCAAAGGTCATTTGTGCTTTCTGCTTCGTACGCCATAACCACCGTAAACTTATACAGAACAGCAGTAGTCTGAGTCAGGGTCCCATTCTCCGATCATTAGGAGGAACAAATGTGCAGCAAGCGCTCCCAATCTACTGACAGCTCCCCCTACATAGCTGTTAGGTTAGGAGGTCGAGAATATACCTGTTCTGCAAGGCTATAAGCCTCAGGGCCCGCAGTTCTTCCTTGATGGTACTGAAAGCTGATTCAGAGGAATTCAAAAATAGCAGGAGTTCATACCGGGTCACCTGGAGCCAATTTGTGTTTTCGGCAGCATGGACGTCAGGTGCCAGGAGGGAGGAAAAGAAAGTCTCTGGATGACTAACCAACTGATACTGTTCTGGTACGTCCATCAAAGCTTTTGTAGATGCTGCCGAAAGGTAGTTGGACCACTTTGTACATTGCAATAGTCCCTTCTTTCCTTGATCAGACAGAGTCATTGGGGTGTCCATGTGTGATGATACAGGGGAAGCAAGGGGTACAGGGGACAAAGGGGTTACGGATGTGGCTTTGAGCATCAGGCAGGTGAGGATTAAATGTCCCTCAAGAATAACAAGGGCAGGCACATGGAATGTGGTGAAACTGCACCCACCTCGCCAGGCTGGAGGTAGCTGTAGGCGAACTGTCCACAAGTCCAAAAAATGTTGAGAAGCGCAGCTGTACCTCCAGCCAGATCACTGATGTGAAGCGTGCAGCTGCAGTTCCCATTTGCGCCAAAAACAGGGAAAATGGGTAAGTGTCTGTATCTTAACAGGTTTTTCTGGCTCCTTGAGTCATGTCAGATACTTTAAATATTTCTGCCACATAATTCCACATTCTTGGTTTACACATGCCACCCATTCTTCTGAGAATCCCTCAATACCTCCAGCTCTGCAACTCTTCACCCCTTGCTTCCAGCGGTTATTGATGATAATATCCCCTTTTAAGCTCAACTGGACTCTGCATACACCAATCATTCTTCTGATCTTCACAATCTGTAGCTGAACATTCTTCGTCAACAGGTAAAATAGATGCTGTGACTGATTGCCCTTGAAACTGCCCTCTGACCCTGCACAAAGCTAGGTGCACTAGACACAATACCACTGCTAGCTCTATTTCATCTGAGATAAACAGCTTAGTGACACCAGTAGCTTGGCGGATGAGAGTGCAGATGTAGCAAAATCCTACAGATCATTTTCCCCCAAATCTGCTCATATGGAAATACCATAAATTATCTGCTGCAAAACCATGTGCATCTACTATTGGATCTAAATTTATATTGTCCTCACTGTCCAGAAATCAGCGTCAACATTCCCTTGTGGCCTCAATAATATGTCATCCAATTCTATGATCCTGGATACATTTAATCCATTCACATCCATACTGTTCACCATCTTTGAACCTGACAAGTGAAATGAGAAAGTCATATAAACAAGAATTGTAATATATACTGCAAATCCAAAGTTTTCTTCTTATTTTTGAAAAAAATGACAATTTCTAGTCTTCATTCGCTTCCCCCTTTTTCCACTGAAATTAACTGCAAATCATTAGGGCATTTTTCCTTTTTCTATTTTATTTGTATTATGCTTGGATTATTTCAAACCTTTCATACAGAATCAATATTCTTCAACCTCATTAAAACCAGAAAAATACTTGAACATTATCAAGAATACATACAACATTTCATACAAAATCAAATGTTTTCCCATTTCGTTAAGACAAGAAAGCGCCCTTAAACATCTTCCAAAATAAATACACGCCTATTACCCTTAATAGAAACCCAGTTCCATTCAATTTACAGATTACTATTTCCTAGTCCGCCTTCGCAGGACGTCCAGCCATTTACTTGTTACTAGGCAACATCAACATTTATATTTCACCACCCCTATAATGGCTGTTTTATTATCACGAATTAGAAAGATATTCCACCATTCCTTTTGGGTTAGAGAGTTACAGCCCTTTATGATCTCATAGAAATATTTCTTCCTCAATCCATTTGAGGCTTCACAATCTATGATTAGATGCTCAAGAGATTCAATCATGGGGGTCTGTCCACAAAATAGACAATCCAGTTGGAATCCACCCAACATCCTCCTTTTGGCTCAATAATTCCCTGGTTGGTAGAATATTCAGTCTAAGCCTTAGGACTAGATTACGATACCAAGGAAAAGGGAATTTAGTCAGGTACAATGGTAGTTGATTCACCACTCTACCTTCCAGATCCAAGTTCAGGGCTAGTTTATATTTTGATCTTTGGGCAATTGTATCGATCCAGTCTTGGTAGAGGAGTTGTTTTTTTACTTTACCCGGGATCCTCAGTGGAACCTCCTCTGTGAGTCCCAGGTCCTCCAACCAAGACCCACATTTTGCTTTCCAGCAATCTAGCAGGTCTTCCCTCCCCTTACTACACTTGAATTTTAGTATTTCAAAAGGCAGAAGTGCCTCTAAATCAAAACACTTCCCATAAAATGCCAATATCTTCATTTGATCCTAGATCGCATCGATTGAAGCCCTAATTCAAATCTGATCATTGCATTCGGGGTAGATTGGGCAACGCAAAGCACTCTTTCCCAGAAGGCTTTAGGCCAGAAGGCTTCATGCGACCTCTGAATGGACTCTGCACCATATATCAGGATTGGCACAACCTTATGTTTAAAGAAGGTACATATAGGTACCAGGGAAAGTTTTCCAAGCCTTTTATGTAACATTAGCCCCTGCGTCGTAAGTCTTTTACTTTTGAGCCTAATGTTTTCGATCCATTGTTTTTCAATACTGCTTCGGTTCAAGGTCACACCTAGATAAGTCATAGTATCCGCACACTCAAGATAAACCTTATCCGCCCTCCATTTAAAACCCTGCTTATTTTTCCCCCTTTTAGATTTCCAGATCATAATTTCCATCTTTTTGACATTAATCCTTACATCATTCTGCTCAAAGTATTTTATCATCTCATTAAGTCTCCGCTGCAGGCCTATTTGCGTGTGATCGAGGATCACAATGTCATCGGCATTGAGAACCCTGGGAATAGGCTGGTTATAAAGCTTCAGGGAAATACCCAAATAGGATCCAGACCTTCTTAAAGATCAGCCAGGAAAAGGTTGATTAAGGCGGGGGCCAAGGAACAACCTTGTTTCAGACCCCTACATGTATGGATTTCCTCAGTGAAGTGGTCCTGAGTGGAAAGTCTGACCCTCACAATCGTGTTCGAATATAGGGACATAATTGGCTCAACCAAATCTCTCAGACATCCCCAGCATAACAGCTTTCCCCGCAGCCTTTCTCTGCTGATGCTATCAAAGGCATGCTCCAGGTCGATGAAAGCCACAAATAATTTTGAATTTTTCCGCAGAGCTATAGCCTTTAGTACGTTCAGCAGGAAAAGGTTGAGACTTGTCCTCACTCCCCTAACAATGTCAGTCCATCTCGAGTGCAGACGCCCGGCCTCTCTTGCCCATCCGAGAAGCTGACATTGTAGGAGGGGAGCAGATATATTTCCTATAGTGTTAAGCAGGGCAATATGACGATAGTTCGAAGGATCTTCTTGATTGCCCTTCATGAACACCGGGATGATGAGTGCCGACTTCCAAGAATTTTGCTCTTCCTTACAATCTAAGGTTTGTCTAAAGAGCATGAAGCAGAACTCGGACTCGATATCCCATTTTGAATCAGAAGTATTATTATTAGACAATAGTTTTTCAGCCTCCAGCACCCGGATCTGTTCCAAGTATCTGTGCTCTGAAGTATCAGCCTCCCTACTAGGCCCCTTGGCGAAGAGAGACGAATTATGCTCGATCCATCTGAACTCAGACACTGTTGGAAGAAGGGTTGCCAGATGTCCCTACTATTGTTTTTGCTATTATTTTCAATATTGTCTCGGCATCATGCTGCATACGCATGGCCTTAGATGATAGCAACCAATTGCGGTACTGTTGGTTAACGGGTGGATTTAAACTGTTGTAGAAGCCCTTCATAGTTCATAGCCCCCCTGACCAGAGACAGTTGCCTCAGACACTCCACTACTACTTCTCCCTCCACTGTCTGAATATGAAGCCTATTCCCAGCCTGATTTACATGAATGATCTCACTTTTCATTTTTGCCATCACAATCCCACCCACCTTCTAAATACATTTCTGAAGACAGTGGTCACTATTTCCCATCGTGCAGACCTCCAATGAAGCAACCTATCTAGGGACATTAGAATATACAAAATAATAATCTAGACAAGAATGTTGGGTTCTTCTAGACCATGGGCCTCATTACGACCTCGGCAGTAGCCATGCCGCTATTGGCGGCATGGTTGCCGCCAAAATCGCGTCCGGGTCCACAGAATGAGGAATTACCAGCCATTCCGAGTTCAGAAGGCCCGATAATTCCTCCCTCCAAGAACCCGGACCCGGTCCTTCCCCATTCCCATTTCAGCCCCCATAGGACTGAATGGGAATGGGAGAGGGAGCAAACAACAGGCCATTACGAGTTGGCCCGTTGTTTGCTCCCTCTTCCCCTCGCGGGACCTGGTAAGCGCGCCTGGTTTGACCAGGTGTTACTTCCTGGGTCCCACGAGGGGAACTCGTAATAAGGCGGTACGGGGTAAACGGCGCCGGCACCTTTTACGGCGCCGTTAACCCTGTACCGCCAGGGTTGTAATGAGGCCCCATGTGTTGTTTGCAGGCATGTCACCCCTAGTTTGGACTATCAGCATCTCAATATTGCAAGCCTTCAATTCTTTTATCCATAGTGAGGTTTTATCCTGCATACTTGTACAAGGAAGTATTCTTCCCCCACCATCAAAACAATTTGGATTAAGGTCTCTACAAATAATAAAGTGGGGATTAAGCTCCTTAGTATAGATCCTGTCTATGCAAGTAACAATCAAATTAAAAAATGAAGCACTAGTCACTGAAGCAGGGTTCTAATACAAATGAAACATCCTCAAGGACAGTTTTGGTAAGCCACCAGCTTTTTCCCAGCTTAATAAAACCATTTGGTCATATGGATTTAGATTTACAAATTCCACCACTCTCAGCCCTCTGCCCAACTTTATCAAGGTGAGTAACCCAGAAGGAGGATGACCCAACACATTTTATTTTGCCGGGTTACAGTAAACTTCGAATCCAACACAGATGGGAGTACTCCAGAGCCAAGTTTCCTGGATGTAGATTACGCCATAATTCTTTAAACCAGACCCCTCCTTATGAAAAGATGTTCATGTCCCCTAGTATTCCAGGAGCACAAATGGAATGGTACCCGGTCTTGTGGTTCTGGCTGTTAATTCATGGACGATTGGGGCAAAGCACCAGCCACCCAGGACCAATCTTGACTATTTCTATCCATTGATTTATGTTCCTTGTCAATCTTTATGGTCCTTTTCTCAAGCATTGCACACTTTATAGTAATTTTTAAGGATGGCAAGTCACTTGCTGTGGTTTGCCGCCACTGTTCATGGAGAGTGGAGAACTGAGAGACTGTCAATGACTCAGAAAGCCACCCGCCCACTATTACATTCTGTTACACCCAGAGTTGAGGTTTTTCTACTTGCATAGGTCCACGTAATTGATCTCTTGCTGATCCATAGAATGTTTTTTTCTGAGATCTCGAATCCCAGTGGAAGTAGGTCTACTGCTGCTTCAAGCAACATATTACGCACAAAACTTGAGTATAGATGCAGAAATACCCAATCCATCTGCTTTTCATGGACAAATTGAACAATCTTTACATCTTCTGATTTGATATTTCTGACCTTTGGTGCGCAATGTAGATGCTTTAAGACGTTCACCCGGCTCAGGATTAGACCATCTTTGCAGTCTTTATATTGTGATCATAAGAGCTGGGCTTTCTTTGTATAGCTGTACTTTTACCAATGTTTCTTTAGTATTTATTCCTTGGAGAGTATGGGATGACGCTCCTCCAAGCCATTCCTTTGTTGGCTTTGGATGGATGGTTATTCTGCTTCTTCTTTCTTCTTAAGTGCAGAATTCTTTCAGGGTCGGGTCAGGGTCAGCTTGAATCCTAGGATGAATAGTCAGAGACCCAGTGGGGGAGTCAGCTGATTCACCATTAGGGGAAGGCAGTGGGTCAAGCATGGGTTCACCCCAGTAAGCATCATCCGCTGCTTCTTCCTCATTGCCTGCCCCAAAAGAGTAGGCCGATAAATCAAGGAAACGGAGCATGTCCTCATCCATCGCATCATCTTCTTTTTCAGGCTCGACAGATGACGCTGGATTAAGAAACATTCTCAGCGCAGGCATAGTAATATTATTTTTCAGCATCTTATCTTGATTTGATGATATCGGAGGGAGCGTTGTTAATTTGAGCAGAAACACCCTCGAGCCAATTTGATTTTGGTTTGTTGTTATTCAGCAGATGTTTTGCCTTTTTCTGCATTGTGCTCTCTCCTTTAGTCACCTGGGCTTTGGTCTTTGTTTTGTCAAAAATCACAAATGGCTTTGGGCCTGGTGTCGTGGTATTAACCTCAGTAGTTGGTTCATTTATCCGAGATGTTCCCCTTGTCATCATCATCGGTTCTTGGTGAGGCACCTTCTCCGTGTTTTGCACCTCGCGAGGATCTTCATCAAACCCTGTTCGGGCATTAACCCCAGATTGCAAACCGTCTTGGCGACATTCTCCTATGCTCTTTGGCCTCTCTTCCATGACAATATCACCTTGCATTTGCATTACTCTTCTCTCTTTAAGCACCTCCACAGATCTAAATGATGGGCGCTGGGGTCCAGGGTCATCAATTTGAGCAGAGAAATATTTAGAACTCATGTTTCTGAGGTGAGAACTTTCCTGGGTCTTTCTTGCCCAATTCAGAGTCTCGAGAATGGCGGACAGCAGGGCGTTTTTTTCGTTAGCCTTCCCTCTTGCAATGTTAGCCAGCCTTTCCTGCCATTTCAAAGTCTTTTCAGCCTTTTTATCAAGACGGCCTTTCAATGCCTCCGCTAGCGATTCCAACGCCATTAGTTTGGTATGAGTTGTTGTTAAGAGAGTAGCTTGCTCTTTGATTGAGTCATTCATTGACTCATATAATTTGATGAAGGGATTAAAGGAGACAGTCAGACTTGATATTATAATAGCCTGGATGTTTTCAATCTCCGAAACCCTCCGGGTCTGTATCCTCGATAATCCATATTGCCAATGCAAAGGTCTCTCCAACAGTTCAGAATCTAAAGAGGATAAGGTGGACGCACCCTGTATGCTTCTCTACCTCCCCTAAGGTGGCTCAATAATAGTAGGCAGGACTGAATGCGCCTCTATTGTCCATTCCGTGTTCACAGTATTTACTGCTGGACTAGAATTTAAATCAATTCTTGTTAAGAGCTGTTTGTCTTTGAGTTACATCTTTTCCGTCCTATTTCCATTCATTGAGATCTCTTCCCGTTCTTTTGATCTATCTTTAGGTGTTCGAGGTCTACGTGGATTAAAGACCTCACAGAGTCTTCTCTGGCTTTCCATTGTTGATTTGATTTCAGCAATATCTCTCGATAGCCTCTCTGCAATGGCTGCATGTTGCATCTCCAGACAATCTATAGAAGGATTGGGCCATCTATCCATTTCAATTTGGTCATTACGGGTGTTTTGCATGTATTCAGAGGAGTCAGGGCATGCAAAAACATCTTCTAAATCAACGTACTCCGCATAACCTGAGCAGTCCTGCCATAGAGTAGAGGTGTGGGTAATCTTTTTCCTCTCCACTAGTTCTAAGGCATTTATAGTGCTAATATCCTTAACCTCCCACCCGTCTTCTCTCATGGGGTCCTTAGTTTGACTTGTATTTATGGAAAATGCTGTATTAGTTACATTTGCCTTAATCTCACTAGGAGAGTAAAGGACCTGTGTCTTTGACTTGAATGAGTTCTCTGTAGAAGGTGTAGGTAGTGTATAAGATCTACTGTCCCAATTGCCTTAGATTGCGTTTGCTCCATGCCCTGTGCAGATTCCACTGAGTCTTCAATAAGGATGTTAGGCAAAGGGGATAGTCCACATGATTGCAGGTGTCAAACAAACCTGCGGCAGAAGCAATATCACAACCAGTTGTCAAAGCGAAATCGGATGCCACCTCAATGACGTCATGTTCATGGATTTCCACTGAGACATTGGTAGTATTGTCTAAGTTACAAGCTGCCGACAGCCATCACGCATTCTCCCCTTTCTACCAGTACAAGGGCCCTTCAGTGGTATAAAAGTTGTCTTCGTTTTTGATTCCTCCAGTTATGAGGAGAAAAGAGACGAGCGCTAGTGTTGTGAAATGTGTCAGTCGGGAGTGATTCAGGAGAGGGAACCACCTCAGATGGAACTGAGCCTTAAGCCCAGGAAGAAAGCAGCAAGTGGCGGACAGCGGTTACACACATGTTACTCACCAGTTCTTCTGCTTGCTTGGTCGCCAGTAGTTGCGAGCAATTGAAAGTTCCTCCAATGATTCAGAGTTGTGTGAAGTCTCCGCAAGGTTTAGGGTCTTTAGTATTGAAGCTCCGCCTTCATAGAATAGACAGTAGAAACAGACTGACTGCCAGACTGCACCACTCAGCACCACTCCATCGTTAGGGCATATTCAACTTTGAGCCTGCTCTTGCTCCTGTGCCGTGTCACTGATGTGGACCCAGCTCTTGCTGTCCTCCACCTTCACAGCAGTTGGAGTTGCGAAAATCACGCAGTGGGGTCCATAGAAATGCTGCTTATTCCAGCGCTGCATGAAGGATAGAACCAAGATCAGGTCCCCGGGGATCAATGGTTGCTTGTGCAGATTGTTGGAATTGTTGCTGCTTCCTCCTGTAGGCTGTTGGTGAGAAGACACAACCAGTGAAGATATAATTCTGACACTTTTGGTCAAGGCCCTAAGGTACTCCCAAAACTCCTCACCTTGTACTTATGCTGACTTATGTGCATCTGATGCTATGAATGCAGCTGAGAGCGGTGTGAAACCTACGTCTCGTCACGATCTCATGAGGGCTAATGTGGTGATCTTACCCTGGCTGAATGTCGTGAATTTCCCCCGTCTCACCTGAGTCCGCTTCTTGTAGGATTCCGCGTGGAGATTCTTCTTGCGCACTGATCGGGTTTTATACAAGCCCGCTCGAGTCTCTTCTGACTCCAGCGTGCGTTCAGCGTTCCAGGATCTCAGAGATTCAGGACGTCCAGGAAAGGGGGAAGCGTACACAAGGGGTACCTGGAATCCAGGAATAAGGTGAAGAAGAAATGGAGGAAGGAATTGGAATAAGGATCCAGGAACTTAGGATAAGGAATAGTTTGCAAGCTACGAGACACACGTCTAGTCACTACCTGATGATAACGTTGAGACGCGCGGGGCCGCAGGGGTGTAGCCTATTTGTAGGACGTACTACGTCCGCCGTGAAGGCTGGCGCAAGGCGTGTCATGCGAGACGGCCATGTTGGGAGGATCAAGGAATGCAAGCCCCGCTGCGATAAGGACCAGGAAGTCCAGAAGGGGCGCATTCTGTGATTCATTACAGCATGCCTCCTCCAAAAACCTGTTCCACCAGGTTTGCCTGGGTGTATGAGATGATATCGTCTGAGTAGTCGAGGGGTATTCAGATTAGATATTGGTTCCCAGGTTCTTTCAATTGGAGGGTGCCCTTTCCACTCAACCAGATATTGAAGTTGTCCTCGTCTATACCTGGAATCGCATATTCTTGATACCTCATATTCCAGTTGGTTGTCCACTAGCACGGGGTTGGGTCTGCATAATTTCCGGGAAGATTGGACGTAAGGTTTCAGTAAGGAAGTGTGGAAAACTGGATGAATCTTCTTCCAGGAATCAGGTAATTGGAGCCGGAAGGAGACTGGATTTATGATCTCCTTTATGGAAAAGGGGCCATAGTAACGGGGGGGGCTAGTTTGTTTGGTCGTAAATTAGGAGGCAGTAGTTTTGAGGACAACCAGACCTGATCACCGACGACATAAGAAGGATCTGGCCTTCGTTTGATGTCCGCGAAATGTTTTGCGTGAGTCCGGGCTTCTTGTAGGTGTTCTTTGGCATCCTTGTGGACATTGATGAGAGTTTTAATCCAGTAATCAACTGTTGGTACAGGTGTGGGTTGTAGTAGAATGGAAGGTAGGCCTGAAGGGCGGAAGCCTTGGCTGCAATAGAAGGGGCTGGTCTTAAGTGCCGGGTCTGGAAGGTAGTGTATGTTTGCTGTAGGAGACCTGCCGGTTTCTTATTGTCATGTTTGTTCTGATTGCAGACTGCACAGGCTTGAATGTAGCGTTGGACGTCAGTCTTCATCCTGGGCCACCAAAATTGTCAAAATTTGCCTCTGTATGAGATTAAGGGCATTGGTAACACCACAATGTCCAGAATGTAGAGTGTCATGGCAGAGGTTGATAATCTTTAGTTGTAGTCTGTGTGTGGGAATGACCAAGGCTTTGGATTTGAACAAATATCCGTCTCTAGAATTAAGTTTCCATCGGTTCTTTCCTGTGAATTCTTTCCAGATTTCAGAAGACTGGGTTTGCGTTCTAATCTCTTCCAAGAGACTGACTGCTTGGGCTACAAAAATTGTATGGGGAAGCATCCTTGGGTAAGCCCGATCTTCAGGTGTTTCATAGTCAGGATGCCGAGATAGGGCATCTGCGATAATGTTCTGTGATCCGGGAACATGATGGTTGTGGAACTGGTACTGGGTGAAGAAAAAGGCCCAACGGGCTTGTCGGCTATTTCTACATTCCATAGATTGCAGCACTTGAAGATTTCGATGGTCCGTAGGGACCTGGACAGGATGTTTAGCACCCAGAAGTAGATGCCGTCATTCAGTGAAGGCTTGGCGGATCGCCAACAGTTCCTTTTCTAAGACGGAGTAATGGGTCTCACTAGGAGTCAGGGTCCGTGAGAGATAAGCAATAGGGTGTTCTAATTTTTCTTCGAGTTCCTGCTTTAATACTGCTCCTATGGCGTAGTTAGAGGCGTCCGTCTCCACTAGGAATGGTCGATTAACATCGGGTTGAGCCAGGATAGGAGCTTGTGTGAATGCCTTCTTCAACCGTTGAAAGGCTTGGTCTTGGGCTGCAGTCCAGAGGAAGGGCGTATCTTTCTTCAATAAGGTGATAATGGGTTGAACAATCTCAGAAAAAGATGGAATGAATTTCCGATAGAAATTGGCAAGCACCAGAAAGGATTGAATTTGTTTCACAGAAGTGGGGGCAGGCCAAGATAGTATGGCTTTTACCTTTGAATGGTCCATTCCTATCCCTTCTGGACTAAGGACGAATCCTAGATAATGAACAGAGGTGACAAGAAAAAGGCATTTCTCGGGTTTAGCCAGGAGTTTATGTTCACGTAGTCGTTGTAGAACCACCTTCACACGCTCTTCGTGTTTTTGAGAGTCCTTGGAGTATATTTGTGGAGTCATTCTGTGATTCATGACACTGAATCCTCAAATAAAACTGTAATGATAGGCCTCCAGACTTTTAACAGTGGCAATTGTCTTTTATTTCTAAGATAAATATATAAGCATAAAGACCCCCAACCAGCATCCACAAGGATCCCTCACCAACTGCTCTAAGATTACTCCAACATTCCTTTCAAGAACATCCATCTCAGGTTCCAATATGACATTCTATCCCTCCTCCTTAAGCATAATACACAACACACCTCCCCCCTTTACTATGAAATAAATATTTTACCCACAAAACATTGTTGTCGCAAATATACATACATAACACCGGTAAAAGGACTAACTATTTACACTCGGAAAACATTTTCACACCTGAGAGGTGAATCTACACAAAAAGAAATGGTTTATAACAAAACAGGGTACACTAATGTCAGTATACATTCATAATACTGAATTCAACATTATTCATTGTGGTACTGATTGGACCTTGACATCGCCTTCGCTATTCTAGACATATTTCACACTTGTCCACTCTGTACTCTCACAGCACCTTTCAACACGTGCACCACCTATAATGGCTCAGAATACATTGAATCACCCTTTTTCTTGATGACTCCTTTCCCGATCTGTACCCAATCCCCAACTTCAATCTTAATTGCTTTTCTTGGCATTTTCTCACTCGTCCTTCTCACCCATTCATCTTTTCTCCCATTCATTCTTCTTCTAACCTCTTCCACAACACAATCAGACTCTCTAGCCCTCCCAAACCATGGTGGTGATACCCTGGTGTTGGGCTTTCTGCCCCTCATCAACTCAAAAGCACTTTTACCATTCTCAGCATGGGGTCTCAACCATAAAGAATATAGTCGCTCCCTTACAGCCGTCTCTTTGTCTTTACCAGTCACCCCACTCATGTGTACAGCATGCATAAAACAACGGTTCACCCTTTCCACCATTCCATTGGTCTGAGGTTGGTATAGTGCTGTTTTTTTATGTCTTATCACACATAACCTGAAATAGTTCTGAAACAACTCACTAACAAATTGCCTCCCATTATCGGTCAAGATAGATCTGGGTAAAGCTTCTCTTTCAAAGGTACTCTGTAAAAATTCTATCATATCCTGGGATGACACATCCCTCAAGATCTTAAACTCCATCCATCTGGAAAAAAAATCGATGACCACCATAATGAACCTTCCACGTCCACTTAGTAAATCCATTGGTCCTGCAATATCCAACGCTAAATCACACCATACACCTGCCGATGCGTCATGGTCCATGGAGGATAGCTCAGGGGCAACGTGCTCGCCTTGGAAGCAAGATGACATGGAGCAACACAGGTTCGATCCCCGGGTCCGCGCTTAGAAACCTCTGGGTATTAAGCGTGTTATAAGTAACCAATCATATCATATCAATCATATCTATCATCGGTTGGCGCTTAGCTACAGCATTCTTTGCTGATACCTCACATTCTACACATGTTCCCACCATCCTCTCTATGTCACTGTCAAAACCCGGCCACCAATAATCTTCTCTGAGCACTCCTTTAGTCTTATACAATCCAATAGGACCTTGATGCCAAATCTCGACTAACCTTCTTCGCAAACTACCTGGAACAACAACGCGGTCGCATCGGTATAAAATCCCATCCCTTACACTCAATTCTGACCTCACCTCCCACATCGCTCTCTCCTCTCCACTCAAGAGTCTCTTTTCAGGCCATCCTCGCTGAACAAACTCTATGATGAGTATCCACATTTCACTTGAACTTAACGCTTCCTCCCATTCTCCACGAGTAATCACTCCATCATGAGACACATACACCATATCAGTGAGATTATCTTATTGTGCTGTCTGACCCATTTCCCCATCCTCCTCCCACAATCTAGATAAATGGTCAGCTACAGCTTACATTTTCTTTTCCTGAAATGACTTCTATATCAAACTTGTGACCATGCAACATGGCCCCCACCATGCCACTCTCCTCGACACTTTATCCAAACCTTTCCTTTCAAATATCGATTTAAGAGCTTTATGATCTGTTCTTAAAGTAAACTCTGTACCCCAAAGTTCTGAAATTTCTCAATTCCCCAATTAAACCCCAAAGCTTTTTTTTCTAAAACTGAGTAATTTCTCTCAGCCCCTCTCAGCATTCTAGAGGCATGGGTTATGACCATATCTTTGCCATCCACTCCAACTTTGGACAGAAATGCCCCAATGCCCGACTCACTGGCATCCACCAATATGGTACATTGCTTTTTAGTATCAAACATTGCTAATGCACTGGCCATATCAATTCTTTTGTTTATACTTTTAAATTCTTCCTCGCACTTACTGTCCCACACAAATTCTATGCCCTTCTTCAACAAACTTCTCATCTTGTCAACTCTATCGGCAACATTTTCCACAAACTGTAATACAATTCTATCATGCCTAGAAAAGATATAAGTTCTGCTTTATCCTTAGGAGATCTTATTTTCTTGATACCTTAAACCAAATCCTTTTTGGCACGAAGACCTTCCTCTGAGATCTCATGTCCAAGATAATCCACAACCCTTTTCCCAAATGTACATTTTTCGGCTCTTAAAGTAATTCCTTTGCTACTTAATACCTTTACCACCTTCCTCACATTTTATTCAAGCAAATCCTCACTCTCTCCACATACTAATATGTCATCCTGGAAATACCAAACGTCCTCCATATCACCCAACAATTTATCTATCACCTTTTGAAATACCAAAGATGCCGAAATTAACCCAAAAGGCATCCTACAAAATTGGTGCACTCCATCATGCGTGATGAACGCCGTAACTTTCTTTGATTCCTGATCCAGCTGAATTCGGTGATATGCACTGGCCATATCGAGTTTCGTAAAATACTTGGCCCTCCCAATCATGCTCAACATTTCTGACATATTTGGTAACTGATGCCTCTCCGTTACCACACATTTATTTACCACTCTCAAATCAACACAAACTCTCAATTCACAACTGGATTTTTTAACTATAACCAATGGAGATATCCATTCAACACCCTTTGCAGGTTCTATAATACCTGCATTCCGCAGCCACTCAAGTAGTTTGCGCACCTCATCCCTCAGCGCTAGTGGAATTGGATGAAGTTTAGCACTCATGGGCTTACTCCCTTCTTTCATAACTATTTTGTGAACTATGCCTTTAACACATCCCACTTCCTTGGAGAATACCTCGGGGAAACTGTTAATGACATGTGGCCTTCCCAAGACATTCAAAACCTGTTCCTCGGTATTGGGATATAATCCTATCCACAAACCTTTTTGTTCCCTCCTTCCAAGAAGGGTTTCCCCACATCTGGTTGCATATATCTTCCCGCTACGTTGCCTTCCCCTTAAACTGAAAAGTGGCAAAAAATACCCAATTACATCAATCTTACTGCAGTTATATCCCCCAGGTCTTTTGTCTGAAGGTAACAAGTCGTCCGCTATCCCTCCCACAATATCCTCATACACCTCACATGAAATCAGGGTAATCTTTGCCCCAGAGTTTGCCATCATACGTACAACCCTACCATTCACTCGAATATTTGCAAAGGGACTGTCGCATTCTTCCTCATCATCACACGTCACCATTTTTACGATGACCACTTCAACTTTTTCATCCTCATCCTCACCCTATGACTGCCATTCCTCCTCCCCTGTTTATAGCACCTTCATTTCATTGCCAATAGCGTAATTTTTACAGCAATTTGCAAAATATCCCCATTTCTTCCATTTATTACAGAATGCTATTCTTCCTGGACACACTAGCGAATTTGAAAAATGCTTAGGGCTTGCACAATGGAAACACAACTTTTCCACCCTTTTATGTCCTTTTATACCCGAACCCCTCTCAGGTCCCACCTCGGGTCCTTGAGATATTTTCTCCTTTCCCTTCTTTTTAACACCTCTTTGATACTTTTTTATGTTCACCCACCCTTAACACCTCATTTGTCACAGGTTTAATTTCCTTCCGAGATAACCTGGCCACACACTGCATCGTATGTTCAACTCTTTTCGCCATTCCAATTACCTCTTATAAATCGGGCTCATCTTCCAACCATGTTTCCTCACGTATTTTGTCATTAGAACAATGCAACATAAATTGGTCACGATTTTGTTAATCAAGCTTGTCCCCAAATTTACAACTTAAAACAAGTTAACGCAGAGCAGTAAGATATTCCTCTACATTTTCTTCTTCCTGCTGTTCCCTCATCCCAAAATTATACCTCTCCAACACTGTACTGACACGTACATCAAAATAGCAATCTAATTTCATCAAGGCCAAATCAAATTAATTTGCATTACTTTCAGCATCCAATTCGAGTATATCAGGTAAGGGATCAAACATTATTTGCCCCTCATACCTAATGAAATGCATAAGCATAGATACTTTGCGCTCTCTTTTTCCATGCAGGCCATTTTATCTCAACTGGGCCTGGGCTGACCATAAACATGGGAGGTCCTGGCACTCCTGCCATGGCCATTGTATATGCTTCACTATGTTCAACAAAGTCTTGCTTGTTTGCTGATAATATGTCTCTTAAAATTCATATACACTTGATGTGTGAGTTTCACAGGCAAACTTGGCTCTCTTTCACCTAAGAAGCTGTAACTACTGCATCTTCTCGATGCTTACACAAATATATAAATCTCAGACGAAGCAACTCCGTTGAGAAACGTGTACATCCTTCCCTGATTGGGCCCTGGGCACAAATGTTATTTTGCCAATGGGCTGTGGTAAATGTAGGCCCTCTTATGAACGTGCCGTTATGAACGTAACTTGTAAGTGTTAGGAGTGCCAGTCATCGGATAGTCAGCTGACGGGCCTGTCCTCCAATATGCTCTGTTGCCGAGATTGTCTCTTCTGCGCACAGCTGTTGTTGGGGATGCCGCCGCCGCCCAGGCCGCTGCCCCTCCCTTTCCGTCACTCTCCTGCGTAGCTGTCCTTCCCCGCTCCGTGGAATGCAGCATCGTAACTGAAAGCTACAGTCAGAGTTTGGGCGCTGACAATGAGAAGTCGGGTGCTTGCACAATCCCGGTACGTATAACTTCAAGTACCGTAGCGCGAGCATTGTATATTCGAAAAATGCATATAATTCAAATATGGCCAACTTCATCCTCTCTCCATGGTACAGAGACCAATACAACTGTGGTGGCTTCAGAATCCAAAGGCATATATTCCGCAATTGAAACACCACGCAATCTCAAAGTGGCATCATACCTAATCACAGAGGAAATCGCACAGGATGCCGACTCTGTTTCTCAATCCTGCGCGTAATTTAACTCACCACTGCTGCCCCAATGGTACTGTACATATGCCACCCATAAGACTTGCTCCCATCACTTCTTTCTTTAGGAGATGCCCGCAGAGCTCGTTATGGCTGTTTTGTCCCGCACTGAAGATGGGCAGGGATTTCAGCTTCCAGTTGAAGGTCCCTCCTTCCACTAAATCAGGGTTGGGAGTCTGCCAGGGTCCTTTTGTTGAGTTCCTCCTCACCAATGTAATGATAGGCCTCCAGACTTTAACAGTGGCAATCAATTGTCTTTTATTTCTAAGATAAATATGTAAGCATAAAGACCCCCAACCAGCATCCACAAGGATCCTTTACCAACTGCTCTAAGATAACACCAACATTCCTTTCAAGAACATACATCTCAGGTTCCAACATGACAGTCCATCTCTCCCCTTTAAGCATAATACACAAAACAAACCAAACCAATGGCAAGCAAAATAACCAACTTTTACTTAGATCACTACACATTATGGACAACCGGACCTTGAAAACTCCATTTACCCGCTCCACGATCCCATTGGCCTGTGGGTGGTAAACTGAAAATAATCTGTGCTTGATTCCAAAGAGCGAAGTGATTTCTGAGAACAAGATATTAAAAAAGTGGTTTCCATTGTCGAACTTCAGGACCTCACAAATTCACCACCGTGGAAATACCTCCCTCCTCAGAAATGATGCTGCAGACTTATCATCAGGGTTATGCAGAGACCAACCCCAAGCCATCGGGAGAATGGCCAAACTATGACTATAAGGTACCAGAAGCTGCTACATTTCACAATCATATCGACAAAATCAATATGGATTTCCCGAAATGGACCCAAGTGCCTTGACAAAACTCCCCTTACTGACCTCATGGTGTTTTCAGGATTGAATTCCCTACAAACTATGCAGTCTCCTGCAAATCTATGTACCTGTTCCTGGAGGTTTGGTATGAACCATTCCCCCTGGAGTTCTGCTGCAGTTTGTCGCAGAGATGTTTGCAACGGCTAATGTAGTCAATCTAGAGCCACAAGATGCAGTTCAACATGCCCCTTTAGCTCATGTCTCAACTGCAAATCTGTGGGTGAGGGGACACATCCTCTCTTTGCGCAAAGCTCCTGTTCCTGTTTAGGTGCTCTTCCAAGCATTTCTATAATTTGAAGCAAAGGGACTTCAGTGTATATAGCTGGCAACTGTACCTGCTGGGACATGCTTTTCATGTCCTGGGGATCTTGGAATGGCAACTATACGACTTCTTTCACTGCCCTGTCTGTAGCATCATTCCCATGTGCTATTGAGTTAGTAGGATTAGTATGCACAGCGCACTTAACTATTCCTGCGTCTGTGGACAAGGTTAGCGCTTCGATTAGTCTGGATAGCAGCACAGCATTGTGGACAGGCATCCCGTCAGATCCTAAACCCTCTTCTCTGCCAAATGATCATGCCTGAATGCACAGTGGAGGTTACATATGCAGAGTCAGAATAAATAGTGACGCCTTCCCCTTACTCATTTTCTAGTGCCTCTATAAGTGCCACTATTTGTGCCACTTGCGCAGACTAATGCAAAGGCAACTGTTTCTTCAGTCTCACCTGGTATTCCCCATCCACAAGGCCCACAACGGCTGCACATGTATGCCTCTCACCAATGTCCTGATTGATTGTTGAGGACCCATCAACAAAAAGTATCTCACCTCCTTCTAAAGCATCCTCCTTAAAACTCATCCTCTTTTTCTATTCATCCCTCATATGTTGCACAATCCTGGACAATGTCCCAAGGTTCCACTGGCTCACCTACACATTTTGCAGAATTGATTAGGTGATACTCTACGGGATGTATGGATGCATTTGATAGAATAAACTCATACCACAACACTATTTGGGTCATCAAAGTCAACTTGAATTATTCCAAGATCGCAAAGACTGCAAAAGCATCTGGCGCTAAAGCTTGCTCACATGGGGAACTGTGCCTGCATCACTGGGTCTAAAAGGCTGCTATAATATCCTGAAGGCTTATGGCCTAGCGATGTTTTCTGGGTCAGTACCGCTGTCATCACCTGCCCATTTGAATGAGAAAACAGATAAAATGGTTTCTTGTAATTGGGGGTCACCAAGATATAACTAAAGTGGTCAAAGATCCCTGATCTACAATAGTTACAGAGTCCCAAAAACTGCTGCATTTGTTTCACCGTGACTGGCTGGGGTGTATTCTGAACTGCGGTGGCTCTATCTGGCATTACCTTCCTTCCTGTGGGTGATATCACTTGCCCCAAATATACTACCTCTGTCTGGCAGTACTGCAATTCTTCTTTGTCCTCTTTGTACCCCTTCTCCGCAAGCAGGGTGAGGAGCGTTATTTAATCTTCTCGACACTGCTCTTCTGAAGTGCTACATACTAGCAAATCGTCCACGTGCTGGATTACTGTGCTAGACACATGTACATTCCTGAAATCCATTTGACCTACCCTGTTGAAAACACTCAGAGAGTCACAGTACCCATGGGGCAACCTCTTGTGCTAAAATTTATGACCAGGATATGTAAATTCTGTGAGGTACTGAGAATCAGGGTGTAATGGGACCAAGAAAAATGAATTATTTAAATCAATCACCGTGAAGTGGGTCAATCCAGTAGGGATATTACAGAGAATGGTTGTTACGCTCACCTGGTATCCACGGGGACGCCACCCAGCCCTGGTTGGATGATTTGCACTCTTGAACCCTCTCCCGGTCCCTTGGTAAGGCCTCTGGCTAAAGATGGGTCTGCTATATACGAGAGCTGGATTCAATACCAGAATGTCTTCATGTTTTCCCACCTCCCTTGGCCTCAACTCCTTCCTCCCCCTTGGGCCCTCTCCTCACCTTAATATTGTAAAAGGTGGATTCTCCGTCCTGCTCCTCGTGGCAGGGGCACGTAGATATGGGGGGCGAGCAGCGACCAAGTTACTTCACTGGTGCAAGCCCCACTGTGGGAATCCAGGCCTGCTGCGACTCCGTAGGTTTGCTGCTTTACAGTCTTTATATGCAGTTCTTATGTTCCTCTTAGTTCAAATAATAATGTCTTACTTCTTTCCTTTTAGGTATGGAAAGGTATTTTGGTGTTGTCATGCAGTTTGAAGATGAGCATGGGCCGGTAGGCGAAAGCGCGGTGTGTGAGATGCTGTCCGTTGAGTAATGTGCGATGCGCAGCGCTGTTTCGCCTTTTATATTGCTAACCTGTGTCTTTTCTCCCATTGCAGGTTGCGATGTTCCTCGCCGAGCGCCGTAATGTTCCAGCAATGATACTGACCAGGAGATGACTACCCATGTAAGAATTGTGTGGCTTTCTTCATTCGGGAGTAAACGTGAGTAAACGCTTACTAATGCTGTCTTTCTTTCTCCTCTTTCCAGGTTATGGTATTCCAGGATGCATGCGGTGCCGGATGATGGAGTTCGTACCTTCATGTGAGTGGAAATGAAGTCGGCGATGGATTGAAGACAGGATACTGTTCCAGGTAAGTTTGGTAGTGTTCTTTCTCTCTCTGCAGGTCCTTGGTTTCAGGTAAGCTGGCATCAAAGAACTGGACACGGTGAGCGTTACGCTGCCCACAGCAGAATAACGCAAAGCATGTTCTGCTGTTTGGGTGTGGTTTAAATAGTCTAAGGTAAAATAGTCCAGGTAAAATAGTCCCAGGCCTGCCACACCCAAAGTAGTCCAGGTAAAGTAGTCCCAGGCCTGCCACACCCAAAAGACTAGACCACATAGCTCAGTTCCTTTTAACTGAGCTATGTGTGTGCCTCCATGTTGGTTGAACTCCCCCCCCCCCAAGTTAAATCGTCCCAAGTAAATAGTCCCATTCTAATGTTGTTCTTGATGATGGTTATGAGCCTGGCACCAGAGGTGCCAGGACTCACTCCAAGAGAGTCTTGGATGAGGTTTTAAGGCCTTTGACCTGGCCCTAACTGGAAGGCTGACTGCCAGTGAGGGCCAGGGGCAAGGGTAGCAGGATATGGTACCACCGGGAATTCCACCTCAACAATATTATTGAGGGGGTGCAAATCCTGGACCATCCACCAATTGGACCCTGTTATTTCCATCAGCGTTTCGTGTAGCGCCGAGATGACTGACTGGACTGGCCCGCTCAGCTTAGTTTGTCTGGCTCGCAAGAATATTCTTCTGCAAAGGAGAAGAGGAATTAACCACCCGTGGAATTGAGTGTCAACCCACCTTCCCCACTCCCGTTGTCTTCCCACTGATCACTCTTGATGTCCCCTCCTTAGTCTCACCTGATGGTTTGGAAGGATGAGCTCTCCATCCTGCGTCGACCGCAGGGGCGCGTTGATGACCAGCTACTTCACTGGCGTAGAGGAATTGGTGAGTTCCAGTATTGACTCTAAAGTCCAATTGTTCATGAGAGTTCAAATGTCTGCTCTTCACTCCGATTCCTTGCAAGCTGCCGATTAATCCACTCGAAGATTTCCAAATGGCACTTGGTAAGATTCAGGTAAGTCTATTGTGTTTTTCCCCTTAGGGGCCGGGGCACGGCGATGATGCAGAGTTGACTGCGCCGACCTGAAATGAGGTGAGTACCTCCCGTGGTAAATCAGGTAAGTCCTTGGGGGTAGCTTGTATGGCCTTAGAGAGTCCCCTTGCTCACCTTGCTGTCTTTGTCTCCTTAGGTGTCGGAGGGCGGCCGCGAGATGGAGAGAGTACCGCCAAGCAGGTGAGTTCAGCGCGGCGCCGTAGGAATGCGAAGCGATGCTTCAAAGACTTCTGTCTTTCAGGTGTCGGAGGGCGGCCGCGAGATGGAGAGAGTACCGCCAAGCAGGTGAGTTCAGCGCGGCGCCGCAGGAATGCGAAGCGATGCTTCAAAGACTTCTGTCTTTCAGTTCCGTGGCGAAATGGATCAGGATTCAGGTAAGGATTAAAGTTAAAACTCCTGTTCTAACCTTTATCCTTTTTGTCTTCTTGTTTCAGGAGTCCCAGGACTGAAGCGGGCGTGGCTGAAGACTGGAGCTGCTGAAAACACAGTGAGCGTTACGCTGCAGCAAGCAGAATAACGCGAAGCACGTGTGGCTGTCCGGGTGTGGTTTAAATAGCTTTGGAAGAAGATCCAGGTAAGTATTCTTCCACAATCCCACCCAAGTAACAAAATAGTCCCTTCAGTAAAATAGTCCTTCCTAAGCCTCATTTGGCTTGAGTCTTCATACAGCATGGTCTGCCTCAGGTGAGTATGCAGCATGGTCTGCTTCAGGTAATATAGCCAGGACTGACTTTATCTTTATGAGCCTGGCGCCATAGGCCCCAGGACTGTACCCAAACAGCCCCTAACTGGGGCTTTTGGGCATGCTCCAAGTGGCATGATGCCTGCTTCCGGGGCTGCTGGGCCTGGTCTGGTCTTCCGGGGGCAGGCATCATGACAATCAGGTTTCAATTGTTTCCACACTGCTCCGACACTCTTTAACAGCCCCACATCATGAGGATTGCTGGTCCATAAATAATCCAGCATATTTTCCAAATCCTCCTTCCAATGTGGTGGTGTTTTTCTAATGTTGAGCATGGCCTGCTGTACTTTCCTTTGTTCTATTGCTATCTGGCGAGGCACCCCAATCTCAAAACCCATCTTCCCTGTGTCTACTGTGTCTTTGAACGATTGTTCGGGCACGTCCCTTAGCGATAAAGCCGGATCGATGCACAAAACTGCAAGCCACTCTCCGCCTTCCTTATCAGTGCCCTGTCTTTCTTGAGGGCTACTGCTTGCAGGAGAATCATAACAATGGTGCTTGGTGTTACCTACTGTGGCATAGTAGACCGAAACAAAAACTCAGTCGGTATCCGCCATGTCTGATCTCTGATTCCCGGGACCCAACTCAACAAAATCATTACCCCATAAAGAAACAAAGATACCAACCTGCAGTCAAGTAGACTATACCTTCCTCTGTGAAAGCAATCGACAAATTGAGTCAACTGAGGCGATCTCTGTCCAAGAGATTTGCTGGGGTATCTGGGCAATACAACAAAGGAGCAGATATATTGTGTGTACCTACCTTAATACATAGATCTTAGGAACCAACAGGATACCCCCAGAGAATCCCTGTGTGTCCATTGTTTTGCCTGACAAGGAGAACTCACCTTTCTTTATACAAGATTTTGTAGCTTCTGTATCGACCATGAATGAAAAAGCTTGTTCACCAACCGGCACACCTATCTGGGGTTGCACTTCTGGGTCGGTGGTAACTGACAGGACTGGATACTTCAGAGATCCCTGTGTGCTTTCCTAATCTTGATACATATTGGCACCGGGGAGCAAGAAAGGATTTCTTCAAAAACACTTGCTGCAGCATAATAGGTAACCGTTCCTTGGGGTAAAAGATTTATCTCCTATGTCTGTACTGGTGCCTGTGCTGGCATGGCCGGTTGAATCACATATGTCTGTGCAGCCCTAGTCGCTGGGTTCTGTTCAACCCATGCCTGCTGCGACTGCACAGAGACCGGGCATATGGCTTGGTCGGGGATTGCATCTGCTGAGTGAGCGCCTACGTTAAAATACTGTGGCCTGCTGCCCCATTCCTCCAAACCCGCCAAATGATCCATTTCTTCGTGAAAATCATCCCATAATCATAAGAAACCCTCTAATTTGCCTAGGACCAGCAACATATCCGTCCATCCAACCTTTTGTCATACCTGACTCACTGCGTCCCTGTTGTACCAATTGTCCCTGCTGGCCATCCATGAAGCTGGTAATCACTGCTCTTTCCAAAAAGATTTTCACTAGATTTTTCTGGACAAGCTTGGCCTCTGCCTTTTGTGCATGTCCTATACTCTCCTTTCCCTCCTCTTGCTTCTTTTTACAAAAATGCACATTATGTGCCTGAATTCCCAGCCAACTTTTGGCCTCCATTCCTGCTACATTATCTAGATCGTGCTGGACTTCCTTTGGAAGTCCCTTCTTTAGCATGTGGTAAAAAATGGCCACACTCCCATGTTTCTCACATCCATGCCCTCCACATCTGAATTAACTGGATGTGTGTGGCAGGATCATCATCTAGCTTCATTGTTTTGGCCAGAATAGAATGTATATCATGCGTATTGGGATACATAATCTGCAGGGTCCCCCATACCTGCGCTCTGTAATTATTATTTAATGCTGCTCCAATGTGGTATTTGTATCCAACTGAACTCCGGGATACCCCACTCGCCTCCAAAGCTCCTCTGACCGCTCCCCTATTAGAGCTGTGAATAAGCTTTTCATATCCCCTATGGACAACATGTCACAGACAGTGTGTTTCTCTAATGCATAAATCCACTTCCCGGCCCCTGCAGTGAGCAGTGAGAGAGTGTCTTCACCAAATTATTCCGGTACATGTGTGACCACGGAAGATAATACACCTTTCCTTCACCCTTCTGGAGCAACCTAAATTGAGTAACACCTGCTTTTAATGAGGCTTCCCCATCTCTCTCCTACTACTTACTCTGGCCATGCAAGTACCATGTTGCATCCGAAGACTCCATCGTGTACTCTGTCGCTGCTACTGGAGCGGGATGTGGGGCTACTACACCCTGCTCTCCCTGCTCAACATCTGACTCCCATTCACCTTCGTCTCCTACTCCTGTTATACCATCCCCTGATACTTTTACAGGCATGGAGGCATACTCAGCACTACCGTAGAGTGCCTGCTCCCATTCTCCCAGTTGGAATCCTGTACCCACAGCAATACTTCCAACCTCCAGGTCCACATTGACCTCTTTGATAACTGATTTATCCAACCTAACAAGAATCTGTCCATGCTTCCACCCTCCCTCCTCTATGTCCTTTGCCTCTCTATTCAGTTGTTCCTGCTCTTCACTTTTCTGCTGTTGTAACAGCACCAACTCTTCTTCTGCTAGCCTCAGCACTTCTTCCAATTTTTTCTGCTCCTGTATGTCAAATATCACCATCACTAATATTACTCGAAGAATCTTGGATATATCTGCCAACCACTGCGGAATCCACAAGAATATGGAGGAAAAACAACGGTCATCTTCTATGTTATCCGGCTCATCTTCCATCTTATTATGCAGGTCTGTCAACAACGTTATAGCCTCGGTCAAAGTTCCATTTTGCTCATCATGATAAGGTGTGAATGTGCAACATGATGGCCCAATTTTGGTGCAAACTCCTCATTCCATCACTGCGATCATGTCAAGGAAATATCTGTTCTGGAGGGTCATCAGTCGTATGGCCCTCAGCTCTTCCTTGATAGCGTTGAATCCCTTTATGGTAGCATTGGTTGTCTGCAGAAGCTCCCATCTGGTGATCTGTAGCCACTTGGCATTTGCTACTGTTTGGATCGCAGGCATGAATATATTCGCAAATATTGTGGCAGTCTAGCTGAACAACCTGTGTTCCTCAGGAATGGAGTCATATGCTGTTATTGATTTGGCTGAGAAATAATTCTCTCTTCTTGTCCGACGGAGATATTCAAGTGATCTTCATTTTCTTAAATGGGCATCCACTTTTGGAAATTCACCAATGTTCAGGTTGATTGAGGAATCATTAATGCTGGAACATGGAGGAGCACCAAAGAACCTACTCCGCCCCAATCCTCTGGTAACTTTATGTAAGCTCTAGATCCACAAGCCCAATATTGATCCATAAGGATAGCTGTCCTTGCTCCCATCCTAGGAACGTCAATTGTGTTTTTGCATTCTTTATTATATCCCACGTGATTCTTTCTGTGTCTTCGAAAGTACAGTGTTGCATTAACCAACAGGATTACAACTACTTGGCCTGATTCATCATCTACCCATGTCAGTAGTTTGGAGTGTTTTAGCCCATGACTTTAAACACCCATAATTCACTTTCTGCACCTCTTGCACGTAATCTGTTTTCAGCAGGTGAGCTGCACAGGACATCATTTCTTCTTCCCATCCATTCTTGGAATTCAATCGTCCATGGATCCATAGTTGAGTTTGTTCCCACCATCCAGGTGATCTGGCTTTTTATCAGGGCAATTCATTCTCCTCATCTCTTCAATGATCACCTCATCCTGTCCTGCAGCAGGATACACATGCATTTTGCTCTTCCATCCAGGCTCCTTTTCCATTTGTAGCATTTTGATTTAATCATCCTGGTAACAACCATTTTGATCTCTAGCCCAGTGTTACCCAACTTCCTTGGAATTGTCCTTGAGTTGTACATGTTGCAAGATTACTGAGCCACTTTGCATCAGGCTCTGGAACCTCTCTGGCAATCAAAGTGCGTACTGTATTCATGGCATAGGGGATGAGAGAGCAGATGTAGCAACCCTCCTTAGATGCTTTCTCCCCCACTTTTCTCATGTGCTGGTACCACATGTTATTCCCCAAGTGAGCTGTGTTATCTAGATAGGTATTTATCCCTTCACTATCTTCCTCTGCATCTGTTTTGTGTCTCCCAAAATCTGTATAGTAATCATAGAGTAAATTGAACGTAGTTTTCACAGTAGGGAGACCCATAGGGACTTCTCCTTCAGCGGAAGTACTAACATGATAGAGATTTTGAAAGATGAGGATCAGAAAGACAGAGATCAATCATGCAAGAGTATATTATGCATAAGAACTTAGGCATCCATCTCTCGCGCCCCCCTACTGTTCGTTGCACTTGTTCATTTTCAGGAACCGTGCCACTCTCTTCATTAATCATTTCTAATACAATCATCAAGTTTCTTTATATTTGTAACTGTAAAATCTGTTCAATTATAGCAATAAGGAGTCTTCTTATCATTGGGCCGTTTTTAGGATCCTGCAAGAAAGTGTGAATTTTAACATCTCTTCTAACAAGAGCACGGTAAGACTGAAGTATGAACACAAAGACAGCAAGCGCAAGCTGCAAGTCCAAGTAAAGCATGTATTAATCACTTGCTGTTTTATCGTCCCTCCTGCTGGTCATCGACCAAGTCTGCACAGGCTGAAATTCATCTTCTTATCTTGCTTCTGGACCAGCAACGGTGGGAAGGAAGGTCTCGCTTTTATAAATCTTTGCATCGCCCAGGTGCAGCCAAACTCTTGTTCCTTGTATCTTGGCAGCTGAAGGGGACACTTCTTCAGTGATAAAAGGGCTATGAAAATGTGCCTCATGGCACTTTCTGGTAATATTTTTAATGAGCACTAGGTCCCCAACATATAATTTAGGTGGTGGTAATAGTTCACTTGGATTGGCTGCCGAATTATCTTCTTCTGTGTTCTCAGACCAACCACCCTAGTGCTTGACTTGATCTGAAATGAAAGAAATACTAGAGGTCATACATGTCAAATAATCATGCATCTCATCACCTGATATTTTTGCTTCACTCTGGGCATCACTTCTACTCCTAGAGAGAGCTGTAAGGGGTGTTCTCATTGGACGCCCCGTAACTAGCTCGTGCAGGGTGAGGCGGTGGTCTGATCCTGGCTGATTCTGAAGGGCATAGAAGGCATGGGGTAGGCAATACCGCCATCACTTTTTCAAAGTCAATTTGATCTTGGCAATCCTTTCCTTGAGGAGTGTAATGCTTGTGGGAAGATCTCAGCTAAAATAACATGGCGCCAGTGCGCAGCCATCTTGGACATTCACCTCCCATCACTGTAATAAAGCCTATGTTTTATGTAGGCTCAGATAACTCAGCAGAGTAGACCTGCATCTTGGTAGCGAAGGCAAAACAAGGTCACGTAAATATTTTTGCCGACTGGACTTACTGTGGAGAATAGTGTGGAGAATAGTTATGATATTGTCCGGTGAAGGACGAACTGAAAGGGGAGTCGGAGGGCAGTGCAGGTGCAGTGATAAGGGCTCCTGGGAATTAATGCGAGGAGAGGGAAGCTGGGTTTTTACACATCTGGCTGTTTTTTTCCACTCATTGCTCCTTATCACTTGTGATTTGCTCTTCGGCCAAGGGCAGCTATAACTGAAAGAGGCAGGGATATGCCCCCATAAAAGAGAAGAGACTTGTAAGCCAAAATGTCAGTCAGAACTTGGATCCCCAGGTGATGTAGTCGCGCTGGATGGGAGGACGCTTATTGCGTGTGATCTGTTTGCCTGCCTGCTCTGGGACTAAGCAGTGTTGTAGTGGCCAAGATGAAGGTGTCTTCTGCAGCAGCCTTAACAGTGATGATGTTTTCTTTCCATGTTCTTGTATAACTACCTATATGTTTATTGAGTGTTTTATATTCACATCTATATATATATATGTACCTGTGTCGAGTAAATAAACGGCCTATAGCGAGCCTTTTATAATCACCGGTATTGGCTGTTATTTGTATTATTTTTTGCCTGTCTGAGTATAACTGTTAATTGTGCAGGAGGGGCTCGGGACAGGTAAATCTGAGGTATTCCCCTACATTGCCAGCTAAAAGCACAACAAGGAGGCAGATGAGTCTCTCACATATCCCGTTTGCTTGCGGGTGATAAACAGAAGAAAATGTGTGCTTTATATTCAATAGAAGCCCTATCTGTTCAATAGCTCATTGACAAAATGCAGCCCATTATCGGATCTTAGCACCTCACACACACCCCACCTAGGGAATACCTTGCACACTAAAACTTTGCTGCGCAAGTCGCATCAGTGTGTATACATGGACCTTCCTCAATCAACCTTGGAAGGGACACACCACCACTAATAGATACCTATATCCATAACATACCTGCAGCATATCGACATAGTTGATATATAAATGCTGAAACGGACCATTCGGTCGAGGTATTTGACACACGATGCAGTTCACCATAAATAGTGCAACGTGTTCCAACAAATTAGGAATTAACCAGTCTTCTGCAATCTTAGCAGCAAGACTTTCTCTAGTTACATGCGCTGGGTAATGCAATTGTTGAAGCGCGACCTTTAATAAAGTTGCTGGCATCACTGGCTTTCCAGTGCTGTCCTGTCACCATAATGCTTCCATGGGGGATAAAGAACACCCCCTTTGTTTCCATAATTCTTGCTGTTACTGTGGCGCACTTCATTGAATCTCTATTCATTGGGTTATTCACAACTAATTAAACCCCTCTTGCACTAGCATTGTTGTAACACAATTTTCTTAAATTTTCTCAATGTCAAAACTTGAAATTTCTGGAGAATATACAACCATTTTGGCTTCTTTGTCTGCGGCTTCGTTCCCGCAAGAGATTAAATCTGTTTGCTTAGTATGCGCTGTGCATTTAACAACCGCTATGGCTACTGGGAGTTGTCATGCCTTAATGAGCCTATCCAATTAGGATGTATGCTGCACCGGAAAGCCATCTGCGTGGAGGTAGCCCCTCCTTTTCCAACATGCTAACCCTGCATGTACGGTTGACGTCACAAAGGCAGAGTCACTGTACACCGTCACTTCCTTGCCTTCCTGTTTCTCAAGTGTGACAATAAGCGCTACCAATTCTGCTGCTTGCACTGAAAAATGAGACTGTAGCATTGCACTCGCCACTACTTCAAATTCTCCATTTAACCTGTGTCTTATCACTGCAGCGCCTGAATGCCTTTCCCCACTAGTCTGAACAATTGATTCAAAGAACCAAAAATAAAGAGAATCTGCCCTCCTGCTAAATCATTCTCTTTCACACAGGGTATATCATCATAAAATTCAAATTAATTGGCACAGTCATGTATATGATCACCTTCTTCTACTGGCTCAGCTATAAATGTGGTAGGGTTCACTATTTTACATCTTACGTTTTTAATAGCTGGGTTAGAAATCATTACTTCATAAGATGAAGCTGTTTGGGATGTCAGTGTGCCCTTGGGTTTCTCTAAAATGGCAAATAGAGCATGCTACATGAATAGGGTCATAGAGCAGCCCATGACAATACTTGCAGACTTCTTCACGAACGCAGCAGCTGCCAAAGATTGTTTGCAAGAGTGTCCTCTCATTACTGGGTCTAAAATCCCACTGTAATATGCCAAATGTTTGTACCCTAATGTGGTCCTCTTGGTAAGCACTGCTGTCATGATTGTCCCATTTGTGTGCGAAAATAAATAAAATTCCTCAGCATAATTGGGAATTCCTAGAACAGGGGTTGTACAAATTGCTTTTTTCAACTCTTCAAATCCTTCCTACATTTCTTTAGCCCATTCTAGTTTTGTTTTATCCACTTGCACTTTCTTTAATGCTTGCAGAAGTGAACTTGTATATGTGCTATAATCAAACACCAAGTCTCTAACATAGCTGCATAAATCCTCAAACTGTTGCATCTGTCTCACTGTGTTTGGTTTTGAGGTTTTTATAATTGCCTCATCTCTCTCAGGTGTCACTTTCTTTCATTCATGCAAAATTAACTGATTTATATATAACAACTCTTCTTGGCAGTATTGTCATTGTTCCTTGTCTACTTTATATCCCTTGTCTGCTAGAATAGACATCAACTGAACAGTCCTGCCTGCACTCATCTTCTGTGGTGCTGCAAATCAAGATGTCATCTACGTATTGTAGCACTGTGCTTTTGTGATAAATATTAGCTAGATCCATCTGTAGGACTCTGTTAAAGATCAATGGGGACTCACAGTACCCTTGAGGCAGCCTAGTATGTTTCAGCTTTTTTTGGTGGCAAAACATAAATGAAGTCAAGTCTTGTGAGTCGTCGTTCAACAGGATTGAGAAAAACTCATTTTTCAAATCAACCACTGTGAAATATTGAGCTTCCACCGGGATATTGCACAATATTGTTGCCGGAGAGCTAAAGGAAACTCAGCGTCTACAAACTAGTTAATCGGTCTCATATCCTGGATAAATCTCCACGGCCCCCCTTTAGATTTCTGAATCAGATACACCGCAGTATAACACAATGATACTGATGGCACTAGAATCCCCCTATTCATCAGCACTCAAATAGTCTGAAATTTACCCTCATCAGCTTCTTGAGACATGGGGTACTGTTTTGCTCGAGGCAAAATGCTCCTGGCTTGAGCTTTATTTTAGCCTGCTCTATCCCCTTCAATAAACCTACTTCATAAGGGCCTGTAGTCCAAAGGACACTTGGCACCTTTTCCAAATCTTCCTGAAAAAAGGCTGGTTGTTGCTGCATTATCGCCATTCGCTTTGGGACTTCACTTTTCTCTATCCTTATGCAGTATGTAATGCTCATGAAGAACACCACTTCATGATCACTTTGGTCTTCCCTGAACATATCATCATCAGTTATGTCAGTCAATATATACCCTTCCTCAAGAGCTATCACTGTTTTCGATGGTCTACCCTCATCGTCTACTCCTTCGAGCATTGCCATTTCTCTATAGGAATAGTCTTTCCACCCTCCTCATCCATAGGTATTTGTGGTCTAAACAGAAATTCATCAGGTATTCTCACAATCATTCCCACCAGGCCAGGCAGCCATGTCAGTAGAATGCTCACTCCATATAGAAAAATCTCTGGATCTTCCAGGAATGCGTCGCAGAGCCACTTGACCTGGTGAACGCAAGTAGAAACTCTCTCATGTTCAAATTGTATATTTCTGGAGTGGAGCACACTATTCCTTGATCAGTAAATGAAATTGCCATGTTAAGTTTCGTCATTAAATCTCTTCTCAAAATATTAACCAGTGTCTGTCGTGAATATAACAAGGGAAGAAACATGTCAAATTCTCGAATGGAGACTGGTAATTTATCAGTAATAGGAACTCCACTTGTAGTTCCAGAGAACCCTTGAGCTTTCTTGGCAATACCTGACATTGGATATATTCCCTCTCGTATACATGAAAGAGATGCTCCAGTGTCTACAAGAAAAGAAAAGTATTTGCCTCCTATCGTCACATCAACCCTTGGTTCCTCTTGGGGGTCTGGAGTCACAGATAGTACTGAAAACATCAAGTCACCCTGTGAGCTGTCCTATTGTGAATACAGGCTCATCCCCGTCCTTGTGAAAGTATTTCCTCCTACCACAGTGACCTCCTATTCTGGGTGTCAATACTTGTCCTGTGCTCACATATTGCTGTCTCTGCATAGGGACTTGTTGCGACTGCCCTGGTGGCGGATTCATTTGTACTTGTCCCTGCTGTGGTAGCTGTTGTACTCGCTGCACTTGTGTCTGATAAGATGTGTGATCATGGGCAAAACCTTCTCTGGTCTGTGTGCTATATGGTGGAGGGTAAGCTGTCTCCCCCCTTTGGATAACTGTCCATTCTGTACATTCCCATGGCTCCCACTTACGCGCATAATATGTCCTGTCATTCGAACATACTGGAGGAACTCTCCTATTAGTCCCTCCTTGGTTATATCCTTCTTAAGCATTCTGGTTCTCGTTCTGTGTACCTTGAAACCCACCTTGATTATTTTGCAATCTGCCTCCTCATCCTCTATAACCCATACCTCTGCTTAGTGGTGTAAACCCATATCCACCTTGGTCCATCAGGCACAGATTCTTCACCTGCGATGCACCCATTGCTACCTGCATTCCCAATCCTTCTACGCTTGTCAATATTGCCCCTTCTGTGGCAGATTTTGACAATTGTTTCTGAGCTAGTTTGACAATTGTTTCTGAGCTAGTTTGGCTTCCTCTATTTTTCTATTCTCAACCTTCTTGTTTGTCTCTTGTAGTAACTGACAATTGTGCACTATTGTCAATTGTATCTCAGCCCATGGCTTCGCTTCCATCCCTACTTGTTTCTTCATCTGCCTCTGTACTGGCTCAGGAAACCCCTAACATAAAATGTGCTAAAATAATGCCACTGTCTTTTCCAACTGCTCGCGAGTTTCAAGTTGCCATTTCTCCTGAATATCCTGAATGTAAACACTAGGGTCTTCATCTTCCTTCATGTTACGTGTCATAATTGCACCCATATCTGATGTGTCAGGATACTGTACCATAAGTGTCCTCCAAACATCGGCTCTACAATTATTAAACAGTGCCTCATCATGCACTTTGTAGTGTGCAGTCACACTTAAATGTCCCGCTCTCCTCCATATGTCATCAGCCCTCTTTCCAAGAATGTCTACCAGAAGACCTTTTATGCCCCCTATGGCCAACTTATTTCCGCCAGTCATTTTTTCTAATTCCTATATCCATTTCCCAGCACCAGAAGTCAAACTAGGGAACTTACATTTTAAGTTATCCTTGTCCATTTGTGGCCATGGAATATATTGCTGTCTTGCTCCCCCTTTTTTGTAACAAGGGAATCTGCGTAAACCCCATCCCATAATTGGATCCCACTATTAGTCTATCCATGGCAGGGATAATCGTCCCTGTCTGTCTCCTTGCGGGTAATGACCTTAGCCTACTTATATATGGTGGTGCCTCCACCTTCTCAATATGCAATCGTCTTCGGGACATGCATGATATGCTATGGGATCTGGTGTTCTATATTTAGTCTGTTCCAAATTCGACCATCTCACTTCCTTATCCATTTGCAGACTTCCTTCGGGTGCATACGCTTCCTCCTTCTACCCCAAGACTGGACTCTTTCCTCGTCTGACAAGTCTAGTCCCCAACTAGTGTGACTATCATCCCCTTCACCCTTGTCTAATTTCAGTATGCTCAAAGACAATGCACAACGTTCATCACTGAACAGGTTTTCCTCCTCATTTCATGATTGAGGTACTGGGGATCGATCACCGTTCTCTTGAGTTCCATACCCGCTACCCGCTACTTGGCCTTAACTGTTGATAGACCTTATCGATCCTTTTTTCAATGCTTTCTGCATCAAATCTTTCTTCTTCTAACACTACTCTAGATACTGCTGGCGTTACTTCCTTTATCGGAAGAATCATTTCCACTCTGTCCCATCGCATTTCTGGGCTCAGCCTCATTTGTTCTTTACGAATGAGACTGGTGTTGAGACCTCGCTATCTCGTTTTCCGTTCTATTTCTTCATCTACTTCCCTTTGCTTTCTTGCATCCCTTCTAATTCTCCCTTCCTCTTGCCTTTTTTTTCTCTTCTCCTTAATCCTTTCCTTCTTTCCTCTTCTTCCCTTAGTCTCTATAATCTTATGTCGCTTAATCTTTGTGCTTCTTCCTCCTCTTTCTTTCTGTCCTTTCTATCCCTTTCTTCTATCGCTCTGTCTATTGTCATACTTTGTTTGTTCTTCTGCTAATTCTTCTATTTTCTCTAGCACCTCCTGATATA
The DNA here is from genome assembly GCF_040938575.1 of Ambystoma mexicanum. Taxonomy (NCBI): domain Eukaryota; kingdom Metazoa; phylum Chordata; class Amphibia; order Caudata; family Ambystomatidae; genus Ambystoma; species Ambystoma mexicanum. Next base: position 1,038,817,910 of record NC_090926.1, on the reverse strand, counting down.
TCTACTCTCATCGCTCTCTGCTTTTCCTTTTCTGCTCATCTTCTTTCAATCTATTGTCTCATTCTTCATCCTTTCTTTCTTGTTCGTCCTTATCTTCTCTTTGCCTAACTTCCTCAATACTTTTCCCATCTATTTTGAGTAATATCTGTCCTCCCATCCATTCATTTTGTACAAGCGTTATCTCGTCAGCCTTATCCTTCTCTTCTTTCCATCTCTTAATCTCCCTGTCTATTTCTGTTGACAAATTTGACTGTTCACTCTTTTCTTCCTTGTCTTTTATGATCTTCTAAATCTCTTCCTTTCTCTTATTCTCTTCCGTACTATTGTCACTACTGTAAGCGGGGGGTTCATGTATCTGATTACTATACCCCATTGCTGCTCTCAATTCCTTTAAAGAATACACCCCTATTTATTTTGTAGCAACATCCTTTGCTTCAAGTGAGGTAAGGGGAGCTGAGGGTTCAACGCCTTCCTCCTTATGCTGATTAAGCATGCACTCCTTATGTGGCGGGTCTTCTCTTTCCTCAAAATACATCTTGCAGAGAAATTGCTAATCTTTTCTCTAATTTCTTCCCTGTGTAAGCAGCGTGCAAGTATGTGGTCATGTGTTGCAATGCCGTTTTTGACAATGATCCCCCTTGTGCCACAGCATGAACATTTTATCTTCCGTGCATTTTACCCATTCCGCACTGTACTGCTTGAGCTTGGGCATATTCTTTGGCAGTGCCTTGCATAGGTGCATGAGAGGATATCCCCCATAATGACAAGTCTCACTTGACTGTCAATACTAACCAGATTGTTAAATAAACCTTATAATTTGGATTAAATCACCACTTTTCAATGTTTTAAAACAACAAATATGAGCAAGCACCATCAATCGCTGCTCAAGCCTCTTATTTAAATAGCCTGTTTATTCTCTTGATTGGCGTATCTATTCTCTCGATTGGCACCAATCGCTTTGCTATGCTCAATCACTGTTGATCCTCAACTTTTTCAATTTTTCACAAATCTCTATCGCTCTTCGATAGTTCTATTCAACAAACAACATTCAGATTAGTCAAACATTACACATTATAAACACTGATCACCTTTTCTTTCACCTTTACTTTATACCCTATACACGGTTTGAGACATCACCTAAGGTAATCCTGATTACGCGTTTTATATTTCACTCTACTCTCGTTGTAGTCTGAGATGTCTCCTTCTAACTCCCTTGAGTCAGGGCTTCTAGGCGCTACCTCTTCTCTTCACAATATTTCCTGTTACTCAAAAATGATCACAATCCCGTACTCTTTATTCACTATTCATTAATTGACTTGAGGCCTTCGGTATCGACTCCTCCATTCCGACCACTTTGCCTTCCGTCTGCAGAGCACCCATGGAAACGGGGCAGGGATTTCATCAAAGGGGGACCTGCCCACCGTCTTGGTTCTTCTTGTAAGTTTATTTCCATCAGCTGCTCTCCACAGGAAACCCTGCGATCTTCCAGCTAATGGCCGAGGACGCCCGATCATCCGAAATACTGGAGACAAACTAGTTTGGATCTTTTTGAACCATCCGCACCGCTACCACGTGAGCATGGGGCCCTTTAGGAACGTGCATGCAATGGATGGGTTCACAGAATAACTGAGTTCAAATAACCGAACCAACTCAGGAAGATGGCAAAGTACTGTTTTATTAACAATTGTTACAACGAACATCAACGGATGTACGCTCGATTTCTCTCTCCGATCTTTTCATAAAAACAAGATTATATACTCAAAATACATCAGAAGTGATGTCGTACTAGGTGGCAAATAATGAAAAAGCTACTGGGGATCAGGATAGGCTTAAGGGGAAGATCTAAGTACACATTGTATAGGAACTTGGAACTAGGATTGTGATTGGCTTCCCACTGTGGCCCATATATGACTACCTCTAAAACATGTCCTCTTCAAAAACATTAAGTACACAGTTTCTGATTGGTCTTAAAACTATAAGGTCCTTCATGGACCTCTACAATTAGTTGGCATGCTTGTGCCATGTCTGGAACTTTCGGTTTACTTAGCAGCATGTAAGCCCAGACCCATGCGCAAGGAGGTGGGCCTGACTCTACCTCACCACCCAATTAGCCCAACATCTCTCATCGCCCATGCCTTCTGCCATGAAGATTGTCTTTGAACTTGGCCTTGCAAATTATCCTTGTCTCTGGGAATACATGGGAGTGCAGGCACCCACTATCGTTGTTCTAGGACTCCAAGCTTGACTCTATTTTCATCCTTGGCTAACGTGACCGGAGACCACGATTTGGGTCATTTTACAGCTTTTAGATGTCTTAAATGAACTAAACTTGCCACTCTTGGTGTTCTTTGTTTGCACCTTAAAAAGAGACGATTCATCCTTTGTATGTTCACTCCTTTCCAGAATAGATAGCCGACCTTGGCTGCTTCAATTATGACTTCAGGCCAGACAACCTCACCATGCAGCACCACAATTCCAGTTTATTCTTGATGCAACACAATTCTCCCTTTGTTCTTCATGGGTCCTGATTTACTAAAATTCATGATACCGATGTCCAGCTTCTATACAATGGCGGCTTCGCCTGCATTCTATTCACTACATATTGCCAGCTTCTATGATGACTTAGTCTACCTTGCGTTTCAGTGTCTGTACAGTTATTGAATGGTTGATTCTCTGCAACACTTTGTGCACGTGTAAGCTTCTTTTTCTTATTTAAGAGTTCACTCGATTCTTTACTTTGTCATTAGTTTCTGTAGGATTCATACAACCTTTTCAGTCACTATTCTGAGACGTTGTTCATGACGCCACAGAATTCTTTCTTTCTTCTTTTTCATATTCCTTCAGGGAGTCCCTCCTTCACATTGTCGTCTCTTCGGGGATACATTCGATAGGGATGTCTCAATGGGTATCTTCTTTCAAATATACGCTGCAGTATCGGCACAACTGCTGGTGTCAAACACGGCACGATTTCAGGCTTCCAACATATAGGAGGTAGGGGGGGCGGGGTGTCCTGCAGAGGCATGCAGCTGCTCCTCTACACACTTTAAAGATTACATCTTCCTTCCGCTATACTGCCAAGCCATAAAAGTCCTGGGCTGGGTTGCTGGCTGACCATCTGCTTAATGTTGCAGTCGATCCTTTCCATTGGCCTCAAAAACACAGAAAAACCAGTTTATCCAAGGCACTCAGAATTCACCTCGCAAACCGTGACTGCAGATCTTAACCAATTTATGAAAAGAGCACATTGCATATATATTTGTAAATTTCACATGTATGTATATCAATGTACATGCATGTTAAACACGATTGTGTCCTCTTTATAGGGGTTTCTTCATAACAAATCCCCTTCCTCGCATTATAAAGCTTCTCATTGCCCAGCTTCTAGCCACTTTTTGGCACCCCATAACCAGATTATATTTATATTTCATTGGCGATTTCGACATTTTTCTTGCTGCGTGCGTGCAAATCTTAAATGTATCAACTTAAACACAAGTAACACTTAAAGGAACACATATCCCATTCACATTAACTATGCTGGATTCATATAAAATTGCAACATCGTGACTTTAGCGCTCCCCGAGTCACAAATATGGTGCACGCAACGTGAACCCCTCTTTCCCATTCGGCCCTTTCCTAACCACGCCAACAATTATCTTCATGTGTGCTCGATTGTAGCATTGGTCTGCTGCTGTTTGTGGATTGCGCACAGGCGTCAGGAGCCATGGTCTGCTTAGATGGGCAGCATCCCCTGTGGAAAAACTGGGACAAACATTTGCATGGTCGTGCTAGATTGGTGGTGTGCTCATACACAGTACAACACAATAATGCAGTGCTTGTGTTTCAACAGTTACCAACACTTACCAATCAGCCATGGCTTCCTGTTGGTCATGCTATGTATCAATCATGGCACAGTAGTGTTCTGCATTGCCATGGCACCATATGTGGCTCCTGGGAACTTTGCACATGTATAAGTGAAGGTCATGTTTGCATCACACACATACTGGACATTGATGCTATGGATACCTTTTTTATTCCAATACATGCATTTGCGTGCCCCGGCAGTGTATTAAGGCAACATGTTCCATCAATCACAACTACCATAGCCACACTATACATTTCAGTCTTAATGGTGTTAATGGTGGGGGCAACTGTTGGGAATATGGTGTGCTCCCCCACTCTTGAGATGATGGCAACCAGAACCTGGGTGAGGATGCTACTGAGTGCTGGCTGTGAGATGCCGGCTACATATCCCACTGTGTTCTGGAAAGACCCACTGCTACAGAGATCAAAGACACTTATCACCTTCAATATTGGAGGAATGGCTGTGACAATATTGATCTGTGATGCTATGCTATCAGTGAAATCCATGATGGTCTTTTGGTCAAGTCTGTAAATGCTGAGTGTATGCTCTGCTGACATCACCTATATGTCCTTGGCAGATGGATATGTGGCCTTTGCCACCACATGTGATGTGCCCTGTAGGGTGAATAATGTTGGATGTCAATTTCCAATTACCACTGAGGATGCTTGTATGCATTGCATACTTTTCATGCACACCCCATTTGTTATTTGTTGCATGTCTACATGTAGTACGTAATGTTGGGCATGCAGTCATTGGTGCAGCACATGGATGGGAATTTTGTTCGTGAAATGTGCCACCTTCTACATATCCTGCTAGTTTGCATGCAGTAAGCCTTTTTCCATCTCCTTCCTGGCACATTGGACCCCGCTATAAGTATGCATTTCCCTTCCTCCACTCAACGCACATTTTGTCCTACATTGTCATCTGGTTCAGCGTGATCTCCAGAAGCCTCCTCTCTGTCCTCTCTTGCCCTGGTGGATAGGCAGCAACTTGCTCCATTGTTTTATTGCCATTGATGCCACATCCATTGTGGCATTTGTTTCCAGCAGTATTTCCGACACTTTTGTGGTGTATTGGCCCACTCCTTTTTGGCAGATGCATGTACGCCGACCTAGTGCAAATCTGGCAGTGGTTCTCCATTGTTCGATTGGCGTTGTGTTGCAGTGTGAATGGCAGATTAGCATTTGTTACGTCATCATACTCGTGATTAGCAGAAACATTGTGTTTTCACTTCTGACACTATTCTGATGGATTTTCAGCAAATATGTCGCAGAAATTGTATTTAAGACACACTTTAAATGAGCTTCATTGTGGCTCTCCTACTTCCTCCCTCTGGTAAACCCCCATATCACTAGCTAATACACTATTCCAAGCTCCCCCCAATAGGTTCATAGATGAACTATGCTACTGTGTTTTACTTTTTGTCCTTTCACTGTTACATTGTTTCAGTATTTCACCCATTATGTTCTTTTTTGATAATTAAAATGAAGAAAAAAAACAGCATCTTTTGAAGTTGTTGCATACTGATAGCAATGCACATCGCTATAGGCATGGGGCGGTGCTTCGACACCAGTAGGGACATGGACAGAATCAACACTATATTGCTTATGAATCATGTATGCTACACGATGCAACATAATATTAATCCGTGGGGTGTAAATTCAGCCTCAGAATGATATGAACTGAGAGGCCATGCAAGGCCACTACTGTGAGATTAAAGCTGGCTGATGGATGAGACCCATTGGAGCATGCAGGCTAGCCAAAATACTTATTTTACAACATGAGGCCTGGTAAATGTGAAAAATAGGCCTCAATCAACTTTGCCAAAATGGAAAGTACTCAGGTGAAGGAAAGTATGACTTAGAACTGTAATATTGCTAAAAGTGTTCAATGGATTCCAAAAAGACATGTGATGCTGCAGATGCTGACTTCATGTAAACTGGGAAAAGGCGCATTTTGACTGAGGAAGGCAAACAGCCGCATGTTACATTGACTTCTAATACAATACACGACTGTGATCGATGCTGCAGATGCTGACTTCATGTAAACTGGGAAAAGGCACATTTTGACTGAGGAAGGCAAACAGCCGCATGTTACATTGACTTCTAATACAATACACGACTGTGATCTAGAAAGCTAAGTGAAGTTGTGACCTATATCTGCAAGTAAAGCAAAGTGACACATTTCATTTCATTTGACATGAACAAATGATTACTTTGCAACCTATAATCTGACATTTAAATGGAAAGGCGTACTTGGAGTTTTAAAGTGGACATTGGTTTCCATGGTAAATAATGGCCTATGTGTGGACAATACAGAAGGGATATTCATGTCTTTTCAGCTGTTAGACTAAAGAAATACATTACACATTGACTAAAAGTCCAGATTACATGTAAATCCTGTACTCTTTATTCACTATTCATTAATTGACTTGAGACCTTCGGTATCGACTCCTCCATTCCGACCACTTTGCCTTCCGTCTGCAGAGCACCCATGGAAACCGGGCAGGGATTTCATCAAAGGGGGACCTGCCCACCGTCTTGGTTCTTCTTGTAAGTTTATTTCCATCAGCTGCTCTCCACAGGAAACCCTGCGATCTTCCAGCTAATGGCCGAGGATGCCCGATCATCCGAAATACTGGAGACAAACTAGTTTGGATCTTTTTGAACCATCCGCACCGCTACCACTTAACTGAGTAACAGTTGTTAAATCTAAAACAGCTCTTTGGAATTATTTAAAATGCCATTTCATTCAGAACTATGCATGGAGCCTGCTTTTGAAGCTTCCCCTATTGAACTGGTTGGTTGTGTAGCTCGATCCCTGCCCCCAAAGACATTTGGCAGAGGCCTACCAGGAATGCAGATCTGTTACGGCAGAATGCTAAAAAATAGACTGTTTTCAGATCAAAATTAATTGTGGAAGGGTGAGATAAGGAAAGACAGGTCTGATCTTTCAGGTCTGTCATGGCCCCAATAAACTTCCTCAAACAGAGAATGGTAATGGAGCTTCAAAGACTGTCACATAAACGGCCAACATGGATAAGCAGATGTCCAGGTCATGTGACTTTGGATAAAACAAAACTGCATGGGTTTTGAGAAATTATGTATTGCCATTTGATTAACATTGGACTCCTTTTCCCCCTAATAACAGGAGATTTGTGCAGCCCAGTAAGCTCTTCCAGGACTCATATTAAAGATAAAAAGAGCCTGTTAGTTTTTTTGTAATTATCAGCATCATGCAATGTGTGTAATTTGAGCAAGAGATAAACATGGGATTGTGACACTACTATAAATTACAGAAATCCAAAACATGGTAAGCTTATACAAAGTAAAATTAATATGTGTTTTGGGAAGTTTGATGATCATAACTATTTGGTGTATGAATAAATTATGAAAAATGATAGCTCCCCCCAGGAAGGCCCTGCCATGATCAAAATAATGACCCCCAGATCCATCGGGCATCGTTGATTCCAAATATATATATATTGTTGTGGTTATCTGTAAAGTGCAGAAAGTTGTCATGTGTGACTTTCAGAGAGACAAAAATGTCAATATAAATGTCATTTTAAAAAGATGCATTTCTCTCCTCCCCTCATTGTCCATAATTTGGACCTCCTAAAACCCTCGCCCTATCGGCTGGCAGAGGCCAGAATAGAGAGGTGGGGGGAGGAAATAACTGTCCAATCTGATCATTGGGAAAATGGCTTGGCACGTCCCCATATTCATAATTTGGAGTGTGTCACAGATACTATATACATTTAAATGCTATATGGGAAGGAAAGGAGAGCTGCCAAAACCATTGGGGTACCACCTTGCCATGAGAAAAGCTGACTAAAAACGATCTTGGAGGGAGACAGCTGTCTACATTGAGAGGCCTTAAACCTTGCATGGCAGGCACAGCCTGGGAAACCTAAAAGCTGACTGGGCCTGACATTTTAGGAGCCAGGTGAGGACTGAGTGTTGGGGCCTATCCTTTACAGAAGCCTTTGACCAGATCTGTGCTTTCCAAAGATGAGCCCTGCTGTGTCCCTGAGTGCCCAATAATCAAGTTATCTCATGTAAGTAGATTTATCCAAATGACAACAAAAGTGGGGGGATCTTCCAGCCTTAATCTCCTTCCTGCATAGTGGTTTGGGGGGGCAAAACTGTAAAGACCCTGGCCATATTTGACTACAAATATAATCAATTAATGTGCCTATAGAAATACACCACATCCATTTTAAACTGAAGTGTGAGGGGAACCATTAAACCATTCCTTTTAATTAGTGTGTTCTCTTCCATTAGTGGGAGGGGGTAAGAGTGTGTATACCCTTAGCTTATTTAACTAAAAATATAATTTAATTAAATGCCATAAGGTAATTTATCAAAAGGTGATGTTTTTGTCAAAATTCGAAATTGACAAAGATCATCTCCGTGCACAGTAAACGATTCTAGTCTTTAATGCAATTTGGACGTGCTAGTGTTCCTATAACGAAAATGAATTTTCCCATTGTTCCATTTCCCAAAATACCCAAATCCTGCCTTTCATTTGAATGTGTTATTCTCCTAAAAACAAAAATCCCTATCCATTCCATGGTCCCAAACCCTGCATGTCAAAATAAGCCAGGTGTGAGTCTCCAGTGATAGAAATACTCTCTCTCCTGGGAGTGAGAAAAGGACACTCAGAGCTGGAAGGTTTGAGACTGTTTTGGGGTAAAGAATGAACAGAGGTGCTCATTCAAAATAAACGGTGTGTGTTCTTAAATGCATGTATTTTGGGTGCAGAGAGGTTGAGCACACATTCAAATTGATGCATAAATGCCAGTGAACTTTCTAAGCATATAAACAAACGATTATTTGAATGATTGTCATATCGCAACACATTGTGTGATTTAATAATTGGGAGTTTGCGGGACAGGAGATAAAGAGTGAACCTGATTTGTATGCTGTCAAATGCAAAACGAAACGTGTCCCATCTATTTTGTTTAGATTTGGATGCCACAGAGAAGGTGGCATGTGTAAATTATTTATATCTATTAAATTCATTTGTTAATAAAAATATCTATTATATCAATACCCCGGCCTAGTTCTTGGTTTAGTGTGGCACAAGGGGAGAAAGCCTTGTTGATACTATGTTGTTCAGACAGGTCTAAGCTAACTAAATATTACAGGAATAACTGCATTCGGTGCGGTGCTTTAACTGGGGGGAGAAGGTCCTTCCCTTGTTGAAAGTGGTCCTCAATAGATATTGTTATAATGCAGATATTAAAAGGAACGTTCTAGCTTTCACACGCCCCCCTCATTTGTGTGTTCCAGAACTGAGGTCAAGAGAGAATGTCCATTAAACTGACAGATTATAATACAGGTGGGCGGTTTGTTAAGATTACCAGTGCAGAATGAACATTAGACTGTAGAAGAAAATTAGAAGTCCAACTTGATTGTCGCATATATGGATGCTATGAAAAGGCCTGGGACATGGTGTCAGAAGTTAAATGGACACAGGCAATGCAAGCTGACTCTTTAAAGCAAGATGTTTTGCAGGGGTGGGCTTGTGAAAGAATTAGAAGGTGCAGTCCTTTGTAAGGATGCTAGCATGTTGTTGGTAGATGGCGGCCTGCTGTTACATGTCTCCTGGAGTTTTGCGTACCATATTGTTGAGCGAGGCTCATGGGGAGGATCCTGAGAATAACATCAATGAAAAGTTGCCTAATGGAAACATTATAGTGGCTGACTGCAGAGCTTTATGTTGGGTGATTGCACCCTGCAGTTATCGCTGTGGCAATGGCAATAGATAGCCATTGGTCATCAGTCCCTCAGACATTTGACACCAAGTTGCATGTATGTATCCTATATACTTAATCATTCTCTAAGGATGTCAGCACATTAGAGACTGGACATGCGCACACAGCCCTCTGTGCACAGACATCCTTACTCTTAGAGCCAGTGTTATATCCTGCTTCCCCCAAATTTGATGACTCCTGCGGTAACTTGCACATATACCTGAAAATGGCATCACCCTACTGGCTCATCTACGCCCACCCTCTACACCTCTTTATATCCCTTTAAATAACTTTGGCCCCAAGCATTTCGTGTTAACAAACATGTGTTTGATTTCACCTCTAAATATTTTCCACCCCTTTTGTGCGTGTGCTCCAAACACACCTCATGTTCATTATGGCAAGGCCTCTACGCATGGACTGCAGCAATTAATGTTGATCCCCCTCAGCGTTTTATGATTATGGCTGCACACACATGCAGAGAGAAAATCTAGCACGGGTAGGTTTTCTTTCCCCTTTTCCATTTAGTTATATGCGAGTGATCTAAAATGTGTAAATCAACCGATTCAGTGTACCCACTGTACATGGCTGCATTGCCATGACTACATCCACAACAACGTTATCATGCGTGGAGGCGCGGAGTTCAAGGACCAATGGGAATGGTCCCATGTTCCCAACTCGACCCATTTTTTCCAACTTTTTCGAGTTGTCCGTAGCAAGGGTTTGACACACTCGCCCTATAGCAAGCATATCGCATGGGGGTCTACACATATACGCTGTACTGTGCAAAATCGGCTACTCTGAAGGTAACGATGATAGTTTGATCCCCCTTCTTCTAGGTTTAACTAATTGGGCGACATATGTTATTAGGAAATGGTGATGTTCTGCACAGACCATGCCGTTTAATCAACAATCCCTTTCCCCTTCAATGACTATGATGCGTACACACACGTAGGCAGACCTGCAATAGTCACTACGTTTATTAATTGTATATAGAGTTCCTAGTGCATTTCCTGTGTATTGTGAAACTGAATTTAGTATTTTTGTTTTTGTATTGAGATCCATTTTTGAAGTCCTTGTCTCTATTAAAAAAACTCTGCTGACTTTGCATATTCATTATTTAATTATGCGTTTTCATTTGTGTACATTTTCTGTGTGTTCCTTAGTTTCAGGCACATCACCAAGTGACTGCATTCAGTTGTGTAATGGTATGATTTTGAACGTGATATCCGGATGGATACATGTAATAATAGAAACATTAAATCATTTTTTAATCCTGTCATTCAGCAGCGTGGACCATAGCATTATGTTTCATTTCCTGCTTCCTAACCTCCTGGCTCATCTGTGTAGATTCATCCTGTGTGTCTGCGATGTCAGAATGCACAGCACATGCTGATGCTGCAGCCTGGAATGTTATGCCTTAAGGTTGGTTCAATATCCTGCCTACCATCTCCTGTACCGGTTGTTCCGATTGTAACCTGTAAACGTGCATACCAATAAAGTAATTTAAGGACTTATGTTGTGGATGTGTTCAATTAAAAGATAGCAATGGCTGTAAGGAAAGTTTAGTTTTATTGAAGAGAGCCCCCAAGGGGTGCACTCTCATCAACGGACATCAATACACTCTCACATCATTCTCAAACTCTACGAAGCTCAAGAACGACATCAGAGCTGAGCCAGGAGAAAGTTACATAAACACACAGAGATTACATCATAACATCTCCCTTTCATAGAAATACAAAAATATGCAAAATGAATTTAATTGACTAAATGATGACAGGGAAAGCAAAGAAGAGAGAGGGGAGGGGAAAGGAGAACATATATATAACATAAAGGATACACTCTGTATCATCGCTGTCTTCAACTTCTGTAGCTAGTACTTTTATGATTGGCAGTGTTAACAAGCAAAATTGCAGGGTTTTAATAATACACCTAGTCCTTCTTAAAGTTCTGTAAAATTCTTCTATTCCTGGATGACATCTCTCTTCCACAGTTGACATCCTTAATCTTGTCTGTGTCCATGTGTATAATCGGTCTTTGATTTTCATTTCTTACTTGATCTTGATCATCACTTAATCGTGCTTGTAGCACTTTCTTTTCCCTACTCTTCTCTGACAATACCCCATCCTCACATGATCATCTCTTTCCGTCTTCTAATAATACCAATTTTTCTGACACTCTCACCACCCTCTGTGGTTTTCTGAATCTGGATAAACCTTTCAATAATTTCCTGTGTTCTCTCACACAAATCCAATCATCTTCCTTAATATTGCTTTTCCTTCCATGTTTATTGATATCATAGTATTCTTTGTACTTCCTCTGTCTCTCTTTTACTTTCCTTACAACATCCTCCATATCTATTTTCTTGTGACTCTTTGATGTTAACCACGCTGGTCTCAGCCTATTTGATGCTATTCTCTCTCTCACCATAGTGAAAGTCTCATCCTCTGTAGTCGAATGTGGGGTCATTCTGTATGCGTTTAACGCCTCTTTTAATTTATCTTTCCAAGGTAATAAATTTGCTATGGCCAATTGTATGATGCTTTTATGAAGCCATTCATTCTCTCCAACAGTCAATTGGCCATTGGGTGGTACAATGAGGGAACCTTATGCTTACTTGCTCGATCTTTCATAAAGGCTTGCATCTCTTCAGCCATAAACTGAACTCAATTGTCAGATATAGTTCTTGTGAATCTCCTTCTCTATTAAACACATCCTCCAAGAATCTCACACTCTTCTTTGTGGTAACCATACCTTCCATAATACCCCATTCAAACCATTTTGATGTATAGTCCAATAATGCCACTATGTATATTTTCTGGGCATCTAGAGTTTCAAAAGGTCCTGTGATATCAATAGAAAATGTATTCCATACCATGTGGCGAATCTCAACTGGCTGTAGTGGTGTGACACTTGCTCTCTTACTTTTGTCACTTACCGCATATGCCGTACAATTTTTTACCAACTCCTCCATTTCTCTTCACATACCCGGCCACCAGTAATTTTACCTCACTCTTCTCTTCGTGAGGTTTCTACCTAAATGGCATTCGTGTGCCAAATCAGTAATCTTCATCCTTAATGACACATGTACGGTCACCTCTAAATACCTCTAACTACACATGTGGCATCTTCTTACATCTCATTTTTTATCTGCACATAATATTTCAAATTATGAACAGTTTTTTTGCATCCTTCTTGCATCGCTTGTCGCAATAAGCCTTGTTCCAAATCTTCTGCAGACGCCTTGATCCATTCTTCCTTTGATATACTAGACTCAATATGCACAACAATGTTTTCTGTGTCCATTTCTTCAGTGTTTGTTTCCTCTTGTCCATTATCCTCCCAAGGCAATCTTGATAAGCAATTGCTACCACATTAGATATGCCTGGTGTATACACTACTTTAACATTGAATTGCATCACATCCAAAATCCATCTCCTAATTCTTGGTGATACCAAATGTGGACTGTTTGACTTCAATACGTGAATCAAAGGTGTGTGGTCTGTCTTTAATTCTGCTGGAAGACTCCAAATCAAACCTCTGAAATGCTTAAGAATCCACCTTACACCAAGTGCCTCCTGTTCTATAGTGGACTAATTTTGTTCTGCACCCTTCAAAACTCTTGAAGCAAAAGCTGTACTGTATTTCCTTTTTGAATTTGCTCTAACACTCCGCCTAGACCCACATTGCTGGCGTCTACGGAAATTTTGTTGCGAACTGTGCAATTGAACAATTTCAGTGTCGGTGCGCTGTTGATACTTTACTTTGCTTTATAGAGTCAAGTTCCTTTTGGCAGTCATCTGACCATAAAAATCTTACCAACTTCTTCATTAATTCTCTCATGTGCATCGTTTTGTCTGTGAAATGTGATATAAACTTTGAATAATATTCAGTTAGACCAAGGAAACTGCGTAACTGATCTTTGTTTGACGGGGCAGGCATATTCGATATGATGTCCACCAAACTTTTCTTTGGATTGCTACCCTCTGCATTTATTATGTGACCTAAGTATGTTACTTCTCTCATCTTGATTTTGCACTTATCAATCTTCAAAGTGAGGCCTCATTCCTGTATGACCTGTAATACCCCTAAAAGTATGGCGTTGTGTTCTTCCTCTGTCTGAGCCGCAATTAGAATGTTGTCCTGAAAATAATACACTCCCTCTAGACCTCCGAATAGCTGTTGCATCAATCTTTGGAACACTGCCGCGGCTGACGCCAAACCAAAAGGCATTCTCTTATATCTAAAGGCTCCCAATGGCGTAACAAATGATGTAAGATGTTTTGATTCTTAATCTAGGACTACTTGATGGTACGCCGATGATAGGTCTAGGGTTGTAAAATATCTAGCTGGCTTGATGGTTGTCAACATTTCTCCAATGTTGGGTAGCGGATGTCTGTCAACCCATATCCTTGCATTTAAGTCTCGTAAATCTACACACATCCGTATTGAATTGTCAGGTTTTCGCACAATTACTATAGGAGAAAGCCATTCAGAACATTCAATTGGCTCAATAATAGTTTGCTTGTGCAATTTCATCAGTTCCTTCTGCAATGCGTCTCTCGTACCTATTGGAATGTTCCTAACTTTATGTGCAACTGGTTTGGGTCCTTTCTTTAACACAATCCTGTGCTTGAAACACTTTAGCATTCCTATATTGTCATCAAATATTTGGGGAAAACTCTTAGCTAAACTTTCATTTGTGTCGCAGCTGTCACTTGATATGCTTAATATGGGACCACTCTCCCCAGGATGTATTTTTATCTGTAGTGCTGCTTTTTCCTCCACCCACCTCCCCCGCAAACTATCCCCTTCCCACCCTCCCAACCTCACTTACCTTCTTCTTTCTTCTTTTCTTGGAGCGAATGCGCTGTAAACACTTCTGTTCCCAGCGCGTCCGCTCCTGATGGCCGCCATGGAAAGGGAAAATGGACTACGTTTTCCCTTTCCCAGTGGGCATTTTTTTGCAACTTTTTTTTTTCTGTTTCAAAACGCAGCAGCGTTTCAAAACAGAAAAAAATGCCATTAGTACCCCGGTCTAACGGGCTGGGGTACTAATGGCTACAAGACCCTCGGCAACAGGCCAATACCGCTACGCTACGCTCGGGCCTGTAACTACGGCCCCGGGGGCATTACCTGGGGCGGTATTGGCCCGCCACCTTTGGTCTTATTGCCACAATATGTCTCTCTTCTTTTGAAACTTAAATGAACCCATTTGTATCCAATAATATTGATGGGGCTTTTACTATATCCTGTGGCCCTCACTTTCGTGTTTTCTAGTTCTTCACACTTGCCTTTTAGTTCCTCAATATACGTTGCCACATCTACAATGGTATACAGTGAACCTGTGTCTACCATCACTTGCATCAGAACTTTATTTATGTTCATGTATACCCATGGCCCTTTTTTTCCATCTGGTGTGATAGTTAGAATTTGAACGTCCTCTTCCCTGTCATTCACTATTGATAACAAATTACTTGGGCCGCCAATCTCTTCAAGAGCCTTGATGCTTGTACCTGTAAAACAATTGAATTCTTCATGCATTCTATTATTTGTATATGAACAATTTTTACCTCTTCCACTGTTTTTTCTGCACACTTTTCCAAAATGACCAATGTTGCCACATCTAAAACATTCCGCAGAGTATGCTGGACACTCCCTATCTACATTTATATGTTTGCCTCAGCCATATTTATAACAACGTCCTTGCATTCTGTTGAGTGACTCTCTTTGTAGCCTCGGTTTTATCCATGGATTATTCAGTGACATTTCCTTACCAGGGCTACTATTGCTTCTTCACTACTTTAATCTTTCTCTTCTTGTATGCTTTTGATCTCAATACTCTCTTGTTTATTTTGCAACACTATAATGCATTTTTCTCCTAACTCCATGGTTCTCGCTATCTCCAATGCCTGTTCTAATGTTGGATCCTTCACCTATCATAGTCTTTGGTGTATATGGGGATCTGCAGTTGCACTATGTTGGTCTCTCAAAAATTCCTCTGCCACACCTATACATTTACACGTTGATATTAAACCTCTTAGCACTGCTGTGTATTTGTTAACTGATGCTCCCTTGTTTTGACGTTGTGAGAAAAAATGATATATTTCAAAAACATTTGTCCTTTTCCCAAAATGTCTGGATAATTTATTGAGGGTGCTCTCATACCGCCTGTTGCCACTTGTGCTAGCTGAATCACCTGACCCTTCATCGGCATTGTGCTGGTGGGGCAACGTGCGAAAAATCTTAAGTGCTTCAGCCTCAATACAATTCAATAGCGTGGCCTCCTTCAAGTCATCATTAAACTTTGTGCCCCCAATCGCTCTCAGGTACACCTAAAAGGTGTATACCCATTGTTCTCAAGGACTGGTGGGATTACCTGGATTTGGTAAAAACAGGCATGGTGCTGGGGTATTTTGCATGTTTGTGCAGTTATATATTTGTTTCAACTTCAGTCCTTGTCTCTGTTGCAATGTTTTATTTGTGTTGGTAGTTTAGAACATTGCCAGTTGTCCAGCTAATAATTGTCATTTAACTTGTTTGCCCATATGCTTTGTTATGTTCTTTTACTATTTCAATGGAAGCAGCGTGAGTGTTGGGTGTCTTTTCTTATTATTCAAATGTCTGTTATGTTCATTGGGTGTCTTATCCCTTTATCCAAATGTCTGTAGCGTTATTTCATTTGACCTGTACACGTACACTTAAACAAGTGTTTTCACTACGTAACGTTGCAGTGCTGCCGATTCCTCTTTTTCTTCTCTTTTTCTGTAAGGCCGTATGATACGAAATACTTTTGTTTGGTTGTCAAGGCAACACTCAGAGGAAATTAAAATGACCGCCACATCGATGACACTTTCTAAAGGTCCTTTATTCTGAAACGTGAGTGGCGCATTATGTACGCACGCTACACTGCTTTCAGAAAATTTTGCGGTAAGGTGGCCTCGGTCACAGGCAATTATTTTACTTATTCGTTTTCTGTTTAATTTCACTGCTACAGTACCTTAATATAAATGCTTTCCTGCGCCTGGCCGGGATGTATTTCTTTGCATAGTCGCGATCCATGTTGGGACACACGCAGGTTCAGTCTTATCACTGTACTCTACTGCAGGTTCAGTCTTATCACTGTTCTCTCTACTGGAGGCTCTCGTTAAAATCCTCGTTATCAATGTCGCGGAGTCGGGCAGCAGAGTCTTTGGCTACGACTCAGTTCAGGCTGCATGGCTGCTTTCCAGACCTGTGGAACACTTGGCAAGGCTTCCAGTCTGTTAGGTTTTGATCTGCCCCTGTCCATTCTGTGAGTATGTGTTGGTGCTGTACTGAGTGTGTTGTGGAATGTTTGGACAGGACCTTGCATGAGTGTTCCACTGCGCCTGAGGGTTCTAAGAAAATCAGTTGGGACCTGGCACTGAATGGAAGAGGGGGCCGGTGGATGTCGCTCCCTGCCTATGTATTTTACTTGACTGCCCTAATGTATTTACCTAAAGTCTGTACCTAGTAAAAACCTGTCAAACCCATGAACGGCTTCACTCGCATACTTTGACTCCAAAGCATGAACTTAACATTGGCGACGAGGATTTGTCTCTGGGAACGTCCACTGGAGAAAGTGAGCAGTATAATGTTGGAAAGCTGCACTTCAGGAGGAGCCCGGTGACAGAGGGCACATGCAGCAAGGAGAAGAGTCAGGACACCACGGGAATAGGAGACATCCACCGGCCACCCCAAGATGTCCCTTGGCCATAAGGTGAGCGTGCCCCGTTTGCCAGAGCTGGCAATAGACGGCGCCAAATATTAGTTTTGTGGGCTGGCTTGCACCTTAATGGACCAGTGAATCCCAACGGACCCATATGCTCGTGGAAGTAGCCCTTATGGACAGTCATATGGCGCAAGTATTTTCCCCTCAGGGAACGCTACTTAATGCGTTTGTGAACTGGTATACTGAATGGCCCCTTGACCTAAATGGAGGGCCGCTCAGCAGCGTGCCAGTGCACCAATGCCCAGAAAAGCATGGCTTGTGGCGACCCCAGCGCCCAGCTTGTGAAATAATGCAGGGCGGCCGGTGCTCTCTGTACATGGAGCAAGATGTCTATGCACAGAAACGTACCTCCTCCTTGCTTGCTGCCTTGATGTTGGGCCGTGGAGCATGCGGTCCGGGCAGCCGTTTTCTCAGCGTGGTCTGTGTGGCGCTTGGTGGTGCCTGTTGAGGCTGCTCTTCTAGGCGGCCTTGGTGTGGCGGTTGGAGCGGAGCTCTCTGTCCGTGGCCGCTCACTCGGGCCTAATGGTGACGTCACACTCCTGCTGGGGGTATCAGTGATCGTTGCCAGGCATAGATCGTTTGTGCCGGCATTCCAGGACCAGGAAGCGCAGTGAGCGCATCAGAAAGAGATTGATTAGGGTCAGAGAAAAGGACCTTCCAACGTGGGATACGTGCTTTACTTCCGTGCTCAGACGGAAACACAACATTGGACATTTAGTGTTCCGGCAGCCACAGTGAACGGTATAATCTATTTATTCATGTACTGCATCAGAACTGGAACTTTGTCTACATGAATATACAGGACGTGCAGCTTGAGACGCAGGATCTTTTATTTAATTTTTTTTCCTGGAATTTTGCAGTCAAGTTTAAAAAAAAAAAAAAAAAAAAGGGGACGTCAAATTAAGTACTTATGTCGGCGCTGGAACTGCTACAAATACAAGTGACGGATTTGTTTGAAGGCCGGCGAAGACAACGTCTACAGTCAAGTTAACTGGCGAACCCAGACATGCAGTGATGTGCCACGATGTTGGAGGAACTGCGTTTTGAACTTAAGTACTGGGAGTTATTTATGGGTGTCGCAGTGATTTTAACAAATCTTACGGTCAACCCATTTATTGATTGAGTATTTGCCACTGCTGGTGGAGATGTTGATTTTGGAAACTTTGGTGAATTGATATATTGCATCCCAGACTGAATTGTCACATGTGTTAACTTTGCAATTATTTTTCCAGGAACTTATCAGTGGGGCTCTGAGGACTTTAATGCTTGGATTTGGGAGGCGTTTATTTTTGTATTGCATTATTTCCACTTTTGGGTCTGATTCGTTCCACTGATATGTTATGGGAAGGGCAGAGTAATGTAACAATTTGAAGTTGGCATTATGATGTTAGAGAGAGAGTCTGGTTTGGGAGTTATGTGACATGTTTTGGCACATCAGGTGCCAGCAGTCTGGCATAGTAGGTGCCATTGGTTTGGCATAGGTTGTGCCATGGTTGGCATATTAGATGCCATTGGTTTGGCATAGGTTTTGCCATTGTGGGATATTAGATGCCATTGGTTAGGCATGGATTGTGCCATGGTTGGCATATTAGATGCCATTGGTTTGGCGTAGGTTGTGCCATGGTTGGCATATTAGATGCTATTGGTTTGGCATAGGTTGTGTATTAGTGCACAAGAAGTGCCATTTGTTCGGCATAGCTGTGCCACAGTTTGCTTTGGTGATGCCATTGTTTTAGCATAGTAGCTAGACAAGTTGCATTGTAGATGCTTTTGGTTCAGTGCATGATGTGCACATGACGTCACTGATTGGGCGTTAGTAGTACATTTGAAGTGTACAATGTATGCCTTTGGTCTGGCATAGGATGTGCATTGGAGTGCATATGAGATGTGTGCATGCCATTATGGGTTTGTGCTAGGCGCAATGTTGTGTAACACATCAATAGTAATGTGTTATGTGTTGAATTGACCCATGAAAGGGAAATGTAAATGAAATACTTGTCATGCATAGTATGTTAACAAACATTTTTTTTTCCACAGGTACACACAGATGAAATGTTTGTTTAACCAATTCATATCTTTGCCACATGTACACACAGTATCTCTCTGCAGGCTTGAATTATGGTTCTATTCCGGGCGCATATTTTGTGTTAATGTTCACCATATTTAATGCTGAATTCGAGGCTGTGTGGAGGTGAGTGGAGTTGGTTATGGGTTGCGTGTACTGGACAAGGGTCAGTCATGTTGTTAAAATGTGGAAAACTGTTGATGGGGATAGTCCCATCAGCTTATATGTTTGCGGAACAAATTTATTCATGGCGCGTGTGCTAGGTTTTGAAGGTGTGTGTGCACACCTTGTAGTTGGAAGTTGGATGATTAGATTGTTTTGCATGTAACATGGTGGTTATGGTTACCTGGTGAATGAGGGCTGGTTCCCTATTATTAGACGTCTGTGGTGGGGCCCGCTGCAGATTTGCTGAATGTCCATGGTTGGTGCTTAGCTGTTTTGAGCTAGAATAAGGTAAAGTGAGGATAGCAAATTTTGCTCTGAGCTGTAGCTTGGTTAGTCAGAGTTGTATTGAAGAGGATTTGTCGGACCTGACCTCTGTGGTCAGTTTCAAAGTCTTTGTGTTCAGAGCAATGTTGCATCTTCTCCCTGTGTTTTATCCTGTTGTTGTCTGGTTATATAGGGGGAAGATGTGTTAGGTTTTGATCTGCCCCTGTCCATTCTGTGAGTATGTGTTGGTGCTGTACTGAGTGTGTTGTGGAATGTTTGGACAGGACCTTGCATGAGTGTTCCACTGCGCATGAGGGTTCTAAGAAAATCAGTTGGGACCTGGCACTGAATGGAAGAGGGGGCCGGTGGATGTCTCTCCCTGCCTATGAATTTTACTTGACTGCCCTAATGTATTTACTTAAAGTCTGTACCTAGTAAAAACCTGTCGAACCCATGAACGGCTTCACTCGCATACTTTGACTCCAAAGCATGAACTTAACACAGTCCTCTTTCTTTTTCGGATCATTGAAAAGCTGCAAAACGCTGCGGAGCGGCCGCAGAGTCAGGCAGCAGAGTCTTTGGGTCTTCAGGCTCTGTGGACTCGCGGCTGGGCGGCACAGCATTCTGCTGGTGTATTGGCAGGACAATCTTTCCAGTTTCAGCATTTGCAGCATCCACGGTATTGGCAGCTCGGTAGAGATGGATAGCAGAGCACACAGGGCACACAGAGCACACATGGTTGTATGAGGACGGTAAGATCAATTTGGGGGTGAGAATCAGCCTGACTCAGATCTGAGTTTGTGTGGTTCCTGAGACGGTGTGGGACTGTGCAAGACTGTAGGACTTTTTGGCCCATAGCGGTATAACTGCGAGTCTGTATGCTTCCCAGCAGCAGTGGACACTAGTACTATAGTAACTACATAGCACAGTATAGTATTAGAGCCTTCCACGAGACTCTTGCTTGTAATAGAAGCTCTGGGACGTTGAAAGATTAAACGGTTTAACAGGATTCATCACCTGGAATAGCGGGAAGAGCGGGGCACAGGAGCAATCACACTGGAGCAATCAGAAGTCAACAATTGAAATGAAACTCTGTTGCACTATGCTCATAGATGATGTAAGAGCCCCAGAATGGGATGGCTCCTTCATGGAAACGTCAGCCATATCAGTAACTGGGGCATCAGCAAGCCCACCAAGAACTATACCAGATTGTACACCTGGAGTTGTGCCCCAGGTGAAACGGGCCCAAGTCCATGTCGGGCAGCCCCACTTATTGTCTAGTCCAGAGGAGTCTATCCAAGGGGTAGCCCCCTCCATAAGTCATGCCTGTAAAGGGGGCTTGGAATATGCAGACACCACCAAGAAAATCCAGAGGATGATTGGTGATCATTTTCCCTAGAAAAAGAAGTAAAAGCATGAATGACCGAGCAGGGGGCCCGGCCACCTCGACAGTAGAGTATTCTATGACTCAAATGACAGGAACTCTAGACCACCAGGTTGAAGTCTGTCAGAGTGGTACTCGCAAGGGCGGTGATGCAAGGAATTCCCAGGATCCCTACCTGGAGCCAAGCCCTCTCCCCCACGGGGTTGTGGCAGAAGGGGAAGGGAGAGGGTTGCAACTCGAAGTAGGGAGCACCCCACTTGGGACAGAAGAGATCTCGGCAAGCCAACAAAC
This sequence comes from Ambystoma mexicanum, assembly GCF_040938575.1. Classification (NCBI taxonomy): domain Eukaryota; kingdom Metazoa; phylum Chordata; class Amphibia; order Caudata; family Ambystomatidae; genus Ambystoma; species Ambystoma mexicanum. The sequence goes on along the minus strand of NC_090926.1, from coordinate 1,038,796,371 downwards.
AAATGAATCCACCATTACGCCCCTGAGTTTTGTGCTAAATTCCCTAGTCTCAGTGTTTGAACTTTTAAAAACAGAGGTACAAGTGCAAGCTGGGTTATTGCTAGAATTGACTAAAGAAACATTGAGTTGTGAGTCCTCCTTGGTTGGGATCAGTAATACGATCAATACAGTGTTGATCCCATCATTAGAAGAAGCCCGGTTGGAAACGACTAAGCAATGGCTAGATTTATCAGCAATACAGCAAGCTCTGTGTAAAGAAGCAGGAAGAAGATATCTCACGGCAGGTTCAGGATTTGCTAATCCTATTGAAACCTTCTCCTGGTGTGGCCCCAAAATAATGGGAGGTGAGGGAGGATGAAATACATCAAACTTTTGATGACACTCCCCTCTCCGAGTCAGAACTGAAGGAATTCAGGAGACTGACCAATGTGGTAGAGGGGGTGGAAGATGAGGACTCTGGCCCAACAAAGTCCCTTCCAGAGGGGGAACACCCAGGATTTGGAGGAAGAAACACTGAATTGGACCAAAGCAGGTTATCAGTCTTCGAGAGGGCGAAGGAGAGCAAAAAAAAAGAAAAGCAAGCAGTGGAAATTGAAGGTCCCCCTTGCTACAAACAGAACCAAGGGGAGAAAAGTAAGAAGATGGCCAAGGCTAAATTTAAGAGAGCAGAAACAAATGCCTTAATTAAATCCCTATTGAGACCGGTAGGAGGTGATCATGCTGGAGCAATGGAACATACTGATCTAACCACACTTGTGAGGAAGAAAGGGAATAAGAATACATTGAGTAAGAGCACACAAGGGGTGATGGAAAAAAGCAAAAAATGCAAGAAGCTGAATCCCCGAGAAGATGTACAAGAAGAGATGGAGATTATAAATGTAAGCATGGGGTTACAAACGGACCCTCCAGGTGATGATCTGGCCAGCAATGCGAAACCTGCGGGTAAAAATATTGAGAAAGACGCTAGCAGCTAGAGTGGCGTACTATAAAAAAATAGTGCACCAGGGAGTCGGCAAGTGCTTGGTGCGGTAGGGCCACCATGGGCCCCATTTTTATGAAGAACAAAAAACCTGCACCGGTTGACAGCACAACCCCGTGTATGACGGACACAGGAATGCAGGAAGGCCCTAATAGGGTCCTAGATTAAATACTGTGTATTGAGGAAATAAGAATTGGGCAAGGAAAACATACAACAATTAATACACATCTAGCTGAAGAAGGAAATGTGGGGATTAAAACAGCACTTGGGGAAGACAATGGGGGAGTGTCTGAAGACTCTGAGAAGAGGAGGAGCCCCCCTGAAGAGTAATGACAATGGAGCCTCTGACTTCACTGTTCCAAAAATTTGTTTAACATCGGGCACAAGGAAACATCGTTGTAAATCACTATTTACTATTTTCTGGATATTCGGGATAGTTACAGGGTGGAAATTGGGTTAACCTCTAGGAAAGCTCAAGAAGCGATCATAGGGGCATCAAGAGATCTAGAGAAACTGGATCTTTGGGTTACCCAAAGACCACCGATAATAACAAATAAACGGTTGCAATCAAATAATGGTCACTCACATAAGCTGAATTCCGGTGTGGAGGAGTTACTGGAAGGAGAATGCTCGAGTGGAAGGCAAAATGATTCTGGCAGAAATCCACAGAGCAATGAGTTATCTCTCTTACCAGAAATGTTCACCCAAGTCTTACAGAAATTAAGGCATCCTCTTTAGTAAGAACAAACTACATCTGATCAGCTGGAATACACAGGACCCCAAAACCTTTACAACAAATAAATCACGAGAGCTGCTATTTGGAAACTTTGACATAATAATTCTCCATTAAACCTGGCTTGTTAGTGAAATCGCAATAGAGGGCTTCTCAATCTTTACTCTCCCAGCTTTACAAAAAGCAAGGGTTAGACCGGCGGTGGGCGCCTATTGATGGCATTTAGAAATTCAGTGATTAAGAAACCCTCTCTCATTTACAATAATAAAATAGACATTCAAGCCCGTAAAGTGAGCATAACATGCTCCAAGCCAGATTTCCAGGTGATTTTCATAAATGTCTATTGGAACCCGGCGGGGGTTAAATGGCACGATTTTTTTAGAAGCTCTCTTAATATTGCCCGCAACGATTTGCATGGGGGGCCCACATAATTCTTCCGGGAGATTTGAATACTCAATGGCTATCCCTCCCTCAGGAGAAAAACAGGTTGAAAAAGTGGAGAATATCTGGTATTGGGAACAAATGGTTAGACTTCATGCTTGCTTGGAATTTGAAGATGCTTAATGGGTCCACAGCAGGGGATATCGCACCAGCCCCAGCCTGGTACCGTGGGAAGTCCTCTTTGGCCCTAGATGATATCTTTATGTCGGAAGCTTTATTCCCACAAAGTGTATCATTGTCAATCAAACCGGGATATAGTAGTGATCACTCTCAGCTCGATTTAGTTCTGTCAGATGTAACTTCGAGACAGCCAGACAAACATCCACAAGTGTTAATATCGAAAAGAGTCTAGGTGGCTAAATATGGAGCAGGGGGAGCAGAATTGAATAGTAATTTAGTGAATGTTGCAGAAGACACCAAACAAAAAAACTGCAACCCTGAGAGATTTGTAAAGTTTGTTTGGTCAGTTCTTCCTCCTAGAGTGGGAGGTGGGGGCAGACGAAAGACAACAGCCACGTGTTTGATGAGGAGACCTGGGTGCATAAAAGATTTTTAGCAAAGAAACTGAGAAAAATAAGAAGTCTAAAAATAGACCCAGAGGCAGTGAGGAAAGAATCAAGGCTCCTTTATCTTGAATATAAAAACAGGTCGGTGGGGAGACGGATGTTGCGTATGCAGCAAGACGGAAAACAGATGCTCCAAATTGTCTGCAAAAACAACTCCAGGAATTTCTGGGTGGTGCTGCAGTAACTGGAGAAAAACGATAATAGCAGCCAATGCAATCTAGTACAGGAATCTATTTGGACAGATTGTCACCGTACCTGCCCCAAGACACCAGGAACAGACCAACCAACCCAGGGTATTAGCACCCATGGGGACCTTCAAGGTCCCAAAGGATTCCCCAAGGGATTCCTGACCTCGGTCCTGGCGCCGTTGGCGACAGGCTTATGCTGCCATCTCAAGTAAGGCAGGTTTCAAAGGGAGAGAACCACGTGCAGACCAGTCTAAGGCAGGCTGAAGGGACTACTTTACCAAGGCACTACTTGCTAGGGCGTGGTTGGAGGGACTATTTTACCTGGGAATTACTTTTTGAAGGCTATATAAACCACGCCTTCAGTACAGAACACGCTTTGCATTATTCTGCACTCCTGCAGCGTAACGCTCACCGTGTCTGCAAACTACAGACCTGTCTTCAGCCACGCCCGTCCCGTCCTCTCAAGTTACCTGCAAGGAAGAAAGAGAGAGAAGAGAACAGAACAAGACTCCTACTTAATGCTCCATCTCGGTCGCAGCCGAGTCACCGCTTCTGCAGAGCTGCAAAGGAAAAGACTCCAGGTTAGCAGCGCAACGCTAATACTTACCAGAAGGCTGCTCATTCCAGTGATCCATAGAATCACCATCACTCGATCATCGCTCCATCATCCGATCGCTGCTCCGGAGCTGCCGCATCTGTAGAAAACAAAATAAGACATCAGGTTAGCCGCGTAGTGGGGGAAAGGCCTCATTCAGACTTTCAAATCTTGCGCAGCGCCGCTACTCACCTGAAGGCAGCCCTTCCTCGCGGCCCCGCAACACATCACCACGCACTCTCTGCCTTGGATATACCGCACCTGCAGAATACAAGAACAGCAGGTTAGGTGCGCAAATAACCAATACCGTGTGGAAAGATTCTTGCATAACGCTGCCGCTAGACCTATCTTGGAAGCCAGCTACCATTTCCGGAAGGGACCCGCTCCATATTAAGCACCGAGGGGAAACCTGTAAGGAAGAGACACAGGAGTGAAATTTTGGCAACTTGAACTCTTAAGCAATCCATACCTTGGAATCAAGACTTACCCATTGAGTCACAGCTGTCTGAAACTCTGCAGGATCAGTGAAGTAACTAGATCCTTCAACTACTACGCACCCCTGCACACAGTCACAGGATGGAGAGTCCGCCATTCATAACATACAGGTGAGCCATAGCAGAGGGGTGCAAGAAAAGGTCACGGGAGGCGGGAGTTGCCATCGTCTTTATGGTTGGGTAACATTTGGTTTAACCTTTTAGGCAACCTGCTTTTGTGACGAAAAGGGGAATTAGAGGGGGACACAAGGAACCACTCAACACCGGACCGTCCAGCTCCGTTCGGCGCCCCTGTGGAGACCAGGTGAGCGTAACACAGATTATCTAACCAATAAAAATTATGTGAAATCTGTAGATAGTCACAGTGAAGATGTTCCTTGGTCTCTGCCACTCGAGGTACAGGACCTGGCAGATCTGATCATTCGGTCTTCTAACTCGAAGGCAGCGGGACCAAATGGCCTCACATACCAAACATTAAAGAATGATGTTCCCATGTGGTAAAAATGTTTGTATTGGCTGTTTAAGGAAATCCTAGAGACCAGAAGGTTCCCCAAATCATGGAAAACTTCTATTATCATTCCCTTGTTCAAGGGGGGGCAATTGTATACATCGGGTAGTTTCACCCAATCGCCCGCCTAGACATTGAGAGTAAAATATTCATGAGGATTCTTCTGAGTGAACTGGAAAAATGGGTGGTAAGTGCACAAATCCTTCAGAAGGTCCAAACAGGATTTAGAAAGGGGCACTCAACAGCTCTGAACGGTTTAGCCATTAACATCATAAGTGAGAATTCCAGAGGAAGGGGAGATCTACCATTTTGCGCCTTGAAACACTTGTGTAAAGGGGCGTTACAAATGCCCCATCATCTCATATCATTATATGGGGCATGGGTAGATCTCTCTAAGGTAGTTGATCTAGTCCTCAGGGAACACCTCTGGAGTAAACTCAGAAAATGGGGCATCCCTGAGGGGCTCCTCGTAATGTTAATCGAGCTTCATAAAAATACCACATTTGGAGTGAGGATCGACGAGGAAGGAAATTTTTCAGAACCAATTGATGGGGAGAGGGGAGTCAGACAGGAGTGTCTGGGGGGTCCCCTTTTCTTTAATCTTTATGTTGCAGACATGGGGATATCTCTGGATTCGGCGGCATTGGTCAGTCCAGCAATCAATGAGTTAAAGATATGCTGGCTGGCCTGTGCCAACGACATTGTGCTGCTAGATAGGACTGGGGTTGGACTACAATGCATGTTTAATAACCTGGGAGAGAACACTAAGGAAAACGGGCTCTCTATTAACCCAATAAAATCCAAGATAGTGGTCCTAAGACATCATTGTAAAAGAGTGGCGCTCTCTCGGTGGTCCCCTGAGGACCAAGTAATTCCCAGAGTGGAAGAAGTCTTGTATCTGGGTTATATAGTATACGCATCTCCATCAGCGTCTAAGAGGGAGGCGGGTGTGCAGGGGAAAATATTACAGCTGATTCCACAAATTAAGAAAGTGCTGGCTAAATATTGTAAATTCTTCCTCCTTCCCCTTATTAAATACTATGTGGCCAAAGTAATTCCAGTAATCCTTTATGGGTTAGAAGCAAAATCTCTGCTTTGGAATACAAATAGGCAAAGATTAGAAGGCACAGTGTGGAAGAAAGTCTAAGGACTTCCAATGAGCCTATCTATGTCCGGTTTGAGATTTGAGCTGAGATTACGATCACCAAGGGTATCAGCGAAATGGAAATTAGAATCTCTCTATCTGCTAATTATAACCGCGCAGGATGGTACGCTATATGCTCACATCGGCGCACAGTTAAATCAATTGAGATCTAATATGTTGCCTAATCTTATACTGCAAGTTAGGGACTCACTCGCTAAAGCAGAAACTGATGTAGAGACCCTTATTTATTTATTTTTTTTACTTGAATTTTAATTAAAAAATATATTTTCAATTTTTACAAGGGTTTTTCCCAACTTAAGGAGTCCCGAAGTGCGGAGATGAACTATTGACTCTGGAGTCCTTTGATCCCGTCTGGTTATATTCCGTTTTTTTAAAAAAAAAAATTTTTTGTTTAGCTGCAGGAAGCGTCTCCCTCTTCGGTAATCGGGTTTAGATCAAGCTATTCCCTGGTTTTCGGATGCCGTCTCAATTGTGCCTGTCTGGTTTATCCTCTTAAAGGCTGTTTCTATTAGCTTCACCAGTGACAGGGACCAACGTGTTGTCTCTCCTGAAATTAGTCTGTGCCACAGCACCTCTTCTTCTACCAGCGTTACACCTTGCAGACGAGGTTGGAGATATGTGACTCTGCCTTGTTTGGTATTCGGGCACTGCAGGGTCAAATGTTTCAAGGTTTCCACTTGGTCAATGTTCTTACATAGCCGACAGCTGTTGTCTGTTGCCTGATTACGTATGGCTAGAATTTCCTTTGTCCTCAGCAAGTTGAGTCTGGCCCTCAGGATCATGTTTCGCATCGCTTTTTTCGGAAATTTCAGGAGGTAATTTGCATTTTTTTCACTTCATTAAATGTTGGTGGGAGGTGGGCCAGTAGTTTGTTGGCACTGGCTTTTTCGGTTGTTTCGATCCAGTCTCTCCATTCCATTTTTAGTTTAACCCGGTCTGGGTTAGATATCAGATCTTCCTCTGTGTAGGCTATTTCTATTAGAATGCTTTGGAGGCTTGCCGCCCAGTTCTTGAAAGCCTTGCATGAGCCAGTCTTGAGTTCTTCTGCGATGATTTTGAAGATTGGTAGTGAGTCCGTCATTAAGATTTTTCTCCATAACCTCATTTTGCTTTGGTCTACCAGTGAAGCTAGGGAAACAAGGCCCAGTTCTCGCCTAATCGCAGGCATGGAGGTTGAGCATGGTAGACCCAAAACCGACTTCCAAACATGACTTTCCAACTTCTGCCACACAGTTCTTGGAATGTTTAATGACGCTTCCATGCCATAAATGATCGCTGGGACCACCTTCCCTTTATAGAAGTTAATGGCCGGCAGCATGGAGAATTTGCCAAATTTCCTATCGTCCGCTCTTGTCTGTGCTGTTAATGTTCTGACCTTGGTCCATAGATGCTCTTGCATTGCTTTATCTCTGGCCGATCCGTCGATAATCACCCCCAGGTATTTGAACTCATTCACGACCTCAATTTTTGTTTTGTTCAGAAAGCATTTTGGCGGTCTCATCGATTTCTTTGTAGTTTTTTCTAATACTAGCATTTTTGTTTTTGCTGTATTAATCTCTATCTAGATGGTTCAATTCTATGTATCTCCCCAGGTTAGTTAGTCTGGGTTGGAGTCCGATTTGGGTCTGATCGATGATAATTACATCATCTGCATATAGTAATCGCGATATTTGAACATTTCCGATTTTAGGTGGAAAGGCTCTGATTTGTTCTTCGTCAGTTTGGTAGTCCCCTAGAAAAGCGATAAACAAGGCTGGAGCTAAGGGGCATCCTTGTTTGACGCCTCGCTTTACCGGGATCTCCTTAGACAGGCCTCCTTGTTTGTTCAGTTTCACCCTGATTTTCGTGTCTGCATGCAGGGCTTTTATCGGGCTCAGAATTGGCGGTGGACAGTCCCAGAGTTTTAGTTTAGCCCACAGTTTTGCCCTGTCGATTTTGTCGAAGGCTTTCGACAGGTCTACAAATGTAAGGTACACTTTTGGGGCTCCTTCTCTCACTTTGGCCTTTAGGATGTTGATCAGTAAGATGTTTATTGAAGTGCTTCCGTTTTTTTGAAAGCCTGTTTGGAAGGTGTCATAGCATCGAGCGGTTTTGGCCCAGTTTCGAAGATGGACTAGTAGCTGGGATGCGAATATCTTCCCCACGATGTCGAGCAAAGCTATCGGCCTGTAACTTTCTGGGTCGTCTCTGCCCCCTTTCTTGTAGATGGGGACGATTATCGCCTTCTGCCAAGTTTTGGGAATCATCTCAGTGTTCTTACAATGGGTGAAAATTTTGCTGATCACATCTGCCCATGCTTTTGGTGATTTTTTCAAGTCGACATTGGTCAGCCCATTCAGACCCGGGGCTCTTGAAGTTTTTAATTCAAGAATGGCGTTTTCGATTTTATCTGCATTTGATACTTCAACCCATTCTGTCGTGGCCTCTTTTACCTCCTCAGGTACTTCCCCTTGCGGTAGGTCAAATTGGGCCGTTAGGTATGACATCCATTTTTCCTTTGACACTGAGTTTGCCATTTCTGTAGCCATGTTCGAGTTCGTTGTTTTAATCAGTGCCCAAAAATCGCTAGCCTTTTTTGTGTTAAGAGCGCTCATCATTTGCTCGGCGTCTTGCTGATAGAGTTGGAATTTGTGATGTTTTAGCCAGTGTTTGTAGGATTTTAGTTCCTTTTGCCACTGCTTCCATGCTTCTTTGGTGTTACTTTTCTTTGCAAATCTCTTCAATTTCCGGACTGTTTTCCTCTTTTCGACTATCTGTTTGTCGTAGATGTGTTTCGGACAAACTGCCTGTCTTTGTTTTCCAGCGACTGGTCTGAAAGGGAGCAGGATTGGTAGATAATTTGGACGTTCAGCCCCCCCCCACTGGGTCGTCTTCTTCCGTGGTCTTGCCATAGTTCCTGGTTATCTTTATGATGTCTGCTTCCGTTAGATGTATACGCGTTTGCTGGTTATTTACCTCCACTTGAAACTTGTATGTTGGATTAACCGGGTGATTACCTTTCCATGCGCACCTCAGGAGGTTATGGTCACTGTGCGAGGTTCTTTGGACTTTAAATTCCAGGATCCTTGTCAGGAGGCCTTGGGAAGCGTAGATGTAGAGACCCTTATATGCAACCTATTAAAGGCAAAAAAACTGCTGGAGGTGATGGACTGGATCACAACGATTGATTATATGCGGTCCATATCACCCGTTAACTCCTTCCTGAAAGTAGAAATGAAAGTGGGGACATTACCAAGATATCTTATTAAGTTCCCAGACTGGAAGATTAAGAATGTATTCCTTAGAACTCGCCTACATGTGTCGCATATTGGAGAGGTCTTAGTCAAAAGGGGGCAAGGAGAGCTGACCACCATATTATGTAACATATGTAAAAATCCAGGAAACCAATCACTAAAACATATTTTGATGGACTGTGAGGGCACTTGGTCTGTTAGAGCACCCCTCTTTACAAGATTCGTAGCTAGGGAAAAGATGATTCTATCTAAAACATTTTGGGATAGATTGATATCTAGGTATGATACAATGCTGACTATTGCTGTGGTACAGGTGTTAGAAAGATGTAACATCATATCCTGAAACCAGTGTGAATGTACCAGTGGATTAAAGAATAGGTGAAGGTTAGTTACATCAATTGAGATGGGCCACTACTGGCAACATTTCTATTGGTGTATGATCCCTGTGTATTATTGCCATTAGGATTACCGGAAGCAACAGTGCAATAAGTATAGTTTACTTTGAGTCTTATCACTATTAGAATTAATGTTTTATTGGTTTAGATGTTGGGTTCCTCTTTTAATTGTTATTTAACAATGTATATGTATAGAGTGGAACTTCTTATTGGTTATTTTTTGTTGGATACTTCTTTCTTTTTTTTATTTAAGGTATAAGCATTTTATTTTTTATTTTCGTCTCGTTACTGTGTTGGTTACTATGAGAGTTGTTCTCAAATGTGGATGAAATTGTTCTCTTTCCTCTTTCTTCTTTTTTGTTTTTCTTTTTTCCTTTGTTTTCCTAATTTTATATTTGTATATGCTACATTCTTCCGTATTTGTAAAAGGTTCTGTTAACCAAATACAATTTTAAAGAAATACTTGTGCAATGTTGTGGATGCCTTCCATTAAAAGATACCAATGGCTAAAAGGAAAGTTTTATTGCAGAGAGCCCCCAGGTGGGGGCACTCTCATCAACAGACATCAATAAACTCTCACATCGTTCTCAAACTCTACAGAGCTTGAGAACGACATCAGAGCTGTGCCAGGAGAAAGTTACATAAACACACAGATTACATCATAACAACTTACTACAAAGATGACTTCTGACCTTGCTTATGAACCTTCTCTTCTAAAGTTATGTGTAGCTGTAAACTAGAACCCCAATAGAGGGACAGATGTCATAGCCATGTTATCCTCAAATCAAATCCTAAGGCAGCCTGAATGAGTATGTATGGGTCATGATTAAAAACACTTTGTTGTTAGGGTGAGAGTTGTGAAAAACAAAATGAGTATCAAGTCTAATGTGTATTGTGTACTTAGTGATTCAAGTATACAACCCTTTTGATCATAGGCACATATTTAAAATATAAAGATGCATGGTCATGCGTATGCTCCCAAAATCAGCTTTGATTTTATGCAACACAGCCAGGAACCCTCATTGGTGCTATTTGCTCCCTTCCTCCTCTCAATCGGGTATTTTCAAAGAGTACAATATGAGCGATCCTCTTGCAATGATAACCTTCTATCAGAAAATAATTTATATGAGTATTATGGGTTTTGATAATGTGCTTTGCTCAATAAGGCAAGTGTAAATTTCTCAGTATGACCACAACATACTGGAAGTGAGCATTATAAATAAATATTGCAAAAAGAGACAGTTGAAAATGTTAGTACGTTTAACTATTCATCTGTTTAATAGATTCATTTGCAGTGAATACACACCATTTCATTCAATATTGGAAAATAGAAATGCAGAGATGACAAATACTCATAATTAAGAAATGATACAACATAACAAACACAATTATAGAACCTACAGTCTGATACTGTGTTGCTGCTGCCCTAATTCTACATTTAACCATAAGAAACACAGCAGCGCCTGTCCCTAAAATTATCAATGATCTTTTTTCTGATCATGCTGCTGTCAACAATTATTGGGATGATTCTAACAATCGTCCACCTGACCACGTGACTCTCAACCAGAGATAGAAAGACAGAGAGCGAGATGCAGAGCATTAAAGTGTAAGAGCGATCTGAAAGAGCGGGTCTGTGTGGAGAGGGCGAGAGGGAGCTAGGTCGGCGTATGAGATACAGGCTACTGATATGGGATGTATAAAGCACACACTTAGCGGGTAAGCAAGGCAGCACTGTATATAGGGCACACCCAGGGTAAAGGTAAAGTGTAGAGGTAGTAGGGATAGTACTTATGTTGAGGCAGAACACATGAGGTTTGTTTTAGATGTGTGCACTGGTTGGATGTAAGTATGGACCAGTGAGTGGAGAAGGTTGAGGAGATAAATCAGGAGGCCAAGCAGTATGATTGGAGATGTGCTGCACAGTGATACACTTTCAAATGAGTCATTTGGCCTGTTTAAGGAGCCTGGACGGGTACAGAAGGGTTTGTATCACTATCCTCAGGCATGCAGAGGAGAGGCAGTCTGGGGATGTGCAGTGAGGGTGCATGGCCATCAATTGGCAGAACCTGTGCAAGATGGGATGGGCACCTAGGTCGATGAAGGTTGCAGAGAGTAGTTTGGTGGAAGGAATGATCTTAATGGGTGAACGGTTGGATGTGGATCGAGATACTACTCAGTGGGCATCGGAAAAGGCTGGACACACAAAGTCGGTAGGCGCTTCACAGGTGGGGGGGTCACCAATCTGCTTAAGGAGACTGAAGAGAACTGATTCAGTGGTGAGTGTGGCCGGAGTCCTGCAGATCGGATAGTGAAGATCTAAATGGAGTGTAGTGTTCTTGCAGGTGTGATGACATTATTCTGTTAGTTTGGGAATGCAGGTGGCATGCATCCTATGTGGCGACTTGATCTTTCGTGAGTGCTTTTATTTGTATTTATTTTATTTTTTCTATTTATATAGCCCACAAAGCAACCCTAGGTCATCGTGGCGCTGTTACCGGAAGTGCTTACTGAGTTACATGATACACAGCAAATGCAGCCTATCTGAGGTTCCTGGTTACAGGGAACCTAAAGCCAGACAGGTAAATGGTGAAACGTAACAGGATTACAGCAGCATGAGGGCGCTAGGGTTCAAGGGTTACAGTGGAACCGGTTACAGCTCATAACTTCTGTGTGCAGGTGTCCAAGGGCGAGCCATTGGTGAGGTGTGAATGTGCGTGTTTTTGGGTTGCTAGGCGTTGGGGGATGGCAATTGGCTGCCAGTGTTTTTGAGGCTATATAATGTTAAGAATACATGTTGTTTTTCAGTAATTGCCTGATTTATTCCAATGTTTGCCCCTTTTTAAGTGAGAGCCAAAAACAGGAAAAAAGTGCAAGTAGCGAGAGTGGAATCCATGGGAAGGAATAGATGTGCAGATACATGAGTAGTGAGGGATAGAGACATGAGTAGTAAGGGTAGAGACATGAGTAGTGAGGGTAGAGACATGAGTAGTGAGGGACAGAGCCATGAGTAGTGAGGGTAGAGACATGAGAAGTGAGAGACAGAGACATGAGTAGTGTGAGCAAATTGACAAGAGAGGGGAAGAAAGGATAGAGCAGGAACAGCGAAGGCCATGGAAAGAGATGGGGTACTTTTATATGGGAGCAACCTGTCACAATGCAGAGTGAGAGAGAGAGAGAGAGAGCGCGAGAGGGGGAGAGAGAGGGGGAAGAGATAGGGGAAGAGAGAGGACGGAGAGAGAGGGAGGAAGAGAGAGAGGGGAAGAGAGGGAGGGAGAAAGAAGAGGGGAGAGAGAGAGAGGGAGGAGAGACAGAGAGAGGGAGAGAGAAAGAGGGGGAAGAGATGGGGGAAGAGACAGAGAGAGGGAGAGAGAGTGGGGTAAGAGAGACGGAGAGAGAGAGGCAGACAGACCGAGAGAGAGAACAGTGGGGAGGGCCAATGTGGATAGAGTGAGAAGGAGCAATGGACAATTGAGGTAAGAGAGAGAGGGAGAGAGGGATAGAGGTAACCCACGAGGGCCACTTGAGAGCTATGGGGGCTGGGGGGGGGGGGTGGGGTGGAGCAGAGCCATGCTTACAGAGCAGAAGTGAGAAAACCAGCAGAACATGAGGTAAAACTCATTTCAATATGTCTTAAATTGCAAAAGAAGCATTTAAAGAATACAAAACACGCAGTAAGCCGAGCACAAATCCTCAACACAAGCAGTTGGATTTATACATGTAAATCAGTACATGCAATCAGTGATATTAAGGAAATGGTATGTCAGCTGCAGCTCGGCACACAGAAAGCGTTGAGCGTGAGCAGAGCCTTTGTCGGCTGAGATGACTCCAAGTGGAGGGCAAGACTAGTCCTAGCTTAGGAGGAGGTCACATGGGAGAAGTAAGGCTCAGTATCCCTAATCATACACCATACTATGAACTGAAGGACTCTCAATTCCTTCTACTCCTGTATCACTTGTGACAAAAGTCCCACTGTGCAGACCCAGTGATGCTGGGGACTGAAGGAAGCCGCCTGCTGTATGATGCAACCAACCCCCTGGACGCAGTAAGTGGGGGATCCCTGAGAACCTCATGCACCTCCCTGGCCAGAGAGCCCAGGAATGCGCAAGGAAAATCCGGCTACCTTAGTGGTCACTGTGTTGTCCATGAGCACAGACCACGAGCCACTGGCCCAGGGGAGTTGGATTTGCAAACCTGTGGTTTTCTGGACTGTTAGCAAGGCCATTGTCATGCACCGCCAAGTCAGGAGTAGACTACATGCACCGGAGCACTGGTTTGTGAACAAAGAGCAGGGTTCATGGGACACTGCAGAAATGTCATGACATTATGACACAGTACAGAGGCATGGGGAGATTGGGCAGGCAGCAGGGTAGTTCTCCCCAGCATCAGAATGGTATGGTATGGCATTATTTATTTATATAGTGCCTATACGCAGGCAAGTGTTTTCACAGTACTCAAGGAAGGTGGGCACATGGAGAAACAAAAAAACAGTCGCTCAGAGCCCTTGAAATTCGTAGACGATAATAGTCTGCATAGGCAGAGTAAGTGGAAACAAAATACATTTAACAGTTTGGGAGACAGCAAATAGGCCTGATTCTGCAGTTTTAACAGTGGAATTAAGGGGTGAAAACAAGGGAGAACAGATGATCTACAGGCGCGGTGCGTACGGATCAAGCAAGTGCACAGAGGGTCACAGGGAGAGGGAGGATCAAGTGCACCAGGTCGGTTGAGATTAGGGTAAGTGCAGAGAGAGCCACTCTCTTGGGTTATTTTCTCAAGTGGGTGGGGTGTAGGACCCTGAGGCAAATGCAAGAGTGGACTGGCGGGGGTGCCAGGGACTAGTGAGACTAAGTTACACCCGGCAGCCTGTCAGCATGCTGTAAGCAAGAGGAGGGAGGGAGGGAAAAACAGAGAACTGGGATAGCAGGGTGTAGAGGGAGAGAGAAGGAAGAGGATAAGAGGATAAGAAGAACGTCTTGAGGAATTTCCGGAATTTAAGGAGATCCGGCTCAAGACGGAGGGTTGCAGGGAGGCTATTCCAGAGGGAGGCACCTGTTGAGGATAAGGATCTACCTCCAAATCTCTGCTTGGAGAACCGGCTCACTCGCAGAAGGTTGGAGGTAGATGAGCGGATGGCTCGTGAGGGATAGAATTTAGGTAGGCAGCGTTGCAGGTAGGTAGTTCTCAGGCCCCAGAAAGCGTTGTGAAAAATGCAAAGGGTCTTGAATTTAATCCTTGCAGCCATGGGGAGCCAGTGGAGGAATTTCAGCGCAGAGAGATGCAGTCCCTCGGTTTGAGGCCAAGGACAAGTCTTGCAGTTCTGTTCTGGATGAGTTGCAGAAGGGAGGTTGAGGAAGAGGCTGTTGCAATAGTCCAGCCTGGAGAGATCCAGGGCTCTGGAGACAGTGAACCTTTGGGGGAAAGTGAGAAAAGGTAGAGAACCTCTGAGGATGTAAAGCTGATAGACTTTTTAGAGATGTCTGAAATGTGAGAGAAGGAGAGAGCAGAGTCAAAGATGACCCCAAGGTTTCTTGCTTCGCAGGTGGGTACAGGCGCAGGGCCAAGGGAGGCCAGCCAGAGCGAAAGTGGGAAAGTGGGAGCAGGGGTCCTAATGCAAACGATCTCAGTCTTGGTGGCGTTGAGGCAGAGGTCATTTGCAGCACACCAAGACTGAATAGCGGACAGACAGTCAGATATGAGCGAGGCGGAGAAGGTGGATGAGGGTAGCCTGAAAGATAGTTGCGTGTCATCCGCATAGCACTGGAAGATAGAGGTGAAAGTGGCAATCACGTGTGCCAGCGCAGCCATATAGACGTTGAAGAACCAGGGGGATAGGTTAGATCGCTAGGGAATGCCACAGGTTGAGAAAGTGACAGTCTAGTGAAAGGCTCTGAGTTCCACCTGGGTTGGGCGGACGGAGAGGAAGGAGGTTAACCACGCCAGAGCCTGACGTGATTCCCAGGGTGCCACAGAGACTTGCAATCAGGATTTCGTGGTTAACTGTGTCGAAGGCAGAGGAGAGGTCAAGGAGAATGAGGATAGAGGGGGTGTTAGCGTCAAGATTTGAGAGCAGGTCTTCACGGGTGTTCAGAAGAGCAGTTATAGTGCTTCTGGATGCTCTAAAACCAGATTGATGGTCGTCGAAGGAACCAATAGATCCAGAGTGGTAGGTCAACTGAGAGATAGACAGTTTCTCCTGAAATTTGACCAAGAAAGGAGTGATGAGATAGGGCGGTAGTTTGCTGGAATGGAGGGGTCGGCAGAGGGTTGTTTGAGCAGAGGGTGCACAAGGGAGTGCTTCAGGGCAGTTGGGAAAGCTCCAGTGGAAAAGGAGAGATTGCAGAGATCAGCCAAGGTTGGGGCGAGGGAGTCGATATTGTCTTTAATGGTTTTGGAGGGTCAGGGGTCCACCTGTTTGGATGAAGCCTTCATAGATCGGACTTGTCTGGTGATCTCATCCGGTGTGACGGGTGAAAGAGAAGAGGGTAAGAGGAGGGAGACCAAGGGAGGCTCCGTGTTGGTGTATGCTGTGGTGTGGAGGAGAGGGTGGAAAGGATGTCTTGTTTTTTTTTAATGATGTGTGCAGCCAGAGCCGAGCAAAGGTCCTGGGTGGGTGTGACAGAAGAGGCTACTGCATGATTTGCCAGTTCCTTGCAGACTTTTGAAAAGTTTGGCCGTTTTGTTTGATGCCGCAGAGATGCAGGCTTGAACAAAGTTTAAGGGCACCCAGGTTGAAGTCGTACAAAGAGTTAGACTTTTTGGAAGGCTTCAGTTGGACCCTCATGACAGGGGCAAGAATGTCAAGAGTGTTGGAGATAGATAGATTGAGGTTAGCGAGGGCTGTGTCAGGGTGGGAGTCAGCTGAAGGAGTGGGTGGCGGGGAGTAGGAGGAGGCAAAAGCAGTAACTGTCACTTTTTTCATGGGTCTGGTGACTTTGAAGCCAAGTGGCTGTGCTGGATGTATTGCTGAAAGAGGAGAGGAGAGCTTCAGGTGTGTTGAGAGAAGAGAGTGGTCAATCAAAGAGAGTGAGGTAGCGAGAGGGAAAGAGAGGGGGGTGTCAGTAGAGATGAGAACATCCAAGGTGTGGCCTGCAGTGTGTGTGGGGCCAGAGGCAAGGATAGAAAGGGCAAAGGTTGTGGAAAGGCCCAGAGGAGTCAGAAGAGTCCAGATGGATGTTAAGATCACCCATCAGGAGGAGGTGAGAGGATGAGGGGAGTAGGGAGGATGCCAGTTCAGCCCATTCAGAGAGGAAGAGAGTGGACTGACCTGGTGGGCAATAGAAGGTGGCCATAATAAGAGAAGATCTGGGGTATAGTGAGAGTCTGCAAACTAGGCACACAAAGGAGGAGTAGGCCTGAGTAAGGATAATGGACACAGGTATCCATCCTGGGAATATAAGCGCCACTCCACCACCTGTTTTCTTAGGCCTGGACGCAGAGAGAATTTTGTAGCCTTCAGAGAGGATTGTGTCAAAGCTCATGACGGAGCTTTCCTTGAACCAGGTCTCAAGATCCATGAGTTCGAGGAGGTTGCAGATGTCAGACGAGTGTTTGATGGCAGAGCGGGTGTTGAGGGTGGCAATGTGGAGCAGCTTGCCATCTTTGAGGGTCTTCTTTGGGGGTACACAAGGGACAAAGATCCCCGCAGAGGGTGGCAAGAGGGCTAGGTTGTTAGTGGAGGATGGGAAAGGAGCTGAGGCCAACAAGGGAGCCGGGCCAGTAAGGCAGGGCAAGAGCACCTGTACAGAGGAGGAGGAAGGCACAGAAGGCAAGGGGGCCTGTGCAGAGGAGGAGGAAGGCACAGAAGACGAGGGAACCTGGCCGTAGGGAGAGGTGAGGTTAGAGAGGCGAGGGAGGAGCCCGTCGAAGAGAAGAAGGTTGGGTTGAGGACCGTGAGCCATGATGGTGCCATTGAGATAAACATTAATGCTGACTCTGGAAATGGTGAAGAGGTCAAGGAGAACCTCCCAGCGAATGCCACCATTAATGGCGACCATGTAGCGAGTCCGTAGATCAGGTGCGTTAACGAAGAAGAGGATGACAGTGATAGTCTCACTGGCGGAAGCCATGACATGGGTGTCTGCAATAGGAAGGCATGGGTTGGAGCCCAGTATGTCCTTCTTAAGTTTCCTCCGGCTAGATTTAGTGATAGGAGAAGTATAGGGGATAGTGAAGCAGTTGGAGAGGATAGGAGAGATAGATAGCAACTGGTTGGCTGACGTGGAGGGGGGCGAGACACTTACCAGGCTGAAGCACTAATGCACTTGGAGGTAGGGGGAGTGGTGAGGGACACAAGGAAGTGGGGGGAGACAGAAGGAATCGCGCCAGCTAGTGAAGAACACAAGCAGTCACAAGGCACAACTAAATTCGGTTTTCAGCAGGACAGGTGAAATACATGCAGCAACTGGGTAAAGCTAAATTCAGATGGCAGCCCCACCCTTTGTAAACATCGAATGCTAATCTGAGTCCTGATTAAAATGGTTAACGTAGATATAAAACACACCTGGGCACAGAGGGGTAAAACAAATAGTCATTTGCAAGCGCCCACCTTGACCCAATCAAAGGTGATCCCAAAGACTGCATTAGAAATCCTTTTGCTGCTAAACGCCCAGTATCAAAGCGATTCAGTAGAAGCTAGCGGTGCGGGAATGCGGAAGGTGTTTTGAGGAGTAGAGTTATACAGAGCAAAGAGATGGACTGAGCAACGAGGAGGGAGAGAGCAGAGGAGTGATGGAGAGGTTGGGGCTGAAGAATTGGAAAGATCACGGAGGAGGAGAAGGAGGAGGAGGAGAGAAGCCGATGTGTAGGGAAAAAAGTAGGAGAGTACCACTTTAAAAAGGAGGGTGAGACAAGGGAACAGACAGACAGAGGAAAATCACTCAGCCATTGTTTTTGGAAGGATGGGCTCCTAACCCACAACTTACTGGGGGTTCTGAGCCAGATCCTAGCAGTGTGAAAGGCCAGTACTGAGATAAATGAATTACAAGGAAGGGGAAAGTAGCCATATCCAGGAGGGGAAGGCCTGATACCCCAGATAACCTGTGAGGGGAGGACTGAGGAAAGCCAACAGAGAATAAGGACCATACTTGTTATATCTGGCTACATTATGGATTTTGCAGGGACATAACCCTGCAGGACCTACTGAATTGATTAACACCAGTTTGGCCATGCGATAGCCACGGAACCTGAGCATGTGACACGTTCTTCAGAAACCTGATAAGGGCTAATCCCCATGGACACACAGACTGATAGATGGCAACACACAGTGCTCTGCTACTGTTAAAAGATGTGAGCCCAGGTGCTGGCTACCCGCACCCTGTATGCGGCTCCGTTGCTCCCGAGCTTGTCCCGCACTTTAAACAATAGAAAAATAAAAATCTTAGCCTATGAAGGGCTCTCAAGCATCCACAGCCTGTGGCTGTTTCCCCAAAGACAAGACCCTGTGGGGGACTTGAGACTAGATCTGGTGGCTGACTCTCTTGGGGGACTTGGAGGGGGTGATAATAATGAGTGCATCCTTAAAATCCAACTATGGCAGACAGTATAGAAAGAGACTGAAATCTCTTGCACTCCAAAGATTTAAAATTGTGTAATCAAAACTGGTCATCATGCTCCAAGCCCGAGAGGGCCAACCCTGAGCCATTCTTTGACAGAAGGGCCCTGGAACCTTTGGAACCTCCAGGAACTGTGAGTGACTTTTTGTGAAGCACACAGGGAGATACAGCCCTGAGCATGAACTGTTGTAGATTAAAGGAATTAGGCTTGGGACCATGGTTCTATTTTAGATTAGGGCAGGGTCTGCAACATTTGGCTCTCCGGATATTTTGGACTCCAAGTTCCTCCATCAGCTCTAGCCAGCGAAGCCAATGGGGTGGGATCACGGGACTCATAGTGCAAAACATCTGGAGAGCCCAGGTTGCAGACACCTAGACTAGAGTCTGAATACCCCTCTCACTTGATTGTGTTTCCTCGGAACCCCTGTCCTGTTATTTTTACATATATACCAGTTTTATCAAAGTATCTCAATTTTAGATCCAATATGTATTGTTCCTACCTCTGTGGTCGAGCATAGTAAACCCTAGTTATGTTTAGCTTGTTTAGTCTGATGGTCCTCTCTCATCCTAACACCAGTACTCCCCGTTACCACAGGCCCTCTATCACACTGACATCGATTGTCCATCCCACCAGTCATAAGAGTAGGAAACATCATTCTTCATGGCACTGTTTCAAGCGTATGGGGCATCATGCTCAGTTCTGCGCTATGGACTGGGTAGAGGCAGGGGGGAGTATATTGGACGGACAACAATTATGAAGCTTGAGTAGACATCAGGACAGGGGAAGAGGGAGTCATTGTTCACATTTGTCACCGTGGCAATTGTGTCCTTGAAGTCCTGGACCGCAGTGACGAAGGATCCCTGGCACAGCATGAGGACTTTGTTCTCATAACGGATAGAGGGGTCATTGAAGCCAGAGCTAGTTAGACGCACGAGTGGTAGAGAGCTTTCAGTGCAGCTCAAGCCATAGTTCCAGCAGCTCTGCATGGTGGCATGGTATCCAGGACTCCAAGACATCTGTTGTGTCTTGAAAAGGAAACTAGGATGAGCTGGGGTCTGGAACGACCGATAATAGTTATAGTAAGGGTTGTAGTCATTCTTGTTCAGGTGGTAGGTCCAAATTGGAGAAGTGTAAATTCTGGGGATGAAAGCAGCGTCTGTTAGATTCAGGTGCTGAGTCAAGGCTTGAAAGGTCACTGTGTAGAACTCCAAGGCCTCCAGCACCCTGGCTTTGAAGAGAGCTTCAAAATCTTTGTAGAATGACAAGTTGAACTGAAGCTGGAAGAGGTCTTCTGGGGGTATCATGGGGAAGCGGATCTCATCCAAAATGTGCTGATCAAGGCGATTCAATAGCCTCCAGCTTTCCAGTGCCCTAAGAAGGGAAAGCTCATCCTGTACCACCACATCCGACCTCGCCAGCAGAGCTTGAAGCTGCTCTGGGCTGAGGAGCTGCCAGGCTTCTGATTCAGAGAAGGCCTGGCTATTCCAGGCAAGAAACTGCAGGCAGAGTTCCTCCAGCACAGGGTCCCGACTGTCTTGTGCATAGTTGTACAGCTCTATCTGGGCCTTGAAGGTGGGATCTTCTGGAATGACGAGAGAGAAGATCTGTGCACAGTACTCCTGAAGCTTGACCGCTCTGTAGGAGGATGCCATTTTGTGAATGCACTTGACTGACGACAAGGTTATACTTATTCTTCGGGTATAGAGATACCTTCGGAGAAAAAGGAGAAGAATAAACACATTAAATACTCAGCTGGATCATTGCTGAAAAACTTGATGAGTCAAAGAAATCATCTCTCGTTGTGACAACCGCTGGAGTTTGGGCAAGGTGACTGGGTTCTCGAAACCTGCAGGATGCAGCATACGCAATGAGTGACTTTGAATGGGAACGTTTGATACCACTGTTGGCCTTTCAATGTTGTTTTACTTCTTTAATTGTATGTATGTAAAGGCAGGGTTTCCACAGCGAGCTACCTAGTAATGTAACACTAGAGATTGGAGACTTGGCCACAACCTGGGTGAGTTTAAACAGTCTTTTTTAACATATATAAAAAGATGGAATGGTCGGAATTACAAAAATATCAAATGTTATTACATCACATATTATAAAAATGCTGACCCATTGGTCACATTTGCAAATCATCACAACATAAAACAGAATTTAATCACAAAAACAGAAGCTGGTGATATGCCAGTAATTTCCTTTTTACTGAAATAGTGTATCACAACAAAATCTACACTATAGCTACGGTGATGTTAGTAGCCTAAGTGTGACTTTAAACAGTACAATTCATATTTCATTTTGAAAAAGTCCCCGTAATGATTGTGTTGACAGAAGTTTGTCTGTTTCCAGCCTTATTCTTGAACACACGTTTAGACTAACAGATATTGGAGAAACATTTAGTCATCCATGTAAGGAGTTCTTCAGGTGGTGTTTCCTAAAAACGCTCGATTTGACCAGCATTCATGCATCGCGATCAGATCGAGCATTTTGAGGAACACCACTTTCTGTACAACTATACGTGGTCTGGGTGCACTGCCAATGACAAATTTAGGATTTACGTTCCACGGCAAAATATACAAATTACCGATGCATGCCACATGTTTGCAGAGACCACCTACTGATTCAATCAGCTCTAACATTAGGAGTCACAGTTCGGTCCGCACCCGCTGTGTTTGACTGCACAACTGGCATCTAACACCGCAAATATTTGAAGCTACGCTGGGAGAAAATGCAATAGTACTTCCAATACAACATCCCTTACCTTGACACTCTCTGGCTTTTTGTGTCCTGAAGAAAACCTTACATGGATGACTAAATGTTTCCCCAATATCTGTTAGTCTAAACGTGTGTTCAAGAATAAGGCTGGAAACAGACAAACTTCTGTCGGCACAATCATTACGGGGACTTTTTCAAAATGAAATATGAATTGTACTGTTTAAAGTCACCCTTAGGCTACTAACATCACCGTAGCTATAGTATAGATTTTGTTGTGATACACTGTTTCAGTAAAAAGGAAATTACTGGCATATCACCAGCTTCTGTTTTGTGATACATTCTGTTTTATGTTGTGATGATTTGCAAATGTGACCAACGGGTCAACATTTTTATGATATGTGATGTAATAAAATGTTATATTTTTGTAATTCCGACCATTTCATCTTTTTATATATGTTAAAAAAGATGACTGTTTAAACTCACCCAGGTTGTGGCCAAGTATCCAATCACTAGTGTTACATTACTTGGTAGCTTGCTGTGGAAACCCTGTCTTTACGTTTGTTCCATAGTCCTCCCTGAACGAGCCCCTAACAAAAAAAGAGGACATACTGTAGATTGCTCATTGAGTATTCACTTCTTTTAATTGTCCTCCAAATAACTATGAAGTTAATTTTTTTTAACATTCCCTATTTCATCAATTAAAATAGGATTAGCTAAATTATCTGTCTTTCCACTGTTTGCCCCTATTATGAGCACATACCAGTAAGATTTATTTTTGTGGAGCCCTGTGGGGAGTGTATAATCCCCCATACTGATCATCGAGAAATTAAACGTGTATGGCTCTTTACTGTCACTGTTGCCCGCTACCTGTGAATGTTCTATTGCAGAGCCACAAAGAGTTCTTCACCTTTGCAGGATAAATGTGTGCGACTGTCGCCTGACTGTGGAGAGCAATGGATAGTTTGCATAAGAGGCTACAGTTGTTTGCATGGGTTCGAACAAGAGCACAGGAATGCTATGGGAGGGAACCAGGAGACAATTTACAACCACCAGCAATCACCATTACATAGACACATTCCTTTAAATAATAAGGCATCAAGAACAAATGGTCCCCTTTTCTGGAAGCTTTTTAATGGAGCAACTCAAACCACATCTGACTGACATTTCTTTCCTAGCAGCACTTCAAGAAGGGTTCAGGAACGGGCCACTCTGATTGGTTTGCTCATACATTTCTTTAGTTCCTAGTAGGGGGTAAAGCGGAAATGGCGACAATCTTTTGATTCAGAAGGGTATTTCACCCTACCATGGATAGAACAAGGTGATTCCCCTTTAATTTCAGGAACATCACATTTGAAGGATCCTCCTAGAAGCTCTCTTGCCTACGTGGGCTTTCATGTCATCTAGTTCTGCACATTTATGAAAAGCTAATCCTAAAATTGTGCTACCTTTATTGCTGCAATCAAGTGATCTGTCCATGAATTTAAGGCTATGCGCCTTTTCCATTTATGGTGAGCACTGAATATATTTTAGAGGGCAAAAACCTTTAGAAGGCGAGCACAACCAATTTAACAAAACTGGACAGGGCTTTACTTAAAATGTCTGCGTGCTGTGCCCTGTATATGTGTTGTAGGTAGACCACTACAATCTCATTCCACCACCTGGGCGTTTTGTAGAAGTAGAGGCAGGGGGAGTACATTGGACGGCTTTGTAGAAGTGGTCCCTGTGTGAAGTTGACTGAATAGTTCTTTTGTCTCGTTTTTAGGAGTTGGTGGTCGTGCCTTATACGTCACCAAAAGGTGTTGGCATAAGTCCAGTTCCCCTGACGACTGCAAACACCAAAATAGTCCTCACTGTGCCGAGCACACCGAATCCAAGTGAAAGAGTCCAAACATCCAGGAGAGGATTGGTTTGTTCGATAAGGATTCTGATGTTTAACTGCATCCAATGATGAAAGGCTTGGGACCCTGGGCGTATTGGGATCATACGAAAACCGAGAATGCAAAAATGTCGAAGCTCAAAATACCAAAATCCGAGACCCACATTTGACCATATATATATGTGTATGGTGCGGGGTTAAGCAAATATAAAAGGAGGAGGGGTATTTGGTGAGCTGTGGGAGGGGCTCAATGTGGTAAAAAAGGGTAAACAAAATCGGTATTTTGGGCTTCAACATGATTTTTTCCCAGTATCCACATAGATCCGGTGCAACCAGGGTTCCTGTGCCTTTTTACTGTTGCGTGCAGTGAATGCACGTATTTCTTGCATGGCGAAGATATGCTTTGGTGGCCTCCGTTACACATATGGTGACTGTCATTGTGCCGTTGGGGACTGCGTATGCTTTGTTCTGGAAAAGTGTGTATAGTCTGGGCAATGCCGCAGGGCCGCCCAAGGCGAGGCAGGGTAACTGCTGTTACCATCCGCAGGCTAGGGAGAGGGGCAGCCCCCACCCCCAAGCCTGCTCCTCTCCCCCACAGACTCAGAGACACTCTGTTCACACCTCACCCTTCCTGGCTTTGTGTGGCAGAGACTATCACCTCACCCTTCCACAAAGCAACAAGGTGCTAAGCACCTAGGAGAAACCAACAGTCAGGCAGGGCACAGTTTCAAAGACCTGCCCCCCCTCAGGGGGCCCGACAGTCGGCTACACCCGCCTGGGGGCTGGGCCACAGCCCCCACCACTATGCACATCAAAGACCCAGGGCTCCCCTGGGTCTTATAAATAAGAGCAGTATGCTCTAAGAAAACACAATCTGTTTGTGGACCCTGAACGGGGACCCAAACAAACAGGAGGAGGAGGAGCGTCTTCCACTCTTTGCTTCTTTACCACAGAACCCTCCCACCCTACAAAAGAAGGGAGAAGAACAAAGGAAAAGAGGTACAGGTCACTGTACGGTGTCCACAACAAGTCGTGGGACAGGAAAGGCGGCACGGGCCAGAGGGGGTAACCTCAGGGCCCGGTGCCCAAAAGTATGATATTATTATATGTGATTATTGTTATTCCCATAACCATATCTGTATAATAAAATCCTACAGCCTTTTAATTGACAAACTGTGTTCTAATTCATTTACTGGGAGGATAAGGGGTTGGCCAATGTAAGTTGCATGCATATGGGATCAGCAGTTATGAGGACATAAAGCTGCTGCGCTGTGGGAATCTGAATATTCATCCTCGCAGAACGGCTTTAGGATTGCCTACAGATGCAGAACCTCCGTCCAGAAACTTCACTTTCTAGAAGAATCCTTCTCCAGAACAACACACGGAACCCTAGTCGCGGTGGGTGTATGTGAACCCCTTTTATTTATAGCACACGCGCCAGAGTGCAACGTCACTCCGCCGCCTGTGTACGCCCTTAAAGGGCACGCACCACATAAGGGAGCAAATACTGCTTTGCTCGGATGAGAAGTTACATCTTAGAACTTAATAAAATAGTGGCATCATATTAAGTTTTCACAAAGAGGTTGCCGTTGTCTGCTACATAGGTCGAAGCCACACACGCAGAACCCAAGTTGATGGAACCTGCAATACTAGAGGCTTGGACATGCACCAGCAGCAGAAGGCCCCCTTACCTGATGAATGGCTCCACGTAGGGAAGACAGTCCTCCTCCAACCGGAGAGTGGAGGCATTTTCGCCATCTCTGAGCAGGAACTGGGCTTCGCTGTTCGCAGAAAGAATAAGGCTGTGCGCACAGAGCTTCAAGGGCTCAGACGCATTGTTGGTCCCCACCGCGTCAATGAGGAAGTCGCAGCCCTGCTGGCTGTCGTACAGCTGCCCCAGGGATTCAGCGATCTCCCCAGACCAGTCGAGGATGCGCGCTGTAGCATTCCCGGATGCTCCTGAAAGGAGAGAGGAGAATGGACATCAGAAAGGCAAGGAGATATCAAAACGCATATCAGCTGCAGTAAAAGATACATTTGTTCATTCATTATGGCCGATAATTTAGTATCAAACATTAGTATTTCAAACACTGTTGTAATCGTTCCCATAGAATTACTTTATTGAATTACTGTATTTTGGGGATTTATAGGTGAAACCAGGTTCGGGCAGCAGCGGAATGGGTTAAATGCATACATTAGTTGGTTATGTCTGCCAGGGCAACAGACCCTTTAACATAGCATTAATTACTGATATACCGCTAAGGCTATCTGGGAATAGTTAA
Organism: Ambystoma mexicanum; assembly: GCF_040938575.1. NCBI lineage: Eukaryota > Metazoa > Chordata > Amphibia > Caudata > Ambystomatidae > Ambystoma > Ambystoma mexicanum. Next base: position 1,038,770,646 of record NC_090926.1, on the reverse strand, counting down.
CATTCACAGTTAGTGGGGAACATGCCAGAGTACTAAAAGATAGGGTGGGGGTGAACGTGGGGGTGAGGACAGTCCATGACAATGGATATTTTTTTTTTTTTTTTTTTTTTTGTATTTAATCTAAAAGATTTTTTAACAAAGATTTCGAAGTACTGAAGCTTAAAACTTCTAGAACGTCTAGAGCGTCTAGAACTGCCCTGCGTATTTGCCGATCAAGTTGGTGGAACATTACATGGAGCCTGCAGCGGAAGAAGCACATTGAAGATGTGGTTCATAATGTTTATTGTTGCGAGCTGCCATGACTTTTTGTTACCATATCTCAGTTTGTTCCAGCACGATTCTTCATCTTGCAGGGTAAAGTTTGTGAAAATGTCTTTCAAATAAATGCGGCGAATGTCTGTCGTTGCAGGGCAGTTCAAAAGAAGATGACGTATGGATTCCTTTGCCGTGGTAGATTTGCAAAGCCGGCAGCTGCTGGTCGCGGATAGGTGTCTAATCGCTAAGATTTCATTTGTTTCCAAAAGGTTAAGTCGGATTTTTAAGAAGTAATTTCGCGTGGATCTGTTTGGAAATAGTTTCAAATATGGTTGAACAGAATCAAGTTTCTTACAGAAAACTGGAAGATGAGTAGTAAGTTTGTATCGAGTAGCAGTTTCGATAGTATTAATCCAGTCCAGTTCCTTGATTTTTTTGGTGACTGTGACTGGGTTGCTAATGAGATCCTCCGTGCTGCAAACGACTGAGCCCAGGATGGATAGGATTTTAGTTTCCCAGCGAGTGAGCATTTGACAGGTGCTGAGACGAATTTCTTCGCTTATCAACTTGTAAGCGTGTGGGGCGTCTTTCTGTATACATTTCCGGTACAGCAAGACACTGTTACAGTCGATAGTTGATTTTAAAGAGGAAAGAGTGAGTTTGCGTCTAATTAATGTTATCGGAGTGGTTTTTGGGAGGCCTAGGACTGTTCTCCAAAAAGATGCTTCCAGGCTTTGCCACAAGCCTTGGGGGAGATTCGGCATTGCATCAACACCATATGTCAGAGATGGTATGACTTTCTTTTTGTAGAAGTCTCGTACAGGGATGATTGAGAATCTGCCGAATTTGATATCGATAGCTTTTCCTTGTGTGGCTAATTTTGTGGTTTTTCCGTATAATGCCTCTTTCATCGCTTTATCTCTTTGCGAGCTATCTAAGATAACCCCAAGATATTTAAAACTAGAGACTTTCTCGATGGTAGTCGAGCCTAGTTTTAGGGGTAATGTGGCTTTCTTTTTTGCAAATTTCTCAATAACCATCATTTTAGTTTTTGATTGGTTAATTTCCAGATTGTTTACCATCATGTATTGTTGTAAATTTGTGAGTTGGCGTTGCAGGCCTATTGGGGTGTTGTCCAAAAGGATTAAATCGTCAGCATAGAGGAGTCGATTAATCTGATCTCCTCCAAGTTTAGGGGGAAAAGCTCGAATCTCTTTTTCGGTTTCTTGGAAGTCGCCTAGATAGGACCAAAACAGGGCCGGGGCCAGGGGGCAGCCCTGTTTAACCCCTCTGGCTGTTGTTATCTCTTCTGTTAACAATCCTTGTTGGTTGAGGCGTACCCGCATGGAGGTGTTAGAGTGTAGGGCTCTAATAGGATTAAGTATGTCTGGGGGACATTTCCATAGAGCCAGTTTCTTCCATAATCTGTCACGATCCACCTTGTTGAACGCCTGTGTCAGATCGACAAAGGCGATGAATAGACGTGGACGTCCCTCCAAGATTTTACTTTTGAGAGCACTCAGTATTAATATATTGGCGTTTGTCCCCAGATTCTTTTTGAAGCCAGTTTGTAGGTTGTCCTGGCACGGAGTTTCGTTGGCCCAAGCAGTGAAATGGTTTAGCAGTAGAGACCCAAACAACTTTCCTATTGGGTCAAGAAGAGCAATAGGACGATAGCTGCTAGGATCTGACCTATTTCCCTTCTTGTAGATGGGTACCACGTTAGCCCTTTTCCACGATGGGGGAATAGATTTTGTGACGGAACAGCGTCTGAAGATTTGGCTCAACAAGGGCGCCCAGGCTTCCGGGTGTGCTTTCAAATCAAAATTCGTGATGCCGTCAGGGCCAGGAGCGCGTGATGGTTTTAGTTTTTTAATTAGCATTATGATATCTTCAGTGTTGTCTAAACAGATCCAAGAGGTGTCGTTGTTTTCCGTCGTAGGAGCTGTGGTCGTGATACTCTTGAAGAGAGTGCTGAAATGAGCTTCCCAGTCCGACTGACCAATTCCGTTCAGTTGACACGGTCGGGCGCCTGGCGTTGTTGAGTGGAGGAGGGACCAAAAGTCTCTGGCATAATTTCCTGTTATAGCTTTCAGAATGTTTTCTACATCTTGTTGGTAAAGCTTATGCCGATGGCCCTTTAGCCAAGATTTATACTTTGTAACGGCTTCTTTAATGGTGGCCGTGGCCTGTGGAAGGTCGAGTTTCCGAGCTTGTCTTTTTGTTTTTCTCAGCTCTCTTTTTCTTTCGGCGACCCATATATCGTACGTATGTTTTTGGTCAGCTGCATTTGACTTTTTGTTCCTGTGTGGGGCTCTAAAGACGGTCAACAAAGGTGTGTAGTCCACGGCCATCCTGTGTGGATGTTTGCTACAGTCGTTATAGAGCGTTGTAATAGTTGTTATTGCCTTTTCCGTAATTCTGAGTCTTGTCCCTTGAGCACTGAGTTCAATTTCTGCACTCATAGTGTGATTGTTCGGTGGGTTTGTAGTCCAGGTAGTTTCGAGAAGGTTGTGATCGCTTTCCCTTGTTTTGATCACTTTAAAGGAGTTGATGTGTAGTAATAAGGGGCGTGATACCAAAATATAGTCAATTGTGGAATTAGATTTCGCTCCTTCCCATGTAGGTAGTCTGTTTGGGTCAGGGAAAACTTGATCCAAGTTGTCGAAAGATCTGGATTTCATGAGGTTTTGCCATTTAATAGATCTCTGATCGCTTGGACGTTTTTTCAGTTTGGGCTCTTTTGCCTTCTCGCGATGTTGGCTAGTGATGTTTAGGTCTCCACATAAGACTACGTAATCTGGGTGCTGTGTGACTTGCACCCAGTCCAGTTCTTGTTCTATTGTTTTGATGAATTTCACGCACTCGATGGTTGCAGGGTTCCAGTAGATGGTGATGATTATTAATTTCTTCGTTAGTGTTTTGTTCGCTTTTTCGTCTATTGTAACCCAGTTTAGTTTTACCATCATCATAAAGTGATTTTCCTTTATTTTTTGTGAGTCGGTTAGGCCTCGTCCACTGCGGATAGCGATGAGCAGACCCGCTGTTGGACGGCCTAGATGGCCCTTCTTGGCCGACACTGTGTGGATCTCGTAACCATCAAGAACAGGGGGTTGAAGGAGCCATGTCTCCTGAAGACAAATGATGTCGTAGTCTATTATGTTCGTGGATCCTGGGGCTGTTAAATGAAGAAAACCTCGGGTGTTCCACAAGCACATTTTTATTTGGTCTTGAGCATTTGGATTCTGGTAATTGGTAGGGTTGCTGAATATCCTTCTCTTGAGTGGCTATTTTTGTAAATTTTGCTTGAGGGCTTTCGGCAGCCAGGACCAAAATGAATGGAGAGACGAGGTTTGAAGTGGAATTGTAGCCGCCTGGTAGGACTCATTTTGAACTGTCCTTTGAAACTTTAGATCTTCTTTCGAATATTTGGTTCTGGCGGGTGTCTCAAGGTTTTTAATTTTCTTGGACGTTGAAGTTAAGTTTTCCAGACCTTTAACAGGTCGAGTATAATCTTGCTTTTGGGTCGCTTTGCCAGTGGTTGGTTTTTGGTCCCGAAAGATGGTATTAAGTGCTTTTTTCCTAGACGAAGGACGAGTTTGGCGTAGAAATCGATGGTGCTCAGTTACTCTTATGGGCTCTTGAGGATCTTTATTTTCTCGGTAGTTGCGTGGATTGATTTCTCTTGAAGATTCCGTTAGGTCGTAGCCCATGATTAAAAGTTCTTCGAGGGCAGACTTAAAAGCGTTATTTGTTGTTTGTGACGCTATGTATAAATGCGAAATTGCTCTATGGCCCTGGTGGCTCGGGTCAACAATCTGGAGATCGGCTGATTTGCATGAACGGAGTTTCGGAATGTAACTAAACAGGTCCATAACTGCTCTTCTATTTAGTATCACTCTGTCGGTGTTACCCGGAATCTTCTCTAATTTCCATATCCATCGTGTTTGAGGTTTTGAATGGTATTTGGCAGTTTTCGATTTGTAAGTTCTCCTCGGAGTTTCCTTTGCGTGGGGTCTGATTGGAGATTTCTGTGACTGGGCTTTTGGTCTGTGAGAATGGGGGCTACTACGCGATCTACGGGTAGGCCTTGGTAGTTGTCGATGGGGTTCTGTTTCGCGTTTTTCTCTTTCTGGATTTTGAAGATTGGAGTTAGGTACAGTCCCCAGCTTTTCCAATGAGCAATCTTTTGGATTGTGGTTGATCACGGTCAGCCGCTGTCTTCGTTCTTCGAGGGTAGAGAAAGGCGATTCCAAGATCTCTGTTTCTATGTCGAAGTTTTCTTGTGAAGATGTACGGGTTGTAGGGGAGTCTGTTGTTCCTTGCACCTCTTGAGTTAAGGTTGTGAATTGATCTGAAAGATGTTGGGTAATATTCATCAAATCCTCGTCGTTTAGAAAAGCTTCAGCTCCTCTAGGAGAATGGTTTTCTGTTTCATGTTCGGCATTGTTTACTTCTCGTGGGACTTTAGATGTCCCTTTCACTTTTGGCTGAGTTGTTGGGCCTTTTTGGGGGGCTGTGGCTTCTGAATTGACTGAAACCAGTTGTTGAAAAATTGGTTCTAATGCCACGGATCCTTTTCTTTTGAGGTTGACTTCTTTCCCTCCTTTTGATGACCTGGTGTTTTCTGTCATAAAGGTTGGAGGTACAGTTAAGTCGATGAATGGGTGTGTTTGTGTGCCTTTTGAATTTGTTAGTGTCCTTTCTTGAGGAATAAGGCACGTAGTTTGAATCTGTTTTTGGGGTGAAAATGTGGGTGGATTTTGAATTTGTTTGTTCTCAGTCAACTGGATCTTTGCTTCTAAGGCCAAGATATAGCCCTCCAAAAAAGTTAGTTTGTTTAGCATTGACGTTTGGATCGATGTATGGTCTTTCATTGTATCTCCGATTGTTTCGTACAGTTTGACAAATGGGTTTAGGGCTATCGATAGTGCTGACATCAGAGTGCAGGTATCAAGTTTTTTTGACTGAGAGTCATTTGAAGGTGTGTGGCTATGTGATGTCGGTCTGCCTCTGGAGGGTGATGGTGGTCGTGTAACTGGCATCGTAACGGCTGATGTCCTTCTGGAGGGGAGGTCTAAAGAGTGTCTTCTTTGGTTGTTGTAATTGTCCAAGTTTGAGTAGAAGGTGTCTAGAGTTTTCTCAAACTGGAGTCTGTTTTTAGTTCTAGCAGGGTGGTTTCTTCCAGGATCCCTTTCCAGGGTTTGTAGCGTGGACTTGTGGACCTCTCCTGGAGACGATGACGAAGTCTCAGATGTTTGTTCTTTGTGGATATTGCTGTCACTTTGTCGGGGTGTTGCATCCTTATCAAGTGCCGAAACTTGTGGTATAGGTTGAATAGTACTCATCATAGGGAGGCCTACTGGCTTCGGGGAAATCGGACTATGTGGAGGAGGTGGTGGCCTCACCTCCTCCCGTTTCTCTTGATTGTGAGGTTGAAGTTGAATCTGTGCTACTTGGTCAATGTTGGTTTGGCTTTGTTGAAAGGCCAAAGTGAGAACTGCGGTTGGGACCGTTGTATTGCTGACGGTAGGTGCAGCTGGTGTAAAAATGGGTGTTGATGGTAGAATCGAATTTAAAACGTTTTGCACCCCCTCCTCTTCGATCGTTATTTGTGGAATTATTGGGGTAACTTGGCCTGAAAAATGTCGTTTTATCAGGTCCCTGTTAAGTACTGGTCTGTTGTCTTCTTTTATGAGAGGATAGGGTAATTTTCGATTTGCTTGTATCAGCCTGCGATGTAATTGCATCTGCTGCCTCAAGGATTTCCGCGTCTGTTAGTTCTTTGCATTTCTCTTGGATGGCTTTAGAATGTTTGTAAAAAAAAGTCTGATAGTAACTTCAAGGGGCGTTGAGGTTTTTTGAGGCCCTTCCTTGAAACTTTGGGTGTCGCCCATAATGTTTTGGTGGAAATCACCTGTTTTGATGAAAATTTGGCCGAGCTCACGGGTTTACCTTGTTTAATTAATGGGTCTTGGTTAGGGTTTTCTTTGGTGGGGTCATCAAGAAGCCGGGGTCTCTTTTTTTTTGTATTGTCAGAGGATGAGGCCTTGGCTTCGCAAGGGGGTGGTAAGTTTAGAACGATCTCCTCATTTTTGTCACCATTAGAGTTGTCTAATATGGAATTAAAAGCATCTTCGCTATGAATTGATGCTGTTGCCAGGACTGCGGCAGTAGGAGGTGCTGTTGTGGTTTCACTTTCGTTTGTTAGTGCCAGCGGTGTGCTCTCAATTCCTGGCGTGCTCAGGCGCTGCAGCTCTCGGTCCTCGGGCTGATGCCCCCCAGGAAGGTCGAGCGCCAAGACCCCTCTCTCCCCCAAGGGGGGTGGGAAACATCGCCTTCCGAAGTGGCATCCTCCGGTTTCGCCATCCCCCTCGCCTGTCTCGCCAGACTCGTTGTCGCCTGCCCGCTCCACGCCGTCTCCCCTCCGGGGGACCGCGGAGCTGCGGCCGCGGCTGGTGTCGGCTTGTCGAAAGCCAGCAGAAGCTCAGATGGCATGAGCACGGGGCTCAATGCGGTCCCCCCTCCCGGGGGCTGCTGGCTGCCGGCAGGAGCCAATCTCGCCCGCGCGACCTCCTGCAATAGACTAGGCGGCACTGCCGGGGGACTCAACGCGGCCACCCCTACGGGCAGTGTTAGGCCAGTCCGCAGAAGTGGAATGGAGACCGCAGGCAACGAGGTCGGTGGAGGCTCGGTGTCGTGGGCGTCCGGAGCCGTAGCGCTTTCCTCAGGTGAGTCCACTCCGTTTTGTCTTGATAATTGCTTATTATTACGGATGAAGAAAGGCGTTTCAGTAACTTTTTTAAAGAAGCCTTTTCCCAAGGTCGTATGTCCTTTTCCCAGATGAACTGGTGTTTTAAGACCGAGGCTCTGGGGTGGTAGATGGTCGTCTGATATTTCCACCTGAGTCACAGGGGAATAGTTGAGAATATCTGTAAGATTTGCAGTTGTGTTTTTAAACAACAGTTTTGCGTTACTTCTTAGAACGCGACCTGTCGAATCTTCGGAGTCCAGGGGTTGTAGCGTAGATGGTAAGGTGGCGTTCGGGCCCGTCTTGCCCGACATGACTGCAAGACTGCCACTCGCCGCCACTCCGCGCCGCTCCGCGGGGTAAATGATGTTTTATGATGTTGGGTGTAGCAGGAAACACACCTCCAACAGTAGAACTGAAGAAAAGACTGGGTGGTGAGAGTATACTGCAAGACTGCCACTCGCCGCCACTACGCGCCGCTCCGCGGGGTAAATGATGTTTTATGATGTTGGGTGTAGCAGGAAACACACCTCCAACAGTAGAACTGAAGAAAAGACTGGGTGGTGAGAGTATACTGCAAGACTGCCACTCGCCGCCACTCCGTGCCGCTCCGCGGGGTAAATGATGTTTTATGATGTTGGGTGTAGCAGGAAACACACCTCCAACAGTAGAACTGAAAAAAAGACTGGGTGGTGAGAGTATACTGCAAGACCGAGGCTCTGGGGTGGTAGATGGTCGTCTGATATTTCCACCTGAGTCACAGGGGAATAGTTGAGAATATCTGTAAGATTTGCAGTTGTGTTTTTAAACAACAGTTTTGCGTTACTTCTTAGAACGCGACCTGTCGAATCTTCGGAGTCCAGGGGTTGTAGCGTAGATGGTAAGGTGGCGTTCGGGCCCGTCTTGCCCGACATGACTGCAAGACTGCCACTCGCCGCCACTCCGCGCCGCTCCGCGGGGTAAATGATGTTTTATGATGTTGGGTGTAGCAGGAAACACACCTCCAACAGTAGAACTGAAGAAAAGACTGGGTGGTGAGAGTATACTGCAAGACTGCCACTCGCCGCCACTCCGTGCCGCTCCGCGGGGTAAATGATGTTTTATGATGTTGGGTGTAGCAGGAAACACACCTCCAACAGTAGAACTGAAAAAAAGACTGGGTGGTGAGAGTATACTGCAAGACTGCCACTCGCCGCCACTCCGGATATTGGGATGAGTGAGGTTGGCTGGGGGGTGTATCTCACAGGGTGTGAAGGTGCTCTTTGAAGAGGAGGCTCTTGATTTATTCTGTGAATTTCATGAGGGCGTGTGAGAGTCTGATGTTGATGGGTCTGGGTTCCCACAATGACTGTGAAAGCTTGTTTCCCGGTTTTTCTTTCTTGCTTTTCTGCTCTGGCCAGGTCCTGATTTCTAGTGATGTGCTGACCGACAGAGATGGCGATTGCCAAGTAGGCACGGAGACAGCTTTCGAAATGATGTAGCGAGATTTCAAGGTAATGGCTGCTTATAGAGTCAGGCACTGTGCCGGAACCGGTACCACAACACAACACAGCACAGTGGTTTTCCAGTCATAAAGCTTAAGCAGTAGAAAGTGAACAGTATACTGTTGCAATTGCTCAGGGCATTGTCCTCACACCTGACTCGGATACAATGAGGAATGTGAGGGTGTTACAACCACAGGCCATAGAATATACAGGTCTCGGGGCTCAAGGAGGGGCAGTTGCTGGGAGTTGGGGGGTACCTGTGGAAGGTTGTTGCAGGGGTACTTTGTATAGAGAAACGCTTTAATAAACTTCCCACAAAGGCCCTCATGGGGGTGGAGAACCTTCTTCACGACACATCCCTCATTTGCCTCTATATCGCTAGCATGGGCTTAGGGCAGAAGCAGAAATATCCAAACAACAGTGCGGCGAGTAGCAAAATAAAAGGAATGTTCAATCAAGGCCTTTACTTACAGCGCAGAGCAACTAAACTCACTAATAACCCACCTCTGCAGGGGTAAAGCACACCATCATACAGGTTACAGACAGGCAAAGTGGGCATTGTACTGCAGGAGGGATAGCAAAAATAGGCAAATAGACTAATAGAAAAGAGAAGCAAAAAAGAAAATGGCTACTATAAAATATCTTAAAATGTAAAAAAAGAAAAGGGGACCTAACCATTCTCTAGGGCCCAGGGTAAAAAAGGCCTGTCGAGTACCAGGAAAAGCTATGGAAATTGACATTTAGTCCAAAGGTTTACTACCATAGGTCCTCATCATGAGTTGGGTGGTCTCCTGGCGGAAATTCCGCTGGACGGAATTTCTGTTACTGCCCGGACCAGCAGCACTATTAGCTCCAAATCACTGTGTGAACACGCAGCCCACTCTGGTGGTAACGCTAATATCGCTTGGTGGAATCGGCGCCGAAACCAGGCAACTGGCCGAACTCGCTGCGCTAATTACCGCCAGCGGAAATCGCATCATTGCCGGAACGGGAAGCATGGGGGCGCCCATCTTTAAAAACTGAATCCAACCTTAATCACCCACTTCCTGCAGCCATCCAAACCTGAAAGTCACTGGCTACATGTCTCAGGAGCGGACCCAAGGGAAGGTGCCAGTGAACCTGCTGAGAAAGCCAAAATTCATTGGGGGAGAACTGGTAGTCCTCACAGCTGAGATAGTAGCCCACTGTGAGGAGTTGCATGGCAGCAGACTGCGCAAAACTACAGGCCAGCGCAAAACTGCAATCTGGCTGGCAATAAGCTATAAGGTGACTGCGGTAGGCAGTGTCCCCATGACGCAGAGAACTGCGGCAAGAGGTGAAACGACCTCGGAGTCAGGGTGCGTGTACTCCTCTCCCAACACCAGCAGAAGGCCATGGCAACAGGAGGAGTTACCACTGAGCCCCTAATCTTGACACCATGGGGGAAGTGTAGCAGCATCCTCGACATGGAGGGAGTCGAGGGAGATGGTGGAGCAAAGGCGGGGTGCCAGCAGCCTGGAGGAAGGAGGGGAGTCGTCCCCCATCCCACAGAGCAAATGATCATGCATAAATTTCAGCCTAGCACAAGATGCCGTAGTGGACAGAGACACATGCCAGCAGACCCAGCAGCTGGACCGGCCAATCAGAGTGAATTGATGGGGTGCCACATAAGTCACCCTCCACAGCAGCCTGGGAGCAGGGCACCAAGTGCACATGTGCACCTCTAAGTGGCACTGTAGTGTGAAGGCTTGGCAAACGACCAATCCAAGTGCACCCTCTGCCAGCAGGATTGCGGTGCGTGAGAAACCATGACACTGCGCAGCAAACACACCAACACGCTGTAGGCCCAGTTGGCCTGCCCCATGCTGGCATGGCAGATGAGCCCCATGGAAGCACATGTCTCCTTCTACCGACATGGGTTCAGCAAGCCAAACACAAAACAACACAGCACAACGCTGCTGACTGCACAGTGGCGTCCCATAGAGCCATGGCAGTGCCACAGAAGAAGCCACCACACCCACAAGGCATGCGTCACCAGGGGAGGGGATGAGGGGACATGAACACATACACTGTTCCATGTGCTGCTATTACTAAGGCTGTGCCTGTATGCCATCACTTGACCATGAGAGCATGCCACAACGTGAGTGACCCTGCAGGACCACATACATGCATGGAATACGTTAGTTGCCCCTGCATGGACATCCCGCCTTCACCTCACACAGGCCAAAGGCCACCTGGCCATGGGTCACACATACATGGCTGTGCCCATTCCCATAATGCTGTGCCCACATGCAATGTCCCCTGAACAACCATTCCCATCTGGCCAAATGTGTGGGGTGTCATTCTGTACCATAGCATATGTGTCTTACATGCCAACCCACGTGAAGGCACCATAGCTGACATTGCATATGTCGCCTACGGGCACTCGCGCAGCTACCGAAGAATCTGAAGAGGATGAGGGGACAGGCCCTTCGGGAAGTGGCACCTCCAGGCCATCAAGGTCCACCACCACCCCTGAAGGGTGGCCACATGCAAGACCAAGGTGCAAACCTGGACTAGGCAAGGCCAAGCCTGCTGGTGGCAGCATAGGCCCTGTGCCGATACCACGTGCCACCAGGACCACCTCCACACCTACTGCACCCACACTGCCAGCTGCAGTGGCTGACACTGAGAACACACCTGCTGGCAGGGCTTCCATTGACACCCAAGAGGAATCTCGCCAAGTGCCACAGGAGGATGTAGGGACACACCCCTGAGAGCATTCCCCACCGTAAGCGTACCCAGACACCCGAGCCTGATGTGGACACCCCTTATATGGCTCACCGAGCTTCACCCGTGACCCATTCAACACAAAGCCACTCCGTCCTCCAGAGGCTGGACGATATCGAGAGGCGGCAATGGGAGATGAAGGCCATTGTCCATACACACTCACTACACCGCCAGGCCATAGCCCTCCAGGCCATACATGATTGTATGCAGAGAGCCATCCGCAGGATCGTGAGGTCAATGGAGATAAACCGGGCACAGGCGACTGCTAGTACTGCCGCTCTGACGTTCTATGGGCAGTGAGTCGGGGAGCTGACCGGGGGATATCAGCATTTGCAGAATCCATGCAACAGAAGGACATTCCTCATTGTGTCATGGTTGTGTTTATTCATTGATGTGAGTGTTACACAGTAGCTCATGGCATGTGCCATGTGAATGTCTCTGAAAAAATTGTCTATCAGTCCCTGTCGAGCCAGTCGGCCATCCCTAGCATCGTCTCTAGTAATGCGTACAGACGCCTCTGCCACAGGCACTGCACACTCATCCTCTGGGGGTGGTATGTCCCTTTGCCCTGGGCTGGTTGTCCTGCCTCTGTACTACCAGGCGCAGCATGACCAGCTGCATGTCCCATCTCGCAATGGCTAGTGGCAGCATGGTGTTGGAAACTGCGTTTGGAGAAGGTGTGTGCCTCATGTAGCCCTCTAGAGTGCATTGGGATCACCTGTAGCTACATTTCTGCCACCTGTGTTCATTTACCTTTGCCAGGAGGCTGGGGCTAATTGTGCTGTGTTTTCGGCAGTATTACTGCCGTTTTACAGTGCTAATAGTGCCGTGCAGGGACTTGTGATGTGGCAGGGATTGCATTTTATGGTATCGGCGCAGGTCCACCAGCTGTAATAGCGCCGGCTGTAATAGCGCTGGCTGTTTTACAGTCAGCGGTATTTACACTGGCTCATGATCCAGCGGAGTGGTATTGGCGGCGATAATTTCGTTGAAGCCACTTTTAGGGCTACCCGCCCAACTCGTGATGAGACCAATAGTTACTTAGGCAGGCTCAAGTAGGATGCTTGGTGCTTTTCCTTGCGGCAGAAGAGGATATTTCAATCCAGGCGCCTTGAGGGAGTGACTAACTTAATGTTCAGGAGTTAGCCAAGTGCCTGAAGCATCTGTTGTCTCAATCAGGTGTGCAAATGTGGCTTTCCCTCTCAAAATAGGCTGTCATTCTTCTAGGTCAAATGTTGCAATGCTGAGCAACAGCAAATGCCACAAGTAATGACTTGGGGGTTTGAAACACCTCTGTTACCAGAATAGGTTCCCTTTAAATATGGCATCCCCCTTCCTTATGCTCTTCCCAAGCATGGGGATGTTTCAAAGTTACTTGCAGACCCTTTCCCCGCCAGGGCAAGAGACCCAGTCACCAGTTTCTTAGCTGCAGTAAAGATTGTGTTTCTTCCAACAGGAAATATGACTGTCCCTCAGAGGCTGTTGAGGAAAGGGCGGGGCATTTTCATATCTTCTGGCCTTCAATAGTCAATATGGTTTCAATCTGACCAATCTTCCTGATGGTGTTTGTATCTAGTGTACCAAGCCTTGTATCCTTCCTGGATTTGGGGAGAACACATCAGGATACTTCTCCAGCAATTTTGCCAGTTCTCTAGGGCTTGAGGTAGGAAGACCAGGAGGAATGGTTACTCTATGAATTTGCGTTGGTAAGGAAGTTGCTCGGGTATTCTTCTTGTAGAGAGCGAGGAGCTGGGGGTTGCTGTTTTCTTGACTTGTTTTTGACTTATTAATGTGGTATTGCTGGGATGGTTTTCTACTATCACCCTGCCGGACTTTACCTGCCCAGTAATTTATTCAGTGTGGTGGGGAGAAGTGCCATAACTTTGTCTCCTACTTCAAAGGTGCGTAGCTTGGCAACTCCATTATAGGCGTTCTCCTGGCAGGCCTGAGCTGTTTAAAGAAGTGTTTTCACAAGGCTTTGTACCTTCCCCAGGTACTCTCAAGTATTGTATACCAAGGGTGAATGCTGGCGCTGTCGAATTTCAGGCCCTTTCTACTCTTCTCTGATGATGTTGAGGACATACAGGAGGATCTGGACAAACACCAAGCTCAAAACGAGAGACTCCAGTGGTTGAGTGGGGCATCTTCCTCACAGCAAAAAGAGCACAAGAGATTAAATCATCCAAGTTCTTTCCATCTTCGGTGACCAACCTTCTCAGGATGCACTTCAATGATTGGTTAAAGCTCTCCACCAGACCATTGGTCTGAGGATAATACACTGATGCTTTATTGGTCTTGATATTCATGTGATATTTCATTTCACCCATCAGCATAGACAGGAAAATACTGCACCAGTCAGTACATATTATGGTAAGGAAGCCAACTCAGGTGAACAATGGAAAGAGCACCTTGATTATAGCTTTGGTGGTGTTTCCTCTCAAGGGAAAAGCCTCTGGATATTGGGTGGCATAATCTAGGTTTACAAGGATGTTCCTGTTCCTTAACAGACATTTTGTAAATCTTTTCTGAGTTTATCCATTTGTTTATTGGTAGTTTTTTTTGACAAACTCAGTGATTTGTTTCTCAATCATTTCTAACTTGTCCTTGGCATACTGGATTGTAGTATCTGTAGAAAAAGCAGCTACCTCTATTTTATGACTCATCTTTTATGCCATCGTAATCGTTCGTAGCTTCCCATCTCTGCTGCATTTCATAGCAACACATGAGAATGATGATTTATATTCTTTATCTTCTACGAACAGACATGGTTTGTTGTGGACTTGTAGGCACAGAGGTATAATATTGCCACATAGGTACTCTGTCAACAAATGACTATGCATTTAGGTTCTAAAATCTTTCTTTTTGAGTTTCAGTAGGGAATCGCTCGTTACACTAGATTTGCGTGGTTGTTCAGTATTTAGGTTGTTGAATAATGAAGGAGCACTAAAGGCTGCCGCTAACTGCTCATCAGTGAAGGACAGAGTGTCCAGTCCTGCCATGTTCATAACCAAAGGATCAAACCAGAAAGGGGAAGAATACGCCAGCTTCTATTCTGTCTTTGAGTACATTAATTCATACAGACATGAAGGGCCTCATTACGAGTATGGAGGCAGCCATGCCCTTAATATGGGCATGGCTGCCTCCATACCGGGTTCCAGTACCGGGTTCCTCCATTGAGGACTTACCGGGCTATTCCAACCATGGAGGACCCGGTAAGTCCTCATTGGAAAAACCCATCCCCATTTGAGCCCCTATAGGGCTCAATGGGAATGGGGAGGGAGCTAATAAGGGGCCCGTTAACAACGGGCCCGTTATTACCTCCTTGGTCCCCTCGCGGGACCCGGAAAGGTCGTCTGGTTTTACCAGACGTCTTTTCCGGGTCCCGCTAGGGGACCTCGTAATCAGGCATCCCGTAATGAACGGAGCCGGTCCTGTGACGGCACCAGTCATTACGGGAGCGCCTGCCTCGTAATGAGGCCCAAAATGTCTGCACCCACTCAGCAAAGTGCTGCACATGCATACCATAAAATATGGATGGATATACCCCGAAACTCGCAGACACATCGGGTCAACAATATGAACAACAGGAGAGTATCTCACAAGAACAAACCATTTCAATCTGAATTGATCAAATGTATAATAGATAAACATTTCTTCTACTAGGAAGCAGGAGGAACAAATGAGAGCTAACAGAGGCAGAATCACTTTTAAATCACATCACGTTCATTTATTAATTTGATGCAAAACATGGAACACAGTGTTAAAAAATATTTTCTGAATAACCTACTACAGACAGAGATGTAAGATAAAGTGCTAATAAGGATCATTAACACCCTCCCTATGTAAACATTATATTCTTGTGCAAAATAGAGCATCATGAAGGAAGCTAACACGCAGGTAAGTGGAAATAACTTCTTTATTTACTGGACCCCCGGAGCCGCAGCCGCCATCAGAGAACAGCACCAACTGGCCCTTGTGGAATGTTGATTCCTGAATACGGATCAACATTCCACACGCGCCACACACGTATAACTCATTACAACATATCCTCTTCCCTTACATAACAAAACAGTGAAATGCAGCAAAATATATATATATTTTCTTTGAATAATACCAACAACAACAATTTTATCACAAAACTGAATTACCTAAACCTAAAGTGGATAGAAGAATAGAAAATGAACTAATGGAACGGCACAGTAACCTAAATGTATGAACAGAGATGTTACAGAATTATCCACCATATTATTCAGTACCATGGGTACCAAAAATGCTAACATACATAATCTCTAAGTTTTACAGGTGGTCTATAACTTCTAACCGGACGCCCCACACCTACGTACTCTCCTTCTTCTTCAATCAAATCCTGACATTCCACAATGTTGTCCCCAACCACACCACTCGCAGCTCTGCCATCATCTCTGTCTCTGCCCCTACCTTCATGCCCTATCTCGGGATCAAAATCAAACACATCACCATCTTCAGCATCAATGGAATCCTTCACACTCTCTCCAAGAACCACCACACGTCTCTTGCTCCAGGTTGAGCCATCCTCCAACCTCACATGACCCTTACCACTTTTTACAACTCTCTTGGCAGGTAAGAATGCACTCCGCCCTTTCTGAACAAATCTGGGATTTTTTAAGCAAACCATGCCGCCCACCACAACTTGCAACTCCTTCCTGTTTTTCTGAGAGGATCTCACAGCTTCTTGGCGTGCCCATACTTTGCGATGTATATTCTCTAGGTCCATCTCACATGGACCACAACCACCCAATTCCAAAGACCTGAGGGTGGTACCCGGTTTTCTCCCCCTCATGAGTTCAAAGGGTGATCTCCCCGTGGAAACCAACGGGGTTCTGTGATATGCTGCCAAATACTCTGACACGACCTCTTGCCAATCCAGCCCATTCGCCAAAGCCAATTGTATAGCACCCTTAATGGTACCATTTGCCCTTTCTACAAGGCCATTGGCACTTGGATTATACAAGGCCGTGCAATGATGTGCCACACCACACTGTTCCAAGAACTCCTTCATAGCTTTAGATGTGAACTGCACCCCATTATCGGTAACTAAACTAGCCGGTATCCCCTCCCTGTCAAAAACTTTCTTCAGGAAGGCAATAACACATTCAGTAGTAACTCTTCCAAATTCCGCCACCTCAATCCACCTGGATGTGTAATCGATAAGAACCAATAAGAACCTGCATTTTGGCTGCAAACACTCGAAGGGACCCATGATATCTAAAGCAATCTTGGACCAGACCTCCCTTGGAATTTCAACAGGATGTACAGGCTGGGGATGTACCACCTTGCTCTTATCGCTAATGGCACATGCCTGGCATCCCTTCTCCGCTGCCTCAACATCACGATCCATAGAGGGCCACCAATACTCCTCCCGCGATATCCTCTTAGTCAATAAACGGCCTAGATGTCCCACATGAGCCAATTCCACAATCCTACTTCTTAGGCTGACTGGCAGTACCAATTTGACACCTCTAGACACAACCCATGGGCCTTCCGCCAACTCATCTAGCACTTGATTATAACCTCTGCCTTCCAGTCTATCCTTAACAACATCCCAACCCTTGTTGAGATCTTCTGTAATCCATTTCAATTCAACATCTACTTCACTTTCTGTGTCCCAGACTGTCTTATCCACGGCAGGTATGATACAAGCAATCTGACATTCCTGCAACTCCTCCTCCTACTTAACCTCCTTGAAATAAAAACAATCACGCACCGAAATGGGCAACCGTGACAAACAGTCAGCTACCACATTCTGCTTCCCAGGAACATACTGCATGGTGAAATTATACTCTTGTAGCTCAACAGACCACTTGGCTATCCTCGGAGATACCGCTCCAACACCATTGGTGGAAAACACCTGCACCAAAGACTTACGATCCATCCTAACCACATATGGAACACCCCATAGGAACGTCCTGAAGTGTTTCAGCACCCAGACCTCCTGAAGTGTTGAACGTCCTGAAGTGTTTCGACGCCAAAGCCTCCCTTTCAATTACGGAATACCTACTTTCCACTTCTCTCAACGTCCTAGAGGCGAAAGCAACAGGCTTGCACTCCCCATCATTCCATTGCTCCAAAACCGCCCCCAACCCTACCTCACTGGCATCAACTGTGAGCATGGTTCTATTTTTGGGGTTAAACAACCTCAGACATGGAGCATTCTCAACATCACTCTTTACTGCATCAAACTCCTCACCACATTTATCGGACCACACAAATCTGGCGGATTTCTTCATCAAAGCCCTCATGGCCACAGTCTTCTCGGCGTAGTTAGGTATGAACTTTACGTAATATTCGGCTAGACCTAAAAATGCCCTCAACTGGTCCTTGTTGGTGGGAACAGGGGTATCTTTCATCACTTGAACCAATCCTACCTTGGGACTGACACCTTCCGCACTTAGGGTATGACCCAAGTATGTCACCTTGTCTACACCTACCTGACACTTTGACAATTTTACAGTGAGACCTTTCTCTTTCAACACCTTCATCACATCCCGAACTCTGATATCATGCTCCTCCCTACAGCCACACCACACCAAAATGTCATCTTGAAAATAACACACCCCAGGCAAGCCACCAAACAGCTCTTGCATTAAGTGTTGGAACACGCCCATGCCGATGCAAGCCCAAAAGGCATACGACAGAAGCGATAAGCTCCAAACGGGGTTACAAATGAGGTAAGCGGCCTGGAATCAACGTGTAAATCAATCTGATGATATGCCGTTGACAAGTCGAATGTGGAAACACATGTTGCCGTGCCCATGGTCAACAATAGTTCATTAATGTTCGGCAAAGGATGGCGATCAACCCAAATACTAGAATTCAACTCTCGTAGGTCCACACACATCCTGATGTTTCCATCCACCTTTTTAACAAGAACCACAGGAAATAACCATTCCGAAGACTCAATAGGTTCAATTATTCCCGCCTCTTCCAATTTGTTCAACTCCCCTCTCAAACCATCCCTTGCCAACACTGGAACGCCTCTCACTTTATGCACCTTGGGTACAGTACCCTTCTTCAAAATAATGCGATGTGAAAATCCTTTGAGCTTACCCAAAGTATCAGAAAACACTTCAGGATTCTCTTCCATGAGTATATCCGCTGTCAACTGACCACCTCCTTCACCCACCTCAAGAACACTGAGTACAGGAACCTCCTTCCCCGGGTGTATCTCCATTCCCAGAATACTCGTACCTTTGTGTGCCACGTACAGTTTCCCAGTGGTCTGCTAGTCCTTGAACTTAAAATTGGACCAATCATATCCCAGCACCTCAATTGGATTTTGTCCATATGCACTGGGGTTGATATCAGACACATTAAGAGCCAATATCTCCCTTCCCAACTTTCCCACATACACCTCCAGAGCCACTAAGGTATATGGTGACCCTGAATCCACTAACATGTCCAAGGGGTGATCATTCACCAACACTAAGACCCATGGGCCCTTGCGAGCCATCCCTTCAGCATGCAAAATTACTCCTTGCTCAGTCTTGCCCACAGACACAACTTCTTGAACTAAAGCACACTCTTCAGATGCCACACTGGCCACACTATTAAACCTGCACATGCGAGCATAATATCCAGTGCGCTTGAACTTTCTACATTCTACATTGCCTGGAGGACATACTTTCGAGTCAGAAGAATGGCTTGACCAACCAGTTTTTGCAGTTTTCCTTCCCCTTAGACCATCTTCCCCCTTGACTATTGCTCTTTTCAACACCTTTTTTATTTTCCGCTCCCCCACCTTTTTTGCGAGGCAAGACAGCTTGTACACCATCCCTGGAGCTCTCCCTTTCAGTGACAATCTGTACACTTGCCCTGGAGGCTTCAATTGCCCTGACAATCTCTAGCACCTTTTCCAATGGCGGGTCACTTTCGATCCATAGTCTTTCCCTGATTTTCTGGTTGCTTGTCTTCATCATTATTTGGTCCCTAATGCACTCGTCCAAGTTCCCAGAAAATCTGCACGTAGCCATAAGAGCATGCAATGCGGTCACATAGGCATCAATACATTCCCCTGATCCTTGTGCCCTGGAAAAGAACTTGTATCGCTCCAGTACCACATTAATTCTTTTTCCAAAGTGAACCTCCAGTTTCTTTAATGCAGTCTCATATGCACTCACAATTCTTTCTCCTTCACCACTACCTGGTATTGTCACATCTTTACCAGGCAAATGACAGAATACTCTTAATCCTTCAGTGGCAATGCATTTTAGCAATGCCGCCTCCTTTTTTCGTCATCATTGAACTTAGCGCCACCAGCCGCCCTCAAATACACCTTAAATGCATCAAACCACTGATCCCACGGAGCAGTAGGCTCACCTGGCGTTGGCAAAAACGCAGGAGGAGGTCTGGCCGCTGTATGTAAGATGCTTGGGGGTGGAGGTAGCACTGACCAACCACCCGATGAACTCTTAACTCCTGTTCATTGAGTGCCACTTCACAGCAAACCTAGGTAAACCGCTCACCTGCTCAAATGTGAAGCCAGCCGGGTGTCACTTTGTCATGGACTCACCAGAATAATCCAAAGTCAAATGTCCAAAGACGAAATAAAAACTTGCAGGATGGCTGGGTTGCTTGTTTCCTTAGCCTTTCCCACTGGATAAAAGGAAGCTTTCTTTAGGAGCTCAAACACTGCGCTCGGTCCCGCCCCCTTAACCCTGCAGATGTGAGAATATCCTGTGAGCACTCCCCTTCCGGATCTTTGCCGGCAGCAAACCAGCGTTTAAGCGTTGGCGACGTCTCCGCCCACTTCACTCTGCGAGAGCGAATAAACGCCTACTGTTCCTCAGTCCGCCACGCTCAAAGTTCAGCGAACAGCCATGCACCGGAGACCCACAGTGCTCAGGAGACAGCAGACCTCCCCGCTGGCAGTTGCGTCTCCTCAGGACCCTCACTGACACCGCTGGCTGCGGTCGCTTATAGACATACGCGCGGGCTGCGGTCAAATATGCAGCAGCCCCCCTTCCGGAAAGCCGCGGGCCACACACTGTCCTGATGGTTTGCTGCAGTCCACCGCCCAGCACTGTCGCTGCCTCTCCTGCTGAGACAGCTCACCGCTGCAGACCTGGCGGACTGCCGTGGCCCTTCTCTGCACCTGGAACCGCACCACACAGGCGATCGCCACTCCAAGCCTCCTCCCCGTAGTACTTCGGGGTTTGGGCCTGGCGCGGACACATTTCCTCAAGTCCGCTCCAAGCGCCACTGCTCTCCAATTTTCCAATTCGGGGCTGCGGGGGCTCCGACACCCGCATGCGTGGGGACGGGGGTCCAGACTCGTTGCCAGTGAAGGAAGCTAACACGCAGGTAAGTGGAAATAACTTCTTTATTTACTGGACCCCCGGAGCCGCAGCCGCCATCAGAGAACAGCACCAACTGGCCCTTGTGGAATGTTGATTCCTGAATACGGATCAACATTCCACACGCGCCACACACGTATAACTCATTACAACACATCACAAACAACACATACATTTATTATCTACGTGCCGAAATTGGCGGCACAAAATGCATCACATTACATAACAATAAATGCATCAATGGTCACAATGGGCCAAACGCTACAGATCACGGTCTAATGTCAGACCATTCAAAGTGTAAATTAGTTCACTAGGGTGGTGGGGAAAAACACACACTGTACATTCCAAATGATGTCTCCAACAATGCGTTTGATACCATCCCTTTTACAAGGTTCGAAAAGACAATCTTTTAATGCAATAAAATAAATGTCTGTCTTCTTCAGGACCTATATGTACCGAGCCGGCTGCATCCCTTCACATCTTTAATCAGGGATGTGTGCCTCGAAAGGTTCCTTCCAAATATTCCTAACTGGCTCTTATAATGCAAGAACACAAAAAAGAAAACATTAAAGAACAATCCCTCTGTGACTACACCAATCAAGTGTCTTTAAAATGACTTTCTAGAACAACTACAGCACTCAGAAGCCTAATCAAGGGTTTCAGCAATATAAGAAAAGAGTTACCTTTTCGGATACATGCTGAGGCTCTGATTTAGGGGTTGAACCCACTTATACAATGGGTTCTAGAACACATAGTCAAAATAGAAGGTTTATTTTGGGGAGGGGCTATCCCAGGAGAAGAACATTGGGCGATTATCCCCCACAAAATACTCCTCCTCACACTTATCCTCCACAAAATCTACCCTTTCCACTGCCAAATCAAATACCCCCTTCGACATCCAACTTTTTCGAGACCCGGAGCTGGAGGAGAGCATACAGGAAATAAATAACCCTATGGCTGTTTTCAATATTTCTTCCAAGACATTGACCCAGCATGATTTGAATATCCAAGGAAAAGGTTTCTTGTTTATTCCCATGAAAAAACCTACCAGGATGCAGCTAGAAATAGAACTCCGCCAGTTCTTCGCAAAGACAGACTAAAGGATTTCTTCTGTACCAATTCTACCGTAGCCTCCGCCGCCATTGATGGGAATGCTTCATTCAGACCAAGATCCACTGTCACACCATCTAATCATGTGGTTTCTAAAGAGACATTCATTTTTTAAAAGGCTATGCACAGAGTTCCATTCGATCATTCGATTTATGGCTGTACAGGTAATAATCATAGATCCAGTTTTAGTTTCAACAGATGAGGGTGGGATCAGCTTTTCGACGACTCCCTGGGGATCACAAAAGCACACAAGGGAGGCAGAATAGTCATTTGGGAAGCTGAGAAATATGACACTGATGTGTCAATAACACTCAATAACAGAGAGTTTTATCTTAAAATGAGAGGTGACCCCACTTGTCCCATACAGAATGGGTTAGCCCAGATAATACAGACAGGATTCAACGTAGGTTGTCTCAGCAAGAAAGAATTTGATTTCCTTAATCCGGGTAATTTGAGAGCACCTTTATTTTATGTACTACCCAAAGTACACAAGTAGCCTCAAAATCCACCAGGGTGACCCATAATGTCGTTATGATGTTCGATCTTAGAACCCATTGGTCAGTTTTTAGATCTTTTTCTCAAACTGCTAGCGATGTAGTCTTACACTTATCTAGTTGACACGACAGTGGGGTCATCTGATGAAAGAAGATAGTGGCACTTAGTGGTGGATGTATTCGGCAACAATACAGACAGAAACACCATTTTACACTAAGGGTTTTCATCCTCAGGCACTGTGCCACAATATCTGTTATGGTCTATTTCAGAGGGCTAGGCGTAATTGCACCAATCTGAACGATTTTGCTATCCAATCTAACCTTATACAAGAATAACTGTCTAAGAGAGGATACCCTACTAGATTGTTGTGGCAGTCAAAGAAAAAGCGGAAAATCAGACTAGATCTAATAATCTGTCTAAAAATCTTTTGGAAAATAGCACTAAATACTGTTTAGTGTGTGCCATTACTTTTAATACCCATCACAATGAGGTGTGAGTCTTCTCTCTTGCTTCAATCATTTCTGAAAACTCGGTTTGGCCCTCTCGTTATTATGAAGGTTTTCCACTTTATCAATGCCTGGTATTAGCATCCTTTCACAAACCAGTTGAGCTATCGGCTGACTGAGTTTTATGGCATAACCAATGTTGCCTGTGTTAAAAAGCACTACCTTCACCTTCCCTGGATAGTCCCTGTCAATGACTCTAGCTCGCACATTCAGGGAATGCTTATGGCCCAATTCTGATTTGGGTGGGATTCATCCTTATGTCTTAACTAAATCACATCCCCCACTCTTGGGGTCGCTCTAATGCGCAGTTGGAGAGTCAGACTATCCTCGGCGTCTCTCCTTTGGCCATGGGTGACCTCTGTATTGGAGTCTGAATGATCCCACCATGAGACCACGTATCACAGATGACCTCTATACCACACCATCTCTCGAAGATGGTTCAAGGGTTTCTATTACAATATTGAAGAAGGGGATCACTAAGGAAGGGTCATCCCTCCCTCTCTCCCTTAGGCTTTTCCATCCCTAGTCCAGGCATCCCAAAACCCTGAGATGGTCACTAGAGATTGTAACCCCTACTTTCTGGATACTGGCTTGCTGATAGTGAGGGCCCCTCTACTACTCACCATTCTCCCTCCTCCCACTTCTCTCTGTTACTCACTCTTTCTACTGCTCTCCTCTACTCTATGCTCTACACTCCACACTACACTACACTCCACTCCACCCCACAGTCCTTTCACTCTCTCACTCTGTCTCATTCACATCCCTACACTACTCCTTAATCTCACTCACTCACCTTCCTTACCATACACACACACTCTCACCCAAGAACACTTTCTCTCACCAACCAATACCTCACCTTGCACACACTCTCAGTAAATCTTCTCAACACATCATTGCACTGGCCTTCCTCTGCCTGATCTTTCGGACCGTCATTTCTTTTCTTGACCTCACTCAAACAACACACAATATCCTGCCTCCCTTGTCCCCCCTTCATACTGTTCCTCCCCATCCCATTGGTCCTGGTGCCCACTTGGTTCCCCAGGCCAATCACTATCTTGTTCTTTCCCTGGGCTCCTCTCATACAGAGGCAAGCCTTTAAAATGCCTCTGAAACCCCACCCACTCCTCCAACGTGGGTGTTCTGGAATGGTGGCCAGTGAAAGCCACAATCAGTATTAAAGTGCTTATGTGTATGGTCTTTGAACGCGGGTCCACTGGGGGCCTGGAATGGTGGGCCACGATACACACAGTTCTTCTCCAAGCTCTTAGGTGCATGGTTGGGAGTTCCCTGGTTGCCGTGCTGCAGCATGTACTGCTCCACTGCATTGCTGTTCTCTGTTGGATCTCTTGATGGTGGGTAGTGCCTTCCCTCGTCTGCCACAAGAACTTCGACATGCTGCAGCCCTAGGAAAGAAGAGAAAAGACACTGGCAATCATTCTGTACGGCAGGTATTCTGCAATTAAAAGTGCTAGCACTTGTAACCAAGCACGTGGAGAAGAGACAGACTGGAACCCTCACAACTCCCTCATCCTGCCTCAGGGAAAGGCCTGTCACTGACCCGGTCATAGATGACATTGCTACCTTCAGTATGCTTTGTATTCTGTGATCTTTGGGAATGTATGTTATTTTTTTTTTATTGTATTTATCGACTTTGTCATTATTTTCTTGTGCAACAGAATTTGACTAGAATGCACGATGAAAGGGATCTGTAAGAATCAACGCCGCTGTACTCCCTCCATTAAAATGTCACCCACACCCATTAAAAACCAGTGCAAATGGAACACCCTTTTGCGGAAGATATCACCACAGACTCCACCTAGTCCAGTTTTGCACCTGGCTATGCATGGAGGATGAAATACAAGAGAACATCCGTCCCCATACAAAAGTATCTCAAAACCTTAAATTCTCATAGCTCGCTGGACATTATTTGTGAGCTCCATTGTGTAATGTAGAAGTGCCACGGTGTCCCTAAGGGTGAGCTACCCGGCTAGTGCTTCCTCTGTAGACACCATCCTACCTTCCATGGCCTCCAACCGAGTTCCTACTGCATGAACCTTTTTCTTTGTATGTTGTTGTACACAGTTTTTTATAGCCTCCTAGCTGGATTTAACCTCAGCAGGGATCTCACCACCATGTTCATTTTCTGATGCAAGGTAGTGACTCTATTGGCCATATCTGGGCCATATGTAGGAGTCTCAGAGGAGTTGCCTGCATTGCGTGAGGATCTGGAGTGGGGCGCATAAGAGTAAGCCTTCTTCCTTTTCCATTTCCCTATGATGAATCATGGCGAGTAAGGGCGACAGTACACCAATAAACGGCTGCCCCCCCCCTTACAAATCTACTATGATTGAGGTACCCCCAGCTTAAGGCACGTTCATCTGGTATATGTGAGATATGGCTGCCCTGCATCACACAGTAGGAGAAAACCTATGAACAGTTGCTTCAACTTGGTTATATCAGTGCAGTGGCAGCTCCTGTACACTCTACAGTTGGAGCAGTATGTCACCACGGGGCATCCTCCATCCCCGAGACCTGTTGAGGGAAGCGCTGCCACCAATCCATCTGATTTGCAGACAATTGTCCACACACCATGTTTGTCTGACAGGGCCCTGTTGTTGGGAGGTGCACCTCACAAATACAGTGGCTCCCACGATTGAGACCCCCACATTCACCCCTGCTGTATCATGACTTCGTGGTAATCTGTTTTGCACGTTCACGGGAGCTCAGAAATACCCCAGAGGACATCAGCCGATTTTCGCCACTGGAGGATGTTCCTTTCTGTGCAACTTTCTCCCACCAATTTCCTAGTCACCCTGCTTCCTCCCTCCTGTAGATCCATGAGTCTCCTCTGAAATTATCCTACTGCCCACCCACCACCTGCTGTTAGCCTCTCTGAAGTGTAAAATTCTCAGCTGTCCCAGGACCCCAGCTGTTCCCGTTGAAGGTGAGGTGCCATAGTCTCAATTGAAGCCACTGAGAACCTTCTGGGTGTAAATGGGTCATCTGCATTTCACTACTGAAAAGCTAAATGCTTTGTGCAAAGGCCTCTTTTATCTGAGCAGACAATGCTTGATAGGCAAAATAGTCACATAATATTTATCAGCAAACTTGGACTGGACCTCAATTCTGTGCATACCAGCATATCTATCTTTGGTAGGATACAGTCTGTATTCAATTCTGTGGATACCAGCATATCTATCTTTGGTAGGATATGGTCTATCTTCAATTCTGTGGATACCAGCATATCTATCTTTGGTAGGATATGGGCTATCTTCAATTCTGTGCATACCAGCATATATATCTTTGGTAAGATATGGTCTATCTTCAATTCTGTGGATACCAGCATATCTATCTTTGGTAGGATATGGGCTATCTTCAATTCTGTGTATACCAGCATATCTATCTTTGGTAGGATATGGGCTATCTTCAATTCTGTGTATACCAGCATATCTAGCTTTGGTAGGATATGGGCTATCTTCAATTCTGTGGATACCAGCATATCTATCTTTGGTAGGATATGGGCTATCTTCAATTCTGTGCATACCAGCATATATATCTTTGGTAAGATATGGTCTATCTTCAATTCTGTGGATACCAGCATATCTATCTTTGGTAGGATATGGGCTATCTTCAATTCTGTGTATACCAGCATATCTATCTTTGGTAGGATATGCTTTATCTTTATGTTAGTCCAGCTTCTAATGTGTGTGAAGCTAGGATCCTGCTACTAGGCATTAGAGTCAATTGAAAAAGCAAATGTAAGTTAACATGAAACATGGTCATAGGTTTTCTGTCTGCACACTTAAATGCAAATTATGTTGAAAACTATGGATTGTTTTGGTAATGCATTTTTTGGCGCTTGATTTAGTAGTGAGTGGGTAAACCCCCGTACCTGACCCAGATCAATCAGCATTGCATCATTTCCATTTACCTATTTTGAACCATGCCGCTATACTTTCAAAATATAGGGAACCACCTGCAGGTCCATGCACCTTGCAGCCCTCCTCTCCACACCCCCATGACCTGCTTTGAACCACACTTTTCTGGACAGATTTAGATTTTATATATTTTAGGATTTTTGTACTTCTACATTTTAAAGTTCAGCTATCTTTGCTTTCCACGTTTTTAGCTTAATTTCAGCAGTTATTTTGACGACTTTATTTTCAATCTCCTTCATTTTCTTTGAATTATTTTTACTGTTTATCACTAGGTACACAATTTCAGATAACATGCAATTTAATATTGCTCCTATCAAGGCTAGTTGCCTTCAACGCTGCCTTTTATCCATCTGATAATGAATGAAATACTTTTGAAAGCGACAGAGTGTTTTTTTTTTCCATACCATAGGAGCGGATGCCGTATCCATCACACTTCTTAATATATGTACGGTATGCATGGCATATTTCATCCACATGAACAAATGGAGTGATGGCTGGAAGACCATCGTTCTTTAGCCCGCCAAGCCATGACAGACAGGGGAAAGACCATATTTGATATGACAAAGCAGCTTGGGCTGTACTGCCGCATTTGGGTTGGTACCAATTCTGATTTGCATATTTTTCTCCATTTTGTAATGGCTTGGTAGGTGATGAACAATGGCCTGGATGGTTGACCAGAGCAATGCCAGAGGTTAAGATTAATTTACAACCTTTCAGCCAGCATAACTTTTTTTGTTTTTGACACCTCAAGTGGTATGCCCAGAAGTGGGTCTCGTACCTGCTGGGCCTAGAGACCCAAGCTACACCTCACTGATGCCCTAATGACTGGGTCAAGTCCTAAAAATTAAAGTGGGGGACTCATCAACAAATGCAATGGGATGTGACGTCGCCGGAAATTAGCATATCAAGGTGAAATATTCATTAAATTGGCTTTGCAAAACCACCCAAACTGAACGGGACAAATGGCATTTGCCTTTCATAAAATCAACACACGCACACAAAACAAAGAGGATATTTTCTTCTAATAATGTTTTTGAAACGTTAAAAGATTTGCATGTTTTAAACTGCAAGAACAAATACAAATATTTTCCCTGGACCATGCACTACCGAAATGGGATATTTAACCTTTAGTTGTTTTTGATTTTTCATCAGGTTATATAGTGCAGTGGTGAAGTAGCTGGCCTACAATCCTGCCCGAGATCGGTTTTAATTCATAAATTCAAAGATGACATTCAATGTTTCTCTTTTAGCTGAGGGGGAATGACGTCTGAATGATGTGGGAGGTCTCCTTCCCCCCGCGTGTACCCTCGACTTGAACCCTGCAGTAATGAGGCCAAAACATGCCTGGCTTTGCTAGTGGTCTTGTGTAGAAAGGATATGAACGAGTAGAGCTGCTGGACTGCCACATTTTAGGGTGGAACCAAGCCTGATTTCCCTATGGTCTTTCCCCTTTCTGGAATGGCTTGGTAGGCTGAAGAACAATGCTTTGGAGGGTTGTCGAGAGCAATGCCATAGGTTAGGAATAATTCAGAACCTTCCAACCCTCCAGCTACCACTCCTTTTGTTTGGGACTGTATGACATGACAAAATGCTGACGCTAAAACCATTTTGCTTTGTCTTTCCTAGAGTAGGTGCATAGGAGACTACCTGATTGAGGGGCTTTGGGGGAGAGGAAATAGTGAGCAAGTGATTATATTTGTGTCGAGAAACAGATGAATATGTCATTCATAACATCTGTCCCTCCCCCGCCTTCATACCGTAGAACCGAGAGGAGCACATCTATTATTATTTCTGCCGTCGGCCCCTTCCCCGCCTAAATACCACAAGCATGAGAGATGCTACTCACTAAGACAACCCTACTGACCTTATCCTGGAACAATCGAGGAAGAGATGAAACTTCAAACACAAGATGAACTGAAAATGGTGTAACTAAATGATGACGAGAACAAGAGAAAGCACTGCCAAGCTGATACACATAGATGTACTAGACATGAAGCAGAAATGCACTCACCACGAAAAAACAAAAGACAGTAAGTTAAACGTGCATTTAGACATTAAGAATTTTATCTGCACCAGTAGACACTAGAAACATATCATAATCAATGAATGCACTGAAAGGCAAGATGCACGAGAATACAAGTAAAGCTTGCTTAACGTAGCTATGCAACGGTAAAGAGTGGCCATATTGGATAAAACGGACGGTGAAGCTATGTTAGAGTGAATGGAAAACCCAAAGATGCCTCGAAGCTCTGGGAGAGTCAATTTGCTGAAATACAAACCTGTGCAGGCCAGACAGTAGTTACACGGCTCCCTTCCAAGGTTACTGCACCAAAGGGAGGTCTGGATACCTCTAAAGAAGAACAGAAGATAATATTTCCCAACGCCAAGGCATTATTCTCTTAGATTAAATAAAGAACAAAACATCCTTTGAGTGCCAAGTGCCGGCTAATTAAAAGCTTAAAATTGCATGAGAATTATCTTGGCCAAGTTTCTAGATGCTGAGGAGAGTAAAAGGACCGATATTAATAAGAGCTAAAATCATACTAAGTGTCATGCCTGCGCCATGGGCGCATCCATTTGCGCTCAATATGGACTATTTGTTTATCATTTATTTACAACAGACTCTTGGATCAATCTATATTTACTTTGGGGACTTTATTTCCCATTTGCGAGACTTTGGTGCTTTATTATTTTTTCCAACAAACTACGCATACCACAATGCACTTGGCTATAAGCATCGATTCCTGGCTGTTCCTATTGGTCATCAAAGGAACTACACCCCCCAGAAGCCCTAGGGATTGGCTCTGCTTCCTCCAGCTCAGGAACAGAGAGGGAGGTGGCCGATTGTCCGCAGGTGTGCTTAGCCAGGTGCAACCAATTAGCCTGCCCCTGTGCTGGGCTAGGCAGTATAAAAGGCTGCTGCCTGCAGTGGCTCAGCCTCTTGCATTGAGAGACCTTCCTCCACCTTTCGTGTCTTTCTACGGATCTTTGTATGCTGTTTACCATCACTCCTGCTTGGACCTTGCCTTGCAGCTTGCTACACCCTGCTGCCTACAGCCCTAGCCTTCTGGGCTCCCTGCCTCAGTCCAGCTCCTCTGGGCTTCCTGCCTTGCAGCCTGTTACTCTTCGCTGCCTACAGCCATAGCCTTCCAGGCTCTCTTCCTCACAGCCCTGCTCCTCCGAGCTCTCCACATTGCAGCCGATCACGCTCTGCTGCCTTCCAGCCTCTGCCCTTGCCCTGCCGGGCTCTCCACATTGCAGCCGATCACGCTCTGCTGCCTTCCAGCCTCTGCCCTTGCCCTGCCGGGCTCTCCACATTGCAGCCGATCACGTCCTGCTGCCTTCCAGCCTCCGCCCTTGGCCTGCCGGGCTCTCTTCATTGAAGCTGATCACGCTCTGCTGTTTTCCAGCCTCAGCCCTTGTCCTCTGGGCTCCCTGCTCTGCAGCCTGCCTCACTCCGGCTGCCTACAGCCCTTGTTCTCTGGGCTTCCTACTTTGCAGCTTATCACGCTCCGCTGCATACTACCTACCTTTTTTCCGCTGGGTTCTCGGCCTAGCAGCCTACTACAGTCCTCTGCAGCCCTCTACAGTCAGTGGCCCTGCTCCTCTGGGCTCACTCCCTGCTGCCCTGCTCTTCTGGGCTCCCTGCCTTGCAGCCGATCACGCTCTGCTGCCTTCTACCTACAGCCCTTGTCCTCTGGGCTTCCTGCCTTGCAGCCTACTACCGTCCTCTGCAGCCCTCTACAGTCAGTGGCCCTGCTTCTCTGGGCTCACTCCCTGCTGCCCTGCTCTTCTGGGCTCCTTGCCTTGCAGCCTGCCTCACTCCGGCTGCCTACAGTTCTTGTCCTCTGGGCTCCTTGCCGTGCAGCCTGCTTTACTCTGCTGCCCTAAGCCCTTTCCCTCTGGGCTCTCTACCTTACAGCCCTGCTCCTGTGGGCTTGCTCATTGCTTTCCTGCTCCTCTGAGCTCTCTACCTTGTTCCTTACTGTCCTCTGCTATCCTATCCTGTTACACGACTTTCCCTTCATTTCCTTCTGCTAGTTTGCTATCAACCTCCTTTGCCTGGATTTGTCTGTAAGTATCTTCTCTTGTCCTGTTTGTAGACTCTTTTGTACAGAGCTTGTCTGTTGGTTCCCATCAGTCAACCTCTGCCCCTTCCCTTGTCTCGTTTCTACATTACAGACACCCATAGCTGCTGTTCCAAGCCATGAGCAAACAGCGTGGGCCTCTGTTATAGCAAACTGTGCAGAAGGCTTGAGTATTTCCTAAGGTTCGTGGAATACTCTTTTCCTATATCTGCATACACCCCAAGAGGGAATTCATTCTGTACCTTTTCCTTGCTACTCTTGCCTACTCTTCGTTCTCTTTCCTTTCAGCTGTGTGTGTGCTTCTCTGTCCACTTTATTTAGGCACAACCACCCAAACCCTTTTTGGGTGTCCTGTGCCACTCTTAATAGAGTGCCATCCCTGACACTAAGAGCTGAGCAGAATAATTCAAAACATCATCCCCTCACATGTGACTCGTAACTAGACAACAATGTCTATTCATTAGCACCAGACACAGATATGCATTTGCCACAACTCCCCAAAAGTCTCAGAACAGAGATGCTGGACAAGGCTAAGTTCAAAGCTTAATGTTCTGGTTTGTGGCCTAGGAAATCAGGTATGGTGTCACACAGGTAGTATAGCTCAGTGGCAACATGCTTGTCTTGGAAGCAAGAAGACACAGAGCAACACAGGTTTGATTCCCGGGTCCATGCTTAGAAACATCTTCGGTATTAAGTGCTTTATAAAAAACAATTATAATTACAAATGGGAAAGCAGTTCATTAATGTCTCTCTCCCTACCACCATTTTTGCTGATGACCTGCCAAGAATCCAATTACCTGTTGCTAAAATGATGTCTTTCTTACCTTTATTATTTTAGGGGTGGTCCGAGGTGGGGACACTAGAAAAGCGATGACCAATGAATAAATTAACATGTACACATATCATATGTAGACAAATCCCTTAACCAATCCCACCGTCCCATAGGTTTTTCTAAGCAAGATTGTAATGAGACGTCAATTGTGATTTATCTCCCCTCTAATCGCCCTTGGCTACCTTGCCATCTCCTCCTTTCTCCCCTGCCCCCACTTGGGCTCTGTCTACACCTCCCCGAAGTCCTTCAAGGATGGCAACCTTCTCCATATTACCACTCTCAACTCTCGCTCAGCCATCAAATACTCCTCTGACATCTGCCGCCTCCTGGAAGATCGTGACCTCGACCTCACCAAGACATGGTTCATAGCAAGCTCTGTCACAAGTTTGACACTCTCCTCCCTGATGGCTACAAGATCCTCTCTGCACCCAGAACCATGCGTTGAAGGGGGTGTAGCCCTGATCTTCCCTGAATGGATTCCCGATTCTGTCATTCCTATGCAATCCTACTCCTCTTTTGAATGCTTTGTCTGCAGGCTTTCTCTCTCTCCTGGCCACTCTCTTACCATGACTACAATCTATTGGCCACCTGGTCAGATCACCTCCTTCCTCTCTGAGTGGGCAGACCTCGCCTCTTCCCTCCTGCCCTCAACCACTCACCTCCTTCTTGGTGATCTCAATATCCATCTGGATGCTCCCTGTTCCTCCTCTGGACTCTCCCGTGACCTTTGCCATTCTCTCTCCCTTTCTATTCTCCCCTTTGACGCAACTCACTCCGCAGGGCACACGCAGGGCACACGCTGGATGTTCTGATCTCCTCCAACCTCCCCCTCTCCATCCCTCTGACCACTCCCATCTCCTCGAGTGATCACTCCCTCTTTTCCTCCCATCTCTCCCTCTCTACCCCTCAGGCGAAGCCAACTCCAACACTGCCACCTACTTTCTTGGCCATCCATGAAACGTGTGTCAGTTGAGGCTTTCGCCACCACTATTTCTCCCCCTCCTCCTCATCTGGCTGACTCACATCCTTACACAGCCCATTGCATGCTCTACTCCTCTATCTCTGATACTCTGGAAGTTCTTGCCCCTCCTTGTCTGAACTAAGAAGAGAGCCCACACCCAAGCCTGCATCTCTGCGGCATCTAACAACTCGGCCAAACTCTTTAAAATCTGCAAGGAGCTGGCCAAACCTGCTGCAGTCTCTACCTCTGCTGTGCCTCCCAGGCCCTTCGCACGGCCCTTGGCTCTCATTTCATCTCAAAAACCCAGGACATCCTGTCCACCCTCTCATCCTCTCCTTCTCTTTCCCCTTCTCGCTCCGCTACCTCTGGCCCTCCTACAGCTGCCCCCTCCCACTTTCTCTTACTTTCCTCTGTTCTCCCCTGACAAGGTTTCTAGACAAGACCAATTTATGAAAGTCTCGTGAAAACAGGTTCTTCCATGTTCATCTAAAACCATCGAGCACCACATTGACACCCCTGCTCCTGCTCTGGATAACTTCTGCAACCTCTCCTTCAGCTCTGTAGCCTTCCCCTCCCCTCTGAAACACTATCTTGTGTACCCGCTTCTCAAGAAACCCACAGCCGATCCCTCATGCCCAGCTAACTGTCAGCTGATCTCCATCACTCTTTCCTGGGCAAACTCCTGAAAAAGCTGGCCATCTCCCAGCTTAATCTTTACACTGATTCTGTTGGTTGTCTCCATGACCATCAGTCTGTTTTTAGATCTGGCAGAAGTACAGAAACTGCTCTCCTGAACATCCGTGAAGATCTGCTCTCCAACATTGACTCTAACATCCCTTCTGTCCTCATCCTACTCGTTCTCTCTTCTGCCTTTGACACGGTCAACCATGGCATCCTTTTCAACTGTCTCCGTGATCAACTGGGTATCACTGGTCAGGCCCTGGCCTGGTTGACTTCTTTCCTCTCTGATCGTCCAACTTGGGTCCTTCCTTTCCTCTATCTCACTCTCTACCTGTGGTGATCCCCAGGGGTCTAACCTCTCTCCAAGGCTATTCAAACAATACCTGGCACCCTTTGCCCACCGCATTGCTGCTCTCTACTCCAACTTTCAATTCTATGCAGATGACACTCAGCTCGTTTTCAGGCTCCCCTCTGCCACCTCTTCTCCTTCTCTCATCTCTGACTGTCTGTCTGCTATCCAGGAGTGGTGTGCCGACAATGATCTCTGCCCTAATGCCAGCAAGACAGAGATTCTCCTCATCGGCAACCTGCACCCTCCTTTCCTGTCACTCTCTGGCCAGTCTCACTTGGCCCTCTTCCTGCTCCCACCTGTGAGGCTAAGAACCTCATGGTCATCTTCGACTCCACACTCTCCTTTTCTCCTCACATCTCTGATGTCTCCAAGAAGTGAAACTACCAACTGCACCTCCTTAGAAGTATTCTTCCTTTCCTCTCCTTCCCCCCCAAAGCTTACTGTATCTCGAGCTCTGGTTCTCTCTAGGTTGGAGCACTGCAACAGCCTCTTTGCAAATAAACCTTCCTGCTTCTACTCTCTGCCCTCTGCAACTCATCCAGAACTGGACTGCGAGATTTGTCCTTGGCCTCGTGCCCTGGGATCGTATCTCTCCAGCTCTGAAATCTCTTCATTGGCTCACAGTGGCTGCAATTATTAAATTCAAGACCCTTTGCATTGTCCACCAGGTTTTCTGGGGCATGGGTGCAAAATATCTTCAACTCTCCCTCTGTAAATACCAACCTACCCGAGATCTTTGCTCCTCCAACTCCCTCAGGGTCAGTCGCTTCTCCAAGCAACGAGTTGGGGGTATATCTCTTTCCTTGGCTGGAAACTCCCTCTGGAACATCCTAGCCTCCCTGCCACTCTGAAATTTTAGAAGAACAGTGGTCAAAGTGGGCGGGAGCGGTTGGGAGCGGTGCTCCTCTAATTTGTTTTCTGTTTTACTGTTCCAATACTTTTATTTTAAAAAGAAACCATTCCGGAATGGTTTAGTTTTAAAAGAAAGTGTAGGAAGAAATTGAAACGTGCACTACAGTGCACTGCACTGAACATTCCCTGATGCAGCATGTGTGTATGTTTGGAGGGTTGGATTGCACATGGGAGGGGGCGTGGCAATAGTTTTGGGGAGCAGGGGCAGGTCAGCAGGGAATATAGCACCACTATTCTTTTCGTACACGTCGAACAATGGAGAAGAACCATCTCTGGTTCTGGAAGCACCTCAAGACCTTCCTCCTTGCTTCTGCCTTCACTCTTCCTGTCCCCTGCTGATCTGTCTGCTTCGGCACCATGCACCTGTTTACCCTCTGACCTTGGGCCCAGGTCCCTGTCCACCCAGGCACACACCGGCACAGCCTCCTGGCAACCCTTGCACTTGGGTCTGTTTCTGTAACCCTACAGTCCCCTTACCTGCACTTATCAGATACCCCTTGTCTGAACTTTAAACCTTGCACTTGCCACCTCGCTGCCTGCACTACCAGTTGTTGTTTATATCCCTTGCTTAGCACTTTACATTTCCACTCCTTCCCCTGCACTTTTCCTCTTCATTCTTCCCTGCACTCGCGCATTCTCAATGTCACTGGGCCTAGTAAGATCGTTGTTTTGCCATTCCTTGTTGCCCTCCCTTGCCACGTCGCGCTCTGAAACACTTGTGTATGAGCGTGATACAAATAAAATATCATATCATATCTTCCTTTTTTAAACTGTTGTCATGCTTGAGAAGGACGAAAGAATGGCGACTTTTTGGTGTTTACTGCTGTCCCTGTTTTATACGGAGGGTTGCCCAGAGCAATGGCAGAGGTTAACATTAATTCGAAACCTTCCAGCCATCATCTCTTTTGTTTTGCTGTAGTACTTATAAAACAGGCCTTTGGCAATTACCTTGACTGATCCATTATTGGGTGCAGGATTTCCTGGCCTGTCTGTTCCACCAAGGATTGGGGGATTTCCAGTCCTCGCATACATTTGTGTAGCACAAAATTGGTGGGGCGACGAGGGAGATGGGTGTGGCAGGGGATATGGATCATGTGTGGGGGCTTAGGAGCAGTGGGGGCAGTAATGGGGGTCAGTGGGAAGGAAAATATTGATGGCTGAGGAGTCAGTGGACTGAATGGAACGTAGGCATTACCATGTAGTAAAATCAGTGTTCCCAATCACCTGATTGGCTGTCCCCCGCTATCCCCCTGGGGTAAATTAATTTATTGGTGTTTCTTTATTTGGAGCATCTAGAAAATTGCTGGATATAATACCCTGCCTAGTTTCGTGCCTTCATGCATCACGAAACACATGTGGCCACTGAAAAGCATGAATTAACTGATGTCAAGAAAGTAACACTTTCTGGTAAATGACAACACAATGTTTGCATATTAAATGGAATCTGTTAATGAAAGTTGCCAGAGTAATTAGACAGTAATGACGCTGAATGATGATCACGATAAACTATTAGACGACACGAAGTCAACAGAAATATTCTGGGACGTGTACAGCCACTTTAGAAGTAACTGAAAATGTTTTTTTTTAATTACATATCTATTTTAAAATTGATAAGAATAAACGTTACATTGTTTAGACACACATATGTACATTCCTCTGTTAATGTAGGATAGTACCGGCGTACAGGCAGTGAGTGTGCAGTGTTGGATGAATTGTTGAAGGCTTTGTACATGTGGGTTATGCAGTAGGTCATGTCCAACACCCCTTACCCAGCAGGTATTTGAACACACTACCCATAACAGTTTATAACTCACATTTCCTAGGACCCCGTGGACCCCAGTTCCACCAGTTGCTTTCCAACCTCCGTTATCTTACGGCTGACGGTTAGAGCAGCAGCCCAGAAAGGCGAGAAAAAGAGGGCGAGTAATAGCATTTAAACAATAGCTCTTGAGAGGACAGGCATGGAAGGGGTGGGGTTTGTTACAAGTATGGCTAACAGAAGGCTGGTTGAGAAATACCTGGGTGCTGGGGCAGTGATAGGCTGGTCATGGGAACAGGAGGAGGACATAGTGGACAATAAATTGGCACCAGCAAACATTTATCAATTACAAACACAGAAAGTCCCCGTCACACATGTACTTCACACATGTTACCACAAACGTGACAGCACCTCTAGAGTGAATGAGCAAGGCCAAAAAAACCTGTGCCATGGGAGAGCGCTCCAAAAGAATGGTCAACAATCATGTTTTAGCCAGTTTCGCTGGCCAAAGCGAAATGCGGGGGCTTTTGCAGCAGCAGTGTGGCTTGCACGTCTCTATCCGTCTCCCGCTCTAGGTTCTGGATGAGCAAAGTGCATGTTGAGAGCCGTGAAGCGGGAAAGCAGAGGGCTAGCCAGTTTGCATGAAATGCCGGGTCCAGGAACATCGTTATGCACAGCTTTGATGAATTGTGTGGGGAGGAGTGAAATGGAGATGGGGCAGTGAACTGCAAGTAAAGGGTATAAGGAGAACTTCCTCACTTTTTGACCATTTACTGTCATCGGTCATCTTCCACTGTCCATAAGCCATCATGACAGTGAGGCATCCTATATCGGGGAGAAGGAGTTGGAGATCTGATGAGACCAGTGGGATGGAATGGTAGCAAGATGGTCAGTAAAGGAACTCAATCTATGCCCTGTCGTTTTCAGTTTGATGCATGGAAACCACTTTAAGATTTTCCGGCATCTTACGGCAGTACCAGCATTCAAGGGGCATTGTCAATTTCCTAAAATGGTCCGGTAACAGGGTTATAGCTGATCCGGGCATAGGAAGTAACAGGGAAAGATATTTCGGCCGTTGACCACTGGCGTCCTGACAGCTGGCATGAGAGAAAAGTGTTGAGTGGGTTTTGGTGGAGGACTAGGGAGGCAGCGACATGGGAAGGATAAAGGAAGGCTGGGGTGCCAGTGTAAGCGGGCTTCTCACCGACCACTTAGATTCCTGCCAAAGCCCTACAGCTAGGATTCAGGTCAACCTTGTGGTGTCAAGGTTGCCATTAGCTCGCGCATACAATGTTCGAGATGGACTCATCATCATATGCACCGACTCTAGTGTGCAAAATCTACCAGCTGATCATATCTAAGACTGAAGTAGCCTGCCAAGAGCTGTGAGACATCAAAGAAGATTTTGTCATTC
Organism: Ambystoma mexicanum; assembly: GCF_040938575.1. Classification (NCBI taxonomy): domain Eukaryota; kingdom Metazoa; phylum Chordata; class Amphibia; order Caudata; family Ambystomatidae; genus Ambystoma; species Ambystoma mexicanum. The sequence goes on along the minus strand of NC_090926.1, from coordinate 1,038,733,028 downwards.
TTCCTTCATTTCATTTTTTCATTGATCCCTTAATAAAGAGGGAGGATTGTAATGGATATGGACATGAATATGACATCACAGATTTGCCATATTCTGTGTCATTTGGGAAAGATTTTTGGCATCCATTTTTCCTGTTTCCAGTTTCCTTATTATCTGTTCCCCTTCGACAGTTGGTATGTTGCAGTTTATGGATTTGTCACCTTTTTCCCTGATTTGTTGTTGCTCAGCCCAGCCCAGTTTCTCTTAAATTCTGTTACAGTCCCTTCTGCCTGGGATCTGTACTTGTTGATGCCCCCTTGCCCTGGATTCTTTTGCTGAACCCCTCTTCATTGGATTTAGCTGCCCCCAACTAGATTTCTTTATCCCCCCACCTTGAATAGGTGAGGTGCAACAGCATTGCGCCACGCAGGTTGGTGTTGAAGCAGGAGTTTGGGCACTGTCGAGTCAGGGAGCAGCCAGGCCGGGTCGAATGATACAGTGCTGTTCGGCAGCAGCAACGTCTTGCAGGTCAAAGATGCTGGGGAGGTTAAGCAGTGTCAGGTCCGTGGCCTCGAAGACTCAGCGCCCACAGTTGAGGAGAAGCAGAGACCGGCCGTAGGGGCGAGCTGGGTTGGCTGGCTCAACACGGCAACGGCATCAGGGTGCTGCAGTGGCACCAGTACTGCAACAACAACAGCTTGGAGCTTTAAGAGCCTTTTGACCAGTCTACAGTGTCAAGTTGGGGATACTAGCAGACTCAATGGATCTCAGATATGGAGATGACAGAGCTTCATCATCGAGGGAATCTCAGAGATGTGGAGGCGGTCGAGCGTTGAGGTCGGAGTTGACTCTGGTGGTTCCCAAGAAGCAGCCTGGACGTGTTGAAGGTGCCCAAACCAGCGTTGAGGCGGTGCAAAGATGGTAGAGCCAGAAGTTGCTTTCTTACTTCTGTGGTTGCTGGCAGATGCAGTATACGGTCTCTGGGGCAAGGTAAGGTTTTTTCGGCACTTATCAGCCCGAAAGGCTTGTAGAGCACACTTGCAAGGTTCTGCCACCTCCAGTAAGCAGGTTCCTGGGTACCAGCCTCCCAATTGCAGAGATCCTGTTCAGAGCAGTGTCCCGCCCCCGCACCCCCCAACATTACCAGGGCATGGTTGGGTGTCAGAGCTCTTCTCTGCCTGTGAGGTCTACATCTTCACCTCTCTAGCAGAGGACTTTGTAATAGACTGTATTGACAAGAGTTCCAAGGAATCCATCTTCCCTCTTGTATTACAGTCCAAAGATGAGTCTACTAAGGACATGGTTTATTGTCCTTATCCAGGCAAATTATTTTGACGAAATGCGCACACAAGGGTGCCTTACCGTGGCTGCGAACGCAGCCCGCGGTAAAAACACAAAATGGTAGTAAAAAGTAAACTGCTGCCACCAGCCATTAATTGTAGAAAGGGTAAAATAAAAATGTTTACATGAGAAACTAGACAAAGGGGATACTAAGTAACCCCTCCAGCACCCTATGGTAAGATAGTGTGTGCTGGGTCTAGAAAGTTACAAAATGTAAGTAAAGTCAATTTGACTTCACTGCTCTTGGAAACAGTAGTTTCACCAAGAGAAGGTATTTAAACCTTTGGGAAATCTAAGAGACTTCCCTGTGCCACTGCACTGAAGGTGCTGTGTGACACAGTGTTAAAATGATGCCTATGGAGTTTGTCAGACTTCAAAGTCAAAAAGAACAGAGAAATTAAATCACATTAAAATTACATGAGAGATAAAAAGTCCTGAAGTCCAGCAAAAGAGCTGGGGGTCTCTAAGGTAGAAGGGAATTAACACATTTCTGAGCATTCTCCCTAGCAGTGCGAAAAGCTGCACAGCTGAAAGCACCAATAAAACCTTTTAAAATAAATTCTGCAAAAATACTGTATGCAACCATTCATTTTTGCCCACGTCGGTGATTACCAACATGTTTAAATGAATTTGGATCCGTCACACTAAAGCAACATTTCACAGTACGTCCTTTAAATGATACGTAAAGTTTAAAGAAGTAAGTCTTGTTGTAGGGTGTGTAAAACGTTGTAACTTCAGCAATATATGTGTGCGTTATTGGTTACATTCTCAAATGAAAGGCTTCAGAGATCATTTGCAAACAATAGCTTTCATGTCATGGTTATGTGCTTTTTCAAGGCAATATGTTATCTAAAATCAGAACATGAATACAGAAGGCTTCTGCAACCCAGTGTTTGTTAAATTCCTCTTGGTAAAGCAATCTTCTTTTATTTAATGGTCTCCTTAGTCAGTATCAACCCTGTTGAGCTATGTCTTATTAAGTTGAATGCCCTCAGTGACTAAGTATCCAAAACTGTGATGGGCATAACACAAAGGAGCATTTATAGCATAACATGTTGTAAAGACGTGTGTCTCCAATTGCCCTCTCATGCAAGGACATCTCCCTGAGCTTGCATATTTGGCAATTTACAAAGTGCCTTTTAAGGAAAGAAAACAAAGGAAAATACTAAATGTATGATGGTTATGGTCGAGAAAAGGGAAGATATTTTTTTATTTACTTGTATTTAATCAATCAGATTTTTACAAGGTCTGTAGATAAATGAAGAAACAAAATTCATGAAGAAACGAGACAGAACCTTCAAAGTTTTCGTGGTTCCAAAATGAATATATTGAAGGAAGGCTGTGTGGAATTTCCGTTATAAAAGGGTAATCTCCAGTCTTCTTTAAGGAGCCACAGTAAACAGACAGTGTCACTGTGCTGGAGTGGACACAATAGTGCCTCTATTTTACAGTGGTAAAAACGTATGCTCCTCTTGTGAAGATAGTAAGTGCCACTATGATAATAATACATTTCTCATATAGCTACATACTCATGGGTCTCAGAGCACTCAAATAACAGAAGATATTATTATCCCACAGAGTGGGACTCATTTTATCTACCTCGGAACGATGAAGGACTAAGTTGACCCTGCCAGGATTCTAAACTGCCACAACAGGTTGCACACAGATATCAAGGGTGAGTGCTTAGCTCACTGTGCTATCTAACCAGCTGCGTTAGCATGATAGGTGGTTATCACTATAAAAAGTTATCAGTGAAGCGTGCACAGGAGTAAACACATGTAAGCATCATGCATGTTCTCTTGAAGCAGTGGACATTTTTTATAAGGAATAGTGCTGCATTGTTCCAGTGGTGAGTTGGTCAATTCTGCCATGTTGCAGTGAGGTGCATCTGTTGCTCTAACCACTTTATCAAATGAAAAGTAAGCCTGTATAATGAACACAGTTTTAATGATATGTGGGCAACCACTCCAAGGTTGGAGGGATGTGATCAAAGACAAATATCAATAAAGTTGGCTAATAATTTAAGCAAAACAATGTTTTCTTGTGAAGAGTTTTAGAGGCATCCTCTTGTGGAATGATTCTGTTTTGAGAGCGTAAACAGTTCCAACATAAACTTTGACAAATAGAAATAATGATGTAAACCAAATAGAAATGTTTGCCGATGATAAGTCCATTCATTTTGAATGTGTTGGACTCATTGAATGAGAAATCTATTCTATTGTAAGCAGATTTGCATAGAACACAAGAGCTGCATTTGGCAAGCCATGTGCCCTTTGTTGGTTTTGGAGCTTTTGTGGCATAAGTAACCTAATCGCTAAAACATTGGTGGGAGTTCGGGTGCAGTGTATGGCATTGCCATGGCAACTTGCAGCGCTTGGTGATGAAATTGTCGAAGCACCATTTGGGCCTTGACCCTCTCGCTCACGTCTGCCGGCCTGCTACTGTTGCTGGGGAGCTGTGCATGCTCCGAAGTAGGAGCAAAATGAGTACACTTAACTATATGGGCGTTTTATTTTGATTTGTATGCACAAATCTTTTTGTCAATTGACATTCTGATTGACTATGTTTAAAGTCTACTGCAGAGTGATCTGTAAACTCGCGAAGAATGGAATCCGGAAGGAAATCTACAGACATGCTCCTCTGACTCGACTTGTTTGCACCTCTGCCCAGCAGATGTATAATGATACAGTTTAGTTCAGACTGCTGCCCAGGGCCAGCCTGTTAAAAGCTAAAATTCAAAAATCTAAAACTTTAACAACTGATATTTAGTTGCAATCTCTTGATTTTGAACACTGGTTCGAGCTGTAACATAAACATTATCATTAATCAGTGTTTTGATATGAAATGATTAGGTAGGTCGACCACCTCGTCTTTAAAAGAGTTTATAAATAAATAAGGTTGAGTTTCCTTAAAAACATGTTACTTAAACTCCATTTCAAGATGGAGATCTCATTTTCATACTCAATAGGGCAGCCGGAGTCACAAGCAACCCTGTACGTTTTCTTATAATGATACAGTTTAGTTCTGACGCTGCCACCCAGATCGGTTGTAGAGAAGCAGACAGAACGCCGTAACGGATACGGTAAGCGAACGAACATAAACACGGCAGTGTGTTGCAATCCCGCCGAGCAGCAGGGTTTTGTCGTTGTAGCATGCGAGCGAGATGTGGGGAAGGGGGGTGCGAGGGGGAACGCGAAGCGTTTCCCCCCGGGGAGTTTTTTGGCGCTGCACACGGCCAGCGAGTGGCCGTGGGGTGCAGAGCGCCCCTCCAGGGGTACTTAAGGGCTCAGGGAAGGTTCGGGAGGCAGGCGACGGTTAGGACTTGGTGATTGTCAAGTCCTGTTGCCTGCTCCCGAGCCTTCCCTGTAGTGCCTGGGCCCTAGGTGCGAGTTAGAGCAGGTGAGGTAGGGGAGTTGTAGTAGAGGAAGGCGGTTAGGTTTTGTGTTAATTTAAAAAAAAAAAAAAAAATTGTTTAGATACGCTTGAGGAGTTTGTAAGAGGGGTGCCGTAGATAAGACACCCCTCGCGTCTTACCGTGGGTCTCCGTGCCTCTGGGTGTGCGTCGGGGGTACTCCGTGAGTGGGGGCATGAGGGCTCCGTGGGTTTCCGTCAGGGAGTTGTGGAGGAATCCTTCCTCCGTTCGTGTGCCGGCTGGGCGTGGGGGTTTAGGGGCAGGTTAGACAGTGTTAGCGGCTTTCCCGCAGCTCCTCAGTGGGTTTTCCCACGTAGTTCGAGCGTTTGTCTCTCGGCGCTCGCGTGCGTGGGCGCGGTAGCAGTGCTGTGTAGGAAGGGGGCAGGGCAGGGCAGCGCCGTTAAAGGGCCCGTGTTTCTCGAGTGATGGAGGGGTGCGGTGCTGCTTGTGCACTGCTAGGTGGCAGTGTGTGCTGCCGTTATTCAGCACTGTTTTGTGCTTGTTGCTAGTGTCTTGGGTGCTCCTTCTTCAGGGATTTCCTAGGTAGAAGGGAGGGGGTGTGTTCAAGGGTAGAATAGTTGAATAGGGTTTTTTAAAAAAAAAAATATATATATATATATATTTTACAAAATATCATAAAGGAAATAATAATAGAAATAATACCAGTAATAAAGAGGTAATTAGGTAGGGATATTTTGGGGATTAGTCTTCTTTTATTAATTATCAATACTATTTAGGTTAGTTTATTGGTTATCACCCACGGTGTGTTTTGGTTTCCGGGGGCTTTTTTATTTTCTTGTTCGGGTTGCACAGTGCCAAGGGTACTAGTCCATGGGTAGGTTCCGGCTCGGGGGCTTAGAGTACCTAGTTTGATTTTAAGGGGCATATTTTTGGGCACACGCGGACTATTGTGCACAATGGCAGGCCGGGGAGCAAGCAAGAAGGGGCTGGTGGATGCTGGGGCTTTGAAGAGGGCCCTGGAAATCATTAGCAGGGCAACTAAAGCCCAATTGGAAGGGGTGGTAGGGGAAGTTACGGGAGGAGAGGCGGGTAGTGGGGGCAGGCCGCAGCGTAGAGCTGCGGCAGACGGAGTGCTGGCGGTGGTGGTGGCTTGCACCCCTTCGGCAGGGAGAGGGGAGGTTTGGGAATCCAGGGGCAGAAAGATGAGGAGGGAGATAGACAAGAGGGCAGATGGGGGGTTAAGGAGGTCGGGGAGGCAGCCAGGGAGGGAGGAAGGGTATGATAGCTCTAGGGAAGAGGGGAATGGTCGAGAAGGTGGGGCTCGAGGGAACAACAGTGGGGGCAGGGATGGGGCACATATGGGGGTGTCAGGGCAGAGGGGAAGAGGGGGTAAATACCTGCAGAAGAGTGCAGGTGGGAGAAGGAGGGAGAGGTCCCCTTCAATTGAGGAGGGTAGGGTGGGGTGTGGAACACCCCCCCCGGGTAGGAGGAGTGGGGGCGGAGGGCGCTGCGCAGCCCCCGCTGTCCAGGTGGAGGGTGAGGGTTTCGGTAGGATTTCACAAGGAGAGCCTGGAGGTCGCAGCACAGCCCCTAGCAATGAGGATTCAAGGGTGGATGTCAGAACGCCTCGCCCGAGAGAAGAGGACCAGGCAGAGGTTCCCACAACCCCGCCGAGAAGACGTCAAAGGAGTGGCGGGGCGGACGCCCCGGGCTCGCAAGAAGATCATCAACTCATCTCGGGCATGAGCTCACATCCACAATGGTATTTAAGGGGTGATGAAGTTGGTGGGGAGGAATATGTGGGGCAATGGGAATTGGAAGATTACAGGGCGGAAAGGGAAAGGGTGGAGGAGAGAAGAAGTTCAAGGTGGGATAGGGAAAGGGAAGTGCAGGGTGGACGGGATGAAAGGGGTCAAGGGAATTATTGGCTGGGTGATTGTGCTGACATGTTTTGTCCCCGCAGTAGGAGCCCTCTGAGAATGGAGAGGAGGAGCACCGGTGTGGACGCCAGGCCGCAGGTGGCAGGTGTGGAAAGAGGTGAGCGGGAAAGGGAATGGTCATCTGCATGGCAGAGAGGGGTTACAAATAGGCGGTTAGGGGATGAACGGGCTGGTTTTCAAGGTGTAATTAAGGAAGTTGGTGTGCAGGCCATTGGAGCCGAGGGGGTTGAGATGAGCATTTGCTCAGTGGAGGTCCAAACGGACAAAGTGGTGGAGCCATTGGGGCTCGAGGTGCAAGCTGGTAAAGATAAAGAGGTGGAAGTGAAAGGAAAGGAGAAGAAATTACCATACATGGGGATAACAAAACCATTGGGGGCACAGTTGATGGCAGCGACCAGGGAGAAGATCCAGGCAGGGGAATTTGTGGATGTCTTCAAATTGCTACATAGGGAGGTGAGAGCGAATGAGGGTTCTAAGGAGGAAGAGAGGGAACTGGCTTCACGCCCGAGGGTCCCGGTGACCATTGAGAATTGGACGTCGGCGTTTATCATTTATGCCAGTGTGTGTTGCGAAAAATTCCCGGAGCGTTGCGTGGCCCTGCTTAAATATATGGATGTAATAAGGAAGGCTTTTACGAGCTTTGGGGGCTTTGCCTGGGTAAGGTATGATGAGGAATTGAGAGCGAGAATGGCAGAGGACAGTCAGGCGGTCTGGGGGGAGATAGATATGGATCTTTGGCTGCAATGGATGGCCCCAACGAGGCCTGCCCCGACATTACATACAGCAAGTGGGCTGCCAGTGCCTTTCTGGCCCTTTCTTGGTCGCCCCGCCCATGAGGGGGTGGGGGGAGGAGGCAGGGGCCAGTCCTCAGCAGCGTGCTGGGGGTACAATAAGGATAGCTGCGCAAGGACCATGTGCAGGTTCAAGCACAAGTGTAGCAAGTGCGGGGGAAAACACCCTCTCACGCCGTGTTTCCAACAAGGAGACAGGGGGAGAGGTGCAGGAAAAGGGGTTGGGGGAAAAGCTTTTACTCCAATTAAAGTGGGTGTGTTGGAAAAATGGTTGCAATTTTATCCGGATAGGGAAGGGGCTAAGATTTTGAGTGAGGGGTTTTGTCAGGGGTTCAGATTAGGTTACCAGGGTCCAAGGGTGCGGCGGTGGGCAGAAAATTTGAAGTCAGCGAGAGAAAATGCGGAGGTGGTAAGACAAAAATTGAGCAAGGAAATAGTGGCAGGAAGGATAGTGGGCCCATTTGATGACGTACCGGGTGACTTAGTGATATCCCCATTGGGGGTGGTGCCCAAGAAAGCTCCGGGGGAGTTCAGACTGATTCATCATTTGTCATGGCCGGAGGGTATGTCAGTTAATGATTTCATTGCCCCGGAAGAATGTGGGGTTGTGTATGCGAGTGTTGACCAGGCGGTTGAGCTAATAAGGAAGGAAGGGCGAGGGGCCTTCATGGCCAAGTGCGATATCAAGGCGGCGTTTAGATTATTGCCGGTGCACCCAGAGGATTTTTGGTGGTTAGGTTTGCAGTTTGAGGACCGTATATACATAGACAAAGCATTGCATATGGGGTGCGCAATTTCCTATGCTTTGTTTGAACGGTTCAGCTCTTTTCTACAGTGGGTCTTCTCATTCAGCTCGGGGTGGGAGAGTGTGCTGCACTATCTGGATGATTTTCTGTTCATTAGCGGGGCAAAAAGAGAGGAGGATTGCAGAGGAATGCTAAAGTTGTTTCAAGACTTGATGGAGGAGCTGGGGTACCATTAGCCGAAGACAAAACAGAAGGGCCGGCAGTGGTGTTAACATTTCTAGGAATTGAACTGGATTCAGTGGCCATGACCTCACGCTTGCCGCACGACAAGGTGAGCAAATTGGTGGTACTGTTGGAGAAAGCGGTGGGGGCCAAGAAAATGATGCTGGTGGAGATGCAGAGATTGGTTGGGCATCTGAATTTTGCATGTAAGGTGGTGGCCCCTGGGCGGACGTTTTGCAGGAACATGGCAAGGGCCATGGCGGGAGCGAAGTGCCCACATCACCGGATAAGAGTATCGGGGGCAGTGAGGGAGGATTGCAGGATTTGGCTGCGCTTCTTGGAGAGTTTCAATGGAATATCAATGTGGTTGCAGGGAGACCCGGTGACATGGGAAGTTCAGATACTCTCGGATGCAGCGGGGGCCGGTGGTTTTGGAGTGTTTTGGAGGGGGAAATGGTGTGCGGAAAAGTGGCCAGAGAGATGGTTGAAGGAAGGGAGGAGTATAGCATTTCTTGAATTTTTTCCATTACTAGTAGCATTGGAGTTGTGGGGGAAGGAGTTGCGAAACAAGAAGGTGAATTTCAATGTAGACAACGAATGCGTGGTCCATGTGGTAAACAGGCAGTCAGCGAGGGATCAGAGGGTGGCAAGGCTGATGAGAGAATTTGTCCTGTGTTGCATGGAATGGAATGTGGTGTTTAAGGCAACACATGTGCTAGTGAAGGATAATGGCATCGCTGATGCATTATCTCGTTTTCAATGGCAGAGATTCCGTGGATGGGCTCCAGATGCAGATCAGGAGGGGCAGCAGATTCCGGAGGAGCTGTGGAAGATAGGAAGCTGAGAGCGCTTGCTCTGGGGGAGGGTTCATTGGCCGCGGCATCTAAGAAGTCATACAGGAGGGCCTGGGAGGATTTTATTAGAGGAGGAGCTTGTAGTTGGAAGGGTAGATAGGATGCGGCAGAGCGGAGGAGGGATGATGTCATGAATTTCCTGCTGAGGTGCATGGACAGGGGCTGGTCAAGGGCAACGATAACAGGAAAGCTAGCAGGGATTTCCTTTTACGGAAAATGGTTTTGGGGCTTTCAACCAAGTGGGGGGGAGATGGCGAGTAGGATGTTGGAAGGATGGGCAAGGGAGAGTAAGAGGGACAAGGACAAGAGGAGGCCAATATCGGCTGAATTGCTGCAGAGGTTGATTGAGGTTTTGGGGGGAGTTTGCTGGTCGGTATGGGAAGGGGAACTGTTTGCGGCTTGTTTTACATGGTTATTTTTTGGGGCCTTCAGGGTTTCTGAGTTGGTCGGGGGAAAAGGGGGGGTAGGGGGTCTGCAGTGGGAAGATGTGCAAATTACAGAAGAAGGTTTAGACATCAAGATTAAAAGGTCCAAGACGGATCAGAAGGGAAGGGGCTCTTGGGTCCTGCTGGGTCGAGGGAGCGAGGTTTTATGCCCAGTTCAGGCAGGTAAGGTGTGGAAGGAGCGCTGTGGGGTTAATTCAGGTTTGGTTTTCCAGCATTCGGATGGATCGCCGGTTACAGCAGCACAGGTGCTAGGGGTATTGCGAAAGGCGCTGGACACGGTAGGAGAAAAGGCGGAGGAGTTCGGGACTCATTCTTTTAGGATGGGCGCAGCATCTCAGGGTAGCAGACTGGGTTTTTCGGAGGATAAAGTGAAAAGTTTGGGGCGTTGGAGGTCGGGAAAATACAAGGGTTACGTCAGGGATTTTGGGAAAGGGGAATGTTGAAGAAAGATGGTGGAGGACTTTGTGGGCAAGTTGTTGTGGTTTGTAATAAGTTGACTTGTCAGTAATTTTTGTAATTTCTGTTTCAGATGCTGCGCAAAAGAAGGGGGAGTTGGCGCAAGTTTGGATTGTTGGACATTCAATTGTGAAGTGGGCTGGTAAAGAGGCGGAGAAAAGGGTGTTTGGAAGGCAGTTGGGGTGCAGTTACAAGGAAGTGGTGGTGAGGTGGCACGGTTTGGGGGGCCTGCGGTGGGATAAGCTGCTGCCCATATTGGCAGGAATGAGGGAACGCTATGGAGTTCCACGGGTGGTGATGCTGCATGCTGGGGAGAATGACCTGGTTAGGGATACGGGGGTGGCTCTGCTAAGGAAAATGAAGAGGGACTTAGGGTGGATTAGGGATATGTGGCCTCAAGCGGTGGTGGTGTGGACTAAGTTGTTGCCGAGAAGAGTGTGGAGGGGAGCAAGAAATGAGGGAGCAATAGAGCGGGCCAGGAATGGGATAAACAGGGAAATGGAGAAATTTTGTGCGTCAGTGGCGGTGAGGGTCATGGACCATAAGGAAATAACATATGAGGGTTTTCTTATCTTTAGAGAGGATGGGGTACACTTGTCCGTGTATGGGAATAGTCACTACCTGGCGGACTTGGGTTCTTGGCTGGGAGACTGGGTGAACAGTTTGATGTAGAAAAGTGGGGGTGGGGGGTTGGGGCAGAAAGAACTCCTCGGGGGAGGGTTTTTCTGGTGCCGGGGGCATAGCCCCTTTTGATGTGGGGGGAGGGAAGCACAATGGGGGAATGACACGGGAAAGGTGGCGGTGGCGCTGTTTGCACAAGCAGGTCACCCCGGGGGAACAGGTATTGAGCCTGGAGGGGCATGGCCACTGGGAGAAAGCGGGACGCCTGGAAAAGGGGCAAGGATACGGTAGGATCCAAGGGATCATTAGGGAGGAAATTGGTTATTTAATTATTTAATTGTTGGGGGGAAATGAAAATGTTTAAGTTATTTAATTGATTGTTCAAATATCTATTTAGCTTGTTAGGCCATGGAGCCAGTTAAGCGTTTTGATTGTAAGCTTTGGCCTGTCACATTAAAGCGACCTTTTCCACTTTTAAACGAGTCTGGGTTTTTGGCAGTAAGCCAAAAGGGGGGCCCCGGGGGGAACGCGAAGCGTTTCCCCCCGGGGAGTTTTTTGGCGCTGCACACGGCCAGCGAGTGGCCGTGGGGTGCAGAGCGCCCCTCCAGGGGTACTTAAGGGCTCAGGGAAGGTTCGGGAGGCAGGCGACGGTTAGGACTTGGTGATTGTCCCGCCCTCCCACCCCTTCATTTTGTTTAGGGTGATGTCAGTTATGGAATAGGGGGGGGGCATTTTTCATGGGATTATGCGGGATGCGGGTGGGGGGGGTTTCTGGACGTCAGGGGGGGGGGTTTATAGTTTTGGGGGTCTGTTAGGAGGGTAGGGATGGTAGTTTTGTGTGACAGGTCAGGGCATCATGAAAGGTGTGTGTAATATATGTTGCTGATGTGGCAGGTCAGGCTGGCTGCAGGTCACAGGAAGGGGGAGTTTGGTGTAGAGGGGAGTTTAAAAGGGGTTGAAGTGGGTCGGGGCGCCGGGGGCATGGCCCCTTTTGATGTGGGGGGAGGGAAGCACAATGGGGGAATAAAACGGGAAAGGAGGGGGTGGCGCTGTTTGCACAAGCAGGTCACCCCGGGGGAACAGGTATTGAGCCTGGAGGGGCATGGCCCCTGGGAGAAAGCGGGACGCCTGGAAAAGGGGCAAGGATACGGTAGGATCCAAGGGATCATTAGGGAGGAAATTGGTTATTTAATTATTTAATTGTTGGGGGGAAAATGAAAATGTTTAAGTTATTTAATTGATTGTTCAAATATCTATTTAGCTTGTAAGGCCATGGAGCCAGTTAAGCGTTTTGATTGTAAGCTTTGGCCTGTCACATTAAAGCGACCTTTTCCACTTTTAAACGAGTCTGGGTTTTTGTGCAGTAAGCCAAAAGTAATCAAGTCTGGCGCAGTCCGCTAAAACAAAGAAAGGGACTGCATTATCACTGAGAATTATTCCGGTCTGTTGTATTGTTCGAAATACCACTGCGTGCCACAGTGATTAATGAACAGCAAATATGCCCCAGGCCCCGTGCTGAACGAAGTGCGGCACGATGGAGGGCCTGGGGGGTTAGGCGCAGGGTGGGGGGATCCCAACAGGCGGGAAAGCAAAAGAGAGGGGCAGCCAGAGCGGCGCCCCCACCCGCGGAGTGACCCAAGGGAACACAAGAAGAGAGAAGCAAGGTGTGAAAGTAACAGAGGGGTGGGAGGACAGGAAGGAACACGGGCGGCTCGAAATCACCACAACAAAAGGTGGAAGGGGTACAAATACCCCAGAGAAGAGGGAGCAAGACACAACCAGGTTGGGAGCTCACCTCACTCGGGTAAGCTCCCAGGCCCTGGTTAAAGCGGAAGAAGGATTCGTTTTGAAGAAGGATTCGTTTTGATCTCGTTTTTGCCTCTGCGGGCTTAAGCGGATTGAGTGTTTTTTCCCGGGTCGTTTTCGCCTCTGCGGGCTTAAGCGGCGGGAGGAACGCAAAGAACATTTGCAGTGAAGAAAAAGGAAGACCCCAGGTGGCAACGCGAGGATGCAGCGGCGAAGAACGGGACCCCGGCGGGAGAGAAACGGGGACAGCTGCAGAGGACCCGTGAGCCTGGAGCTGCATGCATAAAAAGGAGGAACCACATCGCGGTGGCAGCGTAGCACAACAGAGAAGAGCGGGACCCCGGCTGGAGAGAAGCGGGGACAGCGGCAGTGGACCCGTGAGCCTGGAGCGGCGGGCAGAAGAAGGAAAAACCACCCCGCGGTGGCAGCATAGCCCAACGGAGAAGAGCGGGACCACGGCTGGCGAAAGGCGGTTCAGCAGCGGCGGTCCCGAAGGCCGGGGCTGGGGGCAGAGGAAAGAAGAACGCCACAACAAACATCGTCGGGAAACAGGCTGCGGAGGCGGTGAATGAAGCGGCAGCATCTACCAAATAGTGCAGTGGATGTGACGCTCGCTTCTCACGGGCAGAGCGTGAGTTCAAATACCGGCAGTGGAGCAGGAAATACAAAAATAAAAATGTTAACCGGCAGTGCCCCTGCTCAACAGAAGTTTTCGAGAAGCAGGCAACCAGGAAGCTACGTGGTTTCGTTGCTGCAGTTCCTGACTGACGAGGATGGTTTTCAGTGGCGGTAATGCTGGGCAGTCCATGACCATGAAGAGGGCTTGTTCCAGTTGGGCTGAGCAGGGAGGACGTGCAGTGTTCCTGACCGAGAGGAAGAAGTTTTCCAGTTGTGGCGCGGGTTCCAGCGAGGGGGAACTTCGCAGCAGCCATGAAAGGGTGTTCGGTAAGGAGCCGGTCCAGCAGTTGGAGCAGGCGCTGGAAAAGCTCTGGGGCTTCGGGGCAGGGAAAACGGGCTGCAGCGAAATACTGGCAGCAGTGATCGGGTGCTTCACAAGTTGTCGCGTCGGCCGAGTGGCCAGAAAAAGAATAGAGTGCTGCGAGCGACGGCCTGGGCCCTCCCGGCCGCAGCACATTGCCCGCCACCGTCAGCAGTGGAATCTCAGGAGGAGAAATACCGCAGGCTCCACAATTTGAATAGCGCGCTTGACGTAGAGGACAAACAGAAGGGACGGTCATCGTCCCAACCCCTCCAGCTTTGCCGCAGTTCGGGACGCTGCAGTAAAGACGGGGTGCAGGAAAAAAGCAGACGGACAACCGCGAGGGTTCACCGGAGGCAAGGACAGGCAAAAGCAGATCCACCAGTCCGTTTTACTCTCAGCTTCGCACGGAGGCAGCAGCTGGCAAGGATCGAAGGTTGCCACGAGAACGTAAAACAGGCCAGTCACTGGAGGGACAGCGCGATGTGCGTTCAGTGCACACATTGGAAGCAGGACGACACGGAGCAGACCAGGCAGCGTCAGGTCAGTTCACAGCTCCGAGAGGGAGCAAACTAACAACGCCCCAGGCCCCGTGCAGTACAAAGTACGGCACGATGGAGGGCCTGGGGGGTAGGGGAGTTTTTAAGAACGGGGTCGCATATGGAGTGACTAGCAATTGTTTAAAACTGTCGTGGGAAAGGGGCCCCTGGAGTGATTAGGAGTGAGGATGGGAGTGGTAGCTCCCTCAGGCCGTAAGTGGGAGTCAAGGGTGTTTGTGGTAGCCATGTGCAGGTAGTAAAATAAGGAAAGTTAACGAAGGGAGGGAAAAAAAATTAGGGACCGAGTTGCTGAGGCTGCCCCTGTTTTCCCCGCATGTGCATGGGGACTTCCCTCCTTCCTGTGCCGACGGTGATATCACAGGCCGCATCAGGCATGGTGGATCCGACAATCACGCCGAGAAGATTAGCATGGCCCCTGCACAAAGATGACACGCAAATTCGTGAAGCGTTCCATATTTTAAGAGCACCCGTGGCACAATCAGTAAATACAGTCAGCAGTAAGCATTAAAGGGGCAGTACGGGCCGAATTAGAACAACGGTCGGAACAGGCAACACGGGAAGCCATACAGGGGCCCGGTGAAACAATACAGGAGGAACAAGGCGAGCGAAGGCAAGTCTACTGGAAAGCCAGAAGAGGCAAAAGTCGGGGATGACGGATGAAAGAACAAGAAGAGCGCAAGAATTCAGCGCATGGGCCAAAAAGGCGGAAAAAGACCAGGGGGCCAAATAGGTACTGGAGGTGATGCAAAAGAAAGAAAGGGCTAGGGCAATATCGCCCCTGCTGCGAGAGGATTCCACGAACAGCAACGAGGAAGCCGCAGTACCCCAAGGACAGAAGAGGGCAAGGGAAGTGGCGGAGGAGTCGCGGGAGACAGAGAAGAACATGCTAGACCAGGAGCAGCCGGAGGCGCCGTCGAGGAGGCAAAGAAAAGGCATTGTTAAAAGGGATAACAGAGTGGGGGAAAAAAATGGTGAAAAGGTTAAAGGCATGCAGCACGGCTCAGGGTAAGTCGCCCAGAACCGGGGAGCATGGAGCACAATGGGTGCTTGATGTAATGAATAAGGAGGAAAAGGCAAGGGCAAGGTCGCCTTTGCTGCTAGAGGAGGCCAGCTGCAGCGAAGAGGAATACCACAAGCCCAAAGGAGGTCGAGAGAAGACCCAAGAGGGGCACAGGAGCAGCCGGAGGCACCATAGAGGAGGAAAAGGAAAGATACGGTGAAAAGGGATAACAGAGTTGGGGAAAAAATGGTGAAAAGGTGAAAGGCATGCAGCACGGCTCAGGGTAAGTCGCCCAGAACCGGGGAGCATGGAGCACAATGCGTGCGTGATGTAAGGAATAAGGATGAAAAGGCAAGGGCAAGGTCGCCTTTGCTGCTAGAGGAAGCCAGCTGCAACAAAGAGGAATACCACAAGGCCAAAGGAGGTCGAGAGAAGACCCAAAAGGGGCACAGGAGCAGCCGGAGGCACCATAAAGGAGGCAAAGGAAAGATACGGTGAAAAGGGATAACAAAGTTGGGGAAAAAAAAAAAATGCTAAAAAGGTGAAAGACATGCAGCACGGCTCAGGGTAAGTCGCCCAGAACCTTGGAGCATGGAGCACAATGGGTGCTGGATGTAAAGAATAAGGATGAAAAGGCAAGGGCAAGGTCGCCTTTGCTGCAAAGGGAGTCCAGCAGCAGCAAGGAGGAATACCACAAGGCCAAAGGAGGCCGAGAGAAGACCCAAGAGGGGCACGGGAGCAGCCGGAGGCACCGCTGAGGAGGAAAAGGAAAGGTACGGTGAAAAGAGATAGCAGAGTTGGGGGGAAAATTGGTAAAAAGGTTAAAAGCATGCAGCACGGCTCAGGGTAAGTCGTCCAGAACCCGGGGAGGGAAGGTTAAGAAGCAAGTGGCAAGGGGTAACACCTTCAGAGACGAAAAGTAGCAAAGGTAAAGAGGGGGGCCATTTGAAGACATGAGTGAATAGGAAGGGAGCAGGGAGCAATAACGGACAGAAAAGGGGGGCCTGGACCAGTGGGCAACGGGGTTCCCATACGACAGAGGGTGGCACAAGGAAGTACGCCAGGGTCGATTCACCAGGGAACGGGTGTTACCTGACCAGGCTACCTGACTGTAAGGTAGAGGACATGTAGGAGGTTGAGAAGGGATCATTAAAAGGGGCACCAGTAGCAAGGAACCCTGGTATAAGGGGAGGGCGGATTTCCAAAGATGGTACATCGTTATATTGCAGTAATACACAGATGACGGGGTGTCACTTGTAACATACCAACAGAAAGTCTTAAAGGCGACAAAGCATTTGGGCATAATGGGAAAATAATGATAGAAGCAAAGACAGGTACAAACATCAGGACATGATAATAACGACAAGGAATCATTTGAGGTCAGGGGAACAGAATCTGTGGGGCAGTCAATAGGGGACACAAAGAGGACGGCAGAGTAGCAAAGTAACGGACCACCAACGGTACAAAAGGGGTGGCAGGGGAGATAGCGTGAAAATCACAAGCGGGGAGCATGGAGCACAAGAGGAAGGGCAGGAAAGGGGAAATGCCAAAGGGTCCATTAAGCCTACACGAATAAAACATCGGGAAAAGGAGAATATGGCAGCGTAGAGGGCAGGAAAATAACACCCACACCGGGAAAAGGCATGGGTTCCACGAATAAAGCTTCGGAAGGAATTAAGAGGTTAGCCAATAAGGCTGACTGGAAAAGGGAAAAGATGGCCACATGTATGGCAGGGAAACAACGCCCATACTGGGAAAGGAATGGGTTCCCCGGAGAAACATCGGAAATAATAAAAAGGTCAGCCACAAGGCCGACTGGAAAAGGAAAATATGGCCACGAGTTGACAGGAAAATAACGCCCATACCAGGAAAGGCATGGGTTCCACGAATGAGCACAGGAAATAAGGGAAGGGTTAGCCATAGGTTTGGCTGGAAAAGTTAAATATGGCCAGGTGCATGGCAAGAAATTAACACCCACACCCGAAAAGGCATGGGTGCCACGGGAGGAGAAGCGGAAATAGCTACAAAGAGGTCCGAGAAATAGGTAAAACCAAAGGAACCAGGGCGAGCCAAAGAGAACCAGGACAGGAACGTACAAAACGGGTAAGCAGTACAAAAAGCAGGTAAAGGGGTGATAGCGGAAACAGGACAAGACGTAGGGAAAATGTCAATGGCCAACAGGGGCTATTGCTGTTAAAAAAGCATTGGCCCAGGGTAAAAGGAAAAGATGGGCAGCAGCACATTTTGTCTGCGGCCGCATATACCACAAAGGTGGCCGGGGTGACGGACCCGACAAATAGCACACGGATAAGGAATACAACGAGGGGCTGGGCATGATCACTGTTTTGGGGGGACCTGAGCGGTTTAGACAAACAACCCCTCAGGTGTGGCGGCACGTGTCCAGGAAAGGATGCCACAGGACATCGAAAGGGAGGCTAAAGGAAGGGGGGCATCCCAACCCCTGGACACGAGGTGCCCAAAAAAGTGTTAATTACTGTACAGCTGTCATAACCAGTGTACAGTGCCATTATTTGTATATAATAAAAGGCCTACGGCCATTTTAATTTTTCCATACAAACAGAGCTGTCGTGTTATCATTCATGGTGCAGGGCACATTACAACAGGGCCAAGAGCAGGGGGGAACCCACACTACTCAGCCTATGCCCCAGGCCCCGTGCTGAACGAAGTGCGGCACGATGGAGGGCCTGGGGGGTTAGGCGCAGGGTGGGGGGATCCCAACAGGCGGGAAAGCAAAAGGGAGGGGCAGCCAGAGCGGCGCCCCCACCCGCGGAGTGACCCAAGGGAACACAAGAAGAGAGAAGCAAGGTGTGAAAGTAACAGAGGGGTGGGAGGACAGGAAGGAACACGGGCGGCTCGAAATCACCACAACAAAAGGTGGAAGGGGTACAAATACCCCAGAGAAGAGGGAGCAAGACACAACCAGGTTGGGAGCTCACCTCACTCGGGTAAGCTCCCAGGCCCTGGTTAAAGCGGAAGAAGGATTCGTTTTCCACCCAACCCACCCTACAAGAAAGGAAAGAGGAAAACCGGAACAGGAACGCCGAGTACTTTTGACGGTACACGGTAGAAAAAAAAAAAAAAAAAAGAAAAAAAAAAAAAAAAAAAAGTCGTAGGCGGCGGCACGTGTCCAGGAAAGGATGCCACAGGACATCGAAAGGGAGGCTAAAGGAAGGGGGGCATCCCAACCCCTGGACACGAGGTGCCCAAAAAAGTGTTAATTACTGTACAGCTGTCATAACCAGTGTACAGTGCCATTATTTGTATATAATAAAAGGCCTACGGCCATTTTAATTTTTCCATACAAACAGAGCTGTCGTGTTATCATTCATGGTGCAGGGCACATTACAACAGGGCCAAGAGCAGCGGGGAACCCACACTACTCAGCCTATAGAGTTTAACTACACGCGCCCACTGTACGATACCCACGGGAGTTGGGTCACGTTTGGGATGTATTCTGAGGCAAGGGCCAGCGCCTCGTGCGTCACATCCTGCACTATGCGCAAGTGCCTTGGGCAGCCCGGGCTCAGTCTGTAATGCACAATCTGGTGGCCGTGGTTCGATAATAGAGTACAAAATCAAAACAGTTTTCCGAATAGAAGATCGTCCAGCGAAGGGGGAAAAGTTTCAGATTGTATATTTACAGTGTGTTGCACATATGAACGCCATTCATTCTCTCGAAATGTAGCAGACGTGCACACACTATAGTGTCTGTGACTTAGCAACTAAAATGTAAATAAATACATTGGTGGCGTGAGTGGAACCTGTTTGTGTGCCTTGTCATTACTCGCATCGTAGTTGTGATCTACAGGTGGTTAAGATGTCTAAAAGCTTCACTCACTCTCGTTTTGATCTTGTTAATAAAGGCTCCAGGCGTCATCCGCCCTCCACTGTGTGCTGCTGCTTTGTCCATAGGGTTAAGCGCACAGTAACCGCAGGGGCTTATCTCACAGCTGTGTCTCGAGCATTCTATGTGTGCCTTTAGTACTTGCGTACAAGGCGTATCCTCCCCCAAAACTAACAGGACCTCCAACCTCTCGTGCCCCATAACGAGTGGCGATTCTGGGGTGTAACCGAATCACTCTGCAGAGGTTTAACAGGTGTCCGGAGTTGAGGGCTCACTCGGAAGGGGTGTGTACAATGCTCCGCCGCACCAACACAGATTATGATAAATATGGCATTAATTATTACATCGGTTAGGAGTATGGCCAACCCAGTGTGATCTCGTGGTTTATAGCACAACCTGCTTCCAGAACGCAGCATTTCTCGTCAGTAAATGCAGTCTGAATAAGACGTTAAGGACACCAAACAGTCAACGTTTTCGTCCCTAAAATGTACTAGCAACACGTTAGTCTCGTTTGCCGGCTTGGCACTGTTCGCTCGTGGATACTGCAAGCGCAGCGGGCAGTGAAGTCCTATTTTTTTTCTATTTACCGGCGCGCTTCTGCCCAGCCCTAGGTTATGTGTGAATGCCCCGCCGTCCCCAGCATTGTCGCGCACTAACACTAGATCACTGCACAAAACACGTTTCAGGAGAGGCCTGCTGGTGTCACGCGCAGCCTGGGTGAGCACTAGCCTTCAGCGAGCGAGATGCCTCCCCTTTTAAATCAGAGAAGGGGTGCCCAGTATGGAAACGTGTTCTGCTTCTGAAGGGAATGCAGATTGCCACGGACGGCAATAGGGTGGGGGAAATTGGCGATCCACACAGAGGCCCCCACGCGCCCAATTGTTACTAGTCTGCTCTGTTTCCAAAGTGGCTGCCACGTGTCTTGTCAGCGATCTGCACTTTGTAAATGCACAATTAATCCAGAATAACGCATGGCATGTCTGTGTCATTTTCTATAAGTATATACGGGGCTGCGCCGCAGCAGGTCTGGCTTTGTATTGCCTTGTCCATGCACTCGGAAGGGTTTGGGACGCTAAGTTAACAGGAACCGTTTTAACGGATTGGTGCACTGCATGTCTGATTGACACAATTACAACTGTTTTCAATAAGATTGCAATCTGATTTTATTTTCAAACTGATTATTATTATGGCGAAATAGGAAGCATATGTGAGTTGCAGGGAGGTCTGTGAAGACTTGAAGCTGTGCCAGCAGCTGGAAGTTAACGTACAGGAAGGGATATTCTGAAACGTCAGACTGATAGCACAATCAGAAAGCATACTACAATATGTACACAACACACACAAACTGTATTTCTGAGAGTTTTAATCATTTTGCAAGACTGTAAATGAATCAGTGCAGAATAATATTTTGGTGGGTCTACTGCAAATTTTTGTTGAGCGTCTTCCCAGATTTTTTATTTATTTATTTATTTTCTCTCTCTCTCTCTCTCTCTCTCTCTCTCTCTCTCTCTCTCTCTCTTTTACTCTTTCTCTCTTACTCTTTCTCTCTCTCTCTCGAATTTTAATACATCAGTTTGCTGAGATCATATTAAAGGCACCTTCCTTACAGCAGCACAGCTCAATTTGCCAATGCTTGTTTTTTCTCAGTTGACAACATACTTGGGTTAACAATGTCTTCAGCGGTGGTGGCCTTCTGGTAGGTCACAATGGGGAGCCTGGAGCGAGACTGAAGGACAGAGGAACGACGAGGAACAGCAAGAACACAGGAGAACAAAGCGCCTACTCTGTCCGGAAGGGTTATCGGAATTTGAACCGAAAGTATCAAAATCAGGAATCGCCAGAGGTCAGCATGACAATCGGCGCTTGCGCCGTAGTGAGGAAAGATGAGCCCATGTCCTGTCGCAACTTCTCAGAGAAACACTGACAGAGCTACGCAAGCCCCTACACCTCCAGCACCACGGGCCGGTGGCAGGGACCAGGAACTAGGATGGGCAGGAGTTGTGACAGGCATTTCACAAGAGGGTATACTGTGATTGGTGATCACGATCAGAAGAAACAATATGCAAATTGTTTGAAGAATTGGCCAACTTGCGGAGTTGAAACCAGTGTATTGAAACCCATGCATTGGCACCAGTAAAGAAAGCTATTTTCTCTTGCTTGTTTTACATTGAGTGGGGTGATTTTTCCTTAGCCTGTCACAAAGCTAACGCATGGTCCTTGTAGATACGTTCACTGAATCATACAAATTCTGTTTTTGAAAATCCTTCAATTTGCTTCAGTCTCCTTTATATTACAACAGTTAAACAAATCATGCATTCTTTCTTTTGTGTTTTTGTTTTAGACTAACCCTAAAGTAATTCTCCTGCCCAAATAAATGTCCTTTCAACTGGCTCTGGCTCCTCCCTCTTGCGCAGGTCATAAGGGCATTGTTACCCCTATAACCGTTTGTTTTTCCTGCCTCACAGGATGCACATACTGCTGGATTTATTTCCGGGTAAGTATTGTAGACATTTGATATCGCCCTTCCTGGTTATGGACTATAAAAGGAGGACTTTGAGAACGTGGTTGTTGTGCTGTAGGTTGGCCTTGAGGCAATAAACGACACGGAGCCCAGGGTATCCGTTACTTTACTTTATTGACTCTCTACATGAACTGACCTTCCTTTCCCTTTGCCTCTCCCTTTCCAACCTCCTCCCGCCCCCTCCAAACTTCACATGGTTAGTCCACAGCATGACTTAACCCTTTTATGTCTCATAACACCTCCCCTGCACTTATCATGAAAGTTCTCGGCCTCACATCTGCTCAATCAGCCGTGGTGGCCTCCTCACCCTTCGATGTAGTCATCCTGGTGACTCACGGGTCTTCCCTGGTCTTTCCTCTATGTCCTATCGATCTCTGTCTCGTTGGTCCTCTTTGTCTTTCTGTCTTCCTCTGCTTTAGTCCGCTCAAAGGTTTCTGGTTCAGAGGTGTGGAGCCATCAGAAGAATGGGGTGTTTCGGGTTATCTCACGTCTATCTCCTGTTGCAGTAATCATTGACCCTTTGAGTTCAGTCACAAGGAATGGTTCTGGGTCATATTGTGAGTCTATCTTCTTTTGTTGCCTTTGCCGCACCAGGACGGGCTCCCCAATTGGTAGTTGCTGTTCCTTTGTTCCTCTTTGCTGGTCTGCCCATTCCTTTTCTTCTTGGCATCTCTCTTTCTCTCATGTCTGCATCTTGCTCTGCAATATAGTTCTCCAGTTGTATTAGGCGCGCTGGAGGTTTGTATTTTATCATGATCTCTATTGGTGTCTTCCCTGTGACTTCATTCAGTGTGTTCAGGTAGCTCCTTAGCATTTGGCACACCGTTTGGGGAAAGGGCGTTTGGTCTAGAATAGCTTTCTGTCTGGTCCTCTTGATGGTGGACATGAAGCGCTCCACCATCCCATTGGCCTGTGTCCACAGGGATGTAATTCTTTGATGCTGAAACACTAAGGTCACTGCAAACTTCCTGAATTCTTGTCCTTGGAATGGGAGCCCATTGTCTGTCTTCATAACGTTTGGCATCCCCATTCACTGAATAGTTTGTCTATCACTCCTTCTATGTGGTGGAAGGCTGTGGACTGAACGTGTTTGACTATTGGGAATCTCGAGTATTCGTCCCTTGTTACTAGTGGGTGGCCTCTTTCTTCTCAGGGACCGTAAAAGTCCATCGTTCGTCGGTGCCAGGGTCCTTATGGTAGCAGCACTATTTGCAGGGGACATGGGGGTGCATTTGTTGCATTTTTTTGGCAGGCTTGGCAGTGTGTTAAAATGTCCTCAACTATCACATCCATATTTGGGAACCATATTTGGTTGCGTAGACTGAGAATAATAGAAGGGTGCACATCCTCAATCTTCAGGAAACATCTTCTAAAAAAGCCCTTCTTGTTACCAGAGATCATAGCCCTAGCCAGAGATTATGAGAGAGTAGACGTACATGCGGTAGCCATTGAAAACGCTCGGAAAAGTAACAGTGATGCAGAATATATCTGCCACAGGTATCAGAACCAAAGGACCACCATTCAGACCTGGGCCAAGAAGTTCACAGCAAAAGCCCCAAGGAGAAAGACAGTTCTACCGATGTAGGTATGGGTACGCTCACAAGGGGCAATGCACAGCCATAGGACAAATGTGCATGCAATGTGGCCAGGAAAATCGTTTCCAAGCAATGTGCCAAGAGAATAACCCTGCACTCCCAAACCACAGGCCACCCACGTACTCTGGCGCAATGAGACGACAAGAGCAAACCCAGGGGCCCAGCTAAAGGACATACCCAGATCAGTACCCTCATCGATACAACCTAGGAAGGAACACAACCACGTTCCAACCCCAGACCAGGTGAACACACTGTCACACTAAAGGATGTCTCTGGACACAATCAAATCCCTGTTTCCGGCACTATTTGAAGGGATGGGCATGCTCAAAGATTCTGTGATCGCCCTCAACATTGGCCCGAGGGTAGCTCCAGTCCCTCATCACCCACGCCTGGCGGGGTTCTACCTCCAGGCACAAGTAGCACAAGAGTTACGAATCTTACTAGACAACGACATTATTGAAAGGGTAAGCGGCCCACATCACATCATGATGGCATGGGTTTCACCCCTGCTCATCGTCCCCAAAGGAAAATGGCCGATTGCACCTCTTTGTTGACTTGCGCATTCCAAATGCAGCAATCCAAAGAGAAAGGCATCCAGGCCCAAATATAGAGGACATGATGGTCAGACTCAATCAAGCAAACCGGTTCTCCAAACTAGACCGCAACCAGGGGTACCACAGCTGGTCATTCACCCTGATTCAAGACCCATCACCACGTTTGCAACACACAGAGCCCAGGGTGTCTGTTACCTTACTTTATCAACTCCCTACAGAAACTAAACTTTCTTTTTCCCTTGGCCCTTCCTTTCCGCCCTCCTCCAGTGCCCTCCCAAAGTCATGGGGTTAGTCCGCAGCATGACTTAACTCGTTCATGTCCCGTAACAGTGGTGTTTTCATTAAAAGGTGAAAACACATTGGGCTGTGTCCTTACAAGTTGCTACTTTACCAGCAATATATCTACTGCATCTAGCAGTGCAGGAATTGGCTGCAGGAAACGCTCATGGACTGTAAAGGTACTTCATCTAGGGCCATTCAGGAGCTTTTGGTGACTCGGTTGCTAGCCAGTAGCCTTGCATCTTGTGGAATGGGTTCAAGGAGCTGACTGTAAGTATCAGAAGTCAATTTTCGCATGCAACTACAGAGTGTGCATTGATTAAGTTATTGTGATATCTCGAACAAGGAGTACCTGGTAATTACCCTGATATCCCAGGTTCCTATACACATGCAAACTACCAAAATGATCATGGTCAATTGTCAGATAGACTTTTAAAACAAGCTCTACTTCAATGACAATAGCTTTACCATTTTTGTCTAACCAATGTATTAGTTCATCATATTCTTAAAATAATACTACAAAGTCAAAACACCAATAAGAACCAAATAGACACATGTAAAGCAGCACATATTCATTATACATTGATTAAATGGACAATTTAACAATGTTTTTGGAAATCACAAAAAGGAAAATAATGACAAACAAATCATCACAGAAATTGATCAGTTTACAGCGGAACTAGTAGGAACTTACACAAAAGAAAAATTGTACATTCCATTGTCCCGATGAAGGCCAAAACACTAGGAGAAGGAGTACATGACTGGTAGCTCCCAAGGCCGAAACGCTCTGTGTCGACATTATCTTACAATTATTTATTAATTATGAAAAACATTGTTAAATAGATTATTGACCTGTGAGTAAGATTATATCCAACAGTGTGAAGAGTACAAGGGAGAGAATAGAAACAGGATTACTCTCAAGTTTTTCGATTCAGTAGATATAAGAAAGAGATGTTACTTTTTCTTTTGTGTTTATTAGTTCCATTGTCAATTGGTCAATTGTTTTGATTATTTTTTCTGTGATTTTTTTCTGTGGTGATTTCCAAAAACATTGTTAAACTGGGGAATTTCCATGGGCTGTTTAGTGTCTCTGAAATATGTCTGGGTCAGAGTGCTTCACATATCTGGAAGCAACACACATGAGGCTGACTGTGAGCCCTGGGAACCTTTTGAAAAGCACAAACATTATAGGTCAAATGCTCCTATCTATTGGTTAAATTGCTCAATATTTAATGATAAAATGAACACTTGGCTCTTACCAGCTGCCAGTCCTGAAGCAAGGAACAGTAAAACGAGCGCCACACCGCCCTCCATGGCACTACCGTCGTTGACAGTCTGCTGCGGAACAGCTTTGGAAAGCCAACACCACCTGTAGCATGAAGAAGGCATTGATACATGATCAGTCGCTTGGTAGTTATATATGTAATCCAAAGGAAGACACCCATACTAGTTTTGCAGTCCATCACTTCAGTAAGCGGTGCACTTTGTAACAACTTATCTTTGAACATGAAGTCTGAAGAAACAAAACTTAATTTCAGAAAAATGGTTTTAAAAAGTCACATTTTCGAACAGGTTTATCCAGCAGATTTAGGGGTATTGATATTGAACTCAGGCCGTGGATTTGTGAATTATAAGATCTCCTGAGGCCCCCCTTCACTTCTTCTCAGACATCTCAAGCTTGCACGAGCCAATGCTCTTACTCCTGACTACATGGTCTCTCGCTTCTATTCTGTGCAGTTCACGGTTCTTGTAGCATTCATGCCATATAAGCGCTGGGGCAAAGGTAGGGTTTGAGCAATCAATGAAATCAATGGAATGTTCATTCCATCGCTCACACACAGCTCAGTGGGCATCTGAGAAAGCATCTTTGAGGCAGAGGTCGGTTTGATATGCTCCTAAGCTGCCAGGCTGCTGACGGGGTGGACCTAATTCACTTCACCTTCCAACTGCAGGCCTCTGACCTGGAAGACCTCCTGGATGAATGCAAGTAACTATTCCTAGGCACAGGCTGCCTAAAATATAAACCTGTCAAACTACTCAAACAGTTTCTTGGCCATAGCACATCACCTTTCAAATGTGCTCAAAAGTTGAATACGAGCTTGACAAACTCGAGGCAGCTGTCAGCACCGAGAAAGTCTCTGACACCCCACCCTATGGGTTTCCCCCTTCATTATCGCACGCAAGGCCAAGCAATCATGACAGGTGTGTATCTGCACTTACGTGCGCCTTTTCAATTAAGTTCATCGAGCAAGAACCCCAAATCACACCTATCGTTGACTACATAGAAGCTAATATTACTTGGGCCACATTATTTAGAAACGGGAAGCTCAATTCTATCTACCACCAACTGAAACTTGAAAAGAACTCTAGAGCCATAACCAAGTTCTCTTCCGACGTCAGGCTCAGGTGCTACAAGACACAACACTTTGCTGTCTAGTCCACTGCTTGGGTCTTCCAATACGTTATCTGGTGCCCACTTTGGCGTGGTGGATGTTTTCAGTGTCAGCACCTACCCTAATACCGAAAATGAACATCTCCAGATGCTTGAAATCTATTCTGAAGCATTAAAGACTGTGATCTCATGCTCCACTGTGAAAAACGGTGAGTACTTCAAGGCAACATTGGAGTTTTTTAGATAGGTTTATTGACCATGGTGTCCAACCTGATCCAAAGAAAATGAATGATGTTAAATCTGCCCCTCGCCTACAAACAGTATCTGAGCTTCTGTTTTCTCGGCATGCCAATTACTGCAGGCAAATCATGCTGCAGATTGCCACCATGACGGAACCACTCGGGGAACTCAACAAGACAAGTATAAAGTGGGAATGCATGTTGCGCCACAAACGCGCCTTGCAATAGCCCAAAGGTGCCTTAATGTGTGACATGACATAAGAAGACACAGTGATCTACTAGGTGACACCAGCCCCTGTGGCCTAGGAGCACTACTTACTGAAATTGATAAAAACCACAACACCGTCCTCATTCCAACTGAACAAAGTTACTAAGCCATTGTGGAGTTATGGGCATCAACCATTTCAACCTGTACAGGTATTGACACCCATCTAAAGTTATTGCAAACCTCAGGTCCTCATCCTTCAAGGATCATCCCCAAAATCCCGGCCTTCGATGGAGAAATGGATACCTTAACTGCAAGGATGCAACTGCTCCCTAGAATCCTGTCCCAGTGTGGACAATCCAGTGGCTTTCCCGTCCCGACACCTGAAAGACACCACTGCCTGAAAAACACGCGAGGCACTGCATGCATGCAGGCTCGTTGAACAGGCCCCCACGATGCCATGTGTTACAATCGTTCGTCCTGCTCTCCCCGATACTAGTGCAAATCCAGCTCCCTCGCACCCACTCTCCAGGCATTCCACGCACTTGGCACTCGGACACAAATAACCCACAAAGCCAGAAGTGGGGTTGTAAAAGTGCTGTAATGTTAACACACACACCAGGCTCTGGAGGGCTGCATCGACTCTGCCCCCTCCCAGGCCTCGCTCATACTTATGTACAATGCAAAGCTACATATTAATCTCCTCCCATTAGCCGTACGTATTCATAACAATAGTTCATTTCGCCGAAGAAGAGGCAATCAAGTACATTTCGTAACTTCAGATTGTCTTTGCAAGTCAGGCTCTTATCAACCTTGGGACTTGAGCCAGCAGCATCCGAACTGTGTACATTCTCGAAGGGAGGGCTGTTCATGCCCGTCTCTGCGAGGCCTGCGGCATTCCACAGCTAGCTGGGCTGGTTGTGCTCTGGTGGTTCTCTGCGACATCTGCTTTCATGGCTGTTAGATGTTTAGGCCAGTCCTTATGTCAAATCATTAGGCCAGTGTTCCTGCTTCAGATGTGATGTATCTCGAACCAAAAGAAAGTGCAGAATCAGAAATGTACCACGTAACACCATGCAATGAACCCAAGTCGTCCGTGAGCTGGAGAAAGACAAATGGCCGTCAGGTGCACTGCGAGCCAGTGAGCCGAGGGGAGGAAGGACATGTGCAAAGAGTACACACCTAGGATGACTGCTTCTCGAGCAGTCTCATCAGCATTCAGGACAGCCCAGGGGGAACTTCCCAAATCTGCAGGGGGATTCTTCCTGCGAGGCACACATACATATCAAGATCCCAGAGACCCTGACGGGCCAAGCCATCCTAATCTCCCATGAAGGTCACGAAGGCCAGGTAAAGAGTAAAAAGTGTGGTCCCATGACATTCACAGCAAAGTCAACACAGTAGTGGCCACAACCAGCATGTGCCAGGCGCCAGGAAACAGCAATCCACCCCCACCATCCTGCTCGCAAGACCATCGAATGAAACCATGGCATGAAGTAAGTGCTGGCAACTTCGCCCTACCCAATGGCCATTGCCTAATTGTCCTCATTGGTGACTTTGGGGTAAGCTAAGGTGGAGATAGCACGTTCCATCGATGCACAAGCCATCATTCCCAAACTGGAGAAAATAGAAGCAACCAACAGAACACCACACAAAGTGAAGACTGACCAGGAGCTTCTGTTACATGGTTGAGAATTCCACGACTACAGCAGATGCCTGGAATCCATCAGGTGAACATACTGCATTCTGGCTACAATCCAACAGTGACGTGGAGTGATATATGAGGAAACTAAGTAAAGTAGCTGGCATCGCCACCGAGAGGCCTGCAGACTGAGGGCACGGCACCTCATGATTCCCATGCTACTGCCGCACCCTGGCACACTCCTCTACAGGGTGTTCACCTGCAATACTGCCCACTGCATCAGCACCACTACCATCACCCCAACTCATTCATTGTGGGGACACACTCAGCAGTCCACAATAAACAAGGCAAGGCAATGCGCCGCCAACAGATGAGTGCAGAAAGATGTGGAGATAGGTGACATGAGCCTTGGCAAGAAGAGGCGCGCGCGCGCGCGCGCACACACACACGCACATACGCGCACGCACACACACACACACCCTCTCCCTCCAGCACTACATCCCAGAAAGTATCCCGAATGCCGAAGAGACGCAACCAATAATTACTTCTGGCACCATGGCTGATCAACCCAAGTACAGCCTGAGCCCTGAATCTTCTCCCCTTCCACCACCCGAAGCAAGAGACTATGGTCTCAGCAGATGAAAAGATCTAGAAAGTGCGGTGCCTCCCCACTTCACATGCGTGTTGGAACATTCGGAGGGATGTTATGCACAACGCGCAACTGTTGCCCCTGTACACTCCCATAGGAGCAGCCAGGGTGCACACCAGCAGGAGACATGTTGGAAACATAATCGCTCGTACTAATTAAGAGCCCGCTACTCACTTGAGCTGGAGGATCGCAAACGGGCAGCATCCCCACCACTGGCCTTTCTTAAGGGGCCTCAGTGGTACCATTTCTCTCAACAATCATAGTATAAAGGGTACAGGCGCAGGAATACACTGTATAACCCACAGAGAATCGTTACCTCTTTACGCAACTGCTTTTTCATCCTAATGCACCTGGTCACCTCCATCCCAAGCCCTGCAGTGTGCTTTACTGGGTCACCTCCATCCCGGACCCTGCAGTGTGCTTTACCGGGTCCTTTACCGGGTCACCTCCATCCCAGGCCCTGCAGTGCGCTTTACCGGGTCACCTCCATCCCAGGCCCTGCTGTGTGCTTTACTGGGTCACCTCCATCCCGGACCCTGCAGTGTGCGTTACCGGGTCACCTCCATCCCAGGCCCTGCAGTGCGCTTTACCGGGTCCCCTCCATCCATGGGCCCTGCTGTGTGCTTTACCGGGTCACCTCCATCCCAGGCCCTGCAGTGCGCTTTACCGGGTCATCTCCATCCCAGGCCCTGCAGTGCGCTTTACTGGGTCACCTCCATCCCGGACCCTGCAGTGTGCTTTACCGGGTCACCTCCATCCCAGGCCCTGCAGTGCGCTTTACCGGGTCACCTCCATCCCAAGCCCTGCAGTGCGCTTTACCGGGTCACCTCCATCCCGGACCCTGCAGTGCGCTTTACCGGGTCACCTCCATCCCAGGCCCTGCAGTGCTCTTTACCGGGTCACCTCCATCCCAGGCCCTGCAGTGCGCTTTACCGGGTCACCTCCATCCCAAGCCCTGCAGTGTGCTTTACCGGGTCACCTCCATCCCGGACCCTGCAGTGCGCTTTACCGGGTCACCTCCATCCCAGGCCCTGCAGTGGGCTTTACCGGGTCACCTCCATCCCAGGACCTGCAGTGTGCTTTACCGGGTCACCGCCATCCCAGGCCCTGCAGTGCGTTTTACCGGGTCACCTCCATCCCAGGCCCTGCAGTGCGCTTTACCGGGTCACCTCCATCCCAAGCCCTGCAGTGTGCTTTACCGGGTCACCTCCATCCCGGACCCTGCAGTGCGCTTTACCGGGTCACCTCCATCCCAGGCCTTGCAGTGTGCTTTACCAGGTCACCTCCATCCCAGGCCCTGCAGTGCGCTTTACCGGGTCACCTCCATCCATGGGCCCTGGTGTGTGCTTTGCCGGGTCACCTCAATCCCAGGCCCTGCAGTGCGCTTTACCGGGTCACCTCCATCCCAGGCCCTGCAGTGTGCTTTACCGGGTCACCTCCATCCCAGGCCCTGCAGTGTGCTTTTCCGGGACACCTCCATCCCAGGCCCTGCAGTGCGCTTTACCGGGTCACCTCAATCCCAGGCCCTGCAGTGTGCTTTACCGGGTCACCTCAATCCCAGGCCCTGCAGTGCGCTTTACCGGGTAACCTCCATCCCAGGCCCTGTTGTGTGCTTTACTGCCTCCTCAAGACCCATCCCAGGCCCTGCAGTGTGCTTTACCGGGTCACCTCCATCCCAGGCCCTGCAGTGCGCTTTACCGGGTCACCTCCATCCCAGGCCCTGCTGTGTGCTTTACCGGGTCACCTCCATCCCGGGCCCTGCTGTGTGCTTTACCGGGTCACCTCAATCCCAGGTCCTGCAGTGCGTTTTACCGGGTCACCTCCATCCCAGGCCCTGCAGTGCGCTTTACCGGGTCACCTCAATCCCAGGCCCTGCAGTGTGCTTTACCGAGTCACCTACATCCCAGGCCCTGCAGTGCGCTTTACCGGGTCACCTCAATCCCAGGCACTGCAGTGTGCTTTACCGGGTCACCTCAATCCCAGGCACTGCAGTGTGCTTTACCGGGTCACCTCAATCCCAGGCCCTGCAGTGCGCTTTACCGGGTAACCTCCATCCCAGGCCCTGCTGTGTGCTTTACTGCCTCCTCAAGACCCATCCCAGGCCCTGCAGTGCGCTTTACCGGGTTACCTCCATCCCAGGCCCTGCAGTGTGCTTTACCAGGTCACCTCCATCCCAGGCCCTTTCAGTGTGCTTTACTGCCCCCTCCAGCCCCATCCCAGACCATGCAGTGTGCTTTAGTGGGTTACCTCCATCCCAGGCCCTGCCGTGTGCTTTACCAGGTCACCTCCATGCCAGGACCTGCTATGTGCTTTACCGGGTCACCTCCATCCCAGGCCCTGTGTGTGCTTTACCGGGTCACCTCCATCCCAGGCTTTGCAGTGTGCTTTATTGGGTCACCTTCATCCCAGGCCTTGCAGTTTGCTTTACCGGGTCACCTCCAGCCCTGGATTGTGCTTTACCCCTCACCCCACAGCCCCCCATCCCAGACCATGCAGTGTGCTTTACTGGGTCACCTCCATCCCAGGCCCTGCAGTGTGCTTTACTGGGTCACCCCACATCCCAGGCCCTTCTGTGTGCTTTACCGGCTCACCCCACATCCCAGGCCCTACAGTGTGCTTTACAGGGTCACCTCCATCCCAGGCCCTGCAGTGTGCTTTCTTACATATTTTCTGTCTGTAAAGTGTGAGGCCGGGTGCGGGCAGTGAAAACAACCTGCGCATGCAAATGAAGACGGACCAGTAAATGATACAAATAAAAAGTGTTAGGGAGAATTTTCAAAAATCTGCTAATTCCCTTCACCTTAGAGACCCCCCAGCAACTTTGCTAGATTTTGAGGACTTGATTTTTTTTTCCTGGAAAGAGTGTGAGCCTTTTTTCCCACACTTTCTTGTATTTTGATGTATGTTTTACTCTCGTGTTCTTTGATTATGGAGTTTTAAGATAACTCCATATGCATCTTTTCATGTGTGTTACACAGCACCCTCAGTGCAGTGACACATGGATGTCTTTTTAGACTTCCCAAAGGTTTAAATACCTTCTCTGGGATAAACTACTGTTTCCCAGAGAATCTATGGTTAAATTGACTTTACTAGACTTTTTAAATTCCTAGACCCAGCACACACTATCTTCCTATAGAGAGCTGGAGGGGTTACCTAGTATCCCCTGTGTCTAGAAACTCACGTAGCAGTCAAATGCTACCCTTTTCTATCGAAATGGCTGGTGACAGTGGTTTTAGAACAAACTACCATGATGTTTCCCGACTGCGAACACCGTTAGCTAAAAATCGCGGGAGCCATGTTTTTAAGATGGCGCCTTAAGCCCCTTTGTTTAAATGGGTCCCGGTCTTTTTTTTCACCATTTCTTTTTGGAAAGGTCCTTCTAGTGTTTGTCTCTGCGCGCCAAACCAGGTTTGGTCCCTTTATTTCCATGCCTTTGGTGGGCTTCAGGACCAAAGACCGCCTCTGGCGTCTGACTGTCTGGGTTGGGCAGGAAGTGAGGGAGGTGCCCGGAAATCCCTGCGCTTAGTCTCCTAGGAGACCCAAATGCACTCTGGCATGATTGGCTGGCTTACTGTCCGGCAAGGACAGCCACCCTGCTCAGTGAGTGGCAGCTAGGCTTGAATGAATGGGAGAAAACTGTTTACAAGGCGAGTCTCCTGGACTGGAAAGCAGAGTCGACCACTGGAACGAGAGAACCGAAGACGAGCTGGAAGAGGACAGCTGCTGCAACTCCTGGACCGTTGGTTTGCCCGGTGAAGCCCTGCTGCAGGTCCGAATTGCCAAGTTCATCTCGATAGAGAAGCCCCTTCAAGGGCGACTTCTTCCTTTGAGTTGGTGGGACCAATCAACTCGAAGCTGGTTAGGATTAACCAGAGGGAAGGACACCAGCTTGTGTGCTTGAAGAACAGTTACTCGAACTGAAGTGACTCAATTTTCCGACGATCCCGTGCAGTGCAGGAGTCCCCTGACATCCTCCCTCTTGTCCCCACGACTGAGGCTCAGGAACAGTGAGATCTGCAGGAACTGCCAGGAACTAACGTCTTCAGCTGCATCTTTTGCGTCATACTAAGGTACTGTGCCAACCCGATTGAGAGAACGTCTCTCTCATAGTGAAAGTTCGTGGAACTTTCAGAACTTACAGGCCTAATCAGCTTGTGACCCAACATATGATTCTTTTTCGTACAAACTACTTCTGAGAACTTTGGCAAAGACTTTACCGTTTACTTCAAGAACTGCTCTTTCCTATCCAAAACAATAGTCCATTGATTTTGACCTATGCCTATTGAACTGTATCGAGTCCTCTAGTGAAGTATAACTATTTGCTCTGCCTAAGAAAGTATTTGTGATCTATTCTGCTAACTTGTGCCTTTACCTTCCCATTCAAAGTGACTGAAATGCCATTTGGCTCCTATTTCAGGGGAGCTTAAATTGTTTGGAAACTTATTGGTTTTGTGTTGAAGTATATTTGTGTATAATATTAAGTTGCCTCCTTCTAGTGAATGTTTTCTAAATGATTGTGTAATAAATTAATAAGTGTTTTACCAAGAAACCTTGAGTACAAGTGTCTACTTGAACCACTGTGATTGTAAGACCTCTGTGTAACTTTGTGTACTGCTCACATTCACTCTTGAGATAAGCCTGGCTGCTCAGCTCGCTACCACAAAACTGTGTAGTACAGACTTATACCAAAGATTGTTTTTTGCTTACACCTGTAGTCCTATTTGTATGTGGTGGTCCCATAGGGTACTGCATGCAATTCTGCCTAACAAAAACGTTTCAGCTTTTGTCCGCTTTGCCATGCATATGATTCTGCAGTGTTGTTCTGTTTAGACACGGCTACTGCAACAAGAGTGTTAAAAAGACAATGCGTTCTTCAATGGGATTTTCCCATTCAAAAGTGCTTTTGTGATTTGGGCCTCCGGTCCCCTGAGGCCAATTGGTACTTAAAATCACTAGATGTGGGCTGTACGGTGTATTCCTGCGCCAGTCCCTTAAATGGATATTTGCAAAAGAATGATTAAAGAAAATATACCATTGCAATTGCCTCAGACAGGCCAGTGAATGACAATCAGCCCCATGTCAGGGGTAAAATGGCTGCGTGACCATGCTCCTAAACCCATCCACATCGCATTCATAGCCATGAACACTGGCGCCAAGGCTGCCAATGTCCCCGGGCACCAAGTTAAGACAGGAAGGGCTATCTTCCTCAGCCTAGAAGGCAATCCGCGGGATGGCTCAAGCAGGCAAGCACGGTGCCAGCCTGACAGAGGCCCGAGAGCAGGGGCAGCAGAATAGAGCCCAGATCCAGTCCGCAATGGCAACAATGCCCGATGGGCCAATTCTGGCTGACCCGGCTGAGCACTTCAAATGTCTGAGATTGATAAATTAAATAACATCAAAAATGTGGTAATTATGTCATTATAACGGTTTCAGATGAAATGTCCGAATAAAAATTACCGCCCCCACCAAAAGACCTAAAACACACAGAACGAAAGTTCTAACTACCAAAAGTTCGAACTTTTCGTGGTATGCGTTAAGGTATTTTGGTGGGGTCGGTATGGGGCTAGGAGGGTGTTCCCCTCAACACACTGCTCACTACAGTGAGCTGAGGTTGCGGGGGACACCCCCCAAACACGTACCAGAAGAAGAGAAAAGAAAAAGCCGTCGGCTGCGGTGGATGTCCCCGCAACCACCCGCTCACTATACTATATATAGTGAGGGGGGGTTGCAGGGAGGGGGTGTCCCCCACAACCCACGCCCACTATAGTGAGCGGGGGTTGCGGGGGACACCCCTGCAGCTGCCCAAAAAAGGAAAAGGATCCTGCGGCGCTGCAGGGACACAGCACAAAGGATGGAAAGGTAAGTAGGGTGGTGGGGGTATGTTGGGGTGTGGGTGGGAGTGTGTTGTGGGTGTATGTATGGATGGTTTTTTATTGGATTGTCGCATGGGAAATGTACGAACATTTGTAGTGCGTACATTTCCCATGCGAACATTTCCGTCACAGACTTTTCCGCAACAGAAATATCACGCAGATCCATTATAACACGATAGCACTTAGAAGTTGGGGGAATCCGGCATGAAGTATGATTTGTATCAATTTGGGAAATGTCACAGCCCTATTTTCACAAAACAGCAGACAAGGAACAGTGAAAGGATTATTGCCACCCTAGGCGAAAAGTGATTTTGCTACCCCCTCCCCCGCAACCCCATTTGTCCTGCCTATACAATCCCCTCATCCAAGCTGTGTCCTCGCCACTTTATATGCATGCCTTTGCCCGCCATGTTCACAAACTGCATTTTCTCCATGTTTTAGACCTTTCCATAACAAGGTAAGATTAAATCACTCTCTTTCACACATAATATATAATATACAGGCTGAAATAGAAACTATGACCAGATCAAGAAGAATTAGCAATACAAATAGGCATAATCACGACAAACTGATATCAGCAGATTTAAAAGTAATGACCCGCTGACATCCCATTCACACACTCCTTGCTTGACCCCCAAACTCACACAAGTGTGGGGCGGGTTTTTGGGGTTAGGGTGATTACATCGAATCTATTTGGTTGAAGGAGAATTTGTAGCTTTGTTTTTAGTTTGACAGGTTGATTTTGACCCCCCGCAGCCACCCCTTTACCCCCACATCAAAAATGATTTCCCTAAACCCACCCGCACATATTTATGTGGCAAAATGAATCAAAGAATATGCAACCAATTCTCCTGTGACCAAATAGGCTACGCAGTAATCTCCCCTTCCCGTTTCTTGGGCCACTTGATTTACATACAGTAGGCGTCTATTTGAAAGTTGTTGAAAGGTGGCAATTGCTTCCTGCCACCAACCCCAATGGCTCCCTGCGAGCACCCCTGATTTGGAGGTGGAACTACAACTGGCTATGCTTGTCATATCTCTGCCTCTACACTACCCACACCTGCACCCATTAAACCCCCACTAAAGAGAGTGGCAGGAACCACCACTCAAATCACTGCAAGTGAGCGAGTGTTAGTGGCTGTCAGTAGTTTTGCTACCGCCACTGCTAGCTCTGTTTGGTGGGAGCCCACTGACATCATCTTTCCACATATCAAGGATGGCACAAAAATCCCTTTTACGCAACAGCATTCGCAGGCGAGCAGAGGGAATTCATTTGGCATTGCAGAGATGGAGAGGAAAACGGGCAAACATTAGTCACACACAGGGTGGCTGGCCTACAATCCTGATGAATGCGGTTTGATCCCCGAGATCGGTTTTAATTCATAAATTCAAAGAGGTCATCCAATGTTTCTCTTTGAGCTGATTGGACTGAGTCCACCCTCCTGAATGAAGTGGGAGGACTCCGTCCCCCCCGTGTGTACCCTCGAATTGAGCCCTGATTGTTTTACTATTTATTATTAAATATGGCGTATTTAATTAAAGTATATGTATTTCTCCTACACCCTTGATTTGACATTCCTTTATTTTGGACTGTTGTACTTTGCCGTTTGGGTTGCTGCTGTTTCCCATTCACACCCCTCGTAAGTGTAAATCCTTCACTCTAATTACAAATGGCGAAAGAGGTATATCTCTAACTGTGCCTGTTTCACATTTATGATTGGGATCACTCTTGGTTTGTAGAAGTGTGACAGCTGAGTATGTGGTTTAGCCACTACTCATGCTTGTACTCATGCGGGGCAGAAGTCATTTTGCCAGAAAGAATTTCAACCAAGATACCCCCAAATTACACGGAGGTAAGTACATGTGGCTAAGCAGTTAGAAATCCCTCTTAGAAGGGCAGAGAGGAGATCATAAAGTACAGTTTGTCAAGACATAAACACACAATAAATGAAAGTCCACACAGTTCATGATGAAAACATACTTTTTAGCTATACTAGTGCCCGTAGAGGGACAATGAGATTGTAACAAGCAATCTCATTGGGCCTCACTGGGCATTACCAACCGAGAATACCTGGAATCCTACTCCGCACTGCGTCCCTTCTTTTCCCCTGCAGGAGGGTGTGGCAGCTTCTCAGCCAATGAGGATGCTCGGAATGGGGTAATCCCCGCTCAGGGCCACCAC
Organism: Ambystoma mexicanum; assembly: GCF_040938575.1. Lineage (NCBI taxonomy): Eukaryota > Metazoa > Chordata > Amphibia > Caudata > Ambystomatidae > Ambystoma > Ambystoma mexicanum. The sequence goes on along the minus strand of NC_090926.1, from coordinate 1,038,695,918 downwards.
ACGTCTGCAAGCTGCCATTGCACCCTGCTGGGAATTCTATGTAAGAGTTTTGCCTCCACCCGCACAACCATCCATTGAATCCCCTCCACAACCGCTCAACCCCACTTACCTTCTTTTTTCTCCATTTCAGGAGCAGACCCGCTTGGAAAATTTCTGTCCCCAGCGCGTCCGCTCGCGATCCACGCCAGGCCGTCATGGAAAGGAAGAAGGGACTAAACGTAGTCCTGAGAAACAGCAACCATGCCATATTTTCAGCTTAAAAAACAGCTATTAGCATCCCAGAAGAGCAATTTACCCCTCCTGGCAGTGGCATTACTCGCTCCCCTCTGTCCTTTAACTTGGGCCCAGAAAATGTACTCACCCAGAAAGGCACCCACCCATCAGGGTTTATTGCTTAAATGTTACCAAAGTTTCAGGGGAGCTGCAGAGGAGGTAACCTTTCAGTTTGCAAGGATGGTGGACTCCATCAGAAATGTGCCAGACCGAGGTTTGGCAACCAGAGGCCTGGAGGAGGAAGGCTGCAGAGCACTGTTGCAGAAAGAATCAGATTAGTGGTACCTGAGAGGAAGGTCTGCACACAGATACCCCGGGCACTCAAAACATACACCAATGTTGGATTTGAGGCTCAACGACCTTAAGGATGTTTACAAGGATGCTTAGCACCGAAGAAACAGTACACAGTTTAAGGGGTGGAGGGTTGAGTTTCACTGATTTTCTGCAGGGTGCAAATTCAGCCCCTAATCCAAGAAGTGCACATGAAGCCTCTGGGTTTCAGAGATGCAGGTGAGGACAGCAGGCTCAGATCAAGTGACCATCACAGTGGTGAATCATAATCCTTGTTATTCAGGAGGGGGACAAAGGGCGCGGTGGCGCCTGCAGGGTGTGTTGTGCGTTGTTGCTGTTTACCTGCTGTGGTCAGAAGCGCTGATGCCTTAGACCTAAACCTTACCTCCCTGCTTACCCACCAAATCTTCTAAATCAGTGAGTTCCCCGATGAGGGCAAAGCCTGCGGGAGACAAAGAGCGCGGGTGTTGGAACCTGCGGGGTGTGTTGTTGCTGTTTCCCTGCTGTGTTCAGAAGCACTGATGACTCAGACCTAAGCCCCAGCCCCCTGCTTACCCGCCAAATCTTCAAAAGCTGTGAGTTGCCCCATGGGGACAAAAGGGCACTGGTTTTGGTGCCTGCATGGCGTTCACGCCCTGCAGATAACAGCGCCCTCAAGTTGTTCCTGAATCAGAGTTTTGGAAAAGTCTTTGTGGATACCTTGGGGGTACTTGGACTCCTGCAGCCTCCTCTCCACAGCTAAACGAGGTAGGGGAGGCTTGATTATTGTTGCCATTTGACTTGACGGGGAGAGACTCTGGGAGAGACCATGGCCCCTGGCTTATATTTGTCTCGAACATTTGTCACCTGTTTGGGGGAGCGGCTGATTTTATACCACCTGTTGCTATGGTTAAAAGGAAAGCTGAGGAGGACGCACCTCTGGGCCATACCAAAAGTAAAATCTGAAGGATATTTAAGCCCATAAAAGACGTTAATACTTTAATACTAGACATAAAGGACTTATTACAGGATATAGATGGTATAAAAAATGGGAATATTGAAAATCAGCCTGAAGCGGAGCCTATGGAGAGAACCCAGCGAGGAGCCAGAGATCCACCCCTATTAGTCAAATCTGACGGTGTGGCTACGGTTGGAAAGGTAGACCCATCAACATATTGCTATATTGTGAGTCATACTGAGGATGCTCTTCGGAGTCAATATGAGGGGGTGTTCTCAATCAAGGTGAGTGGGGTATTCTGAGGCACAGCAAGCAAGATATTCTGAGTCACAGTGAGGGGGTAGTTTGTGGCATGGCAAATGGAATCCGATGTATTCTTCCATAGGTAGTTAGTGTTTCTCATTAGAAGACGGCAGGTGTGGAGCATTACTCTTGCGAGAGCGGCTCTGGCCGGACTCTCTCAAGACTTTGCACTAGAGGGAGGTGCAGCGGAAGCCGCTGTGGAGAGCGAGCAGACCCAGGAGGTGAGCAGTCGTACACTCAGCGATCCTCTGGTTTACAAGGACTATGAAACATGAACCTGCAGGCCCCATGTCAGTACAAGGGACTTGATTATATATTACAGTGACCCTGTCCTTTCTGTATACAGTTCTGAATAGAGATTAAGTTTCCTACCATACTACTTTACAAGGCTCATCATGGACAGGCCACAACATATTTGGCGACGAGGAGGGGATTAAACCAGCGGCCACCCAGATAGCTGGTGAAGGAACATGAAATGTGCAACACCACCACTAGCGTATCTACAGACACCAGGCAGGCCAGTGATTCCCAGTGGGAACCACTGTTTACTACGTATAGGGATGTTTTGGAAGGGGCAGGCTACACCCCAGGAAGGAAGAAGGCCATGCTGCTAAATGCAATGGGGTGAAAGGGCAGAGAATATTTGCTGGACTGATGCCTAAACCAGTTGAGATGAGGAAGATGATGTATATAAGGAAGCTAAAAGGAGAATAATTAAGAGATTCTCCAACTTAGAAAACACTGCACTACACAGAATACGATTTTACACCAAGAGGCATGACAATACTGAGCCTGTATGATATGATATGGCATTTGTAATGCGCTTATACACAAGTGTTTCAAGGCGCAACGAGGAAAGGGAGGGGGAACAGAGGGAAGACGGATAACGATCCTACTAGACCAGGTGTCATTCTGATCACGCAAGTGCATGGGAAGGGGTAAGTGGGAAAGTGCAGGGGGATGGGGACAGTGCAGTAAATGGGACAAATAAATAACAATAAGTAAAAGTATGGCCAGTAGGTGGCAAGTGCAAGTGTAAGTGCAGACATCAGGTGTCAATTCTGGTAGTGGGACTATGTAGACTATGTAGACAACTATGTCACAAGACTGCGAGAAATGGCCGCATTATGTGAGTTTTGGGACAACATGGAAAATATGATATGCGACATGCTGGTGGTGCACACGAATAGCAGAAAGGAGCAAGACAAGTACATGCTAGAAATAGAACTACAGTTAGACAAAGCCATTCAGATCGCCAGGCCAGCGGAGGAGACCATGCTCAGATGCAAAGGAACGGCTGGAAGCTTGCAGAGTGCAGAGGTGCATGGCACCAGAGAAGACAGAGACAAACCGAGAGAACCCCTGAGAGGCCACGGATATGCGAGCGCTTGAGATCTTGTGAATGATAAGGCATGTCCAGACAGGGGCAAGGAATGCATCAACTCCAAGAAAAAAATTGAAAACTTTCCCAAGGTGTGTTGCTGGCTAAGTAGGAAACAGACATTCTTAGAGGTAAAAGAAGGTAGAGGAAGAGATGGTGGACGAAGAGTCGTCAGAAGATGGTAACACCATGATTGTTGTGGTGAACAGAGCAAAAGCCAGAAGATAGAAACCTCACTGCCTGATCAAAGTGGATGGAAATTAAACTGGATTTGGGTCGGAACTAACCAAATTGCCCATTTGAACCTACAAAAAAATGGGAGGAAAGCAAAAGTGGAGGTTTGGAAGACGAAAAACAGTGGCAAGGTATTTGGAGTGGACAAAGCATGCCTGCGAGGGTACATGAAAGGAAACATCATGTTTATAGGCAGACAGACCTTAACAAGAGTATATTTCTCAATGGAGGGACCGGCAGTGCTGTGGTGGGATGACCAGGCAAAATTGAATATCAAGCTGGATCCAAGTACGGAAGATTAAGTCCTTCCCATATGAGCAGGAGGACCATCACTATCCAGAGAAGAGTTCCTATATTGTTCTCAGGAGATCTGTGAAGGATAAAAAACTGTGTGCATGAAATTCATTTGAGAGAAGGTGCTGTGCCAGTCAGACACAAAGTGAGACCTGTCCGAGTTGCTGCGAGGGATGCATTACAAAGTCTGCCCCTGAAGATGGACTGGTTGAGTCCAGTTGTTCTGATCAATGATTAAGGAGGTGCAATACTTTTAAACTTTTAATCAAAAATGTACATACGTGATGCCCATCATAAAATACATTTACATAAAGAGTTGAGGTCACTTACACCGTGTATCACTCCATTTGGCACATACCGCTATACCAGAATGCTGTTCGGCCTATCTTTAGCCACTTCACTGTTTCAGATGATAATGGACTCTTTACTGTGCAATATAGGAAATGAATCATACTTCCAAGTTCATATCCTCATTTATGCAGCATATTAGGGGACCCATGCTGTGGTACTGAGAAATGTTTTGAAGAAACTGCAGGGTGCTGGAGTAAAATTTCAGTATGAGAAGTGCATGACCAAGGCAAAGGAAGCGGAATATCTGGGGTACAAGATATCATGAGGTGACATTAGCCCCAAGAATAACTTACTTGAAGCAATTGTCATGGCACCAGCACCAACCACCAAAGAAGAGCTGAGGTCGCTCTTGGGTCTGGTGGAATATTACGCAAAATCTGTATCACGATTATCTGAGATGACAGCGCCCATGATGGAACTGCTGAAGAAGGGGATGCAGTACTAGTGGAGAACAGAAAAGAAGGTTGCATTTGGAGACATTAATAAAATGATAGTGGAAGTCCTGTGCCTTTGGCTTTTTAACCCAATGTGGAAGAACTACATCACCACACATGCGAGTGCCTATGAGCTAGGAGCAACTCTGACACAGATTAGAGGTGATGCTCAGCATGTTGCAGCGTTAGAATCCAAGGCACCATCAGAGAAGGAGAACAACTATTCAACTATATGTTATATGTTTGGTTTTTAGGTGCCTTCCTGGTTTAGCCCCCAGTTATCTTGCCGCTAAAATGTCTTTTCGCTGTCCAACTTGTCCACTCTGATCTCCCGGTGAAAATCTCTTGACTATACCTTCCTCTTACTTTGTGCATTGTGGAGATGCTTTTCCATATGCGGCTCCCAAGCCTGGAATCTGCTGCCTGTTGATCTCCATAATCAATTCTCTGTCTTTGTTTAGGAAGAAGCTAAAAACATCTATCTTCCAATAACGTTCTCATCCTTTGACCATATGGTTACATCTGCTTGTCACGTTATTGACATCTGCTCCTAGAGGCAGTTCCTGCTCGGTTCTTTTGCGGATCTGCGCACTATAATGAACCAAATCAATCAACTATAGAGCAAGAGATGCTTGCATGCGCGTGGGCGGTGGAGTACTTCAGGTCATGTGTGGGCAATCAAGTTTTATCTGGGTACAGATCACAAGCCTCTGGTGCACCCAGGGTGAACAAACCCACTCTACGGCTCGCACGCATAGCAGCCAAACTACAGGAATATGCACACAAATCATGCACATTCTGGGATGGAAGAACTTGTCGGCTGATTGTATGTCATACTTACCTGAACAAAACGACAAAGACAAAACCTTCCTGCAAGACGAGTGCATAGTGGCGTCCGTCAGCAATTTAAGGGGTTCATGGAAATGAGAGACCAACATTGGTTAGACGAATCGGCCAAAGATGAGTCAGCGCTGAAGCTGATGAGATGGGTCAAGAATGGATGGCCGAGTGATAGGGCGATTCCAGAAGGCCTGCGATTATACTGGAAAGTAACAGAAGAAATACATGAAGAGAACGGCTTACTATTCAGGGGTGACCTATTAATACCTCCCTTGGCGTGAAGACAAATTAGACTACACAGGGCCCATTCAATTCAAGGCACTTAGGAAGCAACATGATGAGACACAGCTTAAGGGAAGCACACTGGTGGCCCTGCATGGGCCACGATATAAGGATTATGATGAAAAGATGTCATGAGTATTTAAACAGTGACAAAAGGTTGAAAGTGAGGCAGGCACCTCTTGTCCCCACAGACATCCCGCAGGGAGTAGGGCAGAGGTTGGGGGTTGGACTTCGTAGGCCCCTTGGAAGCCATAAAGTCTGAGCACAGGTACGGGATAGTAATTGTAGACTATCTATAGAAATGGGTAGAGACTGATTTTGTGTCTGCTATCACAGCAAGGAGAGTGATTGACATTCTCAAGTTTCTGTTTCAAAAAGGAGGGCTACCTACCCAAAGAGATAGTGATAGACAATGGAGTCGAATTGAAGTCGACTGAGATGGCCAAATTCATGCGCGACAAACCACATAAGACAGATCAAGGCACCCTTATAGCACCCACAAGCCAATGGGCTAGTGGAAAGAGCAAATTGTTTCATAAAGGGAGCCAATCAGTTTGCCGTGGCATTAGGTATGGAGCTGCACAAGACGGTGAAAGAGGCAGTGGCTACTCACAGACTCACTGCCAATGCAACCACTTGGTATCACCCTTCCACATGTTGAGAGGCTAGAGAACTGCAACTACCGTAGTCCCCCTATGCCTGTCCAGAGTAAGAGAGGATGACACAGTAAACATGGAAGAAGTGGTGTGGAGAATCAAGAAAAGTAAGGATCACATTAGTGGCATGACAACCGCATGGCTGTTCAAATGACTGAGGTAGAAGAGGGCGATATGGTAAAGATCAGACTACCTCCCAAAGACCGGGTGACAGGGGCCCGATACAGCAAACCTATCAAGGTTATGATGAGGAGCACAAATCATGTGTGCACCCAAGATGGTAAAGGTTGGAAGTTTTAAAGAGTGGCAGTGTTTGCAAAAGGTACTGTGAAAACGAGCAGTTTATCGCCTCGCGCCAAACCAAGCAAAAGAAGAGTGCCACAAAGAGAAGAGAGCAGTGAGAATTGCTTACCAGGTCCGGGTGGCGATCAGATGGACAGAGAGGTCAAGTCCAGGGGACTCAGTAAGAGCAGGTGGAGCAAAGTGACATGACGCACAGAGGAAACAAGGAAGGGGGTAATGAAGAACGCTCACCCATTGAAGTGAGTGGGGGTGGACATCAGCAACAGGTGAGAAGAAAGAAGATGAAGCATGAGGATTATATGATGGAAGAAGGACATCACGCTTCTCAAGAAAATGAGGTATGTGGAGCATTCGTTTTTTGAGAGCTGCTCCAGCTGTACTCTCACAAGACTTCGTCCACACAAGCGGGAAGTGCTGTGGAAGGTGGAGTGGAGAGCAAGTGGACCTAAGAGATTGCACATGCAGCAGTCCTCCTAATCACAAAGACTATATGAACCTGCAGGCCCCAGTTCAGTACAAGGGACTTGATTATATGACAGCGAACCCAACAGTCCTTTATGCCTAAAGTTCTGACTGCAGATTAAAAGCTTCCTAAAATACTACTTTTATAGGTTCCTCATTAGAAGGCCATAACAGCAGGCTTGTTTCACTTTTCTAACAACTCTCTCTCTTTGTATCTTTCTTTCTGTCTCTTCCACTTTGTTCTCCTTTCTCCTCCACGCTCTCACTCTCTCTTTCACTCCTTACAGCTTTATCTTTACCCATCTATCTCTCATCCCGTTTCACTATCTCCCATCTCTCGCTGCTCTCGTCTATCTCGTTTCTACTTTGTTCTCGTTCTTTCCTGGCTCTTTTTTCTGTACCTCTCGTGATTCATTGCTGTCTCTTCGTGTTAAGCCCGTAATCATTCCCCATCTTTATTTCTTCTCTTCTCGTCCAGCACCAGGTGTGATCCTGGACATCCTTCTCTCTGTATCTCACTGCAGCACATGGTCAGCAGATGGGCTTTTCTACCAATATGAATAATGACACCTCTCACCTTTTATCCGCAACCACATGCTCCTACCATGCCAGTCCCACCTGGCTGTCTCTTTGTTCTTAACCTGCCTATTCTGTACAAACGCTGTGATACCCTTGGGTTTGGGTGTTACAAAAATGTTATAAATAAATTAAATGTGGTGGACAAAAGGTCTGAAGTAGTGTAGAGTGTGGGGCGTGGAAGGTGTAAAGGAGCACAGAGTGTGGGGCATTGCGTTGATCCGAGCATAGAGTGTGGGGGCAAAGAGTGTAAAGGAGCATAGCGTGTGGGGCATTGCGTTGATCCGAGCATAGAGTGTGGGGGCAAAGAGTGTAAAGGAGCACAGAGTGTGGGGCATTGCGTTGATCCGAGCATAGAGTGTGGGGGCAAAGAGTGTAAAGGAGCATAGCGTGTAAGCGCAATGGATATGTGGCACAGATAATGTGTGGATGGTAGGAACAGTTTGGAATCAAGGGGAGATGTTTGTCCCGCAGAGCTCAGCTCAATGCCTGCATCACAGGAAAAAAGGTGTCCACCGCGAGGACCCCTAACCCACTGCTAAACGGGTATGAACTACAACGAGGATATCATTTGAATTTTTGCACTGCTATGCATGTGCACACATACTAGCTACTGCACTTTTACTTCACTCCTTTTTCAGCTATCCTAATCAGGAGAAACTTGAAATATCCATATAGTGGATGCAGACCACTAGGAAGTCCTTTGAAACAACAGCAGGACCTCTAATTTTAAAGCTGACAATTATTGACTACAGGTAATTACTATTTACCAAACAGCGTGATAGACCTGATCTAGGCGATCTACTCCAAATGCTTTTCATTATATTTTTAGCTATTATAATTAGGAAATATCACAAACTAATTCACATGGAGTATCAACTTTCAAGAGGAATTTTGTAATAACATCGTGAAGGTTATCTTTATGGTGGAAACCCTATGACCAAAGGTAATTTCATTTATCAAGTGCTTTAACCTGAATTTTGAAATGGGAACACATTTGGTGATGATCATATTGCTAACATAAGCATATCATGCAGGTTTAGAGGGCTCCTGAGTGGCACACAGAGATAAGTCCATAAATGAGGACTGTTAGGAAAGAACCTAATCGTAAGAGTTGCATTATTTGAAAAGAGAATGCTAACGGTTACCAATGTGGTCAGTACATTTACTCTCTGGGCATAGGTTTGTTGGTATGGGTCTAAGGTCTCTGTCTAAACCCAGAACCTGAGAAGCAAATGCTCGTTTAAAGGTAAATGTATCTGTAATATGTCATGCTTAAAATATGAAAAATATACATTCATGTGTTGGAGGTTTTTGGCAGCAATATGCTTAATGGTGTTTTTCATTTTTCTTACTCACTCGCCCCCTCCCCGTTCTCCTCCCTCTTCTCTCACATCAGATAATTATCTGGGTTCTGAGTGTCATTAAACTGAACTAATTATGGACTTGAGTGCTAATATGCATCTTACTGTGCATAAGAAACTAGTTTTGTTAACAACCTTGACAAATCCGGGGAGGGCGAAACATTGGCACGTGCTGTCCAATTAGTTGTTATTCTTGGGTTTTCCTTGCGCAGTGGAATGTTCCTCGATATGCCAATGAATAGTTTTTGATTATGGTTTTTGGATGAATGTACATCTTAATTGACATTACTATTAGATTTTTGTACAGTATGTTTATTTCATGAACTAAATATTGTCATACTATAAAAATAACCCACAGCGCAACAGTGCCTGGATTTTTTTTGCATACTGTTTTATACATAGGCTGGTTGGAGTGTTCCAGGTTCCGGACCACTGTAGCTATAGTGGATGGTTTCTCTTGAAATAGCTTTGTATAAGGTATAATGCAACTACTTTGCAATTGGATTTAGGAGGGCACAAGGTCCTATTTTTCTAACACCTCTTCTTTATAGCTTCAAGCCGCATCACAGGCATTGCCTTGCACTCTTGGCAGATATCTGAACCCCCCCTGTGCCTCGGTCACTTTCCTCAGCTCCAGCTTGTGCTGAGACAGCTCAGAGGCTGTATCCAGGGAGTGAGAAGGACCCTCTGCTGCCAGCATCAGACCTCCAGAGCTATCCTATGTCAGGACTGACGGCCACCGAACTTCAAACTTCAGACCATCTGCCTACAACTACAGCGCCCCTCTCACCCCCAGACCTCCTCAGAACTACCTGTTCTAACCGTGAGCTCCTTGAAACTCCTCTGCCAATATACCGAGCGTTTCTGCCCACACAGACAGCATCCCTCTAACACTTTGTGCTCTCCGAAAGTCCTTGTCCATCTGCACTCCCCGCTCTCTTCTCACTCTTATCAGACGCTCTCTTCCTACAGGCAGGAGGAGTTTATAAATACATGGTTGTTTTGTGTTGATGTGTGGGTGAAGTGTGTGAATATTGGCCAATATGTCGGTCTGTGAGGGGTGGTTTCAGTTTATTTCAGTGCAGTGTTGTCAACTAGAGTACTTTGCCTTTAAGTGTCAACAGGCATCAATTTGGCTGAACCCAAAGATTAAAGACAATGCTAAACCACTTGTTTGGCCTGAATGGTTTCTATGCGGCATTAGAAAGATTAGTGATCTTGGTACGGATGGACGATGGCTGTCTGCGAACGTGGTGAGAGAACAATGGGACTTTAGGAGATTGACAGATTCTGCCTACAGGCGTTTAAAGAAATCGCTAGGTGATGTTGATTGGACTACTACTCTGGATTTGGATATTTTTCAGACGAGGCCTAAAGAGGGAGAAGCTGGACTGGCTAGCAGAATATATTATATAGGTTGATTTTGGCAAACTCTGATAGAAATGAAAAATTGCAAGAAGAATGGAGTAGGAGAATTGATTTTGATGTTACTCCTGAGAATTGGCACAATATGTGCATGAATGCTCTTTTATGTTCTATAAATTTGGGAGAGAGAACTCGTCAAATTAAAATACTGAACAGAGTTTATTGGTGTCCTGAAAGATTGAAAAGAAGAGGTCTTGCAAATATTGATGAGTGTTGGGGCTGTGAACAAGAAGTTGGATCCTTGGAACACATGTTGTGGAGTTATGTATGAGTCTGTGGTTTTTGGGCTGAGGTGTGTGAGGCTTGTGTTAAAGTTACAGGTATGAATCTAAATCTGGACTTCAAAACAGTGATAATTGGAGATGTTACAGAATTAAATGAACTAAGTTCTGCTCATATGAAATGGCTTTTCAGGGCTACTATTGTGGGCAAGCGCCTAGTTCTTCGAGGATGGAAAACGAAGATTGCTCCATCATTTGATGAATGGGTGGATGAGATGTATAGGCTTTCAAAGATGGAAAGGATGATTTACAAATTGAAAAACAAACTGTCCACTTTTGCCAGGATCTGGGAAAAATGTATTTATGTCTATTAATTTCAAGAATTACATGGATTTTATTATTTATTTTCTTTTCTGGGGGTGGGTTTGGTTGGGGTGTTGTACAAGAATGCAGAAAATTAGCAATACATATAAAACCTTATTTCATTGAACGGATTGTATTCTTGTAATTGGAAATGTTAAGGTTTGTATTTAAAATGTATATAAATATTTTTTAAAAAATTAACTAGAGTACTTGTTTGACTTTAAATATCTCTTTAGGAAGAAAAAAAAGAACATACTGTATCCCTCAACAGAAATCAATGGAAGGGCAGAATGTTGTTAATTTTCATTTGTTCTAGCAATACTTTTGTACTAGCCCATGCATTATTAGGGTTTTCAGTAAACTGCTTTATTCACGCCATGTCATTCCTTTCACGGTGTGCAGTCACATCACCTGATCCAACCTACATGTACTGAGGCACATGATGTCTGCCTTCAGACAATACAACCTCCCCCAAAATAATAACAGTTCCCACCATTTTCTTCTATCCACTGTCTTGGTCGTTTAATCACTCGATGTGGTCGTCTATCGGCCCTTGTGGTAATGTTATCTCACTCTTCTCCGTGGAGTTCCTTCGTCTTGGGATTCCTCTTCATCCCCTGTGTATACGGATTCTTTATTATGTCATCCCACTCTCCACTTCTCTCCTTCTGCTCTCTTGGGCCTTGTTTATTGATCTTCCTGAAGAAGGAAATGTTTCTCATCACTCTCTTGTCAGCCCTCGCGGCAGTGATCATGGAGCCTTTCCTCCTTAGCACAGTCAGAGGCTCTGGGTCATCCCCTTGTGGGTCACAGATTGTCTTACCAAAACGCTCTTGCCCCCCCCGGATGTCAGACACACATGCCTTCCGCCCATGATCTGCGTACCTCTCCAACCTTTCTTTTGCCACCTCATCATTCCAGGTCACCACTTCTTACCTCTGTTTTCTTGTGTGAGGTGTGCGGCAGTCTGGTCCTCACAGAGCACCCAAACATCGGTTCAGCTCGGCAGATGCCATGGAGCTGTGTAGTGTGTTTCGGTAGTCTCGCAACATCTGGCAGATGGTCTGCTCTATCGGTTTGCGTGTGATGTTGGCCACGCTCACTGCCCTTTTAATGGTTGCCATGAACCTTTCTAGGGCCCCATTTGCCTGAGGCCATAGCGGTGTCACTCTCCAATGGTGGAACCCCATATATTGTGCAAACATTTTAAAGTCATTCCCCGTGAATGGGGGACTGTTGTCCAATTTCACAATTTTTGGGATGCCGTAAATAGAAAAGATGTGGTCCAGAGCTGGGATTACAGACGTCGCTGCCGTGGACGGCAGAAGTTGAATCTCTGGGTACTTCATCCAGTACCACAAGAACATATGTGACCGATCATAGCGGGCTGAAGAAGTCTATTGCCACCTCTTCCCACACCTGATCTGGCAGCTGCATCATCTGTACGGGTTCGGGAACTGTGTGGGGTAGTAAGCTGAGGCAGATTTGACAGGACTTGAGGATGCTTTCTATCATGCTGTCCATGTTGGGGAACCATACCTTTTGTCTGAGAAGTCTCTTGTTGGACACTATGCCTCTATGTCCTTCCTGGGCCAGGTCTACTATTTGCTGCTGTAGGGGTGATGGTATTATTATCCTGTAACCTTTCAGTATCAGGTCAGATGGTGAGATTGACAGTTCATCTTTTACTCGGGCCAGTGATCTTAATAGGTGCATGTCAATTGCTGTGTTCAAGGACACCTGTCCCTCCACTGTCCGCCGTCAACCTATTCGGATGCATGTTTGCTATCAGTTGCAGGGTTGGGTCTTCCGTCGTGTGTTGTGCAATGTCTGCCAACACAATCATTGGTGGCCTGGCATGGTGCTCCATGAAGTTCACATACCCTTCTGCTCGGTCGCTGGTTGACTGTGGGCTTGGAAGCGGATGACACGACAAGAAGTCTGCTGGATTTTCTTCTTTCCCAGATTTGTGTACTAAAATAAATTGGTATTCTTGGAGGTTCAGGCCCCATCTGGCAATGTGAAGAGGCGTTTGGGCTGTCTGTTTCCCATAAACGTGATATAGGTCTGATGGTCTGTGATGATTGTGAAAGACTTGCTGTACAGAAATAAATGAAAATGTTTGCAGGCCTGCACCATGGCAAGGCTTCCTTTCTCCACCTGGGAGAAGCGTTGTTCTGCGTCAGTAAGCTTTTGCTAGCATATGATACTATTCTCCTAGCAGAGTGGTTGCTTCCAGTGTGCTCAGCAAGTATAGTACTGAGGTTAACTCGGCTGGCATCTACTGCCACTTCAGTGTATAGGTTGGGGTCAAAAAACGACATGCACGTGGCTGACGCTATTTCCAGTCTGATTGTGTCAAATTCTTCCTGCTGAGATGGGCCCCAAGCAAACTTGTGATCTGCTTTAGTCATTGCCCGTAGAGGGGAGCTGACGGATACGAAGTCTGGAAGGTAGCGGGTGTAATAGCTTGCCAGGCCTAGGAACAAACAAACGTGTGCAGTATTTGTTGGATGAGGGGCCTCAGTCAGGGCTGTGATCTACAATACTCGTAGGAGGGTGGCGTTGTGTGACTCTTGTGATCGTCCATATACAAGAATGTCATCACTGTAATTGAGGAAGTGCAGAATGTGACAGATGCACTTCACAATTTTGTCTTGGAAAAACTCTCTTATAGCGGAAATGTCCCACGTAATTTTGTGAATGTCGGATATAGCGCAGAATTCCATTTTTAGCTCGATCTGGTGGCACCCTTTGTTGAGGCTCAGTCTGGAAATGCATCATGTCAGTGATGCATGGTGTCTGATGGCTTTCCCTCATGATGGCTCGGCTAGGGACGTGCATGTCAATGCACATATATGACCTCCAGGTCCTTTCTTTGGGACTGGAACCACTGGCGAAACCCACGTTGTGGGACCTGTGGCAGATTTGGTAATGTCTACTTTAATTAGCGGCTGCAGTTTTTTTTCAACCTAGTGCTGAATATTGAAGGATATTCCCCTATAGTGTTGAGCCACCGGCTTGACGGACTGGTCGATATGGAGATTGATTTGACACCCTTTTAGTTTCACTATAAACAGTGTCAGGAACGTTGCCTCTATTTTCACGGTAGGTGATATGTATTTGTTGGCCATGAGGCGGTATAATATGTGGATGAGCCCCATTTGTATGGCTGATTGGAAGCTCAGTATGCACCCACAGTTGGCTTCTGCGTCTATGACATGTATTGTGATGCCGTCAGCCTTTTCTTTGTAATTACAGATGGTTGTAAACAACCCTTTGCATGGTAATGGTTCTTTCATCACATAGGCGTGGCTTTCTTCTCTTGAGTGAGGAGGGATTTGTGCCTGGGCTGTTTGTAGTCCTTGGTGTGTTGACTAGTCGCTCTAGGTGCGCGGCACATGGATCTAAAGTGGTCTTCCCCTCTGCAGGCCGAGCATTCTTACCCCAACGCTGGGCATGTGCCATCATGTGGAAATTCAAAGCTGCAGCGCACGCACTGACGCTTGTCATTCTTGGTCTCTTTGAGCGGTTTGGGCTGTGTCATGATTTTGTGTAAACCTTCTCCTTTAGGTGGGTGCTGGTGTGATCTGTAGTTTGCTCATGGTAGATATCTGGTGTTCAGGGGCCATGGTCATATTTGCTAGCTGTAAGATTTCTGCCAGGGTGTGGGACTTTTGTAAAAGCTTTTTCTTGAAAGGTATATCATTAGAGTGTACACGTGATACTCACAGTGTTTTACTCTGGCCCTTAGCTGTGTTACAAATGTGTCCATGGTCTCACTCTGTAGCTATACCGTGGTGTGGAAGACGTGGCGCTCATAATCTCCATTTTGTGAACAACTAAATGCTCATTTAGGATATCCTTTTGCTGGTGATGTGTAAGCGACATCTTCTGGTAGTTCAAAGATGGTATCCTTCACTTCTGGGCCCGCTGTCAATGTGAGGTGCCCTTTTATGCGTTTGTCATCCTGTAGACCCAGGGCGTCCAGATAGACATCGAAAACCTGTATCCATCGTGTCCATCATGGACCGAGATTTGTGGTGTCTGTTGTGTCAAATGGGAGGAGGGATGGTATTGGGAACGTGTCCTGGACTTGTTGTGCCAGCCGTCCCCCCCTCCTCCCGCAGCCAGTCACACAACCTCTTCCGCTTGTGGTTTATAGTCAATAAATCGAATTTAAAAAAGTGGAATACCAAAATGTTGCGAAAAAAAAATTTCGAATGTGTTTTAAAAATTTTTTTATGGGGGTTCCCCCCCAGCCCTCCGTTTATTTTTATTAGCTAAAGCCAAAAAACATACAAATTAAAAAAAAAACACATTCAGATTTTTTTTCGACATTTTTTTTTTCGACATTTTTGTATTCGACTTTTCTCATTTGACATCATGACTGGCCACCTCCGCTTGTACCTGCTCTCAGATTTTCTTTTTTTTTTAATAGGTTGGTGCGCCCACGTTGCTTGTGCTGTATCTGGTGTGGCTCGCCTCTGCCATATCTCTGCAATGAGCTGTTGCTTCCTGTGTAGATATATATGTGTGTGTGCTGCACTGTGCTTTCTTTCCCTTTTTATTTATGTCTCTTTTCCTGTATCATGTGCGCCGGATGCTCACGGAGTGTAGCGCTTGTGCTCCATGTGTGCTTTATCTCCTAACATGCTGTATTTATTGATTATTTTAGTTGTATGCCTGCTCCTCCCGGTCGCCGGATGCATGTGGATTGTGGCGCTGTTGTCTTGTACAGCCCTATGCGGGCCGCTTCAGCCGAGCGTGGCTCCGTGCCAGTGTATAGTGGCACTGCCGGCACTCACCACTCTGCCGGGTGTTGGGTGATGACGGCGCCCATGTTGCGTTCCCCCACTGTCTCCTGCACGTGTGGCCAGGTGGGGCTGGCAGCTCATGTTGCTGCAGGTCCCAGCACCTTCCTGCGCTGCTAGCAAACGGTACGCTCAGCAGTCAACGGTGCGGGTGCCGCTGATGCCCTGGGCTCTCCACCTGCAGGATCGCACCGGGGAAGGTGCGTGGGGAGCTCGCCTGGCCAATCGATCAGTGTAGGCTCGATCAACTCGTTGTCGTTGTGATAGCCTACAGAGCGGGTGATCAATGAGGCACGTCCACACACTACAAGGGTTTTGAGAAAACTGCTTTATTCACGCCCCGTCATTCCTTTCATGACGTGCGGTCACATGACCTGGTCCTGCCTCCATGTACTGTGGCTCATGATGTCTGCCTTCAGACACTACAAGTTTCACATTTGCTATGCTCTGTTCAAGTGCCTAGTCCTCTTTTGGTGCCTAACAAACATTTTTGGCGAAAAAGCAGTCTGAAACATTTGGATAGGATAGCCAAGGGGTTGATAAAAGTGGCTACATTTCCAAGAGACTTTCCTCTTCAGCACAACCCAAAACTGACACTGTTATAAAGAAGGAAAGGGATGCTGGTGGTTCATGTTGTTTCCTTCTTGGTGATGATCCATCGCACATCATTACCACTTTCTCTCGTGCCCTAATTACTAATTTATTGAATGCCGCAGTACGACCACTTTCCAATTTCTACTTTGCACTAATATTGCCATTTTACTAGTCTTGGGAATTCACAGCCCTAGTTTCCAGTGGGAATAATGGCCAACAATGGATCTATGGTCAGTATCCTTACTGCCCCACTGTGGGGTCTGCAACCTGAGGCTGTCCAGATGTTTTAGACTAAAACTCATGATCCTTTACCATTGAATACCCTGTCTCGGCCTGATGTCATCTGTAGTTCAACACTTCTGGACAACTATGGGTTGCAGACACCTCTTGGACTATGCCTTCAACCCTAGATGTGCTTTTACAATAAACCTGTTGAACTTCATCCCATAATGCCTTTGGTTGCCCACATAACCTACTACCCATGTCCTTCATCTTCCATAATTTGGAGGGACAATCCGAATGTGTTTTCTGCTACACTGTGGCGCACTTCTGTGGAAGTGCATATGCCCTCAATATCTCCCACTTAAACAGAAAACACATGCATACACACTGACACATGAAGGAGCAAGTTTCAACTCACTCAATGTACTTGCTAGGGAATTTTTGTGCATAAGAGTGAATGAGTGAGTGTGAATGTTTGAGTGAACGATGTTGTCTTGACCCATGGGTCACTTCAAAAAGTCTGCACCTCCAGATGTCAATCGTCCTCGATCCCTAGCTCCATCAAGGACTAGAGAAACAGGTCTCCCAAAGCAGGGGGTACCCCATTGAGACAGGGGAACAAAAGACGACAAGGTGAGAGTTCTTCACAGCATACCTGAAATAATAGGGATTGTCAGTATCCTTTTTCTTTTTTAAGTTTTTATTAGCATTTTTAACAACAGTAACAGTTCCCAACAAGAAACCTGCCCTACCGCCTGAACGCCCCTCTCCTCCCCTTGGTTCGAAAGTAGCCCCAAAACATGCCAGTTCGTTTCATGCCTTACGCTCAGCGATCAAAGGCTAACTCCGCAGACAGGCAAACGTCGTTAATCCACTCCTAGCACGCCTTCTCCTGGATGCTCCATTATCCCCAGGAGCCGCATAGCCCGAGGGCACCATAACGCTCTTGACCCCTCCATCAGATACCGCAGCAGGGCAGTCCAGTCAGTGTAGAATCTAGCATGAACCCTCTGGATGGAGTATGTGAGACACTCCATAGCCCCCAAGTTCCACATTTTTGCAACCCATTTGTGATCCTGGGGGGGGGTCCCTTGCCTTCCATTTGCGGGCTAGTCCCAGAGCCGCCGTCAGCATCATTATCACATATAGCTTTTAACCCGGACTGGTTTTGCTTGCTTCAAGTGGTCCCCCCAAAGCTATGATCGCAAGTCCCTTGTACCTCCTGAAGTTGATTCCTAAAACTTGATTGGCCGCCTTTAGGACTCCCTCCCAGTAACTCTCAATTTTCGGGAACTCTCACCAAATGTGCTCCCAAGTGCACTCAGCCCTGCAGTCCCTCCAGCAGAGGTGCGATATCCTCGGGTACATTCTATGAAGCTTCGAGGGGATCAAGTGCCACCGTGTTACCAGTTTCAGCCAGATCTCCCTTCTCTGGATAGACCTTGTTAGCTTGAGAATCTGTGACCAAAGCCTGGCCCAATCTTTCTCCTCTGCCACACCCCCGAGGCCAGTTCCCACCTCCTCATATATGGCCTCGCTGGGGATACCTCACCTGCCTTCAAATGTTTGTAAATTGCGTAATCAAATGCTTATCCCTGGATTCCCTGCTGAGATACCTTTCAAACAGGGTCAGCTGGTGACTTGCCGCTTGTAGCATATTAGGATGGTGAAGCCAGTGCCTCAGTTGAAAGTATCTGAACCTTTCCCTTTATCCTAAAGCAAAGTCAGCTTTACATTGCTCAAATAGTTTCATCTGGCCATTACTAAACATATCCGGCACCAGCCTACAGCCCCCTTGTTGCCAAGACTCGAACGCAGCTGTGTTGTTCCCCGGTGTAAATGGGGGATATCCAAAGAGGGGAGTGCAGGGGGAGGGAAAAGTTGTGAGATGAGCCTCCTGCACAGCCTTGTCTCAGGTTCGGCTCACCAAATCTATGCATATGATTGGGCCTGTCCTGCTTGGGCTTCCATAGAACTAGCTCTAGATCTTCCCCTATTACCGCCCTATCCATGGGCCTCCATATCTTCCCCGTTCATCTTTCTTCCAATCCCAAATCACTTTTAGCTGGGCTGCCCTATAGTATGCCCTAAAGTCCAGACTCCCCATACCTCCCCGTTCTGTAGGGGCTCTCATCAGCTTGGCTGCCATTCTCGGGCGCTTGTTGGCCCACACAAACCTGTTGGTTATTCTGTTCAAAGCCCTGAAAAAGGCTGGGGAAATATATACCGGGAGAGCATCAAAATAGTACAGCACTTGTGGGAGCACGACCATTTTTAAAGTATTGATACACCCTAGCCATGAGACCGCTAGGAGGCCCCAATCTACCAATTTAGACTTCAGTTTCTCCAATAAGGGCGGATAATTAACCTGGTACAGTTGATCGCTGGATATGGCCAATTTTACACCCAGGTAAGTGAGAGAGTTTCCGACCCATCTCTATGGAGAAGTTCCTTTTAATGCCTCTGCGGGATCCCTCGGGATGATGAGGTTGAGGATTTCTGTTTTGGAGGCATTAATTTTAAGCCCTGCCAAGGATCAAAAGTGCCGAAGCTCCATTTCTACCCCTAGTAGAGCAGTGTCTGGCTGAGTCAGGGACAATATCATGTCATCCGCAAACACCGCTATTTTATGGGTTTCCCCGGCGAAGGGTGCCCCCTTTATATTCTGATTGGATCTCACCGCTTGCAGGAAGGGCTCAAGGTGGAGTGCATAAAATATCGGGGATAGCGGGCATCCCTGTTTGGTCCCCCTCCCAACGGCAACTGGTTCCGTCAGACGTCAATTTACCACTAACTGGAGAGTTGGGTGTCAGTAATTGACCTGGACTCTGTCCAGGAATTTGGGGCCAAATCTCATCTTTTGCATAGTCGCGAAGAGGAATACCCACTCCACCCGGTCGAACGCCTTCTCGGCGTTGATCACCTCAAGGATAGTAGGGATTTGTCTTTTATTGACCTTCTCTATCAGATGGACCAATCTTCTGACATTGTCGCCAGTCTGCCGGCCCCTCACAAAACCTGAATGGTCCGGATGAACCAGTTTGGGGATTATATGATCTAACCTTGTTGCCAAACTCTTAGCGTGGATCTTAGAGTCCACATTCATCAATGCTATGGGACGGTATGAGGAGCACTCAGTAGGGTCCTTCCCCTTTTTGTGAATGAGGACGACTTTCGCCTCCTCCATAGATCTCGTGAAAAGACTGTCCCTACCTATTTGGTTAAAGAGGGTGGTTAGGATCGGTATTAACACCTCCCTGTGGGTTTTTATAAAATTCAGCTACAAAACCGCCCGGGCCTGGAGATTTGAGGGTAGGTAATGATTTAATTACAGCCCTCCCTTCGTCCTCCGTAATGTCCTGTTCTAGGAATGCCTTCTCCCCACCCGAGATGCAGGTTAGCTGGACTCTAAGGAATCTAGCTGGGTCATAAATGATGGGTTATCGGAAACGTACAAAGAGGAGTAGAATTTCGTGAACTCCCATTTGATGTCATCATTGTTGGTGGTAACTCCCCACTCCCCAGTTCTGATTTTCAATATTAATTTGTCTTTCTGTTCCTTCCTAAGCGTTCTCTCCAGCAAGCGATCCGCCGTATTGGCTTTGATGTAGTATTTTTGCCTAAGCTGTAAAAGGTTGCGTTCTGCCGCCCGGGTCTGGAGAATATCTAGTTGTCCACGGACAGCTCTGTACTCTCTCCCAGTAGCCGCGGACCGATTGCTACCCATTTTGGCCATTATCCCCTTAAACTCCTCCTCCAACCGAGCCTCCTCTAATTTTATTTCTCGATCCCTTCTCTCCTTTATTGCAATAATAGTGCCTCTTAAAGTGGCCTTAAAGGCATCCCACCTTACCTGCAGGGTTGTGTGCCCCTCTTTTATATGCAAAAAGAACAGTTCTATTTCTTCCTCTACCTCCCGGCTGAGAAGTTGGTCTTTAAAGAGAGATGTTGGGTAGAGCCATCTCCTCTGTCCCGGGGGCCTCTTGTCACCCTTCATGTTTAGAATTATTGGGGCGTGATCAGATAGTATTGTCATGCCAATGGAGCTATCAAGCGCCTCTCCCAGGATAGTTGACGATAGGCAAATGTAATCTATCCTGGAATGGGAGCGGTGGGCATGCGATAAAAAGTATACCCCTCTGTGTCCCTATGTATCCCCCTCCACGCATCAACTAGATTACTAATTTTGTCCCTCAGTTCACGGGATGGGCCACCCTGCAGGGTCACTACCCCATGGCTCGTATCTTTGGATGGGTCCCAAGCGATATTGAAATCTGCTGGTCAGTATAGTCGGGGATTTGGCAAATCCCTCAAGTCTGTTTAGGATGGTTTGAATAAAGAGGTCTTGAGCTATATTCGGAGCGTACAGGGTCGCAACAGTGAGCGCCTCCCCACTCCCCTGTAGAGACACCACCAGAAACCTTCCCTGCTCATCCAAGTCCCTCTCAATGACCTGTAACTCTAGCCCGTCTCTCAAAGCTATTAGGACCCGCGCCTTTTTACTGGGTTGTGTAGCCTGTACCAGTCTAGAATAACCCCATAGTTTAACCCTTGATCTGTCCAGAGTATGAATGTGGGACTCTTGCAGCATTACGATATCTGGGTGCGCCCTTCTAATGTAAAGTTCTAATTTTTTCCGCTTAACTGGAGAGTTGAGGCCGTTGACATTAAGGGAAAGTAACCTCAACGTACATCTAATAGGGATGCTATGTTCAAAAAGTCTCGCTTTTGCATGATTCTCCAAGTTAGTAGCTTTGAATACTCCGCCCTGATGATCCCCCTCTTCCCTGAGCATCTACGTTGAGTTGTCGCTTTCTGCCATTCAGACACCCTCGATCCCCCCTTCCCCTGCTTCTGGTGAGCCGGAGCAACTGGCCAGTGGCCCCCGTCGACTCAAAACCTCGAGAGTCGCTCCGCAGACTGCCCCCCCAGTGTGACCAACACGGGATATCCCCATCCCATTCCAAGAATGAGCACCACCCTGCCCGAGGCCCCTCAACCTAGTGTCCTGTGTAGGTTTGTGTATTCATCCCTTCTTGCATGCCCTCCCCAGGCATTCCTGTACTGATCCAATGGACTCCGCCCCACGAGATGGCAGCCCCAGATGCTCTAGTCACTCCTAGGTCTCCTGTTACTTCCTTACTGGCAGGCCTCGCAAGTTTGGTTGGGCCTCGCTCCTCCTTGGTTTTTTGGCCCGGACTGTGGACCACTGCCATGGCTTGTGCTCCGCCCGTTGGTAGGAGGGTGGGATGTGCGGCAATGGGGGGCCTTCCTCCTGCCGCAGGAGGGCGATTCCCTGATCACTTGTCATGATTTTCTGAGGCTTCCCCTTCCAATCAAATGTTAGGCCAAACGGGTGTGTCCATCCTGAGATCTTAGATATGCCAGAACTGGTCCCATCCTTCTCCTTTTAGATAAGGTGGCTTGAGCTAAGTCCTGACACAGCGTTATCTCTGCGCGTTGTATGTGATCCTCCCCGCCTTCCTCGCCTTTGACAGTAAGTGTTCCTTTAGGGAGTAGCTGTGTATTGCCGCCAAGATATCTATAGGGGTGGGGCCAGGGTCTGCTCTTTTTGGGCCTGCTCTATGGATTCTGTCAAATACTATGTCCACCGGGGCAGCGTCATCCAGGACATCGACAAAGATTCCCTTTACCACTTGGCACAGATCTTGGTCCTGGGGGACCTCTGGCAGACCCCTGATTCGATTGTGTGAACGCCTGGACTTGTTCTCCAAGTCCTCAACCTGGAGTTCCAGGTTATGAGTGGCAGTGGCCAGTGTGTCCAGGAGCGAATCCGTCTTCTTTGCACCCTCAGCTAGATCATGGATTGCTCTCTCATTCGTGTCGACTCTCTCCTCTAAATTGTTGATGTCACTCTTAATTTCCTGAAGACCCTCTGCCAAGGCCTCTCTGAGCGCGTCCATCTGATTCTGGCCAGCTGTGGTAATTTTGTCTACAATGTCAGCCAAAGCTGCCTGTGTGACTGGTTGATCTTCTTCTCCTTGATCAGCTGAAGGTTCCTCGGTAAGCCACTCGTTGGATTGGGTCCCCTGGGGCTCATCCTGTTCCTTGGCCCATATTTTGGTGAGCGTGCCCTCCTACACTTTCCCGGGGGACCTTGGGGGTGGATGCAAGTCCTTCGTCTTGTTTTCCGACGTGCCTCAGGTCTGTTGGTCAGTATTGGTGTAGTAGTCTGCCGGTGGACTACTGCAGGTAGGCTGTCCTTCTGGGGCGTCGAAACGTTACCACTGTTGCGTACTTCTTGTAGGGGAAAGTGCCTCCCAGATGTAGCTGTCCGTGCCGCCCAAGCAGGGTGGATGAGGGGCGTGAGGGAGAAGCTGAATTATTATAGAGAATTGAGTGCGTGGTGCAAAAGCGCTCACAGGGTCTTCTCCACTCCCACCCTCGGATGCTAATGTGGAGTCTGGATATCCCTCCTCGGTCGACTCCGTGCCCTACTCCCCAGGGGGTTCCACGCCTGCCCTTAGATCCGAGGGCCCTGGCGCGGTGCCACTGAGCCACTGCTGCAAGTCTTGGGTGCTGGGCGAGAGGCTAGAACCGTTAAGCTGAAACCGATGAGGCCGAGCTGCAGGCAATTAGCAGGAGCAGCCCACCAACCACGTCCTGCGCCAGGCATGGTCTGCACTACTTCTCCAATTGTCTTTTAAGTCCCTCAATGTGGGGGCCAGTTCCTGAGTGCTTGCGCATATGGCAGTAAGCTATGCCCCCTTGAGTACAGGGGTTATGGTGGAGTAAGCTCTTGCCTGGTTTGTAGGTACTCGCAGAGCTGTTGTGGCCCCTGTGCTGCTGCGCGCTGCTGTGTGTCTCTGCAGGGGGGGTGCAGGGAGTCAGGGGTCCGCAGCAGGAATGGAAGGCGCGGCTCGTACCTGGATCTGGGGTCCCTACAATGGGCTCTTCCCCCCAGAGGGCTTCCGATGTGTGGTGGCCAAGTGGGCAGCCCGAGGCCTGTATCCTCTCCAACAGGGAGTTCCCCTGTGTGGCTCCGGCTGCTGAATCGGGCCGCTCTGGATACAATGCTCACAATAACTGATGCCTCGGTGCTAATACTGCCGGGGGCCTCAGGTGATCATACTCGTATGCCGTAATGATAGGGGCACTCCGGAGCCTCTCAGGACCGGGCCGCGGTGTAACGCAATGCGCTCTGGCAAACCCAGCCCACGCCTCCCGCGGGTTCTTCACTACGCAGCAGGCGTCTGCAGGGCCAGCACCGGACTCTGCTCTTTTCCGCTGACCGTTGGGGTGCCGGTTCGCTGCGATCCAGCCCTTTCTGGCTTGGCGGCACTTCGATGCTTCAGAGGAGGTTGGAGTGGACCGCACCGCTCCCGCGTTGGATGAGATGCGGCCGCACCCAACGCCGTGTGTCAGCCCGCAGGGGGACCCATAAATCCGGGTCTCTAAAGATCAGCAAGGGAGTGCCCCACGACTGCTGTGCTCCAGGTGCCTGTAGTATCGTTTTTTCGTTGCCTAGGGATGGCTGCAAGCACTGATGTGTGGGCTAAGGAGCTTCCAGGGTCGGGAGCTCGGTGGTCGCGCTATCTAAAATATCGCAGCCATCTTGGAATCTGTCAGTATCCTTTTATAAATCTTAACATTACCATGAATTCAAGTAAACATGAGTCTTGCTGAAGAGAGAGCTACTGGCTGCATGACTCAGCAGGCACCCAATCGAACACTGCCGTGACCGACTCTCGTAATGAGGGAGCGCTGGGAACCCAAAGTAGGTTAATGAATGGGTCTCCCTGCATGGAGAATGGGTCTCCCTGTCTGTGTAAAAAGCACCACAGCTTAGCAGTGAAAACCCAGCTAGGATGTGCTGAGAATCGAAGCGTGATCCTGCCCACCATACAGGTTGAAAGAAGTGGTGTACGCTGCCCAGAGAAAAGACCAGAGTTGACAGCAGCAAGATTTAGGGAATCGGTGCACAAGCAGCATGGAAGCAGGAGCGTGTGGGGCGAGGCAGACCAGAAACAGGAGTAGAGGAGTGTTGAGAGAAAGGCCAGAAGAGAGCAGCAAAGGGAAGGAATGGGAGCGTGAGTGCAAAGAGAAAAGGAGAGGAAGCCAGGACTCAAAGCAGGAAATGTGGAACGAAGATCCAAAAGGTGGTCTGAAGCTATCACAAATGAAACCAAAACGTTGCTAAGCATTGAAGTCAGAGTTATTTTTCTATTTCAAAGATCTATTACCCTTATCACAAAAGTCCCTGAGCTAGTTCCTGTTTCCTATGCTGATGCCACCCGCCATCTTTTAATGGTGCTCACACATTTTCTCTTGAGTGGTCTTTTATTAAGGATCAATTGAACAATATCTTTCCTGGAATCCCGACAAGTAACACACACCCGCGCTCAGGTATCACTGACCTCCCTCACTAATGAGATGCTAACGTGTTTGGTATGTGTGAGAGAGCTTAGTGCTCATCTGTGCATGTATGTGTATGAGCTGTTGTGTTCATATGTACATTCAAAATAAATCAAGTATGCATCTAATAACGAAATGTATGCTTGTGTAGGCATCTTGGTTATCACCATGTTAACAGGCATGCAGGGCTTGGAGAAACCCTCCTATCAAATATAGTGATCACAGACCTGTGCCATCATCCCACAATGACGTCATAGGCACAAGCATGTTTACGCTCATGCCAGTGGGGAAGCAACTTAAGCCTACTCGCAGCTGTAAACACCCAACTAAAAAAAATATAGAGCTGCATTCGCCTATAGGGAGATAAAGTTACATTTTCTTTTCAAACTCTCTTAGACAAAGTTTGTTCATGAATAGCACAAAAACTGCTTGGCAGATCAACACCAAATTCAGAGTACAGTTCTTACTTGAAATCCTTGTTTGGTATGTGTTGAGACTGGACCTGTGGTCACACAGCCCAGAGAGATCAGTGGTGGGGGCACCCAGGCTACTCTTTAGCAGGCACAGTTGCGGACTGGCTCACAGGCACACGGGCCAGCCTGAGGGTTGCTGGAGACACTCAGCCGACACTTACAGGTGCAAGGATCACCCTGCTTGCCGTAGTCACACGGCCAGACATCAGCTGCCGGGGGCTCCCGGACTAGCAGCATATATGCCAACAATCTGTGACTAAAAATCTGTAGGAATCTTAAAGTTTCAAAAATAGTCAGGCGAGGAGGTAATGATAGGAATAGGCCGCGCCAGCACCCCATTGTCATTGAATGAGCCCGCCGCCGCGGGTGCATTCAATGACAATGATGCGCCTGCCATGCCTTCTGCCACCACGCCAGCTCGGGGGAGCCCTTGAAAGACTCCCCCGAGCTGGCGTGGTGGGAGGCTAATGGCACCTTTTGTCAAAGGCACCCGCAGCAGAGGGGCGCATTTAGCCCGCCGCCGTGGGTGCCCTTTACATCAAAAGCCTGCATGCCGTGCCTTCTCCGGCTATGCCAGCTCGGGGGAGCCCTTGAAAGACTCCCCCGAGCTGGCGTGGTGGGGGGCTAACGGCGCCTTTTGTCAAAGGCACCGCGGCGGAGGGGCGCAATTAGCCCGCCGCCATGGGTGCCTTTTACATCAAAAGCCTGCATGCCGCGCCTTCTCCGGCTACGCCAGCTCGGAGGAGCCCTTGAAAGACTCCCCCGAGCTGGCGTGGTGGGGGGCTAACGGCGCCTTTTGTCAAAGGCACCGCGGCGGAGAAGCGCATTTAGCCCGCCGCCATGGGCGCCTTTTACATCAAAAGCATGCATGCTGCGCCTTCTCCCGCTACGCCAGCTTGGGGGAGCCCTTGAAAAACTCACCCGAGCTGGCGTGGCCAAAAAAGAAAATTACAATTTAAAAAAAAAAAAGATTTTTTTTAAATCGGTATTTGTTGCCAATAAATCGGTAGGCGGTAGGACTGCTTAAAAAGCGGTATCCTACCGCCTAAATCGGTAGGGTTGGCAAGTATGTAGCAGCTGCTCTGTGTTCACACAGAGGGACAGTGGCCAGGGGACACCCAAGTTACACATGCTGATCTGGATCACCCCAGACTCATGCACTTTTCCGGTGCCAGGCTCCACGGAAACACAGCGAGATTATGACCGCAGTGTTCCTGGAAGTCAGGGGCCGGAAAAATGTAAAATTCCCATTCCCATTGAGTCCCACAGGACTCAATGGGAATGGGGAAGAAGGAAGCACCGGCACCGTTAATAACGGTGTTGGTGCTTCCCGGAAAGTCTGTGAGCACTGGCGTTCGCCCGCCAGGTCTGACCTGGCGGGAGGGGCAGCATCCGCCCGCAGGCTCGTAGTCTGCCGGTCCAGTAACAACGGTGCCGGTAGGCTTACCGGCACCGCTGTTACTAGACCGGCACACTTGTAGTGAGGCCCAGTGACTTATTTCAAAACCAAAAAAGTTAAATAAGTGTTTGCACTTATTTGGAATAAATAATAAGCAGGATTGTCTCAGGAGGATAGCTCAGGGGCAACGTGCTCGCCTTGGAAGCTAGACGACACAGAGCAACACAGGTTAGATCCCCTGGTCCGCGCTTAGAAACCTCTGGGTATTAAGCGCATTATAAATAACCTATCATATCATAACCAATAAGCAGGCAATCTTATCCCAGCGGGCCTCATTATGAGTCCGGCGGTAGCCATGCCGGTAAAAACGGCACAGCTGCCGCCAGAGTCATTTTTTTCCCAGCGTCCGGCATTGGGGTTTACCAGAACATTACAGCCCCGGCGGTCCCGGTAATTCCTCATTGCCGGGTGCCAGAAAATATTACTCCCTATTCCCATTCGAGTCCCATTGGGCTCAATGGGAAAGGGTAGGACGGATGCACTGGCACCATTCATAAATGGTGCCCGTGTATCTGTCTAGGTCTGCGAGTGGTGCCTTTCCGCCCGCCAGGTGAGACCTGGCGGGCGGAAAGGCAACCGCTCGCAAGAACTCGTAGTTTGCCGGTCCGGTCTTACCGGACCGTCAACCTTGTAATGAGGGCCAGTGTCTTTTGTTGTGTGTTTTTAAGTCTTGAAAGTACATTTGGAAAAACTAAAGGGCGTATTTTAGGTTGGCATTGCTTTGCACTCAGGAACTTTTACTCCTCCAATTAATATGGGTCTTGGGGAGAGGTCAACAAGAATATCCTTTTTGCTTAACATTTCTACAATGATTTATATGTTCGTCAAGATGCTTTACTACGATTTGTCTACTCTTCAAGTCATCTCTATAGAACAGAGTAGCTATGAAAGCAAAATAAACATTAACACATATTCCTACTTACCGGACCTGAGAAATATGTGATCGAGGGCTTGAACTGGTATCAAATCCTGCCTTCACCACTTAGCTAGTTTGTGATCCTGGGCAAATCATTTGATCTCACAGTTCCATATCTGTAGTTTTTTTTTTTTTAGGGAAAACTCTGTAAGTCCTGATTTTCACTGATTAGATGATGATCTTAAAATAAAACAGACCAAATGTGTGTGTTTTTTAACAATAGTGTCCATTTAGAGAGAGAGAGAGAAAGAGAGAGAGAGAGAGAATATATATGGATGTATATCTCCTCTTTTTTTAACCTGGAGCAGAGGCGTAGCCAGGATTGCCCAACAAGTGGGGCCTGAAGCTAATTTAGTGGGGCCCGGTGCAGTGCCATTAACATCTGTAAATGCCTGCCCAGCAATGCTGAGTGGGCATTGAACGATTTGGGGTGGGCCTTGCCCGTTCAGGCCATACCCTATCTACGCCTCTGGGCCACAGACCATGCCCTGCAGGTGTACTGTGTTTGGAACCTGCAGCGCCCACAGGGCATCGCTACCAGCCTTGGTATAATCAGAACCATTGCAGCAGCTTTAGTGGTGGTGCAGTCTGAGCCAGGGAGGAATTCTAGAGGTCCATGAGTAGAAGCGAGGTACTCGGAGTCCTCATGTTCTCAGAGCCTGGCACATGAAGAGTCCTGCCAGAAGCTTGGCATATTATCTCTGTCTACACTCTGTCAGGATGTATCTACATGCAAGATTGCACACATCCTATAGCGCCGAGATACCCCTGGGTGACTGTTGCACTCTACAAAACCCACAACATAACATGTTCAGTGCCATGGCATATAGGCACAGAGCCTCGCCATGGCTCTTTCAGGGTCCTGTCATGTTTAGTGTCATGCCACACACGGGTTCTATGTTCATTCATCCCTCTTTTTTTTTTGCTTTGTTTTTTGGCCAAAGAAACTCATACATTTTTTTTGTTTTTTATTTGGGGGGGTTACTCCCCACTCCTCCTTCCTTTTTATGAATTCCCTATCCTCCCACCCTAACCCTTATATGCCCTTGCCAACCCCCCCATATTTTTTTATTCGTTTTTTTCAACCGAAATCTTTCGGCAATAAAATCCACAAAAAATAAAGCGGGCGATGAATGAACGTCGTACCCACACAGGCACAGGGGGCAATGTATTAATTTTATGGAAATATAGCACTGGCATAGTACTCAAACAGGTCTTAGTGTATTTGTAAAATAACAGTGATGCCATCCTTGCAAACATTCCCAGAAATTGGTTTCTGCAGGCAAAAGGCAATACCAGCTCAATGGGTTAAGGGCCTGTGGCAGATATAAGTCTAACCCACTAATCCTGTCATTAAAACAGGTTTTATTGTTGCTTATAGTGATCCGTGTTAATGCCCACTCTGAGTTTCAGAAGGATAAAATACTGGTATCCCTGCCCAGGTTCGAATATGACCTGCAGATTTCACAAAGCTCTCTGCAGCACGCGCATTCAAACAGTTGGCAGAAGGTTATCTTTCCAAAGCAAAACCATAGGAAGAAGGGGCAATATTCTTGCATTGACTATGCATATAGCCCACACACATAAAGGTACCTGGAGGCTTTTAATAATAGTTAATGTTATTAACAGTCTCAGAAAGCCGAAAGGCTGAGTCAGGCAGACCCATTAATTGAGTGACTCTTCCTCAGGTACAGTGACTTTTTGGAGGCATCCGGCCTGTCATAAAAGCTCTAGCAAAACAGATAAGTGATGGCTGGAAGGTTGTGAGTTAAGCAACAAACCCACGCCCTACAGACTTCATCAGCTCTGGGTCCAAGTTACAGGCCCGACCGAAGCCATAGCCTTAACTCCCGGCCCAGGCACGGTTATCGGCGGTTGAAGCCCACGGAGCAGGTGATTATTGCTATTAGCACACCAGGTTTATGTCCCAAAGTGCTGACAGCAATGTATGTGTATGAAAGGGCTGCTTGCATGATTGCTACAACCTAGTTTCAAACATATATTCACCCAACATAGCCGCCATGAAAATTGAAGGCAGGCTCTATGCTTATCCCCTCTTTCATTTCCATGGCGGACCTGGGCCTTGTGAGGAGCTGTGCGTCAGTGATGCAACTGTCAGTAAAAATAGGTGTGGTGAGTTTAGGGGCGGGGCTTTGATCGTGAGATTCAGCCAACATTCTAAGAACCAGATTGGCTACCACACCCGTCCTGGGTGCTAATGAATCATAAACTCTGGCATTGCCTTGGGCACCCCTACCGTCCACTTTTTTTCAGTCTGCAATGCCATTACAGAAAGGGGAAAGACAATATGCAAATCAGTTTGTACCCACCCCAAAACACAGTCTAGCTCAAACTGCTAGGTCATATCCATTCCGCATGAAACCACAAGCAACCCCAGACATGTTTCAGTCTCATTGGCCATTGTCGGTGAGGTGTTGCCCTGATCAGGTCTAGGATTATTCCTGACCAAGGAGTTACCCCAATGGATGCAAAGACCACAACTCACAGTTCTCTGTTGCTCTCGAGCTAGGACCGTGCTTTAAATAGTAAAGTAAATCAATCAAATTTAGCTTCCGTGTCTGGGTGTGGCAAATTTGGGACCCATGGCTTGACATACTGTCCCACTTGGGGTGTCCTCAGCAAAACAAAGAGGCGATGGAAGATTTTGAATTAATCGTAACCTTTCGCATTGCTTTGGGCAACCCTCCAGACCATTGTTCTTCAGCCTGCCAAGCCATTACAAAAGAGGTCAGACCATATGCAAATCAGGCTTGCTGGCAAACCAAACAAAAGGTCACCCACCTATCAATAATTCTGCAAGGATGTCTGTGTATTGGGAACTAAGGACGGGCACAGCCATCCTTACCCCTACACTGTCTAAAAGTCTGGGAAACAAGACATTATTTTGGAGCCATTTGATCCTCATATCCAAACCCTGAGGATGTCGACACATGGTTCAATGTTACAAAAATGTTAACGTTAGGGTGAGTGTGGTCCAAATGAAATGATCAGAAAGCCCGCTGAGCCTTATGCACTTATCCCTTCAGTCATCCAGCACATTTTATCACAAACTGCTGTAATTCTTATGTTGCCAAAATACTCTTTGATTTTATGCAGAACAGTCCGAAACCCTCACTGGTGTTATTTGTTCCCTTCCCCTTTATGATAGGGGAACATTCGGAGTGCACAGAATGCTCACTGATCTTGGAATGATAACCTATCAGAAAATAATGTTCATGGCAAGTCTAGCTTTTGATAATATGGTTTGCACAGTAAGGCAAGAATAACATTCTTGTTAAGACTAAAATATATACCGGAAGTGATTGTTAGCAATGTTCATTGTAAAAGTTAAAAAGAGGCAGTTTATAATGTAAGTACAATTAAATAATAGTATTTTTTTAAATAACTGCTTTGACGCAATACAAAACCCAACCCCCCTTTCAAGATCTCTTTTTTTCTCCCTTTTTCTCTGGTCACTCAGCTGTCAGCAACGGCTGGGGTGGCTCTAGAAAATGGGCACTTGACAATGCAACTTTCACAGAGAGAGAGAGAGAGAGAGATGCCAGGTAAGACGGATACAATGACAGAAACGTAGAGGGCATAAAGAGAGGGAGAGAGAGCAAGAAAGAGAGACTGGCATATGATAAGCAGGGTATAGCCAGACTGATGTTGAACAGATGCTTGCCTCAGCTCCTGTCATTAGAGCCAGTGTGAAGGTCATTATGAAGAAGGAACACATTCCGAGGAGTATGGCTCAAAGAAGGGTTGCCTCTCCTTCCCGAGTGTGTAATTCCTCTCGCTAACACTCGAAGGTCTGTTTGAAAGAAGCGTTTCTAAATCGGACCACCACACGCGGCCTGCAATGCTCCCTGCTCATTGTGCCAGCGGCGTAACAGTTGGAAGGACTGCTCAGTGAATGGAAAGGGGAGACAGTTGGCACCATTAACGGTAGTGATGAGGCGGTCTTCAGGGGGCACAGCCAGGCCAGTGACTGGTGACATTTTATCTGTACAGCAGCTTCTCTTTTCGTGCCATTCATACGGTATCCGCCACCTCACTTTAACAGGATCTCTATGGTTCAGTGATGGGCTTTGATTTTACTTTAGCACATTTTAGTCAATGAAAATGACCCAAGACCACTGGCCTGATTTACAAAATATTTTCCAATGGCATTGCGCCATTGTAAAACGCTTCTGTGAAACAGGCTCTGTAACTCCCAGAATGCAATTGATGTAGGGGCGTGATGTCCCTGTGACATGGAGGAGCACCTGCTGACCTTAGCTGTAGAGGCACGCATATCGTAATTCATGTTTTGCATCAATCAAGGGAAAGCAGCCAGTCCTGTCTACAGCATATGGCCAATGGTTACGCCACAGTTAATATCTCACCGGTTGTCCAATCCCTCGCGTCCTGCTGTTGAGTGGCTGGCGTCCTAATGGTTGTTTTCCGCCCACCACCTGCACGTCGCTGCACTCTGCCAGAGTCTTGCCTTGCTCTGGCTCTCGGGTGATATATAGTGGGTAGTTGCCACGTGACCCGACCAATCACACCGGTTAGACCTGGAGGTAATGCCTGAATGCGAGAATGTGAGGAGGCAGACTCGTCTGGGTTCTTGTAATCCCCGTAGGTTTCGTTTCTGGGGCCGATGACGAGCCACAAGACGACTTAGGCGAGGCCTCTCGGGCTCAAAAGAGTTTCTTCGGTGCCAAGGGCGACAAGTCCCATGTGCCAGGAGCTCGCCGCCCCCCAGGAGACTGCGGGTTCATGAGCAGTGTGCGGGCGCGCGCTCGCGCACACATCATGTATGAGACTGCCATTCACTGCAATGGGTAAGCTGTTCCAGTGCGGTGGTGCGGCCTGGGGGGCAATGAACGGGCAGCGCCGGTGTAGTACGTGATCTCCCTTCCCATGGTGAAGGCGATCTGCCAAGGGATTAGCCATCCCATAACACACCAGCCTACCAGGGAAATTAATTCCTAAATCTCTGCCCTCTTCTCGTTCCTCTCCTCCTCCTCTTCCTTTTCCATTCTGCCAGCGGTGTTGTTAGGTCTCTCTGCTAGCCTTATTCATCCTTCATTTTATTTACAGCGTTCTTTTTATTTTTTGCCATTATTTTATATTACATCTCACTCTTGTCTGTATGTACCAATTTGGGGGGTCCTTTTATAACGCCCCCTTCCAGAGTCTTAAATGAATTGTAAAAACCACAAGTGTAAACATGGTTTTACGCCATGTTAACAGTGCAGGGGATTTTATAGTTTGTAACTGACAAAGCGGAGTTAGGGGTTTTAAATGTATCGATTTCTTTTTAGGTTCGAACCCCCTATTGTTAATTCATATTTCAGGTTTTGTTTAGGTTTTTTCAACCGAGATATAAAGATCTTACACTTCCCAGAAAGCTTTCTCTCATCTCATGATGTAATTCTAAATGTTAAAATAGAGCTCTATTGAAAGATAACCTAGTACTAGTTTAAACTCATGTATTAATTCACAACATCAGCTCTTATTGAAATTATGTATTATATATTCACATTTCAACTAGTTGAAACATATGAACTCTGCCCACTAGCGTTTCTTGGTCTAAAGCTCAACAATACCTGTGATTTCTAATTGATCAATTGTCCAATGGAAGGATGCAAAAGGAGAAGACTGACACATTGGTGGCATGGTTGCATGGTTGTTGGTATAAACCTTTATTATACCAGAAAATAAAGGGAAAACCTACCTCTCCCTAACTCTAAAGGCGGGGGAAGGGTAGATTTCCCTACCTCAACTAAAATGCTTCGGCTAGGATGTTCATATAAATCAAAAAGTCCACCATCCAAACCCCTACTTCTGTGCCTTACACTTATAACTAAACTAAAAAGGTAGTCTTGTTCCAGAAGAATGACTCCCTTCTTCTGGACAACAAATCATAGTTCCAACTGTAGGTGGGACCTTTACCTGAGGGAATGACTCCCTTGCCCGGGTGTCAGTCCCTTTCCAAGGTACAAAGAAAAGTTCCATGTTGAAATGTCACCAAACAGTAAAGTTCTTAGTTCAATTCAAAGGGCTAAAGTTCAAGTTAAAACATCAGCATGCCTTATTGCATATAGTTGCTTTTTCACTATTGGGTTCCTGGAGAATGACTCCCTTCTCCAGCTGTCTGGCCCTCAGTACTTCCTCTGCATACACAGCCAAGGGGAATGACTCCCTTCCTCTGTACTCTCTCTTTATTTGTGGGCTCAAGCACCAGGAGAATGACTTCCTTCTCTTGGTCTTCTTTGGCTATGTTTTCACAGGTTCTTGGCTTTCACTTTCACAGTTCACAATACTAGGGAGAATGACTCCCTCCCCCTGCCTTTCTCAGGCTTCTTGTTAAAATGCACATAACATTCACAGCAGTGCAGGAATATCTCCCTTCCCTTGGCCTTTCAGTTTCTTCTGCTTAAACAAAGCCTGTCGCCGGGCAGAACATAAATGGCTCAGGGACTTTGAGGCCTCCATGAAGCAAATATACAAAGCAGCTTTAATGGTATATCATACTGCCATTAAAACAGCTAAATCCCTGTTTTTTGCAAACCACGTTTTGACAGCTTCCTGCTCTGCTTGGGAATTATTCCATGTGGCTAGGGAACTGTCAGCGCGAGTGCAGCTGCCGGCCGATATCTTGCAAACACAAATTTGATCGGTTCATACTTTGGTGATGTCATGATACCTGCCCCCAGGCATCCGGACCAGGTCCATCTGTCCCGGGAGCAGGCATCCAGATACTTGGGAAAAACCAAGCAGCCCCGGCTAGGGGCTATCTGGGTACAGTCCTGACGGCGTAGGCGCCAGGCTCATAGAAAGGGTCAGTCCCGGGGCCATAGGCGCCAGGCTCATTTGCTTTCACTTACCTCATGCAGACCATGCTGCTGAGCAGTCAAGCCAATGTGAAGTCTGAAGGGGGACTACTTTATTTTAGGGACTATTTTCTTACTCGGGTGTGGTCTTGGGAACTTCTTCCCTGGGACTACTTTGAAGGCTATTTAAACCACGCCGGAAGAGCAGCTCACGCTTCGTGTTATTCTGCATCCTGCAGCGTACCGCTCACCGTGCCTGCAAGTCAGCATCCAGTCTACTGCCACGCCCTCCTCGAGTCTGGAGCTCCTAGAAAAAAGGGGGAAAGAAGGAAAAAGGTTAGAACAAGAACAATACTTTTATTCCTCACCTGATTCTGGATCCATCGCGCCTTTGAATAGGAAGAAAGACGTTATTTGATGCGCGTCGCTTCGCCTGCTGCAGCACCGCACTATACTCGCCAGCCTTCGCAGCACCTCCACCTCTGTCTTCATCATTTCTTCTCCGAACTCCGGCACCTAAGGGGGACAAAAGAACAGCAAGGTGAGCCGAGAGAATAAACAAGGCAATATTAGTCACCACCATAGACTTACCTGATTTTACCTCCAGAGGCATTCTTCATCTCCACGGGCCGGCGCAGCCTCCATTTCATCTTTGCCGAACTCCGGCACCTAAGGGGAACAAAAGGACAGCCAGGTGAGCCGAAAGAACAAACCAAGGGAACCTCTTTCACCATAATAGACTTACCTGATTTTACCGCCGGAGGCATTATTCCTCAAAATGCCATAATTTCTCACTCTGCACCTGTTATAAGGGAGAAAGCAACAGATTACATACAGGTGTCATTTGCCGGACAGCGTAGGGTAATACAGACTCTTACCTGAATTCTACCAGCTGCCACGAGGCAATCTTCTCTAGGGTCAAGCTGCAAGGAATCAGACAAGAGTGAAAGTCAGACATTTTGAACTCTTACGAACTATATACTTGCGGCTCCTCGCCAAGAACCTCAGAGTCAATATTGTTCTGGAACTCCCCAATTCCATCGGACCAGTGAAGTAACTGGTTATCCACGCACCCTTGCATTCTAAGCAGGATGGAGAGCTCATCTTTTAAAAACCTAAGGTGAGAATATAAAAGGAGACATCGGAGGTGATTAGAGAGGAGAACAGTGGGGGGGTGTTATCACTCAAATCCACGGGTGGCTAATTCCCTTTCTCCACTTTCAGGAGAATACTTCTTCGGGTCAAGCAGATGAGATTAGGTGGGCCAGTCCAGTCTATCATCTCTGCACTACGCGTCACGTGGTTGGAAACCGCAGCTGTCCAGTTCTGATCGACGCCCCTGTGGGAGCCAGGTGAGCATAACAGGTGATACGATCCATAAGATTTGGCAATCTATTGAAACTGTCTGACTTGGCTCACTGGGCTTGTTTAGTTTAGTTCATTTATTTGTAGAGCGCGCCAAACCCGTAGGCATCTGGGCACTATGCTTACAAGTTGCAAGAAAATACAGCAATATATTACATAAGACATTGAAGATTGAGGACAACAAAATGACATATGTACATAGCAACAGATAGGCTCAGCAGGGCAAATGTAACAGGCACAAATTGATGCAAGGCAATGTCCAAGCGAAGCACCGGTAGACACGAGGGCACCGAAGAGCACAGCAAATAGTTATGTAAAGTAACAATTTGGGTACCAGTGTCTGGTTCTATCTAGCGTAGTTATACAATAGGGCTGTGTTCTTGCTCCTGTAGCCATACCTTGAAAATTTTCCTGAATAAGAGGGTTCCACACTTAGGTAGTTGGGGAGGGCGTTCCAGTTTTTCGCCGCAAGGACCGGGAAACTGACTCCACCTGCTCTTTGTTGCTTGAACCGTGGGATCTTGACACAGTGAGTCTGGGCTATTCTAGTTGGACGGGTCGAGGTGTAGCGAGTGATGCCTTTGGACAAGTATTTTGTGGCCTGGTGAGATAAGCACTTATGGTGAGGGACAATGTTTTAAATGCAATTCTTTGCTTGATGCTTAGTCAATGTAAGGTATGTCTAGTTTCAGAGATGTGTTGTTTATTTGAGATATTCAAAGGTCCCCTAGTGGCATTGTTTTGAATAATTTGCATCTTGTTGAGGTTCCGTTGTGTGGTGCCTAAATAAAGTGCATTCCAATAGTCCAATTTAGAGAGGACTAAGGCTCTTGCTATTGTAATACAGTTCAACGGTGTAAAAATAGTCTGAATGCAGTGATACGTTTGCACGTGTAGGCGGAGGATGATGCCATGGCGTTTGTCTGTTTTGTTACGGATAAGGTGGAGTCATCGTATACGTCTAAGGTTTTTACAACCTTCGAGACTTTGATTATATTGCCATCAATATTGAAGGAGGTGAATAGTTCATCAAGTTTGTTCAGGTTAGCAGGTGGTCCTAAGAGGAGCTGCTCTGTGTTCTCATCATTAAGACAGAGCCCGTGCTTAGCCATCCATGCTTTTATGATGATGTGTCATTTAGAGTTTTACTGACTATGATGTAGTCACCGGTGATAGGAATGAGTATTTGGGTGTCATCCGTGTAATTAGTGTAGGTGACACCCAAATATTCAAGATCATCAAATAGTGGCTTAGTGAATACATTGTAGAGAGTGAGGGACACATAGGACCTTTGGGGGACCCCACAGGGGACTGGTGTGGGTTCTGCAGAGGCAGATGGTCTAAAGACCCTCTAGATCTGTTGTTGAGAAAGGACTTGATCCAAGCGTTTGATTGATCTGTGAAGTGTGCCGCAGATGTTAAATGTTGGTATAGGATTTGGATGTTCACCAAATCAAATGTCGCTGATAGGTCGAGTAGGAGAAGCAGTGCCAATTTACCTTTGTCTTTAAGGATTTGGATTTGAGTCTTGAGGTTCATCAACACTGTTTCAGTCCCATGTTTGGGTCTGAAACCTGACTGTCTAAGGCCCAGCAGGTTATTGGATTAGAGGTATTGCTGTATCTGCAGATAAGCTGCTCAGTAAAAAGGGCTCTGTCGTAATAGGTCTATAGTTTGATGGATTACTAGGGTCTTTGGAGGGTTTTTTTTAGAAGCAGAAGTTCTCAGGCGTCTTTTAGATTATTGGGTACTGTGATCGATTTAAATGAAGCATTAATAAAGGAGGTGATGAATGGGGCAAGTTCCTTCGAGGCTCCTTGACAATAGGAGCAGGGCATGTATCTCCCTGGCAATTTGAGGGTTTTAATTTCATGATAATAGTTTCAACTTCTTTGATGGGGAGTGGAGTGTAGTTAAATTGAATGCATGTGTTGCTGGTAGGAGAAAGTGAGTTAGGATTGGGATCGGGATTGATGATACAAAGGTTTTTGATTTCTATCTTACTGTAAACGATGTTGACTTTACCTTGCAGCGCGTTCTGGATGTCGGTGCACCATAGGATGTCTTTATTGCAAACATCAGGTGGTGGGACAGGCGATTCTAATTCTTTCAGGATGTTAAAGTGTTCCTTAGTACTGGACTTGGCTTTGGTTATGCGGTCATTATAAATGTCTTTTTGCTAGGACGATGGCTTCTTTGTAGTTTAAGGAGGCTAGTGAAAAGTCTTTATTGGCTAAGGACGGGTTGTTTTTCCACAGGGCCTGTGCATTTCATTTCAGTTTACGTAAGGATTTGAGGTGCAGACTATACAAAGCATTAAGGTGTGCACGAGGTGTGGATTTACGGAGTTTAAGTGGTGCTAATGTGCGGATGGCCTTAAGGATAGTATTATTGTAGAGGTCGACTAAGGCCTTGGGGTCTGAGAGGGTCGTGGTGGGATTGATAATTGGTTGTAGTAAAGGTAGTATTTTCTCAATGGTTATGTTGCATTTATTTCTAGTCATTATGGCAGGTGCCTGTTTTTGCTGTTTGGGTGAAGAGGTTTCATTTATGATGAACAAAATTAAGTGTTGGTCTGACCAAGCACAGGGAGAGTTGGAGTGGATATTTATATTGCAATTAAAATCGGCTAACCAATCTAAGGTTCTGCCTTTATTGCGTGTTGGTTCGGTGATGCAGTGTGTGAATCCTAGTTCTGTGATGGTGTCTTTCAGGAAGCATGCTTTGATGTCTTTGGGGTCTTGAAAGCCCAAATTAAAGTCACCAAGGATGAAGACTTGTGATTTAGTTTTAGTGTTAGTTGAGAGTAGAAGTGTGATGTCGTCTTCAAGTGTAGTAGTCGGCCCTGGTGGTCAATAGATAAGGTGGACAGTGGTAGTGCATAAGGGTGAGGTAGGTAGTTTGATGGATAATAGTTCTGCTGTAGGCATAGTTTTGTTGTTGATACTTCTTAGGCCGAGGGACGTTTTGCGGATAAATGCGATGCCCCCTCCTTTGGAGAGGTTGGGGTCTCGGTCAAGTCGCATGATGGAGTAGTTGTCAGGGATTGCAAGGGCAAGAGCTGTTCCCGAAGTGGCATTGAGCCCGGTCTTTGTGATGGCTATAAAGTCGAGGTCATGTGAGGTTATATAGTCCGCAATATCTAGAGCGTGGGCGGGCAGTGATCTAGCATTAATGAAGGCCCCTTTAATTTGGGTTGAAGGGTTATCCCGTTTGCCATTAGCTTGTGTGGGGCCAAATATTGCACAACAATGCAGCATAAAAGGCAAGTACATTACATGAGACCCGGTAAAGCATACTTGAAGTATTACAGAGTGTAGTTGCCCTGCGGCCTGTTCGAACATGGCTGCTTGCTTGGAAATTTGGCTGCGAACAGAGTCTTATAGACATATGCGCTGCAATGTCATGAACAGTAATTTCATTACCAGTAACAGTGAAATGACAAGGTATGCGGGGGAAATTCAGGACTACCACAGTGTGCCTGGCAAGTGCAGTACCTCAGGCGGCCAGTGAGGCGTAATGTTGATTTTAGTGACTAGGGGACCGGTATTCAAATGAGGCTTACCTTAAGGTGGACGTTATTGTGGCGGTAGTTATACGATGGTAGCAACATATTTGTCTCCGGCGATCTAAAGTATTGGCTGAAGAGCAAAATAAATGAGTCGGCATTCTTACAAAATATGCTCCATCTAGAAACCTTAGCATCTGCTACAGACTACTGTAACCAGAGATGGCTCCGTATGTCCACCCCTAAATAGATTGCTGCATACCCTAGTCCAAAAACTTTTCGTACATACTTACTACTCAAGTTTAATGTATCAGTAGCTCTATCACCAATTGGTTGGAAGAACAACTCTGTATATGACCACAAATATTGTTGTTTATGTGTCAATCTTACTGAAGAAACAGTGTCCCATCTGATAACTGAATGTGAACCTCTTAACTTTTTACGTATGAAATATTTTAAGTCATATAATAATGCAGTAAAGTTGACGGATATACCTTTTTTCTAGTTAGATTTTATACAAGGCAATGATACCAAGCTAATATATTTCATTGTCAGGTTTTATCTGCATCTTGTAGAGATTTTTAAATGTCTTCAATGATTGGAATTGTGTTTTAATGTTTTCATCTGTAAAGCCGAATGTATTTTAAATCTTTTATATGGTATGTTATTCAAAGCTTTTTTGCTATATGTATATCCAATAAACAAATTTCAAATTGTGGCGGTGTGTTCTGAAGGTCGGTGTGGACGACGTGGGAT
The DNA here is from genome assembly GCF_040938575.1 of Ambystoma mexicanum. NCBI lineage: Eukaryota > Metazoa > Chordata > Amphibia > Caudata > Ambystomatidae > Ambystoma > Ambystoma mexicanum. The sequence continues at coordinate 1,038,655,621 of NC_090926.1, read as the reverse complement.
AGATGAAGATGGGCGTCCTGTGACCACGGTCGGCCTGGACAGGCACAGACAAGCTAGTGCCTTAAATAGAGTGCCTTTTATGGGAGGGCCGGCTTGCGGCTTCCGGCGGAGCTGGGCCAGAGAAGTAGCAGCGTCGGACCAATGAGCTGTGATGTGGTTGCTAGCCAACCCGTAATCAAATAGTGGCGGTGGCCATTTTCTGAGGCTCCCTGTGTCTGTGCACGGTGCTAAAGGCACAGATATGGTGGCAGAAGAGCGCAGAGGATTATTCAACAAATCTGGGGGGCGAGGGTCCTTCCTGGCAGAGGGGGATCGATGTGGCAGCACAAAAGGGCATTCAGGGCTGCTTACCCCACATCAGCGGTCTCAATTCTATGAGATCGACTTTTCCTGCGGCTGGCGACGACGGTGCAGGCTGGGCTCCTGCCCATCCGAGAAAGCGAACAACAAACGCAACAGGCACAGACAGGCTAGTGAGTGTGTAGATCGGTGCAATTTAACATGGAATGTAATTGAGCTAGCTCTTTTCAATTTGCTCCAGTGACCACGACCATGGTTCTGTCTGCTTTATCTAAAGTGGGATCAGCCTCTTCTCCAGCATGGGGTCTGGCATGGATTCACATGCTCATGAATATTCCCCGTCGTCAGGCTGGGAATCCTCGGAATATTCCCCGTCGTCAGGCTGGGAATCCTCGGTAAAGAAAAAACCAGTATCAGTTTCGTTTCTGATCTGTCTTTCGTAGTAACAACCAATCACTGGTCTCTGCGTCATACTGACCACAGCCAATGACTGCCCTCTACCTAAGCACCGCCTCTGGCAGCCATCTTCAGATTTGGAAGCACGTGAAGTGGCAGTATGACCAAGTGAAGAGCCGCAGAGGGGTAGGCGGGTGGGTTCGCATGTGAATCCATGCCAGACCCATGCTGGAGAACAACAGTTACAGGTAAGTAACTTGTTCCTTCTCCAGCATGGGGTCTGGCATGGATTCACATGCTCATGAATAAAGAATACATAGCAGTACACACATGCACAACCACGGGAGGTGGCAACGGCTCAACATTAAGCAGTACATCAAACTCAACATTAAGCATCTTACCTCCTCACCAGGCTCACCTCAGGCGAACAGGTTGCGCAGCACTGCTTGGCCGACCCTGGACTCCTCCCTGGAATCCCGATCGACGCAGTAGAATTTCGTGAAGGTGTGCGTCGACCTCCACGTAGCAGCCCTGCATATGTCCAGCAGGGGCACACCAGAAAGGAACGCCGTGGTAGCTGCGATCGCTCTGGTGGAATGGGCTCTCGGACGGCCAGGCAGCGGTCGGTTTGCCAACCGATGACAGTACATGATACAGCCGGAGAGCCATCTGGAAATGGAAGCCTTCGAGAGAGCCTTCCCCTGATTGACAGGTCCAAAGTTCACAAAGAGTTGTGACGTCTTCCGAAAACACTTTGTGCGGTCCACGTAGAACTTCAGCGCTCTAGCCACATCCAGCGAGTGCAAAGTCCTCTCAGCCGGCGACGAAGGCGACGGGAAGAATACAGGCAACACCAAGGGTTCGTTGAGATGGAAGTCCGACGGTACCTTGGGCATGAAGGAGGGGTGCGTCCTGAGCACCACCCTCGTGTCGTGAAAAGTCAAGTACGGGGCCTTGCAGGAAAGGGCCTGGATCTCTCCCACCCGTCGTGCGGAGGTGATGGCCACAAGAAACGCTGTCTTCCACGACAGAAACTTCAACGGGGCCGAGTGCAGAGGCTCGAACGGAGGTCCCATGAGCTTGGTCAGCACCACGTTGAGCTCCCACGCCGGGGCCGGAGCCTTCACCGGCGGGAAAGATCTGAACAGTCCCTTCATGAACTCTTTCACCAGACGATGAGACCACAAGGACGTCCGTCCCGTGGTCCTGGTGTATCGGGAGATCGCAGCCAGATGAATCTTGATGGACGCGTGTGCCAGTCCAGCTTTGGCCAGCGTCAGCAGGTACGGCAGAACTTGGGGAGCCGTAATCCGTAGAGGATTAATCTTCTGTGCGTGGCACCAGACAGAGAACCTCTTCCATTTGTGTCCGTAGCATTTAAGAGTCGAGGACGCCCTGGCCTTTGCAAGAACCTCTCTGCAGTCGGCCGGTATGTCGTATCCTCCAAACTCTAGCGCTGCAGGAGCCAGGCCTGCAAGTTCAGCAATTTCGGGTCCTGGTGGAGGATGGCGCCTCCTTCCCTGGAGAGCAGATCCGCGTCCACCGGCAGCTTGATTGGCGGGGACGCTGACAAATCCAGAAGGTCCGGGAACCATATCTGCCTCGGCCACGCAGGTGCGACGAGGATCATCCTGCACCGTGACCTCTTGAGCTGGTTGACGAGCCGGATTAGCAGTGGCAAAGGAGGGAACGCGTAGAGGAACAGGCCCTCCCAGGGGAACGAGAAAGCATCACCCATGCTCCTCGCCTGGGGAAACCTGCTGGCGAACCTCCGGCACTTGGAGTTCGTCGCCGTCGCGAACTGGTCGATCTGGGGAGTGCCCCACCGTCGGAAGAGGCGATCCACTAGATCCTGCCGTAGTTCCCACTCGTGGCACGAGCGCAGCTCCCTGCTGAGTGAGTCGGCAATGGTGTTTTTTATCCCTGCCAGATGAAACGGCACCAGAAACATCCCTTGGGCGACTGCCCAATGCCACAGGTCCTGCGCCTCCTTGGACAGTGCTGGGGACCTGGTTCCGCCCTGTTTTCTGATGTAAAACATGGTGGTGGTGTTGTCGGTGAAGATCCTCACCACCTTGTCCTTGAGGGACGGAAGGAAGGACCTGAGGGCCCAAAACACTGCACGGAGCTCCAGGACGTTGATATGTAAAGATTTCTCCGTCGGGAGCCAAAGGCCCCTTGCGTGTAGATTTTCGGTGTGCGCTCCCCACCCTTCCAGGGAGGCATCCGTGGTCACTGTCTCCTGGTGGGCTGGGGTCTGGAAGTCCATGCCCGCCGTCAGATGCGCGCGGGTGTCCCACCACCGGATCGCTCGTCGGAAACTCTCGTCGAGTGTGATCCTTTCCTCGAAGCTGCCCGTCGTTTGGATCCAGCGCGCGTCCAGGAACTCCTGCAACGGGCGCATCCTGAGCCTGCACATGGGAATGAGGTAGATGCAGGAAGACATCATTCCAAGGAGGGACTTGATGGACCTCACCTTGGCCGCGTCGGCCACCAACATCTGTTGCACCTTGCCCAGGATGGTCCTGGTCCTCTCCTCCGACGGGGAGGCCAGAAGGGACACTGTGTTGAGCCTCGCTCCCAGAAACAGAGCGTCTTGCGCGGGTACCAGGTGGGATTTGGCGTAGTTCACGGAGAATCCCAGGTCCGTGAGAAGTTGGACGGTCCTTGCCGTGTGAACCACGGCGAGCTCCCTCGTCTTGGCTCGGATGAGCCAGTCGTCCAGGTAGGGGTAGACGTGGATCCCCTTGCGGCGCAGCTGCGCCGCCACCGGCGCGAGGCACTTGGTGAACACCCTGGGTGCCGACCGTAGACCGAAGGGGAGGGCTTTGAACTGGTAATGACGCCCTTGGACCACAAACCTGAGGAATTTTCGGTGCCCCTTTAGGATGGGAATATGGAAGTAGGCATCCTCCAAATCCAACGACGACAGGAAGTCTCCTTCCTCCAGCTGACCCAGGACGTGCGGAGGGTGACCATCCGAAACTTTTGCGCCTTGATGAACTTGTTCAGACGTCGCAGGTCCAGGATGGGGCGCCATCCCCCCGTCTTCTTCTTCACGAGGAAGTATCTGGAGTACACTCCGGAGCCCCGAAGCCTCTTTGGGACGAGTTCGATGGCGTCCTTCCTGAGCATCGCCTTTACCTCCAGGAGAAGTTGAGGGACGTGAAGTTCTTTCCTGGCCACGGGGGGGACGCGTGGACACCTTCTTTGAAACTCGAGCGCGTGGCCCCGGGCCAAGGCGTCCAGCACCCAACGGTCGGTGGAGATGGACTCCCACACGCTGACGAAGCTCGCCAGCCGGCCTCCCACCGGGGTGCTTCGGTGGGGGCCCGACCCCACGGTCGGTTCAATCCTGCTTGGAAGAGGCTTTGCCGCCTCGACCTCCTTGGCGACGACGGCGGAGTCCGCCAGACTTGCCTCGTCCTCTGTAGGCCTCCTGAGACGACGAGCGGGCCGCTTGACGGTAGGTGGAAAAACCACCGCCGGAACCTTTGGAGGCGCCCTTGCCTCCGCTGCTCCGAAAGGGCGTCCGTCGTTGCTGCAGAACTCCCAGGGCCCGGGCCGTCTCAGTGTCCGCTTTAATGGCCTGAAGGGAATCGTCCACTGTTTTGCCAAACAGGTTGTCCCCATCGAAGGGCATGTCCAGGACTCTGGTCTGAACGTCTTGACGGAAGTCCGTAGCCTTGAGCCATCCACGCCGCCTAAGGCAAACGCCGTTGCCCAACTGGCGGAACCCAGTGTCGGCGATGTCCGTCGCGACGGTAATGGCGTGGTCCGAAGCCACCTCACCTTCCTGCAGGATCTCCAGGGCCTCTGTCCTCTTGTCGTCCGGCAGGAAGTCCAGCAGGGGAGCCAGTTTGTACCAGAGCTCCCTGTCGTAGCGGGCCACGATAGCCAAGGCGTTGGCCGCTTTAATCGTCGTCGCTGCCGACGAGATGACTCTGCGTCCCATAGCGTCCAATTTCTTTCCCTCACCGTCCGGTGGGGAAGTCGATGTGGAGGCCGCACCCCCCCCGCTTTCTTCCTGGCCGCCGCGGAGACGACGGAGTCTGGGGTAGGCTGCGCCCGGAGGCACAGGGGGGCCGTGTCCGGGACCCGGTACTTCTTCTCGTACCGGTCTCTTCTAGCTGGCGTCGTGGAAGGGTTCTTGAGGAGGGTGAGGCCCTCATCCCAAATGTCGTCCAATAGAGGCACTGAGAGGACCGTCTTCCTCTTGGCCTCGCGCCGCTGATAAAGGAAAACCTTCCTTCTTCTTCTCCTCAGGGCAGAGTTGAAAAAGCTTGGATGCCCTGGAGATCATGGAGTGGAACGATCCAATCTCGTCGGGCGGAGAAGCCCTGGTGGGAGGCGACGACGGTACATCCTCGTCGTATACCTCGTCGTCCGCACCCGTCGCTGCCGTGTCAGTCCCCGTATCATCCCCTCGGGTGGACGGGGAGGAGGGCTGGAAGGGGCGCGACGGCTGAAAAGGAGGCGGAGGGTGGATCCTTCTTTTCTTGGTAGGGGGAACACCAGAAGGTCCCGGTTCTGGGTCCCCCGACGGGAGAGGTTCCGTCGGCAACGGTAGTCTCGTCCTTATCTCTGAGCATAAGGACTGTATAGCCAACAAAATGGCCGCCGAGTTGTCTCGCGGCGCTGGCAGAGGGGAATCCGACGGGCGATTAGGGGCCCCGTCGGTACCCTCGACGATGTCGTCGTCACCTGCGTCGGGATCCATCCCGACGGGTCGGTCTTCTTCCACGCCGAGGCCGTGGCTTAAGACTTCGACCAGCTCCTTCTCCGAGGTTGAGGCCGAATCTACGACGACGCCCTGCCCCCCCTTTTTCTTCCCCACGGGGGATTTCACGGGGGTCCTATCGATGGGCACAAAAGATGACTCCCTCCGAGGTGGCAGGGAGACTCTGAGCCCCTAGGTCGCCACCACTGGTGTAGCCTGCACAGGCTGAGCCAGGGCCGCCGCGACAGTTTCGATAGAGGGCTTGGCCGGATGGATTAAGGCCTTCACCACCTTAGGTGCGCTCACCGCCTTATCCTTGAGGGGGGGGACACCGCCTCGCTCCCCCTCCGATGGGGCCTTCGAGCTCGACCGGGGCCTCTCCAGGAGCTTCGCCGGGTGCTCGGCCTTCCTCTTACCCGACCCAGAGCGTTGGCTCGTGGTTGATGGTGCCGGGGAGGGTGCGCCCTGCCTGGCGCCCGTAAAGCCCGACCGTTCGGCGCTCCCGGTGCCAGCGGACTCGCGGTGCTTGGCCTTATGTTGGACCCCCGTCGCCGGGGCGTCCTCAAAGGACTTAGAAGACCGCTCAGATTTCTTCTTCTTCTTCTCGCCGGACGGGCTCTTCCCTTCTAGCCAGTTGGCGAGACGTTGATGGCGGTCCTTCATGGTCCGCTCCGACATGTTGCCGCAAAACGCACAGTCCTTCTCCACGTGCGTCTTGTCCTCATGTAGGCAGTAGAGACAAAAGGAGTGTTCGTCCTCCTTGAAGACGTTCTGCAGCTGGCATCCAGGGCAGACCCTGAACAGCTTTCCGGGCGTCGAGCTTCCCTTCTCCTGGGCCATGACCGGGCCTGAGAAACTTCTGGAGTCCTCCAAAAGCGTAGCTCGACGAATCTTCACCCTTGAGGGGCGCAGACGAATCCGACTCGGGTCCCCGTTGATCGGATAGTGAGTCGGTGGAGCTTGAGGCTCTTTTGACCGAAAAAACGAAGTTTTTGAGAAAAAACGTGAAAAAATAGCACTAACGCTCGAGAGCAATAGCACGAGGATCCCAACACATGAACGTGCGGTAAAAATCTGAAGATGGCTGCCAGAGGCGGTGCTTAGGTAGAGGGCAGTCATTGGCTGTGGTCAGTATGACGCAGAGACCAGTGATTGGTTGTTACTACGAAAGACAGATCAGAAACGAAACTGATACTGGTTTTTTCTTTACCGAGGATTCCCAGCCTGACGACGGGGAATATTCATGAGCATGTGAATCCATGCCAGACCCATGCTGGAGAACAACAGTTACAGGTAAGTAACTTGTTCCTTCCTCAGACCCGATTCCTTTGTCTGTCATTCAAGCTTTTCTGCATGAGGCCATTGCTTTAGTTAAAGCAGCTCTACATCATACACTGGTAACGGGGATGATCCCCAAGGCCTTAAAGCATGCTATGGTTTCTCCGCTTCTTAAGAAAGCGCACCTTCACATGTCATTGGCAGAGATTTATTGACCCATCTCACTTCAGGGATGTAATTTGGAGGTCGCCAGGAGTCTCCCCTGCTGCCCCTAAAAATAAAAGCAAAAAAATCAACGTTTTTTAATGTATTTTTTTAAATTGAAACTCCTGGGCTGTGGTCAGCACCATGTGGCTCTTTGTTTCTGGAGTGGCTAGATTTCTTGTTCAGGGTTTTCAACAAGTGTAACACTTTGAGCAGTGACCCTAATTAACTAGCAATAGGAATAACAAATACTGTGTCTTTCTGGAATTCTATACAATAATTGCAAGACTCATTAAAGGTGTATTTCAAGCACACTTCAGGGGGTGAATCACTGATTTAATCTGTCCTTAAACACCTCTAATTCACAATGCAGACGAAAACCTCCAAAAAGCATTTAGAGCAGAATAAGCATCCATTTTCGACTATGTATTTTACTTTTCACAAGTTGCAGTTATAGTATGTTTTTCTTCTGCCGTTGTCTCCGTTACGCTCATCCTAAGACATTCCATCTCTGTGTCCACGGTCATTTGACAAAATCCTTGTGCCTAGCTTGCCTAAAAACTTGTGTACAGTGTATAAATGCTTGACCATAGCACATAAAGTGGCCCTTGATTTCATTGTGCCACAATGAATGCTTTGTTGTAATGTGTCTATCTGTCCTTTCTCCATATCATGCTGTTCAGGATGTTTGTTTGCATGTATGAGGTAACGAGTGCCCGGAGTACGGGATGCCGCGTGAGTGCACTGCTTTACCTGCGCTACTCTAAATTTTTTAATACACAGTTATGTACTCTCCCAATGGTATGTATTTTTCCATCCTCTGATGCCTGAAAAGTAGATCCACACAGGCGTAACATGTGGCCAACTTTGCACCAGTCCTGCAGATGAACTGAAGTGCTGTTAAATCTCAGTTACTAGTTTAATTTTATCCACCACAGAGTGTAATTTGTTTTCTGACTTTGAGAACATTGAGACATGTAATTGCTCATTTTACTATAGCCGATAAGATAGCTTTAGCCAGTAAAATAGCTCAGTGTGTTCAGTGCTTGCTGCTGAGATGTGTGCGTGATATGCAGGTTACAGGTTCAAATCCTGGCAAGGCCAACTCAGCCTTTCATCCGTATGATGTTGATAAATAGTAGCAACACAGGTTGGGTGATATTGTATGTATCTTTGTTCTGTATAAAGCGCTTAAGCGTAGGTGCCATCCCTTCTCCAGGCCTTTCTTCATCATGCACTGCCATGAAGAAGATAGTTTACAAATGTTCCTCTTTGCTTTGGCAGACCTAGTTCACTATCCTGCCAGGTACTGCTACTAAGCAGATGACTGGCAAAGGTTCCGCAAGATATGGCAGACCTGGTTCACTCTCCTGCTACTACTGCCACAAAGAGAATGACCTGGATGACTCTTCTCGATCCTTGGGTGCAGATCCCAGACCGATATATATGTGTCTCTTTCCCAGGGTTACCCTCCTCACCCTTGCACAGTATTCCTGGAGATTTCCACAACTCTGTTACGCCCTCACCAAGCTTCCCAGCAACCCAGATACCTTTTGGGTTCCTTTTGGCTTCCTCTGGTTAGTCTGGTGCTCCTTGGACTACAGCTTCGGTCTTCCCCTGGGCTCTCTGCAATTCTGGCTGGCTGCGGTGAATCCAAAGTGTGGTTCTTCGCTCCGCGTTCGCGTCATCTCTGTGGTGCACCATCCAGGCTCCTTGCAGGCCTAGACTTCAGTCTGCCTGGTTTCCGTTCGGTTCTGCCTCAGTGTACCATACAGGGACTTCCTGGCTCAATCTCTCTTGCTCCATTCAACAGCTTCTTCTCCGTACTCCACCAAAGCACTTCTTTCTCCATGGTTCCTCCTGGGAGTGCTTCTCCCTTTGGTAAGTCCTTCATCTGTCTATATCTTCCAACAAGTAAAACAACCAGAACTCATATGTACATTCTCTTGACACCTCCTCATTGCTCTGCATGTTCTCATCCTAGTACCTCCCAGGGAAGCCTTTCTAAAGTTATCCCGACTCTTCCTCATCCCAGTGTCTGCCAGGGAAAACTTTCTAAGGTCATCCCTACTCTTCCTCGTCCTAGTTAATCTTGGGTTTCCAATGTTACAGAGGTAAATGGAAGTGTGGGCTACAGAGGGTTGAGTGAAGGGATAGGAGGATGTGTGGCAGGTGCGGAAGGGTTAGCATACCGTGTTTCTCTTGGATGGTCGTCCTTATCCCTAGAGGAGGAGTCTCTCCCTATTAGATCCTCCCGCTGAGTACCAACCCCAGGGGGAGCTGCCTCACCTCCCTGGCCTCATGGGGAGGGGCTCTCCCTCAGGGAGAAGTGATGACATCAAAGGATTCATCACAACAAAGTTTTTCTTTAGAATCAGTTCCACAAAACATTACAATCTGCACTCGCTGTTCAGACAACCAGCATTGTTTTTATCATTAAATGTCTATTTTTTTAAATAAATCATTTTTATTATTTTAAAACATGAACAGCGTGACAGATCATACATCCCTTCGTATTCAATTACCCAACCACCCACTAATTCAGCAATGGGCGCCCTCATTTCTTTCCCCTCAGCTTGTGTCCACGTCTCCAACCCCCATCCTTCCCGACATTTTCTCTTTCAAACCCATAGAATACTTGTCCATTGCACTTTTTAAGTTCAGGGTACATGATCCAATCTGGTTTGCCAATTCTCCTCGATCTTTGTTTTGTTTGTTTGTTTGTTTGTTTTTATTATTTGTAAAGCGCCCCTAACCCGTGGGTAGCAGGGCGCAAGCAACAAGAGGAGTGTACAACTTAAGTTACAGAGCACACAGTAAATTAATCTAACTAGGTTACAGTGTTGGAAGCATCAAACATCTGGACCAATATACAGAGTTTACACGTTGTGGATATATCTAAGCATAGAGGTGAGAAGATATACAATGTATACACAATTTACAATAGACGCGGCAGTGGAGGTGATTAGATGTCCTAGCATTAGGTGTCATGTTCCTTGATCCAGCGGATGGTATTAGATCTGAATTGTGGGTAGGGAAGGTCTTCCCTAAGGGATGGTGGTAAGGAATTCCAAAATTGTGCTGCTTTGACAGGAAAGCTAGTTCCTCGTGGCATAGTATGTTTGAATCTTGGGACAAGGAGGAAGTCGGTCTGGTGAATCTCGTTATCAAATATTGAGGGGCCACTTGGCGTAGGCATTTGTAGGTCAGAGAGACCGATTTAAGGAAAATGTTATCTTTTTTAGAAAGCCAGTTGTACGATTTCCTAGTCTCTGAGATATGTGCTTTTCTCGGGAGGCTTAGGGCTGCTCTTAAGGCATTGTTTTGCAGGGTTTGAATTTTATTTGTAATGTATTTGTTACTGCCTACGTAAAGCGCGTTGCAATAATCCAACTTGGATAGGATCAATGCCTGGCTAGAGAGATGCAGTTGTTTGGTCAGAGGAATGGTTTGGATGCCCTAATGAGTTTACATGTATAAAATGTAGCGGATGCCAGGGCATTGACTTATTTTTTGAAGGTGAGCATTGAGTCTAAATAGAATCCTAAGGTTTTAACCTCCTTAGCTACGGTGATGATATTATTGTCAATGACAAAAGAGGAATAGTTTTGACCTAATTTATTAAGGTTGGGTGCGGTGCCTAGGATGAGGTGTTCTCTCTTGTCATCATTCGGCATAGACCATGAGAGGTCATCTATGCCTGGATGATGAGGTTCACACGATTTACAAAGGCCAAACCCTTGTCATAATCCCCCGTCAACGGGATGAGGATCTGGGTACCATCAGCATAGTTCGTGTAGGTAATACCCAGACCATCTAGATCATCGAAAAGGGGCTTTGTAAAAATGTTGTACAGGGTAGGGGAGACGCACGAACCCTGTGGCACACCACAGGTAATCGGCATGGCGTCAGCGGCTTCTGAAGGGAATAAACTCATAGTGCGGTTATTGAGAAAGGACTGGATCCATTCAGTTGCCTCCTGGGAGAAATGAGCTGCCGACTGTAAGTGTGTGCAGAGGATCTCGTGGTTGACCAGATCAAATGCAGCTGAGAGATTGAGAAGTAACAGAAGTGCTGTCTTGCCCTCATCTCTCAGTTCATCTATCTGTGCCTTAAGATCTATGAGCGCAGTCTCGGTCCCGTGCTGAGTTCTGAAGCCTGACTGTCGGACTCCTAGGAGGTGGTTAAGTTCAAGGTATTATTGAATTTGTTGGTATGCTATTTTATCAAGGATTTTGAGAAGAAACGGCACTGTAGTGATGGGACAGTTGTTGGTAGGGATGGCAGGATCTAGATTCGGTTTTTTAAGGAGTGGGAGGACCCAGGATTGTTTCAGGTTGTTGGGTATGGTACTGGCTGTAAAGGATGCGTTTATTAGTTAAGTGATTAATGGTGAGAGTTCTCGAGCTGCATCTTTTATCAGTTGTGCAGGGCATAGGTCCCCATGGCAGTTCGAAGGTTTGAGTGCAAGAATAACTTTTTCAACCTCTTTAGTAGAGACTTTACTGAAGTTGAAGAGGGGGTGGGCACAGGAGGTGACGTCCAGGTGGGTTGAGGAGTGGAACTGGTGTTACTCAATTTGGAGATGGAGAGAAGGGACCCTTTTTTATTACTGATTTTAGTTTGCAGAGAAGTAATTTTATTAGCAAGAGCTTTTTGAATAGCTGTGCACCAGTTTTTGTCCTTGATGCAAGAGTCAGGCGGCTGGATGGGAGTTTCTATTTCTTTCAGAATTGAGAAAAGCTCTTTAGTATTAGATTTCACTTGAGAGATTCGAAGGTTAAAAGAGGTTTGTTTTGCAAGGATCATTTCTTTTTTGTACTGGGAAGCTAAATTACTTAGTTTTATCTTATTAATTTCAGATGGATCTGATCTCCTGATTTTTTCATAGCGTCGTTTCTCCTGTCTGATAGCCTTAAGGTGAGGAGAGAACAAATTGGTCACATGTTTGCGAGGTTTGCTCTTTCTCACTTTGAGAGGTGCTATGGCATCAAGGGAGGATAGCATTACTTCATTGTACAGATCTACCATGGTTGAGGGATCCATATGGTTTTCAGGAGTGATATTTCTCTTATTTCTAGTTGGGACAGCTGGAGCTATGCTGTTAGGTTGCAGCGATAGTGTGGGCTTTAGGGAGAATGTGATCAGGTGATGATCAGACCACGGCTGTGGAATTATAGATGAGACTGTGAGTGGGCAGTTATGCACAGCTAGCCAGTCCAAAGTTCTACCTTTGGTATGGGTAGGAGCTGTGATTTTCTGAGTGAAACCTAGTACCTCTAATGTGTTATTGATTATAGTAGCATTAGTGTCTAACGGGTCTCTAAGACCAAGGTTAAAATCTCCTAGTATGATGTTCTGGGAGGAGTTATTGAGATTATGCGATATAATATTTGTTAAGTCATCTTCAAATGATACTAATGGACCAGGAGGTCTGTATATTAGGTGAATGGATACAGTCTGCGTATTAGATAGTGTTAGCTTAGCCGTTAGGGATTCACAAGAACTTATGTTGTGTGGTGGTGAGAGATTCACTGATAAATTGGTTTTAACTATAATAGCAAGGCCAACACCTCGAGAGGTGGTACGGTCGAGTCTTAGGAGGGTGTAGTCGTCTGGAACGGCTAGCATAATCGCTGGGCCGGCTGCTGGGTGGAGCCAAGATTCAGTAACAGCTAAGAAGTCTAAGGGCCTCACCACGTCTTGGGCGGTAACGCTGGCGGTATTACCGCCGGTGGTATTAGCCCTACCGCCGAACTCCCTGGCACTAATAGCGCGGAATCACGAGTTCGGTGGTAATGTTAATCCCCATTCACATTGAGCCCATTCGGGAATGCCCCATTCCCCATTACTCAATGGGGAAATTTCGCGCTAATACCGCCGGCGGATTTCCCGCCGGTGGTATGAGCACGAATTTTTAGCGGATTTCCCCCCAGCTAAGAGCTGGGGCGAAATCCGCCGAAGTCCTGATTTGGCTGACCCTTAAATCCGGCAGTAATAGCGCTACCGCTGGATTTAAGAGTTACCGCCAAAGTCGTGATGAGGCCCTAAGTTTTTGTTGTGTAGTAAGTCAGCTATGTCGGTAGCATGGGCTACCATAGAGCGTGCATTTATGAGAGCAGCTCTCATCCCAGACTGGGCTGGTTTCAGGATTGCTGGTTGTGTTTTAATTTTGCGTTTTGGTCGGATAGGTTCTCGGAAAAGTCTGCTGTTACGTTGGAGTGGGTGCCGGTGATGGCTTGGATTACGCAGGCTGCGAGTGGCATTACTGTGCGCTAGTTTGGTTGGAGGGTCATAGAGCCTAGGTAGTATGGCATGTAATTTAAGGTTCCTCTGTGAAACAGTGCATGGTATGGTAATCATGGCAGCCTGTTTGAGGGCATTCTGCGCAGGTGGGGGTGGATTAAGGAGCATGGTGTGGTCATGTAGGCTAGTAATGTATAGGGTAGTTCTTAGTAGGACAGTGTAAAGCATTGGGAAGTACATTGTATACAGAGAACTGGTAAGGAATCAAGCAAAGTATAGAAAATGTCCATGCATAATAGCATAGGTGTAATACAAGGCAAATGTAGAGACCAAATGCTAATCAGTGGAGGCTGGGCGAGTATCGCACAGGTGTAGAAGCAGTCTAAGGCTAGTAGCGTCAAAGGCAAATCAAATTTAGGGTATCTGACACATTTAGGGCACAATGGCACTTGATGCACTGCAGCAGTAGCTAATAAAGTACTGCATCAGGTAGGCTATACGCAGAATATTCTGGCATGCAAGTGAGGCAAGGTAATAGGGAATGCTTCAAGGTGTATAGAGGAGACTAAGTACAATACTGGTAATCAAAGTAGGCATATATAATGCTACTATGTCTAGGCTTGAATACCAGGCATGTGCAGGTTAAAGAGCTGTGTATGCACAAGCAGTGGAACATCTAGATTCGATTATTAGCAATCAGGGCTAAAAGTAGGACCAATTACATTATGCACAAACAGTGGATCAGCTAGATTCGATTTTAGCAATCAGGGCTAAAAGTAGGGCCAATTACAGTATGCACAAACAGTAGATCATCTAGATTCGATTTTTAGCAATCCGGGCTAAAAGTAGTATGCACAAACAGTGGATCATCTAGATTCTAGATTCTAGCCTTGGTGCAGCCTTTGGCAAGTTACAACAATCTAGATGCAGTTACTAGGAAGTCACTCTAAATGCAATTGTAAAGCAGTCGAGCAGAATCAAGGATACTCTGAATCCAATTTACTAATGTGACCACTAATCAGGGCAGTTTCAAACAATCTAGATGCAGTTTGCTAGGCAGGCAATCTAAATACAATTTGTAAAACAGTCCAGCATTGAGCAAGATTATGGCACTCTATATGTCGTTTTCTGGTGTACCACAGGCGAGCGTGGAAGTAGAAGACAGTAAAGACAAGTGACTAGACTTTGCGCCGCAATGTTAGTGCTATGAGAGCTTGGAAGTTACCTGGCATGTGACAGACAGGGGGTCTGGCAGACGGCAGACACAGGCACAAACAGAGGTATCAACAGGGCCCTAGGTGCGGGCCTTTGGTGTAGGGCCGGCTCCGCCTGCCGGCTTGACGATTGGCTGATTGTATACAGCTCCTAGCCAATGATGAGCTTGGCTGCTGATGCAGGCGAGTATCAGGCTCGGTGGATTTCGGTACGGCAATGTCGGCCATTTTAGAATGCTAATCCGGCAAAGAGAGATACTCGTGGGCAATCACAAGGCCCGTGGGTTGCAGCAGATTGGATTGCTACAATATCATGGAGCAGGAACGTGGCACAAGTAAAGCAATTGTGCTCATAGCTGATGTGAAGACGGGGAAAGATGCACTACACGTGCATTATTCGCGGGAGCTCCGAAAAGGAAGAGGGTGCCCTCCGGGGCTTACCTTGGATGGATTGGTCGCCAGAGTGCACCGGCTCCAGCCAGGTGCTCCTCGTCGTGGACAAGCTCCTTCCTAGGGCTTGTGATGAAAATGGCGAGCCTCGGTGCAGCCTTTGGGGTAGGGCCGGCTCTTTAACCCACCAGGTCCCATTTCCCCCAAGTTACCCGGGGCATCACCTGTGCCTAAAGACCTAATCCTCCAGAGGTTTACAGTGGTCCATCCCCTCCTTCCATTTGGCCACCGTCAGCATCTCCTCTGCACCCCATTTAGGTGCCAGATCCCGCTACTCTGTAATAGACCCTGTATTCATTAATAGCATGCGGCCCCCAGATTTCACAACGTGTACCAGAATATGAAGTAGAGACACTTTAGGGCACCTCACTATCTCGCTCCCCTCCAGTTGAGACCGGATGCGCAACACCCTGTCCCAGTATGCCTTAACCTTTGGACAGCCCCATATCGAGTGCAAGAATGTCATGTTACTTACATCCAACAATACGGACTGGCACTCCCACGCGACTCTGAGGTGTCGGCTTATTAGAATCAGGAATTCAATTTTCAAGGTCCTTTTGCAGTTTCAATGCAACTGGATTCAGTGTGTACACCGTTCCGTGCCTCGGCCAGCCTCTTGGTACTTTCGGAGTCCGTGATCTCTCATTTTCATTATCATGTTTTTACAAGGAGAGTAGCTTAATTACTGAAATCATGCATTTCTCCAATTATGCCGGCAACGCGCTAGTCAAAAGCAATGCACTTAAGCCGGTATTTGATTTTGTTGGTGTTGGAAATCCGTATGATTTCTAGTCACACCGTTAGCTTTTGACATTTGCTAAAAGCTGCCAGATTCCCTAGGAATCCACGTAACTGCCTGGCATTTACGATTGTTTGTGCGGAAACTGCCTCAACCAGGAGTTGTGTGCATTGTTTGCACATCGTAATGCATGTAAGTAGGAATGGTAAAACCATGTTTAGGCACATCCTATTTAGTTTTCGCCAATAGGTGGCACTTAAGCACCTGAACATGCCAGGTTGAGGTTTGAGGAATCTTTCATCTTGTCAACCAACAATCTTAGAAAGGTGGAATGGGTGATTGCGGTCTTCAGATTTCAAGCAGTTCGTCCTCTGAACACATAGTTCTTGCCTCCCATAACCCTTAGCCGGTAGCTCATGGTAATGTCTGGAGTTTCCAAACTGCCCCTTTCCCTTATCTGTCAACTCGCAGATGCTTGTTTTGTTCCTCAGGGTATACAATGTCTTTATTTCTCCCAGGAGGATAGCTCAGCAGCAATGTGCTTTCTTGGGAGCAAGACGACACAAAGTAACCCAGGTTCGATCCCCGGATCCGCACTTAGAAACGTCTGGGTATTAAGCACTTTATAAATTACCTATCATAGCATATCATAACGGTAGAGAAGAATTAAGGGATTAAAAGGTGGCATTGTGAAATAGAGAAATCACACCTGTCTTCAAATGGCCAGAGGTAGGAGATCAGGGATGGAGGCTGTTTAGCCGTAAGGCCTAAACCCCACAGACAGCCACCACAGGCCCAGCCGTTAGCACATCAACATTAACTGAACCAACTCGAAATCCTCCTCTTTAGCCATATCCACTCTCCTGCATCATCGGCTAACCAGAGCCTATGCACAAGGTCTATCAGATCTTGGTCTCATCCATATGGATAAGATACTTCCAAGTTCACTGCCAAAGCCATAGAAAGCAGATTGGCACACAGGAACCGGGTACTTCCAACCTGCACCCATCAGTACCACAGGTCTCACATCTGTCTCTCCCACCATCCCAATAAGGAACCCCAACACCCAGCCAATGAAGGCAGAAGGGCGCTATGCAAGATCACTTACATTGCATCAAAGCACCAATAAAAAGGCCAAAGTATTGCATTGGAGTGCAGCTGGGAGGCAGATAGATTATGAGGAGGGACACAAACCTTGTACATGTTTGGTTACTCACTCACCCATTCACTGCCTTTGGCCATGCTAAACCCTATGGCCATTCCACCTACATTCTGCCCCTCCCTACCCAAAACACATCTTCCTGGGATCTCTTTGACCAAGCTTTATCAAGAAGCAACATTAAATATTGTGCTTGGAAGTGCCTGACAGTGTTATTTCACAAAGGATTGGAGCTGTAAACGAGCTACTAGTGTAATGAAAATATTTTTGCCAAATGTGCTTTCAGCCACTTGATTTATAAGCAGTATGGGTGTCCTATACTGAAGTCCTGTTAAAAACAAGCATTGGCACAGCCAACAGTTTTGTCGTGTGTATAAGTTCTACTTTGGCATTTGCCAAGCACTGTTATTACATGTCCAGGTACTCAAACCATTATTAAGCTGCTATCTTCAACGGCCAGTTAGTGCCACTATAGCCATGCCTGGAAAATGCATATTCAACGCCTACACAAAAGCCACAATTGTTTGCATCGTCAATGCTTGTTTTAAAATACCACTAGTTTGAGTTTGGATCACATGGGATATTTACCGCATTGGGTACATATAAAGTACCACGTGGAATAAATGTAGGTTACTTCCTATGTAATCCAAGCACTTTCTATGTACTCCAAGCTGTAAATATCATTGGGGATCACAACTCTTGTAAAAACAGAAGGTATTTAAAATGTCACATTTCTTTACTGTTGCCACCATACTCATATAGTCACCCACCACCACCCCATTATGGCTGGAGCAGGCCAGTTATGTGTAACCTTCTAACTGCATGTGGAACCATAAAAACATATCACAGGTTCTTAATACCGCTGCAGGTCTAAAGTCTGAGAGGCGTATTATTGAACGGGCGGTATGAATATGGATGGCAGTATCGGTTAACTACTGCTGGTGGTAGAGTCAGTCCCATCAGAAAAGGTACAGAAACTGGTGGAAAATCATTGACCCTCACCTTAAATGGGGCAGAGTGGTAAATCAGTGCGTAAAAGCAAGACATAATGCTTTTGTGCCTTGATGTATCCCTCCGCCCCATTTTTGAGCAGTGATGAGGCAAAGGAGAGGCACAGAGCAGAGATAAGACTCCCCTGTGCATTCCTCCCTCGTCTCGTTGAGGCAGAGGAGAGGCAGAGAGCAGAGATAAGACTCCCCTGTGCATTCCTCCCTCATCTCGTCGAGGCAGAGGAGAGGCACAGAGCAGCGATAAGACTCCCCTGTGCATTCCTCCGTCTCGTTGAGGCGGAGGAGAGGCCCAGAGCAGAGAGTAGGCTCCACTGTGCATTCCCCCCTCGTCTCGTTGAGGCAGAGGAGAGGCACAGAGCAGAGATAAGACTCCCCTCTGCATTCCTTCCTCGTCTCGTCGAGGAAGAAGAGAAGCACAGAGCAGAGAAAAGACTCCCCTGTGCATTCGAGCAGTGATGAGGCGGAGGAGAGGCCCAGAGCAGAGATAAGACTCCCCTGTGCATTCCTCCCTCGTCTCGTTGAGGCAGAGGAGAGGCACAGAGCAGAGATAAGACTCCCCTGTGCATTCCTCCCTCGTCTCGTCGAGGCAGAGGAGAGGCACAGAGCAGAGATAAGACTCCCCTGTGCTTTTGAGCAGTGATGAGGCAGAGGAGAGGCCCAGAGCAGAGATAAGACTCCCCTGTGCATTCCTCCCTCATCTCGTTGAGGCAGAGGAGAGGCACAGAGCAGAGAGAAGACTCCACTGTGCATTCCCCCCTCGTCTCGTCGAGGCAGAGGAGAGGCACAGAGCAGAGAAAAGACTACCCTGTGCATTCGAGCAGTGATGAGGCGGAGGAGAGGCCCAGAGCAGAGAGAAGACTCCACTGTGCATTCCTCCCTCGTCTCGTCGTCTTGTTCTACGAATGCATGAGATTTTCATTCAGGCGTACCTAGAATGGATTCATATGGAATCTACCTCAGTTTTGGACATGGTCAATGCCAGGCGGATTCCACTGGAATCCATTAGTAAACGCTGAATGTAGAGATTATTTGTAGGCGGCAGCGTTTACTTTTACACACGATGGAGTGGAAAATGGATGAGTAAAAACGAGTAAGCATTGCATTTACTCTTTTCGTGGCTCCTCCACCGCGTGGACCTTTAAAATTGCATGCAGGAGACCCAACATCATGTAGGTGCTACTGCTGGGGGTCCTGTGCATGTAATTTACATTTCTTCTAAATGGCACTGAATGCTTTACCAATATCGCAGCAGAAATCGCAGACGAGCGGAAAGCATATTACAGCTCACGTTAAGTGCATACACTGCCGGTATATAAAGATTTTTTCACCCAAAATGACTTCACATGCAGCAGTAATCAAGCTTGGTGGTCATTGCTAATTGGTGGTGCGAAAACCAAGTATGTTCTAGCCTTGGTTCAATTTCTCAAGCGATTATCTTTTGATACTGGAACATTCAGCTGAATACCTCAATTTGTTTTTTTCTATTCCATCTTTTATGGTTCTTTTTTTCCCTCTTTCTTGTTCTCTTCTTGTTTTCTTTTATTCCTTTCATTCTTCTTTCTTTCCTTCTTTAGCTCTAATTTTGTCACAGTTCACAACTAAGTGTCATTGCAAAAAAAATGTTTACAATTTGAATGCAATAAATAAATAAAATAAGCAGCAGTAATTACCACCCAGTGTAGGCCCAGCTCGTGCTGTTCTGAAACATTTACACCCTCTTCATATTTCCCCACCAAGCACTCATGGATGTATTGGGAGTGATAGAGGCATGCATCTCACTCCCCGCTCAGTGGAGTGAGCATATTCTACCCCTACTGAAGCTAACAACCACCCTGCACATGCGAGTTCCTGGATCCTTCCAAATGCACAGCAGCATTATGTGTAGGCCTCTTACAAGCAACTTGCAGCAACATATTCAATGACGTCATGCACATAGGTGGCAAGCACACCATATGCAAGCCCCACACATGGGCACAGCAGCGGGTCATCAATGAGGGCTCCTGTTCAGTGGCAGTTTATCAATTTCAAACGCCGGGGCACTCGCCTTGGATCCCAAAATGTAACCTGGACAAGAAGACTTTTTGGAGGGAAGGCCATTCACTTGCTCCATGCATGTATGTATGGGATTTACAAAGTGCAAACCCTTGCTGGGAAACAGAGTGCTGTATATAGGAGACACACCCAAGGGGTTGCATGAAGGATGCGAGGGAGGAGAGCAGCTGGGATATGAAGAGGAGAATGTGAGGGGTGACCTGCAGAGGGGAAACTATAGGGTTGAGTGCTGCGAACAGTAATTGGCAAGATGTTCTTTAAAGAGTAGGGTTTTTAGGTCCTTCTTCAGGTGTAGGATGGTTGGTGACAGACTTGTCTGCATTGATAACTTGTTCCAGACATAGGGTGCTTCATAATGCAAATATTGTCCTTGGAGTTTCAAAGAATCTAAACGTATTTAGAATCTTTGACAATACAAAGTCTGTTCTTCGATCGTTGTGTATGTGCCAAAGTTTAGGGGTCCATGCAGCCATAGCCATCTGATGGGTGTGATATCAAGTGAACACCACAACCCCACGAGATAACAGGGACTGAAAAGGTCCAGAGGGAAGAAGCCAGATGGCAAAATCCCTCAGTTGTAGCAACGTCAATAAGCAGGGTCGGACTGGGCCATACAATTGTCTTGGGCACCAATGAACAAGTGGCCCACAGTGGCAAATGGTTATTTGCTCCTTTTGTGACACTGTTTGAATAGTACCCAAGGGGGAGTTTTTTGATAAAATGTAATGCAAATTGTCAATTTTAAGGAATATTTATTCAGTAACACTGGTCAAAGCTATTAGCCGCATAGTGAAGAAACTCATCAAACTGGCCCACATTGGCCAAAAAAGTGGCCCACTTTTACCATAACCATG
Organism: Ambystoma mexicanum; assembly: GCF_040938575.1. Taxonomy (NCBI): domain Eukaryota; kingdom Metazoa; phylum Chordata; class Amphibia; order Caudata; family Ambystomatidae; genus Ambystoma; species Ambystoma mexicanum. The sequence continues at coordinate 1,038,634,999 of NC_090926.1, read as the reverse complement.
GGCCTATTGCCCTACAGGCCAGTCCGAGTCTGTCGATAAGGCAAGATGAGAACAGGAGTACAGAGCCAGGACCCAGCAGGCAGTGGTGATCAAGTACTGTAAGGCAGGAAGAGCATAAGAGAGCAGTAGCAAGCAGAAGGCAACCGAGTAACTGAGGATGGGAGAAGTAAGCAAGGAAGGTAAGGAGAAGGGAAAGAAGAAGAACAAGGAAGGAGCGTCCGCAAGATTTACCTGAGTTGGAATGCAGAGTGTTGAGTTTCCGGAATGCTTATATCCCGAACTGGAAGCCTGGTGGAGCTATTTTTGAAAGAAACTAGACTGTTAATTTTGGAAAGTGTAATGGTACGTAGCTGGACGACGCGACGTGGAGGAACCATTGTTGTATGAAGGAAGAACGGTCCTTAAAGGTCATTAAAGGTACGTAGTCTGACAACAGCCCTGTGAAAACATTATGAGAGTTGCTCTGATATCACAGCCTTTATAGTCCTCAATGGGTGCTCAAAGATCCTACCTATTGAGGACAATGAAGGAATCTTCACCGCTCCCTCTTCCTGCACCTCATGCCTTGGAGGGAACAGAATGTTGATGTGGTTCCTGATCAGGGAGTGTGATGGGCGAAAGGGGTCCCCTGACCCATGACATGCATGTGTTGCTGCTGGTGGCAGGAGGTAGTCCAAGAAGAAAGGAGGCGATCAGGACAAAGCCAAGGTATTAGGTGTGAGTGAGTGTGTGAATGCATATGTGTTTTTGAGAGCGCTTGCTTGAATACAGGTGCACGTTGTGTTAGTAAGTTAGCAGGATCGAGCTGGAACAAAAAATAGGCACAAGTAAAAAAAAAGTGGCTCATTATTGCAATTCACTATTGACTACTTCTTCCAATAATTGCTTGATGCTATCTGTGAGCATGTTTTGGGTACAATTTGTGGAAATGTATCCATTTTAATGCATTTTAGACAAATAATGTTGGTTAAAATCATCACCATTTGCACACTGCACAAACGAATCAAACTGGACCATGTTGTCCCACAAAACTATAGGCCAGTCTGAACCTGTGAGTGAAATGGTTAGTGCGTGTGTTCCCGCATACATGTCTGTATTATGTATGTGTGTATGTGTGAGGTGGCATGAAATCAGTGCTTGAGTGAGTGACTGTGTCTAACTGTGTGTCTGAGATTTCCAAAGTGCACTGCAGTCCCGCCCGCAATGTGTTTGATGGGGGTGGGAGGACTGCCGCACACCATGGAAATGTGATTTGCAGGGCAATACTGGCATTACTGGGCATCTCCAAATCAGGGCCATCTTGGCAGTTTTTGGGGCCCTGGGCACAGACAACCTTGGGCTCCCCCCCCCCCGAAACCCATGTCCATCCTCCCACCCATCAAAATCCATGACCCCCTCCCCGAAACCCATGTCTCCTCTAATACCCATGCCCCCTCCCAATATGCAAAATGAAGGGATTACATAACTTGAGTGAAATTCAAAAGATACTGGTCTAGGTTTTGAATGAATGATCTATTTGTTAAGAAAATATAAACATTACACATCTCTGTGTCATGTGTCCTGGTTCCCACAGAGGATGCTATACATTAAATACATGTTCACTCTGTTTTGCACAAAGGGAACCAGTACCAATACTTTGCCCAATGGGCACACCGAGCTACATAAAGCCGGACCAGATGTTTGAATACCCAGGATCCTCCCACTAGCAATGTACTAGAGCCACGTTACTGCTATGTACCGATGTGTGGTCTTACCTTATCAAAATCTCCTCACCGAGGATATGAGGAAATAACCATGGCAGACAAGCGCAAAACAAATAAAGAATACAGGGACACGTATTATGGAATGTGCATTTCAAATGGATTGTGTCCTCTCACGTATTCCTCATCTTTGATATATTCAAGTCTTCTTGCTGCTTGCTTCAGATTTTTCTTTTTTCTCATAGGGTCGAGCATCGTGCATTGTCACATCTTGGTCCTCGACAGCCTCTGTAGCGTCCTTCGTGACGTTGATGCTGATATATATTGGCACGCGTGCTGACCGTTACCTCAGTTCTGTTTTTCCATATTGCTGCGTGCATCGGGGCTACTCGCCTCAGCGATAAAACTACTTCTACTTCAAGAATGGCCTCCACACCGAAGACGGGCTTCAAGCAGTGTTCGGACTGTGGGGCTAAGATGTCAATTGCAGACCCACACCATGTATGTCTGTGGTGCTTGGGAACGGGCCACAAGGTCGATGACTGTGGGTCGTGTCATTTGATGATGGTTGAGAACTCAACTCCAGCGAAGTTAGAAAAATTCTGCTTAAAAATGTTAGACATTTTTAAAAGACACACTCCTCTGAGTGTTCCTCTAAAGGAGTCAGGGAAAAGTGGCCATCCCTCATCGTCTATTGAGACCAGTAGGGAGTCCCATGTGTCCCCTTCTCGCATGCCTAAGAGCCCGGGAAGAGGGGTTCCTCGACATAAATCGAAGGAATCTTCCTCGACACACAAGAAAAAGCTGTTGTCTGTTACCTCGAACATACACCAACGGCATTGAAGGCTTCTTCAAAGGAATCGAAACATTCATGTTTGTCACCTGACCCTTCAAGGCATATAATTAATACTGAGCCTTCGAGGCAACTTAAGGTGTCGATGCATTCGTCAACAGTGTCTAAGAAACCGTCAAAACCGTTGATGCCTTCGACCTTATTGGAGTGGCATTCTTTGCTCTCGAAGATTGTAAAATCTATTCCAGTGCCTAAATTGTTCCAGCCCATTCCAAGACCTGATTTCTTTAGGCATATGGGTTCTATCTTTGAAGATGATGAGGAGGAAGTGGATCAGCCCCCTTTTGTGTATGAATATGGAACCCCAGATCTTCCAGAAGAATTAATTTTAGATGAGTTCAAGATGCTAAATCTTGTGGAAACATTAAAGGAAACCAGTAGTTGGGCAACCTCACCAGAAACAGAATTCTGTAATGCTGAGATAGCTTGTTATACTGATCCTTCTTATAGAATGTTTATTGGTAAAGTAGCTGAATATCTGGGATGTTCCAGACCTGCAGCCACTGTAGAAACTGATGATCTCACTGACATCTTAGACAGTGGGCTAATTAGTGAAGCTGTATTACCATTCCATGCAGCCCTGAGAGTACTGGGTAATGGAGAACTGGTGAAAACCAGATTATATTCCATCTGTCAATAAATTATTCCCAAAGAAATACAAGACTGCCTCCGTAGCTCCTCCATTTCTGAACAGTCTCCCAACGCCTGAAAGCTTAGTGGTTCAAGCAGCAACAACATCTTCAAAGTCTGCAGCCTATCCTTCTGCTCCAGCAGATAAGAAACATAGGAGAATTGACTCTTTTGCAGGAAGTATGGCATTAAAATCTGCCAATGCTACCAGTGCATTAGCAAAACACACTCATACCCTTTGGGGTGTAGCTGCTTTGGCAGCAGATCACAAACCAAAGGGAGAAGAGAGAGAATGGTTTTTAAGACTGATACAAGATGTTAGTTATGTTATTACTTGGCATTTATATAGCGCCTTATGTATCAATGGTATGACTTCAAAGCGCTGGTAGGTTGAACGCCCTCAAGAACCGTAGTTCAAGTCAGTAGAGAGAAAGCGTGTCATATGGTGCGTGGGTGCACCGGCTATGTGTGCAGCTGGTGTGGTTGTTTGATGATAGCTGCTTTATAGCGAAAGGTGTGGTGCTGATGAAATCAGTTGGATGTGTTCAGTCTGGTGGGTGGACACCTAGACTGGGTTCTGGCTGCGTTAGGCCTGAAGAACGCCTAAGCTAACCGGAATGTGCTCAGCTAGCTGTGTTTTATTAGGGTGATGAGGTGTTCGGGGGGGGTCGTGTTCGTATGAGAACAGCTGGGCCGGATTCTTCATGGTATAGCTGTGTTCTAGTTGAATGATGGTGTATAGCTCAGAGTAAGCATAGTGGTGTGATATGGTGGATATCAGTACAAGTGCCTGCCTGAGACCGGGGACCTGAGCAGGACAGTGGGGACGTACATAGCGACATACATATATATAAAGACAGGATGGATAGGGGTATATATGGGATACATAAGCAGATACTGGTACATGGCATATATAGGCGATACAGATATTAGGTAGCGTCATGGTGAACAGGTGTTGTCTCTATCCGTACCATCCGTATCATCCATACTATTTGCACCATCCTTGACATCCGTAACATCCGCACCGTCCATATCATCTGCACCATCCATAACACCAGCACCATCCGCTTCCATCCGTTTCGTTCACTCCATCCGTTCCATCCACTCCGTCAGTTCTATCCACTTCTTTCGTTCCAACCACTCCGTCCGTTACATCCACTCCATGGGTTCTATCCGTTCCATCCACTCTATCCACACTTTCACATGCATCTCCTGTTTCATCCGCACGTACCGTTCAATCAGTTCCGTCTGTATTACTGTTCCATCCGCACCAGCCATTTCATCCGCAACAACCGTTCCATCCGCACCAACCGTTCCATCCGCACCAACCGTTCCATCCACTCCTTCCGTTCCATTCACTCCTCCGGTTCGGTCCAGTCCATCCTTTCCTTCCATTCCTTCCGTTCCACCCACTCCATCCGTTGCATCCACTCCATCCGTTGCATCCACTCCATCCATTCTTTCCACCCCATCCGTTCCATCCACTCCATCCGTTCCATCGACTCCATCTGTTACATCCGCTCCTTCCACTCCATCCGTTCCATCGACTTCGTTCACTCCGCCCGTTCCATCCACTCCATGCGTTCGATCCATTGCATACGTTCCATCCATTCAATCCACTCTTCCATCTGCACCAGCCGTACCATCCGCACCAACCGTTCTATCCGCACCAACCGTTCTATCCGCACCAACCGTTCTATCCGCACCAACCGTTCTATCCGCACCAACCGTTCCATCCGCACCAACCGTTCCATCTGCACCAACTATTTCATCCGCACCAACCGCTCCATCCGCTTCCAGATGACAAAGATGCCATGAGACAATCTCTGTAATCTAGTTTAGATACAGTGGACTCTACCAGTAGAGCCAGGGCTGCCAGCACGGTACTTAAACGCATGTCCTGGCTGAGAAAATCTGGATGTTCAGCAGACGTTCAGGCACATCTGTTAGACATGCCCGTTGACGGTATTTCTCTTTTTGGAGAGAAGGCCGATAGCAGTCTAGCAAAACTGCAAGCCTCTAGAGCTGCAGCAAAATCTTTGTGGGCGGCGATAAGACAACCTCAATCTACAGGTCAAGGATGGAGAGGTCGTTCTTTTTGTTTCCATTCCTCCATATCTAGAGGAAGAGGTCAGTGTTCACAAAGAGGTCAAAGAAGACCCTATCGTGGAAGAGGTAGAGGAGGAAGGACTCCACGTTCAGCATCTGCAGAGTTACCCCCAGCTGCAGGTGGAACAGCACAATGACTCCTTCAACCACAAAACTGTGGTAGGAGGCAGACTGTCTTACCATGTCCAGAGTTGGCAAAGCATAACTTCAGCTGCATGGGTCCTACAAACAGTAGCAGATGGATAGTGCCTGTCATTCCTGAAAGAACTCCTGATCAGCCTTGGTTCCAGATCTGCTCCTCCAACAGGAGGCTTTCTCCCTTTTGGAGAAAGGTGTATAGAATTGGTACCTGTAGCAGAGAGGAACCATGGTTGGTACTCTCCTTACTTTCTAATCCCAAAGAAGGATGGAGGAGTGTGCCCCATCTTGGACTTGAGATGCTTGAACAAGTTCCTCAGGAAGGCTGAGATCAAGATGCTAACTCTTTCGCAGATCCTTCAGGCCCTTCGACTTCAGGATTGGTTATTATTATTGGACCGCCAGGATGCTTACTTTCATGGGCAGATACATCAGAAGCACAGAAAGTACCTGAGGTTCGCGGTTGGTGGTTCCCATCAGTTTCGAGTTCTGCCATTAGGGCTACCTACCGCCCGAAGGTTTTCACCAAGCTTATGGTAGTGGTGGAGCAAGTCTAAGAGGGGGGGCAGTCACATCTACCCCTACCTGGACGACTGGCTGATCAGAGCTGTTTCTCCAGAACAGTGTCTGGATCATCTCAGCCGGACCTGCCGCATCCTCCACAAGCTGGGCTTCTCCCTGAACTTCAAGAAGTCTCATTTGGCACCCTTTCAAAAGCTTCAATTTATTGGGGCAGTCCTGGATTCAGCATTAGGAAAAGCTTCACCACCTGAGTTAAGGGCTCAACATCTTTTGCAGATGGTCCAAAAATTTCAGAGTGCCCAACGTCTTCCGGTTTATGACTTCCTAAGGTTGCTCGGCCTTATGGCATCCTGCATTTTTCTGGTGCCAGAAGCCTGTCTGAGAATGAGATCCCTTCAGTGAGCTCTCAGATCCCAGTGGTCTCAATTTTCCGGCAGAATGACGGACGTTCTCCAGGTCCTGACAAAGGTCACTCAGGATCTCCTGTGGTGGGTCGGCCGAGAGAATGTGATGAGAGGAGAACCATTTTGGCAACCATGGAAGGAGATGACAGTTGTGACAGACGCCTCCCTCTCAGGATGGGGAGTGAACATGAGAGAGCTTTCAATAAGCAGACATGGGTCTCAGTCGGAGTCCAGACTCAATATCAACCTTTTTGAGCTGCGGCAATCAGACTAGCGCTGATGGCCTTCCTGCCCTCGATACGGGGTAAAAGTGTCCTGATAATGACAGACAACACAGTTGCCATGCATTACCTCAACAGGAGAGGGGGTGTAGGGTCACTGCCCCTTTGCAGAGATGCCATGAAGCTCCAGTCCTGGGCTCTAAGAGAAGGAATAACTCTTCTGGAAGTTCATCTAGCCGGAGAAAAGAACACAGTGGCGGACGCTCTGAGCAGGCAGAGCATAATTGCCCACGAGTGGAAACTAGTTCAGGAAGTCCTTCAAGAGATCTTCGCCCTTTGGGGAACCCTCAAGTGGATCTGTTCGCGACCAGTGCCAACCGGAAGTGCAGGCTGTTTTGCTCCATGGAATTTCCCCAAAGAGGAGCTCTAGGAGACGCGTTCATAGTGCACTTGGAATTTCCACTCCTGTATGCGTTTCCACCAGTCCCCATCATTCCTCACGTAATACAGAGGTTGAGGAAGTTCGGAAAGCCATGATTCTCATTGCCTGGATTGGGCCAGGAGAACGTGGTACACGGACCTTCTGGAAATAGCCATCTGCCCTCCAATTCGTCTTCCCCAAAGAGAAGACCTACTCTCGCAAGAGGGAGATCATATTCTTCAACCAGAGATCAGGAGTCTCAACCTTTACGCCTGGTATCTGAAAGAGTGAGATATAAGGATTGGGACCTTCTGGAAGACGTAATGGAAGTGTTGCTTTTGGCGAGAAGACCAGCAACTAAATACCTGTACCGCTGCCATTGAAATAGATTTTGCTGCTAGTGCAGGGAAAAGAATCTCGATCATTTCTCATGTAAACCTCTCCAGGTTTTATCTTTCCTACTTCACTTGACACATTCTGGGTTGCAAGTAGCCACGGTGAAGGGCTATTTAGCGGCCCTTTCAATTTTCAAAAGATCTCCAGATGAGGCATCCTATTTCAAAGTACCAATTGTGACACCATTTCTGAAAGGCTTAACAAATGTGTTCCCGCCTGCTCCCTTTATTGTGCCATCATTGGATCTAAACCTTGTACTAAGAGGTCTTATCGGATCTCCCTTTGAGCTTTTTCATTTGTGTCCTATAAGGATGCTCACCATAAACACTGCCTTTTTAGTGGCTATCACATCTGCCCTAGGGTAAGTGAGCTATAGGCTCTATCTTCCAAACAGCCTTTCAAGACCTTCTCCAAGGATAAGGTCATTTTAAGGGTCAAGTCTTCTTTCTTGCCTAAGGTTGTGTCCAAATTTCATTTGACACAACGTATTGCACTACCGTCTTTTTAGCCTCCTTGTCATCTATCTAAGGAGGAAGGGTGACATTGTTTAGACCCAAAGAGGGTTCTAAGTTTCGGTATCACAAGGACTGCAAATATTTGCCAAGATGATCAGATATTGATTGGGTATGCTGGTCATAGATTAGGATTAGCTGTCACAAAACAAACCATTTCTTGATGGATTGTTATATGCATAACTGAGTGTTACTCAATGGCTGGCAAGGATTCACCTGAAGGTCTGAGAGTGCATTCTACTAGGGGAGTGGCTGCTTCATCGGCTCTTGAAAGAGGTCTACCAGTGAGGGACATTTGCAGAGCGGCAACATGGAAGTCCCTGCATACATTTAGTAAATTCTACTGTGTAGATTCTTTTTCAGGAGAGGAAGCCACATTTGGCAAAACTGTCCTCCATAACATTACCAAATAAAATAAATTCTTAGCACCCTTTGCCAAACTCAAACTGCTTTGGGAGTCTATCAAAGATGAGGTATACGTGGGAGGACACAATCCATTTTGAAGAACAAGTTACTTACCCCTGGTAACTTTCTTTCGACTGGATGTTCCTCCCACATATTCCTCATCGCCCTCCCATCCGTCCCCTCTTGCCTAGAATGTCAGTGTCTTACACCTTCCTTTCTAGGAATGTCAAGAATATCTCCTCCTGGAACACAGCATGCTACTTAAGAGGGGAAAAAAAACAAAGAACTGAGGAAACGGTCAGCGTGCATGCCAATATATATCAGTGTCGACATCACGAAGGATGCTACGGAGGCCGTTGAAGACTAAGATTCAACTCTGCACGATGCTCGGCCCTATGAACATAAAAAGTTCCAAAGCAAGCTGCAAGCAGACCTGAATATATCAAAGATGGGGAATATGTGGGAGGAACATCCATTCGAAAGATCGTTACCAATGGGTAAGTAACTTGTTCATCTACACTAAGCAGCGCTAGAGGATGTGAAGCCATAGTGCAAGGCAATGCATTGCCAGCCCTGTAACTGGTAGAGTCCATGACCGCTGGAGAAATATTCCCTTTATTGGCATTCAATGGGATCTCTTCTGAGGCGCAGTAATGAGCAGCATGTAAAGAGACTGATGAAGAGGGACTTTCTATAACCCTGGTAATGTTGACAAATGCCCACCTCTCTCATATAAAATCATCTGTTACATTCACATTTTAATTCGGGTTATTAGGTGGTGCTTGCGCGTTTTATAAGCCGAAACTATTGCATGAGAGTTCAGCTAGGGGCCAGATACTTAATGAAGAAATCCAAAAAAACACAACTGAGTCATACCGCACAAAAAGGGTCACTGGCACTCCATTTGGCCTTCTTGAATAAAAACCAAGTGGGATCTTCACAGGAGGGAAAACCAAAGTCCCCTCTATGACACGTTCCACAAACAGTTGCATGTGTGGTGCCCTAAACCCCCTCACTGAGCGCAATCATTACTAGTCGCACAACTTGCTTGGTACAGGCCTGGCTATGTCCCTTGTCTCCACGCAAATGTCGCTGAACCAAGAGGTACACAAGCGTGCACCTTTGCAAGTTACATAGAAAATGTGTGCTGCCATAACCCAAGTTAGTGGCACTGCTTTTATCGTCTTTCGAATGATAATAGTTCAAAATGGATCTGTCAGTGTGTGCTAATGACCTTGCTTTTAATGCACTTGATTCGAGTGTTTCCACTTAGGAAGCACTTTAACAGGCACACGTTTCTATTATTTTCCGTACCTTTATAGGATAAAATGCTGTGCCGCCCCTGCCTGTGTTGGAACCTGCGACTTGATGGTCATGTCAACCCCACGCGACCATTTCTATTACAGTCCACACAGACTGATAAAACTCATGATGTTTGAATTAAAGGGGTTGCTAATAGGCTACTTAATGAAGGACGAGAGGCCATGTTCAACAGGTCGTGAAGAGCTCGCTCTCTTCTGGTTTGTGCTTTGCAATTACACATGCAGTTAGTTGCTGCAGGGTCAGACCGGGGCATACAATTAGCTCAGGCACAAATTAAAAAGTGATCCAGGGTCGCAAATTACATTGCCATCCCTAAGTAGTACCCAAGGGTAAAGTCTTTGACAAAATCAGTTGCAAATTCTTAATTTCAAAGAATATAAAATTATTAAAAACTACTAACTGCATATGAAAGTAACTCTACCAACTGTCCCACTTTCACAAAAAGAGAACTTACAGACAGTAGCATGCTGTGCCTGTACTTCGGTCATTGCCCATGGTCCTAAAGCCCAATCCAAGCCTGTCCTCCCTCACATCCCATCTCAAAGGAAGGCTGAGAAATGTATTTCGGGAGATGAGTTAAACCCAGATGAGGTGATATGCATAGGAGACCTTTTTACAACACTCCCACATCCAGGTTAGAACTCACATACAACCTACTTATCAGCTCCAGCTCACACAATAGATTAAATGCTCTCATTTCTACCAGCTGCCCTGGATTTACCCCATTCCTGTGAACAGTGCCCAGGAGAAGGAAACCCTAATACCCGGCCAGCCAATCACAACCACGTAAACAATACTACAGTAATAGAATAAGGGCTGGCTGCGTGCAGAAACACTCAGCGCTATTCCCACTGATACATATTTATCGGGGCACTTTGATGGGGAAAAGGCTTTGAAAGGAGTGTAGGCATGAATATTTCATTCTCTGGCCTACATCCCGGCGTGCTTGACTTCCTGTGGCCTCCCCCAGCCACCTACCCATGTCATTCAGACCAATGAAAGTTTAGTCGGCAGTTATAAATGAGGCTCCCTGATTTTAGATACTCGCGGCGATCCGCAAGTCAGGCAACCCACGCGTGCACTCGTACACACATGCACACCAAGAACGCACGCCGGAGACGTGCGATGGCTCCGGTCTCCGGCTGCAACTGCCGGGCACCGCCTTTATTTCTTAACCGCGCATGCGCGAGCCCCTAGAGCCTCGCGCATGCGCACTACGTGTACGTAGTACACAACACTCCTCCTTTTCCCCCAGAAACAGAACAGTTCAACATGAACGCAACATTAACACAAAAACTTGCTTGTCATCATGAACAGGATATGTCTTAGCCGCCTCTGCTAGGGAGCCGGGTCCATGATGAAGTCCCTGAACCTCTGAGGTGGTCTCCGCCCTACCCTGCTCGGGTACCGTGGCGACGCCTCCTCCGGAACTTCTGGCGCCAGCATGTCGGCTACTGGAGGACCCTCTGCCGGTCCTGGCACACTTTCCTGTGCCGGAGCACTCTCCGCTGCCGCGTCATCCTCTGCTGTCTGGATGCGCTTGAAGAACGACACATTCCGTGTAATCGTGCCTCTGGCATTGGCTGCAGTGATCATGGTGCCCTTTACATGAGTTACACCTAGCGGTTGGGTCTCGTATGTTGTCGATAGTTTTCCTTCCGACCTTCGGTTTCGTACTAAGACAGTGTCCCCTACTGCTATTTGCTTCTCGGGTAGCCGTCTCCGTGCCGTTTCTCTCTCGTTTCTGGCCACTCTATCCAGCTGCACCTGCTCGTTGTTTATTACACCCGGGTCTCGCCCTTCGGTCTCTGGTATGAGCCCTCGCGGTATTCTTCTGAAGAGTGCCTCCGCCGGGGCAACTCCCGTGGATCGGTGCGGGGTTGTCCGATACTCCCGGAGAAATTCAAACAAGTTCCTCCGGAGGTCTTCCCCTCCATTTTCGGAAATTCGAAAGACCTTGTTTAGGGTGCGCATGAAACGCTCTACCTCGCCGTTGGCCCTTGGCCATAACGGGGTGACTTTCCGATGCTTTATCCCTTTTTCTTCGCAGTATCTTGCAAAAACTTGCCCCTGGAAGGGTGACCCGTTGTCTGAACACAACTCCACCGGAAAACCATGGGTTGCAAAGATCTTGTCCAGTGCTGCAACGGTGTGATCGCTGGCCGTGGATTCTACGAGTTCCACCTCCGGGTACCGCGACCACTGGTCGGTCACAACCAGGAAGTGCAGTCCTCGACCGGTGGAGCCGAAGTCGGCATGGACCGTCCCCCAGGGCAGTTCACTTCTCGCCATGGACTGTATTGGCGGTCCTCTGTCAGCTGGGCTGGTGGCCTGGCATGGGATGCACGCTCTCACAAACTCTTCGACTCTTTTCTCTAGGTCCGGGAACCAAACCTTCAGTCGGAGACGTGCCTTCATCCTGGTCATTCCTTGGTGTCCATTGTGAGCGAGGTGAAGGACCTTCCCAACGAGAGATCTGGGGATCACAATCCTGTGTCCTCTCAGGAGCAGTCCGTCGGTCGTCACGGACAAATCATGACGTGCGCTCCACAAGGCCTGTAGGTCCTTTTGCACTTCCACGTTCCTCCTGGCGTTGTTCAAGAGGAGGTCCTTCCAGGCGCCTGATGTTACTGCTTCTTTTGCCCTCAGAAACGCCTCGTCAGAGTTAGACTCGTTGGCGATTGCCTCCCTTGAAAGTGCCACAGGCAGTGCCGATTCAACAACCAGATGAATGGAGTACGCACAACTCGCGACTTCTGTGGTCGCCCCTGACTGCCCTGAACAGGGGTGACGGGACAGGTAGTCAGCGGGGTTGTTGGTTCCTGGGCGGTAGATCAGTCTGACCCCATACTCCATGAGGGACAGCATCCATCTTTCGATCCTCGGTGGTGGCTTGGACGATGTTCCCGCCAGGATGGGCAGTAATGGCTTGTGGTCTGTCACCACGACAACTGGCTTCCCCAAGATGTACAAACGAAAATGCTTGCAGCCCCATAATATCGCGAGGGCCTCACGTTCAATTTGGGAATACCTCCGCTCGGTGCTGGTCAATGCCTTGCTGGCATATGCGATGGGTCTCATCGCTCCCTGTTGATCTGCCTGTAGGAGAACAGCCCCCAGTCCCACGGGACTGGCATCCACCACTATCTCCGATTCCCGGGTTGGGTTAAAGTAAGCCATGGTGTCAAGTTCGGACAGGGCTTCTTTGATGGCTGTGAACGCCCTTTGTTCTTTGCCCGTCCATGCCCAAGCCACGTCCTTCCTGGTGAGGGCACGCAACGGTTCGGAAATAGAGGCCAAGTCCCGGATGAACCGTCCGCAATACGTCACCATGCCTAAAAAACTGCGAACTTCCGCCGGGGACGTGGGTGACGAAGCCTCTCTGATGTCCTTCACCTTCTTCGGGTCAGGGGAAATGCCTCCAGCGTGAAAAATGAATCCGAAGAATTCCAGGCTGTCCCTCATAAACTCGCACTTCTCCTGGTGCAGCGTAAGGCCAAGGTCTTGCAATCTGCGAAAAGTGTCCTCCAGGCGCTTGATGTGTTCCGCCTCTGACCTGGCGAATACAAGAATGTCATCCGACATGTTTATAACCCCTTTTAGCCCCGACAGGGCTCCTCTGATGGAGTTTTGGAATACCTCCGCCGCGGAGGATATCCCAAAACTGAGTCTCTTGTATTGGTATAGTCCTTCATGGGTTGTGAAGGTCGTTATATACCTGGACTCCGGGTGGAGTTCCAGCTGGTGGTACCCTGCTCTCAAGTCCAGCTTGGAGAAGATTCTAGCTCCTTGGAGTTCGCCCACAATGTCGTCCAGAGTTGGCGTGATGTGACGCTCCCTTTTTATAGCCAAGTTGGGCAGTCGCATGTCGACGCAGATTCGCACCGCTTCCGGTTGCTTTGGCTTTGGGGCAACAACGATCGGGGAAACCCAGGGCGTCGGCCCTTCAACCTTCTCTATAATGTCTCGTTCTATTAGGAGTTGAAGTTCCTTTTCCACCTGGGCCCTCAGGTGAAAAGGGATACGGCGATGCTTTAGCGCCGTTGGCCTGACCGACTTGTCGATGTGCAGCCGCACAGGATCCGCCTTGAGTTTTCCTATCCCACTGAAGAGTTCCTGAAAGCGTGCCAGCAGGCCATTCAGGTCCGACAGATATACGGCAAATGTGAAGTGCACCAAGTTAAGTGCTTCCGATGCCGCACAGCTCAGCAAAGAATGCGGGCTCACACTTGTGACGAAAAATCTCGCCTTGATGCTGTTCCCGCCGTGGGACACTGGGGCTATGAACACTCCTTGTATAGGTAGGGGTTCCTCCTCACCAAACGCATATATTTGTGCTCTTGATTGAGAAAGTTTCGGTGGGCCCGCGAGGGCCTTGTAGTGTCTGTCCGCGAGCACGCACACCGACGCCCCCGTGTCGATGAGGACTGGGGTGGGGACTTCCCCAATATTCACGGTGCATGTGGGTTTTCGTCTAGTTCCGGGGCCACTTGCAATGCTGGAGATACAGAAGATTTCACCTTCTTCTTCCTCTTCCTCTTCTTCGGCGATGTTCATGTTCTGTATCTCTTGTTCCAAAGAGGATACGCCCTTCACATTGCGGGCCCCATACCTCATGAACCTCTCTGGTCCCCTGTTGGCTGCTACGGGCACAGTGGCCCTACACATTCTGGCATAGTGTCCGGGGGCCCCACATCTGCCACATGTCCTCGACTTGGCTGGGCACTCACCCCTGTGAGGGAGATCGTACCCACAGTCCGAGCAAGATTGAGACAAGTTCGATCTCGTGGTCCTTTCCTCCGTCTTTGGTGTCCATTTGACCTTCCCCGGCATGAAACGCCTGACAGCGAGCGCTTCCTCCTCCCCTTTGGGTATGCTGGCTGCGTCCATCTTTGATCCTCTGGCCTCCGCCAGTTCGTGCGCCCTTCCCATGTCTAGCATCTGCCGGAGGGTGAGTCCAGGTTCTCTGAGGACTTGCCTCCTGAGTTTTCCAGAGCAGCATCCTTGCAGTAGTTGGTTTCTGACCATTTCCTCTTCATCTGCCCACCTGCAGGAGCTCGCCAGACGCCTCAGACGGGCACAGAATTGGTCTAACGATTCTTCGCTGCGTTGTCTTTCAGCCCCCATAACGAATCTGTCGAAATCGACATTCGCAAGTGGTAGGAAGTGATCCCTTAGCGCTTGCTTAACTGCGTCGTAAGTTGCCACCGGAATGTCGAGGGAGTCGTATATTTTCTGGACCTCCGTGCCTGCCGAGTACATCATGATGGCAATTTTTGCCTCATCCTCTGTTTCCCCTGAGGCCCTGAACATCATTTCCAGTCTTTTAACCCATGTGAGCCATTTGGGGCCGAGTTTAGATGGTGGGCCTGTAGTGTCGAACTCGGGCATGGGCGCTAGGGTGGTGCGCACCCTGCGTGTTTCCGGGGCGGCGGCACCCTCTTCATCACCCATCTCCCTGGGTACTCACAGTTGGGTCTTGACAGAAGACTGGTGATCCGACTCCAGGCTGTGGCGAAGATCTCCTGTGTTGACCTTTGTCCCTTCTTTTATCACAGCCCTGCTCCTGCTGGGCTGTGAAGTGTCCAAAAATTATCTAGTGTGATGGCTGATGACTCACAGATGGCGCACGAGCACCCGGAACGGGCCGCTACCACCGCGAGTGACGACTTCACTCAAGCGCTCAAAATGGCCGCCGGCTGTTTTCGAGCGGTCCGCGACTGCATCGCGCTCCGTTCGTTCCTGCAGTGACTTTGGAACGAGGTCGCGGGTCGTGTCTCCTCCTCGTCGCCAGTTTTAGATACTCGCGGCGATCCGCAAGTCAGGCAACCCACGCGTGCACTCGTACACACATGCACACCAAGAACGCACGCCGGAGACGTGCGATGGCTCCGGTCTCCGGCTGCAACTGCCGGGCACCGCCTTTATTTCTTAACCGCGCATGCGCGAGCCCCTAGAGCCTCGCGCATGCGCACTACGTGTACGTAGTACACAACACCTGACACCTTGCACGGTCTGTATGGACAAAATAAAGCCTCAAGTGGCAGGGATGCCAGAGCTTCTAATCAGACTTTCCCAGATCATACTCTCCTGCCTGGAAGCTAATCACTATATTGGGCGTAGTCGGGACTCGGAACACACAGCACACCAGACCAAAACATTGAAATATAAGGAGTTGCAGTAACAACGCTGCTAAGAGCAATAATTGCGCTGGAGACTAGAACGGGACCTCCAACTTGCACTGCACAACCCTGAAAAGTGCCCCCTTGCTGTGATATGCTGCGAGATCCCTAACGCCGGCCACGCAGCTGCGCGAGTTTACACTTGGTTAAAAAATGCGTCGTGTGGATGGGGGCAACATCTTCGAGTGTCAGAGAGCAGGGACTAGAGTGATAAATCACAGTAATGGGACACTGACCCAGTCCTAATCCCACAACTAAAAGTCAGACCAGGACCTGTGTATTGACGGTCACACCTGGTGCTGTGGGTTTAACAGCTACCCGAGTAGGATGGGAGGGTCAGGGTGTGGATAGTGGTGGTGTGACATACGTGTGATATTAGACCCATACCTGCCTACATTTGAAAATCAAAATTCCTGAGATTTAAGCCCCGCCCACACAAGACTCCGCCCACATGCCCCGCCCACCTTTCAAAAAGGTAAACCCGATTGTTGTAGCCTTCATTTTGCTTACTATAGCATTGGAAATAATTCATTCAATGTTATAGTAAGCAAAGCCGCCGAAATAATGGTGCTTTCAATCCATGTCATTGGATTGAAAGCGCTATTATTGCGGCAGCGGCGCCTTCAGTTTGCTTACTATAGCATTGAATGAATTATTTTCAATGCTATAGTAAGCAAAATGAAGGCTACAATAATAGTGCTTTCAATCCATGTCATTGGATGGAAAGCACTATTATTACGGCGGCGTTGCCACGTTCATTTTGCTTACCACAGCACTGAAAATCATTCATTCATTCAATGCTATAGTAAGCAAAATGAATGCGGCGCCGCAGCAGAAATAATGCTGCTTTCTATCGAATGACATGGATTTAAAGCAGCATTATTTCGGCTGCGACGCCGCCTTCATTTTGCTGAATATAGCACTGAATGAATGATTTTCAGTGCTATGGTAAGTAAAATGAATTGGCACCGCCACCGTAATCATACTGCTTACAATCCAATGACATAGATTGGAAGCACTATTATTATAGTGTTGCAGGCAGTAGGCACGAACATTTTGCGCCGTTTCCGGGTCCCGTCATATTCTCCACCTGATTGGCTGCCGCCGGTAGCCAATCAGGTGGAGAATATGTTGGGACCCGGAAAGAATCTCAAAATTCCTGAGATTCAAGGGATTTTTCCGGAGACCCGGAGAAATGCTTAAAATTCCGGAGTCTCCGGAAAAATTCCGGAGGTTAGGCAGGTATGATTAGACCCTATCTACCAGAGAGAATGTGCTCTGAGCCATGCGTTCGCATGTGGGGGGTGGCGGCTATGTTCCGGAAGCGCATGAGGATGGAGGGGTTACAACCCAATAGATGGGGGCACCTACCAGATCATTTGAATTTGCGTCCAATCGAAAGTCACTTCTCTGACTTTCTCCCTTCAAACACAACTCCACTCACTACTTAAACAGACTCAACTGCCAAGCCATGTCAAACCAATTGATGTTTCAACTCCCTTTTCTAAATGAAGCATTGCAAACACCAAAACACATAAGTAACTGAGAAGCCTTGGGACCTTCGTGCTTGGCTCGTGCCACACCCAGTCCTCTTGTATCAGGATTCAGGCAGCCGCAGACTGGCAGAGACTGGAAACGAAACCAGGGTTCAGGTCATCTGATTGGCTACTGAAAGGTGCATCATTGATTGGTTGCTATGCAAGGAGGCCAGCTCATCAGCGGCTGAGCAGAGCCTCAGCCATACCCAACATGAGCTGGCTGGCCCACCGCACCCCCTTGGCACCTCCATCAACATTGTTTTTGTTTTTATCATCATTCCTGTCACCCCACTGGCGCCAGGGCACTGCTTCCACACCACCAGCAGTGAACCTGTGCCCGTGCCCCAGCCCCATCATTTGATTGGTTGCTTGGTGTCTGGGGGCTCTGGGCAGGGAGGGAGCAGCAATGAAAATAATGTGCCCCTGCAGGCGTCCGCTCACCGGCTCAGCTGCATCTTCTTTCCAGGAGGACCCACCACCCCCCCCCCACGCCACAAAAATACTTTTTTTTGTATGTGCAAATGTAACATTTGCAAATTTAAAAACAAAGGATTTTCTTTTTAAATAAGCAATGTTTTCTGTCCTAGTCAGTCAGTTCTCCCTTCTCATCTCACCCCCTCCAAGTTTGGCAGCAAGTACCATCTTACCGCCGGGATGGGTAGAATGAGGGCCAGGGGCACATGCCCCATTTTCTCTGCTCCAAATGGATTCTTCTTAAAGTGAAGAATAGTGGGAAATACTGAGCTTACTGGACACAACCAAAATGAATGTTCTTACCTTGGTAAATACTGGCCTTACTGTCACATCCTGCACATATTTTCCTACTGTGGGGAATATTGGCCTTATTGCACACACCCAACAATAGTGCTCTTCCAGTGGGTGGCAAATA
The DNA here is from genome assembly GCF_040938575.1 of Ambystoma mexicanum. NCBI lineage: Eukaryota > Metazoa > Chordata > Amphibia > Caudata > Ambystomatidae > Ambystoma > Ambystoma mexicanum. The sequence continues at coordinate 1,038,616,756 of NC_090926.1, read as the reverse complement.
TTGGCCTCATTAGACACAGTCAACTAGAGTGAACGTACAGTTGGAAACTGGTGTTACGGGGCACAGCTGGCATGAGTGTTCTTACAGTGGCAAATGCTGCTTTATTGGGCACAGTCAGCACAATTGTTCTAACTGTGCCAAATTCTGGGCATTGTTGAAGACATCCGACCCAAGTAGTCTTACAGTGGCAAATAGTGACATTACAGCCCACAGTGAATAGGAGTCTTCCTGCAGGGGCAAATACTGGCTTTACTGGCCAAAGCCTGCATGAGTATTCTTTCAGTGGCAAACACTGGACTTGGTTGCACAGTGGAGAATACTGTCATTACTGGGCGCACCCAGCACACGCGATCTTACATTGGTAGAAACTAGAATTACTGGGCACGGCCAACATGAGTGTTCATAGAGTGGCACATTCTGTCAGCACTGACCAGAGCCAATAGGAATGTTCTTAAAGTCTAATCTTGGCCCTAATTGATATATCCAACATGAGTTATTACTGTGGTACACAATGACCTTATTGGGCGCAGCCAGCATGAGTGTTCTTACATTGGCAGGCATTGGCCTTGCTGAGCACAACCAATGCAAATATGCTACCAGTGGCAAAAACTGGCCAACCAGGCACTGTCAACGGGAATCTCCATACAGTGGCAAATACTGGCCTGGCAAGGCACAGCTAGCATGAGTGTTCTTACATTAGAAAATGCTGGCATTACTGGGTACTGCCATTATGAGCGTTCTTACAGTGACACATACTGGCCTTACTAGGCATTGACGTCACAAGGGTTCGTACAGTTCAAATACTGGTCTTACTGAACACAGCCTACTTGAGCGTTCCCATCATGAGAAATACTGCACAGCCAGCACACATCTTCTTATAGCAGGAAATGCAGGCATTGCTGGGTAGAGCTAGCTCACGTGTGCTTACCTTGGCAAATACTGGCATTACTGTGAACAGCCAGCACAAGTGTTCTTATAGTGCTAAATACTGGTCTTACTGGGCACAGCCAGCTCATGTATTCTTACAGTGATACATAGTGGCCCTATGGGTACCGGCCAGCACAACTGTTCTTACAGTGGAGAAAACTGCCCTTAATGGGCTCAGCCAGCATGAGTGTCCTTACAATGCCAAAGGTGGCCCTTACTGGGCCCACCCTACACACATATTCTTACAGTGTGAAATAGTGAATTGAGCCATATTGATCTAAGATACATCCGCCAAAATATATCCCGTCGAACATTGCACACCCTAATCCCTGCTTGACAACTTCTCTATATGACCAACACGAGGCCATCAAAGGCGTTGTTCACTTTCTATGACCAGTGGTCTCTGTACAGAGACAGGAAGTGGATCGAGCGTGGCGAGGAGGAAAGGGTAAGACAAGCATGGGGTGTAGAGTGGGGCAGTGGGGATAAGGAGCATGGGAGGTAAAACATGAGGGGGCTGGAGGATGGATCAACCACTAGGGAAGAAAGGTCAAAGTGGAGCAGGGGGTCATAGTGCATGTGTGACACATTTACATCTGCTCTGCAGGAGTACAAGGGTGAGTAGTGGCTAGACCACCAACTCAGCCCCAACAATTCTACAAACCAACAGTATTGCCAATGAAGAAGGTAAACAGGCACAGCTAAGAAATAGGTCTCTTTCGCCTTTTGTGGTAACATGGATCAATGGAAGGCTATCTTCTCAGAAGGGGTGTGAATGTGAGCCACAAGCAACCCAAGCAGCAATAGTACAGCAGCTCCAAAATAAAAGAATTTACAATCAAGGTTCTATAAAAATATATCCTTTAATTAAACAAGTCAATCATACAACTATTAAAAACACTACTAAAAAAGCCCTGCCACTGTAAAAGAAGAGAGAAGACGCAGAACATCAATTTATCAGCACTCTGGATACTTTCGGCAGGGAGGAAAACAGGTAATAACTGCAACAATGTGGTTCAATAGGATATGTCTTGATGGAAAATGATGCAAAAGGGATGTAACCAGTCACTAGGGCCCCAAAAAGGTGGATGGGGGACAGGGTAACTTGAAAGTACCTGATTCAAATATTAGGCGATTCAACAATGTTGAACCAGGCTTCGAGCTTGTGTGCTTGCAGGGTGAACTGGGTGAGAAGGCGCTGAGTCGCATTGAAGCCAGGCAGCGAGTCAGCGTAGAGTCAGGTTTCAGGCAGGTGCTCCGTGCATTTTGAGGCTGTCAGATACCGAGGCTTCCTCCCCCAACTCCTCACCTGTTTCTTCTGGAATGGGTTCTGTAAGAGTAGCCTCTGATCTCTTCTGATCCCTCTTCCTTGTGGGAGTCTTGTCCTTTGGTGCTCGGGCCTTTTTATCGTACAGATAGGGTCTGTCCCCTCCGGAGGCCACCTTGGCAGAGATAATCCCTGACCGCGGGGATCCCCAGGGGGCCAGTCCTAGATTCAGGGAAAAAGCACTAAGGCAGAAAAAACCCTGTTCCCAATTGGGTTCTGCTGGGTGGCAATTAGAACTCCTCTCTTCCAATTATGAAAGTTCCATTTGCAGCAGGCAAGGAAGTCCGTTAGACTTGAGAACAAACTCCCCCGCTGATGAATGCTCAGTGTATCCAGGAGAAGTGGAATAATAGAACAGGGGATATAAGAAGCTACTAGAACCAGTGGTTAAGACTAAACAGAATGACAGAGAAAAGTATAAGAAAGGATAAGTAGGTAAAGAATGAAAGAACCCATACAAAGCAGACCGCGAAGACGAACCATTAGGAAGGAGGAAGAAGTATAGAAAGAAACCCACTCACCAGTTTAGAAATGCTCCTTAAGGTTCCAGTGAGCAAGGCTAGCTCGCAAAAACAGAGTGACGGCACCGGTAGCAATATACCCCCGGTACCTACAAGAAATGAAAAGACCAAAAGTGCTCAAAGAATAAAGGCAAGAGTAAGTAAGCACGGCACGGCCCAAAGCAAGCCGATACCGCGTATAGTGCAGTAGAATTTGGGCTGAGGAATACAGAAGGGAATCACTCAGTAGGCGAAAATAGGAAGCCGGAACGGATGAATTTCACGAGAGAATCTCCACACGAACCAAGCGCTGGTAAACAGATACAACGCGTCGGTTTGTGGGAGGAGTCAGCCTATAAAGGGTCGGCGGCCATCTTGGGTGAGGACTGGAGCGTGATCGATCGGCGGCCATCTTGGGTGAGATCGTCGGCCATCTTGGGCGAGGACTGGAGAGTGATCGATCAGCGGCCATCTTGGGTGAGGACTGGAGCGTGATCAAAGCTTCCAGCGCTTCCACAGCCTCCAATTCCTGACAGTATACCCCCTCTTTCTCGGGGCGCCCCCGGGTTTGCCCGGATGGAGTTGATGGAACTTCTGCACCAGACGCGGGGCGTGTAAATGACCTACAGGTTCCCACGTCCTCTCTGCTACTGGATAGTTCTTCCAATGGACCAGATAGTACAACCGCCCTTTGCGGTACTTAGAATCCACCAGATGAGACACCTCGTATTCTTCAGGTGTTGGTTTCACTCGGGCTCGTGTACGGATTACAGGTCTCTTGAAAGGATCCTCCTTATGTTCTTTGAGAAGGGAGACATGAAAGACAGGATGTATCCTTCTGAGGTATTCTGGCATTCTGAGTTTATAAGCAACTGGATTGATTTGTTGTATGATGGAAAATGGCCCAAGGAAACGAGAGGAGAACTTCCCCCTATGAACCCACTTGGGTAGGAATCTGGTGGATAACCAGACTAATTGTCCCACCTTCCAGCTGGGATGGGCTCTCCGACCTTTGTCGGCCCATCTCTTTTGTGAAAGTTGACTTGCTTGGTGTGCCTCCTTAGCGAGTTTGTGAGCTTCTTGCAAGTCCTGTAGAATCGTATCCAGAGTTGGAATCTTGGTTGAAGGCGGACTGAGCCCGGGCAGGTGTTGAGGATGGTAGCCATAGGTACAATAGAAAGGACTCATCTGGATCGAGGTGTGAAGTGAGTTGTTGTAGGCGAATTCCGCTTGCGGGAGAAAGCGATACCATTCTTCCTGCTGGGGACTACAAAAACACCTGAGATACTGCTCTAGATTGGCATTGAGTCTCTCAGTTTGGCCGTTGCTTTGAGGATGGTATCCTGAGGAAAGAGCCTTATGAATCCCGAGAACCTGGCAGAGGGAAGACCAAAATTTTGAGGTAAATTGTGGTCCTCTGTCCGAAACTATGGTCTTAGGTAGACCATGTAGACGGACTATGTCTTGGAGAAATGTTGCAGCCATCTCTGAGGCCGAAGGCACTTGCTTGAAGGCGGAGAAATGTGCCAGCTTGCTAAAGGAATCGACCGTCACCATGATCGTGGTCATTCCGTATGAAGGAGGCAGATCCACAATAAAGTCAGTGGATAAGTGTTCCCATGGGCGATCCGGTAAGGAGTGTTGGTGTAATAACCCCAGAGGTTTTCCTGTTTGATGTTTGTTGGAAGCACATATTGAACAAGTAGAGACATACTGACCTACGTCCCTTCGTAGGGTAGGCCACCAGAATCCTCTCCGGACCAAATCAAAAGTCTTCCTAATACCAGAATGCCCTGTCAGGGGGGTGTCATGACACCAAGAAAGTATCTGTTCTTGCAGCTTCTTTGTGGGGATATAGAGGGCTCCTTCATGATAAAACAACCCGTCCTTTTCCTGTTTAGTAGATAGCGGAAATTCCGCACACGTCTGATAATGAGGGATTAGATCTTGAAGAAACGAAACCGTAGAAGCCAACACAGTGAGATGTGGTAAAACCAGTTCATGTCCTATATAGGATCCGGATGGATCTCCTAGGCTTCTAGATAAGGCGTCTGCCTTCTTGTTTTCTGTGCCTGGTATGTAAGTCATCATGAAGTCGTATTGTAGGAAAAAATACGCCCATCTGGCATGTCTGGCGTTGGAACATTCCAATTGTTGTAAGACCCGTAGGTTGCGGTGGTCAGTTCGAATAGTGAAAGGATGTGTGGCTCCTTGCAGGAGGTGTCTCCATTCTTGGCAGGCCAGCTTTATTGCCAAAAGTTCCTTTTCGATAACCGAGTAGTTTCGCTCACTACTAGTTAAAGTCTTGGAATAGTATGCGATCGGATGTTCATAGCTGTCTTCTGCCTCTTGAAGTAATACTGCCCCTACTGCCCCCGTAGAAGCATCAGTTTCCAGAATAAAGGGCTTAGTCTGATCTGGTTGAACCAAGATGGGTGCTGTAGAAAAGCAATCCTTTAAAAAGTCGAATGCTTTTCGAGGTTCACCGTCAAAAGCAAATCTAACACCCTTCTTCAACAAGGAGGTCAGAGGGAGTACTTTTTTGGAATAATTGGGAATGAACCTCCTATAAAAATTTGCCAATCCTAGAAACCCTTGCAGTTCCTTGATGTTGGTAGGATCTTTCCAGTTTCTTATGGCCTTTACCTTATTAGCATCCATTTCAACGCCTTCCTTGGACAATACGAAACCCAAGTAGGACACCCTCTTGGATTCAAATGAACACTTCTCTGGTTTTACTAGCAGATAGTGAGACTGCAAACGTTGTAAAACTAGTCGGACCAATGATCTGTGCTCAGACAAGGACTTGGAGTAGATCAGGATGTCGTCCAGGTACACCACTACCGACACAAACAGCATGTCAGCGAAAACCTTGTCCATGTACCTTTGGAAGACGGCTGGTGCGTTTACTAGGCCAAAGGGCATCACACAATATTCATAGAGCCCGAATGGGGTGCGAAAAGCCGTCTTCCACTCGTCTCCTTGTCTGATTCGCAAGAGGTGATAGGCGCCTCTCAGGTCAAGCTTCGTGAAGTACTCAGCCCCTTGTACAGCCTCCAAGACGTCCCGAATCAAGGGCATGGGATATCTATCCCGGACAGTGACCTTGTTGAGACCCCTGTAGTCTATACAAGGACGAAGTTCTGTCGAGTCCTTTTTTGGAATGAAGAAAAGGGAGGCCCCACATGAAGATTTGGATTCTTGAATGAGTCCGTTCTGCAAATTTGCATCTAGATACTCTCTTAACGCCTTCCTTTCCGGTAGTGACAAAGGGTACATTCTTCCGAACGGTACTACTGCTTCCGGTATTAGATCGATACAGCAATCCTCTGTTCTATGGGGTGGTAGTTGTCTAGGAATTATGTCCATGAATACCTCTGAAAAGTCCTGGTAATGTAAGGGTACTGAGGCCACTGTGACTGGCTTCTGGATACTTCTCCTGCGGTCTATGGTGTGGGGAGCGTTACACAAGGTCATACAGTGTTTTTCACAGAACTTAGAATTGAAAGAAACTCGGTTTGCAGTCCAATCTATGTGAGGGTTGTGTCTTCTTAACCAAGGAATCCCTAATACCAATGGAAAATGAGCAGCTCGGATCTGATCAAACACCAGGAACTCTTCATGTTGACCTAACCTCACCCTTAATGGAACAGTTTCCAATGTGATGGGTCCGGAAGACAAGGGTCTACCATCAACCCCTTCTACAGGAATCGGGGTGATCTTGGTTTTGGCGGGTACCAAGTGCTCTGTAGCCCACTTGGAGTCGATGAAGTTTCCCGCTGCTCCACAATCCAACATGGCGAACACCTCTGTGGGAGCTTCTTCTGTTAACCATAGGTCCACTCTGAACACCATTAAACTGTTATCTTCCGGGGTATTCACTGCTCTTGTGTAGCTGCAAGGGTGCTTGTTACCTCCCCCGAGACTTCCCTTGCTATAGATCGGGGGCGGAAGTTTCCCTGTCGACGAGGAGGGACTTCAGTGCATTCTCTCAACAAATGTGTCGAAGAGCCACAGTACATGCATAGACCTGCCTCTCTCCTCCTTCTTCTTTCTTCTGGCGTCAGAGGACCACGGGCAGCTCCAATCTGCATAGGCTCATCTGTAGCAGGGTTGGCTCTAGGTGGAGGAGTAGGGTTAGGTTGTGAGAAGCTTCGGTTTCTTCTTCTCTCAGATCTTCTTTCTTGCAGACGAGATTCAATCTGAAGGGACAATGTCACTAGCTCCTGAAAAGATGCAGGACGGGCTACTCTGGCTAGTTCATCTTTGATCTCGTCCTGGAGACCTCTTCTGTAGATGGTTTGCTGGGCGGAATCAGGCCAATCTGCCTTGGCTGCTAGCCTCTGGAAGCGAGTTAGATAGGTTTGGACGTCTGTATTTCCTTGTTTGATGTCTAGGATTGCTTCCAAGGATGAATAGAATATTTCTGGCCTATCAAACCTTTCACTGAAAAGTTCCGTAAAACGGTCATAATCACTCAGAAGGGGATCGTTTCGGGTGACAATGGGTGTAGCCCATGAAAGAGCATTTCCGGTAAGATTGGCTATAATGAACCCAACCTTTGATCTGGCTGTCTCAAAGGCGTGAGGTCGGAAGGCGAAATACACCCTGCAAGCGTCAAGGAATTCCTTCAGATCTCCTGGATGTCCGTTGTATTTGCCAAAGGAAAAGGGCATCGTAGGCAGGTCCCCGCGATCATCCCGATGTAACTCCACTTGCTGTCGGAGGGCTACGTTCTCTGTTCGCAGGGCCTGCACCTCCATAGTAAGGTTCTGCAGAGCAGCCACCAACTCCTGATACTGCTCGAGTGACGCCATGAAGGATCTTGGGCGTTGTATTCTGTCAGATACCGAGGCTTCCTCCCCCAACTCCTCACCTGTTTCTTCCGGAATGGGTTCTGTAAGAGTAGCCTCTGATCTCTTCTGATCCCTCTTCCTTGTGGGAGTCTTGTCCTTTGGTGCTCGGGCCTTTTTATCGTACAGATAGGGTCTGTCCCCTCCGGAGGCCACCTTGGCAGAGATAATCCCTGACCGCGGGGATCCCCAGGGGGCCAGTCCTAGATTCAGGGAAAAAGCACTAAGGCAGAAAAAACCCTGTTCCCAATTGGGTTCTGCTGGGTGGCAATTAGAACTCCTCTCTTCCAATTATGAAAGTTCCATTTGCAGCAGGCAAGGAAGTCCGTTAGACTTGAGAACAAACTCCCCCGCTGATGAATGCTCAGTGTATCCAGGAGAAGTGGAATAATAGAACAGGGGATATAAGAAGCTACTAGAACCAGTGGTTAAGACTAAACAGAATGACAGAGAAAAGTATTAGAAAGGATAAGTAGGTAAAGAATGAAAGAACCCATACAAAGCAGACCGCGAAGACGAACCATTAGGAAGGAGGAAGAAGTATAGAAAGAAACCCACTCACCAGTTTAGAAATGCTCCTTAAGGTTCCAGTGAGCAAGGCTAGCTCGCAAAAACAGAGTGACGGCACCGGTAGCAATATACCCCCGGTACCTACAAGAAATGAAAAGACCAAAAGTGCTCAAAGAATAAAGGCAAGAGTAAGTAAGCACGGCACGGCCCAAAGCAAGCCGATACCGCGTATAGTGCAGTAGAATTTGGGCTGAGGAATACAGAAGGGAATCACTCAGTAGGCGAAAATAGGAAGCCGGAACGGATGAATTTCACGAGAGAATCTCCACACGAACCAAGCGCTGGTAAACAGATACAACGCGTCGGTTTGTGGGAGGAGTCAGCCTATAAAGGGTCGGCGGCCATCTTGGGTGAGGACTGGAGCGTGATCGATCGGCGGCCATCTTGGGTGAGATCGGCGGCCATCTTGGGTGAGGACTGGAGAGTGATCGATCGGCGGCCATCTTGGGTGAGGACTGGAGCGTGATCAAAGCTTCCAGCGCTTCCACAGCCTCCAATTCCTGACAGAGGCAGCATTGTGTGATGCAGGTAGAATGGATGAGTACCACTGGTGTGGGTCAACAAGTGACACGATGGTCCAGTGGTTCGAGCCAAGCTTTGATGCAGAGTCCTTACCGTTCCATGCCTGGTTCGATGCAGCGGTTCGAAGTTGTCTGTACATGCACTGGTGCTCGAGCTGGTCAGGTGACAAGGCTCTTCTGGGGAAATGCGGCATCCAGCCATTTCCGATGATTCGTGCACACTGGTTCGACGTTCAAGTGAGTTCTAAAGGCAGCACTGGTGGGGCTCGCTGGTTGGAATGGGTCAATTGTAGTTCACAAACAGGTATCCTGGTTGTTCTGGCTCTCAGGATGTTGTGTGATCCAGTTTAGGGGGCTCTAAAACAAGGTGAGCATTTTTCAGTCTCTGCATCCCAGCCAAGGGAGGTTTGAAAGCAGAGTGGAAGGCCTTGGTCCTCAGCAGCAGTCACCCCAATATGCCTTTGTAGTGGGTAGAGGGCTAAGGTTACCTCTCCCTTATGATACTGCTTCTTCACTTCAATGGCTGAGGGCTTCGGAAAGATCGGCTCTCCCCAAAGAGGTGCACATTAATTCCTCCTTGAGTCCTGGAAGGGATGGGAGACCCCCTCTTTTATAGGCAAAATGGCACATAGGAGTGAAAGAAAACTCCTTGTGACAAGTGTCCCTGGCCTCCTGATGTCATAACCAGAGAGCCTTGTTCTGCAGGAAGCGGAGGGGAGAGGAAGGAGAGAAAATCACACAGAAAAGTAAAATGGAGGAACCCTTCTTCCAACCCACCTATGCTCCCTGACTGTCCCACCTCTGTCCCTTTCCCAGCCGACACCTTCAAAGGGTTTATGGTGTGCAGTGCACTAGTGTGAGGCAGGCCTTTGCTATGGACTTGACTCGTTGAAGATAGGCTCACAGGGTATCTTCAGCTGGGAGATCAGAGGCCTGGCAAGGAGGGCATTACCTTCCCTCCCAGAGTCTCAATAGGGGCATGAATTCTGCCCTGTGTTTCATTCACTGGAATGCATATAGGCTGGTGCCCGAAATCCACATAGCCTCCCACAGCTGTGTGAGCTCACAGGGATGGCATCCTCTGAATCTGCTCTGTGCCACGGGAGAGCAGGGACTGAGACTGAGCATGGCGGTAGGAGGGGGAGAACAACAGGCACATTTGTTAGGGTGGAATTGGTGAGAGACACTGTGGGAGGGATGTTTGGTGGGTGGTATGCAGTTAGTGGTATTTAACAGAACCTGGATTTTGGAAGAGGGAATTCAGCCTTCAGATAGATCTGGAAATATCACTCTTACACAGCACAGCCAGCAGGAGATTTCGTGCAGTGACAAATACTGGGCTTAATGCGCACAGCCAGCATAAGTCCACTTACAATGGCACAACCAACAGGATTATTCATGTTGTGGCAAATACTGGTCTTACTGGATGCAGCCATTAAAAGTTTACTGTGGCATATTCTGACCTTACTGGGCACAGTCAGCACACGTGTCCTTACATTGGCAAATACTGGCTTTGCAGGGCACAGACAGCATGGGTTTCCTTAGAGTGTCACATTCTGTGACTAATCGGCACAACCAATAGAAGTGTTCTGTCAGTGGCAAACACTGGCAGTACTGGTCTGCAATTGGCAGCATACGTGTTCTTTCTGTGACAAAACTGGCGTCCAGAGTCAGCACACACGTTCTTAGAGAGCCAACTACTGGCCTTACTGGACACATCCAGCATGAAAGTGGGGACTATTGGCCTTGTTGGGTGCAGCCAGCACAAGTGTTTTTACAAATGCAATTGCTGCCATTACTGGGCCGAGCCAATACGAATGTTTCTTACATTAGCATTATTGGCCTTTCTGGGCACAGCCAACAGTAGAGATATCACAGGGGCTAACACTGGCCTTTCTGGGCACATCCTGTATGGGTGTTCTTCTAGAAAGTGGCAAATATTGGTATTTCTGAGAACATCCAACAGCAACGTGTTAAAGTGGCAAATACTGGCACTAATAGACACAGCCACACATGTTCGTACACTGAAAATACTGGTATAGCCAGCTTTAAAGTGTCTTCTTATTGCTGCAACGTACTGGAATATATTGTGGGCACAGACATTAAAAAGTGTGGTTTATAATGGCAATGCTGGCATAGATTGTGGGCAAAGGCATCATGAAAGTGTTGGAAAATCCCCCTCTGTACTGTTGGTGGATCTATTGGATTTTTCGCATGTGTTACTGTGCCGAATTAATTGTAATTTGCATGTCTTTTTATGTAAGTTTTCCCAAAACATTATCATTTGAAAACCTTATTTAAAATATTTCTATGAAGAGAACCAAGCGGCCACTTTATTTCAGAAATTACGCAATTTGATACAAAGTGAATCACTCATGTGCATGGCTATGCGAGTTGTAGGACAGCAGCAAGACCTTCATGCTCCTGCCTATACACTCCTGAGTCCCCCCAACATATTTGTTGACATCGCTCAAAATACACTTCTGTGAGCCTTCCAAGCTACGCAAACATCTACAATACTCTGACAATCCGAAAATCAGCCTGTGGTTTCGGTTGCAGAAGACTACCCGCAATCACAGCTGCAGAACCTCCAGCTCTTAACCACAGTGTCTACAAGCAGCAGCGAAATGCTGTAGGTGCGCAACAACTGGTGAGCAGACGGGGTTAGCCATCAATTCGTTTTCGCTTGCCATGACACGCAAGCGTGGGTGCACTTTGTGACTGCATGTGCACCTCACAATAGTCACGTGTGAAATGAATTCGTATTTTCTCCTTTTCTTCTGTCAAATGCAACTCTTAGAATGTGTACTGTGTTCAAGCCCTTAAGTCCCCTACTTCCAGTAGTGTTTATGGCCTTTTAGATAAGAAAGCAAATCCAGGCCCACATTACATTCATTCTGTTCCTACAGCCAATTAAATGGACCCTTTCTTCTCATTTTGTGAATAGAATGATCTGTGCTGTTGCTTTCCTTTGCAAATCATTTCACTCGGCAACATCTAATGAAGAGGTCTGTGGGACTTTGTGAGCCAATTTTTGTTCCATCTCTGCATAGATTTTTCAGTCAAGCCAAAAAAAGGTATCAAAATCTACAACTTGTGTGATAGCAAAAACATGAAAATAAATAGAGATTCAGTTCTCTGACGCTTCAAAAACGTGTTTTTCTAGCCTAGCACCATCAACACTCTTGCGTGGGAAATCATTTATCTAAATCACACATTGTCCCGACAGAAAAAAGTCTGTTACAGATGGCGCTTCCCATTCAGCATTATCTTAATTTTCTGTCAGTCCTCTTTCCACATATCCAACAGGGGCGGAGGTATGCACCTCTTGGGCTTTTTCATCACATAGACGATGCTATGCAAATTACATCAGGTACCCAATCTACAAATCTAACCCAATGGAATTAAACGATCCAGCAAAACCTTCATCAATCAGGCAATACGATGAAGTGAAGACTGGGATAATCGCATCCACTTTTAGTGGACGTCACATTCCCACGATAATACCCTTGCCCTTCCCAGCTAACAAGCATTAGCTGCTACTTTGGAATCACTGAAAATGCCTCGATACTACTTTGAAGCTGCAAAAAGCTTTTTTGACACTGTGATTAAAATACAAAACTACCTCATTTCCCAATTATGTGTTTTCAAGCCTCTTACTCCAATACGCCTTTATTAAATAACATCTGTAGTTTTAGAAAACTAGCAGGGCCCACCTTAAGAATGCCTGCACCGAACCTAATGGTTACATGTGAAATGAATGCCTTTTTTCTGGTAAATGCAACTCTCAGAATGTGTACTGTTTCCAACCGCTTGTGTCACCTACTTCCAGGAGTGTTTATCGCCTTTTAGATAAGAAAGCAATTCCAGTCCCACATTTCATTTATTCTGTTCCTCCAGCAAATTAAATGTACCTTTATTCCATGTTGAGAATGTTCTGTGCTGTGGCTTTCCATTACAAATCATTTCACTCGTCAACATCTGATGAAGAGGTCTGTGGGACTTGTCAGCCCAAAAGGGTATCAATATCTACAACTTGTGTGTCCATTTCTTTCAAGATTGTAAACTTCATTGGGAACAGCTTCCATAAGCACAGAACCCAATTAAAAAAGGATACTTCAGTGGACTTGGAAATGCTTAGACTGTGTATCATTGTCAGGTCCCTTACGGGCTAACACTTCACCTCAAATTAGAATGTTTCTGAGTAAGAATTGGGCTTTAATTAATTAGTTTTACCCCATATTAACAATGCTGGGAGGGTAGGAAGGAAAGTGGTTTTGCTTCCACTGTCTTTATTGATGGATATTTCCTCTCTGGTCAAATTTGTGGACCGTCATGGAGCCTCTTTTGAGAATTTGGTTGTTTTTCTTTCCCTATCCATTTATGAACCTTCATATTCCACATCTCTACTATTTCGTGTGGACGATAGGCTTTATTGTGTTTTCTGCTGCCTTATTGTTATTACTAAGTCTGCAATTTGTTGTACCACAGTGTTCCATGTGTCAACTATATGTTAGTTGTAGCATTCAAATCAAAATTGGAGAATACACTTTCACACAGTAAAGTGAGAAGAGCAGTGAAGAGAGGTTGAATGGAGAGGATGACGATGAGGGAAAAAGGAAAAAGGGCCTTGCCCACTTCTCTCTCTGTCATTCCCAAAAAATGCCTCAGCTTTTCAATATTAAACACTCTTTAAAAGGAAGTTAAATCTGCGCACTTGTATTTACTTATTCAATAATATTGAAGCCCAATACACATTCTGAACTACCATGACCAGTCAGAACTCTACTAAATTTGTATCACTGAATGTCGAGGGGCTTTACTACCACCATAAAAGAAAATCTATTCTCCTGGGACTGGCCACACTCAATGCCAAAATTGTTTTAATTTAAGAAACACATCTGAAGAGAATTTAGGAATATAGTTTCAAATCCAAAATCACCTACTACATATCTATTCCACGGTTGGGGTGAAACAAAGAAGAGTGACAATCCTATTGAGAGCATTGTTAAAATGTATGGCCTCAGAACTCTGTAGAGGGATGGACGGTTGCTTGGTAAGAGTGAACGATTGACCGAACAGCAAAAACATATCACCTTCTCAAAATACGGCCCTAATCATCGATAAGAGATGTTTTTCCTGATGCATTCTCGAATAAAGCCCACTTTGCATAAGGTTCATTTATAATAGGGTACGACTGGAACTTAGCCCATTTCCCTAAATGGAATGCTACAATAATACTTCACCTTTAAATTTGAAAGAATTATAAACATTAAATAAAAGAATGTCGGATTTGAACCAAGTGGAGGTTTGGTAGCAACTTCACCCTGAGAAGATGACTACTCTTTCCATTCACATGTGCGTCAAGTTTACTCGATACTAGACTATTTTTTGATATCTTGGAAATGTATACCTTTGCTACACATACCCTCTTGGGGCTTCCTATCTCTATTTGTCAAACCACATGTCGAATTTACATTACACGTTCTGGAATTTCAATGACCTGAATTCCAATGGCAATTCGATGGATCCTTGTTGCGGGACCCTGTCTTCGGCTCCAAAGCATCAGATTTTATTCAACAATATTTTAAGTCCAAGGCTCAGTGAAGGTCTCATTGGTGACTGGGTGGGGTGCCGTGATAGACGGTTTCAGAGGGGAGAGCATACGTTTAGATTTTCTTGATGCAATCTATAACAAATGGAAATCCAAGCTTTGGAGGAGCAATTACCAGACCTAGAAAAAAAGTCAGGATCAAACAATACTTTCCACCAACTAATCATATTCGGTGGAAGCTTCCTACTCCAAGGGCAGATAAAACAATGTTAGCTTTAATAAATACTAAATTGCTTTATTCTACTACAAGTTCAGAAGTAAAGCAGGCAGAAAACCAGCATATTATTTAAGAAAACAAACCACTCACAATTGGTTATCTGTAATAAAAGATTCACAAATACAGGCAAGATACATTTTGTTTGTTAAGATAGAGACGTATCGGCATCCCTGATTGGCTTTTTGCTTTAATTCACTTCGGTTTTTATTGAAAATAAGCCTTTAAGGACACCATGCTGAGTCTAGTCATTTGTGGCCATGCCAACCTGACAACCTGGAGCAGTAATTAGGGTTGCACGTTGGTCAGCCAATGGTTTCCATGACCCCAACTGCAAAGTGGATATAGTACTTCTATTTATTAAATTGCCCAGAATGAGTTTAGATAATTCGTCCAAGGTTAACGTTAACAAAGGTTCGGTACCCCTTTTAGGAACTCCGTCACATCCAATGACTTTTTTGTTTTGTTTTATCAAATACCAATCATTTACTGACTAGAAATACAATTGCCCAGCCAATTGCTTTCTGCAAACAGTGTGGGCAGACTTTTTAAATTTGTTTCACTTGGATTATTGCAAGTTGGGTATTGGGTCAAATCACCTCCACACTGCTTGCTTTGCAAATTAAACATTTGCATATTCCATTGGTGTCAATCCATAGGCTTGTGTGCTATGGCTTAGGTGCCTTTGTCTTTTTATGGTTTGAAGATTAGGTTTGGGTTGCTGTGGGATGAGGGCACCCCACTGATATCGAGATGTAAACCTCCTGCAGCAAGGCTGACACTGCCTCTGGCTTCTTGCATGGTTCACACCTTTTTACATGGGCGATTTCTGTATACTCGGGAAGAACAATGTCAGAAGGTCCTATTAAGGTACCATGCATTGATGTCTGTACATGAGATGGTGTTCTATGAAACAATTAAACTGCATACTTTTATGCACCACAAGCACCTCTTCTCTTCCCTGCTGACCATACATTTATTTATTGTATTTTGCAATTGAGATATTTCTCCTGCTGTACGTGTCTTACCTGCTATACCTCAAATCATTGCCCCAGGTATGAACACCAAATGAGGGAACTTTTTGGCACTGGTTAGTCCATTACCGAAATCGAACAATGGTTCATCACTCTTAGGATTTCCCTTCCAGGGTCTACCATCTACTACCACAGTTGGGAAGCACGTACACAGATGAGGAAACGTAAGCATCATGACAAATGAGTGTTGTTCTGTATTGTTAATGACTCCAATCAAGCATTCCCACTAAGTCAGTGCATTGTCTGGGATTGCTCAAGGGAAGCCCTTATTTATATATTTTTATGACAAGTTATAATCTGGATGATGAACCCTTGTATAACGCCCCTCTCTTAGCATCCCCCTGACCCCACTGAGCCAAGAAGTAGGTTTGTTTTGCAAATTAAAAAGGTTTATTTGAAAAATTAAACAATAGGTATATATCACACTTTTATAAATAAATTGATAATTGATAGCACACTTGTGAATATGAGAAGTAATCAGCAATAGGTAATCCTACAGTAGCACAGTTCTTGGTTACTTATGAATAAGAACACAGGACTAAGGTAGCAGAGAATGCTTCATATGGTTCAAGGAAATGCAAGGTGGGACAGAATGCAACACAGAAATAATTTGATATGATTTCACAAGAGATAATGTGATCGCTTTTTCTTTTGACAATTCACTCTCCCCCTTTATGCAATATAAGGAAATGGAAGGAGAGCACACAGTCTTCAAGAATACCAACAAAAATGCAATACAAAGTTCCAATTCCCCCCCAGCAAGCCTAGAGAAACAGGGGTGATTTTAAACGCAGGCAAAGTACTTGAAAGGTGGTATGCAAAGAAGGGAAAAATATGCTAAAAATGATTTTTATTCCCTCTAGAGGTTCAGGGTGAGTGAGAGATACTTTAAATCAGTTCAGGGCAGCCCTATCAATGATTCAGGGATGGTTACCAGGTTGAAAACGGAATTCCGTAATGGAAGCAAAAGACAATTGTTGTTACACGTGGCTGGTATGAAGTAAAATGTCAAATTGCATCGAGCGCAATTATGGAGGAAGTATAAGGAGTCAGTTTAGAGCTTGTTGGAGAGCTTAGAATCTCAGCTTTACAATAAAAGTTAAATCACGCTTTTATCACAAACAGTTCAAGAGATACGGACGATTTTGTGAAGGTAGATTCTCAAAATAAAAGTAAAGCTCAGAATGACAGATGACAGTTTTGCAGCTTTGAATCAACAGGAGGGACACAATTTCTATGATGCAGTTCTCAATAGGTTAAAATAGTTTGAATTACATTATTTTAAACTAAGAGATTGGTTTTACACAGTTCTGGCTGAGTACTCACACTATATTTTGGACAGGAATGCGACTTCGTCACGGATCGGGTCAGGATTGGCTGCGGTTCTCTCGCCACTGGGTACTGGTTCTGCGCACAGCGATCTGGGTCAGCTCTCAGCACTGCACAGCGATCTGGTCTGGGTCTGGTATCTCTGGATCTCTGGTCTCTCTGGATACAGCACTGCTTTCTGGGTCTGCTACTGGTTCTGGCAAAAGTTCTTGGCAAAGAATTCAAACAGCTTGCCCGGCTGTTGAATAGTTTGCAAATGATGTTGAGGCCTGCTGAGAATACTTTTGCTTGCAGTAGGCCTTCTTGATTCAAAGTTCTGTAGTCTCTGGAGATTGATGGATTTGAAGTCTGGAGTCTCCCGGCAAAGCGTCCCGCAAGAAAGTGGAAAGTGAATCTCCTGTCTGGCTTCCAGTGGCTCTTTTTATGTCTTTTGAAAATGGGTGTGGATGCTAACTTTCTTTGCCCAACCCACTCACGATTTGATAGGTCAAGGATTTCTCTTTGACCTGATTTGAGAAGGGAGCAGTGAGTCAGAGTGAGTCAGAGTCTTACAGTCTATTGAAGAAACGCCCCTTTGCTTTTACCTTAGAAAATCCTTTTCATAACTAAACATATTTCCCAGATACACAAGTGGTTGACATTACACGTACAGATTGCAGATGACTTAAGGTACATTCTTGTTCAACTCTGATCTTCCTAAGAGCTTGCATTCAAAAATGACAACTTATTTTCGTTTTTAGTTGGTTTACCAATATCGGACATTTACCAAAAATGGCACAAATGTACACCGCCTTTCTACACATATTCCAGTAAATTTTCATTTTTCGAGCGTGAACCCCGTGTCTGCAATCTCCATAATTCATGGGGTTTTGCCTCAGAACATAGTACAGAGTTCTAACACCTCTTAAAATGTGCACAGAAAAATCACAAGAATGATAATATTATCTATATAATTTGTACAAGTCCGCACTATGAATTATCCATCTTTTTAAAATTATGCTCTGGCCCCAAAGGGGTGTGGTTTTCCAAAGCACATGGTGGAATTTCTGGTTTATTCACTTCCCCCAAGCTCAGCTTGCTCACAGTGGCACTTCTCTTCCCACTTCTCCCAAGAGGAAGCTATTTTACGACCTCCCCCAATATAACATTTGCCTGAGCCCAAGACAGTGCTTTGTTCAGTTTCCCACAGTCCCCAGGTGCCCCTCCCCTAATCCAATCAGAGAGGTGTCATCTCCCTTTGGCGAGGGCAGGAGAATGCAGGCCAGGCCTGGGAAGAGTGGCTGAGCAAGTTTCAACTCCTGTCGGGGGTAGTTGCCAGGCAGAATTCAATCTCTTCAAGCCAGGCTTCAGCCAAATGTCACTTTTGTTCCCAGTTTTTCTTCATTTAAAACAAACTTACAATTTTTACACATGCAGCTAGAACGCTGATTCTAAGTTCAAAACTATGACATTTAACAGTTGCAAACTATGTGACACTCAACAGTAGGTCACTCATGTATTTTAAACATTTTGATTTTAGTGGCTTTAGTCCAATTTCACTTCAGCTGCTGACATCCACAGCTCAGCCAGTTTCATTATGAACATTATTTTTGGCTCTTTCTCTTTCCAGATTTTGCATGCACACAAGTCTGCCTTCTGCCAAATGTCTGCTGGTGTTCATTGAGATTTTTGAATATCTTGCAATGTTTAAAATAGGCATTTTTAGCTTGCATTTCAGAGAAACAAAGTTGATTGTAAAGCGTTTTCTGAGCTAACCGGCACTGCTGTTTTTCCTTTGGCACACATTTCACCCATGGCACTCCTGGCCCATCATGCTCGCACTGGTGGGTGGCAGGTCAGGGGAACATTTTGGTGTGCGCCACTGCACAGTTCTCCAGGATTCTGACGCAAATGTGGGCTTTTCCGCCCTCTTGGATTTCCTAAGCCCACAGCACCAAGTGTTGCAGCATAATAGTCCAAACGTGGGTCAGAACACCCAACAGTATGTTGTAGTAGGTGGGGCTTCTATGGGTGTTCTACCTCATTATGTAGGAGGGCATACTTCTGATGAGTGCTTCTCCCCTCCTTTCTATCACACACTCAAATGCAAATCAATGTAAACTTTTGGTTATCACAGTTACCCTCTCAAAATTGTAAAAATATTTCAGTGCTTCTGAACACTGACATTCCTATGCGTTACTTTTTGATTTACTTGTAGGTGTAAGTGCTGTCAGCAGGCCTATGTGCAATGCACAAAAGACTGGACTTGGTCAGTGTAGTTCACAGGCTTTATTGATTCAGAAATTAGTCTGTTGAAAGCAACAGACTAATGAAGAAATTAAAAGCAAGTCTCTCACACTGGGTGCGATATTGTCTCACCTCCCAGTGGTTTTGCAGGTTTCCCAGGAGATTCCGAAACCTTGAAAGTCTCTTGGGGGCTTCTTGGGGGTCCCAAACCAAGCTGACAGTCCTTGTTCTGCAAGCTTTTCTGGGTTTGCTGGTTACTTAGGTTGATCGACTGGTGGTACAAATGTAACTTCTCAGCTGGGAGAGATGGAGCCAAAAATAGTTCCCTCTACTACCCAGCTCTCTGCTCATCCCCAGGGTTGGTGCCTCTCCTACAAATTGTGGGGTCTCCGCTCCTTGGTTGCACTATCTACTCTTCTTCTAGCCTCCTTTCACCACTTTCTCAGATCGTATTACCTCCTCCTGCTCCTCCAGACATAACCTCCTCCTCAGGTCTTAGTCCCTCTTCCTGCTCCTCACCTCTTCTTATAACTACTTCTTCCACAGCTGTTACCATCTGCTCCTCTGCTTTTAATACTTCCTTCTCTGCCGTTTGCCTTCAATGCCTCCTAAATGATCTTGTTTCACTCTCCAACACTCTAACTGCCTGTCACAACTTTCTCAATCACCCCACACTGGCTGTCTAGTTCCCCTGGGTTGTACAGGGCTCCCCCTGGGCTTGGCTCTTAGAAGAAGCCGCACCTGTGTTTGGTAATTGAGGCGTGGTTGGCATCTGATGCTGGTGAGTGCATCTCACCTCGCTTTGGGCTGATGGGGGCCTACGAAGGCTTAATTTGGCATATCCACCACCATGGTTACCAGTCCTCCCTCGCGGCCCCTGCTTGTCCAGTGGTCAGGTCTCCAATTCCCACAACGTGTGATGGGAACTCTGTTGGTAAATTAAAACCTTCTCAATCTACAAAAGGTTCAGGCTTGCAGTGGACTACAACATTGTATCCTATCAGTTTTGTGATAATGTTGGCTTAAGTGAAACAGCATAAGAAAATGGTGTATTACTGTTGAATGAATGAAATGGGATCTGCTTGAGGGGCATGTTTGAAGCTCTCTCTAGATCGATCCAAAACCCTGAAAGGAAAAACAAACCGTCTCTCAAGTTGAGAAGGGAGTGCATTTGAGGTGGCTCAGTGACCATCAACTGCAATGTGCAGGTAACCAAGGAAAAGTGTAGAGAGGTACTAGACCCTCCCCTCAAAATGAATACACATAACATGATAGGTTTATCAATGGTTCCAGCATTGCAGAAATCTGAATTGTAGTGCTTTTTGAAGATAAAGAGTGCATATAGGGAGACATATATTTTGGGGTCAGAATGACCCACGTAGTGGAGGGTGTCTCAGGTATAGTATTCTGAAGGGTACCTGGTTACTGCCTTGCTCTGCCCAGGTTGGTAAAATAATATCAAAAAACAAATGAGAAAGGTCAGGTCAATCTCTGCTGAAGAGTAACCAATGCTACCCCCTGAATGGGTGACCCCTTGTGTGGGTGGTCAAAGAATTCTCATGAAACTGTTCTTCTGCACAAAAGGGTTTTATTTTGAAGTGCAGTGGTGTAGTAATACACTGGTATTTTTCAAAAAACATGGGACATTCAGATTTGAGGACATACAAAGTGTAGTACCTAAGTACGAATGATCAAGTAGTCAATATTTGAGACATCTACTTGTACAGTTTGTTCATTCTCTATAGGTTCCTTGGGAAGGAAGCTTAGTAAATTCAGGGAAATCATAAATAGGTGGGGGGCCCATAGAGTGTGGGCACAATCAAGAGTTGAACAACAACATATAATACATGTCAACACGACAGTGTTTCAGCCATTTTGCGTGGAGTCTTGCATCCTCAACATCCGAGATGTCACACTGCTGCTTCAACGATCTTGGCAGCTGAATGCACTGACAATAGACGTGACCACGCCTGTTGACAAGATGATGACTGCATCCTAAAGAAGTGGATCCTTCCACCTCTTAATCCGAGCCACTAAGCTCCTTTGATTCGACCACATAGGACCCTCCACTCATAAAGACACTCCTGTCCTGATGAAGGCCTACACCATTTGAGCTCACCTAGCTCCACACAAAATGGCCGAAACACTATCGTGTTGACATGTATTATTATATACCTATTTATGATTACACTGAATTCTCTAAGCTTCCTTCCCAAGGAACCTATAGAGAATGAACAAACTGTACAAGTAGATGTCTCAAATATTGACTACTTGATAATTCGTACTTAGGTACTACACTTTGTATGTCCTCAAATGTGAATGTCCTATGTTTTTTGAAAAATACCAGTGTATTACTACACCACTGCACTTCAAAATAAAACCCTTTTGTGCAGAAGAACAGTTTCATGAGAATTCTGTGACCACCCACACAAGGGGCCACCCTCTCAGAGTGGAGCAGTGGTTACTCTTCAGCAGAGATTGACCTGACCTTGCTCATTCATTTTTTTATATGGGTATCTCAGGTATTACACGCACATCATACATATCTAAAAATATATTCTGGAAACTGGATAGAAAATTAGTTATGTACGAAAGAAGATTGGTTCGCTGTTTGGTAGCCGAACATCTAGGCTGAATAGACTGGGATAGATTCTAAAATGGATGCCAAAATGGCTTTGGGATCAAAAAAAAAGCTGAATCACTCTGAGAGTGAATAATTGTTTGGCAGCAGTTCATTGTGAGATAAAGTACATCTGGCATGGTATATTTAGAAATGTTTGCACGAAAAGCAGACATGATTGATAGCAACTCAGATAAGTGTATGGGAAAGCTACCAATTAGACAGAACAGCTGCTACTTAGCAACAAATAGATGAGCTCATGAAGATTTTCCACAGTATAAGCTGCCAAGTAAATTTGGCAGTGCCTCGAGAAGTAGATAAGATCTGGTTCTTGGCAGGCGATAAAGGATGTGTAATGGTGTCCGGCTGAGTCTAGCATGAGTTTATCAGTCTATGTGTCAGTCAACCGGTGCTTGCCAAAATTAGTTAATGAGGGCTTTGTGATGGACAAGCAAGCCAACCAAGCAAAGACAAGGAGGGCTTATATTAAAGCGTTATTTCATTGGAAAAAAGCATATAAAAGCAAGCTGATTGAAGCAGATCTGGGTGCCTCACAGTTTGTCTCTTGAATCTGTATTAAAGATGGCTGTAATTTGCACCCTGGCTTCCATCCTTCTTTGTCCTGTCTCCAGTGTCAGATTCCACAGATGTCAAGGCTGATGAGTAGAGGGTCCCCCTTTACAGATGGTGACCACATTTGAATGGACCCTGAAATATATTTCCAGGGGAAATAACCCAGATTTATGCTGACATGCTGACAGAGATGGAGAGAGGCCCAGGAGAAGTGACAGGGTAAGTGAATCTGCCGCGTGCCATAATTTGTCAGGGGAAGTCTCGCTATGGCTGTCAGCATGGCATGGCACACTTTGACATTATAGTATGTTTCGAAAGGGGACAAAGGCAAAGAAGGAAAAAATAATATGTTATGTATATATTAATGGGATTGTAGTAACATAGAAAAGTAACGTGGGTTGTTTAAAAGAAAACAAAGAGCGCTTTGTGAGCCCAGTTTCGTACCTCAAAGCAGGTTTAGAAGGAGTCATTTCAAAACCCCAATTGGGGTATATTACGCGGCATATAAACAGGTTTATGATAGGGAATGACTCAAACCCCTATCTGGTTATATTTAGGGGCAGAGATAAGCGAGGAGCGCTGAGGATCCATGTGAAAGTTGACTAGTCTGTCTGTTATGTGTTTGTTTTAAAATTGAGGTGCCTAAGAACAACAAATGAGGTGTAAAAAGTTGAAGACAAGTCAAGAAATTACATTATTTATTTAAGGGAGGTGATTTGCACCACCCAGCGATAGACGGAGAACAGTGAAATAGGCATAGAGTTGAGCAAACCACTGATAAGCGGTCTCAATATTTGCTGTTTGAAATGTTATGGAGAAAAAACCAGGGAAAATAATAAATGCATTCAAAATTGTGATTATTTTGCACCACTTGAGGCAAGTGAGTTGAAGCAGCTAGAGGGTTAATTTTTATATACCTGCAATACTGAAAGTCTTAGTGAGCCAAAAAGCTTTCAATGATAAAAATCCAAAAGGCGCATCATGTAAACGAAGGCAACATAAGGCATGACATGTGAGTGAAATTAATCTTGCTTCAGACAGGGAACTACACAGTTACAAAGAAGGGATAAAAAAGAGTTTTAAATCAAATTGACACTAAAAACCAACACCAGATTCCCTTCCTCCAGCAGAAAATGAAGGTAAAATGAGATACAGCATTTTGAAAAAATACATTACGGCAGAGAGATAAGCTATTTTTTCATATGTGATGTGCGTAGTTGGCGGAAAGCCAGCTCTGACCTACACCAGTTAAATATGTTCAAATCCGTGCTGCTAAGAGTAGCTAAAGCTCTTGTTCAAGGCTAAGGGATAACAGTTGGTAGAGCCAAGAGCATGATTAATGGTTGGAGGAAAGAAACAGAGCTGTTTTACAGTTAGAAACAAGGATAGTCCTGTGAGTTAATGCAGTTGAACCAGTCTGCAAGTAGCAATATGCTGTTGACAATTATTTTTCATGAATCACTAGCGGAGCCATGGGCAAAAAATTAGGAAAACATGTATGTGTATTTACATTATAACAAGAAAAGACATAAAAGTCATGAAAAGATGATTCAAACAAGTGACAATTAGTAGGGCCAGAGCTAATATGCATATATATATGCAAGGAACATGTTTAGTGATTAATTTGTGTAGCTTTGAAAAAAGAAAAATAATAATGATTAGTTTTTCATGGCATTAGTTCGTGGTTAATTAAAACCAGATGCTAAGAGAGGCACTGGATTGGATTAATATGTTGTGAGGTAATTTAACCCATGGTTGTTTAGTCAAGCGAGGGTGTATATTTTGTAGAAATTGTTGGTTATTGACAGGAAAATTATATGTGGTTGCACCTTGTTTTGAATATATTGCTTTTGTATTGGAGGCTACACCTGGTTATTGTATATGTGTGAGCCGGGGGGGCCTCATTGAGTCACTGTTGAGGATCACACAGGTCACCTCCTATTGTAAAGGGGATTGGTAGGTTATTTTGGGGTTGGTGTTGGATGTTTCTTTGTTAGGCACACACTAGAGCACTCCTAATTTGTATATTTTATGTTGTGCAAGTAGCTGTTTTTTGTTTGTGCTTTATGGGACATTTTTGAAAGAGTATATATTATAAGGCATGCATGGGCCAATTGCACAGATGAGGGAAAGAGTAAAGGTGTTTTCACTAAAGAGGTTTTCAGTGTGCTAGAAAAAGAAAGACAGATTACAAATGAAAGCACAGGAGAGTGCTGTGGGTGATCAGAATGATGAGGATATTGGTACCTGGAAACAGAGAGAAGGAATGGGATATGCAGTACAATATAATGCAGAGTATAGGGGCATTTGGAAGAGAAAAGGAAACACAATATATCTCCATGATCACACAAATTGTGAAGCATGGTGGTAAGAGTAAAAATCCAATTATGAGTGCAAATTACAGTAAAAAGCATATTAATGTACCAGTGGATGACATTAAACTAAGCACAGTTAATATTTATGGGGAATAGCAAGAATAAATGACACAAAAACACTTTTTGGAAAAAATATTGGAAAAGTATGCAGTGATGCAAAATCTGTATTTAGAATACGCAGGTAGTGGGTAATGAGGCGAAGTGCTCACAAAGCGCACTGGGACTAAGGTCATATACAATATGGGCAAGGGACATGATATATTTAAACAGTTGTATTGAGGTGGGACTTCAGTAAATAAGTAGGAGATAATGTGTACTAGTTTTAGGGATCAAGATATAAAGAACACAAAAAATTTAAAGCGGTCTGAGCATGGCGTCTACTATTTAGTTGTTTGTTGTTGCAGGGTTTGTTAAATGAAAATGTATTTATGGATAAGTACAAATAGGCTGAGCACTGATAAAGAGGAATGAGGGAGGCTTGGCACATATTCTTGTAGCACAACATGGATTATTATTATATGTGATGAATTGATTTATTGGGAAAAGAAATAGAGATGATTAAGGTTAGAATCTCTGTCATGATATGCTTATAAAAAGAGGGTGAGTGGGACACACGCACACACACACATGCACACACACACGCACACACGCATACACACACATGCACATATACACGCGTATACAAACATGCGCACACACATGCACACACACATATATGTACACACATGCATGCACACACATGCACATGCACACACACACACATACACAAATACATGCACACACACATACATGCACACACACACACACACACACACGCACATAGGAGAAGGCGCGCATACACACATGATCTTGTGGAAGTACAGGCAATCAATGGATTGCAGGTTCAATGCACACAAAAAACACACTCTGGTAGTTTAGAAGAGGGAATTTAATACTGAAATGAGAACAAACATACATACAGGATGCTTTCGCTTTATTAGAAACACCAGTGTGGGATATTATGTTTTGCTAAAAATATGATATAAAAACAAGTTAGATTTTATTGAAGACTATAAATGAAAAGGGATGATGATCCGCTTGCTTATATTCAGGAGCACTGAACTCTTGAAGCGCACAAGCAGAGGTAAAAACAGTGGCAGTATTTTATCACATTTTATGTCATGGATTGCCTGAGCAGGTACAGAGGCACTTAAGAAGCAAGTGGCAGTGGAAGCCAAACCGTGGCCTGAGATACAGTTGACTTCAGTACATTACTGTTGGCTATTACAGGAGAAGAATAACAACAAAAACGATGCTAGTGAAAAACTTGAGGAAGTCAAGTTAGTTCAGAAAAAATTATCAGAATATGCCATGAAAGGGACGGTATTGACAAGAGGAGAAGGATTGAGGATACAGCAAGCAGTGGGTACATCACAGGTGAATAATCAGAGCCAGGTGGGCCAAGAAGGGAATGGGTTTGTGCTACAAGCCAGAGAATTGGGAAATAGAGAACGAGGTGGTTTTTTGAATAAACACAGCAGGGTTCAGAATATGCAGAACACAAGTCAGAATATGCAAGGAGAATTTAACCAAGGGGGAATAGTCAAAGCACTCCTCCTGTATATTAGACATATGAATGGCAGGGTACATTGTGCGCAGGGGGGACAGCTTATCCTCCAGCATATAGATCACAAGTTAAGGAAGGGTTCGCCCAGGATCAGACATTGTATCAAACACAAGCGCTGAGAGTACAACAGGTACAGGTGCTAGACCAAGTGCAAATGAATTCACTGCAGTGGCAGTTGTAACGATTCAGAGATATGTAAAAACAGAACAGATATTGACCCCTAGGATAGAAGGTGACATTATGGAAGGAGGAATAGGGGTATGCATGCACCCACAATAGGACAGCTTACAGGATGCCTTGATGTGTCCAGAAATTTTAATGATATTAGACGCCCAAGAGAAGCCAAGGGTAAATGTGACAGTAGGAGGCACAATCGTTTGCTTGATTAGAAAACACTGAGGCTACACGTCCATATACATGAGAGCAAAGGCCTCCAATGGTGGGAATTATCAGTAGATTGAGGGTTCTTTGAAGGCACAAGGTGAGTTTATTTTTATTGATGAAGTACCAGTCTCTATAGGAGGGTGTGACATGACTGATCTTTTGTTATATTTGCAACAGGCACCAGTCAATATTTTGGCAACAGATTTAATGCAAAATGTAATATGATGATATTATTTATTGAACAAGGAATGATGTGTTCCGCTTTTTGAATACACTATTTAAATGTGGCGAATTTATACGGGCACTCACAGGGCAAGTGGCTCTGCGAGATGTTCCGGTTGAGTTGGAGGTTTTTATATTCATGAGGTGAACAGTCTATTAACATGGCTAACGGGCCTAGTGGAGAAAAGGGTGAGAATACCTGATGAATCTCTGTGCAAAATCACATATACCCATGGACAAAGTGGGGGGACATGCTATCCCTACAGAATTAAAAGCAGCCACAGTATGGAAGGAAATGAAAATGCTCAAAGGAATGGAATATAAGAGTAGAGCATGGAGGACAGTGATAGTTCTCAAAGAAGGGTCTCGGTTGATTGTAGTCAATGATGACGACACATTTAGATAAGACTAAACAAATTATGAAGTGGTGTTTTTTTATGAGCACCACATACTGGATGAAAATATAGAGAAGGGGAAATCCTAGAGCGAATGATAAAAATGCGGCAGCACTCAACATATTTTCAGGAAGGCTTGGAGAGAGTGCCAAGTGTCTTGTGAACCATAGGCTCTAATAAAATGGGTCTATTGAAGCGAATAGGGAAACAAAATAAAAGTACCACACATGTAAGGGATTATAATATGAAAAATAGAGAGGGTTGTGTTGTAATTAGACCAATTAATGTAAGGTAATCATAAATAGATAAGGATAAAAGCGCAGAAGTTAGAAGTTCAAAACTAAAAGATTGACGTAAATAAGGAGAACAAATAATAAACGAATGAATTAATGCATGAATGAATAAATGAATGGATATTAAGGCAGCAAAAAGCACAAGTTATTTGAAGGTGCAAAGAATGGAACAAAGAGTAACATTGTGAAACAAGGGT
Source organism: Ambystoma mexicanum (assembly GCF_040938575.1). Classification (NCBI taxonomy): domain Eukaryota; kingdom Metazoa; phylum Chordata; class Amphibia; order Caudata; family Ambystomatidae; genus Ambystoma; species Ambystoma mexicanum. The sequence goes on along the minus strand of NC_090926.1, from coordinate 1,038,588,976 downwards.
GATAAAGGAAAGTCTGGATAAGAAATCCAGTTTTGTAAACAATGAGCACAATGGATGGTGCTGGTTACAATTGAGTAGTGTAGTGTATTTTGATGAAGAGACAATGTGATTAAGAATTACACCAAAGAACATATGAGAGTAAGTAACAAAAACATTATTTATATGTACTCCACCTCAGAGCAAGTGACATTCTACTCTAGGTACCCTCCCATGCATCTCCAACTTCACCTACGCATGGGAGGGTATCAACTTGGATAGATGGGTGCTGTCCACGGTAGCAGGGGCTACTGCATAGAACTACTTCAACGTCCTCACGACCACCCCCCACAACGGAAAGTCCACTCAGAAGAACATCAGCGGATCCTTCTAGAAGAAATAACTACGCTTCTATTAAAGGACACCATAGAAGTGGTCCCAGCCAACCAGGTCAACAAGGGTATTTATTCAATTTACTTCCTTGTGCCAAAGAAAGATCTAACAATGCGCCGTGTATTCAATTTACACCCTGCAAAAAAGTATGTCAAGCCACAAAAGTTCTGCACGACTATGCTACAAGAGGTAATCCTGCTACTAAAAAAGGGGGATTATATGGCAACACTGGAAATGAAAGATGCCTATTTTCATATTTCAATGTTCCCAGCGCACAGAAGATGCTTGCATTTCAAGATAGCGAACAAGCACTACCGATTTAAGGTGCTACCCTTTGGAATAGCCTTGGCTCCAAGAGTATTCACAAAGGTACTCGCGGTAGTGGCAGCGCACCTGCGCAGGAGAGCAATCCCAGTGTACCCTTACCTGGACCACTGGCTCATAACAGGGGAATCACTTTTGATTTGCAGACAAAACATCCAAACAATCAACCTCCTCTTTCAATTGGGCTTCTCCATCAACGAAAAGAAATGAAGCCTAGTGCCATGCACCTCAAAACAGTTCCTAGGAGCTGTCTTAAACACAGAGGAAGGATTGGTCTTTCCTTCAGAGGAAAGAGTAACGAATGTGTTACTGCAAATACCATATTATCAGGCCGTCCGCCAGATAAGGGTACGCAAAGCAATGCGTTTAATAGGCATGATGGCATCTTGCATTTACCTGGTTCCTCACGCGCGCCTGCGCATGCGTCCCATACAGGAATGGTTGGCGAAACAGTGGTCTCAGGCAAGCGGTCAGTGGGACAATCTAGTGGTCGTTTCGCCAACACTTGTACAAAATCTTCGCTGGTGGACGAGAGAGAACCTAACGAAAGGGAAATCCTTCTACGACCCGCAGATACAGGCAGTGGTCACAATGGACGTCTCTCTGGCAGGGTGGGGGGCTCACTACCTTCACTACACAGCTCAGGGTCTGTGGTCTCACACTGCAGCTCAGAACCACATCAATGTACTGGAACTTCTAGCAGTATTCAAAGCCCTTCAGGCATTTGAACCCCATTTAACAAACCTGTCGATACAGATCCTAACAGACAGCACTACAGCAATGTTTCATATCAACAAATAGGGGGGTACACGTTCTCCAACTCTATCCAGACTTGCACAAAAAATCTGGAAATGGGCACTCAAACGGAAAATGTCCCTGTCATCACAACATGTTCCAGGGGAATTCAATACTCTAGTAGACTCATTGAGCAGAGATCCCCTACCAGAGGAACACGGGTGGCGTCTACACAAAGAAGTCGTAGACACCTCTTCTCTCAATGGGGTTTCCCAACTACGGACTTATTCACCACAAGCGAAAATAGTCAATATCCAGACTTCGCGTCTAGGTTCCCCCAGCCAGGCTCCAAGGGGAACGCCCTATGGATGAACTGGTCAGGGAAATTTGCTTACGCTTTCCCCCCAACTCCTCTCATGAGGAAGGTGGTGAACAAGTTACACAAGGAACCAATGATGCTTATCCTAGTTTCTTGTATGTGGGCAAGACAACCGTGGTACCCACATCTGTGCAAACTGGCGATGTGCGATCCCATCAAACTCCCGTGCCAGTACAACCTACTCACCCAGCACGAGGGACTAACAGTGCACCCGCAACTACACTCAATGAACTTGGCAGCATGGCTCCTGAAGTCATAGAGTTCGTGCATCTCAATCTACCGCAAAGATTCATGGATATCTTGAAGGAATCAAGAAAACCAAACACTAGACACAGTTGCTTTGACGAATTGAGATGATTCGTAATTTGGTGCCATACTAAACAGATCAACCCCATAGATTGTACTCCATCTAACATTCTAACCTATATGCTAAACTTGCTAGATGCAGGGTTAGTGTTCAGCTTCCTGAAAGTCCACCTGGCGGCCTTTTCAGCCTACACCACTTCCCATAATAAAGTCTCATGGTGGAAGGTACGAGTCATCAAAGCATTTATGGAAGGGGTAAAGAGACTTCACCCTCCAATCTCTAACCCACCGCCAGGTTGAGACCTCGATGTGGTACTCGCTAAGCTCATGGGGCCCCCCATTCGAGCCTATGCACAAGTCTACTCTCAAAAACCTGACTTATAAAACTGGCTTCGTAGTAGCTATCACTTCCATAAGAAGGGTTAGTGAAATCCAAGCATTGTCAGTGCAGGATCCTTTCTTTACTACACATAAGGACAAACTGGTTTTACGTACTCACCCTAGGTTTTCACCTAAATTCATCTCCAAGTTTCATCTAAACCAGTCTATTAAGCTACCGGCTTTCTTCCAGGAGCCCAAAAGCTCTGCTGAGATAAAACTGAGGAGAGCGGTCCTCTACTACATAGACAAGACCAGACCGCTAAGAAAAACAGATCAACTGTTTGTCTCCATAGCGCCAGGCAGAGAAGGTGACCGCATCGCTAAGAATGCCATCTCTAGGTGTATAGTCAGATGTATCCAGCTGTGCTATTCCCTATCAGATAAAACACTGCCTTTTACGCCAAGGGCCTACTCCACAAGAGGTACTGGAGCCACTCTGGCTTTCATTGCAAATGTCCCTTTAGACAGTATTTGCAAAGCAGTTACATGGAGCTCAATACATACTTTCACTCAGTACTATTGCATTGATACTCATTCCAAGACAGATACACAAGTGGGACAAGCAGTTCTAAGACATTTATTTGCTCATGAACCTTCTCACATCCCACCTCCTCCGTCTTCTTCCACTGCTCACTAATCTATGCACAGCATGTGATCTAAGCAGATTCCACAAGCCTCAGAAGGGATACATTACTCACCGTAATCGTATTTCTGATGCTTGTATCTGCTTAGATTCACATGCGACCCACCCTTCTTCCCCTCTGTGACAAGGCGCATGGATGTCTATGAGCTTGTCTAAAAGTATCTGCTTGGATACAACTGTACTCACGCTACACCTCATGCTACCTCATGTCAGAAAAATAGCAATCTGAGGGACCTACAACGTGTGAGGGATCATGGGTACAAGGGACGTCACACTAGGGATAGTATTACTGGCACGCCCTGTCGACGTCCCTTTTCGAGTTTCCAAAACAACAACTGTAATATGTCGGCCTATGCACAGCATGTGAATCTAAGCAGATACAAGCATCAGAAATACGATTACGGTGAGTAATGTATCATATATATATATATATATATATATATATATATCGAAAAGCACAGCAGAGGAAACAAACCGCACTCCAGACATGAGGTACTGCTGGTCCCAAAAATGACAAACTCTGATCAATGTTAAGACACAAGTTTTAATGTTGGGAAGAAAAAAAAGCAAAACATACACAGCAAACAAAGCAGGACGCCAAGGATGGGTCCTGAACGACACGCTTCGCACTTCCCTGAGTGCTTGGTCAGACAAGTATGACCATATCTAAACGACGAGAATAAAGAAGACTTTGGATAGAAGGTGGAGTAACCTTTTTGTAATTCTGGTAACAAAGAAATGCCAAATGGGTATATTTGGCAAAAATATATAATGTTGAGGCTAGGCAAAACAATGTATGCCTATATGTTACACTCGCATGCATTTAATAAGTACAGTGCTGGGTTCCAAATAACAGGGGTAGGCAAGGTTAGTGTAGGTAGAGCAGCGGAATATGTCAATTATATCTCAACAGAATAAACACAGCAAAGAACGAAGAGACTACTGTTCTATGCCTTCAGCAGGAGTACTTTAAAAAGTACAGAGAACATTTTCAGCGAGGTAGAAAAAACTAAAGAAGGACAGGCCTGATTGCTATATAATGACAAATACTTCTAAATGTGCACAAACAGATTTTTAACTTTACACAAGAGCAGTTTACAGTTCAGTGGGCTGGGAATGCCAAAGAGATGATCTCAGTAATACTATTTTGAGAAAAGGAGGCAAAGGTCCACATTAAAGAAACAATTGATTACTTTGCTAACGTAAAGAAATGACTGTACCTCTATTTCGGTTTTCTACAGAGAACAAGGACCCATACCAGCGTATTCTTCTTCAGCCATGGATACACCAAAAAGAACACATCCTTTTAGAATTATTTTTGTTGAATTTGTCATGTTGTTCGTCTTGTTTTTATTATTTTATCATAAAGAAGGAGACTGCATGAGTCTCTGGTTTGAGAATGTCAACCACAGAGGAAACATATCCTTTAGAACACTATGCAGTTGTGAAAAAAGAAAGAAGCCCATAAAAATAGGGCAACGCAGAAAAAGTAAAAAATGTAGATGTTGTATAATCTCAGATCGCAGCCAAGACCCGGTATTAGCCATGATGTATGAAGTATAAAGTGACACTAAGAAGGTTTGAAAAAGAGAGAAAGGAGCAGCCATCCTACTATATTAGAAAAAGAGAAAATATAGTAGAAATTGTTTAGGCAGCAGGAGTGTTTAAAAGAAACATATAGGCATTTTAAGAGTTGGGGTTGAGTTTTATATTACAGATAGACGTGAGCTACCTACACACCAGGTGATTGATGCCAACCGATCCTGCGAGCAGAGAGAAAAGATCGAGTGACCCAGCCAGATGGTCAGTTGTTGTTTTTCAAAGATTGTCCCAATGAAACTCCCCCATCCTTGTGTTCCCCAGAAACAATTGAATGCCCCCACTGACTATCTGACTTTGAACCAGAATGTCAGAACAGTGAACCTTGATAGGGTAAAGCGCCTGGTGACCAAAGAGGAGCTGTTGAACCCGTAGTGCAGTAGTTTGTTTCTTCCCACCAATGTAACACTCAGGTGTGCATAAAAACAGTCTGAGCATTCAATTGGTTGAAAGATGTTTGAAGAAGGAACAGGACACTCTGGAACCACCAATGACTGCAACTTCCTTCAAGGTGCTTGACGACTGCACAGGACAAGCTGGAACCCCACTGGCTGTCAGTAGGGTAATGTGCATAACATGTCGAACATGAAAAACGACAGTAGATTGGAACTAATCAGCCTCTGGAATGATACAAGAGCTTACGTAAGACAAGGATAAACATAAGAGCGAACAACTGGAAAAAGAACAAGAGATGAGATTTCTTACTTGTATATCCGTAAGAAGAGATCCAAACGAAGAAAGCGTGATGTTGTTGATATAGACGGATCCAAAGGGAAAGTCCAAGAAGAATGTAGTCTCACACGTGCTGTGGGGTTTCTTGGGTCCAACACAAAATCCTATCCCCGCCGGAACGCGTACGCCTAGGGTGTTATGCGAGTTCCCAAGAGTGCTGTAGGCAGTCTCTAGTCCAGCACCAGTTCCTATTCCCGCCGGCACGCGTACGCCTAGGAAGTTATACGAGTTCCCAAATGTGCTGTAGGCAGTCTCTAGTCCAGCACCAGTTTCCTATTCCCGCCTGCACGCGTACGCCTAGGGTGAAAAATCCTTCTTCTTCGAGACGAGAGTAGACAATCCAAACAACGAATCTGTGAGCGGTCCGGGTCAAAATTCAATTAAGCAGGCAAGGTGAAACAGGAGACGTGAATCTGAGCCAAAAAGGAAGTCCGAGTCGTAGCAACAGGTCGAGGCAGAAGTACCGTGGGCAAGACAAGAGCAAATCCAATAAACAGGCAAAAGGTCGAGAAGGAACAAGAACCAGGATAACGAAAACGCCACTGTTGTGTTCCGAGGAAAACAATCAGAAGCACCAAAGCAGCAAACGGGGCGGCCCTAAATTTGCGTGGCCACAACGCGGGAGTCACGTGAATGGGAAACAGGAGAAACACGTGACTGCAGACGTACTAGCGGCCAGCGTCGCCAAGGCAACCCCCAATGCCTTTGAAACAAGCCTTTAAAGGAACGGAAGCGTATAGTGTTGTTCCTAGCTATTTTGACCCCAGAAAGTCTGTCGGGTAAGCGAGAAAGCCCACTAGGATTCTGTGTTCTGACAGTATCCTCCCTCAAAGGTCCCCCCAGACCTCGAGATGCCAGAAACCCGGATAACAGCGTGGGGGCATGGATGTTGGATTCGGGTTCCCAGGTGCGATCCTCTGGACCGTAACCCTTCCAATCCACCAAAAACAAACGTACCCCACGGGATAGCTTGGTGTCCAAAATAGCATTAACATCGTATTCTTCCACCCTTTGTACCAACAAGGGGGGGGACGGGCAGGTAGCCTAACCTGCTCAGAACATGGCTTGACCAAAGACACGTGAAATACGGGATGTATTTTCCAAGCAGGAGGCAGTTCCAACTTGATCACAAGGGGACTAATCACCTCCTTAACAACATAGGGACCCACAAAGCGAGGTAACAGGGTTTTGCGACCTGCAATACTGAGATTCTTGGTAGAGAGCCAAACACGCATACCAGCAGTGTACAACGGTGCTGGCTGGCGATGGCGATCGGCGTACTTCTTGGTCTGTTCCTGAGCATGTGTCAAGTGTTCCATAACGCTCTTACGTAATGATGTCAGGTCCCTAAGACAAGATTGGACCGCTGGACAATCCGAGGACGAACAAAAGTCCAATGGCAGAGAGCGGGGGAGTTGTCCATACATGGCATAGAAAGGAGAGACCCCCGTAGAAGAATGCGCGGAGTTATTACAGGCGAACTCTGCCATGGGCAATACGGAGAGCCAGGTATCTTGGTGTTGTAGAATAAGACATCTCAAGTATTGTTCCATGGTGCCACTGAGCCACTCGGTTTGGCCATCTGTTTGTGGATGGTAAGCCGTAGAATATCTCTCGTCAATGCCCATAGACTGTGTAAGATGTTTCCAAAAACGAGAGGTGAATTGCGCTCCCCTGTCAGATATTATGATCTCTGGAAGACCAAAGAATCGGAAGACATTACGTAAGAACAAGTCCGCCAGGACAGTAGCGGATGGAAGACCCCGACAAGGCACAAAAAGGGCCAATTTCGTAAAACTGTCGACTACCACCCAAACAATGTCAAAACCACCAATCCTAGGTAGTTCCACGACAAAGTCCATGGAAAGCATAACCCAAGGTTTAGCAGGTACTGGCAGGGGTTGTAGAAGACCCATTGGTTTGGCCGGAGCAGTCTTACATTGAGCGCAAACTGCGCAGGTTGCGATGTACTGCACAATTTCTTTTGACATGGAAGGCCACCAGCACCAACGTTTGAGTAATTCCAAGGTTTTCGAGGACCGGGGTGTGCTGCCAACATGGAGTCATGACACCAAGACATGGCAGCTCTGCGGGTATGAGAATCCGGCATATATATTTTAACCTGAACGTATGGCAAGGATTGAATAACGTCCAGATTAAGATCATCCAATTCTGGATGTTTTTCTGAGACCCACTGCTGGATGGCAGTCTTCAAGGATGGTTGCAACGTGCAGCCACACACAACCTGGTTGGGCAAGAGTAGGCGACCTTCCTGTGGCCGAAGCACCGGGTCTTCATAAAGTCTTGATAGGGCGTCTGCCTTGGAGTGTAACGTCCCCGGACGGTAGGTCAGCACAAAGTTGTACATAGAAAAAAACTCATGCCAACGTGCATGGCGCGCTGTAGTGCATTTCAATGATTGAAGGGCCAGTAGATTTCTATGATCAGTGAATACTTGAATCAGAGTCTCTGCTCCCAAGAGATGATGCCTCCAAACAGTAAAGGCCTCCCGGACAGACAATAGTTCACGTTCAGTGATGGTGTAGTTTACCTCATATGGAGTAAGCTTGCGCGAATGGTAAGCGACAGGATGGAGGACCCCTGTGTCAGGACAAGATTGGGACAGGACTGCCCCTACTGCCACGTCTGAAGCATCAGCCTCCATAACAAAAGGTTGTTTGACGTTAGGGTGCTGTAGTACCGGAGCCGAAGTAAACGCCACCTTGAGAGTATCAAAGGATTTTTGTGCTTCGGGATTCCATTGAAACGGATGCTTATTACTTGTTAAGGCAGTAAGTGGAGCCACGATGCTAGAGAAGTGCCTGATAAATCGACGATAGAAATTTGCAAATCCCATAAAAGACTGCAAAGCTTTTAGCGTGCCTGGGACTGGCCATTCCAGTACTGCCTTGACCTTACTTTGGCTCATCTGAACACCCCGGTTAGTGATGTCATAGCCCAGGAATTCAACTGAAGTAGTATGAAAAAGGCACTTCTCTAGTTTTGCGTATAATTTATTCTTACGCAAACGTAACACTTCAGTAACATGTTGGATGTGTAGTTCAAGAGAAGAGGAGTAAATCAAGATATCGTCTAAATAGACGATCACAAACCGATCAATCATGTCCTGAAAGACGTCATTGATAAAATGCTGAAATGTGGCAGGGGCATTACATAGCCCGAACGGCATGACCAAATATTCAATTAGGCCGTATCTGGTTTTAAATGCCGTCTTCCATTCATCCCCCTCTCTTATCCTCACCAGATTGTACGCACCCCTGAGGTCCAATTTGGTGTATATTACTGAAGAACCTAGCTGGTCCAAAAGGACAGAAATCAGTGGAATGGGGTACTGATTCCGTATCGTAACTGCGTTCAGGTCCCGATAATCTATACATGGTCTCAAGTCCCCCTCCTTTTTTGGAACAAAGAACAGGGGAGATGCAGCAGGAGAACGGGAGGGGCAAATGAAACCAGAAGCCAAAGCCTTCTCTAAATATTCCTTCAATACTGCATCCTCCTTCAAGGTAAGAGAGTATATCCTCCCAGAGGGGATTCTCGCTCCCTCCTTAAGGTCAATGGGACAGTCATATGTGCGGTGAGGCGGTAACTTTTCTGCCTCACCTTTGTCAAAAACATCTGCAAAAGCCCTGTATTCTGGAGGTAAGGTGGTATTGACAATGCCACCTACCATCGAAAGAGATTCCAATAAGGCTTGACATGGGTTGCTTTGCACTTGGCTTGATGGACCACAATGTCCTGAACAATAAGTTGTGGTAAACGAGACAGACCCAGCAACCCAGTCCACCAAGGGATTATGGGTGCTAAGCCATGGTAGACCCAGAATGAGTCAAAATTGAGGTGCAGTAATGACATCAAATGAAATGACTTCGCTATGACAGCCGTCTATAACTAAGTTCAGGGGCACTGTAGACTCCGTTACCACACCTGAGAGCAGTGTGGTACCATCAACTGCGTTGACCACTTCTGGTTGTTTCTTAGGTACCAGTGGAATGTTCCAGTCTTTGACATACTGGAGATCAACATAGTTTCCAGTAGCCCCGAAATCCAAAACCGCTTCAGAGGACCAGGTTTGGCCGTCCGGAGATGCAAGAGCGACCTTAATAGTGAAAGGAACAGAGAACTTGGAGCCCGGAAGACCAGTGCTCGACATAGGGGCTCCCTCTATTGCTGGGCCTTGGAGTTTTCCGACTTTGCGCGTTTCTTGGGACATAAACTCAAGAAATGACCAGAGGAACCGCAATAAAAGCATAAATTGTTCTTTTTACGCTTCTCTCTTTCTTCACTAGACAGTGGTTCTCTTACCGCCCCTATTTGCATGGGTTCCCCATTACCCGAAACCGAACTTGTCAGTCTGACAGTGACCGGGGGCAAAGTCCTCTTCTCCCCCTTCCTTTCCGCCTTACGGGCATCGATCTGAAGAACTAGATCCAAAAAGTCAGGAAAAGAGACGGGGACCACAGGTACCGTAGCAATGACATCCTTGAGGGAGTCTGATAGACCCTTATAGAATAAGGCTGCCTTCTTCTCGTCTGGCCAGTTGGTTTCTGCAACCAATTGGTTAAACATAGCAAGATATGTCAATAGAGAAGAATCGCCTTGCTGTAAATTTAATAGCTCCAGATAAGTGGCCTGAGACTTGTATCGGGTGTGAAAAACTCTCGTAAGCGCCTCTATGAGAGCGTCACAGTCAAATAACAAATGACTTCCTTGTTCCAAGAGAGGATTAGCCCAGACTGCAGCAGTACCCCCCAGATTAGACAATATGAAAGCGGCCTTAGTGGTTGAATCGGGAAATGATGTTGGTCTACAAAGAAAATGCAATCTGCATTGATTGATGAACGTTCTGAAGGCTTTTGGATCGCCCAAAAAACGCTCAGGAGGAGCCAACGGAAACTGCGGCCATAACTACCGGAACCGGCTCTGACCTGGCCTGAGCACCGGCCGTACCGGACCCGGAAGCCACTGCTATTGATGGGGGTTCTATGGCGCTAACCCTTAATCCCGCTTGAATGTCATCAATACGGCGATGGGTAGCATCATGGGCAGTTTGCATGTCAGCACGTAGATCAGCCACTAATTGAACCAAAGTAGCCAGGGGATCAGTGGCTGTGTCCATTGTAAGGCTTCTGATTCTGTCAGAACAGTGAACCTTGATAGGGTAAAGCGCCTGGTGACCAAAGAGGAGCTGTTGAACCCGTAGTGCAGTAGTTTGTTTCTTCCCACCAATGTAACACTCAGGTGTGCATAAAAACAGTCTGAGCATTCAATTGGTTGAAAGATGTTTGAAGAAGGAACAGGACACTCTGGAACCACCAATGACTGCAACTTCCTTCAAGGTGCTTGACGACTGCACAGGACAAGCTGGAACCCCACTGGCTGTCAGTAGGGTAAAGTGCATAACATGTCGAACATGAAAAACGACAGTAGATTGGAACTAATCAGCCTCTGGAATGATACAAGAGCTTACGTAAGACAAGGATAAACATAAGAGCGAACAACTGGAAAAAGAACAAGAGATGAGATTTCTTACTCGTATATCCGTAAGAAGACATCCAAACGAAGAAAGCGTGATGTTGTTGATATAGACGGATCCAAAGGGAAAGTCCAAGAAGAATGTAGTCTCACACGTGCTGTGTGGTTTCTTGGGTCCAACACAAAATCCTATCCCCGCCGGCACGTGTACGCCTAGGGTGTTATGCAAGTTCCCAAGAGTGCTGTAGGCAGTCTCTAGTCCAGCACCAGTTCCTATTCCCGCCGGCACGCGTACACCTAGGAAGTTATGTGAGTTCCCAAATGTGCTGTAGGCAGTCTCTAGTCCAGCACCAGTTTCCTATTCCCGCCGGCACGCGTACGCCTAGGGTGAAAAATCCTTCTTCTTCGAGACGAGAGTAGACAATCCAAACAACGAATCTGTGAGCGGTCCGGGTCAAAATCCAAGTAAGCAGGCAAGGTGAAACAGGAGACGTGAATCTGAGCCAAAAAGGAAGTCCGAGTCGTAGCAACAGGTTGAGGCAGAAGTACCGTGGGCAAGACAAGAGCAAATCCAATAAACAGGCAAAAGGTCGAGAAGGAGCAAGAACCAGGATAACGAAAACGCCACTGTTGTGTTCCGAGGAAAACGATCAGAAGCACCGAAGCAGCAAACGGGGCGGCCCTAAATTTGCGTGGCCACAACGCGGGAGTCACGTGAACGGGAAACAGGAGAAACACGTGACTGCAGACGTACTAGCAGCCAGCGTCGCCATGGCAACCCCCAATGCCTTTGAAACAAGCCTTTAAAGGAACGGAAGCGTATAGTGTTGTTCCTAGCTATTTTGACCCCCGAAAGTCTGTCGGGTAAGCGAGAAAGCCCACTGGGATTCTGTGTTCTGACACAGAAAGACTAAGAGTTCAAGAACTCTGTGATATAAAGAACAATGAAAACTAAAAGGACTGGCCTGTGTAAAAGGGCAATTGAATTGGCTGCAAAGCAGCCCATGGACAAATAAAAATGGTGTGATCGTCAAGAAGGTCAGTGGATGCGAAATAAGCTAAATCAAGACGAATCGGGTGGAAGATGTGTCGATGGAAGAAAAATGAAAGAAAAATAAATATTGAAATGTGTATGAAGAGAGGGCAGGAAAAAAAGGAAATGTTGTGGGGTGGGAGGAAGGAAAAGTGTATCGTAAAAGTTGCACATGGACGTAACTGATAAAAAATTGGCTGATGGGTTCCCTCAAGGAATGATTTCTCGTGGTGGTCTAGGGGAAATCACCTGTTGTGTATGATAAGTTTATATTTAATTGGGTAAAAGAGGTGGGATCCAGACAGAAGTATATAAAAGTATTCTTTGAGGATACACACATACAAATCAAGAGGGCAGAATGTTGAAATTACCTTTTGGTAAAAGAAGATATATATAGATATATATATATATATATATATATATATATATATATATATATATATATATATATATATATATATATATATATGTTTTAGATTAAAGACACTGTTGATATTGAAGAAATGTTTTTATGATATTTCCCATGATTGAGATGAATCACCACACTGAGGGGAGTGACTGGGACAGGGATGCATAGGCATACTGAATATGGGTGATGGTGGACACTGTGCGTAGTGGTCGTGTATTGAATAGTTGTCTCATATAGCCCAGAGGGGGGAGTGTAGAGAGGTACTAGACCCCTCCCCCCTCAAACTGAATACAGATAACAGGATAGGTTTATCAATGGTTCCAGTATTGCAGAAATCAGAATTGTAGTGCTTTTTGAAGATAAAGAGTGCATATAGGGAGACATATATTTTTGGGGTCAGAATGACCCAGGAAGCGGAGGGTGTCTCAGGTATTACACGCACATCATACATATCTAAAAATATATTCTGGAAACTGGATAGAAAATTAGTTATGTACAAAAGAAGATTGGTTCGCTGTTTGGTAGCCGAACATCTAGGCTAAATAGACTGGGATAGATTCTAAAATGGATGCCAAAATACAAAATGGGTTTGGGATCAGATGTGAAAAAAAGCTGCATCACTCTGAGAGTGAATCGGTCTTTGGCAGCAGTTCATTGTGAGATAAAGTATGTCTGGGATGGTATATTTAGACATTTTGGCAAGAATAGCAGACATGATTGATAGCAACTCAGATAAGTGTATGGGAAAGCGACCAATTAGAAAGAACATCTGCTTACTTAGCAACAAATGAGATTAGCTCATTACGTTATTCACAGTATAAGCTGCCAAGTAAATTTGGCAGGGCCTTGAGAAGTAGATAAGGGCTGGTTCTTGGCAGGCGATAAAGGATGTGTAATGGTGTCTAGCTGACTTCGAGCATGAGCTTATCAGTCTATGTGTCAGTCAACCGGTGCTTGCCAAAATGAGTTAATGAGGGCTTTGTGATTGACAAGCAAGCCAACCAATCGAAGACAAGGAGGGCTTATATTAAAGCATTATGTCATTGGAAAAAAGCATATAAAAGCAAGCTGAAGCAGATCTGGGTGCCTTCCAATTTGTCTCTTCAATCTGTATTAAAGATGGCTGTAATTTGCACCCTGGCGTCCGTCCTTCTTTGTCCTATCTCCAGTGTCAGATTCAGGCTGATGAGTAGAGGGTCCCCCTTTTCAAAAGTGACCAGGAGCTCCACCCCATACCCATGCTGGATCAATCATCCAGTGGCTCAAGGAGGCCCTCAGCCACCTGAGTAACTCCCTAGGTAGGAACCCAGAGCCAGGCAGGGGACCTCACCACAGTGTCTAAGTGAGATTATAGACACCCTGATTAAGGAAGATGATGAACAAACTGTGACATAGCTCGTATCACTCTTGTACTCTCATCACAAGATCAAAGTTACAGATGGAGTCATCCACCATACTCAGCAACCTCATGGTTGGAAATAGCTGACTGTGAGTTAGATTTTACAGTTGCCATGGGTTGAGGAAAGTAGTGGGAGGCAGGTTATATTTTATGTTGTATTTATCTCAATTATTTCTGCAATACACATATCGCAGTGTACTGTAAGTGCAAACATGATTGTGTGCATCAAACACAACAAAAGTTGGGATTTTGCCTGGTGGATCTTTTGTTGCTGACAATGGTGAAGGTCCCACGTAAAAAAGAGGGAGAGATCCTGAGTGCCTCTATTTCTACCAGCTCAAGTCTGAACACAGTATTTGGCCAGTCCTGATCTGTAAACGGCACTGATCTCTGAATGCAGAACAAACAGCTCAAGAAGGAGATTTCTTCCCCAAAGGCCAAGCCTAAGAGGAAGAACAAGGCCCTCCTCATTGTGAAGAGTAGGTTATTCTGCTGTATGGATTGTCTCTTTCCTGATCTAAGTACAGTATTAGCTAGTACTAGCACTGTACATTGTCTATCACTTGTCTACAAATAGGCCATTTAAGAGTTCAGCCGCAAGGGCTTATCAGTGCTCCCAAAAGAGCCTGGCACCTACCGGGCTGCCCCCACCACATGTTTCAGAAGGATTTCAATGGAATGTGCAGCCAGGAGATGAATTTGCATCTGCTAAGAAATAATGTGCACCTTTAACAGAGACTTTTCAGTAACAGAATGGCCAGCTGTCAGCACAATTCAAGCATATGGTCGCATGAAGAAACAAGGAAGAAAGTACCCATCATTAATCACCCACCCTCCAAGGCAAACCTGTCTGCACTTGAAATCCTGCCAATAACCTCTCAGCATCCCCTGCCTTCCATGTTTTACCCTCCAATGAGAACTTCTTTATTGATGTTCAGTGGGCAATTAGGTACTGTATGATGACTTTCAAGTTGCAGCAATATATTTTCTGGAAATAAAACATTAAAAAGTTCAACTCTGGTTGTATAGGTGTGTGTGTTTATGTTATTATTATTACTATTTTGTTTTGCTGTATGCTTTTCTATACAAACCTTTCCTAGGTTGCCTCACCCCCTACAGCTATGCCACCTAAAATGACTCCAAACTAAGAAGGACATGCATTATTTTGGACACAGGATCACAGCTGGTCCATTACACTCAACGACCATTGGTACAAGAAAAACAAATAATATAGACGTAACAGTAAATACTGAACACATTCACTGGCGTCCCTCTCTTATTTTCCGCTCATAAAAAAGGTAGTTTATAAAACATCATTACATAAAAAAGTTGTTGATGAGGCCCACACCAGGTTTGGAACATGGTCCTCGGTCTTTAATGGGCACACCAGGTAGGCCCTCAACACTATTCTTACAGAGAACGACTGGTATCTGATCTTCTGTGTGATTGAAAGGGCTGCATATGTTACACTCTCTAGGTATAGCATTACAGTGCTGTGCAGTCGAATTGTAGGGCTTGGCACTCAGCACTCAGCCAGGTGTGAACGGTCGAGGGAGAGGAGCGAGTGGAGGGGCTAATTGGTACCATATTGGTGTTATGTGCCAGTGCATCCCAAAATGCCTCATGTATTCTGGGACATGTAGTCCTCTAATGGACAAAACAGATATGCAGCCAAGCACTGGAGAGTTTTAAGTGCATGGACAAACTCATAATGAGGCCCAGTGTGTAATAGAATGGGCTCCCCTTTTGGTTAACATCTATATCTGATATCCCTCAGACTGCTGCAATCAACTTACCCTGGACACACCTAAAATTGGCTCTAAACAGGTCCTCTTCTCCATGCTGATGACTCAGTGTTACTGACTCATACTCAGGTGGAAAAATAAATGGGTAAGTCCCGGGGTTTTTTGTTTAAGGGGGATTGAGCAAGAAAAGGGACTATTCATATAGTGTAAACAAAAAGAACATTGCTCAATTACCTCTCTCTTAGTCCACCTTATAGGCTAGTCAGATGGAAACTAAATCAGTTTGGGTAAGTTATCTATTTCATTTACCCACAGTACATATGTATTGACAAAAAGATTTGTCGTGCCAGAATACATACTCAGGTGGCCCGCCAAAAATTCCTGAATGCAACTATAGTTTTCTTCCAAACCAACAAGATAAAGATCAATGGCACAATATCAACATTTGTGACCGGGGGACCAAAAAGAACCCAACTCTGTCCACTAAATTCTTCTTTATGACCTCCCAAGGACAATGTGATTGAGAATCATCTGGCCTGAGTAGATCTGACAGACGCTTCAGTCTCAATGACCCATATTTCTAGTGGAATTCCTCCCAGAAGTCCCACACAGAATGGCTGAATTATGGACCGTCTCCAAAGGTTCATAATTATCAAACATACTCAATCATGCTGTATGAATTCTAAAAAAGACAACAGAACTGCTACAGAACCTGAAGTGTGCTGGCTCTGTTACACATTATCTTGTTTTGTTTACCTTTTCCTATTTCATCTGTTCGCTATAGACTTGATCTCTCTTTCCTTATCCTCATTAAATGTTTAAACAAGTTACGAAAAGAAAGGCACCAAAATAGGGAAGTGTGACTACAGAAACAGAAAAGATCCAAAGAGGACAAATTGGTATGTGTCAGGATGTTCAGTCCTGTCAGCAACCAGTTGAGGAGCATTATTCTTAAAAACAGGCATGATTTAACGACTTCGGCAGACATTAACTCCTCTGAAAAGACAAGGACTATTTATTCCCTTAAACGGAGAACTGAGGGAAATAACGTTGAGGACAAAGAAACCACAGTCCCTCCCTCGGCTAGATCAGTTACATTTAAACCCTCGCTTCCCCTGCAAAACAAGGCTATACTTAGAAAAACAAAGCAAATGTATATACCACAGAAATCGCAACCTTTAAAGTCTGAGTCAGAAGTGGATGATTGTCCTACTAAGTTTCAACCTCTACCAGTAAAAGAGCCCCTGCAATTTACCTCGACGAAGAAACAAGTGAACAATGAAACTGACATATAAGATGATGAATTGCCAGCAAAATTTGTTCCAATAATACCTAAAGCATGTTTTAAAAAAATATAACCCCGTTCTTAACAATAGAGGAGAAAAGAGCTAATATTGATAAAACAAATATGAAAGGCTCTAGGGAGGAGAAATGATCTAACAGAATCGAAACTACCACTGGCAAAGACAATTTCACCTATCGGTTACTATTAGAAAATGTGCACAGAAGAAAAGATGGGTTGGTGTTGAACTGAGGCAACATACTGTGATTGCTTCACTGCTTCCCAAGATTGAGAAATATTGATTCCAGTGACTTCCATTTGACTGAATTTCCGGAGGAGGAGAGAGCAGATAAAGTCATAATCTTTGTTGCCTCTAGAGACAAAAAAAATGAATTATGGAAGTAGCTGGTAGTCTCATACCGATGGGGTTTGAGTTGTTTGAATATGATACGGAAGTGCTACCAGTGGGAAGACATAAAGAGACCCAACACTGGACGTCAAAGGCATCTAAAAACCTAAGACGTAGCTTTTGGAACCCCGAATACCATCAGAAGGCAACAGAGCCGAGGGACGAAGTCTATCAATCTTATAAAAAAAATGTTAAGAGAAAAGTGGAAAACAGAACTAAGAGTATCGAAATAGTAGGGAGAAGACGCCTAGATGGTAACAAAAAAATTGAATGTGAAAACTAGTCATGGTTGGCTGGGACACTAGCTGGTGGACACTCGACCTCATAGCCAATGGCTTCCGTAGTACGAACACAAGAGACTAGTTGGAACAAAAAGGTCTCACTTGCTTCTTAGAATACGCAAGGTTTCGCTCATTTGTTCTGCACAGGTGACTTGAACTTTAGCCCTTTTGAGATAATGGCCCTCATTACAACCCTGGCGCTAAACCATGGCGCTATTAGCACCATGGTTGGTGCCGGTGTTGTAACGAGTCCGCCATGGTGGAATGGGGAAATCCCGCCCCATTCCAAGGTTGGCGGGGCGGTATTTCCCCATTCCACCATGGCCCTTCCCCATTCCCATTTTTGCCCCATAGGGCTCAATGGGACTGGGGAAGGCGCTAAGTACGGTACCGCAAATTGCGGTAACGTAATTAGCACCGAGGTCCCTTTGCGGCACCCTACCAAACGGCTGGTAAAACCAGCCATTAATGTCGGGTCCCACAAAGGGACCTCGTAATCAGGCGTTGAGGGTTTAACGGCGACGACACCTTTTATGGAGCCGTTAAACCCTTAACGCCAGGGTCATAATGACCCCCAATATGTCTCCAAGAGACTTGGCTGTGTGAATCACCATTACTAGACTGCTATGACGTTTTTATCAATTGTGCCGTAAAAGGTATTAAGGAAGCACGATGGTGGGTCTTTTAATCGCTCTGAAAAATATCTTATAATTTAGGGTGGATAAAGAGTTTCACCCTATCTCTGGGATAGTAGCTCTCCTTATTTCGACAGGTCTAAAAGAGCAAAACCTGTTGAAGAACTTTTAACTTTTCAATCTTTACTGGAACCCTGCAGGGGTCAAAGCCGAAGAGTATGTTGCAGCTGTAATTGACATTATCGATACTGCCAGGGAGGAGACTCCCGACTTTGAAATTCTTATCTGTGGTGACCTGAATATTCATTGTTTTGATGAGGAAACTAAAATTATATTAAACCGATTAATAAAACTAACTCCACAAATAGCCAGAGTATTCGTCTGGAGAGATGAGATGAACAAAAGGAACATCCACATGGCTAATGGTCACATACAGGGAGATATTCTGGCAAAACCAAACTTGAAAACGAGGCGTAGAAAAACAAATCCTGGATTATCTGTTTGCCTCTGAGAACTTGTTTGGGAACCTGACAGATTTCCAGGTGAGGACGTCGGACAGGAGTGACCATTATATATTAACCACGACAATCGGTATCTGGCCCTTTGTCAACCAGACCATACCAAGACCTACCCTATACATCCAGTATAACAGCATAACAGACTCATAATTGAGGAAGAAGGTGAGATTGGTGAACGAGAGACCTGCAGATTGGAAGTGTATAAGGAAATATTTAGAGGCAGCACTACATGTAGCTATAAACAAAAGCACGTATTTGATATTGACATTATGAGGGAAAAAAAGATCTTAAAACGGCCTTGACTAAAGCTAAGAAGGAATGTTGCGACCCGAAGATCGCCAAGAAACTGAAGCAACAATACAAAAATTGGCCAAAGAATCACAAATGGCTTTTGCATCAAAGAGACTCTCAGAGGATGGGGAGCCTGATTGCCACAAAGAACACCACTCGAATATGGAAGATTTTAAATCACCTAAATGCTCCACAAACCTCTATAATGCTGAACGGGGTTCCTAGAGCAGTGTGGAAAAAGCATTTCAAGAAATTGTTTAATTCCAGTGGCGTAGTGGCCTCGAGGCTCAGTTTAGACACCTTGGTCTTTTTTCGACAGAGAAATCTGAAATCAGGGCTCTGATACTGTCAGCGAGTAATTCAGGGGCCGCGGGGCCTGATGGCTTGTCAAATTATAACCTGAAGGGGGACCCAGATAGATGGACAGAGGTCTTGTATTCCATGTTTGTAAAAATCAAAAGGACCAAGCAGTTTCCTGTGTCTTGGAGCTCTTTTATAGTTGTGCCCATATTCAAGAAGGGTGATAGGGCTGAACCATCGAAAAACAGACCTATCGCCCTTCTTGATGTTACGGGCAAGATCTATGGCGCATTGATCTTAAGAGCCCTCGTGGAGGATGAGCACGGGACATTTTGACAAGTGGCAGGCCGGATTTCAAAAGGGAATAGTAACTGCCCTTAACCTTTTCCTAATTAGTCACATCAAGACCTGTGCAAAACAGAAGAATGTCTATATGGCATCAGTAGACCTCGCACGGGCGTTTGATGTGATTGAGAGACCAAAATGATGGGAAGAGCTAAAAAGCTGGAACTGCCCAGAGGATCTGAGAGAAGCAATATTGGTCCTACACGCAAATACCAACATGTGTGTCAGATTGGCTAAAAAAGGTAACCTTACTGAACCAATAGTAACAACTAAGGGTCTGAAACAGGTGTGCAGACTGGCTCCTACGTTATTCAATCAATTTATCTCAGACATACACTCAGCCTTTGAAAAAACCAGAATGTTCCCTCCAAGAATAGCGGGAAGTGCTGTGGGTCGTCTGTTGTATGCAGACGCCCTGATTCTCCTCAATCAAACAAGGGTAGGCCTACAAAGGCAGCTGGATGCCTTGGCATGTTACTTGGATGAAACCAGCTTAAAAGTCAATGTTGCAAAAACAAAAATTCAATTGAGGAAGTAGTAAGCCTTGTGTATCTGGGAATCTGTATTAACAACAATGCAATGGAAGCAGCTCAGGAGGCCAGATTAAGATTTAAAATGAGAAACCTTACCTCGCAAGGAAAGATAATTGTGAAGAAATATTGCAAGTACACATTACAGCCGGTCATTGACTTCTACACCATGAAGGTCACTACGCTACTACTTCCAATAGACCTCTGGCTAAAACTGGAGGACATCTACTGGAGACAAATCTTGGCTCTCCCTTTGGGTACCCCTATTGATCTAGTGAGAGAAGAACTGGGAATCAATTCACTTCGGTCAATTGTGCAATGGAAAAACTGTCATTCTTCCACAAATGCCTCCTGAACACTCGAGAAGGAGGTTTCAAGGTCTTGAACCAGGCACTCGTACGAGAACTTGATCCGAAGTTAAACACCTGGAAAAATAGTTGTTTGTCCATACTGAAAAAACTGAATACTTCAGAAGAGACTCTAATGACCAATCCTGTCAAAGTTTAAGAAAAACATTTGGATTTGGACTGGATTTATACTAGAGACAATGTCCAATTGTTAAAGTGATATGGTCAGAAAGACCCTAATCAAAGAGCAAGAGGAAAACCTCAGGAGTATTTGAAAAAAATTCAATGCAGCAGGCGGAGAAGAGAGTTCATGAGACTGCGGATGCATCTAATGCCTTGGAAGCAAGAAAACCCAGAGACCAGAGAGATTACGTATGTAGGTGATGTGGACAGCAAATGGAAACTCTACAACACCTGATTATGTTCTGCCCCACCTTGAACAGTCAGAGGACTAGATAGATGGGACAAGCTGTTAAAAAATCACCAGCTAGAGCAGCAGTTGATTGGTGGGGAGTTATCCTTTCTGGAGAGAGTATCTCTCTGACTATAGCTGTCCTTAACTTTGAAAGAATTAGCTATGTGGATAGGCAAAGTTGCTGCAAATACCACCGGAGGAGATAACATTGTACCTCCCTAAAGACACAAAGACTTATGACTATTTTTCTTCATTTCAGTACCTTGATTGCTTCCTTGCTTTCTTATGGCTTCGCATACCTTGCACTTTCTGTTTTTTTTTAAATTGTCTTTCTTTCTCTTTTTAATCTGTTCATTTAAATGATTTGTTAGCCTGTTAAAAAGCTTAAGGTTTTAGTTGTAAAACCAAATACTAATAAAAAAATACATTTTTTTTTAACAGGCATATTTTACAGTTGCAATGTTTTACCTTCAATAAACCACTTTTTACCTTTAAAAAAAACGTAGGTTTTAGGAAATCATTGGTGCATACCCAGCATGTGAAGAAAAGAGAGATCAGGTGTATTGGCACATCATTAGGTTCACCACCAACGAGGGAGCATTTTAAATGTGGAAGATGCTCGGTGTGTCCGTTGACTAGAAACCTTAAGAGAATGGGCCTTAGTGGAAGAGAAAGGGAGCTCAGGTGATTTACTACCTGTAGATCCAGAAATGTAGTCTATGGTATTAAGTGCCCCTTTAACCTTCTGTACATTGGTAACACAAAACGGGAAGTAAAGCAGAGGATTTGTGAACATAAATCATGTGTTAAGGATAAAGTACAAGATAAACCTGTAGTGGAACACTTTCTTGAGCATCAACATACAGAAAAGGACATTTATTTTTTGGTTTGTTATATAAACTGTATCTAACCCCTCATTTAATTCTCGGTCTGACGAGGACCAATTGTGTGTCAGTTATATATCTAATTTCTGGGGTATTTTATGGGCCAGGTCAGCTTGACTCTGGTGTTCATTTTTGGTGTGTTGCCTTTCGGTTTTTCCTCTATCTCTCTCTCCTTTCTGTGTCTAAATTCTGGCATATAAATGCCGTGCTTATACATGTTTAGCAGTCGGCATAGCATTTCCCGCGTATGGTGGTTCCAGAACTTTGTTGTGGGTGAAATGGTGCACAATGGTACATTCCACCAGCAAGGGGAGCGGGTGTACGCTTCGGGTGATTTCACCTCAGGGCTACGTGAAGCTCCCCTGCCGAGAAAACGTCGGTGGAATGTCCCGGTGAGGGAGAAGGAGATATAGGGAATCCGTGTGGGAGACAGGAGAGGAATTGGGAGGAACACGGGGGGCGGTCACGCCTCCTCCGTGAAGGGACATCCCTTGAGCCCATTCGGTTTCCTTCCCGGCTTTTCGCACTCCCCTTCCCAGGGTTGAGAAAGTGCGCCGGGCTGGGAGGGCCGCATGAGAAACTTGGCGGTGCTTGTTACAAGTGCTGGTGCAGCGCTGTGTGTGCTGTGCTTAGCCACTTTCCATTCGGTCCATAGTGCGGTTGCAAGGTAGGAGTGGGAAAGTGTGAGGAGAGGACACGTTATACGACGCGTGGCTGTAACTGAACTCATAGGGGTTTTCTTTCAGGAGGGCTAGGCCGTTGCTTTAAGCAAATCCTGTCAGAAGGAACACGAAGCAAGCAATCTTTCCATCGATCCTCTCACCTGTATCCCTGAGGTGATTTCACCTCAGTCAAGCTTAGGGTACCCCTCAGGGGGGACTAGAGGCAGAAGGCACTGGGGTTTTATGTTGCTAGTATTGTTTCATCAGGGGGAGGGGTGGGGGGGTTTGTCCCTTATCTCCTGTTCCCTTTTTTTTTTAGGTTTGTCATTGAGCGAGCCCGGCGGAATAATAGAGGAACGCTGTTTGTCGACCCAGCTGAGACCCCTGTGATTACAGCAGAGCACCCAGAGTCGCCTTTCAGCCCTGTTTGGGGTTACATGTCTGCCGCATATATAGTGCAGTGGTAAGAGAGGGGAAAACTGATGTGTGGAAATAGACAGTGCGCCTGAATTAGTTCGGTCTCGAGATAAATCAGTATCCTGTTTTTGATATTGCGTTAAGTCAGGCCAGGATTCTTTTATCTACCTGTTTTCTGTTTTAAGGAAATAGGGGGACTGGGGAAGGCAACACAGGTTCCCGTTAAAACCCATCAGGTATCTCGTCGGTCCAGGATGTGGCGTTCGGTTAGTTCAACAGCTTAGGCTGACTGTGCTTGTTGGTCTGTGTCCACATTGTCGTGTGTCTAAGTGGTAGTCTATAGCTACCAGGTGGGTCAGGGGTCCTGTTGCTGACTCTGGTTAGGTCCATGTGAAGGGAGGCCAGTATCCCTAAAAGCGGTCAGTTCCACAGAACAAATTATTTTGGGACAGTAAAGGTTACCCGGAAGCTGTTTAGATATTTATCAGATGTCAAGGAATTCATGCTTCTCAGGTATTTATCTATTTCATGTATGAGATATACCCAGCCAAGCAACCCTAGTCCCCGGTTACGGAATGGATGCTATTTAATTATTTATTATTTTGTATATTGGTACCGTCTAAGTACCGCTTGGGCGCTGCATTCTGCTCGTCTGCTGTGGATTTGGATATTTAAAGACTTTCAAGGACTGTTGGGACTCCAGTAACCAGCAGGTGAACTGTGCACACGACAGTAATAGGAAGAAAACACTACTGTTTTACCGTCACCTTACGGTTGTTTCTATTTTGTTGTTTAGGCACTGCACTGTGATACTGTTGACACGCCCCTCCCAAGGCGTGCATATAATCTGTAAAGCGCGCGCACCACTCCAAGTACCGTCTAAGTACCGCTTGAACACTTTGACGTGCTTTACGCGGTTGTCAGGCGGCGGTACTTAATGGGTAACTTGCTCATTACTTATATAACCTCCTTTGTTTGGGCTCTCGGGAAGAAACCATGATCACGCTAACCTCAGGCATGCCCCCTGGGGCGTAAATAGCCGATCTGTGGGAAACAACTTCTGGGTTTACAGCACCTCCCCAAACAAAAAAACGATCATGGAATGTTTTCACCCCCTTCCATAAAACTGACAAACTATGTCCTAAAACATTGAAGAATTCTGGGAGGCATACGGACATCGGTCGTTTTATGCAATCTTGCCGCAACCCTTGTCGCCAGTATATAGCAGAAGAACACCTACCTTGCAAAGAGCTGTCTGCATGGCGCCCCGAATAACTATGGATTATGGCAAAAAGGAGGCAATTATAAACGCAACCACAGAGATGCTGGCCACTTTACCGTGCATGAGTCAATGTGATCATGTTCCTGTGAGTATGTTTGAACTTAATGCCTCTTTATCTGATAGTGTATTATTATGTAACATCATGACAGCACCAACTTCGACCCTTAAGGAGGCTAATGAATCCCAAGCCCCCGAGCTGGCAGACCCTGTAATAGCCAACATTGACTTAAATGAATCTTGTCCTTCCTCACAAACTTTGCATGATAACTTATCTGCCTCCCCAGTGTTTTAACCGAGTTCCTCGTTGTCTGTGGCTTCCAAAACGTATTTTGCTGCGCCAACAACAAGGAATAGGTCTCAAAATATGCCTATGGTAGATTTAACACAACTGCAACCCACAAATAGGTTGTTGGAGATCACTTTGAACTCGATGAATTTGGCAATCCATTCGATGGGAA
This sequence comes from Ambystoma mexicanum, assembly GCF_040938575.1. Taxonomy (NCBI): domain Eukaryota; kingdom Metazoa; phylum Chordata; class Amphibia; order Caudata; family Ambystomatidae; genus Ambystoma; species Ambystoma mexicanum. The sequence continues at coordinate 1,038,564,370 of NC_090926.1, read as the reverse complement.
AACTCTTCGAATCGATGGAGTTCAAAATCTCTGCTCAAAGTAATCAAATTGAACATATGATGTTGTGGCAACAATCAGCGATTTCAAAGTTAGAGGGAATTAAGGAGAGGTCTTCTAAGGTTGCCTCTAATCTAAACCTGAAATCTTTTACAATGGTGGCCACTCAAACTATGGGCAAACCTAATGATGAATTAACACACGCCCCTAACAAACCTGCTGTCCCTCACTTTGTAGAAATCATAACTGATCGGACCGATGTGACTTAGGGGGGGAAAGGAGCCGATTCGCATAAAGGTAATGCACTGGATGGGGCTTGTACTAATGACAAACTGCTGAATTGTAAAACCCCAATTTTACCCAAACCATTGTATCCAATGTTTGTTAGATCACAAATTGGAGCGGTTAAGACTGAGAAAAAGGTAACTTTTGCCATGGAAAAAAAAAACAAAGAACCTCAAAAATGTGAAACTCTATTCTACATCTCAGACAAAACAATTTGTCAAAATGCTATCTTGTCCAGCACTTAAGAAAAAGGACAAAGCAATTTCTAAAAAATATCAGGGTCAAGCCCAAATAGCGCAGCAAACGAAACTCATTAGAATAAAAAACGGGGTAACATCAATTCCCGCTTATAAACCGCTGGATGATCTAATCGATGCGGTTTCATCTCCCAATGTATGTGAGGATGTGATCCATAGAGACATAAGCACATCTAATGATGTGTTGAAAGCCCAAATCGCCAAAAAGTCTAATTCCAAAATGAAGATGACATCCATTTAAGAGAGATTTGTCGTGGAGTCGATGAATACTTGGCAGCACAACCATCTGAAGCACCATCCTTAAAACATGTATCTGAACCCGCCTTACACACAACTAAAAAAAATTCAGAACAAAGCTCCGTAATAGATAGTGGAAACGTGACTCCGTTTATGGGATCCATCTCTGCTAGAGAGTCCGTGGAGGGTATCTTGGAACCCCCCAATAAATCACAATACTCAGACATTCTCCCGGTAAATGTAGGCCCTGGGATACCGCACTTTGAACTCAAACAGATAATAACCACTACCATAGCAGAGTACTACATATTAGATCACAGAAACCACGTCAGGCAATGAGTGATCTGATTGTACCTGATAGAGATCCCAATCAAAGTGCACCAAAGATGAAACAATTAGCCCACTTCTGGCTAACAATAAAATGCTGCCCTCGACCTGCCACAGAATACATTTTGAATCGTAAATCAGTATGGGAGATTCTTTCTGAAATACCAGCTTTGGATGATGTAAAATCAATTGATATTGAACAAGTGGAATTTCTCTCGAAGGGAGATGGGACAGAAGTAAGAGTATGGATGAATTCAAAAGTAATCTGGAACATGATGTGGGCACAAAAAGCGAATTTGCTTGATTTGGGCTTTATACTTGAGAAAGAGGAGCAGATCCCACAACAGTTGAAGGTGGATTCGGCTCCCTCAATATTTAACAAATCTCATCTGGGTATGAGTAAAAATCAAGTAAGAACCACAGAGTGTGCATGTAAACAGCAAGTTAACTGTCACTAGAGTTTACCCCTGAAAGATCAGGTTCTGTCATTAGTTAGCTGGAATTCTTGAGGTTTTAAGCACCTCTTGAATAAACCAACAGAGCTATGCTCATGTGATATAATTATGCTCCAAGAAACGTGGCTGATAGAGCCAACGGTGTGGAATGGCTTTGACCTTCAGGTAATTCCAGCTAACAAGGCAGCTCGTGGCAGGCCCACTTCAGGTCTGTTGATTGCCGCTAAACAGAGTTCATCCATAAAGAATGAATTTTGGGCCTCACCGAGAAAATTATGTCACAAATCAGGTCGATTCAAGTGTGCCAGAACAATCTGAGTGATCACAACATGCTGCCTATGAAATGGTCAGTCCCGAAATTGACAGGTAAAGCACCATCTAAATATATGCAAGGGAATATAATTGTGAACACGGCCCGCAACAGGTTAGTGTGGAATATCAACTCGCTCGAAGCATTTGGGGAACACCATGCATTGTTACTTGAACAATCAAATTCAAATCAAGATCTGGAGGAAGTAATTTATGCTGATAATATGTAGTAGTTTCAATCTGCCTCGAGAACACAAATGCAAAAGCCTCATTTTCACAATTTTAGCAAGGAAGTCAAAGACAAAAAAACACAATTCAGACAGGAAAAATGTCAAGCATCATATTTACTACTGGTTTCTCCAATAAAGGTCTTAAAACAGATTAAGACGAAGTTTAAAAATTGGTTGAGAGCAAGAAAATCTACCTTATATCAAATTGATGGAGCTAACATGCTCCGCACTTTAAGCAATAAAAACACCAAACAAATCTGGTCCCTGATAAATCAATCCACAGTGGGAAATCAAATAGCTATACAGTCAAACTGTATAAATGAACAAATGTGGGCTGAGTATTTTTCCAAAATATATATGCAACAGTTGGATTCAAACATCAATACTAGCATTAATCAAATTGGGATGTTTCATCTGCACTTTGACAGGGATGACATCTTATATTTCATAAACAAAGCCAGTATTTCGAGAGCCCCGGGGCCTGACAGGCTCTCAAATTTCATGTTGAAACAATATCCAGAGATGTGGGCCAACATATTGCTTGATATGTTCAATAACATTAATCAAACACAGAGGATACCTGAGTCATGGAAATGTGCAATCATCATTCCCATTTATAAAAAAAAGGGACCGTAACAATCCAGCAAATTATCGCCCTATATCCTGGATGCACCAAGTAAAATATTTGCGCGGATCATTCTTCGTGAATTTAACAACTGGTCACAAAAAACTTTCAAACGCGATCCCTTGCAGTCTGGGTTTGTAACAGGTCTAGGCACTATTCCAAACATCATGACTCTAAATATGCTGAAATCACAAAGTGCAATAGAAAATCAAGTCTTATATATGGCCTTTGTGGATTTCAAAATGGCTTTTGATTCCATTGATCGCTATATGTTATATAGAAAACTGCATCGATATGGTTGCCTGCCCTCTTTAATTGTGTTAATAAGGCATCTGCACCTTTATACACAGCTGCAGGTCCGTTTGAACACTGAGGGTTTATTAACTGCTCCTATTAGAACAAATCGCGGGTTAAAACAAGGTTGTATCTTGGCGTCTACACTTTTTATATTTTTCATAGTTGATATTGGTGAGTTATTTCTTTCCATTGCAGCTGACCCACCCAAATTAGGAACTCAGCGTATACCGTGGTTATTATACTCGGATGATTTGGTGCTTCTGTCCCGAACCCCGATAGGGCTAAAATAATTACTAGACGGCTTGGCACAGTACACTGACTTGAACCAACTATCTGTGAATCAGGAAAAAACTCAGATACTAATATGCAAAAGAAGGATGGTAAATCGATCTACTAAATATAACTGGCATATTCACCAAAAGGTCTTGCACATAGCATCTGATTATAAGTATCTGGCTATATATGTTCAAGACTCTATGTCACACGTGAAGCATCTCCATAGTCCCGACTGTAAATTAACAATGTTGATTTCCCAAGCGAAAATTTTGGTATACAAGTATCGGAAATTCTCATATACACACATCTTGGTCTTTTACGAGCAAAAAGTTGTGCCAGTTCTGGTATATGGCATGGAAACATTGTTAAATAGTCAAAAACCAGTATGGCACATGCTCAAAGCTAGATTCTGGAAAAAGGTCTTGAGATTACCCACATGTACACCAATGCCTATTTTGCGATATGAATTGGGTTTGATGCCTTTGGCAGTCTATGTTATATGGAAGAAATGTTTAATGAGTTTACAACTAAATAACATCTTGGGGACAGTCGCTCATTATCTGATTGCTTCAATATATCCTTTTTCACAACAGTGGCGACAGGAAGTCTTTAAGAACATGTCAGATGCAAGCATTAGTCTTCAATTGTTGCTTGATAAACCAACTCAAGCCAAAAGGAAATTATATCAGTTCAATTGGATTGTGAATAGAGAAAAATGTATTTCATATAAAAAGTTTTCTACTGCACTGTTTGGACATAAGAGACATCGCCAAATGTCATATTATCTGGTCAAATTTCCCTCGGCATATATAAGAAACAAGTATCTAAGATTCAGACTAAACTTATGGCCTACTAATGACATCTTGGCTAGGAGAAAACAGATTCCAAAAAATCTAAATTTCTGTCGTTTCTGCAAAAATACCATGCAGATAGAGACTCTCGAACATATTATAATCTCTTGTCCAAATTTGGAGACACAGCGAAACCTATTTTTTTTCAAACACATTATACATCTGTACTCCGGTTGATCATGAGGACATATGGCGGCGTGTCTTCTGTAGCACAAAATTTCCTTTGAGAAAAGCAATTGTCCATTTTTTGATTCACTTATTTCCAGATTAGTTCTAAGTTATGAGAGAAGAATTTGCAGGGTAATAGCCAAAATGTATTGTATTTTTAATTGTTTAAAAAAAAACTTTTCTTTTAAAAATTGATGTAATTAATGAATTGTAAATACGAATGTATGAAACAAACAAAGTTTGCATGTAATATTGTAAATTATAAATGATGTCAATGAATTCCTGTTTCCCAGCTATTTATGTATTTCATGTATGAGATATACCCAGCCAAGCACCCCTCCTCCCAGTTTACCTGGAAGCTGTTTAAATATTTATTATCAGATGTCAATGAATTCATGCGTCTCAGCTATTTATTTATTTCATACATGAGATATACCTAGCCAAGCACCCCTACTACCTGGTTACGGAATTGAAGCTATTTAATTATTTATTATCAGATGTCAATGAATTCCTGTTTCCCAGCTATTTATGTATTTCATGTATGAGATATACCCTGCCAAGCACCCCTCTTCCTAGGTTAGTAAATTGATGCTATTCAATTATTTATTATCAGATGTCAATGAACTCATGCTACCTAGCTAACTATTTATTGTATGTATGAAGTATATGCGCCCAACCCTCCGGGGCGCCGCAGGGTGAAAGGTTGCTCATGTGATAAAGGGAATCTGATGTACACATCCATTTATATACAAAATCTGTTCAAGCATTTCCAAATAACTGAGGCTGTGTCTGTTTATTTATCCAGGTTCTTGGGTAAACGGTTGGTCATCAGTGCTGACCGAGCATAGGATAGGATCAAATCCCACTCAGTGAACCCTGTTAATGCTGAGGTCTGCAATAGGCCTGTTATGAGAAGTTCCACCATTTATCCCCCTGTGTTTCATTTTGCAGATGTGTGCAGTAAGGTGTAAGTATCCCGACTCAGGTCCCATACAGGTTACTGTTCACCCCTTCCTACAAAACTAAGGGCGGAAGCACAGAACACTTTTGGAGGCACTGCTGAGATCCCAGGGGGCAATTTCAGGACTTAGACAGGAGTGCCGTATAGTACTTTGGTGGTTTTACACTATGGCAAAATGGCACATGAATAAGTGTTGCATTGGGTATGCGCCGAAGGGCTCAGTCCAAAGGCCTGCTTCATGGTGGGCAAGGTCTCTTTACGTAGCACAACTGATGAAGTACTAACTATGACTGGTTCCTTGTAACCCATCACTGGGAAAGTGAAAAGTGTGGGACGGATACCTGGTCAAGATACAAAATGTTACATGCTATGTTATGGTGGTGTTTCTCTTACAGGTAAAACCCTGCCCACTGAAATCCGAGGTGGGGAGCTGTTGATTACCTGTCTCAACTGGACCTTAGATGATTGGCCTGGAATACCTCCGCGCCCAGACGCTACGACATCCACCAAAGATGCCATAGTCATTGCTACTGCAGTGGCAGAGTTGACTGAGGCTGTCAGCGTGACTATGGAGCGGCAATCACTGTCCCCTTTGGTTACTGAACATGGAACCAACACTCGATTATGACCCTTTGCAGTTGAGAAGCATGTGCACTACTGAGCCAGGAGAGGACCTAATGATGAGTTTTCATGCCACCTCTCTAAAACTGAGAGAGAAGTTGTCTGATTACCTGGTGAGGATTGAGCACCTTTTACCCCTGGCCCACCATAGAGGAGGAGCGGAGACTTCGCAGCTGAACCGGTGTAGCTTGAAGCAACTACTCAGAGGGGCCAAGGAAGCCGCTATACCCTTACTGCAACTGAGGCTGCGGGAGAAACTGGATATACCCCCATCCTATTAAGAGCTGCTAAGGTCCATTAGGGCTCTGGAAGAAGAAACAGGCGATATTAATGTACATAGCCACCCCTTATAAGGCAGGATCCGAATGCCCCCTAATACCATTTCTCAGCAGAGGCAGATTGAGGAGCTTCAACAGCTAGTCAGGAAACTATAAACCCAATTGACGATCCGGGAAAACCTGAGTGTGAATTAAAATCGAGGCAGAGACATTTTCCCATCATCACGAGAACAGGAGCAGCAGGTGTATCGATGAGCACAAGAGCCTCGAAAGTATTTTCCCCAATCCTCTGCAATGGTACCACCATGGAGATTTTGCCATTGATGTGGGGATGACAGCCACTCAACGCGACTGTGTGACCAAGACCTCAATTATGCCGAGTAGCTGCTCGCTTTAATGCTCCCACTCCAGCCCGGCATTGTCGGGAAACACGCAGGAGGTTGTAGCGGAGGAGCAGCTAGAACCTTGACTTCAGGAGTGAGCTCCATGAAAACTAACCCCGGCAAATCAACAAGGACATTGCGCCCAAGGCTACAGACTGTCCCGCATCAAATTAAGGCTCAGGAGGGTCCCACGGCTGACCATCTCTGTCTAGTTTATGAGCTCTGTAATCCCACGAATGTGCTGCCAGCGACCTTTAACAGACTACGGACTCAAGCTTGTCTCCACTGTGGCATTCCAGCTGGTCTCATTGGGCCCACCATTAACAACCCCGTTGATCTTGAAGGGCGCAGGACCACAGCATTACTGAACAGCGGCTCCCAGGTCACCATCATGTATGAGCCCTACTACATATGTCGCATCTGCCAGTAGAACCCCTGGAGGGGTTAAATCTAATGGGAGCGGGAGATGCTGCTTGCCGATACCTGTGATACATCTGTGTGAAAATCCATTTAAATCAAGAAGTGGCCGGAGTGAACACCACCTTAACCACCTTGCCGTTAGTATGCACCTGTCATGATGCCTGCCCCCAGAAGACCAGACCAGGCCCAGCAGCCCCGGAAGCAGGCATCATGCCACTTGGAGCATGCCCAAAAGCCCCAGTTAGGGGCTGTTTGGGTACAGTCCTAGCGCCTATGGCGCCAGGCTCATAAAGATAAAGTCAGTCCTGGCGCCATGGGCGCCAGGCTCATTATAGATAACTTACCTGAAGCAGACCATGCTGCATACTCACCTGAGGCAGACCATGCTGCATGAAGACTCAAGCCAAATGAGGCTTAGGAGGGACTATTTTACTGAAGGGACTATTTTGTTACTTGGGTGGGGCTGTGGAAGAATACTTACCTGGATCTTCTTCCAAGGCTATTTAAACCACGCCCGGACAGCCACACGTGCTTCGCGTTATTCTGCTTGCTGCAGCGTAACGCTCACCGTGTTTTCAGCAGCTCCAGTCTTCAGCCACGCCCGCTTTGGTCCTGGGACTCCTGAAACAAGAAGACAAGAAGGATAAAGGTTAGAACAGGAGTTTTAACTTTAATCCTTACCTGAATCCTGATCCATTTGCCACGGAACTGAAAGACAGAAGTCTTTGAAGCATTGCTTCGCATTCCTACGGCGCTGCGCTGAACTCACCTGCTTGGCGGTACTTCAGCATTCCATCACGCTCTCTCCATCTTGCGGCCGCCCTCCGATACCTAAGGAGACAAAGACAGCAAGGTGAGCAAGGGGACTCTCTAAGGCTATACAAGCTACCCCCAAGGACTTACCTGATTTACCACGGGAGGTACTCACCTCATCTCGGGTCGGCGCAGTCAACTCTGCTTCATCATCGTACCCCGGCCCCTAAGGGGAGAAAGCAAAGACAATACCAGTTACCCCCCCAAAACTTACCTGATTTACCACGGGGGTCTCACCTCATCTCGGGTCGGCACAGTCAACTCTGCTTCATCGCCGTACCCCGGCCCCTAAGGGGAAAACCACAATAGACTTACCTGAATCTTACCGAGGGCCATTTGGAAATCTTCGAGTGGATTAATCGGCAACCTGCAAGGAATCGGACAGAGTGAAGAGCAGACATTTGAACTCTTATGAACAATTGGACTTTAGAGTCAATACTGGAACTCACCAATTCCTCTACGCCAGTGAAGTAACTGGTCATTAACGCGCCCCTGCGGTCGACACAGGATGGAGAGCTCATCCTTCCAAACCATCAGGTGAGACTAAGGAGGGGACATCAAGAATGATCAGTGGGAAGACAACGGGAGTGGGGAAGGTGGGTTGACACTCAATTCCACGGGTGGTTAATTCCTCTTCTCCTTTGCAGAAGAATATTCTTGCGAGCCAGACAAACTAGGCTGAGCGGGCCAGTCCAGTCAGTCATCTCGGCGCTACACATCACGCTGGTGGAAATAACAGCGGCCCAGTTCCGGTCGACGCCCCCGTGGGAACCAGGTGAGCGTAACAGCACCACCAAGTATCCAAATCTGGAAGTACCCCTAATCATGGGCACCAACTCCTGTTTGGTACGCTAGCCAAGATGTGTATGGAGATGGCAGGTCCACAGTTTTCACAATTGTTGAAGATGCACCCAGCTTGCCAACATGCCTACCTCAAGAAAGGCCTCAAGAAGGTGGATCAACCAGATGGGCCAGTAGGAGGCGTGATCACCGCCAGCAATGGTAAAGTTGACATACCACCCGGCCAGGTGGTGATGGTGCCTGGCCATGTGCGTATCCAAGGACTTAACAGCTACCGGAGACTGGTGATGGAGGCTCCCAAGGGTGCAGAACTGCCTGGAGGTCTGATGGTACAACGCACTCTGGTCAGTGACAATGGCCAAGGAGTGAAAAACATCAGGGTCCCTATCACTAATATTACAGACAAGATCGTGCACCTACCCGGATGTCTGACGATTGCACATTTTTACTTTGCTGACTCTGTGGCACAGAGTTATGGTACCAGAAGCATATATCCTCCCTTGGATGTTCAAAAAATAAACTTTGGGGATGACCATTGTTCGAACATTAGGAAAATCATTTACGAGACCAGTTGTCCATGCGGGCAGATGTTTTTTCCACCAGCGACAGGGACATGGATGAAGCCAAAGGAGTGAAGCATCACATCCGGTTAAATGATGTCATGCCGTTCCGAGAGAGGTCACAGAGAATAGTGCCTGCTGACGTGGAGGATGTTCGGCGACATCTAGAGGAACTGTTGCATGCAGGTATCATCCAGGAATCCAGAAGCCCTTATGCTTCACCCATTGTGGAAGAACAATGATGTGCGGCTGTGCATTGATTACAGGCGCCTAAACATCAGAACTGTTCCCGACCAATACACCACACCCCGAGTGGAAGAGGCTCTTGACTGTCTGGTTTGGAGCAAATGGTTCTCAGTTTTAGATTTACGGAGTGGATACTACCAAATTCCCATGTTGCCAGAAGACAAAGCGAAGACTGCTTTCATCTGCCCCTTGGGGTTTTACCAGTTCACTCAAATGCCACAGGGGATATTGGAAAGAACTGTGGGTGACATGAATTTACTAGAGGTTCTGGTCTACCTGGATGATGTGATCGTTTTTGGGAAGACCCTGGAAGAACATCACCAAAGACTACTAAAGGTATTGGATCGACTACAGCAGCAGGGGCTGAAGGTGTCCTTGGCAAAGTGCCAGTTTTGTCGAATCAGTGTGAAGTATATTGGTCATGTGGTGTCAGCCGAAGGAGTAAGTGTGGGCCCTGCCAAGATAGAAGCTCTCAAAACTTGGCCCCGACCACAGAATCTGTGGGAGATGGCAAGTTTTTTGGGGTTCTGGAATTATTTTCGAAGGTTTGTGCCAGGTTTTGCCAACATAGCCAGACCACTCACTGAATTGACAAAGAGCTGTCCCGCCCCATAGAAGACTGTAACTGACGGTGGAACTCATTCCAATGCCTTGTACCATCCCAAAGAGAATTTCGGTCTATGATGGAGTGACGAGTGTGATCAATTCTTTGCCGGCTAAAAGAAACTCTTGGAGGTGCCTGTCCTGGCTTATGCAGATCCACAACTGCCTTATGTCCTGCATGTAGATGCTGGCTACAACAGGCTGGGTGCAGTACTATATCAAGAACAGCAAGATGCTGTCAGACCTGTGGCTTTCGCCAGCTGTCGATTGACCCCCTCCGAGATGCACTATCCTACACACAAATTAGAATTCTTGGCCTTAAAGTGGGCGGTGGCAGAAAAACTGCATGACTATCTCTACGGAGCCACCTTGACGGTGAGAATGGATAACAATCCACTGACCTACATCCTTAAGTCTGCCAAGTTGCATGCGACAGGACATCGCTGGTTAGTGGCCTTGTCCATATACAATTTTCAATTGGAGTATTGCCCAGGAACCAATCATATCGATGCTGACGCCCTGTGCAGAAGGCCGCCTGCCAAAGATGGATCAGAGTCTGTCCACACTGAAATGGCGTCTGTGGCGATGATGAAAGCTATTTGAAGGAATGAAACCTTCCAGCAGGCTGAACCAACGCATCTTATTGACTGTCTTGGGGGAACAGATCAGGGGTTCCGGTGACCTATTGTGATGCGACTAGTCTTATTGTCCCGGAACTGCCCAACATGACCCAAGCAGAATTGAGGGAAACATAGCTGAAAGACTTAGAAGTACGTGAAGTGCTCGACGTCAAAGAAAATGGCACTGAAGAGCCACCAGACAGTACAAACCTGGCGAATCAACAGAACTACCGCTAAGAGTGGAAATCTCTAGTGCTGAAAGGTGGAGTGCTGTACAAGGAGAGCCAAATCCAAGGGCGTTTTATACACCAGCTTGTGCCCCCAGTCTCCTTACGTCCATTGGCACTGTGCGCCCTTCATGATCAACATGGGCACCTTGTCAGTGAACGAACACTGGAGCTAGTCCGACGCTGATTTTCTGGCCTCGATTGGGCCAGGAGGTAGAAAACTACTGCCACATGTGTGCCAGGTGCATCGCCAGAAAAAACTCATCTGCAAGCTGCGGCACTCCAACACCTACAGAGCTCTGGACCCATGGATTTAGTCTGTTTCGACTTCCTGAGCCTTGAACTAGACCGCAGCGGAACTGAGAACGTTTTGGTGGTGAGCGATCACTTTACCCAATATGCCCAAGCATATCCAACTAAAGATCTGAAGGCTCTCACAATAGCCAACGTACTTTGTGGCAATTTCTTTTTTCAATAAGGCTGGGCCACTCGCCTACACTCTGATCAAGGGTGACGCTTCAAATCCAGGCTCCTCAAAGAACTTATGCATTTAATTGTCCCGGGAGGATAGCTCAGCGGCAGCGTGCTTGTCTTGGAAGCAAGACGACACGAAGCAACAACAGGTTCGATCCCCGGGTCCGCGCTTAGAAACCTCTGGGTGTTTAAGCGCGTTATAAATACGTAACTAAGACAAAAAAAAAAAAACAATTACACAACTAAGAAAAACAAACAATTCCTGTAACAGCGCCTCGATGCCTGTGGGCTGTGTGAGCGCTTTATAAATGTTAAATAAAATAAAAAAAAATAAAAAAAAATTGGGGTGACAAAAACCTGGATCTCCCCTTATCACCCACAAGGAGATGCGCGCGCAAGTCGAACGTTTCAATCTCACCTTGTTTAGTATGTTGAGCACACTGAATGGCAAAGAAAAACACAAATGGAGCCAGCATGTGTCCGCGTTAGTTCACGCCTACAATTGTACGAGGAACGACACCACTGGGTTCACCCCATATGAACTGATGTTTGGGAGAGAGGCCAGGCTGCCCATAGATTTGAGTTTTGGAATCTCTTTTGATGGAACTGGTGCAGAAAACTACTGCAAATATGAGAGGGTCCTTCAAGAACAATTATCTCAAACCGTCCAACTGGCACAAGCCACTGCTGACCAGAATGCTCAGAAAAACAAGAAGAGATATGATGATAAAGTCAGATTCCATAACCACAACCAGGTGATCGGGTGCTCATAAGGAGTTTAGGAAGAGAGGACGCAACAAGTTGGGAGACTGCAGGGAGTCTCAGTCCTACATTATTGAGTGACAGTTACCAGAGTTGCCTGTGCATAGACTAAGAAGGCACCCAGAGGGATTTGGAAACTCTCCAGCGGAATCACCTCCTACCCATATGGGATTGAAACGCTTACCTTGTCCCTGCAGAAGCATAAATGGTCTGGGACCCTGGTGTGCTGGCAATGCTGGTTAAACAGGAATTGCCCCTGTCACAAAGGAGAGAAAAAATAGGAGGGATACTGGAATCAATGTTGTGTGGTTACTATACTATGGCTCACCCCATCCTCTCTGTCTAGTCATTTTATCTATAAGGCCATCCAGGGATTGGATGGCAGCAAACTTACTTGCCTTAAATATGGATAAGACAGAGCTCTTGATTGTCGTCTCAGGGCCAAGGCTAAAAACACTTGCCACTAACTATCAGAGCTTCACTATTGCAGGGAGCAAAAATATAGTGGGCAAGAGTGAGAAGACGCTGGGTGTCGTTCTTGACACCAAGCTTATGATGAAACACCAGGTCGCACACACCCGGCCTATTGTGGTTCCATTAACAACCTACTTAACCACATCCGCCCCTACTTTTCTCCCAGTAACAGATCTTTGCTGGCCTCGGCTTTGGTTGGATTACTGCAATAGCGTGTTGCTTGGTACATCCCAAGCTAATATTGCAGCTTTGCAGGTTATCCAAAATGCTGTTGTCCGAGTGATTCATGGCCTTACCTGTCATGACACCATTACCAACGCCAGGAGGGATCTCCAATGGCTATTTGTAAAGCATCGCCTCACACACAAGCTTCTAACTTTGGCCCACAAATGCTGAAATCTTGAGGCACCCACATACCTCATGGACTGCCTAAAGTCGTACCAGCCAACTCGCACCTTACAGGTCCCAGGATCAGTCCAGGCTCCTACAGCCTAGGTTCAAGCTGGTTAGATTTGCCGGTATCAGTTTTGATACCCAGGCCCCCTCGGTCTGGAATGCTCCCCCTCTTGGAATGAGAACGACTAAGTCTCTCAAAGAGTTTAAAAAAAAATATCAAGACCTATCTCTTGAACCCCACATCAGGCTAATTACCCCTTGTTTGCTGAGCTACTCTCCCCCCACTGACTCACCCCAATTCGTTTGTATGTCTTGTTTTGTTATTTGTGTGCCAGGAGGTCTATGGGCATGTGGCGCGCTATACAAATTAAAATGATTAAATGCATACTTTAAATGTAATTTATTTAAGAATAAAAATGTATTTGTTGCTGAATCAAAATCAGTGATGGTGTTTTTCAAAGTACAGGTTCACATAAGAAAAAGGCATTATAGAGTGATACACGTGTTTATGCAAATGCCCATACAAGGCCCACAATACATTGAGCCTTGCCATGGCTTTAAAAGGAGTTTATACCCTTGAGAACTGAGCATTTTGCAAAAGAAAGTACAGGCAGAGAGCCCAGTCCATCTTTCAGTTTGACAATTATCTTTAAAATGCAGATAATGTCAGTCTTTACAGTGATCCTCCTGACTATTCCAAAACTAGATCTGCCCATTAGATGCACAGGCTAATCATACCAATAAAGAGAGGAATACTTGAATGTGGTGACACTAAAGGGTCATGTATTCTGTTTTCTCAGCAGAAAGAGTTCATGAGCATTCCAGCAGCAGAAGAGACTATTGATGGGACTTGCCAGCTTAGATTATATTTAGTGTGATGCATATGGAAGGAGACGAGCTTCAAAAGAGTGATTATAAGAACTCCAGATGCAATTGGAATGTGTACATCTCACATGTCACTTCTGGGCAACAGAACGTCAGTGCCTTACATGTGAAAGGGTCGAGAGGAAAACAAATGCATTTGATCAGAATTACTGTTTTCAATGTCAATAATCGGATTCATAAATACGTTGATAACTCAGGCTCTAAAGGTTGTAGCAATAAATCAAATATATTGCCTTGACGGGAATGATGATCTGAATCTAAAAATTGAACAATAATTACAATTCAACCAGAATTACCGCCATAAAAGATATTACAACCCTGGCATTTTTAAAGCTACATAGTCCCAAGTAATGATATTAATTTCTCTAGAGACACATTTCACCATAACATTTTTAAACCTGGGATGCATTTCCAAAGTAAATTTATAGAAACTTGAATTAGTTCCTGTATATAACATCATGACGGGGGTGATGGAAACTTAGCCTTTGCCAAACCCTTTGGACACAAGTGTTTAAGGGCGAGGCAAGGGAGGGGTACAAGGGAGGACGAAACGATGATCTTACTAGGTCTAGCGAAATTCAGAACGCGCAAGTGCAGGGGAGACGGCAGGGGGAAAGTGCATGGGGCAGGGGAGGAGTGGAAAGTGCTGGACACGTTATCAAAACAACAGGTAGTATGGCTAGAAAGTGGCAAGTGCAAGAATTAAGCACAGACAACCAGTGTCAAATAGGTGCAGGAAAAGCGAATGTACGGTTGCAGATACAGACCCAAGTGCAAGGGTTGCCAGGGGGCAGTGCAGGTATGCAGCTGGGTGGGCAGGGATCTGGGCCCGAAGTCAGAGGGAAGTCAGATGCCCAGTACAGAAACAGAAGAGATCAGCAGGGGAGAGGAAGAGGGAAGGCAGAAGCAAAGAGGAAGGTCTTGAGGTGCTTCCGTAACCTGAGAAGGTTCTCCTCAAGTTTCAGAGAGGCAGGGAGGCTGTGGAGGCCCCAGCTGAAGAGAAAGATCTACCACCAACTCGTTGCTTGGAGAAGCGACTGACCCTGAGGGAGTTGGAGGTGGAGGAGCGAAGAGATCGAGTAGGAAGGTATTTGCGAAGAGAGAGTTGGCGGTATTGCGGACCTAAGCCTCAGAAGCCCTTGTGGACAATGCAAAGGGTCTTGAACGAAATCCTAGCAGCCACTGGGAGCCAATGAAGAGATTTCAGGGCTAGAGAGATACGATTCCTCGGCTTGAGGCCAAGGACAAGTCTTGCAGTCCTGTTCTAGATGAGTTGCAGACGGCAGAGAGTAGGAGCAGGCAGATTTCGAAAGAGTATGGTTCAGTATTCCAGCATAGAGAGAACCAGAGCTCTAGAGAGAGTGAGCTTCTGGTAGAAGTGGGAGGAAGGGAGGGAGGCAATCCGATCAATCCTATAATGCAAGCTGAGATAGGGTCAACACCTATGGAAGGTAGATTTCACAGACTATATAGTGCCCAACATAGAAGTTTGTGGAAGAAACAACTACAAACTGGGAGCCGACTGGATTGATTGCAGACAGCATTACTGTGTGAGAGAGCAGATTGGACTGAATCCAAGGCCTTATCCAGGGAGACTGACTGGAGAAAGGATCTAAGGGCAGACTGAGAGGTACTTGGGAGCCATATCCTGGGACATGTGACCAAAGAGGGAGAACATTACTTAGTGCCAGCTAGTGGTACACACCTGCCTGCATTTGAGGGAGACAGAGCCAAAGTGAGTATAGATGCTCTGAGGAATTATAGTATTTGCTAGACAATTGAAATAAATCCTATATGGGGAACCCTGATTAAATGTATTTCATTGGGAGCCCGAATTTAGCACAAGGTGTATGTGCCAGTGGGAATTCAAATAAAATTGAAACCTATGACGTAAACATTGTTGAGAATCTTCTTCCTACGTGCCCCGTTATACCTGCAATTGGAAATTAAAGATCTGAGGCCTTGAGAATTCCATAGTTAATCAAAGTAAATTAACTTTACTTTCCTGAACCAAATGACATGGGCGCTCAGGCTGTTAAGGGGGGCTGAGTGATTGAAAACACAGAGTGAGTTAGGTTGCTGGTCACCTAATCCAAGTCGAAGTTGATTTTGAGAAAACTACTGGTTCAAATATTGATGATTAACCCAATAATTAGAACACGCATTGAAGCATCATTGAGTGAGCATATAGGAATCCACAACTGTAATTGATGGGCATCCATAGAATTAAATACGGAACTGTGTATAAAACGATTTTGAAAATTGCATTGCATGTAAGTCTTATTTTGAACACAGAACTTGTTTTTTGATAAGTGTTGGTTGTTTGCTCAGAATACGGGAAGCCTCTCAAGACATTGGAAATTGAAACCTCATTTTAGGAAAATATGATTTATTTATCTGTTTAAAGAAGCCTTCTTCTCACCAGACATCCTCCTCTTCAATATTGGGTGAATGAGTGAATAAAAGAACCAAAATGTATTGTGATGATTGCCAGCATAACGTAGTGGTGAATATTGAGTTGTTTTGTATTAAGCAGCAATTTATTTGTGACTTAGGTGCCCTTCCTTGTAATAAGTGGGGAGTCATCTGTCTCAGTATGCAATGGGCTGAACTATTTGAAATATAATCAGTTGTTGTTGCTAACCAGTCTGTTTCTGGTCCCAGAGTGTTGGAGTGACATTGTTATATTCTAACACTATTAGATTAGGGCTCCCCAGGTTCGTAAAAAGTATCTTAGATAAAAAGTTAATAATTGTGCATTTCTTATTTGGGGTGGGTTGTGAAATTGCCCTGAATCATGTGTCGCCCAATATATTGATCCTACAATATACAAAGTGGTACCGTTTGGTAATTATTGAACCTTTGTAACATTAGTAAACTGCACTCTCATTCCTGTGATATTCCTGTGATAATGCAATATACCACAACATCCCCAAACCCCTTCCCTACCTACAACATTTGTATATCAAAATTCATCTGTCTAAACATCGCATTTAACCCGTTTCATAACTGCAACAACTGAATTTAACTGACCCTTTCTTAACCCAAACATACCCCTAACAGTATACTTTGATGCCGTGTACAATCACATGGGATTGTAACGCAATGTTACATAGCGCATGCACAGCTGGGGCAATGGAGTCCTCCAGTACAGGTGAATGACGTTGTACCAATGCCACTATGTGGACATCAGACAATCGGTCTCTCTTGGTCCATGGTGTTTGGCATTTGGGATTTTTACCCTGGCACTCTACCCACAAGTGATGCCAAGGGATTACCTGTCTTTTAACAGTGTTGTTGGCTGCTGCATTTCATGCAGAGTGATATCATCCTAGTCTACTGGACAATTAACGGTAGTTCCGGCCCTTGCCAACTCTATCTGCATGGCCACAGATTATTGCATCTATGCTACTGCATTGGAAATGCCCCTATGTATGGCCATTATGTCATCCGGGTTTGTCACTGCCCTTCTGTCCTCATCAGCCACCTGCTCTGTTCATTGCTGTGTGGCTGTGATGTAAATCGAAAGGAGTTCTTCCATTTTGCAATGGTGTTCAACTAAATGCCTTGCTGAGTCAACCAAGTTTCGGACTGCTTCATCATGACGACGATAAATTATGGCCACAAAATTCTATGTTGTGCCTAGGGTTGCTACCAATCCGGATTTAGACCGGACTGGCGGTTTTTCTAGTGCCTTGTTTGGATTGCCGGATGGTTTGTATCTGCTCCTGCAGAGTGTGGGCAGATGCTTATGATCCGTGAGATAAACATGGCGTACCAGGGAGACAGGACTGATTGAAGCCTGTTGTTTGCTGGCCAGTCACCTTTTTTTCATTTTTAAGTCCTACTCAGCCCCCAGCTGTGAAGCACTTGAGCTGTCTGCATAGAGGGAGTGGCAGTCCCTTAACAAAAACAGGAGATAGTGGCACATATTAAAAACGGATCACAAATTTACACAAGGAGACAGCTGGGGCCTTAACGGAGCATTAAAGCTTCTTGTTGCAAATAAACTGAACCTGGACAACACATACAATAGGTTGTGTTACTGCTGTAAATATATACTAGTCCTGTTGTGTTCAGTTAATGCATATGATTAAATGGAGAGCACCGCGAATTTCAGAATGTGCTTTTTCTAAGCTAAGCCTTTCTTCTTTGTTCTTATGCATAAAGATACTTTGAGTGCCTGGTGCAAATCACGTGTGTGTGTGTGTGTATGCCATATTGGCAATATTTGTGTTATTGATCTTTTTCAAATTCAGTTGTGCAGACACATTCCTAGCCACTTTCTGTCGGTGGTGCCACCAACCTTGACTACATGTGCACTCATGTATTCTTTTGCTCATGTCTTATTTCAAGTTCATTTAGAAGGCACCTTGATGATTACAGTCAATTTGTGGAACCAGGAGGAATGTCAGTAGAGGTATGCCTGGAGTATCAAGGGTCAGGACTCTTCCAGTTCTGAGGCCACAACAAACATTCATTGGGATCATCTTTTCCAAGGTGTAGTGGTAACATTGGTATTACTAGATCTAGGGTTTTATATGGCTGATTAACTGATTTTAAATTATAGTCAGGTCAATGAAGTACCCTTACTTGTGATGTTTAAAGTCATAAAACGTGCTTACATGCACAGTGCTTTCAATTCCCCCCCTCCCCCGACCTATGCAGGAATGGATAACGTCCTAGAATGTAAAGAAACTCTAGAACTCGATGACATAGTCATGCATGGCCCGGGGAAGCTTAAAGGCTTACATAGGAAATGTACCATAATGTTGCCCCCAGAATTCCGACTCCCTAAAATTCCGACTTTTTAATTTTTTTTCGACCCCCCTTACACCACATATATATGTGGGAGGGGGTATGGGATATACTAGTAGTATGGAGGGGCTGCAGGGGTCTATGTATGTGGTGTAAGGGGGGTCCGTATTTTCGGCCTTCAGACTTCTGGGGGTCACAGTGATCACATAGATCCGCTTACATATACATTACTGAAGGTGTTGTTTTGTGTTTTACTGTTAGTGAGATCCCCTAGAGCAGCAACTGCACAATTTAAGTACACATTTGATTTTGCTGCCCCCAACGGTTGTTATTCCAGATTTAGGAAGTGCATCTGTCCCAGTGGCAAGGTACAACATTCTCAGTTGGCTATTACTTGTACCATGTCAGGCAGGCATAGCCCATCATATCCCTTTTTTCTTTTGCATTCTGGGCATGAAGTCCTACATTTTTAATAAAATGTAAAACTGCAAGTCCCACAAAAAGAAAAAAACACTAAAATAAAAGAACTGGCAAGACAGAGGCCTCTTTGAGTGCTCTGGCCATTGCTCAAAGAATATTAGGGCATATTAGATATTAACTGTCAGACTAAAACATTCTATTTAAGCAATATGACCCTCGCCGCGGGGGCATTACCGACTCAGGTAATGCCCCAGGGCCCATAGTTATAGGCCCGAGCGAAGACATATGTGTCATATGCGTGACCAGGGCACTAAAAGCATTTTTTTCTGTCTCGAAAAGCCACAGCATTTCGGGACAGAAAAAAAACAAAAAAAAAACGACCAAGAAAATGGCCGGGAAAGGGAAAACGGGAGTCCGTTTTCTCTTTCCATGGTGGCGTTCGGGAGCGGACGCGCTGTGAACACAAGTGTTCCCAGCGCGTCCGCTCCCGAAAAAAAAGAAGCAGAAGGTAAGTGGGGTTGGGAGGGCGGGAGAGAGGGAGGGTAAGGGGGTAAGAAAAAAAAAACATACCTGCGTCCCGGCAGGGGACGATGGAAGCCTCCAGCTGTGTGGAGGCGCGGAGTCTCCACACTGCTGGAGGCTGTCATCATCCCCCACCATGGTCGTAGAAGCAAGAAGGTAAGTGGGGTTGGGTAGGGAGGAGGGGGGAAGGAAAAAAAAAAAGCTTACCTGAGTCCCCAGCAGGGGGCGAAGGCAGCCTCTCAGCAGTGGGGAGGCTCGGAGCGAGGATGGCCCCGCTTCCAGCCTCCTCATTGGCTGAGGGGCTGCCACACACCCCCGCCCCTGCCGAGGACAAGGCGGCTGGAACCCCGGCCGAGAATCAAAGAATTCTCGGCCGGGTAAGGACCCGGCGAGAGCCAATCAGAATGCGTGTTGCATTCTGCTTGACTCTCGCCGGGTACTAATTTATATTATGATATGCTATGCTAATAAGCTTGTGCACCAAGAGTTATTTCATACCCGACATGGCGACTGAATAAACAGATATTACAACGTAATAATCCAAAACAATCAGACATTACCTATCATCACGTCTCATTATTATGCTTTAGCATTATTATGCTGGGCTATTAGGTGCCGTTAGTAACACCTATAAGCCGAAACTATTGCTTTGGAGTACACATAGGGAGGAAGGACATATGAGGAGGGACACAGAGTCTGTAGGTGTTGTTTGATTATGTGCCCACCCATTGCCTGCCAATGGCCATGCTAATCTCTATGGCCATTCCCACCCATTCCTGCCTCTGCCCGCCCAAAACACCTCATGGGAACTCTTTGAGCTCACTTTAATCAAGCCTTACCATCAGGCTTTGCATTCAAAGTCTATATATATAGAGAGAGACAAAGCTAGAGTGTAGATGCTGGGGGTGCAGAGTACCCTACTTTCGTAAGCATCAATGTGTCGTAAGTTTAAATCTCTGGTTACAGTACAGAGAGGTATCTCGACATGTTTCTGTTCCTAAAACAAGTGTGGAACATTCATCAGGAGGAAATTATTAACGTAACCCAGTTACAGTTGACATATAGCACATAACAGTGAGCACTCCCTAGCACCTGCGGGAATAAAACAGAAAAAACAAATAGTTAGCTCTTGAGTAGCAAGATACTATGAAAGGTTCATAAAGTATGAACGTAGCGTACATCCGGGGGAAACAAATACCTCAAATGACGCCTGTGCTAGGGAGTGCTCACTGTTATGTGCTATATGTCAACTGTAACCAGAGATTTAAACTTACGACACATTGATGCTTACGAAAGTAGGGTACTATATAATCTGTTTAATAGGTACCCACTTGGGCTCTCTCAACACTTTGGTTTTATAACTAGCCGAACTAGTCTGTTACGTAATTCCTGTTTTAGTTTTTGCTTTGATGTTTGGAATATTGTATGTTTTGTACTATGGACCACTTCATTTAATTGGTTCTTTTAACCTCTTTGACTCATCATTAAAATTATATTTTAATTGTGACTGGTCCCCTATGTGATAAATTGTTCTCTGCACCCCCAGCATCTACACTCTAGCTTTGTCTCTCTCTATATATATAGGCTATTGTTTTCCTGGACATAGACAAAGTATACTTAGCTATTTGTTTGCAGCTATAAGTATACCAGGCTTCCTCTTAGTATAAATGGTTTGCATTCAAAGTGCCTGCCAGTGCTTCTTTGAAGCAGTCTTCTGAGAGTTAATGACTTCATTGGAGTTGTAAAAAACGACCAGGCCTGCCTTCAGCCACTCGATTTATAAGTACTCTGCGTGTCCTTTGCTGAAGGCATGATAAAAACAAGCATTGGCAAAGACACTGAAGTGCTGTTTAAAACAAGCATTGGCAAAGCCAACATTTTTGGCTTGTGCATACGCTTTGCCAGGCACTGCTAATAGATGGCCAGCTACTCACACCATTTTGCACCTGCTACCAACAATGGGTAGTTAATACCACTACGGCTGTGCCTGGCAAGTGCCTTTCCCATTCCCAGCACAAGGACCAAAACGGTTGGCATTGCCAATGCTTGTTATTATTCTTATTGCTAATAATAGCTAATATGTTCAATAACACTTGTTATTAATAATTCCTTTTCTTGTTCAAATTATTATTAATAACAAACATTAATATTGTTTGTGCCCAGGACAACATTGGCTTGGCTGCTTCAAAAGTTTAGTTCTTAGCACTGGTATAAAAGGGTGCACTGCAGCATGTTCGATAAGCGTTCAGCTTAGTGAACAGCTACACCAAATATCTCCAGTCCGTTCAGTTCGTGGCATGTAGTATGACATGTTCACTTTGACTATTAGAAAACATGTCTGGTCAGCACTGTAGCTACATTCCGCGGTCTGTGCATTGGTGTTTTTTCGGGCCGTTGCCTGCATCACATTGTATGTTCAGAGCTCTTAAGTTTCGCCTGGCCAATGCGCGAGAAGGCCATCCACTCCTGTTTTTTCTATTTTTAATTCTCTCAGGTGTTCAAAAAGGGGCTTGTTCAAGATGGGTAACGGGGAGCTCATCCTCAACCCATTATGCAAGAGCAAATCCAGCCCAGTGAAAACACTGAGCGCTCCCTCAGCTGCTACAAGCTGGCTTTAATTGACGCCTAAGTACCTCAGCGCACATCCCCAATGGGCCATGCAAGGCTGAATGCATCGCATGGCCCATTGGGCACGCAGGCTGGGGTACAGCAGGGCTGAATGTGTTTCGGGGGTCCTGGACATCTCCATCACTTTCAGAGGCCGAGAGGTAGTGAGAGAGAGGTCCTCCAGCTCCACCAAATATGTTTAGGATCAAGCAAGCTCTTCATGCTTCTTGGTTCCTGTTGCATACTGGAACACCATTGTGGGAGCCCGAATTGGTATGAGGCTGTGCTGCATCCAGAATCCGGGCCAGGGCTGCAGATAAGGACAAAAGAAATTGATGTTTGTATATTTCTATGTGAGGTTTTGTGTCTACACGTGCATGTGCGAGTGACGGAGCATTTGTTGTTTGGGTGCGCAAGTGAATGAAAGAGTGTGTGGTGTATGGGTGCACATATGAATGAGAGAGTCGCTGGATTGCCAGCCAGCCTGGACATATTTTCTTCTAACAACATTGGCACTTTTACTGGCATCAAGAATAAAGCCAACATGATGACTGTTCTTACTTGCCCATACTGGACCACATTGGTATAGCTAGTCCTGACATGTTTTCTTATCGTAGCATGGCATTATTTACTGCCACCAAAGTAAAGCCAACATGAATGTTCGTACCTGACCATATTGGCCGACATTGGAGCAGCCATTCTGTGCATGTTTTCTTACTGTGGCATGGCATTTTGTACAGGCAAAGCCAACAGGAGAATGTTCTTACATGGGGATGCTGGCATATATTTGCAGAGACCGCATGGAAATGTTTTTATAGTTTCATTATTGCCATTATGAGCAAACAAGTATATAAGGATACTGGCTATATTAGTGCAGTCAGCATGAACGTGTATGGGCAGTTTTTTTATACTGGCCTATATTGTGGGCAAACGTATCATGCCTTTGGGAAAGCCTTCAGGCCACTAACCTGGCACCCCTGAAATATGTCCTACATGCTGCAGCACGACTCGTCAAAGGACTCCACAAATTAGACCAAATCACCCCGACCCTCATTGAACAGCACTGGCTCCCACTGCAAACCTGTATCACCTTCAAATCTACAAGTCTATCACTCTGAAGTCCCCAAGCTACCTCAATGAGAAACAAAGCAACTCCCGAGGCCTATGATCCACCAGAAGTAAGGACATGTGCAGACTTGACCTCCACAGGTGCAGGCCTTCTCTGTCTATGCCCCAAGACTCTGGAACCTCCTCCCCGTCAGCATCAGATTCACCCCCTCACTTTTTCAGGGAAAAGCTCAAACCCTCCTTATCTGAGACTGGGTGATCTTCTACCCACTGTTTCCTCCCTTGGTTGCTTGTGGATTCCTTGCTGAGAAATTGTCTGCCCTCCTCTGTTGTTAGCTCCCCGCTTCTGGTTTCTCTGAGTCTTCACTGTGTTTTCCCCCCTATGACTGTAAAGCACGCCATTGCTTCCCGAAGCTAGATTCGTACTCAATGAATACCCTAATAAAAATAATAATAATAATCCTGCAAATACGTTAGAAAATGCCCCTGTGCACTGTTTCTGACTTGGTATTTATTTCATTTTTTCATGTGTTACCCTACAATACCTATTGCAAACTGCGTGGCTTTTTACTATCCAATTTTCACACAAATTGTGCAGTCGAAAACACCATTTCAACCCTTTATTGTAACTCTCGTCGAGCCAATTTGTTGGTTTGGGCTCCCTAGCTGCGCTCAATTGCTTCCACATACACTCTTGGGCAACATTTATGCCCTTCCAACAAACAAATTAACTATCCGCCACTGGAATGCTGGGACTTGTAGTGTTTTTCTTCCCATTTTAAATTGAGGAAAACTACAAGTTCCTGAATTCTAAGGAAAAAAATGGACTGGATGGCATTCTAACGCTTGATAAAAAGGCAACTTGAGTGCTCTGAATGTGACTGTTGGAACTTGGAACCCCTTCCGGAAATGTCAGGACTGGTGGGAGCGGGCTGGGTGAGGCAGGCACTGAACCGTGTGCCACTAAATCCTCCTGGGCATGGCTGCTGTGTCTTCCTGTCCCCTGCCTTTAGTGGCTCAAAGTGTGTTCTCTGAGTTCTGTGCTCTGCCTCCTTGGCTGCAGGGATAAAAAGCTGATTTGCAACCCCCTTAATATCGATTTGATAGACACTTGGATGTCGGTTCTGAAGATCCACAGCACATATAGCCCAAAGCTGGTGGGGTATGAAAGTGATGGAACTCATCAGTGTTAGGGCCACGTGCCGTGGAGTGTCAAAGGTTATACACCCTGCTGCCAGGAGACAGTATCCTTTCCAATGATTTGCTTCACTCTACAGCAAGAAAATACATCTCTTCTCAGCAATGAAGGCAACCATGCATGTCCACCATAAAACTGGGCTCTGACCGAACTGTCCGTGTTTCTGAGCATATGCTGCAGCAGAAGAACAGGACATAAAGATGCCTTGTTCTAAAAGTGGAAACAAAAGGAGGACGACAGCATTGGACGACCAGTCATGCTGTATCTCTGCTTTGCTTTCCGGTGCTTTATTTCCCGCCCTCCTTTCTTAGCAGAGCTGACAGTTATCCGTATGCAAGAGAAGCAGCAGTTATGCTGCTCACCTTGGGGTGGGGCATAAGGGGGATACTGGGTGGGGCGGGGGGACTCATAGAAATAACTTGCAAATATGGCCGACACAGAAATACAAGAGCTGACTGTGTTTTGCATCACTGAGAAGCTGACTGGCGCCAGGGTTCCTCTAAATATGTAGCTGATGGAGCTCTAGCAAAGAACAAGCTCCATCTAGCCAGATATATATAAAAAAATAAAAAATAAATATTTTGGGATTCTGCTGAATGCCGGTATGGGTTGTTGAGAGGGATGGATGTGCATGCACTAGATGTAGACAGATCCTAAAGCTTTACAGTGACAGAACTGCGTAGATTTGTCTCGCGGACGCTCTTGCGGTCTCATTTGGTCCTAGCCATTCAACTTCTACCCATCCTTCTGCTACACCTAGACTTGTGGATTCATCAGATTATCTCTGCAGCGTAAATGATTACTCAGGATCCTCTTCTTAGGGGAATTACTATCAAACATTTGCTGTGCGCCTACCTGAGCCTCACCTGATGCCTTTAAATCTCACGGTAAGTGGGCCTTGCTAGGTTCTTCTGCCTCTCTTGTAGCAGCTATGCAGGATTGTTTTAATCAGTGACCTGCTCTGTTTGATTAAACTTACATTGATTGTGTAGGGCTAAATTGTTGCTCTCCAGATGTTTCGGACTACAATTCCCATGACCCCTCACTATTAACTATGCAGGCTAGGGCTGATGGCAGTTGTAGTCAAAATCATTTGGTGAGCCAAAGTTTGCAGATCCCTGATGTTGCATCTCTGCCATCAGTGGTTTCAGTTGTGAATATCTCTGGCTCTATATCCACAACAATGTACAGTAAGGCAAGGGACAGTGACAAAGGGCTAATGCCCTTATTACTCACTGATAATCTTCTATACTTCCTGTAGTTGTTGGAATGTTATAAATCTTTTTTTATAAGGCGCTTAATACTGAAGAGGTTTCTAACCTATAGTACCTGTGCAGATGGTTGAGGGTTTGACCTGCTGAAGGTTCCAAGAGTGGTGGTTGTAAACCTGGGCACTTGATGGGAGGTGACTAGCCTGGGTGCTGGTGCCGGTGGTCAGGACAACCCCTTTTGGACCGGGGAAGAAAGATGCTGTAACTGGTGATCACATCTTCACGTACCTGAGTCATCTCATTTTCTGCAATCTTCCTGGTCGATGGGTCCAAGATAGCCCACAACACTCTTCCTTGACCTAGTCTTACTACCTTTCCCTCCATCCCTGAGTGACATTCAAATGTGTGCACTATTCCTGGGTACTCTTTGGAAGACTTTCCTGAGGGTGATGTCATGTGGTCTGTTAGTTATTGAGTAGTTAATATACCTTTGTAAAGAATTCGGGTGCCTGCCAATACTGTGGACTGGGACGAGGAAGAGTTGGACTCTGAGTAATGAAGATTTATCTCATCAAGGCATTTAATTGGCTAGTTTTTCACATGTGCTGCATGGTTCTGAGTCGGATGTAAAAATGCCCCCTCCAAGTACCTGTCTTGGTGGCTTGCTCACACTGGGTCGCTCAAGCTGTCAGAGTGCCTTGTGGCAGGCCAGGGGAAATCACTGCTTGGCCCACTAAATGTTCTTGATTCTCTCAGGCACTGTTACAGTTTACTGTGCTGAATATAGTCGATGTGATTAAAGATTACATACTGTTGTGGCCTTAAAGGACGACAGGATGCTGTAAGGGGTTCCAACTGTCTTTATTGTAAGATAAACCGGTGGACCTTAAACTGCCTTAACTCGGGACAAACATTTACTCACAGTTCGGTTCAGTTCAGCTTCATGGCTTCCCAGTTAACTCACTGTGGGAAGGGTGTGCACAATGATGGCACGCTGCAAGCTTCTAGTGCCCCCATGTAGCCTCCTGTGGCTGTGGATTTATGCCCTAGAAGCTGTGACTGGAGGCTGCTCAAAACCTCCTTTTATTGCCTCCTTATTAGGAGCAGCGCTGTGGCATGACCTGCTTGATCTGCCGCTGCATCAACACTGGCGGGAACGTTTTCCCGCGGAGCGTGGGCTCGCGAGATCACGTTATGCCGAGATATTGCGAGAACACGCTCCCGCGATCACGTGATGTCCCCACATAGCTCCTTTGCTGGGAAAAGGATGGATGGTCATTCCATGACAAAGTCTGCAAACTTGCTGGGCTTCCTTCTCTCTCTCTGAGGTCTAATTAGATCTGTATCTGGGGCAGGATTGCTGGAGTACTCTTGAGGAGGTGCGGGTGATTCGAGTTCTCCTTGTCTTGTTCTTCACTGTGCCTCTCTGGGTGTAGTTGGAGAGTTGGGGCTTGAGAACTCGTTGCCATGGTGTGGCTCCAAGGCATCTCTTTCTGAGAGGCAAGGGTTTTCGAATGTCCCCTGGTGGTCTTGATCTTCTCCGGTATCCCAGTGTGGTTGTTCCCTGTCTTCCTTCCTGCGGTACATGGCCACTCTCTCTCGATTCCATTTCCTTCCGTCACTGGTGCAAATGTGGTTTGACCCTCTCTCCATGACTTCTATGGGACTGCTGTATTTGGAGCCAGTCGAAGTGTCTTTGTGGGGAAGGCGTATTTTCACCAGGTCACCTCTGTTAACTGCTGTGCGTCGTGCGGCTCGACGCAAGTCCCCTTGGGTCTTCATGGCTTCTTTGTTGCGCTGCATGCAAAACGCTACGTCATCCATGTCCACGTCTTCGTCAGCCCTCACTTGATGGAGCCAGGGTGGTACCAGTGAGGATGCTGCCCTTCTCCCCCTCAGCAGATGGAAAGGCGAAACACCTGTGACGGCGTTGGGGGTGAGGCGGTGGTCTGCTACAGCTTCCTTGACTGTCTTGTACGGGTCTAGGCCCGAGGCATGAGCCAGTTGTAGCGCCCCTTTGATGAAGCGGTTTGCCCGCTCAACCAGGCCATTGGCCTGTGGGTGGTATAGGCTTGCTCTCCACTGTCGAATGTTGTTGAGCTTGAGAAATGTCTCCATTTCTCGGGAGACTAGCTGGACTCCGTTGTCTGTGACGAGCTCTTCTGGTAGACCTTCCCGCTGGAATACGGCGGTGAGTGCTTCAATGACTGTGCTTGTGGTGATGCCTGAGGTGAAGTCAGCTTCCACCCATTTGGAGAAGTAGTCGACCATGACTATCCCGTATTTGTGTTCTGGGGGCATGTTGTCCAGGGGCCCAATGAAATCCAAACCTAGTTTTCGCCACACCCCTTTGGGGACTTTGGTGGGCAGCATGGGGGCTTTCCTCACAGCTAGGCGCTTGTCACTGTTGGTGCACTCATGGCACCTTTCAACCATTTGTCTTATGTCCTGGTCCATGCCTGGCCACCAGTAGGTGTCGCGTATCCTGTGTCTGGTCATGTTGCATCCTAGGTGGCCTGAGTGTGCTCTGCACAGTATCACCTTGCGGATTCCGCTGGGCGGGATGATTTGATCGCCTCTGAGGATGAGACCGTTCATGGTGGTGATACCCTTGTTCACTTTCCAGTAGGGACGAAGGCCTTCGGGGATCGCTCTCTCGTTGGGCCATCCTTCGCGAACCCAGGTACTAACGTGCCGTAGGGCATCGTCCTGTTCGAACTCCTCCTGCCAGTGGCGCTCACTCAGGTCCATGTACTCACCGTTCCTTAAGTCACTGATGGAGGCTATGACACACTCATCTTCCAAGAATGTGGTACCGGGGGCGCTTTGGTTCAGGAGTCTGGACATGCAGTCCGCTTGTGCGTTTTTCCAACCCGCAATGTGGGCTATCTCGTATGTATATTCTTGAAGCTTTGCGGCGATCCTGGCCAGCCTCGGGGTGGCAGTCTTGGTGCCGCCCGGGCTCAACATGTGAATGAGGGGTTTGTGGTCGGTGATCAGCTTCAATCTCGTCCCCCATACGTACGATCTGAAGTAGTCGACGGCCCATGCGCATGCCAACATTTCTTTCTCAACCGTGGAGTAATTCTTCTCCGATGATGACAGCGCTTTGGATGCAAACTCCACAATATTCTCAGTGTCTCCCTTCTTCTGGGTCAAGGTGGCCCCCAGGCCATACGCGCTGGCGTCTGTGGTAATGCAGGTGTCCCATTCAGGGTTGTATGGTTTCAGGCACGGCGCGTGTAGAATTCTCTTCGTTCTGTTCTGGGCCCCAAGAGTAGGCTGCCCCCTTCTTCAGAAGCTCCCTCATGGGAGCCGTGGTCTCGGAGAATCTAGGGACGAATTTGGCATAGTACTCCGCTAGGCCCAGGAATGAGCGTAACTCCTCTTTGGACATCGGAGCCGGGGCCTCTGTTATGGCCTGCATGAGGTTCTTCTTGGGACTGACGCCGTCACTTGAGATGCAGTACCCAAGATGCAGTACCCAAGGTATTCTACCTTGTTCAGAAGATGTATTTTTCATGGCATAGGTGAATGCCCTCCTCTTGAAGCCTGATCATGACTGTCCTGAGTGCCTTGTCATGGGTCATACATGGGGATATCATCTTGAAAGAAGGAAACATTCGTGAGTCCTTTAAGTAAGGAGTTCATCATCCTCTGAAATGCGGATGCTGCCGACGACAACCCAAATGGCATGCGGGTATATTGGAAGGTACCGAAGGGAGTGATGAACGCTGTAAGGAGGCGAGAGGATTTGTGCAGGGGGATCTGGTGATAGGCATCACGCATGTCCAGCTTAGAGAAGATTGACGCCTCTTTCATCATGAGGACGATTTCGTTGATGCTGGGGAGTGGAAAGCTATCCGTGATTACCTCTAGATTGAGGCTTCTTAGGTCGATGCAGATCCTGAGGTCGTTGCTGGATTTCTTTTTGACCAAAACTACTGGACTCAGCCACTCTGAGGATTCCACGGTCTCGATGGTTCCTTCTTCGACCATCTTCCGAAGGTGGGCATCCAATGCGGGTCTCGCTGTGGCAGGCAGTGCCCTGACTTTGTGTTTCACCGGGATCGCGTTGGGTTTCAGGCGAATCTTGTGGACAAAGTTTCTCACCTTCCCTGAGTTCTCGGAAAACAGGTTCGGGAACATCCCCTTGAAATTCTGCGATGCTCCTGAGGAGACCATGAGTACCTGTTCCGGAGTGCTGGGATCCAGTTTCATGCTGAGTTTGTGTTGCTCGTCCCATCCCAGCACGGCTGGGCCTTTGGGTGAGAAATACACTTTGGTGGTGGTAGACCTCCCTTTGAAATCGATCCGGGCTTTGATGTAGCCTAAAAGGTCGACAGTTGCACCACCGAACCCCGTCGGTTTTTGCCTGGTCGTTCTGATCTCTACTTTTGCTTGTCCCATCATCTCCTTGTATGTGTTGATGGGGAGGATAGTGAGGTCAGATCCGAGTCTGCCATTACGCACGTTTCCATTCCGTCAGCCTTAATGGTGCAGTGGGGCTTTTCCCTCCTGGTATGGTGGGCGTTCACCATGACGACCATGGATCTGTCATGTAGATCGTCATCATCTCTCGAAGCGCAGTCACCATCGACACGGGAAACAGTTTTCTCCCGCCACATGCATGCCGGAGCCACGTGACCAATGCGTCCGCACTTAGAGCACTCCTTATTCCAGGCGGGGCAGTCGCGATCGTTCGCCATGTGCTTGGTGCTGGCACATCTATAGCATTTGGGTGCCTCCTTTTGCCTGGGACCTTTGTCTCTGGGGCCGTCGCGGGACTGCTTGTCTCTGCGCCCTCTCCATTGTAGTGCCGCA
This sequence comes from Ambystoma mexicanum, assembly GCF_040938575.1. NCBI lineage: Eukaryota > Metazoa > Chordata > Amphibia > Caudata > Ambystomatidae > Ambystoma > Ambystoma mexicanum. Next base: position 1,038,533,924 of record NC_090926.1, on the reverse strand, counting down.
AGTTCGGGCACGGGCAGGTGACATCCCCCCTCTTTGCGTCTGCTGGAGGTTTCTTCCTCCGCCCTGGCAATTTGGATGGCCTTGTCAAGGGTGACCTCCTTTTCTTGTATGAACTTGTCCTGCACTTTCCTAGAGTTAGTGTGAACGACGAGCATGTCGCAGATGATCTGTTCTGCGTTTTCGCCAAAGGCGCAAAGAGAAGCCAGCTCCCTCATCCTGGTGATGTAGTCGTCCACGGGTTCACTCCCTTCTTGTTTGCGGGTGTAGAACCTCAGCCTGTGCAGTACAACGTTCTCCTTATTGGTGAACCTCTTCACAATGCGACAAGTCGCTTCCTTGTAGACGTCGTCGTCGTCGTCATCATCGGCCGCAGGTATTGCCGTCAAACTGGCAAAAATGCGCTGACCTTCAACCCCCAATGCATTTAACAGCATCGCCCTCTTCCTGACGGAGGCATACCGTGTGCCGCCCACTGCTTCCAGATAGGTGGAGAAAAGGGGCTCCCACTGCATCCATGGAATTGCTGGTGTCCCCGGTGAAGGGAGAAAGGCAGGGGGCGGTGTGGCGCCTTGCATGGTGGGCCCGTGGGTATTTTGATATCATCGTCGCCAATTATGTTGTGGCCTTAAAGGACGACAGGGTGCTGTAAGAGGTTCCAACTGTCTATATTGTAAGATAAACGGGTGGACCTTAAACTGCCTTAACTCGGGACAAACATTTACTCACAGTTCGGTTCAGTTCAGCTTCATGGCTTCCCAGTTAACTCACTTTGGGAAGGGTGTGCACAATGATGGCACGCTGCAAGCTTCTAGGGCCCCCATGTAGCCTCCTGTGGCTGTGGACTTATGCCCTAGAAGCTGTGACTGGAGGCTGCTCAAAACCTCCTGTCATTGCCTCCTTATCAGGAGCAGCGCTGTGGCATGACCTGCTTGGTCTGCCGCTGCATCAACACTGGCGGGAACGTTTTCCCGCGGAGCGTGGGCTCGCGAGATCACGTTATGCCGAGATCTCGCAAGAACACGCTCCCGCAATCACGTGATGTCCCCACACATACATTATAAAGAAACCCAGAGCGTGGACTGACTTCTTGGTTAACGCTGTTTTGTATCGCCCTGGGCACATGATTTACGACACTTGACCCAGACAAGGCGAGACCCAGAAGGCTGTTTATTCAGACCAAGCAAGGTTACAAGCAAGACTGTGTGGCAACAGCACAGCACGTGATCAATGTAATCAGTCCGAAACCAATAAGCATGAATGTATTCACAACAACATTATGAAAACAGATGATCAGCTAAGCAGACTTCTGAGATATATGTTTGCGCCTTTCTGTGTGTTCACAGTGGATGAGGACATTTTTTTACATCTTACTTTTTTACTACCGTTAACCTCTAAGGTTTCCTGTGATCTCAATGTTCAATGTCAGAAACACATTGGTGGTCATTCCCCTGAAAATTAATACAGAAAATCAAATGTTAGAGAACTGTGAAAATGGCATGTGGATTCACTACGAAATGCCAACGAGCATCTCTGAATTACAGTGCTAGAAAACATGCCTCTGGTGTCTGAAGAACAAAGTGCATATCTGGGATGATTCTGGGGACCTTGAAAAGGCTTGATGTAACTTTAGAGGAGTATTATGTCATTGGAGAGGCCGAATGTAACTCTAAGATGCTTAATGTCTGTGAACAGGCTTGGTATAACTGTAAGATGCTTCTAGTGCCTGTGAAGAGGTGTGATATAACGTTAAGAGGCTTATGGTGTAATTGAACAGGCTCGGTACAACTCTAACATGCCCCCTATGTCTGTGAATAGCTAAATGCAACTCTGAGAAGCTTGTGGTGTCTTTGAAGAGGCTTGATGTAACTGTAAGAGGTTTCTAGTGTCAGCAAAAGGACTTAGTGTAACTCTAACATGTGTTAAAAACCAGAGGGGGTTTCACTGCCTAAACCCCAGGGATCCCTGACTCAGGTGGCCAGGGCACGGCCATCGCTTTTGGATCCAGACCCTGGGGGTGGACAAGTGCAGGAGGATCACCTGGGTGAGAGGTCCTCTGGGAGTGGGGGAGGAAGCCCAATGGTGAGACATGGGACCCCCCTTTCCAAATAACCCTGTCCCACCCTTCCATCCTCCACTCCAACTTCCCAGATCCCCCCCTTTCCTACACAAGCACTGATCTGAGGAAGATGAGGATCTGAGCCTAAAAGGAGTACCACCCATGCAATACATTATATCTGTCCCACTAATAAAATCAGGTAGGGTCAGGTACTTGACCTTAATTACAAACACCTGTTACCTATTAGCTCTCCCCGCATGGTTAAAAGGTGTAACACTGAGACACACTCTGGACAACGCGAGCAAGGCGATGCACGAGAAGGAGCAGTTCCTCCCGAGTGACGGCGAACCAGGCGGAGCAGAGCGACAGGCAGAGCGACGGAACTGAGGTGCAGAGAAACCTTGGACACCCCGGCGAGAGATCATTACCTCCGAAGGGCCTTGAAGGTTGCGTAATGAAGCCCCACCGGAGAGAAGATTCAAACCTCTTTTCTGTTTCAAGTATAGCAGTCACCCTTCTGGGTGAACGGCAGAGTTGGGGAGGTGCAGCGGTAGTTGGGGAGGTGCAGCGGTATCAGCCTTGACTTCAGGATCAAAGCCGCGAAAGATGAAAATGGATTAACGCAGCTGGTGAGTTTATGCAAGCAATGAAAGTCCGGTCTGTGTTAAATGAAACTTGATGGCAACAGTATCCGAGGAATTAAGGTTGCGCGTGTACCGATAAGACGGAGACAAAGCAAAGCATTGTAAAGAACTGTAAATTAAAGATATAAATTAACAGAGCAGTCTGGTGAAAGAAGATTGCCCAATGGAATGTCTCTGTGAAATGTCTGATGCCGTAGAAGTGGCGGGAAGAGAAAGAAACTGAGATGCAAGATTTTAACTGTTGTTAGGCTTGATCCCGGCCGAGGGAAACCTGGATGTGAGAGATATCTTTGAACATGGAAATAAGTACTGTGTTCGAAATCACATTTACCAAGAGGTCTTGGTGTAGGAGAGAAAAAGTGATGTTTGAGTTTGAGGAAAGAAGGTTCAAGTGGTCATGCCGAGGTAAGAGCAAAAGCCTTGCAGTTTCGAAAGTCTTTGACAGCGGAAGGAAAGTGAAAAGAGGCTTGAGCCTGAAGGAGGGAAGCCTATGAAGGTGTGATTGAAGCTTGGGGAAGGGAACCCCACAAATCGTGATTGAAAGGTTTGAGCCCGACAAAAGGAAACCTGTACTGAATTGTGGTAGCCAGAAGGAAACACACTTTTGTTGATCTGTTTTACAAGCTAAAAGGTGACCTGGGTTGAGTGAAAGAAAGTCGAGAGGATCAGCGTATAAACTAGTGACCTTTCGTGGAAGGCCAAGTGGGCCCTGGTCCACAAAACAAACTGCATCCTTGTGTCCGATGCCAGAGTGTGTTGCATGTTCCAAGTGTGCCACTTTACCCCGTGCTACAAAACATGGCGAAGGGAGTTTACTCAGCCATACTGACATTTCTTATGAGGACTGATTTTGCTTTTTACATTACACATTCCCTTTACACATATATTGTATTAGAAATAGGGCAGGCATTAGGTTTATTACCATAGGCCATTTTATTTTGACTAAGGACTGTATTTTCTTTTTGTTTGATGATCGAGAACACTCCCATCTTAGTTGTAGGGCAAGATAGGAGTTTTCCAACCCCTTATAAACCATTTATAAAGGTTTTGAAACTTGCAGCTCTTGTGTTAGCGTCTACTTGTGATACCATGCTTCCCTCACACATGCCTCTGGTGTCCGTGAAGGCGATTAATGTAATTCTGCAATGATCTGGGTGTTTGTGAAGAGGCTTGATGTATCTGTAAGAGGCTTGCAGTGTCTGTAAAGTGGCGCTAAGTAACCCTATGCTGCTTCAGGTGTCTGTGAAAAGGGTTGATGTAGATCTAGGCTGTCTCTCGTGTCATGAAATAGGTTTAGGGTATCTGAAATACTTCCAGTTTCTGTGAAGAAGCTAGGTATAACTCTAAGATGTCTCTGATGTCTGTAAAGGAACTTAGTTCAACTGGTATGCTTCTTCTGTCTGTTAAGATGCTTGATGTAGATGGGTGGCACTTCTGCTGTCTATAAAGATTCTTGTGACTCTGAGATACGTCTGGTGTCTGGGAAGAGGGTTAATGTACCTCTTTGATGCTTCTCTTGTCTGAGAATAGGCTATGTGTGGTGCCACTGCAGTGCTTCTGATGACTCTGAAGAACTGCAATTTAGCTCTCTGATGTTTTGGTGTCTGTGGAGAGGCTTAGTGTAGCTCTATGATGTTCCTAGTGTCTGTTAAGAGGCTTAGTGTAACTTTGAGATGCTTTTAGTGCCCGCGTGGAGGCATGCCATAGCTCTGTGATGATTCTGGTGTTTCAGTAAGGCCTGGTCTAAATGAGAACTTGTGGTATCTGGAAAGATACTTCATTTAACTGTAAGATACCTCTGTGTCTGTGAAGGGACTTCTATCTACATTGATTCTGGTGTCTGTAGAGGCTCGGATCAACTGTCAGATGCTCTGTGTCAGAGAAAAGGCTTAATGTGACATAAGATGCTTCTGATGTATGCAAAGAGACTGTGTAACGTTAATGTCGTTCTGGTGTTTTCAAAGATGCTTAATATTACTTTATGATGCTTCTTCTGGTGTCAGAGAAGAGGGCGTCTTAATGTAACTCTGAGAAGAGGTTTCTCTTATCTCAGAAAATGCCTGTTGTAAGTCTGAGATACTCATGTGACTTTTAAAGATTCTTGTGTAGGACAATGAAATGGCTCAGAAGCCATTGCTGGGCTACCCGTGTGACAGTTAGTTGTTCCATGAGTATAGCGGGCGTACCACATACACATACTTGGCATACCCTTCAGGGCATGGGAAGGAGCTGTTGCTATTCATAGGCACAATAGACATGCTGTTCTTGAAGTCCAGGACATCAGACACGTAGGAACCCTGGCAGAAGAAGACAGCCTTGTTATCGTACTGAACACTGGAATCTGCATTGGAGTTTAGACGTAGCCCCAGTGAAGAGATACACATGTTGCTATTGGCACTGCAGCTTGCAGAATTTTGAAGGTAAATGGCGGTCCAATTGCTCATCTGAAAGTCGAAGGCAAAGCTGTGGTGCTTTGGCGTTTGGAAGGATGCTTGTTTGGAAGGGCGGCTCTGACCAAATTGGTCATAATTGTGTGGGGAGTACCTCCTATAACTTTGGTATGGTGCTGCCGTTGAGTCAACTTGCTTTGGCTTGTGGTGGCTCCAGGTGGGGGAGGTGTAGATTCTGGGATGGTACATGTCCTCAGTAAGATCACTGTGCTGCTTCAGTGTGGATACAGTCAGAGTGTGGAACATCATGGCCTGGAGGATCCTGCCTTGGAAGAAAGGCTCAAAGTCCTTGTAGAAAGACACATTAAGCTTAAGCCCAAACAGCTGCTCGGGTGGCATCATGGGAAATCTGATCTCCCCAAGCAGCTTCCTGATGATCTCTTCCCCAGGATTCCACATGGAGCACCATCTTTGCAGGGCATTGAGGAGGAAGATCTCACTAGGAACGACCACATCAGACCTGGAAAGCAGGGTGTGGAGCAGCTCAGAGCTAACGTTCAACCAGGCAGCAGATTGGGAGAAGGCCTCACAGTTCCAGGCCAGGTACTGCAGGCACAGGTCCTCCAGCACAGGGTCTTTGCTGGAGAGTGCATAGTTGTACAAGTCCAACTGGTTCTTGAAAGTTGGGTCTCCTGGCAAGATCTGTCTGTAAAGATGGGCACAAGGCTTCTGCAACGACGTGACACCATACATGGAGGCCATCTTGTGAATGCACTTCACAGAAGGAAGATGGATTTTAATTTTTTTGATGTAAAGATACCTGCAGTGGGGGTGAAATTGAATATATTATCACATTACAGTACATGGCTTTGGAAGCAGTGAGTATGAACAGGGGAGGGGTGAAAGAAGACAGCAGAAAATGGAAAAGATCCATATCTTTACATCAGTGCCTAGATAGCTGCTGGATAATATCTGAAATACTTTTGCTGGGCTTTAGGCAAGATATTCTAAAGGCTGAATTGCCACAAATGTATGAATTGTGGGTTGCAACACCAATGACAAGGATCTTCAACCAGAATTGCAGATAACATGTGGGGGGGAAGAATATTGTACGGATTATTTTTTTAAAAGTCAATATATTTGCAATAAAGCAAAGAGTATAAGTATATAAAAAGGGTTGATCAAAAAAAGAAAACATGGTGATACGTTAGTTAATGATAATGATGTGTTATTTACATAGCGCTTTCGCCAAAGCCCTTCACATAGAACATATTTACATCAATATCATCCAACCAAAGGCCATACTCATTCATCAACTTTGGCTGATTTTGCATTTTACAGGATCGGAACCTGAGACCAGCAGATCACCCACAGATCGCAGCAGCGAGTGCTCGCCCACAGAGATCACTTCATCAGGCATAAAAAGAATGAAGCTCTTGGAAAAACAGGACAGCCTTGGAATTCACCTCTGGAATTCCTTATCTGTGTTTCTGATTTGTGGTTTCTTCACGAAGAGCCGTGCAGTTCAGAAGTTACAGCCTATGCATTGCAGCTTGAAAGATTTAAATGGGGCACTGTACTCTACTTTCAAACTGTAATGCTGTGATGTTTGGCAAATGTTTCATTCTAAGGAAGATATGCAAGATAAATGACCTTGTTAGCCTAATTAAGGTATCGACTTGTTTTCTCCTGGATCAACGTTCTATATATATAAAAAGTCAGTCCTGGTTACCTCGCAGTTCTTAGATTTGGGAAACCTGTGTATAAATTAATTCCCACGCTGATTGCAGTGTTTTACAGTGATAGCTTTATTACAATGTAGGCACATAGTCTTCTGGTGGTCAGCCTAGAAGCCGCTATGTGGAGACGAGTGTTGAATATTTCCAATGCAGTCCCACTGGCTAAAATTCTATTCAAAGTGGGGATGCTATCACTTAGTGTTCAGTGGCGACTACTACCCTTGTTTCGTAAAATAAGTTTCCCGATTAGCGTGTCACTGTATACTGAAATAAAGATCTGCATGGTATTGAAGCATGATTTTGGTGGTTCGTTGGAGTACATTGGCAACCTAAAGGAACACTGTAATAATATGCTGAACGAACTCAACTTTGACATGGAGGCCTTGATCGTTATCCCTGAGAAAATGCACTTGATAACGGGATTGGATCAACACAATAGATTCTTTCCATGGATACTGGTCCTTGACACATCTCACGAGCACAAAGGTGCTCCATATCTGCACCTGTTCCCTATCTGCACCTGTTCCCTAATCACTTTTAGAGAGTGATTGTAATGCAATTTAGTTGTAACCTGTTGCTCATGAAAGAGGTGTTGCCAAGGAGAGGAAAGATTTGTATTGCTGACTCTCAGTGTCGATTCTGTGGAGACAAAGAAATTATCGAAACTGTAAACCACTTATTACTTGTATGCCCAGCACTACAGTAAAAAAGATTGTCATATTTTAAGAAACCGTTCTTTTCTATTCAATGGGCCAATAACGAAAATATATGGAAAATGTGTCTACGTTGAAATACAGCAACGGATTGGGTTGGGCATAGCTGTTTTTTTAAACTCACTGCACTTGAGCTCTTTGCAATTTTTCTAAAAGAAGATATTTTATATGGTATCTCTTTGTGGTATTCTTTTACATTTTAAATACTGAAAACATGCGAAAAAGACCCAGTAACATAATATTTGTTGAACCTGTTCCGCTCGCTTTGCTTAAACTTTCTGTATTAAAGCACTTTAAAGCAGTAGTCATGCCTGAAGAATGCAATTTATAGGACATTGGCATGAGATATTAGGTTCGAAGATAAGTTGGTGCATATGATAATGTTTTCTCAATACTGTGTAGTGATGTGAATGAAGTTCTTAGTCTATATCCCTTTACTATGTATTTTTACCCTGTATTTTATTATGTACATGCAAAAGGTCTGGAAGCCCCTCTACTGAGAACGAACACTGCCAAATAACCTGTTCTCAGGGTAGGTTCCCACTCGGGAGGGTCTAAAACCACGTTTTAGCTCACTGTACCTTTCACAGAGGAGAAATATCCATTTGCATATCAGTCTGGTCCCACCCATTTGGGCAGCCCAGCACCGAAATGCTAGGCAATTCTCCTCTAAACAAGAGTACTAGCAACAACCCCAAACACGTGTTTCGGCCTACTTGGGCCTCATCAGTGAGGTGAAACTGTGCCTAAGCTTAGTTATATAGCAAATTACACCACATCGCATGAGGTTTAACAATCATCGAGAAGAAATGATGTTTGATTTTTATCAAAGATCCCTACCATCCTGTTATCGTAGGAATGCCCTGGCTTCAAAGGCACAACCCTTTAATGAATTGGGAAGTTTGTATGCTCTTTTTAGGATCAAAGCATTGTCTGGATGATTGTGTGTCCCTTCCCACAGTAGTGGTCGAGGGAATTCCACTAGTGCTCATTTCTAGTCTCATGCTAGCCGATTTGACTTGTGTACCTACTAATACAATAGTTCTTGGCCATATTCCTCGATTTTGGTGAAAGATGTGTTCCTCCTCACCCTTCCGATGACTGCTTCATTGATCTATTTCCAGGCAACAAGGTTCCCTTTAGTGGAATGTACTTTTTGACGCCTTCAGATAAAGCGGCTTTGAAGGTGTATCTTCAGATTAGCCTTAAAAACAGCCTCATAAATGAATCCATTTCCCCAACGGGTGTGTTCCCTTTTTTCTTTCACCCATAAAGGGCACGGCAGAGCTACACCCTAGTATTGACTTGTGCTGGCTAAATAAAATCGCCATCAAGGGCAAACACCCCTACCCCTGATTCTGGATATTCTAGAAGCAGTACATGGAGCCACAGTATAAACCAAATTGGTTCTGCGTTGGGCCTACCATTTCATAAGTATGAAAGCCAGAGATGAATGACAGGTGGATTTTAGGACACCCTTCAGGCATTATGAGGACCAGGTGATGCCTTTTGGCCCGACTAATAGAATATTTCAGAGATTTACACATCACATATGGAAGATCTACTTTTTCATACCATTGTGGTCTATATGGAGGACATTCCTATCTGCACCAAGACTAAGAATAAACATATGTCCTTTGTAGCAGAAGTGCTGCTAATGCTACGAAAGCATCATCTGCTACCCACACCTGAAAACTGCCTCTTCAATAATGCCTCTGTTTCCTAACTGGGATATGTGCTGTTTCAGGATGGTATAGCAATGGATCCCAAAAAGGTCTCTGTGTTGATGGATGGTCCACGTCCAAGAAACATGAAGGACATTCAGTGGTTTCTGTGTTGTGCAACATGTTTGAAGGAGAATTGGCTAGTATTTCGGTGCCGGGCTGCCCGGATGGGTGGGACCAGACTGATATGCAAATGGATATTTCTCCTCTGTGAAAGGAACATTGAGCTAAAACGTGGTTGTAGACCCTCCTGAGTGGGAACCTACCTACCTATGCGCTAACATCGTTTTACCCATCACCCAAATTCTGACAAAAGGTTTCATTTTCAAAGGAGGTACTGCAGCTGACAGACCATTGTTCATGCTTAATATCAGCATCTGTACTGCAACAGCGTGATTCTTGTTTGTCTTTCATAGCCAAAGCTGATGCATCAGAATGGGCCATGGTATTAGTTGGCAAGTTTCATCTTTACATTCTGACTGCAAGCATATAATTCAAAATAGAATCTCACTACATTAGGCCTAGTAGTTAATATAGTGGCCTAGTCTTTCTCAGATCAGTATACGTCTTCCACGTGCATTTAAATTCTCATACATTCCCCATCGACATTCTTTAAGGCATTAATTTTCCTATATATTAATTTGTCTTCTTTCACAACTAGAGCATCTCCCCCTGTGTGCATACAATGAGTTCACACTCTTGGTTGGGGATTGGGGGTATGACGGCGTTGGTCCTATCTGCAGCTTTCGACACCATCGACCACCAGACCCCCTTTCTTCTGTTAGAGGATGCAGGCTCTGCAACACATCGTAGCCTTGGTTGCAATCATTTCTGCCTGTTAGTTTGCAGGCAGAGTGGTCCTCGCCTTTACACCTCAAACCTTGCCACTAGAAGCAGCGGGCCCCAGGGATCCTCCTTATCCCCCATCCTCCTTCATATATAGGCCTAGCCCCTGGCTAGGTTTAATCCTAATGAGGCTACGCAAATCCTGCTCAGCTTGGACACTGGTACTATAGCAGCTCCCCTGAAATTCCAGAGTGGCCTGCTAGCCTTTTGCAGCATTTATGTATGGCTGGCAAAATGAGAGATTTGACAACTACTATTTTGGCGGAAATAGGAAAGAGAATGTTGTGCATTTTCTTTTCAAATGTCCCCTTTAAATGACAGCTAGACTATAATGGTTGATTTTAGTCTTGGGACAACAGAATGTTTGCTCTGTTGCATCAGGCCTTTTATTGCATAGACCAGCATCATTATCCTATGTGGTGCAGGGTGTTGCTAATTATCTGAATTGGACCTAGATTTTAGATCTAAGACAAGGCATGCTCAATAGTATTGCCTAATTTAGGGTATGATATCTTTCATAGGTTTATTAAGTATTTATATAATGATTGTATGGACTTTTAACATATTATCTATGTTGTTTTCTGGATTTTGTTATGCTCAAAAAATAGTCTGAAGATGATGATGATGAGTTATAACTGACCTGCCTGTCAAATTAATGCTGGGCTGCCCTTCTACTTCTACTATCTTTGGGTAATGTATGAGATGAGTCCTTTCAATACCCTATACTGAATCTCAGTGGTCACCACAAAATCCTCAAAGCGGGATTACTGTAATTGTGTCTAGATTGCCTGTCCAGCCTACCTGATATGCCTCCAGATAGTACAGAAAGTGCCAGGTGCCTGCTATCTGGCTCAAAGAAATACAGTCATATCTCCCTGGTTCTACACCAATTACACAGGCTAGTGGTGGCTGTCCATGTTTAGTTTCAGGTTATACATTTAGCACATCAACCCTTTCAGGGGAAATGACCCCCTCACTCCTTATTACAAACAAAGCTTCACCTTCTTTTTCTGCTACAAGCTCCCTACTTTCAAAGACAAAGTCCTAGCAGAAGGGTCCTTTCCCCTGAAGCCTGGCTTACCCTTCCAGTTATCCTAGGCAGCATTCCTGATCATCTGGCCTTCAGGCCTTGCAGATATTCCTGGGCAGCTGATCCAAAGGGCACAGTTCATTGCCCAGAGACACTGGTTATGCTTCTCTGGAGGCAAGTGCTGAACGTTTTGCATTCTTTCTTGTTACAATTACAGGTGGGCTTCAGTTTGTGAAAAATGTCCTTTCCTATTCTGGGATGTAGCTCACATTTGTGCGCCTTCTGTATTTGACGAATGAGTGCATCTCCACAGCGATTCTGTGTTCGAATTGTGTTCTCCCCAGTAAGTTGATATAATACATCGCTGTTGCATTGTCTGTTCTGATTAGGTCATGTGTCCCCTTGTCCTGTGCTAGAAACCTGGCAGTGCTAAAGGTACTGCCATTGTTTCTAGCACACTAATGTGTCTATTGTTGCTGTGACTCCATTGCCTACACTGTGATATCACTGACAACATATACGATCTCCATCCTGCGAGAGGCGTCTGCTGTTATGTTCACCTGAGGTCTAGAGACTGGGAAAGGATATTTCCTCATGCGGTTCTCTTTCTTCCACCATCTCAGTGTTTGCTTGGCCTTTGGTGCTGCAATCACTAGGTTTTCCCTGCCCCCCTCTGCCTGTGAATTGTGCACTGAGCCATGCCTGCGTGGGTCTTTTGTGCATTGATGCTCGGTGGTCCTATGATGCCATCATACTGAACATCTCGATTATATTGCTCTCCTGTCGAGGGCTGTAAAATTTGGAACCATTGCCACAAAGGCATGTTTTGAGATCAGACTTGGTTACCCAATGCTGATTATGAATCGCAGCTAATGTAGGCCTTACACAGCATGCATGTTGCATGTTGCATTGAGTGGCTGTGTTTCCCTTTATAAAGCAGTCATTGATGTATGAGAACGCATGCACTGGATGTATGGGCCTGTGCTTCAAACACTAGTAGCACCTTTTTGGAAACCCTTCCTGGAGATGTTATTCCGAATGGAAGACATTTAAATTATATTGATGGCCACTCATCCTCAAGTAAAGGTTACTTCAATAATTGTGAGGCATGGATATTTGAATGAGCATCTTTCTTCCTATTTTGATCTTGTTGACTCCTTATATGAGCAGAGTTACGACTTCCTGCAATATTGTCATTTGCAGTCTTTGGCTTTCTCAGTTCTCATTTCTATGACTGGTCTCAAAGTTCCATCTCTTTTGCAAGAACGAGTTTGTTTACTCTGCAAGTAGTAGAGGGAGATGATCTGTAGGTGCTCTGTTTTCCTTAGTGGAATGTGGCCTTATATGTCTATGAATTTGATGCAGTATCTGTGGCATAGTTTGCAAGACCAACCTGTCTGTTGTGATTCCCTCCCAAGTGTGGGCCTTAGATTATTTTTCCCTCGACTGGGGAATTAAAGGAGGGTCCCTGCTCAAGAGGCTCCCCTTTCGTTACCAATACCCCTGGACCCTTTTCACAGTAATGTCTTTGTGTGTGCGTCTTTGGGTACCGTTACTATGAAGGTGCTAGGAAAAAAAGAGCTGTAAATACATACCAGACACTCACTGAAATTCTGCATAGCGCATATGGGCTGGGGGGGGGATCGCAGGGTCAGCGAGATACTCCTCAGCTGATTCAAATCCTACCTTGCTAACCACCACAATTGGTCCAAATGGATTCCTCCAGGTGATGAACTCTACACATCACCTGTGGAGTCCTGCAAGGATCCATTCTCTGCCCTGTGGTCTTCAATCTTTACATGGAAACGCTCTGAACACTCCTGGCTCCAGATAACATCCACCAATACGCAGATGACACAGCCTATTGAAGACATCCACAGGCCCACAGACTGCCTCACATTTATTCAGTCCTGGATTCCTCCTGCTGACCAATACCACCAAACAGCCTGACTACCAGTCCTGTCTCTCCGCTATGAACCCTGAATGCTTCACACCCCAGCTGGCCATCTGCGCCAAGTCTCTTGGATTCTGCATCGAAAGACACCTCTCCTTCATTTAGCACATAGCAAGGAAGACACAAACGTCTTGGTACCAACTGTCTCTCCTGTGGAAAATCAAGACCTTCAATCCTGGAAACAGCTTCAGTTTTTGTTGTCTAAGCCTTGGTCCTCTCCTGCCTGGATGATGGTAATGCCCTGACCCTCACAGAGCTGCACTGGCTCCCGCAGCACGCACATATCATGTTCAATTCCTGCTGCATCATCTACAAGGCTGTCACCCAGAAGTCCCCTGGCTACCTCACTGAGAAACTCAGCATTTCTGAAGGCCTACGATCCAGCAGAAGAAAGGGCATATGCAGACTTCAACACCACCGGTGCAAGAAGGAAGGAAACAAAAGACATACCTTCTCTGCCTATGCCCCCAGACTGTGGAACCTACACACCATCAACACCCAACTCGCCCACTCACTTCTACATTTCAGGAAGTAGCCCAAGACCCTCCTCTTCAAGGAAATGCGGGCCGTGCTCAATACATACCCTAATAATAATAATCCCTTCCTATTTATTAGAAATGGCCACTAGAATTTCTTTTCCTTTTTGGTACCTCCAATGCTTCTCCTACTTGTTTCTCAATTGCGTTTTTATTTACCTGTGTTTCTTTAATGAGCTAAACCTGTTGCTTTCTATCCCTACCTCAGAACAGACCTGTGCCTGAGCTTACTCATGGCTGCAACTGTCATATATTGCTAGCAGAACTGTTTCAATGCATATGCTGAATTCTGCTGTAGGGACTATTCTTCTGCCAACAGCATGGATTCATCTTTCGGTCCCCTGGTGTAATCATGCCATCTCTTTCCTCCACCTGCCTTTTACAATCTGCCCTGCGATAATGTGGGCCTTCAGCACCTCCCTGTTTCATCGATCTTGGTAGTAAGCCTCCCATTTTCTACCTTTTTTTAGAGGCTCTGCGTTTCTACCCCTCACTAGTCTTTTCAAACCTCTGTGCCTCGCTTGGTAGTCTCTTTTTCAGCTTTTTAATATTTCTTCAAATGTCTCTTTCTATATTCTCACAATAATTTTCTCTTCCTCTCCACAAGTGATATCCCTCTGTCTCTGTTCCAAAATCCTTACACAAACTGAGCTTTCCTGTATCTGCTCTATATCTTCCTTGCCAATCAGATCTGTTCCTGTCTGCCCAAAGCTTTCACTCCTCAAACTTAAATGAACCTTGCTTAATACATCACAGGTCTGTAACTTTCTCCAACTCAAATCTGTCTCTGAGTAACTTCTGCTCTGTGGTCTCTCAAAAATATATCTCTCTAACAGCGCTTCTGGCTTCACGTAACTATATTTCTGACTAACGGGAACTTTTCCTTTTGGATCACAACTTCCTTCCAAATTGAAATTCAGTAAAGCTCTCTTTGCAAGTTCCAATTCCATACCACAATTTACCATTAAACAACTTTCTCTCTCTATACTTACCTTACATTTTCTTTCCACTCCAATTTGAAAAACCTTATTATTAGTTACATCTGTTCTTTCTGCTCAGAGCTCCCACAAAGGGTAATACACTTACATACAACTTTGACCATCCCAGCTCTAACTTTCCACACACTTCCTCCACTTCACCACACACATGTACCAGGTTCACAGGCTCCTCCTTTGGCCTTAGTTCTGCGTGCCAAACGTTCCTGCTTGGGTACTCCCAGGAACTCCAGTCTTCCTCCTGGAAGCTCTTCTGTGGATGGACAGGTACTGTTTCTGCTTTCTTGCTTTTACATAGTGATTTCCCGTCCTCTTGTAGGTTGTCCAAGCACATTAGCTGCACCTATGCTTCCGGAGTTGTTCCGTTTTATGATTGGTCCTTGTGATCAGGGTCATGTGGGATAACAGGGAGATGGCCTAAAGCCGTTTTGAGGCTGGCAGTTATTTCGGAATGAACTTTGGCTGCCTGTCTTCTGGTGTATCCTGTGTGGTTTCCTGCAGATGTAAGTACTTTAGAGGGGGCTTGCTTTGTTTGTCTTATTTAAAAATAGGTTTTAAAACATTTTAGTATTTTCCTGCATATTTGTGGGTTTGCAGAATTCTGCTGCAGTTCCTCATTTTGGGTGTTCCAATTGGGGAGCCAATAAGGGGTTCCTGGGTGGCTCCATGTGGTGTTTCCAGGCCTTAGGAACTGGGACCTCACCTCATTACCCAAAGAGACAGGCAACTGCAACAGGCAGTGGAGAACGAAGGAGAAGACAAACCATCCAAAAACCAGAAATAGGTAAGTTGAATAAGAGGGGCAGAGCAAAGGCAGGCAATCAAGAAGGCAGGTCAAAGTTGGCAATAGGGGAACAATGTCAGATACAGATGATTCAATTATTAGTTTAGAAAATTCAAATAGTGGTCAACAACTTGCAGGCAATGTCAGATTCAGGAGTTTAGGTAGGCAGTCTCAGGAAAGCAGGCAGAAATCAGAAGAAATGTGGAGAAAAACACAAATAAGCAAGAAAACAAACACTCATCGAATTTCGCTTACAATGATGGAAATTGCAGTCCATTAACAGATGGCACACGAACTAGTGTTTTAAATGGAATAACTGGTTTTGACTATTCACAATTACTGCCAGTCTTGGGGGCAATAAAGTGAATGCTGCGGACCATAGGGAGTAAGGTTAGGCAGCTGCGGGCCCTGTTGGCCTGGATGGCTCATAAGGCAAGCACTCAACTCAGGCAAAGGCAAAGGGTCAGCCTGCATTGTGTTCATTTGAATTCTGTGTCAGGGATAGCTCAGCTTTCATCCTTCTGAGGTTGGTAAATTGAATACTATTAAATTGGTTTACAATAACACATCTGAGCTGTCCTCTTGCCTCACTGACTCCCTATTTGCTACCCATCACTGGATGATGCCGCATTGCTGGATACTTAATTTCTCTAAAACTGAAACAATTCGCCTTCCGGCTTCTAATGCTATTCCTCTTCTCCCTTTTCCTATAACCATTTCTCTTGACCTCCTTTCCCCAACCCCTAAAGATGGCAATCTGTAGGTTCTCTTTAAATGCAACCTGCAACCAGTGCAACCCGTCTTAACCTTCTTATTATCCTTGAAATCTGTGCCCAACTCACCTTTCACTCTACTAAAACACGGCTGGACTGATGCTCCACCCTCCTCATGGGAGCCTCTTCTAATCCTTTGCTACTCTCAACTTGGTATTGACATTTGATACCTGCAGCCTCTAAAACCTCCCACGTTCCTCACCCAATGGTGTGCACCATAGCAGGTGGCTAGCCATGCAAAACAGATCCCCATCAAAATTCCCACTTTTTGCGTTTATGTCCATCCATGTGCTAGCCCCCTCTCCCCACGGACATGGCTTAATCTATCGCACGTTGCTCAGTCCCTCGCAGTCTACACTCCTAAATTCTCCCAAACCTAACCACCCCATTTCCACCATGCATTGTCTCATGGTTTCGCTCCTTCAAATTGGATTACAGTCACTCAAACTACCTATGTCCAGAAATTAAAGACACTATTTTGAGTTCAGGTGTGTCCCTCTTTTTGGAGACACATTCAGGCCGCTATTGTACAAAAGATAAACTTCTAGTTTATTCTTGAAGTTACAGAAACATCACAGTAATGTCCGTTTGAGTAGAAAAGTTGGGAGCACCCACCAGACCATGCATGAATTAGCCGACTATCCATGAGCGGTCATTAACAGAATACTCCCTCACAACATTAACTCAAGGTTCCATTCAGTGGAATACACATGACATAATGACACCACTCTCACATGCTTTCTTTAAAAAAACAGGGATCTTGGGGGTGCCATTAGCACAATGGGAGGGAGGGGCGAGGAGCTGCCCCTACTAAACAGCAAAGGGGTAGAGGGAATGGGAGCATAAACAGGGTTCGCAGAATGATGACCTGTGAAAACATGACCCGATCCGCGACAGCAGTGACTGCCTTACAGACCCACCCCTAACCACCTCCTCTCCGAAAAGGGAGCCTCGGGGTCCCAAAGCAGAGACGTTTTTATGGGAGGGCAAAAGGGGCACTTGCCCAGGGCCCCCCACCTTGTGGGGGGGCCCACAAGGCTAGCTGATCTGAGGAAGTAAGATTACATTGTTCACCAGTCTTAAATAGCACATATCAGGATATTTTATGGGGTGCTGCTGAGGCTCTAAACCCATTGCCTTTCTGTTTTGGCAAGTGCATTCGGCCTTGATCAATTCATCATATATTGCGTTCTGTGTTCACTGTGGTATACATAGTTTGTGTGTTCCTTATGGCACAACTCTGTAGCATTCTTTCCTTCCTCTGGGATTTATGTTGATCATGTGCAATAGGCAATGGTGAAATGCATATTGAGAAATTGAGTGCCAAAGAAGTTAGCTCAGTGTGAAGCACCCATTGCAGAGATATGCGTTCATAAGCAAAATTAGAATATCACATTCCAGCAAGGCTGTCTGAGCCTTTCCTATGTCTGAAGTTTATGAACCTGCCTGCTTATGTACTTGGTTTTGCTACAACATCTGCTATTGTAAGCAATCTGCCTGCACCAGATAGGGGTTGCTATAAAAAAAACGAACATGTCATCCTTATGGTGGTCTAGAAATTGGTTTGTTCAGATGAGGTGTTGTAAAACCTAGGCAATCGCCTCCAGTGATGGCATAAACTGTTAGTCCAAGAGGTGAATAAATATCCAAATTCAAGACGATGGAACGACAGCGTTCATGTTTGTATCCTGGATTTGCCCGCAGAGGATTCAGTGATCTTGGTCAAATCATCTAATATATCTTACATTACTGTGCTGTCCTCTGTGAGGTTTGCCTTCTTGCATGCTGCTGGTATTGTTTACTTTACTTGATCTTTCTTCTTACGTAGGCAATTTGGGTGGAAGGGTTGGTAGACAGAAGAGAGCGGACCATATGTTGCAGGCCTCAGGCAAGCATATTTTAAGGTCTGCTTGTTTGACACAAAAAACGTTTTGCTTTTTGGTAAAAGTCAAAGGTTTTTATGCACATTTATAAATGAAAATGTCACAAGCCATTGTTTTGAAAGTATTTCAAGCTTTAAAATACAAAAGACAAACCCAGATAAAATGTATTAAATCACATTGATTGGTATGCTGGTTCTTATATACTTCCCCTGGTGATGGAGAGAAGGAAGCTAGAATAATTCCACTTTTGCATAACACCCTTCTATAATATTTTGTTTAAAAATGGTCATGTTTGGTAATGTGATTTGTGTACTTTCCAAGTCAGTTTTTTAATAAAATGAGATTGTTTTCGTTCATGTTAGGAACTGGAAAAGAAAGTGTTCAAATGCAGAAATTGCAGTTGGCACACACCAACTTCACCCCTTAACCAATGTGTGATCCTGGGCATCTCATATTGCCTAACCTCTCAATATTTCCAGTCCAATAACCTTTCAAAATTGTCAGCCCTTCCGAGTGATTTCCTTCTGATGGTATGATCTTCATAAAAGCATTAATCATGGTTTCACTTTGTTAATAGTGAGCATATTTATATTGCACACCACATGTATTTGTTCCTTTGATATCTAATGGCAACACTATTTGAAAACCATATCCCACTTCTAATCTGTCTGTCTGGATAAAGACACCTTCCTGGTAGCTTCTAATCTGCCTCCACTATCCATGCTACGGCATGTGTAGCATTCTCCTTCCTTCCAATTGGTGGTCTCTATCCATGCATGAACGCTTTTGAATTCTGTGAGGCAGCTAATGTTCTCTGTCTATTATTGGTTCCATGTACCTTTTACATACGGTCCTGCATTAATACTACATCTACCTTCCTGGATGTTATTGATAAAAAAGTATCCTGTATGTATTAGAACAGTAACCCCTTTGTTGACTGCTAAAGTTGGTCTTCAAATGGTACTTGTTTATCATTCTGATTAGAGCAAGAATGAAGAGGGCAAGGGGACTTACAGAGAGTAGACGTGCTTATTATGCTGCGAGACAGCATATCAACCTATAGGATGTGAGCGTGATGGGTGCAGGGTGGGGGGCGCGACCAGTATTCTTGATCCCTTAATTCCTTTGGTTTGGTGGAGGGGGCCCCAAGGATGTCCGTGCCCAGGGCCCCAAAAGTGCTTAAAATGGCCCTGTCCCAAAGCGCTGTCTCCCCTTGCTATTCCCCCAAGGATCCCCAACGCCTGTCACCACTGGATTCCATATTGCATATATCGTAAAGTACTGCAATTCCAGAAGATAAACTTCTGTCTGTATTAAGCCATCCCCATTCACTGTTTCCAGATCCTTCCCCACCACTATGAGGTTTGATGTAGTCACTTTTATATACTGACTTTGTAAAGCACCCAACGATGGAACTGATCCAGCCATTAATGTGCCCTTTCTATGGTTTGGCTCTATTTGACCTAATACATTTAATTGAATTTATTTGACCTTTTTTCGGGCTAAAATGCGGGGGGCGGAGCCCACCGCCCCACCCACTTCCCCGTAACCTAATATACACTACCCTTACCCACCCCATATATATACATATTTAATTAAATTTGACCAAAAAAAAGGTCAAACAAATTCGATCAAATGTTTTTAGGTAAATTATGCTAATCCCTTTCTACGGCAGTGCTGGCGAAGCATTTTTCATCCTTCCTACTGGCTTCTCTGCCTGGGATCAGCGTAGCGGGGTCTGAGAGACCCTCAACCCTGATGCTGATCAGACGTTGTAAGTTTACTTGGAAGGAACTGTTTGGGGAAAGGGTTGGCAGAGAGGAGGACTGCTTTCAATAGCGTTCACACTCTACTTGTGTTGCTTCTTTGAGTCTCCCTCTTGGCTATATGACAGTACATACATGAAATCATGAAAACAATAATGCTGGGAGGTTTGGAATGGTGCAGGGCAGTGCAGGGTCGAGGCTCACGGCTTTGCAGCACTGGAGATCTACAGCTGACAACCTCTCTCACTTGAGAAGGTGCTCAGGGCCACCCATAGGAGTTTAGGGCACGGTGCTCACTCTGTTTGAATCCTGCGTTTTTTGGTGAATGTTAGCATACCGATAGTAACCAGAGGTGGACTGGCCTATAGGGATCTCTGGAGATTTCCCAGTAGGCCTGTGCACCCTCTGCCTCTTTTGTGTGGTAACCTAGTTTATTTCCAAAAAGGGTTGGGCTTGCTGAAAATGTGTAATATGGGGACATTTTATTTCCAGGACCTCTTTTGGTGCTCAGTCCACCCCTGATGGTAACTCATGAGCACACATATGTGGCGAGGAAGGTGTTCTGCTAGTTCTATGCAAAAGACCTAAGAACATGAAGACACACAGCGTTCTGTGCACCCTTAACACCACAGTTTCCAGATAACTTACCCATCCACTGGCATCAAGCTCAACTTCTCTCAATGTATATACCGCACGAGTACCCGCACACATCACAATACAGCAAGGACTATGGCAAAATGTGGTCATGCTGGTCACTTAATTCTCTGCCTACCTACACCAGACTATGCTGCAACACCTCTGCAACACCTCTGCCATCAGAATGCAGTGAAGACTTATGACAAATTCGGGCACACTGAACACTATCATGACCCCTGCCCTGGCCTCGGCAGTCAGGCCATCTGGGCTGCACCACGGTCTTCCATCATGGCCTCAAGGGCCCTATCACGTTTCCCCAAACTCTGTTGGAGTCAGTCCTGACGCCTCTGGCGCCAGGCTCATATGGGAAGCCAGAGAACTGGGACTCGCAATAGCATTTTCACAACATGGATGCCCCCGTATGGCTCGGTAACAGAACTGAGCCATGCGGTCTAGCATTTTAGGTGTGGTCAGGCCTGGGGGCACCTGGGATACCTGCAGGTTATATAAGCCACGCCCAAGCTGCAGAACACGCTTTGCGTTGCTCTGCTAGTCGCAGCATGACGCTCACCACAGTCTGTGAATCTCCCTCTGCATTTCGGGCCCGATTACCTGCAAGAGCAAGAACAAGAACAAGGTTAGTATTCGCTTACCTCCTAGTGAGCCCTGCTCCTGTCCTCCGCTCCAGAATTCCGAACATCGAGCGTCTCGGCAAACTCTCGCTCCATCAGGGAAACCGCAACCTGGGAAAAAAGAGAACAGAGAAGCAGCATTAGTAAGCGTTTATTCTTTAACACCAAAAAGCAAGCAAAAGGTGCACGCTTACCTGCATTGGACTTGCTTTGGGTCCACGTCCATTCCGTGCCATTCAACGACCTGCAAAAAGAAAGAAAGGACGATTAACATGCAGAAGTGCTAGAAGGCGGCTCGCTTAACACTACTCACTGCTCTCCATCTTCTCGGCACTTACCGTCAGGATCAACACGCGGCCTGCAAGAAAAGGACAACAAACAGGTTAGCAAAGAAGGTCACATAGCGCCGTGCTCCGCGCTTTCACTTACCATCTCGTATACAGCCCAGGCAGCACAATATCACCAGAACTCCTTCCACCCCTACGAAAGAAGAAAAGACATTATTAGAGGCAATTGCAAAATAAAGGACAAACTGGCAAAACAGCAGACTTAACTGACGAACAGAGTCACAGCAGGTCTGGACTCAGAGGGGCTCGCACCAGTGAAGCAATTAGGTTGCGACATGCCCATCCAAAATGCACACTTCCACAGAACGGCAGGACGGAGACCGCACCATATGCAAAAGCAAGGTGAGTAGAGCATCAAGGGGTTGTAGGGTCCACAAGCGAGGTGGGCTTCGGGCTACAGAAGACAATAAAACTAAACCCAACTCCTGTGTTTTCAGACCGAGCCAAACGAGAGTCCAAGGGAGTGGATCCAAGGTCGGAAGTAGTCCAGCCAGACTGGGTGGCGTCCCGTGGATACCAGGTGAGCGTTACAAACACATAGCGAGTCTCCAGTACACACGCCATCCCTGGACTCCTCTCAGCACCCAACCACATGGAGCGGCCCGCACCAGTGAAGCAACTAGGTTGCGATGTGCCCCTCCATAACGCAAACCTGCACAGAACGGCAGGACGGAGAGCGTACCATACCCAAAAGCAAGGTGAGGAGAGCATCAAGAAGTTGTAGGGACCACCGGGGAGGTGGGGTTCGGGCTACAGGAGACATGAAAACTAAACCCAACTCCAGTGTTTTCTGACCGAGTCTTCAGCCGAACGAGCATCCAAGGGAGTCCAAGGTCGGAAGCAGTTCAGCCAGACTGGGTGGCGTCCCCATGGATATCAGGTGAGCATTACAGAATGCAAAGCCTCACAAACCACAATCCAACTGGGCGTCATGGAAACCTCAGAAACCGACCAGTTAACTCAGATGTTGGGGCAGTTACGCGCTGAGGTGCATTCAGCCAGGCAGGATACCAACGCCTTGCGGAGGGAATTGATAGTGGCTAAGGAATGCACTGACGATTTAAGTAGACAGCGCCTCCAATCACAGGCCGGATAAGCCCCATTGCCTGGGAACGTTTCATCGATGCCAACACCGCCGATCAATCCAGTACAGATCACTCTTCCAGGGGCAGTTCCTTTAGCCCCACCGCAGCGTTTCACAGGGGACCCTAGGAAGTATGCAACCTTCATGAACCAGTGTCGCCTCCACTTTCTTTGCAGACCTGGGGCCTTTCCTAACGATCAGTCGCAAGTTGCCTTTGTGTTGTCTTATTTGAGTGGCAGTGCTGCAGACTGGTCTGTACCTTTCATTAGTCAGGATGACCCACTGCTACCTGATTTTGGGGGTTTACAGCAGGAGATGGAAAAGCTGATCGCCCGTCGTACTCATGGACAGGCATTAGACAACGAACTCTTGTCCCTGCGTCATGGAAACCAAGACTTATTAACATATATAGCGACCTTCAACAGGCTTGTGGTCGAAGCAGGGTGGCTGGAGGAGAAGAGAACCACGCTATTTCACCGGGGCCTACGGGGGGAGCTAAAGGATGTACTTGCCCAAGTGGTGGATCCACCCAAAGACTGTGCAGAGTTCATCAACCTTGTGGTTCAACTTGATCACAGGTTGCAAGACCGAAGGGCAGATCGGAGCAGGCCAGACACTCTCCCTATGTTTGTGCGTTCTAAGGACCATATTCCACGGATGGCAGATAACTCGGTGGAACCGATGCAACTGGGAGGGGTGAGGCCCCCTTTAACCAAAGCCAAAAGAGACGAGAGAAGGGAACAGCAGCTATGTTTATACTGCGGAAAAGCAGGTAATTTCCTCAAAGAGTGTCCAGTAAAGCCACTAAGGAGAACCGTAGGAGCCACGGATAAGGAAAACACGAACGAAGAGTCGGAAAACTACCCAGCCCGGCAAATGTAGGGGTCCATTTGTCGAGCAAAGAAAGTCAACTAAAGACTTCCCATTTTGTGTTGCTCGTGTGTAACGCTCACCTGATTCCCGTAGAGGCGCCGGACTTGACTGGGCGTATACCGTATCTTCAAAGGTGATGTGTAACACACGGCTGGCTCTTTGGGCTGGACCTCTGTGCACTGTATGTGTGACTCGAAGGGTAAGATGTCTGCAGATAGAAAATATGGGATTAAGGAACTGGGTTATTGAATGTCTCTCTCTTCTTCCCTTTCTCTTCTCCTGTAGAACCCCAAAGGTTAACGCTCTCACCTTAGGTAAGTGAACGCCGTGCTCTCCATCTGCCTCGGGGCAGGGTGCTGTAACCAGTTTCTTCACTGGATAAGGGGAGCAGGCCTCTTGACTTCAGAGGACTGCTGTCCGTCGTTTACTGCACGAACGGTAAGTTTCGAGTAATTCTAATGTCTTTAAAGTCTTTAGTAATGATGTTTCTTGTTTTGCAGGGTTCTGGCGATGGCGGATGACGGGCTGAAGTGAGTTGAAGATGGAGCCCGTGTGATGAATAGAAGTGCCTGGAAGCACGTAAGTAAGCGCTTGTTGCCTGCTTCACGATGCGCTCTAACTGTCTTTTTATTTTGCAGGTACAAGTTCGGAGCGGCTGCAGGGTGCCGGAATACCCACTGGGTTAGATGTGGAAAGGAGTAATGGCACGTGAGTATTAAAGTTCCCCAATGTCTTTAAACCCACCTTGTTTTGTCTTTCAGATGCGGGATGCAGCGCCGAAGGCCTCCGGAGCGTGCGATGAGTTGGTAAGCTTTTGTCTTTCAGATGCCGGAATGCAGTGTGAAGACCTCCGGAGCGCACGAAGAGTAGGTAAGCCTTTGTCTTTCAGATGCCGGAATGCAGCGCGAGGCGTTGGTGACAGTCGATGGACCAGGTAAGTGAAGAGCTGTCACTGAAGACCGTAATGCTAACCTGTTCTTTCTTGTCTTTATAGGTGTTGCTGAAGACTGGATTCAGGATGGTAAGCCTTTTTCCTTAGGCCCAGGATCAGATGCAGAAGACACGATGAGCGTTCTGCTGCAGAGGATGCAGAATAACGCAAAGCAAGATTCATCCATCGGGTGTGGTTTAAATAGCCTCCTGTAGTGCTTAGGTGTCTCCTTCCACAGCCACGCCTAGGTAAGAAAAGAGTTCCTGCTTTCCAGAAGAGTTCCAGTGTTCTGAATCTAGGGAGTGGCTCCTGCCCCACCCAACAGGAAAAGTAGTTCCAAACAGAAGAGGATCAGAGGCTCAACTGGCAGGCAAGTAAGCAGCATGGTCGGCTGCAGGTAAGTCCACCCAAGCATTATGAGCCCGGCGCTTCCAGCGCTGGGACTGGGCATATTTATGAGCCTGGTGCCACTGGTGCCAGGACTGGGTCCAAAAGGTCCCAATTGGGACTGGTTGGCACTCGGAACCTGGGTTATGGATCTGCTTCCAAGGGAGTTGGGAAAACCCTGACCTTTTGGAAGCAGAGATCATGACATCGTGATCCTAATCAACCACCAACAGCCATCTAAGATGCACACTGTAGAAGCATACATTGACAGGGGAGCAGTTGGGAATTATATGGACCAGGATCTTGCAGCAAAGATGGGGCTCTCTCTATGCCCTAAATCTACCACCGAGACAGTGACCACCGTAGATGGTACAGAAATCGCTTCCGGTCCAGTTTCGAAATGCACAACAGTTCTAATCTTTTTGTGTCAGGATGGCCACCGGCAATCTATTGCTTTCGATCTCATCAAGGCGCCTCAATTCTGATTGATCCTAGGGATGCTGTGGTTGGTCGCACACAATCCGCATTTAGATTGGCATGCAAGGGAATTGGTCTTTTCTGATGGCTGTACTCGCACTTGCTATTACAAAGAAAGGAAGTCAACAAATACAAGTCCATCTGTCCATGGAACAGCGACAATAGCCCTAGGTGTGATCAGTACTCTACCAAGTGAATACCAGGATTTTCAAGATGTGTTTCAAAAGGAACAAGCTAACACCTTGCCACCACATAGGCTCTATGATTGCCAGATCGATCTGGTACCTGGAGCACAAATCCCTTGTAGTCGAATCTATGCACTTACTGAACCAGAGAATCAATATTTGAAGTCCTATCTAGAGCAATACCTGGCGAATGGTTTTATTCGCCCCTCGAAGTCACCAGCAGCATCGCCCCTATTCTTTGTGCCAAAGAAGGAAGGAGATTTGAGGACTTGCATCGACTATCGTGCACTGAACCAAATCACCATTAAAAATCGTTACCCCCTGCCACTTATTCCGGAATTGTTAGACCAAGTCAAAGACGCCCAAATCTACACAAAATTGGACCTTAGAGGAGCATCATCTTGTCCGAGTTAAAAAGGGGGTTGAATGGAAGACCGCGTTTCATACCAAATATGGCCTGTATGAGTACCAGGTAACGCCATTTGGCCTGTGCAACGCCCCCGCTGCCTTTCAGTATTTCATGAACGATGTCTTGAGAGAGCTGATTGATGTCTTTGCCCTGGTCTACATGGACGATATTCTAGTATACTCGCCCTCAAAACAGGACCCCGTCAAGCATGTTCGTTCCGTCCTTACGAAACTCCGCCAACATCACCCCTATGCCAAACTCGAAAAATGTGAATTTCATGTCACCGAGGTAGAGTTTCTCGGCCTCATGCTCACTCCAAAGGGAATCCGAATGGATGCGCACAAGGTTGACGCCATTCTAAACTGGCCAGCCCCAAGTTCATTCAAAGGTATCCAGAGCATGTTGGGCTTTGCAAACTTCTACCACCGATTTATTCTGGGGTTTTCTCAAATAGTGTATCCAATCACATAATTATTGAGAAAGTGCAACAAGAAGTTCCAGCGGACGGAAGAGGCAGAAAAGGCCTTCCAAGAATGAAGGTGAGATTCACTTCCACCCCGATCTTATGACACCTTCGCTTAGATTTTCCTTATGTGGTGGAAACAGATGCCTCCAGCATGGCAATGGGTGCTGTTCTCTCGCAAAAGGACCCACTAACCGGCCAGCTACATCATGTAGCCTTCTGGTCCCGTAGGTTTTCACCATCTGAACTCAATTACGCTATCACGGACAAGGAGCTCCTAGTCATCAAATCAGCCTTCAAGGCCTGGCGACACTATCTTCTCAGTGCCATGCACACTATCACCAGTTTATAGTGATAATGTAGAAAGACAAAATGTAGAAAGTCAAAATGTCGAAAAATAAATGTAGAAAAAAAAATGTCGAATTTTATTTTATGACGTTTTTTATTCGAAATGGGGGGGTTCCCCCCCAACCCTCCCTTTTTTTCTTTTTTTTTTGTTTTACCTATTTTTTTTTTTATTCCCGGACCCCAAAATAAATATATAATTAAATAAAAGGGAATTCGACATTTTTTTTTCGACATTTTTTTTTCGACATTATTGTCATTCTACATTTTATTTTCGACATTTTGACTGACCACCACTATCACCGTCATAACAGACCATCGAAATCTACAATACCTAAAAACTGCGATGGCTCAATCCTCTAGACAGCTACGCTAGACCCTTTTCTTTGCGGAGTATGATTATGTGATCACATTTCGACCGGGGGTCAAAAATGGAAAAGCCGATACCCTTTCTCGCATGGGTACTGACGAACTGGTATACACGACCCCTAATCCCATGGCTATCATCCAGAGTGACAACCTCCTAGGCATTACAACCACGATGACTCAGGACGAGCTGCTGCAAGAGATCCGACACGTAATGACTCCCGAGTTGTTACAAGAATGAGATTCGCAGGGAGAACCCTATGCAGTCAAGGACCAACTACCATATTTCAGGAACTGTCTATTCTTGCCCAAGAAAGAGCTTCAGGAACAGGTAATCTCGGGGTATCATGACTCTCTAATTGAGGGCCACCCTGGAATTGCTAAGACTCTAGCCAAGATAAAGCAAAGCTACTGGTGGTGCACACTTTTCGTAAGAACGTTATTCAATTCATCATCTCTTGCGGCGTATGTGCACAAAATAAATCATCTAAGCAGAAACCAGCTGGACTCCTCAGACCACTGGAAATTCAGCAGCACCCTTGCATACATTATCTCTTGATTTTATCACTGACTTACCAGCCAGTCAAGGATACAATACCATTCTAGTGCTCGTATACTTGTTTTCGAAAATGGCCTACTGCCTGCTGTTTAAAGGTCTCCCAAATGCATCTAGCCTGGCGAAGGTATTCCTTGAACACATCGTACGACTTCATGGGTTCTCGTCTGTGCTGATCTCTGATTGAGGTACCCAATTTGTGTCCAACTTCTGGAGAAAATACTGTTTAATGGCTCAAATCGACATCAGACTATCCACTAGCCACCTCCCACAAATAGATGGCCAAACAGAGAGAACAAACCAAACGCTCGAATAGTACCTGCGCTGTATCTTACATCAAGTGGAAGGGAATTGGAAAGACTTGCTGTGGATAGCAGAATATGCTTATAACAATTCCCTGCACAGCAGTGTGGGACAGACCCCGTTTTACACAATATATGGCAGACATCCACGCACCTCTGAACTGGACGTCCCCACAACTCTAGAAATGCCAGCCATTAAAACCTTACACACCATCATTTCTCAGGCCTTCACAAGAGCCGTCGAACATTTGTGTCAAGCCAAAGACCGCCAAAAGAAATACGCAGACCAACATCGTGAAAGGGCTCCAAACTACCAGGTGGGAGACGAATTTTGGTTAATTTCAAAACACGTGCCCATAAAAGGAACCTGAACCTTTCGCCCACAATATTTAGGACCTTTCATTATCAAATCTATTATAAACCCAGCTGCAGTTAAACTGGCTTTACCTGCCAACATGCATATTCATCCTGTGTTCCATGTGCCTCTCTTGAAACCAGTTCAACCTGGTACCAGAGTAACCATACCACCCGAACCAGTAATGATCAATGAAAAACCAGAGTTTGAGGTCAAGAACATCCTGGACTCATAGTACGTCAGGGTGAAACTATACTATTTAGTCGACTGGAAGGTATATGGCCCGCAGGACAGGACATTGGATCCCTGTGACTACATCCATGCGCCACGTCTGATACGGCGTTTACATCGTGATTACCCCACCAAACCCGGACCAGTCAGGAGAACCACCCTGAGAGGGGCCTTTGGAGGGAGTGCTGTCATGACCCCCGCCCCTGGCCTCAGCAGTCAGGCCGTCTGGGCTGCACCACTGTCTTCCATCATGGCCTCAAGGGCCCTATCACGTTTCCCCAGACTCTCTTGGAGTGAGTCCTGGCGCCTATGGCGCCAGGCTCATATGGGAAGCCAGAGAACTGGGACTCACAATAGCATTTTCACAACATGGATGCCACCTGCATGGCTCCGTTCCAGAACTGAGCCAGGCGGTCTAGCATTTTAGGCGTGGTCAGGCCTGGGGGCACCTGGGATACCTGCAGGCTATATAAGCCACGCTCAAGCTGCAGAACACGCTTCGTGTTGCTCTGCTAGTCGCAGCGTGACACCCACCACAGTCTGTTGGAATCTTCCTCTGCATTCCGGGCCCGATTACCTGCAAGAGCAAGAACAAGAACACCGTTAGTATTAGCGAGCCCTGCTCCTGTCCTCTGCTCCAGAATTCCGAACATCCAGCATCTCGGCGAACTCTCGCTCCGTCAGGGAAACCGCAACCTGGGAAAAAAGAGAACAGAGAAGCAGCATTAGTAACTGTTTATGTTTTAACACCAAAAAGCAAGCAAAAGGTGCATGCTTACCTGCATTGGACTTGCTTTGGGTCCATGTCCATTCCGGGCCATTCAACGACCTGCAATAAGAAAGCAAGGCCGATTAACAGTCAGAAGTGCTAGAAGGCGGCTCGCTTAACACTACTCACTGCTCTCCATCTTCTTGGCGCTTACCGTACGGATCAACACACGGCCTGCAAGAAAAGGACAACAAACAGGTTAGCACAAGAAGGTCATATAGCGCTGCGCTCCGCACTTTCACTTACCATCTCGTGCACAGCCCAGGCAGCACGACATCACCAGAACTCCTTTCCGCACCTACGAAAGAAGGAAAGACATTATTAGAGGCAATTTCAAAAATAAAGGTCAAACTGCCAAAACAGCAGACTTACCTGACGAACGGAGTCGCAGCAGGTCTGGACTCAGAGGGGCTCGCACCAGTGAAGCAACTAGGTTGCGACATGCCCATCCAAAATGCACACTTGCACAGAACAGCAGGACGGAGACCGCACCATACGCAAAAGCAAGGTGAGTAGAGCATCAAGGGGTTGTAGGGTCCACAAGGGAGGTGGGCTTCGGGCTACAGAAGACAATAAAACTAAACCCAACTCCTGTGTTTTCAGACCGAGCCAAACGAGAGTCCAAGGGAGTGGATCCAAGGTCGGAAGTAGTCCAGCCAGACTGGGTGGTGTCCCGTGGATACCAGGTGAGCGTTACAAACACATAGCGAGTCTCCAGTACACACGCCATCCCTGGACTCCTCTCAGCACCCAACCACATGCCTAATCTCATGGGTTGCTCTCTACTGGTGCCTGACCAGCACTGCAAAGACTTATTTGGCCAAATGCACACACGCATCCTAATCTTACTCTATGACCTCCAACACTCTGCACTTCGGTCCACCGAGGGCGTTCCCACTACCAGTGCATTGAGACTATAATAATGGTAAAAGGCGCTATACAAAGGACTAGTACAATGAAATATAATGTTAAAGACACTGGCTTCTATAATGATTTACTGACGCTCAACCTCCAGTAGCCAACCACTCTCACACATGCTCCACTTTTGAGTTCTCCTTACCTAATCACTGATATCAATCTCCTCTTCCCAATATTAGAGAGACTAGCTCCGTATGGACTCACCAATGTCATGCTCAGCTTGGCTCAGTACAAGAGAAATTAGCTGCAGTACCAATTTATAGACCCCAACCTCAGATGACCCCAGTACTACAGATAGTGCCTAGAGTACAGACTCACTGACACAACGCTCTGCTTCCAACTGCTCCAGATACACTACCAGTGCTCACTCTTAACTCTTTATTTCATTTGAAAATTTGTCTCATACTGAAAAGGGAAATAAGACCCAAGGAGGCAAAACAAAAATGGCAAGAAGTGGAATTAGGGACACGTTAATATAATGTGGTGAATCACAAGTCAAAAAACATTTTCCTTAGCTTGCCGTGTTTCATACGAAGAGTGAAATGTCCAATCAATCTTCGAAGAGGCAGAACTCTGTCAGGGAATCAGCACAGAGACTTGAACGTGCAAAAATGTGTCTACTACTCAAGACTTGCGAAAAAGCATATATGTTCAGGAGTGACAGATAGATCACATGCTTGGAAAATTGAGTCAGCGAGCTTCGGAATGGGGACATAGCTCACAGACTCAAGAATGGGGACATAGCTCACAGGCTCAGGAATGGGACACAGCTCACAGGCTCAGGATTTGGGAACAGCGCTCAGGAATGGGGAACAACTCACAGGCTCAGGAATGGGGATCAACTCAAAGGCTCAGGAATGGGGAACAGCTCAAAGGCCTAAAAATAGGGGCACGGGTCGGGAAAGAGAGACAGATGACAGGCTCGGAAATGGCACTCAGTTTATAGGCTTAGGAATGTGACAAAGCTCACAGGCTCAGGAATGGGGAACATCTGCCAGGCTCGCGAATGGAACACAGCTTACAGGCCTAGGAATGGGGAACAGCTCAGAGGCTCATGAATGGAAACCAGTTTAGAGGCCTAGGAATGGGGAACAGCTCAGAGGCTCATGAATGGAACACAGCTTACAGGCCTAGGAATGGGGAAAAGCTCAGAGGCTCATGAATGGAACACAGCTTACAGGCCTAGGAATGGGGAAGAGCTCAGAGGCTCATGAATGGAACACAGCTTACAGGCCTAGGAATGGGGAAGAGCTCAGAGGCTCATGAGTGGAACACAGTTTACATGCCTAGGAATGGGGAACAGCTCAGAGGCTCATGAATGGAAGCCAGTTTACAGGCCTAGGAATGGGGAACAGCTCAGAGGCTCATGAATGACCGTGAATAGATTCTTCTTCTTCTCCAATCTATTCTCCGATCCTTTATTCCTGCCGCTTCCTGGGGGTGTTCTTCCTACTCTTGCTCTCCTAAAATGCATTCCTCTCCCTCCTGCTGGCACACCGCTTCTCCGCTCTCTTTACTCCACACTTCATCCACTAGTTCTCTCTCCCCTGGGGTTCCTTCCTCCTTGCTATCACCTGTACTTTCTTCTTTTATCCACTCTCTTCCCTCAAACCTTCTGGACTCTCTCTCTGCTGACAATCTTCTTCCAGGTTTGTTTTCCCAGGTACTCCCCTACTCTCTCCTCGTCTCTCGTTCTGCTTCCTCTTCACCTCTGTGCTGCCTAACAGTTGTCAATCATCTCCTGACTTCCCCACACACCCTAAGCCCCGGCTGCCATGCCCATGAATACTTTCCACTTGCCTGTAATTGAGACCTGGGTATGTACACCTGTGTGGACACAGAGAACTGCACCCTGGATTAGAGGGTGAGCCTGACTGGCTTCTCTCCCTGACTTTGGGCCTCTGAAAAGGAATCTGCAGTTACGAACCATATTTAGGATGAGACGGCTGTCACTGTGGAGGCGGGCCACTCTGGGAAGATAACAAGGAGACGGCTGTCACTGTGTAGGCGGGACACTCTGGGAAGACAACAAGGAGACGGCTTTCACTGTGTAGGTGGGCCACTCTGGGAAGACAACAAGAAGACGGCTGCTACTGTGGAGGCGGGCCACTCTGGAAAGACAACAAGGAGATGACTGCCGCTGTGGAGGCAGCCAACTCCGGAAAGACGGCCACCTTACTCCTCCAAGGGTCAAACCACCACAGTTGTCTTAGACCTCTATGTGTTCGGACTCTACAAATGCCTCAGGATGCATCTTCGAGCTGCTGATGAGTGCCCAGGATCATTTACAGTTTGATCTGCCAATCTTGGTTGCCTGATCGCTTTCCTGTTCAGGTCCAGAACCCATGGACCACTGCTGCTCCCAAGAAACTTTGAGACAGTGCTCGCATCAGATTCTGTTATGGGTGGTGGGGGTTGGTTCACCTGGCTAAGCTAGGGCATGGAAGAGATTTTAGGAAGAATTCCTTTCACCATCTTCTGGGACCAGCCTCACCAGACAGCCAGCGGGTCTCTGCCATTCCCTGAAACTTCCTAATTTCACCATATGAATTATTCACAGATGGCTGTCACTGAAACCTGAACCACGCCATGACACCACCACCATTCAGCCATCCACACTGATTATGCTACAATCTCACACTTCTCTTGTGCCTCTAAAGAAGGTGGTGGTCTCGGCCTCATGATCTGCAAGGACACACTAGTGTTTCCTCCTGCCCCTGATTTTGTCAGTCCCCCATTCTTCGTAACATATCTCAAGAATATTCCTTGCTGCCACACCTCCTATTATACTTATTATCATCATACTACCTGGGATGTTAAACGTCTTCTGTGATCTCAATTTGCCACTAAGAAAGCTCCCATATAATGTCCTTGCCATCACAATGGGCACACTCCTTCTCGTAAATATGATTTAGGCCCATCAACTACCACTTCACACCACCCTCTCAGACCACTCGCTATTCAATTAACCAAACCCAAGTCAAGTCTCTGGATCTCATATTGCTTCTGCTCTGTCTTGACTGGAGTCTGTCTGGTCTCCTCCGCTCTGAGTAGTGGTCCCTTCCCATCTGAGCACTAACTAATCCATGCCATAATCTCTGTTCCCCCTTGACTCTTGCTCTTCAATCCCTCATCCATCCACAAGTTCAAATTCAAAGCCTGACCCCATGACCTCCTATCTCGACAGGGTCAATTTCTCCAGCCAACCTCTAGTCCCTCCACTTGCCTACTCTATACCTTTATTAAAATTACCCCTTTACTGAGAGACCCCTCTAACAGTCACTACCCTGCCCACTCATTTACCCCTCCAACCCATTGCCACAACAATGGATCCTCCTAGCTACTGATTGGGGGCAACCATTTGACACTGCTTTTGGTGCTGGTGTAAAGATTGTTGCCCTACTCTTTTTACAGCCTGCATAGAGATTTTATTACTCTCGCATCTGCACTTTTTACTACTGCTTCCATATCACCAAATACTCAACTTAGAGACAGAAGTCCTCTTTCTCACAGCCTTCCACATCAATCCCTCTCTCCCATCTCCCATCTCCACTACCCCGATGTCCTGATGCCCTCAACCATGTCTTTTAACCTTGGGGACCACTTTGATAGTGACCTGAGACTCTTTTACTTCATGGCGGCCACTATCATCACGGTAAACATAAGAGCAATCTGCTTGCACCTCACGTGCCACTCGACTAAAACTCTGATTTCGACCCCAGTACTCAATAGACTGGATTACTGTGCAGGCCAACTCTTTTGTATTCCTCTCTTCACCTGTGTTGTGCTTGACAAAGTCCTTAACTTTGACACATGCACTATTTCCAACCTACCCAGATGCTCGCCCACCTCGACCTACCAGCACTGCTCTCTCTTCAAGTTGCTGCTCCTCGTCTTTAACCCCTTCCTGGGTCTTGCCCCCATAATGCCTTTCTGGCTACAGCTCCCAGTAATCATTTCCTCACACTGTGAAAGCATATTACTCCCCAACCTCTCCAAATGTTGCTACTTTTCTGTGCTAGCAAGTGAAGGAGCCCTCCCCAAAACTACCCATCTTCATTTTTTAACTCGGCTCCAAACTCACCTCACTTGTTAACGTGTCACAGAATTAGGCACATTGTAGTCATAAGTATATTGGCTCTACATCCTGCATATCAGAATATTTACACTTTCTTGCCTAGTTCCTACCCCTGGTCATTGTTATATTAGCTCTACATCATCATCAGGTCACGTGTAAAGGCAACTTACCTAGAAGCTGACACTGCTTACTATAACTGTATATTCTGTACATTATTTCTGTTCGAAATGACATCCTGGCTTTTAATAAACACAAATACAAGATTCTGGGGAGGGTGGCATCACCCTTCCTTCAGGCTGGCCTACGACCTCTTAACTAAAGCCTCACCTCCCCTTGCCTCTAAAATGATAGCAGCAAGGGCGTTCAGATGGCAGGCTTCAATGGCCGGCATCCACCCAGGCTAGACGACGGATACTTTATAAAGTTACCAGATCACACCATGTCATCAGGGAGAGCAGGCATCCGTTCTGGGCTTTTACTTTTCAATGAACAGCATTCTGGGAGTTGTAGTCTTGTATCACTTCAATTGAAAAGAATTGAAAAAATTGACTAAAGTAGCATGGCCCCAGTGGCATGGACTCATCCAGCAACCTTTGGATACAAGGAATGACCTGGGACCCCAGTGATGTTGATGTTCAGGTAAAGGCTGGAGTGGCCCCAAATGACCTGGGACCCCAGTGGTGTTGATGTTCAGGTAAAGGCTGGAGTGGCCCCAAATGACCTGGGACCCCAGTGGTGTTGATGTTCAGGTAAAGGCTGGAGTGGCCCCAAATGACCTGGGACCCCAGTGGTGTTGATGTTCAGGTAAAGGCTGGAGTGGCCCCAAATGACCTGGGACCCCAGTGGTGTTGATGTTCAGGTAAAGGCTGGAGTGGCCCCAAATGACCTGGGACCCCAGTGGTGTTGATGTTCAGGTAAAGGCTGGAGTGGCCCCAAATGACCTGGGATCCCAGTGGTGTTGATGTTCAGGTAAAGGCTGGAGTGGTCCCAGTGGAACAGACATTAGCGGTGACTTTGCCTCCCTCACTCAGCATCTTCCCACTGCTGCGGGACCGTGATTGCCCCACTCAGCAACAGTATTGCCGCCAATGCCCGATCCTCAGTAGCAGATGAATCAATGCACTCACATCAATATCAACTGCTAAGTACTAGAGAGACTACCTACAGCACGTTCAACATGCGCAGCTTTCTGTAGCTCACTACTTCAGAGGTAATTACATGACTTACTCGTTGACATATTGCTTGGCCACTCCAGTACCGCATGACATAAAGTGCTAGAGATACTGCCTCTGGCACTCAAGCCTAACTCGATAGTGCAGGTGCTGCCTTTAGCATCAAGCTACTCACACCGTGGCTGGCTCCATCCACTACCAGAGACATGACCTCCAGTACCACTCACTGACACTGTGCTCGGTCCTCTCATGATTATCACAGGCCCTGCTTGGCTTCTGTACTATCACACTGGCACTCAATAGGAGGCCTCACCACCGCCCCGCCGCCCTGCTCCTACCTGATGAAGCTGTCCACGTAAGGCGTGCACTCCTTCTCCACGCTCATGGTGTAGGTGTCCTCCGTCCCATTCAGCATGAATCCGGCCTCTGGGTTCAAGGAGAGCAATACCTTATTGACGCAGAAGGTCTGAGAAGTTTCGTTGACCTCTGGGGTCTCCGCTACAATGCTTAGATCACAGCCCAGCTTGCTGTCGTACAGGTTATCCAGGGCCTCGGAGAATTTGCTGGAGTGGTCCAGCTCGTAGGGCCGGGAGGCCTTTGGTATATCTAGAAGTGGAAATAGGACAGTGAGAGGAAAGCAGCTTCAGTACACAGAGTCATGCGACACTCGTGTGACCTTGAATTATCTTGTTCTGCTTCTGTATGTGCCTGGCATACACTGGCCTATAGGGCGGTAGGGGGATGTGGCAGGCTCGGACTAACCCATAGGACAACATGGCAATGCCTGATGGGTCAACCTGATAGACCTGTGTGGGGCAGTTCTTTAGGCTAATGGGGTATACTTTAATGACTTAGTGCACTGTGCAGCTGGTATTGTTAGCCAATGTTACTGGTGCACCCTTATTTCAACAAACATATCTCCAGATAATACTCAAAAGGTGTGTTGGGAAAAGTCCATTATGGCACTTTCTTTTAGTGCCAGAATTTTTTATTTGTGCTTGTTCAACCCCGGACGATGCCCCCAAGAGCAGTGGTGTAGCCAGAATGAGTGTACAGGGTGGGTCTGCACCACATTGAGATGGGGGTAGTGTAGGGTAGGGGTTCGCATAAGGTCATAAACTAAGAGAGATATAGTTATTTAGCTGGACTGTTTTCTACTACGCACTCCTGTGAACAGGTCGAAGATCAAACTTTAACAGGTTATCTTCATTGCATAGTACATAACTGAGTTTACTATCAGCCAGCTAAATGGCACTCATTTTAATCACCTGTGGAACGATGAAATGCAGAAAGGACCCTGTCAGAATGTGAACATATGCATGCAGGTTTCACAAGCATCTCTGAAGAGCTATATATACATGTAAACCTGGACCTGTGGGACTGTGGTAGCCACGGTGGGCCCCTTCCCAAGGGTCACTTTGGCATTCGCTTGCAGCAATAAGGAACTAGACACCAGACTGATGGATAAAACATGCTGCTTGTATTAGATAGAAAATAAACAGCATACATAAAAATTATCAGCTGTTAAGCAGGAAAATCCGGAAAGACAAGCGGCCCTCGGAGCTCTGAAGGGACCGCCCTTAGAGCACAGATTATATAGCATATCATAAGAAAATCACTAATATATTAAGCTTTGTCGCAATGGGGGGTGTTACTTGGCATGACATTACATACATTTGCCAATAACTGTCAGCATCTGACTTGTGACCTTGTGAGGAAGCCTTGCTGGTACATTGGCCCTCATTACCAGTGTGGCAGTCCAGAAACAATGTGCTAGTAATTCCGATTACCATCACTCATCTGGACCACAGCACTACGAAAGGGAATGGCGGAAACAACAGTGCTGGTGACAGCGTACACTGGACATACCGCTGCCGGTAGCACAGGTAACTGAAACTGCAGGACCCTCGTGAATAAGTGCCGGAAACTCCGGCACCACGAAAAAGAAGGCACCATTACAACACCGGATTTCCCAGAAACTCTGGCACAAAAATGCTGGTTCCACTGGGAAAACCATTCAGGAAATACCAGCAGTGTGGAGCAGGCCGTAACCAGGTCCAGGTGTGGAGAAACAGGCCACAGGTGCACCCAATTGACCCAGCTGCACACAATAAGCACAGGGACTGCTGAATAGGACCACACCCACACCACACACACCTTCCAACACAACTCGTAGCAGCAGTAATAGACATGGAGGTGCTGCATGCAGGGGAGCAGCTCGATGAGCAGGAGGTGCAGCAGTGGCAACAGGCCGACAGGGGGTGGAGTAGAATGAGGAGGATGAGAAGGAGAATTCAGTGGAACAATAGGCAGAAAGTTGTGCCCCAGAGGTGTGCACCTATACCCCGCACAAGGGTCCCAGACTGGTCCCTGACTGACAGGCAGATTCACACACTTTACCGCCTGAACAGGAGACCATCCTTGCAATAGTGGACCTCATCCAGGACGTCATCCAGAGCGTCATTGGCATCCAGACTGCCATACGCCCCCCTGTTGAAGGTGGTGTCTGTGCTGCATTATCTTGCCATGGGCACATTCTACAACACAGTTGGGGAACTGCATGGTATCTCCCAGCCAATGTTTTCAATTGTGTTTGTGCAGGTCCTGGATGCCCTCCTGCATCATGTGTCCGAGCACATCGCCCTACCAATTACAGGGACAGGTGAACGCCACCAAGGTCCGCTTGCATACCTTTGCAGGCATGTCGAATGTATTGGTAGCAGTGGACTGCACCCACATAGAGCTAGTCGATGCCCATGCCACAGAGGAGGTGTATTGGAACTCTATGAATGTGCAGGTCGTCTGTGATGCGCACCCGACAATCACACACTGTTGTGCACACTTCCTGGGATCAACACATGACTCCATGGACCTGCGCAATAGCACGCTGCATGGGTACATGGCGCGTTACGGTGGACAGCGGACCTGGCTATTGGGTGAGTCAAATGATCAGCACACACAGCACATTGCATGTACACCAGGGCATGGGGCATGTTCACTGTCACCAGTGCATGGCCCGCAGGCACCATGCAAATGCAGGGACACATTCTGCACGCAAGAGTGGGTGGCTACGACTGGCATGTACTACATGAGTCTACGGAAGGAAACCCCAGCACAATCTGGGCACGGATGGACAGGCTTGTGTAATGCACCATAGGTACCAGAATGCATCACTCCCATGTCACAAAGCAGAGCAGATCCACACTATGCCCCACCCACCACCACCAACCCATCCTTAGGAGTCTGATCCTACACATGTTCTGGCCAGCATTACCTGTCACAGGGTGCAGCAAGGTGAATGAGGGCCTGCAAGTCCACAGACCCAGATACATGTGTCACACATCCACATCCCAACATGCATGCACTGCCCAACCACCTCAATAATATGGCCCTCCCTGTGTTCCTTTTCATGCCGGGGGCTCTGGTTACCCCTTACTAACATGGCTGATGACCCCTAACAGACATCCACAGAGACACCAAGAAACTGTATAATCATGCTCACATCAGAACAAGGGTGTCAATTGAGCAGACCTTTGGACTGTTGAAGGCATGATTTTGTTGCCTACACCGCTCCGGTGAGGCACTAATGTACAGGCCAGTGAAAGTGGGGAAGATAGTCCTGACCTGTGCCATGTTGCACAATATGTGCATCCAGCGGAACATTCCCCTGCCCCCGTACATGGACATGCCTCCAGCGGACGATGATGATGACAGTGATGTGGATGCAGCTGCAGACATGCGAATACACCATCACAGGGATGACAGGGATGAGTGCGCAGCCTGCCAGGAACTCATACAGAACTACTTCTGAGTACACAGCACCTGCACACGGCCCATGGCACACACTACATTTGATGCAGCCCAAAAATAAAGCACTCCATGACACAAATGGAATGTCCCGATGTGAATTTACATGCAGAACCATGTGTATTATTGCATGAACTAACAAAATAAAATGTGTGGCCCACCACCCCTCCCTCTAGTAGCCCCCCAACTAACCTCCCCCAACTAACCCTCCCCGATTAAACCTCCCCAACTAACCATCCTGATTAACGCCCCTCACCTAACCCTCTGAAACACACCATCCCAAAAACCCTCCCTAGTTAGCATCAGTGTCACTTGATATCTGCAACTGGTTCACTTCTGTGGCTTCGGACATGCCCTTCTGTGGTGAGGCTGACAGGTAAATGGATCGGCCGATTGTGCTACTCTTTTGTGAGCTGGTGGAGGTGGGCTGTGGAGGTCGCAGGGGCTGAATGAGGGACAGTGGTAGGGTGTGTGTTCTGGTGTCCCCTTGGTTGTGTCCTCGGCCTCCTTCAAAGAGTCGTCGTCTGTAGATGCGCCAATGTAAATGGGTGGCCGGTGTAGGGAGGGAATGGCAGTCTTGTTGGCACACTGCTGTGCGCCAGGGGCTGCAGTTTGTGCCTCCATTGGGGCAGCAGGTGTTGCTGCAGGGGCTGCTGACTGTGCCTCCGTTGGGGCAGCAGGTGTCAATGCAGGTGCAGGCGGCATGCTCACTGGGCCTTGCTGGTGTTATCTTGGCAGCAGTTTTGCATGGCATGGCTCTCCTCCTCTGTGTGGGTGTCAATGAGGTGCTTGGACCTACTTGATCGTTGTCAGATGATGTGCCTGTGGGGGTGAGATGGGCATGCCGTTGGTGACCTCTGTGCCATACTATGGTCTTGCAACAGACAGTTCAAACAGCGTGTGACATGATGCCTGTGCCTGGTGTTTACAGTCCATGCATTGCCAAATTGTATGGCGAATATACACAAGTGGACATGGGTGGACAAATTAGGAGATTCGGCTGTACTGGGCCTTGTGTAATTGTTACTGTGCAAGTGCTTGGAACAATGTCGTGCAGGGGAGGTAGGCATGAGGGGACTGGGATGGGAGGGGGTGTAGTTCAGGGGATGGGGGCCACAAGGGGCTGAGCATATGTTGATGGAGCTACAGGTGCAAGGGGTGAAAGGGGCAGGGGAGTACAGTGCAAAGGGTGGGATGGTCCAGATTCGGGCTGGTCCAGGGAAGGTTGTGCATGGACCAGTGCTGGTAAGGGATGCTGGGGGTGACTGGACGGGGATGTGCTGGCACCAGTGTGACTCATGGGAACTAGGCCCCAGTCAGAGGGTCTTGCAATTGATCCTTACGGTCACAGGTAGCCAGTGGAGTGATTTCAGGGCTGGAGGGAAGTGGTCCCAGGGCTTGAGGCCTAGGTTGGATCACGTGGCCCTATTCTGGATTTGTTTGAGGTAGCAAAGGGAGGTAAGTGGTAGTTTGAGTGAGAGGCTGTTGTTGTTGCGAAGCCTAGTGGGAACCAGAGCACTGGAGAAATTGGGCTTCTGGGGGTAGGTGAGGTAAGGGAGGGTGCCTCTGAGGTGCTGGTGCTGTACGTTGGACATCTTGCCATGGTCCGTGATTTGTGGAGGTGAGGTGTGGGATGAGTCAAGGGTGACACTAAGATCTGTTGCTTCTCAGGAGGGTGTAGGGAGGGGGCCCATGGAGAGTGGCCAGGCAATGGGTGGGTAACAATGCACAGGCGTCACGATGAGGGGCTTCTCTGTCTTGCTGGCATTAAGGCAGGGATCATCAGAAGAGCATGTTGTATGATTAGCAGTCAGGCACTCATGTATGAGAGAGGATGGAGAGGAAGTAGAGGATGGAAGGTTAAAGATGAGCAGTGTGTCATCAGCATAAGACTGGGAGTGGGGTGCAATGATGGTGATCGAGTGGGCCAGAGGGACAAGGTAAGTGTTGGGGAGCCTTGGTGATTGAATGGTGTCCTGAGGGACGTCACAGGTGGTGAGTGAGGTGGAAGTGAGGAAAGGTCACTATTGCACTTGTGGGTGTTGGTCTGACAGGTAGGAGGTCAACCTTGCCAGGGCCAGGTCTGTCAGGACAGATTTGATGCGTGCATGCATGTGAGTGTGTCACGGGGGCACATTGCACATGGTACGTGCATGCCACCTTGGAGGGTGTTTGCCTTGTGTATGTGTTGCTTCTCATATCGTCACATGACCAGTTCTCATGTTGGCATATGTGTGTTGGATTTTTTGGAGGGCAATGTTTGTGCACCCTTGGCCAACGGCCATGGTTCGTTGGACACTGTATGGGTTGAAAATGGTCTGGTGTCATGCAGTTGGACATACCTATGTGTGCTTGTGTGCTGCATTTGCATGCTCGCTGTGTTTGTTTTGGTGTGGCATGTTGTAATCACCACCCTCTCCAGGTGTCCCTGCACCAGCCTCCACTATTCCCAGTCCCACTCCCTCGATCCCTTCAAGGTGCAGCGCACTGTTGCATTTCTGCTCCCATGGCATGAGTTTAATTGGTGAGGCCGTCCCACCGCCAGTGGCCATGCATTCCTTGCGGTGGGCCAACAACAGGTTGCGACCCTT
Organism: Ambystoma mexicanum; assembly: GCF_040938575.1. Classification (NCBI taxonomy): domain Eukaryota; kingdom Metazoa; phylum Chordata; class Amphibia; order Caudata; family Ambystomatidae; genus Ambystoma; species Ambystoma mexicanum. The sequence goes on along the minus strand of NC_090926.1, from coordinate 1,038,492,177 downwards.
AGGCAGAGGTCATCCCACCACTTATTGCAGACGCATACTGTGCGGGGAACGGGTGCCACGGCTGACACTTTCTGCACCAGATGGAGTTGTGCATTGCACCGGTGGTCCGTGGCAAACAGCTCACCAGCATGTTCTACAATGCTGTCTGTCAGGATGGTTAGTTCCTGCTCGGAAAAGCAAGTCATCCGCTGCTGCCTTTCAGGGATCTGAGATGCCATGCCTGCTAGTGAGATGCCGGTGTCTGCGTGTCTGGACGGCAACAGGGACTGGGTGATTTTCAATGGATTGTGTTTTCCAAAATGGTTGCCAATCAACTTCCAGTTCCCACGATGACATTGTTTCCAGTGCTGGTGTTTCCGTTACCGTTGTTTCCGTGGTTGACATGCCGTAAACTGTGTTGATGGGGGTGCCACCGATCTTACCAGGCGATGATAGTGTTTCTGTCATGCCGGTCGCACCATTACCAGCATGCTGGAATGCACGCTCCCGCGTTGTTGTCATGTGCTGGTGATTCCGTGGCTATGGTTGCCGGAAAAAGTGCCACTGGATCCCGGAATCACCAACATAATACCGGCACACTTTTAATGAGGGCAATTGTGTTCTAATATGAGTAAGCAGCATTCATAGAAACACTACCGTTATCTCCCATATATGGTGGTGCTTATGCTACACTTGTTGAGAGCAAACGGAAGAGAAGGTCTGACGTGTCCCTCTGCCTTGTTACAGAGTCTTGGTTTAATCTGCTCGAGGAGCTGAGTCCAGAGGGAGGCCTCAGGCAAAGGAACAATGGAGGATCTGAGGCCTATGTATATGAGAGAGTATACTGTAGCTTACCATAGCATAACAATCCTGCCACATCAACCCCCCGTTTGGTCATCCCTGTGACAGTGTGTAGACCACATAGAGCAGGACTGGTGCATAGCACCAATTAAATTTAGCCATGTACACGGGTGACAGAGGGATAGGGGATAGGGTGGATAGGCACAGTGATTGTCACAGAAGGGATGTTGATTTAGAGACAGAGATCGTGGGACTATAAGTCCCAATTAAAAAATTCATACAATTTGGCATCAGACATTTGTCCTTACACATCTACCATTTCCTGTTTATTGGAGGAGCCTTCTGAGGCATCTTCCTTAATGAGAAGTGACTCTACTTCAAGTGGCAGCAGACTGGCCTCGGCAGGCAAACAAGACACCTGTTTAGCACCGCATGACAGAAGGCAGCAAAAAAGCAAAACTATCATTGCAATGGCGACAATTATAACAACAATGATTAAAATACAATGCATAATGGAAGAGCCCAGTGAACCAAAAATGTTTTGAATCCAAGTTAATAGTAAGCCGGCATAACCTTCGCTTATTTTGTGTAAGGTGGTACCAACCGCTTGGAGTAGTTTTATGAAGTCCTCAACCTGGGAGGAGTTATACGGAACCCAGGTGCAGCATTCTTGTCCCATAATTTTACAGGTACCCCCTTGTGTAGCTAGCAAATAATCAAGCGCCATTCTATTCTGGAGGACCATCATTCTGAGTGCAACTTGTTCGCTTTTAAGTATTTGTAGTCCTTTTGCAGTGTTGTTTGCTACCTGTTCGAGGAGGAGTGATAGGGAATGAAGATTGGCCCTGTTGATTGCAGTGCCAATGTTCAGGACCAGGAACCCCAGGAGGCCTTTGAACCCTGTCCAGGCATTGCGTTTGGGACGTCAGGGTGTGTAGTGAGCTTTTGGAAAAAAGTACACATGTTGGATTGCTGGGCGAACAAACCCAATAGTGCACTGACCAGTCCAGTTAGCTGGTAGTCATTGGTAGGCGCTAGCCCCACAAAAGAAATATAACCGTCTGTGGGTGCAGGGTGCTCCTGCGGTGCTAGGTGTGCAATTACTATGAAATTGTCCTATCCTCCTGACAGCTGAGTTTTAGGTGGTGGTGGTAGCACTTTGGTTAAGGACATAGGTGGCTGGTGTGATATCCTTTGAAGGCAGAGTGCCTATTGCGGTGAAAGAGATACGAGTGTGCGGAACAAATGCAGTCAGTGTTTTGGGAGGTAAAGTATTGGCAAAGCTCGGGTATAAGAGTCTCTGGGGAAAGGGATGGGTCACATTGGGACAAGAAGAGTCATGGATCCAGAGGTCATAACACCATTCAGCAAGATTGAATGGGACAGGGATGAAGGAAATCCCCACGCTGGCGTACATAGGAGTGTGGGAGCATATATAGCAATCAGAGGCATTCAATAGGTCTGCGTACGCCAAAGAGAAGTTGATGAAGGTGTATGTATCTGGGTGTAGAATGGCATATATAGGGTGAGACAGAGCCAGTACCATGGAAATGAACAGCAACATATTGGAAATAATTCAGATTCAATAATGCAATAGCAGCATTGTTCCTTGCTTTAGCAGTCCACCCCTTTGTAGATTGGGGCCTTGTGCCCAAAAGTTCCAAGCAGTGTCAGTTGTTATAGGACTTGGTAGACAGGAGAGAGAACGATGCAAATGTTCAGGATCCCAGCAAGAATAAAGATGACAGATGCGTAGAGCTGGAGGAAATCAGGCCGTTGTCCTAATATTCTAGCCTGGCGTGCTGCAAGTCGAAGACAGAGGTGGGCATGGCAAACGGTACCCGATGGGTAACTAAGGGAAATACTGTGAAGCCGGCACACCCATCAGCGCGTAGGAGACCCAGATGCTTCACATGGTTCTGGTGTGGATGGCATGTACAGAGATCAATACCTGCAGAGCAACACCTTCAGCCGAGGCGTTGAACACATTCAGCTGGCCCCCAAACCCCTTGGGCTGAAGGACTTATACACCTATACTCCAGGTGCGCAGCGTTATTGTAGCTACTTGGTGACAAAGGTTTTGAGAGTGTTGGGCCAATTTAGGAGACAGGTGTAGCAGCAGCATGCTTCTGGTGGGTGTGGTTCATCTGCTGATGTCAGGTGAGATAGCAGCAGCACTCCGTAAGTTATACCTCAGGACAGGTAGAAGAGCTTCGCTGTTGAGGTGTGCTGGAGTCACCATGATTTTAGCAGCTGGGACACCGGTGGGCAACTGAAGAAGGGTGTCTTTATCCTGCACCCCTGCATATTTCAGGAGTTACTGTTTTCAAACAACGGCTGGCGTGGACCCAGGAGTCATGGCCTTTACAACTTACTGCAGAGTGGGCTGTCAGCAGGATCTGGAAAGGACTCTTCCAGTGAGGATGCAGGGATGAATTTCCCTGATGCACTTTCAGGACCACCCAGTCCCCAGGTAAGAGGTTGTGGCACAGTATTTCCTGCGGTCGAGGAAGGCTTCTTGAACTTGCTGGAATTGAGAACTGACAACGAGCATTAGTCTTTTGCAATAGGAAACAACAAGATCATCATTCAGTTGTAAATCACAGAGTTCAGGAGAATGTGGCAGAGTAACTGGCATCTCATGGGCCTCCCCATGTGAATCTCGAGGCCATGTATTCTTTTTACATTGTTTCTTATGATGTCCATGAGTACAAGAGGGAGGGCATCAGGCCAACTTAGGCTTGTTCATGGCACAATTTGGCAAGGTGGTTCTTCAAGTCCAAATTCAGGCGATTGTGGATGGTGTGAGCAGTGGTAATTCTGTAGGATGCCTATGGCCTTGCAAATGTTCTGTACAATTTGTCCTGTGAAATGGGTACCCCTATCAGAGTTTATAGAAACTGTGAGGCCAAAATGTAGGATTAATTCTCTGAGGTTTGTTGGCCACTGTAATGAAATCAGCATATTTACAGGGGTAGGACTCAGTCCATCCAGAAAATGCATCTATTACCACCAAGACGTATTCGAAAGAAACGCACTTGGTCATGCTAATGAAATCAATTTGGAGATTCACAAAGGGGCCATAAGGGACTTCATATGCCCCTGGAGTGGTTTGAACAGGCTTTCCAGGGTTGAACGTGAGACATGTTAGACAGGGAGCACAGTATTTCTGAGCAATGGTGGGGAATGCAGGGGCATACCAATTTCTCTGGACTTCTGAGGTCCTCTTTCCCTTGCTTGAATGGGATACAGAGTGAGCAACACATGCTAAGTATGGTAATAATGATAGTGGGACCACTAACCGGTCCGAGTTATCACTCCATAGGTGATCAGAGCAACAAACACATCCTTTAGTTTACCAGCCCTGTTTCTCATCCTGTGGGACCGCATCTTGGAGGTCCACCAGGACGGAAAGAGATGCTAGGGGGTCCTCAAATGAGAGGAGAAACAGCATCAGCATTTTTCACATGGCAGTCTGCCAATGCATTTCCCTGTGAAATGCTGTCAGAAAATCGAGTGTGGGTATTGCACTTCACAATGGCCAACTCGGTGGGTAACAGAGTGGCGTTAAGCAGTGCTTCAACATAAGGCACATTAAGAATGGGAGCACCTTGGGTCGTCAGGTAACCTCTCTGTTTCAGAGGGTCCTGTAGTTGTGTGAGATACCAAAGGCATAACATAAATCAGTGTATATAGTGGCTGTGAATTGTGTGGCGAACATACAAGCCTGCTTTATGGCAATAAGTTCATCAACTTGTGCTGGTCGTATTGATGGGAGCTGAAAAGCTTATAGCACTTCAAGGATGTGCAAACGGCAAAACCTGCCTGGAGTACCCCTACAGAATCTCTCAGACAAGAACCGTCAACAAAGAGGATCCAATCTGTATCGGGTAGGGGGCTATTCTTGAGGTCGGTTCTTGAGAGGATACAATGTCAACCGCTGCAAGGCAGCCATGCAGGTGAGCATAGGAGGGAGGTAGGGTTGAGTTGGTTGCATCTGAAGAGAGTGATACTGGTGGTGAGACATGCAGCAGATAGGTGTTGTGTTTTACCCCTGAGGAGGAGTGCTAATACATAGTGTGGTACTGCTATGTTTCTGTGGTCTGCTAGGGCGATATTGTCAGATTAGGTAGGCAGAACTGCAATTTTGCCTTTGTTTATTTTGTGACCTTTTGCTGCTAGTGCAGTGCGGAGCACTTTGGAGTCATCCAGGGAGACCTGACACATTGGATCATAGTAGAGCCACCCGGGAAGGAGAAATCCTGGAGGTCTTCCTGAAGAATCAGGCAGAAAAGAGACTGGTAGTCAATAAAGCCAATTGGAAGGGACCTGTAGTTGAGCTGAGGTCCCTTGTATGTGAATGCAAATAGATACTGAGAGTCAGGCTGGATGGGGACAGAGAAGAAGGCAGAGGCACGATCAATACAAGTAAAAAATTGGGCATTGGCCAGGATACAGGAGAGGGTACCGACCGAAAATATTTTTTAAAAAAATGAATGTTTGAAATGCTCGGTTTTCGGCTGTACCAAAATTACGTAGAGTCCAAAATGCTGAACATTTCAACCATTCGGTTTTCGTTATAGCGAACAAAGGATGCTTGTGTTTGCTATTATGGAATCAGGGGTGGCGGAGGTGTCCCCCGCATTAAAAACAATAACGTTTTGGGAAAAAAAAGAAAAGGACACAGCGAAGTGTGCCACCAAAAGGTAATTAAGGGGTGGGGGTAGTAGGGTCTAAAATGTCAATCAACTGTGGGGTGGTTATTTCAAATACGAACATTTAGAATTTGACATTTTTGTTTTCGAAATGTTTGTATTCTAAATAATCACATACATCCCAGGAGAGAATGGTGAGGTGGTCTGGGACAACCAGATGCAAGGCTATGACAGACTTATTCAGGGCACGTAAATCATGAGCAAAATGGAATTTGGCCGTCCCCCCCGGCAGTATCAGAGTATTGCAGGGGCTAGTAGTGTAGTAGAGGATACCCTGATCAATGAGGGAAGAGATGACAGACTTGAGGGGATATTCTGTACTGGGGCACAAGCTGTAGAGGGATCCCAGGATTAAGGGTGATGTGCACAGGTTTAGCAAAAAAATTGGAGCCTACATCATTGGCGTGAAACGGGTAGTGAGTCAATGAGGTGTTTTACCTGTGTTCCTTGTACAAGTGTGAGGAGAAATGGAGGCTGTGTAGGAGGCTCCGGGTGAGTGGGTTGATGGAGGAGAAACAAAAATTCAACTTGTCTTGATTGTGGAACCACTAGATAAATACCATCAGGTGAACAGTAAATGGTACAATGCATTTTGCAGAGGAGATCAATACCCAACACATTTGCAGGTGAGCAAGGGCTCAATAGAAAAGCATGATGTTCAGTAATGGGACCAATAGAAACAGACAGTTCATTGGACAACGGTTGTGGGATGGTGGTACCAGACATGCCAGTCGCATTTACAATTTCTCTAGAAAATTAAACATGTGGAAATTCTGAAACGTGTAGCGTCAAGCGCTTAGCACCTGTATCAATTAAAAAATGTACATTTTGTCCTTGGATTTTATATTTGAGATAAGGACCAGACCGGTCCGGTGGAAGCAAAGCAGCAGACAGCAGGGTCCCTCTGGCAATGTCATTGTGGCCCATAGGAGCTATGCATATCTTAATAGCCCCTGTTTGGAGAGGAGATGGTGAAGGTAGCGTTGGAGGGGATGGAGAGTAGAAATTAGAATTGTTAGGAGCAATGAAATCATTGCGAGTACTAGGACCATATTGTTGTGGCCTTACAGTTTTGGTAGAACACTCCTGGATGAGATGGCTTGTCTGCTTACAATATCTGCAGAAATGTTGGCCTGGCTGAGGCTGCTGCGCTGGTAAAAATGGGTGAGCAAAAGTCTGTTGTTGCATGCCGCCCTGGGCGAAAGTGGGAGGAGAAGAGGGCTTTTCGAAATAAGGTTGCTGTGTGTTAACCGGGAGTCCACAGTTGCTGGAGGAAGACTTTTGTTGAGCATGATGTATTTGTAATGACATAAGGCGGGTAACCCCCTCTTGCTCTTGCCTTTTTATTTTGTCACAGAATGGTTGTGCAGCCTGCAGTGCTTTTTCGATAGATTTAGCTTGCCACCCAATTTCAACATTTTCAATATTATTCGAAATTTCAGGAAGGAGACCAGTCACAAAGTAAGACACCAATGCAGGTTTAGCTTGTTCCCCAGTTTTTGCAATACCAGAGTATTTAGTGAAACAGTCAGTCAATCTAGATAGGTATTCTGAGGGAGATTCCGATTGTTTCTGTTCGCAACCAGCGATTTTGGTCCAGTCAGATTTGGCCGGGTATTTTTCTTTAATGACGGTGGCAAGTGCTACAATGTTAGCAGTAATAGTAACATTGTCTCCCAGTGTGTCTGACCATTGCAATCTGTCCATAATTTGTTTGTATAGAACTCCTTTGAGTACCGCCCATAGTAGTTGCTTAAGGTCACCAATGGTGGGATGATGACAGGCAATGACTGTGTTCAAATGTTCCATGAAAGCCGAAGGTTTGTCAGGCAAAGTGGGGAATTGCTGTCCCATATTGTATAAATCAGTGGAGCTCCATGGAGTTTGAATTCTCACAGGGTCAGCATCGATATTGGCCCGAGGGTCGGTGCGCATCGGCATAAGGGGGGGTGGCAGCAGTGGTGGATGATGAGTCATCCATAGTGTGCAATGCTGAGAGTGTAGACAAGGAGGCATGTGACACTTGGAGTTCTTATCTAGTTCGTTTTTGCAATGCATTGTAGAGTGGCGAGCCTGGGTCTGCTGCAGCAAGAGATTTTTGTAAATAGTCAGTGGTCGACCTGCGTTCCAGGCTGTGATGGCAGTGATGTTGGGTGGGACAATGGGGTTGGAGGCAGCTATAGGATTGGCTCTGGCGATAGAACTTAAAATGTGAAGGGGCGATTGGGGCTCAGGAGGTGGTGTGGGAGCCAGAGGAGGGCTCTGGGTGGGGTGGGTGCGGGTGTCCGAGTGACATGGCAGCATGCTGTGGCGTGGGGGTTGGTGGGCCCGATCTGAGGCAGAGAAGATGGTGTGCGGGCAATCAAGGGAGGCGTGTACAGTGATAGTTTGTCTAAAAGGTCAGGAGGTGTCACTGTAGGTGCCTTAGAAGAGGACTCTTTAACAGTGTTTGCTGAAACACTTGGGTAAAGGCCTGTTTTGCAAGTGTGTTTACTGTTTGGCCAGCCGGCCTTGGAGGGATGCTTATATTGTTCTAATTCCTTCTCTAGCTTAGCCTGAGAGATCCAAATTGATCTTGTCTGTAATGCAATCTGTTTGTAGATTCTTTGTACCAGGCGAAATAGGCTGACGAATGCCCCTCAGACACCTTAGTCTTTCTTTGTTCCAAAGCCCCGTGCAAGACAACAAATGAGCCCTTAAGTGGCCATTGATACACCCTTTGAAACTGAGTATACAAATTCCAATCTTTCAAATATTTACAGGTGAATGCCCCATACGTTGAAAACATGGAGAAGGCCTTGGTCCCTACTGCAGGTGCAAGTGATGTTTTGGATAGCTCAGAGGCCATAGCTAATGATAATTGGGATTTACAGTTGACAGAAGAAAGACAAGTGAGGGGGTACAGAAGGTGATACAGGAGCGAGCAAGGTTTGATATAGGTTGCTGAATATAAAGATAAAGTAATACAAAAGATAAACTAGAGGAACCACTTCAGGTTAAGCCCAGGAACAATATTAGGCACTTAACTCCCGAATGGCCGAGCGTCATCAGCATCGCCTCTTTAGCTGAAACAAGAACATAAATATAGACTGCAAGGCTCTGAATGTTGTAGTAGATACCGTAATAAAGGGGGCCAATCACGAAAATGTAGTCATCATTTTTCTTTTTGCCAATCACGGCTGCCCCAAACATGGTAGCAAAGCATGTAGGTATGTCTGTGCACTAATATGTCTGTGGCATGGAAAAGGTGCTGGTGAATAGTAGCACAACATTTTCACAATGCCCAATATACATCAAGAAATAAAACACAAAATCAATTCATCAACAAAAAATTACAATGACAAGTAACCCCAAGGGAATATGGCAATTCCCTAAACAAGGCAGGCCTGCAGGCAGACATTTAAAGATGTCTGGAGTAGGCCAAGACTATGTGTGGTAATAGCATACAATGGTGACCCTTTGATTGAGTGGCAAAGGCAAGCCACGGTGTGGAGAAAGTCAAAATTGACTCAGCGACAGAGAATAATCCTAAGGCTACAGCAACAGTGTGCTGACACAGAACTCCTAATAACCGGAAAGTGACATATCCCCTATCTTTGCAAAAAACAAAAATAGACTGTCGTGCCAGTGATGTCACACTGTAGGCCTGAATCACAAGAAAACATACAATGAGGATCAAGACACCATCTTAAAACTGTGTGAGAAGCAAAACGAACAGCAACATAAGCAGTTCAACCCACCAAGACAAATAAGAATCAAAACATCACCAGCACATAGTGAGATAATAAAATGAAAAGCAGCAGAAACATAAAATGAACAGCAGCAGAAACAACATTAACAGAACATGACAAATATGCAGGAATGACATGTACACGGTAGACAAGTTTTTCGTAAGAAAGGCCCTTTAAACTATGCAGATCTTCACTGAGGGAAAAGAGGAAGTCATGAGCTATGGCAGGCACTCTGCCAGTGCTTCCGCCTCTGCAGGGACCTGCTCTGATAAAGGGAAGAGAGAGAGTCATGGGCTGTGGCAGGCACCCTGCCACTGTTTCTGTGACTGCAGGGACCTGCTCTGATAAAATATTGTGGGAAATCTAACTGTATGTTTTAACTTGTCTACCAAAAACCATTGTATGTGTACTTTTCACCATAAGGGTCTCTCAATGGTGGCACCAAAAATAACTACAAACAGGAACCGTAGTTTCCTCAAATGCACACTTTTCTGGTTAAATCAATAGGTGGTTCTTCAGTAATGAGTCCAGGACTTCCGTGAGATGCTGTTGATGGAGTTCCGTGGATCTAGAGAGCATCAGAATGTCAGCCGGGTATACAATTACGGTTCTAAACAACAGGTCATAAATCTTTGAAACATGGCATGTGCATTGACTAGGTCGAAGGGCGTGACTTCATATTCAAAATGTCCATACGGGGCATGAAAAGCAGTCTTCCATTCGTCGCTAGCTCGGATGCGCAGGAGGTGATATGCTCCTCTAAGTTCGAGTTTGGAAAATATTACAGCCCCTTCCACTGCTTTGATAATATCTCTTATGAGGGGCATGGGGTATCTATCTCTTACAGTAACCTTATTGAGGCCTCTGTAATCGATGCAGGGTCGTGAATCCTATTTAGGGATTAAAAAAAGCGAAGCCCAGCTGGAGATCTGGATGGTCGTATGAATCTGTTCTCAGGATTTTCATCCAAATATAATCTCAGTGCCTTCTTTTCAGGCCAAAGGGCACTAATGCGTTGGGTTCCACTTCTATGGCGCAGTCCTGCAGCCGGTGTGTTGGTAGTTATTTGGGAATCCTGTCTTCAAATACCTCCTTGAACCTGTGATAGTGCGTGGGAAAACGGAGGACCCCTGCGACAGAAGACCTTTCTTTCGGAACATCCAGTTACAGAAGATGATTGGACAGAAGGCTGTAAACAACTTCCAAGACAGTAGTCTGAATCAAACCGAAGAGTGTTGTCGGCCCAGTCAATGCAAGGATTATGGGTTCACAACCATGGAATACACAGGATTACTGGGAAATGGGCTGCCCTTATCAGATCAAAACAAAGGGTTTCCTTGTGGCGAAATACAGAAAGCTCAACTGGACCCCAACAGTGGGTTATGGGACCAGAACTAAGAGGGTTGCCATCAATCCTGTCAACTGATTGATTCTCGCAGCACATTTGTAGGGGGATGTATTTCTTCCTTGCCCATACAAAATCCATGAAGTTTGCTGCAGCTCCACTGTCAATAAGGGCTAAAGCTTCGATAGACCTCTTGGCAATCTGTAACTCTACCCTGACCACCATCAAGCGCGTATCAGATTAAGTTACGTTGGTAAAAGTAGAGTTCAAAGGACCGTGTTGGGTACCCCGACCCGAGGTCCAAGCTAGGGTCGGGGTCAGTTGATTCCCAACCTCATCTGCTCGACCTCCGGGCAATCGCGAAGTAGATAGTTGTCAGATTCACAATACATGCACAAGCCTAGATTCTTTCTTCTCTTCCATTCAGCTGACGACAAAGGTCCTCAGGCAGCCTCAATCTGAATAGGTTCTTCCTTGCGATTTTTATTAGGAAGAGGAGGAGGTTAGTTGTGGCTAGGAAGAGAGAATCCTGTGTTCTTGGCTTGCCTTCTTCCTTCAGATCTTCTCTCCTTTAAGCGGAACCCTACATGGAGAACTAGAGACATAACATCAACTAGAGAAGAGGGGTGTGTGGTCCATGCCAGTTCATCTTTAATATCTTCATGTAAACCTCTCCTAAAGATGGAGAACTGAGCTTCCTCAGGCCATCCAGCTTTAGATGCAGTCCTCTTAAAGTTGCTGGTGTAGGTGGGTAGACCAGAAGATCCTTGGCGGATATCCAGGAGATCTTTGCATGCTTTGTAGGTCACTTCAGGTCTCTCAAAGTTTTGTTTGAGAAGAGTGACAAAGGCATTGAAGTCCCGAAGGATGGAATTGGCAGTGGTAACCAAGGGAGTAGCCCAGGCCAATGCATTGCCCACCATATTTGTTATCATAAAGCCAACACTGGCTTGTTCTGTAGCAAAGGTAGCAGGACAAAAGGTGAAGTGAACGATGCAGGCATCGATGAATTCCCTTACCTTCCTTTGTGAGCCATCAGACAAGACCAGATTGAGGAAGATCTGGAGAACATTCATCTTTGGCTGAAACAATCTATTTGAGAGCTGCGTTTTTGGCTTTTAATCCCTTGACTTCAAGGGACAGCCCCTGTACAGCAGATAGCGGTCCCTGGACCTGTTCTGCCGATGCCATGGCGTTAGTAGGTTGTTGGCATTGCAAACTGTCAATAGTGTCAGAGCCAACCCTCCTCCTCACCTGATTCATCTGAACTCAGTTGCAAGACAGTCTTTTCCAATGGTTGTGGGGTTTCTTTTTTTCTTGAAGTCTCCCAGTCCTCGAAGAGGTCGGGCCTATCTCGGGAAGAAGCCACTATGCCTGTATGGCTATAGCCCGAGCAACAGACTCCTGCCAGAAAGGACTTTGAAGGGAAAAAAGACGGAAAGGCTTGCAAAAAAAGAAACCTTCTCCAAAGCAATGTGTTTTCTTGGAGAATAGCAGCAGAATCCTGGACATGGATTGTAGTTGCTTGATACTTTAAGGTTCTCACAGTCACAGTGGATGACAGTAGGAACAATAAGAAAAGGAGGAGCATTCCAACTGATATCCAAAGGTAGGTCAGTAACAGGAAAAAGTTCCCACCAAAATGAAGAAAAAGAGAGGCAATTGCAATAACCAGCAGGATAAAGGGAGGCCAGCGGGAAGCAAGAGAAAACAAATCGAACCCAAGTAAAAGGGGAACAGGAGCACGAGGATGAGGGAGTCCAAATGAAAGCAAGCAGGCGCGAGGGCCAGTGGAGCACAAAGCGGGAGTCCAAAGGAAAGTAAGCAGTCACAAGCGCCAGCAGAGCACAATTCGGGAGGCCAAAGGAAAGCAAGCAGGTGCGAGGGCCAGCAAAGCACAATGCAGGAGTCCAAAGGAAAGCAAGTAGGCGTGAGGGCCAGCAGAGCACAGAAAAAACAAGGGAGAGAGGGCGAAGTGCACACGGCAGAAACAGCGTCTTACCCAAAGTAGAATGAAGCGGGTTGCAGCGCACCGCTGGAAAGTCGCTCTGCGATTATGTAGGCTAGCGCTGATGGGAAATTGAAAAAACTAGACTGCTGAGGTATGCACGGACGTGCGTGATGTAGTAAACAATGGCGCCGTAGACACCATCTCTTCAAAAGGTACCAAGAAAGGCAGCTGGTGACCCAGTCTCAGCTTGCAGAAATAAGGAACTAGATACCGGACTGATGGATCAAACATGCTGCTTGTATTAGATAGAAAATAAACATCATAAAGAGAAATTATCAGCTGATAAGCAGGGAAATACAGAAGGACAAGTGTCGGGCAGTCGTCACTCTCAGCTCTAAAGGGACGGCCCTTAGAGAACAGAATATATAGCATATCATAAGCAAATCAATAAAATATTATAGCACATTCACAATGGGTTGTTACTTGACATGACAGATATTTGGCAATAACTGTCAGCATCAGAAATGTGACCTTGTGATGAAGCCTTGCTGTTACATTGTGTTGTAATATGGATAAGCGGCATTTGCAGGAACACTACTGTTATCTCGCGTATATGGTGGTGCTGATGCTACACTTGTAGCGAGCAAATGGAAGAGAAGGTCTGGCGTGTCCCTCTGCCTTGTTACAAGGTCTTGGTCTAATCTGCTCCAGACGAGGTGTGGGCATATCAGAGGAGCTGAGTGCAGAGGGAGACCCCAGGCAAAGGCACAATGGAGGATCTGAGTCCTAAATGTATGAAAGAGCATAATGTAGTTTACCATAGCATAACAGTCCTGCCACATCACTACCAAGCCTTATAATTGATCTTCCATTCTTCCTCTTGTTTCTCCCCCTTATTTGTATAGTGCTCCTTTTACCTCTTTTACCTCTTTTACCAGCTATCCTACTCCTCCTAGACCTCTCAGCAGCCTTCGACCTGGTTGACTACAAAATACTCTGCAACTACCTCTCATCTGCTGCCCACTTCTCCCCCTCTGCTGTCCTGTGAAAACAGAACCATGAGGGTTTCTCACCTGTGGCTGCAGCAGACCCCATCCCCATCACATGTGGTGTCCCACAAGGGTCCTGCGTCTCCCCTACCCTCTATAATATCTTTACAAAACCCCTCTTTGATAAGTTGGACCATCTGGGTGTCACCTACACTAACTACGCAGATGACACCCAGATACTCCTCACCATTACTGGCAACTACAGTACAGACACCACTAGGATTAACGAAATCTTCTCCATCATTCAGGCATGGATGGCCACACATGGCCTCTGCCTAAATGATGAGAAGACTGAGCTCCTCCTAGTGAGATCCCCTCACAACCTCCAGAAACTTAGCCCTGCGTATTCCAATTTCATCATAGATGGCAACATCATCCCAGTCGTTAAAAACTTGGAAACCTTAGGCTTCTACCTTGACGCTAACACCTACCTCTCCAAACAAGTCAACATGACCGCCTCTGCCACCGCCTACACTGGAAAACTAATTAGGGCCTGCAGACCTTTCCGATCTATGAACAGCTGCCTCACTTTGGCCAGGGCCTTCATACAATCGAATCTCGACTATTGCAACAGCCTCTACCTAGGTGCCAACCAAGATATAATTAATAAACTTCAGATCCTACAAAACAATGCGCTGCGAGTAGCACTAAATATTCCCAGAAGAGAGCACATCTCCCACATAAGAATATCTTGCAAATGGCTATCCATTCAACAAATAATGGACTTGAAAACCCTTTGCCTTACCTACAAAGCCCTTAACTACTTAGCCCCCCCTTATCTCACCAACAAACTCACTTTGAAACCTTGCACGAGAATCACTAGATCCTCCTCAACTCTGGAACACCCTGCCACTGAACATCAAATCGACCAATTCCTTCCATCTGTTTAGGAAATTAGTCATTAGTTGGCTTCTAGAGAAGCCAACCCTAAGATAGACTAAAGGCACTACAAACTGTATATACTGTACATATCTAGACATGTTTAACCGCATGATCTAACTACCCTACCTGTATATACTGTATATTGCATATTTCCTCTGCAATTGTATAACTGCATAATCTATAAATATTGTACCTATGTAACCTGTCCTTAAGCGCCCATTTACCCGTGGGTCTGGAGCGCTATATAAAATAAATAAACAAACAAACAAACAAACATACATAAGTAAACGTTTTCTCTTTTGCCAGACAGCAGTAATCTCGATGAAAAATAGCAGCTAGCTGTAAACATTCTAAAACTATAAAACGCGTATCATCTACATCATTCACACTCTTGTGTCATAGAAATATGCTGAGACAGTGCTCCCAAATCATGTTCTTTAGATCCTAGCACTGTAGGACAGGCCATTTCGAATGCATGTACTGTTTGCAAATACACGTCTGTAACTAGCAACATGTAATAGGATGTGACCCTAAAAGCCGAGGCTGGTTGATTATTTCACACCAGGCATAGGACAACTTGAGATCCGGCATAATGGGTTATACTACTTTCAAGGATTCGAAAAGCAGTCCTTGCTGCAGTCTCTACCTCTCCTGTCCCCTCCCAGGCCCTCTGCACTGCACTGGCCTCCCACTTCATCTCTAAAACTCAGGACATCCTGTCCTCACTCTCCTCCTATTACCTCCCCCCCCTCTTCCCTGCTCTTCCTCTGGCCCTTCTGCAGCCACCCCTCCTCCCTCCTTCTCTGCCTTTCCCCTTTTTTCTGCTGACGAGGTTTCCAGACAAGTCCGATCTATGGAAGTCTCGTCTAAACAGATTCACCCCTGTTCCTCCAAAATTATCAAGGACCACATCGACTCCCTGGCTTCTGCCCTGGCTGACTTTTACAACCACTCCTTCACCTCTGGAGTCTTCCCATCCCCCCTCAAGCACTCCCTTGTGCACCCTCTCCTTAAGAAACCCTCTGCCGACCCCTCCTGTCCGGCTAACTATCGCCCAATCTCCATCACTCCCTTCCTGGGCAAGCTCCTGGAGAAACTGGCCATCTCCCAGCTTAACCTCCATGCTGAAGCTGTTGATAGTCTCCATGACCATCAATCTGGCTTCAGAGCGGCCAGAAGCACGGAAACTGCTCTCCTGAACATCCGTGAGGACCTGCTCTTGAACCTCGACTCCAACACTCCGTGTGTTCTCATTCTGCTCGATCTCTCTTCTGCCTTTGACACTGTCAACCATGCCATCCTGCTCAACCGTCTCCGTGATAACCTGGGTATCACTGGTCAGGCTCTGGCGTGGCTGACCTCTTTCCTTTCCAATCAACCCTCCCAGGTCCAACTTGGGTCCTTCCTCTCTGACATCTTTTTCTCCACCTGTGGCATTCCCCAGGGATCTAATCTCTCTCCCTGGCTGTTCAACCAGTATCTGGCACTCCTTGCCCACCGCATCGCCGCCCTCTGCCCCAACTTTCAGTGCTATGCGGACGATACCCAGCTCATTTTCAGGCTACCCTCGGCCTCCTCCTCTCCCTCCCTCATCTCTGACTGTCTGTCTGCTATCCAGGAACGGTGTGCTGCCAATGACCTCTGCCTTAATGCTAGTAAGACTGAGATCCTACTCATCGGCACACCCACTCCCTTCTTCCCTGCAGCTCTCTGGCTGGCCTCTCTTGGCCCTCTTCCTGCTCCTACCTGCAAGGCAAAAAACCTCGGGGTCATCTTCGACTCCACACTCTCCTTCTCTCCTCATATATCTGACGTCTCTAAGAAGTCACATTACCAGCTGCACCTCCTCAGAGGTATTCTTCCCTTCCTCTCCTTCCCCCAGAAGCTCACTGTCTCCCGAGCCCTGGTTCTCTCGAAGCTGGCTACTGTAACAGCCTCTATCTTAATCTGCCTGCCTCCACTCTCCGCCCTCTGCAACTCATCCAGAACAGAACTGCGAGACTTGTCCTTGGCCTCAAGCCCAGGGACCGTATCTCTCCAGGACTGAAATCTCTACACTGGCTCCCAGTGGCTGTGAGGATTAAGTTCAAAACCCTCTGCATTGTCCACAAGGCCTTCTGGGGCCTGGGGCCTAAATACCTTCAACTCTCTCTTCCTAAATATCTTCCTTCCCGAGCCCTACGCTCATCCGTCTCCAACTCCCTCAGGGTCAGCCGCTTCTCGAAGCAACGAGCTGGGGGTAGATCTCTCTCCGCGGCAGGGGCCTCCCTCTGGAACAGCCTTCCTGCCTCCCTGAAACTTGAGGAGAACCATCTCCGGTTCCGGAAGCACCTCAAAACCTTCCTCTTCACTTCTGCTTTCTCTCTCCCTCTCCCCTGCTAAATTCTTCACCAATACTGCACTGATTCTGCAACTGGGCCACTCTCACCGACCTCGGTCCTGGGCCCAGTCACTCTTCACTTGCACTGCCTCCCTGGCAACCCCTGCACTGCGGGACTGTCTCTGTATCACTACAGCCCCCCCCCCAGCACTTGTCTGCACTTACCTTGCACTTGCCACCAGCTGGCCCTATTTATTTATTATTTTATTTCTATTCTACTTATTTGTACTGCACTCCCCCCCCTTCCCCTTGCACTTTTTCCCTTCCCCCTACCCCTGCACTTGCGTGGTCTGAATGACACCTGGCCTAGTAGGATCGTTGTCTGTCTTCCCCTTGTTCCCCCCTCCCTGCCTCGTCGCGCCTTGAAACACTTGTGTATAGGCGCGTTACAAATGCCATATCATATCATATCATATCATAAGTTTTCATGGGTGTAGTCATTTTGACACAGGCATGCAACATGCTGTTATGCATTGTGATTGACTATCTTTTCAGTTCCACAGCAATATGTACCACTTTTTGTGCATTAAACATGCAAACATGCATCCTCCAGAGCTGCCATTAATACGTCTGCATATAGCTGATCTGTAACTAGAATGGCAGCGTGGGGCAATGAGGGTGGTCCCTGCCCCTCTCTATCAACACCATTGCCCTCATCCACCCTTGCATACTTCCTATGCGATTATAGATGAATCTTATGGCAAAAGTGACATTTCTATGTAATGCTCAGTATATGACTGTGTCCTCTCTCTTGAAATTCCAGTAGACTTGGGGGGTGGGGGGCTTTGGAGGATGAAGTAATTATGAATCCATAAATCGCATAGTCTTCTTCACTGATAGAGCTTAGAAAGCAGCAATATTCATGTGCCAGTTTATAGTGGGAGGGCCAGACATTTTTGTTTAAATCCTTAAATTCTCATTTGTAAATTCCATTTTTAGTGTTGGCTCCCTGTGCAAAGCTCCCCTTATATTTAAGGCAAAATGAAAGGTATAGATGTGTAGATAGAGGGGATGGCACACCAGATGTATATACTTGCCCTTTCTTTCCTCCATCTGCACTTCAGTGTGTCTCTGTTAGCAGCCAGTTAAAGCAGTGAGTTTCTGTTAGCATTCTTTTAAGGGTCAAGCGTTTTAAACTGCTGTCGCTCAACAATCTCGCTTGAGCACTAAATTGACTGACTTACATAGCAAAGAATTGTAATTGCCTTTAATGAATCCTGACTGCTCTATTTCCTGTCTGACGTTCATGCCATCCTGATGTCACTTGCTTTTTGACGCGTTGCACACGTGGCTACCAGCATGTCCCTCATCACGCCTGTGTGCTATTCTATGGCAAGACAGGAGGCTCATATTATGCATTTCAATCTTTACTCTGAACCACAGCAGCAAAGAATAAAAAACTTTGTAAAACGAAATTTTTTCCAATAAACATAACGTTATAACAATGCAATGGGAAACGTCCCAGTCCAACATGGTGGGCAGGTCATGCGATAGGGAGCGAGCCAGTCCCAATATAGGTCCATTCCTTTAATAACTCCCCCTCTTTCTTTGCTGCTGACCCACAGCTAAGTCACACCTCTGGTTTTCTCTTAGACTGTGTGTTCGAAGTGTTACTTGTATCACTTGGTTTCAGGAAGCAGCGTTTGAGAGAACGCGTTTCTTTTCTTGTTACATTGTATGTATACTGTGAATTTCCTCAAGCAGGCAAGCGGAGCGTTTGTTTATTTCGCCCGCGTTCGCCTGAGGTGATTTCTTCGAGCGTGGCGTTCGCTCGTTAGGCCCGCTCTGTATTACAGAGGTGTTGAGTGCAGCCAGAGGCTTCGCGCATTGTTGCTACACTTTCAGTGACCTTTCCTTGTGGAACACTGCAGCATTCCATTTACTCGTGCGCCTGCTGTAAGGCCGCAAGCATTTTGCTTTGTTTGTTGCGCGCGTCGACCGGCTCAGAACAGTTACATTCTGACAGACGACGCGCGTAGGCTAGGAAGCCCTCTGGCACACGCGGTAAGCGTGCTGCTCGTGAAAGGCAGGATTAGCAGTTCGAGCCTGCTCTCCGCCAAAAAATTTCTATTTTCGTAATATGTTCCCATTTTCTTGTGTACCTCAGTAATAGTGTTACAGTGTGTTGTGTGTTAAATTTTGCCTTTCTTTGCCCTCACACGCTGCTCGCGTGTTTGTCTGTGGGAATTCAGACATTGCCTATGTACTGCCTTGGTGGCCCTTCCCTAAGGTTTGTGGCACACTATTGAATTGAGAACTTACAGCCTGCTCGGCTTGTGTTGGTACAGCTTGACCCGGCTGTGTTTAAATAACGTTTATATATATTTATATATATATTTTACCAAAGAAATTGGTGCTGTCATGGACAAAGGAGTGCTTCCCTCCTCTGCAGATGCCAGCACTCAAGTACGCACTGCCAAAAAAAGTGAGAAGGTGGTTGAAAACATTGGGGATCAAGCCTGTCATTCCCAGCCTTTAGTGGCACAAGCTATTCAGTCCTCTTTGGACTCCGCTTTAACTGATTTAAATAACACTTTGGCCTCAGCCTTTGACAGATTAATTACCCGCATTGCGGATTTTCATCCCTCCCAGGATGCTGCCCCATCTGCGACGTCCCAGGCACCCAGAAAATGTAAGGTTAAAACTAAACATACCCAGGGACAACTCAGTCCCCTAGTGGCCATATCTCCTATTTCTTCCCCTAAGGATAATTTAAAGCGTGGGTGGGAAGAATCTCGGCCTATCTCTTCCACCCCCTGGCCGGCCCCCCGCGCCTTTCGCGCCGGTGGAGCCCCCTATTGATGTCTCATCCTCTGACAGTGCAGATGATTCTGATTCGCCCCCTAAGAGGCAAAAAAGGAAGGTGACCTCAGTAGCCCCTCAGGGGGGTCCACTGCTGGATGGTAGTGGTGTACCTTTCTTTGATCCTGCCCTGATACAACACCCCAGGTCTGCTGAGTGGCAACCCTCTGAGGAGGTTTCCTCTTTCCTCAAGTTCTGGATCAGGCGCCCTATGGCCAAAGAGGATCGTAATAAATTACGGTCGGAGTGTCCAAGACCGTTGCTCGCCGACAAGGTGGCTCTAGCGCCAGAAATAGACCAGTCTATGGCGGCTTTTCTTTCCCAGAAAGGGAAGGACTCCAAGAAGGGGGTCGATAAAGCGTGGCGTAGTTGTCAAGACAGACTGTTGGACATCCTGGGTCCAGTCACGCAGATTTTTGAAATGGCAGAAGAGGCGGCGTCCTCTAATACTCCGATAGATGTTGACGCATTAAAGGGTTGGATCCAACGTACGGTATGCCTGCTCTGCAATGCTAATGCCTCCATATGTAGGGAGAGGAGAAAATCATTATTAATGAGGTTGGATTCCAAACTGGCAGACATGTCAGAGAGGGAAGGTGGCCCTTCAGCTCAGGGTAATTTGTTTGGGGATTCTTTCCTGAAAGATTTGTCAGCATATGTTCACACATTTACAGCGCTGGACAAGGCGCAGGTTAATATAAAAAAGGTTTTTGCCCCAAAGGTTTTTAACAAGGCTGGACGAGGTAGGGCCCGCTCCTCTGGCCGTTTTTCCCAGGGCTCCTCCCGCCCCCGCCAGTTTGCGCCCCGTGGCGCATACCATACCTCCTCTGCTCGAGGGGCACATAATCAATTCTACCCGCAACAAAACTCCAGTTTGAGAGGACGTGCCGGCAGAGGACCCGGAAGATCAAGAGGGCCATCAGGTAATTTCCGAGGTGCTAAAAGTTTTTTCCCTCAAAAGTCTAGGTGGCAGACTAGCCAGGTTCCTTCCACAGTGGGAGGCTCTCACTTCGGATCCTTGGGTGTGACAAACGATTCAGGGTTATCAGATAGAATTCTATGCCCCTCCTTGCCAGTTGTCCTTTCCCCTTCCTTTGGTGTTCGACGAAGTCAAACAATCCCTCATAGATGTGGAGGTACGGGATCTCATCTCCAAAGGGGCGGTAGTCCCGGCCTCTTACAGGGCCTCTCAGTTTCTGAGTACCATTTTTCTAGTTCCGAAACCGGACCAGGGGTTTCGCCCAGTAATCAACCTGAAAGCTCTCAACTCTTTTGTGGTATATCACCACTTCAAGATGGAGGGAATTCATTTACTCAGGGACACTCTTCTCCCTGCAGACTGGATGGTCAAATTGGACCTCAAAGACGCTTACCTAGTGGGTCCCGTCTTTCCCCCACATCAGGAGTTTCTTCAGTTTCAGTGGGGGGTCGGGTGTGGCAGTTTGCATCCCTTCCGTTTGGCCTGTCCTCGGCCCCATGGTGTTTCACCAAGCTCATGCGCCCTGTGATGGCTCTTCTCAGATCCAGGGGGATTCGGATCATAATTTATCTGGACGACATGTTGCTCCTAGCCCAGAATTATCAAACTCTGTGTTCTCATCTGAAATTCACTGTGACCCTCTTACAGGATCTAGGTTTTGTGATAAATGTAAAAAAATCCATATTGAAGCCTACGCAATGTATCCAATTTCTGGGCTTCAATATAGATTCAAAGCTTTGCATCCTTCTTCTCCCAGACAGCAGACTGTCCAAGATAAAGAAGGAAATTCGTATACTCCTCAGGAGAGGGAGGATCTCCCTCAGGCAGTTGGCCAGAGTTGTGGGGATGTTGTCGGCATCCATTCAGGCTATCTTCCCTGCTCCCCTACATTACAGAGTGCTGCAACGCTTAAAAGCCAAGCATTTGCGCAGGTGTCTCTCTTACTCCCAAATGGTGGAATTGCCGCCAGAGGCCATTTTGGAACTTCTGTGGTGGCTCAGGCACATGGAGGCCTGGAATGGCAAGGCAATATTTGGCCCATCGCCGGATGTCGTTCTGGAGTCAGATGCGAGCAGATCAGGTTGGGGAGCCAGATTGGGTCAGGTTTCCACAGGAGGGAAATGGTCGGAGTCAGAGAAACTACTCCATATCAATTGCCTAGAGTTGTTAGTGGGGTCTTTTGCTGTTCGGAGTCTCCTCAAGGATCAGGGGAATTGTTGTGTTCTCCTCCGCATGGACAACATATCTGCGGTGAGGTACATCAATCATCTGGGGGGTACCAGGTCCAAAGTCTTGGCGGATTTGGCGAGAGAGTTTTGGCATTTTTGCCTCGACAGGGATATTCTCTTGAAAGCGGAATACCTCCCAGGAGTCAGCAACGAGGTTGCAGATTGGAACTCCAGGCACCTGCAGGACAGGAGCGATTGGATGTTGAACAGGTCTCTTTTCGCCCGCATAGAGTCCCTCTGGGGTCCTCTGATGATAGACTTGTTTGCCTCCCGACTGAATTGTCAAGTTCCCAGGTTTTACAGTTGGAGACCAGATCCGTTAGCTCTGGCCACCGACGCTTTCCTCCAGGATTGGTCGGGTCAGTTGGGGTATGCCTTTCCTCCCTTTGCAATGATAGCTCGGGTTCTGGTCCAGGTTCGCACTCAGGCGGTGTCTCTGGTTCTGGTTACCCCCTTTTGGCCTTCTCAAGTTTGGTTCCTGGCCCTTCTAGAATTGGCAATAGATATTCCCCGTCTTCTCCCTCGCGATCCCCTGTTGCTGGTGGATCCGGAGGGTCTCCCTCACGAGTTGGTCTTGCAGGGACACCTTGCCCTTATGGCTTGGAAGATTTCAGCTCTTCCTGGTGCTTCAGAGGACTTTCGCAAGACTCTATGGCGGTCATCAGGGACTCCTGGGCGCCTTCTACTAAGGCAGGGTATTCCACAGCATGGAACAGATGGGTTAGCTGGTGTGTGGCTAGGCACCTCAATCCCGTTTCTGCCCCTCCTGTAGAGGTGGTTAATTTTCTAGTAGAATTATTTAAGGAAGGGAAAGCCTACAGGACTGTTAATGGTTTTCGTTCAGCTATTTCAGCCGGTCACCTTTTGGTTAAAGGGGAACCAGTGGGTAGGCACTTTTTAGTGCGAAGGGCCCTCAAATCTATCCGTATTAAGGTTCCGCCACAGCCGAAGTATTCGGTTCTTTGGGATGTTAATGTGGTGCTGCAGCTCTTCAGGTCCTGGCCTCTTAATGAAGAACTGTCCCTGCAGCAGTTATTTGCCAAACTTGCTATGTTACTATGTCTGGTGTCTATTAAAAGGGTCTCTGATATCAGAGCTCTTGATGTGGATAATAAGATGTTCACCCCTCAAGGGGTTACTTTCTTTATCTCACGAAGGACTAAATGCATGACTTCCTCGATATCCTATCCAGCTTTTCCTGAAGATTGTAAACTATGTGTGGTCAACTGTTTGAAATGTTTTGAGATTATAACTGAAGGTTTTAGACCTCCCAATACCTCTCAGCTGCTGATTTCCTACAGGAAGCCCCATAAGCCGGTCTCCCCTTCTACTTTGGCCAGATGGATCAAATGGATTATGCGGGAGGCGGGGGTTGACACATCCTCTTTTGGTCGCCACTCAGTCCGAGGCGCTATGGCCTCTAAAGCAGCCTTTCTGGGGGGTAGTTTGGAACAGATCCTAAAAGCAGCTGACTGGGCAAGGGAATCAACTTTTAAGACATTTTACCATAAGCTTATTGCCCATGTAGCGGTGAATGTAATGCAAGGGCTTTGAACTTGCATAATATGAGCCTCTTGTCTTGTCATAGAATGTCTAATCCCCCACACTAGCGTGAGATGGGGGTTTAGATTCTATAAAAGACAAGGAGGCAAGTATTATCCCACCCACCCACCCTTACTGGTGTTGGTTGTTGTTTCAGAGGGCAGTTGATGACTTCGATGCAGGAGGAAGTGGGAGATTGAGCTCCAGGTTGCAGAAGGTTTCAGCCCCGGCGTCTCCATGGGAGTTTGTTCTTCGTTCTACGTGGAGAATGTGTTCGGTGGTCGTGTGAAAAGGATCAGCGTCAGAAAGAGGGGGAGTTATTAAAGGAATGGACCTATATTGGGACTGGCTTGCTCCCTATCGGCTACCCCCAGGGCATGACCTGCCCACCATGTTGGACTGGGACGTTTCCCATTGCATTGTTATAACGTTATGTTTATTGGAAAAAATTTCGTTTTACAAAGTTTTTTATTCTTTGCTGCTGTGGTTCAGAGTAAAGATTGAAATGCATACTACTCGCCTCCTTGTCTTTTATAGAATCTAAACCCCCATCTCACGCTAGTGTGGGGGATTAGACATTGCCATTGATTTGCTGGGCTCTGAGAGGCCTAGCTCTGCTGCTGGGTGGTGGCCCTTCTGCAGACTATGGCCATGAGTATCTGGGAAGAGGGCTTGTAAAGGGTAAATGAGAAAGCCCTTAAGGGGAGCTATAGAGTCTGTGCTCCGTACGTCACCGGCAACTGTCATTGGCTACTGGATAAGCTTCGCCCTGATCCAAAGCTCTGCAAAGGGAACAAGGGGGCAAGATAAGCTTAGCAGCAGTGAGAAGAAAAGAAAACAAATACACCAGCACACTCTTATGGCGCCACCCTCTCACTTAATCAGATCAGTTTCGTGGAAATCTTAACCTGCCCAAACCAATTCAGCAGCAGGGTTTCCACATAGAGAAGTTAGACTTCTTTACAGGCGACGAAGGTAGCAAACCAGTGAGGGAGCGAAACAGAAACACCAAACAAATGCTCAGAGCCCATGTCAGGGTTCAAAGAAGACTGAAACTGAAACAGAAACACCAAACAAATGCTCAGAGCCATGTCAAGGTTTAAAGATGCTCACCAACCCTTAGTTCTGAATTTGGATTTCCAAAGCCTCACTACCAGTCAGATCACTGAAGAGAACGCCAGCCAATCAGGAGGTATCCATGAGCTCTACATAGTATAAAAGAGGCTCTGCTTCCTCAGTCTGAGAGAAGGGGGCCCAATGACCCGACCAGGAGAGCTGAGCAGACTCTGAGGGGCCAGTGGTCATACTGACATAGGACATTTCAAGATGTCCGCCTGCATGTACACGAACCATTCTTAGCTATAGCACAAGCTAGTCACTGGCAGCAACAGAAACGAAGGACTAACCCTGCTACAAAGGACCCGGTCTCACTGTCTGCACTCAAACCCAACAATGCAAGTTCAGGGTGAAATGCATTGTTTTGTTTTTCTTCTTGCTGCCCTCTTGTCCACAAAGATTCATTTATAAAGGAACATTTTTTTGCAGCCAATTCTGGGATTGAGTCTGTATTTCTTCTTATCATAGCCTGAGTGCAGCTGCATTTCGAACTGTCAGTCCAACCTCTTCTTTTCATATATTTATATATTACATGGCCTGCGGTAGCGCCCATGTAGTTATGGTTAATTTGCTAAACCCATAAGAAGAGCACTTTTTGGGTGGCTTATAACTTTGCTCCCCCTGGATGAATCCTCACCAAACTTTGCAAAATAAGTATATGGCCCACTCTTATTTTGCAAAGTTTGGTGAGGTTTGGTCAAGGGAGGAAAAGTTATAGGGGGAGTCCCAAAATGTCTTTTTTTCCCATAGACATGATGGGAAAAAATTAGTGTCACGCCCACAGCCCAAACCGCTGGACGGATTTTCACCAAATTTGCGGCAGGAGTGGCGGCTTGATCCCGGAAGCGTGCTTTTGTTAATTTGGCGTAAATACGTCCAGTAGGTCTTTTTTAAACGACCAAAATGTAAGCAAAAAATGTAGTGATATCTATGTCCGCTCCGCGGACTTACTTCCCTGTTCGGTCCGTGGACTGGCCTCTGATTGGCTGGTTGGTCCGCGGACCCGCTTCTGATTGGCCTGAAAATGTGCAGACTTTTGAGTGGTCCGCGGACATCTGGACGCGCCCGCTGATTGGGTGGTGCGTGTACATCGGGACACGCCTGCTGATTGGGTGGTGAGAATACGTGAAAGGCGTTGGTTTTCATGAAATGCCTGCCATCTTGGATTTGCTGACTTTTTTGGGGTCCGCAGACAGCGTAGTGAAAACATTTTAAAAAAGCAGCATTGCACTTGTCAAACTCAACAAACAATCTCTGGGGATGTGGGGGGATGAGGATTGGATTGGATATGGCCATAAGAAGCCAAGAAACGAGTTGTTTCACCCCCTTGAAGGTCCAGGAACACTCCAGATGTCCTGGGGCAGTCCTGTGGTGTTTGTGGGCGCTTCAGATGTCCTAGGACATCTGTACCTATTTCTGCATTAAAGGTTTGGGGAAAAACAGTTTTTGGATGGCTTATAACTTTTGTGCCACTCAATGAAACTGCATGTAATTTTGCAGTATTATTCTAGAACTAATCCTGAATGGTTTTGCAAAGTTTTGTGGGATTCTGTCAAGAGGGGGCAAAATTAGAGGGAGGGTCCCAAAATATTGTAAAGGCATATAAATGTGGTGTCATTTGACAAATTTGCACAACATTTGGCAAAACGATTTTGGATCTAGATATAAATGGTTTTTTTAAAGTTTAGTGGGATTTTCTCGAGAGGGGGCAAAATTAGAGGGGGGGTCTCAACATTTTTAGATGGCTTATAACTTTGTTGCTATTTGACGAATGTGGACAAAGGTTTTGAGAAAGATTATAGACCCAACCTTCAATGTTTGTGTAAAGACTGAATGGATTTTGTCAAGTGGGGGATAAGTTATATGACTATTGTATGTACATACATATTGAGACTTTTAAAAAAATAAAACATGGGCGGATTCTGAGCAAACTTGTGAGGAGCATTGGCAAGGACATTAAAGCATGGTTTTGCAAATGTGCCCATGTTTTATTTTTTGACAAGTGTAATAATGTGGGTACAAAAAATAGTCATATACCTTTGGTGACTGAGGTATAGCCTGTGGCCATGGACAGTAGCCAGATTGTCTGGGTCATGGCATAAGGTCATGATGCAGACAATCTGGCTACTGGCCATGACCGCTAGGGACGGAAAATGGTGTTAAAGTGGCTATGTCTATCTGGGTTATTCGAAGGTAGGATAGGTTTGAAAGGGAAAAAAGTGCTTGTGGTAATATGTTCATAGGGTTTTGCAGGCTGCCATGGCAAGGGAAGAGGGGCTGTGTACGGAGCTCCGCCTTCTTTTTCCATGTTGGCTGTCTTGCAAAAGGGTTTTCCTTCCTTCTTACAGTGGGACGCCAGAGGCGTCCCGCTATAGGAAGAAAAATCTATGTTTTAGCACCCTGGATTCCCGCTTTGGGAACCACGGGTGCTAATGGCCTTTATCCCCCATTTCAGGGGCTGCAATGGACGATAATGGTCCGTAGCCCCCCTTATTTATTTATTTATTTATTTATTTATTTATTTATAATGCACCAATGCCCGCAGACATCAGGCTGTGTGGTTACAGTATTTGCTGAGGAAGATGAGGTGGAGGAAGACAGCTTACTACTTGCTGAGAAAGGAACAACCTTTCTGAGAGCATTGCGGTCATTGGATTTGGTGTGGCGGTGCATGGAGGTGGTCCCGTAGGAGTACTGTGCAGGTAGTCTGCGACTGAGTACAAAATTGCACTCAGTGCATTTCACTTTGGTAGCTTTAGCCTTTGGCACACTCCCAACAGTAGCAAAGAACTGGCACACACATGATTCGATCTTGGTGCTAGAAGTAGGCATCTTCTTAGCCCTCTTCATTGTCTTTGAAAGTACTGCGCTTTTTTTTGTGTGAATGTCCTCCAGCTGGTGGTGGTGGTGGCTCTTGGGGAGGAGGGATGGCATATAATAACTGATGCCATTTTTAAAATAAAAAGCAGTTTTGATAAAATTCTTCCAAGTATGTACTATGTAGTAGATTGGTAATGGATAATGTTTGTTTGTTTGTTTATTTGGTAATGCGCTCCCAACCCCTGGGTAGCTGGGTGCAGCAGATACAAGGATACTTTAGGCTTAGTTACAAAATACAGATAGTTACGTATAACATATAGACATATAACATATTTACAATTTGGTGGGGTATATGCAGTGCATGATCAACAATGCTAGGCACTTGGGAACACCTATATATACATATGTACAGATGCCGGTTATACAGGGATCAAAGGATCACTCAGTGTTAATTGTCATTGGTTCGCAACCAGGTCAGCAGATTTCTCCTAAAGCTAGAGTATGGTTGTTTCACCCTGATGTGAGTGGGCAATGCATTCCAATAGAGTGCAGCTTTGACAGGGAAGCTAGATCCACCTGCTTTGGCCAGTCTACATTTAGGAATGTTTAGGCCGAGGTGATTGGAGGCTCTAGTTTGGTAGGTAGGGCTTTTTCTGGTCAGTCTGGCAGAGAGATAAGGGGGGACCACGTTATTAAGACACTTGAAGGAGAGGGAGGCCAATTTGAGGAGTATCCTATCACTAACTTTTAACCACTGATGGTCTCTTCTAAGGTTAGATATATGTTCACGACGGGGTATATCCAGGGCTGCTCTCAACGCATTGTTTTGTGTTATTTGAATTTTATTGATGATACTTTTATTAGCTCCGGCATATAAGGCATTACAGTAATCAAGTTTGGACATTATTAATGCATTGGCAAGTGTAATGCAGCTAGTTTTAGATAGAAAGGGTCTACAGGCTCTAATTAATTTACAAGTATAGGCTGTAGATGAGGCCATGGAGCTGACTTGTTTTTTTAGTGAAAGTGTGGAGTCCAGGTATAACATTGCCATCGATGGTAAAAGCGGCATATTTGGGACTTAGTTTTTTTAGGTTGGAGTCAGAACCCAGGATCAGTATCTCGGTTTTGTCATCATTCAGGCAGAGTCCATGTGAGGCCATCCATGCCTGAATGATGAGGTATATCCTGTTTACCAGCTCTGTATCTTCGACTAAATTGCCTGTTAGGGGAATAAGGATCTGGGAGTCATCAGCATAGTTAGTATATGTAACACCCAGACGGTCAAGTTTGTCGAAGAGAGGCTTGGTAAAGATGTTATACATTGTTGATGAGACACATGAACCTTGTGGGGCACCACAGGTAATTTGGATTGGGTCTGCTGAGGCTGATGGGGAGAACACTCTCATCGTACGGTTGGCAAGGAAGGATTGAACCCACGCTATGGCTTCACTCGAGAAGTGTGCAGCTGATGTTAGAAGTTTGCATAATACTGCGTGATTTACCAGATCAAAAGCTGATGGTCGAGGAGGAGTAGCATAGCTTTTTTCCCTTTATCCTTCAGCTTGTCGATTTGTGTTTTTAGGTCAATTAACGCTGTTTCAGTCCCGTGTTGTGGTCTGAATCCAGATTGGCGTGATCCTAATAGGTGGTTTTCGTCCAAATAGGTTTGAATTTGGAGGTAGGCTACTCTGTCAATGATTTTGAGGAGGAGGGGAACCGTTGTTATTGGTCTACAGTTGGTGGCAATGGACGGGTCAAGTGTCTGTTTTTTAAGGAGTGGTAATACCCATGATTCTTTAAGGTTAGTTGGGACGGTACTTGAATTAAAGGAGGTGTTAATTAACTTGGAAATGAAAGGTGCTAGCTCTCTGGCTGCATTCTTAATAACTTGGGCCGGGCAGCTGTCCCCCTGGCAGTTAGAGGGTTTCAAGGATAGTATGACCTTTTCAGTGTCCAAAATGGAGATGTTATTGAATCTGAAAGGTGCGTTTGGTGATAAGGTGCTAGTGGGAGGGGGGGTGTGCGTCTCTGTGGAGCGCAATGCTCTTTTCTTTGCGGATATTTTAGTTTGTAGTGTGGCAATTTTGTTGGATAAGGCGTTTTGGATGCTGGTGCACCATTGTTTATCTTTCGGGCTATTATCTATAGGTGGAATAGGGTTCTCCATTTCACGGAGGATGGTGAAGAGCTCCTTAGTATTATGGTTGGCTTTGGAGATTCTTTCGTTGTACCTGTTTCTTTTGGTAAGGATGATTTCTTTTTTGTACATGTTAGCGAAATTGGTTAGGGTAGATTTATTTTCCGCTGTAGGGGTGTGACACCAGATAGCTTGTAATTTCCTTTTCTGGAGTCTCAATTCTTTGAGTTGGGGGGTAAACCACGTGTTCAGATGGGATTTCTGTTTGCTTTTATGAAGTTTGATGGGCGCTATGATGTCCAGGGCTTTGGTCATGGTGTTGTTGAATGTGGCTATTAGCATATTAGGGGCAGAGTTATTGGTGAGAGCAGAGAGGGAAGGTAGGAGGAGTGGGAGCAATTTTTCTGCAGTAATGTCTTTTTTTCCTTCTAGTATGGAGCGGTGGAACTAATTCAGTATTTTTCTGTATTGGTGCCTCTATGGCAGTCAAGAAGTTCATTAGGTAATGGTCTGTCCAGGGTTGGGGGGGTTATTTTGGTAATGGTAATCGTGCAATTCAGGTTGGCTACCCAGTCTAGGGTACAACCTTTTATGTGTGTAGGGTTTGCAACTGTTTGGGTCAAGCCAAAATCCGTCAGAATGGTTTCAATGGAATGGGCATGTTTATCCTTGGGGTCATTAAATCCCAGATTGAAGTCTCCTAACAATAGTAATTATGAGGTGTCCTTAATGTTGTTGGTAAGGAGGCTGGAGAGGTCTTCTTCGAATGAGCCAATGGGACCTCGGGGTCGGAATACTAGAAAGATAGTTAGCCTACTATTGTTTGAGATCGGGAGTTTGGCTGTGAGTAGCTCGCAGGATTTTAGTTCATAAGTAGTACTCAGCCTTAGTGCAAGTTTAGTTTTGGCTATGATGGCCAGGTCACCTCCTCTAGCGTTGGGCCTATCCACTCTAAGTATTTGTTATCCCTCTGGTATGGCTAACATGAGGGCTGGGCCTGCTGCATCGTGAAGCCAGGATTCGGTCACAGCTAAGATGTCTAGACCGTCGGTGATAAGTAAGTCTGCTATTTCGGTGGTGTGTGCTATGAGGGTTCTGGCATTGATGATAGCTCCATTGATAGTTGTCTCCTTACGCTGCCCTTGTGTAAGGGGAAGTCTCTGTTTAGGTGGGTTGCTTTTGGCAAGAGTTTTATGTGCAATTTCTATGGTTGGTGTGGGTAGGAGGGAGCGTACCGTTCTGGTATTTTGCCGTCTGTCAGAGTCTTGGGTGCTAAGGCTGCTAGCCTTGGGGTCGTAAATTCGGGGCAGTCTCGCTCTCAGTCTAAGGTTTCTTTCCTGCAAGGCGCAGGGTATGAGTGCAGTATAGGTCATTATTATGAAGGTACCGAGCAGTAAGTTTCATAAACATTAGTGGAGTCTTAGTAGAGGGCATGGTATAGTTGGGCAATAAAGGTAATAGAGCCCTTAAAGGTTGTAACGCCAGATATGGGCGGCAATATTTGGAGACCGTGTTAATGCTCTATGCTAGTATGCAAGGCAGTTGAGCTCCACACAGTAGTAGTCCGCATGGGTAGATAGGATCCGTTAATATGTAAAGTTAGTTTATACAGGCATCTGAGGTGGATTCTATACAGATGTAATAACTGTAGTTACTAGCAAGTGGCAAGTTTAGCAAGAGAACAGGTGGCAGTGTAAGACTGCTGAGCATGCATGCAGTTCTAGTATTAGATACCATATAAACTTAATTGAGTAGGCAACAGTTTAAGGTAAGAATACAGTAAGTGCAGACTAGTCATATAGATACATCAATATGCACCAGTGATGGAGCACCTAGATTCGAAATAAGCAAGGCAAGCTGAGAGCCATATAAATACACCAATATGCACCAGTGATGGAACACCTAGATTCGAGATAAGCAAGGCACGCTGAGAGCCATATAAATACATCAATATGCACCAGTGATGGAACACCTAGATTCGAGATAAGCAAGGCAAGCTGAGAGCCATATAAATACATCAATATGCACCAGTAATGGAACACCTAAATTCGAGATAAGCAAGGCACGCTGAGAGCCATATAAATACATCAATATGCACCAGTGATGGAACACCTAGATTCGAGATAAGCAAGGCAAGTTGAGAGCCATATAAATACATCAATATGCACCAGTGATGGAACACCTAGATTCGAGATAAGCAAGGCAAGTTGAGAGCCATATAAATACATCAATATGCACCAGTGATGGAACACCTAGATTCGAGATAAGCAAGGCGAGCTGAAAGCCATATAAATACATCAATATGCACCAGAGATGGAACACCTAGATTTGAAATAAGCAAAGCAGGTTGAGAGCCATATAAGTACATCAATATGCACAAGTAATGGATCGCCTAAGTTCGAGATATACCGGGAAGCCTAAGATAGGCAGTATAGATAGCCTGGTATGCATAGTCAATGAATACCTAAAATCAATAATGTGCAATACACAGTAGTAGGTAATGGTGAGGAGACGGTAGGCATGTTAGATGGTGAAAGGTAGCCCTGTGTTCGTTGCATCAGTTAAAAAGTTCCTAATGTTTCCAAAATCCCAGACTCTGCTGAGTATCATGCGCATATATGCATATTTATTTGCCTGAGCATGCAGAGCTGTGAGGTGCAGAAATGACGGTCGTAGTTGAGGCAGGATGGTGGTTCAGACATGGCCTAGGCAGGGCAATGCAGGGGGGGAGGATTCTAAATGCCTTAGTGACGGCACTCAGGAGGAGGGCACATCATATATAAATATGGCGCAGCCAGTGTGCGAGTTATCCTAGTGTCATGCTGAGGCATACCTGAATGAATGAGTCTGCAAATGGATCCACGGCCGCAGGACTGGGGCAGCGTTTCTGGCCGATGGCCAGAAAGGCGATGGCCGGCTACGCCTCCCGGCGTCTGATAGACCTCAATTATAGTCGGATGGACCAATCAGGCAAGGCAGCCGCATGGGTAGCCGATAGCACTGAGAGAGTGGGCTGCTGACGTTAGGCGGCCATCTTTGAATGGCGGCCGCAAGGCATAGAGATATCAGCCGAATTACAAAAGCAGCATACACGGAGAAAGGCGTGCGTTGTATAGCACAGGAGAAAAAGCTTGGGTGAAGCGAATGTGGCGCTTTAGTCGGGAGCTGCGCCGACTTCATTCGAATGAGGGTGAGCCCACAGGCTTACCTCCGAGTGGGGGGGGGAGTTCCTGCTTCTCCCCCTACGACGATGCACTGCTCCAGCAGTGTTTAGGATCTCCTGTTCCCTCGGTACCTCGAAATGAGTACGAAAAAATGAGTACGAGAAAGGTGTAGGAGGTGTGCAAGGGAAATGTTTAAGTTTAAAGTTCCTAGATCAGCAAAAAATGCAGTTCGGAACTGTCTTCGAAGCACGAATACGTTCACAAAGTGGAGACGCCTTCGCGAACACATTCCCCATGCAGCACGCAAGCATTTGGTCATGTGGCACTGTCCAGAAGGTCTGCGATGAAGTCAGACGTTCCCGGATGTCTACGGATGCAAAATTATTTTTAAAAAGTTGCAAAAAGTGTATCGGCATGTTGGAAATGATGCTACAAGGTGGGAAATGGCAGAGTTTTAAGGTGAAACTTACCTGGCCTACTGCCTCCCTCAGCACAAGCAGCACTCAAAATCGTGTTAACATGGTGTGCATTTGTCCCTCCACAATCAACAACAATAATATCGTCGGGATCGAGCGTCACCAAAGTCTCACACAGACAAACCAAAAGCAATCACTTCATTGTAGGTGCTCCATACGCGTACAAGCCCACATGATATACTCCAAACATAACTCCCACCGGACTCTGTTTTCCATTCACTGTCAAGTAATGTATGTGCAATTCACCCACAAAGCATACGCTGTGACTCGTACAACACAGAGCCATAAGCTCACCCTCTGCATTTAGGTCGACAAATATACCGTATACCACAGTCTGTGCGTGCACTCCACACCCAGAATGCTTATTACGCAATCCCATGTCCTCCACAGTCCCAAATATAAGATGGCCATGTGCAAAAGGGGCAAATGTTACACATAGAAGCCTGCAACTGTTGCGATGTTTGCTGACTTTTCCTGTCCGCGACCACGGGAGTAGGGGAATAAATGTCAACCAGGGTAAGGGATGTCCTTTGTTCTGGTGGCTCTTAAAAAAGCAGTTTTAAATGTTTTTTTTTGTTGAACAGCTTCCACAGTAACAACTCTTTTTTCGGGCTTTTATAATTGTTTTTATTTGTTGCACTGCGAATCACATTCTTACAATAGTGTCTTCAGTGCAGCCTACAGATTTGAAAACCAAATGTCATTGCGACTGGGCGACAATGAAATGCAATTTCCATTGAGAAGGTGCACATATCGATAACCAAGGTTGTCATTCGCATAGGAGCAAATCCCAGCCGCATGCGAAAATGTACACATGCTTCTGTTGATAAGACACCTTCCCACCTCGGGCTGCCGACAACATTCTTAGGAATAGTTATATACTGGACTTGGTGGTATATGAGAAAAGCACCTTTGCAGTGGCAAAAATGCGCTGCACTTCTTTCATCATCTTTTTCAGTTGATGGTACACACTTGCACAAGCTATGGAACCCAAAAGCAATGCTCCATAGTGCACTACCACAACGTGTACAGTACCTACAGTGGCCACTCATCGACATTCTGCAAGCAAATGGTTGTAAGTACAGACAGAGATACCGCACCACAAAGCCTCAACTTCGTCCACATTCAAATTGTCATTAAGACCTCTTTTCACGGCATACTGGAGCAGATCTACCAAAAAGCGATCGCTCACTATGAAAACTGTGTGTCTCGCCATCTCTGCCAGCCTCACTACACAGAGTAATGAAACAAAATATGGACACCTTTCCTGTGACGCACACTCTAACCACCTGATTGGACAATTGCAACAATCGCATTTCCATTGGCCAACATGTACAAAAGCGCAGAATGTAGCATGTGCGCATCGCAAAGTATTGTGAGAGCCACGCCCCAGTAAATCATGAACAGTCCTTCCCTTTCCACTATCATCTTGGCACCATGCCCTTATTAGGTACTGCTAAGTACTCACACACACATCCACCAATGCCCTCTAAGACTTCAGCATCTTACAATGTTAGTTCTCCACAAGACTTCATAGGTACCGTTACAAAATAAGCCTGCACATGCGTTATTGGAAAGCACGTCCAGTGGAAAGGTCAGTGAAATATTCCAGGAGTTATACATGCACATTCATCCACATAAGCACCCATCACCACAAAAGAAAGGTATGAAAAATGTTTTGCCCGTATGTTCACAACTCTGTTATAAGTGCCTCTGCGCACGATATCTGCTTCCAAGCGTCCACTACGTGTTTAAAAAGCATACTGATGTTCCTCCCATCTCCTACCATGAATGGCAATTTGTTGGTATGTGCTTGCAATGTTTTCATTTGCCCATATCATACACTATATTAGTGAAACAGGAACTCAGGTCTTTCCTTCCCACAATGCTACGAAAATTGTTCCCCACTAACCCACCTACTACATAACTCATAAAAAGAAGTCACTAAAGCCACCACTGAATGTATCTTAGAAACCTACAGTCACTTTCCAAAAGGTCAGTGTCTGCACGGCTGTGGTGCTTTGTACTCTGCACTATTACCACAGGTTCTTTTTAATTCTGCCAGCTTCCACTATGTGCCCTCACCAGCTCATCCATAAGATGAGTGTGCAACTTGTCCTTGGCCTGAACAGCAGGGTTTGTCTCTCTGCTGGACTAAAATGCCTGCAATAGCTCCCAGTGGCTGTGAACAATAAAATATAAAAGCCCTGTGCATTATGCAGAAGACCTAGTGGTTCCTGGGACCTCAATACCTTGCACATTCACTTCCTAAATATCTGCTTGCTCTAGCTCTTCCCTCATCCACCTCCTACTCCCTCCGGTTCATTTGTTTCTACACGCAACCAGGTGGTGGTAGATGTGTTTCTTCTGCTGGGGCCTACCTGTGGAGCACGCTCTCTGTCTCCCTGGACCTTGAGGAGAAGCATAGTAGGCTCTGAAAGTACCTGAAAACCTTTTCATGTGCTTCTTTTTTCCCCTCTTCTCCCTTGCTCACTTCCTGGCTAAAAATTAGTATTGTGCACTGGTTTCCTACCCACCCTATAATCTGTGCCCCATGCCACCTCCCTCCCTACAGTTCAACCCCTGCACTAGATTTCTGCCAACCTCCGCAATTGGGGACTGTTTTCTAGAACCCTAACAGTCCAGCCACCACTTGATGTGTACACTTATCCTTGCACTTTCCAGCACGGCTGTAGTTGCATGTATTTCTATTTTTTATTGTTCCCATGTACTGCACTTTGCCCTCCCCCTTCCCATTCACTTGCGCACTCTCAATGTCAGCTGGCCTAGAGGAATCAATGTCTCTGTGTGGCCTCCGTTTTGCCTCTCTTTCCTCAGCGCGCCTTCAAACACTTGTATGTAGGCGCGATACAAATGGCACAAAATATTATAGCACATCATATCATATGATGCACACACTGCATTCATGACAACATGATGCCTGCCACGTACCTTGTACACTTCACTTCACAATATGGTCTTTCCATTGTAATGTATGTACTACAAATGTCGGAAAAGTCATCCCACCAAAGCAGCAAGCAGCAGGGAATGTATATTAGCAACGTTAAGGATGTGCGTGCAGTGCATGCATACATGCAGGATGCATGCCCCTTACTTTTCAGACTTTCACCATAGCCTCCTACATTTATCTGCACAAACTGACCTCCTGCCACAGTGTTTGTGTACACACCACAACCAGCAACCACATTGGCCATTGGTTTAGCCTCCACAGTGCCAATGCTATAGCTGCCATCCTAAAAACACCCGGATGTGCCACGTCTAATCCTCAAAGTCCTTCAAAATCTGCGGCATTACTGTGCTAGAAACTGGAGGGGGTTCAGATAGTGTGGGGTTGTGAGGGAATGTCAGGGGTGGGGATTGTGTCTTTAGGATTGTCTCTAAAAACACTTATATGTATATTATTTTTTTGTCGTGTTTTTGTTATATACGTGCATTCATACATTTTCTTTTTCCTGTTTTTCTATCTTTTGCTCACTGTCCGTTTGCTTCTCCTCCTGACATTTTTCTGGACTGAAGATGAACGCTTATCTTACATTTCTACAGGATTCTCTGCAATGCTTTGTTCAGAGTGGCAAACACAACAGCATTGCCAATGGAAGTCAAAAGAATGCCATTTCCTTTGACCCACTGGAAATCTTGCTGGTTATTAATGCTTTCATAGTTGGTGCAGAACATCCCAGCACTGCACATAAACTTGCACATGCTGCTGTTTATCCAACATATCCCGACCTCTGGCTGTGGACAAATTACACCGCCATGCTCCCATTGTCCTCTTGGTGTCATCGATGAAAAAATCACCTTTGCAGTAGGAAATATCTGCATCACAGCTGTCATCAACTTCTTTAAGTAAGCGAGCAAACGTGAGCAAACGTGAGCACGACATATGCCCCAAATGTAGTCCTCCAAAAAGCATGACCACCACATCTACAGTACCAACAGAGGCCATAGGGTGCAAAGGAGATCCATGCACCCAAAAACCCACTCATAAACTGTGCCCCAAAAAGTCTGCACTCCTTCCAACTGAAAGTCAGTATCGAAACCTCTTTCAACGGCATACCTGTGCAGATCGTGCACAAAGGTATCACCGACTATAAGCACCCGCTGTCTGTCCACCTGTGCCAACCTCACTGCATCGAACTTTGGGTAAATATGTCACCGCCCCTTCCGGAGAACCACACCCTCGAATCCTCATTCGAGAATCCCCACAGTTCCATTTGCGAAGGCTCCATGCTCAGAAGGCCATGATGTGGCACGTGCGCTTTCCCAGGTACAGCTAAGGCCACGCCCCAGTAAAGAAGACACAATATTTCTTCCCTTTGCACTCCAACACTCCCTTAGTAGCGCCTATTGGCGACTATGACATTTTCAAAAACGTCTGCACCAATCACATTACTGCACCTTGGCATTGCACACTATCATTTCTGTACACAACTCCATATTTCCTGTTAAACACTTTGAGAACACGTTACCTTTGCTTCCAAAGCCCCTCCACCAGACACTTTTCCTACAGGATGCCCTATTTCAGCATCCACAATGATCCTGCGGCGCACACAGCACACCTTTTGCCATGCACACAACAGTCCACCCTTGCTCACACCCATCCATGCATGCGACCATGTGGGCAGCTAACATAGTGCACAAAAGTGACATATGTAGAGGCACTTCAATCCAACTCCCTCACACCATAAAGCACCCATTCATGAAAACAGGTCGCAATTAGCAGTATCCACAAACATACCACAGCCTCCATCACCCCTACCCACTGTCATTCACAAAGTATTGAGTCACTACCGACCTAACCACAACATTTTCACAACATTGGCCCTACTTCAACAAATCTGCACACAGCACAGTAAAGAACCCATGGAAGCTGCACTTCAACCATACCCTATGCCATACTGCCAGTATGCACACACTGTACCCAGTACCCACACTGCGTGACTTTTCATTGCACCATCTCCAATCACACATCTAACACTTTACCATGTTCTAATAGCAACCTCATCTACGGAACCAAACATACCCACCTACTAGCTCACTTCTACTGCTCTATGGCGTCTGAAATGTACTCCACAACCATTGTTTACAGGTCACCACACTCTACCAGATGCACAGTCAAAATTGTATTAGTGGCATGGGTTTCCTCAAGTCCTAGGCTCTTCAATGCATCACCTATGGCCTACAACCTTCGGCCATGCACCCAATAGGCTAGGCCTTAAACACAGGCACCGCAACGTAATGGCACCATGCATATGACCATATCACTAAGTACGCCAATCCACATGCACACCACTGCCACCAGCACTCCTACCCAACCTGCACACGCATCCACCAATCACATACTGAACCTCTGCATTGCACCCATTCACGAAAACAGGTCGCTATCAGCAGAATCCACAAACATACCAGAGCCTTCACCACCCCTACCCACACCCTTTCACAAAGTATTGTGTCACTACCAACCTACCCACAACCTTTTCACAACATTGGCCCTACTTCAACAAATCAGCACACAGCATAGTAACCCAGCACATTTAAGGTGCACTTCTACAATATCCTGTTCCATAGTGACAGTATGTAAACCCAGCACCCAGTGCCCACACTGCATGACTTTTCACATCACCATCGAAAGTACACATCAAAAACTTTACCATCTTGTAACAGTGTCCTCACCTGTGAAACCCAACATGCACGCATGGCATCTCACTTCTGCTGCTCTATTGCACCCAATAGGCTAGGCCTTGAACACATGCACTGCAATGTAATGGCACCATGCATTTCACCATAGCACCAACTACGCCAATCCACATACACACCACTACCACCAGCACTCCTACCCAACCTTCACACGCATCCACCAATCACATACTGAAACTCTGCATTGCACCCATTCACGAAAACAGGTCGGTATCAGCAGAATCCACAAACATACCACAGCCTCCACCACCCCTACCCACACCCATTCACAAAGTATTGTGTCAGTACCAAGCTAACCACAATTTTTTCACATTTGCCCTACTTCAACAATTCACCACACAGCATAGTGACCAAGCACAATGAAGGTGCACTTCTACCAAATCCTCTTCCATACTGACAGCATGAAAACCCAGCACCCAGTGCTAACTGCTGCAGCATCCAAAATGCATTACTGCAGTGTGTGTCCTAAAGTCCTAGCCTCTTGAATGCACGGCCTACGGCTTTCGGCCATGCACCCAACAATCTAGGCCTTCAACACTTTCACTGCTACATAATGGAACCATCCATTTCACCATGTCACCAACTTCGACCATCCACATACACAGCACTACAGCCAGCACTCCTACCCAACCTGCGCACCGCCATGGAACTATGCAGCAACAAATTGCACCCGTTAACATAATGTATAAAGAAAACATTCTCTCCTGCACCCCTGTGCACTTTCATGCACTGCCAAAGTACCCACAACGTAATGGCACCATGCGTTTCACCATATCACCAACTACACCAATCCACATACACACTACTGCCACCAGCACTCCTACCCAACCGACACACACATCCACCAATCACATACTGAATCTCTGAATTGCACCCATTCACTAAAACAGGTCGCTATCAGCAGAATCCACAAACATACCACAGCCTCCACCACCTCTACCCACACCCATTCACAAAGTATTGTGTCACTACCAACCTAACCACAACTTTTTCACAACATTGGCCTTACTTCAACAATTCAGCACACAGCATAGTAACCAAGCACAATGTAGGTGCACTTCTACCATATCCTCTTCCATGCAAACAGTATGCAAACCCAGCACCCACCCAGTGCCCATACTGCATGAATTTTCATAGCACCATCGCCAAGTACACATCAAAAACTTGACCATGTTTTAACAGTGTCCTCACCTGCAAAACCAAACATGCACGAATGGCAGCTCACTTCTCCTGCTCTATTGCGTCTGAAATGTGCTCCACACCCATTCTTTAAAAGTCACCACCCTCTAACTACTGCAGAATCCAAAATGCATTACTGCCGTGCCATGCAGCCAACAGTCTAACTAAACGGCCGCTACCGTGACTTGCGTAATATATATAAATATATAAATATATATGTTAATTTGCAGTAGCGCAGTCCAGCAATTTCTCTATTTCTTTAACATTTGGTGGACATTGGAGTGCTTCTTTTATATATCTCCATTGGTGCATTGCAGCAAATTAGGCTTTGCAACAATTAAGAGCCGGCATTTTCTTTTCAACGATGCTTTGCAAATATTGTTGTGAGAATGGGAAATTACAATGTGCTTAAAATGAGATTAGATGGAGGACAAAGGATGTTTGTCATCAGAGTGGATGTGAGGAGAGAAAAAGAGTAGCATTTGGGCACATTTAAAGATTACTACTGTGAGCGGTGTGTCGGGGCATTACTACTGTGAGCGGTGTGTCGGGGCATTGGGCATTGGGCATGGCTGAAGGCCACTCCCCAAACAGTGTGGCAACATTCAGTGGCTGCCATGAGTATGCTCTGGTTTCCAGTGATGTCACTGATGATGTAACATTTGATGTCATAAGTGATGTCATGTGTGATGTCAATGGCAATGGCATCTGTGATGTCATCAGTGTGCTCATGGATTGTGCAAAGTTGCGCTCAGTTAAGGTGTCAAGGATTCCAGCACTTGCTGAATTGCAAGGGTTTTGTTGCATTGAATTGTTCCAACTTAACTCTTTCTTAACTAAATATTTTTCACTAAAATATACATATGTTATCTATATCCCAGGCACCATCAGTGTTATGGTGGGTCTGGTAAATGTGAGAGTAAAATAGGTACTTGCTGGTAACAAGCCATACATGCCACAGAGACACCCTAAAAGTGAACCTCCAGTTCAGAGTTACTGAGAAATTCATGATCCCAAATGAGAGAGAAACACTGGTCTAGATGTCTGCATCATTGAGAGCTGTCTGTCTTCGTTTGTTACACACTATTATATTTTATTTACTTTATTTTCATTTAATATGTTTCAGATCAAAAGAACTTTTCACATATACACATATACATCTTATATATTATATATGCTATAAACATAAATTCATTCTTAGCTAAACATTTCTAATAATTCAAATCTCGTAACAAACTTAAACTCCTCAACCTTCTAAAAAGAGATGTATACTTACATACAGCATATCGCTACTAAAAGACATAAGTTCATTATCCAATATCATGTTGCAAATCTCTGCATGTCTTATCAAGTTACGTATCAGCATTTCTAACTGTTCATCCCGCTAATGCATAGTACCATCAATTTCCATACTCTGAATAATGCATATTGTATTGCCTTGCTCTCAGAATTATGGCAATATTTTCAAAATTCTCATGATTTTATATTATCATAATCATACAAACCTACCCCATGACTGATATAAGTATCTGTCATGAACTCACAGGACGTCAGCACATGCCGATTTGTCTATAGTATTCCTTCGTACAGACAGACCCTACATAATCTTTTCTCTGGAGGTAATCCCATTTGAGCACCGTGGATTGACAATGTTGGGGGTTGGCCAAGTATAACTTCCGGTGAAGGGCAAATTTCCAAGTATTGCTGCATTCCTGCCAGCCTAGGAACCCTACTTCCATATTCTTGATAGATCTTTAGCTTGGCTAAATGTTCATAGATATTGATCCAGTCACTGGATCTTAACCTCTTAATCAATGTACCAGAAATCCTCCGATCAATCTGGCGTCCAGCCTATATTGTCAAACGCTTTCTCATTAAGGGTTCGGCACTCTCGTAAAAGTGCCCATGACTGATTATTCAATGAAAGCCCCAGTTGTCTTAAAAGTGGGCATCATTTTTAGGTATGAAATAGCACTTTTACAGGTTACTTGGCCTGTTAAAGTGGTCAGGCCAAGTTCCAATCCAAATGCTGCCATGGGAATCCTAGCAGGAATTTTTAAGATGCGCTTCCAAAATGTACCCGTTAACATATGTAAGCATGTGATAAACTCAGTTGTTATCGTCACACGGCTTCCAGCCCGTATATCCTCCCTCCAGGGCAGAATCACTACTTATATAGCATTACGACCACCCTCATTGCATAACCCGCTGCGTCTTGGCCTAACTTCCTGATCATTGTTATTAGTAACAATGTTTTCTCTTTTTGTGTGCTACCAAGTACTTAAGTGTGCGAGAGGCAGTGATACGAAGCTCTAGGTAGCAATAGGCATCTACCTTCACACTAAGGCAAGCTGTAATATGCATTATGCGCACACGATGTTTTTTCCATCCGAAATACATATACTTAGTTACTTCGTTTTTTCTATGTTTAGTTTCGAACCATTCTCGCAGGCCTAGCTGCATAACTCTTCCATCTTTCTCTGCAGGCCAATATAGGTATGATCTGCCAGTATGATGTCATCTGCATATGACATCGCCTATTTTTGGGGGCCAGTTTCTAATTTTGAGCAATCTCTCTGGCAGGCCCGCTAAGTACAGGTTGAATGGCAGGGTTGCAAGGTCAGATCCCTGCTTAAGACTAACGTTAGTGAGTATGTGTTCCGTGAAGTTGCCCCTGCTACTGAACCTAACACCTACACTCGTCCCCTCATGTAGCTGCTTTATTAATATCAACAGGTCTTCTGGGAATCTCCATTTCACTACCATATCCCACAATGCCTGTCTGTCCACCGAAGACCGCCCTAAAGTCTACGTAGGCCACAAAGAGCGGGGGAATGTTCTTTTTTCATGCTGCCCTTATCAACATATTAAGAGCCAAAATATTATGCACAGTCGATGATCTGCTTCTAAATCCTGTTTGGAACATGCTCTAAATGTGTTCCCTTTCTGCCCATGCGTTTAGGTTTCTCATTAATGTGGCAAGTATTTTACCTGAAACGTCTAACATTAATCACAGTAGTTACCAGGGCCCATTCTTGAGCTTTCTTTGGTGAACTGGTATTAGAATTGCCTGTTTCCAGGAGTCAGGGAGCACACCCTCCTGTCATACCTTACTATATAACAGAGTTAGTATTGAGGGCCACAACACAGCATCTTTTTTATGACCACGTTAGCTAAATCATAGGCACCCGGGACCCTTGATAACCACTATATATAACATTGCACTCCCCTATGAGACAACAACAATTTTCTAGAGCAAAAATGTGTGTGTGTCAGCACATTAGCAGACCAAGAAGCCTTGCACAATGACTCTTAACTGGAGGTGAACTTCGAGTGGCGGCTGCTGGGTGCTGCTGTAGCATGTGTGACTTGTTAGCTCAAATGGCCTATTCTACTCTCATATTATATGCATATATGTATATATGACATGCATTACTCACCGTAATAGCATTTGTGATGATTCCCTTCCTCCCCTCGTGGAGTAGAAAGAACATACACCTAAGCAGATACAATCATCAGAAATGCTATTACGGTGAGTAATGCACGTCTTCTGATGCTTGTGAATCTGCTTAGAATCACATGCCGTGCATAGACTAGCGAGCAGTACCCAGAGATGGTGGTGGGATGTGTGAAGGAACAGTAGCAAAGAGATGTCTTTGCAACGCTTGTCCCACCTGAGAATCAGACCTAGGGGGTCATTACGACCCAGGCGCTAATTGCGCTATCATTACCACCATGGTGTAAACTACGTTTACACCATGGTGGATGGCGGATTTACCGCCCCATTCCAAGGTGAGTGGGGCGGTAAATCCCCATTTCCCATTTTCCCTTCCACATTCCCATTTTTGCCCCATAGGGCATAATGGGAGTGGGGAAGGCGCTAATTACGCCACCGTAAATTACGGTGGCGTAATTAGCATCATGGCAGGTTAGCGCCATGGATTTTAACGGCTGCTAAAAGCAGCCGTTAAAATCAGAATCAGGCGTTAAGGGTTAACGACGGCGTTAACCCTTAACTCCTGGGACGTAATGAGGCCCCTAGAGTGTTTATGTAGGCAGTAGTGTGTGCAGAATTCCAGGTTGCTGCTTTGCAAATGGACTGAAAATGAAAATATGCAATGAATGCTATGGGAGCCCCTTTGTCCCGAGCAGAGTGTGCTCTAGGCATGAAGGGTAGATCTCTCTTGGCAAGAGTGTAACACAGTGTGATGCAGTTTACAATCCACTTTGAGATAGCTGATTTAGAGACAGGGTCCCCTTCTCTGCCAGCTGCCACTGAAATGAAGAACTGGTTTGTTTTCCTTAGTGGCATTGTTTTTTCAGTTGCTTTGTTTTTTCCAAAAAGTTCATAACCGGTCTCCTCACATCCAATGTGTGGAGGCTTCTTTCCACCACATAACTGGGGTTCTGGAAAAAAGTGGGTAGTTCTATTGAAGAGGAGAAATGGGATGGTCCCTTCCCCCAACCCATGTACAAACTGTGGAAAGCAACATCACGGCCAAAGATCCTCCGGCCACACGAATTTGCACCTTTGCCCATTGCCCCGCATGCCAACATCATGACCACGCTCCACCTGCGAAACCAGGCCGCATCCCGCCAAAAGCATGAGGTGGGAACCAAGACGGAGCTGGGATCGATCGCATGGACCAGCTCGACTAAACGCTTCGCAACCTAAGCTGCCGTTGTTAGAGATGACATGACAACATAGCCATGATAGACAGAAACACATGTGCTGCCACGCACCTGGATCAGACA
The DNA here is from genome assembly GCF_040938575.1 of Ambystoma mexicanum. Lineage (NCBI taxonomy): Eukaryota > Metazoa > Chordata > Amphibia > Caudata > Ambystomatidae > Ambystoma > Ambystoma mexicanum. The sequence continues at coordinate 1,038,447,424 of NC_090926.1, read as the reverse complement.
CACACCAACCCACATGAATAAAACGCTCAGTACTATGACATAGCGGACCGTGTACGCGCACAGATATGCATCGTTATTTCTTTTCACATAGGCCAGCAACTACATCGTAGAAACGCAGGATGCCGGAAGAGCTTGTGTATATGCTTGCAGAAGCTTCATGCCACTAACCCTGGAGATGAGACCCTATAGATGGACTGATGCATAAGGAACCACACTGCACCCCACACCCGTTTGCCCTATGGACCTCACACCACAACATGCAACCAAGCCAAAGTAGGCCTCAAACCAGAACTGACAGTACAGAAACAGCTCATACGGAGCTATAACTTGCTGAGCTCACAGAACAGCCCCTGGCTGGAGCCACCGCAGCCAAGGCTGCAATGTTGCAATCCACATTCCGTGCTCTCTAAGCCAAGGTGACACCTGCCACTGCTGCAACTACCCAAAGCAAAAATACAAATCAAACCCCCGTAATTCTGCCTCATAACAACTCAGACATAGGCGGCGATGGGAAAGGATCTTTCTAATGGCAGTAGCAGGACCTGCCCATTGTCTTTCACTGACACATAGGACCTCATTACGAGGTTGGAAACCCTTCCGACGCGGCCCTGGTGAATGGAGCAATTACTGGTCCATTCCAAGGTTGGCGGGACTGGTAATTCCCCATTCACCAGGGCCCTTCCCTATTCCCATTTGAGCCCTCATAGGGCTGAATGGGAATGGGGAAGGTGCTAATAATGGTACCGCAAATTGCGGTACCCTTATTAGCTCCAGAGTCCCTTTGCGGGTCCCGTCCTTAACGCCTGGAAAAAACAGGTGTTAAGGGAGGACCCTCAAAGGGAACTCATAGTAGGCCGGTAAGGGATTACCAGCACCAGTGCCCTTACTGGTGCCGGAAATCCCTTACCGCCCAACTCGTAATGAGGCCCATAGTCTTACATTGTTGCCAACACCAGGTACATCGCGGGCTGGGAACGACGATGGTCCCAGGCTTGGGGGCTCGCTGATGGACCGATCAGGACACGGGGGCTAAACACTGACATCACCTCATAACCAATCACTAACTCTCCCTATGTAGCAGTTTCAAAGTAACAATTTTTAGGGACGAACCAAGCGTACCACCTGGTCTCTACTCCACCAATAACAACTTTCACTATATGGTCCTATAGTAAACCTACCACTCGGGGAACCAACCCAAAGTGGTGATAGGTTTGGGGACGAGCTTTCGTAGGTGACGCAAACAGTTACGTCACTCAGGTACAAAACGAGCCTTCAAGACCGACTATGTTGAGAAGTTGCCTGGAACCTATGCTCCATGTATTTGTCCCTGCCTATTTTCTTGTAATAAACAGCAGTAACTAATTGCTCGTGTGTGGCCCCTCTACTTCTTTGGGACACGGAAGGAGTTAGGGCCGTCTGAGAGCTGGAGGTCCGCGGACCCCGGGTAAGGCTCTGCCGACCACCAGAAATGACCCTAACACTATGGATTGGTTTACATGGACCTTTGAGATAAATGTAGGCACAAAGGGTGGGTGTGTGCGCAAACCCACCTTATCTTTGTGAATCATAACGAATGGGTCCTGAACTGAAAGGGCCTGTAGTTCACTAACTGTACTTATAGAGGTGATCACCACCAAGAAGGCGGTCTTGTAGGTGAGTGCTTTAAGGCTAGCCTTGTGCATTGGTTGAAAGGGAGCCCCCATGAGTCTGGTAGGACCAACATTCAGGTCCCACCTGGGAGCTGCGTTGGAAATAGGAGGATGAAGCCTCTTTATCCCTTCCATAAATGTTTTAATTACTGCAATTCTCCACCCTGAAACCTTGCTTTGGGACGTGGTGTTCGCCGAAAGCACAGCTAAGTGGACCTTTAGAGAATTGAAACCCAGACCTGAATCTAACAGGTGGGTTAGGTACAGGACAATATGTTTAGGTGTGCATTCAATAGTATTGATGCCCTTGCCAGTACACCAGATGACAAAGCGCTTCCATTTGCTGGAGTAGCAATGCCTGGTGTTAGGTTTCCGTGCTTCTTTGAGTATGTCCATACATCTTTGAGGGCGTTGGAGGTGCCTGAACTCTATGACCTCAGGAGACAGGCTGCTAAATTGAGAGTTTGAGGGCATGGATGTAGTGTTTCCCCCTAGTCTTGAGCCAGCATGTTGTATTTGAATGGCAGCTTCCTGTGAGGGGAGACTGACATTGCCATGAGATGGGAGAACCAAGGCTGGCGGGCCCACATCGGGCCACCAGAATCATCCTGACTGGTTCTTGGTGCATCTTGTGCACTATTCTGTTGAGCAGGGTAATCAGGGGGAAAAGTGTAGACACATTTTCCTGACCATGTTATCCAGAGACCGTTCCCCTTGGAGCGGGTCTGAGGGTTCCTGGAGGCGTGATCTGGGAATTGGGCATTCTGCAGAGTGGCGAAAAAGTCAACCTCTGGTAAGCCCCAGTCTGCGAAGACGTTGAGTACAATGTCCTCCTGTAGTTGACACTCGTGCTCTACAGGTAGAGGGAAGTCTCTGCTGAGTATGTCCGCCAGAAGATAGAGATCCCCTAGAACATGTTGTGACAGGAGGAACATCTTGTGTTTGAGAGCCCACTTCCATATGTTCTGGGACTGTTTGGACAGCCCTAGAGAGTGAGTGCCCCCTTTTTTGTTTAAGCAATACATGGCCGTACAACTGTCCGTGAGGACTAGAACTGTCTTCCCCTGGAGGTGTGTTTGGAAGGCCCTTAGGGCATTGAACACTGCTAGCAGTTCCAACAGGTTTATGTGATTGGATGCTACTGCTGGGGACCACACGCCGTGCGCCTTCTGATGAAGGAGGTGAACCCCCACCCCATCAGAGATGCTTCTGTGGTGAGAGTGGCTTCTACTGCGGGGATGGTGAAGGTTTTCTCCTGCAGAAGGTTTTCCCTTGACAACCGCTGCAGAGACTGAATGAGGGCTGCCGAGACAACCACTAGATCGTCCCACTGGCCACTGGCCTGACACCATTAGTTCGATAGCCACTCTTGCATGGGACACATGCGCAGGCGAGCGTGTGGAACTAGGTAGATGCAGGAGGCCATCACCCCTGACAGTTTCATGGCCTTGCGTTTGGTCACCTTGTAATTGGATACATAATGAGGGATCTGGAACTGCATATTTTGAGCCCTCTTGTTGGAGGGAAAGACGAGCATGTCTTTGCTCTGAATTAGAGCCCCAGAAACTGGACTTTTTCTCGTTGATCGAGAAGCCTAGGTTGAAGAGGAGATCTACCTTCTTCTGGGTATTTGTTTGGCATGTTCGGTATGAATCCCCTATTATTTATTTATTTATTTATAGCATTTGTTATACACCCACACCCATGGGTATCACGGCATAGGTTACAGTAAAGCTTAAATGTCTGGTTACAGTGATGAAAAGGTTATTTTACATACCCATTAGGGTATAATACAATAGAGATCGCAGCAGGTTACAATGTGCTAGAATCTCCCATTTCAGTAAAAACAGATACATTTCATGGTGAATATTTTTTTTTTAAAACAATTTTATTGGTTTTTACAACAAACAATCAACATTCAACAAAACCAGCAGTGCTTATCACAATACTTTATCGTCATGTACATATCGTTAGGTATCTACTGCTTACCCCTTACCCTCCCCCCAACTCGAGCTTACTCCACATCACCTTCTGCTTCTCATTCCTCCGGGGGAGCCTCCCCTTCCGTATTCTCAAAGGTTTCCTGATCGCTTAAGCTGTCCTGGGTGGACCCATACAATGTGGCCACTAAGTGTTTCCAGGCCGTCAGGGTTCCTGCTTCCTCCTACCCTCTCCCACTGACCGCTTCCTGCCATACTACTGTTTCGGCTTCGGTCTATTTCTGTTTGGTCTGTTGCATGCTTTCCACCCCATGGCAATTCTGCGTTTGGCGAGTATATATGCCAAGTCCTTAAGCTGGCTCACATGTTTAAGTTGGCGCGGTCTGGGCAACCCCCCTACCATGCATGCCCATACTGATTCAACATTTAACTTGATCCCTTTCTCATTAAATCAGCGGGCTACTTCTCCCCAGACCTTCCCAATTTCTGGACATGCCCAAAACATGTGTGTCATCTCAGCGTTTTCTTCACCGCATTTGGGGCATTATTGTCGTTCAGCGTTCTTAAACCAGGCTATCCTCTGGGGGGTCATATATGCACAGTGGGCTACATATAAATGTATTTGTTGTATCCTCGTGTTCCTAGACACTTTTTTATGGTACCCTTGAGCCCGCTCCGACAGCCCATCACTCATGAGTACCCCAGCTTCCTCTTCCCAATCTTGTCTTAATTGGGCTACTTCCATTCCCACTCTGGACATCAGTAGGTCATAGATTCGAGTAACCTCATGCCCTCCCTCTGCTATATCATATATCACCTCTATGGCCGTGTCAGGTTGATCTTCCAGTATTATTTCAGACCAAGTCTCTCTGATCTGCCGTACCATTCTGGTATAAGTAATATACTGTCCCACGTGTTAATGTTAAAGGATATTTGTACCACGCACTATCACCACCGGAGTTGTCCCCTGGCGCTCCATGTAACCTGGTTTCCTCCACCAGCACCCCAAATTATTTTACTTCCCCTTTCTGCCATATGTCTCCCACTGTTGTGATCCCCACCAGTTCCCAGTGCCTACGAATCGTCTTCCTCAGTTGCACGTCTCCTACGTCTCCTACGGTCAATGCCACTAGAGGCACTTGCGGAGAACACAGGGTTGGGTTCTACATGACAAGCTTTGTGCCATATCTTCCATCCCAATTCCAACATCCCCGGGTGCCCTTTTAGCTCAAGTTTGGGCAGCCATATCCCTTCTTTCAGAAAGAACGGGGTACACTCCGATCTCAACTGTCTGGACTCTGATGTCGAGTCTTCCGTTAGCCATTTGGCCACGTATTGCAGTTGACTGGCCAAATAATAGATCTCAAATTAGGCAGTTTTATACCCCCTTTATCATATGTGTTCATTAGTGTAGGTTCCATAGGGCAATTATGTTCCTAGTTCCATGCAAAATAAAGCCCCTGCATATGCTCTGGAGTTTGGCAAAGAAACACTTTGGTATCATATATGGTATGTTCCCAAAAAGATGCAGTAGCCTAGGCAAAACAACCATCTCCAACAGCGCCCCCCTCCCCATCATGTCCAAGGGGAGCTTAGTCCAGAACCTCATGCTATTTTCAATGTTCACTACTGCTTTCTCTGTGTTGTGTTTATATTCTGCTTCAACCGTGTGATAAATGTCAATCCCCAGGTATCTGAACGTGCTAGTCTCCCACAGTATTTGTAAGACTGGCAGTTGTTCCCGTGGGACCCCTATATACCTCCGCAGGGGGAATATACACGATTTCTTGGGATTAACTGCAATACCAGAGAGCCACACAAATCGCTACATTGCTTCTAGAATGTTTTGAACATTTTCCTCAGGGTATCTCAAGAATAGTAACATGTCATCTGCGTATAATGAAATTAAGTGTGATCCTCCTTTTGTGTAAATCCAGACTTCCTCGTATTGTTGTCTCAAGTATATCGCCAGGGGTTTTAATGCTAGGATGTACAGCATCGGGGACCAAGGGCTTACCTGTCTGGTGCCCCTACTGAGTTGCCACCTCTCCGAGATGATCGCTCCCGTTTAAACTCTGGCTAGTGGTGCACTGTATAGTAATTTCACCCACTTGAGGTACCCGGATCCCATCCCATATTCTCTTAGAGCTGCCATCAGACAAGGCCATTTGACAGAGTCAAAGGCCTTCACTGCCTCTAGTGATATAATTGCAATCTCGCTCTCCTACCGTGTGCTCTATGACCCGGTGAAGTCGTCTGAGGTTGTCTCATATGCTTCTGCACGGGACATATCCGGATTGATCAGGGTGCATTAATCTGCTTATGACCCGTCTCATGCTATTCGCCAATACACCGTGAGTATCTTGCTGTCCTGGTTCAGCATTGACGACTGTCTATACGACCCACAGTCCGTGCTTGACTTGTTGGGTTTGGGGAGTGGAATAATGATCACCTCTCTCAGGGATTCTGGTAACGTCCCTGTTTCAAATGATTCATTTAACATCGCAAGAAGCGAGGGGAGCACTTATTTCCTATACATTTTGTAAAACTCACTGGGGAGTCCATCCGCTCCCAGGGTCTTGCTGGTGGGTAGTTGCTCCACCACCGCTTCTAATTCTTCCAATGTAATTGGGGCATCTAGGTCCTCTCGCTCTTCAGCACTTATTTTTGACAGGTCAATATCTTCTAGTCTTTCCATTATCTCGCTACTTTCACCCCCTCCTATGTCCCCGTACAATCGTTTATAGAATTCAAGGAACTCACCGTTCACGCCCTCTTGGGTATCCAATATTTGGCCACTCTCCCCATTACTGCTCTGATCGTTGGTCTGGGGGTCTCACATTTATACAACCATGCTAGCAATCTCCCCGGCTTCACTCCTCCTACGTGTTGTCTCTCTATGTATTTCTTATAGTTTAGATTGCACAATCTATCCCAGTGCCCTGCGCATTCCTGCTGAAATTGGTTTATGGTATCAGCATCCTCCTGGGAGTTACCTCCTTTACCCAAAACTGTCTTTAGTTTCGCCTCTGCCTTCTGCAGCTCCCTTAGTATTCCTCCCAGCAGCCCTTTGCATTTGGCTATAGCTGATCCTCTAATCACCACCTTAAATGCTTCCCATAGAGTGCCGGCCGATTAAACACTCCCAGTGTTATTTTCAAGGTATTCTATAATTTCTTCTCTCAGGTCCTCCCTGAACACTGTGTCTTTCAATGCTTCAGCTCTGAGTCGCCACGTTGGAATCCTAGCCCTTGGAGGCAGATATTGCCATGTTAAGACCAATGGCGACTGATCCGAGAGGACCCTCACTTTGTACTTTGAGCGCACTATATCCGCCGTCATCTCCTGTGAGGCAAACATATAGTCTAACCGTGTGTACAAGTTCTGTGGGGCAGAGTAATGCGAATACTGTCAATCGTGTGGGTGATGTAACCTCCACATATCCTCTAGCCGGAGGTCTATCAGCAGGGTCTTTAGGGTTTTGGCAGAGGGAGTGGGTTTGTCTGATGTCCTGTCTGACCTGTCTACCCTTGGGTCTAACGTGCAGTTAAAGTCACCTCCCCACATCACCGCCACCCCCTCCAGGTACCGGCTCAATTTGCTACATAGGGTTTTGAAGCAAGCCACTGTGTCTTGATTCGGGGCATATGTATTGATAATGCATATTTCTCTATTTTCTATCGATTGATAGCCCTTATTGCCACAATCCTCCCATCCGCCTCCACTGTGGTCTGTAACAGTTCGAAAGGGACATGTGGTGCTACCCAAGTGATCACCCCTCTAGTATAAGCCGAGTACATTGCACCTATGATGGTTCCTCTCCATTTCCTCTGTATCACCTCTTGTTTCTCTTTCGTGAGATGTGTTTCCTGTATTAGGGCTATATCTATTTTCTGCCTTCTTAAGTACATCATAATCTTGTTCCTATTCAGGTAACTGTTGAGGCCACTGACATTTCAGGTAACTATCTTAAGGTCCCTCATATTTCGGCCATACCCTGTCCCCTTCGTTGTCCCTCCCTGTCATCCGCTTTCAGCACAGGCGCGCATGTGTGTAAGCTCGTTCCCTAACACATAACATTGCAAATCCCCCAACTCCCTTCCCTCCCCCAGCCTTCCCAGCCCCAACTGTTGCCCAGCTCCATCCCTGGATCTCATGCGATCCCGCATTTGGTCCTATCCTGGCTACGCCGGTGCTAGGAGCCCAGCAGGGGGTTACTGAACTACCGGTGACCCAACTAATCTATCTAATGGGGTATAAATGTGAGTTCCCTGTGCCTCCTGCTTCTATGCCATATCATGTTCTGCTCGCTCTTATCCTGCATCACAGGTCCATAATCAAGTCCAAAAGTCATAGTTTATACAGTACCTCTGCCTCTGGAACCAATGCCTCACATCTCCGTGCCGCTCTCTTTCTGCTCCGCTGTTCCCGCCAGACAATGATGTGTGTCCAGCCACTCCATCGCATCTTCCAGGGTCTCAAAAAATATTGCTCTGTTCCTGTGGAACACCTCCAGCTTCGCTGGGTACATTACCATGTACTTGTAGCCTGTGTCATGCAATCTCCTCTTCACAGTTCCTAAATTTAGTCATCGCCTTTGTACCTGGAGTGTGTAGTCCGGGTACGCCGTGATGGACGCTGATGCTCTTTGTATTGTTCCTCCTTTTCGGAAATATTCCAGGATTCTTTCTCTGTCCTGGTAATTTAGGATCTTGGCGATGATCGGCCTCGGGTGGGCTCCCGGCGGGGGTCTCCTTACCAGGACTCTATGTGCTTTCTCCACCACAGATCCTTGGGTGAGTGCCCCTCCTTCTATTTCTTGCAACATCATAGTCTCAATATAGTCAGGTGGGTTCAATCCTTCCTCTCCCTCCGGGAGTCCCACAATACGTATATTGTTCCTTTGTGCGTGTCCTTCGGCCTCCTCCGTCCTGTTTTCAAGGTTGCTCACTTGTTGTTGCAATGCGTGAATCTCCGAAGCGTGTGACGCGCAGGCGGCCGTGTTCGATTTCACTTCTTTTTCTAATTCGCCTGTGCGTTCCGCTATTGACCTCACATCATGTCTTAATAAGTTTACATCCACTTGTACTGCATCAATTTTGGATTCAAGCGATTCTTTGAATGTGGTCATTGCTGCGTCCAGTTTCTTTCCCCATGCTGCCTTCAAGTCCGCAATAGCCTCTAGAATCTGCTGATCGCTACGTGCCGTAGGTGTATCCATCTGCAAGCTCCTCTCTTTGTTCCTGGCTCCCTCCGTTGTTTGTGGTGTTTGTGTAAAATCCTCCAATGTGGATTGCTTCCCTTTGGTCTTGGGTGGCTTAGATGCCATCACGGTATGTCCAGGTGCCGCAGCCCGAGGTGGCCAGGGCTTAAGTATGCTATGCGTGTGCACATGCCAGTACGCCCGGTGCTAGGGTCCGTTAGGACCTGTCCAATATGTTGGCCGGGGCAGGGAGCGTCTCCTTAGGTGTAAAAGTTCTTAAATGCTAATTTTGTTTCTGGAGTCCTCTGCCCTTCCCCTGGGCCGCAACGTGCTGGCCGCGATTCCTAGATCCGATTTCGGCCTGCGCCTCTTATTTCTCTGGGGGGGGCCCTCCCTGTCCGTGTCAGTGGTTGCTTCTGGTGTCCACAGGGCGGTATTCTGTGCGGCCTGTTCATGTGCCTGTGCTGATTCGCCTCCTTCTTTAACCCTTTTTCTGATCAGTGGCCTGTCGTTATCATGATCACGCCATACACGCTTTGTTTGGCCCTTAATTTAAATAATTGTTCGGTGCCATTATGGTTTAGTACAGTGGTATTTACCCTATCTGCTTTTCACCTTCCCAAGCAAGCTCAGGCCCTCCTCTGCAGCCCTGGACGGCGTCCTTGCACTCCAATTACGAGTGCCTTTCAGTAGGTCCAACGTTTCACCCGGGTTAGTGCCTAAAATGAGTTCCCCAGACAGACATCCACCTCCCTTCTCATGCGTTCGTCAGCTACAGTATCGGCTCTATATCTCTGCCACTGCTACTTTGTATCCGAGCACTATCTCCTTCCGCGTGTGCTCAGGAAAGCAAAGTTCCAATCTTGCTTAGGGCATGGGTTTAGTTCCAGTTCAAGTTGTTGCACTGTAAATGTAACAGGCGCATCTGGCCCAGATTCCTATTGCAGGGGCAGACTTTTAATTATGTGCGCTTCCAAGCTACTTTCTACAGCTGGTGCACCTCTGTCACGGCGTGCACCAGTAGCGTTTCCAGTTCTGTGGAAGCACTTTTATCTGTTCGTCCCTCGCCTCACTGCCTTGTGTCATACCCTTTCTCTCCCGTCTACACCTCTCGCTTCCAGGCGGGACCGGGCACTACAGCTGGGCTCACCTCCGAGCCGCCACAGGCTGCAGCTGGGCCATGTCACCCCTCCGAATGGGGCTTCGCTCCTGCTCCTTGTCTGCACCCCAACAGGGTGTGGCTTGCTCGTATTTCAGTGTTTTCCGATGGCTGCGACCACCGCGGATCACTGGGAGAATGTCTCCTTCACGTTATCTCCTTTCTGTAGTTTCCTGGGCCAGCCACAAGCACCACGCAATGCAGTCTCCTCAGTTTCGGCTCCGGCTCTTCAAGCACTGCCTTTGTTCTAGTGCGGGCGCCATCTTGCTGATGCGTTTGTGATGTTACACAGCCTTTCTTTTCGCTGATATCTCCGCATTCACTCCAAAGTTCATCACGCCAGTACCCTCTTCATGTTCCGCATACGTTCCAACAGCAGTTGTGTCGTTTTTATCCAGAATGCATAGAATTCTGCATAAGTGCAGGGAAGGATCATGTAGGATCTGCAGGAGCCCCAGTGGGTCACGACTTATTCCATGGCCGCTTGGCCACGGCCCCTTCATGGTGAATAGTTAATGTACAGTAATATCGTAATACAATTTCAGGCAGGATATGTCAAGGTTGTGAACATAGGTGAGAATTGCTAGTGGTAGAACTAAATGCGGCGACCAACGGATCTGGCGTAGATTTGATCATGGTTTTAGTATTTGCTGAATGGCCAGGTTTTTAGCGTCTTCTTAAAACATTGGTGGGAAGGTTCACCTCTAGAGGGAATGGGGAGCGAATTTCAGAGTTTTGGAGCTAATACTGGGAAGCTGCTTCCCCGTGCCCTTGAGCTTTGTAGCGTGGGACAGTGAGTTGAGAACCTGTTGTTGGATCTAAGTGTTCTTGTGGCCTTATGAAGAGAAATAGCCTTGTAAAGGTAGGTAGGAGCTTTCTTAGAAATACATTTGTTGGTGACACATAGGGTTTTGAAAATGATTATGGCTTTAATGGGGAGCCAGTGAGCTTCTCTCCTTGTGTTAGATATGTGGTCTGATTTTTTTTAGCTCAAGGCTGCTCGTAGAGCTTTGTTTTGTAATAGTTGGAGTTTAGCCAAATTAGCATTGGAGGAGCCTAACAGTAGAACGTTGCAATAATCTAATTTTGTCAGAATCAGTGCATGGGCAAGAGTTAATCAATTTTGCGGGGTCAGGAATTGGCGGATTAGTGCAATAAGTTTGGACGTGTAGGAGGTGGCGGAAGAGAGGGCATTGACATGTTTCGTCAGTGTTAGATTTGCATCTAAATGGACCCCCGGGTTTTAATCTGCTTGAGGACTGATATAGGTGTTCCATCTATGGTGATAGTTGCATCGGCATGGAGAGATTTAATTTTGGTTGGGGAACCCACGATGAGAATCTCTGTCTTCTCATTGTTCAGTCACAAACTGTTCGTGGCCATTCAGTTTTGGATTATGGCATAGATCTTACTTATAGTAATCATGTCTTCCTCGTAGATGTCAGTGATGGGTGTGAGGATATGGGTGTCATCTGCAAAGTTCATGTAGATGACACCCATAGGGTCCAAGGCTGCAAATAGATGCTTGGTGTACGCATTATAGAGAGTGGTCGAAAGGCATGGACCTTGCGGTACTACTATAGGGACTGATATTGGATCAGCTGATTCCTTCCCAATAGTTCCTCTTGAGGTGCATTCTGCAAGGAAGGATTTAACCTACAGAGTAGCCTCATGCGAGAATTGGAAGCTTTCTGTCAGTGTGCTACATAGTTTGTCATGGTCTAACAGATCGGACGTGGCAGACAAGTCTGGAAGGAGTAGGATATAAATATTACCCAAGTCTCTTATTGAGTCCATCTGGATTTTAAAGTCCAATGATGCCGTTTCTGTACTATGATTTGTCCGGAAACCAGATTGTTTGGCGCCAATGAGTTGGTTTTGTTCAAGATGGTTTTGTATTTGAGAGTAGGCTAATTTATTTATGTCTTTCTATAGGTACTGTAGTTATTATGAGCCAGTCGCCAAGGTAAGGACAGACTGGGATGGACTGCCTGGACAGGTGAGCACCTACTACCGCCAATACCTTCGTGAACACCCATGGAGCTGAGGCCAAAGGGGAAAAAGAATCTTGAACGGATAGTGGGTGTCTTCTATTATGAACCTGTGGTACTTTATGTGCGCTGCCAACATTGAAATATGGAATTATGCATCTTTCATATCCAATGTGGCCATGTAATCCCCCTGTAGCAGCAGTTGGATTACTTCCTGCAGTGTTGTCATTTTGAAATTTTTGAGGTTTGACATACTTGTTAGCGGGGCGCAGGTCTAATACAGGGTGCATGGTGAGATCCTTTTTGTGTACAAGGAAGTACACTGAATAAATACCCTTGTTTACCTGGTGAATGGGAACGACTTCTACAACAGCCTTTTCCAGAAGGACTTGAACCTCTTCCAGCAGGATGCAGAGGTGTTCTGGTGACAGGCGCCTGCTTTATTCCATGGGTGTTATCGAGGTGGTCGGTGAAACTCGATGCAGTAGCCGTGGGTAACGGTCTTTAACACCCACTGGTCTGATGTAATCCCCTCCAAAGCGTGAATGAATGATGACAAGCGACCCCCGACCGGGGAGGTGTGGGACGGGACCCGAATCAGCGAGTTACTTTGAGGTGCCTCTACCCTTGTCTCTACGCGAACCTCTCTGTTGATACTGGCTGTTACCGGAAGAGCCTTGGCCGGAGAAACAGGTGGTACTTCCTGAGCCATATTGTCCATGGGGAGACCGGGACAAAGATTGTCCAAGAAAGGAACAGCAGGAGTGAGAGCCTCCACGTTGGTGGAAGGGCTTGGCCGTGATCTGGCTGAGTGATTTCAACATTTCGTGCTCCTTCTTGAAAGTCTCCAGGGCATCATTGGCAGATTTCCCAAAAAAGGATGCAGTCCTCGACTGGTTTCTTGATAAGAGAGGCCTGAGTTTCCGGTTTAAAGCCGGAGTCCTTTAACCAGGTGTGTCTCTTAAGTAAAGCCCCCGGACTAGAGTGAGTCCAGTTGCCTCAGCAGAGTCCTAAGTATTTTTCGTGTGGGCTCTGGGACCTCTTGAAGGCCATCCTGGACTAGGCCCCATTGGACATCGCTGTAGCTTGCCAGGAGAGTTGTATTGTTTGCGATTCTAGTTAAATAGGCCACAGAGGCAGTGATTTGTTTTCCAAGGGCATAACGTTTCTTACAATCCTTATCGGGAGGGACTTCCGCCGTGTACACTGGAACCCCCGCCCTCTTCCTAGTGGTTGTAACCAACAGGGAGTCTGGTGTGGCATGACCCCGTGTGTGTAGAGTGCCGGAAGGAGAGGGGCAGAATAATTTTTCAACCTGAAAGTTGACCGCCCATGTGAAGGAAGGTGACAACAAAGAAGAAGCTAGGCGCTTCTTTATACAATTGAGGAAGGAGATGGTCTGACTAGTTGGAGACTTCTCCTTGAGAATATCCTCAAAAAAGTCAGAGTCAGGGGCTGCCTCATGCGTTGTAATCACAAAATGATCAGCCGCTCTCTTTAAAATGGCATTGAATAACATTTGGTCATCCACAGCTGACGACTCTGTTTGTTGAGCCAAAAACGGGGGATTTAGACAAATGATGTTACGGTTCGGGGGTATGTGTTGGTGATAGCCAAGGGCCCTGATACCCTGACTGATCCTGATCACAGTCTGGGTCTTGGTCAGCTGTGTCCTGAGCAAATGGATTAATATCCTCATAGGTATCCTCCTGCTCTTAGACATCCAAGATCCTCTTGGTGGCCTTGTGCAGAGATGTGGAATTTCTGAAATGTATGTTTAATGGGGTAGGAGTCCTCTTACCTAGGTCTTTTGGGAGTGATATATTTGTCTGAAAAGTCAATAAATTGGGCAATTTTTTCCACATAGTTTTGAAATTTCTCCCTAGTCCATAGGGAAGATGCACAAGGGTCTGCAGGTGGAAAAGATTGCCCCAAAGGAGGAGATTTTCCTAATAAGGCCTTTGTGAGAGGCTGGGGGCTTCAGAATACTCCTCTCGAAGAGAGGGGTTTCCTTTGTGTTCTGTAGCTGCTGAAATAATAGCTGCAAGGCTTTCGCGGCTTTTCAGTGGCTGGATGGAAGGTCTCAATGCACCTGATGGTGCTGTCGTGGTCGACGACTCCACCGAAGCCTTAGGTGCTTGTGTGCTCTTAGATGGTGTGTCGGCGACCATATGTTTTTTTAGGTGAACCCCCTTTCCAGAGGAATGCCAAGTCACATGCCGTGAAGATGGTTGCGTGGAGGGGAGCAAACCGCAAGGTTTGGGAGGTGCCGTTGAAGTTTTCAGCGGCCCTGTTGGCATTGCGCACTTCTTCGACGACTCCATCGAGGAGGCCTTAGGGGTTGTGTATTTATGTATTCGTGGTGCATGTGTGCCCTTGTCACTGGTATGTGAACTCCCCATAACAGAGCCGGTGGCCTGACTGTCGGGGACCGGGATGGGCATTTGGGAACCTGAAGGTTCCCGCCGAAAGGTTGATGGCTTTCAATTCTGAGCCATGGCTGCCGATGGATTCCTCATTGTCCGAACCGACAGAGCCAACAGCGGAATGGCTTTCAGCCTGCATAGCGTAGGCCGCCCACCATTTAGTCCGCCTGTCCTTCAAAGTTTTCGGTCAAAAGAGCTTGCATGGCTAGCATGAGCGCTCGTCGTGGTCTTGAGGCAGGCACTGTTTGCAATGGCGGTGGGTGTCCTTCCACGGAAACTTGCCGTTACACGACGGGCAAAATGTAAAGGGTGTCCTATCCATAGCAGAGGGTGACGGCAGCCAAACCAAATCGAGAAAGAGAAGGGAAAAGGAAATACATTCTTGAAGAAGAATAAACCCAGGGCCCGACTCTCCCTACTGTAGGGCCTGGCCGGAGAGAGGAGGCCATGCCGTTGACAGTCGTCGAGTAGTTCAACAGTCGCTGAGCAGTTGTGGATAACTTCGGTGGTAGGAAGCCCACGAGGCAATTGTCTAGAAGATTAGTCGGAAGACTAGACGACCGTAGGTCGTGGGACAAAGTAAGCAATATTAACTCTTAGGAGCTTTGCATTAGGCGACCAACTGGGTTGGCGGAAAAAACAATCTGAGGGTCCTCAACGCATGAGGGATTTTGGGTACACTGCATGTCACGTTAGAGATAGTGTTACAGTCAGGCCCATGTCGACGTCCCCTTTCGATCTTTGAAAGAAAGATGCAATATTCCACCATTACCACCAGATGTCAGACTATATACACAGCATGTGATTTAAAGCAGATTCACAAGCATCAGAAATATAGTTACATTTATACACATAAAATGCGAGAGTAAACTAGGCCATTTCAGCTTAAAAACCAGACCTGCTGCAGAGCCACCCTGCAGCCGCTTTGAATCATAGTGTAGGGAAAAAAATCCTTACATGTAGCAATTTATTTCTTTCAGTAGGTTTAGTGAATAGGGTAGTAGTCAAAAATACCTCATGTATTAGAAGCTTTACATCTAAGAAAGGAATCTCTTGCCTTTTAAAATTAATGGTAAATTTATGGACACTATTTAAAAAACTAAAATAAATTCTCAATTCTGATTTGAAACATTGCCATATTATGAAGATATCATTGACATATATTTTATAGAATTTCAAATATTGTGTTAATTTTTGATTGTTGACAATAAATCGAGATTCAGAATAATATATTAACATATTGCCATACTCACCCCCATTGTTTGTGAGAGTTGAAGGTAATGTTGGTCCTTAAAAAAAAGAATTGTATTTCAGTATAAGTTTCAATAAGATTAGTAAGAGGTTCTTGTTGGCATTTACACTTTCACATTCAGTAGAAACCATTCCATACCCTCCAACCCTTCCGAATGGAGGATTGTGGGGCACATACTCATCACAGAATACCTGTATTTTTATGAGGGATTGTATCAAGTCATTTTAAAATGTCACATGTCTCTTAAATATAAGTTTCATTGCCCAGAATATTGGGCTGCAGAATGTCATCCAAGTACTGTGCTAAATGTTCTAACCAAAATTGTTCATCCACGTGGTTCAGTCAATGATTTATGGATTTTAGGTACAATATAGAAAAATGGCATAACTGGAAACATATTAATAAAACAACTCTTCATAATAGATGTAATCCAACCCTCTCCATCTACTTGATCTTTACAAATGATGGACTGTCCTTACAACGAGTCGGTTGTAGTGAGACCCTAAACCCTGTTGATTCCTCTGTTTATGATAATACTGAGCCAAGGCAGATGTGTGCAATTTTAGATTAATCTCTTTCTGTATAAGATATGCAAATTGTTTAGTGGTCTATTCAGGTTTCTCTTTTGTAAATAATTTGTGTTTTTTGTGCTATGCACAATTATCAGTAAGACTATCAATCTTAGAAAATGACATTTTGGGGTGTGGTGCAGTTCACAGATTAGCTGATAACCATGCTGAACAATAAAGAAAATACAATGGGCCTCATTATGACTCTGACAGTAGCCATTCCCGGTAAAGTTGTTTTTTTTCCAGCAACCGGGAATGGGCAATTAGCAGGGTATTACAACCCTGGTGGACCCAGTAATTGCCCATTCCCGGGCGCCAGAAAATACTCTTCCCCATTCCTATTTGGGCCCCTCAGGGCTCAATGGAAATGGTGAGGTCGAATGCACCGGCACCATTTATGAATGGTGCTGGTGCATCCGACATGGTCTGCTCGGAGGTGCCGGTCCGCCTGCCAGGTCAAACCTGGTGGGCAAAAATGCAACCACGAGCAGACCTTGTAGTTTGCTGGTCCGGTAGCTTACTGGCACTGTTGTTACCGGACCGGCAAACTTGTAATGAGGCCCAATGAATCAAAACTAACTAATCTTACAAATGTAAGGAAAAGAAAGCAATGTCATTGTGGACCCCCAGCTAGACGCAACACCCGTACCTGGCTTTGCCAGAATGACCACTAGACCCATGAATACAGGTGTCTGTTTTCATGTTCTGCCTATTATCTCTTAACTTTTGCAACTGTGCCTGTAAATATTCTCTGTACCTGTCTATACCTGTATCCAAGCAAATCTGTAACCAAGCTCTAAGTATTCTTGTCATGTTGCGCGCCCAGCTACCTAAGGGTTTAGGGCGCCCTATAAATAAATAAACAAACAAACAAACAAACAATGTTATGAAAATAATATGGGTGCCTTCACTTTATGACCCTCAGCCAAGAGTTGACCGGATAGGCTAATGTCTCAGCCAAGGAGCTCAACTTCAAAACTATAGCGGAAGTTCCCCCTCACCGTATTGACCAACCCTCAACAATGAACCCATAATGCAACTGAAGGGAAACTGACAACTACTAACAAGCACTTACTTATTCAACCATCTACCATATTTCTGCTCCTCTCCCCTATCACTGGCTAGATCTCACACCTACACTGCTCTGAATGCACCAATAACTATCAATGACCTTTTATTTGCTTCCCTCTCCCTTGTTTGCGTTCCCCCAGCTACCCCTTTCCTCGATGGGCACCACAAAGCAATCTGTGCATTACATCTGGAGCCTTAGAAATTAACAAGAAATGCCAAAATAACAACATTATTCTCACAATTCAAGGCTCTGTTGTGTTCAAAAACTGATTTTGCACTATTTGCTCAGAACCATATGGGGACAGGGATGGATTGGGAACGAAAAGTGGCCCTGGAAATGTTTTTCAAAGCGCCCCCATGTTAAATCCTGTGAGCATGGCCAACTCTTCAAACCCTCTCGTTTGGTAGGGTTCGCCAAAATAATATTTGGAAAAATGGGAAAAAATTGTGCATTTCAAAGAAATGTTGTGTGTATATAGGGGTGAAAAAATAGGCATATACCATTTGTCAATAATGAGATAACATTTGTCGATAATGAGGAACACCATACTGGAAGCTTTATAACAAATTCTTTACTTCAAAGAGATGTGGGGGCTGAGGAGAGATGGAAGGAAGTGGGTGTGATGCATTGGAGAGAGGGTAAGAGGAATAGAAAACCTGAGGCACATGGAGTAGAGCCCCAAAGGGAAATCTCCAGAGTTCCCTGTAGGCCAGTCCAGCACTGTAAGGGCAGCTTGCATGGTCACTGCTAGACATTCTGACGCAGTGTAGAAAGAGGAGGGCCTTCCACCACACAAGTAGCCAGCACCTACAAAACCAAAATTACTTTTTTATATAATGAAAAATATTGTTCTGCTCATGTTAGGTCTTGCGTACAAATGTGTGATCGTGTTTTTGGGGTTGGGGGAAGATGGAGAGTGCACGTTATGTCATGTTTGGTGATACAGGGCAGCGCACTTCATGTGTACAGGAAAGTGTCTGTGCTCGAACTTTGTTTAGCACCATTTAATGAGTGTCTAGGCACTTGCACGCATAGGATTACACAATTTGGTTTAGTAGGAAAGCGTGCAGATATCGTTTTTTTTATCAAGATAGCCCAATTTGGTCAGTGGATAAGCCAACAATTACCCACTATGCCCTATCTGGTGGTGGAGGTTGGCAGTGTGTCTAAGCTTTCCCAATGTAAGCTCATTTCCAGTGTGCTGGGAGTCCGATTTCGATAGTTCTAACCCCCAACATGTTAGACGAGTCTAGCGGATCCCCCAAGTTTGGCAGACAAGCAAGCAAAGGTTTTTGGAGCTAGTGATTTGCCCGGCATTGGCTTTCCAGGAGTATTCACTCTGGACCAATCATTTGAGTGAACCCTGCGACCAGCTGCCTCCTGCCTATCACCAGTGCTGCAAGTGGAAATAAATTACACTGCGATCCTACCATCGAATGCGATGTGGGGGTGGGCTGCAATAATTGGGAGCAGAGGCTTAGCAGAGGCAAGGTTAAAGGGGGAACCCCACTGAATTAATTTTATTATTAGTGTAGCAACTTCCCTATGAAGAGGAATTCATTCAAGACACGTTTTTTCTAAACTATAAATATTTAATCCTACAGCCCGGGTTCCCCCTCGGGGCTTCACCTTTGTTGGAAGGTGGTCCCTGCCTTTGTGGTATGTGGAGAACCCTTCAAAAGAAAACAAACATGCATTGTTTTAAGGTGCGATCAGAGTGCTATTAGTAGAGTTAGGAAAACAGCCTAGCCCCCACTCTGGAGGGCCGAGCCCAGTGGATTAAGTGTGATGCAAAATCGATGGGGGGGGGGCTCTCATTAGGGGTGTGGCCTAAGTATGTGTGTGCCTAGACCACGCCCCCAAATGGGAGCCCCTCCCCTGGGGGAAGCGGGCCTGGTGAAAGTAGGGGAGCTGGGGCACACTGCATTATTAACTTTGGTGCGCCCAGCACCTCGGGGCTGGCACACTAAAGGTGTGAAACATGTGTGCCCCAGCCCTCAGATGCAGCAGACAGTACCACAGGCTCATTGAATGAAAGTGCTGCCTGCTGCATGATGACTCTGTACTCCGAAACGGGAGATGGGCTGGAGGGCCCAGTCTCTCCTTTTGTTTCCGAATAAAGAGTTATCATGCATCATGAAGCCTCTTTTAAAAGGCCTTGTGCTGCATGATGACTCTTTACTCGGAAACAAAAGGAGAGACTGCTCTCCAGCCCTCCTCCTGTTTCAGAGTTCAGAGTCATCTGGCAGCATGTAGCCTAAACCACGGTTACACTGGCTGTTTGGAGATGTCAAGACTTCTGAAGTGCTGACACCTGCAGGCAGTCCGTATAACTGCAGCGATTCACCTACACGACTGCCTGAGCTGTTGGCATGGCTGGGGCTAGTTGGGGTGGGCCCCGGCATAGCCCTGGCTCAGGAGCGCTTTCTGGAGACTGTTGGGACTTGGCCCCCGGCTAGCCCAGGCCCACTTTAAGTCCTGGCCGAGCAAGCGCTCTGCTCAACACCTTATAATATAAATACTTGGTTGATCTTGCCTTGAATACATGTCACCCCATTGCCAGGAGGGACACTGTGTTAAAGCCTCGTATGGTGTGGGCGGGAAGGCTCTCTAAATCATGACACAGAGCCGATCTGATTTGCAACCATTCTTTATTCAATACACCCGGCAACTGCCAGAAACCTGTACCCGCCGCTCCCTAGCCCCAACGTCATGTCCTTGTTCCTCCGCGCACGCGTGGGTCTCAACTAGGCCACGGCCACATAGCGATGTGGACTCGCGGACATCTCCCCCCTTTTTAGCATCAACATCCTTACCCCATTTCTTCTATGAGACGAATTGGCTTCATGCGGCTTCTCTGCGGACGCCGTGAACTTCTGGGGGTTGTCCACTCCCTTGCAGGGAATTCAGTGTCCCGCTCTCCTACGGACTCTTTTCCATCTCCTTGGTATGGCTCATCCCGCATTCTTTCTTCTTCACTTTCGCTGTTCCTTTCCATTGTCCCTTTATGGTTGCGGGCCACACGTTTGAAGTATGATACGTTTCTGGTTACTGATGAGCAGTCATTTCCCTGTGCAGTAATCATCGTGCCTTTCTTGTGGGTCACAATGAGTGGGGTGGGCACGAACGTAGCGTCTTCTTTCCTCATCTTCGGTTGCCGAAGCCACACTTCATCTCCCACCTGTACAGGTGCTTCTCTGGCTCGTCTCTTGCGGTCTGCGGCCTCTTTCATTTTTGCCTTGGCCGTTTCGTCATTATCTTTGGCTTCTTGTTCCAACCTTGTAATTTCAGGTGTTCTGGAATTTTCCAGTAATCTCGTCTTAACTGGTCTTCGAAACATTAGGTCCGCAGGGCATATCC
The DNA here is from genome assembly GCF_040938575.1 of Ambystoma mexicanum. Lineage (NCBI taxonomy): Eukaryota > Metazoa > Chordata > Amphibia > Caudata > Ambystomatidae > Ambystoma > Ambystoma mexicanum. The sequence goes on along the minus strand of NC_090926.1, from coordinate 1,038,426,803 downwards.
CTGTTGTACTGTGGGGTCCTTGTCGGTATTCTCTCAGCAATTGGTTGATGGCCTGCTCGAATGATTTGTTCTGGATGCTTGCTATCTGCTGGGTTCTTTTGGCCATGAACCTTTCGACCATGCCGTTTGCTTGCGGCCATCAGGGGGTGATCTTGCGGTGTTGGAATCCCATGTATTTGGCAAAGTTGTGAAATTCGTGACTTGCAAATGTGGGGCCATTGTCCGACTTTATAATTTTTGGTATTCCATATACCGACAGCATTCGGTCCAGGGCCGGGATGGCACTGGCAGTAGCGCTGCGCTCCACTATCTGCACATCCGGGAAACGTGAGTGCTCATCCATGAGAACTACTACATGGGTGCCATCTCTGAGGGGCCCAAAGAGGTCCACTGCGAGTTCCTCCCATACCTGTTTAGGCAGCAGTGACATTTGTAGTGGGTTAGGGTGTGGGGGCGGCGCTACTTGTGCGCATATGTGGCATCCCCCCACAATGTTGTCTACCAACTTGTCGAGTTGTGGGAACCACACTTTTTGACGGAGGAGGCGCTTGGTGGCTACTACTCCTCTATGACCCTCATGCACTGTGCGTTCACAGAGTTCCTTTGGAATCACTACTTTACATCCTTTGAGCACTATGTGATCCTCGACCACTGTCAGTTCATCTCACACCTGATCAAGCCATTTGACGTCCTCGCGCACTGTTTCAGTTTCAGGCCTGGCTTGTTGTCTCATGAGTGTTTTCTTGTTTGATAGTAGGCAGTGTCGCACGATTCGGAGTGCTGGGTCTTGTTCCGAGTGTTTGTTCAGCTCCGGCCACCCTACCGGCAGGGGCTGCAGGTGATGTATTATATAGTTTATGTATGCATCAGCTATGGAGGGCTGTGGTTCTGCTGGCCCCGTGGGGTGTCGGGATAGGTAATCCGCATGGTTTTCGTCCTTTCCTGGGCGATGTACCACAGTGAATTTATAGTCTTTTAAGCGTAGGCCCCACCTTGCTATCCTCGGGGGCATTCATGCTCTTGGGTCGCAGTAGATGGTCAATAGCGCCTGATGGTCTGTTACTATTGGGAATTTCTTGCCGTATGGATCCATCATAGGATTTCTTTGGGACGGGGACAATGGGTGATACCCAGGGTGTGGGGCCCGAGACGGGCTCAATGACATTCATTTTGATAAGTTTGTCCAATTCCTCCTCCACTTGATGCTGAATGTTGATCGGTATGCCGCGGTAGTGTTGCGCCACTGGTTCAATATTCGGGTGGATGTGCAAATGTACCTTTCTGTTTTTTAGTTTTCCGAGACCTCTGAATAGTTTGGGGAATGTTTGCTCAATGGCTTCCGGCTTGGCGAAGTATATGTGGGCCATTAATTAATATAATATATGCACTAGTCCCATCTCTACTGCGGTACGGAAACTCAGGATGCACCCGCTGTTGGCTTCCGTCTTTAGGATGTGTAGGGGAATTTTAGCTGCATGGTCCTTGTGTGTGCACCAGGCCGTGATCATGCCCTTGCATGGTAATGGCGTTCTCGCTCCATATGGGTAGATGTCGACAGTGGTCTGTTTGATCTTCGATGGCGGAGTGAGCGATTCATAAGCTTGTTCGCTTATGATGTTGACTGTTGCTCCCGTGTCAATCAGGAATTTTAGCGGGGTGTTGTTGACGTGCAACGTGAGGATTGGGCTGTGTTGGGTGGCCGTGCTGTTGTTGAGTGCCCATACATACCCCTTCTTCCTCTGGTCATCTTCCGACGACGGGGTGTTGCTGCTGGTGGGGGAGCGCATCTCGATGTACCGAACGAAACGTCTCCTTTGAGAGCGTCTGGACCCTTCATGTAATTGGCTGTCCTCGCAGAGAGGTGGACCCGTGCGGTCTCTGTCCTCCCTTCGGGGTGTGGCTTGTTCATCCTCCCGCCTTGTGTTCGGTGGGCTGTGTCGTGCTGATCTTCGTCTGTCCTGGGTGCGTTGTTTGTGCGTGGCGGGGCCTGGTGCATTTTTGCACATTGCTCTATAATGGTCCATACACCCGCAAGAGGCGCACTGTTGTCCCATGGCGCAACATTCACCCCTGTGCGGATATTCATAACCGCATCTGTAGCAGGTGGCATCCGGGCGCTTGCCTCCTTGGCTGGGGGCTGCATATAGTTTGTTGATGGTGTCGGGATTGCTTGTGGGTTGTTCAATGGTAACTTTGCCCAGGTTATCTAGATGTGACTCTACCGCAGCTTCCATGCGAGCGAGCACCAGAATCTCGTCCAGGGATCTTTGTTTTTGTAGGAGTTGTTTGCGGAAAGGTTGTGACAGACATCCTGCAATGACCTGTGATCTTAGTGCTTCCTCATTTGAGTACCTGTGAAATTCACAGTGTTTCAATTTAATGCAGAGTCGCATGACAAAATTGGCCATAGATTCGACTTTCTCTTGCCGTGTGGTATGGAATATGTGGCGTTCATAGTCGATGTTGGTTTGTGGTGCGAAGTATTGTGAGAGTTTGTCATGGAGTTCTCCGTATATTACCGTTTCAACGCTGAGCAGTTCGCCTGCAATGTCTCTTACCGCTGGCCCCACTGCCATGAACAACATGTTTTTGAATCTCTCATCGTCTTTCAGTCCTATGGCCCGAACGTAGAACTTAAAGTCTTGCAGCCAAGTGGTCCAGCGGGGTCCTAGATTTGATGTGTCTCTTATTTCAAATGGCCTTGGCATGTGCATGACTTGTGCTGCGCCACTTGCCGCCTGTGCCGGTTGACCATCTCCTTGTGTGTTTTCTGCGCTTCCTGATGAGTACGCATGTTCTTGCTGAGTTTGTTACTGTGCTTGGTGATCTCCTGTGAAATTTAATCTTTGTGTTCTCTCTATTTGACTCTCTTCGGGCGTTTTCTTTGACACTGGTGCTAGTGAAGTCCTTCTTGGGGCACTTACCCTTCAGTGTTGTCTTGTTTGCTTTATTGAGTGACTGCCGTGGTCTTACGTCCCTTGCGGGGGTGGCGGGCGTGCATCAGCAGCTACGAGTGTCAACGTGACATGGTTCCCCTCTGCGTTGGGTCTGCGGGAGTTCCTTCCCGTAATATGAGCCCTTTTCGCCCGTGCCCGCTCTTCTGCTGCCGTGCTGGTGGGGCGCTGGAGCGGCCGCGAGTCATAGTTGCTGCGCGCGCCTTGCCTGTCACACGCGTATCTCGCGTGGCTGTGCAACAGGCCCTGCCTCTACCAGAGTCTTTCGTGCTTGGGAGGCGCGCCGACGCACTATACTGCCCGACGGCAGGCCTCACTCCTAGGCATGAGTGGGTTGGGCACCCCCTCGTCGCCATTGTTAAAGCCTTGTATGGTGCGGATGGGGAGGCTCTCTAAATCATGACACAGAGCCGATCTGATTTGCAACCATTCTTTATTCAATACACCTGGCAACTGCCGGAAACCCGTGTCCGCACCTCCCTCGCCCCAACGTCATGTCGCCAGATCACTGCTGCAGTCCAGGCTCACTGTTCGGTGCTCCCCAAGTAGAAGGGAAACACTGCCTCATCAGTACCATCCAGGCTGCCTAGAACTACGTGGCGGTCCCCATGGGAGAGGGGAATTGCAGCGTCATTGATGTGCAGCTCACCCTCGGCATACGCGGTCTGAAATAACGAACTTGTGGGCCCCCATCACTGCTACTGACAGTGCTGGCTATTCCTCGGATACACGGGCCGGTAGTGAGATATTGCCTGGCCCCCCACACTGCTGCATTTTGTGCTGGCTGCTCCTGACACATGCGGCTGCACCTTGCAGTCACAGCCAGGGAATAAACTCTGGGGACCCCCTACATGCTGCCACTGGCCAGCAAATAGTGGTACAATCAACACAGGAGCATCTTGACTGGCATGACCAACAACATAAAAGAAGGACTGCTCTACCCCTCTGCCCCACTCCCACATACTCCTCCACATTCCTAATTCGACCCTCCCACAGGATCCCACAGCATCTGTATATAAATTGCACAGATTTGTATGCGGATGTAACCATGTTAATAAACATGAACCTGTTGCTCTGATTGATATTACACACCTTGCTAGTTATTTGTTTCTCAGCAAGTCTCTGTGGCGCAATCAACTAATGCACGTTGTTGGTATCTGCAAGGTTGGTGGTTCAAGCCCATCCTGATGAGACACATTTCTAAAGGTATTGCATGTATATTTAGATAATAACTGTTTCTGATTAAGTTTCCACCCTCCCTTTTGATAAAACAGAGACTGCATTGTGCTACTCTGCTGTTCCTGTCTTGTTCCGGCTCTTCTGCTTGCTCCCCCCACGCTCTCCCCTAGTGTTCCCACCCCCTCCTCTGCTCTTCTCTCATTCCCTTCCCACCCCCTCTCTCTTCTTCCCCCTACTCCACATCACCTACGGCGCTCTCTGTTTATTCTATCTTCTCTAACTGTTTCTCCATTGACTATCCTACCCTTCTCACGAAGTCTGGTAGGAAAAAGTTTAAAAAGGATATCTTGGTCTCTAACCCTGGTGTCCATATCGCTGACACCTACACCAGCGCATCCTCCAGACGGACACTCACCAACATCCTCTTTGTCATTCCATCGCCAGACCGTTGGACTTCTCATATGGTTTCTGTCCTCTCCTTTTATTTCTTCTCCCATAAATGGTGGCACCTGGTGGGAGGCCATCCTGGACCCCTTCCACTCCTCTAAGGTAATCATTAATGTCTACCTGAATGGCACCGGCCTGGTCCAAGGCCCTCAGGCCAACCTCCTCCTCTTTGATAGACACTACCTGCGTCTCATCAACTTCCTTCCTTCTCCTGCTGTGCTCTCTCTCTCCTCTCTGGCTTCCTTTCCTTCCACCTCTGCCTCCTCCTTGGCTACATTGCCCTCTCCTCCTTCCTCTTCTGCCCCCCCTCGGGCTCCTTCTACACCTCTGCAGGGCATAAAATGATGACATCAGAAACAAGGATTTAATAGATAGTTCTGGGCAATGACAATGTACACTAGGCTCCACGATGAGACCGGTAGAACGCTTTATACAACAAGAAACTCAAGATGATGGCATTATATACGAGTTTACCAGACAGTGTCAGACGGGGACATTATACAAAATAAAGTGAGTTGCAGCACTTTTTAAAGTAAAATTATACAAAAGCCCCCCACACAGTACTAGAAGATGGCATAATATGAAAATATCATAAAAATGCCTGATGAGACTGTTCTTGGCACTGACTGGCTAAACGCCCTGTGGATCCCACTGAGCAGGGCAACTGAGCTCGTTAAAGGGCTGTCAGTATGCTTAGACAGTCAACCAGCATATCAGGGAAGGAGAAATCGGTGCTTGTGGTTTTCATATCTTGAGCAACTCATTTTCTGAACCAAACGCTTCTTGCCTACCAGAAGCCTTAGTGTGTCCTCCGGATCAAATGGGGCTCTGTTAGCTATGAGGGGTGTAGGCACGTGTACGTAGGGGATAGTAAACCAAGAATTAAAAGAAAGAACTAAGGCACAGGGGTATTCAAAGTATTTTATTGTGTCTATGTGCTTGACTGTAAGAACTTACCTGACTGTACTACGTCTCCCCACCCTGGGCGACACATAGGACTGATGACAATGGGCAAGGATCCCCTACCATCAGCAATAATAGCCTTACATGAGAAAGATTATAGGAAGGATCAAAAAGAAGAAAAGGTATTTGGAAATGACATTTGATAAGCAGTAGATGATAGGGGAAGATAGACAATAAGATACAGAGACAGACGAAGGAAGAAAAGAGAAGATAAAATGAAAATTAGCCCTCCTTAGGGGGGGAGCGGGCTCGAGCAGCCGTGCATGGCATCGAGGAAGCAGCAAGCCCGACTGTGTATGCCAGCTGCAGCCTGGAGAAGAGCAGAAGCCCCAGGCCGTTTGGGCTGTGTGGCCCAGGTGAAGAAGTGCCCCAGTGTGGTTGCGTGCGAGCGGGGCGACACCCGAGATGAGTTGCATGGCCTGAGGGGCAACGGCCCACCCGGGACCCAGTCCGGAAGGGCCGTGAATGGCAGGAAACCCTGGGTGCATAGTGCGGGTGGCCCAGTGAAGAGATGCCCCAGCCCGGGACCACATGAGCGGGTGTCTCCATACCCAGACACAGCCAATGGAGGAAACGGTCTTCCCAATGGCCAGACTGGGCAGACTGGATGAGATCGAAAGGCCCGGGTCTCGTAGAGCTCAACATCCCGGGTGAAGATGTTCGGGTGGCCTGGGGAGCAGACTGCTCTCTGTGGGGCCAGATGGTGAAGACTGTGTTTCCCCCAATGGCATCAACACTGTGCGTGGGCCGCAATTGTGGTCTTCTCCCTCCACATGACCACACATGTAGGGCAGTGCCGTGCAGGACTTACCTGGAGCCCTGGTTGCTGTGTCCTGCGCGGCCGGGGCTTTGCAGCGGAGTGCAGCACTTCCTGGGCAGAACCCAGCGTGGCAGAAACCACTGAAGTTAAAACAACAGCGCCAAGGAGAAAAGTTAATGAATGCCATCAAGCCACAGAGGAAATCAGAGCTCAATAAGCCCTAGGTAGATACAAGCACCGTCACAGAGGAAAGAAGGGCTCAATAAGCCCTAAGTACCTATAAGCCCCTTTGCAGAGGAAAGAAGGGCTCAATAAGCCCTAAGTACATACAAGCACCGTCTCAGAGGAAAGAAGGGCTCAATAAGCCCTAAGTACATACAAGCAACGTCGCAGAGGAAGGAAGGGCTCAATAAGCCCTAAGTACATACAAGCACTGTCGCAGAGGAAAGAAGGGCTCAATAAGCCCTAAGTACATACAAGCACCGTCGCAGAGGAAAGAAGGGCTCAATAAGCCCTAAGTACATACAAGCACCGTCGCAGAGGAAAGAAGGGCTCAATAAACCCTAAGTACATACAAGCACCGTCGCAGAGGAAAGAAGGGCTCAATAAGCCCTAAGTACATACAAGCACCGTCGCAGAGGAAAGAAGGGTTCAATAAGCCCTCATTACATACACACACCATCACAGAGGAAGGAAGGGCACAATAAGCCCTAAGTACATACAAGCACCGTAGCAGAGGAAAGAAGGGCTCAATAAGCCCTAAGTACATACAAGCACCGTCGCAGAGGAAAGAAGGGCTCAATAAGCCCTAAGTACATACAGGCAATGTCGCAGAGGAAAGAAGGGCTCAATAAGCCCTAAGTACATACAAGCACCGTCGCAGAGGAAAGAAGGGTTCAATAAGCCCTCATTACATACACACACCATCACAGAGGAAGGAAGGGCACAATAAGCCCTAAGTACATACAAGCACTGTCGCAGAGGAAAGAAGGGCTCAATAAGCCCTAAGTACATACAAGCACCGTCGCAGAGGAAAGAAGGGCTCAATAAGCCCTAAGTACATACAAGCACCGTCGCAGAGGAAAGAAGGGTTCAATAAGCCCTCATTACATACACACACCATCACAGAGGAAGGAAGGGCACAATAAGCCCTAAGTACATACAAGCAACGTCGCAGAGGAAAGAAGGGCTCAATAAACCCTAAGTATATACAAGCACCGTCACAGAGGAAAGAAGGGCTCTGAGAGCCTGGACCGATTATTGACTCACCGCCATGGAGGGTGGGTGGGTTGGTACCCCTAACATTAATAATAGCACTGTGATGGCAAATAAATATGGGCTTACCAAGCCCCAACAAGACAAATCTTGAGCTCGGGAAAATGAGTGGGATGCAGGAACCCTATCAATGAAAGGGATAAGTGGCAGAATATATAGGAGAAGTGTCCTAAGGAACCTGTAAGAATTGGCCGCCATAGAGCGCGTACAAATATGGCTGTTGCAATAAGACCAGATGACAAAAGTAGGGAGAACACACAAGTAGGTACTGTACTTTTGGGTTAGTATATTTATACCATGGCTAACAAATGTGGACTTTGAATGGAAATGAAAGGCAGACTGCAGCTGGCAATGATATTAACATGGATAAGATGAAAAGTGCATTAGGAGAAAGGTTAAGGTTTGACATGAGGGGATGGGGAGCCCAGGGTAAGTGTAAATAGAAACCTGCCTAAGGTTAAAATGATGGGATGGCTGTTGGAAAAGGATATCTTCTATCCCAAATATGCCAATGACAACCTAGGAGTGGGAAAAGGAAAGAGGGGAAACAGTGAATGGAAGAATGTTTAACTGTTTAATCGGTTTACATGTTTTTTTAATATGAAAACCCTAAACAGGTGTGTTTAACAGGCCTCCAGTGTGCTGTGGCTTATTTAAGATCAGGAACACCCGCTGGTGTGGGTTGGTGCAGTGGTTCCAGTGTGGCTCTTTGCTGGCCTGGGGTAAGTTTAAAGTGTGACCAGGTGGGCCAGGCACATAAAACCAGAGGCTACATTAGCACTTCATTAAGGGCAGTGAGCTGAGTCCTGAGTCAGCCTCTCCCACCATTAGCCATTCCCTTTTACTGCGTTCGTACAATGTGCAATGTAGCTCTTTGACAAAGAGAGAGGGCGAGAGAGAGCAAGAGGGAGAGAGAGATAGAGAGAGAGAACAATATCGATATATGTTAGTAGAGCCGCCAGAGCACCAGGGAACCACTCCGGTAGTGATACATCACTATAACCTTTAAAATTAACATTAACATAGTATTTGTCCTGACCTCTAAATTAAAAAAAAAAACAAATAAAGGCTAGTTCGATGATGAATGCAAAAATGCAAGGAAAACTCTTTTGCAAGACCTAAAAAATCAATAGCTAGTGAAACAGCCGGTTCAAGGTGCTAGAACAGCCTACAAGAAAGCCTTAGAAAAAAGAAAGGCAGAACTAGACACACAGAATGGCCGAATTTAGAAGCGGCTCCTGCCGATGGGAGACTCAAAACAAGTTTGGCCTCTCTACACTCATACATACACAGGGCTGGAGGTAAGGTTCCAAGAACAGGTTTGGATGGATCATCTTAAAAATCTATATAAACTACCAGATTCTGCCCAAATAATGCAAGATCCCCTCTAAAATGTAATCTTGATTCCCCAAAAAACATGAATCAACGGACTTCCACCCCACTTACTTTTTCCTTCAAAGAAGTCCTACGAGCGATCAAAATCCAAGTACATAATGACTCCCTTGGACCAATGGCTTGATTTGATAGAGGTTTGGGCGCCGATACTAACACAGTTACTCAATGCAATTCTATACATGCATAAAATAGCGGAATTATGGGAAAAGACCGTCATAATCCCTAGCTTTAAAAAAGGAGACAGGAGTTCCCCGAAAAGGGTTTAGACAACTCTCTTTATTAAATACATCTTTTAAGAGCTTTGGCAGACGCTTATTAAAGAGACTTGTTACTTGGGTAACTAATAATAACATTGTCTCTCCTATCCAATAAGGATTTCGCCCGACCTGGAGCAGGGCTTGCATCTCTTTTTACTGATGTCACGCCCATTACAAGTAAAGCAAGAATCATTCTATCTAGCCTTCATGGACCTGAGCACAGTCTTCGATAAAGTTTTGTATTGTATTGTACTGGGATTTATAGAGCGCAGTCACGACCAGAAGGCATCAGGGCGCCAGGGGTGTGGGGGGAGAGAGGGGGTTGCAGACCCAGAGGGTTAGAACAAAAACGTTTTGTAGAGTTAAACTTTGGGCACTGCTAATACATTTGCATAAAAACAATGTGGCGTGTGTAAGGAGCGTTGGTAGCGGCCATTGCACTCAATGGTTCTCAATAAAATCAGGGGTACAACAGCATCCGCCCGCTCTTCTAAATTTACATGAATGCATTGAATGATGCTATGTTAGAGTGCAAGGATGACGTCCCAAAGATCGGCGCAAATCTCACACTTGTGTTGGCATATGCAGACGACACTGTACTAATCACTCGGACGCCTAAGTCTACAGATATTAATAAACAGGTCTACTGAGTTTATGAATGCACTAGACATGCAAGTCAATATGAGTAAATCAGGTATATTGGTTTTCTCTAAAGGGAGGAGGCAGCCAAAAGTTCCAGCAATGACCAGTAATGGCTGTTCGATTCCTAGAATAAATTAGTTTGATTATCTGGGCATCTGTTTCTCCAGCCTGCTATCCCCGAAACCACACTGGCATAAACAAGTCTCTTGCATGAAGCAATCAAAGGGAGGTTAAGCTCGCTTTTAAAAAAAAGTGTAAAATACAACCTATTGATATAACCCTAAAGATTTGCACAATAAAGCCAAAGGCAATGGCCAAGTATGGGGTGGCCCTTTGAGAGTTTCCATACGCACAAAAGACCCAAATAGTTTAAAATATCGCAGTACACACGGAAGTGGGTCTAAATTATTTACAAGATGAATTTCTGTTGAAACCCGAGCACCTGTGGCTATGTATATGGTCAAATGTGTTGCGTAAAATAGAGGCCGAGAACATACCAGGGTTTAAACGTGTTAAACATCTTTTACCTAACATTAACCCTGATGTATACTTTCATTGTCCGACTCTAATAGCACCTGAGGTTTGAAAGGATATGGTAGCAGGATGAAATACCAGGAATTTGAAAAGAGAGGACCTTCTGAACTAAATTTGCAGTCCAATAGAAGACATCTGATAATTACACAAATTAAAGCTCAGGATCACCTTGTTTTTTTGGAGTAACCGAATGGTTGACAGAAACCCAATTATTAGAGATCGCTTTAATTGCCTACAGTTGGGGGATGTTGTGGCCTTTAGATCCAAGAATTCCAATGAACAGATATGTACCCTGTGCAACAGGGACAAAGATGATTGAGCTAATTTTCTGTTTTGCTGTCCTGCGCATACATATATTAGAGCGAGAACTTTACTACCTGTCCTTAGGGATCTAGGGTTCTATCAATATCGCTTGGCATTATACTATCTGCTCAAAGCTGAGACCCGTGGTAGCCTGGGCTCTCCTTTTGTATATTAGACAATCACGGTGGTTGAGGAACTACAAGACTAAAGCTTAGAAATATGTTAATTCGCCTAGAACTAACGATATGACTTAATTTGTTTCATTCACCAGTAAGCTTTGATGTGATAAATTCTAAGTAACCCAAATTCTATTTCATTTTTTAATTCTTTTTTTAGGAGAGTTTTAAAATCAGCGTCAATTCCTTATAGGTACAATTGTTTTAGAGAATCTTTTGCCTCCTTTTTAAAAGGCATATATCGAAATTAACTGATACTGAGATAGTTGGAAAACTACATTAATTGAAAGAAACAAGCTCACAATTCTTGTTCATATCTTCCATGAAAGATGTAATCTAGAGAGTGGGAGAGAGGGGGTTGGGGGGGTTGAATAGTGGCAAAGTGAGAATGTGAAAATGGAAGCGGTCTACAGAGGCCTGTGGGGAAGAGGTTGTGTTGTCCACTTTATCTCTTGCCATACGTGGCTTCTTGATTATGGGCGCCCCTCAATGACTTGAACCCCATTCTACTTTCCACCTGATACTACACATCGACAAGCCCCTCGCTCATCGCAGGTGAACAACAGTAAGCCCTCCCTCACCCCTGCACATGCTGACACAATGCACACGCTACACCAGCTCATAACACCCAGCCCTCCTGCAAGCTTTGACCCATCCTTGTTCCTAGGGCAGGGCTTGCTAGTAGCAAATGGAGCAGAGTACGCACGCCTGGGGCTCTAGTCTGCATGCAAATGCCACCAGCGCTACTGCAACAGCTTCCTCTCATCTGATCTGCCGCCCCGTTTCCACCCGATAACTCACCTCCCCCCTTCATAGGACCTAGCCCCAACATGGAGCAGTTGTACTTCACATGAACACTTCCATTACATTACCTGGGTATCCCAGACAGGACTTGGTAATATTGTAATGCAGGAATATGTTCAAAGGTAGCAAGAGATAAGGCCATTCTGTACCAGGCTCTCAGCAAACACTAGAAGATGATTCTGTGCATCCATTCACATCTATTAGTAGCCAATGGCAGTACGCCCGATGTTCCCAGACAGCACTATATGATGATACTGTAAGCGAGCCTTCACGACAACCATACGTGAATAAAACAGTGATAAACGTTGATAATCTACGCAGGACTAGAGAAAGAGATCCCACTTATGACACCCCAACTAAGCCGGATCACACCATTATACACATGTATCCTGGATTGAACTATACAATAACACTATATGCAAGAGTCCTAGTAAGCAATGGGAGATGATGCCAGGAACGGAGTTCATAGACAGAACCCGACAATGATACTGAACACAAGGTTAACATTTATTACAATAGAATAGATCATCGGACAACTGGCTCCCATTCAGAACTAGACAATGGCATATTACCGTAATACTGACAAAAATCCCTTATGGACTCCTTTAAATGGGGATTTACACTGCCAAACCACTGCTTGTAATCAGGTGGAATTATTGCCGGGGATACAACCTCCAGTGGAAATACCGCCTGACCAAGTGGTGGTATCGGTAATTCCATTCGCCGGCATTGCAGCGGATTTACCGCCGGAATACTGGCAAACTCGTAATAAGCCCCAAATGACCTTAGGTTTATTGAGATATTCTACTTACTTTCGCCATAGCAGACAACACCAGCATCTTCTGCGTGGCTGCAATCATGACTCTTCCAGCCTCTGGATTTGCACTGAGCCAGGGAAGGTTCATACCCTTGGCAGGCCACGTCATCCAGAAGGATCGGCCCGCTGCCTGCGAACAGTGAGATATGCATGAGAATGGGATTTGGAGGCACCGCAACAAATCTTACAAATCTAGTGCCAGAACTCTGTCAATGCACACCCAGTTCTCCCGAACGCACTCTGCTCGCGATAATGCCCCAAACCACTGAACTAATGATAATATCTAGATTCACTTTCCTCTCAATAAAGCTCAATCCCACTGATGCCCAGGCAATGCCCAGCCCTACTCAGCCCCCGTTCATGCCCAAACTCACGCTGGCTTCCATGATGACCATCCTTGAGAAGATCCTGAAAACTCCCAATTACAAAATGATCTTGACAATATCCAGACTTCACCAAATGTTGGTAATGCCCACATTGTCTCCTCTGGTGCCTCCATCTTCCCTTACCGGTGCCCAGTGACATTTAGCTTTTCAAAATGGAAAGACCTATGCAGTTCTTGATGAACACCCATCTCAAAACCAGACCCTTACCTGCCACCAACCAATGTTCTTCATACATTGTAGAATCACTGTTCTTCTTCGTCACAGAAAGCCCCTTTACATGAAATAGCCTCCCTGAAGCATTCTCCTCTTCACTTACCTTGCCCATACCTGTCGTCCGTCACAGCTTTCTCTGCTTTTTGGAACCCGAGTGCACGACAGACCACGTCAGCATCTTGGAGCTCCCAGTTGTCGTTGCACACCGTGCCCCACTGCCCATTGTAGAACACCTCAACGCGGCCTTCATTGTACTGTTTGCTCCCGGCCAACCGTACGTACCCATTCGGTAATCCTGCTGGAGAAAGAATGACAGTGGAAAGAGAAGGTGACAGAAAGGAGAGGAAGACAGAAAGGGGACGATGGCAGAAAACAGGAAAATAGCAGAAAAGAAGAACATGGCATATAAAGGGCAAGATGGTGAAAAGAGAAGGATGGCGTAAAGAGAAGATGGCAAAACGAGATGGAGGAAGGATGTAAATGGTTGAAAGGGTTCACTGGTCTTTACATTCTTCTTTCTACTATCTCCCACTTTCCACCAGCTTGCCATCCGTGACACTTTCATGTTTTCTTTTTTTCTTCTTTATTTTAGCATATATTTATTTTATTTTATTTGTATCTGATTCTATAAGAACCTTTACAAACATCAATTATATAAAAACTGTCGTTCATTTACAATGTACATTACACTTACATTTACTACTATTTCTAAAATTAAACTGCAAAAACTGTTAAAATACAACTAGTGGTGGCTCAGTGTCCATAACAGCAGGTTCCGTTTGATACAATTCTAGGGTAAGGCAAACGCTTGTCACACTTGTTACATATATAAAAGATCATTAAAAGAATAACGTTTGAGTACCTTATAAGACACAACATCAGATCAATAAGTCATTATTAAAATAATACAAAGTTAGTTTAGGAAAATACTCAAATACAAAATAATTTAAAATGTTTTGGCTACTATGGGTTATCTGCTGGCAATAGTTTCACAATAGCACGCCACATCGAATACAGGGCGATGCGTAGGCTATCGGACTCAGAATTAAGGCAATAGTCCCCGAACGTCTCGTGTGTTATGGAGTCTGGGTTATGCACGTAGAGGCCAAAGATTGTCATATAAACTGGTCCCAGTGATTTATATTCAATGAATAGGTACTCTGCAGTTTCAATATTGCCTGGGACTTTACAAATGCGACATACCCTGTGCGGTAAGGGTATATTAAGGTATGCACCCTTGAGGACCAAAAGAGGAAGCTGGTTTATACGTAATCTAAGTATGAGATTCTGCACTGCCAGACTGGGACACTCTCTCAAATACCTCTGTGCTTGTATAAAATGATGTCTGACATTTGAGACGTATTTATATGTGCGTAGATTTGAAAGATATGCATAGTTGTTTGCCCAGTCCCATTGCATGAGTTTGCTCTTAAATAGATGTAACAAACCTGGTACCTTGTGTTAGGGAGAATTCTCCAGAGTCTTTGCTGGATTTCTAGGATTTCTTTTTTCACCTGATAAGAGTGTGAGCCTTTTTTCCCACTCTTACATGTGTTTTGCTGTGTGTGTTTCCACTTTTTGTGTGATCCTGAGCACTGGAGTCTCACCTACTCCATGGCCTCATATTTTTAATGTGTTACACAGCACTTTAAGTGCAGTGACACAGGGTTGTCTTGTGAGACTTCCCACTGACTCCATTTTCTGGGGTTGACTACTGTCCCGCAGAAAAGGTAAAGTTGCCATTAACTTTATTTTAGTCACTTTAAACCATAGACCCAGTACACCCCATCTTACATGGAGTATTGGAAAGGGTCAACTCTTATCCCTTTTTGTCTGTGTCTCTTGGAGCATTGTTTCGCTCCCTTTACATGAAGACTTGGCAGGTGGCAGTGGTAATGACCCTAACTTTTCTACCGCGGTTATCTTATATAACCATGGTATTGTTTCGAGGCTAAAATACTAGCCTCGAACATAAACCCGCATGACCAAATAAATTTTATTTTGGCTCTGGCTGGGTTTATTCGCCATTTCTTTTTGTTAAAGTCTTTCTCGTGTTTTTCTCTTGCGCGCCAAACCAGGGATGATTCCTTTGTTCGCTGTCTTTTCGCAGGCTTTTGCACAGAAGCCCTCCTTAAGGCGACAGAAGCCCTCCTTAAGGCGCCTGAAAGTCTAGGTAGGCAGGATGTGAGGGAGGGATCTTCGGACCCCTGCAATGGGTTCCCTTGGTAACCCAAGTCGCACTCCTGTTTGATTGGCTGAGGGTACTGTCCTTGCCAGGACAGCCACCCTGCTGTGTGATTGACAGCCAGGCTGTATGAATGGGGGAAAACTGCATAAAAAGCAGGTCTCTGGGAGTGGAAAGGCAGAGTCGTCACTGGAATGAAAGAACCTACGAGGAGCTAATGGAAGAGGACCCCTACAATGACTGAACCGCCCGGTGAAGCCCTGCTGAAGGTCTGAATCTTCAGAATCCGACGACAGAGATAATCCTCCAGGAAACTTCTTCCCTTGAGCTGGTGGGATCAACCAGTTCGCTCCCCAAACTGCAAGCCAGGACCCCTCCTCTGGTCGAATTCGCTGTACAGAGCTACAGTGGGACGGATAGCCAGGACGTTTCTTCCCTGGGTAGCGCAGGGCCCTCCAGTATTCCTACTTCTTGTCAGTCCGACAGTCACTTCAGGAACCGTGAGCCAGCAGGAACTAGCAGGAACGTCCACCTCAGCTACAGCTTCCTCTCCGTTTTAAGGTACTGTGCAAATCCGGTTGCTCGTTTCGTTCAGCCGCGGTGAAAGTGTTTGAAACTTTCTCCAGTCCGAGGGCTTGTCCTTCTCATCTCTTTGAACTAAATTTTCTATCAACCAACCTCGTCCGGAAACCTTGCCACAAACTTTACTGCGAACTACCCTGAACTGTGTGATCTTGAGCAAACGACATTTTACTCATTTACTTTGGCCCTAAGCCTTTTCTATCTGATTCTATCTCTGTAGTTCATCTTGATCAATTGCCCTGAGTACTTACCTGTCGGTTTGATTTAATTTCTAATAACTTTGTCTTTCCCTCCCTTTTAAATTGCTGGAGTGCCATTTGGCACCCACTTCATTTTGTGAGTTTAACTTGTCTGGAATTTAAGGGAAGTGGTGTGGTGTATTAAGAGTGTGATTTTTAGACTGCTTATAATAGTCTAATGTTAAACAACTGAAGAGTTAAATAAATGTATTTTCTTTTACTTGAAAATCTTGAGTCAGTGTTTGCCTGAATCATAGTAATTGTTGTCCTTTGTGTAACTATTTGATACTGCTCACTTACTCTTGAGATAAGTCTGGCTGCTCAGCCATCGCTACCACTTTAACTGTGTAGTACAGGCTTGTACCAAAGGTGAATTTGTACTGTCACTTGTATCTTAATTGTGTGTGGTGTTCCCAAAGGGTACTGCATATAATTCTGCCTAACACCTTGTTTGAAATTTGGGTGCCAGTATATTTATTTATTTTTTGTTTTTTTTTTGTTTTATTGGTCGATTACATTTTTCAACCTTTAACATATAAAAAAGATTCCAAATTCCAGGATCATCTAGCCCCTTAAGCCTCTTTAAAGTCTTCCAGATTCTCCTTTTCTTCAGGGGATTGATTGTTCCTTGATCTCCGAGAGAGAAAGGCAAATTCGTTCCATCAATTTTAAGGCATTCAAAGTCTGTCCAAGTTTGTCGACTGTCATTAGACGCTCCCACCATTCTTCCTCGACTTTGGCATCCAAAGGTCCTGTGGGATTATACAGATAAATGGTCATTATTTTTTGGAATCTCAGACAGGAAAGTGTAAGGTACCTCACAGTTTCCAAGATTTCTGATTTCCTACAAAAGCGACAGCCCGCATCTTGAATCATGAGCTGTTATCTTAAATACTGCACTTCTCTTGATGGCAGTAGATTGAGTCTGCACTGCATCAAAAGATTCCTGTATTGGGATGATGGAAATCGTGTGAGATACGGCGGGGGATGGTTTAGTTGTTTCCTTTCCCATATAATGTTATGGCAGTAGATATTTTGCGCCTTATGCTGTCAGTCTAGAAAAATGGATACCTCTATTTTGTGACCGCAAACGTATTTTGGTGGCCATGGGCCAACCGTCTCATGCACGATATGATAGAATATAGGTTTTCGAGTTTGCCAATGAACGGCCATTTTGATGTAAAAAGAATCGCCATTTTGTTTTCTAACCATTGCTCATTGCTTTCTGTTCCTATTGCTTCGCAGTATATTTTCCGCTTACACTGCTCGACTGTAAAACATTGTTGTCTGTATGTGAAAAGGACAAGGCCGCAGGGCCGAGAGGATAACAAGAGTTTGTTGAAACACAAACGTAGGCAGCGCCAGGAAGAATGCCCGGCTCCCTCCCGAATGTAGCCTTGAAGCAGAGCTGCAGGGCATTTAATCATTTTGCAGCTGCCAGCCAGTCTTGTTATATGGTAGAATATGTTAGAATAATACCGCTAAAGGCTTGAATTATGCTTTTCTTACGGCCCCCCTTTGCTGAGCCCGCTAGAGCGTGTCGGCTCCCAGGACACGAATAGCACCTAATAGATAGCAAGGTCAGGAATGCAACTCTTCGCCCCCGTATGAAGCTTGCTTCCAAGAAAAGAAGCGCTGTGTTCTATTCAACAACTGAAAGATGCCTTCGCACTCACAAATTGCAAATTGTTACTAGAATAGATGTTTGAAGGTGTCATAGTTGTCGGAGATGTCCATCATCACACCAAGTTCAAAGAAACCCAATAAAAGGGGGGTGTTAAACATGTCGTAGCTGATTGTTTGATATGCATTTTGTATATATGTAACTGATGTACGTAATTCACTCTCTTGCGTCCCTCGAGGTCTAGAGATACACGTTGCGGGGCGTGAGACCGAGTTGGCCAACTGAGACTTTTGCTTTGCAATAAACCCTAGCTTTTGGAATACAACCTTGTGTCTGGCATATCTATCATGTGTGGTGACTCACCTTGTTTCCATAGATGTCAGGGTGCCCTAGGGGCCCCTTTCAAGATGGCTCCCGAATAGGGACCCTCCCCCACTTGTTCAATCGCATAACATTGTAATTGAGTAAGGCGGAGAACGGCAAGGACGGGACGATCGAGCCGGGATCAAGAAATGTTCAGGGCGCCCTGTAAAAGTGATGAGAGACTCCTTTGCATATCTGCACACATCTGATCCCTGATGGACGTGCCTGGCTAGAGAACAAGGAGGCGAGGGTCCCGAAACGAGGCGGAAGCCAAGAAACGCAGACACGACGTCCTTTGGTGCGTCAGTATACAGACGACTTGATTTATCAGGTGAGTCATACCCCGATTCAAAGTAATCCTGATATTGGTTGAGAGTTGACTTTGCAAAATCAAACGCCCTAGGTAAGGTTGATTAACCAGGGGGAAGGTTAAAACATGCCTGGGGTATTGTCCACCTTAGCAGGGTTTTTCCGCTGTGGTAGACAATCTTTGGAAGATGGCCAAATTGTACCACCTGGGGGAACGCCGGCGTATGAGATGTATGTGAAGTATGGAGTGGGTGCGATAATATTCTGTGAGACTTGGCATAGGCAAACCAGAAAGCAACAAGACTATCAGTGGCCGAATAATGGTAGTTTTGAGATAGCGAGAATAGACAACCTGGAAAGGGTGTTGATAAGAAGGAAAGCGCGTCCTGCAGCATTTGAGACTATTAAAGTCTGGAGAAAGGAAGCAATGCTCCGATTTAAAAGTAGAGCGAAGCATGCGCGCAGGCATAAATCGAAAGGTGAAGAAGCGGACGAGAAAGAAGAGGAGGAGTGGACTGAGAGTCTAAGAAGGGCAGGTAGGCGAGACCAGTTGAACATAGAAAAGATATATCCACAACGGGAATTACACATAGCAGATGAATTAATAGAAAATATATTGACCTATACAAAACAAGGCCCAAGATCAGAAGTAAGACCAGATACGTCAGTAGCTATTGCCCAGACCCCGCCCGTAGCTCAAGCTCCCCCTCCGGTAGCTCAAGCCCTCCCACACCTACAGGCTCAGACCACGCACGTAACACTTCCTATTAGCCAACCAGGCCCACAACAGACACTCCCTGTTCCCATTGTCCCATCCGCACCTCCCGCCTTAGCCACAGACTCGGTACCGTCCGTTCCTCCTGGGGTTGAAATTGAAACCACGGGGGCAAGAGGCGGGACTGACCAACGGGGATGCACAAGGGTAACTCGCAGCGCTATCAGCAAAGAAAGAAAGGTGGAATTGCAGCAACAGGCAGAGATGTATATAGATGGGAATGATGGGACGGCAGCATTGGCTTCGATGTATGACTTCTGAAGAAGCAACGAGAGGCAGGTAGTGTTGGAATGCATGGGTGAATATTTGGTGGTGAAATGGAAACAGTTAATTGGGAAATTACCACCGCAGCGATTGTTAGATTTGAATGCATTAGCACGCTGTAGGGAGAGGGATGAAGAAGTGAGAGAACATGTATATGGACTTTTTGAACTCAAAGATGAATTAGATAATGATTATGCCGAAATGTTTGCTACACCTGGGTACAGGAGTAGGGATATCGGGAGAAATAGGAAGGAAACTGTAGAGCCATATATACAACGATGACATTCAATGTCGTCAGTGCAAAGGGGTGACAAATTAAAAGTATGTATACGAGAAGCGTTTAGATGGATGTCGGATCCCAGTATTCCCACAATGGAGATACATGAGATATTTGATGAATATTCCATGCCCATGAAAAGAAAAGCACTACAGTCGATGGCTGAACATTTATTAGACAAAGATATAAAAAACGATAAGGCCAGCCACCCCAAATAATGGCAGTATATAGAAGAGCACTAGAGTGAGGGACAGGAGAAACAGCCCTATTTTTGGATCTGGGAATATTGTTACATCTAATAGGGGGAGGGGGGCGGTAGTGGGGCATTTCCTATGAGAGAGGTCCCAACTACCTTTGTGCCCAAAGTGGAGGTTCCCGCAGTGGGCGGTGCAGCGGCGCAGGTAACATCAGCCCATTAAACCACCCAATATGTGCATGTCCCCTTTTCCAGACAGGAGGTGAACAACATAAAGCAGACGATTCCTGATATAAGAAAGAATCCTAAAGGGTTTTACAAGGAAGTAGAGTCCTGCCTACAATCATCCGTGCTTACCATGGGTGATATAGACCTAATATTCCCGGTGATCTTGCCAGCAGACATATGGAAACAAATAAGGAAGGTAGATGACACAATGGCCTTTGGCGCCACATGGGTGGACTTGATAATAGAAAACAGGAATAAAGTGGTTGGTGGGACACCAGGAGCGAACCTGTTGGCATTACCAGCACGTATAGTGCAGAGGTTAAAAGAAATTGTCCCAGAGAAAAGAATTCAATGGGACAAATTGACTGTATGTGTACAAGGCAAGGATGAGTTGGCTACAGATTATTTTAATAGATTTGAAGAAGTATTCACAGACTTCAGTGGGCAGGATGTGGGCTCGGAAGCGGGAAAGAGGTTATTTGTTGACAAACATGTGAGGGGGTAAAAACTTCCAATTCAGGATCTAATAATGGCATCAGAGAGTGCATGGCAAGCAAAAACGTTGGGTCGAAGTATTACATATGGCCCAATATTATGAGCACAGAGTGACTGCGGGAAAAGAAAAAGAAGAAAGGGATAGGGTAAATCTGAAAACACAGGTATTAATGCAGCAAGTAGTAGGACATAATAGAGGGCGAGGGAACGCACAAGGAAGGGGTAATTGGAACATGCATGGGGGAACAGTGGGACCGAATCAGTGTGCGTATTGTAAGGAGGAAGGACATTGGCGAGCGCAATGTCCGCATCTACAGAATAGAAATGCATCTGGTCAGAGGAGACAGCATAGAGGACACCCAGGAGCGAATGGACCAAATAGGAATAGTATGCAGCAGCATCACAATAACCGAGGTAATCAAAACCAAGGCCAAAACCAAAATGCCCCAAACCAGAGTCAGGGACAGCAAAATCAACAATATGGAAACCAGAGTGGGGGAAATAAAGGAAAGAGTGGGAACATTTTTGATACACAGCCAAACACGTATTACAGTAACAGCAATGATTACACATCGGACGATATGTTATTTCCCCAATAGGACAGCCCAGGGCAGGGATCTGCATCAGTGTCTATTCCCGTGAATCCTGTGAATCAGAGAGGACCCTACGTAGAAATGAGAGTCGGGAATGAGGAGCACTGCTTTCTTGTAGATACAGGAGCTCAGAAGTGTTCAATAGACCACCACTTGGTTCCGGATATACCACTATCAGGGCAAAATAATGTTTCCGTAGTTTTCGCAGGTACACCAGTCATAAACCCAGTGTCCAAACCAGTCCCAGTTACAATAGGACCATTTACTGAACATTCTCCTTTCCTTTTAACAGAAAATTGTGGGGAGAATTTGTTGGGATTAAATTTGTTGAAGAAACTAGGTTCCATTATACATTGCACGGCAGATGGGATGTTCCTAATGATTTGGCCACACGATGCCCCTGTGTCAGAATTTATGTCTGAAGCGTGACCAGGGGAACTAAGTAAAGTACCAACCTGTATATGGGCAATGCATGACAATGATGTAGGATGTTTAAAGATAGAGCCAGTAAAGATCATCTTGAAAGAAGGTGCTACCCTACCGAAAATACCCCAATACAGAATTTCGGCTGCAGGTGAGAAAGGATTGAAGAGTATTGTTACAGATTTGGTGAAATTAGGGGTAATCGAGGAAATTACAGGCAGTACATGCAACAGCCCGATTCTTCCGGTTTATAAAAAAGGAGGCAATGAGGTACCATACCGTTTCATAATTGATTTGCGCGCATTGAATAAGGTAGTAGATCCACAATTTCCTCTAGTGCCAGATGTCACTACAATAGTGACAATGAGACCTGTTTCAGAAGAATATTTTAGTGTAGTGGATTTGAAAATCGCGTTCTTCAGTATTCCAGTGGACAAGGACAGCAGATATTTGTTCGCGTTCACATAAGGAGGACGATCATTTACATTTACGCGGATTCCTCAAGGTTACACGGAAAGTCCAAGTATTTACAGTAGAGCATTAAAAGAGCAGCTAGACATGCTGGAATTACCCATGGGTTGTGTACTCTTGCAATACATAGACGATCTATTGCTAGCTGCAGACACAGAGGAGATTTGTAAAGAAAGCACTGTATTATTACCGTCACACCTAGCCGCACATGGCCATAAAGCTAGTTTGAAGAAATTTCAATATAATCGAAAGGAGGTGGCCTATTTGGGCTACCTACTTTCAAAAGTAGGGAGAAGACTAATGCCAGAACGCATAGAAAGTATTTCTTGTATGCCTATTCCAAAGACACAAAAAGGAGTCAGAGCCATAATAGGCATGGCTTCATATTGCCGACAATGGATTGGTAATTTTGCGTTAATTGTGAAACCGTTGGTGAATTTAACTAGAAAGGATGCGGTTATGCCTTTGCAGTGGGATGAGGAATGTCAGAAAGCATTTGATGGATTGAAAACTGCATTATGCTCGGCTCAAGTTTTGGGTACGCCGAATTATGAGAAAATGTTTAGACTATTTGTGTGTGAAAGTGAAGGATGTGCATTGGCGGTTTTGACACAGGAACAAGGTGGAAGAAATAGGCCGTGCGGCTATTTTTCTTCTGCGCTGGACTCTGTAGCGCACGCACTACCACGATGTTTGCGATCTGTCGCGGCGGCTGCTGCGTCAGTGAAACAAACGGAAGGGATGGTATTGGGGCACACTTTAATTTTGATGGTGCCACATGCCATAGACGTTCTATTAAATAGGACACAGACGCAACACCTCACCGCTGCTAGATTGATAAGATATGAGATTATCTTGTTCGCGCCCCATATAAAATTATGAGGTGTAGCGCTTTGAATCCTGCAGAATTTATGCCACCAACCATAAAAGAAATTGGGAAGGATGAATCACCCCCCCACGATTGCTTAATGGTCACTGAGGAAGAAACCAAGGGGAGAGTTGATTTAAGTGATATCCCACAGAAAGAGCCAGATGGAGAGTTATTTTATGACGGCTCATGTTTTAAATTACCAGATAGCACGACAACTGCCGCATATGCTATCACTAACCTAGAATTCCCTATAATTCAGCACAAGCCGCAGAAATAATAGCATTAACCGGAGCCTGCAAGATTTCTGAAAATTTGAATGTGAATATATATACTGATCAGTATGCTTTTGGAGTGGTTCATAACTTTGGTCGACTCTGGGCTGAGAGAGGATTTTTGACATCACATGGCGCAAGAATTCAACATGGCCCTTTGATTGCACGATTGCTGTCTGCACTCACGTTTCCAAAGCGTCTAGCAATAGTGAAATGCGAGGCACATAAAAAAGTAACATGCAAAGTAGGAGAAGGAAACGCGTTTGCAGACAGAATTGCGAAACAAACTGTCTCTGAATTTAATACCAAAATGATGATGGTTCAGACTGAGGAAGTACCCTGTATGATAGAAAATGGAGTTGCCACTGTCAAAGAAATGCAGGCCGAAGCTACGGCCGATGAAATACAGCGGTGGGCAGAGGGATCTGCTGAGTTGGATCTGGAGGGTTGTTGGGTTGTCAAGTGAACTAGAAACTGGATGTTGTCAAATTTGTACGTGACTGCAATGGTCACAATGGCCCACAGCCCTACGCACATCTGTGCGAAGAAGATAATACAGCACCTTTCTACATTATGGGAGAATGTAAACATAAAAAAGAATGCTGAGAGGTTGATGCAGAACTGTATCATGTGTTTGTAACACAATGTAGGGAAGGGAACAGTGACTCCAACAGGCAGTTTTGGCCCGCCCTCTATGCCATTTGAGGTGATCCATTTTTATTTCATAGAGATGGAGAGGTGCCAAAACTTAAAATACGTCTTGGTGGTGATCTGTGCATTCAGTAAGTGGGTGGAGGCATAGCCCTTGAAGGACTGCACAGCAATGAGCACAGCAAAAGTAAGGTTGAAGGGGTACTTTTCCAGATTTGGCTTGCCCCGTGTCCTATGGTCTGATAATGGACCACATTTTGTGGGTGCAGTGGTATTACAGATATGTGCTGGTCTTCAGATTGATAAGAGATTCCATAGTTCAAGGCATCCTAGTTCTGCCGGTCTTGTGGAGAGGCACAAATGGGATTCTTAAATCAAAGATTAGCAAGATTTGTGCAGGAAGCAAGTTGAGTTGGGTGGATGCATTACCAATAGCACTATTATGCATGCGTACGTCTGTACAGGCTAAAACCGGGCTCTCCCCGTACGAGATCGTGATGGGGAGGCTGGCAAATGTATGGTGCGTACCACAGCCAAAAGGACTTAGTGAGATAGAACATCCTGTGCTTAGTACTTATTGTGGCCTTTTAATGCAGAAATTGCGTTTGATTCATCAGCAGGTGCAGGAGGCGTTACCAGTGAGATACACCGGTCCGGGGCACGCGCTGGAGCCAGGCGACTGGGTGCTGCTTAAAAACTTTGAAAGAAAGTCATCATGAGCACCCAGGTGGCGCTGGCTCTATCAAGTACTCTTGGCGACGCAGACGGCAATACGGGTGGATGGAAGGAAGTCGTGGATCCATGCCACCCATGCCAAGAAGATTCCAACTCCACTGAAAGACTTGCCTGACACTGATGACCGGAAAGAGACAGCGGGCCCAGAAACGAAAGAAACTGTTGCCAGTAAGCAGCCACCTAATCTGCCAAAACGAGAAGTGAAACTCGAAACAAAGCCTGAGACGATTGCCAAAGCGGGGGAAGGGCAAAGAGTGCCCCAACGTTGCCCAGCAGAATCGACATCACTGCTGGCCGACACGAAATCTGCCTTGCAAATACCAGCAGAAACACATCGTGTACCCCTTTGGCGCCCGCCAGCACTTGCCAACACGCCAAAGAACGGATCTGCATCATTGGCGCGACGCACACCAGCACCTGCAGTAGCGCCACAGGCTGACTTTGAGCCTGAATCTGGAAGTGCACCTGCACTGTTCACAGATCACACAATACCAGGAGTGAGGCGATACAACTTGCGACCTCGAAAGACAAAGTGACCTGCAGTTCTTTTTGGTGTTTATGTCAACCTCTCGTTCAGCTCATGGACGGAGAAGGAACTAGAGGTGTAGAGGAGAGAAGCGTGAGAATTGTGCAAGTCGGACAATTCAAGACTCGCGGCTCCTCGGTGCAATCATAAAAGTACATGTGTCAGGAACCAGAGCCGACAAGCTGAGCGCACATGGTACTATGGCAAATGAGATAACTGATTAAAAGTACATGTGTCAGGAACCAGAGCGGACAAGCTGGGCGCACATGATACTAAGGCGATAAGATAACTGATCAAAGGTCCTCTGAGCAGTATAAGAAAGGACAAGTGATCTTGCCTAAAAACGAATAAACAAATCCAGGCTTAAAAAAAGGACAGGCATAGCTGAACTGTGACAATTCCGTTGAACTTATTGACATCAGAGCAAGCGCGACGAAGAGCGATATCCACAACAAACTGTGATAAGAAAGAAGAAGGACGACGAGAAACATGCCGGGACCGGTTCCAGCCTCCTCCTGCACCACCACCGCTGAGAATGAGTCAATTATAAAGACTGTAAGCTTAAGAAAAACGCATGGTAAAACAAATTGTATGCTGGTACTGACAATAATAATGTGCTTTATGAGCCCTAATATTATGATGGGTGGAAACAATACACCCATTAGAAATGTTTTTACCAATAATTAATATATCCACTACTGAAAGCCCGGTTCAGGTGATCACTTATACCCTGCCCCCAATGGAAGAAAGACACAGGGAAGGTTTTGGAAATAATACTTTGCTATTGATCATGAAAATGACACATGCAATTCTGAAGAAAACAAATTGCTGGGTATGTGCCCATTTACCACAGCATGCTGGGAAAGGAATAGGGTGGTATGTGCAGCCACTACCATTAGGTTCTGCATGTAGTGCATCTTTAGGTGCAATGTTCTATGGGAAATGGAATGAGAGTAATACGGGTCAATTAGACAGAACCAACATGAATGAGTTTGAGGAGATAATAATGAAGCCTGTAGGTTGTTCCATTTTCCATAAAGCACAAGTAATAGCCCCAGAGCCCACGAGGAAAAGTACACGAAAGATAACACGACAAAATAGGCAAGATAGATTGTCCCCACCAGAAAAAACATCTGTAATGACGTTTCGTGTAAGAACAGAAGGGGACAAAGATGCAATTCCCCCATTTTACACGGTGAATTATAGCCCAAGAACTGTCCATTTTTGTCTAAAAAAGAAAGGCTCCTTTTCAGTCGGAACATATACTGGTTGCATGAATACAGTGGTATTAAAATGGGAAATAGAATCAGTATATGTAGGTGATCCTGTTTATTTTATATGTGGAGAGAAAGCATATCCTTTGTTGCCCAGAAACTGGGGAGGTACATGTCACCTAGGACTACTGTTCCCAGGAGTATTCCTCTTAGAAACAGCAGCCATGGCCAGATTATCCAGAACTAGAGTCAAAAGGACTCACAAGGGTGTTTTAATAGCAACTGATGTAGCAGAATCATTCATTCCATTCTTAGGGCAGATAGTGAACTCCTATAATATAAGGCAACTGTCCAGAATCCTAAAAAATACAATATACACAACAACGGATATACTATTTAACATGACGTTGGAAGAAAGAGGAATCAGGTTAATGACGCTGCAAAATAGAGTGGCTCTCGATGTGATCCTGGTTGATCGTGGGGGAATTTGCAAAATAGTGGGATCAGCGTGTTGCGTTTATGTCGATGACTATTCCCCCACGATCTTTGAAGCAATAAAGAAAATGCACGTCTTAAGCTCTGAACTCCCTACTGAAGAAGGAAACTGGGGAATAGGATCTTGGTTTTGGGGAATACTACGTTCTTGGGGATGGAAGTTGATCTCAATATTAGTAGTGGTGTTTGGAATATTCCTAACGTGCTGTTGTTGCATACATTGTCTACCCATAGTTTGCGCTGAGGTAACTGAGGGATGTACGGAGGGATGTATGCATATGATGACAAAGAAAAAACAACCTCATGGTCGAACTGACCAAGACCCATATGAGATGAGAGCAGTAAAAGAGTTGATGGCAATAGATATTGATGAAGAAGATGATCTTTACGATAGCATGCAAAATTCAGACATAAGTACTTCAGACTCATCATCACTAGAGGAGGTTTCAATAAATAGATGAGACTTTTGGCATACGGCCAAAGGAGGGTTTGTCAGTCTAGAAAAATGGATACCTCTACTTTGTGACCGCAAACGTATTTTGGTGGCCGTGGGTCAACCGTCTCATGCACGATATGACAGAATATCGGTTTTCGAGTTTGCCGATGAACGGCCATTTTGATGTAAAAAGAATCGCCATTTTGTTTTCTAACCATTGCTCATTGCTTTCTGTTCCTATTGCTTCGCCATATATTTTCCGCTTACACTGCTCGACTGTAAAACATTGTTGTCTGTATGTGAAAAGGACAAGGCCGCAGGGCCGAGAGGATAACAAGAGTTTGTTGAAACACAAACGTAGGCAGCGCCAGGAAGAATGCCCGGGTCCCTCCCGAATGTAGCCTTGAAGCAGAGCTGCAGGGCATTTAATCATTTTGCAGCTGCCAGCCAGTCTCGTTATATGGTAGAATATGTTAGAATAATACCGCTAAAGGCTTGAATTATGCTTTTCTTTCGGCCCCCCTTTGCTGAGCCCGCTAGAGCGTGTCGGCTCCAGGGACACGAATAGCACCTAATAGATAGCAAGGTCCGGAATGCAACTCTCCCCCCCCCGTATGAAGCTTGCTTCCAAGAACAGAAGCGCTGTGTTCTATTCAACAACTGAAAGATGCCTTCGCACTCACAAATTGCAAATTGTTACTAGAATAGATGTTTGAAGGTGTCATAGTTGTCGGAGATGTTCCATCATCACACCAAGTTCAAAGAAACCCAATAAAAGGGGGTGTTAAACATGTTATAGCTGATTGTTTGATATGCATTTTGTATATATGTAGCTGATGTACGTAATTCACTCTCTTGCATCCCTCGAGGTCTAGAGATACACGTCACGGGGCGTGAGAACGAGTTGGCCAACTGAGACTTTTGCTATGCAATAAACCCTAGCTTTGGGAATACAACCTTGTGTCTGGCGTATCTATCGTGTGTGGTGATTCACCTTGTTTCCATAGACGTCAGAGTCCCCTAGGGGCCCCTTTCAATGCGTGTCCGTATCTATCCAGTCCTTCTCGCATAGCAATTTCTTAGCCTTTTCCGGATTATCCTTGAGTGTCTCTGTTAGGATATTGTTTTGTTGTAGTAGGTCGTTACATTGCTGTTTCCACTTACACAAGATTTTTTCAGGCTTGTTGTTTCCGGGATTTGCCACTATCTCAAATGGAATAGGCGGTGGATCCAAAAGACATTTGCAATAAAGGGAGATGGTTTTCCATAGGACTGTCAAGGCCATGGATTGAAGCCTTAACTCATGTCTGATTGTTTCAACTTTTACGCAATTTGGTAGTCTTAGAATTTTCCGCCAGAAATAGGCTTCCAGCTTCCCCCATTCAGCCCATGGCATGTTTAGACAGGTCTCAGCACCATGGGTCAAAATAGGAACAAGGTTTTGCTTGTAAAAGGAGATGATCGGTAACATGGAGTAAGTGCCGTATCTCTGGTGAAGAGCTCGCCCCTGATTTGTTCGTTTTTGAAGCCATTCTCTGATGAAATTGATTTGGGCTGTTTATTTATATTTTTGTTGATTTTGACCCCAAGATAGGTTATAGTATCCACTACTTTCAGCTCCTGATGCTCAATTCTCCACATGAAGGCATTCTTTTTCTTCCTCCCTAAGGCAGATTGCATAAGGAGGATCTTCGACTTATCGGCATGGATTTTCATTCTATTTGTATCAAGGAAAGCCTTGAATTCCACTATTCGGCACTGGACTCCGATTGCCGCTAAGACGATGAAAACAATGTCGTCTGTGTAGAGAATCCAGGGGAGGTCAGACCCTTCGAGCTTCGGTGGAAAAGCTCTAATTATTTCCTGTGAGTCTTTTATGTCTGGCAGGTACAGGATGAACAGAAAGGGAGCAAACCCACAGCCCTATTTGATGCCTTTTGACATCAGTATTTTCTCTGTTATAACCCCACCCTTCGATACAATTATTCGAACTGAGGTGTCCGAGTACAGAGCTTTTATAGCTTCCAAGAGGTCTCGAGGTCTCCAGGGCAGTCCCAATTTTCAAGTTTAGCCCATACAGATTTGTATTCAACTGCTAAAATTCACCTCCACAATGCTCTTGTTTTGAACCACTGTCACCTCCCACCAGGGAAAGCAATTGGCATTTAGGATTCTAATTGGCTTTAAGATGTAATGCTCCCTATCTTGCCAGCGTTTGGCCCCTAAGGGAAACCAAGCCCAACTCCAACCAAAGGTATTTGTCCGAAGTCGAGGAGGAGAGCTTTAATATCCTGCTCCAAAAATATCCCTCCAGTGTGTCCAACCATTTCAGTTCACTCATAACAAGTGTGTCCAGACCATACAAAACCATGGCGCAGAAGCTCTGACCATATAGGGTTATTATGCCCTCGATTGAGTAAACTGCCATTTGGTTCGCAAATACCATGACCAAGTGGGTCATGCGGTGGGCCTTGGCCGTCTTTGTCTATTTTATGTAAGAATAATTATGGCTAGCACTCATTTCGAGGCCCAAGTAAGGGTATTTCTCCACATTATCCAAGACCCCAAACTAGTGGTAAATCGGAAGCGCTTGACCCTCTTCTTGGTTATCAACATTCTTCGTTTTCTCAGTGTTGATAGTTATTTTCAGCAGTATCAAACATCCGCCTCACTCAGTGGTCGAAGTGGGCAGGAGCGGTCGGGAGCGGTGCCCCTCTAGTTCTTTTAATTCAGTTTTGCAGTTCCTTTTTTTATTTTAAAAAGAAACCGTTCCGGAATGGTTTCGTTTTAAAATAAAAGTGTAGGAAGAAGCAGAAACTTTCAGTTTTAGTGCACCGCACTGAGCGTTCCCTTAAACAGCAGGAGCATGTGTTTTGGGGTTTGTATTGTGCGTGGGAGGGTGTGTGGTGATGGGGTTTGTGGGGAGTGGTTCAGACCAGTTGGGAACATAGCTCCACTTCTTGTTTTCGTACACTTGGACCATTGCCCTCGCTCCACTATAAGTGTGATTAAATAACACTAGCTCATCTGCGTAAAGCAGACAGGATATTGTCTGTCCCCCAATTCTGGGGCTGAAACCGACCACTGATGAGAAGTGGAGGAGGGTCAGACAAATATAGTTTGTACAACAGGGGAGCCAGGACACATCCTTGTTTCACTTGCCTACAAATCCGAACTCGGGCTGTCGTAGTACCTCCGTCATCTAGTCTAACTCGGCCCCCGTGTTATGATGTAATCCTTTCAGGATACTCATAAGCCAAATGGGGCAGCCCCAGCCTTTCATTTTAAGCCATAACTTTTCCCGGTTAACACCATCGAAGGCGGCCCGGAAATCAACAAAAATGGTATACAGGGCCGATCTGCCTGGTGCCAAGGCCCTTTGAAACAATGGGCCTCATTACGAGGTAGGTGGTAAGGGATTACCGGCACCAGTAAGGACACCGGTGCCGGTAATCCCTTATCACCCTGTTCCCATTGTCCCATCCGCACCTCCCGCCTTAGCCACAGACTCGGTACCGTCCGTTCCTCCTGGGGTTGAAATTGAAACCACGGGGGCAAGAGGCGGGACTGACCAACGGGGATGCACAAGGGTAACTTGCAGCGCTATCAGCAAAGAAAGAAAGGTGGAATTGCAGCAACAGGCGGAGATGTATATAGATGGGAATGATGGGACGGCAGCATTGGCTTCGATGTTTGACTTCTGAAGAAGCAACGAGAGGCAGGTAGTGTTGGAATGCATGGGTGAATATTTGGTGGTGAAATGGAAACAGTTAATTGGGAAATTACCACCGCAGCGATTGTTAGATTTGAATGCATTAGCACGCTGTAGGGAGAGGGATGAAGAAGTGAGAGAACATGTATATGGACTTTTTGAACTCAAAGATGAATTAGATAATGATTATGCCGAAATGTTTGCTACACCTGGGTACAGGAGTAGGGACATCGGGAGAAATAGGAAGGAAACTGTAGAGCCATATATACAACAATGACATTCAATGTTGTCAGTGCAAAGGGGCGACAAATTAAAAGTATGTATACGAGAAGCGTTTAGATGGATGTCGGATCCAAGTATTCCCACAATGGAGATACATGAGATATTTTATGAATATTCCATGCCCATGAAAAGAAAAGCACTACAGTCGATGGCTGAACATTTATTAGACAAAGATTTAAAAAACGATAAGGCCAGCGCACCCGAAATAATGGCAGTATATAGAAGAGCACTAGAGTGAGGGACAGGAGAAACAGCCCTATCGTTGGATCTGGGAATATTGTTACATCTAAGAGGGGGAGGGGGGCGGTAGTGGGGCATTTCCTATGAGAGAGGTCCCACCTACCTTTGTGCCCAAAGTGGAGGTTCCCGCAGTGGGCGGTGCAGCGGCGCAGGTAACATCAGCCCATTAAACCACCCAATATGTGCATGTCTCCTTTTTCAGACAGGAGGTGAACAACATAAAGCAGATGATTCCTGATATAAGAAAGAATCCTGCAGGGTTTTACAAGGAAGTAGAGTCCTGCCTACAATCATCCGTGCTTACCATGGGTGATATAGACCTAATATTCCCGGTGATCTTGCCAGCAGACATATGGAAACAAATAAGGAAGGTAGATGACACAATGGCCTTTGGCGCCACATGGGTGGACTTGATAATAGAAGACAGGAATAAAGTGGTTGGAGGGACACCAGGAGCGAACCTGGTGGCATTACCAGCACGTATAGTGCAGAAGTTAAAAGAAATTGTCCCAGAGAAAAGAATTCAATGGGACAAATTGACTGTATGTGTACAAAGCAAGGATGAGTTGGCTACAGATTATTTTAATAGATTTGAAGAAGTATTCACAGACTTCAGTGGGCAGGATGTGGGCTCGGAAGCGGGAAAGAGGTTATTTGTTGACAAACATGTGAGGGGGTAAAAACTTCCAATTCAGGATCTAATAATGGCATCAGAGAGTGCATGGCAAGCAAAAATGTTGGGCGAAGTATTACATATGGCCCAATAATATGAGCACAGAGTGTCTGCGGGAAAAGAAAAAGAAGAAAGGGATAGGGTAAATCTGAAAACACAGGTATTAATGCAGCAAGTAGTAGGACATAATAGAGGGCGAGGGAACGCACAAGCAAGGAGTAATTGGAACATGCATGGGGGAACAGTGGGACCGAATCAGTGTGCGTATTGTAAGGAGGCAGGACATTGGCGAGCGCAATGTCCGCATCTACAGAATAGAAATGCATCTGGTCAGAGGAGACAGCATAGAGGACACCCAGGAGCGAATGGACCAAATAGGAATAGTATGCAGCAGCATCACAATAACCGAGGTAATCAAAACCAAGGCCAAAACCAAAATGCCCCAAACCAGAGTCAAGGACAGCAAAATCAACAATATGGAAACCAGAGTGGGGGAAATAGAGGAAAGAGTGGGAACATTTTCGATACACAGCCAAACACGTATTACAGTAACAGCAATGATTACACATCGGACGATATGTTATTTCCCCAGTAGGACAGCCCAGGGCAGGGATCTGCATCAGTGTCTATTCCCGTGAATCAGAGAGGTAGAAATGAGAGTCGGGAATGAGGAGCACTGCTTTCTTGTAGATACAGGAGCTCAGAAGTGTTCAATAGACCACCACTTGGTTCCGGATATACCACTATCAGGGCAAAAGAATGTTTCCGTAGGGTTCGCAGGTACACCAGTCATAAACCCAGTGTCCAAACCAGTCCCAGTTACAATAGGACCATTTACTGAACATTTTCCTTTCCTTTTAACAGAAAAATGTGCTGAGAATTTGTTGGGATTAAATTTGTTGAAGAAACTAGGTTCCATTATACATTGCACGGCAGATGGGATGTTCCTAATGATTTGGCCACACAATGCCCCTGTGTCAGAATTCATGTCTGAAGCGTTACCAGGGGAACTAAGTAAAGTACCAACCTGTATATGGGCAATGCATGACAATGATGTAGGATGTTTAAAGATAGAGCCAGTAAAGATCATCTTGAAAGAAGGTGTTACCCTACCGCGAATACCCCAATACAGAATTTCGGCTGCATGTGAGAAAGGATTGAAGAGTATTGTTACAGATTTGGTGAAATTAGGGGTAATCGAGGAAATTACAGGCAGTACATGCAACAGCCCGATTCTTCCGGTTTATAAAAAAGGAGGCAATGAGGTACCATACCGTTTCATAATTGATTTGCGCGCATTGAATAAGGTAGTAGATCCACAATTTCCTCTAGTGCCAGATGCCACTACAATAGTGACAATGATACCTGTTTCAGCAGAATATTTTAGTGTAGTGGATTTGAATATCACGTTCTTCAGTATTCCAGTGGACAAGGACAGCAGATATTTGTTCGCGTTCACATTAGGAGGACGATCATTTACATTTACGCGGATTCCGCAAGGTTACACGGAAAGTCCAAGTATTTACAGTAGAGCATTAAAAGAGCAGCTAGACATGCTGGAATTACCCATGGGTTGTGTACTCTTGCAATACATAGACGATCTATTGCTAGCTGCAGACACAGAAGATATTTGTAAAGAAAGCACTGTATTATTACCGTCACACCTAGCGGCACATGGCCATAAAGCTAGTTTGTAGAAATTTCAATATAATCGAAAGGAGGTGGCCTATTTGGGCTACCTACTTTCGAAAGGAGGGAGAAGACTAATGCCAGAACGCATAGAAAGTATTTCTTGTATGCCTATTCCAAAGACACAAAAAGGAGTCAGAGCCATAATAGGCATGGCTTCATATTGCCGACAATGGATTGGTAATTTTGCGTTAATTGTGAAACCGTTGGTGAATTTAACTAGAAAGGATGCGGTTATGCCTTTGCAGTGGGATGAGGAATGTCAGAAAGCATTTGATGGATTGAAAACTGCATTATGCTCGGCTCAAGTTTTGGGTACGCCGAATTATGAGAAAATGTTTAGACTATTTGTGTGTGAAAGTGAAGGATGTGCATTGGCGGTTTTGACACAGGAACAAGGTGGAAGAAATAGGCCGTGCGGCTATTTTTCTTCTGCGCTGAACTCTGTAGCGCACACACTACCACGATG
This sequence comes from Ambystoma mexicanum, assembly GCF_040938575.1. Classification (NCBI taxonomy): domain Eukaryota; kingdom Metazoa; phylum Chordata; class Amphibia; order Caudata; family Ambystomatidae; genus Ambystoma; species Ambystoma mexicanum. The sequence goes on along the minus strand of NC_090926.1, from coordinate 1,038,392,409 downwards.
TTTGTGATCTGTCGCGGCGGCTGCTGCGTCAGTGAAACAAATGGAAGGGATGGAATTGGGGCACACTTAAATTTTTTTGATGGTGCCACATGCCATAGACGTTCTATTAAATAGGACACAGACGCAACACCTCACCTCTGCTAGATTGATAAGATATGAGATTATCTTGTTCGCGCCCCATATCCAAATTATGAGGTGTAGCGCTTTGAATCCTGCAGAATTTATGCCACCAACCATAAAAGAAATTGGGAAGGATGAATCACCCCCCCACGATTGCTTAATGGTCACTGAGGAAGAAACCAAGGGGAGAGTTGATTTAAGTGATATCCCACAGAAAGGGCCAGATGGAGAGTTATTTTATGACGGCTCATGTTTTAAATTACCAGATAGCACGACAACTGCCGCATATGCTATCACTAACCTAGAGAGCGTTGTAGAAAGCAAAAGAATTCCCTATAATTCAGCACAAGCCACAGAAATAATAGCATTAACCGGAGCCTGCAAGATTTCTGAAAATTTGAATGTGAATATATATACTGATCAGTATGCTTTTGGAGTGGTTCATAACTTTGGTCGACTCTGGGCTGAGAGAGGATTTTTGACATCACATGGCGCAAGAATTCAACATGGCCCTTTGATTGTACGATTGCTGTCTGCACTCACGTTTCCAAAGCGTCTAGCAATAGTGAAATGCGAGGCACATAAAAAAGTAACATGCAAAGTAGGAGAAGGAAACGCGTTTGCAGACAGAATTGCGAAACAAACTGCCACTGAATTTAATACCAAAATGATGATAGTTCAGACTGAGGAAGTACCCTGTATGATAGAAAATGGAGTTGCCACTGTCAAAGAAATGCAGGCCGAAGCTACGGCCGATGAAATACAGCGGTGGGCAGAGGGATCTGCTGAGTTGGATCTGGAGGGTTGTTGGGTTGTCAAGTGAACTAGAAACTGGATGTTGTCAAATTTGTACGTGACTGCAATGGTCACAATGGCCCACAGCCCTACGCACATCTGTGCGAAGAAGATAATACAGCACCTTTCTACATTATGGCAGAATGTAAACATAAAAAAGAATGCTGAGAGGTTGATGCAGAACTGTATCATGTGTTTGCAACACAATGTAGGGAAGGGAACAGTGACTCCAACAGGCAGTTTTGGCCCGCCCTCTATGCCATTTGAGGTGATCCATTTTGATTTCATAGAGATGGAGAGGTGCCAAAACTTAAAATACGTCTTGGTGGTGATCTGTGCATTCAGTAAGTGGGTGGAGGCATAGCCCTTGAAGGACTGCACAGCAATGAGCACAGCAAAAGTAAGGTTGAAGGGGTACTTTTCCACATTTTGCTTGCCCCGTGTCCTATGGTCTGATAATGGACCACATTTTGTGGGTGCAGTGGTATTACAGATATGTGCTGGTCTTCAGATTGATAAGAGATTCCATAGTTCAAGGCATCCGAGTTCTGCCGGTCTTGTGGAGAGGCACAAATGGGATTCTTAAATCAAAGATTAGCAAGATTTGTGCAGGAAGCAAGTTGAGTTGGGTGGATGCATTACCAATAGCACTATTATGCATGCGTACGTCTGTACAGGCTAAAACTGGGCTCTCTCCGTACGAGATCGTGATGGGGAGGCCGGCAAATGTATGGTGCGTACCACAGCCAAAAGGACTTAGTGAGATAGAACATCCTGTGCTTAGTACTTATTGTGGCCTTTTAATGCAGAAATTGCGTTTGATTCATCAGCAGGTGCAGGAGGCGTTACCAGTGAGATACACCGGTCCGGGGCACGCACTGGAGCCAGGCGACTGGGTGCTGCTTAAAAACTTTGAAAGAAAGTCATCATGAGCACCCAGTTGGCGCTGGCTCTATCAAGTACTCTTGGCGACGCAGACGGCAATACGGGTGGATGGAAGGAAGTCGTGGATCCATGCCACCCATGCCAAGAAGATTCCAACTGTACTGAAAGACTTGCCTGACACTGATGACCGGAAAGAGACAGCGGTCCCAGAAACGAAAGAAACTGTTGCCAGTAAGCAGCCACCTAATCTGCCAAAACGAGAAGTGAAACTCGAAACAAAGCCTGAGACGATTGCCAAAGAGGGGGAAGGGCAAAGAGTGCCCCAACGTTGCCCAGCAGAATCGACATCACTGCTGGCCGACACGAAATCTGCCTTGCAAATACCAGCAGAAACACATCGTGTACCCCTTTGGCGCCCGCCAGCACTTGCCAACACGCCAAAGAACGAATCTGCATCATTGGCGCGACTCACACCAGCACCTGCAGTAGCGCCACAGGCTGACTTTGAGCCTGAATCTGGAAGTGCACCTGCACTGTTCACAGATCACACGATACCAGGAGTGAGGCGATACAACTTGCGACCTCGAAAGACAAAGTGACCTGCAGTTCTTTTTGGTGTTTATGTCAACCTCTCGTTCAGCTCATGGACGGAGAAGGAACTAGAGGTGTAGAGGAGAGAAGCGTGAGAATTGTGCAAGTCGGACAATTCAAGACTCGCGGCTCCTCGGTGCAATCATAAAAGTACATGTGTCAGGAACCAGAGCCGACAAGCTGAGCGCACATGGTACTATGGCAAATGAGATAACTGATTAAAAGTACATGTGTCAGGAACCAGAGCGGACAAGCTGGGCGCACATGATACTAAGGCGATAAGATAACTGATCAAAGGTCCTCTGAGCAGTATAAGAAAGGACAAGTGATCTTGCCTAAAAACGAATAAACAAATCCAGGCTTAAAAAAAGGACAGGCATAACTGAACTGTGACAATTCAGTTGAACTTATTGACATCAGAGCAAGCGCGACGAAGAGCGATATCCACAACAAACTGTGATAAGAAAGAAGAAGGACGACGAGAAACATGCCGGGACCGGTTCCAGCCTCCTCCTGCACCACCACCGCTGAGAATGAGTCAATTATAAAGACTGTAAGCTTAAGAAAAACGCATGGTAAAACAAAGTGTATGCTGACACTAACGATAATAATGTGCTTTATGAGCGTGGTAGCACCAATATCGACAGCCCTAATATTATGATGGGTGGAAAAAATACACCCATTAGAAATGTTTTTACCAATAATTAATATATCCACTACTGAAAGCCCAGTTCAGGTGATCACTTATACCCTGCCCCCAATGGAAGAAAGACACAGGGAAGGTTTTGGAAATAATACTTTGCTATTGATCATGAAAATGACACATGCAATTCTGAAGAAAACAAATTGCTGGGTATGTGCCCATTTACCACAGCATGCTGGGAAAGGAATAGGGTGGTATGTGCAGCCACTACCATTAGGTTCTGCATGTAGTGCATCTTTAGGTGCAATGTTCTATGGGAAATGGAATGAGAGTAATACGGGTCAATTAGACAGAACCAACATTATACTCTCCTCTTCTCGTCTCCTCTTCTGGTTTATCCCTATTTGCTCCCTTTATTAAAAACAAACCACACTAGACCCTAATGTGCCTACTAACTACAGGCCTATTACAAAAGTGTCATGCCTTCTAAAAAATACTAGATCGAGTAGCTTATGTACAAATTCAAAACTATCTGGAATGGTACAACCTTCTTGGCCTCCGACAATCAGGATTTCGTCCAGGCCCAAATTAACCTACTAAGAGACAGAGGCGATATAGCCATCTTACTCATACTGGACCTCTCAGCAGCATTTGATCTAGTAAATCACAAGATCCTATGCAGTCACCTGGTCAGCGACGCACACGTTTCCAACAAAGCCATAAACTGGATAGAATCATTCCTTTTGAATCGATCAATGCAAGTCTTCTCAGCCTCGGCAGCGGCACACCCTACGCCAGTCACTTGTGGAGTACCACATGGATCATGTGTAGCCCCTACCATGTATAATGCATTCAACAAATGCTGACGACACCCAAATTCTTCTTGCAATCACTGGGGACTATGAGACAGATGCTAAAGCTCTCAATGCCATGTACCTCACAATTCAGGCCTGGATGGCTGCAAACTAACTCTGCCTCAATAACGACAAAATGGAGATCCTAATCATAGGTAGCCCGGCGAAACTCAAGCCTTTGATAAAGACGGGAACAACATCAAAGTCTCCAAAGAAGTCAAGACATTAGGGGTGTACCTTGACTCTTCACTTACCCTATCCCGGCAAGTGAACACCATCTCTTCAGCCTCCTTGTACACTGCGAAACTCATCACGGCATGCAGACCCTACCTTCCAGTGGAAAATCGCATCACGATAGCCAGAGCACTAATCCTCTCGAGGACAGACTACTGCAAAGCTATCTTCGCAGGTACTTCCACTAAAAATATTTAAAAGCTCTAAATTATTCAAAATATCCATTGGCTACCAGTCAGAGAGCATATTAAATTCAAAGTTCTGTCCCTCACCCACAAATGCCTAGCTACCACCACTCCATGCTATCTATCAAACCTGATCTCAAAAACTCAATCAGATAGACCTACGCGCTCAGCCCACCTACGGCAACAGAAAGCGGGTGGATCCAGCTTCCCCGTTCTCCCAACGAACTACTGGAACTCTATGCTTCCGGAACTCAGGACAGACCCTTCCCTATGGTCTTTCAGAAAAAAGCTAAAAACTTGGCTATTTAACCATGACAATAGGAACCAGCTGAGCTCCTGCCAATGAACAGTAAGTACCCTGCACTTAGCCTACCTACTGCAACAGAGACACTCTAACTACACCTATGCTTTGACTGTCACCTCACAAGCCTGTGCAACTGTACTGTCGAAATTACTTATGAAATCCATTGTCAATGTTACGGTCTGTTCAGGACCTATAGCACCCGGCTGCCGGAGGTTCATTTGCACCTGCTATTGTACAACTTAGTCAAACAACTATTAATGTACAACTATGTAACTCACATGTAACCATTATCGCTACGAATATCCTAAGTAACTCACATGTAACCGCTTTCTTAAGTCAAGTGCCCAAATACCTGAGGGTTAGGTGCGCTCTATAAATGTAATAAATAAATCCTCCTTTCCTTTGATTTCACTGTCCTCCTCTCTTCATATTCTTCCTTTCCTGCTGTCCTCTGTTTTTACCCTCCTCATCTCCTCTGTTTCTGCTCTTCACTTCTCCCCTCTACAGTTCCTTCCTTTCCTCTGCGTTCACCCTATTATTTTTCCCAATGAACATTTCTCCTGAACCCTAACAGATGTTTCTTCTTCTCACCATCCTCTCCTTCCACCCTCCTTCCTCGGTTCTCGAACTGGCTCCTCTCCTTTCCTCCCTTCCTCTTTGTTCTTCTACTCTTATCTTTTCGCCTCTCTTTTTCTCCCTTCTCACCTTCATCTTTTTACCTTAAAGTCTCACTCTGCCAGCGTTTTCCTGCACTCTCCTTCGAATACACTCCTTGTCCAAACACCCACACTTTCTGTTCATCCATTCCATTTAAATAGGAGCCTGTCCACAACTCCGGCGACTGCCACAATCTAAACAGGCTCAGTTGTGATCTGTAGTGTCCTCTTTCTTTTTCTGTTCCGACATGTCCCCTCTCTGCATGTTTGCACGGCGGGAACAGATAAAGCACTAGGAGAACATCTTGGATTCTGCCTGACAATTGCAACAGAGAAGGGGGAGGTGGTAACAACAAATGGGGTGGCAGAGGAGGTGTTGTCAGTGGCAGAGAGAGGAGGCGGTTGTAACTATAGATGGTGAGGTTGCACTGTCAAAAGAGGAGGTGGTGATTGTGGGAGAAACACATCTGCGAGGAGAGAGGATTGCAGCCTGCCAGCAAAAAAGGACAGGAGAGGATTGCAGCCTGCCAGCAAAAAAGGACAGGAAAGCACGAGGACGAGGCACTAGGCCAAGACGTATTGTACAAAATTACCAACTCCCAAAACTTTGACTCCCAAAAGTTTGACCCCAAATTTTCCGCATATATATATGTGTGGGGGGTAAAGTGAATACAAAATGTATAGGGGTAAGGTGGGGGGCCTCCCCCCCCCATATATATTTGCAAAAAATTGAAAAAGAAAAATGAAATAAACAGACTTGTGGGAGTCGAACATTTCGGTTAGGTAAAATCACGTAGATCCGGCCAAGACAGATGAAAGAGGCGGGTGGAGCAACGGGACCCTGGCAAAAGGGACGGAAGAGTAGTCAGAACAGCAGCCAATAGGAGGCTCTGGGATTTGAGGGAAAAAAGGGTCCAGATTTAAGCAAAGTGCCGACAGGTGTCGGCAACTACCACTCGGACCTTTCTCACCCGACAGAGATACTGTAATAATAGGAACAAGTGATCCAAGAGACATTATACCTGACTGACAGACCTATCATACCTGAGGAACAAGGTCAGAAGACAGCGTCCAGGAACCCCTGGGAAGCGGAGAGGTGAGCAGCACGAGGAGGTGAGCCGTCATCACACGCAGTGTGAGAGACCTGGATTTAAGCTCTGAACACTGCTTCCTGAGTTCAGTTTTATGGGCATCCTGCGTAGGCCTCCTCACACCACCCACAACTGTTCATTTTATATGAACTAAACAGCAACCGCATCATGCTTATCATTCATTCGCTTGTGTGGAACCCAGTGAGACATAGCAACATCCGCACATCCATACCCCCGCCAATGAAGGTGGGGTCAGCACTTAATGGCTGGGCCCCCTGGCACCTTCCAGCACTCAGCTGGCATCTTACATTGCAAGTTTCTGCTCACATCTCTATGGGCACTAGCCAAGGCTTTACATGTCCTCCTTCAACATGCCCCAGAACACGTTGTACTTCTTACCACCCTGTATGCCATCAAAGATATATTCTGCAGCACAGCTCATTTCCCCATCAATGTAGGTACCCTGGTTTACATGCATGTCCAGCCGCCGCTACTGCCCCCCTGTATGTTTGTTTGTTTTTGTGTGTAGGGGCAGTGTATGTTGAGATGCCTTCCAAAGCTAAACCTACATAACTTGTGAAATTTCTGAGCACAGTCTTTTCATCCTGTAGGATTTGCATATGTATTCTAGAATCCAATGTCCACATGACCTGTTCTGTTCATCTCCCCATCACCCACTGCTAGGCAAGATTTCCCAGATCCTCTCATGCTACTATGATTCAACCACAGTACACAAACGATGCCCTGTCATATGTCATCAGTGATGTAACCTGTGCGCTCCAGCTCCCGGTGAGGTTGCTGATAAGGTCATATGTTTTTTTTGTTTTCTTTACTTTTTACTATTTTTCTTACAACATCGACAACCAACAGCATAGAAACCATACAGATTCAATTGTCTTTATACATCTCATAGGGTCAGTTTGTCCCTCCAATCAGTAATGAGTGCATTTGGACAGGCCATCTGTTACCAGAAATGTGGCATAGCTCTCACCAAGCCACCTATTACACTTTGACAGATGTCAATAAATGCTGGTGGAAGAAACTATGGACACATGGTATCCCATCCACTCTCTATCGAGGGTGCCAGGGGCACACAGAGCCACTTCAAGCATACAGACTCCCCCCGCCACCTTTCACAGCTGCACGTGGTAAGTTACATTCTTAAGTGTTAAAATACAGTGAACTAGTAAGGACTGTGAGAAACCTGAAGGTGTATCCTCAGCTAGTCCCTGGGGATCTGTCATCCAGGTGGCCAGGACATGGCCATCGCTATTGGATCCAGTTCCATGGGGATGGACCAGTGAGGGAGAATAACCTGGATGGTCCACGTGGAGAAGGAGTAAGACACTGATGGCTTAGACGCAGTATCCCCCCTCTCTCACCACCTTTTCCCCATCCTACCATGTAGGATATTCTAAAAGACTGCCCCCCCTTTTCCGACTTAAACACTGTTGCACAACACGAAAGGCAATGGACTTGCACCAGAGCTGTTTACCTGACATGTCCCAATACAATGCTCAGGCAAAATCAGGCAATTGACCACAATCACACACACCTGACGGCCCTTTCCCTTCCCCACAGTGATAAAAGGTGGCGCACAAGAGCATAGGTCAAGCAAGGCAGACTGCACGCCTAGCGGGCTAACTCAGCACGGCAGTTCAAGAGGAGGAGAAAGATAGCGCATACAGATAGGGTGACAAGGAGAGAAGCGATCTAGCCCTTTCTGATCAAGCCCCGTGAAATCTCTGCAGGCGGAAACATAAAACGTGAACAATAGCCAGTGTGTGTTGCAGCAGATGTCAAAGGTACGCAAGACCCTCTTCTGCTGATTACCAAGCCGGGGGAGAGACGTGTGTCTCTGTGGTACCAACCTTGACTCCAAGAAGCAAGACAGCCAAGCGGTTCATCAAAGCTGGTGAGTCAAGGGATGACTCAATAAGAAACCGAACTGTGTTGAACGAAACATAGCAAACGGCTAATTTTAACTGTGACAGGCTTAAAGAGCTATTGATAGAAAAGAGGAAAATCAGCAACTGAGAAGTCTGGCACCACATGGGTGCTCAAGCAGGAAACTCTGGGCGATTACCCGATAGTAGAGACTACCCTAACCAGAAGGCCTTAGGAAAAGGCAAAAGGGGGTCAAAGTGGTGATACAGGGGTTTTGTAAAACCCTTCTTACAGTCGAAAGTGTTGACCGACAGATTATTGTGAATATAAGGGAAATTAATCCTGCGTGGTGAAATTAGTGTGTTGACAAGCGTAAACCCGGCGGAGGAATGCCCACAGCGAATTGTTTGAAAAGACACTAGCATTCATAAATGCAAGAAGAAATGTAAGACCAGGGGAAGTGGATTGCCTCCTTTGGCATTAGGATCCGAGCCAGGCAGAGGGAGATCCAGGGGTGGAAACTCATCACCCCAACTTTCTTTTGGAAAGGGACTTTTTGTTTGTTTGTTTTGTTGAATACATCAAGCCATCGAAGGCAAGAGACTTTTATTGAAAAGAGACTTCACCATAGAAGAACCTGATAGCTGGCACGGAACTGTCAGCTCGTGCTGGGAAAGTTCGAGTGTGAGTTTGATCGGGAGATCCACCTTGTCCTGTGCTCAAAATGTGGGGAAGGGAGACCCTGGCAATCACATCCTGACTTACTATTTGTGAACACTTCTTTCTTTATTGAAACCTCTATCCCACACTCTTTCTGTAATTAGTTGTAAGGATTTGGCATTAGGTTTTTTTTAGTATAGGCCTTTTTACTTTGATGAGACGCCACAAGGACTGCCTTATTTTTCATTTAGTGGTCGAAGCTTGCTCCCATCTTAGATTTAGGTTAGGCATTTTTCCACCCTGCATTTTCAGTTTAATAAACATGCTTGAACTGTGATCTCTTGTGTGTGTCTTTACTGTTGCCACCATGAGTTCTTACAGGAACTGGCTCAAGCTGGCCCATCGGGCAATAGGGCAATGCCCAAACCAAAAACACATAATGCTACTGTCGGCCACTATTTTAGCCCATTAGGGCCAGTTTGATAAGTTATGTCACCATGCGGCTAGTAGTTTTGACCAGTGTTACTGAATTAATATTCTTTAAAATGCATTATTTGCATCAGATTTCATTCAAAACCTCTCCCTTGGGTATTACTCAAATAGTCTTTCACAAAAGGAATGAATTGCCATTTGCAATGGTGGGCCACTTTTTCACTGGAGCCAGAGACTATTGTATGTCCCAGTGCGACCCAGGTAAGGACCTATAAGCTGCATTGGTTAGTGACAAAAGCCTTCCATAGAACCATGCCTGCGAGAAAGCGCCATCTTTACGATAATCCAAGACGTTTTATCGTCCGTCATTTTTCCGCTGTCCTGTTCTTTCCTTCCTCCCCTACTCTCTGCCGCGATAGCTGTAAATCTGCCATATCCCATAGGTGGAGGGGGACAGTCGGGGCTGCACCCACAGACTGCGCCATTACTGTTTGTCTTTCATTAAGGGGGGACACCTTTATGTGTTTCATATGCTGCTCACCCTAACGGCATTATGTATATTCTTCGACTACATCCCACACTCTGCGTTGGCGAGCCGCCCTCTCTGGGAACAACAGACCCTCCTCTCCGATTTGCAGGTGTGCACTATTTCTCCAGTCTCTCAGCCATGGCCGAGCCTCAGCTTTCCTTGTGTCCGTCGTCTATTCCCTTACCCAACAGCATAGACACTGGAGAGCGTGATGGCATACTACCTTGGATTCCACTAATCGTGGACTGCACCCCCTTCCTGAGTGAGTGTAAGAAAGAGCATATGACCTAGCGTTCCCACTTGTTTGTAGCCTCTCCAACAATTTGCATTGGCCGGCAAGCCCATGGAATACATTTTACCTGGAGTGTAAAAGAAGTGCTGTACTATTTTCTATTGAATTTCTATGTTTTCTAGGTTATAAAAGACATAATGCATCAATGAGAAGTAGGAAGATGTTTCTTCACAATCTATTCCCTCATTTAAATCTTCTGAACTTGGTTTCGCTGATGCCGTTTCGGCACAGGTTGTTAGGTGTGATAATGTCATATGTGACGTCATTTGTGATGGCATCTGGGATATCATTAGTGTGTTCATGTGCTGCACAACAGAAGGTTTGGGATGAAGGTGGCGTGGCTCACAACAACTGCTGGATAGATGGTGTAAAGAAGAAAGTTGCTCTGGCATCCGATCTAACCAGGCTGGTAACGCTATACGGTGGACTGTCGGACATATTCATAGGACATGCATGTTTCTCGACCATTTTGCGGGTGACGACATTGAGTCCTTGGGTAGGTTCAATCCTAACGAAATTGAAGAGTAGCTGAAAAATGTTGCCGCTAAAACGGGAGTTAATCCCCTGGGACAACTAGTGGTGGTTGATAAGAAGGCCAACAAATACGATCCGTGCAGAAAAAGAGAAAAGAGGCATAAGATGCGTGTGGTGTGTAACATAGGCTGCCTGGTAAACGAGAAGCGTAATTTGCTTGTGGTGATTAAGAAACAATCCAAGTCCTGGTTGAAGCGCTGGAAGTATTCGATCAAAAACAGGCAATGGCAAGCTATGGTAGGAGCACTTAAAAGCAGTAAAAATGATAACGTATGGTCGATTTTCACATGGGCCAGGGCGGAGAATAGGAAGAAAATACTAAAGCTCATTAAGGACAGTGAGTGGCTAACGTGTATAAAGGAAAAAGATGGTAAACCCATAAGGGAACCTGTGTTGCCGTACATACCTGGGGACGGTCTTTATTGACTAGCGAGGATAATATAGAATTAATAATACTGAAGCTAAAGAATTCTGGGACTGCCGGCCCCAATGGACTTGCTAATGTGTCTTAAAACAAGACCCCAAAAGATGGGCTAATATTCTAAATATTTTATCTGATTGTGTATGCTTATTACAGGAAATTCCAGTCTTGTGGCAACAATCTCTACTTTTCCCGGTCTATAAAAAAGGAGATATGTCGATGCCGTAGAACTATAGAGTGTTGTCTCTTCTGGATGTTACAGGGAAAATGTTCTCAACATTTGTCCTGCGGGCCCTCCAGGCGTGGGTGGACGATTCAAAGTTAATACAATTTACACAGTCAGGATTCTGACCGGGGAGCTCTACCACCCATAATTTGAGGGCTATGGACATATTGGGCCTCATTACGAAGTAGGAGGTAGCCATGGTGCGTTTAGCACCATGGCTACCCCCTTACTGCATACCGGGTCCGGGTGCCCGAAATAGGGACTTACCGGGTCATCCCAACCTTGGAGGACCAGGTAAATCCCCATTCTGGGAACCATTCCCCATTCCCATTCGAGCCCCCATAGGGCTCAATGGGAATGGGGATGGAGCTAATAACGTTATTAGTTCTGAAGTCCCTTAATGGGTCCTGTCCTTAACACCTGGTCAGACCAGGAGTTAAGGAAGGGACCCGCTAAGGGACCTCGGAATAGGGTGATAAGGGATTACCAGCACCGGTGTCCTTACTGGTGCCGGTAATCCCTTACCACCTACCTCGTAATGAGGCCCATTGTTTCAAAGGGCCTTGGCACCAGGCAGATTGGCCCTGTATACCATTTTTGTTGATTTCCGGGCCGCCTTCGATGGTGTTAACCGGGAAAAGTTATGGCTTAAAATGAAAGGCTGTGGCTGTCCCATTTGGCTTATGAGTATCCTGAAAGGATTACATCATAACACGGGGGCCGAGTTAGACTAGATGACGGAGGTACTACGACAGCCCGAGTTCGGATTTGTAGGCAAGTGAAACAAGGATGTGTCCTGGCTCCCCTGTTGTACAAACTATATTTGTCTGACCCTCCTCCACTTCTCATCAGTGGTCGGTTTCAGCCCCAGAATTGGGGGACAGACAATATCCTGTCTGCTTTACGCAGATGAGCTAGTGTTATTTAATCACACTTATAGTGGAGCGAGGGCAATGGTCCAAGTGTACGAAAACAAGAAGTGGAGCTATGTTCCCAACTGGTCTGAACCACTCCCCACAAACCCCATCACCACACACCCTCCCACGCACAATACAAACCCCAAAACACATGCTCCTGCTGTTTAAGGGAACGCTCAGTGCGGTGCACTAAAACTGAAAGTTTCTGCTTCTTCCTACACTTTTATTTTAAAACGAAACCATTCCGGAACGGTTTCTTTTTAAAATAAAAAAAGGAACTGCAAAACTGAATTAAAAGAACTAGAGGGGCACCGCTCCCGACCGCTCCTGCCCACTTCGACCACTGAGTGAGGCGGATGTTTGATACTGTTGAAAATAACTATCAACACTGAGAAAACGAAGAATGTTGATAACCAAGAAGAGGGTCAAGCGCTTCCGATTTACCACTAGTTTGGGGTCTTGGATAATGTGGAGAAATACCCTTACTTGGGCCTCGAAATGAGTGCTAGCCATAATTATTCTTACATAAAATAGACAAAGACGGCCAAGGCCCACCGCATGACCCACTTGGTCATGGTATTTGCGAACCAAATGGCAGTTTACTCAATCGAGGGCATAATAACCCTATATGGTCAGAGCTTCTGCGCCATGGTTTTGTATGGTCTGGACACACTTGTTATGAGTGAACTGAAATGGTTGGACACACTGGAGGGATATTTTTGGAGCAGGATATTAAAGCTCTCCTCCTCGACTTCGGACAAATACCTTTGGTTGGAGTTGGGCTTGGTTTCCCTTAGGAAACGCTGGCAAGACAGGGAGCATTACATCTTAAAGCCAATTAGAATCCTAAATGCCAATTGCTTTCCCTGGTGGAAGGTGACAGTGGTTCAAAACAAGAGCATTGTGGAGGTGAATTTTAGCACTTGAATACAAATCTGTATGTGCTAAACTTGAAAATTGGGACTGCCCTGGAGACCTCGAGACCTCTTGGAAGCTATAAAAGCTCTGTACTCGGACACCTCAGTTCGAATAATTGTATCGAAGGGTGGGGTTATAACAGAGAAAATACTGATGTCAAAAGGCATCAAATAGGGCTGTGGGTTTGCTCCCTTTCTGTTCATCCTGTACCTGGCAGACATAAAAGACTCACAGGAAATAATTAGAGCTTTTCCACCGAAGCTCGAAGGGTCTGACGTCCCCTGGATTCTCTACACAGACAACATTGTTTTCATCGTCTTAGCGGCAATCGGAGTCCAGCGCCGAATAGTGGAATTCAAGGCTTTCCTTGATACAAATAGAATGAAAATCCATGCCGATAAGTCGAAGATCCTCCTTATGCAATCTGCCTTAGGGAGGAAGAAAAAGAATGCCTTCATGTGGAGAATTGAGCATCAGGAGCTGAAAGTAGTGGATACTATAACCTATCTTGGGGTCAAAATCAACAAAAATATAAATAAACAGCCCAAATCAATTTCATCAGAGAATGGCTTCAAAAACGAACAAATCAGGGGCGAGCTCTTCACCAGAGATACGGCACTTACTCCATGTTACCGATCATCTCCTTTTACAAGCAAAACCTTGTTCCTATTTTGACCCATGGTGCTGAGACCTGTCTAAACATGCCATGGGCTGAATGGGGGAAGCTGGAAGCCTATTTCTGGTGGAAAATTCTAAGACTACCAAATTGCGTAAAAGTTGAAACAATCAGACATGAGTTAAGGCTTCAATCCATGGCCTCGACAGTCCTATGGAAAACCATCTCCCTTTATTGCAAATGTCTTTTGGATCCACCGCCTATTCCATTTGAGATAGTGGCAAATCCCGGAAACAACAAGCCTGAAAAAATCTTGTGTAAGTGGAAACAGCAATGTAACGACCTACTACAACAAAACAATATCCTAACAGAGACACTCAAGGATAATCCGGAAAAGGCTAAGAAATTGCTATGCGAGAAGGACTGGATAGATACGGACACGCATTGAAAGGGGCCCCTAGGGGACCCTGACGTCTATGGAAACAAGGCGAATCACCACACACGATAGATACGCCAGACACAAGGTTGTATTCCCAAAGCTAGGGTTTATTGCATAGCAAAAGTCTCAGTTGGCCAACTCTGTCTCACGCCCCGCGACGTGTATCTCTAGACCTCGAGGGATGCAAGAGAGTGAATTACGTACATCAGCTACATATATACAAAATGCATATCAAACAATCAGCTATAACATGTTTAACACCCCCTTTTATTGGGTTTCTTTGAACTTGGTGTGATGATGGAACATCTCCGACAACTATGACACCTTCAAACATCTATTCTAGTAACAATTTGCAATTTGTGAGTGCGAAGGCATCTTTCAGTTGTTGAATAGAACACAAACTCTTGTTATCCTCTCGGCCCTGCGGCCTTGTCCTTTTCACATACAGACAACAATGTTTTACAGTCGAGCAGTGTATGCGGAAAATATACGGCGAAGCAATAGGAACAGAAAGCAATGAGCAATGGTTAGAAAACAAAATGGCGATTCTTTTTACATCAAAATGGCCGTTCATCGGCAAACTCGAAAACCTATATTCTGTCATATCGTGCATGAGACGGTTGACCCACGGCCACCAAAATACGTTTGCGATCACAAATTAGAGGTATCCATTTTTCTAGACTGACAAAACCTCCTTTGGCCGTATGCCAAACGTCTCATCTATTTATTGAAACCTCCTCTAGTGATGATGAGTCTGAAGTACTTATGTCTGAATTTTGCATGCTATCGTAAAGATCATCTTCTTCATCAATATCTATTGCCATCAACTCTTTTACTGCTCTCATCTCATATGGGTCTTGGTCAGTTCGACCATGAGGTTGTTTTTTCTTTGTCATCATATGCATACATCCCTCCGTACATCCCTCAGTTACCTCAGCGCAAACTATGGGTAGACAATGTATGCAACAACAGCATGTTAGGAATATTCCAAACACCACTACTAATATTGAGATCAACTTCCATCCCCAAGAACGTAGTATTCCCCAAAACCAAGATCCTATTCCCCAGTTTCCTTCTTCAGTAGGGAGTTCAGAGCTTAAGACGTGCATTTTCTTTATTGCTTCAAAGATCATGGGGGAATAGTCATCGACATAAACGCAACACGCTGATCCCACTATTTTGCAAATTCCCCCACGATCAACCAGGATCACATCGAGAGCCACTCTATTTTGCAGCGTCATTAACCTGATTCCTCTTTCTTCCAACATCATGTTAAATAGTATATCCGTTGTTGTGTATATTGTATTTTTTAGGATTCTGGACAGTTGCCTTATATTATAGGAGTTCACTATCTGCCCTAAGAATGGAATGAATGATTCTGCTACATCAGTTGCTATTAAAACACCCTTGTGAGTCCTTTTGACTCTAGTTCTGGATAATCTGGCCATGGCTGCTGTTTCTAAGAGGAATACTCCTGGGAACAGTAGTCCTAGGTAACATGTACCTCCCCAGTTTCTGGGCAACAAAGGATATGCTTTCTCTCCACATATAAAATAAACAGGATCACCTACATATACTGGTTCTATTTCCCATTTTAATACCACTGTATTCATGCAACCAGTATATGTTCCGACTGAAAAGGAGCCTTTCTTTTTTAGACAAAAATGGACAGTTCTTGGGCTATAATTCACCGTGTAAGATGGGGAAATTGCATCTTTGTCCCCTTCTGTTCTTACACGAAACGTCATTACAGATGTTTTTTCTGGTGGGGACAATCTATCTCGCCTATTTTGTCGTGTTATCTTTCGTGTACTTTTCCTCGTGGGCTCTGGGGCTATTACTTGTGCTTTATGGAAAATGGAACAACCCACAGGCTTCATTATTATCTCCTCAAACTCAGATGGAGGTGGGGGAGGGAAAAGGTTCTATCAGAGAGAGCAAAAGAGAAAGAAAGGTTGGAGGAAATGACACTTCTGGCCCAAAGAGGATCAAGGTGGAGAAAGAGATCAGAGCAGTCCTGGAGCGGGTAAATGGTTAGTCTGGATGGGTAGAGGAATGAGCACATTGCAGGACATTTAGGGGTTTTAGGCAAAGCACAGGGGGTGTAAAAGAGAGACTGTAGAACTAAAGAAGGTTTCCTTAGGTATGAGAATGTGTCGAGGCTTTGAGAGTTGGGTGGTAGGCAATAGAGGCCGGACCCCGAACCAAGGAGGTGGTGATACTCCCAAGGAGAACGCAGGATAACCAGCCTGGTATCCCCTGCTTCGCTACTTCTTTAGTCCATGACATGAACCTGAGCCTAGCCGTTCGCGGAGCTCCCCCCCATCTACAGGCTGACGACCAGAGCAAGCCCCAAGACCCATGCATGGATGACAAAAGGCCAACCCAAAAGCTCGAAAATCAAGACAAGGTGAAGGGAACATGGCATTCCCAGGACTGGTAGAGACTTTATTTTGCCCTGTCATGCCAAGCAGCATGGAAGGATTACGATCAAAGTTTGGCAAGCTTTCGAGGACCCTTTTGATATTCCTTAATTTGTTTACAGAAGAGAACTAATGTAGCCAACCACCCAGGAGGAGACCCTGAGAATGTGGGCAGACGTTCTGAAAAGGCTATACTGATTAAGCATGAGTTTACCTTCATGTGCATCCGAGTCATCAGTTTGCCCCTTGTTTGTGTTGAATGCCCAAATATAATTTACATTAAAAGGAATCTCAGTGTCTGACCTCTTATTGATCCATGCCATCTTTGTGGGAAGCTCCTTGACAGCTCTGCACATTTTGATCCCGTGGAATTACTTTAGGAGTAAAATGGAGCTACCTTTTGTTCTTAAATAAATATGTAGCATATTCACTTTGAAATGGATTCACATAAAATTCAATTACTGCCTCATTAGGAGCTAGGTGGAGTTTTGTGACAAATTATGTTGGCAGTAATAACCACCACCATTGGAGGTGTTTAAAAAAAATCCACCCAATTATTGAAATCCCACGTCCCAGTGGCAACAGTTGTGTGCTTCGGAGTTATTCCAGAAATACCAAATGCTGCTCTAAGTTGTTATATTTGTTCTATACATTTACACCCTCATATTGGTTACGATAAAGTAAAGATTATACTAGTGGCTTAGAGCAGTACTGTCCATTTTATTGTATGTATAAAAGTTTCAATTCTGATCTTTTCACGCATTACATGTGAAAGGTGGCGAGAGGGTGATCATAGGAGATACGCACTTTCCCAACCTGTTTCAATGCCTCCAAGATAACCTTTTTAGTGTATTGACAGTGAGCGCTTCCACTTTGTACAGTCAGAAGCCTTTAAAAAAATAATTCTCGGAAGATGTTCAAAATGCTGTACTATATTGTAGGTGCCGATGCAGCATCATAAAGGTTTCACAGTGGCAATGATGATGTATAAGGTGGGCACCAGTGTCAGGAAACTGCGCTGCTGTGGCAATGCTGGCATATATTGTGAGCAGAGATCTCATGAAAATGCTTTATAGTTGGGCTACTGCCATATACGTTTTGCATTAACATGAAAAATGTGCATTAGGAATGCAACATCATTACCATGTTTTACATTGAAAATGTCGGCATATAATGTGGACACATGCATCCTGAAAATGTTGTGTACTGTTGATGATGTGGCATCCATTGGATTTTTTCATGTGTTACTCTACTGACCCGATTGTAAACTGTATGGCTTCGACCCCATTTATCATTTCGTCCCATTATTCTTATTGTGTGGAATCACTCAGACCCCACCGTACAGCAAGTACCCAGGGATCCATAACACTAATTGAGGGGAAATATTACTGCCCTCCCTCCCCCACTGAAAACATTCCCCCCCAACCACCCCTGACCTTGAATATTCTTTATTTATTAATTTATTTTAGCATTTATAGCTGCGCCCAAGACGCTCAGGTATCATGGCGCTAGTTGTGGTAAGTACAAAGTGAACAGATAATACATCGAAAACGCATAAAGGTTACAACATGCAGAAGTGAGTTGAAAGACAAAATAGGTATGGTTGTATACAGAGTGCAATGCCTCACCTCATGGTGCGGGGTGATACATCAGGTGTACAGTTACAGATCAGTAGAAATAGACAATGATAAGGGTGATCATTTGGAAAGCCTCACCTCTTGGTGTGAAGGACTACATCAGGTATGCAGTTACAGGTCGGTAAAAAGCGACATTGATAAAGGTGCATTATTTGGAAATCCTCACCTCTTGGTGCAGGGGGCTACATCAGGTATGCAGTTACAGGTAGGTAAAAAGGACATTGATAAAGGTGCATTATTTGGAAAGCCTCACCTCTTGGTGTGGAGGACTACATCAGGTATGCAGTTACAGGTCGGTAAAAAGCGACATTGATAAAGGTGCATTATTTGGAAATCCTCACCTTTTGGTGCGGGGGGGGCTACATCAGGTATGCAGTTACAGGTCGGTAAAAAGCGACATTGATAAAGGTGCATTATTTGGAAATCCTCACCTCTTGGTGCAGGGGGCTACATCAGGTATGCAGTTACAGGTAGGTAAAAAGGACATTGATAAAGGTGCATTATTTGGAAATCCTCACCTCTTGGTGCGGGGGGCTACATCAGGTATGCAGTTACAGGTAGGCAAAAAGGACATTGATAAAGGTGCATTATTTGGAAATCCTCACCTCTTGGTGCGGGGGGCTACATCAGGTATGCAGTTACAGGTCGGTAAAAAGCAACATTGATAAAGGTGCATTATTTGGAAATCCTCACCTCTTGGTGCAGGGGGCTACATCAGGTATGCAGTTACATGTAGGTAAAAAGGACATTGATAAAGGTGCATTATTTGGAAATCCTCACCTCTTGGTGCGGGGGGCTACATCAGGTATGCAGTTACAGGTAGGTAAAAAGCAACATTGATAAGGGTGCATTATTTGGAAAGCCTCACCACTTGGTGTGGTGGGCTGCATCAACTATGCAGTTATAGGTAGGATGAAAGTGACATGGAATGGGTGAATAAATTAGACAGTCTCACCTCATAATGCACAGATATATAAACAGAGCTCTCAACTATGGCTACGATAGTGTGGTCTAGCAGTTCATAAAGGATCTGAAGGGAGGTTTACAATAGCCGCATAAGATGGTGGAGTCACAGTAGGCGGTGGCAACATTTAGCAGAAGAAGTGCTGATGCTGATACATTAGGTAGGTTGCAAGTGGCATACAGTAGCAGCATAGGCTAGAAGAGTCATAGTCGGTAGGTTACAAAGGCATACAACAGCGACAGAAATACTGAAACTCTTAAAGTCAGTAGGTAGCCGACAGCATAAATTAGCAGCATATGCTGTTGGCCTCACAATAGGAAGGTAACTTGTGTAAACCAATTGCGGCAGAAGGCTGCTATGGTCAGGGTGAATAGCGAGTAACTTGGTTTACCGTGCAATCATGTTGAGGATTATCTTGCTGTGCAAGCGTTGTAAGGGGAGACACGTGGGTCACAGTAAAGGACAGCCTGGCTCGTGAAAGTACAGAAGAATGCTGACTTCATGTGCAAGTAAAAAAAGTATGCGTGTGAAAGAGAACAAGACATTTATTTATTTATTTTATTTGTAACGCGCTGGAACAACGCCCGTGGGCATAGAAGTGCGAGGACAAGACAGACAACACTGAGCAAAACAAATAAGAGAACGTATCAATCAGGCCAGAGAGTCTGAGGGGGATAGCAGTGAAGCAATATAATGAGTTCATTCAAACAGAAGGGTCTTCGGTCTACCCTTAAAGATTGCAAATGCCCCACACAGTATGAGATCCGGTGGAAGAGCATTCCAAAGCCAGGGTCCGGCCACTGAGACGCAGCTTTTTTGTACGTGGGAGAGCTTGGCAGCCGGAGTTTCCAACAGACCTGTGTTGTTGGTTCGGAGTGCTCGCTGACCCGGCAACCACCTAATCCTTTTCGGTTAGATACGCCGGGCTTTTTCCGTAGAGACATGCATGCGTACAGTCTCCTGAATAGAATTCGCTTTTGTACTGGCAG
The DNA here is from genome assembly GCF_040938575.1 of Ambystoma mexicanum. Lineage (NCBI taxonomy): Eukaryota > Metazoa > Chordata > Amphibia > Caudata > Ambystomatidae > Ambystoma > Ambystoma mexicanum. Next base: position 1,038,372,167 of record NC_090926.1, on the reverse strand, counting down.
CCAGTGGAGTGACCATCTTCCTGCAGACACATGTTCTGTTTGTGAAGACCAGTCACCACGCTGACAACATTATTTCGGACCACCTGTAGCCGATTAATCTCTGTCTTTTCAATGCCCTGGAGAAGACTGGCAAAATAGGCAAGGTGAGAGCCGATAATTGCACAGGCCAGTGTTGCACTGTCCCCCCTATCAAGAAATGGTCTTGCTTGTACCGATAGCTTGACATAAAAGGAGGCTCGCAACACGAGGCTGCTGACATGCGATTTCATTGTGAGCTCAGAATCCAGTATCAGAACCAATGTTTTAACTTTCGGGAGTGTTGTTAAGAGGCAGTCAGCGATTTGAAAGGTGGCATACGTAGCATCCTATTTACACAGTTTGGAGGCTGTACCTACCAGCATAATCTCTGTCTTACCATTGTTAAGTACCAAGCCATTAATAGTCATCCATTGATGAATGCAATTGTAAGTATTATTAATGGACTTTGAATCAAGCTCATGGTTGCCAGAGAGGGGAAAGAGACACTGAGTGTCATCCGCATAGTTTGCATACCCAACGCCTTCCGCATCCAGGCAGCTGAAGAGAGGGAGAGTAAAGATGTTGAAGAGCGTTGGGGACACACAGGAGCCCTGGGGCACCCCACACTCCAGAACATAACCCTCTGCCATATAGTCTTAAAAAAAGACTCTCGCCATCCGATTGAAGAGAAAGGAAAGGACCCAACTAGCCTACTCGCTAGAGAAGTGGGCAGTGTCTTGTAGCCTAGTGGCTAGGATGGTATGATCAACAAGGTCTAAAGTCATGGTAAGATCTAATAGCATCAAAAGAGATGCTTTACCTTTGTCCGCATGCTGAAGAATGGATGTTTTCAGGTCAAAGAGGGTGGTTTCTGTGCTGTGATCACTTTTGAACCCAGATTGCTTGGAACCAAGGATGTTATGTAAATCTAGGAATTTTTGAATTTGTTGATACACTTTGTCAAGAATTTTCAAAAGAAAAGGTGCGTTAGTAATTGGGCGATAGTTGCTGGGTGTGTTGGGATCCAGTGAAGTTTTTTTTAGGAGAGGCGATATCCAGGCCTGTTTAAGAGAGCTTGGGACAGTATTTTCCCCAAACGAGAGATTGACAAATTTGGTGATAAGAGGTGCCAACATCACTGCACATGATTTGACAATGATGGCCGGACAGATGTCACCCTTGCAGATTGTGGGTTTAATTTTCACAAGTAATTCAAGCATGTTGGGTTCCAATATTAGACAGAACCCGAAGAGAGGCCGAGATGAGAATTATTGTTCTGATCTGGCTATGGTAGATGGATCCTGGGTGACACTAGGCTTGACACAGTGTCCTTCCTTGATACTAGCAGTCTTTTGCCTCAGGGCGTTCTAGATATCAGTGCACCAGATAGTGTCTTTTATCACTGGCAAATAACAGGGAAGGGATCCTCAAGCTCGCTGAGAATTTTGCACAACTCTCTGGAGCTTGATGCTGCATCCTTAATTCCTCGTTTATAGAATAATTTATTTGCATCCTGAGTTGCGAATTTGTAGGATTTGTCTGTTTCAGAATATCTAGCTTTATCCACCAGTGATGATGATGTTCTCCAGCTCTTAAGTGCAAGTTTGTTCTTGCACTTTAAAGTTTGTATTTCTGGGGTATACCATGGTTTTGAGGGCTGGGATTTAACCAGTCTTTGCTTTAATGGGCTAGAGTGTTAACTGCCTCTGTCATAGCTTCATCATAGGCTGATACCAGCTCAGTGGATGACTCAAAGCCATCAAGGGCCTTCAGAATAGGTTCAAAGAAAGGATGCAAAGAGGCAGGGGTAAGCTTGCACAGATTACAGCACGTGGATTTTGTGGGGGCCTCTCTATTTTTCTACCCATATACAGGAAGATCTATTTGAGAATGTACAGATAGATGATCTGACTATGGGCAAGGTATGATCTCCACCTTTCTGCTTGCACCCCATGCGTAACTACCAATCCAGAATCCTTCCCGAATTATGTGTGGGCTTTAGAGTGTTCTGAGGGAAATCCATACTTTGTATCGAGGTTTGGAAGGTTCTAGCGTGTGAGTCAGATAGATTACCAAAACCTAGCAGAATAGTCTTAGTACCTGGTTTTAAATCTAAAGGCAGCCGCTCACACAGCTGTGAGAACAACTCTGCCATGATATTGGGAGGACAGTATATAAAGACTGATATGCAAATGGATATTTCCCATTGTTGAAAGGTACAGTGAGCAAAAAGCGTGTGCTGCAAACTCTCATCTCAGAACAGGTTATCATGCCATGTTCTTTCTGGAGAGGAGCGCCTGTTACCTTTTTTGATATATTAAGAACATGTTGCAGGTATTATTGGGATCAATGTCCCACTTCATCTGTAGGAATTCACAATCAGAGATATTGTCAACATTCAGCTGTAGAATATTGAGTGAGGAATGAAAAATAAGAGCACCCCCTTTTCCTGTCAGTCGATCAGCTCTAAGGACTTTATAATCAGGGGGCATTGCCATCAACAGCGCTGGACCTGCCGCTGAATGAAGACAGGTTTCAGTTATAGCACAGACGTCTATGCCATTATCTTGGATGAAATCAGAGATTTCCGTGGAGATCTGGTGTTAAGTAGTGCAAAATGCATGGGCCGAAGGCCAGCTGCCACATTTGTACCCAGATCATTTTCGCCGTCTAATACAGCATTTGTAGGTGAAACTTCTTGCACAGTTTTGCTGCCTACATTTGCAGCTAGTATAGGACGCCTTCCAGGGGCCATGTCAGATGTATATGTAATATGCTGAATGCAGCTTTCAAGCTTCATACAGAAAGATTAGAGGAAGAACAAGGTGAGCTCTCACCAGCGTGATCCCTCACCCGCCGAGCCCGGACGAGAACCGGCGACCATGGACTAGTGGGTCCGAGGCTGAGTCAGCGCACTGTGGGTCAGTAGAAACTTTGCCCCATAAGCAAGGAGTGCATCGGCAGTGCTGGGCAATGGTAGCCTGGTAGGTGCTTTATGTGCTGCTAGAATGGCAATGCCCCCCTCATGAGTCCCGGGAGGATAGCTCAGTGGCAACGTGTTTGTGTTGGATGCAAGACCACACGAAGCAACACAGGTTCGATGACCGAGTCCGCGCTCAGAAACCTCTGGGTATTTAAGCGCGTTATAAATACGCAACTAAGACAAATAAATAAATAAATTACGCAACCATTCCTGTAACAGCACCTCGATGCCCGCGGGCTGTGTGAGCGCTTTAAAAATGCAAATAAATAAATGCGTCACCTGCCCCGACACCAAAAGCTGACTCATCCACTATGTGGGTAGGACGGGACAGTGTCAATTGATTACATCCTAGGCTGTTGGTAGAACGAGAAGCTGTAGGTCACACATCACTCTCCCCACAAATTCAAACTATTGAAACAGGGACAGCAGGCTTCTGCTGTCACGTTCCAGCCCATCGTTAAGTTTGGACTTGCGCAGTCACTCTCATATCTGCGCACGCTCAAACTTCCTGGTTAGTAAACAGTGCGGTTAAGTGACACAGCTAGCTTTGGGCTTCAGAATACAGCCCTCCCATTCGCTCATTCACTGATCCTCATACTCTCATTGATTTACCAATTCTCACACTCCCTTATCCATCCCTACGAACTTATTCAATAATCTATTCACCCATATCACAAATATACAATCCGTACACCTTTACACAGATGTTCTTAAACTTTATAGCACAATACCCTTACCCATGTATCTTTCCTTGTAATCGTCATTCCTAGGTCCTCCCTTACTCTCATGAATTCATCAACCCTCACACTTCTGTTCATTCATCCACCCCTCCTGTACCTTCTCTCCACTCTCTGTCTGCTTCCCACTGCTTTCCACTGGACATAGCCCCATCTGCCTAAGTGTGTCTGTGTGCATGAGAATGTTTCCTCGCACAACAGCCCTTTTCAATGCTTGCTGTCTCAGGTTGGAGGCCTGCCCTGCTTTCTTGGCAACCTGATGTAAACTGACATCTAATTGCTGACCATTGTTACACCGGAAGGCAACGCAGAACCTTGTCTTTGGCCCTGTGGCTGCTGGAAAAGATATCATGCCATGGTTAGATTATTAACTAGTGAAAAAGGCTCAGGGAGCTCTGGCTACAGCAAGGGAGGGTACAGCCAACTTCATGTTGTGGTCGCCAGGGGCTTGTGGCATGAGCTTTTGTAGTCTTGAACAGCTCTCACAATATCTGGGCCCCCAGTGTTCTTTGCAGATTGAAGACGTTGCAAGTAATCCAGTGTGAAACATATTTTCCGCGTGTGCACTTAGAGCAGGGAGCCAGCGTAGCTGAATAGGAGGCGCAAAAAAGAGGTCAAGTGAGTGATGGGAAATGGGTTAGGGAGTGGGGTGAGTGGACTAGGGAGTGGGGGGGGGCGGGGAAGTGGCAGCAGCCCAGGGTGGTGTCCTGCGGATTAAGAATGAGGAGAGTCGAAGTAGGGGGAAGCCAGGGAGGTGTGCAGGGAGAAAGCATTGCATGAAAAGACTCGTTTGTAAGAGCCCTGGCAAAACAAATCCTTCCAAGCTCATTTTACATAGGGAACGTGGAACCAAATAGCTGAGCCTAATTCTTCACCATACTGAAATTGGAAGTGCAATTTCTTCCACCTTGCAAGACAAGAAAGAGATAGACTTCACTGCCAAACTGTTAAAGTACAAACCTGAGTGTAGCCCATGTCAGCAGTTTGCTTGTGCTTATTTATGCCTCCCCACCCACTCCAGCCTCCATTGCGGATCTGGAGTACTGAGACCCTCAAAGGTTCTACATTATAAAAATATATGAAAGGGGAGGATGCCATTGGGAAAAGTCACATACCAGTGTTATGTGAGTGACACTCCGCTCCTTCAGCCTGCCCTATGCCTCTTCTCCCCTCTCGCTCATTCCTGACTGTCTATCCGCGATTCAAGAATGGGGCACCTCCAATGATCTCTGCCTCAATGCCAACAAGACCGAATCCTCCTCATTGGGACCCCTGCTCCCGCTTTCCTTCTTCCACTTTGGACGCCCTCCTTGGGCCCTCTCCCGGCACCTTCCTTTGAGGCAAAAAACCATGGGTACATCTTCGACTCCACTCGCTCCTTCTCTCCTCATTTCACGGTCTCGCTAAGAAGTCCCACTACCAGCTGCACCTCCTCAGAAGTATTCTTCCTTTTCTCACTTTCCCCCAGAAGCTCACTGTCTCCAGAGCCCTAGTTCTCTAGGCTGGACTACTGCCACAGCCTCTTTCCCAACCTACATTCCTCTACTCTCCACCCTCTGCAACTAATCCAGAACAGGACTGCAGGACCTGTCCTTGGCCTCAAGCCCAGTGATCATATCTCCCCAGCCCTAAAATCTCTCCACTGCCTCCCGGTAGCTCCAAAGATCAAGTTCAAGACCCTCTGCATTGTCCACAAGGTATTCTGGGGCCTGCACTACAGCCAGCTCTCTTCCTAAATATCTTCCTCCTCCAGCCCTTCGCTCAGCTTCCTCCAACTCTCTGATGGTCAGACGCTTCTCCAGGCAGAGAGTTAGAGGTACATCCCTCTCTTCTGCAGGGGCCTCCCTCTGGAACGGCCTCCCTACCCCTCTCAAACTCGAGCAGGACCACCTCAGCTTCCGTAAGCAGCTCAAGACCTTCCTTTTCAGTTCTACTTTCTCTCTTTCTTTCCCTTGCTGACCCACCTGTCTGCTATGCTGACTGGTTACCTGGCTACCCTCAGAACCGAATGGGCACCAGGCTCCTCCACAACCTGTAGGCAACTGCACTGCCTACGGGCCTACGCGCTCTTAGGGGTGTATCTGTAACCCCTACAGCCCCCTGCCTCCTTGCACTACCCAGAGCCCGCCCTCATTGCACTTCCACCTTCCGCTCCCCCTGGCACTTCTCCTCTACTTCTCCCCCTGGCACTTCTCCTCTACTTCTCCCCCTGCACTTGCACGATCTGAATGACACAAGGCCTAGTAAGATCATTTATTTTGTCCTCCCCATGTCTCCCTACCTTGTCGCGCCGAGAAACACTTGTGTACAGGCACATTATAAATGACTCATCATATCATACCCCCCATTCCCTCTTGGGGATGCTCCCTCCATTCCTCAAGCAGTAATGGCTTATTGCAACATTCATCCTCATCCATGAACTGAATCCAGTTTTAATATGTCCTGACATGATAAACAGAGTAATACATTAATTACTGAGATGAGGAAGAGGCAGGGAGCAGTAATCATCACTCCTGAAAGAATCCCGTACCAGCTTCCGCAACAACATATAAAGAATGATCCATCAACTAATGAGACAAGGAAGAGACAAAGAATAGTAAAGTTCACTAAGGCCGGAAAAAGCCCAATACATGAAAGAGAGATCCATTCAAGGAATGATATGCCAACAAAGGGGTGATATTGTTTCATGGATAAAAGAGAATTGTAATAAAATGATGGTATGAAAGTCCTGCAGGAGAGTATACCAGGTGAAGAGAATTATTGTATGCAAGTCCTGATAGGACAAAATGTGTAAAAGAATGTAGGGAAGCCCTGGAAGGGGAGTATACCAGGCCAAATCAAGTGTGTGTTAAATTACAAGAGAATCCTTAGGAAGTCACATGCCCTAGGATCTTGAACTATTTGAAACGTGAGTCTTTGTTTTGATCTTACCTGCAAGAAGGAATCTGGGGGATGGAACTGTTGCCCCGAGAACTGTGTGTGCGCAAAGAGGAAGAAGCCATCCTCCTGGGCTACAAGAACTTTGCATATTAGTAACAGGAACCTGGGGAAGGGAGTCATTCCCGGGAACTGTGAACATTGTCCACTTGGAACTTTGTTTGGTTGGAGTTATATCTTTTCATTGAATTGTAACATTTGTCCACCTTGAGATCCACGGAGAATAGCCTTTGTACCTTAGAGTTAAGTATTAGAGTGTGAGGGCCAGAATAGGTTTTCGGACACAGGACACATTTTTACCCTGGTCTTCTTGACAACGGACAGACCCCTTCATTTTTGGTTGGTGGAAATACGTATATATGTGAAAATGTCGAAAGGGAAAAGTCTGTGGGAGGAAAAAACAGATGTTTTTTTACCTGCATTTCCCTTTTGACAATTTCATGTTGCTCCATCTCCCTCACTAATGCTCACTAATTTGCCCTCCGACCCCCCCCACTTACCTTACGGCAGCACACTTCGTTGTGTCAAGCTGACTCCCCTGTCTCCCTGCAACGCTAGTTCCTTCCACATACGTATGTTTTCTCTTTTGAGGCAGAAATTCAGGAAGAAACACGACCCACTGCTTTCACCTAGCAAAACATATTATGAAAGCAGAGTTCTCAAATCATGTTCTAAAAGTGTTGCCATTTTTGTAATATTCCACTTTGCATACCTGTACAATTATAAATGTAAGACTACCTGAACCCAAATGCAATATCCAGTGATCCTAAAAGCCAGAACATGACAAAGCAAAACTTGAGAACGCTTTAAACTACCCTATGTATGACTGTACTTCTTTCAAACTTACGCAAATCAAAGATGGATCTGTGTGATAGTCACTTGCTTGTAGTCATTATTTTACACATGTTAGTATCTTGACGCTATGCATAATATGCATATATTTGTCAATCTGCAAATAAAAGTGATATCTCCATTGTAACAGATGGCTAGTCAAAGCCTCCTGTTTTGGTCAGAGCTAAGGAATATCACAGCTATTACTTGACATTATTTGCTTTACATGGCCTATCTCTAGCGTCTTGCAGTGATTTCCATTATGGAAGAGGGCTCCATGTGGGGAAAAAGATCTACATATGGATGCACAGCTTTGGTGTGCACTTGTATATTGTAGTATGAGCATCCAACATCCTACAGTCACAGAAGGGACATACTTACCAAAAAGATGTATGTTTACTGATTTGCCCAGGGTCCATTTGCAGTCGTTAAATGCAAAGAAATTGGTGAAACGATTTGATCTAATGGAGTAAGGAGTAACCTGAACCTCGGACAGAGTCCTGGTGCTGATGGGATTGAGGTGGTTTATTTCTCTCCTGTACTGTCTTATGTTCCTTGTGCTAGTGTGTTTGACACCTTTAAGTCAGGGCCACCATGTGACATGACTAATGCTCCGCAGAAGTATAGGAATGAGTAGTGGCTAAACCACAAAATCAGTCTCACAATACCACAAAACCAGGAAAACCAGATGATTCTAGTCATTAAGGTAACACAGACACAGTCTGACGGGTACACCTCTGTCCCTTTGGTGGTAACATGGGCCGAGGGAAGGCTATACTCTTCAGGAGAGCTGTGGGCCAATAGCAGTGGCAACCAAAACAATTTAGTATAAAGAGCCCAAAACGAAATAATGGCTAATCAAGGTTCTATACAAATATAGACTTTTAAAAAACAATAAAAATGCAATAATATGCTAAAAGCAAAAGCAAAAACCCAGCCTTGTAAAGAGGACATAGAAGATGAAGGTTGTATGGCACTCTGGGTACTTGTGCAGGGAGGATCAGTCAGAAAGTGGACCGGGGCCTCTTCCCTGTAGCGTAATCTTGTTTTTACGAAGATCGAAAAGCATCAAGCCAGGCTTCCTAGCCCTTTACCTGCATTTGAACTGATGTCTTCAGGGTCTATGTGATCCCAGTGACAGTAGGCGTTGAGTCGGTTCAGGCTCCCGAAGGGCCGAGTCTTCTTTTGAGACAGCAAAACAATGTTGGTGTTCACAATAGCGAGTTTGATGGCTTCCAGCAGGTCAAAGCAGCACACGAGTTGGGTTACCGTGGTGAAGGTCGACCCTTCTCTGGGCCACCCACGGTAATGGGTCAAGACGGCATCTGGATGACTCAAGATACAGCAAGTGGTTTTGAGTCTGCTCATAAGTTTGCAGCACAGGATTTCTGTCGGCTCAGAGGCATCAAGTCTGCCTTATTCTTATTCTTATAAATCTTATAAGGCCTCAGTGCCCTTGAGCGTGCCTAAATATAAAAACAGGTTACTAGCTGCTCCTGGGCTTCTGGTTTGCTGTAGGCCCCACTGGAAGGGCTCAAGAGCAATGTGAGTCCTCCTTGCACTATACTCCCAGTCCAGGCAACGTGGCTGGCACCTACAGAGTGTCCTTCCCCTACAGCAAGGATCCTGGTGTTAGTGCAGCCAGCCTATGGTCGACAGCAGTTCACCCCCAGTGTTACCAGGTTAAGGTTAGGGACAGAGATCTCCTTTACCACACAATCATTCTGTCTTCACCTCTGTGGCAGAGTACTCTGGAATGGACACCACTTCCAACAGAGGCCCAGAACTGTCATCTTCTTCTTCCTGGTGTCCAAAGAAAGGGTGGGAATCCCCTTCCTTATTGTGGGTTAATGTCATGAAGGGTTGGCCCAAGGTATGCCCGCTGCAAGGAGTCCAATTCCTGCTGTGGCCTTCTGATCTTTTACCCACAGTGTCTTATCCAGCAACAAATGAAGGGGACAGGAAGGACGAGATACCTGATAGAAAACCAAGATGGTGGTGATACTCTTCAGTCTTACGTCCCCTCACTGGCTACTCTAACCCCACCCCTTTCCATGACTGCAGACCTCAGAGAAAACTCTGATGTGCAGCACAGTAGTGTGAAACAAGGCTGGCTTTGTTATGGCAGTTCTCCCTTTGAAGCCCTGTCTCCTACGAGATCTCCTGAGGAGAGGTCCTGGAACTTGAGGGGAGGGTTTACCCTTTCTTCATGGGCAACACCCAGGCTATTTTCTCACAAGGTAGTAATTGGAGGCAGCCAGACTAACCATGAATACACCTTTCCCTGACATAGCTGGGCCCAGGGTTCACACTTGCATGATATCAGATTGCTGTGGCTCTCATAAGCGTGTGATTTTATCATTCACCATTCCACAACCAGGCATGGCTTAAAGATCAAACTGACACTGGACTGATTAAGGCAGACAATTATCATCCTTTAGATCAGAGTTGGAGATGGTATAATGCAACCTCTGCCTGCATGGACTTTGTATCATGCTGCTGTCAGGAATGTACATGTGACGCTTGGACCTACCCTGTACCACTTGTTGTAGTGTTGTAGTGGGCTGTCCGCATTATGTGAAAGGAGCGAGGCCCGAGGGAAGGGGAAGCAACTGGATGTGCCATGTGGAGGAAAGGTAGAGTAGTGAAGGGCACAAAGGAATGATGACATGTTAACCCTGGTATCGATGTTAGTGCCATTATTGGGGAAGAGGTGCTATGTGGGAACTGCTTAATACCCAGCTGAGGTCCCACGGGAGTCAGGCCACAACACTGGCAATGTTGCGAATGGCCAACGCCACACACTGACAACCACCTCAGGTGGTAGAGGTGGGGCAGTACGAAAGCAGCACGACGGACACACGCTCCACCGGAAAGGTGTCAGAGCATCACGTCACTGTTAGCCTGTAGAGCAGAGTAATCAGAGGTGATGAGAAGGGCGCATACAGCCCATAAAATAAGGAACGGATGCATCGGAAGTGATAGAGGTGGCAGTTAAGAGGGAATCAGAAGGACATGCACAGCCCAGGCACTGAAGAAGGCAATATATAAAAGGCGCGAGAGCGGCAGGGAGAAGAGGAGCGCATACATATAATCACCTAATCACCCTTTTCTGTGATAAAATTTATTTTAATATGGGAGGTATCCTACAACATTTCTACAATGTCAGTACTAACACATTATATTCTCCTAGTCTAAACATGTATGTGTCCCTAAAGAATACCTTTGTTTACTTTTATCTAAATCCCACCACTATTACCCAGTTAACTTTAAACTAACTATTTGCCTCAGATAATTTTACAGCCACTATGAGAATTTGAAAGAAGATCACGCTTTGAGGTAACCCACCAGCCCGTTTGTCACACATTATTCACGTGTGGCTTATACTCCACATTTGTTCCATCGCTCCCATCCCATAACATTTCCTGGTTCCCCATTTGTATTTTTACACGTTGATTTTCCCTCTCTTCTTTATTCATTGTGTATTTCTTCCACCCGAATCATCTTGGTTTGGACTCCATAGATCATCTGTCCGTTCGTATTTGTCCTCTTTTTAGGCATGCTTTGCAGCAAGTTCCTGGGACTTTCACTGCATAGGCCACTTAGTCCATTCAACGATATGGGAGTTTGCACAGGAGTTTGTCCACTGTCAAAACTGCACAGCAGACACATTTGTGTATGGGCATCTGGTTAGGTTCCTTGACCCTTCTCTCTGCTCATAGGTTCGAGTGCCGCCAATTCTCCGGGTATATATAGGGTTCTCTTTCTCCCTGCCTGTAATATAAAACTGAATGAGTTTCCTTTGAAAAATAAGTGTCTCTATCGTCAATTTTTTTCCTTTCAACCCAACCCTTTAAAACCCATTTATATGTTATCTTTAAACATTCCATTCCTTCTACTCCTCAAACTATCCAGGAGAGACCACATCACTCCAGCCCTAAAAACACTACACTGGCTCCCAGTAAAACTTTGCATCACCTTCAAAACAATGTGCATAACGCACAGGGCAATCAGCGGACAAGGAGCAGAATTCCCACAAAAGAAAATAACAGTCTACAAACCAACGAGACCCCTCCGATCAATCAACGAAATCCACCTGGAACTCAAACCATACCTTAAGAAAAAACTTGGAGGCACCTCCTTCTACCACTTAGCCGCAAAAACCTGGAACAACATCCCAAAAGAAATAAGAAACACTGAAGATCACCTAAAATTCTGGAAATCACTAAAAACCTGGCTCTTCAACACCACAGACTAAATCTGGAATCCGAAGCTGGAAAAAAGATGACTAATCCCGAAAGGACACAGACATCCCCGACCCGAGAGGGTAGCTCCCACGGCACCTGGACTGGTGACACCAGATAGACTGGAGCACAGGCGGCACGCACGAAGACTGAGCCAACTCCCCCAGACAATCCCACCAACACTTTCGCCCGTCCCTTAGTTACCGCCAGGTACCACAGTGGTGTGGAATTGTCGAGATATTGGCAATCACCCCTCTACCTGAGAGGTTGACATTGGCAGGTGCACTGGCCACAGGAGTATGAAGGGGGTTTAAGGGGAGCTATGAGAGAGCATGTTAGAGGTAGGGGCCAGAGGAGTAAGGAACCTTATATGCCAGTCGGACCCAGATCAGGACAGAGCCGCACCAGTGGAGACTGCGCAAGCCGAGCGCCTGAATTCAGCATAGAGACGCAAACTAACCAACCCTACTAACAATTTCCCTTTCTGCATACACCTCTCAAACTCCAAACCAAACACAACCAAAATCTACAGCACAACAAACCGCACAAACTTCACTACATTGCAACAACAAAACAAAAACACGCATAGTCTTGCACAACATTACACGACGACTACCGTCCGCAAACTCCCCAGGCCCAGCCAACGGACCCACCGGGCTGAGGCCGCCAACAGCACATCACTGCTCTCTTGCACTTTTCCTGCCTCCTCCCACTAACTCAACCTCCCCTCCTCTTTCAGAGCGCCAGGGGACCACTCCGGTGGTGATAGTGCGCGGTACAAATGTCCTTTAACATTAACATACAGCCCGTTGGAGTGGTGAGCAGGCAGACACAGGAACAAGAAGCCTGAGACCATTCGACATCTCCAACACAGCAAACCACCACAAAACGAGGTGTCACAAAACCTCAGCATGTCTGAGGAGGACATACCAGCCACAGTGGCAGTGACCCCACAAAATCCATTCCAGGTACCCATACAGGAATTCTTATCCTTACAGCTACCAGGAGCATTTGACCTGAAACAAGCAACATGGGACCCAGATGGATGAGATGGGTGAGAGATTTTGAAGTGTATATCAATGCACATGGTCCCCTTGAAGATCATAGAAAAAAATGTCTCCTCACACTAGCAGTAGAACCGGCCCCAAGTGACATTCTAAATGAAAAAGCAGAAGACACTGTGATATATGAAATGATATAGCATTTATAATGTGACTGTACACAAGTGTTTCTAGGTGCAACAAGACAAGGAGCGGGAAACAAAGGGAGGACAAAATAACGATCTTACTAGGACTTGTGTCATTCAGATCATGCAAGTGCGGGGAAGAGGGAAGGTGAGAAGTGGCGGGGGAGGGGAAAGGGGAAGTGCAGTTAACTCACAAGTGCAGCCAGCGGGTGGCTCATAAGTGCAGAGAGAGGGGTCTGTAGGGTTGCAGATACAGGCTCTTAAGTGCTTGGGAGCCCGTAGGCAGTGCAATGGAAACTGGACATGCAGGAGCCTGGGCCCGAGTTCCTAGGGTGACCAGGAGACCAGTATATGGTGCAGTCAGGTGCATTAGCTGGGGAGAGGAAGTGAGAGAGCGGAAGCCAAAAGGAAGGTCTTGAGTTGCTTCCGGAACCAGAGGTGGTTCTGCTCATGTCTGAGAGAGGCAGGGAGGCTGTTCCAGAGGAAGGCCCCAGCCAAGGAGATACATCTGCCCCCAACTCTCTGCTTGGAGAAGCTTCTGACACTCAGAGAGTTGAAGGTGGATGAGCGGAGAGCTCGAGAAGGAAGATGTTTTGGAAGAGAAAGTTGGAGGTAGAGCGGTGGCAGGCCCCAGAAAGCCTTGTGAATGATGCACGCCAACGGGATCATGGAGAGATTCATTGGCAATCTAAAAACAGCTCTACAGATTGCGCACCTGACGATTAAGCCGCTTGAGCAGTTATTATATCCACAGTTGATGGAAATAGAAATACACCTCATAGAACGGCGGGGACATGTCCCTCAGAAGTCATGTTTGGGGGCAACACAAGAACCAGGATACCCCACATCCCAAAGCTCAAGGAGGCCTACCATGAAGAGGAAAATGTGAGGGGTCAAGATGGACAGGCAAAAGAGAAGATATAGGCCTAAGTGGATACCAAACGCCAAACTGGTTGGTGGGTGATGTGTTGATTTAATTAATGTATTTATTTATTTATTGTGCATTTGTAAGGTGCTTATACATCAAGAAATTGTGTTTCAAAGCGCCCACACGACAACGGGGAAGGAACATGGGAATGAAAGGCAAATATAATGACAAAAGAAAGAGGTAGTTCTACTAGGCCTTGTGAGTATTCAGAACGTGCAAGTGCAGAGAGAGAGAGAAAGGACGAGGGAGATGGGTAGGTGCTAGGAGTTCCACGGAGGGAAGTGCTAGGGAGTGAGTTGCAAGCAACTGTTAAGTGCCTGGCAGAGATCACTAGGTAAGAGTTGTCAGCTGCCAATCAATAAGTGCAGGTCTGTGAGACAGCTCAGACCAGTGGGTGCCCAAAGGCAAGTGCTGGGAGTGGGAGAAGGCTGAAGGTGATTGGGGAAATGCCAGTACCCAGATGGACACATAAGGGCCCTGCTCACCAGTCTCAGTTGATAGTTCGTCAACCCAAGACGCATAAGCATACCACTGCATTTCATGCTGACCCCATGGTGGTCATTCAGAAGAAAATGACAGTTTCCAGTTGACCCAGAACATTTTATGAAAGTGGTTGGCGGTGACTGGGTACGGAGGTCTCAAAGTGACAGTGAGGCGGACCATTATGCTTCAGAAACCTCATACCAAGGTAATGTAGAAGAGTCTGTGAGGTATGCCAGGGAGGTACAGGAAAGGAGATCACCTGGTCCTGGTGAAGTAGATCGACTTGAGAGACCTCAACAGGTGAGGACCAGACCCCACAGAGTCATTGAATAACTAGGGTGATGAGGACTTGTGGTTTAAATCGGGGGGAGGTAGTAGTGTTGTAGTTGTCTGTCCGCATTATGTAAAAGGGTGGGGCCCGAGGGAAGGGGAAGGAACAGGATGTGACGCTGGATGGGAAGATAGATTAGAAAAGGGCACAAAGGAATAGAGATGTGTTAACCCTGATATCAGTGTCTTCGCCATTATTGGGGAAGAGGCGCCACCTGGGATCCGATTAATATCCAGCAGAGGTCCCGTTTGAGTCAGGCCGCAACATGGAAGAGCAGGAGCTACAGATGACAGGAGACTGGTGCATCGAAGGCACATGGATGCACAATGACTTTGTCCTGGAGCTATTGTTCATGGGGTTTTGGTTAGCAGACCTCAGTTTCAGAAAGAAATAATTACATTTTTCATAAAAAATACTATGGGGCCCGGTCACAGACAACTGTGGAAACCCCCAAACAAAACCCTTATCAGCATGTGAGAAGACAACACAGTACAACGAGATAAGATGATTTTTTCAGGATCACAGTACCAACCAGTGGTAAGCTGACAATACGAATCTTCACACGTTAGGTCCAGTGTCTCTAATTTGGCTAATTAATCAACTCTACTGATTAACATAACCTGCCCTTCATTAATGGTGGCTACCCAGTTTTTACAAACCTTGTGTGGTGGGACCATGCTGTTAGACATGCCATACTCTGATGCTATGCCCTATGCTGCACCAGAAAAGTTATCCTTTTTGGTGGAGGTACATTGTTTGTAACACATTAAGTGTTACTATAACCAGAGTTTCCATAGCCAGGTTTGTGAACCTCAGAGAGGGGAAAGGCTAACTCTGCCTTGCTGTGATTTGGAACTGTGATCTGGGATATGAGCACAGATCTCTGTTGCTAGTGCTTGTCACACTAACCGCTCTTCTGAATCATTGCGGCACTCAACTCATCAACATGCATTTCAGATTTGATTATTGCATGGGATTAATATATTCCCCAAAGAAAGGTGAAAATGATGCTGCATACATTGTGTCATGGTGAACGCACAAACTGTGTACTGTAGTGAATGGATGCATTACAGGATTCATTGATCAATTTAGAACTTGGTTATTGTTGCACACCGCAACTATTCCACACTCTTCCTCTGCCCTGGATTAAATGTCACAGGTTGGGCCCTGGGAAATAGAGGGCTGCCTTGCCCCTCGGGTTGGGCCCTGGGAAATAGATGGTTGCCTTGATCCTCAGGCCACAGCCTGTCTATGCCACTGCCACTCACCCTGTGTAGCTTCTTACACATGTCTCTATACCTCCTAAGCAGTACATTCCTTTCTACTTTGCAATGTTATAGCTTTCAGTATAAGCTAAGGGAAGCGTCTTTGCTCACACAGCTTAAGGAGCGCCGCTTCAGTACTCCACCCGTTAGAACTTAGGAACATCTGCCATAATACACTAATCATTGCGATCTTCTCACCTGGACGCCATTTATATCTACTCTTTGTGCTGTGACAGCCAAATAGATCACTGTTACCCTAAGCCTCACGCAGCCTTGCTCTGACCCTTCACTCTAGTGACTAGCATCGCCTTTACTAACACCCACGAGGAAGTCTTGCGCTCATGCCCCCACAGACTCAGGCCTGTACTGATGACATCATATCCTCTAAGGACCTTACCTGCACTTGCTCCACGGAGCAAGAAAAGCAGTGTGATCCAGAGCGGCATCCAGCTCCCAATTGGCCTCTTGGAATTCATCTGTGCAGAAAATAAGCAAAGAGTGGTAAAGGGTGAGCTCCTGGACTTCATCATTTTTTACCATGGTGATATTTGCCCTTATTCCCCATTGTTCTTCTATGGTAGCTGGATTTGATTGGGTCTCTACCGAGGAGGAGGAGCAGTATGAGTAATATGTAGGGCTCCAATTATGCTAATAAAATATCCAACAGAACTAAGGATGAATCCCATATGAATTGGACAATTCATCACAGAACTCACCTTACGGTTTATGGGCTTGTCCTAGGTGCCAGGCAGAGATAACGCAGTTAGCCTCCATGGAGATGGTCGTCATGGTTGGTGATGACGGACCTTGGTTGACGATGGTCAGCCATGATATACCATGGTCGGTGATGGTGAGCAACGTTTGGCGATGTTCATCCATTATTATTGATGGTTGGCCTTGGTAGATCATGGCTGGCAAATGTTGAGAATGTTTGGAGATATCTGCTGATGGCTGGCAATAGTTGATGATAATTGGCAATGGTTGACTATTGTTGCTGATGGAGCTGGCCAGAGTGCATGCTGGCTGCCAAACCCTAAAAATCGTATGCCAATATGACTAATTCTAAAATGCCTGAACCTAACATGGCTGCTAGCCGAGAGACAATGCAATACAGCCTGAAAACACCCATTATCTATATCTGCCTCTTAAAGGCCAACATGAACGTTAGTTTCACTGTTCATTCATCCAATACTTGGCACTTGTCCCTCCCCAATGCATCCACCCCTTCCAAACAAACCTCACATGGCATTAGCCTGAAACATGGGTAAATGAATAGAATTGTGATGTGAGCCCTGTGATGTTAGGGCAATAGGGCTATTTGGGCAAGGATGTCTGATGTGGTCTCTGATAGTAGGTGGTGCACGGTGATATGCAGGATAGAAATCCGTATGTGTGACTATTTCAATATGGGCCGTGGCCTAGCAAATAGCGGCTCCAGTTGGGGGCGGTGGAATATGTGGATGTAGCTGAGTGCTTGTCAGAGTGATATGGCGGTTGCTATTGGGGGCTATGCACCACCTACATGCCGCCTTTGGGGTGTTGAACACTATTGGTTGTGAAGAGATGTGTTGAACACCTATGCTAGGTTGTTTGGTGTTGGACAACTATATATGGTATTTGCGGTGTTCGACACCTGTGTTTAGTCAATGAGAAGTTGAACACCTATGTTCTGTTTTGTATGGTGTTGAACAACATTTGAGACTATGCCGCAGTAGAGCGAGTACGCCGAGTGACTGGGTCACATTGAGATTATTTCGCTCACTCAGTAATGTGTGAAGTGTGGAATTCTGTGGAGGTATGTCTGGCGTCCTCGCTGTTGGTGTCAGATCAAATTTAGGCAGAGTAGTGTGCATATTTCATGTGTATGTTTCAGTTGTGTGTGAGGTGTTTGATGTCTCAAGAGTGGTGACTGGGCGGTAACATTTTAGTCGGATGGTCCAAGTGTGTTAGAACAGTTTGTGATGGTATACTTTTTTATAGTTGTGGGTTGTCACCTCTCTTCTTATCTTTTTTATTTTGAGGGTTGGCAAGGTTTGGTGTTGTTTGTCCCACTGCCATGTGGGCGTGTGTTTGTATGGCAGGTGATGTCGGCCTGAGGATGTTATTCAATAGGAGGTGTGTAGTCAAAGGTGTGAGCGCATCACACAGCGGCAGAGTGGTTTGGGAATACTCCCGGTGTGGGTGGTGGTGACCACATACACTGTAGAGGTAAGATGGTGATTTTTGGTCCATGTAGAGGTGGTGGATTTGGATTTGTAAGTTGTTGAGAGATGTGGATTCTTCCCTGTGCTACCTCTAGATGTGTACCTCTCTGGATTGTGTTTTAAGGTCTGATTTCTCATAAGAGGGAGATGTGTTGTAATGTACTTTCTTCCTGCCTTGTCTGGCATGCATGAATGTGTTGTCATGATAGTTCTGAGAGTGGAATGTGGTGCGAGTGCTGCATGCATGCAGAATGTTCTTTGGATGCCAGTTGGAGAGAGGTTGGCTGTGATAGAGGGTGTGCCGGTGGATGTTCTTCAATGTACAGGAGTCCTGTGTCCTGTAACTTGTGGGCTTACCTACTGTTACTATTTTAAAAAGAACATTCCCTTTTTTACCTACGGCTCGTGGTCATGTGTTGGAAAGGTCACTTCACAACAGTCAGCTTATCACCAGTCTCTTGGTGGCGGCTCATATATCGATTGTTTCATGTCTGGTTGTCAAATGTCTGGCTGATTATGGTAATTGACAAGATTTGATCCACCTGAATACACAGCTTTGGTAACTTTCAGGTGGTTTGGGATCTCTTTCTGACTTTTGCTAATTGCAAAATACCCCGGGAAGATTCCACGCATGGGCAATCTGGGAGGTCGCATCTGTATAGCCTACCATATATATATATATATATATATATATGAAAAATATTTTTGCTCTGCCCAACTCCAATGAGACCCAGAAAGGTATACGTTTGCAGGCAACATTTTCAGCCAGTCAGAACTTCTTTGAGCGATAAGTCTAGTAACCTGGCGCATTGAGAAATAAGTGTTGGGTAGCGCAGACAGCCTGTCACAGTTGTCTTTTTTTACTCTATCCCTTCTGCATATCTTCTTTGCCCTTTTGGAGCTACACTTCACTGGGCTCTTTCAAGTTTGTGGAACCTCACACACACACTTCTCTGATAAACCACGTCTACTTGATGGGTTGGTATTTGCTAAAGGGCCACTGTGGTGAGTCATGTGATATTTCACAAAACTGTTATGTAAATCTGAAAAAATGCAATAAAGAGATTCGAAAAAAGAAACGGTATCATGAAAGCTTTTGATCAGGGCTAAAGTCGAGGGTAGACGCAGGTGGACGAAGTCCACCCACCTTTTTCCGAGGGTGGACTCAGCCCCCCCCCAGCTAAAATAAGAAACATTAAAAGTCTTCCTTGAATTTTTGAATTACAGGTGTCCTCGGTGATCGAATTTCTGGCCGAACACTTCACCATTGCACTATATAACCTAATGAAACTTAACAAACTTAAAGTTGAAATGTCCCATTTCGTTACGGTACGTTCCAGAGAAAACTTGTGTATTGGTTCTTGGAGTTAATACATGCACACCTGTTAACGTTTTCAAAAACACTATTAGAGGAAGATATACTCTCTTGGTTTTTTGTGTGCGTTGATTTTATGAAAGGCAAATGCCATTCGTTCTGTGAAATTTGGGTGGTTTTGCAATTAATGAAATATGCATATTTCACCTTGATATGCTAATTTCTGTCAACGTCGCATCCCATTGCGTTTGTTGATGAGTCCCCCACTTTTATTTTTAGCACTTGATCCCTGGATTTGATAGGGATGCAAATAGCGTCATGTAGACATTGAGAATCTATGGGAGACAGCTGAGCCCTCAGGGATGCTGTAGGGTTGGTGGTGGAGTTTGAAGATCTGTTGCTCCAACTCTCATTGAGCAAACACGATTACATCCCAAGGCGGTTTGCCATTTTGCAAGCATCGATGGGTACGTTACGTGGCATTACAGCCTCAAGAACGGTACGATTTTGGGCTCAGGACAGGGCAGAGCCCAAGATCTTTTCAAATGAAAAGCAGCCCTAAGTATCACTATAAACTTCCACCAGCCAAGTCCAAAAACCCAATTTCACAGAGAGAGAGGCAAATTATTCGGCTTTAAATAGATAGGCACTGAATTATGATTGGCACTCATTCTCCTGTGACAGCCTCCGAATGTTCACACAAGAGACACCTTTAGGCATGTCAACCATATCATCAATGTGGCATTATATACCCGTTACATGGGCAACACTGGCGAGTAACTGCCCGGGCCCCAGTTAACGGCTCGAGCGAAGCTGGGACGCAGCTAATTTAAAGTATTTTCCTGCCACGAATGGGACACGTCACGGCGTTCCGATCGCGGAAGGAAAATACTATTCCAAGTTGGCCCACATGGAAATGGAAGCAGGGTTCTGTACAGAGCCCCTCTTTCCTTTCAATGGCGGCCTCCAGGAGGAAGGAGCGGCTGCTGCCATAGCCGACATCAGGTAAGTGGAGTTTGGGGAAGGGTGAACATTTTAAAAAAAAAAAAGCTGTGACGGAGAGTGTGGGGGTGGGGCGTGGCAC
Organism: Ambystoma mexicanum; assembly: GCF_040938575.1. Classification (NCBI taxonomy): domain Eukaryota; kingdom Metazoa; phylum Chordata; class Amphibia; order Caudata; family Ambystomatidae; genus Ambystoma; species Ambystoma mexicanum. Next base: position 1,038,351,621 of record NC_090926.1, on the reverse strand, counting down.
GGATTCGGACAACAGGCGGCATGAAACACTTGTGTATAGGCGCATTACAAATGCCATATCATATCATATCATATCATGGAACGCAGGCTTTCATCGCTGATTCAAGTCTGTGTTCCTAGCCACCTGATTGGTAGACTCTTTCTGCCAGGTTGCTAATGGTGCAAAAGAATGTCCTTCTGAAATGCTTAACAACTTCATCCATACGATGTCAGTGTGGTAAAAAAGTGGCGGATCCGGGATAACGCAACATTTACCTGTACATTACGAGGTTGGAAGCAGGGGCGTTGCTAGGGGGGGTGGCTAAGAGGGCTATAGCCCCTGATCGTTTGGTTGTAGCCCCGGATAGAATCTCAGGAGCTACAGCCAAAAGACTAGCTATCCCCCAGTCCCAACAGTACCGACATCAGCTTAGCCCCGGGTCTTTTCCAGACCTAGCAACTCCCCTGGTTGGAAGCAATGTTCATGAACAAAAACAAGCACTTGATAGAAGGTTTTACCTCCACATTATCTCTAAGAAATGGCACATTTACTGCAGACAGACAAATGGCCCATGGCAAATGCTCCAAATGACCAATCCCATGAATGGGGACTAACACCACTACGTCACTTGTAATTTGACAGATTTGCAGCCAATAGGGGTGGCAGTAACAGTAAACACGTATGGCAGAAAGCGGAATAACGCCATACTTGTAATGAGGCCAAATATTTGCAGCCATGCTTTGTTGACATGCTAAAAATTGTAATATAATGTGACAGATTACGAGTGACGAGTTGGCAATGTTTAATGCCCTTTTATGGTAGGGCTTTTGAGGATTTACATTAGAAGAATTTACCACAGGTAATGGTGGTAATGTGGTGGGAAAAACTCCAGCAGAAATGTGAGCGAATTATGCCCATCCTACGCAAACTACCTTGGCTTCCACTCCAAGCCAGGATACTGTTTAATACTGCATGTACCATCTACAAAGCATTTACGAATAGCACGCCTGCGTACCTTGCGGCTAAGCTCCACATATCTGGTGGCACACACTCATCACACAGCATTTCGACCAACCGGCTTGAATCACAACTCATCCGCAGAGAGAGGACCTGCAATCAATTCTTCTCTTGACATGCACCCACCCTCTGGAACACCATCCCGGTGTCGGCTCAGAATGCCCCCATAATTTTCCAATTTTGCAAATCTATGAAAACATGGCTTTTTCTACAACACCTGACCAAAGACTACTTTCATAGAATGCCCATACCGACTCACAGACCTAAAACTACTATTCTACTGTTAAAAGATGCCAGCCCAAATGCCTGTTACCCACACTCTGTACAGAGCTCCACTGCTCTCGAGCTAGGTCAGCGCTTCAAACAATGAAATAAAAATAAAATACAAATACTCAATCATTATAGACATATGATATAAATGTAAAATATCCTTTTCAAACTTAAGATACTCCAGAACACTCATCTTTTCAAACGTAATATATTTCTGTACACGTTTCCTTTTTGAACTTAAGATACTGCTGTGGATTTATCTTTTCTAAATTTAATGTACACATATAATTTTCAAGCACAAGATATTCTTCTGCCCTTATCGTTTCCGAATTTAGACATTGTTTCCAAATGTAAGGTATTCATGAAGACTTGGTGTATTAATGTATTTATGTGTCTTTTCCAAACCTATATATTCCTGTGCGAATGTCTTTCCTGTCCATGCACCTTTGCCATGTTTAAGCTATTCCGGTCTACATATCTTTTTCAAATTCAAGATTTACACTACAAAACCTTCTTTGTATTCCCCGTCCCACTTTGTTTACAGTGGAGATAGATGTTTCTCTATCAGTCGTCCTGATATCTGGAATTCCCTGCCCTCTGAGCTCCGTATGATTGACTCGCTGCCCTTATTCTGGAAAAAGTGAAAGTCTTATCTGTTTCAATGATCTGTTTGTTTACTTCTCCCATTCTGTTCTCCTCCGTAAATGATACATCTGCTCCCAGATGTAGCTTCTGCTCGGTTCCTTGTGGATATGCGCACTACAATGATATAATATAATGAGTCATTTATAATGCGCATGTACAAAAATACTACAAATACTACTACTCATTCGTACATATTATTTCCCAAATTAAGCTTTCCATATTGTGAGAAACTTGAGGTCGTCCTCACTTTTTTTTCCCTGGGATCCTCTTCTCAGGTGGCCAGGGAAAGGCTATCGCTTTTGGAGCTTGAGGGGTGGATATGCGAGGGAGGATCACCTAGGTGGAGGAAACTTGGAAAGTGGGGAGAGGACATCCTTAGGTGAGACATGGCATTCCCCATTCCCTTTTCAGAATGAACCCTCTATCCTTAAAGCTTTTGTGGGTGGGCTACTGTCAGCCCTTTACCCTTTTCTTCTCTACAAAATATCTCCCAGAAACACCACCTCAACACTGAGACGAGGAAGAGACCAACTAGGAAGACACATCTGCATTTGGGGGAAATTTATACAAACCTCCCCAAACACCATTTTCGTACTGGGATGAAGAAGAGGAATCTGGAGTCAGTGCAGACTACACGTGATTTGTTTCAAAGTGAGCAGACTAGCTCTAATGAACCCAAGCCTAAGCGTGGGATATTTAAAGAGCTTGATGAAAATCTGCTAGGAGGCAGAAGAGGAAGATGGAGAAGCGAAGCAACTCCTTGACCGGAGCGGAATGAGAGCGATGTGGCACGAGAATCGCTAGAGAACCAAGACCGGGTGCAAATTGAAAGCAGCAGAAAGCGAGGCTGTTGAAAGATAGACGTCGGGGGTGAACTGCGAGAAAGAAACAGTCACCAGCTGGTGGACTCACGTGGGAAGCCAAACCCGCTGACAGCACGCCGACTGTGGTAGCGAAGCCACAGAACCCTGATGCAATGCTAAAGCGAGGCACCCAGAGGAATAGCAAGACTGTGGATGCCTGGGACCTCGCAGAAGTGCTGTGAAAGACATTCAGTGAATCCGAGTGGGAAAGTGGCCTCAGACATGGTATCAGGTTCCTCTTCCTGATCCGACTGGAAGGCCTGGTCCTCACCTGATTGTTCAGGACACGATGATGAATCCTTGTGTCTTCCTTTCTTTTTAGCGGAGAGTTTCTTCTTTTTCTGAAAGAGGTACAGTCTACCTCAAAGAGAAGCCACTATGTCTACCGAGGAGAGCAGGCGCACTAGGGACCTCTTCCCCAAGCTGGCCAAGGAGAGGGGAAAAGCCCAACAAGGCAGAAAAAACCCTATAGTAGATGTCTTGGAATGTCCCTGGTGTGAGTTGTTACTACTGAATGCCAATGGTTGCCAGATGAAAGGACTGAGCTGTTTGATTCCGGGGCAGTGATGGCGTTCCGTGGACAATAGCACATTAGCACAGTAGAAAAGCCTACAACAAAGGTGACGGAGAATGCCAGAGGGAGCAAGGAGGAGGGGTAGAGAGTGCTGGGGGGGTTTTAAGCAGAGGGAGCCCCAGGCGAATAATGCAGAAACCAGAAGACAGGTAAGAAGAGTGAGTGGTGAAGGGCACAAAAGAAAACAAAGGCAGGCTACTGCAGCCCCGGTCACAGCGGGATGTGAACCAAAGGGAGAGGGAGAGAGGAGTCGTATCACAAAAAGCCTCTCTTTACTCGTGTAAACGTACGTGCGGCCTCGCTGTCACTTTGTTTCTATCATACACTTTGAATAATGTACAATTGAAGATTTCATCTTCATCGCGTCTCTCACCATATGCATGTCCTCTTCTTGCAACATTGTATTTTACACCCACCTCGTGTCTTTCACAAACCGGGTGTTCCATTGTGCTTTGACCTCACTGGCTGTGTTTCTCTTTATCGCTTGCTGCATGTCGAGGTCAGGGTCTCCTCCGCTGCCCCTCGGACACTCCTGGGCCTTCTCGCATGACCAAGGTAGCAAGCACCTATGCCAGGATTTCTCTTTGGAGTTTGTTTCCTCCAGACACCCCCTCTTGGCACCTTGGGGACACAGCTCACTCGCCACACTTTCTGCAGCCTTTCCACCTCTCAGGCCCTCAGCATCTCAGTGCTTTGTTCTCCGCAGACAGATTTCAGAACCTAGCCAACCCAGTTCACCTGCCTGCTCAACCTCCAACTCGTGTTCCTTCTCAGGCTCCAGCTAGCTCACTTTGTGATTCTATGCTCTACCTCTTATACTCTGGGTAGCCGCCAATGTGTTTCAGGTGTGTGTGATTATGACTTAGTGTCTGACCCTGCCTGGCCTCATTTCCGGGACAGGACCATTGCATATCATTTGTGGTAATCTTCCTAATCCCAGTCTTCCTCTTTTTCGTATCAGTAGTTGGGCTGACACAGAAAAGAGGGGAATTGTGGGAGTTGTAGTATCCCATAAAGGTAGAGGGAATATGGGCAAACAGTTGTCAGGAAATGGGGGATAGCATGCCTTATGGTGTTTCTTTCCCACTCCCCAAGGACCCCTTAGCCAGGTGATCCTCCCTCGCTAGTCCACCTCCAGGATTGTGATCCAATAGCGATGACCCTTCCCTGGCCACCTGAATAAGGGATCTCCGGGGATTCAGTAGTGAAACACCATCAGACTTTTCACAATACCCACTTTTTCAATACAAAATTAATATATTCCTGTGTAGTCAAGATATTCCTATACACCTCCCTTTTTTGAATTTAAATATTTCAATGCACACATCTTTTCCAAACATAAGATATTTCTGCATATGTATCATTTGCATATGTACGATGATCATGTTGACTTATCTTTTCCAAACTGAAGATGTTTGTTCCAACATGTCCTATTTACTTAGCTTTTCCAAAAAGATGATGTACTTGTCCATGTTTCTTTTCCAAAAATGACACACCCCTAAGAAATGCATGTGCCGTTTTCTTCAAACCTAACTTTGTATGTGCATATATAATTTCCAACATTAAGCTATGCCAAAGCACTTATATTTATGCAATGTAAAATAGTCCTCCAAACCTATCTTCTCAAAGTTAAAGATATTTGTCTCCCAGGAAGGATAGCTCAGCGGCAACACCCTCATCTTGGAAGCAAGATGATGCAAAGCAACACAGGTTCAATCCCTGAGTCCCCCCTTAGAAACCACTTGGTATTAAGCATATTATAAATAACCCATTGCAATATCATTCTTCAGTCTACCAAGCCATCACAGAAAGGGGAAAGACCACATGCAAATCATGCAGGGTCACATCCCAAAAGCACCAGTCCAGCTCAAACTGTTTGGTCACATCCCTTTTCCACGAGCCACAAGCAACCCCAGACATGTTTCAGCCTTGTTGAGTGTGTGAAGGCATCACGAAGAAGCACACAGACAACAGATTCTAAATTCAAAACACCCAATTGTATTAACTTAAATGTCAGGATGGAAAAAGGCCTAACTTGCCCAATGCTAAGGTGGGATTTCCGTACCTAACTAAAACTAAGTAACATCTGAGTCAAAGAGTTCAACTTAAGAATATGTCTGCGTCTAAACTTATACTTGTCTGCACAACTATATCTGTACAGTGTGTAGGGATGTCAGCAACCAAAAGAAAACAGAGTGTAACTCAAGGATCTGAGCTTCTTCCAACTCACAGCTTCCTTTCAGCTCCCTTCCTCAAGTATAAAACAGTTCAATAAAGAACAGTCTCAAAATTCCCTTTCTTAGTATTAAGATGCAATCGTTGTTCTTTTTTATTTTTTTTATTTGTGAATTTGGGTGTAGATACTCTAACTTACACAATAACAATAATCAAAATACATTTTTGACACAGTAACACATGAAAAAGAAATAAACACAACTTAATTAAGAGAAAGCACATGATAAAAACAGTACCTACAATACAAAATACAAATAAAATATTATCATTGTGTCATAATATTTAAGAGAAAATAAAACAGAACTCCACATTAGGATCGCAACTTGATTTGTAATACAAATGCAAATAAAAACCCTGCTACCTTGAGTAGCTTAATAACAGCAATAGGCACAGATGTTTCACCGCCACTCGATATCCTTTCAAAGAAGAGTGCAGGGTTAAGTAATGCATAGTTACGAACAAATCTGCCCAACCAACTAGGTCCCTCATTTATCAGGGCAGGACAATCTAAGAGACTATGCTCTATATTCTGAGCCACTGTAACGTTTTCACACAGGGGGCATCCCCTTATAAGATTTTCTTTTGTTCTTAAATCATGAATTTTCCCTGTTGCAAAATGGTTGAGCCTGTACCAAAGAAACTGTCATGCCCAATACCCATTGGGAAATATCTAGGGATTACACTGAGTTGATCCAGTGGAGACAGGCTATTATATAGTCTGTAGCCCCTCATTTTCCCATGGTGTTAATCCAGTCCCACCTGATCAAGAGCTTTTAAGTCCAGTCTGGCTGTTTGACTAGATCTTGGGTAGACAATTCTGCTAAGGCCAATATACTGTCAGCCCTTTTCCTCAGGTTTGTCATTGCAGGTGATGTTGCTCTCGACAGTACTTCCGCTAGGTCCTCATAAAGAGAATCCTTTAGTGGAACCAACAATTTTCTATAGAGTAGTAATATTTTGAGGTCTACCATATAACTAAATCTGAGTGCGGCTATTGGTACACATTCTGGTAATCCTAGCACCTTCTTCCAGATGCATGATTCCACTCTGTCAAATGTGAGATTGCTAGAGGCATGAACAATCTCGATACCATAAAGTAGAGAAGGTACTACCTTCATCCTATAGTACGCTATCATAGGAGAAATACTAAGCCTACAATACCTTACTCTCATTTTGTTCATCTCGCTTCCTCCCTGTGCTTTATTCATCAGTCTCTCTATTAGAGTACCAGAAACATTCTTAGTGCGCAGTTAGAAGCCCAGATATGTAAGAGAGTGTGATGGCTCTAAATGATGTTCGTCATCCCTCCAAGTATAGCCCATCAGTGACCTACTATTGCTTGTAAATCTGATGATATTCTATGTTTTGCTGTTATTAATTAGATCATTTAGCGTTGCATATTCAGATGTGGCATTCAGCATTTCAAAGAAAAACACAAGGAATCCTTGTCTCCTCGATTTTTAGTCCCACAGTTCAGTTCAAGTTTTTTCAATTATCTGTATAAATGATTTTGCAGCTTTGACACAGGTCAATAATTTCACAATAAATCAGGCTTCAGTATCCTTTTGTTTATATGTTGTTTAAAGTCACATATTTCCGCACACTGTGATTTGTTTAAAGTTATATTCACTTTTAGCATTTCAACATATAATGGTTTGCATGGGTTTTAAAGTTCCTTTTGGTTTCCAAATGTTTTAATTTTGTTTATTAGCAAAGTTTACATTTTATACAGTATTCAATAATTATATATCTTACTTGTGGTTTATTTTCACTTCTTCTGTAGCTCAATATGTGTTTGTTTTCGGTTTAATTGGATGGCTCAGTGTTTCGGCGACCTTCAGAAATGTGTTTCTTGATACACGCAATCACTCCGATACAAAATATTCCCATCTGTTTGATAATTAGCGCTGAAAAGATCAGAGCCTTTTCGAAAACGTGCTAATCCAAAGCACGCATCCACTCTAATACAAAATATTCAGCAAATAAGAGTTCACACACATGTGCACCAGGTTTCTCATTCACCAGAAACTCAGTGGTCGCTTTCAGAGTTTGTTGTGCAGCATGGATCACACAGCCTTCTACTTTTAGTGTTAGGGCTCCAGTTCTTGCTCCTCAGACACTCCTGTGGTGGTCCTTCAGCACAGGGAATGAACACTTCGGGTGGAAAAGAAAGGGGCAGCCTTCCCGCAAAGGTCCCATCACCTTTTCCAGTCTGCTCCAGGGAGTTCCAACTACCCCAACACCCTTTAGGATTCTCTACTGCATCCACCATCCTCCTGGTCCTTCTGTCGCTGCTGGCCTGGGCTCCATGAACACACCTGCAGCCCTTTGACAGGCTGCAGGTGTGGATGGCCCATCAGCCTTGCCTGACCACAAATAAAGGGACATGCTTGACCACCTTTACTGCACAGGCATCTGCCTTGTCAGTACTAGAGTGGTAAAAGAGCATAGTCTTCATTGCTCTTAGTCACCTCTTCTTCATCCCAGTACTGTCAATTGTGGAGAAATGAGGGGAGCCACTTTATAACAGCCCATGAAGGTTGTGTAAGGGTTGGGTTGGTTGTCACTAGGGAAAGGGGAATACCATTTCTTGCCCAAGGGCATCCCACTCTCAGTCCCGAAGGACCCTCCATGACCCCCCAGGAACACCCTTCCTGCCTCCCTGCGCTCTGAACCCTCACTGACTGCTTTTCGTAAAGCCATGAAAACTACCCTGTTCACCTAACCAAGCCCTCATGAATATCATGTATGATGTATTATGATGTATTATGTTGTATGATACCACCGATATCTCATCACAGGTCACCGCCTCACTGTAACCCAAGGCGCAACTGTACCCATTGTAACTAAGTCTCCTTACAAGTAACAGTGCCACAATGCCCCTGGGCTGCCTGTGCGCTATATAAATGTAATAAATAAATAAATAAATGATCCTCCTTCGCTTCGCCGCCCCCAGGGTTGGGCTCCAATAGCGATGGCCTTTCCCTGGCCAGCTGCACAAAGGATTTAAAGGGTCTAGGAGTGAGAATACCCTCAGGTTTCTCAGAGCTGTCATCAGCGAGTTGTAGCTTAGGTCTCTATTCCCAGCAGGCCCAGGACCTACATCTGGGTATAACCATGCCACTCGGGGAGACTTAGACAAAACAGAAGAGGTGATGGCTGGAAGATGTACAATTATTGCTCTGGGCAACCTTCCAGACCATCTGCCAAGCTATTGCAGAAGAGGAAAGACCTTATGCCGATCAGGCTTGGGCTGCATTCCAAACTCTTAGGTCCAGCACCTCATCCAGCACTCAAAGTACCAGATAGCAACCATCAACGTCCCAATAGGCCTTCCAGAGAATTGGGTCAACTGAAGTTCAGCAAACAAGCCCTGCACAGTGAGTTGGCACCCAGACAGGTACTGTATATAGCCAGGCGTGCATATCAGCAGCAAGAGCCATTGATTCAGTATTAGACACAAGAAAGCCGTCCATTAGCAGTTCGGAGATCATGGCTCAGTATGAGGTCTTACATACATCATTCTGTTGCACGAAAGGGAAACATGTCAATCTTATTGCACATACTGCCTGTCACCTGCCCCCAAAATATATATTCGAGGACGTCTTCTTTTCACATGCTCAGTGACCATTTAAGAGTCTGGAACAAATACATATGTATTCACCTTTTGCCTGGCATGCTTTTTTGCCATGTGTGGGAAACACTGCTCTACTTGCCAATGAACAATCTCTATTTCATAATAACTATAACTACTGTTTATCTACTAAACCAACAAGATAAGCAAGCATGCGTTTGCACAATGTATCCATTAGTTGAACATTTGTGGACTGCACTGGTTCAATCCTAACATTTCAGGACTATGTGTGTGCCTAGGTTGGCTGGCAACCCCTCACAAGCTCATGAGTCACCCAGACAGAGCTCTTTAGGAGAATGGGGCTTGGTTAGTGCAGCAGATTAAGAACAACGTGTTGTATGCACCGATTACAACAGTTTTGCTACTTCACAGCACAGTAATTGGCAGGTGTTATTTTTACCCAGCTAAATAGTATTCAATTTATCAACCTCAAGGATAAGAACGTTTCAATGGCAGGTCAAACACAGATGTCTTTGGCAAGCATCTACCTCTTTGTGCCATCTCACCAACTAATTGTACCAGGTTTTCGCCAAGTTATATTAATAGTCTACATGGGTACGAACAGTGCAGAGCTGGCCTTTATACAACCTCATAGCAATGTTTATTGGCGCAAATGATTGAGTGTGTGTGTGGAGTGGTCATGGACAGAAAATAGAAACCTCTCACACTTCCCCATTTCCTTACAGTAAAGGCTGGGTGTCGGGTGTGGTGTGGGTGTGACCATATGAAATGTGTGTGGTGATGTGGCCTGTGCGTGCTAATATGGCATGTGCGTGATAGTGTAGAGTTTGCATGATGTTATGGAGTGTGCGTGGAGCTGTGGTACATGGGGAGTGAAGTCTACAGTGTTGGATGTGCATAGTGCAATGTAGTTTTGGTTGTTTTGCGTGTGTTGTACCGTTTGTGTGTTTCATTCACGAGGCATGTGAAAGGCATTGCTTCAGAGCTATCAAATGTAAGCTCTGTCAAACGACTCCTACTCTACACTGGGCCTCCTCTAATCTATGATTTATAAAGTCCAAGAAAAACATTATCAGAAGGCCTCACATATACCCAGTATGTGAAGCTTTGAAACCCTCTCACAGATCACAATCCCAGGATCACTCTCTCTTTAAAAAACAATGTAATACTCTTCTGATGGTGTCATAAACTCTGCCATCTATAGTGCAGTGTTTCAGCTGACATTTGTAATTGCAAAGAGGCCAACACGCAGTGGTGAGGGTTTGGCTCTATAAGTGTAATTAACATAACATATCATAACAAGGGCAGGAGGGGTTGGGTGCTCTTTGGAGTTTGTTTCCTCCAGACACCCCCTCTTGGCACCTTGGAGACACGGCTCACTCGCCACACTTTCTGCAGCCTTTCCACCTCTCAGGCCCTCAGCATCTCAGTGCTTTGTTCTCCGCAGACAGTTTTCAGAACCTAGCCAACCCAGTTCACCTGCCTGCTCAACCTCCAACTCGTGTTCCTTCTCAGGCTCCAGCTAGCTCACTTTGTGATTCTATGCTCTACCTCTTATACTCTGTGTAGCCGTCAATGTGTTTCAGGTGTGTGTGATTATGACTTAGTGTCTGACACTGTCTGGTCTCATTTCCGGGACAGGACCATTGCATATCACTCGTGGAAATCTTCTTAATCCCAGTCTTCCTCTTCTTCGTATTAGTAGTTGGGCTGACACAGAAAGGAGGGGAATTGTGGGAGTTGTAGTATCCCATAAAGGTAGAGGGAATATGGGCAAACAGTTGTCAGGAAATGGGGGATAGCATGCCTTATGGTGTTTCTTCCCCACTCCCCAAGGATCCCTTACCCAGGTGATCCTCCCTCGCTAGTCCACCTCCAGGATTGGGATCCAATAGCGATGACCCTTCCCTGGCTACCTGAATAAGGGATCTACGGGGATTCAGTAGTGAAAAACCTTCAGATTTTTCACAATACCCACTTTTTCGATACAAAATTAATATATTCCTGTGTAGTCAAGATATTTCTATACACCTCCCTTTTCTGAATTTAAATATTTCAATGCACACATCTTTTCCAAACATAAGATATTTCTGCATATGTATCATTTGCATATGTAAGATGATCATGTTGACTTATCTTTTCCAAACTGAAGATGTTTGTTCCAACAAGTCCTATTTACTTAGCTTTTCCAAAAAGATGATGTACTTGTCCATGTTTCTTTTCCAAAAATGAGACACCCCTAAGAAATGTATGTGCCGTTTTCTTCAAACCTAACTTTGTATGTGCATATATCATTTCCAACATTAAGCTATGCCAAAGCACTTATATTTATGCAATGTAAAATAGTCCTCCAAACTTATCTTCTCAAAGTTAAAGATATTTGTCTCCCCGGGAGGATAGTTCAGCGGCAACACCCTCATCTCGGAAGCAAGATGATGCAAAGCAACACAGGTTCAATCCCTGAGTCCGCCCTTAGAAACCTCTGGGTATTAAGCATATTATAAATAACCCATTGCAATATCATTTTAAAATGTAGGATAGAGTCAAGATATCTCTTTTCACTTAAATTCTCCAAACCAAAGATATCATATCTTTTCAATAAGATGCCCTTGATACCCACATGCATCCAGTACACAACGAAGAATGATTAGGAAACAAACGAGGCGATGACTCTGGCAATTGCCGTGGGGAGCCCTCCACACTATCATTCTTCAGTCTACCAAACCATCACAGAAAGGGGAAAGACCACATGCAAATCATGCAGGGTCACATCCCAAAAGCGGCAGTCCAGCTCAAACTGTTTGGTCACATCCCTTTTCCACGAGCCACAAGCAACCCCAGACATGTTTCAGCCTTGTTGAGTGTGTGAAGGCATCACGAAGAAGCGCACAGACAACAGATTCTAAATTCAAAACACCCACTTGTATTTACTTAAAAGTCAGGATGGAAAAAGGCCTAACTTGCCCAATGCTAAGGTGGGATTTCCGTCCCTAACTAAAACTAAGTAACATCTGAGTCAAATAGTTCAATTTAAGAATATGTCTGCGTCCAAACTCATACTTGTCCGCACAACTATATCTGTACAATGTGTAGGGATGTCAGCAACCAAAAGAAAACAGAGTGTAACTCAAGGATCTGAGCTTCTTCCAGCTCGCAGCTTCCTTTCAGCTCCCTTCCTCAAGTATAAAACAGTTCAATAAAGAAAAGACTCAAAGCTCCCTTTCTTAGTATTAAGATGCAATCGTTGTTCTTTTTTTATTTTTTTTATTTGTAAATTTGGGTGTAGATACCCTAACTTACACAATAACAATAATCAAAATACATTTTTGACACAGTAACACATGAAAAAGAAATAAACACAATTTAATTAAGAGAAAGCACAGGATAAAAACAGTACCTACAATACAAAATACGATTAAATATTATCATTATGTCATAATATTTAAGAGAAAATACAACAGACTCCACATTAGGATCGCAACTTGATTTGTAATACAAATGCAAATACAAACCCTGCTACCGTGAGTAGCTTAATAACAGCAATCGGCACAGATGTTTCACCGCCTCTCGATATCCTTTCAAAGAAGAGTGCAGGGTTAAGTAATGCATAGTTACGAACAAATCTGCCCAACCAACTAGGTCCCTCATTTATCAGGGCAGGACAATCTAAGAGACTATGCTCTATATTCTGAGCCACTGTAACGTTTTCACACAGGGGGCATCCCCTTATAAGATTTTCTTTTGTTCTTAAATCATGAATTTTCACTGTTGCAAAATGGTTGAGCCTGTACCAAAGAAACTGTCATGCCCAATACCCATTGGGAAATATCTAGGGATTACACTGAGTTGATCCAGTGGAGACAGGCTATTATATAGTCTGTATCCCCTCATTTTCCCATGGTGTTAATCCAGTCCCACCTGATCAAGAGCTTTTAAGTCCAGTCTGGCTGTTTGACTAGATCTTGGTTAGACAATTCTGCTAAGGCCAATATACTGTCAGCCCTTTTCCTCAGGTTTGTCATTGCAGGTGATGTTGCTCTCGACAGTACTTCCGCTAGGTCCTCATAAAGAGAATCCTTTAGTGGAACCAACAATTTTCTATAGAGTAGTACTATTTTGAGGTCTACCATATAACTAAATCTGAGTGCGGCTATTGGTACACATTCTGGTAATCCTAGCACCTTCTTCCAGATGCATGATTCCACTCTGTCAAATGTGAGATTGCTAGAGGCATGAACAATCTCGATACCATAAAGTAGAGAAGGTACTACCTTCATCCTATAGTACGCTATCATAGGAGAAATACTAAGCCTACAATACCTTGCTCTCATTTTGTTCATCTCGCTTCCTCCCTGTGCTTTATTCATCAGTCTCTCTATTAGAGTACCAGCAACATTCTTTGTGCGCAGGTAGAAGCCCAGATATGTAAGAGAGTGTGATGGCTCTAAATGATGTTCGTCATCCCTCCAAGTATAGCCCATCAGTGACCTACTATTGCTTGTAAATCTGATGATATTCTATGTTTTGCTGTTATTAATTAGATCATTTAGCGTTGCATATTCAGATGTGGCATTCAGCATTTCAAAGAAAAACACAAATAATCCTTGTCTCCTCGATTTTTAGTCCCACAGTTCAGTTCAAGTTTTTTCAATTATCTGTATAAATGATTTTGCAGCTTTGACACAGGTCAAGAATTTCACAGTAAATCAGGCTTCAGTATCCTTTTGCTTGTATGTTGTTTAAAGTCACATATTTCCGCACACTGTGATTTGTTTAAAGTTATATTCACTTTTAGCATTTCAACATATAATGGTTTGCATGGGTTTTAAAGTTCCTTTGCCCTTTTGGTTTCCAAATGTTTTAATATTGTTTATTAGCAAAGTTTACATTTTATACGGTATTCAATAATTATATATCTTGCTTGTGGTTTATTTTCACTTCTTCTGTAGCTCAATATGTGTTTGTTTTCGGTTTAATTGGATGGTTCAGTGTTCGGCGACCTTCAAAAATGTGTTTCTTGATACACGCGATCACTCCGATGCAAAATATTCCCATCTGTTTGATAATTAGCGCTGAAAAGATCAGAGACTTTTCGAAAACGTGCTAATCCAAAGCACGCATCCACTCTAATACAAAATATTCAGCAACTAAGAGTTCACACACGTGTGCGCCAGGTTTCTCATTCACCAGAAACTCACTGGTCGCTTTCAGAGTTTGTTGTGCAGAATGGATCACACAGCCTTCTACTTTTAGTGTTAGGGCTCCAGTTCTTGCCACTGAGATACTCCTGCGGTTGTCCTCCAGCACAGGGAATGAACACTTCGGGTGGAAAAGAAAGGGGCAGCCTTCCCGCAAAGGTGCCATCACCTTTTTCAGTCTACTCCAGGGAGTTCCAACTACCCCAACACCCTTTAGGATTCTCTACTGCATCCACCATCCTCCTGGTCCTTGTGTCGCTGCTGGGCTGGGATCCAGGTACACACCTACAGCCCTTTGACAGGCTGCAGGTGTGGATGGCCCATCAGCCTTGCCTGACCACAAATAAAGGGACATGCTTGACCACCTTTACTGCACAGGCATCTGCCTTGACAGTGCTAGAGTGGTAAAAGAGCATAGTCTTCATTGCTCTTAGTCACCTCTTCTTCATCCCAGTACTGTCAATTGTGGAGAAATGAGGGGAGCCACTTTATAACAGCCCATGAAGATTGTGTAAAGGTTGGGTTGGTTGTCACTAGGCAAAGGGGAATACCATGTCTTTACCAAGGGCATCCAACTCTCAGTCCCAAAGGACCCTCCATGCAGGTGATCCTCCTTCGCTTCTCCGCCCCCAGGGTCGGGCTCCAATAGCGATGGCCTTTCCCTGGCCAGATGCACAAAGGATTTAAAGGGTCTAGGAGTGAGAATACGCTCACGTTTCTCAGGTTTCTCAGAGCTGTCATCAGCGAGTTGTAGTTTAGGTCTCCATTCCCAGCAGGCCCAGGACCTACATCTGGGCATAACCATGCCACTCGGGGAGACTTAGACAAAACAGAAGAGGTGATGGTTGGAAGATGTACAATTATTGCTCTGGGCAACCTTCCAGACCATCTGCCAAGCCATTATAGAAGAAGAAAGACCTTATGCCGATCAGGCTTGGGCTGCATTCCAAACTCTTAGGTCCAGCACCTCATCCAGCACTCAAAGTACCAGATAGTAACCACCAACGTCCCAATAGGCCTTCCAGAGAATTGGGTCAACTGAAGTTCAGCAATCAAGCCCTGCACAGTGAGTTGGCACCGAGACAGGTACTGTATATAGCCAGGCGTGCATATCAGCAGCAAGAGCCATTGATTCAGTATTAGACACAAGAAAGCCGTCCATTAGCAGTTCGGAGTTCATGGCTCAGTATGAGGTCTTACACACATCATTCTGTTGCACGAAAGGGAAACATGTCAATCTTATTGCACATACTGCCTGTCACCTGCCCCCAAAATATATATTCAAGGTCGTCTTCTTTTCACATGCTCAGTGACCATTTAAGAGTCTGGAACAAATACATATGTATTCACCTTTTGCCTGGCATGCTTTTTTGCCATGTGTGGGAAACACTGCTCTACTTGCCAATGAACAATCTCTATTTCATAATAACTACAACTACTGTTTATCTACTAAACCAACAAGATAAGCAAGCATGCGTTGGCACAATGTATCGATTAGTTGAACATTTGTCGACTGCACTGGTTCAATCCTAACATTTCAGGACTTTGTGTGTGCCTAGGTTGGCTGGCAACTCCTCACAAGCTCATGAGTCACCCAGACAGAGCTCTTTAGGAGAATGAGGCTTAGTTAGTGCAGCAGATTAAGAGCAACGTGTTTTATGCACTGATTGCAACAGTTTTGCTACTTCATAGCACAGTAATTGGCAGGTGTTATTTTTACCCAGCTAAATAGTATTCAATTTATCAACCTCAAGGATAACAACGTCTGAATGGCAGGTCAAACACAGATGTATTTGGCAAGCATCTACCTCTTTGTGCCATCTGACCAACTAATTGTACCAGGTTTTCCAAGTTATATTAATAGTCTACATGGGTACGTACAGTGCACATCTGGCCTTTATACAACCTCATGGCAATGTTTATTGGCGCAAATGATTGAGTGTGTGTGTGGAGTGGTCATGGACCGAAAATAGAAACCTCTCATACTTCCCCATCTCCTTACAGTAAAGGCTGGGTGTTGGGTGTGGTGTGGGTGTGACCATATGAAATGTGTGTGGTGATGTGGCCTGTGCGTGCTAATATGGCATGTGCGTGATAGTGTAGAGTGTGCATGATGTTATGGAGTGTGCGTGGTGCTGTGGTACATGGGGAGTGAAGTCTACAGTGTTGGATGTGCATAGTGCAATGTAGTTTTGGTTGTTTTGCGTGTGTTGTATCGTTTGTGTGTTTCATTCACGAGGCATGTGAACGGCATTGCTTCAGAGCTATCAAATGTAAGCTCTGTCAAACGGCTCCTACTCTACACTGGGCCTCCTCTAATCTATGATTTATAAAGTCCAAGAAAAATATTATCAGAAGGCCTCACATTTACCCAGTATGTGAAGCTTTGAAACACTCTCACAGATCACAATCCCAGGATCACTCTCTCTTTAAAAAACAATGTAATACTCTTCTGATGGTGTCATAAACTCTCCCATCTATAGTGCAGTGTTTCAGCTGACATTTGTAAGTGCAAAGAGGCCACCACGCAGTGGTGAGGGTTTGGCTCTATAAGTGTAATTAACATAACGTATCATAACAAGGGCAGGAGGGGTTGGGTGCTATGAATCAGTATCGAGTTGGGAGGCTGGTTGGATGGTGTAATGTTGGTAGTGTTTGTGGAGTGGTTGCAATCGGCAGGTTGAGATTCTCAAAGATGGTAATGGTTCCACCTTAATGCGTTCCTTCTTGAAAAGGTTTAGTAGACATTTCTTGGAGTGTGGGTGAAAGCCAGGAGCTGATGGGCAGGAATGACCATGATCAGTGGTGTGAGGGAGCATACTGAGGGATTGGTGTGTCTGTGTTCCCACTGATGCAAGGATGGAGTGTGAGTGTCTCTTGTGGTGGGAGAGTGGTGGCTCCTCCGGTTGTGAGATGTTGGTGGTTGTGTGTACTGTGTTCCATGTTGTATTGGTTGAGGTAGGAGCTGTTGTTGGTGGTATGAGGATAGAACGGGGGTGTTTGAACTGCAAAAGCGACAGAGTATACTTTTGATCCTGCATCACATCCCACCCCTGTTACTGCAACATCCCGATCCACATATTGTAACACCCTCTCCTTACCTCATATGTTTCCCTCAATGACATGCTTCTCGTTGACGGAAACATATGAGGTATGGAGAAGGTGAAATGCATAGCCTGGTTTGTGCTTTATAAAACCCCCAAACAAATGCAAAAATACAAATGTGTAACAAGGGGAGAGCAATTGATGGGGTGTCATGGTGGGGAGATGGAAGTAAGGTGGGGAGAGGAATGCTTGATTAGAGGCCAAATGAAGAAGCAGATGTAAGTGTTGGGATGTAAGAGAGGTGATTGGCTATGAGGACAGGGCTGGAGGGTTCTGTTGGTGAAGGGAGACTGGTGAGAAATTTGGGTGAGACTTCCTAGCAGTACACTCAGAGTAAAACTTCAGATGATGCTATCATGAGCAATAATCCGTACTTTGGTGACATTCTAAAGCACAGTGAACGCTCCCCGCCACAAAGCCAATCATACAATGATTTTCTATATAGGATTCATTGCATGCAGGCACAGGTCAGAACTCCAGGAGGGCCCAAAGTGTGGTCTCAGAGACTTCTAAGAATGGACCCAGGGCACATCAAGGATATCAGTAGGGTTGACATGGAAACGAGGAACGCACACATCATCTAAGGTATTTTACAGGTTTTCAGTCTAATGGGGAAAGAAGAAGGTGGTCTACTTACATAGAAGGTGGACTTAGCCAGCTACGGTGATCGCAATTGGAAGCAGAAGTGAGTGGGCTTTAGGAGATCAGAGAGGGAGCACTCAGTTTTGTAATCTGCATGGACGCAGGAAGGAGATGGGTCAGTAAGGGGTCTGGCACATGCTCTCAATTTGGAGGATAAGTTCAGGCTCCAGTTCCATAAGGGTTCCTAAAGGGTTAAATCGTGGTGCTGATATATTTTTTTTTTTTTTACTTTTCGTGGATCTGATGAGAATCTTGATCAATCTGCGGGGCATCCCACTTGATCAGTCTGCTTGATGAACAGACCTACCTAAAAGTCTTCCCTATAGAGGAATCAGGTAGCTTGAAGGTGAACCTATCTTAGACAGAGTTAATGCTTTTACAATTAAAAGTAAAAATAATCCAGTGGATCTCTGACTGTAGGATTACTCTTTTGGTGGGGCTTTAGAGAAGAACATGTTATTGTGACCCCTAAGTCGGATTCTGCATTGCGGAAACGTTTTATTTTCTGAGCCACAGAAGTATGACTACATTACAGCTACCCTGAAAGAGGTGGTCTGTCTGTGACTGGAAACTAAATTCAGTTTCTTGATGGCTTGCCATAGTCATAAAGTGATGTGCCTGACCTCAGCAGTGTACTCGGCTGATAAAATCAAGCTGTCTGGTGCTCAATAACCCACGTGAGAGACTGGACAATGCAGCTGAAACACTTTCCCAACATTGACAAAACTATAGTTAGACCACTCTTAGATCTGGACAAAAAGCACACGTTACTCCAGCTCTCTCTTACGTATAAGCACATTAAGACTTTATACAAAATCCCCTTGATGCAAGCACTCTACCACCACATCACTACAGAGAACCACAGCAGAGCCCTACTAATATCTCTGGCCCGAATGCAATCCCCTGCTTAACCTGCGCCAGCTCCCAGTATACGTATCCCACTACTGGAATAGAGAAAGCGATCTTGGCCCCAGCAGAAATCACACTGCGTGCATCGCTTTTTTGTTTCCAAAGTAAGATTCCTTGCAAGTACGCTATCAAATGTTCGACCCATCCATGTACAACTTGAAATGGCCTCATCCTCCTCATATTTCCAAAAGATGCAAACTCCACCCCCTAACTCTGATACAAAGTAGGACCAAAACACCTGGCGGCCACACCAACCTTTACTCAGCAAATGCGTCAATGAATACCAAGATCAGCCATACAGCCTCTAAATAGTCATTATAAATGTGCGATATGCTTATAAAAATGCAGCAAACATTCAAAACCTAATCAATATCCTAGACATGTATTAGTTGCCATTACAGAGACCTGGAGCACTAATAACTATACCATTGTAATAGATATTGCACTGATCTTTAATTCCAAAAGCCTTACAACAACTAGAGAAGACAAGGCAGGATGAGGCATAGTCATCATTTTCTCTATGTCCTTCAATTGTAGAACCTTTGCCATTTCTCGGGTGGATAGCACAGTGCTCGCCTTGGAGGCAAGACGACCTGAAGCAACACAGGTTTGATCACCGGGTCCGCGCTCAGAAACCTCTGGGTATTAAGCGCGCTATAAATAACTAATCGTATCATATTATATCATATTATCCAATGGTCTTTCGAAGTCATGGCAGTGTAATGCCAACTAGATGCCAGCACAAACATGTTTATCTTTCTGGTGTACAGACCTCTTGACTCAGAGAAAATGCCTTTCTTTGCTGGCTTCAATCTGTGATTAGAAATTGCAAATGAACCTGCACAGGAATTAAATCTGACATGAACAACTACGGTTGTGTTCTTGTAAAGAAATATGTGATGAAGTGCTAGACAAGTTTTGAAATCAGCAAAAATCCAACTTCGCAAATCAATGCCTTAGTATATACTCTCACTGCTCTGCAAAACCAGAATTCAAAAGCACTGTCCAAGCCCTGCTTCTCCCCCATATAAAAGATGCCAGCGACTTCTTCATGGTTCATTGACACGCCATCTAGCACCCTGGCCCCACCTGAAAGCGGTCCAACACATCTCGGCATGCCTCCTCACAGCCTTAAGAAAGTCATCATCACAAGCTTTAAGAGGTCCTGACGTTTTGGGGGAGATACAATGAGGAGGGCTCACTGTTACATCTGCTGTGTACTTGCGCTAAGGTGAGACACTTTTTGAAGAGGTGCTTTTGGGCGAGACTGGGGAGGGTGTGCTCCCCGCTATTAGGTAATGAGACCTTTTGTTAAAAAACGATTTAAAAAAAAAAAAATTTAGAAAGATCGCTCTGTGACCGCACGAAACAGGCTTTCAAAATCGAACTGTCATGCCCCTACCGCACACGAGGGTGCACAGGGGCTCACAGCCACACCAGGACCCATAAGTGCTGTCGAGGGAGACCGGGTAAGTGTGTATTTGTGTGTGTGTGTTGTATGTCTGTGTATGTTTCGGTGGGGGAGTCTTTGGTGGGGGTGTGCGGGCGACGTAATGCATTTATTTCACTTTTTGTAGGCCGCCCTAAATCGGCCACAAAAAAATCAGTCTTTTGGTGGGCCAACCTACAAAGAGCGAAATGATGACATAAACTGTGCTCCTCATGTCAAGTCCCTTGGCTACACTTATGGTTCACCTTCTGGTAGCAGACAAAATACGCATCGCCCACAACTGGAAAAACCCAGACGGCCCAATAGTCCAAATGTGGTGGGTGAAAATCTGGGCTATTTTGGCAGCAGAAGAAAGTGCGACAATCTGTGTTGGGAGATATGAAAAATACAGGAATATATGAATGTCATGTATTGAGTATTCAGAGAGAGTTCCTGCGGGGACTCTGAAGCCGCCCATGTACAGACATTTTTCCTTTCAGTGATTTTATTCAACTTGGGTCGGATACTGTACGAAGGTGCTGCATGCGGAGTCGATGTAAGTTGGAGATGAATGCCATTGTTGATGATGTTGCATACACCTGGGTTGCTGTGAAAAATGTATATTCGTCATGGAGATTTGGATGCCAATGTATGTCATGTTAACTGCCTGCATCACAGTACCACTTAAATAAAGGTCCTTATTATCATAGGCTTAGGCAAATTAAGGCACATCAAACCCACACTCAATGAAATGCACTGGCTACCCATCCATGCCAGAATCCTCTCCAAGACTGTCTGCATTGCTTACAAGGCAATGATAACCATTCCATCTTCCTACTTGCTTCAAAAACTCAACAAAACTGGAGGCCAGCACAGCACCAGAACCCTTAACATCTCCAGCACCCTAAATGAATAAGTGCCGGAAGGAGGAAGCTTTTAAGATGATGCATTCATCTACTTACGTCATCAGGCTGCCCCCCCCACCCCCCACTCCCACAGTTCAGGAAGAACTCGACAAACTGAGTACGCCAGCACAACACCGCCCATCCAACCCTACCTCCACTAATTCTCAATTTAAGAACTTAAGTACTGGTGACGTACTTCTTTTCCAACCCCGCCCCGTACTCCCTCTACCTGTACACTGCTCTGTTGCTTGCCTGCGGCTGCGAGGCTTGTTCTGTAGAAATTCCTATAGCCACATTCCTTTCTTCCCTCCGGTAGAAGCCAACTCGTTCCAATGCACGGGCTCAACACCAGGACAATTCTCACCTCGCCAGCACCCTATTGTGTGAGGGGATCTCGGCTGCTGGAGAGCAGCAGTTCACACCCTTGGTTAACGGTCCCCTGAAAACACAGCTTCCTCCCGAACACTGATAATGTTATTCAAATTAATGGATAAAAAAGAAATGTCAAAAAAACAGTACTCCACCTCTCTTTGACTAAATTCCAATTTTCCTTTCATACACCATGAGATACAAAGCTGTCTCTTCCTTCTCTGTGCTCGCTTATAACCCATTCCCTCTTCCCACTGCACATAGTTTGCACTGCACAATCTCTCGGTTGTAGATAATCTTGTCTGCAGGGCAGCTGCACTTCACATCCTTAGGTCTGCACCTTCTTTACACACACTGCAACATGTAATTGAGATGAATGAGCAAACAGATCCGCCAGCATTAATGTCTTTATTTAGACACTTTTATAGCGCACCTAACCCGGAGGCATCTGGGAATTTACAATTGCTACACCAAATGTGCATTTCCCTTCTATGCACCATGAGTGCAACCATGTTCCTTCCTTTCCTAAACTCACTTGTGCTTACATTCTGAAGAAGGTACTGCTTCTGATGTACTATTACTGCCCATGGAAGAGACACATGTGGTGTTGAAAGCTAGCAGACAAAAGAGCAAGCTAGACTAATAAAGTTATCAGTGCTGTAAGACCTTTACAAAATAATAATAATCTACATACATATGCACACATACATACATGCTTTGCATCCCCACCCTTCTGACAAGTTTTGGGTGGTGTCCCCACTCACCTTGATATGCCTGGGGCTATGGGAAGGCTAGGGCAGCCTGAGCTTTTATAACTAGGACACGTCACACCGCCACAGAGGACGCAGGCAGTCTAAGCTGACCTGTCACAGCACAACTCATGGTCATTTGGGATGGATTAGATCCTTGGCATGGTTAGTGATCAGGTGGTGGTGGTGGGCAGATTTGTCTGTGGACCTTGCTCTGTAAATGTTATGAGGAAAGTTGGGAATGCAGGTGTTTCCAGAATTGGTTGCCAAGTTGCCTGATGGAGAAATGAACCCGGGGCTATCAGCTGAAGCCTTTAGGGGAATCTAGACTGTGTAAAAGGAATGGTAAGAGATGCTCAACCGAGGGAACACATATTTATTTATCATTTATTTATTAATTCACATTTGTTAAGCGCACATGAGCCCGAGAGCATCGTGGCGCTGGTTACAATGGTTACTCATAGCTTAGTTACATATAGAATACAGATGTTGATGCCTTGGAGGCAGGTGGTCCCGCCCCTCCACCTCAGCAGAAGGCCACACCACCCTCCAGCAGTTCAACCCAAACCATAAAAAAAAGATGTATCCCACCCTTTCTTTGCACAGTCTAAATTGGAATAAATTATTTGGGAGCAATCGCGCGATAATTGCTTTGAAATTAAGCTCTGAGTTGTCTCAATACACTAATTCTAACATTTATCCACGTTATAGTGGAGTTGAGCTAGTTGGAAGGAGAAGAGAACAATCTTGTGTTTACATATAATCTTTAGCAAATAAGAAAAGAAATAATAATTTGAACCATATCAATTGAAAATCTTCTTAAAATCTGTATTCCATTCTTCAATGTGCATAACATAAATTCAAACAAACCATTGAACTTCATGATTCATTATTTATTTATTTATTTTATTTTATTTTAATGTGATACAGTTTTTAAACAAAAAAAACTTTACACATAAATCAACAGAATAATATTTTCTTCTTATAATTTAAACAACTGTTCAATATTTAAAAGTGGAAAACACTTAAAATCATATTCAATTTTGTTACAAATTTCATAGGCCTTATCCTAGAGATAACTTTCATGCACTTTCATATTATTTCATATAATCACTCGTTTACTGTTTATTGATGCTGAGAGAAATTGGCTAGTCTTCAGATTTCAAGTATTCCCTTAACTGTATACCAAACTCTATATAAGGCCAAATGTAGGCTAGGATTCAAGGTGTTAATGCATGTTAGCCAAAAATCTTTGGACTTAATATGGTCAAGATTATGTACATATCTGCTATAATGTTTTATGTAGGTTGAACCCAAACTGGGACATAGTGTAAGAGCATGTCTTGCAGTTTCTAATGAATCTTTATTCTTGCATATCCTGCAAAAACGCTCTGTTTTAGAGATGGCCCTTTCAGGGCCCAACACCGCTAGAACAGGTAAATGGTTGATGCGTAGGAGTAACAAAAAGCGTCTTAGATTATCCGAGGGGCAAAGGTTGAGATATCCTTGTGCCCTTCTGAAGGTGTATAAAACATGAGTTATGAACCCGTAGCTGTGGAGGCTCGCAAGATGTCTAAAATTATCTTGCCAGTCCCAAATTTTGAGTCGTTCAGCCATTTGGGACTTTAGGTTTATATAATTGTCCTCCCAGTTAGGGGTCCATTCAATCGTCTCAAATAGAGCATTCATTTCTCTAACAAAACGAGCCTGCTTATTCTTAACAATGTCTTCTTTCACAGTTATCAGAAGGGGATTAGTCGGATTAGTATGCAGCTTAATATAGATCTCAGCTCTTTTCTTCAAGACCAGAGCTTTTAAAGAGGGTAAACCCAGCTCCAATCTTAGTATCGCCATTGGTATTCCCGGTGGCAGTCCCAGCAGCTTTCGCCAAAAGCGGCCTTCCAATGTCTGTAGCCAATCTAAATTGAGGCCAACCAGGGCTTCCAGTCCATAAATTACCATGGGTATCAGGCATTGGACGTAAAGTTGGCGAGCTGCCCACATGGAATATCCACTCTTCTTACGGGAGAACTGATGTATCATAGAGGTAAGTTGCGCTGCTTTTATTTTGCGGGATTGTACACATGATTGGGAATTTCCCTTAGAGTCGAATTCCACTCCCAAGTACTTGTAACTATGGGTATATTGAATTTCATGTCCTCTTACAACCATTCTAGGGCGGCTCACTTTGCCATGGCTATAGAGGATCAACTCTGTTTTCATGTGATTAATTGTGAGTTCGTTCTCCTCCGCATACTTCCAAAGTCGCTCTGCCGAGCGTAGAATGCCGCTAAATGTGTGGTCAAAAATAACCACATCATCCGCATACGCCAGGATTAAGCAGTGTTGAGAGCCAACCTTGGGAGGGCAGTTACTCACCTCTCTAATATACTCTGGAATATCGGAAACGAACAGATTATATAACATGGGTGCAGTGACGCAGCCTTGTTTCACCCCTCTTGTTTGCTTTATCACCCTAGTTGAGGATCCACTTCCATCAAGCCTCAACTGAACTGTGGTGTTATAATGTAGAAGTTGCAAATAATAGAGCAAGTCTTCAGGGCATGCCAGTCTCTTAAGCTTCCTCCATAGCTTCTCTCTATTAACCGTGTCGAATGCTGCCTTAAAGTCTATATATAAGGCATACAGAGGCGGATTATTAGGAAGTAGGGCTTTATCTCTAAGACTATTCATGATGAAAAGATTGTGAGTAGTAGAATATCCAGGTCTGAATCCGCTTTGAAAGCGATCCAGAATCCCTTCCGTTTCAGACCAAGATTGTAATTTCTGTAACAATAAGGAGGCAAATAATTTGCCAGAACAGTCTAGCATAGATAGCAAGCGGTAATTGCCCGGATCAGATCTGTTGCCTTTTTTGAAAATTGGCACTAAGATTGCTCTCTGCCAGGTCTCAGGTATTATTCCTGCTTTTAAAACTTTTTCAAAGAGGATTTTCAGAAAGTTAGCCCAGAAAACTGGGTTACTCTTCATAAGTAGATTGGAGAGACCGTTAGGCCCCGGGGCTCTGGAGGATTTAAGTTTAGCAATCTTACCTATCAGGTCTTCTAGGTGGATAGGGAACGGCTTAGGAACTTGAGAGATGGTTGAAAAAATTTCGGGGTTATCTGCTGGAATGCCATTACGCATTTCCAGGAAATTAACCCATTCCTCAGCATCAATCGGGTTTATTTGGGGGGTTACCTTGCTCGCTCTAGCTTCTCCTAGAAGTGCCCAGATATTTTGGGAATTTCTGGAGCAAATAGTCTTCACGGTTTTTTGCCAGTTTGCCAATTTCTACGATCTGTTCCAGTATTTTAACCATGCCCTATACCTATTTTTTATCTCTCCGATCTTAGTATGTGTATCCATAATTAAATGGGAATGGGCTCTGATTCTACGTATCTCCCTTCTCAGAGTACGTTTAGCATCTCGAATTGTCTTATCATAGCCCTTGCTCGAGCCCTGCTCTCTGATAACAAGTAAAGATTTTTTTGTAGCATATTTACCCGTAAAATTATAAATCCAACCTTCAAGATGTTCTATTGATAGATTAACAAACATGGTGTGATAATCAGCGTCCCATTCACCGCAGTCATGACATGCTTTGGCTATGTTTTTCTCAGACCATACTAATCGTGAACCAGCATGATTAACCAACAGGCTTCCTGTCGCTATTGTTAAAGGAAATAGAGAATCACATTTCAGGCTTAAACTCAGGCCGCTGTGATCACTCCAATCGTTGTCTATTATTTCCATGTCATTAACCAGGGATGCCACCTCCGGGCTAGTAAAACAATAATCTAGAGTGCGGCGAGCGGCACCTGCTTTCCAAGTATAATGTCCTGGACGGTCACTCATAGTTCGACCGTTTAGACATTCCAAGTCCCAGCTCTTCATAAAACATAACCACTTCTCCCCTTCTTCATCATTACAATCCTGAGACATAAGGGGATACGGATGTAAGTGCTTATTGTTAGTTGTACCACCATCCCCTTTAATAGAACAATTAAAATCTCCAGCAATGATCAAGAGGTTATTTTGGCATTCGTTCGTCCACTCAGTAAGCAAATCATGTAGTCTATCTTGTATTAGATCACTCTTTGACGCATCGTGTGGATTATAAACATTGACCAGCAAGAGTTTCATCTGATTATTTTTGATCGGTATAACCACCTCCACCGCATTAATGTTATCCTCAAGATCAGTATTGATTTCATTAGATATTATAGTTTTACTTACACCTATCATCAGTCCCCCAAAAGGTCTTCCCATTTGGCCTTTTTTAGCAAAAGTATGGTACAACTTATACCCATCTATGATAATTGGTGCAGTTAGCCAGGTTTCCTGTAATAGGAAAAAGGAGTAGTTCATAATAAAAGGTAGCGAGCCATTAGTTACAGTAATATGTTTGAAGCCCCTGGTGTTCCAGGATAGCAATGAGCAAGTTCAGGGTTTATTTATAACCGAGGGCAAGGCCTCTGCAAGCCATTTCAGAGTGTTCTAAATGTCGCTCATTTGCACTCGGTTCCCAGTAAGAGGAGATAGTTTAGTATTATTGTCAGTATTAGTAGGCTTGGGAGCTTCTTTAATCAGAGGGTCTGCATCATCAGGATTCACATCTACCCCCAAGCCTACTTGCGCTAAGTTGACTCTATGTTTACGAATCAGCTGAGCCGAGGCCAGGACCGTACAATGTAGTGCTGTCACATTAGGGTTAGTGGTACATAGAGGCTCTACAAATGAGAAATCCTCAGATCTAATAACTCTTAATTGAGGTATTAGATGAAGTTTCTCAAGCATGCCTGTACGTGAGAGCCATTTACCATGGCATTGCTGGTTCAGATTCTTCACAATGCAAATCTTGTTTTCTTCTCTATTCTCTTTCCTTGCTGGAACCGGTGTATCACTTTCAGCATCCATGCTTTCAAGTGTTCTATTCGGGCTGTTCCTTTGAGGGGTGGAAAACTGATTATCAATAGAATGGTTTTCTGTAAGGATAGAGTCTTGGCTAGCATGACTCACAGCTGAAATTTCTTTAGATTTTTCCACCAATATCCAGCTAGTGAGTGTGCCCGGACCTTTATTTCGGTTTTTCTTTCTTTTTAGTGCCCTTTTTCTTGCCTTTTTGGATTTCTGTTGTGGGATTGCTGTGTTTGGGAGTGGAGAGGCCACCTCTACCGGAACATTTCTTAGGGCAGCTCTTTTCGCCATTCTACGCTGTTTCTTAGTCAGATGAGTGTTTCCCTCATTTGTCAGATGTTCGTTCTCCTCAACGTTAATTGGACTAGGTGGAATCTGAGGCTCCTTCACCTCTTCAGGGCATACTTCATACTCTAGGTCCGGAGCGGGAAGATTCAGCTGTAGGATTGTATTCACATGTATTCTTCCGCATAATTTGAGGAGAATTTTTAGGGCAAATTGGAGAGAGGTTAAGGACGCCTGCATCTCTGCAATGGCTGCAGAGTTTAGCTGTGAAAGCTCACTAAGTTGATCGTCCTTAGTTTGCCCTGACTCTTCTAAGTCAATCAATAAGTTTGGTGATTCAGACAGTCGACCAGAGCATAAAGTTCTCTGAGTAGAATTAGCAGGTTGTAACACTTGGGCTTCCACTGTTATACTTGCGACTTTCTTACTAGTCCCCATCTCATTAATCCCCGGCTCTACTGAATTAGGTGGAGGAGCCATAGATTTCTGTATAGATAGGCATAAGTCCAATAGCGAATTGTTGTCAATGTCGTCTAGGGATGTAGCATCTAGTGGTCGGCTTGCGTTATGTGTAGCCGGAAGTGTCTCCTCAGTTTGTTCGTCAGTGCATGTAGGTAAGATCTTTTTAAATAACTCCGGAATGGTACCTCCGGCGTTGGCTGGCGATTTCAAACTGTCCCCACCTCTTAGATTGTTATTGGGCATGCAGGGATGATTTGTCCTGCCCTTCCGTAAATTATAGGGCGCTTTTGCCCCGCGTGTTTTAGGCGGCATTTGGCTCAGTAAAATTACAGGAGAGAAGATAAAAATAAGTAGTCGGAAGGGCTAGTATCTTTGGCGAGACCAAATCGCTCAGCACTCAATTGTATGCGAGACAAGTTAGTAATCTGTATGAAAAAAAAAATTATTACTTCTGCGTAAGGGATCAAAGGAGAATGTAATCTCCCACAGTCTCCCATAAACTGTGCAGAGGGAGGAAACTTGATTATACGGGCGGCCTTACCCTTTACTCCACACTCAATAGTGCGACTCAGTGGTTGACGCGCCTACGCGCCAAACAGCCGCACAACAGCACAGCCAGTGGCCTTGTCTCCTACCGGGCTTAACGCCGCGAGGGTGACTGTGTCTGGCCTTTGAGGTGTTTCAGAGTCACGTGATGACCACGTGACCGGCAGCAGTCTCCGCCCCCTCCAGGGAACGGACGTAGAACAGCAAGAGTCTCCTGACTCGCAGTGCTGTGCAGGTGGAGAATTATCAATGCGAACGCACGTTCGTTTTCAAAGCAAAAGTACAGCTGTAGCAGCAAAAGCACACAGCTTGGCAGACTGTGTCTGGCCTTTGAGGTGTTTCAGAGTCACGTGATGACCACGTGACCGGCAGCAGTCTCCGCCCCCTCCAGGGAACGGACGTAGAACAGCAAGAGTCTCCTGACTCGCAGTGCTGTGCAGGTGGAGAATTATCAATGCGAACGCACGTTCGTTTTCAAAGCAAAAGTACAGCTGTAGCAGCAAAAGCACACAGCTCGGCAGACTGTGTCTGGCCTTTGAGGTGTTTCAGAGTCACGTGATGACCACGTGACCGGCAGCAGTCTCCGCCCCCTCCAGGGAACGGGCGTAGAACAGCAAGAGTCTCCTGACTCGCAGTGCTGTGCAGGTGGAGAATTATCAATGCGAACGCACGTTCGTTTTCAAAGCAAAAGTACAGCTGTAGCAGCAAAAGCACCTACAATGTATGATTCATTATACAAAAAGTGAAAACATTAAAAAGAATTTTCCAAACATTTAAGCAACATGACAAACAGAAATTAAAGTTTCAACATGTAATCTTCTAAGTGAGTTGTAAAAGAAGGAAACTTGAATATAGTTCCCTTATTGGAACCCCCTGTTCTTGGTGATGTGAGGGTACTCCTTAACTATTTC
Source organism: Ambystoma mexicanum (assembly GCF_040938575.1). Lineage (NCBI taxonomy): Eukaryota > Metazoa > Chordata > Amphibia > Caudata > Ambystomatidae > Ambystoma > Ambystoma mexicanum. The sequence continues at coordinate 1,038,322,013 of NC_090926.1, read as the reverse complement.
CTGATGATTACTCTGATCAGTGAAAAAGAACCCTATGTTGGTAAGAGTTCTAAAAAGTTCTTTTTTTCTCTTTTTGTCTTTTTTTCTTCTTTGGGCTTCACTGTTGCCCTATATCTAGGTCTTGTAAAGTAAAATAATTCTTTGCCTACGTGGTGCTTGGTATCCGCCCAAGCTTTTCATGTTTCGGCGGTCTTTCACCTTTAGCATACATCCGCCTTCATCAGGGCGTACTATTTAAAGACCCTGTGTGGATATAGAAAAACAAAAAACAGAGATTGAAGTTCTCCCTCTCTTAACTGGTCAGTGTAATTCTGACACTATAACATTGAGTTTAAACCTCTGCTCTAACGGCTATGACTTTACCTGCCGTTGAACTAATCCCAAGTCCTGGGTTGAGTGTGGTCTGGAATGCTAGGACGTCCCTTCCCCTCCTACATGTCTGCTGCTATGCCATGTTGTACCGGAGGTTAAATAGACTGTGATGTCCGGTGTCCCTTCCCTAGTTATGGTGTGGTCTTCTGTACCTGTATATATAAACAGGAAAAAATGTGGGAGTACGGATTAGAAATCTCATAGTGTGCTGGTCCCTGTCTAAGGGTATCTGAAAAACATTTATGGCATTCGTCGGGTCCTGCCTGGTCCGGTGTCCAGGTTGGTGCTGAACGTCGGAAGAGGCCGGAGGAACTATGAGGGTGTATCTCTGGGTGATTCGGCAGTGTGTCACTTGTACTCTGCCGGTGGCGTCTAGCTGCACCTAAATGCTGACGAAGATAAGAACCAGCCAGGGGCTGTATGTTGAATGAGCTCCCAGAAGAAAGTCATAAAACGGGTGAGTGAGTTTGCAGCAGAAGAATTGTGGTACCTGTGAGGTCCATGGCATGCAGATAACGTCTCCGGTTTCCTGTATAATTCCTGCGTTATTATTTGCGTTTGCGGAGGCCTGTAACATATAAACCAATGGTCATTGTCAAAGTAATGTATATATATTTGCAGTGTTAGTGTTTGTGAGAGTCAATATATCATGCTAAATGGGATGCATATATTGATGGTTGTGGATGCTGTGTCAATAGAATCCCTTGAGGGGTCGGACATGTTCTTTGTAAGTTTGCGAGTGAGATGCTGAAATGGTTAACGCACTAATTTGTACGTGACCCTGGTTCCCATAAAGATAAGTGTTGTGTGTATTCAAAATATTGTTGTAGACATGTCATCGGCTGTGTGGTTTCACTTACTTATACGCCTTCTGAGGAGATCTGCTGCTGAACAGATGTCGGCAAAACCGTCCGCGTCTGTCTCTGTCCGCGTTGCTGTGTGCTGCGCGGTGTTCGTTGTCATGCAATCGAAGCCTGTGTTGCTGATTGGGGCACGTGATCCCGGTAGCCCTGACTCCGAGAGGACTACTGCCAGTGCTGGGGTTTGTAGTCCAAATAGTGAGTCTCTTACTACTGGCCGAGACGAGCCAGCCTCCTAGCTGATTGGTGCTAGCAGACCCGGAAGTTGCATTGCGGGCTCGTAAGCACCTAATGTTATATTCGGTTGTCATGGTAATGCAGCTGCTATCAGTTACACTGGTCCCGCTTCCTCGTTTAACTCCCATATCATCTGAGAGAGGCACAGAGACTTTCTCAGTTCATTCTGTAAGTGTGATATAATTGTGTTCATTGCTACGTGGACCAATCAAACTGCATATCCATATCTAGATGTGGACGCGAGTCAGTTTTCTTGTCATCCATCTTCCCGTTGGGGCATGTGGTGCCCTGGAATGCGGAAGCTGGGGAGTGTAGGTGAGGGATCCCTGTTGTTGTCTGCAGTGGGAATCTTTCAATGTGTTACCGGGAGAAAAATTTCATTTAACCCTTGGTGATATGTATCCAGACGATGTATCCATCGTGATTCTTTGGGCAGTAAACTATTTGCCGGGTCCGGTCCACTTTTTGACTTTTTCTAAGACCCACCATTTAATGTCATTGGGTGTGTGTCTAGCCTCCACAAAATGTGGAACCAGAGGTGCTGTCAATGTTTTGCACCTGATCTTAGATCTGTGCTCCGAGATTCTTAAATGCACAGCTCTCATTGTCTGTTCTACATACTTCAAGCTGCATGGACATTCTAATCAGTAAATGACCTGATCACTCTTGCAGTTTGTGAAATCTTTCAGAATCCAATTTCTTGGACCAATCAAAGATTTCATTTTCATAGTAAATTGGCAAGCCACGCAGTTACCGCATGGGTGATGTCCTTGTATTGGACGTAATGTTCTTTGTCCTGTTCGGGAAGGTTCAACTTGGAATAGAGAGTGTACTAGATGTTCTTTCAAATTTTTCGCCCTCTTATATGCGAATCGTGGTGGTTCGTCCTCTGGTAGGTTCAATTTGGGGAAGTGCCAATTTTTCGAATGCTTCTCTTAATTGCTGCTGTGTGTTTGCCATGCGTCATTGCACAGATTAGGCAGTCCTCTCCTTTTTCGGGTGCGGCTTCTTTTGGTTGCAGGAGCTGTTCGCTGTTGGTATTCAGGGCTCTCTTCATTGATTGATTTAAAAGTCTTTTGGGGTAGCCTCTTTCTTCTAGTCTCCTGGACAACATTTTGGCGTGTGTGCGGAAATCTTCTTCCTGTGTGCAGTTTCTGCGTATACACAGAAATTGCCCATATGGCTAATTTTGTTTTGTGTGCATCGGGTGATTGCTTGTATGATGTAGAAGAGTATTCCTATCTGTACTTTTCCAATGAAGATCACAAACAAGTTTTCCATTAAGGTGTTGAATAATGAGGGCTATAAAGGGGATCTTGGATTTACTGTGTTCAATGGTGAACTGTATGTCAGTATTACACGAGTTCAGCCATTCCCAGAATTGTAAAAGTTGGTCCAGCTCCCCTGTCCAAATGAAAATCACATCATCGATGTACCTATGCCAATGGTGTTTCTGTTCTTTCCAGTGGTTGCGTGGGGAGAACACGTATTCCTCCTCGTATTTTGCCATATACAGAATGGCCAAACTGGGGGCAAACGCTGCCCCATCGCGGTTCCCTTAATTTGGAGATACATCTGCTTATCAAAAGTGAAAAAATTCTTCTGGAGGGCTATCGTATTTAATTCAATAATGAAATTTGTTGGAACCCGGTCTTGTGCAGGGTTACTAGTGAGCCACTCACAAGTACATTCAATTGCGGCCTCTTGCGAGATGTGGGAATAAAGCGCTTTTATGTCCATCGTAACCAGATATTGAGTATCTGGGTCGAAGGGTAAGTCTTCAAATGTACTGATGGTATGTGCAGTGTCTCTCAAGTATGTATTTGTTTGCATACTGAGTGGTTGCAAGAACTTGTCCACTAACTAACTCAGAGGTTACAAGATCGACCCGCATCCTGAGACTATTGGTCTTCCTGGCGGGTTAATTGGGTCCTTGTGGATCTTAGGTAGGGCATAAAAACACGGAGTTCTGCCCCCTGGTGTGGTGAGGAAATCAGCTTCCTTGGAGGAAATCCGATCCCATTCTAATGCATAGTTGACTACTTGTGATATTTCCATATTAAGATCTTTCGTGGGATCCTTGCGGAGCATGGAGTAACATTCACGATCCCTTAGGATGGTTAGTACCATGTTTTTGTATTGCATGGTGGTCATGATTACTATCCCTCCTCCTTTGTCCGCCGACTTTATAACGATCTCCTTATTGTTTTCTAAATCAATAAGGGCTCGTTTCTCTGCCCTTCTTAGATTATGATAGGTTCCAACTTGTCTAATGTTCTTAATGTCCTTTAGTTTAGAGAAATCCTGTAAAATGCATTTTTCGAACGTCAGGAGTTTATTAGGTATCTGACCGTCCGATGGAGTAAAAGTCGAGGGTCTGTGTAGACCTGTGTCTGTTCCTAAATCTTCTGGATCCATTGAATGTTCCTTGAAGTAAGTGCGAAGTCTCACTTTCCTCAGGAATTTCCGGATTTCCATTTCGGAATCGTACCAATCCGTGTCTACAGTGGGTACGAATGATAGACTGATACTTGGCTCTCTGTTAATTCAATGTTGGCTAAATTAAATATTGGGGACAGATGATTGTTTCTGTTTGATACAATTATCTCTGTCTCCCTCTCCTGGGTCTGTATCCTTGTCTTCCTCCTCTTTGTGTTGGTCCCCCCATGGGGGATTGCCAAAACCCCCACCCCCTAAAAAAGGAAAAACTGTGGTGGTGGGTATGGAAAGTTGGATTAGGGAGCACTAGTTGGTCTTTGTGCTTGGTCCTCTGAAGATGATTCACTGCTGGATCCCGAGAAATTGACCCCTCTGCGTCTACTGCGTTGTGGTCTAGTGGACTGGGGACCCGATTGTACACCTTGATTAAGGTTTGCTAAGTAGTTGTCAGAGATGTATGGATACACTTTGTCTAATGGGAAATCCTTAATATCCTTTTGTAGCTTTTTGGGTTTCCTGGATAATGTGGTGGTTTTGAAATCCTCGAATGTTTAAATCTAACAACTGTATCCTGTGAAGCATACCAGCGAGTAACCCAGCTGGGTGGCGTCCCTGTGGATACTAGGTGAGCGTAACAGAACACGAAGCCAACCATAACAAATCCACCTGGGCGCCATGGAGACATCAGAAATGGACCAATTGGCCCAATTACTAGGAGAGCTTCGTGCTGAGGTTCATTCTGCCCGATAAGAGACTAATGCCCTCCGCAGAGACCTAATAGTGACCAAAGAACGCACTGAAGAGATTAGCAGGCAATACTTGCAATCACAGGCAGGACAGACGCCTCTACCTGGAAGCAATCCAACAAAATGCAAAACCCCACCATACCACCTACAGATCATGTTACCTGGAACAGTGCCCCTGGCACCACCAGAAAGGTTCTCAGGTGACCCACGGAAGTATGCGGCATTCATCAATCAGTGCCGCCTTCATTTTCTTTTTAGGCCTGGAGCATTTCCAAACGACCAAGCTCGGGTAGCTTTTGTCTTATCATAGCTGAGTGGTAGTGCAGCAGATTGGTCGGTGCCGTTGGTAACCCATGACGATCCTCTATGACATGACTTTGGGGGGTTCCAGAGAGAAATGGAAAAACGTTTTGCTCGCCATACCCAGGAACAAGCAGTAGACAATGAACTCTTGTCCCTCCGACAGGGGAATCAGGACTTGTTAATGTGCATTGCTACCTTCAACAGACTGGTTGCCGAAGCTAGGTGGCCAGAAAACAAAAGAACCACGTTATTCCATCGAGGCTTACGAGGCGAATTAAAGGATGTTTTAGCCCAGGTGGTTGATCCACCCAGAGACAGTGCAGAATTCATAAATCTGGTCGTGCAGCTATACCACCGGTTGCAGGACCGAAAGGCAGTCCGGTCTAAGACGGACCCTCGGACCGTGTATGTTCGACCAAGGGAAAACACACCCTGTGTACCTGAAAATGCTGTAGAACCCATGCAGATTGGAGGGATACGGCCTCCATTAACAAAACAAGAGCGGGACAAAAGAAGACAACAACAGCTTTGTTTGTATTGTGGGAAACCAGGACATTTCATGAAGGACTGTCCAGTAAAACCCCCAAGAAGAACAGTCAGGGCCACAGAGAAGGATGAAGCTAAGGAATCGGGAAACTACCATGCTCGACAAACGTACAGGTCAGTTTGTCGAGTGCGAAGAAAGCGTTGCTGACCTTGCACTTTGCAATACCAATGATCTTAATTAACCACCACAGTCGTCAAGAATGCATGCCGTTGAAGCATACATCGATAGCGGAGCAGTTGGAAATTATATTGATCAAGAACTGGCAGCAGAGATGGGGCTTCCTTTGTGTTCTAAGCCAACTATGGACAAGGTAACCACCGTGGATGGGACAGAAATCGCTTCCGGACCAGTAACCCAGTGCACAGCCAGGGTAACTTTGCTGTGTCAGGACAGTCATCGGGAGTCTATTTCATTCGATCTCATCAAGGCACCTCAGTTCAGGCTAATACTAGGGATGCCATGGTTGGTTGCTAACAACCCTTTGATAGACTGGCGAGCACGAAAATTAACCTTCACCGGTGACTGCTCCCCTGCCTGCTATTACCAAGAGGAGAAACCCGACTTCTGTATCCCCATGACTCCCGGAGCGACAGTATCAACCCTGAGAGCAACTAATACCTTCCCAAGTGAATACCATGATTTCCAGGATGTTTTCCGAAAGGACCAAGCCAATACATTGCCGCTGCACAGGCCCTATGACTGTCAGATCGACCTTGTTCCTGGTGCACAAATCCCCTGCGGCAGGATCTACGCTCTCACAGAACCAGAAAAACTTCATTTGAAATCTTATTTAGACCAGTACCTTGCAAACGGATTTATCCGTCCTTCAAAGTCCCCCGCAGCCAGTCCTTTGTTCTTCGTACCAAAAAAGGAAGGAGACTTGAGAACCTGTATTGACTACCGCGCATTGAACCAGATAACCGTGAAGAAGCGCTACCCCTTGCCACTTATCCCTGAGATGCTAGACCAAGTTAAAGATGCCCAGATTTATACCAAATTGGACCTTCGAGGAGCGTATCACCTGGTCCGAGTCAGAAAAGGAGATGAATGGAAAACCGCCTTCCATACTAAGTACGGCTTGTTTGAATATCAAGTCATGCTCTTCGGGTTATGCAACGCTCCTGCAGCATTCCAATATTTCATGAATGACCTCTTAAGGCAGTTAATTGATGTCTGTGCCTTAGTGTACGTAGACGATATCTTAGTATACTCAACCTCGGAACAAGATCATGTCAGGCACGTTCGTTCAGTCCTCACCAAGCTCAGTCAACATCGCTTGTTTGCAAAGATTGAAAAATGCTTTCTTCATGTCACCAAAGTAGAATTTCTTGGTTTTATCCTTACTCCAGGAGGCTTCAGAATGGACGTGCACAAGGTAGATGCCATTCTGAAATGGCCTTCACCGACGTCTCTCAAAGGGGTACAAAGCATGCTGGGCTTTGCGAACATCTACCGCTGGTTCATCCCAGACTTCTCTCAGGTTGTGCACCCAATCACAGTACTATTACGAAAAAACTATAAAAAGTTTGCTTGGACCGAAGAAGCAGAAGAAGCCTTTCAGGAACTTAAACAAAGGTTTACCTCCACTTCAATCCTGCAACATCCTCGTCCAGACCTCCCTTATGTCGTTGAAACTGATGCGTCCAGTCTCGCAATGGGGGCTGTCCTTTCACAGAGAGACCCGGAAACCGGCCAGCTACATCCTGTGGCCTTCTGGTCGAAAAAGTTCTCACCTCCAGAGATTAATTATGCCATCACGGACAAGGAACTCCTGGCTATCAAATCCGCCTTTAAAGCCTGGAGGCACTACCTTCTGGGGGCCAGATACACCATTACAGTCATCACAGACCACCGAAACCTGCAATATCTCAAAACAGCCAAGGCCCAGTCCTCGCGCCAATTACGGTGGGCCCTTTTCTTCGGCGAATATGATTATGTAATCACATATCGACCAGGAGTCAGAAACGGAAAGGCGGATGATTTATCTCGCATGGGCATAGATGAAATGGTATATACAACTCCAGACCCACTACCTATTATACCTGAAGACAAACTCTTGGGTATCACGACAGCCTTAACACAAGCAGAACTACGAAAAGAAATCCAACGGACAATGAATCCTGATGCCTACCTTGCATGGCAAACTCAAGGAGAACAATATACCATCAAGGACTACTTAGCCTTTTTTAGGGATCGCCTATATGTACCCAAGAAGGAATTACAACAGCATATTATTTCAAACTATCACGATTCACTGATCGAAGGGCATCCTGGGATCGCCAAAACCCTAGCTAAGGTGAAAGAGAACTTTTGGTGGCCTACCTGGCGTAAGGACATCATTCAGTATATTCAGTCCTGCGTTGTCTGCGCACAAAATAAATCACAGAAACAAAAACCATCTGGTCTCCTACAACCATTGGACATTCCTCCAGTTCCATGGCACACTCTTTCCCTTGACTTCATCACTGATCTACCTCCAAGCCAAGGGTTCAACACCATCCTTGTAGTTGTGGACTTATTCTCGAAGATGGCCCATTTTATTCCTCTCAAAGGCCTCCCAGACGCAGCCACTTTAGCAAAAGTGTTCCTGGAGGGCGTGGTTAAGCTACATGGCTTCCCTTCGGTTCTGGTCTCTGATCGAGGCAGCCAGTTTGTTTCAAACTTCTGGTAAAAATGCTGTGCAATGGCGCAGATCGACGTTCGGCTATCTACCAGTCACCATCCCCAAACGGACGGCCAAACCTGAGAGAACCAATCAGACACTCGAGCAATATTTACGGTGCATGCTGCACCACGAACAAAGGAATTGGAAAGACCTACTATGGATAGCCGAATATGCATATAACAATTCTTTGCACTCAAGCACGGGACAAACGCCCTTCTATACCATTCATGGCAAACATACACATACCTCTGAACTAGACCTTCCAGCCAGCTTGGAATGCCAGCGGTAAAGACTCTACACACAACCATTACTCAGGCTTTCAAAAGGGCAAAGGAACACCTTATTCATGCCAAAGAAAAACAAAAGAGATTCACCGACCAACACCGGAAAAAGGCCCCTGATTATCAAGTAGGAGACAAAGTTTGGTTAGCCGCTAAATTCGTACCCATCAAGGGAACCCGGACCTTTCATCCCAGATTCTTAGGACCCTATAACATTAAGTCAATTATCAACCCAGCAGTCGTGAAACTGGACTTACCACCTAATCTACACATCCACCCGGTATTCCATGCGTCCCTCCTGAAACCAATGCAACCCGGCACACAGATTGGGACACCACCTAAGCCCATACTTGTTGACGGAGAACCAGAATTCGAAGTCAAAGATACCTTGAACTCTAAATACTCTAGGACCAAGCTATACTATCTCATCGATTGGAAAGGATTTGGACCACAAGATAGATCCTGGGAGCCCAGTGAGAATATCCACGCACCACGTCTAATCAGGAAATTCCATCGGAACTTCCCAAACAAACCTGGGCCAGACAGAAGGAACACCATGGGAGGGGCCTTAGGGGGGAGTGCTATCACGACCCTCGCCCAAAACCCCCTCTGGCAAACCCATTGGCCAGGTGGAGTCAGGACTCGGGCCTCTAGAGCCTGGCATCCTCTTTAAAAGCCCCCATGGGGCCAGTCCTGGCACCTATGGCGCCAGGCTCATAGACCATGAACAACAATGTGCTTGGGAACTACTTTATTGTATTGTCAACCAACATGGAGGCATCCACATAGCTTGGTTCCTAAGAACCAAGATATGCAGTCTAGTGTTTTGGGTGTGGCAGGCCTGGAACTACTTTCCCTGGTACTACTTTACCTGGGCTATATAAACCACACCCTGACTGCAGAACATGCTTTGTGTTACTTTGCAGCTTGCAACGTGACACTCACCGTGTCCAGCTATTCCCTCGAACCTCGGAGAAGCAGAACCTGCAAGGAGACAAAAGGAACATCATTAGCAGCAGCATCTTACCTGCAGTCTTCATCTTTAAACACTCGCAGCTACCGTGAACAGCTTCCTCGAATCTGCACGCCTCCCGGACAGAACGACCTGAAAGAGGAAGATAGAGGCAACATTAAAGAAAGCTGTAGAGACATTTACAAATTACGAACTGCTCAAAAGGCTTACCTGGCTGGTCGCCTCTCGGCTGGTACCACTCCGGACATTCCACTCGCGCTGAAGAACACTGCGACCTACAAGGAAGGAAAACACAGGTTAGCAAAGGCAAGACTTCGAAGCGCTGTGCATAGCGCTTACTTACATCATAGCGCTCTTAATGCGCCATCATTTACCAGCGGGGCTCAACCAAGCCAGTTCGCCGTGCTGAAGCTCCGCATACCTAAGGGAGAAAAAAGAGACATTTTAAACAAAGAAAGGCATGCAGGATAGCAACAAAACTAAAGAACAGCAATAAGACCTACCTGAACAATATCAAATGGGCCAGCATCAGTGAAGTAACTGGACCGCACTCGCCCATGAAAGACAACGCGCCCCTGCAAAGAAGGCAGGACGGAGAGCACGCCTAATTCTACCACAAGGCAGAACCTTCCCCGCAGACCACATCAGGGCAAAGCTGAGAAGCATACCAGCGAGTAACCCAGCTGGGTGGCGTCCCTGTGGATACCAGGTGAGCGTAACACAGGCACGTTGTCCAGCATGTCGCTCAATGAAGCGTGGAGTTCCGCAGAACCAAAGAGTCATGAGTTGATCCGGGATATCGGGCACAACATTGTGTGATGATCTTGCTGGCGTCACATACCATCTGCACATTGATGGAGTGGTATTGCTTGCGGTTGCGGTACACCACCTCCATGGCATGCGGGACCACCAACTCCACATGGGTGCAGTCTAGGGCACCTACACAAAGGCAACTTTTGTATCAAATATCTCCTGGGGAGTCCGTGGTAGGGATATGTAGTCCCTTGTGTGCTTGAGGAGGGCATCCAGCACTTGGTTCAGGATCCAGGAAAATAAGGGTTGTGATATGCCATGCATGTGCCCCACTGTGTGCTCGTCGGTGCCTGTGGCAAGGAAGAGGAGCACAGACACTACCTTCAGCAGAGGGGGGATGGCGGTGCGTATTTCAATGAGGCTCACTATGTCGTTGTGTATCAGGTCCACTATGGTGGTGATGGTGTCCCGGTCCAGACGGTACAGGGTGTGGATCTGCTCAGGGGTTAGGTTGAAGAGAGTGGCTCTGATGCGAGGGATTGGGGGCTGCCGGCGTGGTAACGATGGCTGCACTGGTGGGGCATGCTGGGCCTGTCTCACCCTCCTTCTCCTCCTGCGTCTCCTCTGTGGGGCAGCTGTTGTTGTTGATGTTGAGGCATTGCAAGCATGTCCTCCAGCTCCAGTAATGCTACTACTATTGGTATCATCTTGGTGTGGGAGGGGGTGTGGTGTGTGGGTGTGCTCCTTTTGTACTGGGCCTGACTCAATTGCCTCCACCTGTGCTGATTGTGTGCACCTGTGGCAGTTGGAAATACTGCTCAGGGCTCTTTACGGCAGGTCAGCAATGCCGGTATTTACGGATGCCGGTAGGCACTTTTTCGCCTTCATGAGGCCGTTATTTGCATGTCCGCCTCACTTGTGATCTACTCCGGTTTACGGCATGCCACTAATGCCGGGATGGTGGGTCGCGTGCGCGCGCCCAGTCCGCTATTAACGGCATCGTACTTTACGGTCCCGTTAATAGCGGTCTGGTTGGTCAGAATAGCCCGTAGCGGTAAGCGATGCCGGTAATCCTTTACCGGCATCGTTTTTCCCTTACCTCCAAACTCGGAATGAGGGCCATTCTCTTCAGGGTGTGTAAGCGAGTATAATCCTTACGTGCATAGGTAAGAATGGGCGACCAAACTTTGCCAAACCTCCCCATCGTACCCCACACTATCACTGTCATTTTTTCAAACCAACAATATCCCAGATTGCGTTGTACCATTGTATAATGGATGATGGACCCTTCTGCTTCCACTAGTTCACTATGCAGCATCTACCACTCAGTAATAGGTTGGCCCATAGCGTTCCTGCTCACCTTACCAGCAAATGAACCCCACTCAGTGGAATGTTCAGGAGCGCCATAGCCGCCATCCACCTCTATGTCAAATCCCAGCATCCCGCCCACCTTTGACTTCACCTCCTGCCAAAAATGTTTGAGCGGTGGGCACCGCCACCAGATATGGTCCATTGTTCCCTCCTCCCACATTTCCTCCAGCGCAGTGATGTGTGAGTTGTACATTTTATGGATTACCCTGAATTTACCAAATTAGAAATGTTCAAGGGAGAAAAAAACGAAAGTCACTTGAACGAAAATGACTTTTGGTTTTCACTCCCCAGAACATTCCTGACAACCCACTGCCCCCACCCCCGCGCCTCTTGGCGGCACATCTCCTGCTTCCTTCTGCAACGCCGGTTCCCTTCACTTACGCGAATGGGAGCCTGCGCTGCAGGGTCCTCTTTTATTCTCCAAATGTTATTCAATAAGGCGCTGCGGACATCCCGCAAGCCTTGATGGCATTATAGTGAACAAGGGTGCGGGGGACACCCTTGCAGCACCCGCGGTCCTTGTTCATCATAATGAAAACAAATGGGGGATTATCTGAAATTTTTGTACAGCCGATTTTCAAATAAATCTCCCGTTCTTTTTTTTTGTTCGAACAAATATACGGATTCCCATTTTTTTGGAGTTCCTCTGGGGTACAGTGCCACCTGTGTTGCAACTTTGATAGCAGCTCCCGGTGCTGTACCGAGGTATATGGGCTGTACCATCCCTTTAAAGCATCTCCCCATTTCTTATCCGTGAATACCCTCCCCAGCCCAACCTCCCATTTGTTCCTCACTGCCCAATTCTCCTGCCCCTCCTTTTCTGACAGGATAAAGCAGATGGCTGATATCAGACCCCAGTTATTCTCGCTGAATAACAGCAGCCTCTCCCATTCTGTCAGTTCCCTCGTGGCCTCTTACTTTATCATTGGAGTACCCCCCCAGTGTTTTAGCTGATCATAGGCATGAAAGTCCTCCTTTCCCAGGTCGTACGCCCTATGACAACTTTCAAATGATTTGAGTCCCCTCGTAGAGATCTCCAATCTACCTTGCCCCTCCCGCTATCCTCCATTTGAACCTACTGTAATCCATTCCCGGTGCGAATGCAGGATTTTGAAAGAGGGGGCCCGCGGTGATGACCACAATGCCAAACTGAGCCTCTTGTTCAGCTAGCTCCAGAGCCCCAGGGTGGTCCTTGTGATTGGGTTCTCCTCGGAACAAGATCATGTCAGGCACGTTCGTTCAGTCCTCACCAAGCTCCGTCAACATCGCTTGTTTGCAAAGATTGAAAAAGGCTTTCTTCATGTCACCAAAGTAGAATTTCTTGGTTTTATCCTTACTCCAGGAGGCTTCAGAATGGACGTGCACAAGGTAGATGCCATTCTGAAATGGCCTTCACCGACGTCTCTGAAAGGGGTACAAAGCATGCTGGGCTTTGCGAACATCTACCGCTGGTTGTGCACCCAATCACAGTACTATTACGAAAAAACTATAAAAAGTTTGCTTGGACCGAAGAAGCAGAAGAAGCCTTTCAGGAATACGTTTGCAGGCCCCTCTACACTTCTCTGCCAAGGCGTCTGCCTCTGGCCTGAATGCTGGTTCTACAGAGTTGGCAAGTTGGTGTGCATGCTATATAAACTCCTGTGGGGTTTTGCGCAGCAAGTTGGATTTAACAGTAGAGGGCATCTCAACACTGCTGTACAATACAATTTGGGGGTTGAGATAATGATTCTGCTCTTAGCACAGGGTAAGGATCATGGTGTATTTGAGGCACCAAAGGCAGCTCCCAGTAGCTCTCGATGGGAGCCCATTTTTAACATACCAAAGAAAGCCCTGTTTAAAACAAAACATATAGTGGTTGTCGCAGTTCCATCAGAAGGATCAGCTAGCCCTACCTCTCAATCCAAGGTGTCAAAAGCTGCTATACACCATCAGACGGCAAAGCCGACTGTCCATAAGTTGCCAAATACAGATTAAAATGTAATAGGAGGAGGTCGTAAAAAAGAACTGCTCATGCAGCTTTTTGGCCTCCCTAGGGCTATTGTTAAGTCCATTGGAGGCTGTCAAAAGGAGCAAGTGTTGTCTGCCGTGTCTAACCAGCTGACTGGTGGCGATTCAGCAGGAAAGAGGGAACTACAAAAGCTAGTAAATTAAAAAGGTAGCTGTAAGAAGGGTGTTTTAGAACTTGAGTCACATTTAAACTTGCACATTGTGCTGAATTGCAATAGTGTATTGAAATTGTTGCATGAAATTACAGTATCAGATGGAATCTCATCGGCTAATATCAATTATATTAGTTTTCCTGTGGATGTACGTATAGATCTGGTGGAGGTGGTTCTATGCTCATCATAAATTGCAAGAACCATCTTAGCAGAAAAGAAGGAATTCAATTAATTGGGAATCATGGTTCGTGAGGAGTTGGAGACTGAACTGAAGAGGGAAGGTCAGAATCCGCCTTCTGTCCTGGAAGACCCTCCACCATGAAGAAGCATCCAAAACAATGTGGTCACCGAGCATATGAACTAACCTCAATTCCCACTGCTCCTATGATGAATGACTACCACAAAAGATACCCCCACAGCAGGCCCTGCAACCCTGCAGCACGATGAACTCTATCCTGCGTGGACGAAGATATACGAGACGGAGCTGGAGACAGTTACATGGACAGAATCGACAAAACCGCAGAGAGGCTGTGCCGCAAGTCATTAGAGACATCATGACGACATAGCTGCGTTAGACAGGTCGTACACGTGCCATCCGCACATTCGGAACACTCACACTCACACACGCAACTTCACGAAGGACACCCATGTACAGCTCTATGAGATAGAGGACAGTGACATATACATACTGTCTACACGTTTATTATTATGCCATTAGACTTGCCACAGCAACGCCAGAACGCAAGAAGCAAGAAGGGCTTGTGTAAATGCTTGCAGGTGCTTACATGCAATGAATCCACATGCTAGGACAGGAGCACTCGAGGGACCTGACGGCTGTGACACATTAACCTCTGGACGTTATGGATAACACATACAGTAGAAGCTAGACTATGGTTTAGGGAATATGGTAGGTCTCGTTGGTCTCAGAGGAACCTCACGCCACACAGAATGCTGTGCAAGCAGAGCCACTGTAGTGGGGACAGAGCAGTTGCCAAGGTCACAATGTTGCAGATGACATTCCACTTCCTGACCCCAATTAACACGGGCTCTATGAGAGGCCCTCTCTCATAAAAATACAGAATAATTCAGGGCTCCTGTGCGCACAAACGTGGTCTCCAAACCTGGCCGAGCTGATGAACTGCCAAGATGAGGAGGCTGGGAAGAGCACACCATCTCACGGACCAGACGTCGATCGCAACCACATTGCTACAATCAAGCTAGTCCTGCGCTGGGAATGGGGCACGCTCACGGCTATAATGGTCAATTCACGGTTATGACGCTGACGCATAGTTGCACCTTTCAGACACAAAATTGCACGTGTACTGTTCACAGGTGGCTTGTATCAGTTCCAAAGTAACCCTTTTAGGGGACAGTACAAGCCTGACACCTGACATTGTCTAGACCAATTGTGTACTACCTATAAGGGATTGTGTAGGTGAATTAGCACTCCACAGCCTATCCTGAGTGGAGGTAGGTTTTGGAGAGGGGCCTGGAGAGTGACGGAAATTGCTACGTCAGATGTCATCACACTGGCCTGAGTTCGTTGAGATGTACATGGACCTCGCTCTGCGCATATGACCCTGGGGGTTAGTTGGCTGAAATAAACCTCTGTATTACCTTGCTACTTGTGTGGACCCTGAGTTCTTTGGGCTAAGGGGAAGGAGTTAGGCCTCCTAGCACGGCCATGCCTGCCTGGGGGTTCTCCCTAACAGAATGTATCATGACAGCAAATATTAATGATCATGCTGTGAAATTGGTGAATACGAATGCACAGAGAAATGCGGACAAAGATCGTGATCGAGGGGGTTGGGCCTGGTTGATGAACATTCTGAAATGAGTAGTCGCTAAGCAACGGTGCCAACCCTCAGATACATACCCAAATCCAGATCTTAGTTTGGAACACAAGAGCTTTTAATAGTTTATACAAGGCGAAGAGAGCAGCCAGATGTTTAGTGGAAGCAATGTAGTTCTTTAACAGGAGACCTGGCTTTCTTTTAAGATATAGGTGGAGGGTTTCACAACTGTTCAACGACTGGCCACAGACAATAAAGGTGGAAGACCATCAGGGGGCTTACTCGTCGCAACAAGAAATCCGAGAGTCAAGAATGTGGTCATTATCTCAGATAACACACTCGGTATATTGGCAGTGGAAATGTTGGTCAGTTTGCAGAGAAAGAGCATTACCATTCTTTTAATAATTCTATATTGGAATCCGATCTCCAGCACAGTTGAAGACACTCTTGATAGGTTATCAGAAATTGTGGGAGACTGGCTGTCCACACATGATACGAATGTGATTTTAGGGGGGGATTTTAATTCCTATTGGATTTATAGTACCTTCTCCAAAAACCAAATCAACAATATCAATGGTAATCCCGGGAGTCGGATCTAATAATGGCTAATGGTAACATCCTGTAAGATCTTCAGCCCAAGGCGACGTGGAATAGTGGCCCTAACGCTTCCATAATTGATTATGTGTTTTTATCGAGATCTATGTTTGTTTTTTGCTCCTCCTTCGAGATAAAAGAGACTGAATTGAGTGATCACAATAAAATAATAGTTAACATGAATTTAGGAATTCAGTCCGTCATGAGGGGCTCCAGCTCCAATCCTCATGTAACAAATGCTGGAAATCGGATTCAGAAGTACAGTAAGGATGGTAGAACATTAATGAAAGAAATGGAAAAAGACATCCATCGAAGCGCGATTGATCTATTAAAACTGAACTGCACTACTGAGAGCTTTAAGACATCTATCTAGGAGAGAGAGGAACCCAAGGAGCATACTTAGGGTAACTCCTCCAACATCCATCAGTTTGATAGAAAAATATGGCTCAAGAAAAAGACATAGGCTACAATTGCTCCATTTCAGGTTGAGTGCAGTTGATGGAAAGACATATTTAATAAAGAAAAGAGAGTTGACAAGGGTGTATAAAAACTGGCTACATCAACATAATTCTGGCCTGGTTCAGGCTGACGGGGAAAGTATGTTAAAGACCTTGATAATGTAGAATACTCATAATGTATGGTCTCTGGTCAATGAGTCTAATTGTAAGATAAGTCAATTGCAGTGCAGTACAGTGAGTGAGGCTAGGTGGCGTTCACACTGGGAAACAACAAGTGGTATGATGGATAATATAGGAATTCAAACTCCTCTACCTCATTTGGATATCGACTTTGAAACCATCGATATTGAAATACTAATAGCTAAAGCATCTAATTCAAGGGTGGCAGGGCCTAATGCATTGACTAACACAATTTTTAAATCCAATAGGTAACTGTGGCCCGCTCACACTGCTCTTTCGGAATATTTTGCAGACATGTTTTTCGCCTGAATCATGGAGATCTTCTATCATTATCCGATATTTAAAAAGGGCCATCGGACGGATCTGTTGAACTACCGTCCAATTGCCCTTTTAGATGCTGTTTTTCACCTCCTTGGTTCTGGAAAAATTGAGGCCTGGATAGCCGACAATAAGATCTTGCAGAAAGTCCAAATAGGATTTAGCAGAGGACTAAGCACCAGTGGGAATGGACTAATCTTGACTATTCTGAGGGACAAGTTGTGGGCCACTCGGGGATCTTCCTTATATGTATGATATGACATTTATAACGCACCTATACACAGGTGTTTCAAGGCGCGGGGGACTTCTCCAAGGCCTTCAATACAGTCAATCGTGGCAAATGATGGCAAAAACTGAGGCGTTGGGGAATTCCGCCATCACTGTTGGCTATCCTGGAGTATGACTAAACCAAAAAAGTGATGGGTTGAAGGTTTCGAATTTGGTTTCTGTTTGTCTCCCTATATGAGAGAGGGTATGCCCAGAGGTGGGTCCCTTGCTCGTTTCCCCTTAAGGAACAAAGCTGCACCTAACTGAGGAGGCCCAACAAGGCTGAAACATGTCTGGGTTTCCGTGCAGAGGGGACCTGGCCTAGCAGTTCGGGCATGGCCGCTCGCATGGGTGGCAGTACCTGACGGATTTGCATATGACTGGACCCCTTTGTAATGGCGCAGACGGGCTAAAAAATGGTGGTGTGGAAGGTTGCAATGCCAGTGGTTCAGATGAATTCAAAACCTCCCATCCATCACTTTTTTGGTTTCAGTTTGTCCCCCTATGGGAGAGAGGGTATTCCCAGACGTGGGTCCCTTGCTTGCTGTGCCATAGGGAACCAAGCTGCACCTCACTGAGCACGCCCAAAAAGGCTGAAACATGTCTGAGGTTGCTTGTGTTTCTGTGCAGAGAGGACCTGGCTTACCAGTTCGGGCAGGACTGCTCCCATTGGTGGCCGTACCTGATTGATTTGCATATGGCTGGACCCCTTATGTAAAAGCCTCTTTCCCAACGGCAGACTCAATGGCAGATACCATGTAATCAATGTGCTCCAGTCGGCGGTGGCTCTGGAAGCAGGTCGATCCTCTAGCGACCGGTACCTTGACTACTCTGTAGTATTCGTGATTACAGCATGCCCATAATGCAAGCAGGTCCAAAATGGACCATGCTATACAACACCTGTACCCTTCTGTTGAACGCATTTGCAACTCTGTTGATAAGTGCCAGTACCTTTCCACTGAGCAAATAGTCAAGCCTGATGAGAGATGCAGTAATATTTCACTGACGCATATGCAAACTTCTATGCAATGCTGGTACCCTTCCAATGAATGCATGTGCAACCTTGCTGAGAAGTGCTGACGTTACCCTTCCCTAGGACGCATCATGCAACCCTGCCGTGAATTGCCGGTACCTTCCATTAAACAAATGTCAGCCCTGATCAGAGGTGCCTTTAGTCTCCCTCCCACCTTAAGTGTTCCATCCATGATGACAAGTGCATGCGCACTCCCAATAAAAGGTTGACTACTCATACTGAGACGTTCCACTTCTCCCCGTGGCCAGCAGATGCTGTGTGGGCTCGTGGCGCCTGTTACAACACCTTCATTTCCACTATCGATTTTACAAAACAGAAAAGCTTTTAATTGGTCCTTAACTGCAGAGAGGCAACCCATATCCTCACAAGGGATGGTTTGTGAATAAGCTGCTGCCAACTCTTCGAATTCTGCTGCTGACGATGGGAAAGACACAAAGAAAATGGAGGAGGCAGCATTGTAACCGCTACAGGGTCCTCTGCCAACTTGTCGCCCTCCCCCTGGGGAAGGGGAGGTATGGGGGTGGAATGGCGCAAAAACACCCCAAAGCCTACGAAGGGCAAAACAAAGGAAAGGGGCGGGGCGAGCCCCTTTATAACCAGCAGGGTCCTACAGCAGAGACATCCAGCTCCTGCAGTAGGACCCTGCTGACACGCCGTGCCGTGAAAAGGATTTCGTTTTCCACCACCCGCCCACGAAAGGGCAGGGGAGGAGGGTGACACCTGGACGTCGCTGTCGCAGGACGGTCAGGATAGTGTAAGGCGGTGTTTAGGCGACCAAGCACAAATGATAGACTCCGGATGAGCCAGAAGGAAACCAGAATGGGTCTTCGCTCTTCCGGACAAGTGCCTTTTGGGGGCCTAACGGCGGGGGCATCTGGTGGTACAACTAAGGCTCAGCTTCCCCCAAAAAGAAACGGCGCTCCCCCCACCCACGGACACCTGCATGGGCAGGATAGTCTCAGGCACAAAGGGTTGGGGGAGTTGAGGGCCTACTATGGAAACTATACAAAGGTATAGGGGGAAGCAGGTGAGATCCGACACGGAGCAAGCGCCACACTTACAGACTGGAGTTCACAAAATGTGTACAATAATTCTGTTGTTATGGAAATTAAACTGCGGCCAAGTTTTCCATTTGAAAATACTGTGTCATGCCAATTCATTGCGTGTGAGGAAACAAGGTGTAGCAAAAGAAGGATAATTGGCAATGAGGGCAAATGGACAAATGCATGGGTATAGCAGTGGGGTAAAATTCTGCATCCTGATACACACCTCGGGGAGTGGTGCAGGAGCCTGCCTTACTCCCAACCTCCACCCTGCAGTTTAGTCCTCTCTCACCTGAAGGTGGTCGGTGTACAGCCAGTCACTTTCCTTGCTGAGTCCCAGGTCGTCCGCAAACACCTGCGCTGACACCAGAAGGAGCACAGCCAAAGCGACGAGGACTCTCATCGAGTCTTGCCCTGGAAGGAGGTGCTGCATGAGCCTTCGGGTGGGGAAACTGGGTTCCCGGCAGGTGCAGCTACTGCAGAGGGGAGGCAGCGGGTGGTGGACTGGAGCTACAAAGATCCCGCTGCTGCCCAGCCTCAGAAGTGCTCCCTGCAACACAAGAGAAAGCCTTAGAAAGGAGGGTCTTAGACTTCTCTCATAAGAGGGATGGGAGTGTAATGGTAAAGGATCTGGTCGTATTCAATGTATCAGGAAAGATGCCTTCAGTGAGGGAAGCATTGATGATATGGAACAGTGGAGAGGGTACCTTTCTAGAGATTGGGCCTAATTACGAGGTTGGAGGTAGCCTTGCCGGTTTTATGGGGACGTACCGGCTCCGGTACCCGCGAAAGGGAAATCACCGGTCCATTCCAACTTCGGCGGACCCAGTAATTCCCCTTGCACGGGTGTCGGAACATAGCAACGGTACCGCTTATAACGGTACCGTTGCTACCCTCATGCTCTCCTCGCAGGTGCCGGTATGGCCACCTGGTCAGACCAGGTGGCTGCAAGGGCACCCGCGAGCAGAAGTCCTAGTATGGCGGTACGGTAGCAACAGTGCCGGTAGCAATACTGGCGCCTTTGTTGCCTTACCACCATACTCCTAATGAGGCCCATAGTCCTGATGATGAAGGCTGGTTGTATGTTATCTTGATCGGAGGGACCTTTAAGGGTGTGCTTGTGAGTTCAATTGTTATGGTCCTGAATTTGTCCATTTACGGTGTGTCACATTGTGAGGTGGTGTTGAGGACCGAAGAAAAAAAGGGGTTAGACAGCCTGCATCATGCACGTACCTATATCACACAGGAGATGGGCTACAGTCCCAAGTTCCCTTAACTTCAAACAACATAATTACACACACTAGTTTGTACCCTCTTCTTACCAATAAAATACACAACCCCTGCATGTATTCTTAAGACCCGACGGGAACCTGCATGTTTTTGCTTTGAAATATAACACAAGCGAAAGTAACTTGTTTTGACCTGTAGTTGTATACATACCTACTAATTCTACCTATTGTGTAGTCTTGCCCTGTGCGTCCTTCGCCACATGCCCACCCCAGCACCAAGAGAGTCCCAAAGGTGTCTCACGGGGTGGGCAGCTAGAGCAGCTTCCACAATGAGATGCTCCCATAAACTAGTAGGGCTTGGAGTTAGCCCTTTGGGTGATCCCTTCACCTGGGCGACCTTAGGCAGGTCACCTCCTGTAGTGATCATCCCTACAACAAAGCTACACCCTTAGGTCTCCTGTTTTACCTCTGAACCCTAATCGGGCGGCCCTCTACCAGAGTTAACTAGAGTTATGGAGATTTTTCTTACAGCGCTGCGGTCAGTGTCTTCGGGTATATCTTACTGAATCATCTAATACAAGCGATGCCCTCAAGGTCACCAGGCTCTCCAAGTGGTAGTCATGGGCAAGCATTCCAGGCCTAACTCAAAGGAGGTGGAGTGGGGTGGATCTCTGGTACAGTGCACACTTTTTGTTAGACACCAAACATAATCTTTATGTTACAAAAGGGCAAAGAGAAAACAATACAATACAACTTTATAAAACAGAAAGATCACAGTATCTCTTTTAAATATGGTTTCTTTCAGAATCCATAGTAAAGTCCTTCCTGAAAGAGAATAAAAAGAAACAGCAAATAACAAGCAAGTTAATGCGTTTTGGTTCAGATAGGCAAGTTCCCCAGAGACCAAGAAGGAGCAGTACTGAGAATAGGGGCAGTATTTTTAACGGGAGAGAAATACCTTGGTGTGAAGGTGCCCCCAAGGAGCAGTTCCTGGAAATCCATTGGAGTCTGTGTTTCTAAAGAGGATTCCTTTCCTAAGGATGCAGAGCTCCCATGTTGTGTTCAGGTGCAGGATCCTGCTTCAGAGGAGGTGGTAGGCTTGGCGAGACCCCATGGACGAGCAAATGGTGAAGAAAAGCTGAAGAAAGCCCATGAGAGAGGCGCCAGCCATGGAAAATGGACAGTGAAGCCGGGTCTGACAGTGCAGTCACAGGAATGGAAGCCTCTGGAGCTTCCCAGGTGGGTTGGGACATAGCCGGAGTGCTTGTCTGGGGTCCAGTGGGGATGACTCTTGGGTTGGTTTGACTTGGAGAGTCTTCAGGATTCTGGTTGTGAAGGGGCACTCGCTTATGGGCCAGGTAATGCAGGCATAGTCAGCATTTTCAGGGAGACAAAGCCTTTCAGCAGGAGCTGTGACCCAGTTGACTCCACAGAATCAGGGAAATTGATCACTGCAGAGGGTTCTGTCTGGTCTTTGCAGAGGCAGAGCTTCCCTGTCGAATTGTTCAGATTTCAAAGAGTGCTGGTGCACAGCTTTGCTCCTTCCTAGAGCAGCAGGCTTAAAGAGTCCAAGTTCATAGATCCAACTGAACACAAGGTGAGTGGGCACCGGGCCTGCTTTTATCCCCCTCAGGGACCAGTGAGTGCACACCATGCCCAATCACACACTGAGCATAATATCGAGGTGGTCACCAATTGGCAGGATATCCCTACAAGCATACCCAGGCATTCTGGAAGGATCTCTTGTATAAAGGCAGGAATCCATGCTGTCCCAGACAGGCATCTGCATATGCCAGTCAGAGCTGGTTTCAGACAGACTATAGCTCAGTCTTGTGATACACACATCGTGTCCAGAGATGACCACCTCATCTCACACACAGAAAAGGGGGACAAGGGATAGTCATGTGACCCCTCAGGTCTTTCAAATTATATTTTTATGTATGGGGGAGGGCGCCAAAATGCACCCTACCAGATGAAATGCAATCTACCCAATGACACATTTTACACAGGTGAAAAAGCCACCTTCCGCCTAGCCACATGACTAACAAAGGGAGGGTATTCCGTCTGTGAGACTAAGGGGTTCCGTGGCAGTACCCCTGCCTTAGGAGCCACAAGGGTTCTTAAGCTACACAGATCTGCACTCTCATTCAGGTTTTGGATTAAGCCTAGCTGGGGAGAAACAACTCCCAAAACACAATAAGTTAGCAAAATGTACAAGAGATACCACGTGAACTGAAGAAGACCTTTCTGCCTAACAACAAGCATGCCCCATAACACAACATACCTATGCTACATGCACATTTATGGGTATATATAAGCATGACAATTTACACATACCCATGACTATCAACACATGAATGCTGCACAGTCATGCTAGCTCACACTACAGGCACCCATTATCCTCCTTGTAGCTTCTGTTTTTGGCCCACTGGGCTGCCACGTGCATGCTGCGGGATCTCCCCTTGCTATTTTAGGGCCATAGAGCTGGGCCATTGTTTTCTTCCACAAGGTGTCCCATTCGGAACGACGCAATCACCACCATGGGCAGGTTTTTTTAATGCAGTGTCCCGCGCCCACAGGGGCATTGCCATCACCTCTGTGGCTGAAGACCGCTGTGCCCCACGGTTGGCACAAACCATTATCATTGTCCTTCCAGGAAGCAGGGGCAAGACTCACAAACTCATCACTATTCACCTGTGTAACGCTGAGGGCAGGCTCCGGATGCTCGCCCATGTCAGTGGAAAAACCACCCACCCAGACTAACCCATATTGTCCTTTGGTGGGCTGAATTAAGCAGGCCACCGTCATCTTCCCGGGCTGCATCACTCGCGCGGCACAGGACTTGATGCTTTTCTGGACCTGCCAGGCCACTTCTTGTCTTCCTGCCACACAGCTCACATGGCCAGGGATACCACCCTGATTGGCCCCTGTGCGGGCTAGCTAGACTCCAAGGCCATGTTGGGCTTCATCTTGGAAGCAGCCCAGGCCCAGATTTAGCCAGATCGCTTCTGGCATATGCAGCAGAGAGAGACTCGTACATGCACAGCTGGGGCGCTTGAGGCCATTTCCCCCAGGGAAACTATCTTCAGGTCGTCTCTGCCTCCTCTCTTCTCCTTTGCTGCTCCCAACCGTTTAACTTTTTTCAGTCCCTGGATCTTCGTTTCACAAACCAGTCCAGTCCACTCTCCTGGGTGTTGAGGTTGACCCTTCTATCGCCCTGTACCCAAAGGATTCCTAGCACTCCCCTTCTGCTGAGTGATAAACCCACTGTCAGATAAGTATAGTACCGTGACCATACAAGTATATCTACCTGCTAAACAAACTTTTTTTAAACAACTCAACAGGGTGTGGGTTGTCAGTCGTTTGTCCTCACACAGGTATTAAATATTTATTTAAGTCAAATTCAAATCAATTTAGCAATCTATAGCAATAAAATTTAAATAAAAATGATTTACAAGATGTGATAAACAGTGATGGATTTGATATGTGTGATTCATACATGTCAAAATAAAATAAGCTCAATAAGTTCTGTGCTTTATATATTCGGAAACATATAATGAATGACTATCATTACATTCCGGAAACTGTCTCCTTTTCAGTTGATTTCATGTTATTGGATTCATAAAGCGGTTGAAGAAAAAATGCTCCACACTCGAGGAACTGCGTCACAGCGTTTATTGTGAAAACTGAAATGTATTAATTATAATGCCCTTTTGGATAAGTTATTGTCAGCATTTCTTTCAGCATGGTCACGCAATGGTAATGTGAAGCAGATTCCCCACGAAAAATGTAGTCTATAGTTTCGATAGCTGCCTCGTGTTTAATCGAGGTATATAGAGCTCGGACATCCCAAGTGGCAAGTTTGTAAGACTCATCCCATTTGATAAGTCGTCATTTCTTGATAACATCAGTAGACTCTTTACAAAAAGCTCTGATTGTAGGTACACATGGGCTTAGGATATTGTCGATAAACTCGCTAATCTTCTCTGTGACCCAACCATTACCACTAACGATTGGTCTTCCCTCCGGTATTTTATTGAATGTTTTATGTACTTTGGGTAAAAAGTATATGGTCAGGACCAGAGGAAATTCTATATATATTCTAAATAGCTGGAGGAAATAAATTATAACATCCTGGTATCTCATAGCGACCATTGTTTGCAATGAACGCTGAGAAAAAGCAAATCTGTATATTTTCGAAACACCTAATGTATGGGTATCACACTGAAATTTGATCCTTGTATACTTATATGCTCGCCTGATTAAGGGACAAGGTGTCTCATAAATTAATTTTGGCAACTTAAGTGTATGTTTCAAATATAAAATAATATGCTGTACCTAGACCGTCAAAGAGCTTACAATTTTTCTGGTGCACAAATCCTGGAAATTATGAGTTCAATATTTAGAGCTAAATCCTGGGCTGTTGCACTGACTACAACCTGCCAACCAAAGCATTTTTCAGACATGTGCATTGGCCAGGACTGCTGGCTCATGAATCCCTCCTGGTCTATTGCAGGGGAGAGGGATTTCCTCTTGTATTTGAAGTAGAAGTCTTGGGCTTTTATGAAGCTTCTAAAATTGATATTTCGGGTACATTGGATGTAGTAAACGGTGATACTGGAAAATTGGTCTTTCGAAAATGCAAGTCAGGTTTTGATGGGATTGATTGGGAAAAATACAGATTTTCATTACATTCTCTTACCGCTTTTGTAGATAATGGGCCTCATGATGAGTACGGCGATGCAGGGAAAAGTGTGGTAATGCAGTGCATTACCACTCCGTTACTGCACCTCTGTATTACAACTTTAGTGGTAAGGTGGCAGATTTTCCTCCAGCAAAATGCTGGAGGTAAATCCTCTCCCTTACGGCCACAAAACAGGCAAATCGGCAGAATTGCAGGCAGTGGTAATTCTGCTGAAATCTCAATGGAGTCCCATGGACTCAAAAAAAGGGGCTTTACACCACCTATCACCATTTGTAATCATTAGGTAAAGCTCGGGACCAAGTGGTAGAAACAGTAATGTTGCATGGTGTTATTTCAGCAGAGTTGCCACCAAAATACTGCCAAACTTGTAATGAGGCCCAATAGCTGCTGGGCTAGTGGCTATGGTGTGTAGCAATGGCCTTTTAGAACCTTCCACGGCTCAGCAACGGTGTTAGCACAAATTATGTCCATCCCCCGTGCGTCCATTGTTTGTGGTGAGGTCTGTGTTTGTTTGGTTTTCCTTTTTCTTAGGCCTCGATCGGGAAAATAGTAAAATAAAAAAAAATAGAATGTGTGTGTGAGATGCCATGAACATTGAAAGCATATGTCTGAATAAAAACACTACTGAAACCTTTTAAGTAATTGAGCTTTGGAAATAATGCCTAAGTGATTTGGCAGGGTAACCACGGTAACTAGTTCAATTGTAGTCTCTTGTTACTCACCCTTGTTTTTTTGGGATGAGCGGCCTGTTCAACAGACCTCCTGCCTGTGCCAATTTCAGACTATATCAACAAAAGTAAAAACAGAATTAGTTACATTTCTGTTGGGTCTGGCTTGTTGTGAAAAGATCCAGAGCGTTTGGCGGCATTTTCCTGATTTGGAGGATGACAGTTTGATAAACATTTAAACATTTGGAGCGCACATAATTCACGCTTTGCTAAAGAGAACATTCGCGCTACTACACGAAGCAATCTTGACTGGCATACCTGCATGGACTGGCATGTGCCAGTGGCTCTGGAGAATGTACTACTCATCCCCATCTCATCTTGCGGGTAAGAAATTGACTGGAGAGCAAAAGACACATGTATCACATGAGTACATGGGATGGGGCAATGCCTTCAACTGGGTCTAGAACTAAATGGACGGATATTAGTAACATGCTTGCTCAGAATTTTACATTTTAAACTATCATTTCAAGGGGACAGATTACAAGGAGGGCAAAAGGTTGATATAGAAAGCAACAGACATCAGTTTTTCTGAACTCTGGCAAAGGCCATGGGAACTAGACTCTCATCATCGCATGCTCCGGGTGCTTCAGGGAACACAACATCTTCTGACTGTGAACACCTGAAGGCTGTGTGTGTTTGTTTACCCCGAGTACTGGCCAGATGGTTCTGCTATATTGTATGGGGAAATTAGATGTCGGCACTTTGCAAACTATTTCCTTAATGGGCAAGAGAGAGTGAATAGCTTTTGGCAACATAAGGAGAATGGAGGAAGCGTGTGCCACACTTAAAACATGTCCCCACTCACGGTAAACCGGAGAACTACAGCCATATCTACTGCATAATGTGAGCATGTGTTCAGTCAAATGAACCACATTAAAATTCACTAGGCATTAACTGAATGATCAATCTGTTGCTTTTGTGCTGCAGTGGCCAATACTCGAAGGACTTTAATCCTGGAGCAAATGTAAAAATTAGCTTCTTTAGGGATGGCGGAGTGCAGAATGCACAGCTTGCCGGGCAGGGAGCACAAAGAAGATTAGCACAAAAAGAACATTTGGGTTTGACTGTAAACTATTGATGCAGCCTTTCTACAATCTCAAAAGCACATTTACATGGTATTGTATGTTTTAGTAGTGTACAATGTACCTGCTAAAATCCCTTCAAAGTTGTTATGATATGATATGGCATTTATAACGCGCCTATACACAAGTGTTTCAAGGTGCGACGAGTTAAGGGATGGGGAACAGAGGGAAGACAGACAACGATCCTACTAGGCCAGGTGTCATTCAGATCCCATGGGAGGGGGAAGTGGGAAAGTGCGGAGGGGAATGGGAGGGGACAGTGCAGTACATAATAGAATAAATAACAGTAAGTAAAAGTACGGCCAGCAGGTGGCAAGTGCAGGGGTAAGTGCAGGAAAAAGGTGTCAGGTGCTGGTAGTGGGAATGCAGGGACACAGAAACAGTCCCCAAGTGCAGGGGTTGCCGGGAAGGCAGTGCAGGTGTGCGACTGGCGGGTGAGGGGACCAGGGTCAGAGATCAGAAGGTGGCCAGGTAACCAGCGCAGTTTCAGCCAGGAAGTCAGCAAGGGAGAGGAGGAGAAAAAGCAGAAACAAAGAGAAAGGTTTTGAGGTACTTCCGGAATCTGAGATGATTCTCCTCAAGTTTCAGGGAGGCAGGGAGGCTGTTTCCAGAGGGAGGTCCCAGCCGAAGAAAGAGATCTACCGCCAACTCGTTGCTTGGAGAAGCGACTGACCCTGAGCGAGTTGGAGGCGGACGAGCGAAGAGCTCGAGAAGGAAGATATTTAGGAAGAGAGAGTTGGTGGTTTTGAGGCCCCAGGCTCCAGAAGGCCTTGTGGACAATGCAGAGGGTTTTGAACTTAATCCTCGGAGTCAGTGGAGAGATTTCAGTCCTGGTGAGATACGATCCCTGGACTTGAGGCCAAGGACAAGTCTCGCAGTCCTGTTCTGGATGAGTTGCAGAGGGCGGAGGGCAGAGGAGGCAGATTTAGAAATAGGCTGTTGCAGTAGTCCAGATTGGAGAGAACCAGAGCTCTGGAGACAGTGAGCTTCTGGGGGCAGGAGAAGAACGGAAGAATACCTCTGAGGAAGTGCAGCTGGTAGTGTGACTTCTTAAAGACGTCAGAGATGTGAGGAGAGAAGGAGAGTGTGGAGTCGAAGATGATCCCAAGGTTCTTAGCTTCGCAGGTGGGAGCAGGAAGAGGGCCAAGAGAGGCCGGCCAGAGAGTGGCAGGAAAGGCGTGAGCAGGTGTGCCGATGAGGAGAATCTCTGTCTTGCTGGCATTAAGGCAGAGATCGGTGGCGGCGCACCACTCCTGGATGGCGGACAGACAGTCGGAGATGAGAGAGGGAGAAGAGGTGGCTGAGGGTAGCCTGAAAATGAGCTGCGAGTCATCTGCATAGCACTGGAAGTTGAGGCAGAGCCCAGCAATGCGGTAGGCAAGAAGTGCCAAGTATTGGTTCAACAGCCAGGGGGAGAGGTTAGATTTATTTATTTATTTATTACATTTGTATAGCGCACAAACAGCCCTGGGGCATCAAGGCACTGTTACTTGCATGGAACTTAGTTAAAGAGGTGATACAGTTGTTGGATACATTTGCGAGTTAGTGCATAAGTACATTAATACTGTTTTTTTTAATGTGTGAGGGGTTGGTCATTCTAAGCTGATAGCTGAAAACATTTTGTAAAAAGAAGAGTTTTCATAGCTTTGCAGAAGGAGATGAGGGAGGCCACGCCCACGGAGAGTGGGAGGTAAGGCATTCCAATGTGAGGGTGCGAGATATGGGAAGCTGGAGCCACCTGCTCTGGTTCTTTTTAATAGTGGCACACAGAGCATGTTGGTGTAAGGTGATCTGGTTGGTCTTGTGGAGGTGGTGGGTGGATCCTTTGTGAAAGGTAGTCGGGTGCGGTGAGATGGATGCACTTGTGGGTCAGTGTTAGAGCTTTGAATATAATCCTTTCCTTTATTAGGAGCCAGTGAGCTGATTTCCTGGCCTCCGAGATGTGTTCTCTCTTGGAGATGCTTTGGGCTGCGCGGAGAGCATTGTTCTGGATGACTTGGAGCATCTCCAGGTTTTTTGCGGAGACCCCTAGGGAACACCACAGGTAGAGATAGAGATGGAGGAGAGGAAGGACCCAAGTTGAACCTGGGAGAGTCGATCAGACAGGAAAGAAGTCAGCCACGCCGGGGCCTGACCTGTGATACCGAGGTTTTTGCAGAGACGGTTGAGCAGGATGGCATGGTAGACCGTGTCAAAGGCAGGGGAGAGATCAAGAAGATGAGGACACAGGGAGTGTTGGAATCAAGGTTGGTGAGCAGGTCTTCACGGATGTTCAGGAGGGCAGTTTCTGTGCTTCTGGAAGCTCTGAAGCCAGACTGATGATCATGGAGACAGCCAATAGATTCAGTGTGAAGATTGAGCTGGGAGATGGAGTTTGCCCAGGAAAGGAGTGATGGAGATTGGGCGTTAGTTAGCCAGGCAGGACGGGTCGGCAGAGGGTGTCTTAAGAAGAGGATGCACAAGGGAGTACCTCAGGGGGGAAGGGAAGACTCCAGTGGCGAAGGAGTGGTTGCAGAAGTCGGCCAGAGCAGGAGCCAGGGAGTCAATGTGGTCCTTGATGGTTTTGGAGGAACAGGGATGGACCTGTTTTGATGAGACTTTTATAAATCGGACTTGTTTAGAAACCTCCTCAGGGGAGAACAGTGGAAAGGCAGAGAAAGATGGAGGAGAGGTGGCTGAAGAACGGCCAGAGGAGGAGCAGGGAGTAGGGGGAAGAGTAGGAGAGAGAGGACAGGATGTCCTGAGTTTCAGAGATGAAGTGAGAAGCCAGTGCCGTGCAGAGGGCCTGTGAAGGGACAGGAGAGGTAGAGACTGCAGCAGGATTGGCCAGTTCCTTGCAGAGTTGTTAGATGCTGCAGAGACGCAGGCTTGGATGTGAGCTCTCTTCTTGGTGTGGTCAGAGAGCCGGTCTTGCCTTTGGAGTAGGCGGCAGGCCAGTTTGTCAGAGGATGTACATGAAGCATACCATTTCCTCTCAGCCACCCTGCACTTGCATTTAAGGGTGACGCGGTCAGAGTCGTACCAGGAGTTGCACTTGGCTTTGGGTTTCAAGCGGTTCCTCATGACAGGGGCAAGAACATCAAGAGTATCAGATATAGCAGAGTGGAGAATGGAAAGTGCTGTGTCAGTGAGTGAGTCAGCCAAAGGGGGAGGGGAGGGTGAGAAAGCGGCAGCGAAAGTCTCAACTGACACGCGCTTCATGGGTCGGATGACAGAGAAGATGGGTGGTGAGTTGGCTTGGCCTGAGGGGTAGAAAGGGTGAGCTGGGAGGAGAGGAGAAAGTGATCGCTCCAGGAGAGAGCAGTGAGAGGGATTGAAAGGGGAAGGTCTGAGGAGATCAGAGCATCCAGAGTGTGCCCTGCTGAGTCAGTCGGGCCAGAGGGGAGAATAAATAGTGAGAGAGTCACAAAGGTCGTAAAAGAGTCCAGAGGAAGGACAGGAAGCATCCAGGTGGATGTTGAAGTCTCCAAGAAGGAGGAGTGGAGTGGTCGAGACCAGGAGGGAAGAGGAGAGGTCCGCCCATTCAGAGAGGAAGGAAGAGAGCTGACAAGGTGGCCGATAGATAGTAGCCACAGTTAGGGAATGGCTAGGAGAGAGAGGGAGCCTGCAGACAAGGCATTCGAAAGAGGAGTAGGCCTGCGTAGGAATGACAGAGGCAGGAATCCACCCGGGGAAGATCAGGGCTACACCCCCTCCCTAAACTAAATACAGTAAACTATTGATGCAGCCTTTCTACAATGTCAAAAGCATATTTAAATTGTTTTATGTTTTAGTAGTGTATATTGTACCTGCTGAAATGCCTTCAAAGTTGTTATGCATCGTATGTACCTAAATTAAGATCTCTTATTGTTATTGGAGGCAGGTTGTGATTTCATCGAACCATTTTGGCATTTAGCTCAAATTTCAACAATCGGCTTTTGACGGCTAAAAGGGGAAGAGGGACAAAAGTAAGTGTGATGTTCCTAAAATCACACATTATGTACAAGATGAGAAAGCTAGCGCTAGGATAACAGCACATATCTTACATATCTAATATGGTGCCACTGAACCTGTACTTGATCTAAATAAAAAAAGGACATGGGCTGGTTGCAATAAAACTTGCTTTACTAAACTGATTGCAAATCGAAAAACAAAAAGTAATCCAACCAATATTAAAACTGCAACAAACATTAAAAATAAGTACCAAATGAAAAGCCAATCAAGGAGTAAAGCTGCACAGTACAGTAATTCTAAACCAGCATAAACACAAATTATATTTGTATAGTCTAATGATTTCATTTAAAGGGGAAGTGCGCTCAAAAATTGTATTGTCCCGATCGTTCAGACATGTACTGTTAAGCATTCTGTAATCGATCATAAAACATTTTTCCCATGCATCTTACTTTAGTTTTCATCACTTTTACACATGCGAAAACAACTGGGTGGGCACGGCCATTTTGTGCTAATCTTGTCCATTGTACCATCGCTCTAACTTCCAGTGTCCTCGCAGCAAGAATACAGATCGCCCGCCCCTGAAGCTGACATCACTATATGCGTTTGGCCCTTTTCACAACACCAATGCACGACTCGTTTCAACGTTCTCTGTGCACAAGCTATTGACGTGTCTCCATGTAAATGACAGGACGGCTATTTCCCCAAGAATTAGAAACAGACCCTTTCTGATCAGACAACATTGGAGTTTCTTTGTCAATAGTTTCACTGTATTTAGTTTAGATCACCAGTGACTCGTTTCTGCTCTGTTCAGCTATCTTCCTAGTACGAAGCCCCTGCAAACCTTTACCTACAGTAGCAGAACTGTTTTCACTCGTTCCTTGCATTTTGGTTAAATATTTGTCATATAATGGCAACAATACAGCCCTACCAGTATGAGCCTGAGTATTCCGAGGAGGAACTAATGGAAAGAGAAAGCTGCGGAAACAATGGTGAATCAGACGATAGTTTGCAAGATGAATCACCCGAGCATGAGCCTCAGCCGAGTCGCATGGAAGACGTTTCAACCTGGTGTACCTGCAATCATTGCAAGGTCATGCCAACCGAGGTATAGAACTGCTGCTGCCAAAAAAACTCTGGATGCTCAGTCTACATAGCCGAAAAAGACACACCTCCGCTATGCAATAACAAGCTGCATGACTTCAGGGCAGCCTGCCTCACAAGGTCCGTGTTGAGGATTATGATGGTGCTTATGCACGACCTTCACGCAACAGTTCTCCCTCGCAATCCAAGTAACGAGAAAGTATACTTTCGATGTGATGTCGTTTTTACCACTGAGACCACTAGAATTTTAAGTTTTTCTCCTACTTTGTCCTAACTTCGATCGATCATCGACAAATTAATTTATACTGTAAATTGAATACATTTCTCTCACTTTTTGGAAATCAGAGTGTTCATCGCTTACGTGTTTTTCACTTCCAACTGAAAAACAATATTTCTCCAAGGCCCAAACCATTCTAGCTTGAATGGGTGTTCACTTTTGTAATGTGTCCAGACTGCAAAGCACAAGTTCATTTTTCCCAAACGTTACTTTTATAAGGGAAACTATGCCATCAAATTTAGGATGCACTTTCAAGTAAGGTGGTACACTTATCAGGTTCTTTCACTTAAAATATGTATGTTTCTCTTTCACAGGTGGTATAGGCTGGTGGCATATTGTTCGTTTACATGGAGGCTCCATGGGAGGCTTGGATACCACGTTTGATGAGTAATACCCGCATCTGTCGTTCGAGCCATTCGCACAAAATTCCCCAGTGACAGCAGACAGTACAGGGGATTTTCTCTAACAGTGCTTCAACCTCAAGTATACAATTTGTAGTTTGTTTGTGCCATCAACATATTAAATAAAATACAAATGGGCATATAAGAATAGTTTGTTTGAGTTTTTCAGTGAGTCAAGAACACGCTCAATTGTCTATGAGGGTCATGAAAGAATGGTTGGTGCCCTTTTGTGCTCACCTCGGCCCCATCCATCCCACCTCCAGTATTCCCCCTCCAATAGTGGGTGGGTGGGTGACGGTCAAGGTGCGAAACACCATGGACAATTCAAAGGGATCCTTCGGACTCCCCACTTCAAGACCCCGCCCCTCCAATCAACATAAGTTTGTGTCCCTTCAGCAGTGTTCCGGCCTTTTTGCGCTCGCTTCATGCCCATCCATCCCCCCTCCAGTATCAATGGCAGTTCGCACCTATGACTGTGCACTACCAAGTAAAGGATATCCTAGACTCAAAATACACCAGATCCAAACTATACTACTTAGTTGATTGGAAGGGATACGGCCCTCAAGACAGATCATGGGAACCTAGTGAATACATCCATGCACCTCGCTTAATTAAAAAGTTCCACCAGAATTACCCAGCCAAACCAGGACCATGCAGAAGTGCCACCTGAGAGGAGCCTTGGGAGGGAGTGCTGTCATGACCCTTGCCCCTGGTCCTCACTGGCAAGTCAGCCTTCCAGTTAGGGCCAGGTCAAAGGCCTTAAAACCTCATCCAAGACTCTCTTGGAGACAGTCCTGGCGCCTTTGGCGCCAGGCTCATAACCATCATGAAGACCATCATTAGAATGGGACTATTTACTAGGGACTATTTAACTTGTGGGCGTTCAGCCAACATGGAGGCACACACATAACTCAGTTACAAGGAACTGAGCTATGCGGTCTAGTCTTTTGGGTGTGGCAGGCCTGGGACTACTTTACCTGGACTACTTTGGGTGTGGCAGGGCTGGGACTATTTTACCTGGACTACTTTACCTGAGACTATTTAAACCACACCCAAACAGCAGAACATGCTTTGCGTTATTCTGCTGTGGGCAGCGTAACGCTCACCATTTCCAGTTCTTTGATGCCAGGTTACCTGAAACCAAGGACTTGCAGAGAGAGAAAGAACACTACAAAACTCACCTGGAACAGTATCCTGTCTTCAATCCATCGCTGACTTCAGTTCCACTCACCTGAAGGTACGAACTCCATCATCTGGCACCGCATGTATCCTGGAATACCATAACCTGGAAAGAGGAGAAAGAAAGACAGCATTAGTAAGCGTTTACTCACGTTTCCTCCCGAATGAAGAAAGCCACACAATTCTTACCTGGGTAGTCATCTCCTGGTCAGTATCATTGCTGGAACATTATGGCACTCGGCGAGGAACATAGCAACCTGCAAGGAGAGAAAAGACACTGGTTAGCAATATAAAAGGCGAAACAGCCCAGCGCATCGCGCATTACTCACCGGACAGCATCGCGCACCCCGCGCTTTAACCTACCGGCCCATGCTCATCTTCAAACTGCATGACAACACCAAAATACCTTTCCATACCTAAAAGGAAAGAAGCAAGAAATTATTATTTGAACTAAACGGAACATAAAAACTGCATATAAAGACTGTAAAGCAGCAAACCTACGGAGTCGCAGCAGGCCGGATCCCCACAGGGGGGCTTGCACCAGTGAAGTAACTTGGTCGCTGCTCGCCCCCACATCTACGCGCCCCTGCCACGAGGAGCAGGACGGAGAATCCACCTTTTACAATATTAAGGTGAGGAGAAGGCCAAAGGGGGAGGAAGGAGTTGAGGCCAAGGGAGGTGGGAAAACATAAAGACAATCTGGTATTGAATCCAGCTCTCCTATATTGCAAACCCATCTTTAACCAGAGGCATTACCAAGGGACCGGGAGAGGGTTCGAGAGTGCAAATCATACAACCAGGGCTGGGTGGCGTCCCCGTGGATACCAGGTGAGCGTAACAGAACGCAAAGCCTCAATAATATTATCCACCTGGGCGTCATGGAGACTTCAGAGACGGACCAGTTAGTTTAGTTGTTGGGACAATTCCGGGCTGAAGTACATTCAGCCAGGCAAGAAACCAACGTTCTTAGGAGGGATTTGATTGTTACTAAGGATCGTACCGATGAAATAAGTAGACAATTGCTCCAATCACAGGCAGCACAGACCCCATTGCCTGGTAACATTCCGCCAGCACCTGTACCAACTTCTTCCACCAATCCAGTACAAATAGCCCTTCCTGAGGCAGTTCCTTTAGCTCCACCTGAAGGATTTACAGGGCACCCCAAGAAGTATGCAATGTTCATGAACCAGTGTCGTCTTCATTTCCTTTGCAGACCTGGGCTTTTCCTAATGACCAAGCGCGGGTTGCTTTTGTCTTGTCATATCTGAGTGGCAGTGCTGCGGATTGGTCGGTACCATTGGTAAGTCAGGATAACCCGTTGTTAAATGACTTTGGGGGTTTCCAGATGGAAATGGAAAAACTCTTTGCTCGTCATACCCATGGCCAAGCATTAAACAACAAACTTTTGTCATTCCGTCAAGGAAGTCAAGACTTGCTTACATATATAGCAACATTTAACAGACTAGTCTTTGAAGCTGGGTGAACTGAGGAAAAAAGGACCACACTATTTCTTCAGGGTCTACAAGGGGAACTAAAGGATGTCCTTGCTCAAGTGGTTAACCCACCTAAAGACTGTGGAGAATTCATCAACCTTGTGGTGCAATTAGATCACAGATTACAAGACCGAAAAGCGGACCAGATAAGGTTAGGCACTCGAATTGTGTATGTCCGGTCAAAGGATAATGTTCCACGTACATTGGAAAACACTGTAGAACCCATGCAAATAACAGGTGTACGGCCCCCTTTAACTAAAACTGAAAGAGACAAGAGAAGGCAACAGCAATTATGCTTATATTGCGGAAAATCAGGCCACTTCCTCAAAGAATGTCCAGTGAAACCACCAAGGAGAACTGTTGGAGCCACAGAGAACGAAGATAATAAGAAGGAGTCGGAAAACTACCAAGCCCGGCAAGCATAGAGGTCTGCTTGTCGAGCGAGAAGGATGAGCCGCAGACCTCACACTTTGCATTACCAGTAATTTTGATCAATCACCAACAACCGTCTCGGATGCATGCTCTCGAAGCATACATAGACAGCGGAGCAGTTGGGAATTATGTAGAATCTGGCAGCAGAGAAGGGGCTTCTCTTATGCTCTAAGTCGACTACTGAAAAAGTTACTACTGTTGATGGGACAGAAATAGCTTCCGGACCAGTAACCCAATGTACAGAAGCACTAACCCTACTGTGCCAGGATGGACACCGAGAATCTATTCCATTCAATCTCATCAAAGCTCCTCAGTTTCGACTAATCTTAGGGATGCCATGGTTGGTAGCTCACAACCCTCTAATAGATTGGCGTGCCAAGAAGTTGGCCTTTTCTGATGATTGTGCTTGCACCTGTTATTACCAAGAAAAGGGGAAACCAGACTTATGTGCATCTGCTACTCCCAGTACGGCGGCGATTGTACTAGGTGTGACTAGTATTCTACCAAATTAATACCAAGATTTTCAAGACGTGTTCCAGAAAGAACAAGCCAATATTCTACCACCGCACAGGACCTACGATTGTCAGATCGACCTCATACCTGGTGCACAAATTCCTTGTGGTCGAATCTATGCACTTACTGAACCAGAAAACATCCATTTGAAATCTTATCTTGATCAGTACCTGGCAAATGGATTTATCCGCCCATCTAAATCACTGGCAGCCAGTCCCTTATTCTTCTTACCAAAGAAGGAAGGAGATTTGAGGGCTTGCATCGACTATCGCGCATTAAACCAGATCACAGTAAAAAACCGTTATCCACTTGCCCTTATTCCCGAATTGTGGGATCAAGTCAAAGACGCCCAAATCTGTACCAAACTGGACCTTAGGGGGGCGTACTATCTTGTTCGAGTGAAGAAAGGAGACGAATGGAAAACCGCCTTTCGTACCAAATATGGCTTGTATGAATACCATGTAATGCCTTTTGGACTTTGCAACGCGCCTGCTGCATTCCAGTACTTTATTAATGATGTTTTGCGGGAGTTAATCGACGTTTGCGCCCTGGTTTACATTGATGACATCTTAGTGTATTCTGCTGCAAAAGAAGACCATGTCAGGCATTTCCGCTCCATCCTTACTAAACTCTGCCAACATAAACTATATGCTAAACTCGGTTGCCAGACATTTGGTCGAAAAAAATTGGTCGACCAGACAAATGGTCGAACCAATTTGATCGAAAACCAAATGGTCGAATTTTTTATTTTTTTTATTTTAACCCTTTTTTTTTATTTTTTTGGGGGGGTCCCCCCCAACCCCCTTTTTTTCTCTAAAAACCCCTTTTTTTACTAAACGAAAACCCGAAAAATAAATATATAAATAAATAAAAAATTTGACCATTTGGTTTTCGACCAAATTGCGTCGACCAAATTGCAGTCGACCAGTTTTTTTTCGACCAATTGACTGGACACCCTAAACTCGAAAAATGCTCTTTTCATGTCACTGAAGTGGAGTTCCTCGGTTTTATCCTCACACCAAAAGGTATCAGAATGGATAGATACAAGGTAGATGTCATTCTTAACTGGACGTCACCAACTTCATTTAAAGGAATCCAGAGTATGTTGGGCTTTGAAACTTTTACCGCAGATTCATCCCAGATTTTTCCCAAATAGTGCATCCAATTACATCACTATTGAGAAAAAACAATAAAAAGTTCCATTGGACTGAAGAAGCAGAGAAAGCCTTTCAAGAACTTAAGAAAAAATTCACTTCTGCTCCAGTTCTACGGCATCCTCGCCCAGACCTCCCTTATATAGTTGAAACAGATGCCTCTAGCATGGCTATGGGAGCTGTTCTCTCACAAAGGGACCCAGGAACTGGACAGTTACATCCTGTGGCCTTCTGGTAACGAAAATTCTCACCTCCCGAACTCAACTATGCTATCACAGAAAAAGAACCTTTGGCTATAAAATCAGCTTTCAAGGCATGGTGACCCTATCTCCTTGGTGCTAGACATACTGTCACGGTCATAACTGATCATCGAAACCTGCAATACCTAAAAACAGCAAAGGCTCAATCATCCCGTCAACTGTGGTGGGCTCTTTTCTTCGCTGAATATGACTATGTTATCACCTACTGGCCAGGAGTCCGAAACGGAAAGGCTGACGCCCTGTCCTGCATGGGTGTTGATGAAAAGGTATACATAACTCCAGATCCAGTAGCCATCATTCCAGAAGACAAACTCCTGGGTCTTACGACAACGTTGACACAGGGTGAACTCCAAAACAAGATCCAACTCTTAATGGATCCCACTTTCTCACAAGAGTGGTGTACTCAAGGAGAACATTACACCAACCAGTTACCATATTTTAGGAACCGTCTATACTTGCCAAGTAAAGATTTACAAGAGCAGGTTATTTTG
Source organism: Ambystoma mexicanum (assembly GCF_040938575.1). Taxonomy (NCBI): domain Eukaryota; kingdom Metazoa; phylum Chordata; class Amphibia; order Caudata; family Ambystomatidae; genus Ambystoma; species Ambystoma mexicanum. The sequence goes on along the minus strand of NC_090926.1, from coordinate 1,038,283,643 downwards.
GGTTATCACGACTCCCTGATTGAAGGTCATCCTGGAATTGCCAAAACTCTAGCTAAAGTAAAACGAAACTATTGGTGGCCAACATGGCGTAAAGACATCATACAATTTATTCAATCTTGCGGTGTGTGTGCACAAAACAAGTCCCAAAAGCAGAAACCAGATGGTCTTCTCCAACCATTGGAAATTCCTCCTGCACCATGGCACACACTGTCCCTTGATTTCATTACCGATCTAGCTCCCAGTCAAGGATTCAACACCATCTTAGTAGTTGTAGACTTGTTCTCTAAAATGGCACACTTTATTACTTTTAAGGGTCTTCCAAATGCATCCAATTTAGCAAAGGTATTCCTGGAGGAAATCGTACAGCTACATAGCTTTCCATCGGTCTTGTTCTCAGATCGAGGTAGTCAGTTCGTATCCAACATCTGGAAATGCTGTTCAATGGCCCAAATTGACATTCGACTATCCATAAGTCACCATCCTCAAACAGATGACCAAACAGAAAAAACAAACCAAACCCTCGAGCAATACTTACGTTGCATGTTACATCAAGTGGAAAGAAATTGGAAGGACCTGTTATGGATAGCTGAATATGCCTATAATAATTCATTACACACCAGCACTGGACAAACCCCTTTCTACACTATGGGCCTCATTACACGGTAGGCGGTGGACCAAGGTGCTTATAGCACCTTGGTCCATGCCAGTAAAATACCGGCACCGCCATGGTGGAAAGGGGAATTACCGCCCTATTCCAAGGTTGGCGGGGCGGTAATTCCCCCTTCCACCATTGCCCTTCCCCATTCCCATTTTTGCCCCATAGGGCATAATGGGAATGGGGAAGGTGCTAATTACGGTACTGCAAATTTGCGGTGCCGTAATTAGCACCAAGGTTCCTTAGCGGGTTGGTTTTTAACGCCTGCTAAAAGCAGGTGTTAAAGTACCAACCTGCTAAGGGACTTCGTAGTAAGGCGGTAAGGGTTAACGGTCACCGGTACCATTACCGGTGACCGTTAACCCTTACCGCCTTCCGTGTAATGAGGCCCTATATATGGTAGACATCCATGTACTTCAGAATTGGATCTCCCAACCCCTGTGGAAATGCCAGCGGTTAAAACCCTACATATGACTATTTCCCAGGCCTTCAAAGAAGCAGCAGAACATTTACTCCAAGCCAAGAACAGACAAAAGAAATTTGCTGACCAACATCGTAGTAAAGCCCCTGACTATCAAATTGGAGACAAGGGGCCTCATTACACGGAAGGCGGTAATCCAGGGTGCTATTAGCACCCTGGACCATGCCGGTAAATTACCGGCACCGCCTTGGCGGAAAGGGGATTTACCGCCCCATTCCAAGGTTGGAGGGGCGGTAAATCCCCCTTCCGCCATTGCCCTTCCCCATTCCCATTTCTGCCCCATAGGGCTCTATGGGAATGGGGAAGGCGCTAATTACGGCACCGCAATTTTGCGGTGCCGTAATTAGCTCCGAGGTCCCTTAGCGGGTTGGTACTTAACGCCTGCAAGAAGCAGGCGTTAATTCCTCCAACCCGCAAAGGGACCTCGTAGTACGGCGGTAAGGGTTAACGGTCACCGTTGCCATTAACGGTGACCGTTAACCCTTACCGCCGTCCGTGTAATGAGGCCCAAGGTCTGGTTAGCATCAAAATATGTGCCCATAAAACGGACTCAGACCTTTCGTCCCCGATACCTGGGACCTTATTCTATTGAATCCATAATAAATCCTGTGGCAGTTAAATTAGCCCCACCACCCACTATGCAGATTCATCCTGTGTTTCACGTATCACTCCTGAAACCAGTACAACCCGGTACTCGGGTTACAATACCACCAAAACCAGTATCAGTTGACGGAGAACCAGAGTTTGAAGTAAAGGATATCCTAGACTCAAAATACACCAGATCCAAACTATGCTACTTAGTTGATTGGAAGGGATACGGCCCTCAAGACAGATCATGGGAACCTAGTGAAAACATCCATGGACCTCGCTTAATTAAAAAGTTCCATCAGAATTACCCAGCCAAACCAGGACCAAGCAGAAGTGCCACCGTGAGAGGGGCCTTGGGGGGGAGTGCTGTCATGACCCTTGCCCCTGGTTCTCACTGGCAAGTCAGCCTTCCAGTTAGGGCCAGGTCAAAGGCCTTAAAACCTCATTCAAGACTCTCTTGGAGTCAGGCCTGGCGCCTTTGGCGCCAGGCTCATAACCATCATGAAGACCATCATAAGATTGGGACTATTTACTAGGGACTATTTGTTACGCTCACCTGGTATCCACGGGGACGCCACCCAGCCAGTTGGTCGTTGGTGCCCTTCCCAATGATTCCCTGGTGTGGTCTCGGTGTCGATGGGATTCCGCCTGGAAGTTAAGACTATATTAGGACTGGGCAACCAAGGTAAGTTTCCCCCGCCTCCCTTGTGTTTCCAGCCCCTCCAGGTTCTCTTCTCACCTGGTTGTCGGAATCAGTGGGCTCTCCGTCCTGCTCTCTGGGCAGGGGCGCGTTGTCTGTTGTGGGCGCGAGCGTTCCAGTTACTTCACTAACTGCTGCCCTTGTAGTGTCTTTCAGGTAGGTCTTATTGCGATTGATGGCGTCATAATTCTTGATTGCCTTTTCTCTGTTCTAAATGTCTCTTTTTTTATCTCTCTAGGAGCGGGGAGTGCCCGCTTGGAAAACTGGATATGCTGGTTCTCACCGGGAGATGATGGCGCGCTATAGCGCTATGATGCGGTAAGGAGGCGCTTTGTGTAACGCAGCGATGTCTTGTCCTCACTGACCTGTGCTTTTCTCTTTTCGTAGGTCGCAGTGTGTTCCCAGCGCAGATGGAGTTCCGGAGCTATGCCGGCCGAAAAGCAACCAACCAGGTAAGTCTTTAAGCGCTTTGTGGTTGTAATGTCTCCACTACCTCATTTAATGATGTCTTTCTCCCTTTCTCAGGTCCTTCGATCCGGGCGGTGAACACCACCAAAAGCCGCCCAGGAGCTGCGAACAGTGAAGGATGATGAATGCAGGTAAGATTCTGCTGCTAACGATTGTCTTGGTTTTTCTTCAGGTCTGGAATTCACCAGGCTCATGAGAAAGCTGGACACGGTGAGCGTCACGTTGCTAGAAGCAAAGTAACGCGAAGCGTGTTGTTTTGTTCGGGTGTGGTTTAAATAGCCACTGTAAAGTAGTCCAGGTAAAGTAGTCCCTAGGCCACCACACCCAAAACACTAGACCGCATAGCTTGGTTCTAGGAATCAAGCTATGTGGATGCCTCCATATTGGCTGAAAGCCTAAATAAAGTAGTTCCCCAAGCAGATGTCTTTCCTTACCAAAGGCGCCAGGACTGGCCCCAAGAGGGCCTGAGAAGTGGATGCCAGGCCTTATTAGTGATCCGAGCCCTGATTCCACCTGGCCAATGGGCTTGCCAGTGGGGATCAGGGCTGAGGGTCGTGAGACTATTTAGGCTCATAACCATCATGAAGACCATCATTAGAATGGGACTATTTACTAGGGACTATTTAACTTGGGGGCGTTCAGCCAACATGGAGGCACACACATAGCTCAGTTACAAGGAACTGAGCTATGCGGTCTAGTCTTCTGGGTGTGGCAGGCCTGGGACTACTTTACCTGGTCTACTTTGGGTGTGGCAAGCCTGGGCCTATTTTACCTGGACTACTTTACCTGAGACTATTTAAACCACACCCAAACAGCAGAACATGCTTTGCGTATTTCTGCTGTGGGTAGCGTAATGCTCACCGTGTCCAGTTCTTTGATGCCAGTTTACCTGAAACCAAGGACCTACAGAGAGAGAAAGAACACTACGAAACTTACCTGGAACAGTATCCTGTCTTCAATCCATCGCTGACTTCAGTTCCACTCACCTGAAGGTACGAACTCCATCATCCGGCACCGCATGCATCCTGGTATACCATAACCTGGAAAGAGGAGATAGAAATACAGCATTAGTAAGCGTTTACTCACGTTTCCTCCCGAATGAAGAAAACCACACAATTCTTACCTGGCTAGTCATCTCCTGGTCAGTATCATTGCTGGAACATTACGGCGCTCGGAGAGAAACATCGCAACCTGTAAAGAGAGAAAAGACAAAGGTTAGCAATATAAAAGGCGAAACAGCGCCACGCAACGCGCTTTACTCACCGGACAGCATCACGCACACCACGCTTTTGCCTACCGCCCCATGCTCATCTTCAAACTGCATGACAACACCAAAATACCTTTCCATACCTAAAAGGAAAGAAGCAAGACATTATTATTCGAACTGAACGGAATATAAGAACTGCATATAAAGACTGTAAAGCAGCAAACCTACGGAGTCGCAGCAGGCCTGGATTCCCACAGGGGGGCTTGTACCAGTGAAGTAACTTGGTCACTGCTCGCCCCCACGAGGAGCAGGATGGAGAATCCACCTTTTACAATATTAAGGTGAGGAGAAGGCCTAAGGGGGAGGAAGGAGTTGAGGCCAAGGGATGTGGGAAAAAATAAAAACAATCTGGTATTGAATCCAGCTCTCCTATATTGCAGACCCATCTTTAACCAAAGGCATTACCACGGGACTGGGAGAGCGTTCAAGAGTGCAAATCATCCAACCAGGGCTGGGTGGCATCCCTGTGGATACCAGGTGAGCGTAACACACATGGACCATTGTTCACATGGCCACCCCAGACCCAGTGTCTCCAGACTCCCCTCTTCAAGGCCCCGCCACTGCAATCAACATAAGTTTGTGTCCCTTCAGCAGTGTTCTGGACTTTTTGAGCTCACCTCATGCCCATCCATCCCCCTCTAGTATCAATGGCAGTCAGCACCTATGACCGTGCACTCCCAAGGGGGCTGGGAGGGTGGGACCGCTCAAGTTGCCAAACACCATGTACACTTCAAAGGAATCTTCCGCCCAGGGAACATTGTTCACATGGCCTCCGCAGACCCAGTGTCTCAAGACTCCCCTGTTCCAGTCCATCCATCCCCCTTCCCCCTCCTCAGTATCAATGGCAGTTCGCACCTAAGTCCATGTGCAAATCAACAGGTGTGCATCGTTATCCTAGTTCTGTACTTGTTGGACACTTGTACCATGAAACAGGAACTGGTCCAATTTAGCTCACCGACTGCCCCCTTTGTGGGCTATCGGGTTTGTGTGTTGTGGACCTATATTTTGTCTGGTGAGCTATCTTGCAATTGCTGGCAGTTTCCTTCAAGGCCCATGATATCCGTTGTCCACATAACCAGGCCAGACACAGTTTCTCCAGACTCCCCTCTTCAAGACCCCGTCCCTGCAATCAATCTATGTTTTTTTCCACTGAGCAGTGTTCCAGGCCTTTTGCGCTCACCTCTTCCCCATCTATCCTCCACCCTAGTATAAATGGCAGTCGGCACCTATGTACAGGGTCGTACAGCGCCATACGATTTTCTCTGGCACCAATGGAAACGTGTCACACAGTTCGAAGTTGATATTCATTCCTTTTCGGGCACCGTTTGAATATTACCCAAAGGTGAGTATTTTGATGAAAAGGTGATGCAAATTGTGCTTGTGAAAAAATATATATTCAACAACAGTGTTCACTACTACTACCCACATATTGAAGTTACTCATCAAGCTAGCATTCGTGGCGCAAAAAAAAGAAACGACCCACACAAGGATTTTTGCATTTGTGTTAGAAGCCTGGCCCTATTGCTCTATATGTTGTATGAATAGGCCTATGCCTGTGCACTCGCAAGGCGGCAGGGTGGGTGGATATGGCAGATGGGAAACTCTGGCATTGAGGCTGAGTGGGTGTCAACAAACACGTCATACATTCACATAAACACCCACTTTAGAAAGCCTTTATAAACACCTTGAATTTACCTTGAGAACATCTCGGAGATCTACAAGGTATATCGGCATCAAGCTACCTGTTCCAAGGATAACTGTTCCATGGCTATTTGTTCCTCACCTTGCTGAAACAGCCAATTTGTTTGTCCAAGTAAGGGTAGGCCACCTATGTACTTCTCTATGTTCATCTATCGCTGCTCTGAACTTTTCTGTAGATGTAAACCCAAAGTACCCAGGATTTCAATGTTTATTTATCTCAACGACTTCAGCATTATCGAATATTTGAAGTATTTTGTTCTCAGTAAATAGCACATTGCATCACTGTGTATTATAGTAGAATGGAATGTTTTGTGGTCCAAGTTGGCAAGCATATTTTCTTTTGATGCTTGAAAGTTTGTTCGACGGACGAGTAACATGTTACGATTTGCGGTATATCAATCAATTCTATAATAAAGTCCAGAGTGGGGGTTGTTATCGGTATGTGTACTGACTGCTACGGACCCATGGAACACCCCCCTGTCACAGAGGACGCATACACAGTGTTGTGCCTTTGGGCTCCGGGCACACAAAGCCTTGCGTGCGTGGGAACACCCCTTTTATTGTCACATGGCAGAGTTGCGTCACTCTGTCGCATGTCACCATGTGACCCACTACATTCTTCCTTTTTCATAACATATCTAAACACTTTAACATTCGACATCAGTGAATTAACCAAGAGCATTGCACAACACAGAGTGCATGGGTATTGTCTTTGAACTGACACGTATTACTCAGGCACAACATAGTCAACGACATAGTCATGAAACCGAGAGGGCATCCTTTTCTCCTCGCACTGAGGATGCCTCCGAGCTCCTCCCCCTCTCGGTCATCCTTCACTTACCGTGTCTGGAGCAACCGACTCTGTGGGACACCATCAGCCTTGATCATCATTATTGCCCAAGGTGCCAGCCTCCTCACCCACACCCTCAGGCAAAGGAGCCTCTGCCATCCTCCTGAAGAAACTCGAGTTCTGAGTCACTGTTCCCTGCTCATCCGCAGCGGTGACCATCGACCCCTTTACCTTGACCACCTCCATTGGGTGTGGCTCATGGGGGAGGGACAGCTTACCTTCTGGATGTCTGTTTCTCACCAGCACTTTGCCACCTTCCACCAGGTCATGGGTTTGCAGGTTTCTCCTGACGTTCTCGTGCTCATTCCTTGACCCTCTTTCTTTGAACACCCTGGCATCATCAATTTCACAGGGACTCCTTCCTTCCTTCTCTGGGATGAGGCAGCTCGAGTGCCTCCTACACAGTGCTTTCGTCGGTACTACTCCCTTGGAGCTGTGAGGGGTTGTCCTGTACTCTCGCAGGAACTGGTAGAGGGCTCATTTGGGGCACTGCCCTTGCCCCTGGGCAATCCTAAATACCCTATTAACTGTATGCATGAAGCGCTCTGCTTCTCGTGTTGTCCCTTGGCCATATCGGGGATATCTTCTGAAGCAAGATGGCACAATCGAGTAAGAACTCTGCAAACCTCTCTGCCTGAAATGGCGGGCCATCGTCCGAACATATTTCTTTCGGGAATCCATGAGTCGCGAAAACCTTTTCCATCACAGGTAGTATGCGGTCGAATGAGGTGGAGTCCTCCAGCTATACCTCTAGGTATCTTGCCCACTGGCCAATGAGCACCAACAAATGGGATCCTCCTCCTGTGGAACCAAAGTCTATGTGAAGTGTGTCCCATGGTTGATCACTCCTCGGAATGGATTCTATGTGGGGTTCCTGGCATACTGGAGCCGTCAACATAACTCTCAAGGTTTGGGAACCATACTTTTAGGCTCAGCCCGGCCATGGTCTTTGCAAAGCCTTGGTGCCTGTGGTGAGCCAGTCCTATGACCCGCATGATCAATGCCATTGGGACCACCATTCTGACACCTCTCAGCAGGAGTCCCCCATCCGTGAACGACAGCTCATGACACACTCACCATAATTGTTCCATCCTGGATCCTTGCATCCTCCTGTTTAGACCCATCAGGGCATTCTTACACTCCCTGTTCTGCATTGCCACTCTGATGAGGCCAAAACATTCATCCTGATTGGAGGCTTCTGTCATCTCCTGCACAGATACCGAGAAAGGCGTGGATGTCTCTACTACCAGGCTCACATGTTCATCAGCTTCGCCGGCTTCCTGGTGCCCCTTTTGCTCGTTGAGGTGCCTTGATAGGTAGTCCGCTGCATTGTTGGACCCTGGGCAGTACACCAGCTTCACCCCGTGTTAAGATGGATTTCTGAACTCTGACCTGGTGGGCGGAAGTTCAGAAGGCCAGCCTAGTTTCTTGGAACAGGGCAACCTTCTGGACAAGCCAGACCAAGCAAAGTAGCATTGGCGGCGGTCAAGACTAGGTCTCAGGAGGGGTGAGGGTAACTGAAAGACCTCAATGAGCACACAGAGTAAAGGACACTACAAATCACTCCCAGTCAGGTGTATATATTAAAAATACATGTACATTGAACTTCAACATAAAGCAATTATTCAACAGTAATACATAAGATCAATACAACACTACAATAACACATATATACAATACCAAGTGGCCTAAAGGGTTAAAAGCACAGAATGGGTCCACAATCTAAAAGGGAAGGAAACACGCAGAGCAGATAGTCTTTAGGCAGTTCTTCATTAAATAAACCCTAACTGAGAGGCAGTGCAGTCCCTACGAAAGGAGGAGCCTTGTGCTCAATGTACTTTCAAATGCTGGTGCATGCGATAGTGCAGAAGGGCGAAAACAGGGTCTCTTGCAGGGGCTGTAGCAGCTCAGGAAGGTGGGTAAAGCGATAATCGCCAAACAAACCCTAAAGCTCTTCCCAGCACCAATACAGTGTACTGGTTGCAAAATGTTGCTCCTTAAATTGACTCCCACACAAAACAGCTGCCTAAACATTATCGTCATTTATAGACCACCTTTGTTGGTCTCAGACTTTAATGATGAACTCACACTACTCCTGAATAATCTTAAATCACCCAATACAGGAACAATACTCCTTTGTGACATAAATAAATGGCGAGGCAACACCAAAGACCCAGGAGCCATCAATCTAGAAGAATTTACAGAACTGCTCCTACTCAATAATAAATAATGAGCCTACCTCTATCACAGGAAACCAACTTAACTGGATAGTTAGCCACAATAACAGCCCCAGCAACCTATCCGTGTATTTGGTCAGACCACTACTAAATTGAAGCCATACTCACACCCAAACAAAAACTTGACAAACCTAAAAACACCCCAAATAAAGTCCAACGGAGGAACCTAAAGAAAATGACCACGGCCATACTTGCTCAAGGAATTACTCACATCATGAACACCACGACAGATAGTGACACATGTAATAAGATCATAGAAACATACAATAATCACTTTCAGGAACTAGATTCCCATGCCCCCGTAAAAGACAAGCAAGTTAGGCCTAACATAAACCACCAAAAATGGTTCAATGAAGAATCCACTGCGCTTGAACAAGAAAAAAGAAAACTTGAAAGGAAATGGATAGAAGACCCTTCTGAGGCAAACAAAACCAATTGGAAGAACACAGACACTAAATACAAGAACAAGCTGGCCATACTAAAAAAAAAAACATTATAATGAACAAATCGATTCTGCCACAAATTCCACAGGAAAACTCTTTCAAATTTTGAAAACCATAGAGAAACCTAAAGCCCTTTCCCCACCATTTCAACCTACTGAGACAGACTGCGAAAAAGTCCAAATAGCTTTTCAAAATGAAATCCTCAAAGCTAGAGAGACGATAACAAAGTGCAAGACAAACAGCCTTCCTCAACCTACTTATATTAGGGATGAAACTCAAAAAACAGTTCACACCAATAACTATGGACAGTATGAGGAAAACTCTTTCCAAAATAAACTGCACATCGTGTACACCACCTAAACTGACACTCGACAACCCAGAAACATTCCTTCCATTCCTTAGAAGAATAGTACACGCTTCCTTTAGAGACCACACTGTACCTGCGACCTAAAAACAGTTACGGTTACACCTCTGCCCAAAAAAACAGAACTAAACCAACAAGATCCCTCAGATCTTTGACCCATTGCCAATTGGAATTTTCTATTGAAAATACTAGATAAGATTGCTACAGAACAGTTACAAGAGTATGTAGATAGCAACAATCTCCTCCATCCACAACAGTCAGGATTTAGAAAAACACACAGCACTGAATCTGCTCTACTTGACCTGCAGACAGAAATGTTGAGACTCCTAGACCAGGGCAAAGTAGGCTTACTGATCCTATTGGACCTCCTGGGAGCTTTCGATTTGTTAGATCACCAGAAGCTCCGAGAGGCCCTAGACCTTGTCGGAAACTGCTCCCATGGAGCCATTGACTGGATATCCTCTTTCCTTCAAGACAGACAATCTACGATAATCTGGAGTAATCATGCATCACCAACTAAACCAGTGGATTGTGGCATCCCACAGGGAGCCAGTTTCTCTCCACTGTTGTTTAATCTATATCTGCAGTGCCTATGCACATTGTTAACCCATCTCGGCATATTTTTCACAAACTTTTCCGACGGTACAGAGTTGGTGTTCGAACTCAGTGGAGACTATAATCAGGACAGCAAAAAACTAACGTCAGTCTACAACACCATGGAAGCCTGGATGAAGGCGAATTGGATGTGCCTCAATGGCACTAAAACCGAACTCATGATCTTCGGCTCGCCCCACGCCAGAAAAGAACTCAGCCCAGCTTACTCGACCTTTAACATCAAAGAAACACCAATTCAGGTGCCAGAAAAAGTCAAAACGCTAGGAATCTACATGCAGGCATCGCTGGGAGCTCAAGCCCAGGTAGTCTACTTAAAAAGAAATTGCCACTACTACCAGAAACTCTTGAGGAAAATCAAACCCCTACTTAACAAGCAAAACAGCACAACTATAGCTAGGGCCACTATACTCTCACAGCTAGATTATGGAAATGCTCTGCTTATGGGACGCCAGTAATAAATGCCTTAAACAGTGGCAGGTGATTCAGAACAACATGGTAAGAACTATAACCGGCAAAACAAAAAGAGAACACATCACAGGAGAAAGGAGAGACCTACACTGGCTAGCCATAGATGAACAAATGACATTTAAATCTTTGACCGTGGTTCACTGCTGCCTATATAGAAATGCCCCAATATACCTCAAGAAACAATTCAAGAGATACGTACCAATTCGAAATCTCAAATCCACGAATAAAGGCCTATTACATGTCTCACTAACAAAAAAAACAAACGGCCTAGGCAGGGCATTCTCAACCAAAGCAATAGCAAAATGGAACAAACTACCTGAGACCTTAAGAACTGAAATACATTTGCTATGCTTTAAAAAGAAACTGAAAACCCTATTATTCAAATAAATCATTACTATATCCTACACCTGAACATCTGAAATATACACACTTGGTTGTTGTCCCGTCACTATGTCCCTGTCTATATGGAACACGCTCTGATGCCTGCAGGCTGCAGCGCTATACAAATACATAAATAAATAAATGAAGAACAAGTTCCCACTATTCGTGGAGGGTCTCCCCAAAAGGGCAGAACAGGTTCCAAAAGTTGGGAATGAGGCGTTAGCACAGGCTACCTGTGGAAAGGTGAGTGGTCTTCAGGGGACACTTGTGAGTAAAAGTGGATGGATGCACTAGGGACCACCAGTAAGGGTTGCAGATACTCACCGCCCCCGGCATACTCCGGACCCAACTTCGTCAGTCGAGTCCACTTCAGTTGGAGGTTCAAATGCAGTAGTTTTGTGGCTCTGCAGCTTTCAGCAGCGAAGTTACAGCGATGATTCCCTGATGGGACAGTGACAATTTCTCAGCTCCTGGTCGATGGATCAGGCCAGTTTCACTGTAGCAGGCTTCTGGGCACAGAGGGGCACAGCAACAAGGCACCTGCGAAGTTCGCGGCCCCGGCTAGGCGACACAGTAACCGTGTGTACTCCGGTTCGGGCACTCTCTCTTTATTCCAGACCTGGGAATGGCAAGTGTACAAAATTCAGTGTGAGAGTGCCGTGAACACAGAGCTTGCGATGTACCAAGTTTCAAAGGTCTCCGCGAAACGGCTGCGGTTTCAGAGCAAAGGTTCTGCACAAGCTGGTCAGCCCACCGGTTAGCCCAGGGACACTTGCGAAGAGGCTTACCTGCAGGTTTAGATGAAGGTACAGTGAATAGTTGGTCCCACTATTCAAATTGGTCCAAGCACCTTTGCAGACCTTCTGGTTTTATCAGATGGAGAGGGGTCCAGCGGGACAACAGCAGGCTCAGGGTGCCAAACCTTCCAGCGGGACACCAACGGTTTCTCGACTCATCTTCTTAGTTTCAGGATGCTTTGATCCTATCCTAGGTTCAGTGAGAACTCAAGAGATCGACCTGGTTTGGGTGTTTGGGGCCTTCTCTTAAATAGAATCTCCTTCGCGCTAAAATGAAGATGACCCAATGGGAGATCTGCTCACATACAGGCACACCAGTCGTGGACCAATCATGGACCACGGTGGTCCCTGTCATTCACAGCACACCAGACTCTCTGGCACACAGGATGTATATTGGACCTAGACAGTCTAGCCCACACACAAGGCATGCAGAACCCAGCGAAAGCATGCCGTTTCGCAGACATGCCCTTAAAGACAGTCAGTACGGGGAGACTTTGTTTCCCTTAGTCCTTTTCCAATGTTGCAACTTTTCTGCAACATGTTATAAGTGCACAATATACCTTACAGTACAGTGCGTTTGGGTCTTCCTTTCATTTGCAAAGGCCCTAGACTCCCTCAAAGGATTTTTTAGGAGAAGTGCAGATGTGCCTTGGATAGGGCTGGTGGCAGCTTATCTTTTTGCAAATCTTTAACCCTTTCTTGCCATGCAAACCACGTTTACCGCGGTTGGCACAGGTAGGTGGTCTGGTTCCAAAATGGCCTTGCCACAAGGTTCTTTGTCCTGCCCTTTGACCTTTCCCCATGATAAAGTGAGCAAAAAGTTTGGGGGTAGACAACTGTAGGGAAAATTACACATAACTGGGAATCATTCCTAACACCCCGTACTCTAGCAGCACCAACATTCATCTTTCCATTTGTGGATGAGGCTTCAACAATGATCCGGCCAGAATCGGCAACAGTGGCTTATGGTCAGTTACTACTGTGACCGACTTTCCCGGTATGTATAGATGGAAATGGCGGCAACCCCACAGGACCGCTAGCACATCCCTTTTGATTTAAGAGTATCGCTGCTCGGTGTCAGAGAGGGCTTTGCTCGCAAATGCCACCAGCTTCACATTTCCAGCAGAGTCACACTGCGTCAGGACTGCTCCCAGGCCAAAAGGGCTGGCATCAACAATGATTTCCGACTCTTGATAGGGGTCGAAGATTGGCATGGTCCCTTCCTCCATGAGGGCCCTCTTGATATTTTCAAAGGCTTCCTGCTCCAATGAGGTCCATCTCCATGCTGTGTCTTTTCTGGTAAGGCTTCTCGGGGGTTCAGACAGCGTTGCTAGATTGGCAATGAAACGCCCACGGTTAGTAACCATCCTGAGGCATGTTCCCGGGGGTTTGGCGTCCTGTATATCCTGTACCTTCCGGGGGTTCGGCGACATCCCTTCTTCATGGTACACAAATCCAAAATATTTGGATTTGTTGCTCAGGAACTCACATTTTTCCCAGTGCAGCGTTAGTCCTAGTTGCTTTACCCTCTCCAGCGTCTTTTCCAGCCATGCCATGTGCCCCATTGCTTATGTTAATCACTCCTTTCAAGCCCGCCAGTGCCTGCCTAATGACGTTTTGGAACACTCCGGCCGCAGACGACACCCCAAAGCTGAGCCGTTTGTATTAGTACAGACCTCGGTGCGTCATGAAGGTGATGATATACCTGGATTGGGGCTGGAGAGTCACCTGGTGTTACCCGACCAGCAAATCTAACTTGGAAAAAACTCATGCCCCTTGAAGTTCCCCCACCAAATCATCCATTGTTGGGGTCAGATGACTTTCCCGCTTGCTTTCCTGGTTTGGGAGCCTCATGTCCACGCATATGCATACTGACCCTGGCCATTTTGGTTTTCGCGCCACCACTATTAGGGATAGGGCGTAGTGGGTAATTGTTGGATTATCCACTGACCAAATTGGGCTATCTTGGTAAAAGCAATATCTGCACGCTTTCCTACTAAACTAAATTGTGTAATCCTGTGCAACTCACTTTGACATGGAAGAGCACTCGCTATTTTCCACCCACAAATACGATCACACAACTGTACACAAAACCTAACATGAGCAGAAAAGTATTTTTCATTATATAAAAACAGTCCTTTTGTGTTTGCAGGTGCTGGTTACTGGCGTGGTGGCAGGATCTCCTCTTTCTCTAGCAGTGATCACGCAAGTTCCTCTTTAAGATGACAGTGCTGGACTGGCCTACAGGGAACTCTACTACAGGGGCCTCTGCTTTTCTGTTCCTCTTACCCTCTCTCCAATGCATCACACCCACTTTATGTCATCCATCCTCAACCCTCATATCTCTTTGAAGTAAATAATTTGTTATAAAGCTTCCAGTATGTTGTTCCTCATTATTGACAAATGTTATCTCATTATTGACAAATGTCATATGTCCGTTTTTTGTTATTTGTAACTATTTTTCACCCCTATCTAGAGACAAAATATCTTTCAAATTCACAATTTTTACCCATTTTTCCAAATATACTTGTGGCCAAACCAACCAAACGAGCGGGTTTGAAGAGTTGGCCATGCTCACATGATGTAACATGAGGCCGCTTTGAAAAACCTTTCCAGGGCCACTTTGGTTCCCAGTCCATCCATGTCCCCATATGATTCTGAGCAAATAGCGCACAATTAGGTTTTGAACAAACCAGAGCCGTGGACTCTGAGAATAATGTTGTTAGTTTGGCATTTCTTGTTCATTTCTAAGGCTCCAGATGTAATATACATAATGCTTTGGGGTGCCCCAAGAGGAAGAGGATAGCTGTGGGAATGCAAACAAGGGAGAGGAAAGCAAATAAAAGGTCATTGATAGTTATTGGTGCATTCAGAGCAGTGTAGGTGTAAGACCAGCCAGTGATAGGGTAGAGGAGCAGAAAAATGGTGGGTGGTTGAACCAGTAAGTGCTTGTTAGTAGTTGTCATTGTCCCTTCATTTGGCGTTATGGGTTCATTGTTGTGGGTTGGTCAATGTGGTGAGTGAGAACTCCCACTATTTTCTATAGTTTGAAAATGAGCTCCTTGGCCGAGCCATTAGCCTTTTAGGTCAAATGGACCCATCTCTTGACGGAGGGTTGTAAAGTGAAGGCACCCATATTATTTTCATTAAATTGTTTTCTTTTCCTTAAATGTGTAAGATTAGTGAGTTTGATTCATTGGGCCTCATTATAAGTTTGCCGGTCCGGGAACTACGATACAGGTAAGCTTGCCGGTACCGTAGTTCCCGGACCAGCAAACTACGAGTTGTGCTCGCAGGTGCCTTTCTGCCGGTTTTCAGAAATGAAACGCCGCCATCTTGTCTTTCTTTTGATGCGAGAGATATTTGCTGCTACTCCTGACGTTATGGGAAAATGAAACACAGTATAAAGCTATTTGCAGGTCAAAACACATATAAATGCTATCAGGGTGGAGGTGGGGGGAATGTCTAGAGGGCACTGAGGGAAATTTGGGAGTTGGATGGGGTCCAGGGACCGAGTTTGCAGCACAAAGCTTTGGCCAGTGACTAGATTGCAATGCAGGTCTCCCATACATGCAGTAACCAGGACAGCCTCTGCTTATAGCTTCATAGTGAGGAAGGGGCTAGGCTCCTCAAGCCATATTACTTACAAGACCACTTAGAGGATGGGCGCCCAAATGGGCATCTGAGTTATTATTTTTTAAACTGTGCTACTGTCAGTCCTTGAAAGTTTTGCACTCAGAGACCATTTTTTGCCTTTTGCTGAATTGCATTCTGGTATTTGTAGTCCCAAAGTCAATAGTAAAAATATATTTTTACAGCAACAGGGGGTTTCCCATCCATGCAGTAAATGGGACGAACCTTGCTTAGCTTCAAAGTGAAGAAGGGGTTATCCTCCTAAGGCCACATTGCCTAATATATGTTCCTACCTTACAAGACCACTTAGAGAAACATGGCCCAAGGGGGCTGGATGCTTCCTCTCTTTGAAACTATCAGGGTCGGTCCTGGTTACTGCATGGATGGCAAACAGCCCACAGTCCTGAATGCCGTGTTTTTTCTTAGTTTTAAATATGTCATAACACACAGCATCTGCATTATTATTTTTTAAACCGTGCTACTGTCAGTCCTTGACAACAGAAAGCAATTGGAGACAGACAAACATAGCATGTACACAGTCAATCTTATGGTATAACAAATATGTAGCACCCCCAGCCATAGCCTTAGGAACAACCAACAACATTACCAAGTCTGTCTTTACCCCCAGTACATATTTAATCTGCATCTGTAGTGCCGGCCAAGTAGGACCGGAACATGGTCCTAATGTTTCGAGGTCTGGATGATAGGGCAAGCGTGTCCATATATTGAGGTTCAGTTTCTTGAACCCAGGACAATGCCAAAAACCATTCCTTTACCCCTGTTTTTTTAAATCCTTCCACTTCAAGAGAAGACTTCGTTTGGCCACCATGCAACCAACATTTACAAAGGCTCTATGTACTTTGCTCTGAAGACCAGGCCATATACCAAACAGTGCTCCTATTGGGCACCATTCCAAAGGGTAACCCACCACCCTGGACAAAATATCTAGTATTTTATTCCAGAAGACTCTAAGGTGGCGGCAGTCCCAAAACATATGTAGATGATCCCCTGGGGCGCATGCACATCTAGAGCAAACAAGTGGCTCAGTTTGAAAAATGTTGGTTAGTCTGGCTGGGGTGTAGTATAGCCTATTTAATATTTTGAATTGCATAAACTTGAATCTAAAACTAAGAGATACCCTCATTGTATGGGTGCACATGTGCGACCATAGGGCATCTGTTAGTTCCATCCCCATATCTTCCAACCAGCGGATTCACACACGTGAGGTTGAGGGAGTCAGTCTGTTCAGAACCATGCTATAGAGAGTGGAAAGGATGTGTTTGCAAACCCCAGCGTTAACTATATGTGCCAATTCCGGTGTTTCAGGAGGTTCATTTGGGTGCATAAGCCATCTGTTGGTCACTGCTGAGCGGACCCAGTAGTAATGGAGCAAGTCCTCTCCAGCATTACCAAGCCCGGGCTTCCATGTGATGGGTGTAATGAATTTCTCTTTGACGTATAAATCAGCCAATTCTCTATAGCCCCGCCCCTCCCATCTTACTTTCACCGCCCCGTCCCATGTTGGACCTATTTCCAGGAATTTCCACAGTGCGACCCATCTATAATATGGGTGGGGAACCCCTATGGGGGCCAATATCGCAAGCCAATCGTTCATCGTGGAGGCGACTGGATCGAAAGTGCAACTGTCTTTGTAGTGTTTGTCCAGCAGCAGAGTCTTGAGATCGGACCGTCCTTCTGCTAATGTTTCTAGTTTTACATGAGGTGGTGGGTATTACATCACATACCAGAATGTGGCATACTGCGTAGCAATCCAATATAGCTCCAAATAGGGGGCTGAGAACCCTCCTTTCTCGTATGTGAAGGTAATCTCCTCCCATTTCTTCCGGACCGCTACGGTATGCCATAGAAATCGTGTAATTGAGCCATGCAATTTGGCGAAGTACTGCTTGCAAGGCCACAAAGGGTCATTAACGAACATATGTTAGGCAGTAACATAATTTTAATTAGCAGGAGGTTGGCTACAGCAGAGAGTGGGAGGGATCTCCATCTAATTAGTTTGTTTTCAACATGGGTGTTAATTGCTCCTTAATTATCGCGGAGTAGGGAGGAGCAGGTTCTGGAAACGACGACCCCCAAATATTTAATGTGATCGGGAGACCACCGGAGCGGGAAGGATCCGTGAATTTCACATGTATTTTCCATCAATGGAAAGACCTCATATTTGGAAAAGTTAATGGTGAAGCCAGAGAATTCACCAATTCATCTAAAATCATGAAGGATAGGGTCCAGGTTGGTGTGAGTGTTCCTAACAAATAGCATTACATCATCAGCATTCAGGGAAATAATTTCTGGAGGGCCAGCCAGGCGTAAGCACTGGTGACCATGGCATGCTCTTATGAAGTCTGCCATGGGCTCTATGTCCAGGATGAAAAGGATCGGGAGTGGGGACAACCCTGTTGCTAATTACCGCTATGATCTCTTCAAGTGCGATGGCAACCTCAAGTTCCGGTCTGGTCTGGGCATTAAGGCGTGACAATGGGATGTTGTCTAGAGATAAGTGAATGGCTTGTTCCCCCTGTAACGGTTTAGCAGTATATAGTGTTTTATAAAATTATTGGAACATCGCAACAACCTCTGTATCTTACCATTCAGTGCTACCTTGTTTATCCAGTGTACTTTCTACCTGGTTTTGCCCCCTCTCCATCTGAACTAGTCTCGCCAGGGTTCTGCCCGGCCGGTCCCCCTCCCCATAACTTCTAGCCACCTGCGGGCGGGAAAAATAACAAATCTCCCTCTGAGCGTGGGACTCGAATTGTTCCAATTCGGACCGCATTTGTTTTAGCAGCCGAGGGCCAGGGGTACAGGAGTATTCAATTTTGAGCTTTCTGAGTGCAGTTTCGGATTTGTTTAAGTCCCTCCTAATGCTCTTAAGGACCCTGGCTTCCCTTGATATCATCACCATCCCCCTAATGTAGACCTTAAAGACCTGCCATCTAGTACCCAGGGGGGTCGGTGGGGGTGGAATCTGCTGCATTACAGGTGAAAAAGGTTTCAATGTCTGCTTTAATCTTTATTTTATCTTTTCCAGCATATTTATTGGAAGATTTCCTCTCGCAGGTTATTTTTCTGGTATTCATTACTTTTTTAAATGTCCAATGCTATTTTGTCTTGTGCACTTTCTTCTAATGAGAAGGTCAATTCAACTACATTTGTATATTTCACTTTAAAATATATGGTCTCTTACTGTGCGCATATTCAGGAGTGCCAGCATTTAATTTTCGCTATGGGGGTAAAAGTACTTGGGCATATGTTATTCTTGCAGCCGATCATTTTTTACCCATATCCGTGCTGCTAAAATGTGGTTAGTGGGATTTGTGCGATGCATCACAGCAGTCACCAAGAGACTGGCCATAAAACAAGGGGCTTGTAGAACACTGCTTAACCAAAGTGTGTGATCGTCAACAAATAATGTAATCACACAGTTACATTGACTAAAAACATTGGGAGTTCTCAAAGCCTGCAATCTTTTATACATAATAGAGAAAATAGATATTTATAAAGCTACCGTGACATCGAGAGTGAAAAATCACTGGTGACCCGCGTTCTCCCATCCACCGATCCATGCAGTAACAAGGACCAACTCTACCTAGCTTCAAAGGGAGGAAAAGGCCAGTCCCCTAAGGCCATGGTGCCTTACAAGTAAGGCAAAGTTACAAGACCACTTAGAGCAGCGGTATTCAAACTGTGGGGCGCACTCCCACAGGGGCCGTGGCAGCAACCCTGGGGGGCCGTGAGAGCCCAGCATGAAATGTAACATTTTTAAATCTTTTTGTTTTTTAGATTGGAAGAAATGGGCAGGGCGGCTCACATGGTCGGGCTGAAGCATGAAACTGTCTCAGGCACCAATGAAAACGTGGGCTGCAGTTGTAAATCGATATTCATTCATTTAGTCAAAGACTGTTTGAATAGTACCCAAGGGGGTGCTTTGTGTTAAATGTAAGTAAATTGTGATATTTAAAGAATATTTATTCAGCAACAATGGTCAAAATGACTAACTGCATAGTGAAGTAACTCATCAAACTGGCCCACATTGGCCAAAAAGGTAGTCCATTTTGACTGGCCCACACTAGCATTTTGAATTTTTTTACTGGCCCACACTAGCATTTTGGATTTTTGCTACAGGCATTGCCCTATTGCCCGATAGGCCAGTCCGAGCCTGACGGCTCATCCATAATGGCCAAGTGACGCCCACCCAGTTGCTCCCTCACCCATTAAGGAGGAGCTAAGGAGCCAGCCCAGTGAAACAATGAGCACTCCCTCAGCTGCTTTTTCCAGCTAGGGAGTGCTCCTGGGCTGGCTGAACTGTCAAATGGAAAGACGATTTCCCTTTGACAGTTCAGTTCAGTTCCCCAGCCGCACATGCTCACTGAGCCATGCAAGACTGGGACGTTTTGCTTCGCCAGCATTGCATAGCTCATTGGAAATGTTTGCTGGGGCACTGCATGTCTGAATGCGCGAGGAGGAGCTCCTGTGCCTCCTCGAACATACAGACGGAGCAGCCTGGAGCAGGGTGTTTCAGCATCCACACGCAGGCCAATGCAGAAGGCACGTTTACATTCATTATTTTTATTTAAACATGCATATGGATGCGTGTAAGCTTGTGTTATGCGTGAGTGTATGGTGATGGATGCTCATGTGAATGATAGGGATTGCGGGATGAATGTGTGTGTGTGTGTTTGTGTGTCTTAGTTTGTTTTGGTCTGTTGAGCTGATTTTGGCAAGTGGTGGATAGAGGGTGGAAGGAGGGTTGTACAACTAAGGCATTTTAAAAATGCCTAAATGCCTTTATTGCACAATCCCCCTACCCACCTGCCAAAATCAGCTCTCCTTCTCAGGCGCTGTGGAATCCAGGGGGCAGGGATGGTATTTTTTTTACTGGATTTCTATCATAGATGTCCAGTCAAAAATACCATGCTTTCTCCCTTGGCACCCCAGCACCTTGCATACACACATAATCATTTTGATTGTGTTAGGCCCAGTGGGGCCCAGGTGACAGAAAATAAAACACGGACACATTTGCAAAACCATGCTTTCAGGTACTTGCCAATGCTCCTTGCACGAGTTTGCTGCAATCTGTCCATGTTTTTTTTTTTTTAAAGTGTCAAAATTTATGTACATAAAATAGTCATATAACTGAGCACCCACTTGGCTAAATGCATTCAGACTTTGCACAAACATTCAAGGTGGGGTCTATAATTTTTCTGAAATCTTTTGTGCACATTTGTCAAACTGCAACAAAGTTATAAGCCATCTAAAAATGTTGAGACCCCCCTCTTAAATTGCCCCTCTTGACACAATCCCACCAAACTTTGCAAAAAAATTCAAATCTGATTCTAAAATATTTTTAGAAAGTGTTGTGCAAATTTGTCAAACGCCACCAAATTTATAAGCCTTGCAAATGTTTTGGGCCCCTCCTCTAATTTTGCTTCCTCTTGGCGAAACAGCACCAGATTTTGCAGAACCATTCAGGGTCAGGTCCAACATGCTATTGCAACATTTCCTTCAGTTTCATTGAGAGGCGTCAAAGTTTTAAGCCATCCAGATACTGCTTTTCAACAACCCTGTAATGCAAACATATGTATGGATGCCCCCAAATTATTATTATAATTATTATAATAATTGATAATTGACTATTTGCGAAATTCGGGGATTGAAAAAACACCCAGTTTTTGGCTTTTTATGGCCATCACCCATCACATCCTCATCATCCCTCACCTCACCAGAGATTGTTTCATGAGTTTGACAAGTGCAATGTTGTGTTTTTTAATATGCTTTTACCGCGATGACCATGGACATCAGCGGCTGTCCGCGGATCCAATATGGCGCGTTTCAAAAATATATGATGCACCTTCCATTTTTAATTGACCAATCAGCGGGCACATACAATGTCTGCGGCCATCATGGCTCTCTTTGATTGGCCCACGACGGTGTCCGCTAACCAAATAGGGAAGTGAGTCCTGCGGACCAGACCAAGATATCACTACTTTTTTACCTACTTTTTGTCCTTTTTTAAGGACACTACTGGATGGATTTACACCAAATGTACAAAAGCATGCTTTCAGGGCCAAGCCGCTGCTCCTAGCGCAAATCTGGTGAAATTCCATCCAGCGGTTTGGGCTGTAGGAGTCAGCAAAATCTTTTTTCCATTGCGTCTATGAGGATTTCCAAACATTTTAGGACCCCCCCCCATAACTTTGTTCCTTTAACAAAACCGCATAAGCCAACCAAAAAGTGCTCTTTCTATGAATTGAGCAACTTAACTATAACTACACAGCCGCTACCGCAGGTCGTGTAATATATGCATATACATATATTACTTAATTATTGAATTTAATTGGTAGCATTATATATATATATATATAATATGGTGCCGCTAGTTGTCCTATAGTTAACCTATAGTTAAGGTGAAGGACTTTCACTAAATGTTATAACTAATACCTTTTCACAAGACATTTTTTCAAACATTTTTGGGTTCCAGGGGCCAATAAAATGGAAAGTTTGGAGAATACTCATACAATGCTTTAAAAGTTATCGAGCATCACAACCTCTTTACATTTTTGCATTGTTTTGCCCACAGGGAAGGGATGTCATGGATGATTCCATGAGACATCATCATTGATGTCCTCATTGTACTCTATTTTCCAGTGATGCCATCCATCATATGTGAAGTCATCAGTGGCGTCACATGGGAAGTCATCATTGTGTGCATGGGGGATCAGTTTAGCTTCAAATGCCTGCCTCACTTTAAGGATTTTGCTACATTAAACAGACACCTTAACGTCACTTCAGCTTAAGTTATATATGTATATATATATATATCATTATTTTCTCACACTAGGGGTTTCGAGGGGTGCACTCTGGTTCCCAGCTTAATGTACCTTCTACAGTCCAGGTGATCAGGTGATGTTCTCCTCCAAGCTCGCCTTCATGCCTCTTGCAATCTTCAGGGAGGCAGTCTGTCGAGGTGTTGCTGGTTAGTACTAAGTACGGTCTCGGAGGATTCGGGTTACTGTAGTAAATGCAGGTAGCCAGGAACCAACTCTCCCTCCGATTACACAGTGTAAACCCACAGTGGTAGGGTATGGGGGTGGAAAACCAACAGGGTGGCTCTCCAGAGTGGGGCATGTGTCACCCTGGTGCTGCCCCTCTGGAGTCTGGAATTGCCACATATTTTCTCACACTACGGGGGTCGAGGGGCGCATTCTGGTTTCCAGCTAAATGTGCCTTCCACAGTCCAGGTGATGTTCTCCTCCAAGCATGCTTTCATGCCTCTTGCAATCTTCAGGGAGGCAGTCTGTGCAGGTGTTGCCGGTTAGTACCAAGTATGGCCTCAGGGGGCTTTGGTTAATGTAGTGAATGCAGGTAGCCAGGAACCAACTATCCCTCCGATTACACAGTGTAAACCCACAGTGGGGGCATGGTGGAAAATCAACAGTGTGACTCTTCAGAGTGGGACATTTGTCAACCTTGTGATCCACCCTGTTGACCATTAGATCAACCCATGAGCCTCGCTTGGACACCTGAGGTGCAGGAAGGAAGGTAATGTTTTTATGTGGAGAGCAGCACACATGGCAGTGTCATGGAGGCAATCCAGGTTTTAATGATTTCAAAGACTGCAAGCTTGGAGTTGTGTGAACTGAAGTGGCTATTGACGGAGGACTTTTTTCTTACAGAGATATTGAGAATGTCAAAGGCCAGTAGTAAGAGCGGTAGATGTGGAGGAGGAAGTAGAGCATGAGGCTTGCGAATAGGATGCTGGGGGTGGTAGTAAGGGTGCAGTGTGAGTGACAACCAGAGTGCTTTTGATAGTGTGAAGAATAACAGTAGGAGAGGGAAAGGTAGGGGCATAATGAAATGTCATCTCCCCACCCCCACATGGATTGTCTCCTAGGGGAGAAGAATAGCTCAGGAGCAACGTGTTCGTTTTAGAAGCAAGACAACACACCACAGCATGGGGACAACACACCACAGCATGGGTTCAAATCCCGATCCCGCGATTAGAAACCACTCGCTGGCATTAAGCATCTTATAAAAGAACAATTATAATAATACGTTTTTAATTTTCTGCACCGCTTCATTTTGATCTGTTGTCGCGGGCCATAGGAGTGGGGCCCATAGGCCGGTGACTAATTGGTCTAATGTATAATCCGGCACTGCACCGCCTAACCCTGTTGGCATCCAATGGCCTTGCTCTTATCCCCCGCCAGTGCCCTACATGCCTGTCTCTCCCTGTGTGATACAGCACCAATAATGGGTTCTACTTCCCTGTTTGTGGCTTTCGATCTCCACTATCCTCTACCCAGCCCGTTTCCGTGTCGCTTTCTGTTTACAGCAGGAAGGACAATAAACTGGCTGGAAAGGCATTCCCATGGCACCCTGTGCATGCATAAGAAGCCTGTTCGCCAGTGTTGCTGTGATCGCATTACTATTGAATTTAATTGAGTGAATGCATCAGTGATTTCCTTATCAAGCAGCAATTGTTGCTTTAAATGGTTGCAAAAATGCAAACATTGCACTGTTCCTATTGCACAACGGCCCTTTCTCATGTCTTGCTCCAGCGCCACCCTTCCTCTGTACTACACGCAGCCTTCACCTTCCAGTATCTCTCTCACTGAACCCGACTGAGGAAGTGTGGGGGTCTATTCCACCTCCTCCTTTCTGAGAGCAGAAAACAACAGTCTGGCATAAATTATATTGAGGACAAATACAGCCGCGCATTAATAGTTGCCAATGATCATGAGCTGGCCACCCAACATGGAGCTGAAACCCTAAGTGAATGGGGCTGCTGTACCTCGGCTGGACAGGAATGTATTAGCTTACCCCATGCTACCTGGGGAACAGCCATTTATGGCATGTCCCAGGCAATATTAATGACAGCCTGCTACTAGCCGACGTTCTCCTACTGTATCTAGGCCACTATGTTCTGTCTGGCAGACTGATATTATGCCACGGGAAAGTGAAACTGTACCAAACTGCAGCCATGCAATGAAAATTGCCATCTGGGCACTGCTTGGCCGTGTGGCCTTTCCCTTTTACCATTGACGTAGAATGCCCTTCTCATTAGTGCCCATCTAGCATGTGCAGCTGAGGCCGGTATCAGTGAAGGACAAGCCATTCACTGCCACACAGTAGCTGCTTGTAAGGTGTTTATCTAATGCCTCCCCACACCCCCCCAAAAGTAGGGAAATGGTCTCTTAATTCGATCTCGGTTTATTGCGGTTTAAATGTTAAACATTACCCACATACTTACAGCAGTGCAGTGATTTTCGACTACCTAAACTTGTTTAAAGGATAAGAGATGTGATAAAGCACTGCCCTTGCCCAAACCTTACATAGTATAGTAACACGATTTTATTGATACACTTTGGCACCATACTTGAGAAATCTGTCCTGATCACATGTTTGTTAAAAGTTAATACAAGTTATGAAATGTAAAAGCATTCAATGGAGTAGTCCAGCCATGGTACAGGCTGGCCCGGGACAAAGGGGTGGAGAGGAAGAGACACACTCTCTAGCTCGGGTCCTGGAGTGGGTAGATCATTGCAGGCCCTGGATTGGCCTGCAGTGAGCCACCAATCACTGGACTAGCTGTGGTAAGGTTGACTGTTTAAATAACTTCAAAGACATTAAACAAGTCAAAAACACCCTCTGACTCATTGTGGTATATTATAAATTAAATTTAAACAAAACAAAACAAAAATTCAGGTGATGCATTTGAACTCTGAATCTCACGCAGCAGAGACCCAGACTATACCACATTACTAACCGCCTAAATGGAACTCGCCATTGGCCCAGTTCTTATCACCACTTCAGACAGCAGTGTGTGCTTGTCTTTTTTCTCTGTCAATGTATTACATATCCTCTCATAGGGTGCCACCTAGATTTATCTGCTGATCACCTTGAAATCGGCCTTCAGCTTGCTTCAAAATAGTACTGCAGGCATCTCTCCTTTTTTCCCTCATATTAATTAACTTTTCAGCAATTGCATGGTTTAAGGCACTTAAAACACAAGCGTGCCACAGCATGTCACCAATCTCTGGACTAGCTGTGGTCAAATGTACTGTTTAAATGACTTCAAAGATATTAAACAGGTACGAAACACCCTCTGACTCATTGTGGGATATTATAAATTAAATTTAAAGAAAATAAAGTAATACATTCAGATGGTGCATTTGAACTCCCATACTCATGCATCATGTCCCAGACTCAACCACAGTAATAAATACCTTGTTGTTTTTTTTTTATTGGTACAGTTTTTATAACCTCTTCAGACAGCAGGGGTGCCACCTAGATGTATCTGCTTATCAACTTGAAATCAGCCTTCTGCTTGCTTCAAATAGTCCTGCAGGCATCTCTCCTCTTATCCTCTTGTTTTATATTAATTAACTTTCAGCAATTGCATGGTTTAAAAAAATTAAAACACAAGTGTTCCACAGCATGTCACAAATCTCTAGACTAGCTGTGGTAAAATGTACTGTTTAAATAACTTCAAAGACATTGAACAAGTAAAAAAGAAAAATCTGAATCACTGTGGGATATCATAAATTACATTTTTTTCTAAACGACATTCTGACGGTGCACTCAAACTCTGAACCTAGTGCATCATGGCCCTGGACTCTCTCTGTAAAGACTGGAGGCTGGTATTATGCTTACTCTTCTTTACTAAAATTCAAGCAGCAATCTTAACAAATAAAAAAATCATTCAACACAACTCAAAGAAAACTACCATTTTCTGTGACAATATAGTCTGTGCAGTTTGAAACTCTTTTGACCTCAGTCAGGCATGACACATGTCCTAGTCTACCAATCATGACGTCACAGTCCTATAACCTTCAAAGTCTTACACTCCACTTTCCCATTCCTTGTTGTCGAACAGCAGATAAGTACTAATTTGATTGTTTTATGTGTGACTGACTGGCTAGTGCCATTACTTTAGAGCACAGGGTATGCATGGTTAGGATTGCAGAGTACCTTTTCTTGTTCTTGGTTAATGGTTTGTTTACAGGAGGCAGCGCATAGCTGCAGAACAACGGATGGGGAATCGAAACAGTTATGCATTTAGAACTCTGTTGACAGTTTCGGACGTCGCAGTTTTGTCTTCCTGCGTTCAGTGACCGAGCCTGTTGATCGCTCCATACAGCGGACCATCTGCCTTGTAAGTTTTTTCGGCAACAGCCTTGATAAAAGGAAACTCGGACTCATTGTGACAATGCCACCTAGTGGCTGCAAAAATGTACCCCGCTGGCAGTGCCGATCGCGTTGAGGTGACTGACAGGCAGTCCTGAGTGGTCTTACAGCGTTCTACATGGAAAGTGTAGGCAGCCGCTGCCTGTAGTGAACAGTCAGCGATCACCTGAATAAGTGGAGTGGGGCAGACCCAAGAATTCCTGAAGCTGGTCAGCGCACAAGCATTGCTCAACATGGGCTTATAACATAATGTTCTATTAATACAGGTGGAAGCCCAAGACTAACTAATGCACGATACAGGCCCCAAGTAAGCCTATGAGTTACCGTGCGGAAGCTAGCCGTTTGTCTCCTGTGCATTACACAATATGGCATGGGTGGGAGGAGAATCTTCTGACAGCGCGTAAAGCAGAGAAGGTCCTTCAAACCTTCTGCAGGACACCTCTCTGGGACAGCTGATGGAGCAAGCAGCATGGGCAGGCCATTGGCCATTATCCCATAAACTGAACTTTCTCCAGGACTGGGTCCCCTTTGCACAAGGCCTCAGAGCTGTGAGGCCCAGAACCTGCAATAGGCAATGGCAGGTGGAACATGAGGCTTGTGGCGCACCACTGTCCGTATCACACAAAGGACACAAAAAGGAGAAGCGCGCTAAGGGAACGGTGCAGTGGAAGCGGCAAGGTGAAATACCCTCTAGCCCAGAGAAAGACCAAGAGGGCACGGACTCCCACACTGAATGGGATTCCAGCGGCAATGAGAGTTCTCACCTTTCTGTGAGCTCAGCAACTCCTCAATAAGGAGAACTGTGCAAAAGGTGCAAGAAGAGCGTTACGAAATGCCAAGAGTGTTCCCCGGAGACCCCTTTGATCCATCCCTGCTACTCCATCAATGTTCTTCGGAGTGGGAGCCCCCAGCGAAGGTCGCAAGGTACTTGAGCAAGCGACTGTGTACGCCTATTAATAAGGAGGTGAGGAACAAATTGATGGCAGAATGTCTCAGACCTTCTCTGCCGGATAAAATAGCAGACACTCCGGAGGTGGACCCCCATATGTTAACATTCATGGCGAAGTACATGAAGGACCTGAAAAAGGGCATTAACCGCTCATGGATAGCATGCCAGGACAGAGTCCTGGTTTCCGTAGGTCCATTGGTCAAGATCTCACAAATGGTGGAAGAGGCCAAAGAGGGCACGCCTATTGATGTGCATATTCTGGCTGGTTGGGCACAAAAAGCAGTTTGTCTTATAGGTAACGCCAATTGTGCGATAGCAGCGAAGTGCAGACGATTGATGTTAGTAAAGATGTACCTCAAATTCGGGGAGTTGGCATCCTCTCAGGCCACTGCGGCAGCTAAAGGGCTTTTCTTTTGGAGAAGCTTTTCTTCAAAGACATGTCCAGATTTGTTAGCACCTTCGGTGCTCTGGGCAAAGACCAGACATCATTAAAAAAAGTGTTTTTGCCCTGGGCCTTCGCCAGGGCTAGCAGAAACAGGCGCCGCTCCACTAGCCGCTGAGTAGGCCAGAGGCCCTATAGAGGATACAACTGGCAACAGCAGGAAGACAGAAGGAAGCCAGTGGCCAGCCGTCAACCAGTCGCAAAGTATTTAAAATTGCATTGTGAAACCTAGTCCTTTTCCCCAGTTTACAGGACTCTCAGACTTAGGTGTGTTTTTCCTCCGTTATTTAAATTGTATTGTGAAGTAGCGCCGTTCCGTGGTTTTGCCTCGTAGGAAAGCATTCATCTAGCAAACTTTTCTACCATTATCTAAGCTCCTGTCGTCTTGTCCAATTTGTCTACTATTGTCTAGTCTCTCACTGTCTCGTCTCTCACTGTCTCGTCTGCTTGCGCCCCTCCTTGTGTCCTTCCCTAGGGTTCTCCCCGCCACATCCCCGACCCCGCCCCACCCCCTTCCACACCCTTCCTTTTCTCTCCTCTCCCTACCTACTTTATGGTGCTCTCTGTCTCTCCCATCTTTTCTAACTGCTTCTCTATCGACCATCCTGCTTTCCTCACTGAATCTGGTAGGAAGAAGTTTAAAAAGTGCATCCTGGTTTCCAACCCAGGCCTCCCTATCGCTGATACCTATACCAGTGCTTCCTCCAGACAAACCACTGACATCCTCTTTGTCGTTCCCTGACCAGACCTATGGACTCTACATATGGTGTCTGTGCTCTATACTTCTCCCATTAATGGTGGCACCCAGGGGGAGGCCCTCATGCCCTCCTTCCACTCCTCTAAGGTCATCATAATTGTTTACTTGAATGGTATTGTCTTATTCATGGCATTCAAGCCAACCTTCTCCTCTTTGATAGACTCTTCCTGCGCCTCATCAATTTCCTTTCTTCTCTGGCTGTACTTTCTTCCCCCTCCACGTCCTCCTCGCCTCCCCCTGCTGTCTCCTCCTTGGCTACCTTGCCCTCTACTCCTTCCTCTTCTGCCCCCCTCCCTCAGGCTTCTTCCACACCTCCGCAGGGCGTACCTCTGAATTGTACCCCTCCCCGGAAGTCTTTCAAGGTTGCAACCTTCTCCATATTGCCACTCTAGACTCTTGCTCAGCTGTCAAACACTCCTCTGACATCTGCTGCCTCCTGGAGGATCTTGACCTCGATATCCTCGGTCTCGCCGAGACATGGTTTGCGACAAGCTCTGTCACGAGCTTTGACACTCTCCTCCCTGATGGCTACAAGATCCTCTCCGCGCCCAGATCCTACTGTTCCAGAGGGGGTGTAGTCCTGATCTTCCCTAAGTGGATTCCTGCCTCTGTCATTCCTAGACAGGCCTACTCATCTTTCAAATGCCTCGTCTGCAGGCTCTCTCTCTCTCCTGGCCATTCCCTTACTGTGGCTACCATCTATCGGCCACCTGGTCAGATCTCCTCCCTTCTCTCTGAGTGGGTGGACCTCTCCTCTTCCCTCCTGGTCTCGACCACTCAACTCCTCCTTCTTGGAGACTTTAACATCCACCTGGATGCTTCCTGTCCTTCCTCTGGACTCTTTTGCTACCTCTGCGATTCTCTCCCACTTTCTATTCTCCCTCTGGCCCGACTCACTCTGCAGGGCACACTCTGGATGTTCGGATTACCTCAGACCTTCCCCTTTCGATCCATCTCACCACTCCTCTCTCCTGGAGTGATCACTTTCTCCTTTCCTCTCAGCTCACCCTCTTTACCCCTCAGGCCAAGCCTACTCCAGAACTGCCACCTACATTCTCGTTATCCGACCCATGAAGCGTGTGTCAGTTGAGGCTTTCCCCGCCACTTTCTCACCCCCCATGCTCCATTGGCTGACTCACACCCTGACAAAGCACTTTCCAATGCTCAACTCTGCTATATCTGATACTCTCGATATTCTTGCCCCTGTCATGAGGATCCGCTTGAATCCCAAAGCCAAGTGCAACTCCTGGTACGACTCAGACCTCGTCACCCTTAAACGCAAGTGCAGGGTGGCTTAGAGGAAATAGTGTGCTTCAGATACACCCTCGGACAAACTGGCCTGCTCCAAAGGCAATACTGGCTCTCAGTCCGCACCAAGAAGAGAGCCCACATCCAAGCCCGCGTCTCTGCGGCATCTAACAACTCCGTCAAACTCTTTAAAATCTGGAAGGAGCTGGCCAATCCTGTTGCAGTCTCTACCTCTACTGTCCCCTCCCTGGCCCTTGGCACAGCCCTGGCTTCTCATTTCATCTCTAAAACTCAGGACATCCTGTCCTCTCTCTCTTCCTCTCCGCCTCCTCCCTCCACTCTGTGCTCTTCCTCTGGCACTTCATCAGCCACCTCTCATCCCTCCTTCTCTGCCTTTCCCCTGTTGTCCCCAGACGAGGTTTCTAGACAAGTCTGATCTATGAAAGTCTCATCAAAACAGGTTCACCCCTGTTACTTCAAAACCATCAAGGGCCACATTGACACCCTGGCTCCTGCTCTGGCTGACTTCTGCAACCACTCCTTTGCCACTAGAGGCTTCCCTTCCCCCTGAACCACTCCCTTGTGCACCCTCTTCTTAAGAAACCCTCTGCTGACCCTTCGTGCCTGGCTACCTATCGCCCAATCTCCATCACTCCTTTCCTAGGCAAACTCCTGGAAAAGCTGGCCATCTCCCAGCTGAAACTTCACACTGAATCTGTTGGTTGTCTCCATGACCATCAGTCTTGCTTCAGAGCTGCCAGGAGCATGGACCCTGCTCTCCTGAACATCCGTGAAGACCTGCTCTCCAACCTTGATTCCAACACCCCCTGTGTCCTCATCTTAATTGATCTCTCTTCTGCCTTTGAAACGGTCAACCATGACATCCTGCTCAACCATATATGTGACAACCTGGGTAACCCTGAATAGGCCCTGGCTTAGCTGACTTCTTTCCTCTCTGATCGACCCTCCCAGGTCCAACTTGAGTCTTTCCTTTCCTCTATCTCTGCCTGTGTTGTTCCCAGGGGTCTAACCTCTCTCCCTGGCTGTTCAACCAATACCTGGCACTTCTTGCCCACCGCATTGCCGCTCTCTATCCTAAATTTGAGTACTATTCAGATGACACTCAACTCATTTTCAGGCTCACTTCCACCACCTCTTCTCCTTCTCTCATCTCAGACTGTCTGTCTGCTATCCAGGAGTGGTGTGCCACCAATGATCTCTGCTTTAATGCCAGTAAGACCGAGATTCTCCACATTGGCACACCTGCTCCCTCCTTTCCTGACACTCTCTGGCTGGCCTTTCTTGGCCCTCTCCCTGCTCCCACCTGTGAGGCTAAAAACCTTGAGGTCATCTTTGACTCCACACTCTCCTTATGATATGATATGATATGATATGGCATTTATAACGCGCCTATACACAAGTGTTTCAAGGCGCGATGAGGCAAGGGGGGTTGGGAACAAAGGGAGGACAGACAACGATCCTGCTAGGCCAGGTGTCATTCAGATCGAGCAAGTGCATGGGAAGGGGGGAAAGGAAAAGTGCGCAGGGGGAAGGGAGAGGGGAAGTGCAGTACATGGGAAGTGGAAAAAATATGACACATAAACAGCCAGCTAGTGGCAAGTGCAAGGAAGTGCAGACGTAAGTTCTTGTAACGGGACTAAAGGGATACAGAAAAACTGTCCCCAAGTGCCGGCGTTGCCAGGGAGGCAGTGCAGGTGGGTAATTGATGGGGCCTGGGCCAGACATCAAAAGGGTGGCCAGGTAACCAGTGCAGCTTCGGTCAGGAATTCAGCAGGGGAGGGGAGGAGAGAAAGCAGAAGCAAACAGGAAGGTTTTGAGGTGTTTCCGGAACCAGAGATGGTTCTCCTAAAGTTTCAGGGAGGCAGGAAGGCTGTTCCAGAGAGAGGCCCCTGCTGAAGAGAGGGATCTGCCACCAACGCGTTGCTTGGAGAAGAGACTGACCCTGAGGGAGTTGGAGGCAGATGACCGAAGAGCTCGAGAAGGGAGATATTTAGGAAGAGAGAGTTGAAGGTATTTCGGCCCAAGACCGCAGAAGGCCTTGTGTACAATGCAGAGGGTTTTGAACTAAATCCTTGCAGCCACTGGGAGCCAGTGCAGAGAT
Organism: Ambystoma mexicanum; assembly: GCF_040938575.1. NCBI lineage: Eukaryota > Metazoa > Chordata > Amphibia > Caudata > Ambystomatidae > Ambystoma > Ambystoma mexicanum. Next base: position 1,038,251,269 of record NC_090926.1, on the reverse strand, counting down.
TTCACTCCTGGAGAGATCCGATCCCTGGGCTTGAGGCCAAGGACAAGTCTCGCAGTCCTGTTCTGGATAAGTTACAGACGGCTGAGAGCAGCAGAGGCAGGCAGATTTAGATAGAGGCTGTTACAGTAGTCCAGCTTGGAGAGGACCAGGGCTCTGGAGACAGTGAGCTTCTGGGGGAAGGAGAGGAAAGGAAGAATACCTCTAAGGAGGTGCAGTTGGTAGTGTGACTTCTTAGAGACGTCAGAGATGTGAGGGGAGTAGGAGAGTGCAGAGTCGAAGATGACCCCAAGGTTTTTAGTCTTGCAGGTAGGAGTGGGAGGAGGGCCAAGAGAGGCCGGCCAGAGAGCTGCAGGGAAGGAGGGAGTGGGTGTGCCGATGAGTAGAATCTCAGTCTTACTGGCATTAAGGAAGAGGTCGTTGGCGGCACACCATTCCTCACCATTGCATACTTCTCTCCTCACATCTCTGACATCTCTAAGAAGTCCCACTACCAGCTGCATCTCCTCGGAGTTTGTCTTCCTTTCCTCTCCTTCCCCAGAAGCTCACAGTCTCCAGAGCACTGGTTCTCTCTAGGCTGGACTACTGCAACAGCCTCTTTCTAAATCTGCCTGCCTCTACTTTGCGCCCTCTGCAACTCATCCAAAACAGGTCTGTGAGACTTGTCCTTGGCCTCAAGCCCAGGGATCATATCTCTCCAGGACTGAAATCTATGCACTGGCTCCCAGTGGCGGCGAGGATTAAGTTTAAAACCATCTGCATTGTCCACAAGGCCTTCTGGAGCCTGGGGCCTCAATACCTTCAACTCCCTCTTCCTAAATATCTTCCTTCTCGAGCTCTTCGGTCATCTGCCTCCAACTCCCTCATGGTCAATCTCTTCTCCAAGCAACGCGTTGGTGGTAGAACTTTTTCTTCTGCTGGGGCTTCACTATGGAACAGCCACCCTGCCTCTCTGAAACTTGAGGAGACCCATCTCAGGTTGCAGAAGCACATCAAGTCCATCCTCTTTTGCCTCTGCTTTCTCGCCTCATCTCCCCTGCTGATCTCCTGGCTGAACCTGAAACTGCACTGGTTACTTGGCTACCCTCTGATCTCAGGCCCAGGTCCCCTCCCTGCCATTTGCACACCTGCACTGCCTCCCAGGAAACCCATGCACTCGGGGACTGTTTCTGTATCCCTACAGCCCCCTACCAGCACTTGACACCTGATGTCTGCACTTACCCTTGCATTTGCCACCAGCTGGACGCACTTTTTATTTATTGTTATGCAGAATCCTCTGCAGTACCCTTAGGGAACACTACAGACAATTAAGTCCACAAGTGGTAGTACAATTTCACCTTTGGTACAAGCCTGTACTACACAGTTATAGTGGTAGCAGTAGCAGAGCAGCCAGACGTTTCTCAAGAGCAAATGAGCAGTAACAGGGATTACACAAATGACTACAATTACTGTGACTCACACAAACACTGACTCAAGGTTTCTGGTTAAAAAAATATAAGTACATTTATTTTTAAACCATCTGTTCACAAAACACTTCACTTCTATTAAACAAAACCACACTCTAAATATACTACACACAACCAATTCCTTTGGTTCAGGTCAATTCAAGGTAAGTACATTGGGATTTGACCGACAGGTGTTGTGAAACAAAAGACATTACCAGGGCTTTAGCAGCGCTCACTTTTTGACATTAACAACAGTTCGGTCTTACGAAAGAAAAGCGTAAACGCGGGAAGAATTGTAACCGTAGTCAAAAAGCATATTGAATAAAAACCAAAGAATAGGGAATACAAATCATAGGCAATACTTTTGTCAAGGCACTCAAATCAGAAGACGTGTTCTAAAAGACAGATAAAGTAAATAGGCCTGCGCCAGTGTCAAATGGAGCCGGGCTCTGTTGTCGAGGATCACACGATCAGAACAGTTTGAGATTAACATTGCCAGGAGTACTTGGATATTGTCAACGGGAAGCAAAAGTTATAAGAGGGAAGGAAGAAAGGACAAGCCTTCGGCAAGAAAAAGAGGTTCACCCCGATTCCTCAAGGTCGGACGGAGAGAACGACTAAATGGACACAGTACCTTATTCAAATGAAGAAAGCTGGTGCCACGGCAGTTGTTCCTGGTAGTTCCAGCAGACTCACGGTTCCTGAAGCTTCAGTCGTGGGGACAAGAAGGAGGATGTCTGGAGCGATCTGCACTACCCAGGGATGAACCCAGCAGCAGCAAAGCAACGGTGAATAAAAAGTGTGCTCCTTTAAAAACAGGAGAGAGCTCCTCTGATGGCTATGCGGACCACTACAGCTTCATGCAGCGATTTCGACCCAGGAGAGGATTCTCTGGCTGTAGAAAGGTGAGCTAGTTGATCCCACCAGGCTCAAGGGAAGAAGACTCCGGACTGAATCTTCTCTGTCGATGAAGGGTTGATAGCTCAGGACTGCAGCAGGGCTTCACCAGGACTCGGGAGTTGCAGCAGCCGTCTTCTTCTTCGCTTCTCATCGGTTCTTGTAGTTCCAGTGGCGACTCTGACTTCCAGCCCAAGAGTCCTGCCTTTTATGCCAAAATTCCCCATTCACACAGCCTGGCTGTCAATCACACAACAGGGGGGTTGTCCAGCCCGGACAACCACCTCAGCCAATAGACACAAAGTGTGACTTGGGTCTCCAAGGAGACCCTGTTCAGGGGGTTACTAAACCACTCACTCACATTCAGCCCACCTTGACACCCAGACGCCAAAGGAGGACTTCTTCGCAGAAGCCCGCCAAAGGACGGCGAACAGAGAAGGCAAACCTGGTTTGCCATGCAAAGTAAAACACAAGAAGAATGTTAACACAAAGAAATGGCGATTAAACCTGACCGGAGCCAAAATAAAGTATATTTGGTCAAGCGGGTTTCTGTTCGAGACTAACAAAATAGCCTAAAACAGTACCACGTGTATATACTATAATCGCGGTAGAAAAGTTAGGGTAGATACCACAGCCACCTGCCAAGTCTTAGTGTTAATGGAGCGAAACAACGCTCCAGGAGGTACAGATAAAAAGAGATCAGAGTTAACCCTTTCCAATACTCCATGTAAGATGGGTGTAGGTTAAATGACTACATAAAGTAAATGGCAACTTTACCTGTTTCTGGGGGACAGTAGTCAGCCCTAGAAAAATGGAGTCAGAGGGAAGTCTTAGAGACAACCCTGTGTCACTGCACGGAAGGTGATGTGTAACACACACAAAAAGGTGGGCTCATGGAGTGGTGTGGCTCCAGAGCCCAAGATCACACAAAAAGTAGAAATACACATGGCAAAACACATGTAAGAGTGGGAAAAAGGGTCACACTCTTACCAGGTGGAAAAAAATAAACCCCAGAAATCCAGCAAAGCTGCTGAGGGACTCACTAGGTAAGGGAAATTAGCCATAAATGAGAATTCTCCCTAACATTTATTTAGTGTCTTATTTATTTATTGTTTATCCTATGCACTGCCCCCTTCTCTTTACCCCTGCACTTTTCCCCTTCCCTCTCCCCTGCACTTGCGCAATCTCAATGTCACCTGGCCTAGCAAGATCGTTGTCTCTGTCTTCCCTCTGTTCCCCCTCCCTTGCCTTGTCGCGCCTTGAAACACTTGTGTATAGGTGCGTTATAAATTCCATATCATATAATATCATATCATAAAGCCAAATCCTTTCTTCCCTTCCAATTGAAGAGGCAGGGGCCAGATATGCCGCAGCAGCAACAGGACGCAAGCCACCAACACAGGTAAGCGTACAGTTGCATGCACAGTGCAGCGGCAAGCAGTGCAATTCCCATGATAGGTGGCAGGCTAGAGGTGCACCGAAGCACTTGGCAGGAGCTTACCGCTGACTCTTGGGACTCTGAGACATGCAGGGGTTGTGTCTGGAATTTTTCAAGAGCCCAAACAAGCCAGACCACCAAAGCCTTTTGCAATCTCAGAGGAAGAACAACGCCTCATAGACAAGGAAGTAGGGGAGTTCTAATGAAAAGGGTGATAAGGCCAGCGCAGCAGGTGGTGAAAAGCTTCCCAAGCAATGTCTTACTGGTGAAACAGAAGCAAAAGGTCAGGCCGTTGATCAATTTCGGACAACTGAATGCCTTTCTTGTGTACCGACACAGCAAGATAGAGGTAATCTATCTCTTCAGGGACATCCTGCACAAAGGGCACTGGCTAGCCTGCAAAGATTTGAGGGCAGCCTATCCCACAGTACCCATTCACGAGACGCACCAGCGATTCTTAGAATTCCTCTGGCAAGTCCAGAGGTGGGATTTTATGTGTCTCCCTTTTGGCCTAGCCTCAGCACTGCAGTGCTACACTAAGCTACTCAGACCGATAGTAGCGAGTCTGCACAAGCAAGGAGTGAGACTGATTGTATACTGCAACGATCTGTATCTTATGGCGCAGGATCTGAGGCGGCTGCGAGAACAAGTGGTCCTAAGGACAGGTCTCCTAGAGAAGTTGGGTTTTCTCATCATTAAGGCTCTGTTTTTCATTCTTGCCTGATCCTCGTAGCTGGGGTAAGTGTGTGCGCTGCTAGAGACAGCGGGCTCATACTTTTAAAACTTAGGTCCTGCAATTTGGCTTAGCGCTGCAGTGCTTGTCTGGGGCTTCAAGCCTCTACTAAATTAATACATTTTTGCTGTGCCCCTTGATGCTGCAAGGCCTGTGTTTCCCTCTTCCCCTCCCCTTTCCCTGCCTATTTGTCCTTTCACCCTCCTCCCTCCCTCCCGGCCACCTCCTCCATTTGGAGAATGGACCCTGACCCCATGTGTGTGTCTCACCCCACGGGCTCTGGTTTTCATTCTTGCCTGAACCTCGTGGCTGGGGTAAGTGATTGCACTGTTAGAGCCAGTGGGCTCATACTTTTAAAACTTAGGTCTTGCAATCTGGCTTTGCACTGCAGCGGTTGTCTAGGGGTTCAAGTCTCTACTAAATTAATTAATTTTTGCTGCGCTCCTTGACACCACTGTGCCTGTGTTTCCTTCACCCCCTCCCCTTTCTCTGCCTACCTGTCCCTTCCCCCTCCTCCCTCCCTCCCTGAAGAAGCCTTCCGCCGATCCTTCCTGTCTGGCAAACTACTGCCTAATCTCTATTACTCCTTTCCTGGGAAAACTCTTGGAAAAGCTGGTCATCTACCAGCTTACTCTCCACACTGAACCTGTTGGTTGTCTCCATGAACAGCCAGAGGCATGGAAACTGCTCTACTGAACACCCGTGAAGATCTGCTCACTAATCTTGGCTCTAGCCTTCCTTCTGTCCTCATCCTCCTAGATCTTTCCTCTGCTTTCGACACGTTCAATTATGCCATCCTGATCAATCGTCTCCATGAGAACCTGGGCATCACGGATCAGGCCCTTGCATGGTTGACCTCCTTCCTCCGGGACCGTCCTTCTCAGGTCCAACTGGGGTCCTTACTCACCACCAGCTCTCTCTCCACATGTGGTGTTCCCCAGGGCTCCAACCTCTCACCCTCGCTTTTCAATGTCTATGTGGCTTCTTTGGCCCGCCTCATATTTACCTTCCCCTCTAACTTTCAGTGCTATGCGGATGGAACTCAGCTCTTCTTCAGGATCCCCTCTGCCTCCTCCCCCTCTTGCTCATTCCTGATTATCCACAATTCAGGAATAGTGCACCTCCAACAATATCTGCCTCAATGCCAGCAAGACTGAGATCCTTCTCATTGGGACCCCTGCTCCTGTTTCCCTCTATCACTCTGGCCACCTTCCTTGGGCCTTCTCCCTGCGCCTTCCTGTGAGGCAAAAAACATTGTGGTCATCCTGGACTCCACTCTATCTTTCTCTCCTCACATCACGGACCGCTCGAAGAAGTCACAACACCAGATGCACCTCCTCAGAGGTATTCTTACTTTTCTCACTTTCCCCCAGAAGCTCAACGTCTCCAGAGCCCTGGTTCTCTCTAGGCTGGATTACTGCAACAGCCTCCTTCTGAACCTGTCTTCCTCGACTCTCTGCCCTCTGCAACTATCCCAGAACAGGACTGCCAGAATTGTCCTTGGCCTCAAGCCCAGGTATTGTATCTCTCCAGCACTGAAATCTCTCCACTGGTTCCCGGTGGCTGCAAGGATCAAGTTCAATATCCTCTGCATTGTCCAGAAGGCTTTCTGGCGCTGAGGCCCTCTGTACATCTAACTCTCTCTTCCAAAATACCTTCCATCTCAAGCCCTTAGCTCAGCCACCTCTAACTCTCTGATGGTCAGACGCTTCTCCAGTCAGAAAGTGTGAGGTAGATCTCTCTCCTCTGAAGGGGCCTCCCTCTGGAAAGGCCTGATGCCCCTCTCAAAGTCGAGCAGAACCACCTCTGGTTCCGGAAGTAGCTCAAGACCTTCCCTTTTCGCTTCTGCCTATGCGGACCCACTTGTTTTCTGTGCTGACTGGTCCCCCAAAGTTGCACCTCCCCTCAAGTCCGACTGGAGAGCTTCAAAGACAAACTCCATGGCAACACTGGGGGAACTGACATTTGGCTGTTGCCTGGAAAGGAAAGACCATATTTGAACGACAAAAGCCAGCCCACCTGGCTCAAAAAAATATGTTATTAAATAAACTTTTAGACTTTTATTTCTGCAACTGGACCACACAATAATGCGAAAGTTTAACAGCTTAAATGTAATTTTTTTGTCATTAAAACAAGACATAGTATTTGTCCCTAGTATGTAGGGAACGCAAAAAGCAGGAGAATGTAAATTATGGGAAATGTATACATGGTGGAACGTTAAATATTAATGCAAACATGCTCTGTGATAATAGGTACACATATATAAAATTGTAGAATTTTAGGTGAAATATTTCCCACTGAAAATTGTGAAAGATTATTAGGAGGGCTGAATGACACCGTACAAACCGGGGAGTTGGACTGCCATGCTCTGTATGAAATATGTCATTTGTCTGTGTGATTTTCAAAAGTGCCACAACTGTAAAAATTTGCAATTTATGTCATAACTGATTGTTGGCAAAAATAACTGGGAGGGCATGTGCTTTGTAAGCACATCCCATAAAACTGATGTCATGTCGCTGAAGTAAAACCGGTTAACAGGAAGGCAGTAACAGTAACTCCTGACCAATCCACTTGTTAGAGGCATGTCAAGCCAAAGGTCTGCCCCCATCGTTAGTCCTGTGATGTCACCCGCTTATAAAAGGTAGAGACTCACAGAGACAAGGGACACTCTCTTCAGAATTTTCCAGCTCTTGCGTATCCAGATATTCCATATTCATCCTGCAAGAATCCAGATTCCACTTCCAGGCCAGAGCATAGCTGACCCTATCCAGGCAGGACCATTCATCCAGAGAAACCCCACTAAAAATCCCCAAAACTCAGGGAGAAAATGGAAAGGTGGCTGAACCCTCATTGGGATTATCCAGTGCTGCCCGCTTGCCCTGCTACGCGATCCATCCAGCTCAGGTGCTGATGTGCCGTGAGCAGACCTTTTCCCAGCTGTTTTCTGCTAGGACTATCCGACGCTGTGACCAGTGACCAGGTATTGCCTCACTGTCCAGAAACTCGGTCTGCTGTTCAAAATACCCCATTCAAGTGCTGGTTGTGAGTATTTCCCTTCCCCAACAACCACAAATTGCATCCTTTGCTATGTTACCTTGTATGAGGTCCAATCCCAGAGAAATTCCATAACTGCCTTAGGAGAAATCCTTACAACTGTCAGAGTTCTCTGTGCATCCTGTCCTTGATTTCTAAGTGTTAGCATCATTCTTCCACTAATTTCTGTCCTTGTGTAAGTCCTTAGCACTATTTTGATAAATTAATTAATTCTCCCTAATAAGAGGAACACTGCGTGAAGGGGTTAAAACTGCAGTGTAACCTTTCTATTCATGAATGGCATTTCTCTTTTCTAGCCACTAGCCACTAAAATCTAGTTTAAGGGAAACTTGCCCTTTCCTTTTCAAACCGATTTTCTCTGTCAACCGCTTTTATTTTTAAAACCGAATTTCCTTTCCCATTGAGAATCTTATCCTGTCATTAATTCAGAGCCACTCTTTCACTTGCATATTATCCCTGTGATGTGCACCTGTCATTCAGCATAAAAACCGCATTCCAATTCTGCCTATTTCACCCGCTTTTCAAACCGTTTTGACATTTAAACCTATGTAAATTAGCAAATGCAATTTCCATGCATGAAATTAGGCTGCACTGTGTTGTCACTTCAAAGTTGATTTTTGAACTGTATGCCCGTTGTTGGTACCTTGGCTTGTAGTTGTTAGTGTTCTTACATCCCTGATACTGTTATAACTCATATTTACCTCATTCATTCAACCGCACATTTAATTATGCAATTGCAAAGGTATTTAAATGCCTCCCATTTCGTGGGGGAAGGTTGGATTTTAATTCTATTTGCTGCCTAGTATACTGACTCATTTCTGATCCTTTTTATCTACTCAAAATTAATAGGGGTTTGAGGGAGCATTTCAGGGGGAAATCTTAACTCAGGTACTATCTACTCAAACAGTAAAATTGCTCCCATTCATTTGTGCTTTGGATATGTTATAGTAGAAGGTCAAACTAAGTGTATTTCATCAATTTACCTTGTAATTATTACCCCATTGGTGATTGCTTCCAATATTAAATCTGTATGATTTTCTTTGAATTTAAAATGAATAAATATTGTATTACCATCCACCGGCCTGATTCATGGTCCATTGTACCCGGGGTATTTGAAAAAGGGTGGTTGAGACGGGTTGGGTGCCAGCTCAATCCGAATTCTAGGAAATTGAGTTAAAGTGTTTTAAGTGTGCGCTGCATCCTAGGCTAGTGGCAAGAGTCCTGGTCTGGTGTGTGACGCCCGATTAGATTCCTTAACAACTCCACCTCTCTTCCCTCCCCCTGGCACTTCTCCTCTCCCTCTCCCCCCTGCACTTGCACAATCTGAATGACATTAGACCTAGTAAGATGGTTTGTTCGTCCTCCCTATGTCTCTGTACCTTGTCTTGTTGCACCTAGAAACACTTGTGTAGAGCCGTGTTATAAATGACACATCATATCATATCATAAATCCGTTACCCGCCCACTGCAAAGAATGGAGTTCCTGTGAGTAATCATAAACTCAAAGCCGGGAAAACTGAGTCTGCTCCTGAAGAAAGTGAATGTTATAAAGAAGCAGATCCGATCAGTCTTGTCCCAAGATCAGATCTCCCTCAGAGAGTTAGCGAGGATATTGGTGCGCTTGACCTCATCCATCCAAACGTTCTGAACCAGACCCTTTCCATTACCTCAAGATTCAATAACTCCGACAGGGAATGTCTTTCGAGCACACTGTGATGATGTTGCACAAGATGAGAATGGAGCTGGCCTGGTGGCTTCGACACATGGAAACGTGGGAAAGAAGGTCAATTTTTGTCTCTGCTCCGGACCTGGTGATAGAGTCGGATGCCAGCCGCAGGAGTTGGGGAGCCCGCTGCGAAGAGCTGATGACTGGGGGGGTGATGGTCCTTAGAGGAATCCAGGCTTTGCATCAACTGGCTGGAGCTGTTAGCGGACTCCTTTGAAATCAAATCAGCAACCAAGTGGAGGTCTGGTACTCCAGACACCGCAGGTATTCTAGTGACTAGAAGTTGAACAGCTCAGTTTTACGTGAGCTGATGCAGATGACAGGTCCTTACAAGATGGACCTCTTCGCATCTGGGTTGAACCACCAACTGTAACGATTCTTTAGCTGGAGGCTGGATCTGGAGGCAGCAGCCATGGAAGCCTTCTTACTGAAATTGGGCCAGTGCAGGAACTATGCCTTGATCCCCTTCACAATGATTGCGATGACACTGGTGTATGTAAGTCAACACGAAGCAAGATGACTTCTGGTGATGCCAGCTTGGAGAAGTCAGGCTTGGTTACCTGGTATGCTGGAGCGCACCTGCGACACCCAGATCCTTCTACCGGATGAGCCGGGAATTCTGGCAGACCCGACAGCTATCCAGCACCCTCTCGTCATGCTGGGAAATCTAAATCTTTTAGCTTGGGTGATTTCAGGACTGCCTGGAGAAAGCCAGGACTATCGGGAGAGGCTGAGCACCTCATTGGAGAAACCTGGGCACCTTAGACGGCCAAATCCTACAGGACAGCTTAGAATGGATGGCTCAGCTGGTAAATGGATAGAGAAGTGCATCCAGCTACAGCAAATGTGATCCATATAGTGAACTTCCTGGCAAGCCTAGCTGCCCAAGGTAAGGCCTGTAGAACACAAGCAAGTTGACAGAGCTCTGATCGGTGAACATGCCCTAATTTTCAGACTACTCAAGGGTGTGAGTGATCCATCTGCTGATGCCCAAATATTCACACCTGTGGGATGTGAACGACATGCTACCGCTTTTCCTGAGTTGACCGGACAACAATGATTTGATCGGGAAAGCACTGTTGGCTAAATTAGTGGAACTGCGGTGCTTAATGGCCTGCAAAAGAGTATCGGACGTGAGAGCACTGGAGATAGATAGCAAATCTTTTTTTCTCCAGAAGGTATTACTTTCCACATGAAAAGGAGGACAAAAACCTGCATTAGAACTGTCACGATGCCTGCCCCCGGGAAACCAGGTTTGGCCCAGCTACCCCGGAAGCAGGCATCATGCCATTTAATGCAAGCCCATGAACCCCAATTAGGGGCTATTTGGGTGCAGTCCTGGCGCCAGGCTCATGATCAAGGACTTACGTGAAGCAGACCATGCTGCTAACTTACCTGAGGCAGACCATGCTGCCGGTGACCAGAAGTCAAATGAGGCCTAGGAGGGACTATTTTTCCCTAGGAACTATTTTTTTACTCGGGTGGGGCAGCGGAAGGATACTTACCTGGAACTACTTCCAAGGCTATTTAAACCACGCCCTGACAGCAACCCATGCTTCGCGTTATTCTGCACCTGCAGCGTAACGCTCACCGTGCCTGCAGCAGCTTCCAGTCAAGCAGAGGGAAGGTTAGAACCGGAGTTTTTACCTGCAATCCTTACCTGAATCCTGAATCTTCTTGGCTCTGACCTAGAAGGAAGAAATCATCAGACGCGCGCCACTTCGCATCCTGCAGCGCCGCGCGGGAACTCACCTGAAGCAATCCTCTGCATTCCATCATGCTTTTCAGCATCCAGCGGCCGCTCTCCAACACCTCTGGAAATAAAGACAATAAGGTGAGCAAGGGAGCATTCCCAGACAATAAAGGCAATCCCCAGGACTTACCTGATACCACAGGGGGTACTTACCTCATCTCGGGTCGGCGCGGCCTCCACAGCTTCTCCGCCGTACCCCGGCCCCAAAGGGGAAACAAAAGCAACACAAAAGCGCAAGTAGGGGAAACCGAATTCCGCTACAGACTTACCTGGTTACTGCCTGAGGCCGCAATCACCGGAACCTCCACCGATTCAGCGCCTGCAAAAGGAAAGGGTCACAGGTTACCAGGTCCTCATTATCGAACTGAACAGAATCCATAAACACTTACCTGCATCTTACTGGTTGCCACTTGGAACTCTTCTCAAGAACTATTAAGGCAACCTAGGGAATTTGGACAGAGTGAAGGCCAGACGTTTTTGAACTCTTTTTCAAACTATTTCCTTACGGAGTCAATACCGTTCTGCAACTCTCCAACATCCCACACCAGTGAAGTAACTGGTCATCTACGCGCCCCTGCGCTCGAGGCAGGATGGAGAGCTCATCTTTCCAAACTATCAGGTGAGAACATAGCAAGAGTTCGGAAGTAATTTGTGGGAAGATATCGCACGAGTGGGGAAAGGTGGGGTTGGCGCCCAGTCCCTGCAGGTGGCTAATTCCCTTTTCTCCATTACAGAAGAATATTCATACGGGCAAAACAAGCTAAGCTGGGTGGTCCGGTCCAGTCCATCATTTCGGCGCCCCGTGTGTCGCTGGAAGAGGTAACAACAGCCCAGTTCAGATCGACGCCCCCGTGGACACCAGGTGAGCGTAACAGAATGCGAAGCCCACCCACAAAAGGCCACCTGGGCATTATGGAGACCTCAGAGACAGATCAGTTAGCCCAATTATTAGGGGAGCTAAGAGCTGAAGTGCACTCCGCCCGCCAGGAAACTAATGCCCTTAGAAGGGAACTGATTGTTTCAAAGGAACGGACAGATGATTTGGCCAGATAGTTATTGCAAAACCAGGCGGGGCAAACACCACTACCTGGACTCGGGGTTAGTCCAGCTCCTGTACCATCAAGTAACCCAGTACAAATAAATTTGCCAGGAACTGTTCCATTGGCTCCGCCTGAACGTTTTCACGGAGACCCTAAAAGGTTTGCCGTATTCATGAATCAGTGCCGCTTACACTTTTTATGCAGACCTGCAGCATTCCCAAGTGATCAAGCCAAGGTAGCCTTTGTACTGTCCTATCTCAGCGGCAGTGCAGCAGATTGGTCCATTCCTCTAGTTAATCAGGATGACCCAATTCTTCGGGATTTCCAGGGGTTTCAAACAAGCATGGAAAGACTTTTTGCCCGACACTCACAGGGTCAGGCCCTGGATAACGAACTTTTGTCCCTACGACAGGGGAATCAGGATCTTCTTTCTTACATTGCAACCTTTAATAGACTAATAGTAGAAACCGAATGGCCTGAAGTTAAACGAATCACATTGTTCCATCGAGGGCTTCGAGGAGAACTCAAAGATGTCTTGGCCCGAATTGTGAACCCGCCTCAAGATTGTGCGGAATACATCAACCTAGTGGTCCAACTAGATCACAGACTTCAAAATAGGAAGGCCGATCGAGCCAAGTTTGAGAACCGAGTGTTGGTCAAGACCCACGTCAGTTCCAAGGGAGCAGAAGCCTCAGAACCTATGCAAATCGGTGGGGTGAGAGGACCCTTGACTCAAAAAGAGAGAGAAAGAAGACGGCAAATGCAGCTATGCTTATATTGCGGGAATACTGGTCATTTTCTGCAGAACTGTCCTATAAAACCGCCTAAGAAGGTCGTGGGGGCAGCATATAAAAACTCTGACTCGGGAAACTATCTCGCCCAGCAAACGTAGAGGTCCGCTTGCCGAGCTTAAAGAAGGACACTCAGACCTCACATTTCATCATTCCAATGGTCCTCGTAGATCCAGAACAGCCATCTCGGATGCATGCGGTAAAAGCATACGTTGATAGCGGAGCCATAGGAAACTACGTGGACCGTGAATTGGCTTCCAGGATGAACCTACCTCTCGCCCAAAAAACCACCTTAGATGTCATCACCACAGTTGATGGAACAGAAATTGCCTCTGGTCCCGTAACTCACTCCACCACAGAGATGACATTGCTGGCGCAGGATGGGCACGGAGAGGCTTTGGTGTTTGATTTAATCAAGGCCCCGCAGTTCCAAGTAATACTGGGGATACCTTGGTTGGAAAAACATAATCCCTGCATTGATTGGCGAGAGAAGAGAATCACCTTCCCAGAATGTGCGCACACCTGTTACCCCAGGAAATCCCAGAACACAGCCCTGGCTTCTGTAACCCCAGCTGCCATGCAATTACCTGCGGAATATCAAGAGTTTCAAGATGTCTTCCAAAAAGAACAGGCAAACACCTTACCTCCGCACAGATCGTATGATTGCCAAATAGATCTCATCCCAGGCGCACAACCCCCTTGCAGCAGAATCTATGCCCTTACGGGGCCCGAAAACCTTCACCTACGCCAATACATGGACCAGTACCTTGCTAATGGTTTTATTCACCCGTCTAAGTCCCCTGCATCATCCGCTTTGTTCTTCGTGCCCAAAAAAGAAGGTGACCTCAGAACATGCATAGACTATCGCGCACTGAACCAGATAACCATTAAAAATCGGTACCCGTTGCCTTTGATCCCAGAATTACTAGACCAAGTGAAAGAAGCTTGCATTTATACTAAACTCGACCTCCGGGGGGCATATCATTTGGTACGTGTCAAAGAGGGCGACGAATGGAAAACAGCTTTTCGCACTAAGTACGGACTATTTGAGTACCAGGTGATGCCTTTCGGACTGTGCAATGCACCAGCAGCCTTCCAGTTCTTCATGAACGATGTCCTTAGAGAACTCATCGATGTTTGCGTTGTTGTTTATATTGATGACATCCTAGTATATTCTTCATCAGAATCTGATCATATCAAACACGTCGAGCAGTTTTAGAAAAATTACGCCAGCACAAACTTTATGCCAAATTGGAAAAATGCGTTTTTCACACCACCGAAGTGGAATTCCTAGGATTTAACCTAACCCCGAGAGGAATCAGGATGGATACACGAAAGGTGGATGCAATTCTCAAATGGCCTTCACCAAATTCTGTCAAAGGTGTGCTAAGCATGCTCGGCTTTGCCAACTTTTACCGCAGGTTTATCCCAGACTTTTTGCATATTGTTCATCCCATTACGGCGCTCTTACGAAAAAACAAACGCTTTATGTGGACAGACGAAGCGGAAAGCGCCTTTCAAGAGTTAAAGGCTAAATTCACATCTGCACCAGTCCTAAGGCACCCACGTCCTGAACTCCCGTACATTGTGGAGACTGATGCATCCAGCTTGGCAATGGGAGCCGTCCTCTCTCAAAACGACCCCGAAACTAACCAGATTCACCCAGTGGCCTTTTGGTCAAAAAAGTTCTCGATTCCTGAATTAAACTATGCCATTACTGATAAGGAGCTGTTAGCTATCAAGTCCGCCTTCAAGGCTTGGCGGCATTATCTACTCGGAGCCAGACATACCATTACAGTCATCACCGATCACCAAAATTTACAATATCTAAAGACAGCTAAGGCCCAGTCTTCTCGCCAACTCCGTTGGGCACTATTCTTCGCCGAATTTGATTTTGTAATAACCTATCGGCCCGGTTGTAAGAATGGTAAAGCAGACGCCTTATCCCGAATAGGGATGGGAGAAGCAGAAGTGACCCTGGAACCCGTACCTATAATTCCTGAACAGCAAATTCTTGGCATAACATCTGTACAGACGCTGGAAGACATTCAAGGAATTATCCGACAACTCTTTGATCCTCTTGCCTTACAAGACTGGGCTAAGAAAGGCCCAGACTTCTCCGTCACCAATGAGCTACCATATTACCGAGGACGTCTATTTCTGCCACAAAAGGAACCACAAGAGCTAGTCGTCTCTCGTTACCATGATACGTTAATGGAGGGGCATCCTAGTATTACAAAAACGGAAGCTAAAATCAAGAAACAATTTTGGTGGCCCACCTGGCGAAAGGACATTAAGTCGTTTGTCCTATCTTGTGGCATTTGTGCCCAAAACAAGAGTCAAAAAAGAAGACCAGCTGGTCTATTACAACCTATGGACATCCCACCGATTCCTTGGCACACCTTGTCATTAGACTTTATCACAGACTTACCCCCGTGCTATGGTTTCAACACTATCCTAGTTATTGTGGATCTTTTTTCTAAAATGGCCCACTTTATTCCATTAAAAGGGATACCTTCAGCTGCAGCCCTGGCCAAGGAGTTCCTTGAAAACATCGTTCGCCTACACGGCTTCCCATCCGTGTTAATTTCCGACCGAGAGAGTCAATTCATCTCACACTTCTGGAGAAAATGTTGCCAACTGGCACAAATAGATGTTAGACTTTCAACTAGTCACCACCCCCAGACCGATGGTCAAACTGAGAGGACCAATCAGACTCTTGAACAGTACCTGCGTTTTATGCTACCTCAGTCTGAGAGCAATTGGAAAGACATCTTATGGATCGCTGAATATGCGTACAATAATTCAGTACACTCAGGAACTGGACACAGCCCCTTTTATACTATATATGGACATCATCCTCGAACCTCGGACTTGGATTCGCCCCAACGTTTGGAGATGCCTGCAGTAGACCATCTCCACACCGTCATTACACAAACCTTCAAGGAAGCAACAGAACATTTACAGAGAGCTAAGGATAAGTACAAGAAAAACGCTGATCAATTTAGGAGAGAAGCACCACAATACCAGATAGGAGACCAGGTATGGCTATCTACTAAACACATCCCACTCAAGGGAACACAAACCTTTAATCCTTTAATCCTAGATATTTGGGACCCTACTCGATCAAGACCATTATCAACCCAGTGGCCGTCAAGTTGGACCTGCCCGCCCATATGCAAATTCATCCCGTCTTCCATGTCTCTCTGGGCGCCAGGCTCATGATCAAGGACTTACCTGAAGCAGACCATGCTGCTAACTTACCTGAGGCAGACCATGCTGCCGGTGACCAGAAGTCAAATGAGGCATAGGAGGGACTATTTTTCCCTAGGAACTATTTTTTTACTCGGGTGGGGCCGTGGAAGGATACTTACCTGGAACTACTTCCAAGGCTATTTAAACCATGCCCTGACAGCAGCCCATGCTTCGCGTTATTCTGCACCTGCAGCGTAACGCTCACCGTGCCTGCAGCAGCTTCCAGTCTTCAGCCACGCCCGCCTGGATGCCGGAGCTCCTGAAAACCTGAAAGAAAGCAGAGGGAAGGTTAGAACCGGAGTTTTTACCTGCAATCCTTACCTGAATCCTGAATCTTCTTGGCTCTGACCTAGAAGGAAGAAATCATCAGACGCGCGCCGCTTCGCATCCTGCAGCGCCGCACGGGAACTCACCTGAAGCAATCCTCCGCATTCCATCGCGCTTTTCAGCATCCAGCGGCTGCTCTCCAACACCTGTGGAAATAAAGACAATAAGGTGAGCAAGGGAGCATTCCCAGACAATAAAGGCAATCCCCAGGATTTACCTGATACCACAGGGGGTACTTACCTCATTTCGGGTCAGCGCGGCCTCCACAGCTTCTCCGCCGTAGCCCGGCCCCAAAGGGGAAACAAAAGCAACACAAAAGCACAAGTAGGGGAAACCAAATTCCGCTACAGACTTACCTGGTTACTGCCTGAGGCTGCAATTACCGGAACCTCCACCGATTCAGCCCCTGCAAAAGGAAAGGGTCACAGGTTAGACCAGGTCCTCATTATCGAACTGAACAGAATCCATAAACACTTACCTGCATCTTACTGGTTGCCACTTGGAACTCTTCTCAAGAACTATTAAGGCAACCTAGGGAATTTGGACAGAGTGAAGGCCAGACGTTTTTGAACTCTTTTTCAAACTATTTCCTTACGGAGTCAATACCGTTCTGCAACTCTCCAACATCCCACACCAGTGAAGTAACTGGTCATCTACGCGCCGCTGCGCTCGAGGCAGGATGGAGAGCTCATCTTTCCAAACTATCAGGTGAGAACATAGCAGGAGTTCGGAAGTAATTTGTGGGAAGAGATCGCAGGAGTGGGGAAAGGTGGGGTTGGCGCCCAGTCCCCGCAGGTGGCTAATTCCCTTTTCTCCATTACAGAAGAATATTCATACGGGCAAAACAAGCTAAGCTGGGTGGTCCGGTCCAGTCCATCATTTCGGCGCCCCGTGTGTCGCTGGAAGAGGTAACAACAGCCCAGTTCAGATCGACGCCCCCGTGGACACCAGGTGAGCGTAACAAGAACAGCTATCTTCCCTCTTTTCCGAGAATCTGAATGTATGTCCGGTCAGGTGTCTGAAAGCAAACGAAGACCGTGCATCTCAGACCCACAGGAGAAAGTTGAGTTTTCATTGCGCTCTGTAAGCTTTCAAGGCAGTGTCCAATGCCACCCTGGCCAGGTGAGTGAAATGAGCCATGTAAGAAGCAGGTGTAGGCCCACTCCCCGACTTGGACACCCAAAGTATAAAGAAATATGACAAACCCCAGCGGGGAATGAGACCAAGAGGACAGGCTGCAAGTGTTTATCTCTTTATATAAGAATTGGCATCCAGAGAACTCTGCTGTTCGAGAGCTCTCTGGCAAACATTACAAAGATGGCAGCTTATAACAAGAAAAAACGTAATACATGACGTTGTTACATAGGGGACCTTATTGGCAAAGGATTGGGTCTAGCACTCAGACAGGTATACAATGTATAAGGCTGCTTCTGCTGGATTGGTTGTTCTGTTGGCGGGAGGACTTGTCCCACGAGGTCCAGTTGCCTGTTGTCCAGGAGGGGTGAGGGTCAGGTCACGGCGAAGCAGGGCAGGTCCTAACTAATCTAACATAACACATTGTTTTATGCATGCACTAAATAATCATTACTGAGGTTCATTTGAGCAAATCATTATAGCAATACATTCTAGGGTTACACTAACATCATTATTTATTGGGGTCTCATGAGGCTTATCACAACTCAGGGGGACTCTACTCAGGTGGGATCGTTGATCATGGGGTAGGTCTGGTCACATCAAAGAAGTTTAGGGGCACGCTGACATTTGTTAGTTCTAAGGGGCAATATATGGTGACAGAGGTGGGCTGGTGTTAGTAAGGGCACACTGGGGTGGGCATAACACAGAGGTTACATATCTGGTACATCAAGAGAATACCTATCGGGGGCCATGAGGTTATATTGGCAGTAATTTCCCAACATCGGGGGGTGTGGGGGCACGGCAGGTTTGTGGAGATGGATGAGTAGCATGGCCTGAGCCGGTTCACACACAGGACAGTGATACCAGAGGAAGGGTGAGGCGTTACATTTGTTTTTGTTGCAATTACCTCCAGCTCAGGCATGAGAATAAAGCTGCAAGGCTTTCAGGCACAGGGAAAAAAGGTGGGAGACGTTGGGAGCGCCGAGCGCGGCGCTGCAAAGGGGAGAGAAGCTTTCTCGTAGTATCGCAGCGAGGCCTAATCCAAAGATGGAGTCGGGGGTGTCCAAGATGGATGCCGAGTGTCTCTAAACAGCCCCTCCTGCGTCATCATCAGCACGTGGGCTGGTTATGTACACAGGGGCAAAAGGAGGCTTCCCCAATTGTTGGTCGAGCAAGTGGCATGTACCTTAGACTGAATAGGTGAGGGGGGCCAAACTGGCCCGGCCACTCCCACACATTCCCCCCTTTCGTTACATCTAAAGTAACAAATTACTTTTTGTTTTTACCCTCATTGCGATAGTACTCCTCCTCTGCCAGTGCTTCGACCCATGCAGGGGTACCTTTGATGGGCATCCATGCTCTACATACGCTGCGCAAACTATGCCCATTTCTGGCATATACATCAGGTGTACAGGTCATATAAATTCCTCCATCCCCATCCAAGTCCACCCACACGTCCCTGTACCATTGCAGCTCTGTTGGTTCTTTGATTGTGGTATGGTATAAATTATCCACCCTATCTCCAGTTTGGCGATATACTGCAGTCATGCGATATGTGGGGGGATCGGGCTCTCCAGTTTGTATTTATGCATCTATTGTGGTTGCTACCGTTGCCTGTCAGCCCATTGTTACCATCATCATTGCTGAACTAGGCATGGATTTTGCACAACATTGGATCCCTAATTGGCACACACAGAAAAATAGTAAAATGAAAACGATAACTGGAACAAACATTTTCATCATGAGGCTGAACCAGGATTTTATCCAGTTGAACAGGTTGTCAAACCAAGTTGTCGGTTCCACTCCTCCCTCCTTCCTCATGCGTCCCCCCAGGCTGTGTACCGCAGAGATGACGTGGGTGAGGGTCCCATTGTCTGCGTTCTCAGAAGGTACGAATGTACAGCACGCGCTCCCGATTTTTCGGCAAACACCACCGTCCATTGCTGTGAGTAGATCTAGGACGTACCGGTTTTGCATTGTCATTAGCCTCAGGGCGCGCAATTCCACTTTGATAACATTGAACCTCTCTTCAGTGTCGTTGGCCAGTTGGATCAGCTCCCAGCGTACGATCTGCAACCATTTGGCGTTTGTGCGCGCTTGGAGTCCTGGTGTTAGAAGCGATGCAAAAAATGTCTCTGCCACATTGAAGAGCTTATATTTTGATAGAATTTCAGCCAGGAGGTTGGAGGATTCTGCGAAAATTTAGTTTGACCTTTTTCGGAGGGACAGCCTTTCTTTCAGGTCATTCTCCGATATGATATCGTACGTGTACGATTCTGTGGGTATTGGTTGGGGCGCTGCCGGTGTGCTAGCCAATTGCCCTGCTGCCGATATGCCAGCCGATTCCTCTGCTGCCGATATGCCAGCCAATTCTCCTTTTCTTTGGATGTGGCTTTCTGGGATCACCATTAGTGCCGAGTGCAATGTTGCCAAGGCGCAAGTACCTCTCCATGATGCTGGTAGGTGCAGGTAAGCTTGTTTGCCACACACCCAATACATTTCCATGAGTGCGGCTGTACCTTTTTTATATCAGGGATGATGATAGTTTTGTTGCACCGTCTGGTGGAGCCCATTTGCACCTTCTCATCTCCATGGAAGCATAGTTCATGTGATATTTCCTTTTGAGTCTTGATGGGTTTTTTGAGAGCAGTAACCCATGTCATTTTTCCAATGTGCTGGGACCAGATGGGGGCACACGTTTCCTTGATCAACTGGAAATTTTCTTCAGTTAGTCCTCTTAGTGCCTCAGCCTTGCACTCTATTTTATCATCGTGCCACTTATTGTCTGTGAATCTGGTCCCTTTTATGACGAAGAATGGCTCCTTGATGCACGAGGAACTTAGCAGCACACTTGGCATCAGGGTGGGCACACGGTCCCGCTTCGACCCACCTTGAGCATGGGCACACAATTACAATTAAATATCTTGCTCCATTGCATCCTTCTCCCATATCTGCATAATCTATATGCAGCTCTCTGACCGGACCTACTGGTCGGGGCAGGGTACCTCTCAATGTTCTCAGTGTCATCCCTGAACTGTATGTTTGACAGGTTGTGCATTCTATGGTAAATTTAGACAATTGTTCCTGTAGGTTGGGGATAAACCAATGTTCCTGTATATCTGCCGCAATGTGTTGTTTTGTCACATGGGTAGGGAAGTGTAGCTGTTGAAATGCAACCTCTAGTAGTTCTAATGGCATCACCACTTTACCTGTTAATTCCTGTCTCTACATTAGATCAGTTGCAGATTGCTTACACCCTCTCTTTGTCCATAGCTCTTTTTCTTCTTCTGGTGCTCGTCTCTGAAGTTCTATTATTTGAGAGGTTGGTGTATTGTTGTACCCTTCCTCTAGCGCATCTGGTGTGGGTGTTTTAATGATGCATTCCATTGTGTGTGGCATGTCAAAATAGGCGGCATCTTTTGCAGCTGCGTCTGCTGCCGCGTTCCCCAATGAGACAGAATCTATGTTCGCTGTATGTGCCTGGCATTTAACCAACACTATTCCTGATGGTTCTGCTAGTGCATCTATCAACTCGTTCAATAGAGCGGCATGTTGTACAGGTGTGGCGTCTGCTCTCCTGAACCCTCTACGTCTCCATCATGACAACCCAGAATTAACTGTTGTTGTAGCATATGCTGAATCAGAATATATTGTTACTGTACAACCTTTAGCTGTGCGCAGGGCTTCTATTAACGCTGTTAATTCTGCTGCTTGCGCTGAGTAATGTGACGGTAGGCGCTTTTGTGCAATGATCTCATACTCTTCTTCTTCCAATCGTACCACAGCTGCCCCTACGTGTCTTTCCCCTGTTTCACTGTCTATTGATGCAGATCCATCAACGAAGTATATCTCTCCCTCCTCCAATGCATTTTCACTGGCTTTTGGTCTTCCTCTCCCTCATATGTTGCACAATCGTGTGTTTTAATGTCTTCTACCGTGCACAGCTCTGTGATAAACGTGGCTGGGTTTACTGATTTGCACCTGACTACATGGACATTTGGGCTAGATATAATTATTTCAAATGCTGTTGCTCGCTGTGTTGTCAGTGGTGATTTTGATCTTTCTAATATTGCGAATAGTGAGTGCTCGGAGTACAAAGTCACTGAACATCCCATGACAATTGGGGCGCTTTTTTCTATTGCGAAGGCCGCTGCAGCGAGACTTTGTTCGCACGCGAGGTGTCCTTGCACCACAGAATCTAGTGTGCCACTGTAGTAGGCCAGTGGCTTGTGGCCCAGCGATATTTTTTGCGTGAGCACTGCAGTCATTAGTATGCCATTACTATGTGAGAAGAGATTAAATTCCCGATCATAATCAGGGTTTGCTAATACTGGCGCGTTTGTGATAAGCTCTTGTAATTTGAAAAATTGTGTCATCATCTTGTGGGACCATTTTATTGGAACATTATTCTTTTGTGCTTCTTTCAGTGCTTGCAATAGTGGGCGTGTGTAAGCTGCATAGTCCAGAATCCATGCACGGCAACAATTTCATATACCAAGGGATTTTTGCATTTCTTTCACAGTTTTCGATATTATCATGTGACGTATTACTGCCGCTCTATCTGGTAGAATTCTTTTGCCATCTTTTGAGATCAGCTGTCCTAGGTAGAGCACCTCTGCTAGACAGTATTGTAATTTTCCCTTGTCTACCTTGTACCCTTTTGTGGCTAGCAAATTCAGCAACGCTATCGAGTCTGCCCAGCACTGTTCCTCACTGTTACTGCAGACGACTAAATCGTCTACATACTGTATTATTGTGCTTTCCACAGTACTGTTGCCAAGATCCTCATGTAGTATTCTGTTGAAAATGCTGGGGCTCTCACAATACCCCCGTCGTAATCTGCAATGTTCGTACCTGTTACCCCCAGTGTAAACACTGTGAGGTACCGGGAGTTGGTGTCAAGTGGTATTGAGAAAAAAACATTTTTCAAGTCTACCACTGTGAAACAGGAAGCATCTTTCGGTATGCTGCACAATATTGATGCAGATTGGGAACTAGCGGGAACTCTTTCTGTATGATGTCATTCAGTGGGAGTAGGACTTGGATCATCCTCCAAGTCCGCCCTTCACTTTTTTGATTGGGAAAATCATTGTGTTGCATGGTGATTGTGATGGCACTATTATTCCCTGTTCAAGCAATGCATTTATGGTCTCTCTTATCTCCTCCTCAGCCTCTCGTGACAAGGGGTACTGTTTCACTCTTGGTGGGAAGGCACCTGGCTTTAATTTTATCCTGATTGGTGTCACATCTTTCAGCAACCCTACATCATGCAGGCCTGTTGTCCAAATTTCTGGTAATACCTTTTTCATGTCTTGCTCAAATATAGTGGGCGGTATATTGACGCTGGCCATGAGGGGGTTGTGTATCTCTCTGTGTTGGATCATGATGTCAGACGGTAAACTAATTTCCATTATTATTTCCCCATCACATTCATTGTCAGTAAACAGCTCCTCATCAGTTTAATCTCGCAGCATTATGCTTGGATCTATGCACAGTACTGTTCGCCATTCGCAACCATGTGTGTCCAATCCTATCACCGCAATACGTTTACCTGACACTTGCACTGCTTCCAAATCAATGGACAAAATTCTCCCAGGGACAGTGTCCGTATTTACAATTGTGCGGAAAACAAAATCTGAGGGCACCTGCCACTCTTTTCTTGTTATCTCAGGCACCACCCGTGCCAGCACTCTGATACCATAAATAAACATATCCATATCTATTGGTATCCCTCGAACCACAACCTCATTTGTCACTGTGCTGATCATCAACATTGCTCTCATAGGACACACTCCCGGGGTTGAACAAACTATTCCCCTCTCAGTGAACGAAATAGTCATATTCATTTTGCTCAGCAGGTCCCTTCCCAGCAAATTTATTGGCGAGTCTTCATGGTACAATAAGGGTGCTTGCATCGTCTTTCCCCCCACCGTGATGTCAAGGTCTTTTGTGTAAGGAACTTTTAAAATAGCCCCAGAGAACCCCTGCGTTTCCAAATTTCTGCCCAAAAGCGGGAACCAGCCTTCCAGCTCCCGAGTCCACCACAAAGATGAACTGTTTGTTGCCTATCTCCGCCCCCACTAGTGGTTCCTCTTCTGCACGTAGGGTGGTGGATAGGACTGGACACACAAGTGCTTCTGTGGGCTGTCCTAATCTGCATATGTCTCTGTTCCGGGAACAGAGAATACACTTTCTCCTACCACTGCTACACCTCTGAAAGGTGCTGGTGCACCGTTTGCAGATGTCGCGAAAATGTTGTTGTTTGCATTTGTCATATTGTTTTGTCTGGCCATTTGTTGTGGCGCACTTCTCTGCTGCGCCTGCTGCTGTGGCGGCTGTCTTTGTTGCATTTGTGTTCCATCATATGCCTGCTCTTGTTGCCTGTGCCCTCCTATAGGTAACCCAAAAGGACTGCCTGGGTGTGGGTGACCGTATTGTTGCTCATTTCCCATGGGAGGCTGCCCTTGGTAGTATCCCATAGGTCTCATTCTACAATCACGCGAGTAATGTCCCCACCTTCTGCAGTTCCAACATGATCCCTGCGGTCCTCCCCTGCCCCTGTTTCCCATTCCTCCAAACCCCCCTCTTGGCCCTCTGTCCCTACCTCGTCCTCTTGGTGTTCTTCCTTGCCATTGCTGTCCTCCGTATTGTTCCTCTCCATCCCACTGTTCCTGCCAACTTCCTGTCCAAGTTGCTGCCATTTTTACCGGGCCGCTCCCTCCCTCTTCCTCTCCTTCCCCCTGTCTGGCTGCTGATGTTGTAGCATTCATAGCTGCGACCTTCACTAATTTATTCTGTACTAACTTTGCCTCCTCTGCCAACCTTTGCTGCACTATTTCCTTTTCTCTCTCTTTGATACTACTACAATGGTGCACAATTATGCTTTGAATCTCTGGCCAACCTTTGGCTTCTATCCCAGCTATTTTGTCCAAGGCCTTCTGAACTTCGTTCGGGAGCCCTTTCTTTATTATGAAGTAAAATAAAGCTGTTGATTGGTCCCAGGACGTACCAGTTTCACTTCTCCACAGGTCTTGCACCCGGAGGATGAATTGCGTAGGCTCCTCCTCCTCTCCCATAGTGCATTGCAGGTGTAAATCGGGAGTGTCAGGAAAAGTCCTTTGTAATGCCTCCCATACCATAGACCTGACATTATTAAATGCAGACCCGTCGTGGCGGTCGCAACTCATAGTTACCGCCGGGATCCCCGCCTTTACCAACACTGCATCTGATTGATCGCCCACTGCTGATACTAACAAACTCTTCACATCCCCTATTGCTAGAGGCAGTCCTGCCGTGTGTTTTTTGAAGGCGTGTATCCATTTCCCCGCTCCACCCGAAAATGGGGGGAGGAGTTTCAGCAAGTTGTTTTTGTCCATCCGTGCCCATGGTATGCAGTTGGGCCTACCAGCTCCCCTATGTATCAGAGGCATCTGTAGTTTTGCTTTTCCTCCTTTCTTACTTAACGCTTTCTTTTTTTCGTTTTGCTTACCAGCATGTTTCCCGCCCTTTGTCTCAACCTCCCTTGCCATCTTGGTGGTGATCTGACATCCCCTTGCTCAAATGGGAAACGGCAATGGCAGTCCTGCCGCTGCTGCTCCACCTTCGTATTCATCTAAGTCCCTCCACACTTCCTCTACCTCTTCTTCTGACTCCCTTTCCTCCTGTCCTTCTCCTTGCTGGCTGTCTGGTGTGGCTGGGCGTATTATCCTAACGGGTTTACCATTCAGGTGAAACAGGAACTCTCCAGACTGCCACTCTTGTCCTTGTTCTCTCGGTATTTGTACCGGCGGCGGCAGGGGTGGCAATCCCCCTGCAACTTTTTCCCCAGCAATACTTGAGCCCGCAACACTTGATGGTGGGGTGAGGTCACACGTGGTCAATGGTGGTGTTTCTACTCCTCCCGGCAACCCTTGTCCTCTGTCGCATAGCGCTCTCAACCTTGCTATTTCCATCTGTCCATGTGCGAGCCGCTGATCTAAATCTCTTGTTCGGCACGCTAAATTTTCTGGGGGAGCGCTAGTTGGTCCATACAGCCGTTCTGTCTCGTAGGGGGTGGGGAGGTTGGAGAGGGAAATGCGGCTGCTGCTCTTGCGGCTTCAGTTGTGCACGCTGGAATATACAAGGGCTCCTCATACCCCACTGCAGGTCTTGTCAGCAGTGGGTACATTTTTGTTGACTCATTCTCTTTTACTGGTGTTGAACCTTCCCCCTCTGCGCACCCGTCTCCCCCTTGCTGTGCCTCGTCCTACCTTATCACTGTCTCCTTACTCACCTCGCTGCTGGGTGTTACTTCCTCGAACATGCGCCACAAGTCTAGCACTTCCCTTCTGTTTTGTAACTGCTTACCTTTGTATTTTGCTAGTAGATGTGTTGATACCAAATCTAATAATCGATTATCGAAGGACCCTCCCTCCGGCCATATGGGCTGTATGCTATCTCCTTTTATTTCCGTCACCCACTGATCATGATATTTCTGTATTTTCTCGCTATATAAAGGGAGATGTTGGCCAATATTTGCTAATGGCGTGTTTCCTCCCATAGTGGCACTTATGTTTCTTTGGCGTGCGTCTAGTTTGGGGCAAATGGGCGTTTATTTTTATACTGTTCTCACCCCCCCACTCCTGCTATTTCACGCACTCCCCACCTCTAGGCCCTCTCTCATTTCCTCTCCAAGACCTCTGATCACACAGAAAAAGAAAAACTCTAAATTACTACTCCGAGCCTACTACATATATGAGGCTCCTACTTTTGTCCTCTTTATCTTATTCTCGGCACTGGACGAGACAATGCTATGCAGCGCCGCCTTCTACCCCGTTCGGGCTAGGCTTCCTTACTCCTTTTTACTTCTTTTTATCACAAAAACCTAATGGCCATATAAAGGATAGACAAGAAAAAGCCTCAGTACATTCACACAGACCCTATATCCCCACTGTTCTAGATTTTTACCCACACCATTATTTTAGTCCCCTTTTTTGCTCCAATCCTCTTTTCTCCCTACAAAGTGCTCGCAGCCAGTACTCACGTGTGCAGCTGGGAGATCCGAGAGCCGCCGTTCACGGTCTATCCACAATCTGGTCCGCACCCCAACCAAGCCGTGGCCCGCCCTGGCGAGCAGTTTTTAGTTGGGTATTTGGCAAGTGGGAACCCTTGGACCCATTCTTTGGTGCATACAAACAGGTCGGCTGTGGAGGCGATGGTTTTGATGGGGGGCGTCCCGGATCTCGCCGCACAGCACGGAGGCCTCAGCGCACCTCTCCAATCACGTCACGGGGGTCACCAAATTGTAGGCCCACTCCCCGACTTGGACACCCAAAGTATAAAGAAATATGACAAACCCCAGCTGGGAATGAGACCAAGAGGACAGGCTACAAGAGTATATCTCTTTATATAAGAATTGGCATCCAGAGAACTCTGCTGCCCGAGAGCGCTCTGGCAAATATTACAAAGATGGCAGCTTATAACAAGAAAAAACGTAATACATGACGTTGTTACATAGGGGACCTTATTGGCAACGGATTGGGTCTAGCACTCAGACATGTATACAATGTATAAGGTTGCTTCTGCTGGATTGGTTGTTCTGTTGGCGGGTGGACTTGTACAACAAGGTCCAGTTGCCTGTTGTCCAGGAGGGGTGAGGGTCAGGTCATGGCGAAGCAGGGCAGGTTAAACTTATCTAACATAACACATTGTTTTATGCTTGCACTAAATAATAATTACTGAGGCTCCTTTGAGCAAATCATTATAGCAATACATTCTAGGGTTACACTAACATCATTATTTATTGGGGTCTCATGAGGCTTATCACAACTCAGGGGGGCTCTACTCGGGTGGGATTGCTGATCATGGGGTAGGTCTGGTCACATCAAAGAGGTTTAGGGGCACGCTGACATTTGTTAGTTCTAAGGGGCAATATATGGTGACAGAGGTGGCCTGGTGTTAGTAAGGGCACACTGGGGTGGGCATAACACAGAGGTTACATATCTGGTACATCAAGAGAACACCTATCGGGGGCCATGAGGTTATATTGGCAGTAATTTCCCAACATCGGGGGGTGTGGGGGCACGGCAGGTTTGTGGAGATGGATGAGTTTGCAAGGCATGGCTTGAGCCGGTTCACACACAGGACAGTGATCTCAGAGGAAGGGTGAGGCGTTACATTTGTTTTTGTTGCAATTACCTCCGGCTCAGGTGTGAGAATGAAGCTGCGAGGCTTTCGGGCACGGGGAAAAAGGCAGGGGCCGTTGGGAGCGCCGAGCGTGGCGCTGCAAAGGGGAGAGAAGCTTTCTCGTAGTATCGCAGCGAGGCCTAATCCAAAGATGGAGTCGGGGGTGTCCAAGATGGATGCCGAGTGTCTCTAAACAGCCCCTCCTGCGTCGTCATCAGCACGTGGCTGGTTATGTACACAGGGGCAAAAGGGGGCTTCCCCCACTGTTGGTCGAGCAAGTGGCATGTACCTTAGACTGAATAGGTGAGGGGGGGGGCCAGACCAGCCCGGCCACTCCCACACACAGGTATAGACACTTGCTGCTTCGGAGCGCATTCCATGCAAGGGACTATGACTTCCAAAGCCTTTGCCAGTGGAGCTCGGGCTGTAGGACATCCTCACGGTTGCAGACTGGTCAAGAGAGTCTACTTTTAAGACCATTTAGCTTAAGCCAGTCGACCAGGTTACCTTGTTGGTGATAAGTAAGCTTTAAACAAGCATAATACAAGCTACTGGTCTTGATATAAAATCCAGATTTTCATACTAAAATTCAGGAAAGACATGATTCTATCAAAGATGCAGAGGTGAAGTATTATCGCACCTAGGGGGCAGTGAGGCAATGCATGATTACTGCAAGTGCAAGAAGAGCGGCCAAGCTGCAGTGCGGCACAGCGATAGTGGTGATTGCTCACCCACAGTTAACGCAAAATTGGTTGTGCTTTTTCCTTTTTTCTTCTATCTGAGCAGGTGCATTCACTAAACAGACAGGCCCTCATTACAACACCGGCGCTAAACCATGGCGCTATTAGCACCATGGTTGGTGCCGGTGTTGTAGCAAGTCCACCATGGTGAAATGGGGAAATACCGCCCCATTCCAAGGTTGGCGGGGCGGTATTTCCCCATTTCACCATGGCCCTTCCCCATTCCCATTTTTGCCCCATAGGGCTCAATTGGAATGGGGAAGGCGGCAATTACAGTACTGCAAATTGCGGTACCGTAATTGCCTGCGAGGTCCATTTGCGGGTCCCCGTTCAGGTCGGGTCCCGCAAAGGGACCTCGTAGTAAGGCACTAAGTGGTTAACGGCGCCGCAGCCTTTTACGGCGCCGTTAACCACTTAGCGCCTGGGTCGTAATGAGGCCCACAGTCTCTTAAAAGTCCTCGAGGATGAAGGTGGACGGCACAGGGCAGCCCCTGCCGGATCCAGAGGCGGTAGTTCATTACGAGTTTAGTTCTTCGTTATACCATTTTCGAGACGGAAAAAACAATAGTCATTTAGAGCCTTTGAATTTCTGAACGATACAAGTCTGCCTAGGAAGAGTACATGCATAAATAGAATTAACAGTGTACATAACAGCAAATATGACGATTCTGCAGTTTTTCCAAGAGCATAGAGGCGCAACAATGCAAGAGGGAGATAGGGAAGGAATGATAGACAATCTTCAAGGCAT
Source organism: Ambystoma mexicanum (assembly GCF_040938575.1). Taxonomy (NCBI): domain Eukaryota; kingdom Metazoa; phylum Chordata; class Amphibia; order Caudata; family Ambystomatidae; genus Ambystoma; species Ambystoma mexicanum. The sequence continues at coordinate 1,038,222,027 of NC_090926.1, read as the reverse complement.
GGTACGTTCAGATTGTGAAAGTGCACAGAGAGGGGAGGGGGATGGACAAGTACTGGGGGGGGATCCAAGTGCGCCCAGTTAGTCAGAAACTGGGTATGTGCTGAAAGATTTAATTCTCATGGGTCATTGAACAAGTGCAGTAGCAATGAGGCAAGTGCTGGCTCTGAGGCAAGTGCTGAAGGACTGGCGAGGTTGCCAGAGACCTGTGAGACTCTGAGGTATGCCCGGCGGCCAGTGGGCATGTGGAAAAGGAAGGAGAGGGGGATAGAGCAGAGAGTGAGGTTAGCAGGGTAGAGGGAGAGAGAAGGAAGAGGAGAAGAGGAATGTCTTAAGGAGTTTTCGGAACTTAAGGAGTTCGGGCTCAAGATGGAGGGCAGCAGAGAGGCTATTCCAGAGGGAGGCCCCTGCTGAGGATAACGATCTCCCTCCAAATCTCTGCTTAGAGAACCGGCTCACTTGCAGAAGGTTGGAGGTAGATGAGCGGAGAGTTCAGGAGGGACAGTATTTAGGAAGGCATTGATGCAGATAGGTGGGTCCCATGCCAGAGCCTGACCTGTGATTCCAGGGTGTCACGGAGATGTGCGATAAGGTTGTTGTGGTTTACCGTGTCAAAGGCAGAGGCGACGTCAAGAAGAATGAGGATAGAGGGAGTGTTAGTGTCAACATTTGAGAGCAGGTCTTCACGGGTGATCAGAAGAGCAGTTTCTGTACCTCTGGATGCTCCAAAGCCAGACTCATGGTCATGGAGGCATCCAGTAGATTCAATGTGGAGGGTGAGCTGAGAGATAGCCAGCTTCTCAAGGAGTTTGCCCAGGAAAGGATAGAGATAGGGTGAAGTGGGAAGCCAGGGCCGAGCAGAGGTCCTGGGTGGGTGTGACAGAAGAGGGGGCTGCTGCATGGTTGGCCAGTTTCTTAGAGATTATCAAATGTTTGTCCGTTTTGCTTGATGCCGCAGAGATGCAGGATTGAATAAAGACTCTTTTCTTGGTGTGGATGCAGAGTCAATATTACCTTTGAAGGAGGCAGCAGGCAAGTTTGACAGAGGGTTCGCATGACGTATTCCATTTCTGCTCAGCTGCTCTACACTTGCGTTTAAGGACAGCCAGATCAGAGTCGTACCAAGAGTTGCACTTTTTGGAAGGCTTTAGTCGGACCCTCATGACAGGGGCAAGAGTGTCAAGGGTGTTGGAGATAGAGAGATTGGAGTTAGTAAGGGCTGTGCCAGGGGGGGAGTCAGCTGCAGGAGTAGGAGGTGGGGAGTAGGTGGAGGCAAAGGCAGCAGCAGTCACTCTTTTCATGGGTCTGGTGTCTTTGAATCCGAGCGGCCGTGCCGGGTGTGCCGATGCAAGAGGAGAGGAGAGCTTCAAGTGTGAAGAGAGAAGAGAGTGGTCCGTCCAAGAGACAGAGGTAGTGAGAGGGATAGAGAAAGGGCCCACTGTGTGCGTGGAGCCAGAAGGTAATCTAGTGAGGTCAGAGGGAGTCGCATAGGTTGCGGAAAGGTCCCGAGGAGTCGAGATGGATGTTGAGGTCACCCAACAGTAGCGTGAGAGGAGGAGGAGAGTAGAGAGGAGGCAAGGTCAGCCCATTCCGAGAGGAAGAGAGTGGATTGTCCTGGTGGCCTATAGAAGGTGGCCATAAGGAGAGAGGATTTAGGAGAGAGAGCCTGCAGACTAGGCATTCGAAAGAGGAGTAGGTCTGAGTGGGGATGATGGACGCAGGTATCTATTCTGGGAAGAACAATGCCACTCCCCCTCCTGACACCGCGGGCCTGGGTACATAGAGGATCTCGTATCCTTCAGGGAGGAGTGTGTCAAAGCTTGTGACAGAGCTGTCCTTGAACCATGTCTCCGTGATGGCGAGCACATCAGATCCATGCGTTCAAGGAGGTTGCAAATGTCTGACAAGTGTTTGCCAGCAAAGCGAGCGTTTAGCGTGCCAATATAGAGCAGCTTGCCATCTTTGAAGGTCTTCCACGGGGGCGCAGTGGACGGTGGTCCTCCCGAGGGTGGCAAGAGAGCCAGAAGAATAGTGGAGAATGGCGGAGGAGCCAAGGCTGACAAGGGAGCCGGGACAGTAAGGTAAGGCCAGGGTGCCTGTGCAGAGGCAGAGGAAGGCACATCAGGCAAGGGAGTCTGTGCAGAGGAGGAGGAAGGCACGGTTCCATGTAATAATGTCGCCACTAAAATCTCGCCATACAAAAATATCGCCGAAAAATTGCCGTTTTTTTGTGGCGACATTATTGCATGGAACATGTGGGGGACACCCCCGTAACCGCCAAATATTTTTTTTGCCCCTGTCCCCATATATATGGTCGCCCAAATAATATCGCCAAGACCTTTTCCCGGCGATATTATTTACGGCGACCATATATATGGGGATAATATTACCTGATACCGAAGGCACAGTAGGGAAGGGAGCCTGTGCAGAGGAGGAGGAAGACACAACAGGCAAGGGAGCCTGTGCAGAGATAGAGGAAGGCACAGCAGGCAAGGGAGCCTATGCAGGGGGAGAGGTAAGGTTTGAGAGGCGAGGTAGGAGCCTGTAAAAGAGAAGTAGGTTGGGTTGAGGAACCTGAACCATGATGGCTCCATTCAGATAGACATTAATGATGACCCTGGAAATTGAGAAGAGGTAGAGGAGGACCTCCCAGCGGGTGCCACCATTAATGGGAGAAGAGCCAATAGGAGAGAGAAAGGTGACCATGTACCAGGTCCATAGGTCGGGAGAGGCAACGACAAAGAGAATGTCTGTGAGAGTCTCTCTGGCGGAAGCCATGACATAGGTGTCTGCAATAGGAAGGCCTGGGTTGGAGTCCAGTATGTCCTTCTTAAGTTTCTTCCGGACAGATTTAGTGATAGAGAGGGATAGGAAATAGAGAAGCAGTTATGGAAGGTAGGAGAGACAGTGACATAGCTAGCTGCAATGGTGAGGAGGACACTTACCAAGCTGATGCACTGAGGCACATGAATGGGGGGTGAGGGGGAAAAACAGTGTAGGGGATAGAGGGTGCCAAGTAGGGGTTTCAAGCAAACAAGCACTTACTATGCAGCACACAGGCCCAGCTGAGAACGATTTTCAGGCAAACAGGCCCTTTCTATGCAGCAAGGGGGCACAGCTAAAATTGATTTTCAGACTAACAGGCACTTTCTGTGCATCACGGGGGCACAGCTCAAAATGATTTTTCAATGCAGCACACAGGCACAGCCGAGAACGATTATCAGGCAAACAGGCACTTGCTATGCAGCACACAGGCACAGCTGAGAATGATTTTCAGGCAAATATGCATTTTCGATGGAGTACACAGGCACAGCTGAGAACGATTTTCAGACAAACAGGCACTTTATATGCAGCAAGAGGGCACAGCTAAAAATGATTTTCTGGCAAACAGGCACTTTCTATGCAGCAAGGGAGCACAGCAAAAAACGATTTTTCAAAAAAACAGGCACTTTCTATGCAGCACACAGGCACAACTAAGAGGGATTTTCAGGCAAACAGGCACTTTCTATGCATCAAGGGGCAAAGCTAAATATGATTTTTCAAACAAACAGGCACTTTCTATGCGGCACACAGGCACAGCTGAGAACAATTTTCAGGCAAACAGGCACTTTCTATACAGCACACAGGCACAGCTGAGAGCGAATTTCAGGCAAACATACACTTTCTATGCGGCACAAAGGCACAGCTGAGAACGATTTTCTGGCAAACAGGCACTTTCTATGCAGCAAGGGGGCACAGCTAAAAAAGATTTTCAGGCAAACAGGCACTTTCTATGCAGCCAGGGGACACAGCTAAAAATGATTTTTCAATGCAGCACACAGGCACAGCTGAGAACAATTTTCAGGCAAACAGGCACTTTCTATGCAGCAAGGTAGCACAGCTAAAAATGATTTTTCCAACAAACAGGCACTTTCTATGCTGCACGGGGGCACAGCTAAAAACGATTTTCAGGCAAACAGGCACTTTCTATGCAGCACACAGGCACAGCTGAGAATGATTTTCAGAAAAACATCCACTTTCTAAGCAGCACACAGGCACAGCTTAGAACGAGTTTTTCACAAACAGCCACTTTCTATGCAGCAATGGGGAACAGCTGTGAATGATTTTGAGGCAAACAGGCATTTTCTATGCAGCACACATGCACAGCTGGGAACGATTTTCAGACAAACAGGCACTTTCTATGCAGTTAGGGGGCACAGGTAAAAACGATTTTCCAACAAACATGCACTTTCTATGCATCAAGGGGACACAGCTAAAAACGATTTTCAGGTAAACAGGCACTTTCTATGCAGCAAGGGGGCACAGCTAAACGATTTTTCAAACAAACAGGCACTTTCAGTGAAGCAAGGGAGCACAGCTAAAACTGATTTTTCAGGCAAACACCACTTTCTATGCAGCACACAGGCCCGGCTGAGAACGATTTTCAGGCAAACAGGCCCTTTCTATGCAGCAAGGGGGCACAGCTAAAAATGATTTTCAGACTAACAGGCACTTTCTGTGCATCACGGGGGCACAGCTAAATATGATTTTTCAATGCAGCACACAGGCACAGCTGAGAACGATTATCAGGCAAACAGGCACTTGCTATGCAGCACACAGGCACAGCTGAGAATGATTTTCAGGCAAACAGGTCTTTTCTATGCAGTACACAGGCACAGCTGAGAACGATTTTCAGGCAAACAGGCACTTTCTATACAGCAAGAGGGCACAGCTAAAAACGATTTTCTGGCAAACAGGCACTTTCTATGCAGCAAGAGAGCACAGCAAAAACGATTTTTCAAATAAACAGGCACTTTGTATGCAGCACACAGGCACAACTAAGAGCGATTTTCAGGCAAACATGCACTTTCTATGCATCAAGGGGCAAAGCTAAATATGATTTTTCAAACAAACAGGCACTTTCTATGCGGCACACAGGCACAGCTGAGAACAATTTTCAGGCAAACAGGCACTTTCTATACAGCACACAGGCACAGCTGAGAGCGAATTTCAGGCAAACAGGCACTTTCTATGCAGCAAGGGGGCACAGCTAAAAAAGATTTTCAGGCAAACAGGCACTTTCTATGCAGCCAGGGGACACAGCTAAAATGATTTGTCAATGCAGCACACAGGCCCAGCTGAGAACGATTTTCAGGCAAACAGGCACTTTCTATGCAGCAAGGTAGCACAGCTAAAAATGATTTTTCCAACAAACAGGCACTTTCTATGCTGCACGGGGGCACAGCTAAAAACGATTTTCAGGCAAACAGGCACTTTCTATGCAGCACAAAGGCACAGCTGAGAATGATTTTCAGAAAAACATCCGCTTTCTAAGCAGCACACAGGCACAGCTTAGAACGAGTTTCACACAAACAGGCACTTTCTATGCAGCAATGGGGCACAGCTGCGAAGGATTTTGAAGCAAACAGGCATTTTCTATGCAGCACACATGCACAGCTGGGAACGATTTTCAGACAAACAGGCACTTTCTATGCAGTGAGGGGGCAAGGGTAAAAACGATTTTCCAACAAACAGGAACTTTCTATGCATCAAGGGGGCACAGCTAAAAACGATTTTCAGGCAAACAGGCACTTTCTATGCAGCAAGGGGGCACAGCAAAAAACGATTTTCTGGCAAACAGGCAGTTTCTATGCAGCAAGCGGGCACAGAAAAAAACGATTTTCAAACAAACAGGTGCTTTCTAGGCAGCACACAGGCACAGCTGAGAGCGATTTTCAGGCAAACAGGCACTTTCTATGCAGCAAGGGGGCACAGCTAAAACGATTTTTCAAACAAACAGGCACTTTCAATGAAGCAAGGGAGCACAGCTAATACTGATTTTTCAGGCAAACACCACTTTCTATGCAGCACACAGGCCGAGCTGAGAACGATTTTCAGGCAAACAGGCCCTTTCTATGCAGTGAGGGGGCACAGCTAAAAATGATTTTCAGACTAACAGGCACTTTCTCTGCATCAAGGGGCCCCAGATAAAAACGATTTTCAGGCAAACAGGCACTTTTTATGCAGCAAGGGGGCACAGTAAAAAACGATTTTCTGGCAAACAGGCACTTTCTATGCAGCAAGGGGGCACTGCAAAAAACGATTTTCAAACAAACAGGCACTTTCTATGCAGCACACAGGCACAGCTAATACTGATTTTTAAGGCAAACACCACTTTCTATGCAGCACACAGGCCCAGCTGAGAACGATTTTTAGACTAACAGGCACTTTCTGTGCATCAAGGGGGCACAGCTAAAAACGATTTTTCAATGCAGCACACAGGCACAGCTGAGAATGATTATCAGGCAAACAGGCACTTCCTATGCAGCACACAGGCACAGCTGAGAACGATTTTCAGGCAAACAGGCATTTTCTATGCACCACACAGGCACAGCTGTGAACGATTTTTAGACAAACAGGCAATTTATAAGCACTAAGAGTGCACAGCAAAAAACGATTTTCTGGCAAACAGGCACTTTCTATGCAGCAAGGGGGCACAGCAAAAAATGATTTTTCAAATAAACAGGCACTTTCTATGCAGCACACAGGCACAACTGAGAGCAATTTTCAGGCAACCAGGCACTGTGTATGCATCAAGGGGCAAAGCTAAATAGTAATTTTCAAACAAACAAGCACTTTCTATGTGGCACACAGGCACAGCTGAGAGCGATTTTCAGGCAGACACTTTCTATGTGGCACAAAGTCACAGCTGAGAACGATTTTAAGGCAAACAGGCACATTCTATGCAGCAAGGGTACACAGCTAAAAACTATTTTCAGGCAAACAGGCACTTTCTATGCAGCCAGGGGACACAGCTAAACATGATTTTTCAATGCAGCACACAGCCACAGCTGAGAACGATTATCAGGCAAAAAAGCTCTTTCTATGCAGCACACAGGCACAGCTGAGAACGATTTTCAGGCAAACAGGCCCTTTCTATGCAGCAAGGTGGCACAGCTAAAAATGATTTTTCAAACAAACAGGCACTTTCTGTGCAGCATGGGGGCAAAGCTAAAAACGATTTTCAGGCAAACAGGCACTTTCTATGCAGCACACAGGCACAGCTAAGAATGATTTTCAGGCAAACAGCCACTTTCTATGCAGCACACAGGCACAGCTGGGAACAATTTTCAGACAAACAGGCACTTTCTATGCAGCAAGGGGGCACAGCTAAAAACGATTTTCAGGCAAACAGGCACTTTCTATGCAGCAAGGAGGCACAGCTAAAAACGATTTTCAGGCAAACAGGCACTTTCTATGCAGCAAGGTGGCACAGCTAAAAACATTTTTTTTTAAAAAAAACAGGCACTTTCTATGCAGCACGCGGGCACAGCTAAAAACAATTTTCAGGCAAACAGGCACTTTCTATGCAGCACACAGGCACAGCTGAGAACAATTTTCAGAAAAACATCCACTTTGTTTGCAGCACACAGGTACAGCTTAGAACGAGTTTCACGCAAACATGCACTTTCTATACAGCAATGGGGCACAGCTAAAAACGATTTTTCAAACAAACAGGCACTTTCTATGCAGCACACAGGCACTGCTGAGAACGATTTTCAAGTAAACAGGCATTTTCTATGCAGCACACAGGAACAGCTGGGAGCGATTTTCAAACAAACTGGGACTTTCTATGCTACTGAAAACGTTCATAGGGCAAGACTGAATGTATTATATGTAAGTGCTGTTTAACCTAAATCTGAGATTTGGCAACATTTGTAAATTAAAAAGTTTTAATTAATCTGCATATTCTCTGTAATATAAGTTAAAACATGTAAGCAATACAATTAACATTTAAAGGATTGCCCAGTAACTGATGTTTTCTTAAACTGTTCTTTAAATGTAGGATCATACAAAAAAGTATATGCTGCAAATACTTAAAGTAAAATGTTTCTTTCATGTAAAGTTTCAGAATTGCACTGCAATTTGTTTTCAGACTTGACTTAAAACAGAAAAAGACTAATGTTGAAACAAATGACAGTACACAATCTAAGTTGGTTTTAAGAAAATGGAACGGTGTTTTGCTAAGTAAGCGTGATGGCCTAGAAGGTAAAGAGATAGGCACGAGTAATTCTTCAGATCAAATCACCAGTGAGGTATTTGAGAATCATTTTAAAATGACACATCGGAGGTTGTTGTTTCTTTTATGACATTGATTGTCATGTTTTTTCAGGCACATCCGAGGTTTTTTGTTTTATTCTGAGTTTTATTTCTCCAATTATGACATTGTTTGGCCTGGCATGTGACACCTGCCAGTAACACGTGCCACTTGTGTTTGTGACATGAAGCGGCACGTGTCACTGGTACGTGTTACATGCCATGGCCAGCTCCAACCCTTATTGCACCATCGATCCTCCGTGTGACTTCAGAATTTACTGGCACTCTCCAACTCGGCATTTCCCCAGTCCCTCCTGTGACAACATGGTGATGGCCCATAACCATGTTGTCACAGAAGGGACTGTGGAGACGGAGAGCGTGCCGTCGACTCGAAACCTGCAGGGAATGGACTGGAGGCCTTCTGTACCGTGGCTGGACATGAGGCGGACTACTGGTCCATTGTCCATTGAATGGAGTAGTAGTCCAGTCCAACCGCAGTACAAACTAGGGGCAGTGGCACTGGCACATACATACTTACTTACTGGTCAACACAGTGACAAGGGCCAAGGCAGGCCGCAACCATGCCGCGCTGCATCGCTCGTACATGGCACTGCTGCTTGTGCTACTTCGGTTTTGCTTGTAATGAAGACAGGAGTCTCCGAGCTTGTAAACGCTGTATTTATTCTATCATTGGTTTCATGCAGGATGCACACAACATGTGTGCCTCAATAACAGAGGCCAACGGGCCTAATGTGGCTGGGAGGCAGCTGCCTTATGTCTGTGTCCAAGTTTTATAAGGAGCGGGCCCCGTATGAGGAGGGCTCAGCAGGACGCGCCTTATCGCGTCCTCCGCTCGTCCCGTAGTGCGCGCGAAGCGCGCGGGGGAGGAGCTTTGGTCCGCGACGAGATCTCGCGAGAGCGCGCGCTCTCGCGATATCTCTACACATCTCCCTTTTTCAATGCACAACGGAATCACTGTAAAACATAGTCATTATATCTCACCGGTCTTCTGTGTTCTCTTCTGGGCCGATCATCAGTTCTGCTGCAATTCTCCTGTTGCTCCTGATCGGGATCTGCACCCAGTGCTTCCGGTTCGACCTCAGTTTCCACCCTCTCTCTGTCGTCTCCTTCTGGTTCTCGTTCTTCACCTGCTCCGCAGTCTCTTTCGGTTTCCGTTCGTGATCTCTCTGGGGTCCTCGCTCTTCCCCGAGTCTTCTGGTATAGTGCCACTCTTTCAAGATTCCACGCTCGCCCGTCTTCCGTGCGAACATGATTTGTTCCTTTGTGAATCACTTTGATGGGTCGGCTAAACCGAGACCCTGTGACCTGATCTTTCTTCGGCAACTGGATTTTTACCAAGTCTCCTTTTCCTATGTCGGACGCTTGCTTGGTTCTTCTTCTCCTATCACTCCATAATTTCATGCGTGACTTGTTGCTTTCGATTCTCCAGACTACTTCTGCCATGTCCACCACTTCATCTTCTCGTATTTTCGACAACCATGGTGGAATCAGCGTGGATGCCACACTCCTCCCTCTCAACATTTTGAACGGGGATATTTGGGTGATCCCATTTGGAGTGAGTCTGTGGGCCGCTATGGCCTCCTTGGTGGTTTTGAGCGGGTCCATGCCCGAAGCCGTTGCTAATTGGATGGCGCCTTTTATGAACCTGTTGGCCCTCTCTACAAGCCCATTGGCTTGGGGGTGATATAGGGCCGCTTTCCTTTGTTTTATGTGATTTTTTTTTAAGAATTCCTCCATGTCTTTTGAGACTAGTTGCACCCCGTTGTCTGTTACCACTTCCTTGGGGAGGCCTTCCCTCTGAAAAATTTCTGTGAGTACTTCTATAACGGTTGCCGTGGTTATGTTCGGGACGAACGCGGCCTCCACCCACTTGGATAGATAATCAACCAGTACTATGCCATACCGGTGTTCAGGTGCCATTGCTTCCAAAGGCCCTATGAAGTCAATGCCAAGCTTTGACCACACGGCTTCTGGAATTTCCGTGGGTATTAGGGGTTCTTGGCGAACCTTAAGTCTCTTGTCGCTGTTGAGACATTCATGGCAACGTTCTATCATGGATCGAATCTCCTGGTCCATGGATGGCCACCAGTAAGCCTCTCTCACTCTGCGACGGGTCATGGTGTTTCCCAAGTGGCCCTCGTGGGCTCTACATAGGATGATCCTTCTCATTCCTGTGGGAGGAATAATCTGATCTGATTTCATAATTATCCCCTCCGTTTCAGACAGTTCGTCCGACACCTTCCAGTAGGGTCTCATGCCCTCGGGCAACGCCTTTTCAGTTGGCCATCCTTCCTTGGTCCATTTGCGAATCATGGCCATGGTGGGGTCTTTCCCATCTTCCTCTTCCCAGTGTCTCTCACTGAGTTCCAGGTAATCTGGCGCTCTCAAGTCCATGATGGATGCAACTATGCATTCTCCATGAAGGAACGTGGTGGCTTTATCCTTACCCTCCGGCAGTCTCGACATGCAGTCAGCTTGTGAATTTTTCCAACCTGAGATATGCTGGATCTCAAACGTGTACTCTTGCAGCTTAGCTGCAATGCGTGCCAATCTGGGTGTGGATACTTTTGTGCCACCCGGGCTGAGCATATGGATGAGGGGCTTATGATCAGTCACTAACTTGAATTTGGTGCCCCATACATACGTCCTGAAGTGTTCTACCGCCCATGCGCAGGCTAACATTTCTTTTTCAATGGTGGAATAGTTCTGTTCCGCTTCCGATAATGCCTTCGATGCAAAGGCCACCACATGTTCAGTGTCGCCTTTCTTTTGTGTTAGCACTGCTCCCAGTCCATAAGCACTGGCGTCGGTGGTAACGACTGTTACCCATGCCGGATTAAACGGTTGAAGGCACGGGGCATCTATGATGTGCTGTTTTATATTCACCATCGCCGTCCTTTGGGGTTCTTGCCATACAAATTCCGAGGCCTTTTTGAGTACGTTGCGAAGGGGTGCCGTGGTCTCGGAAAACTTCGGTATGAACTTCGCATAGTATTCAGCCAGCCCCAGAAATGACCTTACTTCCTCTTTGCTGTTTGGTTCCGGTGCTTTAATGATTGCTTGCATGAGATTCTGTTTGGGACTGATACCCTTTTCTGAAATCTTGTACCCTAAGTATTCAACTTCTTTCACTCTGAACAAGCATTTTTCATACCGTAACCGCACCCCTGCTTCTTGTAGCTTGTTTAGGACAATTCTTAACGTGGCGTCGTGCGTCTGCTCATCCTCCGCATACACGAGGATGTCATCCTGGAAGTACACCACGTTTTTCACTTTCCTTAGGAAGACATCCATCATGCGTTGGAAAGCCGATGCTGCTGATGACAACCCGAATGGCATCTTGGTGAATTGGTAGGTGCCAAATGGAGTGATGAATGCCGTGAGGGGTTTCGACTCTTCATGTAGCTGTATTTGGTGGTATGCATTCCTCATGTCCAGTTTTGAAAATATTCTGGCTTCTTTCATTAACAGAATGAGTTCATTTATGCTTGGAAGAGGGTAGTTATCTGTGATGACTTCCAAGTTTAAACTGCATAGATCTATGCATACTCTGAGTTCCTGTGATTGGGGTTTCTTTAAAAGCACGACAGGGCTCAGCCATTCAGATGCTTCGATTTCTTTGATGACACCCTCCATCTTCATCTTTTCCAACTGACTTCTGAGGATGTCCCTTGCCGTGGCTGGTACTGGCCTCACTCGGTGCTTTACAGGGACCGCATTCCTTTTGAGCACTATTTTGTGCAGGAAACCCTTAATGTGCCCCGGCTCCTCCGAGAAAAGTGTTGGGTAGTCGCTTTTGACGACAGGTCCGCTCGTCACCCTGACCGACAGGACCTGATCTTCGGTGCTGGGATCCAGTCTGATTTTTAGCTTGTCTTGGTCGTCCCACCCTAGCACTGCTGGGCCTTCGTGACTGAAGTAGACTCTGGTTGTAGTTTCCCTTCCTTTGAATTCTACTTTGGCTTTGATGTATCCTAAAAGTTCGACTGACGCCCCTCCAAAAACCGTGGGTTTGTGCCTCGTCATAAGCACTTGCACCTTTTCTTTTCCCACCATGTCCTTATATGTGCGAAGGGGAATGATCGTTAGATCCGAACCTGAATCTGCCATGACCCTTGTTTCCATGCCATCAATCTTGATCATGCAGTGAGGTTTCTCTCTCCTTGCTCTTGTGCTGTTCACCATGATGACTGTGGGTCTTCCTTCATCTTCTGAGGATGATTCTTTCTCTGTATTGCGATCTGCATTAAGGCTGGAGACTTTCTTGTTCCTCCACCGACACACAATGGAGAAATGGCCAATGCGTTTACAAATGGAGCACTCCTTGTCTCTGGCTGGGCACTCCCTGTCAAACGCCAGGTGTTTCGTGCTGGTGCACCTGTGACACTTTAGGGGTTCTTTCCTGTTCCCTCTCCCTTCTCTCGTGTCGGTTGCCGGCCTTTCTCTTCTTGCATTGAAACCCACAGCTTGTATTTCAGCGGAACTCTGGGCCCCAGTAAGCTCCTTTCGTCTTCCCGCCGTTTCCTCGACTGCTCTGGCGATCTCAATCGCTTTCTCCAACTGCAGTTCCTTTTCCACAATAAACTTATCTTGGACCTTCAGACTGTTAGTGTGGACGACCAACATGTCACATATGAGGCTCTCCGCATTGTTGCCAAAATTACACAGCGCTGCTAATTCCCTCAGCTTGGTGACGTAATCGTCAACTGGTTCAGACATTTCTTGCCTTCGCGTGTAAAACCGTATCCTGTGGAGCACTGTGTTCTCTTTACTGGCAAACCTTTTTATGATTCTCCTGACTGCCTCCTTGAAAACATCGTCATTGTCGCCAGCCACCGGTATCGGGGTGAGACTCTCGAATATTCTTTGACCTTCCACTCCCAGGGCATTTAGTAACATGGCCCTGCGCCTCGCCGCTGAGAACCCTGCCCCACCTAGGGCCTCCACATATGTCGTGAATAGGGGCTGCCATTGTGGCCATGGGATGGCAGGCCTGCCTGGAGTTTGGAGAAAGGGTGGCGGTGGCGTTGCTCCTTGCATGCTCTTCCGTGAGTTCTGGTGGTGATCCTCGTCGCCAATTTATGTAGTAAAATGCTTGTAATGAAGACAGGAGTCTCCGAGCTTGTAAACGCTGTATTTATTCTATCATTGGTTTCATGCAGGATGCACACAACATGTGTGCCTCAATAACAGAGGCCAACGGGCCTAATGTGGCTGGGAGGCAGCTGCCTTATGTCTGTGTCCAAGTTTTATAAGGAGCGGGCCCCATATGAGGAGGGCTCAGCAGGACGCGCCTTATCGCGTCCTCCACTCGTCCCGTAGTGCGCGCGAAGCGCGCGGGGGCGGAGCTTTGGTCCGCGACGAGATCTCGCGAGAGCGCGCGCTCTCGCGATATCTCTACACTGAGTGAGCTTGTGCGCTGGTACCTGACCCCACCCACACAGTCACATAACACATTTCATTGGCTGATAAACAGTCAACAAAATGTGAATTCGGTTACTGTGTACAGACTGAATATCTGCTGTCTGTTGGCCTCATCACGAATTAGGCGATAACGTGGAGCATTATTAGCGTGAACGTCAGGATTAGTCACGCAGAAACCACTGTATCACGAGTTGGCAGGCATGCGCACGCGTTGTGGCTTTAATGCTAATAATGCTCGACGTTAATAATGCTAACGTCTGAAATTCCAGCCTAAATAGCGTCACCACCACTGGCACTGTACGGTAATAGCGTGCAGGAAATGCGACGCCGACCCAAACGGGAAACACCACGGCGGCCATTTTAGAAATCACAATCCATCAAAAATCAGAGCCCCTCGTAGCCATCCATCGGATTGAATCAAAAACATGTCACAGAAGCGTACAAGGGCCAAGTCAGCCCAGGATCGTATCTGCACATCCAAATTTAGTGAGTCTGAGCTCAATATCCTTGTGGAAGAGGTGATAGCCCAAAACAATCTCAAAGTGCTGCAACAACATATGGGCGGACATCAGCAAGAAGGTATCTTCAGTCCGCCGTGACCCCAGGAATGGGGAAGACTGCAGAAAGCGCTACAATGACCTGAGGGTCCTGGTCAGGGGCATCCTAGCCCAACACCGGACTGACAACATGGCAACTGGAGGAGGATCATTGCCACCACCACTGGAGCTCATGCCATGGGAGGAGTGGTGCAGCACCATCATTGACATGGCAGGGATAGAGGGATTCAGAGGAGCAGAGGCAGGCGCTGCCACCCAGGAGGCCGAAGCTAAGTGAACCCCCCAATACCAAATGTAATGTGAACAGCCCACCACATCATCCCCCAGTGTGTACATCCATGAGCTGGGCATTGTGACTGGGTGCAGTGTGTGATAGCCACCACAGGCACTGACAGCAGCACCCATGTGCCAGTGCACCTAGGCCACCCTTGTGAGCCAGAGCTGAGGGGAGGGCAGCCAAAGGACACAATCAAGTGTCATGCAACACACAGCCATGTGCACCATTGCCAGCTGGCCATGCAAACCAGATGCTTACCAGACAAATGCCCACGTCAACAATCAACCCCTGCCATGCCTCCACCGGGAAACCACATTCCCAAGTGTGTCCCCCCCTTCAGCACCATGCCCCATATATGCCAACTCACTGCAAAATACAAGCAGGCCAGGCCTGCGCATGAGTCCAATCGCCCTGTGGACCCCCCGCCAGTACTGCAATGCATGCCAAAACATGTGAGCGAATGTGACCTGATGCCATTCCCTATGTCCCCTACAAGCACGCAGGCATCACCTGAGGCTTCAAGGGAGGATGAAGTAGCCGGCCATCCCATCGAGCGCCCACCCACACCTCCACCAGCACCTCACGAAGGGGCCGACAGGGAACACCAAAGCGGAAGACACATCCCACCAGTCCACACCGCAGCAGTGCCACACCACTACCAAGGGCCAAACACTCCAGGGCCATGGCAACAGCAATGACCCAGTCCTCTAGGACCACACCAACACAAGGTCACAACCCACCAGGCCTGAACAAGAGGAGGCTGTTGAAGTGGCCCCATTATCAACAGCACAGGAGGAGGTAGGGGAAAGCAGTGACAACCAGCAGGCAGCTGCGGCCCCCACACCTGAACACATGCAAGTGCCTGAAATCAGCACACCACCATAGAGCCATGACTGTGTGGCTGACGAGGACACACCCTCATATGCCTCATCATCAGGCAACCCCACCAGGCAGGACAGCCCCACCAGGGGCTACAGTCCCACCAGGCGCTACGGCCCACCCAGGCAGGACAGCCCCCTGGGCATTGCAGTCCCGCCCTAAAAATCCCACTGGTCCTGTGGCTGCAGTTATGCGTGCCCTGACGTCATAGAAGCAAGTCAGCTGAGGACTGAGGGCCTTGCCAGAGGACACAATCGGCATGTGAAGGCCTTCAGCCGTGCCATAAGAGGTGCTACAAAGACCATGGTCAGGGATAATACCCGCACGAGGAAGGTGATGGAGGTATGTACAGCATCCCTCACGGGGTTCGGCAGAGGGTAAGGGATCTATGCGAGGGGCTCTCTATATTCACCAAACAAATGCGTGAAAACAACAACAACCTCCTCCGGCAGCCAATACTAATCCCTGCCTCCATCCCATCTACCTACACCAGTCCCAACAGGGAACCCCACAACGGAGGTCACAGCGCAGGCTGCAACCGCGCTCTCCAGAATCCAGTGCACATGGGAAGAAGCCACGTAGCCAGTGATTGGACTGTCCACTGTCAGCCTGAGGGGACATCACATGGACACATGGTTGGGTGGGAGGACTTTGTGCAGGGGAGTTGGTGGTGGGAAGGGGGTAGGGGGCTGTGTGCAGGGGAGTTGGTGGTGGGTGGGGGCCTATGTGCAGGAGAGTTGGTGGTGGGTGGGGGGACTGTGTGCAGGGGAGTTGGTTGGAGGTGGGGGGTGGGGATGGATTTTGTTTCGCATACATTAAAGCCTGTTGAAAACAGTCAAAATGCAAGGACAATAATGATTGTGTACTAGTATTCTTTATTAAAAATGTGCAGGTTGTGTTATGTGTCCAGTCACCATGCTAAAAATAATTGTCAATCAGTGCCTGTCTGGCCAGCCTGGCCTCCCTCACCCCATCCCTGTGTGCATCTGGCCTGGCTTCGGCCACATGGGCCTCGTCATCATCAGCCCCTGGGGGCTGCCTGTCTGCGTCAGGGGGTAGGGGCACATTCCGCCTGAGGCAGATGTTGTGCAGCATTGCACATGCTAAGATTATTTTGCCTACTTTGTCCAGGGCATACATGAGGGCCCCTCCAGTGCGATCCAGGCACCCGAATCGTGTCTTAAAAAGTCAAAAAGCATGGTCAATGCAGAAGTGTGTCCAGCTGTGGACACGGTTGTAGGCGTGGTCATGTGGTGTTCTAGGGTCATGCACAGGGGTCATCAGCCAGGTGAGCTGCGGGTATCCTGAGTCTCCTGCATGGGATGGTATAACAACATCATGCATTTGTACCACGCATGGGTCTGCAGATTCAGTACATTCAGCCATAACGCACCATGGACAATCCTGTGAGCAGCAGGGCCATGTAATGTGTGATGGGTGTCCATCCTTCCAATTTTATGCCATGCATTATTTGTCATGTACATACACCCTGTGTTGTTGAGGTGGCTGTCATGTGGTGGATGACGGTTGACTGCACATGGGATGGCTACTGTGGCAATGGTGGAAACAGCACTACAGGTAAGGGGGTGCAGCGGCCAGTTGTACTCATCAGGAATGGGCATGGACTCACAGTTTGTACCTATAATAGAGTGTGGGAAAATTCCCTTCCATTATTGCGCAAGGGGCATTGGGAGCTGTGTGCCCTGGGTTCAACCTGCAACGCTCCTTGGATATGGCTGGGCCAGTGGTGCATGAAGTCCCACAGAATGGTGCGACTGTTATGACTGCCTGATATGGGGAAGTAGGCATTTGTTTTTTTATGTGCCTGTTTCACCGGATGATGGTAAATGTGCATTGGACCAACAACTTGGTTTAACAGTTGATCCATGTTTCAATGCTCTAATGGGATACTCTCTCTGTGAAGTTCATGTACATGTTTAATCCTCGATATTTATTTAACATAGTACTTTAGGGAATTTGGAGAAGTATTCTCTCACTTCGGAATCCTATCTGGGACCCTGGGTTGACCTGCTGTTGGGTGATGTGGTGTGGATCTGCACTGCAGCACATTTCAGGTGTATTCTGGTCATTGTGGTCTGATGTGTAGTTGTGTTTGCAGCAAAGTGTGTCAATCACCAATGGTGGATCCAGGTGTGGTGTCTGTGTGCATGAGCCCTTAGATGCCCCCCTGAATGTTGGAGGGGCTGGAGAGGTGCTGACGATGCCTCCTCTTGCCATGCAATACTTCCTGTGGCGATGCCCCCCCTTTTTTACTTCAGCTTAAACATGCATTATGATCAGGGTTTGTACTCACCCACTCAGGTCCGTAGTCCCCTGTGCCTCTCCATCTAGGCCGGAAGTGTACTGTTGCGTAGCATCATGGAGTCGGCGGTGGATTTAGGGTACCAGGCAAATCAGTGGTTGATGTTTAGGTCAGGCCCACATGTAATCTGTACATTCAATGAATGGTAGTGCTTACGGTTCTGAAAAACTACCTCATGGGCCTGGGGCAGAACCAATGCAACATGGGTGCAGTCGATGGCTGCAATGACGTTGGGCACTTGTGCAATGGCATAGAACCGTGCCTTGAGGTCGTTCACCTGTGCCTGGGTTGTGGGCTGTGTCGTGTGCAGGTTTACATGGCACAGCAGGGCATCCAGCACCTGGCCCAGGACTGCACTGAATGTGGATTAGGCCATGCCATGCATCATGGCCACAGAGTGCTGGGTGGTGCCTGTCCCCAGGAACTGCAGGACTGCCACCAGCTTGACCAGTGGGGGCACCGCTGCACGGATGCCCATCCTGCTCCCAATGTCATTTTGTATCGTGGCCAACAGCTCTGTGATGGTGGCCCCATCCATACTCATCTGTAGCTCCAGGCAGAGCATGTGGAACTGCAGGTCAAAGCTCCCAGCACAGAATGGCAACATGGTGTTGAAAAGTGTTGCTTGGGGCCTGGGTGTGTCTTTTGTAGCCCTCTGGATTGCATAGTATTCACCTGTGGCTTTTTTCCTGGCACCTGGCTTAATAAATCTAGCTGTATTACCGCCGGTTTTCGGGTGGTAATACTGTTGGAAATGGGGGGGGCTGGAATAACGTCGGCTGCGCTACCGCCGGCTGTATTAACGCTGGTCTTATTGGGTCCGGCAGTAATTTTGCAGGGTTGTGATCGTGCTGACCGGTATTCCAGGTGGTAGTACCATTACCACTGAATTTAAGGGCTACCGCCCAACTCGTGATGAGGCCCTGTGTCTCTTCTGTGCTGTTTGTGCATACATTAATACTGGCGGGGCCAAAGCTCTAGCACCCCGCCAGCCTTCTACACAGGGGCGTTGCTAGGGGGGGCTAAGGGGGCTATAGCCCCTGATCTTTTGGTTGTAGCCCCGGATGGAATCTCAGGAGCTACAGCCAAAAGACTAGCTAGCCCCCAGTCCCAACAGTTCCGACATCAGCGTAGCCCCGGGTCTTTTCCAGACCTAGCAGCTCCCCTGTTTCTACATTATGTGGATTATGCTAATTGCACGGAGCACTCTGACCTCCGTGCAATAATATAATAAAAAAAAAATGTTAAATGGGACGCGCCCCTCTGCTTGTCTGCCAGGCCCTGCAAGGCAGACACAGATATGTATTTATTAATAAACACGCTTGCAGCCAGAAACGTTGCCGTGCCACTCCTCCTTGACAGGCTGCTTTTATAGATAAAACCAGAGGACAATAACATGGGGAGAGAAAAAAATAATGCTTGCAGACTGAGCTTGAGATAAAAGTTTGAAGAGGGAGTATTTTTTACCTTATTTTTAAAGTTGCGAGTACGATGATTTCAAGAAGTAAAAGGTAAGTCCTATTTCCAATGGCAGTATGTTATAAGCGAGTAAAACAAACTTTAACTGTAATGCTTTTGTAATAAATAAATACTACTTTGCATCTAGATATTCATGCAGATTTTTACTTCTTAAGCTCAGGCAGTAATAATAACAGGGTTTCTTCCTGTAGCTCCATGTGTACTACTAACGGTCCAAACATATCCAGGGGGCTCTGTGGGTGTAAGCAGGGGGACAGACTTCTGTGTCTGTTCCCTATTTTTTGTGAGGGGTATTTTGACTCCTTAATTTTCAATTTTGATACTGTTTTTTTCTTTTTAGAGAATAAAAGTGACAGATACATCCCTTATCTGTAAGACTGCTGGATGTATTTTTTTTTATAAACACATAGCTATTTTTAAAAGGTTTAAGGTTTTTTAAAATCAATCAGATTTATTAACATAAAAATAATTATGTAAGACTTAAAATTGAATTTGTCTAAATGATATACCATTAAACAAATGTTGACCTGCTGACAACTGTGCCTGAATGCTGAAACTATCCAAAGGTATAGGAAGCATAGAGGGCTTGCGTTTTGCACACATGTCACTGTTAGGGTTAGTGTTGCGACAAATGAAATCAGCACCTAGCTCAGTCTGAATTACATGCTCAAAAGGTTTGCATGCTTGAATTACTACTATCAGTCATATTTGACAAGTCGGTGGTCATTCCTACGTTCCCATAATGCACTTTGATTTTATGCAAAGCAGTCAGTCTCCCATATTCAGGCATGCACCCAGGGTTTAGCAATAGGCTCACCCATGGCTGCGCTCAAAGATGCCTCGTGGATATCAACTAATAGTGTGTTTTGTAGCGTGGCTGTGATGCCTCCAGGAGTGAGACTCTTTCTCCAGCCTGTCCCTGACACATTCATGCTGTCACAACCCAACCCCCTGCGAGGCAGGGTGATAAATCCTCTCCCCAGCAGCCCAGCATAAGGGGCATAGCAGGAGCAGCATACACGTAACACTCTCTTTGTAAGGGAGAGCATTCAAGTGGGACCCTATTTTTAAGAAATGGCTCACGCCATTTATCATTGTTTTCTACAAGACCTCATATTTCGGTGATACAAACTGCAATCAAGGCATCTTTATGCTGAAAGCACACACGAAGCACCAGTTAGCTACGCAGACATGTCTTCTTTCAAGCACTTCAGCATAGGCTAATGGCCTGTAGTTTTTGTAAATGTACTTTCAAGACTTAAAGACTTACAACAAAACATAATTTGTGAAAAGGTAACTTGGTTGTTTTTCATTGCGTGACAAAGGCATGCTTCATGTATGATGTGATGAAAATGTGGCATTTGCAGCCAGAGCATACCATGCTGTCCTGTGCGCCTGCTGTAGAAATGTAAAAGGGACTAAGTCGCACTTTTCTATTTGCTATGCGGGTGCCATCTTGTTTTTTCTTCATGGGAGATTGGGCTTTGCGCAATAAACGCTGAGTCTGTCTCCCATGGAAAAAACGATTTGCACACTGGACGGGGGCCCACGGTGCAAATAGCAATCACCCTTGTTGGGGGGGTGTACATTGCTGGTAACAGCCCTACACCCTCTGCTTCGCTTGGGTTGCCTTGGCTCAGGCTTGCTTGACAAAGGCATGCTTCATGTATGATGTGATGAAAATGTGGCATTTGCACCCGGGGAAGGGAGCTCAGCCAAACAGGTGGATGGACATACAGGCGAGAACACACAGTTTACCTACCGCCCACGATTCTCTTGCTGCCCGAGGCCCCTTCCCTGGTGCTGCCATCTTGATTAAGGGGAGGCAACAGGCAGCCTCTCTCTGTTGCCTCCCCACATTCCATCCCACACTCTTCCTCTACCCCTCCTGCCTCTGTACCCACTTACCTGCTGGACCATTCCTTCTACTCAGGTCACAGCCTTCCATGCTGTCCTCTGCGCCTGCTGTAGAAATGTAAAAGGGAGTAAGTCGCACTTTTCTATTTAATTTGGCGGGTGCCATCTTGTTTTTTTTTTCATGGGAGATTGGGCCTTACTCAAGAAGCGCTGAGTCAGTCTCCCTTGGAAAAAAACGATTTGCCCACGGTGCGAATAGCAATCACCCTTGTTGGGGGTGCGTACATTGCTGGTAACAGCCATACGCCCTCTGCTTTTGCTTGGGTTGCCTTGGCTCAGGCTGCGGGCCGTTACCTACTAAGTACTCCCCCTGGCACGTGAGTGATGGGTATATTCGGCACAAAAAAACACTTTTTGGTCATAAACTCACACGGTGTAAAACCCGGAACAGGTCGGAACGGGCCGGAACTGTACCCTAATATATAAAACGGCATCAAAACTCACCTGAAAATGATGCAAACACACATGAAGAACATTTTGGAAATGGGGAAGATTGAACAATGTGCTGTCATTAACACATTACTGTCAAAAATCCACATTTTCACACGAAAAAGTATCCGGAACGGGCCGGAACGCTACCCTAATATATACAACGGCAGCAAAACTCACCTGAAAATGATACAAACATACATGAAGAACATTTTGGAAATGGGGAAGGTTCAACAATGTGCTGTCATTAACCCATTACTGAAAGAAATGGCGGAGAGGTGGGCACTACTGATATTTTATATGTCATCTTTAGTTGTGGTTATATACTCAGTTTCTGTTTGTATCTTGCTGCTTGTATGTGGAGCCACCAGGTAGAAAATAGCCCAATGACACCCGGGCTATATCCAAATACTGACAAACAAAGAAAAACAGAGTGGAGTCCACCCTGTAAAACCTAGTGCTCCTCATTGCTCCTCAATTGGAGCTAAATTCGTTCCTTTTGTAGTTACAAATGTGTATGGCTTGTTTTTATATTTCAATTCGACGATCTTACTCCGAGCTGTGAGTATACCAGCTCATGAGTTTAAGTTAGCAATAATCAATCCTTCAAAATGTACTGTAAGTAATTTGTGTTTTAATCACACTGTGTTTTCAGGCGAATCAGCAAATCCTAAACTTAGAGTACAAGCTATTTTGCCAATGCATTTCGGTGCAGAGCACCATCTTCAGGCTACATTCATTAGACATAGAAATCATCACATTTCAATTGTCAGATACGTTATGAATTGTAAATAATACATTATGAATTGTAAAAAATACGTTATGAATTCTAA
Source organism: Ambystoma mexicanum (assembly GCF_040938575.1). Lineage (NCBI taxonomy): Eukaryota > Metazoa > Chordata > Amphibia > Caudata > Ambystomatidae > Ambystoma > Ambystoma mexicanum. Next base: position 1,038,199,815 of record NC_090926.1, on the reverse strand, counting down.
AAAATACATACCCCTACGTGAGTAAATCATAGATCATGTGTCAATACATGCAGGTGAATAGTTAAGGAGAAAACAGAAATGTCCTCATCAGTGTATTAGACCTAATCCGTGCAACTGCTGGTTCGAAGAAATTAACATTTACAGCCAAAAACCGTGATGTAGTGTTACCTTAGTTTAGATAGGGGAATGGGCTCGCCTTATATATCTCCAATCGTGAGTATACGGACGGTATCCTAATTGAAAGGAAAGTGTAAGAAATTTCAATGTTGTGCTGTACACAGAATAGATTAAGTGTGACTGTGAGGCTCGGTTACAATGTCTTACCTCTAAGCTTTTCTGGTCCGTGTCTCTCGAGCGTCGAGTAGCAAATGCGCCCGCCTGCTCAAGTTCCTAGTTTTGAAGTTGCAATGGCGATCAGGGTGGAATCCCGCATTCAGGATTGGACGGAACGGGCGCGCCTCCAGTCCCACCCATGGTCATGGGGGGGGCAGGACTGGTGATCACCACGGCAACCCAGACTCAAATGCAAGTGATCGTGTGTCACGATCACACAACCATTAACGAATTTGATTCATAGTCCGCCCTCAGGGGATAAAAGTAACCCACCTGCCGGAGCCACGTCGGTCCCATGGTTTGTGTTAAAAATGCATAGCCGGATGTACGTTGCGTATTGTACAAAAAGGGACAGAGCTCGCATGGGAGCCGAATCCTTAAAGCGCTGGTGCGTTAAATGTAGACTTACTTCTAATCAGGGACACTAGTTAGTGGATGTGTATCCTCCCTCTACATATGTGGGGGGTGGGGCCCAAAATGCGTAGGTGGACCGCTACTCTCATACCTGTACCAGTACAGGTGTGTGCTGGACAGAGGTCATAACTACTTATGATCATGTACACACGGACATTCCAAATCTGTAGGCAGTTAACGGTCATAATTGTGATTGACCACCGACATTTTCATGTCCTCCCGCGGGCCACGGAGGTGTATCTCCCAATTCTTTACATATCCATACATTGATACCAAAATAATTAGCATGTTCACATGTCCAACCTATACTAAATACAAAATAATCAGCATATTCATATGACCAACATATACACAATCTTAGCAAAACAAGTACACATCATTACTTAAAGAAAACAAGCAAAATTTAACTCTTCATTTAATCCTCTTGGTGTTAAAGTTCTGAGTTTGTCGATCCAGATGGATTATCTCTGATCCAGTCTCTGCTGTATATTCATGTGTGGTTCTCCTTTCTTCACCACTTCAAGTATTTGAATTTGAATCTGGGATATGTTGTGTTTTTTCGAGTCCCAATGTCGTGCCACTGCCGAATTTTTATTATGGTTCCGAATACAAGAACGGTGCTCATTCCATCTCACCTTTGCAGTGCGTGTCGATTGTCCCACATTATATAGTCCACATGGGCCTCCTATGGAGTAAATCACATTGGTGGACTTGCATGTGCCAAAATGTCTTAGCCTGATTTTTTCTCCCGTATGAGGATCATGTACTATGTTGCCCTTGAGTATGTACCCACAGTTGGTGCAATTCAGGCATGGAAATGTCCCAGCTTTAGATGTGTCTTTTGTGGAATTACTGTTTCTTGTTCTCACCAATCTGTCTTTCAGGTTCTGGGTCCTTTTGTAGGCAAACGTCGGCAGTTCTTTGAATAGTGGTTCAACCCTTTCGTCCAGGGCTAAGATATTCCAATTCTTTTTTATTATGGATTTTATTTGTTTGCTTTGTTTTGAGTATGTGGCAACAAACAACATCGGTGGTGTTCTCTCAGTTTTCAATTGTATCTTCAAAGGTTCATCTCTGTCTTTGTTCTCCAATCTCTCTTCTGCCTGTTCAATTTCAGATCTTGTGTAGCCACGATTCAGAAATGTATCTCCCATCTTATTAATGGCTTCCTCATAGTCTCTAGGATCACTCACAATTCTCTTTACTCTCAACATCTGACTGTAAGGCAAGTTCCTAAGAACCTTTGAAGATACAATTGAAAACTGAGAGAACACCACCGATGGTGTTTGTTTCCACATACACAAAACAAAGCAAACGAATAAAAGACATAATCAAAAAGAATTGGAATATCTTAGACCTGGACGAAAGGGTTGAACCACCATTCAAAGAACTGCCGACTTTTGCCTACAAAAGGAGCCAGAACCTGAAAGACAGATTGGTGAAAACAAGAAACAGTAATTCCACAAAAGACATGTCTAAAACTGGAACATTTCCATGCCTGAATTGCACCAACTGTGGGTACATACTGAAGGGCAACATAGTACATCATCCTCACACGGGAGAAAAAATCATGCTAAGACATTTTGGCACATGCAATTCCACCAATGTGATTTACTCCATAAGAGGCCCATGTGGACTATATTATGTGGGACAATCGACACGCACTGCAAAGGTGAGATGGAGTAGCACCGTTCTTGTATTCGGAACCATAATAAAAATTCGGCAGTGGCAAGACATTGGGACTCGAAAAAACACAACATATCCCAGATTTGATTTCAAATACTTGAAGTGGTGAAGAAAGGAGAACCACATATGAATATACAGCAGAGACTGGATCAAAGAGAATCCTTCTGGATCGACAAACTCGGAACTTTAACACCAAGAGGATTAAATGAAGAGTTAAATTTTGCTTTGTTTTCTTTAAGTAATGATGTGTACTTGTTTTGCTAAGATTGTGTATATGTCGGTCATATGAATATGCTGATTATTTTTTATTAAGTATAGGTTGGACATATGAACATGCTAATTATTTTGGTATCAATGTATGGATATGTAAAGAATTGGGAGATACACCTCCATGGCCCGCGAGAGGACATAAAAGTGTCGGTGGTCAATCACAATTATGACCGTTAACTGCCTACAGATTGGGAATGTCCGTGTGTACATGATCATAAGTAGCTATGACCTCTGTCCAGCACACACCTGTACTGGTACAGGTATAATAGTAGCGGTCCACCTACACATTTTGGGCCCCCCCCACATACGTAGAGGGAGGATACACATCCACTAACTAGTGTCCCTGATTAGAAGTAAGTCTACATTTAACGCACTAGCGCTTTAAGGATTCGGCTCCCATGCGAGCTCTGTCTCTTTTTGTACAACACGGAACGGTACGTCCTGCTATGCATTTTTAACACAAACCATGGGACCGACGCGGCTCCGTTTGGGGGGTTACTTTTATCCCCTAGGGGCGGACTATGAATCAAGTTCATTAATGGTTGTGTGATCGTGACGCACGATCACTTGCATTTGAGTCTGGGTTGCCGTGGTGATCACCAGTTCCGCCCCCCCATGACTATGTGTAACGCTCACCTGGTATCCACGGGGACGTCACTCAGCCTGTTCTGACTTCTTACGACCTCAAACCCTTCCCTGGAGGCTATTCGACTGGAGACTGGGCCTGAAACACAGGATTGGCAGATTCTAACTCCCTATTGTCTCTGTGTGGTAGCACCCCTTCTTTCCTGGGTCAAACCCTTCCCTTTAATCCACAGCTCACCTTGTTTTCTTGGATAGTGTGCTCTCCGTCCTGCTTTCAGCGCAGGGGCGCGTTGATTGATGCGGGCTCGTTGCTGCCTAGTTACTTCACTGGCAAGAGTCCGACAGGTAAGTATAATGAGTCTTTTGAACAGTTCTCTAACTTTGTTCCGTTCCTTCCTTAGATGATGGCCGGCGTCCGGGGATGGCGGCGTGCTGCTGAAATGAGTAGCGCTGAAGGTGAGTGAGAGCGCGATGTGCGATGCACCCCTTTCGTATTTGTATTGAACTGAATTATTTTTCTGTGTCTTTTAGGTGCTGTGACGTTTTCAGCGTGGATGCCGGTTATGAAGAACAAATGCGGTGAGCAAGCACGGTATGCGGCACCTCTAGATGTTTCCACGCTTACCTGGAGTGTCTTTCCCCTCTTGCAGATGGATGAGAAGTTCCGGAGACAGAGTTCCCCCAGAACGGCTGGGATTCAGGTAAGCGTTTGAAGCTCGAACAGTATTTAAAAATAAGTGAAGATTTGCAGAAAGCTTACTAATGCCTTTTTCTGTTCTTTTCCCTTTTCCTTAAGAAACGGCGTGCCGGGATGGGAAAGACACCGCCGAATATGCCCGCCGAACAGAAGGGGCGATGAATGATGGGCAGAAGTGCTGCAAGGTAAGGCTGTTCCTAACGGTGTCCTTGTTCTTGCAGGAGCTGAGGGCAGAAGAAAGATGCAGGCCTACTGGAGACCGATCCGAACACAGTGAGTGTCACGCTGCAGGTGCAGAAAACGCAAAGCATGTTTCTCAGCCTGGGCGTGGCTTAAATAGTCTCTGAGTATCCCAGGTGTCTCTGGGCTGAACCACACCCAAAAGACTAGACTGCACATGCAGTTCTGGGAACCGAAATATGTGGGGGCATCCATCTTGTCCCCATCAATGCACTGCAAGTCCAATCCCCAATGTTATCCTATGGGAGTGAGTGAGTCTGGTGCCACAAGCGCCAAGTCTGACTCCAAGTGGGTCTTTGGAGGGATGGGGAGGCCCTTGAGGACCATGTAGGTGATCGTGGCCTGGCTCCAGCCTGACATCTTGGAGGGTTGGGAACATGAGGGGGAGGAATCATGACAGCACTCCCTCCCAAGGCCGCTCTCAAGGTGGCTCTTCTGTCTGGTCCTGGTTTGGTTGGATGGTTTTGATGAAATCGTCTAAGCAAGCGAGGGGCATGGATGTACTCACAAGGCTCCCATGTCCTGTCTTATGGACCATACCCCTTCCAGTCTACTAAGTAGTATAATTTGGATCTGACGTACTTTGAATCTAGGATGTCCTTGACTTCGAATTCTGGCTCCCCGGCGACTACTACTGGCTGCGGTGGCGTTGCTACCCGGGTCCCAGGTTGAACAGGTTTAAGGAGAGACACTTGGAACACAGGATAAATCTGCATGTTTGACGGCAAAGCTAGTCTGACCGCCACAGGATTTATCACGGAGGTGACGGTGAATGGACCCAGGTATCTTGGACGGAAAGTTCGGGTTCCTTTAATGGACACGTGTTTAGACGCCAGCCAGACTTTGTCTCCCACTTGATAGTTTCGGGCCCATACTCGGTGTTTGATCAGCAAACTTCTTTTGGCGATTCTTAGCTTGAAGTAGGTGTTCAGCTGCCCTTTTAAAGGTTTGAGAAATGGTCGTGTACAAGGTTTTGACTGCTGGCATTTCTAGGGTTGTAGGAACGTCCAACTCAGAAGTACGTGGGTGCCTGCCATACATGGTATGAAAGGGTGTCTGCCCAGTGCTGGTGTGTAGGGAATTATTATAAGCATATTCAGCTATCCATAATAGGTCGAACCAGCTTCCTTCAGCTTGGTGTAACATGCAACGCAGATACTGCTCGAGCGTCTGATTTGTCCTCTCAGTTTGACCATCCGTTTGGGGATGGTGACTGGTGGATAGCCGGATGTCGATCTGGGCCATAGAACAGCATTTTCTCCAGAAGTTAGATACAAACTGAGTACCTCGGTCTGAGACCAAAACTGAAGGAAACCCATGGAGCCGTACGATGCCTTCAAGAAATACCTTTGCCAGAGTGGAAGCATTTGGGTGCCCCTTAAGAGGAATGAAATGTGCCATTTTTGAAAATAGGTCCACGACCACAAGAATAGTGTTAAACCCTTGACTGGGTGGTAAGTCAGTAATAAAATCCAGGGAAAACGTGTGCCAGGGTGCTGGTGGGATTTCCAATGGTTGTAATAGCCCAGCCGGTTTCTGCTTGGATGACTTGTTTTGAGCACACACTCCACAAGATAGGATGAATTGGATGAGGTCTTTACGCCACGTGGGCCACCAATAATTTCGTTTTACCTTGGCTAGGTTTTTAGCGATTCCGGGGTGGCCCTTGATCAAGCAATCATGATAACCGGACATGACTTGTTCTCGTAGTTCTTGATTTGGTAAGAATAAACGATTCCTGAAGTAGGGCAACTGATCTTTTATCATGTAATGTTTTCCTTGCGCACTCCACGCTTGTAATTGCTCCGGACTCATCAGGTTTTGGATTTCTTCATGTAATTCTTTCTGAGTTATGGTTGCAGTGATTCCTAGGAGCTTGTCACTCGGGATGATTGCTATTGGGTCAGGGGTCTGATACCCTTGCTCTCCTACCCCCATACAGGAAAGGGCATCGGCCTTCCCGTTTTTCACCCCTGGTTGAAATGTAATCACGTTGTCATATTCAGCAAAAAGAAGAGCCCAACGTAGTTGTTGTGAGGATTGGGCCTTTGCCATTTTTAGGTACTGGAGGTTCCAGTGGTCAGTTATTACGGTGATTGTGTGTCTGGTGCCCAAGAGGTAGTGCTGCCATGCCTGAAAGGCTGGCTTAATGACCAGGAGTTCTTTGTCTGTGATAGCATAATTGAGTTGAGGGGGTGTGAATTTACGCGACCAGAAGGGGACGGCTCCCATAGCCATGCTTAAGGCGTCCGTTTCCACCAGGTATGGGAGATCAGGGCGAGGGTGGCGTAAGATTGGGGCAGATGTGAATCTTGCTTTGAGTTCCTGGAAAGCCTCCTCGGCTTCTTTTGTCCACTGGAACTTTTTGTTGCTTTTCCTTAGTAATGACGTGATGGGATGCACGATTTGCGAAAATCCTGGGATGAACCGGCGGTAGAAGTTTGCAAAACCCAGCATACTTTGAACCCCCTTGAATGAATTTGGGGATGGCCAGTTCAGGATAGCATCTACCTTGTGTACATCCATTCGGATTCCATTCGGGCTGAGAATGAGAATAAAGCCCAGGAATTCCACCTCTGGGACGTGGAATGAGCACTTTTCGAGCTTGGCGTACAGTTGGTGTTGACGGAGTTTCTCCAATACGGATCGGACGTGTTTAACGTGGTCCTGCTTTGATGCGGAATATACTAGGATATCGTCGATGTACACTAGAGCACAGACGTCAATCAATTCCCGTAGGACATCGTTCATGAAGTATTGAAATGCAGCAGGCGCGTTGCTAAGGCCAAAGAGCATTACTTGATATTCGTACAAGCCATATTTGGTGCGAAAAGCGGTTTTCCATTTGTCCCCCTGTTTTACGCGAACAAGGTGATATGCCCCCCTCAGGTCTAGTTTTGTGTAGATTTGGCCATCTTGGACTCGATCAAGCAATTCAGGGATCAGTGGCAGGGGGTAGCGTTTTTTTATGGTAATCTGGTTCAGTGTGCGATAGTCGATGCATGTTCTCAAGTCCCCCTCCTTTTTCGGTACGAAGAATAGAGGACTGGCTGCTGGAGACTTCGAGGGACGGATGAACCCGTTGGCCAGGTATTGGTCAGGATAGGCCTTCAGGTGCTGGTTTTCTGGTTCCGTGAGTGCGTAAATTCGCCCACAAGGTATTTGTACACCGGATATCAGATCGATTTGGCAATCGTATGGTCTATGCAGTGGCAGGGTATTAGCCTGTTCTTTCTGAAAGACATCTTGAAAGTCCTGGTATTCACTTGGTAGGGTGCCGATTGCCACAGTCGCAAGCGTGGAGGTGTCTATTGGTTGTTTCTCTTGGCGATAACATGTGTGGCCCCAAGTCTCGGGAAAGGCCAATTCTTTTGCTCGCCAATCGATTCGAGGATTGTGAGCTACCAACCATGGCATTCCCAAAATCAACCGGAACTGTGGTGCCTTAATGAGGTCGAAAACGATAGATTCTTGGTGTCCATCCTAGCACAGAAGGGTTAAAGCTGCAGTGCATTGGGATACTGGACCAGAAGCTATTTCCGTGCCGTCGACAGTGGTAACAGTGTCAGTGGTTGATTTAGGGTGTAACGGAAGCCCCATCTTTGCCGCAAGATCCTGGTCGCTGTAATTCCCAATGGCTCCACTGTCTATGTACGCTCTTACTGCACGCATCCGAGATGGTTGTTGGTAATTGATCAAGACCACAGATAGTGCAAAATGGGAGGTCTGTAGTTCACTTTCTTCGCTCGACAAGTGGACCCCTACACTTGCCGGGCTGGGGAGTTTTCCGATTCCTTGATGGTATCTTCCTTGTCCGTGGCCCCTACCGTCTTCCTCGGTTGCTTCACAGGGCACTCTTTAAGGAAATGACCTGACCTTCCACTGTACAGACATAACTGCTGCTGTCTCCTTTTATCCCTTTCCGCTTTAGTCAAGGGGGATCTGACCCCCCCCGATTTGTATTGGTTCTCCTGAACCTTCCGTTGTTCGGGCAGTCTTGTCCTTTGAACACACATACATAGGGCGAGGGTCCGGTCTGGTTCGATCTGCTCTTCGGTCCTGCAACCTATGATCCAGTTGAACAACAAGGTCAATGAATTCTGAGCAGTCTTTTGGGGGGTTCACTACTTGTGCGAGAACATCCTTGTGATCCCCCCGCAACTCCTGATGAAATAATGTGGTTCTCTTCTCCACTGGCCATTCTGCTTCAACTAGGAGTCTATTGAACGTGGCTATGTATGTTAATAGGTCTTGATTCCCTTGGCCTAGGGACAGAAGTTCGTTGTCTAATGCCTACCCATGAGTACGACGGGCGAACAGCTTTTCCATCTCCTGCTGAAAGCCCCTGAGGTCATGCAGCAAAGGATTGTCTTGAGCCACAAAGGGTACAGACCAGTCCACGGCGCTACCACTCAGGTAGGATAGCACAAAAGCGACCCGTGATTGGTCATTCGGAAAGGCCCATGGCCTACAAAGGAAGTGCAGGCGGCACTGGTTCATGAACGTTGCAAATCTCTTGGGATCCCTGTTAGGCAGAAACCTGTGCAGTTCCCCCTGGGAACACTGCAAACGATTTAAGACTACAGGTGGTTGGCAGTAAACCCAATTGGTAGCAGTCTGTACCACCCAGATTTACCTGGTAGCTGTGGCTGAGCAGTCAGACTTCTCTCAAGAAGAGTTAGGCAGTATACAGAGTATTCACAATAGGTCAAAAGAACACAGTAGAACAAGCAAACACTGACCAGAGCTTTGTGTAAAAGAGATATAATTATTTATTTAAAAACACATCTAGTTAAACACACTGGCATTAATATTAAGCAGTTCAAAAACACGGTCACTAAAAGATATACACTCCGTTCAACGATTATTAGACAAGTCTTAAGTAAAGCAACACTTATTTTCAGACAGCGGTGAGCGCTTAACGAAGATGGCACTCTAATCAATCGGTTAAAAAGGGAGAGAAAGGCAGAGCAAAGATAGAAACAAATCCCAACACTTTCGGAAGAACACAGTAGGAGAAGAAGGCAGATTAAAACCATAAAGTCAAAGTTAACAAGGCCGGACCCACTTTAAGAGGCTCCGGACGAAATGTGTCCAAGGTCACACGTTTGAAAGTGCCCAAAAGTCTCGCACAAGGTTCAGAAAGAGTTGGACCAACAGAAAGGGACCAGTTAGATGGTCAAGGTGGCCAGCCCAGTCCAGAAGGTTAAGGGATTATTGTTACCTTGTAGCAATCTTTAGAAAGGAAGGCCTGGTGGACACGGTACCTTAAAATGGTGAGAACGCTCCAGTGGGGGCAGTTGTTCCTGGCAGCGGGTGCAAGTCGGTGCTTCATCCGGGGGAAGAGAGGATCTCGTCGGGGAGGAAAACAGGAGTCTGTTGCACTGCCAGGGAAGAAACCAGCCGCGGAGTTCTCAATTAAAAGGAGCGGTCCTTTTATTCGTGGTCCAATGGTAAGTGGCTATCCGGTTGCCGGGGTGCTTGGCACGGGCAATTCGACCACAATACGTCCTGGGATGCGAGAAAAGAAGGTAAACTGGTTGTGCCCACCAGTCAAGGGAAGAAGACTCTCCAGCAGGGAGATCTCCTCTGTCGTTGGGAAGTGGTAAGTCGGTTCAGCAGGGCTCCACCGGTGGTATCGTCGTAGCAGGTCGGCTCAGCTTCTCCCTCGTCGGATTTTCAGGTCCTGTGGCGACTTCTGAAGTTCCAGTCCCAAAAGCCCTGCTTTTATGCAAGAAACCCCCATTCATTCAGCCTAGCTGTCAATCAAACATGCTAAGTGGTGAGCCGGCCGGCTCACCACTTGGGCCAATCACACAAGAGTGCGACTTGAGTTGCCAAGGCAACTCAGTCCAGGGTGCCTAAACCCCCTCCCACACCCCTTGTGGTACCCAGACTGAGTGGCACCACTTTGGAGGGCTTCTGTGTAGAAGCCCGCCAAAAGTGGAACAAAGGGCTCGACCTTTGGTTTGGAGTTACAGAGGCGAACACAAACGCCATTTTAAAACCGAGTTCTGGCAGAAAATACCAACCGGTGAATTAATATTAAATAAATAAACCGGCGGTATGTTAGAGGCTATGTTAAAAAAGTATTAGCCTCGAACAATGGGAAAATCCCATAGAGATATATTCGCGGTTGAATATAAAAAGTAGTATCTACTGCCACCAGCCAAAACTCGACGAGCGGGGACGGGACAGTGCCCCCTCGAACAACAGACCCAGGGGCAATGGAATTGCCCCTCCCAGTACGCCCACAATATGATGGTTTGTACTGGTTTCTGTTAGTAATTTGGGACTAGTAAAGCCAATGGTGACTTTACATACCCTGGGAGACAGTAGTCAGTCCCAGGGTATGGAGTCTATGGTGGGGGGTCACTCTGACACCCCGGTGTTACTGCACAGAGGGTGCGGTGTAACACACATAGAAAAAACATATGAGACCCTATGGAGTAAAAGACCCCATAGCCCATGAAACACATTAACATTCAAAGGAACACCACAAATCATGTCCAAGAGTGGGAGAAAAAAGAGTCTCACTCTTGGCAGGAGAAAAAAAACAAACTCCAGAAATCCAGCAAAGCTGCTGGTGGACTCGCTAGGTTAGGAAATTCAGCCTAAACAGAGAATTCTCCCTAACAATTCTCCGTAAATCGTTTGGGCGGGGCCAACGGAACTGCCCCAGGAAGGGTTATCTGAACGGGATTGGCTGATGGCACTGGCATCGAGGGACAAAGACTGATATGCAAATGGATATTTCCCATCTGTGAAAGGTACAGTGAGCAAAAAGCGTGTGCTGCAAACTCTAATCTCAGAACAGGTTATCATGCCATGTTCTTTCGGGAGAGGAGCGCCTGCTACCTTTTTTGAAATATTCTTATAGAAAAGCTTGGCTTCAGCAACTTTGACAAATGTAGGACCACCCTGCCTTTTAAATTCCAGAGAACAGCCACAGCCACTAAGAAAGCGCGGCCACCAGTGCAGCTATACCTGACCGATGTAACAGTCAACAAGCAAGCGTTAGCTGACCGCAGAGCTTGGCTCGGGATGTAGGGCGAGAAGTTCGCCATGAGGTATTCCACTCCCTGACCAAATAAAGTTCGGTGGACAAGGCAAAAGGCCTTGAATTGAATATGTTTGGGCGGGCTTGGACACTGAGCAAACAATGAGGACGTGAAACCTCTGTGCTCCCGGTACCGCCAGCTGAATCCTGTCAAAATCCTGTATATTATGAAGATAATTTTCTGAAATAAGCACCTATTAGCAGCGGAACACCACTGCGACGGCACGCAGTGGTGTGGACCCTAACCGGAATGCAAACAAAGAGATATTCGGCGTGAAACAAGGAGGCACTCAGCAGCGTGTGCTAGCCAAAATTGCCGACAGATCGAAGAAGCCGGGAAGAACGAGATGACGGGACCAGGGCCACTTGGCGGCTGACATCCTGTGATGCAGATGGGTGAGACTGTGATCCTGTAAGAGTAGGAGATAGAACATATGTGAGTGGAAGTAACATCCCTCGACCTCCGGAGACACATAACCCACGGCAGCGGAAAGAAGCAGAGACACCACGATCTCTAGAGGTGCTGCGCAACTCTCGTCAGAAGAGCCAACAGGGGCTGACCCTGGCACCGACTTGAGCCGGACTGAAATGAGGAGGGGGACCCACCTGGAACTGCCGTCCAAACGTCAGCTGGATGGCAGCAAAACTTTGAGCCTGCCCAGCCAGAACCCTGGCAAGAGCAGTGAAGGAGCGGGTAACCTGACGCCCGTGGAAGCGGTCTGCCTGAGCCCAACAGCAACAGCAGAGAACACCGACAGAGCGGCACCACCCAGCGCCGTGCCACAGCACACGGTCCAAAACAACCGGTGGAGAGGAGGATACACGTAACGGAGGCACTCCAGGAGGTCAGACCAGGCAGGCATTCTTCCTATGGCCCCCCACTCCCCTCCTCCCCCGGGGGACCCGATCGACAAGCAGGAGGCACTGATGGGTTGAGATAACAGGCCAAGAGGACATATCCCAGCAGGGGAGCTACCTAGATCGGTTGCTCTTGGTAAACTGGCCCGCCGACTACCACAAGAGGTGAAATAGCTTGCAATATCGGAAACTCGCCAGTGACATCTACAGTGGAAAATGCGGACAAACACAGAACAAGATCACAGAGACATTGGTCCCAGAGGACAGAAAGTGTTCCAACCATGCTGAACACAGAATAGACTCCAGCACCAGAGATCTACAGGCTTGGTGGAACTATGTGGAACACGCTGCAACCTTAAGAGCAGGCATAGCGGCGAGACCTGGAGGTAAGCAGTAAGCATTGACAAAACGCTCAGTGTGGTACCAGGGTGTTGAAACTATAAGCGTTAAGATGGCAATGTAAGATCTGTGAGGCTGAGCTGCGATTGGGGACTATTTATAACCGACATTGGATATGACCTGCGGTTCTCAAATATAACCCTGGGAAAGCGTGATGTACACAAGCTGATTTCCTGCCTGAAGGGAATCCAGAACACGCCTGGGTTGTGTCCTGCCTACAATCACATCTCCCCTGTCCTGATCAGGACAAACGGAAGCCCCCTGACCACTTACACATGCAACTGTCTACCCACAAGCAAAGTGCAAGTACATCACCAGCAGTTCTCTGATTGCTGCACATGAGACGGGGTGCGTGGGTGTACATGAGTCACCCAGGACTGCTTTCTATACAGAACTAGTGGCGAATACAGATGGTCCCCCCCTCGACAGATCCAAGGATAAAACAACTTGGTGGCACAAGCTCCGCGCTTGACACCATGACAAGGGAAGCACACATGTGAGAGTGTGTGGATACACCCAACGGCCTGGCAGATTCATAGAAGTACTCAATAACGGCAGTAGTTTGAGAGACTGTGCGGTCAACTTGCATATCAGCAAGATCTGACTGGGCATAATCCCACACAGGAATAAAGACTGGTTGCAAAGCCCATATGTATCTCAGCACAACGGCGCTGCACCCACGGTAAACGTAGCAGTACACTGCAAATACCTTGCACATACAATACTGACGCGTGGTGGGCAGACCGGCTCCAGCACTAGAAGATAAAAAAAGGTTAGTGCACAACAAGTGGGACAGATACGCTGCAACCTCTGATTAGCCTAGCATGGGTAAAGACAGAGTCAAAACTGTTAACACACAGAGCAAAATGGAGCAATACACAACGCCCAACCCAACCCCTCCACCGGAACACGCTAAATCCGGTGATGCGCAAGGCGCAGAAGACAACATTTCCCTCAAAGATGTAATGAACGCCATAGCGGGCTCACTAACCTCTATGGAGAAAAAAATTGACGGCATAATAGCAGAAGTGTCCCTACTACACCATGATCTGCAGAAACGTACCTCCCGCACGGGAGAGACTGAAACTCACATATCAGAAACAGAGGACGGTCTACGAGCTGTGGGTCAACAAATGACCAGAGTACTGGAACACCTCAAAACACTGGAGGAGCGAGTGGAGGAAGGGGAAGGGAGATCGAGACGCAACAATATTCAGATCCTTGGACTGCCTGAAAACACACAAAGCCCGAGTATGGAACTATTCCTTGAGCAATGGCTATCAGATTTGTTTGCCCCCAAGACCTTCTCGAAATTCTTTTCCAATGAAAGAGCCCATCAAGTGCCAACTGGCAGACAAATTCCTGGAGTGCCCTCACGCACATTGATCGCCAAACTACTGAATTACAGGGATCGGGACGCTGTTCTTCAGATGCCCAGAACCAAGGGATCCATGACCTATAATGGCTCCAGGATGGCGTTCTTTACGGACTCCACCAGAGAGGTCCAAAAGGCAAGGCAATCTTTTGATCCACTTAAAAAGCGTCTTCAGGTACTCAACATTAAATATGGGCATCTATTTACTGCACAACTGAAAATATACCATAATGGTACGACCGTACACTTTACGGAACCCAGGAAGGCGTGGAATTGGGCAGAGGGACACCTGGAAGGAGACTGGAGGCCGTCAAAGAAGGAATGAGAATGGCAGGGATAGACCAAGACCAGATACAGCAAGAGATGCCTCATGTGGACGATAATTAGAGAAAAAAACTAGCCTAATACAGCCAGATTAGGCAACCCAGCTGACTCCTGTCCCATAGCCACTCCAATACTGATGGGATACGGATTATTCCGCGGATTAAGAGTAAACTGGAGTAAGTCAATACTGTTTCAGATCAAAGGGATAGGAGATATAGCTCCCGAAAACTGCCCATACCAAATTGAATCGGAGCAGTTCTGATATCTAGGTATTCAAATTACAGCTAATCTTGAAGAGTATGTGACCAGAAACCTGTACCTGATTATGAGTAGATTTGCAGAAGATGTATGTCATTGGGTTGCGTTAACATTAACCTTAGTGGGAAGAGCAGCGCTGTTCAAGATGCTAGCCCTTCCTCGCTTCTTATATGTCCTACAAAACGCACCGTTACACATTTCCAGGGTTGAATTTCATAAAATTGACAGGACACTTTGTAAATTACTATGGGGAGGAGGACACCCGAGAATAGCGCTGCGTACCCTCCAACGTTTCGTACGGGAAGGAGGTATTGGGTTCCCCCACCTACAAACGTACTACTGTGCCAGCCAAATGGCGGTGATAAATGATGGGCTGCATGGGAATACAGAATTACCACACATTCGAGCAGACAAAATTGCGAGACAGGGAATACCCTCATTCGAGAGTCTCCATCAGACAATAAGTCATCCACCTCCTCGCACAATTGCAATCCACACAACACAGATATGGGTGGAAACGCACAAACACATAGGTTGGAACGGGAAAATCACTCTAGGTCAAACACTGTGGAAGAATAGATATCTCCCGGAGCTTAATAAACTCCTGAGGTGGCCGAACTGGGAAATAGCGGGCATATCAAAAATCGATGATTTAAAAAAAGAAGGCAGACTCGTACCCTTTGAAGATCTAGGGATCCACTTTGATCTCCCTGTAACTGAGCACTACCATTACATGCAACTGTCTCACACAATTTGTACACATATACCATATCTCTCTAGCCTGCCTGAACGTACACCCATAGAAAGAAATATTGTGATGGACCGTGTGGATGTCAAAACCACATCGATCATGTATAATGCGATTTCCTCCTTTGCCACACCGGAGCTTTGCAATTTGAAATCCAAATGGGAAAGAGATGTTGGCTCATTACTGCCTGAAGATTGGACCATGATCCTAATGTGCCCCCGGGAAACCGCTATATCAATTAGGATCAGGCTTATACAACTTAAAGTGCTACACAGAGTGTACTATCCGCGAGTGGCACTCTATCGCTGGGGTAAAACCATGAACCCCAACTGCCTGCGCTGCCACCAAGATGAAGGCACCTTCTTTCATATACTATGGGAATGCCCGCATATCCAACAGTTCTGGCAGGACTGCTGTGACAGACTATCTGCGGTTCTGGGCCGATCCATCCCTAGAGATCCTAAATTGATAATATTGGGGGTTGAGGAGGAAGGAGATATGACCTGCTTTGAGAAATTATTGCTTTTAACAGCCACTGGACTAGACAAAAGAAATGTTGCCCAATTGTGGGGTTTGGATGCTGTTCTACATTATGATCAATGGGTGGCGCATGCAAAGCAATGGAACACCGAATATACACAGTCAGAGGATGCCCTGGGAAAGCCCATAAAATCTGGCAAAAATGGGAGCAATGTTAATGTCAATGTTAATGTTAAGTAGAAATGTGTCTCGTTAGGGAACCTTGGGTGTGACTGAGCTGTGAACTGCATATATAATGTAAGACTTCATATTGTGCAAAGAACTGGATCCAAAGGTTGTGAATTATGTATGTGTGTTACCATGTAAGGTTTGTTGATGTTTGAACCAATAAGACGACAAAATCAACAAATTGTGTTATTAAAAAAAAAAAATAAATAATATGTTTGGCCACCGGCAGCCAATGGAGTTTGTGGAGAACAGGGGAGATGTGACAGCCACGAGGAATAGAAGTCACCAATTGGGCAGCAGCATTCTGGAGGACTTGCAGGCGATGAAGTATATAAGTAGGTGGCCAAAGTACAGAGAGTTGCAATAGAACAATGAGGAGGTAACCAAAGCAGACATGACAAAGATACAGAGATGCTCTGGGATATAGGGGATGACCCAACACAAGAGCCTCCGCTGAAAATGGCCCCACTGGCACACAGAGCTGACTTGTGACTCCATAAACAAGGATGCAGTGAGTTTAACCCCAAGGTCCTTGACCATTGAGACTGGCCGAGGAAAGGGGCCCAGAGAGGCAGGCCAGAAAGCTGGCATCCAAAGAGTATCAGCTGCGGGGGGGGGAGCACCACCAACACCTCGGTTTTATCACCATTCAGCTTAAGCCAGTGGGAATTCATCCATTCACCCAAGGCCTCCAGACATGCACGAAATCTGGCAGCTGACTCAGGGCTGGAGAGATCCAGACGAACCAGTATCTGCGTGTCGTCGGTGTAGGAATAACAGAGGAAGCCGTGAGAGAATATCAGTTTGGTCAAAGGCTGGAGGACGTAGATGTTAAATATGACCGGGGAGACGGCGGACCCTTGAGGAACCCCACATGATCTAGCCATAGCCGCAGGAAAAAAAGGAGGGAATGATAGAAGTTGACAACGGTCGGTGAGGAAGGAAGAGAACCAATCAAGGATGGTGCCTGAAAGGCTGGCACCTGCCAGGTGGCCTAGCAGGACTCCACGATTGATGGTGTCAAAGGCGGCTGACGAGTCCAATAGAATCAGAGCACTGACACTGCCCCGTCATGAGTCCTTGCCAAGTCGTCCATGACAGAGACCAGGACACTCTCGTTCCGACGTCCTGGCCGAAACCCTGATTGTGAGGGGTGAAAGAAAGAGGATTCCTCAAGAAAAGTGGAGAGTAGTGGACAGACCACGGACTCAAGAAGTTTCTTCAGGAAAGGTAAAAGAGAGATAGGACGGAAGTTAGAAGGGATCAGTGGATCCAACAAGTATTTCTTTACCAGTGGGATCACAGTGGCCAGTTTAAGGGAGGCCAGGATCACACCCACAGCGAGGGATGTATTAACTGCTTGACCTGAGCTTAGTAACAGCAGTGGTCACCTCCACAACAGAGAAAGTAGGATACACAGACCAAGAAGCGGCCGGCAGATGCTCACATGGCTCAATATCATTTGCTGATATTTTAAAGTTAGCTGTTAGTACCATTTGCTGCTTTTTTGACCGTGGCTGCACCCAGTGACTGCCCTGTGCTACCCGCATTCTGCCTTTCCCCATCCTGTCCCCGTCCCAACCCCATCCGCTAGTCACTCTTTTCTTCCCCCTCCTCCACCACACCTATGGCACTCTCTGTCTCTCCTATTTTTTCTATTTTTTCTAACGGTTTCTCCATTGACTACGCTACCCTTCACACTAAGTCCGGTAGGAAGAAGTTCTAAAAGGATATCTTGGCCTCTAACCCTGGGCTCCCTATCGCTGACACCTAGTCCAGCGCTTCCTTCAGACAGACCCTCACCGACATCCTCTTTGTCGTTCCTTCGCCAGACCTTTGGGCTCCTCATATGGTCTCTGTTCTCTCTCCCTTCTCTTCCTCACCCATTAATGGTGGCACCCGGTGGGAGGCACTCCTGGACCCCTTCCACTCCTCTAAGGTAATCATTAATGTCTACTTTAATGGCACCGTCATGGTCCAAGGCCCTCAGGCCAACCTGCTCCTCTTTGATAGACGCTTCCCACACCTCATCAATTTCCTTTCTTCTCCTGCTGTCACGTCTATCCCTTCATTAGCTTCCTTGCCCCCCCCGCCTCCTCCTTGGCTACCTTGCCTTCTCCTCCTTCCTCTTCTCCCCCCCCTAAGGATCCTTCTACACCTCTGCAGCGCGTACCTCTGATTTGTGCCCCTCCCTGGAAGTCATTCAAGGATGGCAACCTTCTACATATTGCCACTCTAAACTCTCGCTCAGCTGTCAAACACACCTCTGACATCTGCCACCTCCTGGAAGAACTTGACCTAGATGTCCACGGTCTCACCGAGACATGGTTCACGGCCAGCTCTGTCACAAGCTTTGACACTCTCCTCCGCGACGGCTGTAAGATCCTCTCCGTGCCCAGACCCAACCGTTCTGGAGGGGGTGTAGCCTTGATCTTCCCGGAGTGGATTCCTGCCTCTGTCATCCCTATGCAGGCCTACTCCTCTTTCAAATGCCTTGTCTGAGGCTTTCTCTCTCTCCTGGCCACTCTCTTACCATGGCTAATATCTATTTGCCACCTGGTCAAATCACCTCATTCCTCTCTGAATGGGCGGACCTCACCCCCTCCTTCCTGGCCTCAACCACTCAACTCCTCCTTCTTGGAGACTTCAACATCCATCTGGATGCTTACTGTCCCTCCTCTGGACTCTTTTGCGACCTCTGTGACTCTCTCTCTCTTTCTATTCTCCCCTCTGGCCCAACTCACTTTGCTGGGCACACTCTGGATGCTCTGATCTCTTCAGACTTCCCCCTCTCTATTCCTCTGACCACTCCTCTCTCCTGGAGTGGTCACTCTCTCCTTTCCTCCCATCTCTCCCTCTCTACCCATCAGGCATCAGGCCAAGCCAACTCCAACACTGCCATGTACCTTCTCAGTCATCCGACCCATGAAGCGTGTGTCAGTTGAGGCTTTCACTTCCACTTTCTCTCCCCCTCCTCCTCGAGCTGACTAACATCCTGACACAGCCCTTTCCATGCTCTACTCTTCTATCTCTGATACTCTTGATGTTCTTGCCTCTGTCATGAACATCCGTTTGAAGCCCAAAACCAAGTGCAATTCTTGATATGACTCTGCCCTACTTACCCTTAAACGCAAGTGTAGGGTGGCTGAGAGGAAATGGCGTTATTCTGACAAACTGGCCTGTGTCTGCTTCAAAGGCAATACCAGCTCCTTGTCCGCACTAAGAAGGGAGCCCACATCCAAGCCTGCATCTTTGCGGCATCTAACAACTTGGCCGTACTCTTTAAAATCTGCAAGGAGCTGGCCAACCCTGCTGCAGTCTCTACCTCTCCTGTCGCCTCCCAGGCCAGGCATGGACTTTGCCTTTCATTTCATCTCAAAAACCCAGGTATCCTGTCCACCCTCTTGTCCTCTCCTCCTCCCGCTTCTCTCTCCGCTATCTTTGGCCCCCCTGCAGCCGCCTCTCCTCCCTCTTTCTCATTTTTTCCTCTGTTCTCCCTTGACGAGATTTCCAGAAAGTCCAATCTATGAAAGTATCGTCAAAACAAGTTAATTCCTGTTCATCCAAAACCATCAAGGACCACATTGACACCCTTGCTCCTGCTCTCGCCGACTTCTGCAACCACTCCTTTGACTCTGGAGCCTTCCCCTCCCCTCTGAAGCACTCTCATGTGCATCCTCTTCTCAAGAAACCCATAGTCAACCCCTCTTGCCCGGCTAACTATCACCCGATCTCTATCCCTCCTTTCCTGGGAAAACTCCTGGAAAAGCTGGCCATCTTCCAGCTTAATCTTCACTCCGATTCTGTTGGTTGTCTCCATGAATATCAGTCTAGCTTCAGAGCTGCCAGAAACATGGAAAGTGCTCTCCTGAACATCTGTGAAGACCTGCTCTCCAACCTTCATTCTAATATCCCATCTGTCCTCATCCTACTCTATCTTTCTTCTGTCTTTCACACTGTCAACCATGTCATCCTGCATAATCGCCTCTGTGGTAACCTTGGTATCACTGATCAGGCCCTGGCCTGGCTGACCCCCTTTCTCTCCAACAGAACCTCCCAGGTACAACTTGGGTCCTTCCTTTCCTCTATCTCACTTTCTACCTGTAGTGTTCCCCAGGGGTCTAACCTCTCTCCTTGGCTTTTCAACCAATACCTGGCACTGCTCACCCACTGCATTGCTGCTCTCTGCACAAACTTTCAGTGCTATGCGGATGACAACCAACTTGTTTTCAGGCTCCCTCTCTCATCTCTGACTGTGTGTCTGCAATCGAGGTGTGGTGAGCCGCCAACAACCTCTGTCTTAATGCCAGTACACAGAGATCCTCCTCATCAGCACACCTGCACCTTCCTTTCCTGTCACTCTCTGGCCAGCCTCCCTTGGCCCTCTCCCTGCTCCCAGTTGCGAAGCTAAGAACCTCTGGATCATCTTCAACGCCATGCTTTCCTTTTCTCCACACATCTCTGACGTCTCAAAAAAGTCTAACTACAAACTGCACCTCCCCAGAGGTATTCTTCCTTGCCTCTCCTTCCCCCAGAAGCTCACTTTTTCCAGAGCTCTGGTTCTCTCTAGGCTGGACTATTGCACCAGCCTCTTTCTAAAACCGCCTGCAACCACTCTCCGCCGTCTGCAGCTCATCCAAAACAGGACCGGCGAGACTTGTCCTTGGCCTCATTCCTGCGATCGTATCTCTCCAGCCCTGAAATCTCTTCATTGGCTCCCAGTGTCTCCAAGGATTAAATTCAAGACCCTTTGCATTGTCCATAAGGCTTTCTGGGGCCTGGTTCCGCAATACCTTGAACTCTCCCTCCATAAATACCTTCCTACTTGAGCTCTTCGCTCCTTCACCTCAAAGTCCCTCAGGGTCAGTCGCTTCGCCAAGCAACGAGTTGGGGGTAGATCCCTTTCCTCTGCTGGGGCATCCATCTGGAACAGCCTCCCTGCCTCTCTGAAACTTGAGGAGAACCATCTTTGGTTCCGGAAGCACCTCAAGACCTTCCTCTTTGCTTCTGCCTTCGCTCTTCCTCTCCCCTCCTAAACTGTCTGCTTTGGCACCGAGCACCTGGTTACCCTCTGATATCGGGCCCAGATCCCTGCCCTCCCAGCCACACACCCGCACTTGGGTCTGTATCTGCTACCCTACAGTACGCTTCAAGCACATATAATACACCCATTGTTTACACCTTATTTTCGCACTTACCACCTGCTGGCCACACTACCTGTTGTTGTTCTACTATCACGTGTTCAACACTTTCCACTCTTCTCCTGCCCCTCGTACTTCCCCCTTCCCTCTCCCCTGCACTTGCACGTTCTTTATGTCACTGGGCCTAGTAAGATTGTTGTTTTGTCCTCCCTTGTTTCCCCCTCCTTGCCTCTTCGCGCTATGAAACACTTGTGTATGGGCATAATACAAATAAAATATTAAAACATGTCATATAAATATCAGACTCAGAAGAAAAGTGAGTAACAGCAATATTCGATTGAATAGAAATGATTTCATCCATAAAACATGTGGACAAGGAATTACAAAGGGCCTGAGAGGAGGGAACAGGAGCCGGTGAGCTAGTAGAGAGATTACAAACCACTTTGAACAACTCCCTGGGGTGATTCACAGACGTTTCAATAATAGATGCAACGTAGACCTGTTTGGCACATGAAATGGCAAGGTGATACTGGGAGGTGACCAGAGACAGGGCAAGCGTTTCCCTGGGGGTATAAGAGCGCTTCCACTTTCACTCCATCTGCCTGCGCTGTAGGCGAAGGGCACGCAGCTTGTCCATGAACCACTGCTGAGAGGGGAGTGAAGATTGCCTAGATGTCTTGAGCGGAGCAAGGCTGTCTGCAACTGCGGTCAGAGTACTAGTCAAAGAACTCTTGTCCACAGGGGACAGCCCTGAAAGTCGGGCAAGTATAAAAGAAGTCATATCAGATTTAGATACTGTGCGCCATCCACGCCGGTGGACTAATTTGGCTGGTGGAGCAGATGGTGGGCCCTTAATGCCCCAGGTGAAGGGAACAAATAAATTATCAGACCACAGGATTTGAAAGGCCACAAAAAGAGTGATCTCAGCATCTGCTGAGAAAATCAGGTCCAAGGTGTTACCCAAGGAATGGGTCTGTTCATGAACCTGCTGGGGGAGGGAGAGTTCTTTCTTAGAGGACAGAAAGCTTTGAATCTTAAAGTTCTCCACCTCATTGACTTTAAGATTAAAGTCACCCACAATTGTAATTGGTTATTTATAACGTGCTTAATGCCCAGAGGTTTCTAAGCGCGGACCCGGGCTTCGAACCTATGTTGCTCTGCGTTGTCTTGCAACCAAGGCGAGGACGTTGCCCCAGAGCTATCCTCCCGACAAAATAGCATATCATCCTGACAAAGACAGTTGTTGTTTACTTGAAGGAGATGAATGTAAAATCTGTTCTTACTCCAGGAGGAGTTGGAACCTATCACTTCTTTTTGTACATTGTTGATACAACTGAACTTTTTATTACCAAGTTTTGAATCCGAAAGAACTGTGTTGGAACTTTGTGGCAAAACAGAATTTCCTGATTTCTTTTGAATTGTGGAGCAAAGCCTTGCTCAATCATGGGGATGGGGAATTAACCCAGGTTAAGAGAAGAGGCAGTGGCCACCTTGTGGATGTGGTTTTATGTTATATATAATTGTTGGATTAAACTGCCATACATTTCCCTATTGATTTATTGAGTATACAAGTCTGAGGGACAGATATCCTTTTGTAAGAGTATTTTCTTTAGTTTATTCTAGGCAGGAAAATCCTTGTCAGGGTAGGAATAGAGTGGCGTTTATCCTACCTTTTTATTTAATAAAATGCTAAAGTTGAAAACTCTTTACAAAGTTATCCGCCTCACATTTCTTACCCATCACAATAGGTTCTGAGATGCTGGATGTTTGGGGAAATCCAAGATTCAAGGCACAGGCAAGAGGGATAATGGTACTCAATGAGAGCACTAGTGCTAGGTTAAAATCTGGGAAGGCCTTCTCACTGGAGTTGGTAACCGATGGAAAGAGCACCAAAAGGAAGGGCCTGACTTTATTCAGATGAGGAGTTATTTAGTCTACTGTGTTTCAGCAAAATTGGGCGGACTGATTGTGGAGGGTGACCAGAAAATGGTCAGAGTATGAAGAGTCAAGGTGAAGACAGT
Organism: Ambystoma mexicanum; assembly: GCF_040938575.1. Classification (NCBI taxonomy): domain Eukaryota; kingdom Metazoa; phylum Chordata; class Amphibia; order Caudata; family Ambystomatidae; genus Ambystoma; species Ambystoma mexicanum. The sequence continues at coordinate 1,038,176,698 of NC_090926.1, read as the reverse complement.
GGCTGTAGTCATGTTTACGGCAGGTTGAATTGACAGGAGTTCAGTGGCTGAGATTTGATTAAGAGGTCTAAGTCATTGGAAAAGAGAGATTGAAGACTCAAGGTGGTCAATAGATGAGAATTATGCAAGAGGAGGTGGAGCAAGGAGCTGAACACGTTTCGTACGGGAAGGAGGTATTGGGTTCCCCCACCTACAAACGTACTACTGGAGCTGAATACAAACGTACTCAAAAGAAAATAAGATTAAGTAATTGGGGAGAGAGGTGGATGGCGTGTCTTTACTGATCAGAAGACCTCCCATCCTGCCATCCTTTTAGGAAAATCAGTGAGAGTAGGGAAAGTTAAAGGAATCAGTCTGAAGAGCTTCTAATGAGGCTGCTGAAGATATTGTGTTTACCCCATTGTAACACATAGGTTACTGGTTATCAGCACATAGAGACATTTTAGTATATAGCGTTGAAATTAGTGCACAATTCTGCTAGAGGTGTAACACACCCATGGCCCTTAGGGTATATTCTGCCTAAGTTGTAATTCATGGGGGAATTCCCCTTTCGCAATATAGATTTGCTTTTTACAGCAGTTTTCTATCTTTATAATGGGCCCTATTCTGCTAGAGGTGGAACAACCCCATGGGGATATTACACCTCTAGCAGAATAGGTCCCATTATAAAGATAGGAAACAGGTGTAAAAAACAGGTGTACATTCCGAATGGGGAATTCACCCATGAATTACACCTCTAGCATAGTTACACCTCCTTCAGAATAGGCCACAAAGTCCAGACATGCTTCCTTTATCACTATGTCCCAACATCATCCCTTATCACTATGTCCATTTCTGAGTAACAAACCCACTGCCTTGGCCAGTAAATGGTTAATGACAGCATATTGGTGCACCGTTCTCATTTCAAAATGTTCTTCATGTGTGTTTGCATCATTTTCAGGTGAGTTTCACTGCCGTTTTATATAGCAGGGTAGCGTTCCGGCCCGTTCCGGGTACTTTTTCATGATACAATGTCGGTTTTGGGCAGTAAATGGCTAATGCCAGCATATTGGTGCGCCTTTCTCATTTCAAAATGTTCTTCATGTGTGTTTGCATCATTTTCAGGTGCGTTTCACTGCTGTTTTATATAGTATGGTAGCGTTCCGGCCCATTCTGGGTACTTTTTCATGATAAAATGTAGATTTTGGGCAGTAATGGGTTAATGACAGCATATTGGTGCACCTTTCTCATTTCAAAATGTTCTTCATGTGTGTTTGCATAATTGTCAGGTAAGTTTTGCTGCCGTTTTATATATTAGGGTCGCGTTGCGGCCCGTTCTGTGTACTTTTTTGTGATAAAATGTAGGTTTTGGGCAGTAAATGGTTAATTACAGCATATTGGTGCACCTTTCTCATTTCAAAAAGTTCTTCATGTGTGTTTGCATCATTTTCAGGTGAGTTTTGCTGCTTTTTTATATATTAGGTTAGCGTTTCGGCCCGTTCCATCTACTTTTTCGTGATAAACTTTAGATTTTGGGCAGTATTGGGTTAATGACAGCATTATTGGTGCACCTTTCTCATTTCAAAATGTTCTTCATGTGTGTTTGCATCATTTTCAGGTGAGTTTCGCTGCTGTTTTATATATTACGGTACCATTCCGGCCTGTTCCGGGTACTTTTTCGTGATAAAATGTAGGTTTTGGGCAGTAATGGGTTAATGACAGCATATTGGTGCACCTTTCTCATTTCAAAATTGTCTTCATTTGTGTTTGCAACATTTTCAGGTGAGATTTGCTGCCATTTTATACATTAGGGTAGCGTTCCGGCCCGTTCAGGTACTTTTTTGTGATAAAATGTAGATTTTGGGCAGTAATGGGTTAATGACCACATATTGGTGCACCTTTCTCATTTCAAAATGTTCTTCATGTGTGTTTTCATCATTTTCAGGTGAGTTTCACTGCCGTTTTATATATTAGGGTAGTGTTCCGGCCAGTTTCGGGTACTTTTTCGTGATAAAATGTAGGTTTTTGGCAGTAAATTAGTAATCACAGCATATTGGTGCACCTTTCTCATTTCAAAATGTTCTTCATGTGTGATTGCATCATTTACGCTGAGTTTCACTGCTGTTTTATATATTAGGGTGGCGTTCCGGCCCGTTCAAGGTACTTTTTCTTGATAAAATGTGGGTTTTGGGCAGTAATGGGTTAACGACAGCATATTGGTGCACCTTTCTCATTTCAAAATGTTCTTCATGTGTGTTTGCATAATTTTCAGGAGAGTTTCGCTACCGTTTTATATATTAGGGTAGCGTTCCGGCCCGTTCCGGATACTTTTTCGCGATAAAATGTAGATTTTGGGCAGTAATGGGTTAATGCCAGCATATTGGTGCACCGTTCTCATTTCAAAATGTTCTTCATTTGTGTTTGCAACATTTTCAGGTGAGATTTGCTGCCGCTTTATATATTAGGGTAGCTTTCCGGCCCGTTCGGGTACTTTTTCGGGATTCAATGTAGATGTTGGGCAGTAATGGGTTAATGACCGCATATTGGTGCACTTTTCTCATTTCAAAATGTTCTTCATGTGTGTTTGCATAATTTTCAGGAGAGTTTTGCTGCCGTTTTATATATTAGGGTAGCGTTCCGGCCCGTTCCGGATACTTTATCGCGATAAAATGTAGATTTTGGGCAGTAATGGGTTAATGCCAGCATATTGGTGCACCGTTCTCATTTCAAAATGTTCTTCATTTGTGTTTGCAACATTTTCAGGTGAGATTTGCTGCTGTATTATATATTAGGGTACCATTCCGGCCCGTTCCCGCCCGTTCCGGGTACTTTTTCGTGATAAAATGTAGCTTTTGGGCAGTAATGGGTTAACGACAGCATATTGGTGCACCTTTCTCATTTCAAAATGTTCTTCATGTGTGTTTGCATAATTTTCAGGAGAGTTTCGCTACCGTTTTATATATTAGGGTAGCGTTCCGGCCCGTTCCGGATACTTTTTCGCGATAAAATGTAGATTTTGGGCAGTAATGGGTTAATGCCAGCATATTGGTGCACCGTTCTCATTTCAAAATGTTCTTCATTTGTGTTTGCAACATTTTCAGGTGAGATTTGCTGCCGCTTTATATATTAGGGTAGCTTTCCGGCCCGTTCGGGTACTTTTTCGGGATTCAATGTAGATGTTAGGCAGTAATGGGTTAATGCCAGCATATTGGTGCACTTTTCTCATTTCAAAATGTTCTTCATGTGTGTTTGCATAATTTTCAGGAGAGTTTTGCTGCCGTTTTATATATTAGGGTAGCGTTCCGGCCCGTTCCGGATACTTTATCGCGATAAAATGTAGATTTTGGGCAGTAATGGGTTAATGCCAGCATATTGGTGCACCTTTCTCATTTCAAAATGTTCTTCATCTGTGTTTGCATCATTTTCAGGTGAGTTTTGCTGCCGTTTTATATATTAGGTTAGCGTTTCGGCCCGTTCCATCTACTTTTTCGTGATAAACTTTAGATTTTGGGCAGTATTGGGTTAATGACAGCATTATTGGTGCACCTTTCTCATTTCAAAATGTTCTTCATGTGTGTTTGCATCATTTTCAGGTGCGTTTCACTGCCGTTTTATATAGTATGGTAGCGTTCCGGCCCGTTCTGGGTACTTTTTCGTGATAAAATGTAGATTTTGGGCAGTAATGGGTTAATGACAGCATATTGGTGCACCTTTCTCATTTCAAAATGTTCTTCATGTGTGTTTGCATAATTGTCAGGTAAGTTTTTCTGCCGTTTTATATATTAGGGTCGCGTTGCTGCCGTTCTGTGTACTTTTTTGTGATAAAATGTAGGTTTTGGGCAGTAAATGGTTAATTACAGCATATTGGTGCACCTTTCTCATTTCAAAATGTTCTTCATTTGTGTTTGCAACATTTTCAGGTGAGATTTGCTGCCGCTTTATATATTAGGGTAGCTTTCTGGCCCGTTCGGGTACTTTTTCGGGATTCAATGTAGATTTTGGGCAGTAATGGGTTAACGACAGCATATTGGTGCACCTTTCTCATTTCAAAATTTTCTTCATGTGTGTTTGCATAATTTTCAGGAGAGTTTCGCTTCCGTTTTATATATTAGGGTAGCGTTCCGGCCCGTTCCGGATACTTTTTCGCGATAAAATGTAGATTTTGGGCAGTAATGGGTTAATGCCAGCATATTGGTGCACCGTTCTCATTTCAAAATGTTCTTCATTTGTGTTTGCAACATTTTCAGGTGAGATTTGCTGCCGCTTTATATATTAGGGTAGCTTTCCGGCCCGTTCGGGTACTTTTTCGGGATTCAATGTAGATTTTGGGCAGTAATGGGTTAATGACCGCATATTGGTGCACTTTTCTCATTTCAAAATGTTCTTCATGTGTGTTTGCATAATTTTCAGGAGCGGTTTGCTGCCGTTTTATATATTAGGGTAGCGTTCCGGCCCGTACCGGATACTTTATCGCGACAAAAGTAGATTTTGGGCAGTAATGGGTTAATGCCAGCATATTGGTGCACCTTTCTCATTTCAAAATGTTCTTCATCTGTGTTTGCATCATTTTCAGGTGAGTTTTGCTGCCGTTTTATATATTAGGTTAGCGTTTCGGCCCGTTCCATCTACTTTTTCGTGATAAACTTTAGATTTTGGCCAGTATTGGGTTAATGACAGCATTATTGGTGCACCTTTCTCATTTCAAAATGTTCCTCATGTGTGTTTGCATCATTTTCAGGTGCGTTTCACTGCCGTTTTATATAGTATGGTAGCGTTCCGGCCCATTCTGGGTACTTTTTCGTGATAAAATGTAGATTTTGGGCAGTAATGGGTTAATGACAGCATATTGGTGCACCTTTCTCATTTCGAAATGTTCTTCATGTGTGTTTGCATAATTGTCAGGTAAGTTTTGCTGCCGTTTTATATATTAGGGTCGCGTTGCTGCCCGTTCTGTGTACTTTTTTGTGATAAAATGTAGATTTTGGGCAGTAATGGGTTAATGACCACATATTGGTGCACCTTTCTCATTTCAAAATGTTCTTCATGTGTGTTTGCATCATTTTCAGGTGAGTTTCTCTGCTGTTTTATATATTAGGGTAGCGTTCCGGCCAGTTTCGGGTACTTTTTCGTGATAAAATGTAGATTTTGGGCAGTAATGGGTTAATGCCAGCATATTGGTGCACCTTTCTCATTTCAAAATGTTCTTCATCTGTGTTTGCATCATTTTCAGGTGAGTTTTGCTGCCGTTTTATATATTAGGCTAGCGTTTCGGCCCGTTCCATCTACTTTTTCGTGATAAACTTTAGATTTTGGGCAGTATTGGGTTAATGACAGCATTATTGGTGCACCTTTCTCATTTCAAAATGTTCTTCATGTGTGTTTGCATCATTTTCAGGTGAGTTTCGCTGCTGTTTTATATATTACGGTACCATTCCGGCCTGTTCTGGGTACTTTTTCGTGATAAAATGTAGGTTTTGGGCAGTAATGGTTAATGACAGCATATTGGTGCACCTTTCTCATTTCAAAATTTTCTTCATTTGTGTTTGCAACATTTTCAGGTGAGATTTGCTGCCATTTTATACATCAGGGTAGCGTTCCGGCCCGTTCAGGTACTTTTTTGTGATAAAATGGAGATTTTGGGCAGTAATGGGTTAATGACCACATATTGGTGCACCTTTCTCATTTCAAAATGTTCTTCATGTGTGTTTGCATCATTTTCAGGTGAGTTTCTCTGCCGTTTTATATATTAGGGTAGCGTTCCGGCCAGTTTCGGGTACTTTTTCGTGATAAAATGTAGGTTTTTGGCAGTAAATTGGTAATCACAGCATATTGGTGCACTTTTCTCATTTCAAAATGTTCTTCATGTGTGATTGCATCATTTACGCTGAGTTTCACTGTCGTTTTATATATTAGGGTGGCGTTCCGGCCCGTTCAAGGTACTTTTTCTTGATAAAAATGTGGGTTTTGGGCAGTAATGGGTTAATGACAGCATATTGGTGCACCTTCCTCATTTCAAAATGTTCTTCATGTGTGTTTGCATCATTTTCAGGTGAGTTTTGCAGCTGTTTTATATATTAGGGTACCATTCCGGCCCGTTCCCGCCCGTTCCGGGTACTTTTTCGTGATAAAATGTAGCTTTTGGGCAGTAATGGGTTAACGACAGCATATTGGTGCACCTTTCTCATTTCAAAATGTTCTTCATGTGTGTTTGCATAATTTTCAGGAGAGTTTCGCTACCGTTTTATATATTGGGGTAGCGTTCCGGCCCGTTCCGGATACTTTTTCGCGATAAAATGTAGATTTTGGGCAGTAATGGGTTAATGCCAGCATATTGGTGCACCGTTCTCATTTCAAAATGTTCTTCATTTGTGTTTGCAACATTTTCAGGTGAGATTTGCTGCCGCTTTATATATTAGGTGTAGCGTTCCGACCCGTTTGGGTACTTTTTCGGGATTCAATGTAGATTTTGGGCAGTAATGGGTTAATGACCGCATATTGGTGCACTTTTCTCATTTCAAAATGTTCTTCATGTGTGTTTGCATAATTTTCAGGAGAGTTTCGCTGCCGTTTTATATATTAGGTTAGCGTTCCGGCCCGTTCCGCATACTTTATCGCGATAAAATGTAGATTTTGGGCAGTATTGGGTTAATGACAGCATTATTGGTTCACCTTTCTCATTTCAAAATGTTCTTCATGTGTGTTTGCATCATTTTCAGGTGTGTTTCGCTGCTGTTTTATATATTACGGTACCATTCCGGCCTGTTCCGGGTACTTTTTCGTGATAAAATGTAGGTTTTGGGCAGTAATGGGTTAATGACAGCATATTGGTGCACCTTTCTCATTTCAAAATTTTCTTCATTTGTGTTTGCAACATTTTTAGGTGAGATTTGCTGCCATTTTATACATTAGGGTAGCGTTCCGGCCCGTTCAGGTACTTTTTTGTGATAAAATGTAGATTTTGGGCAGTAATGGGTTAATGACCACATATTGGTGCACCTTTCTCATTTCAAAATGTTCTTCATGTGTGTTTGCATCATTTGCAGGTGAGTTTCACTGCCGTTTTATATATTAGGGTAGCGTTCGGCCAGTTTCGGGTACTTTTTTGTGATAAAATGTAGATTTTGGGCATTAATGGGTTAATGACCACATATTGGTGCACCTTTCTCATTTCAAAATGTTCTTCATGTGTGTTTTCATCATTTTCAGGTGAGTTTCACTGCCCTTTTATATAGCAGGGTAGCGTTCCGGCCCGTTCCGGGTACTTTTTCGTGATAAAATGTCAGTTTTGGGCAGTAAATGGCTAATGACAGCATATTGGTGCACCTTTCTCATTTCAAAATGTTCTTCATGTGTGTTTGCATCATTTTCAGGTGTGTTTCACTGCCGTTTTATATAGTATGGTAGCATTCCGGCCCGTTCTGGGTACTTTTTCGTGATAAAAGGTAGATTTTGGGCAATAATGGGTTAATGACAGCATATTGGTGCACCTTTCTCATTTCAAAATGTTCTTCATGTGTGTTTGCATAATTGTCAGGTAAGTTTTGCTGCCGTGTTATATATTAGGGTCGTGTTCCGGCCCGTTCCGTGTACTTTTTTGTGATAAAATGTAGGTTTTGGGCAGTAAATGGTTAATGACAGCATATTGGTACTCCTTTCTCATTTCAAAATTTTCTTCATGTGTTGTTTGCATCATTTTCAGGGGAGTTTCACTGCCGTTTTATTTATTAGGGTAGCGTTCCGGCCCGTTCCAGGTACTTTTTCGTGATAAAATGTAGATTTTTGGCAGTAATGGGTTAATGACAGCATATTGGTGCACCTTTCTTATTTCAAAATGTTCTTCATGTGTGTTTGCATCATTTTCAGGTGAGTTTTGCTGCCGTTTTAGATATTAGGTTAGCCTTCCGGCCCGTTCCATCTACTTTTTCGTGATAAACTTTAGATTTTGGGCAGTATTGGGTTAATGACAGCATATTGGTGCAGCTTTCTCATTTCAAAATGTTCTTCATGTGTGTTTGCATCGTTTTCAGGTGAGTTTCGCTGCTGTTTTATATATTACGGTACCATTCCGGCCTGTTCCGGGTACTTTTTCGTGATAAAATGTAGGTTTTGGGCAGTAATGGGTTAATGACAGCATATTGTTGCACCTTTCTTATTTCAAAATGTTCTTCATTTGTGTTTGCAACATTTTCAGGTGAGATTTGCTGCCGTTTTATATATTAGGGTAGCGTTCCGGCCCGTTCGTGTACTTTTTTGTGATAAAATGTAGATTTTGGGCAGTAGTGGGTTAATGACAGCATATTGCTGCACCTTCCTCATTTCGAAATGTTCTTCATGTGTGTTTGCATCATTTTCAGGTGAGTTTCACTGCCGTTTTATATATTAGGGTAGCGTTCCGGCCAGTTTCGGGTACTTTTTCGTGATAAAATGTAGGTTTTTGGCAGTAAATTGGTAATCACAGCATATTGGTGCACCTTTCTCATTTCAAAATGTTCTTCATGTGTGATTGCATCATTTACGCTGAGTTTCACTGCCGTTTTATATATTAGGGTGGCGTTCTGGCCCGTTCCCGCCCGTTCCGGGTACTTTTTCGTGATAAAATGTAGGTTTTGGGCAGTAAATGGTTAATGACAGCATATTGGTACACCTTTCTCATTTCAAAATGTTCTTCATGTGTTGTTTGCATCATTTTCAGGGGAGTTTCACTGCCGTATTATTTATTAGGGTAGCGTTCCGGCCCGTTCCAGGTACTTTTTCGTGATAAAATGTAGATTTTTGGCAGTAATGGGTTAATGACAGCATATTGGTGCACCTTTCTTATTTCAAAATGTTCTTCATGTGTGTTTGCATCATTTTCAGGTGAGTTTTGCTGCCGTTTTAGATATTAGGTTAGCGTTCCGGCCCGTTCCATCTACTTTTTCGTGATAAACTTTAGATTTTGGGCAGTATTGGTTTAATGACAGCATATTGGTGCAGCTTTCTCATTTCAAAATGTTCTTCATGTGTGTTTGCATCGTTTTCAGGTGAGTTTCGCTGCTGTTTTATATATTACGGTACCATTCCGGCCTGTTCCGGGTACTTTTTCGTGATAAAATGTAGGTTTTGGGCAGTAATGGGTTAATGACAGCATATTGGTGCACCTTTCTCATTTCAAAATGTTCTTCATTTGTGTTTGCAACATTTTCAGGTGAGATTTGCTGCCGTTTTATATATTAGGGTAGCGTTCCGGCCCGTTCGTGTACTTTTTTGTGATAAAATGTAGATTTTGGGTAGTAATGGGTTAATGACAGCATATTGCTGCACCTTCCTCATTTCAAAATGTTCTTCATGTGTGTTTGCATCATTTTCAGGTGAGTTTCACTGCCGTTTTATATATTAGGGTAGCGTTCCGGCCAGTTTCAGGTAGTTTTTAGTGATAAAATGTAGGTTTTTGGCAGTAAATTGGTAATCACAGCATATTGGTGCACCTTTCTCATTTCAAAATGTTCTTCATGTGTGATTGCATCATTTAAGCTGAGTTTCACTGCCGTTTTATATATTAGGGTGGCGTTCCGGCCCGTTCCCGCCCCTTCCGGGTACTTTTTCTTGATAAAATGTGGGTTTTGGGCAGTAATGGGTTAATGACAGCATATTGGTGCACCTTCCTCATTTCAAAATGTTCTTCATGTGTGTTTGCATCATTTTCAGGTGAGTTTCGCAGCTGTTTTATATATTAGGGTACCATTCCGGCCCGTTCCCGCCCGTTCCGGATACTTTTTCGTGATAAAATGTAGCTTTTGGGCAGTAATGGGTTAACGACAGCATATTGGTGCACCTTTCTCATTTCAAAATGTTCTTCATGTGTGTTTGCATAATTTTCAGGAGAGTTTCGCTGCCGTTTTATATATTAGGTTAGCGTTCCGGCCCGTTCCGGATACTTTTTCACGATAAAATGTAGATTTTGGGCAGTAATGGGTTAATGCCAGCATATTGGTGCACCTTTCTCATTTCAAAATGTTCTTCATGTGTTGTTTGCATCATTTTCAGGGGAGTTTCACTGCCGTTTTATTTATTAGGGTAGCGTTCCGGCCCGTTCCAGGTACTTTTTCGTGATAAAATGTAGATTTTTGGCAGTAATGGGTTAATGACAGCATATTGGTGCACCTTTCTTATTTCAAAATGTTCTTCATGTGTGTTTGCATCATTTTCAGGTGAGTTTTGCTGCCGTTTTAGATATTAGGTTAGCGTTCCTGCCCGTTCCATCTACTTTTTCGTGATAAACTTTAGATTTTGGGCAGTATTGGTTTAATGACAGCATATTGGTGCAGCTTTCTCATTTCAAAATGTTCTTCATGTGTGTTTGCATCGTTTTCAGGTGAGTTTCGCTGCTGTTTTATATATTACGGTACCATTCCGGCCTGTTCCGGGTACTTTTTCGTGATAAAATGTAGGTTTTGGGCAGTAATGGGTTAATGACAGCATATTGGTGCACCTTTCTCATTTCAAAATGTTCTTCATTTGTGTTTGCAACATTTTCAGGTGAGATTTGCTGCCGTTTTATATATTAGGGTAGCGTTCCGGCCCGTTCGTGTACTTTTTTGTGATAAAATGTAGATTTTGGGCAGTAATGGGTTAATGACAGCATATTGCTGCACCTTCCTCATTTCAAAATGTTCTTCATGTGTGTTTGCATCATTTTCAGGTGAGTTTCACTGCCGTTTTATATATTAGGGTAGCGTTCCGGCCAGTTTCAGGTAGTTTTTAGTGATAAAATGTAGGTTTTTGGCAGTAAATTGGTAATCACAGCATATTGGTGCACCTTTCTCATTTCAAAATGTTCTTCATGTGTGATTGCATCATTTACGCAGAGTTTCACTGCCGTTTTATATATTAGGGTGGCGTTCCGGCCCGTTCCCGCCCCTTCCGGGTACTTTTTCTTGATAAAATGTGGGTTTTGGGCAGTAATGGGTTAATGACAGCATATTGGTGCACCTTCCTCATTTCAAAATGTTCTTCATGTGTGTTTGCATCATTTTCAGGTGAGTTTCGCAGCTGTTTTATATATTAGGGTACCATTCCGGCCCGTTCCCGCCCGTTCCGGATACTTTTTCGTGATAAAATGTAGCTTTTGGGCAGTAATGGGTTAACGACAGCATATTGGTGCACCTTTCTCATTTCAAAATGTTCTTCATGTGTGTTTGCATAATTTTCAGGAGAGTTTCGCTGCCGTTTTATATATTAGGTTAGCGTTCCGGCCCGTTCCGGATACTTTTTCACGATAAAATGTAGATTTTGGGCAGTAATGGGTTAATGCCAGCATATTGGTGCACCTTTCTCATTTCAAAATGTTCTTCATGTGTTGTTTGCATCATTTTCAGGGGAGTTTCACTGCCGTTTTATTTATTAGGGTAGCGTTCCGGCCCGTTCCAGGTACTTTTTCGTGATAAAATGTAGATTTTTGGCAGTAATGGGTTAATGACAGCATATTGGTGCACCTTTCTTATTTCAAAATGTTCTTCATGTGTGTTTGCATCATTTTCAGGTGAGTTTTGCTGCCGTTTTAGATATTAGGTTAGCGTTCCGGCCCGTTCCATCTACTTTTTCGTGATAAACTTTAGATTTTGGGCAGTATTGGTTTAATGACAGCATATTGGTGCAGCTTTCTCATTTCAAAATGTTCTTCATGTGTGTTTGCATCGTTTTCAGGTGAGTTTCGCTGCTGTTTCATATATTACTGTACCATTCCGGCCTGTTCCGGGTACTTTTTCGTGATAAAATGTAGGTTTTGGGCAGTAATGGGTTAATGACAGCATATTGGTGCACCTTTCTCATTTCAAAATGTTCTTCATTTGTGTTTGCAACATTTTCAGGTGAGATTTGCTGCCGTTTTATATATTAGGGTAGCGTTCCGGCCCGTTCGTGTACTTTTTTGTGATAAAATGTAGATTTTGGGCAGTAATGGGTTAATGACAGCATATTGCTGCACATTCCTCATTTCAAAATGTTCTTCATGTGTGTTTGCATCATTTTCAGGTGAGTTTCACTGCCGTTTTATATATTAGGGTAGCGTTCCGGCCAGTTTCAGGTAGTTTTTCGTGATAAAATGTAGGTTTTTGGCAGTAAATTGGTAATCACAGCATATTGGTGCACCTTTCTCATTTCAAAATGTTCTTCATGTGTGATTGCATCATTTACGCTGAGTTTCACTGCCGTTTTATATATTAGGGTGGCGTTCCGGCCCGTTCCCGCCCCTTCCGGGTACTTTTTCTTGATAAAATGTGGGTTTTGGGCAGTAATGGGTTAATGACAGCATATTGGTGCACCTTCCTCATTTCAAAATGTTCTTCATGTGTGTTTGCATCATTTTCAGGTGAGTTTCGCAGCTGTTTTATATATTAGGGTACCATTCCGGCCCGTTCCCGCCCGTTCCGGATACTTTTTCGTGATAAAATGTAGCTTTTGGGCAGTAATGGGTTAACGACAGCATATTGGTGCACCTTTCTCATTTCAAAATGTTCTTCATGTGTGTTTGCATAATTTTCAGGAGAGTTTCGCTGCCGTTTTATATATTAGGTTAGCGTTCCGGCCCGTTCCGGATACTTTTTCACGATAAAATGTAGATTTTGGGCAGTAATGGGTTAATGCCAGCATATTGGTGCACCTTTCTCATTTCAAAATGTTCTTCATGTGTGTTTGCAACATTTCAGGTGAGTTTTGCTGCCGTTTCATATATTAGGGTAGCTTTCCGGCCCGTTCCGGCATGTTCCGGGTTTTACACACACCCCATGAAAATAAGGTTGTTTCAAACTTTTTTGTGTATCAATGACCCTTTGAGGTCCTGAGGCATTGCTTGCTCTCACTGCCTCAAGGCCTCACTTGTAAATAGGTTCTACTTCTACTTGGATCACACTGTAATGCAATCCTGCAGAAGAGACACTGTGACCTGTCTGCACCAGGCCCCGTCCATGCCTGCATGTCCTCGGAACCTGCAGTCTCAGCAAGACACATCCGTTAGGCATGTAGCCCGCCTTACCTTTTAAAATTACTAAAAGCAGTGCTGGGAGAGTCACTGCCATCCAATAATGGCCCCCTCCCCTGCTCCACGCCGCTGGGCCTGGGGAGAGGGGAATGCGCTTCTTCCCGAGTTTCGTTTCTTCAAGCTGTGGAAAAGGACGGGTTTCAATTCTCTATTTATTGGAGGGCTTGGCACGGTTCCCGGAGATCACGTGCAACTTCCCAAACCAAATCTAGAGAATCCACGAATCCACCCCTCCATCCCCGCTGCATGTTTCCCCTTATTGTCCCTCTACGCAGTTAACGTAAGCTGTGCCGTGATAGGTGTGCTCAGACGCCCCATCCCCCAACCACATAGGTTGCTAGGCCCTATAGTTCGCGAGGATTGGTTTTAGGGGGCTGGCGGAGGAGATGCTACTGACGGGTGGGTGGACTTGGAGGGGTAGAAAAGGCAAAACTCTCCTCCCCTCTCCATTGTCCCAGGCACGCGCATTGAGGTAAGTGGAGACACGCAGAACTTGAAGCATGTGTTGGACGGGGGGTGCGTCGGCCGAGCTGTGGTGTGCGTGTGTTCTAGTAACGGCACAGCGGGGAATGGTGCGGCCAATATTGAAAGCTATTGGCAGATGTGGGTATAATGCAGGGTTTCTCTGTCTTAAAAGTGCTCATGGTTTTCATATCTGCGTGACTGTTGGGTGTGTCAGGGTACAGAGCCATCTTGGTTCAATGCGAAAGGATCTGATTTGCCACGGAGAAATGTTGACAGTGTTATAGTTGCGGTGAAACACAAACCGGCCAGAAAAGACGCGGTAATATCGGCGCGCGCAAGACGCCATTATCATGAACGCCTGTGGTGTCCGCTTGCTCTTTACACATGTACAAAATAACAGGGCTCTTAGAGAGCAAACCCCTCCCCCATAAGTATTAGGCAGAGACACTGTTGGAAACAAGCGTTGGCAATGCCAATAGTGTTGGCGTTTACTGCTGTTCTGCGCATGTTGCATTTAGGCATTCGGGTGTAAGGAGGAGAGTGGACAGTTTTAAAGGAGGGTGTGATAAGGAGCGTAGGTGCGCAATAGAATGACAAGGGGGATGGAGCAAGGGCAGACGCGATTGCCAGAGGGTGGCATCGATGAATAACAGGAAATAGGAGCCAGAGTGAGAGGGTAAGAAATAAAGCGAGTGTTAGAGGTAGGATGAGGGGGTAAGGTGGGTGGGGGAATAGAGGCGGAAGGGTGGGTGGCGGGGGTATAGAAGGATTAGCGTTGAGTATTGTATTGTATTCTAGTTGTCATTTATATAACGCTTTCCCCATTTGTGTGGCCTGAAAGTGCTTTCTTTGTGGATCGCATGTTTGAAATTCTGCTAGTCACTTGAATACTAACTATGCGGTGGTAAGGACATGCTGAAGAATCGAGAAAGAGGGTTGGGGTGGATTAGGTGGGCATAGAGAGAGTGGGGTGGGTGAAGGTATAGAGAGAAGGGTGGGATGGGTGGGGATAGAGTGGCAGTGGGGTGGGGAATAGAGAGAGTGGGGGTGAGATGGGTGGGGAATAGAGAGAGTGGGGTCAGATGGGTGGGCATAGAGAGAGTGGGGTGGGTGAAGGTATAGAGAGAAGGGTGGGATGGGTGGGGATAGAGTGGCAGTGGGGTGGCGAATAGAGAGAGTGGGGGTGAGATGGGTGGGAATAGAGAGAGTGGGGGTGAGATGGGTGGGAATAGAGAGAGTGGGGTTGGGATGGGTGGGGAATAGAGAGAGTGGGGTGGGATGGGTGGTCATAGAGAGAGTGGGGTGGGTGAAGGTAGAGAGAGAGGGGTGGGGATAGAGTGGCAGTGGGGTGGGGAATAGAGAGAGTGGGGGTGAGATGGGTGGGGAATAGAGAGAGTGGGGGTGAGATGGGTGGGAATAGAGAGCGTGGGGTTGGGATGGGTGGGGAATAGAGAGAGTGGGGTGAGATGGGTGGGGAATAGAGAGAGTGGGGTGGGGGTGGATTAGGTGGACATAGAGAGAGTGGGGTGGGTGAAGGTAGAGAGAGAGGGGTGGGATGGGTGGGGATAGAGTGGCAGTGGGGTGGGGAATAGAGAGAGTGGGGGTGAGATGGGTGGGGAATAGAGAGAGTGGGGGTGAGATGGGTGGGAATAGAGAGCGTGGGGTTGGGATGGGTGGGGAATAGAGAGAGTGGGGTGAGATGGGTGGGGAATAGAGAGAGTGGGGTTGGGGTGGATTAGGTGGGCATAGAGAGAGTGGGGTGGGTGAAGGTAGAGAGAGAGGGGTGGGATGGGTGGGGATAGAGTGGCAGTGGGGTGGGGAATAGAGAGAGTGGGGGTGAGATGGGTGGGGAATAGAGAGAGTGGGGGTGAGATGGGTGGGAATAGAGAGCGTGGGGTTGGGATGGGTGGGGAATAGAGAGAGTGGGGTGATATGGGTGGGGAATAGAGAGAGTGGGGGTGAGATGGGTGGGAATAGAGAGCGTGGGGTTGGGATGGGTGGGAAATAGAGAGAGTGGGGTGAGATGGGTGGGGAATAGAGAGAGGGGTTGGGGTGGATTAGGTGGGCATAGAGAGAGTGGGGTGGGTGAAGGTAGAGAGAGAGGGGTGGGATGGGTGGGGATAGAGTGGCAGTGGGGTGGGGAATAGAGAGAGTGGGGGTGAGATGGGTGGGGAATAGAGAGAGTGGGGGTGAGATGGGTGGGAATAGAGAGCGTGGGGTTGGGATGGGTGGGGAATAGAGAGAGTGGGGTGAGATGGGTGGGGAATAGAGAGAGTGGGGTTGGGGTGGATTAGGTGGGCATAGAGAGTGGGGTGGGTGAAGGTAGAGAGAGATGGGTGGGGATAGAGTGGCAGTGGGGTGGGGAATAGAGAGAGTGGGGGTGAGATGGGTGGGGAATAGAGAGAGTGGGGGTGAGATGGGGGGAATAGAGAGAGTGGGGGTGAGATGGGTGGGAATAGAGAGAGTGGGGTTGGGATGGGTGGGGAATAGAGAGAGTGGGGTTGGGGTGGATTAGGTGGGCATAGAGAGAGTGGGGTGGGTGAAGGTAGAGAGAGAGGGGTGGGATGGGTGGGGATAGAGTGGCAGTGGGGTGGGGAATAGAGAGAGTGGGGGTGAGATGGGTGGGGAATAGAGAGAGTGGGGGTGAGATGGGTGGGAATAGAGAGCGTGGGGTTGGGATGGGTGGGGAATAGAGAGAGTGGGGTGGGATGGGTGGGGAATAGAGAGAGTGGGGTGGGGAATAGAGAGAGTGGGGGTGAGATGGGTGGGAATAGAGAGAGTGGGGGTGAGATGGGTGGGAATAGAGCGAGTGAGGTTGGGATGGGTGGGGAATAGAGAGAGTGGGGTGGGATGGGTGGGGAATAGAGAGAGTGGGGTGGGATGGGTGGGGAATAGAGAGAGTGGGGTGGGATGGGTGGGGAATAGAGAGAGTGGGGGTGAGATGGGTGGGAATAGAGAGAGTGGGGGTGAGATGGGTGGGAATAGAGAGAGTGGGGTTGGGATGGGTGGGGAATAGAGAGAGTGGGGTGAGATGGGTGGGGAATAGAGAGAGTGGGGGTGAGATGGGTGGGAATAGAGAGATTGGGGTTGGTGAAGGTAGAGAGAGAAGGGTGGGATGGGTGGGGATAGAGTGGTAGTGGGGTGGCGAATAGAGAGAGTGGGGGTGAGATGGGTGGGGAATAGAGAGTGGGGGTGAGATGGGTGGGAATAGAGGGAGTGGGGTGGGTCAAGGTAGAGAGAGTGGGGTGGGATGGGTGGGGAATAGAGAGATTGGGGTTGGGATGGGTGGGGAATAGAGAGAGTGGGGTGAGATGGGTGGGGAATAGAGCGAGTGGGGGTGAGATGGGTGGGGAATAGAGAGAGTGGGGGTGAGATGAGTGGGGAATGGAGAGAGTGGGGGTGAGATGGGTGGGGAATAGAGAGAGTAGGGGTGAGATGGGTGGGGAATAGAGAGAGTGGGGGTGAGGTGGATTAGGTGGGCATAGAGAGAGTGGGGTGGGTGAAGGTAGAGAGAGAGGGGTGGGATGGGTGGGGATAGAGTGGCAGTGGGGTGGGGAATAGAGAGAGTGGGGGTGAGATGGGTGGGGAATAGAGAGAGTGGGGGTGAGATGGGTGGGAATAGAGAGCATGGGGTTGGGATGGATGGGGAATAGAGAGAGTGGGGTGATATGGGTGGGGAATAGAGAGAGTGGGGGTGAGATGGGTGGGAATAGAGAGCATGGGGTTGGGATGGGTGGGGAATAGAGAGAGTGGGGTGAGATGGGTGGGGAATAGAGAGAGTGGGGTTGGGGTGGATTAGGTGGGCATAGAGAGAGTGGGGTGGGTGAAGGTAGAGAGAGAGGGGTGGGATGGGTGGGGATAGAGTGGCAGTGGGGTGGGGAATAGAGAGAGTGGGGGTGAGATGGGTGGGGAATAGAGAGAGTGGGGGTGAGATGGGTGGGAATAGAGAGCGTGGGGTTGGGATGGGTGGGGAATAGAGAGAGTGGGGTGAGATGGGTGGGGAATAGAGAGAGTGGGGTTGGGGTGGATTAGGTGGGCATAGAGAGTGGGGTGGGTGAAGGTAGAGAGAGAGGGGTGGGATGGGTGGGGATAGAGTGGCAGTGGGGTGGGGAATAGAGAGAGTGGGGGTGAGAAGGGTGGGGAATAGAGAGAGTGGGGGTGAGATGGGGGGAATAGAGAGAGTGGGGGTGAGATGGGTGGGAATAGAGAGAGTGGGGTTGGGATGGGTGGGGAATAGAGAGAGTGGGGTTGGGGTGGATTAGGTGGGCATAGAGAGAGTGGGGTGGGTGAAGGTAGAGAGAGAGGGGTGGGATGGGTGGGGATAGAGTGGCAGTGGGGTGGGGAATAGAGAGAGTGGGGGTGAGATGGGTGGGGAATAGAGAGAGTGGGGGTGAGATGGGTGGGAATAGAGAGCGTGGGGTTGGGATGGGTGGGGAATAGAGAGAGTGGGGTGGGATGGGTGGGGAATAGAGAGAGTGGGGTGGGGAATAGAGAGAGTGGGGGTGAGATGGGTGGGAATAGAGAGAGTGGGGGTGAGATGGGTGGGAATAGAGAGAGTGAGGTTGGGATGGGTGGGGAATAGAGAGAGTGGGGTGGGATGGGTGGGGAATAGAGAGAGTGGGGTTGGGATGGGTGGGGAATAGAGAGAGTGGGGGTGAGATGGGTGGGGAATAGAGAGAGTGGGGGTGAGATGGGTGGGAATAGAGAGCGTAGGGTTGGGATGGGTGGGGAATAGAGAGAGTGGGGTGGGATGGGTGGGGAATAGAGAGAGTGGGTTTGGGATGGGTGGGGAATAGAGAGAGTGGGGGTGAGATGGGTGGGAATAGAGAGAGTGGGGGTGAGATGGGTGGGAATAGAGAGAGTGGGGTTGGGATGGGTGGGGAATAGAGAGAGTGGGGTGAGATGGGTGGGGAATAGAGAGAGTGGGGGTGAGATGGGTGGGAATAGAGAGACTGGGGTTGGTGAAGGTAGAGAGAGAAGGGTGGGATGGGTGGGGATAGAGTGGTAGTGGGGTGGCGAATAGAGAGAGTGGGGGTGAGATGGGTGGGGAATAGAGAGAGTGGGGGTGAGATGGGTGGGAATAGAGGGAGTGGGGTGGGTCAAGGTAGAGAGAGTGGGGTGGGATGGGTGGGGAATAGAGAGATTGGGGTTGGGATGGGTGGGGAATAGAGAGAGTGGGGTGAGATGGGTGGGGAATAGAGCGAGTGGGGGTGAGATGGGTGGGGAATAGAGAGAGTGGGGGTGAGATGAGTGGGGAATGGAGAGAGTGGGGGTGAGATGGGTGGGGAATAGAGAGAGTAGGGGTGAGATGGGTGGGGAATAGAGAGAGTGGGGGCGAGATGGGTGGGAATAGAGAGAGTGGGGGTGAGGTGGGTGGGGAATAGAGAGAGTGGGGGTGAGATGGGTGGGGTATAGAGAGAGTGGGGGTGAGATGGGTGGGGAATAGAGAGAGTGGGGGTGGGATGGGTGGGGAATAGAGAGAGTGGGGGTGGGATGGGTGGGGAATAGAGAGAGTGGGGGTGAGATGGGTGAGGAATAGAGAGAGTGAGGGTTAGATGGGTGGAGAATACAGAGAGGTGAGGAATAGAGAGAGTGGGGGTGAGATGGGTGGAGAATAGAGAGAGTGGGGGGTGAGATGGGTGGGAATAGAGAGATTGGGGTTGGAGTGGATTAGGTGGGCATAGAGAGTGGGGTGGGATGGGTGGGGAATAGAGAGAGTGGGGTGAGATGGGTGGGGAATAGAGAGAGTGGGGTTGGGGTGGATTAGGTGGGCATAGAGAGAGTGGGGTGGGTGAAGGTAGAGAGAGTAGGGTGATATGGGTGGGGAATAGAGAGAGTGGGGTTGAGATGGGTGGGGGATAGAGAGAGTGGGGTTGGGATGGGTGGGGAATAGAGCGAGTGGGGTTGGGATGGAATGGGTGGGGATAGAGTGAGTGGGGGTGGGATATGTTGGAATAGAGCGAGTGTGGGTGGGGTCGGTGGGATTGGTGGGGATAGAGAGAGAATGGGGGTGCGTGAAGGTAGGTTACATTTGTTCGTCCTGCTCCCCCGATGCTAGTGCTCATCTAGCTCCCTCACACCGTCTCAGGCTTTCCAGGCACTCCGCACTCGGCACTTGGACACAAATAATACGCAAAGCCAGAGGTTTGGGTGTAAAAGCCGTAATGTTAACACACACATCAGGCTCTGGAGGGCAGCATCAACTCTACCCCCTCCCAGGCCTGGCTCATACTTATGTGCAATGCAAAGCTACATATTAATCTCCTCCCGTTAGCCGTACGTATTCATAACAACAGGTCATTTCGCCGAAGAGAGGCAATCAAGTACATCTCAGATTGTCTTTGCAAAGCAGGCTCTTATCGACCTGCCTTGGGATTTAAGCCAGCAGCTTGAGCTTCAGCGCCCTGTACTTCTCAGAAGGGAGGGCTGTTGATGCCCATCTGCAAGGCCTGGCTGGCAGACATTCCACAGCTAGCTCGGCTGGTTGTGCTCCGGTGGTTCTCTGCAACATCTGCTTTCATGGCTTAGATGTTTATGCCAGTCCTTATGCCAAATCATTAGGCCAGGCTTCCTGCTTCAGATGTGATGCATCTCAAACCAAAAGAAAGTGCAGAATCAGAAATGTGCCAGGTAACAGGGTGGGATGGGTGAGGATAGGGACAGTGGGGGTGGGATGGGGAATAGAGAAAGTGGGGGTGGGATGAGTGGGGAATAGAGAGAGTGGGGGTGGGTGGGGAATAGAGAGAATGTGGGTGGGCGGGAATAGACAGAGTGGGGTTGGGATGGGTGGGGAATAGAGAGAGTGGGGGTGGGTGGGGAATAGAGAGAATGTGGGTGGGTGGGAATAAACAGAGTGGGGTTGGGATAGGTGGGGATAGAGCGAGTGGGGTTGAGGTGGAATGGGTGGGGATAGAGTGAGTGGGGGTGGGGTGGCATAGGTGGGGATAGAGCGAGTGGGGTGGGGTCGGTGGGGAATAGAGAGAATGGGGTGGGTGGGAATAGAGAGAGTGGGGTTGGGGTGGAATGGGTGGGGCTAGAGTGAGCGGGGGTGGGATAGGTGGGTGTAGAGCGAGTGGGGTCGGTGGGATTGGTGGAGATAGAGTGGGGTTGGGGTGGATGGGCAATCAACTAGTGAAAAGAAGTGCCCATTGGCAAGAGAGGACCTCCTTGTAAGAGGCTGAATACTGGAACATCAAGAACCCAAAAGAGAAGAAAGAGTCTGTGAGCACACTGTACTGGGGAAGAGTGAACCCAGTGAACGAGAGAAAGAACAAGAGCATAGGGAAGTGGGGACCAGACACAGCAACGATGACCCAACCATTCAAAGTTATAGTACTGTAATTAATATTTGGGACAGTCTAACATAAGGCCGTGCAGTATGTCCACTCTCTTAATGCGTTTAGACAGGTGGCGTGGCAGTCGTAATAAATGCGTTTGGTCTTCCCAATTAACCAGTATCGGGGCAAGGATGGTGGCCATGGCATTTTATGGGGCCTGATAGATTAGAGAGAATGCAGAGCCAATTGAGAAATCAAGTCACTGTTGCCTGTAGAATGGTACACAGTGGCTCTTCGGAAAGCCAATAAAAATAGAAGAAGGTGAATAGAGGAAAGGAGGAGGCCATTGATAGAGGATGCATTTGTGATGAGCAAGAGAGCTCCACATTCTTAATAGCAGAAACAAGAGTCCAGGATGTCGATGAGAAACATATCTCTGGGCACTGGAAGATGTCGCTGACAGATGAACACACATAGTGATGCCTCAGCAAGTGTACACAATGTCCAGGGCTATATTACTTTAGATACTGCTATTCACCGAGATGTAGAAGCAGTGGCAGGCCAGTCTGACTATCACTATACTTAATCGCACAGGGAGGTTATGCAGCAGGCCCAGAAACACAAAACCCCAGAGAATTAGAAATTCAGACAGAAACGTTCACAAGGCAGGGGGGTGACTTCTGAAGCCTGCACTTACCACCACTTGCTGTTATGCACTTAACCTTGCACTGCAACCTGCTGGCCACACTTCTTGTTTTCAATGTTTTGATCCTATGTCCTGCACTTCCTACTTGCTTCGGCACTTCTCCCCTTTTCCTCTCCCCTGCACTTGCGCAATCTCAATGTCACCTGGCCAAGTAATATCGTTGCCTTGTCCACCTGTGTTCCCCTCCCCTGCCTCGTCGCGCCTTGAAACACTTGTGTATCGGCACGCCATAAATAAAATATCATATCATATCAAGCCTTCAACACTTAATCCTTCAGAGCACGGAAAAGCCAGCAAAACCGAGAGGTGCACCAAGCCCTCGGGTGGGGAGGTGCACCAACAGTAACTAAGACACAAGTCGTGGTATGACCTGTGCCCTGGGTAGCTAAACTAGTTTGGGAATAGCCCTACTGTAATTCAAGGCATAACATTACAATGAGAGAAATTGGGAGTACATGCCAAACAGGGACGTTTTTTTTTTCCCCAAATATATTTTTATTAGTGAAATAACACACATAAAACAAACTTGAATAGGGCTGTTTTTAATGTAGCTTCATATTGGCGGGCATAACGGTTTCAGTCTGTGTCAACACGTTCACAATTTTCGCACAATACAGAAGAGAGGATCAAGTAAGCAATGCAGCGATTCCCTTTGCCCAGGATCACACAATGCTGTTGAAGTGGCGAGACAGGAATTTGTGCAAGTCTCCTATTTCCAAAATTGTCAATGCTACAGCTGGATCGTATGTAATTTCGCAGCTTTTCGTATACACGAGGATAAGGATTATGTCCCCCCACTGTCATACACAAATGGACTCACCTTCCATCGCCCGAATTGCCGGTCTAACATCACTCTTTGCTATCTGTCAGAAAATCCTATCGGTAGGAAAATCTGACAGGAATTGTAATGTCATTTTTTGCTACCTGTCAGAAAATCTTACCGACAGCAGGCAATTGGGCAAGCCACCCAGGGGTAGGAAAAAGTGACGGGGTAGGAAAATCTGACAGCCTGACCTATCATTTTTTGCTACCTGTCAGTAAATCCTACCGAGAGCAGGCACTGGGCAACCCACCCAGGGGTAGGAAAAAGTGACGGGGTAGGAAAATCTGACACCTTACCTGTCATTTTTTCCTACCCATCAGAAAATCCTACCAACAGCAGGCATTGGGCAACCCACCCAGGGGTAGGAAAAAGTGACAGAGTAGGAAATTCTGACAGCCTGACCTGTCATTTATTCCTACCCGTCATAAAATCCTACCGACAGCAGCAATTTGGCAACCCACCCAGAGGTAGGAAAAAGTGATGGGGTAGGAAAATCTGACAGCCTGCCCTGTCATTTTTTGCTACCCGTCAGAAAATCCTAGCGAGAGCAGGCATTGGGCAACCAACCTTGGGGTAGGAAAAAGTGACGGGGTAGGAAAATCTGACAGCCTGACCTGTCATTTTTTCCTACCCGTCAGAAAATCCTACCGAGAGCAGGCAAGCCACCCAGGGGTAGGAAAAAGTGACGGGGTAGGAAAATCTGACAGCTTGACCTGTCATTTTTTCCTACCCGTCAGAAAATCCTACCGACAGCAGGCATTGGGCAACCCACCCAGGGGTAGGAAAAAGTGACGGGGTAGGAAAATCTGACAGCCTGGCCTGTCATTTTTTCCTACCCATCAGAAAATCCTACCGACAGCAGGCATTGGGCAACCCACCCAGGGGAAGGAAAAAGTGACAGCCTGGCCTGTCATTTTTTCCTACCCGTCAGAAAATCCTACCGACAGCAGGCATTGGGCATGCCACCCAGGGGTAGGAAAAAGTGATGGCGTAGGGAAATCTGACAGCCTGACCTGTCATTTTTTGCTACCCGTCAGAAAACCCTACCGAGAGCAGGCATTGGGCAACCCACCTTGGGGTAGGAAAAAGTGACGGGGTAGGAAAATCTGACAGCCTGGCCTGTCATTTTTTCCTACCCGTCAGAAAATCCTACCGCCAGCAGGCATTTGCCCTTGTACCAGGAAAGTGGGGTAAGTGGAGTAAGAGGTTATGGAAACAATTCCTCTTTTTTCAGTTTGATGACATACCCAAGTGGATTGTAACCTCTCCTGATGCAAGATACTCACGGAGGTCGGTGGAGGTTTCCGAAAGCCCAGCCAGCGTGTGTGTGCCGAGGGGGCAATGTTCAAGGCGCTTTAGGAAGTAGCAACCTATAGAGAGATGGGGGCATTGCTTAAAGAGTCGGGGACTGAGACCCCATGAGTTCCCGCCAGTATGCTGTCACACATGGGTGGGATGCAGAGTGCCCTCTTACGGCAGCCCAAACACTGATGTGCTTTTTTCAAAGAGGTGTTTTATTTGCAGGTAATTTCTTAATGGGGGCGGGCATGTTAATGGCAAAATGAGGAAAGCAGATTATTGTGTAAATATAGACTTGGGTGTGAGAAAATCGCCCCTCCAACGAAAGGGCCCTGCCTCTCTGACTTTCGATCCTGATGAGACCCCCGGCCCAGCCTAGATCCCCCATGAATGAGGGTCTTGTGGAACACCAGGCACCTTCTCCCTGACCTCAGCATGCTTTGCCCTGCCGCCTCATGTTACTGCTGGGGGAGATGGCTCATCCAGGCAGCACTGAGCCTTGACCACATCAAACAAGATCTAAGGCGAGGGCACCCCCTCACCCATGCCCTAGGCCGGTGTAAAATGGTTGAGGTGTGTAGACACTGCCCTAAGCGCCCCCTCCCCTGCCCCTACTGCTTTCCTCTGTAAAAAGATGCCTCTGCTATTTCGGCGGCCCTCCCCCCACTATTTAACTATAAGTCACGACTGAGCATGCGCACGCACTGCACACTTTATTTAGTATTCATTTTTGCAGTTTCATAGCGCTACAGGCTTCTGAGCGCTGCTCATTACCAACAGAGTATGGTTCTCATTTATCGACCTCAGCAGGTTAAACATCAAAGCTTTCTCTGAATACGGAACATGAGGGAAGAAACCTGGGCATGTACTGCAATGGGGGCGGGAAGAGGTGTCAGCGGATGGATGCGAGGATGCGCGCATGTGTGAAAGAGCCCAGGGGGGCATGGAGAAACATCCACAAGGGCTGAGAAGCCAATGTGGGCATGGCTGCATACAGATTGGTGCAGTAGAGGTGCACTAATGGCAGTGTTCTCTCTGGCCATCTTATGGTCACAGTAAAAAGAGCTTCCTGCGGGGAAAGAGGGGCTGGGGGGCGGGTGGTGGGGACACACATCACAGAGGCAATATGCCCTGGTCTTTCTACAGCACAATTCCAACCATGGAAGTGACTTTTGAATAAGTTGCCATAAGTAAGCAAAATGGGAAACAAAAGCAAATGTAAGTTGTTTAAGGCTATACCACAAGTCTGGGGTTGAGTTTTGTGCCAACTAAAGACGTTTCCGTGCTCCAGGCTATTATTGCAATTCAAACAAATGTCGCAGTTGGTGTGGGGCTGAAAAGGGGCTTTTGACCCCAACCCCTTGAGAATGCAGTTAAAGATATTGCTCCACTCTTCAGGAACTGCGCCACACTGAATACTGGCGAGAAAGTGGTATTTATTGGATTGCCCTTTATGGATGACACGTGTTTCGACACACCCGTGTCTTTTTCAAATCAGGGCTATTAGCAAAGCTACAACAACATATATATATTGTTCATGTGATAATATTCACAGAGTAAGCATATATTTGAGGGCAACATGTAAAATAAAACAAATATAGGAAAAAGGTCATAATAAAAAGAAATAATCATGGTGTGGTGTAATCACAGAGAAATAAGGAGGGGGGAGAGGAGAGGAGGATGACGGTAAGTACAAGAAAAAACACAGTATGGAAAAAGAAATAGAATAAACACGTTAATAAATGCTTTAAATCAAATGTGTAGCTCATAAAACAAATGATCATTTGTCCTTTGAAGATAAGCTATAAAGAGTTTCGCTCTTTGGGGCCTTACCTATATTCCAAATCTAGATTTTTCAATTTAATGAAACAAACAGTCACAGGATAAATCCCCCTGTTGAAAATGGTGCCAAAAATCCCGAGTTAACCAGCAATTGCAAAGCATGTAAATTTCCTTTTAGTGTCATAGATTATGTGTAAATGAGTAGTGATGTTTCATCTATTAAGGGTAGTCAAACAATTAGCAATTGAAGTAAGTGCACATAATGATTAAAAAATGGACAAGGTACTTGACTGGTAAATACTGCAAACGTGCAAAGAAAAAGCAACGGTTGCAACATCGCTATAGTTGCGCTCGTAGCCTAAACACTGATTTAAAGAACGGACACAGCGAGGTGAATGCTTCCGATAAAGCCGTGTGGTGTACAGCACTATGGATTGTGCTGGTGCACATAATATCAAAGTATAAGCGCCATGATTGTGCTTGTGACATAAACGCCGGTTTTTAGACAAACACAGCAAGGATACAGCCGTGCGGTACACAGCGCTAACAATTGCGCTCGTGCACAATATCAGGGTGCAGGGTTGAAGTGCCCGTTTACCTTAGAAAAATAAATTAACCTGGAGCTTACCTCCGAGTCGCACACAATCTCCTGTTGTCTGGATAAGTCTGTGAACCGCTAGTCCTGAGTTTACAGGGGTTGTCTAGGCAACCCTAGTCCTACAACTATTTCTATTAGGTCCCATACACAAAGTCAGGCAAAATAATGAGTGCCATGTTTTGGGCTCGTTCACAATACTGTCGCTAAAGCTCATTAGTGATGGAATGTTAGGCAACAGTCCCACGGGTTTGCAAGATAAGTATATTATTTAAAAAATATAAAACATTTTTTTACCTTATTTGTATGCATCAATTGCTCTATAAAGCAATGGGTATGTGCTTAGATAGTAACATCGATGGTCACGAATGAAGCAGGGAAAATATATGTATAATACATGGCCAAATGGCTAGTAACAGCTATAATGCTGGTAATGGATGCGGGTCCCCATAAGGGGGATGTAGTGGGGAAAAATGGACACATCCCTGGTTACATTATCCAAATGAGAATTTGCAAATGATGCGGGCTTCCATCTGGCGTAGGAGGACTTCTCTATTTCCACCTCTCTTGATTCAACATTACCACTTGCCTAACATTGGCAAATGAATCATCAATTGGATGATAAAATGAATGTGAGATTTATTGGACTCAGACAGGCTTCTCTGGGTGAGAGAGGTGGAAATAGAGAAGTCCTCCTACGCCAGATGGAAGCCCGCATCATTTGCAAATTTAGAACAACAGAGTTTGGCCTGAATCAAGACCATGAGATGGCGTATTTTCTTTAAAAATTCAAATGTTTTCACTGACATGTAATATGTACTAATACTCGATATTGTATTATATATATATATATATATATATATATATATATATATATATATATATATATATATATATATATATATATATATATATATATATATTACATGGACGCAGTAGCGTCCATGTAGTTATGTTGGTGTTTCCATAGGAAGAGCATTTTTTGGGTGGCTTATAACTTCACTCCCTCTGGACGAATCCTCACCAAACTGTGCAAAAAAGGTATATGGCCCACGCCAAATTTGTTTGCAAAGTTTGGAGCGGTTTGGTCCATGGGGGGCAAAGTTATAGGGGTGGTCACAAAACCTTTGTTTTTTCCCATAGACATAATGGGAAAAAACTTTGCGCACGCCTACAGCCCAAACCGCTGGACGGATTTACACCAAATTTGCGGCAGGAGCGGGGGCTTGCTCCCGAAAGTGTGCTTTTGCAAATTTGGTGTAAATCTGTCCAGTAGTTTTTTTTTAAATGACCAAAATGTAAGGCAAAAAAATTTGTGATATCTCCGTTCGCTTCGCGGACGGACTTCCCGGTTTGCTCCGCGGACAGTGCCCTGATTGGCCAGGCAGCTTGTGTGATGTCCGCGAACATGCGACGTGTTCGCTGATTGGACAGCGTGGGGCGTGGAGCGCCTCAGATTTTTTGTGGCGCCAGCCATCTTGTATTCGCCGACGACCGCGGACAGCGTGGTGAAACTTGGATTAAAAATTGAATTTAATGGAGTGTGTTGGTGTCCAAGAGTGTTTGGGGAGGGTGGGGGAGTATGAGATAGGTTCAATGTTCTGTTTTTTTTATGTGCTAGACGCTTTTGTTGTGTTCGATTTTTCTGCGGACAACACGGCTGTTCTGAAATGTTCGTAAATAAACAGAATGGATTCGGTGTCAAGTTGAAAGTGTTTTAAGAACACTCGCGGTGTCCTGAAATGTTCGTACATAAAGAAAATGGGGGTGTTCTGAGGACGTTGTCCGTATTGTTTGCTGGCAAGTTGAATGTGTTCTAAGAACACTCGCAGTGTCCTGAAATGTTCGAAAATAAAGAAAATCGGGTGTGTTCTGAGGACGTTCTCCGTATTGTGTGCCTGCTTAGCTGTATCCAATGAGGGAATGGCACAGAGAGTGCAGTGTAAATGGTAGAAGGGCTGTCTAAGAGTTACGCGGTACGCGGACAGGGCGTGCTACATCCAGGGTTTTCCAGCAAATCCAGCATGGAAAGAAGACTGTAGGGATCAGCCAATCAGATGTTGAGGTTGTGGATTTGTGTTCAAAGAGACTGTGTATAGTGAAGATGGCAGAGGTGGAGAAAGTCAGGGTGTTGCTGCTTGGAGATATGTTTGTGCATGGTTTACAACAGTATGCTCAATGCAGGCATGTTGCAAAGAATTTTGATGTTAAAGGAGTGGAGGTGGTGTGGAGCACTGTGCCTGATTGCAATGTACAGGGAATTGTACAAGTTTGTGAAGATATGGGCAGGATGAACAGTCCCCATGTGGTAGTTTTGCACTATGGTGCTTTCCATTTGGGCTATGTCAGTGCCCCTACTTTGTTGGCAGATTTGGAACACTTGGTTCAAGCAGTAATGAACATCCTTCCAAATGCCAAAGTAATTTTTTCTGGATTAGTACAGAGGGCAATATGGGACAATAGTTCAGTTTTTTGTCTTCAGCAAAACAATGCTAGATGTGTAATAAAACGAGGCATGTGTGCCTTCATACTTAGAGCTGGTATGTTCTTCTGTAATAATGAGAATATTGATTCCAGTAATGCTGTTTATTGTAAGAAAAAAAAAATACAAAATAACAGGTGTCTGTCAAGCATCTGCAAAAAAACAAAAAAACAGCTCTTTTCAGAGCCAACCTCAAAGGGGAAATGGGGCACACTATTTAAATTTACATTCACCACGCTCAGATTTTCGATATGTCCGCGGACATGGCGGTAGTCCGCGGACATCTAAATCACTAGCTAGGGGTTCAGTATGTTCTATGTTACATGTATATAAAGTCAGGGATATTATGGTTAAGTTGTGCTACTAAAAACATGAAATTCAGTAAAAAAACTTTGTTAAAGGGACATTATGGTTAAGTTGCGCTAATAAAAACCTATGAAATTCAATGAAAAAACATTGTTAAAAGGGACGTTATGGTTAAGTTGCGCTACGAAAAACCTATCAAATTCAGTAAAAAAACTTTGTTAAAGGGACGTTATGGTTCAAAGTAAAACCGAAAAACCCCAGAAATTCGGCAGTTATGGTAAGATAAGCAACCATAACTCGCGCCACCGTGCACTGCCAACACTAACACCCAGGACATCAAAGATGACATCACAAATATAGATATATTACATGGCCACGGTAGTGGCCATGTAGTTATGGTTAAGTTGCTGTTTCCATAGGAAGAGCACTTTTTGGGCGGCTTATAACTTCGCTCCCCCTGGAAGAATCCTCACCAAACTTTGCAAAAAAAGTATATGGGCCACTCTGAATTTTGGTGAGGTTTGGTCCAGGGGGGGGGGCAAAGTTATAGGGGGGGTCCCAAAACCATAGACATAATGGGAAAAAACTTTGTTCACGCCTACAACCCAAACCGCTGGACGGATTTACACCAAATTTGCAGCAGGAGCGGCGGCTTGGTCCCAAAAGTGTGCTTTTTTTAATTTGGTGTAAATCCGTCCAGTAGTTTTTTTTAAAAAAGACAAAAAAGACAAAAATGTAAGTGAAAAAAATTAGTGATATCGGTGTCCGCTTCGCGGACACACTTCCCTGTTCGCTCCGCGGACAGGACTGGGATTGGGCAAGCGACTTGCGTGATGTCTGTGGACATCTGACGTGCGCTCCCATTGGCTGTAGTAAAGCGTGCAGTGCGTCTTCTTTTCAGAGACGCCCGCCATCTTAGTTTATTGTTCGTATATTGGCATCTGTGTCAAGCTCTGCGGTGACTTCAGACTTCACAAGTGATTATCACAACGTAACAAGGGAAAATTCCGATGCAATAAGATCAGAGGACAGCGGGGCCTCCAATGGGGCTGTGTGAGGTTCATGTGGATAACACTTCCTGAACATCCCGGGCTGCTGCAGACTTGCAGGAGACATGCCATCGGTACATGGTGGCCTGCGGAGGACCGAGGAGCGGATATCCCGTTCCCCCCACCCCCGCTCATTACCCGTGTCTCCCTCCTGTATCCCCCCAAACCCGCGCATTACCCATGTCTCCCTCCTGTACCCCCATCACCCTCCTCATGCCCGTGTCTCCCTCGTGTTCCCCCCACCCCCGCTCATTATCCGTGTCTCTCTCTTGTTTCCCCCATCCCCCGCTCATTACCCTGTCTCCCCCCCTGTACCCCCATACCCCCCGCTCATGCCCGTGTCTCTCTCTTGTTTCCCCTCACCCCCTGGTCATACCCCGTGTCTCCCCTGTTCCCCCCACCCCCGCTCATGCCCCGTGTCT
The DNA here is from genome assembly GCF_040938575.1 of Ambystoma mexicanum. Classification (NCBI taxonomy): domain Eukaryota; kingdom Metazoa; phylum Chordata; class Amphibia; order Caudata; family Ambystomatidae; genus Ambystoma; species Ambystoma mexicanum. Next base: position 1,038,146,498 of record NC_090926.1, on the reverse strand, counting down.
CCCTCCTGTTCCCCCACCCCCCGCTTATGACCCGTGTCTCTCTCCTGTTACCCCCCACCCCCGCTCATGCCCTGTGTCTCCCTGTTGTAGCCCCCCACCCCCTGCTCATGCCCCGTGTCTCCCTCCTGTTGCCCCCCACCCCCCGCTCATGCCCCGTGTCTCTCTCCTGTTACCCCCCAGCCCCGCTCATGCCCCGTGTCTCCCTCGTGATCCCCCCACCCCCCGCTCATGCCCCGTGTCTCCCTGCTGTTGCCCCCAACCCCGCTCATGCCCTGTGTCTCCCTCGTGCTCGTGTTCCCCCCACCCTCCGCTCATGCCCCGTGTCTCTCTCCTGTTACCCACCCCCCGCTCATGCATCGTGTCTCCCTCTTGTTGCCCCCCACCCCCGCTCATGCCTGTGTCTCCCTCTTGTTCCCCCCACCCCCCGCTCATGCCCCGTGTCTTCCTGCTGTTGCCCCCACCCCCCGCTCATGCCCCGTGTCTTTCTCCTCTTACCCCCCACTCCCCTCTCATGCCCTGTGGCTCTCTCCTGTTACCCCCCACCCCCCTCTCATGCCCCGTGTCATTCTCCTGTTGCCCCCACCCCCCGGTCATGCCCCGTGTCTCTCTCCTGTTACCCCCACCCCCTCTCATGCCCTGTGTCTCCGTCGTGTTCCCCTCACCCCCCGCTTATGCCCTGTGTCTCCCTGCTGTTGCCCCCCACCCCCCTCTCATGCCCCGTGTCTCCCTCGTGTTTCTCCCACCCCCCGCTCATGCCCCGTGTCTCTCTGCTGTTGCCCCCCACCCTCCGCTCATGCCCCATGTCACCCTGATGTTGCCCCCACCACCGCTCATGCCCCGTGTCTCTCTCCTGTTACCCCCCCACCCCTCACTCATGCCCCGTGTCTCCCTTGTGTTCCCCCTGCTCATGCCCCGTGTCTCCCTGCTGTTGCCCCCCACCCCCACTGATGCCCCATGTCTTCTTCCTGTTGCCCCCACCCCCACTCATGCCCAGTGTCTCTCTCCTGTTACCCCCTACCCCCCTCTCATGCCCTGTATCTCTCTCCTGTTACCCCCATCCCCCTCTCATGCCCTGTGTCTCTCCTGTTGCCCCCCACCCCCCGGTCATGCCCCGTGTCTCCCTGCTGTTGCCCCCCACCCCCGCTCATGCCCGTGTCTCTCCCCTGTTACCCCCCACCCCCGGTCATGCCCCGTGTCTCCCTGTTGCCTCCCACCCCCCGGTCATGCCCCGTGTCTGTCTCCTGTTACCCCCCACCCCCCGCTCATGCCCCGTGTCTCTCTCCTGTTACCCCCCACCCCCCTCTCATGCCCTGTGTCTCTCTGCTGTTGCCTCCCACCTACCAGTCATGCCCTGTGTCTCCCTGCTGTTGCCCCCACCCCCCGCTCATGCCCCGTGTCTCTCTCCTGTTACCCCCCACCCCCTCTCATGCCCCGTGTCTCCCTCATGTTCCCCCACCTCCAGATCATGCCCCGTGTCTCCTTGCTGTTGCCCCCCACCCCCGCTCATGCTCCGTGTCTCCATGCTGTTGCCCCCACCACCTGCTCATGCCCTGTGTCTCTCTCCTGTTACCCCCCGCTCATGCCCCGTGTCTCCCTGCTGTTGCCCCCCACCCCCCGCTCATGCCCCATGTCTCCCTGCTGTTGCCCCCATCCACCGCTCATGCCCCATGTCTCCCTGCTATTACCCCCCCACCCCCACTCATGCCCTGTGTCTCTCTCCTGTTACCCCCCACCCCCCTCTCATGCCCCGTGTCTCTCTCCTATTGCCCCCCACCCCCCGGTCATGCCCCGTGTCTCCCTCCTGTTGTCCCCACCCCCGCTCATGCCCCATGTCTCTCTTCTGTTACCCCCCAACACCCTTTCATCCCCCGTGTCTCCCTCGTGTTCCCCCCACCCTCCGCTCATGCCCCGTGTCTCCCTGCTGTTGCCCCCCAACCCCTGCTCATGCCCCATGTCTCCCTGCTGTTGCCCACCACCCCTCACTCATGCCCCGTGTCTCCCTCCTGTTACCCCCCACCCCCCGCTCATGCCTCGTGTCTCTCAGCTGTTAACCCCCACCCACCTCTCATACCCCGTGTCTCCCTCCTGGTCCCCCCTACCCATGTCCTGTTGTGTTCTCTTTATACACCCCGCCTTCCCTTTCCATGGTGTCCATCTTGGTAAAAGATTTTCCTACCTACACCGGGACGCCGCAGACGTTCCGGTTTGGGAAGAAACATCTTTTTTTAACCCCCGGTTCCCACTTTGAGAACCTAGGATGCTAGTGGTCTTCATCCATTGAAAAGGACGTTATGGTTACGTTGCACTAATAAAAAACTATGAAAATCAATGAAAAAACTTTGTTAAAGGGACGTTATGGTAAAGTTGCACTAATAGAAACCAATGAAATTCAGGGAAAAAACTTTGTTAAAGGGACGTTATGGTAGTTGCGGCATTAAAAAGCTATGAAATTCAGTGAAAAAACGTTGGTAAAGGGACGTTATAGTTAAGTTGCGCTACTAAAAACCTATGCAATTCAGTGAAAAAACGTTGTTAAAGGGATGTTATGGTTAAGTTGCGCTACTAAAACCTATGAAATTCAGTGAAAAAACATTGTTAACGGGACGTTATGGTTCCAAGTAACACCGAAAAACCCTTGAAATTCGCCAGTTATGGTAAGCTAAGCAACCATAACTCGCACCACCACCGTGCACTTCTAAGCCTAACACCCAGGACATCAAAGATGACATCACAAATGTCATTGATGACATCACATGTGCATCTACCTTTCATGAAAAGTCTGTACAAGGGATTCTTAGTGTAATGTTAATAAAAAAAAGTGTCAAAGATTATTGGAATAAATATCAAGTGCTAATCAGTGCATTCAGCTATGCATTGATATAAATAGCATTCTATTATAAACTTCAATCCAGTATACTAAGGTACTCATGTAGAAACATAGGCATTGTGTGCAGCATACATGATGGAGGTGCAATATTAGAGTTTTGCGTACAGTGAAACTTGTGATAAGTAGATAATAAAACCCACTTACTACATAATTGCATTATTATAGACAAATCACAAAGAGACAACACCACATACAAATATGAATATATACAAGGGAATTGAAGTAAGAAAAAAAAATAGTAGCAGAAAGTGTTCATAACCTAACTGATTACCTTTATGCAGAGAAATTATTGCTCTGTTTCAAAGCTGTTACTTATCTCTATTTATCACATGATTTGTCTGGACCCTAAGGAAAATAGTGTGAGTACAACATATAAAAATATGAGCATATACAGGGAAAGTACAGTAATAAAAAAACATCAAAACTATCAGAAAGTGCTGATAACTCGACTGATAATTTTAATGCACAAAAAGGATTGCTGTCTTTCAAGGTTGTGCCTTCCCCTATGCATATGTTTCATATGATATGAATGGACCATAAGGGAATTATTGTAAAAACATACTTGAAGGATAAGTCTACATATATAGTACATTTACAATTTTTAGTTCCTGACTGTTACTGAAGAAAATCAGGTGGCCTACATATGTCAGGAAAGGAAAAAAGGGGGCGTCAGACATGTGATGCCATCAGTGATGTCATCAATGGCATTTGTGATGTCATCTTTGGTGTCCTGGGTGTTAGGCTTAGCAGTGCACGGTGGTGGCGAGAGTTATGGTTGCTTAGCTTACCATAACTGGCGAATTTCAAGGGTTTTTCGGTTTTACTTGGAACCATAACGTCCCTTTAACAACGTTTCTTCACTGAATATTTTTTATTCAGTTTTTTTATTATATATTTTTCAGTATAACCAACTTGGATTTGGCATCATATTCACCATTGATTAGACACATGCAGGTCCAAACTGTGTGTGATAGATATTTTGGAATATTCACATTTGGGTAATGTAACCAGGGATGTGTCCATTTTTCCCCACTACATTCCCCCTATGGGGACCTGCATCCATTACCAGCATTATAGCTGTTACTAGCCATTTGGCCATGTATTATACATATATTTTCCTTGCTTCATTCGTGACCATCAATGTTACTACCTAAGCACATACCCATTGCTTTATAGAGCAATTGATGCATACAAATAAGGTAACATTTTTTTAAATCTTTTTAAAATAATATACTTATCTTGCAAACCCGTGGGACTGTTGCCTAACATTCCATCACTTATGTGCTTTAGCGACAGTATTGTGAACAAGCCCAAAACATGGCGCTCATTATTTTGCCTGACCTGTGTATGGGACCTAATAGAAATAGTTGTAGGACTACGGTTGCCTAGACAACCCCTGTAAACTCAGGACTAGCGGTTCACAGACTTATCCAGACGACAGGAGATTGTGTGCGACTTGGAGGTAAGCTCCAGGTCAATTTATTTCTCGAAGGTAAACGGGCACTTCAACCCTGCACCCTGATATTGTGCACGAGCGCAATTGTTAGCGATGTGTACCGCACGGCTGTATCCTTGCTGTGTTTGTCTAAAAACCGGCGTTTATGTCACGAGCACAATCATAGCGCTTATACTTTGATATTATGTGCACCAGCACAATCCATAGTGCTGTACACCACACGGCTTTATCGGAAGCATTCACCTCGCCGTGTCCGTTCTTTGAATCAGTATTTAGGCTACGAGCGCAACTATAGCGCTGTTGCAACCGTTGCTTTTTCTTTGCACGATTGCAGTATTTACCAGTCAAGTACCTTGTCCATTTTTTAATCATTATGTGCACTTACTTCAATTGGTAATTGTTTGACTACCCTTAATAGATGAAACATCACTACTTATTTACACATAATATATGACACTAACAGGAAATTTACATGCTTTGCAACTGCTGGTTAACTCGGGATTTTTGGCACCATTTTCAATAGGGGGATTAATCCTGTGACTGTTTGTTTCATTAAATTGGAAAATCTAGATTTGGAATATAGGTAAGGCCCCGAAGGGCGAAACTCTTTATAACTTATCTTCAAAGGACAAATGATAATTTGTTTTATGAGCTACACATTTGATTTAAAGCATTTATTAACGTGTTTATTCTATTTCTTTTTCCATACTGTGTTTTTTCTTGTACTTACCGTCATCCTCCTCTCCTCTCCCCCCTCCTTATTTCTCTGTGATTACACCACACCATGATTATTTCTTTTTATTATGACCTTTTTCCTATATTTGTTTTATTTTACATGTTGCCCTCAAATATATGCTTACTCTGTGAATTTTATCACATGAACAATATATATATGTTGTTGTAGCTTTGCTAATAGCCCTGATTTGAAAAAGACACGGGTGTGTCGAAACACGTGTCATCCATAAAGGGCAATCCAATAAATACCACTTTCTCGCCAGTACTCAGTGTGGCGCAGTTCCTGAAGTGTGGAGCAATATCTTTAACAGTAAGTTATTTAAGAACAAACTTACCTGGAAAGGCAGCAGCAGTACTACTCAGGACTCTACACCTTTCACCGTTCAAGTCAGCAAACAAAGAGGGCTACTACTCCCCAAACCTGCGCATAGAAGAATTTCTCTGCCTCCCACTATCCAGCCTTGTCTCTGGACAGCCCCTCACACCATGCCCCAGTATTCGGCCAATGTCCTTCTGCCTCCTGCCATCCTCTTCACCCCAGGATGCCCTCCCTTTTATCACACTCTCCCATTTGCCAGGCGCCCCTTCCTCTTGGAGCTGACTGCATCCCTTCCCCCTAAGCCGGTGAATCTCCATGGCTGGTCGGGGGCTCACTACTAGGTGTTAGGTGTGGGGGCCACCAAGAGGCCAATGTGGACAGGACTGCACAGACTGGTGCAGCAGAGGTCCACTGCACACTTTACATAGCGCTACAGGCTTCTGCATTTTGGAGCTTGTAGTATTTATTATATGGCAAATTTAATATGGAACTCCAAGTTCCAGGATACAACGCGCGGTTGGCTAAAATTATAGGTTTGTCCTACCATTTCATACACAATGAGGAGAAACTGTACGATTTGTTCACAGAACAAGTGTGTTGATAATTGTCCAGTAATCAGGGTATCTGCAAAAAGAAAGATGTTTTGGAGGGGACACCCTTGTGTTACCTGACTGGCATACTTTTGTGTTCTTCGCCTGTGTTTGAGGCGGGATCATGACCTAATCCTGTTGAATGTTAAATAATGAACAATGTGCGCATAACTTTTAGTTTCCTCTTCAGGGCAAGATAGCTCTGGGCAACCACCTGGTCGTGCATTCATATCATGTCAGGGTGCACAATGCTCAACTCTTCTTAATTAATTCCAGATACATTTATTACAATTGTTACGATGCCCAGTGCCTGTCACAACAATTCTTAATTAACATCACGCTTCATTGCACCCAGAGTTTGCGTTCTATCTATGCTGCACCCTGTCTACTGGCGCTGAAATAGCACACATCAGTTCCCTGCCTGTTTACTGCCCTAAATACCTTAACCTTGTGCCTTAACCATTGGACAATCTTTGGTGCAATGTTTTATGTGCTCCCTTATGTGGGTACCCCACCAAATGCATTCTGGTATCTATGGTCCGGAGCTAACTATCGCAGTAAACAGAAGTTGGGTCAGTGCTGTGCTGGGTTGTGCCAGGATTGGTGGAGGCTATGCTGGGGTGACCTAGGTGAGAGGACATTGTGGCGAGTGAGCTGCGGTGGGTCAGTGCTGTGCTGGGGGTGGTTGAGGTGCTGGCTTGATCTGGGGCATGTTGGGTGCCAGGTCTAAGCTAGAGTGGAGGGTGGAGTGCTTGGAGGTGCTAGGGTTGGTGGAGGAGGTCCTACAATGACCTAGTTTGGGCGCAGCGCTGTGGTGAGTGGGCTGCTGGGCTGTGCTAATGTGGCTACAAAGGGCCTCATTACATGTTTGGTGTTCATTCAGTGGCCCCTATTCTTCATTACCATTACCGCCACTTGGTCCCTTGAGTGCACCATGGGATTACAAGTGGTGGTAATGTGGTGTAATTCCCTGTGCGTGTAGTGCACAGGGATCCATGAAATTTGTGGTGGATTTACCACCGGCGGATTTGTTGCTGGAGGGAAATCCTCCACTTTATATCCAAATGTATCATTCAGCGGTTTGTGAAAAATGGCGGTAATTCTGCTACCACCCAAAAAGCTGGCAGTAATGGAATTACCACTTTTTGCTGTACCACTGAACTTGTAATGAGGCCCTTAAAGTGTGCTGCTTTTAGCTCAGTTGGGTATGTGTTGTGCTCGGTCGAGCTATGGGATGCTTGTGTGTGCTTTGGGATGCTTGTGTGAGCTATGGGATGTGTGTGTGAGCGAGGGGATGCTTGTGTGAGCTATATGATGCTTGTGTGAGCTAGGGTTTGCTTGATTGATGCAGTGGGCATGTGATGTCTTGAGAGGAGCCTGTATTGGGATGTAATTGGGTGCTTGGCTATACAGCTCGGGTGAGCTTATGTGGGTGGGTGGGCTGCTGGGGTGAGCTAGGCTGGGTGGGTGCTGTGCTGGGGTGGTGCTTGGATGAGCCACAGTGATGTTGTTATTTGCTCTAGTGTCCTAGGGTGGGTGGGTGATGTGCTGTGATAAGCTATGTAAGCTTGTTCAGATGCTGTGTGCTGGTATGAGCTTAGGTCCAGTGGGATGATGAGGTGAATTTTGGGTAGGTGGGTGGGGTTGGTGGGAATAGCTCTGGAGGGTGTGGGGCTAGGGTGAACTAGGATGGATGGTTTGCTGGGGTGAATTAGGATTGGCATGCTAGTCTGTGTCATGCTAGGCTGGGGCGTTTTGCTGGTGTGATCTACAATCCATGGATGTTGTACCTGATGAGCTAGGTGGGTGGGTGCTGTGGTGAGTTATAGTGAGTGGCTAGGGGCTGAGATGAGTTAAAATGTGCGCCGTGTTGGGGGAGCTTATGGTGGATAGGATGCTTGATGATGGGATGCTTTGGTGAGCTTGAGTTGACAGATGGGGTGCTATAGTGATGTTGTGCTAGAGTGATCTAGGGTGCAGGGGGTGTTTCGAAGAGCTAGAGGAGGGTGGTTGTACTGCACAGGTGAGCTAGGACGGGTAGATTGTATGCTAGTAAGAGTTAGGGTGAGTGGAATGTTTTTTTTGTGGTGAGCTATGTTTTGAGCTAGGGTGGGTGAGTGGTGAGCTGGAGAAAGGAAAGGTCGGGAGTGTACTGATGCAAGCTGGGATTGGTGTGTGGATTGGTTTGCTGAGGCAGCTTATGGTGCCCTGCGTGAGCTACAATAAGTATTGTGCCAGGGCAAGCTAGGCCGGGAGGTTTATGTACTGGAGGGAGCTATGGTGGGTATGTATTGTGCGGGGATTAGTTAGGGTAGATGGGTGGCGTGCTTCGGGGAGCTAGGGTGGGTCGGTATTTTGCTGGGGAGCTAGGGCGGGGTGACATTGTTGGGTAAGCTTGTGTAGGATGCGGAAAAGTGGTTTGTTGAAGTTTGGTGGGGTGTGTGAGGTCGGGTGAGGTGTGAGGGAGGTTGTGTGACTGGGGAGAATGGGGCGCTGGGGTGAACTCATGTTTTCTGGAGTGCTTTGGCAGTGGTTGGATAGGTGGGCTGCTGATATGAGCTATGTTGAATGAGTTGTGCTTGTTTTTATTGCATTTGCATTGGGGTGAATGTTTGGCTGAGCTAAGGTTCCTGGGTGTGGTAGGTTGTGCTGGGGTGAGGTAGGTTTGCTGGGGTGAGCTAGGGTTTGCTAGGGGGCGCAAGGGTGGTTGGGGTGCTGGGGTGAGCCGCATGTGTTGCAGTGATGTAGCCGGGCTGGGAGTGATCAGGGTGTCTTAGGGTATGGGGTGGGCTAACGTATGGGAGTGAGCTTGGGTGAGTTCTTAAGGTGTGTGTGTTGGTGTGATGCTGCAACCAGCAGGGGGGATTCTAGGTGAGGAAGTGTGGGTAGAGGGTTAGGTGTGATCTTGGGGTAGCAAGTGTGGGTGAGCTATTGAGATGCTTGGGTGAGCTTGGGTGGGTGGACTCCTTGGGTGAGCTCTGGGTGGGTTGCTGGAGCACGCTGGGTTGTGTGGGTGGTGTGTTACTTTGAGGTGACCTAGCGTGTGTGAGTGGGGTGTTTGGGTGAACTATGGTGTTCTGGGGCTAGCTATGACAAATTGGTTGTTGCGCCTGGATGAGCTAGGGTAGGTGGGTATTGTGCTAGGGTAAGCTAGGGTCCTCAAGCATAGTTGCTATTGTTAGCCTAGGTGGGAGGGGTCCTGGTGTCAGTGAGGTGGTGGAGTGATATTATGTTGGATGATGAGAGCTAATGTGATGAGGTTGGGTGAGCAGGTGACATGGTTGGGTGGGTGCTGTAGATGGGGTGATGTGAGGTAGTGGGGGTTGGTTTGATTGAGGAGAGGTGGTGGTTGGGTGGAATTAGGTGTATTAGTGGGGTGATTGTGGGTGGTCTTAGAGTTCTGGGTGAGGGTTTAGGGTGAGGTGAGGTCATTGGGACAGGCTGGCTGGGTGGATGAAGTGAAGTGGGGTGGGGTAAGGTGTGGTGAGCTTTAGGCTGGCATGTGCTAGGGTACATGGATGGAGGAAGGGCAAAGCTGAGGCAGGTAAGTTGTTCACCAGAACTACGGTTCCCGAGGGTGTTCAACCTACCAGAGCTTTGAGATCATGCCAATGATATATAGAGCGCTATATAAATGCCAACTAACATAACATAACATAGGACTGGGGTGTGCTCTGAAAGGTTGGCATTCACTAATGGGGTGATCTAGAGTGAGTGGGTTTCAGTGCTAAGGTAAACTAGGCTAGGTATGTTTTGGGAGTAGGTAGGGTGACGAGACGATCTAAAATGGGGTGCTAGGGTGAAGTAGGTGAGCTGGCGTCAACAAGGGTTGGTTGGTGGCTGAGGGGCTACTGAAAGTTTGGGATTCTGGGTGGGCTCGGCTGTGTTAATGAGTGGCAGGCCAGGGCATGCTAGGGTGGGTGAGTAAAGGGGGTGCTGTTAGGTTTCATGGCCATTTGGAGTGCTGCAGTGAGGTAGGGTGAAAGGGTGGGCAGTAGGGTGAGCATATACTGGAGGTTGGGCTACTGCGGTGATCTAGTGTGGAAGGATGAGCTGCTGGGGTGATCTAGTGTGGAAGGATGGGCTGCTGGGGTGATCTAGAATGGTTGACGTGTGCTGGGGCGATCGAGGGTTGCTGGGAGGTATGCTGTGTCAAGCTACGATCGGAGGCAGTAAGATGGAATGACTATACCGTGCTGGGGATGAGGTAGGATGGGTCGTTTGAGGTGTTCTGGGGTAAGTTTTTGTTGGGTGTGCAGGTTGACGTGTTGAACCAAACCAGGGTGGGTAGCATGCTGGGACGACATGGCGTGGGTGTGTTTGTGTGAGGTAAGGTGAATGGGTGGTGGGCTGTGGTGAGTTAGGGTCTGTGCATGTTGGGTAAAGTGGTGCGGTAAGGATGTGTGGGATGAGGTAAGAGAGTTTAGCTTTGGTGAGTGGATGGAGTGGGCAAGGTGGTGGGTTAAGGGGGGCTGGGGTGATGTTGGTCAGGTGGTGAGGAAGCAGGCTGAGGTAGTGTGGGTGGGTGGTGTGGGGAGGTTGGGTGGCGTGAGCTGATGTGCTGCGGTGAGTTAGGGTTGTGTTGGGAGGCAAGAGTGCTTGGATAGTTCATTGCTGAGGTGAGCTTGAGGGTGTGGGTTGTAGAGCTGGAGCAAACCAGGGTGGGTGGTGTTCTGTGCTGAGGTGCACGATAGGTGTTTAAGTGGGGTGCTGGAAGATGCTAGGGTGGGGTGAGCATGATTATTAGGGTGGGCGTGTCCTTTAAGCGCTGCTTTCAGGGGAAAGCAAGGCATCAGCTTCGGTGCACTCCACCCCACGCCTTCACAGGGGCAGCGTGAGGCCATTTGGTTTGTAGCAACCCAGCAGGGGCTTTTCTTAAAGACCCTGACTGATCTTGGCTTGGCCAGACTTGGCAGATCTGAGGATGAGCACAGTTCTCAGCAGAGAGCACTGAGCTATGCAATTTCAACACTTCTACTTTATGAAACACAGTGTCTGCTGCGTTCATCTTCTTGAGTCCGCTGGGTTCGTGCTGTTTGCGTCCGTTTACGAGTAGCTCTTAACACGGCTTCACCGTGTTCTGTTATTTCAGTGAGCCTGGCTCACATCAAGTTACAGAAACTGCACCCGTGGGGCCCCACGAACATAGGCACACCACATTCCTGCTATCAAAAAATCCTATCGGTTAAGTACTGACTGAGCATGCGCATGCATGCTCAGTCAGCAAGATAGGATTTTCTGACAGATAGGAAAAAGTGACGTTACACCGGGCTGCTACTTGACCTGTGAGCTCTCTGTCCCGGTGGCCACCCTAACTCGCAACCTGCTCTGGGTTATGCTCCTCCTTTATCACCATGCCCCTCTACTTTCTGTCCTCTGTCAAGCGCCGCTCTGAAGAGCCAGGAGCAGCGGTTGACAGACTGTATTGGCCCCAACTCTTTGCCTGTTTCCGGCCGTGGTGGCACACTGAAACACTTCCCTGCCCCCTATTGCACAGTCGTGAGTGCTGACAGTGCAGCGGGGGTCCAGCCGATCACCGGGTGGGAAATAAATGACTGCAGCTTCCGCTCGCCTTGATAAGAGATTGCTTCGCAGCGGACATAGTCCGACATACATTCAATTAACAATTAACACACAGCACTGGTGCAAACAAAACAAAATATAATGCCCATGTAGTTTTGTGCATGTATTTTGCTCAAACTTCAGAGCGACACATAGCTCCCCAGCAACAGCAGAAGGCCGGCAGACGTCAGCGAGAGGGTGAAGGCCCAGCAGGTGTTTCGGCCATTTCATCGCTGAGTGTCAGGCCTCGAACTCCTCTTTCTCCTTTCTTTAAAGTAACAATGTTTTGGCATATTTATGGCTTACCCCACAAAGCGCCAAAACCAAAAACGTGCAGCTATCTTCTTGATTTTCAAAGCACGTTTCTATTAGGGGAAGTGTAGTGTAGTGGCCTTGAATGAAACCCTGTGTAAAGGGTTTTATGCTGTTAAGTACCACAGATGCAACTGCACCAATTAATGAACAAGTCCCAATGGGAACGGTATAGTCTTGCAGTTGAATACTGCTGTGAGACACTGTCACTGGGAATGGTAGGAATGTGCCTGAGTCAATGTAGCTTTCAGAAGGAGAGCCGTGGCGAGCTTCCGCTCTCATCCACGGTCCCGCTGCAGTCTGCTACTTCTCGTGCCCTGAACACAGATCCTGCGTGTATTCTTGCGAGATCTCACAGTGGCGAGAGCTCACAAGGCTACAGCTCTACATACCTCCCTCTGTTGAGCAGCACAGCCCTACTCCATCTCAAAGTCCTTGTATTTCGCAGGTCATTTCTATCATCTCTGGTGCACATGTGGTTGGTTCCCTTGCTAGCCACTTTACTGGTGGGCTGTACTTGGACCCCGTCCCTTGATCCTTGTGGGGCAGCTTTATCTTCACCAGATCCCCTTCACTGACCTCTGTTCTCATAGTTGCACTACGGGCATCACTGAGGACCCTCATCTGATCTTTGTTCTTCTGAATCCTTCACACCAACTCTTTCATGTCGATTGTGTCATCTTGCCTCACCTTTGATAACCACGGAGGTACTAGAGTAGATGCAGCCCTCCTCCCCCTCGGCATTTGAAACAGTGACACAAGTGTGATAGCGTTTGGGGTCAGTCGAAGCGCTGCAATGGCTTCTCTGGCTGTTCTGTAGGGGTCCATTCTCGAGGCTGCTGCAAATTGCAGAGCTCCCATGATAAATCTATTTCTCCTTTCCACAAGTCCGTTGGCTTGTGGATGGTCAAGGCTCACTTTGATCTGCTTGATATTGTGCTTGTGCAGGAACGACTTCATCTCTCTGGACACAAGCAGTGGTGGACTGGGAACGAAAAGTGGCCCTGGAAATACCTTTCAAAGTAGAAAGGCTTCCATTGCCTCTTCGTATTGTGCTTTAAAATGTACTATTGTACTATTTGATAGTTGGTCCCCAGACCTTGGGGGTAGAACAGTGGGGGTGGAGTTCTGAGTTTGCCCCACCCACTTTCTGAAAAAGCCCCTCCCATCACCAGCTTAGCCCCCGCCCTGGAAATGTAGGTTTCGTTGCACACCTGGATAGGTTCCACGTGTTTTCACTGCCAGTGTTTTACACGTCTGCACTTTCAACATGCAGTTTTTGCCGCAGGCATTTTCGTAGATTTTTCTTTTTTTAGAACTCACCCTGTAACCCTTCCCAACCACATTACCCAGCCACCCACCATATGCATATCCCTAACCCAAACACACACACACAACACAGTTCAAAAGAAAAAAGTCGACAAAAACGGCCGCAGGGAAAAGCACACGTTCAAAGCGTAGACGTGTAAAAACACTGGGGCCGACAGCACGGCAAACGATTGGATATCACACAATATTTGTTCCTTGGCTTACTCCTGTCAACTTCCCTTAATGTAACTTGCCATGATCTCCTCGAGTATCAGACCCATTTTGTGGCATCATTTTCTCTGATGCCACTGATGTCCCTAGATTTGCAAATATGGGGGCCTGTACAACACAGGGCTCTGCAATTTCTAGGTCTGGTCCTGCCCACATTGCTGCTTTCTCTCAGGTGATTCACTTGCAGAATTAATTGAGTTGTGTATATACTGAGAGAGGCAGTGATTTATTTACAAACCAGACTTGTGAGGGATGTATTTCAAACATGCAGAACGTGACACAAAATACATATTTGCAGGGTCTTGTGATTTCATGTTTGTGGAAGGCAGACCATGCCTAAGTCAGCTGTCCTCCCTGTAGGCCACGCCCATCACTTTTTAGGCCACGCCAAGGACTTAGGAGACACTTCCCCTATATTAGCTTCCTCCTTGATTTCTCATCCCATTTAAAGCACAGTCTTTGCATGGTCCTACTTCGTGCAGGGGAAATGCAAACATGCGCATGCCTTATTGGGCCCTGTAGTGCATTCCATGTGCAGTTGTGGGGTTCTTTTCCACCTTTGGATCTTCAAATGTTTTAAACTACAACGCCCACCATTGGTCCAAGCCAGCACAGTCAACGGCGTGGGACCATGGGGGTCATAGTTCAAAACATCTGGAGAGCTGCAGGTTGCAGACCCTGCTTTCAAGGGTAGAAATGCGAAGCAAGATTTAATATAGAGGAGAGTTTGATGGCCGGTCCCTGGCTGAACACCTCCCAAATGTTAGCGGAGAAACAGGGGCCTTCTGATTTCAGCAGGCATCAGCCCTCCACCAACATGGCCGCTGTAACCCAATGCATAGCATGACTATGTGATGGGTGCATGGCCGATAGTTATGCGGGAATGGCAGCCTCCACAGCACGCACACTCTAAGCTCGACGCACCATCACCCAAAAGTTACTGGACCAATGTGTTGTGATGGGACTATGCACAGCCCAGGTCTGCAACGATCCTTTGTGAATCACAGCGGCCTATTGCTATAAGGGGATTCGGGAGCAGGGATGGAGTTTCTCCACATACTTGCCAACCCTACAGATTTAGGCAGTAGGCTACTGCTTTTGAAGCAGTCCTACCGCCTACAGATTTCAGTGACAGATCCTACTGCTTTTTACAGTGGCAGGTAATTTATGTGACTCTAAGGCAGGCTGCAGGACAAAGCATGCAACACATTAGTGTGTCTGTACAGTGGACTGGTAGGTGATTACTTTGATTGGGCTCAGACCAATCCACTGACCTGACAGCTATGTGACTCTGTCCTGCACTCTGGCCGGGACAACCCTTAGGTGACCCACAAGTGAAGGCAAGTGGCAGAGTGTAACACAATCACACAGCATCTGCCTATCAGACTGAGGGGGCTATTAGTCTATATGTCATTCAGTGTTCAACTTGCACTGCAGGAAAACAAATGTATTGCCCAGGGTGCTGCTACAGAGCAGGGGCAAATGTTGCCTACCAGCTGTGCGTGATTACCTTCTGTGAATTTAGGTAATTGAATTTGGTGTTTACTTAGCATTCAGAATGATAACATTTGAACATCGTTCCATGTTGTGCTGTTTGATGGGTTGTGTATTTCCGAATGCTTCAGTGGTGCCAACAATGTATGTTTGTATTTTCCTGTGATGTCATTGTCTCCATAAGAAAAGTGGGAATTTTAGAGGTGCTAAATCATACTATACTCCTATATATACAGAACAAGGAATGCAACTCAGTAAAAGTGGGGAGAAGGGAAAGGAAGGGCCGGAAGCTGCCATAGTCTCCGGAACAGCGAGGTACAAACGTCCATCCCCGACCTTTGAAGGCTTGTTCAGAGGGCCCAACACAAGGCCATGGGGCCAATGGTTTCACACAGCTATGACTGCAGCCGCACCAGCATCGTGGTACTTCTTCTCCTTCGTGTGCGTGGGGGCAGAAGGCCCTCCCTTTGTGGAGGTGAATGCCAGCTATTGCAACCTGTCCTGTTTGACTGTTGCCAGTTCATTTGCATAATACACATGTCCTATTAAATAGTGTGGCGCGAATGACTCAAAACCGAGACTTCTGTACCTATGATACTTATTTTTGCCGCTATTTATAAAGTGAAATCTACATAGACTCCTGGTGCTTGCAGTTGGTAGTTATCACGGGAAGCCACTTTTGTGTTTCCCTATTGGGGGTCCAGGTGGGCCTTGGGGCGTGGTGTGTGCAAGCCACTCCTTTCAGAGATGGTTTCTGCCTCTGGGGACTCTTTGCCTCGGTTATACATACTGCCACACTGTTATCAAACGTGGCAGGCACAAGTTACAGTGTATTCTAACCGATTATGTGAGCCACCAACTTGGTCCGCAGTGTTCTAAGGTTTGAAAGCTCCCCAGGCTGGGATGGGTGGCAATTAAGGATAAATGTAGGCGAGGAAGAGGAGAGTGGTTAGGCCATGTCGTCTTAGGGTGAGTGGTGTGACGAATGGTCTGATTCGTGTTGAATTCATCCTTACATCTGCCATAGTTGGAATCCCACATATTAATTAGAGAATTGACTGCAGCTTTGTCTCTCCAGTTGTCTTGGACTACAAACCCCATCAACACTAGCCGTCATAGTCAATGGTGAGAAATCATGTGAGTCCTAGTCCAAAACATCTGGAGAGCCTCATGTTCAAACCCCTGGCTTAGCGTGTACCCTCTTGAAAGAACGGCCACCATAACCAGATGCCATAGAGGAGCAATGAGGGCTAAGTACAACGGCTGCAATGGTCCAAATTGGTGGTGCAGAGGAAAAACCCTTCTCTACTGTATTCTTTTTCCTTCACAGATGGATTTCAGCAGAATGATTGGGCGCCTGCTGCCACTCTGGATCACGCTGTTTTTCTTGGCCTGCGGCCTCAGCACAGGTGAGGTCATTCGAGGATATTATGTCATCAGTCTAGGCCTGTGAGGGCCTTAGCGCAAGGGTGTTGGCCAAGCAGGAGTCTGTCCTGAGAGTGAAGGGTCTGAGCGAGGCTGTGAGATAACAATGATGCAGTGAAACTCTCTGAGGATGGCAAGCTGCTAAACATCCAGCTGAGAAGGTCTCAGTGAGTTATGGTCCTGGTTCATAAGCGCGGATAGATGAGAATATAGATGCAATGCTTGCCAGTGATGCAGATGCCTAAAGGGTAGTGACGAAATCCTATTAGAAACAGAGGAAGTGCAAGGGGGAACAAAGTTATCCAAGCACTCTGTTATGCTACTTTGCTTTTCTACAGCACCGAATCACCACTGTAGTAGTTTCAAAGTGCCAAATCCTTCTCCAAGGCTTATTGTGCCCTCACATGGTCCACCAGTCCTTTGTCTCTTGGGAAGAATAGCATGAGTAAGGGTGTGGTAAGTGGGAGAGAAAGTAGGAAAGGAGTTTGCAGACAGAGGGAGGAAGTTACACAGGACTAAATGCTTGCATTAGCATGGATGTGGGTTCATCAATTTTATCTTCAAGAAAGAGGCGGCACAGAGTATGTGTTGAGTTAATATACTCTTTGGGATTCCAAGACAGTTTAGGAGTATTATTCTATAGAGATCAAGTTTTGTTGGATGCGTGAGGGGCTAGAGAGTGGGCTTAGCCAATCCTGGTAGATATGAAGACTTTAAGTACCTTCCATGTCTATTTATGTTACCACAGGAACAATACTGCATAATAATTCTGGCGTTGTCAAGTCTCTCCGAAGGCGGCATAATCCAGGTATTACCCAAATTGTTTGTTTACAATTGTTCGAATGAACAATTGACCGAATTTAAAGGGTCACAATTGACCTTTTCACAATTGACCGAATATATATATATATATATATGTGTGTGTTTTGGGGGGTTTGGCGTTGGGTGGGGGTTTCCCCCACATATATGGTACAATTGACCTTCACAATTCGGTCAATTGTGAAAAGGTCAATTGTCATTCGAGCAGTTGTAAAACGAACAATTCGTATACAACCATAATCCAAGAGTAGTAGGTGTGAGAGGTGAATGCTGTTGGTAGCAAAAGGCAAGGGAGTAGGATGGACAGAATGAAAATCAAGTAAATATGTTATGTCTGGACCTAGATGGAAAGGAAACAATGTTTGTGTTTTGTATAGTGCGTAAATACACATTACAGCTGCCTTAACATTTCCTGCTGGGGATGCAGCCCTAATGCCGCTGCCTCGGCAGTCATGCCAGCAGGGTCGGGCTGGGGCATAAAATTGTCTCAGGCACCAATAAAAAAGTGGCCCACAGTTACAAATGGCAATTCATTCGTTTTGTGACAGACTATTTGAATAGTACCCAAGGGTTTTTTTTGGATAAAATGTGATGCAAATTGTGCATTTAAAGATATTTATTCACCAACACTAGTATACTACTAGCGGTGCAGTGAAGTAACTCAGCAAACTGGCACACACCAGCATTTTGCATTTTTGCTTCGGCATTACCCTATTGCCCTATAGGCCAGTCCGAGCCTGCATGCCAGTAACCCCTTGAGGATTCAGGGCTTGTTATGGAGACTGTGCCCCTCCTGGGCAGTTATTGGGCTCCTCTGGGAATAATCTGCATATAAACCACCGCTTTCCAACCCTGCCCTGAGCTGCAGTTGCCTAACAGATGGCAGCAGGGTGGAACACATACTGAATACTCCTGAGGACCAAAGTCCCACGATAGTCTGTAGGCCCTGAATAGAGAGAACACGCTTGAAAGATTAATGCATTTGCTACAAATATGGGCCCAGAGGAAAGAGAAATCATAATGTTGGTGGTCTATACATGTGGAAACCTTTTAAAAGCAGTATGTGGGTTTGCATTAAAACCTGTCACAACACACATGAGTTTACGCAAATCTGACTCACAAAACTAGGCCCCCTCACAGCAGGAGGATACATGGGGTTTGGCAATAGGGAATAAGTTACTTACTTGTGACTCTGGTCCTCCAGCATTGGTATCTTTCATAGATTCATATGCTGTGAATATTCCCTGTCGCCAGGCTGGGAATCCTCGGTAATATAGAGCAGTTTAAATTTAAACTGACCTTCTCAGTCACTTGTGTGCTCTTTTATAGCCCTTTTGGATCATACTGCCCACAGCCAATAGGAACACCTCCCGTAACTCCTCCCCTGTCAGCCATCTTCAGATTTGGCAAGCGCACGTGAGTGGCAGTAAGAGCCAAACAACGAACCATGCGGGGTAGGTGGGAGGGTCGCATGTGAATCTATGAAAGATACCAATGCTGGAGAAACTGAGTTACAGGTAAGTTATTTTACTTGGATGTTTCATAGATTCACATGCTGTGAATAGATTACAAAGCAGTATTACAACAATATGCAAGCCCCCACTATAACTTACCAGGAGAGACTTACTAACCTCACGCGAAAAGGTTCTTCAGAATCGACTGGCCGACTCTAGACTCTTCTGCGGAATCTCTGTCGACACAGTAGAATCTGGTGAATGTATGCACCGATCTCCAGGTGGCTGCATGGCAGATGTCAGGCAGTGGGATCCCGGAGAGGAACGCAGTAGTTATAGCCGATGCTCTGGTGCAGTGCGCCCAGTACCTGCCTGGGAGAGGCCTGATGGCCTGCTGGTGGCAGAATAAAATGTAGGCTGCAATCCATCTTGAAATGGAGGACTTGGAGAGAGCCTTCCTGCCCAGAAGGTCCAAATACAACAAACAGATGATCCGTTGTACGGAATGATTTTTGTGCGTGTCACATAATGCTTGAGGGTGTGCACCACATCCATCGTGGGCAGGGTTCTCTCCACTGGAGATGTTGGTGTGCCAAAGAATACTGGCAAAACCACCCACTTATTGAAGTGGAAAGAGGATGGCACATTTGGCACAAAGGTCGGGTTAGTACGCAGAATGGCCTTGCCCTTGTGAAACGTCAAGTAGGGTGGTTTCGAAGAGAGCGCCTGGATCTCACCCACTCATCTGGCTGATGTTATGGCCACCAAAAACGATGTTTTCCATGAAAGATATGTGAGGGATGCCTGGTGCATGGGCTCGAAGGGTGGCCTCATGAGCCTTGCGAGTAGCACATTTAACTCCCACGCTGGTGCAAGTCGACGAACAGGTGGAAAAGACTGGAACAGACCATGTAAGAACTCCTTCGCCAGCCGGTGCGACCATAGGGACGGCTCTCCTCTGTGGAGCGGTGGTACCTGGAGATTGCTGCCAGGTCCACCTTAATCAAGGAATGCGTCAAGCCAGATTCAGCCAGTGACAACAGATAAGGCAACAGCTCCTCTGGCCGGATGGTGTGAGGTTGCAGTTTATGGGTCCTGCACCACACCTGAAAGCGTTTCCACTTGCTCTTGTAGCACTTCAAGATGGACAGAACTCTTGCCCTGGCCAGGACCTCCTGGCAAACGTGCGGGAGGGACAAAGCCCTGAACTCTAACAACACAGGAGCCAGTGTGAGAAACCTCAATGTCTCTCTCTAGCTAGTCCCCGGGGATCTGTCATCCAGGTGTCCAGGACACAGCCATCACTATTGGATCCAGTTCCTCGGGGTGGACCAGTGGGGGAGGATCACCTGGATGGGGGGTCCTTGGGGAGTGGCAGTGGGACACCGACGGGTGGGATGCGGATTCCCCCTTCATTTGACACCTTTTTCCCATCCTCTCACGCAGAACATTCAAACCCACTGCCCCCCCTTTTCAACATGAGCACTTTCGCACAACACAAAGGACAATGGACTAACACCAGAGCCGTTTACCTGACATGTCCCAATAGAAGGGTCAGGCAAAGTCAGGCAATTGACCAGAATCACACACACCTGATGGCCCTTTCCTTTCCCCACAGGGATAAAAGGTGGAGCCCGAGAGCACAAGACGAGCACGGCAGACAGCACGATGAAACGGCTAATCAGGCATGGCAGTTCAAGAGAAGGAGAATGATGACAGGAATTGAGAGGGTGGCGAGGAGAGAAGCGACCTTGTCCTTTTCGCACCAGGCCCACAGAACCTTCGTGGAAGAGAGCCTTAGACCGCAAACAATAGCACAAGTGTCTTGCAGCAGATGTCAACGGTACATGGGGCAATCCTACGCTGATAAGCAGGAATGAGGGAGGTTCCTGCAACCGTGGTACCGGCCTTGATGCCGAAGGAAGAAAGGCAAGCGGTCCATCACAGCCGGTGAGTCAAAGGAAGAACCGATAAGATCCGGGCTGTGTTGGATGAAAGACACAAAGTGGCAAGTTTGAACCAAGTTCAGTGAACTGTAAAAAGTGTTAACGGGGAGACCAGCTGCAGAAAGAAACTGGCACCACGTATGTGGGTGCTAACTTCAGAGACTCTGGTTGATCCCCGTTTAAATGAAACTACAGATCCCAGAAAGCCGTAGAGAAGCCGCCCAGTTAGGTCAAAGTGGTCATACGGGAGGTTAAGCAAAATCCCTGTACAGTCAAAAGTCTTTGATCTACAAACTGATAAGAGAAAGCAAGGGAAGTGAATCCTGCATTGAGAGGAACAAAGGGGAGTGAATATCAGCGACATTGAACTGTGTAAAAGAGACGGCAAGAGTGAAGCTGACCGAGGGATGCCAGAGAAAAGGGGCAAAGTCTAAAGTCCCAAGAAACAGTGAGTTGACAAAAGTGAACCTGGTCGAGGGATGTCCACTGGAACTGTTTAAAAAGACATTAAGATTTGAGGAGAAGGATAAGCCATAGTGAACCCGACCATAGGAGGCAAAGATTCGAGAGGGGTTGTGGGATGCTTTTACCCATGCATCCAAGCCCTACCATAAAACTGTGCAGTACTGGCATGGAAAACATCATGATGGCCAGAACCCCCAGAGAGTGCACAGGGAAAACATGAAGAATAGGCTGCCACCCATTTTTGCCTATGTTGTGAGCACAGGAGGGCACTGCCTAAACCCACCATTGGGCTACACACACAGTAGCCTGAAACCATTGGGAATGGCAATGCTGATTGCCAAAAAGCAACTCAGAACTGTGGGGAATTCATTTTCTTAATCACAAAAATGGTTGCAATACCGGTACTCACCACTACCAGGAAGCCGGCGTTTTAAAACCACCAGACTTTTGTGTAAAACTGAACAAATGAAACAAAACCAGGCCAAGGAAAGACTTGCTAAGAGGTGGATACAATGTAAAACTATATTCTCAAATGACTTGAAGGAAGTAATTATTTAATGTATATGTAAAAATTGTAAGTTTGATTTAAACTGGGAACAAAAAGTGACATTTAGCTGAAACCTGGCTTA
Organism: Ambystoma mexicanum; assembly: GCF_040938575.1. Taxonomy (NCBI): domain Eukaryota; kingdom Metazoa; phylum Chordata; class Amphibia; order Caudata; family Ambystomatidae; genus Ambystoma; species Ambystoma mexicanum. The sequence goes on along the minus strand of NC_090926.1, from coordinate 1,038,124,866 downwards.
ATGAAACTGGATTCTGCCTGACAACTACCCCCGACAGGAGTTGAAACCTGCTCAGCCACTCTTCCCAGGCCTGGCTGCATCCTGCTGCCCCTGCCAAAAGGAGCTCACACCTCCCTGATTGAATTAAGGGAGGGGACCTGCAGACTGCAGGAGGTTGAACAAAGCCTTGTCCTGGACTCAGGCAAATGTTATATTGGGGGGGCCGTAAAGTGGCTTCCTCTTGGGAAAACTGGGAGGGGCAGTGCCTCTGCTAGCCAGCTGAGCTTGGGGGAAGTGGATAAACCAGTTATTCCACCATGTGATGTGGGAAGCCACACCCCTTTTTGATCAGGGCATACTTTTAAAAAGATGGATAATTCATAGTACGGACCTGTCAAAATTATATAAATAATATCAATATTCTTATGATTTTTCTGTGCACATTTTAAGAGGTGTTAGGACCCTGTGGTATGTTCCTGGGGATAGTAGCGGAAAAAAGGTTGTTACTCCAAATGTATGCATGTTAAAAATCTAGCAAAACAAAAGAGTTGATGGCTGGAAGGTTTAGAATAAATCTTGACCTCTGGCATTGCTCTGGGCAACCCTCCAGACCATCGTTCTTCGCCTGCCAAGCCATTACAAAAGGGGAAAAACCATATGCAAATCAGGCTTGGTCCCACCGCCAAAGGGGTAGTCCAGCCCGAACTGCTAGGTCACATCCCTTTTGCACGAGACCACAAGCATCCCCAGACATGTTTCAGCCTTGTTGGGCGTCATCAGTGAGGAGTAGCTTGGGTCTCTAGGCCCAGCAGGCAAGGGACCCACGTCTGGGCATACCCTTCCCACTCGGGGTGACAATAGCAAAACAAAAGAGTTGATGGCTGGAAGGTTTAGAATAAATCTTGACCTCTGGCATTGCTCTGGGCAACCCTCCAGACCATCGTTCTTCGCCTGCCAAGCCATTACAAAAGGGGAAAAACCATATGCAAATCAGGCTTGGTCCCACTGCCAAAGGGGTAGTCCAGCCCGAACTGCTAGGTCACATCCCTTTTGCACGAGACCACAAGCATCCCCAGACATGTTTCAGCCTTGTTGGGCGTCATCAGTGAGGAGTAGCTTGGGTCTCTAGGCCCAGCAGGCAAGGGACCCACGTCTGGGCATACCCTTCCCACTCGGGGTGACAATAGCAAAACAAAAGAGTTGATGGCTGGAAGGTTTAGAATAAATCTTGACCTCTGGCATTGCTCTGGGCAACCCTCCAGACCATCGTTCTTCGCCTGCCAAGCCATTACAAAAGGGGAAAAACCATATGCAAATCAGGCTTGGTCCCACCGCCAAAGGGGTAGTCCAGCCCGAACTGCTAGGTCACATCCCTTTTGCACGAGACCACAAGCATCCCCAGACATGTTTCAGCCTTGTTGGGCATCATCAGTGAGGAGTAGCTTGGGTCTCTAGGCCCAGCAGCCAAGGGACCCACGTCTGGGCATACCCTTCCCACTCGGGGTGACAATAGCAAAACAAAAGAGTTGATGGCTGGAAGGTTTAGAATAAATCTTGACCTCTGGCATTGCTCTGGGCAACCCTCCAGACCATCGTTCTTCGCCTGCCAAGCCATTACAAAAGGGGAAAAACCATATGCAAATCAGGCTTGGTCCCACCGCCAAAGGGGTAGTCCAGCCCGAACTGCTAGGTCACATCCCTTTTGCACGAGACCACAAGCATCCCCAGACATGTTTCAGCCTTGTTGGGCGTCATCAGTGAGGAGTAGCTTGGGTCTCTAGGCCCAGCAGGCAAGGGACCCACGTCTGGGCATACCCTTCCCACTCGGGGTGACAATAGCAAAACAAAAGAGTTGATGGCTGGAAGGTTTAGAATAAATCTTGACCTCTGGCATTGCTCTGGGCAACCCTCCAGACCATCGTTCTTCGCCTGCCAAGCCATTACAAAAGGGGAAAAACCATATGCAAATCAGGCTTGGTCCCACCGCCGAAGGGGTAGTCCAGCCCGAACTGCTAGGTCACATCCCTTTTGCACGAGACCACAAGCATCCCCAGACATGTTTCAGCCTTGTTGGGCGTCATCAGTGAGGAGTAGCTTGGGTCTTTAGGCCCAGCAGGCAAGGGACCCACGTCTGGGCATACCCTTCCCACTCGGGGTGACAATAGCAAAACAAAAGAGTTGATGGCTGGAAGGTTTAGAATAAATCTTGACCTCTGGCATTGCTCTGGGCAACCCTCCAGACCATCGTTCTTCGCCTGCCAAGCCATTACAAAAGGGGAAAAACCATATGCAAATCAGGCTTGGTCCCACCGCCAAAGGGGTAGTCCAGCCCGAACTGCTAGGTCACATCCCTTTTGCACGAGACCACAAGCATCCCCAGACATGTTTCAGCCTTGTTGGGCGTCATCAGTGAGGAGTAGCTTGGGTCTCTAGGCCCAGCAGGCAAGGGACCCACGTCTGGGCATACCCTTCCCACTCGGGGTGACAATAGCAAAACAAAAGAGTTGATGGCTGGAAGGTTTAGAATAAATCTTGACCTCTGGCATTGCTCTGGGCAACCCTCCAGACCATCGTTCTTCGCCTGCCAAGCCATTACAAAAGGGGAAAAACCATATGCAAATCAGGCTTGGTCCCACCGCCGAAGGGGTAGTCCAGCCCGAACTGCTAGGTCACATCCCTTTTGCACGAGACCACAAGCATCCCCAGACATGTTTCAGCCTTGTTGGGCGTCATCAGTGAGGAGTAGCTTGGGTCTTTAGGCCCAGCAGGCAAGGGACCCACGTCTGGGCATACCCTTCCCACTCGGGGTGACAATAGCAAAACAAAAGAGTTGATGGCTGGAAGGTTTAGAATAAATCTTGACCTCTGGCATTGCTCTGGGCAACCCTCCAGACCATCGTTCTTCGCCTGCCAAGCCATTACAAAAGGGGAAAAACCATATGCAAATCAGGCTTGGTCCCACCGCCAAAGGGGTAGTCCAGCCCGAACTGCTAGGTCACATCCCTTTTGCACGAGACCACAAGCATCCCCAGACATGTTTCAGCCTTGTTGGGCGTCATCAGTGAGGAGTAGCTTGGGTCTCTAGGCCCAGCAGGCAAGGGACCCACGTCTGGGCATACCCTTCCCACTAGGGGTGACAATAGCAAAACAAAAGAGTTGATGGCTGGAAGGTTTAGAATAAATCTTGACCTCTGGCATTGCTCTGGGCAACCCTCCAGACCATCGTTCTTCGCCTGCCAAGCCATTACAAAAGGGGAAAAACCATATGCAAATCAGGCTTGGTCCCACCGCCAAAGGGGCAGGACCTTTTGGGGTGGGGCCAAGCCTGATTTGCATATGGTCTTTCCCCTTCTGTAATGGCTTGGCAGGCGAAGAACGATGGTCTGGAGGGTTGCCCCGAGCAATGCCAGTGGTTAAGATTCAGTCTAAACCTTCCAGCCATCACCTCTTTGTTTTTGCATGTTAAAAATCTGACACTTTATCATCTGAAACCCATCACCCTGGTGCACATTTGTGTAAAATCTGGAAAGGTTTAGAGGTCGTTATCTGGATGAAAAGGGGAGAATTCTGTCATCAGTGGACAGGACATCGTACAAAGACAGGGATCGGATGGTTTGGTGCTACAGAAAATATGTAAACTGGACCTATAATATGAGAAAAATGGTACATAGATAAATATGTATTTGGATCAGAAATAGATTTGTGTGCAATTTGACAAGGGGAGGTTCCTCTGACCATAAAACCTACAGCATCACTCTGACACTCCATTTCTTCCCCCAATCAAGGGAGAGAGGAAAGCTTGGCCAATGATAAGTGAGAGGGGCAGGCTTAGCTAGGCCCAGGCACACACCCATTTTCAAAACACATAAAAAGGGCCACAGAAACCCAGGTAGGGGACATTCAATTCCATTTGCTGCGGAGCATGCTGACCGACGACTTCACATCCAGAGATCCAGACTTCAAATCCATCAATCTCCAGAACCTGTAGCAGAAATTAACTCCAGAATTTGTAGCAGAGAGGCCTGAATCCACCAGCTGAATCCTCTTCAGCAGGCCTCAAAACCAACCAAACTATTCAACAGCCGGGCGAGCTGTTTGAATTTTTGCCAAGATTTTTTGCAAGAACCTGTAGCAGTATCCAGAAAGCAGTGCTGTATCCGGAACCCGAGAGAACCACAAACCAGACCGTTGTGAGCAGCTCCGGTGCTTGACAGACCCAGAGAGCAGAGCTGACCCAGATAGCCGGGACTTCAGAACCACCCGTCGGAAGTCCCGTCCAACCTGACCAGACCGCGACGAGGCCTATTTCAAATTGATATTGTGAGTACCTAGCAGAACTGTGCAGAACCAATCTCTTAGTTAAAATAATCTAATCCAAACTATTTTAACCTAAGTAGAACAGCCTCCTAGAAATCGTGTCATCTGTCATTTTTAAAGCTGCACAACTGTCTCCTGTCAAATCTGCAGCTGCAAGCTGTCACCTGTCATTTTGAGTTTTACTTAAAATCCGAAAATCTACCTTTATTAAATCGTCCGTATCTCTGGAACCGTTTGGGCTAGGAACGTGGTTTAACTTTCATTTTAAAGCGACTTCCTACTCCTTATACTTTTTCTGCAATCACGATTTACGCACTCGCGAAATTTACTGCGATTTGCGATTTTGGCTCAATTTCTCCACTTGTCAAAATAGCAGCTCCATTCTTTCTTTTGTTAAAATCCATTTGCAACTTGGTAATAACTCATAGAGCATTGCTAAAGTGAGCCTGAACTAATACCAACACGCATCTCCTACTCACCCTGAATCTCTAGAGGGAATTAAAATCAGTTGGCACATTTTCCCATCCATTGCCATCACATTTAAAAGCATTTTGGGCCTGTGTTTCAAACCTCTACCTGTTTTCCTCTAAGCTTGCTGGGGGGAACTGCATTTCATATTGCATTTTGTTGGGATTCTTGAAGACTGTGTGCTCCCCTTCCATTTCTTACATTGCATAGGGGGGGAGTGAATTGTCAAAAGAAAAAGTGATCATATTACCTTCTGCTAAAATCATAACCAGTTATTTCTGTACTGCATTTTATTCCACCTTGCGTTTCCTTGAACCATATAAAGCATTCTTTCCCACCTTATTCTTCTGCTCCTATTTATAAGTTACCTCTTGCTGACTACTGCTCATATTCACAAGTGTAATATCCATTATCAATTTATTTATAGAAGTGTGATATATATATATATATTGTTTAAATTTTCAAATAAACCTTTTAATTTGCAAAACAAACCTAGTTATTGTCTCAGTGGGGTCAGGGGGATTCTAAGAGGGGGGTGTTATACAAGGGTTGTCGTCCAGAGTACTGAACTGGACATAAAAATACATCAATAAGAGACTAGGCATTGACTTAGCTGTAGTGTTGATTGAATATCGCTTACAGGGTCAGCGCCCGGAAGAGGGCTACCCAAGAATGTAGAATCCTCAACCTAACAAGAAACAAACTTTCATTTGTTGAAGGAAATTTTGTTTTGTTATTTTGAAGACATCAGGTCCTCGAAGGCAAGAGACTTTCAAGGGAAACGAGACTTGGCCATCAACGGCCCTGATAGCTGAAAGCTGAACTGTCGTCTTGTGCTGGAAGAGCTCGAGAGTGTGCTGTGCTCCACGATTCCACCTTACTCCGTGCTTAAAACGTGGGGAAGGGAGACCCAGGCTACCGCCTCCTGACCTATCATTTGAGAACACTTCTTTCTTTTCTTGAAAACTATCCCACACCCTTTTTGTACTAGTTGTAAGGTTTGGCAATAGGTTTCTTAGTATAGGCCCTTTTTATTTGACACAACACTACTAGAACTCCCTTATTTTTCATTTGATGGTTGACACTTGCTCCCATCTTAGATTTAGGTTTAGATGAGGCGTTTTTCCACCCTGCATTCATTGTTCAATAAACACCCTTGAACTGTGATCACTTGTTTCTGTCTTACTTGTTGCCACCATGAGTTCCTTACAACAGGCCGTCAGATTGAGAGAGGCTGGGTCGTGGCGCAGAACTGCCTCCTGGTTCCTGGACAGGAGCGATTGGTGCGGGTGCAGCTTGATCGGCACTGCTGACGAGAGGGCAAGGAGGTCGGAGTACAAAAACTGTCTTGGCCATGCAGGGGCCACTAATATCAGTTTGCACCGATACGGTCTGAAAGTGTGTAGTACTCGAGGCACCAGAGGAATTGGGGGAAATGCATACAGAAACGTCCCCTCCAATGGAAACGCAAAGGCGTCCTGCAAGCTTTACGGGTGGGGAAAGCGGCTGGCAAAGGACTTGCAGCGACTGTTGTCATAGGTGCAATTCCCACTCGTGACAAGAGTGGAACTCCCTGATGAGGGAGGCAACCACAGGGTTCTGAATCCCCAGGTGGTGGAGGGGAATAAGAAACATGACGTGCTGTATAGCCCAATGCAATAGGGCTTGGAAAGCTGTGGGGACCTAGTTCCTCCATGCATGCAGACGTAAAACATATATGTTGTGTTGTTGGTGCAAATCCAAACCACCTTTCCTGTCAGGAGGGGGAGTAAGGATTTCAGGGCCCAAAATATCACCCGTAGCTCCAGCAGGTTGATGTGCTGGGTATTCTCCTTCTCCGACCAAAGGCCTCTGGTATGTTGGTCTTGACAGTTGGTCGCCCCAGCCCTCCAGTGAAGCATACATTGTGACAGTGGCCTGATGGTCTGGTAACCTGAAGCGGCACCCTGCAGTAGATACTCCCTCACTGACCACCAGCGAAGGCTCCTTCTGAAAACTACAGTCAGAGCAATGCGGTCGTCCCAAGACCCTGAGGCTTGGATCCAGCGGGCATCCAGGAATTCCTGCACCAGTCTCATGTGTAACTGGCAGTTGGTGACCAATGGGATGCATGATGATCACATCCCCAGCAGGGACTTGTAGTTGTGAACAGTCGTCGTCTGGGTGCTGTTGAGACAGCGCACCTTGTGCGGAAGGGCCGCTATCCTCTCGTCTTAGGGTCTGGCAGTGCAGGTCTCGTTGTCAAATCTTGCTCTGAGGTAGAGTGCCTGTTGAGATGGAACCAGGCATGACTTGGGAAGTTGATGGAGAACCCCAGTTGCTGTAGACACTGGATGTGGTGAGAGTGTTGGTTTCTGCCAGCGGATAGGAGGGGGCTCTTACCAACCAGTCGCCTAGATACGGGTAGATGTGAACGCTGCTCCACTGCAGGTGAGCCACCACTGGCGCAAGGCATTTGGTGAATATCTGCGGAGCAGTCCTCAAGCCGAATGGAAGAGCCTTGAACTGATAGTGCAGCCCTTCCACCATGAAGCGTAGGTAGCACCAGTGTGATATGCAAATAGGAATGTGAAAGTATGCGTCCTCGAGGTCGAAGGACGCTGGGAGGTCTCCTTGCTACAGCTGGGACAACACTTGCTGTACCATGACCATGCAGAACGTTTGTGCCCTTAGGAACTTGTTGAGCACCCTCAGATCTAAGATGGGTCTCCAATCCCCTGATTTGTTGTGCAGTGATTATTTTCCCTACCAGGAAGTAGCAGTCTGTAGTGGATCGCACAGTCGCATGGCAAGGATTAAAAAGGCAGTGATCTAGCCATGGAAGTAGCAGAGGCAGGAACCTGGTGGGTTGCGGCAATAAGGTGGGTGTCACATAAGAGTATGTTGATAACTAGAACCCAGAGGGAACCACAGGCTACCAATGAAAACCCGGACCTAGAAAGTGCCAGAAGAGTTGCATCTCGGAAAGTGGTTTCTATTGTCAAAATGATTTCTTTACTGTCATTGAATGGCATCTGTTGGTTTGAGATAGGACATTTATTTGGATAGGACTATTCCTAGCATTTGTTCCAATGTCCAATATGCATATGCTTTAACTCACCACATCTTTGTACAGTAGATAAAAAATACATAATTGACTCTTAATCTCCACCCAGTGTGTAGCCCTGCATCTAATGCGTTACAGCACTACATACTCATACACACCACATTGCCTTGCACCTCGTGCAACATGACCCATCCTCATCACGCACTCCATAGCCCCTGGCCTCAGCACCTACCATGGCAGTCTGCTGTGCACTATCCATCCCTGAACTTTGTTCCCAAAATGGTATCTTTCTCCCATTAACCACCCACCCCTCACCTTCAAGACCCTGACCTGTCTTAACAACCCACACCCTCCTGACCACTGGCACCACCCACCACTGACCTTTTCTGACTAACGATTCTTGATATTTTTCTCAACACATGCTCCTGATCTCTGCAAGCCACCCACCATTGACTTCTGCTGGACACCCACCTAGATCTATGTTTGCCACACAGTGCTAATCCATGCTCACTGAATACCACGGCTGTTTACACTGAGCTATTCGCAACGCACACTGGCATCACCTATTGCTGACCTCAGACATCACTTGACATCACCAACCTCTGACCCATGATCACTTCTAACCCTACCACTGCACACCACCCACCCCATCCATGACCTTGGATCACCACCCACCCCTGACCTTTGCTTACCTTCTACCCCTGGCCTTTGCTCACTAACCTCCCCAAAACCTTGCCACCACCCATCTCTAACCTGGCACCATTCATCCCCTTTTATTGTACCCACCTCAATTCCTGATGACTTCTTACTGCACGTCGGTTACCTCTGTCACAATCTACTGTGCTGATCATCTGCCCCTGACCACTGCACCCTGCTTCCCACCTAGCTGTGGCCTTTGATCACCATTCTGGCTTCACTCTGGCTTCATTCCCAGCCTTCGTTTTACCAAAGAGCGTGGAAATGTTCCCCAACCATACCCTGCTGTGGTTTTAAGATGTTGGACACATGGCCGGTGGAATTAAGGGGGTCACCGGAGATCTGATAGTGCTGCATTGTGTCCTCCCTTGTGGGTCTGTTAGAACAGGGCGAAATAAAGCCTAGACTCCTTCTTCTCCTTTTCCACAAACATCTGCTTCCTGTTATCTTTCTCTTGCATACTTCCCATTTTGAAATCTTTTGTTTCCATCTTTTCCACAATTTCTGGCATTGTCCTCAAAATTACATCTTAGTATTTTCACAATTTTATTTTCATGGCTTCTTCTTTGCTTCTTTCCTTTCCTCTGTGTTCCTTTTCCCACTATTTCTTTCAGTCATCATCTTATTTCCCCTTCTACATGTTACTGCCATCTTCTACTTTTGGCCAACTTTCCCATCTACTCCGTTTCCTATATTTTCCTCTTTCTGCCATTTTCCTAATTCTGCCAGTTTCCGCTTTACCTAGCCCTTTCAGCCCTTCTGATACAAATGTCCTCCTTTAACATGTTTCTTCTTTCCTGACATCTGCTTTTGCCACATTCCCCATTCTTTCCTCATCCTCTTTCCATCGTGTTGATCTTTTCACATTGTAATCTCTCTGCTGTTAACCTCTCGGCCCTATTATTCTTTTTACAATCCTCTGTAGTCACATTCCCCTCTCCGCCATCCTTCGTGTTTCCACCATTGTTCAATTTCATCTATTCCCTTTTTAAGCATCGTTCCCTCTAGACCATGTTCCCTGGGGTTCCTCTTTCCCATTTCACAATCTTTCTTTCTCTGATAGCTTTCAAGAATGGAGATGTGCGATTGGTTGGGGGCAGCCAGTCCAACGAAGGTCGTGTGGAGGTGTACTATGGGGAGCAATGGGGCACAGTGTGTGATGACAACTGGGATCTCAAGGATGCCGACGTGGTCTGCCGATCACTAGGGTTCGAGAATGCAACACAAGCTGTAATGGGTGGCAAGTATGGACAAGGTAAGTGAGAAAGAGGAGAGTGCAGAAGGCTATACAATGCAAAGTTCAATGCTACAATGAAATTGGAAAAAGAAAGTTCTGTGGTGTCTGACCGATGGGGTGGGTGGATGTTAAATGTTCTAGAGTTGATAGTATCCTGTACGAAGAGATGAGTGCGTCTCAGCAGTTTCAAGAGACAGGTACATCTTTTTTCATCAGATGAGTGCATGCAGTTTTTTTTAAAATCAAGAACTGAGTGAGTGTGAGTTTTATCAAGATAAGAGAGAATGTGGGAATTGTCAAGAGTTAGGTGGATCTAGAATTGATCAAGACCCAAGCAATTTGAGCTTTTTCAAGAGAAGAGTGAATTTGGATATTATCTTAACACAGTAAATCTGGAGTCTATTCAAATCTGACTGAGTCTGGCATTATCACTAGCTGAAAAGATTGTACACTACCAGGAACCTAGTGCTTCAGTGAGAGCTGAGTGGGTCTCAGAGAGCTAAGTGATCCTGTAAGAGCTGAGTAAGTGTGGGAGGGTTGAGCTAGTCTAGGAATGGGGATTAAGAATGGTATTCAATCTTTCGATGGTGCTTTCCATCTTTTTGCTAATAGTATCTCCACTTGACCTTCTAATACATGCCTCACTCTCCACAGGCACGGGTCCTATCCTGCTGGATGATGTGACATGCACTGGCACTGAATCGTCCCTGGCTCAGTGCAAATCCAAAGGCTTGGGGAAGAATGACTGTAGCCACGCTGAAGATGCCGGTGTCATCTGCACTGGCAGGACCCAAAGTGAGTACATTGATTTCAGGGTGCACTGTGCAGCTTCTCACTCCCTAGTAGGCCATCATCTGATAAGGGTTTGCACAGTTTTATTTAAGGTTCTTTCATCTATGCTTTCTATATTTCCACCACCAACTAGTGCTGCTTGGTAACCTTGGGAGCCATGCAATCAGTTGGCACTACCTGTGAACCTTGCATCTGAATCTACTTCTGTCATGTGTAGGATGTCATTATCTAGTCCAGTGCATAGACTTTACACAAGATGTGATAATGTTCACCTGTTTGATAGCCATTAGTGTGATGTCATCATCTAGTGCTACCTAAGAGCCTATGTCTGATGTTTCAATATAGTGCTGTCTGGGACCCCTGAGTATGATGATGTCACCTAGTGTTGTCTAGTAAATATGTGCTTGATGGGATCATCTAGACATGCCTGACATGCAATAAAATATGTTTTACAAAATAAATACATATGTATTGGAGGAAAATGAGACATTGAATGTGGCAAGACAGTAAATATGAACCAAAATATTTTCAACATTAGAATCTTTTTTTTTTTTACATCTTCTAATATTCCTTTCATTCACAATCATGCTAATTATTATACCCCATTATCACCTCTTGAGTTCTGTTGACATACTGTATGTTCCGGCGAGCATGGGCTACATAAAACAGCCATGCCTTCTTCAGGACCCATAACATTTTGCAAATAGAATCTTCTCAATTTTTTTTATTAGTATAGCACATCAATTATGTTTATCTGTAACAAACAGACAACACCATTGTCCACCTGCTCTAAATACATTCTACAAAGGTAAGTGAAGGTAAGCCTCATAATTCAGTTAATATATCTACCTTATTTTAAAAAACATATTTTGTAGGGACCAGTCATTGTGTTGTATCTGCATTTGATTCAATCTTCAAAATGAAGTGTAACATGAGGGTTGGAATGTTAACAGACATGTATGATGCTCTGTTTTCTAATTGTAATGAAGCCGTAGCAAAGCAGCAATCCCACCTCATGACCATGGAAGACCATCCGCCGGCTGCAATTCTGAAGTGTGTCACCTTGCATCCTACACATAGTAGTGAAGAGATCTAGCCCTAACATCATGTATAACAGGTGCAATTGTAGGTCTCATTGCATGAGCACAATGTCAGTTCTTGGAGTTGAACACAATCCCCCAAAGTGACGGTGTCTGTTCAGATATGCACAGCCCAGGGTGCTGCAAACATACACGGAAAGTTGTTTGTGATAGACAGTTACTGGCTACTTCATTCTTGAGCTATACCTTCTGTCTCAGTGTCTCCAAGACTCCCCCACACTCCTTACCATGCAAGAGGGAGCACCACGCCTGTATTTTTTCTAAAAATGGCAGGTGTTGCAGTTGTACCATGAAGTCAATGGCAATGCTGTTAAGAATTAAAAATGACCTTGTAGCCTTGGAATGCAGTAAGTTCATAGCAGCCAGAAAAAGAGCCCTGTTTATAAGTGCTCCATGAGGAGCGTGCCAGTGAATTTTAACCCACCTGCCGGAAGCTACAGAGAACACAGGAATTGCTTACAGGCATATGTGTCTAGAGCCAAGATCGCCAAACCTTTTTATGCTAAGTCCCCCTTGAGTAAAAGCATTGCTTGTCCAGCCCCCCAAATGCCGGATATGGTTATTTCCTTTTTTTATTATAACCAATCACCATACTCTCTTTTTAAAGAGCCTTGCGCCCCATTTTCTCTGGACATCCTCTGAGCACCCCCTCGGTGGGCCAGTCTTGCAGTTTGAAGACCACTCGCCTAGATGGACAAATGAGCAGAGAACGTTGCTTCAGCAAAGAAGTGAAAATTGTAAAAGAGAGAAACACGTTTCACAGTCGCCTGAAAAGCACAGACTGCTTTGTAGGCAATCTGCAGGAATGGCCTGCATATGTGCATTTGAGAACAGGAGTGATTGACAGTTTGGGGACCAGCTCACAATGCAGAGTCAAAGCAATAAAATCCAAGTGGCATTGTGGTCGCGAAGGGATGCTGACTGGAAGAGGCCTAATTAGCCAAAGGGCTCAACATTCTGTTAATTGCATGAAGGAATTGTGAGGAACCAGGAATTTGATACGGACGCAGAGGACTCATGGTCATTGCTATAAACCTTTATTTAAATAATAAAGGGGTTGAAAAATGCCTCACTGTCCCTAATCTAGGAGGTATTTTCCTACCTCAACCAAAAACTAAGGGCCTCTCCTGTGTCAAGATGTGCAAAGCAACAATGTCCTGTGTCTGAACTCCTATCCAAACCCTCTCATTCTAAAAGTAACTCTAAGGTGCTAAGTCTGTGACTTGAAAAGTGCACAAATGTTCAAGTTCAACACAAAGGTATAAATTCAACAAAAGTTCTAAATGGATAATGTTCACAATTCCAGGGAATGACTACCTTCCTCAGGTTTCTCTCCAATAAAACAAAAGTTCAAAAGAATAACCAAGTTCTTTGGAGCCCAAATGGACAACCCTCTCCTCTTGGTGTTTCAACTCACTCCAGGGGAAATTACTCCCATCTCCAGGACTTTTCCACATTCAATGCAGTTCAAAATCGTAAGGGCATGAATCTTCGTTGGATTCTCTATTCAAAATACTACAAAAAATTCAAAATCACAAACACCTGGCATACTCTCATGCCAGGTTCTCTCATATGTCCATTTACTTTCAAGGTCTGAGGATATCTGCTTATCCCCAAGTTCTTTTTATCATTGGTATATTTGTATCTCCCCAAATACAGGAACTTATGAAACTCAGTTTGTGTATGTAAGCGGTAGGGAATTTGCCTCCTGTTCCATTTAGGGACCAGGAACGCCTTCTTCAAATCCCTCCCGGGGCCCCGACCTTCCACGGTGGGCTCACTGGCTTTAGGACGGCTTCCTTGGCTTTTCCGACCCTACTCGGGTCCTTCTCAGCTTCCGCTTTCTCTCTCTACTCTAACTTCGGGCAGCACGTCTCTGTAGCTGGTGGCAGTCTGTGTGTCGCTCCAGCTTCTCTCGTCTGCGCAAAACTCCTCTGCCTCACGTCCCGCTTCGGCATCTCTCCAGCCAGCGATAATGCGGCTCTGTTCCAGACGCCGCCTCAGTCTTTCTTTGCGCCGCTTCTTCGCTCACGTTGCCACCTGAAAGTTTGTGTCCCTCAGCAGTCACTAGCCAGTCGGGTCGCTCTACAGTTCTCCACAGCTCCATCTTTGAACCCCTGCCGTAGCAAAGGGCGCTGCCTTGAGCCAATTGAATTCCTCCAACAGCTAGACTGTTCACTTCAGTCTAGTTGAGCAATCTTCACTATGGTTGCTCTCTTCCTCGTATCAGTCTTTGTCACTGATAACGCTGCGTGGTGTTTAAGAGTTCCATGACTAAGTGCTGGGGAATATTGAAGCTTACTGCCACAATATGCCATGACGGCCTGAAGTATTAAAGGGGTGTCACTAAAAGGGAATGGGTGATACCATGTCTCACCCAATGATGTCGCCTCACCCCCATGAGAGTTGCCTCCGCCCATGTGGTCCTCTCTCAAATTGCCACCACAGGGTCAGGATCAGGTGGCGGCTGTCATCCCCTGGCCGCATGAGGAGTGGCTACCTCTGGGAAAAGAGTGATGACATCTTCATCACAGAATGAACAAAACGAAAGGAAGTGAGGAAGCGTGCACCATGAGCAAACAACTGGACAATTGTTGCAGGAACATACCTCTGGCATTGAAAGCATGAAGCAGAGGCATGCAAAATAATAGAAAAGGAATTGCTTCTAAAACTAAGGGTGCAGAAGTGATATGGCCAGCAACAAATCTTTGACAGTGCTGTTCCCCCGTGCACATGCCCAATAAGCTATGCATGGCTGGGGGCATTTTGGCTGTACAGCCCTGCATGGCCCATTTGGAGTGCAGGATGGGGAACTGCATGTTTGAATGTGCAATGTGTGCTCTTGTGCCTTCCACAAACATTCAAATGATTGTGGCGTTGAGTTAGAAGGTCTCCGGCTCTGGCGTGCATGTGCAGGAACTAGGAAGCAATCTTTGCTTCCTAGTTCCTGTTGTGATGCGGGAGCCAGAGCGCTTTGAGGGAAGCACCATGGTGAGAAGCATTAGGATCGGGGCAGTCGAGGAGAACCGATTTATAGTTTGTGTGCAGCCAGTCTAGCCATTTTTTATTGTGACATGATTTCTTTTACTGTACATCTTTGATAAAGCAAGCATGGTGTGCCTAAACTGGTATTTGGGTGCAGACAGTTTGGATATGCTTTCACATTGTGGCATGGCATTTTTAATGGCAAAGCCAAAAGGAACATGCTCTTATGTGGGGATACTGGCATATATTGTCAGAACGAGCTTGGACATGTTTTCTTATAGTTTCATTGTTGGCATTATGCACAAAGAGACCATAAGAATGTTCATCTATCCGAATACTGGCATATGTTGATGCAGCCAGCAGGAAAATGTATTGATACAGCCAGTGTGAACATGTTTTTATATTGGCATATATTGTGGGCAAAGGCATCATGAATTTGCATTGGGAAATGTGCCTGTGCACCTTTGGTGACTTGCACCTATTGGATCTTTTCATGAGTACCCTAAAAAACCAATTGCAAACTGACTGGCTTGCTTCCCAATTTTGGTTCGGGCTCTACCATATTGCAAGAAAATATGTATACCGCTCCAATTAAAAAATTCACCAGCCACCT
This sequence comes from Ambystoma mexicanum, assembly GCF_040938575.1. NCBI lineage: Eukaryota > Metazoa > Chordata > Amphibia > Caudata > Ambystomatidae > Ambystoma > Ambystoma mexicanum. The sequence continues at coordinate 1,038,109,633 of NC_090926.1, read as the reverse complement.
CTGTGTACAAGGATGATATGTGCAACACTTGTCAACAGTGACAGCAAATCTGAAGAGTCGAGAAGAAGACAGCAAAAGAGCTTCTGCACATTGGTGAATACACACAAAGCAAACAGCCCAATAAATGATAATGTAACAAAGAGCTCACCAGTAGGAAAGCATAGCTGCTTCCTGATTCCTTCTCTGATGACAACATTATATCTAAGGATCTTTTCAATACATTGCCAAATTGCTAAACGTACCAGATACATTGCCCTAAATTCGCTCAAGGGTTGTACGGTGGGCATAGGATTATATATGTTTTTTAAACTTTATTTATCTTCATAATAACATAAAGCCTCATACAGGAATCCAGCATACCATGCTATCTGTGAGTACAATTATAGTATAGTGTAGTCCCACCTCTACACTGAGTTAACCATTCCAGTTACATTTTATAACCACACTACTATAGCTCCCCAGCTAAGCATATCTCCACTTTAACTCTCGCTTTCTCATTCTCATACATACTTCTGACTCATATAACAATGCATAGGTTCATATTAATGGCATATGCCACTCCACAGACAAGCATAGGTGCTGCACCTTGACTCCAAACATCTCATGACTTTTGCCACTCCATAAGGGTTGCCATTCAGACTGTTGTCATCCACATCAGTGTTCCAAAACATCATGACCCACTTAAAAAAAAAGCCTATTAGTTTTATTCACATCATACGAAATACAACAAACAAGTCCCATCCATCCAAGAGAGAACTTCAACTCCCCCAATGATCCAGTCAACCCGCCCCTGTATCCCCAACCCATAAGGACAACATTGACTAGAGAGAACCAGGGCTCTGGAGACAGTGAGCTTCTGGGGGAAGGAGAGGAAAGGAAGAATACCTCTGAGGAGGTGCAGCTGGTAGTGTGACTTCTTAGAGACGTCAGAGATGTGAGGAGAGAAGGAGAGTGTGGAGTCGAAGATGACCCCAAGGTTTTTTGCCACACAGGTGGGAGGAGGAAGAGGGCTAAGAGAGGCCGGCCAGAGAGTGACAGGAAAGGAGGGTGTGGGTGAGCCGATGAGGAGAATCTCGGTTTTACTGGCATTAAGGCAGAGATCATTGGCAGCACACCTCTGATTTCTAGTGAGGCAAAAAACCTTAGGGTCATCTTCGACTCCACTCTCTCCTTCTCCAAACACATTTCGGACATCTCTAAAAAGTCCAACTACCCGCTGCACCTCCTCAGAGGTACTCTTCCTTTTCTCACCTTCGCGCAGAGGCTCACTGTCTCCAGAGCCCTGGTTCTTTCAAGGCTTGACTACTGCAACAGCCTCTTTCTCGACCTCCCTGCCTCTGCTCTGCAACTCATCCATAACAGAACCGCAAGACTTATCCTTGGCCTCAAGCTCAGGGACTGCATCTCTCCGGCGCTGAAATCCCTTCACTGGCTACCCGTGGCTGCAAGGATCAAGTTCAAGAACCTTTGCATTGTCCACAATGCTTTCTGGGGCCTGGGACCCACCAATCTTAACTGATGCCTTCCTAAATACTGTCCCTCCTGAGCTCTCCGCTCATCTACCTCCAACCTTCTGCGAGTGAGCCGCTTCTCTAAGCAGAGATTTGGAGGGAGATCTTTATCCTCAGCAGAGGCCTCCCTCTGGAATAGACTCCCTGCTGCCCTCTGTCTTGAGCCTGATCTCCTTAAGTTCCGGAAACTCCTTAAGACATTCCTATTCCTTCTCTCTCTCTCTACCCTGCTAACCTCTCTCTCTGCTCTAACCCTCTCTCCCTCCCTTTCCACAGAGCATGCCGACTGGCCGCTGGGAGTACCTCAGAGTCTCACAGGTCCCTGGCACCCTCGCCAGTCCTCCAGTACTTGCCTCAGGGCCTGCACTTGCCACATTGCTACTGCACTCGGTCAATTACACATTGAGAACGGCATCTCTCAGCACTTACCCAGTTTCTGACCAACTGGGGCATCTGGATTCCCCCTCCGCCTGCACTTGTCCTTCTCCCCATCCCCTTCTCTTCCCTCCCCTCTCCTGTACCTCTGTGCACTTGCACGATCTGAACGTACCGTGCCTGAAGATCGTCTGTCTTTTCCTCCCTGTCTCCCCTACTACATGGTGGCGCCTCTACGCTCTTGGAAAAACGGCAGAATCGCTGTCAGACCTATTTGTTGTTACCTACACTGTTAATTGTAGTACATGCACTTAATCTGCCTGGGCACACTGGTTATCTTTCAGAAACTCAAGGGCTCTGAATAACTTTTGTTTTTCTCCCCTGTTCCCTTCCTCCTTGAGCCCCTTGAAACACTTGCCTTGTGTATAGGCGCTTTAGAAATAAACATTACCATACCATACCCTCCCAAACTACTGCAGACTGCGCTTTACACCAAATAACATGCCTTGTTGTACAGGTTAGCTCCCCCATCAAGTACCCATTCAGTACCCCATCCCTGCAACATCGTAATTTAGGACTTCAGAGGGGCTTCTTATCTGAAGGGTGAAGTAAGCCACCCAAGAGTGACGCCCATTCAGGCGTATTCTTTTTAGCCACCTCGTCATACATTTTATTTTTAAAACAATGTTATTGCTTTATTAACAACAATACAACTTACGGACTCTTGTCAATTCACATGACAATATATAACCGGTTATGTCTGTTTATTCCCTTTCCTCCCCCAACTCCCCATGACCCACTACCCAGCCTAGTCCACCTGTGCCTTTTAGACAATGCTATCATCAGTCGGTAGCCCACCTATTACATCGATGCTTGCCCCCCTCCATTGATACCATTGTGCACAGAGCTCACAGTTCCTGAAACATATGCCTCCAGGAATCCAAATCTACATTTTGTGCAGCCTGGCCCCGGCGGGCTGCCTCTTGCCATACTGAGGTTTCTACAACATCCATTTCTTTTTTTAAGTTTAAAGGTTTTTATTGAAATCAAATCATACAACGCATAAAAGGAATCATGTTATATCGTGTATCTCTTCAAACATAGAGAGGTAATAATATAAATCTTAACTATTGAGATATAAAAGTATATATTCATTAATCATTTACATTTTTAGATTTTTATGGGCAGGGGTATACGTGTACAATTACAGACAAGGACAAACATGACAGAGACGGGACATACACAAGAGGAGCAATACAATTAGGGAGGGGGAGGAGAAATAGGAGAAGAGTGTGCTACAGTTATTATATGAGTGACAATTAAACCACCTATAAAAGTGTGAGAAATTCAGTAAAAGGTTTCCATTTTAATTCATGTTTACGTGCTAGAGATACACTGGAGGCATTACACCTTTCCAACCTGTGAGTATTGCAAATTGAATTCCACCACATTTTGTAATGAAGCTTATCTAGATTTTACCAGTTGGAAGAAATTGTTCTAATAGACAACATAATAAGTAAATCAAACAAGTGTCCATGTCTGCTTGTAGTCCTGTAAACTGTGTGAAGAAGAGTTTTGTCAATGAATTTTATAATAAGAAGTGGCAGATGCAGAAGGTTTGTAGAGAAATTGTAACCTATCAGCATTTGGAGCAATGGTTTTGTTAATGAGAGAGTCATAACTTTCAACAATTGCATCAATAATGGACAGGAGAGAGCCATGGCCTCCAAAAAATACATTTTTAATTGATTCTAATTAAAGGATTAAACCAAATATACGATGAGATGAAATGATGAAACTTGGGAGTTAGGGAGAATAAGTATATTCTGAGGTAGCGGGCGGATAAGATTATAGTTGTACATTTAATGAATATGGTTTTAGCTTTAATATGAAAGCAATCAGCAAGACTAAGGGGGGATACCACAGCTCTCTCTAGGCGTAACCATTGGGGTACATTGTGAGAACATTCATGGGTAAACCATAACTGAACTTGCTTTAACACAAAGGCCATATGATAATTCCTAAAATCAGGAAATCTAACCCCTCCAGCTGACCGTGGTAGTTTAAGTTTACTGAGAGACAATCTATGTTTCTTTCTAAACCACAGAAATGTAGCCAAGCAGGTGTCAATGGATTTAAAGAAAGAGGAGCGGAGAGTGATAGGCAACATGAATAGAAGAAACAAAATATTTGGTGAAATCATCAACTTGATGGATTCTAATCCACCCCACCATGACAGCAAAAGAGGGAGCAGGAAATATGTACACCTAGGTATTTGAAGCCATTAGGACACCATTTCGTACCTGAAGCTATTCCTTGGTGTTTGGTACAATGCACATTAAGGGGTAACATTTACGACTTGTCTGTGTTCAGTTGGTATCCAGAGACAACCGAGAATTGTGAGATGATCTCTAAAATATGCGGTAAGGAAGTGTTAGGACGTCATCAGCATATGCTGCCCATTTAATTTGTAGAGCCCGCATCTTATACTTTTTTATATTGATGTTTTGTCTTATTTTTTCCAAGAAGGGCTCTATGGCTAGGATAAACAGAAGAGGAGACCAAGGGCAGCCTTCGGATTAGAGTAGAGAACTTTGACCATTCCTAAGAATGGAGATTCAAGGCCATGCCATTGAGAGCTTCAAACATATAATTCCATTTGACCCAATCGAAAGCTTTCGCAGCATCTTGGGTGACCGCTGCATAAGGAAGTTTGGAGCCTTCAATGGAGTCTAAACAATCTAGGACCAACCTTATGTTAGAAGAGGATAATCTACTTTTAATATAACCTACTTGATCTTGTTTAACTAGCTTGGGTAGTACCAATAAGAGTCTGTTGGCTAAGATTTTCACATAGGTTTTACAATCCGTTCGCATAGATTTTAGATTCCGTGCCATCGTCCATTTCTGGAGGTCCGCCCACCATAAGCGTACCTCCGGACCTCTGTGTGCTTTACAACCCATCGCTATCCTACATTTTCCCAGTATATATGCCAGGTCCTTCAACTTACTAACATGTCTCGCTTGCTTCTGTCTTGCAAAGCTACCGAGCAAACAGGCAGTGGGCGATCCAATATCTAATGCTATGCCTGCCTGGGCCAAGGCCTGGGCTATATCTTCCAAGTATTGGCAGGGACGTCATTTCACCAAATGCCAGGGATAGCAGAGGTGACATCACATGACCCTTGACTTCTGATGAGATCACAGGAAGTGATGTCATCTGACCCCACCCCAAAGTGACATCACGGGAAGTGATGGACCACAACCTTTCACCCCTTCACAAAACAGGAAGTGGCATCACATAGCATCGTTTCTAAGTACAATATGAAAAATATGGTTACAGCATCACTGGAAAGTGATATGCATTGCATACAAGTATGGATCACCATATATATCATTAATATGAGTGCGTATAGGCCCATAAGCACTTCATATAGAACAAATATACATAAAATAACTCCCAACCTGTGTTGGTACTCATTTATCAACTTCAGCAGGAAGAAAGGCTGAGTTAACCTTGCTAGGAGTCGAACCTACAACCTGCAGATCACACACACATTGCAGCAGCGAGTGCTCTGCCCACTGAGCTATCTTATCGGCTATAGCTACTAGAAAACCAGCCACTCCAGAAACAATGAGCCACATGCTGCTGACCACAGCCCAGAATCCTCAATTAAATTAGGGGTATCAAGGGAGACCACAGGGGTAGCAAGGGGGACTTCAGGGTTCACAGTTGCGACCCCTAAATGATGTCCCTGAGTATTGCCTAATCTCTGTGAAGTCCCAAAACATATGCATTAGGTCGGCAATTATCAGTCCACATTTTGGGCAGGATTGTTCTGCTGCTTTACTAAATTTGGCTATTTTCTTCGGGGTTAAATATGCCCTATGAGTTCCATACAATTGGATCAGTTGAAACTTAGCATTTCTGGACACTTTCTTATGATAAGCCATTGCTCTGCCCCATACCTCATCTGACAATTGCTCAAGTCTGCTTCCAAGCTACGCCTGGTCTGCGCCAACATATCCCCCGGCCTTGACATCAAAAACTCTTATATTTTGGATACCTCATGGCCTTCTTCCTGAAATATCATACAATGTTTCTATTGTTCCATATTCCTGCAGTACCCTGTCTGTTCCCAGCCATTTCTGCTTTAGTCTAGTGAGGAGTGTGGCATAAATTATATGTTGGCCCACCTGTACGCCCACTTCTGAGGCAAGTGTTCTGAAGTTTATCGGTCTCCTTCCCGTAGCACTTCTCGCACTGTCGCCACCCCCATGGGATCCCAATACATCCTTACATTTAGTCTAAGCTGTGTATCTTCTGCTTTCAGTGTCACCAATGGAATCAGAGGGAGTAGGGTGCTTCTTTCCCTAACAAGCGACAAGCTCTGTGCCATCACCCACCTCGGCATTGAGTCTGTCTGCTCACCGCTGACTCTACTCGCCATTTCTTCAGTGACATTGCCTATGGGCCTGCGCCTGGCTGCCTCCATCTCCCAGTCTGTGCTGTATGCTGTCCTTGGCTGGAAGGGCTGGGTCTTGTTACTTCCGACCCACATCTCCACGCAGCCATTTCTGACTGCTTCTAACCTGTTCAACCATCCAGGGCCTTGCTTGCCCACTACCTCCGACCTCCCCCCTTCTATCCTCAACCACTAAGTGGCCTGCCACTTCACTCACCAGTGACCTCCACTAAAAGTGGCCCGCCAGTCACTTACCTTAACTTTACTCTACTTGCTACACACTTCCTATCTCTAGTCACCCCTTCCTATCTCCGCACTCTCATAAGGCTGCATTACCTGTTATGCATCACACCTCCCACAAATCCCACCCATTTTCCCTTTTCTTCCCCCTTTCCTCTACCTACCCCCCTCTTCACTCTCTGTCTTGTCATCATGACCATCTCCTCCTCTAACTTTCCTCCACCCCCTCACTCCCAACCTACTCACCACCCCAACACATCAATCAGACGTCACAACCTCATTTACCCGCATCTAGCTTGCACTCAACCGGACGTTGCCCTCTGGAGCACCAGATATATCTGCAACAAAACCACTGTGGTCCTTGACCTATTCTTACGCCTCACCCTTCACTTCTTCTGTATCACCGAAACCTGGATCCCCCCACACAATGCTTCTGTTCCAGCATCCCTCACTTCTTCCCCCTCCTCCTTCGCCCATGTCCCTCGATCCTCAGGCCGTGGTAGAGGCATTGGCCTTCTCTTTCGTCCCAACTGTCTTTCTTCTCCCTGTCCCTCTCCTCTCCCTGTCCTCCCCTCTTTTGAGTTCATGCACAAAATCTTTAACTCCCTACATGCCATATCTTTCCTTATTATTTACCGTCCTCCTGGCCCCCTTGGTTCCTTCTACGAGGATAATGATCACATCCTTAGCCTCATCTCCCTCAGTCCCACCCCGTTAATCGTACTGGGTGACTTTAACCTCCATCTCTCCTCCAACCCACCCGCTTCTCCTCTCCTCTCCTATCCATTCTTGACTCCTACCTTCTTACTCCTCTCCCTTCCCCACCCACTCACCTTTCTGGCTCCACTCTTGATCTCATCTTTACCTCATCATTCACTGCTTCTCCCATTTCCTCCCTACCCAATTATCTCTCTGACCACTCCTTACTCTCTGTCTCCCTCAACCCTCCTTCCTCTCCTCCTCCCTCCCTCTCATCCACCACCCCCTTTAACCGACGTGACCTGCGCAACTTTGACACCGCTCTCTTCCACGCTTCCTGCTCCTCTTCTCTCCCACCTCTCTCCCACTTCTCCTCTCTCCCCCCAATGACCTTAACCTCTACCCTCACTTCTACTCTTGATCTTCTTCACCCTCTCTCTCCTTTTCACCCCTCTCACAAACCTGCACAACCTTGGCTCTCTACTCAACTCTCCTCCATGCGTCGCCTCCTCAGACGCCTTGAATGACGCTGGTTAAAACACCCCTCCCCTTCTAACCAATCTTCTTACTTATCCTATCATACCCTCTACGATAACTGTCTTCAATCTGCTAAACGAACCCACTTCTCTGACTTACTCCACTCCCAATCCTCCCACCCCTGCCGAATTTTCCCAACCTTAACTCGTCTTCTCTCTCCCCCTACCACTGACCATTCCATTGCCTCAACTCTCTCTGCCACTGATTTTGCCAACTTCTTCTCTAACAAAGTCCTCAATCTCCGCCAAGACATTCACGGCTCCCCTTCCTACTCTCCCCCTCCATTTCCTCCCTCTCCCCCTCCCTCTACCATGTCCTCCTTCAATCCTGTCACTCAATCAGAAGTGTCCCTCCTCTTATCTAAAACTCACCCTACTGCCTCTCCCTCCGACCCCATTCCCACCTCCCTCATTCCTAAAATCTACCCCCTCCTCATTCCCTACCTTACCTCCTTTTTCAACACTTATCTAACCACATCTACCTTTCCCTCTTCCTTCAAGCATGCTACTATCATCCCTATCCTGAAAAAGCCATCTGCCAACCCCCACCTTGTCTCCAACCTTCGCCTGATTTCCCTCTTGCCCTTCCTATCTAAACTCCTTGAACGTATTGTCTATTCTCAACTCTCCTCCATTGTTGCTACCCACTCTCTCCTCCCCCCTACTCAATCTGGCTTCCACCCTCACCACTCTACAGAAACTGCTCTCACATCTGTCCTCAACTGTCTCCTCTCTGCCCGCTACTCGAAACACTCCTCCATTCTCATTCTTCTCGACATCTCAGCTGCCTTTGACACTGTCGATCATCCTCTACTCCTTAACACTCTCTCATCTTTTGGCCTAAAAGACTCTGTCCTCAATTGGTTCTCCTCCTATCTTTCCAACCACACCTTTGCAGTCTCCTGGGGTGGTAATACCTCCCCCACCCATCCTCTTAACCATGGCGTCCCCCAAGGATCTGTCCTCGGCCCCTTACTCTTCTCACTCTACACTTCTTTCCTAGCTCCTATCATCTCCTCCTTTGGTATATCCCAGCATTTCTACGCAGACGATACCCAGCTCTTCCTTTCCTTCCCTTCCTTCTCCCCTGACATCCATCTCAAGCTCTCTTCCTGCCTTTCCGCTGTCAAATCTTGGATGTCCTCCCACTTTCTCACCCTAAATGCTGACAAAACGGAAGTCCTTTTCTTCCCAGCTAACACTCTACCTCCTCCTCCTCACATTCTCTTTTCCTCTTCCCAACTCCCCATTTCTCCCCACGCCCGCAATCTTGGCATTCACATCGACTCCAACCTCTCCCTCTCCCACCATATCTCTCTCACTGCCCGCTCTTGCCGCTTCCACCTCTATAACATCCGTAAAGTCCGTCCCTTCCTAACCTTCCATGCTACTAAACTCCTTATTTCCTCCCTCATCTTCTCTAGACTCTTCTACTGCTCCACACTACTCTTCGGTCTCCCCTCCACCCATCAAACCCCTCTTAAATCCATCTACCACTCTGCTATCCGCTCGCTCTGCCTTTTCTCTCCTCACGACCACATCTCCTCTTCTCTCGCCTCGCTAAGCTGGCTCTCCTTTCACTCCCATCTCAAATTCAACTTCCTCTGCCTCGTCTCTAAATCCCTCTATGGTCTTACACCACCATACCTTTCCTCTCTCCTCACTTTCTATACTCCCCCTCGCCCACTTGGCTCTGCTGATCTCTTCCTTCTCACTCCCCCTCCACTGCCCTGTGCCCCATCCCGATCTTTTCAACTCCTGGCCCCTTACCACTGGAACAGTCTCCCTCTCCCTATCTGTTCCATCGCCTCCTATTCCTCCTTCCGCTCTTCTCTCAAATCTTACCTCCTCCAATTACCATCCTAACGCCTGTGCTGTCTCTTCACAACAGTCCTAAATCACATCCTATACCTTTACTACCTCTCCCACCAAGGTCCAATACCACTAATGTAATGCCAAATTGTTCCTGTAAATTGTTCCATATACTACTTTCTGATACTTGACTCACATGTTGTTAATGCTTGTTATGTATTCTTATTGTCCTTATGTAAAGCGCTTTGGTGTAAAGCGCTATATAAAACCTAATAAAATACAAACAAATACAAATATTGTCCTACCCAACATCAACAACAGTGGAGGTTTCTGGTCCCGCGGTGCAGCTGTCAATATCACCTCTTTCAAAAAGAATGGGGCACATTCTGCATGTAGCAACTATCTTGAGTCTGTTCGTCTTGACAGCCAGTTTGTGATGAATTGAAGTTGGCTCGCCACAAAATATGCTGCAGAATTGTGCACTTTTATACCCCCTTGATCGTACGGGCTCTGCAATTTTGTTAGTGCCATCCTGCATCTCGAGTTATGCCATAGGAAGCCCCTGGTATCCAGTTTCCTAAAAAATGCTCTAGGTGTGTCATACGGGACATTAGCAAAGTAATGAAGGAGCCTCGGAGCACTACCATCTTCAACAACGCAGCTCTTCCCATCAGTGAGAGCGGCAACCTGGCCCAAAAGGTTATGGATTTCTCAATTTTATCTACCGCTTTTAATGTGTTTTGTATATGTTCTGTTTTAGGAACATGGAAAATGTCTATTCCCAGGTATCTAAATGTGTTCACCTCCCATTTAATCGGTAGCACCGGTAATGTGTTTGCTCAGGTTTTCCCTCTTTACCCCACCAGGGGGAACAAGCATGACTTCTGTGCATTGATCGTGATACCAGATAGGTCAGCATAACGCTCGAACATGTCTAGAATGTACTGTAAGTTGGTTTCTGGGTGTTGTAGGTACAGTAAGATATCATCAGCATATAGAGAAATCAGATTCCTCGTGCCCTGTATAACTATCTTGATATTCCTTCCGGAGGTACACCGCTCGTGGTTCGAAGGCCAGAATAAACAACATGGGAGACCATGGGCAGCCCTGTCCTGTGCCCTTACTTAACAGCCATTGTTCCGAGATGAGGGTGCCCGTCTTAACACGCGTTACTGGATTACTATATAGCAACCATACCCATTTAATATATGTGGGCCCCATTTATTTATTTATTTATTTATTTATTTGTATTGCGCCAGAGCCCACAGGCATCAGGGCGCATACAATAAGACAAAGACAGATAGGAAAGATGGACATTGGCCACAAGACAGCCACAAATAGCAGTACAATGTGGCAGAAGAGGGGGATAACCTAAAGAGTTAAGCAAGTGATTTTATTTAAAGCGGAAGGTTTTCAGCCTCTTTCGGAAGACAAGGTGGTTGGTCTCCAGCCTGAGGCTGAGGGGGAGCTTGTTGCAATTTGCTGCAGCGGGGTTGGGAAGACTCTTCCCAGACCGTGTTCTTTTTTGTATGTCGTACTTGTTGTTAACCCAATATTTTCTGATCTAAGAGTTTGGTTGGGTTTATAAGCAGTGCTTTTGTCTTTCAAATAAGCAGGGGATTTTCCAAACAAGCACTTGTGTGTCAGAGTTAGTGATTTAAATTGTATGTGTTCTTCCATTTTTAGCCAATGAATTTCACGACTGGCTTCACTGATGTGGTCTGATCTGGCTTTTTGTTTGATGATTCTGATCGTGTTGTTTTGGACATATTGGAGTTTATGCATGCTTTGTTAACTGGCTCCTGCAAGGAGTGCATTTCCGTAGTCTAGGCGAGATAGAATGGTCACTCTAGCTATTGTGGTGCAGTTTTTCTCGCTAAGCAGTGGTCTAATAGCCTTAAGTAGTCTGATTTAGTAAGCACAGTTTTTGCTTACATACATTGCTTGGGCATCAGCATTTAGTGAGGTTTCTAGGGTCATGCCTAGGGTTTTAACTTTGCTCAATACCACGATGTTGGAGTCTTTGATTGTAAATGATTGGTAAGCTGGAGAAAGTTTAGTTTGTGCTTGTGTAGATCCAAAGACCATAAGCTCTGTCTTATTGCTATTCAAGCACATCCAGTTGATATTCAACCAGTCCTCTATGCTGTTGTAGCGGTCATTTAGCAGTGTACTATCCTTGGCGTGATCTCCGCTCAGTTCCATGACAAGCTATTGTCACCGTAGTTCGTAAAGAATACCTGGACCTGATTGAGCAGTTCGCACAGAAGGCAGATGTACAGATTGAATAGCAGAGGTGAGAGACTCACGCCCTGCAGTACTCCGCATAAGATGATGGATTCTTCAGAGAACTAGTCTCCCCAATGGATTCGAGAGACTCTATTCTCTAGAAAGGAGGATAGCCACCCGATAGCTTCCTTGGAACAGTTAGCAACTTTATCTAGTGCTTGTTGTAGCATGCCAAACCTTTTCAGCACCGCCAGCACCCGTGGCCATCTGACCGAGTCGAATGCCTTGATGGCTTTGAGTGATGCCACAGCTAGATGCTGTGTGCTTCTTTGGGTGTGGTCTATAATATGGTGTAACCTCGTAAGGTTACACGTAATATTTCTGTCCAGAACATAACCTGACTGGTCTGGATGTATGAGCTTGAATATTGCTGGCTTACACCTGTTGGCCATCAGAGCCGGTAGAATGTTCCCATCTTGATAAAGCAATGACAAGGGTCTGTACGATACACAGTCGGTGTCCGGTTTATTGGGCTTCAATAGTGGGATAATGATTGGCTCGCTCAATGACTTAGGCAGAGCGCCTATGTCTAACGCTTCATTAAGCATAGGTAGCAACGGGGGCGTGACGTCTGCCATGAATTCTTTAAAGAATTCACTAGGTATACCATCTGCCCAGGGGCTTTACCAGTCAGCAACCCCGTTATAGTGTGTTCCAAATCCCCTATGGTTATGGGGGCCTCTAACCTGGCAGCGGTCTCTGCATCCACTGTCGGGAGATCTATCTGTGAGAGAGCCTCATCATTCTCGGACAACTGGGTTTATGATGTCTCTGCATATAGCTCCCTATAGTAATCATAAAAACATGTATTTATGCCTTCCTACGTCCCAAACTCCTCCCCATTCACTTTTTCTATCATGCGTATCATTTCCTGTTGAGATTCACTTTTGCATATCCAGGCCAACAACCGCCCCAGCTTATCTCCTTTGGCATGTTGTCTTTCTACATATTTCTTATAACTCAGCATGGCCAGCCTTTCCCAGTGCTCAAGACATTCCTGCTGCAAGCGGGCAACCTCCTGGGCTTGTTCCTTGGACTTGACACCTGCGCTTTCTATGGCTTCTAATTCAGTTTCCCCCTTGTGTAGGTCCCTTTCTATTGTGGTTTGCTTTACTTTTGCCCTGGCAATTGCTGTCCCCTGATCACCACTTTGAATGCTTCCCATAGTGGGCCCGCTGATTCTACACTCCCTGTGTTGTATTTGAGTATTCCTTCACTCCCTCTCTCAGGTGTTCTCAGAACACTGCATCTCTCAGGGATTCAACTCTAAGCCTCCATGTCGTTACGCATGCCCTAGGGAGGGAGTTCTGCCATGTGACCACCAGGGGGGCGTGGCCTGATAATACCCATGCTTTATATTCTGCCCCTGTGAAGACATAATCCAGTCTAGTGTGGAGATCTGGGGGGGCAGTGTAATGTGAATTTCCTCGGGCCTGCGGGTGCAGGTTCCTCCATATATCGGACAATTTGAATGCTCCTAACAGTGTAGACAAAGGGCCTTGGTGTACAATTTGTCATCTGATCCACCAATTATCGGGTTAAGTGTACAGTTAAAATCTCCTCCCCATATTAATGTGCCATCCCTGCATGGGCTGATTCGGGGATATAGCGAACGGAAATAGGCTGATGTATCCTGATTTGGTACAAGTATTAATAACACAGATTTCTCTCTGTTCCACCAGTCCCTGTACCACTACCATCCTGCCCTCTTTATCTTTATAGGTCTTGAGGACTCTGAATGGCACCGACGGTGCCACCCATATCAGAACCCCTCTAGCATGTGCTCAATATGACAAGCCCCAGGGTTGTGCCACTCCATTTTTTGGCAAGGGCGATTTGTTTCTCCCTTGTGAGATGTGTCTCCTGAAGTAGTGCTATGTCTATTTTTTGGGCCTCAAGTATGACATTATTCTGTTCTGTTTGATGTAAATATTCAATCCCCTGACATTCCAGGACGCTATTTTAAGCTCCCCCATCATGCCTGAAGGTGCTGACATACCCTAGCAGTCTGGTGCGCATACTATACATTCCCTGTGTGGATCTATAGGCTAACTCCCCAATAACTACCCTGTCCCCCCCCCAAATCATTGCCCAACTCAATACCTTGTGCTCAGGCATCCCTGCTTCTCACTCCCGCGCCGGATACTCGTCCTGGTGTCCGGAGTGCAGCAGGCGGATACGTAACCGCTAGTATCTGAAAAACAAATCCAGTCTTAGGTGGAGGACGCTCCCTCTAGTTGGATGCTTGTTCTCCTCCGTATCCTCACCGTTCTATCCTAGTTTGCTAGGATGTGACACTTTCGCCCCTCCTTTGGTTATCCGCTCCGGTTTGCAAAGTCTCTCTGTCCGTCCGCTTATGTGCCTCTTCAGCGGTATCAAAGAAGATAGCCCAGCCTTTGTGTATGATTTTCAGTCTAGCTGGGTAGAGCAGCATATATTTAATGCCGACACCCGCAGCATCCTCTTAACCAATGTGAAGTGCACTCGTGGGTTTCGCAAATACGTCCAATGTGGACTGCTTCACATTGTTTTTTTGAGACTTGGATGCCATTGCTGGTCCAGACAATTCCGATATAATTGGCCCCTTTCAGCACCCCCCTTGTCTTGCGCCAATGCCACTGGAATCTAGTTGTTGCCGGATGGGTCCACCCTGCTTAGTTACTTTACTCTTGTGCTTCAGCAGGTATCAGGTGAAGTCTGCCTACTGTTTTCCGAGGCTTCAGTGCTGGCGTCTTGGTGTCGCCAATATGCTTAACTGTTAGATGAGGAATCATACAATAATTTCGACCTGGGAACTGCGACGGCCGAAAATGCTGGAGTTATTTTTTCTTTTATACCCCTCCCTTATACCATATATATATGTGGGGGCGTTTAGAGTATGATATTAATATGGGAGGTGCGGGGGGTCTCCACCCGCATATATATGTGGTGTAAAGGGTTGAAAAAAGTCACCATTTTCGGCTGTCGCAGTGATCACATAGATCCGTTAGACGATAGCCACAAATTCTGCCATAATAGTGCCAATATGCTGAGATGGAGGGTGGCCTCTCATTCACTCTAGCGTTGTACGTTTCTTTGCACCCAGAGTTTCCAACACCGGGCCGGCTAGTGCTAACCAGTGTGCACCTTCTTGCCTGTGTGACCACTTGTTCGTGTTTCATTCCGCACTCTATCGCGGCACCTCCTGTGCTTGTGGAGGCTAGCAATATTGCAACTCCTCTTGACCAATGTGAAGTGCATCCTCTTTTTGCACCTGTAATGTGTAGTCCAGGTATGCAGTAATGTTGGCCGATGCTCGTTAAATCCTTCCTCATTTACAGAAGTGCTCGAGAATCTTTTCTCTGTCTTTATAATTTAATATGTGGGCTATTAGGGGCTGAGGTGGGGCTCCCGGCGGTTGTTTCCTTGTCAGAGACCTGTGCGCTCTCTCTACTGTGAAACCCGAGTGAGGGCACCCCAGCCAATTTCCTGCAACAGCATACTTTCTATGAAGTTGGTTGAGTTTATCCCTTCCCCTACTTCGGGGAGCACAATGATTCTTACGTTGTTGCGCCTGGCTCTTCCTTCCACATCTTCGACTCTGTCCTCGAGGTTCCGCACTTGTTGCTGCATTACCGTTATCTCTCTTGAGGTATCTTTCAGGTCACTTGCGTTTACTGGCACTTCCTTTTCAAGAGCTCCTGTGCGTTCCGCAAGCAACCAAACATCCTGTCTCAGGAGGTTCACATCTAGGATGATAGCGTCCATTTTAGATTCCAATGCAACCTTCAAAGCTGCTATGGCATCCAGGAGCTGTCTGTGCCCTTTCGTTTGGACCTGCTCCCCTTGTGTTGGTGGGGTCTCTGGCGTAGTGCCCTCAGTTGCACTTGTGGGTTTAGCAAACACGTCCAATGTGGACTGCTTTGCATTGTTTTTTTGAGACTTGGATGCCATTGCTGGTCCAGACAATTCCGATACAATTGGCCCCTTTCAGCACCACCCTTGTCTTGCGCCTTTGCCGCTGGAATCCAGTTGTTGCCGGATGGGTCCACCATGCTTAGTGGCTTTTCTCTTGTGCTTCAGCAGGTATCGGGTGATGTCTGCCTACTCTTTTCAGAGGCTTCAGTGCTGGCATCTTGGTGTCTCCAATATGCTTAGCTGTTAGATGATAGCCACACATTCTGCCATAATAGTTAGCGCCAATATGCTGAGATGGAGGGTAGCTTCTCGTTCACTCTAGCATTGTATGCTTCTTTGCGCCCAGAGTGTTCAACACCGGGCCAGCTAGTGCTAACCAGTGTGCACTTTCGTGCCTATGTGACCACTTGTTTGTGTTTCATTCCACACTCTATCGCGGCACCTCCTCTGCTTGTGGAGGCTAGCAATATTGCAACCTTGCATTTCACGTGAATGAGACTCTTAACATTGTGCGTGTGTGTCCATGTGCCTTATTTCGGTGCCTCGGGTGCCCCACTATGTCGTCTTCCGTGCCAGTGTATACTCTAATATCAGCAAGTCCCCTGCGTTGCTTAGGGTTCACTGATTGGCTTGATTCATGATGAGCTCGATTCATGTCGGGCATCTGACTTTGTGCATTACTTTGAATTGTCTTTATAAGCATGGACCTCGTTCTAGGTCGTGTTTGCATGGAGGTAGGAATGCCTTTCGTCTGGTGCAGTATGCCCCTCACTGACTGGTACGGTATGTGCTTACATTTAATCTGCTCGTTGTGTCTAGAGCTGGCCCTGCTTTCGCCCGCTCCGCCAACCAGCCGATTGTTGGATTCTGGCTTCGGGGGAGGGGGGCCAGAGCTCTTGCGGGCACTGCCCCACTGTTTATGTCTACTGGTGTCTGCGCTGACCCGTGCTTATTTATGGATCATTCCAGATCAGCAGGAGCTGCAGAAAGAATGTCCTCACTGCATGGCTGCCTAGCCATGCCCTATCTCATCATATCGTCAATTCTGATAAGGGTTGCCAGTTCAGTATTCGCCCACTTGACCATGTCGCTTGACCAAATTATTATCCTGGGGCCCTTGAAACTATACCACGCCATGGCTATTCGCCTCTTTGCCAACACTAGGGCCAGGTCCACCATGTTATTGAATGACTTCATTGACTTGCGTCTGGGGAACCGTCATATAGTAGAATCGCTCCAAATTTGAGAACTGTAGACCTCTGCAAGAAAGCACAGATCCAGGCCCATCATTCAGAATCAAAGGCCTATTTGGCATCCAAAGACACCATGGCATATTTAAGAGGCTGGCACTGTATGTATGCAATAACGTGATGTAGTCACACCTCAGGTTATTTGACATGTTCCTACCAGGCATAAATCTCTCCTGGTCGGGCTGAACTAAACTCGTCAGCACTCCTTGTAATCGTGTTGCTATCAGAGCGCTAAGAATCTTTGCATCTGTGTTCAACATTGACAATGGGTGGTACAATCCCATGTCTCAGGGGGTCTTAACCTATTTAGGGACAGGAACTATCAACGCCTCCCACATTGATTGAGATAGAATGCCAGACTCAAAAGCATGCTGAAAGACCTCCAATAGTTTATCAACGAGCCTCACCCCATAAGCCTTGAAAAATTCCCAAAGGGAGACCACTCAGTCCCAGCGTCTGGCCCTAGGCAAGATTCCTTATAACACTTTCAACTTCCTGAAGTGTAACAGGGTCATCTAACGCTGTAACCTGAGCCGGGCTAAGATCTGGCATGGCAATCAGGCTGAGAGTCCCATCCATCTTATTTACCTTAACCCGTGTATCATCCACATACAAGGCCCTGTAGAAATCTGAAAATCTCCTGTGTCATGTACACCTCCCTTCCCGGTTATGCACAGAGATAATCACTTCCTGCTGTCGCTCATTTCTAGGAAACCATGCGAAGAGGTCACCCAATTTATCACCCTCCCTATGCAGATTACTCACATTTTCCGTAATCATGATTCCCTAGCGCCTCCCCCTCCATTACGCATTTCAACCTTAACGCAGACCGCAAACCCCATGCATCACAGCTTTGAACAACCCCCCACACTACTTGCCGTTCCACCATTGATGTCAACATATTTATCTATTTCCACATCTAACATGTCCCTGTTAGCTCCAACCCGTAGCCCCTCTGCCCTGAATCTCAACAACGGCACTGTCATTCTGACCTTTTGTATCTGAATCAACAATAACATAGGCAAAAGATCCGACAGCGTCCTCCCCACATAGGAGATATTGTGCAAGTGTTCCCTACTCAAAAATAAGTGAACAAACCCTTGTGTATACACCATGAGGGCTTGAATACAAGGAGTATTATGCTCAGTTGGATGCTTCACTCTCCACACAACCATCAGGCCCAAGGCATTTAAACAGTCTTCCAAGGCCCATGATGCTATGTATCAAACCACAGATGTACATACCAGTTGAGACCAGGGTACAATTAGAGTCACTCCCCCACATCCAGATAGCCCGGCCATATTCACCACCTTTGCCCAGAAACATGGGAAAGATGGATGCAGTGTCTACATTGAGAGCATAAGAACTAACGAGGCACACGTCCATGCCTTCCAGACAGCCCTGTACAATTGCAAAATGTCCTTCCACATCTTGGTGTACCTCCTTTATGGAGAACAGGACCATGTTCGCGATCCAAATGAACACTTCTCTCACATAAGCAGAATAAGAATACCCAAATCCCTGTTTTCCCCACTTTCCAATCAGGGCCGTAAGTCTATCAGAGAGTAAATGCGTCTCCTGTATAAATGCTATATCAATACCATATCTCTTCATGCAGTCCCAGACCCTACATCTTTTGGTGAAAGCATTCAATCCCTGCACATTCCATGACATATATCTAAGTTTCACCCCCATTGTGTAACAGTGTCTCCAACCTTCCGCCCATCTCATTAGTCCCATAGTATCTAAAACCAGCAGCCTTTCTGGGCCCAAACAAGACCATCTCAAACAGCACAACTTTGACATCATACTTTAAGAAGTTAACACAGCTGGAACCCCCCCCCCCGGCTCGCAAGCCCCCTCTTCACACCCACCGAAACACCCAAAAAGACATAACCAAATCTGTCAATTGCCAAAACAACATAGTTCATGGCGGCGCAAAGCCGTTCAAGATGCCCAATAACATGCCAAGTACTGTATAGAGAGTCCAGAGACACTATCCAACCCACTGGCATGCTTAAGACATGAAGCGTGGTCTGAGGAACTCATGGTCAAAACAAGTAAGACAGACACAAGTGATCACAGTTCAAGGGTGTTTATTGAAAAATGAAATGCCAAATGCAGGTTGGAAAAATGCCTCATCTAAACCTAAATCTAAGATCTAGGAGTAATCGTCAACCACAAAATGAAAAAATAAGGCAGTCATAGTGGTGTTGTGTCAAATCAAAGGGCCTATACTAAGAAACGTATTGCCAGACCTCACAACTAATACAAAAGAGGGGTGTGGGATAGTTCTCAAGAAAAGAAAGAAGTGTTCTTAAATAATATGTCAGAATGCGATAACGTGTGTCTCCCTTTCCCACGTTTTTGCATGGGGTAGGATGGGAGCTTGGAGCACAGCACAGTTTCGGGCTTCTCCAGTACGAGACGACAATTCCAATTGGAGCTCTCAGGACACACTCTCAAGCTTTCAGCTATCAGGGCCGTCGATGGCCAAGTCTCGTTTCCCTTGAAAGTCTCTTACCTTCGAGGACCTGACATATTCAACTACCAAAAACAAAAGTTCCTTTAACAAATGAAAAGTTTGTGTCCAATGTATTGTGGGTGATGGCTTCACCCCTGGGTCCCCCTCTTCTGGGCCCTGACCCTTCTTGTATCGTATTTCACAAATCTTAATGTCTTTTTAAACAGTTCAAGACACAGTGTTTCTTGGGACTTTAGACTTTTTCCCTCTTGGGATTCGATTCCCTTGTTTCTTCTTACTGCGGGATTCACTTTCCTTTCGTTCCCTTAGTTTGTAGATCAAAGTCTTTCGATTGTACAGGGATTTTACTAGACCTCCTGTATGACCACTTTGACCTCTTTCAGCGACACTCATACGGACTTCTGGTACCCATAGTTTCGCTCAGATGGGGATCGACCAGAGTCTCTTGAATTAGCAGCCACGTGGTACTGGTTTTCCCTCTGCAGCTGGCCACCCCTTAACACTTTTTACAGTTCTTTTTCTCAGTTCATCAAACTTGGTTCAAACTTGCCACTTAGCGCTTCTCAATCAACACAGCCCGGTTTTAATCGATTCTCCCTTCGACTCACTGGCTGTGATGAACCGCTTGGCTTTTGGTTTTCCTGGAGTCAAAGCTGGTACCACGGGTGCGGGAGCTTCCCTCGATCCTGCTTATCAGCATAAGCTTGCCCTTGTGTACCATTGACATCTGCTGCAAGACATTCGTGCTATATTGTTCGCGGTCTTAGGCTCTCTTCCACGAAGGTTCCGCTGGCCTGGCATGAAAAGTGCAAGGTTGCTTCTCTCCTCGCCACCCTCTCGATTCCTGCCGCCTTTCTCCTTTGTTTGAACTGCCACGCCTGCTTAGCCATCTCATTGTGCTGTCTGCCGTGCTGCCTTGCTCTTACCATGCTCTCTGGCTCCACCTTTTATCCCTGTGGGGAAGGGAAAGGGCCATCAGGTGTGTGTGATTCTGATCAATTGCCTGACATTGTCTGACCCTTGTATTGGGACATGTCAGGTAAACAGCTCTAGTGTTAGTCCGTTGTCCTTTGTATTGTGTGAAAGTGTTCATGTCGGAAAAGGAGGGGGCAGTGGTTTGGAATGTCCTATGTGAGAGGATGGGAAAAAGAGTTAAAGGGAGGGGTGTACCGCGTCTCACCCATCGGTCTCCAACTCCCCGAGGACCCCCTATCCAGGTGATCCTCCCCCACTAGTCCACCCCCAGGAACTGGATAATAGCGATGGCTGTGTCCTGGCCACCTGGATGACAGAACCCCGGGGACTAACTAGGGAGACACCTTCAGTTTTCTCACAGTGGCATTCCCAACAAGCCAGAACTCCCATCTGGCCAAATGAATTGCCAGGATTACATAGCTGTTGAAACCCCAATGCACTTTGTACAACACATATTGCCTTCACTGGTCACAGTATATGTTAATACTTTATATCGGTGTGCGAGTGCATAACCTTTTCCTCTAATGACGTTTGCATCTTGTCAGCTCTTCCCTCAGGTATGGGCCTCAAGGCCAGAGTCCAAATCCACGGGTCCTTGACTTTTTTCGATCCATCGCGTACCCCAGTTCCAGCTGCATTGCTCTTTCCCTTCTCACATCGAGCCTCTGTGTCCCCACCTTGTCAAACGGTCTGTTCCTCCTCCCTCTCTTCCTGGGTTCCTCTGTAACACTCCCCATCACCGTTGTGCGTGCTTCTGTCCAATCACTGTTGTTGCATGCAAGCCATAACTTCGTTCGGCACATCAAAAAATAAAGACTTGCCCTTATACAGCACCATAAACTTTGTAGAAAACTGGAGCATTTATCAGAACTGTGCACGCCAAAGAACCCATTTGACCACTTCAAATGTCCTGGGATGAAACTGAACATTTCTTGTATAATCCAGGAATACAGCCAATGGTCTATTGCCCCCATAGACTCTGCCACCTTCTCAAGTGTGCCTGACAATCAATTCCTTGTCCTTGGAATTCAGGATCTTCGCAATAATGGTGCGAGGAGGGATCACCCGGGGGGGCATCTAATCAGTGTACAATGTACTCGTTCCACCAAGGAGCCTTGTAACAGCATACCAGGACCAACAGACTGCAACAAAAGGTTCTCCACATACTCTGTAGCATCCATACCCTTCTCTCCCTCTGGGAGTCCCACAAAGCGGATGTTATTTCATCTTGACCGGCCCTCTGCATCTTCCACTCCAAGTTCCAGAATCCCGGTGTGGTCCTCTAGCTCCTTTGCCTGTCTTTGCAACATCTCAGTTACTGCCGACAGTTCTGCCACGGTTTTCCCCTGATCAGTCACCTTCTTCAAAGTTGTGTAGGTCCTGTCTCAAAAGTGACACATCCGTTCGCACTTTCCCCATCTTGGATTCCAGGGACGTTCTCAATTCCGCAATCGCCTCCAATATCGCCCCATCCTGGCCCTGTCGGGCCATGACGACTGACGCTGTGCCCAATGGGCCAGAGAATGTAGTTGAGGATTGCTTTTTATCAACCTTGCCCTGTGCCACTTTCTGCACAATGGTTAGGGCTGGGTATCTTTAAGTTTAACCCCAAGGGAAAGTATTTAGCTTTCTTAGACTGTGCAACAAGTGAATGGTTACTATGGACCCTCCAGCAATGTGACTCTTCCTACATACAACATTTGAAGTTACTAAAGCAACTAACTAACAGGTAATTATGTAACCTGCTCGTGTTTACGATTATACTGTATTATACTATAAATTATGATGAAGATGAGGCGTTGTAGCTTGTTGTTGAAACCTGCCCCCTTAAAACCAGATTCATCTATGTTCTCGATAAATGAATATCAACCAGTGTAATGGGTAACACGTATTGTAGTCTTGTATATTAATGAAGTACACTTGTAGGCCTGTTTTCTCTAATGTAACTTTTGAAATATTTATATTGTGCAGCCTGACAGAATAAACTGCATCTGGGCACAATTGATGATGAGAACAATTCATATACCACCTGACTGACAGCCCATGTCTGAGTAAATTTTTTGAACGAGTATGTTTTTAGTGATTTCCGGAATAGTGCTCTCTGTCGTACTCCGGAGCTCCCCGGTCAGGGAGTTCCACAATCTGCGTCCATATGCCGCAAAGCGCCAGACCCCCCTGGAAGTACAGTGAGAAGGTGAAATCACCAACAAAAGCTTGTCTGAGGGCTGAAGTGATTGACTTGGTTCATACCGCAACAAATTTCTCTGCGAGGTAAGTAGATGCAAGAGTGTGTAGGCACCTAAAAACCAGGCGTAGTATCTTAAAGTCGATTCTCTCCTTAACAGGGAGCCAGTGGAGATATCTGCGCAATGTTGAAATGGCAAATGAATTTGAGACTTTGTAAACTAGTTGAACTGCAGCATTCTGAGCCCTCTGAAGCCATTTGTCTCTTAGGAATGCCTGCTAACCTGCTATTGCCGTAATCAAGTTGAAAATTGATTAGTGCCCACACTACAGTAGCATGATCTTTCTGCAGGATGAAAGGAAGAGCAAGGCGCAGAGAATAAAAGACAGATTGCACCTTGGCTCCCACCTGCTTTTCACTGCTAAAGTTTCTTTGCCAGATACACCCCACGTTCTTTATTTTAGAGGCAAATGTGAGTCTCGATCCCATGAAGCAAGGAGATGGGGGTGCTTGATTTCCTCTTATAAAAGGTGTTCATGTCCAACCAGTAAGTTTTGTTAGGGTTTAACTGAAGGCGATTCTGTGACATCCATAGTCCCACTTTATCAATACATTGACCTACTTTGTGGAAAGACTCCTCAGAGTTACTAACTCTAAAAAATCAGAGTATTGTCGGCGTACGAGGAAAAGCATAGGTCATATTTCCTGAAGATGCTCATTAGCGGTTTAATGTAAAGATTAAACATAAGAGGCAACAGTGAAAAGCCCCGGGGGACACCACAGTTCTGTGGAAAAATGTCCAATAGTGCCCACCAAAGTTCACATATTGAAGATAGTTCGGCAGGAAAGAATTAAACATCGTAGAGCATGATCGGATACTCCCCCTTCCGACCTCAAGCGTGATAGTAGGATACTCCGATCCATTGTGTCAAATGCTGCCGAGAGATCCAGCATCACCAGCAGGGATAGTTCACCATTATCTGACCTTATAAGTCCTTCCAGACTGCCACCAATGCTGTCACCTTTACATGCTTGGACGTAAACCTGATTGGTGGGCGTCCAGCAAGGAGCATTTATCAACGTGTTCCTGCAGCTGAATACTCACGACTTTTTCCAAGATTTTCCCTAGCCAGGGAAGGCCTGCAACCGAGCGGTAGTTATGAAGACCATTATGATCGAGCGTGGGCTTTTTCAGAAAGGTGATACCATAGAAAGTTTCAGCTCATGCAGAACTAGTCCTTGTAGTAGTGATTGATTAATACAATTAGTCAGAAAATGCGCCCGGTCTTCATCATGAGATTGTGCTGTGCAACAGAAGAGGACTAACAGTGCATCATTTGTGGGTTTTAATTTCCTTACCAAAGCAGAAATAGTATCCTGGCCGACCAGGTTAAAGTCAAACTGTTGGGGCACTATCGAGATCATGGTGGTCATATTGAGCAGATTCGGCTCTAATTCTACCAGAGTCTGATCGATTTAATTTATTTTTGGATTTTTTCAATTTTATTCGTAAATAATTTGTTAAAGGCATTGGCTTGGGATGTCAATGGCGAGATGGCCATTGAGATACAAATGGGGTGAAGGAAAGTGGCAATAGATGAAATGAGTTCTCTTAGGCTGTTGCATGATATCTAAATTTTATTGTGTATAGGTTTAGATTTAGCCTAATACATTCTGTTTTGTAGCTTTTCATGGCAGGTTTTCATCATAGAACAG
This sequence comes from Ambystoma mexicanum, assembly GCF_040938575.1. Lineage (NCBI taxonomy): Eukaryota > Metazoa > Chordata > Amphibia > Caudata > Ambystomatidae > Ambystoma > Ambystoma mexicanum. The sequence continues at coordinate 1,038,085,197 of NC_090926.1, read as the reverse complement.
CTGTTGTACTGTTTGTACCCTGCCAAGCGGCTCTATGAACTCAACTATCCTCATGTGGGCTTCATGACCTAACAAGATCTGTGATATCTGTATTGCACTTTAGGCCTGACCTGTCCATTATAGAACAGCTGTTGCATTGTTTGTTCTCTGCCAAATAATTGTGATAACTTGTTTTTATTCTTCCTTTTTTGATTTGATTTATTTGTATAGCGCTATACCGGACGAACTTAATAGTATTCGGGCGCAGGTGAGTCATCGACGTAGTAGTAGTCAGATAACAGAAAACCATCACGTTAGCCCATATATCATAAAGTGAAGAACATTGTGGGGCCGTACCTCCCCACACTGGGCAAAGATTAATTTAAATAAATGCATCTTTAACTTTTTTCAGGAAAATCTCAATGACTTGACTGCTCGAATCTCTAGGGGTAGTCTATTCCATATTCTGGGTCCATAGACTGAAAAACTCAGAATGCTCAACAGCAGTTTGTCCCTGGACCGAAGTGGCTGGGTTGGGCAATTCTCTGGATTTTGCCTGCCAGGTAGGTTGACGCCAAATTATTTGGACATTTAAAAATGAGACTAAGGACTTTAAAATCAATTCTGTAACTCACCGATAACCAGTGTCGGGAACAACAGAATCCCGAATTATGATCGGACTTCCTTGCTCCCACCACCAGTCTCACTGCCGCATTATGTGCTCTTTGCAGTTGTTCCCACTGCTTGGATAGAAATCCTGAAACCAGACTATTGCAATAGTCTACTTGAGCATTTACCAATGCTCCGACCACTGCAGCCTGCTTGTCCGAAGGTACATATGGTAGGGCTTGACGCAGAAGCTGAAGATTATAGAACAGGGATTGCACCTTTGCCCATATGCAACCCAAATTCTTAATCTTGGCCACTAGTGGAAGATCCGTTCCCAAAAAGTGAGGTGTCTGAGGACAGTTATCTGCCTCCAAGAGATGTTTCAGGCCGAACAAGGCCACCTCAGTTTCCTTGGCATTAAGCAAGAACCAATTAGCTGACATCCAGCTACTGACCTCCTCCAGACAATTTTTGAAATGTGTTTAATCTTTTTATTTATATAGCGCTCCAATAGGCCCAGAGGCATACGGGCACATAACAAACAAACAAGAAGCAAAAACTACCAATATAAACAAACAATCATATAAACAGAAGAGAATTAGAAGAACAACTTAAACTAATTCACATAAGACAGAAAAGTCAGTAATTAACTTCAGATACGATGAAACTCTCACCAGGTCATTACATATGGACAGGAAGGATAGCAAGTTACTTGTAACTCAACCCAACAAAATACAGTCCCTGCCATTCTGGGTTCACCACTGGACAATCTTAATCCTTCGGATGGTTTTGAGATCTGACATTCTTACGACACCTGGCCCAGTCTTTTGCCGCAGCCATGCCAGAACTTTGTTCCTCGGGGTATCCCTAGGTTCATGGCCCACCGACGGCTCCACATTAGTGATAATACAAAATCTATAATCCATAATGGTCTTCTTCAGGAGGTCATCAGCCATTGGAGGCATAAAAGTTTTACCAATGCCCAGATTTCTAGGGAGACAGTGGGCCTCATTACGACTCAGGCGGTAAGGGGTTTACGGCGGCGTAAACAGCGCCGATCCTTACCGCCTGATTCCGAGGTCCCTTAGCGCCATGGAGGTTTTAACACCTGCTTTTAGCAGGTGTTAAAATCTATGGCGCTAAGGGACCTTGATGTTAATTACGCCACCGTAATTTACGGTGGCGTAATTAACGCCTTCCCCACTCCCATTATGCCCTATGGGGCAAAAATGGGAATGGGGAAGGGTAAATGGGGATTGGGGACTTACCGCCCCGCCAACCTCGGAATGGGGCGGTAAGTCCGCCAGCCACCATGGCGTAAACGTAGTTTACGCCATGGTGGTAAAGGTACGACCCAGGCGGTAACTTACCGCCTGGGTCGTAATGAGGCCCAGTATGTTGAGTTAGTAATATTATGTTGGGTAGGTATTGAAGGGACTTGAGCAACCTCTCCTTCGTTCCGCAACATTAACAGGGGTTGCTGCACTTGCTTTCCATCAGGGATAAGCAAAACAGAAGCCGAAACCTGTGGATTATATAGTGCTTTCCAGTGTTTCACAAATTTTTCATCCCAAAGTTGTTGTCGTATCCTCCCGCTTTGCATCTGTTATCTTTCACTCTAAGGGTGGAGTCTTCCACATTGCCAATGTTAACATATATCTGTGTATCATCCGTGTAAGATTGAAAATACAAGAGGCCACCACGGGGGTGCAGCGAATGGCGGTTTCATCCATGCTGCTCTCTGAAATCAGGGCAGAAAAGAGTTCTGAGCCCCTTCTTTTCCATACCCACAGTAGGTTTTGATGATAGCAGTGGGGAGAGATAATCCTGATGCCCCCCGGACAGCTTCTCAACAGTAACGGTAGTCTGCACATTGTGATAAGAGTGCACCCAGGTTGTCTTTGTATTGGTGCGGTGGATGGCCGCAGAGGTGCTCTGGGAGACAGCTGGGTTATGGGGCGGGCTGAATGCCCTGGGGACCAATGTGCAGGCGTGGCCAGCTCCTCGGCAGAACACCCCAGTGCTATGTTCTGTAAGGCAGCAGCAGACTGCAGGAAATAATGAAGAGAGGGATTGCCCGAGCCTAGCCAGACCGGGGGCTGAGGACAGAGTGTGGATGAAAGTAGTGCACTACAAGAGGACGCGCTGGTTGGAGTTGGGGACTCAGCTCACCCATGGCAGGTGACTTGACTGTTCGGAGCGTGGAGGGGCGAGCTGACTTGTAGTAGTCCAGCATCCTCCCGCAACTATGAAGGGGGAGGTGCAGTGAACTCCGAGCAGCGGCAGAGTTAAGGATCCCCTGTGAATGGTCAGAGTGAGTAGCAATAACAACTGCTATCCTCGCCCGCTGGTGTTGGGGTGATAAGACACAGTCCTGAGCTTGCTGCAGGTTACAGGACACTCCTGGACTGAGGCTGTGATCACTTTGTTTGTACCCGGTACACAAACAGTCTCCTGCTGTAGTAGGTGGAAAATAAAAGGCCTGGTGCATCCCGGGGTGTTACGGCGCACAAACACTGAGTCATTCCTGTGTGAGAGCTAATAAGGGGCCCTGAGCCTCCTAGGTTGACTTCCAGCAGGGGTGCCGATCACGGTCCTCCATAAGAGACAGTTGGAACCACATATAGGAGTTACTTAGGACTGTGGGCCCGTGCAGTGGCGGAGCAGCAGCGGCTTGGGAGGAATTAGGGGGAACGGAAAAGGGGGAGTTGCTGCGCATGACCTGCAGGATTCATTACTGGGATGTCCACATCCAGTTCAGAGGAGGGGAGTGCATCTAGAACTCGCCTACCGGAAACATAAATGCTGCTTGACCTGACCCCCGGGTCCAAATGGTGTAGAGGCTGCGCAGAGGTGAAAGTGGAACAGCCTTTGGATCCACTCGGTCCATGAGCTGAAAGACATCCCTACAGCAATTTTGCTTCTCTGACACAGCCCCTAGTCATATGCTTGCAGGAACAATGGGCCTCCTTACAAGTTTGCCAGTAAAAACAAAAATTACCGGCATACCGGTGCTACCGTTTCTGTGTAGCACTGCTGCCGGAATCTATGGTAGATTCCGAGTCCGCGTGCACGTGCATTCTGGCATGCCGGAAACAGTAGCACTGGCATGCCTATAACTGCCCCAAATCCCCCGATACCGGCATCGCCGATACCGCAGACACCGACTCCGGCAGTGACGAGGCCGTAATTACCGGTGCCGACACAGAGGAACATGTCAGCTAGGCAAGCAGCTGTCCGTCGCCGCAAACCACCTTTCTGTGAACAGGAAGTGAACATGCTGGCAGACACACCTGTAAAGCTTGCTGGTGTGGTGTTCTGTGCTGATCTGCGGCACCCAGCACAACTAAGAAAAAAGGCCATTTGGGAGGATGTGGCCTGCAAAGTCTCGGCGGTGGGGACAACACCCCAGACGGTCTGAGATTGTTGGAAGAGGTGGGACGGTCTCCGTGTCCACAACCTCCTCGCCGCAGAGCGCAGCCAGGGGCTGGGCACAGGAGGTGGTGCACCATCCCCCATCGAACTGCAGGCATGGGAGGAGACCTGCAGAACCGTCCTCCACATGGAAAGCATAGAGGGAGTCGGAGATGCAGAGACGGGAGCAGCGACTTCCGATGATGCTGATGAGTATCCGTAACCGTAATCCCAAAGTCACATCTCACACCTTGTATCCCCAATGCCAATGGTCAAGTCCAAATGTCAAGTAAGTAGCACCAGATCCCTGCTGCCATTCCACCCACCGACAACCTCCTTCCACACAAGTACAATGTACCTGGCAGGAAGACAGGAAACAAACCCCACATGTCCCCTGGATTGCCCACACAAGTACCATCTCCATTCACACAGACACACATCACTGTCCAACTGCTGGCGGCACCGCCGAGCCACCATATGGCCAAAGCCACCTCATGTCAAGATGCACATGTCAATGACACCAGGCGCACTTGTCACACCCACCATGTCCCTTCCCGCAGAGCCAACATCAATGCAGCAAGGTCCACAAGTGAAACAAATCCATTTCACAATCAGACTCTACATGTCACACAGCCCTTGTGGCATGGCCACAACACCCAACCCACTAGACACCAGTACCCCAGCCAACAGACACTGCGCACTCCATGGCCGCACCACAAAGATGCTTCCACGCTGCATCCCCCACACATTCATGTATGCACCATGCCATGCCCTCCACCATGCCCATGACAATGCACATGACTCTGAATGTACTAGCAATGATATCTGTCAGATGTTATGGATTCAGACCAATTACTGATGCCCTGCCTCACTGTCCCCCACAGGTACATCATCTGACAGCGAGGGTGAACATGCCACCCCACCCACGTCCACTGGTGTACGTCGCTGCCGCAGCAAATCCACCGCCTCTAGCCAAGAGCCAAGCAACTCCACGGCAAGACCTGAGCATGCCACAATATCTTCCGCACAGACCCCCTGCCACCAGGAAACACCTACTGCCCAGCAGCCGCCAACACCTGCTGGCAAGCAGCCCCGGCAGGCAACAACACCTGCGGCCAAGCAGGCCCATCAGCCAACAACACCTGTGGCCAAGCAGGCCTAACAGCCAACGACAACTGCGGCCCGGAAGGCCCATCAGCAGGGAGAGCCAGAATGCCCAGACCACAGCCTGCAGCAAGAGCCTGAATCCCCAGATGACACACTGCAGGAAGAGCCGAAATCCCCGCCACCCAGCAAGGTGCCCGAACCTGCAACACCAACAGAAGACCCTGGAGCACACAGCACTTTGAAGGCCAGTGGACGCGACACACAAGAGCGACGGTGGCCAAGAGGACGAAGCTGTGTTTATTCCCCCAGGCCCTCAGAGCCCACCTCCCTTGCCACTACCTGGACTCCGGCACATACGAGACATTGAGGGGTGCCTCACTAGAATGGAAGAGCGGCAACAGGCAATACACACCTTGGTCACCCAGTACCTCACTGAGGCAAAACTGACACGGCAGACTATGCAGGACACCTCGCGCAACACGGCAGGAATGCTTGGCAGAGCCACGGAGGGTGTGTACCACCTGGTGAGACGTGTGTGGGAGGGAAATGGAGTGATGTCTGCTATGGCTGAGTCAATTAACATGTTGGTGAATGCTATAGCCGAACAACGGCACATCACCACCCCACTCGGCCCATCCTCTAGCACAACACCGTACAGTTCCATTCAGAGTAGCCCTGTGCGTCTGACATAGCGACTCAATCACCCGCCAGAGGCTCACCCCCATACTCCAAAAAGGGGGCATAAATAGGCCATGTTACTAGTGCATGTGGGGAGGGAGAAGTTGGGAAGGGGTTGTGGGGGTAACGGGGGAGGGGGTAGTGGTGTGGGTGTGGGGTTGTTGGATGTGTGGGTGGTAGGGGAGGAGCTGTGGGGGTAGAGGCTCTGGGGATGGTGGGGGAGCTGGTAGTGGGGGAGGGGGTAGTGGAGGATGGTTTGTGGGGTAAATAAAATGGGATGGTAGTGTTAGGCAATATAATTCACATCTGTACATAGTTCATCTTTTTGCAATACACCAAACAAACATGACTGGACATTGCTTATTCAGTGGGAGTCTATTTAATCATGTACAGTGTATAGTGCCCAGTGTGACCCATGCCCAGTGCCGTGTCTTTAACAGTCCATCAAAAGAAGTTGCCAATTAATTCTTGCCGTGTCGCACGTCCATCATTGCCATTGTGGCGCGGAGGATTTACCCCATATACTTCATCGTCATCCTCATCCTCTGGTGGCATCAAGTCCATGTCAGGGGGCAGCGGGACATTGCGCCGGATTCACATGTTGTGTAGCATGGCACATACCAGCACGATTTTTCCAACCTTCTCTGGCCTGTAAATGAGTGCCCTGCCCCCCAAACCCCTACCAGCTGAGGCAGCGGATCCGTTCCTTCAATAGGCCAAATTTCTGCTCGATGGTGATGCACGTGCGTCCATGTGCACGGTTGTAGGCCTCTTTGTGCCTGTTGTGTGGTTGCCTGATGGGGGTCATGAGCCAGCCCATCAGGGGATACCCGCCATCACTTGCATGAGAGTGAGAGAAAGGGTACTTGTGATTAATTTGGTCATTCCATGTTAGCACTGGCTGTACAGTGTTCATTGGAAAATGCAACTAAGCACAGGAAATAATAACTGTACATGGCATGTGTCAATGTCTATGAACCCGGTAAGTGAATTTAGGGATGATCCATAGTGGGGGGGGGGGGGGGTGGATGGGTGCAGTTGCTTTCACATGGCCCAATCAATGTGAAACTGTACTTTCACAACTCAACCACAACATACCACAATGCACTCAATTTGCATTGTAGTGTTACCAATGGAAATGAACTGTGCATATATATTGGCAACTTACACATTTGCCTTATTAGCTTTTTGTGATACAGTGGTATCCCTGGTATGCATTCAATACATACAGGTCTTCATATGCATGTACATTGACACCTTCACCCATATGAGAAGGTCAGATATCCATTGGTAGTATGTGTCACGGGTGAGGGCTATGTTACAAGAATACGGCTGGGTCGGTGTTAGCATGATGGAATGGAGCCACATTGGATGAGTCCCGCACCTCTCAATCAAATATTGGTGGTAGTCAATAACAGTGGTTTGCCTTATTTTCATCCTTGACCCATTCTATTTGAAGGTGTCCCTTGAGGTGACATGAAAGGCGTACTGACCTGCAGTTACCTGTGAACTGTGAGTGCAGTGAGCATTTTTTGAGTGTGGCAGATGATTTTCTCTCTGGCTGAGCATCATGACTTGTGAATTGATTTGCTGGGTTCATGTATTTCATGCATTGTCACTACAGAGTGGTGCATTGTGGTACATGTGGTTTATGTTTTGAGATGTTCCTAATACATGTGCTGATGTGAGCACTTTGTCTGTTAAATGCATGGAGACACGGCTGTGAAGGCCTTGCACTTCTGCATGCATTTGCTGTGTTGCACATACTGTTGAAGTTACATAAGTCACAGTACAAGGCACCCATTACGCTGTGCCTGGTCTTCTTCCATTCAATGTGTGAGGTTTTATGTTGTGCAGGTTGGGTATGATGAGGTGCTTGGTGTAATTCCTCATCTTACTAGCCTTCTATTGGCCTACCCAGTCTATCTGCACTTCAATGGATACCTGGTAATGGTTACGGGTATTTTGCTGGAGTAATGATGGATTAATGCATGCAGTGTGCACATGTACTCCTCTTGCATGCTATACAATGCTATGTTTGGACACTCCTCATGCCCTGTGGTTTCACTCACCCAGAAGACAGGTTACCTATGCTGTTAACTGCCCCCCCCATTCAACACCCCTCTTGGCCCTGTGGTTTCACTCACACAGCAGACAGGTTACCTATGCTGTTAACTGCCCCCCCCCCATTCAACACCCCTCATGGCCCTGTGGTTTCACTCACCCAACATCCAGGTACGATGGCTAGCGTGCCGTGCCATGTAGTGGGGCAGTGTGGAGTTGCGCAGCACCATGGAGTCATGTGTGGAGCCAGGGAATCTTGCACAGCAATGCGTGATTATTTTGCGGGCATCGGACACCATCTGTACATTGAGGGAATGGTACAGCTTCCTGTTGAGGTACACTACCTCCACAGCATGCCGGACAACCAGCTCCACATGTGTACAGTCGAGCACACCTATTACATTAGGCATGCCTGCAAGTGCATGGAATGCTATTTTGGTTGCATTCACCTCCTCCGCAGTCCGTGGTAGTCTAATGTGGTCGCGTACGTGGGACAGGAGTGCATGTAGCACCTGGGTGAGCACACGGGAGAAACAGGGTTTGGAGATTCCATGCAGCTGCCCCACTGTTTGCTGATAAGTGCCTGTGGCAAGGAAGGGTAGCACAAACACTACCTTCAGCAAGTGGGGATGGCTGTTCGGATATTGATGAGGCTCACCAGGGCATCATGTATGAGGTTCACTATAGTGGTGATGGTGTCCCTATCCAGCCGGTACAGGGTGTGGATCTGAGCAGCGGTTAGATTAAATGGGCTGGCCCTTAGGGGAGGGATTCGCGCTGCCGGTGGGGTACAACTGGCTGCACATTGGGTATCTACTGCCCCATTATCGCACTCCTTCTCCTCCTGCCCCTCCGCTGCACCCTCTGGCTCACTGCCTCCTCAATGAGTAGCTGTGCAGGCATGTCCTCCAGCTCCAGTACTGCTAGTGATAATGGTAGCATTGTGGATTTGGAAGGGGTGTGGTGTGTGGGAGTGCTCCTTTTGTACTGCGCCACACTCCATTGCCTCCACCTGTGCTGATTGTGCGCACCTGTGGCAGGTTTGTACACACCAGGTTCCTATTACTGCTTGGTCCGCGATGCCGGTTTTTCCAGCATCGTTTTATCTCTTATTACCGGCATATCCATGCCGGTATTTGCACGTCGGTACACCTCTTAATGTGGACTTACTTGCGGCATGCCAGTGTCACTGGCATGGCTGCCGCGTTTGAACGCTGATAGCGGCAACGATGTGGACGGCCACAGCGGGTACTTGGCCGATGACACCGGCATCGCAACTCTGACTACTTCCCGGTCTGGGAAAGGATGCTGGTACGGTAATACCGGCATCGATTTTACCAGAACGGCATACTTGTAATGAGGCCCAATGACTAATTCCCCCGGAGACGACATGGCTGAGGACCCGGTTTCGACAAAGAAAGACATTGCAGCTCTCTTGGAGGAAATGAGGAGTATCCGAGCGGATCTTGGTCAGAGGTTGGATAAGATGGACCAGAGAATATTCTGTATTGATGATAAGATACAAGGTTTGGAAGCAAAAATAAATGTCATTGGACACCTCGGAGCTTCAGACAGATATGATGCTCTCCGAATTGGGGAGAAGGGAAGCTGATATCTCGCTTAAAATGGACGATTTTGAAAATGGAGAACGCTGTAACAACCTTTGTTTCTTTGGTTTCCTGTAAAAAGGAGAGAGACATCAAGAGATCTTTACTGGAAGTATTGTACATTTTGTATGGGAATTACACTATAGATGAGCCCACTATTTATCAAGCACATTGGGCGGGCAGAGGATCCCAGGGTCCTAGAACAGTTTTGGCTCACTTCCATTACTACAATGAAAAGACAAAGATTCTCGAGAGGGCCAGGAAGGAGGACCCGATAAACTACCAGGAAGCCCGTGTTACTATCTTTCAGGATCTTTCAGCATTCACACTGACAAGTAGGAGATTATGTTGTCACCTCACAAAATGGTTAACAGCTAAAGGGGTGCGCTACCGCTGGTGATTCCCCTTTTCAATCGCCTTTGAATATGAAGGCCAGAAATATTGATTGGTGACGGAAGATGACATTCAAAGAGTATAGGACAACCTCATGGAGGTTTCATGGCTCTGGGCAGGAGGCTCAGGAGAAGTGGTGGGAACTATGCCAAAGTTAGATGTAGCTAGGAATAGGCGCAAAATCACTGGGGCACACACATTTAAAAAACGTAATACTCTGCCCAGGGGTCCCAAGGGACTGTGAGTTGGTGCCTGTTCAGACCGCCCTCTATTAACACCTGAGAGAAGGGGGCCGGCAGCAAAGGGGGGCCCGGACTATGGATGGGTATTCGAGCTGGGAGGGTGTGTGGGGGGACGGAGGACTTCAGAGGGGTGGGGGAGAGATGGTGGTGGAATTGGAATTTTGCAGTGCGATGTAGAGGGAGCTCAGAATATTAAGAGATGTTTTTGATTCGGCCCTGTTGTTTCGGGGACCTCTGGTAATCTGATCCTAGTCTGTAGTGGGTGGTCAGATAGGGTTGGATACTTGGGGGAGGGGAGAGAGGGGAGTAAGGGGAGATGGATTCAGGGTGATTGTTCAGAGCCTTCAGTGGGTACAAGTGTTCTCAGAGTGTCTATTTCTTCTGGGTTGTGGTCCTTACAGGTTATTTTCTTGCTGTGCTCTTTGATTGGGAGTTCTCAGGGAGGGATTTAAGTTTTGGGAGGAATGGGAGCAGAGTCCTAGGTTTAGGAATTGAGTTGGTAATTGGCTCCCTCAACGTAAGAGGGCTAAACTCTCAGACCAAAAGATCCATGACTTGGCAGGAGTTTCAAAGGGACAGGCTAGATGTCATCCTAGTACAGGAGACGCATTGGCAGCGGAGCAGGGAACCACGTCTCAGAGCGATATCGGTAGGGGAGTTGTATGTGGGTGACAGCAAGAAAGGAGGTATGGTAATTATAATCTCGGCTCGACTAGGCCTAGTGGTGGATGGAGTGCGGGATGACCCTGATGGCCGGTTCTTATTTATTAAAGGGAGCCTGAACGATGAGAGGCTTACAATATGTTCAATCTATTTCCCAAATTCTGGTAAAATTGAGTTTTGGGAGGGTGTGAAAAAGGAACTGGTCTTGTTTGTGCTAGGACGCCTGTTCATGGGGGGCGATTTTAACATGATTTTGGACCTGGTAAGGGATTGTAAGAGGATGGAAGGGAAATGTGTTCGCCCCAGCGGTGGAGACTCTAGGCGAATAGGAAAAGTGAACCAGGACCTGGGTCTTATGGATTCTCTTGTGGATTGTGAGGAGGGGGAATAGACCCTTCACATATTTCTCATTGGTGCATGATTCCTATTCACGGATATCCCTAATCATGTCTAAAATAGACTATGCAAACAACCTCTACCTCGGAATACCTGAATACCTCCTGAAGAAAGTGCAACAGATCCAAAATGCAGCAGCAAGAGATCGCATCACTCCAGCCCTAAAAACCCTACACTGGCTCCCAGTTAAACATCGCCTCACCTTTAAAACAATGTGCATAACGCACAGGGCAATCAATGGACATGGAGCAGAATTCCTACAAAAGAAAATAACAGTCTACAAACCAACGAGACCGCTCCGATCGAGCTACGAAACCCTCCTGGAACTCAAACCATACCTCAAGAAAAAACTTGGAGGCACCTCCTTCTACCACTTAGCCGCAAAAACCTGAAACATTATCCCAAAGGAAATAAGAAACACTGAAGATCACCTAAAATTCAGGAAATCACTAAAAACCTGGCTCTACAACACCACAGACTAAACCTGAAAAACGAAACTGGTAAAAAGGATAACTAAACCGAAAAGACACGGACATCCCTGACCGGGGAGAGTAAAGCCCACGGCAGCTGGACGGGTGACATCGGATAGACAGGAACACAGGCAGCACACACGGAGACTGAGTCAACTAACCCAGACAATCCCACCAACTCTTTCGCCCGCACCGTAATTTAATTACCAACAGGTACCACGTTGGTGTGGAATTATCGAGACATTGACAATCCCCCCACTACCTGAGAGGTTGTCATTAGCAGATGCACTGGCCACTAGAGTCTAAATGGAGGATAAGGGGAGCCATGAGAGAGCATGTTAGAGGTGGGGGCCAGAGGAGTAAGGAACCTGTAGGCCAGTCAGACCCAGATCAGGACAGAGCTGCAACAGGGGAGACTACGCAAGCCGAGCGCTTCAATTCAGGATAGAGATGCAAACTAACCAACCCGACTAATAACTTCCCTTTCTGCATACACCTCTCAAACTCCAAAACAAAACACAACCAAAACTGACAGCACAACAAACCGCACAAACTTCACTACATTGCAACAACAAAACAAAAACACACATAGCCTTGCACAACAGTACACGACGACTACCGGCCGCAAACACCCCAGGCCCAGCCAACGGACCCACCGGGCTGAGGCCGCCAACAGCACATCACTGCTCTCTTGCATTTTTCCTGCTTCCTCCCACTAACTCAACCCCCCGTCTCCCTTTTCAGAGCCGCCAGAGCGCCAAGGGACCACTAAGGTGGTGATAGTGCGCGGTACAAATGTCTTTTAACATTAACATTAACATAGACCTAATTCTGGTAGACACTGAGTTGAAAGCCCAGGTTAAAGACTCTTGTGTAATCCCAATCCCGTGGTCAGACCATGATTTGGTAAAGATAACATTGGGGAATGAAACTTGCCAGTGGTCCTTGGGAGGGTGGCGATGTAACAACCCTTTACTTAAAGATAGGGAACTTACTCAGTCTCTCCTTATTAAAATCACAGATTATTTCACCTTTAATGATAGCAGAGAGGTGGGAGAACAGACTCTCTTGTAGCGTTTCAAGGCCACCATTCATGGCTTATTAATTAGAATTGCCTTTTACCCACATTTTCATTTTAACCCATTATTCAAAACATTTTTTCAGGGGAGGGGGAAGAATCCCCACCAACCTGCAAGCCCATTTTCGTTAGTTCGGGCTCTCTCGCTACGCTCGGACGCAATTGCATACTTGTGACAAATATTTAAACCCTCCAAAAAAATAACTCATCAGCCACCACTAGTGGCTGGTACATTTATGGACCAGGCACCGCCCCCTTCTTTCTATGCTAACATTAAAGCTTTGATTAAAAAACATATTTATTATTTCATTTGCAGTAGTGCATGCCCCTGCAGAGGCATAATCATCATGGACATTGCACACACGTGGTGGTCCGGCCCGGCCTGAGGTGTGGCAGCCCTGTTCTTTATGTTAAGGAGCTTGGGGGACAGGCGGGGGCCCAAATTGTGGGCTACGCCATTGTCTGACAAAGGGGTAGTGTGCAGTGCGCGCCTTGAAGTCTGCTAGTGAGTCCCCGGGTGAGAAGCAACTTGTGGGTGTTTTTGATTTAAAAGAACTGTGCAGTGCCACAGATTTATGTGTGCAGCAATGATATTACATTTAATAGTGGGGTCCTTTTAAATACTCTGGCACCCAGTATTACGCTTAGATAATAAAAACTATGGGGGGTCTTGGGTATATTGAAAGAACCTTTCCCAGGTATTATACTCCAGCAAAGATAACATTATTAGGTGTACTCCCCTGTGTGCACACATACCAGTCTAATAGGTTTCTTCTATCGTAGTCGTAGCTGACTCATAGATACATTTATAACCAGGGAATTTTGTTGATACCAAATCGTGGTCAATGATCTCATTTTAAAGCCTTGCTCATGCAGCATTTCTCTCCTGGGTAAAAAGCAGCACATACCTCCCTAGGTCAGTGCTTTGTTGGCTTGTTTAACACAGCAACGCCACAGAGTACTTCTGTGTCCATTGTACTATAGATGTTTCGTACATTAGCCGTAGCCTGCGTTAGAGATTTCGGTTACCCTGTTACAAGTACTGCATTATGTATGTTTTACATCTAGATCCCATGTCGAATATGGAAAATGACATTCCCCAAATGAGTGATCGTGGTCAAATCACGCCTCCCTCTGTGCTCGGTTCTTGTATCTGAGAAATTAGAGCATCTGGAAACATAGGTGCTAGACGCATCTAAAAAACTGGAAGGTCGTTTGCCATCACTTCCTGTGATGTCACTTGGGGGCGGGATCAAATAACATCACTTCCTGTGGTGTCATCAAGGGGGTCAAGGGTCATGTGATTTCACTTCCGCTACCCTTGACATTTTCGTGAAATGACGTCCCTGTTCTTATCCAGAATTCAGAGAAGAAATTGTTGTCTCTAAAACAAAAATATCATGAGCAGGGGGGAAAAATCAGACAAGATCCTGGCGGCATAAGGGAGGGAAAAAAAAGCTATTGGTGTTATCAAGGGGGAGATGGATGAAGTGGTATACGACCGGGTAGATATAAGGAGGGAGTTCGCCAAGTTTTAAGAAGGGCTTTATACCTCGGAATATATGGGGGATGACTCACAGATTGCTGCTTTCCTTGATCGACTCACCCTCCTGGTTGTTACGCGAGAGGGGGTAAAACACCTGGGATCACCTATTACAAAGGAGGCGGTCAGGGGAATTCATTGTAGGGAGGTGGAGTGTAAATTGTCACTGTTTGCTGACTACTATCTCACTAATATTAGCTCTTCGCTTCACGAATTAATGGCGCAGATTGAGCGCTTTGGGTGCCTCTAAGCTTAAAATGAATGTTGATAAGTCATGCATCATGCCCTTGGGAGTGGGTTGTTCCAGTCTGGATTCTCATTCTAGATATATGGGCATGAGGGTTGAAAAGCAACGATTGAAGTACTTGGGGGTTTTCCTAATGAGGGACCTTACAGAATTACCCAAGGCAAACTTCTGCCCCTTGGTAGATAAGATCAAGGAGGATCTCAGAATATGGGAGCCCATAACCCTTTCTTGGTATGGCTGTATGATATCTGTTAAAATTAACTTCCTCCCATGATTGCTTCATTTGTTCTCCGCCCTTCCGTATAGACTCCCAGAAACTTTTTTTTAGCAATCTGAAGGGTGCCCTTGCTAGATTTGTGGGGCAAAATAAGAGAACTAGAGTGAAAATTACTATGCTCACGCTCCTGTGTGACCAGGGGCGTTTTGGCTTCCCAGATCTTTATTTGTATTATAAGGCAGCCCAATTGAGGGTCATGTTGGACCCCTCGAGGGAGGATATGAGGACCTACTGGACGTACCTTGAGGATCTAGAAATGCACCCAGTAAAGGTGAGGGACTTCCTTTGGGCCTGGCTCATACCTCAATTCAGGTACATCTGGTGGCTATCTCCCGCTACACCAGATCTTTCGGAACGGTCTTCTCTGTGGTCACACCATCTTGTTAAGGAGTTCATCAAAGGACTATTCCACGTGTTCCCGCCGGTGAAGGCTCGGGCCCGGGCGTGGGAACTCAGTGTGGTGCTGACTAGGCTCATGGGGACTCCATTCGAACCTATGCACTCGGCTCCGCTCAAGTTTCTGTCATGGAAGACAGCTTTCCTCGTGGCCATCACCTCTGTGAGACGAGTAGGGTAGTTCCAGGCCCTGTCCTGCAAGCGGCTTATCTGACTTTTCACGAGACGAGGGTGGTGCTGCGGACGCACCCCTCCTTCATGCACAAGGTTCCATCAGAATTTCATCTGAACAAATCCTTGGTGTTACATGTGTTTTTCCCGTCGCCTTTGTCTTCTGCTGAAAGGACTTTGCGCTAGCTGGATGTGGCTAGAGCGCTGAAGTTTTATGTGGCCTACACGAAGCGTTTCCGGAAAACTTCTCAGCTTTTTGTCAACTTTTGTCGTGGGAAGAATGGGAAGGCCCTGTCCAAGGCTTCCATTTCCAGGTGGCTCTCCGGCTGTATCACTCTCTGTCATCGGTTGACAAACTGACCGCTGCCTGGCTGTCCAGCCCATTCTACCAAAGCGATTGCTGCTACAACAACGTTCCTGTCTGCTGTGCCCCTGCTGGACATCTGCAGGGCTGCTACGTGGAGGTCGACGCACACCTTCACGAAATTCTACTGCGTCGGCAGGGATTCCAAGGAGGTGTCCAGAGTCGGCCAAGCAATGCTGCGCAACCCGTTCGCTTGAAGGTGAGCCTGGTGAGGAGGTAAGAGATTGCTTCTGTTGAGCCTTGCCACCTCACGTGATTGTGCATGTTTGTACTGCTATGTATTCTTTATTCATGAGCATGTGAATCCATGCGAGACCCCATCCTGGAGAAGGAACAAGTTACTGACCTGTCACTGTTGTTCTCCAGCTTGGGTCTGGCATGGATTCACATGCAAACCCTCCCGACTACCCCTCTGCGGCTCTTCTCTTGGTCCTACTGCCACTTTACGTGCTACCAAATATGAAGATGCCTGCCAGAGGAGGGGCTTAGGTAGAGGGTAGTCATGGGAGGACATTACACCCAGAGGTCAGTGATTGGTTGAAAGGAGACAGACCGTTCAGAAATTAAACTGAAATTGATTTTTTCTTTTACTGAGGATTCCCAGCCTGACAACGGGGAATATTCATGAGCATGTGAATCCATGCCAGACCCATGCTGGAGAACAACAGTTACAGGTAAGTAACTTGTCCCATCCTATCTTCCTCTTTTCCTTTGGCAGTTTATCTTTGGATCAGGCCAGGCCCAACGGTTCACGCCGAATGCCAAACAGGCCTAAACAGGCTTGGCAACAGCGCTTTGCACTCACGCAGGCCAGTTATTCCCTGCAGCGCCACCCGAGTTTGTCACACGGGCGCACGCCGTATGTCGTCTTGGGAAATGGAGTTCAAGCTCCTTGTCGTGCCTGCTAAAAGTTCTGCGTGCACGGTGCATGTAGAATAACTACACATTTTAAGCTTTCAATTTGCATCTATACTCGACTCACAATATCAAAATGCAATTTAGACTGTTTTAAAAAAAAATACAAAACACACATTTTTTAAAATAATGTTAAAACCCCAAACACATTAATATATGTATATGTAACCACTCTGAAATCTGCAATGCTCTGCATGCCTCATAAGATGTGTTTGCTCAGTGGGTTTCATGACCTTAAAAGATGAGAAATTTGTATTGCTAGCACTTTATTGGTAGCACTTGGAGTACTTTGATTAATTATTGCACTTTAGATTCTACATATGTGCTACCTGCTTAAGCAGAATTGCTTTTAATTTGTGCAGTCTATGTTGTTTGTCTGTTTTTATTGTAAATAGGATGATGTTTATGTATGTATAAGTGTAAACAATGATTGTGCATTTTCAATTATGCTGGAACGATAAAAATTCATTGAACTATATTGGTGTTTCCTCTAGTAGATGGACATTCCCACATTTTCTAAGAATCTCATTAGCTAGGAATGGGCAGACTCAATGTGCCTAGTGGAGACCTTCTGTCCTAGAACATTGTTAGTGTGGATGGCCCTGGGTGATACCCGCAGCGAAACAGGAACACTGGGACCATGGCTAATTACCTGCTAGAAAATTAATAGTCTAACTGTGCCCAAAGGATTGTTATCTGCGGCTCAGCTGCACTCCACAGTCTTTATCAACTGGGAAATGGGCAGGATGAATGAGCCTTGTGGTGCTGCGGTGTAGGCAATTGGCAGCCTATGTAGGTTTAGCAATCCTTAGCTGTGGAGGAAATAGACAAACTCCTTAATTACCTTAAAACTGTCCTTTTTCTAAAAGATGTAGGCCCTATCTTGTACCCAACTCTGTAGACTTGAAATGCTTTCCTCTCACTGTCCCATTTCCACCTCTAGAGCTGTTCAAAGACTCCCAGACGTATGAGCTTGACCATTCCAGTGAATTCTCTGAGTGCCTGAACAAACTGTACAACAGGAAGCAGGACTGTGATCTGAGCATTGTGGCGGTAACCCCAGGGAACGACTCAGCACCACAGACCTTCTGCACCCACAAGCTGATCCTCTCCATGAACATTGAGGCTGGATTCCTGCTGAAGGCCGCAGCAGACACCTACACTATGGTTGTTGAGTCTGAGTGCATGCCTTATGTGGACAGCTTCATCAGGTAGGAATTGCATGGAGGTTCAATTGGTCTAAAACCATTGTCCGTGAGTTGGTACAGGGGGTAGTGTATGCATTACTGAGCATAGCTGAATTGTGGTCTGAGTCAGTCAGTACCAGAGGTAGTGCTGTGGTGTTGGGTGTGGTGTCAGTGGTTCATTGATGGAGTTAGTGAAGTGGTACTGAATGGAGGAGAGCATTGTGCCAGTGAGTCAGTACTCTAGTGCGCGGCTCTGTAGTTTTGAGGGGTGTTGCTCTCGGTGTCCGAGAACCATTTCTGTATTTAGGGTCTGCAGCAATGACCAGAGGGGAGCTTGGTTTCAGTGAGTCAGTGTTATTGGTGCTGGTATCAGTAGAGCTGAGAGCTAGACTGGGAGTTGGTATTTGGTGTTTATACGTCTGTGGGGGGCTGTGCTTGGTGTTGGTGTGTCATTCTGTGGATAACGCCTGTGGTACTGGAAAGCAGATGCTAATATAGGTATAGATGTATGTGGTAGAGTGGGGTTTGAGACTGATGTTACTGACTTGTTACAGTAGTACTCAAAGAAGGTGATCTTTGAAAATAATAATTTGCTATTTTACATAGCGCTTGCTACCACAGTTCTGCCATGTCATATCACTGTAACTACAAGGTGCCACTCGCAGATCCCATGGGCAAGACCTTAAGTAACTGGGCTTTCTGACATGCTTTCGGCGGGTTTCTGGCATAGGGTGTACAGTTTGAACCGTAACACTACTTAAGTCACTTGTCGCTATTTGCACAAAGTTTTGTGTGCGTTGTTTGCTGAACGATCTCTATTCACACACATTTCATGCATATACTCTGCCTAGTGAATTAAAAGTGTTTGAATGATAGGCAGTTTTTGTCAACCTATGTCACCTTGTCCAGCTTGACAGTGCGCACTGACGGCCATCGTCAGATTCCCTGAAGAAGGCATCCTTGAGTTCTCGAGGCCAGCAGTATCCCCAAGCCACGTCACCTGGCTTAGGGTGCAGAATGTGTACTTGCCACTAGCTAGTGATATTTAACTGTGGACGAGTAAGAAATGGTGTGTTGTGGGTATGTATAGTATTGACGTGGCGAGTGACTTTTATGGCTGGCTAGTAATATGTAACTTGATTTGTTGCCCCGCTGACCTGACCCAATTCGGAAAACCCTATATTGCAGGACTAAAACTGCGGATTCAGGAACAGGCCTGTGGAGGGCCCCTGGATCAATATTCTCAAACATAGACTCGGAAGTACAGTTACAGATTTGGAGGTAGGAAGAACTTGAGAAATATTATGAGGATGTTGGGCCCCTCTCCCAATTAACATACAGTGGACCCGAAGGAAATGCAGCCTTGAGCAATACAGCCAAAGGATATTTAGTGGGAGACCCCTTCTTTCTTACGATCTCATGACTTCTTTACCACTGCAGGCACAAGGAGTGACAAGCCTCTTGCATACCCTCTCTTCTTTGGAACTGATGGGAGAATCATTCTTGTAAAGCCACAGGCAGGAAAAGTGGTTTGTAGCCTCCCCAAGCCTCAATGCTTAGCACACCCACTCACCTGGTGCCAAAAGTAGCAAGCCAAATCGAGCTCCATGTGGGCAATCCAGAAGCAGACAAGGAGAGGGAGCAGCTGGACCCAACCAATTAAGGTAGCATGGGGGGTGGTCAAGGCTAAGTCTCAGGAGAGGTGAGTGGGATCAGAGGTTCACAATGAGTCTACACAATGAATACAGTGATTACACATATTACAAAAATACCCTATTTATTATTGGCCAAGAAACACATTATAAAATGAATGGAGCAGGTAATACTATCACACAATATTACTAATAGAATTCATACATACAGTCACAGTTAGTCAGTACAGAATTCAGGCTGCCCTCGGCCACCTCCTCTCCCTCTCCCTCCCCCATCTCTGATTGCCTTTCTAGATTGGTGTGCCGCCAACGATCTTTGTTTGAACGCCAGCAAGATGGCGATCATCCTCATCGGCACACCTTCACCATCCTTTCCCCACTCTCTAGCCAGCCTCCCTTGGCACTATTCCTACCCCCACCTGCGGGGCTAAGAACCTCGGGGTCATCTTTGACTCCAAAACTTCCTACTGCACCTCCTCAGAGGTACTCTGCCTTTCCTCTCCTTCCCCCAGAAGCTCACTGTCTCCCAAGCTCTGGTTCTCTCTAGGTTGGACTATTGTAACAGCCTCTTTCTAAATCTACCTGCCTCTCTTCTCTGCCCTCTGCAACGAATCCAGAACAGGACTGCGAGACTTGTCCTTGGCCTCAAGTCCTTGAATCGTATCTCTCCAGCTCAAAAATCTCTCCATTGGCTCCCACTGGATGCAAGGATTAAATTCAAAACCCTCTGCATTGTCCACAAGGCTTTCTGGCTCCTGCGTCCAAAATACCATCAGCTATCCCTCCGCAAATACCTCCATTCTCAAGCTATTCACTTCTTTACCTCTAACTCCCTCAGGGTCAGTCGTTTTTCAAAGAAACGAGCTGGGGGTAGATCTCTGTCTGGGGCCTCCCTCTGGAACAGCCTCCCTGCCACTCTAAAACTTGAGTAGAACCATCTCAGGCTCCGGAAGCACCTCAAGACCATCCTCTTTGCTACTGCCTTCGCCCCCCTCTCCCCTGCTGATCTGCTCTCTCTCTCTGCACCGTGCACCTAGCCATCCTCTATCCTCTGGGCCCAGATACACGCTCACCCTGACACCCGTCCCCCCCACTGCCTCTAGGCCACCCCTTGCACAGGGGTCTGTATCAGTACCCATACAGTCCCCCCCTCATCCTTTTTTCTTCCTGCACTTATCAGACCTACCCTGTCTGCTGCCGTAAGCACAGCACTTGCCACTTGCTGAGTGCACTACCAGTGTTTGTTGCCTTTATTATTTATTTATGTATTTTTATTTATCTGTTTCTCCTTTGCTCTGCACTTTCCACTTCTCCCCCCTTACATGCACTTTTACCTTCTCCCTCTCCCATACGCTTGCACATTCTCAATGTCACTGGGCCTAGTAAGAACGTTGGTTTGTTCTCCCCTGTTCTGCTCCCTTGCCTTGTCGCGCTCTGAAACACTTGTGTACGAATGCGATAGAAATAAAATATCAATTCAATTCAATTAACAATTCACCCCCACAATACCTGAAAGGGAAGGTAAGTAATTTGTATTTGCACCAACATTCCACATGAATAGGAACCCTAACTTGTAAAGTTCAACCCTACGTTGTATGGGGCCTTGTGCTCAGAAGTTGAACAAAGTAAGTTTCCGGATAGGTTTAGGAGTTGGGAAAAAGTTAGGGAAATGTTTCTGTGGGTGTGAACATTGATCCAGAAGGATGTCCAAGGAGTGTACTAGTGCGTAAAATACTTTTCTATCTTTTGGAAGACCTTTGGAACAAGTGTTGCCAAAGCCAAGAGTTGTAAAATAAATCAAAGTTCTTTGCCAACTTTTAAGGAGTGGAGATAGGGGTACCGGTACGTATTTGTTACTACTCACCACCATTACTTTTTACTCAGATTTAGCAGGTCGAAAAAGGGTCACCGGAGCTAGGTATCGAAGATGCCCAGGAGCTGCAGGTGCAAGTGATGTTCCGGCCGGGTCTAGGACCTGAGTGCAACCCTTTCCTGTGGAATAATGCAGCAGGCACCAATGATTTTAATCTTCGGGTTGATAATCCTATTTATCAAGATGCTATGTCACTGTTGATGCTGCTGGATGCTGGTTTTACACAATATGTGAAGATCCCCACACATATTGGGGGACGCATATTGGATTGGGTAGTGTCCTGGAATCTTAATATCTCTCCTCTTATGGTGGACATATGTCCCTGGTCCGTTCATTCATGTATCACCTTTAATGTATGCCCGCCTTGCTCTCTAACTTGCTGTCCTTCTGAGGCTCGTGCTTCCCTGTCGGAGCCGCCAAACTATGGAACAACCTCCCCATTGACTTGAGAAAGGAGCCCTCATACTGGACATTTAGAAAAAACCTGAAGACCGGGCTGTTTATTTAAAGCACCACACTCCTAGACTCCTAGATCGAGGACTCCTTTCTCAAGTCAATGGGGAGGTTGTTCCATAGTTTGGCGGCTCCGACAGGGAAGCACGAGCCTCAGAAGTACAGCAAGTTAGAGAGCAAGGCTGGCATACATTATCATTATCCCATCACTGGCGACAATATAGCTGACACCAAGGCCTTGAACGACGTCTATCTGGTCATCCAGGCCTGGATAGCCCAACACGAATTATGCCTCAACGACGACAAGACGGAGCTCCTCATCCTGGGCTCCTCGCAACGTCTCAACAAACTATCTCCGTCCTATCAGTCATTCATCATAGATGGAAACATCATTAAGGTTTCTAAAGACACCAAAACCTTGGGTTTCTATCTTGACGCCACTCTGTCTTTGACACGACAAACTAATGCAGTCAGATCAGCCTCTGCCTACACCTGCAAACTTATTGCAGCTTGCAGACCGTTTCTAACCACACCGAATAGCATCACCCTAGCAAGAACGCTCATCATGTATAAAATTGACTATTGCAATTCTCTCTACCTAGGGACTAGCCAAGGGAATATCAATAAACTACAAATCACCCAGAATAATGCCATTAGGGCAGCTCTAAACATTCCCAGAAACCATCACATTTCTGAGTCTAGAACTAACCTACATTGGCAACCTGTCAAGCAGAGAATCTCACTGAAAACACTTGCCATCACCCACAAATGCCTTGACAATAAGGCCCCCCCTACCTCTCCAAACGGCTCTCCCTCCATACCTCCACCCGACCTCAACGAACTGCCCAGATCCACAGCCTATCGATACCAAGGTTTAAACTGCAAAAAGCTGGGGGCTCCAGCTTCCCTGTTCTCGCCTCTAAACTGTGAAACACCCTCCCTGCCACCATCAGATCTGAGGACTCATTTAACATCTTCAAGTTAAAAACGAAAACTTGGCTCTTCGAGCAGAACTGAGGCATTCCTTAATTATATGTCATAGTTCGCAGTCGCCTGTCTGAGCCTCTTGTCGATTTTATGGCATATTTTACCTGCGTATTTATGTTAATTCCATGATGACCGCTTCACTTTTTCTATATCATGCCCTGACCTATGACCTGTGCTCGCATGTACATATTTCTGCCACTATATCTCACCTTCCTAACTGCCATTGTAAATACATGTATGTAACAATGTGAACTTTGTATGTAAATCATTTCAAATTTGGCGCCCTGATGCCCCCGGGCCTGTGGGTTGCCCGTTATAAATAAATAAATACAAATACAAATCAGCCACCATCTTCAACTCAGTGTACTGAAAATATTATACTTGTCCTTCCATGTACCCCCCATCATCTCTCTCATCCCCTCTTCTTCTGCCCTTCTTTCTCCTGATGTATCTTTGTAATGAGTGCCGAGATACCCAAGGATTCAGAGCGCTGTAACAAATGCAAAAATGAAAAAAATACCTGAGCATGTAATGGTGACAAATAGCAGGAAAGTAACGTTTGAGGCATTTTCATCCATAGCGCTTCCACAACTGGCTAGCCTACCTGTTGACACGTCTCTAGAAAATCTCACAAAATATTTCTGAAGTTTCACTACTAGTGCGTTCGACGCTTTGGCACTTCAGCGCTCTGTTAAGCCAAAAAAGGCCTATAAACATAATCATTGGTTCTCTGCAGAAATACTGGCATTCAGGAGGAGTAAACCTGCAGCTAAACGCCACTGGAGGAAGAACTCTTGTGTCTCAACTCTGGCGGTTTACAAATTAGCTGTGAAAGAATACAGAGAGGCTATCTTTAAGGCCAAACAAGCGAACTATAAGGCTAGAATTAGTACAACTAGCTCAAGCTTGCAGGAACTTTTCTGGATTCTTCATGACCTAGAAGGTAAAACCATTAACTCTAGCTGTGTGGTTGATGGTAGTTGGTGTCAGAGTATTCAGGATGAGTTTTCTCAGAAAGTGACTTGACATCAAGATGTTATTGCGGAATGTATTATGCAATTGGGGGATGAGGCGTCTGAACCTCAAGCGCAGCCTTTTCTAGGATCTTAGGAGATTCACTTGTATCCTTCTCATTTAAGGAGTTATCTAAAATTGAGATCCAAAATATTATTCAAGCCATAAAACCGGTCACATGTAAGGGTTTATCTTACCTGCCTTACATATTTAAAGAGTGTCTTTCTTTGTTCTTTTCTTGGGTGACAAAAATAATTAACATGACGTTCTCTGAATCTCAGGTCCCAAACTGTCTGTTGGAGGCCTGGATCTCTCCTCTTTTAAACAAGGATAATTTAGATCCCTCTATAGCTGCTAATTTCTGCCCCATAACTAATGTACCTTTTTCGCTAAACATTTTAGACAAAATTGCATATCGCCAATACTGTAAGTTTGTTAAACAACATAACATACTGGGGCTTTGACAGTCTGGTTTTCATTTAAATCATGGGACGGAAACGGCTTTGCTAGCCCTTAAGTCAAATATCAATCAAATCATTGACAAGGGTCAGACGGCACTTCTCCTTCTACTTGACATGTCGGCCGCTTTTGACTTAGTTGACCATGAGCTGCTTATTAAGAGACTTATTAAAATAGGGAAATGCTCAGTTGACGCGGCCAAATGGTTTCAATCTTTTCTTGGGCCTAGACATTCCAAGGTCATTAAAAAGTGTCATAAAACCTCCTCTGTGCTATTGAATTAAGATGTTCCGCAGGGATCCTGTCTATCCCCCTTACTGTTCAATATTTACATTAAATCCTTTTTTGTGATCTCTTGGATAATCTTGGTGTCCAGTTCGCCATTTACACTGATGACACCCAGATCCTCTTTGAACTTTCTGGAGTGTACTTGAAGGATGTAGCAAGGGTCAATCAGGTTTTATTGGCAATCCGATCTTGGATAGCCAACAATTCCCTAAGTCTGAATAAAAAAAAAACGGAGTTGCTGATTACTGGAACCAGGGCAAGAATAAAGAAAATTGACCCACAATACAACCAATTTATGATTGCTGGTAATGTTATTAAAGTGACTCAACATGTTAAAACGCTTGATGTCTATTTTTACCACCACCTAACTTCTAATAAGCAGTTGACCCACCTGAGGTCTTCATGTTCATATATGACTAGACTGTTGTGACAGATTCAATCATATTTATCCATTGAGAACAGGGCAATAGTGGCATCTGACGATAGCTCAGTGGCAACGCGCTCGCCTTGGCAGGAAGACGACACAGAGCAACACAGGTTCAATCCCCGGGTCCGTGCTTAGAAACCTCTGGGTATTAAGCGTGGTATATATAACCAACCATAGCATATCAACACAAAACTCGACTAATGTAATAGTCTGTTGGTCGATAACTCACAGTACAACATGAAGAAATTGTAAACGGTGCAAAATGCAACGGTTTGAGCAGTCTATAGGCTTGGGAATCGATTGCATGTGGCAGAGGCTCGGCAGAGGTTACATTGGCTACCCGTAGAGCAGAGAGTACAGTACAAAGCAAACTCCCTTGTCATTAAATGTCTCTCTGGTGTTGCCCCTGTGTATCTCAGTTCTCGCCTTAAAAGGGCTCCCATATAACGAACTTTGCGACAAAATAAGGAGGCTCACTTGCTCTGTCAATGCTATGAACTAAAGAAATATGGGGGCACTGGTTTTGATGTATGGGCCTGTTAGGTACGATTTTCATATTTGCGATAAATCTTCCTGACCTGTGTCAACTGCAGAACTTTGTGCTTGGACTTGGGGATTATTTCTTCTTGTCCCTAGGTGAGTGGGAATCTCACCTCTCACCTGGTCTTTTACTCTTTTTATGGGTGACCTTTTTTATGTCTCTCCATAGTGTATGGTTGGAGTTATAGTTTCCTATAACGTTTGGGCTTAGGCTGGGTTGCCCCTTTGGGGTTCCCAGTTAATTTCTCTTTCATGTATTTGGGTGATCTTCTGTTCCCAAGTAGTAAAGAGGGATTTTCATCCCCTTTACATTTTGTATTAGTGAGCCAGCACACCCCACCTTATGTAGAGTGCTCGATGATACAATGTAACCCCTTGCTTACTTACCTGTAGCATTTTTATTACAATTGCAGGTTTACTTGAATGGCTGGTGGCAGTGGTTTTACCTTAGTTTTACCTTAGTGACATTTTAGTCTTATTACTCGGAGGCTGTTAAATCAGCCTCTGTAAGGCACAAAAGGGCCACCATTTTGCTCGCATGTTGGGTTCCTTCTTTTTTGCCATTTTTAAGTATGCTTGTTGGTCTTCCCCTGCCATTCTAGGTGGGCCTGACTTCAGTGGAAGTTTTGTCTTTGGCGGGAATCCTTTGTATTGCCCGCCCAGGCTCCAGAGTGTCTGAGAAGGCTGGAAGCGAGGTAGGCGTGCAAAACTCTGCAGCCCTTTGTCTTTCACATTGCCTGAAGGGAACCAAGTCCCAGTGGGGGGCTGGCTGTCCTGATTGGAGAGCTAGACAGCCCCTTTCTGTGAAATGCAGGGGGAGATTTCAGAAGTTGTGCTATAGTTCCTGATAAATACTCTGAACCTGGAAGCTGCTGAAAAGTCGACCACTGGAGCTGGAACCGAAGAGGAAGATGAAGAAAGGACGTCTGTAGCGATCTCCTGCAACCGGAGAGCCTGCTTTGTAACCAGAGCCCGATGTAACCGTTCCTTACAATCGATGACACCTACCAAGAGACTGGAGAGGCCCACTAGACCCAAGAAGACCTGCATTTTGAGCAATCCCATGATGTGCTGTGACCTTGCTGGGCTGCAATATCACAATAACCTGGGACCTTGAGCCATTGTGTGGTGCATGGTTTTCCGAAGTCCGAATCCGTCCGACCCATTGGTGGCCTCCTCCTGGCTCTCGAGAGACATGATTTGAATCCCTGAAGTCCCCTCACCAGAGTGCAGGACCGAGAGAGTGAAGAGAATCCAACAGGTGATATTTGTTATTCATCTGGCTGCTGTAAAAAGGCGCCCCCTATTCTCTGAGCCATGAGAATCCATGAAGTATCCTTTGCTGGAAGCCTCCTCTGACAACTACTGCTGCAAGTTACCAGCCATCATGCAGTTCTTTCATCTCCAGACCAAGAATCCAGGGACCGGGTCCTGTACTGCTGCATCCTGAAGGCAACCACTCCAAAGATCTTCTTCTCTTCTAGGATACTGTGTGGGCTTGGGTAATACTACCTTAAGTCTGGTATGCATACTGTGAGGTTGAGTGGGTGATTCGTCTAGTTGGGTGTTTGCCCATACCACTTGCCCAGGCCTATTGCTGGAACACATATAGGGAACCTTCTCAGAAGTCCCTGAACACTTTAACTAACTCTGAAAGTGAATACTTCTTTAAGAAGATCTCCTATGGAACTTTGACTTTCCTGCACTTGAAACCTACCTCAACCTGGCTACAGGTTTGTCTCAGGAGGATAGCTCAGGGGCAATGTGCTCACCTTGGAAGAAAGACGACACAGAGCAACACAGGTTCGATCCCCGGGTCCGCACTTAGAAATCTCTGGGTATTAAGCATGTTATAAATAACCAATTACAATTACAGCTGGCTCGGCTCTTAGAGCACTAGCGTCCCTCTTCTACCTCGGAGAAATCATGCAATAGAAAGTGTAAAAAGTACTTACTTGCTGAAAGAATTAGTGTGGTAACTGTATCTCTGTGAAAAAGTTCCAAAGTGTCCTTAAGGTATACTTAACTTTGAATTGCAGTGTGCCCTCTAAAATGTATATAAGACCTACTTTGAATTTTGTTTCCCCCTTCTGAAAAGTGATATGTGTTGGTACTGTTTTATCATTGCTTAACTGAATGAGTGTAAAATATTATCAATAGGGCTTACATGCCTTGAATAACATTGTTTCATTCTTAAAAGTGTAACATTGGGTTTTGCTTTCCCTGGTTTGCTTTATACAGATTCTAAAACAGTCTTAAGGTTTATACCTACCTTTAAGTAGCTGGAGGCTCCATTGAAAAGTATATAGGTCTTACTACCCTTGATTAGCTGCTGCTCATTGTTAGGAAAGGTTTTTCTTTACTGCACCTTTCCTTCCATCTTTATGGAACCCCCAAACATTTTACTTATATATTTGAATCTCACCTGTACCTTTTGCAGTACAGTGAAGCCATACGCTTCACTGCACTGGCTTTTGCTCATATGTCATGGGGAAACGGACATGTCCTTCAGGCTGTCAGTACTGTGAGACCTTGTTTCCCTTAGTCATGTTACTGTGTTAATACATTTGGTTACTTTGTATCACTTGCGGTAACTTTTATTATTGTATAAAGCAGCTTACATTGCAGTACGATGAGGTACACCTTTTGCTACTCGGAGGATTTTTGTTTACTCTAGGTGTGCTAAAAAGATAAGCTGGTGGCAGCAGTGACTTTTTCCCACTTTGGGGACCTTTCATTTCAGCTTTTCCACGTTTACCGCATTTGGCAACTGAATGTGGCTACTGGTCAAACATGGGCATGCCACAAGATTTATTTTGCTTTTCCTTTTGCCATCTTGTTCTTTAGCCTTCTTCCTGGCCTCAGAGGCCAGGAAAATCCTTATAAGGACTTCCAGTGCATGGGAAAGCAGAAGCCTTTGGCAGGCTACTGGAGGGCTGTGTGTGTTTGCTGGCAGGATGTGGGCTGGGACTGTCTGGTCCCAGACCGCAAACTGGTTTCCGTGTGTCTGAGTGATATTTATGAGTGTTCCCGACAGTGGTCCTGATTGGACCACTGCTGGGGTGTGTGTGTGGGCTAGTCCTATCATTGGCTAGGGAGGGAAGCAGCTCTTACCTGGCTTTTAGGATAAGAAGTGGATCCCTACACTCATCCCTCAGAGATCCTGGAGAAACCTGAAGGAGCCAAGAATCCTATCTAGCTGCAAGACCTGCGAAGAAACCGGAGAACCGTCAGAAGAAGGCTTGTCCACCAGCTTCTGCTACTGTCCTGGCAGAGCCCTGTCTTGCTGAAGATCTTTAGTAGTCCTGCAAAGGAGCTGCGACCCTTGGAGTGGAAGGAAAATCCCCTCCTGATGTCTGCTCGGTGCCCTGCAAAGGAGAGCCTTCGGAAGTGCCCCGGAACCGTCCTGTGGCTCACAAGCTTCGAATTTGGACTACCATGCTGCCAGGGTCACCGTTCCGAGTTTTGACCTGGAACTTGGGGGATCCTCAGCTGGCCCTACGAGACTGACCTGTACGGAATTTCAGCGTCCTAGCATCCAGGGCACCCGAGATAGGAGGGAAGGTCCGACCTTGGCTGTTGAGTCCCTTTGCATCGTCGTGCTCCGGTAACCACCGTCTGAAATCACTTACCTGATCAGAGTCCAGTCCTGAGAGGGGTCCTGAATCGAGGTTTGCTGCAATCTTCCATTGAGAGTCCATGCAACAATGAAAGAGACCAACCGGAGATCAGCTAGAACCTGCAACCCCTGTGAATCAAGGACTGCAACCCTTGGTGGGAAAAGCAACCTCTGACCCTCTTCCTTTGTCCTGCCAAGTCTGGGGAAGAATCACAGTGCAGGGGATAAGTTACAGAGCTTCTTACCTACCCTTATACTCACATTATAAGTCAATGGGCTTATAATAAACCTTTATTCTAACACTTTTGGCTTTGCCATTACTTGCTTGCGCAAGACTTCTGAAAGTTGGGGCTACTATTGTTAGCTAGTTTAACTTTTACTCTAACCATAAGAACCCTTCACTCGGCCCCAGAGACCATACCTGCATTTTTTTCCCATAAGTAAGGGGTCATTCTCTGTGGACCTTGAGTGCATAATACTAATCTAACCTTTCCTTTGCAGGAGTTTGTGATATGTATTACGCCCTGTAATAAGTGAATGTATATATGTATCTAAGTTTATTAGTGTTGTGTGATAACTCTACGTGCTAGTAGTCATTTTGCTATAATTTGTTTTGCCCAATAAAAAATAATTTTATTTTTATACATCTTGTCTAAGTGTAATCTGTGATTCCCATTGTGTGACCTCATTGTGGACCCCTTACAAGCTCACCACCTCTGAAGAACTTAGCCTACATGGCCTGTCACTGCTACCCAAACTGGTTTGGCTACAGCTCCCCAGAGTTGTCCCTGTCACAACATAGGTTGGCCTTCTATGCATCTGTCCACCAGGCGAGAGTATAGAAGATCAGTCCTAACACTCATCTAAACTTGTAACCCTAGGTTGTGCTTCCCATAATTGCTTTGATGCTATTCGAAAATAGTTTCATACCGTTCTTACTTACCTTAGTATATTATACACTTCTTAAAGGTAAACTGGTATAACTAGCTATTGGATAAAAGATCGTTTTGTGTCAATAGGTCAATTACTTATCTTGAAATACAGCTGCCAATTACCGGGGCATTACAGCCCCGGTGAACCCGGTAATATGTATTACTAAGCAGTTCAAGGAAAGTAAAACCATATTTCTCTTTAAGAAAGACACAATGGGCCTCATTATAAGTTTGCCAGTCCGGAAACAATGTAAGCTTGCCGGTGCTGTTGTTTCCGGACTGGCAAACTACGAGCTCTGCGAGCGGGCGCCTTTCAGCCCGCCAGGTCTGACCTGGCGGGCGGAACGGCACCCGCTCGCCGAACTGCACAGATGCACCTGCACCATTCATGAATTGTGCCGGTGCATCCGTCCTCCCCATTCCGATTGAGTCAAATGGGACTCAAGTGGGAATGGGGAGTAATATTTATGGTGCCCGGGAATGGGCAATTCTCATTCACAATTCTAAGTGTGGCGTATGCTATTTTCACAATTCCATCTAAGTGTGGCACATGCTATCATTTACAATTACAACTAAGTGAGCTATATGCTACCAGTCATAATTCTGTCTAGATGAGGTGCATGCTATCATTTACATTTCCATCTAAGTGTGGCACCTGCTATCATTTACATTTCCATCTAAGTGTGGCACCTGCTATCATTTACATTTACATCTAAGTGTGGCACATGCTGCCATTCGCAATTCTATCTAAGTGTGGCACATGCTATCATTTACAATTCTATCAAGTGCGGCATATGCTACCAATCATAATTCTGTCTAGATGAGATACATGCTATCATTTACATTTCCATCTAAGTGTGGCACATGCTATCATTCACAAGTCTATCTAAGTGTGGCACATGCTACCATTCGCAATTGCATCTAAGTGTGGCACATGCTATCACTCGCAATTGCATCTAAGTGTGGCACATGCTACCATTCGCAATTCCATCTTAAGTGTGGGAAATGATATCATTCACAATTCTATCATTTACAGTACCAACTAAGTGAGGGATAAGCTACCAATCAGTTATGTCTAGATGTGGTACATGCTATCATTTACAATTCAATCTAAGTGTCGGACATGCTATCATTCATGATTCCATCTAAGTGTGGCTCTTGCTAAGATTGTTGCACCTGTCTTAGTGTGAGGCTGGCTAATCTTCATCATTATCTCTGGGAGTGGCACAAGTTAACATTGGTAAGTATGTTAGTATGTTATGAAGGACAACATTTACAGTCCAGCCTTGAATGGATTTAGCTTAGTGGCCAAATCTCTCTAGGTGTGCATGGTGTGAATCTATGGCAGTTTACGTTATGGAAAGGTAAGGTAGAGTGGCAGGGGCTTTCTGGAGTAGAGTAATTTCTCTACACCCCACCCATGCCACACTTACAGTTTTGTTATTGTCTGTTCACTGCTGGCTTCCCCTGCTGACACCTGCAGACACTTTCTGGAGCAGTCATTGCAGGAGCCGCCCTTTGCCTTAGGGTCCTTATCCGCAGGGGCTGCTCTGGGAAGGTCAGTTGTGACCAGGTGAATGTACCAATCAGGGCGGGTTGGAGGGGGGAGGGTGGGACTGGGAAAAGGCAGACACAAACAAAGGACTACACCCCACAGACTGCACCCTTTGGAAGCAGTCCAGCACAGAAAAACGGCCTCAGAAGCCAAAACAAACATTAGACAGACACCAGATTAGCACACAGTGCTCACCAAAAAATTTAAATACCTAAATGGTTAAGTAAATAAATAATATATATATATATTGTATTATTTGAAAAAAAACTCACACCACTCCAAAAGAGTGCATAAAGCAGGCCAAAAACGGATTACAATCATTGTGAAACTACTCACTCACAATCAACCAGCCCCTAAGGTTGATTCCAGACTGGTGTCCATGCCACATCCTTCCACATGGCTGTCCACAAAGCAAATGTAAAATAAATAGTGTTTCAGTATTTCTTTGGAACATATGTATACTACAATTTCTTTATACCAAACATCAGCCCTCTCTCTCTCCTAAAACAGGCCTGGCTACTCTGTCCATACTACCTCATTCTCAGGTGGTACAGCCTTATAATAAGAGTGGAGCTTATGTACTGACTCAGATGTATGGTTTTATAAAGCCCTTAAATTGGACTTTTTTCGAAAAACTGTCCTAACAAAGCCCCCATGCTGTGGAATGCAGTGACTCTGTCAATAAGTTTAACCCCATCACTGCTCTTATTTAAAAAGAGTATGAATACTTTCCTCTTCGATAAAGGTAAAGATTATGGAGATTGGGTCTCTATGATTAGGAGCCTTTCTGTTTTGTTTTGTCTGTCTTGTCAGCGCTCTGAGGCGCCTGGGTGTGTGGCGCTATATAAAAAAACTATAGATAGATATCACCCGTCAATGCTGGGACACTGAAATTACCTAGGA
Organism: Ambystoma mexicanum; assembly: GCF_040938575.1. NCBI lineage: Eukaryota > Metazoa > Chordata > Amphibia > Caudata > Ambystomatidae > Ambystoma > Ambystoma mexicanum. The sequence goes on along the minus strand of NC_090926.1, from coordinate 1,038,052,695 downwards.
AATCTTCTTGTAGGATAAGCACGCTGCAGACCCCTGGAGTTCTGAGTCAAAACATGAACAGTGACGCTTCTACCACAGTAGCCAAACTGGTGTTAGTCATCCCACTGGATGGCCCAGGGACACTTCTGAAGATTCCAACTTGCATGACCATGAGAAGACATCGAGTCTAATTGTTCCCACCAGTCCAAAGGTTCACAGCACCAGCGAGGGTATTCTGAAACGAGTAGCTAGACAGGGCTCCACCGGGACTGCAGCAAAAGTTGGGATCCTCGGGTCTTCCGATGTCTTTGCAGTTACACAGGATACTTGGCTCCTCTTCAGATCTCTGGGGAATGGCTGCAAGACTCCTCTTCTTATCCTAAAATCCAGGGGAGCATAGAAACTCAGCCCAACCAATAGATGTTATGCCCCTGACACACACCCCACCAGTGGTCCAATCAAGAGACCACTGTGGGCAAACTCATGCATACACTCCAGACATACTGAAACCAGTTTATGGATTGGGACCAGACAGTCCCAACCCATTTCCTGGGTTCCACATGGCATGCACTGGCGCATGAAAAGCACAGATTTCCTGGGTAAATGCAAGAGCATAAAGGATTCTTCTGGCCTGAGAAGGCAGGAAGAAAGCGAAAGGACAAAATGGCCAAAGAACAAGCAGAAAATCTCATGGCATGGCCATGATTGGACACTAGCCACAGTTAGAAGCCAAACATGAGAAGGCTATATACAAATACAGTAAAAATAGTGAAAAAGTAACTGCTCCCACTAGCTTGTCTTTAGACACATTTAAAAGTAACCCAAAAATCCTTTGAGTGCAGGTGTAGTGTTGTACAAAAGTGTCACCATTGCCCCGCATTGTAAGATACATTGTGCAATATGAAAAAGTTACCCAAAACAGATAACCTGTAAAAAGAAAAAGAGAAACATAGTTTCCCATTACTCCCTACTCCATAGGGCTTCATGTGTTTTTGTGTTACACATCACCCTCAGTGCAGTAACACAGGGGTGTCATAGTGACCCCCAAACATAGACTCCATACCCTGGGACTGACTACTGTCTCCCAGGGCATGTAAAGTCACCATTGACTTTACTAGTCTTAAATTGTGAACAGAACCAGTACAAACCATCATATTGTGAAAGTACTGGTAGGGGTAATTAGATTGCCCCTGGGTCTGTTTTTCGAGGGGGCACTGTACTGTCCCCCCTCGTCGAGTTTCTGGCTGGTGGCAGTGGTTACCACGCGAAATATTCCACCGGAATATTTCCTATGGAATTTTCCCATTCATTTTAAACGCACCACTTTTTTGGTGCAATGTTAAAGATACCGCCGGGTTATTTATTTAATATATATTCCCTGGTTGGGTCTTTTTGCCAGGACTCGGTTTTAAAATGGCATTTGTGTTCGCCTCTGTAACTCCAACCCAAGTCGAGCCCTTTGTTCCACATTTGGCGGGCTTCTGCACAGAAGCCTCCAAAAGTGGTGCCACTCTGTCTGGGTCTACAGGATGTGTGGGAGGGGGGTTTAGGCACCCTGGACTGAGTTGCCTCGGCAACTCAAGTCGCACTCTTGTGTGATTGGCCCAGTGGTGAGCCGCCCGGCTCACCACTTTATGTTTGAGTGACAGCTAGGACTGATGAATGGGGGTTTTCTGCATAAAAGCAGGGCTTTGGGGACTGGAACTTCAGAAGTCGCCACAGGACCAAAGAATCTGAAGAGTGAGAAGCTGAGCCGACCTGCAATGACAACATTACCGGAGGAGCCCTGCTGAACCGCCTCACCACTTCCCAACGACAGAGAAGATCTTCATCCCGGAGAGTCTTCTTCCTTTGAACTGGTGGGGATAACCAGTTTGCCCTCTTTTCGCCTTCCTGGATCGTCTCGTGGTTGAATCGCCCATGCCAAGCACCCCGGCGGCCGGATTGCAACGCTTCACCACTACCACGAATAAAAGGGTAGTACCTTTTAACCGGGAAACTCCGAGGCTGGTTTCTTCCCTGGCAGTGCAACAACCTCCAGCTTTCCTCCACGTCGAGATCTTCTCTTCCCCTGGACGAAGCACCGACTTGCACCTGCTGCCAGGAACAACTGCCCCCGCTGGAGCTTTCTCACAAATTCAGGTACTGTGTCCCGCCTGGTCTCCCTTGCAACAGACTGTTGAAGGTGTCCCGTAAATCCTTGACTCTCTATCCTGGGGTGACCTGGAACCTGTTAACTAACTTTCTCTGAACTGATCCAACTCTTTTTGAACTATCCGCAAAGACTTTTAAAGTATGATTCAATTGTGTGATCTTGGACACATTTCGCCTTGCTCTCTCCAAGAGTGGGCCTGGCCTATGAACTTTCTTGCTCTACAGTAGACTCTGCCTTTCCTGACTTGCTGTGGTTCTCTAAAAAGTGTTGGTATTGTGTACTTTCCTAATTCTGCCTTTTCCCTCCCTTTTTAATTAACTTATTGGAGTGCCATCTTAGGTTAAGCGCTCACCTCTGTCTGCAAATAAGTGGTGTTTTAACTAAGACTTGTTCAATAAGTAATCAGGGATGTATATATATTGATAGTGACTGTGTTTGAACCTGCTTGCAATATTAGTGGTAGTGTATTTTACAAGTTTATTTTTAAATAAATAATTATATACTTCATACCAAAGCTCTGGTCAGTGTTTGCTTGTGATACTGTATCTTTGTACCTATTTTGTATACTCTATATACTGTCTAACTCTTCTTGAGAGAAGTCTGACTGCTCAGCCACAGCTACCAGGTAAATCTGGGTGGTACAGACTGCTACCAATTGGATTTACTGCCAACACCTGTAGTCCTAAGCCTTTTGCAGTGGTCCCTAAGGGAACTGCACAGGTTTCTGCCTAACACTGTCAATAATATTAATTGGGCATGCACATTAAACCAAAAACATAGCCAGAATAAACACTGTTCTGCCAAGCCAGAGACATCTAGGACTCTTCCTTTTAAATTGATACAAATGGTAAAAATAATGACACCCTGGCTCTCTTGTAGCCTTGGACACTACCTCCTTCGTGCAATATGCCAATCTTACACCCTCCAGTCACTGATAAATGTGCCGCTAAATGCTGCAATAAATAAAGTTTTGTACTGCAAAATTTGCCATTTCATGCTGCAATATCCTGGAGGGTCTGAAAACGCCACTGAAGTGAAACTGAAGGCTTCACTTCACTGTAAAAAGTCTGGAAATGGTGGAAAAACAAAAGCAAAAGGTTTGGGGGTCCATAGAATATGGGTGGAAAGTTACTTAAAGTGAACTTTTCAAACAGTGAAGTAGAAGAAGGTTGTAAAAAGGGATATCAGGAGGAGTGCGAGGGATGTGAAGGAGAGCAAGGAGGTGATGAAGAGAAATGCCAGGTGCTGGAGAAAGCAGGAGAAGGAGGGTGAGAGGAGAGGAGTGGAGGAGAGAATGAATAATAGTAGGGGAGAGGATGAGACAAGAAATACCAGGAGACGTGAGAAGGAGAGTGAAAGTGGTTGTAGGTGATACCCTGGTAGGAGAGGAGTAAAGTATATTGAAGGAGGTTGGCACAGAGTGCCCAGTAGGCCCTAAGAAGACAGAGGTAATAGAGGTGCAACAGATTAACCCTAAGCCTGAAAAGGGGGATCCTGGGATGGGTGGAGGAGTAAATGAAGGAGAGGGGATGAGAAGGAACTCCAAGAGTCAGGAAGAGAAGAAGGGTGAAGGAGATCAGGAGAAGAGCCAGTAACAAGCAGAGAGGGAGTCACAGCCCAGACCAATGAGGTGTGACAGGAGGTTGGGTGTAGGAATGAGCATGTGGTAGGACATCAGGAAGGTGGAAAGGAGAAAGAGAGGCGACAGTAGTCTAAGGGATTTATAGGAGGTTCACGAAGGAATGAAACTGCTCCGACTTATCATGGAGATAGACGAGAACAAGGTGTTGGGGTCTAGATTCAGGACCTCAAGACAGGAAGGTAAAGGTGGCCCCCTGACCACACAATTCTTAAGATGCTCAGGTGGCCAGCCTCGTGGTGGAAGATCTGCGGTCCATTTCCATCGTGTTCAGCCTTATCTGCCAACCCTTCCAGATGTAACGAAAGTGGAACTCCAACCACAGCTATATTTCTAAACACTATCCTTTGGTGTCTTAATGATTCTATTCAAGTTATTTACACAATCAATGCTTCAAATAGTAATCCTAGTATCTTCATGAGTACACAATTGTATCCCCTAATATGGCAAATAAGGCACACATTCCCTATTTGTATAGAAATAATTATTTAGTTCAATTTATTCTTTGTCTGTATTGTTAACTCATATACAATAACATAATATTTATATGAAAAAAGAAGAAATCACAAATCACAAAATCAAAAGTAAAATCACAAAGAAAGAAAAGCAGAAACCTATATAATGGTTCTCTAAAAATCACATGTTTGATGGGTTAGTATCATTTTTGTGATACAGTTTTCGTTGTACAGTATCGAAGTAAGACATGTAAAAGAGAAGACAGTAGCAAAAACTTTAACACTGTGTGGCAGAGATAATTCAATATTTGCACATCATAATTCGAAAGGTAAAGGCACCGAATGTTAGGTCCCTGGGCCTCATTCCGAGTCATGCCGGTAAGTATTGGAATTTTCCGGCATGGCGTAAAGTCCGACTGCCAAGCCAGAGACATCTAGGACTCTTCCTTTTAAATTGATACAAATGGTAAAAATAATGACACCCTGGCTCTCTTGTAGCCTTGGACACTACCTCCTTCGTGCAATATGCCAATCTTACACCCTCCAGTCACTGATAAATGTGCCGCTAAATGCTGCAATAAATAAAGTTTTGTACTGCAAAATTTGCCATTTCATGCTGCAATATCCTGGAGGGTCTGAAAACGCCACTGAAGTGAAACTGAAGGCTTCACTTCACTGTAAAAAGTCTGGAAATGGTGGAAAAACAAAAGCAAAAGGTTTGGGGGTCCATAGAATATGGGTGGAAAGTTACTTAAAGTGAACTTTTCAAACAGTGAAGTAGAAGAAGGTTGTAAAAAGGGATATCAGGAGGAGTGCGAGGGATGTGAAGGAGAGCAAGGAGGTGATGAAGAGAAATGCCAGGTGCTGGAGAAAGCAGGAGAAGGAGGGTGAGAGGAGAGGAGTGGAGGAGAGAATGAATAATAGTAGGGGAGAGGATGAGACAAGAAATACCAGGAGACGTGAGAAGGAGAGTGAAAGTGGTTGTAGGTGATACCCTGGTAGGAGAGGAGTAAAGTATATTGAAGGAGGTTGGCACAGAGTGCCCAGTAGGCCCTAAGAAGACAGAGGTAATAGAGGTGCAACAGATTAACCCTAAGCCTGAAAAGGGGGATCCTGGGATGGGTGGAGGAGTAAATGAAGGAGAGGGGATGAGAAGGAACTCCAAGAGTCAGGAAGAGAAGAAGGGTGAAGGAGATCAGGAGAAGAGCCAGTAACAAGCAGAGAGGGAGTCACAGCCCAGACCAATGAGGTGTGACAGGAGGTTGGGTGTAGGAATGAGCATGTGGTAGGACATCAGGAAGGTGGAAAGGAGAAAGAGAGGCGACAGTAGTCTAAGGGATTTATAGGAGGTTCACGAAGGAATGAAACTGCTCCGACTTATCATGGAGATAGACGAGAACAAGGTGTTGGGGTCTAGATTCAGGACCTCAAGACAGGAAGGTAAAGGTGGCCCCCTGACCACACAATTCTTAAGATGCTCAGGTGGCCAGCCTCGTGGTGGAAGATCTGCGGTCCATTTCCATCGTGTTCAGCCTTATCTGCCAACCCTTCCAGATGTAACGAAAGTGGAACTCCAACCACAGCTATATTTCTAAACACTATCCTTTGGTGTCTTAATGATTCTATTCAAGTTATTTACACAATCAATGCTTCAAATAGTAATCCTAGTATCTTCATGAGTACACAATTGTATCCCCTAAAATGGCAAATAAGGCACACATTCCCTATTTGTATAGAAATAATTATTTAGTTCAATTTATTCTTTGTCTGTATTGTTAACTCATATACAATAACATAATATTTATATGAAAAAAGAAGAAATCACAAATCACAAAATCAAAAGTAAAATCACAAAGAAAGAAAAGCAGAAACCTATATAATGGTTCTCTAAAAATCACATGTTTGATGGGTTAGTATCATTTTTGTGATACAGTTTTCGTTGTACAGTATCGAAGTAAGACATGTAAAAGAGAAGACAGTAGCAAAAACTTTAACACTGTGTGGCAGAGATAATTCAATATTTGCACATCATAATTCGAAAGGTAAAGGCACCGAATGTTAGGTCCCTGGGCCTCATTCCGAGTCATGCCGGTAAGTATTGGAATTTTCCGGCATGGCGTAAAGTCCGACACCGTGCTGGTTGTAGGTCGAAAATTACCACCCATTCCGAGCTCTCGAACACGCGCTTTCAGGAACGGGAAGGAGAGCGGCGGCCATCTTTAAAAACACAATCCATTGCCATCCGCAGCCGCCAGCAGCCCTGTGAGGGAAACTTAGTTGGGAACCGGATCAGGCACCGCAGGACATGCCGAAAGCACCAAAAAGGGCGGCGGATCGCATCCGCAAGCAGAGATTCTGCCCCGACGAACTCCAGGCCATGGTAGACCACCTGGCAGAGCATGCTGATGTAGTCTTCAGTGGCGACATGCGGAGGGAATCGACCCTCCGCAACAAGACCATCTGGGCGGAACTGGCACAGAGGGTGAGCGCTGTTGGCAACACCCGCCGCACCCCCCAGGACTGCCGCAAGCGGTGGGACGACCTGCGGGTGCGGGGCCTCCAATCCAGCAACCGCAGCCAGGCCCTGCAGACGGGAGGTGGGCCAAGCACCGCAGTACAACTCGAGCCATGGGAGGAGACCTGTGCGGAGCTCATTGGCACGGAATCCATTGAGGGCGTGGGGACCATGGAGTGCGGGGGAACGACTTCTGGAGAAGGAGGTGAGTGTCGACAGTGTACACTGCCAATGTCCATTGCATGATGTAAACTGACCCAGGGGCCATCGAAAGGCACCCTCTCGTGTTGCCCTCCTCCCATCCAACAAATGCTGAGGCAAGTGCCGCCTAATGCTGGGCCAAGTGCGAGTACATAACGCACATCTACCATAGTGCATTGACTTGCACAGGCCATCATGCACATTGTCCAGCGTGGTAGGCATAGTAGCAGCCAAAATGTACATGAACAGGGCACAATGAATCACTCCCAGACATGTGTATATGTCATCACCATGCACTTGTACCACTGCTATAGCTACCCCCCAAACAGAACAAACCATAAATGACCGAAATGTCCATGCAACCATGTATGCAAATAGGACATTGCACATCCACTAATGTTGTCCCTCTCTCCTACCCCCACAGGCACAGACCATGACAGCACAGAGCCCCAAGGAAGCCACCCAAGCACCTCCGCGGGAGGGCCAGGCCGAAGCCAGCAGCCAAAAAAACCACCCCCCAGCCTACGGAAAGGCCACTTGAAGCTAGCAGACCAGCAACCCACCCAGCATCGGCGGCAGAAACTGTGCAAACCCCTAGCTCAGCACAGTCGAGCGTCTCAGGGGAGGCTGCTGCTACCGCACCGGATGAGTGGGAGCCCAGCCCGCCACCCATCCAGGGGCCCATGTTGGAGGACGACCAGGACAGCATGCACATGCCGGAGCCATGCCCCGTGACCCTTGCGTCATGCAGTGACTCCGGGGATGCACAATCACCTGTGCACAGTGTTGAACTTGACCCGCAGGGGTATGACGTCGTTCCCCCAAGTCCACCCAAACCACCCCCTGCAGGGCATGCTGGTGCCAGTGGATCCTCAGATGGTCCCCTTCCCATGACCAGCACCAAGTGCGCCAGTTGAGTGATCTCATTGATAACTATATTGAGGACAACCGCCAGGCCCGGGCTGAACTACATGAGGAACTAAATCAAATGCGGCAGTCCCTCAATGACTGCACCACCAGATTGTGCGACTCCCTGACGGACAACACGACCCGGCTATGCCATGTCCTGAATCGCATTGCAAATGCCCTTGAGGCAGGCCAAAACAATACCGAGGAGGGCACATCCGCGACAAGTGAGGCCATGCAATGCAGCCCGGAGAGACGCACTCGGCGTTCCTTGCGTCACCGGGACTTGCCTCCCCCAGGCAAGGGGGGCAAGATACATTAGCCATTCGCCAATCCTGCCACATGTTGCCCCCACACCCTACATGGGATGACTGTACTGGAGTTGGGGGGGAGGGGGAGGTGGGTGATGGTTTGTTCTGGAGTTGGGGGGGAGGTGGGAGGTGGGTGATGGTCTGTTCTGGAGTTGGGGGGGAGGGGGGAGGTGGGTGATGGTCTGTTCTGGAGTTGGGGGGGAGGGGGGAGGTGGGTGATGGTCTGTTGTGGAGTTGGGGGGGGAGGGGGGAGGTGGGTGATGGTTTGTTCTGGAGTTGGGGGAGAGGGGGGAGGGGGCATGGACAGTTGCTGATGGAAGCACTATTTTGTTTACCTTTTTTATCACAATACACAATTGGTGTTGCAAAGTTCAACCGTTGTGGACATTTATCATTGCACATTTGTTCATTGACTACTGCCAGTGCATGGTGTACAAGTATGCACAAATCCGTTGCCCTGTGTGCCCATGTCATGACACCCCCTACTGACTTGTGTCCTGGAGACCTTGTCCACTGTAAGTACAGAGCATTACATGGCCCTCAAGTGCACAGCCTCAATGGACCTTTGTTGGCACTTCACCCTCCGCCTTCACCGCATCGTCCTGTGGTTGTAGCAGTACCATGTCAGGGGTGATAGCCGCTCACGTAGGGATGCACTTTTTGTCCATCTGCACATATGGCATGGGCCCATTTGACACCAAATATCATTTGAGGGGTCAGCCACCAGTCCTGGTTCGCCGGCACATATGTGCATCACGCAAGCCTGGTGACTGCTTCATCTACAAGCATGCACGTGTATGGCCATAGTCTGGTTACCCCATGGCCCTGTTCAGGGGGTGCATGACAGGGGTCATGTGGCTTGCTGTCAAGGGACAGCCAACAACAGCTGCATGTGTCACCAAATGAGGTTGGTGTGTGGACTGTCATGGTGGAGGACAGTACTCGGATGTAATGGCAGGGTTTCTATGATGGCCATATGGACATGTCCATGGATGTATTGGCCACGGTCAGGGACACAAATATGTGTACTATGAAATGTAATGCAGTGGGATGTTGTCTCTACATGATGGTCCGTGAACGATGGTGTGAACATCTTGAGGTACATGTTCCTTTGTTGCATGTGTCAGGAATGGCACTCTGTCAAGAGTGGCACAGGGTACCCAGGTAGGGTTTGGGTGGCTGTGCTGAGGTGAGGTAGCAGATCAGCACACACAGCAGGAAGTTCAACAAGAAAGAAGAGTAGGAAACAGTAGCTGTGAGCCAAAAGGGGCAAAAGATACAAAGGTCCAAACAAACTGGATTCCCTCTTGGGGTGTATGCTGAAATGGGAAAGAGTGTTCCACGAATCATAGGAAAATCCAGCCTTCTGCACTGATTGCTATAACAGAGGCCCACGCTGTATGCTCATGGCTGGGAACAACAGCAGTGGGTGTCTGTAACACTGAAAACGGGACAAGGGAAGGGGCAGAGGTTGCCTGCCGGAAACCAACAGGCAAGCTCTGTACAAAGGGATTACATGAGACACATGAGAAGACAAGAACAGATATATCCAGCGAAAAGGAAGTCAATGAGCAATCTAGCAGAAGGAAATGTAGGTAAGGCAGTTAGACTGAAATAGATAACCTAAGGTGGAGTACAGAGGACTCAAGGAAGAGAACAAGGAGCAGCAGTCAGGTAAACAGAAGGCTGCAAAGTAGGAAGCAGGTCTGCAGTCAAGAGTGGCACTAGGTGCAGGCACACTGGCGTAACAGGGGCCCCCGCAGCCCCTGCGGTGCGGGGGGGCCCATGGGGTGGGGGGCCCCGCCAGCACATGTCCTGGGAGGGGGCCCCAGTTAAAAAAAAAAAAAAGAAAATATTTTTTTTCTAAAAAAAAAGTTCCTTTTGAAATTCACTCTGCATTCATAAAGAACATTTCTGTAACAGAAATCATTTCTTTATGAAGGCAGAGTGACTACAAAAAGAAACTTTCTTTTTGAAGTCCGAGGGCCCCCGTACTGCATGACATGGAAGACCCTAGGCTGGAGGGCTCCATGTCATGGAAAGGGGGGGAGCCCTATGCCTTCAAAAAGAAATAGTTTGTTTTTGAAGTCACTCAGCCATCATAAAGAAATTATTTTGGTTAAGATTCGGTCCTTAACTGAAATAATTTCTTAATGAAGTTATAGTGACTTAAAAAAGAAACATTGGGGCTCATTCTGACCATGCCGGTCCGGAAACAACGGTGCTGGTAAGCTTACAGGCACTGTTGTTTCCGGTCCGGCATATTACAGGTCTGCCTGGTGGGGCTGCCGTGCCCGACATGTCTGACCCTGCCAGGCACAGCAGCCACGGTAGGCAGACCTGTCATGGAAGCACCGGCACCGTTAACAATGGTGCAGGTGCTTTGGTGTCCCCATTCCCGTGGAGTCTGGGGATTAACGAAATTACCAGCACCTGATTTCCCAGCCGCCGGACTTGAAATAGCACGGTGGCACCGGGAAGTCAGGTGCTAGTAATTTTTTACGGGTCCGGCGGCAACCCGCCGGTAGCACCGGCACCGTTACTGCTGGACCTGTAATGAGCCCCAATTTCTTTTTGAAGTAATAGGGCTCCCCTCAACTCCATGACGTGTGCGTGTGTGAGTCTATGGTGAAAGGGTGCACACTCAAATGTATAGCTGGCTGCCTGTGTGTGTATGGTGAAAGGGTGCACACTTAAATGTATGGGTAGCTGTGTGGGTGTGCCTGCATGGTGAAAGGGTGCACACTTAAATGTATAGGTGGCTGCCTGTGTGAGTGTATGGTGAAAGGGTGCACACTTAAATGTATGGATGACTGGGTGTGTATATGGCGAATGGTGTGTGTGCTTGTGTACAGGGGCACAACAAAACCTTCATTTCCAGGGGGCTAACCCTTCAAATGTTGGGAGAGGCGCTAACCTCACATGCGGTGCGGAGGGGGAAACTTATTTGTGTGGGCGCATCCAAATTATTTACGCATTTTAATGAGGCTATTCTAGTGCAGATTCAATGGTACAATCAGTTAACTCTCTCATTTACGTCTCCTGTTCCCTCTCTACCCTTCCAATCACTCCCCTGGCATGCAAGTACTAAACCCACATCACAATTTCAATTGCCTAAACAATGTGGCATTTGAATGCAGGTACTAACAGTGAAATGCTTTACGTTGGTAATTACTGGGTTCTTGTTAACAGCAAAAACCAGTTGCCGTTTAACATCTGTGTCCTGTTCGGTCCGGCAACTGCTCTAAAGATTAGCCAGGTTGAGTCAATATAGCCCAAAATGTCAGGGGGGAGTAGTGCTGAAGCCCAGTCAACTCAATGGTGTTGCGCTACTACTTGTGTTTAATGCCTTGCTTACTCCTAGCCCTATTCTTCCTCGTCCCAGTACTTATGTATGAGGCAGTACGTGTGTGTGAGACACTCTGCCTTATACACAAGTACTGGGAAGAGGTAGAGGTACATGGAGGTAATGCCTGATTTAGCTACCTGTAATCTTCATCACTCCTAGTCCCACTGTTCCTCATCCCAGTACTTACCTATGAGACAAGGAGCCTCATACGTAAGCTCTGGGACAAGGAAGAGGGACGCAGAGGTAATTCTGGGCCAAGGAGCTGATTGTGGAAGTTGGGGTAGTGGGTGGGAGGGAGAGGGGATGTGTGGGGGGGCGGGATTGTGTGATAAATCATAATGGTTGTCCATGTCCAGGCTAAGAAGGCATGATATGTGGTATTAGTGGCTAGAGAGCCATTTTGATGCAGCCAGTCTAGTCATTCCTCAGTTTAGTATGACTTTCTTTTAACTGGACATTTCTGATAAAGCAGTCCTGCTAACTTTAATTACCTGGCTAGATTGGCATTTGGGTGCTGCCAGTGTAGCCATTTCTTACTGCGGCATTGTATATTTTTCTGGGCATCTGTGATAAAATGATATGATGTGATTCAAGTCATTTATAAAGCGCCTGTACACAAGTGTACACAAGGGAGGGATGATAGAGGGAGGACAAGACAAACAATCTCACTAGGCCTTGTGTCATTGCGAGAACGAGAAGTGCAAGGGAAAAGGGAGGGGGGAAGTGCAAGTGAGAGTGGAGGGGAAAACAGGGCAGCAATGCTCTGAGTAAGTGCAGCCAGGGCAGAGTGGCTATTGGTTGTGCAAGGAGAACAAGGGACTGCAGGGTTACAGTTACAGCCCCTAAGTGCATGGTAGGCCCAGAGGAAGTGCAAGGGTGACTGATCAAGAAAGAGCCTGGACTCGTAGAGAATCTGAGGGTAGCCAAGCAGCCAGTGGGTACAGCAGACAGGTAGGTCAGCAGGGGGGGGAGAGAGAGCGAAAGCAGAGGAGAAGAGGAAAGTTTTTAGCTGCTTCCGAAACCTCAAGGTTGTCTGCCTCAAGTTTGAGAGGGGCAGGGAGGCCATTCCAGAGGGAGGCACCAGCAGAGGAGAGATGTCTACCCCCACTCTCTGACTGGAGAAATGTCTAAGCCTTAGAGAGTTGGAGGTAGCTGAGTGAAGGGCTAGAGAAAGAAGGTATTTTGGAAGAGAGCATTGGATTTAGTGTGGGCACTGGCCCCAGAAAGCCTTGTGGGCAATGCAAAGGTTCTTGAACTTGATCCTTGCAGCCAATGGAGAGATTTCAGGGCTGGAGAAATACAATCCCAGGGCTTGAGGCCAAGGCTAAATCTTGCAGTCCTGTTCTGGATTATTTGCAGATGACGGAGACTAGAGGAAGACAGATTGAGAAAGTGGTTGTTGCAGTAGTCCAGCCTAGAGACAGTGGGCTTCTGGTGGAGAGTGAGAAAGGGAAGATTCCCTTTGAGGAGGAGCAGCTGGTAGTGGGACTTCTTGGTGATGTCCGAGATGTTAGGAGAGAAAGAGATGTGGCGTTGAAGATGACACCAATGTTTTTTGCCTCGCAGGAAGGCAAAGGAAGAGGGCCCAAGGTGGTCTGCTACAGTGAGAGAGGAAACGCAGAGGCAAAGGTCCCAATGAGAAGGATCTCTGTCTTATTGGCATTAAGGCAGAGATCGTTGGAGGTGCACCAATCCTGAATCGTGGATAGACAGTCAGGAATGAGCAAGAGAGGAGAGGAGGCTGAGGGGAGCCTGAAGGAAAGCTGAGTCATCCGCATAACACTGAAAGTTAGAGGAGAAGGTAGAGATCCGGGAGGCCAATGTGGCCAAGTAGAGGTTGAAAAACTAGCGTGAGAGGATAGAGCCCTGGGGAATGCCACAGTTAGAGAGAGGTGTCAGAGAGAATGGGACAACAATGGACCTGGGAGCGGAGTGGCGGTCCAAGTGGAAGTAGGTCAGTCACTCTAGGGTCTGATCCGTGATTCCCAGGTTCTCAGAGTCGATTAATCAGGATGGCGAAGTTGACCCTGTCGAAAGCAGAGGAAAGATGAAGGATGAGAACAGAAGGAATGCTGGAATCAAGGTTAGAGAGCAGCACGGGTGTTAAGGAGTGCAGTTTCCATGCCTCTAGCAGCTCTGAAGCCAGACTGATGGTCATGGAGACAACCAACAGATTCAGTGTGGAGAGTAAGCTTGGTGATGGCAAGCTTTTCCAAGAGTTTGCTCAGGAAAGGGGTGATGGAGAATGAGCGATAGTTTTCCAGGCAGGTAGGATCAGCAGACGGCTTCTTGAGGAGTGGGTGCACAAGGGAGTGCTTAAAGGGAGAGGGGAACATTGCAGTGGCGAAAGAGTGATTACAGAAATCGGCCAAGGCTGGAGCGAAGGTGTCAATATGGGCTTTGATGGTTCTGGAGGAGCAGCGGAGCACCTGTTTGGACGACACTTTCATAGATCGGACTTGTCTAGAAACATCGTCAGGTGTTGTCAGAGAGAAAGAGGAAAAAGGAGGAGGATAGGTAGAGATGGCCAAAAGGGGCCGAGAGAGGAAGAGGACAGAGCGGACAGGATGTCCTGAGATTTAGCAGAGAAATGAGAGGCCAGAGCTGTACAGAGGGCCTGGGAGGGAACAGGAGAGGTATAGACCACAACAGGATTGACCAGTCCCTTGCAGATTTTAAAGAGTTTGGCCGTGTTGTTCGAGGCTGCGGAGACGCATGCTTTAATGTGTGCTCTCTTCTTGATAAGTGTTATTGCTTTGACTGGCATTTTGCTGCAACCAGTCTATGTATGTCTAAATGTGGCCTGGCATGCTTTACTATAATGTTATTACGTGTTTACACTGATCTACATTGTGCCGCCAGTTGGACATGTTTTCATTGTGGCATGGCATTCTTAATGGCAAAGCATTAATATTCCTGGGCACTGTTGGTGACTTGCATGTATTGGATTGTGTTACCCTACAAAACAATTGCAAACACTCTGGCTTTATAGCCAATTTATCTCAGAAAGTGTGCTGTATATTGCATTGAAACACATATATATATATCTTTTTCCTAGTGCAGTGTGCGGCATACCCCTTCAGCAGCACGTTCATGCGTATTGCGCAAGCGTGACAATCTAGGCTGGCCCAGAGTGTGGCATGACCCGTGATTTGTTGCCGAGTAGGGGTGGCCCCCTCAGCATGGCTCGCAGGGGGGCCCCCACATTTTGTGTTACGCCACTGTGCAGGCAAACTGTATTGGACTGCGGAGGACTGTAGTAGGCTGAAAGGCAGGGAGTCCAGAAGAACAGGACAGAGAGAGATTAGTAGTAGGCGACAGACAGAGAGCCCAAAAGAATAGGGCCACTAGGTAGGGAGCCCAGAGGAGCAGGGCTGTAGGCAGCGAAGAGGTGCAGGCTGCAAGGCAGGAAGCCCAGAGGACAAGGGCTGTAGGTAGTAGGCAGCGGAGCGTGATCGGCTGCAAGGCAGGGAGCCCGGAAAGGGCACTGGAACAAAACAGGATAAAGCAGCAACAGGAACAGCATACAAGGTAAAGGGTCAAGGCAAACAAGAGCGGGGAGAACTCAAGAAGCAAGACACTGTGCTCCTGCAAGGAACTGCTTATATATAGCCCTGCCCTGTTCGGAGGCAGGCTAATTGACAGCACCTGTAGCAGCACACCTGAAGACAATCTGCCTCCTCCCTCTCTGGTCCTGAGCAGGTGGAAGCAGCACTGGCCACTAGGGCTTCTGGGGATTGTGGTCCCAATAACGATGAATGAGAATAGCCAGGAATTGAGGACTGCAGCCAGGTGCATTATGGTAAATGTAGTTAATTGATTAAAATAAGAAAGAACCAAAGTTGAGCAAATGGAAATAAAAGACAAAGGCGTGAAAAGGAGTTGTTCAAGGAGTATTAGGAGGATAAATGAGTACCAAGTAGTCCATGATGGTTGCCAATGCGTGCGCCAGCGGCGCGGGCATGACAGCATGCTGCTGTCCTGGCGTCGGATCATTGTGGTGCTGTGTACTGTGTTTATTCTTATTTTGGTGTGATGGCTGTAGTCTGTGGAGCATGGTATTCATCCTGCTCTGATCCATTCTATGGTGATTCCCAATACTCCTATGGGGGTTCCATGCCAGTGACGTGTTATCGTACCCCTGCTGCCCTCCGTGAATTCCACTCCCAGGGATGGGTCTCCAATGTGGTGCAAGGCTGGGGGATGCCACATTGTGCATGTGCAGTGTGTTCTCCGATAGGCGCTTACGGTTGTAGTGTCCGCCAATGAGTGGTGCTGGTGTAGTGTGCTTAGCCCTTGTCAATTGGTGGAGATGTAGTGTGATGTGGGTGCCTTGTTCTGGCAAAGTGGGAATCTGTTCACATGTGCCGTTGCACTGGTTCTGTGGCAGGTTTGTTGTCGGAGTGAACAACGTACAATGGCTTCATCATTTCAACGCAGTTGGTTCATGCGGGCACCCACCCCGTGGCACCAGTGCACTTGCATGACACAGTCAGACGACTCAACAGCCAGCCAGACAGGTCGTCCTGCATGTTGGGCCATGTTGCGCGGTGGCGTGGTGATCAGCTGGCCCTTTGAGTCATGTGTAGTTGTTTGGTGTCGGGCCCACCCATATGTGCGGTTCTTGGTAGCGTTGCATTCCATCTGCACGTAGGGGGAGTGGTATTGTTTTCAGTTGCTGTCCGCAACAAGCATGCCAAACTGGTCCACATACGACCTATGGGTGCTGTCAGGGGCACCATTGTCATTTGGCATGCCTCCATTTGCATTAGGTCCAGCTTTACTGTTGTGTATCTCATGGGTGGTCCATGTTGGGGATTGGTGGACCCTTGTGTGCTTGGGGAGGTGTAACGTCACTTGTATATGTGGCCGCATGAAAGACGGTTGTGACATGCCACTGTGTGCTGGTGGGTGCCTTTGGCATGGGTGTGGGGCACAGGCAACACCATCACTTGTGCCGGGTTGGCACTGTACATTTGTATAGTGCTCGCTTTTCTTGTGTCTGTGGCGCAATATGGTGGTGACGGTGTCACAGTCTAGGTGGTCAGGGGTGTCTATCTGGTAGGACATCTCCTAGAGCGGCCGGACATGCTGCGTGTGCATGGGGGCTGCTGGGGTGGTAACGGAGGCTGCACTGGTGCTGCATGCAGGGCCTGTCTCCCCCCTCCTTCTATTCCCTGTGTCTCCTCAGTGGGGTGGGCGTGGTGTTGTTGTAGGGGTTTGTGTGGTTGTGGCCTTGCTTGTTCGGTTGGTGTCATCTTGGAGTGGGAGGGGGGTGGTGTGTGGGTGTGTTCCTTTTCTGCTGTGGCAAACTCCTGGCCTCTATCTGTGTTGCATGTGTGCACCTGTGGCTCTGGGTCCCACTGCTCAGGGTTCTTTTCTCCTTCTCTGAGATGCCTGTATGTACTCCATGCCGGTAAGGTACTTTACGGCCTTGAGGAGGCCGTAATTTACGTGTGCTCTTTACTTGGAATCAGCTCCAGTTTACGCCATGCCGTTAATTTCGCCATGGTGGAGCGCGCGCGCGACCCAGGTACGTAAATTACGGCATTGTAATTTACGGTGCCGTAATTTACGGTCTGTGGGGTTGGAATAGCATGGAGCGGAAAACCATGCCGGTAAATCATTACCGGCATGGTTTGGACCTTACCTCCATGCTCGGAATGACCCCCCCTGTCTGTTAGCTCAGTTTGTTTGATGCCTGGTTTCCCTCTAGATGCATAGAGATTTATTTTAGCAAACTGAACTGTGTTGGATCTTGGAAGGACCAAGTTAATTAGATGTAACACGGAGGCACACACAGGGTCACAAGACCCAGATGAAGGGATCTCCCAGGATCGAAGAGTCACCTGGGGGCTAACCATGGGCATAAGAATCACCTAAGGACCAACCTGAGGTAGGAGGGTCACCAAGAAACCTACCTAGGCCATCTTGTGACTAAAACAGGGGCAAAGAGAGTCACCTGGGTCCTGGGAAGAAAGGGACTTGGGATCTAGCCCAGAGAAAAACAAAGAGACATTTTCACAGTGACCACAAATAAATCCTCTCAAAGTATGTTCCCGTGTTTTGTCCTATGAAGTTATTACATCATTTAACTCAGAGCCCTAGGTCCTTCTAACAGCCATGTGTCAACATGTGTGATCTTGAGCGGATGAGTGAAGTAATGGCACCTGATTTGCCAGAGAAATCAGCGACACACATTCCACATCACAGCCTGAATAGCTCACATTTGTCACACTTTACAAAACAAAAACATTTTCTTGACACGTTACTCCATTTCCTCTTTTGGAGGTCACAAAATGAATGTAGAGCTTCCTGGAACTTGTACATATGCAGTATAGCCGGCTTCCCTCCATCCTGCTGACTCCTGCTGACTCTGAATGCAGGGAGGTGCATTCAGACCCGCATTACCCCAGTCTGCATCTCCAGTGGTCCCTGCAAGACTGGTGAGGCAAAACACCCTGGCCCATGTATACTTGTGTTCTGAACTGTCAAAGGGAATCCATGTGGCTGTGTACAGTAAGCCAACCCAGCTTGCTAAAGCTGAGTGAACGCTCAGTGTTTTCACGCAACTGGCATGGCTCCACCATAATGTGTGATGGATGAGCCACCCTTGCCATGCACTAAGCAAGCCAAGCATTCTAAACTAGACAATGTCCATCAAAATACATCTATGTGTCCATAAGAATAGTACATGCTATAGTGGGTTGGAAGAAGGAGTGAAACACGTTTTATGTACTCATTTTAATGAAAAACATAAGAATAATGCCTATCTCTCCCTTGTTAAAGGGAATACCTGCCTATCTAAAAGAAATAAAGGTGCTCCTCAGAAGTCAGGAAGTCCAAGGTAAATATGTCCTGTGTCCAATCTAACTCTATCTGACCCTACCACTAAATATAACTAAAGTAAATGTGCCAAAGAATGTCTCTTCTTCCCCTGGTCTTTTCTTCTTCTTGGATAGTCTTTTTATATTCAGATTTCTTTTTGGTTTATGACATTTTAGCGTAATCTCCTTTGATAGTCTCTCTTATCAAGTCTTGTAGTTCTTCAAACTGACCCTTGGGTCTCGTGCTTTCTGTTGCCCTAGTTTTAGAGTACATTTCCTTCCAGTAATTCCTCACACGCTTGTTGTCACATATATGTTCTTCCAAGTCTCTTTGCTAATGCTTTTTAATTTATGTTTGCCTTGATTGTCGTTTAGTCTTTCTTTGCCAAGGTTTCTCTCTCTGAGGCTGCCTGCTCTTGTATCTTGTTCACTGGCAATCTTTTTCTCATCTTTCTCCTTGTGTGCTTCTGGCTTGTTCTTTCTCCAGCCTTCAACTCTGTAGATATAGGGTTCTTCCTCACAGGGTTCTCGTTCCCCGTTTCTGTTGGCTCCCCACCTGGGTTAGTAAAATCTCTTTCTTATATATTGGTCACAGCCCTTGTAATCAACTTTCATCAATGCAATCTCGTCCTTAGGACTGGAACGATTCCCTCTCTACAAGTTACACCGGTCTTCCCCAACCAGGGTTGTTTGTTATTTGCTTTCTCTGGTTTTTACAGTTCCAATCATTCGATTTTATAGTTGTGTTCTCAGCCTTAGGACTCAGATGAGTTTCTTTATGCATGTAATGATTTTCAGGTGGCCTCTGCCTATTCCCAACTTCTCTGGTACCTTTTATTGTACAAGTAAGGGTTGCAGGGCTCAGCTCATGCTCGGGTACTGCTTCCCCCTCTTCTCGCTGCTTGGGTTCCCACTCTCTGTTCCTCATCGGGTGCCTGCCTTCCATAGATGCTGGAGATCGGATGCCGATCAGCCTTCCCCAATTGGTAGTCTCAGTGCTGTGTTCCTGGTTATACTGCCCACCAGTCTGCAAGTGTGGTCACCCCACTACAAGGTACTTCTCTCTGTTTCTTCTCATACCGCTTCCTTTGTGGTTTCATACGCCAGGTCTCTGGCGTCTCCCACTGTGTTTCCCTCGCTCTTCAAAAGTTGCAGGCTTCGCAGCCTGGTTTTGCCCCACCTTCACATGGCGTTATGATATCAGGGGGCTTCCCCTGCGCATATCACTCTCCTCACCTTCTGTCCTGACTCATCGTAGTTAAATACTCCTCTCTGGTTAAAGACGCATCTTCCCTTTTCCTTCCACATTTGTTTCTTTTCACATTGTCTTCAGCCAAACGTAAAGATGCCACACTACTCTTCATAGACAATAGTCCCATATATGCAGCTAGGGTAGTTGATTTAGGGAGTTGCTTACAGCAACGGCAGTCGTTGTCCAGAAAGGGGGAGTCTCGCCTGGTTAAATCCGACTTGCCTCGACCTCTAGGGAGGGTCTTGTAGAGCAGGCTCACCTCCCTGGCCTCATAGGGGGAGTCTTCCCCCTTGGGGAGAAGGGACGAATAACTGCGATTCGTCACAATGCACATAAGAAGCACTGGACGCAAACAGAAAAGGTTTGAGCCAAAGGAGATACATCCGTATCTTGCTGGATTCTGCAGGATGGTGCAGCAAAAGCCTGCATCCTGGCTCCTGTTAAACAGAAACCCTAGACACCCGGGGGCTGCCTGAGCAGCCATAGTGGGTCTCTAGTCCCAGAACTGATGGTGCAATTTTGACCCTGGCGACCCCTAGATGAAGCACCAAACAAACCATTGTTTCATTTGGCACTAAATGCCTGGCTCAAGAAAGCACGCATTGTGATGCCTGATCAGTGACTGGAGGTTATTTTACAAAGATTAGCAGATTCCATTAGCACCAAAATTCACCAATTAATTCCTTGATAATCCAAAATTCTATTGATCGGCTTATTTTAGTGATGCTGGATAATCTATCAGAACATACTGCAAGAACACTGCTTTCACACCTGGGGTCAGTCTTGGGGATTTCTCATTATCTGCATGGAGCGGATGTATGCGCGGGAGACCAGATGAACCCCGGGTTTCTGTTCCTATATCCTATATCCCCGTCATGAGGATAATTTACCTGGAACGCCACCATTTGTGCATGTCCACATGGTGGTAATGGTGGCAGCCATGTAAAAGTGTGGCGGTCACCATTAATAAAGAACCATCCCTGGCCTTCACACATGCAGAGTGGTGAGCAGGGTCCATAGGAAACCATGAGTCTCCATCTGCATCAACATTGTGATGCCGGTGGAGACGCATGCGGATTCTCAGCTTGAAGTGGGGCAACAAAGAATCAGATTTTAAACTCTGCTTCCTGCTCAAAGCACTGGATTATATCTAAGATTGCATCAAACACGCATCTTTTTTTTAACATTTTTTTTTATTGATTTTAGTTGAATTTAATCAACTTTTTCAATTTATAACAACACATTTATCAAAGATTACATATAAAACACATGAAAGTATAAAACATAAAACCATAAAATTGAAGCATTCTCTTCAATTCATCATATCTAGAAGAACATCCTAGAATATTAATATCACATATAACAATGAAAGTGAAATGAAGAACAACAATAACCACGACAATTAATAAAATTAAAAGCTTTCCTAAGCCACGAAAAAATAAAGAAAAATACAAGTGCAAAAATACCACATATCACTAGTGGTAACATAGAAACAGGGCAATTAGCATTTGACATTCATGTCGTAATCACTTTGTACATGGAAGTGTTCATATTAGTTAAGCATCACACAAGGTTGTAAATCCTTATAGAACGCGCTATATATCAAAACAACACCCCCACTTGCACCAATACTGGTGATTACATTTGAGTTTTACATTGCCAGTCAATTGGCAGAACAATAAATATAACACTCACAGATCTCAAAGGACATTCACCATTAAGGATCAGTCTATTTTATCAAATCTAAAGCTCGCAGAAAGTTGATTGTTGCCAAACTTATACTCATGCAGTTAGTGGTAGAAATCACAAGCCATCTAAATTCATGCCTCATCTGACTAAAATAGGCTAAGTGTTTACTGCAGTGACTTTGTCTTAAATGCATAAGATCAGGACAGTCTACTATGACATGCTCTAAGGTTTCAACAGTTGTTATATTGTTACAAAAACGACACCATGAGGATTCAGGCGCAATCTCTTTCCTGCGTGCTTGAATTTCGCGAGTGGGGCATAAATTAAAACGCATGCGCAATAATGCATTCCTAATGGTAGGAGAAGGAGCTTTACACAGATAGAATGCCATTTCTCTGTAACGTTTTGCAGCGAACACAGAGGGGTCAAAGTCTTTATACTTCAAACAGGAGTCTCTGGTATCAATCCAATCCATCATATAGAGCTTTTTCTTTGCTCTATCCGGATCAGAGACAAGAGTTTCAATGGAAATTTCCGCATTTATTAATATGGATAAGATGTTTTTAGACCATATTTTAGGAAACTGATGGGAAGACGACAACAGATAACTGGATACTGTGGCTAAGATTGAATTATCAAGTGCAGATAATAAGCATTTTCTGAACAAGCTACATAAGCGCCAATTATACATTGCCAATAGCGAGGTCAGTCCCAATTAATATCGAATCATCGTCCCTGGAGTGCTTTGTGGCAAGTGAAGAATTGCACGCCAAAACTTTGCTTCCAATACATTCAGAAACACTGGTTGAATCACACTATATGTTTCTAAACTGTATAAAATGGTAGGGATGACATTTTGTATCCAAAATATAAGGGCAGATTTAATAGGAAATTTCCCATATTTGTACATAATGAGTCGAGTCTGGCGTATTGCTGCGAGAATTTTAAATTCAATTTTTGTTAGCTGGGATTGAATAGTCTCGGGTCCATCAAATAAGATGTCCAAATATATGTAGTTAGGAACCACCTCGAGATTTATGTGTTCTATTTTCCAGATCATTCGATGACTACGCTTGCCTTTTGGAGTATAGACAACAATTTGAGTTTTCTTGTTGTTTACCACCAACTCATTAGATCGAAAATATAGACATAGTGCTGCTAGGAGGTTTTGAAGACCAATAGGTGTTTTAGATATTAGCACTAAGTCATCCGCATACCATAGCGCTTTCACCTCGATGTTGTCCAATTTCGGTGCATCTGCGCAAACCTCGTCAAGGGCACTTCTGACGTCATTGATGAAAAAATTGAACAGCGCCGAGGCGAGTATGCATCCCTGCTTAAGTTCCCCTTTCAGTCAGAACAGCCGATGATAGAAGCCCCTCTAAGTTTAATCTTACACTAATTGAAGTGTTCGAGTGTAATGCAAAGATGATGTCACTTAAAGTTGACGGGCAACCTGCCTTTAACAATTTGTCCATCAGCCGAGGTCTAGAGACTGAATCAAAGGCCGAGTGTAGGTCTACGAACGCAAAGTACATGGGCTTTTTGATGGACTGTGCTCGATGTTTAATAGCGTGAAGAGTGATTAAGTTCACCGCAGTCCCTAGACCTGCAACAAAGCCTGTCTGGGCGGGATCACGCTGCTTTGCATTGAAGGTCCATTGATTAAATTCCTTCAACACCAAACGGGAAAAAATCTTGCCCGGCGCATCTAGGAGAGCAATGGGGCGATAACATTTTGGATCCTTACGATCACCCTTTTTGTAGATGGGAACTATTAAGGATGTGCGCCATGATTTTAGAATTATCTTAGTTAGTAAAATGTGTTGAAAGGTATTGTATAAAATAATGGCCCATTCTTCTGGGTTCTGTTTGAACATGTAATTTGTTAGACCATCCGGTCCGGCAGCTCTTGAAGAAGATGACTTACTTATGAATTCCCTCACAATGTCTATAGAGCACTCCAGAGACCAGCTTGAAGAAGCTCTCTGAGTATATTCATACTTAATCATGTTATGATCAGCATATAGTTGAGATAAATGCTTTACCCGTTGTGCTTCTGGGACACCATTTTATTGGAGCTCCAGTTGAGAGGAGAAATTACACTAGTTCAATAATTGCCACACTTGTGCCGAGTTTTTCAAACACGCATCTTTTCCTGCCTCCATATTGTTTTGTTGGGCCGTCAAAATTAGTCTGTCTGTATTGAAATATTTCCAGAAATTGTGTGTGGGTTTTCAGTGCTTTGGGTTGGTGGGCTACACTTGTTGTCTGTATTTCAGAAATGTTTGTAAAATTCCAGGAATAAAACTACAATTTTGGAAATTTGGCCACATTTTTCTCAGACATTTCAGGCACTTCAACAAAGAAATTCAGAGCGGTTCCATGGAATGTAGGAGTAATGAAAATTCCAAAATCCAGTGAAATACCTAGATTGTTCATGGATTTGGTGTAACATCCACATACAATGCATTTTATTGAATACATTTTGGTGTAGTTATTAACCAAAATTGGAGAAGATACTGACTGAATAAATCGATTGTTGTTTAGAGTACCAGCCTTGTTGCTCTGGGGCACAGAGTAAGCTACATTTCTTTGTATTCCCTTGGTGGTGACAATTGGCCCTTGGAGGAGGTGTGTACCACGAGAGTCTCAGTGGGAAAAAATAAGTGCTTGAAACGTTGGCGGGGGTTCCAGTGCCACATCGGATTGGACCCAACATTGCAGTATGGTAGTTCCCAGTGTGCACCAAGTTGCGCCTTGAGAACCTGTCTCCCATTTAGCTGACATGTGAGTCCGGAACACACCCAGGTTCTGCAACTGAGGATCTGCCATGGGGTATTGAGAATCCTCCTTGAACTGTGTCATTTAGGTTGCAGGGGGAGTCTTGCGTTAACCTGAGCATCCTGGTGAAGGTGTCAGTGCCCAGATGCCCCCAAAAGTCAGCGCGCAACTTTAAGGATTCGGATTGGTGTCTCTTTGGGGCTCTGATGGAATTTGTCCAGGACTAGCTGCTACTGCGGCTTGAGATAAGATGGATGGGGATTGCACAGTTATGGCGGAAGGCCCTTGCACAATCTTATTAGTGCTGTGCTTTCTCTCTAGACCTAGGGGATTTGTGGCCTGTGGGTGTCTGTGTGGTAGAAGGAGTTGCCTGACATGGCTTCATTTAAGTTGGCTTTCTCTGTAGGGGTTATAATGCCAAGTAGCTTTGCCACTTCTTTCATGCCCCGCCTAAACTGCATTGTTTTATTTAATGTTACTCCGTACATTGCGGCTTTCCTTGTGTTTGGGATTTTTAATTAGAGGTGAGTAGAATTGTCACAACCAGCCTTCCATAAGAACATTATTTACAGACTTTTATGGGGCTAATGAAGACCGCCATATATTATAAATCTATAACGCACATCAAGTTGCAATACTATTGTTCCAGGTAATTAATGATTTTGTTCCAAGCCCTTCACATTTCAGGTGAAACTGGCCACCCTATTCAATGTACTGCTGATTTCTTGAAACTGTTATGTTCCATCAGAATCATGTCTCCCCTTAGTGTAATGTTGAAATGCATTCTCTTTTATTTCCACCCCAGGTATCTTTACACCAAAAAAATCGAAATGTCCTCTTCTTCAGTGAAGTGTATTCATAAGATGGCGTCAACGTATGGTGTCACAGCGCTTCAGGAGTACTGTGGGCAGCTGTTCGCATTGGTCCTCCCAGCAGACTCTACCTTCAAGACCCAGCTGGACTTGTACAGCTATGCTATTTCCAGCGACGACGCCCTGCTGGAAGGCCTGTGCCTGCAGTACCTGGCCTGGAACTGTGAAGCCTTCTCTCAGTCTGCAGCCTGGCTGAGACTCACCTCTGAGCAGCTCCGAGCCCTGCTATCTAGGACTGACGTAGTCGTTCCCAGCGAGCTCTTCCTCCTGAAGGCCCTGGAGAGTTGGCGCTCTGTCCAGAACCCCGGGAACGAGAGCACCCAGAAGCTGATCAAGGAGATCCGATTTCCCATGATGCAGCCTGAGCAGCTGTTTGAGCTCCAGTTTAATCTGTCTATCTACAAGAACTTTGAGCCCATATTCCAAGAGATGGTCCTGCAGGCCTTAGAGTTCCACACTGTGACCTTTGCCAAACTGAAGCAGCACAAGGACCTAGGCAAGGATATGTACCTTCCTCGGATCTACACTTCCACTACTTGGAGCTACCACATGACAAAGCTACCAGAGGCAAAGCCGCCGCAGTATAACCCACACCAGTACAACTATTACAATCAATACGGCCACATGGCGTCTTACAATCCAGCCACTTCCTTCACAACCCCAAAGCACAACAGCTTTGTCTTCAACAACCAGCAGAACTCATGGACTGTAGTGTACCTTGCCGATTCCCAGGATTGTGCAAACAATGGTTACACGTGTTCATCCACCAACGTCCCCATCTTGGGCCTACGTCTCAGCTCCAGCACTGATGCCAGCATTCAGTACGAGAACAAGGCCATCTTCCTCTGCCAGGGCTCGTATATCTCTGATGTCCAGGACTTTAAGCAGAGCATGTCCATTGTCCCCACAAATAGCACCGGATCCTTCCCTTGCCCTGACGGCTATGCCAAGTATGTGTATGTGGTGCGCCCTGTTTATTTACGAAATGACTGATTCTCATGGGGGCAGCCCAGGAAGGTCCGAGGCGCATCATAGGGAGCCGGGCCCACTGCGGTGTCCTCCTGTAACTCTAAGCTACCTCTGGTATCCCTGAACATGCTCTCTGGACCTTTACTCAGACACCAGAAGCACCTTAAATTTATGCCAAGCCTCTGTCCTGGAGAAGTGGGTGATGGAGCGCCAAAGCATCTCTGGTGTGCCCTTGCACATCTGGTGCGTGTGATCTTGCCTGAAATGGTGGGGGCATCTGCGTTTCTTTCCAGGGTGACTGGTGTAATTTGTATCTTAAACATGTCTTAGTAATTCTGTCATTCATTCTTACTTTACTGTTACCTTTTGGATTTTCTTTATTAATTTTCAGAGGACTGAACTACCAAAGTGTCTACGATGTTGAAAATTGTCTTTAAGATCCCAGAAAAGACATTTAAAGTTTACACTAAAATACATTTTACACATACCTGACATCTCCCATCAACTATGAGCCTATACAAAGGGACAAGCATATAACTCAAGAACCCCACTCTCCTGAGCCTCTCAGGACTTCAATTCCAGTGCTTGGTATGTGATACACTTCTGCTTTCTGCTTTTCTGAGCCAATACCGTCAAACATGTGTGGTGATGGGTTTATAACTTTGCCTGGTTCAAATAAACGGTGCCCTTTTCACCCTTATTTCTGGGTCCAGTGTCTAACCTTCTGTCCCAGGTCAGAAGCATTATTTTACCTCAAACCAAGTAATCAGTCAAGAATTGCCTTACAAATGCACAATAAATAATTAAATATGTTTTATTATTTTCTTAAGTAACAATACAGATTTCCAATATTAGGTGGGCAATGCTCTTACAGGTAAAGACTATCATTCTTCAAACATTATTAAGCAATAGGCAACATTAATGGTTGTGACAGCCCGACATCTTATGAACTTGCTCCAAACTTGTGCTATATGTGCCTAGTGGGCATGAAATGAAAGACGGGGAAGTGGTGTGGTAAGTCAGAAGTAGGACTCGGACAAAGGGGTGGCATTCTACACAAAGCCTTTATTGAAATAATAAGAAAAATACTGACCTTTCCCTATAACTAAAGGGTTTGCCCTACCTAACAAAACTCTAGCTAAACTATGGGGCTCGTCGTCAGGGTGGTTGTCCAAAGGTAAAAGTCAGTCCTCTGCCCAAAAAACGATCCTACTCTGACCCTACCACTAATCAAAAGGAATCATCATAAACAAAAATGGGCTCATGAGAATGACTCCCTTCTCCTGGCTCGGCATGCTCAGCCTTAGTGGCTGATCTTCTTATAGTCCCTTGCAATAGTTCGGATTAGTCCCGGAAGCAACAAAAGAGGCTTCTACGGTCTTTATCAAGTGTCCAATTAACAATAAAAAGGGCTCAGGGGAATGACTCCCTTCACCTGGCCGCGCTTGCTCAGCCTTTTTGACTGATCTTCTTATAGTCCCTTGTAATAGTTCTGATTAGCCCGGGTAGTTCCTGAAGGGGGCTTCTTTATCAAGTGTCCAATGACTATTTGGTCTCAATGTTCAAAATGGCTCTTTCCCCAACTGTGGCTCATTTACTATCTCTCTTCTGTTCTCTGGACCTTGGTTAACGGTATTGCTTTTCCAACTACTACGACGACGAGGTGTCCCCATCGTCTTCTAGACTGTGTTGGTAGTTTTCCCCACTACTAGGATAAGAGAGATAACTACCGAGGTCCTCTTGAATTATTTCGTAAACTTTGTAATCACTGTGATGAGGGAGACCACTGCTGTAGTGCTTTTGGCTTTGCTTAGGGTTTTAACAAGCACTGTGATGAGGAAGATTACTCCTGTAGCACTCTTGGTTTGCTTAAGATCCTCCCAATCACTGTGACGAGGGAGATTACTCCCATAGTACTCTGCTTTAATAAGGGTTTTCCCAATCACTGTGATGAGTGAGATTACTCTCATAACACTCTTGACTTTTCTTATGATTTTCACACTCTCTGTGATGCAGGAGATCACTCGTGTAGCACTCTTGGCTTTGCTTAAGGTTTTCACAATCACTGTGATGAGGAGGATTACTCCCGTAGCACTCTTGGTTTTTCTCAGGGATCTTATAATTCCCCAGACCCCTCCCGGGTCTCCCGCTGCACCCTTTACCATTGACTCAGCGGAAGCGCATCACCGGTTCTTCCTGGGGTTGCGGGCTGGCTCCTCTTCTGGTAAATGCAACTAGTGTTTCACATTCTGGGTTCTCGTGCCTCTGCGGCTCCGCGGACCCCTTGGTTTGGTGGTTCTGGCACTGTTTGCGGACCACATGATCCACCTCCTTGAGGTCACGCCACCATCTGGATTTTCCCAATTTTCAAGTGAGTCGGTTCTTCGCCAGCTCACAGAGTGCTTCTCTGACAGTTCCACACAGTCCCCTTAACTGAGGACCAGCTTCCTTCCACGGACCTCTCTTCCCCAGGTTTGAGCTTCAGGTTTGAGCTTCATAGGCTCTTTCTGATTGGACACCGGCTTCTCTCTTCAGCAAGTCCTTCCTCTGTTTTTATCCCATATTGTTGGTTCCTCATCAGCAGAGGATGGCAGTCCTTCCTTTGTTTCCGAGAGGTATTCTTTATGCCTCCTTGGGGCCAACTCTTCCAAGTACTATCTATTTTCAATATTTTCTCTCACGCGCTGTTTTCTTCATTTCCATGGCCTGAGAATATTTTCTTAGTCACCACTAAAGCTGTGACAAACCAACAAAGTGCACAAGTTCACCCCATTAATGCTGTGCCTATGTAGTATTGAATGGTAACCTCTAAACACCCAAGGAGCTATTGCCCCAAGACTGTGCTACCCCAGACAAAGATGGTCTGCCTAAGTATGTGGCAATTGCAGAACATTTGTCTCAACATACCATTCTTAGGCTCAGATTCCCAGCAAACATCAACCATCACTTAAACACACTATAACTTTGTTCACAGTTTCATTAATTTCTGCTGCAGTAGTATTATGGTTCAGGTCTATTTGACGTTAAACTTTTTCCAGCTGTCTGTCTGATCCATAACCAATTTCACAGACCATTCACCCTTAGTTTTGTTCAAGTCGGCCTCAGTAGCCTGCCTGGATGGAGATAGTCAGCCCCATGCAATCTGTTCTCCTGAAGCAACTTGCCAAATTTAAGTTATTGGGTGATATGTGCGGTCTGCATGCTCATCACAGTCTCCAGGAACTCATAACACCATTCAGACTGACATGCTGTGCTCTTCAGGGTTCATCACTATCCCTCTGGTTCTTTAACTCCTGCACCCAATCCTTAATAGAAATCCTTCACCATTTTGGAACAGACTTTAATGGTCATGTCGAGAACCTGAAACTAAGAATACATCTGGACGTGCACCACCAGCCTGATAGCCTAAACCTGGGCAACCGTCTATCAGCTATCAGCTAACCAAGCTACCAGGGGCCATAAACCAACAAGGGACATATCTGGTGAAAACTGCGATGCTGCTATGTGATCACACCACTGACCCAATCTCCCACAAGTGGTGGCCCAAAGATGTTGGGCCCAGTACCAGCTATTGCAACGTGTGTGAAGAATCTGGGAGTGACATTTGACCACTCTCAATCCTTCTTTAATCACATCTCAGAGACAGTTAAGGCATTTACTTTACATTGAATTTCCTTGCAATGTGTTCCCAGCTCTAAATATGTCACAGAAAATTCAGATTTTGAAAAGCCTGACCACCTAAAACCTGATTACTGCATTAGTCTCTTTTTAGGTATGCCTAAAAAAAGAGACTTCAGGCCACACAAAACGGAGTGGCCTGTCTAGCATTGAGCTGGAAAAAACAAGTACACATTTCAGGAGAATTGGAAGTTCTCCATTATCTAACAATCAGTAGGAATAATGTTTAGGACCTTCTGCGTCACCAGGCACAGGATATGGAACTCTGGCCTTAAATATCTTGTGGAACTGGTCAACCAAGTACACCCTCTTGGACCTGTCAGCGGAATTTGACTTAGTCGACCACAAGGTACTCTGTGATTACCTCGCTTCAACAGCCCATTTTTTCCAAGACTGCCATCACATGGATTCAATCTTTCCTAAATAACAGGACCAATGCGAGTCTTCTCGCCATCTGCATCAGCTGACCCTATACCTATTACCTGTGGTGTGCCCCAAGGGTCATGTGTATCGCCAACTTTGTATAACATCTTTACAAAGCTATTGTTTGATGAATTGGGCCGTCTGGGTGTCACCTACACAAATTATGCAGATGACACCCAGATACTCCTACCTCTTACAGGCGTCTATGACACAGATATACGACGCGTGAACAAAATCTACACAATCATTCAGGCATGGATGGCCGTTCACGGCCTCTGCCTGAATGACGACAAAACGGAACTCCTCCTGGTTGGTTCACCACCCAACATAAACAAAATAAGCCCTAACTACACTACTCTCAATATAGATGGGAACAACATCACTATCGCCAAAGATGTAAAAACATTAGGCTTCTATCTTGACGCTACCTCCAACTTAATCAAACAAGTGTACATGACCGCCTCAGCTACTGCCTATACGGGCAAGCTGATAAGGGCCTGTAGATCACTGCTGTCAACAGAAAGTTGTATCACACTAACTAGAGCACTCATACTGTCCAAACTGGACTATTGTAATGGTCTCTACTTAGGTGCTAATAAGACTGTACTCAACAAACTACAGATAATGCAGAACAATGCTCTAAGAGCTGCATTAAATACAACGAGAAGAGAGCACATCTCAGCAACTAGAAAACACTGCAAATGGCTTTCTATAAAAGAAAAGATTGAACTTAAAACTTTATGCCTCACCTTTAAAGCACTGAACCATACAGCCCCTCCGTACCTCACTGAAAGATTCACCTTGAGATCATCCACACGAATTACCAGATCATCTAACACATCTTGCCTAGTGGTCCCAAGATACAACTTAAAAAGATCAGGTGGATCTAGTTTCCCGGCCATGGCCTCCCAACTGGGGAACACCCTCCCATCGGACATTAAATCTATCCAGGTATTCTCCAATTTCAGGAGAAGTGTCATCTCCTGGTTACTTAGCAAGAACTAGTTAACAGTAACTCAGATTTTTTAACTTCACTTCATAAACGATTAAATTATCCACTTGACTATCCTCTACCTGCTTCATCTATCTGAACCTGCATATCTAGTCTGCCTACATTTTAGCTACTTAGTAGAACAACTGCTCTCTACACTTGTCTTGCCTGTTTTCCAGCCATGCAAAAACATAACTTTGGAACTGTAACCTCTTATCAATGCCTATGCTTGTAAATTGTCTCCTGATACCTTCCTGTAACTGTTTATAATGTCTATGCATGTACAAACTGTATTCCTAACTACACTGCCTATGTCTGTAACATTCTACTTGTCTTAAAAGCGCCCAGATACCCCTGGGTCAGGGGCGCTATATAAATAAAATAAACAAACAAACAAACCCTGAAGAGTACTCTGAGGCCCAGCACTGACAATAATCTGTTCCCTGATTAGGGAAGTGAAGACCGACTGTATCTGAGGTCACAACCTGAATCTGATGTCAGCTGTTCTCTTGCACCAATGGTACATTTAATAGCCTTCTAGGCCAATCTCCTGTACGCAGCGTGACGCTGTACCATGTCCCATAGGAATTCCTCCTCCACGCGATCAGGAAGGGGGTGGTCTGCTCAAAGGTCATGGTCGGGGCATTGTGAGTTACAATTCTTTTCTTGTGTTGAGCTCTCTGTCCTAGAAGGCCTTGTGAGAAGTACAGAGGGTTTAGAATTTTACAATTCATTCAAGTGGTCTCAAAAGGAATGCCCATAATTCTTTGCCCTTAGATGGACATTTTGTGGGTTTGAAATCTAGGGAGACCAGTGTAAACAATATTGCAATAGTTCTGCATCAATAAGATCAGGGATCTGGTGAGTGAAATTCAGAGACCAGAAATTGTATACAATTTGCATTCATAATCATATCCACACTCGTAGCGCCATATGTTGTTCTTGGGGGAAATATTATAGCACACACCCAGTCCTAGCTCATCAAAGATACACAGAGTTAGCTTGGCCCAAAGAGGCCACTTTCACCATACACTTCTTCACTGGGAATGGAAAAAGAAAAATTTACAAGAAACAGAGAAAGCTATGGACAAGCTCAAAAGGTACCAGACACCATCGTATTGTATTGTATTGTTTATTTCACTGGGAATGGAAAAAGAAAAATTTACAAGAAACAGAGAAAGCTATGGACAAGCTCAAAAGGTACCAGACACCATCGTATTGTATTGTATTGTTTATTTATTATAGAGCGCACCTGGCCGTTAAGCAACTGGTCACTTACAGAAAATAAATCTTGGGTTACAGGTACATAAATAAGTTACATTTCTTATGTTACAGGATCATATATCAAGCATTTCTTATGTTACAATGTCGGAAGACTTACAGGTGAGATATGTTACATATATCAAAACATTTCTTACGTTACAATGTTGGATGACTTACATGGAAGCTATGTTACAGTTACAAGTGTTTACAAAGAATATACAGAGTATTTGGTACAATTGGGGCATTTAGCAGTCGTTGGTGTTAAGCCAGAGTTTAACGTTAGCTTTGAACACATGGAAGGAAGGGGTGGCTCTAAGTGCATCCGGGATGGAGTTCCAGAGATGAGCTGCTAGGACCGGGAAGCTGGACCCACCAGTTCTTTTCAGTTTAAAGTTGGGGACTTTGATGCTGTTTGAGAGGGCCTTTCTGATGGGACGTTCAGAAGTGTGCTTTGTGAATTTTTCTGTGAGGTATGCAGGAGCTTTGTTGTTCAGACAATGGTGTGTAATGTTCAGAGTTTTAAATTTGATACGGTCATTGATGGCCAGCCAGTTGACGGCTCTTCTATGGGCAGATATGTGTTGCCCTTTGGGAATTCCTAGGGCTGTTCGAAGGGCATTGTTCTGCAGGGTTTGGAGTTTGTTGATGTTATGTTTACTGGTGCCTAGGTACAGTGCATTACAGTAGTCTAATTTGGAGAGGATGAGGGCTTGTGCTATGGTGGTGAAGCTATCTGTGGATAGGTATGGTTTGCAGGCGTGGATAAGTTTGCAGGTGTAACTCGTTGCTGAGGCTGTAGCATTTACTTGCTTGTCGAGGGTGAGAGCTGAGTCTAAGTAGAATCCTAAGGTTTTGACTTCCTTGGCTACCTTGATTTTGATGCCATCGATCATGATGGAATCGTACAGCTGGGGTAATTTATTCAGTTTGTTGGTAGACCCGATGATTAAGAGCTCAGTCTTGTCGTCGTTAAGACATAGGCCATGTGTGGGCATCCAAGTTTGGATGATTTGGTAAAAAAATTGTACGAGTCTGGTGTCCTTTTCATAGTCACCCTGGATTGGGATAGGAATCTGGGTATCTTCGGCGTAGTTGGTATATGAGACCCCTAGTTTGTCCAATATATCAAAGAGAGGCTTTGTAAAAATATTGTATAACGTGGGGGAAACACATGACCCTTGAGGGACTCCACAGGTGATGGGGACTGGATCCGCTGCTGCTGAAGGTGAGAAGACTCTTATGGTTCTCTGGTCCAGGAATGAATTTATCCATGCCGTGGCTTTAGTAGAGAAGTTGGCTGCCGATTTGAGGTGATTGCAAAGTACCTTGTGATCTACCAGGTCGAAGGCAGCTGATAAGTCTAGGAGTAGGAGAATAGAGATGTCTCCTCTGTCTTTGCGCTCGTCTAGTTGGTTTTTAAGATCAAGGAGAGCCGTTTCGGTTCCATGTCTTGGCCTAAATCCTGAGTGTCTTGTCCCTAGTAGATTGTTGATCTCCAGATACTTGGATCTGATGATATGCAGCTTTATCTAAGATTTTAAGGAGGAACAGGACAGTTGTTATGGGCCTATAGTTCGTTGGGACATTGGGGTCCAGGTTAACTTTTTTTAGGAGAGGTATTATCCAGGCATCTTTAAGGTTAGTTGGCACAGAGCATGATTTAAATGAGGAGTTAATAAATGATGTGACGAAGGGGGCTAGTACGTGTGCAGCCTCTTTAATAATTGGGGCTGGACAGGTGTCACCAAGGCATCGGGACGGTTTCAAGGACAAGATGATGTTCTTAGTTTCCGCAGTACCGATGGCTCTAAAGCTAAATTGGTTAGGGGGTTTAGTTTGGTTGGCGGCAAGTTCCTGGAGGATGGTATCTTGCGTAGAGTGGGCAATGTTGTGGAGGGCGGATTTTGTGGCTAATATTTTGTCTTGTAACATTGTGATTTTGTTGCATAGGGCTTTTTGAATGTTAGTGCACCAGGCTTTGTCTTTGGTACAAGAGTCTATGGGTGCAATTGGGGATTCTAATTCTCTCAGAATGGAGAAGATTTCCCTGGTATTCGAGTTCGCTTTATTGATTCTGTCATTAAACGTCTCTTTTTTTGCCTGAATGATTTGTTTTTGTAGCTGTTCGTAAGGGCAGTGAGAAGGTTTTTGTTGTGGGGAGAAGGGTTTTTTCTCCAACAGGCTTCTGCATGTCGTTTCTCTTTGCGTAGGGCTTTCAGCGTCGGAGTGAACCAGGTGTTCAGATGGGCAATAGGTTTAGATTTAGTGAGTTTCAGCGGCGCAATGGCGTCAATCGCCGAGTTGATGGTGTTATTGTACAGGTCGACTAGATCGTTAGGGTTAGAGATCTGGCTAGAGTGATTAGTGATAGGTTGGATCAGGGGGAGAAGATTCGCGAGTGTTATATTTTTTTTGCAGCGGGTGAGGGCAGGTGGAGCATGAGGTTTGGTAGATTTCGGTTGGGGAAGGTCTGAAATGGTCAATGAAATCAGATAGTGATCTGTCCATATGCAAGGTTCAATTGCTGTTATGAGAGAAACGCAATTGATATCTGCGACCCAATCCAATGTGCCGCCTTTAGAGTGTGTAGGGCCGTTATTCCGAATAGTGAGGCCTGCTTCACCAATAGTGTTAGCTATAGTGGTGGCATTGGAGTCTTTTAGGTCCTTGTAGCCTAAGTTAAAATCGCCTAATAGGATGATTTGTGCACCCGGTTTGGCATTAGTGTTTAATAGGGTGGTCAAGTCTTCTTCAAAGGTGCCTAGTGGACCACGGGGTCTGTAGATAAGATGTATTGTGATAGTACGTGAGGCGGAGATTTCTAGTTTTAGGGAGAGTTGTTCAGCTGACGGCATAGTGAGGCTGTCTGTTTCTTTGATGGTGAGGTTAGCACTGCAGATAAGAGCTATGCCTCCTCCTTTGGAGGTTTCCCTGTCTTTTCTGAAGATGGTAAAGTTTGGCGGTATGAATATCATAAGGGCTGGGCCAGGGGCTTTGTGTAGCCATGTTTCGGTAACTGCTAGGAAGTCGAGTTGGTTACAAGTGATGATGTCAGCAATTTCCGAGGCGTGGGCTATTAGAGATCTAGCGTTGATGAGACCTCCCCGGAGGTTTTGTGTTATTTCGGTGTTATTGCTAGTGTGGACCTTGTTGGGCAAAGTTTCAGAGGATTTGGAGCAAGGGGTTTGAGTGCAGCTAGGTTTCCTTTTGTGCATGTTGCGCCTAGTGTGTTTGAGCTCCTTCTTAGTGTGTGCACTTGGTGGTTTGGGAAGTCTAGTGCCTAGTCTAAGGTTCTTTAGTCCGGTAGGACAGGCCTGAATCTGTTGGGTCTGGGCAAAGGGCGCAGGCTGTTTGGGTAGTCTAGTGCCTAGTACAGAGTTCATTAGTCCGGAAGGACAAGCCTGATTCAGTTGGGTCAGGGTCAAGGGAGCAGGCTGTTTAGGTGGTGACTGTGTGTACAACTTTCTGGCTGGTTCCCTTCCTGTAGGCAGATTGTGGTGAGGGGCTGCCGTAAAGGCTAAGGCAGAAAGTGTAGAGAGTATGGCTAAGTAGCCAATATATGTGTCGGGGTTGAGAGATGTCATAACGGTGTTTGTGGGCAGGTAATCCTGTAGTAGTCTGGTGTTTAGTAGCCGTATAATCTAAGTGTGCAGAGTGCAGATAGGTTCACCTAGATTCAAAATTTGCTATATGAACTAAAATGCATGACTTAGAGTAGTTAGCAACGAGCAGGGCAAGCGACCAAAGGGTCTTGAATAGGTCACAGGGTGCAATGGCAAATGGCCAAAGTGTCTGAATAGGTCACAGGGTACAATGGCAAACAACCAAAGTGTCCAAATGGGTCACAGGGTACAATGGCAAGCAACCAGAAGGGTCTCAGATAGGTCATAGGGTGCAGTAGCTAGCGACCAAAGGGTCTAAATAGGTCACTAGATACAATGGCAAGCGACCAAAAGGGTCTCAGATAGGTCATAAGGTGCAGTACCTAGCGACCAAAGGGTCTAAATAGGTCAAAAGATACAATGGCAAGCGACCAAAAGGGTCTCAGATAGGTCATAGGGTGCAGTAGCTAGCGTCTATAGTGTCTAAATAGGTCACAGGGTACAATGGCAGGCGACCAAAAGGGTCTCAGATAGGTCACAGGGTGCAGTAACTAGTGACCAAAGGGTCTAAATAGGTCACAAGGTACAATGGCAAGCGACCAAAAGGGTCTCAGATAGGTCATAGGGTGCAGTAGCTAGCGACCAAAGGGTCCAAATAGGTCACAAGGTACAATGGCAAGCGACCAAAAGGGTCTCAGATAGGTCAAGGCAGAGAGCACGTACATGGCAAGGGTACCAATCACTAGTGAGACAATCAATAGGCTGTGCTAGTACATTACACATACATCAATCGTGGGCAAGTAAGGAGCAGTGCAGAATACACAAGGCATCATTCAAGAGTGTGGCACATCAAAAAGGCATAGCGCGTCGAGCATTATCAGGCAGAAGAGCAATGTAACAAGCATGTGGAGCAGATCATAATATGTGCGCAGCGGGTTTGGATAATGCAGGATGTGGGCAGATTAACTCAGGAATCACGCATATTAGACAAAGGCAAGCGCAAATAGGGCGCATAGCAGGAAAGCATAGGCAATATGGCTCGTGTTAGCAGGGGTGCTGCAGATGATCACGTTGTTAGCAAACTGAGGGCGGACCCTTGAGACGGTAAGCAGAGCGCCGTATCACAAAGTTACAAAGTCACTAGAGTACATCAAAGGTGGTGCAAGTAGCATAAATTACCTTGCATCGAAGGTGGTCGGGATAGCAAGAAGGGTATTAGAGGCCAGATGAATTGCAGAAATTTTGGGCATAGGAACGGCGCCTTGCGCCTGGCTGCGCTCGGTCAGCTCAGTCAGGGGGATGGCCTTCTCTCTAGGCCTTGCCTCGTTGGCCGGCTCTCGCCTGCCGGTGATTGGTGGTAGAAAATGAAGGCAATTTACACCAATCCGGCAGCAGCATGGGTCGGAGGACAGTCAGGCAGGAAATTCAGACAGGGTCAGGCGCATGGACAATAAAGCGCAGCGGCCATCTTTGATTGCCAAAAAAGCCGATTCTCACACAGATTATGAAAACACACGTGCAGTGTGTGCAGGTAATGGAGGTGGAGAGGCTTGCAGAATATAGCCTGCGGATGCTATAGTATTAAATGGAATTTGGAGCAGAGAGCAGCTTTTAAAAGCCGTGAGGATGGAGGGGGCTCTGAGGCAGCTGGTAATATGTCTGGAGCTTACCTATTTTCCTCTGCATCTCGGGGTCAGCGTAGTCCCCACTGACTTTAACAGGGCACAATGAACAGGAGTTTTGTCCCCATCCTCCTAGAGCCCGGAGTAGGCTCCTTAACGATGGCCCTTGTCGTTGGGACAAGCAGCCTAAACTCTGGTGCACTCCATCACGTACACTTGGCATACTCTGCCACCTGTCTCTACCGGGCAATGGGAGATCTCATTGGTTCATTCAGCTTGCCTAGCCATAAGTCAAAGCACGCATGTATGATGACGTTGAATGTATCATCACGAACTAGCAGAGTCACGGCTTGCTCGTTCATGCCATTGTTTGCAGATGCCTGAGTCATAAATCCGTGTGTGTTCCTTGTGACTACCTGGGAATCCTAACAACTAGTGACAAGCTTTTTGGGAATGACTGCATTGTGGTGCTCATCAATGCATGCTGTGAGCCTTCTTCTATGTGCGGGAGTGCTGTGGCACAGACCGAACATCATCTGCTAACCGCAGAATAGTGCTCCATAACCGAAATGGGTGCAGTGGGAGGGCCAACTCGCTCAATTGATTTCTCTGGATGTCTGCCCCAGAGAGGTATCTGATGTCGTCACAACAGTGCACATCAGCATGCTCTGCTGTGATCCTGTTGCAGGGTGCAAATCATGGGACATAAAAGTGCTGTGCAACCCCTAGGCAGCCAAAGGGACCATGCGGATACAGTCAAAGACACTATTTGGACCCTGGAGTTCTGTACTACCTGGCAGACTACGGTGACACATCCAGAGATACAATCCTTATCGACAGATTTGGAGCTCTCTACTTCCGGTGAGAGTACATTGTCCCAAGAAGGGACCAAGTCCTTTTCAACAGACATTCGAGCCTGTGGCCCTGCACTCATGGGGGCTTCTGTTACTTGAGACTCAGACTGACCATATATGTTCAGGGGGCCCAGTTCCACAGAAAATAGGGTGAATGGCAGTGAAGATGCCTAAATCTTCCACCACCCCTGGGTGGTGGGGGCCTGAAGTCGTGAGAAGGTCCAATTTACACATATCTCAAAATACCCAACAAACAATTCCTATGCAGCTATTTAGAAAACCCTGTCCACCTATTTCCGATCAGCGGTGCACCCTGATTATGAAGGTTTTAACTGCACCAATCCCACCAGGAAGTGGTTCAATCATTGAATGCTTACCATGCACCGGTTCCACCCATTGGCATTTGCCTCCACATTAACTGACGGAGAGGAGCCGAGGGCACACCTAATGAGGGGAACACACATGGAAGGAGCCCTGAGGATGGTCCAGGGGCAAGACTGTAGATCTATCACTGGCTTATCAGATTTCTGCAGGGGTTCAGCACCTCATCAAGGATAATGACTTGCCAAGGGGCAGACGTGCTGCAAAATCACCCAGTTTGTGAGAGTTTCTGGGTTGCAAAATATAACTCAGCTTCTCTGACTATATCCAGGCCAAGCCGTGTTGAAGTCAATGGTGGTCTAGATGCAGTACACCCCGACCAAAGAAGGTGAAGCTTGCGGCAATGATCAGGAGGAGATTTTCTTCCTGTACACTGTCATGGGCATTGGGTCACATAGATGATGTCAGTGTGAGCTGTATCACAATATGAGGAAATTGAATACCTGTCCTGAGTGGCCACTGTTCTTTGGTGAACATTATGGTGAACACTCATTTTGTGATACTCAACCAAAGAACTTAACTATTGCCAGCAAACCTGTGGATCTTCAAGTTTGGTGTGTTTGTGCCCATACCATTGGAGGCGACATTCACAATGATGCCATTGGAGGCGACATTCACAATGACCGATGATCATGTAACAAAATGGGTGCTGGCACTAGAGCAGGCAAGGACATGCTAAATGGGTGTGACATGGTGGAGGCACTGGACGTTTTTCACCCTACTTTTGGATCTTTATAGACGACGTCTCCAGTTTGCTTCAAATATAACAAGCTATGTTACAGTAGGTTACCTCATAAACCAACCCATTTACCTGCAGATCGGTGACGTATTTCAGCCAGTAGCTCTACATCTACATCATGAACAGGGGCCTTTCCACCTGCAAAGGAGTGAAAATGGAACTTGAAAAGTTGGAAAAGATGTATTTATTTATATATATACAAGAGGAACAATGCTCTTTTGATCACAAAAGAACATACAATAGGGAATCAGATTTCACTGGAAGCGGTGAGCTTCTTACAATGGGGTGAGTTTGAGGCACATTCTGACCAGGCTGTGGAGGGGAGTAAATGGAACAGTCATCGGGGACAATACATAAGTGGACATACATAGATTAAGGACAAGCAACATTGCACATTTTTAAGTGCAGGTAGTTGTTACGCCCAGATGTGCTCGGGATGTGACCATAATTGGTGAAGTGCTAGGATGGAGGCAGAGAAAGTGAGAGATAGAGGCGAGGGACAAATGTTAGCTAGCAGGCAGATGAGAGGTAGGTTAAGAGGGTAACTCAAAGGTGAGGTGTTAGGCTTTTAGTTTGGTTGTGAACAAATCCATGTGGACTGTTTCTCGGATGTCCTGGGAAAGAGAATTCCATACAAGTGGAGCAAGCAGAGAGAGCAGAAGCGAGATGAAGCATGTGCAGGGTGGGGAGCCACAATGGTAGTCGAGAAGACAGAGCAGAGATTACGAGAAGGCTTATAGAGTTGGATAGTGGAGGATAGATACAGTGGTGCCTTACCATGGGTAGATTTGTGAACCAGGAGAAGAAATTTAAATCTGGCCCTGTTTTGCATCATCAGCCATCCAGCCTGGTGACGGTACGAGGAAGTAGGTGTGAAGTGAGGGAGTTCAATGAGAGTCCTGTTAGAGAAGTTAATGATCCTGTCAAGAGGACAGAAAGCATAGTTGGGGAGAACAAAGAGGATACTGGCACAGTAGTCCCGTTTACAGAAGATGAGTGGTTAAGAGATGCTTGGTGGCGTTGAAAGGAAGGAGGTGTCTGATTTTCCTAATATGTAGGAGGTTGAGGCGAGCTGCTGTTCCAGTTTTGTAGATGAAAGTAGAGAAGGTGTGAGAAGGGTCATAGATGATGCTGAGGTTCCTAGCTGAAGAAGAGTGGGGGAGAGTATCAGGTGGGAACTGGATAGGCAGAGGAAGAGATGAGAGAGAATATCTGTCAGGGAAGAATAGTACCTCTGTTTTGGTAGAGTTTAACAACAGAGAGTGGAAAGCCATCCAATATTTAATGGCAGAGGGAAAGGTGGACATTTTGATAGAGATCAGAGGAAAGGACAGGAAAAGAGAAGAAGATTTGGGTGTTGTCCAAGAAGAGTTGGAATGAGAACCCAAAGGAGGAGATTAGTGCCCCAAGAGTAAACGTGTAGAGAGTAAAGAGGAGCGGACCAAAGACAGAGAGTTGTGGAACACCAACAGTTCGAGGAATGAGCTGAGAGGTTGAGACAGAGAATTGGCAAGGTACACGGTAGGATTCAATCCAGTCAAGGGCTTGATCGCGAATCCCAAGAAGAAAGAGAGTATTAAGGCAATCAGAGTGAACATCCACTTTGTCAGTATTAGTGACTAAAGTGGGAGATAGAGGCAGAGGATGATGGTAGTGTAGGCACAGTGTAAATTGTAGGAGGGAGTGTGAGGAAGGTCAGGAGAGAGTCTCTAATATTAGTAATTTTTGAAGCAAAGAATTCAGCTAGGCCATTAGCTGGTGTAGTGGAATTGATAAATTGACAAGGGGGGTCCTGGGAGTCTCTCTGCCAGACATTAGTCCTGGTTACGAGAGACTTACCCAGAGTCTTTAGCTCACTATCTTTCACAGAGAAGAAATATCCCAAACATATCAGTCTTTGTCCTGCCCTGGGGCAGTCCAGCACCGAAATGCTAGGCAATTCTCCTCTGAACGAGAGTACCAACAGCATCCCCAGACACGTGTTTCGGTCTGGTTGGACCTCATCAGTAGGGAGGAGCTGTGCCTCTCTAAGAATAGTGAGCAAGGGGTCCACGTCTGGATTCCCCTAGTAACTTAGGGTGAGACCCAAAGTTACTTGAATATGCAAATTGACAAGGGGGGTCCTGGGAGT
Organism: Ambystoma mexicanum; assembly: GCF_040938575.1. Taxonomy (NCBI): domain Eukaryota; kingdom Metazoa; phylum Chordata; class Amphibia; order Caudata; family Ambystomatidae; genus Ambystoma; species Ambystoma mexicanum. The sequence continues at coordinate 1,038,011,108 of NC_090926.1, read as the reverse complement.
CTCTATGCTAGACATTAGTCCTGGTTACGAGAGACTTACCCAGAGTCTTTAGCTCACTATCTTTCACAGAGAAGAAATATCCCAAACATATCAGTCTTTGTCCTGCCCTGGGGCAGTCCAGCACCGAAATGCTAGGCAATTCTCCTCTGAACGAGAGTACCAACAGCATCCCCAGACACGTGTTTCGGTCTGGTTGGACCTCATACTAGGGGTACTCTTGTTCAGAGGAGAATTGCCTAGCATTTCAGTGCTGGACTGCCCCAGGGCAGGACAAAGACTGATATGTTTAGGATATTTCTTCTCTGTGAAAGATAGTGAGCTAAAGACTCTGGGTAAGTCCCTCGTAACCAGGACTAATGTCTGGCAGAGGGACTCCCAGGACCCCCCTTGTCAATTTGCATATTTAAGTAACTTTGGGTTTCACCCTAAGTTACTAGGGGAATCCAGACGTGGACCCCTTGCTCACTATTCTTAGAGAGGCACAGCTCCTCCCTACTGATGAGGTCCAACCAGACCGAAACACGTGTCTGGGGATGCTGTTGGTACTCTTGTTCAGAGGAGAATTGCCTAGCATTTCAGTGCTGGACTGCCCCAGGGCAGGACAAAGACTGATATGTTTAGGATATTTCTTCTCTGTGAACGATAATCCCTCGTAACCAGGACTAATGTCTGGCAGAGGGACTCCCAGGACCCCCCTTGTCAATTTGCATATTTAAGTAACTTTGGGTCTCACCCTAAGTTACTAGGGGAATCCAGACGTGGACCCCTTGCTCACTATTCTTAGAGAGGCACAGCTCCTCCCTACTGATGAGGTCCAACCAGACCGAAACACGTGTCTGGGGATGCTGTTGGTACTCTTGTTCAGAGGAGAATTGCCTAGCATTTCAGTGCTGGACTGCCGCAGGGCAGGACAAAGACTGATATGTTTAGGATATTTCTTCTCTGTGAAAGATAGTGAGCTAAAGACTCTGGGTAAGTCCCTCATAACCAGGACTAATGTCTGGCAGAGGGACTCCCAGGACCCCCCTTGTCAATTTGCATATTTAAGTAACTTTGGGTCTCACCCTAAGTTACTAGGGGAATCCAGACGTGGACCCCTTGCTCACTATTCTTAGAGATGCACAGCTCCTCCCTACTGATGAGGTCCAACCAGACCGAAACACGTGTCTGGGGATGCTGTTGGTACTCTTGTTCAGAGGAGAATTGCCTAGCATTTTAGTGCTGGACTGCCCCAGGGCAGGACAAAGACTGATATGTTTAGGATATTTCTTCTCTGTGAAAGATAGTGAGCTAAAGACTCTGGGTAAGTCCCTCGTAACCAGGACTAATGTCTGGCAGAGGGACTCCCAGGACCCCCCTTGTCAATTTGTATATTTAAGTAACTTTGGGTCTCACCCTAAGTTACTAGGGGAATCCAGACGTGGACCCCTTGCTCACTATTCTTAGAGAGGCACAGCTCCTCCCTACTGATGAGATCCAACCAGACCGAAACACGTGTCTGGGGATGCTGTTGGTACTCTTGTTCAGAGGAGAATTGCCTAGCATTTCAGTGCTGGACTGCCCCAGGGCAGGACAAAGACTGATATGTTTAGGATATTTCTTCTCTGTGAAAGATAGTGAGCTAAAGACTCTGGGTAAGTCCCTCGTAACCAGGACTAATGTCTGGCAGAGGGACTCCCAGGACCCCCCTTGTCAATTTGCATATTTAAGTAACTTTGGGTCTCACCCTAAGTTACTAGGGGAATCCAGACGTGGACCCCTTGCTCACTATTCTTAGAGAGGCACAGCTCCTCCCTACTGATGAGGTCCAACCAGACCGAAACACGTGTCTGGGGATGCTGTTGGTACTCTTGTTCAGAGGAGAATTGCCTAGCATTTCAGTGCTGGACTGCCCCAGGGCAGGACAAAGACTGATATGTTTAGGATAGTTCTTCTCTGTGAAAGATAGTGAGCTAAAGACTCTGGGTAAGTCCCTCGTAACCAGGACTAATGTCTGGCAGAGGGACTCCCAGGACCCCCCTTGTCAATTTGCATATTTAAGTAACTTTGGGTCTCACCCTAAGTTACTAGGGGAATCCAGACGTGGACCCCTTGCTCACTATTCTTAGAGAGGCACAGCTCCTCCCTACTGATGAGGTCCAACCAGACCGAAACACGTGTCTGGGGATGCTGTTGGTACTCTTGTTCAGAGGAGAATTGCCTAGCATTTCAGTGCTGGACTGCCCCAGGGCAGGACAAAGAACTGATATGTTTAGGATATTTCGTCTCTGTGAAAGATAGTGAGCTAAAGACTCTGGGTAAGTCCCTCGTAACCAGGACTAATGTCTGGCAGAGGGACTCCCAGGACCCCCCTTGTCAATTTGTAGTGGAATTGATAGTCATAGACTTAGGAGGAGTGTAGGAGTGAGATAAGGGTGCCCTGTAGCCGGTGAGGATGGTTGAAGTAAGAATCAACGAGGGTTAGGTAGAATTCCCTTTTAGCTCTATCAAGAATGGACTTGAGAGGGGGGCGTGGCCAACCGCCGAATGATGCAGACGTGAGCCGCCATTGCTCTTGAGCCGCCAGCCAGATCCTAAGCTAAATCCTGTGAAAATAGCCATTGTGGACTGGTCAAAACTGCTCAGATAACTGTCCGAATGTGGACGGCATCGATCTCTGCATGAGCGGAGCGGAACCGGTGTAGGATCCCGAAGATACGGCGACCAGTAAACACGGAGCCGCGCTCAACACCCAAGATGGCCGCCGCAGACTCGCCGAGAGCGAAGTATGAAGGGAACACGGCACAGTAACGCGACGCCGGCGGTGTTAGAGGAGGTCGCAGACCACGCCTGGATAGACGGGGATCAACCCTTACTGCGAGACCCCAACGCTGCTGGTGCCCGAAACTCGAGGAGATGCCGGCGTTCTAATCACCCAGGGCGCTGCGACGTGACCAGCCTCCCCACCCTGACTGCCGCCTGAGACAGGACTGCGACGTCAGTCTGGCTTCCGAGACCGATGGGACACGGCCGGACTCAGCCAACACACCCCTGAGGGCCTGGAGCCGTTGGGCCTGCTTGCTGAGACATTGCCGCTACACGCCAATGGAGTTTCAAGTGTCAGCAACAACGTGGGCGCTCAGCTCCGCGTAGAGTGTCCGCGGACCCTCCTGCGTCCCTGAGACGACAATCCCCGCAACACTGAATATTAACGCCGCGGTAAGGAGAGGAGGGTGGCGGCGCACTGGAACTGGGGATTGTGTTTGATGCCCTCGACCCCCCCTTTTTCTTGGAATAGCCATGGACAATATCTCCCGGCTGCCGCCCTGTACACAAAGATCTAACGTCTGGGACTGCCTCTACTACCGTCCCCACAACACAAGTGCGGTGAAAAAATGGGGAAGGAAAAGCCGAGGAAATCCTCGATGCAAAGTCGAATTGAACAATATGAAACAATGCCCGTATCTCACTCTCCTGAACAGCTGCCAATAGTAGAAGCAGATCCCATGGAAGATGAGATCTCCCTCCGTGATATAATGAACGCCATTGCTAGCTCCAGAACCTCGATGGAGAAAAAAATGGATAGCATAGGCGCAGATGTGTCCCTGCTAAGGCATGACCTACAAAAACTAACCGCACGCACTGGAGAGGCCGAGGCGAGGATCTCGGAAACTGAAGACTTCATACGAGGGGCAAATCGCCAGATGTACGCATGATGGCACGGATTAAGATCCTAGAATCAAGAGTTTTGACAGCGAGGGAAGGTCTCGGCGAAACAATATCCGCATACTCGGCCTCCTGGAAAAGGCAGAAGGAGATTGTATGGAACTGTTTCTCGAAGATTGGCTGATAAATACATACGACACGAAAGCCTTCTCGAAATTTTTCTCCATAGAACGAGCCCATCGCATACCGACTGGGAAGGCTGTACCCGCTGCATCCCCGCGAACAGTCATTGCAAGGTTTCTAAATTATAGGGACAGGGATGCCCTGCTCCAACTGGCAAGGTCAAAAGGTACAGTCACATACAACGGATCGAGAATTGCTTTCTTCCCTGACTTCACTAGAGAAGTACAGAAAGCGTGCCAATCCTTCGATCCACTCAGAAAACGCCTGCAAACGATGGGAGTCAAGTACGGATTGGTATTTCCCTCACAGTTAAAATTTTTTCATAAAGGCACATCTGTCCACTTTACTGACCCCAAGGAGGCTTGGAACTGGGCGGAAAGGCACATAGACGGAGACTGGGGCGCTGAAGGGAGGCAGAGAGGGGAGCGCGGCAGACAGCATCCTGAATGACCACCGGAAATCAAACCCCAGCTGAACCCGCACATTGCGATCCCGCACCAAGCAAACGAATAATTAGCCCAAAAATGCCGCTCCCACGAAAGAAACTGCCGTATGAAATAGGCTAAGAAGCCCAATCTTGACAATGCAAACCCGAACCACATGGCACAACAAGGCTGGCGACTGACCAGCAACCCCCCTCGAGACGACAAAGAGAACTCGAAGTACCCTGAGAAGGTGCTGTACAACCAAGCTTCAACTAGTACCCGGTTCACGAGATCCCGCTGTGCCGTGTCGCATGGGCTCATGGTGCCTCCAGATTGGAAAGCCCCGCTAACGCAAGGCGGGCGCATGCTAGTCGAAGCTTAACTGGTTTATATGTTTATAAGTTCATGTTGAGCCAACAGATGCTTCATTTGGGGGTGGAGTATGGGGAGGGGGGAGTTGGAATTGTTAATGTTTTTCAATGTTTAGCATACAATGACAACATGAGAATACTACAAGAGGCTTTTGCTGCAATAAAATGCGTCCAACTGTCCTTGGCGCAGATGCAATCTATAGGATGCACCCAGGAACCGCACATTGAACTACCTGATGGCACCTGCATTGACTCCTAATAACAAATACCTAAAGCTCATAACCTGGAATGTGAATGGCCTGGGATCCAGCATTAAAAGAAGACTAGTGCTACAATACATAAACAGACACTCCCCGGATATAGCCCTCTTAACCGAAACGCACCTGCAGGAACCACATGTAAATTGTTCCAGAGATCCAATTACCGCACAGCGATACATGCTGGTTTCTCCACGGGGGCGAGAGGAGTGCTGATAATGATCCACAAGAGACTACCGCTTGAAATCAAAAAAGTAACACATGACACAGGCGGGCGATACGTACACCTGCAAGCGTCACTATGGAACCAAACCCTGGCGATTACGGCAATCTACTCCCCACCAGCCCTCCTCAACACCTTGCTGGCTGACATTACCCCTATCATGGCGACAGGAATGGCAGATACATGTATAATAGGAGGAAACTTTAATGAAGTAATGAACAATGCCTTAGACCGTACACATCTGCGGACCAGAAACCCTAACACTGTCACCAGACTTGCTGCCTTTGCATCCGCACTGGGGCTCCGGGATACGTGGCAAGAACTACACGGAGAAGACCGTGAGTACTCCTTCCATTCAGGAGCGCATGCCTCAATGTCCAGGATAGATTATTTATTTCTCCCATCCCAGAGCATACATAAGGCCTGTAACTCATCCTTCTTTCCAAGAGGCATATCCGATCATTCCCCACTACTAGTGGAGCTGGAGACGGAGAGACCACGCCCGCCGCCCACCTGGCGTTTTAACTCCTACTTCTTGGGGTTCCCAGAACTACAAGAAAAAATAGAAACAGCCACCTCCGACTACTTCGAGCTGAATACAGGCTCGACGGATGACCCCTCCATCCTATGGGAAGCGTACAAACCAGTCCTGCGAGGCGAGATCATATCATGGACTTCAGTCAAGAAAAAGAAGCAACGCAAGTTGATCACTGACGCCGAAAAAGAAGTTGTGACTAAGGAAGCAGAACATATCTCCAGTGACACCCCCAGTCACATAGAGCCCTAATGTTGGCGCAGAAAAAGTTACATAATCTGTCGCTAGATTGTGCCCAAAAAGCACATGGCGCCATGAAAGCACGAATATATGAAACAGGGGAAAAAGCAGGCAAGATGCTCGCATGGTTAGAAAAACGAGAGGAAGGTCAACGTACAGTAAAAAACATCAAAACAAGAGAAGCCAAAATAGTCTCCACTGATGCAGAAATAGCAGAATGCTTTGCCGACTTCTACGAGGGACTCTATGCGCCTCCCACCGATACATATTGGACGAGATTGATCTGCCCTTCCTCACCATGGAGCAAGCTGAATCGCTGGACGGCAAAATAACTCAGGAAGAGATCTCGACAGCCATGGCACAACTCCAGGCCGGCAAAACCCCAGGTCCCAACGGCTTCCATGTCGAGATTTGGAAACGCCTGAGCCATTTAGACTTACCTACTCACCTACTGAATCTGTTTGAAGACTCCCTACTGAAAGGCGTGCTCCCGCCGGACCTCCGAAAAGCCACGATAATCGTAATCCTGAAAGAAAACAAACCTCCAGACGAATGCGGCTCCTACAGGCCCATATCACTGATTAATACTGAAGCGAAGATACTGGCCAAGGTGCTAGCGAACAGACTCAAAATGGTCATCACAGTGCTGATCCACCCAGACCAATGCGGCTTCATGCCCCAAAGGTCAACCAGAATGAACATCCGTAGGCTACATCTGGCCCTGGAGAGAGCACCCACTCTACAGCAGTCCGCGGCATTGTTGGCCATAGACTTCGAAAAGGCCTTTGATTCAGTGTACTGGGAGACATTGTGGGCAATTATGAGGAAAATGAACTTCGGCGAACCATTTATAAAATGGTTCCAGCTTCTGTATAATGATCCCCTGGCAGATGTGAAAGTGAACGGGTGGCTCTCGCATGTCTTACGATTAGGGAAGGGCACCAGGCAAGGATGTCCCCTCTCGGCAATGCTGTTTGCCCTAATAATCGAGCCACTGGCAGTCATTCTGCGGGACACGGACACATGGTCAGGCTTTCGCTGGAACTCAGAATGGGAGGACAAGATATCCCTATATGCGGACGACCTCCTGTTATACTTAGGTGACCCGGCAATCTCAGGCCCCATAGTCACTGCTATCCTTATAAATTACGGAACCTTTAGCGGCCTCAAGGTGAACTGGCTCAAGTCTATGCTTTTCCCTGTGAAAGGCGTGGACTGTATACCACCACAGGGCTCCCCCTATCAGATTGAGCTCACACAGTTCCGGTACTTAGGCATCATCATCACCAATGCTCTCGACACATATATACCCCAAAACCTATACCCACTAGTGAAGAAATTCGAACAAGAGGTGGTCCACTGGGAGGCACTACCACTGACACTATTAGGCAGAGCAGCGCTCTTCAAGATGTTAGCTCTACCCCGATTCCTATACATCCTTCAAAATGCCCCTCTCCATATCCCTGCGGAAGAATTCCGTAAAATAGATGGAACAACACGCAAGCTGCTGTGGGGAGGGAAACACCCGAGGATAGCTCTCAAAACCCTTCAACGGTCAGTCTGGGAAGGGGGGGTAGGTCTCCCCAACATCCACGTTTATTACTGGGCGACCCAAATGGCGACAGTCAATGATATTCTACATGGCAATCCTAAACTTCTGCATATACAAGCGGAAATAAACGCAAGGCATGACGTGTCCCCGCTCGAAAGTCTCTATGGGAAACAGTGTCGCCCTCCCGAGCGTTCGATAGTGGCACAGACAGCACAAATATGGAAAGAATCGCATAAATATATTGGCTGGGATAATAGAATCACTCCGGTCCAGCCTATCTGGAATAACGCCCATCTCACAGGCCTCAGTAGGCTCCCAAAATGGCCTGGCTGGGCCATGGCCGATATACACAGGCCCTCATTACGACCCTGGCGGAGGACCATGGTGCAATTTGCACCATGGTCCATGGCGCAAAGCTGCCAACTCCGCCATGGGGGTTGGCGGACTTACCGCCCCATTCCGACCTTGGCAGGGCGGTAAGTCCCCAATCCCCATTTACCCTTCCCCATTCCCATTTTTGCCCCATAGGGTATAATGGGAGTGGGGAAGGCGTTAATTACGCCACCGTAAATTACGGTGGCGTAATTAACAACAAGTCCCGTAGCGCCATGGATTTTTCCGCCTGCAAAAAGCAGGCGTAAAAATCACCATGGCGCTACGGGAACTCGTAGTCGGGCGGAGAGGTATGCCATGGTTTACGCTGGCGTAAACCCCTTTCCGCCAGGGTCGTAATGAGGCCCACACTCTACAACAGATATTTGTGAATAACCAGCTCATTCCATTTGCCGAGATCTCTATTCAATATGCCCTCCCAGCTACCGAACACTACCACTACGAGCAACTGCACCATGCCCTTTCAGATCAAAGAGACCAAATGGTAGACATGCCGGAATGCACGCCTATAGAGCGAAATATAGTTGTGGACAAGGTAGAAAACAAAGTCACATCCACCATGTACAATGCCATTTCCGCCTTTGCCACAACAGAACTATCAGGCCTGAAGCTGAAATGGGAAGGAGATGTTGGCCCAAATACTCCCCGAAGATTGGATTTCGGCCCTGATGCACCTCAGCCAGAATCAGACTTATCCAACTAAAGATCCTCTACAGAATATACTATCCCTGTCTAACACTGTATAACTGGGGGAAAGCAACCAATCCCAAATGTCTGCGCTGTAAACAGTAAGAGGGTACCTTCTACCATATCCTATGGCAGTGCACGCAAATACAATACTTTTGGAGACAATGTATTGAAAGATTCTCGAGGGTCATGGGCCGCACGATACCTAATGACCCCAAACCTCTACTCCAGGGTATTGAAGAGGAAGAAGAACTGTCCCGCTTCGAAAGGCTGCTGCTTTCAACGTCCGCAGGGATCGCCAAGAGAAACATTGCACAATTGTGGGGATCAGAAATCTGCCCAAACTATGACCAATGGTCCGCGGACGTGGACGCTATCAGCCTGATGGAACGTCGAATATATCAAGCCCGAGGCTGCCCTGGCAAGGCGGATAAAATATGGGGAAAATGGGAACAAGTACTATGAACACGCAGGGTTTGGGAGAATGAACTGCAACACGTAGCCTTGCCATCAAGCCAGGATTTAACATAACGTAATGTTTCGCCAACATCCGGTTGTGTAACCAAGACATTAACACAGCTGTTCTTGTATATGTGTATCTCTACGTAGTGGATGTCTATATGCGCCCGGACAACTTTCATGCGCAATGCCTTATTCATATGTATGCAAACTATGTTTATTTTTATGTTTATCTTCACTTTAATTTCTTTGTTTTGTTTGGATATTGATTGTTCTGTATAAAAACCCAATAAAACTTGTTATTAAAAAAAGAATGGACTTGAGAGAAGTTCAGGGCACAGAGGTAGAGTTGCAGGTCCTCATGTGAGGGTGTATGCCTCCATTTGCGCAGCAGCCGATGCATTTCTGTGCGGCCTTGAGAAAGTCTCCAGCCCACTTCATGGGTAGTGTCATTGTCATTGCAGTAAAGTCGTAGCACCCTAAAGAAGGGTTTTAAGAAGGAATTTGTGTGGTAGATCTTCAGGGAGCCAAGGTATACTCTAAACTTGATATTAACACCGGATATCACCAGGCACTGCACTACCTGGGCTACAAGTATTTTTGAGCATTGGGTTTCATCAGTGATAGAATTATTTCACCACAGGATCAGGAATGTTTTGACATTCACAATGTCAGCAATAAGATCGTGATTCATGCAACATTGACAGGCTAGTCAATGGACCACATTGACAGGCTAGCCAAAGTCCTCTCCTGACTGCTTTTCTTTTACACTTTCGCCAAGGCAAGAATGTTCGTACTGTAAGGGTGCAGAAGTAAGACTCTGACACTAGGTAGTCCTTGTGATTGGCATAAACATTTATTCCAATTATAAAATGAAAAGAAAACCCTATCTTACCCTAACCCGAAAAAGGGGTTTCCCTGCCTCAACTGAAATTAGTAATGCCACAGTCAGGATGTCAAAACAAGAGTTCACAGTACTCTGTCCCTCACACTCTATGTTAAACTAAATGAAAATAAGTATGTATTCCTAGTACGCAGGAATGGCTCCCTTCCCCCGGACTAAAAAGACTGTTTCTTGGTTTAGAAAGTTCTTAAAGTTCAAACTCCAATGTTGGGGGGAATCTCTTCCTTCCCCAGCCTTGCTCAGGCTTCTGGTACAGTTTGTCAATTGTTTTGGTGGGTGGAGGTTCCTTCTCCCTTCCCCAGCCTTCCATAGGCTTGTAACACAGTTCAACAATTGGTGGGGGAATGCCTCCTTTTACCCAACCGGCCTTTCTCAGGCTTCCTAAAGTGATGATGGGTCGCTTTCTCTCTGCAGTGAGCGTTTGCCACGCTCTCAGTTCCTCCAGGGAGGATCTGACAAGCAGGTAAGTCCATAGTCAGTTTTTTATGTCGGCATTCAGTATGGTATGTAGTTGAAGACTAGACCGCTTAGGTAGGTTCCTTTGTGTGATCCTCGCAGATCTGCACTTCTTTGTCACAGTCCCTTGGATTGGATCTTCATGGCAACTACCTCCAGTCTTCCTCGTCTCAGTCCTTTCTACTTCCTGCGTTCTCCAAAAGTATGCTGGATAGGAGGTAGGGATGGGGACAGAGGGGGTGAAGTGCAGGTGTTGGGCAGATACTGCGTTCTCCCAGGATAGTCGTCACGGGTCCTATAGGGTGATCCCCTCCCTTGAGATCCACCCACTGAGTACCACCCCCAGGGGGACCATCGGGTTGTGGCCTCACCTCCCTGGGCTCATGGGAAGGGGCTCCCCTTACGCAAGCAGTGATGACATCCTGGTACATCAGAGTACCAAGAGCAAATGGAACAAACTAGGTGCAATGCAGTAGATATGTAGCATCCAACCCACCACTAGCCCCTTGGCACCCCTTGGCACCCCAGGACATCAATGAACCCCCCCCAGGTATCCAGACCGGTCTGGGTGATCCGTGACCCAATCAGAGCACCATTAATATCCGTTGAAAGATATTGGTGTAGGAACGGCACCCACTTCATGTCCCTGGACTGTTGTGGCCCATGCGACAGGGCCAAAATGTTCTCCATCTTATATATGTCCCCAGCCTTGGTGACCCTATCCCTCTCATTTGGCAAGACCTCACTTTTTTATTTTTTTAATTTTTTGTATTTTTTATTAACCCAATTTGGGTTTTTTACAAAATCGATGTGCCATGGCGAACTGTATTTCGTCTTATCGAGGCTACTCAGGACACCACTCAAAGGTCCGCAGGTCCGGTTTGACGTTCAGGTTTGGGCGTCAGCTTTGATGAAATGGAAGAAGCGGGGCCAAGAGCACTTGCTTTCGCAAGGGCTACTTCGAGAACTTTGGCTGCCGCTCTAGACCATCTCGTAGAATCGCCCGCAATCAATCGAAACCATATTGTTTCTTCATCAAGTGTCGTAGGGCAGGTGACGAGTGGTGCCAAGTGAGCCCGCCTTTCTGCCACGAGTGCTGCGCAGGAGATGAGGAGATGTCGGACTGACTCTATTTGGTCAGCTAGGCCACAAACCCGGCAGTTTGATGTTTCTGCAAGGGCTCTGGTGGCCAGGATTTCTCTAGTGTGAAGTAGGTTTAAGCGGGCCCGCATAAGTAATATTCTCAGCTTTTTCTCAGGGAATTTTTCACAGTATCTCAGCGGGACCTTTGGCCGGTTGTGAGTAGGTGGCAGATCTTTTAGAGATTTATACTGGAGTATTTTTTCAATGGTATGTATGCAGTCTTGTTGTGAAAGTTTTAACTTGACTCGTCCAGGGTTTGAGATAAGGAGGTCTTCGCTGCAGAGGACTTCATCTAGTTTTTCCTCAATTTTTTTTGCCTAAATTGCCTAATTCATTAGAGGTAAGCAAGTTCCTTTGTTTAATTCAGCTTCTACTATTCGAAAGATCGGGAGGGTGTCAGAAGTCCGTATTTTTCTGTAGAGTAGAATTGCACTTTGGAGTACTACCGAGGGTAGTGATTGGAGGCCAAGGTCGCGACGAATGGCTGGCATGGGGGCTGAAGCTGGAAGACCCAAAACCGATTTCCAAAGATAGCCTTCAAGTCTCGACCAGAATTCCTCAGGTAGGTTTAGATTGGCTGCCATGCCGTATGTTATTGCAGGGACTACCTTGGTTTTGTAGAATTGTAGTACAGGTGTCCATGAGAACTTGCCGAATTTTCTGTCTACTGCTCGAGATTCGGCTGTTAGGTTTCTCATCTTTGCCCATAGTGAGGCTTGAAGTGAGTTTTCATTCAGAGAGTTGTCTAATTGCACGCCCAGATATTTAAATTCATCGACCACTTCGATTTTTGTTTCCTCAAGGAACCAGCTGGGACTTATCTTGGCTTTTTTTGCGTTTTTTGAGAAGGACAAGATTTTCGTTTTGTTTTTGTTAATTTTGAGGTTGTTTTCTTCCATGTATTTGGACAGATTTGTTAGTTGTCTTTGGAGGCCAATCGCAGTCTGGTCCATCAAGATCAGGTCATCTGCGTACCAGAGTCTTGAGACTTTCGATGTGCCCACTTGGGGGGGAAAAGATCTTAGTGTTTTTTCCGAGTCTTGGAAGTCCCCAATGAAGGCAATAAACAGGGCTGGGGCCAGGGGGCAGCCCTGTTTTACACCGCGTTCTGTGAAGATCTGATCCAAAAGTACTCCTTGCTGGTTTAGGCGGACTCTGAGGGAAGTGGTTGCGTGAAGTGCCATTATCGGTGCAAGAATCGGAGCCGGACATTTCCAGGTAGATAGCTTTTTCCACAGTTTCTCCCGATTACTAAGTCAAAGGCCTGGGAAAGGTCCACCATTGCCATGTGGACCTTCGGTGCTCCACTCTTTGCTTTTGCTTTGATTATGTTCAAGATTAGCAGATTGATCGCCGTCCCAGCTCCCTTCTGGAAGCCTGTTTGGAAGATGTCGGCTGCCGGCGAGGAGCTTGCCCAGTCCTTAAAGCGGCATAGTAGCAGTGACGCATAAATCTTCCCTATGATATCAAGTAAGACTATGGGTCTGTAGTTGGCCGGGGTACTTCTGTCGCCTTTTTTGTAGATGGGCACCAGTACTGCCTTTGTCCAGGTTTTGGGAATTTGTTTGATTTTTTGGGCTTGATTGAATATTTCACCAATCGCTCGTGCCCACGCCAGTGGATGTTTCTTCAAGTCGGTATTCGTCAGGCCGTCTAGCCCCGGGGCCCTCGAAGATTTGAGATTCATGATCACTTCCCTAATGTCGTTGGTAGATGATAAGGGGATCCATGGAGAATCAGGGAGAGCTGCTTGCGACAGAGATGAGGTCGAGGGACTGCGGTATAGCTCCGTGAAATGCTGGATCCACTTTTGCTCAGGGACGCAGCTAGAGAGTGAATTTGCCCTTTGTCCATTTATTGATTTTAATAGCGACCAAAAGTCACGAGTGTTTCTTGTAGCCCAAGTGTGTAGCATTGCTTCGGCGTCGTTCTGGTACATTTGCAGTCGCTGCTGTTTTAGCCACGATTTGTAGAGCCTGTATTCTGATAGATATGCGGTCCAGGTTTCTGGGGAGTCTGTTTTTAGAGCCATTTTTTTTTGTTTGTTTACTCTCTGCCTTTTTGTCGCCACTTCTTTATTGAATGAGTGCGTGTGCGTGGGCTGACCGGGATTTTTCCCCGCAAAGTTCACTTTGTGGGGGGCCAGGAGGGAGACGTACTCCGGTCTTTTGTCCCATTTCTCATCCCTTACTTGAGCAAATTTCATGGAAATATTGGACGCAAAGGATCTTACATTGTCGGATGTTAGGCGAAGTCTGTTTTGTCGCAGGTTTGACTCAATGGCTGCTGGGTAAAGAGATCTTGTTACAGCTGTCCCGTTCCACGACATTTTGAGAAGATTGTGATCACTTTCCTTTGTTTTTATAACTGTGAAGTCGCTGAAATAGGGTATCAGCCCTTCTGTGATAAAAATATAATCCAGAGTGGCGGCCAAACTCAATCTTTCCCACGTTGGAATTCGGGACCCTTGGTCTCGAAGAGATGACACGTTATGGAACTTTCTCATTTTCATTAGGAGGCACCATGCCCGTCCTCTTTCATCCATCGTTGATTTGGAACTTTGTTCGTCTTTCATTTTTGCTTCGCATTTGGCGTTCAGGTCGCCACAGATTATGATATTTGGAACTTTTCGCTCCACCGTCAGGTCATCAATTTGGTTGGCAACCATGGTATAGAACTCAGTAGTACTAGTTTTGGCCGGGTTCCAGTACAAATTTATTATGCCTAGTTCCGAGTTTATCCAAACGTCTCTGGTTTGATCTTGGTGGAACCATGAAGTCAGCGTAGTTAGCATTCCGTAGGCCTCTGCTATTTTTCCCTTGGGTGTGATCCCAGAGCCTAGACGGATTGCTGTTAGTATGCCTCCAGAGGGGCGGCCTAGGATAGACTTGGATGCTGCAGAGGCTTCTATTACATAGCCATCCATGGAGGTCTTATGAACCAACCATGTTTCTTGTAAGCATATCAGCTCGAAAGTGCTCAGATTTACATCACTTGGCGTAGTTAGGTGCCGGTACCCTCTCGTATTCCAGGATGCCATGTGTAGGGTGCTCTTTGTTCGAAGATTTGAGGGACCGGTATTGAGCTTCTTTGTAGAATTCGGTCCCTGTGTTTGTTGCTATTTCTTTTGGTTTCTAGAGAAGGTGTCCGTGATCCATCTCCATGGTTTGGGTGCAGATGGCGCACTCAGTTCTTTTCTGGATCTAATCTCTCTTGTATTTTCAGTCCTAGACTCTCTTCGATCTCTTTTCTCCTGATTTTCTTGGGTTTTTAATGTAACATGGTTTTTGCCTGGACTGGTAATGGGTGGAGTAGTTCGGTTATATCGCCATCGCCGTTCGGTGCCATATGTCAGGTTTTCACTTCTCGGGGTCTTCTGTGCGTATCTTTCTCTCCGTCGTTCCATGCCCTGGTTTGAGCATTCTCTTTTGTCTCTCGTTCTGTCAGGATTGTCCTTTGGTGGCTTCTGGAGGAGATGTAGTTTGAGGCCCAGTTTGTAAAGGTCTTTTTGGACTTCCGTTGTGAGCTCCATCGCTACTTTACTTCTTACGTGTAGGTAAGCTTTCGCTCTAAGTTCGCGATGGTAAGGTTCGACCAATATTAAGTCGTCCGATCTTAGGTGGCGGAGCTTGTCTATTTTTCCCAGTCTGTTTAAGACTGTTCTGCGATTTAGAACCAGGTAGCTGTCCTTGGCCGAAATTTGTTCCAGCTTGAAGAGTAGTGCCCCTTCGAGTTTTCTGTCTTTATTTGCGACAGCCTCCTGGAAACGTCTCGGCTCCTTCCTAGAATGAAGTCGCGGTCTATCGGCGTGATGTGATCTGTTGTGTTTTTGGTCTTGATCTTTTCGTGACTCGTGTTTAAAATGTTCATTTGTATTCTTTAGATTTCTTAAAGCTTCTAGTGCAGTAGACGGGGAGTTTGAGCGTAATCGTTGGTCAGTGTAGTCGCTACACACCTTGTCATGCTTTTTTTTCCCCCCTTCCTTGGTAGGGTCAAGATCTTGTGGGTGGATTTCTTGGGACTGTTTTGGTGGGTCACCTCGCTTCGTCGGAGATGGTGAATCTAGTTCCCTAGCATTTGAATACTGTGATATGTTTTGCAGGTCTGAGGATGAGTTTGAGTCCACGCTTATTCTAGGTGTGTCTGCCAAATCCGTCTGCTCCAAGTTTATAGACGTTGAATTTTTAGCAGCTTCCTCTTGGTTTAGAGACATCTCCGTTCCCCTGATAGAGCTCTGTGTAGGCGAAGTTTCTGGTGGTGATTCCTCCGCACATAGGAGCACGGACGCTTTAGTGCAGTTTTTTCTCTTTTCTTTCGCCTTCCCCCTGGGTAAAGGCTTTGGCGGGGAAAGTAGCACTGCTGTGACCGAATGCAGTTTGGTCTTTGGGGGCATTTTTGCGAAGATAGGGGCTACTTCTATGTTCTTCTCAGTCTGGGTGGTGTGTGTGGCTTTCGTCAAGAGTTCTATGCTTTTGTTTGAAAGACCACCTCTCTTTTGCAGTTCTGTGGTCAGATTGTCAATTTTTTCCTCTAATTTTGCATATATGTAGTTTGAATTTCTTTCAGTGGCTGTTAGATAGCCTTCAACAAAAATCAGCTTGTCCTTTAGTTCACTGATCATTGACGTATTGTCTTTCAAGGCCTCATGTATCGATTCATACAGCTTTCCAAAGGGATTTAAGGCGATTGAGAATGCCGACATCACCGACAGAAGGTCTTTTTTCTTTTTCGAGGGAGAGTCACTTTCCGACGTGATTGATGCATTAGTAGGGCATCTGTTTTTAAGCGGGGTATTTCATTCTTTGGAACCCTGGAGTACCGTGAATCTTTCCGAGGGCCTTCTTTCTGAAGTTAATGTATAGGGATGTATTGCCTGTGGCAGATTTTCTAACACTTGATTCGGGTTTCCTTGAATATGTGGCCGGGTCCACGCGAAGTTATCTGTCTGCTGGTTGAAGCGGAATTATTGGGTCGGCTTAAGTAAGCTTGGGGTGGTCGAAAGGTTTGGAAGAGTTGCATTTGATGTCTTTGGCGGACTTGGGGGGTCTTTGACTAACTTATTGGCAAGATCTGCTTCCTTTTCAGGCGAGTCCTGTTGGCTTATTTCTTGATGTAAGACTTTTGATGGTGTTGGTCTCATTGAATCTAAGCCCCGCAATGGTGCGGTGCCGAGTTTTTCTCGTGGTGGTGCCGTCTGTATTTGCCCTTGGAGAGTTGAGTCGGTTTTTCTGGCTTTGCTCGATGGTGAGTTATCTTGGATAGCCTCCAAGATTTCCGCGTCTGACAGTTCAAGTTCTTGGCCTAATTTTCTTTTATGTTGCTTCAGAAAATATTCCTTTAGAGTTTTCAGGTTCGTCGAACTCAAACTGCCTTTGTGCTCCCCTTGGGACTTTGCAGTGAATTTTTTCTGTTTCTTTGACCTAGTTTTCCCCAATGTTTGGTTCTGATTTGAGCTCCCATTATTGAACAGAGTCTTTGGGACCTGAAGTGATTTCTTCGGTGCTTGTCCCCGCTGCTCAGTGTCACTCAGCTGTGCTTCGATCACAACTGGATGCGTGTCTACAGCCGGATTTGGTGGACGAGTTCTCGTAGCTGAGTCCCGATCCTGGACTGGAGGTTCACTCGCCACTTTTGACCTTGTGGTCTCGGTGTTGACTTTGGGGTCTTTGGCTGACTCGGGGTCCGTGGTATTAGCCGCTTTTGGTTCGGCATCCATCTCTGACACCTCCGACACCTCTGACACCTCCGGCTGTGTGTTAGGCGCAAAGACCTCGTCCTCCGATTCCGTGTCCCACGAGTCAATCGGACTAATTTTCCGGGTGGTAGGTTTCGGCCTGTAATGATGCGACCCCCTTGGGAGGCCTATGTGATGTACTTGGATCTGAACTGTAGTAGCTATGGGACGGGTGTCCGTTTGCCCAGTCTCGGCTGCTGCTGGTATGCTGGCCAACGGGTCCTTTAGATTTCTCTCGGTCTTCTGGTCTGGGCTGTTTGGCTGGCGCGGTGACGCGTACGTGCCCGCCGAAGGGTCGAGATGATCGGGGTGATTGTTCTTGTCAAGGCTTTTGTGCGGCTGATTTGGAGTCGTCGAGCCCGGCCGATCAGATCCCAGCCGCGACCGTCCTCCGACGGCCTCCGGCGAGGAATCACTCGTCGAGACGGTGATCGGACCGGGCATAGAGGACCTTCTTGCAACCGGGCTAGATGGGCTGTTCGTACTAGCCACCGATGGTAAGGAGTTTTTGGATGAGACGGCGTCTTCCGGCGCCCCTGCCCGCCCAGTTTTCTTCGTCCGACGGGATCCACATGTGAGTTCCGGCGAGGGAGCGGGAGAGGGGAGCACGCCCGAGGAAATTTTGTGCTGGGCTCTTTCCCTACTGGCGGGGATAGCTGCTGTTGAAAGCCCTTTCTCGCATTTCCAGGCCCTATCAGGCACTTTTGTAAGGTCTTGATAGTCTGGATGTAGATCTTGGCCTGTTTTGTTACTGCGTAGACGTCGGCTGATGTCGTCCTCCGTGGGTGATAGTGGAGCCATCTATGATGGGTGAGTGGCAGCGGGGTTGAGGGAGGCGGACTGGGTAGTATCTTACCTCCAATCCAACACAACTCCCAACACCAGACACAAGACACACTGCTCCGCACACCGCCCCGCGCTCCGCGCCTGCACGGTGCTTTTGTAGCACGTAGCATGTAGAATCATTGGTAAGCGAAGGCGGACTGGAGAGAAAGTCAGAGTGTGATCAGCAGAGTCCTGTCCTCACTCCTCACAAGACACACTGCTCCGCTCACTTTTCCATTTGATTGTCAAACATACGCTAGCCGCCAACAGCAAAAAGTGAGCCATATGTGGTAGAGGCACCCAACAATCATCACGCTTCTCCAATCCAAAAAGAACCAGCATTGGGTCCACTTCCCTGTGGAAACATTTCCACCTCCTTCACCCAACCTAACACCTCCTTCCAAAAGCACTGGGCCTCCCTGCAGGACCATCACATTTGCCAGAAATCGGCTTTTTCCCCACATTTCCTCCAACAATAGGGGCTCACCCCGGGTAAAAATTTTGACAGTGTCATTGGCTTGTACTGCCATCTTTGCAATAGTTTGATTCCATGTAACTTATACTTACAAGCTATCGAAGTCTTAAACGCCATAACACACAACTTTTTGCATAACTCATCTTATCATCCCAAATATGGGGTGGTCTCGTACCCTCTATGGAAGGGACCGCTGCCGAACACAGAGCCATTTCTCTACTGTAACTGGTCTCAACCAGTAGTTCACCAGATGTACCCACTGTTTCTCCCCATCACACTTAATTTAAGATGCCAAAGTCCTCATTTCAGAAGCTGGTAGTATCCCTCCAGATCTGGCAAACCAACCCCACCCTGAATTTTAGGGAGGATATCTGTCTCATAGGCAATCCTTTGCGTTTTGCATTACCATAAGAATCTTAAAAGCCTAGTCTTGATGTTTCACAAGAACAACTCTGTAATGTTAACCAGCAACATCTGGAACACATATAGAATCCTCTGCATGATATTCATTTTGAGTGCATTAAGTCTACCCATCCATTACAAGTAAGGGACCCCCATCTTTTCAGGTCCTCAGATACTTTAAGCAGTGGGAAATTAGCCTCAAACAAGCCTCAGAGTGACCCACAGTGTGACCTAGAGTGACCCAGACCCGGAATCTGCAGATATCGAGGGCTCGTCCTCTGAATCGCCAGATGCAGTGATTACATATCTGTTGTGTCCTCCTATGACCCCCTTTTGAACGGGAAAAGATCAGATTTTCCCAAATTCACTTTGGAACCCGAGAGGGACCCATGTCTTTCAATCACTAAATGCCTCCGGTACAAACTCCAGAGGATCTGTCGGATGCAACATCATATAGTCCGCAGACATCCCCAATTTAAACTCACTTCCACCCATCGTTATACCCTTGACCCCACCTTTCAGCCGCATGTCCTCCGCAAGTGGTTCCAATGATAGCGCAAGGGGCATAGGGGACATCCCTGTCTGGTGCCCATCTGCCACCCAAGTTGCATCAACCTCCTCCCATTTACTACCACTCACTCCCTCGGGTCACAGTAGAGGGCCATTACCCCATTGATAATCCTCTTTCCAAATCCATTTTTCACAAGCACCTCGCATAGGAATTCCCAGTTCACCCAGTCAAAAGCCTTTTCGGCATCTAGAGCCAGAAGTACCAGGTCCCATTAGCCCCCTCCATCAAGGGAAGTGTCTTCCATAGCGTGTCCGCATCCTGCCTCCCTGTATTGAAGTGCACTTGATACACGCGCACTGGTTTTGGCATCAAGTTCTCGAATCTGGAGCCATTGTCTTAGCAAAGACCTTAGCATCCATATTCAGTAGGCATATTGGTCTATACGATGCACTATCCCAAGGGTCTCTCCCCTCCTTGTGGGTCACGGAGATCAATGCACAAGTGAAGGAGGTTGCTGCCATCCCATTATCCAGAATATTATTGAATAATCTGGCCAGAAATGGCACAACTAATCTCATATGAACCCCACTGTGAAACCATGATCCCCAGGACTCTTGCATGCTGACATTTTACCAATTGCCCCTCTGACCTCTTTTTCTGTGATCTGTGATTCCGGCACCGCACTTTCTTCAAATATTATTCTAGGGAGCAACAGCCTGTCCAAGTTTCCCCCTCATATATTCTGCTGTAGCCCCTACCTCCTGCCCATAGAGCGACGTGTAAAATCAAGAAAAGGAGTTGGCTACTCCCGTCGGGGTTGTACCAATTGCCCCGTAACTCATTCACCCATTTAGACAGCCTTTGCACCCTGAACCATGCAGCCGGCATTGAGTCTGCCTTCTCACCCTTCTCATAGAATTTGTAACTTGAGGAATCTCAATCTCTTTACTGTTTCTCCCCAGGGCAGGGATCGTAATTCCTTCCTCTTTTGTTTCCTGTACGTCCGTCTGCCTGTCCACCAAGCACCCGTTTCTCTAATAACATTATATCCCTACGTAGACCATTCTCTGCTGGCCCCGCTCTCTTTTTTTTCTTTGCCTCCTCCTGAATGAGTAGCCCCCTCCACGTCACCTTCTCCACCTCCCATACCGTATAGAGACTTATTTCCCCTGTATCATTTTGATCATAAAATTCCATCACCTCACCCCCAAGGCCTTCGCAAAAACCCATTCCTTCCGCATAGTATCATTACACCTGCCTTCCGATCCCCTCTCCACCAGGAGGTAGTCAATCCGAGTATACGTGTCATGTGGGGAAAAAAAAAGAAAAACCTCTTGTTTCCGGATGCTTGAACCTCCATACGTCCACAATGCCCCTAGTGTTGACAATCTCCCTCAAACCACTGCTCCAAGGCTACATGAATGCTGTGTCTATTTTGCACAGTGAATGCCTATCAAGCCCTGGGTCCGCCCACATGTTGAAGTCCCCACCAATTACCAATAGGCCAACCGTAGTCCCCTAGTATCAGATCCATTGCTTGTTGACAAAGAGCAGCCTGTCCTTGGTTTGGACAGTACAAGGTCACCACTGTGACCGCACCTCTCCCACAACCTCATGCAACAACAGCACTCTGCCCTCCATGTCTCTGATGACATTTGACACCTTAATCACCAAGGCTTTGTGAAAAACAATCCCCACCCCTTTTTGTTTGACCTTTCCTGAGAACCAAAACACATCCAGCCCACTTGGGTCACCCAGCACTCTACGTTACTCCAGGACCCTCAGTCTGGTTTTCTGTAGGAGCAATATGTCCAACCCTTATTTTTGAATCCCTGGCCACCAAAGACCTTTTTTGGTGAATTAAACCCCTGAACATTCAGAGTGCCCACCCTGGCATGTCCTTCTTGCCCACCACATTTACCACCAGACCACATCACGTAACACCCTGTTTCCCCAGCCTCAATCACTCATCTTCCACAGTGAACAACCCAAACCGTGAACTTCTTGTCCCAGTACCCATTGCCCTGCAGAACACCTCAGGAAGCCTATTGAAAAACGTCACCCATAGGACATAAGTGCACAGTGCCATCCAGCACACCCAAGACTAAGTAGACCAACCTCGTAGAGCCCCTCCCCAAGCTCGAATCAGTCTTTAAACAGTGCTGTCATTGGCAGGCAATTCCCAACTCACTTCTTGGGGGGTGGTGTCCCCAGTCTGAGGAATTTACACACCCCGGTATACTCTTCCTGCTGTGGAGCGACGGGGGGTGTGGGGATCCCTCTTCATGACACCCTTTCTATTTTTTGCTGATTTGTCAAGTGTTTGTTGGGGGTTTGTCCTTGGCCCCATGCGGTCCCGTAAGCCCCCAACCTGGAAGGACCACACTCGCCACGCATCCTTGCAGTTAGGGCTTCCCGGTCGCTCTAACGCGGCCCGGAACGCCCCGTTTATTTATACAGCACGCGGCGACGTGCAATGTCACGCCACGCGTGCGCGTCCCATCACGGGGCAGCGCCACACTCCTCCTTTTTCGGGAGGACACACAACTGCTTTTTATTATACACTGCAAACCACACAAACAATTAATCAACAACAATTCACGCCCAAAGCCCCTTTAATGTCAACCACCCGGATCCCCTCATTCCGGTTGACCAACCAAATGTCCCAGCACGTATTCGCTGAGGTAAGCGGGTTTCCCTCGCCCAGCCCTCTGGGGGTACCTCCCGCTTACCTCCGGCACGGGAAGTCCTTCTGCAGACGTCCCCCGGACCGGGGACTCCGGTGGGCTGGAGGGGACTCCGCCGTCCTCAGGCACCTCCGTTAAGTCAGGCTCCAGCGGTGGCTCATTTCTTGGATCACCTAGTTTCTTAAAGAAGCTGACGTTCCGGGTGACGGCAGACCTTCCGTCCGAGGCCATCACCATGGACCCCTTTACAGCCACAACGTCCAACGGCTCCGCCTCATAGGGGAGCGAGAGCTTTCCATGGGGGTGCCGGTTGCGGATGAGGACTTCATCCCCCGGCTTGAGCCGCTGGGCCGGAGACCCCGTCGCATGTTCTCCTGTTCAATCCTCACCTGCCAGTCTGCCTCCACCTGTTGGTTGTCAATCACTCCAGGCTCCTTCTCCCTGATTTTGGGTAGCAGACCCCGGGGGCATCGCTTGAACAGAGCCTCAGCCGGAGCCACCCCTGTGGAGGCATGGGGGGTGGTGCGGTACACCCGCAGGAATTGATATAGGGCTCGTTGGAGTGACTGCCCTTGTCCCGGAGCGATCCTGAAGGTCTTATTGAGTGTCCGCATCAGTCGCTCAGCGTCTCCATTTGCTCGGGGCCACAACGGGGACACCTTCCTGTGCTGAACCCCGTAGCTCTCCATAAGCTCGGAGAACCGCTCACTCTGGAACAGCGACCCGTTGTCCGAGCACAGGGTGTGGGGGAAACCATGGGCCGCAAACATCTTCTCCACGGCCACAACCACGTGCTCGAAGGCCACCGACTCGACAAACTCCACCTCCGGATATCGTGAGTATTCATCGACGATTACAATGAAGTGGGTACCTACGGACGTGGACCCAAAGTCCGCATGGACAACCTCCCAGGGTCGCGTGCCTCCGAGCATTACCTCGATGGCTGGCTCTCGCTGTAGAGGAGAGGCCGCCTGGCACCATACACAGGCCGCCACAAAGTCATCGACCCTCCGCTCAAGCTCTGGGAACCAGACCTTCAGCCGCAGGCTCGCCTTGGTCTTGGCGGCTCCCTGATGCCCGTGGTGGGCCAAGGTGATCCATCCTTTACCTTGGACTGGGGGACCACTATCGGTCATCTCAGAGCAGCAGGCCCGACGCCGAGAAAAACAGCTCGTCCTGACCTTCCATAGTTGTTCAAGTCCTGCCTTGGCCTCCTGGGTCTGCCCCGCCAGAGCTTCCAGGATGGATTTCCAGGAGCCGGGCTGCATTGAGTGCTTTAGGATCTGAAAGCACTCGTCCTCAGCCGCTGCAGCCTCCAGTTCTGACAGAGGCATCGCATTCGGCGTGGCCGCCTCCACCACCATTCGAACGTGATCGTCGGCCTCCTCCGCACAGGTGTCATACTCCTCTCCCCCACGCACTCCCGGATGTCTGGAGAGGTAGTCCGCCGCATTGTTGGCACCTGGCCGATACACCAGGGTAACTCCATACTCGAGAAGAGCGAGCATCCAACTCTCGATCCTGGCCGGGGGCTTTGAGGATCACCCCGCCAGAATGGGAAGAAGGGGCTTGTGGTCTGTCACCACCGTCACTGGACGCTCCAAGACATAGAGTCGAAAGTGTCTGCAACCCCAGAGGACCGCCAGCGCCTCACGCTCGATCTGGGAGTATCTTTGCTCAGTTTCCGAGAGCACTTTGCTGGCGTAGGCCACGGGCCGGATGTTCCCGTCCCGGTCCACCTGAGTCAATACAGCACCCAGGCCAAACGGACTGGCGTCTACAATGATCTCCGATGCCAGCGCCCGGTCGAAAAACGCCATGGTGTCCTCTGCTGTCAGGGCGCTCTTAATGTCCTCAAAGGCCGCTTGCTCCAGTGGGCCCCAGTGCCAGGCCGACTCCTTCTTTGTCAGTGCCCTGAGTGGTTCGGACCTCGAGGCGAGATTTTGGATGAAGCGCCCACAGTAGGTCACCATTCCGAGGAAGCTCCTTACGTCAGACACCGACTCGGGTGGCTGCGCCTTCTTAATTGTTTGGACTTTCCTCGGATCCGGCGAGACCCCCCCTCCTTGAACACAAACCCGAAGAATTCGATGGAGGGACGCAGGAACTCACATTTGTCCCGATGAAGGGTGAGGCCTAGCGATTGTAGCCTCTCAAAGGTCTTTCCGAGCTTCCTCAGATGGTCCACCTCGGTCTTTGCGAACACCAAAATGTCATTGCTAATTTTTAGGACACCCTCCAGATCAGCGAGGGCGCCTCTAATGATGTTCTCAAAAACATCTGCCGCCGATGACACCCCGAAGCTCAACCTCTTGTACCTATATAGTCCACGGTGAGTAGTGAATGTGGTTATGTACCGGGACTCAGGGTGGAGGACAACCTGATGATATCCTGCTTGGAGGTCCAGTTTGGAAAAGAAACGAGCCCCTTGTACTTCGGCAATAATGTCATTGATGGTGGGGGTGAGATGCCGCTCCCTCTTAATGGCCTTGTTGGGCAGCCTCATGTCCACGCAGATCCGGACAGATTCGGGTTGCTTGGGCTTCCTAGCCACAACAATTGGGGATACCCAGGGGGTCGGGCCCTCGACCTTCTCGATAATGTCTAGACTCACCAGGTTGTCCAGCTCCTTGTCAACCTGCTCCCTCAGATGAAACGGTACCCTGCGGTGTTTCAGGGCAATGGGCTGCACAGAGTCATCGATGTGCAGCCTAACCGGGTCACCGGTCATCCTTCCAATGCCGTTGAAGAGGGCGGCATACTTGTCGAGCAGATCATTGATGTCCTCGAGGTACACCGAGTATGCGAAGCTTACAATTCCGAGGGCCTCGGCGGCGGCACAGCTCAGCAGAGTGTTATTGCTCACGGGCGTCACATAGAACCGAGCTTTGATTCGCGAGCCCTCATGCTCCACACTTGCCACGAAGGCACCGTCCAGCGGTATTGGTTCCAGTCCTCCAAACGCAAATATGCGGGCTCTCGGCGTGACCAGCTTTGGGGGCGATATGAGGGCATCATAGTGCCCCAGGCCATCACATTGACCGAGGCTCCCATGTCCACCAGCACCGGGACTGGCGAGTGGTCGATCTCCACCACACACCTCGGTTGCCTCCTGCCCTTCCCCTTCAGGACTTCCACGCTAGAAACAAAGAACATGTTCTCTTCCTCTTCCTCCTCGGCCTCGTCCACCTGGGCATCCTCTTTGCCTTGGTCCACCTGGGCCACATTTGGCAGGTGGTTCTGGTGTGGAGCCCACGTCCGAGCCGGGCCTCTCGGCACTATCACAGGCAGGGCTGCCCTGCACCCCCTCGAGAAATGGTCAGGCAGGCCGCACCTACCACATGTTCTCCCAGCCGCTGGGCACTCCGTCGGGTGGGGGAGGTCGTAGCTGCACTTCTGGCATGATTCCCCTGCTCTCCCAGCTCTGTCACGGGGTCCCCCACCAGGCCTTCTCACTCCTCTGCTGCCACGCCACACGGCACACGCCTCCTCCGACTTTATTGAGCGGGACCCCGCCTCCATCTTGCTTGCCCGAGCCTCTGCCACCTCATGGCACCGGCCCAGTTCCAGAATGCGGGGCTCTCTCAGGACCTGCCTCCTGAGTTTGCCGGAGGAGCACGCCTGAATCAGCATCATGCGCATCATGTCCTCCGTATCCCCCCACGCACAGCCCAGGGAGAGGCGGCGCAGGCGACCATAAAAGGTGTCCAGTGTCTCATCCTCCTTTTGTTTGGCCGATAGCATAACAAATCTTTCATAGTCCACGTTGGCGAGGGGCAGAAAGTGGGTCAGGAGTACTGCCTTGGCCGCATCGTAGGTGGCATCCGCTGGAGTGAGCGACTCAAAAATGTCCTGGACCGCAGGCCCCGCGGAGTACAGCATAGTAGCCACCCTGCTGTCGTCGTCCATCACATGAGCAGCCCTGAAATACATGTCGAGGCGACCAACCCACCTCCTCCACCCCATGCTGGGTGGTGGGCCCGATGCGTCAAATTCGGGGATGGGCTGCAGGGCCGCCTGGGCTCGTGCCTGAGCCATGATGGGAAGTCCTGGCTGAGCAGCAGGCTGTACTGCCGGTGGCCCCTGAGGCACAGGAGCTTGACCCCCTACTTGAGGGGGCAGCTGTGGAGCCGCCGCTAGTTGTTGCACTGGAAGCGCCGGGGGCTGAAAGGCCTGCTGATGAGCTGCCGCCTGACCACCGTCCTGGGTAAGCTGTGCGGCTGCCGCGGCCCCAGCATCCAGATCTTCAATGTCACTCATGGGCTTGAGCGCACAGGCACCCCCACCGTGGGTCCTGAGGGCGGCAACTCAGCCACCCACCAACTCCTCATTGACTGACCACCCCACTCAGGCAAAGCAACAGTCCAACCTGGGGGAGAGGTGGTGGTATCTTGCCCTCAGCTCACCTGAGGCTGCCTCTAGCAACCAGGAGATAGAAGAGAAGACAGAAGAACACCAACATGAAGATCCCCACTGCAGCAGTCCACCTTGATGATGAAGGGGGCGAAGAGGAAGCCACAGCGTCCTGATGATGAAAGGGATGAAGAAGCACCGTGTCCCCTCACTGCAGCAACACTCAGGGGTGTAGGCATTCCAAAAATTAAGCTGAGAAAATGAAGTGGGCTAAGCAGGCCCAGCCATATTAGCCCTTCTCCTAGCTTTCACTCGACGTAGGCGTCCCAAATCAGGAGTAAAATCCACAAACCAGGCATGGGCGTGCAGATTAATCCGCCTGCAAGCAGAATATCCAAAAATTAGACCTGGATCACCTTCACCCTCCGAACCGGAGCCTGGTGAAGTTCCACAGCCTCACAGACAAAATGGCCACCAGCCGCGTGTGCGATCCGCAGCCATGGCGTGAAACGAAATGCCCGTTCGTTCCGTTTCAGGGAAAAAATTCGGAATGCTTTCACCGCCGGGCACGGGCATCCGCTATCACTCGTCGCCACTGTTGGGGGTTTGTCCTTGGCCCCATGCGGTCCCATAAGCCCCCAACCTGGAAGGACCACACTCGACACACGTCCTTCCAGTTCGGGCTTCCCGGTCGCTCTAACGCGGCCAGGAGCGCCCCGTTTATTTATACAGCACGCGGCAACGTGCAACGTCACGCCGCCGCGTGCGCGTCCTGTAAGCGATATTCAATCAACACTACAGCTAAGTCAATGCCTAGTCTGGGATGCTGAGAAAAACCCTTATTGATGTATTTTTATATTCAGTTCAGTACTCTGGATGACAACCCTTGTATAACACCCCCCTCTTAGAATCCCCATGACCCCACTGAGCCAAGAAGTAGGTTTGTTTTGCAAATTAAAAGGTTTATTTGAGAATGTAAACAATATATATATATCACACTTTATAATAAATTAATATCTGATAGTACACTTAGACATATGATGTTGATCAACAATGGGTAATCTGGCACTAGCACACTTCTTTACAATCAATGAGGAATTAGTATAGGATGGATAAAGTAGCAAAAATACTTTTATGATTTCAAGGGAAAAGCAATGAGGAATAAAATGCAGTACAGAAATACTTGATATGATTTGAGCAAAAGATAAGATAATCACTTTTACTCTGGCAATTCACCCCCCTCCCCTATGCAATGTAAGAAATGGAAGGACACACACAGTTCTCAGCAATGCAATCAAATACAATATGAAATTCAGTTCCCCCCCAGCAAGCTTAGAGGAAACAGGTAGGAGTTTGAAACACAGGCCCAAAATGCTTTTAAATGTGATGGCAATGGATGGGAAAATGTGCCAACTGATTTTAATTCCCTCTAGAGATTCAGGGTGAGTGGGAGATGCGTGTTGGTATTAGTTCAGGCTCACTTTAGCAATGCTCTATGAGTTATTACCAAGTTGCAAACGGATTTTAACAAAAGAAAGAATGGAGCTGCTATTTTGACAAGTGGAGAAATTGAGCCAAAATCGCAAATGGCGGTAAATTCGCGAGTGCGGGAATCGTGATTGCGGAAAAAGTATAAGAAGTAGGAAGCCAAGTAGGCTTGTTGGAAAGCTTAGATTCTAAGCTTTCAGATGAAAGTTAAATTCCGTTCCTAGCCCAAACGGTTCCAGAGATACGGACGATTAAATAAAGGTAGTTTTTCGGATTTAAAGTAAAACTCAAAATGACAGGTGACAGCTTGCAGCTTCAGAATTGACAGGTGACAGTTGTGCAGCTTACAAATGACAGATGACACGATTTCTAGGAGGCTGTTCTACTTAGGTTAAAATAGTTTGGACTAGATCATTTTAACTAAGAGATTGGTTCTGCATAGTTCTGCTAGGTACTCACAATATATATTTGAAATAGGCCTCGCCACAGATCTGGTCAGGTTTTGGACTGGACTCCGGTTCTGGTCTCGGCACTTCACAGTGATCTGGGTCAGCCCTCTGGTTCTGCTCACAGCGGTCTGGGTCACTCTGGATCTCTGGTCTGGTCTCTGGCAATTGTTCTTGGCAAAAGAATTCAAACAGCTCGCCCGGCTGTGGAATAGTTGCAAATGATTTTAAGGTTGCTGAGGCCTGCTGAGAAGAGTTCTCAGTTTGTGGGTTTTGGCCCTTGCTTTAAGTTCTGAAGTAAAGTTCTGGTCTTTGGAGATTGATGAATTTGAAGTCTGGATCTCTGGATGTGAAGTCGTCGGTCAGCATGCTCCGCAGCAAATGGAATTGAATGTCTCTACCTGTCCCAGCAGTCTCTTTTTATGTGTTTTGAAAATGGGTGTGTGCCTGGGCTTAGCTAAGCCTGCCCCTCTCTACTTGTCATTGGCCCAATTCTCCCCTCTCCCATGATTGGGGGAAGGAACGGATTGTCAGAGTGATGCTGTAAGTTTTATGGTCAGAGGATCCTCCCCTGGTCAGTTTGCCCACAAATCTATATTTGATTCAAATACATCTTTCCCAGATATACAATTTGTTGAAATTACATGTGCACATTATATATTCCTTATGGTCCATGCTTGTCCGCATCTGATCTTCCTGGGGGCTTGCATTCAAAAATGACAACATTTTGCGCTTTTTAACTGGTTTTGCAATATCGGAAAATTACAAACATGTGCGCAAGGAGTATGGACATTAATTGACGAAGTGTCAGATTTTTAACATGCAGACATTTGGAGTGAGACCCTATTTTCGCTAGCAACCCCCCAGAATACACCACAGGGTCCTAACGCCTCTCAAAATGTTCACAGAAAAATCACAAAAATAATGATATTACTTATATAATTCTGACAAGTCCGCACTATGAGTTATCTATCTTTTTAAAATTATGCTCTGGTCAAAAAGGGGTGTGGCTTCCCACATCACAGGGTGGAATAACTGGTTTATCCACTTCCCCCAAGCCAGCTTGTTCACAGAGGCACAGCTGGCCCCCAGTTTCTCCCAAGAGGAAGCTATTTTACGATGCCCCCAATATAACATTTGCCTGAGTCCAGGACAGGCCTTTGTTCAACTCCCTGTAGTCCCCAGCTGCTCCACCCCTAATCTAATCAGAGAGGTGACAACTCCTTTTGGCAAGGGGAAGAGTGGCTGAGCAGGTTTTAACTCCTGTCGGGGGTAGTTGTCAGGCAGAATCCAGTTTCATTAAGCCAGGTTTCAGCTAAATGTCACTTTTTGTTCCCAGTTTAAATCACTTACAATTTTTACATGTACATTAAATAATTACTTCCTTCAAGTCATTTCAGAATATAGTTTTACATTGTATCCACCTCTTAGCAAGTCTTTCCTTGGTCTGGTTTTGTTTCATTTGTTCAGTTTTACACAAAAGTCTGGTGGTTTTAAAACGCCGGCTTTCTGATAGTGGTGAGTACTGGTAATGCAACCATTTTTGGGATTTAGAAAATGAATTCCCCACAAGAAGGTTGTATCTTTGGAGTGGTCTCGTGCCAACTGCGCAGTTCTCCTATTCTGGCGTGAATGTGGGCGGCGATAACTCATCCCCATATCCACCCAGTCTATTGATTTAGTTTGTTCTGGGATAGAATAATGGGCGGCGACAGCTCATCCCCACATCTACCCAGTCTATTGATTCAACATGGGTCAAAACCCATGACAAATCCCCCCACCCGACTGCGCTTTGATTCAAGTCGAGGGGAAGTCGGGTGCAAAGGAGGTTTTGAGCCCTTGCGCTGGTATGTCCCTATTATCTTCTTCCAATCCTGTAGGTGGAACAGTTCAGCATCTTTTCCTCCCTCCAGTCGATCAATCAGTTCTCCTTGCTGGTCCTGATGGGAGTATTGGGCGGTACCCTGGGCCCCTCAGGTCTCTGCTCCCGGTCCCCGGTCGTCCTCCTTGGTCAGTCTCCAGGTTTTCTTTCTCCTAGGACGACAAAGGAAAAGCGGCAATACCTATTCGTAAACATTTTTCCACCACTATTAATAGTGTGGCAGACATATACATTTTATACTTTAACATACCTAACATTTTACTTTTGAGATACAAGTTATCATTCAAAGACAGTGGCTTACAAGAGTATAATATTTTAGAGACTATATGTGGGATATTTTAGGGTTGGAATTGAATTAATCTGGAGCGGTCCCCTCTGGTATTGCAGAGGACTCCTCCAGTTACTGCAGAGTGTGCCTGGGATGGCAACACTTTAGCTGATTTATATGTACCCACTTGTCTTCCCCCTCTGCCAAACCGCCTTTGGGGATGCGGATCTTGTAGGCCACAGGGGAGATCTTGTCTATAATTTCAAACGGTCCCTTCCATGTAGGCAAAAATGTTCTCTGTTTGGCCTGGTTTCTTTGGAAATTGTATAGATAGACCCGATCACCCACCTTATATTCCTTTCGGGTAGTTTTTAAATCATAGTGGGTCTTCATGCTCTCGGCTGATCTTTCTAGATTCCGCTGAGCATAGGCAAAGGCATGTTGAAGGTGTTTCCTTAAATTCTCCACATACTCATGAGTTGTGGAGGCATTTATCAGTGTCTGCTCTTGGGTCCTGTAGAGCAAATGCTGGGGAAGCACCATCTGCGTCCCGTCATCAACTCAAATGGTGACATTTTGGTTGCAGATGAAGGGGTAGATCTGATGGCCATTAGGACCAGAGGTAATCGGATATCCCAACTTGGCCCAGAATCTGCCACAAACATTTTTAAGTTGCTCACAATGGTTTGGTTATATCTCTCCACTGCTCCAGAAGAACTGGCCTGTAAGCAATATGTAGCTTTCTTTTGACCCCCAGTATCTCCCACATCTTTGTCATTACTTCACTGGTGAAGTGGCTACCTCTGTCTGACTCAATCCTTTGAGGTAGACCAAAACGGGAAAAGATGTGGTTAATCATCAGGGCAGCTGCTGTTTCTGCCTTGCAGTTTGGGGCTGGGAGACATTCCACCCACTTGGTAAACAAGCATATAACGGTCAACATGTACTTGTTTCCTCTAGACGAGCGGATTACAGGGCCTACAAAGTCGATTTGCAAATCTGACCATGGCAGTGTCATCCCCCTCTTTTGGAGAGGCGCACGGTGTGTGAGGGATGATGGCTGAAATTGTGCACACACAAGACACCCCTTCAAGTATTGGTCGAGGTCCTGCCCCATGTGTGGCCAGTATGCAACCTCTCTTAAGATTTCCAGTGTTGTGTGAAACCCCCTATGACCGGCGGTGGCCGCATCATGGGCGTGACTTAACATCAGGCTTCGGAATGAGGTAGGAACCACCCACTGATCGTGGCCAGCTTTGGATTTCCTTACCAGCAAACCGTCTTGGATTCGGAACATTTTTGGACATTTCATCAACACTCTTAGGTCCTCTTTCCCAATGTAATCGGTATCCGTCAGGGGAAAGTTCTCAGGGTCCTCAAGGTGTTGGTAAAACTTACCAATAATTGGATCCCCCTTCTGAGCTGTAATCAAATCAGCATCAGGGGTCTCCTTGCTCCATTGGGCAGTTGAAAGATCATTGTGAGCATGTGTCTGGGACCTAGTGATAGCAGTGACCTGGATTTCCCCCAACAGGGACTCAATCTCAATTAGATCCCCTTGGATGGTCCTGGTTTAGGCCAGCTGATCAGCTAAGTCATTTCCAGTTTTGTCTGGCCCGTCTACTTTGGAATGACCCTTGATCTTTTTCCAGTAGATGTCATCCCATTCGAAGTGACCAGATCATCAATATTTTGGATTAACTTCCCATGTTTCAGGGGTTTGTTATTAACGCATAACATGCCTCTGGTTTTCCAGTTGACCAGGTGCTCCACGAACCCGTTCCGTACATAATCCGAATCTGTGATTATGACCAGTTCGTGGAGTTGATGCTGGACAGCAGTGAGGATGGCCTGATGCACAGCCATCAATTCTGCCACCTGACTACTTCGGGGACCAATTTTGTATCCAGCGGAGGGTTCTGGGAACTCCTTCACCCATGCATTCCCTACGCCAGCCACCAGTTCTTTCTCCCCGTCGTTGTCAACATGGTAAGAGCATCCATCCACATAGACAGTAGGCATTCCCTCACACTTGTCTTCTTCAAAGACTTTGTGTGGGGAATTAAGGTATGCCTCCATGTTGTCCTTGATTTTTAGACTTTCGTCCTCGAGACAGTTTTCTCTGGCACAATCATGCAAGTCAGCCAGACCTTGCGCGAGGGGACTCTTCTTGTTTTGGCCATATCTGACCTCCACAGGAAAGCCTTGCATTGACAGAATCCAGGAAGTTATTCGGGAATTACTCACATTTACGGCCCGGATTCTGTCACTTTGGAGATATTGCAGAGGCTGGTGTGGAGCCCCACTATGATGTGTTCCCCCTGGATAAACGGGCGGTAATTCTTCAATGCCCACACCGTTGCCAGGAGTGCCTTCTCACAATCGTTGAATTTTTCCTCCACAGAGGATAAAGTTTTGCTCGCATAGGAGATTACTTTATTGACCTTGTCATGCTTTTGGTATAATACTGCCGTCAAGCACGTATTAGAGAACCCTGTCTCCAGGAAGAACTCCTTGTTTCTGACAGGGTAAGCTAAGCAAGGCGCTTGTGAGAGGCTTCTTTTGAGTTGTCTTACTGCCTCGGATTGTTCTGGACCCCATTCCCACTTGACCCCCCCTTCAAGAGATGAATCTGGGGTCTAGTGATCTCTGCGTAGCCTTCAATGAACTTTCTGATATGATATGATATGATATGGCATTTGTATCTGCTGTAATTAGTCAGTCCAAGGAGGCTCCTTGGTTCCCGCAGAGTTGTGGGGTCTTTCAGTTTCTGGAGTGCTTCCACTTTCTTTTCTTGGGGACAGAGACCCTGAGGAGTAATCTCATGCCCCAAGAAATTAACACGGGTTCTACACCACTATGCTTTCTGAAAGGAAAGTTTTGCTCCGGCGGCCCTCAACTGTGTCAGAACATAACGGATCTCCGCTATGTGTTCCTCCACAGATGAACTTTTG
This sequence comes from Ambystoma mexicanum, assembly GCF_040938575.1. Taxonomy (NCBI): domain Eukaryota; kingdom Metazoa; phylum Chordata; class Amphibia; order Caudata; family Ambystomatidae; genus Ambystoma; species Ambystoma mexicanum. Next base: position 1,037,977,610 of record NC_090926.1, on the reverse strand, counting down.
ATGAGGACATCATCTACATAAGCCAGGTTACCCCTCGCACCCAGGTCGGGCATGGCCTTATATAGGAAAATGTTGAATTAATTGCCGGAGTTGAGGTATCCGAAGGGAGTCCGGGTCCATGTGTACTGCTGGCCCCCAAAGGTAAAAGCCAGTTTGTATTGGTCCTCCCTACTGACAGGTACGGTCCAGTATCCATTGGTCAGGTCTATTGCTGTGAATACCTTTGACCCCTGAATCTGGGCCAGCCCTTGGTCAATGTAGGGCAGAGGCCACCGGGAAGTATGGACCCGTTTTTTGAGCTCCCTAAGGTCGGCGCAGAGTCTCCACTGGCCGTTTGGCTTCAATATTCCCAGCACCGGATTATTGAAGTGCTGTGGACTGGACGGATTATTCCCCGGGACTCAAGGTTCTTAATTATTTCAGTAAGGGACTCCATGGATGCGAGAAGCAAGCGATATTGCTACACAAACACTGGAGTCATTCCAGGGTCCGTGGGAATTGTTGTGGTGTGGATGTCGGTGCAACCACAGTCATATGAGTCTACCGCAAAGAGATCTTGGAAATCCAAGAAAACTTGTTTCAACTTTTGCTTCTGTTCCAGAGTCACACAGGCATCAGCTAGGTTGACTCTCTCTTCCACCATCTGCCTGAAGCCTGGAAAGACTTCTGGTTTGGCTATCTCAGCGGCCTCCTCCAGCTGGGTGGAGAAGTCCCTGGTCAGAGTGCTGATTTGGACTGGAGGCTTCAGGTGGGAAAGGCAGCCCTCATGGACCTGGAAAATCACCTCATCCCTCCTGAAGTCACAAGTCACATCTTCCTTACCATAAGGGCAAGAAGTGTACACCAGGAAGTTCCCCCCATGCCGGGTGAAAATCCTGTCTGGTGTTGTATTGTCCTCACTGTCACTGTCAAAACAGTCCTTGGGGATTGGTCCTAACAGTTCATTTCCTAAATCAATGGAGAAATGTCGGTCATCAATCGCCATTCCAATAATGGTGCCTGCGGCTAGAGTAATACGCTGTAAGTCGCTGTTATTCACCTCTATTGGAATGGTGTCATGTTCTATGTTGACTAATGGTGTTGGGTTTACCCCTAACCCTTGCTGTTGGAGAGAAGCATTTAGATGAATATAAGCATCAGGGTTTTTCAATTTTTGTCCTCTTTTAGCTTTCACTCCCAGGGAGAATTGTCGGGACCTTTCTGGGATGGGGACTTCCTCTTTAATCTAAATTTCAACTGCATAAGGTAGCAATTGAGCTGACCTAAATGCTTTTTCTGAATCATCAAAGCCCATGGGATTATCCGCTAATCGGGACCAAGCTTTGAAGTTTATTAGGTCCAAACTGATGGCAAAGCGATTGAGAATGTCACTGCCTAAGTAAAAGGCGGCAGTGACATCTCGCACGACCCAACAACTATGGACTATGCTCTTGTTGCCAATGGAGATTTTGAGCATAAACCTGCTTGGCAGGAGATGTTTGGAATTAGGTGCTTCCAGGTCTATTTCCCATTTGTCTAGCAGTTTGAATGTGGGAATGGCCGGATCTTTTGGGAGTTGGCGGAACATGGCTTCGCTGATGAAGCTCTTACCGTTGTTCACACACACTCGAGCGAGAACAGAGTCCTTCCCATCATTTAACTGAACAGGGATGAACAACTGCTCTCCAATTTGCTGAATATCAGCCAGGCTCTGAGCTGATTTCACATCTTTCTGGACTATAGGAGTGGGAGTGTCTGATTGTGGGTTGGTGAAGAATTCCAGAGTGTTTCCTTCCAGTGTGGAATACCACCTTAAACTGGAAGGAAGGTTGATTTTCAGAAATAGAGAGGACCCCCCATCACCAGTCTGTTGTCCTACTGCTATTACTGTCACGCCTGGAGTTTGGTTGTTCTGGAAGTGAAATTCTACTTGGTCAGATTTTTGTTCTACCATGTGGCAGGTGCTGTTTAAACTAACATGGTTGACACTCTGTTTTAATTTTATTGGTCGGCTAGTCTGGGTCCAGAGGACCTTGTTTACACAATCTATTAGGGGTGACAACCTTCTCAGGAGGTCATTCCCTAGTAAACAAGGGGTGCCCTCTGGAGTCACTACTATGACCGGGTGTTTCACCTTGTGTCGCCCAATTTTAATGTCCAAGTCTGCAGTCCCCTCAACGGGAATTTCCTTCCCGTCAAAGTTCTGCAGTTGTCCAGGAAGAGAGGTGAGAGGAATTCGGTAATTCTCCTCCCTTCCTGCATTTAGTTCCTCAAAGGCCCTTTTGGACAGAAGGGTAGCTTGGGATCCAGTGTCCACCAGTGCCAAAATTGTACCCTGCCCCTGTACTTGTACCGGGGCATAGTATCTTCCCTCCTTCTCCTCAAGGGGGCACAGATAATGCAAATTTTTGTACAACTGGTGGGCTAACTTTCTGGTTTTGGACATTTCTAGCGAAGAGATTTGGACAGAATTCTGTGGAGAGCCTTGGGAATCTGAAAGAAAAAGTTGGCAACTGGAGATCAGAGCCATTGTGGGTTCCCCTGGTTCCGGTTCTGGGCCACCCCCCCCCCTTTTTGGAGGCAGTCACCAGGATGGGTTTGAACCAGGGGATTTCGGTATTGTGGGTTCTGGGATGAGATGATGGGCGGCAGTAGCTCAGTCTCCACATCTCCCCAGTCTGAATTGGCGTCCCTTGGGACCCATTTTTCCTTGGGAGGAGTTCCCCCATCTCTAAAGGAGAAGATCCTTTTCCCAGGATCTTCTGAGGATCCCTCTCCCTCAAATTGGAAGACCTGTACCTCCTCCACAAAGTGGGTCTGTTTGGGTCCTTTGTTTCTCCTACCCCCCCTCTGCTCCTTGGGAGGCAGGCTTTCAGGGGCAGGAGATTTTGTTTCCGGTTCCTGGTTTTCCAGGGGCTGTTTACAAGTTGGGAAGGAAGCTTCCTTCAAGGCTTTACACCCCCTTCCCCTTGTGCCTCCTCCTTGGGTACCGGTGGGTTATCGGGGTGCTGCCCCCGTCATTGTTCTGGAGCACCAGGTCCAGAGTTTGGGGCATTCTGCGGTGGCATGCTCATCTGAGGGTTCTGTTGTGACCCAGATCCCGTGCCATATTTTGGACCTGGCGCTCATTTTGTGAAACCCGCTCAGGCTGATACAGGGCTCTATTTTCTCCCCTGGGCTGATCCCGGGAAGGGTAGCTATCCCTTCTCTGGTAGTACCCCTGGTTGGGAAGATTTTGGTACCCCTCCACCCTTGGCCTCCCCTCTCCCGGATTAGGTTGTCTGGGCTCAGGGAATTGGGGAAAGAAGGATGGATGGTTTTGGGGTTGGAGATTGGGAGGATACCTGGGAAAAAAGTTCTGCCCAGGATTTGGTGAATTTCTGCCCTCCGGGGGGAAGTTAGGAGGGAAATTCCCGGGGTTAGGCGCTTGGCTGGATCCCCCCCTTGGGCTGGAGGAGTCCACACATAACCCAGGATGGGTCGGTTTCCCTTGCAGCGGGGACTTACATAGTCAGGGGAGCGGGGGACCCCATTTGTGGGACTACCTCTTCGACTCCCTGTCTGTGACTGGCCCGAGGGCCGTCTGGGCTGTGAATTATTTGGTGCAGGCAGGTTTTTAGGCCCCCCCGTCTCCAAATCTAAAACGGGGGCAACCTTTACCTCTGCCACCTTGGCAGCAGCAGGGGTGCTGTTGGTTTTGGGGTTTTTCGGCGCATTATTTTTATTTTCGGTGGGCTTCTGCACCTCATAGATCCGGGTAGCCTGTTCAATGACCCAGTCTAAAGATCTTTTCTCATGAAAATCTCTCACGAGCTGGGTCATTATGTTTTTGGGTAAGGCATGGAAAAACGTATTGATAAATTCTCTGCTATCCGTGCGCACCCTTCTGGTGGTCTGCGCAAAAGCACGCTTTAATTCTTGCACAAACTCTTGTGGGGCCTGATCCTCCCCACATTGCAAATTGTAGGCTGCCTTGCGAGCCTCTTGAGGATTTCTGTGCACAGAAAAATGTTTCAAGATGGCCGCCCTGTATGTGGACCACCTTGAATGGTTTTGATCCTCCAGCCCCGCAAAGAAACTGGAGTATTCTGGTGAGAAGGTCCACTTTACATATTGAATACAGCTTTGGCTGTCCTTCAAATGGAAAGTCTCCATCATTTGCTCATAGAGCTCCAAGTGTTCCCAAACAGAATACTTGGCGTTCTTATGATAAGGAGTGATGGCACTCCTGATTGCCTTTATTTGTTTCAATGGGTCCTTAAGCAAGGCCCTTTTTGCCTTATTGGCCTTTTTGGTTCGGGTAACCCTGGTCCATTCATCCTCTGACTCAGAAGCACTGCTCCCAGAGGTGCCCGTCTGATCTTCCAGGTTTTCCCGGATTCTGCGAGCCTGGGAATGGCTGGCAGAATGTGGGGACCTGGTCTCCTGTGTCCTGTGACACTCAGAGGAGTCTTCAGATCCCTCCTTGCTACCAGGATTTGCTGGGTATCCCCCCCACTGACCTAACTGGGCAGAGGTTTTCAGGATGCCCTTAATGGGCCTACTCTCCTGGGGTTCCCCACTAAATTGCACTGTGCTTGGGTGCCCATACCCGGATACCCGCCCATCCATTCCTGGGAGGTACTGGCCTATGAGCCCCATACTTCTAGCTGGATAGTAATCTGCCATCCCCGTGGCCCTGGGCTCATGTGCGCGAGGGGACATGGGGGTGGCAGAGTCCAGGGACTGGGAGAGATGAAGGCCTCTGGTACTAGGGCTCCTGAGGTTATGCTCAGGAGTTTCTCTTTCCCAGCGAACTTCATCTCTATCCGCCCCTGCTTCCTGTTGCAATGCAAGAGCCTGCGCTTTCAGTTCCTCAGTTAAGGCCTTACTAGACTCTATCAGTCTCTCCTGCATCGCTACCTGTTGCTGGAGCCTATCATTGTGCTGACAGAGAGCCTCATTTTCTCTCTGTGCATCCTGATTGGACCTGGAGTACTGGGCCAGTCTCTGCTTCAGGAGGGTTACCTCCTGAGCTGTGTCCCTATTGGCCTGCTCCTTTCTTGCCAGAGCATCCTCCACCCTCCTGGTGTGCTCTAACAAGTTCTGGTGTTCTTTTTGGAGGTCACCCAGTCCCTGGAGGGCCAGGTGATTTTCTTCCATTTTCCTTTTTAAGTGGCAGACTTCCTGGCCTAAGGTATCCCTTTCCTGACTAAGAGCCTGCATCTGTGCCGCCAGGTTGTCCCTTTGCCTTTGGAAGGCACCAGCTTTCTGGCGCTCCTGATCAAACTCTGCCTGGGTATCCAGGTCTTTCAGAATCAATTTATTGCTTTCCTCTTTCTCTCTGTCTAATCGAATTTGCAGGGTGGCTACCTGCTCTGTGCATGCCCTGTTGAAGTCCAGTTGTTGCTCCAGCTTTGTCTGGCTCTGCAGAAGGGAGTCCAAACCTTCTTGGTACTCCTTCTGCAAGGCCAGAAATCTGGTATCCTGGTCAGCCTTCTCCTGTTGCAGTCTATCCATGTCCTCTTTTATTTTAATGATATACTGCCTACTATCATTTTCTGACTCCTGGCTCCTCTGCAGCCTCTGCTCAGAAGAGACCAGGTCAGATTGGGCCTTTTCTAACGCCAGCTGTTGCCTACTTGCCAGAACTTGGCCTTCAGCACATTTGTCCTGCATGGCTCCCATATATAGATACAAATATGCCGCTATCCTAACCATCTTGTCGTGTTCATCTTTAACTTTAGGAGCCATGTATAATTCACTCAGGGCCACATGTAATGGACCCTGATCTCTCCATGTATCTGACCCTGTTTCAGTGACCTGTTGCGCGATTGCCTGCAGCCAGACCGTTTGGTCCTGATGAGTCCAGTCACCTCTCACAAATAGCTTATGTAAGAAGTGCTCTCTAGCTATTTTCATATCTACCAAGGTCGTCATTCTGGAATTTGAGTTCCTTCCTGACTTACAGAAGTTTGTATTTTATTTTGCAAAACAGACCGTTTCCTTAGAGCGTTCCTTTGAGGGGTGCTTTCACAGTGTAAAACAGCGTGGTGATCTAACCGGATATGTGTATCTGGTCAGTTGGCACACTGTATTAATCTGCACAAATGGTAAATCTAACCCAGAATATCCCGTACGAGCCCCCACTTTTGTAAGCGATATTCAATCAACACTACAGCTAAGTCAATGCCTAGTCTGGGATGCTGAGGAAAACCCTTATTGATGTATTTTTATATTCGGTTCAGTACTCTGGATGACAACCCTTGTATAACACCCCCCTCTTAGAATCCCCCTGACCCCACTGAGCCAAGAAGTAGGTTTGTTTTGCAAATTAAAAGGTTTATTTGAGAATGTAAACAATATATATATATCACACTTTATAATAAATTAATATCTGATAGTACACTTAGACATATGATGTTGATCAACAATGGGTAATCTGGCACTAGCACACTTCTTTACAATCAATGAGGAATTAGTATAGGATGGATAAAGTAGCAAAAATACTTTTATGATTTCAAGGGAAAAGCAATGAGGAATAAAATGCAGTACAGAAATACTTGATATGATTTGAGCAAAAGATAAGATAATCACTTTTTCTCTGGCAATTCACCCCCCCCCCTATGCAATGTAAGAAATGGAAGGAGATGGAAAGAGGAGCACACAGTTCTCAGGAATGCAATCAAATACAATACAAAATTCAGTTCCCCCCCAGCAAGCTTAGAGGAAACAGGTAGGAGTTTGAAACACAGGCCCAAAATGCTTTTAAATGTGATGGCAATGGATGGGAAAATGTGCCAACTGATTTTAATTCCCTCTAGAGATTCAGGGTGAGTGGGAGATGCGTGTTGGTATTAGTTCAGGCTCACTTTAGCAATGCTCTATGAGTTATTACCAAGTTGCAAACGGATTTTAACAAAAGAAAGAATGGAGCTGCTATTTTGACAAGTGGAGAAATTGAGCAAAAATCGCAAATGGCGGTAAATTCGCGAGTGCGTGAATCGTAATTGCGGAAAAAGTATAAGAAGTAGGAAATCGTATCTAGGCTTGTTGGAAAGCTTAGATTCTAAGCTTTCAGATGAAAGTTAAATTCAGTTCATAGCCCAAACGGTTCCAGAGATACGGACGATTAAATAAAGGTAGTTTTTCGGATTTAAAGTAAAACTCAATATGACAGATGACAGCTTGCAGCTTCAGAATTCACAGGTGACAGTTGTGCAGCTTACAAATGACAGATGACACGATTTCTAGGAGGCTGTTCTACTTAGGTTAAAATAGTTTGGACTAGATCATTTTAACTAAGAGATTGGTTCTGCACAGTTCTGCTAGGTACTCACAATATAAATTTGAAATAGGCCTCGCCACGGATCTGGTCAGGTTTTGGACTGGACTCCGGTTCTGGTCTCGGCACTTCACAGTGATCTGGGTCAGCTCTCTGGTTCTGCTCACAGCGGTCTGGGTCACTCTGGATCTCTGGTCTGGTCTCTGGCAATTGTTCTTGGCAAAAGAATACAAACAGCTCGCCCGGCTGTGGAATAGTTGCAAATGATCTTAAGGTTGCTGAGGCCTGCTGAGAAGAGTTCTCAGTTTGTGGGTTTAGCCCCTTGCTTTAAGTTCTGAAGTAAAGTTCTGGTCTTTGGAGATTGATGGATTTGAAGTCTGGATCTCTGGATGTGAAGTCGTCAGTCAGCATGCTCCGCAGCAAATGGAATTGAATGTCTCTACCTGTCCCAGCAGTCTCTTTTTATGTGTTTTGAAAATGGGTGTGTGCCTGGGCCTAGCTAAGCCTGCCCCTCTCTACTTGTCATTGGCCCAATTCTCCCCTCTCCCATGATTGGGGGAAGGAATGGATTGTCAGAGTGATGCTGTAGGTTTTATGGTCAGAGGATCCTCCCCTGGTCAGTTTGCCCACAAATCTATATTTGATTCAAATACATCTTTCCCAGATATACAATTTGTTGAAATTACATGTGCACATTATATATTCCTTATGGTCCATGCTTGTCCGCCTTTGATCTTCCTGGGGGCTTGCATTCAAAAATGACAACATTTTGCGCTTTTTAACTGGTTTTGCAATATCGGACATTTACCCAAAATTACACACATGTGCGCAAGGAGTATGGACATTAATTGATGAAGTGTCAGATTTTTAACATGCAGACATTTGGAGTGAGATCCTATTTTCCGCTAGCAACCCCCCAGAATACACCACAGGGCCCTAACGCCTCTCAAAATGTTCACAGAAAAATCACAAAAATAATGATATTACTTATATAATTCTGACAAGTCCGCACTATGAGTTATCTATCTTTTTAAAATTATGGTCTGGTCAAAAAGGGGTGTGGCTTCCCACATCACAGGGTGGAATAACTGGTTTATCCACTTCCCCCAAGCCAGCTTGTTCACAGAGGCACAGCTGCCCCCCAGTTTCTCCCAAGAGGAAGCTATTTTACGACGCCCCCAATATAACATTTGCCTGAGCCCAGGACAGGCCTTTGTTCAACTCCATGTAGTCCCCAGCTGCTCCACCCCTAATCTAATCAGAGAGGTGACAACTCCTTTTGGCAAGGGGAAGAGTGGCTGAGCAGGTTTTAACTCCTGTCGGGGGTAGTTGTCAGGCAGAATCCAGTTTCATTAAGCCAGGTTTCAGCTAAATGTCACTTTTTGTTCCCAGTTTAAATCACTTACAATTTTTACATGTACATTAAATAATTACTTCCTTCAAGTCATTTCAGAATATAGTTTTACATTTTTTTTTAATTCAAACCGTTGTTTATAGTTTGATTACCAAACTTTTACAACATAATTTTTCTTACATTCAACAGTTTTCATACCATCATCATATACATTTTTACTTGGACAATCTTTCCATTTAAAAAAGTTTGAGTTATTCCCATTAGACAATACAAACTTAAAAAGGAAACACTCTAATTTGTCACAATACAAAAAAAAATAGCAATTCCCCGCTCATGGCCCTTAGTTTTAAACTTAAATAAGCAATGCAACATAGAGTCCATACCACCAATCATAAGGATCTATTGTCAAGTTTCCTATTCCAGAAATTTTGTAACTTGTATTTGCAAATTTTTATTTTGGAACTGCACTATTTGATTGAATTAGATGTAGTTTTTCTAATTGAACGTTCACTAAAGTAATAAAACGGGTAATTCTCAGTATAGCCTTAATTGTGCGTCCCCACATACATGCCATCCACAGCCATTCTCTACTTTCGGCTGTATCATGCTCATGTTGGGTTTCAAATATTTCGTTTCGTTGTAGTTCGAAATATGTACAGTGAATGGTCAAATGTTTAAGTGTTTCATATGAGTCCAACCCTTTGCATAGTCTGCATATGCCACTAGACCCGGTTTCCTCTGAGTTTATCGAATTTTTTGTTCTTTGTAATGTCGGCAATTGATTTAATTTAAATCTTAAATAGATGCCTCTTGCTATGGGACAAGGAAATTGCTGAAGATAAGCCTTGCACGGACAACGCGCCGTTGCAAATTTGCCAGCTTCTTTGTATAACTGGTATTTTTCCATAGCGTTAATGGTTTTACACCAATCGTGGGCAAATAGTCGTTTTTTGTTATGTGCTTGGCGATATTCTAAGTCGGCTGAAGTAAGTGCCATTTCGTTCAAAAGAGCTTCCATTTTTTTGTGATAATGTACAATGGATGGTGGATTGCAATTTTTAATCATCGTCCCCAGATCTTCATATAAAGAATTATTGAGGGGAAAAAGCATTTTTGCATAATTTGTTAGTTGTCGCCAGTTGTAACGGGCAGATAATGATATCAATCCTAGTTCCTGTCTTAGAACTGCATTTGGGAGTGAGTTAGCAAGACGTAACACGTCTTTCCAAATGCGACCCTGTAATTGGTCTAGAAATGGATTTATTTTAGCCAAGCACATGTCAAGGGCATATAATAGAATTGCCTCGACTTTGAGAGTGTAGAACTCAAATAATGGAGCCAGTGAGAACTTACAATATTTCGCTAGTATCATGCGCATTTGAGTTGTTAGTATTTTTGCTTTTTGATTAAAAGTATTTTTCCACATTGATAACGCAGTCGAGTCAGATATCAAATAGCCCAAGTATCGAATAGTGGCCGTCCGTGGAATTGGGGTCAGTCCAATAGTCCAATTTCTAGGGCATATCTTTTTCTTTAGGTTATTAAACAAAAAGATATTTGATTTACCCGCATTAAATTACAGATTATGGGATAGACAATATTCAGCAAACAGTGAAAGCTTCGTTTGCAGGCCTGACGGAGTACGATCAAAGATTACTATGTCATCCGCGAAAGCTAACCACTGGATTTTTAGTTCGCCTAGTCGTGCTGGATAGCTAATTTTTTGCGACCATATTTCATTGATACTGCAGAGATATAAGTTAAACAGGGTGGCGGCCAAGTTGCAGCCCTGTTTAACCCCTAATGCAGTCGAAATAGGTCCCGTAGTAGCTCCAGCCATATTGACTCTGATAAAGTATACGGTGTTGGTGTGCAATTTGGCGATTAAGTAGACAAGATGATCAGGAATACCCATCGTCCGCATTTTTTGCCAAAGCAAACCACGTAGTACATTGTCGAAGGCTGCAGTTAGGTCCACTGAAGCCATATATATTGGCCCTGTGTCTGGAATCTTCGATTTAGCAAGTATATGCGCCATCAATGTTGCATTAAGGGAAGTTCCCATCTGTGCTCTGAAACCGATCTGAAATCGGGATAAGATGTTATTGGTTTTCAAAAATGATTGGAGTTCCCATAATAGTAAGATGGCAAATACTTTGGCAGACGCATCTATCAGTGCAATAGGCCTGTAGTTCGCAGGGTTACTCCTATCCCCCTTTTTATGAATGGGAACAATAATAGAACCCAGCCATGAAGATGGAATTACTAAGGACGCTAATACTTTGTCAAATTGGTGTTTCAGTATATTAGCCCAGAGTAGTGGTTGTCGCTTCAGAACACAGGGAGGAATCCCATCCGGGCCAGCTGCCTTTGAATAGTTCAACGCATTGATGGCACATTCAATATCTTGGAGTGACCAAGGGATTAGTGGCAGTTTTGGAATCGGAGGAGTAGTTGCGTTTATAATTGAAAAACATGGGGCTACTGCATATTTTTTCTCATAATGTTTCTCCCATATTGCAGCCGATATCGTAGAAGCTTGGCTCTTATCAAGTTTACAAGCATCCAATCTCAAGATTGCCCATGTTGATCTCCGATCATTTCGACATAAGGCACTAATTATCTTTTGATTAACCAGATTATGTGTGTGACGTTTGATATTTTTACATTTGTTCCTATAAGTGGTACAGATCGAAGTTTTCGTCTTGATATATTCGTCTGCCGTGCAAATATTTTTTTTTTTTAAGATGCGTAATTCTGCATTTATTTTCCGTTTTGCTGCTATAAAATCTGGACAGCTGTTTAATGGGTTTGTTCTATTCGTATTGCTGTTTGCGCTATGTGTTCTAGCCAGTAGTTGCATTAACGTCTGCAAGTAATTGGCTGGATCTTTATAGTTTAATTGCAACTTTCCAAAACTGTCCAAATAACCCTCAAGCCATTTATCCATATAAGCATTGACCCTATCGCATAGGCGATTGTTCCATCTTATTGTGAGTTTTACATTGTATCCACCTCTTAGCAAGTCTTTCCTTGGTCTGGTTTTGTTTCATTTGTTCAGTTTTACACAAAAGTCTGGTGGTTTTAAAACGCCGGCTTTCTGATAGTGGTGAGTACTGGTAATGCAACCATTTTTGGGATTAAGAAAATGAATTCCCCACAAGAAGGTTGTATCTTTGGAGTGGTCTCGTGCCAACTGCGCAGTTCTCCTATTCTGGCGTGAATGTGGGCGGCGATAGCTCATCCCCACATCCACCCAGTCTATCGATTTAGTTTGTTCTGGGATAGAATAATGGGCGGCGACAGCTCATCCCCACATCTACCCAGTCTATTGATTGAACATGGGTCAAAACCCATGACAGTCCCATCACGGGGCAGCGCCACAGTGTTAAAGCACATTCACAGCCTCCTCCCGGACAAGACCCTAAAATCCTCATTGCCCAATTCGAAGATCAAAGCAAAGGGGAATACTCAACGATATTGTATACCTTTGGATATTAGCCATAGCATAGGATGGCGACAGTCAGTTTGTCATGACAGGTCCTGATAAATCTTCTGTGAGTCTCCATCATGCTGGAAGTCCTTCAGTACCTTGGCCTTAGATAACATAGTAGTGTAATCTCACCACTACTGCCCTTGACGCCCCCATCACGGCCTACTCCACCATGGTGTGTCCTGTCAATTGAGCGGCCTTCCGGCCTTCTTTAAACATGGCCATTGCAATCTCTTTCACCTTCCTCCCACATCCTTGGGTGTTTCCCATGCTGATTCCTTCAGCCCCATTATCCGCTGGTTGTTCCTGCGTTCTCGATTTTCCAAACTGTCCACCTTCATCAGCACCTCTCTAGTTTCAAGATTCAGCAGTCTCGCATCCTACTGCATTTGCAACATGTCCCTCTGAAGCTCGTTATTTTCGAGGCCTTCAAATATTGGTCTCCAAAATATCCACTCTACCTCTCAGATCCACAATTGAAGTCTAGATGTCACCCCTGAGTGCTTTTATTTCCAGTAGGATGCCCAATAGGTCTTCCTTGGTAGCGAGATGAGTCTGGACAGAAGTGTTCATGTCTGGAATACCTGGCTTGCTCACTCCTACCTTCATTGGAATCCACCTGCGAAAAATCTGCAGGGACAAGATTCCTTGCCAAGGTCCCCCAACTCCTCTGGGCTCCAGTTCAACTCAGGAACAACTGCGCAAAGGGGTCTATAATAGATGAGTGGCTCACAGCCCCACTACACAGACCAGCCGGCACAAATCCACCTTCCTCACAATCTGCCTCTGTTCCATGGAACCAACAGTTCTCTCCCTTACAGGCCTGCAGACCAATGACATCACCTCCTTTCACTTAGCCATTTGGTGCCCCTAGTACACAAACCTCATATCAACCTCTTTCGACACCACATCCTGCCATGACACATCTCGCCAAAAGTGATTTGCACACCGAGGCTCCCTCCTCGGGCAGGATCTCGCTCCGTCACAAGGACAGCTCCACTGTCCTCAAGTAGCTGGCACAGCATCCCTGCCAGGCACTCGGCGGGGGGTTCCTAACTGACACGGGCGCTCCGTAAAATTGAAACCACACGTCACTCCAGCACCCCCTGTGCTCTAGTTCCACACAGCACAGGGCACTCGGGCCCGCTTCACTCCAGGAGCAGGGGAATCTCAGCCAATCACGACACTGGAGCTGGGCTGGGGCCATCTGATGACTCGCATCCCACTGCCATAGCTCTCAACTCGCCCGCTTTTGACGGGTGTCAAGCCTTGCAAGCAGCTGAATCACCCGCCAAGTCCCTCATACGCCCATTCACTTCTATAGGCTCTCATCCGCCAAAAAGAAAATCGGGTGTTTTCACCTGCCTTGGTGACACAAAAGTTTGGGAGCTATGCCACTCTACCAGCAACATTCAACATCCACTTGCAGAGGGGGGTCACTTCAACCTCCCTGCTACAGGGCCTCGCTCTCCGAAGGCATCTACCGGGCTTCTCTCTCTGAAGGCATCCGCCGCCACAATTCATTCAACTCAGCAGGGCAATGTCGGAGATGGTGTTCAGATGGCCATCTTGGTCCGCGCCCCCTATCGGTCCCTCCTGACTGCTTTTTGAGTGCTAGAAAATATGACTTCAAAGTGTGAATTCATAAAACCACAAATTGAGCCGTCTGGCCCAGCTAGTCATCCTTGTTTGGTGTGAAAAACTTAGTGATTATGAATGAAAGACGGCTCAGTGAACGTTGGATGTGTGATGATGCTTGAGTTTTCCTGTTGGGGTCTGAACTGGGATGCCTGTGGATGATCAGTGGGTGTAATCCTGCATCTATGAACTTAAAATTGAACCTCTGTACAACCTGTGTGAATAGATGCATGCCTGTTCCTGCTGCAACTGAAAGGAACACCCCTCAACCTGCATTACATCACCAGTTCTCTTGGTGCATGCAAATAAGATGGATCATCTCAAGATGGGCCCAGCTCCTGCCAACCCACCAGGAGTCTGCGGTTTCCTGGGAATGGGCAGGTGCTTCATCCTGAATCCAACAGCAACCTCTGAACCACTGCATAACGTAATTAAAAAGACTGCTCATGGACCCAGCTTGTGCTGGAATAACAGAAATCTTAGCACACCAAGTAGGCTGTCACAGCTGAAATGATCGCAGCATTTTTTGACACATCACTTCCCAAGGAGATTGTGGTGTAAGTGAACCCATGTGGTGTGGGAGCTTTGTTAGTCCATAGGGATTGAAGGAACAATGTACACCCTATCACGTTCACATGTGGGGCATTGATGGTAACAGCACAGCAACATTCCCAGATTGAGATAGAGGCTATGGGATGCAATCACTTTCTTGTGTCCATCTACGACACTGGACAGTGACCCTCATCACCATTGTGAATTAGACAGCCCAATGCTTCAGGCATAATTGAGAAAGGTCTCCTGTAACTACAAGAATAGAAATAATTTGCTATATTCTGCTGGTTCTGACAATTGCCACAGAACACACCAACTCCCAAAAGATGGTTCAAGGGTGTTTATACATTTTTCTTTCCCGAGTCCTAACGGCCGTCCCACTCCCTCTCATTTGGAATGACTAAATCCTTCATAACCCAGGTGTCCCTACTTCACATGTGAGTGCATATTGATTGTTTCTACCTACTGTCTAGTAGCCAGCTGGCTGATGTTGGTGGCCTAAAGTCGATTTTCTTATCTATATGACCCTGTGGGACTTCCTAAAATAGCCATACACTAACCTTGAGGTTAGTTCAAAAGGTGTTTGTGGAATTGTGGTTTTCAGACACTCAATCCCGACTCAGTCTCCTTCCTCTCTTCTTCCTCTGATGTTCCTCTCCCTGTCACTTACTTCTAGCCTACTCCTGCTACTCTCCACCCACCTTCTCTCCTTCTTCTTCCTACTGTCCCTCTTACGTCGCTCACTCCTTGTACTGCCTACCTCCACCCTCCAATGTTACTACTCCTTCTCCTATTACTCTACCCTCTCTATTCTAGCCCTGGTCTCCCTCACTACTACCACCTCCTCTTCACAATACTTCTCCCTCTTCCACACTACTCTTGCCTTCTTCACACTCTGCCTCCTTCACACCACACAACTCCCTCTCTCACACTACTACTCCACCCCAATTCTACGAAACCACCCTCCTCTCACAATCACTTTCTATTCCCTCTCTACACTCCCTCTAACACTCACACTTGCCCACCTTACACGTAACCTCACAAGACAGTAACACATGCTCTCCACAACCAATACCTAACCTTTTCTCTAAATTGCCTCCACACTTCAGTACATCATCCTTCCTCCTGCCAGCACACCATCCTTCCCCCTGCTAGTCTCTTGGTCTGCTATCTCCTCCTCTGACCTCTCCCCCAAATAACCTACACTCTCTCTCTCTCTCTCTCTCTCTCTCTCTCTCTCTCTCTCTCTCTCTCTCTCTCTCTCTCTCTCTCTCTCTATCTCTCTATCTCTCTCAAGAATTATGATGCTTGGGGCTGTGATGGGTTAAATTCATGCAAGTCATCAGCCCAGGTCTCTGAGCCATGCGGTTGCTTGAAACAAGGTGGGCAAGCATTTGGTTTCTGAGCTACAGGGTCATACTATTCAAATACGAACAGGCACTTGGGGGAGAGGACCGGAATTGTGGCCCCCTCAAATGCCACCATTCCGCTATGGGGTAGGACAGACTCTGGTAGGCCTCCCACCCCAGTCTGAGAGGTGGTTTGTGTGCCTCATGGATACCACTTTAATTATTATATATTCATCAAATAATGACAGGAGTCAGCCTGCATAACATTCCTTCCCAAGTTCTACCCACCAAACATTCCACATTCTATTCGGCTACAACACCTCCCCCTTGCTTATCATAGAAGATTCAGCCATCCAAGATTCAGCTACAACACCTCCCCCTTGCTTATCATAGAAGTTCGCTCTCACCGTCAGTATGACAGGGTCACCTCTACATTTGCTCAATGAGACGTACAGGCTTACGTATAGTCCTTTGAGGACGCCCGCTGCCGGTCAAATAAGGTGGTGAATGTCCAGAGTCTTTAAGGGACAGGAGACTAACAGGTCCTTCACTCCTCCTTTCCCCATACAGTTCTCCATTTGAGACATCCTGTGACAGAAATCTAACAGGTTCCCCATTTCTCCCTGTTTCTTCTTCCAACTCCTCCTGGAACATTGCATGAAAGAGTGAAGTATCTTCTATCTTCCCTGTTACTACACCATTCTCTCTCACAACAGTTGCTATGGGCCTTTTGACAGCCATGACTGTTACTGAATCTGGGTCACGACTGGATCCCACCTTCCTTTGTTGTTTTTGCCTACTCAGTATAAATTCACCTTCATTCACTGACATCTGATCTTCTTCCATTCTCCTCTTGCGAT
Organism: Ambystoma mexicanum; assembly: GCF_040938575.1. NCBI lineage: Eukaryota > Metazoa > Chordata > Amphibia > Caudata > Ambystomatidae > Ambystoma > Ambystoma mexicanum. The sequence goes on along the minus strand of NC_090926.1, from coordinate 1,037,961,121 downwards.
TCATCCAATCCACATTGGCCTGCAGTCTTCTTTCTTCGATGACCATGTCCATGTCCCCCCACCCCCATTTCCAAAATGCTTCGTGTCCAGATCTTTCCTTTGGTTTGATGTTATTGCTTTGGCACATCTCAGCTGGGACTGACACATTTTTACATATCCATTCGCACTAGATGGTATGATCTCCTTATCAGTAATCTCACCATGCCATGCCTCCTCCTTGGTAGCAATTTAGATCTCCATGTTGCTGATACTGGGGTCTCTTCTTTGCACATGATCCAGAAATGATTCCTTTGCCCACATCTCATGCATATCTGACCAAAAGCTGGACATTTACCTCTGTGTGGAAAATCCAATCCACATCTATAGCACTTCTTCTCCAGCTGACTCCTGCCTGTGCCATACCATGCACTTTTCCGGGTGAACAGGTTTGAACATCGAGATTGCCTCTGTCTGTTATCTCTGATACCGTTAATGGTATTTAACTCACTTGTTTTTTCCATCTTGGCTACCTGCCTTTCAGTTCTTTCATACACTCGTGCCAACTCCAGGACTTCCTTTAATGAGAGAGGCACTCTTAGAAGATGTCTTCGAAGTTGTGATGACGTACACCCTTCAATGATTCTCAGCCTAATCGCCTCATCATCGCTAAAGCTTGCGAATTCACAATATTCTGCCCTTCTCTTTAATCATAATACAAATTGGTCAATTGTTTCATGTGGATTCTGTGTGCACTGATTAAATGCATATCGGATTGGGAGGGACAACCAAACGTTCACCAATCGCAGCGACCAATTGTTGATATGTTGTTCTTTCCAGAGCTGGAATGCTCATTACCACATTTCTCATCTCCTTTCCTACCAAACTAACAAATATGTCCATTTTGTTTGAGGCATCCGGATTCCCTGCTGCTCCCCAGAATCCCTCGAACTCCTCCATCCATTCCTGCCATCGTTGCCCCTGACTTTCCTGTGTCCCAAATATAAATGGGTGCGGGCAATGTAAATAGTTCACCAGAATCCCCTCATTCTGGACAGATCTTGTATTCCCACTTGTGATATTCAGCAACATGGTTACTCACTTCTGGCCCAGTTGCTTCGCTCTTTCTTTCATCAGCAGTAGTTGCCTTTGTTGCTTGATTGCATAATGTTATTTCCTTTATTGGTCAATATTATTCTATCTGTGCAACTTTCATTTGTCCAGTTCTATCTTGTTTTGTTGCTCTCGCACCAGGATAACCATAAATGAAATTATGATCTCTTTTTGAACAGTGTTACAGTATAAAGTTGCTCAGGCTGTTACAGTATAAGGTTGCTCTATGCACCCTTGTGTGAGTGCAAATGAGGCGCACCTTACAATTTAGCACCGCTTTAAACACTCTATTTTTTTTATGCCAATCCCTTGCTGGTTCACCTATGAAGTGTACTGTTCAAGGTTCTACAGCAGCACAATTGTGATTATATACAGGGAGATAGCAGACCTTGTGCCACTAGCTCATACGTGTAGCATTCCACTTGTTCACTTTCATCCAGATTCCCAGATTCACCTGCCCTGGTGTGTGCTGTTCACTGGTATCTTTCTTTGCCACCTTAATTTTGTGTTATATTTTCCGCTCTGCAGCCAGTATGGAAAACAATTTCCCAGTGTGGGCACTTCTTGTGTTGTCGTTGCAGTCCATGCCTCACCACTGTGCTCTTTATTCCACACTTTGATTTAATTGAACTTTCATAGTTTTCATTTTGCACTCATGACACATTTTAGTTCATTTCACTGTTTGTTTTATTTAGTTAGTGTCTCGATCTTATGTTCCTTATTTGACACTCTTTGTGCAATCACTCATGAGATGCCAGCATTTTATTCTTTGCTCAATGTCCTTCATTTGGATGCACTCGCACCACATCACTTTCCTTTCAATGCCTTCCCTTAGTTTTGCTTCATAGAGTCCCAGCCAGTGACTCTGACACCTCCAACAGTCTTAGACCTCGCACACCCGTGAATATCACAGTACAATTTCTCCTTTAAAAAAAAAAGACTTTCCTGCACAACAGCCCCTTGGCAATCTTCTCCTTCATGTATTCATGTATGCCATATTAGCAAGTCATACCAGTCAATTCCACGCAGCGTTGCTCCTCTTTTCTTCCTCTTTCCTTCCTTTAGCTTCTGTTTCCTATATCTTTATTTCTGTCTTCTCATTAGCCACTTCCACTGTATTTTATCAAATATTTTCACATGCTGCTTTTTCTTGACCATCTCTATAGCTCATCAGTGTTTCAGTGGGTTAATCACTACCTCGTCGCCAATGGTTGTGTGCCTCATGGACACCACTTTAATTATTATATCTTCATCAAATAATGACAGGAGTCAGCCTACATGTCTGAACTCCTTTATTCCCATATCATAACTGACTCCTCTCCTTTCCATTCCTTCCCAAGTTCTACCCACCAAACATACCACATTCTATTCAGCTACAACAGTTCCTATCTCCTCATGACAAGTCAGAGTACTGACCTTGACACACAATCCAGTGGACTATATTTCCACATCACCAAGGAGTATGTCTGGGACAGCACATGGTGGAAGAACATCTTCACATGCTCATGAGGACTGTGGTGCCACACTCCATATCAATCGATGAGCTTGTTGACGAAACCAGAAGGTATGAATCCCCGTTGTTACCTCCCCTCCTCTGTACTTCCGCCTAAGACTTGTAAAGTGCTCCATTGCTTCCTAAAGCTAGTTCTGTACTCAATAAATACCCTAATAATTATCAGCCCTAGACAATAGCAAGATTATCTCCAGTTATGAGGCATAGGCATAGAACTGCTGATATGAGATGTACAATACAAAGGCCAAAACAAAGGTACAGTTGTTGGAGAGATTGTGGTTTCTGGACTGGAACCGAAAGTAGAAGCAGTAGACCGCAGTAAACAAGTATGTGGTGTCATACAATCATCTTTCACCAATAGACTTGCTGCAGCCAAGAAGCTGAACCCCACGGCACTGTGTGAGAATGGACTTTGCATCAACCAATGTGTGTACGAATTTCTTATTCTTGATGAGTTCATTTTTAGGATACCAGCAGTGCTTCCGAGACTGGAGAAAATGTTTGCAACTCATGACATTCTGGCATCAGTTCGTAGCGACAATGGCCCTTTATTCAAGGGAGAAGAATTCAGAGACTTCATGACGAATCGGATGACTACCCATCAGAGAATCAACCCGGGATGGGCCTAAGCTACTGGACATGTGGAGAATTTCAAGCCTACATTAAACAAGATATTTCACATTGCCATAGATCAGATAGAAGATATTGAAGATTAGTACCCGGCGAGAGACAATCAGATTGCTAAATGCAATCTGATTGGCCCTCGCCGGGGATTTACCCGACGCAGAATCCCTCGAAACAAAGTTCCTGCATATCCTGGGCGCGGTGGTTGTGTGGCAGCCCCTCAGCCAATGAGGAGGCTCAGAACGGAGTAATCCCCGTCCCGAGCCACCACACGACTGGAGGCTGCCATCCTCCCCCACCAGGGTAAGTGTTTTGTCCCTCCTTCCCTTCCCACATCCCCATCCAAGCAATCATCTCCCTGCCATCCCAACCCCACTTAGCTTCTTTTTCGGTCCTTTTCCGGGAGCGAACGTGCTGGGAACACTTCTGTCCCCAGTGCGCCCGCTCCTGATGGCCGCCATGGAAAGGGAAAACGGAATCCTGCGGCCGGGTTACTAATAGCAATAAGCCCCTCACTGCGGGGGCATTACTGAGTCAGGTTTGTTAAGGCCTTTGTGACTATGGGCCCAGGGGCATTACCTGACTCGGGGCTTATTTCTTAAATAGATGGCTGCAAGAACACCGCACCCGACCGCATCTACAGGAATGGCACGGGCAGAGGACTGATGTAGCATCACATTAAAGATGCCTTTCCATCACGCCCCCAATCTTTGCCGACACACTGGTGAGAGAAAAACAGATGGGAGATCATTTAGTCGCGGGCGTAACGTAAATGAAAGACCTAAAGGGCGTAAAATGCACCCCATTTTCATATATTTGTATGGCGCAGAAGTGGGACAGAACGTAATTTAGGTTTCCGCTGCTCTCTTCCTCTCCGCCATACAAATACTGAAGTATTTGCAGCGATATTGATTTTTGTTCCTGCGAAAATGCTCGGGATTCCTATGTAGAAAGTCTGGCAGACTCCATAGGAATCCATTGTAAATGCTGCAGTGTTTGCTTAATTTACACGACGGAGAGCAAAAGGGCAGCGTACAAGCACTACCCTTTTGTACTCTGTAGTGCAAATGAGAAACATTCTGCAGCAGGGACTTGTGCATGCAAAAGGGCAAATGTGGAGGTCCCTGCTGCCAAATTACGGAGAGACTTAAATATGTGCTTCAAATTTACAGTCAGCAAGGAAGGCAGCAAAGTTCTTATCAAGAACAGACATCACACTTTCAGTCCGACATTTCGTGCACAACCACGGACTATGGTTGCTACAAAAGGTCTGATATTAACACACTAATGGGAGCCAGGAAATAACACGAAATTCTAGCTTTTTCAAGAGACTGGTCGACAACGCGCCGTGAGGAAAGTTCAGACCCCTGAAGCAGCCACGTACGACAATGGTGAGGCGAATGAAGCGCTGTAGATTTGGAATGAAAGTCCAGATGTCTGTAGCATGGCTGGATGGGATGCATCCCAAAGAGTGGGAGGTGGCGCATCTGCGACAACGTCAGAAGGGCGATAATCATCCAAAGATCCCCGATATCGAAGAAAGGACACGAGGTTTGTCCGGAGGGTACAAAGCCGGTGATGTAATATTGAGGAACGCTGTCGATGTTACTTTTAAGTCAAAGCACAAACATGCTGGATAATGATGAATGGATAATCACACAAACATAATACCTCCTGGCCATGATGCCTCCAGGTCTGGCTGTTGTCAATAAATCCAATAAATAAATAAATAATATGTGACCTCACGCACAAGCAGCGTCAGCACCTGAAAAATGCAGTGTGTGTGTGCATTATTTGCAGAGACCTCCTCCATGATTCTTCAAGGGTTCCCCAGGAACCCTCACTTAGCTTCACCCCATGAGGACACCTCCTCTATTTGACTTTCTTTATCTTTTTTATTTTCCTGAGCCTCTCGAATAGATATGCCATAAATAGGTTGCATTAAAAAAACAGTGGAGGTAATTTTCGAAGTCCACAGAGAGTAATTAATAGTGCTAAAGACATCTGTAAAATGCTGGTGTAATGGCAATGGATTCCTCTTGAATGTAAATGCTTTTTACCCCAGCAAAAAGCGCGTGAATTCTGTGCTCTTGCACCTTGAAGTGCCTATTTGTGCTAGATGGAATTACAATAATGATCTCAAACCAAATAATCGGACAGACTTAAGGAACATGGAAAAGCACTACATTATTGTCATTTATTAAAGTAGGGTGATCTCGCATGACTTCGGACTGATGCATGCATACTCGCATAGCAGCTTGATTACATAGAGGTCTTATACCCCAATATGCGTCATCTATGGCGTCATTCTACGTAGCAAAATGCCTTGAAACACTTGTGCATAGGCGCGTTATAAATGTCATATCATATCATAGAATATATAAGGATTAATGCATCATTGGCTACCCCTTATTTGTTGGGCAATCATTGAACTACCTCTAAATACGTATAGTACGGATTATAGCAGAAAAAACAGCAGTGGATTGGTCTTTGCTACATTGCTCGATAGGTTGGCTCCCAACCCCACTGATTTATTGACATACTATCCCAACCTTGGACTTTGGGCTCCTTAGCAGCACGTATGTGAAACAAAACTTAGGTGTTGGAATTCCATCAGACTACTCCCCATTTTCCCAATTAGTCCATCATTTCTAATAAGAGATGCCATAAGCCAAAGTCTTCTGCTTCTAGTTGACCTTGTGTCCTGCTCACTGTCCTGGAACCAACAAGGGAGTGTGAGCACACCACTATCTTAGCTTGAGGATCTAATGAATAGCCTTTGTTTTTGACTTCAGAGTCACGTGTGAAGAGACCACAAATTTGTCCATTTAAGCCTTCTATTTACTGCTATTTAATTTAATTATGCAGGGTCCTGTTGCTCCTCTTGGCCTAAAGAGACTTTCTCATTCTATCTCACATGAACTTTGTATACTTTTAATTCACCAGCAGTTTGGCCCTCACAAATGTTTTCTTCTTCTTTCATCTATGAAGAATTTCCCACATTCAGAGCTTATCCACATACTCCCTTTGTGCTCTCTGCTTATCCTTTAAAAATATCCTCCTTAACTCTGGGCCAACCTTGACTCATTGTCGTCTCTGCACACAGAGCTGTTTTGCTGCGTCTCCTGATTCTACAGCCTAGGCCTGTTTCTGAGATAGCTTTGTTATGTTCAACGTGAGCCATCGTCCATCTTCCTAATATGGCTGTCCATGCCACATTATATATTCCTCTATAGCAAACTTCTATACGTTTTCTTTCTACCTTTTGTTACTGGATATTTACAGTTATTGGTCAGAAAGTTACTGTATCTTCTTTAGATCCATGATTACTTTAACTTTAGGTAAATGTTACTCTTAATGCTTCAGTTACATCATTACATCTAAATATTTTCATATTGTTTTAGCATAGGTTTATATATCTTCTTTATGACATTACTTTGTCCTCATCAGATTTCATTTTAACATCCGTCCATGATATTCATTGATGCATTCTGACATTTTAGCAGGCAACATCCGTCCAGGTAACTTTTTTCCTTACAACATCCTCCACACTTTCAGTGCAAGGGTACATTCTGTATGGCTGTCTGAGTGCATACCGTCACTCATACACTCGATGCGGTATGGGAACAATGCTCTTTTACAACTGTTCCAGTATGACGGCGGTGAGCAGGTGGAGACTGGTGAGATAGAGTCTACCTGCTCCTCTACAGTCCCTCCCCTGGTCGAATTCTTGACCAAATTCTCTTCTTCCATTGTATTTATCTGCTCTTCATCATCTGTAAGCATCTTCTCTTCATCCTACTTCTTTGGAATCCAAATCTTTGTCACCCCACCCCCCCCTCAGGTGACCAGCATTTTGTATATGTTCATCCACACACCAGGTCATGTGTCAGCACTGTCCAGATGGTGAACATAATACCCAACATCCTACATATCTTTTCTGATCCTTAGGGTAATTGATCTTTGTTCCTTGAGGTGAATGTGTACTTTTCTTTATATTCTCACAGGTACTGGCTTCATTTTGCATCTGCTCATCTGTTCAATCAATATCTTCATCCCAATAGCTGTGTTGGCTGTCTTCTGGCACTGTCCTAAGATGATCCTTATAAGACAGAATCCTAGCAATATCAACACAAGTATTCCTTTAGGTATTTTGAAAGCATTGGCCAGCTGGGTTGGAATCCATGACAGTAGGAATGAGAACCAGTCATCCCCTGCTGTCTCATCAGCTTCATCTTCCATCTTTGTATGCAGAGTTGTCAGCATAGTTATTGCTTCTGTCAGGGTTCCATTCTCTTCATCATGGGATGGTGAGAATGTACAGTAAGAAGGCCCGATCTTGGCGCACACACCTCCTTCCATTGCTGTGATTAAGTCCAGGACATACCTGTTCTGGAGAGTCATCAGCCTGATGGCTCTCAATTCTTCTCTGATTGCATTGAATCCTTTTATTGTTGCATTAATCGCCTGTAACAGCTCCCATCTGGTGATCTGCAACCACTTATCGTTTACTGCAGTCTGGAGTCCTGGCAGAAATATAGATGTCATTATCATTGCTGTCTTGCTGAACAGTTTATGTTCATCTCGAATGTCTTCATAGGCCTTTATTGATTTTGACGAAAAGTAGTTCTCCCTTTTCAGGCGACGAAGAATAAGCAACCTTTTCCTTCTCTAGTGTTCATTCATTTTTGTCAATTCATTGATATTGAGATCACTTTGAGAAATCACTAATGCTGGAGCATGAACCATTACAATGCATATTGTTTTTTTCATTTTGTTTTTTTTAATTTGTTTTTAGTTTAATTTACAAACGTTCACAAACAATTATAGTTTATAAAGCATTATTCACGATTATTAAATGTCATAAAACAAGACAATTATGGTATTTGTCAGCACTGAGCAAGTTAACAATTATTAGATGTCCATCATTACGTGCAACATTTGTAAAAACCAATCATATTATAATGTCATATATTAAAAGAAATATATTATTAGTACACATAAGAAAAAATCTCAAATTAATTTTCCGGTACAAATGGTATTCATAAAGTACATAATTCAACTAATAACAACATAAAATGTAAAAGCTGATGAAATCATATTCCCGTAGATCAGTAATCGCTAGCATTGTACATGGTTAATGGTTCTTCAATTTTAAGCAAAAGACTGTACAAGGCTAACAGTACTCGCATGTTATTTCCTACCATTCATCTATTCCAGAAAGATTCACGATAAAGTTGCAAATTTACCTAACATGCTCCTTCTATCATCATCTAAAAACGGGCAATATACCACTAAGCGTTTTAGAGTTTCTTTTTGGAGGGAATTCTTGCAGTATCGACAACTCATCTAAGCAAGATCATTTAGGGAATTCTTCCATAAGGCAGTATGCTCTAATGTGTAAAACTGATTTCGTTTGCATCTGAGATATGTATGCCGAAATATAACGACCGCAATTCTTTCTTTCGTGCAAAATGGGAATATTCAAGGTATGTTTGATAAGATTTGACTGCATCAATAGTCTGAATCCAATCGTATTCATATAATTATTTCTTACCATTTGGTAGACCATGCATATTCCTCCGCAATTCATAGGCAACTGCATGTAAACTCTGGATCCACAGGCTCAATATCGGTCCATCAGTACAGCAGTTCCTACATTCATTCCTGGGACCTCGATTGTCTGTCCACATCCTTTGTTCTCTCCAAACAAATCTGAGCCTCCATTCTTGAAGCATGTAGTTGCATTCTTCAATGGTATTAAGGATACTAGACCTGCTTTGTTGTCAACCCATGTTAGTGAACCAGAACATTCTTAAAAATACTGTGGACGCTGCTGAAACAGCGGGCAGGACTTTATCCCAGGGTACCCTACTAAAACGTCACACCTGGTTGAAGAACTCCGGGTTTAAGCCTGAAACTCAGGCATCCTTAATAAACGAGCCACTTGAGGAAACCAACTTGTTCGGCAAGGCCTTTGACGAGGCACTTGAGACAGCAAAAAAGGAACATGAGACTCTCAAGACCTTGAGCCAGATTACCCAAAGTCCTTCCCAACAGAGAGGAGGCGGCTCTCGTCATTCCTTTCTTGGGCAATCTCCCTCCCCTCACAACCAGTTTGGTTCAGGAAACAACTGGTTCTGAAGACAATGATCTAACACCACCACCATGTATCAACCTAGAGGTCAACGGTGTGGGAATGGTAGAGGCCGGAATTCCACCCCCAGAGGCTCCCTTGTCTCAGGTCAGAAATGACCCTCAGATCCGGGTCCCCTCCCATGCCTCACCGGTCGGGGGACACCTAACATCATTCCTTCATGCATGGGAGGGGATAACAACAGACCAGTGGGTACTCAAGACCGTCGCACACGGGTACTGCATAGAATTTTGCCAACCACCTCAATTCAGACCGCCGAAATCAAGCCGCCTGACGCCAGAACACCTACGCATCCTGCTGCAAGAGGTTGAGATCCTGCAGGAAGAGGGCGCCATAGGAGTCGTCCCTCTTCTGCAGGAAAACAAGGGTATTTATTCAGTATACTTCCTTGTACCCAAAAAAGGATCTCACCATCCGCCCTGTGCTAGACGTGCACCCAGCGAACAAATTTGTCAAACCTGAAAAGTTTTGTGTGGTCCCGTTGCAGGAGGTAATTCCTCTGCTGATGCAGGGAGATGACATGGCAATATTGGATATGAAAGATGCATACTTTCATATTTCAATGTTGGTGGCACACAGAAAATACCTACGGTTCATGATAGAGGACAAGCACTATCAGTTCAAAGTACTCCCCTTCGGCATTTCCTCAACACCAAGGGTGGTTACGAAGGTACTGGCAGTGGCAGCAGCGCTACAAACAAACACCTTTGGGGAGGTAAGAGGATTATGAGCCCTCTTCTTGGCACATCCTCTATATTTCATAGGCGAATCCTAGAACAACAGACAAAACAGTGCCAAGGGGCTTGATTTGATCCCTTTTCAGTTGGTGTCCCAATGCTTGCAACATTAATCACCAGTTACTGATTGAATTCCAAACAAGTTTACAAAAAAATATATATCATTTATTAGTTTTCAGCATCATGAACATTTTTTGAGTTTGTTCATAGTCAACATTAAAAAACTTCAATAACCAGACAACTGGTATAAAGTGCAAATGCCAGTAACATGTACCTCTTCACAATTTGGAAGTAAAACAGCAGAATAATCAAAAAAATAAAGTAATCACCACAGATACCAAGAAATAATAAACAGTGTGAAAACCAGGAGTGAATAAAGATTGGAGTCACTCCGGGGTAGTGTTGTGCAAATGCCACCAAAATCAACCTAATCACTCACTACATTCGTTCTAATTCAAATTCAGACATGCTCATTCATTCATTCATTCATTCATTCATCAATTTCCCAACATGTTTCTTTCTGAATGTGTGTGTAAGTAAAATAAGCAGAAATTCTTCAGGGGTAGTCTGCCGTCTACCAAAATCAAAAAATAACCCACTAATGATATTAGTGAGGGTACAAATCACCTAATAACAACTACAATCAGATTATTGCAGAGTCATTCAAGAGTAAGTAAAAAACACAATAACAAATTTAATAGCTTTAGGCACGTATACATGTAAATTGATAGTCCAAACTCTTCTCGTCCTGTAAATGGTCCAACAAATGTCTGAGGCTCAACAGCAAGTGTGGGACTCCATATCTGAAAAGGGAACAGATCAGGGTACAAAATAAGTAAAACCCTGTTTATTAATTCTTCTAATGAATAGGAAAGAATGAACATTAAAGGTCAACCTGATTTATAAATAATGGTCAACGAGTGATATAGCTGCCTAAAGTGGTAAGTACATCACTTTAAGTGGTCTAAAAAGAAAAAGAAGCGGTGACACTCAGAATGAATGAAAATACTCATGAGAGTAAAGATTGAGGCACCAACAATGGCAAAATAGCAGCACTATAGGAAATAGAAGGAATACACTGCTCAATGGGCTCTCTCAAGCAGGAATAGGTGAATAGGAAACTCGTTAGAACACATTGGTGCATCAAGGTGCTAGGGCTTGTGTGAGAATCATCACTTACATCAAAAATGGAAGTTCACGAGGGAATATAAGAAAGATCATCCAAGTTGGTCGATCTTTAATTCCGTGTGGCTACAGTTAGGAGTGGCACATAACACCGTTGGTTATTCTGCATCAGAGAGACAAGAAAAAACAAAAGGCGAAATGCATCTCGGTCAGTATGTTGCGTAGTGGAAGAAGCCATAATGTTTAAGCCTTATCCGTGCTTCGTAGACCGGACTCAGAATAAATGTCCTGCGACGATCCTTAGTTAGCACATAGCTGCTAAAATGCTGCGAGTGCCGATTAATGGCCTGTGAACAAACAAAGGCATAAAAATGCATTTAAGTGACGACAAGGTATTAAAGAGAAAACTCCATCTCACAACCGCCTGCGCTAAGCAAAACTTAACGAGGCTCAGTTAGTGGGTGAGAGGGTCAGGTCAAGGTCGCATTGCACGAGCAAAAGAAATGAGCAGCTGTATTGGCTCATTAAGTACGGCACTCCATTTAACATGTGTTAAGGTCCGTATGCAGCTAGTTTAAAGGGCTACAGATTTAACATGTAGCTCGATCTCATGCCCAGGGTTCTGAGTCTTACCTCGTAGTGTGTATCCTCCAGTAGTTCTCCGTCTGCGCTCACAGTGCCGTTGCTGGAGTGTTCGGAAAGACACATGATTTATATACCTAAAAAGACGTGTCTCCAAACGTCTCGCATGTCACGTGATTGGAACGATCGCGTGTCATGTGATTAAAACATACGTAAAGCTAGTACCTTTAGCTGGTGCGTGTGTGAGTATAGCAAGTCCCTCCTTCATTTCCATAATTAATGTTCGTCTGTGTTACTCACGCAATTGAGTGGCGACACCCTTTAGGGAGAGCGCTGTCAAACACACGCGATGTTTGGTAAGTCAGAACTATTCGTAGTATGCGATTGCAATACGTTTTAATGTTTGAATAATAGTTTACAGATTCCAATCCGCTTTCTCATTGAGGCCAGTCCTGCAACTATTGGTCAAAAAAATAAGTTGTTGTTCTTTTTTTAGGAGGATCATTTTATCCCTGTTAGAGTCCATACTGGGAGTCAGTTTATAAAGTATTGTCCATTTCAGGTCTTCCAATGTGTGTTGATATTCTATCCAGTGTTCGACCATAGGTGCGTTTTTAATTTGATTCTTTAGGCAGCTTTTATGTTCGCCAATGCAGAGTTTCACCTTTCGCTCCGTTTTGCCAATATAGATTTTTAACATGGGCACCAAATGGCATAGACTACTAAAATGGAATTGCAATTAGTGTGAGATTTGTGTTGCCATTTAGATTTCAGCCCTATGTCTACTTCTGTACTCTTTGTTGTATATTTACAATATACACACTGTCCACATGGATAATGGCCCACAATTTTGGGGAGACCCCATAACTGAGCCAGACTAGTCGTGGATTTAGGTCTGAGCAGCACATCGTTGCTGGTCACTTGTTCTTTCAGATTTTTGCTGCTGCTTTTGAATGCCACAACAGGTCTAGGTACCGGTGTCTCTCCTTTTTCCATTATTGGCCAATTCTTCAAAATGATCTTCTTAATGTCATTTGACATATTGCTGAAGGTGTTTACAAAAATTATTTTGGGATCTTTCTTGGTTTCAGAATGTTCTTTGTATTCCAATAGGGACTCCCGATTGTTGTTATTCGCTCTTTTAAGGGCTTTCCTAACTATCTTATGCGGATAGCCTTTTTGGTGTAGCTTGTTCTGCATCTTGACAGCTTCTTCGTTGAAATCGTCCTTCTTGGAACTATTCCTTTTGAACCTCAAACATTGGCCCAAAGGGAGGTTGTCCCTTACATGTCTAGGATGTGAGCTACTATAATGCAGCAGCGAATTTCTGTCTATCGGTTTGTTGTAGGGTTTGACAAAGATGCAGTTCTTCATGGGGTCTACCGTGATGGTAATGTCTAGCAATACAAGTTCACTAGTGCTATAATTGGATGTAAATTTCAGGTATCTGTCTTGACTGTTTATCCATACCAGAAACTCTTCAAGGATTGTTTTCGGGCCAGACCAAATTACAAGGATGTCATCCATGTACCTTCGCCAGATACGTATGTACTTGAAAAAAGGATTTGTTGTTTTCATGATTTTGTTGATTTCAAAGGCTTCCATATAAAGGTTAGCCACACTCGGAGCTAGACTGGCTCCCATGGCCGTGCCATGTATTTGCTGGAAAAATTTGCCATTGAAATGGAAGTAATTTTCGACTAGGCTCATTTCCGCACACCAGAGGATGAAGGAGATAGGTGTAGAACCAACTTCGTGATCAGAAAGAAGTTTTTCTTCCAACATTTCGATGGATGTCCTCTGCGGAATGCTGGTATAAAGTGCTACCACATCTAACCCTAGTAGAATTTCAATGTTGGGGTCAAAAGGTAATTCTTCCATTTTTATTATTTGTGTAGTGTCCTGAACAAAGGATGCCATTTTGCGAACCATGGGTTGAAGAAAGGTGTCTGCAAATTTCGACAGGGGTTCTAATACTGAATTAACCCCTGAAACGATTGGGCGGTCCGGCGGTTTGGTCATGGATTTATGTATTTTGGGAAGTGTATAAAACTGAGGTATGCGCTGTTAATCCTTTTTGAGGAAGTCAGCCTCTTTTTTGGTGATCCATCCTCTTTGTTCTGCTTCATCCACTTTATTGTTGATCAAATGTTGTAGTATGGACGTCGGGTCGTGATTGAGAAGTTTGTAGCAACTAAGATCTAAGAGTTGTCTATTGCACTCGATTACATAGTCTTCTCGATTTTGTAGAACAATTGCTCCCCATTTGTCTGCTTTGCGAATGACTATCAGTTCACTGTTAAGGAGGTTTTTCATTGCTTCTTCTTCTTTCTTACTGGTGTTGTTATACGTATTTCGATTTGTTAGGTTAAGTTCTAGTTTAACCAAATCATGTAAGACGCAATTCTCATAGGTCTTTGCCTCCGCACTCTGCAGTGAAGTGGGTACACAAAACGCTGATTTATTCTGCAACCCTGAGTCAGATTTCCCAAGTTCGTATTTTGTTCCTTGAAAATGTTGGAACAAATGGATCTTGCGCATAAACTGGGTGAATTCTTGATGAAAGGTGATTCTGTCATGATAATTCGTGGAAACAAAACCCATTCCGTTTTCTAGCGTTGGCAGCAGTGCACCTGCATAGAGAAGCTGTTCCGGTTTACCCTTACATCGACGACTGACTCATAACAGGGGATTCCTACAGAACATGCCTGTTGAACACTCAAAAGACGATAGACCTCTTATTCAGCCTGGGATTCTCCGTCAGCGGGAAGAAATCCAGCCTAGACCCCAGTCAAGTCAGGCAGTTTCTAGGGGCTCTAATTCGGACAGGAGATGGCCTAGTCTTCCCCTGCAACTAGAGGGTTCAGAACATGCTGTTTCTGATCCCTCAGTATGTAGCCGATCGGGAGGAGACGGTACGCAAAGCCATGCAACTGTTAGGAATGATGTTGTCCTGCATTTACTTAGTTCCACATGCACGTCTGCACATGCGTCCCATGCAAGAGTGATTCAACAGCCAGTGGTGTCAGGCCAGCGGACAATGGGATGATCGAGTGGTTGTCTCGCCAGCCCTTGTTCTCTCTTTGCAGTGGTGGTCAAGGGAAAACCTCTTGAAGGGAAAGGCCTTCACCACCCCCGCAGTAGAAGCCACTCTCACAATGGACGCATCTCTCACAGGTTGGGGGGCTCACCTGCTTCAGCAGGCGGCGCATGGCGTGTGGTCCCCAGAGTAGTATCCAACCACATAAATCTGTTGGAACTGTTAGCAATATTCAAAGCATTGAAAGCCTTTCAGACACAGGTGCAGGGGAAGACAGTCCTGATCCTCACAGACAGCACCACGGCCATGTACTACCTAAACATGCAAGGGGGCACACACTCTCCAGGGCTATCCAAGTTGTCCCAGAACATTTGGTAATGGGCTCTCAAACACAGGATGTTCCTGTTGTCCCAACACGTTCCAGGGGAACTCAATCTTCTGGCTGACGTGCTCAGCACAGACTTCCACTGCCCGTAGAGTATGAATGGTGACTACACAAAGACATTGCCTCTCAATTCCAAGATTACACCTCCAGGTACCCCCAGACCTGATCCAAGGGGAACGGTCTCTGGATAACATGGCCAGGGAAATGTGTTTACACTTTTCCACCGGCTCCCCTACTCAACAAGATCGTGCACAAGATGCACCAGGAACCAGTCACCACGATATTGATGGCCCCTGTGTGGGCCCGCCAACCCTGGTTCTCTCATCTGATGGAGATGTCCCTATCGCCTCCAATGAAACTGCCTTGGACATACAACATGTTATCTCAGGACAAGGGTGAAATGCTTCACCCATGCCCACAAACCCTGAATTTAGCGTCCTGGCTCCTGAGTTCATAGAGTTCGGCCACCTACAACTTCCTCAGATGCATGGACACATTTAGGGAGGCGAGGAAACCTAGCACCCGATATTGCTACTCCAGTAAATGGAAGCGCTTTGTTATCCGTTGCAATTCCAAGGGCGTCAGTCTCATTGACTGCTCTACTGCGCACATTGTATTGTACCTAACTCACTTACTAGACTCAGCCCTGGTCTTTAATTCCCTGAAGGTTCACTTAGCTGCTCTCTCAGCCTACAATACATCACAACAGAAGGTGTTGTGGTGGAAAATACCAGTTATTAAGGCTTTCATGGAAGGAGTTAAAAGGTTTCATCCCCCCTCTAACCCTGCTACCGGATGGGACCTAAAGGTGGTATTGACTAGACTTATGGGGTCTCCCTTTGAGCCTATGCATAAAGCAAGTCTCAAGGATCTTACCTATAAGACAGCCTTCCTAGTGGCTATCACTTCTATAAGAATAGTTAGTGACCTAGAGGCCCTTTCAGATCTAGATCCTTTTGTTACAGTTCACAGAGATAAGGTGGTTTTGCGCACTCACCCTCGATTTGCACCTACATTTATTTCCACGTTCCATGTGAATCAATCAATAGAACTGCTACTTTCTTCCAGAACCCCGCTAACGTGGCCGAAAGAAGCCTTAGATGTGCGCAGGACAGTCATGTTTTACTTGGAAAGAACGAAACCACTAAGAAAACCAAACCAGTTTTTAGTTTGAGTGGCAGCTGGTAGAGAAGGGGATCCTGTCTCTGTCAGCCATCTCAAGGTGAATTGTCAATTGCATCACACTCTGTTACACTCTTGCTAAGAGAGAACTGCCCTTCAAGCGTAGAGCACACTCTACTCGAGGCATTGGGGGTTCCATAGCATTCATTGCAAATGTTCCCCTGGAGTCCATTTGCAAAGCGGCAAACTGGAGTTCTGTACACACCTTTAAAAAAACACTATTGCCTAGACATTCTAGGTCTGAATCACAGGTGGGACAAGCAGTACTAAGACATATTTTCACTAATGTTCCTTCTCACGACCCACCTCCAACTCCGGGCACTGCTCGCTAGTCTATGCACAGCATGTGATTCTAAGCAGATTAACACGCATCAGAAGATATGTATTACTTACCGTAATAGCATTTCTGATGATTGTATCTGCTTAGATTCCCATGCGGCCACCCTTCCTCCCCGCTCGGGTGGAAGGAACATAGCCGTCTTACTACTTTCTCTCTGTTATGTACTCACTCACTATAGTCATTAGGGTCCCTCATGGCAGAAATAATACAATCGGAGGGACCTCAACGCGTGAGGGATTTTGGGTACACTACACGTCACGTTAAGGATAGTGTTACAGGCGCGCCCATGTTGACGTCCTTTTTCGAAAGACAAGATGCAATACTCTACGGTTACCACTGGATGTCGAACTATATGCACAGCATGTGAATCTAAGCAGATACAATCAGCAGAAATCCTTTTACGGTAAGTAATACATGTCATACTTGGCCCATGATTATAGGCATCTGTCATTCACTATTTGCACTATGCCTACTGGTTCTTTCTTTCATAGGTGTGCAGGGCAAGATAATAGTCCTTCTTCCCCTCTGATACTGGTGGACACATGCTCATATACCAAAAGCTGATGTCTGTCCCAGCATCCTGGCTCTTCTGATCTCTCAATCATGTCTGAGCAATCCGTCCTCTTCATCTCGACAATTTTTATTTGTTCTCCAATCTGGGATGGATACATACGTATTTCGCTTGTCCACCCAATCCCACCGTCCATCCTTTTTGTCTTTGTCGAAGTATCTTCATATGGAAATGTTTCACTTGATCGCCATCGTAAAGTTGCCCATTTTTCTTCGAATTGCCCTCTGGTTGTACACGCTGCTAGAGGAATGAGACATATTGTATCCTGTGCAGACATCTCTTTGGCAATAAATGTCCTTGTTGCATTCATGGCATACAGTATTAAGGAACAGACATAGCAACTTTCATCTGTCGTTCTGTCTCCCACTTCCTTTTGTGCTGATACCATAGGTTATTTTTTAAATGAGCCGAATTATGAAGATATGTATTTATATCTTCATGGTCCTCCTGAACATCCCTTTTAAATCAAAATAGACTCCTAGTGATACTGTAAAACAGGCTGTCTGTACCTTGAGCAAGAACAGTAATTGATGTTTCATTTATACCCTCCATATATGTGCTACATAATATCAACTGATATCATTATCAATATTCCATGAATACCTATTGACTTTCTGGATGGCAATAAATCTCTGAAATTTTTAAGCCTCTCCATTTGTTATTTACTTTAATATACACATTTGTTATATATATTTAATATTTTATATATACTTAATAACTTTTATATCAAAACTGCAATATAATTGTGATTATCACTCTCCAGACAATACAGTTATTCTTGGGGTCTTCCAGAAAAGTGATAATGTGTATTCCCCTTCTATTTTCTCGTTTCTAGCTATCAGGCGAGTCTGCATGCGCAGAACGTCTTCTCTTGCCTTGTTTGGATGGGGTTGCACATGTGGAACTACTTCTCATGCTTCACTTCGAATATCTTCGTGAGGGGTCGATGGTACGCATTTATAGGATTTGACCTCTTTGACCCTTCAGTTTGACATCAGTGGGGGTAGCTTCTTCTACCTCATGTGGCCCCTCAAAGCGGGGAGTACTCCAGGTATGTATACATTTGCTCACTAGCACCTGGTTGCCTGGATATAAACTTGGAGGTTTCAGCAAATCTTCTGTTTCACAAGATTAATTGTCTTTGTTGCTTCTTTTTTACCACTCCTTTCTGTTCTTGATCTGTTGAGACTTGAAAGAAACACTTGCAATCATTGTTGTTAGGTAATCATGCATCTCACCGCCTAATAACCTTGCTACACTGTGGGCACCAGTTCTTACCCTAGTTGGAGGAGCAAGTGGGGTGCTCATACAGCATCCAGTCACCAACTCATGAGGAGTTAGATGGTGATCTGAACCAGGCTGATTTCTCAAGGCATACAAGGCGAGGGGCAGGCAATGTAGCCATACCTTTTTCAGAGTGCTTTTCAACTTGGCTATGCCCTCCTTTAACAAGAGGAGAAGCATGACACCTTGCAACCCATCAATGCCCACTTCTCTATAACAAGTAAACGCAGCATCTCCCTTACTATGTCCACATCACTACCTCACACTGACACCATAGCACCCATGAAATTCCTGCCACCTTGGCCATTACAGCCTACCAAACATCACTCTATTGGCATGACATTAGCAAATAACTCCAACTCTCTTACGCCTATCCAATTTATCCATTGATACGCCTCCCAATCTGTTCCTAACCAGCCATGCCCTACGAAAATCCAGAGCCTTAGACTGGGGTCTAGACTCAGGCAGGCCCACCTATGTTTATCTAACTGCAGAAGTAAAACCAACAGCAAGACCACACCCATTAAGAAAAAGACGCTCAAACTGAAAAAAATACTGCAAAAATGATTCTACCCTTTTAACCAATAACACAGTGCCACTAAGTATCCCTAATAACATTGCTACACCCATCAAGGGAGCACTTATCAATGCAATGTCCTTGACATCACATGCCTTAGACATCGCTGACCTTAATACTTCAAACGAGCTCGACTTCCTAGCCATAACAGAGAAGTGGCTACACGCTGCTGCAGGTCCGACACTCTCTCTAGCCATACCAGATAACTACACTAGCATCAGACTAGAGGAGAATCCTCTAGAGGTGATGGAGTCGCTGTTATTGCCAAGACCCAACTTGGCTTAAGAGCCTTACCCAATCATCATTTCCTATCAGCTGAACTCCTATCTTTTACGTTACCACTTTCAGCATCACAAACTTGAAATCTACCCCAATTCCTGTCACGGGGGGGGGGGCTACATCAGCCAGTGTACAGGTCAAATAGGTATGATTGCACAGATTGTCAAAGCCTCACCACATGTTATGGGGGGCTACATCAGGTAGCGTATGGGTCAAATAGGTGTGATTGCACAGACTGGCCAAGCCTTCCTTCATTTTATGGGGGGCTACATCAGGCAGCAAATGGGTCAGAGAGGTATGATTGTACAGACTGACAAAGCCTCACCTCAGGTTACAGGGGGCTACATCAGGCAGCATATGGGTCAGATAGGTATGATTATACAGACTGGCAGAGTCTCACCTCATGTTACGGGGGGGATACATCAGGCAGCATATGGGTCAGATAGTTATGATTATATACACTGGCATAATCTCACCTCATGTTACAGGGGGCTACACCAGGCAGCATATGGGTCGGATAGGTATGATTATGCAGACTGTCAGAGCCTCACCTCATGTTATGGGGGATACATCAGACAGTATATGGGCCAGATAGGAATGATTATACACACTAGCAGAGCCTCACCTCATGCTACGGGGGGCTATATCAGGCAGCATATGGGTCAAATGGGTATGATTATACAGACTGCCAAAGCCTCACCACATTTTACAGGGGGCTACATCAGGCAGCATACGGGTCAGAGAGGTATGATTATACAGACTGGCAAAGCCCCACCTCATGTTACAGGGGGCTACATCAGGCAGAATATGGGTCAGATATGTATGATTATACAGACTGGCAAAGCCTCACCTCATGTTATGGGGGGCTACATCAGTCAGCATATGGGTCAGATAGGTATGACTATATACACCGGCAAAATCTCACCTCATGTTACAGGGGGCTACATCCGGTAGCATATGGGTCGGATAGGTATGATTATACAGACTGGCAGAGCCTCACCTCATGTTACGGGAGATACATGAGGCAGCATATGGGTCAGATAGGTATGATTATACAGACTAGCAGAGCGTCACCTCATGTTATGGTGGGCTACATCAGGCAGCATATGGGTCAGATGGGTATGATTATACAGACTGGCAAAGCCGCACCTCATGTTACAGGGGGCTACATCAGGCAGTATATACTATACCATGCTATTCAAACAAATTAAATAGCGGCGTGACAGAATACAGTGGTGGGGGAGTGGGTGGTCAAGAGGGAGGGAAGGGAAGGGAAGAGGAGTGTAGGAAGGGTAGACTACTGGGCATTACTAGTGATGCTCAGTATTTCAATTCTTCAAAGCCTTCAGTCATCTCATCTGTCCATGTTTTTGTGTTTTTATCTACCTGTGCTTCTTTGAGTCCCTTTAAAAGTGGTCGAATGTATGTACCGTAATCGAAAATCCAGGCCATGCAATAATTGCATATGCCTAAAAACTGTTGCATTTCCCTCACTGTTTTAGGTGCTGTGGTTCTCATGATTGCTTATGCTATTTCTGGTGTCATTTTTCTCCCTTAATAAGCGATCAACTCTCCTAAGTACAAAACCTCTTCTTGACAATATTGTAATTTCTCCTTGTCTGGCTTATATCCTTTCTCTGAAAGTATAGTCATGAGTTTAACTGAGACATCTGTACATCTTTCTTCTGTCTCACTACACA
The DNA here is from genome assembly GCF_040938575.1 of Ambystoma mexicanum. NCBI lineage: Eukaryota > Metazoa > Chordata > Amphibia > Caudata > Ambystomatidae > Ambystoma > Ambystoma mexicanum. The sequence continues at coordinate 1,037,939,936 of NC_090926.1, read as the reverse complement.
CCAAAATGTCATCCACCTACTGAATTATTGCACTTTCGAGTTGGACATTACCCAAGTCCTTCTGGAGGACACTGTTAAAGATGGACGGGGAATCACAGTACCCCTGAGCCAAACAAGTATGTTTCAGATGCGTATTTCTATATGAAAAGGAAGTCAAATCTTGTGAGTCTTCATGAAGGGGAATTGAAAACAATGCATTCTTCAAATCAACAACTGTGAAATATTTGTCCGTGGCTAGGATGACACAGGATTCAGAACTAAAGGAAACTCAGCTTTGACTATATTATTTAGGGGGTGAAGGTCCTGAATAAATCTCCATGACCCCCACTTTGATTTCCTCACAGGGTATACAGGCGTTTTACGTTATGAATCTGATGGCACCAATATGCCTTGCTTCATTAAAATGGAAATGGTCTTAAATATACCTTCATCCGCCTCTCTGGATATGGGGTATTGCTTTGCTCAGGGTTAAAGAGCTCCTGAGTTTAATTTGATTTTAACTGCACCTATCACTTTTAATGATCCCACATCATATGGGCTTGTAGTCCATACTATTTCAGGCACTTTCCCTAAGTCTTCCTGAAAAAGAATGGTGGTCTTCTTTTTACAAATGCCATTCTCTGCAGTATTTCTATATCCTTTATTTTAATCCAATAAGTGATACTTATCAAAAATACTAGTTCATCATCAGAGTAGTCATCTCTAAACAGTTCGTCTGTCAAATCTGTCAACCTGTATCCTTCACTGAGCGCTATTACTGTCCTACATCCTCTTGCTTCATCATCTGTCCGATGAAGCATCACCCTTTCCACTCTGACCACTGCTGCTTCCAATTCCAAGGGAATGATCCGTCTTTCCTCATAGTCCATAGGGATTTCTGGCCTGAACAAGAATTTATCAGGTATTCTCAATATTTTACCTACCAACCTGGGTAACCATGATAATAGGATAGTGACTCCATACAGAAATACTTCTGGATCTAATGACACTCCTCATAATGCCTTCTGGCCTGTAAACGCTAATCTTAACTCTCCCACATTTATATAGTGTATCCCTGGAGTAAAGCACACTATTCCTTTGTCAGTAATAGATATCATCATGTTAAGCTTCGTCATTAAGTCACGTCCCAATATATTGACTGGCATCTGCCTAGAGTATAATAATGGCATTGACATATCATGTTCTCCTATAGAGATTGGTAACCCGCCTGTAAAAGGAACAAAACTCATCACCCTATAGAGTCCTTGAGCATTCATGACAGAACCTGGCATTGGGTATTTTCCCTCGCGGACCCAAGAACGAGTGGCTCCAGTGTCCACTAGAAATGAAAATGGATTGCCTCCTATGATCACCTTGACCCTTGGTTCCTCTTGGCGGTCTGGTGTCACTGATAGTACTGAACACATCAAATCGCTCTGTGGGTTGTCCCAAATTCATCCCCGTACCTGTGAAAGGATTTCCTCTTATCACAGTCACACTCCCCAATTTGGGTGTTGGTGCCCTTTGGGCTCCTGAGGCCATGTTCCATTGTGATACCATATCTTACTGTATCTGTGCTTGCTGCGGTTGTGCCTGTTGGGTTTACATGGGTACCTGCTGTGGTTGCCCTTGCATCGATTGCATTTGCAGCAGTGCTGGCTGCATTTGTTGGGATTATAGTGCATATGTCTGAGCATACATGGGATCTTGGGCATAATATTCCTGTAGTTCTGTATTATATTGTGGAGCATAACCCATCCCCCATCTTGGAGCTTGCCAATTCTGCTGCATGCCTCCTCTGATTCTGAATGTCCTAGCTATGTGTCCCATTCTCCCACAATTCTAATATTGTTGTGGCTGTCCACCATTCAATATTCCTCTTGCCTGAGAGTTTTAAAGTCCACCTTGTCCCACTTCTCTAGGCCCATTCCCTCTTCCTCCTGGCCTAAAATTGTACCCACTCTGGTCAGTGGGATATTCTGCATTATTTTGCTGCCCTGACTGTATCTCCTGTGTCACCCCTCCTTCATTACATGTCAATACTGCTCCCTCAATGGCTATTTTGGATAACTTCTTCTGAACTAACTTTGCTTCCTCCTAATTTCTATTCTCAGCTTTCTTCTTATTCTTCTCCTGCATTAATCGGCAGTGATGCACAATTGTCAATTGTATTTCTGGCCATGGCTTTGCTTCCATTCCCACCTGTTTTTTCAATTGCTGTTGTACTGGCTCGGGCAGCCCCTTAGACAAAATGTGGTAAAATAATGCTACCGTTTTATCCCATGGTTTATGAGTCTCCTGCCGCCATCTGTCTTGAATATCTTGAATATAAGCAACACAATCTTCATCCTCTCCCATTTTCCTAGTCATAATCGCACCCATATCTGAAGTATCGGGCATTGTACTCTGAGCGCTCGCCATATACCTTCTCAGCAATTATTAAATGGTGCTCCATCATGTGTGGTGTTTCGCGTAGTCACACCTGTGTATCCCACTCGCTTCCAAATATCGTCAGATCTCTCCCCTGGGGTAGATGCTAGCAGCCCTTTTACATCACCTATAGTAATGTCATTCCTGAGGTCATACTTTCTAACTCATAAATCCATTTTCCTGCCCCTGAACTTAAAGTCGGCAATTTACACCTTAAATTATGTTTATCCATCTGCACCCATGGTATATATTGTGGTTGTCCTCCCCCCCTCTCCACTAACGGGAATTGTGAAAATCCTGGTTCATAATCATATTTACCTGCACTCCTTCTTCAAGGCAGAGCTAGCCTCAACCATTTGTTTCCTTTCTGGTAATGGTCTTAACCTGCTAACATATGATGGGGATACATCCCTTGTACTCCACGATTGTGCTTGTGGTCGCTCAGTATAGGGTGTTGGTTCTGGTGTCCTTTTCTTTAGGGTCCTCTAAATCTGACAATTTTATCCCCTTTTTCTGTATTGGATTCCTTTGAGAACCTGCATGCACCCTCTCTTTGCGCCCTCTCCTTCTCCTCTCTACCTTCACCTGACATCATTGTGCTCCAGCTCATGTGACTATAGTCCTTCTCCGCCTCATCAAGATTGAAACTGTTTAAGGACAATGTTCCATGCTCGTCTGTTATGCGTCATTGAACCTACCTTCAGTTCCCCTTAATAGAGATCCCACTGCATTCTTTTGGGTTTTATACCTGTCTTTGTCCCTCATTTGCTGTATACATTCCCAAGTCTCTGCTCTATGTCTTCTGTATCCTGCCCACCAGCGCATGCTGTTCTCGACATTCCTTGCAGCTACCTATGGGGCTCTTGTGACCCTCTCTCTTCCTCTAGTCATTCTCATGCTTCAATCAGCACCATACTCATATGGCATGCATATTCGAGTTCATCGTCTTTTAATCCCCTCCTCTTGTTAATTTCTTCTTCTCTTATCCTAATCTCCCTCAATTCATCTTCAACTTGCCTTTGTTGCAACCTACGTACTTTCATTCTTTGAGCTTCTACCTCCACTTGTTTCTTCTCTTTTAATCTCTCCTTTTCTTTCCTTGCCTCATATCCTATTCGTTCTTCCCTACGCTTACATTCTTTATCCCTCTCCTCTTTGTATGCTTTCTTCTTCCTTCTCTTTCTTTTCCCGCTCTTTTCTCTCCTCTCTTTCTCGAACCCCATAAATGCCCTTATCGAAAAGCTTAAGCAATATTTGGCCTTCCATTGATTAATTCTGTACTATTGTTATTCCTTTAGCTGTATTCTTTATTTCCTTCTATTTTTTCCTTTATTGTGCATTTTGTTATATAAAAAACCTTACGCACGATTACAACAAATATCATTTTTCACCAAGACAGTATAAAAACAAATAATACTATGTCATTGTCAATTATGTAAGTCAATTTAAAAAAGAATTTGAGTACAATTAATTCTAGCTAAAATATTCCAGATTACAGTGCATATAAGATTTAACACGTTTGACACGTGTAAATATGCTCTACTTCTGAAATAATCCATAAATAAAATCAGGTAGGTTTGAAAATATTTAAAAACATGTTCCATAGATTATTTGCCGCTGCAGTAATAACTATAGATTCCGCTCGGTAAAGGGTGTTCCAAAATTGGTCTATTCAATTAAGTGAATATGCTCCACGAAAATGCCATAACCCCTTACTTAAATAAAAGGGTTGCAAGTGTAGGCAGCTGATCAGGATGTGCCGATCAGACTCTGGGCCTCATTACACGTAGTGCGGTAAGGGTTTACCGGTACCGGTAAGGGCACCGGTACCGGTAAACCCTTACCGCCTTACTACGAGGTCCCTTTGCGGGTTGGTACTTTAACGCCTGCTTTTTAGCAGGCGTTAAAAACCAACCCGCAAAGGGACCAGGGTGGTAATTACGGTACCGCAATTTCTGGCTGGCACTGGATTAAGCCTCATTCAAATAATTCTCATCATGGAGGCTCTGAAAAACTTCCACTGCACTGTCTCAGCCTCAAGGTACTCTTTCTTGTTCCAATTTCGTTACTCAGCTGCCAATGACTCCTTTAATGCAACAGCTGACCTAGTCCACTGCCTCTCCTTTTGTACTTACAGATCACCCCAGCGTGACCTACCCACATCCTTCCTGAGCCTGGAGAACTACCCCCCAGCCAGCGGTTCAAAATACCCCTGATTTGAATCTCTTCACTCACATGCAAGGCCAGTGCATAGGGTCTTAGGCTCACCCCCAAGAAGAGCCTCTCACAGAGTTTTTTACTCTGAAATATTTTAGGAATGATCCACTTCCTGGACCATGTAACAATATGTATCCATATTGTTTTTTATTTATTTTATAGGGAGACCTGCTCTAACCCAGCCCCAGAAGAAGGCTGTAACAACTCCCAGCCGAAACGTCCAGGGTCATTATGTTCCTGTTGAAACCTCTTTGAACTATGACCCAAATTACCATCACTACCTTTATGTTGATGTCGACCAGTTTCTTGGTTATCCCTTTCAAACCAGCCTACAGCAGACCCTATTTTTAAGGATTCTTTGGTCATTAAGCGACTTGTTTTGATTTTCATATAATATTGTTTAAACTGTTGAAATACATTGTTTTTTTGTCAAATATGAAGTTGTATTTAGCAAAACTGAGTACAGGATAAACAATACCGCACTATTGTATAGGTGTGTTGTCAACACACCACATACATTTTTCAGATGTGCCTTTGAACTTTCAGTGCACCTTCATAGGACACTTCAGAATTGGTTTTCTATTCATTTGAAAATGTTAGGTTCAGTGCCCGCCTGTCACCAATGTACATGCACCCTTGGAAATCGATGTGTACATAACATTTGAATAATATGTTATTTATTTAACACTAAATGTGTATTTGGTGACATGTTTTACTTTCTATTTTCATACCTACATGTGTGGCCTAATTAAAATCAAGGACACCGTAGTTTATCTCCAGTATTTGGATCAGAACCTTCTTCCAGTAATGCATACTTGCTATGATGTATTACCACTTATGTGGAGGTCTGTTTAAATTATCACTGCAACAAATCATTGTAGTGTGAAAACGTTTGAGGACAGGACCACCCCTATATAAAGTATTAGCTCAGCCTTTCCGTCCTGCCCGACCTTAGGCTGTCCCTTTTGTCATAAAAATCCTGCCCATAGAGACTACCTTATTCCGTCTGTCTCAAAGTGTGGAGGAGAGCTAACTCAGCTACATTTATTCTTTGTCGAACACTGATTTTCCTTTTATATACATACCTCAGTTGCACACATTTTGTACACGAAATAGGGCAGGAATTAGGTTTTGTTAGCATAGGCCATTTTGATTTGACAGACACGAATAGGACTGTTTTCTTTATTATTTGATGGTCAAGACGACTTCCATCCTAGTTTTAGGGAAAAGTAGGAGGTTTTCCAAACCCCACGAAGTTAATAAATGTTTTACAAATTGTATCTTTGTGTCAGTGTCATACTTGTGATAACATGCCTCCCCTACAAGGCGCATACGCTGGATTAACATACCCCACCACAGCTTTTAATTCCTTTAAAGGGTAAAATCCTCTCCCCTCTGTGTCTACACTCTTCTCTTCAGGATGGGTACGGGTGTCGAAGGCGTTTTATCTTCCCCTTTAGGCTGACTGAGCACCCACTCCCTATAGGCTGAATCTTCTTTCTTACTCTGGTACATTTTCCAAAGCTCTAAAATGGCCAGCCTTTTCTGTAACGTTTTCCCCTTATATGTGGCATACAAATATGTTGTTATATACCGCAATACATCTTTTGACAGCGAACCCTCCGGAGGCCACAGCATGAGTGTCTTATTAGTCGTGCCTTGAACCCATTCCGAATGATATTTCCTTATCTTCGCTTTGTATCTCGGTAATGACCTACATAAATCATAAATGAAAAATAGTTGTATCCCCCATGATGACAGATTGATTTTGATCGCCAATACTTAAATGTTTTTTTTTTCTTTATTTATTGTGCTTGACATCACAACGAGAGAGCGAGTAACTCACAGATAACAGGCACATATACAATTAACATACACAATATGATATCGAGCTAAATAGACTGAATAGGGGTCAGCAAATGGAATGATGAACACGGATAAGCAAAGTATAGAGGCAGTTGAGGTAGACAAATTAGGTAGGCATCAGAGCTGGGGGGAGAGAGCGTCAGGACCATCCTCGGCCACTGACGACAGGGAGGAGATGTAGGAACGGAATGAAATCCAAACATTTCTGGGACTCAACGTTAGTGGTTGCTGTTCTGCCCAAGCCTCCTCCGTATCTGAGGCCCAGGTGACAGTCCGAAGCCACTGAGCATGTGTGGGGGCCCCAAGGCAGAGCCAGAGCAACAGGATACAGTGAGCTGCTAGTAGCATACATAGTCCAGCTAATTTACTGGAGTCGCGGCCATGTCCCGGGAGTTCATGAAAGAGGCCTACCAGGGGAATGGGGTTATAGTATAATCTAGGATTTCAGATGTAGTAGAGCATACCTCCATCCAAAACTGGGAATGACGTGGACAGGACCACATCATATGTATGTAATTTGCATCATCTGAGTTACATCTGGGACAGCTGGTGGGGTGATCCTTTGACATATGGTGTAGTCTGATCGGGGTATAGTGGAACCTGTGAAGTACCTTAAGTTGGATCAACCTAAAGCGGGAGTTGAGCGAGATATCACTAATGCGAGCACACATGCGATCCCAGCGTTGATCAGTTATTTCCCTTTCTAGGTTCTCGCCCCAGGAGCGTCTAAGTCTGTCGAAAGGGGGGATGGTCTTGGACTGTAGCAGGGTATATAACCTGGAGACCCTCCCTTTGAAGGACAGAGTGTTCAGGATTTCAGACAATATAAGAGTATCTTCGGGGATCACAGAAAATCCGGGTACCTGCTCTTAAGGGAACGGCGGAGACCTGCATATTGAAGCCAATGGGAGGGTTTCCTGCACAGGGATACTGGTAAATCTGGCCATTCGAGGAACTTACCCTGATCAAAAACATTTCGGACAGCCTTGAACCCTGTATCAGCCCAGAGACGTGTTGTGGCTGGGCCCAATCGGGGAACCTCTGGAAGAAAGTTCCAAAGGGGAAGGTTACCATGAAAGGGGATGCAGGACATTAGCCAGTTCCCACAGTTTAGTCAAAGCCAGTGTCGTAGAGCCTACAGGGACGAGGTGTTCAAACTTAATACGTTGGGAGGGGAGAACTAAAGAACAAATATCTCGACCCTCCACGGCTAGCCGCTCGAGTTTAGTATGTGGGGGAGAGTCAGTAGCTACAAAACAGTACGAGGAGTAATGTGCCTGGGCGACTATCCAATACTTTTTCAAGTTAGGGGCGCCAAAGCTACCCCCGGACAATGGGACCATCAGTGTGTCTAGTTTCAAGCGAACCCGCACAAGAGTGCCATAAGAAGGTATTCACAGTGCAGGTCAGTGATTGGAAGAATTCACGGCCAGGCCATAAAGGGATATTAAGGAATCTGTAGAGGAGTTGAGGAAGAACAATCATTTTAAGGATGCCAATCTTCTCTGTAAGGGAGATTGGTAATTTGGCCCAGCCTATGCATTTTCTGGCAAGGGTGGACAGGTATTTCCTGAAGTTAGGTATGTATAGTAGGTTTCATTGATGAGCGGCCACCACTCCGAGATAGGTAATCTCGGACTGTGACCATGCGAAACCTAAGGGGTGAGGAGGGAGTGGCTTCGGTTAGTGGAAACAGAATACATTAAGAGCAGTTATTGACGACATCTCGCCGAAGTTGACAACATCATCTAAAATACTGGCAAGATTTTTGGTTGGAGAGCGAATGAAAAGGAGAGCGTCATCAGCATATAGGGAGATGATCTCAGGGGAACCAGACATTCTCAGACCTCTATGTGCATGCATTTGATGTATCCTGTCATCAAAGGGCGCAATGGCTATAGCAAAAATTAGGGTTGAGAAGGGGCAGTCCTGCCTCGTGCCCCTGGCTATTTGGAAAAGGGGCGAGCACCTGTCCTCAGTGCAGATTCTGGCTACGGGGAGAGAATAGAGGAGCTTGTCCCAAGACTGAAAGCAGGGTCCAAAGTTGCTCTTCTCCAGGACTCGCCAGAGGTAGCTCCAGGAGATGGAGTCGTATGCTTTCTGCATGTCACGGGTGGCCGCCACTGCCTGTGTGTTCAGATCGATCCGTGCAAGGATATTGAATAGCCGACGCAGATTGAGGGAAGTATTGCGCCCGGGGATAAACCCCGACTGATCAGGATGTATAATATATGACATGTATTGGGCCAGTCTTAAAGCCAGCACTTTAGAAAAGATCTTAACATCACAATTAATGAGGGATAGAGACTGGTATGAGCCACATAGGGTGGGGGTTTGTGTGGTTTAAGTAGTACAGAAATTATGGCTTCACGAAGGGAGAGAGGGAGGGAGAACGCCCAACTCACATGCCTCCTCCCACAGAGTGAATAGTTGGGGAACCAAGTGGGCCTTATAGTGTTTATAAAATTCAACCGGAAGGCCGCCGATTCCCAGGGCCTTTCCAGAGGCCAGGGAGCCAGGGAATCTATGGCTCTGCAGATTTCCGCAGCTGTAATCGGTTTGTCATGGGAGTCCTTAGTCTCGGTAGAGAGGGCAGAGAGTAGCAGGCTGTCCAAGTATGCCTCGACCTCGGTCTCAGAGACATTGCCAGCATTAGAGTAGAGAGATTCGTAGAATGAACGGAATTCAGTAATGATATCTTACGGTGATAGGGCCAGAGTGCCATCGGCCCTCTCTATAGCCGGAATGTGGGGTGAGCCGGACTCCTGGAGGAGTAGCCTAGCCAAGACACGACCAGGGCGCTCCCCCTCTCCGTGCCAGCGAGCTGAGTGGGGGTTGTCTAGGAACTTCCTCTCCCGTTCCCCATGAGAGCGAAACGTATCAAGTTCTGTACCCATACCAGAAAGGGCATCGGGTAGCTGAGAAGAGGCGTACAGAGCCTTCAGGGAAGAGAGAAGAGATTCACTCTCGGAGATGTCCCTGCGGATCACTTTAAAAATCCCTGACTCTTTGGAAATCGCCCCTGATGTAGACATTGAACAACTCCCAAAGCATAGCTTGCATTCGAACTGAACCAGTATTTAATGCAAAAAAGTAATCTATGGCAGCCCTGAGTTCTGTCTCAAAGGCAATATCCAACAAGGAATGAGGTTTCAGTCTCAATGTACTGCCACCATTATTGTCTATGCCCCATCTAAGGGAGATCGTTGTCAGGGAATGGTCAGAGAACGTTCTGGGGGGAATCGCCATGTGTGTGATGTATTTGATGAGTATATCTGAGCAGTGGTCGAAGTGTAGGAAAAGAAGTAGTGGAACTATGTACCCTGCTGGACTACACCCACACCCACAAAGCCCATCACTACGCCGCCTCCCACGAACAATACAAGCCCCCAAACACTTGCACATGCTGTTTAAGGGAACGTTCAGTGTAGTGCACTGCAAGTGCAAGTTTCAACTTCTTCCTACCCTTTTATTTTAAAACGAAACCATTCCAGAACGGTTTCTTTTTCAAATAAAAGTATAGGAACAGTAAAACTTAAATAAAACAAGTAGAGGAGCATCGCTCCCAACCGCTCCCGCTCACTTCGACCACTGTATCTGAGACAAGCCATATGTCGATCCACGAATGTGAATCATGTACAGAGGAGAAAAAGGAGTACGCTCAGGAGTTCGGGTGGGTCAGTCTCCATGCGTCTGACACCGTTAACTGGGTCTGCACTTCAATTATACTTTTAGCTGCTCTGGTAAGTTGACGGGGTCTGGATCCCGATCTATTGAGATCTACGTCCAGAATAGTGTTGAAGTCTCCACCCCAGAGGATGGGGACAAGTGGGACCCCGGAAAGTAGGGACAACAGATATGTGCAGAAATCGGGGTCATCCTTGTTGGGACCATATATGTTAATTAGTACAACCTCTCTGTTCAGCAGGGTCCCAAACAACAGGACAAAGCGACCTAGGGGGTCGACGTGGACCACTTTTGCTGGAACTTGAAGCTCTTGTGTATCAGAATCATGACTCCACTGGGTGGAGTAATCAGTGTAGTAACGTTGGGGGCCCCATGTTTTAGCGAACCTCTCGCATACCTCGGCATGAGCATGGGTTTCCTGTAAGAAAAGCAATTTAACTTTGTACCGCTCAACATATAACTGAAATTTACGCATTTTGCTCATGCAAACGAGTCCGTCTTCAGCCATTAGGTCCGATGGAGGGAATTAATAGAACCGAATAGTGAGTTAGAAATCGGGACACAGGATCCAGTTGAATGTGAGTGGGAAGCTCTACCATATGTGTAAATCTGAGCATGTTTGGGCACTCCAGCTCCCTGTCGCATGTCAAGCAATTTTCAACAAAACACCAACCACAACCCTCCCCCTCACCCACCCATCTCCCAATAAGAGATGTGAAATCCCATTTAACTTCTAACAAAACCAAAGATAGTGGCAGCATCGCCAGGGGGCCTGTGCGCTGGCCATGGGCGCCGATGCTTCCAAGATAGGGAGTTGACTAGGCATTACATGGTGCATAGTATGAGACAATGAATAACAGGTAGAAAAAAAAGAATAGTCCTATGAGACAGAGCTAGAAATAGTGGGTGATCGGAAAATGCAGCCGACTGTGGGGTCAATCATGAGCAAGATCTAGCGCTGCACCTGGTGTTGTCACACAATTCACAAGAATCCGACTGGAGTGGCCACAGTATTCGGGACGTGTGAGGTCAACCCAGAAAATGTTTGTGATAAACTTGGAGGCCTCCTCGGCGATGGTGAGGAAGAAGACTTGATTTGTATGTTCAATCCTGAGTTTAGCAGGGTAAAGCATCGAGTATTTAACCCCCAAGTCTCGTAGTCTCTTCTTGGTGGCCAGGAAGGTTTTACGCTCCTGTTGGACAGACACTGAAAAGTCAGGGTATATGTGGACTCTGGAGGGGCCAGGGAGTAGTTCCGTCTTGGCTCTCACCACACGTAGAAGTGAATCTCTATCCCGGTAGTCCAAGACTCTTGCAATGATAGGGCGAGGAGGTGCCCCCGGCCTGGGTTTTGGTGTCAAGGCACGATGGGCTCTCTCAATTGCAAACTGCGGGGAGAGTTTCAGGGAGTCCAGAAGTGTAAGCAGGGTGCATTCTACGTAGTCTTCCATGGGACCGTCAATTTTATCTTCTTGGCCCCCAATGATGCAAAGGTTGTTGCCCCTGGAGCGCGATTCCAAGTCCTCATTTTTCTTGGCGACGTCCAGGACCTGTCTGGAGAGGCCATTCACCTCTGCACGAAGGGCGACAATGTCATCTTCGGCCACCCGGTTGTCAGTTTTTTCCATATGGACCTTGATCGACGATATGGTCTCATTCATGTCATCTAATTTGGAATGTAACGCTGTAAATCCCTCGTGCATGTAATCCAACATCTTTTGGGATTCAGTGTGTTTGGGGGAATGCCGACGTAGCAGGCTCAGGTTCGGGCACGATTTCGCCCAGTTTCGGGGTTGCCTTTGTAAACACGTTGATGGAGCTCTGCTTCCTGTTCGCTCCTTTAGCCATGGTCCCACCTGTTCCCAAGGATGGTGAGCTGTGCAGCGCCCAGGGAGCGACAATGGCCGATTCGGGCCGGAAGATCAGGCTATAACAGGTGGCGGCGAATGGTAGAGTAATCCGGCACAGTCTGTAGGCAGGCAAGAAGTCTCAAGATGCTGTATCTCGCAGGTAACATTGTGCAGGGTGGTCTCAGCAGGAGTGGGGTTGGCCGATTGCGGCAGAGCAAGTTGGTCAGAGCCAGATCGTGGCGCTGGTCACGCCACCAAGGTCTGGTCCAAGATGGGCCCGGGTGTACAGTGGCCTCACGCGTACAACAAGATGAAATGAAACGTCATATGCGACCCAAGCGGCCAGGGGGACTTGGGTGAAGCAGAGTCAAGTGCTCTTCTGTGCCCAGAGATAGGAAACCCATCTATCCTTGCACTGCAGCTCAGATCTGGCATTGGACATCGTGCCCCAAAGGGATGGAGCTACCGGCAGGCAGTGTGGGCGAGTTGAGGTGGTCGAGGAGGCCTCCAAGTTCCATGGAGCAGACTGTGGCAGGGCTGTGACCCCGGCCGCCGCGGAGTGGAAAGATTCCAATGTAGGCGAGCAATAGCAGAAGGTTCCCCGGGTAGTATTAGGGACTCACAGCCACCCAGGACAATAGGGCACAGCCCCTGCGCCAGTTGCCAGCAGGAGACTCAGTAGAGGTGAGGCCCGGGGGCTAGTGCAGGGCGAATCAATAGTATGAGCTGGTGTGGCCCGAAGGTGCGATCCAGCCCACCACCATATGGACTGTGCTCTCCCACATACTGTAGGGCAAGGGCAGCAATGATGGTAGACCAGACAATGCGTTGTTGTTTAGTCGTGGATGAGCTGTGACCTCCGCGTCCTTTCAGGCCCCCAGCTCGGGTGACGGACAGACCCATAGATGGTGCAGCGGTCGTGGGTAAATGGACGGGAAGTGCATACCACACCGGCAGCCGTAGTACGCAAGTCTCCCTTGAATTGGTAGGTGAAGTGTCCTGGAGTCACATCCCACGGGACCACGGTAAGAAAATCCAGGCTGCTGGCCAGGGGATCCAGCAATAGGGGGGCTGCAGGTAGTTATGCCCTTTCAGACCGCTTTGAAATGCAGTTGTCAGTTTTAACATCATGGGGCAATACAACTGATGCGATGTATGGTGGAAGTAATCCAGTGATGTGTCTCCACCAAGGGCAGAATGCCACCCCGGCTCCGCCTTGAAAATAGTATCACTGCCCATAGGGCAGGCGGTATGGTGTGCACCAATTTGAAACTCTATGTCGCAGGTGGCAGGGGCCTGTACTTGGAATCCCAATGAGGGATTCATGTGTCAGCTCCATTGCAGCCGGATGGATGCGGCAGTCAGCAGGGCCCCCAGCGCCAGCCAGGGGGGAGGGTATCCGAGGTCCGGGGGCCCCCGAGGACCACAGTGCAGGGTCAGAACAGCTCCGGTGGTGTAGGGTGCAGTGTCCGCGGGCGTCGGGAGCCCAGTCCAGGGCTGCGGGTCGGGTGCCGGAGCACGGTGCAGGCAGTGTACGAATAGTCAAGCCCGATCCGACCCAGCCGAAGTTTATACTGTGGAGGGCCTGAGGGGCCAGGGGGGCCGAGCTGCATCAGTGTGAGGGCTCCCAGGTTAAGCCACGTAGTTGTCCACAGAAGCCGCCCCTCCCCCCTGTCAGGCCCGCGAGCCTTGGCACCCGTGTGATCAGGAGACCACCTCCTGTGGAGCCGAGGCTTGGGTTGCCGCGATGAGGACAGGCGGTGTATACAGAAGCAGAGTGTATTCTGCAACGGCAACCCCCCGGGCTACGATTTTCGGGCAGTGCCTTCAGAAGAGTTGTGGGCATTTGTCATGTGAGGCTCAAGCACTAACGCAGCACCAGCACCCCCTACCTGTTTGTTTTATTCGGTTCTTTATTTTATCAAATATACCACACCGGTCAATTGGCACAGGTAACATCAATCACTGTTTATAATCCCAATCGGGATATATTTTAACTGCCCACTTTATTATTTTAAAAAACATCTATGCAATGATATTCTGTTTCCTCCGTCGTTTACACTTTCTATCAAATTTAATTTTATCGTTCTTTTATTATTAATATTTTAAGAGTCTCTTCTTTATTTATATATTAATTTCCTTTGATGTTTCCCTTCCTGATTGATGTCAATCTCTTGGTCCAAACTTTTACCAATCTCTTGAATTTATTACTCTTGTTTTATATTCATTAGTCTAAACACAACAAAAGATTTATTTGAACAGTTTTATAACCCAACACGTGTACTTTTTAAATGTTACTGTGTATGCCTTACTTTACTATCTTAGTAAGTGTATCCCTTCTCTGTTTCACTCAATTTTTTTAGTTGGATACATACTCTTCTGTGGCCCTTGCCTCAGGAATCCTCAACACCCTTTGCTTTGATAAGTACCCTTGAAACCAGGAATTGAGGTATCTATTTCTCTTTATAATCCCCCCACAAATCCAGTTACTTTTTACACTTATTATTTACAACACAATCCCAGACCTTTCGTTGTTCTACTTACATCCATGACTCAGCTCGAGTCCTCCAGGATCGACTCTCCCTCAAACGACCAGTTCGCCTTCTGTCCATGGGGCACCTGCGTGGACTGAACAGGAATTTCATCAAAGGGGGACCAGTCAGTCAACTCTTCTTGCACGTGACTCTGCGTGCCTATCTCCACAGAAGCTCTGTGGACCTCTGGCTAATGGCGGGAGTAGCCAAGCGTCTGGGGGTCTGGATCTGGCCTAGGGCGACTAGACTGCAACCATCCGCATTGCTACCAAATGTGCTCTAGCACCTTGAAGCGTCTATTTGTGCCAGATGGAATTGCAATAATGATCTCAAACCAAATAATCAGACAGACTCACGGAATATGGCAAAGCACTACTTTATTGTCAGTTAATAAAGTAGGGTGAACCTGCAGACATCCAACTGATGCATGCACACTCACATAGTAGCTTGATTCCATAGAGGTCGTATAACCGTATATGCGTCATCTACGATGTCATTCTACGTGGCAAAATACAAAACCTATCAAAGTAAGGGATTGGTTAAGGCAGGGGAGCCCAACTTATTCTACTGGAGGGCTGAATGTACTGTACAAGTCCTTTACAGTAAGCCGAACTATCAATGGGGAAAGGTGGGTGGTAGGGTATCAGTGCATTAATTTGTGTAAAAAAGAAAAAATGTGTTTTAAGGTGGTCTTTTTATTACGTTTTACTGTAACAATTGATACGTTGTCTTTTAATGCTATTACCACTTTGATTTGTCTTATAGGACTCAAATACTGCTTTTAAACAGTAGTAAAAGTGCAAGAATCATGATGCAAGGACAACATCTGTACCACAGAAGCTTCACATACCTAACATGGCAGACTTAATGGCTGACTGACTGAAGGCCAAGCAACACTTCATCATTAAACTCGAGTGACTTGGAGGGCCATAAATAATGTCTTGAAGGGCTGTATTTGGCCCAAGGGCCGCATGTTGTGCACCCCTGGGTTAAGGGAACATATCTACTTATAGAGCATATAAGGATGAGTACATAATTGGCTACCTCTTATCTGTAGGGCAGGGCACGCCTTGAACTACCTCTAAATACATATAGTACTGATTATAGAGGACAAAACAGCAGTGGATTGGTGTATCCTACATTGCACATTAGGTTGTTCCCCAACCCCACTGATTGGTTGGCATACTATCTCAACCTTGGTCTTTTGGCTCCTTAGACCACTCCACCTTTTCCCAGTTAGTCCATCATCTCTCACTGGTAGGCCATAAGCCAAAGTCTTCCATTTGTAGTTGACCTTGTTGCCTGCTCACTGCCCTGGAACATTCCAGGGAGTGTGAGCACACTACGATCTTAGCTTAAGACTCAATTAATAGCCTTTGTTTTCGACAGAGCTGTTTTTCCGCATCTCCTGATTCTACAGCCTCGGCCTGTTTCTGAGGTAGGTTGGTTAAGTTCAGCGTGAGCCAGCATCTCTCTTCCTACTATGGCCGTCCTTGCCACATTATATATTCCTCTATAGCAAGCTTCTATACATTTTCTTTCAACCTTGTGTTACTGCGTATTTAAAGTTATTGGTCAGTAAGTTACTTCTTCTTTATATCCATGATTACTTTAGCCTTAGGTACATGTGTAATGCTTGAGCTAAAATATGGCGCTAGGGCACACTGCATTTTGGTGGGCTCAGAGCCATAAGGGATATTTGCTCCATGCCTCAGTGAAAGCTGCACTTGCCGTGAACGGTAAACAGAGTTTAAGCATCGCTAGCAGTATTTTACTGGAAAATCATGTTTTCAACGTTATTCATTGCTTATGCTGGTTTGCATGGCTCATCCAAGGACACGGTGCTCGCAAAGACGGCGATCCACAGGGGCAGACTGGTACCTGATAAGGTTGCCATGGACACTGTCAAAGTTGAGGATGAGTTACAGAGTTTTTTTCTTTGCTGTTTTGAGAAAGGGAAGATCTCTGCTCCTTGAGGTTACCGTAGGTCACTCTGGCTGGGGGCATGCGGTCAACCACCATTGCGCATAATCTCAGGCCAGAAGGTTGGAGAAAATGCCACCTTGCCTTTGTGGAGGGCTTATAATGCGTTGCTCTGGAAAGGTCAGACAGAAAGCAAAGGCCTTAGTCGGAAGGGAGACACTTCGTTCTGAGCCTGTTGATTGCTATGCTCTGTGCCTGGCTGGGTTCCAGGGCTTTCCAGCCACTTCTGACAAGATGAGGAATGAAGTTACGCCAACAGTGATGTATTCTTTTTAGATGACAGTCTTTTCTGTGATTTATTTCCGTTACAGTTTATTCAATTTTGTATGCTTTCTTTATTAATAAATAGCCATATAAGAGCTAACTTATCTTCTAACTGCGTGTGTATGTGTGAATCATTGCATTGTCTACCTGCGTCCAAGGTTTGCCCTTCAGTGTACTGGTGTTAAAAAGATATATATCTGTCCGTGCATTTTTTAGCAGGCAATACATGTGGCGCTGTGAGCAGGTACTTGGGATGAGGAATTCCAAGTATCCAAGTATCTGTGCTTGGACGCTGGTAGGCAAGATTTATATTGCAAGTGAAATTGTGTTTGCGTTTGGCAGGGAGAGTCAGGCTGCCTTAATCAGTGTTCCCTGTGTGCACATTCCACGAGTGAAGGAGTGACTGCAGAAAAAAGGGGTTTGTAAATTATTGTAAACATGAATAGTATGTTTAAGAGAAAAGGGGCTTCTGCTGGCCGAGAATGTCCCGAAGTTATGATTCCAGGGTGGGCCAAGAGTCCATATGATAAATTGGCACAAGCCTGGGCGTGTGGGGCAGGCTTGAGTGAGCGTTGAGATGAGTTTAGGAGACGCCAGCCCTGCAGAGGTGGTGTTTTGTTTAGAGCAGTTTTCAGTTGAGAAGGGAAAGGAATGTGCAGCTTTAGGCAGAAGAGGGTGGGTCCTCTTACATGCTTAAAGAAAGCTACACGAGAGGAATGTGGAGTTGAAAGAGGATATTTTAAGGCTGGAAAAAGAGTTCGCTTCAGAAAGACAGACTGAGCTAATGCGTAAATTGCAAATGAAGATTTTTAAGGATAAGGCTGATAGATATCAGACCGTAGCAGAGAGGGCAGCAGTCAGAGTTGCCCGATATAAATATAGAAAGAGACGAGGGGGGTCAACCAAAGGAAAATAACAGCTGAAATTACCACAGCAGGCATAGACTGGGACCTAGCACGTGGACTTGAGACATTTTCAACTCAACCGGCTCCGATAGCACCTTGGAGGGGATGCAGAACTAAGTCAGAATTGAATCAAAAGACAGTGATGGCTAAGCCCGTTAAGAGACGCCATGCCAGACCTCATTGGCATAATCCTGGGCGAGGAGTTGTAGATTTAACCACGCTGGAAGATTACACTCAGTCATTCCTCGTCTGAGGCAAAAGACAGGGCAACCTTTGCTGGCATGGATGGTGAGGCTGTTTGATGGAGGGGCAGTGGGGTTATTGGTGGATGTGACGGATTCCCTGAGCTTCCTACCTTTGTCAAACGACACCAATGTACAGGAGGTATTAAGAGCAGGGTCACCCCTGAAGCTGATGGTCAAGATTCACAGGTGTCTTTGTTGCACCTAGCAACCCAAGGGTGTAACCGCAAGTATCCCATTACTACGGACTGGCCTAGTGAGGAAAATAGGTGGTATACTTTGAAAGAAGCGATTCAACAGATCAGAGAGCATGCCATGAAGGAGGTAATTCACATAGATGAGCCAGGACACATGGGGGTAGTGCCGCTTTCAGTTTAAACCAGGAATATGGTGATAAGAACTGCCCTACCTGCATACAAAGGTGTCATCATGACTGCTCGTAGGTATGATGGGCAAACCCACTGATGAAGTAGTGGATGCCATCCGCCAACTGGCAGACTTGGGGGAATGGGACAAAAGTGAAGATAAGCCACGAGAGAGAGGGGCGTAGTGAGAGAAGAACGGAAGGTAGGAGGCAAAATATTAGAGGATCCCGAGTGTCCAGAAAGGATATGTTTTTGGCCTTGTTGAAAGATGGTGTGCCACAAGAAGACATTGATTGCATTGAAACAAGGGCGATATGTACGAGCTATACAAAAAGACAGGATTTGCAGTGAAAGAGTGCTATAAACAGGTTAAGAGACAGGTGGTAGCTAAGCCACAGCGGGACACCTCTCCTTCAGCTCTTCCTCAGGAGGAACAGGAAGAAGGGTCTATGGCAGTGGTATTCAAACTGTGGGTCGCGACCCCCTAGGGGTCCGCGGGTGCATCCCAGGGGGGCCCTGAGAGCTCAGCATGAAAAAAGATTTTTTTTTTTTTTTTTTTTTTTAGATTGGAAGAAATGGGCAGGGGTGGCCCACATGGGCGGGCTGAAGCATGAAACTGTCTCAGGCAACAATGAAAAAGTGGCCCACAGTTGTAAATGGATATTCATTCCTTTAGTCACAGACTGGGCCTCATTACTACTATGGCGGACCAGTAACAACGGTGCTGGTAAGCTACCGGCACCGTTGCTACCGTTCCGCCATAGTAAGAGTTGTGCTCGTGGGTGCTTGACAGCCCCCGCCAGGTCTGACCTCAGCTCGTCGGATGCACCAGCACCGTTATTAACGGTGCCGGTGCATCCGAGCTCCCCATTCCCATTTGAGCCATATGGGGCTCAAATGGGAATGGGGATCTACCGGCACCTTCGAAAGGGCAATTATCATGTCCGCCTAACTCGGCATGACCTAGTAATTGCCCATTCGCGGGTGCCAGACCCGGATGCAACTCCAGTGGCAGCCGTGCCGGTTTTACCGGCACAGCTACCGCCAGAGTAGTTATGAAGCCCACTGTTTCAATAGTACCCAAAGGGGTGCTTTGTGTTAAAATGTAAGTAAATTGTGATATATTCAGCAACAATGGTCAACATTACTAACTGCATAGTTAAGTAACTCATCAAAATGGTCCACATTGGCCAAAATGGTGGCCCATTTTGATTGGCCCAAACTAGCATTTTACATTTTTGGTACAGGCATTGCCCTATAGGCCTGTCCGAGCCTGGCGGCTCATCCATAATGGCAAGAAGCGCCCACCCAGTGGCCCCTCACCCATTATGGTGGAGCTAAGGAGCCAGCCCAGTGAAACAGTGAGCACTCCCTCAGCTGCTTTATCCAGCTAATGGAGTGCTCCTGGGCTGGCTGAACTGTCAAAGGGAAACACTGTTTCCCTTTGACAGTTCAGTTTAGTTCCCCAGCCGCACATGCTCACTGAGCCATGCAAGTGCTGGGGCGTTTTGCTTCGCCAGCATTGCATAGCTCATTGGAAATGCTGGCTGGGGCACTGCATGTCTGTATGTCCGAGGGGGAGCTCCTGCGCCTCCTCGCACATACGGACAGAGCAGCTGGAGCAGGCCGTTTCAGCACCCACACACAGGCCAATGCAGAAGGTACGTTTATGTTCATTGTTTTTATTTAAACAGGTGTATGGATGCGTTATGAGTGAGTGTATGGTGATGGATGCTCATGTGAATGATAGAGTGATTGCTGTATGAATGTGCAGCGCCTTGCATATACACATAATCATGTTCATTGTGTTAGGACCAGTGGGGCCCAGGGGACAGGGATGGTATCTTTTTACCGGACATCTATCATTCAAAACCCTCTGCCTTGTCCACAAGGCTTTCTGGGGCCTGGGTCCAAAATACCTTCAGCTATTCCTCCGCAAATACCTCCCCTCTCGAGCTCTTCACTCCTCTACCTCCAACTTCCTCAGGGTCAGTCGTTTATCAAAGAAACGAGCTGGGGGTAGATCTCCGTCTTCGGCTGGGGCCTCCCTCTGGAACAGCGCCCTGCCACTCTAAAACTTGAGGAGAACAATCTTTCTTCCTGCACTTATCAGACCTACCCTGTCTGCTGCCTTAAACGTAGCACTTGCAAATTGCTGGCTGCACTACCACTGTTTGTTGCCTTTATTATTTATTTATTGTTATTTATCTGTTTCTCCTCTGCTTCGCACTTTCCACTTCTCCCCCCTTCCATGCACTTTTCCCCTCACACTTGCGCGTTCTCAATGTCACTGGGCCTAGTAAGATCGCTGTTTTATTCTCCTCTGTTCCCCTCCCTTGCCTTGTCACGCTCTGAAACACTTGTGTACGAGCGCGATAGAAATAAAATATCAATGCCTGCCCCCTGGACTCCCAGCAACAATTGCAAACTGTTTGGCTATTTACCCATTTTTTGTTAAAAGTATGCTCTACAATGCAACATTTTAACCTATTATTTAAAAAAAAATTCACAGGGGGAAACCCCCCCGAACCTCCCCTTAATGCCCCTCCACTTAAAAAAGATTCACCAGCCGCCACTGGCCCTCAGACTGTGTTGGGAACGGGATGGGGGAACCGAGGGACTATGGTGGGAGCACAATGGGCGGGAACCATGGGATAGTGATGGGAGCAGAGTGGGGAGAGCCCTGGGTGTGTGATGGGGTGGGGAGAGACCAGCGACTGGGTAGGAGTGGGATGAGGGAGCCCAGCGACTTTGATGGGAGCAGGAGACGGCGCGCAATATATACTGTCCATTTGGCATTTCTGGGGGGTCCCGACCTGCCCAAATTTTGCTCAGGGGGGCCCTGGCCAAAAAAGTTTGAAGACCACTGGTCTATGGGGATCCCTTCCACGTACCAGCCAACATATGCTGCTTTGAGGAAGGTGGTGAGTGCCATGTTAGAGTCAGAGTCGAGATGCACTAATTCAAAATTCGACTGAGATTATGGCCAAGCTCCGGCAGCGTCTGCTCCCATAAAAGTTGATAGGTGACCTCATGTTAATGTTAAGATTTTTTGGGGCCGAGAAATACACAAGAGTTTTGAGCATGGATTGATACCGGGATGGAGGCCTCTTTAATTCATGGAAATCTAACACGATTTAAAGGTAGACACTTTACCATTACAAGGTTAGGGGGCGGGGAAACCCCCGCAGCACAAGCAGGAGTGGAGATGAAAATAGGCAATTTGACAAGGCAAAAATACCAAGTGTTGATTGTCCCTATTCCTGAGTACATAATTGAGTTTGACATTTTGGAAGGGTTGACTCTGGGACTTGGAGGTAAATCCTATCATTTTGGAGTGAGTGCATTGACTTGTACACCAGTTACCGTAGACAAATTGAAAATGCCCCGAGTGCATGTGCCTTTGGCAACCAAGTGGGTAGCAATGAAGAAATACTGCATTCCCAGGGGCCATAAGGACATTTCAGGCACCATCAACGGGTTTGTAGAGGCAGGAGTGTTATGCCCTGTTACTATAGCATGGAACAATCCGCTTTGGCATCTGAAAAAGGGGGATGGAAGCTAGAGGATGACTGTAGATTATCGCGGGTTGAATAAACACACTCCTTCTTTAGTGCCTGCAGTCCCAGGCGCCCTTACTTTGATTGAGAATGTACAAAAGTTTGAGGGAACCTGCTATGCAGTGGTAAACTTAGCCAATGCATTTTTCTCTGTGTCAATTGCTAAGGAGTGCGAAGAGCAGTTTGCATTTTCTTGGAATGGGTGTCAGTACACCTTCATGAGATTACCTATGGGGTACACACATAGCCCAACCATCTGTCACCGGCTGGTGGCAGAACACTTAGACAAGATACCATGTAAACCTGACATACAAATATCTCACTAAACTGACAATATTTTGATTCAGGGGAAAGATGACCAAAGTGTGCAAACTCAGTTAGAAGTAATCATGGAAGGGTTAAAGAAGGAAGGGTGGGAGATTAACCCTAACAAAATTCAAGGACCAGTTGAGACAGTGTTAGTTTTAGGAATTCAGTGGTATAATGGGCATCGAGAGATGGTGCCAAAGGCCCGACAGAAAATACTGATGAACAAAAAACAAGCTCAGCAGTTCACAGGGCTGTTTGGGTTTTGGAGACAGCACATACCCCATCTAGGGAACATACTGGCCCGCCTCTATGAAGTGACACAAAAGGAATATGAATTTCAGTGGGGGGAGGAGCAGCAAAGAGCATTTGATTTGGCAAAAGACACTGTGCAGCAGGTGCTTTATTTGTGGCCATTGAAGGAAAGCGAAGTGGAGTTAAACGTGTCTGTACAAGATAATTATGCTAACTGGAGTGTGTGGCAGAAACAGGACAGGAAACGTGTTGCATTGGGATTCTGGAGTCGTAAGTTGCACGAAGGCTGGTAACACATACACTCCATTTGAGAAGCAGTTGCTGGCATGTTTTTGGGCTCTTGTTGATACTGAGCAAATAACGGTGGGGTATGATGTATTGATGCAGCCCGAAATCCCGATTATGCAATGGGTGTTGAGCTCTCCTAAGACACACAGAATACGACACGCTCAAAAAGCCGGTATAATCAAGTAGAAATGGTACATTCAAGATAGAGCTAAATCAGAAAAGGGTGGAGTTGCCAAATTACATGAGAAGGTGGCCAACATACCACCGACAGATTACATACCACAGGAAGTGACTGAAATATGTGAGTCACCAGTGAAATGGGGAGTATCTTTTGGCGATCTGACAGTAGAGCAGACAGAGAATGTCTGGTTTACAGATGGCTCGGCTTGCTATGTGGGAACCGAGCTATACTGGAAAGCGGTGTCATACAATCCCAAGACAAAAAAGATTTTGACAATATCAAAGAAAGAAAAGAGCTGTCAGTTTGCAGAACTAAACGCAGTTTACCAAGCGTTGAAACAAGAGGCCCCTGGTCAATGTCATTCGTACAAAGAGTGATGGTCAGTGGCGAATGGGTTGGTGGTATGGCTGCCAACATGGCAGAAGAAGGGATGGAAAATTCCTTCAAAAGAGTTGCGGGGAAAGGAACTGTGAGAAGGTATTGTGGAAATGTTATCACAAAGTGAAGTCACTGTGTATCATGTAAATGCACATTGTGCTACAGATGCATTAGAACGCTGGTTTCATTCTGTTGCAGATGAACACACCAAGATTTCTTCTGTGGACGCAGAGGCTCAGGAGGACGATTTGGAGGGTCTGGCCAAGTGGGCTCATCTGAAATGTGGGCACCTTGAAGAAAAAGCTACTATCAGGTGGGCACAAGCTCGAGGGATCAGTATCCCTTTAGAGGTAGTGAAAACAATCATTTTGCAATGTCTGGTGTGTCAACACCAACAGCAGCGATCCATCCCTGAAATTGTCCGGGGTACGTTGCGAAGAGGAAGGTTACCAGATTGAATCTGGCAGATCGATTATATCGGTCCTATGCCAATCAGCAAAGGCTTTCAATATGCATGCACCATTGTGGCTACATACTCTGGATATTTGATGGTATTGCTGTGTAAACATGCTACACAACTAAACACCATTAAGTTGTTAGATCAGATTATACTGTTTTACGGTGTACCCATGCAAATTCAAAGTGATAATAGGTCACACTTTAAAGGCAAATTGATTTAGGAATATTGTCAAGAAAACAGTATCGAGTGGGTGTACCATGTCCCTTTACCACCCAGAGGCATCAGGTTTGATTGAGAGAATTGATGGGTTGTTGAAAGAACAGCTGCGCATATCTGGCAATGGCCGTTAGCAGGCTGGCTTGATCGCATGTTTGATGCGGTATAGGTGTTGAATAATAGACCAGTAAACAACCATGAGACCCCATTGCTGCTCTACAGATTCAACCCAATTCAGCTAGAGAGACTTTAATGTACTGGGAAATTACACCAGGTTCTTTAGCTACCTACTGAGCAACCCCAGAATCAGCATGGGTAGACTTACATTCTCATTAAGAGATCAGGTTAGACCCAAGAGTGATAATTGTGATTGAAATAGGGATTGGAGTACAGATTCCACCCGAACATATGGGATGGATTGCCCCTAGATCTGGATTAGCATTGAAAGGCATTCAAGTGCCAGGAGAGGTCACTGATGCAGATTACCAAGGAGAAATCAATGTCATTTTAATGAACAGTGGAGACCAAGTGTTACCAATTCATAAGGGAGATCGAGTAGCCCAATTGATTATTGTCCGAGTTAAGTTGTCCATGTTCGGAGAAATGGAGCCCCCCCACAGTGTTAACTACTTGTGGGGATTGTGGTTTCGGCTCTTCAGATAGCTTGGTACCGGGTGTGAAAGTATGGTTCGAAATACGAAGTGGCCCGCCAGTACCCGCCGGTGGTATTGCGTCAGGCAATCTTAGCATCTTAGTGATGTAACCTGGCAAGGAAAAAAGGCGTCATGTGCCTGCAGACAAATGCTACTTAAGAGAGTGATTAGCAACACTGATATCTCTTTTAGGGGTTTGCTTTGGAGATCCTGTGTCTGGCTAGTGTAATTGTGGGACTAAATGGACTCCGGTCAGGAGAGTCAAACGGCATGCTGCAACCGATGCGAAATGTCACATCTGTGCCAGTGATCCATGGGAGTCTGGTGATGATGAGAAATGATGTCCAAATGCAGCCCAATGCCGATGCCAAAAAACCAGCCAGACCGAAGAACGGGATTCATGGAATGCGAAAGACACGTCAGGTGCGAGCACAAACAACATTGACGTTGGCTGTGCAAGAGATGTCCTTAGGGCGGCGAAGATATTTACCAATTATTGCCCAAACAGAGAACATGTGTGTTGTATATGGCCGCGGGGCCCACGCACACACGCAAACACAGACCACACAAGAATACGCGGGACGCGATGCTGCTTGCTCCGCGTCCCGGCGGGAACTGCCGCACGGGCGCACTTTATTCAACTACGCATGCGCGGGACCATAACGAGGCCCGCGCATGCGCACTAAACACAACTGGGACGTCACATCCCTTTTTAACTTCAACCAAAACAAACGTAAACAGTTCAACGCGCATCACCTTGCACTCCAGGTATTCCGGACGGCCGTATGACCACCTGAGTCTCACCTTGCCTCATTCAGTTCAGTCACGGGAGTCCAGGACATAGTCCTTGAGATGCCCGGGCAATCGCCTTTCACGGCGGGTAGGGTACCTAGGTGAGGCAGGAGGCGGAGGAGAATCGTCATGTTCCCGCCTCGATGTTTCCTCGCCTTGGCCCCTCTTCGGACCACCTGGCGGGCCCGCCTGCCCGCTCTCCAGATCTTCTGGCGGACCAGCCTGCCCTGCGCCTTCCTCTGCTGGTCCATTCTCTGCCGGTCTTTCAATGCGTTTGAAGAACGACCGGTTGCGCGTGACTGTCCCTCGGTCGCAGGCTGCCGTCACCATGGTGCCTTTGACGTGCGTTACCTTCCACGGGCGCGGCTCGAAGGGCAAGGACAACTTCCCCTCGGGGTGCCTGTTCCGGTCCAAGACTGCGTCACCCACTCGCACCTCCTTTTCTTGCAGGCCCCTCCTTTCACTTTCTTTATCATTGCGCCTGGCCCGTACGTCCCGGACACCATCATCGTCTATTACTCCGGGCAGCCGGCCATCCTCCTCCGGCAACATTCCCCTTGGGCATCGCCCAAATAGTGCCTCAGCTGGGGCCACTCTCGTGGACTGGTGGGGCGTCATGCGGTATTCCCTCAGAAACTCCACGAGCTTCCTCGCCAGGTCTTCACCGCCGCAGGCGGAGATCCTCAGGACCTTGTTGAGAGTCCTCATCATTCTTTCGGCCTCCCCGTTGGCCCGCGGCCAGAGCGGGGACACCCTGCGATGCCGGATCCCCCTTTCACGGAGGTAGGTCGCGAATTGGCTGCCAGTGAAAGGTGGTCCATTGTCCGAGCACAGGAGGTCTGGGAATCCATGGGTGGCAAACATTTTGTCCAGTGCTTTCGTTGTAAACTATGTCGCCGTCGAGTGTACCACCTCCACCTCGGGATACCTGGACCATTGGTCCACTGCCACCAGAAAGTACATTCCCCGACCAGTCGAGCCAAAATCCACATGGACGGTTTCCCACGGACGGCAACTGCGCTCCATCGACCTTATCGGCGGAGCTCTGTCACCCGGGGCCGCCGCTTGACATTCGATGCACCTTCTCACGAAACTCTCCACTCGCCCCTCCAGGTCCGGAAACCAGACTTTGTTTCTCAGCCGAGCCTTCATTCTGACAATCCCCTGATGTCCAATGTGGGCAAGTTCGAGAATCCTTGACCGCAGTGCCCGCGGGATTACAATTTGTCGCCCTCGAAGAATGAGTCCATCGTCCGCGACTGAGAGCTCATCCTTGACCCTCCAGAGCGCTCGAAGGTCACTCTGCGCCTCCGCTTGCCGGCGGGAGTTGTCCTGCAGCACTTCCCTCCACTCGCCGCTTCTCACGGCATTCTTGACGATGGTGAACACTTCGTCCTTGGAGCATTCCGTTGCCATTTCTAGCCTTGATATTGCCATCGGAAGGGACCCTTCCACCACCTGACACAACAGCCCGTGGCATTCATTCGCACCGATGTCGGTGACAGCGCTCTCCTTGTTGGGATGGCGCGACAGGTAGTCGGCCGGGTTGTTCGTGCCTGATCGGTATATGAGCTTCACCCCGTACTCCATCAGGGCAAGCATCCACCTCTCGATCCTGGGGGGGGGTTTGGAGGCTCCCCCTGCCAGAATGGGCAGGAGTGGCTTGTGGTCCGTCACCACCACTACGGGTTTGCCCAGTATGTACAAACGGAAATGGCGACAGCCCCACAGGATGGCTAGCGCTTCCCGTTCAATCTGTGAGTATCTTGTTTCCGTGTCCGAAAAGGCCTTACTCGCATACGTGATGGGGCCCATGTCTCCACGTGCGTCAGGTTGCATTAGCACCGCCCCCACTCCCACCGGACTAGCGTCAACCACCACCTCGGATTCTACTTTGGGGTTGAAGTAGGCCATGGTGTCTCCATCCGACAGGGCATCCTTCAGAGTCTGGAACGCCTCCTGCTCATTGGCCCCCCATTTCCACTCAGCGTCGTTCCTTGTTAGCACTCTGAGTGGCTCCGCCAGCGACGCCAGCCCCTTGATGAAGCGCCCGCAATAAGTTACCATCCCCAGGAAGCTCCTCACTTCCGTAGGTGACTGGGGGGCAGGGGCTTCCTTAATGTCCTTCACTTTGGCTGGGTCGGGCGACACACCAGCTGCGTGGAATATGAACCCGAAAAACCCAATGCGGTCTTTGAAGAACTCACATTTTTGCCGATGGAGGGTGAGCCCCAAGTTCTTCAACCTCAGGAGCGTGTCCTCCAACCTCTTCATGTGTTCCCGTTCCGAGTCCGCGAAGACTAAAATGTCGTCGCTCATGTTCAGCACCCCTTTGAGACCAGCCAACGCTCCTCTGATGGTGTTCTGGAAAACTTCGGCGGCTGATGAGATGCCAAAGCTCAAACGTTTGAACTGGAAGAGGCCGTCATGCGTCGTAAACGTAGTTATGAACCGAGAGTCCGGGTGTAGTTCGAGCTGGTGGTAGCCCGCTCTTAGGTCCAACTTCGAGAACACTCTCGCCCCCTGAAGCTCTCCGATGATGTCATCCAGAGTGGGAGTCAGGTGCCTCTCCCTCTTAATGGCGGCGTTTGGGAGGCGCATGTCCACGCAGATTCTCACGGCCCCTGGTTGCTTTGGCTTGGGGGCCACCACAATCGGGGACACCCAGGGCGTTGGCCCCTCCACTCTCTCAATGATGTCCATCTCCACTAGTGATCGGAGCTCCTCCTCCACTTTCTCCCGCAGGTGAAACGGGATCCTGCGGTGCTTGAGGGCCGTCGGTCTGATCGACTCGTCGATGTGGAGGCGCACGGGGGGTGCTTTGAGTTTCCCAATGCCTTCGAAAATGCTCGAGAACCTGTCCAGCAGTGTCTCAATGTCGATCTGGTATACACCATATGCAAAGTGAACCAGGTTAAGGGCTTCTGACGCCGCGCAGCTGAGAAGTGAGTGGGGACTCACATCAGTAACAAAGAATTTGGCCTTGATGCTCCTGCCCCCTTTTGACACCGGTGACACGAACACACCCTTGAGTGGTAGCGGGGTGTCTCCTCCAAAAGTAAATATCTTCGCCGTGGACATGTCCAGTGGCGGCGGGCCTGGAAGTTTCTGATAGTCCTCCTCTGCCAGCACACACACCGACGCGCCTGTATCTATCAGTATCTGGGTCGGCACACCCAATATGTCCACCACGCACTTGGGCTGCCTCCTCCTTTTGCCCCCCGAGGCAATGTTAGAGATGAAGAAAACCTCTTCTTCGTCCCCGTCCTCTTCTTCCTCTTCCTCCGCGAGCTGCAGTTTCCGTATCTCCTGTTCGAGGGCAGCAATGTTGCGCTGCCTTCTGAATCCGCCGCCTCTCGCTCTCGCGGGACCTCTCTGTGTGGGGACAGGGGCCGGTGCGCGGCACATTCGAGCATAGTGCCCCAGACCATTGCATCGCCCGCACGACCTCATCTTGGCGGGGCACTCCTCCACGTGAGGTACGTCATATCCGCAGTCCGGACAAATCGTCCCAGGCACGGACGGATGCTTGGTCTCCGATGCCTTCGAGGCCCACTTCTCTTTCTGCTTTGTTCTCTTGGACACGGCAAAGGCCTCCTCCCTCACATTTGGCCTGACCGCTGCGTCCATGCTCGCACCTCTGGACTCTGCTAGCTCGTACGTCCTCCCACTGTCAAGTATCTGTTGCAGTGACCATCCTGGCTCCCTCAGTACTTGACGTCGCAATTTGCCCGAACTGCAGCCCTGGAGCACCTGGTTCCTTATCATCAGCTCGTCGTTGTCCCAGCGGCACGTGCTGGCAATCACTCTCAGTCTGGCGCAGAACTGATCGAGAGATTCTTCCTCCCTCTGCCTTTCCCTGCAGAAGAGGAACCTTTCGTAGTCGACGTTTGACTGTGGGATGAAATGGTTCTCCAGCGCGGTCTTGACCGTGTCATACGTGACCACCGGTAGGGCAAATGATTCATAGATTCGCATCACGTCCAGGCCAGCTGAATACAGAAGGGTCGCCCTTTTTGCGTCGTCATTCGACGTCCCCGTAGCAGTAAAGTACATTTCCAACTTCTTGACCCACAGGAGCCACCTGGGACCCAACTTGGACGGGGGCCCCGACATGTCGAACTCCTGCATGGGCAGCAGCGAACCCCGTTGTGTCCTCACCACTCTTGTTGCCACTTCTGCTTCATCCTCACTGCCTGACATTTTCACAGGTCGCACAGGCACCTCTCGGTGTAATAGAGGCCGCTAACCTGGTTGACGCGCTGTTCCGCACACCTTCCGCTGTGTTCCGTCACTGGCCGCGTGTCCGGTTCTTTTTTTTTTTTTTTCGGGTTGTCCCCAGGTTGCTGGGAACAACAAAAGTTCCAAAAATTGTTTTTTTCCGTGGCAGCGCACGAGCACCTGTGCAGGCCGCTACTGCCTCGAAGCAAACGAATGTTTTTGTCCTGCGTTCTCGTGCCGGTGACGTGTGTCACACGCCCCCGTTCGTGGGGCAAGCGCTGTGGCGCCGATCCCGCCTCGTCGCCAGATGTTGTATATGGCCGCGGGGCCCACGCACACACGCAAACACAGACCACACAAGAATACGCGGGACGCGATGCTGCTTGCTCCGCGTCCCGGCGGGAACTGCCGCACGGGCGCACTTTATTCAACTACGCATGCGTGGCACCATAACGAGGCCCGCGCATGCGCACTAAACACAACTGGGACGTCACATCGTGGACATATCTAGCACGGCACATTTTAAACATTTCACATTTCTGCCTGACCAACGTGCATCATGCAGAAGCTTTGCTGACTACCTGTTTAGTAGCAGTGGCAATGTCTGCTCCGATCCTGAGGCAGGTTTTCGGGGTTATGCACAATGATTCTGCAGTACAGGATTCCGATGTACGGCAGTCCTTTTCTGTCTATGAGTATTGCAAGTTTTGCCAAGAAACAAATCGCAAATGGAGAAACCTGACAAAAATTATAACCAATAATGTGACTCAAGGCGATGTTTGCTATCGTATGACCTGTGAACTGGAAGAAATTGGCAAATGCCAACAACTGAACCTAAGTAAATAGAAAAATCAAACTGCGTTTGAAAAGAAATTGTGTGCACAAGTTCCAAGCACATGTACCAATGTAAATAACAAAATGACCTGTAATTACACAGTGGTAGCCGCCAGTCATCTAAATCATGTAAAACTTCCAACGGGATGGCTTTTTTCATGTGGCAACATCACATGCGCGTAGATTCCAGCTAACATTTCTGGAGTTCCAGTATATGGACGCAAAATATCAACTTTCGAATCTGTAGGTCTATCCCCAAACTGTGATTCTCACATGTGCATTTGTTATCAGAGGCTGAGGTATTAGCACTGGCCTATTCATTATTGGGAGTTTGGGGTTTAGCTTCTGGGGCCTATACATTTTTAACCCTTTAAGTGCCATGGGTATTTCCCCCCAGTGCCAAGTCCTTTTTTGGTGATTTCGGTATGTTGCCATTCAATGCCTTGTAACTTTTTTGTTACATGAGATATCTGGGCGAAATTTAGCACCTTCTTTTCCCACATATAGGCGGTCATAACGCCACCCAAAAATCCTAGGTTGCTTTAGGGGGGGGTGAGAGAAAATAACCAAAAGGGGCGTAAATCTTGTGTTTTTTCAAAAAATGGCAATAAAATGATGTACACAGAAGCCTCTGGTTTTTTCCTTGTAAGAGCTAGGAACAAATGGTTTGCTTTGCTGAATTCCCCAATTTCCTGGCTTTCAAGAACAGGTTGAGTGGAAATGAAAAAAAAAATATTTTGATGTTTTTATCAACCATTTTCTGAGAGGTAGGCGATTTTGGCCATTTTTGCCAATTGGAAATGCATGGACGGATGGAAGAAAAGGGTAGGAAAGCCGAATTGGAGGACAGAAAGGCATACATTTCTGAAAAGCAAACAAAATTCCAAGTTTAGGAAGGGGTGATTTTGCGCAGGTCGGGCAACAACTGGGTATGGGAAAATGCCATAGAGTGGCGGAAAAGCGGGAAAATGACCGAAAAAAAGGTAAGTGGTGGACATGGTTGGCTTGGTACGGCAATGGCTTCTATGAATTTTGAGAAAAACAATGCTCCGCTACATTTCCCCGACTCTTGCAGTTAGGAAAGCACACATTTTTTGTAGTGTTTCAAAAAACAAGCAATACCACAAGCCCAACACTGAACCATGGTACACAGGAGTTTTATGCTTACAGCCTGAACAGGCGTACTTAGCATGTGTAAATCAGGAAAACCAATGTGGCGAGGAATGGCAGCCATACATTTTTTGAAAGAGCACAGGCAGCCCTTTTCAAGGGTAGGTGACTTGTGTAGGTTACAAAATGGTATGGTGCCTAAAGCAGCGACTAAATGTAGGGCACATTTGCGAAATGAAAGGGTTGTGTGACAAAGGGCACCAGCAAATGGGTCAAAACGTTATGAAACCCACACAAACACAACAAATGTCATACCTTTCCGCATTCCCACACGTGTTACGATGTAAACGGTACCTCACATGTGTGGGTGCACCTACCTGGGCGCCAAGGGGAAAACCGAACACAACCCTAACTCCAAGTCTTTTCCGACATCTGAATTTCACGATTTTTCCAGACGGGCACACCATACAGATATGGGCCTCGGGTGTCCAAGCCACCAAGGTAAACAGGGAACCCCATGCATTTCTGAAAAGAGGACACCTGTGGGAATCCACAGTTGTCTGACCTGCGCAAATCAGCCCAGAATGTATTACCCAGAAACCCCAGCAAAGTCTGAAATGTGGCAAAAATAAAAACGCATTTTCCGCACATTTCACACGGCTCACCCACCGAAACACGCCGCCAACAACACATGGCCTACCGTCCTGCCTTCCCACAGGTGTCCCGATGAAAACGGTACCTCACATGTGTGGGTGCACCTACCTGGGCGCCAAGGGGAAAGCCTAAAACACAGGTAACGCCAAGTCTTTCGGCACAGCATCATTTCAAGAATTCCGCTCGTGCGCACACCGTACAGATTTGGGCCTAGGGTGTCCAAGCCACCAAGGAAAACAGGGAACCCCATGCATTTCTGTAAAGAGGACACCCGTGGGAATCTGCAGAGGTCTGACTTGCGCAAATCGGCCCAGAATTTATTACCCAGAAACCCCAGGAAAGTGCGAAATGTGGTGAAAGAAATGCATTTACTGAACATTTCACTCGGCTCACCCACCGAAACACGCCGTCGACAACACATGGCCTACCGTCCCACCTTCCCACTGGTATCCCGATGAAAACAGTACCTCACATGTGTGGTTGCACCTACCTGGGCACCAAGGGGAAAGCCTAAAAGACAGGTAACCCCAAGTCTTTCGGCACAGCATCATTTCAGGAATTCTGCTCATGCGCACACCCTACAGATTTGGTCCTAGGGTGGCCAAGCCACCAAGGAAAACAGGGAAGCCCATGCAATTCTGAAAAGAGGACACCCGTGGGAATCCACAGAGGTCTGACTTGTGCAAATCGGCCCAGAATGTATTACCCAGAAACCCAGGCAAAGTCCGAAATTAGGCAAAAAAAAACGCCCATTTTCCACACATTTCACTCGGCTCACCCACGGAAATACGCCGTCAACAACACATGGCCTACTGCCCTGCGTTCCCACAGGTGTCCAGATGAAAACGGTACCTCACATGTGTGGGTGCCCCTACCTGGGCGCCAAGGGGAAAGCCTAAAATACGGTAACCGCAAGTCTTTCGGCACAGCATCATTTCAGGAATTCTGCTCATGCGCACACCCTACAGATTTGGGCCTAGGGTGTCCAAGCCACCAAGGAAAACAGGGAACCCCATTCAATTTTGAAAAGAGGACACCCGTGGGAATCCGCAGAGGTCTGACTTGTGTAAATCGGCCCAGAATGTATTACCCAGAAACCCCAGAAAAGTCTGAAATTAGGCGAAAAAACCCAATTTTCTGCACATTGCACTCGGCTCACCCACCGAAACAAGCCACCAACAACACATGGCCTACTGTCCCGCGTTCCCACAGGTGTCCCGATGGAAACGGTACCTCACATGTGTGAGTGCACCTACCGGGGGCACAAAAGGAAAAGGGTAACCCACTGGTAACCCCAAGCCTTTCGGCACAGCACATTTTTTTCATGTGGGCAACCTACAGATTTGCGCCTAGGGTGTCGAAACCAGCAAGGAAAACAGGGAACCCCATGCATTTCCGAAAAGAGGACACCTCTGGGAATCCACTACGGAGGTAATGCCAAGGACGAGACAGCTCGTCCTTGGCACTGAAGGGGTTAATCAAATTAGCATGTTTAGTAGTGAAAGGACTCAATCACATGTCTCAGGCATTAGAGGAGTTGCTTCTTTATTGCAAAATTATTAGAAAGGCAGACTTGCAAAACTGAGCTGCCATTGATTATTTGTTGCTGAAACATAACCTAGGTTATAAAGCAGTTGAAGGTATGTGTTGTTTTAATCTGAGTGATCATTCACAATCCACTGAAAGCCATGTTCAAGATTTGAAAGACTTGAAATCCCAAGTGTCTCAACATCATACTGGGAATTGGTGGAACTGGCAATTTTCATGGATTTCTGATATTTGGGGTACCCTGCGGTACGCCTTTGCGTGCATTTGTGTGGTACTAGTTACAATAATTGCTTGTTGCTGTTGTATTCAATGCATTCCCAACTTAGTTTTGATGCTTCGTTGGTTTCAGAAACTGACTCCAATGTCACTGGGATATGAAAGTCATATATTCAAGGGTGGATTGTAATGCTTGAGCTAAAATATGGCACTGGGCTGGAGTGCATTTTGGTGCGCTTTGAGCCATAATGGATATTTGCTCCATGCCTCATTGAAAGCTGCACTTGCCATGAACGGTACACAGATTTTCAGCATCATTAGCAGTATTTTACTGGAAATACATGTTTTCAACGTTGTTCGTTGCTTATGTTGGTTTGCATGGCTCATCCATAGCACAGTGCTCGCAAAGACGGCGATCAGCCGGTGCAGGCTGGTTCCTGATAAGGTTGCTATGGACACTGTCAAAGTTGGGGATTAGTTACAGAGTTGTTCTCTTTGCTGTTTTGAGAAAGGGAAGAGCTCTGCTCGTTGTGGTTACCATAGGTCACTCCGGCCGGGGACAAGCGTCAACCTCCATTGCGCAGACGCTGAGGCCAGAAGGTTCGAGAAAATACCACCCGCCTTTGCGGCTTATAATGAAGTGCTCTCGAAAGGTCAGACCAAAAGCAAAGGCCTCAGTCGGAGGGGGGATGCTTTGCTTCAAGCCTGTTGGTAGCTGTACTCTGTGCCTGGCTGGGTTCTGTGGCTTTCCAGCTGCTTCTGGCGAGATGTGGAATGAAATTGTGCCAACAGTGATGTATTCTTTCTAGATGACTGTCTTTTCTGTGATTTATTTCCGTTACAGTTTATTCATTTATGTATGCTTTCTTTAGGAATACATGGTTGATGGCTAGGTAGTCGGGCACGTGTGGGGTGAATTAGGATGGGTTCTAAGGTAGACACACATTGGGTAGCATTGAGAGGGTATATATTCTATAGGAATAAATAGCTGTATAAGAGCTAACCTATCTTCTAACTGCGTGTGTATGTGTGAATCATTGCATTGCCTACCTGCATCCAAAGTTTGCCTTTCAGTGTACTGGTGATAAAAATATATATGGCTGTCGTGCACTTTTTGGCAGGCAATAGAACATGTTACTCTTAATGCTTCAGTTACATTATTACAGTATTTTCATATTTTTTCAACATAGGTAAATATATCTTCTTTATGACATCACTTTGTCCTCATCAAATTTCACTTTAACGTCTGTCCTTCATATTCATTGATGCATTCTGACATCTTGGCAGGTGACATCCTTCCAAACTTTCAGTGCAAGGATACATTCTGTATGGCTATCTGAGTGCATACTGTCTCTCATACACTCGAAGCGGTATGGGAACAATGCAGGGGGTCCCATTTATTGCTCTCCTCCGACTGTTCCAGTATGACGGCGGTGAGGGGGCAGAGACTGGCGAGATAGTGTCTACCTGCTCCTCTACATTTCCATAAGATCCATAGGAATCCATTGTAAACGCTGCCTGTCATGAGTAAATGGCAGGCAGCGTTTACTCAATGTGCAATGCATAGTATAAAGGGACGGTTAAAAGCACTTCCACCATCATTTTATATCTCCTTTTTGCACTTCGACGGAAAAGAAAATTGCCAGAGGGCACCTGTTTGCACATTAGTGCAAATGTAACAGATCCCCTCAGACAATTTACATACTGGAGGAAAATAATCTCCATTATCGAAAAACTTAGCATTCGATGGTGATAGAATATTTGTGAGATGGCGTTTTATGAAGTAGCTTAATTCTAACCTGCCGACGCTGCACCCACTGAAATTCCAATTTAGCAAAAAACACAACAGATTTTCAAACATTCTGACTTTTTTTGTTGAATCAGCTGAAGTGCACTAACAGTAAAGATGGCAGCCATTACAACAGGAAATGGCAATATGGAGGCCCTGGATCAGCAGGAAACTAAGGCAAAAAGCAAGAAATTAAAGATAAGGAATGGACTAGGTGACAAGAGGAACAGTAATGTAGGAGGGCAAAGGGAGAGGCAAAAATG
The DNA here is from genome assembly GCF_040938575.1 of Ambystoma mexicanum. Taxonomy (NCBI): domain Eukaryota; kingdom Metazoa; phylum Chordata; class Amphibia; order Caudata; family Ambystomatidae; genus Ambystoma; species Ambystoma mexicanum. Next base: position 1,037,903,890 of record NC_090926.1, on the reverse strand, counting down.
AGGAGCCAGGAAGGGAAAAGGACGATGACGGGTGCATGGTGGTTCGGTGAAGATCACTGGAGCAAATAGTGGGCTGGGGCAGTGAACCTTGCCCCGCCAATACCCTGTAAATGTTAGACAACCAGGAATGCACTAAGAAAACAAGCATTTGAAAAGACAAAAGTTTTGGCGTTTTCAGTTTGTTTTACTTTTAGAACATAGTTTGCAAGTTTGCAGGCAGCTGTGGGTAGGGTTCAGGTATTCATGGTTTGGGTGGATGGGTAGGCCTGTGTGAGGTTTTGACTGGTGTGGGATAGGGTTGATGGCTAGGTAGTCAGGCACGTGTGTGTTACGTCTTTAAGTTAACAGTGCGCATGCGCGAGCCTCGTTCTGGCCGCGCATTCGCAATTGTAATAAAGACTGTCCATGCTGCAGTTGCCGCCGGGACCCTGGAACGTACGGACATGTGGCTCATTGTGTCAGTGTGTGCATGCATTCTTATATCCGTACAGGGCGGCCCAAGGCACGGGTGCGCCCATCACATTGGCGATGAGGCGGGACACGGAGAGAGAAGCGCTCGGCACGTGTGAACGTGTCGTTTATGGGCATTTTTCTTCGCGTGTGTTACGAACTCGACACGAGTGATGGTGGCCATTTTGTTTTTGGTATGGGAGGCAGTAGCGGCCCGTGAGGGCGCTCGTGCGCTGCCCACATACTGAGGAGAACAATACTTCAGCTTGGAGGACTGCATTTCAGACCTGAATATACAAGTTTTAGGTGATCAGCTGCCAGAGGACATCACCACAGTGCCACAGCCCAAGGGTCCAAGTACATCAAGGCCAGTTTCAGCCAGGTTTGCGGCCTCTACTACAGACTGAGGTGCCTCTGCGACCTGTGAAGATGGCGGACAGGGATGGAGAAGCACCTCCAGCGGCAAGAGTGGTGAGGAGGCAGCATGGATCCTTACAACCCATGCAAGAATTCGACACATCAGGCCCACCTTCGAAATTGGGCCCAAGATGGCTCCTATGGATCAAAAAACTAGATATGTTCTTCGCTGCGACCGGAGAAACCGATGATGATGCGAAGGTGGCGACACTGCTATACTCAGCAGGCACAGAATTACTGCGTATTTACGAATCTCTCAACTTACCAACAGCAACCGACCACACGATCCTAGCCCTGGAAAAGATGTTTGCCACGCATGGCTTCCCGGAAGTCCTGTGTTCGGACAATGGGCCGCCGTTCACCGGAAGCCAGTTTGTGCAATATCTGAAGGAAAAGGGGATTCAGCACAGAAAGGTTTCACTGCTTTGGCCCGTGCGAATGGAGAAGCGGAGAGGCTCATGAGGACGCTCAATAAGGTCTTCCGCATAGCGGCTAATGGTGGAGGGGAACTGAAGAGAAACCTCTTTGAATTCCTCAAGGAGTACAGAACAACCCCCCACCAGTCGACAGGGGTTACACCAGCCGAAGCTTTGTTTGGGCGCTGCCCGAGAGGACTCCTCCCGGAAGTTGAAGGACGTGAGCCAGGGGTCATAGACAACGAGCGAGTGAGACAGGAGCGAGAGGCCCACAACGAGAAGGAGAGCGAAAGGAGAGGACTACAAGACAAGGAGGTAGCTGTGGGAGACTCTGTGCTGGTCCGGAACCGCAGACCCGAGGGGAAGCTATCGCTGCCGTACGAACCACAACCCTGGACCGGCACCCATGTGAAGGGGTCAATGGTAACGGCGGCGAGCGAAAGGGGAACCGTCACCCACAATAAGTCATTCTTCCAAAAGATTGACATCCGATCCCGAGAGGCTGGAGTGACGGAATATGCAGCACCAGAGAACAACATCGAGATCCCCGAAGAGGACACCGCAATGGACCCGCCACCAGTGGCAGATGCCTCGCCACCAACCCTGACGAGCGGTAGGCTTTACCCGATGCGACAGAGTCGCATCCCACCTGTTCGGCTCAAGGACTACGTTCTGGACTCGGGAGACTGAACGGTAGACTGGCTCAGGTCAGCAACCCATCGGTGGGTCAGTTAGAACTGTTATTGATTGCATTGTTTTGTTTAAAGAAAAAAAGGGATGTTACGTCTTTAAGTTAACAGTGCGCATGCGTGAATCTCGTTCTGGCCGCGCATGCGCGTTTATAATAAAGACGGTCCGTGCGGCTGTTGCCGCCGGGACCCTGAAACGTACGGACGTGTGGCTCATTGTGTCAGTGTGTGCATGCATGCTTGTATCAGTACAGGGCGGCCCGCCATCACAGTGTGGGGTGAATTAGGATGGGTTCTAAGGTAGACACACATTGGGTAGCATTGAGAGGGTATATATACGGCAGCAGGGACAGGGTGTGTTGGTGGGTAGGCAAGGAGGGGCGGAGTACGGTAGGTGGGTTGACAGGCATAGAGGTTATGTTGGCATAGGTTTGGGTGAGTTGGCAAGCATGAGCTTAGGCAGTGTCTACAAAGCAGTAGGCTTGGTACGTAGACCAACCCTACTTTTGGAGTTGGTTGACAGGATAGGCAGGCATGGGTATGTTGGGTGGATAGGCATGCCTAGTTTAGGCAGCCATGTGGTCCGATGAATGGGTGGGTATACAGCCATGGGGCATAGGCATGTGTAGATGTGTAGGCAAGTATAAGATAGGGCCAGTGGGCAGGCATACACTAAGGTGAGTGGGGGTATGTAGTCATGGGCCTGGCAGGTGCGGAGAAGAGTAAGAAGGCATACGGTAGGGTGGGTGGGTGGTTTATAAGCATAGATTGGGTACGGTGCTTGAGTAGGCAGGCATAGGGTATGGTGGGTGGGTAAATAGATGTGGATTGAGTTCGCGTTTTGGTAGTCAGATTGTTTGGGTAGGGAAACAAAGGGTGAGTGGATGGGTCTAAGCAGGCATAGGTATTAGGCTTAAGGTATGATGGGGATGCTTTGGCAGGCATGCATGGTTTAGGCAAGTGAGGGGTAATGTGGTGGATAGGCAGGCAAGGAGTTTCTAGGCAGGCGCAGGAGAGTAGGCAGGTGTGGGGCACGGTGGGTTAGGCAGGGGTAGGGTGGGTGTGTAGGCAGCCATGGGGCAGGATAGGTGGGTGGCTGAGTCAGAATGGCCTAGGAGTCAGTATGTACGTAGGCATGGGATATTTTGGGTGAGTAGGTGGGCATAGGTTAGCGTGGGTAGTAGTGACTCCCTGACCAACATTGTAGTTTGTCCTTTTCTCTGTGTTTCTCAAATTCCTGAGACGCTCCTGCCTGTTCCTTGCAGACTGTGTGTCTGGGGGAGGATGTTAATATAAATGGCCATGGCTATTTGCTGGTCCGGGCTTAAGGGAGCATAAAAGTCCATGACCTGTTAGGGTGTATATTTAACTTGAGTGCACAGCTCCATGTGCTTGGTGGGTGTTTACTCATGAAAGTAAGAATTCAGGATGTTTTTCACAGACTGGAAGCACGTCCTACGTTAGAATAGTGCATGGTGTGAATAGCGCATGGTGTGAATAGTGCATGGTGTGCAATAGGTAGATGGGGAAAGCCTCCTACCCCCTGTCTGGCTCCGAATGTGGCTGTAAACCAGGACCGCACATCATTACCTGGTCAACAGTTGGGAGTGAGGTCCTCCTGCTGGAAGAAGCCATGTTGCTGAAGGGGGTGAGATGAAGCTCTGCAGGGATCACTGCATCTGCTGCTGCAGAAGATGGCGTATCCATGTCATTTCTTCTCGAACAAGAAAAACCCGTGAGCTCCTCCAGCCTGGCAGGGATAGCTAGTCGACACTAGAAGCACTGGTAACCCCTTATAAAATAAAGGGTCACGAATGTGTGCATAGATACAGAATTAAATGTGTGTGATGTCTGCATTATTGAATATTTTGCCATTGACAAAATATTGCAATAAGGACACAGACACCTGTTTAGGTATGTAAATCACTTATATATGCTTCTTGCAATGCAAATGTGTTTTTACATGTACAGTGTTACCTATGCAGTGCTTAATTTGTTGGGAGTTTGCCAAGGCTTGCATTTATTTTTGAGCCCTAGCACTTATTGTCTGAGACTCATGTTAATTATGAAGTGGTGATAGTCAGTGCATCCCTCAACCACAATGAGCAGGTGTGAGCTGTAGAGTAAATATGTTGACACTGTGGGGAGCATCTATGGGTGGTGGCAGCAGTGCTGGGGAACTGCCCATCCGCAGTGTATTTGTATTTTGTATTTGTATTTTATTTATTTGTAATGCGCACCTAACCCGAAGGTAGCCAGGCGCAGAGGCAGCAAGAGGGTTGCAAAGCTTCGTTACATACGTGTGGCGAGGTCCAGCTAGGGTTACATTGCCGGAAATATCACGCCAAGTCGGAGGGTAGAACATGTACATTAAAGTGTCACAGGAGTGCTATAAAATATTTGGGCCCTGTCACTTATTTCTTTTAAAAATTAAGCACTGTCCCTGTGCAGTGATTCTAATGAGAGTACATTACCCGTTCACTGATATCACTTACCGGTATTTATAAAGAACTCTGTTGGTAAAAAAAAACAAAAAACCTTCTGTAAACAGACACCATTTTCGATACTCACCCGGGTTTACCTGATTGGCTGGGTTTGGTCCCACCAGGGCGATCACAGGTAAAATGTCTTCTGAGGTAAAATGTCCTACTGGCTGCCTCTTAAAGAAAAAACGCATTTTCAAGTGGGGAGCGCTGAGTGTACCAAAACGGAGGGTGGACTGCTGTTCCAAACGCTATGCAGTCTTTATATCGAATATATTTTAAAGAATTAACATGTATCGAATATTTTTAACGGGAAATGTTATAGAGAATGCATCTAGGGGTGAGGTAAAGGGTTAAATATTTTTGGAAACGGTTGGGGTGGGTTTTTAGGGGTGGGAAACAGGGTTTGGGGAGACCCCGCCCCCCCAAAAGCTTTCTCTATAACATTTTTACTTATAAAATATTCGATATATTTACATTCTTTATAAAGTATTTCGGTATAAAGACACGTAACCGTTCCAAACATTCGCTGCCGGGGCACAATTAGACCTAACCCAGGCCTCTTGGCCTGCTCCAGCTGAGCGCTTCTCTAAAGGAGCCCCCTTGGCTGCAGCGCCCCAATGCATTTCTGAAGAAGCGTAATATAGAGTTGGAATGTCATGTACCAGTCTGATGTGTCTGGATCTCCTGCCACCCTGTAGCCTCTGTGGGCATTTTGACATGTTCTTTCCCTCTGAGGGAGTGACAGAGGATGCCACAAAGAAGTCCATGCTTCTTTTCTATACTGGAAGTGAAGTGCACAAGTTGTTCCAAACTCTTCCTTAAGGCAATGGCTCCTGCACTGAAGCAGGAAATGCACTGATGAACCTTTTCACTCCCAATGTCGATTATGAGCGAGTCTAATTTAGACAAGCTCACCAAAGCCCAACAGAACCCTTTGATTTATTCTAGACTAGACTAAGAATGCATCCATCCAGCAGCTACATGCGCCTATCTGGACGAAGAAGGGGAACTCAGGGGGCAGATCATATGAAAATGTTTTTCCTCGCAACTGCAAAAGCAGACCCTGAAAGAACCGGTTCTACAACTACTCAGAATACTGGAGTTCTGCTTGGCTCATGAGCTGGCAAGTTGACATGCTCCCATTCGGAAGAAGTCATGAAGGGCTTCAAAGTTGAGGAAGCTCATGTCTTCAGATCGAGCACTTCAAGAGGCTTGTGCAACAGAGGAAAAGGATGAGGTTGTGCTGCGGCACAGCAACATGAGGAAATTACAAAAAGCGCATCTGAGTTCTGTGGTGGCACACTACCCCACCCCCAGGGTTGCCCAGTGGTGGGTAGACAATGTGGCCGAAGTAGAAAAATTAGCCATTTCGTCAGCATCAAAAGTCACTGGAGACACACCAGAAGTCAGCACTGGTCTGGAAGAAATCTTTGATGCCAAAGATGTATTCTTTATATCACCTGTATCTCCAGGCATCCAAGAAAAGTCTGTCAGTACAAGTACCTGTACTGATAGACAAAGTGGATTTGTGAACGTGATGCCATCGGCGCAGTTTCAGAAATTGCAACTTTCTCCCCGCCTGGCAAAACCAAAGATAAGAATATTCACATATCGAAGGAAACACCCATTGCCACTGATGAGAGCTTTCCACACACGTCATGCATGACAGAAGGACTACGCCTGCAAATGTTTGTCACAGAACAGGCCAAAGGTATATTACTTAGTCGCAACACCGCTGAGGACTTGGGGCTGGTACACTACGCATTCAATGTAAATGAGACAGACATTGAAGGGCTGCAAACAGAATATCAAGACCTGCCTCAAGGAGTGGGCTGTCTGCAAAATCAACGAGTAAAATTGGACATGGATCCCACTATAGAACGCATGGCATTACGACTTTGCTGCATTCTATTTCACTATAGAAAGAAAGTTTCAGAAGAGCTGTACAGGCTAGAAACAGCAGATACCATAGAAAGGGTACACACCCCATGTGCGCCCCCAATTGTAATAGCAACTAAACCAAAACAATCAGGAGAAGTCTGCATATGTGTGGACATGAGGAGCCCCAACAATGCTATCCGACGGGAATGATACTGTACCACAATGTTAGATGACATAGTAGCTGACCTACAAGGTGCAGCCATCTTCCCCACAACTGATCTTCACTCAAGTTACCACCAGATACCCCCACATCCACACTCTCACAATGTTTTCCTCTCACATAGGCCTTTTTCACTACAAGAGGTGAAAGTCTTTTAGCATAGGTTGAGAGGTGTACTTGCGGGCCTGAAATAAGTCTTTAATGTAAACAATTATGTTCTAATATATTCCAGGATGGAAAAAGAGCACCTGGAGAGTACTGAGACAGTATTCCAACGCATGCAACAGAAGTTTTGTTTTCTCCAGCGGAAAGTACAACTCTTAGGACTTATCTTCTAAGACACAGAGGCGTCCGCTGACCCTCAGAAGATCGCTGCCATCAAAGACTTTGCGCATCCCATTTCCCCTGCGGAAATACAAAGTTTTCTGGAGATGATACATTTCTGTGGGAGGTTTTTCCCACACCTGGAAACCATAACAGAACTTCTGAGAAACCTATTCAAGAAAGATCATGAATGGGAGTTGAAAACACAAAAAGCGTTTTAGAAAGTGAAAACTGCACTGGCAGAAGACACTACAATGGCTTTCTTTAACCCTCAAATACAGTCTGAAATTCTGGATGTTGGAAGCCCGGTTGGTCTGGGGCCAGTATTGGTACAGAACGAATTTGTAAGGCATATGGTGCCGCATCACATTCTCAAGCAAAGCACTAACACTGATAGAACATACTCGCAAATTAAGAAGGAAGCACTGTTGGTATTATGGGGACACCGACATATTCACCAGTACTTGTTTTTGTGTCACCTCATCACGGTCATCACCAACCACAAACCCCTGCTACCTATCCTAAAAGGCTCAGCACTGCAACACCTGCTCCAGTTGGGGCACTGGATGTTACAATTGCAAGACTGCAAAGTCACCTTGCAGTTCGAGAAGGGTGCCAGCAACCCAGGAGACTACATTCTGCATCATCGAGGAACCTCTCCAAAACTTCAAGAAGTGGACATTGAAGCAAAGGCACTAGTGAACATCAGCTCGGGGATAGCCATCCCCAAGTCGATGTAATTGACAGACATTGCAGATGGCACAGCTCAACACAGCGGCATGCAGCACATTGTAGAAGAACTCCGGGTGGCCAATGGCAGTCGTTTTTTCTGACCAGTCTTACTCTTCACTGGACACATGTACTTTTATGCAAGATCTATGGAGGGCACACGCAGAGTTGTCCGTGGGAGCAGAAGGTGTCTTGCTGAGAGGTACATGAATCGTCATCCTCCGGTGCTAATATAAAAAGTGATCTGTATCACACACACACAAAAAATTAAGATGCTAATCAAATAAAAGCCTGATTACAGGAGAAAGTATAATTCCTGGGTATCAAGAGATATGGCACAAACAACGGAGGTATATCTCTAAACAAAGCTTTATTGATAATCAGGATGGTATAACACCTAACTAACCCTATACTATGGTAGGATTTTCCCTGCCTATAGAAATCTAAGGAAAATCCATGTCCACAAGTCCAAATGAAAAGTCTGTCTGTGTAAAAACCTATGCTCGTCCTCGTGAATACAACAAAATCTAGTGGGGAAATGGTCTACACCAAAAATAAGAGTGCAAGTTCAATACAGTTCCAATGTAACTTCGTTTCAAAGGGGTTTGATCACTTTCTGAAGTTACCTTTTGTAGGTTTTCTGGCATCACAGTTCGCATCAAAAGAAGGTCTTGGGCTTCCCTTCCCAAGTTCAAATGTAGTCACGTTCATGCAACACCGTGATCTTGGGACTTCCTTCTCCAACATAAACACTCTCCAGTTCTTTGGTTCTCAGGTTCCCTTCCCCAAGATTTATACTGAACAGTTGACTTGCTTCCTCTGTTTACAAGTTCACAAGAAAATGCTTGGTCTGTTTAACCCCTCCTTTGGTTTGCTCCACCAAGGACTCGCAGTTCATGGTTCTTTTCCAATATTTAGTAGTTTCTAGTCTAGGCGCAGTTATCAGAACACGCGGTCCAATCTTAATGTTGATAATGTCAGTATTAGGAAACTTCCTAGCCTCGGCGCAGTTCTCAGACCACACGGTCCACCCATCATAGGTCACGCAACCATACGTTTCCCAAAAGCCACGGTTCAGTAATGTAACATTTACTAGGTTTCACTCAAACCATGACTTTCCTGCTGCTCCAGATTCAGGAAATATAATGTTGTGTTACATTCTTCAGGATAGTACCATTCATTCTGTTCAGCTTTCACAAAATGTAACTTTAAGTTGTGCGAACTTGAAGGGCACCTTTTATGCAGTTCGATATTCAATAAGTGTAGTTCTGATTTGTGTGGGCTTATGCAGCTCCATTCTTGAAGTTCAGTTTCAACAAATGCAGTTTTTCACTTGTGCGGGTGAAAGCAACACCTTACATGCAGTTCGGCATTCAATCGGTGTAGTTTTAAGCCTGTGCAGGCTTAAGCAACACCTTTCATACAGTTTGGTATTCAATAGATGTAGTTTTAACTACTTTTGCGGACCATTATGCTGTATTCCACAGTCCCTCAGAGCGCTCCGGCCTTCCTAGTGTCTCCCGACGTTTACCTGGCCTCAGTGGCTCAGTTCGGCCATTTCTCCCAGAGCGTGAAAACCAAGTTGTCAGTTCGCCGGGTGCTCCCTCCAGCATACACCGGCATTCGCGCTTGGTTCTGCCTCTGCTCCCATGGCAGCGCCTGCTGTACGTCTTCCCTCACAGGGGCTCCCAATCCTGCACAGTCCCTTCAGCAAGACTCTTGGGATATGCAGCGGCATCTCGGCTTCTCTCTCCTCTGCACGCCAACCTGGTTCTTTCTTCCTTCTGCGGCTGTACCTCGGCCACCACTGTCGTACATATGCTTCCGACTTCGACCTTTTAGGTGTACATCTATCACTAATAGGCTGCAGGTGAAATGAAGTAGCCTCAATTGCCTGACCTTCATTGAGCCTATTAATGTGACATGCCTGATCTTCACTTCCACATGCATTCACCTCACTCTTCTTCGTCCCAGTACTAGAGTGATATTTTAAATAGGAAATCTGCACTACACCTAGTTGCTTCGTCTTCTTCTCAGTACTTCTATACGGGAGGAGGGGATAACATTGACAATAGCCCTTAAAGGCTAAGAGAGGGGAGGTTAGAGCCATATCGGGAAAGGGGGGATACCATGTTACCATGCCTCGCCTTCAGGCACACTCTCTCCAATCCCTAGAGAGTCATTACTGGTGCAGCCTGGTACAACAGACAGTGCAACTGGTCAGTAACACCATAAAGAGAGCACAGTATACACCACGGGAAACCCTACTCACACTAAGGATACAAAATACAGACATGGAACAACTGATGACTTGTGTCACTACCTTTGGCCCTAGTACCACGAGACTCAAGGCAACCATTAAGAAGTTCTGGCCTTTAGTACAGCTCAGTTTACCGAATGAACCAATCCCAAGAATGGCACTAAAACAGGGGAAGAACCTCAAAGACATGCTAACCCACGCCAGGCTCAACAAAAAGGCTCAAAGAGCAGAACTTTGGAACATGCGAGAAATTGTGGGACACCACCCCTGCGGGACCTGTAATGTCTGCAAATTTACTAAGAGAACTACATCTTTCATGATCGAGGGACAAATGTGGAAAATCAAACACTTTTCTAACTGTAAGACTACCAACGTAGTATACATAATTGAATGCCCCTGCGGGCTGAGATATGTAGGCCAAACCAAGAGACAAGTAAACAAACGGATCGGTGAACACAGATCCCGCATTCGCTGTAGAGTCCATACGGCACCATTGGTATCACACTACCTCGAACATCAGCACAGCGCAGATTATATTCACTGGTGGGTTGCCGACACAGTCCTTAACACCACAAATGCCACCAATGCCCTGAACCATAAGGAATCCTGGTGGATTTCTAAACTTAAATCATCCTCCAGGGGCCTTAACAAAGCTATTCCCACCACCTTTACATGAGCAGGCTTCCCAGACCAACTCTGAAGTGACCCTCTCCTTCACCAACAGAGGAATGCGAGTCCTTACCAAATTACCGTTATATTTCCAGCACATTGAGCCCTCTTAGGGGCCTGCCTGCACCAACAGAGGACTGCCAACTTTGACCCAACCATGGGTATATTCTCAGCAAACTGAGCCCTTTTTGGGCACGCGCCCTTCCTCAGAGGTCTGTCAACCTTTTCTAGCCATAGGGACCTTCCCAGCACACTGAGCCCATTATGTGCACATGCCCCTCCCCCCTCCGAGGACTGCCATTGGCACATTTTCAACACATTGAGCCTTTCATGTGCACGCGTCCTCTCTCAGAGGACTGCCAACCCTGTACATTCCTTTGGCACCCCCCAAGCACATTAAGCGCTTTAGGCACTCGCGCCCCTCATCAGAGGACTGCCACTACCTGCCACCAATCCACGGTCGCAGTCTGTACACCATCACTTACCAACCCCTTTCCACCATTCCATTGGGTCCCCCTTGACAGCTTTGGGAAACAGCCAGCTCCCGTGCCGCTCTGTGCACCTAGACTCTCACTAAAGTGAGATTGGCCCACAACCGCACATTTGTTGTCTTCCTTCTCCTTTAGCGGCAAGGGTTGCCAAGGTGACACTAATACCACTGCCTGACACCAGCACAGCACTACGCGTTGGCGAACGAGCTGCATCTCCCCTACAGCTCCTGCTATTGTGTGATCTCTGCACGCACCAGCCCGTGGACCAAGGTAAGCCTAGTCCCCCTCCTCGATACTGGAGCCAAATAACATTACTGGGCAAACATGCCCTGTTGCCTCTAATCCACCAGGCGGCTCCTCTTGATGTTTTCTCATCATTCACCTCGCAGATCCTGGTCCACCATTCATTGCTATACGGACCCATACCGCTTGAAGTTTCCTGGGATTACGACTGGGATTGCCGCCCCTTGCCTTTGCGGACCCATTACTCCTTGGGATCATTCACCAGGTATGATGACATGACCTCTCATGAATGGCACACACACTTACCTTAGTTTGCATGGGGCAGTAAGCCTCCATTTTTCTTTCTGTCCCTTCCTCCTTCCTTGCAGGCTCCCGCCTCCAGGCACAAGCTCTTCGAGCTCTGCCCTCACAAGCCACTCGATCGAAAATGGATGCTCAGGTACTTCTCTTTCCTTGTCCCTGGCACTCTATATTCCACCTGCAGAATGTTATGTTTCCGCCCTGCGTCCCGCTACGCGGTGACGCACGGCGAGTTAATAAAGGCCCCGCCCCCGAGTACAGGAGGCAGTTCCGGGGCAGAACGAAAGCAACGTGTGCGCGTCTGTTTGTCTGCTCCTGCCGGAGCAACGCCACTGCGGCCTACACATGAGGCTTAGCGAGCCCGGGACATCTATGGGCCAACACACTGCATGAAGCCACATAAAAGCACAGGAAAAGCGGCGAGCAAGTCGGAAAACAACAGCCTGTTATTAGGAACATTGGGAATCATACCGCAGACCCAGTCTATTCAAGGCCAGCCGGAAATCGTCACCCACAGGAGAAGTCACAGTCTGCGCTCTAAGGTGAGGAGGAATTCCCTGGTAGGGGAGAGGGAGGCCACACCATGGCCACTGGCATGTCCACCCCCAGGCCGAGCACACCATCTAGACTTGCCGCCAATTTATCCGCGTCAACACCACAAACCCGATCACAGGGTAGCTCATCCAGAATGATACAGCCATTTGACCCTTTCAAGGATCCTTCATCGGTTGGCCCCGATGGCAGTTATGGATTCAAAAATTTGAAATGGCTATGGAATGTAAAGACATTACTACTGCCAGGAAGATGAGGTCACATTTGTTGTTGAATGTAGGGGATGAAGTACTGCGTATCTTCAACACACTAACCATTGACGATGGCCAGGACATTTATCAGCAGGCCAAGGATGCCCTTACAGCCCATTTTCTCCCACAACTCAACCCGGATTATGAGACTTTCATATTCTGTACCACAATTCAAACAGAAGAGTAGACCCTTGATGCATATCACACCCGGCTCAGAAAATTAGCCATTTCTTGCGAATTCACAGACACTGAGAAAGAAATCAGGAGACAAATAATTAATGGCATCCAATCAGAAAGGTTGAGAAGGATGGTATTAAGTGAAAGAGGCCTCTCCCTAACACGCATTCTGGAATTGGGTCGCCAGAGAGAATTGGCACATGCCAGGGCAGCCCACATGGGCACAACGCTTCAAAAACTACAACCTGCCCTCACACCAACCGTCACTCAACAAAAGAAGAGGTTGGAGGAAACACTGTGCATGCCCGATGGCAACCGCGAATCCCGGGGCCTATGGAGTGTGGATGGTGTGGTGGTCCTCGACATGGACGGCAAAACTGCCCGGCACAAGGAACTACATGCGGTGCATGTGGCAGGAGGGACCATTATGCAAAAGTGTGTCGGTCGTCAGGAGCCCCACTATCGATACCCAACACACGCAACGCCAATGAGAAAAGTGGGAACAGGAAAAAGAAACAAGCTGGAGCCCGACGAGTAGAGGCCACAAACTCATCTACTGAGGAGGAAGGAGATGACATGACTACAACCCCACAAGAGACAATCAAGGAAATATGGGGAAAAGGGAGAAAAATATACATGGTCTCAGCCCTCAATCACCAACACGCCACGCCAAGGAAATGCCATGTCATGATCCAACACCAGCAAATGTGGATGACCATCGACACGGGGGCGTCAGTCAATGGCATGCCCATGAGCACGTTTCGGTCACTACAGCCTCAGCCAAACCTCAAAAACACGGACACGCTGCTATTCGCATATGGTTGCAAGAAACCCTTACCTGTGGTAGGCAGATTCCGCACCACTCTTAAACATGGCGAAAACAGTTTACCATCCAAAATATACGTGGTAAATGCTGGCATTGAGTGCCTTCTGAGTGGCCATGCGGCCGAAGATTTGGGTTTGGTGAGATTCATCTGCAAAGTGAATGAAGCACAAGAAGTTGAGAAGCTCCTGGGAACGTACCCCAACCTGTTGAAAGGAATAGGGTGCTTAAAAGGTAAATCAATTAAACTCTACATAGATGAATCCATACAACCAAAAGCTGTCAGACACCAAAGAACACCATTCCACATGCGTGAGCAAGTGGAAAAAGAACTGAGAACGCTTGAGAAGGCCGGAATAATAGAAGAGGTAACAGGACCCACACCATGGGTTTCTCCAATGGTTGTCACGAAAAAACCAAAGCAGCCAGGGGAGGTCCGAATATGCATAGATATGCGATTACCCAACGCCGCCATCAAGAGAGAGCGACACTTAACGCCAACACTGGATGAAATTGTGGCTGATCTCACAGGGTCAAAAATATTCTCCAAAGTAGATTTAAAGGCCGGATATCACCAACTACGACTGCATAAGGAATCCCGATATATAACAACATTTTCAACACATATTGGTCTACGACGATATAAACGCTTAAGTTTTGGGATTTCCTCAGCAGCTGAAGTTTTTCAACAGACTATTCAAGAGCTCATAAGGGACATACCTGGCGTACTAAATGTGAGCGATGATATCTTAATTCATGCAGCTGACAGAGGGGAACACCTGAAAAGACTGCATATGCTCCTTGGCAGATTGGAGAGTGCTGGATTAACCATCCACAGAGAGAAATGTGAATTTTTCAGAACAGAGTTGTCTTTCTTCGGCTATACGTTCAGCAATACAGGCATCTCACCGGACCCACACAAGGTTGCTGACATTCAAACGGCCAGTCCCCCTACATCGCCGACGGAAGTGCGCAGCTTCCTAGGGATGGCAACGTACTGTGGGAGGTTCATCAAGAATCTAGCTACACTGTCTGAACCATTACGAGAGCTCACCAAAGCCAACACAAAATGGGAATGGGGGACAGTGTGTCAAGAAGCATTTGAAAACATTAAAGAATCACTGTCAACGGACACCAAAATGGCCTATTATGACACCACGATCCCCACAGAGCTGTATGTAGATGCCAGTCCAGTGAGTCTAGGAGCTATACTCACACAGGTGACAAAAGAAGGGATACAAAGGCCGATAGCGTATGCATCACAAGCTCTCACTGTGACCGAACAACGATACTCTCATATTGAGAAGGAGGCAATTGCCGTATTGTGGGGATGTCGACATTTTCACCTCTATTTGTATGGCAGAAAGTTTACAACATATACCGATCACAAGCCTTTGCTACCCATATCATGGGCACCTCCTCCCACCCACCTGCCAGAATCGCAAAATGGCTGTTGCATCTGCAACAATATGACTTCGAGCTAAAATATCGACCAGGAAATGGAAACCCGGCAGATTTTCTTTCAAGACATCCCAGAGAAGCGACCACACAGGAGGTCCAAGTGGCAGCAGAAACAGAAGAACATATCTGCCAAGTGGTATGTGAAATGAGACCAAAAGCTGTCAGTAGTGAGGAGATTGCAAAGGAAATACGCAAAGACCAATGTTGCGATTTAGTGAAAAACACAATTTTATCAGGGGAATGGAATTCATTCATGAAAAACACTCATGACAAGACACAAGAAGCCAAGACATTTCTTGAAGGAATGTTCACAGTACGGCAAGACCTATCTCTTACAGAACAGGGTCTAATCCTCAGAGGAGACCGCATTATCATCCCCATGAGTCTTCAGGAAAGAATAGTGGCATTAGAACAAGAGGGCCACCAAGGAATGGCACGGACAAAAGCTCGCATCAGATACCAAGTGTGGTTTCCACAGATCGATGCCAAGGTCGAAAAACTCATCAACAATTGTTTACCCTGCCAAATCACTGTTGCCCCACCACACCCAGCGCCGATCCAGTCACCAGTGCGAGGATGTGGCAGATGGGACGCCATCAGTATTGATTTTTGCAAAATACAGGAAAGTTTATATCTCTTAGTGGCTATTGATGACCACTCGCGCTACCCTGAAGTAGAGATCGTGAACTCCACGGCGGCGGAAGTGGTAATCCCTGCGATTGAAAAAATGTTTGCGACACATGGTTTGCCCACAAGAATAAAAAGTGACAATGGCTCTCCATTTCAAGGCGAAGAATTCAAACGTTACCTGCAGGATCTAAACATACGATTCCACCACATAATGCCAAGATGGCCACAAGCAAATGGAGATGTGGAACGATTTATGAGGACACTAAACAAAGTGCTGAGGATATCGAGGGCAAATGCCAGCTCATGGAAACTCGACCTATACCGTTTTCTGCGAAACTATAGAGTGACCCCACACTGCACAACTGGCATTCCTCCAGCAGACCTAATGTTTGGCATGCTGATAAAATCTTCCATACCACACCTCCATAACAGAAGCCCAGACAGGATTGCCACTGAACGAACAGAAAAACGGAGAACAGAAGCTAATGATCACATGAGCACCATGAGAAGGGCTAAACCGTCAAATCTTCAGGTGGGTGACCATGTGGTGATGTTGCGCAATCCTACCAAATCCAAGCTGAACTCTCAGTATGAGTCATCCCCATGGATCATCAGTGAAAGACAAGGAACCATGCAAACAGCCCAAAAAGGACACCAACGTGTGACACGCAATGCATCATGGTTTAAAGCTGTGCCATGTGATCTGTGGACTGATGGTGAACATCCCCAAGAAGATGGCACCTCCACACCGGATGGCGAGGTAACTGTATCTCAACACGAAGAAGAGAGAGCAGATGATGGAGCATGGGAGCTGTGGAGTCAGCCTGAGATGGGTGAGCAGGACACTGAAGGTGAGGCACCCCGTGAGACATTGGGATCCCGGTCACAGGGCGGGGGCTATAGTCTGAGAGGAGCCACCCGGCCACCAGCTCGTTTAAAAGACTATGTGTGTTCAGTGTGGGCCCCCGAGGACTAGAAAAATGGGAGGCACCCTGTTTGCAGTAAATGTATTCACACATATCTAATGTTGAGCTATTGATACAATTGTTTGTTTTCATTTTGGAATAAAAGAGGAATGTTATGTTTCCGCCCTGCGTCCCGCTACGCGGTGACGCAGGGCGAGTTAATAAAGGCCCCGCCCCCGAGTACAGGAGGCAGTTCCGGGGCAGAACGAAAGCAACGTGTGCGCGTCTGTTTGTCTGCTCCTGCCGGAGCAACGCCACTGCGGCCTACACATGAGGCCCCTCACGTTCAGGCCCTGGCTAGCACAACGCTAGGCCGGAACGTAACACAGGCTATACACACTGCAGCCATCGTACCCCATCACTCTTCAAGTGTTATTTTTCTTTGGATTTTTACTTTCAGTACTCCATTTGCCATGTGTGGGATTAGAAGCAACGTCTCCTAGACAGACGAAGACAGGCTCCTTAGCCTCCCCCTTACCAGCCAATGTGCCATACTTTACCCCATCCAGGTCAGTAACTGGCAATCACAAGCTAACAGGAAGTGTATGTCCTATACACTATCTAACCATATGGGTTTTTATTTCATTTTTAAAACATGCTAGTAATGGAGCCACTTGGCCCCATCCTGGGAGTACCCAACACTAATTGATTTTCCCTACTCTGTTCTTCTATTCAGAGAGACCCGGTCTATGCCCATGAAGAAGGCTAATTTGCCGAAATGTCACAGGACCTTTCAGTTTAAGGACATGTCACCCCCGTCCCGCACCATCACCTGATCTACATCCAGAAGTAGACCAACGACTAGGTCACTCTCTAAATCTTATTGCACCTCAAAAAACGCAAGAAGGCTGCACCAGTGATGACTCTCTGAACCAGATTCCTACAGTTTGAACATCACTGATATCACATGATTTGTTGGTTGCCCCGTAAAAACATTCAAAGTACTAAAATATGCTGTACATAGGGGGCAATCGCCACAGTTTTCACTGGTTTATAACTGTGCAGCACGCATGTGTTCACATCTAAATGTCAATGTTCACTCATTAGGACTTTGAATATACCTGTGCTCATTTCCTTGCTCATTTCCTTGCTTTTTCTGTTTTGTTTGTTTAACATGTTTGTAAAATGATATGCAGACTGTATTGCTTTTCTAAAAACATAATGCGGGAGTAGGTCCGCACTTCTCTTTGATATTGGCTAAATTAAAAAGCTTGAAATTTACTCAACATGTGTTTTTTGCTCCCATCCCTTTAAATGCAAGTGAGCCAAACCATAAAGCTCTACATATAATTAGCATGAAAAATGTTGAAATCTTTACAATAATTTGGTTAGTAAAGAAACTGAAATGTATGTGGTAGGACGCAACCTCTTTGTTCCCACCGTATCCAAAGGGATCAAAGCCAGAGAAAGGTTAAGGAGAAAGAAAGAGAGCCCTTACCTCTCGAACATTTGCGAAACCACAAGTCTGCAAGCGTGTGTAGTGTACCACACTGAAAGCCCTGGCAGGAGAGTATACCAGGCAAGCACACGTCTGCAAGTGCGTGTAAAGTGTACCACGCTGAAAGCCCTGGCAGGAGAGTATACCAGGCAAACCTAAAGTCTGCCAATATGTGTAAAGTGAAGCATGTTACATTGCAAATGTAGAAAATAGACTACCGAAAGAAGTCCTGGCACAGGAATCTGCCAGCTAAACCCAAGACAGTGAATACAGTGAAATTGAACAGGAAAGGAACCTGGCAGGGGAGTACACTATGTATCCTGTATGATTGGAACTTATATCTAAAACTGTTTTAAAATACAAAGTGTTTTTGTTATTAACCAAGAAACCACCAAGGAGGTTTTGTGCGTTTTGGAGTCTAGAGAAATCTTGAACAACCACCTGGGAAGGGAGCCATCCCCTGGAACTGTGAACCTTATCCATTGGGAACTTTTGTGTTGGAGTGCATTTATATTTCTTTTGAACTTGAACATTTGTGCACCTTTCAAAACTAGACACATTACCCCATTGCACATTAGAGTTACTTTAGGATGTTAGGGCAAGGATAGTATTTCGGACACAGGACAGTTTTGCTTGTGACATCTTGACATTAGACAGACCCTTAGTTTTGGTTGAGGTGGGCATATACATTTTAGAAGTAGGGACAGTGAGGCCTTTTTCAACCCCTTATCGTTTAATAAAAGTCTATGAGCACATATATGACTTCTCTGTGTCCGTGTCTCATTCATGGCTGCTCACAAGGGCCTTAAGTATTCAGAGCAGATTTGTGCAACAGAAGTCATTTTTTAAGCTTGCGTTACTTTCCATTCTGAAACTTTCATTCCTCTTCAGGGGAGTTGGGGGGCTACAATTATACTTTATGCTTACCATTTTCTTATAAATATTTATATTTTTCATGCTGTTTAATTAGGATTTCTGTTCTTCTGGTCATTTTTATAAAACAGAATTCTGAAAAACCAAACATTAACACATATTTCCACCAACAACACCTGAGAAGCAGTTCTGTTATGTTACATTAATATAATTTATAGAGCGCGACGTTCACGCGAAGGTATCTTGGTGCTAGCGAGGGAGGAAAAGTAGATAGGAGTCAAAGCAGGGAATTAAAACCGACATGTTTTTAACGCTTTCCTGAAACTCAGATGGTCTGACACATTTTTTACTGTCAGGGGTAGATCATTCCACATTTGGGTGGCTACAATTGAAAAAGAACGACCTCCAATGCGTAACCTACGAAACGGGGGAACCGCCAGCAGGCCGGCAGAGGCTGAGCGGAGAGAGCGATTGGGGACATAGCGAGTACATTTTGCCTGGAGGTATTCAGCCCCCTGTCCATGCAGTGCCCGATGTACTATACAGCGAGCCTTAAACTTGACCCCCTGCATGACTGGGAGCCAATGAAGAATGCGCAGCATAGGAGAGATATGGACCCCAGTCAAATGCTCAAGTTGTAGACTGGTCTCAAATCCCGGCTTCTTCACTTAGCAAAAGTGTACGATCCTGGGCAAGAGGGTACGAACCAAGATAATTTGTTCTCACTGTGCCTTATCTAAAGATATTTAATGAAAAATGTGTAATCCCTGCTTTTGCCTCATTGATGTTCTCATATTTAAACAGAACACATTTGTGCAATTGTTTTTAATTATTAACAAAACATGAATAATTTGATTTACCCAGGTGGAAATAAATTAGGGATGCTGAGAGTAATTTTCAATTCCTGTGTTATTTTTTCAGATTCCTAATACTAAATATTTATTTGGCAGGAGTGCGTGGTGTGTGTGTGTGTATATATATCAATAGACACACACACACACACAGGGTCCGAAATTGAGGGGAGCTGGGAACTGTTTAGCACCTGTTTGTAGCCTACAAGAGCCTGGTTGGCTTGACACCAACAGCTACCAGGAGCTACTTTTGACTCCCCAGGCCAACTGATGCAGAACAAATACACCAAGGTGAAATTTACTTTGTGCATTTGGGACAATCTATTTATAAACATTAGGGCACATTTATGGCATATGCGGTCATAAATAATGGCCAAAATGCCATTTCTGCATCTTATGTAGAAGTTAGATTTGCCGAACACTATTTACTAATTCCTTGTCCTGCCCTGGTAGCTCCTGGTCACTGGTTAATGCTCAATACACAGGAGCTGCTTTTAGCTACTGCATATCCAATCTTAATTTCAATCCTTGTACATAAGCCCCCTTTTTTAAACTACGGTGCGGCCAGGGACTTATAGGTGCTGCAGGCCGTGTGCGCACCGCAGGTTGCAGACATCTCATGGTTTTTGATTTTCAAATGTAGCCAGGACTGGACTGCCGATTTCACTCCGTCTGGCCCCACTGCAGTTTTCCCCCTTAACGAAAAGAGCCATTTCTCATGTGCACATAAAAGAATATTGGTGATTTTATGCCGGCAGGGAAAGAACAGTCTCACGGGGTCCACTAGAGCCTAACTTGGCCTCCCCTTTACTGCAAGTTGACAGAAGAAGAGAAACGTTGCATGTGCTCAATGTATGTAAATAAATAGTTCCTTGGCATGCCTTCACCCTCAAGAATAGTAAGATATGAACAAAGAAAAAAGGGAAAACTACTGCGCTGGTGTTCTGTGCTCCGCCACATTGTTCGAGCTGCCCCTGACTCTGACCTCCGTGCGCGTTAAGGAGACAGATGATCTGCTCATAAGAAGAAAACAATGGGACGTGAACCTTGCTGCCTGACTGCTGATTGTTCGGAGAGCAGTCAACCGCCGTGAAGTAGAGAAGGAGAAATTCAAATATAACTAAGCGTGTGCATGACAAGTGGTCTAAGAGGCCACTGAGTGTCCCCAGTGCTGTACAGCTGCATGGAGCGAGCCCCCACGGCCAACAGAGCAGACTCCAGACATTGTTACATGTCAGGGCTCCATGGGCGCTCTGGCGCGCACATGGCATGCCCCTTTTATTAAACGCATGCAGCAGATTTAGTTACGTCACTCCGCCGTGTGTGTCTTCCTTAAAGACACAGACACCACACCCCTCCTTTATGATAACAAAACACAGCACACAATATAACACTATCCAACTTTTTAACTAACGTGAACAGTCAATTTTCTTGTAGGTACCACACCAGGTGGCTTGGGTTCGTATACTACCATGAGACTCAGGAGTTCAGTACATAGTCACTCTGGTGGGCAGGCCTCCCCCTCGCCACTCTCTGTGGATACTTTCTTTCCCCCTCTCAGCACACTCTCCTCACCTGTGTCCCCACGATCCAGGTGAGCCGGTGTACCTGCGGGACCTCCCCCTTCATCTCGTACCTCGGCAAAGTCTCTCCTCGGGGTAGCCTCCGGCTGGACAGCTTCCTCCACCTTCCTGAAGAAACTGGAATTTCTGTTGACTGTCGATCATCCATCTGATGCTGTTACCATCAACCCTTTCACAGCCACAATGTCCATGGGAGTAGGTTCATAGTTCAGCGACATCTTTCCTTTAGGGTGGCGGTTTCTTATTAGCACCTCAACACCCAAAGCAGGTGATGTTGGCGGAGCCCCCTTCTCACGTTCTCGCTCTCTGTTCACTGCCTTCTTTCTCATTCTGCCTGGTCATCGCGGATGATCGCCGGCTCCCTCAGCACCGCTTCCGTCAGAAGGCCTCTCGGGCACCTTTGGAACATAGTTTCTGCAGGAGCAACTCCGGTGGAGCCATGAGGAAGCGCTCTGTATTCCTGAAGAAACTGATACAGTGCTCGACATTGGCCCTGACCTTGTCCGTGGGCAATACGGAATACTTTATTTAGTGTTCTCATAATTCTCTCTGCTTCACCATTGGCGCGTGGCCATACTGGTGTAACCTTCTGGTGATGTATTTCATATTCTTCCATTAGCTGGGCAAAACCCCAACCCTGGAACGGCGACCCATTGTCTGAACACAGAGTCTGGGGTAGTCCATGTGCCGCAAATATCTTTT
The DNA here is from genome assembly GCF_040938575.1 of Ambystoma mexicanum. NCBI lineage: Eukaryota > Metazoa > Chordata > Amphibia > Caudata > Ambystomatidae > Ambystoma > Ambystoma mexicanum. The sequence continues at coordinate 1,037,882,009 of NC_090926.1, read as the reverse complement.
TCAGAGCCACGTCTAGGTCATCAAAGGCCACAGACTCCACCTCGAGGTATCTTGAACATTGGTCGACCACCATCCAGAAAGTGGACATCCCTCTCTGTGGAACTGTGAAACCTGATAGTATGGAGAAGCCTGGTTTCTTATCATTATGGAATCATTACCCATTGTTAGAAAATCATTACCCATTTAGGGATCCAGTTATCCATCATACATTCTGATTAATACTGATTAGTAGTGACATGAAGTAATGACTTTAGACTATTCACATTGTTATATTTGAAGTGCCATTTAGAGACACATGATATTTGTAGAGACATGTAGACACACGTAGAGATATGATGTTATGTATTATGTATGCATTGTAGAGAGACACGCATGAGTGTGCACTTAGAATATGCATTAAGTTTGCATTATAGATAGCGCTTGGGTTTGCTAGTGAGAGAGTAAGCACTAGAGAAAGAATGAGGCCTATGGCATTATGAAGCCATTCCATTGAGACACACAGAAGCGCCGCGGAGTGTGAAGTTGTTATGGTACACTGCGAAAGATTGGAATGTGTAAACAGTTTGGTTGATAAGAGGTAGCCTTTGCCTTAGTAGAGACACGGAGAAGTAGGCTTATCAGGCCTGCCTGGTGCTTCGCAGACAGAGAGAAGGTTTGGGGCAGGCAGCACCATGGAGAGGGAGAGCTTTTGCACGCAGAGACATATGAGGAGAGAGGGATTTGAATGGAGAAAATATGAGGAGATGGTAAGATGGTGTACCGCAGGCAGACAGAAGAAGGCCATGGTATAGATATGATGACAAATGTCACAATGACAGAACACGCAGTGATTGAAATGTACAAGTACATGCATCACAGACTTTTAGGCACTGCTCACATTTAGAAATGCTGACAGACAGAAAGAGAGGCATTTTAGCTTACCATGGTAACCATGGATATGTATACGTCATTGAAAAGTATAATGAGAGGTGAGGCTCTGAGATTTGAGTTGTTGCTCTGAGATAGAGAGGGAGTTGGTAGTTCGAGATGCTAGTTGGAGTTGGAGATGGCACACTGACACTCTGAGAGAAGAGAGATGACTTGGAGAGGCGTTTGGGAGTGATTGGTTGTACTTCGGGAAGCGGTTTTGGGTGCAGCAGAATTGGATGGCTCTGGCTATGCAGAAGGAAAACATTCTGATAAGAGCTGAGATCGATCTGGCAGAGATCTGGCATAGAGAGGCCTGGCCCTGACTGACTGGCTGGTTGCAGAGTTAGCTGAAGAGGAGAGACAGAGCAACACACAGAGAAAAAGGGGAGTATTGCTGAATAAGACACGTGCATGGGGAATTAGAACAGACACTCACACAGAGCTTTGGCTGACATGATAGATGGGGTAATCAGACAGGGTTTGTCTTAGAGAGAGAGTCTGAAGTATGGTGTGGAATGGATTTGCTATTAGATTGCTTGCATAAGAAGCCTGTAAGGCTTATAGTTATTGCATTACATGGTAGATTTGCACCAAAAGCATAAAAGGTGCAAATTCGAGATTTGCATTATAGTAGTGTTTGCATTATGCATTGCTATGTATGAATAAAAGTGTTTCTACTGTTTAATCGATTCATGTGTTTTCTTTGGGTCTTATGTTAATGTGTCCATAGGAGTAAATTGGGAGTAATCTAGGAGTAACACAGTGCACAAAGGCTCTGAGATACAAGAGCAGGGGGGGGCATAGTGATCCACCCCCCCTAGGAGATTTGTCTAAGGTTTGACATGGTCGCCCACGCGGGGCTAGACTAGAGGTAGATTTGTTGTAGCCATCACAGAACCAAAATCTGCATGCACTGTCTCCCATGGTCTTGTTCCCCGGGGCATGCATTCAATTTGTGGGTCACGTTGCACTGGCGAGGCCGCCTGGCACCACACACATGATGCCACAAACTCCTCCTTTCACCTCTCCAGGTCAGGGAACCACACCTTGAGACATAGTCGGGCCTTGGTTTTGGCCATCCATTGGTGTCCTTCGTGGGCGAATTCGATCACTTGGTGTATTTATACGGCTGGCACGACCATCCGGTCTCCATGCAGCAATAGGCCTGATTCCACAATTTCAGTTCCTCCCTCACTCTCCAGAGGTGCTCTAGTGTCATATTTGCTTCCTGCGTTCTCTTCCCCCAAGCCTTCCAGCACTGACTTCCAGTCTCTCCGTCGGAGCGCATCTCGCAAGATTTGAAAACACTTGTCACCTTCGTACGCTTTCTCCAGCTCTTGGATGGGCATGGAGTTCGGGGTTGCCCATTCTACCAGGAGTTGGACATATTCGTCGGCTTCTTCGATGCTTGCTTCTTCCTCTGTGCCTCTTGTGGCCCAGGGATGTCGTGTCAGATAGTCTGCTGTATTGTTTTTTCCTGGCTGGTATATAGCAACACCCCGTACTCCAACAGGGCAAGCATTCACTGTTCGATCCTGGTGTCTTGAACGACGATCCTGCCATGATCGGCAGCAATGGTTTATAGTCCATCACAACGGTTACTGGCCGGCCTAGCTCGTACAGTCGGAAATGCCAGCACCGCCACAGCATTTCAGGGCCTCCCGTTCTAGCTGGGAGAACAGATGCTCAGTATCAGACAGCGCCCGACTTGTATAGGCTACGGGCCGCTCCTTTCCACTGCTGTCCTTCTGCACCAGGACCGCTCCAAGCCAGAATGGGTTGGCGTCCACCATCACCTCTGATGGCAAAGAGGGGTCAAAGTACACCATGGTGTCCTCAGCCGTTAGTGCTCCTTTCACGTTGTCAAATGCTGCGTGTTCTAGAGGGCCGCATTGCTAGGTGGGGTCCTTTCTGGTGAGGCTCCTCAGGGGTTCAGATCTTGTGGCCAAGTTTTTGATGAAACAGCCACAATATGTGACCATGCCCAGGAAGCCGCAGACCTCTGTCATGTTTTCCGGTGGCTTTGCCTCCATAATGTCCTTGACTTTCCTGGGGTTCGGTGACACACCACCCTCCTTGAAGACGAATCCAAAGAATTCAATGTTCGTTTGCAGGAACTTTCACTTCTCCTGGTGTAAGGTGAGTCCCAACTCCTGAATGTGCCATGTGTTCCATTTCTGACTTTGCAAACACCAAGATGTGAACACTAATGTTCAGGACCCCTTCCAAGTCAGCAGGGTCCCAAATATTATGTTTTGAAAAACCGTGGCTGCCGAAGACACCCCGAAACTCAGGCACCTGTACCGGTACAATCCACGGTGTGTGGTGAATGTCGTTATGTAACTTGAGTCTCGGTGCAAAATGACCTGATGGTAACCCGCTCAGAGGTCCAGCTTGAAGAAAAGCTCCTTGTAACTCTGCAATGATGTCATCTATCGTTGGTGTGAGGTGCCTCTCCCTCCTGATGGCTTTATTCGGTAGCCTCATGTCGACGCAGATCCCAACCACCAGGCTGCTTCGGTTTGTGGGCGACTACTATGAGGGACACCCAGGGCGTCGGACCATCCACCTTCTCGATGATATCTAATCTCACTAGGTCCTCCAGTTCTCTGTCCACTAGGTCACGCAGGTGAAATGAAATTCTTTGATGTTTCAGGGCCAATGGCTGGATTGATTCATTGATGTGGAGCTTCACCGACTCGTCGATCAACAGGCCAATCCCTTCAAAGAGTCCTCCAAACCATAGGAGAACATCCTGCACATCCTCGACGTACATGCCATAGGCAAAGCTGACAATACCTAAGGCTTCTGCAGCCACGCAACTCAACAACGTGTTGTGGCTCACCTCTGTGATGTAGAAGTGGCCTCTGATTGAATTTCCGGCATGCTCAAGCTTTGTAACTAAAGCCCCCACCAGAGGGATTGGCTGCTCTCCTCCAAATGTAAAGTATGCAGGCCCTGGGCTGATGCAGACCTGAGGGCCTGACCATCGCCTCATAGTGTACTTTTGCTATTACCTTTACAGAGGCACCAGTGTCCACCACTACCGGTAAAGGTGAGCCGTCCACTTGCACAGTGGATTTCAGCTGTCGTCGGGCCATGGACTTTAGCACATTGACGCTTGAGGTGAAAAAGATATCTTCATCATCCTTGTCCTCCCATTCAGGCACAATCTTGGTCCACCATGGCCACAGTAGACGTACATTGTTGCCTGAAGAAGCCCGCGCAAATGGATCCCCTCTGTACCACCACCGGCAACGGTGCAAGGTACATACACGCATAGTGGTCCATTGCGCCAAACCTTCTACCATTCCGCGGGGTGCGTCAGATCGTAAACGCATTTCAGACATGATTCAGGGTTCCTACCACCTCTGTCCCTGGGCTGGTTTCCCGGTCGACGTGCTGCTCTCATGCCTTGGCCACACCCCACAGCACTCACTTTCTCACTCTTCACAGGTCTAAGTGCAGCATCCACTTTGGACGCCCTTGTTTCTGCCACCTCATGTAATCTCCCCAGCTCCAGGATCCATGGCAGCGTGAGGCCAGGTTCCCATAGCACTTGACACCGCAGTTTTCCAGACGTACACCCATGCGCAGGATATTGCCATGCGTCGGAGGCGACCATGAAAAGTGTCCAGGGATTCATTGTCCATTTGTCGCACTACACATGATGAATTGTTCGTAATCTATATTTGCAAGGGGCATAAAGTGCTCCTGCAGTGCATTCTTTGCCCCCACATAGGTCTCATCAGACAGCTGAAGAAATTGAGAGATTTGGTGAACTGCCGGGCCAGCAGAGTACAGCAGCGATGCAACCATGCTCTCATCATCCGTCTCTCCTGTGGCCTTGAAGTAAATATCCATTTGGTCTATCCAGGCCCTCCACCTTGGGCCCAGACTTGATGGGTCCCCTGACACATCAAATTCCGGCATGGGCACCAATGCCCCTTGTTGACGCAGGACTCGCGCACCACCCAGTGCTCCTAGGGTGGCGGCATCTGCTGGTGCCCAAGCAGCTTGCTGGTTGTCTGCCATGATGGTGAGCGTGCAGGCACCCTTGTTTCACTGGCCATGGGCCGCAACTCACTTGTTAAAATTGAGCGTGTTAGCAGTCCTGTGGGCGCTGAAACTGCCCCCCACTGCGTCTGCACGACCACACTCAGGATGGGTGTGTTTGGTTAAAGCCCCAAATTCGCCTTCTCCTCTCTTCACAGTGTGAAAGTACACACTTTGTCTCCCCTTTCTTTCCTCTTTCAATGAGTCTCCTCCTTGCCATTCTATGACACGAGGATCACTCTCATGTTTGATGAAATACCCCGTCTTACAGTGGGGGTTCAAATAATTGGTGCGTGGGAGGCACACGAGCACTCCTGCAGGAGCCACGACCTCTCTCGACACATTGTCACAAGATGGTGGCCAATCGCATCACCGGCGCTGACCCCGCAGCGTGAGACAAACATTCGAAATAACCGACACGCTTTGAACTCACTGCCGCAATGATCCAACGGGTCTGTGTGATCAATTGCAACCACCTGGTCATTACTGTTGTATAGCTGCATGGAGCATCCCCAGGCCCCTGCGCCATGCTGCAAGCCCCCCCTCCAGCCAACAGAGCAGACTCCATACACTGTTACACATCTGGGCTCCGGGCGCTCTAGCACGGCTGTGATGTGCACCTTTTATTTAACACACGTGGCAGAGTTACGTCACTCCGCTGCATGTGTCTTCCTTAAAGACACAGGGCCTCATTACGACCCTTGCGGAAATCAACCGACCGGACCGCCATAGCGTAAATAGCGTTTCCGCCATTGCACGATGGAGCAAAGTGCGGCTCATTCCGACCCATCGGGCACGAGCACCACGCCATGGCGGAAGTGCAAAGTCCGCGATGGCGGAAATGACCCCAAAACGGCCCACACCGCCGCCGTACGGCGCCCTAGGTGCAATACCGCCACCCATCTCAGCGGACACCGCAGTGAGCGCCAACCGGAAAGTACGGTGACCGTAAATATACGGAAACGGAAGTAAAAGCATGGTCCCGGAACGGGAAACATCCCGCCGTACACCTATCAAACCACAAATTCCACACAACCATTAAAAATACTACCCTGAGACACATCCCAACCCGTCATCCACCCTAGTGAAACCAAGAAAAATGGGAAAAGTAGCGAAGAAAGCGTGCGACCGCAAGCGGCAGGTCCACTTCTCCCGTGAGGAACTCACGGTGCTCACGGAGACCCTCCAGGAGAATGCTGCCGTCGTCTTCTCCACGCAAATGACCAGGACGGCACTTGCGAACAAGAAGGCCATATGGGCCCTGGTGGCACAGCGGGTAAGTGCGGTGGGGACCGCACCCCGCAACCCACAGCAATGCAGAAAGCGATGGGACGACTTGCGGATACGCGTACGGAGCATACTATCCGCCAACCGTAACATTGCCACAGCTACCGGGGGAGGATCGGAATCACCCATCAAGTTGACCCCCTGGGAAGAAATCTGTGCCTCCACCATTGGAATGGAGAGCATAGAGGGAGTCGGAGGGATGGAGAAAGGAGTGCAGACATCCGAAGATTCAGGTAGGTGTCCCAAATAAAACAATGCCAAAACCACAATGTCCAATCATGTGAAGTACCACGTGCCCACATAGTGCAACAGGAACACATGTCCAGGAGAACGTCCACATACATAGGCCTGATAGCACACTTTAAAACTCACATCAAATACATAAATAATTAAAAATCCTAAAAACACCCTCTACACGTGCAGCAGGCACACCCTAACTGCAGGCTGCCAAACAACTGCACCCTCACTCCACACACAAATGAAACCACCTCCAAGGCCCCGACCCAAATCACCCTCAGGTACCACCCCAATGCATGTGATACATTGCCATTCCAATTCCCACAGACCCATCAATAACGCTCGCCCTCCTTTACTCCACCACAGGGTCCGATCCAAACGACGAGCTCCAGGACACCCCTACCAGCACACCTGCAAAGAGGGCCAAGACCAACGGCCAAAGACCCTCCACCTCAGCTGCACGCATCAAGACACGGCAGCAGCACAAATCAAGTGGCAGCACAGAGGAGGGAACTCCAACAGGCACCCCAGCAGCCAGCATGCCCACAACAACACCACCACAGGTCCCCCCAATGGATGCCACAGTAGGCACTGCTTCTGGTGGCAGCAGCACCATAGGTGATACTGCATTAATGGCAGCATGCTCCGACACAGAAAACGGGGATGTCGAAGTTAGATCCATCCATGACCTGTCTCAATCCCCCTGTCTGTTCCATCCCGTACACCATGAGGATACCACGCAGGGGCACCCACAAGACGACGACTGGCCATCCCCCACAAGCCCTGTGGCAAGGCAACATGAGGTGATCAGCCCCTCTGTGACACCACCGCAAATGGCCATGGCCCAGCAGAGGCAACAGTCCCTCGACCAGGTAATCGTGCAACAGCAGCAACTGGCCACGCTCCTCAAGGACCATGCCGATGAATGTGGGGGCACTAAGGCAGCCATAGAAACATCAACTGAGACACTTAGGGCAGAAATGGAGAGAAGTACAGAGACACTAAGGGCACAAATGGAGAGTAGCACCGAGAGCCTGAGAGTAGAAATGGAGAGAAGCACCGAGAGCCTGAGAGTACAAATGGAGAGAAGCACCGAGAGCCTGAGGGGGGAACTGCATGCGACGTCCAAAGACGTATGTGCCGAACTTGCCGCAGTGCGCCGTGTGCTCACTGAGCTCTCACAAACCCTTAGGGACATGCATGGACGTGAGCAGGCAGAGACATCATCCGTTGCAAGTTCCGTCCAGGGCAGCCCCCAACGTAGATCTGGGAGGAACCTGCGCTCCACAGGCAGGGGTGCCCCTGATACCCGCAGAGGGGGCTTGCAATAGCGACAGCCCACTGACAATGAGCATCTTTGGACACTGGTGTTCGGGGGGGAGGTAGGAGGGTGGAGGGGGTGTGTTGGGCTCACTTGGGTGGCGGGTCGATAGGGTGTTTAACATGATATCACATATGCCATAAACAATGCACGATCATGCAATGAGATGTGTGGACATTGATCTTTGTGTACGAGGCCATTATAGGCGTACAGTCCATATTGTGCATGTTCCAGACACACACAGTGCCACGAGTCCCGTGTCCATGTATCAGCCACCAGGCGTGAGTGCTAGAAGCATGCATCTATGAGATGCTGACGAATGTCACGGCCCTCCTGTGCCTCGCAGACTCCTTGAGGTGCTGCCACATCCCCACCCTCATCATGACCATCATCAGGTGCTTGCAGTTCTGCGTCAGGGGGCATGGGCACATTTCTACGTACGCACATGTTGTGGAGCATGACACATGCCATGACCATCTTTGCAACCTTCACATGGCGGTACAGGAGTGCCCCGCCAGACCTGCTGAGGCAGCGGAAACGAGTCTTCAGTAGGCCGAATGCCTGTTCTATGACTACACGGGTACGTGAGTGGGCATGGTTGTAGTCCTCCTCATGCTGGTCCCGTGGGTTCCGGACTGGTGTGAGGAGCCATCTCTTCAGTGGATACCCGGCATCACCTGTATGTGGACAAGAAAGGAATATTGAGGAATGCCATTGCTACGTACGCACCCCCCCCCCTTCCTGCCAGGTCATTGCCGCATCACATACCCCACATCATCATGCATGAAATGAGACTCACCGAGTAGCCAGGATCTGTTCCCTGCGTGTCGCTCCATGTAGCGTGGTATAGTAGAGTTCCTCAAGACCATAGAATCATGGGTTGATCCAGGGAATCTGGCACAACAATGTGTAATGATCCTGTTGGAGTCACACACCATTTGTACATTCAGGGAATGAAATTGTTTTCGGTTGCGGTACTGGGCCTCCATGGCATGTGGGACGACCAATTCCACATGGGTGCAGTCGATGGCACCAATGCAACCCGGTATGCCGGCAAGTGCATGGAATCCCACTTTTGTGTTGGTAATTTCCTGCTCCGAGCGTGGTAGAGAGATGTAGTCGTCTGCGTGCTTCAGGAGGGCATCGAGCACTTGCAATAGTGTCCGTGAGAACAGTGGCTGTGATATGCCATGCAACTGTCCGACTGTGTGCTGGTAGGTGCCTGTGGCCAGGAAGTGTAGTACAGACACCACCTTCAGTAGGGGTGGGATGGCGGTTGGGCTATCTATCATGCTGACAAGGTCAGCCTGTGTCATGTCCACAATGGCGGTTATGGTGTCCCGGTCCAAACGGTAGAGGGTGTGGATCTGCTCATCAGTGAGGTTGAACGGATGTGCTCGGAGGCGTGGGATTGCGGGCTGCCTGCGTGGTGGTAGTGGCTGTGCTGGCGGCCCTTGCTGGCCCTGCCTTGGCCTCCTCCTCCTCCTGCGTCTCCGCCGTGCGGCCGGTTGTAGTTGGTGTTCGTCTTCTTCTTGAAGTTGGAGTACTTGCAGTGCTATCAGGTCCCCCAGGGCCAACATGGCTAGTCCTGCCGGTAGCATTTCGGAGTGGGTGTGGTTGTGGGAGGAGACTGGGTGTGCAATTTATGTGTTTTCAGGCTGTATGGCCTCCACCTGTGGTGATTCATTCCACCTGTGCAAGCTGCACTCCCCTTTGGGCGAGCACGTCCCGCACACAACGCTGCAATTCGACGAATGGCATCTTGCTATTGCAATCATGTATTTGTACCCGATGGCAGTGTAACATTGGTTGATATGTTCATTCGGCTATGGTCCCATTGTTTCACATACTATCTTTGCAGTCGCGAACAGACTTGTGAAGGGTCAGTGGAACGTAGTACTCGAGTAACGGTGGACCCTCATGCAACACTGTACCGAGCTTCACCGACAGGCGGGGCGTCCCATTTGTGAGTGAAGGCAGTTGCCATTTTCACACACAGCCGCACTAGATGGATTAATTTGTGATTTCAAGCGGCCACAGATGCCTTTTCGACGTGATGTTGCAAATGAGGAATTCGAAGGGCGGCGCTTTTGGTTTTCAGCTAGCGGCGAGGAGATGCCCACAGGTCTGACTGCAAATATAACGTTCTATTGTTCAATGTCCTTGGGACAGGGGCCATGGCGAGGATGCAATGATTGATATGAATAGTTTGGGATGCGCAATAGCGACGTGGGCGATGAGGCCGGACGTTCCCAAATACATGTTACTTCACAACACTGGAATAACGGGCTGGGGCACAGTGGATTTTGCAGGCTGCATAACGCACAGACTCAATGGAAATTTCACATGTTATGTGAGTATGGAAACAGGCGTTTTCATTACGGGATGAGGGAATGATGTATGGATGCATGGACAGATGATTTGATACAGAGTTTGCCATGTACAGGGCTTCTTGGAATCTATCCGCCTCCCCTGCGCTATGTGATGCAGGGCTGCTATAGTGGGACCATCGTCTATCTGGCCTTGTTGAGCCCTCCCTGTCTCGACGCGCCTTCAGACACTTGTGTCTATGCACGTTACCAATCCCATCTGATGGATTCTGTTTTAACAGACGCATGCACAGGTACACTCGTTTGTGATAGTGTTTTCACCTCGACATAGATAGTTATGATTCGCAAGTGGTTTTTGGGTGGTGATGATCCTTTGGAGTGGGCTAGCATGCATATGGCTGTGGATTTGGTGTGATCATTGAAGTGAGTAATTCAAATGTAGTTCTGATGGCCATGCTATTCTTTTTCATTTCATTTGGTTGACAGGTATCTCCTCCCCTTTTGCCACTGCCATCTGTATGCCACTCCTGCAGATGGATTTTACTCCCGACACCTGCTGCTTCGTGTTAATCAGTGGAGCAGCATTACGATCTTATGGGACGATCGCCAATGGGCCACATGCCCTTACGCAGTACTAGTGGCTAGGAGCAACATTTCGGCCTTTCAGCTGGACTAGTGCCTCCCTATTGGGACGGCCCTGCGGTTCTAGGCGCTTCCATGTTGCCTTTTCGTACGGGAATGTAGCCCCTGTGTACCATGAAGGAACAGGGCGTCACACAAGAAGTAGCTGGTCATTTATTGCGGATGCAGCCCACAATGGTGAAATGTATTTTGGAGTTCATGGCCTAATGGCTGTATGGGCTTGGTGAATTTGTTGTGCATTAAATTTCTATTCTGATATGAACCGTGTAGCGTTCTTCTTTACAAGTGATGTGGCATATTACTATTTGGGGAGCGATGTATTGTGAGGAGATCTGCATTGGGTTCCAGCTTCGGGGTATAGTAGCGTGGTACTGTGCTGGGCGCGTTTGCCTACGAAGCCCAGTGAGGTCAGGGATAAGGGCTGCCATTATGACTGTTTTGATGATGTCATGCTCAGGGGCGGGGGATTAGCTTTTGTGTAACAGATGCCGGTCAGCCAGTTGGATTGGTGGAATGATGTGTTTATCGGAATATTGCTGGTCACAGGTGCCTGTGTTTGCGTGCGTTTCTTGGTGGGAGACTGAGGTCATGTCCATTTGTATAGCTTCTGTATTCGTGCCATCTGTGCCCTGCAGCTCCCATTGGGCCCTCTTGAGATTCATTTGTTCGTTGGCAGGCATGGATGACTAGTACATTTCACTGGTTGCATTGTGTGACTTCATTGCACCTACGGGGGGTTGTACAATGTGGCCAGGGAGCGGTGTACAAGCACTCAGTAGGGCCGTTTACGGTTGGTTCGCGATGCCGTACTTCTCACCATGGCGGAATGGTACTTTCCGCCGTGCTTGATGGCGTTAGGTGCATGTCCGCTAGGGTCGGAATTCGCGTACCGTTGCGCCATGGTTGTAATTACGGTTTGGCATGGCGCGCGCGCGCGTACTTGGTGCAGTTAGCGTTGGCGTTCACTACGGTGTCGCTAATGGCATCGTACTTTGCGGTGACGGGTCATGATCGCACCGAGCGCTATTCGATGGCGGTATTGCATTTCCGCCATCGTTTTTCGATTTCCGCCAGGGTCGTAATGAGGGCCACAGATTTCACACTCAGCCGATCAGCCCCTTCGAGAAAACATATCAAAGAAAGGCAATTTTATTGTTTGTCACCCTGCTATGCACCAGGCTTGGACTGAGTCTTTAAGAGAGCAGTACAAGAAGTAAGAGGAGTCTAAAGGACACTCCTTAAGGGGCAGGCTGAGAGTACTCCCATTCTGCCCACATGGAGTTCACCCATTGCTTCTTATCATTGCCTTTATCATGACAGGTGCGACTTGCCCTACCTTGCTGGGAAGAGCGGTTGCAGCCATTAGGTTTTGGCGTCAGCAGATAAAGCTGCTCATGGCAGTAAACATGTTGAAGTAACACAGCAACACCAGCCTTGGGGTATTTCATTTAATTGACCAGATCCTTAGGTTCAAAACAAGAAGGAGCCTCTGCACAGTGCGTCAGCCAAAGTAACACTGGATGTAAGCTACTCCAGTCTTCCTGGTCCCCTAGTCACACGTAGCTGACACTTGAAGAAAGCCATTACCAACCCTGAAGTATTCCTGTGAAGAAAGGACCTGCATTTACTAATAATGTGGGAGGACCCGCGTCAACGATGCACCAGCAAGCAAATCGTAGTTATCGCAGAAAGAGCGGAGCGTGATACTGTTACTGTATTGTTACTGCTGGCTATTGTGCGACGCCTTTAACAGCAGAGAAGTAGGTGCTGCAGGCCGCTATGAATAGGGAGGACCCGCACCAGCGAAGCGACAGCAAAGCACACTTACCACAGTGGGCACGGGGGATGCCTGATAAAAGGTCTAGGTCTGCTCGGCTGTTAAACAGTGTACGACTATGGCTATATATATATATATTTTTTTTAATTTTTATTATTTTGAAAACAAATAAACAATACAAACCAAACTTGCAGCATTATTTACAACAGACTCGTGAACATCAATTAACGCACATTACTGCTCCCCAAATCCCTCCCCCCTCAAGAGCTTATTTGCGTTTCTCGTTCTGTATCTGCTGCGTGTGGCTGGGTATCACTTCCTTCCGAAGCTGCAGAATCCATTATTGTGCCAAACAGTCCTGTTATTAACACTCTCCAAGCCATCAGGTTACCCACTTCTTCTTCCCCGCACTTGCTACATGCCTCCTGCCACACTACCGTTTCAGCCTCCGCCCATTTTTGCAAATCCCGCCACCATACCTCAACCCGTAGTTTGTGGCACTGCTTCCAGCCCATGGCAATCCTTCTTTTAGCAAGCACATATGCCAGGTCCTTCAGTTTCCCAACATGTTTAGTATTCCGTGCTCTGGGAAACCCTCCCAACAGGCAGGCCCAGGCCGTATCTATGTTGAGCGTGACCCCTTTATCCGCTAGTTTTCGTGCCACTTCCCCCCAAAAAGCTTAAATCACTGGGCAAGACCAGAACATGTGTGTCATATCCGCATCTTCTTCATCGCATTTTGGGCATGCTTGTCTTCCTGCGTTTACAAACTTAGATATTCTCTTCGGGGTCATATAGGCTCTATGCATTATGTATAACTGTATCTGCTGCAATCTGGCGTTTCTGGACACCTTCTTGTGGTATCCCATAGCATGTTCCCACATCCCATCGGTCATCTGTGCCCCCACCTCCGCTTCCCAGTCCAGCCTCAAATGAGTCAAATCCTTCCCCACCCGGGTCATCACCATCTCGTACAGTCTAGAGATCTCGTGCCCTCCTTCTGATATGTCATATATTGTTCCCATTAGGACGTCTGGCTCCTCCGCCAGTACAGTCTCTGGCCAGGTTTTACGAATAGTCTGCACTAGCCTCAGATACGTGACATATTGGCCTCTGTGCAAACCTGCCTCTTCTGCCAGTTCTTCGAAATCTTTAATAATCCCTTCTTGCCATACATCTCCCAATGTGACCAGCCTGACCGATTCCCAATAGGTCCTAATTATCATTCTGAGTTGGTTGTCTCCCCCAGCTAAGGCGACTAGCGGCACCTGTGGGGAACACGGGTACGGGTTCTCCATCAGTCGGCATACTCTGCGCCACATCTTCCACCCAAGCAACATCATACCCGGGCATTCTTTCATTTCAAGTCTAGGCGCCCAGATAATCTCCTTTAGGTAAAATGGGGTGCAGTCCTGCCCAAACAGCCTAAATTCAGGAGTTACCTCATCAGAAAGCCATTTGGTTACATATTGCAACTGACTAGCTACATAATAGGCCCCAAAATTTGGCAGCTTAACTCCCCCTCTATCATGGAAGTTCTGCAGCTTCCATAGCGCCACTCTATTGCGAGTGCCATGCCATAGGAAGTCCCTGCACATGCTATTCAGTTTAACAAAAAACTTTTTGGGTATCAAGTATGGTATATTACTGAATTAATGTAACAGCCTGGGCAGGACCACCATTTTGAGCATCGCCCCCCGTCCCATCATCGCCAGTGGCAACTTCTCCCAAAACTTCATACTTGTTCGGATTTTTTTCACAGCCACCTCGGTATTATGCAAGTGTTCCCCCTCCACCGTATGATACACATCTATTCCGAGGTAGCGGAAGGAATCAGCCGCCCAAGGTACGGACAACACTGGCAACCGCTCCAGAGGGGCTCCTATGTAGCTCCCCAATGGGAACATGCTCGATTTTTGGGGGTTCACCGCTATGCCGGACAGTTCTGCATAGCTTTCCATAACCTCTAGAATATACTGAAGATTTTCCTCCGGATATTTCCAGTATAGTAGTAAATCGTCAGCATAGAAGGAGATTAGGTGTTTCTCTCCCCATACCTCAATACCAACCATGTCATATTGTTGTCTGAGGTACACTGCCAGGGGCTCCAGGGCTAGAATGTATAACATCGGGGACCAGGGGCACCCTTGTCTGGTGCCTCTACTGAGTTGCCATCTCTCAGATATCACCGATCCTGTGCGTACCCTGGCCAGTGGTTCACTGTATAGTAATTTTGCCCACCTAACATAACCCGGCCCCATCCCGTATTCTTCTTCGGCCTCCAGCAACCATGGCCACCTCACTGAATCAAAAGCTTTGACTGCATCTAGGGACACCACCGCCATTTCCCTCTCGCTCCTGTTTCCCTCTTCAATCACCCGGTGGAGTCGCCCATGGTTGTGAGTTATATTTCTGTTGGGGACATAACCTGTCTGGTCCGGGTGTATCAGTTTGCTAATAACTCTACGCAGCCTATTGGCCAGGACCGCCGTCAATATCTTGCTATCCTGGTTCAACATTGACAATGGCCTATATGAGCCGCAGCTATGCCCTGGCTTGTTGGGCTTAGGGAGCGGCACAATTAACGCTTCTCTAAGCGATTCCGGCAGCCGACCCATCTCAAAAGACTCATTGAGCATCTCTAGCATAGGGGGGAGTACTTCCTCTCTATATGTTTTATAAAACTCGCCAGGGAATCCGTCCGTGCCCGGGGTCTTACAGGTGGGCAGCTGCTTCACCACCTCCTCCAATTCCTCTAAGGTAATCGGTGCGTCCAGCTCCTCCCTTTCTTCAGCACTAATCTTAGGTAATTCCATGTCTTTTAGAGTTTCTCTAATCTCCTCTCGATTGTCCCCTCCTCTGTCCTCATATAATGTCCTATAATAGTCCAAGAATGCCTCGTTGACTCCCTCCTGGGTGTCAACCACCTCCCCATCTCCTCTAGTTATTGTCCTAATCGGGGGCCTGGGGGTTTCGCTCTTATATAACCACGCCAACAAGCGGCCAGTTTTATCCCCTCCTGCATGTTGCCTCGCGACATGACTATGGCTATATATATTTTAAGAAGTTGGACAGACAAAACTAAGGAAACCAATGAAAGGGAAGCTGTCGGCATTGACATACATATATCCCTGTCAACAAACACCATTGTTAAAGTGCCTAATGCCGGTGGTCTGATGTCTTAATGTAACCAACCAAGACCAACACGCTAATAAAACTCACATAAAAATTACAGACTTCTTTCCCTCAAAATTATATAAAGACAGTCTTGAAGTGGATAATGACAAGTGATCACCAGCCTTGATGGAAGCGGGAGCGTTGGACATTTAAGGTCCAAGCAGTCAAGTGCCAAAACACCTGCTCTTTGACGTTACGCGCGTTGCACCTCGTATTGAAGTCGTTAGTGATATTGTATGAACAATTATCTAGAGAGGTTAATCAACAAGGAGCTGTGTTATCATCAACGAATGTGTTGTGTAATCAGCTGTTAACTGCAAGAACCTTGAGTGAAGATACCCGGAGCATAGCAGAGAGCAGGAGAATGAGGAAGGGTTAACCTCATTTATGACTTAATAATGGCAGAGAAAGAAGGGAATCCAATACTAGAAGACCCGCCTGAGCAACAAGAGGCGAGGGTCTCAAACACTACTTCATGTTCACTGAGGCCGAATGATTCTAAGTAAAAAGTGATGGCAAAACTGGATATTACCTTAACCCCAAAAAGAAAGACAACTCAGAGCAAAAATAAGAACAAAAGCAGGAATAATCAAAATATAAACTTAATACTCAGTAAAAGAGAGAAAACTACTGGTAAAAATAAAAAGAAAGACAAGAATATATAATCAATAGCAAACTCAAAGGTTTACATTGAGCAAAAAGAGGGATACACTTTAATGGAGGATACAGACGGAACGTGTGTATTAAGAGAGAAGAAGAAAAGTATAAATTAGGGTGGGCGATATGGACCAAAAGTCATATCTCAATATTTTCGGACTGAATGGCGATATGATATTCGATATATATCTCGATATTGTTTATATGGGTTAAATGCTCAGTTGTAAGCCACCAACTACATGTGAGATGTCACAAACACCTTTATTTATAAGACATTGATCAAAATAAAGTGCAAATACAGGGTTTCTCTTCCTGTTTGATAATACACACAGCTGTGTAAATATCAAATGTAAATGGAACATTGTAGTATATGTAATAATGTATAGATATGTATATATCTCAATGTTAATAATATTGTCTTATCCTATATCGATTTTGAAAATATATCAAATTATCTCCAAAACTCAATATATCGCCCAGCTCTAATAGAAATAAT
This sequence comes from Ambystoma mexicanum, assembly GCF_040938575.1. Classification (NCBI taxonomy): domain Eukaryota; kingdom Metazoa; phylum Chordata; class Amphibia; order Caudata; family Ambystomatidae; genus Ambystoma; species Ambystoma mexicanum. The sequence continues at coordinate 1,037,865,120 of NC_090926.1, read as the reverse complement.
GGAAAGCAAATTAATAACAAGATGAGCGACAAAGCACCTGTTTAAAAGAAAGAACATTTATTTAATTTATTTTCAATTTGAGGACTCACTAAAAAATGTAACAAAGATACAAAGTATAAGAAACATTGTTTACAACACAACGGGAAAACAGACACAGAATTATGAGTAAAAGCACAAGGAATTACTTTTTATCAGAATCTGAGTTAAGTTAGACCCTGGAGAAAGTAGTAATAAACCTGCAGACCAGGGGTCCTCAAGGGCAATCCAAGAAAAATACAAAAGTAATGCAAAAGAAGTGTGCATTGTGCAAGAAAAAACCCAGCTTTATTGAACAGTCGAATGGGAGAACAAACAGCTCTGTGGACCTGAACTGTAACACATTCTCAACTCTGCCCATAAGGTTCTACAGTATTTATATAAGAAAAGCCCATATTAGCATAATTTGTCAATTGTTACAATTTTGGGGATGTGCTTATACATGATTGGTAGGTTGTCACGGGACCCCTATACAATCTTACACATTACATTTTCTGATTGGATAAAACATTTCCTGGAACACCACCCTCAACACACTTTCATGATGTCATGACCCTCAAGTGCCCCCCGCCCCCTCAATTACATCATTATCTGTTGATCTTCAGAAACTCTGGTGTAGCATTGGTTGGCATCTGCTAATATACAAGTTGATAAATCTCTCAATGCGGATTGGACCTCTTTGTTAGAGATAGCACAACCCACAGCCTCCCACTGAATCTATCCAATGGAATTATGAGGGAACAGCAACAAGGTCAGGTGCATTGTTACAGCCCCTGGAACACCATATCCCAGTCCCGATTGGTTCCCCTCTTCCCTAACCCCTGTATACCGGTTCGCTCCCCAAAAGACCTGGGTCCACATACACCAAAGCGTGCATAAGTGTGCCCCAAGAAAATAAAACAAGCAAGGAAAAATATAAAAAGATTATTGTTGCATCAGCTGCGCACATTATTGGTGCACCCAAGCACCCTATGATACCTTACTCTCTCGACTGACCTGGACTACGGTCCCCAAGGGCGTTCAACCCACTAGCGCTTTGAAGTCCTACCAATGATATATAGAGCACTATATAAATGCCAAATAACATAACATAACATAATTTGTACATTTCATTGCGCCAGCCGTGCTTACCTATCGCGAGTTACCAACTAGTTAAAGACACATATACATTTTGTGTTTTCGCGTCTTGTACTTCCTGCGCAATGCCCTATTCCCTGACGTGTGGTGCACTAGGTGTAATGTAGTTGTGATATAAATGCACTGTATGTCGTGACATCACCCTACACGTTACTTTTGGTGTTACCGTGTTACTTCTTTAGCTTGTCCGTGCGTCCCCCTTGTGAGCGCTGGATCTGCATATTCGCAAGCCTGTCAAGTTCCTTAGGGAAAGACTTACATTTAAAAGAGAATATTGACAGGTCTTCCAAAGAATGGTATGGAGAAATTACTACTAGTCCAACAGCTTGTAAGAAAGAGAGAGCACCTATGAAGGAACAAGTGCGGTCAAGGAATGAAAATAGACAGACGGACAGTACTACAGTCATCATTATAGAGTTTTTTGTAGATAAAAATACGCCATTGAACAGGTATTGTATTTAAAAAAATGTTTTACTCCATCCCAATGTTGCAGATGGTTAATTCCAATGACATTAAACTGGTTGAATTTTGAGATACAGCTAATATAAATAGGGTGAAAATTCACTTTATAGCCCGATGGTAACAAAGATGGTTTGGGATAACTTGAAAAGTCTTCACATCATGGACTTTGATGTCACAACAGTACAAGAGAGGGAGTGGTTGCCTAATCCACCTCTCTGAGAGAAAACAAGCACAATAACACTTCCGGGTTCATTGGCAGTTAGCTGTAAGTTATTAAATGGGGAGAATAGGGTGGTCCGACACTGTACTCATAAACCAAGGAAATGGTTACTGAGTGAAATAGACTGACATTGGTTGCCAGTAAGGTTGGCAAAGCAACGTATGCCTAACTAACCTCTGTTAAGATAAGTGGCTGATTCTCTCCTGGAATTGTAGGGGGCAAGCCACCTTTTGGATAACTAAAACATTATGAAGTGGATATGTACCCACAATATATTTCAAATTAAAGAATCTTGGCTAACTAGCCCTCTTTATATTGATGGGTATATTGTATATTATAAATTGGCCACCAACGGACCCTGCGGAAGACCTAAAGGGGCCTTGTTCTGGGGGTTGGAAATAATGTCAAGTCCGAGCACGTCCTACTGGCAGTAGCAATTCAATATCAAAGTCAAGTTAGTGTTAGGTACTAGGTATCAATATTAATATTTATGCTCCACCTACGATCCTAGAGTGAGAATCATTAGAACAGTGGATGGAGACTGTATCAGGCGCCCCAATTCTCTGTGTTGGAGTCCTGAATGCTAGATGTCCTGGACAGTGGCTGCGTGAATATTTAAACGCCTACCCCTAAGCACCATATCTGATGCTGTATTATAGCAGGAGAGAGTTAAAAAGCAGGGTAAAAATTGCCCATGATGTATCTCAGATTGGGTATGACAATATTTAATTAGATCTGAAGGGGGAGTAAATTACACAATAGATGACTTCTTTGCTGATGCAGTTCACTTCGACATTTTTAAATCATTACATCTTATTAGTAATTCAGGTAGTCGCCTTGAATTTCTGTCTTTAGGCATTGAGTGTGTGAACCCCCACCAAGAAGCGCCGTCAAAGCCTAATACAATCATGACAAATGAATCTATGTGATCAATGCGCCGCCCGTAACTGCGCCGATGAAAATTTTGATGCCAATTACGGCACGGGGCAATGATCAGATGGATCACTTTGCCCGCATCCCCCGGCCCGCATTCCCCTACCCGCCCCCACCACCCCACTAACCTTTACGGCGGCACACTTCTGTGTGTGCCGCATACACCCTGCTATCCCTGCGGCGTCAGTTCCTCCCACTTACGTGGGTCGGCGATGTCACTGCAGGGTCCTTTTCTTTCTTTTTATTTTTTCCTACTTGTCCACCGCTTACCAGAATGCTACCCCTGACTTCCGTTACTGCGCCCAAGGAGAGCGAGGGACACCCCCGCAACACCTGCTCTGCTTGAGGGCAGTAAAGGGAGTCAGTATTTTGTCCACCCCCAAAGTCGCAGTAACTGCGGGGGCGCACTACTGGATGCAACATTTTTGGACACTTCCTGACAAATGAGTCAGGATCGAGACTTGTATCGACGGATGCAAACATCAAGGCATTTGCCAGTTTTATGACAGCTAGGAACATACAGTCTCATTTGTCGGGAATTAACAACCTAAGAGGGAATGTTAATGCCCATGTGGGCCCAATTAATAGATGGGCCCCAGCTTTCCTAGAAAATAGAAATTCTAAAAGAATGATATATCACAGACAAATCAGATATAGGTGAGACGTGAGATTTTTTAAAGAAAAGGAAGTTAAGATTACAGTTGGCAGAAGCACTGTCGGATGATATGATATGAAATGGTAAATCATTTATAACGTGCCTTTACACAAGTGTTTCTAGACGTGACAACACAAGGAGGGGGAAACCAAATGAGGCCAAATAACAATCTTCCTAGGCCTTGTGTCATTCAGATCACGCAAGTACAGGAAAGATGGGAGGGGATAAGTGTCAAGGTGGGGTGAGGGGTGAGGAGTAGTGCAGGTGACTAAATAAATGCTGCCAGATGGTGGCTCTTAAGTGCAAAGAGAAGGGACTGTAGGGTTACAGATACAGACCCTTAAGTGCTGAGGGAGCCCGCAGGCAGTGTGAGGGCAACTGGACAGGCAGGAGGCTTAGCCCGAGTTCAGGGGTGACCAGTGTGCGGAGCTATCAGGGACATTAGAAGGGGAGAGGAAGAGAGAAACCGGAAGCAAAAAAGAAGGTCTTGAGTTGCTTCCGGAACCGGAGGTGGTTCTGCTCAAGTTTGAGAGAGGTAGGTAGGCTGTTCCAGAGGGGGGCTCCAGCCGATGAAAGAGATCTGCCCCCTATTCTCTGCTTGGAAAAGCATCTGACCGTCAGAGAATTGGAGGTGGATGAGCGGAGAGCTCGAGAAGAAAGATGTTTACGAAGAGAAAGTTGGAGGTAGTGCATCCCAGGCCCCGGAAATCCTTGTGGATGATGCAAAGGGTCTTGAATTTGATCCTTGCAGCCACAGGGAGCCAGTGGAGAGATTTCAGAGCTGGAGAGATAAGATCCCTGGGCTTGAGGCCAAGGACAAGTCTTGCAGTCATATTATAGATGAGTTGTAAAGGTCGATTTAGAATGAGGCTGTTGGAATAGTCCAGCCTGGAGAGGACCAGGGCTCTAGAGACAGTGAGCCTCTGGGGGAAAGTGAAAAAAGGCAGAATACCTCTGAGGAGGTGCAGCTGATAGTGTGACTTCTTAGAGATGTTGGAGATGTAAGGAGAGAAGGAGATGGTGGAGTTGAAGATTACACCAAAGTTCTTAGCCTCACAGGAAGGAGCAGGAAGAGGGCCCAGGGTGGGCGGCCAGAGTTGGAGAGAGGAAAGGAGGGAGCAGGTGTCCCCATGAGGTACATCTCGGTCTTACTGGCATTAAGGAACAGATCATTGGCAGCACACCATCCCTGAATTGCGGCCAGCCAGTCTAGTATGGGAGAAGGAGCAGAGGTGGCTGAGGGGAGCCTGAAGGAGAGCTTTGTGTCATCTGCATAACACTGAAAGTTAGAACAGAATGTAGTGATGCAGTGGGCCAGAGGTGACAGGTAGTGGTTAAATAGCCAGGGAGAAAGGTTAGACCCCTGGGGAACAGCACAAGTAGATATAGAGATAGAAGAGAGGAAAGACCCCAGTTGGACCTGGGAGGGTCGGTAAGTGGGAAAGGAGGTCAACCAGGACAGGGCCTGACCAGTGATACCAAGGTTGTCATGGAGGCGATTTAGCAGGATGGCATGGTTGACTGTGTCAAAAGCAGAAGATAGATCAAGGAGAATGAGGACAGAAGGAGGATTAGAGTCTAGATTAGAATGAAAGTCTTCACGTGTGTTCAGGAGTGCAGTTTCCATGCTTCTGGGAGCTCTGAAGCCAGACTGGTGGTCGTGGAGACAACCAATAGATTCAGTATGCATATTAAGCTGGGGGATTGCCAGCTTTTCCAAAGGTTTGCACAGGAAAGGAGTGACGACGATCAGGCGATAGTTACCCGGAGAGGAAGGATCGGCAGAGGGCTTCTTAAGAAGGGGGTGCACAAGGGGGTGCTTAATGAGGGGAGGGAGATTCCAGTGGCAAAAGAGTGATTGCAGAAATCGGCCAAGGCTGGAGCCAGGGTGTCGATGTGGACCTTGATGGTTCTGGATGAGAAGGGGAGAACCTGCTTTGACGAGACCTCATAGATCGGACGTGTCTAGAAACATCGTCAGGGGTGAACAGGGAAAAAGAAGAGACGGGAGGAGGGGAAGCGGCGGAAGACGGGCCAGGCGTAGCAGAGAAGGAGGAGGAGGAGGAAGAGGAGGTAGAGGAAGAGAGAGTGGACAGGATGTCCTGAGTTCTAGTGGTGAAATGAGAAGCCAGGGCCATGCAGAGGGCCTGGGAGGGTCCAGGAGAGGTAGAGACTGCAGCAGGATTGGCCAGCTCTTTGCAGATTTTGAAAGGTTTGGCTGAGTTGTTAAATGCTGCAGAGACAGGGGCTTGGATGTAGGCTCTCTTTTTAGTCTGTACTGCCTCTGGAGCAGTCAGCAGGCCAGTTTGTCAGAGGAGGCGCCTGATTCCCTTCATTTCCTCTCAGCCACCCTACATTGCGTTTAAGGGTGGCGGGGTCGGAATCGTACCAAGAGTTACACTTAGAAGTGGGCTTCCAGCGGATCCTCATGACAGGGGCAAGGACATCAAGAGTGTTAGAGATAGAGAGAGGAAGGTTAGAGAGGGCTGTGTCAGCATGTGTGTCAGCCAAAGGTGTAGGAGGAGGAGAGAAAGTAGCAGCGAAAGCCTCCACTGACACCCGCTTCATGGGTTGGATAACCGAGAAGGTAGGCAGCAGTGCTGGGGACGGCTTGACATGAGGGGTAGAGAAAGAGGTGGGAGGAGAGGAGGAAGTGGTCACTCCAAGAGAGAGGAGTGGTGAGATGGTTAGAAAGGTGGAGGTCTGAGGAGATCAGAACATCCAGGGTGTGCCCTGCAGAGTGAGTCGGACCAGAGGGAACAATAGAGAGAGAGTGAGGGAGAGAGAGAGAGAGAGCCCCTTAGAGGGGTTGGTGGTCTCCGAGGAGGAGAAGTTGAGAGGCGGAGGCAAGGAGGGAGGAGGAAAGGTCAGCCCACTCAGAGAGGAAGAAGGCGACCTCACCAGGCTGGCCTGTAGATAGTCGGCACAGTGAGAGAGAGGCTAAGAGAGATAGAGAGATAGAGACCAGGCATTCAAAGGAGGAGTAGTCCTCTGTAGAAATGACAGAGGCAAGAATCCACTCAGGGAATATCAACTCTATACCCCTGCTGGGATGGTTAGTTCTGGGTTCAGAGAGGATCTTGAAGGAGAGTATCAAAACACGTGACAGAGCTGGCCGTGAAATAAGTCTCAGTGAGATCGAGCACATCCAAATCAAGCTCTTCCAGGAGACGGCAGATGTCACAGCAGTGTTTGACAGCAGAGCAAGAGTTGAGAGTAGCAATGTCTAACAGGTTACCACCTTTGAAGGACCTCCGTGGAGGGGCACATGCCAGAGATGTGCCCTGTGGAGGTGTTTGAGGTGCCCAAGGCTGGGCTGAGGAGGAAGGTAGAGAAGGCAGGGTAGTCGGAGAGGAGGTGGCAGATGAAGCAGTCAGCAGAGGAGCCAGAGAGGGGTAAGTAGGAATAGCAAAGTTGATAAAGCACAGGAAGCGTCTATAAAAAAGGAGGAGATTGGCCTGAAGGCCCTGGACCAAGACAGTGCCATTTAGGTAGACATTAATGATGGTCTTAGAGGAATGGAAGGTTGCCAGGAGAGCCTCCCACCGGGTGGCGCCATTAATGGGAGAAGAGTAAAAAGGAGAGAGAACAGAGACCATATGGGGGATCCATAAGCCTGGAGAGGGACCAACAAAAAGGGTGGCGGAGTGGGTCTATCTGGAGGAAGCACTGGTATAGGTATCAGCGATAGGGAGGCCTGGATTGGAGAACAGGATGTTCCTTTTGAGCTTCTTCCTGTCAGACTTAGTGAGAGGGATAGGATAGTCGATAGAACAGCAGTTAGTTAGGATAGGTGAGACAGAGAGCACAATAGAGGGCACGGGGGGAAAGAGGACAGGAGTAGTGTGGGGTCCCAAGCAGGTGGTGGGGGGTAGCACAGGGGGAAGGACAGTAGGGAGGCACAAGAGGAGGAACAACAGGGAGGGGAAATGGCACAGAACAAGAAACAACAGACCTATGAAACCAGAGGTATGCAAGGACAATAAACAAAGTACAAAACACAGCAAGGAAGAGTGCAGGCAATGCAAAGTAATGCCAAAAACAAGAGCACAACCAGGGTCAAAAACAATCACCAGAGAACAAAACCACAACAAGGAACCTAGAAGTAAGGAATGCAGGCAATGCCAGTAATGCAAAAAACCATAGAGAACACGACAATGTCAATATAATAGGGAAGAAAACAACGACAGTGTTAAAGAACAAAGCAGAATCCCAACCCACCAGGCACAGTAAACATCTGAAGAACTTAGAAGTAAGGAGTTCAGGCAAAGGTACAGTAATGAAACAAACAGTGGAATTGGGCAGGGAACAGTAAGCAAGGGGTTTGACAACAATAGGTCAGAGAGCACAATTCACTGTGCCACGGAGCACCTGTCCTCACCCCAGCACCGGAGAAGTTGGCGTTGCCTGATGATGGTGGAGATGGCATGTGGGGACAGAGGGAGAAAACACATGTCGGCACATGCTTACCTGTTGTCTGAGCCGGTGTTCGGCCCTGGGTCTTCCTGGTCCGAACAAGCCCAAACAGGAATTGCCCTTTTCTTCGGCTGCCCTTTGCTTCGGACGCCTAGGCGAGCTGCCCTTGATCTAAGAGTTAAGAGCAGAAAGGAAGAGGCACAGCTAAGAAGGTCGGCAGTGCTTAGGCCAGGTGACCTAGATCCACTGCACCTGCTCACCAACTGCATAGGAGAAGAGACTGGAGGGCTTCTCAAGTAGGCAAAAAGTGCGGCAAACCAGGAAGGCACCAACAGTTTAAAGTGATTGACAGGTGAGCAGAGCTTAGGCCAGCTGACTTAGATCCGCTTGCACCTGCTCACCAATTGCAAAGGAAAAGAGACTGGAGGTCTGCTTAAGTAGGCAAAAAGCGTGGCAAACCAGGAAGGGACCAACAGTTTAAAGTGATCGACAGGTGGGCAGGACTTAGGCCAGGTGACCTGGGTTAACGAAGGCTGAATTTGAGGTTAGACAGCAAAAAAAGCAATAAAAGAACTGGGTTAGTACTCGTGTACGCTGAAGTTGATTCAATTTCAACAGATGGTTAATTCTTTAAGAATAAGTGCAAAAAATGTGGGCATTAACTTATGAGAAGCAGGGCTGGAATGAGAGAGACCATATCACATCAATTAGTGGGACAACATTGGAAGAGTTTCATTAAGGAACTGTATTGGGCCCAGGTGTGTAAATTCTATAAATATAGCTAGCAAGGGATTGCCTCATAAAGATTGGATCTAGAGATAAGTGTAAATGAAAATATTCGCATCATTAAAAACATGAAAAAAGCTAAAGAAATTGCAATGTGTTAACAGCCCAAATTATAGACACAATGGGCCTCATTACACGGACGGCGGTAAGGGTTAACGGTCACCGTTAATGGCAACGGTGACCGTTAACCCTTACCGCCGTACTACGAGGTCCCTTTGCGGGTTGGAGGAATTAACGCCTGCTTCTTGCAGGCGTTAAGTACCAACCCGCTAAGGGACCTCGGAGCTAATTACGGCACCGCAAAATTGCGGTGCCGTAATTAGCGCCTTCCCCATTCCCATAGAGCCCTATGGGGCAGAAATGGGAATGGGGAAGGGCAATGGCGGAAGGGGGATTTACCGCCCCTCCAACCTTGGAATGGGGCGGTAAATCCCCTTTCCGCCAAGGCGGTGCCGGTAATTTACCGGCATGGTCCAGGGTGCTAATAGCACCCTGGATTACCGCCTTCCATGTAATGAGGCCCAATGTTTAAGACCCTTATTCAAAGATATAATACTGACAGGAACTATTCCAAGGTCTTGGCAGGTGGTCTCAATAGTGTTGATTTTTTTAAAAGTTGGTCAAATTGATCCCAGTAAATACAGGAAGATTGTGCTGCTCGACTCAAGGAGTACACTCTTTGCTTCTGTTTTATAGAAGAGGCTGAAGAGCTGGGCCAGCAATAGCATTATATTAGCAAAGGAACAAATTGGTTTTAGGGAAAATTATGTAACAACATACAATTTACTCATTCTTACTAATCTAATTAAGAAAGGTATGTTGAGGGATCACCCACCTGTGTTTGCAGCCTTTATAGATTTCACTTTCCTGTTGACCACGGTTTGCCAGGGTGCTTATGGGAAAAACTGAGAAATTGGGGTCTTGATTCAGCGTTACTGATCTTGTTGAAAGCCTTTTATAGGAAGACCTCAGTAACAGTCAGAGCAGACTGCAAAGGTGGATTTACTGAGAAAGTGAAGACCAACAAGGGACTAAAGCAAGGATGCATTCTCAGTCTTTTCTTTCTTTATTAACAGAATTCATTGGTTTTATATGTATGGTGTTACCTACCTGCTTCCGCCCTGCCCCCTTTGCAACTCATCCAGAACAGACCCGCAAGACTTATCCTTGGCCTCAAGCCCAGCAACTGCATCTCTCCGGTGCTGAAATCCCTTCACTGCCTCCCCGTGTCTGCAAGGATCAAATTCAAGACCCTCTGCATTTTCCACAAGGCTTTCTGGGGCCTGGGACCTACCTACCTTCATCGCTGCCTTCATAAATACTGTCCCTCTCGAGCACTCCACTCATCTACTTCCAACCTTCTGCAAGTGAGCCGGTTCTCCAAGCAGATATTTGGAGGGAGATCCCTTTCCTCAGCAGGTGCCTCCCTCTGGAACAGCCTCCCTGCCACCCTCCTTCTTGAGCCTGACATTCTTAAATTCCAGAAACTACTCAAGACCTTCCTCTTCTCCTCCTCCTTCTCTCTCACCCTGCCCTGCTAACCTAGCACTCTACTTTTCCTTCTCTCCCTCCTTTCCACACAGTTTACTGACTGGCTGTCTGGTGTACCTCAGAGTCTCACAGATCCCAGGCACCCCTGCCAGTCCTTCTGCACTTGCCTCATGGCCCTCCCCCACTGTACTTGTAATAAAACCTTGGGAGCTTTCTCTCAGCACTTCACCAGTCTCTACTGACTGTGTGAACTTGGTCCGCTGCCCCTCCCTTGCCCTTCCTGCACTTGCACGATCTGTATATAGCTCTGCCTGAAGATCGTTCTGTCTGTTCTCCCTTGTCTCCACCCCTTAATGTGCACTTGAAAAAATCGCAGAATCGCCGTCAGACCTATTTGCTGTATCTGTTAAATGTTTCATATTCACTTAATCTGCCTGTGCAGACCGTTATCATCTCCGAAATTCAAGGGCTCTGAGCCACTGTTGTTTTTTCCACGTGTTCCCACCCTCCTTGAGCACTTTGAAACACTTGCCTGTGTATAGGCGCTATATAAATAAACATTACCAAACATTACCATTCCGATATTCATTACAGTATATCACTGAGTGATTCAAAAAATAAAATACAATTCACAAGAACATTGCTACAGATCTGCTCATCATATCACCAAACAATAAGCACACGAGCAAGTATCTAGCATTCACCCTTCCATTTATCCAATATTTTCTGGAATTTCCTGGGGCACCCTCAGGAGTTATAGATTTTTTCCTCGAGTGACATAGAAATGTCTTCATCTGAAGACCATTTTCCGTAGTTGGGTGTCTGCGTGCTTCCCAACATCATAGCAATGTTAAGTTTCATCAACATTATTGCTCTGTTGTTTTTGAATGGATACTTTGTAGATTTCCATTTTTACTGTGGATTCAGTGAAAACCGTGCCCGCGAAAGTAGGGTCAGCGTGGACGACATATGCAGCCAACCTTGTTTTATATGATCATAGATAATTGGGATCGCAAAATACTTTGCAGGCACCGGCAAAATACTTAAGAAAATGACCTATTCACTAATATTACAAAAAGTAAGGTAATATATTTGACTAAGAAAATCACAAGAAGTAGATTTGCGTGGAGATTGGGGAATGATATTTTGGAGGTGGCAGATCACTTCAAATGTCTGGGTTCTGAAATGAGCAATAAGGCGACTGAATCATTGACCTTCTTCAAGAGAATCACTAGGTCTCGTAGGTTGGGGGCACTTTTGAGGGGATTGGACTGTACATTTGGTGGCTTTTCTTAAAAGTCAATTAGAACTTTGTATAAGCAAAAGTTCATGCCATCTATAACCTACAGCATGGAAGTAGTTACGATGTATCTGAGTTATTACTTGGATGGAATAGAATGCCATTTATGGAGAAGTTGCTTGGGGGTTCCCATGAATACTGCTATGGCATTGCTAAGGTGTGAAATAGCAGCCACCAAAAGGCTTGGACCCCAGAGCAGGTATTGCAGTGCTAGACACACAAGCTTGCTTTTATATTTCTCAATGTTCTTTTCTTTTTTCTGGGATAGGCTGCAGCTACCATTTTGTTAGAATTGACGGGCTAGACAGGCAAATTCAGTTTGCCAATCTATGTTTCTAGTCAAATCCAAAGTCCAGTGGCCACTTAAAAGTGACATTGTGCAGGAGCTCTGGTGCATAGGATAGCAAAGCAAGAAGGGAAGAAGGAAAATGCCCATCATTCAGATGGAAAGAACTTGATATAATAAAAGGGACTTTGGGGGACTGTATTGCGAGGCAATATATAAGATTACACTGTGTTGCACCAACTTTACAGTTTGCATATTCGAACAATAGAGACGTAGGCACCATCGTTGGACTCTAATTATGTATCTAGAAGTCATTTTAATTTAAGGCAGCTAATTAGGAACTGCATTGTATGCCAGGATTGCTGATTATTTATTACAAAAGAATTACCCCATCGTTGGGAAGGGTTTTAAGTTATGTATTCATTTACGCTATATAAAGCTTACTCTGAGAGGGTCTCCCGAACCTTCGCAATTTAACATAATTCTACAACAAAAAAAGTCTGGCAGGAATCTTCCTGTTGTCCAAGCAAATCTCAGTCTTTCTTGGGATAAGTTAAAAGACTTCTCCAATTGATCACTTATATGTGCTAGAAAAAATTCGTGATGCTTTTGCCATACAAAATAGTGGAGGTAACTGCTACTTTAATCTCGGAAAGGGGCAAGGAGGAAATACGACACGATCAGAAGGCATAGAATACAGAAATTGCAAGGGGCAAGTCTCACTGATTGTGCCAAAGTGTGTTTCTGCCCAGTGGTATTGCATACTTCAGTCCATCCATGAAAATATTCCATTCCATTTAGAAGATAGTAGAATAGCTCTATTTTTTTCGTTGCATTGCATTCTGGGAATTGTAGGCCCGTTTTTACAATGAAGAAATCCAAGACTATCAATCAAAGAATGCACGTAAAAACACATGACTGGAATGTAGCAGGTATGTCGAACATTCTGTGAGGTGGCTTGAGCAGGAAGGTGACAGCATACTTTAATGCATAGTGCACCGAGGTGCACATGTGGCACAAGAACTGGACCACTAGTTGTCCCGACCCTGCACTTGTATCTCCTGGGCTGGGAGGCGGGACGTGCGGCTAAATTTGTACATTATAGCAAATGTGCGCTGCGCCTGCATACCCGAGTCTGTCTGTGTCGGCTGAGGTTCCAGAAAGTCTGGTCCTGGGGGGCCCAGCTCCCAGGAAATACATCGAAACTACAGGCAGCAGCATGAGTCTTAGTGCGGTTTTCAGACCCCAGGCAGCCAGGCCGGCAGCACGGCACCCGACCAAACACTACACACTAAATGCTACCATTATGCCATACTTCTGTTTTGCAAAGGGAGCATCAGCAGCCAGGGGTGGAAAAAAGGCCAAAGGGCCCGAGGGCCGCCCGTGGTCAGTTTAAAAACAATATATATATTTATTTCTTTTGGCATGGGGTTGCAAGTGAAACAACAGGGGTCGCAGCTGCGACCTATAGCAACCCTCAAATGACGTTCCTGGTGTACCGATGTGCAGAAGTAGATGTACAGTGTTTTCACACTAGCAGCATTGGAGTTGTTTGTTTGGCCTTTTGAGATATGTGTAAATTGGACCTTCTCACCACTGCAGGCCCCCACCACCCAGGGGTGGTAGAAGATTTAAGCATTGTGAAGAATCCTACCGGGTCCCACACTGAAACTCTGCCTAAAGTCTCCTCCCAGGTTGCGAGTGGGAGGCAGACCCTTTCTGATCCCAACCCTGGGGTTGGTGTACTGTGGGAGGATCACCTGGTAGGAGACATGGCCCAGGGTAGTGAGGTGATTCCGTGAGATGATATACAACAGTATTTTTCCTCTGACCGGATGACTCTTACCACTGTTCCTAAAGAGGTTTTGGTCTTCACTTAACCATCTTCCTCTGTGATAGCTAATTCTCATAGCCCTCTGTTAAAAGCCTTAAGGGAATTAAATCTACCCTTACAAATAATTCAGAAGTTGAAAAACCTAACGTTATTGGAAGAAACTACAAGTCCCAGAATCCTAGAGGTACTGAGATGCGGAAGAGGCCTGAAGAAGCTGGTAAATGTTGTAGTCAGGTAATTAAGCCTAGTAGCCATTGCAGTAGTCAGGCAGTTAAGGCTAATAGCCCACACCTGAAGATAACCATTGAACCTGTGAGGCATAAAAGGCCCCATCAGGAAAGGAGGAGAAGAAGGAGCTGGAACAAGAGCTGGAAGGCTGGCTGTAGTAGTAGTAGTAGTGGCAGAGGAGAAGTACAAGAGTGGCAAATCGCAAAAAAGTGGAAGAACAGAAGGGACGCCAGAATGTGGAGACAGCAGATTTCACCTGCAAGTTCCGAGAGAGTCCTGTTCTCGCAAAACCTTAAGTAGAAGTGGTAGAGGAAGTCAGGGAAGCAGTGCAACCCACAAAACCAGTGTCTATGAAGCTGGTGAGTGAAGCACAGTGCTCAAATACAGTGTGCAAGCCTTTGCCCCAAACTGTAGCCAGCTCCTACATGACTTGCGTATTGCGAAGGCGAGTGAAAGCTGTTTATTATATCTAAAGTCGTAATAACAATGGAATTGTAGCACTCGCGTATAACGTTAAAGATCAACACTCGCTTGAGAAGCTAAAATCATTGTAAACCATTGTTGAACTATTTATAATCCTGCCTAACTGACTGGTCGTGTGTCCCTAATTAACAAGAGGGAATGCTCCTTAAACCATTACCGAATACCTAACATTGCCTATATATACGAGTTACAAGTTAGATTAAAAGGAGGTTGCATGTACCTAATTGTAATTCCCAAAGGATGACAGAACTTCGTCCTTTGCCGTTACACGAGAATACACTTCTTTATTCAACTTTAAACCTTGAAATCCACTTTAAGGAGAGTGTAGTATCTTATATTATATATATATTTACCTTACCTTAATAAACTTACCAGATCGAACCATTCATGCTGTCCGTCATGATTGGTGACGAAGGGGGAAGACCCCAAATTGCAGGTACCTGGTGCCAGGGTCTTGTGAAGTGGTTGGCGACTTCACCTTATTAGTCACTGCACCAGCTCATCCCAGTTAGGGAGGAGAATCGGAGGTGGGGGCCAGTGGCGTAGCACAAAATGTGGAGCCCCCCCTTCGAGCCATGCTGAGGGGGCCCCCCAACTCAGCAAAAAATCACTGGTCGCGCCACACTCTGAGCCGGCATAGATTATCACACTTACACAATACCAACGAACGTGCTGCTGAAGGTATATGCCGCACACTGCACTAGCAGAACGATCTAAATATGTCTTTTAATGCACACACCCTTGCTCCAGCCTTGGCCGATTTCTGTAATCACACTTTCACCACTGGCACGTAACCCTCTTCCTTTAAGCACTCCCTTATGCATCCACTCGTCAAGAAGCTGTCTGCTGATCCTGCCTGCCCGGCAAACTATCACCCAATCTCCATCACCCCTTTCCTGGGCAAACTGTTGGAAAAGCTGGCCATCTCCCAGCTTACTCTCCACATGGAATCTGTTGGTTGTGCTCCATGACCTTCAGTCTGGCTTCAGAGATGCCAGAGTCGCGGAACCTGCTCTCCTGAACAACTGTGAAGATCTGCTCTCTAACCTTGATTCCAGCATTCCTTCTGTCCTCATCCTCCTTGATCTTTCCTCTGCTTTCGACACGGTCATCCACGCCATCCTGATCAATCCTGGTCAATCGACTCCATGAGTACCTGGGCATTATGGATCAGGCCCTTGAGTGGCTGACCTCCTTCCTCTTGGACAGCCCCTCCCAGGTCCAACTTGGTCCCTTTCTCTCTGCTCCATCCTCTCACCCTGGTTTTTCAACCTCTACTTGGCCCCTTTGGCCTACCTGATCTATACCTTTGCCTCTTACTTTCAGTGTTATGCGGAGGACACTCTGCTTTCCTTCAGGCTCCCCTCAGACTCCTCTCCTCTCTCGCTCATTCCTGACTGTCTATCCGCGATTCAGAATTGGTGTGCCTCCAATCATCTCTGCCTTAATGTCAGTAAGATGGAGTTCCATCTCATTTGGACTCGTGCCCCTGCTTTCCCTCTCTCACTCTGGCCGCCCGCCTTGGGCCCTCTTCCTTCGACATTCTGTGAGCCAAACAACCTTGGTGTCATCTTTGACTCCACTCTCTATTTCTCTTCTCACATCTCGGACGTTGCCAGGAAGTCGCAGTACCAGCTGCTCCTCCTCAAAGGTACTCTTTCCTTTATCACCTTCCCCCAGAAGCTCACAGTCTCCAGAGCCTTGGTTGTCTCTATGCTGGACTACTGCAACAGCCTCATTCCCAATCTGGCTTCCTCTACTGTCCACCCTCTGCAACTAATCCAGAAAAGGACTGTGAGAAGTATCCTTGGCCTCAATTCCAGAGATCGTATCTCTCCAGCCCTGAAATCTCTCCACTGGCTCCCAGTTGCTGCAAGGATTAACTTCAAGACCCTTTGCATTGTCCACAAGGCTTTCTGGGCCTGGGGCCCTTGCTACATCCAACGCACTCTTCCAAAATATCTTCCTTCTCAAGCCCTTTCCTCTGCTACCTACAACTCTCTAAGGGTTAAACACTTAACCAGGCAGAGAATGGGTGGTGGATCTCTCTCCTCTGCAGGCCCCTCCCTCTGGAATAGCCTCCCTGCCCCTCTCAAACTTGAGCTGGTCCACCTGAAGTTCCGGAAGCAGCTCAAACCTTTCCTCTTCTCTTCTGCTTTCTCTCTCCCTCCCCTTCTGGCCTACCTGACCTACCTGTCTGCTGTACCGACTGGTTGCTTGGCTACCCTCAGAGTCTCACTGAGTCCAGACTCTTTCTTTATCAGTCACCCTTGCACTGCCTCTGGGCCTACCACACACTTAGGGGCTGTAACTGTAACCCTACAGTCCCTTCATCTCCTTGAACTACCCAGAGCCGAGCTCCCCTGGCTGCACTTACTCAGAGCATTGCTGCCCTGTTTTTCCCTCTCCTCTCCCTTACACTTCCCCCCTTTTTTTCCCCTTGCACTTCTCGTTCTTGCACTTGCACGATCTGAATGACACAAGGCCTAGTAAGATTGTTTGTCTTGTCCTCCCTCTATTTTCCCGCCCTTGTCTTGTTGCGCCTAGAAACACTTGTGTACAGGCGTGTTATAAAGGACTTATATCATTTGATCACAGATGCCCAGAAAAATATACAAAGCCACAGTAAGAAGCGGCTAGACTGGCAGCACCCAAATGGCAGTCTACCCAGGTAATTCACTTAGCAGGACTGCTTTATCAGAAATGCCCAGTTAAACAAATGTCATACCAAACTGAGGAATGACTAGTCTGGCTACCAAAATGCCTCTCTAGCCACGAATACCACATATCATGCCTGCTTAGCCTGGACATGGACAACCTTTATGATTTGTTGCACTATCCTTCCCCCGCACACATCCCCCCTCGCTCCCAACCCTATCCGAACCTCTAAACTCAGCTCCAGGGCCCAGAATTACCTCCACGTCCCTCTTCCTTGTCCCAGAGCTTACATATGAGGTTCTTTGCCTCGTAGGTAAGTACTGGGATGAGGAAAAGTGGGACTAGGAGTAATGATGATTACAGGTAGCTAAGTCAGGCATTATCTCCATGTACCTCTAGCTCATCCCAATACTTGTGTATAAGAGCCTCATACACAAATACTGTCTCCTACACACTGGGACGAGGAAGACTAGGGACGAGGAAGACTAGGGTTAGGAGTAATGAGTAATCAAGGCATTAAACGCAAGTATTGGTGCAACACCATGGAGTTGACTGGGATTCAGCACTCCCTCCTCCATCCCCCTGAAATTTTGGGCTATGTTGACTCAACCTGGTCGACCTTCACAGCAGTTGCCAGACAGAACAGTATTATACAAAAAAAGGGGTGCCTGATTAAAGTCCCTGGTCCTCCAGGCGTCATATAACAATAATAAAATATTGGACCAACAGAACAGGGAATAGCTATTCACAACATTTATTTATTTACCAATACCAATAAATGTTCCATTTGTTGATTTCTAAAAACCTTTATTCACATATCAAAATGTTTTCATAAAAATGTATAAAATCAAACATAACAAACAATTATCTGCATCAAGCATTCATACTGATTCACTCCTACCAATCTTTCACTCTTTGCTTTGTTATCACAATATATGTCTTTTGGCCTCCTACATGGACAGCCTCCAATTTTTGTTTACACAATGATCAAAAAAAGTCCTCTATCCACTCCTGTGATGGTACTGCCTCCGTGTTCCTAATCACACAGACCTATGTCAACATAGGTCTGTGTGATTAGGAACATGTAGGAGGCCAAAAGACAAATTGCCTGATTCATGGAATTATTTGCGTGAAAAACAGAGATTTGCGTGCCTTTCTGCTAAAAAATCCCCATACTTCAAACAGGGATTTTGGGGCAGAAAGGCGCGCAAATCTGCGTTTTTCACACAAATAATTCCATGAATCAGCCTGAAAAAGATATATATATTGTGATAACAAAGCAAAGAGTGAAAGATTGGTAGGAGTGAATCAGTATGAATGCTTGATGCAGATATTTGTTTATGTTTGATTTTATACATTTTTATGAAAACATTTTGATATGTGAATAAAGGTTTTTAGAAATCAACAAATGGAACATTTATTGGTAAATAAATAAATGTTGTGAATAGCTATTCCCTGTTCTGTTGGTCCAATATTATATTATTGCCAGACAGAACAGGACACAGCTGTTAAATGGCACCTGGGTTTTGCTGTTAACAAAAGCCCAGCAATTACTAACATAAAGCATTTCACTGTTAGTACCTGCATTCAAATCCCACATTTTTTAGGCAATTGAAATCGTGATGTGGGTTTAATACTTGCATACCAGGGGAGTGATTGGAAGGGTAGGGATGCAGCAGGAGACCACTTATTCTCACAGCAGTCCATAAGTGGGTTCTTTCAACCTTACAGGAGAGAGTTAACTGCTTGTAACATTGAAGCTGCACTAGAATAGTCTCATTAAAATGCGTAAAGAAATGAGATGAGCCAAACAAATAAGTTTGCCCCACCCTCACCGCCCATGAAGTTAGCGCCTCTCCCAACATTTGAAGGGTTAGCCCCCCGAAATGTAGATTTGTTGCACCCCTGAACGCAAGCACACACACCATTCACCATATACACACACGTACACCCAGCCATCCATACATTTAAGTGCGCATTCTTTCACCATACAGAGACACCCAAGCAGTCATCCATACATTTAAGTGTGCACCCTTTCACCATACACTCACACAGGCAGCCACCTATACATTTAAGTGTGCACCCTTTCACCATACATGCACACCCAGGCAGCCACCCGTACATTAAAGTGTGCACCCTTCACCATACACTCACACAGGCATCCACCTATACATTTAAGTGTGCACCCTTTCACCATACACTTACACACACACACACGTCATGGGGTTGAGGGGAGCCCTAATTCTTCCCCAAAAATTGGGCCTCATTACAACTATGCCAGTCTGGAAACAACCGTGCCGGTAAGCGCACTGGCACCATTGTTTCCGGACCGGCCTATTACAGCTCTGCGAGAGGTTGCTATCCCGCCCGGCAGGTCAGACCAGACCTGCCATGCGGAACGGCACCCACCCGCAGAGTTCTCACGGAAGCACCGGCACCGTTATTAACGGTGCCGGTGCTTCAGTGGATCCCATTCCCATAGAGCCCAATGGAAATGGGGACTTACCGTTTGCCAGGGCCTGACTTCCCGGACTGACGGGCTTGTAAACCCCGTGTTCCCGGGAAGTCGGGCACGGTATATCATTACGGGTCCAGCGGCAACCTGCCGGTAGCACCGGCACGGTTACCGCCAAACCCGTAATGAGGTCCATTGTTTCTTTTTGAAGTCACTCTGACTTCATAAAGAAATTATTTCTGTTAAGGACCGAACCATAACAGCAATAATTTCTTTGGGAAGGCAGAGTGACTTCAAAAATAAACTATTTCTTTAAGTCATAGGGCTCCCCCCACCCCATGACATGAAGGCCTCCAGCCTAGGGTCTTCCATGCCATGGGGGGGGCGGAGCCCTGGGACTTCAAAAAGAATGTTTCTTTTTGTAGTCACTGCCTTAATAAAGAAATGATTTCTGTTACAGAAATCATTTATTTATGAATGCAGAGTAAATTGAAAAAGAATTTTTTTTTTTTGGAAAAAAATATATTTTTCTTTTTTTTTCTCCAGGGGGACCCCTCCCAGCACATGTGCTGGCAGGGT
Organism: Ambystoma mexicanum; assembly: GCF_040938575.1. Lineage (NCBI taxonomy): Eukaryota > Metazoa > Chordata > Amphibia > Caudata > Ambystomatidae > Ambystoma > Ambystoma mexicanum. The sequence continues at coordinate 1,037,845,161 of NC_090926.1, read as the reverse complement.
CCCTCTGCACCGCGAGGGCTGCGGGGGTCCCTGTTACGCCAGTGGTTGGGGCACCCAGCAGACAATCTATCGGTGCTGAATTAGAGGTCCAGAAAGCACCAGGGTACAGCTGAGGTCATTGGAAGAGAGGTACACTGGCATAGTGCACAGTTGTGCCGTGGTAGTGCCTAATACTGCCTAATAATACTTCCCAAGAGCAGTCGGAGGTGAGGTGACATAAGTTATGCCTTAAGTGGGATGGCTACACCACAGTGCAATGGATAACCCCAACCTGAATGTGACAGCGGCAGTGTCGGGAGCGACATAGCCTGAGGTGAGAGGTTGTGCCGATCCAAGTTGGGTGGGGTCACCCTTCTACCCGTTGCTGGGATTAGTATGGCGCACCAATCAGTGGGTGTCCACGCCTTATGGTGATTCCTGCGTGGCGGCTCCCATAGTGATGGTCCACAGTGTTGCTGCTTTATGGCCATATTAGGAGCAGGCTGGGCTATAAAGAAAGATATAAGGCCACCATCTCTGGAGGTCAGGCAATCGGAGCATCACCATCGCAATAGTCCCGCAGTTATTTCGGGGACATGCAGAGCCTGGACATTTGTGCAAACCTATGGTGGCCATTTTGTTCATCTAAGAAGGAAATCTGTGCATTGTGCTTAATCCAATTATATCTGGATCTGTGATGGTAACCCTAGCTGGATTTTTATCGTTTTGTAGGTCTATCCCTCTACTTATAATATCGGAACTTCTTTTACAGTTTTAGTTGGACATTCCCAGCTTAAAATCGGTAAGTGGCAGTGTGAGATAGTTTTGTCTGAAGACAGCTCGGTAATAGTGGACATTCTGTCCGGAAGGTGATACCACCATACAGAATGTTGAGCCACCACCCACGTTTTTGGCCATACCAGGGGAACCACCAATCGCCTGGGAAAACTGGAAAAATGTATTTAAATTTTACTTTGTTGCTTCAGGAGGTGAAAGATATTTTAATGAAAATTCTCAACATTGATGTGTTGCTTACGGGCAGAAGCAGTGAGAATAATAAAAAAAACTGTCTGATGTTGTGGAAGAGGGGGAAACAGATGGGGTAGAGGGGATGGGGAGGTGTTGTATGGGATGGCAATGAAATAATTCCAGGTGCAGTTTGGGAAACAGATTAATAGTGTGTTGGAAAGGTACATGGTTTTCTCAAGGAAACAAGGTGTGGGGGAAACGGTGGAATCATTTGTGGCAGATCCTTGGGTACTATTGTCATCTTGTGAATTCACAGGGAGGGAGGATGAATATATCAGGGATCAGTTAATGATGCACACGTAAAACCCAAACATTCAGGAAACGAGGAGTTAGTGCAAGCTATAGCTGCAAATGTGGAGGAAAAAGATCCTGGGGTTGGCGCAGCCATGGTGTGTGCAGTAGGAAAATATAATAGAGCAGGAATAGGAACACACTGGGGGAGTCAGTCATCGACAGCGCGTTGGAGCCATGTACCGTCACAAGATATATGCAAGGGGCAATGTTCTAGGTGTGTTTTTGAAAAACATGACATGAATGCCAAAGAATGTCCGGCTATGAGAGTCAAATGCAGGAGGTGTGGCAGATGGGGCATTTTGCCAGATTGTATAAGTTCAACAGCAAGTCTCTGGAGGCTGACAGAAATATCCAGTATGTTGGAGAGATGAAAGGGGAGTGGGCCAATAAAACTATTCACAATGGGGGTGAAGTTGAGGAGGATGAGGAAGGGGAATATGTTCCACCTGAAGTTGAGATCATAGTGGCTAGATTCTCAGTGAAAACATTAGCTGACTCGGGTTCCCCGTATACCATAGTTTCAGAGGCAGTGTACAAAGAAATCTGGGGAAATGAGGGCCATGTCTTACACATGTCCGACATAAGGCCAAGAGCGTAGAGAGGTGGAAAGATTTACATAATGGATTTTTTGTGGGGTGACATTGCTTAAGGTGCCAAACACATAAGGGCAAAGATTTATGTGGCAGTCAAGGGTGATTGTTTACTGGGGTGGCGTCACCAAGGAAAACTAGGCCTCAAACTGCACCCAGGTAAAGAGCTACAGGTGAGATCTGTGGGATTTAACAGAGCAGAGAAATTCACCATGGAGTTTGGGTTCAGATTCAAACAGGTGTTTCGACAGGGCATAGGGAAATTGAAGGGGTATTGCCATAAGAGCCAGTTGTCTTTGCATGCAATGACATGTGTGCACAAAGTGAGGAATCTCTCTTTAAGAGTGAGAGAGAAAGTAAGGGAAGAGGTGTGTGGCCTCTGTGAGCAGGGTGTAATTGAACCCATAGAGAGCAGCGAGTAGCTGTCCCCCATTTTCGTCACCGAATGCCCTGATGGGTGGATTACATTATGTGTAGACTTTAGGGATTTAAACAAGTCTATCTGGGTCAACAGGCATCCTTTACCCATGGCTAGTGAAATGCTCAGGACTATGGAAGAGGGTGAATGGTATAGTACGCTTGATCTCTCATCTGCATATTACCAAGTAGACTTACATCCTTTATCACGCACCTTAACAGCCTTAATCAACCCAATGGGTGCCTGTCAGTTTAAGAGAATGCCTTATGGTTTGGTATCAGCATCCGCCGTCTTCCATAAAATAATGGAGGATCTGATGGGGGACATACCTGGGGTGAAATCCTTCCAGGATGACATCTTGATTGGGGTCAGAGATGAGACTAAGCATAATGCCAGAGTGTATGAAGTGTTACAGAGATTGAAAAGAGCGGGTTTGACTGTCAAAATGGGGAAGTGCCAGTTCAAGGTGCACCAGGTATCTTATTTAGGTCACAGGCTCACAAAAGAGGGAATGATACCACGTCCAGAGATGGTGGATGCCATTTTAAAAGTGAAATCCCCAGCTAACAAAGACGAGTTGAAGTCTTTCTTAGGACTTATAGAATTCTATTCAAAGTTCTTTGAGAATTTTGTTGTGAAAACACGTGTTGTTAAATGTAAGGAAGGAGTTTCTTTGGGGACATGTGGAGGAGGGGGCATTCAGGAGGTTGAAGGAATCAGTAGCTAATGCCCCTACCTTACACAGGTTTGAACATATGTCTGAGACCATTTTGTCGGTAGACTCATGTGCCATGGGATTAAGCGCTGTGTTAAGTCAGGTAAGGGACTGTAAGGAAGTAATTGTGGCTTAAGCATCCCGAGCATTATTGGATACGGAATCTAGATATTCCACGATTGAACGAGAGAGTATTGCATGCTATTGAGCCTCTATGGGGTTTACCCTCTAAGCTCAGAAGTGATCATAAGCAATTGGCACATTTGTTTTCTATGAAGGGCTTGTGGTTGGCGACCCCCATAATTGCCAGATGGTTAGCTGCCTTGCAGAGTTTCAATTTCACTGTTGAGCGCATCACTGGACAATGTAACCCTGTAGCTGACTGTTTGTCTAGAGCTCCCTTAGACAGTTGTGTATCTGTGGTTGATATATGTGATGAGTGGATCATGCAAGTTGAAGGAACAGTGATCAATGCTTTTTTGAAAGTGGTTTGGTTGGACGCGGATTGGAAAGGACCACGAGATGAGGTTAGCAACAGAGAGCATGAAGCAGGGGTGGAAGTTGGATGAATCCATAAGATCTCTGTACTATAAGTTCAGAGATTAATTGAGCTGGTCTGAATGGGGTTTAGCTTGTGGTGAGAGGGTGGTTCCTCATTTCCTCCTGTTTCCCTGTGGCATGAATTGGCCAAACGAGCCCACAAGGGACATCTGGGCAAACGTTTATCCAAGAGGAGACTTAGGGCTGGTTGTTGGTGGCCGGGGCATTGATGCCCTGGTAGATGAGGAAGTGGGGCTGTGCATGCCTTGCAGTCTAAGGGAAAAACCCGTCAAAACTCAGAAGGCGGAGAGGGGCCTTGTGGACATTCCCGAGAAGGCGTGGGAGAAGGTTGCCATCAATTTCATGGGCGCTGTGAGCAAGTTGGGGCGAGAGCACAGGTTTGCCATAGCTGTGGTTGACTATGCATCAAGGTGGTTTGAGGTTGAGTTTTTGGAAAATATCCCGACCAGCATTGTGAATGATTTTTGCGAGGTAGGGGTATCCCAAGATATTCATATCTAAAAACGGTGTTCAGTTAGTGTCGAGTGAAATGCGAAAGTATCTCAAACTACATGGTATTGAGAAACACCACACAGCTTTATATAACCCTAGGGCAACCGGTTTAGTCGAACGCACTAATCAGATAATTAAGGAGTCTATCCAATTGTCCAGAGTGAATGGCATGGATTGGAAAAACGGCATGCGTGAAATGTTCATGGCTCACCATGACATTGCACACGTGTTGACGAAGGTTTCACCATTTGAAATGATGAGGGGAAGGAGAATGCACTCTGACCTATACCCTAATTCGTTGATGTATAACTGTGCTGTTGAAAAGTATGAGCGTTTGGGGGTGGAGCAAGCAGTAAGAGTGGGCAATATTGTGAGGATTAAAAAACCCTTCTGAGTACCAAACGGGTGCTCACAATACTTTGAACCCATTAAAGTGATAAAGGTAGGCGAGAAAGATGTTTCAACCAGTGATGGTAAATGTTGGAGCATGAATCAAGTGGCTATTGTCAGGCACCCCGAAGTAAGGGAACATGTTGTGGAGAGTTCACGTTACTGTGCGTTAGAGGTTGAACAGTATTTTGAAAAGTCTATAAGCAGTTGTCTAGCTCACATTACTGACCCCTCACAGCATCTTCACTGCCATACACCATATTTTCTGTGGAACTGGGCCCCCTGAACATATATGGTCAGTCTGAGTCTCAAGTGACAGAAGCCCCCGTGAGGACAGGGCCACTGGCTCGAATGCCTGTTGAAAAGTTTTTGGTCTCTGCATTGGGACAATGTAGTCTTACCAGGAAGTAGAGAGCTCCAAATGGCTGTGGATAAGGATTTTGTCTCTGTGTGGATCAAAGTAGTCTGCCAGGTAGTACAGAGCTCCAGTGTCTAAATAGTGTCTTTGACTGTTTCCACATAGTGTCTTTGCCTGCCTTGGGGTTACACAGCACTCATCTATGTTCCCACAGTTTGCACCCTGCACCAGGATAACAGCAGGGCAGGCGATGATGTGCACTGTTGTGATGAAATCAGACACCTCTGTGGGGCAGACACCCACAGAAAGAATTTGAGCGAGTTGGCCCTCCCACTGCACCCATTGCTGCAATGGAGCACTACTCTGGGGTTATTAGATGATGTTCGGTCTGTGCCACACCATTCCTTCACACAGAAGAATGCTCACAGCATGCGTTGATGAGCACTACAATGCAGGCCTTCCCAACAAGCCTGCCACTAGTTGGTAGGATTCCCAGGCAGTCACAGGGAACTGTAAGAAACTCATGGTGGCAACAGTAAAGACAGACACAAGTGATCACAGTTCAAGGGTGTTTATTAAACTGTATAAATGGGTGATAAAAACACCAAATCTAAACCTAAATCTAAGAAGGGAGCAAGCTACGACCATCAAACAGTTATAAGGCAGTCCTAGTGGCATCTTGTACAATAAAAGGGCCTATGCTAAAAAAAAAAAAACTCTTGCCAATCCTTACAGCTAAATACAATAAGAGTGTGGAATAGTGTTCAGAAGAAAATAAAGAAGTGTTAAAAAATGATAAGTCAGGATGTTATAGCCAGGGTCTCCCTTCCCCACATTTTGAGCACAGTACAAGGCGGGACTCCTGAGCACAGCAGACTCTCGGGCTTCTCTAGCACGAGTTTACAATTCCTTTCAGCACTACTTGGACTTTCGCTGGTTAAGTCTCTTTTCTACAAAGTCTTTTGCCTCTGAGGGCCGGATGTGATAAAAAATAGCAAAACAAAGTTCCTTTCCGTATGTACATTGGGTGATGACTTTTCACCTTTGGGTCCCTCTCTTCCGGGCTCAGACCCTTCTTGAATGTTAGCCTCCCTCTATCGGGTTCACTACGGCTTTTTACTCAAAAGATTTCACCTGTTGTATTCACGATTCTCAATGCCTTTTTAAACAATCTTGCAATCTTTCACTGTGGACATCACTTAGTCTGGTTCACTCATGTTACCACAATGTTCATGGGGTTATCGTTCTTCACCCTGTTCTGCAGGCATCCCTCAGCAGGGTTCACATTTGTCAGTTACACAGTTCACTTTGCTTTATTCCAATACAGGCCTTACTTCCCTTAGTTTTCCTCTTGGTTTCGATCAAAGACTTTCGATTGTACAACGGGTTTTACTCGACCCTTGTATGACCACTTTGACCTCTTGCGTCAGGCTCTCCTAAGGCCTCCTGGTATTTGTAGTTTCAACAAAATGGGGACCAACCAGAGTCTTTTCAATGAGCGCCAATGAGGCGCCGGACTATTCTGCAGCTGGTCTCTCTGGGTTTGTTTAACAGTTCTGCAACACATAAGGTCTTTGTTCTTTGATTCACATTATGTTGCCACTTGCAACCTTTGCTCAACACAGTTCGGTCTGCTATCGGATCTCCCTCCGACTCACCGGCTGTGATAAACTGCTTGGTGTTTCTTGTCTCTGGAGTCAAGGACGGTACCACGATAGCAAGTGTCTCTCCCTGTCTTGTTTATCAGTGTAGGAGGACTCTGTGCACTGTTGACATCTGTTACACCATGTGGCTAGCTGTTGTTCCTAGCCTTATGATTACGTTCAGGGAGGCTTTGCTGGTTTGGGTCGAGAAGAGCAAGGGCACATCCCTCCTTGTCGTCCTTTCGATTCCCGCCGCCTTTCTCCTCCTCTTGAACTGTCGTCCTGGAATAGCTGCCTCATCGTGTGGTCTGCCTTGCTCAAAGTGTGCTCTTGTGCTCCACCTTTTATCCCTGTGGGCAAGGGAAAGGGCTGTCAGGTGTATGTGGTTATTGTCAATTGCCTGACTCTGCCTGACACTTGTATTGGGACATGTCAGGTAAACGGCCCTGGTGTTAATCCGTTGTCTTTCGTGGTGTAAGAAAGTGTTTGTGTCGGAAAAGAGGTGGGAGTAGAACTCCTGGATATCCTACGGGGTAGGATGGGGAAAAGAGGTTATAAGGAATGGGTACCACATCGTCACCCGCGGGTGTCCCACTTCCACTCCCTGAGAACCCCCCATCCAGGCGATCCTCCCGCACTGGTCCACCCCCAGAAACTGGATCCAACAGCGATGGCCGTGTCCCAGCCACCTGGATGACAGATCCCCGGGGACACCTTCACGTTTCTCCAGAACACACAATGATTTGTGACTCAGGCATCTGCAAATAATGACAGGAATGAGAAGGCACGACTCTGCTAGTGTGTAATAATACATTCAACGTCATCATAAATGTTTACGCGTGGCAAGCTGAATGAGCCAATGAGATCCCCATCTTCCATTCCCCCGGTAGAGACAGGTGGCTGAGTATGCAGAGTTTACGTGGAGTGCACTAGAGTTTAGGTTGCTTGTCCCAATGACAAGGGCCATCGTTAACGAGTCTACTCCGGGGTCTAGGAGGATGGGGACAAAACTCCTGGATGTTGTACCCTGTTAAAGTCAGAGAGGGCAAGTGACAATGGTGTCTGATACCTTTTGAACTTGCCCATAGCTTTCTCTGTTTCTTATACATGTTTCTTTTCCCATTCCCAGTGAAGAATTGTATGGTGAAAGTGGCCTCTTTGGGCAAAGCTAACGCTGTATTTTTGATGAGCTAGGACTGGGTGTGCGCTATAATATTTCCCCCAAGAACAACATATGGCGCTACGAGTGTGGATATAAGTATAAATACAAATTGTATACAATTTCTGGTCTCTGAATTTCACTCACCAGATCCCTGATCTTATCGATGCAGAACTATTACAATATTGTTTACACTGGTCTCCCTAGATTTCAAACACACAAAATGTCCATCTAAGGGCAAAGAATTATGGGCATTCCTTTTGAGACCACTTCAGCAAATTGTAAAATGCTAAACCCTCAGTACTTCACACAAGGCCTCCTGAGACAGAGAACTGAGCACTAGAATAGAATTGTTAATCACAACGCCCCGCCCACGAACTTTGCGCAGACAACCACCTTTCTGATCACCTTGAGGAGGTATCCCTCTGGGAGATGGTACAGTGTCATGCCGCTAACAGGAGATTGGCCTGGAAGACTATTGAATGTACCATTGGTTGAAGAGAAGAGCTGACATCAGATTCAGTTTGTGACCACAGATACAGTTGGTCTTTGCTTCCGAAATCAGAGAACAGATTGTTGTCAGCGCTGGGCCTCAAAGTACTCTTCAGTATGTACTTGGTGAACTGGTCCACAAGATACTTAAGGCCAGAGTTCCATATCCTGTGCCTGGTGACACAGAAGGTCCCACACATTATTCCTACTGATTGTTAGCTAATGGAGAACTTCCAATTCTCCTGAAATGTGTTCTTGTTTTTCCAAGATCACTGCTTGATAGGCATACTTGTCTTGTATGTCATGTAGCCTTTTGTATTAGGCATACCTAAAAAGAGACTAATACAGTAATCAAGTTTTGGGGGGATCAGGCTTTTCAAAATCCGAATTTTCTGTGACGGATTTAGAGCTGGGAACACAGTGCAAGGAGATTCAATGTAAAGCAACAGCCTTAACTGTCTCTGAGATGTAATTAAAGAAGGACTGAGATTAGTCAAATGGCACTCCCAGATTCTTCACACACACCGCTAGAGCTCATACTGGGCCCAAACGTCTTTGGGCCACCACTTGGGAGAGATTGGGTCAGTGGTGTGATTACAGATCAGCATCGCAGTTTTCACCAGATAAGTCCCTTGTTGGTTTATGGCCCCTGATAGCTTGGTTAGCTGATAGCATAAACTTGGCCAACCGTCTATCAGCTATCAGGCCGGTGGCTCCAGTTGTATTCTTAGTTTCAGGTTGTCGACATGACCATTAAAGCCTGTTCCAAAATGGTGAAGGATTTCCATTAAGGGTTGGGTGCAGGTGTTAAAGAACCAGAGGGATAGTGATGAACCCTGAAGTGCACAGCATGTCAGACTGAATGGTGTTGTGGGTTACTGGAGACTGTGATGAGCATGCAGACTGCACATATCACCCAATAACCTAAGGATGAATGGTCTGTGAAATTGATTATGGATCAGACAGACAGCTGTAAAATGTTTTGTCGTGAAATAGACCTGAACCGTAATACTACTGCAGCATAAATGAATAGTTAGGCTCCAAAAGACCCCAATGAAAAAAATGAAACTGTGTTTAAGTGATGGTTGACTTGTGCTGGGAATCTGAGCATGAGAAAGGTGCGTTTCAGCGAATACTCTGCAATTGCCACTTACATAGGCAGAAAATCTTTGGGTTAGTACAGTCCTGGGGCAATTGCTCCTTAGGTGTTCAGAGGTTACGATGCAGTACTGCATAGGCGTAGGCACAGCACTAATGGGGTGAACTGGAGCACTTTGTTGGTTTGTCACAGCTTCAGTGGCGACTAAGAAATTATTCTCAGGGCATGAAAATAAAGAAAACAGCATGTACTCCTGATGCCATAGAATATGCTTTGGGGCATTCTCTTTTTGTTTGTTGCTGTCCTTGCTGTTTACTGTGACACTTAATGGGATCTCGTCATTTCTCCCCAGAGAGGAGTCCATCCCTGTGAGGCTAGAGAGGTGAGTCCGCTAGGCAATATTCCCCCTAGGGGTGGCAGTAAGCGGGGCCTCACAGCGAGAGATAAGGACTCCCGTTCCATGAAGGAAATCCCTAATCCTCTTTCCTATGAGACCCTCAATATCCCAAGAAATCCAACCTGAAAAAACAACTGTTTGCTATTGTAATATCTCTTATTTTCCTCAACCAAAACCAGAGAAAAGAAGAATGGAAATAGGTTGGAACCCAATAATACTGGGAAGAAGAAGAGTAATAACACTCACTGCTTCATTGAAGATAGACAGTACTGGTAAGAGTTGGCCCCTAGGAGGCATTAAGAATGCCTCTTGGAAACAATGGAAGGACTCTCATCCTCCGCTGTCGAGGACCAAACAACAGGGAATTAAAGCAGATGAAGGACTTGCTGAAGAGAGAAGCCGGTGTCGAGCCAGCTCAGCCCAGGAAACACAAACCAAGGGAAGAGAAGTCCATGGAAAGAAGCTGGTTCTCAGTCGAGGGGACGGTGTGAAACTGTTAGAAAAGCACTCCGTGTGCTGGTGAAGAACTAATTCACTTGAAGATTGGCATAATCCAGACGGTGGCAGGACCTCAGGGAGGTGGAACGTTTGGTTCGCAAACAACGCCGGAACCGCCTAACCAACAGCTCAGCAGAGCCGCAGTGGCACCAGAAGCCGGAAAGATAAAGGCTTGGAGCATTTACCAAACAGGAGCCAGCCGCGACCCCAAGAAGAACCAGTGACGCATACCCGCTGAGTCAAAGGTAACGGGCATGGCGGGAGAACCGGGAAGAGTCCGGGGAATTACAAGAGCCATAGGAAAAGCCAAGAGTACTACAGGAGTGATCTCCTGCACCACAGAGAGTGTGAAAATCATAAGAAAAGTCAAGAGTGCTATGGGAGTAATCTCCCTCGTCACAGTGATTAAAAGTTTATGAAATAAGACAAGAAGACCTTGGGAGATATCCCTCATATCACAGTAGTGGGGAAAACGACCACCACAGTCTAGAAGATTTATGGAGACACCTCCCTCGTCATAGTAGTTGGAAGAGCAATACCCTTAACCAAGGCCCAGAGAACAGAAGAGAGATTCTAAATGACCCACAGTTGGGGAAAGAGCCATTTTGTACATTGAGACCAAATAGTCATTGAACACGTGATAAAGACCGAAGAAGCCTCTTTTGGAGCTTCTGGGGATAATCCGAACTATTGCAAGGGACAATAAGAAGATCAGCCACTAAGGCTGAGCATGCCGGGCCAGGAGAAGAGAGTCATTCTCCTGAGGCCCTTTTTGTTTTTGCTGAATCCTTTTGATTAGTGGTAGGGTCAGAGTAGGATAGTTTTTTGGTCAGAGGACAGACCTTTTACTTTGGACAACCACCCTGACGACGGCCACCATAATCAGAGTTCTGTTAGGTAGGGCAAACCTTTTAGTTATAGGAAAAGGTTGGTCTTTTTCTTGTTATTTCAATAAAGGCTTTGTGTAGAATGCCACCCCTTTGTCCGAGTCCACTTCTGACTTACGACACCACTTCCCCCTGGCTTTCATTTCATGCCCACTAGGCACATATAGCACAAGTTTGGAGCAAGTTCATAAGATGTCGGGCTGTCGCAACCATTAATGGTGCTTATTGCTTGATGATGTTTGAAGAATTATCGTCTTTACCTGTAAGAGCATTGCCCACCTAATATTGGAAATCTGTTTTGTTACTTAAGAAAATAATAAAACGTATTTATAAAAAATATGAAACATTGTAATTCTTGACTCACTGTGTTAATGCTAAACATTCACGCGCTGTATACATTAGGGGTAATAAAGGATTAAACTGATTTGAAACCCAGAAGGTGGACGGATTACTTAGTTTGACGGAAAATAATGGTTCTGACCTGGCACAGAAGGTTAGACACTGGACCCAGAAGAAATGGTGCAAAGGGCACTGTTTATTTGAACCAGGCAAAGTTACAAGCCCAACACAACACATGTTTGACGGTATTGGCTCAGAAAAGCAGAACGCAGAAGTGTATCACATAACAAGCACTGGAATTAAAGTCCTCAGAGACTCAGGAGAGTGGGGTTCTTGAGTTATATGCTTGCCCCTTTGTATAGGCTCATAGTTGATGAGAGATGTCAAGTATGTGTAAAATGTATTTTAGTGTAAACTTTAAATGGCTTTTCTGTGATTTTATAGACAATTTTCAACATCATAGACACTTTGGTAGTTGAGTCCTCTGAAAATAATAAAGAAAATCCAAAAGGTAACAGTAAAGTAAGAATGAATGACAGAATTACTAAGACTTGTTTAAGATACAAAATACACCAGATTGCCTGAAAAAACGCAGATGCGCCCATCATGTCAGGCAAGATCACACGCACCGGATGTGCAATTGCACACCAAAGATGCTTTGGCGCTCCATCACCCACTTCTCCAGGATAGAGGCTTGGCATAACTCTAAAATGCTTCTGGTGTCTCAGAAAAGGTCTAGAGAGCATTAATGTAGTTTAGAGTTACAGGAGTGGGCCCGGCTCCCAATGATGCGCCTAGGACCTTCCTGAGCTGCCCCGCATGACAATCAGTTGTTTCGTAAATAAACAGGGCGCACCGCATACAGATACTTGGCATAGCCTTCAGGGCAAGGAAAGGATCCGGTGCTATTTGTGGGGACAATGGACATGCTCATCTTAAAGTCCTGGACATCAGAGATATAAGAGCCCTGGCAGAGGAAGATGGCCTTGTTCTCGTACTGAATGCTGGCATCAGTGCTGGAGCTGCTACGTAGGCCCAACATGGGCAAGCTGGTGGATGAACACTTGTAACCATTGTTTGCACAATCCTGGGAATTGGCAAGGTACACAGCAGTCCAGGACTTCTGCTGGTTGTTGAAGACAAAGCTGCTGTGCTTTGGGGTTGTGAAGGATGTGGCTGGATTGTAAGACACCATGCGGCCAAATTGATTGTATTGGTTGTGCTGGTGTGGGTTATACTGCGGCGACTTTGAATCTGGTCGCTTTTTATTGTGGTAGCTCCAATTAGTGGAAGTGTAGATCCTAGGAAGGTACATATCCTTGCCTAAGTCCTTGTGCTGCTTCAGTTTGGCAAATGTCACAGTGTGGAACTCTAAGGCCTGCAGGATCATCTCTTGGAATATGGGCTGAAAGTTCTTGTAGATAGACAGATTAAACTGGAGCTCAAAAAGATGCTCAGGCTGCATCATGGGAAATCGGATCTCCTTGATCAACTTCTGGGTGCTCTCATTCCCTGGGTCCTGGACAGAGCGCCAACTCTCCAGGGCCTTCAGGAGGAAGAGCTCGCTGGGAACGACTACGTCAGTCCTAGATAGCAGGGCTCGGAGCTGCTCAGAGGTGAGTCTCAGCCAGGCTGCAGACTGAGAGAAGGCTTCACAGTTCCAGGCCAGGTACTGCAGGCACAGGCCTTCCAGCAGGGCGTCCTCGCTGGAAATAGCATAGCTGTACAAGTCCAGCTGGGTCTTGAAGGTAGAGTCTGCTGGGAGGACCAATGCGAACAGCTGCCCACAGTACTCCTGAAGCGCTGTGACACCATACATTGACGCCATTTTATGAATACACTTCACTGAAGAAAAGAGCATTTCGATTTTTTTGGTGTAAAGATACCTGGGGTGGAAATAAAAGAGAATGCATTTCAACATTACACTAAGGGAAGACATGAATCTGATGGAACATAAGAGGTTCAAGAAGGCAGCAGTACATTGAATAGGCTGGCTAGTTTCACCTGAAATGTGAAGGGCTTGGAATAAAATCATTAATTACCTGGAACAATAGTTTTGCAACTTGATATGCATTATAGATTTATAATATATGGCAGGCTTCAATAACCACATAAAAGTCTGTAAATAATGTTCTTATGGATGGTTGGTTGTGACACTTCTACTCACCTGTAATTAAAAATCCCAAACCCAAAGAAAGCCACAATGTACACAGTAACATGAAAAAAACAATGCGGTTTAGGGGGCATGAAGGAAGTGGCAAAGCTACTTGGCAGTATAACCCCTATAGAGAAACCCAACTTAAATAAAGCCATGTCAGCCAACTCCTTCTACCACACAGACACCCACAGGCCACAAATCCCCTAGGTCTAGAGAGAAAGCACAGCACTAATAAGATTGTGCAAGGGCCTTCCGCTATAACTGTGCAATGTCCATCAATCTTATCTCAAGCCTCAGTTGCAGCTAGTCCTGGACAAATTCCATCAGAGCCCCAAAGAGACACCAATCCAAATCCTAAAGTTGCACGCTGACTTTCGGGGGCATCTGGGCACCGACACCTTCACCACGATGCTCAGGTTAACGCAAGACTCCCCCTGCAACTTTGATGACACAGTTCAAGGAGGATTCTCAATACCCCATGGCAGACCCTCAGTTGCAGAACCTGGGTGTTTTCCGGACTCACATGTCAGCTAAATGGGAGACAAGTTCTCAAGGCGCATTTTGGTGCACACTGGGAACTGCCATACTGCAATGTTGGGTCCAATCCGATGTGGCACTGGAACCCCTGCCAACGTTTCAGAGGCTCGACGCTCAAACGCTTATTTTTCCCACTGAGACTCTCGTGGTACACACCTCCTCCAAGGGCCAATTGTCACCACCACGGGAATACAAAGAAATGTAGCTTACTCTGTGCCCCACAGCAACAAGGCTGGTACTCAAAGCAACAATTGATTTATTCAGTCAGTTTCTTCTCCAATATTGGTTAATAACTACACCAAAATGTATTCAATAAAATGCGTTGTATTTGGATGTTACACCAAATCCATGAACAATCTAGGTATTTCAATGGATTTTGGAATTTTCATTACTCCTACATTCCATGGAACCGCTCTGAATTTCTTTGCGGAAGTGCCTCAAATGTCAGAAAAATGTGGCCACATTTCCAAAATTGTAGTTTTATTCCTGGAATTTTACAAACCTTTGTGAAATACAACCAACAAGTGTAGCCCACCAACCCAAAGCACTGAAAACCCACACACAATTTCCGGAAATATTTCAATACAGAGAGACTAATTTTGACAGCCCCACAAAACAATATGGAGGCAGGAAAAGATGCGTATTTGATGCAATTTTAGATAGAATCCCGTGCTTTGAGCAGGAAGCGGAGTTTAAAATCTGCTTCTTTGTTGCCCCACTTCATGCTGAGAATCCTCATGCGTCTCCACCAGCATCACGATGTTGATGCAGATCATGGTTTCCTATGGACCCTGCTCACCATTCTGCATGTGTGAAGACCAGGGAGGGTTCTTTATTAATGGTGACCGCCACACTTTTACATGGCTGCAGCCATTACCACCATGTGCACATGCACAGATGGTGGTGTTGTAGGTAAATTATCCTCATGACAGGGATATAGGAACAGAAACCCGGGGTTCATCTGGTCTCCCGCGCATACATCAGCTCCATGCAGATAACAAAAATCCCCACGACTGACCCCAGGTGTGGATGCAGTGTTCTTGCAGTATGTTCTGATGGATTATCCAGCATCACTAAAATAAGACGATCAATAGAATTTCGGATTATCAAGGAATTGATTGGTGAATTTTTTGGGCTCATGGAAACTGCAAATTTTTGTAAAATAACGTCTAGTCACTGAGCTGGCATTACAATGTATGCCTTCTTGAGCCAAGCATGTAGTGCCAAGTGAAACAATGTTTTGTCTGGTGCTTCATATAGGGGTTGCCAGGTTTCGAAATTGCACCATCTCTGCTGGGACTAGAGACCCACTATGGCTGCTCAGGCAGCCCCCGGGTGTCTAGGGTTTCTGTGTAACAGGAGCCAGGATGCAGGCTTTTGCTGCACCATCCTGCAGAATCCAGCAAGATACGGATACATCTCCTTTGGCCCAAACCCTTTCTTCCTTTGCGGCCAGTGCTTCTAATGGGCATTGTGACGAATCACAGTTATTCATCGCTTCTCTCCAAGGGGAAGACTCCGCCTATGCGGCCAGGGAGGTGAGCCTGCTCTACAAGACCCTCCCTAGAGGTCGAGGCAAATGGGATCTCACCAGGAGAGACTCCCCCTTTCAGGACAACGACTGCCCTTCCTGTGAGCAACTCCCTAAGTCAACTACCCTAGCTGCATATATGGGACTATTGTCTATGAAGAGTAGTGTGGCATCTTTACGTTTGGCTGAAGACAATGTGAAAAGAAACATGTGTGGAAGAAAAAGGGAAGATGTCTCTTTAACCAGAGACGTGTATTTAACAGAGACGAGTCAGAACAGAAAGAGAAGGAGAGTGCTATGTGCAGGGGACACCCCCTGCCATCATCACGCCATGTGAAGTTATAGTCAAACCAGGTCGCGGAGCCAACAACCTTTGAAGAGCGAGCGAAACACATTCATAGGCGCAAGAGACCCGGCGTATGCAACCACAAAGGAAGCGACGAGGAACAGAAAGTGGAGACCCGAGCAGCGAGAAGAGACAGAAGCATTACCCAAGCATGAGCCATGCAACCCTTCCTCGCACAACAAAAGGTACCAGGGAAGTCGGGAATAGCAGGAGGCCACCGGAAAATCATTATATGCATAAAGAAGCTCGTCCGAGTCCTAAGGACGAGAACAAAACTATAAAATCAAATGATTGGAACTGTAAAAACCAGAGAAAGCACATAACTAACAACCCGGTCGGAGAAGACTGGTGTACCTTTGTACCGGTGTCTTTTACAAGGGCTGGGACCCATACAAAAGTAAGAGATTTAACCAACCCAGGCGGGGAGCCAACAGAGACTGGGATCTACAACCCTGGGAGGAAGGGCAAGACCCCTTTATCTACAGAGTGAAAGGCTGGAGAAAGAACAAGCCAGAAACACAGAAAGAGAATGACGAGATAAAAATCGTCAGTGAACAAGCTACAAGAGGAGGCAGCCTCAGAGAGAGAAACCTTGGCAAAGAAAGCCTAAACGAGAATCAAGGCAAACATAACTTAGGAAAGCCTGAGCAAAGAGACTGGGAAGAACATATATGTGACAATACGAGTGTGAGGAATTACTGGAAGGAAATGTATTCAAGAACTATGGCCACAGAATGCACGAGACCCAAGAGTTTTCTTGAAGAACTACAAGACTTGATAAGAGAGACTATCAAAGGAGATTACGCTAAGAATTAAATAAAACAAAAAGAAACCTGTATATAAAAAGACTATCCAAGAAGAAGAAAAGACCAGCGGAAGAGAGACATTTTTTGGCACATTTACATTAGTTATATTTAGTGGTAGGGTCAGATAGAGTTAGATTGGACGCAGGACATAGTAACTTTGGACCTCCTGACATCTGACGAGCACCTTTAGTTCCTTTAGATAGTCAGGGTATTCCCTTTAATAGGGACAGATAGGCATTATGCTTATTTTCATTGACGTGAGTACAGAACGTCCTCAACGTGTTTGACTCGTTCTTCTAACCCACCATAGCATGTACTATTCTGATGGACACATAGATGTATTTTGATGGTAATGGTCTAGTTAAGAATGCTTGGCTTGCTTAGTGCATGGCAGGGGTTGCTCATCCATAATGGGATACCAGCCTGCCACACATTATGGTGGAGTCATGCCAGCTGCGTGAAAACACTGAGCATTCCCTCAGCTTCAGCAAGCAGCTGAGGGAGTGCGCCTGGGTTGGCTTTAACCGTACATAGACACATGGATTCCCTTTGACAGTTCAGAACACAAGTATGCATGGGCCAGGGTGTTTTGCTCCACCAGTCTTGCAGGGTCCACTGGAGATGCAGACTGGGGTAGTGCAGGTCTGAATGCACCTCCCTGCAGGAGAGGCCCAGAGTCAGTAGGATGGAGGGAAGCCGGCTATACTGCATATGTACATGTTCCAGGAAGCTCCCCATACAGTTTGTGACCTCCAAAAGAGGAAATGGAGTAAAGTGTCAAGAAATTATTTCTGAATGCTGTCTTTGTTGGGAAAGCATGACAAATGTGAGCTACTCAGGCTGTGGTATGGAATAGGAGTTGCTCAATTCTCTGGCAAATTAGGCACCATTACTTTACTCATTCGCTCAAGATCACACATGTTGACACATTTTTGTTAGAAGGGCCTAGGGCTAGAGTTAACTGATGAAATGATTACTTCATATGACACAAAACAAGAACATAGTTTGTGATGTTTTATTTGTGTTATCAGGATGGTGGGGTTTCACCCGGGCACTGTGAAAATGCCTCTAAGTTTGTTGTTCTCTGGGTTAGTCCACAGGCATCTTTCTTTCTATGCCCCAGGTGACTCTCTTTGTCTCTGTGTTAGTCCCCAGATGGCCTAGGTAGGCCTCTTGGTGACTCTTCTGCCCTGAGTTGGTCCTTAGGTGATTCTTCTGCCCATGGTTAGCCGCCAGGTGACTCATGGACCCTAGGAGAGCCCTTCCTCTGGGTCTTGAGACCCTGCGTGCGACTGTGTGTTACATCGAAAAAGGGTGGCAGATAAGGCTGAACAAGATGGAAATGGACACCAGAACTTTCACCAAGAGGTTGGCCACCTGAGCATTTTAACAGGTGTCGTCAGGGGGCCACCTTTACCTTCCTGTCTTGAGGTCTTAACCCAACACCTTGTTCTCGTCTATCTCCTTGATATGTTGGAACAGTCTCAGGACTAAGCAGACCTCCTATAAACCCCTTAGACTACTGTTGCCTCTTTTTCTCCTTTCCATCTTCTTGATGTTCTACCACATGCTAATTCCTCCACCCAACCTCCTTGGTTTGGGCTGTGACTCCCTCTCTGCTTGTCACTGGTTCTTCTCCTGATCTCCTTCACCCTTTTTCTCTTCCTGACTCCAGGAGTTCCTTCTCAGCCCCTCTTCTTCATTTACTTTACACCCTCATCCACTTCTCCTATGTGGTCATGTCCTCACTCTTCCACTGCTCCTCTCCAAGTATCTTCATGAGCCTTCTCTGGAATATCTTCTTCCTACATCTTCTCTCTACTCTGGTGCTTACCCTGGATGTTCCTCCATGCTCCAGTTCCTCCGCCCTTCCCAGGACAGGATCCACCTTTTCAGGCTTAGGGTTCTCCTGTGGTACCTCTACCACCTCAGTATTTTTAGGGACTACTGTGCACTCTCAGCCAACCACCTTCAATGAACTTTACTCCTCTCCTCCCAGGGTATCACCTCCAACCCCCTTTCTATGTCTCTCCTCCTCACCTTTTTTAATATCAACTACAACCACTTTCACTCTCTTTCTCACCTCCCCTGGTATTTCTCATCTCATCCTCTCCTCTACTGGTATTCATTCTCTCTTCCACTCCTCTCCGCTCCTCTCACCCTCCTTCTCATGCTTTCTCCAGCTCCTGATATTCCTCTTCATCACCTCCTTACTCTTCTTTCTATCCTTCGCACTCCTCCTGATGTCCCTTCTTTCAACCTACTTCTACTTCACTGTTCACTTTCAGCAACTTTCCCTCCATATTCTAGGGACCCCAAAACGGTTTGCTTTTGTTTTTACACAATGTCCTGACTTTTTACAGTAAAGCGAAGCCTTCAGCATCAATTTGGTGGTCTTTTGCTCATTTGTCATAGGGAAACTGACTAGTCCTTCAGACTGTCAGTACTGGGAAACTATGTTTCCCTTTTTCTTTATACAGGTTATCCGTTTTGGGTAACTTTTTCACATTGCACAATGCATCTTCAAATACAGTCCAATGGGGATACTTTTCTCTCACCCTAGACCTACACTCAAAGAATTTTTTGGTTACTTTTAAATGTGCCTAAAGACAAGCTGGTGGCAGCAGTTACCTTTTCACTATTTTTACTGTATTTTTATTTAACCTTCTCCCTTTTACCGCATCTGGCTACTATCTGTGGCTAGTGTCATAACATGGCAGTATCACAAGGTTTTTTGCTTGTTCTTTGGCCATTTTGTCCTTTGGCCTTCTTCCTGCCTTCTTGGGCCAGGTAAGTCATTTTATGATCATGCATTTGCCCAGTAAAGCTGTGCTTTTCCCACGTTAGTGCAGGTCATGTGTGTTGGGAACCCAGGAAGTGGTTTGGGACGGCATGGTCCCAATCCACAAACTGGTTTCAATATGCCTGTAGTGTATGTATGAGTTTGCCCACAGTGGTCTCTGACTGGACCACTGGTGGGGTGTGTGTGTGGCAGATATTCTGTTGGTTGGGCTGAATTTCTGTGCTCGCCTGGACTTACGGATAGGAAGAGGGGTCCTACAGCAATTCCCCAGAGATCTGAAGAGCAGCCAAGTATCCTGTGTTGCTGTAAAGACATCAGAAGACTCGTGGATCGATCCTGAGGAGGCCTGGTGTCCAACCTTTGCTGCAGTCTCGTTGGGGACCTGACTAGCTACTGATCTTAGAAGACCCTCGCTGGTGCTTTGATTCTTTGGACTGGTGGGAACAACCAGTCTCCATATGTTCTAATGGCCCTGAAAGTTGGAGTCTTCAGAAGTGACTCTGGGCCATCCAGTGGGTGGACCAACTCCAGTTTGGCTACTGCAGTAGAAGCGTTGCCATTCCAGGGTTATGCAGTGTGTCCTGCAAGTAGCCTTCATGCGTAATTTCAGTGTCCCAGCATTGACGGATCCTGAGATAGTAGACTTTCTTTGACCACGACAACTGAGACGCCTGCTTTCCCCTTGTATCTGTGGCTGTCGTTGGAACCGGCTTTCCCCCATCTCGTTGAGTGGTGTGAGGAGTCCTGCATTGGTGCCTGCTGCATTATTCCACAGGAAAGGGTTGCACTCAGCTCCTAGACCCGATCGGAACAGCTCCGAACCCGCAGCTCCTGGGCATCTTCCAGCGGAACCAACAGCTCGAAAACCTACCTCCAGCGACCCTCCTTTGACCTGCTAAGTCTGAGGAAAAATTTGAGTATGGGTGGTGAGTAGTAGCAATACTTACCAGTACCCTATATCCACCCTTTAAAAGTTTGTAAAGAACTTTGATTTATTTTGCTACTCTGGACTTTAGCAACACTTGTTCCAAAAGCATTCCAAAAGATAGAAAAGTATTTTACTCACTAGTAAACTCCTTGGACATCCCTCTGGACCATTTTGTACATCCACAGGAACATTTCCCCAACCTTTTACCAACTCCTAAAACTATCTGGAAACTATGTGAACTCTTGGGCAAACATTTCCATACAACTTAGGGTTGTACTTTACAAGTTAGGGTTCCTATTCCTGTGAACTGTTGGTGCAAATACTAATGACTTATTTTAGGAATGCTATGTTTGTGTGCTGAGGATTGATTATGTAAATGTACAATGTATGTTGTTTTATCCTTTTTTGTCGATGTACTTGTATATATGTGAAAAGTCATATTATGTATTGACTATACAACATTAATGAAAAAACAAATTACTTACCTACCCTTTCAGGTATTGTGGGGTGAATTGTTATTTGTGCACTGACTGTGACTTAATGCATGAATTCTATTAGTAGTATTGTGTGATAATATTACCTGCCCCATTCATTTTACTAGTGTATTTCTTGGCCAATAATAAATAAGAGCATTGTTGTACTTACCTGTCTAAGTGTAATCACTGTATTCACTGCGTGGACTCATTGTGGATATGATATGATATGGCATTTATAACGCGCCTATACACAAAAAAGAGAGACAACAATCCTACTAGGCCAGGTGTCATTCAGATCGCGCAAGTGCATGGGAAGGGGAGAGGAAAGTGCAGTACATCGGACAAAAGAATAAATAACAATAAGTAAAAGTACGGCCAGCAGGTGGCAAGTGCAAGGGTAAGTGCAGACAACAGGTGTCAAGTGCTGGTAGTGGGACTGTAGGGATACAGAAGACAGTCCCCAAGTGTGGGGGTTGCCAGGAAGGCAGTGCAGGTGTGCGACTGGCAGGGGAGGATGACCTTGGCCCGAGGTCAGAGGGTGGTCGGGTAACCAGTGCAGTTTCAGTTTCAGACAGGAAGTCAGCAGGGGAGAGGAAGAGAAAAAGCACAAGCGAAGAGAAAGGTTTTGAGGTGCGTCCGGAACCAGAGATGGTTCTCCTCAATCTTCAGGGAGGCTGGGAGGCTGTTCCAGAGGAAGACCCCAGCCGAAGAAAGAGATCTACCACCAACTCGTTGCTTGAAGAAGCGACGGACCCCGAGGGAGTTGGAGGCAGTTGAGCGAAGAGCTCAAGAAGGAAGATATTTAGGAATAGAGAGTTGGAGGTATTGAGGCCATAGGCCCCAGAAGGCCTTGTGGACAATGCAGAGGGTTTTGAACTTAATCGTCGCAGCCACTGGGAGCCAGTGCAGAGATTTCAGTCCTGGAGAGATACGATCCCTGGGCTTCAGGCCAAGGACAAGTCTTGTAGTCCTGTTCTGGATGAGTTGCAGAGGGTGGAGAGTTGAAGCAGGCAGATTTAGAAAGAGGCTGTTGCAATAGTCCAGCCTGGAGAGAACCAGAGCTCTGGAGACAGTGAGCTTCTGGGGGAAGGTGAGGAAAGGAAGAATACCTCTAAGGAGGTGCAGCTGGCAGTGTGACTTCTTAGAGACGTCAGAGATGTGAGAAGAGAAGGAGAGTGTGGAGTCGAAGATGACCCTGAGGTTTTTAGCCTCACAGGTGGGAGCAGGGAGAAGACCAAGAGAGGCCGGCCAGAGTGTGACAGGAAAGGAGGGAGCATGTGTGCCGATGAGGAGAATCTCTGACTTACTGGCATTAAGGCAGAGATCATTGGCGGCACACCACTCCTGGATGGCGGACAGACAATAAGAGATAAGAGAGAGAGAAGAGGTGTCTGAGGGTAGCCTGAAAATGAACTGAATGTGATCCGCATAGCACTGGAAGTTGGGGCAGAACGCAGCAATGCGGTGGGGAAGAAGTGCCAGGTATTGGTTGAACAGCCAGGGAGAGAGGTTAGACCCCTGGGGGACACCACAGGTAGAGATAAATATAGAGGAGAGGAAGGACCCAAGTTTAACCCTGGAGGGTCGATCAGAGAGGAAAGAAGTCAGCCATGCCAGGGCCTGACCGGTGATCCCCAGATTATCACACAGACAGTTGAGCAGGATGGCATGGTTGACCTTGTCAAAGGCAGAAGAGAGATCAAGTACAATGAGGACACAGGGGGTGTTGGAATCAAGGTTGGAGAGCAGGTCTTCACAGATGTTCAGGAGAGCAGTTTCCGTGCTTCTGGCAGCTCTGAAGCCAGACTGATGATCATGGAGACAACCAGCAGATTCAGTGTGGAGATTGAGCTGGGAGATGGCCAGCTTTTCCAAGAGTTTGCCCAGGAAAGGGGTGATGGAGATTGGGCAATAGTTAGCTGGGCAAGATGGGTCAGCAGAGGGTTTCTTAAGAAGAGGGTGCACAAGGGAGTGCTTCAGGGGGGAAGGGAAGATTCCATTGGTGAAGGAGTGGTTGCAGAAGTCAGCCAAGGCAGGAGCCGGGGAGTCAATGTGGTCCCTGATGGTTTTGGAGGAACAGGGATGAACCTGTTTAGACAAGACTTTCATAGATCAGACTTGTCTAGAAATCCCGTCTGGGGAGAACAGGGGAAAAGCAGAGAAGGAGGGAGGAGAGGTGGGCGAAGAAGGGCCAGAGGAGGAGCAGGGAGTAAAGGGAGGAACGGGGTAGGAGGAGAGAGAGGACAGGAAGTCCTGAGTTTTAGCGATGAAATGAGAAGCCAGTGCCGTGCAGAGAGCCTGGGAAGGGACAGGAGAGGTAGAGACTGCAGCAGGATTGGCCAGTCCCTTGCAGATTTTAGATAGTTCAGCCAAGTTGTTGGATGCCGCGGAGATGCTGGCTTGGATGTGAGCCAGGGCTTTAAGTGGGCCAGGACCCTGCCGGTGCCCCGTCCCACTGCACGCAACATTGGCGGGATGCATTATCCCGTCGCGGGAGCAGCCGCGACGGGAGATGCGCCTGCCATGAAGTCAGGCGATCTGACAGAAGTGGCAGCCAAACACAGCGATGCTGTGCCTGGCTGCCACTTCTGTAAGTCATAGTAACTGCCTTTGGCGACCTCTCGCGCGAGGGGTCACCAGAGGCAGTTACTGGTCTCTTTGTTTCCCCAGGTCGCCGAGGCGTCTTTAACCCTTGGCGAACCTGGGGATTCCTTGACATTTTTCGAGGTTTATGAAAGATGGCTTGAAAAGTACACAATTCAAGCCATCTTTTATAAAGCTTTGCCAACTGACAATTTTGTCCGTAGTCAAAGCTTTATAAAAGATGGCTTGAATTGTGTACTTTCAAAGCCATCTTTTATAAAACCGAAATGTTTAAAAAAAAATTGGCCTGAAAAGTAGGCAAACCCTAAGGTATGCACACACACACATATATATGCATGTTATATATCTGTGTGCGTACCTTACTATGGTTTGTGTACTTTGCAAGCCATCTTTTCTAAACATATTTCTATGTTTAGAAAAGATGGCTTGCAAAGTACACAAACCATAGTAAGGTACGCACATAGAAATACATATTTCTATGTTTAGAAAAGATGGCTTGCAAAGTACACAAACCATAGTAAGGTACGCACACAGATATATAACATGCATATATATGTGTGTGCATACCTTACGATTTGCGTACGTTTTAGGCCACGCCCCCCACAAGCCACGCCCCCAAATGAGGGCCCCCCTCGATTTCTTACCCCACTTAAAGCCCTGATGTGAGCTCTCTTCTTGGCGAGGACAGAGAGCCGGTATTGCCTTTGGAGCAGGCGGCAGGCCAGTTTGTCAGAGGATGTACATGAAGCACAGCATTTCCTCTCAGCCACCCTGCACTTACGTTTAAGGGTGATGAGGTCAGAGTCGTACCAGGTGTTGCACTTGGCTTTGGGCTTAAGGCGGATCCTCATGACATGGGCATGAATATCGAGAGTATCAGATATAGCAGAGTGGAGCATGGAAAGGGCTGTGTCAGTGTGTGAGTCAGCCAAAGTGGGAGAGGGGGGGTGAGAAAGTGGCAGCAAAAGCCTCAACTGACACGTGCTTCATTGATCGGATGACCGAGAAGGTGGGTGGCAGTGATGGAGTTGGCTTGGCCTGAGGGGTAGAGAGGGTGAGATGGGAGGAAAGGAGAAAGTGATCACTCCAGGCGAGAGGAGTGGTGAGAGGGATAGAAAGGGGAAGGCCTGAGGAGAACAGAACATCCAGAGTGTGCTCTGCTGAGTGAGTCGGGCCACAGGGCAGAATAGAGAGTGAGAGAGAGTCGCAAAGGTCGCAAAAGAGTCCAGAGGAGGGACAGGAACAATCCAGGTGGATGTTGAAGTCTCCAAGAAGGAGGAGAGAGGAAGGAGGAGATCTGACCAGATGGCCAATAGATAGTGGCCACAGTAAGGGAATGGCTAGGAGAGGGAGATAGCCTGCAGATGAGGCATTCGAAAGAGTAGTAGGCCTGCATAGGAATGACAGAGGCAGGAATCCACTCTGGAAGATCAGGGCTACACCCCCTCCGGAGTGGTTGGACCAGGGAGCGGAGAGGATCTTGTAGCTGTCAGGGAGGAGAGTGTGAAAGCTCGTGACAGAGCTGGCCGTGAACCACGTCTCGGTGAGACCGATGACATTGAGGTCAAGTTCCTCCAGAAGGCGGCAGATGTCGGAGGAGTGGTTGGCAGCTGAGCGAGAGTTTAGAGTGGCAATATGGAGAGGGTTACCATCCTTAAAAGACTTCCTGGGCGGGGTACAAATAAGAGGTACGCCCTACAGCGGTATAGAAGGGGCCCGAGGGGGGGGCAGAAAGGGAGGGAGGAGAGGACAAGTAGCCAAGGAGGAGGCAGCAGGGGGAGGTGAGGAAGATGTGGAGGGGGTATAGGGCAGAAGGAGAGGAAAGGAAGTTGATGAGGCATGGGAAGCGTCTTTGGAAGAGACGCTTCCCAAGACGGTACCATTCACATAAACATTTATGATGACCTTAGAGGAGTGGAATGAGGCCAGGAGGGCCTCCCACTGTGTGCCACCATTAATGGGAGAGGAAGAGAAGGGGGAGAGCACAGGGACCATATGTAGAGTCCATATTTCTGGCGAGGGAATGACAAAGAGGATGTCGGTGAAAGTTTGCCTGTAGGAGGCACTGGTATAGGTGTTAGCGATAGGGAGGCCTGGGTTGGCGACCAGGATGTCCTTTTTAAACTTCTTCCTACCAGATTTAGTGAGGAGAGCAGTATAGTCTATAGAGAAGCAGTTAAAGAAGATAGGAGAGACAGAGAGCATTATAAAGTGAGAACACTAGGAACGACACAAGGCAGGGTCAAGCAGGCGAGACAGAGACGAGACAAGTTGAACAATTGGATAAGACAACAGACACTCAGATTCAAATACTTCCACAAAGCAATGTTTAAAGCAGGATAAAAACACCTCTAAGTGTGAGAGTCCTGAAAAGTGGGAAAAAGGCCTAGGTTTCACAGTCCAATTTGAAATACTTTCACTAAGCAATGTTTAAAGTAGGAGAAAAACACCCTTAAGTTTGAGAGTCCTGAAAAGTGGGGAAAAGGCCTAGGTTTCACAGTGCAATTTTAAATACTTTCACAAAGCAATGTTTGAGCAGGAGAAAACATACCAAAGTCTGAGAGTCTCGTATGTGGCCAGGTTATCAAGGTGGTAGTGAGGGTCTATCCCTGAGCTGGGCCACTCTTACCTTAATTAGTCGCTGCTGGTTGACGGATGGCCACTGGCTTCCCCTGCAGACACCTGCAGACATGATATGGAGCCACCTCTGTAGGAGCCGCCCTTTGCCTAGGGGGACTTAGCCGCAGGAGCTGCGCGGGCAGAGGGATGCCCTGGGAGGGTCTGTTAAGACCAATGATCTGAGCCAATCCGGGAAGTGGGATCTCTGATCCCACTCAGCTCTCCTGAGACCTAGCCATGCTACCTTGATTGGTTGGCTCTAGCCACCAGAGTTTCCCATGTTCACTATAAGTAGGGTGGCCTCCTAAACTCTGTCCACCAGGCCAGAGTTTAGATATCCATCTTAACATTCACCACCTCCAACCACCTCTCCTGCTTTTTGGCCACCTCTCTACAGTTCCTTCCTGCTGCTTTCCTCTCCAGCACTCTCCACATTTCCTTATCTCACCTCCCACTCCCGCATTGCTGTGCTGGGTGCTGGCCCTTGCATAGGGTGTGGGCTGAAAGGACCATTCCTGATTGGCTGAAGAGGTTATGCTATATGCCTGGGAATGCTCAGTGGCAGTGAGGCCATGTAGTTCTGATCTCTGGGAAGAAGTCTTCATATAGAAGAGCTATCCTCGTAGGGTCCATATCAGATGGTTCTCTCTGCTGGCTGGGCTTCAGCTGCTGCTCCCTCCCCTTGTTTGTTGCTGGATTGCCCACATGTAGCTCGATTTGGCTAAGCATTGAGGCTTGGGGAGGCTACAAACCACTTATCCTGCCTGTGGCTTGACAAGAATGATTCTCCCATCAGTTCCAAAGAAGAGAGGGGCTGCAAGAGGCTTGTCACTCCTTGTGCCTGCAGTGGTAAAGAAGACATGAGATCATAGGAATGAAGGGGTCTCTCACTAAATATCCTATGGCTGTATTGCTCACGGCTGCATTTCCTTCTGGTCGACTGTATGTTAATTGGGAGAGGGGCCTGACATCCTCATAGAGGTCCTCTTAAGTGGGAGGAAAACACTCCGGTGGATTAACCCAATCTTCCTCAAGTTCTTCCTACCTCCAAATCTGTAATTGCACTTCCCGTTCTGGGTTTTCCTTTTGGAGAATAGAGGGATTATGGGGGATGTTGTTTTTCTCTGCTAGCAAAGTTAGCAGAGCCCATACAAGACACTCCTCCTGACTTCAGGAACCTATCCAGTGGCCCTCCAACGGCCTGTTCCTAAATCTGCAGTTTTAGTCCTGCAAAAGAAGGTTTTCTTTCCGAATGGGTCAGGTCAGGGGGGCAACAAATCAAGTTGCAAGTTACTAGCCAGCCATAAAAGTCACTCGCCACATCAATACTATACATACTCACAGCACACCATTTCTTACTCCCCAGAGTCAAATATCACTAGCTAGTGGCAAGTACACATTCTGCACCCTAGGCCAGGTGACTTTGCTTGGGGATACTGCTGGCCTCGAGAACTCAAGGATGCCTTCTTCAGGGAATCTGGTGATGGCCGCCCGTGTGCACCGTCAAGCTGGACAAGGTGATATAGGTTGACAAAAACTGCCTATCATTCAAACACTTTTAATTCACTAGGCAGAGTTTATGCATGAAATGTTTGTGAAGAGAGATCGATCAGCAAACAACAAACACAAACCTTTGTGCAAATAGCGACAAGTGACTTTGTAGCCTGGCAAGTAGTGTTACGGTTCAAACTGTGCACCCTACGCCAGAAACCCACCGAAAACATGTCAGAAAGCTCATTTACTTAAGGTCTTGCCCATGTGATGTGCAGGTTCCAGCCTTTCATCTTTCTGAGGTCGATATGTGTGGTAATGCGAGTGGCACCTTGTAGTTACAGTGATATGACATGGCAGAACTGTGCTAGCAAGCGCTATATAAAATAGCAAATGCTTATTTTCAAAGATCACCTCCTTTGAGTACTACTGTAACAGGTCAGAAACATCAGTCTCAAACCCCACTCTACCACAGACATATACAAATATATTAACATCTGCTTTCCAGTACAACAGACGTTATCCACAGAAATAACACACCAACACCAAGCTCAGCCCTGCACAGAAGTATAAACACCAAATACCAACTCCCAGCCTACATGACAAAGAGCCCTCAGCTCTACTGATAGCAGCACCAATAGCACTGACTCACTGAAACCAAGCTCCCCTCCAGTCAGTGCTGTAGACTCTAATTCCAGAAATGATTCGCGGACACCGAGAGCAACACCCCTCAAAACTACAGAGCCACGCACTGACTCACTGGCACAATGCTCTCCTCCATTCAGTACCACTTCACTACCTCCAGCAATGAACCACTGACACCACACTCAACACCACAGCGCTACCTCTGGTACTGACTAACTCAGACCACATTTCAGCTCTGCTCAGTAATGCAGACACTACCCCCAGTACGGACTCACGGACAATGGTTTTAGTCCAATTGAACCTCCATGCAATTCCTACCTGATGAAGCTGTCCACGTACGGCATGCACTCAGACTCAACGACCATAGTGTAGGTGTCCGCTGCGGCCTTCAGCAGGAATCCAGCCTCAATGTTCATGGAGAGGATCAGCTTGTGGGTGCAGAAGGTCTGTGGTGCCGAGTCGTTCCCTGGGGTTACCGCCAGAATGTTCAGATCACAGTCCCGCTTGCTGTTGTACAGTTTGTTCAGAGACTCAGAGAATTCACTGGAATGGTCAAGCTCATACGTCTGGGAGTCTTTGGACAGCCCTAGAGGTGGAAATGGGACAGTGAGAGGAAAGCATTTCTAGTGTTTGGAGTCGGGTACAAGATAAGCCCTACATCTTTTGGAAACAGGGCAGTTTTAAGGTAATTAAGAAGTTTGCCACAGCTAAGGAGTGCTAAGCCCACACAGTCTGCCAATTGCCTACACAGCAGCACCACAAGGTTCATTCATCCCGCCAATTTCCAAGCTGATAAAGACACTGGAGTTAGAAGATAACAATCCTTAAGGCACAGCTAGACTATTAATTTTCTAGCAGGTAATTAGTGAAGGCAAGCCCCTGAACGCTCACACCAGAGACAATACAACCCGCTAGGGAAGAAAGGCCCAAATTGATTGTGTAAGGAAAACACATTTTTAATCTCACACGCAGATGAGAGCAACAGCAAAGAACTCTGCTGCTAAGAACATTCTGCCGAAAAGAAGTACAAGTAGAATCTTATTAAGCAAAACATCGTCATACATGACGCAATACATAGGGCAAAATCCTGCATGGCGGGTTGGTGTGCACCTATACAGGATCCACCTGCCCCATAAGAGATGCCAGGCCATTGGTTCCTGCCCAGTCTGTCTGTCTTCCATCATGTGGGTGCTGCAGTGATCATCTTCTTCTCACGTCGAAAGGTCAGAAAAAAATTAATTATACTCCTACAACTATTTTATCACTCATACTGTGCACTTGGCAGGCCTTAAGACAGACATAAAGGAGTTTCTGGGGCACTCTAACATTCACACACATATTACACTCACTCCTTTCCGCGCCATCCAGCTCCAAGGTCTCCACCGTCGTTTTGAACTATAAATTATCCCTCCCAGCACCTTGCAATACAAATCACACGATTGTCGCTTCAGCGATGTGCCCTGTCTGTCCTCTTTGAACATCTCAGGACTTGTTACTTTGGTTTTGGTGCTCAAAGGGCACCTGGTGCCATGGAATTTAGAGGTCTTAAGTTTTAGTCAGTTATATGGTAACTGGTGGTCGCCCAGGGATAGGCTAGGTCATGCTTTGACCAGTGTGAGATAACATACACACAAGCACCAGATCGCGGCCTTGTAGGGCACATTCCTCTCAAACATCTTTGCAACACTGTTAGAACAATGAATAGACGTTGTGGTGGTTGGGGGTGTGAGCTGTCCTCATGGGAGCTCGGGCATGGCTTGGGATTCCTCTTGTCTCCCAATTTGGGCCTAGTGTATGCAATGCCGCATATACCGCATAGGCCTTCCCTTCTACCTGTAGTTACTAATATCTACGCAAAAATAGCAATGCTGCTCGCGCCTTATGCTGTACTATGTAGATAGACTATATTTGGTTATATTGGAGTAGAGTCCTTTTGTTTTGGGAGGTGGTCCTCTCACCGTTCCTCCTCCCCCCGGCCCATCATAGTGCTTCGAATGCATCTCGCCCCACTCTAAAGGGCCTGGGGTGGAGGGGAGAGCTGTCCCCTTCCCAACATTAGCCACTTTCGCAGTATTTCTGTTTTGCTCCAGCAAATCACCCAGGGCCATTCAAACTAGCAATATTCTAGGATAAAAGGTCTCCACTAGGCACATCTAGGCTGCCCATTCCTAGCTAATAAGAATCGTAGGCAATTTGAGAATGTCCACCTCCTAGGGGAAATCTCAGACCTATAAAATGTCCCCTTTTCATAGAGTTAAGGACCTCCATACCCATCTCATGAGCATGCCTGGGAACTCTAAGGGTCAGATGTCAAGGTCTCAGTGACAGAGGCTACTTTCTCAGGGCCACCATCCTTTTCTATAAAGGCAGCAGGAAGTATTCTTTTTCTGCAATGTCTTTATTTCATTTATATAGCGCTTTGCTCAAAATTAGGAAGCTGTTACAATGTGTGAAATCACCACCGAGAAGGCTTTTCTGGGTGATGGTGTATTGTGCATCGGCCAGGGGTATCCAGAATGTGGTCTGGAATAGAAAGGACAAAAGAAAGGAGGTTGCGGAGGTGTAAAGTGGGCAACATGCTAGATGAAATGAGAAGGCTTTGGAGAGAGATTCGCATGAATGAGGGCAAGAGAAATGTGTGTGGGCATCTGAATGCATGTTGCTTCCTCAGGTGCTTCCTCAGGTGGGATCGAAGAGAGTGCAAAATTAGGAGTCCATGTTATGTTGTTCCTTTACTAGTGAGGTAGATTTCCATTAAGGCAGTTTGTGAGTGCTAAACATATTGCAGTAGAAGTAGTGTGCGGGTGTGTAATGGGCTTGAGATGCGCTCAAGTGGCAATGCGTAGCATGGATGCTCATTTGTTTCGGAATCGCAATTACAGACTCAATATGAACCCTGTAACACGGATTAAGGGACTGCCAAACCTGGCTTCCAAAAGGAGCAGAGTCAGAAATAGATGGTGTGAAAGGATAATGTGAAAGGAAACGTGAAAGATAAGCAGAGAAGGGGTGAGGATGGATTCTGTCCATCTGTGTGATGTGAATATTGTATCAGTGATTCAAGGCAATGAAGGTGAGGCGCTGTCCGATCAAAAGGTAGTAACATGCAATCTTGCAGGTGCTCCTAACTGCCAAATCTAGATATAAAAGGCACAACTGACCTAATTGTGCATAAATGCTTGAATTTAATGGCACGAAATTCTTAACTAAGATATTTACAATGATGCCCCTATTTTTGATTAAATGCAGAAGGGACAGTCCCCTACGATCCAGGAAGATTGTAAATACATGAGTCTAAAGCTATTTCTAAATGTCAATTGGTTGGTATGAACTATTAAGTAGAGGGGTACCTCATTCCAAATCAGTGGGCTTCACTTACAAGGTTTTACCTTTGGACAAGAGTAGGTGGAAAGTAGGTTTGTTCAGTTTCTGGGTTGCACGGGATCTTAGTGTTCTTGTCTGAGAATACAGAGAGATTTATTTTTAAGGTTGACATTAACTACTTTGCGTGCAATGCCATTTTGAAGAACCTGAAACAATGAAATAAAATCATTTTAGTGCAGCCTATACAAGGAGAATTCCAATCATCTATTTTTTGAGCCAGTTATTCGTCTGCCTATGTAGGGTAGATGATGTTTGACAAGCAAGGGGTGTATCTTCTTGAACAAACGGATACAATAAGAGATGATGATGTGATTCAAGGAAAGGATTAGGTGGGAGAGTTTAGTATTTTTATTTCTGAGGCTTGTGGATCTGCTTAGATCTCATGCTATTGCTAGGCCGACAAACTAGTGGTAGCTGCAGAGTATTACATTTTTTGTTTTCGAAACTCGAAAAGGGACGTTGATAGGGCGTGCCAGTAATACCATCCATAATATGACATCCACTGTACCCATGGACCTTCACACGTCGAAGTCCCTCAGATTGTTTTTTTCGCCATCATAGTCAGACGCAAGTCGCAGAAGTTCCTTCTTCTGGCTAATGACCCCAACCTAGAAATATGGACTTTAGGACTTTGAAGTCTTGATTCCAGATGGACTCCGGGCTAGGGGAATAAACCTTTAAAATTTGGAGTCTCTGAACCAGAAGAGACACATTATGCATCAAGCATGGAGTAAATGGTTCTGTCTACCCAGATGCTTCACGAAGTCTATGAACATTTTATCTTAAATGTCTTACCGTACACCCTGCGGACACTTTTAATGTTTCTCTATGAAATATTTATGACCTTTTTTCTTAAAGATATTGTCCCAGGGAGACACCTGTATGTAAGAAAAAGTCTTCACTAAAACCTATATAGTGTCTCAAAGATTAACTGTTGTGGATGTTTGAATTGTTGTTGTTGTTTATTGCATTTTGCTGTAAAAGTTTGTTAATCTTATGCATATTTTTTTTTGCCAAAATAACCACCTCAATGAAAATAAATAATTTTCGGTGCGAGTTTGCATGACATGCTGTAACATAGAGCGAATTTGCTTTTTAAAGGTTTGTCAAAACCAAATAAAATTAAAAAAAAAGAAAATAAATAAATAATGGCCTACCTGAACCAGTAATTAATCACAGTATTTGTCACAGTATTTGTTCTTTTGGATGATCATGCCAGAAATGCTGCACGGAATGTCTGTTGTGTATACCCGTACCTATAGACTTTGATTCATAAATTAGTGGAAACAAAGCTTTTTTCCCCATGGTGGAACCGATATGTGTATGTGTAACACCATTACTTATACAAAGTTTAAAAGTTATAGTTTCTTTCTGTCCTTTCGACAACCGTACACTGCAAGATCTCCAGTGACAGCTTTCGAGGACAAGGCCATCTGTCGACGACAAGGCCATCCATCGACGACAACGACTCCCGTCTCGACGAACTTTGTCTGCGGCCTACCTAGGCCCCACCGGGCCTCGACCCTGTACAGTAGGGCGAGCGGGGGGAGGTCATAATTCATCTCAATAAGAGAATGCCTATTCCCCTATACTTCATTTTATTCCGCCAGGTTGCCATCTTTCCATACTATGGAAAACACACCATTTAAATTCTGTACTTCCTCTAACAGGAAGTTTCCCTGGAAGGATTCACACAGAGTGCGTAACCTTTGCCTCCCTAGGGATCATTCTGAAAAACAGTGCAAGTCCTGTAGACTGTTTCGGCCTAATCCTTTAAAGGACCGGAAAACTAAACGCTGGGCCCACCACGCCATGCAGGCTGAGGCCGCCATGGACGTCGAGGGAGCCTCCAGCGATGGCAGCATCCGCGTCCTAAGTGACACCGAGGGCGATCAGGACCCAGTGGATTCCCGTGTGTGAGCCCCCAACTCCAACAAGCAAGCTGGTAGTTCAGCTACGGAGTCAACACCCGGCGGCTCAGGCACTCTCAGTGCATGCCCCACTAAACACCCCCCCCCATGGGCGACAGTCGACTGCGTCGTCGACCGATAAGCCATATGCGGTGTCGAAGGGAAGGTCCGAAAAATCCCTGTCCTCTGGGCCATCGAATTCGCGTTCACCACATGTCAGGCCCCCGAAAGAAACAGACGCCAAAGTCTGTTTCTGACACCGCAAGCAAATCAGGAAAGTCTGCGGGTTCCGGCGAGCATGCATCGAAAGACGTGTCGACGGTGCATGGTAAAAATTCAAAAATGTGTGAACTCATTAAAAAACACATCTCAGACACTCTCCTCAAAGCAAAGACTTCAGAAAACTCCAAATCTTTGACGTCCCTATCCTCAAAATCACAGGTTTCAAAGGATAAGGAATACCCTGCCCCTAAGGACACCTTCTCTGGGGCAAATCAACACAAACAGCCCCCTGCTCCAGAGCCTTTGCCTGGACCTGCTACCACAGTGTTAGCAAGCTCCTCCAATGGACCCTGCAACAGTTTGATAGGATTATGAGGAGAATGTCTAGTTTTGTTGATTTTTTGCATCAACACCTAGATCAACATACCAACCTCCAGAGGCCCCCGAAATGCAAAGCAGCTAACAAGCCGCCCGACGGCAAAAAAGCCTGCCTGGACCCAACACAACCTAGTACATGTACCTGTCAAGACGTGTCTGATGACCTATACTATTATGACAATCAGAGTTCCCAAAACCCTGGCCCATTAGCAGACCAAGGGGACATGGAGGATACAGATCAATACTATGACGATGATGATGTATACATCATCTAATCCCCAGCCCATAGTGACCAACAAGTGTCTGATTCCCCTGTAGACAACCAGCTGCAGTATAATGATCTTCTTTTAACAAATAGACCTGGTCCCAGAGCCCCTAAAGACATAGCTTTTACAAATAGCAGCTGAAGGGAAACAGGTGGAAAGCTGCATCCTAAAAAACAATCTGGATGCATCAGACAATGCAGGCCGCATAGTAGCTGAGGGTACCCTCATCAAAAGCCATGCATGGCTATGCCAATCAGGTTTCAAGCTGGAAACCCAAGCCACCCTTTTAAATATGCCAATTGAGCCTATTGCCTTATTTGGTAAAGTGGTCGAGGATGCACTGAAGAGTGCCAAAGAGAAGTATGACACCCTCAAATCTCTGGGACAACTCACAAACAAGCCCTTTGTGCAGAGAGGCGGGTTGAATGCACGCCGTTTTAGAGGACAATACTCCCCGCTGTTCTCCAACAACCACCATGTCGACCAAAATTAATCTTGGGGTTCCTCACAGGGGCAGTCCTCCCAACAAGATTTTCAAAGGGGGCACAGAAGTTCCAGAAGTAGAGGCAGATCCTCCTCCTCCATAGGACGCTCCACCGCACCAAAGCAATGACCATCCACTACCGGTCCCCTCCCATGTCGCATTTCTCACTTTACCCATGCATGGGAGGGGATCACGTCGGACAAGTGGGTACTTTCCACCATGGCGGGAGTCTTTTGCATAGAACTCATACAAACACCACCCAACCACCCACCAAGACCTAGCCAAACAATGCAGGAGGAACAGCGCATTCTTCTGGAAGAGGTCAAAGCACTGCTGTGAAAGGACGCCATAGAAATCGTCCTGGTAAACCAGGTTAACAAGGGTATCTATTCAATGTACTTCCTTGTGCCAAAGAAAGACCTAACAATGCACCCTCTACTAGACCTGCGTCCTACAAACACTTATGTCAAGCCTGAGAAATTTTGCATGACAACGCTACAAGAAGTAATCCCACGGCTAAAACCGGGGGACTACATGGCAACCTTGGACATGAAAGATACTTACTTTCATATTTCAATGTTCCCAGCACACATAAAATTCCTGCGCTTCAAAATAGCTAATCAACACTACCAGTTCAAGGTGCTACCCTTCTGCATAGCCTCCTCTCCAAGGGTATTCACCAAGGTACTAGCGGTAGTGGCGGCACACCTACACAGAGAATCAATCCCAGTGTACCCTTATCTGGAGGACTGGCTGATAACGGGGGAATCCCCTCAAATTTGCAAGCAAAATACCCTAAGAACAATCAATCTTCTGTTCCAACTGGGATTCTCATTCAACGAGAAAAATGTTCCAAGCAAAACCAAACAGTTCTTAAGAGTTATCATAAAGACGGGAGAGGGGCTAGTCTTCCCGTCAAACGATAGAGTACAAAACATACTGCTGCTAATACCTCAGTATCTAGCCGGTCACCAAATAACCGAACGCAAAGCAATGCGCTTGCTCAGGATGATGGTGTCATGCATTTACCTATTTCTGCACGCACGGTTGCGCATGAGCCCAATACAAGAGTAGTGAGCGAAACAGTGGTCTCAGGCAAGCTGTCAGTGTGACGATCTAATGGTTGTTTCGCTAACCCTAGTTCAGGCGCTACACTGGTGGACAAAGGAAAATCTGTTAAAGGGAAAACCATTTCACAACCCTACAGTGCAAGCGATTGTTACAACAGACGCATCACACTCCGGATGGGGAGCCCATTACCTTCACCACACAGTGCATGGCCTGTGTTCACAGATTACAGCCCAGAATCACAAAAACCTTTTAGAGCTGCTAGCAGTGCTCAAAGCCCTACAAACCTTTCAAGGGCATCTAACAGGTCAAACAGTGCAAGTCCTCACAGACAGCACCACTGCCATGTTTTACATAAACAAGCAGGGACACACAAACTCTGCAGATCTGTTCAGGCTAGCCCAAAGAAATGTGGAAGCGGGCACTCAAAAGGGAAATGTTTCTAGTGTCTCAACACATTCCAGGGGAACTCAATTCCCTAGCAGACTCACTAAGCAGAAGAGCATGAGTGGCAGCTCAGCAGAGACATTTTAGTCAATCTTTACCCTCTGGGGCTATCCTCCTTTGGACGTGTTCGCCACAAGCCTAAACACACAATGCCCAGACTTCGCATCCAGGTTTCCCCAATCCAGATCGGAGAGGAGGAACGCCCTGTGGATGAACTGGTCAGGGAAATTTGCTTACGCTTTCCCACCTCAAAACCACTCTGAGCAGAATAGTGCACAAGATGCACCAGGAACAAGTAACTCTAATCCTGGTTGCTCCTATGTGGGTGAGACAACCTTGATTTCCGCATCTGCTTAAACTGGCGATGTGCGATCCAATCAAGCTCCTGTGCTCCTTCAACACGGGGGGACAACGTTACTCCCACATCCTCAATATATGAATTTAGCAGCTTGGCTCCTGAAGTCATAGAGTTTGGTCATTTAAAACTACCTCAAAGGTGTATGGAAAATCTCAAGGAGGCACGTAAACCTAACACCAGACACTATTACTTTAACAAATGGAAAAGATTTGTAATATGGTTCCAGTCAAAAAATGAAAACCCTATTGAATGGACTCCATCACAGATTCTTCACTACATGCTCCACTTACTAGAATCTGGCCTAGTATTCAACTCCATCAAGGTTCACCTAGCGGTTCTATCCGCATACACCATTTCACAAAACAAGGTGTCCTGGTGGAAAGCCTCTGTTGTGAAGGCTTTCATGGAGGGAGTAAAGAGACTTTACCCCCCCATTTCCAACCCACCTCCAAGGTTGGATCTCAATGTGGTACTCTCAAAGCTCATAGGTCCTCCCTTTGAACCTATGCACAAATCCAACCTTAAACACCCAACATACAAAACAGCTTTTCTGGTGGCCATCACCTCCATAAGAAGAGTCAGTGAACTACAAGCTTTGTCAGTGCAAGAACCTTTCTTTGTTATCCACAAAGGCAAATTGGTACTAAGAACACACCCTAGATTTTCACCTAAATTCATATCCAAGTTCATTGTTAACCAGTCCATTGAACTACCTGATTTCTTTCAAACCCCTTCAAAGTCAGCGGAGAAGAACCTCCTAAAACTAGATGTGAGGAGAGTGGTTCTTTAATATTTAAACAAGACAAAACCGCTAAGAAAACCAGACCAACTGTTTATCTGTATAGCACCTGGCAGGAAAGGTGATTAAGTTTCAAAAAACACCATCGCCAGATCAATAGTGAAATGCATACAGCTTTGCTACTCCCTATCAAACAAAACCCTGTCTTTCACACCAAGAGCTCACTCTACCAGGGGTACAGGAGCTACTTTGGCCTTTATTGCAAACGCCCCGCTGGACGTCATTTGCAAAGCAGCGGCATGGAGTTCCATACATACTTTTACTAAGCAATACTGCATTGACATTCTAAAGCAGATTCACAGGTGAGACAAGCGGTGCTAAAATATGTATTTGCTGCTGTACCTTCTCACAACCCACCACCTTCTCCAGACACTGCTCGCTAATCTATGCATAGCATGTGTTCTAAGCAGATCCACAAGCCTCAGAAGGGATACATTACTCACCGTAATCGAATTTATGATGCTTGTATCTGCTTAGATTCACATGCGCCCACGCTTCCTCCACTGTGGAGTAGAAGGTGCATAGGTGTTTTCTGGCTTGATCTATTCTTATCTGCTTTATTACATGTGTACTCATGCTACACTTCATGCTACGTTATGTCAGATACTAAACAATCTGAGGGACCTCGATACGTGAAAGACCATGGGTACAGTGGACGTCACAGTAGGGATAGTATTACTGGCACGCACTGCCGACGTCCCTTTTCGAGTTTCGAAAACAAAAAATGTAATACTCCGCGGCTACCACTAGATGTCGGCCTATGCATAGCATGTGAATCTAAACAGATACAAGCATCAGAAATACAATTACGGTGAGTAATGTATCCCATATAGGGTTTCAAAACATGTCCACGCTAGTTCTGCTAATATATACCAGCATTCCCACATAAGAACATACTCCTGTTGGCTTTGCTATTAAAAATGCCTTGCCACAATGTGAAAGCATGTCCAAACTGTCTGCACCCGAATACCAGCCAAATCATGCTTGCTTTATCAAAGATGTACAGTAAAAAAATATCATGCCACAGTAAGAAATGGCTGGGCTTGGTGCACCATTGCCAGTCTAGCCAAGCAATGAAATGTATCATGCTTGCTTTATTATAAATACCCATTAACACATGTCATGCCAAAGAAATAGCTACACTGACTGCACCAAATGAGCATCTATGATAAAGCAAATAAAGCATTATTTTGCCAGCAAAAAAAACTGTACTCTCTTTTCCCCTCTCATCTCACCCCTCCCCCGCCAACATCAGTTACCCAACCGGTCAGCCCATCAAACACAAGCACACTCATTCATACAACATCAACTTGCTCATTCACACACAGCATTCACTGTGACATGTACACGTGCATGTCACAGTGAATGCACTATGCACTCGCTCATTCACACGCACACACATAATCATACACTCACTCATTACACACAAGTATACATGCATACATACACAAACAAACTTTAAATCAATTCTCACCTCCTGCCCTGGTCCTGATGCTTCTCACCACAGCGCTTCCCTCAAAGCACTCTGGCTCCCGCATCACAACAGGAACTACGAAGTGCAACAGGAACTAGAAAGCAAAGAGCGCTTCCTAGTTCCTGCACATTTACGCAGGAGCCGGAGCTCTTCTAACTCGATGCCACAAACCATTTGAATATTCATGGAGGGTGCAAGACCGCCCCTCACACATTCAAACATGCAGTTCCCGAGCCTGCACTCCGAATGGGCCATGCAAGGCTGGAAAACCAATATGCCCCCAGCCTTACATAGGCCATTGGGCATGCGCACTGGGGAACAGAACTTTTAAAGGGAAAGCAAGTTTTGCTTTGACAGTTTAAGCACGGCTACTCCATAATGGTCCGGGGTTCTGGCGGGTCGAGCCCTCCACCCATTATGGACAAGCCTCCCATGCTTGTACATATCAGTATCTCAGCCAAATCGCAACTTCAAATTCAGAATTTTCTATCCTTGTCTCTCATAAATCAAGATGTGTTGCTGGCCATATGGCTAAGACTGCCGCACCCTTAGCACTTTTGGCATCTGGTTTTAGAAGCCTTTCCTTTTCTTTTCTTTTTCATGCCTCTGCTTCATGCTTTCAATGCCAGGGGTATGTTCTTGCTGCGATTGTCCAGTTTGCTCATGGTGCACGCTTTGTCACTTCTTTTCTTTTTGTTGATTCTTTGATGGACCTGATGGTGTCATCACTCCTTTCCCAGAGGCAGCCTCTCCTCATGTGGCCAGGCGATGCCTTTCACTATGTGATTCTGACCCTGAGGGTGGCTATTTGAGGGAGGACCACATGGGGGAGGCGACCCTCATGGGAGTGAAGCGCATCATTGGGTGAGAAATTGTGTCCCCAATTCCCTTCTAGGGACAGCCTTCAGTACCTCAGGCCTTCATGGCATATTGTGGAAGTAAACCTCAATATTCCCCAACACTTAATCATGGAACTCTTAAACACTGCACAGTGTTATCAATGACAAAGACTGACATGAGGAAGAGAGCAAACGGAGTGAAGATTGCTCAGCTAGTCCGAAGTGAACAGTCTAGCTGTTGCAGGAATCCGATTGGCTCCAGACAGTTCGGAACAAAGATGCATTATCGCAGGCCGGAGAGATGCCGAAGCGGGACACGAAGCAGAAGAGCTTTGCACCGCCACCAGCCTCAGAGACGTGCTTCCCGAATTGAAAAGAGAAAGTGGAAGCTGAGAAGGACCTGGGCGGGGTCGGAGAAGCAAAGGTAGCCCGTCCTAAAGCCGGCAAGCCCACAGTCGAAGGTTGGGGCCCCGGGAGAGAGCTGGAGAAGGAATTCCTGGTTCCTAACTGGAACGGGAGGCAAATTCCCTACAGCTTACAAACACAAACTCAGTTTCATAAATCCCTTTGTTTGGGGAGATACAAATACACCAATGATAAGAAGAACTTGGGGAAAACATATATCCTC
The DNA here is from genome assembly GCF_040938575.1 of Ambystoma mexicanum. Taxonomy (NCBI): domain Eukaryota; kingdom Metazoa; phylum Chordata; class Amphibia; order Caudata; family Ambystomatidae; genus Ambystoma; species Ambystoma mexicanum. Next base: position 1,037,804,620 of record NC_090926.1, on the reverse strand, counting down.
AGACCTTGAAAGTAAATGGACATATGAGAGAACCAGGCAGGTGTTTGTGAATTGAGGGAACCTGGCAGGAGAGAATTACAGGTGTTTTGTGAGTGAGAGAATCCAAAGGAAGATTTCCCCTGGAGTGAGTTGCAACACCAAGAGGAGGGGGTTATCATCTTGGTCTATAAAGAACTTAGTTATTTTTTTGAACTTTTGTTTTGCTTGAGAGAAACCTAGGGATGGGAGTCATTCTCTGGAACTCAGACTCACACATGATATTACCTAATGCAGAACTTTGGTTAACATGCTGCATTTATGTTCACAACAATTGTTTCCCTTTGGCTAATACTCTAATGAGAATCTTAATTACGATTGGTATCTATTTTACAAACAAGGTTCCCCTGTATTATTAGCTTATTTTTAATTATTATCCTTGATGTTAGGTTACTGTACAATCCCTAATAGGAGATCAAGCAAATAGAAGGCCATTGAATTTGACTGAACTTCGAATCAAACAGCGCAAGCTATACATTGAACATCCAGGTGATTATGGCTAATTAAAACATGACAGTATTATTAAATTTAATAAATATGCAAAATAAGCATTGCATTAAAACTTTGTATTATCAACTATATTTCTTAGGTTGAAAGAACAGACACAAAAAAGCAAGGGTGAACAACTCCTGAAGAAGGGGATTTTTTTCCCGAAACGCATAGAGTGCTTAGACACACAAGAGTCATCCAATGAACTTGTTGAACTTGTTGATTGATAGATAAAGGAATGTGTGTGTTTAATTGTTCACCTCAACAGCATATTAAGTTTTAAGTATATATATATAAAAAAGCCTAACTGAGAAAGTATTGTATACTTGTGATTACTAACATGTGAATGTATAACATTGTTAGGAATTGTTGTTTATTCAATTAAGTCTTGTATGACTCAACAATATATGATTGGAAGAAAATAAGAACCAGAATACTTTTACAAAAAGTGAGTCATCGTTCATTTTTTTCAGAAAGTGAGTTCAGAAATTATATTTTGGAAAGAATTAAACTCTGAAAATGTTGGTTGTTATATATACAACAACATTTGGGTGTGCAGGGGACGGGAGAGTTCCACAGATTTGTGGACGACTGCTGTTGTTACATTGGTTAAGTACAACCTAGTGCCAAGGTTGGTTTTCTCCCCGGCACCCCACTAATTATCTTTCAAAATCCATACATTAGAATTTTAATATAGGTGTGCACTAAGCCATTTTGTTCATAACATCACACTGAACAGGGACAGCCGACCTAGCCCATTAAGATGAGGCAGCAATACTTTGAGATGAATGGGGATGCAGAAGATACTCACATATCAATAATCAATACCTTCAGCTATCCCTCCGCAAATACCTCCCATCTCGGGCACTCCGCTCCTCTACCTCTAACTCCCTCAGGGTCAGTCGTTTCTCAAAGAAACGAGCTGAGGGTAGATCTCTGTCTTCAGCTGGGGCCTCCCTCTGGAACAGCCTCCCTGCCACTCTAAAACTTGAGGAGAACCATCTCCGGTTCCGGAAGCACCTCAAGACCTTCCTCTTTGCTTCTGCCTTTGCCCCCCTCACCCCTGCTGATTCTACTCTCCCTCGGCACCATGCACCTCGCCGCCCTCTTTCCTCCGGGCCCAGGTACCTGCTTCTCTTGCAACCTGCACGCACTGCCTCCGGGCCAACCCTTGCACTGGGGTCTGCATCTGTACCCATACAGCCCCCACCCCTTTGTTTTGTTCTTCCTGCACTTATCAGACCTACCCAGCCTGCTGCCTTAAACCCAGCACTGCCACTTGCTAGCTGCACTCCCTCTGTTTGTTGCCTTTTTATTTATTAATTTATCTATTATTATTTATGTTTTTTTTTCCTCATTGCTCCGCACTCTCCTTTTGTTCCCCCTTCCATGCACTTCTCCCTCTCCCCCTCTACCATGCACTTGTGCGTTCTCAATGTCACCTGGCCTAGTAAGATCGTTGTTTTTGTTTCTCCTCTGTTCCCCTTCCCTTGCCTTGTCGCGCTCTGAAATACTTGTCTATGAGCGCGATAGAAATAAAATATCAATATCAATATCAATAATCAAAACGACTCAGGAAGTTGGCAAATGATGACTGTTTTAATGTCAATTATCTAAAACAGGGAGTACAACGGACATCAACGGGCGTCTCACAGCATGGTCTCAGTACTTTTCATAAAAAATGTACTTTTATAACAAGAACTCGTCATAGCTGACGTCAACCTACGTATTTGCTAACGACATCCTACGTGGCAAACTACAAAAACCTAGTGGCAAATGTGATAGGCTTACAGGAACATCTAAGTATAGGTTCCATAATAGTCTAAGAAAATGATAGGCTCTTCAACATCAGGTGGGGCAACTAAGCCCTCTCCTCAAACAGGTCACTATGAACATCACTAAATACACAATGTCCCATTGGTTACACAAACTATAGTGCCCTTAATTACGTGGCCCCCTATAATTGGTTAGCACTCTTTCATTCGTCAGTACTGTTCCACCCACATTAGCAGCACACAGGCTGGCGAGCTGGTCATAGCGATAGCTTCTCACCAATTAGCATATCATCTATCATCACCTCAGTGGTCTGCATGTCCATTAAGGGTTTGAACTTGGTCTTGGAAATGTTCCTTGCTCTGGAGAATTCAGGGGAGTAGAGGCACGCTCTGCCTCCCTTAGTAGGTGTGGTTCGTCATGTTTGTCCAGTTTCAACCCTTCATGTGACTGAAGACCACACATTTGAGCTGTGGTGTATTTGAAATACTATTGTTTGCGTTTATGTCTTCTGAACATGAGTTTCATTCTTTCACACGATTGTAACTAATGTCTGGTCATCCCAGTCATGAGCGGCCTTGGCTTCTTGGAGCTCATCCAGCCTCGCCCTTCTGAGATTCACCTCTGTAATTCGATTTCTTTTCTTACCTGCGACACACTATAAAAGAGGCCTTCCTTCTCTGTTCCAGCTCTGCTATAACACGTAGTGGAAGCATCCATTCTTTACTTATTCCTATATATGTATACGTTGGTGCATGCCGCAATCTATTCACTATAAAGCTAGCCTTGAGAATACTTTTTGTCTTCTTGTGTATCTTTGCATCTGTACATGTGTAAAATAACTTGATATCCTCATTGTTTTTGTAGCCTCCGCCTCTTCATCTTGAGCCCAAGATGTCGCTTGTTTTTGATACCTTCTTGATGCCTTATAGAATATCTACATTCTCTCGTCTCTGCATCTCTTCTGTGTACGTCAGTCTGGCTTTGTGTGACGTCACCAATCTGCTATTTCATTCATTTGTCCTGTTTCTTCTGAGATTTCATTCAAATGGCCATCATACTGTCATGTAGGCAAGTATGGCTTTCTCAATGGGAACCTTACTTCCAGGATTCTCCTTGGTATCGGTATTTTCACTGGTACTGCACGTGTTTCACACTCTGGTTCCCAACATATAGGGAATATGGGTGAGATGGTTGAGGAGGGAGTACTTGGCTCTTTCTCTACAACACTAATGGCTACCAAACAGGTGTACATTATCACATCTTGGGTAAAGGCTTCACACTGGACTAGATAATGACGTCCGACACATGATGGAAGTAGATTCAGATGCAAGGTTCACAGGTGGTGCCAAAAGATTACATGGTTCGCAAGGTTACCAAGCAGCGCTAGTTCAGGTCATTATACACAATGATTATAGAAAGCATAGATGAATGTACCCTACATACAACTGTGCTAACCCTTATCAGATGATGGCCTACTAGGGAGTGAGAAGCTGCACAGTGCACCCTGAAATCAATGTACTCACTTAGGGTCCTGCCAGTGCAGATGACACCGGCATCTTCAGCGTGGCTACAGTCATTCTTCCCCCAGCCTTTGGATTTGCACTGAGCCAGGGACGATTCAGTACCAGTGCATGCCACATCATCCAGCAGGATAGGACCCGTGCCTGTGGAGAGTGAGGCATGTATTAGAAGGTCAAGTGGAGATACTATTAGCAAAAAGATGGAAAGCACCATCGAAAGATTGAATACCATTCTTAATCCCCATTCCTAGACTAGCTCAACCCTCCCACACTCACTCAGCTCTTACAGGATCACTTAGCTCTCCTAGACCCACTATGCACTCCCTGAAGCACTAGGTTCCTGATAGTGAACAATCTTTTCAGCTAGTGATAATGCCAGACTCAGTCAGATTTGAACAGACTCCAGATTTACTGCATTAAGATAATATTCAAATTCACTCTTCTCTTGAAAAATCTCAAATTGCTTGGGTCTTGATAAATCCTAGATCCACCAAGCTCTTGACAACTCCCACATTCTCTCGTATCTTGATAAAACCCACACTCACTCAGTTCTTGATAAAAACCACATGCACTCATCTGATGAAAAAAAGATGTACCCCTCTCTTGAAACTGCTGAGACGCACTCATCTCTTCATACAGGATACTATCAACTCTAGAACATTTAACATCCACCCACCCCATCGGTCAGACACCACAGAACCTTCTTTTTCCAATTTCATTGTAGCATTGAACTTTGCATTGTATAGCCTTCTGCACTCCCCTGTTACTCACTTACCTTGTCCATACTTGCCACCCATTACAGCTTGTGTTGCATTCTCGAACCCTAGTGCTCGGCAGACCACGTCGGCATCCTTCAGATCCCAGTTGTCATCGCACACTGTGCCCCATTGCTCCCCATAGTACACCTCCACGCGACCCTCGGTGGACTGGCTGCCCCCAACCAATCGAACATCTCCATTCTTGAAAGCTACCGGAGAAAGAAAGATTGTGAAATGGGAAAGAGGAAGACCAGGGAATATGGTCTAGAGGGAACGATGCTTAAAAGGGGAATAGATGGAAATGGAACAATGGTGGAAACACAAAGGATTGCGGAAAGGGGAAGGTGACTACAGAGGATTGTAAAAAGAATAATATGGCGGAGGGTAACAGCAGAGAGAGATGCCAATATGAAAAGATCAACGTGATGGAAAGAGGATGAGGAAAGAATGGGGAAGGTGGCAAAAGCAGATGGCAGGAAAGAAGAAACATGTTAAAGGAGGACATTTGTATCAGAAGGGCCGAAAGGGATAGGTAAAGCAGAAACTGGCAGAAAGAGGAAACTGGCAGAAAGAGGAAAATATAGGAAATGGTGTAGATGGGGGAAACTGGCCCAAATGAGAAGATGGCAGTAAAACGTAGAAGGGGAAAGAAGATGATGACTGAAAGAAATAGTGGGAAAGGAAGACAGAGGAAAGTGAAGAAGTAAAGAAGGAGAGGCAATGAAAATAATAACATTGTGAAAATACCAAGATGTCATTTAGAGGACAATGCAAAAAATGGTGGAAAAGATGGAAATAAAAAAGTTTCAAAATGGGAAGTAGGCAAGGGAAAAATGACAGGAATGAGAGTTTGTCGAAAGGGGAAGAAGGAGTGTAGGCTTTATTTTTACCTGTTCTAACAGCACTGCAAGGGAGGACACAATGCAGCATTATCACGAAGATCTGCAGTTACCCCCTGATTCCACCGGCCATGTGCCCAACATCTTAAAAGCACAGCAGTGTATGGTTGGGGAACGTTTCCACCCTCTTTGGTAAAATGAAGGCTGGGAATGAAGCCAGAGTGAGGCCAGAATGGTGATCAGAGGCCAGGGCTAGGTGGGAAACAGGGTGCAGTGGTCAGGGGCAGATCATCAGCACAGTAGATTGTGACAGAGGTAACAGACTTGCAGTAAGAAGCCATCAGTGATTGGGGTGGGTAGAATAAAAAGGGGTGAATGGTGCCAGGTTAGAGATGGGTGGTGACAGGGTTTTGGGGAGGTTGGTGAGTAAAGGCCAGGGGCATAAGGTAAGCAGAGGTCAAGAGTGGGAGGTGAGCCAAGGTCATGGATGGGGTGGGTGGTGTACAGGGGTAGGGTTAGTTGTGATCATGGGTCAGAGGTTGGTGATGTCAAGTGATGTCTGAGGTCAGTAATAGGTGGTGCTAGCGGGCGTTGAGAAGAGATCAGGGGTCGGAATAAACAGTCGATGGTGAGATGAAGTGGAAGGAGTGAATGGTGATCAGGGGTAGTGATTTGGTAAGCAGAGAGCCGTGAGCATGCATTAGAGCTGTGTGGCAAACCTAGATCTAGGTGGGTGTCGAGCAGAAGTCAATGGTGGGTGGCTTGCAGAGATCAGGAGCATGTGTTGAGAAAAATATCAAGCAAGGTTGGTCAGAAAAGGTCAGTGGCTGTTGGTGACCAGTGGTCAGTGGGCGTGGGTTGTTAACACAGGTCAGGGTCTTGAAGGTGAGGGATGGGTGGTTAATGAGAGAAAGATGCCATTTTGGGATCTAAGTTCAGGGATGGATAGCGCGTAGCAGACTGCCGGGATAGGTGCTGGGGCCAAGGGCTATGGAGTCTGTGATGAGGATGGTTCATGGTACATGGGGTGCAAGTCAATGTGGTGTGTAAGGGCATGTATGCCCATAATGCATTAGATGCAGGGGTACACACTGGGTGGAGATTAAGAGTCAGTTATGTGTTTTTTACCGGATGTACAAAGGTTGCAGCATATGCATTTTGGCTATTGGAATAAACACAAGATATAGTCCTATCCAAATAAATGTCCTATCACAAACACAGAGATACCATTCAATGACAGTAAATAAATAATTTTGACTATAGAAACCACTTTCCAAGATGCAACTCTTCTGGGATTTTTCTGGGTACAGATTCTCATTGGTAGCCTGTGGTTCCCTCTGGGTACTAGTGGTTTATCCGAGCTTCCTGCTGTGGATGATCTGGCTTTCTTTGGCTCATACTGGCTGCCTTTGACTGCATATGGCTCAATCTGTTTTTAATGGGTTGGTTGAGTAGGTAGAGTAGAGAGGAAGCAGGCTTTAAATCGGGCTCGGAAAATGTGAAGGGTAGGAGAAGCTCTGACAGACAAAGGAAGTACATTACCTACGTTTGGCGCAAGGAGAGACAATGAACGGAATCGGGAGGCAGCACAGGAAGGTTTGGGAACAGTGGGTAGAAACTGGGGTGAAGGAGCCGGGAAGGAATGTAGAGACAGAGTAGAGACAAGTAAGGAGGGGTAAGGCCATGAAGAGCCTTGAAGACAATTAAATTAGAAGCCAGACGAAGATCAAACGGTAAGAGAGAAATTGAATGGGAAAATGTGAGAGCGAGGGAAGAGCTGAAAGAGAAGACAGATAGCGGAGTTACAGATTTTAAAGAAATGAGGTGGGAAGACGGGAGACGAACAAGAAGAGAAGAGCAGTAGTCACGACGGGAAAAAACAAGAGAAAATATAAGAAGCTTAGACGCATGAAAAGAAAGAATTGGACGAGAATAGCAGAGATTAAATAGATGAAGGCAACACGTACCAGCAGTATTAGAGATAGAAAAAAGGATAGAGATGAGTCAAAAGTAACCCCAAGGTTACGGGCAGAGCGGCGGAAAATGGAAGTAAGGTAGGGGAGAAAAAAGACTAGTGGGGGAACAGAGGGGGGAGGAAGTGGAAGGAAAGAAGAGGATTTGTGTCCCAGAAGGATTGAAATGGAGAAAATGTGATGACATCCAAGATTGTATTGCCGTAAAACAGGAGCAGACAGAGGAATTGAGAGAGTCAGAAAAGGAGAAAGATAAAAAAAGACTTGCGTATGATCTGCATAGCAGTGATTGGAGAGATTAAAGGAATTGATTACAGAAGAGAGAGGGAGAGTGTAGAGTGAAAAGAGTTACAGACCAAGAACTGAACCCTGCTGGACACCATGGTGAAGTGGCCGAGAGGAGGAAGTACGACCAGCTCATGAAACAGAATACAAGCGGTCATAAAAATAAAAGCAGAACAACCCGAGTATCCAAGGCAGGCTAGAGAAGAGAGGAGAGTTGGATGATCCACTATGTCAAAAGCAGCTGAGAGATCTGAGAGTATAAGAATGGATTACTGCTTATGGTGTTGTGCATTAAGAAGAGAGTAAGAGACATGCAGTAAAGCAGTTGCAGTAGAGTGAGAAGCAGGGAAACCCAATTGGAGAAGTGAGAGGATCGAGTGTTGAGTAAGAAAAGCAGAGACTTGGTTGGAGACAGCTCTTTCTAATAGTTTGGAAAGAAAAGTAAGAAGAGAAATTGGGCAAAAACTAGAGGAAGAAGTGGGATACAAGGAAGGCTTTTTAAGTATTGGAATGAAAATAGACCTTTTAAATGACATAGGAAAATGACAGTACAGGAGAGAAAGGATAAACAGGGACGTCAAATACGGAACAAGAGATGGATAGATACAAGATATAGGTAAGGAAGGAAGAGGATCAAGAGGTGATGCGGTGTGCTGAGCGTGTATGAGTAAAGAGGAAATGGTTGCCTGTAAAAGTCTGTGGCTGCTTGAAGCATACTCTGGCCACCTCTAGCTGCCTCATTCTGCCCAATGCTGACTCTGTCTGTCTGTGGTTTGGTCTGAGTTCCTGTTCTGCATTGGGGATGTCTTTAGCTAATTTGAGTTCCTTTGCCTGACAGGATAAGCTTGTGATTGACCTTAGTAGCTGAATTTACTTTTCTCAGTATTTCATCAACTCCATTCAATCTGCAAAGAGGGCAGCCTTATTCAGGCCCAATCATGGCATACCTCTCTGGAGAGTATGGTTACCCCTTCGTTCACATTAGCAATGGTGAAGGAGGTATATTAGCTATTGTTGTCTGTAAATCTTCATGATTAAAACACCTCCGTTTTCACTGCATTCCCCTGCCTCCTCCAGCTCAATTTGGAAAACTAAAGGAAAAATAATTATACATGCTCGCCCTGGCTCTCCCTCTCTGGAAACCTCTCAAAGAAAAAAGATATTTGGAAATATTTTGAATGTATGAACTAAAATATACTTCTCCTTGCTACCGGAAAATGTTTTCTCTGGGGTGTGTCAGTGTTGGTGCAACTTTTACGGTTACTTGGTAGAGTGCGAACAAAGACCAGTGAAGGCATCAAGGCGCTAGGTTAGAGAGAACGTGAGATGTCCAAGGGAAATAGTTAAAACAAGAAGATTTTTAGGTGTTTACAGAAAGGCAGAAACCTGGCAGTATTCTGCAATTCAGCTAGGAGATCATTCCAGAGAGTTGGACCTAGGACCGAGTACGAATTTCCTTCGGGCCAAGAACGTAGATAGCGAGGGATGCACAGAAGTGAGAGATTTGCTGAGCGGAGGTCTCTGCAGGGTTTGTCCTTAGCAAATTTGGATTGTAGGTATTCCGCTCCATTACCATGAATAGCACACTGAACAAGGCAAAGGGCTTAAAACACAATACACGTTTTTACCGGGAGCCAGTGAAGCTGGAGAAGTTCCGGGGAATTTGCCAATCTGTGGGCATTTAGAGCCAAGCGGGCAGTTGAATTTTGGGGGATCTGAAGGCAATGTAAAAGAAATTCAGGCTGGCCTAAAAAGATCCCATTGCAGTAGTCAATTGACCCCATAATAGAGGCCGTGACCACTTTGGCATGAGCGTTGTTAGGAAGAAATGGGAAAACCTTTCTTAACACTTTAAGTTTGGCAAAGCCCGTTTGGCAGATGGCAAACACTTGGGCTGACCTGGAACCAGAAGAGAGTATTTTTATGCATAGGCTCTTAACTATCGGAGCAGGTTCCGTACAGGTTCCAAGAGACAAAGGCCAGTATTCAGAGATCCAGGGGACTAGGGGGAAATAGAACCAACCAGTAACAGTTCGGTTTTGTCCCATTGAGTTTAAGCACATTTTCTGACATCCAGTCAGCAACAACGGAGAGACAGTTCTTTAGTTTAGAAGGGGGATCAGTAGATGAAGAATTGAGATGAAAGAGAATTTGAGTGCCATTGGCATAAGAGAAAAAATGAATGCCGTGACTGAAAATAAGTTTGGCAAGAGCCAGCATATATAGATTAAAGAGAAGAGGAGAAAGAGCTGAACCTGCGGACCCCACAATTCCGAGTATTGGAGGAGGAAGTAAAAGGAGGAACAGAGACCGCCTGGGTTCAGTTAGATAGAAAAGATGAGAACCACTTCAAAGGAACGGCCAGGATTCCGGCTTTGTGAAGGAGTTGGTGATGGTCTACAGTATCAAAAGCTGTGGAGAGATCAAGGAGAATAAGAACCCCAGTCTCTTCGCGGTCCTGAAGCAAGGCGATGTCATCAAGAAGCGAGACCACAACTGACTCAGTGCCCATCCAAGGGCAAATAGTAGCCTGGAAGCGGTGAAGAAGATGGTTGCTCTCAAGATAAGCAGAAAGCTACGGTATGACAATAGCTTCAAGCAGTTTCATGATGGCCTGGAAGAAGGGAAATCGCCCAATAGTTAGCACCCACGGCAGGATCTAGATGAGACTTTTTGAGAAGAGGGGAGATGACTGCATGTTTGAGAGAGTCAGGGATATGGCCGGTAGAGAGGGAATGGTGAAGGGCTGAAGTAAGCAGCGGGACAAGACTATGATAAAGAAATTGCAGAATTCAAAGGGGAATAGGGTCAGCGGGAAAAGCCGATTTAAGTTTGAGAAGGGCAGTAACAAAAATGGCTTCAGTCACGGTGCTAAACTGAAAAGCATTGGGAGAGACCGAGAGAGGAGAGATCTCAGAGAGAGTGTGAGAGATCCGTCTTTCATCATTAATCTGCTCTCGGATTTTGCAAATCTTTTCTTTAAAGAAGAGTGCAATTTGTTGACAATGTTTTTGATTGTGAAGAGTGGGATTAGGTGGGCGAATGGGAGAGGTCAATTCCTTCGCCCCCCGAAAAAGTTCAAAAGAGGAGCAAGAAGCGTTCATGATTCGATCAGAAAAAACATGTGCTTTGATTATTTTTATAGTGCTTTGATAGGTGTTTCGGGCTTCAACATAGGCTGGTTTAGCAGTGGGATCAAAGGAGGAAGGATGCCATCTGCATTCCGCTTGTCTGCATCTCTGTTTAAGTGAATGCAGTTCAGAGCAGTACCAGGCGGCAGATTTTTGGCCTGAGAAGTAGAGACCTTAGGGGGTGCCAAAGCATGCGCTGTGAGCTGTAGAGCCTCAATCAAGGAGTCACAAGGATTAGAGTCAGCTGTCAACTTAATGTGTATGATTCCATAGCTTTTAATGTATCCCCATCCACGTTTTGAAAGGGTTTTTTCCTAGCTTATCTATTGCCCAAATCTTTAAAGCATCCTGTCTGGTCTATAAATGCCTAGCAGGAGATGCGCCAGGCTACCTCAGTTTACGAATTACGAGACTGCTGCATAGGCGTACCCTACGGTCGAATAATAAGGACCTTCTGATTCAGCCAAGATTCTCTTTAAAGAGATGTGGAGGCTTCAATTTTAACATATGGGCACTGAGTATCTGGAATGATCTTCCACAGTCTCTTAAACAGCCCCCCTCTATTGCACAATTTAAGAAAGCCCTGAAGACATTTCTGTTCGATCGAGGGCGAGCTTAGGAACCATTCTCTCTCTTATTGACTCCATTCTACTGATCCAGGTCTCTCTTTATGTTTCTGTTTGTTTGTCACCATGTGAGCCCCCTGCGGGCTGCGGGTGGGCTGGCACTATATAAAAACATTTTAGAATAGAAAAGGTGTCCACGTTTTATAAGCCACTCAAATTACGATTTCTATTGCCTCTCGGCCCAATTGTGGAGCAAATGCATTCATCTTTCAAGCCCATTCTCTCTATTCTTGGCCTACAGACTATCCTGGGACTTTGGTCCTCAGGAGTATTCAATGTTGTAGATAGGAGCAGGTTGCCGAATACATTAACCTGCTTTCCAAAAAGCTCGATGGGTTTCACCCTGCGACCACTTGTTAGTCTAACTAGGCAACTGCAGCTCAGGGAAGGGTTGGATGGTGCAGATTTATATGCAGAGTATTCCAAGAGGAGCCCAATAACTGCTTAAGAAGGGCCCAGTCTCCACAACAAGCCCGGGATCCTCAAGAGTTTACTGGCATGACACAATGGCTGCTCAGGCAGCGGCATTAGGGCTGCATCCACAGCGGGAAACGTTAAGGAGGCCGTACTGTGTAGTAGTAGTTAAGCACTATACAGAACACAAACATTGTTTCCTTTCCATCTAGGGCCAGACATCACATATTTACTTGATGTTAATTCTGTCCATCCTACTCCCTTGCCTTTTGCTACAAACAGCATTTACCTCTCACACCTACTTCTCTTGGATTATGCCACCTTCTGAGTGACTTGACACTCCCAGAATTATTATTCAAAATTGTTCCTGTGGTAACATAAATAGACACGGCAGGTACTCAAAGTCTTCATATCTACCAGAATTGCCGGAGCACACTCTCAAACCCCGCATGCAAAACTTGATCTCCATCTTATAATACTCTAAATGTACCTTGGAAACCCATAGAGTATATTAACTCAACACAGTGTTGCATCTATCTGGAAGATAGCCATATATAACTGATGAACCCACATCCATACTAATTAAACCATTTAGTCCTGTTTAATTTCCTCCCTTTGTCTGCAAACTCCTTTCCTACTTTCTCTCCCACTTACCACACCCTTACTCATGCTATTCTTCCCAAGAGACAGAGGACTGGTGGACCCATGTGAGGGCACAATAAGCCTTGGAGAAGGATTTGGCACTTTGAAACTACTCCAGTGGTGATTCGGTGCTGTAGAAAAGCAAAGTAGCATAACAGAGTGCTTGGATAACTTTGCTCCCCCTTGCACTTCCTCTGTTTCTGATAGGATTTCGTCACTACCCATTAGGCATCTGCATCACTGGCAAGCATTGCATTTATATTCACATCTATCCGCGCTTATGAACCAGGACCATAACTCACTGAGACCTTCTCAGCTGGATGTTTAGCAGCTTGCCATCCTCAGAGAGTTTCACTGCATCATTGTTCTCTCACAGCCTCGCTCAGACCCTTCACTCTCAGGACAGACACCTGCTTGGCCAACACCCTTGCGCTAAGGCCCTCACAGGCCTAGACTGATGACATAATATCCTCGAATGACCTCACCTGTACTGAGACCGTAGGCCATGAAAAACAGCGTGATCCAGAGTGGCAGCAGGCGCCCAATCATTCTGCTGAAATCCATCTGTGAAGGAAAAAGAATAGAGAAAAGAAGGGTTTTTCCTCTGCACCACCAATTTGGACCATGGCAGCCGTTGTACTTAGCCCTCATTGCTCCTTTATGGCATCTTGTTATGGCAGCCTTTCTTTCAAGACGGTACACTCTAAGCCAGGGATTTGAACCTGAGGCTCTCCAGATGTTTTGGACTAGGACTCCCATGATTTCTCACCATTGACTATGACGGCTAGTGTTGATGGGGTTTGTAGTCCAAGACAACTGGAGAGACAAAGCTGCATTCAATTCTCTAAGTAATATGTGGGATTCCAACTATGGCAGATGTAAGGATGCATTCAACACGAATCAGACAATTCGTCACACCACTCACCCTAAGACGACATGGCTAACCACTCTCCTCTTCCTCGCCTACATTTATCCTTAATTGCCACCCATCCAAGCCCGGGGAGCTTTCAAACCTTAGAACACTACGGACCAAGTTGGTGGCTCACCGAATCTGTTAGAATACACTGTAACTTGTGCCTGCCATGTTTGTTAACAGTAGGGCAGTATGTATAACCGAGGCAAAGAGACCCCAGAGGCAAAAATCAACTCTGAAAGGAGTGGCTTTCACACACCACGCCCCAAGGCCCACCTGGACCCCCAATAGGGAAACACAAAAGCGGCTTCCCGTGATAACTACCAACTCCAAGCACCAGGAGTCTATGTAGATTTCACTTTATAAATAGCGGCAAAAATAAGTATCAAAAGTACAGAAGTCTTGGTTTTGCGTCATTAGCGCCACACTATTTAATAGAACATTTGTATTATGCAAATGAACCGGCAAAGGTCAAACAGGGCAGGTAGCAATAGCCGGCATTCACCTCCACAAAGGGAGGGCCTTCTGCCCCCAGGCACACGAAGAAGAAAAAGTACCACGATGCTGGTGCAGCTCCAGTCATAGCTGTGTGAAACCGGTGGCCTCATGGCCTTGTTTTGGGCCCTCTGAACAACCCTTCAAAGGTCGGGGATGGACGTTTGTACCTGGCTTTTCCGGAGACTGCAGTGGCGGCTCTCTGTGAGAAGTACTTCTAGCCAGAAGGGTTGCTGGGGAGAGTATGGGAGGCAGGGGGGCTGTAGACCCAGGTCTTTTGGTTGTAGCCCTGAATAGAAGCTCAGGGGCTGCAACCAAAAGGCTAGCTAGCCCTGTGTCCCGACAGTACGAAATTAGTGTATCCCCGGATCTTTTTCAGATCTAGCAGCACCCCTGCTTCTAGCCCTGCCTTTCGACAAACATGACATTCCATTTACCCCATGTGTGCAAAATCAATCACCCTCGCCTGAAAGGATTTCCAACGAAAGATACCTCTTATGTGCACCAAAGCAACCTTCATATGCCCACACGCAACTCGGCCAGTGTAACTCTATTCTGCCCGGCAGAACCCCTTCTGGTCTTGACTGACAGAGCTCCGCCAACACAAAACAATTTGCACTCCCTGACACTATACCACCGGGACCCACACATATCTCGATCAGTGCTCCTCAATCCTGTGTGACCTTCACAATGGTCTGTAAAAGATCAGTGTCCTGACCCGCACTCTGTGTCCTGACCCACACTCTCTTATTCCTGTGATGGGCTGACATATGGCTTTGCAGATGAAACTCAGAGATTGACCTTTGACCTGTCTGCTTCCTTTGACACTGTATATCCCTCTGAACTCATTCGTACTCTCTAATTTCTTGGGATTTGTGATCAAGCCCTTGCCTGGATTGTATTCTATCTGGAACCTTGCGAATTCTCTGTCTCCTGGAGCAATACCTATCAACTCACTCCTCTAACTGTTGGTGTCCATAAGGCTCTGTCTTGGGTCCCCTCCTTTGGGTTCTCATATCAACTCTTTGCGGACGACACCCAAATCTTCTTCTCTTTTCCTGAACTCTCCTCAGATCTCTCTATCAAAATTTCAAACTGTCTCTCTGCTATTCAATATTTGATGGCTTCCCACTCTGTGATGTTAAACTCTACCAAAACAAAGGTGCTCTTCTTCCCAGCCAAACACTCTCTCTCTTCTCTTCTTCTGTCTATCCAGTTCTCACCGACACGCTCCCCTACTCTTTTTCATCTTGAAACCTCTGCGTCATGACACTTCTCACAACTTCTCTATCTATATTTCCAAAATTGCAAAGGCGGCTCTCCTTAACCTCCTAAATATTAGAGAAATCAGGCACTCCTTCCTTTCAATACCGCCAAGTATCTCTTAACCACTCTTGTCTTCTCTAAACGGGATTACTGTGCCAGCATCCTCTTTGGTCTCCCCAACTATACGTTCTGTCCTCTCAACAAGATTATGAACTTCGCTACCAGGACTCTCTTTGAACTCCCTCACTTCACACCTACTTCCTTGTACCATTATCAGGTTGGATGGCTGATGATGCAAAACAGGGCTAGATTTCAATTTCGTTTCCTGGTTCCGAAATCTACCCCATGTTAAGACACCATCATATCTATCCTCCTCTTTCTAACTCTACTAGCATTCTAGTAATCTCTGCTCTGCCTCCTTGGCTGTCCTGGTGGCATCTCGCCCTCCCTGTCGTTTCTCTCGCTTTTCCGCTCTTTCTCTCTTCATGTTCCACTTGCATGAAATTCTCTTCTTCCGGACATTCAAGAAACAGTCCACATCAATTTGTTCAAAACCAGACTAAAAGCCTACCCCCTTGCCTCCGAGTTATCCTCTGAACCTACCTCGCATCTGCCTGCTAGCTAACCATTTTCCCTCACCTCTAACCTGCCTCTGTCCCTCACTTTCTCTGTCACCACTCCAGCACTTCACCCATCATGGTCACATCCCTAACACAGCTGGCCGTAATGCCTACCTGCACTTAAAAATGTCTAATGTTGATTGTCCTTAATCTTGGGAAGTCCAGTCATGTAGTGTCCCTGGTGACTGTTCCATTTGCTCAGCTCCACAACCTGGTCATAATGTCACTCCAGCTCACCACTTTTTAAGAAGCTCACTGCTTCCCACCAAACCTGATTTCCTATCTATTCTACATTCTTTTGTGATCAAAAGAGCATTGTTCCTCCCTATATATAAATAAATTAAAAAATAAAAATGTTATATTAAGTCATTTTCTAACTGTAGTCATTTCTGAGCAATGGGTCAATCAGAGTTATTTTTAGTTGTGGCTACCAGGTGGCACATAAAAGCCGAAACTATTTAATTTGCGTACAACTTGGAATTCGGGGGAGACGCACACAGCTTGTGGGTGTTTGCTTATTTACCTACTTATTGGTTGCTCATGGCCATGGTAATGCCTGTTGCCATTCCAACCCACTGCCCGCTCTTCCCACCCAAAACACAACCTCGCGAGATTTCTTTGAGCCAGCTCTATCAAGCAATAACACAAACTTTGGCCTAACTGTGCTATTTCTAAGTGGTTTGCTGAGAGTTAATGGCTTAATTGCAGCTGTAAATGCTCCTTTGGTGCAATAACAATGTCTTAACGAGGGGTGCCTTCAACCACTTGATTTACATCTCTTCTTTGCAATCCTGTTAAAAACAAGGATTATCAAAACCAAACGTTCTGGCTGGTGTATGGATATTAGACAGGCATTTACCAGGGACTGCCCTCCTGGGCCCAGGGAATTGCATCATTTTCCAGCTGTTGCCATCTTATGGCCAGGAAATAAATGTCATATAAATATAGTATGGCCACAAAGGAGAACCTGTTCTTCGCTTTTATCACTCACGCTGTGTGCTAAACCTAGAGCGGAACACATTGGAGCACTTTGCATTGGAAAGAGGGAAATTGCACCTCCTGCCCCTGTTGCAGCATTTACTGCAGAACAATTGTCCAGTTAATTAACGAGTTACATGTGTTGTGCCTGGTTCTCAAAGACAGTGCACGCAAACGAGATGCATACACAGGTTTACTAATTATGAAACATGCTCAATCTTGTGTTTGTGCAATTGTACATTGGAACATATAGGAAACAAGATATATATATATATATATATATATATGCACGCGCGCGCACCATAGCCAAGTTGGTCTGTGGGGTGTTGCCACTGCAACTGGGGTTCTCAACCGCACGAGAAATGGTTTCACCTTTACTTTCCAAATGGAAGGATTTCGGTGATATGTTGCCAGAGACTGCGAAATGAACCTTGCTGCAATAGTGAACACATGCAGCTCCGACTGCATTGCAGCAATTGCATCAGTGGTGCTGACTACGCGGGGGCTGGTGCCAACTCAGTGTTACTCATTGTTGTTATGGGCCTTAGGGCGTGCAGGGGCCCCACTCGCACACACACACACACGTAGGCAGGCACACCGAGAGAGGACGCCGGAGACGTGTTTCTGCTCCAGTCGCCGGCGCGAACTGCCGGCGCACCGCCTTTAATAATACATGCGCATGCGCAAGCCTCGCTGCGGCTCGCGCATGCGAACACAATCGTGATTGCTACGCAACATCCCTCCTTTTCCCCCCAAAACAAAATCAACATTCTCAAACATGGGGACCAACAGGGTCCATCATAACTTTCACAATGCCTCTGCCTTAATTATGAGGTAGGGTCCATGATGAAGTCTTGGAACCTCAGCGGTGGCTTGCGCCCCACCCGGCTCGGGACCTGCGTGCTCCGGCGTCGAGGTCCTCGGGTGCCGCCAGAGCTTCTGGTTGCCCGTCGTCTTCCACCGGCACTCCCGTGATCGGGTCGGGGTCATCTCTGACGGCTGCTTCAGGGGTTGCAGTCTCTATGCGCTTGAAGAATGAAATATTTCTGGTGACAGTCCCTCTTGCATTGGCGGCTGTGATCATCGACCCTTTGACGTGGGTCACGCCCAGTGGTTGTGGTTCATATGGCAGTGATAACTTCCCCTCTGGCTTCCTGTTGCGCACCAGCACGGTGTCCCCTATAGCGATCGCACTCTTGGGTAGTCTCCGCCGTGTGGTCTCTTTCTCATTCGGAGTGGCCCTCGCTGCACGCACGTTGCGGTTGTCGATCTCTCCTGGTGGTCTTCCTTCAACTTTAGATAGTAGGCCTCTTGGTATTCTTTTGAAAAGGGCTTCTGCGGGTGCCACTCCGGTGGACTGGTGTGGGGTTGTGCGATACTCTCTGAGGAACTCGACCAGATTTCGCCGGAGGTCTTCTCCCCCATTCACCGATATGCGGAACACTTTGTTAAGCGTTCGCATAAATCGCTCCACCTCGCCATTTGCTCTCCGCCATAGTGGGCTTATTTTGCGATGTTTTATTCCCCTGTCCTCACAGTATTGAGCAAAATGTTGGCACTGAAACGGTGACCCATTGTCCGAGCAAATTTCGAGAGGGAATCCATGTGTGGCGAATATTTTGTCCATGGCCAAAATGGTGTGGTCGCTGGATGTGGATTCGACCAATTCCACCTCTGGGTATCGTGACCACTGGTCTGTCGCCACCAGAAAGTATAAACCTCGGCCCGTGGATCCGAAGTCCGCGTGCACTGTCCCCCATGGGCGGTCACTACTCTCCATGGCCTGAATGGGTGGCGCCTTCTCCACAGGGCTTGCGGCTTGACATGGGATGCAGGCCTTCACAAATTTCTCCACCCTTCCTTCCAGATCTGGAAACCAAACTTTCAACCTGAGGCGAGCTTTCATCTTGGCCATTCCTTGATGTCCCTTGTGGGCTAGCTGTAGGACTTTCTCAACTAACACCCCTGGTATTACGATCTGGTGCCCTCTTAGCAGTTTTCCATCATCCGCCACCGACAGTTTGTGGCGTGCCTTCCAGAGTGCCTGCAGATCTCTTTGTGCTTCCGCAGTCCTTCGGGAGTTGTCTAGGAGGACCTCCCGCCATTCTCCTGTGTTCACCGCACCTTTTATTTTGCGGAATGCTTCATCGCTATTGGACTCATCTGCAATTTCCTGACGCGTCAGGGCAACAGGCAGTGCTGCCTCCACTACTAGATGTACGGCTTCTACGCAGTCCACCACCTCCAGTGAGTCCCTGGGCCTCCCGGTGCCCGGATGGCGCGACAGGTAGTCCGCCGGGTTGTGTGTCCCTGGTCGATATAGCAATTTGACCCCATATTCCATGAGGGCCAACATCCGCCTTTCTATGCGCGGAGGTGGTTTGGACGATGTTCCAGACAGTATTGGGATGAGGGGTTTGTGGTCAGTCACCACAACAACTGGCTTCCCTAGAATGTATATTCTGAAATGTTTACACCCCCATAGTATGGCCAAGGCTTCTCGCTCTATTTGGGAGTAGCACCTCTCAGTGTCGGTCAGGGCCTTGCTGGCATAGGCGATGGGCCTCATGGTCCCTTGTTGGTCTGCTTGCATGAGGACTGCTCCCAGTCCTACCGGGCTAGCATCAACTACGATCTCCGACTCGCGACCGGGGTGGAAGTATGCCATTGTTTCTTGCTCCGACAGGGCATGTTTGATGGTGGTGAACGCTCTTTGTTCCTTCCCTGTCCATGTCCACGCCACATCATTTCTGGTGAGCGCCCTCAGTGGTTCTGATAGGGAGGCTAGATCTCGGATAAAACGGCCACAATAGTTGACCATCCCTAAGAAACTTCTTACTTCGGCTGGGGACGCTGGTGGTGATGCATCTCGGATGTCTTTTACCTTCTCCGGATCCGGGGAAATCCCTCCAGCATGAAATATAAATCTGAAAAATTCAAGCCTGTCCTTCAGAAATTCGCATTTCTCCTTGTGTAGGGTTAAACCGACACTGCATAGTCTTTCCAGAGTGTGCTCGAGGCGCTTCAAGTGTTCTGCTTCTGATTTCGCGTAAACTAGGATGTCATCTGACATGTTGATGACCCCTTTTAGTCCTGACAGTGCCCCTCTGATGGCATTCTGAAAGACCTCTGCTGCGGATGAGATCCCGAAGCTGAGTCTTTTGTACTGATACAACCCCTTGTGGGTCGGAAAGGTCGTAATATACCTGGACTCGGGGTGGAGTTCCAACTGGTGGTAGCCTGACCTTAGGTCTAGCTTCGAGAAGACCCTGGCTCCCTGGAGCTCTCCGACGATGTCATCTAGGGTCGGTGTGAGATGGCGTTCCCGTTTGATCGCTACATTGGGCAGCCTCATATCTACGCAGATGCGTACTGCCCCTGGTTGTTTCGGCTTCGGGGCCATGTAGGGGAGGAGTGGTCCAAAAGACCCCCCCTGGCCTACATCTCCACCCCAGGTGAGGGCCATGGCTCATCGGGCGTCCCCTCCTTACCACCCGGGCCCAGGTGGTGGATGGCTCACCTGCTAAAGACATTGCCCACACGTATTGAATTTAGCTAGGCCTCAGAAACCATTTTGTCTAATAAAGATGGTGTGAGCGTGGCGCACTGCAGCGCGACCCCCACCCTTGGAGAGTTTCAATTATCCCTGTCGCCGCAGCACCCTGGCAGATCCGCTGTGAGCACGTTCCCACGAACAGGACGGACATGAGCTACCATAAGATACTAACACTGTAACATTTCACCGTCCGCAGTGTATCACTGCTCCCAGAGTGACCCGGTCAGCGAGGCCTGGGTGATGGGAAGATCTGTAGAACGGTCATCCGATGAAAGCAGAAAGGTACCCAAATATGAATGTCAAAAACCACTTTTAACACGTATATCCTTTCCATACAACCACTTTTACTAAAGAAACCTGTAAAATTGTGTATGACACCAGCCATGAAGGACCCACACACCTGCAGGGGTGTGCAAATGATAAACGCATTCCGGGGGAGTGTTCCTTATATGTATCATTGAAAACCGTACACCCAGCGGCCCCGCGCCATAACTGAACTAATGCTGCTAGAGTACACAAGAAAACGAATGTAACCATAGAGGGGGCACATGTGAAGGGTGTGCGAGAATGCACTCGTCACGCGTGTATGTCTAAACCCCTTACATGCCACCACCGTCACATATGGTGGCGGGTCACTTTCTATGTACTCCACCAACCTCAATACTACCTCACTTACTGCAAATGTATATGCATATAGCTAAATATTGTAATTGTTGAAACATAGTGTACGAATAAGGTGCTCAGACTGGATATAATTGAAACGCCTCTAGCAAAATGAAATGTATGTTTTCAAGTAATTCAAACAAATATTATAAAGTGTTCTAATGATTGTGATGTTTTCGCCTCCAAAAACCGGCAACACACAAGGAAGATACCTTTGTAAATATGTGCAAGGCCATTTCCCTTCCCACCCTGCGGAGACTGCCAAACATGAGAGCAGAGGCCCGCGCCGCGCTGCCCCACCTCCCCCAACTAGACTGGAGCCGCTTCAAAGATGTGTAGCCCCCTCTGCAGCACCCAAGGCCACGGGCCGCCACCTGCATTATTTACAGCACAGCAGTAAACCTCTGCCTGAACCCACACTTCCAAAGGCGCCCCCTCGTAAACCCCACAACCCACCTGATCATCTTAGACTTATGGCCCTGTGCAATCAGGACACCCAACACTGTGGCAACACACAGCGGCACATTTATAACCACATCTAACAAGACAGGGGGGCTTGTACCGTCCGTCCCATGCCCTGAAGCTTAGCCCCTCAACCTATGGCTCCGGTCAACAGGACACTGGTAACCATGCCCTGACGAATGACCATTAGACCCCTCACAAGGTGCATTCCTCCTGTGTTGCATTAACCTGTAGAATAACCTATTGGAAGATTTACTAAAGAAGATAATATTGCAATGACTGAATGACTGCGGTGTGCATGGCCTAGGGCAAATAAGTCAGGAAACGACATTCATCTCTGACACTGGCCGCGATGGCACAACAGCACCGCCCGGATGAACTCTGCCAACCTGCCAGGCCCAGCCCAACCCACGAGGCTGACCAGTGACGTTCTCCAGCTACGGCCAACCACATCGCAGCAGCACCTATAGTTAGTCATCGCCACCCAATCCCATTGAACTTGTGCCCCCTATAGTATGTAGGTTCTTATGACGTTTTTTGTAAATATATACGCCTGTCTTTGCTATTGTCAGACAGAGCGCTCTCGGAGTTTGCAGAGTTCTTTGCATGCCATATTCTGATTGATAAACTCCCATTTAAGCTCACCCGCACTCTGTCTTGGCCTTATTCCCGACTTGGGAGAGTCCTTCATTGTCTCTCATTGCGGGGAGGATCGTGCTGGCCGGGGACGCCTGCCTTCAGCCACCACAATTGGGGAGACCCAGGGAGTGGGTCCATCTACCCTTTGGATATGTCGTTGTTCACCAGTGACTGTAGCTCTTTCACAACTTGTTCCCTGAGATGAAAAGGGATACAGCGATGTTTAAGCGCAGTCGGCCCTACGGGCTCATCTATGTGCAGCCGTATGGGTTCTGCCTTGAGTTTGCCAATAACAGTGAATAACTTCCCAAAACGCTGTAATAGGCGGTCCAGATCGGTAAAATACACAGCAAGAGTGAAGTGTACAATGTTTAGCACTTCTGACGCGGCACAGCTTAGGAGAGAATGTGGGCTTACGCTGGTGACGAAAAACCTCGCCTTTATTCTGTTTTGACCATGAGAGACTGGGGCCACAAACACTCCTTGGATGGGGAGAGGTGTATCCCCTCCGAATGCGTAGATTTGCGCTGTGGAATTTGTCAGCCTCGGTGGACCAGGAAGAGCATTGTAATGTTCTTCCTGGTCCACCAGACGGACGCCCCTTATCTATGAGGACCGGCGTTGGCATCTCACTAATGTTGACAGTGCATTTGGGTTGTCGACGGTCCCCAGGGCCTTGCGCAATGCTTGAGATGAAAAATATTTCTTCACCTTCCTCCTCCTCTTCCGTGATATTGAGATCTTGCATTCCTTGTTCGACAGAGGACACACCCCTTACTCTTCCAGTGATGCTCTTGCCAGCTCTCTCTGGTCCTCTCAAGACTGTAGCTGGCGTTGTTGCCCCGCACACTCTCGCATAGTGTCCCAGTGTGCCGCATCGACCACAGGTCCTTGACTTTGCTGGGCACTCTCACGCATGTGGCAGATTGTATCCACAGTATGAACACGATGAGACATTCCCTTGCGTAGTGGGCCTTTCGCTTCTCTTTGGTGTCCATCTCGCCTTCCCCGTGGCCGAACGTCCTATTGCATATGCCTCTTCCTCCTTCCTGGAGCGTGTCCATTTTCACCCCTCTTGCCTCCGCCAGTTCGTACGCTCTCCCCATGTCCAGAATGTGCTGCAGAGTCAGTCCAGGTTCTCTTAGAACTTGTCTCCTCAGTTTCCCTGAGCAGCAACCTTGCAGCAATTGGTTGCGAACCATTTCTTCCTCGTTGACCCATCTGCAGGAGCTCGCTAGTTGTCTCAGACAAGCGCAAAACTGGTCCAATGATTCCTCTTCCAATTGTTTCTCAGCGCCCATGACAAACCTGTCAAAGTCAACATTTGCCATAGGAAGGAAGTGGTCACGGAAGGCTTGCTTGACCGCATCATAATTCGCTGCTGGAATGTTGAGAGTGTCATATATGCGTTGAACCTCGGTCACTGCAGAGTAGACCATGATGGCAATCTTCGCCTCATCTTCAGTTTCCCCCGAGGCTCTAAAAAACATTTCAAGCTTCTTAATCCATGTGATTCACTTCGGCCC
Organism: Ambystoma mexicanum; assembly: GCF_040938575.1. NCBI lineage: Eukaryota > Metazoa > Chordata > Amphibia > Caudata > Ambystomatidae > Ambystoma > Ambystoma mexicanum. Next base: position 1,037,781,013 of record NC_090926.1, on the reverse strand, counting down.
TAATTTGGATGGGGGCCACGTAGTATCAAATTCAGGCATGGGGGCCAGAGTACTATGCATTCTGCGAGGTATTGGGGCGACAGCATTGTCTTCTTCCTCTCCTTCTTCCCCCATTGTGTACTCACAGTGATTCTTGTCTGGTAGGAGTCGAGGAAACTGGTGACCTTCAGAGTGCTTTCACACCCTCTTTCTTGTCTTTACCACAACCCTGTGGTGTTTGGGCTGTGGTGGTTCCAAACATTTCTCTGGAGCAGTGCAGGAGGCAGATGGCGCACGAGCACCCTCTCGGGCCGCAACCACTGCAATCCACGTGTAGAGAGGATAAAGAAAATGGCCACCAGCTATGCGCGTGCATCCGATCGATACACGCGCAGTAGCATTCCTTCACTCCGATGTCGTTGGAGCGGAGGATGGCTCCGTGTCCGCCCTCGTCGCCAGTGTTATGGGCCTTAGGGCGTGCAGGGGCCCCACTCGCGCACACACACACACACGTAGGCAGGCACACCGAGAGAGGACGCCGGAGACGTGTGTCTGCTCCGGTCGCCGGCGCGAACTGCCGGCGCACCGCCTTTAATAATACATGCGCATGCGCGAGCCTCTCTGCGGCTCGCGCATGCCTACACAATCGTGATTGCTACGCAACATCTGTATCATCTTCAGAAAGATGGAATGATTTGCCAGCACATCCAACATAAAACCTGCAGCATGTGCCCAGGTCCCTGCAGGAGGTGCATCAACCAACTGAGGTACCTAACAAATGACATTCAAACCAGCTATATCCATCATACCATCCGCTCATCTAGCGTTCTCTTGCCTCTCACACACACCCTGCGCTCTCTTTCTCTCTGCCTCAGTTCATTGTGTTTTTAACGCTCATTTTTTACTGCAGGTTTCATTTTTAAATTGTCATTTGTTTAAAATTCAGTATAATAGCAAAATGCATTGAGTAACCACCCACGATCCCCCCACTAACTCCCAAGCTCACCGTGCAACACAAATGAACCATGGTTCTTTTTTCTAAACATACTATCAGTTCCTTTTTGACATATATATATTAACGGTGAATTTCTTTGCAATTATTTTTTCTGCACTGAACAAAGAGTGAATATTCTGCACTGTAGTCCCTGGGTGCCTCTCTGTTTCTCTTTGTTTATGTTTAAAGATTTATAAAGTGCTCCTGGTACCCGAAGGCTTATGGGCGCTGACTCACATACATTGAACTGAACATAACAAACGTCTAGGAGAGGCACAGGACCACAGGGGCAAAAGATTAATCTGGATGAGGTGGCTTTAAGAGTTTTGTCAGGAGAAGTAGACCTTAGGAGAAGAGCACTGTCTTAAGAGTTTTCTTGAAAACCTCTGTCGACGATATGGTTCTTAACGTGGGCAATAAGGCATTCCATGCCAGGGGGGCCGCTATATCAATGGCACCATTCCGTGCCTTGTTGGTCTTACACTGAATGGTGATGACAAGGTTGGTATTGTCTGATCTTAAAGACCTGGAGCTGTGTTTTATTATGATGGCTTCCTTGAGGTAGGCGGGTATTTGGCCCAACAGGCATTTATGGGTAATAAGTAGTAGCCTAAAGGATACCCTAGCCCAGATCGGGAGCACATGTAAACCCATATAAAGGGTCGGAGGTGGCGAAACAGTTTGATAAAGTAAGAAGAGGAGGAGATCAAACTGTTTACCTGGGCTTTCATATTCAGATTTTTGTCTAAATAGACACCCAGGGTCTTCACCTTACTCATGGCCTCAATATTACAATTGTCTATATTGAAGTTGTTATATATCGGGCTCAATTTCTCAAGTTTGGCCTCCGACCCAATGAACAAAATCTTGGTTTTTGAACTGTTGATAGCCAGACCAATTGCCACCATCCAGTTTTGTATCTTTTGGTACACTTTGTTGATAAGGATTTCATCCTCACGGTGCAAACCTGAGATGGTGATGACGCATTGCGTCTCGTCAGAGTAATTCGCAAATATGATCCCTTCCTGTTCGAGCATGTGAAATAAAGGTTTCATAAAAATATTATAGAAGCATGGGGAAACGCATGCTCCCTGCGGGCCTCCGTAGAGGAGGGTAGTAGGTTTGGCTTCTGTGATGTCGCTTGCAACTTTTACTTGCCTACTCTTCAAAAAAGAGGAGATCCATTGTGTAGCCTCAGTGGAGAACTTGGCATTGTCCCTTAACCTGGTGGACAATATAGAATGGTCCACCAGGTCAAAGACTGCCAAGAGGTCAAGAATCATAAGTAGGGAGATTTGCTCTTTGTCCATACCTTGAAGAAGATGTGATTTTAAGGCTAGGAGAGCCGTCTCGGTTCTGTGATTATGATATGATATGATATGGCATTTGTAATGTGCCTATACACAAGTGTTTCAAGGCGCAACGAGGCAGGGGGGGAACAAGGGGAGACAGACAACGATCCTACTAGGCCAGGTGTCATTCAGATGGCGCAAGTGCAAAGGGTAGAGGGAAAGGGAAAAGTGCAAGGGGGAAAGGGAGAGGGGAAAGTGCAGTACAGGGTTAATAGCATACAGCAAACAGGATCAATAACAAGGGCCAGCTGGTGGCAAGTGTGAAGTAAGTTCAGACAAGTGCTGGGAAGGGGGGCTGTAGGGATACAGACACAGTCCCGTAGTGCAGGGGTTGCCATGGAGGCAGTGCAGGGGAGAGTGGCGGGGCCAAGGACCGAGAACGGTGAGTGGCCCAGTTGCAGATTCAGTGCAGTTTCAGTAGTATTAGCAGGGGAGAGGGGGAGAGAAAGCGGCGGCAAAGAGGAAGGTTTTGAGGTGCTTCCGGAACCGGAGATGGTTCTCCTCAAGTTTCAGGGAGGCATTTGTATTAATTTGAAGGATTAATTTGAAGACCTGATTGGTAGTCATGAAGAATTTGATTCTGCTCTAAAAATATTGAGATTTGATTGTAAGCCACTCTGTCCAACATTTTGAATAGGAAGGTGGTATTAGTGATGGGTCTGTAGTTATACAGTGTTAGTGGACAGAGGTTAGGTTTCTTCAAAGGTGGTGTAATCCATGCATTTTTTATATTGTCTGGGACCGTATTTTGAGCAAAAGAGGCATTAACGAATTTGGTCAGTGCCGGAATTAGAATAAGGGAGCACTCCTTAATCATGATAGAGGAACAAGGGTCTCCCTTACAGCTCTTACTTTTGAGTTGAGCAATGGTTTTAGCTAGTTCTTCTTCCGAGATGGGCATGAAGTTGAAAGTTGGCTGCTCCTTGTCCTTAGTAGCAGGAGTGTATACATTATGTTCCAATACTTGTTTACTCAGAGTGAGTTTGTTTTCCTCTGTTACCTCTCTTGTCTCACTTTATGACGTTCTCCATGAAGGTGAGAGTTACATAGTCAGGTGCATGTTTGCTAGAGACACCCCAGTCGTTGCTGACAGCTGTGCAACCAGAGATTGCAATATATTTCTTAAGGGGGTGCTGTGGTTTTGTGTGAAAGCAGCTATTACAAGAAAGACATTATTTAATTATACTAACAAACAGTTTCTTTAAAAAATATTTATTGCAATTTTTGTTTTTAATGATCACTTCCAGTACATATGGTCGCTATAATAAGAATGGCACCTTACTTGTCTTATTGAGCAAAGCACATTGTAAAAAACTAGACTGCCCATATAAATTATTTACCGATGGGGGTCATCATTCCAAGATGGACAATCTGGCACACTCCTACTGTACCTTTTGAAATACCCCATACGAAAAAGGAAGGGCACAATTAGGACAAGTGATGGTTCCAGCCTGCTTTGCATACAACTAAAGAGCATTTTCAGAACATAAGAATGACCACAGATCTTTGTATTTGACAGATGTGCCAATAATAAAGGGACTATATGTTCAAATCACTAAGTGCATAATGGGCCTGGTGCTCATTCCATTATTCACAACCCTCACCCTACCATTAAAAGAAAGACATTATTCATGAATAAATAAATAATCAAAAGGTTGTAATAGCATATACACTGATTCAGACAGTCTCAGGATTTCAATGCGGATATAAAATAGCTGCATCATAAGTCATTCCAGAAAAAAAAAATAGTAATCCAATTGAGTAAGAGAAAGACATTACCTTGGGGTCCAAGCACCATACTTGACAGCCTATTTGCACTACCAAAGTCATGGAGGCAAGGCCTTGAAATAATCATAACCACTATCGTTGCTCTTGGCAGCCATTCATTCCATAATTTTGTATCTCATCTGCCTCATTACAGAAGGCGGCCTTTGTCCTGCCAGCAATGTGTGGCATGCAAGGTTGCCAGAGAAATGCTGCTGATAATGATTCCTTTAAAATATTGTAGACATTGCTTAAGGCCAGGTAGAAAGAGACTGTTATTAATAAAGCAATGCCTAGCCAGTGCATCCCCCACAAGCACATGCCTGCTATGTCACTTCCTGTGATGTCACTTCCCATGACATGACTTGGGTCAAAGGTTGCACTGTAAGGTTGAGCTTCCCCGAACCTCGTGTACAATTTAAAAAGCTGGCAGTGCTGAGTGGCATTCCTTGCTTTGTATATATAGGAGTATAGTATAATTTAGAAGCTTGCCCGGTTCCAGCAGGGAGGACAGGGGGTCCAGCCCCCCCCAGAGTCAGCCTCTGCCCCCCCTAGAAATAAGGCCATGTCAGTGGTGTTATACACCACTGGTAACCGAGGGAGTGGGGGTGGTTGTTACTCTATATATTCAGCAGCCACCTCAGAGACATCATTCTGTGAGGCTGAATTGCAGGAGCCTGGCCAGGATTTGTTTTCTTATCCTAGACAATGATTTATCCCCCACAGCCATGAAAGTACAAATGACCAGGGAGATGTAGGGCCATTCACACCTCTAGGTGAAGTAGCACTCTTATTCAAGCATGCTGCCTGCAACTATTTTCTGAAACCTAAAATCACAATTTTGGTTTCTGTAATTTAAAGTATGTTTGTTTTTTGTGGGAATATAATGGTTTTTCACATCATGCTTAATAAAATGGTAAACTATATCAAACAATAAATGACAGGTAAAGTTGCTTTATCACAGATTTCTGCAGAAGGTGCGCCAACTGACTGAGGACCCTTACAAATTACATTCAAAGTATATATTCTGCTGCATTAACTACTTGAGTATAAGTGAAAAGATAAGGTTGGTAATTCTGTAGGGGAGAGTGTTACAAATCAAAAAGTGATAGATGCAATGCTTTGAAATAAACATTACCACTACTGTTGCTCTGCGCAACATTCCATGCCATCATTCTTTAGTATGTCTGTGCGATTAGAGACGGGGACAAGCCATTAGCAAATGACTTTTGGTGCTACCACCAAAAGGTGCAGTTGAATCTCAATTGCTAAGCCATGTTCCATCTGCACTGGAACACGAGCAACCACATTAATTTGACTGATATGCAAACAATATTAGGTACAACCAGAATGCATGCTGTGGAACACAGATAGGATGGCATAAACTGTGAGGAGAAACTCACATCCTATGGGTGTGTCTGGTCATTTACCCAGCTAATGACTAGCCATGGCTATGTTAATGCCCCAGCACCAAAACCTAACCTTTCTGGAACTCTTTGAGGGAGCTCTATCACAAAGTAACAACAAACGTGTTGCTGTATAGGGCCTGCTAGTGTTATATCTAGGCATTGTCAATTTGTCAATGCCTCTGACCTACACTGAAGTCCTGTCTTAAACAAGCAATCACAAAGCCAGCAGTTTTGGCATGCGTATAGGTATCAGCAGACTTTTGCCATGCCATCGTATGCCCAGTTACTGACACCATTTTCCAGCTTTTCCCATTTTATGGCCAGGTGGTACCCTTATGGAAGTACCTGGAAAATGCCTATCCATGCCTAATCAAAAGCCCAAACGGATGGCTAGCCCAATGCATGTTGAGTGTGTCTCCCTAAGTGAACGTGTTGATGCCCAGATGTGGGTGTCTTTCTTGCTACACCTAGGGAATCAAGCTGCAACTCACTGAGCTGGTCCAACAAGGCCCTACCTGAAAATGATAAGGCTAGGGTGGCAAGTTTTGACCAGTTTCAGATCTTGTCATGCATACTTACCAGTGGGGCTCTGACCTAAATGGAATACATCTTTGTTTGGAAGCCTACTCTACTCTGCCAGAACGTTTTATGATTCAAACTAATAAGTACTGACTTGATAACCTCATTCTGTTTGAGTAACTTTACAGAGTTTACCTGCAAACAGAGTTTTCTATAATGTTACGGGCAAAGAATAAAAGGTGTACATCTTTTATAACTAAAAAGTAGTATTTAAATATTTTCGAAAGAGTGCAATCAGAGGTGGATTTAACATTTTAACAAAGGACAAATGCCAATGTGCCCCCTGCTCTACTCCCTCCCCTCAAATACAAACAGAAGGGCTGAACAGGCCCTACTAGTCAGATCTGATCTTTTTAACGTGTCTCAGAGGCAGATTATTTACAACAGGAAGTGATTAGAGATGAGAAAAGGTAAAAAGGCAGTGACCATTGCTGTGGCACTTTAAAAAAATGTATATAGGGATTTAAGAAGCTATTTAAGTGTGATTGTTGGGTGATTAGTAAGTAAGGAGATACAGAACAAGCTATGTGACACAATAACCTTGTCATGCATTTCATTTCACTTTGTGTCTGTGTGAGATTTTTTGTAAATTCTCATTAATTGATATGTTGGAGCTTGTAGGCTTCCATTTAGGATGGGGAAAATAAAGCTACAGTCATAGGGGATAATTTTCCAGGTCAAGCGGAGTGGAAGCAGTGGCGCTAAATGCACTTAGCTCCACTTTTTATGAGCTGCAGGATTTTGTATGATTGGACAGGCGAAGTTGGAGAGCAGATCAGACTTAACAAGGTCCCCCTGCCAAATCCGATTGGTGTTCCACCAGCATGTATTTTTACATTGGTGGAAAACCAATGGATTGCCATGGGATCTGCCTGACTTTTACACCTGATAAAAGCGGGCAGATTCCAAAGCAATTTTCGCCTGTGTTTTACTCTTTACTTTTCCAGTACCTGGTGGAAACAATTAAAATTAATGAATGGCCCCTTTTTCAAAAACAGGGCAAACAGGAGAATTTCGCTCTGTGCAATTTAGGATTCAAAACAAAATTGCCCCCTTAATCTTTTCATCAACATGTTTCTACATTGATGAATACATTGTCAGGTTGGTCTTTCATGTGACTTGTGCATTTTTAAAGTAATCTGTATAACATTTAGTATTATTTTAGGTATTCAAAGCCAAACTTCAACACATATTTGTACCAACTTGAGCTCGGAAGATCTGTGATCAAGTATCTAAATTTCAGGCTAGGCTCAAATTATGGCTTTACCACTTGACCAAAGTGTGTGATCCTTGGCATATTTTTTATTTCACTATGCCTTACCTGTTAAAATTAGGTGCCCCAAGAAGTGATTCAGTTTGCACTATAAGCTATTCCAAAAAGCCTCAATCATGGTTTAATAGATGGGCAGCACAGGCATTAGGACACACACCCACCTAACTTTGAAAATATCCAGGCCACATTTATTGAACAAAATTGTGTCATTAAATAGCAAATCAAAGTAAACACATCAAACAGATTCATCATGGACAATTGCATATTATAACCAATATGTAAACAGTATGTACCAGACAATGATGTGCAGGGGCACGGCCCACTAGGAGCGATATCAGGAGGCTGCAAACCCCTACACAGCAAGGTCTGCCTCCTGATGCAGCCCTTACAGCCCTAGCACTCCCTTGCACTCTCAACTCAATTAAAATGTGCTGCAAAAATGCAACAGACAATAACATGTTGTGTCTAAAATGTAATTTTGTACATGAACCATTGATGGGAGACATTCAGAATGGGACTCATTTGGAAAGGAGGGGGGAGATTGTGGAATGGGTAGGTGAAGCGATGATTGTATATACAGTGTATTTTATTGGAGGATATATTGTTGTGCTCGAAATATTCTTAAGATCAACAACACTACCTGTATTGATTGGACATGGTATGTTCTGTTCTTGAAATTAAAAGAAGTTTGAAAGAAAATGTAATTTAGTAGGACACAAAATCTGCTATTCCTTGCTTCGGTATTCTGTGGTGGGGGGTCTATCTTTCACAACAAGATCGAGGTACCACAAGCACCTCCTCCGGGGCCTACTGGGAGCAGCCACAGTGCTCAGGAAGGTATTGTTGGGCCGACACCATCTGAGATGGTACAAAGACTGGAGGCCTCACTGCTCAGCCCTCTCAGAGGAGGAAGAGGAAGCATCACCCTCAATTCTCCCAAGCCAGGCCAGGAAACGCATGCTGGGTGCTGGTGGGAATAGATGGGCGGGGAGGTAAATGGAAACAGTGGTTAGGGCAGCTGAAGGAAGGTGACTGGACGGTGAAAGGTGAAGGAGGATCAGATATAACAGAAAGGGGAGAGCAGATGGGAAGGGAAGATAGGTAGATTGATGTTGCAACACTATTTTTCTTGCTTCTCTTTTGCATGTACTGTTTTTTATAGCGGGTGCAAATGTATTTTTGCAGATCTGTGAAGACATTTTTTGCTGGATCACGGATCTGGGAAATCTGGGTCAACGCCAGCACTTTGTTTAGGGTACTCGTAGACCCACACCCCATGGAAATTGGGCCCCCCTGATCACAACCGTGGCCCACCCAGATGAAAATCCCTGGAGCCGGGCCTGTTTAGCAGCTCTAAAATTCACACTTTTCCTATGCTACTTTACACAAGTCGGGTAAAAAGCAGGCAGAGTGACATATTTGAACATGTTTAAAAAGCAAGCGGATCCACAGACTTTCATAGTAATGACGCCTTGCATGCACGTACTTGTCTGCGGACATTACGGCTTTTTTTCTGGACGGTAAAACGTAGTGGAACTCAGGAGTCAGGACCACCCGGATTCCCGTGCGTTTCTTCACCATAACATTTCTCCGTGGGAAATCAGATTATTTTTCATTGTACCACGACAACTCTATTCCCTGATACAACTTGCAATCATGAACGCTTGAAACAATCGGGTAAGATGGCTCAGTGGGTTAAGGGCTAGTTACTCTGATGCGTGTTTGATCTGCAGGCCATAGGTTCAAATCCCTGCAAGACCAACTCTGTCTTTCAGCCTTCTAAGGTCGATCAATGATTACCAACTTTGATGGGATAATACTAGTAATGTACGTAAACATTTCCTATGTAAAGGGCTAAATAAAAAACTAATTATAATTACATGACAGCTTTTAATACTTAGGAATACTGCATTATACCACATTCTCAGGCTATGTGCCCTTTAACAGTTCAAAGAATCAGGAACATGCTTCTGGGTGCATTTTGTTTCTTCAAAGACAAATTGACTATGTGCTCGGGTCGGACAATCAAGCACTTCCCCTTTCCGAGAATCACAGCCCCCCCCGTGACACACAGGCTGCGTCCCTGGCTCTGCAGCCAGTGCCCTGATGAACTCGACAACATGTTTCTTTTGTCCTCAGAACCATAGCCTTTCTTATGCATGATGGTGACTTTCCATCTGACAGACCACCAGTCACCTTGAAAAACTGTGACAGTTAAAGCAAGCAACAAAATAAAGCACCCTTTGAAAAGGTATTCATACCCATAACGTCTAATAGCTTGATATGCTAAAAAGTAAAGTTTGATTTGATGTCCTTAGTTGAATGTTTTTAAAACCATACATAACAACACGCTTGAGGTTTGTGACAAATCTCCAAACCTAAGTGAGTTTATGACACAACTTTTTATTGTGTGTCTTAAAGCGCTGAAAATAAAGAGGGTAAATCGATATTTTTTGCCTTTTGCATCTTATAGTTTTCCATTCAGGATGTGGAAAATAAAGATACACTGATATTATTTTGGCCCAACATGCTGCTATAAGAATGTACATGTTGTCATGATGCTTTACTATGCAATTTGTGTATTTTTCAAGTAAACGCTATAGGACAGTTTTATTGTAGGGCTTGACATCCAAAACTTAAATATTTGTTCCAAGTAAAGCGTGGAAGACGGTGTCCGAGCCCAAATTGCTGAGTCGGTAAAAATCCCTGCTTCAGTGTTTAGCGTAAGTGTGTGATCCCGGGCAAATAATGGAATCTCACCCTGACATCAACTGCAAAAATCGGAGTACTTTTAAATGATTACGTTTACACCCTTACATTAGGACATTTTTAATGAGCATAGGGACAAATTGGTGTAGCCTGGTGCTCCTCTGCTGGTGGCTCCAATACTGTGACATAGAATTGCATTATTGCTGCACTGGACCTCCCCCAGTCTTGTATCACGTGATTCGACAGTCAGACATAGGTGGTAATTACGAGGTTGGAGGTAGCCATGGCGCTATTAGCACCATGGCTACCCCCTTACCGCATACAGGGTCCGGGTTCCCTGAATGAGGAATTACCGGGCCATTCCAACCTTGGAGGACCTGGTATTTCCCCACTCAGGGAACCCATCCCCATTCCCATTCCAGCCCCCATAGGGCTCAATGGGAATGGGGACCATGCTAACAACGGGCCCGTTGTTAGAATGCTGGTCCTTTAGCGGTTCCCACTAAGGGCGCCTGGTAAAACCAGCCTCGTAAGGACCTCGTAATGTGCAGTAAGGGGTTAACGGCACCAGCACCTTTACCAGCGCCATTAACCCCTTACCGCCAACCTTGTAATGACCCCCATAGTCTCACCAGCCAGTCAGTGCACCAGAGATTCTAGTATAGCGGACTAACTGTGGTAGAAACAACATTACATTTTCTCCCCTGTTGCTCCCAGCCAATGAAGTTGCGTGGGCCATACAGAGTACTGCCCCACACTCTGCTATGTCCTGTTATGCTATGATATTGAGTCCTTCATTGCACACCATCTGCCATTTTCACACTTTCTAGGACCTTCAGGAACTGCAAGAAGTGGGTGTTTCCGGACTGAAAGGGGAGAGTAGTTAACTGATTGTAAGATTGAAGCTGGACTAGAATAGTCTCAATACAATGAGTAATGAAGTTAGATGCCCCAACACAACTATGTTTGCCACTTCCCCACCATCTCTGAAGTTAGCACCTCTCCCAACATTTGAAGAGTAAGCCCCCACCTACATTTGAGCCTAGGTGCACCCCTTGATGTTTTGTTAGGCAGAGAGGTGAGGGAAGTCTTTCCCCGAAACTGGCGTTGTTAAAGTTTTACTGTGTTCAGAAAAATGTACTTGAACAAACGCAGTAAAACTTTAAAGCTGCTACTTTCAAGAAAGACTTCCATCGCCTTTCTGGTATTGATCTCTAAAATATACTTTTGATAGTTGGTCCCCACACCAGACCATGGGGCTGGAGGGGTAGAACAGTGCACATCCTTACAGCCGACTGCCAATAGCTTTCAATATTGGCCGCACCATTCCCCACAATGCAGTTACTAGTACATACACACAGCCTGGGCAAAGCAGCCATGCTTTGAGTTCTGGGTGTCTCCACTTACCTCAATGCGCGTGCCTGGGTCTGAGTGACGGCAGTCTGTCTTCTTCTCAGGGAGAGTTTCGACTTTTCTACCATCCAAGTCACCCCCACTTCCTCTTCCATCAATAGCCCCTCCTCCGCCAGCCCCCGAAAACCAATCCTCGCTAACTGGGACGCATTAGGCCTAGCAGCCTATGAGCTTGGAGGTGGATGGGGCCTGCTATGCACACCCATCACAGCACAGCTTACGTTAACTACGTAAGACCATAATAAGGGGAAATATACAGCGGGGATGGAGGGGTGAATGGAATTCGTGGATTCTCTAGATTTGGTTCGGGAAGTTGCGGTTGCACGTGATCTCCGGGCCTCCAATAAATGGAGAACTGAAACCCGTCCTTTTCAACAGCTTGAAGAAACGAAACTCGGAAAGAAGCGCATTCCCCTCTCCCCAGGCCCAGCGGCGTGGAGCAAGGAGGGGGGCCATTACTGGATGGCAGTGAATCTCCCAGCACTGCTTTTAGTATTTTTAAAAGGTAAGGCGGGCTGTATGCATAACTGTTGTGTCTTGCTGAGACCGCAGGTTCCGAGGACATCCGGGGCATGGATGGAGCCTGGAGCAGACAGGTCACAGTGTCTCTTCTGCAGGATTACCTTACAGTGTGATCGAAGTGGGACCTATTTACAAGTGAGGCCTTGAGGCAGTGGCCCTCATTCTGAGTAGGGCGGTAAGGGATAACGGGCACCGGTAAGGAGACCGGTGCCAGTAATTCCTTACCGCCCTACTACGAGGTCCCTTAGCGGGTCCCTTCCTTAACGCCTGGTCTGACCAGGTGTTAAGGACGGGACCCGTTAAGGGACCTGGGCGCAAATAACGGGCTTGGCATACGATGGCCCGTTATTTGCGCCCTCCCCATTCCCATTGAGCCCTATGGGTGCTCAAATGGGAATGGGGAATGGTTTGGTAAATGGGGACTTACCGGTCCCTCCAAGGTCGGAATGGACCGGTAAATCCCCATTGAACCAAACCGGAGTCAGTACCGGTATGGGAGGCAGTCATGGCACAAATAGCGCCATGACTACCACCATACTCGGAATGAGGGCCAGTGAGTGCAGGCAAGGCCTCAGGACCTCAAATCTTAACAAAATCAGCACATGGTCATTACCAGGGAAAACAGCCTCTTGAAAGTAGGGTTAAAAAGTACAGAAATTATAATTACCCAGACACATATATACATTCCTTACAGAGGATGAGTACAAATACCAGAATGCAGTTGCAATCTGCCACACCAAAAAGTTTGAAACACCCTTATTTTCATGTGAGTTTATGACCAAAAATCATTTTTTTGTCTACAATATACCTACCACCCACGCGTCAGGGAGAGTAATTGGCAGGTAACGGCCACAGCCTGAGCCAAGGCAACACAAGCAAAGCCAGGTCCTCGCAGAGGGCGTAGGGCATTGCCAGCCATGTACACTCCCCCAACAAAGGGGTGATTGCTATTTGCACCCTGGGGCTCTATCAAGTGTGCAGTTCTTTTTTCCATGGGAGACGGTCTCAGCACTTACTGCGCAAGGCCCACTCTGCCATGAAAAAAAACAAGATGGACCCCGCCATAGACAATAGAAATGGGCAACTTAGTCCATTTTGCATTTCTACTGAGGGTGCAGAGGGCAGGATGGAACGCCTGGACCGGAGCAGAAACAACCGGACCACCAGGTAAGTGGGTATGGAGGCAGGAGGGGTAGACAAAAAGGGTGGGATGTCCTTAAGTGGGGGGGGCAGGATTGGGGATTGTTAGAATGTTTTTCTAAATGCTGCTCTGGTGGACAGATGTTTAGGAGGCCACCCTTGTTAGTGAAACAGGGAACACTTCTGGAAGTTAGCCAGGACAATTCAAGGTAGCTTGGAGAGCCGTCATGGCTAAGTCAGAGGAGTAGCGGGGGTGATCTGAAGTCTTGGATGAGCATGCACAGTAGGACAACACGAATTACCCTTACACAGTAGTATATCAAAAATACACAATTTATTAGGCCCAGAACAAACACTTAAATAATGAAAAACACAGCAATAACACTACATAAACACACACTATGTAAAATATATGTACAGTCACTTTTCGGTCAATGCGGTAAAGTGCGGTTTCCCACCAAATCCTTTGAGGAGGGAAAGCAGACAAACTTTAACACATTGGTAAACTCATGAGATGGCTAACCCTAACTTTATAAGTCCAGCCCTACGAAGATTGGAGTCTTGTGCTCAATGTCAGGTTAGTGCATAGAGGGCTGTCCGGTCATTTGGTCGACAGACAATTGGTCGACAGACAAATGGTCGACACAATTTGGTCGAAAGACAAATGGTCGAATTTTTTTTTTATTTATATATATATTTTTCAGGTTTTCGTTTAGGAAAAAAAGGGTTTTTAAGCAAAAAAAGGGGGTTATGGAGACCCCCCCAAAAAAAAAAAAAAAATGTGAAAATACAAAAAAAAAATTCGACCATTTGTCTTTCGACCAAATTGTGTCGACCATTTGTCCTGTCGACCTTTTTTTTCGACCCTGTAACCGCATAGAGGTGCTTGGTGTTGGGTAAAGCTACAAAGTACAATGTTCAATGAGAAGGAAACGTTAGAGAGAGGATACTGGAGTGGAGAAATTTGGTTCCGAGAGTCACAGGATGATCTCCTGTGGAGAACAAAGCTGTCCCCAACTTGTGCACAGCTTTAGGAATCAGAGGCCACCCAAGCCAAGGCAAGGACCACAAGGGATCCTTTGCATAAAAGGGGGTTGAATGAACTAGGGGCCACCGGTAAGTGGTATGATTACTCACCACGCTTAGCTCACTTCGGGTCCAAACTTGGCAGGTCTAGAGAGGGTCGTCTGGAGTACGAAATACCACCCTTGGTTAAGCTTCAAGATGCACAGGCGCTGCGCCTACAGATGCAGGTCTGGTTTACAACTGGAGCTTCTGCTGCCACCAGTCTACTCCTAAGCACATTGTCCAGTTACCAAAAACTCCTTAGTGGATGACTAGGGTCCGAAAATGAAAGGACCCCAGTACACGGTACAGTAATGTACTGTCAGCATTGAAATACTGTTGCCAAAAGTGGCAACAAAGTCCTAAGACTAAGGGAAACAAAGTTTCCCAGTTCTGACTGCCTAAAGGACAAGTCAGTTTCCCCATCATGATGAGCAAAAGCCCAGTGGAGTGCAGCTAAAGGCTGTGCTTCACTGGCAAAAGTCAGATTAGGAGGCTGCAACAAAAGCAGAAAGTTTGGAGTGTCCACAAATAGAGAGGTCAAATAGCAGTAAGTGAAATTTTCCCTAACAGAAGTGTGGGGAGGCAACAGAGAGGGCCTGCCTGTTTCCTCCCCACAGTCAAGATGGCAGCACCAGGGAAAGGGCCTCAGTAGGCAAGAGAATCGTGGGTGGTATACTGTGTGATCTTGCCCGTGTTTCCATCCACCTCCTTGGCTGAGCGCCCTTCTCGGGGTGCAAATGCCACATTTTCATCAAATCATACATGAAGTATGCCTTTGTCATGCAATGAAAAATAACCAAGTTACCTTTTCACACATTATGTCTTGTTGTAAGTATTTAAGTCTTGAAGTACATTTACAAAAACTACAGGTGATGAGCCTATGCTGAACTGCATTGGAAGAAGACATATATCTGCGTAGCTAACTGGAGCTTCGTGTGTGCTTTCAGCATATAAATGCCTTGATTGCAGTTTGTATCACAGAAACATGAGGTCTTGTAGAAAACAATGGTAACTGGAGTGAGCCATTTCTTAAAAATAGTGTCCCACTTGAATGCGCTCCCTTAGAAAGAGAGTGTTACGTGTATGCTGCTCCTGCTATGCCCCTTTTGCTGGGCTGCTGGGGAGAGGATTTATCGTACTGCCTGGCAGGGGGTTGGGATGTGACAGCATGAATGTGTCAGGGACAGGCTGGAGAAAGAGTCTCATTCCTGGAGGCATCACAGCCATGCCACAAAACACACTATTAGTTGGTATACACGTGGCATCTCTGAGCAAAGCCCTGGGAGAGCCTATTGCTCATGCCTAGGTCCATACTATAAAGACGCCGGTGGGGGGTGTCTGTACTTCAGCTCTCTATATGGTAGAGGGGAGGCACAGAGGACCCCTGCCAAGAGTCTCTATTATTGGTAAACGTGGTTGAGCAATCAAGGCCTAGCTTCTCAGGAGGTGATGCGGGCTGGTTCTTAAGTACAGTGTAGTCTCCAAGCACCCACAAAGGAATGTCCACACACTGTATCGGTTACAACACAGTCTTTATATAATTAATATTCAAAGGTATATACAATATCACGATAACTCACTTTGTACTCCGAAAATCAGCAATGGTAAATATGTACAGTTCTAAAGTGGTTCCACTAACGTTATTAGATCTCATTAAAGTGCATACGGTTAGAATGACACACAGATCAGAATAAAGAGGAAACCAGCAGTAGAGAGAGGAAGGAAAGCAAGATGGTTGAACAATTGGCAGAATACTGGCCCCGATACCTAGACACAGTTCTGTGTGGAGATCCCCCCACCTGGGCAACCTGTAGAA
Source organism: Ambystoma mexicanum (assembly GCF_040938575.1). Classification (NCBI taxonomy): domain Eukaryota; kingdom Metazoa; phylum Chordata; class Amphibia; order Caudata; family Ambystomatidae; genus Ambystoma; species Ambystoma mexicanum. The sequence continues at coordinate 1,037,764,995 of NC_090926.1, read as the reverse complement.
GAAAGATACAAGCCCAATATATTGTTCACACTAGACTTCCCAATAGTTCTGCAACCCCAAAGTACCTTGGCGTTGTAGCGTTCCCCGTCGGGGAATCCACGGCCCTTCTACAGTGCCCTCCCTTTAAGGCAGGAGTCACGGGTCGTCGAATGTCCGACGGAGAACAGGTTGAGCTACGACAGTGAAGTGGCTGCGTCGTTCCTAGCGCTGCTCGTTGACAGGGAAGCGTAAACGTCCTGCAAGGAAGAGGCGTGCGGGGCACCTCGGTGTCGATAGTTCTGGAACGCAAAGAGTTTGAAGAACTGTGGCCCAGCAAGGGTGTCGAGTTGTCGGCGTCTCTGTGGTCTTTTGGGTGGTGGGAAACCCACCGGTGGATGCTCCTCGGTGCCTCGACGGTCAGGCCTTCTCCAGCAGGATACAGTGGCGACGATGCGGACGAGAGTGTCCTTGGATCAATGAAGTTCTTAGGCAAATGGGAGCACGGCGGCTCCGGTCGGCGACGGCGGTCATCGACAGTGGCGGACAGCAGTCCGGGTGCTTCTCTTTGGAGTTCCGCAGCAGTCCCCGTATCGGGTCGACAGCCTGTTGAAGGTATGTCTACCAGGGAACTTCGGCAAAGTTCAGCTGGTGCACGATGGTCCCTCGTAGCTCGGGAAGAGGGCGCCTTACCAGGTCCTCTCTGGGTCAGTCCTTGGAGACACAGCAGCTTTCAGATTGTGAAGGAGAACAACAGCAATTCTTCTCTTTCAGCAGGGCTTCAAGGTCCACCGTCAGTTTCACTCCAGTTACTCTTCATAGTTTGGACTTCAGCTCTGAACAGTTCTGAACACGATTCCTAGCCGTGAGAGGTCCCCAGATATACTGTTGATCTCCCATTCATTCTTCTGGGTCACACTGAACCATCCAATCACTACAAAGGGCATTCATGCAGGCAGGCAACTAATCAGGCACACAGTGCATTCAGGCCATTCACTTCTCTCCAGACACTCACAACAAGTTATGTGTATTGGGACAAGTACCGAGCCATTCAACACTTCATACTGCATTCATACCGGTTTCGGGCAGGGCTGTCTCAGTCATTGTGTCAACCACCAGATACTAGACACCCACAACATAGAATGCTTATTAGTCACACACTCCATTCACCCAGGTCCACCCACAGGCGTACCCACAACATACGGTCGTTGGGAAGGCTCCAGCCAGTCTGGTCAGCACTTCCCCACACTACCATATATGGAACTTCCACCCAATAGCCAGTCAGGGGGAAGGGACAGAGTCAGGGCTTCCCGGGACTTCGGGAAGATCAAGGTAACAGGCGATGGAAGGCAAGAGGCCATGGGGGCCATTTTGTCTCCATCAGGAATCTACCGATTCCAATGACAGGGCCTGGGCATCCCAAAATTTCAGCACAGAGCTGCCACCAGCCCGTACTGTGCTCTGTGGGCCACACACAGGTGCCCAAAAACATACACTAGGGCACAGGGTGGCACCCCTACCCATGGGTGCCATAAGGGTAACCTATGGGTCTTTTCACCAAACCAAGAGAGGGATAGCTGCACCACCAGGAGGAAAACACGACAGAACACGATAAAAAGCTGTAAAGGACAAGGATACGGAGGCCCTGTCCCTCCGATGCATTTCCAGCATCACACATACCTGTGCACTTTGGGAACGTAGGGAATGGCCACCGATTTGTGAAATATGACTGATAGTAATTCAATCATGCAAATCTTCTGAGCATGTAATTCACACTGAGCTGGGTGCTCATTTCATTTGTCGCAACACTAACCCTAACATTGGTATGTGTGCAAACTACAAGGCCTCTGTACTTTGTATACCTTTGGATAGTTTCAGCATCCAGACACGCGTGTCAGGAGGTCAAAAACATTTGTGTTGTATATCATTTAGAAAAATGCTGTTATAAACCTTACATAGTTATTTTTTATTTTAATAATTCAGATTTTTTTTTAAAAAACCATAAAACTTTATAAAATAGCTGTGTATTAAAATAAATACCTGCAAGCAGTATTACAGCTAAGGGGTGTATCTCTCACTTTTACTCTCTAAAAATGGTCTCGAAAATGAAGGAGTAAAAATACCCCTACAAAAAATAGGAAACGGACACAGAAGTCTGTCCCCCTGCTTACACCCACAGAGCCCCATGGATATGTTCGGACCAGTCGTACACATAGAGCTACAGGAAGAAAGCATTTTAATTATTACTGCCTAAGCTTCAGAAGTAAAAATGTATATTTAAATGTGCATGAATAACTAGATGCGAAGTACTATTTATTACAAAAGAATTACAGTTCCAAGTATTTTTACTTGCTTATAACATTCTCCCATTGGAAATAGGACCTCGTTTTTTACTTCTTTAAATCATGTTACTCCAAACTTGAAAAAATAAGCAAAAAAATGCTCACTCTTCAGAATGAAGATTACCCCTGTTAACCACACAGGGAGTATTAATTCTATTAAAGACTAGGAGGCGAACTTTATGCTTCAACTTCTATTTATTTTACTCTCCAGCAATTTCAACAAAAACACACTAGATGATTTATATATCTGACCGCCAATATATTGTCCATCTTGAGGAGGACACATGAATTCACTCTTCCCTTTCGTGAACGCTTTTATAGCGAAGGAACCCGCCAGAAGTACCAAACAGTTTATGTGCAGGTGGAGTTCGTCCTCGCTCCATTTTCCTCCGGTCTCTAACGATCCGCATCTTGCCCCCCCCTCCTATGCAGCTAGCATCCAATTCTATAACAAGATCTGGACGGTCTCCAAAAAATGGCACGACCATTAAAGGCGTCCATATTCTTCAACCACCACTCCAGTTCTATAATAGATTCTCGATCTAAAGGTATTTGCTGATGATATTTCAGGCCCTGCTGGAAATGTTAGATCTTCAGTCCCTGAAGTGCTCGATAGTGCAGGGGGCCTGGGAAGATAGCTTGTATTGACACTGTTAGCATCCCTACTATCCTCGCTAGAACTCTGATAAATATCGTCTGCTTGCTCAGGCAGTCCCTGATCTCCTTCTTGATATCTCGTATCTTCCTCGCTGGTTATTCCAGGTTCGCTTTCTTGGTATCCCGGACGAAACATAGGAAGTCTAGCTTTGCGCTGGTGTCGTGTCTGACTTTTCTACGTTCATTAGGAACCCTAAGGATGATAGGAAGTCTTGCACCTATGTCATCTGGTATACCAGAGTCTACTGCTCCTCCGCTAGGAGCAGCAGGTTGTCTAGATATATTATCATCCTGATACCCTTCTCTCGAATCTCTGCTGCTACTGGTCGCATCAACTTGGTGAAAGCCCAAGGTGCTGAGGCTAGTCCGAATGGCATAGTTCTGAACTGCCATAGCTGGCTGTTCCAACGGAAGGCCAGGAAAGTTCAGAACTCCTCTTGCCTTGACACTGTTAGGTATGATCTAATCGTCTTTCAGGTCTAATCCCTGAGCTGGTGTATCCCTTCCATCTTGAAGTGGCGGTACACAATCCAGCCGTTCAGCTCTTAAATTTATGACTGGTCACACCTTCTCTTTTTGGAGGACCAGGAACATATTGCTTACGAAACTGGGGCTTTTGCTGCATATTTCTATAGCCTTCTTTCCCTCTAGCTGGCACAGCTCGCAGTCTTGGCACTCCTGCTCTGCCTGAGCTAGGTTCGGTTGCGGAGGCCAGTGTGTCTGTACTGGCCGTTGTATGAATACTAGCTGCAGACCTCTGATGGTTTGCAAAGCCCAAGTAGCACTGGAAAGCGTGTGCCAATTGTTCCAGAAAAGCAATGTTCTGCCCCCTACTGTGGGTATTGTGTTACCCTCACCTGGTGTAAAGCTTTGGCCTCGGCCGGCCCCTCTTCCTCTGCGCCCCCTCGGAAATCTTCCTCTGGCTAGGAAGAAGGAGTCCTGCTGCTTGTTTTCCCAGTACTGCGCTCTGGGATTCTGGGGTCTCTTCCCTCCTTGAAAGCGACCGGCTGATCGACCCCGATAGCGGCCGGTCCCGGCAAAAACTGTACCAGGGAAAATGTTCCTTATCGATGCCTGCGCCTTCTCTAGCAAAGCATAAGTGCTGACGAATCGGCCATCTCCTTGTCAAATGTCTCCCCAAAGAGGAGACCTCATGCCGCTTCCTCGGTTTCATAAGATGCTAGATCACTTAACTCCGGGTCTATTTTCAGTAGTAAACCTCTTCTCCTTTCCGAAGAGATGGCGCAATTGGCGTTGCCCAACAGGTAGACTGCCCTCTGCACCCAGTTCGCCAGAGCTTCGGGATCAACTTCCTCTACCGTATCCCTGGCTCTCTCCGCCAGGTCCATTATTTTGGCCAAAGGCCCCACTATATCTAAGACTTTCTCCTGGCAGCTTCTCCAGGACCTGTCGATTCCTAGAGGTCAACACCTTAGGTTCCAATTCTGCTGCCTCACCTTCTTGTCTAAGGCCTTCCGCAGACTGATGGCCATGTACTACGCCACTGTAGGGGAGAGCTGCCAGTCCGAGGATCTGGGGTTCCTGATGCTGTCAGGTACAAACATATCTAGGATGTCCTCAGGGTCCTCCTCTAGGTGCTTCTCCTTACGGGCTCACTTACCCCCCTGGGTATGGCCAACTCTTCCTCTGCCTTCCATTCCTCTTTGTGTGAAGCTCAATTTCTGCTAGCTCTTCTTCTGAGCCTGGGTCTTTATCGCCCATATTGTCTTCCCCTGGGTAGGGTAGGGGGTCATGAGACCTGGCACTGTCTGCCTTAGCATGAAGGCTTCCTTCAGCTTGGTAAAGGCTGCAAATGCCTCTGGGGTCTTCTCTTTCACCACGTATGGTCTACCCGGGTGGTCAGTAGAGGTCTTCCTCTTGCGGGTCTGCTTACTCCCCTTACTCCCCTTAGGCACTGTCTTCAAGGGTACTGTGGGCGTCCTGTCAATGTCTCTGGTGCTGTCTCTGGGCAGGTTTAGTATACCTTCTAGGGTTTCCAGCTTTTCTTGTAGGGGTTTCACCCCTTGAGCCACTGCATCCGTCAACAAGCTCCCCAGCACTTCCTTTAAACTGGCAGATCTAGAGGCTGTTACTCCTCACTCTACTCCAATTCTGACATGCCTTTGGGTGCTGTGTGCCTGGTACCTAAATCAGGTGTCTCTGCACGCCCACTACTGCGGTCGTCAGGATGCTTGATAACTGACTTGTCAGAGATACTGATCTCTCTTCACAAGTATAACAGTTCTTCAATGATTAAATATTATTATAATTTTTTTTCTTCTTTTTCTGTGTGGCTAGCACTAGTGCACTCTTGCTTTCAATCATGGCCTCCTGCTTCTAGGCAGGCTGTCTGGGACCCAATCTTGTGGTAGGGGCTCCTCCCCACTCCACGGCTGTGTGCACCGCTTCAGCCTCCTCAGAGCTCCTGGATCAGCTGATCCGTATCTACTGCTGCGTGTAACTGTGTAGCTAGTGTATATTGCGCTCCGGTCATAGCGCGAGCTTCGTTTTATGATGTTTGTGCAATATTGTGTATGATACAAACATTGCTGGGCCAGGTTACAGTCCTTTCGCTCTTGCTGTTCCTTCTTAATAGTGCGCCGTTGTGCTCTGACTCCGCCTCTCAAAAGGAGGGGTTCGGAGCGCCGAGCGCAAACTTAGCCCCGCCTCCACGAGGGAGGGGGCCGCTGCAATAAGGCTGTGAGGCAGGGCAAGCCCCCGGGCGTGCCGGTAATGTGGCACAGGGCTCGCCCGTCCCGATGCCGTGCCCAAATGACAACAAACTCCATAAACTCAAGCAAATCCTTGATGCATTAAGCTCGCAGGATAATCGCTTTGATTGCCTGCTTCTCACAATACCAACTTGTCGTCACTCGTTATACGCACGATGCGAACGACCTATGGGTCAATGATTCTGTTTCTTCGCATATTCGTGTACTACGCATGCATCTAGGGCTATGTCCCTTCAAACATCCTTGTACTACACATCTATGCTCCTTAAACCATCTGTATGAAATATTATTATTGGAATTAATTCTTAGGGAAAACCAATGCCAGCAGATCTTAACCTGCCAAAACCCGGGCAGTGGCACCCGCATCACCCAAAGACCCATCAGCAGCACAAAACACCAATATTGACAGCACAACGAGCCTCATTAAGAGACTGGCAGTAATATTGGTGCTCATTCTGCCATACCGAATTACTATTACCGCCATGACATCTGGTGGAATTGGTGCCCAATTATGAGTGCACGTGGGCCTCCCCCAGCCATTGGCGGTAATGGTAATTTTTCCCAGCAGGCCAACACCAATCCGTAAATCCTCAAATTTTCTGTGGAATTTGGGTTACTGCTGGAGCATTGGAGGAATTACTGAAGGGTAATTACACAGGCAGAATTTGCTCAGCATGGAAATAGAGCCAATGCCGCAAACAGAAGGTCAGCTGCTGCTAGCTTTAAAAACTCAATCCATTCAGAATCACCCATTTCCTGTTGTCATCCAACCCCAGAAACAAAGTCAAACACGCCTGGTGACAAGGGCACTGGGAAGGTCCCTGAAAAGTGTGTTATAAAGCCCAAATTCAGTAAGGCAGAGCTGTAGGTCCTTGTGGAGGAGGTTGGAAGCCATGCTAGAGAGCTATTCTCGGCCCAACCAAGCAAAACCTCAGTTCAGAGGAAGAATGCCATCTGGATAGAGATACGGGAGAGTTGCAGGGGTTGGCACTATGCCCTGGGATAGCGAAGATGTTACGCTTACCTGGTATCCACGGGGACCCCACCCAGCCCTGGTTGGATGATTTGCACTCTCGAACCCTCTCCCGGTCCCTTGGTAAGGCCTCTGGTTAAAGATGGGTCTTAATATTGTAAAAGGTGGATTCTCTGTCCTGCTCCTCGTGGCAGGGGCGCGTAGGTGTGGGGGGCGAGCAGCGACCAAGTTACTTCACCGGTGCAAGCCCCCCTGTGGAAATCCAGGCCTGCTGCGACTCCGTAGGTTTGCTGCTTTACAGTCTTTATATGTAGTTCTTATGTTCCTCTTAGTTCAAATAATAATGTGTTGCTTCTTTCCTTTTAGGTATGGAAAGGTATTTTGGTGTTGTCATGCAGTTTGAAGATGAGCATGGGCCGGTAGGGGAAAGCGTGGTGTGCGCGATGCTTTCCGGTGAGTAATGCACGATGCGCGACGCTGTTTCGCCTTTTATATTGCTGACCTGTGTCTTTTCTCTCCTTGCAGGTTGCGATGTTCCTTGCCGAGCGCTGTAATGTTCCAGCAATGATACTGACCAGGAGATGACTACCCAGGTAAGAATTGTGTGGCTTTCTTCATTCAGGAGGAAACGTGAATAAACGCTTACTAATGCTGTCTTTCTTTCTCCTCTTTCCAGGTTATGGTATTCCAGGATGCATGCGGTGCCGGATGATGGAGTTCATACCTTCAGGTGAGTGGAACTGAAGTCAGCGATGGATTGAAGACAGGATACTGTTCCAGGTAAGTTTCGTAGTGTTCTTTCTCTCTCTGCAGGTCCTTGGTTTCAGGTAAGCCGGCATCAACGAACTGGACACAGTGAGCGTTACGCTGCGCACAGCAGACTAACGCAAAGCATATTCTGCCGTTTGGGTGCGGTTTAAATAGTCTCAGGCAAAGTAGTCCAGGTAAAATAGTCCCAGGCCTGCCACACGCAAAATAGTCCAGGTAAAGTAGTCCCAGGCCTGCCACACCCAAAAGACTAGACCGCATAGCTCAGTTCCTTGTAACTGAGCTATGTGTGTGCCTCCATGTTGGCTGAACCCCCCCAAGTTAAATAGTCCCAAGTAAATAGTCCCATTCTAATGTTGGTCTTCATGATGGTTAAAGGCACCAGGACTGACTCCAAGAGAGTCTTGGATGAGGTTTTAAGGCCTTTGACCTGGCCCTAACTGGAAGGCTGACTTGCCAGTGAGGGCTAGGGGCAAGGGTCATGACAGACGATTGTCGAAGGCGGGGAAATGACCTGAAGGCCAGGGTGCAGACTCTATCTATCCACTGGTGGGAGACAGCTGCCACAGTAGGTGGCACAGTCAACCCACTCACCCTCATGCCCTGAGAGGAAAAGGCCAGTAGTGCCCTCTGCATGGCTAGCATTCAGGGAATTAAGGGAGGGGTGGTTTGAACAGCCAGTCAACCTGAGCAAGGTGAGTAGGAAAGTCAACTCTCTATTATGTATGCATGACCTAACCACCTAGTCTATGCTGTGGAATCAGATGGCCACAATGGTGGGGCCAAAGCTCTGATCAAAAGGCAAGGGAACCAGTGCTAGGTCAACAGTATGCATGTGGCATCCATGTTGGAACACCAGGTCCAAGTTACTTTGAATATAGAAACGTACCATCTATGGACATGTGACCACATGCAATGCAGAGATGCACCTACTGGGGGAGCCCATGGCCATGCAGTTAACTAAAACCCCTTCTGCCCGCATGCATCCCTAAAACACCCAAAAAGCAATCAACCCACATTAAAAACACCAGTGCCAATAACTGGCCTGACCCATGTAAATGTCACATGAGCAGTGCATCTGCCGATGAGAGTAGCATACATGATGGGCCAAGTCCCCATGTCTCTCCTGGTCCAAACGGTTCGATGGGATAATATCCCCGCAAAAATGTCGCCATACAAGAATGGCGCCTTTTTTTGCGGCGATATTACCATATGGAATCTGCGTGGGACACCCCTGCAACACCCATTTTATTTTAAAGGGAGCATTGGACACCCCCGCAACCCCTGCTCCCATTTACCCCATATATTGTCCCCATAAATAATGTCACCTATGCCTTTCCCGGCGCCTATATGCATGGCGACATTATTTATGGGGCTAATATTACCTGATACGGTCCAAACTCGCTAGTGTTGTTTGCAATTGTTGACAAAATACCCTGTCCTTCATGGTACAGTACCATACGGACTCCACAGAGCAACCCAACAAAGACCATGACACATAAACGTCAACTCTCTCTTCCTGCAAGGGGTGTGCACCTCAGAGGCCATATTAACCAATGGTTGGGTAGTCATCCTCCTGCACGTGAATACACCCAAACCCAATTAGCCTTCGTCAGGATGCTCCAAAAAGTACCAGTCTGCATGATGAGTGACTGCATATCAATCATGACCCGATAGGTTCACATCCCGCCCAGGGAGATTAATTTTGTCCCAGCACATGAGGTTCAATGGGACATCCAAGTGAAAGCACAGAGGGGCCAAGACCTCCCACAGGCATCTCTTCCTCTACCCTGACACTGTATTCATGGCCCTGCCAAAAGACTCCTGCCAAGACAGCATCTGGAGCCAGCACAAGCATGCCAGCAGTACCCACAAGCCACACTGACAACACCATCGCCTACAATGCCGCAAATGCTGTGCTATGACCAGCTGGCACCACCCCGACACTGCTGATGCTACAGCCCCACCTGCTACAACACTATCAGCCTGCAGACCCCTATGGAGACCGTTGACTACTCCCGTTGATTACTCCCAGTCCACCCCAGCCCCCATGGGGTGGCACCACTTTCAAGGCCCTTGACTTCCCACCTGTTCCATTGATTTAATGCCACCAGCATCAGGACACAGAAACCGGGTGATGATGATGATGGCATTGGACCAGTGGATGCAGGTGGCCTCATTACAAGTACATAAGTGAGACCCCCAGCCCTGTCCATATCCCTGACAGCATGTGTCAGGACACCTTTGAAGGGATTTGGTGAAGGCTCAAACATAGAAAATATTGTGGAGCAGCAGCTGCTACAGAGGCAGGCAACTAAGGATGCTGTGCAGGGATCATCCCACTGTATGGTTAGGACAATAGTCTGGCAGTGCCGCCACCTCTACATCAAATGCAGTGGTTGTCCAGAGAGCCTAAGAGCTGACAGGTGTAGAGACAATGCAAAATACCCTGCTCTTGACTTTGCAGCCTATCCGGATCCAGGAGGAGAGGCAGCTGGTCAATTATTCAAATGGAGGGGATTAATATTTCCACCAAATATGCCTCAGTGTCTGAATTTAGAAAGGGAGCCCAAATCAACCAAGGAAGGTTTGGGAGAGGAGGGTTTACTCCTAATTGTGTTTTATTTTTTTTTATTTTCGTGCATTATATAACACAACTTCTGTTAAAATTGGGGAAAATGCCAGACTTTTTTTTCAATTGGTTTTGTAGGATAGGTACCTCCAAACCAAAAATGCAATAGATGCAGGTCACCATCAGTGCACAGGAGCATTTTCATGATTCCTTTGGCCATAATATATGGTACTATAAAAACATGTCCACACTGGCTGTGCCTATACATTTCCATGCTTCCTATATAAGAACATACACATGTGTGCTTTGTACATAATGCCAGCAATGACACTGTAAGAAAATATCTCTACACTGGCTCTGCCAGTATATGGCAGTATCCCTGTGACACAACATAATACTTTAAAAATGCCATCCCACAAGTAGGACACATGTCCAAACTGGCTGCAAAATATAGGCCAGTCTAGACACGTAGAAACACTTGTGTTCGCTTTATCCTTGATGCCTACTAAAACAAATACCAGGCCACAATAAGAAATAGCTAGACTGGCTGCATCAAAATGCCAGTCTAGTCACATAATAACACTTATCATGCTTACTTTATCATAGAAGTTCACAATAAAATGCCATGCAACAGTAGGAAATAAATAGACTTGCTGCAACAAAATGCCAGTCTAGCCATGCAATAACACTTATCATGCTTAGTTTATCATAGATGCCCAGATTCAAATATCAAGGATCAGTAAGAAATAGCTAGACTAGCTGCACCAAAATGCCATTGTTATGTTTGTTATGTTATGCTATGTTATATGTATTTATACAGCGCACAAAAGCCCAAAGGCATCTTGGCGCTAAACAGTCGAGATGAGAAAGTAATTGCAAAGTGACAGCCTAGAAAAGGAGGGTCTTCAGAGAACGCTGAAAGGCCAGATGTTTGGTAGAAGCTCAGAGCGCCCAGGGCAGCTAATTCCACGCCCTTGCAGCTACTACAGAAAATGCATGGCCATCAATTCATGACCGTCGAACAAGAGGTACTGATAGCAAGAGAGCAGCCTGAGAGTGGAGGGGATGAGAGGGAACATAGTGGACACATTTTTCTTGAAGGTACTCAGCTCCTAACTTGTAAAAGGCTTGATGTACCAGTTTCTCAATCGGGAGCCAGTGCAGCTGTCTCAAAATCATTGACATATGTGCTCGTGGAGGGGGGTGCAAGATTGCTCTGGCCGCCGCATTCTGGAGCAGCTGGATGCGATTTATCAGATGACGTGGCTGTCCATAGTACAGTGAATTACAGTAATCTGCTATACTAAGAACAAGTTCAGCTACCACAGGGGCATGATGATTGCAGAGAATAAAAGGAAGAACCTTCCTCAAGGTGCGCAGCTTGAAATGGCCCGATTTACAGACTGCACCAACCTGCTCTGTCATAGAGAGGGAGGCTGAGAACCTCATCCCCAGATTTCTCACCAAAGGGGATGGAAGAGGGAACGGGCCAAGAGAGACTGGCCAGAACTCTGCAGTTCAAAAGGAAAGTGGGCTGGTCGTGCCTACCACAAGAACCTCAGTCTTGCTGCCATTGAGTTTTAGTGAGTTATTAGCCATCCAGGCTCCCAGATCCTCGAGACAGCTTCTAAGCCAAAAGGCAGTTTCAGGGCGAGCGATATCAAGGCGGACCAGGATCTGCGCATCGTCCGCGTAAGAATAGAAACGGAGGCCATGTGACAAAATAAGAAGCAGAAGTGGGCGAATGTAGATGTTAAACGAAATTGGCGATAGAGCCGATCCCTGAGGGACTCCCCAAAACAGAGGAATCGATTGTGAGCAGAAAGGAGGCAAAAAAACAGATTGAGACCGGTCAGCAAGGAAGGCAGTGAACCAGCTCAGTACTTGACCGCCCAAGCTGACAGGTCCAGCAGGAGAAGAGCTCCCACGCCACCCAGTCAACTAGGCGGGTTAAATCGTCTAGCACAGAGTTAAGTACTGATTCGGTTCCTCTCCCCGGCCGAAAGCCAGACTGAAATGTATCGAAAAACTTGAAAGTTTCCAAAAAGGATGACAGAAGGGGAGAAATAAGAGTTTTCCAAAACCTTCATCAAAGAGGGAAGAAGAGAAATGGGCCGGAGGTTAGCGAGGACACCAGGGTATAGGGAGGGCTTCTTCAAAAGAGGTAGCACACAGGCATGCTTCAAAGTGCTGGGAATAAACCCCTCTTGAAATGACAGATTCACTGCTGTAGTGATATGTGAAATTAGGTCTCCAGAGATATCTTTGAACACAGACAGCGGTATGGCATCCGCAGGCGAAGCTGATTTAAGCCTATGAATGGCTGTGGAAAGGTCCTGCTCAGAGAAGACAGGGAAGGATAGCCATGAAGCGTTGGGTGCTGGCAGTTCAGAGGGTGCCTGAACAGTGGCACTCCCGATAGAGTTTTCTCGAATATCCTTAAGAATAGATTCAATTTTAGAATGAAAGAAGGAAGAGAGGGAGTCACAGAGAGCTTGTGAATGTTCAATAGAGACACCAGCTTCCGTAGGCATGGAAAGAGATTGGACTAACTCAAATAGTGCTTTAGGCCTATTAACAGCACATTCGACTTTATCACTAAAAAAATATATTTTAGCAGCCAAAATTGCCTTTTGATATATTGACAAGGCCAGATGAAAGGCAGCTGTGTCAGCAGTCATATAGGCTGCGCGCCATGTCCTTTCAGCCTGGCGGCAGCCGAGTTTTATAGCTCAGAGTTCGGATACATGAGTTCTTTCCTTACAGAGCCTACTACGTGTCAGTAGATAGGCCACAGTCAGGAAGGAATCATCCAAAGCAGCTACAGTACAAGGACTGTGTTGTACAAAATGTGAGAGAAGAGAAACTGACAACGCAGAAAATTCTACATTGCGCCAGTTCCGTTTGTAACTAGCCAGTTTGGAGGATCGGAAAACTGGACCTGGCAGAGAGATGAAAAGGGGATCAGAAAATGATCGACCATAATACCTGGAACATAGAAGAAACAGTGATAAGCGACTCAGGGGCACAGATAAAATCCAGTATATTGCGTAGCTGATGAGTGGGTTCATGAACCAATTGAGGGAGGCCAAGATCCATCATCAGAGATAGAAAACTTGCTACCTGACTTGTATTGGTAGAGTTCGCAGGAAGATTAAAATCACCTACCACCCAGAGATTCGGATGGTTAATCTGGAGGCAGATACAAAATCAGGAAAGTCAGCACAGAAGGTGAGATCAGTCCCTGGTGGCCGATAGACTACAATAACAGTAAATGTACAAACAGAAGAAATAGAAATGCATGCAAGGAAGCATTCCATCTTTAGTGAATGTGCTGGAGTTGAGCAGACCACTTTGTAGGAGGATTTATACATAATACCTAAGCCGCCACCCAGATGGGTTGAGGAGCGGTCAACATGTGCCAAACTGTACTTCGGAGGGACAGCTTGGACAAATGAGGGTCCAGAAGAATCCCTCAACCAGGTCTCAGTTAAAAATAAGAGATCCAGTTGGGAAGTAGCCGTGAAATCATGGCAGTCCAGAGCATGAGTGACAAGCGAGCGGGTGTTATGCAAACCTCAACAGAGCCTGTCAACATTTAGTGTAATCCACTTCTAGCCACTTCATAATAAATGCCATGCTTGGTTTATCAAAGATGCAGAGAATAAAATACCATGCCATAGTATGAGATAGCTGGACTGGCTGCTATAACATGACAGATTAATAACATCACTTTTTCATTTTGTTTAATTTGTATTTTACCGTGTGTATAGCAAATAAAATGCCTTATGCACCCAAGATAAAACACATGTTAATCAGATTTACATTACATTACATAAAATGACATATTAAACATTACTTTGAAAAAAATCACAATTACAAATTGTAGCACAAAATTGCTAATAATCCAACCATTCTTAACTCCAAGAAATTCATCAATGCCAATATGACATTCCAACGCAATTTATCATTTAACAGTCATAATGGTCGGTCTGCCCTTTCACATCACAATTCCTTCTCTAGACTTCAACTTTACTAAAAATGGTTTCCATATATAAAATGAAGCGGCAGATATGACCAGTAAATTCCACATGTAAATAAATGGCTGACCAAAATTGGTTGGCGATATAACCGTGTTCAGCATTTTGGAAACTGCTATACGCCTTTTTACACTGGAAAAGCAAAGCTTCACAACCAGTAAGGATATGTCTTGGAGTTTCTATATATGCTGTGCATAACCTGCACTTACGTTTTTCTTGCGGTGTCCCATTCCAGGCACCAGTATACTCTAATACTGTTAAGATATTCAGACGTAAATACAATATAGATCTGTGCAGGTTTATACTACACCATTTCACCAGACAATCTGAAGGGATGTTTAGTGCAAAGCTCTGCCTTACATATTATGTATCTGGGTATGCCCAGACGTGGGTCCCGTGCCTGCTGGGCCTAGAGACCCAAGCTACTCCTCACTGATGAGCCCCAACAAGGGCGAAACATGTTTGGGGATGTTTGTGGTCTCGTGCAGAAGGGATGTGGCCTAGCAATTCGGGCTGGACTGCCCCTTTTGGGGTGGGGCCAAGCCGGATTTGCATATGGTCTTTCCCCTTCTGTAATGGCTTGGCAGGTGAAGAACGGTGGTCTGGAGGGTTGCCCAGAGCATTGCCAGTGGTTAAGATTAATTCTAAACCTTCCAGCCATCACCTCTTTGTTTTTGCTTTGTCACCCCGAGTGGGACGGGTATGCCCAGACGTGGGTCCTGTGCCTGCTGGGCCTAGAGACCCAAGCTACTCCTCACTGATGAGCCCCAACAAGGGCGAAACATGTTTGGGGATGCTTGTGGTCTCGTGCAGAAGGGATGTGGCCTAGCAGTTCGGGCTGGACTGCCCCATTTGGGGTGGGGCCAAGCCTGATTTGCATATGGTCTTTCCCCTTCTGTAATGGCTTGGAAGGCGAAGAACGGTGGTCTGGAGGGTTGCCCAGAGCATTGCCAGTGGTTAAGATTAATTCTAAACCTTCCAGCCATCACCTCTTTGTTTTTGCTGCCTTACATATTCAACATTTATCTTTTTCCCAGTTAGTTATTCAATGCTATCCACCTTAACCCTGTATGCTGACTTCAGTTTACACGTTTTCTTAACATGCTCAGTATCTTCTACCTCTGTCAAAGGGATACATAGATCATTAAAGTGCTGTTGTGCAGTAAACAACAAGTCTCTGTATGTCAGATTTGTACCAATCCCCCTTGGTCTTACTAAGATCTGCTTCAAATGATCCACCAAGATGTTGCTTAGTGTATTAGCATCTTCCATTTTATGATTATCTAATATACAGCAGACCTCGCAATCTTCCAACATGTCCTCATCGATATCAGAGCCAGCTTGAGGCGCAAGGCCTTGACCGGGACCATCTGAGGAACTCCTAAGAGGAGCGAAGTGTTTGAGCTTCTAGCAGACTCAGCCATGCTACGTGTTTCTCTGGGAGAGTTTCCAGACCGTATAATATTACCAGTACTTTGCTCTTTACGTAGGCCTCATGTAATGCCTCAATTGAGCCCCCACGTCTACGGTTCACAAATCTCTAATAACCTGCCACCTGCCCAGTATCTTCGTCTGTGCCCACCCCTTGTATAGATTACTGTTAGGCTGGGAAAAAATGGGACTCCCCAAATATATATAGGAATTCACTATTTCAAGTTTGTTCCCACCAAAGTACCATCTAAATTTGTGATTACTGAGTTGCTGTCCTCCCAAGACCATTACCTTTGTCTTCTTTTGGTGTATTTCCGTCCGTTTTCTTTTGCATATCTTTCCAAACAGACTAATGATCTCTGTAGTCCCAGTGGCATTTCATCCATAAGGATCGTATCATTCGCGTAGCAGAGATAACTCACAGGTATATCAGCCAGTTTGGGGGGAAAATTGTCACAGCTCTTGAAAGCTTTATGCAGGTCACTCACACATAGATTGTACAAGGTACGCATCCTTGTTTCAATCCCAAATGTATATCTATTGATTCAGTGTGAGTGCCTGCTTGTGTTTTTCTAACTGTGACATTAGTATCAGTGTATAGTTCCCTTATGAAGTACAATAGTGTCTGATCAATGCCCCGGGAAGTTAACTTCTCCCATAAACGTGTTCTATTAACACTATCAAAAGCGCAGGAATAGTCCACGTAATACACATAAAGTCGGCTTCTTGGCATTTTCCTATTCTCTGCCTGTAATAACTGCGTGGCCCATGTACAACGTGTGGTACTGCAGCCACTACGGAAACTCATTTGGGTCAGATCAAGCAACTTTCCACCTTCATACCATTTATCTAGTTGTTACAAAAGAATTTTAGCAAAGATTTTGCTACTGGTATCTAACATCGCCAGTAGTTTTATGCACAGGCATGAGGATGGAAGTTCGCCAACTTTCAGGAAGTATACCACTATCTATAATAACCTTGAAACCCTGGCATAAGAATTTCACCCATACCAGTGGATTTTTTAAAATTATAATATTTGGGTGGTTGTCAGGCCCCGGTGATCTGGAGGTCATAGATTTAACAATAATCTGGTATATATATCATCCTCGTCAAATGCTATATCACCCAATCCATTTCCATCTTTCCTAATGTAGGCTTTATATGTTTTTCGGGATCTTTCCAAAAGGATTCTTTAATATAATGCACCCAGGAAGCCTCCGATATATTAGTCATTTCCAGAGGTGCAAGTTGGGCTATATGTGTACAATATAGTTGCCAAAAAGTCTTAGCATTTTGAGCCCTGATTAACCTATAGGTCAGTTTCCAATTAATGGAATTCCTATTTAGCTTGTGCTGTTTCAATCGTGACTTATCTTTGGTTGTCAATCTTTCAAAGCTGTTTTCTGCCCCTCCTGTTGTAACATTTTTTTGTTCTTAATTAGACGAAGGGATTTACAAAACTGCTTCTTAATTTTTTATATTTCGAGGTCGTAGAAGTGATCCTTGCTATCTACAATGTAACATGTGCTTCTGTCTTGCTTCAGGGTTTCATCAATCTTTTGCACGACCTCAGTCATGCATTGTGCATTTCTGTGGCGATTTGCAGCCATCCACTGTATACGGTGGCCCTTTATATTTACTGTGGCCTGGGCAGATAAGGTATTTTTGGCGATGCACACCCGAAATTCTAGTGTGGTTGTCAAGGCTGCATATCACTTTGATCGTTAAACTTTGTCTCACACCTAATCATTCTTGCACTAAGACTTTCTGTTATAAAGACTGCATCTAAGCAAGACATCCTCCCTCTGCCTCGCCAAGTCTTAAAGTTTGACAACTCGGTTCCATCCGACGGTGATAACTAGATCATGTATTTCCCTTCTCTCGGAGGAGATTCTGATGTTTATTCAGTTGAGTATCTCTTGCACACAAACTATCCCCCGCAAATGCATTAATCTCCCTTTCTTCCATAGAAATACATTGCACATTGAAGTCTCCGTCCACGATTGCGGCTTTCTCGTCAGTCACCTCTTCCGAAAACCAGTACATCAATGTCTGAACTAATACATCTAACAAGGCACCAGTGGAGATACCATCTGGAGGATCGTACAGTGTCACAACCAGAGTCTTGGACTTTAACAAAGGGAAATCACAAATAACCACACACAACAAATTGATCAGATTGATATCATGGTTATAAATAGTTACCTCTTATTGGGTTTTTACGCCAATACATGGGCCGCCAAATGTGCATCCCTGTATTCATTTACATGCTGGACTTGTCATCAGCGTGTATCCGTCTATCAGTAATTTTCCTGTGCCTAAGTTTCCTGTACTACATAAATGTCTACAGATTTAATGAGGCTCCTTCCCTCCGGATTTTACATCAATGAGGGCCATTAAAGTGATTTCACTACAAGAGTTAATGGGTCAATAGTCGGTACTCTGTGAATGGCTCGCATGCCACAGGCAGATTCTACATAATTATCTTGAGGACCATAATGTATATAGCCGTTCTGTGATGAGCACACAGATGGCACGTACATTTGTGAATTAACCTGTATCTCAATACCCAGCTGCAATAACTGATAAAAAAATGCATTTACATGTTGGACAATTACTGAGGATACAAAGGTTGCAATGACCATGTTGCTACTGCTTTCCAACTCAGGTAAATCCATCTTGTGGACATCTCCTGTATTGATTATTTGCAACTCTGGTATTAAGTGGATCAATAAAAGGACTACTAGAGGTAATGGCATTCTGCGAAGAGAATAGAATTAGGTGGTAACCAGGTATTTTGTTGTTGGTTTACCTCCAACTTCTGGGATCTTACTTGTATTTTCCCATGCCAACTATTAGGGTGGAGCATGTGTCTACATTGCTCTTCATGAAAAGACACTGCACTTAATACATTTCCATCTATACCTTGCTGTTTATGTAGGTTACCCTTGGGGACCACTCTTAATAGAGCTGTTGAGAGTGTCTGTGACCTTTTCATATACTTCTGATTAGAGGAATTATCAGAGTTCGAATGATTGACATTATCAGAGGGCACTGTTACAATCTGCACATCTGACTCCACCTCTTACGGCCGAGCCACTTGTCCAAAGTCTGAGGTTGCTGTGCTCGTTGTATGTGCTCGTTGTAACAGCAGTTTCCGAACCCTGTTCTCATTTATTTGTGACAGTATATAGCAGTCTTTTTCTTCAATACAAGATAGACCAGTGTGTTTACTTGTGGCCAAGGTCTGTGTATTCAGTCTAACTTTCTTTTCAATGGTAAACTAAACCACCACACTGCTTCCTTGTGCAATGGTGCGTCTTCTTCTTTCGTCTCCTTCTGTGTTTAGGTTTACATTTGTTAGTGATCAGACAGTTTGAGGCCCCCAAATTCTCCTATTTCTATTGTGTATCTTGAAGGATGCAGTGTTTGCAATCCCAATAGAAGCCAAAAAAAATCCGGTTTGGTAGGCTACTCATATATTGATGTAGATTTAAACAAAGGTTCAGTAGCACATTGTTATTGTCTATGTTAATAGATGCCGTAGGAGATACTGGCGCTGCTGGTGGAACTCCTGATGATACTGCTCAGGGCTTGAACTCACAATTTGCTGTTAAGGTGCAGCAGAGGATAAACCTGTGATTTTGGCACGACTTGTATCCTTCGCAGTGTCGTCAGCAATCGTCTTGGCTTTAACATTTGCATTCGGCATAAGGCAAGGAGCTTTAGTAGCTGAGACATTTCTCGCTCGTGGCATTTCCGCTGCATTATCATTTGTTATGGCATCTGTGCTCATTGTAGAGCAAGGAGTTTTGACCCCAGAGGCTTTCCTCACTCTCGTCGGAACTCGCAGACAGAGATTTCCCAGACCATAGGACAGCCTTCGAGCATCCCGTTCGATTGCATAATGCTGGGAGATGCGTCAGGGGGGATTTACTAATGTTTTTCTCCTGGCCCCTTACAAGACCCGTTGTGCCCATTTTATTCCCAATCTTCTGTGCAGTGTTAACTTACAATATGCACACAAAATGTTAGAGTTGGCCAAACAAAAATAGATTTTTACTTTGAACCGCGCTATCTGCATGGACTGCAAGGACTGCACGACTCAACAGCGACTCTGTTCTTGACACGCACGCGCTCACACGCTCTGTTCCAACTTTTATCGCTTTTGCAAGGCTCAGCCAGTAGATTGAGAATAGAGCAGGAAAAGCAATCAAATTTTTCCAAATCACACAGCAAACAGAGTTGACTGCAAGGAATGCACGACTCAACCTGACTTTGCTTCTGACATGCCACGCTCACGTGCTCTATTCTAACTTTTGTAGCTTTTGCCAAGCTCAGCCAGTAGATTGCGAATAGAGCAGGAAAAGCAATCCATACTTCCAAATCACACAGCAAACATATAGTTTACTGCAAGGGCTGCATGACTCATCCCGACTCTGCTCCCAACACGTGGGCGCTCACGCGCCCTCTTCTAAACTTTGTAGCCTTTGCCCTTCTCAGCCAGTAGATTGCGATTGCAAATAGAGCAGGAAAAGCGATCAATTCTTCCAAATCACACAGCAAACCGAGTTGACTCCAAGGACTGCACAAATGAACCCGACTGTCCAGTATAAAATACCATGCCATAGCCAGTAATAGCTGGACTGGCTACACTAAAATACCAGTCTAGCTATTTAATAACACTTATCATGCTTAGTGTATCATAGATGCCCAGAAAAAAATCCATGCCACAGTAAGAAATAGCTAGACTGGCTGCACCAAAACTGCATTCTAGCTACGTAATAACACTTAGCATGCTTACTTTATAATAGATTCCCAGATGAAATTACCTTGAAGCAGTAAGAAATAGCTAGACTGGCTGCTCCACAACTGCAATCTAGCCAAGTAATAACACTTAACATGTGTTTGTTCATAGATACCCAGTAAAAAATGTCATGCCACAGTAAGAAATGGCTAGACTGACTGCCCCCAAATCTCCCCCAAAATGCTAGTCTAGCCACATAATAACACATCATCCTTTCTTTAATCAACCGTTGGTCGATTAAACAAAGGATGATGATTTTTTACTGTTCATCTTTGATAGATACCCTGTAAAAAATGCTGTTGTTGTCTGGCCCCCACTCCGCTTTCACCCCCCAATACTGGTCAAAATCAACTCCCAGCACATAACAAACACCCACACGCACAGGCACATTCACACAACACATTCACACACAGCATTCACTCACTGATTCACACGCGCACCCACCCATACACCCATCATACACTCACTCATCCACACCACATATAATAAATACATACAAAATGTAAATCTTACTTGCACGCAGCTCCAAACCTCACTCAGCTCCACCATCGCCTCTAGAAAGCCCTCTGGCACCCTCGCAACATGAACAGCAAGCTCTTCCTGGTTCCTGCACATGCATGCTAGAGTGCTTCTGACACACCGCCCCAATCCGTTTGGATGTGTGGGGAGGTGTAGGCGCCCACCCTCCCATATTGAAGCACGCAGTACCCCAGGCTGCATTCCCAATGGGTCATGCAAGGCTGGGGAAGCAAAACGTCCCTGGCCTTATATGGCCCAATGGACATGCACGGCTGCGGTACCAACTGCCAAAGGGAAACTGTGTTTCCCTTTGACCATTCAAACCAAACCGAGGAGCGCTCCCTGAGCTGCAACAATCGATGGCAACATTGCTTAGTGTTTTCTCTGGGGTGGCGTGGCTCCTCCATTATGTGCAAGAGTTCTGGCAGGTCGGTGCCTCCTTTCCCATTATGGACTAGGTGCCACTGTCCAAGAGTCAGTAACATTCAACTTCACTCACAGCCATTGAGGGCTCGTTGCCTGGCAGCCCCTGTCATCGGTCCCAATACAGGATGGCCACGACAATGAGGCAGCAGTAGATGTGACACTCATGCTATGCACAATGGAGGTGGGAGATGGGAGGACAAGGGGATATTTTGGAATGCAAATAAATTAGCATATACACCTGAACAGATGTGAGCACAGTCACCTTTGAGTGGGTGTGACTGGTTTCTTACGTGATTCTATACAGTTGTGTGAGGTATGTGTAAACAAATGTCCTTAAAAGAAAACATCGGTCCCTACCTTCATCATGGTCACTGTGTGGTGGTAAGAGGTACCCGGCAGGTGTCATCCTGCGACTCTAGGGGTGACATATCGAAATCCAGGGCCAAAGACATGTAGCATGGCACACACAACAACCATTCTGCCCACTTTGTTGTCTTGAACATTAGGGCGCCTCTTGTCTGTGGAGACACACGTAACCATCTATTCAGCAGGCTAAAGTTACGGTTTATGTGTGTCGTATTGCACGCATCCTCCTGTGCTGTCCATGGGTTATGGGCAGGTGCCATCAGCCACCGAAGCTGGGAATAGCCAGAGTTACCTGCACAGGCTGTGGGATAGGTGTTGTTTGTCGAACAATCAGCAAGGTTAACAAGTAGTCATAACGTGTTGGACAACATGTCAGCTTTTGTACATATGGCACATTTGATTTTCACAAGTGGTCTCTCTGTCTCTACAATGTATAATGCTTCATGGAATGAGGAGGCAAATGGTTGATGTCACCAGAGGAATCCCCCATTTCACACCTCACTGACCCACTGAGGTAACCAACATACGCTGTAACTGGTTTGTCAATGAACATGTTAGCGGCGGATCTTCAGTACTGGGCACTCAAGCACGTTCTCCGATATGCATATTGATAATCTTGTGCACTTTGTGATAGTGATCTTGCTCTAGGTGAATGGCATTAATAGGGTGCAGACGTCATGCCATTACTGCCTGTCATCTTGCACATGTATGGTTTTGCTATGTGATGTTATGTTGATTTCTACCACGCACCCCTCCCACCGAGGGGCAGTCTCCAGGCGCTTGCGTGGCTCTGCATTGTGGTACATGTAGATCACTCTTGGTACATATGGGCTTTTTCATTTCTGTCATGCCCTGACGTGGCCCTGACGTGGCCCTGCGTCCGGTGGGTTAGTGCTTCTTAGGGTTGTGTCAGAGGGCAGGATCTTCATGCACAAACTGTGACAGGGCGTGCATTACATTGAGAATAAAATAGGTGAATCCCCTCCCCCTGTTCGTATCCTTCACACTTGTGAAACCTGTCTGTGTTATTTGATGGTGATTGTACCTACCCAGGACCCAGGTGCGTTGCCTCATGCTGGCAATGTACTGTTGCGCAGGACTTTGGCATCATGGGTGGAACCGGGTCCAGCAGCGGGTCATAGTGAGGTCTGTGCCACAGGACATCTTAACACTAAGGGAATGTTGCTGTTTCAGAACATTTCTTCCGATGCCTGCGAGGCCATGAATGTGACATGCACGCAGTCAAGTGCTGCAATGATATTAGGGAAGTGGCAGTGCATAGAGCAAAGCCTCTGGGGTTTTTGCCAGAGATTTGACGCGGTACATGCAACATGAGCGCGTCCAGCACCTGGCCAAGCACAATAGAAAATGCAGGGTTCAACTTTACATCCGCATGCTCAGTGTGTTCTGGAAGAAGCACTGACACAGGCTTAAGCAGTGGTGGGACCGATGTTCTTATGTTGTTCCTGCTTTGTAGATCTGCCTGTTTCAGTAACGAGGGAAGTGTCCTGATAGAATAATTTCATGAGATCATTTTTTCACAGCTATTTCATCATCCTTCCGCTGTGTACCTTGCTTACATCCTTTTTGGATGGCAATTAAACCATTCAAAATACACAACAAATAAATTGTATTAGGTTTATTTTAGTAAGGGTTTTTTTCATTGCCCCATATTATTTAATATCTGTTTCTCTTAATCACTGGAGGATTACCGGTATCACAAGTCAAATTTCTGTGACTTTATAATTCACTTTTTACATATTTATTTTCTTAGAAAAACACATGATATACATAAAAACACAACAAAGAATAGAAATACTGTACATGGAAAAATGTGCAAACATCAAACACGGATAGTTGATAACATTCCTAGACATATTATCAAAAACAGTGCTAAACAATAAATAATGAGTTAATTCTGGCATCTAGGTCTAAGGTGTGTGTGTGCCAGTCGGGAATAAATTGAATGGCTAGACCTTGTGTCTGTGGACAGAGGTACTTGTTTTCCTCTGTTGAGCCCACTGACTTAGCGGGGAGCTGACAGGTGATTGTAGTCACTTGGGGTTGGGGCTATTATAAGTCTAGTGTTTATTCCACTAGTTTGCAATGATCAATCCTGTAGTCGACGTCGCACATTTTTAGCAAAGAATTGGGGTAGCGTGGCCAAATGGCTTAAACCTTGGTCCTAGCTTTAGACGTTTCGGCCGGGGACATCCATTTCCTCTGCCTTCTTCCGGACTGGATTGGGTGCACCTATGGTAAAGAAATGTGCATTCTGAATTAGATGTGTAACTAGTATACACTATTTGTGCGTGTGTATTGGAAAGCTAATAAACAGGGGGAGTAAAGAAGGAAATTAGAATTATACATGGCCGTAATCAGGCTGCCTACTGGCCTGTGGGACATTGACCTTTGTTGAACACCCCAGTGTTCGGTGCGAGGTTGGAGGCGTGTGTACTTCATGTATCTCTGCGGGTAAGGTGCAGGGGCAAGCCTCACAAAATAAGATGAGGGGTCCTGGGTACAAGGAACAAGGAAAAAGGGGACAGCGTAAGAGAGTAAAACAGTCAAAGACTTGGTTCCTTGACCGAAGAACATGTGCCCAACTTCTGAGGGTTTGAAAAGTGGATGCTTAATGTAAAGAGGGAACCGTACCTGGCTTTGTTCAGGTTGTGAGACCGTGCGTGTTGTGCTTCTAGTTTTCTGGTCCATACACCAGGTGCTTATTCCATGTGGGGACAGGCATGTGTGCAGCTGATCGGTGTGTCCAATCGTTGGCTGTTGCTGTTGCTGCTGGGAGAGAGAGAAAAAGGAAGTGGGGGAGAGGCAGTCAGGGAATCTCTCCCTGCATCGGGGCTATCAGTGAGAGTACGCTGCTATGGCCACCCTTTTAAGGTAGTAGAGTATTATCAGCTAGCCATCAGTTAGTGCCCAAGGTGATGGCCTGACCTGGGGAATTTGTGATCTCCTTGCAAGTGTCTCCTCTGCACTTCGGCTGCTTGCACTCTGTGGTGCTGCTGTGCATACCTTTGCATCTCAATGCACAGCAGGAGGTCCAGGATCTCGAGGTTTGCTACTGCTAGTGGCTTCATGGAGTTGCGAAGTGTGTTTGGGGAAGGTGTGGTATCTGCCAGTACTATTGGCGTCCCTCTCTTCCTTCACACCTCTCTCTGATTCTGACACTGCGGCCCTGCTGGCTAAAGCACACCCTACGTCTGAGACTGCCCCTCTTGATCCAGTGCCATCCACTATTATTCTCAAAATCTATTATTTTCTTCTCCCCTTTTTTACTGCCCTGTTTAACACCTCTCTTTCCTGTTCTGTTTTTCCTTCTGCATTCAAATATACCCCTATCCTTCCTATCCTTAAAAACCCAACCTGATTCCCTCTCTTCCCTGTAATTAACATCCAACCTCCCTTCACCCCTATCTTTCTAAGCTCCTTTAACAGGCTGTGTATTATCAAATCTCATCTTTCATTTCCACTAACTCTCTACTTCCCTACTTTCCACCTGGCTTTCGTCCTCACCACTCAACTTAGACTGCTCCAGTCTCTGTCTGGGATTCTCGTCTCTCTGTGCCCTATGCTAAACACCCATCTCTTCGATTTCCCCTTGATCCATTAGCAGCATTGATACTGTTGATCACTCTCTTCTTCTTTCCTGTAGAGGTTTCACTGGGTCTGCACTTACCTGGTTTAAATACTATCTGGTTAATCGCACCTTCTCGGTTTCCTTGGCTGATAACATTTCTCCTCTCCCTCTCTCTCATGGGGTTTCCCAAGGCTATGTCGTTGGCCCTCTTCTTTTCTCAATTTACACTTGCTCCCATTATCTCCTCCTTCAGTCTTTCACAACACTTCTATGCGGACGATAATCAACTCTTTCTATCCGTCTGTTCCTTCTCAGATTCACACTACTGCCTCATCCTGTCTTTTAGCTATTTAATTCTGGATGGCTGATCACTACTTGGTTTTAAATTCCTCCAAAACGGAGGTTCTTTTCTTTCCTGTTTCCTCTATCTCCTCCCCATCCCCAGTTTCTGTCTCCTTTCCTCACCCCTGCCAATCTCCCCTGTTGCTTGTAATCTTGGTGTTTACTCGGACTATACTCTTTCCTTTACTCACCACATCTCCTCTGTCTCCAGATCCTGCAGAGCATACCTTTTTAATATTCGTAAACCAAGATCTTTGTTTATTTTCATGCTACTAAACTCCTAATTTCTTCTCTCATGTTCTGCCGACTCTTCTATTGCTCCTTGGTTTTCCTGCCTCTCGCCTATTTCCACCTAAAATTCCTTGATCCGTCTTATTTTCTTGGCCCGCCCGCGACTTTATCACTCCTGCTCTTTCCACCTTGCACTGTCTTTCTTTTCATTTTCGGCTCAAGGTCAATTTCCTGTGCCTTGTCTTTAAATCCCTCTATAATGTTTCCCCTTCTTATCTCTCCTCACTTGTACCGTTATCCTCTCCTGCTCGTTCTCTTGACTCTTAATCTCTTTTTCATCCTGCCTATGCACAGCCTCGCTTCCGATCCTTTAATATTCTAGCCCTCTCCACTGGAATGCATTCACATTGGAGCTTCACTCTCTCCCCTCATATCCTCTGTTTCAAACTCATCTCAAAGAACACCTTCTACTTTCCTAGGCTTTTTTTGTTTTTTACTTTCATGCCAAAACTGTACCGTTTAATGTTGTATAGCGCCTTAGTGTAAATCGCTGTAAAAATACAAACAAAATACAAATAGATACAAATACATACCCTTTCAGGGCCAACGGGGGGTGTCCAGTCAACTGGTCGAAAAAAAACTGGTCGACTGCAATTTGGTCGACGCAATTTGGTCAAAAACCAAATGGTCGAATGTTTTTTTTTATTTATATATTTATTTTTCGGGTTTTCGTTTAGTAAAAAAAGGGGTTTTTAGAGAAAAAAAGGGGGTTGGGGGGGGACCCCCCCAAAAAAATGAAAAAAAAGGGTTAAAATAAAAAAAAAAAATTCGACCATTTGGTTTTCGATCAAATTGGTTCGACCATTTGTCTGGTCGACCAATTTTTTTCGACCAAATGTCTGGCAACCCCAACGGGGTGCACCTGGCATTTCATTTCCATCACCTGATGCATTTAATTCCATTTTGTAATGCAGTAGAATTTCCATTTTTGTTTCTGGCACTAATTCCTCTGGTGGAATTACCCCTGGGGGAATTATCAACGGTCTTGTTTCTAATTTCGCTTGCACCCAATTCCTCCAGGCCTAATTTTGCCAGGGAAATTGACTCCCATTTTAAGTTACCCTTAATGCACTGGAGTGGTAAAAGTGACAGTAATTCCGTTATCTTTACTTTTTCTCCTGAGCCCTCAACTCGTAGTGTGGCCCAAAGTATGGTGTTCGAACCCCCTTCTCAGAATCCATCCCTTCGTCCCACCTGTGCAGGGTTTCCAGGCATCTCGAAGCACAAAGCAGCAAACAGCTTGGTAAATACTGCATAACATAATATGACAAATCTCTGTCAATGTAGAGTAAACTGATTGTAAACAACGGCATGGCAGGACACAGGTCTCAATGCAGATCACATAAATACTATAGGAGATACCAGGGACTTTTGTTCATGCAGCACTCGTTACCCCTAGACACCAATCCTTAACAACCACTTGAAAGCTGGGTGAACTGCTACAGATAGGATCTGATAGCCATTCCTTTTTAGGCATATGTACTTTTTTATTTATTCAACAATTAATTCCAACATTTACAACAACATCGCATTATGCCTCGATGTATCACAAACAGCAGTATCAACAATTCAGTACCATTCAAACGATTCAATCATAACTTCTAAGCTCAATCCTAAAAACAATGCTAAAAGTACAAAGTGCTATATTACACAGTTATATTTTATTTTTATTTTCCCATACGTCTAACAAATAGCCTGGATAGTCCTTTTTTGCAGGTATAACACACTAATACCAATAGTGTTTGGTGTGTCTATTTAAACTCAAACTCTGCCCAACGTTGGCCTATGTCCATAGAACTTCCTCAGGGGCTACTGTTACTTCAGCAACCTCACATACAAAACTATGTTTATAACCACACTTGTTGTGGCATTAACTATGCCCCTAGTTACTTACTTTGCATAATTGACAGCATGGCATTACATCTAGCTCGTCCTCGCGGTGTTCGGGCTGCACCTTGCGGCCACATCTAATGTTGTACATAGACACTGCCATTGCGCTGTTATTCTGGTCACCTAGCAACGTGTAGCTTTCTCCTTCGCTGCATGACTACAACGACCGCCATCTTTACATATTGTCAGTTAATTTATGTTGTCAGTAGCTCACCCATTCTAATGTTATTGAAAAAACCTGTATTAGATCTGTTAATCTAATTTAATGCAAAGACATACGGCATTGTATTTGTTATTAAAGTACAGGCGATTAATAAATTCCACTGACTTTTTGTGGCTTTAATGATTCATTTTGCACCATTCAATATTTTCATTTAAACCTTTTTTGTCGAGTTTTGTCAAGAAAATGTGTTCTTGCTCCTTCCTAAACAGGTGTGTTATCTGCAGTTTTGTAGTTTATACAGGACTGTCCATTTGAACTGTTCACAAGTATGTCCCAGGATGACATAGTGGTCCACCATAGGGGCAACCAGTACTTTGTTACGGATACAACTCTTGTGTTAACTTATTATTGTTTTGATTTTTCTTATTGTTTTTCCAATGTACATCAAGGGGCAAGGGCACCAAATGGGATATACAACCATCTCTGAGTTGCAGTTTGTAAGTACTTGTTGCAATTTCTCCTCAAACCTATGTCAACCTCTTTGGATCTACTTGTAGAGTTGCAGCATTTACATTTAGTCTAGGCTGTTTCTGCCTTTTGGGACAAATATCATCATTACTCATGACTTGATCTCTCTGATTTTTGCTCCTTTTAAACACCATAACTGGTGCTTTGCAGCGTTTTTTTCCTTTCTGCTTAATTCTGCCATTTTTCTAAATCATTCTGGTGATTTTGTTTGATCTGAAAAAGTGATAACAAACACTAGTCTGTTGTTATCCGTTTCTATTCTTGCATTATATTCCAAAATATGATATGATATGATATAGCATTTATAATGCGCCTATACACAATAGCCTCTCTGATGATATTGCTGGCTCTTTTACAAGCTTTTTTTAGCAATGTTTCGGGATTTCCTCTTTTCCTCAATTTCTTTTTGCGTTTAATTGCCTCCCTAGTGTACTCGGCTTTTATAGAGCTATTCCGCATAACTTTAGGAATTGACCAATGGGCAAATCTTTTGGGTGAAAACTCTCAAAAATGAGTAATGCATTCTTGTTGGTATTTTTGTGGTAGAGTTTGACTGACAGTTTTTTATTTAGTTTATCCTCATAGATTGTTAAGTCTAGAAAGTTAATGGTACAATCATTCGATTCAACCGTGAATTGGAGACGTCTGTCTTGGCTGTTAAGCCATTCGATGAATTTGGATATATCTTCCATGTTCTTCCCCCTCCATACAATGAGGACATCATCGATGTACCTTTTCCAGAGAGTTATATTCTTCTTGTATGGATTCCGTCAGCCATAGGTTTTAGTTTCTTCCAGCATCTCCACATACAGTTTAGCTACACTAGGTGCTACTGTTGTGCCCATCGCGTTGCCGTGGATCTGTTTATAAAACGTATACAGAAATCTGAAATAGTTTTCTGTCAATGTAATTTCCACACACCACAGAATAAATGAATTAGGAGTGTTGTTAGGGGTCCGTTTCTCGTGTAGAACTTCTTCTAGCATCAGAAGAGCTCTGTCTTGCGGTATCATGGTGTAAAGAGACACAATATCCAAACTGATCAGGGTATCTTTTATAGAGTCAAACTTCATCCCTTCTACCAATTTGATAACTGCAGTGTTGAAACGTGACTCTTGTTTACAAATCCACCCCTTTTCTAGTGCCTTCTCCACTTTTAATTTGATGGTATTTTGTAGTCTTGTCATGGGGGTCTGTGTCCAATTTGACATAACACATTTCGTCTTCCAATTCTCTTACACATTCAGCAATGTATTTGTCGCTGTTCATGACTACAATCCCTCCACCTTTATCAGCCTTCCGTATCGCAATGTTTTTGTTGTTTGCTAGACCTTGAATTGCTTTTCTCTCCAAATTAGCAATGTTCTGAAACTGTTTCTTGTGAATATTTTCCATTGCCTCAAGAACAGCCAAAACTCTTTGTTCAAACACTACTGCTCCTGCATTATGACTGTGAGTCGGTGGTGTGAACTCAGAGGGAGGTCTTAATCACGATTCAGTAGTTGTAGAATGGAACTCTGCATCTTGAAAGAATTGGCGTAGATGTATTTTTCGCATAAATTGTTTGAATTCAAACTGGAATTTGAAATTGTCATGTTTA
This sequence comes from Ambystoma mexicanum, assembly GCF_040938575.1. Classification (NCBI taxonomy): domain Eukaryota; kingdom Metazoa; phylum Chordata; class Amphibia; order Caudata; family Ambystomatidae; genus Ambystoma; species Ambystoma mexicanum. Next base: position 1,037,734,980 of record NC_090926.1, on the reverse strand, counting down.
TTGGGGTGACAAAAGCTAGCCCTTTATTGAGTATCTTCCCTTGTACGAGGACAGATTATGGGTAGGAAGATTGACTATGAGGTTTGATGGCTCCTCTTGCTCCTTGGTTCTAGTTCCCATGTTCTTTGGTCCTGTTCTAAAAAAGACCTTTCATCTTGTCCTCTTCTGCCTCTTCCTTTTTGTCCCCTTGGTCTTTGGCTATCGGGCCTCTTGGATTCCTTCCTCTGAACCTGTTTGATTGGTCATGAAATCTTACATCATCTCCTGAGCTGTCATCTGATGAGCTATAGGAAGTGTTTCCAAACCTCACCCGTTTTCGCGACTGAATCTCTTGGAATATTTCACCCTCTTGGTACTTAAAATCTTCTTTTGAGTAAAGGAATGCTTTCTCATGATTGAAATTCATGCAGACCAAACTGCTTTGGAAATACTGCACTATACAGCACGAAGCAGCTCTGACAGTGTGCCTCGGTCCTGACCTGTATTATCTCTTAATGTTCGAGTACTAAGCGCCTTTACACAGATCTGTCAATACATTTCAATATTGACCAGCAGCATTCCATGCTATTCCTGATCCTGAACTGGGACCACTGGGACCACACAGCGCTCTGACAATGCACCTTAATCTTTACTTGCAGCATCTCTTGCTCTTCAAGACCCACACGCTGCTCTGTAAATGGAGCATTCCTTGCTGTACCAGAACTGGGACCAACACACAGCTCTGCCAATGTACCTCTATATTTTGACCTACCCCATTCACAGCAATGCCATCAGGGACACATAAACAACAGCAAATGCACCCCAACCACAACATGCTTTGATTTCTGGGTGTCTCTACTTACATCAATGCGTGTGTGGCTATGGAAAGGAGACGGCAGTTTCGTCTCACCAACTGAGCAAACAGCTGACGTTCGCAGTGTGTTAAGGAGGAGAAATGCACAGCTGGGCCGGAGGGCAGACTTCGTCAATTATCGGAATGTGCGACTGCACGTGATCTCCGGGAACCCTGCCAAGCCTGCAACAGAGAACTGAAACCGGTCCTTTTGAACAGCTTGAAGAAAGGAAACTCGGAGAGAGGCGCAGTTCGCCCTCCCCCAGATCCCAGCGAAAGGGGCCTAATTATTGGATTGCAGCCGACATAGACACAGTGAACGAGAGCAGCCAAGAACGTGCCCAGAAGGCGAGGATGCTCTCGAAAACACCCGTCTTTGAGAGCAATCACGACTGCAGGAGTGCCCAGGATGAGTGGTTCTCTCAAAAAGAAGTGCATGGAAGCTTGCAAGCAGGCGTGGGTGCTTTCACGAAGTGCCCAGTGCACAAGAGCTATCACGAATTCAAGAATGCGCAGAAGATGTGGGTATTTTCACATAGTGCTCAGTGTACGAGAAGAGCCATGGCTGCGACAGTGTTAAGAATGTGGGGGTGCTCTAAAAAAAAGAAGTCAGTGTATGAGAACTACCAAAAGGTAAACGTACCCAGAATGTATGGGAGCTATCAACAAGAGCATGGTGTAGGACAGCTCCCAACAAGTGAGCGAGGCTCATCATTTCACCAAAATGCCAGGGATAACTGAAGTGACGCCCCACGACCCTTGACCTCCAATGACATCACAGGAAGTGATGTCATTTGACCCCTCCACGAAGTGACATCACAGGAAGCAACGGAACACAACCTTTCACCCCTTAACAAAATAGGAAGTGGCATCACATAGCATTATTTCTAAGTACATTAAGAAAAAAATGGTTATATCACTGTAATGTGATATATATTTCATACAAGAATGAATCATCATATGTATTGATAATATCAGTGTCTATAGGCCCATATTACCAAATTACTGTGAAGCCAAGCAGACGTCCAAGGCCAAATGATAATGAGGTGTTATTATATAGCACTTACACTTAAGCACTTTACATAGAACAAATATGCATACAATATCACCCAGCCTGTGTTGGTACTCATTTATCGAACTCAGAAGGATGAAAGGCTGAGTTGGCCTTGCTGGGATTCAAACCTGCTACCTGCAGATCACACATACATTGCAGCAGCAAGCTCAACCCACTGAGCTATTTTACCGGCTATAGCTATCTTACCAGCTATAGTAAAATGAGCAATTACATGTCTGAATGTTCTCAAAGTCAGAAAGCAAATTACACTCTGTAGTGGATACCATTAAATTGTTTATCTGAGATTTAACAGCAGGCCAGTTCATCTGCAGGTCTGGTGTAAAGTTGGCCACATGTCAAGCCTGCATGGATCTACTTTTCAGGCTTCAGAGGTTGGCACAATACATACCATTGGGAGGGTTCATAACTGTGTATTAAAGAATTTAGAGCAGTGCAGGGAAAGCAGCGCACTCACATGGCATACCATACTCTGGGCACTCGTAACCTCATTCATGCAAACAAACATCCTGAACAGCATGCCAGGGAGATAGGAAAGATAGACGCATTACAACAAAGCATTCATTGTGCAACAATTAAATCAAAGGACATTTTATGTGCTATGGTCAAACATTTCTACACTGTACACATGCTGTTAGGGTCAAGAATTTTGTCATGTGACCGAGGACACCGAGATGGAATTTCTTGTGATTATTGTAACAGAGACAACGGCACACAAAAAATGCTAAAATGCTAGGTTATTCCTATTCTTTCTTATTCATGGTCACTGCTCAAAGTGTTTTACTTGTGGAACCCCCTGTTTCTTTGAAGAGGCCTGAACAAGAAATTCAGCCACTCCAGAAACAAAGAACCACATGGCGCTGGGACACAGCCCAGGAGCTTCCATAAAAAATAAAATACAAAACATTAAAAAAATATCTTTTTTAGGGGTAGCAAGGAAGACCACAGGGGTAGCAAGAGATAACTCAGGGGTCACAGCTGCAACCCCTGGCGACCCCAAACTGACATCCCTGAAGGGAGCGTGCCCGGAAAGTGTGAGTGCTCTAACAAAAAGTGCTCAGTGTATGCAAGCAACCCAAAAGGTGTGGGTGCTCTAAAAAATAGCTCAATGCATGGGATACCATGAGTGCAAGATTGCCCAGAAGGTGTGATGCTCTCATAAAGAGCCCAGTGTATAAGATGTACAAAGAAGTTGTTGGGAAGGGGGCAGCCCTGTCCCACCCTCTTAAGCGCTTTAGAATGAGGCGAGATGCATTTGAAGCACTATGATGGGCCAGGGCGATGGGGGATGGTGAAAGAACCACCTCCCAATACAAAGGACACTACTTCAATACAAGGCATAAAATAAGCAGTGTCGCATAGAAATTTGCTATGCAATTCTGTCAGTTTGCTAATCAAATGGACACTTGTGTAGCAAAGATAGCTATTTAAGTTGCCCTCTTCAATGAAAGCACACCTCACCCTGCACTTCCTCTCTTGCCCTCTGTGCTCTCTTCCTCCTCTTTTCTCTGTTCACTTCAAGTCCTAATGGAGATAAAGTGCAGCAGTAATCATCTCCTCCACTCTTAGGAGTGCTAGGCAAGAATTAATTTTTCTGTTTCATATAATTGCAAACCAGAAATAATCGGGATGCTACTTTTATAAGCTTTTTATATGCTGTCTGTCAAAGACCAGTATGTGTCAACTTTATATATTTTTTAAAAGACAGTCAGGAAATTCCTTTCTGAAAATGTAGGTTGTTACATAATGCTTCATTGCATAATTTCCATGCTTTACAGTACAATGTAGGTTAGTGTATCTAAATTTCCTTGTGTCAACTATATTTCATTTTGTTGGAGAAGATGCATCATATTGACAAGTGAACACTTTTGAAAATGTACATGATCACATGATCAAATGCTTTGGATGGCAAACCTAGTTCTGTAACCTGCAGGTTGCATACATCTTGCAACTGGTGCTCAACCCATGAGCGGTTTTACACCAGTTACCCTGTGAGATGGCAGCAAACTAGAATATTCCACCTAGTTTGACCAGTTCTCTGCCTGCTACACCTACTTCTCTGCTTAGTCTCTTTCTTTCCTCTTACATAATGAATACACAAGGCTAACTAGATGTTTACGCAAAAAAATGATCAATAGTCCTGCCCAGACTGTACATCGACACATCTGCTGCAATACAACACACTGTAGTTATCCTCCAGAGCTCACTTTGCTCTATGAATACATTATATATTAGCACCTGCAGGAGCAAGCTGGCCAAAGTGTTTTCAGGGACTTTTTACTCCTTGACATGCTATATTATCACCCAGTTGCTTTATACCAGCTACTCTGAAATTGAGATGACCACAAATTACGATATTCCATCTAGTTTGCCCAGTTCTCCGCCTGCTACGCACTCCACTCTGCTAAGTCCCTTTCTTTCCTCTTATATAATGAATAACAAAGCGAACTAGATGCTTACGCAAAGTAGTAATCAATAGTTCCATCCAATATGTACATCTACAGATCTAGTCAATACCAAACACTGTAGTTAGCCTCCAGAGCTCGCTTTGCTTTATGATTATGACTGCATTATATATTCCCACCTGCAGGAGACAGCTGGCAAACTGTTCACAGAGCCTTTTTAACATATCTATTTATTTGTGTCCATTCATGCAGCTAACCTTTAACATTTTGTAGACACTCCGCTGTGGCTCACAAAGTCTTTTCGCCCACTCGCATAGTCGTTTACATTTTATGACAGGCCAAGCATTTACAAGAGATGTTTGAAACTTTTATGTAACATTTACTTTTTTTGCAGTAAATGTCAAACAAAAGTTTCACTGTGCATGGCTGGCCTATGGGTGGCATCTTTTTACCAAACAAAGCAGGTTTGTTGTCATCCATTGCTATGGGTCGAGTGAATTTGCAAGGCCTGACTCCTCTAACTAATGTCATATTTAAGGGGTATGCAAAACTGCTGTATTGTTGCTCATTTTGTGTCTTGGGTACAAATAACTTCGGATGACATTAACAATATTAGTACAAAATTGCTAATCAAATGGATCTCTTTGCTAATCAAAAAAATGTTCATTAGCAAACTCTGCTAATCAATTTTTGAAAACTAATTTATGCCTTGCAATATAATCAAATATAATCAACCCACATAGTGTAGCGCAGTGCGCGGGCAACATTGCTATTTTGCGTAGATATTAGTAATCATAGGTGGAAGGTAAGGCCTGTGCAGCGAATGCGGCATTGCATGCACTATGCCCAAATTGCGAGACAAGGGAAATCTCCATTCATTCCCGAGCTCCCATGAGCACAGCTCAAACCCCCAACCTCCACAACGCCTATTCATTGTTCTAACAGTGTTGCAAAGATGTGTTTTTTACTCAAGAAGAATGTTCCCTACAAGGCTGTGATTACAGACCGGCACCTGGTGTGCTTGTTATCTCACACTGGCCAAAGCATGACCCTGCCCATCCCCAGGTGACCACGAGTTATAGCCCATATAACTACCGAAACCTTAAGATCCCTGAATTCCATGGCACCAGGTGCCCTTTGACAACCAACCCCAAAGTAACAAGTCCTGAAATGTTCAAAGAGGACAGACAGGACACACCGTTGAGCGACAATCGTATGATTTGTATTGCGAGGTGCTGGGAGGGATACATTATAGTTCAAAATGAGGGTGGAGACCTTGGAGCCCGATAGCGCAGAAGGGACTGAGTGAAATATGTGTGTGAAGGTTAGAGTGCCCCAGAACCTCCTTTGGGCCCGTCTTAAGGCCTGCCAGATGCACAGTATAGCGATAAAGTAGCATTATGTTAGAAGTATAGTTAATTTGTTCTTTGACCTTTGACGTGAGAAGAAGATGATCACCGCAGCACCCACGTGATGGAAGACGGACGGACTGGGCTGGTGTTATGCTCACCTGGCTCCCACAGGGGCGTCGGTCAGACCCGGACGGCTGCGGTCTCCACCAACGTGATGCGTTGTGCAGATATGACTGACTGGACTGGCCCTCCTAATCTTGTCTGCTTGACCCGTAGAAGTATTCTCCTGCAAGTGGAGAGATGGATTTAGCCACCCGTGGATTCAAGTGATGGCACCCCCCACAGTCCTCCCCACTAATCACCTCCGAAGTGCCCTCTCAGCAATCTCACCTTATATTCTTGAAAGATGAGCTCTCCATCCTGCATAGATTGCAGGGGCGCGTTGATGCCAGTTACTTCACTGGTTTGAAGGCGTGGGAGAGTTCCGGAGAGTATTGACTCTGAGGTTCCTGGCGAGGACCAGTAAGAATCAAGTTCCTAGAGTTCAATATGTCCGATGTTCACTCTTGTCCCCTCTTCCTTCCTTGTCTTGCAGCTGAGTTTGTGAGAAGATGCTCTCGTGGTAGCTGGTGGCGCTCAGGTAAGAGTCTGTATTATCCGATGCTGTCCGGTAAATGTTGCACGTGTTTAACGTGTTGTTTTGCTTTCTCTTTGCAGGTGCGGCACATGAAGATGTGGAGAGTTATAGAATAATACCTCTGGTGGTAAATCACGTAAGTCTATCGTGATAAGAGTTATATTTGTTGGTTTTCTCGGCTCACCTTGTTGTTTTCTTTTGTCCCCCAGGTGCCGGAGTTCGGCGAAGAAATGATGGAGGCAGCGCCGAATCGAAAGATGCTGCGAGGACTGGTGAGTGTGACGCGGCACTGCAGCTGAAGATGTGACGCATACTGAAATGATGTTCTTTCCTGGTCCGGAGGCGAGATGGATCCGGAATCAGGTGAGGAATTTGAAAAGTTTGTTTTCTAACCTTTTCCTTTTCTTTCCTCTTTGTTTAGGAGCTCCAGATTCGAGGCGGGCGTGGCAGAAGACTGGATGCTGACTGTAGGCACGGTGAGCGTTACGCTGCTGGATGCAGAATAACGCGAAGTGTGTGCTGCTGTTCGGGCGTGGTTTAAATAGCCTCCAAAGTAGTTCCAGGTAAGAAGTTCCCCAGAACCATGGCCGAGTAAAAAATAGTCTCTGTAATAAAATAGTCCCATCCAGGCCTCACGTTGGCTTGGACTCACTTGCAGCATGGTCTGTATCAGGTAAGTAAAGTCTATGAGCCTGGCGCTTATGGCGCCAGGACTGATTTCTATGATGAGCCTGGCGCCTAAGGCGCCAGGACTGAACCCAAACAGCCCCCAGCCGGGGTTGTTGGGGTTTTAATAAGTATCTGGATGCCTGATCCCGGAGCTGATGGGCTTGGTCCTGATGCCCGGGGGTAGGCATAATGACAGCACTCCCCCCCCAAGGCCCCTCCTAAAGTTGTTCTTCCCCATGGCCCTGGTTTGTCTGGGAAGTCCCGATGGAATCTCTTCACCAACCGATGAGCATGAACGTGGTCACTAGGCTCCCATGACCTTTATTGTGGTCCGTAGCCCTTCCAATCGATTAAATAAAAAAGTTTTGATTTAACCATCTTGGATTCCAGGATATTTTTAACCTCGAATTCAGGTTCTCCATCTATCAAGATGGGGTCGGGTGGTTTGGTTAATCTTGTTCCTGGTTGAACTGGTTTTAAAAGTGAAACATGAAAGACAGGATGAATTTGCATATTAGAGGGTAATTCCAATTTGACAGCCACCGGGTTGATAATGGCCTTAATGGTGTAAGGTCCCAAATATCTAGGGTTAAAAGTCCCAGTTCCCTTCAGAGGTATGTGTTTTGTAGCCAGCCAAACTTGATCCCCAATCTGGTATTGTGGAGTTTCACTTCTATGTTGATCAGCATTTTCTTATATTTGTCTTTTGCTTGTTTCAAATGTTCTGTTGCCTCCTCAAAGGCTTGTGTAATAGTAGAGTGCAAATGACTAACTGCGGGCATTTCTAAGTGCTGAGGTGAATCTAGTTCTGAGGTTCGATGGTGATGTCCATATATGGTATAAAAGGGTCTTTGTCCGGTTCCTGAATGTACAGAGTTATTGTATGCATAATCGGAAATTCATGAGATATCTTTCCAATTACTTTCGGTCTGGTGTAGCATGCAATGTAGGTACTATTCAAGGGTCTGGTTGGTCCTCTCCGTCTGACCATTGGTCTGGGGATGGTGACTGGTTGATAACCTCATGTCGATTTTCACCAATTGACAACATTTCTTCCAAAAATGTGAAATGAATTAACTACCTCGGTCAGAGACCAATACGGAAGGAAATATATGTATTCGAACAATGTTTTCGAGGAACTCCTTTGCCAGAATTGATGCAAAAGGTAATCCCTTTAAAGGAATAAAGTGGGCCATCTTGGAAAAAAGATCCACAATAACTAGAATGGTGTTAAATCCATTACATGGAGGTAGATCTGTAATAAAGTCTAAAGATAAGGTGTGCCATGGTGTAGGTGGAATATCCAAAGGTTGTAAAAGGCCAGCTGGTTTTTTCTTCTGACTTTTGTTTTGGGCGCAAATGCCACAAGACATCACAAATGACTTTACGTCTTTTCGCCAGTTGGGCCACCAGAATTGTCTCTTAATTTTAGCTTCAGTTTTTGCGATACCTGGGTGCCCTTCCATCAGGGTGTCATGATAATTGGAGATGACTAGTTCTTGTAGTTCCTTATGTGGTAGAAATAGTCGCCCTTGATAATAAGGTAGGTCATTGATGACTGAGTAGTCCGGGCCTTTCTTTACCCAGTCCTGCAGGGCTGTTGGATCGAAGAGTTGTTGGATTTTTACATGAATATCCTCTATTGTCTGTAGAGTAGTTATGCCAAGAATTCTTTGTTCTGAAATTATAGGCACCGGTTCCGGGTTCGCATATGCTTCTCCCATCCCTATTCAGGATAAGGTATCTGCCTTGCCATTTTTACAGCCTGGTTGATAAGTGATCACGAAATCCAACTCGGCAAAGAACAATGCCCATCGAAGTTGGTGCGATGATTGGGCTTTGGCTATTTTTAAATACTGCAAGTTCTGGTGATCGGTGATTACAGTTATGGTATTCCTGGCACTGAGAAGATAATGGCGCCAAGCCTTGAAGGCGGATGTGATGGCTAATAACTCTTTATCGGTAACCGCATAGTTTAACTAGGTTGCCGAGAACTTTCTGGACCAAAATGCTACTGGGTGAAGTTGACCGGTTTCAGGATCCTTCTGGGACAGGACAGCTCACAGGGCTAAACTGGATGCATCAGTTTCAACTATGTATGGAAGTTCAGGGTGTGGATGCTTTAAGACAGGTGCAGATGTGAATTTCGCTTTCAGCTCTTGGAAGGCCTTTTCAGCCTCTTCGGTCCACAAGAAGCGTTTGTTTTTTCGCAAAAGTGCTGTGATGGGGTGTACAACATGTGAGAAATCCAGAATTAATCTGCGGCAGAAATTAGCAAATCCAAGCATGCTTTGTACCCCTTTAACTGAACTGGGTGATGGCCACTTGAGAATTGCGTCCACCTTTCGAGAGTCCATTCGGACTCCTTTTGGAGTCAGGATAAATCCAAGGAATTCAACTTCCGTAGCATGAAAAACACATTTTTCCAATTTTGCATATAACTTCTGCTAGCGTAGTTTCTCAAGGACTGCACGCACGTGCTTAACATGGTCTGATTCTGAGGAGGAGTACACTAGAATATCGTCTATGCATACGACAACACAGATGTTAATGAGTTCACAAAGGACATCGTTCATAAAATACTGGAAGGCTGCTGGTGCATTGCACAACCCAAAGGGCATCACCTGATATTCGAATAATCCGTACTTGGTGCGAAAGGCAGTCTTCCATTCGTCGCCTTTCTTTACACGTACCAGATGATAAGCCCCTCGGAGATCCAATTTAGTGTAAATGCAAGCATCCTTTACTTGGTCTAGTAATTCAGGGATCAGAGGCAATGGGTATCGGTTCTTCACCGTAATCTGATTTAATGCGCGGTAGTCTACGCACGTTCTGAGGTCACCTTCCTTTTTAGGCACGAAGAATAAAGCTGAGGATGCAGGGGACTTGGATGGACGAATGAAGCCATTAGCAAGGTATTGGTCCAAGTATTGTCGTAGGTGAAGGTTTTCGGGTTCCGTAAGGGCGTAGATCCTACTGCATGGAGGTTGTGCACTGGGTATGAGGTCGATTTGACAATCGTATGATCAGTGAGGTGGTAAGGTGTTTGCCTGTTCTTTTTGAAAAACATCCTGGAATTCTTGATATTCCTGAGGTAACTGCACGACTGGCTTAGCGACTGTGGCCAGGCCTTTGTTCAAGGTTTTTTCCGGGCAACAGGTGTGTGCACAATCCGGGAAGGTTATTCTCTTCTCTCGCCAATCAGTACTAGGATTATGTGTTTCCAACCAAGGTATCCCCAGTATTATTTGGAACTTTGGGGCTTTGATTAAATCAAACACAATAGTCTCTCGATGCCCATCTTGACCCAACAGTGTCATCTCTGTGGTGGAATGAGTTACAGGCCCAGAGGCAATTTCAGTTCAATCAACTGTGGTGATGACATCCGAAGAGGTTTTTTTGCAGAAAGGTAGATTCATCCTAGAAGCCAATTTGTGGTCCATATAGTTTCCTACGGCCCCGCAATCAATGTATGCCTTTACTGCGTGCATACGTGATGGCTGCCTTGGATCAATAAGGACCATTGGTATGATTAGGTGCGAGGTCTGAGTGTCCTTCTTCAAGCTCGGCAAGCGGACCTCTACGCTTGTCGGGCGTGGTCGTTTCCCGAATTAGGTTCTGTTTGATTTCTATCAGCAACTCTGACTACTTTCTTGGATGGTTTTATAGGGCAATCCCGTAGAAAATGTCCTGAGGCTCCACAGTATAGACACAATTGCATCTGCCGTCTCCTTTCTCTTTCCTTTTGAGTTAAGGGTCCCTTAACCCCCTCAATCTGCATAGGTTCTGCTGCATCTGTTCCTTTGGGGTGACGTTGGGTTTAATCAATACCCGATTCTCGAACTTAGCTCGGTCAGCCTTTCTATTCTGAAGTCGGTGGTCTAACTGGACCACTAAGTCTATATATTCTGCGCAATCCTGGGGTGGGTTCATAACTTGGGCCAAAACATCTTTAAGTTCTCCCCAAAGTCCACGATGAAATAGTGTAATTCGTTTTACCTCTGGCCATCCGGTTTCCACCACCAACCAATTAAAGGTTGCGATATAGGTTAACAGATTCTGGTTACCTTGTCGTAGGGATAAAAGTTTGTTATCCAGGGCCTGTCCCTGGGAATGTCTGGCGAATAGTCTTTCCATGCTCATTGGAAAACCCTGAAAGTCCCGAAGAAGAGGATCATCCTGATTGACTAGTGGAATCGACCAATCAGCTGCACTGCCACTCAAATATGATAATACAAAAGCTACTTTGGCTTGGTCATTTGGAAAAGCTCCAGGTCTGCATAAAAAGTGCAAGCAACATTGGTTCATAAACACGGCAAACCTTTTTGGGTCCCCAGCAAAGCGTTCAGGTGGAGCTAAAGGAATAGCCCCTGGTAAAACCACTTGCACCGGATTGCTCGATGAAACAGGAGTTGGATTCCCCCCGAGTCCTGGTAAAGGTATTTGCCCTGCTTGGTTTTGCAGCAGTTGCCTAGCCAGATCATCAGTGCGCTCCTTCGAGACAATCAGTTCTCTCCTGAGGGCATTAGCCTCTTGGCGAGCGGAGTGCACTTCCGCCCTAAGTTCCCCCAATAATTGGGCCAGTTGGTCGGTTTCTGAGGTTTCCATAACGCCCGGATGGGGATTTATAGAGAGTCTTCGCATTCTGTTACGCTCACCTGGCTCCCACAGGGGCGTTGGTTGGACCCGGACGGCTATGGTCTCCACCAACGTGATGCGTAGTGCAGAGATGACTGACTGAACTGGCCCTACTAATCTTGTCTGCTTGACCCGTAGAAGTAGTCTCCTGCAAGTGGAGGGATGGATTTAGCCACCCGTGGATTCAAGTGATGGCACCCCCCACAGTCCTCCCCACTAATCACCTCCGAAGTGCCCTCTCAGCAATCTCACCTTATATTCTTGAAAGATGAGCTCTCCATCCTGCATGGATTGCAGGGGCGCGTTGATGCCAGTTACTTCACTGGTTTGAAGGTGTGGGAGAGTTCCGGAGAGTATTGACTCTGAGGTTCCTGGCGAGGACCAGTAAGAATCAAGTTCCTAGAGTTCAATATGTCCGATGTTCACTCTTGTCCCCCCTTCCTTCCTTGTCTTGCAGCTGAGTTCGTGAGAAGATGCTCTCGTGGTAGCTGGTGGTGCTCAGGTAAGAGTCTGTACTACCCGACGCTGTCCGGTAAATGTTGCACATGTTTAACGTGTTGTTTTGCTCTCTCTTTGCAGGTGCGGCACATGAAGATGTGGAGAGTTATAGAATAATGCCTCTGGTGGTAAATCAGGTAAGTCTATGGTGATAAGAGTTATATTTGTTGGTTTTCTCGGCTCATCTTGTTGTTTTCTTTTGACCCCCAGGTGCCGGAGTTCGGCGAAGAAATGATGGAGGCAGCTCCGAATCGAAAGGTGCTGCGAGGACTGGTGAGTATGGCGCGGCGCTGCAGCTGGAGATGCAACGCGTAATGAAATGATGTTCTTTCCAGGTCAGGAGGCCAGATGGACCCGGAATCAGGTGAGGAATTCGAAAATAGTTTGTTTTCTAACCTTGTCCTTGTCTTTCCTCTTTGTTTTAGGAGCTCCAGATTCGAGGCGGGCGTGGCAGAAGACTGGATGCTGACTGCAGGCACGGTGAGCATTACGCTGCTGGATGCAGAATAACACGAAGCGTGTGCTGCTGTTCGGGCGTGGTTTAAATAGCCTCCAAAGTAGTTCCAGGTAAGAAGTTCCCCAGAACCACGCCCGAGTAAAAAATAGTCCCTGTAATAAAATAGTCCCATCCATGCCTCACGTTGGCTTGGACTCACGTGCAGCATGGTCTGCATCAGATAAGTAAAGTCTATGAGCCTGGCGCCTATGGCGCCAGGACTGATTTCTATGATGAGCCTGGCGCCTACCTAAGGCGCCAGGACTGACCCCAAACAGCCCCAGCCGGGGATGTTGGGTTTTTAATAAGTATCTGGATGCCTGCTCCCGGAGCTGATGGGCTTGGTCCTGATGCCCGGGGGTAGGCATCATGACAGCTGGAACCAATGACCTGGTATCTCTTATGGAGCAGGTATAGGCGTGTACCAAGAAGCCACGTAGATTTTTACCGTATGTATTGCATCATCTATGGCAAGGTTTTCCTTTATAAGATTCTGCTTGTACTCCTTTTTGGCAGAACGTTCTTAGCAGCAGAGTTCTTTGATGTTGCTCTCGTCTGTGTGTGAGATTAAAACGTATTATCCTTATAAGATTGACTTGGGCCTTTCTTCCCCAGCGGGTTGTATTCTCTCTGGTGTCAGCGTTCAGGGACTTGCCTTCAATTGGTGACCCTGCCGTGATCACAGCGCCACCCATATTTGCAGAGGCTTCCAGGCCGCTTCTCCAGAAGGAGCCATGCCCACCTACAGCGACCGGTCCCAAAAAGACACATGTTCCGAGTGGTTAACCAGGAGCCATTTTAAAGCTTTGAAGCGGGGCGCGGCTCCGAGGAGAGTGCGGAACTCCGAGGAACTCTGTGACGTAGGAGTGAGCATGCACATGTGAGTAGACTCTTGTAAGCGATAACAAGTAGGGGATTGATGCATGGGGAAGTGTGAGAGGTGTGAGCATGTAGAGAGCAAGGTTGTTGATGTGACGTGGGTGTGGTTTGTGTTATTTCATATTGGTGTTTGTGCTGGTGAGATAATATAAGGTAAGGCAAAGGTAAGACAAAGGGAAGGCAAAGGTAAGGCATGGAGCCCCTCCTCAGAAGGGGTGGGAAGGTGGTACCACGATCAACTATATTATTTAAAGGAGGAATACGGAAATAAAAGTAATGGTATAAGGTGTAGACCTGGAACAAGTATTGGTTGTTATTTTAGCTTGCTATTTTGGTGTATTGTATTTGTGTTTTATAGGAAAAAGAACAGGTCCTAGGAGGGGCAGTAATTGTGTGTGTCGCGGTGTGGTGTGACATTAGATGGTTTTGTGGAGTGGTGTGCGCAAGGAAGGGGGACAGAAAAGGGTGGGGGTTGATTTTCTTTTTTTGTCACAAGCAAGCAGCAGAGTGCACAGCGCGTCAGCAGGTCTTTGCAGGGAGAGTAAGAGATAGACATCACTAGCATGGGGGAGGAACACTAAAAGAGTATATGTACAAGGCCCTGCCCCTGTATTGTGACAGGGTGGACAAATACCATAAGCAGTGGATCACAGAGACAGGAGGATGGGGGCTGCCCTGCCCGTGGCCAGAGCAGGGCTCGCACAATAAGAGCGTCTTGGAACACATGTCCACATTGTTAGTAGGTAAGTATAAGGGGAAGCAGCTACAGAAGAGATAAGAAATCTTAGACCTCTGGTGCATGTTTGAAGATGCAGAAGACCAAGGGGACGAAGCTGAGGTAAGGATACATACAGATAGAAGGTGCCAGAGAAGGAGAGGGTGGGGCACACCAGTAACACCACAGGCTACCGCTCCCCTACCTCCATACATACACCCACCTGAAGTATCGGCATCCATACATTTCCGGTCAATGGAGTTCGAAGATAGGTTGGCAGGATTACTAACAGAATTTAACAGGATAAAGACATCGCCAAGAGCAGTGCGGGATGTAGGGTGTCGGGAGAAGTGTCGGGAGAATGGAGCTCAGGGGAGGAACTGCTCAGTATGAATTCTGAAGGAATAAGACATGTATGTGTTGAGAAGGAGAGAAACAAGCGTTGATTCTTGGACAGGAGAATAAGGCGTTGGGAAACAATGTGAGGGAGGAGGACAATGACATGTTTGACGAAGGTCAGGGTGAAGGAGAAGAAAGGGGTGAAGAGGCAGTTCAGAGTACCCCCCCAAGTAGAAGGTTCATGGTGGGGGGGCATGTTATGGAATAGGGCCGGCCGGATAGCGTTGGTAAAGACGAGAGGAGTAATGAAAAAGAGTTTGAGAGGTGGGGCGAAGATGCCCCTCATACATAAGGGGGCCGAGAGGACACATTATGTGCCCTGGCCCCAGATGGATAAAAACAATTTGATTAATGCTCTGCCACAGCTCACAGCAGGGGCGAGCAAGAGGATATATGAGTTTGAAATGCAAATAGGGGACATCAAGAGTTTGATGGTTGCTATATTTGAAGACCAGGCTGGGGAGGTGTGGGTGGAGCATCGTTTTACGGAATTAGAGCACAGGTATGGGACTCATTACAAAGGGCTTTCCCAGATACCCCTGATCTGCAGTCTCTGATGCAGTGTACTGTGGGCGGTTATGAGGACCCAGCTACATTTATTCTTAAATTGCAAGAACTTTGGAGAGCTGAAATGGGAGGGCCGTGAGTTCATTCAATAGCATTTTTCTATTTTATTGTGAAGCAGGACTTGCCAAAGGAAGTGCAGAAGGCGCTAGATAAGATTGTGGGTATTGAAGCAAAGTACAGAGTATAATAGTGCACTATTGTAAAAGGATCAAGGAGCAGGAAAGGGAAACAGCCCAAAGGCATCAGGCTGAGGAAAAGAAATTGGTAGAAAAGACATTGGCAAAGGCTGTTGTTTAGATGCCTGTGTCGACGCCAGTACAGGTGGAGAGGACAGAGAGCACCCGACAGGTCGTGAGCACCACTATTGCTGTGCTCTGGGCTGAAGGAAGACAAGGACAGTGGGGCGGTGGGCAACAGTATCCGGCCCACAGTGGCAACAGGGAGGACTGCAGCGAGGAAGAGGGAGGTTCTGAGGAGCAAGAGGGGGGGCTTTGGACCCAGAGGGGGTGCGTTTGGACCATCACAATGTTGGAATTGATTAAGGTGGGGGCAATTCGCAAGGGAATGCAGGAGCAGATCTGCAGTGGGGTAGAATTACGAGTCACAGCAGCAGGGCCAAGGGCCCCAAGGACTAGGGTATCCACAACTGGGTCAAGGATATGTAAGGAACTCATGGTGGCAACAGTATAGACAGACGCATGGGATCACAGTACAAGGGTGTTTATTGAACAATGTTTGCATGGTGGAAAAACGCCTAAACTAAACCTACAACTAAGATGCAAGCAAGTATCGACCATTAAAAAGAAATAAAGCAGTCCTAGTGGCGTTGTGTCAAAATAAAAATGGCCTATACTAAAGAACCTATTGCCAAAACTTACAACCACTACAAAAAGGGTATGGGGTGGTTTTCAAGAAAAGAAAGAAGTGTTGACAAATAATATGTCAGGATGCGGTAACTTGGGTCTCCCTTCCCCGTGTTTTAAGCACGGGGTAAGGTGGGACCTTGGAGCACAGCACACACTCGAGCTTCCCCAGCACGAGTCAACAGTTCTGTTCCAGTTTATCAGGGGCCTCGGTGGCCAAGTCTCGTTTCACTTGAAAGTCTCTTGCCTTAGAGGGCCTGATGTATTTAAACAACAAAACAAAAGTTTCTTCAACAAATGAAAGATTGTTTCCTGCTTTCACTTAGGGTGAGAATTCTCCACTCATGGGTCTCCCTCTTCCAGTTGCTGAACCATCTTTAATCTCAGCCTCCCTCCACCGGGTTCACTATTCCTTCCTTCACACATCTTAATGTCTTTTTAAACTGTTCCAGTGGCCATCCCTCGGCCGGGTTCACTTTTGTCAAAACACTGTTTCTTGGGACATTAGACTTGCCCCCTTCAAAGGCTCACATCACTCTTGCCAACCTCACATTCACAAATGTTTGCGGGATTCACTTCCCTTGCCTTCTCACAGTTCTTAGGTGAAAGGCTTTGGACTGTACAGGGATTTTGCTTGACCTCCTGTATGACCATGTTGACCTAGTTTGGCAGCTCTACTACGGCCTTCTGGTCTCTGTAGTAACACTCAGATGGGGATCGACCAGAGTTTCTCAGAGCAGCACCCACATGGTGCCGGTCCCCCTCTGCAACTGGTCTCCCCTTTGTAATATCACAGTTCTTTAAGTTTCTCTTTGCCACTTTGCGACTTTCATTCACTACAGCCCAGTTCTTATCGGCTCTCCCCTCAACTCACCGGCTGTGATGAACCGCTTGGATGTCTTCTTTACTGCAGTCAAGGCCGGTACCATGGACGCAGGAGTTTCCCTCGCTCTGGCTTATCGGCGTCTATATGCTCCGTGTACCGTTGACATCTGCTGCAGCACACTTGAGCTATTGTCCTTGGTCTTACGATTCACTCTGTGGAGATTTTCTTGGGTCTGTGTTGAAAAGGGCAAGGTCGTGTCCCTCCTGGTCAGCCTCTCGATATTCGCTGCCTTTCTCCTCCTTTTTAACTAAGGTCTGGATAGCTGGTTCGTTGTGCGGTCTGCCTTTCTCATACTGTGCTCTCTTGCTCCACCTTTATCCCTGTGGGGAAGGGAAAGTGCAGTCAGAAGTGTGTGTTTCTGGTCAATTGCCTAACTTTGCCTGACCCTTGTATTGGGACATGTCAGGTAAATGGCTCTGGTGTTAGTCCGTTCTCTGGTGTGTCGTGCAAAAGTGTTTGTGTCGGAAAAGAGGTGTGGGGGCAGTGGTTTTGAATGTCGTACGTGGTAGGATGGGGAAAAAGGTGTTGAAAAAAGGGGGATACCACGTCTCAACCGTCAGTGTCCCACTTCCACTCTCCTAGGACCCCCCATCCAGGTGATCCTCCCAACCGCAGGAACTGGATCAAATAGCGATGGCCGTGTCCTGGCCACCTGGATGACAGATCCCCGGGGACTAGTTAGGGAGACACCTTCAGGTTTCTCACAGATATCAGAACCAAGGGTATCCGCAGGGGCAACACCAAATATATAATCAGCAGCCTCAAGCAGCTGACATGCAAGTGCAGCATCTGCCACAGCAGCAGCAGGGATGTGCTGCCCCGGTGAGCAATGTACTGAGTGGTGCTACAGCTCCTTTTGGTGGAGCAGCAGTGATGGGGAGTAACCCCTTCTCGTTCCTTGGAATGAACACGTATCCTGATTAGGACAGCCCACAGAGAGCACATGTGTGTCCGTCTGGTCAACGACCATCCACCCTGAAGAGGAATCTCTGGTGGGGGCGGAGATAGGAAAGAAACTGTTCATATTTATGGTGGACTCACGTACTAAACCATGTATCATGAAGGGAAACGTTCCCTTCTCAGGAAAATATCTTGACTCGCTGGGATTCTCTGGGGCTATTTCCAAGGTCCCATACACTGAGGAGCTGGACGTAAAGGTGGGAGGGAAGGTAGTACGGGTGCCCTTACTATATTCCAAAAGTTCCCCTGTTAATTTCCTGGGCAGGGACCTGCTCAGCGAAAGAAACATGAGAATATCATTTACAGATTGCGGTATAGTTTGCGCCACACCTTGGATGTGCGATATAAGAGAGATGTTGATAATACACACAATGACAAGGGAGGTGGTGGTCCACGGGACTACCGTGGACCCAGACATGTTCATTTACGGTATTACTGTGCTCAGATTGCTAAACAGTATTGGCGAGTGCCCACAGATTTAATCTTTCATCCAGCTGTGTCACCTGAGGTGGTGGCGGGAAGGATATTGTCGCTGGATTTACAGGGATTATTGGTCTCTGACAAGAGGGTTGTGAGTGGCGCACAGTGCTCTGTATAGATCTAACAGTACAGCTAAAGGAAGTGACGGATGTTGAGTTGTTTGACAACAATGACAAAAATGGGGAGATAATATTAGAGATTTGTATCCCCTGTGACATAATGATAATATCAAAGGGTAAAGTGCCCCTGATGGCAGTACTAACCTCACCTCTATTTCTTGACGAAGACTTACAACACGTGCCTTCACAGTTGTGGACTACAAATCCACATGATGTAGGACTACTGAAAGACGTGACCCCTGTGCGTATAACACTGAAACCAGGTGCGGTGCTGCCCAGGCTAAAACAATATCCATTATCAAGGGAGGCGGAGGAGGGTATTAGAAAAACAATACAGGCCCCACTGGACCAGGAGATCATTGTACCATCAACATCTACGTGTAACACAGCGATATACCCTGTCAAGAAATCAACAGGGGTCAATTGGTGAATGATCCAGGACTTACGCCCCCACAATGATGTGGTACAGAAAGAATTTCCAGTCCCGAATCAACCTCCCCAGAGTAGCCACATACTTCACTGTAGTGAACTTGAAAAATGAATTCTCGATTCCACTCCATCCTGAGTCGAGGTACTTCACGGCATCTACACAGGGTCAGATGCGGTTTGAACATACTAGGTTACCTTAGGGGTACTGTGAGAGCCCGAGCATATTTAACAGAATACTGCACGCTGATTTAGGGAATATTCAGATGCCCAGCACAATTATTCAGTACCTAGACGATCTGTTAGTGTGCAGTGACAGTGACCAGCACTGCCAAAGGGATTCTATTGCAGTGTTACAATTGCTGGCCTAAAGGGGTAAATAGTTGGCCAGGCTAAGTTGCAATAATGCCAACAGGGGAGTCTCTCTCTCGGACAGTTCATATCAGCAAATGGTAAAAGGATACTACCAGATAGGGCAGCGTCAGTACGCGCCACCCCCAGAACCGCCTCAGTTAAAGAAATGCAGAGGTTTCTGGGCCTATGTCAACTACTGTAGGGCATGGATCTTAAATTACGCTGCATACACAGGACCGCTTCCGCAGGCCCTTAGCGTAGGACAAAAAGCTAAAGATCATAAGTTACAGTGGACTGCGGCTATGATCAAACAGTTCAATGAACTGAGGAAGTCATTAGTTCAACGTCCGTACTAGCCACCCCAGACTATACAAAGGAATTGCACTTGTTCTCACATTCAGATGGCCAGCTCATGACCCCAGTGTTGATGCAGAAAAGCACCATGGGCCATAAGCCATTGGCCTATTACAGTGGCACCCTGGATTCAGTGTTGCAGTGGCCGTTCGCATGCAAACAAGCTTTAGCAGCTGCTGCATTTGCAATAGAAAATAGCTCTACTATTGTGATGGGGTGCTCAGTCACATTGTATGTGGAACATTCTGAATTTGCCATCCTAGAAAGGTCAAAGTCCACCCTGACTACGCAGAGATCTTCGGTGTACAAGATTATTATTTCAAAGCCCCACAGTCATGTGGTTAGATGTAAAAGAGTGAATCCGGCTACCTTTTAACAGTTATGCCCACTGCGGAAGATCTGACAATACATGACTGCGCAACATACGAGGGGGAGGAGGATGATGATATCCCCAAAGCAAAGGATTGCGCATTGACTCTGGGTGAGGTACTCTTTGTTGATGGATCATGCATAATTGATAAGGAGAATGGGAAAAGACATACAGAGGCAGCAGTCGTACGACTTGCGGAAGGGGAATATGAGACAGTGGTCTTGAAAAGATTGCCTATCTACTATTCTGCACAGGTGGCATAACTCGTAGCGTTTATCGATGCATTGAGAGCGTCTAAAGGGTGCCATGTCACAATATATTGAGACTCAGCATACGTCACAAAAACTGTGCACACTGGTCTATCCCGCTGGAAGAGGAGGGGGTTTAGGAGGGCTGATTGATCTCCAGTGCAGCATGCGGCGCTGCTAGAAATATAAATAGAAGCATTATCCCAGCCATCTGTTGTGGCAGTCATCAAGTGTGCCGCCCACACCAATGGAACAGGTGAAATATCGATGGGGAACGCAGCCGTTAACGTGGCAGCCAGAATGGCGGTGCATCTGCCAAACAAAACACCTACTGAGTATGTTGTGACTGCCCCACCAGCAAGCGAACATCCAGCACCTTACACAGCATTGCCCATCTCCCAGTTCAGTTACAAGGAAGGGCACTTGAAAGGGAGAAAGAGTTGTGGTTACAGAGAGGTTGCAAGCAATCCAGACAGATCTGTTTTAGAGACAAGAGAGCTCTGGGAAGACAGTAGTGCCCTGGGAGATCCTCACAGTAGCCTTTGAACAGTTACATTACCTATCCCACAGTTCAAAGCAGCAGATATCAGCAGATATACAGGAAGATTGGTTTATACCAAATATTCAGGAGAGTATCACAGAAATGGTCATACATTGTACCACATGTCAAAGTTTCAGTACATGGATGACACTACAGATGTTACAGGGCACCTTGCCCTGCCCTACTGGGCCGTTCCATGAACTAAATGTAGATTACACCGCTCACCCATTTCAGCGTAATGGCTCTAAGTATCGCATAGTAGTGGTTTGCCCTTTCTCAAGGTGGGTGGAGGTGGGGCTGTGCACACATTCGGATGCCAAATGTGCTGCTAGATTTTTGGTACGTGAGGATTTCCCTTGGTGGGGTGTGTGCGAGGTTTTAAGGTCAGAGAATGACATTTTTTACAATGCACTTTCCAGCACGTCACGGTACTAATCGGCATTAAGCAGTGGATTTGTTCAATTTACCACCCACAGGGGAACAGCGTTGTGGAGAGGATCCATGGGCTCCTCAAAAGTAAATTGCCCAAACTGTGTAACACGTGGAAGAAGAACTGGGTGCACTGTTTGCCCCTGGCCCTCTTCAGTTTATGCACACAGCCCAGCAAACACCACCATTTGTCACCTCACGAAGTGGTCACTGGTCGACATATGCACACCCCCACATCCCCTGTAAGAAGAGCTTCAGACGCACATAGGGCAGCAGCGGTGTTAGGCGATTATTTCAAAGATTATTTGACCACACTAACTAGGGCAATTAAATGTGTCTCCCGACTGATTGCACCTCCCAGGATTGAGACGATAGAGACACCAGATGTAGCAACCACGATGGTGACATGACCACACAACCACTGCTGACTGGTGATTTTGTATACGTTTGTAGTTTTGTGCGCATGTGGAACAACCCTCGGTTCTACGGGCCCTACAAGGTGATGTGTTGCACTCCCCTTGCAGTGAAAGTAAAGGGCTTGCGCTATTGGGTCCACCTCTCTGAGGCCCGCAGGGCACCTCCAGATAGTACATTGGCACATCAATTATCTTAAAAGGAGGGGTAGCAATACCTGTATTGCATTGCTAGTGAGGGACTGTTTGTGATGACACCTGTTGCGGTACCTCCGCGCCCCGTTGAATTAGAAGGATTTGTCCTTGAGAGTTAAGGTGACGTTAGAGATCTTGCGTCGCACCAGGTTTAGCTACTACGGAGACTTAGAGCTCCTCCACTCCGTATGTGACAATATGTATTGGTTGTGTTGAGCTATACCTTCGTAGTGCGCCGAAAAATAATGGAATAGGCAAGTAGTTATGATCAGAGTTATAAATTCCTTTTATTTTTGTGATATTAGAGCCTTTGTGGATGACACGTGTTTCGGCAGAGCTGCCTGTTTCAAATCCAGGCTTGTTAAATGAAAAGGAAATGGAAAGAAAAGGAAAGGGGTAATATCGTAAGGGAATTGAAAACACACAAAAAGAAAAATTCTGTATGTATAGGTATAATCATCAAGCTGAAATATATTATATGCAGAGATATCTAAGGTGCAAAAGTGTAACAGATTTCTGAATTTGTTAGAAAAACACTGTCTTTACAGGTGGTATAATCACCCATTTCACCATTTATAAAATAAAAGAAGAAAATGACAAAGGAAAAATTGGGGTGAGCGGTGAGTCTTGTGCTGAATTATGCATAAAGTTCAGAGCGAAAAAAGAGGGAGTTTAGAATCAGATAATGACAGTGGGAGACAGAAGTCTACCCCTAAATATGAGAGGAATGATCAGGTTGAGGAAAAAATATATAAACATGCACATGGCAGCTAGTTAGTGAAAATGCGGGCACTTTTTCTTACCTATATGGTTAGCTCATAGGTCACTGCATAATGCATGAAGAAGCTGATGTTCACAGGGATGAATCCCTCCTAAATGTGAAACATATGAAAAAGTTGTTGGAATAGGTTCCAGGGTTGTGTTTAGTAACTGGTTTAAACGAGTGTTAGAGTTTAAATAGAAAAAACCCCACTATGTAAGCGCGAGCACGCAGTAAATACTATGAGAAAAGCTGTGTCAGTCATATAACATGTTTCAACAGTATAATTCATATCTAACTGGTAATTCGTAAAAGCAACCAGTGTTAATATATATTGTAGCGGTTTTAGAATAATGGCCAGACCTCATGGTTAAATCATTAATAGTTAAGAGAGACTGGCTAGTTGGCTGGAAAGTGATAAGGTTTCACTTTTAAACGTGAAAATGCAAAAACGAAAATGCATGGTTTTAGTCCACGTGCGTTTCGGTAAAGCACACGTGTGTGGTTTATGAATAGCATCAAGTCTTTAAAGAAGCCCCCGTGCTCAGCACGCACAGCAAGCAGGGTCTTATCTGGACAAAGAAGTCCTCCGTATATTCGGGTGTCCTGTGTTTACCGCATTGGGTGCAGTGAATAAAAGTGAAAAGTCCTATGTCTGTTACCATTACTGGCGGCCATAGTTTGGGAATGAAAAGCGTGTTTTGGTTGTGCATAGTGGTGGGTGTCCCATTCTATGATGGGGTTTCCGCATGTTTAAATTGGAAACACATACTAATACGAGTTTTGAGTATGGGGTTAGGCACAAATTATAAGGAATCATGCAGAAAACACCATAAACAGTTACACACTACGTTTCCCATAATACCCTATTTTCGTTTTGATCAGCCACGAATTCGCCTCATCATGCTATATCCAAATAATTGTACTCGCATTTAAATTCGTGTTCTTTATTTATTTCTTAACACCTATACAGGTAACTACAGCACATCATTCCTTATAATTTGTGCCTAACCCCATACTCAAAACTCGTATTAGTATGTGATTGAGGATATCCGTCATCCCGAGTTTACCAACTCATGGTATTCCGACATGAGTGGTGTGGTAAGAAACGCTGTGAATGAAAGCTGTGATGTGTGTTCACTCATTCCGCACACGTCAGGGGCTCCCAAGGTGTTAGTATCGTAAGCAGTCCCAATTAGAGAGGCACAATGCCTAGTTCATCTTGCGCTATGCAGAATAAAAGGAACGTTCCAGGCACATAGTGTGCAACTGCAAAGGGTGGGTACCGGTTCTTGTACAGTGCAGCAGCAATTCAAAAAACATTGTGTGTGGAGCTGCCCTATATGATGATGAAAGGGCGTAAACATATCAATAACAACTGGCAGGACACCACACTACCTTGCTTGGTGGAAGGACTGGTAACATACAGCAAAGAAAGGATAGCACGGGTGGACAATGTCTGTGCTTAAATCTGGACAGAGCATATCACAAAGCTGAAGTAGATTGCAACAATGGAAAAGCCGGTACAAGCAAGGCTACAGTCTTTGTTGGCTGGAACAAACATTGCAATAAGACTCTCCTGATCACAGACATGAAGAAGGGACAGCAGCAATGATGGATTATTACTGGGTCTGCGGCCAACAAGCTTCCTTGCACCTCCCACCCTCATAGAGGGGCTGTTGTTCACTGGCCACATTGCACTCAGCGCTATTAGTATTAATCCCAGAAGAACACCTGAACGGGGGAACCCGAGGGGTCAACTAGTCTCCCCACTGCCTTCCGAGGGGTCAACTAGTCTCCCCACATTCGAAAAAAGAAGATAAGGGTACTGTTGCCCACACAAGATCTCCATATCCTTCCAGGAAAAGGACTGTTCCAACAACTAAAGAGGACAAGAAGATCAAATTGCATATCCAAAGTCAGTTCCGTATTGCTTGCTGAAATACCAGAAGAATACAGGCTCTTCAGCTCAGCAGAATCAATTTTTGCATCTTTACTTTTTCCGGGAGTGCAGGCCGCAGCGAATGCCAATGGTTGCAGATCGTGAGATGGGAGCTGGTCCAGCTCGCAAACGATACAGAGAACGGGTTCACTGTGATCAAGGTTGAGTTGCGTGCATTGAGACTTATGACGATACAAAATCGATACGTGTTGTACATGTTAACAGAAATGGAAGGAGGGGTTTGCAACAAATTTGGCGATTCCTGGTGCACATTCGTGCCTGCAGAGGATGCATAGAATGCATCATTATCACACATCATTGCAGCTGTCCATGGCCTGGGTGTTCACATGAAGGAGGAGGGAGGAGTACAGGAGAGTGACTGGTTTACTTTGGCATTCAGTTGGGCCCCGTCGTGACTCAGAGGGATCATGAAGATTTTGATGCCCATTATTATGTTCATCCTTGTTATTTTCTGCACCGGACAGCTGGGCCTTCGATGTTGTGCAAATGTGGCACCTAATAACGCAAGAATGATGTTATCAATTGGGGTTTCAAAAGCACCTTGTGAGACAAAAGATATTGAAGTACAGACTGATATCCCACAAAGTGGTCCTAAGTATGAAATGCTCCCATCTTGTATGGAGATAAGTTGACCATCTGTACCACACTATCATTTCTCCAGCCTCTGACACAGAGACTTACACAGAGGTTTGGGTGGACCTGGCAGGGGATGGGATTAGTGCATCTATATGACTTGTTCACCTGAGGAATATGCATGTAGAGGAAAGAGTTTGTGGTCAGTATGCAGGGCGTGGGTACCGATAAAGGGAACGCAGCCATACGTGGAAACAGAAAGGAGACAGCAGGAGCTGAGGGGTATTAAAGAGTTTGTTACTGTAGAAGTAATGAAAGGGGGGAATGTTGGGAAGGGGACAGCCCCGTCCCACCCCCCTATGTGCCTTAGAGTGAGGTGAGATGCATTTGAAGCACTATGATGGGCCAGAGTGGAGAGGGGATGGTGAAAGGACCACCTCCTAATACAAAGGACTCCACTTCAATATAATCAAAAATAATCAAGCCACATAGTGTAGCGCAGGGCACGAGCAACATTGCTATTTTGTGTAGATATTAGTAAACATAGGTAGAACGTAAGGCCTGCGCGGCAAATGCAAAATTGCAAGACACGGGAAATCTCCAGCCATGCCCGAGCTCCCATGCAGATAGCCCACACCCCCAACCGCCACAACACCTATTCATTCTTCTAACAGTGTTGCAAAGTAGTATTTTATACAAAAGAGGAATGTGCCCTACAAGGCCGTGATCACAGACCAGTTCCTGGTGTGCATGTTATCTCACACTGGCCAAAGCATGACCCGGCCCATCCCCAGGCGACCACGAGTTATAGCCCATATAACTGACTAAACCTTAAGATCCCAGAATTCCATGGCACCAGGTGCCCTTTGAACCCCCAACCCCAAAGTAACAAGTCCTGAAATGTTCAAAGAGGACAGACAGGGCACATCGTTGAGCGACATTGTATGATTTATATTGCGAATTGCTCGGGGGGATACATTATAGTTCAAAACGAGGGTGGAGACCTTGGAGCCGGATGGCACGGAAGGGAGTGAGTGAAATGTGTGTGTGAAGGTTAGAGTGGACCAGAACCTCCTTTGTAGCCGTCTTAAGCCATCTTAAGGCCTGCCAGGAGCACAGTATATTGATAAAGTAGCATTATGTTAGGAGTGTAGTTAATTTGTTCTTTTTAATTTAATTTTTTTAAATGTATTTTTTTTTATAGTAATTCAACTTTTACAAACATTAATTTAACATATTCAAATACATTCGCATAATTAAAACAATGGGCATCATTACGGGTTGGGCGGTCCGGAAATAACAGTGGCGGTAAACCCGCCGCCACTGTTAATTCCCGACCGCCCGATCTCGAGTCCTGCAGGCGTGAGGTGGTGTTCCCGCCAGGTCTGACCTGGCGGGTTTAACACCGCCCGCCTGCAGGCAGACGTGGAAACACCAGCCCCATCACAAAATGGTGCCGGTGTTTCCACTTCCCCATTCCCATTGAGTCTGATAGGACTCAATGGGAATGGGACTCAATGGGAATGGGGATTTACCGAATTCCACCTCCGGAATTCCCGGGACACCGGGGTCGTAATGCCCCGGTAATTCCGGGAATCACGGAGGTGGAATGGTAAGACGAGTCCGGCGGTAACCGAGCCGGAAAAACCGGCATGTTACCGCCGGACTCATAATGAGGCCCAATGATCACCCAATGCAAGTACAAATACAAAAAATACATTCAAACGTATGCAATCATTACAGACCCGTATCATAGTAGCAGTGCAGTAGCTCATCTACTTCCATATTATCCTTAACCACAAAATTCATATCAATTAATCTTAAGAACATAAATAATTATAAAAACTGTAAGAACCAGTTTACATATTAAAATCTCCCATATCTCTCCACATGCCAGCCTCGAAAGACCACCCAGCCTGTCAAGCAACTGATATCTAATATAATTTATCATTATAGTTGTATATTCGGCATGATTTTCATAATCAGTTTCCACAATCTGAACAGTGCAAGATGTACCTTACCATTTGAAGTATTCAAACTGTATGTCCAGAATGGATCTGACTTAATAGCCACAGTATCATGTACAAAGCACCCAATAATAGCAATTATAGAGGGTGCCAACCCTACACATTCGGTAAGCAAATGTCTGGCAGATTCCAGCGTACTATTACTTTTACATATCCGACATGTGCGCTCATTACGGGCAATATTATAAATTTGCCCAAGGTTCATCAGATTCAGCAATTGGTTTGTTCTAAGCTTCAGCAGAAACATTATCAGGACAGGGCTTGGACAGCATATAATATGTCTTTGCGCCTTAAGATATATATATGCACAACCTTCGACACTTCAGCGTGGGACCGAAGCCTATACAAGTGGTCATAGGACGCAGTCCAATCCGATAGGCATCTTCTTTTTAAATATATGCTTTAAAGTTTCAAAACCGGTACCACGCTTAAAGTTCGGGTTCCAAGCCATTTTCCCCACACAATTTACAACCCATGTGTCAATGTCCCTGTTTCCACTTTTCTGCATACCATCCGTCGTAGTTGCCAACAATCTGAGTAATTCACATTGCGGCAGGGTATTCTTTCTCAAATAAAGTACCCCCTGACTCATTATAGCCAGACCCTTAAGTGAAGTCAAGCCCAACTCAAGTCTGAGGTATTCCGTAGGCATTGACCTTGGCAGGCCGAGGACTGTTTTCCAGAAGTATCCCTCTTTTCTGTCCAGCCATACCAGATCTGACATAGCAAGGGCATCCAATCCATAAAGTACCATTGGGCTAAAACATTGTTTATACAACATAATAATGCCCTCTAATGAATAACCCGCAGTCTGTGTGGAAAATGTGCACATTAAATTTACTAATTGCTTCGCTTTGAGTCTCTTTGTTTTCTTAATATTAAAATAAGCTCTCGAGGGGCTCATCTCTAGCCCCAAATAGGGGGTATTTAGCGACTCTCTTGATAACTCCCAAACTAGTAGCAAACACTGGACATTTAATCGATTTTCGCTCCCACAATCATTAACTTGTTTTTTTCCAGATTTATAGTCAGATCATTGACATCTTGTATTCCCTTAATTCCACTGAAAGTAAGGTTAAATAACACAAGATCATCTGCATATAACATGCATGGCATCAAGCGGGCCCCTATTTTAGGAAAACACCCCATAGATTGGGTAAATATCAGTGGTAGGTCCGCCGTATAAATGCAGTAAATCAGGGGCGCAAGTGTGCACCCCTGTTTGACCCCTGCACTAGTAAGTACGGGTGCAGATAGTCCACCAGTACTATCCATTCTCACCCGTACCAATGTCTTGTGGTGTAAACCTTTTAACACACTGAGTAACCATCTGGGACATCCCCAACGCTTCATCTTGGCCCACAGTTTTTGTCAAGAGACCCCATCAAAGGCTGCTCTAAAGTCCACAAATATGGACTAAAGGCCCCCCCAAACCCCCACGACAGAAACTTCACTATACAGGGTATCCATTACTATACTATTATGGACAGTACTGCAGTCAGGTCTAAACCCAGTTTGTGCAAAACTCAATATACCCGAGTCGTCTACCCATTTATGTAGGACATCCAGCACAAATATCCCAAAGATTTTTCCTGTGGTATCGAACAAGGAAAGGAGCCTATAATTCGCAGCTAAAGTCTGCTCACCTTTTTCTAATCAGGCACCACAATGCCTGTTGCCATGATCTGGGGATACTCTGTGAAGAGCAGACTTGTTCATAAAGAATATTTAATATTTTTGCCCAAATAGTAGGATTCATTTTAAGAACCGTATTGGCAAGGCCATTAGGGCTGGACGCCCTCAAATTATTTAGTTTCAAGATCTTTGTCTCGAGTATATCCTCACTAATATTCAAGTGCCACCCATTCAAACAGAAGACAGGTGGGGACGTAGGATTACTCACTTAATTTGTTCTTCGACGTGACAAGAAGATGATCACTGCAGCACCCACGTGATGGAAGACAGACGAACTGGGCTCGAACCAATGACCTGGCATCTCTTATTGAGCAGGCGGATCATGTGAAGGCGCACACCAACCAGCCGCGCAGGTTTTTACAGTATGTATTGCGTCATCGATGACAATGTTTTCCTTTATACGATTCTGCTGTACTACTTTTCGGTAGAACGTTCTTAGCAGCAGAGTTCTTTGCTGTTGCTCTCATCTGCGTGTGAGATTAAAATGTGTTATCCGTACAAGATCGACTTGGGCCTTTCTTCCCTAGTGGGTTGTATTCTCTCTGGTGTGAGCATTCAGGTACTTGCATTCAAAAGCGGGAAGGCTGCAGAAAGTGTGAGTGCTCTCAAAAAGATCAGAGTGTATGACAGCTACCAAGAAGTGAGCAGGCCCAGAAGGTGGGGTGCTTTAAAAAAAAGCTCAGTTTTTGAGAGCAACTATGAATGTGAAAATGCCTTGAAGGTGTGGGTGCTCTCAGAAAGAGCACAGTCTATGAAAGCTACCAAGAAAGCTAGAGTGCCCAGAAGTTGTGGGTGCTCTCAACCGTATCAGCCCATTACAGCATGGCCGAAAATACCAAAGCCCCAAATGCTGAATTTAAAATGCCACATTGTGCTGCATATATATAGGGTAATAATAAATGTGGGGAGGGTATGGGGCGGGCTGCAGGGGGTTTCAGCCCACATATATATGCAGCAAAATAGGTTTTAAAAGAAAACAAGGAAACTGCCATTTTTGGCTCACGTAATCCCTCTCAACAAGAGCTCAGTGCATGAGAGCTACCAAGAATGTGGGAGTGCCCAGAAGTTGTGGGTGCTCTAAAAAAAGAGCCCATTGCATGAAAGCTAACAAGAAAGCTCGAGCGCCCAGAATGTGTGGGTGCTCCCCACAAGAGAGCTCAGTTTATGGGGACTACCAACAATGTGAGAGTGCCCAGATGGTGTTCACAACATTTCCCTCATACCCAGAATGACAAAGCTTAACATCTACCCCAGCTGCAGTCTAAATTCACACCTGGGGCTGTGGCAGGTTTTGAGGCAGAGAACAGTGCTTTACCCGACGCAAAACACTGGAGTAAGTTGGATCATAACCAAGGGTTGTGAGGTTGCCATCAGCCACGTTTAGACACTGTGGTTGTTAAGCAAGCGTTCAAGCTCTATAAGAATATGGGGACATTGCGTTTAATAAATGAAGTATAACGAGACATTTGAGAACAAAGAGAACAAGAAACTGAGAACATATAGATTTTATTCGAGAACAGTGATTACAAAAACCAGAAAACAAATAAGATGTTACTGGAAAGGATATAGTAAAATAATTGAAGACCAGATCTAACTAATTGAAATATTCTATGCACACCTTTGGATGCAGAGAAAACAAATAATAGATAGTTATTCTAAGGCCCTGAAGAAGCTTACATATTGTGCCTAATATTGCAGCACAATAATGTGAAACACAGGTTGCCCACTACCATTTTTTGGAATTTCCAAATAAGCTTTTCTTTGGATATATTAGGATTGCTACTAAAGGATGCTACAAATCGTTGGGAGGTGTGGCGGGGTGGCCCACCCCAAATAACCATGCAGACTCTGGTAGTAAGTCCAAGGATGTTTATTGGACTTTACAAATAGCTTGGGCCAAAATATCTCTGGTAGTTCTATGGGCTGAGTGAGTTCTTGGGGAATTGGCGCTAGGGCAGTCCCACTCTCTCTCACCTACCTCGGTCGTTACCCTTCTCACTTACCCAGGAGCCCTGAACTGGTGTTAGCATTATAGATCAGTGCAACCTGTTGTCTTCGCTCTTTTTGTGACTAAGTATGACTTTCCTAAGACGTGGACTAACTATCTTACTTGGATCTTCTAGCTTTCCGTGACCTATCCAGCTTAGTAGTCTTAGGGAGTTAGGAAAGGTGCCTTCTTTCAACCAGTGTCACTCTTCTCTCACGTCCACTCATTCTTGACCCTTCACTTATATTAGTGTCTACAGATGTTATCCTCCCGCTGTACTACAGTCCCTCCGATCTCTCACTCTGCCTTTTCAACATGTACCCTTTGATCTGACTTCTTCTCTTACTGCCAAACTCCTTAACTCTTCACTATCGCTACCTCCACTTTTACCTTCTGCTTTTGTCTCCCTCCTACTCTACCTCCTCACCTCTTGCTATTCTGCTGTTGTAAACTCTGTCTCTCTCTATGCTGATAGTTACTCCTTTTCACCCACTCAGTGTCGCTCTTACTATTATGTTTCTGCTATTTCCACTCCATACTTAACCCTCGCTATCACCCTCTACTACCTACTACCACTCAACTGCTTCTCCTACTCACTAACGCTTTCTACTGCCTACTCCACTTTCAATATTATCTTTAACCCCCAATATCCCTACTACTACTTACGCCCTCTCCCTCACACGCTATTCTGCTACTCCCACTATCACCATCTTCACTCCCAACTAATACTATCTCCACCACTACTACTACCACTCCCAACTACTACTACCTCCATCACTACTACCACTATCATTCTCTTTTCTCACCTACTCCACCTCTATTCCAAACACTCCACAGACACCCTCCTTATAAAAGGCTCTGCACTCCTTTTGCTCTCACCTCCTCTGGTCTCTCAGACGTCCTCCTCCACCTTCTATTCTCACCCA
The DNA here is from genome assembly GCF_040938575.1 of Ambystoma mexicanum. Lineage (NCBI taxonomy): Eukaryota > Metazoa > Chordata > Amphibia > Caudata > Ambystomatidae > Ambystoma > Ambystoma mexicanum. Next base: position 1,037,703,252 of record NC_090926.1, on the reverse strand, counting down.
ACTAACCCACCATCAAGCACTCACACACACCTACTTAAATACCCTACCCCCTTCTAGGATTGGCCAACATACCTTCGGAAATCACCTTCCAGCATTCATGGGGTGTGATTGGGGATGGCCATGGGAGGGTTTAAGAGGGCTTCTAAGCCCCGCCCCTTTCCTACATGAACCCTGATGGGGTCCAGGGACGTTGGATATGGAAGGCCTTCATGAGGCCTTTTAATATAATCATTATATTCCTGGTGGGCTAGGGGAGTAAGACCTTGAGAGGCCTTGGTTTATAAAAAATATAATGTCCCTGGTAGGTTAGTGGTGTCCGGAGGCTTTTGTTTAATAATTAGAAAGTCCCTGGTGGTTTAGTGGAGGCACAAGTCAGTGTGGGCTCCAGCAGATAATGTCTGCCAGAGCTGCGCCTGTTTTGTAGTTGTCAAGGCCCCCCACGGTGCCGCGTACACCCTTTTCGCATCATGCAGCCAGTGTTGCCATGTTTGCTGGTCCTTGTGGCATTGGTCCTGTAGCTGGCGTCCTGTTACTCCGGCGCTGGGCTGCGGGCAGTGCTGCCGGTCTTTCTGATCATGTTGCACCCTCGAGGCCACCATCGGGCACCGTGGTCTGCTTGGGATGGGCTATCTCCCACTGACAGGGCCACTACACTGGCCCTGTCACATACTCCCACCCTTGCTTTGCAGCTGGTTTCTGGGATCGCCTGTCCCTGCTTTTGATCTACCTTGCTAGGTTTGGGACTTTTGGAAAATGTTTTGCTTAGTAAAGCTAGGGACCCTTGGTGTTGGAGCAATGTAGCTCTTTGGATTCCTTTAAGGATCTCTAATAGTTCCTATATGGATGTTTTCTTAGTTCTGGAAGGGGTGCTCTCATATTGGCAATTCCCAGTCTCTTCCTCGGTTACCATCACTCTTCCTGGTGGGTTCTGAATTGCTGGAACTATGGATTTTCTCAGGCACTGATTAGATATGTGTCCTCTGCTTCCAGAAGTATAACAATTAGTAATCCGATTTACCTGCAGTATTCAAGTTTTAGTGCCTTGATTGGAAAACCTTTGATGGCATAAAACCTTCATCCAGGTGTCAAAACCTGGACATTTTCGTCCAATTATCAGATCTTCCGGGAGGTTGGGATTCACAAAAACCTTGGTTTCCCACAAGGTTTCCCCAAATTGGATGGGTACTTACGTTGAGACATATGACACCCAGTCTACATGGACGCAAAAGGTGGCTTCAGGATTACCACCAAACTGTCCTTTTGCTGGTAAAACCTCAGTGCTGCCAGAGTCTAAGAAGGCCCAGATGGTCTTCCCCTGCACTTTCACCTGCATCCAGAATACATCTTCCAGGAAGGTGTTTTGGAAATGTCTCCAAATGCAACTTTCCCTCTATATTTGTGGACCCGCAAACCTTTTGCTTTTGTTTCAGCATCCTGACCTGACTTTTGCCAGGGGAGCACAGCCCTCAGCTGCGCTCCACTGGGCTTTTGCTCATTGTTACGGGGAAACTGACACATCCTTCAAGCTGTCAGCATTGAGAAACTTTGTTTCTCTTAGTTTTACAACATTGTTGCTACTTTTGGTAACTTTTTATCATTCGCAAAGTACCTTACAGTACAGCGCAATGGGCCACTTGTGTTTTCGCGCCCTAGACATCAACTAAGAAACTTTTGGCGACTGGACAATGTGCATAGTAGTGGACTGGTGGAAACAGAATTTTTTGTTGTGTATTTTAACAGCTTTTTACCGAGCCATACCGCTTACCGTGTTTGGCTCATGACTGTGGCTAGTGTCCATCATGGCCGTGCAATGGCCATTTTGTCCGTTGGCCTTCTCCCTGGTCTTTGTGACCCAGGGCTTCCTTACTTGGCCATGCAGTTGCCCGCAAAAGACGCTTCTTTCAAGGGCTACTGTAGGTCACTTGTTTGGGTACCCAATAAGTGGGTTGGGACTGTCTGGTCCCAATCCACACTACTGGTGCAAGGATGTCTGATGTGCACAAGGGCATGAGAGCTGCAGTGGTCCCAGATTGGATGAGTGGGGCAGATCTTCTCATTGGCTGGCTGAGTACGAGCACTCGCCAGACTTGTGTATATGAGGAGGGGTCGTGAATGCAGATGAGCACATCAGCAACAGATCTGAATTAGCCTGTAGACGGAGCCAAGTATCCAGAAGAGCTGAGCAGATCCAAGGACTATCCAGAACCACGTAGAAGAAGGTGGGCAACCTGAGCCTGCTGCTGACCCGGTAGAGCCCTGCTTTGCACTCGATCTCAGAAAATCTATCAAGATGCTTTGGACATTTTGTAGTGGTGGTAACAATCACGCTCGAAGCCTCCTGATTGCCCTGCAAAAGAGCTTGTTTGGAAGTGCTCCTGGGCCATCCAGTGGACTACCCAGCTCGAACCATGGTATCCGTGCAGGGGACCTGTCATATCGAATTGTGCCTCGAAACCTTGTAGAATCCTAGCTTGCACTGAGAAGCACCTTTTCACTGAATATCATCATTCAAGCTGCTTTGGGCTGCGAGAGAGAAGGTTGCATCAGATCACACGACTTGGGTGCCCCTGCGTCACTGTGCGACAGTGGCGGTTGCTGAAGGCATTTTTCTTGCGCTCCTTCTTGAGACATGGTGCCCCTGCATCACGGTGCGACATTGGCGTTTGCTGAAGGAAGTTTTTTTGCACTCCTTCTTGAGCCATGAGACCAGCCGCATCAGTGCTTTCTTTCTTCTTCAACTGGGACGAGAGATACTGCTCCTGTTGTAAACATGACCTGCATCTGCAGTCGCAGCACATAACATAACATAACAGGCGTATTTACTGTGGGCGGGAAATCAAACCTCTGATGACACTCTCCAGACCTGCCCAGTTTGACCCAAACTGAACAAAGGGTGGCAAGTACTGAAACCACTTACCAGTGGCCCCTTCTTCATCCATTGCATTTTACGAACAGAGGATCCCTTGTGGTCCTCTCTTTGGCTTCGGTAGCCCCTGCTTCCTAAAGTCCTCAGAACGTTTGGAATAGTTTTATTTATCGCAGCAGGTCCTCCCCTGGCTCTTGGAACCTGTTTTCACCCTTCAGAATCCTGTCCCTAACTTGCCAGCTCCTTAGAAACTGTACTTTGTGCCTTTATGCACGACCGAGTGCTTTTACGCGCACATCGAAAATTGAGCATAAGGCTCCAATCATCATACGGCTGGACTTTTAAAGTTAGGGTTGTCCATCTCTGAAGTTTGGCTATGTTATAAAGATTGCCTGCCCTTTTGCCTTACAGGTATTGGCAGAGTTTAACCATTTAACGCCATGACACCAGTGACTATATATATGTGACAAAGTGTGTTGTTTGAGTGGTGTTTTTTACTGTTGCTTTACATTATTCACTTGTGTTTATTTTCGTATACTACTGTCTCAGAGTAATTCTTGGTGTCTTACTGTGTGTGCTCATCAAAGACCTCAGATCACCCCCACTACTCGTGAGACTTAACCTTCACTGTGCTCCAAGCTACAGTGAATTGGTCTTACTATCTTCCCAGAAGTGTTCCCTGTTTCACTAACAAGGCTGGTCCCCTAAACCTCTGTTCATCAGAGCAGAGTCTAGAAATCCATTCTAACAAATTGGTGTACAGCGGTGGGATAAGAACTGAGGTACTTTGGTGTTGCACCCTGGTGTAGTACCTGGATTACAGTTACACAGTAACACAGTGACTTTTGTTAGCTAGTAACTGTAAACCACCTGCTAAACGTATAACACAGAATTAGTCACTGCTATTGCTTTAGGTGAAGGTTGTGTGCTGAGAGATGTAATCTCTACCTCTTGCACAAAAACTGAATTGATCCAAATAATTGTAGATTATGTTTGTGCAGAAGGTGCTGGGGCTGCTCCCAGTAACAGTCATTATATGTCTGTTTCTGCCATCCTAGAGGGAGAGAGAGGATGAGGAGGAGGATGCCCAATCCAATGTGTCATCTGTTTTCTCTGAGGATGAGGTTGTGTTAGAACTCAAGAGACAGAAGCTTAGGCTGAGAGAAAAGGAACTTGAGTTTAACATGGCTAATCTAGATATGGAAAAGGTGGAGAAACAGAAAGATAGGCGACATCCATAAGCGTCAAGCTGCCAACATCTCCTTAAGAGGGTTTGGGAATGGTTCTGGTCCCTCCTCACATCCTAGATTTCATAAAGATTTGCTCAGTGTGTATGATGACAGAAATCGACTGGCTGACTGCGTTTGAGTATGCTTGTGAAGTGCAAGAAGTAGTAGAAGCTGATACGATTGCCTGGTTGCTAAGTAGACTGCCTCACTCTGGCTGCATTGCCATTGTGGTAATGCCAAAGACTGAGAGAAAAGATGCAAAACTGAAGCAAACCCTTCTCTTGAAGTTTGGGAAGACTCCTGACCAATACTTGAAAAGATTCAGGGAGTACAAGAAAGGAGAAGGTAGTACTTTGGTCGAATATGTTACTGAACCTTTGAAAAGCTTGACTGGTTGGGGAGAAGGTTATACGGTCACCTCCTTTGTAGGCACGATCCGTTCGGCTATGCTGGAACACATTTTTGCCTCATGTTCCCCTGAGCTTAAGCATCATTTGGCTGATTCTAAGGAGGTAGATCCTAAAAAGTCGGCCACTGCAGCAGCTTTATGGGTATCCCACAGGGTGTCCCATAAGGACAAGCCCATTTCTGGGAAGCAGGAAGAGGGAAGAAGCAAAAAGAGAAAGAGGTTGGGTCATCTGAAAAACCTTCCTCCCAACATGGCCATAAAAAGTTTAAGAAGGGAAAGGCACGTGAGCATGTTCAGGGCAGTTGGACTAATCATCCCAAGCACAACTCTGTGTTATTCTAAGCCACCCTATGTACCAAGACCCAGTGGATCTTGTGTGGCTTGTGGAGCAAATGACCATGTGAAGAGGTAAGGACAAAACCTTGGGAGTCCACTCTGTGAATCTGCCCTTCTTCCATGATGGGGCGGACTTACTCATAGAGGCATCCTTCTCTTATGATTCCTTACCCTCTGGGATAGGATCAGAAATAGTTTTGATTTCCCTGGGATCCTGGGAACTTAGGCTAGCTGAGGCATATGCCTCTATCCCTGATAACACATAGCATTACTTTAAGGATAGTGTCATTGTAAATGGTATAGAAACCTTTGCCATTCGGGGAACAGGGGTCAGCAGAACTGCCTTGGATTCCACTTTGTTAAACCCAGAGGAGCTAGCCAGAGCTCCTCTGGTGCCCACTAAGTTGGCTGATGGGCCCCCACTCAAGTTCCCAGTTATGCCTGTATCTCTAGCTGTGAATGGTGGAGTAGTTAGGATACCTATAAAGGTTTTGAGGCAAGTCCCTGGGAGTGTTCTGCTGGAAAATTATTTCAGAGACGTAGGTATTGTGGGAGATGCAGCAAAATTACCCTGTACTAGGTCTCAGCTCAAGGCTGCCCTGGAAAAGTTCAGGGCTGAGCTAAAGCCAAAGGGGAACACCAGGGCTAAAGGAGCAAAGAAACAAAAAAGAGGAAAAGAGAATATTTCCCCCAACTCACCTACCACTGAGGTGGATGCAGTTGGCCAAGTCCCTCAACCTGACGAGGAAGAGGGGCTTCATGAAATTCTCAACCCCCATGACCACCCTGAACTGCAAAGCATGCTTGCTGAAGGTGGTCCTGACCGGGCTGAGTTTAGTAAGGGCCAACATGAGTGCCCATCTTTGGCAGGCCTCAGGAGACAGCCCCGTTTCCAGCTTGACGATGAACCTCCTGGAAAACACAGAATGTATTGGAAAGGTGGGCTCCTGTATAGGGAGCCCACAGAGTCCTTTGAAGGAGACCATCGGAGGTTGGTGGCCCCCCTTCAAGAGAGACCCTTCCTCCTGCAGTTGGCACATAAGGTCCCCCTTGCATGTCATAATGGCATCAAGAAGACTAAGGAGAGGTTAGCCATGCACTTCTACTGGCTCATGATGGAGGTCCAGATATAAAGCCACTGCAGGAGTTGTGCTGCTTGCCAGATATCTGGGAAAAGTGATGAAGTAATTCAGGCTCTATTGGTACCACTATATGTAGTGGGTGTACCATTTGTGAGGGTAGGGATTGACATTATTGGTCACCTTGATCCTCCAACATCCTCTGGCAGCAGGTGTATTCTGGTGTTAGTTGCCCCTGCCACCAGATATCCTAAAGCCATCCCACTTAAGAAATTAACTGCCAGGCCCGCTGCTAAAGCCTTACTTGGCATGTTCAACAGGGTTGGCTTCCTTAAGGAGGCTGCGTCTGACAGAGGCAGCAACCTTATGTCCAAATACATGCAAGCCATGTTGAAGGAGTGTGGGGTCGCCTATAGGTTTTCATCAGATTATCATCCACAGACAAATGGCTTTGTTGCGAGATTCAACAGGACTCTCAAAAGCATGATTGGAGCTCTTGAGGAGTGCGAGAGGAGAAAGTGGGATCTCCTTTTACCAAGCTTACTCTTTGCCCATAGAGCCGTCGCTCAGCAATGTGTTGGATATAGTCCCTTTGAGCTTGTCTTTGGTCACCTTGTCAGGGGACCACTGGCTATAATTAAGGAAGGATGAAGCTCCCTGCTCCTCTTGTCACTACAAATGGGGTGGACTATGTGCTGGGTTTGAGTAAGAGGATGACCTTACTGATGGCCCAGGCCAGTGACAAGTTGAAGTTTGGTCAGGCATTGGTCAAACATTTGTATGGCCAGAAAGCTTCACTTCTGCATTTTTCTCCAGGCCAGTAAGTGCTAATCGTGAATCCCATCATTCCTAGCGCCCTCCAGTATAAATGGTCAGGCCCTTACAAAGTTGTGGAGCAGCTTGGTGAGGTAAACATTTCTTGGAGCATGGGAGGTCTGGTCAAGCCCCTAAAGTGTTCCATGTAAATAGGCTGAAGGCATTCATCCATAGGATTGAAATGGCTGCTCTTCTCTTGCCATCAGACAGAGAGGAAGAATAATCTGAACCCTCCCTGATCTGTTCCAAGGCAGTCTTTCAAATGGCTCCATTGAGTGTATAACAATTGGCTCCTCAACTGTCTCCTCAGGAGCAAGGTGAGGTGAGGACTTTGCTGATGCAATTCTCCCCCTTGTTTTCACTTACTCCAGGTTTGACAAACAGGACATTAACACCGGAGATAGTCGGCCTACCAAATGTAGGAGCTATAGGTGGTGAGATAAAGTCAGATCACACATCAAGTCTGAGGTCAACAAGATGTTGGATCTAGTGGTAATTGAACCCTCCAGTAGTCCATGGTCCAGTACTGTGGTTCTGGTGCCAAAGGCAGGTATCTCTGAGTTGAGGTTCTGTGTATATCACAGGGCTCTAAATGCTGTCCTGTCACCAAGACAGATGCTCACCCCCTACCAAGATCATATGTGTTTGTAGACAAGCTGGGTACTTCCAAGTATCTCAGCACTTTTGATTTCACTGCAGGGTATTGGCAAATATCCCTGACAGAAGATGCCAAGGAGAAGACAGCATTCTCAACCACAGAAGGGCTTTATCAGTTCAGGATAATGCCATTTGGATTAAAGAATGCACCTGCCACTTTTCAGAGGTTGGTCAACCATGTTCTGAATGGTTACAAAGGATTGTGGGAGCCCCGCTACTGAGAACGGACATGGGTTAAATACCCTGTTCTATGGAACTTCTTCCACTCAGGAGGGTCTACAGCCATGTTTTAGCTCACTGCACCCTTCACGGAGGATAAATACCCATTTGCATATCAGTCTTTGTCGCACCCACAAGGGCAGTCCAGCACCAAAATGCTAGGCAAATCTCCTCTGAACAAGAGTACCATCAGCAACCTCATACACTTGTTTCAGCCTAGTTGGGCCTCATCAGTTAGGTGAAGCTGAGCCACTCTAAGAGACAGTGAGCAAGCGGTCCACATCTGATTACCCTGGGTTACTGAGGATGAAACCCCAAGATTTACAAAGTTACAAAGGAGTGTGGGAGCCCCTCTACTGAGAATGTACATGGGTTAAAGGAATGGTTCGCCCAAACATTTTTCTTTCAAAAATAGATAGGCAATATAAAAAAAAAACGATTGCCATTTTTTTTTTCGAAGTCCCTATGTAGAATTTGGAGCAATTCAAGCTCAAAAATTGAAAAAGCAAGCACATGGGCGCATCCATTTTGTGAAATGGATGGCCGCCTGTGCTGGCGGCTTTTGCTTTTCCGGCACTAATGAAGGAAAAGCCAGCCAGCTGTAGTAAACAAAAGCTACCACTGGGTGGCTTTTCCTTCATTCCTTCATTGGTGCCGGGACTCGGAGGACGCGGACCGGGGACTACAGGCAGAAAAGCTGCAGCTGCATCTCGGTAAGTGCTATTTTTTTTTTTTTTAAATAAGCACTAGCAGCATTTTTTTTCTACGTTTTTCGCAGCTTTAAAAACGTTGTATTTATGTTTGCGGTAGCTTTTGAAGCGACCGCAAACATAAATACAACGTTATTGTGTTTGAAAACGCTGCGGTTTTTCTTTCTAAGTTTCTCAGGCTCTTCTGAGCCTGAGAAACTTAGAAAGAAAAACCGCAGCGTTTTCAAACACAACCGCATTGTGTTTCTGCCTAAATCTGATTTCCCATTTGGGGCTCTAGGGCTCCCCGTGGGAGAAAGCAGATTTAGGCAGAAACACTGCAGCATGTAAACACAACTGTGTTGTGTTTCTGCATGCCTTTGCTTTCACTTTGGGTCTCCGGTGCTCCCATGGGGGAGCACCGGAGACCCAAAGTGATAGCCACGGCAGGCAGAAACACAACGCGGTTGTGTTTGAAACGCTGCGGTTTTTCTTTCGGAGTTTCTCAGGCTCCTCCGATCCGGAGGAGCCTGAGAAACTTAGACTCCCTGTGCCAGGCCCCTGTCCTCGGGCCCCTGACTATCAGAAATCTTTTATTGTGCAGACAGATGCCTCTGGCACTGGGAAAGGTGCAGTTCTACCACAGGTAGATAAAAAAGGCAGGGAACTCCCTATTGGTTTCATCAGTAGCCAGCTTAAGGACAGAGAGTTCAGGTGTTCCACTGTGTAAAAAGAATGGTTTTTCCATCGTGTAGGAAGCTGAGGCCCTACGTCTATGAGACCCACTTCACTGTGCAGACTGACCATAGGCCCTTAAAGTGGCAGATGAACATGAAGGGGGAGAATCCTAACTTGCTCAGGTGGTCCCTTAGCCTCCAAGGCTTTGACTTTGCTATTGAGCACAGGCCAGGCGTCCAACATAGCAATGCTGATAGGTTGTCCACAATGCTTAACCAACCTGAACATGAGACTCATCCAGGGGTGGATTAGTTACCCCTGTCCTTAGTCTGGGAAGGGCGAGTGTTAGGTAACATTTCTCTAAAGGCAACTTTCCCTCTATATTTGTGGACTCCCCAAACTGTTTGCTTTTGTTTCAGCATCCTGACTTGTCTTTTGCTAGTGGAGCACAGCCTTTAGCTGAGCTCCCCTGGGCTTTCCCTCATTGTTACAGGGAGACTGACACGTCCTTCAGACTGTCAGTACTGAGAAATGTTGCTTCTCTTAGTCTTTCGACTTTGTAGCCACTTTTGGTAACATTTTATCATTGCGCAAAGTACCTTACGGTACAGCGCAATGGTGTCCTTGTGTTTTCGGGCCCTAGACATCCACTAAGGACTTTTTGGTGACTGGACAATGAGCCTAGGAGTGGACTGGTGGCAGCAGAATCTTTTTTGTGTATTTTAGTCACTTTTTACGGAGCCATTCCGTGTTTGGCTCATGATTGTGGCTAGGGTCCATCATGGCCTTGCCACAAGGTCTTTTGTCTACTCCTTTGGCCATTTTTTCCGTTGGCCTTCTCCCTGATCTTTGTGACCTGGGGCTTTCTTAATTGGGCATGCAGTTGCTCATGAAAGCCGCTTCTTTCACGAGCTACGGCAGTTCAGGTGTGTGGGTACCCAGTAAGTGGGTTGGGACGCCGGCTGCAAGCACTTGCTGGACTTGTGGATATAAGGAGGGGTCCAGAATGCAGACAAGCAGATCAGCAATAGGTCCAAATCCACCTGTAGACGGAGCCATGTATCCAGAAGAGCCGAGCAGATCAAAGGACTATCCAGAACCACGCAGAAAAAGGTTTGCACACTGAGCCTGCTGTTGTCCCAGTAGAGCCCTGCTTCACGCTCGATCTCAGAAGACCTGCAAAGGTGCTTCAAACCTTTGGAGTAATGGCAATAATCACTCTCGCTGTCTTCTGGTTGCCCTGCAAAAGAGCTTGTTCAGAAGTCTTTCTGGGCCATCCAGTGGACTGTGCAGCTCGAACTTTGGCATTCGTGCAGGAGCTTCGTCGCATCAAGCTTTGCTTTGAAACGTGCGTAAATCCTAGCTTGCACTGCAAAGTACCTTTTCACTGAATGTTGTCATCCCAGCTGCTTTGAGCTGCTACAGAGAAGGTTGCGCCAGATCACGAGACTTGGGTGCCCCTGTGTCACTGTGTGACCGTGGCGGTCACTGAAGGGGGTTTTCCAGCTTTCCTTCTTGTGCCCTGAGACCAGCTGCATCAGTGCTTTCTTAGTTCTTCAACCGAGACAAGAGATACAGTTATTGTTGTAAAACAGACCCACATTGCCTATGCACTTTAAAGCTGAGGTGAGGGTGGGAACCTCTGATGACCCTCTCCAGACCTGCCAAGTTTGGACCAAAACCAAGCTAAGGGCGGTGAGTACTGAAACCACTTACCAGTGGCCCCTTGTTCATCCATTCCATTTCACGCACAGAGGATTCGTTGGGGACCTCTCTTTGGCCTGGGTAGCCCCTGCGTCTTAAAGGCCTCAGAAAGCAGACAATAGCTTTGTTCATTGATCCTCCCCTGACTCTTGGAACCTGGTTTCACCCTTCAGAATCCTGCACCTAACTTTACCAGCTCCTTAGACACTGTACTTTGTGACTTTGCGCCTGACCTTCATGGATCATTGAGCACAAGGCTCCATTCATCGTAGGGCTGCGCTTATAAAGTTAGGGCTGTCCATCTCTGAGGTTTGTCCATGCTATAAAGAATGCCTGCCCCTATCCCTTACAGGTATTGGTGGAGTTTGACACTTTACAGCATTGACACCAGTGACTGTATATTTTTGACAAAGTGTGTTGTTTGAGTTGTGTTTTTACTGTTGCGTTACATTATTAATTTGTCTTTATTCTTGGGCCTAATAAATTGTATATTTTTGTATACTAATGTGTAGTCTTATAGGTTTTCCTGAAGGATTTTGGTTTGGGGATGTATCCTTGAGGCTCAGGTCCAAGTTGTGGGATGTATTAACACACTTATGCTCTGCCCTGCGGCATCACTGTGTCCTGGTGGTGCCAGAAATATCAAAATGGCCGCAAAACCCTTGTGTGCGCCAAAACCTATGAAAGTTGCACTCTACAAAGCACAAAAAGTTGGCTGCCAAATCTACAAAGCATGTTGTCAGTGGTGAAATTGCAATATCCTGAAAAGCTGAAATTGGCATCAAAACATCCATAGCAAATGTTTGCCTGCCAGTGAAATCTGACAAAATCTGTTCACAGTACCCATGGCCGCCTGTATGACAGCTGTCAGAAACCTGCATGAATTTTAAACTTGTACCACGGAAATCTAATGTTTGAAAACTAAGTGACCTGTTGTTGAGAGTAACCTAGGTTGTACCTATTTAAATCCCATGGTGTAGAATCTGAAATAAGTGTTGTAGCTGCTTGTTTGGAAATTACAAGTTTATTTTAAACCAAGAAAAAAATGCAACAGAATGACATTTGAATTGAATTTAAGCCTGACTCAAAGCCAAACCAGTATAACACCTTCCCCCACAAAGGCTAGGCCTCTCTCTCCACCAGGAATCACACCCAGGTGATGATTAAGGGGTGGGAGGAGAATTTGGGCTGCTGTGGGAAGGGGACAATGGACTTCCTCCAACTCAAGGAGATGCTAATTTGGAAGGATCGTAAATGGCCTCTGTCAGAAGGAAATGGGAGGAGACTGCTTCTGAACTCCAAACAGACAGGAGGAGGCGGAGACAGACAACCATTTGTGGATTCACAAGGACAAAAGCACATTTTTAAAAAGATTGATAATTTACTGTGTAAAATTGTGAAAAATATGTAATCCCCAGACTTGTGAATCTAAATTTTGGCTGCACATTTTAACAGGCGCCAGCACTCTGTGCTATGTTCTGGGAAGTAACAGTGGAAATTATGGTTTTACACCAAATGTATTTATGTCAAAAGTATGAAACTTCACACGCTTATGCCCATATACAATGCGCACATTTGTGGAAATTTGCTCCGAAATTGGACCATGTGTTCCGGACAAAAAGGGCAAAATTATGTCAAAAGCAGACCCAAGATCCTACAGCGACGGGGCTTGGAAGAGTATCTGCTCCACAAAATATGTAATCTATATATGTTATTGTTATAGGGGTTGCACATTTGTAAATATGTATTGTACCAAAGTAGATTTTATGTTCAAGGGGCCAAGGGGAGGATTCTCTGACTCATAAACTCACATCATCATGCTGACACCCGGTTTTCTCCTCCAATCAAGGGAGAGAGGAGACTCTGGCCAATCGCCTACTTAGGGGGCACGTTTAGATAAGCCAGCATACACACCCCTTTATCACAAGCATTAATAGAGACAGCTGAGGACTTAGAAAAACAGACAGATACACCAACTAACCGTTTGCTGGCGGAGCACCTTGAAGCAGAACTACCCACCTTACTTGCTCCAGACTCCAGAAACTTGGCAAGCAGAAAGGCCTATTCTATAGCTGAACCATTCTCAGCTAGGCCTTAAATTCCAGAACTAGAATCCCACCACCAAAGGGGAACATCAAAGAAACAGCCGGGCTGTGCTGTAACTGATTTCCTGCTAAAAGAATTATTACCAGAATCAAAAGATCCAATCCAGTTTTGCCGTGCTGTGACCAGATAGCTGTGACCAGAGCCATTGCAGACCCAGTCCAGTCCGGTGTGCCCAGCACCCTATCCAGTCCGGTGTGCCCAGCAGAATCCCTGACCTTGACAGACCAGAATCCCTGACGGTTCTGTTCAAAACCTATATAGTGAGTATCAATAGTATAGAACTGTGTCACTAGCATATGTACTATCCATAGTCAATCCCGATCTAAATCCATCCTATCTTGTCTTCAAAACCTGATATTGTTAGGAGTATTTTGAATTGTCAGAACTTTCTTGCGTTAAGTCTCTCATTTGTATTTAAATTCATACATCATTAGGGTTGTGAACAAATAATTTGAATCCCAGAAAGAAATTGATTTTCCACCACATGAAGGGTCCCTGGCCAGGATTGATGGAGATTCATGTGAGGCATTCTCTTTTTCTATAGTCATAATCTAGTGTAAAGAAATCCTGTTTGTCTTTTTAAAGTGCATTCCCATTTTCCATTTTTGTGCCTATTTGAGAAAAAACGAGCTCCACTAAACGTCCATAACTTCTTCAGTTTTTATGCTAGAAACAAAATTTAAAATCCCTATGGTTTTCCCGCAATCGCGATTCCCGCGCACGGAAAAGTTTGCCACAAATTTTGCTGTAGGGAATTTCTGTCACGTGTAAAACAGCTTTTGATTGCACCCGACCTCAGTGTTAAGATTTCACATTGCTTATTAATATCAAATCATTGCTAGTGTTTGTCTGCAACTATCTAAAGCAGCTCCCATTAGAATTTAAACAATTTAGCAATTTAAACCTTATTTAGTGTTTTACCCAATCCATTCTCTAGATAGCTTTAAAACCATTTTGACAGCTGGCCAATCAATTCTGTTTCTCTCTTGTGTTGCGGGGGGGAAATTGGGATTGACATTTTGTTTGAATTCTGCATTCCTGAACACCTGCTCTCTCTCCTTCTATCTCTTTACATTGCATATTGGGGGGTTGAGGGGTGTGCAGGGGGAAATAGTAACCACATTGCTATATGATTTGAACACACACACAAAAGTATTATTGCTGTGCTGAATTATTTTTCTCACTATTACTCCTTGTGATTAAAGAGATTGCTTAGTGTTACATCACTTCATTGGTGATCATTGTGTGATTGTATTGTGAATACATAAATAAATATTTTAACTTTGCAAACCAGCCTGATTCCTGGTTCAGTGTGACTGGGGGTGGGGGGGGTTCCAAGAGAGGGGCGTGATATGAGTGGTACATCACTCAGAATAAAAGAACTTTTAGACACAAAAGAATAAGGATTTCAGTTGTGCATTACACGCTAGGCGTTGACTTAGGTGAAGTGCCGGATTGAAATCACTTACAGATTGGGGGCTCGTCACGAGATCTCTGAATTAGACATACCACTTGTGATAGTCTAACACAGCGTGCTAACTGACGGGGTACATAAACCCTGTTGGGCTACCACACTGTGCTATGCTGTAAAAACACCCTTCTATAGAAACACTCTAAGGAGTTGGGCCTGTTTTGCAAAAATAAAATAACTTCTGTAAGTCAGAAGGAAATTAATATTTCCCGAATGGCGACCCCAGTAGAAATTAATATGGCAAAAAAACCACCTACTGCACAAATTATTTGTCAGGGGTGAATGGGTTGAGCAGGATGAGAATGTTTGGCTGCAGGAAATCAAAAAACAAGCCACTGCCACAGAATTAGATATATGGCAGATCAGGGTCCATTACACATGGCACTTAGTGAATTGTACATGGCCCCTAGGGCAAAAGAAGAGCAATGTAAAATTGCCAAAATAGCAGCATACCTGTACCTACACATTGGAGAAAAACAGGAAAAATATGCCGAAAAACCTAGATCTGGCAAAAAGGCCAGTACAATCACTAGAAAATTGGACTCTGCAGAGCAAAGGCTACAGAAGAGCCAATAATCAGAGAATGAAACCAGACAGTACCTGATAAAAGTAAAAGGAGATCTGGCTATCCTGCAGCAAGAGAGGGTAGAACAAGACACCAAATTACTGACGCTGCAAAAAGAGTGTCATGAAAGGTTGTATTCTCTGCAACAGAGCCAACAAAAGCTGGAGTAGCAATTACATTTTAATAGTCTGCGCAGAGCAGGTAGTCACCCTGCAAACCCGGCTAGACCAAGTAAGAGAACAAAATAATAAATTAATTCTTAAAGACCTTGAATCTCAAACGGAATTTGATGAAGAGCGCCAGAAAGCTAGGGTTTGCTGGGAGAAGGAAACACCCGAGCATAACCTCAGGAACCCTAGTACCAGAGGCCTTCATCTCTTCAGTTCCATGGACTCTGCCAACCCCATGTCCATTGGCTCACATGAGCCAAGGGCCGCGGGGTTGCTAGACTTCAACCCAAAGAGAAATATGGGGCTCATAGGTCAGCGCCTCCCAGAAATGGATGGGCGGGCATCTATGTATGGGTTCCCAAGTGCTACGGCCATCTTCTCTGATCAGGGAGACTCCAATGAGGGGAGGATCAGAGAAATTGATCCTCAGAAATATAACTTACCCCGAGATCAGACGGTAACATTTAGTGGGGTGCTCCATGAGAGCAGGCCCACTAAGGGCATACTGAAAACCTCTCCCCAGCTAGAACAGTGGGGTGGGGGGTACAGAGCCAATCCTGGGAACAAGGAAGAATCAGAAGACTCTTCTGAGCGCCACAGGACCCAAGAAGCTAGGCCCCCACATTCTGCCAGCCATTCCCAAGCTCGCAGAATCCGGGAGAGCCTAGAAGACCAGACAGCCTCCTCTGGTAGCAGTGCCTCTGAGTCAGAGGATGAGTGGACCAGGGTGACCCGAACTAAAAAATCCAACAAAGTCAAGATGGCCTTGCTCAAGGATCCCTTGAAACAAATAAAAGCCATTAGGAGCGTCATCACACCCTATCACAAGAATGCAAAATATTCGGTTTGGGAGCACCCTGAGGTATTTGAACAAATGATGAAAACTTTCCATTTGAAGGACAGCCAAAGCTGTATTTAATATGTAAAGTGGACATTTTTCTCCCGAGTACTCCAGCTTCTTTGCGGGGCTGGAGGATCAGAATCATTCCAGATGGTCCAGCTATAGGGCGGCCAACCAGAAACATGTTTCCATTCACAGGAATCCTCAGGAGGCTCACAAGGCAGCCTATAACTTACAATGTGGGGAAGACCAGGCCCCACAAGAATTTGTACAGGAGTTAAAACGTGCCTTTGCGCAGACCACTAGAAGGGTGCGCACTGACAGTAAAGAATTTGTAAACACCTTTCATGCTCTCCCTAAGTATATTATGACCCAGCTAGTGAGGGACTTTCATGACAAAAGATCCCTAGACTCGGTCATTGAACAGGCAACGCGCATCTATGAGATGCAGAAGCCGTTGGAAAATAAAAATAGTAACAAAAGCCCCAAAACAACCAACACCCCTGCCGCTGGTAAAGGGGCGGAGGTGAAGGTTGCCCCCATTTTAGATCTGTAGATGGAGGGGCCTAAAAACCTTCCCGTACAGAATCCAAACAACCCCAAACCCAGCAGGCCCTCAGGCCAATAACAAACAGGGAGCCAGGGAAGCAACCCCACAAATGGGACCCCTAACTCCCCTGACTACATCAGCCCACGCTACAAGGGTAATAGACCCATACTGGGTTATGTGTGGACTCCTCCAGCCCAAGGGGGGGGGGTCCAACCAGACAGCAGGAAATCCAGGGAACGTCCCTCCTCACTTTCCCCAGGAGGGCAGTAATCCCCCAAATACCGGACAAAATTTCTTTCCTAGGTACCTGCCGAATTTCAACCCCCAAAACAACCCATCCTTCTTTCCCCACTTTCCTGAGCCCACACAGCCCAATCCAGGAGAGGGGAGGCCAAGGGTGGAGGGGTACCCAAACTTCCCTAACCCAGGGTATTTTGTGAGAAGGGATAGTTACCCTTCCCGGGATCAACCCAGGGGAGACATGAGGACCCCGTACCAGCCAGAGCGGGTGTCACAACTAGAGCGCCAGGTCCAAAACATGGCACAGTATCTGGGTCGCATGCTGAGGGCTCAACAGAACCCTCAGATGAGCCTGGTGGCTCAAAATGCCTCAAATCCAGGATCTGGTGCTCCAGAGCAATGACGGGGGAAGAACCCTGACAACCCACCGGTTCCCAGGGAGGAGGCACAAGGGGTGTAAAGACTTGGAGGAAGCTTCCTTCCCCACTTGTGAAAAGCCCCTGAAAACCCAGAACTGGAACCAAAATCTCCTGCCCCTGAAAGTCTGCAACCCAAGGAGCAGAGGGGGGGTAGGAGAAATAAAGGGCCCAAAAAGACCCATTTTGAGGAGGAGAGGGATCCTCAGAGGATCCTGGGAAAAGGATCTTCTTCAGGGATGGGGGGAACTCCTCCCAAAGAAAAATGGGTCCCAAAGGATCCAAACCCAGACTGGGTAGATGTGGGGACCGAGTTGAATCTGCCCAAAATCAGTATTCAGAGGGACCAGCACGAAAATCCCCTGGTTCAAACCCATCCTGGTGACTGCCTCCAAAAAGGGGGAGGCAGTCTGGAATCAGAACCAGGGGAACCCAAAACTTCCCCCATATCTAGCTGTCACCTTTTTTTTACAGATTCCCAAGACTCCAAACAGAATCCTGCCCAAATCACCTCTTTGTCAGTGTCCAAAGCAAAGAAACTAACCCTCCAGCTGGCCAAAAATGTGCATTATCTCTGCCCCCTTGAGGAAAAGGAGTGAAGATTCTATGCCCCGGTCCAAATAAAGGGGCAATGTACAATTTTGGCACTAGTGGACATTGGATCCCAAGCTACCCTTCTGTCAAAAAGGGCCTTTGATCAACTGAATTCGGGAAGGGGGGAGAAATACCAAATCCCTCTCACCCCTCTTCCTGGACAACTTCAAAACTTTGCGGGAAGGAAATTCCCGTCGAGTGGACTGTGGATTTGGACATTAAAACTGGGCGACACAAGGTGAAGCAGCCTGTCATAGTGGTGACTCCAGAGGGCACACCTTGTTTACTAGGGAATAACATCCTGCGTAGATTGTCACCCCTCATAGATTGTGTAAACAAGGTCCTCTGGACCCAGACTAGCCGACCAATAAAATTGAAACAGGGGGTCAAACATGTTAGTTTAAACGGCACATGCCACATGGTTGAACAAAAACCTGACCAAATAGAATTTCACTTCCAGAATAATCAAATCCTAGATGTGACAGTAATTGCAGTAGGACAACAAACCGGTGATGGGGAGTCCTCTCTATTTCTGAAAATCAACCTTCCTTCCAGTTTATGGTGGCATTCCACACTGGAAGGAAACACTCTGAAATTCTTTACAAATTCACAATCAGAAAATCCCACTCCTCTAGTCCAGAAAGATGAGAAATCGGCTCAAAGCTCAGCTGATATTCAGAAAATTGGAGAGCAGTTGTTCATCTGTATTCAGTTAAATGAAGGGAAGGACTCTGTTCTCGCCGGAGTGTGTGTGAACAACAGTAAGAGCTTCATCAGCGAGGCCATGTTCCGCAAACTCCCAAAAGATCCAGCCATTCCCACATTTAAACTGATAGACAAATGGGAAATGGACCTGGAAACACCCAATTCCAAACAGCTCCTGCCTAGCAGGTGTATGCTCAAAATGTTCATAGGTAACAAGAGCATTGTCCATAATTGTTGGGTCGTGCAAGATGTCCCTGCTGCATTTTATTTAGGCAGTGACATTCTCAATCGCTTTGCCATTAGTTTGGACCTAATAAACTTCAAAGCTTGGTCCCAATTAGCGGGTAATCCCATGGACTTTGATGACCCAGAGAAAGCATTTAGGTCAGCTCAACTGCTGCCTTATGGAGTTGAAATCCAGAGGAAGTCACCATCCCAGAACGGACCCGACAATTCTCACTGAAAGTAAAAATTAAAAGAGGACAGAAACTGAAAAACCCTGACGCCTATATTCATCTCAATACTCATTTCCAACAGCAAGGGTTGGGGGTAAACCCAACACCACTAGTCAACTTAGAACACAACACCATTCCAATAGAGGTGGATAACAGTGATCTAAAGAGTATCACTCTGGGCGCAGGCACCATTATTGGAATGGCGGTTGATGACCAACATTTTTCCATAGATTCAGGTAATGAACCGCTAGGACCAATCCCCATGTATCGTTTTGACAGTGATAGCGACGATGACATACCATCAGACAGGATCTTCACCCGGCATGGGGGGAATTTCCTGGTGTACTCTTCCTGCCCTTATGGTAAGGAAGATGTGACCTGTGACTTCAGGACGGATGAGGTGATTTTCCAAGTCCACGAGGACTGCCTTTCCCACCTGAAGCCACCAGTCCAAATCAGCACTCTGACCATGGACTTCTCCACCCAGCTGGAGGAGGCCGCTGAGATAGCAAAACTGGAAGTCTTTCCGGGCTTCAGGCAGATGGTTGAAGAGAGAGTCAACCTAGCTGATGCCTGTGAGGCTCTGGAGCAAAAGCAAAAAATGTAAACAAGTTTTCTTAGATTTTCAAGATCTCTTTGCGGTGGACTCATATGACTGTGGTCGCACCGACATCCACACAACAACAATTCCCACGGACCCTGGCATGACTCCAGTGTTTGTGAAGCAATATCGCATGCCTCTCGCATCAATGGAGTCACTTACTGAAATAATTAACAACCTTGAGTACCGTGGGATAATTTGTCCAGTCCACAGCACCTTCAATAATCCAGTGCTGGGGATTTTGAAACCAAACGGCCAGTGGAGACTCTGTGCTGACCTAAGGGAGCTCAACAAACGGGTCCATACTTCCCGATGGCCTCTTCCCTGCATAGACCAAGGGCTGGCCCAGATCCAGGGGTCAAAGGTATTCACTGCCATTGACCTGACCAATGGGTATTGGACTGTACCTGTCAGTAGGGAGGACCAATACAAGCTGGCCTTTACCTTCGGGTGCAGCAGTACACTTGGACCCAGACTCCCTTCGGATACATCAACTCCGGCAATGAATTAAAAAATGTTCTACACAAGGCCATGCCCGACCTGGGTGAAAGGGGTAACCTGGCCTATGTAGATGATGTCCTAGTCAAATGCTCAACTGTGGAGGAACACATAGGGGAGATCAGTTATGTTCTGACACAGTTGAGGGCTGCTGGAGCAAAACTCTCCTTTCAAAAGGTACAGTGGTGCAGAACCCGTGTCCATTTCTTGGGGCATGAGATTACTCCTCAGGGTCTCTGTCCCCAGGAAAAGAAAGTCGAAGCACTCCAGAAAACAAAAGACCCCACAACTCTGCGGGAACTAAGGAGCCTCCTTGGACTAACTAATTACAGCAGAAAGTTCATTGAGGATTACGCAGAGATCACAAGACCCCTGATCCATCTTTTGAAGGGGGGGGTCAAGTGGGAGTGGGGTCCAGAACAAGCCCAGGCAGTAATACAACTCAAAAGAAGCCTCTCACAAGCGCCTTGCCTAGCTTACCCTGTCAAGAACAAGGAGTTCTTCTTGGAGACAGGGTTCTCAAATACATGCTTGACTGCAGTATAATATCAAAAGTATGACAAGGTCAATAAATCAATCGCCTATGCGAGTAAAACTTTATCCTCTGTGGAGGAAAAATTCAACGATTGTGAGAAGGCACTCCTGGCAACGGTGTGGGCATTGAAGAATTACCGCCCGTTTATCCAGCGGGAACACATCATAGTGGAGACTCCACACCAACCTTTGCAATATCTTCAAAGTGACAGAATCCGGGCCGGAAATGTGAGTAATTCCCGAATTACTTCCTGGATTCTGTCAATGCAAGGCTTTCATGTGGAGGCCAAAACAAGAAGAGTACCCTTGCGCAAGGTCTGGCTGACTTGCATGATTGCGCCAGAGAAAAATGTCTTGAGGACAAAAGTCTTAAAATCAAGGACAACATGGAGGCATACCTTAATTCCCCACACAAAGTCTATGAAGAAGACCAGTGTGAGGGAATGCCCACTGTCTATGTGGATGGATGCTCCTACCATGTTGACAACAACGGGGAAAAAGAACTTGGCCGGCGTAGGGAATGCATGGGTGAATGATGCCCCAGAAACCTCCGCTGGGTACAAAATCGGTCCCCGAAGTAGTCAAGTGGCAGAGTTGATGGCTGTGCACCAGGCCATCCTCACTGCTGTCCAACACCAACTCTACGAACTGGTCATAATCAAAGATTCGGATTATGTACGGAACGGGTTCATGGAGCACCTGGTTAATTGAAAAATCAGAGGCATGCGGTGTGCTAATAATAAACCATTGAAACCTGGAAAAGTAATCCAAAATATTGATGATCTGGTCACCTCGAATGGGATGACCATCTACTGGAAAAAGATCAAGGGTCATTCTAAAGTAGAGGGGCCAGACAAAACTGGGAATGACCTAGCTAATCAGCTGGCCAAACCCGCAGCCATCCAAAGGGATCTACTTAGTCCCTGTTGGGGGAAATCGAGGTCACCGCTATCACTAGGTTCCAGACAAATGCTCACAATGAACTCTCAACTGCACAATGGAGTAAGTAGACCCCAGATGCTGATTTGATTACAGCTCAAAAAGGGGATCCAATAATTGGTAAGTTTTATCAACACATTGAGGACCTGAGAACTTTCCCCTGACGGAGGCTGATTACATAGGGAAAGAGAACCTCAGAGTGTTGATGAAATGTCCAAAATTGTTCCGAATCCAAGACGGTTTGTTGGTAAGGAGATCCATAGATGGCAATGACCAGTGGGTGGTCCCAACCTCATTCCGAAGCCTGATGCTAAGTCATGCCCTTGATGCGGCCACAGCTGGTCATCAGGGGTTTCATACGACACTAGAAATCTTGCGAGAGGTTGCATACTGGCCACACATGGGGCAGGACCTCGACCAATACTTGAAGGGGTGTCTTGTGTGTGCACAATTTCAGCCGACATCACTCACACACTGTGCTCCCCTCCAAAAGAGGGGGATGACACTGCCTTGGTCAGATTTACAAGTCGATTTTATCGGGCCCGTGATTCGCTCCTCTAGGAGGAACAAGTACATGTTGACCGTGACATGCTTGTTCACTAAATGGGTGGAATGTCTCCCGGCCCCAAATTGTAAGGCAGAAACAGCAGCTGCCCTGATGATCAACCACATTTTCTCGCGATTTGGACTACCCCAAAGGATTGATTCAGATCGAGGGAGCCACTTCACTAGCGAAGTGATGACAAAGATGTGGGAGATACTTGGGGTCAAAAGGAAACTACACATTGCCTACTGGCTAGCCTCTAGTGGTGGAGTTGAGAGATACAACAAGACAATTGTGAGCATATTAAAAAAGTTTGTGTCAGACTCTGGGCCAAGTTGGGACATTCGACTACCTCTTCTCCTGATGGCCATCAGATCTAACCCCTTCTTCTGCAACGAAACTGTCACCATTTGAGCTGATGACTGGATGAAGGATGGTGCTTCCCCAGCATCTGCTCTACAGAACCCAAGAGCAGACCTTGATAAATGCCTCCACAACTCATGAGTATGTTGAGAATCTGAGAAAACACCTTCAACATGCTTTTGCCTATGCTCAGTGGAATCTAGAAAGGTCTGCAGACAGTATGAAGACCCACTATGACCTTAAGACAACTAGAAAAGAATATCAAGTAGGAGACCAGGTCTATTGTACAATGTCCAAAGGAACCAGGCCAAACAGTGAAAATGTCTTCCTAGCTGGCAGGGCCCTTTTGAAATTGTAGACAGAACATCACCAGTCGCCTACAGAATCTGTATCCCCAAAAGAAGTTTGGCAGAAGGGGAAGATAAGTGGGTCCACATCAACCAGCTGAAGTGTTGCCATCCTAGGCATACTCTGCGGCAACTAGAGGAGTCATCTGGAGACCCAGAGGGGGACATTCAGGATCCCTAGAAAATTCCAACTGTAAAACCATTCCACCTGTTAAAATCAGTAATAATTACAGGCGGGAAAGATTGTCAAATGTATGCATGTGCCCAACTACATGAATAGTGGGGGGGAAATGTCTGTAACCTTGCTTTGTTCTGTCATCATAGTACCAAAACCATGGATTCTAAGCACCAAGGAGGACCACTCGAAGACCGGAAGGAAAGACCCAAGGGGCCCGGAGTATTGCTCCATACTCCCATCCGGAACCGCCGAGGAGAACCTGTCGATCCAGCACTGATGGGAGAAGCAGACAAATGTTTCCACTTGGACCAAAAAGAAAGAATGATATCCCAATCTCCCGACTTCCCCTTGACGGGCGGTCAAATTCAAGTCGTGAGTGGGGGCTTTGTGGGATGTATTAACTCACTTTTCCTCTGCCCTGCGGCATCACTGTGTCCTGGTGGTGACAGAAATATCAAAATTGCGCTCTACAAAGCACAACAAGATGGCTGCCAAATCTACAAAGCATGTTGTTAGTGGTGGAACGGAGAACTCACTCCTGAAACATTTAACTGGGCTGCCCAACAAGTAAAAATGGAGCCCAGAAGGAAAAGCAGTGCTTTGCTGAAAGAAATCCAAAATCTTGCATTTAAATCCTTTTTCTTGGTTGCTGAAACTGCAGAATGCCGGTACAAAACACCCACAAACATCCAATATTCTTGCTGGGTGTCACAATTCACAGAGTCAAGAAATCATTATGAAATTGCAATATCCTGAAAAGCTGAAATTGTCATCAAAACATCCATAGCAAATGTTTGCCTGCCAGTGAAATCTGCCAAAATCTGGGCGCAGTACCCACGGCCGCCTGTATGACAGCTGTCAGAAACCTGCATGAATTTTAAACTTGTACCACTGAAATCTAATGTCTGAAAACTAAGTGACCCGTTGTTGAGAGTAACCTAGGTTGTAACTATTTCAATCCCATGGTGTAGAATCTGAAATAAGTGTTATAGCTTCTTGTTTGGAAATTACAAGTTTATTTTAAACCAAGAAAAAAATGCAACAGAATAACATTGGAATTTAAGCCAGACTCAAAGCCAAACCAGTATAACAACTTCCCCCACAAAGGCTACGCCTCTCTCTCCACCAGGAACTCACACCCAGGTGATGATTAAGGGGTGGGAGGAGAATTTGGGCTGCTGTGGAAAGGAGACAATGGACTTCCTCCAACTCAAGGAGATACTAATTTGGAAGGATCGTAAATGGCCTCTGCCAGAAGGAAATGGGGAGGAGACTGCTTCTGAACTCCAAACAGACAGGAGGAGGCGGAGACAGACAACCATTTGTTGATTCACAAGGACAAAAAGCACATTTTTAAACAGATTGATAATTTACTGTGTAAAATTGTGAAAAATATGTAATCCCCAGACTTGTGAATCTAATTTTGGGCTGCACATTTTAACAGGCGCCAGAACTCTGTGCTATGTTCTGGGAACTAACAGTGGAAATTATGGTTTTACACCAAATGTATTTCTGTCAAAAGTATGAAACTTCACACGCTTATGCCCATATACAATGCGCACATTTGTGGACATTTGCTCTGAAATTGGACCATGTGTTCCAGACAAAAAGGGTGAAATTATGTCAAAAGCAGACCCAAGATCCTACAGCGACGGGGCTTGGAAGAGTATCTGCTCCACAAAATATGTAATCTATATATGTTATTGTTATAGGGGTTGCACATTTGTAAATATGTATTGTACTAAAGTAGATTTTATGTTCAAGGGGCCAAGGGGAGGATACTCTGACTCATAAACTCACATCATCATGGTGACACCTGGTTTTCTCCTCCAATCAAGGAAGAGAGGAGACTCTGGCCAATCGCCTACCTAGGGGGCGCGCTTAGAATAAGCCAGCATATACACCCCTTTATCACAAGCATAAATAGAGACAGCTGAGGACTTAGAAAAACAGACAGATTCACCCACTAACTGATTGCTGGCGGAGCACCCTGAAGCAGAACTACCCACCTTACTTGCTCCAGACTCCAGAAACTTGGCAAGCAGAAAGGCCCATTCTATAGCTGAACCGTTCTCAGCTAGGCCTTAAATTCCAGAACTAGAATCCCACTACCAAAGGGGAACATCAAAGAAACAGCCGGCCTGTGCTGTAACTGCTTTCCTGCTAAAAGAAATATTACCAGAATCAAAAGATCCAATCCAGTTGTGCCGTGCTGTGACCAGATAGCTGTGACCAGAGCCACTGCAGACCCAGTCCAGTTCGGTGTGCCCAGCATCCTGTCCAGTCCGGTGTGCCCAGCAGAATCCCTGATCTTGATGGTCCAGAATCCCTGACGGTTCTGTTCAAAACCTATGTAGTGAGTATCCATAGTATAGCACTGTGTCACTAGCATTTGTACTATCCATAGTCAATCCCTATCTAAATCCATCCTATCTTGTCTTCAAAACCTGATATTGTTAGGAGTATTTTGAATTGTCAGAACTGTCTTGCGTTAAGTCTCTCATTTGTATTTAAATTCATAAATCTTTAGGGTTGTGAACAAATAATTTGAATCCCAGAAAGAAATTGATTATCGACCACATGAAGTGTCCCTGGCCAGGATTGATGGAGATTCATGTGTGGCATTCTCTTTTTCTATAGTCATAATCTAGTGTAAAGAAATCCTGTTTGTCTTTTTAAAGTGCACTCCCATTTTCCATTTTTGTGCCTATTTGAGAAAAAACGACCTCCACTAAAACCCCCATAACTTCTTCAGTTTTTAGAAACAAAATGTAAACTTCTGCTTGTAGCTAACATCCCCAGCTCTCCATAGAACCAAAAACCGTATTCCAAATCCATATAGTTTTCCTGCAATCGCGATTCCCGCACACAGAAAAGTTTGCCGCAAATTTTGCTTTAGGGAATTTCTGTCACGTGTAAAACAGCTTTTGATTGCACCCAACCTCAGTTTTAAGATTTCACATTGCTTATTACTATCAAATCATTGCTAGTGTTTGTCTGCAACTATTTAAAGTGGCTCCCATTAGAATCTAAATAATTTTAGCAATTTAAACCTTATTTAGTGTTTTACCCAATCCATTCTCTAGATAACTTTAAAAACATTTTGACAGCTCGCCAATCAATTCTGTTTCTCTCTTGTGTTGCTGGGGGGAAGTTGGGATTGACATTTTGTTTGAATTCTGCATTCCTGAATACCTGCTCTCTCTCCTTCTATCTCTTTACATTGCATATTGGGGGGCTGAGGGGTGTGCAGGGGAAAATAGTAACCGCATTGCTATTTGTTTTGAACACACACACAAAAGTATTATTGCTGTGCTGAATTATTTTGCTCACTATTACTCCTTGTGATTAAAGAGATTGCTTAGTGTTACATCACCCCATTGGTGATCATTGTGTACCCATTAAACATAGTGTGATTATATTGTGAATACATACATAAATAGTTTAACTTTGCAAGCCTGCCTGATTTCTGGTTCAGTGTGACCAGTGGGGTTCCAAGAGAGGGGCGTGATATGAGTGGTACATCATTCAGAATAAAATAACTTTTAGACCCAAAAGAATATGAATTTCAGTTACACGCTAGGCATTGACTTAGGTGACGTGCCGGATGGAAATCACTTACAAAGTATGTCGTGGCCAACCCAATTTCCTCCATAGATTTGTCAGCACTCTGCAGTATAAAGTTTTCTGGCCATTATTAAAGCAGGGCGGCCCAAAATTGGGCTATTTTTTCTGACCAGGGACCTTCCGCTTTTTCTTCATCTGAAAAAAGGGTTGGGTCTCAAGGCTTGGGATTGCTGGCTTGCTTCTGGTGTCATTTCCAGGGAATTGTCATATTTAAGAGGTTCTTGAATCGGTTGGGTCTTGTGATTTTTGTCGGATGGCTTCTCAGTGTCGTGATGATCTTCCCCACTAGATCCATTCCTCAACTAATCACTTGTTCTCTGGGGATCAGGATTTAACTTGGGTAAGTTCTGATCCTGCTGCTTGGCAGCATCAAGTTGTAGCTCCTACTCATTATCTCTCGCTGAGATGGTCATTGGTATTGGAGATAATGCAAGACAGTCTTTCCTTCTTTCTTCCCATAGTAGGGTATCTCCTGCTCCAGTTTGATTTGCAACATCCGGTTTCTCCAAGTACATTTGGCTACTAGTGTTCAGATCCAACTGGAATTCTCCGGATATGGACCTTGGATTCAAGGGCTTAGATCTAGCCAAAGATCCCTCATCTTTTCCGGACAAGGTGCCCTTGCAGTCATTTTGGTAGTAGTCCCTCGGTCTTCCCAGGTTTAGGTGTGGCGCACTTTCCTAATATATGCCAAGCTGGTTCGGAGACAGACTTCAGAATTTGTTCACTTCAGCTCCCCATAGGCTCAGTTCAGTCTTCTCAACAGTGTCCAAATAGAAATACTTCCCCTGCTCGCAGATGAAGATGTACTGGGGACAGATTAACTAAGAGGGCTTGGATGTTGGCTCGATATTGCACATGACTGAGCACTGTCAGAAGGTCATAATGAGATTTCCGCTGGGACTGATAAGCCAAGCAAAATATCCTGCAGAGTCCAGAGGTATGTTGCAAGTCTGTATCGATCAGGGCCTTCTTCTTAACAGGAATATAATGCTTGTAGGCACTTCGGACCTCGCAGGAATTCTCCCAAGGTGACCTTCGAGTTGGTACATGGGCACAGGTGGCCAATTCGGGTTCTTGGTAATAGGTGGTCAAATGTGCGTTCCTGGGGATATAGCTTCTCTGTCTGGGTTGTCTTCCTTTGATGGATGTAATTGAGCCCTGTTTCAGGATCTGGCCAATCACACTTCTGACACCACATGTGATGGGGCAGACCACCACACATAACCACGCTGACTCTGGTAGTAAGTACAAGGGTGTTTATTGGGACGTTACAAATAGTTTGGACCAAGGTTTCTCAGGTAGTTCTCAGGGCTGAGTGGTTTCTTGGGGCACTGGTGCTAAGGCCATCCCTCTTTCTCACCTACCCAGTCTGTTATCCTCTTCCCTAACCCAGGTGTCCTTAATGGGTGTAAGTACTATCGATTGGTGCCACCTGTGTTCTTTGCTCTTTTAGGGACTAAGTATGACTTCCCTAAGACGTGGGCTAAGCATCCCCCTTAGGGTCTTCTAGCTTTCCCTGACCTATCCCGCTTAGTAGTCTTAGGGCATTAGGGTGCTGCTGGTCTTCTTTGTCTTGTTGAAGGCCAGCATCTGCGCAGGTATGGTGGGTAGGGGAGGGGGTTGGCCCACACCCGAGCACTCTGGTCTGGTTAGGGTGGTCTCCCTGGCTTCCTCCCCCTGACAGAGCCACAACACTGGCCCTGTCACAAAGGATATATAGATTCACATCTGTATTCAGGCAGGCGTGATTGCATTGCTTTTTAAAACTTGAATCCCATTCGACTAGTTATTAAATTACCTATGTACACACCCAATCCAACAAGTGTACTGTATTCTTTGTGATAGTAATCATAATAGTTGACACACTAAATTGGGCACCAACTGTCATAATTGCCATCATGCCCTGCATGCCAGAGCCTAACCTCCACCCCAGTGATAGTCTAAATGCCCATCAGGGTTTGTCCACTAGGTTTTGCAGCATAGAAGAGTGCTGTACCCAATGCAGGTGTCTGGAGAAAGCTATATCTTTTTTTTTTTATAGTATAATGGTAAAACAAAGTTCACCTTTATCAAAATTTAAAAAAAGATCATACACAGCAATTAAAATCATGTTAAAACAAAACAATGAACACAATCAAAATATTGAACAGCATATGTTAAAAGGTTAAGAGTGAGCATCAAACCATCATTACACAATGTTACATTTCCATTATAAAAATAGAACCAAGAAACAAGAAAAAGACAAAGAAACAGATGAGGAAGGTCATCATATATCATCAAGGATTGGGAAAACGCTCCTCCATCCTTAATGCTTTTAAAAAGGGAACAACAGCAATTACAGTTGAGGTTGAGTGACCAGATAAAGAAGTGTCCCAAATCACTTCAGTGGCCCCAAACGTGGAAGCCTGAGACCATTTTTTTTAGATATTTCAATCTCAGCTCAGATTCAGCTGGACATGCAACAAATACTTTCTACAAAGTTTTGCAAACAGCCACATTCTCACAGAAGCGTCAACCCATGAGGGTCCCCTCCAACAGACCCATTCAAACCATCATTTGTTTAGTTGGAATCAAATTCCAGCAAAATCTCAGAAATGCACTTCGCAGCCATTTGGCAGGATGTAAAGCCAAGAACTTGGATAGGCAAACCAATTTCATGTGGTCAAAGTTCAGGAGGGAGAGCGACAGGAATGCATGCATTTTTTTCATAGTTGAAATCCAGTCCAGCTCATATAAGCATTTTTGTACTCTCTGGGGATTATCACACAATTCGGTTATAGAGCAGTTCACATCTCTTAAGACAGTACAACCATGATCATATATCCCGTTCACCCACATACTCATCCTCCCCTCAAGTATAGACGTCAGGTCCACATACAGGGAATCCCCCATGAGACAGAGAATTTTCCTCACCAGTGAAAGACATTTCCAATTAGCACAGGCCTGTAGTGATGTTATACCCAGCTCATACCAGATAGTATCCATTGGGACCACATTGGGGACCCTCAGGACTCAACGCCAGAACAAGGTTTCAAGACGGGGCAGGAGATCCATTAATGATAACAGATAGATGTCCATTCCTTACAAAATTTTAGGGATGAACTTCCCTTCATAATATTTGAGGGCAGACTTCAAGGTGTATTTACTATAACGGCTGTCCACCCTCACAAGTTGGTTTGTTAATAGCAGGGTATGGTTTCTCATCCAGTCTATCAGCTTTGTTCAACTAGGTGTAGCCTGAATATGAAATCCCAGGTAGACCAACTACAACTAGTGAAAACTCATAAGATTCTGCCCAATGCGCCATTTGAAGTTGACATTACCCCTCCCCTTGGAGCAACACAAGATCTTAGTTTTAGTAGTATTGATTTTAAGGGAGGGTTTCCCTGTGTAAACTGCAAATGTCAATAACCGCTGCATTCCTACTGGTGTACAATCAAAGATGAAGAAATCATTTGCGTAGGATAACCAATGCGGCCTGAACTGATCAATCGCTGGACTAACATATACAGCAGGTCTCATAGTCACCCACGTCCGACAGATAGAGGTTAAAAAGGCAGGGAGCCAAAACACAACCCTGCCTGACTTCCCTACCTGTCGGTATGAGGTGAGAAAGCCCACCCACACAATTCAGCAGTACCTGTATCTCTGAGTTGGCGTAAAGGCCAACCAAGAGTCATAGCAGTCCCTCTGGAATTCCCCACCATTGGAGCTTATTCCACAAAAGTTGGCGATCAACTGCATCGAATATTGCAATTAGGTGTATGGAGGATATATACACTGTTTTATATTTACCATTCCAGGCAAGATGCTGGATTACTTTGATGATGGAGCCATTCGAAGTGGTGCCAAGGTTTCTATGGAATCCAGTCTTCCACTTTGTCAATCTACCAGCAGCAACTGTCCACTCCTCCAGATCCAGAAGAGCTATAGGTCGATAGTTCAGTAGGTTCCTTTTCACAACCTTCTTAAATATGGGCACTATATGGGCCCTGGACCATGAGATTGGAACTTGGTCTAAGCTCACCACATTTTTAAACAGTGTACTCAGCACTAAAGCCCAGAGATATGGGTTAAGTTTGAATAAGTAATTTGATAGCTTATTGGAGCCAGAGACCTGCAAGGGGGTGATCTTTTTTATTACCTCAAATATAATCTCCGGTTCAAAAGCTGCAAGCTACATCCTTTCCCCTGCAGTAAATATTGTAAAGGGGATGCTTCCATTAGGCTGGGAATACAGTTAGGAAAAGCAGAGAAAGCAGCTGTTCTCCGAAACTGCGTTTATCTGTTTTTCAACCGATCTACTGAGCTCATTAATCACCAAAATGAATATGAGTTCTTATTCCGTAGGATCCTCAATAAAGCCTCTCAGTCTGTCTGGCCTATCCTACCCATGCTGCTATGCAGCCAGTTCCTATACGTTTGGCGTAAGCGCCTACGCAGACCAGCAACTGTATCCGGGGAAAGATCCAACCTATACTTTGATAACCTCAGATCTATCCTGAGCTCTCTTTTCTTGGCCGCCACCACCTTGTCATAGGCATGCACATGGTTCTTAAGACTCTTAGACCGCGCACCCCTACCCTGAGTCATCTGGGACAAGAGCAGATTAGTCATGAATTCCTCAAAGTTAGATGGACACACTGCCCATAACTTCCATCCACCCGTTGAGGCCTTCAGCACTTCAGCCACAGACTCGTTAACCCTCTTCACAAGGGCATCATTCCAAGATAGGCGAGTGCCAGATGGGCTGGTAACCAGAGTTCTACTCTACCATACAATCCCACGAGTACCCCGAGTTGAACCTGGCCACCAGCCTAGCATGATCGCTCAATGAGGTTTGTGAAACAATGAGTGTAACACACTTATCGAAAAGACAATCAGTGAAAAAAATATAATCAATGGTTGAGTGTGATGAGCCATTGGAGCAGGTAAAATGATGTGGGACACCCCACCATTGAGATCCCGCAAACCGAGTCCACTCATACTTCTCAGCCATTGCACACCGCTAAGTGTCTTTGGGTGAACTCTACACCTGCCCATGGTACCCCCGAAATCCTCCTAAATTATGCAATCGGAATTCAGGTCACCAACCAAAATTACTTGTCCCTCCACATATAGGCTACACCAATCATTGATGAGACATGTGGGGTGGTCCAGAAAGATGCATAGATCCAACACTTTCTCGTGCCAGTAAACGTTAACTATCCCAACTAACTCCATGTGTGTCTGTTAAATGCTATAAAACTCATTAACAGTCTGGACCACCCTAAGTCTGTCATTAAAGTGGACCAGGGTGAGCAGACCCACATATGGTTGGCCACGCTCCCCCTTCGTGGCTGACTGGGTACTCACTACACACCCATCCGGAATAGGAGGGGACTGTAACCAAGTTTCTTGGAGACAAACAACCCATTGAGCCTTGAATTCCCACCCACCACTTGATTGTTAATAAGTTCAGTGTGACCCTGTGTGTTCCATGACAAAATAGAAAAGGGGTCCGTCATCCTAATACTAACTGGCACGACAACTGATGGTTAATGCTTCATATTTCTAAGTAACCAGGACCAGCCATTTGAGGCTTCAGAAGCCTTCATTTTAGTTTTTAATACATGAACATCCATCTCCAGTTGTTCCTTTAAACCTGAGGGCTTGGTGACGCCCTCTACTGGGTGGGCGAGCCTCCACAAATTCTGTCACACACATTCTAATTGATTCTCTTTCGTACCGCACAAGGTCGACGACGAACTTCGAGTTGAAATAAACCACAGATCGATCAGTGCTGTGTCTCACAGGAAAGTGCACCCTCTTAATGTCAAATGTTGAAATACCTTTCAGATTGGGAAGCTCTGATAGCAAGCGTAAAATATATGTGTGCTTTAAGCTAACAGCCATATTCTCAGGGATGACACTTTCAAATAGGATACCAATACCCTTGTTCATATCTGTCACAGGGCTCATAACTTTTTTCCTGGTATCCTTAAGGGTGCTCGCAGCAACCAAACCAACCGGGCCACGCTCCCCCCCTCACCCATTATTCAACCAACTTTGGATCAACTGCTGACACTGCAAAATACTCCTATCTCCACAACACCCCACTTGAGCTTCCCTGAAAGTGTCAAAGTTTAGAGGTTGGAAGTTCCGAGTACCTTGGGGTAGTAAAGTCTGAATCGGGGGGTCAGCTGCTTCACACTTTCAGGGGCCATCACCCCTACTCTAGTTGAGGCCTCACTGGTCTCTGATAAATATGGGACGGTTGGACCTCCACCAGCAGGCGGTGTCACGGATACGGACTGGGCTACTAGTTTGGAGAGCCCCAGATCATTGTCCATGTCAAGCTGAGGAAACAGAGGCTTGAGAATTTAAGTCCACTGCTGTGTGCTTCCTTGATTTCTTCTTTAGGGCCCCTTCCATTTCCACACTTTCCTTCAAGAGAGCTTTGAGGGACCTTTGATGCCTGAGGGCCCAGGGAGGTGTCAGAGGATAAGTTAAGTACTTTAGAGACACCCCCGCCCGATGTGACACAAATATTTCTGACAAGCCACGGGTGCTTGGGTAGCCAACTGCAGGTTCATAGTTTCACAGTTGGGCCGTACCTTATGAGTAGAGGCCCTGCCAGCTTTCCACAATAGGACACTTTCCTCTGGTTGATCCACTTTCTGATTTGTCACCTTCTCACCCCGGGAGGCCACTTTAGTCCCCCTGGATTCAGGCCCATTAATTGCCATAACTACATTATGCTCTACTACGCCTTCTGGCGCACAAAATTGTTTGTTGATATTGATCATACTTTGAGTGAACAGAAACTCCTTCACTGTGGAATGCAATTTTATTTTATCAAACTTAAACAAAAGAGATTCCAACAAGAGTACTGCGTTGGATTTAGTTTCTAATTTTAGACTCTCAGACAGAAACCAAAACGCACAATACCTGGTTAATCTCCGCTAAGGAGTCGGTCCAAGGGGTGATTTCTCATTTTGCCTTATGAAGGGGACATCAGAATTATACTCAGAAGCTGAAGGGGGAGGAGCACCAATTGATGAGAGAGAATAATCAAAGTCTGGCACATACCTCTTGCCAAAATCAGGAGGCAAGTCTAGATAACTAGAACTCGCAGTACTTCCAATTGAAATAGATGGTGCGGAAAAAGTAATTCTGGGCACAGGTGACAACTTGACCGTTAATGCCTGTGAACTTGGATTAGAATGTCACAGGGTGATTTTATTAACTTTTGGTTGGAAAAAAGGCGGTGATCAATCCTTGAGGGCTAATTTTAGTATCCCTCTGTCCTCCAACATCAACCGTCAAAGGCAATAGCATTTTATTTGACAGCCCCCATCAGACCGGGAGGAGCCAACAGGCTTCCCTGGAACTGTAACCACACCCTCCAGTGTGGACAGCGGTAACGGCATGTTAGCTGCAGCCAAAATCTCCTTGTCCGATATGAGCGTGTAGTTCTCAAGCGGACATCATCAATTTACCACCCCTCTGACTGTACATGTGGGGTGTGGGGGCTAAACTTCTTCAGACCCAGACCCGTGGCAGTTATGAGAGTAGTTATTTCACAATAGTGTCCAGAGTAAACAGTGTGTAACTACTACGGCACTCACCCACTCCACTTGATTAGCCAGCCGCAAATTGCGGAAACGGTAAAGGAAGCCCAAGCTCCCCAAGTCCTCACAGCCCGCACTGACTGCACGGACTGCCACTCGCATGCCATTCCGCCCCACTATGCGGAAAATAGGAGATTTTGTACGTCGGCTCCTCCTCCACCAAAAAGCCACTGGGAATAGACGGCACACCAGGGAGCTTGCTGCACTTGCATGCCACTCCGCTGTATCTCTGCACTTAGTATAAGAGAAACCATTACCACTAAAGAACTGGACAGCAATATTGGGGCTCATTACGAGGTTGGTGGTAACCCCGTAATACTGTTTCCGCCGCCTGATATCCCGGTGCCACTGGGACATTACAAGTCATGGCGGCCGGGATAACAGGCTGTGGAAAACGTTAGTCCCCATCCCTGTGGAGTCTGATAGGACTCCATGGGAATTGTGACTTAGAAGCGCTGGCAATGTTGCTAACGGTGCCGGTGTTTCCGTGACAACTCGGCAGGTCAGACCAGTTCAGAAAGGGTGCCAGTACGTTGCTACTGGCACCCTTAATTCTGGGCCAGCAGACTTATAATGAGGCCCATTGTTGAGGGTCTGCCACTAGAGTATCTAGGAAACAATAGTTATTACCCTTGTGTGTGATAAACATTCTGTTATCAACATTACCCCTACAGATTTATTAGTCTAACAACAAATATTTGTACTTGCAGTACAGAGTCTATAATACCAATACATAGAAACACATTAATGATTCTCCCACTCTCTTGTTTGGCATGTATCCTTATTTAGTCTCTTGTAGAGATATTATAGGAGTGTTAAAATGAATATAGTCAAACAACATGCAATTCCCAATATTAGCAATAAAGTGATTGACTAGATACCTAGCACCCTACTCTTGTAAAATGTCAAATTTACCTACAACCAATCAACATTGTATGTGTTGCCATTGTGGCACAGTAAACATAAAATCATACGCACAATCATGGTGCTGTGTGTATTGGCTAACAGAGAAAAGGGTGGAACAAATGATCTGAAGGGGAGGTTCTTATATTGTGTAAACCAGTTGTTCAAGGCAGCAAGGGTCCTACATCTCAGTAGCAGCTGCAGGCAGGCCAGATCATTCCACACTCAGATGGGGACAGCACTTGGAGAACAAAGCTGTTACCAAAAGATTTACCTGCCCGAGTAAGAGAGCAAGCAGCAAATTTAATAATGGCTAGGCCATGACCGTAGTCTTACTTGGTGGCCCTAAAAATTACTTTGCCGATTTGTCCAAATTCTGATTTTTAATGTTTGCTTCAAACATTTTGAAGGAACACTAAATTATAGAGTTGAACTGCTTTGGAAAAAAGGACCAAACAAACTTTCATGTGCCTTCTTCACACTGGGAAAATAAACCGCTCATGGGGCTAAAACGTAGCACTCCGTGAAAAAAAATAGAATTTTGAGAATATTTTGGCAGCTGAATCAAGCGATTTTTGCCTTTTTTTTGCAGCATATATTTTTATTTTCCATGGTTACACTTGACGAGGAAAAACATAAACTCGAGTTAAGGTTTAGGTGAGGTTAGTCTTGTAAAACTTTAATAGTAGCATAGCAGAAGATGACACAGGAATGTACACATACCATGACAGCCACAAACAAATGTACCAATCACATGCACCCCATCCTACTGTGTCTTAGCTTATATATATTTCCTAACACGTTGGAGTCCATGTGCATGACATCGAATTTAAGAATTTATGATTTTATATATGAAGGTTCTCTGGTTCTCGAATTATCTTCATGGTGTCTCCACATACAAGTAATGATTTTAAAACCCCTCCAGATATTCTCTAGCCCCTCGAATCAGTGCAAATGTGTGTGTTTTTTAATTGAATGTATAACCTTTGTTGTGATTCTATTTGAAGTTGAGTCAGCCTGTGCTGGACAGTACATTTGGCAACATGAGCAAGGTTTTGTAAACAAAGCTTAGTGCAATGGCTAATAAGCAAATTAACATATTCACGTTTCTGCATGCCAGAGCGGAATTGCATTTTTCAAGCAAGCCTACAAGTTTTTCAAGATGGATTCCTGTAATTCACCAAGGCCAGTGCAAGACTATATGGCCTAGTCTAGGAGTAGTACGGTAATTTCACAATTGCTCTATTTTTATTGATTACCAAAGCATTGCTTTCTACCGTTCGTATGCTTCTTAATTTTGACTTACATTTTTCTCCCCTTTCAGACCCATATTACTCTTATCACATCTAACCTTCTGGGCAAACACCTCAAATATACATAAATCTCCACCCAGTATTTCTCCTGAAGTTTTCATCAAAACAGCCTCTCCTTATCATTCAATGCATTTTTGTTTTTCTTTGCCAAGCTGTTCAATAAACATTTAACCATCAGGAATAGGCAATACAAATCCACAGAAATTCAATAAATAACTATATCCTATGTAATATGGAGGCTCTCAGTTAGCCAATTGAACTTGCCAACCAGAACCAGAAAGACCATCCAGTGTAAGAATTTTCTTGGTGTGTTATGGCCACAGTCTTTGAAATGTGAGTTGTAATGTCGATGATGTCACCACCATAGTGTGGGGTAGATGTACAACATTCTGATTCCGTGAAAGCACAGATACCTCCTCTAGAGGCCAATATGATATGTAGGGCCATTCGATTTTGCAATACCATAATATGAATAGCTGATTGTTCATGTGTAATCCGTGAAAGGAACAGA
The DNA here is from genome assembly GCF_040938575.1 of Ambystoma mexicanum. NCBI lineage: Eukaryota > Metazoa > Chordata > Amphibia > Caudata > Ambystomatidae > Ambystoma > Ambystoma mexicanum. The sequence goes on along the minus strand of NC_090926.1, from coordinate 1,037,666,483 downwards.
ATAGTCTTATTGGCTACTCTCTCCAATAATAGGAAAACCACAAGATTTTATCGCTGTTCAATGTGACGCCTTCTCCAGGCATTGTGTATACCATGCTACCAATGAACATTTCCTAACCAGGTTCCCTCTTTCTTCTTGGTAGAATGTAAATTGGATGTGTATCTAATGTTGGGTAGTATATACAGCATACAACAACTTCCACTCTAATCTATGGGTAACCATTTGTAAGCATTTATCCCAGAGATGAAATACGTAACCTTGCCAGAATTGACAAATGTAAATCCTTTATGAAAGGAAAAGGTAACATTGTTTATAATCACACTAGTACTGGTTGATATGTAATATCTGCATCGGCTCATACCTATGAATATAAAACCGTTATTAGTGTAGCAGAGGAGGCCTGCAGCAGGACAAGATAGATGTATTGCATCAGGGTTTTTCAGGAGCTAGTCTGGGGAGGGAGAATTTAGAGGAGCTGAAAATTCCAGCTGAAAATAATGACCAGAACAGTGCTTGTGACCTTTTGTTCAGGAAACCAGACCATGGTGGCTGCAAATGTCACCCCAATTAAAATGAACAGGAGATGCAGGAAATCCTGAAGCTAAATCATGGAAGAAGTAAGCACAGACCCAGCAATCAGATACATTCTGAATGCAGGCGTACTGCCATGATGCATGCAAGAAAGCATTTTTACTTTCAGCTCATAGATGTGCATCAGGACATTGTGATTCGTGGCAGTAGATATTAAAGATGGTGACTCTTATTCAGTGATTTTGCAATCAGAAATAAAACAGTGAAATCCCCAGTTTTAGTTTGGGCTATTAGGTGGCGCTGAAAGCACTAGCTTTAAATCGAAACTATTGTCATTAACATAAGAGCTTCAAATATGAGCTTTGAATGAGGGTCTGTAATGCTTTTCCAATGGACATATATTTGAGGAGGGATACACAGTTGTAATCCCTCACATTCCCTGCCCCTAGCCAATGTAATCCCTATGGTTAATCACACCCATTCCTGCCCATCTCAGAACTCTTTGAATTTTTTTTTAGCTCTTTCATGGAGACAGCCATCTTGGATGACTGTCTCTAAGGAAGCTCTCTGGAAACAAGGCAAAACAAGGCAAAACTAGCGGCCATCTTTGAATGGGAAAGATGCCATGCATCTTCCAAATAAAATGATATATTGTTTAAAATAGCTAAAGGAGACATGCTCCTGTATGCTTCTGTATCTACCTCTTTATTATTACATTAATTGTGCTACATTCGAATATAAAAAGCATCAATAACTCGTCAGACTTTTTAAAAAACAGTTTATGAAAACAATACTACTTTTTTAAAAAGCGCAAGCTCCACCTGCCTGTACGCAGATCTACATTGAAAGATCGTATTCCGAAAAGCTTGAGTTACAAAATAGCAGAGCCGACTTGCTCGCAACTTGGGCTTTTTTCAGAATTTCTCTATTTGTCCCCCACTGTACATTTAATGTATGCGAGGGACACCCCTGTAACGCCCGTAGCCCATAACGCTGAACTAAGGGAGCAGGGGATACCCTGCTCCCCCTGTTTGGCATTATTGGCTACAATTATTTTGACGAAGCCGAAAGAGCAATAAAGACGCATTTATTTTCGGGCTTTTCATCCGAAACACATGTGCGCGGGTGCCAATGGCTGTGTCTGCAGTGCTCTCTCGAGCGACGAGTCATAGTTGCTTAGCAACCATATCTCATCTGATATCCGTGTAGAACCGGCAACCAACAGGTTGGTTCAGTGCTCACCATCCCTTCCTGTCTCTCTGTGGCTTCTGCCACCAAATGTATCTTCATGTGGGCTCGGGAGGTATTCTGGCTCTAACAGTGTTGTTCTGATTCTGTATGGTCGATCTCAGCAGCTCCAGGATGTGGGGCATGCAATGCTATTGGAGTATTTTCTGGTTGTGTAAACTCTTATTGCATTGATAACAGAGGCTGCTGTTGTGAATTATTGATTGGTGCAGTGCATTTCAACACTTCTGTGATAGTTTTGCTTTACGGCACGTACGTGTCTTTTTCTGTTTCATCTGGCTTATTTCCAAATGCTCTGCCAAACAAAAGGTGCATTAAAACAGTTTGGATTAAAACAATCCGCTTCCCATCATTTCCGAGTGCTGTATATATTGGTTTCAAAGCAAAAAGAAAACAATAGGAAAGGTTTTTTTCTGGTCAAATTACGGAATTTCAACTACACAACACTGCCTTGAACATGTGTGTGTAGCATTTTCTGAGAGGCAGAAGGGAGGGCTCCGCTCAATGGATCTGAGGGGAAGTTTCTGCCATCTGATCAGCGCCACTCACAAATCTGCTGCCACAGCACTAAGGGGCAAGGAAATGTGCATGTCATCAGTACAATCATGAAATCTGCAAGTACATTCCAGGGTCCTGTGTCTCGCCCACCCTGTACAATATTTTCACCAAGCCCCTTTTCGATCATCTGGATCATCTCGGTATCACCTACACCAACTATGCAGATGATACCCAGATCCTCCTCCCACTTTCAGGGGATTATGACAAGGATTTGGCCTTGGTGAACAGAGTGTACATCATCATCCAGGCATGGAGGGCCACGCATGGTCTATTACCGAATGATGATAAAACAGAACTCATCATTTTGGGCACCCCCACAAACCTAAAAAAACTAGGACCTGACTACTCCTCATTCTTAATTGACAGCAACCGCATTAAGGTAGAAAAGGAGGTAAAAACATTTGGTTTTTATCTCGACTCAACTCTCTCCTTTGCCAAACAGGTCAATTCACTAGCGTCCACCATGGCATACACGTGTAAACTTATCAGAACCGGTAAGCCATTTCTCTCTAACAGCAGCTGCACCATCCTGGCCAGAGCCCTCATCCTGTCCCTCCTGGACTACTGCAACGCCCTTTACATAGGCTCTACCAAATCCATTGTCAGAAGAATCCAAATGTTACAAAATAATGCCCTTAGAGCGGCATTAGGCATTTCCAGGAGAGATCACATTTCCGAGAGCAGTCGTCAGGACAACTGGCTCAAGACTAATGACAAAATCCTTCTAAAAACCCTGTCGCTCACCCATAAATCTCTCAAAGCTGCCCCAATCTACCTTGCTGAGAGATTCCATAAACAGACTTCCCTGAGACCATCCACATCAGTAAACAGGGATCGCTTGTCCATCCCTAGATTTAAACTATCCACGATTGGAGGCAACAGTTTCCCTGTGAAAGCGGCCAAATTATGGAACTCTTTGCCTTCTTCACTGAGATTAGACCAATCTTACCAAAACTTTAGAACTAACATCATCCTGTGGCTGAAATCCAATGACCACTAAACTGTACAAAATTGAACCCGCAAGGCATAAAATAAGCGGTATCGCATCGCAATTTGCAATACGATACTGCTGTTTTGCTGTGTATTTACACAATCATGTCGCACTAACTGCGAGATGATTTCCACAGATACAGCTAATAAAAAAAAATTGGCTAATAAAAAAAAAGATTGTGCCTTTAGTCTGCCTCTGTGCACAGCGTGCACTGCAGGCGAGGCAGAAGCACCCAGGCTGGGCTAAAAACATTGTATCAATGTTATTAGCCCAGCCCGGATGCGGCGTCATTACATCGTGAGAGGAGGATCTCAGCCCTCCTCTCACACTCTGCTTCCGATAAATAGGTAAGGTCGAGAGGTGCTAGGAGAGGTTTGGGTGGGGGAGCCGGGCCCTTTTGAGGCAAATCTTTTCGGTGCTGCTGGGCCTGGGTGTAGGTTGCTGACAATAATATTTCTCCCGCCTGTTTGGGCGGGAGAAATATAATTCTCAGCCACTTGCTAACACCTAGCACCCGCAGTAATTACATTATGTTTATAAAATGGCAATGGTAGCAACTGCTAGTTGGCCACCAGTTCGGAGTACACAGCAACTCTCTTCACTGGCTGTACTTGCACAGGCACTGAGCATGCACCAGCAGGGGCCATCAAGATGCAGGGGCAAATTAAGCACATGCCTACTAGGCAAGCCAGCAGGGCCTAGTATTCTACAATGGGTGCAACCACTACAGCAGGGGTCTGCAACCTGGGGCTATCCACATGTTTCAGACTACAACTCCAATGATCACTCAGCATTGATAATGCAAGTTAGGATGGATGGGTGTTGCAGTCCAAAACATCTTGAGAGCCAAAGGTTGCAGACCCCTGCTTTATAGCTTCCATTTAAGGCCACTGGTCAGACATGATCATGTTTTCTCCAGCCCAAGTCTCCTGCGGGCGGAGACTGAGATCTAGTGACACTTGCAGAGGCATAGGTGAAGGGCTCGCCAACATTGGGGGGCTTGGTGCTGAGAGATGACTTTGCACATTAGTGAGCTTTTTCGTACACGCTGTAACTGTTGTGAAATGGATAAAGCAGTCGAGAATGAAAATCTATTGTGAACAAGAAGTCTGCGCCACAAGTGAGCCTTAGTATGTTGGTGTAACCTTTGCCTAATACACAACCCATCAAACAGCACAATATGGAAAGATGTTCAAATGTCGAAAATGTATAATTCTGAATGGTAATTTAGCACCAAATTCAATGACCTAACTTCACAGAAGGCATAAATTATACAGAGCTAGTAAGCGACGTTTGCCACTGCTCTGTAGCAGCAGCCCAGGCAGTACATATTTATTGCAAGTTGAACACTGAATGATATGGTGACTGATAGCCCCCTTGGTCTGAGAGGCAGAAGCTGTGTGATGGCGTTACATTCTGCCACTTGCCTTCACTGCTGGTTACCCAAGGGTTGTCCCGGCAAGAGAGCAGGACAGAGTCAAGTAGCTGTCAGGTGAAGTCAGTGGATTGGTCTGAGCCCAATCAAAGTAATCACCTACTAGTCCACTGTACAGACAGACTAATGTGTTGCATGCTTTATCCTGGAGCTTGCCTTAGAGCCACATTAATTACTTGCCACTGTAAAAAGCAGTAGAATATGTCACTGAAACCTGTAGTGAGGTAGGACTGCTTACAAAGCAGTAGCCTACTGCCTAAATCTGTATGGCTGGCAAGCATGTCACTCTACACCCAGCACCCACAGTAAGCAGCATCAGACTTGGGTGAAGAAGTGTGCCCCCCTCACCCCTCACTGCTGATGGTGGAAACGGTGGGGCAGGGTCAGACTGAGGCATACAATTGTCTCAGGCACCAACGAAAAGTGCTCCAAAGTTGCAAATCAATGGGAATTAATTCCTGTGATGCTGTTTGAATAACCCAAGGGGGTCGTTTCTGATCAAATGTGATGCAAATTGTACAACAATATTCAGCAACAGTCCAGTAACTCATCAAACTGGCCCACATTGGCAAAAAAGGTGGCCCACTTATACCCAAAAAATGGGCCCACACAAGCATTTTGCGTTTTTGGCTAAGCCATGGGCCTATTGCCCTATAGGCCAGTCCGAGCAGCCTGCAGTGGTGCATGGAGGTTAGCTGCCAAATGTATCACGAGACAGGCAGCCAGGGCCAGCAGGAAGCTTTACACTGGCCACATCTTTAATGTGAGCACTGCAAAGCGCCTATTAAAAGCCCCAGAACAAAAATTGTGACTTTTTTTGCTGTGTTTTGCGGACTGGAAACATGGGGGCAGTTGCTGGACCCCCTTCCCCCAGAGGCTCGAGGCCTCTTGTTTGTAAAGGCGAAAGGCCCCAACGCTGTCCCCGATTGATGGGCTAGGTGTTAGCAGGTGGCTGCGCTGGCATTTGTACGGGTGGGAGAAATATAATTTTCACTCCATAGCGGGTGCTGAGGGGCCATGTCGATTCTCGAGGTACCCCCAGAGTGAGTGTGCATTGTTGTGGGTAGGTAATGAGTTGCTTTTTGCTTATCTTGTAGGAATTGGTCTGCAGTGTAGAGGAAGATTAGGCAGAGAGGACCTTCCCACTAACAACGGGCATGAGAGGTAAGCAAAGCCTAGCCCAACTTTTTGTTCTAAAAATATCTTTTTAATGTAAACTATTCAAAGGCCTTCTGTAAGCAGGATCATTTTTGGTGCAGGTGGCCGCGCTGGAAATTAATTTTTTCCTGCTCGTTTGGGTGGGAGAAATATCAATACCAGCCACTTGCTTGCACTCAGCCCCGCACTGAAAGCACTGCCGGTGCTGGCAGAAAGCCTTCTAAATATTCTTTCAATCACAATTTAAAGAATATTAGAATGCTTTCTGAGCAGGATGTGTTAAAATTGCAGGGCTGTGTGCATTTGGTGGGCAAAATGTTTGTCCCAGAGCCCTTTGCAAGCACGCAGCTCTGCATTGATAAAGCCTGAAGGCTAAATGTGTTCTTTCCTGTCAGCAGCAACTACGTCTTGCAATAATAGATTTGTGATCATCATGTTAGCACTTGAATCAGAATAGTGCTTGGAAGCAAGAGGAGACAGAAGACCATTTAGCATTAAAGCTGTCAAGAGTCACACAATGTGTAAATAAGTTAGATACCTTAAACACCACATTTGCACAGAAAGTGACGCAAAGCTAGCTAGTTCTTTTTAAAGCGAAGTTCATCCATGTGATCAAACATGGTTTTGCATTCTGAGATGTGTAGTCTTCGGTTTGGGTGGTACAAATACTCCAAGGAGGTACTTTGCAAATAAACTAGACCAGTGTGGCTCTTGTTTAACCCAAAACTAATGTGTACTAATTAGAGTTTGGAGGTTTGTGGCAGGTAAGTTAAATTGCTGGCAATTCTGGCTTCGCTGCTTAACCAAAGCATGTGATCCTGTGCAAATCATTTGACCCACCAAGTGCTGGCAAGAACAGAAATTTGAATTTTCTCCATAGGCAATGTCAGTGGCCTCAGCCCTACAGATAAGGGGTATATCAGCCCCTTTTCCTCCCTTGAAAAAGGCAAATACACCCAACAAAAATATGTGCCCCTGCTTTCACCCACACAGTCCCATGTAGATTATGTTTGGATCAGTAGTACCACAGGAAGAAACTAGGGTTATATATGTAACTTGATATCATAAAATAAAAAATGCACATGCTCACACTATTAAGTCTTTAATTGATGTCTTGTTAACAATATGAAGGACACAGCACTGTGCTGCAACACTGACTGCATGACCCAGCTACACATCCTTGAACTGAAAAATGTTTTTAGAGCTTTATTTGTTTGGCCATTCATGCAGCAAACCTTTACATTTTACAGACATTGCACTGATGTTATACTTCAGAGATACATAGAAATCATTTCTGTATTCTTGCAAATTCTATATCTTGGGGTACAACTAATTCTGGTGACATTAATATTAGTACAAAATTGCTAATCAAATAAATTCATTCGCTATTTTTTTTTTAATTTTTTTTTTTTATTTAATTGTATGACAATTTTTACAAAAAAGAGAACAGAAAGCCATTTCTGGACTCCTGTCTACAAACTTCCATAAGACAAATCCATGATTTGGCTTTAGCTTCCTGAGTCCCTGCATACAGAGCAAAGAAACCTTCAGTTGGTTCACAGTTAGGCATTTTCAGTAACTTCTTCCAGAAGCAGTTTTCTTCTACTATAATTTCAGAGATTTGAGAAACAAAGCCACTCCTATGACACATTGTTTATTGTTCCCATTAGTCAACAGTGACCAGAGATTTTCCAAGTCTAGGGTTGAGTAGTGCTTCAACGGGTCCATGAGAAACCAAGACTTTTCCGTTACCAAACTGGAACACTCCATTATCAAGTGCTTTGTACTTTCTGTGTTTTCCTTTGAATTGCAGAAGCGGCATATGTTCGATGTCACTTGTTTACGAATTGCGAGGATCTCATTGGTTTTCAGTTGGTTTAGTTTAAATCTTAAGAACATTTGTTGTAACCGAACGTTGTTTAGTCGGAGATTATTTTCTGACATACAGGCTACCAAGTTATCAAGTTGGTGTTGAAGGCCTATGGTCGTCAAATCCATCAGGATGATGTCATCGGCATACAGTAGACGATCGATCTTCTCACCTCCCAGTGACGGTGGGAAATGCCTTACCATGTGGATTGATTCCATGTAATCTGCAATATAGGAGTTATATAAAGAAGGAGCCAAAGGGCAGCCTTGTTTAACTCCTCGTGTTGTCCTGATCTCCTCAGATAGACGTCCGTCTGCACTGAGGCGAACTCGTATGGAGGTATCTTGATGTAGAGCCTTTATGGGGTTTAAGATTGAGTCTGGACAACCTTTTGCTTCTAGTTTCGCCCAGAGGTGCTGCCTGTTGACCTGGTCAACGGCTTGGACCAGGTCAATGAAGACAACGTAGATCGGAAGGCCACCTTGTAGAACTTTTGCCTTCAGTGCGCTCATGAGCAAGATGTTGGTGGTTGTCCCTGAGTTTCTAATAAAACCATTCTAAAGGGGTCCATTGCATTGGTGGAACGAGACCAGTTTTGAAAAGCATCCAGTACAAGAGACGAAAACATTTTACCCATGACATCTAATAGGGCAATAGGCCTGTACTGATTTGGATCATCAGTTGCGCCTCTTTTAAAGATAGGTACAATGTTTGCCTTTTGCCAGGTCGGTGGAATTTCCTTAGTCCGATTACAGTTTGAGAAAAGCTTGCTCATGATATTGGCCCAAAACTCAGGATGTTTTTTATGTTCCAAATTGCTGATACCATCAGGACCGGGAGCCCTTGAGTTATTCAATTTCTTGAGTTTGTTTAGGATTGAATCTTTGTCATCAGGGATGGTCCACGGGGTATTAATTTTGTGGTATTCTCTACTAGGAGATTTTATTTTATTCTCATCCGTGATTGGTGCAAATAGTTTTGAAAAGTGATCAATCCAGCGGGCCTCACCCACATTGTTCTGGATGTTGTCATTGATGTTACTGTGTGTACCCTTAATCAGGTTCCAGAATTCCTTTGGCTTATTTCCACAGATGGCAGACAACATTTGTTGTGAGTCATTCAGGTATAGTTTATGACGATAGTGCAAGAGCCAGCTTCTGTAATCGCGCACTGCCTTTGACCAAATTGCCAGATTCTCGGAAGATGGCACCTTTTGATACAGTTTCTTTAGCCTTCTATGCTCCTTCCTTTTCTCTACCAGATCTTTGCTATAAGAATGTGGATGATCTTTCTTTGAAGTAGATGTTTTTGCTGTAGTCATGAGGAATCTGGTTAATAAGGGTGTATAGCCAAGGTCGATCCCGTTCTTTCTTGCATTTGCTGTGGTCTTAATTCGGGATCGTGTCAGTTGGGTTTCTAGTTCAAGCAACCCTTTTTCAGAGATCTTAACTCGTTTGCCCCTCTCCGCTGTCTCACGTGACAGAGGGCACAAGAACATTTGAGATCTGGACGCCCAGCCTTCTATGATTAGGAGGTTGTGATCGTTAAAGATTGTAGGTCTGATTGCGAAGGAATGGATCTCCAGCAAGATGTCTCTTGAGACAAATATATGATCTATTGTCCCTTTTTGATCACCTCTTTGCCATGACGGGATCGGCAGGTTTGCTTTGGAATGCTGCCAGTGAAGATTATACATGTCCCTATCAGACATTATCTTTTCAAGAAATGTCCCTCTATCCCATGCTAGGGATTTTTGATTTTGCAGTTTTGAACGGTTTCCAATCCCTTCACATATGGCATTGAGGTCACCATTTATAATCGTACTGTAATCGTTCCTTTTTTGCTGGGCTTCATCCAGGACATTTTGAAGATCATTTGTGAAGTCTTCATTCGTTGTTGTCTCAGGGTTCCAATATATATTTATTAAGTGAACTGTGCTTTCTTTTTGGTCAGTAGAGAAGAGTTTTCTTGTAAGTATTGAGGCCTGGATCCAGTCCGGTGTCGGGAGGATTTCAGAAATGTCCACACCCGATCCGGCTCTGACCGCTGTGATAAGACCAGCTGAAGGACGTCCTGTTAGACCTTTCTTAGCACTCGTAAATATTATTTCAAACCCATCCAGCTGGGGTTTGGTGGTCAACCAGGTCTCCTGCAGGCACAGAACATCAAAGTTGCCCAGGTTGACATCGGTTTCCTTGGTAAAATGGGCAAAGCCACTCATATTCCAGCAGCCCAATTTTAGCAGTTTTAGCGGGGATGTTTGCTTCTCGGTGACCTTTTCCTGGAATATCTGTAGCTGGATCTTCTTTTCCGGGACTCGTTGCTAATGCTTTTTCCTTGAATTGGAGTCGGCTTTAGGCCAGGTCCAAGGTTCAACTTGGTTTGCCCCTGGTGTTCCCTGGCTGCTTCGACCTTGGTCATTTCGAGAGGTTTGCTGGGGCCTTTTGCTCCGGGTATCAATCTGTTCCCGCCTGCGTTCGGACAGGAGATTTTCCCCAGATCCTTCTCTTTCCCCCTGATTGGGGCTGTGGGTTCCTGATTTGCTTGTTAATTGAGCGGACTGCGAAGGACGAGCGTGAGACATCCTGCTAATCTAGCGGATGCGATTGTCCTTGGTCGTCTTCAGGGTGTCCTTTTGTTTACTTATTTCACTTTCAGTTCTTTTAACTGAGTCTTCTTGTTTGTTAGAGCGTCTGATTTCCGATAGTTCGAAAACCCACTGACAACAGTTTGTCAGATTATCTCATTAGATGAAGCTTGATAATTTCGGAATTTAGATGTATGTAGGAGTAGTCAGTTCTGCCCGACGTAGTTGGCTCCACCATCCAGAGATCCTTATTTTGGATATTCTTCAGGCTTGGAATTTGGGTTAAGATTTTGATGATATTAGTTCTGTTCATGATCAGGCCGTCCTGCTTTGACTTGATATTTTTCAGCCTTAGCGTATAGTCACTCACAATTTGCTTTGATTCCGTTTTCCGATCATGATCTGGGTCCGATCTGCTCTTTTCCTTTTGCTTCTTGTTCACCTGAGAGATATATTGCAAATATGAATCTGAGGCCTTTTTTCCTGTTTCGTTGCTAGGCTTTCCAGTCTTTTTCTGATCATCGTTTTCATCCCGTGTCCGAGAGTGGACTGATGTATGGGAATATTTATTCCTTTTCCATATGTTTGTACTTACTCTGCGCACCCTATCAGGTCTTTTTTCCTCAGGGGCCCTGGACCTTGGTTTTGTGGTGTCCACGGACTCTACTTTTTAAAGTCTTTGGGGATGCTCGGGGGACTTTGACCGCGAAACAGAGAGTTCGTAAATTTGTACTTTGTTTGGTGGTTCATTTTTAGGGGAGTCTGTAATCCCTTTGTTAGCCTTTCTCTTTGATGGTTTTTTTTGGGTTATTTTCAAACCCAATCTCATCCACTGTCAGAATACTCCAGTCTGACTGCTCCTCAACAACAAGGACAGGGACAGTTTCCTTTATGCAGTGGTTTCGTTTTTCGGACGCACGATTCTGGTACGAGCTGGCTAACTTCTTAGGTTTGGCACGGGGGCCTTCTCTCTTGGCAGCAGCCTTGGGCTGCCTCATCTGGATTTGCGAGCCCAATATAGCTTGTAACATGTTGTTGTCCCTCTCGGGGTTTCGATTTACTATCGACTTTTGCTGGGTAAATATGCCATATGTAAAGTTCTTAGGATTTGTGTCAAGGCCTTTATTAGTTCTTCGCGCACCTTCTGCAGTCTTTATATAGGAAAAGGGATTTGGTGCTTGTTTTTCGACAGCTTCTATAACCATAGTTTGAGTGGACACTGGATGTTCATCTTCCTCCTCTAGTATGGCAATGATGGCGTCTAAAGTCTCAGCTCCTTGTTTGCATATTGGAATATCAAGGTCTCTGTCCTGTTGAGATGACGGTCCAGTTATCTCATGTATAGTGGAAGACAAAGCTGCCGGTGGAGCATTAGTGTGTTGCAATCGTCGGTTTGAGCGGTCGTCCACAGATGGCTGAAATTCAGGCAGATGGTAGCAACAGCCGGATTCGGCCGGCCTTTTCCTCCCGGCTCTTTTGACACCTTCAGATCCTTGGGACCCCATAATGTAGCCTTCAAGGTACTGTAATTTTGACTGCATGGAGGCCAGCATGGATACCTGGTCACGGAGCGTGTCATTACTGCTCTCATAGAGCTTGGTAAACGGTGTCATTCCAATCATTACTGTGGACATTATGGTTGTTAAGTCCAGCTTCTGTTGATCAGGGTTTTGCGGAGGGGACTGTTGAGATCCGCTAAGTCTCCGCATAGGTATTGAAGTGTATTTTTGTAAATTTATTGTCGCTGTCTTTCTGAGAGTTGTTTTGATCAGGTTCCTTTGTCCACGCAGAAATTCTTGTTGTTGGAGATTGAACCAAGACTGCCTGCAGCCCAGGGCTCTCCACGATCCTCGGCTCTTCATTTCGTGAATCTGGGGCATGGTGTCAGGTACTGTCAGGTTGGAGCGACATTCTTTTACATACAGTATCATATACTCATTTACATTGGGTCAGGGGAGACACATATTTAGTATAGAAAGGTTTTGGGAAGTTATTATGGGTTATATTTTTAAACAGCCAATTTTGCCCTTACCCTTCATTGCAGTCTATGGAAAATGCCCCAAGCCAAGATGGAGGTTCTCAGTCTAAATTCTAATTGGCTGGAGATTGTTTATAGGGAGGACAGTGAACATTCTAAACTGCCTTTCATCATCTTTGCCCAGCTGAGAGGTTGTGTGCTTTGCAGCTCCTGCTTAACTTGTTCAAGGGTGTCAAGTTTCAAGCGGTCGAGCGGCATCTTTGAAAATATAACAGGAGTCGTGTATGGAGTTTGGTGGAGACACAGGACAGGAGTGAGAAATTTCCAATTTTCTGAGAAAAGAAGTTTTCAAGTCTCAATCACAAGATAAGTGACTTTCCATGTTTTGATGAACTTTGTAAAAAGGTTATATTAATTTAAAAGGATTGAAATCGCAAATCTGTATCTAAAACTGAAGCGCGTACGTTTGTTTTCTTTCCTACGTATCATTTCAAACTAGCGTGTGATTTTTTTCCCGTTACTTTGAGCCTGCGCGTGTGACTCTGCGCGTGCTAGTGAAGCGCGAGCGTGAACTTTGGACTTGCGTTTTCTGTTCATATACGCGAGGGTTTTTTCTACATGAGTTCGCGTGTGTGTTATATTATGCGTTTCGTATCTGCGCGTGCGCAAGAACAAATCTATGTGGTGCTTTCGCGCGAGCTCACAGAAGTGTCACGTGATAAAATAAAAGCGCGTGTGCTTTTTCCCGCGATTTGGTTTTTGCGCGTATGCATATTTTTTCGTGAGTTGGACTTCAGCGCGAGTGAGTTTTACTCGCGTCTTGGACTTTACAGCGTGTGCGTCTTAACCGCGAATTGGATTTTCAGCGCGTGTGCGTATTTCCCGCGACTTGGATTAAAGCGCGTGTGTTTTATCCCGCGGTTTGGATTTTCAGCGTGTATGCGTTTTACCCGCGGTTTGGATTTAGCGCGTGTGCTGGATTTTCCACGTGAAGATTTTATCGCAAGTTTAAAATTCGTTCCTGAGTAAAAGACACTCTAAAAAGAAAATATAAAAACAAATACAAAAACTTAAAAGAACTTCCTTAAACTTATTTGAAGAACTTTAGACCTTGTTCAAGAATCTTGAGAAGACGAACTACAAAGTTAAATATTACATTCATGGACCTGCTGAGAAGGCTGAATGATCTTTAAGATTCTGGTCAAAGAGGAAGGAAGTCTTGTCTGCTTATCACTTCTCTGGGCATACTGAAGAGAAGTACCAGGTATGGTTTTTGACTATTTTGGTTAAGGATATAGAGTTTAAGGTTAGTATAGTAACCCATTGAGTAATGAGGTGTATTACATGTTTATGTTTTAACTACAGGTGAAGAACCAGCGAGTTGATAGCTTCCAGCCTGGTGTTTGTTTATTTGTCCCTTCCCCCTTTCCCCTGGAAGTGAGGTAAACTGAGCGGTTATATATATTATCAGCTCAGAGTGCCACATTTTGGGTGGATTGTCGGGGGTACAGCAGCTTCCGCAGACACCAGGATCTCAGCCTGACACATGGTAGCTGTGTTCAGGAGAAATTTCTTGCAGACTAGGACTTGACTTTTGTTTCGGGCACCACTCTTCAGTATTCTCAATTTCAGTTCTTGTATCGCCAGGGAATTTTTCTTGGTTACTTTTTTCCCTAGTCCCTTCCTGAGGATCTACATTTTCATCCATCAGTGTGGGTTTGTTGGAGTAATGCCATCTGAGTGGCGGTACAACAGCTGCCGGGGTCACGGGTAAAGTGGTTTCTAAAGGTTCCGAGATTGTGGTGACTTCCTCTACGGGGCATATCATTGGAGAATCAACATTGGAGAAACGTTGGAGAATCAACCTCTGCATCGACCAGGGTCTCTAGGATTAACCAATCTGATAGCTCCTGCTGAGGATTTAGACGGATCTCTGTCTTTTTCCTGAAGAAGTCATTTAGAGCTGTCACTGTAAAGGGCTTGGTTGGTCCAATCTTTGGGCCCATTTTCTTGCTTGGGGGGACCTTGAGTCTTGAGGTCACTCTTCTTCTCACCTTGTTGTGGTTGTAACGGTGAGTTTTCGTGGTCGTCGTTGGGAGTAGTTTATGTTGCTCCTCATTTTGGACTTCTTCTTTTTCTTTTTTTTTTTGGTAAAATTACCATTTGCATACAAGCAACTGCAAGGTTTTCGGGATTTTCACTAGAAGTGCCAGGTTCCTTAGCAGATTTGATTTCATCATTGTTGTTGCAGAGAGCAGGATCATGTACAGCTGGATTTTGATGGCATCTTTTACAATTCTGTAGCTCTCCGTTATTTCTGTTGACTCCGGTTAGTGTTGTATGAACCTCCTCTGTGCAGCCCTCCCGGTCTTCTAATGTTAGAACACGGTGCACTTGAACAGCACAAACAGTTTCCACTGGGCCCTTCATTGGATGTATCATTTCATCCTGGTCAGTTCTCACAGGGCTTATGTGCTGAGGTGCTTTATCTTCGGTAGTGATAGTCGACTGGGGGCATAACACAGTGGAGCTTTCGTCCCGATCAGAGTTTTCATCCAGCTTCTCTGGGATCAGTGTGCATACGGCTACATTCAAGTGGCTTGTCCGTTTGCGTATCGTCTGAGGCCCCTCTCCTGAGGGGGGGGATACACACAGACTGGGAAATCGAACCGGCCACCTCAGCGAGAGTCGTTGGCAAGATCTCTGCTTGCAGGGATTCGCTCTGCGTGCCATGCTGAGATCATTTCCAGCCTCAGAGATGAATTTCCCGCGGCTGTAGGTATTCATTGACAACCTTGCATTTTTTGGTTGGAAGTCTGTAGCGAGCTCGGGCGGGTCCGATGAAATAGTCTGTTTCGGCACCCGCTTAGCCACCGATGGCTTTTCTCCCCGCCTCTTAGTGTTTGTTTTTCGCGCTAGGGTTTCTTTCAACGGTCTGAGCACCCATCGGGGGACTTCGGCCTCGGAGTTAGCGAGCGAGCAGGTGAGGCGGGGAGGGGAGGATGGGGGGAGTGGGGAAAAAGGGCAAGGCGAGGTTGCAGGAAGAAGGGATTGGGATGGGAAAGAGGAAAGCAAGGGAGGAAGGGGTAAGGAGGGTAAAGAGACAGGAACAGGGAGACACTTTACAGCACCTACATCTTCCGGAAAGGGGGAGGGAAGGAATGCCATACCTGCATCCGCTTCGGGGCCGCTCGACGGAGGCGGTGATTGCTGCGGTTTTTCTCTTGCGGTTTGTCCCACAGAGGAAGAGCCCATCCTGTCGGTCTCGTCTATGCGAGGCTGTAAATCCGTATTAACCATTTGTCCTCAAAGACCGTGGTCACACCACGGTCTGCCACAGTCTGCAACTTCACTCCGCGGCCGCTCCGCAGCTGGAGTGGGTATTTGAAGAGCCAGGTGCAGATCAGGTGAGCTGGGAAAACGATGTCCACTGAAAAAAGACTCGGGGTCTGCCACAGTCTGCAACTTCACCGAGCAGCTCACTCCGCGGCCGCTCCGCAGCTGGAGTGGCTATTTGAAGAGTCAGGTGCAGTTCAGGTGAGCTGGGAAAACGATGTCCACTGAAAAAAGACTCGGGGTCTGCCATAGACTGCAACTTCACTCAGCAGCTCGCTCCGCGGCTGGAGTGGCTATTTGAAGAGTCAGGTGCAGTTCAGGTGAGCTGGGAAAACGATGTCCACTGAAAAAAGACTCGGGGTCTGCCACAGTCTGCAACTTCACCGAGCAGCTCACTCCGCGGCCGCTCCGCAGCTGGAGTGGCTATTTGAAGAGTCAGGTGCAGTTCAGGTGAGCTGGGAAAACGATGTCCACTGAAAAAAGACTCGGGGTCTGCCATAGACTGCAACTTCACTCAGCAGCTCGCTCCGCGGCTGGAGTGGCTATTTGAAGAGTCAGGTGCAGTTCAGGTGAGCTGGGAAAATGATGTCCACTGAAAAGACTCGGGGTCTGCCACAGTCTGCAACTTCACTCAGCAGCTCACTCTGCGGGGAGGGGAGGATTTTAATTAGCAAAATCTGCTAATCAATATTTGAAAACTAATTTATGCCTTGGAACCCTGTACAGCAACTAGCAATGACATTCTGTTACCGGTAACCAACAACATTTTATGCCTTTTTATGTAATACATCTTTTCCTCGAGTCTCACTTCTGGCTACCCCCATGGTGGTAACCATATCTCTTCACACACTGCCTGTAATATTTGTAAATATCCTTGCTTATCCTGTATTATCTGCAAACACTTGTATATACCTTTTCTGTAAGTTATCTGTAACACTTGTATATGCCTTTCTGTAAGTAATGCTTTGTAAATAAGGTATCTTATACCTCAATTCTTGTAACTAAGCTTCGCATATCCTTGTAACTGCTGCGGCCTGATACCCCTGAGTCTGATGCACATTATAAATAATCAAACAAACAAACAAACAGCAGCAAGGACGAGAGAAGCATGGCATGGGAAACCATGAGTGACAAATAATACCCTGGTGGTGTCTGCTTGGTCGTCTGCCAAGAGGAGCGCCACAGTCGTACCATGCAAACTAATCATTCTGTGACATGGCTCTGCTCTTTATAAGGTTCCCAGATGACCTCATTTCACTGAGGACACCCTATTCCATTCACAGGCTTGTTTTTACTTGAGTCGATTTTATTATTTCGAAATGACCCAAGACTACAATTCCCAGAAAGCAATTCACTGAGAAATGAAGGCGGAGGGCATGTTGGGCATGCTGACATGCACTTATATGGTAAATGTATGTCTGAGACAACCCACGCATGGAAAAATACTTGTTTTAGGACCTGCTGTGCGGATGTTCACATGACATCAGCCCTGAGGTGTGTGGACAGTTATCCTTTTTTCAAGCTTTTCAAGATCCTTGCTCAGTGATACTGCCCCAGAAAACCAACCAGCCATACCTGGCCTCTGGGTCTATGTGGTGAGGTCTCACATTCTGGTCTTTTCCAGCCAGGATCCTGACATGGTTTTTCTTTTCACTTCAGAGTGGCCAATGACAGGATCCCATGTGGCTCATATGAAGTTTTGTCTGCATTATGATTAATGTGGTCGTGAGCTCTGTTAGGGGGGTCATGATGATGAAAGTGAGCGAGTGGGTGCAATTTCTGCTTCTTGCAGATTGAATCTGTGGATTGTCATGGTAATAACACTTGGAGCGCAAGTTTCCACACAGTCTTTTGCAGGTTTAAGGCTCTGCAGTTGTTTGCTCTTTGACATTCAGATTTCACCACAAGATGGCAGGTGCCAGGGAGTAAAACCTCAGTGAGATGTCATGCACACAGAGTCTCTAGTAACCACTATGACTACCTTGTGATAACTGTCTCTCTTCTGGGTTTGGCATTTCCATTACATGTGAGGGAGTACAGCTACCATCATGCAAAGTGCTAAACATGAGTGGATGAGGTATTCACACCTTGCACAGGTTCGTGAAAGTGCTGTGTAGTGAAGTGCTGAATGCCTGACAAGCCTTCATTAAAGTGCCTGCAGCAACACTCCAGCTAACACCCTCCCCCCGAGTAGGGCGTACCCACGAGATGGTGGACAGGTGCACAATGGGTACCTTCGCTTATGGCAGCACAGCGGAAACACACACTGGCTTACCCCTGCCACCAGGTCCCTTAACAGTCAATGCAAGGCACATGTCCGAGTAACAATCCAATGGTTCCTGGTTTTCGGTGGTGCTTCCACCAACCAAAACTGTTGCATAAGAGTACAGTTAAGGAGAATTGGCATACAAGAAGTGAGACAATTTATAGGTGTGTTTGGTTATTTGCCCACGCCGTGACTGCCCAAGGCCATGCTAATACCTTTGGCCATTCCCACCCAGTTCCTGCCACTCCTCTCCTAAAACACCTCTTCATGAGACCTCTTTGAACTTGCTTTAATCAAGCCTCACGTGCCTGCCAGTATTTTTTCAAAGCAGTCGTCCAGAGTTAATGACTCAATTGGAGCTGTAAACAGGCTGCTGGTGTAAAAAAAAATATCTGAACCCGGTCTGCCTTCAGCCACTCGATTTAAAACTGTAGAAGAGCAGCCAAATGCCGCTGCAGGAAGTCCTGCCCCCTACTTCCTGTATGCTGGAAGCCTGAAATTGTGCCATGCTTGACACCAGCAGTTGTGACCATTCTGTGGCGAATCTTCGCGAAAAGATACCCACTGAGAAAACTATATCTGATGCATCCTCAAAGAGACAACAATCTAATGGAGGAGTGCCCTGAAGGAATATGAAAATGAAAGAAAGAGGAGCTGGTGACATCACAAGAAGTGAGCATGACGCACTGAGAAGATAGGCTGAAGAAGATACATGGGCCTTATAGAAACTGGCGACGGAATAAGAAGATACATGGGCCTTATAGAAACTGGCGACGGAATAAAGAATCAAGTGAACGTTCATATGCAAAAAGAAGATTGCATGTATGAAGAGCACTGCAGAAAATGCAAGTCGTTTAATAACTGTACAGATGCAGGAATGCAAGTAGACGTAGACTAAGTGATCATAGAAGCTCGCAATATGTAGTGATTAGACTGCAGGCAGAGCCACCATTCCATAGAAACTGGACATCGGTGTCATAAATTAGTAAGCTCAGGCCCACAGAAAAAGAACGATCGAGAGCTGTGTCACAGCAAAGAATTCGCTGAATTTGCGGACTTGATTGGTGAAGCTGTCTGGACTGGTATCGAAGTTGAAGCAAGTCAAGGCCGGTTTTCTATTCTTGAAAGCAGCGAATGTGAGATGCTGAATCATCCCATGTTAATTTGCAAAGGAAGAATGCCAAGCGTGCCAAGTTTTATTCATTTAAGACAACTAAAAGCAGTAAAATGGTCTGAATTGTGTTCTCTTGTCACATAAGCCAAGGATGGAAATAGAGCTGGGCATGCAGATCCAGACTATGATAGCGCATGCTCACACTCCCTTATATTCCCAGAGGCAAGGATACTCTGCAAGGCCAAGATCAAAGACAATCTTCATGGCAGAAGGCATGGACGATGAGAAATGTTGGGGTAATTGGGTGAGGAAGTAAAGTCATGTCCACCTCCTGGCACCTGGGGGTATGGGCTTACATGCTGCTAGTGAGCCAAATGTTCCGGACTGCCACGAGCATGCCAACCAATTGTAGAGGGCCGTATAACAAAGGGGCTTATAGTTTGAGAGCCAACGATATACCATGTACTAAATAATGATGAAGAACACTTGCACTAGGGTTGGGCATAAGTTGTCCACCTGATAGTAGATGTCCAATCACAACCCAACCCCTTAGTATACTAAGATGTTCCCCTTGAGCGTATTACAACCCCTGTAGGTTTCTCTTATTTACCATGTAGTATGACATCATGTATGACACATTTGTAGCATATAAGTATACTTTTTTATGAAATGCATTGAGAGCTTGTGCGACATCCGTTGACGTCTGGTGTAATTCCCTGTTTTAGACAATTGATAATAAAACAGAAAACCTTTGCTCCTGAGTTGGTTCTGTTACTTAGTGTAAGAGTTACTCTGCTTCCCATCCACTGCATGACACGCTACCCAAATAGTCTTATGTTCACGCGGTAGCAGAGAATGGTTCAAAAATCCAAACAGGTTCAGCTCCAGTATTTCGGACGAACGGACATCCTCGACCAACTAGCTAGAAGATTGCAGGGTTTCCTGTGGAGAGCAGCTGAACAGAAAACTTGCAAGTAGAATCAAGATGGTGGGCAGGTCCCTCTGATGAAATCCCTGGGAATGGCATATTAAGGGGACAGGCTTGTGATACATTTTGGGTAACGGGAAGTATTGTGTAGAGCTAGAGAGAGCACTTAGATGCCTGGCTCAAGGGAGCTTCTGAAGGAGACATTTCAAACTCCAGTCGGAATAGAGCAAAAAATATATAACGTGCAAACAGGTTTGCATAAGGTGATAACTCAAACCCTGTACAAGCTATACGTAAAGGCAAGAAGAAAGAGTGATCACGGTGTGTTTTTATTTTTTGTGTAAAGTCGACTAGTCTGTATACACACCGGAGCGTTGCTGAGAGGGCATGAGTCCTCTCCACCAGGATTGCAGCTACAAATGCAGAAGGAGATTGCAGCAGATACATTTGTGAGCCCAGTGGGTGCTTAAGTCCTCATCCCACCTTTGCCCGACATTGCTCCAAACTGTGCATCTGCACAGAGCACATACTTGTTTGCATTCCTATGCCCAACGCGCATTCTGAAATATACACAATTAACGTTTAAATCCACTTTTCGTAACGTACGTAGCAACTATCAGCCTCCATTGGAAAATGGTTGCTTCATTCACAGCACCTCGCTAAGAGGCACCTTATTGTTTTCGCCGACCCTGCTGATTGGCCAGCTTCGCATACTACAGCCAATCGTGTTGGCCGGTAGGCCGAAGCAAGCCCACTTTCCGAAGGCCTGTTCTCAAGGCCCTGTCTGTGCCTGTCTGGGGCCTCCGGAGCCTGGCACGATGTCCCATTCACGGAGAACTACATATGTACTTTCTCTAGCCTCACCTACCCATCTCAGACACTCAAATGTTGATATGTACACCAATTGATACTAGTGGGCCATAAACAGAAATAGCCCCACCGCTGACGTTGTCCACCAAGTACTCCAGCAGTCACGCACAATTATAAACTGTTACCGCCCAACCTGTACACAGACTACCAAGGGTACCACAAATCTGTGCCAAGTGCGCAACCGTAATTGACTTTACCTTAACCTGGCCGTAAACTCCCTTACAGCATCAATAATCATTACCAGCACATGAACATATCCTCTCATTGCTCGTATAAATATTCCAATCTCGTTATACAGCTCACCTCTCTTCCTTGCCATAGACTTCCTACGGCCTAATCATTGACACCTCTAATTGCTTAAAAAGGTTTCCTTATGCTGTTTGCCAAAGACTTCACAAAAGTTTTTTTATAACTGATTTCCTTCACCCGAGCTAGCGCACAGCCTAACCATTGGCACCTCTAATTGCTTTAAAGTGTTTCCTTCTGCCATGTTTGCTATAGACTTCACTAAAAGTATTTTATAACTGATTGCCTGCACCTGAGCTAGCGCACAAGATCACTGGCACTTCTAATTGCCTGAGAGGGCATTCCAATACTGCTTGCCACTTCCTTGACATTGACATAGGGATGGGCTTCTCAAAATGTCTTTTAAAGGTCTTTCTGCACCTGAGCTAGCACATTTCCAAACCACTGGCACTTCCAATTGTCTGAAGCATTTGCCAACGCCACTTCTGACAGTATGCGCTGTACTACTACCTCATCACAAGATGTGCCTAACTGTCCCAACTGCTAACAATAGCACGGGACATACCATACGTGCCTTACCATACTAATTTCATCCTAGTACTGTTACCTAGCTCTTCTCTTTGCTCGAGCCCTTACTCTAGTCACACCAATACCCCTAGGCTCACCACACCATGTGCACGTACATACCTTCAATCTACGTTGCTTGCTCTTAGATCTTGCTATCTAACTATTTTCTGATACTGTTTGCCTTGACTGCTACATGCAAGGTCCATTCTGAGAGGTACTTTATACAGCTGGCTGTATACAACACCGCTCACATGGCCAACAAACATAGCATCACACTAACCATGTCCTCCATACTACCACCTTCCCACACCATAACCCCCACCAAATTCTTACCAACTTTGCAGCCTAGCATAACCAAACCTAAGACTAAATTAGGGATTTCAGAGAACAGCCTTTGCTCGCTCACTCCGCTCCTGGACCCAGCTCTACGGCGCTCAGCCTACACCCAACCAACCTTGCCCTACTAACATAAGAAACATTAGACTTGGATCTAGACTAAAGAATGTCCATGTGCCATTTACCAACCACAGAACAGGTTCCAGTACTAAGACCGTGCCTAACCAGAGGAAAAATGATAATCCAGACTACTGTAATGACATCAGCAACGTGACACCACCCGGCAACATGCCTCTACCTATAGTAATCTCAAATGCTAACAACCCACTAGTCAAGGGCGCGCTCATAAACGCAAGATCCCTACTAGCACATGCGCTAGACATTGCCGACCTCAGAAACGAATGATCTTGACTTCTCAGCAATATCAGAAACTTGGCTTCACACTGCAGCTGGACCTTCACTTATCTTAGCCAGTCCTGAAAACAACACCATCCTTAGATAAGACGGAGAAGGCTCCAGAGGCGGCAGCGTTGCCTTTATTGCCAAATCACAGGTCGGTCTAATGACTATTCCTAACAAACCATTCCCCTCAGGAGAACTCCTGTATCAAATTACCCCTCAAAGCCTCTCATACAATAACGTTTCACCTCATATATAGATCCCCAGGCCCAATATCTTAATTTGATGAAGACATCACTCAACTCCTTACTGTGAACACCAAACCAGGCTCACAAGTTATCTCAATGGGAGATTTGAATCTAGGCCTCAATGACCTGAATGATACCGCCTTAGCTTTGGCTAACACAATTACAGAACTAGGCTTCTCACTTTGCAGTACCATAACAACGCATAACAAAGGGAGAACCTTGGACTGGATTGCCGACCTTACCTGAGACACCAAGATCTTATCCAACATACCCTGTGCCTGGTCTGACCACCACATTATATCTTTCATCATCCATGATTGCCCACGACCCATCGCTAGAACCTCACTTGCACCGCCAGCCCTCACTAGAAGTAACCACAATATCACACTAGAGAAACGATTACCTTTACTACAACCTATACCAAGCACTCAAATCATACTAACATAGACACTTCTTCGCTAGTGGAATTGTAGAACCACAATCTACGCCTAGTTATCGACAAAGTAGCGCCCTTAAAGATGAGCAAAACCACATGCTCACCTAAACACCTGATTTACACCCTGCCTCAAAACCTTACGCAACGAAAGAAGTGCCGAGCAAATTGGACAAATCACCCCTCTGATTTGAGCAAAGAACAATTTATCAACATTTCTAAAAGTTATGAAACCGCCATTCTCCAGACAAAAAGCGATACTTAAAATAACAGAATCACGCAGGCTAATTCTGGAACAAAAGAATTATTCATCATCCTTAGGGAACTAGAATCCCCCCAAACCTCCACCAGAAACTTGCATTAAAGACGAGACCTGGTGTACTAACATACAAAAAGCATTGCTTGATAAAATCTCTCTTCTACAAACAAAATTGGAGAAAAATAAAACAGCCTAACAGCCACCATACTAATCGCAGAGCCTCAGGTTTCTCCATCGAATTCTTGCAAATTATTTGAGTTCACCAATGTCACCAACAGCGAAGTAGAGGGAATTATATCCAGCTTCAAACCTTCAATATGTCAAGGGGACATCTGCCCGGCAACAATCATCAAAGAGGCAGTAAAGGATTTAGCACCTTTCATCAGTACCCTAATAAATGCATTGTTCGAAACAAGTATGGTCCCAACCAACTTGAAAGATGCCTGGGTCCTCCCACTATTGAAAAAATCCAGCCTAGATCCTAGCAACCCATCCAACTACAGACCTATAACTACAGTAGCGTTCCTACTGAAAACTTTAAACTGGGCTGCATAGCTACAAATTCAGGAACAGCTTGAATCTAACAATCTCCTCGGCCAGCATCAATCAGGCTTTAGAACAGGCCACAGCACTGAATCAGCCTTGATACACTTAAAAACACAAAAGGACAATCTTAAAGATAAAGGTAATTTAGCCCTCCTCTTATTACTGGACCTATCTGCAGCCTTTGAATTAGTCAACCAAAAAGTCCTCTGCAAACATCTGTCATCGGCAGCCCACTTCTCTGCCAGAGCTACCACTTGGATACAATCTTTTTTGGACAATAGAACCATGAGGGTATTTGCACTAACTGCATTGCCCCAACCAGCCCCTGTCACTTGAGGAGGTCCACAGGGCTCCTGCGTCTCACCCACACTATATCACATTTTTACAAAGCCCCTTTTCAACACGCTTGACAATTTGGGTGTCACCTACACTAACTATGCAGATGACACCCAAATCCTCATCCCTATGACACTGACACAAAAATGCTCAATGAAATGTACCTTATTATTCAAGCATGGATGGCCATACAATGGACTTAATGACGATAAGACAGAGTTACTCCTTATTGGCTCCCAGACCAGACTGAACAAACTAGACAGCCAGTTCAAATCCTTCAATATAGATGGCGTAGACATCAAAGCCTTCAATGATGTGGAAACTCACCCTCATCAGACAAACCAATGCCCCAGTATCTGCTACGGCCTACACATGCAAACGAATTAACGCCTGCAGACCGGTCCTAACTACAGAAAGTTACACAACACTAGCGAGAGCCCTTACACTTACCAAGCTGGATGACTAACGCTCTGTACCTAGGAACCAACAAACGCAATGTGAAAAAACTACAGATTCTACAAAAGAACAGCCCTCAATATCCCGCGAACCCATCATATATCAGCAGGAAGACGTAATGCCCACTGGCTGCCAGTCCAAGACAGAATCGCATTCAAAAGCTTAGCACTGACTCATAAATGTCTTTTTTACATAGCCTCTAAATACCTTGCTTGCAAATTCACAAGAAATCAATCTGACCGACCCACACGGTCCTTTCACACACACTGCCTCAAAGGCCCTAGATTTAAGCTACAAACAGCAGGGGCAACAGCTTTTCTGTAATAGCTCTTAAACTATGGCACTTCATGCCCTTAGCGCTGAGAGCAGAACTGTCCTTCTGGAGCTTTAGGAAAAATGTAAAAACCTGGCACTTTGCACAGGTAAGGCCGTAAAAGCCTCACGTTCCATGAATAACGCTGTTAGTGTCTGTAATTTCATTATGTCGCTTTGCCTGTAATAATGGTTAATGCACTGAATTGTAATTGTCTGACATATAATCTTTAATGTGACCTATGCAATGCGCACAGATACCTTAGGGTTAGGTGTGCTTAACAAATGGACAAATAAATAAATAAAATAATAAATAAATTAAATGAATATTGTGTATTGAGTAAAGGTGTCTAAAAGGTGATAAAAGTTGTGAAATAATTGAGAGGAAGTTAAGGAGCTATAGTGCTATCTAGTGGTTGGTACCAATCCAGAGGTAGACAGAGTTAAAATAGAGACAAGAGAAAGAAAAGAATTAGAAGGGAGGAGAGAAAACAAAAGGGAATTAGATGAAGAATTAGAACGAAGGAGTAGGCAGCGGGATCTTGATATTAGTCTCATTCGTAAGGAACCAGTAGGGCCAAGCCCAGCAATACGATGGGACAGAACAGAAGAGCTCCTTCTGATAAAGGAAGCAACGTCAGGGGCATCTAGAATAGTATAAGAAGAAGAAAACTTTGATATAGGAAGCATCAGATATAGGACTATCAAGAATTGAAGGGAGGTAGCAACTATGGAAGTCAAGGGAAAGGGGATACATCCCCGGCATTTCAATCACAAAGTGAAGAAGAAAATCTGTTCAGTCTTGAGCATAGAGCCTTGTCCTTAAGCAGACTGAACTTAGACCAGGGTGAAGTGGAGGGTAATCACACTTCTTAGGGACAAGATATGTCACACGAAGAAAGAGAATCCTTCCTTGGGGGAGAAGGAGGAAGTGCATGTCCCCCCCAAAGCAAGCCTGCAGATAGACAAGGAAGTAAGATGGTCGGATTTGGAATTACCCAAGGATAGGACGCCAGATTCCATGCCATACCCAGAGCGTCCCAGAGGACGATCACTTAGTGAGAAGGGAGAGTCACCGCCATATGAGAGTAGGTTGAGATCGCTACCAGCAAGGAGACTCATCAGGGACGATTGTCCCTGCCGTGGATAGGCTGACAATGGGAGCTGTTTGTGGGTTAGGGTTTACGCAGTTTCCCTTATTGGAAAAAAGGGGGAGCGAGGCCACTTTATATTCCATGGCCACAGATGGGCAAGGACAATTTAAGGTGCAAGCTCCCGAGCTGGACTTCAGGTGCTGGGAAATGGATATACGAGTTAGAAAAAATGACAGGAGGAAACACATTGGCCATAGGGGACATTTAGGGTCTCCTGGCAGCTATTCTTGGAGAAGGAACTGATGACATTGGAGAAGAGCGGAGTATTCAAGTGTGACAGCACAAAACATAGCGCATAACGGAGCACCGTTTAATAATTGCAGAGCAGATGTGTGGAGGGCTCTCAGGGTAAAATATCCTGATACATCAGATATGGGTGCAATTATGACACGTAACATGGAAGATGAAGACCCTATTGCTTACATTCAGGTTATTCAAGAGCAATGGCAACTTAAAACTCGGGAGCCGTGGGGAAAAAACTGGCATTATTTTACCACATTTTATGTCATAGTACAGAGGCAGATGAAGAAACAAGTGGGAATGGAAGCGAAACCATGGGCTGAGAAACAGCTGACAATAGTGCATCACTATTGGTTGCTGCATGAGAAAAATAAAAAGAAAGAGGAGGCTAGGAAATTGAGGAAGCCAAGTTAGTTCAGAAGAAATTGTCAAAATATGCCATAGAAGGGGCGGTATTGACGAGTGGAGAAGGATTGGGAATGCAGCAAGCGGCAGGTGCATCACATGTGAGTAATCAGTGCCCGATGGACCAAGTTGGTCATGGGTTCACGCCACAAGGTAGAGGTATGGGCTATAGAGGAGGAAGTGGATTCCAAATCAATCAAGGTGGGTTTCAGAGTGCACCGAATGAGAATCAGAATACCCAGGGAGGATTTAACCAAGGGAGACTTGCTAGAAGAGCACCCCAAGTATGTTGGACTTGCAGGATGACAGGGCAAATTGCACGCGTATATGGGAGCCAAGGGAATGTACAGAATGGACAATTCACAAGGGGGTGGGGGACAGCTTATCCTCCACCATATAGCACACAAACTAGGGAAGGGTTTATCCAAGATCAGACAGTGTATAAGACACAAGCGCAGCAAGTGCAACAGACACAGCAACCAGAGCAAGTGCAAATGAATCCACTGCAAGGGCAGTTGCAAGAGGTCCCCATGCAAACACAGCAGTATGCATACACAGGACAAGTACTGACACCCTGAATAGGAGCGGTCACTGTGGTGAGAGAAAATCCTTTCACAGGAACAGGGATGTGTCTGTACCCACAATAGGACAGCTCACAGGGTGACTTGATGTGT
Source organism: Ambystoma mexicanum (assembly GCF_040938575.1). Classification (NCBI taxonomy): domain Eukaryota; kingdom Metazoa; phylum Chordata; class Amphibia; order Caudata; family Ambystomatidae; genus Ambystoma; species Ambystoma mexicanum. Next base: position 1,037,639,002 of record NC_090926.1, on the reverse strand, counting down.
TCAGTACTATCTGTGTGTCATGATGCATACCCCTGGGCATCCAGACCACGTCCATCAGCCCCGGGAGCAGGCATCATGTCGCCTTGAGAAAACCCAGCAACACCTGCTAGGGGCTGTCTGGGTTCAGTCCTGGCACCTGTGGAGCCAGACTCATATGGGACATCAGTCCTGGCCCCATAGGCGCCAGGCTCCTAGGTGCACATTTACCTGAAGCAGACCATGCTGCAAGAAGATCCAAGCTCATGTGAGGCCTGGAAGGGACTACTTTACCTTAGGGAATATTTTGTTACTCGGGTGTGGTCGGGGAGGAATACCTACCTGGGACTACTTTGGAGGCTATTTAACCTACGCCCGAAGAGCAGCACACACTTCGCGTTATTCTGCATCCAGCAGCGTAACCCTCACCGTGCCAGCAGCAGCATCCAGCCTTCAGCCACGCCCGCCTCGAACCTGGAGCACCTAGAAAGAAGGAAAGAAGCAAAGGTTAGAACAAGAGTATTACCTGATTTCTTACCTGATTCCGGATTCATCGCATCTTCAAACCAGAGGAAAGACTTTGTTTTAAACGCGTCGCATCGCCAGCAGCAGCGCCACGTCAAACTCACCGTTCCACGCAGCATCTCTTCGATCCGGCGCGGTCTCCATCTTTACATCGCCGAATCCAGCCACCTAAGGGGGACAAGAAACAACAAGGTGAGCAGAGAGAACAGACGGAGACAATCTCTTTAGCCACCATATGCTTACCTGATTTTACCGCCGGAGGTATAATTCATCAGCACGCCACATCATCTTATGCCGCACCTGTAAGATAAGGAGAAAGCAGCAAGTTTAACCTTTGGCATTATTTACCGGACAGTGTTGGGTAACACAGACTTTTACCGGAGCGCTTTCAGCTGTCAATCTTCTTATTGGGTCAAAGCTGCAAGATAAAAGAGGAATTGGAGAGGATTTAATTCCAGACATTTTGAACTCTTATGAACTATATACTTACGGCTCTTCGCCAGGATCTTTTGGAGTCAGGAATTGTCTACAACTCTTCCAATACCTTCAAGCCAGTGAAGTAACTGGTCATCAACGCGCCCCTGCGTGCTTCGCAGGATGGAGGGCTCATCCTTCAAGAATATAAGGTGAGATTTCTGAGAGGGCGCTTCAGAGGTGATTAGTGGGGAGGACAGTGGGGGTGCTATCACTTGAATCCACAAGTGGCTAAATCCATCTCTCCACTTGTAGGAGAATATTTCTACAGGCCAAGCAGACAAGATTAGGAGGGCAGATCCAGTCAGTCATCGCTGCACTATGCATCACGTGGGTGGAGGCCGCAGCAGTCCGGGTACGACCGATGCCCCTGTGGGAGCCAGGTGAGCGTACACTGACACCAGACCCCCAAGAGGAACCAAAAGTTGATGGGACGATAGGAGGCAAATCTTTTTCTCTTTTAGTAGACACTGGGGCTACTCGTTCATGTATTCGAGAGGGAAAATATCCAGTGTCGGGAATTGCCATGAATGCTCAAGGGTTCTCTGGAGCTATGAGTAGAGTTCCTTTTACTGATGAATTACCAGTCTCTATAGGAGAGTGTGACATGTCTGTTCCGTTGTTGTATTCAAGGCAGACACCAGTTAACATTTTGGGAAGAGATTTGATGACGAAACGTAACATGACGATTTGATTCACTGATCAAGGGATAGTGTGTTCCACTCCAGGAAATCACTATTTAAACTTGGGCAAATGTATACTGCCATTCACAGGGCAAGTGCTTCTGCGATGCGTTCCAGTAGAGCCAGAGGTTTTCCTATATGGGCTGAGCATTCTACTGACATGGCTACCTGGCTTATTGGGAAAAATTGTGAGAATACCTGACGAGTTCTTATTTAGACCACAGATACCCATGGACGAAGAGCGGGGACTGACTATCCCTATAGAATTGGAAGCAGCCATAGTTCGAAGGGAAGTGGCGATGCTTGAGGGAATGGACGATGAGGGTAGACCATGGAGAACAGTGATAGCGCTCAAATAAGGGTACAGATTGACTGACATAACTGATGATGACATGTTTAGGGAAGACCAAACAGATGATGAAGTAGTGTTCTTTATGAGCATCACATACTGGAGAAGAGGGAAGTCCCGCAGCGAATGGCAATAATGCAGCAGTGTCCAGCATTCTTTAAGGAAGACTTGGAGAAAGTGCCCAGCGTCCTTTGGACCACAGGCCCTTATGACGTAGGGTTGTTAAAGAGGATAGGGTAAGTCAAAATAAAGCTGAAGCCAGGAGCAATTCTACCTCGAGCAAGACAATACCCCATGTCTCGAGAGGCTGATGAGGGTATATTTCAGCACTGATGAAACAGGGCATTCTAGTGACATCAGAATCATTGTGCAATACCGCGGTGTACCCGATCAAAAAAATCGAAAGGAGAGTCCTGGAGATGTATACAAGATATGAGACCGATTAACCATATTGTAGAGGCAGAGTTTCCTTTAGTTCCTAATCCGGCAACGATAGTATGTAGTATCACAGTGGAAGCTCCCAATTTCATGGTGATCAATTTAAAGAATGTGTTTTTCACGATCCGTTACAAAACTTGACTGAAACATACTCGTTTGCCCCAGGTGTACTGTGAGTCTCTATTGATTTTTCTTTTTTAAATCAAACTTTATTGGCATTTTGCCAGTCCCCTTGCACTGCAACAGTTAAATCACCCCATCCCCCATGCAACAAAGTTTAATCAGAAACTCAACACAAAAGGTGGCACATCCAGTGCTATCAGGTATCCCATGGGTACGCTCATACGCAAATCGGGACAAACCCCTCATCTCTTTCAAGTATATAACATCCCCCTGCACGTTGGTCTGGCAGTTCAGAAACCTCAGTTTCCCTTTATGAGGGGAAATTCCTCCTTCTCCCTTTACGTCACTTCCTACTCCCTTCCCCCTTTGATTTCACCGCCCATACTTCTCAAAGTAAGGGAGCCATTGGCCCTCAATGTCGGACCTGGACTCGTCCAGTAGGTGGGTGAGGTATTCCATATCATATATGGCTCGAATCTTTAGAACCCATTCTTTTTCCCCCGGCATCCTTGGGTTTTTCCACAGCTGAGCTAGGCAACATCTCGCTGCTACCATCACCAAACAGCCCCACCACACGTGGCACTTTCAGCAACACGGGTCATATGCTTCGCTCATTCGGGCAATCATCATTGGGGGGTAGTGTCATCTGTGTAATAGCTTCAAGGCCTGGTGCCTATACTGTAACGAGGCTGTGGAGCGTTGGGCCTTCCTACACATCTGGGCCCATAGGGGATCAACAATCTCTCTGTCCAGATCTCGTACCCATTTGACCCTTGCTGGAGCAGGGTCTCTCGGGATTGCTAGAGAATCTCCTATAAAGCCCCACTTTCTGTCCTTTGGATCCCCTCTGAGTGATCAAGAATTCCTCAAAGCTTGTCAATTCCCTCCTCAGGTTGACACCCCACCGGCCCTCCATCAATACCACCTTCAATTGCAAGAGGCGGAAGGGTGACAATTTACGAAGTCCCAGTGCTTCCTCTAGTCTATTCAAAGACATTAAGGTGCCCCCCCTCCCAAATACAACTTAAAGGGGACGGCCACGTAGTGAGCCATCTATTGTCCACACCTTCCCTCTATAAGGACCACAGTACCTCCAAAATTGGGAGGTATTGACTCTGTTTGGGATACGGCTCTAGGGACCCACAACCATTCATCCAACATGACCGGGGCGAATACCCCATTGTCCATCACTACCTACTATTTCCCCGAGAGTGGGTCAAAATGATCCACTAAGATTCGGAGCTGGGTTGCCTTGTAGTGCATCACCAGGTCAGGGAATACCACTCCTCCCTCCTCCTTTGGCAGTATCAGTGTCCTGTAGGCTATCCTGTGCTCGGCCCCCGCCCAGAAAAAATGCAACATTGCTGCCTTTATTTCAGAGAAAAACGATTCCGGTATTACTACACGTAGCATCTGAACCAAGAACAGGAATTTGGGGAGAACCACCATCTTTAGGCAATTTAGTTACGCCATCCAGGACATTCCTGAACCCAGCCATCTCTCCCTGATGAATGAAATTACTGGGAAAGAGTTCATCATATCGCTGGCTCAACTGAACCCCTAGATACTGGAAGTCATCCTTCCGCACCCTGAAGGGGAACCCCCAGATGTATTCCCTTTCCTCCTCGGCCAAGCCTCCCACCTCCCACCATGTATGCCACTGATTTGCCCAGATTGATCTTAAATCCTGAGAGCTTCCCGTAATGTTCCAAACTATCCAGCAGTGGGGGAACCGAGAGGGACGGCTGGCCATGTAAAGCAGGGCGTTATCTGCAAAGAGGCTAATCTTACATTCCACCTCCACTACCCTTACTCCTCTAATCTCCATATTGTTCCTGACCAAAGCGGCCCACGGTTCCATCACCAACACATATACCAGCTGGGCGAGGGGACATCCCCGGCACGTGCCCCGATGCAGGTGGAAGGTCTGTAATTCAATGTCATTAACCACCACCTTAGCCGTCGGTGCGGAGTATAGGACTGCCATTCACCCCCTCCACATAGGGCCCATCCCCAGGGTCACGAATACCTCTCCCATGAAGACCCAACTCACCCGGTTAAACACCTTTTCGGCATTGAGGGCCAGCATGAGTACCCCTTCCTTCCTTGGCATTGGTGCATTTAGGACGTGGAGTGTCTTTCGCATATTATCTGGCCCTTGCCTGTTAACACAAAGCCTGCTTGGTCTGGGTGATTCAGTCGGGGAAGGTGAGACTCCAAGCGCCTCGACAACATTCTGGCGAAGATCTTGGCATCCACATTAAGTAGGGAGATCGGTCTATATGAAGTGCAGTTGGTTTGGTCCTTACCTGGTGTCTGAAATAATGGCTATTAAAGCTTGGAGGAATGTCGGCAGTATTGTGTCCCCTCCCACTATGGAGTTAAAGAGTTTGGCCAAAGGCGCCGCTAGTGAGGCTTGATATTGCTTATAAAAGTCTGCCGTGAATCTGTCATCCCCCAGGGCCTTCCTGGTCTTCAATTTTTGGATGGCCCCTACCACTTCTTCCAGAGTTATCTCTTCCTCCAAGGCCTCCCTATCAGCCTCTATGAGCCTGGGGAGGTTCCCTTCGGCTAAATACTGCCGGCCTCCTCCAAAGCCCCCTCCTCCAGCCTGGCATACAAATCACTATAAAAATCAGCAAAGCAGGCTGTAATGTCCTTCCCTTCCCTTACCTCCCGTCTCCCCGTGTCTAGGAGCCCCTCTATCCTCCTTTCCGCCCTGTAACCCCTCGCCATATTAGCCAGGTGAATTGCATTTTCTTTACAACTTTCCATATCAAAAGTGTATGGATTTCCTGCCTCTTGTCTCTCATTTCGGTTAAGAGCCCTTCCTTGTCTGCGTTTCTTAGGGTTAGCTGCGATGGCAGCATTTTCAGTTCCTCCCGCAGCTTACCTTCCATTAGCTCCCTCTCCCTCTTCCTACGAGATCCTTCTGCGATGCGCAAGCCCCTAAAAGGTAGCCTTGGCCGCTTCCCAGACCAACGCCATCCGCGTCTTTCCGTGATCATTAGTTTCAAAGTAGGCCTGTATCTCCCTCCCAAGCAACTCCTTAAACACTCGGTCCCTCAGCAAGGGGTCATTGCAGCGCCATCTAAAGCCCCTAGGGGGTTCATGGAGCCTCCAGTTTGCCACTACCAAACTCGTGGTACGACCATGTGATCACCTCAACCCTGGGCGATCCAACCTCTATCTTCCGCTCTCTCGAAACAAACAAGAGGTCAATCCTCTTATAAGTCTGGTGTGGGGGAGAGAAGAATGCATAGCTCCCCAGCCCCGCCCTGTGGTCCTGCCAGACGTCTACCCAGAGGTGGTCTTGGAAGAGATCCCGCAAAGCAAGGTTGTCTTTGGACACATTCTTAGTGCCCACCCCCTTCGCTGACCACCAATCCAGCTTGGGGTCCATTACCAGGTTAAAATCTCCCCCCAGGCCCTCCGCCCAGCCATCCATCATTCTAAACACCCGATGTATAAACCCCACCTGTCCCACATTCGGAGCATACAAGGTAGCCAGGGTGATCCTCGCTCCCTCGTGCAGACCTTTGACACCCTGAAATCGTCCCCCAAACCCTCTCTTCACCTGGACCTCCATTAGTCGAAAAGATTTGCCTAACAGTATGCCCACTCCTTCCTTCTTGGAAGTCTTTTGTGAGTTCCAGAAGTTCTCCCAATCTCCTTGACCCTTGTCGATAGTGAGTTTCTTGTAAAAAGAGGATTGGCAGTTTCTGTTTGTGGAACATATTGCTAGTCAGGGACCTCTTATTTTGGGAGTTCAATCACTTCACGTTCAGCGTACCAACCGACACTTAAGCCATAACCTCTCCTTATCCTGAATATCCCCATTGGGTCCTGCGAGGTGCGAGACCTTTGTTTCACATAGGTTCCATTGAACGGGTATCCCCCTCATGAGCCTCCCCTTCCAACCCCCCCCATCCCTCTCCCTTCCTTACCACCCACCCACCCCCATCTAAGCCGTCCGGCCCTACATTCCGTCCTGTTGGGACAACTTGCCGAACCGCCAGGGATTCCTCCCCTGCCTCGGGCTCCCCATCAAGCAGAAGGACCCCTCTCCTCCTCCGCAAATTACCCCGGGAAGGCATGTCCCCCTGATCTGTAATAAGCCCAGGAACCCCAAAATCAACACACCCAACTCCCAGACACCTCCTCTAACAGGCAAACGCCAACCACCCACACCTCCCCTTCCAATCTTCATATATCAATGACCAACAAACAAAACAGCTGACCACACTTCCTGTGGTCGTAGATGAACAACCCCTGGAGCAATTCCACTCCCGTAGGACCCCCTCAGGGGTGCCCAGGGAAGCCCCAGGAGGAAGTCTTTTGTAGGAGGAACATCTTCCTTTTTCATGTGACATCATTCCTCAGTGGGGGGGTGTTGAGTTTCTGTTACTTCTGGACTCCCTTCGCCTTGCACTTTCCCCGCGCCGACTTCAGGTCTCGAGGTCCCCAATTAGGGTCCATTCCCTGCCTGCTACACTCTGCAGTGGGTCCATCCCGATGGCCGACCAATTCTTCCATAACTCGCTTTATCTCCTCCTCTGCCATCAGGTGGTATTGCTCTCCTTCCCACTCGAACACAAGGGCAAAGGGTAGCCCCATCAGTACCTCACCCCTTCTCCTGCAGCCACCTTGTGAGAGCCCCACATTTCTTTCACCTCAGTAGCATGTAGGCAGAGAGGTCCTGAAAGATCACCACCCTTGAGTCGCCATATTCCAACTCCTTCATGCGTTCCGCTCTTTCTAGGATCCTCATTTTGTCTCTGTAGTAATGCATGCGTGCCAGGACCATGCGTGGGCATCGGGCTCCACCTCCAGCTCAGAGTACCTTATCAATGATAACCGACTCTTCTTCCCCTGCGCCCAGCACTATTCTTATTTCTTGTATTTTTCGTTCCAGGTCCACTGGCGATTCACCCTCCGCCTCTCGCAGCCAAAGTAATCTCAGACTGTTCCGTCCCTCCTGGTTCTCAATGTCATCCACTTTGAGCCATATCTCCTCCTCACATCTCTTCATCTCCATGAAGAGCACCTCCAGTTGCATCTCAAGGAGGCCGGTGGATGCTTGATTGGCCTCAAACCAGTCCATCCTGTCTTCCAGGGAAACCATCTTGGCCGAGAGGCCCACCAGTTTTGCTCCCATGTCCATTCTCATCCCTCTGATCTCCTCCAGGATGGTCTGTATATCGCTCTTGATTGATCCCAGTTCGGCTGAGGCCTGAACAGAACCCCTATCCCCTCCTGCCTCTGCCATGGCCCCTTTGTTCTGATATTGAAACGCGATAAGGCCCCCTTCCAGCTCATAGGGCCCTCCAATCGCCTCTCCGTTACCCCTGAAGGATGACCAGGGGTAGTTATGCAAGGCCGCTTCCCACTGCAGGTATCACTTTGTGTAGGCGGAGCTCCTCGCTATCCAACCGCTCAGGAGGTCTCAACCACACCAACTCTCCAACCTCCTCCATGATGGCCTGGGGTGATCCACCCTCGGTCGGGCAGAGATGTCAATCAGTTACGATACCCCCGAGGTCCGTGGCAGAGGGCTTTCTAGTGTTGTCAAGGGCACAGGCGGGATCTGCAGGCCAACCTCGTTATCAATGTTAGCACTCAGTTCACATGTGAGGAGGCCTAGTATTCATGCTCTCGGGGAGCGTTACTGTAATACTATGCTCCACCAGGCCCTCTGGGCAATAGGTTCCCAATGGAGTGAGTCTTTCTCCCAGGTCCTTCGTGAAGTGAAGCCCCCCCCCCCCCAGGTGACTCAGTGCAGTGTATACCATGCGATGGACAGGGCCATCAGACCAGCCGGGCCCCAAGTAGTGCCAAAACACAAACCCCTCCAGTCTGATTGCAGCACAGGGGGCCAGTCGGGGCTGGGCCTTTCCGGCATATGTAGATCAGGTTGACGCTCTTTGTGAGGGTGGCCCCTAGCAAAAGTCCCCCTCCCTGACCCATGCTGGGGGTGACAATACTACTTGTCTGTGGGCCGTACTAATTGAAAGCCACTGAGGAACGAAAACCAGGGCGCACCCTGCAGATGTTACTTCCACTGGGGTCTCAGGCCCAGTCCACAGGCCATCAACCCTCACTCAATGGCCTTCGTAGAGAGGCCACACCTCACGTCCGTGGGATTCACTCATCTCTGCCTCCTCCCTGCTGTCAGTGTCCCCTGTTACCATGCTATCCTGGGGGCTCAGGGGTACGTGAGACACCTCGCCGTCCACTTGCCTGGGTCTCTCCTTTCTCCGCTGCCTTCCTCACATCGGGCGGCTCCGAGCACCACCAGCCTCACCTCACCGTGGTGCCCAACAGATCCTCTGGGTGGCCCAGAGCACTGCTGCAGCTATGTGGTCTCCCGGAGCCTTCCACTCCCAGGTTCCCAGCTCTGAGGATCGTGCCTGCAAGCGTCTCTCTTCTGGGACAGGCGTTTCCAGCGCATCCATCATCAGGCTCCTTCCATTCCCGGGCCCCGGATACTGCCCCTCTGGGGCTCTCCAAGCCCCCGCTCCTCCATCACCACTGCTCCCTGGATGACGGGTGAACCTATTTAGGTCCTCCGGTGGTGCCAAGCTGTGAAGTGGCCCGTGGGGGCTGTCGGCATGTGAACCTCTACGTCTACCTCGGGAGGCTGAGAGTCATGCTCCTCCAGACGGGTGCTTCTGCAATACGCAGACAAGTGGTTCGCTTCACGTCGGATCTCCCTCTTCCACCTGTTTCTGTCATGGGGTGGGGGGTCAGGGCTCTCCTCTCCTCATTCTCAGTCAGCAGAGGGAGGTCCGTGTCACCCACCTTTGGGCTCCAGATTACCCCTCTGATGTCGGATGACTCGCTCGTCGCCACACGGGGCCGCTGAATACCGCTGCTGCTTGGAGGTTCTCCCAAGATGTATGATGTGGAAGTTCTCCTGGGCCAGCACAGGTTCTGCACGGGTCTGCTGCGATGTTGGCGCTGCTTTTCACAATATCACCGCCACTTGTCCAAGGCTGGGGACAGAGCACTAAGCTCAGGCAGCCATCTTGCCTGTGCCCCCTGGTGGCCTCTCCATCAATCTTTCTTGCAGATGGACATAGGCAATATTGATCTTAAGAGTTCGGCGATTCAGTACGTGATGACATTTTAATTTGTAGCACCACGGAAGATGAGTGCAGACAAGACTCGATTGAACTGATGACTATCCTAGCAGACAAGGGATACAAGGTAGACAAGGAGAAACTGCAGTATAGTCAAGAAGAGGTGTTATATATAGGCAGTTGATTTCACATGAGGGAAAGAAGGCGACACCTGAAAGGGCTGAGGCGTTTATGAAAACCGCAAAGCCAAATACAGTGAAGCAAATGCAACTGTTTCTGGGATTATGCAACTATGTTAGGGACTGGGTGATTGATTACAGTTCATACACGAGACCTCTTTTGCAAGCTTTAAAGAAAGCACAAGTGGATAAGGTGAAAATAGAGTGGACGGAGGAAATGTTTGAGGAATTGAAAAAAGCAATATGTACGGACCATGTTTTAGGAATTGCCAATGAGGCTGAGGAATTTTATTTATTTTCACACACAAATGTGACAGTTATGACAGTGGTACTTACAAAAAGGACTACATTGGGGTACAAGCCTCTAGCGTACTATAGTGGGATACTGGACCCAGTTATGAAAGGACACTTTCCTTGCAAACCGTCATTGGCAGCCACCGCGTTCGCAATTGAGAAGTCTTCAAGTATTGTGATGGGCTGCTCTATGACTCTTTTTGTGGAGCATACTTTGTTCGCCATTTTAGAGAAACCCAAAGGTACAATTGACATCCCAAAGAGCTTCCGCATATGAAGTAATAATTTCAAACCCAGCGATTAAAATGGTCAGATGTAAAATAGTGAACCCTGCCATGTTTAAAGCAGAGCCAATAGCAGAAGGCGATCAAGTGCCTGACTGTGCTAATTATGTTGAATATTATGATGATATACCCCCGGTGAAGGAAAATGCTTTGTCGGGAGGGGAAATCCTCTTTATTGACGGTTCTTCAAAAATGTATCAAAGTAGTGGGGAAAGGCATTCTGGCGCAGCCGTAGTGAGGCATAGATTGAATGGGGAATTTGAAGTTGTAGCAAGTTCAAGGATACCGTCTCACTTTTCAGCACAAGCACCCGAATTGGTAGCGCTTGGTGTCGCACTCGAGAAACACGATAGCCAGGAAGTGATGGTGTACAGTGACTCCACCGTTTGCGACTTCAACCATACACACAGGGCGAGCATGTTGGAAAAGGAGGAGCTATCTCTGTGCGGATGGCACTCCATTGCAGCACATATCCTTATTGGACAGGCTTATTAAGGCACTACAACTGCGCACTTAACGACCGCCATAGCGGTCGCTAAGTGCGCAGCTCACACTAAACAAACAGATTTTATCTCTTGCACGGACAAAGCCGCAGACGTAGAAGCCAAGAGCGTTGTATATTCACCATATATTTCGAGTTGTGATACTCCGAGGAGAAGGTTGTCACAGCTATGTTAATGCAAGATTGGTTTAATAAATTACAGATGACCCAATTAATGGAAATTCAACACACCACAGGAAGAGCAGGAGTTATGGAAACGAAGGCGGGGTTCTTTATCCCCCACAGAAGTATTATGGCGACAGGACAGCCCTGTAAAGCCGATGATGCCAGTAGCATTACTAAAGGTAGCGCTTAAACAGCTGCATTACTCCACGCATGTAACGAGAGAGTCTTGCTGCAACGATTGCAGAAGACTGGTTCATTCCAAATCTATTAGAGCATGTTGCATTCTACATAGTGAATTCTATTATGTATCAAAGGTTCACTGCTGAGCATACACTGAAAAAGTATAGAGGGCTAATACCTCATCCGAATGCTGCAGGTGTGTAATCTGAAAGTGGTGGTGCGCCTCTTCTCTAGGTGGATCGCGGCCGGTCCATGCACACACCCTGATGCCACTTGCGTCAGGGTGTGGACTGGCATAGATTAGGTTTGAACCCTGATGGTGCCACCACTGATGGCCGAAAGTTAATAGGAAGATGGTCCACATCTCCTCCCCCACCCTCAGGTATGGCACTGGCTTAAATTGGTGTAATAATGATGGTGGTAAGGAGAGGGACACAAACTGCACTACAGGCCTTTACCACGAAGATGGACAAGGATCACAAAAACTACAAGCTGATTTTAGAACATTAAGTCAAAGTCATTTATATGGTGACTTTATCCCATTAGTATGGCCTCAACGTGCCCTCGGAGGACCGGAGTCCAATGTATGGGAAATAGTCCGAAAGAATACAATGCATGTGCGCAATAGGCCAAGATAGTGAGATGGTGGACTGCCCGTGTCCCAGAAAGCTACCCATGATGGTCAAGCATGTGAATGGATGCTGGGAGATGGTCGGGAGAGTGCTCGAGTGCAAGAGGCTCATTATGTGTCCAGCTAGACCGAATTTCTGTTGTAGCTCATAGCTGCATTCTGATGGCAGAGATTGGACGGATTCAAAACAGAAATAGAAATGAAAACGTTTTCCGTACACTGAGGCTGAAATATTTCTTCTGCTATTCCAGTGAAAGGATCCCTCAAAGTAGGAACATATCAGGCCTTAAACTCCCGGCTTACTTCACCCCCATTTCAATGATGGCATCTTCCGAAATACTAAATAACTTATGAGAACAAAATATTGCGAGAGATGAAATATCTATTTTAAACTAAAAACCATCAACCAGATAACCTTACTCAGACTGAACGGACTGGACCCCTCCTTTAGGATGAAACCAGCTGATAAAGGTGGGGGTATCGTTCTATGGGATACCACAGCTTACAATACTGAAGTGACAACTTGGTAATATTAGATTTTATAAGAAACTTGCTGGGAATCCTACTGCGGCATTGTCGGAGGAAATATCCAGCCTGATGGACCATGCTTTAGACCAAAGGTGGATTAATGAGAAAGAACTAGCATTCCTAACAAAACCTAACCCCATGACTCCAGCGTTTGATGTACTAATAAAAATGCATTAAAAAATGCAAACACCGCCCGATGGACCTATAGCCTCGGCCATTGGATAACTTCTTGAGCCCTTATCCATTTATGCAAATACATTCTTAAGACCTTTTGTCTTTAAGATGCAGTCATATATACAAGATACGACCTTGATTATTAAAATTCTATAACAGTTACATATTGGACCGTATAACATCTTTGTCACATTGATGTTGAATCTTTATATACCAACATACCTCAAACCACATGCATTGAAATAATGCATCAATATCTGGAAAAGAGGGAAGACCGAACTGTCCCATCGGACTTTATTGCAGAATGCATAAGACTGGCGCTCACTTTTCCTATGTAATAACATCTACTATCAGCAACTACACGGAACAAGTATGGGGGCGACCTTCGCACGAACCTAGCCAGTCTGTTTATGGACAACTTTGAAGCTCATTCCATATATGCAGATACTAATCCTTTTCAGACACAGATAACATTGTGACATCACTATATAGATGATGTCTTAATGTTATGGAATGGCAATAACGAATCATCGACCTCTTTCCTTATTTGGCTCAATCTTCAAATGCCATCTATTCAATTCACTATGTCTTCTGATAAAGACAGAATACCATTTTTGGACTTGGAGATATTTAGGTTACCTGATAACACACTTGGTAGCACGCTATACAAAAAGCCTACTGATAAAAACACTTTTCTGCTCTATAGCAGGTTTCACCCACACAGCTTACGTGAAAACCTCCCTTTTGGGCAGTTTTTACGGATACGTCATAATTGTAGCCATGTGGATGATTATAAACTTAACAGTAGAGAACTCAGCCAAAAACTAAAAAATCGCGGGCACCCACCCAACATCATCAGAAGATCCATGAAACATGCCTGTAATGTCAGTCGAGAAACATGCTTATCTAAACAGAAGAAAATTCAGGAAGAAAAGATAACATGTATTACATCTTTTTCACCCATAAGTAATGATCTTAGAAGAGTCATACTAAAACACTGGAAGATAACTCAGATGACTTTAAACTAAATACCCCGAGATTCGCATACAAAAGAATGCCTAATCTTAGGGATAAACTAGTACACGTATCCAGTCAAAAAAGATCAACAACCCAATCAAAACACCTTGTGGCAGCTTCCGCCAATATGTAGACATTTCCAATGTGGCCACTGCTCAGTCTGTCATTTGACTAGTAACATCAAACAAATTGACCTGAATGGGCGTCTCTGGCAATTAAGAACTTTTACCAACTGCCTGACCAAATGGGTGGTTTACAGTATTAAATGCCCTCGAGGACTTTTATATATCGGCAAGACCAAAAGACCCATTAAACAATGTATATGCAAACACCGGTCATGAAATGAGATCACAGATAAACCTTTGTTGGCACATTTTAAAGAAGCCAAACATACACACAATTACATCTATTGGTTTGTCCTTCAAACTATGAGAGTCCACCCTTGTGGTGGCGATAGAGATCTAGCGCTTAAAAAGCTAGAAAAGAAATGGATTTATGACCTAGACACGGTAAAATCAGGGTTCAATGTGTCCATTGAGTGGCATTTATTTATCCATTAGGGGGGCTTAAAAGGTTACATAGATTTCTTTTGTAGGATCTAGACACTGCCTGCAGCACTCTAGAAAGAATTCGGGACAAGTCACAGATTTTGACTATCCCGATGTGTTCTATGGAGGAATATGGCAGGAGATGCCTCTTACTATTATATGTGTCTCTCCACAAGTTTTCTTCTGTAAGATCAAGTAATGGCTCATAGGATTATAAAGAACAAGCCATCCAAGTATGGTGGGTTGTTTCCATACTAACAACGACACGCTGTGCGTGTCATCACATGATTGTCTATATTGAGAAAGATATGAAAACACAGTCTTTCCTGCAGTAGCTACAGACTGCATGTAACACTTTTGAAAGAATCAGGAGGTTTTGACAATCTCGATGCGCCTTATAGCGACAAATGTATTAAAACAACAAAAATTAACTCAAATGTCTTCTGCACGTCCTTTGCATATATACTGTTTTTCTTCAGGCATTTTCTCTCATATGACCAAGCAATTGCCTATATAAAGACATCAACATCAGAGGAAACACTGAGTGCTAGTCACTCAAAGATGACGGGCCGGGTTTTATATTAATAACAAAATGCCGCGCATGCAGTCACATGATGGTTTTAGCCAAAAAATAGAAACAAAAGATGCCGCAAATGGCATCAGCCGATCCGCATCGTCATTCTGTGAGGTTCGAACTCGAAGAGACCGTTCTTCTACTTAGTAAGTTGAGAACAGCTGTGTAAACCTGTAGCATTAGCATTCTGCATGTTAAATTGAAGCTGCGAATTAAAAAAATACTTTTTGTCTTTTTTCTCTGATTATTAGATATTCTGACGACATTACGCAGCACACCCGATTTGTGACTCCCGACACATTGTGCAGGTAAAATTCTCTAATTCACAGTATAGACAATGCAGAGGGCAAATCCGTGTTTTAAGATGTTGTAAGTTTAGCGACCATGAAATCAAGTAGTCGTCGTAAAATGGAGATCAGTATTTTTAATTTATCTTCATTAGACAAACATTATGGCAATTTGTGTTTGTCTTTTTGGTTTATAGTGATAGAATTATTCAAATGTTGTGAAATAAGTGGTGTGCCGAATTGATAAATGAAGAATACCACGCCACAAACTTTGTGAAGTAAAAATAAGGTTAGTGGAAAAAATCCCCCCTGGAGCACATTTTTAAAAACAGAAATCATTGCACCAGAGTTTGGTACACAGGGTCTTGTGCACAAAGCCAAGTACGAACTCGTCTTGACACCCATTGTATAAAGCGTCCTGAAGATGGGTCTTGAAGACACATGTTCTTTAAAATCTAGAAACACGATTTAGTGTTGACGCCCCATGTGAAAATGTACACATGGATTGAATTTAAGTGGTCACTTGTGTTACTAACATCTCAAAAGACTGAAACAACAGTGAATCATTAATACTGTGTGTATGATGTATTCACACATTATTCGTTTCCTTCAAAACACGATGGAACTACATCTCATGCAATCGGTTTTTACTGTTTTTTTTTTAACTGATGTGATTATGTATATTAATTAAAATATGTGTTTCTATTCAGATCTGGTTTATGGTTATATATATGTTTGTTGACAACCTTATGTGCTACTAGGGTTGTGATTTATCTACTGCCTTGCGTGTTTGGAAGCAGGGTATCTAGTTGTGGAAACTCCTCTTTAGGTCTGTTGAGATTGGACACATAATAAGCCTCTTGCACTCAAGCACTCTCCTGAACAACCAGTCTCTCTTTTTCTTGAATCTATGGCAGATCTTGGTTTTAGCCAACAGGTTGCCGACTCCACACACCAGCTGGGAAACACTATTGATCTTGTTTTCGCCCACATGATTCTTTTGTCTGCTGCCCCTCCTTTTCCTGTTATGTGGTCCGACTACTATGTTGTACCTTTCTCTATTCCACTCTTGAAGCCTATTCTCCCTGCTCGTTGACAGGATATTATGAAAAGTAGCTGGCACTGTGTCCAATGGTCAGATCTTGCGGCTTGCATTGCCTCTCATTGTGATGACATTATTCCTTGTTCTTTGGCGACCTTGTCATCAGTCTTTAGCAGTGTCACTGACTCCATTGCCCCTTTTGAACTTTGTAAAAAGAAAAACTGCCCTTCTGAGCCCTGGTTTTGTGACGAACTGACATCGCATAAATTAATGTGCAGGCAGGCTGAAAGGAAGTGGAGCGTCGGCTACTGTGTTGCAAATAAAATGAATTTCAGCAAAGCCACTGCCACTTACCAGAAGGATAGCCTTCTTGTCAAACAGTCTTTTTTCAGTACTAAGTACGAGGCTCAAATCAACA
The DNA here is from genome assembly GCF_040938575.1 of Ambystoma mexicanum. Lineage (NCBI taxonomy): Eukaryota > Metazoa > Chordata > Amphibia > Caudata > Ambystomatidae > Ambystoma > Ambystoma mexicanum. The sequence continues at coordinate 1,037,622,529 of NC_090926.1, read as the reverse complement.
TAAAGCACTATTTGACTTGGTACACTGTCTGTCCTCTCCTGCTAAGGGCAATTCTGGGATCTTGCCCTCTCAGGTATTTTGCAAATCTCTGTCCGAGTTCTTTTTCAATAACATCTTTTCCATTTGTCATAAAATCGCTACTGCCTGTTCTCACCATTCGCTCACTACTCATCCCCATTTGGACTACGTCGACTGCACACTGGTCCGCTTTTACTGATCACGATGTTCTTGCTGCTATTCATAAACTGAAATCTGCTTCACCTCTTGATCCTATTCCTCTTTCTCTACTCAAGGAGATCTCAGCTGAGATCATAGCATGGATTACGATGGCAAGGAACAAGTTACTTACCTGTAACTGTTGTTCTCCAGCATGGGTCTGGCATGGATTCACATGCTCATGAATATTCCTCCTTGTCAGGCTGGGAATCCTCAGTAAAGAAAAAATCAGTTTCAGTTTCGTTTCTGAACTGTTTTTCTACTAGTAACCAATCACTGGTCTATGGGTCATACTGCCCCCAGCCAATGACTGCCCTCTACCCAAGACCCTCCTCTGGCAGCCATCTTCAGATTTGGTAGCACGTAAACTGGCAGTAGGACCAAGAGAAGAGCTGCAGAGGGGTAGGAGGGAGGGTCACATGTGAATCCAAGAATACATAGCAGTACACACATTCACAACCACGGGAGGTGGCAAGGCTCAACATTAATCATTTCACAACTCAACATTAAGCATATCTTACCTCCTCCCCAGGCCCACCTTCAGGCGAACAGGTTGTGCAGCACTGCCTGCCCAACTCTGGACTCCTCTCTGGAATCCTGGTCGATGCAGTAGAATCTCGTGAAGGTGTGCGTCGACCTCTACGTAGCAGCCCTGCAGATGTCCAGCTCTCGGACAGCCGGGCAAGGGTTGGTTTGCCAAACAGTGACAGTGCATGATGCAGCCGGAGAGCCATCTGGAAATGGAAGCCTTCGAGAGGGCCTTTCCTTGGTTTACAGGTTCAAAGTTCACAAACGGCTGTGAGGTCTTCCGAAGACTCTTCGTGTGGTCCACGTAGAAATTCAGCGCTCAAGCCACATCCAGCGAGTGCAAAGTCCTCTCAGCCGGCGACGAAGGCGACGGGAAGAAAACAGGTAACACCAAAGGCTCAGTGAGGTGGAAGTCTGACGGCACCTTGGGCATGAAGGAGGGGTGCGTCCTCAGCACTACCCTCGTCTCGTGGAATGTCAGGTATGGAGGTTTACACGAGAGGGCCTGGATCTCTCCCACTCGTCGTGCGGAGGTGATGGCCATAAGAAAGGCGGTCTTCCATGACAGGAACTTCAACGGTGCCGAATGCAGAGGCTCGAATGGCGGCCCCATGAGCCTGGTCAGCACCATGTTGAGCTCCCACGCCGGGGCCGGAGCCTTCACCGGCGGGAACAATTGGAACAGTCCTTTCATGAACTCCTTCACCAGGCAATGAGACCATAGGGATGACCGCCCCAGAGTTCTGGTGTAGCGGGAGATAGCCGCCAGATGGAGGCATGTGCCAGCCCCGCCTTGGCCAGCAATAGCAAGTACGGCAGCACCTGAGGGAACGTAAACCGCAGAGGGTTAATCTTCTGTGCACGGCACCAGACAGAGAACCTCTTCCGTTTGTGTCCATAGCACTTGAGTATCGAGGACGCCTTGGCCTTTGCAAGCACGTCCTTGCAGTCCGCCAGGATATCGTATCCTCCAATCTCTAGTGCTGCAGGAGCCAGGTCTGCAGGTTCAGAGACCCTGGGTCGTGGTGGAGGATGGCGCCTGCTTCCCTGGCGAGAAGATCCGCGTCCGTCGGCAGTTTGACTGGGGGAGACGCTGACATGTCCAGAAGGTCCGGGAACCAAATCTGCCTCGGCCACGCAGGTGCGACGAGGATCATCCTGCACCAGGACCATCTGAGTTGACTGATGAGTCGCAGCAGCAACGGCGGGAACGCATACAGGAACAGGCCATCCCAGGGGAATGAGAAGGCATCGCCCATGCTCCCTGCCTGAGGAAACCTGCTGGTGAACCTCCGGCACTTGGCGTTCATCGCCGTTGCGAATAGGTCGATCTGGGGAATGCCCCATCGTCGGAATAGGAGATCCACTTGATCCTGTCGCAGCTCCCACTCGTGGCACGAGCGCAGCTCCCTGCTGAGTGAGTCGGTGATGGTGTTCTTGATTCCTGCCAGATGGAAGGGTACCAGAAACATCCCTTGGGCGACGGCCCAGTGCCACAGACCCTGTGCTTCCTTGGATAGGGCTGGGGATCTGGTGCCCCATGCTTCCGGATGTAGAACATTGTGGTGGTGTTGTCAGTGAAGACCCTTACCACCTTGCCCTTGAGGGACAGAAGGAACGACCTGAGGGCCCAGAACACGGCTCGGAGCTCCAGGACATTGATGTGTAGTGACCTCTCCTCCGGGAGCCAAAGGCATCTTGCGTGGAGATCTCCGGTGTGCGCTCCCCATCCCTCCAGGGAGGCATCCGCCGTCACCATTTCCTGATGTGCTGGGATCTGGAAGTCCGTGCCTGCCGCCAGATGCGTGTGGGTGCCCCACCACCGGATCGCTTGGCGGAAAGTCTCATTGAGTGAGATCCTGTCTTCGAAGCTGCCCGCTGCCTGCATCCAGCGGGCGTCGAGGAACTCCTGCAGAGGTTGCATCCACATCCTGCATAAGCGCACGAGGTAGATGCACAAGGACATTATGACGAGTAGGGACTTGATGGACATCACCCTGGCCATGTCCATGGTCAACAGCCGTTGTACCTTGCCCAGGATGGCCTTCGTCCTATCCTCTGATGGCAAAGCCAATCGTGCCACTGTGTCGAGCCTGGCTCCCAGGAACAGGGCACATTGCAACGGTACTAAGTGGGATTTCGCGAAGTTGATCGAGAATCTCAGATCCATGAGCAGTTGGACGGTCTTCGCTGTGTGGTCGACGGCGAATTCTCTTGACTTTGCTCGAATGAGCCAATCGTCCAGGTATGGGTAGATGTGGATCCCCTGCAGGCGCAGTCGCGCCGCCACTGGTGCTAGTCACCTGGTGAACACTCTGGGCTCTGACTTCAATCCGAAGGGAAGGGACTTTAACTGATAGGGTCGCCCTTGGACCACAAATCGCAGGAATTTTCGATGTCCTTTTAGAATGGGGATGTGGAAGTAGACATCCTCCAAGTCCAATGACGATAGGAAGTTGCCTTGCTCCAGCTGTCCCAGCACGTGCTGGAAGGTGACCATCCAGAACTTCTGGGACTTGATCTACCTGTTTAGACGACGAAGGTCCAGAATGGGTCGCCAATCGCCGGTCTTCTTCCGGACAAGGAAGTATCGCGAGTACACTCTGGAGCCTTTTTGGGACGAGTTTGATAGCTCCCTTTCTTAGTATCGCCCGTACCTCCAGCAACAGTTGAGGGACGTGGTTTTCCTTCCTGGCCACGGGTGGAATATGGGGACACCTCTTTTGAAATTCCAGGGTGTGCCCGCAGGCCAGGGCATCCAGCACCAAATGGTCGGTGGAGATGGACTCCCACACGCTGACGAATTTTGCCAGCAGACCTCCCACCGGGGTGCTCAGGTGGCGGCCCGACACCACGGCCGGTTCAATCCTGTTTTGTCGCGGCCTTGCCGCTTTGGCCTCCTTGGTGACGACAACGGGATCCTGTCTTGCCGCGTCCTCTGTAGGCCTCCTGCGACGAGGAGCGGGCCGCTTGGCGGTACGACGAGGAACCGTCGTCCCATGGCGTCCAGCTTCTTCCCCTCGCCGTCCGGCGAGGATGTTGAAGTTGAAGCCGTCGCCCCCGCCGCTTTCTTCTTGGCCGCCGTGGAGACCACTGAATCTGGGGAAGGCTGTGCCCCAAGGCACATGGGGGCAGAGTCCGGGACCCGGTACTTCTTCTCGTACCGGTCTCTCTTAGCAGGAGCTCAATAATTCTATTTACATATGGTCACCATAGCTGCAGTGTGTATCAATAGCAAATTAGCATGACTCCTCCGATTGTTCTTTGGCAGGTGGGACATGGAGTGGCTCGCCACAAACTATAGAATAGCTCCCATTTGGAAAATTGCGGTACTTGCACAATTCCTCTTTCTGAGTGGATTGTTGAAGGCTTAAACAACAAAGCATGTGCGCACACATTTGTTGGTATCTTGTATAGCACTTTGCAATGCCTTTAAGCCCCTTCACACCGGCTTCTGGAAAGAGGGAGGGCACAGTTGAAGCATAAATCTTGGGGTGACTGAAAGGAAACAGAACAAGACAGCAGATTAGACCTTAGTGAGGGCGCCCAGTGAGAAAGGAACCTACACAGTTTTCTCTCCCCCCTGCCCAGCCAGTGGCCATAGACGAGCCCTCCATGTTCCATTACTCTTCTGCTTATGGATAGGTTTAAATGGAAGCTCGGGTCTGTAGTGAGTGAGAGAGCATGCGCTGGGGGTACTGCTAGCGCACACCCCTTAGCTCCCTTTGCAAATAAGGCTTATTTTATTTTTAGGAGTTGTAGCTGGGAACACATGTAGCGTCCCAAAAGCAAAAGGAATGGGTACAGGAATCTGATCTTTCACGGCTTTGGAAACATTTACATCAGTGGAGTGCAAAAAGAATGGGGGGGTAGGCGGGTATGGTGAAGTGCAACAGAAAATAAGTGCAAAGGAATCGGCGGGGAACGTGCAGGCGCAAACATAATGTAGTAAATGCCACGTGGCTGGTCAAATAAGCCTACAAAAAGGCCAGTAGCTAGCATTAGCCAGCAAGTACATGGTTGAACCAGGAAGTCCTTTTTGCAGGTTCCTAGCTCAAAATCGGAAGGGTTTCAGCTTTTTGTAGAACTGAAGCCATTCTCCACTGATCTGTTGGTATTAAGGAGATCATCCCAAAAAGAGGCAGGGCAGCTGCATCAAAGGTTCTACTGGCCAGGACGCGGCCACCAGGGCCCTGGATTCAGCAGATCGCAGGAGTTCAGTGGGGAAGCATTTCTTCACCTTTCCAGTACCATAACATTTAATCTGAGGTAGGCAAGGCTGTGCTCCAATAGGCATAGAACTCTGAAGCAGATGTGTGCTCTGACAGAGCCAATGCAGGGAGAGTGATGCAGGCAGGATGTGATCTCATGTTTTCAAGCCAAGGATTAGCATGCTGTTTTTGTTATAGTCTCGAGTTTTCTTAGGGAAGCCCAATAGTTACAATAATTAAGGTCTGGGAGCTCTATAGATGGCACTTGAATTTCGCGCATCATGTTCAAGAGATAGGTGTGCCCAAGGACTTTGAAGATGAAAATTGAATTTCTTAGCGATTTCTTAGATCTGCAGGGAGAAAGCAAAAGTCTGCCAATGATTACACTCAAATTCTTTGAATGGATGGAAAGAGTAGGCGTACTCCCTGCGAAGGTTTCCAACCACAAAACAAGAAGTGGGGGGGAAAACAGATGTTCTGAACAGGAGCTTCTCAAGTCTTCAAAACATTTAGGCACAGGCTATTGTCAATCATCCGGTCCTGTATATAGAGCAAACAATTCGGGATAGTATGCAGGGCAGTGTGTGGTATGATTAGCTCAGCTAAAGACAGATATTAAAAAGCCACACCGAACAAAATGAGCCTTGTGAAACTCCACACTTCCAAATTAGAAGTCTGGAGAAAGAGGAGCCTTACTCGAAGCTCTATCTGACAGGAACAGGAGATCCACTTTAAGACAATGCCAAATGATGTTTATAGACCGTTAAGTAGAGTGCCATGGTGAACAGAGTTGAAAGCCCCAACAGCTAAAGGAAAATGTGAATAGTATTGAAGTTGCATCCAAGGACATCAGGATCTTGTCTCTCAAAGAGCAATGCAGATTCTGTTCTTCTGGATGGCATAAAGCCAGATTGGTGGGGATGTAAGCGACTATAGGTCGTTCTGTAATTAAGCAACCGTTGTGTAGCTTTGTTTTCAATAATTCTGCCAACAAAGAAGGCGATGGAAGTACAGCGGGAGTTCATCAGGATACTGGGCTCATCTGCTTGTTTGAGAAGCAGTGAGATGAGAGTTTTCTTTCAGGAGTGAGGAAAGATGCCCGTTTCCATAGAACTGTTATCCCAGGGCAGCTGGAGCCGGGATGAAAACACAGTCTTTGATGGTGTTGGCAAGATAGGGTACAACCAGGTCAGATGAGACCGTCATTCTTGTACCCAAGGCACAAGGTCAGTTTGAGAGAACGGTGTGAGGGTTGGAAAGGAAGCATCTGTTTTAACTTCAGGAACAGGAGGAGCAGGTGATCTGGCGAGGTCAAAGATGCACAGTTTGGTGGCTTCAATCTTCTCAACAAAGAAAAAGATTCTACCAGGGCTTGAGAAGTTGTCAGGCAAAAAGCACGATGCAATGAGAATCAGAGTTTCATACATATCCGAAATAGATCAGAAATGGGTTTGAAGACAGGTCTAGAAGGTCGTGGCGAAGAGTTCAATATTGCCCTATCAGGCTGTGGCAACGGACACGTTGTGGCTCTTTCTCAGCCCTACTAAGCTAGACCAGAGGCTGTTCTGGTGACTGCACAGGATCAAGTGATTATATTGCCAAATATTCACTGCACATATTTTAGTGCAGAATGTTCAACAGTAAAAAAACACAACAAAATGTTAAAAAAGGGTCACTTTGGGGATATTCAAGTAAAAGGTGCGGGTTTAGTTATGGGTTAACGAAGCAGCTTTGGGACCAAAAATGCAGTCTAAATAACAGTGAAATGATGGGTGGTAAAAACAGAGAAGATACTGCACCATAGAACATCCATTGGGACATGGTATGTCCCCATTTGATAAGGTTAGGAGAATGGGAAAGAGTAGGGTGCACAATTCTGCCCGCTTTGTTCCTGAATTAAGCCCTAGCTGTGCAGAAAAAGAAAATTACTTAGCCTCACACTTGGAAGAGGAGAACAGTATGTGGTGCATGTGGCGTCTCAAGTACACATATATTGTTCAAGTACCGCTCATTTTGATGATTCGACCAACAGTTTACATACAATTGTCCACTAAATAGGACCGTTTTCTCCCAAAGTCAACTTTCAGTCCATTGAATTTCATGAATGGTGAAGCCATTCACGCGGACTATGTTACCTTTGACACTACCCAACAGTGGGTCTCTGGATTAACAAATACACCACATCCATCTTGGCCGACTCAACTTTATCCCCTTTTCTTTGATCATAGTTGTGTTCAGCTCCTCCCTCCAACCCCTCATCATTTTTATCTATCCGCTTCTGGCACACACTATTTTTTTTTATGACTTTGATCTCTTACTTGAATATCTGCCAACTAAAGGATCAACCATAACAATGGCAGACTAAGGCTCATCGTTTTCAGTGGGATCCCTCCCACTCCAACCACTCTTTGGCACCCTTCACAAACAGTCAACCCACATTTGTGACAACACACTCAACCTCTTCTTGCCCTTCTCTCTCCAGTCCTCACTCACCTCTATTGACCTTCTTCACCTTGACTGTATTTATTTCCCTTGTCCACGCTGCACCCTCTGCCCTTCCCTGGTGACCAAGCGCAAATTCAGATCTCGTCCTATGGTTCCCGAATCAAGTTGGGTCCTATCACCAGGCGTGCTCTCCAACCATTGCAAATTCCAATGATGAGAAATTTCAAGACATCAACCTAGCATTTGTTGCTCTCTTTGAGCACCACTATCTTGCTTGCTCCTCTCTCTCGCTTCCACAACTGCAGACATGGCTCTCCCAGATCATTGAACTTCTTAGAACTAATATGCACCTACATCTACATTGCTGGCATAAAACCCAGTCTCATACCCTCTCTGCCTCCCAAAAGGGAATCTCTCGACAAACTCCTAGACTCTTTCTACTACACAACCTCATCTCTCGGCCAGTAAACTATCCGGGACTCTCCAGTCCATGCATCTCCCCCCCCTCCCCCCCAAACTCAGCCAATTTCCATTTCATTCACACTCTGCTGAGGACTTTGAATACTGCTGCTCTACAAAAGGTCTAAAATATAGGCGATTACCTCATTGCCCTCCTTCCAAACTCCCACATTTTCATTCTTTCTGAGTTTTCCCCTGCTGCTCTGGTGAAAAAGGAATCCATTGTCTGGTCTGCCAACCCTCCTTGTGCTCCTGTAGACCCCTTCAAACCACAGACTAAAAGGGCACTTTCCTTATCTGCACCTGGCTCTCCCCTTCTTTAACCCCTACCTGCATTCAGGTATTTATTTACCTGCCACATTTTACACAGTTTTAAAAAAAACCAAAGCGGACACAACAATGCTGCCAACAATCTACCATGCTCTCTGCTCAATCTATTAAACATTCTAGAGTATATGGTGTTCAACCACATCACCAATTTCCTGGAAACACATCCCTGCCCCCCACAGTATATGTCTTGCAGCAGAGTTGTTACTTCATGAAAATAGAGCCCATCGATGCAGTCATCTTCCTCTCCATTACCCACAATCTAGTCACATGCCCTTTGTTCTCTAACCGGCCTTTGAACTAGTCACATCCCCTTTGTTCTCTAACCGGCCTTTGAAAAACTTTGACCACTGATCTCTCCTCCTGATGCTCTCGAACTCAAATCGAATACCATGTCCTTGCCTCAAACCTATCTAGTTGCTCCTTTTCCACTTGCTGGAACATCCTCTGCAACCCATCAACCATTTGGAATGCGCCTCAACCCTGTTCTCGGTCCTACCCTATTCACTCTACATACCTCACCACTTAGGAAGCTCATTTCCTCCTTTGGGATGTCATGTCATTACTTTGCTGATGACACACAAATCTCTTTTTACTTCCTTCTCCTTTTCCCATGAAACTTTCTTCCTGCATCACTAACTGCCGTAAAATACTGGAAAGAGGTTTGCTACTCAATGCCTACCCCCTCCAAAACTATGGGGATCCATCTCCTTCCTTCCAAGACCTGATCCCCTCTCCCCCCGTCCCCTGCCTCACTGTCTGGATCCCCATGGCCCAAACTTGGAGGTTCCCCTTGACAGCACACTGAAACTTCAACAGTGTATTACCTCTACCACTACAGCTGGCAGGTTTAACCTTCACAACATCTGCAAAATCTGATTCTTTCTTACCTTTAATTCTGGTAAAAAGTCTTCAATCTTCTTCTCAGCAGGTGAAGCTATTGAGAGAGCTTTCTCATGGGATGGGAGGATAGCTCAGGGGCAACAGGTGTGTCTTGGAAGCAAGACAACGCAGATTCAAATCCCGGGCTCGCGACTGGTCATCTGGGATTAAGCGCATTATAAAAAAATAATTCTAATCAACAATCTATTTCTTTAGTCCATCTGGCAGGGTACATCATTTTGCAACCTGCGCCATCTTCAAGCCCCTCAAATCCTCACCTACCTGTATGCACCGCTTCAAGGCAGGGTGGTTGTTGATGCGATTGTTTTCTCCCTAAATTCCTTATTCTTTTCTACAAATCAAGCCATTGACTACCCCTCCCCCCCTACTCCTGGTTAACTCCATCTCATTGCTTTCCCACTGGCACTCTTGAGATATCAAATCCTACCCAATCTCTTTGCTCCTGTCCTGCATTCTTACCTCAGAACTTTGCTCCCTCTGCCTTCTCACTCAATCCCCTCCAATGGAACTCCCAAACATCTGATAGTAAGCCCATCCCTACTATGACTTCAAAACTGCTCTGAAAGGAACTGCTTTCCTCTGCAGGAAGTACACGGCCTGTCTGGTGGCTATCATCTCATCCCTGGCCTTTCACTTGTACATCCTTGATCCTCCATCCTGCCTTTTCACTTGTACATTATTGCAAACACTGTGAATGATAATCTTGTACTGTATACGTACAACACCTCAAGTTGTGATCGTATATGCAGCTTTGTAACCATATGCTAGTGCTATCTATCTTTCTGTAATAGTGCCAGTCTATGGCACCTGGTTATTTCATTTGTCACTAATTATTTACCAATGTAAGGCCTGCAGCCATAGGACTGACCAGTCAGCCATGTGCTTTCAAGTAGAGTGCTCAACTCCCTTATTAAATACAATGATAGAGAATCTGAACAGAAACAGTATAGGTACACACCTACCACTCAATTCAAAATATACATGACAGCACACTGACTACCAGGTTACTGCCTTCATCATTTTATTGTCCAGACATCATCACTGTTTACATGCCAAACACCTAAAATGGAGGCAAGAAGGAGAATCCACGAAGTTCCTGCCATGAAGGATATGGCAACAACGATCCCAAGGTAACACTGGGGAGGATATGGGGGGGGCATGAATTGGGGTAACTTCAAAGCATGCCAGGAGAACTGAATAGGTACGTTAGCACCACTATTGTAGTAGAAAATACACATAGCTATCCCAACCGCCCCAGCTTGTGGGATATTCTCCAGGGTATGGATCCCCTCCTATGATATACACCAGTGTTCTTAGACCGGCTCTCTCGTTATGTGCCACACCCACTGTCCCTCAACCCTCTCCGGCTCCATCTCACTTCGGTCTTTCACATGTAATAAGAGCCCCGGCTCCTACACTAATATTACAGCTAATGAGGAGCAGTGTGTAACATATCCAACACCTGACATGTGTCCAAGCAGTGTCACCCCTCCACCCCATCTCACAATGAACTTTCATTGCTACACTGGTATACAGATGTACTTTATTAAGTGAAATACACCAGAGGGGTGAGGGGGCTGACCCACTCACCAAATTGGTGGGACAGTCCTAGATCCGAGTCACCTATGATGGCATTCCGGTCCTAAACCCCCATTAGGGTTCGACTATCAGAATGCAGTGATCATTTGATGAGAGTTGGGGATCTAGTCCCATTCTGAATGATAGTCAGCAGACATCTACTGTATATATTTATCATAAGCTGGAAGCGGCCAAGAACACTAGGGGAACCATACAACATGGAAGGGTGAGGTGCAGTGTCACCCACACACCTGTTCTATTGCACTCAGAAACTAGGTACCAGCTGCCAGCAGGACCCCAAGATGCTGTGGGATTCTGCACTGCACTAAATGATTCTGCATGGTACCAAAGGGCCAGTGAACTCGAACAAGGTGCATTTCAAGGATCCATAGACCTCTTCCAGATCTCCCATCATACATATGGATTTCAGACTTTTTCTGAACTGTGATGCGTTGAACTTTTCATAATCACAAAAGCCCATTTATCCTCTATAGTGAAAAAGATTTCTAGTATAACATGCACATTCAGGGCTACTAACCCAAAATGTGATAAAATGTTTGGCAAATATTTTGGAGTCATTTGGCAGGTTCTGCCTACACCTCCTTCCAAGTTACAATAATCGGTAGCAGCATATGGAAAAACACAAGTACTTGTGTAAAGGTCGGAAGATGAGAGATGCCAGTGGGACTACGAGTGTGACTATCGTAGCAGATACCCATCTGTAAACTTACCATGGAGGACATCCTTCAACTCACATGGGTCAGAGCAGCAACGGTCGTGATAGCAGTAGCAGCACAGGCTTTCCAAGGCACTGGGATTCTGCATTGCTCCCTTCACTTCCAACCCCAAAGTAAATCATTACTAAGAACTGTCACATAGCATTACATTCAGCAGCGTCCCATTTAAAATCATGAACCCAGGAAGTGACGGCCCGTTCAATACCAGGTTCATTGTACATTCATTTCATTAATAAGATTACATTTTGTGTTAAATAAATTCAATGCCTTCATATTTGACGTCCCCAATCTTGGTCTCTGGGAGCAGAAAGCGTCCGTCCAGGGTGAAGGCCATGATATAGGTTGCCACTTTTCCAGCGTCCTCCTCTGATTTCAGTGCCACAATGATCTGGTCTCCTGTGTCTGGGATGAACTTAAAAGAGGAGAAGCCATGGCTGGGCACAACTTCACCAATGTGGCTGACACTGATGTCCCCAAAGTCCTGGGGGGCACATAACATAAGGTTGGTGCCACGGCGCTCATCATCTTTCTCATTGTAGCGCTCCTGGCTGGCACGGCGTGGCAGGAAGAACCAGCGCTTCAGATTGTCACTCCACGCCGCAGACTCATGGATCAAGTAACCTAGACAAGAAGGAAAAATGGAAGGATCAAAATAAGGAATCCATCTCTAAACAGGTTTATTCAGGGGAAGGTGTCAGGGATATAGTTGTAACCTGTACAATACATGTTCTAATCATGGGATGGAGTCCACTGCTCTCAATAAATGGGTGGCATCAGAACTGAGACGCGCCTGCGCAGGAGAAGTGCAAACAGGACAGGGGGATGGGGTCTTGCAACCATCAGGATGAGAGATTGAAACTGGAGACTGAAGAGTCAGGACTGGGAACCAACTACAACCATGTGACTGCCCCACAACAGATGCTTCAGCTCCTTCAGATGGTGCCAGTGAAAGTCATCAGGAAAGGAGGTGTTATTAGGAACAGGAATCCACTCGGCCAGGCCAGCAGAGGCACTAGAAATTGGGACAGATATAATCAGGTGTGGGGGTAGGTCTGGAGATCTAGCTGAAACACAGGCAGCAGTGAGGACAAGGGATACAGCAGTAAAAAAGGAAGTCACAGACTGGAGATCTAGCCTACTAGCTCTAACCAAAGTGTATCCATGAGGAACGAGTCAGGACAGGGGATCTGGCACTGACCAAGGAGGGCAGAGCGAAGTCTGGGGATTCAGATCGGACTGGGCATGTGTTCATGCTGAACAACATTCTTTTGTGGAGGTGTTCGGTCTTGGATAGGAAGTGGGTTGGGAAGTCTGCTCGCACCATTAGGCATTAGTTACTAAGGGAGTTGAAGGGCGACGTTGGATGACTGCAGTGGAAACCATGATTATCTTTCAGAGGACTAGAACGCTGCCCAACTATACCACATTGCCCCCTCTCCGGAGCTTGAATCATAACTCTCCTTGGAATTTAAAATATTGCATTCTTCATATTCAGGGGTACCCTCCACCATAACATTACTCAGGGTTATTATTATAGATTCCCAACTAGCGCGAATTGAGCCGTTTAAGGTAGTAAATATCAATAGTGAGATGTACTGTGCAATCAATGTAGATTTCAAACCTCATGCAGTAGGATTTTCCACATCACACTTGGTGTAGTTGCAACACCATAAATCTTGTCATTAGTACAGGCTCTGGAGGGGAAATTGTTGGTTAACATTAGGATGAAGGTCTTCTACTCAAAGGAATAGGAGCACTCAAGCTGAAGAATGCGGTGCATTATTAGATGGAAAAGTACTTTTAGTGAACAATTCCAGGCCAGGATCAGCCATATTACAGCAGTGGCAGATGAAATAAGATGTCTCATTGTCATTATTAAGAAGTATCACTGGTGAGGGTGTGAAGGGAGGGTAGAAATGAAGGTTATAGCCCATGGTCAAATCTGTTGCTTCATCGGTTTAATGCGTCATATTACTAAGTTTATAGATTTTTAATAGGCTTTCAGTGTTGCCTAGAAAAGGTTTCAGTGTCTGATGTCCTTTGAGTTTCCCTCTGGTTCATTAATTAGGTTAATCATGACTCTATGAAGAAACTCTGCCACCCTTACGATGACAGCCTCGTGTGCATGGCTGAGGAGATCAGTCAATGTGGGTTTATGTTTCAGGCCGAGTAGCAAACGATTAGGACAAATAACAAATGATTTGCAGATTCATTGTTAATTTAGTCGTGGTTCGAATTTTCAACTTATTCGTTGAGGCTGTGCAAATGGTTGAGGTTTGTGGCACATGGTAGCAGACAGTGCACCCTAAATTCTCTGCAGGACCTTGCAGCAGGTAAATAACACAGAATGCAGAGAAATTGACAGAGGTTTTATGGCCTTTTGGCCACTCTGGCTCTTACAGCAAAACAACAACAAAAAAAAACATTACTAGGTGGGTCCAACTGAAAACCAGTGCAACTAGAAGCTTGTAATATGACCCAAAAGGGGTACTGTGGAAATGTCAGCAAGATCCTATAAAAACAAAGTCATAAACAATGGTGATCTGGTTAACTGGCAGCCATCAGTGAATGAAGTCCTTGATCCGGCCCCGATTAAGCAATGTACCCTTCTCAAGTCTCTTCAACGTTCAATAATGGGGAATCCAGCAATCATAATCAAGCCAGGCTCAGCCAGCACAGGCTCATAGGTTCAGCGATTCATTGTTGCAAGGAATTAATTCAACATATCGTGAGGGCTTCAATATAGAATTCCATGCTGCCCCGCTTGGATCACCATCGTATTGAACATGCTCAGGACAATACAAACAATCAAATCTTCATTATATGTTCACTCCCTTTTGAAGTCCTTTCTTTATTCTATGCATGCTGCATGTAGTCCAGAGGTCTGCAATCTTTGGGTCTCCAGATGTGTTGGACTACAAGTCCCATCAACTCCAGGCAACAAAGTCAATGGTGTGAGATGGAGAGTAGTAGCCCAAATGATTCTGAAGCTCCAATACACTACACAATACTGAAAATCGTTGTCTCTTAGCGGTCTTGTTTAGGCGCACATTTCAGTGGCAAAACCACACGCTCCATCTCACTATGCTTTGCTACAGAGAGCTGGTAACCTTCCTACAGTCTAAGTAGTTCACACAACCAACCACAATATACATGTAGAGGTTCTGCACACAGGCTGCAATATAACCACAATCTGCTACTCTCATCATAGGTCCGTAAAATGCCACATAGCTCTTCGCCATAACCATAAGCGCCTCCTTCCGTAACTGTGCAATTCTTCTGTGCTAGCAGCCCTCCATCAGGTCCTCCTGTGATTCAACAAGGACTTAGTCGAAGTCAATGTTGCTGTTGTGGCTTTGCAGGGAGGAGGAGGGGTCAACTCAGACTTTACAATGCCTGGCTCATGGCGAGACTCTATAATACTCAGGCAGAAAGTTGGTAGCGTGGCATGAGCACACTTAACTGGGGCAACAGGGTGTCAGTAACATGCATAGTTTGAAGGGGCTTGACACAGCATTGCTACAACAAGGACCCAGAACTGACCATCATCTGAGAGAAGAGGTTAGCAGAGGAACATAGACCAGATCCAGAGATTAAAGACCAAGGAGCGACATTTCTCACCATATACCTTGCTCCAGAGGATTTGCCTACATTGGTGGAAAGTGCTTCCTTTTCTTCAGTACATTGTGTGTGCTCCAAAACCCTTTGCAGAAACTTGAACAACGCAAGGTCCCTGTACCTTGAAGCACTTTCCGAAGAGACTCATCCCTCCATCCCAATAAACAACACTCACGAGGTGGGTGGTTAATCCAACTATGTTCTCAAAGCACTGATGAATGCGACTCTGCATGACATGGCTGCAGAATGACGCTGGAAAAGTATATGATACCCTCCTAGAATATTTAGGGGGGAAAATGAACATATCTTCAGGGTTATTCATGTACTCTTTGCTTCAGTTTTAGGAGCACTAATGATAGCACAAATAATATTGTGCATGTTAAGGCACCTTAGTACCACATACTTTAAAGGTAAACAACAATTTGTATCTTCCTCTGACGGTCCGTTTCTGCAACTTTCTTCCTGGAACATTCTGAAGACTATGAACATTAAATCCTACCAGCATTTCATATCAATCAAGAGGCCAAGGAACCAGCAAGCACAAATTGGTGGTGTTTTGAGCTTCTGAAAGTGTTCCTGCATTTCCACCTCTGAACAACAGCCAACTTGTGTGTCTGGAAAGGTGCTCTAAATGTGTACCACAATTTATTGTTATACAGAGATTTTCTAACACTCTTCAATTTAAAGGAGTTACTGGGGTAATTTTGGAATAAATGTGGTGTTCCAACACCAGAGCAGGTGGCACAAGGTTAACAACTACAATAGCTCTTACTTTACTTGTGACCCAAGTCGGTGCCTCCTTAGTAGACCATGTCGCCTCCTCCTGATCCTACTCACTAGACCAGGTACCTTCCCTTCTAGGCCAGGCCTCCACTTTCTCCTCACTAAGCCAGTGCCACACCCTTTTCGCTACCTTTATCATGTGGTCCTGTGTCAGTGTACTTTTTGAAACAATGACACCTGCTCTGATGTCCTGTTTTGAGTATCAACCACTTCAACAGCAGAAGAAATGAAGGGATGAATACTCCCTGCCTTTTTATGCCTCTGCCACATGCAATCATTGTTTGGGACACTCACAAGGAGGTATGATCTTAAAGGCTGTCAGCAGCACACAGAAGCTAACCTAGTGTTGCGATTCTAGCAGACGCAACCAAAGTAGTGTAGTTGGGAGTACAGCAGTTTGGATTGGAATCTCCCAAAAAGGCACAGTCCCGGTGGTAGAATGCAGAACATTGCGGTTAGATACTCACCAGGAGCCGTGATTCCTGCCGCAGTGCGCAGAGCATTGTAATTGGACACCCAGCTCTCATGGTGCACGTCACCCTTGAATCCGACTATCTTCACCCATTGAGGGTACTGGTTAACCACCTCCCCAGTGGTGGTCGTCCATTCCTTCCCCAGGCCCCCTACATACAGATGTTCATCCTTCACAGCCAGCCACTCTGCCTTAAAACCTGCAACAAGACACACAATGGATTAAAACAGGCTGCAATGGGTCCTTCATGTCAACCTCTGATCTCAGATCCTCCCTTATGCCAAGGTCCATTCTCAGCCATCCTTATTCTATCACCTCCAATTTCAGCAACCCTTACTTTATCCACTGAATGGGGGGTGATACTTTACAGGACATCCCTGGGAGCAGTATTTTGAGGAGTGGGTCTAACCACAAATACAATGAGGAGAAGTTGAATCTGAAAAACCAATTGAGGCACAATAAGGGAATGCTATTAAAAAGGGAAGACGTGAAAACATCCATCAAATGAGGGTTTCTAACAGCCACAGGATATAGCAAAACTAAGTATATGTGTCGCAAGAAGAATTGGGCGCATTTTTAGAGCCTTGAAAACAACTAGTGGTCAAAACACATGTCAGCTGAGCACATTTATTGTTAAAAGGAATGTCAATACAACATGAAGACTGAAAGTAAAATGTTGACACTATATTATGACAAGCACAAAAATCTTTGGGAGGCAATCAAAACACACCACCATGCATTTTCATCCATCATTATCCCCTGGTTTGAACCAAGTCATATCACCACCATCCCGCACAGAGCCCCTTTGGTTTTGTCACTCAACCAATCTTCTCAATTTCAGTCTCACCAATCATAGGTCCTCCAATTTTATCTGTTCCACTTAGCTACTCAGATTCTCCTCTATTAGCAACCGCATATCACTCTATCTCCCATTCATAGCAAACTTCAAATCACTTCCCCACTCATACCTTCATTTTCTCTTCCTCCTACTTTCAAACCTCATATCATTGCCTACACTCACAGCCTTCATGATTCCATAGCTTAAGCCCAGCTCCTAAAGTCCCCCAAACACTTTAAAACTGCCTAATGCTATCACCACCCTTCCCCCTTATGGCTCGGACCCCTTACAACTCTCAGCCCCCAACTTGTAACCCTCCACTCACAGACACCCATGTCAAGGAGACTAGAGCTGCAACAGGCTAGCAAGACGATGGGGACTTGGGTATGTTTTTGTGAATGTCGTGGGGTAGGAGGTGGGGTAACCCAGGCCCTTCCCGCAAATTATTTATAGAAAGAAGCAGAAGGTATCCAGCGCTATTAAGTTGTCCAATGCCAGACAGGTGTGCCATCCTGTCATGTTTTATATTATGGGATTCGTATGTCTTCATTTAGAATAGGAAAAGCACAACTATAAGTACCAAAACGTAAAGAAAGAAATTAACGAGAGAGTTTGAACCAAGTCGACTACAATCTCAAGGCAAGCACAAGTGGACCTCTGCCTGCTCGCCCACAAAAAAAACCTAATATGTATAAACCAAATCTTGCATGGCAGAGGGGGGGGGGTGAGGGTGGCATCTGCAGGGGGGGGGCGGGGGGGTGAGGGTGGCATCTGCAAGACCTGCTCATGGAGGCCTTGTCAATGTTGGCAGACCCACCAGGTCATGCGAAGGTATAATGCCGGCAAGCCAAGTCTTGCTACTTTGGTATTTGTGTGAGATTTTATAAGTGCAACGTTCACCTGCAGGCATCCTTTTAGCACTAGTACGGAAGGGAGAAAAGTAGCCAGCAGACCAAGATTTAAGAACATATTCCAAGCACATTTATTTATTTAATTTGTAACACGCTGGGACACCACCCAAAGAAGGCACTGAAGCGCAGAGACAAGACGGACAACAACACAGTCAGACAAATATAAGAAACATTTCAGTCAACCAGGCCAAAATTTCCAGGGGGGAGTGAATAAGCGAGAGGGCTAAGTTTATTCGAATAGCAGGGTCTTCAGCCTGCCCCTAAAGATGGAAATTGCCCCACACAGTCCAAGATCTAGTAGAAGTGCATTGGAAGTCCAAAGCCGGGGAGCGGCCACTGAGAAACAGCCATTCAGCACAAGGGAGAGCTTTGCAGCTGGGGTTTCCACCAGACCTGTGTTGTTGGTGCGTAGTGCTCGCTTAGCTGGTAACCACCTAATCCTTTTGGCTAGATATGCTGGAACTATTCCATAAAGACAAGACATACGGAATGCACAGTGTTCTGAATTGGATTTGCTCCTGTATTGGCAGCCAATGAAGTGATCTTCTGGCTCCAGACACAAGCTCTATTCTGCAAATGCCAGTCACTGCCCTGGATGCATTGTTCTGGACTACCGGTCGCCGATTAATCTCTGTTTTTCCAATGCCCTGAAGAAAAGTGGCACAGTAGTCCAGACGTGAGCCAATGATTGCACGGGCCAGTGTTTCGCCGTCTGCCTTGTCAAGACATGGGCTTGCCTGTACAAGTAACTTGACATAGTAGGAGGCACGTGATACAAGGCTACTGACGTGTGCCTTCCTAGCAAGCTCCGAATCCAATATCAAACCCAATGTTTTAACTTTGGGGCGTGTTGATAGGAGGCAGTCGGAGATTTGAAAAGAGGCATACGTAGGATCCAGTTTACGTAGTTTGGAGGCTGTGCCTACCTGCATAATCTCCGTTTTCCCATTGTTAAGAGTTGTTAGTAGTCATCGACTGGTGGTTGCGATTGTAACTGTGAATCAAGCTCATGGCTGCCAGAAAGGGGAAAGAGACACCGAGTGTCATCCGCATAGTTTCATACCCGACACCTTCCGCATCCAGGCAGCTTAAAAGAAGCAGATGATGTTAAAATGCTTTGGGGACAGATAGGAGCCTGGGGGCACGCCAAACTCCAGGACATATACTTCTGCCATGAAGTCTTCAAAGAAGAAGTCTCTTGCCATACGCTAAGAGAGAAAATAGGACCCAACTAGCTGCCTCATTAGAAAAACAGGCAGTGTCTTGTAGCCTAGTGGTTAGAACTGTATGATCGACAAGATCAAACGCTGCAGTGCGATCTAGTAGCATCAGAAGTGATGCTTTGGCGTTATCCATATGTTGCATAATTGATGTTTTCCGCTCAAGGGGAGTAGTTTCAGTGCTGTGATTATTTCGGAAACCAGATTGGTTGGAGCCTAAGATGTGATTAAGCTCCAGGAACTTTTGAATTTTTTGATGTGCCACTTTGTCAAGGATTTTCAAGAGAAAGGGCGAGTTAGTAATTGGGCGATAGTTGCTTGGGATCCAGTGAGGTTTTTAATGGAGTAGTGAAATCCAGGCCTGTTTAAGTGAGCTTGGGACAATATTCTCCCTAAGTGAGAGATTGACAAATTTTGTAGGCGTCAATATCTCTGCATGTGATTTAACGATGGTGGCTGGACAGATATCACCCTTGCAAATTGTTGGTTTAATTTCTGGGGATGCTTGTGGTCTCGTGCAGAAGGGATGTGACCAAGCAGTTCAGGCTGGACTGCCCCTAGTGGGGTGCGACCAAGCTAATTTGCATATGGGTTTCCCCCTTTTGTAATGGCTTGGCAGGCGAAGAACGATGGTCTGGAGGGTTGCCAAAGCAATGCCAGAGGTTAAGATTCATTCTAAGCCTTCCAGCCAACACCTCTTTTGTTTTGCACAGTCCACGCACTTTAGAAAACTAAGATGATCGGACTCATCCTGCACAAAGTTCAGGATAGAGGTCCAACATTTAGCTGCCAGCACTGCGAAAGATGCTCCACCTTTTCTTGATTTTTTAACCTAGGGACAATCAAGAAGAAGCCTGATGAAGAAATGAGAGATCTTCTTGGATAGTATCTTTGAAGTCCGGTGCCAAGAGGGAAAGGTATAGTATTTATTATATGTGGCTTTATGTATCAAGAATATGGACTTAAACATAACTGCTTCCTAAACTAAGAGCCAATGCAGGGACCTCTCCATCCAGCAGAAAGGGAAATTATCAAATTTACGAATCACAGCCGTCTGCATTCTTTGCAGATGTAGCACTGGTCTGGACTGCAAACAGAGATAAACATTGCTGGCGAAATCCAGGCTGACATACATGAATGCATTAACTGCCAGAAAGGAATGGTAGAACACAGTAACAAATCTCACTGTGATCAGCTGTGAATTGAAACGCGAAGCTTTTTGCATATGGTGAGCAGGGATAAGAACTAGGCTTGGGTGCAGGCCACTAGGTTACAGTCACTGACTTTTTAAGTTAACACGATTATTTGTCTGTTTCTTCTTAAACAAATATCTAAGGCAGGTTAAATCTCCACTCACTCGTGGACACCAGAAGTGCAGGGGGACCAAGGATTTAGGCCAGATAAAATGTGTACTGGACCGAAGCGAGGAAGTGGCACACTTGCTCCTTGTGTATATAGATTATAAACATGGTAGGAGCAAACTGAGACGAGCCGTATAGCTGGCTAACGAAATCTACCTTCTGTAGCAGATGGAGAAACTCCACTAAAAGACGCTACAACATCACCAGGCTGGAAACAAGGTACTGCAAGCGGGGGCGGGGAGGGTGCAAAAACTAGGAAACTGGCCATTTCCTAATACGCACGCAAATCACCAACACAGAAAAGACTGCCCCCACCAAACAAACACTTCAGAAAGGACCTGTAGTCCCTATTCCTCAAAGCAATTCTTGCCAATAGCTGATCTCTGCACTCAACCATAATTCTCCCCCTCTTTAGCTCCTTGCACCCCCAACCTATTCTGCTCCTCCGCTACCATGGAGCACCCGATTGCAACCCCCGGGGCGAGGTTCACTATGTCCAGTGCTGTATTGTGCTGTTTCCAGCTAAGTTTGCACTTTAGATAACCCAGTCATACGTGAGGTTTCGATTGTCCTCCAATGATCCCTCAAGGGTTTATCCGCTGGGAAGATTCATAATTTTTTTTTCAAAACTTTATTTATACATTTAGAACTTTACAGAAGCAATAGAACATAATACAATACCGCAAATGCACAAGGTGATACTTATTCACCCATAATTTCCTAAATAAATCTTTAAGAAGTGACAGAGGGGAACTGAATACAGGGAGTAAGGTGACAGAAGGTAAAGGAAAGAAATAAAATGAAAAAAACAAAAACAAAGCAAAATAAGAAACCTCGAACACAATCAAATATTTTAAGCGTAGAGATCATTAAATGCACCCCACATCCTCCCATATTTATCAAGCTGATCTTTTGCTTTAAAAGATATTTTCTCCCTCTTGGACAAAAGGGACAAACTCTGCAGCCAGTCATCAATGTTAGGAGAGGTATCACTTTTCCAAAATTTCAAAATCTGCTTCTTGCCTTAAATATTCATATCAGGTTGTGAGGAAGGTCACCTGGAAGATCCACAAAAGACAACTAACCAACACCACAGTCTGCTAAACTGTAGATGGCTCGTCAGATTTGTGTCCCACCGTGGCAACTCCCCCATTGATCCTGGGGGGGAATTAATTATGATGAAATCACTTGGTCTGAAACCTAGACGGTGAAGGCAGTGCTGCTAAATGCAGATTCATTCAGATGTGCAATTTTATGCCCTGCAGCCTCCCCACATCCCCACTGAAAATGCTAGCAATAATGAAGGATTGTCGTTTTTCGAGACTTTTGCTATTAACTGAGGCGTTTTACATGGTTTTTAGCATTTTGCAATTTAAAAAATTATTGCGCATGGGCATAACGGTGATATTGTTACCACTGTGACAATGGTTAATAATAACGAAGACTCTGAATCGAACGATTAAATGGCTAAGAACTGAATGGGTCACTTGTGTCCGAGGGCCTCCTTAGTCCCCAATAGCTCCAGTTATCTGCAGCAGGTGCTCTTATCACAGTATTTTTGGCGGATCTGTGATTCAACGTTTCGAATGTACAGTTGCAAAAGCCAGAGGAGATTTGTTTTAGTTCACATTACTTTGCATACTGGTACTTGCCTTCCATTAAGGATGATAGTGAAAACAAAGCTATAATTAAACCTTATTTGCTGAACATAAAGGATTATACATTTTTCAGTGTGGTTTATAATGCGACTTGTATACCTCCCAAGTAATAGTAATAAAAAAGACATTTCGCGCTTTAAATGTATGCATCAGCATATTTTATTATTGATATGGGAAGTTATGTGGTCAAGTGTGTAAAGTGCAGGCAGGGCTCAAGTGCCATGGCCATGCCGAGAGCGTGTGATCCATGGCAAATTGCTGCAGCTCATTGTGCCATATCTGCCAACGATGAGACGCCAGGTTTTGTGTTGAAGGGGCTGGAGATGGAAGTAGCCAGGTATGGGTTTCACGTTGTAGGAATTAGGGAGGCAGGTGCCAGGTAGGAGTTTTGTGGTGTTTGGTATGGGAACGCCAGACACCCTGTATGACTATTTTGCCAGCTGGGCGTGTGGCTGTCTCTTAAGGCTAAAACAGACCACTTGGCTCAACCCTACCCTTTAATTATCTGGGTACCCCCGCCCAGATCTGGAAAAGCAATTTGTGCCTTACATGGAACAACTCCAACCCTCTGCTGGTCTCACTGGTGAGTAGACAGCAGTAGTGTTCCATTGCTGCAGGTCACAATGCGCATATAGCAATGGACGCTAAGTCACACCAGAAATAAGAACATTTTGCGTCCACCACTGCACTATGGACAGAACCGCCTCATGGAGTAAACACGAACAATCTGCGCCATTTTCTGCTGCCGTTTTCTTGAATTGCCCATTGAATTGTACAACTTCCTGCTCAACGCGCCCCGTTCATCAGCGTGTAGGTCGGAATAACGGACTTCAAAAGTGCAGAGCAGACAAAGTAAAAAGGCCAGACGCTGCGAAAGTGCCAGAATGAGGAAACCTGAGGCGCGCGTGCAAAGGCGCTGCCAAACCAGGCCACCACAAGAAGATGGGGAAACCGTCTCTGGACAGCAAGCAACACATCCGGAGAAACAGCTCTCAGAGAATGCACAACTCCCCCCCCCCCCCCAAAAAAAAACCGAGCAGCCTGCAAAGTAATACAATGGGGTGTAAAAGCTTTTCAAACTTCACTTACAATAGCGCTCTATTTCTATTAGTACAATCTAAACACACTTACAAACCGAATAATATATAACATGATAACACATCCAACATTACATATATACAGTTTATAAGTTCATTGCCTACCATATATATTAAAATATATATCTTCCATCCAGTTATAAATTCAGAAAGGGTTGAAAGTGGTATCCATAATACAATTCATGCCCTTGTGGTCATCCTCTTGAATCTTGTTCCACAATTTAATAATTGCAAGAATTAGTGCCAAAGTATTGCCCTTAAGGCATCGTACGCTGAAATAGGGTTCTGAACTCAATTCTATAGAGAAATGTAATGAGATTCCGGAAATATGCCTCCACCACAAGCTTATCGCAGGCTCGTTTCTATTGGGTCAGTGAATAGGCATTTGCGGCAGGTATCCCATGCATTTCCATCTAAAGGCGTAGGAAGGACATGTCATCAAGTACCTCTGTGGTTTATTACGTCCATAAGTTACCGTTGTGGATGTTTAAGTTTACCAACAGCCAGTAAATACATCTTGCATATAATCTCAAGGCCTCACCTCATTGATCATTACCCTACTTAAAGGTGCATAAAGGGGACTGTGCTTACAGTGCCTATGCATTTCTGTAAATGACCAAGTATCCTTCTAGTGATAGGGCATAGTGCAGTTTCCGACTGTGCGCTAATAGCTGACTGAAGGGTAGATCATCCAACGCCCCTTTCTTCAACCCCAAATTGGTGATAATAGGCTTGGAAAGTTTCCCAGCACTATCCAGTCGGAACAGTAGTATTGGAGTAAAACAGTTGCACCAGTTTAAGTACACCTATTGGAATTTTCCAGTTAATTCATTTGGTCCAAAGGAACATTCTGTCCACATTATCAAAAGCAAGGCTGTAATCGTCAAAAGTAACGTATAAAGGGGGCATTACCCTCCACGGAGGCCTCAATGAGAGCTTTAATAAAATAAGATTGTGGCTGGTAGAACAGTTTTTCTTGAAACCCGTCTGTAATATATTCAGTAGTTTATTATCCACTACCCATTTATAAAAGGCTCTCAAGAACAATAGAGGCAAGAATCTTGCACGGTACAATAATAGCTCTATGCGAGTTGAGGAGTCTCCGATGGGGTCGCACATGTGTTCTGCTTTTTCCGCGCCCTCGAGCTTCTTTCCCCTCTTAAACCCACTGGTCATCTTTACAATGTCCACCAGATGGCAGCAAAATCATTGCAACTCATAGTACTACCACCACAATACGTCATGAATTCACAGAGGGGAGCATGGTGTGTTGATATGGGAAGCTACCTGCTCCAGATGCATCGATGCTCTGCATTCACACAAAATACAAATCAAAAATTCTACGGACGACCTATTCCATGGCTCACTGAAAACGAAGTCATCACTTTTTACTAAAGTCAAATATAAAAATACAGTCTCGCATATTTTATCTCAAAAGAAAAGAAGAAATATATGGCTACAGTTGTAACGTACACGACCTGCCATCGCATGATGCAACAGACGTGAAGTAGTTGATTCAATAAATACCCCAGCCTTTTCTGAGGCGTGGTCAGCCGCCACAAGTACATTGCGGACCAGTGCCATTATTCTGGCACGGCCTCCGCTAGTCCAAGGCCCAACTACTGGTGAAGAAGGGGAGTCCATGGGCGGAGGACAGGGGGAACAAATCCCCCCCCCCCCCACACAATTTTAAGTGGGGGGGTGTAATGTCATTTATCACCCCCCAGAATATGTGTTTGGTGTGTTGTGCAGGAATCTGTTTTTGAAGTGGGGGGGGGGGGGCTGCTTACTATGCAAGATGCCCTCGCCCCCGTGCCCCCCAAAGCATGGGGGCAATACCCTGGGGGCAGATGGGTGATCATCTGCCCCAGGGAAGGGGGGCAAACAAAAAAAAATGATAATTTTTTCAAACTTAGGTTTGGGTGGGGTGGATGCGGGTGGGACCACAAGCCACCAGGCGTTTTTGCAAGGGGGGTGGCCCTCTCCCGCCCCACCCTAAGTGAATGGGGGACACCTTATGTAGCCCTCCCTGGTGGAAGATTTCTGCCCCTAAGAAGGGGTACATGAGAGGCCCCCATCCATTTGGGGTGGGGGGAGGCCACTCCAAATATTGTCAGAGCTACCCTCCAAGCCTGGGGCAGTACTTTTGCCCCCCCCCGGGGGCAGATGGCCACACACATGTGCCCATCTTCCCCTAGGAAAGGGGCAAAACAAAAGTAAAACAAATTATAACTTGTTTTGGGTGGGTGTGGGGGGCCACTGAACCACCATGGATGTTTTTAGTGGAAACGGGGGTGCCCACAGGCGTCTTATTTTCGGAAATGCATGGGGTTCTCCGTTTTCCTTGGTGGCTTCGACACCCTAGGCCCAAATCTGTAGGTTGTCAACATGAGCAAAATTTGCTTTGCCGAAAGGCTAGGGGTTATCAGTAGGTTAGCCTTTTCCCTTTTCGTCAAGGTAAGTGCATCCACACATGTGAGGTACTGTTTTGTGCCCACTCCGAGGAAGAAGTGTGAAAAACCCACAAGGGCACTGTGCCCTGCTCTTTCTGTGTGTGTCTTCCCTACAGGGCGACAGATGCTGACCCAGACATGGGTAAGTCTCAGGTGGCAAGCCTGTACCCTAGTTGATGTGGCAAAGGATTCCAGACTTCTGAGGCTGATAACATTAGTAGCATTGAGTTACATGCCACCTGACAGGTATGTGTGATAAAGTTGCAAAGCAGAGCTGTTAGTGAGCTAAAGCAGGAGGCAAGGTCTGCACACCCTCAAAGGGTACGTACAACCAAAAGAAATAGGCCCCTCCCCTGATCATGGCTGTAGGGGGCCAGGGTCCAAACCAGGGCAAGAATGCCCTCCAATCATCCATGCCCATGAGTAGGGTACCCCTCGTGCTCCAGGAACCCTCTTGAGCAACCGCTGTGCTTTCCAGGTGATACTAACATTATTTAAAGCCAGACGTCTAAAAGGTAATCGCTTAGTTGCAGCTGGAAATTATCTCCTGGCGTGATCAAAATGTCTTAACCAAGTGTGACATCATCCCCTTCATTTATAAGCAATATGTGTGTTCTCGCATTTCTTCATCCACTGAATTACTGTTAGAAACAAAGGAAAGAGTTGTGTCTCTTGTGTAGGCATTAGGATGGCAGTTGCCAGCCTCTGGCATAATATGCCCATGTTCTTCCAATATTGGCTAGCTGTTGCCCTCTTATGGCCAGATAGAACCATCATGGCAGTGACTGGCAAATGCCTTTCCCCCGCAGACAGAAAAGCGGAAATAAGAGGTCATTTCAAGACATGGAACAAATAGAAGTTAAGACAGACTGCAGGTGCCATTGCTGTGTTAGGGAGAATATGTTGAGTGTTCAAGCAAGGAGGTATGTATTAAGCAAGCAAGCAGTGAGACAAGGGAGAGGCAAAGAAAGGCCAGAGGGGCTCTTTGAATAATCTAACAGGTCAGAGGACCCATGCTCTGCCGTCCTAGTAACATATGAGAGAATTAAATAGATCAGGCTTTGCAGCAAATGTTAAACAAGAAAGGAACAGAGTCCAGCTCTGCATTCAGAATAACAAAGGCAAAGAAAGGCTAGGCTCTGAAGCCAGCATGAGATGGAATAAGAGAGACCACACATTGTGAGATGCTGGCACGGCCCTCACACGGGCGCTAGAGGGGCAGTCCACATAGCAGACTGCCCCTCTGGCCACCCACCTGGGTCCACATACACCCCACCTACTAGGCATCGCCCGGGTCCGACACATCTGGCCGCAGACCAGGGGAGTGCTTATAAGGGGGTGGGCTTGCGAACGCTCATCCTCCTTGTTTGCTGTATCGCCCCCCCCCCCACTCCCCGCGGAGGACAGTCAAAGCAGCAACATCACACACCTGGTCCCTCTACTCCCATAACAGGGCTTACTCA
This sequence comes from Ambystoma mexicanum, assembly GCF_040938575.1. NCBI lineage: Eukaryota > Metazoa > Chordata > Amphibia > Caudata > Ambystomatidae > Ambystoma > Ambystoma mexicanum. The sequence goes on along the minus strand of NC_090926.1, from coordinate 1,037,595,251 downwards.
GAGGTACAAATAAGATTTCCTCTTTCTTTGAAACCACCATCTTTCCATTCCAAGAGACACACACGTCTACGTGCCCCACACAAAAGAAGTACAAATGGCTGCAACTCATTTAGCAGGAGCCCACTTACAGGTGATCTGCCTCTTAACGAGCTGGAGTCCTAGCTGTGGCCCACTGGAAGTAATTGTTATTTCCTCTCTCTTACCATGAGCTAATAGTCAGATGAAAAATCCAGAAATGCAACATACAAAGACGCGTTCTTTGCTGCTGCATCCTTTAATTTTCTTGTTTTCTTTTCTTCTTTTCTCTTGTTTTATACAGTGATATTTGTAATTTAATACGTACTGCTAGTTTAATTCTAATTTTGTGAAAAGTCGAGTTCTTTGACTAAAACACAATAAATAAAGCAAAGCCCCCAAGATGTCCCCCCCAAGATGTCCCCCCAAGATGTCCCCCCAAGATGTCCCCCCCCAGATTTTATGTGTCTCCTACGCCCTGAAGGCGAGCAGCGTTCCACCACTCTACCTGCCAGTCGCTTGCGAGGTCATGCGCCCACGCAGTGCACACATGATGGCACCTGCTGATACGGGCAGGCTCTCTCCACCCAAAGTGCCTAAGGTACGAGCAACACCTCTACGAGGGTTCACTACCGTGCCCCATCTTCCTCACCCGAGTAAGGAACATTATCCGCACTTGGGTGCTTCCTGGGAAATGTCAGTGCCCCGCCCAACAGTGACCAGAATCAGTACTGGGAATTGACAAAATGTACTGGGGGGGGGGCGGGAATGGATGTCGGTGGATTGTCAATGGTGTGGGTGGGGCTGGGGGACAGAGCTAAATTTTTGAATCATATGCGTGACCTGAATATAGGATGCTGGCTGCTTTGCATAAAAATAAAGTGCATTTTGGCAACATAAGAATGACCACCAATTTCTTAAATAGCATACTTGATATGGTGCTCATTTCCTCTGTCAGAAAAGTCACCCCGACAGTAAAATGCGCACAAAGCATATCACTGCTCAGCTGCAGCCAGGGGCAGTGAGCTGCCTCGACGTGGGGTGGATTGGGCCTCATGTCTACAAAGAACAGGCGCACCAGCAAGACAGTCTTTGCCAGCCCTGCACTCAAACTTGTGCCAGCCCAATTCCTCCCCTGACCAGAATCCAACCACTAAAATGATGAACAGCGAAAGCCAAGGATCAGGTGGACATTTGGAGCGGTCAATATACTGACTTCGTAGCACCTGCCCTACACTTGCTACAGATCCATTTGGCCTGAGCCACTACATATGGAGCCAGTGTCAGACAATCTGTTTCACAGAGTGATAGTACGGCACACATACTGCAAGAGTGTCGTTCACCACGTGCAGGTCGAGGAGAGAGGGTGATACCTTAGAGGGGGAGGATAATGAGGCCATCTCTTTGCCCACATCGCCATTTCCACAGAAGAGCCCAGGGACACGAGAGAAAAGGGATCATGCAAATACTTTCCAACCATTCCACACATGTCTGGACCCCGAGTTTGAGGTGTGCAGACCCACTAACTCACTGGGAGTAAAGTAGATGCAGTGGTGTGAATGGATGGATAAGATTTTTGCTGTGGTGGGCGTGGCTGTTGATAGTGCAAAGCGATCGATGCTACTACTCTATGGAGGAATTGAAGTTCACAAGTGGTTAAAACCATACCATAGGGGAATGGATCTTGCGCTGATATGGGGGCTGCACGGACTATAACGACTTCTCCCCAATGGTGAACGTCAATAATGAACGTTTTCAGATGAGACAAGCTCCGCAAACCCTGACAAATCATTGGATGCTTCTTATTGTTATACCAACCAAGCAACCAAGACAATGAAGGAAGGTCTCCACTGCCTACTCAACACAATGAACCTCACACATCACACGAAAGCAGCAACTCATAAGAAAGGGAATATGCTCAAATTCATCATCACTGCACTTCCCACCCTCCATCACAGCTCTCCTATTCCGCTCGACTAGCCGGACCATCTGGCAATCCGCTTTGAAATCAGTCACACCACAGCTCCCAAGCAAACCCACTGCATGCCGATCCTTCAAGAACTTTTCAGTCGAGGCTCTCACAAAAGACCTCACCAAACTCCACCTCACATGGGCTAACGAGCCTCTGACGAGACCAGGACTACCACTCACTTCTCCAAGAACTCAACACCACCCCCACAAACAATATGAACCGCCATGCCCCAGTGAAATGGTGCCCCCTCACGCCTAAACCTTCAGCACCCTGGTACACTGAAGAACTCAACCTCAACAAATGAACCATCCGAAAACAAGAAAAGAATCGGGGACAATCCTTTAGCGAATCCGAACTCGCCCTACTTAAGGAACTGCTAGCTACATGCAGACAATTGATCAACACTGCCTCATATGTTGTCCGTCTTATCATAAAGCAAAATACTTAATTCAGTACATTAAATGTTTGCATCACACACGTTACGCTGCCTTTGCAGGGGCCCTCAACTCTCTCGAGTCTTGCAAGATCCAGCTGTGTTCTTATCACCTTGTTGCCATTTTACTCTGGGGTCTACTACATTGGCACTTTGCTGGCAAAGAGAATTTAACAGATTTTTGAGAGGTGGAAATATTGTTAACATTAAAACCATACTCCTTTTATGCTAAGTTTTTATGTAATTATTTATCTAATGTCAGTTTAGTGTGCTAGGTAATTTGCCTACTTTTCAAGGTGTTTGTAAAAGTATTATTTATGCTTATGAAACACACCTGATCGTACATTTTTAAGAACTAAAGCAGTCATTTCATATGCAAATTAGTACTGTCGCCCAATATCTTTCTTTTCATTGACTACTAAAGCGTTAATAAATCAGGTTGGGGAGTCCTAACTCGTTGAGGAGTCCTAATCCGAGAGCAATTTTTGGACACTACGGAGGTTGAGCCCCAGACCACTTGAAGCCACGATTGTCCCATCATGTGCCCACATATTTATCCTCTATATGGTAACTGACGGGCCTTATAGTAGTCGATGTGGGTTCAGATTGGTGGCGATTTTGTTTTTGAAGCTTCACCAAGCATTTGTAAATACGGTTTATTGAACTTGCGTAGTGCTTAACATTTCAAACAAATATCTACTTCATCCACCTTGAGTTTGCATTTTATTTGCAAAATGTTCAGCAGACCACTTTACAATAGAAAAATGCAATCCAAATGCCATCAAAACTTGTAAATACTTTTTGTAACCAATGTTCTTAAGTACAACCAAATTGCAACAACCATTGTAATAACTCTAGTAAGCCATAAGTATTCCTGTAATCTACGCCGTGATACCTCAGGGTCTGGGCGTATTATCAAATGCAATAAATAAATAGGGTAAACTTCAGTGGCTCGATAATCTGCAGTGGCGTCACACATGTAGCAGCGAGGGTCTCGCAAGGGCAGGACGTCACTCATCGTGCTTTGGTCCTGCAGGGGATGCAATTGGAATGCATGACAGTATCCCTGGGGTGTCGGAACTGCCCTCCAACCAGGAAGCTACGCAGCAGCTATAAAAACCACATGAACGAGTTCTCAGGACGCTCCAGGTTTAATGGATGACTTTAAAAATATGAGCGCCAAGAAGATTACAAGCAAGATGAAAAGAATTGTAGAGAAAATGCTACTTTTGAACAGCGATTTAACTGAGATGCATGCGTCACAATGGAAGTTCTGGAATGCCTGAAAGATGATACCGTTTTTTCTCATGTGGCATGTGTCCAAAAATCACTTCTTTTCGTTGCTCTGCCTTTCAAGCTAATGCTGTTTCTATCGATTCCTCTTAGTCTCTTTCCATGTTACTTCACATTTTTTCCTTTTCACATAGCTTTTCCTTTTATTTCCTCATTACACTCCTTTCCTCTCTGATCCTCCATCTTGCTGCAACCTCTTATTTCATTATTGTTTCTACATTCATCGCTGCATCGGTTTCTGTATCATTCTCTTTTGCACTCTCTTTACTGCAACAACATGTTTAACTTTGCTGCCACCACCTTTTCTTTGATGCCACCAAGGTTAAACTTAGGCGCTAATGTCTAAATTAGATACAAACTAGAACTTTGTTTCTAGAAATGCTTTAAATGTCAACCATAGGTTTTCTAATGTCTCTTTCATACAAATTCCCAAACACACAGAGTGAATGCCAACTAAGTATATTTGTGCGGCACCAGTTTGCTTGGGGAGCCAAAAGTAGCTCCTGGTAGCTGTTGGCGCCATGCTAACCATGCTCTTCAAGGTCATACTCAGGAGCCTCCAGATTATTTAGATTCTGCTAGGAGCACCCGATGACTAGGTTGTAGCATTCCCACCCCAGTTGACTTAATTGGTGTGCGATCATGGTCATCAGACTGTTGTCTCAGGTGTAGACATATTGCTCTGGGTTTTGGAGTTAAACCTTTGAGGTGTGTTATTTGATGTGGAAAAGAGGCGGGTTTCAATGTGAAATTTCAGAACCATTTTTGAAGTCCACCTTTCCTTCAAACTTTGAGGTCAAAACCTTGTAAAGGTTAGAGGCAACCTGAGGCATATGACATCGATGGGGCTTCCCTTTGTTTCTTCTCCTTCTAAGTGACTTTTCCAGAGCGAGTAACTGACAGTGTATGTGGCAATCTGCATCTGTCTTACTTGGTTAGTGTGGCCTCTCCACAAACAAGTTACACTTCCCAATAGATTCATATCAATAGGAGTTGAAGTCATCTCTGTCTCTTTAGGCGCCTGTCCATGTGTAAGTCAACGCAGAAGCAGCGCTGGGTTTATAAATTCAGACTACGGGGTACATCAGCTTTACAACAACTACTGTACTGGTGATGTGGCAGACAATGGTGGACTGTTGATCGTGTGTATCAAGAATTTCCAGATTCAAGTAAAACTTGAATGGAGTGTTCTTCATTGTCAAAAAATCTGAAAACCTATGGGAGTCCAAAATATAATAAATGAAATTTTAACAGATTCTGAAGCCTTCGTGCTTAGCTTATTTGAATTCTCTTTCAAAGCCTTTCTCTCAGATTTGCAACATTTTGGCTCCGCATCAAGACGTGAGAGCTGACCAACCTTCCTTTCCATGATGGACTCCTTCACTTGGGAAGTTAAAAAGTCAGTTAAATAAAGAAGAAAGGTGAGAGGAAGCAAATGGTGATCTAACGGTTTTAAATCTTCGCACATCATCGATTAAATCTACCTTTTCAGCTAAAAAGTTGATCAATCGCTTGTCATGAATTCTACGGAACCATATGTCACACTAAATGCCTTTTTCTATTGATAAGGTCTCAGAAATTCAGCTAAACGTCACAACTCAAAGCAAAGGGAGCATATATTTTTTTCTGAATTTCTTTATTTAGTATTTCGTTTGTATTTAGTTTGTAGCAAATATTTTACACACCAATTAAAAGAAATAGAAAAGATACAGAGAATCCTAAAACGTACATATAATAATACACACTTACCATAATATTATCATTAAGTCAAGTTTATAAAAAATAAAAATGTAAGTTAATCAGACCTACAAATACTCCAAAAGAACAATTATTGTCTTAAATGATAGACATTTCCCCCCAAAATAACATGGATCCTTATTAGGCACTGAACCAAAGCTATTATTAACGACACCTGGTGACCACTTAAAAGCCTATGCCAAAAAAGCCTTGAGACTAAGAGATACACTACAATGTGCATATTTACCCATAAATAAGCTTCTTACAGCAAAGGTGCCACTTCAGTTTAACATAAGATGTTTTAAGGTTTTGAGCGCAGAAGCATTGTCTGCAGTTCAGATCGTAAAGTGCAATATTCCGAATGGACCCCCGCTCTCACGGGTACCCAATAAATTAAATCTAAAATGCTTAAAAATATAACATCTTGGACTAGGGAATGTACAAAGATATTTGGGCATAGATTACATTGCACAATGCATTTTCTCATACTCCTTAAGCAATTTGCATAGTCTCTTGATCTGCATGCACTCCTTAATAGCATACCAGCTTTACTTTTGAGCTTGTCAGGATTTGCAAAGAACCTCTTTATACCAATCGGATACACTTAATTCACAATCTTTCATGCATTCATTTAATACGGCTAACAGACTAGAAATCTTTAAATTCAAAATCTACAAATAAGGAGTGGATTGGAGGATCTAAAATCTTTGAGTACCAGTTTGGCTTATTTCAAGATATAGAACCTGCAAAACTGAACATGCAATTCATATTGACTCAGTACCAATCGTAAAGAACCAGGAAAACCCAGCAATTTCTTCCACAGAGTTGCTTATCAAATTTCCCGTTTACAATATACAATTCCAGGCCATACAATAGGCAAGGTAACACTTTACCCACATAAAACTGTAATAACGGTAGCATGGAAACTTCACAGAACCTAACCAATATCCTATGCATTTGGGCCAAACAGGGCATCAGCTTTGGGATAATTGTGATTTCCATATCCACTACACTGCTTTTCGCACAGACATTCATTATAACACAAATATAGTAAGGAAGCAACTTCTGCTAGCCTTGCCCCATTTATTGACCAATTAAACTGTTTGGATTTTGCCCTACGACCAGGTATTGTCATAAATGATTTCGCACAATTTAATTTTAAATTGTTCTCACTTAAATATAGCTGTAAACTACAAAAGACGTAAGAGGCTAATTTGAGCCCTGTCAAACAGAATAGGTTGTCTGCGAAATAGGCAGTTGATGCGTAGATGTCCCGGTTTAGGCATTTAAGAATTTGCCAAGGTCAGATGATCCAACAAATCTGAAATTAAGGTAGAAATTAAAAAGTGCCGGGACAACGACACAGCCTTGTCCAAGCACAACAAAAGTCTCCAGGTGGGTGTTATGAGGAACCAGGACTGAGACACGGAGGACTCATGTTTGTTGCTACAAACTTTAATAAAAAATAAAAGGGTTTGAAAATACCACACTATCCCTAATCTAGCAGGCATTTCCCTACCTCAATCAAAACTAAGGGTCTGTCCTGTGTCAAGATGTCCAAAGTGCAAACATCCTGTGTCTGTAATCCTATTGTAGCCCTCTCATCTAAACGGAACTCTAATGTGTGAAAGATAATGTATTTGGCTTTCGTTCAAATTCAACCAAAAGATCCAAATCCAAGGTAAATGTTCCTACTGGACAATGTTCACAATTCCCAGGGAGGATGCTGATCCACCGGTTTCTCTCCACAAAACAAAGTTCACAAAATGAGCATCCAAGTTCTTTACAGCGCAAGAGGCTAACTTCCTCCTTGTGGTAGTTACTATTCACTTCACCAACTTGGCTTGACCTGGTGTACTCTCCTGCCAGGACTCTCTTAGCCAATTCACAACTCAACGGGTATGAGGTTTCCTTAGAATTCTTCACATATACTGGGCGTTGCCTGGTGTGCTCCCCTGCCAGGACCTCCTCACACAGTTCATTCAACTCACAATCCCAAGGGCATAGATCTTCCTTAGAATTCTTCTCATATTGGTCTTTGCCTGGTATACTTTTCTGCCAGGACTTTCTTATACAATTCATTCAGTTCACAATCCCAAGTGCATGGGTCTTCCTTCGGATTCATTTTCATACACCTTCTTGATGCAATTTAGGGAGCAGGTCCCAGACTCGCAGAATACCTTGTATACTCCTGTGCCAGGTTTCTCTCACATATTCAAACACTTTCAAAATCTGCGGGTATAGGTTTTCCCCAAAGGTTTCTCTTTTACTGGTGTATTTGCATCTCCCCAAATACAGGGCTCCTGAAACATAGTTCATGGTGTGAGCCGTAGGAAACTTGCTCCGGTTTCAGTTAGGGACCAAGAATAGCTTCTTCAGTTCCAACCTGGTGCACCAACCTGCCTTTCTGGGCTCACCGGTTCTTGGAGGGCTCCTTGGGGTTCTCCGACCTCACTCAGGTTCGGACGACCAGAGGCTGTCTGCATGTTGCTCCAGCATCTCATGCCGGTGCAAAGCTCCTTCTCGCCTGTGGTTTCGACGTCTCTCGCCATCTCCAATCTTTCCCCAGCTCGGGAAGTTTGGTTCTGCAGCTGAAGGCGTTTGCTGTGCTGCTCCGTCTTCCCTTGCCGGTGTGAAGCTTATCTGCTTCCCGTCCCGTTTCTGCTTCTCTCTCGCCAATGGGAAAGTGTCTCCGCTCGAGAGGCTCCCTCCTCTGTGCTGCTTCTTCACAACGCTCGCCAGCATCTGGATTCTCTCGAGTCGCCTTGGCTTCTCCGGCAACACTTAGCCAGTTGGATCCCTCTGGGTTTCTCGCTGGCTCCATTTTTAAACTCCTGCACTACTGAAGGCCGTTGTTTCGAACCAATCCGATTACCCCAGCAGCTAGACCGCTCCCTTTGGTTCAACTGAGCAATCTTCATTCTGGTTGCTCTCTTCCTCATGTCAGTCTTTGTTACAGCTGTAACTACATCAGGATCAATTAGCAGCGCTGTCCCCTGGCCACATGAGGAAAGGCTTTCCCTCGGAAAGGAGTGACGACATCAGATTCATCACAGTGACCATAAATCTTACATGAATTGTTGTCTCCATATGTAGCCGGACTATCATAGTTAAGAGGCCCCTGGGTATCCCCCACCAAGTATATAGCTTGTTTCACAGTCTTGTTCGATTGACAGTCGAAAGCAAAAGACAGGTCCACAGAATCCATATAAAGGTTATACCCTGGAATATTTTCCAGAGCTTGTTTTAAGAGAAAGTTTACAAACAGGCCATTCCACACTGGAACGTATGGATATATATCACTGTTGCTTATGAGTTTTCTAATTTTTAGTTTGATATCCACCCCCGAATATGCCCCTCGAATGCTGTTTGAAAGATGCCTTACTTGCAACAGCAGCAAGACATTTTCAGCATCAATCGCCAACATCTTTGCTAATTTCATGAATAAATGAATAAGCATCTTGATAAACATGTTGTCCAGAGATCTTTAGAAAAAAACTCAGTGTTTACCCTGTCCCTAAACCAATCACTGTCCTCTGGGTCATGCTGCCCTCATCCAATGACAGTCCTCTCCCTAGGACCGTCCTCAGGCAGCCATCTTCCATGACCAAGAAGTGCCACCAGAGGGAGGGTTTGCATGTGAATCCATGCCAGACCCATGCTGGAAAACAAAAGTAACAGGCAAGTAACGTAAACCTTCTCCAGCTTGGGGTCTGGCATGGATTCACATGCTCATGAATAACGAATACATAGCAGTACAACATTACACAACCACGGGAGGTGGCAAGACTCAACAGAAGCAACAACCCTCACCTCTGGAACAGACTAGCCTGAGGCTAACAGGTTGCATATCACTGCTTGGCCGACTCTGGACTCCTCCCTGGAATCCCTGTCGATGCAGTATAACTTTGTGAAGGGGTGAGTGGACCGCCACGTAGCAGCCCTGCAGATGTCCAGCAGGGTCACCCCAGACAGGAACAATGCCGTCGTCGCAGCAATGGCTCTGGTGGAGTGGGCTCTCGGACGGCCAGGCAGCCAACCGATGACAATGCATAATGCAGCCGCAGAGCCACCTTGAAATGGAAGCCTCGGAGGGTGACCGATCGACAGTGGTAGGCACCCTTGTTAATTCTAGGTTGAACTACTGCAATGGGCTCCTGGTAGGTTTCCACAAATATCTGTTGCAGCGCCTTGCGGTTGCCCAAAACTCACCAGTTCGTCTAATTTTCTGGGTACCCCGGAAAAGGTCAGTCTCAAGAGTTCTGTAGAAATCTTCATTGCTTGCCGGTCCACCAACGGATTCAGTTTAAGCTATTGGGCGTTGTTTTTAGATGTATGCGTGGTCTAGCACCACCATACTTAATCTAAAAAAATCAAGACATACAATCCCACATGATCACTACGGTCTATGAATCAAGACCTCCTTGTAATCCCCCCCGCCCCATCTAAATCGGTTTGTTGGAGGGGGACAGAAGGTTTTCAGTGGCAGGTCCCCGGGCCTGGAACTCTCTTCCACTTTACCTACGGAAAAGGTCATCCTTGGCTGTGTTTAGGAAAAGCTTAAAACGTACCCATTTGTGTAAGCTGAGAAGCTGCCACATTGTATTCTTTCACACTGAATAGTAAAACCTGTGCCTAGCTGCAACTTGCTGCTTGGTTCCTTTTGGATATGCGCTTTATATATTTTAAATCAAATCAAGGCCTTCCCATGGTTCACAGGACCAAAGTTCACGAACAGTTGTGAAGTCTTCCGAAACCTCCTCATGCGTGTCACATAGAACTTCAGGGCACGAGCAACGTCCAGCGAGTGCTAGGGCCTCTCCGCCGGCGACAAAGGTTTTGCAAAAAAAAAAAACAAAAAAAAAAAACAAAAAAAAAACACAGGTAACACCAAAGGCTTGTTGAGGTGGAATTCTGACGGAACCTTCCATATGAAAGAGGGGTGCGTACGCAGCACTACCCTCGATTCGTGGAAAGATAGGTACGGTTGCTTACAGGATAGGGCCTGGATCTCACCTACATGTCTGGCGGAGGTGATTGCCAGATGGAAAGCCGTCTATGCTGATGCATAGGCTCGAAGGGAGCTTGCATGAGCCTCGTCAGAACCATGTCGAGTTCCCACGCATGGGCAGGAGCCTTCACCAGCGGGAAGGATCGGAAAAGTCCTTTGAGAAACTCCTTGACTAGTCAGTGGGACCAAAGTGAAGATCTTCCTGGGGACCTAGTGTAGCGGGAGATAGCCGCCAGCTGCATCTTGATGGAGGCGTGTGTCAGCCCCACCTTTGCCAAGGATAGCAAGTATGGAAGGATCTGTGGGGCTGTGACCCTCAAAGGGGTATTATTCTGCGATTGGCACTACATAGCAAAACGCTTCTACTTATGGCTGTAGCACTTCAATGTCAACAATGCCCTGGCCTTGGCGAGGACATCCATGCAGACCGCTGGTAACTCAACCTCCAAACTCAAAGGCTGCAGGAGCCAAGCCCTCAGGTTCAGCGATCCTGGGTTGTGATGAAGGATTGCCTTTCTCCCCCTTGTGAGAAGATCTAGAACCACCGGCAACTTGACGGGAGGCAATGCCGACAGGCTGAGAAGGTCTGTATACCAAATCTGCCTTGGCCCCACCAGGGCAATGACTCATCTTGCATTGACACTGTCCGAGTGTGTTGATGACCCATAGCAAGAGGAAATTGAGGAAATGCGTACAGAAACAGCCCTTCCCACAGGAAGGAGAACGCGTCCCCCAGGCTCTCGGCTGGTGGAATCTGTATGCAAACTTCTGACGTTTGGAGTTCGCCGCCGTTGCAAACAGATCGATCTGGGGTCGGCCCCATCTGACGAACAGGCGGTCCACCTGATCCTGACGAAGCTCCCACTTGTCACAGGTGCACAGTTCCCTGCTGAGGGAGTCTGTGATGGTGTTCTTGACTCCTGCCAAATGGAGAGGAACATCCCCTGTCCGACGGCCCAGTGCCACAAGTTCTGCGCTTCCTTGGAGAGCGCTGTGGATCGTGCCCTTCTGTTTCCTGATATAGAACATGGTGGTGGTATTGTCTGTGAAGATCCTCACCACCTTGCCTTTTAGAGACAGTACGAACGACTTGAGGGCCCAGAACACTGCTCGTAGCTCCAGGATGTTGATATGCAAATCCTTCTCCGGCAGCCACAGGCCTCTGGCGGGCAGACGTCCAGTGTGCGCTCCCCAACCCTCTAGTGAGGCGTCCGTGGTTACAGTCTCTTGGTATGGAGGGTTTTGAAATCCTGTACCTTGGGCGATGTTGGAGCGGACACCCCACCACTATTGTCCGTTGGAACTCTTCGTTGAGAGGGACCTTTTCCGTGAAGCTTACGGACACCTGTATCCAGCGGGCGTCCAGGAAATCCTGTAGGGGTCGCATCTGCAACCTGCAGAGGCAGACAAGGTAGATGCAGGACGACATTATGCCCAGTAACGACTTGATGGCCCGCACCCATGGCCGTCTTCATCGATGATAGGAACCAGCACGATACGATCACCCCTTTTTCGCAAACGTGGCTCGTACCTCGTCCAGAAGCTGAGGGATGGGCTGCTCCCGACGGTGAACCAGAGGGACCCACAGACACCTGTGTTGGAACTCCAGGATGTATCCTTGGGTGAGAGAGTCCAGCACCTATCTGTCGGTGGTGCTCTTTCTCCACTCGCTGAAGAGCCTAGTCAGCTGGCCTCCCACCGGGGTGCACGAGTGAGGGCCCGACCTCCTGGTCGGTTCTGGCTTGCTTTGGCGCTGGTATCATGCCATGTGGGCAACAGTGACGCTGACCACCGCTACCGTAGGCCTGGGAACGGCCTCTGTAGGCTTCCATTTGCGTTGAGGATCTGGATGGCTGGCTGTATGACGTAGAAGACCTGCTCGACTTTCCCCTGGGGGAGCAAAAAGATTAGCGCCAGGCCATCTCTGTATCCGTCTTGAGGCCTGGAGGGAATCATCAAATGCCTTCCCAAACAATTTTCCCTGTCAAAGGGCATGTCGAGCACCTTTGCATGGACCTCCTGATGGAAATTAGTAGCTTTCATCCAACCCTGTCGATTAAGACGGACACCGTTCCCATTTGCCGGAACCCTGTGTTGGCAACGTCCAATGCCACTTCCCCTTCCTGGAAGAGAGCGAGAGTTTCCATGTTCTTATCGTCGGGGAGGAACTCCAGGATCGGTCCTAGCTTGTACCAAAATTCCCTGTCGTACCTGGCCAGGATCGCCAGTGTGTTGGCCGCCTTGATAGTGGATGCAACGGTGTAAATCACCTTCTTTCCCATGGCGTCCATTCTTTTCCCCTTGCTGTCCGGAGGGACCGAAGACGACACGGACAGGTTAGCCGACCTTTTCCTCGTAGCTGCCGACACCACCGATTGTTGCGATCTCAAGTACAGAGTCCTGCACCCTATATTTCTTTTCAAGCCTAGCTCGGTTGGCTGGAGCTGTGCAAGGGTTCTTCCTGAGGGCCAGGCCCTCCTCCCAAACATCGTCCAAAAAAGGCACCGTCATGATAGTCTTCCTCTTGGCCTTGTGCCTTTGATACAAGAAACCCCCCTTCTTGGTTTCCTCGGGCATCAGCTCGAATAGCTCAGAGGCCCCAGCAATCATGGAGTGGAATGATCCCATTTTATCCAGTGGGGACACCGTATGTGGTGCATCCAAATGTGGTGATTCACCCTCCGCTGCGACGATGTCTTAGTCATCATCCATTGCTGTGGCCGTATCCATTCCCATACCAGTGTCTGCATCTGCTGGGGGAGAAGTGGTCCAACGCTGTGGAGGAAGTTGAAATGGGCTCGTCCGATGATGCTTACTGTTCTTCAATGGAGGCAGATCGGGGACCTGGGGGACCACAGGTACCGGGGCTTGAGGCAGTCTCATCTGGATCTCTGACACCAAGGTGTGTAGAGTCCACAGAATATCCAAGGAAATGTCCCTCAGCAAAGATCTCAGAACAGGAAAACTAGGCCCTGTGCTGTCGTTGCCACCGTCTTCCTCGTCAACGTCCTCATGGACTGTATGCAAAGACTCCTGATCGTCGTCTGTGGACGAGACCTCCACGGTTTGGGCGGCGGCCTGGGAGGGCTGTTTGGGGGCCTCTTGCCCCCTCCCCACTTTTCCCTCATTAGGGTCTTGAACCAGGCCTGGACCAGTTTCTCCCTGTCTGGCGTGCCTGTAGACTTTGCCAAAGTCACTGCAATGGTGTCACGCCTTGGGGTCAGGGCCACTTTCAGAGCTATGGTAGCTACCCTCATAGGATCAGCGCCCGTAGCTGCTGTGGTAGTAGTAGTCGACTGAGTCGCCAACGAGGTCTTTGCCTGTGCCGGTTGAGCCTGCTTGTGCTGCATAGCTTTCTTCTCCTCCGTCCGTGGCTCTTCAGATTTCTCCCACAGTTTAGCTGGGGTAGATGACTTCCTCTTTGAAGAGGAGCTTGAAGGTATGCTTGCAATGGAGGTGGAAGGTGAAGCTGATCGCGCCTTATTGGGACCCATTTCTGCGACAAACCCCGTGGACTCAGACTTGCGGCTCTTGGCCTGATCTTGGGCCCCAACCGATGGGGTGCACTCAAAAGGTCTTAGAAGACTGCTCGGTCCTGGACGAGCCATGACCCTGCTCGGAGCACGGGTCAGAGGCCTTGTTCATGTTAAGCCATGCCACCAGTCTACTATGTTTGTCCTGTGTCGTTTTCTTGGAGAAACCAAGGCATATCTCGCACTCTACTTCCTTGTGGTAAGGGTACAGACAGTAGAGGCATTGCAGGTTCTTGTTCTCCGCAAACACGTTCCGTAGCCTGCATTTGGTACAGGGCATGAAGAGGGACCTTCGGTCCTTCGCCGTCATGGTTGGAGGGCGTGAAGTAGGCCCAAGATGGCGTTGTAGAATCTTCCATGGATCTTTGACCTTGAGGGACACGTAACTTCACTGACAACGGATCCCCGCTGTTGGCAGATGAAGAAAAGAGCACACAGGCTTCTTTGAAACTAAAATTGAACTTTTTTCAGTCGAAAACATGTACAAACAGCCCCGAAAGCAAACTCAAGGACTCCCAACACTGAAGCGTGCGGTAAAAATCTGAAGATGGGTGCCAGAAGAGGGGCTTAGGGAGAGGACGGTCATTGGATGGGGGCAGAATGACCCAGAGGACAGTGATTGGTTTAGAGGAGACAGGGAAGATTCATGAGCATGTGAATCCATGCCAGACCCCATGCTGGAGAATGTAAACCGTAGCAGCCTCATTACGCGTTATGCGGTAAGTGGTCAATTTGAATTCCTCGGGGCCATTTTTGGGTGCCGACTTTCTGCCCAACTGAGGCCTTAGGGCTTTACTTAATGTATGCAAAATAGCTTTCCTTTCTGCGCTATGTACATATGCCGCTGAGATCAATAACTAAGGAAATGGTACTCATGAAGAGCAGCAGTTGGGCATAAAGTAACCGAATCACTACTGACGTCCACAAAGACGAGGCAATTTCAAAATCCAGCCACTAGATGGCAGGTTTTGCAAAGCAAATGATTTTCATAACAATCATGCTAAAAATGTGTTTATTATTCTCAATAATGTCCACACTTGCGGAATGGCTGTTGCCCACTAGCATAAACAAACACCTGTCAATTAACCGACAAGAATCGTCTGCTCAGACGAACGCGATGCTCCAGTGAGAGCGCCCACTGGGTACGATGTTGTGTCTCAAGCCCCTCCTGGGCCCGTGCAGAGACCACGCGTGCAATGATTACTACTGCAGCTCCGGCTATCCGTGTTGGATTAAAGTGTGCGCTGGCGCTGCGCACCGTGTGGTGGGCCCCATAAAAACCTAGCGATGAGGATGGGATCCGGCCCCCGCCGATCCCCAAGGAGTAGGGGCCCGACCGGCTTGCTCCTGCAGAAGCTTGAACTGCGCAAGGGACGCTGCGGTTCCCTGCCATGAAGTGGGCCAACGGCATTAAGGAAGCCCTGGCGCGCCACACAAAGAAGGCCAGAGTGGTGGTCACAACAAGGGGTGCGGCCTCCCCAGAGCCACGCCACAAACAGGAGCTGCCGGCATTCCTGGCACACATGACCATTCTTGCCAGCTGGACCTCGCCTATCCTTGTGGCCCACTACGGGCCAGGAGCGGGTCCGGCGCAGTGCAGTCCCACTACCCATTCCTTGCGACACAAACTCCCGACTGGAGCGGAAAGGAAGCAGCGCGGCCCGGCTCCCTGCCGCTGTGGATAACAATGGGAAAACCTCCCGCCTTAGGGGAGAAAGGAGCATGGGCGGCTCAGCCTCTGCCACGTTCACTGAATAAGTACTCCCACCTGGGGAAGTTTGAAGGGGCCGTGGCCCCTAGACTGCAACCTGCCCCACCCTTCCCCACAAGAAGTGCTCCTGGCTGCGGGTGAAGGGAAGCAGTGAGGCCTTGGCCGGTGCCGCATCAATTGAAGTAAGTGCCCGCCTGGGGCAAAGAAGGTGGCCCGCCTCCGGCACATACTGGCCCCCTGCCCACGATCGACGCTCTGGACTGCATCCTTTCCCCGAGGAAAACACTGGCGAAGGTGTAAAGCGTTTTGCCTGCACACTGCTGCTTAAACACGACTCAACAATCTACTGTCTGGCCGGTCTCGGTTATGGTCGTTTGATTTGGCCACCTGACGTGACTTTCATTAGATTGGGGTCTCTTGGTGGGTGGTTGTCCAGCCTTTGCCATCTGCATTTTGGGCAGCAGTACCTTCAGTTGCTCAACGCTGGACCATCTTTTCTGCCTGAACTTGTCTCTGTTCGAGTGGCTAATTTCTTTTGTGCGTCCTTTTGCGCTGTGAGCCTTGCCCTGCCTACACCATCTGAAGATCTGAAGTGTTTACCATTATCCTTCTTTTTAGTTTTCGTTTTAATCTCATATTGTCTTGAAATTACTTTCTTGCTAGATACGTTCTGGTCGACAGTATTTCTGATTCATCTGTACATTTGTTTTTTATGGTTCTTCTTTCGTCTTTTTCCCTTTCTATTCTGTTCTATAACTTGTCAACATAATTTTGATTTTATCAGTTCATGTATATGTAAATAAACAAAATAAAACAAACAAACTAAACAATATTCAGCCTGTCAATTAAGTACAGAAGGGGAGGGGAAAGACCACAAGCAAATCAAGCTTGGCGCCACTGCAAAAATATCAAAAAGGTGGAGGTAGGAAAGTGGAGTGGAACATCGGGGGAAATAGTAGTGTAGTGGGGTAGAAGTGTAGAAGGTAAAATGGGCATGTGTGACGAAAAGACTGTAGGGTTTACCGAGACCTTGTACTAACCAGGGAATGCAGACGCCTGGGCTATGGGGGAGGTCACCTAAGGGAATTGCGAGAGCAAGGGACTGCCTTGTAGCCACATTTCCCCCAAGACCCTAGTTGGCCCTGTACCCAGAGATCCTATCGGCCAACCTGACTAAAACAAACACTGTTGAATTGGACCCCACATTTCAGAGTGGGTCTTCAAGGTGACGCAGCATCACACAGGAGGCTGAATCTAGGAAGGTGACTATGCATCAACAGGAAACACCAAGGAGGGGCCTTCTCCTCAGTCCTAGCAATAAACCTAAGACTCAAGCGACAGCGTTTTGGCTGGCCACGTATTTTGAAAATTCTAAAAAACGGGCCTGTTAATCAGGCCAAGATATGGGAAATTACACATGTGCTTGGCCCAAGGCTGGATCGAACCGGTTGGTCTCTACCACCCGCCACCCACAATCGGCAGGGGATGCCAAGATCTTTTCTCGTGCAAAGGTACAGGATGGTGTGGTAGGTCAGAAGGAGGAGGCAGACCAGTTTTTGGTATTTTTAAAGATTTTTTTATTCAAATAATAAATGGCAAAAGCCTCACTATCCCTAATCTGTGGGTATTCCCTACCTAACCAACCTAACTAAGGTGCTTGTCTCTTGTGAAGTCCAGAAGTACACAGTCTGTCCTCTGTCCAAATCCAAGCTACTCTGTCCCCATCATTAATATAAAACAACAAAAGGCCAGGATAATGATTCGCTTCTCCTTGTTAGGCTTTATTCAGCTTTAATATACCATCCCGAGGTGCTCATTTATCTATCACAAAGTAACTGCCTCAGTTATTGTAGGGGAGTTTTCCCTATTTTCTCCTTTGGTCAAGTTTTCGTCTTCAGCTTCGTTAGTCTTGAAAATCTGGGAAAAATGGCTCTTTAGTGTGGCTATCCGGCTTTCTTTTCCTCATTCAACTAGACAGTCTTAGTCCCTCTTGATATGGTTCTTGTGTTCTGTATTTCTACAGCTTTTCACTTCTTTTTACATAAGACAGTCGACACCATAAAACCCCTTTTCGGATATTGTAGACCCAATAGTGCTTCTTTTGTTCAGTTCTATTTTCACTGAGACAAGTGAAATGGGTTTCACAGTATTTCTTAATTTATGACCACTTCATGGGATGAGTAGGTTTTGCCCCCTCGAGTCTTTATTACTCTTTTTCACCTTAGACCAGTCACTGGGACGAGTAGGCTGGGTCCCAGTGTCTTTATCACACTTCTTAACTGTAGACCACTCATTTGGATGAATAGGCTGAGTACCAGAGTCTATGTCCCTCTTCTTAACTGTGGGCCAATCACAGAGACGAGTAGGCAGAGTCTCAGAGTCTTTATTACTCTGGGATAAGTAGCATCACATGATTCGTTATTTCCGTGTCCCCTCCCGGGTCTCTTGCCGTCTCCATTACCTTTTTCTCTGCGGTTTGGATTCACTGGGCCTGTTCGCAGATTAGGTACTTCACGTTCCATCAGGATTGCTCGGTTTCTCATTCCTTTGATTTACACTCTTCTCTGCAGTACCAGGGCTCCAGCAGTCTCAGCGTTGTTGTCGGACACAACGGTTCACTCCTTCAGGGTCAAGCCACCGGTCTTGCCAGTTCTTCTTAGGGGCTTTCTTCCCCTCTGCTCGTCAGCATCTGCTTTCCTTCCTGCGTCTGGCCAATCACCTTTTGTGGCATCCTCTTGCGGGAAGATCTCTCAGGTCCCAGTCATGGCTTGACTGGTTTGTAGCTCCCGGGCTTCCCTGCGTCATCTCTTGAGATGTCCTTCTTCCCTTTTTATTCTTAGTGGCTGGGTCCTCACCAGTGTAGGACCGTAGTCCCTCCTCTCTGTTTGTCGAAGACTCGTTATTCTGGATTCAATCTTCTTCCTCCTGCTATTATTGGCCCCAGACATGGAGTTATCATTATTACCCCTTCACCACTCTTCTTCTTCATAGTATTTGAGATGTATTGTTCTTAAAGTGAAATCTGGAGTTTTCCCTCTCCGTAACAAACAGTGGTCTGGTTCGTTATTCCAGTCTTCTGAAAGGGAAGGCCTTTAGGGAGTCCTTGTCCCTCGGCAGGGTATGAGGGGGGAGCGGAAGGGGGGCGGGGAATCTTTGTGTGAAAACAAACCTCAGCCTTATCGCCACCCCAAGGAGATTATTGCATAGCGGGCTCACCTCCCTAGCCTCACAGTGAAGGGCTACCCCCTGGAAGAAGTGACTGATTCTTGCGATTCGTCACTTTGGCCATGGAAAACTAGAACATGCCTGTATGTCTACTTGATTGCGACCTCACATAAATTGCTGAAGAGTGCGATAAACATTGCATCCGTTGAGTGACTGTTGCACTTCAGATGCTACACCTTACCTATAACTTAGGATTGACCTCCTCCTCCTCATTTCCAGAACTATGGTCCACCTAACAGGACTGACATGTACCCAATACTATCAGAATACACACTGCCCCCCCCCCCGCCCCATATCCATTCCCTGCTTTCCCATTCTCTCATCTTCGTCTCGCCCATTTTCTTTCCTCCAGCAGACTAAGGTCAGGATACCCCTGGCGGGGACATAGTATACACAAAGCCCTGGACAAGCCTGGGTGCGCCAAAACTACTATAGTGGTGATTTGGTGCAGTACAACATCATATTAACATAACATCTCTATTTCTACACCATAAAGGGATACCTTACACATTCCTCCTTGATTGACATGCCGTGTTGCTCCTCCACAGCTGCATCGTCCTGTACAGATACCAGACTTCTGCATCCTGAGTATTGCCTCTAGATGTAATGCAACTCTGCATACAGTGCTTCTTGATGCATCGTCTCTTCATATATGTGACTCCATTTATTTATCTGACATTTGTTAGGCGCTTATACAATAAGCAAAAACCCTGTCAAAGCACCAACAGGGCAACAAGGTGGGGAAAGGGGAAGGTAGACAATGAATTAAAACAAGATAAGTAACTGAATTAATATTACAAACAAATACTGAGAATAAAAGGAGGGGGAGACAAACATACTATGCCTTGTGAGTGTTCAGAACGGGCAAGTGCAGAGGGGGGACAGGGATAGGTGCTATGGTGTTCATGGAGCAGTGCTCAGGGTGAAGTGCTAAGAAGAGAAAAATGGGTGAGTAAGTGCAGTAAATAGACAGCGGCTGGGATGAGATATGTGGGGGGAGTCAGGACACTGAGGATACATAAGGGCCCTGCACATCTGTCACACTATTGTATGATTAGCAGTAGCAGGGAAGAGAGGAGAAGAAGGAAGAGGTAAAGAGAAAGTTCTTGAGACTGTTTCGGAACTTAAGGAGGTCCTGCTCAAGACGTAGAGGGAGAGAGAGTCTATTCCACAGGAGGAAGCCCGCCGAGGAAAGTGATCGACCACCAGCTCTATGTTTAGCAAACCGCTTCACACGCAGGGAGTTGGTGCCAGTGGAACGCAGGCGTCTAGAAGGGGAATATTTGGTCAGGAAGAGTTGAAGGTAGAGTGGCCCCCGGCCCCAGATGGCATTGTGGATGATACAGAGGGATTTCAATGTAATCCTTGGTGAGACCGGGGGCCAGTGAAGGCTTTGTAGGGCAGGAGAGATGCGGTCCCTGGGCTTGAGGCCAAGGATAAGTCTTGCTGCCCTATTCTGGGTAAGCTGGAGGAGTCACAGGGTGGTCGAAGGAAGATTAAGGAAGAGGCTGTTGCAATAGTCTGGCCTGGAGAGAACCAGAACACGGGTAACAGAGTCTTTGGGAGAAGGCGAGGAAGAAAGAGCTGAAAGTGGGACTTCTTGACAGTGTCTTGAATATGAGGGACAAAGGAAAAAGAGGAGTTGAAGATGACTTCAAGATTCCTGGCTTCAGAGGAGGGGGTGAGGGGAGTTCCATGAAGGAAGGCTAGAGTGAATGGAAGAAGTAGGGTGTAGGGGTACCAATAGGGAGAAACTCTGTTTTGCTGCCATTGAGGCAGAGGTCATTAGCAGTGCGCCAGGCCTGGATGCAAGAGAGGCAGTCAGGGATGAAGGAGGGTGCAAGGGCATAAGTAGGAAGTTTGAAGAAGAGTTGTGTGTCATCAGCGTAGCACTGGAAGTTGGGGGAGAAGGAGGAAATGAGGTGTGCCTGCAGAGAAAGGTATATGTTAAAGAGCCAGGGCGAATGAATGGAGCCCTGGGGGACGCCACAGGTGGAGGAGGAAGTAGGGGAGGAGAAGGGGCCCAAAATGGTTTTGAAGGAACAGTTAGTTAGGAAGGAGGAAAGCCAGTTCAGTGCCCGCTCTGAGATTCCAAGGGTATCAATGAGCCTTTTCATGAGGATGGAATGGTTCACTGTGTCAAATGCAGTAGAGAGATCAAGAAGGACAGCAGTTGGAATCAAGGGATGCAAGCAGTTCTTGACGAGTGTTCAGAATAGCAGTTTCCGTTCCTCAGGATGCTCGGAATCCAGACTGGTGGTCATGTAGACCGCCAACAAGTACGTTATGAGAGTTGAGTTGGGGGAGGGCCAACCTCGAATAGTTTCCCCAGGTAGGGGGCGATGGAAATGGGGTGGTAGTTGGCTGGGCAGGAAGGGTCGGCAGGGTTTCTTTTAAGGAAGGGGGGCACACAAGGGAGTGCTTGAGGGAAGAAAGAAAAGAATCAGTAGCAAAGGAGTGGTTGCAGAGGTCAGCAAGAGCAGGGGCGAGAGAGGAGATGGTGTCCTTGAAGAGCTCGGGGCAACCTGTTTGGAAGAGACCTTAATGGAGTTGACAACTCTGGTGATTTCAAGTGAGACGGGAGCAAAGGAGAAGGGAGGAAGGTGAGTGGTTGAGGGGAGACAGAGGGGGGAGGGATTGATTAGGGGAGTGCATGTTTGGTATGTCCTTGGTTTCGGAAGTGAAGTGAGAGGCGAATGCATTGCAAAGGGACTGGGAAGCACTAGGGGCAAAAGATACTGCAGCCGGGTCGGCAAGTTCCCTGCAGATTTTGAAGAGTTCAGCCGTGTTGTTGGATGCGTTGGACACTTGTGTCTGAATGCGGGCACTTTTTTTGGCACGGATGGAGTCTCTGTAGTGGCTCTGGATCAGGCGGCAGGCCAGTTTGCCAGAGGGTGAGCCTGAACAGTGCCACTTCCGTCCAGCACTTATGTTTTTGGTCTGCAAGTTCTGAGTCGTATTGCGCTTAGAGGCAGGCTTCAGGCGGATCCTCATGACTGGGGCAAGGATGTGAAAAGTGTTGGTAATGGACAGATTGAGGTTGCAAAGGGCAGAGTCAGTGGAAGAGTGTGTTGGGTGGGTAAGGGGGAAGAGAAGGCAGCAACTGACACTTGTTTCATCGGACGGAAGTTCATGAACGAGTTTGGCAGAGCATTATGAGGAGTTGACACAGGGCCATAGGGACCCAGATGAATGGTGAGGAGACAGTGGTCAGACCAGGAGAGAGGGGTGACCAGGGGAGGAGAGTGAGGTTAGAGTGGATGATGGCGTCTAGCGTGTGTCCAGCAGAGTGGGTAGGGCTAAAGGTAAAAATGGAGAGGGATAGGGAGGAGCAGAGATCAGTGAAGAGAGTGGTTGCTGTGCAAGGGGAGTCTAGTTGGAAGTTGACATCACCTAGTAGAAGCAGGTTGGAGGTGGTAGAGAGTAGGGAGGAACAGAAGTCCGCCCACTCGGAGAGGAACAGAGAAGAAGTTCCTGGGGGCCGGTAGCTGGTAGCAATGGTCAAGGTGGTGGAAGGAGAGAAGACCAATTTGCATACTAGAATCTCAAAGGACAAGTAGGGTTGAGTGGGTAGGAAGAAGGAATCCACTCTGGGAAGATAAAGGCAACCCCACTGCCAGCACAGTGGGGTTGAAGTGATCTTAAAGCCAACAGGTAGGAGTGAGTCAAAGGAGGACTGAGCTGGCATTGAACAAAGTTTCAGTGAGTGCAAGTATGTCCAGGTCGGTGTCTTCAAGGAGAAGGCCGATGTCAGCAACGTGTTTGATGGCTGAGCGTGAGTTGTGGGTCGCCAGTTGGAGACGATTGCTGCCTTTGAAGGTTTTTTGAGGCAGAGTGTAGGGGCAAGGGACTTACGTCAGAAGAGGTGGGGGAGAGGCAGGGGAAAGAAGGAAATTGATGAGAGATGGCAGGACCCTGTCAAAGAGAAGGAGGGTGTCCAAGGTTCACCAAGGACATTGAGGTAGACATTGATGCAGCAGTGAGATGTGAAGAAGCCTGTAAGGACTTCCCACGTGCTGCCGCCGTTAATGGATGTACCGCCTTTAATGGATCTGGAAGATTAGGGGGTTGGAGGGGACTGGCAGTGAGGTGAGAAGTCAAGAGATGGGACAGAGAAGAGGATGTCGGTGAAGATTTCTCTTGAGGATGCACTGACATAGGTATCTGCAATTGGGAGGCCAGGGTTTGCAGCAAGGATGTCTTTCTTATGCATTTTCCGTCCAGATTTTGCGAGAGAAGGAGGATAGGTGATGGTGTAGCAGTTGGAAAAGAATGGGGAGATGGAGAGTGCCATCTTGGAGCGACAGGAGGAAATGAGAGAAGAGAGAAAGCGAGGTGGAGGACGTGGGTGTGTATGCTGCAATGCACAGTTCTGAACCAAGTACACAGTTGGCCAAAGTGGGTGTTGAGAGTACAAAAACAATGCTGGATGAAGGCACACCTAAAGTCGATTTTTACACTAACAGACAAATACAATGCTGGATGACACAGGAATTACAGCACAACAATACAAGGATGGGGTCAGTGGAAGCATAGCTCATGGAGTGAAAGTAGAGTGAAGGTTTCACAATAGTACAGGAGAAACTGCAATGCGAATGACTGGAGAAGCAGAGGGAGCGAGTCAAGTAAAGATGAAACATCCACCAAGCAACAGTTAGTACTGATGTGATGGCAAAAAGGGGAGGTGGGGGGGGGGTCACAGTTCTATGTGCGTGGATGGAGTATCCGACATGTTGGGAGCATCTTTCGCTGTAGATGTAAAAGATTAGGGCCCCGGAAGCCTGGCCAGGCACGGACAGCGCCTTAGAAGTGGTCCTTTGGCCTATGGGGAACCGGCAGGCTTTAGCCGGCCCCCTCTGCAAAAAGAATGTTGGAAGCACAAATAGCATGCAGGGAGGCAGGCGAAAGTTTACTCAGGAAGAGCCTACTGAGTATAAGACAATGCAGCAGCCATCTTGGAAATGCCTTGTGGTGCCAACTGCACAAGGGCACACAGGCTTCAGGATATAGTGCCCCCCCTAAACCACAGTGCAGACCTGCCCCCCCAGAGTGCTGGGAGACAGTGAGAATGACTGCAGATATGGCCTTAAGCGATCGCCAGAAAAATAAATTCATTGCATGTACTCCTCGCTAATCATCCCCAGTTATATGTTCCACCTTACACTGCATACGTCAGCTAGCCACATGTACAGATCAGATAACACATTCTAGTACTCCCTTCCCTCTACACCACTCAAACTCGACACCTCTCACACAAGCTTCTCGCGCAGTTCTTCAGCAACCCCCAACCCATCTTCGCTCGCGAAGTAAACCTGTTCAGCAGAGAAACCAAGTGGGTCACCTACAATCCCAAGTGGGATGCCTTCCAGAAGACAGATTGACATAGCCGAAATTCTGCTATACTCGATTACTTTACATTACATTGGCAATGCAGGCTGGTCCTGTGCTCATGCATTCAGCATTCACAAAACCCGAGACTATTTTACAAAATTATACCATACCCAACAAAGTGCATGGAAGTAAAAGGGTGGCACACTTGCTCCGGGGCACAGATTTACCTGCTGAAAGAAGGATAGGAGCCCCCAAATAATTGCGCAAACATTTTCTTTGGAACAGTATCTCCATGTGTGGGGAATTCTATCCATGAAGGTGTCCTCAAGCGGGATAATTATTCCAAGAAAATACTGTTTAAAATCAAGACAATTTCTAGCCCTCATAATTATGAGATGTTGTGCCAAAAATCAAGCCAAATACAGAAAATAGACG
The DNA here is from genome assembly GCF_040938575.1 of Ambystoma mexicanum. NCBI lineage: Eukaryota > Metazoa > Chordata > Amphibia > Caudata > Ambystomatidae > Ambystoma > Ambystoma mexicanum. The sequence goes on along the minus strand of NC_090926.1, from coordinate 1,037,570,555 downwards.
CCATTACCCACCTTTCCCAACTGTGCCATCTCCATCCATCAGAATGACCCAGGGCACGGCCTTGTCACCATCTATGTGGTAAACCACACCGGTGCGGTCATCCACAGAATACAGCTTTCCGTTGAAGACCACCAGCTCCGATAGCTCCATGCCACGGCCCTTCTCAGCCAGGTGAGTCTCTAAGATGCTGGGCTCCAAGTCCCATTCCACAGTGACATGATCGCCGCTGTCGGACAGCGTCAAGAATCCCTTCTTCATGTAGCTGAACCAGGTACTGCTGTGTTTTGTGCTGCGGGATTCTTTGTCCAAGTCAGCAATAAGACCAATGCGGTAGCGCACCCCGTCAGGAGTCTTGGCCACAGGAGTGAGTGGGTAGGTATCATTGTACTGCTCACCAGAGCCTCTGCTCAGTCTCCAGTTGTGGGCATTAAGTGGGCCCGGCCGTGTTGTAGTGGTCCGGTGGTGACAAAACAGCAGCAGTGCCATGGCGGCGATTGTCAGGGATAGCACAATGGCCTTCCATCGCGGTCGGAAGCGGGGGTCTGCTCCCTTGGTCATGGATGCTAAAACAGGGAGACCACCCACACTAATCCGCAGGGGGGTCATAGGCTCGTTACATCCCAACCCTTCATAGGACTTCATATGGCATCAGCGTGCACAGCCAGGAAAGACCTGCAAACAGAGACATAGATCAGCTATTTAACATGCACGGAGGTTGAGTACATTTATATAGCAGAGTTCTAGGCATTAAATCAATTAATCTTTTGTAACATGCTAATTACCGGAGACCAGTCGTGGGACCAGGAATCAAACTTGTGTTGCTCAGCTTTGAGCTGCTTCCAAGACAAATGTGTTGACCCTGAGCTAGCCTCCCAGCCAAACCAAAAATGATCAAAAGGGCTATGGAGACAGACCAGCCACCAAACGTGGGTAGAAACAACAACTATTGCATCCATAGACAATGGCTACACACATACCCAAACTCCCTCTCAAGACAAAGAGAAAGAACACAATTACTGAACACGAAAAGAGACATATCAGGTATGAAACAGAGCAAGTTAAGTCCAAAAGAGGTTAGACATAGAAAGTCATTTGGCCACCAGAAACGCGGTAAAGCAGGGATGTGCCATTTGACATACAGTCAGATTAGACACCAAACAGAAAGAAAGATCTCCACTTAACACCATACATCGATTTAGAGCAAGACGTTTCCTTCATGAACTTTTTCACCCCACATTGTGGGTTGAAAACAGGGTGTCTAACATACGTTGATGAATGCTTCTCCATAAAACATGTTTTAAAGAGTTAACTCTTCTGATCACAGAGGAGCAAGTGAGATTTACCAGGTAATGGGCGCTATGGAATAGATAGAAATGGGTAACATTAGATAAAGAACGTGCGACTGCCACACCTACGCACAGTTGCAGGATAATCCCGACCTGCACAAGCAATATAACAGGAAAGGTAAAGTAGGAAGTGTGCGCTGTCACCGATTCCAAAAATTTAAATGAACCAATCAACAATCGAAATTAGATGCCCTTATTGGGCGACTTGTTTAATTGTAAACATATGGGTCTTATTAGTTGCCCATATCAAAACCATAAATCAAAGCAACCATTAACACAAATGAAAAAGATCCAAGTGAACTGAATGTACTGTTTGTGTTAAATAGGCCCAGCCTTGAAAAGGACCTAAGAGGTTCGAAACACGTGTCGGCTGGCTTCTGAATGGGCTATTTTTAGGGCAACAAATAAGACGCTCATTTATGTTAATGGTTGCTTTGACTTGGACAATTAATAAAACCTATCTGTTTACAATAGTATAAGGTGTAAATGGTTTTGATATGGGCAACTAAAAAGTGAGTAGAGGAGAGGGATGCCCTGGACACCATTTTTGACATTAAAATTATGGACAGTAGATCAGATCACTTTCAGTTAGGCAAACTTGACAACATCTCTCGTTGCCTGATCTCTCTTGGCTCTCCCCACTTTGAATGCCCTCTCGGTGTTCACGTTGGCATGCATTTTCATCTTCGCCTGCAGCAGAACCTTGATATGATCAAGTTCAGTCTGTCTGTAACAAACCTCCGACATAAAACATTAAATCAAATGTAAGGGCTCCCATGAGATAAATGAACTAACACCCAAGTCGGAGTGCCGAAGATGAAGTAGTGGGTATTTGAAGAGTGTAACAGTTAATCAAACCACGAGGGCACACTGTAACATCTTTATTATTGCGATTAGAACATGCTTGGGCCATGCAGCAAACGAGCTACAAGAAACATTCCTTTGTGACCAATATCCTAGTTCAAATAACGGTTAGTGTTTGGTGGGTGCCATAGGCAGGAGACAGAGCGGGGGTATGCGAAGCATGTGATATAAGGAGCGAGTAAGGAGTCAAGCCATGCTAGGTGGAATGGATCTTGTAGTTTGGAATGGTAGATTCGGGTACACGGTTGTACCATAAAGGCTTCTTTCTGCACCACGATTACATGCAAGCCTTCCATGCAACAGTGACTCCAATCATTATGTAGGAAAGGCCCCCAGTCTTCTGGAACTTTGCTTATGGAGCGGTACAGCCCGTCCTGGCTGATCAGCTGTCGACACTATGCTAACAGGAGCAGCCTCCTTGTCATCTGGGCTTTATAAAAACTTCGGCTCAGCGATAAGTCGGGGGTTATAGACCAATGTGCTCACAAGTAAAGCAGGTCAAAGTGTGAGTGATTACAACGCGCGATTTAGGATGATGCTGCATCTTGCAGGCCGCCTTAAAAACCAAGCGAGGGTTATCCCATGTTATGACCTTCACCCGTACATCTGCCTACTGAGTAGACACTGCGCAAACACACATTCACCTCATGTGCAGACTAGGTGTGGTTAGCCTTAACCTCGTGTTGTGCAGTCTCTTATGTCACAGTCCTCAATTTTATGCAATGTTTTCTGCTGTTATAGAACATTCTCACATATAAAATGGACTACGAAGATCGCACATTTCAGCCCGTTACCAGGAACGCTGTCGGTGGGGGTAGTGAAAAACACTTCGGGATTAAAAGCCTGAGCACTCAAAACGCTTACTCAAAGCACACATTTGAGCTGCAACTTGAGAATATTCAGGTTTCCTAACTTGCTGTTTTGGAATGCTGTAACAGACTCCAAAGAGCACCCGAATACCAAATGGCAGCACATGACCATGTAAAAAATAAAAACTCATAACGCCTATCGAGGGGGCACAGTTTTGTGCTGCATCTTCAGAACGTTTAGTTTTGCCAACTTATGCTTTTTAGTTTGGACTATTAGGTGGCGCTAAGGTGCCACCTATAAGGCAAAGCTATTGCATTAAAGTACAGCTAGGGGTAGATGGCATGTGGGGGGGGGGGCACAACGTTTGTAGGTGTTTCATTATTTACCCACCCATTGACTACCCGTGCCAATGGCCATGCTAATCTCTATGGTTATTACCACCCACCTCTGGCCCATCTGTGCCCAAATCACATCCTACGGGGATCTCTTTGAGCTAGCTCATCAAGACGTAACATCAACCTTTTCAGAGCAGTCTTCAGACGCCTGAGTCAGAATGAGGGCCATGATTGGCAAGAATGGAAGAATGGTCATCAAGGCCACACAAAGTCCCTCAGAGGCTCTCAGCAGTCATTGTACCCCAACGTGCAGGAGGAGCATCTTACAATGAGAGAGACAATTCCATAGACCGTTATGCTTCTCTTCAAAGAAAAGTCCTATACACACAATTATGGAAAACCAATTGCAAGGCGGTGCATGTATGCAGGTTTAGGAATGACATTCATTAAGAGAAACAATACACTTAGAAACAACTGGATGCCAAATTGTCAAGGTCTCGTTTGGTTGTCCATCGTTATTGAATGGGACAGACTACGATGTTGTGTAGTGTGGGAAATCAACGCAGCACCCTCCAGTAGTGTGTGACCCTGGTGCGGTTGTCCCAACTCCCCACACCATATTGGCATTATTGTTTGTTTGTTTGCTTATTAGTTATAATGCGCATCATATCCGGGGGTAACAGGGCGCAGCAGTTACAAGTATATGCGAAGCTTGGTTACACAGAATTATACAGGTAAAAATTATATACAGAAAAGGCACATTTAGAAACATGGTGTACAGTAGTAGAATATATATAAACACAGGGAGGTATATACAAAATAGGGTCTGGAAGAGGGCTAATTACAAGCTGTTGATGTCATAACAGTAAGCAAATAGTTAGGATTGCTGGTTGTTGGATTTTAGCCATACAATGGTGTTGGCTCTAAACTTGTGGTAAGTTTGATCTATTCTTAGGCTGGGAGGCAATGTGTTCCATAATTTGGATGTTTTCACCGGGAAGCCGTTACCTCCAATTGTGGACCGTTTGAAGCTAGGTATGACAAGACGATCTTTATTCCTTGTGAAACTCTCAGCCAGATAGATGGGTGCAACATTGTTAAGAGATTTGTATGTCAGCGATAGAGTTTTTAGGAGGACTTTGTCGTGGGTTGGGAGCCAGTTATTCTTTCGACTGGTCTCGAAAATATGGTCTCTTCTGGAAATGCCTAGGGCCGCTCTAAGGGCATTATTTTGTAGAATTTGGATTCTTTTAATGGTGGCTTTGGGTGATTTTAGGTAGAGGGCATTACAGCAGTCCAGGCGTGAAAGGATGAGGGCTCTGGCTAGAGTGATGCAACTGCTTTCAGAGAGGAATGGCTTGCCAGTGCGTATCAGTTTTGCACGTGTAGGCTCTGGAAGATGCTAAGGAGTTGACCTGTTTAGAGAATGAGAGGTGAGAGTCGAGGTAGAACAGAGTGTTTTTACCTCGTGCTTTACTTTTATGATATTGCCATCAATTGTAATGATGAGTATTTGGGACCTAATTTTTTTTAAGTTGGGCTGGGTGCCCAGGATGAGGAGTTCAGTTTTATCATCATTCAGGCATAGACTGTGTGTGGCCATCCATGCCTGGATGATAATATACACTCTATTCACCAAGGCCAAATCCTTTTCATAATCCCCAGAAAGCGGGAGGAGGATCTGGGTATCATCTGCATAGTTAGTGTAGGTGATACCGAGATGATCCAGATCATCAAAGAGGGGCTTAGTGAAAATGTCGTAGAGTGTAGGCGAGACACGTGATCCCTGGGGCACAAGGCAGGTAATTGGTATGGGGTCTGCTGCAGCTAGCGGCGAGAAGACCCTCATTGTTCTGCCACTTAAAAAGGATCTGATCCAGGTAACGGCTTCATCAGAGGAGTGTGCTGCTGTGTTTAGATAGTTGCAGAGGATTGTTTGGTCGACTAGATCGAAGGCAGCTGAGAGATCTAGGAGGAGGAGTAGTAGTAGTGCTGATTTCCCACAGTCTTTGAGCTCGTCGATTTGGGTCTTCAAATCAATGAGGGCAGTTCCTGTGCCATGCTGGGGACGGAAACCGGATTGTCTAGCTCCTAACAGATGATGTTGTTCCAGGTGTTTTTAAATTTGAGTGCATGCTACCTTATCCAAGATTTTTAGAAGGCACAGTAGTAATGGGTCTATAATTGGTGGGTGTAGATGGATCGAGGGTAGTTTTTATTTATTTATTTATTTTTTAAGAGTGGGAGTACCCATGATTGTTTGAGGTTAGTGGGAATAATGCCCGTAGTGAAGGATGCATTAATGAGTTTGGTGATGAATGGAGATAGTTCACGGGCAGCATCCTTGATAAGCTGCCCAGGGCATAGGTCTCCCTGACAGTTTGATGGTTCAAGGGACAGAATAATTCTTTCCACTTCAAGGATGGAGACCTTGGTCAAGTTGAATCGCGTAGATTCGTCTCTGCTAGTCTTATCAGTAGTACTGGAGGCAAGGGGATCATTTAAGCCAATTCTTTTGCATGAAATTTTATTTTGTAGAGTGGCTATTTTATTGGCTAGGGCGAATTGGATATCCTCACACCATTTTTTATCTTTCATGCATGTGTCGGGTGGTGCTATTGGAGTCTCTATTTCTTTAAGAATGTTGAACAGTTCCTTTATGTTAGATTTGGCATTGGATATGCGTGTGTCAAAGGATGTTCGTTTTGCTAGGCAGAATTTTGTAGAGGGAGGACAGTTTAGTAAGTTTGAATTTATTGGATTCAGAGGGATGTTTTATCCATGTAGCCTCGCAGTTTCTTTTTTGTTGTCTTAAATTTTTTAAGAAAGGTGTAAACCAATTATTCAGATAAGTTTTCTGCTTACTTGGTCTTAGTTTCGCAGGAGCAATCTGATCCAAGGAAGCGGTCATGATTTTATTATATTCTTCAACCAATCTCGCAGGGTCAGTGTTGTCATGGAGAGAATTGAGAGTGGGGAGTAGTATCGGGATGAGCCTATCCACTGTAATGCTCTTTTTATTTCTGGTTAGTGTGGGTGGAGCCCTGAGGGCCGTAGTCGGTGGAGGTTTAATGGTGGAGAGCAAGAAGGACACAAAGTGATGGTCCGTCCAGGCTAAATGAGAGATGGAGAGGATATTGACCTGGCAGTTGTGGTCTGCCACCCAGTCAAGAATTCTGCCTTTCTCATGGGTGGCAGTGTGGCTTTTTTGGGTAAATTCAAGTTCTGACAGGGTGTTAGCTGTGGTTGTGGCAAGCTGGTCTGATTGGTCATTGAAGCCCATAGAAGAAGTACTTGTGAGGAGCTTTTAAGGTTATTGGTTAGGATAGAGTTAATGTCATCCACGAAGGTTCCAGGAGGGCTGGCGGGCGGTATATCAAATGGATGTTTAAGGTTTGGGCATTGGTTAGAGGAACTTTGAGAGTGATTCGCACGGCTGGAGGTCAATCTGGGTAGCAAGTCTCATGGCGAGACCGCATTTGTGGATAAAAACGATACCACCTCCCCTACTATTAGGTCTGTCATGTCTCAAGATGGAAAACCCATCGGGAACTGCTAGCATGATCATAGGGCCTGCAGCAGGGTGTAACCATGTTTCAGTAATGGCAAGAAAGTATGGATCCTCTTTCAGGATCAGATCGGCTACTTCTATAGCATGTGCTACCAGCGATCTGGAGTTTAAGGCGCCTCATAGAGGTCGGTATGGTAGGCAGGGGGGCAAGTAGGGTTTTAGGTTTTCTCTACTTTGCTGAAATTTGTTTTAGTAGGCTTGGAGCCACAGTGGGGGACAAAGGGCATGCTAGGGGTCCTAGAATCAGGGGATATGTTTAGTGACCTAGTGAGAGGCTCGTATATTTTGGCTAGTCTCGCTCTGAGGCGTACATTTCTGTCCGTGGTTGGGCATGGCTTGCATGGGAGGTAGTTTAGGGCATCTGCCATGTCATGGAGAGACGCGGTAGACGGATTAAGTGGGGTTGTAGATGTCACGGATGGCAGTGTCCTGTTGGCAGGAGTGGTAAGTGCCATGATGTAGAACGTGGTGCTCAGAGCAAGGATTATCGTGTAGAGAGTCTGGTTGGTAACTAATGGGGGCATGCTGATGCTAATGCAGTGAAGGATTGGTAGTTTGCCTAAGGCTAGGTACCATAGAGGTATGTTAGACAGCAGAGGCGTAATAGGCTGACTGCATGTTCAAAATCAAAGGCTCTCCTAGATTCAAAGTAAAATATACCGGCTATATGTTACTAGGCAGACTAGGATGTAATGTGCAAATAGGGATATACAGTTCAGTAACAATAGTTCACCTGGATTCGGAATTTGCCATGTATGCTAATGTGTGGTGTGCAGATGCTATATGCAATATCAGTGTCAGCGGTTCACCCCGGATCAATTCACTATCAATGTTGCATTCATATGCATAATCTCAGTGTAGGCTGACATGCAATGTGCATGCGGGAGTATGCAGATTCAGTGGCAGTAGTTCACAGAGTCAATTCAATATCAGAGGGTTCACCTAGAGTCAGTTCACTATAAATGGTACACCTAGATTCAAAATTTGCAGTTCATGCTAAAAGCACATGGATACGAAATATACAGTGCAGGCTAAAGAGCAATGTAAATAGGGCAGTATACAGTGTGCACAATCAATGTAATACCTAGATTCGAAGTTTGCAGTCGAGGCTGAAAGGCAGTATATATGCGGCATTATGCAATGTGCGCAATCGAAGGGGCACCTAGATTCGAGATATACCGTGCAGGCTATGGATGTAGATACGGCAGTAAGCATTAAGCAAAATTAATGGAGCACCTAGGTCCAAAATATACAGTGCAGGCTTAGAGAGCAATGTAAATAAGGCAGTATACATGGGGTGCACAATCAGTGGAACACCTAAGCACAGGAATATGCAGTACAGGCTAGAGAGCAATGAGTGTGCAGAGGTAAACAGGTTCGATGGCGAGAGGTAGGATTGGATTTGAGAAACCAGAATTGCAGTATGGTCAGAAGTACAGAGTGACAACGGGCATATGCTCATTTCAGCAGTTAAAGGTTTGTTTAGTTTGAAGAATTGCGGTCTCTGCTGGGTATCATGTATGTAGCTACATGTTAATTTTGCCTGGAGCGGAATGCAAGACTGTGCGTAGAGGTTGTTAGTGCAGGTAATATATTATGCAAATGTCTTTCCGGGAGAGTGCAGATCAGCGTAGATATACCTGGGAGTTGTACCTGGGAGACAGAAGCGGCAATAGTGGCCATAGTCGAGTGGCAGGGCGATAGTTTAAGCATATCCTGGCAATGCGTGGGCCAGTGGGTCTATGATACGTTGGTTGCGACACGTGGGGGGAAGGCGCATCAGAGATAGAGTTAGCATAGGCAATAGGTGAGGTGCTCTTACTGGACGCTATATCATACCTGGTGAATGAGTCCGCCGATCGATCCACAGCTGCCAAAAGAGAGGCAGGGTTTCTGGCCGATGGCCGGAAAGGCAAGGACAGGCTGGGACAGGGAATAGGCCTTTGTGCAGGCCTTGGTGCTGAGGCCAGCTAAACCTCCCGGCTTGGGATAGGCTGGTGATATGGGCAGGTGAGCCAATCAGGCAATGCGACAGCCCAGGGTGGCTGTTAGACGAATTAGGTCGGCTGTTAAAGTCGGGCGGCCATCTTGGAATGGCGTCCGCAATGCAACAAAGTATCCAACTGATTCAAAAGGCAGCAAAAATGCAGGATGGCGAACGTTGTAGAGCACAAGGAGAATACTTGCTGTAAATTGAGCAAAGCGCATTAAAGTGGTGCTTTTGTGTAGAATTGCGGCAAGATCTTGGCGAGTGAGGATGAGCCCAAGGACTTACCTCTCTGTGTTTAGGGGCTCCTGCTCCCTCGGTGCCGAAGGACAGTGCGAACACTGACAGGAGAATTGAAGCGTTGGTTAAGCTGTCGAAGGAACATCTGAGACATCCAAGGTATGGCAAGCAAGAAACTGACATTACCATTCATTGTCCAAAATGCAATTATTTTGAGAAGAGAAAATGTGCACAATGTCACGTGTGGTATCTCAAATACTCAAAGAACTGTTACATGACATTGTAAACAAGAGAAGATGATATGTGCTTTTATTTTTCAGAGAAATTGGAACATATAAACAGATAACCAAATATTTCAAAGCAGAAAATGCAAAGAAGACAAAATGTACAAATATTCAAAGTAGAGAGGAAAATGCAAGAAAACACATCTTTGAATTTGTTTGTCACTCCTTTTAAAATTTCATAGTGGTGCGAGTATTCACGTTCAACATGGTGAAAAGATGTCCATGTACGAGTATTCCAATATACAAAGTAAGTATAGGAAAGTGCAAGAAACAGATCTTAAATTAGTTCATCACATTGTTAATTTCAAAGAGGTGTGACTATTTACATTCAACAAGGTATAAAGAGGTCCATGTAAGGGTCTGCCTACGTGGCCGTACTAATCTTGATTTTACAATAGTGTTCCTTCTTGTAGGTTGGGCACATTGGCACGTTTCGGCGGGCGAACTGTTTGGCATAAAGTTAACGCCTTCCTCAGGGCAATGAAAACAACCCCTATGGGGAAGCAGACAAAATTTGATTAAAAAAAGTGTGTTTGAGTATGAGATACTTAAAATGATTAAAAGAACATCTGCCCAAAATATTTGAACTCCGTGGGTGATGACTTACCCCGAAAAACAGTTGGGGTGGGAGAGAAGAGTAGATAGCCTCTGGGCAGCGGGCACCCAGGACTGGAGAAAAAGTCTGTCAAACTCAATTGATGATTTCTGCCAAGTTGAGGAATGAAATTAATTCAAAAGATACTGCGATAGCCAAGAAGTGTGACTGTTCAAATGAAATAGGCAGGTGATACTTTTTTTGGAGTTAGGAACACATGACCATGGCTGATGGTTTTCCTGTGGGAGGCCAGCACTTCAGAGCGAGCATGCAGTCCTGCATAAAATAACATATGTGTTGCTTGGCGTCAGTGTAAGTAATAGTACAAGGTCTGTCTAAATGAGCAAACTCGAAAAGTGTAGAATTGTTCCAAAAAGGCCACAGGACCTAGTCCCTTTTCTATTTTAATAGCGGTGGTGTTGGCAGTGATTAGAGCATCATACCCAGGAAAGACCGATTTTCATTGGTCAATCCGTCTTTCCCGGGTGCAAATGTTTTTTCTTCCGACCCATACACAATAATCGAAGACATTTATTTTTCATATCTACTTCCTTGTGTGATGAATCCTTGGGAGTCATCAGTGATACCCACCAAAGCTCTCACCCCATGTGGCCAGGGGACGGCAGCTGCTGCCTGATCCTGACCCTGGGGGTGGTATTATAAGGGAGGATCATATGGGAGGAGACAGTTGTCGGGGAAAGGTGGTGACCCCATCAGGAGAAATGCAGTATTCTTCACCCCATAATGAAGAAGAATTCATCATTCCTGAAGTTTGGATGGCTTGTTGTCACTTTAAAAATCCCTCTCATTGTAAAATCCCAAAACCTCTTCCTGCAAACAATCTGAACAGAAAAACACTCCTACCTCATATACACATTTAACATCTCTTGTCTTTGATATTTTGGTTTTAAACACAAATCTAAAACACTGTAACTTTGTAAGAGCTAAAATTACTATGGCCTCCAACTATTATAATACCTCAAAAAATGAGACAAGGATGAGGAAGGAGTTAATATGGATTAAAAGAGACACCAAGCTAAACATGAAGACTAGTTGTTACAATGGAAGTCAGCTGCGTGGGATATTTAAATATGGTGTACACCTTCCATTGAGAAGTGAAGACTGAGAAGAAAGATGCAGAGCGGGTGAAGCAGGAAGCTGTACCGAAAGCAGACGCCCCGAAACGAACTGTGCCGAGTGAGCAACTACTTGTGAGTACAATTTACCATGAGAGGTGTGAGACTGGGAGAAGCACAGCCGATGCCATGGAGCTGCAAAGCTGCTGGGAGTGCAATCTTGACAAACAGCTGCAGTTCTGTCGGCGGGTGAACTGAATGAGAGTCTGCAAAGGAGGAGAAGCTTTCCTAGAGTGAAAACTCCACTACAGCAACGTGCCATGGGTCGGAAATGCCAAACACTGGCGAGTCTACTCATAGGAGTTAGGGACTCGTGTGCCGACAGGATAAGAAACAATTGAAAAGTTATTTTGAATGCAAACCAAGAAAGACCGAATTTACACAAATCCTCATAAGAGAAGTCAATATGGGGAAAGTTGGAGTAAATGTTATCACAAGCAGATTGACATCTTGTATATGGAGACTTGTACAGATTTTGCCTTTCAACTTCTTCATTAATGTTCCTTTGTGGAAAATTGTAACAAGTATTGCGACAAGCCAATGAATGATAATGAAGAAGTTGACAGACGGAACTTGAACAAGTCTCCATATAGGAGATGTCTACATGGGGGAAGTTGGAACAAGTAGTATATAAAGCCAATACAATCTAAACAGTGAAGGAGTACAACTGTGTTATACTGAAAGAACATTTTAAGAGGTCTTGGTGAAAGAAACATCAGACAGTGGGCCTTTTGGAGAAAGATACCTGGCAGGAGAGTATACCAAGGGATCTACAAAACCTAGAAGGGGATTTCTGGCAGGGGAGTACACCAGGTAATCCATTTTAAGTATATGAATGGAAAAGACATTGTGAAAAGGTACTCAACATGAGAGTATACCAGGATATCTAAAGAAGTTACTGAAGGATTTCTGGCAGGGCCTTAAATAAGACCATGCCAACGCCGAAAATGTGATCTAAAGAGAATGACATTTAAAATGTAAATTAAACAAGTACCGTGTGAGAAAATACTGAGAACTGATTCTAAACAAATCCTTTCAGTTTTCCTTCTCCCCAGCCCACGCTACGATAGCACCAATTTTGAAGTATAAGCGTGAGAGACACACGTATCAAGGCACGTCTTTCGTACTTGCAAAATAACTACAAAAACAAATATTGAAGTGACAAAGAAAAAGTGAGTGCCCTTTTAAGCAAGCCAATGTTATAACTTATACATATAATTTCGTGTAGTGCAAGAATTTAAGAGTGATATTGGATGTGAAAGTGTATTTATATAAATGAGGTCACACAGAACAAAAATGCTTTATGTATTATCTTTCGTTTTTACTCATATATGTTGATGTTATAAAAAGCTTTCCCTCCTGAAGAACTGTCTGAAATGTTTAAAAGACAGTGAAACATGTGTTGAGGGTTTCAATTAAGGTGTATACAAAGAAAAGAAGATACAGCTTTGAAAAACAAAAATAAATAAAAAATATTGATCCATACAGAAATTCAGAGTTCCTCTCTTCATTTGAGCATTATAAAGAAAATAGATTAGGGTGCCAAAACAGGTTCTCATCTTTTCTAACAAAGAAAAAACTATTGACAGTATACCAAGAGGTCAGCCTTAAGAAAGTTTTGTGTCAAAGAGACATTTCTAATATTCTTAATGAATCATTGTTTGAAAAAGACACTTTTTGCCATTCTTAGAAAAGTGGTGTGTGAAAAAGAAAGTGGTGTGTGAAAGACATTTTCTGTTGCTATTAAGGAACCTTTGTTTGAAAAGGACACTTCGCTATCCTACATGAGGAAGGGGAAGGGGAAGGGAGCCACCTCTTGGATCCAAGTATTGTTTTGTTGGCTTTTCATATTTGATTTTATACACTTTTTACTGAATCTAAAAACAGAGACATTTACATTACACCTTTGGTTGTTAATTTTTAGTGCAAGGGTTGTGTCAGATATGTTTTGGACAAAAGAATAGATTGGATAATTTGGATGACGAGACACAAACTGATCTTTAGTTTTAGTTTCCTAGGCAGGCAAGCTCTTTAGGCTAGGGACAGAAAAGCCTTTATCCAACCCCTTTATTTTAATAAAGATGTGCAATGTTGAAAACATTACAACATTTGTGTCTGCCTCCCATTTCGGACCCCTCACACCCGTTAAGAGTCAGTAGTCGGCACTCAGATAAAGGGACATTTGTATATCGGACCATGCAGAGGTTTATATTGATATGATATGGCATTTATAACGCGCCTATACACAAGAGTTTCTAGGCATCAATTGCTCAGAGTAAGGTAACTGTTAGTTGGTGACTAAAGCCCTCTTCATTGCTAGACAAGCAAATTAAATGCTTATGAGAGGGAATTGGCCCTATATTGAAGCGAATGAGTGATCAGTCGATGGCATAAATGTCTTTTGGGATTGCTTAAAGGTGGGTATATGGGACACAAGTATTGGCTTCTTGATTAAGCATAGACATCAGAAGCATGTACCCCAATTAATATTGTAAATTAAACTGAACTGAGTGGAGTTGGCACATAAAATTGACTCCTCGTAGGGAGGGCTGAAGGTGGTGAGGATGATGAGAAATAACTCAATTTCAACGAAAGTAGGTTTTCTTGACACGCCAAGCATTTTCAACATATGCGGAACTAGTGGCCAAGCTCCTTACCCAATCGGAGAGAAGACTAAAAGATGGTATTGTGGAGGAGGATGGGATGGTGCTCACCAAATTAGGGAGATTAGTGAAGCTTTCCATAGTTTCTTTAGGAGCTTTATTCGACCGGCACACATGTGGGTGTCAATACGTTAGGTATGCTTTTTAAATGTGTCAAGTATAAGACAAGAGAACTTGTCGGTAGAAGAAGCAGTTGTATCTCAAGAGGAACTGAAATGGGAAGTTTGAAGAATGAATGCCAAATCGTGTCATGGTCCCGATGGCACCCCAATCGTATTACACCAAAGAATGTGTGGCGTATTTAAGCTGTTATTCAAGCCAGGCAGAGATCACACAGCTTGTGTAAACTATCACTATTTCACCGTTAAATTCCTGGGGAAAGTGTTCAATATAGGATTTTACAAACCCAAACCAAGTGGCATTCATGAGAGGGTGTCATGACCATGATAGTATGTGGTAGCTTATTAACATGATCAATGTGAATAAAAAGAAAAGATGCTCAGAGTGCAGTTGTGGGGACTGATGCTGAGAAAGTGATCGTGTCAACTGGTCCTATTTAACAGATGTGCTAAAAAATTTAACTTTGGTCCAAACTAACTTACACTTTTTGGGGCTGTACATTGACAACCTAATGCCAGAATATTAATCAAAGATGTGATCCCTGAAGATTGTATGGTTGAGAAGGGCACCAGACAGATATGCCCTCTGTCCCTCTTCTTTTTTAATTTAGCCGTAGGACTGCTGGCCGGGGCTATACATAGACAGTTTCCCTCCCTTATCATGGAGTTGTATCCAAAGTATTTCTCTATGCTGAAGACCTACTGGCCCTTATGTACAACCTGTTCGGTGCATACCTTGCTCTCACAATTGGACACATTTTGCTAAATATCAGATTTTTCGGTGAGCAGAGCAAAAGCGGAAGTCTTCCCTATACATCCATCGTATAATGTGCATCAATGTTCAGAGGCTTGGATGTGTAGTTGATTAACAAAAGGTTTTATATATCTGGGCACTACTAAAATGCACAATCCCAAAGGTACTGTTGAAACACAATGTGAAGGATATGATTGATAAATGCTGACGGATATTGGGAGATGGAAGAACCTCAAGTCAACAACTTGGGCTAAAATACATAGCATTAAGATGACATTACTTCCCTGGTTTTATACATCTTCAGTAAAATGTAGAAAAATTCCACACCCATTAACAGTGATGGGGCAGAATTCAAATGAAAAATACTCTTTGGTGTAGGA
The DNA here is from genome assembly GCF_040938575.1 of Ambystoma mexicanum. Lineage (NCBI taxonomy): Eukaryota > Metazoa > Chordata > Amphibia > Caudata > Ambystomatidae > Ambystoma > Ambystoma mexicanum. Next base: position 1,037,555,471 of record NC_090926.1, on the reverse strand, counting down.
GGAAAAATCTCCCTTGCAGAACTTAAGGATTCCATGGAGAGTACAACCAAGCCTGTTGAGTATGCGCCTTAAACCCTCAACAGGACTGGCTGGGTGGCCATTGAGCCATTTCCTACGTCCAAGCAGGAGCACTCATGTTCAGGGAAAGAAGCACAACCAACTACAAAGTGTCCTCTAACAACGGTTCAGGTGATGGTTAAGTCAATTTGAAATGGGCAACTGAGACTTTGAAGAGGGGTTTTACTTTATATGGAGGCATGCCTCCTGGCTAACCAGGAATTTAAATAGGATTTAGACCACTGCGTTGGAAAACATGGACTGAATCAGGTATCTGGTGAATTAGGGAGGTTTTGCCTGATGGTGGTAAATGTGTTTTTTTTTTAACTTTGATTTTAAATACAGACTCAAGGAAAGGGAGTCTGGCATATGGGAAGCTTACAGCACCGTTTACAGAACTGAGAGAAACATTGCTCGTTAAGTTCCAGGACGTGCCACTACTCCCGATACAATTCCAATTACATGCTTGATCAGCTTCATCAAAACATTAGTCGAACACTAGCTCTACTATGCCTCAAACTTTACAGGAAGCAGTGTGAGGATGAATTGAGAATGATGGTGAGTGAGGGTATATGTTTGGTGGCTTATACAAACAATGAAGATTGAGGTTGAGCTCAGGTTAATCTAGCAAAAATGCGTATTTAGACTGTACTGATCGCCATCAAGGATGCACAGTCGTTGTGGGCTGATGATGGTACTAGCTGAGTATGCAGGGCGGCTTGTAGGTCTATGACCTACATGTTTAGTGAGCGTGGTAAGATTGGGGAGATATATGGGCTCAAATGGAGCGTACTGTTGAATCTGAACTCCCGAGGACCCCTCTCATGAACCTTGTGGGGTTGTGTCCGCAAGACCTGTCTCTCCATATGGGGCCAATCAATGACTATTCAGGGGTCTGATCAGTGAAAAAAGGCAGATACCTAAGGTATGGAAATTTGAGCGAAGGCCATCCTGTGCTACAGGGCCTTATCTCTGCATCTGCTAAAGATATGGTTGCCTAGCAAAGAAAGGGCTGTGAGGGGGGATACATGGCTATTCAGAAAGCTTCCGGTGATGTATATATCTGAAAGAGACTAATTCAGTTCATGCTCTCCTTTTCTCCAATATTCTCCATCCTCAGCTTTTTCTACTTCTCCACTTTACAAAATAATCTCTATATCGCTTAGGTTCCTCCCTTGACTGTTCCCACTGTTTAGTGTGGGTCTGTAGTCTATTTAATAGTCCCTTTGCCTGCCATAATGCAGGGTTAAAGGTCCAACAGGTTCTGATGTGCGACAATAAAATGGATAGATGTAGACATACACTATTGTAGGGCACATGCTTGCTAGCTTTGAACACTTCCGGCTGAGAATAATTTGTGATAAATTTAATCTTGTACATTGTTGTAAAACGAATCCCGTTTGGTTTGTTCTTTAGTGAGGCTGTGTTTAAACTAATGCCATATGAAGTGACAATTCAGAAGGGCACCTTACGCATACATAATAGCTCTGACACATAGAATAATCCACAACTAAGGATTAGTCAGTCATTTTATAGAATACAGTAACAACTCAGGTTCTTCTGCTACTTCATTATTATAGTAATGCAAACGTGTTCTTTCATATATGTGAATAGAACCTTTAGTTTTACATCAAAAACACATGCAATTACATTAGATCAGTTTCTGGTGTCATGGAATAGAATTGAGTATACTAGACAAGACATCTTGATAACAGAGTAACATGTGGTTTATTCCTTCGACATTTAAGTGCACAGGCAGCCCCACTAACGTCACGTGAAATATGAAATTAAAATCCATAAGGGTGCCTTGCTTGTACAGTAAAATAGCCCTGAGAAATTAAATGCCACACAACATGCGATTAGTGTGAACACTGCTCACGCAAGGTAAGGGTTAAGAATTTCTGGAAGCCGACAATTTTCCAAAAGTAGATATGGAAGCAGAGGAGGAAGACCATAATGCTTATGAACATGCAATGTCATGGGGAGTATTTAGGCTATACAAGAAATTCAGTGATGAAAAGATACACAATTTATTCTAAGAGAGAAGAGGAACAGAAGGCCGTCAGAGAATATGGGGAAGCATTGGATGAGAAGAAAACTAAATGTGAAGTGGAGACCGTTAATGGATACTTCCGCAATCAAATTAGAATGCAGTATGTAAAGTGCAGGAATGCTTGTGGACTAGTATACAATAATTTGGAAGCAAACATATAGACAACTTGAAGTGTCAAGTAGTTATAGAAGCGTATAAAAGTGGAATACAAACGAAATACAAAATGTGCATGAGCAATCGAGAAAAGTACCTTAGCGAAAGGCAGGAAGAGGGATGCAGATCTGATCAACTATTCTTTGTAGGGCCATCTTTTTTGTACAATACCACAATTAAAATGGTGATGGTAGTTCCCAGTGTGGAAACCATGGCCATTTAATCAATTTAAAAGGCTGGAGTGCATGGGAAAAAGAGTAAATCGAGTTTTTTTGCAAAGATCTGTAGAAGTCGGGAAAAAGTGTCATTAAATGATTAACAGTGAGGGGGTGACACAGGGTGTGTGTATATACAGCACAAAGACAAGTGCATAAGAAGCATTTGAGTTCTGTGGAGTTCGAATATCTGGATATAAACCATGTGTCCTGTAACTGAAGATGGAGTATGAGAGGGCAGTGTTTTAGGTTAGAAGGATAGGAGGAGGCTAGGAGAAAGGCAAACACATGTAGACAGCTAAACAGTACAAATCCCTTCTGAAAGAAGATACCCCCCTTAATCAGAATGTGTGTGGGTAGTAAGCGGTGGGAGAAGATAACTGTTCATATGCCCAACAACAAAGAGCCAAAGGGAATTGGGGTGGGAAAAAGAAGGGACACTATGTGGTGAAGCAGGGAATGACAATTACAGGCTGACCACCAGAGAATGTGTTGAAATCATTTCTGGATCCTTGGTGCCCAACACAAGGTCCACATGTTGAAAGAAGGTGTAGAGAAAAGAGAAACGGGCATGCGTCACAGAATTCGGTGGAAGATTCCCTTTTGGGAAAGGGGCCAGACCAAGGACATATACACGTAGGAAGCGTCCTGTTAGTTAGTACCAGTTTCATATTGAAGGAATGGTATAAGAAATCCTAAAAAGCTTGGTTGTTGACCCAGCCATAATGGATTTCCCCAATTGCACTTATGAACAAACACAGCGGCACTCTAAAGTTGTCCAATACTCCCAGAGTACAGACTAATAAGCAATTAGAAAATTCTACATGAGATGTAGCAATTCCAGACAAGGCTACAGAGAGTATGTTCCAGTTTTTGAGAACGCTTTTTCGATTGGCAAGCGTATTATTGGCATTTCTACAAACAATATACAATCTTAGCAGAAACCAAGAGAAAATTATTGTTACTGGTAAGCAACCTGGAAGATAAAAATATTCTCTATGTGGTGTTGGATGAAATAGAAATAAGTGTCTTTCTCCTGAAGGAAGAGAAACACACATTTTCAGAACATGACTATAAATATGAATAGCATGCTATTTCTGTAGAACAACCTGTGTCCAAACGAACTTTGTATGGTGGTGTTGGTGCTTCCTTACACGCCCTGACCAAAGAGCAACTATTATCTTTTCCTGGTCGTGCAGAATTGGATTGGAAATCAATGCATTTTGTGAGGGAAATAGGACTGCTTACAAATATTTTCGAAGAAGGAAATTGTGACAGCGTCTAATGAAAGAACTTCTTCTATGCTGGAATATAGGGATGAGAAAGTGGTATCTAAAACTTGAATTCAGAGTCACACCACACCTAACGCAGCAGTGATTTTTGTGATACCCTGGGTAGAGGGTCGGCTATACTCTTCGGAAGTGTTGTGAGCGAACACAGAATCAGTCCAAACAATAGTGCAGTAGTACAAAAATAAAAAAAACGTCCAATCAAGATTCTATAAAACTAGGCGACTAACTAAAATCAAACACACTAATCAAAAACACCATAACTCACCTCTGTAAGAGAAGAAAAACACATACTTTCAAAAGGGGGCACTGTAGGTCTGAAAACAGGCGTGCAAAGGCAATATTTTCAGCAGAAAAATGAATGAAGTACAGAGGTCGAAGTGGGCGGGAGCGGTCGGGAGCGGTGCTCCCATACTTTTTATTTTTAAATTTCACTGCTCCTATACTTTTATTTAAAAAATAATCTGCTCTGGAATGGTTTTGTTTCAAAATAAAAGTGTAGGAACAAGTTGAAGCTTGCACTGCACTGCGCATTCCCATGCATAGTAGGTGTGTTTACTTGGGGGTTTGGGTTGTGTGTGGGAGGGGGCACAGGGGTGGTGTTTGTGGGGAGCGAGGCAGACCAACAGGGAACATAGTTCCACTACTTATTTTCGTACACTTCGACCACTGATGAAGTAGGTCCTTCAAAGTTAGTGTGTGGTCTTCAAATGTAACTAGGACACTTTAAGGCAGGCCAAGGGGATAGAACCACTTCAAGTATGTTTTAGTCTTGTTCTTGGGTCTCAGTGTCGTGACAGGCCTCTGGTAGATCAAAACAGTGTCAAGACAGGGAGGCGGTTGCTTCCAGCAGGTCGAGTCACCGTTCGAGACAGGCCATCGATGGCTTCCGCTGGGTTGATTGGGCCTTGAGGCAGATCGAAGATGGATCTAAAACCGATGACTGTAAAGGCAGCTTCAGGTGGTTGCATGGCTCAAAAAGCGACTCAACCATTTCTATTTTTGTCAAATGTGTAATTTTGTTATTAAAAGTTGCTATATTTTCTCATTTTGAGTTTTCCTCCCTTTTCCTGATAGGGATATTTCCTCCCTTTTTTATCATTAATTGAATAAATAAAAACATTGTTTTTCATAAATGTATCTCACTAGACACGCCTTCTTTATATCTTTGATTTTTAGACACAAGGCACCTTTGCAGTTTAACAGAAAACTGACGCTGGCCATGAGTGGCACTTCCTTCATGTTTGAGACCCTCCCAATGAGCGAGACTTGAGGGCGACGAGGTGTCTACCAATCAATAAAGACATGTTGGGGGTACCATGTGTTGGGATGCACGTTCAGCTTCCATCCCCACCCAAACGATTCAGGATCAGGATCAGGAAAATCTATTAGCGCACAAGACCGTGAATGCACGCGGCTTCCAGGGTGTGTGGGGTAGAAATCGCAAGTGGGAATGATAAATTTAGTTTTTTAGTAATTATAGAAGCGTAGATAGGCCGAGGTATAGGGCACGGGTGATATTGTGGCACAGTAGTGAAAATATAGTGTATAACAATGATGATGACGATGATGTAGACACTGGGCCTGGGAGCGAGAAACACTGAAGCACTGCCATATTGGAGGCGAGGTCTAGCAATTTGCATTCCCTGCTGGAAGTATAGCAGCATTGTACGATGAAGAGCTCAAATCACCTCCCATTTCCCAGCCTCAGCAGTGGAGCTGAGAATAGTGGCATTCACGCAAAACAGGTAAAAGTGGAATTTTTTTCAAGCTAGATGCCAGTGAAACCAGAATGGAATGTGAATGGCTGAGGAAGGGTAGAGCTTCACCCGTCCAGAAGGACAAACTCATGGGAGCCAGGGTAGAGCACTAGCGCACCCCAGAATAACGTCTCTCTCTCATTTGAACTGCCAGACAGCTGTAAAACAGAGTACTTTAATCTATCAAAATTCGAGAGAGAAAGAAAATATATATATCTCTCTGGGATGGGCATCTGATAAGGGGGAGCGAGAAGTGAAACTTCTCGCGATTTGTAATACGAGGAGCAAGGGGTGATGCCAACAAATCTAGTCCAGAACCGGGAAGGCATGCTGGGGCCACCATATTAGAGGGCATGAGTAGATGAGGATGTGATCAAAATGTAGTCCTAGACACCCCTCTGCAAGTACGAACACAGCCCATTGACCTGTCCTCTGGGAAGGTACCCACTCGGGAGTCTGCAGCAACACTTTAGCTCACTGTACCTTTCACAGATGGGAAATAACTATTTGCATTTCAGTCTTTGTCCCGCCCGCATGGGCAGTCCAGCACCAAAACGCTATGGCAATTTCCTTCTGAACAAGAGTACCAACAGCAACCCCATTCTCGTGTTTCAGCCTTGTTGGGCATTATCATTAAGGTGGAGCCCAGTGAGCAAGGGGTCCACGTCTGGATGATCCTGGGAAATTTAGGGTGACTAGACCTAAGGCCCTTGAAATAATTAAAATGGAGTCATAGGCGCCCCTCTGCGGGAACAAACACGGCTAAATGACCTGTGCTTTGGGAAGGTACCCACCCGAGAGTCCGCAAACACACTTAAGCTTACTGTACCTTTCACATATGGGAAATAACCATTTGCATATCAGTCTTTGTCCCGCCCACATAGGCAGTCCAGCACCGAAATGCTATCGCACTGAAATCTTGTTCCCGTATGGGAACATGACTGATGTGCAAATGGGAATTTCCCATCTGTGAAAGGTACAGTAAGCTTAAGTGTGGCTGCGGACTCTCGAGTGGGTACTATCCCAAAGAACAGGTCATTTAACCATGTCCGTTCTTACAGAGGGACACCTATGGACTAATTTCTGATAGATTAGGATGTGGCCAATTGGTTAAGGGACTATAGGGGACTGGTAGTATGCAAATAGGTGATAGACCATGAGGGTGGGGGTTAATACACGAGTGACACTATCCCTTAAAAACCATGTGTCTGCTTTGAACTAACAGAGCTCTGTATCAGTTTGGTGCTACTGGACCTTCTGTCACCTTTGTCCATTTTGTATTCAAAATAAATCTGGTTTTCCTTGCACAGAAGGTGCACCGAGCCTTTTTCCTTAGAGGAGTGTTTTTTATTGTCTGGCCTTACACGTGTTAAGACTAGGGGTACAGCAGGTTTGGTTCATAGAGAGAGTATTGGGAAGTCTCCATGATGCATTGCACATTACTCTTCGCCACGTGCATTTTTCTCAGCCTGTTTTTCATGCAACAGGCCTCTCCTGCTCTAACCAAGGTGCCCTTACTGCCCGACACAGTTCCTCAACTTTTTCCCCTCTAAGCTCTTAAGATGGTTGAGATACTTGCGATCTCCACTCCTCCCCTCTACTTTCACCATCACCCACTTCAATTGCACAAATAGGGGAGAACCCCTGCAACTCTTCCCCAGCCCACCCACCCCTAAGCATGTGCTTAATCACCTGTGTCCATGTCTACTTCACTCATCCTGACCCCATCTGCACTCACTGCATCTTCCTCTTCAAAGCACCCCTATCACACAGTCACAACTTCCCACACTGAATGTCAACATGTAAAAGACGGGATGTGCAACAAAACTGCCACGTGCTCTCAGTAAAATTGGTGATACAGGAAATGGCCTGCAGGGAAGTGGGAGGGTGGATCCAAAAAGGTATGGTACAGTTTGCTGGGTGGCATAGGATGGGTGCGAGTATTTTGCAGAGAAAGGTGGAATTGACACCTGGCCAAGATCCCTGCTCATTTAGGGGAGGTTTTATAACTTAAATGATCTGCACTTAGATGTGTTGATCCTTTCGTGTGCACATTGAGTATAGAGGAAGGATTTGGGTAGGTCGGCGAGGTTAGACTCCAAATAAGCCCTTTTATATAATACTGCATAGGGATCGCTCATTTGCCAAGTTATTGAAAGACCTCAACACTTACGGCTGATGGGAGTGTGCGAAGCAGAGACATTCAAGGACTCTCAGCCTTAAAGAAAAGGCCTACTCGTAGAGTTTCGGGAATGTCCCCACTCGTTCCACCTTGAAGGAAGTGCATAAACCTGAGAATGCCAGACTATGATTTGAGAAATATGGCAGCTTGAAGCTGAGAATTCCCAACACTCTCTGCTTTGAAGGAAAGGCCAGACAAAAGAGTGCAAAGCTCAAGAAAAAAGAAGCTGCAGGAGGCTGGCGCGCTGAATTCTCACCCGCCCGCGCTGTGAAAAATAAAATGGCATAAAACAGAGAAATATCCCGACAATGAGGCGCGAAGTATGGTCCGGTTTGAAGAGCATGGGGGTGAGAAGTCGGAACTATGAGCCCTAGAGGAAAGGCAATTTGAAAGAGTGATGCCGAGACTTCAGGAGTGTAATGTCTTTTCATGGCCATCCTGTTAATTTATGATCAAGCAAGAATTGATTGCTACCACCGTTTGACTGGCACACATTAGCTGCGGCCTTGGCTCAAGTTGAAGTGGGACTTTACTGCTTGTTTTTTCAAGTTCGGAATAAAATAGTTTTTTTGTTAGTAATACATTAATTCCTTTTCACAATCAGGGAATTTTCCATGTTGACTAACAATATATTTGAATACCAGCTTTTTTTTTGCAATGCATTATTTTCTTTGACGTGCTTCCGTACTAGGCATTAGTATTAGGCTCTTCATTGCACCGCGGCCTGTTCACCCCATGACACAGCTGTATTTTTACTCCCAAATATTTGATGCTGGGGGTATTTGCTCGCTATTAAGGCGTAAAAGAGGCTGGTACATTACTTATTTATTTTACTTATTGTTATTTATTCTGTTCTCTACTCTGTTTCGCACTTTCACCTTCTCCCTCATTCCATGCACTTTCCCCCTTCCCCTTCCCCTGCACTTGCGCGTTCTCAATGTCACTGGGCCTAGTAAGATTGTTGTTTTTGTTCTCCCTTGTTCCCCTCCCTTTGCTTGGTCGCGCTCTGAAACACTTGTGTATGAGCGCGATATAAATAAAATATCATTTCGTTTCATTACATGGGTTATCTGTAGGGCTGGTCTCTCTCATCTCTCGAGCCAAACCTGTTGGCATTGTGTGCGTAGCCAAACTCTCTGCAGACTGTGATAGGTATTAGATTGGAGGAAATGTACTTTCTGCTTTGCCCGTGCCCTGATCATCAACTAGGAAGCCTTGGGGTAGGTCATATCTTGTTTAACTCTTCTGTACAAAGCGACATTTCTTCACGGCCATTCCATGTGGCACCATGCTTTTTGTGCAGTTTCATGCTTTGTTCTTGGCTTTTATACAGACCTATTCTCAGAATAAATGTTCTTTCCAGGTGTGGCTAGCTGCATCCCTTGGATTGCTATTGAAGATACATATTAGAGGGTTGCTTCATAAAACAACAAGAGCGCATCATGGTGAAAGCACTTTAGATTCCGGAGGTGGTGGTACTTCTTTTTAATGGCTGATTTTGTTTTTTTTGTTTAATGCCGCTTGATACTTTGGTGTGCGGTCTGGCTTTTGTGCTGCATTACATTGTGTTCATTTTTGGTCGTGTTCATTATTAGAACTATAGTCTAGGGTAGTTTAAGGGTGCTGCCATGATGAATTAGGAGCGGTGTTGAGAAACCTTCACAATGCTCCCAAAACATCATGGCTGACATTATAACAAGCACTGACCAAGCCAGTTGGTTTGATTTTGCAAATGTACAAGTTAAGATTTGTTTTGTAAAGCCCCCACAGGACAAAACACATTCTTCCTTTGCCAGATCAGACCTATTGGCTTTACCAATGCTCACTTTAAACAAGGGGGCAACATTTGAAAATGTGCATTCTATTGTAGGATATAAACTCAGAGGCAAGATCATGTATTCCCCTCTATACAAAATGTTATAATGAAGAGGCAAGAGAAAGCTGGTTAACGAGCAGAACCTGGGGTCCTGCAGTAGGTTAGGAACAAGTGGAGTAAGAGTGATTGGATGCTCCAAGCCCCTTTACTATCTTACTGTGTGTCTACATATCTATATATTAAATGCATAAAAGATGTGGGAGAAAACAGAGTTCACCAACAGCAGGAAGACCTAGGCATACTATGTGGACCCTTGTCCATTGCTGCTCTTCGGTGCCTTTTTCTAACCATTGCTCAGGCTTATAGAGCATAATATGGCCCACCGAGAGCCAAGATTTGTGAACCAAGTAGATCCCATGGTGTTGCAGTGGACTTGGGCAGATAACATGAGTGTAGGGGTCTTATCTGCCTTTCATGTCCCTTTGCATAAAACAATTTTGAGATCAAAGACTGCTTCTGGCAGCTCTGAAGCCATACTGGTGGTTGTGGGTACAACCAACAGATTCAGCATGCAGATTAAGCCGGGACATGGCCAGCTTTTCCAGAAGTTTGCTCAGGAAAGGAGTGATAAGCTTGGGCAATAGTTGGAAAGGAAGTGTCGGCTGAGGGCTTCTTGGTGTAAAAGGGAGTGCTTAAGGGGGAGGGGAAAGTTCCAGTGGCAAAGGAGTGATAAGGGTCGACAATGTTGCAGCTGAAATGTGAAATGTTGCACTAAATGGGCCTGGTGCTCATTATCTGCGCTCACTATAATATATAGCATTATGGATTGAGCATAGTCGAGAACAAAGACGCCTTTAGGTCTACAGTGTTGAAGCAGGCACTCCAATAGTTTACAAATCCATCACACAGACCAACACAAGGCCATTAGAGTTAGAAAACAAAAATATAATTTCAAAACAAGCTCGAAAATGCTAGGAGCAACTTAGCTTCTTCTCGTAGCCTAGAGGAGCCTGGTTTAACACAAAAGGGCATCCAGGAGATACTTTTGATTCCCGATGTCACCTGGTGCCATACAAATATAGCTATGTGACATTACCTTTGTGTGTATGGGAATGTGTACACCTGGTGCCATACAAATATAGCTATGTGACATTACCTTTGTGTGTATGGGAATGTGTACACCTGGTGCCATACAAATATAGCTATGTGACATTACCTTTGTGTGTATGGGAATATGTATAAAGGAGCACTAGGACGTATCAAGAAGATATGTAAAGCATAATTTATCATACATAATGGACGCACTCTTTTACATCTGAAGGGGGGGGGGGGGAGTTAAATTTGCTGCATGCTATTTAATAACTCCTTGTTGGCCAAAGGTAGAGCGTGCCGACTCACTGGGTGACGTCTATGTAGCCAAATTAATTTTACCCTGGCCTTCTGGTGGACCCTTTACCACAAAATAACCTACCCCTCCCATACCACATAAAAAGAAAGGGCATTTCGTGAGGCAAGGAAATGATGTCACACACAGGAGAGGGCTACCATCCTGAGCTTCTACACACATGGTTCTCCAAGGTTGCTCCAGGGGATATCTTCACACGTGCTTAGGTAGAGCACAGAGGGGCAAAATGTGTGAGATATGTGCCCAAACTCTGTTTTTACCTAAGGCTTACCCCTAATCCTCACAGGGGCAAGGGAACTCCTGGCCAAAAGTTACCCCTGAGTAACACTCCTAGTAGACATTAGAACCATCCTTTGCATGCAACAGTTAAGCTCTACCCCTACCCCTGGGAACTTCCATCTTGTGCAAGGCTTGGGCTCCTGCAATCATCAATTCCAGCCCCTGCTTGACATGAACCCAGGAGCTACCTCCAAGCGCTCAGCTTCCATTTCCAGCCATGCTAGAACCCTGGCCTCACAGCGAGTGCTCTCAGATAGGCAGACCCAATCCCAATATATAAAAACAAACATTTTATTGGGGATATAAAAATAACTAATTTATTTGTTTCATTACAACTGTACAACAATAAGGGGCATTTGTTTTCCTTATGACCAACCAGCAAAAATACAGTTTATCATTAACATAACTGTCTTTTCAATTCTATACTTTCATTTGTTCAGATTTCATTTGTTATCTAAAAGTGATGAAGAACAAATTTATGTTGTTTCCCATTAAGTGTTCTCATTCTGTTAATGAATCTATACCAAATACTTTGTATGTACTATTTATATTACTGATTTTATATGTCTTTACATGTTAGACCTCACCATGTATGTTATTTTTATTTGTTTTTCTTGACATAAAAGTTTTTTTACTTTGCACTTTCTAGAATGTTTACGTCTCATTTGTGAAGGAATGACTTTGACTTCTAACCGCATATAATATGTACAAATGACACTAGCTATTTAGGGTTTGGACCAGAAAAATAATTCTAATTCACTTATACCTTATATGGGCCAACCTTTTGATGCACCAGGACCTTGCTTTGTTGTAACACTCAGATAGGCTGGGCCTACTCGCATGACTGCCCTTCGCCCATGCAGCGCTCCAGGCGAGTGGGACTGCCAAGTCTGCCTACTTTTCAGTCTGTCTCATCTCAGGCATCAGGACATTCGGGTCTCAATAAAAGTGTGACCTTCCGTGCTCAGTACCTCCACAGTGGCTGGGTGGAGCTGATGTTCGGATGTCCCACCAGGGCCAACCATTGCTGTGGTCCTGGAAATGCAGCCTTCCCCACTGCATCAGTGGAACACTCCTCCGCTGCCTGCCACCACTCTGGCAACAGTAGCACTGATCTGGGCGTCCCCTACGGAGGCCCTGCCTACCTTAGCAGTGACACTATGCCTCCTCACACCCCCACCTGTTGCTCCTGGCATCCCTGCCCTCTCCTCTGCAGGGATTCATGCCCTCTCATCACATTGATACCAGCCCAGCATCAGCCCTCTGCCTCTTAGGCAGCCACAGCTGGCTCTTTGCCGTCCATTCCCATCTGGCCCATGGGCGGGCGATCTACTGAACTGCCCTCAAGTGTTCTTATGCTTTTGGCCCTAGAGGACGTGGGCATATCTTTTCTTTGCTTGCGGCATGAGCCGCTTCACTTGCCAAAGATGCCATGCACTAATCTTTGCCTGGTAAGTGTATTTGCCAAGGATGTTTCTCACACTTGGCTTAGGGCTTACTCCGGCACAGGCCGTGGGGGGGGGGGGCGGGAGGTTTTTGTTCTCTGCTCTTCTTTCTTCCTTTCCAACCACCTCACTTCTTTTCTTCACCAATAGTCTTGGCTGATGCAGTCCTTTGCTCCCAGGCCACTTCTAGAGTTGTCATCTATTGTCCAAGCAAACCAACATTTTGAGCGGTCCCCATCAAGGGATGTGGCTCATGGTACTGCCCAATAAACAAATATAGTAAAGGACAAGCACACTTTTAAATAAACAGCATTTCAGAAATTCAATGTCTGCATTTTAATTTTTGTGCCCTCCAGGTTTAACCCCAACCTAGGTGGTCCCCGACTGGGCCAGGAGATGAGTCGTTTTTTAGGGGCCAGCGAAAAAGGCAGCTGCCTGGGGCTCAGAGAGGAGGGCGAGGGGCACTAGTCAATCAGTCCCCTTCATAAGGTAGAGAACGACTGCTTTGTTCCCCCTCTGTGCCACTTCTGCTGGTCAGGTGTACCCAAGCATCCCTCTTCCTAGTCGTTACCGCTCACAGACAACGAGAGACATATGCATTGCATATGTGTGGCTGGAGAATATACATCTTGCAGGGGTCAGGTCCTAAACATTAAAGTGGGGGAGGAGGGGGAGAACTCATCAACAAACGCAATGGAATGCGACATCACCAGAAATTAGCATATCAAGGTGAAATATGCACATTTCATTAAATTGGCTTTGCATAACCACCTAAATTGCACAGGACGAATGGAATTTGCCTCTCATAAACTCACACACAAAACCAAGAGAGGATATTTTCCTCTAATAGTGTTTTTGAAAACGTTAAAAATGTGTGCATGTTTTAAACTCCAAGAACCAATAAAAATATTTTCCTTGGGACTTGCAGTACCTAAATGGGACAGGTTACCTTTAGTTGTTTGTTATTTGTCATCAGGTTGTATAGTGCAGAGGTGAAGTGTCTACAAACCTGACGACTGGCATTTGATCTCAGAGGTCATATTTAATTCATAAATTCAAAAAGGACATTCAATGTTTTTCATTTTAGCTGGGCGGAACCTGTGAATAAATTGGGTGGACTCCGCCCCCCCCAACCCCCGCGTGTACCTTCGATTTGGGCCTTGATCTTGAAGCACTTTACAATGTACGATTCAAAGCCGAATCTCCCGGCTGCAAAGCAGTCACTTCCGCTTTATGTCACTGCTTGTTTGTTTATTTTATTTGTATAGCGCTCCAGACCCAGGGGTAAATGGGCACTCAAGAATATGGTTACAGGCACAGGTGAATACATTTGATATTAGTACAGCATTTATACAATTTACAAGAATACAGTTAATGCAGATAGCAAGTAGACAGTAAGATGTGTCGTTAGACATATAAGTAGGTACATCGGGATGCAGGAGCTGTAGGGGCTTGTATCAAAGATACAGTATGGTGGTGTGTGAGTGCTGGTATGTGTGTGATGTGTCACAGGGGACCTAACGTGGTGCTAGTCTTTGTTTAGTAGCCAGGAGATGACCCGAGTTCTGAAAAGTAGAAAGGTGGGGATGGATTTGATGTTCAGTGGAAGTGTATTCTAGAGTTGGGCGGCTAGAACCGGGAAACTAGTTCCACCTGCTCTTTTTAGGGTATATTTAGGCACCACCAGGCATAGTGTGTTGGTGGATCTGGTAGCAGGTTTTAGGGTGAATTTATTGGTTAGATAAGGCGGCGCAAGGTGATTTAGGGCTTTGTAAGTGAGGCAGATCGTTTTTAAATCAATCTTTTGTTGCATGGAGAGCCAGTTACATGATTTTCTAGTGGCGGAGATATGTTCTCTCTTAGGAATATTAAGAGCAGCTTGGAGTGCGTTGTTTTGGAGGACCTGCAATTTGTTGATTACAGATTTGTTTGCGCCTGCATATAAGCCGTTGCAGTAGTTCAGTTTAGACTGTATAAGCGCTCTAGCTAATGTGAGACAACTGTTAGTGGATAGCAGAGGTCTACAGGCTCTGATCAGCTTACCTGTGTAAGCAGTGGCTGAGGCGGTCATGTTGATTTGTTTGGAGAGGTTAGTGTTGGTGTCTAAATAGAAACCAGGGGTTTTTACACTTTTCGTGATAGGAATAGTGTTTCCATCAATAGTGAAGCTGGTGTAGTCGGGGCTAAGCATCAGGATGGTATTAGGGGATCCGACAAGGACCAGTTCAGTCTTATCATTCAGGTAGAGGTCATGTGTGGCCATCCATGCCTGAATGATGGAGAAGACTTTGTTGATCCGGCTGATGTCCGAATTGTAGTTACCGGATAGTGTTAGGAGTATCTGGTTGTCATCTGCATAGTTGGTGTAGGTGACGCCCAGATGGTCCAGCTTGTCGAATACAGGCTTTGTAAATATTTTATACAAAGTAGGTGAAACACAAGAACCTTGTGGGACACCACAGGTAATGGGAATCGGGTCGGCCGCTGCTAGCGGTGTGAAGACACGCATGGTCCTGTTAGCGAGGAAGGATTGGATCCATGTGACCGCAGAGTGGGAGAAAAGTGCTGCCGCTGACAGGTGGTTGCATATGATTTTATGGTCAGCCAAGTCAAAGGCGGCGTCTAGGAGAAAAAGGATGGCAGCCCTGCCTTTGTCTTTAAGTTAGTCGATCTGGCTTTTGAGATCAACAAGGGCCGTTTCTGTTCCATGTTGAGGACGAAAGCCAGACTGGCAAATTCCTAGTAATTGGTTTGTCTCAAGGTAATTTTGAATTTGTACATAGGCCACTCAGTCAAGGATTTTTAATAAGAACGGGACGGTGGTGATGGGTCTATAGTTTGTAGGTATCGACGGGTCAAGTGTTTGGTTTTTTTACAGTGGAAGAACCCATGATTGTTTCAAATTCCTTGGGACTGCGTTACTAGTGAAACACAAGTTTATTCATTTGGTAATGAAAGGGGATAGATCCCTTGCTGCGTCTTTTATAATCTGCGCGGGGCAGCTGTCTCCCTTACAGTTCGAGGGTTTCAAGGAGGCTATAATTTTTGTACTTCAGGTATAGTGACCTTTTTGAATGTGAAGCCTGAACTGATAGCTGTGGGTGATAGTGAGGTAGGACTGGCGGTTGGGACAAAGGCAAAACACGCTTGTTTTCAATTTTGGTGTGGACCCCCGTGATTTTGTTGGCACGGGCATTCTGGATGCCTATGCACCAGGGTTTATCCTTAGTAGAGGTATCTGTAGGAGGATTAGGACTTTCTAATTCCTTTAAGATGTTAAATAGTTCTCTCGTGCTAGAGCCTGCCTGAGTTATCCTGGTGTTGAATGATTCCTTTTTGGCACATATAATCTAATTTTTGTAAAGAGTGGTAATATTAGTAAGATTAGTTCTGTTTTCTAATGAGGGAACTGTTTTCCACAGTGTTTCAGATTTACTTTTTTGTTGTCTAAGTAGTTTGAGCTCCGGGGTGTACCAAGAGTTCAGGTGAGCTTATGGTTTCCCTTTGCGCATTTTCAGTGGGGCAATGTCGTCCATAGCTTTGGACATGGATTCGTTGTAGGTGTTGACCAACAGGTTGAAGTCCGGTTCACGTCAGCTGTAGCTGGTAGTGCGTTCAGAGTGGGGCCTACTACCAAGTTACTAGGTTGTTAATATTGATATTTAACGAGAGGAGGTGGTGATCCGTCCATACATTAGGTAGGGCATCCTCAAGGGTAATGTTGCAATTAAGGGCAGCTACCCAGTCGAGAGTCCTGCCCTTCGAGTGAGTGGGTTGGGAGCAGAGTTGTAAGAGGCCATGTTCAGTTAATGCAGTAGCCAGGGAGGTAGCTGGAGTGTCGTGGAGGTCATTAAACCCACGATTGAAGTCCCCAAGGATGATCATTTGAGCTGAGGGTTTAGAACATTCGGCTACTAGGGATGTGATATCTTCTTCAATGAACCAGGCGGACCTGGTTGCCTGTATATTAGATGCATTGTGATTGTGCTCTTAGGGGATGTTTGCAGTTTGACTGAGATGTTCACATGATTTTAGCGGAGAAGAGGTAGCTAGTCTTATGTTGAGTGATGATTTAAAGATGATAGCTACACCACCTCCTCGAGCGTTAGGTCTATCGGCTCGGAGGATATCATAATTATCCGGATAGCTAAGGTAAGAGCTGGACCCGCAGCGTCGTGCAGCCAGGTTTCAGTCACAGCAAGGAAGTCCAGGTTATTGGTCAAGATAATGTCGGCAGTCTCTATGGAATGGGCGACTAGAGATCTAAAGTTTAGAAGTGCTCCTTTTAGCGGGGGTCGGTTGGAGTTGTTAGAAACTACAATCCGGTTGTTGGTCTTGTTGGGCGGTTTAGCTGGATGGTTAATATTCTTATGGAGGATTCTGGCGCCAAGTCTGTTACGCTCGGTCAGGTCGAGAGTGGTGGTTAGTATGTCTGATTGGACATCCCTCTTTTTAGGTAGGGAACGACTGATGCTTGGTCTAATTCACATCAGACAGCGGGTAATGGTTGACCTGCACGGTCCCCTTACTGCCCCTCCAAAATGCAATTAGCAACTTTTGACATACTAAATACCTTACATTTTGCAAGACGCGTCCCGCCATGTACACATTGTGACCAACAGCCACCCACAAGGGGTGAGAGGGAGCTGTGCACACATTAAGGGCACACAATCTGCTTGTCCATGGCACTGTATGGTTTTCAGAAACTGCACTGGCTAGAGGTTACAACCAACATTTGCTGCTCTTTTCATATCCCTTTCATTTCATTGAAAAAAGGTCTTGCATAACGTTTAAACAAACTACAGTATCGTCACTATTTGTTATAATGCCTTTAAAGAAAGATCCTATTACGTTTTGTTAATTTTTCCATTGAGATAGACTTTTGTTAACTGGACAAAACTAAATAAATACTTAATCTATTTTCTCAAATAATACTTAATCTATTTTCTCAATGCACCTCATTGTTTGCCAGTATATGCTGTGGCTATCTTCAAAACTATTCAACGTTGATAAAAAGTAAGTATAGCTGGATCTGTGACTCAGTGGACTTATGAACCCACTACAGGGGCCTCTGTTTGACCTCATGGTCACAGGTTAAAATCCTGACAGGTCACTCAGCCCTTCATCCTTCCAATATCGATACTATTACTACCATTAAGTTTGGTAGTAACAATTTACATCGGTTATTCAGTCTATAGTGACAAGATGCCCCTCTGTGAGTGAACGTGCCCTCTATAAATACACCCGTTATGTTCATCTGTTTTTTTATTAACAGGCGACAATATTCCTTTGATCTTAGCACAATGTTTTCAACCTGCCAGGTAAACAATACATGACGGCAATAGGAGGTCCCCTAATAGCTACCTTGCACAGCAAAAAGCAGCAATGCCATAGCACCTTCTTTTCTTGAACGGCAAAACCTAATAAGCATCATACTCCAGTCGAGTGAACCAACTCAACTGGCTTGAAATACAATCTTACAGCAAGGAAACATCAAACACAAATTCACCTTTGACACAGTAAAGTTCCACTTTAAATCATAAACAAACCTGTGACTTCATCAACGCTTGGCGCCCACCCTCGTAGTCTGGCAAAAATTGCCAGCTTTCAACCTTGTATCCATTTAATTTCATCTATAAATTGGGAGCTTAGAAGAAGCCACAAACAAAGCCAAAGTTGATTGCAGCAAGGCGGACATTGCGTGGCGAGAATGGCAAGAACTAGCTTAACAGGCAGTGAGTCGATTTCAGATAATCACAGGGCCGGATGTTTCACAAGGCTGGATGTTGCAGGTTGCCTCACAGGGAGTAACAATGTAGCACTTCCTTAAGAACATGCCAACAGATAAGTGGCCTCCCCTCACTTTTACTCCCTAAGAACTAGCAAATACTCTCTCCCTCAAAAATAGGGGGTAAAACATTCCAAACAAAATAAAGAAACAGATGAGGATGTTTCCTGCTTCCACTCACATAACTACACGGATATTTTTGGATCAGTGGTCATAGCACAGAAGTAGCACACAAAGTGCCTTAACATTATTACTGCCTGATCTGAAGAGGACATTTAGGGTAAAATGGATCTTTTAATGTGCATGAATTGAAAGTGGAAACAATATGGATTACAAAGACTTCTCCAGAGTCGCAACATATCTTTTCTTGCTTAAAAATACCCCAATTGGGGAGGCGTGGCCTGGAGCGCTGACTATGCAGTCGCTTCCTTGATGGCCTCCGTGGGACGGCCGCTGCAGCTCAGCTTCCTTAGGCTCCCATGCAGCGTTTTTCGAACTTAATTAGGTGAGGGGGTGTGAGAAGGTTCGGAGCCCCGCCGGCGTGCTGCTGGGACCCAGAATCGCCAAGATGAAGTTAATCGGGCTCTCCTTATTCCGCGGCCCCTCCGCCGCGTAATCCAAGATGGCGGACGGGACCCAGCGACAACAACCGAGACGTGGCCTCGCCATCGGAGCTCCTCCTGTGGACCCCTGAGTCGATCTGGACCCAAGAGCCTCCCGCCTCACATGACCGGAGGGACCCGAGCCACACACGCCTGTGCTCCAGCTGATACTCCCGGCGGCGCTCTGGGGAACGCTCTGGGAGACGCGCGGACGGCGGAGGGCGAGGTAGGTGCCCCGGGCCTCCTCTGTTTTGGCCCGTCTCCCCGGACATCCCCAGGGGGATAAAACCCTGCAGCCACCCCAACCGCGCCGGCGGCGCGCCACGACACGCAGCTGCGGTCTCTCTGCTCTCGCCCTCTGCTGTATCCCTCCGCCTCCACTCCAGAAGAGGGGGCTGGAGCCGGAGAGTCCTCGGGGGTGCACCGCAGAACAACCCTATCTTCAATTGTGAGGAGGCTGCAACACCTTATTGCCCCCGGACACTGCACCTCTGCGGGAGTGGACCCACTGGCTCGTGGTTCCGGTCAGCGGCGCCATGTTCTGCTGCCCTCTTTATTGAGCAATCCGCCCTGAAATAGACCCTCTACTGCCACCACTACCACCAAGAGTCTTGCTAACACCCGTGGCGATCTGGGTCCTCACCCTCCACCCCAAAAGACTACACTGGACTGGTGTGCTCCAGTATCTAAGTTGCTCCCTCTCATCTCCCCGTTTGCTTCCTGGGGCGCCCCGGCCCACATTCACCCTCCCCTTGTCCGACTTGGTACCAGCGAGACCGGGACAACACTGCAATCCTCTTCCTCTTCACTCGCACTGAAATCACCTACGCTAACCAGAGTCCAACCAAGACATCGGAACCCTCATCCCAACCCTCTGAGAGGCCTCAAGCTACCCTCAAACCATCGCCACCATTGCGACTGAGCTACCTGCAGCCGTTGACCCACTCTTGTCAGACCACACTATGTCTAGGCAACCGAAATCCACCAAGTCCTCAGACATAGCAACAATGCTAATGTCAATCGACAAAATGGACACTCCCTCCATCTCACGAGAATCCCTGGACAACAAGGGACCTCTAGCGACCAAGGAGGATATCCGTGAATTCATGGCTGACATTAAAACCGAATTTCGATCATGTATGTCTGAGCTTACCGCCAAGTTGGAGAATACTGATAAAAGGGTTTCGGAGATGGAACAGAGAGTGGGAGAGATTGAAGATCACGCCCAGGACCACGCCTCCTCCCTGACTGAGGTCCAGCGTTCCGTTGGGCTTCTGCAGGACAAGTACGAAATCCTGGAATATAAGCAGGAGAACATGGAGAACAGAGCCCGGCGCAACAACCTCCGCATTCGGGGGGTTCCCATGTCAGTCCCAGACCAAGGGCTGGCCGAATATGTAGGCCTTTTCTTTCAATCTCTCCTCCCCGATCTGGAGGACTCACTACTGCTACTGGATCGCACTCACAGGCTAAACCCCCGTCGTGGGGTGGAGTCAGACGGCCCACCTGATGTCATCACCAGGGTGCATTTCTTTACGACAAAGGAAGCCATATCGGCAATAAGTCGCTCCGAGAACGAAATCACCTTCCAGGGGACTCCCCTTCAGATCTATCAAGACCTATCTCCGTTGACCCTTCAGAAAAGGCGAGCCCTTCGCCTACTAACCACGTTCCTCCAAGCCCAAACAATTCGCTACAGATGGCTCTTTCCCACAGCTTTGCAATTCTCCTATAAGGGTACCATACGTAGGATCAATCACCTGGACGACGCTAAAAGTATATTGCATCCGGACTCCGCTAACACCTCGTCCCCACAGGCCACTGAAGCGGCGGCTGACTCTGACCCCATAGCCTCCCCTAGGTCCAAACAAAACACATGGTCGAAGGTTCCGAAATTTCGGAGGAGGAAATGACCCAGAGCGACCCCATGAGGGACTCTTCTGCGCCCTGAGACCCGGCTTAGCGAACCCGGCGCTGTGGAGCCGACCGCCACTTTTGGAAACATGGATGAACTCCATCCCCGATGCAGCGGGCCTCCCCCCACGGCCCATGCCCAGCTCCAAGGTACATTCCACCTATGAGTCCTTGGAGCATTTCACTCAGACTATTCATACCTTTAGCCATGTTGGATATTCTCCGTTATACGGCCCCGTTGGCCAGGGGAGGGCCTGGCCCCATAATAGGTCCCCCGCCCCCAGTTAAATCTTGGACTTCCCGTTGGCGGTCCGTGCAAAAACCCCAAAAGCAGGATAACAGATGGTCACATCTCCCACGACATAATGGCTGATTCTTTAGTAGCTCCCCCCCCTTCCACAAGTCTCATCAGCGACCCCAGCTCCCGCCCCGGAACAGCAAACCTGGAAGTTTGTCTCTCTAAATGTCAAGGGACTGAACTCACCGGCTAAACGCAAATCAATTCTACAAAAACTCCAGAATGATACTACCGCTGTGGCCATACTACAGGAAACTCACCTGCTCCCGGCAGACTTCAGCCGCCTACACTCTCGCGACTTTCCAAAGCAACTCTTCGCGTCTGGAAGCTCCAAGCGGGGTCGTACGGCAATCCTGTTCCGGAGGGGGCTGAATCCCCAGATACTGGACTCCATAAGCTGCCCGGAGGGACGCTACATAGCAGTGAAATGCCTGCTACCGGGACAGCTGTTCTCCTTGGTCTCCGTGTACGCGCCGAACTCTGGCCAAGCACCCTTCTATGATTCGCTAACCACAACTCTCTCTCCCTTTCTGGAGGGCCAGATAGTGATCGGTGGGGACTTTAATGGGGTCCCAGACCCCGTAAAAGACAAATCGCATCCACCCTCCGCCGGGGACTTCACCACGGCCCTAGCCCTCTTGCGATTATTTAGAACTCTAGGGGTGGTGGACTCATGGAGGGTACTCCACCCGTCTGAAAAAGACTTCTCCTTCTATTCTTATGTTCACCGGACATTTTCCAGGATAGATCTTCTGATATCTCCGCAGATCTTCGCTTTCACTGAGGAGGTGACTATAGGCTACAGAATCTTATCCGACCACGCCCCGGTAACCTTGGAAATCCGAGTCCAGGGACCTCCTGATCCCCAGCGGCGTAGATGGACTCTATATGATCCCATCCTTAATGAGATGCCACTCAGAGACGCAATCGCAACCACGATCAACAACTTCTTTAAGGAAAACCCTAGCGGAGATACCTCTTTAGCCAACAACTAGGATGCAATGAAGGCAGTGGTGCGGGGAGAACTGATTGCCAAAGGGGTAGCCTATCATAGGCATAAACAAATTCGTCAGGGCCTTGAAGAGGAACTTGACAGGGCGGAGAGGATCCATAAGGAGAAGGGCTGGACCCCTAAAACGCAGCGAGCTCTCCGAATAGCAAAAAAGAAAATTGAAGCCCACTACGCTGAATATACCGCCCATCAAATGACGAAGGCTAAACAGTTCTATTATGCCAAAAATAATAAAGCAAACAAACTACTGGTGGCTAAACTTGCCAAGACAAGAAGGAATAACACAATCGTGGGCCTTCGGGATCAGCAGGGCAAGACTCAGTACTCGGATCTCGACAAGCTTCAAATCGCATCGACCCACCTGACCCAGGTAATGACCGCCCCGGCCCGAGACGTCAAAGAACAGAGGGAATACCTGCAAAGGGCGGCGCTCCCCCGACTGGAAAACGCAGCTCGGGACTCGTTGGAAGCCCCAATCACCGACGAGGAAGTCGATGAGGCGATAAAATCCCTTAAATCTCGAGCCCCAGGCCCAGACGGCTATACGACGAAGTTTTATAAAGTTTTCAAACCCCAACTCCTGCCACCTCTGGTACAGCTGTTTAATTCATTCAGGACCACGGGCACTATAACCCCGTCGATGCAAGAATCAATCACAGTTTTGCTGCCCAAACCTGGCGGTGACCCGAAGAATCCTGCGTCCTACAGACCGATTGCTCTGCTCAATATAGATGCCAACATATACTCCAAAATCTTAGCAACCCGCCTGTCCGGGATTCTGCCAGAGATAATCGACGCCGACCAGAGTGGCTTCATCACACACCGCTCTACCGCCGATAACATTCGTAGAGCTCTGAACCTGGTGGAACTTGCCTCCCGAGACTCCCGAGAGCTGGTGCTTCTGGCCCTGGATGCAGTTAAGGCCTTTGACAAGGTGGACTGGAACTTCATGAGGCTTACTCTCGAGGCCTTTGGCTTTGGTCCAGAGTTCTGCGCCATGACTTTGGCTAACTATACAGCGCCCAAGACCCTTCTCAGAGTCAATGGCATCCTCTCCCCCCCTATCGACTTGACCTGTGGAACCAGACAGGGCTGTCCGTTATCGCCACTGCTCTTCGCACTAATCATGGAACCATTCGCCCAACGGATCAGGCGAAACCCGGCGATTAAGGGCTTCCAATCGAATACAATACACCATAAACTGGCCCTCTACGCAGACGACGTCCTACTAACCATCACAGAACCTCGTACTTCCCTCCCTCAGGCCCTAGCTGAGATAGAGAGCTATGGAAAGGTCACAGGCTTTGCCATCAACTTCCGGAAGTCAGCTGCCATGGGGGTAGGCCTGTCCCGGGAGGTCCGGGAGGCTCTGGCCCCATTATGTCCGATACAATGGACGACTAAGAGCATCAGTTATTTGGGTGTCCAGATCCCAGCTGACCCTGGGGAAGTCTATCGAGCAAACTTTCTCCCACTGTTCACGGACCTCGAGGCAGACTTAAAGCGGTGGGCGGCACAAGAGATCTCACTGATGGGCCGCATCACGGCCTGTAAAATGAACTTGCTACCAAGGCTCCTATATGCCTGCTCTTCGCTTCCAGTACCAATCCCGGCACCTGCCCTTCAGAATCTACAAAAGAAAATGTCACGGTTTATTTGGAAAGGGAGGAAGCCCAGAATCCCTAGGACCACGATGCTGGGCAATGCTAGACTGGGTGGCCTCGGAGTTCCAGATCTACAAAAATATCAGATGGCAGCCCAACTCGCCTGCATCCGATCATGGCAGATACTTACCAACCGCCCGAGATGGGTGGACCTCGAACAGGCGCAACTACCGCTCCCGCTACGTTTTCTCCCACATATCAATCCCTCCGAGCGCCGACATTGGTAGAACCTCCTGATGACCACCAAACACACTATTGCTGTCTGGGATAAAGCGCTGAAACAAAAGAAAACCCCAGTGGGACTCAGCCCTTCCTCCCCGGTGTTCCTGAACCCAGCTTTCTCCCCTGGCTGGTCCACCCGGAACTTCAGATCCTGGATTGCGGGAGGCCTGGAGACCCTGGGGCAACTATTCGAAGGGGGACAACCCTGCACCTTTGGGCGTTGTAAAGAACTCTTCCAACTTCAGGAACAGGATAGATTCACGTACATTCAGCTGCGCCACTGGTGCTCCCATCCACAGACCCGCCAAGCTGCCACCCGCCCTCCCACGGCTATTGAACTGACCCTAAATGACCTCCCAACCAGGGGGAGAATATCCACTCTATACAAACGCCTCCAAAATGACTTCCTAACCTCTAAAACCCGGTACATGGCCCAATGGGAGGCGGACCTAGGCCACCCAATCGAGGACCAGCTATGGGTTGACATTTGGTCGCCGGCCCACACTTCTTCATCTTGCATTACGAACAGAGAAGGCGCCTACAAAATCCTTCTTCGCTGGTATTATCCTCCCCTAAGACTACACCATATGAACCCCACACTTAACCCGAACTGTTGGAGGCAATGCGGCCAAGTAGGGTCTTTCTTTCATATGTGGTGGTCCTGCCCGAGGGCCCAGACCTTTTGGAAACAATGCCTAGCAACAATCGCAGACATCACTCAGGTACGACTTCCCCTGGAGCCCGAACCCATCCTCCTGGGAGCCTCGGTCCCCGGGATCTACCCGAGATCTGGCCCTATGGCCAAACTACTATCCCAATGCCTACTGGCAGGCAGAAATGTAATAGCTTGCACTTGGAAAACCGCAGAAGGACCACTAATGCCTTTTTGGTGGACTAAAATATGGGACATCTTAATCACGGAGAAGGTGACGGCTGCCGGGGCAGGCCGCCTACATCGCTTCGAGAACATCTGGGGCCCGATCCTAGACTTTGATCAGAATTATCCAGCCCGGACATACAAGCCCCAATTAGCCAGGAGAACTTTACGGGACGATAATTCACAGCTGGGACAGGTAGAGGAACATTAAGACCCGGGGGAGGGGAGGGAAGAGCAACCAACTGTATTGCTTTTGTACCATATGTCGTGATTGATCAAGTTTTGTATCATTTTATCCTGTCTGTTTAAAATAAATATTTAAAAAAAAAAAAAAAATACCCCAATTGGGATGGGAAATACTTTTTTACTGCCAAAAATATTTTGCTCCTAACAACAAAAAAAGGAGTGAAACACTCGCACTTCAAAATCTTATCTGGAGGCCTGCTAACGGTTATTGTCGCTTTAGCAAAGACTCAGTATTGCAACATGCCGTGGTACTCCTAAGGCTGCATCCTCTGTACAAAGCCTCTCACCAGCTCTTAGACGGCAGATTGCCATTTAATGCCGAGTCAGTAGTCTCGTCTCTGTGCATGGATAAACTGTTGCTGGGTTTGTGCTGCCTCTCTGCCAACTCCTTCCATGATACATTCTCATTACTTGGGTCCTTTCTCCACCGCCAGCCCAACGCCTCATCCTAGATCTTTTGCCTTGCAGGAACAATGGGGTGTAAGTAGGCTTATGTGTCTACTGTAACTCTTGCCCAACACGTGCCATTTGAGCATGCCTCCTCTAAACAGGATTTGTGCCTGCATTGAGCAGCCTTCCTGCTTTAACCTATCTGCTACAGAGTTCTTCCTCTTGTTATGTGGACATACAAGACATTACCCACACATTCCAGTCTGTTTTCCTACATCGAAAAAGACACTTAGGTTTTGTAGTGGGAGATTGCTATAGTGGGAAACATATTTGAAAGAGAGATTACCTAAATGAGAAACTGTTGTAAGATCAACCCTCAAAAACAGGAGTGCTTTAAGTGTTGAGGCAGTAATTTGAAAATGTATGAGGAGATAGCCAAGTGGTATCCTGGAAGTGGTCTAGAAAGGAAACATGATGTAGAATCTGCACAGAGGGCTGCTATGCAGAGGTAAAACCTGCCAGAAAAATGTTATTTGGGACCAGTCCAGTATCTGCAGGGGACATGAATGTATAGGCTCAGTAAGAGCCACCATGAACAAAGTCTGAACCGACTGCTTTGGAGGGAAGGAATCAAAGATTTTTTTCAGAAACTGCAAGACAGTAGGAAATGTAAACTACAACCACATCCCAGTGGTTCTGCAGAACGCAAGAGACTGTCTAAATAAGCATTATTGGTGCTTATATTAAGACCACCAATAGCCAATATCCTTCAGAATCTAAAGTGCCATCTCCACAGCCCTCTGGTCCAGGAGATTGATATGTGGACATCTCACGGAGGTTCCTTCCAGTGGTCACTGACTGAAAGGACGGACAGAGGGGCATCATGTCCAAAAAGAGGCCCTACACAGCAGTCATGTGTGCCCCAGGCTGACAGAGCCCCCAGAGAAGATCGGACTTCGGGCATCCATGAGAAGATTACTAAAGAGACAGATTTCAAATGGAGGAGACTAGGAGTTTGAATGTATCCCTGGCATTCAAAAGATGCACAAGGCCGTAAGGCCTAAGAAGCAAAGAAACGATCTAGCCAGCAGGAGAGAGTTTTCCTTGGGCAAAGGCAAAGCATTACAAGTTTAGAAATCTCTCAGGTGGTGATAAGTGTCAGTGATTGGAAGTATCCGAGGCATTTCCTTGCGCTTGACTTTGCTGAATAATGGCCGACCTTCACTAAGAGCCACTTCACCTCCTTCCCAACTAGAACTGGAAGACGACTGACCTTCAGGGAAATTTACAGAAGGGAACCCCGCTTGGAAAAATAAAATAATAATGTTTTTAAAAACTCTCCACAGTGACTGGTGGATGTAGTCCTAGGCAGGATGGAAATGGCCGGAACCCACAGGAGATCAATACATAGAGAGCAGGTTATGGTCTTGGCAGAGAGCCCAGAGTAGCAGGGTAGGCCAGGAGGTTGGAGATTAAAGACCCAAGAACAGCAGTGGCTGGAGACAAGAGGACCCAGGGGAAACTGCAGTAGACAAACAATGGAGGACCCAGGGAACAGGTGGAGGAAAAAGACTGGAGATCATGGGTACGAAGCTAACAAGGAAGATGATCAGCCAGAATGGTGCAGGAAACTGGAAGAACAACAAGGGAATGTCAGGACCAGGGATTACCCGATGTTGCGATGCACCGAACGTTGGGAGATGTGTCCTTTCGAAGAGGCAGCGAAGGGCTGCTGCCAGAAGCGGAAACGGAGGGACGAACTATGTGGGCGCCATGTTGGAAGGGGCGCTGTGGCCAATAATGGCCGCCATGTAGGTTATGGCAAAGCTTCCAGCGTTGTCACAGCTACCAATAGGGACTGCAGCTAGCATGCCACATGATAGGAAGGCTTCTCAGTCCAAGCGTCTAGGATCCCCTTCTATAATCTGAAACGTTCCAAATTATCTGAATTGTTTCAGGGATACATGTGGGACTCGGGAAAGGCAAGGGTGAACCTCAAATTAGAGGGTGTGCTCCTCTTCCCGATATGCAGAGCCACCACTTCTGATGATTTGCCTTTCATTAGCAAGGCGCTAAGATAAAGAAAGACACAAAGGCTCTCGCTCTACTCTGAAGCTGCCACATTTAGAACATTTCAAGTAAAAAAGGTAATTGAACCCCCTACAATAAATACATACATTGCTTGTGGGTAACAGGAAGTAGTATGTGTATATGCACATCCTGAATGTCAGGAACCAACATCTAATCCACAAAAGCGCTTTGAGGATTTGAGCAAAGATTGCCATCTTGAACCTTTCCTTTTTCAAGTACTTGTTAATGTCTACAGTCCCCTTTCTCGGGGACAAGGGAAGTACCTTGAATAACAGACTTTTGCCAGCGTTTGAGATGGAACAGGCTCAATGGTGTCATTGCACAGCAGTATTGTAATACACGTAGTTCAAACTGTGGTCCTCATTGGATTGCAGAGTGGGAGGAGGCTGGATTGGCCAAGGGCAGTTCTAAAATGGGAGGCAGAACAAGAGAAAACTATATTCAGGACGACTGTTTCTTATCAATATGCTTTCATTGAGGGAATACAACATGTACATGTTGCTCCCTACAGTAGAAGAAAATCCACTTCATTAAAAGGGTTTGAGGTACAAGGCAAAGAAGCACCCCTTGAGGGATGTCCATGCATTGGACTGCTGCTTGTGTTGCTGCCAAACAGAGGGGAAAGATTGGTTTGACGGTGAGAAGGCTCTGAATAGAGAAACCACTAGGTCAATGTTACATTATGTCTCTTCTTCCTTTATTTTCAATGTACAGAAGGAAGAGGTGTCCTGTCCTGCCCGATTGCCTGTCGTTAAAGGAAACTGCCTTGCTGCTGCATGTCCCCATAGGGAATGCTCCCGAGTGTGCTGCCTCCAGAGTTCCTGGAGTGTCAGTTGGTGAGTGTCAGCTTTCTACCCCATGGGGTGGATGCCCGTGGCCTGTGCTCTTTGCCATAGCGTCTGAACTCTAGAATTTCTCAAAGGGCCATTAGCTTGGGTGCCGCAAAAGTTAAAGGGGCTAATGGGGTTGGGGTCACGTACTCAATTTGTGGCCACCGTGCCACACCGTGATTAATAGCTTAGATTGTTGAATTGCGTGCACAGAGTGAGGCCTACATACGATGAGTGGTTGTCAAACTGTTTAAACCGGTATAATGAGTTGCTTAATAGTCTTCAGACCAATGTAACGACCACTTATTATACTGCACTGTTCTCCCACATGCAATTATTACCGCGGCACAGCAACCGCACACTCTGTTGCTTCCCTCGGGTGGCTAACGTGCAGGGCTCCAATTTATAAATAGGGGATGCCAACCATGCAAGTGGAAAATAGGGTTGTAGGCACACCACATAATAACTGCCTAGGACAGAAGTATCATCATGCAGTAGCACAAAGGGTTATACTGTATCTGCAGAGGCTCGGCCGGGGGGAGAGTGGGAGCGAGTGCATTGACCATCATTGACAGTCAAAGACACGGGGGAAACAGCTGTATAATACAAGCAGTTAGGTTAGTGGTCTGGTGGGAGTGAGGGGGGTGGAACAATCGTGAGATACATACCTTGTGCTCCGTTGTATAATGAATTGATCATTGACATGCAGGCCGGATAAGTGTGTCAGAATGTTGGAACCTTCAAGATATCCTGCTGTGCACAGCGGGCAGGTTTGTTGGGTTGTGAGTTGAAGAGTAGAACTGAACAGAGTATCACCTGCATATGCATTCAAATGCATTAAACTCTAGGCAGAAGGTTGGTCACTGGGTTGAGTTAAAAGTTAAGTAAATAACAGTACAAGGGTAGAACCCTGTAGGTAGACTACTCCGTAGGGCAGTAGGTCTGATTGAGCAGACTGGAATGTGGTTAGTGGGTTTGTGTTGAATGGCGGTTTGTGTTTATGGCAGAGTGGCGATGCTCGCCTTGGAACAGGGCGCCACCGAGCAACATAGGCTGCAGCCTACTTGGCAGGCATTTGCAAGCATTTGGAGCAACCTCCCATACACTGTTAAGAGACCGCTGGGTAGTTAAATCTGCACAACGATGCGTAGCTCATGGATTGTGCAAATTCGGGAGGGGGGCCGGCTAATAACGTGTAAAGTGATTTAATGTGTCATGACCTATATGAATATATTTTCTTTTGTTTTCAAGGTGGCAACGTTCATGGGGCAGCTAAAGAAAATTCACAATGGGCGCACGTAGCCTCCAAGTTCAAGCCGTTTAATGCAAATAGGATTGGCATGCACTGGTAGCAACGAGAGGAAAAACGGGGTGCAAGGCCATACATATTCTTTGCATACTTCGAAGGGAGGAGCCAAACATGCTCCATGTACAACATACATAATTAACAACGCAACAGAGGGTAATTAAATTCCAGGGAGCTATTTACGTGATTTACAAACACTAGGACACCCATATGAATGACTGTACACCGATTATTTCTGAAATAAGAAACTACAATACAAGCAAATGGTTGGCACGGGGGGGGGGGGTCCATTGTCAGCACCAGTATATTGTTCCACATTTGGGGTGTTCAGTGGCTCAGATAAGGTTTGGGAGCAATAGAAAAAGAATGTTAGAAAGAACAAATGAATAGAAATGGAATGGGGAAAGTTCATGAAATGGAAAAAGCAAATAAAGAAGAAAAGAAAAAACAAAGTAAACATAGAAATGGCCATGGGTAGAGAGGGAATGTTTATGGATGGACGGGTGCACCAGGCAGGGTCCTGGACACTGACGGAGGAGGTTAGGTGCTTAAGAAGCCACACCCAGCGTAGAATAATCCTAAGGTGTGGTGGAGAAACGTATCACCTGTAAGATAACGCCTGGCTTGATGCTTAAAATAAAGCTTGCTGTGGCATTTGTGACTTCCACCTTTGAAAATTGGTCCTGCCTCTTTATTTCGTGGAATCTTCAGGAGGGAGGATTTTGAACGAGAGGGGGGGTGTAAGGGGAGATACCAGTAGCACGCATACAGTTCCTGGTGAGAAACCAGTACACGATTGCTTGCCCTGCTGTGCCTGGAATACCCTCTCTTCACTGCGAGAAGTGGCCCCCGTTGAATATCAATCACTGGCGCAACAGGGGCCCCCGCAGCCCCCGCGGTGCGGGGGGGCCCGCGCTGTGGGGGGCCCCACCAGCACATGGCTTGGAGGGGGCCCCAGTAAAAAAAAAAATTCTAAAAAAAAAAGTTTCTTTTGAAATTCACTCTGCATTCATAAAGAACATTTCTGTAACAGAAATAATTTCTTTATGAAGGCAGAGTGACTACAAAAAGAAACGTTCTTTTTGAAGTCTGAGGGCCCCCGTAACCCATGACATGGAAGACCCTAGGCTGGAGGCCTCCATGTCATGGGGTGGGGGGGGGGGGAACCCTATGCCTTCAAAAAGAAATTGTTTGTTTTTGAAGCCACTCAGCCATCATAAAGAAATTATTTTGATTATGGTTCGGTCCTTAACTGAAATAATTTCTTATTGAAGTTATAGTGACTTAAAAAAGAAACAATGGGGCTCATTCTGACCATGCCGGTCCGGAAACAACGGTGCAGGTAAGCTTACAGGCACTGTTGTTTCCGGACCGGCATATTACAGGTCTGCCTGGTGGGGCTGCCGTGCCCGACAGGTCTGACCCTGCCAGGCACAGCAGCCACGGTAGACAGACCTGTCACGGAAGCACCGGCACCGTTAACAATGGTGCAGGTGCTTCTGTGTCCCCATTCCCGTGGAGTCTGGGGTTTAACGAAATTACCGGCACCGGATTTCCCAGCCGCCGGACTTGAAATAGCACGGTGGCACCGGGAAGTCAGGCCATAGTAATTTTTTATGGGTCTGGCGGCAACCCGCCGGTAGCACCGGCACGGTTACCGCTGGACCCGTAATGAGCCCCAATTTCTTTTTTAAGTAATAGGGCCCCCCCTCAACTCCATGAGGTGTGCGTGTACGAGTCTATGGTGAAAGGGTGCACACTTAAATGTATGGGTGGCTGTGGGTGTGTGCCTGCATGGTGAAAGGGTGCACACATAAATGTATAGGTGGCTACCTGTGTGAGTGTATGGTGAAAGGGTGCACACTTAAATGTGTGGATGACTGGGTGTGTATAAGGTGAATGGTGTGTGTGCTTGTGTAAAGGGGCACAAGAAAACCTTCATTTCGGGGGGGCTAACCCTTCAAATGTTGGGAGAGGCGCTAACTTCACATGCGGTAGGGAGGGGGAAACTTATTTGTGTGGGCGCATCCAAATTATTTACGCATTTTAATGAGACTATTCTAGTGCAGATTCAATGTTACAAGCAGTTAACTCTCTCCTATAAGTCTCCTGTTCCCTTTCTACCCTTCCAATCACTCCCCTGGCATGCAAGTACTAAACCCACATCATGATTTCAATCGCCTAAACAATGTGGAATTTGAATGCAGGTACTAACAGTGAAATGCTTTACGTTGGTAATTGCTGGGTTCTTGTTAACAGCAAAAACCAGGTGCCGTTTAAAATCTGTGTCCTGTTCGGTCTGGCAACTGCTCTAAAGGTTAGCCAAGTTGAGTCAATATAGACCAAAATGTCAGGGGGGTAGTGCTGAAGCCCAGTCAACTCAATGGTGTTGCGCTACTACTTGCGTTTAATGCCTTGCTTACTCCTAGCCCTATTCTTCCTCGTCCCAGTACTTATATACGAGGCAGTACGTGTGTTTGAGGCACTCTGCCTCATACAAAAGTACTGGGAAGAGGTAGCGGTACATGGAGGTAATGCCTGATTTAGCTACCTGTAATCTTCATCACTCCTAGTCCCACTGTTCCTCATCCCAGTACTTACCTATGAGGCAAGGAGCCTCATACGAAAGCTCTGGGACAAGGAAGAGGGACGCAGAGGTAATTCTGGGCCAAGGAGCTGATTGTGGAGGTTGGGGTGGTGGGTGGGAGGGAGAGTGGATGTGTGGGTGGGCAGGATTGTGTGATAAATCATAATGGTTGTCCATGTCCAGGCTAAGCAGGCATGATATGTGGTATTAGTGGCTAGAGAGGCATTTTGATTTAGCCAGTCTAGTCATTCCTCAGTTTGGTATGACTTTCTTTTAACTGGACATTTCTGATAAAGTAGTCCTGCTAACTTTAATTACCTGGCTAGATTGGCATTTGGGTGCTGCCAGTCTAGCCATTTCTTACTGCGGCATTGTATATTTTTCTGGGCATCTGTGATAAAATGATATGATGTGATTCAAGTCATTTATAATGCGTCTGTACACAAGTGTACACAAGGGAGGGATGATAGAGGGAGGACAAGACACACAATCTCACTAGGCCTTGTGTCATTGTGAGAATGAGAAGTGCAAGGGAAAAGGGAGCAGGGAAGTGCAAGTGAGAGGGGAGGGGAAAACAGGGCAGCAATGCTCTCAGTAAGTGCAGCCAGGGCAGAGCAGCTATTGGTTGTGCAAGGAGAACAATGGACTGCAGGGTTACAGTTACAGCCCCTAAGTGCATGGTAGGCCCGGAGGCAGTGCAAGGGTGACCAATCAAGAAAGAGCCTGGACTCGGAGAGACTCTGAGGGTAGCCAAGCAGCCAGTCAGTACAGCAGACAGGTAGGTCAGGTAGGTCAGCAGGGGGGGGAGAGAGAGAGCGAAAGCAGCAGAGAAGAGGAAAGCTTTTAGCTGCTTCCGAAACTTCAGGTTGTCCACCTCAAGTTTGAGAGGGGCAGGAAGGCCATTCCAGTTGGAGGCACCAGCAAAGGAGAGAGGTCTACCCCCACTCTCTGCCTGGAGAAATGTCTAAGCCTTAGAGTTGGAGGTAGCTGAGTGAAGGGTTAGAGAAAGAAGGTATTTTGGAAGAGAGCATTGGATTTAGTGTTGGCACTGGCCCCAGAAAGCCTTGTGGGCAATGCAAAGGTTCTTGAACTTGATCCTTGCAGCCAGTGGAGAGATTTCAGGGCTGAGAAATACAATCCCAGGGCTTGAGGCCAAGGCTAAGGCTAAGTCTTGCAGTCCTGTTCTGGATTATTTGCAGATGACGGAGACTAGAGGAAGACAGATTGAGAAAGTGGCTGTTGCAGTAGTCCAGCTTAGAGACACTGAGCTTCTGGTGGAGAGTGAGAAAGGGAAGAGTCCCTTTGAGGAGGAGCAGCTGGTAGTGGGACTTCTTGGTGATGTCCGAGATGTTAGGAGAGAAAGAGTGTGGCGTTGAAGAGAGCCCAAGGTGGTCTGCTATAGTGAGAGAGGAAACACAGTGGCAAGGGTCCCAATGAGAAGGATCTCTGTCTTACTGGCATTAAGGCAGAGATTGTTGGAGGCACACCAATCCTGAATCGTGGATAGACAGTCAGGAATGAGCAAGAGAGGAGAGGAGGATGAGGGGAGCCTGAAGGAAAGCCGAGTCCTCCGCACAACACTGAAAGTTAGAGGATAAGGTAGAGATCAGGGAGGCCAAAGTGGCCAAGTAGAGGTTGAAAAACCAGCGTGAGAGGATAGAGCCCTGGGGAATGCCACAGGTAGAGAGAGGTGGCGGAGAGAATGGGACCACGATCGACCTGGGAGCGGAGTGGCGGTCCAAGTGGAAGTAGGTCAGTCACTCTAGGGTCTGATCTGTGAAGCCCAGGTTCTCACAGAGTCGATTGATCAGGATGGCGATGTTGACCCTGTCGAAAGCAGAGGAAAGATGAAGGATGAGAATAGAAGGAATGCTGGAATCAAGGTTAGAGAGCAGCACAGGTGTTAAGGAGAGCAGTTTCCATGCCTCTGGCAGCTCTGAAGCCAGACTGATGGTCATGGAGACAAACAACAGATTCAGTGTGGAGAGTAAGCTGGGAGATGGCAAGCTTTTCCAAGAGTTTGCTCAGGAAAGGTGGAGATTGAGCGATAGTTTTCCAGCAGGTAGGATCAGCAGACTGCTTCTTGAGGAGTGGGTGCACAAGGGAGTGCTCAAAGGGAGAGGGGAACATTGCAGTGGCGAAAGAGTGATTACAGAAATCGGCCAAGGCTGGAGCGAGGGTGTCAATATGGGCTTTGATGGTTCTGGAGGAGCAGCGGAGCACCTGTTTGGATGACACTTTCATAGATCGGACTTGTCTAGAAACCTCGTCAGGTGTTGTCAGAGAGAAAGAGGAAAAAGGAGGAGGAGAGAAGAGATGGCCAAAATGGGCCGAGAGAGGAAGAGGACATAGTGGACAGGATGTCCTGAGATTTAGCAGAGAAATGAGAGGCCAGAGCTGTACAGAGGGCATGGGAGGGAACAGAAGAGGTATAGACCACAACAGGATGGACCAGTTCCTTGCAGATTTTAGAGTTTGGCCGTGTTGTTCGAGGCCATGGAGACACATGCTTTATTGTGTGCTCTCTTCTTGATGAGTGTTATTGCTTTGACTGGCATTTTGCTGAAAACAGTCTAGGTATGTCTAAATGTGGCCTGGCATTCTGTACTATAATGTTATTACGTGTTTACACTGGTCTACATTGTGCAGCCAGTTGGAAGCATTAAATGTTCCTATGCACTGTTGGTGACTTGCATGTATTGGATTGTGTTACCCTACAAAACAATTGCAAACACTCTGGCTTTATAGCCAATTTATCTCAGAAAGCGTGCTGTATATTGCATTAAAACACATATTTATATCTTTTTCCTAGTGCAGTGTGCGGCATACCCCTTCAGCAGCACGTTCATGCGTATTGTGCAAGCGTGACAGTCTAGGCCGGCCCAGAGTGTGGCGCAACCCGTGATTTGTTGCCGAGTTGGGGGGCCCCCTCAGCACGGCTCACAGGGGGGCCCCCACATTTTGTGTTACGCCACTGATATCAATACAGAAGACGTAACAGTACTAACCTCTGGGCTTCACTTTTCAATTATTCTTAGTTTCTGGGGGAGCAGGGAAACGGTAGATGTATAGCGAGAGTTACCCAGGCCGGAGTGGCCAAATTCCTGCAGAGAAAGGCTATCCATTTTAAGGTAAGGCACGAAATGGTGGTGGACAGGGGGGGGCATTCGGTAATCACTCTGGACCCCCTTTTTCATTTAATAGTCATTCAGCCCCACCTACATGTTGCAGCTGCGGTTGCTGTTGCGATTCCCTGGACGGACTTCCTGATGAGACCACCATCGAATGCCTCCTACCTTAGTCCACTCACTCGGCTGTGACGAGCCCCGGTCCTCGCCGTTCTCTGGGGCTCCTCTGGCGGGCTGGGAGGGCACGCAGCCTTCTGCCCCTCCTCTGCTGCCTTCTTAAAGAGAGTGAGAGCGTCCTAGCCGCAGCCCGCGGCTGTCAAACAGGTCTAAACCCCAGCACCTGAGAGGCGGAGTGGGAGGAGGCACCCAATGGGAACCGGATCGACGCCTCAGCAGGTCCAGTCACAGGGCCCACGCCGGGGCCTCAGCAGGAACAGGAACAGGATGGGCGCCGAGAGAGGCGTCAGCACAAGACGGACGGCCAGGCCTTGGCCGGCACACGTCGCTCAGGTGAGCCACTCATCTTTCAGCAGACCACGCCTTCCTTGCAGGCACACCTGCAGGAACCCACTGCGAGATCTAGGTCAAGGAAGGGGAGCGCCTCGATACACACACTGCATCATCGGTGAACAATGAAAGGGCAGAACAAACCAGGCAAATACAGGCCATGACCTAGCAGAACACTGCATAAATACGCCAAGAACAGTAACCCATAGTCACCGGTCTGGCCCGGCTCCCATGCAGACTGTCTAGCTCACACCTTGGAATGTATTTGCACGCAAAGAATGGCCGATTCGGTGGCCCAGCCACAGCCCCTTCATGAACGATGTTGGGGGCGTCTTTGTCAAATGGATTGCGCTCGTGTGTGTCGGAGGAGGAGGCAGAGGCTATACAGGCGGGCAGCGCGTGTGCTGTGCGCTAAACCATGTTAAGCATATCGGACAGCTTGCTCCAGGAATCCAGGAAGGCCACTAAATCGCGCACAGAAATCGAGAGCATTCTCAGAAGGGCTGGTTCAGAGCAACAAAAAGACGTATACACACAACAAACGTCTCTTTAAACATATCAGACCTCCCAATGCGAGGGCGAGATTCTCATCAAACATGCCGCACGTACACCAAGCGTTGTGGGTTACCTTCTGTACCGAGAGGTACCATGGGTAACGGGTTATTGATATTTACACCGCACTCGCTCCAATTTGCATTGTCTCTGATGGACATAAATGAGCGCGGGCCGTATTTCTTACGTCCATGCACTCAACATGGCGCATCAGTCACTAACACTAAGGTGATAAGAGTTATAGCCAATTAACTCTAATGGGGAATGGGGGGCGCTTGTAGGCCAGTTTACCCTCTCATTGTTTTTCCCCATCTTCGCTCTACCTTCGATGAACCCCCGATGCCCGATAGTGGCAACACGGGGTGGGCTACTCCAAGCCCCCTGCCCGCCATAGGTCCAACCATGCCTGCTCCGTGGTGGTGCTGGTAAAGAAGTAATTCGGTATATATGTGCTGCACGCAGGCTCATTGTCTGCAATCTTTGCTGGCTGCCTGGCTATTGGCTAAAGGACAACAATAGGTCGAGATTACATGGACACTTCTGAGAAAGGGAGAACAAGTGGACTTACCCAGACCAAATGTCTACAGAGCCCCTTTGTGTAAGTGGCACAATCTACTCAAACTATCAGTACATCGCAATCAGTACATGGGCCTAGAAACTGCTCACACTGTCCATCCACGTGGTCAGGCAGCTCAAAGCTTCACACAATATCTGTTCCAAACTACAGGCCCAAGCTTGCTCACACAGCCTCTCACAGTGCCAACCAACGGCCCCAAGCGTCCCCACAGTGTACGACCACGGGCCCCAAGCCCCCGTCACCCACGCCCCTGCCCCCCACACTGCCCATCTATGGGTCGGACAGTGCCGGTCCATGGGGCCCATCCTGCTCACTGTCTGACCATGGATGCCTGTTCTCGGAACCCAAGCGTCTGATAGTGCCAGCCCATAGGCCCAACTTCTCATGCTACCAGTCAATGGGTCTAGTTCCTAAACTGCCTGTTTAGGAGTCCAAGCTCCTCACACTGCCCGATCATGGGTTCCAAAGCTGCTCTTGCCTCCTGAAGATGGGCCCCATCCTCCTCACACTGCCCATCCTTGTATCCCAGCTTCTCACAACACCCATCCAAAAACTCGATCTGTTCAGATTCCCGGTCCCTGTAGCCAGAGCTCCCCACAACGCAGGTTCATAGATCCAAACTTCCTCACACTGCCCCCCTCCCTGGGTCCAAAGCTGTAGCATCGCATGCTCCTGACGCCGTCTGTCCCCTGGCCCTGGCTGCTCACACTGCCGGTCTATTGGACCCCAAAGTCCTAACCCTGTCCATATACCTCTGTAACTTGCAGTCTCCCCACGTGCCCCAAAGATCCACACGCTATCTGCTAGTGTCTCACAGTGTTTGTCAGTGTGCCCCAAGGCCATCACCCGGTCCCTTCAGATGCAGTGAGGGCTGGCACCTACATCCAAGTATACATGCTGTTATACTGAACAAGAGAATGCATTCTGGGATTTGCAGTTGTGGTTGAATTTACACAGTGTGATGGTAACGGGACATCGCATGGGCGTGCGCAAGAGAACATATACTGCTTGAAGCACACTGAATGCTCGTGCCAACATTTTATTATCATGGTCTATATTTAAAGCGCAAACCTATCTCTGGAGCAGCCAAGCACTGTACAGGACATACAACACGGAATTTCAGAAATCAAGTAAACTTAGCAATAACTATCACAGGGCAATACAATATATGGATGTAAAGGTCATAGAGCAAAACATTGATAGTGAGATTTTAAGAAGTCATTAAATAAAGAATATCGGTGGCGTCTTTAGGGAAGAGGCCAGAGGGTGGCCGCGCACCCTTTCATAATGTCTGGCCTGCTCTCAGCAATGAGAAGGAGGAAGCCCAATGCAGAGCCCGTGCAGCACACAGACACTGTGAAAAGCACCTACTCTTGAGGAGTTCCCTTCTTGTACACTCGGATCCACTGAAATGTGTGTACCGTACAGTTCATGTCAGCTGCAGTATGACATCTCCTTTAACACGCATTTTGGCTTTCTACAATGTGCTATATCTGCAAGAAACAGCTGGAGAATATGGGCCGTCTATGTAGGACAGGCAGACTGGAGGCCCCATGCCACCTTTTCTACAGTCAACTTCATTGTCTTAGGTTTGTGCGGCCTATCATTTTGTGCATGCCAAACTACTGCACGTTTTGAGGTGGCTGTGACCTAGATTTCAGTTTTTAGCTATAAAAAATATTACATCTTTTTGGTTATGTTTAGCACTTCATGCCGATTGTCTCGTTTCTAAGTGATGGAACAAAAGGTGTTCCTATTACCAAATCTAATGGTACTCCATGCATCGACCTCAGAAGGAAGTAGTGCTGACTCGACCCTGCCGAGGTTTGGACTTAGACAGTGCAGGCTGGCACATGTCAGAGTTGAGTGTTTAACTCCCTGAGCTACCAATCCATACTGTTCTTTGATCAACTGTACAGTTAAAAAAAAAGAATATTTATTACATTTATCAACTATGGTAATTATGTCACCTGCCCAATATTTGATGTGGATGTTAAAGTAGAATTTGAAGAGGCACTGAGTGAGTGGCTGAACCATAATGTTATTTCTATTGACACTTCTAGAGTAGCCTTAACTCTTTTGTAAAGTACTAGCTGTTCCCAGCATAGCATACTCTGTTCTAGCATATCTTAAAGGTCAATATCGGTCGGTAATTCATAGGGTCACTTCTGTTCCCCTTCTTAAATATCTGAATTACCACTGATCACTTCCAAGACGGTAGCATAGGTCCCTGTGACTGATTAATGGTTGTTAAGAGGGATTTCTGAACTCTGACCTGGAGGGGCAGAGGTTCAGAAGGCCAACCTAGTTTCTTGGAACAGGGTAACAGCTGGACAAGCCAGACCAATCAGGGTAGCTATGGCAAGCGGTCAAGACTAAGTCTCAAGAGGGATGAGGGTGACTGAAAGACCCCAATGAGCACACAAAGCAAGGACACTTACAAATTACGCCAGACAGGTGTTATATTAAAAATATAGACACATTTATTACAAGGCCTTTGTAACAGACCATAGCAAAGAATCACAGCAACACTAGATTAAACCAATACATCATAAGCAACACAAATATATATATATATATATATATATATATACACACACACACACACACACACACACACACACACACACAAGACCACTGGGGTTGATATATATATATATATATATATATACACACACACACACACACACACACAAGACCACTGGGGTTGAAGGGGTTAACAGCACGAAATATGTAGACCACCTAGATGGGGAGGAAAACGGGCAGTGCAAGTAATCTTTAGACCCAGTTCCACATCAAGAATACACCTAAGAGGCAGTCCAAGCCCTACGAAGAGAGGAGCCTTATGCTCAATAGTACATGCACGCGCTTGTGCCAATGGACAAAATAGGGTCTCTTAAAGGGTCTCTAGCAGCTCAGGAAGGTGGATAAGGCGATGAAGAACAAGTTCCCACTATTCAAGCAGGAACTCCACTTGAGGGCAGAGGCAGTTTGAGAGTGCGGGATGGAGTCGCTATTTCCCAATAGCTGTGGAAAGGAAAGGGGCCCTAAGGGGCCACTTTGTGCATAAAAACGGGCTCCTCCGCTAGGGGCCACCGGTTGGGGTAAGGACTACTCACCGGTCCCCGACGCAGGCAGACCCAAACTTCACCAGTACAGTCCACTTCGCTGGCAGGATCGCATGCGACAATCAGGACGTCTCGACACCATGTAGTTCCCAAGATACAGCGAGGATTCCCAAAAGGGACAGTGGCGATTTCACCGCTCCGGGTGGAGGAATCAGCCCAATTCCACTGCAGCAGGCTTCAGGGGCAAGAGGGTCACAAATGCAGCGAACTTGCACAGGTCGTTGCCACAGCAGGGCAACACGGTAACTGCTTTTACTCCGGTCCGGGCACACTCGTCTCAGTTCAGACCTGGGAAATCCCAAAGTGTATGAAATTCGGTGTGAGGGTGCCGTGGACACAGAGCTAGCAGTATGCCAAGTTTCGAGGGCCTCCTCGAAACAGCGGCGGTAACAGAGTAAACGTCCCGTGTAAGCTGGTCAGCCCACTGGTTGGCCCAGCGACACTTCCGAAGAGGCTTACTTGCAGGGTTTGATGAAGGTGCCGAGAATAGTTGATCGGGTTCCACGGGATGACAGCGGGCTCAGGGTGCCAAACCTTCCAGCGGGTCACCAGCGGTTCCTCGACTCGGCTTCTTGTTGCAGGATACTTGGCTCCTTATGCCTTTTTCGGTGTGAACTAA
Organism: Ambystoma mexicanum; assembly: GCF_040938575.1. Lineage (NCBI taxonomy): Eukaryota > Metazoa > Chordata > Amphibia > Caudata > Ambystomatidae > Ambystoma > Ambystoma mexicanum. The sequence continues at coordinate 1,037,514,479 of NC_090926.1, read as the reverse complement.
GGAGATCGACATGGTAGTGGTGTTTTCAGCCTCCTCTTATCCAAAGTTCCCTTTGCACCAAAACGGAGGACCCAATGGGAGATCTGCTCACAAACACTCACCCCATACGTGGACCAATCACGGACCACTGTGGTTTTAGGCATTCAGGTTACTCCAGACTCTCTGGCACCTATGATGTGTATTGGGAACAGACATCCCAGCCCACATCCTGGAGGCACACACACAAGGCATGCAAAAGCCTGCGAAAGCATTGGTTTTCCTGGGAAAGCGCATGACCAAATAAGGACTGACCCGGGTCGACTCGACCTGGGGAAGGCGAAGGGGCAAGATGACCAAAGGACAGGACAAAGAACCTCGTGGCATGGCCATTTTGGAGCCAGGCCACCTATTCGTGCCAAACGCGGTGGACACGGTTAACATGGCAAGAAAGGGTTAAAAATATAAGAAAACGATAGCTGCCACCAGTCCTGTCCTTGACACATCTGCACAGTTCATAAAAAGTCCAGAGAGAGTTTCTAGGGCCTTTGGAAATGACTAGAGACCCAAGTGTGCTGTAGGGTAAGTTACATTGCACACTTGTTACATGTTGCACAAAAGCTGCAACATGACGAAAGGACTAAGGGAAACAAAGTCTCCCAGTACTGACTGTCTTCAGGGCGTGTCAGTTTCCCTATAAAAAGTGAGCGAAAACCCAGAGGAGTGCAGCTGAAGGCTGTGCTTCTCTGGCAAAGTCAGTCAATGGTGTTAAAACAGCAGCAAAAAGTTTGGGGGTTGACACATGGAGGGAAAATTGCATACAATTATGCAATCTTTCCCAACAATGGTCATTGAAAAGGCTAAACGAACATTGCCTTCTGGGTCATGGCATCAATTTTAGAGCCGATTTCAGGAAGTGGGATTTGATGTTAGACTGCTGAATGATGATGCTTTGCTCAAAGCCACATAATGTGATCGTTTATCATATACCCGATGTATTCAATCAGTTCCACCGTTTGATAGATATGTATAGAAAGCCTTAGGGAGAGAGAGATACAATTCAATATGAATCTCCATATGTATTATAATAACAGCAGTGAGACATTCAAAACAGACCACAATAACCAAGTATACACAATACTGTTCAACGTGTCGAGCATGATTCACAGACCCTCCATCTCAGTGATTTTTGTGCAAAATGCCAGAAAAATTGCCGTTTTGTGCAAAAACAATCTTTTTTAAAAAAAATATTTTTTTTGACATTTTCTTTTAAAGTAATCTGCAGAAATTACTGTTTGAAAAAAAATACTCAGGGTGCCAGGTTCTCAACGGTTATTTATTATTATTTTTTTAAACACAAGAAATGAAATGCGCTAACACATCTCATCACTTGCGCCCCAAAAAAGTGCAGCCCAATCCACAAGGGACACACGAATGGGCACATTTTATGATGGGCTTTTTCACCTCCTTGGTCAAATAAAGTGGCGTTTCTGTCAAGTTAAAAGCGCATCCCTCATTTCCAAGCAAGATGCACTTTTAAATGTGCAGAAATTGTAGGCAACCCTACGCGCACGGTATGTGGGTCTTTCCTGACCCTGTCATGCATTTCTTTTAAGGTATGAACCGCTGCTGGGTCGCTTGCATTCTGTTCCTCAAACAGGATAAAAATGCATTTTTTGGGTCTCATTTTACAGTGGCAGGCACCTGGAGGGCCTGTCTCTGTGAAAGGCGCTGGGAGCTTGCAGAACACTGTCGGGAGAGCAATTCTATTCAAAGTACTGCCAATTTTGATGACAAAAATCGATCGAATGTTACAATTTGACCTATTTCGTCCAGTACTATTCGATTGATTTTTATAAATACTGAACATGTGTTGCGGGGGTGTCACCCGCGCCCCATGTTCAGTATTTTTGTTCTAGGGTGGTTGCAGAAGTGTTTTCCCCTTTTTCCTCAAAATTGGAGGTTGGGACAGAAAAAAAAGAAAATAACGAAAAAAGGGACCCTGCGGAGTCGGATCCGACTCACGTTAGAGGGACAGATCGTGCATCGCAGGGTTGCAGGGGAAGCGGCAGCAACCAAGCAGTTAAGTACGAGAGGGGGTGGGGTGTTGGTGATAGGTACATTTTGGGTTGGTTGGCTGAAGTGCAAGTCAATTTGCAGCGAAATTGACTACGGTCAATTCCACCGCAAATAATTACACTTCGGTCAAACAACCCACACCACTATTCAAGGCAGCTGGCCAGCGCACAATTTGCGCTACAGCTCAAGCCTGTGGAAATGTGCCGATCACCTTTGAGAATAAGGTGACCTGCTCATTTCCAAAAATGGATCATCTAAAAATAGCATATCCTCCGTTCTTTTTTTAAATGCCCCATTTTTTGAGGAACTGGGTCAAAATCTACATTTAAAAAAAATTAAAAAATGGTTACACTATGAGAGAGTGGGAGAGTGATGGGTGAGATGTGAAGTGATAGGCAAGAAAGCAGAGGGAGAGCAGTGAGTCAGAGGAGGAAGCGCTGCACAAGAGAGCAGAGTAAGCAGTGATGTGGTGTCCCAGAAACCTGAGAGCGAGCAGAGGTACAGAAAGTAGAGAGAGCATGTGGTCAGTGAGCCAGAAAGCAGAGAGGAAGCGTTTGGCCAGAAAGAGGCAGTGAGCTGCAGATTGGGAAAAAGGATGAGGGAAGAGTGCGACAGAATGGGAGAAAGGATGCAAGATGCAGAAGCAGCACAAAAGAATGAAGGACTGTATATTGCGGGAGGAATTGTAGAGTGTAAGATGTGAGTTGGGAGTACGATTTGGAGGTTGGCAGGGGCTGGGCAGTGCAAATTGTGACTTGACAGTGTGACATAGCACGTGAGTATTGGTATGACAGAGTGAGAGGTTAAGGAATGCAAGTTGTGATGGAGAGTTGGTGAAATGTGTGTTGGTGAGAGAGGTGCGTGGGTGTTTGGGGGATTAGAGAACATAGAAGGGAAATATTTTCTGCATTACAACTGATAATGTTCAATTAAGTTAATACTATTAAATAGGCATGAACATTAAACCAGAAAGGAAGCCAAATCAAACACTGTTCTGCCAAGCCAGAGACATCTGGGACTCTTCCTATTAAATGAATAGGAAAGATACATAATAATGATACCCTGGCTCTCTTGTAGCCTTGCACTCTGCCTATTTCCTGCAATATGGCAATTTTACACCCTCCAGTTAATACAAAATGTCCGGCAAAAATGCGGCAATAAAGAAAGGTTTGTGCCGCAAAATTTGCCATTTCATGCCGCTTAAACCTGGAAGGTCTGGATTCAGTATGATACATGGCAAACCTGTGTGGTATATCATTTTATCAACTCGCCCCGCTCCAAGTCCTTTTAAATGTCACAGATCACATTGCCCACCCTTTTCTCACTTTACACTTCCTTTCTGCTCCCTTCCTTCCCACATTCGATGACCTGCCTCTACACTTATACAACACATGCATCACATCCCATGGCTGGCAAAGAGAATGGGTAGTGGAATGTAATTGTAATTTCAATACAATTTTCAATCAACGGGGAAAAGATCCTGATGAAAATATTCCACGACATACCAAACGACTAACCAAGAGAGAGCCGTAATAGGACCCAAAAGACCGAATAGATAGCAAGACGAAGACAAACACCAGGACGACTCATCAATAGCACCCTGACCCTAAACCATAGCCATTCCCAACAGACCTAGTCACGGGAGATTGCAAAGGAATAGGGAACTCCGTACCATTCGCTCCAAACCAGAGGGTGAGAAACAGAAATAAGCACTCGCTTTACACAATGCTCATCAAGATACAGCGGGAAGCACAATGCGCCATCACAAACAAACTACAACCAAACAATAGCTCTTAAGGAAGTCACCCCACGGAAAACTGAAGAACTAATTGAAAGATAGTTATGATAGGAGGAAAACGACTGAATACACAGGCTGACCAAGACGGAAGCACTAGGACACCTCATCAACAGCACACTGACTCTGAACCATTCGAAGCTCCAACAGACCACTGTTATATTAGATAGCAAGAGAATAGATAGTACCAACCTCCGTTCCACACCCGAAGGAAAGGTTCAAACATACCCATCACTCCACACAATACTCACTAGGATACAGCTGGATCCGCACAGCACCATCACACACCACAGCGAGACGGCCTATAAGGAACCAGCAACAACCTCACCCACAGGGATGCAGCTCAAACGGTACCAGAAGAATCAGAATCAGGATACAGACCCCACTAACCCAACCTTCAAATCTCTGCATACTCAACCCACATAAAACACACACAACCATTTCTCTCACAGCAATCCGCACTCACTTTACCACATAAACAGCACCAACAGCACACGCAGTCTCGACCGATCCGATACTTGCACCAAAGCCCAGCACTCAGTGTATACAGAGCTGAAGCCGCCAGCAGCACACCACCTCTCCGATTCTCCTACTCCCCTGAACCCGACTAACCCTACCCGCCCTCCTCCCCGTTTACAGATCTGCCAGAGCTCCTAGGGACCAATTCCGTTGGTGACGGTGTGCTTTATACGTACCTTTAATATTACATAACAAAGGCATTGGCATGGAATTATGATTGATCCATCTAGACGAGTGGTCTTCACACTTGTGTACCAAACCCCCTGCACCTCTTTGTGGAAATGTTTTCAAGTCGGGCCCCCTATTCATCCAGTGCATTGAGGTCATTGGAAGCATAAAAATGTTACCTACTATGGGTGGGGTTTACACAGTATAACTCAACAGCAGACTCCCTTGCATCTTCACTTTTTAAAATTCCTCGTCACTGCCTCCTTTTCTATTAATCCCTTCTGCATCACACTTCATCCTTCTACATTCTCTCCGATCCTTAACTCTCTGCTGTTTTCCCTTCTTTCTTACTGCACCTGTTCAGTCTCGGGTCTTCCTCTCTGGTCTTGACTGCCATTCTCTTGTTCTGTTTGTTTAGCACTTGTAATATCCCTTTCCTTCCGATCACCCTCAAATGAAGTCTCTTATTGCTCCTCCTTACACACTTCCCACTCCTCATTCTAAATCCCCCTTCAACCCTCCCATTCTGTTGTTCCTCTTCCTCCAGGCATGTCTCTTATTTCTCTAGCCCTGCACCCATTTGATCTGTTGGCTCTCTAAATCTGTCTCTTGGATTCATATCATTCTTGATGTGTGTCTTCTCGTTCTCTCCCTACTGTGATTTCCGTTCCCTCTCTCGCTTTCCTACCAATCCTCTCTTCTCTCCCTTGGTGTCTCTCTTAGATTATCTCCTATTCTGCTTGTATATTTTCCTGTTCTATCCCTTCTCTTACTGTTCTATATTATGGTCATTTCCACATTCTCTCATCTTTCAATCTTCTGCCCTGTCACCCCCTTTAGTCCTCTCAATTCTCTCTCCCACCTTCCTCCTCTTTAACACAGTCTCTCCCCTCTCAAGTCTGTAAGGTTTCCTTTCCAATCTGGCACTTTGTCTCCCTCCTGACTCCTGTTCTGTGTCCTGCCCTTTCCCCTTCAATTCTGACAAACTCCCATTCCTAATCTGTCTAAACCTTGCCCTCCTATGTCTGTCTCCTCTTTTGTCTTATGTGCTCATCAAAACCTCAAAAGGATCCAAAACACAGGAGGAAAGCCCCCCACAACCGTGCACGGCTTGACTGCCAATTAGACCATGCCAACACTAACACATTAGATTGCATTAGTATCACACCATGCACCTTGCTATGGGTCAACACATTGGAACAGGTAGGACACACACTCTCTCTCTCTCTCTCTCTTATCAAATGCATTTTGCACTAACACCTTTTTGCTTCAGTGCCACCTTAACCTCCAGCCCTCCCTCCCGCTTGAACTCACAGTACCTTGCAAGCTGGCACCTAACTCAGTCTTGTGCCAGACAGTCATCATACAATTTTTAATATCCTGGTGATGGCGTCCTTGGATAACAGCCCGATTATCACTGCACCAGATGCCATTATCTGCCACCAGTGATTAACATCTGGTTGCACACTTACAAGCTTTGGCCTCTCTCTTACGAACGGCAATGGGACGCTTTAGCAGTTTCACACATGCGCAGCAGTACGAACACTACCCCCCCCCCCATGCGCATGCACACGAGCCATTGCATACAGCTCGAGGAATCTCCATTACCCGGAGTACGCACACACTGAAAAGACAACCTTACGTTGTAAGTGAACCCCACAAGAGATTCTACGGCGCAGCCCGATCATCCGAACTACACATGAATCTCCTCCCTAGACTCATGAGGTACGTGTAACTACACCCGCATGTGCCGATTCAAGTGCCCAATACGAAGGGCATAGAAGAGCGCGCTATCACCTAAGAGCTAGCCTTACCAGTTATACCCAGCAGCCACCACCTGTCTAACATGGCTGCTTTACGCCCGCAGGGTACAGCAGAATCCATAGTCCTAGATGGAAACGGAGACTAGCTCCACTAAGTGCCAGCCAACCGAAGAGCCATACAAGAAACAACCAGGTACTTCGATTTCTTTTACAACTTTTTTTGTAGTACCTACAGGCATCCATTTCTTGGACTCGACAGCGAGGAAAGTATAAACATGTCTTTTCTGTCTCTGCTCTTTCCCCTTCCAGAGTACCACAGGCATACTCTTCCACCAAGGCTTCACTGGACCAACACAAGATAAACTATGAGCTACCACCTACACCGAATCCTGGGAGCCTTTTAGAGAAACACTAATAAGGTCAGTGGAATACTGGCGTGCACCTATGAGAATTGACAAGGGGGGTCCTGGGAGTCCCTCTGCCAGACATTAGTCCCGGTTTCAAGAGACTTACCCAGAGTCTTTAGCTCACTATCTTTCACAGAGAAGAAATATCCCAAACATATCAGTCTTTGTCCTGCCCTGGGGCAGACCAGCACCGAAATGCTAGGCAATTCTCCTCTGAAAAAGAGTACCAACAGCATCCCCAGACACGTGTTTCGGTCTGGTTGGACCTCATCAGTAGGGAGGAGCTGTGCCTCTCTAAGAATAGTGAGCAGGGGTCCACGTCTGAATTCCCCTTGTAAGTTAGGGTGAGAGACTTACCTCCGATAGTGACTCTTTCGAAAGACTCTGGGTACGTCTCTCAAAACTGGGACTAATGTCTGGCAGAGGGACTCCCAGGACCCCCCTTGTCAATTTGCATATTTAAGTAACTTTGGGTCTCACCCTGGAATCCAGACGTGGACTAATTTAGATCATTTATATGTTCCTCCTATAGGGAGACCTATTCTATGTCTCAGAAGAAGGCTTTTCCACTCAACAGCTGAAACGTCACTGGACGCAGCACCCTGTGTGTTTAGCAGTCCCCACCAACAGCTCTTTTGGATCCAACCCCTGACGTAGACATATGGTTAGGTCACCCTTCTATCTGGCATCTCTGAGAAGTTCAGAGAAAGAAGTCTGCTACTGAGCCTAATAAGCTAAGCTACGACTAGGCCTTTTTTTTTGTATGTGATGATGTAATGTTGCACTACAATGATAACCAGATATGTGAAATTTGAACATGTATGGTAATCTTTTTGTTTATATGTTGACATACTAACCTATGTGTTGTTTGTTTTATGATATATGTGCAATGACAAAAGGAAAAAGTAAAATAGAAAAAATGTTAAACAGAAAAATGACAAAAAAAAAAAGGGAACAAAAAAGGTACATTCACAAGCTAAATAATAAATGCTTTGTGGACTTGATTAAGCACAGTGTCACTTCATGATGTGAAAAGTAGGCAGAGATATCCTGCTCAAGACCGATGTGAAAATCAAAACATTTGCAAGAATTAATGTGAATACGCAAATATGAGTGGCAGGACGCCCCCTTTGTTTAAAAAGAAAATCCTCTTTTTTCTGTGCCTCCTATTCTGTCCCTTCCTCCTTTCCTGTTTCTGTCGACCCTCTACGTTATTTCGCTGAACGAAATTTCATTGTGGGACTTTTCATCGTCGGCCCTTTCATCGCCAACATTTTTATTTATTTATTATTTATGGGGGGGCTGCACCCCTCCAACCCCCCTTTCTTAAATAATCATACCCGAACAAACACCCCCCCTAAAAAAAAAAATACAAAAAAAATAAAACAAAAAAATGTTGGCGATGAAATGTCCCACGTTGAAAAATACTTCTGCGAAATGCGTGTATACCCATCCATGAAAGTAGCTCCATGCTGAAAGGCATAATGCAAAAGGCATTGCTTGTCACAAGACATCTAAAGCGGCTTTGTTGTGGCAAGTTCTAGCTTTGCCTTCTGCCTTTCAATCAGGTGCACCTTTCATGAAGTGAGCACAGCATGGAAAGGTCTATGCTGTGTTTACTTCTTGAAAGTTGCTCCTTACTGAAAGGCATAATGAAAAGGCAGTGCTTGTCACAAGACATCCAACGCTCCTTGGAGCACCATTGGCCTGCATCAAAACTGCGTTTTGCCGCTGCAAAATGATGGCTACACCATCTTGCCAAACACCTATTGGGCGAGTTGGAACAGGGAGCACACCAAGACAGGTGCCAGTGTGTGTTCTGGTGTGCACCAAAATAAGCGAATTGGAAAGCAGCGCTGCTCTGCTGCTTGCTAAAAAGCTCCCATTGAAAAGGGAATATTTTACATGAAAAAGGATGCTGCCCTGACGCTATGTTCATCTGTTCATCATCACGCTACTTTTATCAGTGAGACTCTGCCATGCCCATCAATATTCACATTGTGCTCCAGTAGAAGAGAGCAGTATCCCCGAATGACAGGCTGTTGTTCAGAACTGGGAAATCAAAAGAAGCTTTACTTTCAGCCGTGTGGGTAAACGCTTGACTTTTGGGCTAAAATGTCAAAAATCAATGCTTCAAAGAGGCCCTGGCTCTCTGGGCCTATGTCATTTACAGTGGATCTGTGTTTTAAACAAATTGCAGAACGATGTGGGAAATTCAGATCAAACCTTTTGAAAGGAACATGCCAGCAGGCCTCACACCGTGTTTAAATGTACTTTTGCAAATAAGAAAAATACCTGTTTTAAAAGTGTATGTTGGATAAGGCCCTGTCCTTGCATAGCAATGTAAAGGGGATTTTGCTGCTGGGAAACATTTATGGGATGTTTTATTTAACAGGCTTGCTTCTGACATTTGCCATTCTAACATTTGATTTAGTATCACTAATTTTCCTTTTACACCTCCCTTTACACTTTTTGTATACTGAAAGAGATCATTTATAATTTGACTCAGACTGACTAGGACTCTTCTTTTTTATTTAATGGTCAAGATTACTCCCATCTTAGCTACAGGGCCTAAAGGGAGAGGGGGGGGGTTACCAACCCCCTGAAACTACCAATAAAGGTGTTGAGACTTGTACCCTTGTGTTGTTGTCTTACTCATGGTACCATGTCTGTCTCACAGAGTGCATCCCCTCTTGAAACTGTCTGTCCTCTGCATTCCTTTACAACAAGGGTTGTTTTTTTGTAGTGTGCTAGAACTATCGTGATAATAATAAAGTAAATATTTGTATACAACTTTGGCTGAACAGTCAATAATTCTATTTTCGCTGTGTTTTAACTAACCAACAATCTACAACCTTGCAGAGATAAGCCTGCTGTTCCGTCCATGTTACCAAAATTGGACAAGGAGGTTTATAATTGACTTGTGTTTCCAATCTGTTTGGATCCCTTCTAGTGTACTAGAGGTATGGGGCTTATTGGTGGTTTAGAAACCAATATACATCCCTGGACCACTGGTGCCCCGGAGGTTGATTTGTCACAGTAAGCCTAAAGAGGCCTGTAGTAATGACCTATTATCACAGAAAAAGTATTATGCAACAACATTTTAGCCTACTTGTCTTTAAAAAAAAAAACCTTCTTAATCGGTTTTGTGGCCTAAATCAATTGTGGCACATGAAGCAAAACGTCTGGTATGTTTTGTCTAATAGGTTAACAGTGAGCTGTTTATAAATTAATCCAAAATGTGTTCAACTGTAAGTAAAACATTTCCCATCTGACTTCATTGTGAATTCTGAACAATATGTAGGGTAAGGCAGGGACCCTCACCAGGAATGGAACTTGCCCAGAGGTAAGAGTTTTAAATTATTACCACTAATGAGAGGCATATTTTTATCACAGTGGCCAATAGTGCCACGATTTGCAAAATATTTACATTAATTAAATGCAGAAGTGAGGTGATTAGTGATCGATGTGGGTGGGGGCGGGGGCATTCACAAATACTTTATTTGGATATGCCATTGATTCAAACAAACAGTCAGGGCTTTCTTAAAAAAAAAAATGTGTACCTGCATAACCATCTGGTCATTGCCAATATACTATAAAAATTAAGCAAATCAGTGGCAAGAAACTTAATGTTTTGAGATACAAGTGCAAGTGCCCTTCCTCCCCTGTACTGTTAATTGCAATTCAGTCTATATTGTTTGGGTTTTAACACTACAGACCAAACATTGAACAATCAAGCTACCCAGAGGTATACCCTACGAAGAAAGAAATCAATTTTTGGATTATATTTCTATTACTCACCCATCCTACCTGCTCTCTTGCATTCTCATCCATGCCAGATCTGTTCCTCAAAACAAAACACCTAATTTTTGACTTAATCTCCTCCGAAAAGCCCAGACAACCTCTTTATCACTGAAACCTGGTTCAGCAACTACTTCAGACCCATCAAACATGAGGCATTCCCCCAACCCCCCCCCCCCCCCCCCCCCCCCCCCCCCCCCCCCCCGGGACCCTCCTGGCTATTCCCGGATCATGCACAAAAAAATCCAGCAGAGCTGGGGGATAGTCATCCTCCACAAATGACACCCCACAGTCTTCCACTCTGAAAAACAACCCTGCAACACGGACAACGAATCACTACTAGTGAAAATCCAACTCACTCCCCCTATCACCCACAGCTACCTGCTCCTTTACAGACCGCCAGGCTGCAACAGACATTCCGTAGACTCGCTTAGGGACTCTTTAGCAGCCATTTGGACATCCCAACCCTCCCTTGCCATGCTAGAGGTTTTCAACATCTGGTTTGATGTCCCCTCTGGCCCTATGACCTGTCCACTCATTGACAACTTGGAAGCCCTCAACATGATCAAACTGATATCAAACCCCACTCGCATAGCAGGAGGCACCTGTGGCGCTTTTTTCAGCTCTAACAACTTGATCTCCACTATGTTCCCCCTTCCGCTAATTTGGACTGATCACTCTGCCATCTACTCTAACAACCGCCATCCCCTCCCCCCACCAGCCGCAGCCCTTCCTGCCGTGTACCTCAAACCCCTGACCTGACTGAATCCCTTCTAACCTCCCTCCCAAACCTCACTCTCAAAGGAGGACCAACCTATATTCAGCGTTTTGACTGATGGATCTCTAATGCCCTCATCCCTCTCTACCCGACCAGATCAGTTTCTCGCAGACTAGGCCCTACTCCCAAGTGGTTCGCTCCCTCCTTCTAACCCCTCAAAACCATCAAGTACCACCTGTAGCGCACATGGCGGACCAAACCAACGCCCCCAAAACAGAGCCATCTATGCCAGACAGATCAGGCCCTACAGAACACAAATTAGAAAAGTCCAAGGATCTTTCTATGGAAACCGAATAGACAACTCCCACAACTCTACCAGGGACAATTCAAGGCTCCACTCTGCTCTACCTCCCATCCCCCACACTCTGCGATGTCCTGTCAGATCACTTTTACAACCTAACTATTGAAAGACACCACACCATCGGCACCAAATTAGCAACATTCACGACCCACTTAGCTCCTCTTTCTCCTGACTTTGCCTCCCTCAGCCTACACACCCCCCTCTCCTCTCTTCCTTCTCTGCCATTTCTCACCTAGAATTCCTAAAACTACTATCCAGTAGCCGCCCCACCAGATCCCCTGGAAACCCCTGCCCCCTTTTCTCCTAAATATGCTATCCTCAACCTGTGCAGGCAGCATTGCTAGATAATTAGCCTTTCTCTGACATCAGGCATCTTCCCTGCAGCTTTCAAAACCTCTTGCGTCCAGCCCCTACTTAGAATGCCCTCGCTCTACCCCCTCCTTCCATCCAACTACTGCCCAACCTCAAACACCTGCTTCATAACCAAACTCTTCGGCCGCACGGCATACACCCAGCTCTGCCTCTCAGCAGTATCAAAATTGCATACTAGACCCTGATCAGTCCAGATTCAGACACCTCCGAGGAAGGGCATCTTCCCTCATCTCCGTCTGGGATGACATGAAAAGAACGACAGACTCAGAAGGCTGTGCCGCACTCATTCTCTTCGATCTTTTTGGATGCCTTTGACACTAAACTACTGCATACTCGAGGACAGACTCTACTATCTAGACATCAGGGACTCCGCTCTAAGATGGATTGGCGCCTTCCACGCCAACCGCTCACAAATCACACTCTTCCCACTCTTCTCTCTACCCCCACCCAGTCTCCAAGAGTGCTATGCAAATGATTCTCAGCTCATTTTCAGGCTACCCGCACCCACCTCTTTTCCCTCTCTCATCTCTAACTATTTGTCCGCCATCCAGGAGTGGTGTGCCACCAATGATCTCTGCCTTAATGCCAGCAACACCGAGATTCTCCTCATCGGCACCCTCACTCCCTCCTTTCCCGTCTCTCTCTGGCCAAACTCTCTTGGCCCTCTTCCTGCTCCCAACTTTGAGGCTAAAAACCTCGGGACATCTTCGACTCCACACTCTTCTTCTCTCCTTAAATCTGACGTCTCCAAGAAGTCACACTACCAGCTGCACCTTCTCAGAAGTATTCTTTCTTTCCTCTCCTTCCCCCAGAAGCTCACTGTCTCCAGAGCTCTGGTTCTCTCTAGGCTGGACTACTGCAACAGCCTCTTTCTAAATCTGCCAGCTTCCACTCTCCGCAACTCATCCACAGCAGCACTGCGAGACTCGTCCTTGGCCTCAAGCCCAGGGATCGTATCTCTTCAGGACTGAAATCTCTTCATTGGCTCCCAGTGGCTGCGAGGACCCTCTGCATTGTCCACAAGGCCTCCTGGGGCCTCAATACCATCAACTGTCTCTTCCTAAATAGCTTCCTTCTCAAGCTCTTTACTCATCTTGCTTCAACTCCCTCAGGGTCAGTCGCTTCTCCAAGCAATGTGTTGGTGGTAGATCTCCTTCTTCTGCAGGGGCCTTCCTCTAGAACAGCCTCCCTGAAACTTGAGGAGAATCATCTACGGTTACGGAAGCACCTCAAAACCCTTATCTTTGCTTCTGCTTTTTCTCCTCCTCTCCCCAGCGGACTTCCTGGCTGAAACTGCACTGGTTACCTGGCCACCTTCTGATCTCGAGCCCAGGTTGCCTCCTCCGTCAGCCGCACACCTGCACTGCCTTCCTGGCAACCCCAGCACTTGGGGACTGCTTCTGTATCCCCTACAGACCCACTACCAGCACTTGACAACCGATGTCTGCACTTGCCACCTGCTGGCCGTACTTTTATTATTGCTTATTTATTCTACTATCCCTTACACTGCACTGTCCACTCTCCCTTGCCCCCCGCACTTTCCCACGTCCCATTCACTTGCGCAATCTGAATGACACCTGGCCTAGTAGGATTGTTGCCTGTCTTCCCTCTATTCCCCCTCCCTTGCCTCGTCGCACCTTGAGGTGCGCTATAAATGCCATATCAGATCATGGGTCCCATAGGGGGCCTCCCTGTCCCCTATCCTCTTCAACCTCTACCTAAGCCCTCTACCTGCACTCATCAGCTCATATGATCTAACATGCTACAACTACGCCGACAACACTCAGATCATTTTGAAGATTGCCAAAACCCCGGACTCCTCGCTTCCTGCCTCTCAGAAATTGAACGCTGGACTAACCACCTACTCCTTAATCCTGGTAAAACTGAATTTCTGATCTGTGGCAAACATCACTCTTCCCCCAACCCACCTCGTCGACCCACAGCATTGAGCTCAGTAAACTACCAGGGATGCACCTTGGACCGAGATCTAGCACTCTCTCACCACAGCAACACTGTACATCTGCATCCTCAGAAAAATCTTCCCTCATCTTTCCTAACCCCACAGGGTCTCAGCAATCCTGGTTATCATTATTTCCTGCTTAGTCTCCACCCATTCCCTCTATCTGGTCGCCCCTCCCTATCAGCTAAGAAAGCTCCAACAGATCAAAAATTCCACAGCTAGGCTCCTTGTTGCCCTTTCAACCAGAAGCCCCGAATTCCTTCAACACAAACTTACACACTACAAAACTCCTTGTGATCCCCCCCCCCTTACATACAGTGGGTGTATCCTCATTCTCTGTCCAAGTACCCACCATTTGTAAATCCCTTCCACTCAGCATCTGCCACGAAGAGGATCACCTCACCTTCAGGAATGCCCTAAAAACCTGGCCCTTCTCTCCAGCAACCAGACAAACCTTCCCCACTTCATGCTTGCCTTCATGTCACCTAGATCACGAATCTGTTTTGTGCCTGCCCAGTATATACTCTAACACAACGTAAAGTATAATCTCGGAGCAGACCGGACGGACCGATTCCATGGGCACAACGGAGCAAAATGCCAACTGATGCCCAGGGTACATGGTACGTAGTCACGCACCACTTCGGTGGAAGCTAGCAGCAGACACGGCTGCCCACCCACACGCATTCACATCTATACACCAGACTAAAACACTATACACAACATCTCTGCCATCAGAATGCAGCCATGTCCCACAACAAAAAAAAAAAATCAGTCGAGCTGGACACAACAAGTCTCTTGCACTCGCACCCATTCCCTCTATCTGGTCATCTGGTCATAAATCACAATCCACAACGATGCCCACATTCCAACTAAACCACAACCACAGATACCCAAAATCACATGATCATAACTAGAACCGAAATCAAATTCTCAAAACCTGCTCTTCAGCCATATCTTCATCACAACAATAATCACTTCATATCCACACAACAACTCCATCTACATAAAAACCTCATGCCATCCATATCAGAATCACATCACAATGACATCAAAAGCTTAGACACCACAATCACATCATAGGAACGTCATCCACAGCCACATCATCATACCATTCACATCACCGCTAGCTGCATCCAACTTATGCCTACAATTTTATCAGTGACTGAAGTATATTTAGGTCCAAATATCAGAGAGAACATCAAGCAGACAATCCATCAGAAGTGATAGGGGCCAAGTTCCAAGCCAAAATAGGCCTCAGATCCCTCACACCTTCCACAATTCAAGCCCAGCTAGGTCCCACTAGAAAGAAAGTCTCAAAAGTGCAGAGCTTCGATCCTGCATAGGATTTTGACACATGGCCCTTCAATACCACCATTCCAGTAGTTCTACAATCTTGAAATGCTCTATTTGTCTCAAAAGCTTACTTAGATGATGCCTATATGAGAAGCACACGAGCACTGGAGAAGCATTTGCATAGGTATTGATAGCCATTTACCTGGGGCTGCCACACTAGTACTGCCTGGATATAAGATGGCAACATCTGGAAAATGGGGTGACAATCGAGGCTATTAAGGTCTGGCAAATGCCTGCCAAACACCAAGACACAAACCAGACGGTTGGCTTTGCCAGTGCTTGTTTTTAATATGTATTCAGGACAAGGAACAGATGCGAGACACAGAATGCTTATAAATCAAGTGGCTTTAGGCAAACCTGGTTAGTACATATTTATAACACCAATAGCTCAAGCAATAATTAAGTCATTAACTCAGAAGACAGCTGAGAAATAAAAACAGGTAGGCCTTTTAGAGCACAAAGTCTGATGTTACTGCATGACAGAGATCGCATGCAAATCAAAGGAGGGTGGGCTTTAGGTAGGGAGGGGCAGGTAGTGGGTGGAAATGGCAATAGGGATTATCCTCAACATGGGCAGTTAATGGACGGGTAAATAACCAAACAATGTCCACAAGCTACGATATGATATGGCATTTGTAACGCGCCTATACACAAGTGTTTCAAGGCTCGACGAGGCAGGGAGGGGGGAACAAGGGGAAGACAGACAACGATCCTACTAGGCCAGGTGACATTCAGACCGCGCAAATGCAGGGGTAGAGGAAGGGAAAAATGCAAGGGGGGGGTGCAGTACAAAGTAAGTAGAATAAAATAAATAAATAGTGCCAGCTGGCGGCAAGGTAAGTGCAGACAAGTGCTGGGAAGGGGGGGCTGTAGAGATACAGAGACAGTCCCGCAGTGCATGGGTTGCCAGGGAGGCAGTGGCAAGTGGAGAGTGGCTGGGCCCCGGACCGAGGTCGGTGAGAGTGGCCCAGTTGTAGATTCAGTGCAGTTTCAATGAAGAATTTAGCAGGGGAGAGAGAGAGAGAGAAAGCAGAAGCAAAGAGGAAGGTTTTGAGGTGCTTCCGGAACTGGAGATGGTTCTCCTCAAGCTGTGTGTCCTTCCTCACATCCCATCTCCCACCTATCTGTACTCCAACGCAATATGAACTATTCAGTGGCACTTTGTCCATGGACTGTATTAGGATGCAAGTAGTGCAAGATAAAGTCAACTGGAGCACAGCATCAAGGCAAACCTACTTCACTGAATTTTTTCGCAAATTCTAGGATTCTGCCTGCGATGTACTTTCTCTGCAGCATCTCAGCTGACTGCTGCCAGGTTGCCCACTATGCTCTGCAGAATTTTAGAGTTTAAGTTCTAGGTAGCATATGCAGCATGAACAATGTGCCTCCCATATGAATAATGGTGCGGTGCATGGTCCTAGCAACAGCTCTCAAGCCGTGTGATGCTGTGTAGACTGCCCTATCTAGT
The DNA here is from genome assembly GCF_040938575.1 of Ambystoma mexicanum. Taxonomy (NCBI): domain Eukaryota; kingdom Metazoa; phylum Chordata; class Amphibia; order Caudata; family Ambystomatidae; genus Ambystoma; species Ambystoma mexicanum. The sequence continues at coordinate 1,037,497,739 of NC_090926.1, read as the reverse complement.
CCCAGTACCCAACTGAGGAAAAAAGGGGCATTCACCAAGTCATACATCCATATGTCCACCCATTCGGCAATATTCTGTCACACATAAAGCTATATTCATCAGCTATCCAACCACATATAACCACTAATCCAACCATATTCACCTACTCACACATTCATACAACCGTATTACCGCAACTCATCCATCCACCCATGCATTCATTTTGGCACCCTTTCTCCCAACCATATTCACCCACCCAGCCAATCATGAATTCACTCCCTCCCCCACCATTTATATTGACCAAATCACCCAGTCACATTCACCCGCTCATCCATATTTATTTGCTCATTCACCCAGCCAAAAAATAGCACCCCTTAGCAGTTGTAGCTGAGCCTATATAATGGAGACCTGTCAAAGCTTTGTTAAGGAGGGTTTTTTTTTACATGTCAATGCAGATTAAACTTTTTTTCTTTTTTAACTTTATTTATAGTGCTTGACATAACAGAAGAAAAAGAAAACAGCACTGACAGGAAATGTACATTACATTTTGGTTGTTAATATGAACTCTGCAGTGATTGAACCATAGTTCGTCATGAGCAATCACTTGGGCACATGTGGACCAACAGAAAAACAAAAAGGGATATAGGGAAAGGGGGTGGTGAGCTCTCAATCACATCTGATTTTGTTTGAGTTTATAACAAATAGTTATGGAAGGGGGCCATATATCTATAGGTTCGCAGTTCACAGGTTGCAGTGTGGACCATCGCTCCTCCATGTCGGATGCCAACGTAACAGCTTGCAGCCACTGCGCCACAGATGGGCAGGTGCAGCACTTGCAGCCACTGCGCCACAGATGGGCAGGTGGGGCGCAACCACATTACCAGCACACATCGGATTGCTAATATCATACATAGGACTCGCCAGTCTGTGAAAGCTGCGTTGTAGTAGTTCAAATTGATGGAACAAACAGTTGGACGGGATAGGTTCTATAGTGCAACTGAATATCTCTGACATGACAACACAAATCGCATTCCAGTATTCTCCCTGACTTGGGCAGCTCCAAAGCATGTGGAAATATCCTGCCCCATCTGTGTGGCATCTGGGGCACAGGGCTGAGTGAGTGCGAAAAAGAGATGTAGCCTTGCCCGCGGTGTAGTGGAATCTATGTAGTACTTTAAACTGTATTAGCCGAAATCTGGAGTTGAGGGATAATGCACGGGTCCGTAGGCACATGGATTCCCAGATGTCTTCAGTAATGTTTATGTCCAAGCACCTATCCCAGGCTCCCAGAGTCTCACCAGGGTTTTGCTGCTGCGGTCTTGCAGCAGATCATACAATCTGGCCACCCCTCCCCATGTAGATGGTCCTCTCATCATAGTATCTAACAGTGTCTCATTGGGTGGCTGCACTGGATCTCTGCCCATGGTTTTTTAGTAGCTTGGCGGAGCACAGCGTATTGTAGCCAACACAAGGGTTGTCTGCGTACAGACCCTGGCAAGTGTTGAAATGCAATAAAGGATTCCATGTTATACATATCACCTACAGCTACGTATACATCTGATGCCCATTGTCGCGCAGATATTTTGCTTATTCTGGGGAGTGGCGAGTAAAAATTCCACAATGGCAGACCCCTATGATATGGATGAGGGAACATTTTCCATATCTTGCCCCAAGCCAGTGCTGTCGTGACAACTGGATCGTTGACTTCAGGGTCCTTCCATTGCGGTGGAAGTATCAACGAGCCAACATTGCGAGGGCCAGTCACATGTCGTTCAATTTTGAGGTGTGGGTGCTGCAAGTCCTTGTCAAAACAGTAAGTTGCATAGTGTACCTGAGCGGAAACCCAGACTGTTTCAAAGTCTGGGGTGGCAAGGCCCCTCTGGGCACAGGGTCTTCCATTTTAGCCATACTGTGCCTGCATGCCACAGAAAATCATTAATTGCCACTTTTAGTAAATCATTGAATATTGCTCCTGGCCTCAGCGGTATTTTTAGAAAATAGTATAGTCGTTTTGGGAGCATGATAATTTTGTATGACATGCAACCCGCTGTTGTGAGTGGGAGTTTCGCCCCGACATGTAACTTGGCCATTAGTTGGGGTAAATAAACACCATCATTGCAGGTATAAAGGGGGAGGGAAATCTTGTGTCGTGTCACAATAACCCCCCCCAAGTATTTAATATCGTGTGGGGACCAGGTAAAACCCATGAGATCTGGCGCTGCGGTAGTTGCGTCAGTAAGTGGGAATAGTTCAATGTGGTACAGTTGACGCGTAGCCCAGACAGGAGAGGACATCTGGCATAATTGGCACCAGGTGTCTCACGGGATCACGTATGAATAACAGCGCGTCATCTGCGTACAATTAGATCATCTCTGGTTCGCCCGTAATGCTGACCCCTTTCTGTGCGTGCCTGCAGCAAATCGCGTCTGCTAATGGCTCCATCCCTATGGCGAATAGTAGGGGCGACAGCGGGCAACCTCGTTGTGGCCTACTGTGTATGTCAATGGGGGTCGAAAGAACTCGACTCTGGCAGTGAGCAACGTATATACCAGCTGTACCCACAATATGAACCCAGGCCCAAAGCTACAATGTTCTAATACCACCCACATAAATTGCCAGGACACTGAGTCAAAGGCGTTTTGTACATCCAGGGCTGCGGCAACCGCCTGTGCCTCCGGGTCAATCTACGCCAGGATATTAAAGAGGCGTTTCAGGTTGAGTGCCGTGGATCTGCCTGGGACAAAACCGGATTGCTCTGGGTGAATAATATGTCCCATATAAGGGGATAATCGTAATGCTAGTACCCTAGCAAATATTTTCAGAGTTTATGAGGGAAAGTGGACGATGGGAGCAACGTTGCTCAGGAGGTTTGCCTGGTTTAAGTAAAACTGACCACTGCTGCGCATAGTCTGGTAGTCTGGGGCAGAGGGGGGAAAGGGGAAGTATCCTAAAGCACAGGTTTCTGTCCATAGGGCGATTAATTTAGGGATGAGGCGGACTTGAAGTGCTTAAAAAACTCCACTGTGGGGCCCTCTGGGCCGGATGGAAGGGTGTCAATGGCTCGGGATAGCTCCTCAGGGGTTGTGGGGTGGTCAAGGTTTTCCCTGGCTTCTTCAGACAGTACTGGTGTGGTATGAACCAACGTCCCAGACGTGTCTTGTACAAATGGGATATGGTGATTACCCCTTGCTTGTCGCACCATCCTAGCCAGCAACTTGCCAGGGCGGTCGCCCTCCCCATTCTTTCTCGCCAGGTCTGGGTTATCCAGGAATTTCAATTCCCTATCTGCATGTGCCCAGAACCCAGAACCCATCAAGTTTTAATGTCTCCCAAAACAGTTCTGCTGGGTTGAGACGCATATGACTGCTCTAGCTGGCGCAGGTTGGCTTCACTGCTGTGAATGTCCCTTTGTATTGCTTTGAGTAGCCCTGATTCCATTGCTAGGGCTATGCCGCATATGTACACCTTGAAAGCTTCCCAGAGGGTTGTCAACAGTGCTAGTGTTTGTATCAAAGTATTTGTCAACTTGCCTCTCCATTTCAGCCACAAACACAGGGTGTAGTAGTGATTGTGGCTTAAATCTCCACTTGTTTCTTGTTTTCAGTGCTTCCCCTAGCAACAGTCTCAGTGTAACCAGGTAGTGGTCAGAGAATGTTCTGGGCAATATGTTTGTTTCACTAAGGTGACTCACAAGTGTGTCAGTAACCACCACATATCTATTCGGGAATTGGAGTCCTGCACCATGGAGTAGTAAGAATATTGACGTGATGTTGGATTAAGTACCCTCCAGGCGTCCACCACCCCCATTTCACACAGGCCTCTCTGTAACACACGGGCAGCTTTGGTCAGTCCATTAAAGTGTTAAAGTCTCCTCCCCACAGAATGGGCACTAAGGGGTATAGTGCCAACAGGTCTATTACTTCTGTGTAGAATTTGGGGTTGTCAATATTGGGCCCATACACATTTAACAGAATTATTTCCTGGCCCAACAGTACCCCACATAATAACACGTAGCGCCCCAGTGGGTCCAAGTATGCTTTTATGTGGGTATAAGGTATGGACTTATAGATAAGGGGCATGACCCCTCTGCATTGTCAGGGGTATTGACCCACGTTTGAGTCATTAAGCTGCAACAGTTGGTGCTGTGGGCTTAGAAAATCCAAGATGGCCGAAACGCACACGTTGCGCCAGAATCCAGGAGAACCGTGCAGTTTTGCGCACACCAAAATGGTCGCCTAACCTGCCACCCACCAGTGCGAGCGTGATGGACCGGAAGCGCCATGGGTAAAAGGTGGTGCCCAAGGAAAAACAGCAGGGCCGGTTAGCTCAAAAGCGCTTTTAAACCACCTTTGTTTCTCTGAAATGCAAGCTAAAAATGCCTATTTTAAACATTGCAAGATATTCAAAAATCTCAATGAGCACCAGCAGACATTTGGCAGAATGTAGTCTTGTGTGCATACAAAATCTGGAAAGATGAAGAGCCCTAAACAATGTTTATAACAAAACTGGCTGCGCTGTGGATGTCAGCAGCCTAAGTTAAATTGGACTGAAAGACACTAAAATCTAAATGTTTTAAATAAATGAGTGACCTACTGTTGAGTGTCACATAGTTTGCAACTGTTAAATGTCATAGTTTTGAACTTAGAATCAGCGTTCTAGCTGCATGTGTAAAAATTGTAAGTTTGTTTTGAATGAAGAAAAACTGGGAACAAAAGTGACATTTGGCTGAAGCCTGGCTTGAAGAGAGTGAATTCTGCCCGGCAACTACACCAGACAGGAGTTGAAACTTGCTCAGCCACTCTTCCCAGGCCTGGCTGCATTCTGCTGCCCCCACCAAAAGGAGATGACACCTCCCTGATTGAATCAGGGGAGGAGCACCTAGGACTGGAGGGAAACAGAACACTGAGCCTTCCTTGGCTCAGGCAAATGTTAAATTAGGGGGGGGGTCATAAATGGCTTCCTCTTGAGAGAAACTGGGAGGGGCAGTGCCTCTGTGAGTAACTTGAGTAGGAGGAAGTGGACAAGCCAGCAATACCACCATGTGCTTTGGGAAACCACACCCCTCTGGGCAAGAGCATAATTTTAAAAAGATGGATAATTCATAGTACGGACTTGTCAAAATTATATAATTAATATCATTATTCTTGTGATTTTTCTGTGCACATTTTAAGAGGTGTTAGGACTCTGTACCATGTTCTGAGGCAAAACCCCAAGAATTATGGAGATTGCAGACACGGGCTTCACGCTAGAAAAATGAAAATTTACTGGAAAATGTGTAGAAAGGCGGTGTACATCTGTGTCATGTTTGGTAAAAATCCAATATTGGAAAACCAACCAAAAAGCGCAAAATGTTGTCATTTCTTAATCCAAGCTCTTAGAAACATCAGAGTTGGAACAGAGACTACCTTATGTGATATCTGATATGTACATGTAATGTCAACGACGTGTGTATCTGGGAAACCTGTTAGTTATGCAAAATTCATTTTCTAAGTAAAGGCAAATGGGCATTTCTTTAATAGACTGTAAGACTGACTCACTCTGACTCACTGCTCCCTTCTCCCTTCTCAAATCAGGTCAAAGAGAAATCCTTGACCTATCAAATCGTGAGTGGGTTGGGCATAGAAAGTTAGCATCCACACCCATTTTCAAAAGACATAAAAAGAGCCACTGGAAGCCAGACAGGGACATTCATTTTCCATTTCTGCGGAGCATTTTGACGGACGACTTCACATTCAGACTCCAGAGATCCAGACTGACTCCAGAACTTTGAACCAAGAAGGCCTACTGCAAGCAAAAGTATTCTCAGCAGGCCTCAAAATCATTTGCAAATTATTCAAACAGCCGGGCTGAGCTTTTTGATTCTGGCCTAGAACCCTGTGCCAGACCCAGAAAGCGGCGCTATATCCAGAATCCACTTGATCCAGACCAGCAGAACCAGAGATCCGTGCAGTGCCGAGTGCTAGACCAGACCGCTGTATCCAGAACCGCAGACCAGACCGCTGTGAGCAGAACCAGTGCCCGATTGACCCGCTGAGCAGAGAGAACTGCAGCTAAACCTATTGACCAGATCCGTGACGAGGCCATTCCGTTTACATTTATAGTGTGAGTATCTCACCAGAACTGTGCAGAACCAATCTCTTAGTTTAAAATGATCTAATTCAAACTATTTTAACCTATTGAGAACTGCATCATAGGAATCGTGTGTTCATTCTGTCATTTCAAAGCTGCAAAACCGTCATCGGTCATTCTGAGCTTGACTTTTATTTTGAGAATCTACCTTCACAAAATCGTCCTCATCTCTTGAACCGTTAGTGATAGAAGCGAGATTTAACTTTTGTTTTAAAGCTGGAATTCGAATTCTAAGCTTTCCAACAAGCTCTGAAGGTCGCTTATGTGAACAGCTAGGCAAGAATGTCGTCGGACAGGTGTTTTATTAGGGTGTTGAGGTATTCATGGGGTAGTGTTCATATGTGAACAGCTATGTCGAATTTGTCAGGGGTATAGCTGTGTTCCAGTTGAGTGATGGTGTATAGTAGAGAGTAGGCGTAATGATGTGATATGATAGGATGGCTCATCTTATTGACACATGGACACACAGTGACAATGGGCTGGGCTAACGTTGACAGGAGGGGGAATACGGAAAATAGTAACAGCATTGGGATAAGAAAGCAGAGTGCACTGTAATACACGGGCACACATGATGACGAGAGGGTTGGGTAGTACATTGGGATAGATAGCAACATTACGGGAACAGGATGGCAGGGAGCTCTGTGACGCACAGCAATAAGGGGCGGGTTTACAGCGATAGGGGGGGCACATAGGGAAATACAATAACCGCATGGGGATCAAGAAAGCAGGGTACACAGAGACACATGTACGACGGGAACTAGAGGGTAGGATAATTCCATTCCATCTATTCAATTGATTCATCTAATCAATTCCTCCATCCATTTCTTCATTCGTTCATTCCGTTGACCCGTCTGTTCGCTCGATGCATCAATTTCTTCATCCATTCATTCCATCTATCTGATGCCATTTCATCTATCAATTCAACATACATACATTCCATCCATCAAATCCATATACATACATTCCGTTCATTCTACGTTCATCTATTCCACATGCGTCCATCCATAATAATCATGTTATCCATCCCATTTTTCTATCTCATCCATATTATCCATTTCATCCCTACTAGCGATTCCATCCATTTCCTGTATTCTATCCATTGTGTCCGTTCCATCCATTTCATCCCTTCAATCCATCCTATCTTTTGTGTCCATTCCTTGCCGTCCATCCCATCCATCATATCCATTGCGTCCATTCCATCCATCCTATCCATTGCGTCTATTCCATTCCATCCATCCATCCATCCATCCTATCCATTGCGTCCATCCTATCCATTGCGTCCATTCTATTCCGTCCATTCCATTGCGGCCTTTCCATCTATTCTATCCATTGTGTCTGTTCTATCCATTGCATCCATTCCATCCATTTCCTCCATTGCGTCCATTCCATTCCATCTATCCCATCCATTCTATCCATTGTGTCCATTCCATTCCATTCCAATTATTCCATCCATTCCGCTTGCTTCTATCTAGATGCGACTCAGGCTAACCAATCCCATCTAGGTGTGGCACACGCTAATAATCAGGATTCCAGCTAAATGTGGTACACACTAACATTCACAATTCCATTTAAGTGTGGCACATGCTATCTTTCACAATTCCATCTAAGTGTGGCGCTTGCTAACATTTCCCAATTTATCTAGATGCGACTCATACTATCTTTCACAATTACATCTAAGTGTGGCACTTTCTGATATTCATAATCCTATTTAGATGTGACTCTGGCCAACACTCCCAATCCCATCTAGGTGTGGCATATGCTAATAATCACAATTCCAGCTAAATGTGGTACATGCTAATATTCATAATACTATCTAAGTGTGACACACGCTGACAATCACAATTTCATCTAAGTATGGCACTTGCTGACATTCAACATCATATGATAATGATGCGTTATTTATATAGCGCCTTAATCCAAAGCGCTTTACAAAGCACATATTTTACATACAATATGACCCAACCGAAATTGGTACTCATTTATCGACCTCGGAAGGATGAAAGGCTATGTTGGCCTTGCCGGGATTCGAACCTGCGACCTGCAGATCACGCCGGATCAGAGCAGCAAGCGCTCAACCCACTGAGCCATTTTACCGGCTAATATCTTAGATGCGACGCAGGCTAATGTTCATGATCCCATCTCAGTTAGGCGCATGCTAACATTCACAATTCAATCTAGGTGTAGTACCTGTTAATCACTATACCAGCTAAATGTGGTACATGCTAACATTCAGAATTCTATCTAAGTGTGGCAAATGCTGATATTCACAATTCCCTCCAAGTGTGGCATTTTCTAAAATTCACAATTCCATCTGAGTCTGGTACAAGCTGATAATGACAGTTCTACCTGAATGCGACTCAGGCTAATTAATGTTTCACGATTCCATCCAAGTGTGGCACTTGCTAACGTTCACAATTATTGTGATGTCGTTCAATATACCATTGGAGTCACAGCGTTTTTATCGTATTACCCAGCCCTCGCATGTTCCAGCTCATAAAATATAACTACTCAGCTCCCTTTGGGTCAGTTTGTTATATAGTCACTGAGTTCCATTGCAGGATATATTAAATATTTCAGCAGAATCTCTGCCCAATAACTTTGCATGCCATCAGTAGAAACACACGTCAAGCACATTTTGCATAACTATCCCATAACTTCCATCCCCAACCCCCATTCCTCTCCCAATCAGAGGAGTGAACTTCCCATACCGAACAACCCAACATTTGCAACTTTGCATGGGGGACTGTTAGCTGACTACATCCCAGCATCAGCACAGCTAAGCATTACGTCTTCAGTACAGATTACGGGTGCATACTTTCCAAGTGTACAGTAACCAAGGTGGAAGATAGTAACATACTCTGCAGAGGTGGCGAAGTGCCACCACACAGGCATCCACTGCTTTCATCAGCATCTCAATTTGGATCCGTAAGCAAAAATATTGGGGGGGACAAGAGCATATTGACTGGGGTCACCCAGGGAAGTGTTTGTCTATATACCTCATGGCCTCCTCGGGCATGGTGAAGAAGTCCACTTTATTGCCATGTTCAATTCTCAGTTTGGCCGGGTAGAGCATAGCGTACTTCACGTTGAGGTCGCAGAGCCTTTTATTCGTCGCCATGAAGGATTTGCGTTCTTGTTGCACCAATATCAAAAAGTCTGAATATAGGTGGATCCGATTGGAGCCCAGCAGCAGTTCGCCCTTGGCTCTTCCGGCTTGCAGGGGCGTGTTTCTGTCCCGGTAGTTTAGCAGCCGGGTTATTATTCAATGAGATGGGGCTATGGGTTTGGGCTTAGGAGCAAGTGTGCGATGGGCCCATTCTATTGCAAGTTGTGGTGACAGTTTAGGGGCATCCAGCAATGACATTAGGGTTCCCTGCAAATATTCTTCCATTGTCGACCTCCAGCTATCCGATTATTTGCAGGTTATTGCGTCATGATATGGGTTCAAGGTCATTTTTCTTTTTGCCAATGGATAACACTTGTTTCAAGAGTGAGGCGATGTCTGCTCTTAGGGATATGACCTCATCTTCCGTAGTGCCAACACTAGTCTCCAATTACACGATACGCGCATCGGATTTCTCCATTCGTGATTTAATTGAGCCGATTGTGCTGCTCATGTCTTCTCATTTGGTGGGTATGGCAGTGAACCTGTCCCGCATGTACTCCATCATATGGTGAAGTTCACTGGGTTTGTGTTGTTCAGTCACACCACCAGTCTCCTCACCGGCGCCATCCGCCCCACTCCGGCACTTTAGGCACAGGCTTGGCGAACATGTTAATTGAGCTCTGTTTTTTCACAGCTACTTTAGTCACTGTATATTTGCTGGTCTGAGGCAGGAGCACAGTGTGCTAGTAGTAGGGGAGTGAGGGGGTCGGGGGGGGAAGAGGCCTGCAACGTAACTGCTGTAATATTTAGATAGGTATCTTGTAAGCTTTGCAGAGGTTCTGTAGCATGTAGTTGCTGTGCACCGAAGTGAGGTTTGGTCACTGCCACAGGGGTCTGCCAGACGAGTTTAGTGACGTGTGCAGAAGGAGAGGGTGCTGTTATTCACTTGAAGACTGCCTTATTGTTACCCACAAGCCTATCGTGATGTGAAGTAGTTGGTATGTGGAGGCAGCGTAGCGCAGTGTGCACCGAGGGACAAGGAGTGGTTGTGTCACTATGGAGTCAAGCAGTTCACTAGTTGGTGTGAGACAGTTGCCATGGCTGGGAAGCCAGGGCAGCGGCAACTCTTTTCAGCCGCGGCCCTCCAAGGTTGGTTTTCTAAGCAGCAGTGTAGAGGCTAGCAATCCCGCGGCTTTTGGGTCACCATCGCTGGTGGGCCGGCACCCCCCCCGCACTCCTATCACAGCACGTCCCATGCAAGATAGCTTTGGGCGGCGTGTCCCCAGTCAGTCATGCCAGGCAACAGATTTCCCCACTCACATTTGCCGCTGGTACAATCAGTGCCGACAATGATCTTACTGAACGCAGCGCAACACCGGAGGGGCTGCCAGTTTCGGGAGTAGCAGGGGGAGCAGTCCGGAAGGAGCATCCATGTGGGGGTTGCCGGGAGGTAGCGCCACCAGTATCCGGTTGCCTTGCAAAGATTGTTGTGCGGTGCCTTTACACACAGTGGTTGTATGCTGCAGGAAGAGGGCGGGGCGCGCGGGTCAGTCGCCTCATGCCGTCAGTCCCTATGAGTGTCGAGGGTCACAGAGGCGCTGTGCGAGGATCAATCGGGGTCAGGCTCGGCTATTAGCCATGTAGATGTACCTCGGGCTGGGAAGCTCTTATTTATTCTGTATCACACCCTGGAAAGCAGGATATTCGGCACGATGTAATGCCGGGCTGCAGATCTCCTCACTCAGACGGCCATCTTCATCAAAGGAAATGAGAATCAAATCTAAATTTACACCCGAACTGATACCAGAAAATCTAATAGATGCCTTCTACAAATCAGTGACTAAGGACTTGAATGAGGAATTCGATGCAAAAAACAAGAGGAAGAATATTGACAATCTGTTGCAAACAGAAAGAAAAGCACTTCAAGATTTACAGCAAGATCCTAATTTGACCATCAAGGCAGCTGATAAAGGTGGAAAAATAGTAATAATGAACCGGGAAGATTACATAACAATGGCTTGCAATCATCTAACAACACCCCAATGCTATATAAAATTACTATCAAATCCAAAAGTGGAAATCGTCAAGGAACTTAGAGAAGCAATCCCAGACTGGCACCGTAAGGGACTGCAGACAGATGAGGAGAAACAGGCACTGGAAATTAAACATCCTATATTACCAACAATATATTTTCTACCAAAAGTCCACAAAACCTTTGACCTTATTCCGGAAGGGAGACCTATTTTGAGTGGAATAGGCTGGGCCACTGTCAATATGGCAGAGTACATTGATCACATTCTCAGACCCAGAGTCAATGCAACCAAATCATTTCTCAAAGACACAACAGCAATTATTAACAAACTAATAGAAGTGGAATGGCAACCAGAATACATCTTGGCCACATGGGACGTCACAGCATTATATACATCAATCAAATATGAGACAGCTTTAGAGGCTATAGACTACACTTTTTCCCAGGACACAGCATCCAATTACCAATCCACACAGATGCTTAAAGAAATGCTGCTTCCAACATTGAAAAATAAGGTCTTTCTTTTTAACAAGGAATTCTACAGGCAAACCCGTGGCGTAGCTATGGGTGTGAAATATGCCCCAGCCTTGGCAAATCTTACAATGGCCATGTATGAAGACAAACATATATATATTCAGATGGAGATTATGAAGACAGAGTTGTTCTATGGAAACAATACATAGATGATGTTTTTCTCATCTGGAAGGGAACCGACAACCAACTCCAAGCATTTAGACAAAGAGCCAATCAGAATTCTTTCGGAATACAATTTACTGGCACCTCCAGCACATCAGAGGTCAATTTTGTGATAGAGGAATACCAAGTGATGACTAAAACTTATAGGAAAGCAACAGAGGCAAACTCGACCCTGTTCTCAACAAGTTGTCACTACAATTCAGTAATCAAAAACATCCCTAAAGGGGAGTTCATTCGAGCTCGAAGGAACTGTTTTATAGGAAAGCAACAGAGGCAAACTCGACCCTGTTCTCGACAAGTTGTCACTACAATTCAGTAATCAAAAACATCCCTAAAGGGGAGTTCATTTGAGCTCGAAGGAACTGTTTGGCAAAAGCAACCTTTGATGAAGAATGCAAATTGCTCTCAAATCGCTTTTTAGCCCGGGGATATGCTAGAAAAACTATTATAAAAGCACGAGAATAAGCAAACAAAATAAACAGAGAAAACACACTTATGAGCAGCAAACAAACCAGTGGGCAGCCTGAATGAATAAGATTTATTACAACATATTGTGCCAACAATGCTACGTTGCGAAAAATGTTGAAAAAGAATTGGGACCTTTTGAAACTAGATCCTCATATTAAAGATTTTATTGAAGACAGACCAACAGTGACATTTACAAGAGCAAAAACTTTGAAGAATATTCTGAGTCCGTCAATGTTACCAGAACTAAAACATGTAGAAAATAGCTCATGGCTACCACAGCTACCTATAGGATTCAAGAAATGCGGCTCATGTTCTATGTGTCAATATGCAAGGGACAATACAGAAGTGTTTGAAGACTCATTTGGCACTAAACATACCATTACGGACATCATTAACTGTAAAACAACATTTGTAATTTATGCAATAATCTGCCAGTGCAAAAAAATGTATATTGGAAGTACTATTCGAGAGATGCGAATAAGAATCAGGGAACATATCTCAAGCATTGGAAGTCAAAATGCCAACCTATCGCTGGCATCCCACTGGCAACAGAATCACCAACTAAGCAGTAAACAAGACATCCGATTCTTGGGCCTAAAAAAAGTGAGTCTAGGACCCAGAGGAGTAAACCAAGAATTGAAACTGAGACAAGAAGAATCAAAACTAATTTGCCGATTTCGGACAGTAGAACGAGGACTTAACTTGGACAACGAAATGTCTTCTTTCTTATGTAATTAGAACATGTTCCAATGCCCATAAAGGAACCATGGGGAACACTGATAATAGTGTGAATTATGTGTTTGTAATCATCTTGCAGCGCTTTAAAGTTCGCATCTACCTCTCTTTTTTAAATTCACAAGTACAATTAGAGAGCTTTCCCCGGATTATTGAAAAAGAACAGCTATGATCCCGAAAAATTCAAGTTAAAATTGGTTTTGACACCATATCGGTTTTTTGTAAATATGAGAACTACAATTCAAGTTGGACTATTAGTATGTATTTTGAGGCCCCCTCTTTTTTCATTAATGAGTTCGAAAAATTAGGAACATAAAATTAGGAGAACAAAGTTCACACAATTCCTACAAAATAAATACTTATTTTACTTATAGTTTGTGCTCTTAATATGCACCATAATTCGTACTATACTGTAAACATGAATGTAATGTAGTTTAGTACACTAATTAGAACGAATTTCGGCAGGTACAAAACAATTGGGGATGAATCAATGTAGTTAATCAATATTAAGTAGTATTTGCCCAAAAGATGGTGTCCATAATGGAAAGCGAGAAGGGACCAACACGGTCGTCCGGGTAACAGTAACCACAACAATATAGCCCTCCATTTTGGATCTGCTTACGAACGCGGACAGTTTTGTACGGGGCAGACAAAATGATCAATAGAGCTAAGGTATGCGAAACACCACGTCTGAGCCGCAGCCCATATGGCACTTTTAACTATTACACTGCAGGCGGCATACTATTCTGAAGAACGTGATGGGAAAGCGCATCCGTGTTTATTTAATGTTTCCCTCGAACTAGCCTGATGTCCGATGTGTAGACTGATTAACCTAGCAGAGCTCACGGGCACACTGCAACAATATCAACTAACGAAATGACAAGACTTTCCATAGAATATATAGCGGAAGGCATTTAACCGTAAACTATCATGTGCATCATACATGCGCTTTTGAAAACACAAAAATCACAGCATTGCATTAATAACAGTAACTTAAACATTAGCTAAAGTAATTAAGAGCAAAATAACAGAATGTAACCTAATTCAGAATAACTAAATCACCAGACAGCAGATAAAGATGTATGGAATCTTATTACCACAAGTTTATTTGACAGGCAGGGATTGATCCCATGACTGAAAGGCGACGTTCCAAATTTACAAAACACTACCATTGGGTAAGAACGTTTTTATAAACACTTCAATATATATGACATGAATCAATAGAACATTATAATCATTATACTCCTTTTGTTGATTTCTCTCCCACCTTTTCATCTGTATTTTTCAACATGTGGTATGTTTTCATCCTAACCAATCCTTCCCTATCCCCCTCCTTGTTTTCTGTGTTCATATGCAATCTACTTATCAAAATGGTGATATAATTGTGTTTGATTGTTATTATGTGTCAATGATGATGCTTTAACATTCAGCACTTATTTGAAAAAGGCGGCTGAGTCCGTTGAAACACGTGTTTAAAAAGGAACGCGGACAGTTTCGTACGGTGCAGACAAAATGCTCAATAGAGGCAGGGATTGATCCCATGACATATTTAAACATGCTGAAAGGCGGCGTTCCAAATTTACAAAACACTACCATTGGCCCCGATTTGAAAAAGGCAGCTGAGTCAGTTGAAACACGTGTTATCGTAAAAGGGCACCTGTTCACATAAATATAGTACTTTATAATCATAATCCTACTGAGTGGAGATCTTATTTGTTTTTAAACTGTGGCGCATGAATACAAGAGGTGTAACTTTAACCATACTATTCTTTCTTTGAAAACAGAGTAGAGGAGCCAATATTTCTCCTTAGTTACCCTACACATGCGACAAATCTATTGCTTTAATGAGGGCGCTGAGGTCTAATCCCATAAGTGTCCACTGAAAAGGTTCCTCAATCAAATGTACCCCTTCTGAAGAAGGCTTATTAAAACTGACTGTTAAATGAATTGATGGTTGTTTGATCAAGAGACCTTGAGTGTGGGTGTTTGTTTGGATGCTTGTCACTGTGAATCTCTGTGTGGCTCCCCTGCTGCTCACATTGACTACACAGGTGCAAGTATCAACTCTGCACAGGTGAGGCCCTGCACAAGACCCTCCTGGGTTCCTTATTTATTTTTATTTTTTTAAAGATTGAGAGGCCCGGTGTACCTCCTAGTACCGGCGCCGACGTGGTTCTTTCTCCCCGTTCCCCCCTCCCTCCTCCCAGACAGCCCCGGCCCTTGGTTGGCCTAGAAGCTGTGTGTACAACGGCCTAGAGCCCTCACTCGCCGTGCAGACGCCATTCCATCAGGCGCTGCACATGTGAGTGAGGCCCTGCACAAGACCCTCCTGGGTTGCTTATTTATTTATTTTTTAAAGATTGAGAGCCCCGGTGTACCTGCTGGTACCGGCGTCCACGTGGTTCTTTCTCCCCGTTCCCCTTTCGCTTCCCATTCCTCCCCTCCTGCCTCCCAGACCACCCCTCACCTCGATTGGCTCACTCTACACTATTAAAGCCATCTCCCCAGGGCAGCCCTCTACCCGGCAGCCCCTGCGGCGAAGGGCCCAAAGGCCAAGGGCGGCTCCAACAGAGGCGGCTCCACAAAGTGTCTGCAGGTGTCCGCAGGGGAAGCCAAGGAAGGCAGCAGACACCAACAAAACTGAGTGGGCATGGGTGGGGTGTAGAGCAATTACTCTACTCCAGAAAGCCCCTGTCACTCTACCTTTCCTTCCATAGCGTAGACTGCCATACACTTTAATAATACATACTTAGGAAGACGTGTGACCACTGTAAATGGATTGTAAATGTTGCCTTGTGATGCATATGCTAGTGCCACACATGTAGGGAACTGAACTTTAGCTTGCGTCGCATCTAGATAGAAATTTGACTGTTAGCATGTGCCACACTCGTTTGGAATTCTGTAGCTTGCGTCGCATCTTGATAGAAATGTGATTCTTAACATGCACAAAACTTAGAATTCTAAACCATGGCTTGCGTCGCATCTAGATGGAAGTGTGACTGTTAGCATGTGCCTCACTCAGGATTCTTAACTTTGGCTTGCGTTGCATCAGATAGAAATGCAAATGTCAACAAGTACCGCACCTAGATGGAATCCCATAAATGCAATGGACAGCAATGCCAACTAACCAACCAACAATTCCATCCCTCTGCATACACCTCTCAAACTCTAACCAAACACAAACACAAGCCTAAAACGCAGCAATCCGCACAAACTTCACAACAATGCAACAACAAAACAAACCACACAGACTTGCAGAACAGCACACGACTACGGACCATAAAACACCACAAGCCCAGCCAACGGACCCAGCGGGCTGAGGCTGCCAACAGCACATCACTGCTCTCTTACACGTTTCCAGCTTACTCCAACTAACCCACCCCCTCTACTCCCCTTTTTCAGAGCCGCCAGAGCGCCAGGGGACCACTTCGGTACCGTGCACGAACATTAACATATTTGCAAATGTCATTTATTTGTGAAAGGTTGTGAATTCTGAATTTAACGAACTGATTTCTGTTAGATATTCAAGTATTCATTGATTGTGTAACAAGATTGAGATGAAACGGTTATATGAATGTTTTAATTTTGTTAGAGAATGTTTTCCTCCTATGTTATTTTAAGTAGTGCTTATTGCAGATAGCGAAAGGTGTGAGATTAAAGCCAAACGCTAAATACATTATTTTATTTTTTTTAGCAAAAAAGTGCCATGCGTCAAAGAATTGGCTATTCAAATACATGGTAATTAATTAAAACAATGACCTTTTTGAATATGGTTTGTTTAACTAAATTGCACAGGGTTGCCGTAACAAATATCCAGCTCTGGCTTTACGTGAACAAAAGTGCATTCTGGGACATGTAGTCTCGGATACCTTCAACTGAAGCAAATAGACAAACAAACCAGAATAGGGCGCTTTAAAAAAAGATAGATCTGTGCGCCATCCATAGTTGTGTAATACAACACTTGACCAGCTAGATAAGGCACTCTCCCAGGAAGCTTTTCAGCAGGAAGCGCAATTACTTCAGAGAAAACGATCCACCCGCACCCAAACCCTCTGCTGAAGTCCATTGAAATCAAACGTATACAGCAGAAACACTTGGACACACCGCAATTATGGTTAAAGACACGCACCTGGACTTATGTGTTAGTTTCTCCTACGGAGCCGTAAACAATCATTAAGCGGTTTACAGATTTTATAATGATGAACGGAGGTTCAGACCCTCTAGTTCCCATCAGAGAAAAGGACCCTAGCAACGCTCCGCCTCCTCCTCGTCACGTGAGTTCCACGTTACGCTCTGGCCACGTACATCGCTGTTTCTTAAGCTAACTCTTGAGGATCGGTCTGCTCTGCCTCCTTCTGTACCTCGTGATGATTACTCGAGCGGGAAGCGGTCCTACCTCAGTGGCTAAAGGGCCCCTGCATTCCTTTCAGATTGATTACAGGGCGGGTGATGTAGGTGTTTCTGTGCCAATGTGCAATAAACCAGTTTACGTTCTGGCACTTGGACTATTTTCTTAGACGGGGTGGGGGGCAGATGACGATGTGTCTATTCAGCGTTTTGGGAGGGAGGTATTCGAATTGTGGAAATTGGAAGATTGTTGCATTTCTCCTGTTAAGAGGGCAGATTTGGTATTTGTGGTTCTGTGCAAAAGGCACTTGTCATACATGCCAATCCTCCCAATTAAGGCGCGAGAGTCCCGATTTTCAATTACAAATAGTACTAATTTTTACTTTCTCCCATAGCTCTCAACCATTTATGTTGCAAGGGTGGGTGAAATCACCCGATTTTGTTTTTGGCGGCTGAGACGTCCATTGGAATGAATGGGCGTGCAGGAGGCTTGGCGGGTGAGTCAGCCCTTTACAAGGGGGTTGACACCCGCCAAAAGCGTGTGAGTTGAGAGCTATGTTCTCCAACCTAAAATAATTTCAACACCAATGCAATCCTATGGGAGAATTAATTTCTCCCGCATTCTGTAACGGAATCTCCCACTCAGGTGCTTCCGAATGTTGGCATGTATGACTTATGGTCCTGTGTAGAGGCACAATTTGTCTACAGCTCTTAACCTTTCGAATCCAAGGGGGGGTGAAAACTTTGTTTTGAGCCGGTGGGCGTTAATTGAAGGTAATGAACAGATAATGAGCTTAGCGGGTGAGTGAACACTGTCATACATGCCAACATTCCGACGTACCTGGGAGGGAGATTTCATAAAAGAAATCGGGAGACAACAATTTTCCCATAGGAACGCATTGGGAAAATAATTATTTTAGGCGGGAGAACATGCAAAATAGCAATATTTTTCACTGTAAAATCGTGTGTCTCTCTCCTAAATCGGGAGGGTTGGCATGTATGCACTGTTCCTGGCAGGCATACTTGCCAACCCTACCGATTTAGGCGGTAGGCTACGGCTTTTTAAGCCCTCCTACCGATTTCGGTGTTTAATCCTACTACTAATTAAGGTCTCACTGTCTGTCATGTTTCTTTATGGCTACCCAGGCGCTGGTGTCTCAAAGTGAGATCAGACACAGCTAGTAGCTTAAACTGCAGATAAGAAAGAGTTAAAGCTGTCATTTCATCTGGGTAGACTACGCCGACCACGCGTCTAGAAACACCCCTGAGACTTGTGCAAAAAAGGCAAACTTTCAGGAGCAACAGACAGCGCTCCCCACTGAAATTCAAAGTAATCCTGTTCCTGCTACTGAGCCGAGTGAGCAGCCACAGGATGCGCCTGGGCTGAGGCTGTAATCGTGCAACACTGAGGAAGCACCTCGGCCCCTGGAAAAAGCAAGGATGCCTGGACGCGTGCTTGGGAAGCCCAAATGAGACAGCCGAACCCTTGATTAGAGGCAACCAAAAGTGCAACAGAGAAGCTCGCAACGGTGCGGCTGCCGACATAAAACTTCTGCCTCTGTTTAAAGTGTTTTGTATTCTGAAAGTTGTTGTGGCAAACGCGACTTTAAATAAAGCTGTGGAGTGGACTGGAACTGCTGAAATCAGTTGTACTAGACCCCAGAGGTGCACAGTCATGTGCGGACTGCAGTGCTCTGCAAGTTGTACACTTTACAGTCCAGGGTGACTGGCGAGCCCCTTCCTGCACCTTAACACTGTGAACAAGAAAGCAAACATAGCTGGCATAGACAGGTAGTACAGCAAGCAAGGTTCACTCCCCTTCGCTTTACCTGACCCCTTCTCTCTCCTTTCTTTACCTCTCTGTTTCCACTCCCTCTTTCTTTACCTTCGACCTGCCTCTTCTCTTTTCTTGCCCCCTCTCACCATTGTTTCATCCCCCGTCCCTCCCTCCGGCAGCGTCTGTTTAGCATGCCTCTTATTTGCAAACCAAAACAGTAGTAACATGATTCAAGCAAACTGGGGGGCGCGCCCTGTCATAAAAACACACAACTGTCACTTTGTCAGTACGGTTCGGTTGAGATTTTACAATTTTTTAAAAGCGCCTTAGTTTAGCCTGATTTCCTAGCCAGTATATTAACGATATGATATTATGTGGCTCGTTTAACAGTGCGTGCCTGTACATACTGTTTCTAGGCGCGACAAGACAAGGGAGGGAAGACAGAGGGAACAAAACAATACAATCTTAAAAGGCCTTGTGTCATTCAGATCGTGCAATTGCGGGGGGAGGAGGAAGGGGAGAGTGCAAGAACCGGTAAGTGCCTGGGGGGGGAGGGTGTTATTACTCCTCGATACATGTGTGGGGGAGCATTATCTAGCTACACTTATTGTAAAGTGTTAGCTAAAAATGTAGATCTCAGGGACAGTGCATAACCAAATAAATACATGTATAATGCCATTTATTTAGGAGTTTTCCATAGTGCTGTACGTCATCTTGCAATCGTTTCTGGGTGCTGAGCGTGGTAAAAAAATCATAAAAAGCATAGGAAAGCAAATCAGTTATGCTGCTGGAACAGCACCGTTTCGACAGCTGTGTTACCACGAGCTTCCTGAAGTAGAAGGTTGGGCTGAGCCTCCATATTTTGATCATTTTAATGGCCATGGGGGATCAAATTTGGAAAAAGCACAGCCTCTCAACATGCACATCATGGTCCCAGGTGTTGGGCACGGCATTAACAGTCCATTAATATTAGGTGCGGAATATCCACTTGCTCGTCTTTCATGATGATGCTCAGAGTGGATGTGTGCCATTAATGTGTTTAAACAGACTTAAAACAGCTCATATGCTGGTCCTGTTTGAGCGCTGTGGTGCTGCCAGCTCAGGTAATACTATACTAGATTGTGGTTAACATAACAGGAATTGTCCTCTACCAGAGCAACTTTCCTGGCCATTTGCAGAGCACAGTACCTTAGATATCTTTTGGTTACTCTGGCCAGGGGGCCAGCTTGCACGTGCTCTGGGCCTTTGTTTTAATTAATCACGCCGCTTCAGGTAATAATGGGACAGAATGACTTTCTGCAGACTGCCTCTGCTTACCCGGATTGCACCATTCATTAATACGGGCCGGGGCCAGGATATTTACCGGCTCGTCCTGTCTGGCTCCGGTGCTGGCCGGCATGCTCAGCACAGCATGCCAGTTAAGTTCTTCTGCCCGGGCTGCCTGGCTCATGCAGGTCACAGTCAAAGACCAATTTTGGGAATGCAAGTGTGTAGTACCATGAAGGAGAGACACCTCGGAAGGCACTGCTTTAGGTCTGTTTGGGAAGGCACATGTTGACTTTGCTCGCTGTACAGTGAAGAAGGAAAAGTTTTAGGACATTTCCTTGGTAAATGGTTGCCACCTGATCGTCCACGTCCGACTGCATGTTGAAGAAATGTATAATCCCCTGTATGTAGTCCATCCGGGTTATGGACTAAAGGATAGAGCAATATATTTGTTTCTATATTAATTCTGTTCTAGGGATTGCCTTACAAGCTGCATTTGCAGAAGCCCGTGCGGCCATCACTTCCCCTGGGGCATAGAAGTGTTATCACTTTGTTGACTTTTCACACCGATTTCCTCCACTGTAGGCACTTGGTGGCACAGAAGGGTTTACAACTTTTCTGTGTGTATTTCCTGTTTCAGCTCCCTGGCCATCTCGTGATAACCATTATGTTGAACTTTCCTGTGATCTCTTCAAGGCCATATGTCACTTAGACCATTTCCTGTGATGTCATAAGGTCAAGTTAACGTGACATAATTTCCTGTGATGTCATTATGCTAATGACTATTTTTGAAACTTTGAGATTCCCTACAGATTTTTGGTCACAAAATGTTGGCATGTATGTGGCAGGTGACACCTGCCAAAAGCGTGTGTTGAGAGGTGTGTGGCAGAGGGGGTTTTGTGAATTTGTCATGTGCAGCAGAGGGGTCAGATCTCTTGTTCACAGAGTGTGAAGTTTGTTGTACTACATATGGGGCTTTGACCTGTGCATTGGGTCTGTGAAGATTTGTCCTGTGCAGAGAGGTGTGTGGGGTTACCCTTCACAGGGGTGGTTATTTGTGGATTTGTACGGTGCAGCAGAAGGGTGGAGTGTTGCTTGACCTAGACAGGGCTAAAGGTTTAAGTATTTGTCCTTTGCAGAGGGACTTGTTTGTTTGCAGATAGCAGATTTCTTGTGATGCTACGCAGTGAGGGAAATTTGCATTAAACTTGGGTCACATTTTGGGATTGAATCATGTGCTTAGTGCTTTCCATGTGGCTATGAAACAGTTTGTGGCTTAAACTGTATACGTAGGTTTATTTTGTGCGGCAGGAGGGCAAAGGTGTTTATAGAGGACGGTTGGGTGGTGCTTGCAAGGGAATCGCCCAAATGCCTTTTAATAAAGGAACATATAAAAAACATTTAAATGACCTGCTATGATACAGACCAAGCCTTTCCTCATTATGGGATCTCATCTATATGTAATGACTGTGCATCTCTCTCGCAACACCTTTTACTTATAATGTTCCATGGCATGTATCAACTTATCTACTATTCAACTTCTCCTTCTTCTCGACCTATCCTAATTTCTCTCATGTCCATCCTTCTGCATAACATCATTCTAAATTCTACACTTTGCCATCTGCCGTTTTTACCAAGACTGGTATGGTATCTGACCACCAACATCTTTCCTGTGGCCTTGGTAGCTTTTTCCTAACCCACAACCCTACTGGCACGAGTGGGGCACTCTGAACGCCTACTCTTGTCGTGAATGTCCTTGTTTCTCCTTTGCTTGAACCTAATGTTATGATCTTTGAGCAGGGTTCAATCCCTGATAAGTGGATTGCACACTTCTGTAGCATTTTTCATGATGGGCACGCAATGGAGGTTCCCTCCCGGGTAACGGGAAGAGGTGGTGAAATAGTATTCTCCAGGGAGGAAATTGAGACCAGTGTAAAGGCGCTGTCGGCAGGGAAGGCAGCCGTGCCGGATGGCCTGCTGTTGGACTATCTAAACTGGAGCCATGTTTGGTGCTCCAACATCTTGGTATAACATCTGAATGTAATTTCCAGTTCTGGTGTTACTCCATTCTCCTGGCACAAGGCAATAATTGTGTCGATTTTCAAAGAAGGGCTCCACTTTCGATCCCCACTACATCTCCCTATCTCCCTGCTGGATATTTCTAGCAATATGTTTAATAAACGTCTTAAAAAGAATGGACGAGTGGGTGACTACTAATGCCCTACCGCACAATCAAGCAGGGTTTACGGGTGGTTTCTCAACTATTATTGCTTAATCCTGAACATGCACGTTGAGAAGTATTGTGCATTGAGGGGGGGCTGGTTTTATATGGACTTCTTGCGTCCGGACAAGCCCTACGACTCAGTCAAAGGGGAGATCCTGTGGCAGAAATTACACAATATATGAAGGTGCCACCAGACGTTCTGTATCTGATTTTGAGCCATTTGAACACTGTCGCAGCATTTCGGGTAAGCCCAACGGGGGCATTTACGAAGCAATTCCCCACAAATCAAGGGGTTAAACAGGACTGCTCTTTGGGGCTGCTTTTATTTATTTTATTTCTTGCTCATTTTAATCCTCTATTTTTGGGACTAAAGGTAAGCCCCGCATTTGTGGAGAAGATGCCCTTTGCATCACTGCTATACGTGGATGACACTGCTCTTATTGACCAACACCTGCAGGGTTACAGTGCAGCCTTGAGTAAGCTGCCAATTGTTTCAAGCGTGAAAACCTAAAACTAAATATAAAAAACCCAAATAATGTTTTTTGGTAAAGGCAGGATGAAGTCTTAACTACTCCTGGTTACTAAATGGGGAAAAACATCGAGGTGGTGGGTTCTTTTTGAGACGTAGGTTTAGTTTTTGAAAGCAGTGGAAAGTGGGGTAGACTCATGGAGGTGACTTGTGTGAAAGCAAAGACTAGGTTGGGTGTTTTAGTAAGTTTTTATCATAAGTATGGAGGGTCCGGCAAATGTTTAAGGGTGTATAAGTGCAAGGTGGGGAGTGTGCTATTGCATGGCAGTGAACTGTGGGGGCACCTAAAGTTTGACAAAATGGAGGTCATTCAAAATGGAATTTTAAAGAGACTGACTGGCCTCCAAATTGTGCTCTATTTAGAACTGGCGATCCCTAAGTTTGTAACACAGGCTAAAAACAGGTTTGGATGCTTTTTTTCTGAAGTTATTTCGGGCCGAACTCAACAACCATTATATGCATTACATCTCTGAGGACTGGTAAAATCCCCCTCTTGCCCACAGTTCAGATGGTTCTATGAGGGTTTTAAATTCCTGAGGAAATGTGATGTTTCTTTGAGTGCATTGCAATGTGCAGGGCTGCCGGCGTTGAAATCCACCCTTACAAGGCGCGAACTCTAAGACGACCTGGCAGAGTACCTGAGAGGAGTTGTTCCCTGAGCTTGTTCCCCTCTGAGGAGCAGCATTGTAGGTGGGTGAGGGGGGAAAGGGAGGGTGGGGCTTGAGCGTAATCCCTTCTCCTGACTGTTGGTGCCTGATTGTAATGGCTTGTCTAAATATGCTCCGACTGAGGGGGCAGACTCATCGGACAAAGGTTGACCAGGATAAACTTTGCTCCTGTGGACCTGCTGTTAATGAGGATCTGTGCCACTTTTTGCTGTTTTGTAAGTGGTACCTGGGTTTACGGAGGGCTTGTTTGAGGCCCTTTGGTGTGAATAGCATTTGGAATTGTATGGGGGCTCTACATTTTATATTGAATTGCACTAACTTGAATTTTATTTTAAATGTTTGTAATTATGTGAGACTGGTTCTGTCCCGGCAGACGGTTCACCTGCATATTCTTCCTCCTTGTGGTTGGAGGGAGTCTGGTTGGGCCTGGCTGGGGAGGTGAGGGGCTGGTTAAAGTCTTTTTATATCTGTATCGGGAACGGGAAATTTGTTTACATTTTTGTGGATGTTGAGAAATCTGAGCTAATAAAGTGACTGACGTATGATCAATCACCTTGATGCATTCTTATGGAACTAGCGTTTGTTAGCCACGCTGGAATCAATGTTTTCTCCCCCTGCTAAATTGGGATAGCAGCCATTCTAGGCAAGGTGCAATGGCTGTTGGCACTAAAGATCACCACAGTGAGGAACAACAAGTCACTGCTCAGCATGATGTCCTGTATCTACCTGGTCCGACTCTGCAGGTTGCGGATGCGACCGCTCCAGGAATTCCTAGACTCCCGTTGGATCCAGGTGTCCAGAATCTTCAAGGACTGGTTCGCGCTCGTCGAGGAGTTCTGTTGAGCGATAACCACAGACATCCAGAGCCCTCCATACCAGGAGACGGTTACGACGAACACTTCCCTGGAGGGATGGGGAGCACACACCGGATGTCTCCACGCTAGAGGAGTGTGGCTGCCGGAGGAGAAGACGCTACACCTCAACGTCCTAGAACTACGGGCTGTGTTTGGGGCCCTCAAGTCATTTCTTCCATCCCTCAAGGGCACAGTAGTAAGGGTCTTAATGGACAATACCACCACAATGTTTTACATCCGGAAGCAGGGGGGCACCAGACACCCTGCACTCTCCAGAGAGGTGCAGGAGTTGTGGCACTAGGCTGTCGCCCTGAGGATGTTACTCCTTCCATTCCACCTAGAGGGAATTAAAAACACTGTTGCCGACTCCCTCAGCAGGGAGCTGCGCTCTTGCTACGAGTGGAAGCTTTGGCAGGATCAAGTGGACAACCTCTTCCTCAGGTGGGGCAGACCCCAGATCGATCTGTTTGCGACGACCACCAAGTTCCGGAGGTTCGCCAACAGGTTCCCCCAGCCGGGGAGCATGAGGGAAAAATTCTCCTTCCCTTGGAAAGGCCTGTTCCTGAAAGCGTTCCCTCTGTTACCGCTGCTACTACGAGTCATCCGTCAACTCAGATGGTGCTGGTGCAGGATGATCCTCGTCGCGCCAGGATCACTGAACCTGAAGGCCTTGGTCCTGCAGCATTAGAGATCAGTGGTTACGAGCTGCCGCGGACTGCAGGGAGGTCTGTGCTAAGGCCAGGGCGTCTTCGACTCTTAAGTGTTAGGGACACAAATGGAAGTGTTTTGCGACTTAGTGCAAGTCGCAGAAGATTAACCCGCTGAGGTTCACAGCCCCCAAGTCCTTCCGCACTTGCTGTCTTTGGCTAAGTCGTGGCTGGCGCACTCCTCCATCAAGGTGGCGGCTATCACCTGCTACATCAGGTCTCTGGGGTGGTCTTCTCTGTCGCACCGTCTAGTGAAGTAGTTCATCAAAGGATTGTTCCATTAGTTCCTACCGGTGAATGCACCTGCCCTGGTGTGGGAACTCAACGTGGTGCTGATTAGGCTCATAGTGGCCCCATATGAGCCGATGCATCAAGCTCCGCTCAAGTTTCGGTCTTGGAATACAGCTTTCCTCGTGGCCATCACCTCTGCCAGGAGAGTAGGTGAGATCCTGTCCTGCAAGTGGCCTTACTTGACTTTCCACAAGATGAGGGTGGTGCTGTGGACGTACCCCTCTCCTTCATGCCCACGGTTCCGTCAGAATTTCATCTCAATGAGCCCTTGCTGTTACCTGTTTTTTTTCCGACACCTGCGTCGCCGGCTGAAAGGACTTTGCAATCGCTGGATGTGGCTCAAGTGCTGAAGTTTTATGTGGCCCGCACAAAGAGTTTCTGGAAAACATCTCAGCTTTTTGTGAACTTAGATCCTGTGAAGCATGGGAAAGCCCTGTCCAAGGCTTCCATCTCCAGATGGCTCTACGGCTGCATCACTCATTGTCACCGGTTGGCAAACAGAACGCTGCCTGGCTGACCGAGAGCTCATTAGACCAGAGTAATCGCTGCGACGACAGCGCTCATGTCTGGTGTGCCCCTGCTGGACATCTGCACAGCTACTACGTGGAGGTCTACGCACACCTGTATGTATGTACTGCTGTGTATTCTTTATTCATGAGCATGTGAATCCATGCCAGACCCCATGCTGGAGAAGGAACAAGTTACTTACCTGTAACTGTTGTTCTCCAGCATGAGTCTGGCATGGATTCACATGCAAACTCTCCCTCCTGCCCCTCTGCGGCTCTTCTTGGTCATACTGCCACTTTCCGTGCTACCAAATCTGAAGATGGCTGGCACAGGAGGGGCTTAGGGAGAGGGCAGTCATTGGCTGGGGGCAGTATGACCCAGAGCTCAGTGATTGGTTTATAGGAGAAAGACAGTTTATAAACGAAATTAAAACTGTTTGTTCTTTTACTGAAGATTCCCAGCCTGACGACGGGGAATATAAATGAGCATGTGAATCCATGCCAGACCCATGCTGGAGAACAACAGTTACAGGTAAGTAACTTGTGCCATCCTTGCGATTAGCAGACCATCAGAACATGCAAGAGATGAGGTGATGGGTAGCGGGCATACTGCGATTACAGGCTACCCAGGTGTCATGACGCCAACGCAGGACTTGTTGTTGAAGCTCCGGGATAGGTATCATCAAATGTTTTTCTGTAAAGACAAGCCCAGCGGTAACTCCATATTCTTGTCTGTCAAGGGTGTCTTACACGGACCCTCCAATGAAGGCTTCTTTAACCTTCTTAAGGAAGGATGGTGTAGTGTAGATAAATACTTTATCCTTCAAGAGAACTTCAGAAGGAATATCCTTGGATTCCAGGGTGGTATTGCAGCGAGATGGGGCCTCAGCAATAATGTTGTTGCTTCCCAGAATGTAAGTAACAGTGAGATCATACTGTGAGAAAGAATATGCCCCTCTACCCTTGCCACTGTTTCGACATTGTATTGTAGCAGGATTAATAAAGTGCAACAAGGGCTTGTGGGCGCGTGTGACATTCGAGTGGCTGAAGGACTCTCAGATTTCTGTGGTTCGTTCTGATTTCAAATTTGTGTGTGGCACCTAATAGGAGGTTTCTCCATTCGGTACAAGTGTTTCATGGCAAGCAGTTCTTTTTCAACCACTGAGTACTTTCTCTCGCTAGGAGACAGTCTTTGACATATGGGAAACTGGATGTTGGATACCGTGAAGGCCAGTTTAAAGTAGAACTGCTCCAATGACTCAGTCAGAGGCAGTACAAAAGGCTTGCTTGAGAGAAACAAAAGCATAATTGGCCTCTTTGTCTCGTTTGATGGCACCTCCTTTCTCTGGTAATCTGGTGATGGGCAACATTTTACATGAAATGTAGGGAATGAATCTACGCTAGAAGTTGGACAGTCCTAAAAACTGTTGTATGCCCTTCACGGATGATGGTGTGGGCCATTTTAGAACTGCATCGACCTTTCATGGATCCATACTCATGCCTATTCTTTGAAAGGATGAATCTAAGGTTAAGGGAATGACGTAGTCTCAAATTTACACTTTTTGGGTTTGATCATGAGATGGTTTTCCTGGAGTCTCTGTAAAACATCATGAAGGTGTCTATTGGAGTGGATGTGAGAGGTAGAATATTCTAAGATATTGTCCACGTATTGGATCATGGAAAGAAAAATAAATCAGAAAAGTGTGGATCATGAAGAGTTGGAAAACCGCAGGGGCGTTGAACAGGACAATAAAAGGGCTTCACTTGGTATTCACAATGCCCGAAAGGCATTTGAAACATGGTCTTCTATTCATCTCCCTGGTAGAAGATAGTAAGCCTTAGGTCTATCTTACTGAATAACCTGGCCCCTTGAACTGCTTCCAAGTTATCATTAATGAGCGGCATAGGGTACTTATCCTCGATTGTTATTCTCTATTGAGACCACGATAGTCCAGACAAGGTCTTCGTTCCTTAGTCTCTCTTTTGGGCACAAAGAAAAAGGGAAGACTGGCAAGTGACTTGGATTCCCTTATGTTGGCTATGGGAATATATTTCTCCAATTACGCCGATGATATGCAGATTGTTATTAGGCTTTCAGGCGAATACCCTGAAGATCTGGAGCATATAACCATATTTTCCCGCAAATCCAGAACTGGATGGCTATGAACTCCCTGGCCCTTAACAATGCCAAAACTGAGCTGCTTGTTTTGGGTACTCAGTAACGGCTCAAGAAAATGGACATACGGTATGAGAACATTTTGATTGACCAACACACAATTGAAGTCTCAAAGACTGTTAAGACACTGGGAGTCTTTTTTGACCCCCAACTGTCTTTCAATCGGCAGACCAGTTATTTAAAAACCTCTTGCTGTTTTTTCATGCAGCTTCTTTGGCAGATACGGACCTTTCTGTCCAAGAAAAATCTTGCCCTAATTGCAGCAGCTATTGTAAATTGCAAGCTGGATTAATGCAATAGTCTTTTAATTGGCACTTCTCAGGCAAATCTTAAGTACTTGCAGGTGGTCCAGAATAATGATGTGCGTGCTGTGAATGGTCGCAAAGGCAGCATGCACATTTCCGAAAGCCAGGCGCAGCTTGCACTGGCTGCCTATTCAACAAAGACTGCAGCAGAAGGGATTATCCACTGTGTTTAAGTGCCTTCGAGGTGATGCTACATCATATCTTATTGCAAGGCTCAAAAAGGAAAACATTGGACGTCTTTTACAATCTAACTGTAACACTTCTCTGATTCAGACCTTTTCCTCACGGAAGAAAATTGGTGGTGCCAGTCTCAATCTTTGGGCCCCTGCTCTTTGGAACTCCTTGCCCAACCATCTTGCCGAAAGCAGCAGTTCATTAACTGCTTTTAAGAAACATCTAAAAACATTCCTATTTGATGTAGGGCATGGGTACTCCTAAAACTGCCTTTGGACATTCATGCTTATATTGTCACCTGTTATCACATCTACTGATATTTCTATTGGCTTGTAGGATGACGCTGGTCCTCGATTCTGTTTATTTGAATTGCTGTTATGTTTTTTCATGTTTTCTTTTCTCTGGTGTGCGCCCTGAGTTAGTGGCGCAATACAAGAAACCAGATAGATAGATAGAAGGGTAAAGAGTATAGGTGGGGTGGGAGTGGTAGTGGTGGGGAAGTGGGAGTATGAGGGATCCCCACATTAAAAAGGTTCATCGAAGTAATTCTGTCTCAGTACATTACAATAGTGTGATTTCGTGGTGATAAACTATCTTGGAACCTGATGTGGCAAGGCAGACACCTTATCCCACCTGGCAGCACCTGATACAGCTCCTGTATTGGACAAGTATGTTATTGCTTTTCACCATTTTAATTATGTTTGTACCCCTTCTCTAATAGAGGAGTTCCATGCTTGGCCCCAAAACCAGGGAAAACGTTGGTAGCATTCAATGCCACTTTGATCATTGGCCTCCTCCTGTAGTTTCAAGAATGCCTCGTCATGCCCACTGTGTCACAAGTCTCTCCCCGTCTCAACTGTTTTTGTTGAGTACTTGCGACCTTCTGGGATTTCTTCTTTTTTACAGTCCGGGTTTTGTATAGACCCGAACGCTGATCTTCGGCATCCAGCGTGAGGATAGCGGTTCAGTTTCCAGGAGCGTTCAGAAAGTCCAGGGTAACACCAGGAAGCAAACAAGTTATGCTCGGAGGCACGGGGGACCGTGACTTGAGCGCAGAAGGTTTTCCAGGAGATTGGGGAGGGTAGGAATAGGACAGGGAATCAAGGAGCTGGGAACAAGGAATCAAGCGAGAGCCCCGATCGAACTCCGGCAAAGCACGTCCGACTACAGGTAGCGGTAGCGTTGAGACGCGCAGAGCCGTGGGGGCGGGTCTCGCTTGTAGGATGAGCAGCGTGGAATGCATAGACTGATCCGGAGCATTCCGTTCCAAGCGGCCATGTTGAAAGGAATACTGCATGCAATCCTCTGCGAGTCAGGGACCAGGAGGACCAGAAAGGACGTAGATGACGGTTCATGACAGTATGCCTCCTCTGAAAACCAGCTCCTCCGGGTTTGCCCGGATGGATCAGATGAAATCGTCGAACCAATCTGGGCGCATTCATGTTTGACACTGGTTCCCACGTACGCTCACTGGAAGGGTAACCTTTCCACTCAACCAGATATTGTAGTTGACCTCGTCGATATCTTGAGTCACAAATCCTGGAAACCTTGTATTCCAGTTGATCATTTACAATAACAGGGGTAGATCTAGGAGCTGTTCAGGATGACTGAATGTATGGATTTAGCAGAGAGGTGTGAAAGACTGGATGAATCCTTTTCCAAGATTCAGGTAACCGAAGTCGAAAGGCCACTGGGCTGATGATTTCTTGTATAGAAAAGGGACCGTATTATCTAGGAGCCAGTTTATTAGCGCGCAGGTGTCTAGGAAGGAGCTTCGAGGAAAACCAAACCTTATCTCCTACTGAATAGGGAGGTCCAGGTCTTCTCGTAGAGTCAGCATAACGTTGGACATCTTTTCGGGCACTTTCTAGGTTTTCTTTAACCTCCTTATGGACTGTGATGAGGTTTTCGATCCAGGAGTCTACTGCAGGTACTGGGGTAGGATGTGGGAGTACAGAGGGTAGGACAGATGGATGGAATCCTTGACTACAGAAGAAGGGACTGGTCTTGATAGCTGAGTGATCTGAATTGTTATAAGCGAACTCGGCCATAGGAGTGACCAATCGTCCTGAACTATGGTGGCGAAACAACGTAGGTATTGTTCGAGAGTCTGGTTGACATGGTCTGTGGCTCCATTGGTTTGTGGGTGGTAGCCAGAGGATAAGGCACGTTGGATTCCTAGAATACGACACACTTGCTTCCAAAACTGAGATATGTACTGGGGTCCTCGGTCTGAAATGATTTTGGAAGGCAGCCCATACAGTCGGAATATGTGTTCCAGGAAAATTCCAGCAAGATCTGATGAGGAAGGTAGTTTGGATAAGGGTGTAAAATGAGCCATATGAGTAAACAAGTCAATAGTGACCATGATTGTTGTGTTGCCTCTAGAGGGTGGTAATTCCACGATAAAGTCAGTGGCGATGAATTCCCAGGGTCTTGTTGGTATTGCTGGTTGGAGTAGGAGTCCGGCCGGCTTCTTATTATCATGTTTGTTCTGATTGCAAACGGCGCATGTTTGGACATGGATCCTAATGTCATCCTTCATCTTCGGCCACCAAAACTGTCTTTGTACTAAATGGAGAGTGTTGGTAATTCCACGATGTCCTGAATGTAAGGTATCATGACATAGCCTTGTGATTCTTTGTCTCAGTCCAGGAGTGGGAATAACTAGGCGATTGTCCTTGAATAAATATCCGTCCTTTGCTGTGAGATTCCATCTGTTATTTCTCTTGTGCTCCTCCCAGAGGTCCGAAAGTCGAGTTTGGCCTTGGATATTTTCCAGGAGGGTGAGTGCTTGGGCAACAAAGATTGTGTGGGGAAACATTTTTGGAAAGGCCCGATCCTCAGGTTTTTCATAGTCAGGACGTCTGGAAAGGGCATCATCAATTATATTCTGTGATCCAGGGACATGATGGATGTGGAACTCATACTGGGCAAAGAATAAGGCCCAACGGGCCTGACGACTGTTCCTACACTCCAAGGATTGTAGAACTTGAAGATTTCGATGGTCCATACGGACCTGGACTGGATGCCTAGCTCCCAGGAGTACATGTCACCACTCTGTAAAGGCTTGGCGGATGGCTAATAGCTCCTTTTCCAAGACGGAATAATGAGTCTCACTGGGAGTCAGAGTTTGTGAAAGGTAAGCAAAGGGGTGCTCCAAGTTGTCCTCAAATTCCTGTTTTAGGACTGCTCCTATGGCGTAGTTAGAGGCATCCGTCTCCACTATGAATGGCCGGTTAATGTCGGGTTGAGCTAGGATGGGGGCTTAAGTGAACTCTGTCTTTAATCGTTGGAATGCCTTGTCTTGGGCTGCGGACCAGAGAAATGGGGTATCTTTCTTCAAGAGAGAAATGATCGGTTGAACAATTTCAGAAAAGGACGGTATGAACTTTCGGTAAAAATTAGCAAGTCCCAGGAAGGAATGAATTTGTTTCACGAAGTGGGAGCCGGCCAAGATAGTATGGCCTTTACCTTTGAAGGATCCATTCCAATGCCTTCTGGACTAAGGACAAATCCTAGGTAATGAACAGAAGTGACGTGAAATAGGCATTTCTCGGGTTTAGCCAGGAGTTTGTTTTCACATAATCGTTGTAGGACAGCCTTGACATGCTCTTCATGCTTTAGAAGGTCCTTGGAGTAGATCAAGATATCATCCAGATAAACGATGACAAAGAGGAATAGCATATCCGAGAACACCCTATCCATGAAACGTTGAAAAACTGCTGGGGCATTAGCAAGTCCGAAGGGCATGACTAGGTGTTCAAAATGGCCAAAGGGGGTTCTAAAGGCTGTTTTCCATTCGTCACCTTCTTTTATACGAATGAGATGGTAAGCACCCCTTAGGTCTAATTTAGTAAAGATGACTGCACCTCTGACTGCTTCTAGGATATCCGAGATGAGGGGTAAGGGATAACGGTCCTTGAGAGTACACTGATTTAGACCACAGTAGTCCAAACATGGTCTGAGTTCCTTGGCATCTTTCTTTGGAACGAAGAACAATGAAGCGCCCGCTGGAGATTTGGACGGGCGTATGGTACCATTTTCCAGGTTAGTATCCAGGTATTCTCGGAGAGCCCTCTTTTCAGGTTCAGATAATATAAACATTCTGCCGAAAGGAATCACTGCAGCGGGCTCGGTATCGATGGCACAATCCTCTGGTCTGTGAGGAGGTAGAGCTTGAACTATAGCGGTCGAAAAGACATCAGAAAAGGCTTGGTAGGCTCTGGGAATCTGGATGATGTTAAAACGGTGACTGGGCTTTGTTGGTTCTCTTGAAAATCTTCAGAAGGCTTCGGTACGGTATCCAGGGAGAGGCAGTGAGCCATACAATATTCAGATCCAAGAAACAGTGAGCCGGCTGCCCAATTGATATAAGGATTGTGCCTTTGTAGCCAGGGCATTCCGAGTACCATCGGATAATGGGCTGATTTAATGAGGTCAAATTTGATCCTCGCTTGATGGTGATTAATAGAAAGTAGAATCTCTTTAGTCTGAAGGGTAAGTGGTCCTGAGGAAAGAGGCCTTCCATCAATGGCCTCTACTGGTTGCCTTGTTACTCGGCTTTCATGTGGAATGTTGTGAGCAGTGACCCAATCTTGATCTAGAAATATACCCATGGCTCCGCAGTCAACTAATGCCAGGATGGGCTAGGATTCTGTCTTGGAAGGTGATAGAAAGGCCTGAAGAACCACTAGGTTATTTTGTCCAGGAGAGTTCAAGAATGAAATTGATGTGGAGCAAACATCTCTCTTCCGACACTGTGCTCCATCTAGGATCGGGAGTTGGCGTTTCCCGAACGCCGTGGAGGAGCAATAAGGCATTCTCTCACCAGATGTTTATCGGAGGCGCACTACATGCACAGACCAGTATGGATCCGTCGCATCCTTTCTTGAGGGGTAATGGGTCCATGGAAGGCTCCTAGTTGCATAGGTTCGGGGTCCTGGGTAGAAGTAACAGTAGGCTCTGCTCTAGGAGCATGTTCTGTGCTGGTCTTTTGGAAACTCGCCTTAGACTTCTTTTTCTCTCCTCTTCTTTCTTGGATTCGGAAATCTATCTGTAAGGATAGGTCCATAAGAGTCTGGAAGGAACTTGGGCGGGCCACCCTTGCTAGCTCATCTTTTATTTCTTCGTTCAGCCCCCTTCGGAAGAGAGTAAAACTAGCTTCTGGAGACCAGTCTGTTCCCTTTACAAGTTGTTTGAAATGAGTAACATATGTGAGCATGTCCTGGGACCCTTGTTGAAACTCGAGTAGTCTCTCTTGAGCACTGTACACTTGTTCTGGACAATCAAACATTTCCTTAAGGGCTCTCACAAAACCATCATAGTCATCCAAGAGGGTATCGCCTGAATTGACCAGGGGGTTGCCCAAGTCAATGCATTTCCAGTGAGGTGTGAGATCATAAAACCCACCTTTGCTCTAGGAGTGGAGAAATAGTAGGGTTTGAAGGTGAAGTGAACTAGACACGAATCAAGGAAGGCACGGAGAGTCTTGGAAGAACCGTCATACTTGTCCACTATTCCTCCCAACAACACACTTTCTTTTGTCGCTGAATCATGTGATAGAACTAACTGCTTTAATACAGCGTTCTCTGCCTTGAGGTTCTGTACCTCTATTGTTAACTCCTGCATGCCTTGCATGAGGTCCTGAATGGCAGCTTCCATCTCTGTATCTGTATTGTTTTTAAGGCGTCTCAATCTGTCACAAGTCTCTCCCCGTCTCACCTGTTTTTGTTGAGTACTTGCGACCTTCTGGGATTTCTTCTTTTTTACGGTCCGGGATTTGTATAGACTCGAACGCTGATCTTTGGCTTCCAGCGTGAGGATAGCAGTTCAGTTTCCAGGAGCGTTCAGAAAGTCAAGGGTAACACCAGGAAGCAAACAAGTTACGCTCGCAGGCACGGAGGACCGTGACTTGAGCACAGAACGTTTTCCAGGAGATTGGAGAGGGTAGAAATAGGACAGGGAATCAAGGAGCTGGCAACAAGGAATCAAGCAAGAGCCCCGATCGAACTCCGGCAAAGCACGTCCGACTACAGGTAGCGGTAGCGTTGAGACACGCAGAGCCGCGGGGGCGTGTCTCTCTTGTAGGATGAGCAGCGTGGCACGCATAGACTGATCAGGAGGGTTCCGTTCCGAGCGGCCATGTTGGAAGAAATACTGCATGCAATCCTCTGCGAGTCAGGGACCAGGAGGACCAGAAAGGACATAGACGACGGTTCATGACACACTGATGCTGGGTGCCATAAACGTCCCTCAGTGAAGTCACAATTCTAAGATAACAGGCTATAATAGACATTACATGACGCTGGATCTATTATGATACTAATGTTGCTGGTCACATTTGGAAAGATATGTTGTTGATTACATACTTGTTTGATGTATATGTCTAGAGTATAAAAACTGTAAAGTAAGTTCAGTAGAGCTCCTACAGGTTATGGCCATTCTCTACAAACTGTGATACATGGTTTCCATGGATTTAATTTGTCACTTACCAGATGTCAGCGGTTTGGACAACATATGGGTCATCGATCATTTTCACTAAAATTTCATGGTTTATCCCTGGCATGGAATCCCACATACCTTTTTCACCATATATGTTGTGCTTTTGGACTACCCCCAGTCATTGTTTGGGATTAAGGTTCACAGTTCACATCCCACTTTTGATAGGCATAAACCATTTTAGTTGGTTTTGATGGCAGTTATTAATCTGCTTATCCGCAGACCGATGGACAGAAGTGACCAAATACTTAAAATCTGCGGCGCCTCTGTCGCGAACATCAGGACACCTGGGTTGCTCTTTTGGGCTTGGTGCAATTAGCCTATAATAATGTGATTTTCTTTTTTATGCCCTGTATTGACAATATTGCTCTGCATTACCCGTGGAGACCCCCAATTCCAAAGGATTGCCCGGTTCCAGATGATTGCATTTGGCATATTCAGTCCGTAGAGGCAGCGGTCAATTAGCATCTACAGCCTTCTTAGGAACATATGAAATGCTTAGCTGGATCCCACAGGTAAGCTGGTTTGTCCTACCGTTAGGTAATTGGATATATGGCTCTCAAAACAGCATCTTCACATACCCGGCACTCATAAGCTACTGGAGCATTTTGTTTGTCCCTGGCAGGCAGTTTATTAACCCTGTGGCTTTGAAACCGAAATGACCCCTAGCCTGGCAGGTACATCTTGTATTCCAATTATCCCTCCCCCCAAAAACTGCTCCTCGACTAACCCATCGTCTGGCCTCCGTTACAGAGTTGGGTTCCAAGGAATATAAGGTTCATATCATATTGGACTTGTGACGCTGACAAGGCAAAATGTGTTACTTAATAGACTGGAAGAGGTATGGGCTATATCCTTATAAAAAAAAACTGCTACGCATGTGCATGGTCCTTGTTTCATGCTCTTCATCCCGCTAGACCATGTGATCAGCAGGCATTTAAGAGTCTACTGCCACACATCTCTTCGTATGCTGCACAAATTCCCCATTCTCCTATGTGGCTTGGCGTTTCTCTTAATGCTTGTCGCATTACCATACCAGAAGGAACCACAATACTCCTACTCCTGGCATCCGATGACCACATTACAAACATGGATTACCAATGGCGCACAATGCCTGGCACAGAATCTCGTGAATCCAGAAATAACAATACGTACAACACATCTGTGGTGCTACTCTAAATTTGATTCTGGCATTTAGTGTTTTCATGAGCGTTGTGTTTCCTGCATGATTCCCCTTTTCAGGACTTGTCGGTTTTATGGCCATCTCCCTTAGTTATATCCTTGTGTCTCCTAGGTGAGGCCCTTTGAGGACAAATATGTGCACCGCTCCTTGTCCTTTTTCCATCATTCCTGTGTGAAGGCATCATGAAGTAAGACACAGTCAACAGATTCAATGTTAAAAACAAAATGGTTTATTAAATGAAATTTCAGGATGGTTGAAGGCCTGACCTGCCGTATGCTAACGTGGGATTTCCCTACCTGAACAAAACTAAGGATAGGCTGTATCAAAAAGTTACATTTAAAAGTCTTTCGTGTTCGAAACCTATCTTTGCCCACAACTAAAGCTAAACAATGTGTAGGGATGTCAACATAAAAGAGATGGTGATTAACACAAAGCTCTGAGCTTCTTCCAGCTTGTAGCTTCTCTCTCAGCTCCCTTCCCCAAGTTCACCCAAGTCTTGAGATTACCTTTCCCAGGTTCACACAGTTCCACAGCTCCTTGGGGTTCCCTTCCCCAAGTTCAAGACAACACAGTTTAAAAGAAAAGGGGTCTTGTGGTTCCGTACTCAAGACAAACTTGACATTCCTTCTGGATTACATTAACAGTTCATGTAAAATGCTCCTTCTTGGTTTGCTTCCCAGTGTCTTCACCATTGAGGGTTTCCTGGTCTAGGGCCCACGGTCCACCCATCACAGGTGGCGCAACCAGGAACCTAGGCTCTTCAACCCACAGAGGTTCTTCTATATTTGCGCCTGTGTGCAGATTCACATTCACTTAGATTCTCCTCGTCGGCCTCTTGGCTGTATGTGCAGGTTCACACTCTCTTGGCTTCTCCTGGTTAGCCCCTTGGCTTTGCCACAATCTGTGTCACAACTTCTGCCAGTGTTTGGCCTTGCCACATGGTAGTTATTCATAGAGTTCACTTTACTTTGCCAGTTCACTTTGTGGTTATCTTATTTATTCCCCACCTTTCCGTTAGGCTCTTTCTCATTTGCCCTCTTTTAAGTGGGCACTTTCTCATTTGCCTTTCATCACCTCGCAGCTTAACCCACAATATTTTCATTTAGTCTGGTATTCAATATTTGCCTTTTCAAATGTTCACCACTTGCTTAATATTATAAAATGTTCACTTTGTTATCGAGAACTATGCTCAATTACTTTCAGATCATTCAATATTCATAGTTTTTCTTATTTCAGTTAGTTTGGCAGTCCCAGAATACACGGCAGCATTAGCGGAGTGCTCCGGACAGAATGTTCCCTTAATTACACTCACCCGTTATGCGCAACCGCTCTCTGAAGCTTTGCTGGTTCTCCTTCTGCGATCCTCCTGGATCCACAAGCTTTGCCTGCATCGTGTTGGCCATCGAGAGCTTCCCTCCCTCCTTCTCTTGCCACTGCGGCTGTGGGCTTCAGGAGGAGTACAGCCTCCTGCTGTTGCTATTGTCAAACAGAGCTCAGCCGGAGATTTACACCCTCTCACAGCCCGCACCTGGCCTAGGTGTCTCTCTCCTCTCCAGACTCACATGGCTCCCAGTCCTGGCTCTGACTTGCTTCTCTCCAGCCTGTTTCGTCCCCTGCTCTCCCTGCTTGCACACAGGTCCCTCTTTATGGCGTGCAGTCTTACCTCTTATACTCCCTAGGAGTATGAACGGCCCACAGGTGAAATGAGGGGAGATGTCTTGCAATAGCCCATAAAGGCTGGTGGAGGGTTCGGTTGGTTTTCAGAAGGAAAAGCGGGATACCAGTCGCGCCTCTGTTTACCCCACTCTCAATCCCTAAGGACCCTCCACCCAGGTGATCATCCCTCGCTTCTCCACCCCAAGGTCAGGATCCAAAAACGATGGCCTTTCCCTGGCCACCTGAGAAGAGGATCCAGGGGGAGTAAGAGTGGGGTAACTCTCAGTGCGTCTTCTCAAGCTGTCAGGTGGTACACCTGGTCTATTGACTTTGGTATATTCTCACTCGCTCTATGGTTTGCAAGCTTTTTCTGTGTGTTGTGATCAGATGTGTTCACCCATCGGGGATGATTTGGACTTTGCATTAACCTGTTTCTCTTTTCTTTTCCACGGCCAGGGAGAGGGCCTCACAGCATTTCTCCATCCTTTTCGCCGGATCCTGCTGCATCACTTGTTGGAAACCTGAAACTCAGCCAATACTTTCATTACTTTGTTGTATGGTGTAATATTTTTATATGGTGTAATCTTTCACAAGACAAGTTGTCTTATTAGAATGCATTGGAAAACCTTTCATTTGAAATACAACAGCAAAACAAAGGAAAGAATTCAGTAATGTTATCCCAATTCTATTGAATCGTTGTGCCCTCTTATATAATATACTCAAAGTGAAAGTTAAATAAACATACCTAGTTTTTTATTTTAAAAAAATGTATGTCTTTAATACATTTAACATTTTAAGCCAACAATAACATAAAGTTCCACTTCTACATACATAAACCATCAGTATACATAAGATGATTAATGGATGTCTTCATCATATTTATACATGTTGTTTCACGCTTGAACAAACATCACAAAATACTGAATCTCAATATTCCTAATCCTGGATTGTATACAGTTATGTGTATTTACAATTTCCTGTACTTGAACACCCTACATGTTTCTGTCAACGGATTGCTAATTAGTTCTGGATATTCCTCAGGGGTGGGAACAATTGGTAGCCTGATAACATGATTCCAAACAGTTCTCTTGGAACAGATGTTTTGTAATCCTATTTCATAATCAATGTATACTTACATCACATGTTTCATTTTATGTAGAACCCTACGGGAAACAAAAAAGAGGGACACCTTTTCACTTTCAAAGCCATAATCCTTAAAGTTCATTATGAATTACTTCAAAATGCCACAAAATTCAGAAGAATGTAAATGTACCTGGAAAGTTTCCACACTTACGCCTCTTCTGCACTCCTCGTTTCCTATGCAAAACACATTAGATGTGTATCTTATTCAAAAGCCCTTGTGGCTTATATGTAAATAATCACAAAATAGGTGTTAAGATTGTTATAATCTCACCTACATGAATTGGTGTTATCATATCCCATAGAGGAGCAAACACTACCCTGATAGGATCAAGTATATTCAGCGCATATTACCTTCTGTCTGTATCTAAAGTATTCTTTCACCAACAAGAGGGAAACAAATCTCTCATGACCCACTTCAAATTGTGCATCATGTACACCGGTATTATCTGAAATATAATGACCCTGTATCAGTGGTCGAAGCGGGCGGGAGCGGTTGGGTTTTGTGCTCCTCTACTTTTCTTTTACTAAGTTTTCCTGTTCCTGTACTTGTAGTTTAAACGAAACCATTCTGCACTCAACTTTCCCTTAAACAGCAGGTGCATGTGTTTGCGGGTTTGTATTGTGCATGTGAGGGGAGTGGCAATGCGGTTGTGGGGAGCGGCGGCAGGCCTGTAGGGAACATAGTTCCACTACTCCTTTTCGTACGCTTCGCCCACTGCCCTGTAGTAGAGAACCTTCTCATAAGTGCAGAGTTCTTCAGGAATGAAGGACTTGTTCGTCTGATAATTAAATCCAGCACTTTTCCTACTTTACAATGATTGCCCAGAATGTAGCACAGTAACGCCAAATATTTCTGGCTTGTTCTGTTTGGTACATCAAAAATGGACACCACAATATAGCTTGGCGTAACATGACGCAATGAGGTAATTACATGGCGTTGCATTTCGCAAACACCAATCTCAATTAAAAATCTGTCTCAGAAACTGAATTCTGTATAATGAAATTATACAAATTGTGAGGAACCTGAGGGCATACTCACTTCTACTTCCCATGGATCCTCCTCTCGGGTGGCCAGGGAAAGACATCACTCTTGGATCCTGAACCTGGGGTTGGATATGCGAGGGATGATCACATGGGTTGAGAGACCTTGGGGATTGGGGAGAGGATGTCTTTTGGTGAGACATGGTATCCCCCTTTCCCTTGTCAGAATGAACCGTGCCCTCCCCCTGCCTTCGTAGGTTGTCAGTCTTTACCTCTTTCTAACACACAAAAGGTCCCACAACCATTTAACTTTAAGGCTGTGTAACGAGGTGGAGGCAACTGGGAATTATGCACACTTCCATTTATTCACACCACTTTGGTACAGCGACGAGGGAGAGGACTGTGGAGGAGTACCATTGCAGTAGCCAGGCATGTCCAGCCAATAGGTTTAACTATGGCCAGGCACTTAAAATAAAGGACTTGCACTTGCAACCATCTAACAGGCCACAGGTGCATAAAAAGGGAGACCGCCGGGCAAACGGAGAGAAACCCGCCTGGAGAGAGAAGGACGCGGCTGGCAGACATGGAGCAGGCTGGAGATGGGCCGGCGGGAAGACGCTGTGTGCAGCAGAACGGTGAAAGAGACACCGGGGCCCGAGCAGGCCGCGAGAGGGCCAAGACACCAATAGTTCCCCTTGCCGTGTGTCCACAGCCGGAGCTGTGGAACACAGTGATCTCCCAATCACCGCAGGGTGCTGCAGCAAAGTTCAAGGACGGCAAGCGCTGATAGAGCTCCCGAGAAACACAAGTGGTGCGAGCAAAAGATGCAAAGAAGATGCCCGAATGAGCAGCCGCATGCAGGTGACTGTAAGAAAGGGAACTCCAGGGGCTGGAAACAGGTATATGGAAATGCCGAACAAACTGAAAAGTATGATAATTGGTTTTGGAAATCAAATTGAGGGTTCTTGAATAACGAACAAGCTGCAAAGTGTTAACAATATTTGTAAAGAGTGCAACATGTACTATTGAATACTGACCTAAAAGAAATACATGATGAGCATATGAAAACACTACACGAGTGAAAAGCAGGTGATGAACACTTATGAATAATGTGAAAGCAAGCTGGTGGAAAGGGAGGAATCTCTTCATCCTCAGACCTGTTACTAGAATGGTTTCTTCATGGGCTGTATCAATGTTTGGTGTTAGACAGGTATTTGAGATTACTAGTCCCTATGGAGAAGGCCACTCTGTCATTAAAGGAGAAAAAAATGGTTGCAGTGAAAATTTCACGATTTTGCAGGGATGGCAGTGATGCAGTGCTGTAGGACAGGTTTGGAGCAATTTAAAGCAGATCTTTCCGTCGACAACCCAGAGTCATAATGATTCAGACATAATGGCAAAACCGTATTCCCAGCAGAGATCGTATTTTCTTCTCTTTTTGTCGATTGTTTGCTTTTTGGGGCCTTTAGCAAATTGCTGAAGCATTAGACTCTTAACCCTTGGGTAGTGTTTTGAGACCCCAAGTCCGATCGAAAAACGTGCTCCATGGAGTTGAGCTACTTACTGTGAAAAATTAATTCTCGTTTCAGAATAAGTCAAAGTTGCCAGCAGATCCAGGATTAAAATGTTTCGTGACTACAATGATATTTTTTCATCATTATTCTGTACAGGTTCTTGACACAGGATTTACTGGCTCGTCTGACTCATGCAGACATGCTACTCCTACCATGTAGAATTCTAGTGTACAGACACAAACAGATATACTACTCCACCGGTAGGAGACACATCCTGTTCAAGGCACAGCACCCAAATGGTGAACTGCAACCATTTTGCATTATTTTCTCAGTTAAATATCTTTGGTCTACATAGACACACTACTAGAAGGTATACTCCTGCTGCCTTGTAGGGAATCGAAACTTACAGAAAACTCTTCAGACTCTCATTTTGTTTTTTATCGAACATGTAAACTGGACATGTGCCTTGTTTGTAGCAGACAGTTCTTTCATTTCACTTTAATGCAGATCAAGGAGTTGTTTTGAATGACATGACTGTGACCACAGTTTGGCCAAGAACACTTGGTGCCTTTTTATGCATGGCAATCAACCATTTGAAGAAGATTCATTTAGAAAGCTCACAAAGTTTTCTCCACTTCATTTGAGAACCTATAGAAATGTCTGCTTCCTAATGAGCTTGTCGGGGCATTTGTTCTGGTTCACTTGGAAGCTCTGTGGAGTGTAGACCGCACGGAAAAGCTTCCTTGAGAAAGACTGTTCTTCACCAGAAGTACGGTGAGCTTTGGTACAATAGTAATTTGACCGCTTGACAATCCATACGGTTGCTGGTTTACGGGACATCCAGCATTTCAATATATATTTTTATACAGGCCATAAAGAAGGATATTATAAGGTAAATCTCTTTAATATATTTGGCAAGGTCACAGTGAACACCACACTCACTACACTGATGATGTCAAGAGGATGAGTGCCCTGCGAAATATAATCTACGTAACAAATTCAGGTGCAGTACAACTGCTCTGTATTATCTTCTCAACGTACACCATTTTCGTCAACTCCATATTCGATGTAGTGAAAGCTGCCAGATCAGCACGTTCAAATTGTTAGGTTGTATACTTCAATTACCCATTTGCTCCTGTCAGCTGTATCTACCAGCCATTCTTACGTTGGGCCTGATTCTTTCCGTGCCGACGACGCTGCCTGTTCAAGAGGACCCCCTTCTGACAGTCTGCACCGGGTCATGACCTACTCCGCCATGCAAACCTGTTTCAGGGTCATTGCCAGCGAGCCTATCCTTTAGCACTAGCTCTGGCCTTTACTCAGACCATGGGATTCTGACTCCATAGTGTCCTCCACAACCTCACTTTCGACCTTATCCCTGGAAAGCTTACTGCGGCCACTCCAAATTAAATACTTTCCCAGCACAAGACTGAGGCCAAGAATGTGACATGGCAATGTTTTAGGGGTATTGGACACATTACAATTAAGGTCCCTGAACGCTCCTATACAGACAGGCGTTTTTCCCCACAGTGCTAGGAAGAACTAAGATTTTGTTCCAAGGAGGATTTTGAAAGGATCCCAAAAACGTTGTGAAACTCTTCATACGGTAGCCTCTACTACCAAACGCGTGGAGACTAAACAAACTGCTATGTCAAATTAGTACATATGCATTAGTGCGCACCTTGCGGCTCAGTCAATGGCAATGATAGCCCAGGGTAAAGCCTTGACGGGTTCCTCTGCAGTGACGTAAACTACTAGTTCCTCCATGCAACTTTCTGCAACTAATGTTTGCAGGCCACTTGGTTCCGTGCATCAAAGCCACTGTAGGTCAATAGCCTCTTGCGCCGCGGGATGCTACTCGATATGTGCCCTTGAATCTCTCAGTGTTTCCATTCACCTCTGGTGAGGACTAAAGTAGCAATTGGCACGTTCCTATTTCACCCCTTGAGGAGAGGAGCCAGATGTTGCAGTCCCTTTGCTTTATGTGGGCACCATTCCCTGGACGCTAGTTCAAGATAAAATGCTGTGTTTAGTCGGGCAGTTCTAGAGAACCTCTTTCTTAGTGAATGAACACATTCATATCCCCTGTATGCTGTTGCTATGTAGTTTTGTTTTACTGGTGATTTATATCTTGTTTAATGCTGGTCTCCAGCTTTTAAATTCCAGACTGGGAACCAAACCAATGTTGCATGGCATTGTCTTTTGTTGCCCCCGAGCTATCCTCCCGGCCTCTCCGTTAGCATAGAGAAAAAGAAACAGGACATAGGAGTAATGAAATATTACTCACCACAGTGACTTCTGTATTTCTAGTCCATAGTCCTCTTTCCTCCATACAGCCCTTCTCTATCCCTGCTAAAAGGCTGCCCTCCTACTATTTGAAGTATGTGGAAAAGGACTGGTGGTTGGAGCTGTGGGTTCAGAGTGGCGATGACACATACTTGAG
Organism: Ambystoma mexicanum; assembly: GCF_040938575.1. Taxonomy (NCBI): domain Eukaryota; kingdom Metazoa; phylum Chordata; class Amphibia; order Caudata; family Ambystomatidae; genus Ambystoma; species Ambystoma mexicanum. The sequence continues at coordinate 1,037,453,349 of NC_090926.1, read as the reverse complement.
TGGCTGTGTGCGTGCCCAAACTGCTGTAAACTGTTGGCTATACAGATGGTACATCCAGTCCCCTTTCCAGAGGCAACACATATTATGGAAGAAAGATGACTTTGGACTCTGAGTATATTTGTCGCTACACTGCCTGTCTCTTTCTAATTTAAACCTTCAATAACGTGTGTGCTTCTCAGTCCTCTGTGGAAAGCGAAAGATGAACACTCATCAAGTGTGCATTGTGCATACGGCTGTGGAGAAAAAAACCACAACGCTGTTTGTCTTCACCCTTGCCTCCAATCCAGCAAAGGCTGATGTAGCCACGGAAGGGCACTGCCATTATCCATCGCAGTGGAGACGCTCATACAGTGTTCTGCGCATGCGCGGGTGCTAGGCCTTCTGTCTCCTTGACAGTGGAGAGGCTGTTCGTGAGTCGTGAGCCTTGCCATTTAAATGGATCAGCAGTGTGGAAGGCCGCTTCTCAACACTCCTGTGCATGTAGCTTGCTTTCTGCCTTATAGTATTCCTGGCCAGTCTCCTGCTCTTTCTGATTCGGGCTTTGGCACTCAGCTGTTTCTATCCTGCCTACTGGATGACCTTACTCTCTCTCTTTATAACTTTTCCCTGCCACCCCGGTACTGTTCTGTTGCCCTACCACCTGCCCATTCCCGGTTGGCCTGCCTACAATGCCTTCTGCTGACCACATACCCTGCATAACCTGTCGCCTCATCCATCTGACAGTCTTTACGGAACAACCATTAGTGGCAGTTACTCAGACCATCAAGCATCATCTCACTGGTACCTCTCTAGAGTGTCCGCACTGTTCCTGCACCACTTTAATAGAGTGAAGTGCGCTTCCCCTCAGACTTACAGGCCGATTCATGGAATAATTATCACGGCGCAAGTGGGCAAAAACGTGCGAATCGCAGTGGAATAGCGAAAATCGCAGTGCAAGTGCGAAAATCGCACGAAAAGCAGCGCACATCGATTCATGGAAGTCCGTACGCGAGAAAACCAGCGGATGTGCGATAAAAAAGTGCGCGGCGCACGTTGGCGCACAGGCCATCTAACAGCGTGCGCCAGGTCACAGCGAAAATCGCACAGGCCAGAGCGAAAATCGCACATAGCGCGGCGCACGCAACAAAAGTAGGCGGAACACGGGCGTAACACTCGGAATGGGGAACAACTTGCCAAAACGTGGGCGTCACGGGGGAAGTACAGGGCACAAGTGCGCGGAACGCCCACACGCTCGCCTACAACACGTATTCATGGAATAGAATAGGGCAAAAAAGCGCACGCTCAAACCAGCGCACAGGCACAAACACGACCGCCACAAGAAAGCAGGCGGTAGCGTCTCTGCGGCTGTAAGAAATGTGCGCCAAAAGGTGCGCCAACAAATAGCACCTATATACTGCCATGATGAATGTCCTATACTGTGGCCCTCCAGGACAAATGACGTGCAAAGGGGTACCCACAAACACGGACCCGCTGACAAAAAATACGTGTGCGTGTATACCGGGGTGCGCAGGAAGTGTCACACGCGATTTGGCCGGGTACATGGATTTCAGGGGTGCGCGGGAAGTTCCACACGCGAATGGGCCAGTGCGAGCAGGGTACGTGTATTACATGGGTGCGCGGGAAGTTCCACACGCGATTCCATCAGGGTACGTGTATTTCAGGGGTGCGCGGGAAGTTACACACGCGATAGTCCCAGTGCGAGCAGGGTACGTGTATTTCAGGGGTGCGCGGGAAGGACCACACGCGATTGGCCCAGTGCGAGCAGGGTACGTGTATTTCAGGGGTGCGCGGGAAGTTCCAAACGTGAATTCTGCAGGGTACGTGCATTTCAGGGGTGCGCGGGAAGTTCCACACGCGAATGGGCCAGTGCGAGCAGGGTACGTGTATTACATGGGTGCGCGGGAAGTTCCACACGCGATTCCATCAGGGTACGTGTATTTCAGGGGTGCGCGGGAAGTTACACACGCGATAGTCCCAGTGCGAGCAGGGTACGTGTATTTCAGGGGTGCGCGGGAAGTTCCACACGCGATTGGCCCAGTGCGAGCAGGGTACGTGTATTTCAGGGGTGCGCGGGAAGTTCCACACGCGAATTCTGCAGGGTACGTGCATTTCAAGGGTGCGTGGGAAGTGCCACACGCGATAGTCCCAGTGCGAGCAGGGTACGTGTATTTCAGGGGTTCGCGGGAAGTTCCACACGCGATTGGCCCAGTGCGAGCAGGGTACGTGTATTTCAGGGGTGCGCGGGAAGTTCCACACGCGAATGGGCCAGTGCGAGCAGGGTACGTGTATTACATGGGTGCGCGGGAAGTTCCACACGCGATTCCATCAGGGTACGTGTATTTCAGGGGTGCGCGGGAAGTTCCACACGCGATAGTCCCAGTGCGAGCAGGGTACGTGTATTTCAGGGGTGCGCGGGAAGGTCCACACGCGATTGGCCCAGTGCGAGCAGGGTACGTGTATTTCAGGGGTGCGCGGGAAGTTCCACACGCAAATTCTGCAGGGTACGTGCATTTCAGGGGTGCGCGGGAAGTTCCACACGCGAATTCTGCAGGGTACGTGCATTTCAGGCGTTCTGGGGAGTACTACACGTGAATTGGCCTAGTGGGTCCTCCCAGGTGTACGCTCCACAACCTCCACGGCCCCTGCAGGCAGCCCACACCACGGGGGACTACCCTGCACCCCTGCTCATGTCCCGCAGGCAGCCCATCCACCATGGGCATGCCCCCAGCCAACCCACATGTCACCTTGCACTACTGATCAACAATGCATGTCTCCCACCACCCCCACCCCCCAGCAGTGCAGGGGCAGCCTCCAAAAAGGCCCCCACTCATGTCTCCCACCACCCCCACCCCCCTGCCACCATGGGCAGCCTCCACCAGGCCCCCACTCATGTCTCCCACCACCCCCACCCCCCTGCCACCATGGGCAGCCTCCACCAGGCCCCCACTCATGTCTCCCACCACCCCCACCCCCCTGCCACCATGGGCAGCCTCTACCAGGCCCCCACTCATGTCTCCCACCACCCCCACCCCCCCAGCAGTGCAGGGGCAGCCTCCACCAGGCCCCCACTCATGTCTCCCACCACCCCCACCCCCCAGCCACCAGGGGCAGCCTCCAGCAGGCCCCCACTCATGTCTCCCACCACCCCCACCCCCCAGCCACCAGGGGCAGCCTCCACCAGGCCCCCACCCATGTCTCCCACCACCCCCACCCCCCAGCAGTGCAGGGGCAGCCTCCACCAGGCCCCCACTCATGTCTCCCACCACCCCCACCCCCCAGCAGTGCAAGGGCAGCCTCCAGCAGGCCCCCACTCATGTCTACCACCACCCCCACTCCCCAGCCACCAGGGCCAGCCTCCACCAGGCCCCCACTCATGTGTCCCACCACCCCCACCCCCCAGCCACCAGGGGCAGCCTCCACAAGGCCCCCACTCATGTGTCCCACCCCCCTGCCACCATGGCCAGCCTCCACCAGGCACCCGCTCATGTGTCCCACCACCCCCACCCCCCAGCCACCAGGGGCAGCCTCCACCAGGCACCCACTCATGTCTCCCACCACCCCCACCCCCCAGCAGTGCAGGGGCAGCCTCCAGCAGACCCCCACTCATGTGTCCCACCACCCCCACCCCCCTGCCACCATGGGCAGCCTCCACCAGGCCCCCACTCATGTGTCCCACCACCCCCACCCCCCAGCCACCAGGGGCAGCCTCCAGCAGGCCCCCACTCATGTCTCCCACCGCCCCCACCCCCCTGCCACCATGGGCAGCCTCCACCAGGCCCCCACTCATGTCTCCCACCACCCTCACCCCCCTGCCACCATGGGCAGCCTCCACCAGGCCCCCACTCATGTCTCCCACCACCTCCACCCCCCTGCCACCATGGCCAGCCTCCACCAGGCCCCCACTCATGTGTCCCACCACCCCCAGCCACCAGGGGCAGCCTCCACCAGGCCCCCACTCATGTGTCCCACCACCCCCACCCCCCTGCCACCATGGCCAGCCTCCACCAGGCCCCCACTCATGTCTCCCACCACCCCCACCCCCCAGCAGTGCAGGGGCAGCCTCCAGCAGGCCCCCACCCATGTCTCCCACCACCCCCACCCCCCAGCAGTGCAGGGGCAGCCTCCACCAGGCCCCCACTCATGTCTCCCACCACCCCCACCCCCCAGCCACCAGGGGCAGCCTCCAGCAGGCCCCCACTCATGTCTCCCACCACCCCCACCCCCCAGCAGTGCAGGGGCAGCCTCCAGCAGGCCCCCACTCATGTCTACCACCACCCCACCCCCCAGCCACCAGGGGCAGCCTCCACCAGGCCCCCACTCATGTGTCCCACCACCCCCACCCCCCAGCAGTGCAGGGGCAGCCTCCAGCAGGCCCCCACTCATGTCTCCCACCACCCCCACCCCCCAGCCACCAGGGGCAGCCTCCAGCAGGCCCCCACTCATGTCTCCCACCACCCCCCCCTCAGCAGTGCAGGGGCAGCCTCCACCAGGCCCCCACTCATGTCTCCCACCACCCCCACCCCCCAGCCACCAGGGGAAGCCTCCACCAGGCCCCCACCCATGTCTCCCACCACCCCCACCCCCCAGCAGTGCAGGGGCAGCCTCCAGCAGGCCCCCACCCATGTCTCCCACCACCCCCACCCCCCAGCAGTGCAGGGGCAGCCTCCACCAGGCCCCCACTCATGTCTCCCACCACCCCCACCCCCCAGCAGTGCAGGGGCAGCCTCCAGCAGGCCCCCACTCATGTCTACCACCACCCCCACCCCCCTGCCACCATGGTCAGCCTCCACCAGGCCCCCACTCATGTGTCCCACCACCCCCACCCCCCAGCCACCAGGGGCAGCCTCCACCAGGCCCCCACTCATGTCTCCCACCACCCCCAACCCCCAGCCACCATGGGCAGCCTCCACCAGGCCCCCACCCATGTCTCCCACCACCCCCACCCCCCAGCAGTGCAGGGGCAGCCTCCACCAAGCCCCCACCCATGTCTCCCACCACCCCCACCCCCCAGCAGTGCAGGGGCAGCCTCCACCAGGTGCTCACAATCCCCAATCATGTGCGTAATGGACAGCCTCCACATCCAAAAAGCCCTACCAAGTAACCCATTCACCCACATGGAAATGGAAATCACATGTTACAACCCCAATGTTCATGAAGCTAATGAACCCATGTCCGTCACACACAATGGTTGCAATATAATGGGAAAACACGCAACATGACATGCATGAAACCAATGAGATGATACCACACAGTGAAGTATGCTAACAAAATTGTATTAAAAAAAATTAAGAATGCAAAAGAAAGAAAACTAACTACAAAGTGAATGAGAACAAAAAACATGCACGTCCGTATTAAAAACTACCAAGGGTCCATGAGCCCAACTGAACAAAGGAAACCTACTAAAAAACCTACCTAAAAATCAACTATATACAAAAAGTGGAGCAGTGTCCGTTGACTCCAAATCATAATTCGAAAGAAAGGAAACCTAAAACTAAATAACTATATACAAAGGCGGCGGGCTAGTCCAGCGGCTCACTCCGTGGTGTCCCGGGCCAGGGCATCATCGAACTCCTGTTCGATGTCCCGGAGGCGGTCCAGTTCCATGGCCCCGAGGGTCCGCAGGGACGACGCTGTGTCCTCCTCCAACCCCCTGCGGATTGCCTCGAGGCACTCGGCCCGCCTCAGGGCCCTCCGCATGGAGTTCTCCGCCCTGACCATTGTGAGCCGCGCCTCTTCCGCCCGCCACCGCTCCGCACCTATGGCGTGGCCCAACCGCTGCCACACGGAAGACACTCTCTGTCCTGGGTCCCCCTGCCCTCCGGCCGATGGCCGCCCCTCCGATGTCGAAAGCCCCGAGCCTTCATGGCTCCCAACATGTTGCTGCTGCTCTGCCTCTGCCCGTGCACTGCCTCCTGCTGCCTGCACATCCTCCGCCGGCTGGGGTGCACTTGTTGATGTGGCCACCCCTGCTGGACCTCCGACTCCCGACTGTGGCAGGGATGCCTCCTCCACCAGCCTGGCCGCACCGTCAGAGGCAGCTCCACAGGGCACCCAGGTGACTGATGGGTGGGAAGATGGCACAGAGGACGACTGGCGCGTAGGGGGTCCAGTTGAGGAGGGGGTCGAAGCAAGCCCCATCAGACGGAGGAATCCGGCCTGGGTGACCTGTCCCAGCAGGCTGACGTGGTCAACGAGCCATTCGAGATGACGTGCAGTCTCTCCATGAAAAGACTGCAGGTCACCTCGCATGGCCCGTTGACGCAACGCCACACCAGCCAGGACAGGCTCAACCCGGACCTGGATGGCCACGTCCGCAGGCAGAGGAAGGCCAGTTGACGTCAGCTCATCCCCTGCCTGAAAACGGGTCTCGACGTAGGCATCCCTGCTGGTGCAAGATGATGCAGGGACAGGATCGGGGACAGGATTGCACACAGGCACCTCCGCGGCCGCCTGTGCTGCCTCCTGTCCCTGGTCCTGCACTGCACCACTAGCACCAGTGGGATCCCCACCTCCAGACCCCGTCTCTGGTGCTTGCGCGGCCCCCTCCTCCACCAAACCCCCCACCAACCTGGATGACTCCGTGCCATCTTCCCCTGTTGGGCCCTGTGGGGTCCCAGCTGCCCCTTCTGCTGCCGAGGAGTCCAACTGCAACCTCCGCCTCTTGGACCTCCCCCCGGCAGCTGCGGCCTGGGACGCGGCACCGGACTCCTCACTCCCCGACGAGATGACAACACGGGAGGGGAGCCGGGCCTTGCGTCTCCGGCTGGCGGTCGGATCCCCGCCGCTGTGCTCCACAGCACCTTCTCTGCCCTCTTCATCAGTTGACGCTGCAGACAGGGAGAAACAAAACACAGGCATCAGGGCACTGTACAATGGACACATACACGCATGACAGTTGCACATGAGTGGCATTGGCAAACCTCAGACATGTCATCACAATCCCCAACACACATGTCATTGCAACTGGCACACATGAGCCATACGACAGCCATTTTGCAACTGCCACCACCATCCCTACACATACAACAGCATCAGCAGCCAAAGGGGAGCCAGACATCACATGCAACACAGGAAGTGCACCACACATGTACACACACCACCACACTTGCATGCATGTCTACACCTCTGCCAAGTGTCGCACTGTTCAGACGGGCATCCATGTCACATCTGCCAATCAGGCTTCCACATACCGCTGTCACATGCATCCATGTAGCATCACTGTTGCACCCTTGACAAATACACACACATGCACATGTACACAGTGCTCATACATGCAGCCGAAAACAACATACATGCCTGACATCACGGACATGTCTACTTACATACACATTCATCCAAACATGTGTGCACGCACAACTGCATTTGCCATGCAAGCCCACACACACAAGCACCATCCATGTCTCACACATTACAGCTCTCGCATGTGTCAGCCCCACGGCCCTGTACACCCCCACCCATACTCGACCCCATACAAACAGATGTGCAACCGGCACAATGGCGAATGATCACCACACGCCCTGCTCACAACCAGGATGCATGTACACTCACGGCTCGACTCCAGACGGGTCTGCTTCTCTAGGACCTGGACGTGGAGCGCTGGGGATATGCGTTCCAGGACCCCCATCTGTTCTTCCGACAAGTGGCCCCGGCGCCCCTTGCCATCCGCTGCCTTCAAGAGGCGCCGGGCCTTGTTCAGGGTCCTGGACCTGAAGTCCTCCCAGCGCTTCCTGACATGTTGTAAGTCCCGGACTGCCACCCCCTCCGTGTTGATGGCCGTCACGATGTCAGTCCAGATCCGAGTCCGTCCTTCCTTGTCGGCGCGGGAACTTCCAAAGAGGGCATCATACTGCCCCAGGACTTGCTCCACCAGGACACCAACTTCCGTGGCACTGAAGCTGGTGCCCCTCTGCCTCTCTGGCCGGGGGTTGTCAGTGGTCACAGATGGTGTATGCCCCGACATGACAACCCCAGAGGCAGGAGTGTGTGGGCAACTGGGTCCTGGGGCTGGGCTGTGGAGCGATGGAATTCCAGTCGGGAGTCTTCGGTTCCAGCAGGGGTGGTCACAGCAACAGCACCCCTGGCTGATGTGCAGGCAGCAAATGGCAGTGCACGTGGCCAGCAGGCAGTCAGGCAGCAGCAGATGGCAGGTGGGAGCGTGCTCGGGGCTCTGGGGGGCAGTAGTTCGGCCTTCTGGGCAGGAGCGTGGTCTTCCGTGTGCTTACGCGTGGCCAGCTTGGTACGGAGTGATTTGGCACGTGAAAATCCTGCACGTCAGCGTGAAAACCGAGGAAAGGCCCTTAGCGCGTAAGCGCGTCAGCACGCATACGCGAATCCATTGGACCAAAGGCCCTCAGCGCGTAAGCGCGTCTGTGACGTGACCCGCACGGGTGTTTCCCACACACCACGTGATGACAGAGCACACGTGGAAAGACTGCACGTCAGAGTCTCATCGCGTGTAAATGGACAGCACGTCAGAGTCTCATCGCGTGTAATTGGACAGCACGTCAGAGTCTCATCGCGTGTAATTGGACAAAAGTGCGTGTACACGCGATTGGCCTATGTACGTGTATATCAGGTGTGCGCGGACACTTACACACGCAAGTACGTCAGCGCACCTGTATCCCGGTGTGCGCGCCAATTTCCACACGCTGTTGTAGTGGGCACTGGATTGGAGGGGTGCGCGGGTCACACGCTCGCCTACAACAAGCGCAACGCATTAATTTGCGCGCTAACAAAATAACTAGCTCAGACCCAGGATGAACATATCGTTCCTAGCATCAGTGGGCGTGGCCTACCAAAGGAGGAGGAGGAGGATAGTCAGGGCCAGAATATTCACACCCAGAACCAGCCTTTTCAGGATGCCTGATGACCAGGTGCATGGGAGGTACAGGTTTCCACCACACATCATACTGGACCTGGTGAGTGAGTGGGAGGACGACCTCACATCACCCACCCTGTGCTCCCAAGCACTCAGCCCCCTGGAGAAGGTCCTCAATGTACTGCACTTCTTAGCCACTGGATCATTTCAGCGGACAAGTGCCATTGTGGGTGGTGTATCACAGGCCACCCAGTCACGCTGCCTACACCAGGTCTTGAACATCATCACTGCACGCCCATCAGTCCGCAGGCACATATACCTGCCCAGAACCCCTGCAGAAAGGCATGCTGCCGCCCTGGATTTCTACGCTGTGGCACGATTCCCCAAAGTGCTAGGTGCCATTGACTGCACCCATGTGGCTCTACGTCCCCCCAGGGCATCTGAGCACATCTATAGGAACCACAAGCACTGGCATTCCATCAACGTGCAGGTAGTATGTAATGCCAAGGGAATCATCACCTCACTATATGCCAACTATCCTGGGTCAACCCACGACAGCTTCATTTACCGAATGTCCACCCTAAGCCGGGACCTAGAAGCTGGCCAGCATGGCGATACATGGCTGCTTGGTGAGTATGAATGCCACTGCACATGCATGCATGTCAGATACTGAGCAAGGTCACAACCCCACCAATGATACCAATCACCACCTCCACAGGGGACATGCCTACCCTCTCAGCCCCCACATGATGACACCAATTCGGAACCCCACCACGCCACCCCAGGTAAGATATAACGCAGCCCACATTACAACCAGGGGCATAGTGGAGCGCACATTTGGAGTGCTGAAGTCACGCTTTCGCTCCCTTGACCGTTCTGGCGGGCAGCTGTTGTACGCTCCCCCAGTAGTGTGCAGGATCATAGTGGCAGCATGTGTCCTGCACAACGTTGCAACACGCCGGGGCCTGGCCAAGGACATGGTGGTGCCCCCCCATCCCCAACCACATGCACAGCCGCTGCGCATGGGAGGGGAAAGGGCACGGGGGAGGCAGCCCGTACACAGCTAGTGGCTAATTACTTCACATAGAAATCACACCCCTGTGGAGTGCACACTGCCCTGGCACATTCCATCTGACAATCAATGATGACTCAACCTGACACTGATCCTGAATGTCTGGAGAAAGAACCGTGAAAACCATATCAGCCTGAGATTGTTCACATGGAAGTGTCACAATGTGTGCATCCCTACCCACACTGACACCACCAATGCAGTTTTGTGAAGTTACACATTCAAGCAGCTGAAATGAATACCCACTTGCAAAATGCAACAAGAGGACAGTGCCATGTCAGCCAACCCAAACCCAGCACCGCCACACGACACACCGTGCCATGTCATGCTATTTGCACGTAAACAAAGTAATCCCCACAACATGACACTAGTGTCACAATGTACAGTGTCCCTATTAGAAACTTGCAACACCTGAAATGCTCACAGTAATGCCGGACCAACAACAAACTTGAGCACGTTCTACCATTAACATGACATCACTAATGTATAATATTAGTAGTCTCACCACCTGGAAATGCCTGCACTCCCACCACTACCAACTGTGCAGTGTTGGTGCCTGTAGAGTTGTAGGTGCACTGCTGCCAACATGGACCACATCTCCAGACTAGAGGTCCTTGTGTAGACATGAGGAAGGGACCTGCAAATTGGGAGGTAGACACAGAAGATGAGTTACACATCAATGCAACATGCAGTGTACAACACAACAGCAATATGCACTAGGAATGTATACACAGTATTGACTACAGACTGCCCACACAGCTCATGGGAGTCCAACGTCACTGTGTAATTCACTGTCACTTGGGCACACCCTTTGCAAGCCCATGGAAACGGGAAGCAGGAGGGGTGTGTGTGACTCAAACCCAAGCATCTGAACCAAATACATTACAAGCCTGCATGTGCCCAGCCACAATGCAGCGTATGCCCACAGGAACCACGGAAGCCAACAAATCGTCCGAAAAAAATTGGGAATAAAAGAAATAAAAATAAAAATAAAAAAAAATAAAAATAAAAATAAAAAATGGCCATTGAAGGGCCCGGGGGGGTTGGGGAGGCCACCCAGGAGGTCCGAGGACAGGATGCACACCAGAACCCACCTGCGTGGATCCTGGGAAAAAAAAACACCTCCATGGGCTCATGGCCCACACGGCTACCCTATTGTGGGAGTATCACTGCTGTCGCTATTATCACCCTGTGCAGCTGCATCCGGAGGTGGTTGCACTATGGGAGGCAGCCCATGCAAGGCCCTAGTCTGCTCCTCCATGGCTGCAAGCATGCGGGTGTGGTAGGTCTGGTTCTGGAGGATGAGTGTGCGGAGGTCCCCATGCAACAACTCACGGGATGCCCGGACCTCCGCCCTCGTTGCCTGCATCTCCGCTGAGAGCGTACGGGTGAGACGCTCCAGCTGCTGTTCTGTCCTTTGGTGTGTAGAAGCCTCAAGCTCAACAAGAGTCGTCCTGAGGTGAAGGAGCTCCTGCCTCAGGGCTTCCCTGTGGCCCTGGGATCAATGGAGATGGCCTCCTGCAGAGTCGCCAGTGCCGCCCGCCTGTCCCTGTTGGACCCCAACATGTCCTCCCTGTGTGACTGGCAGATGGTGTCGGTTGCCTGCTCTAGTCGCTCCATCAGCCTTTCAGGGGGGACAATGGAAGTGGCCACCCTATCCATGGCCTGAGCCATCATCTCGGATGATGCTGCCTGTTGGGTTGCCATACCGTAAATGGATTGCTCCCATGCAGTATTGCCAGGTGCCGTACGGCCACCACGTCGGCGGGCACCACACCTGTCTGGGGCAAGGCGAACTGCGCCTTGCTGTGCCGGCACTGCCTCAGGCTGCAGGACTGCATTCCCCCTCTGATCTGCTGGCCCAGGAACAGGATCAGATGTCGCGGAGTGTGACCCTGCATCCGTAACCACCAAAGGCGTAGCTGCCAACACTGACATCCCCATTGAGGGTTCTGACCCTGGTGCAGGTGGGTGAGACAGAACAGAATCCCTCCCTGGAACACTCACCTGCGACGGCACGTAGGTCTCATCCGAATCAACACCTGAGTACAGCTCAGGGGAGGTGCAGCCAGAGACACCCCTTGAGAGCAGGACCTGCAGCACTTGTGGGTTCTCACCCACCACAACACCACGTCCCTCACTGGTGGTTGGTCGGCCCTCGGGCCCCTCCTGGGTCTGCACCATCTCCACAACCCCAGCAGTATCAGGTGCGTCTTCCCCTGCAAAGAAATAAAAACAAAGAAATGGAAACAGGCATTAGCACCATGGCACACAATGAGGGCTGAGAAGCAAGAGAAACAGTACTTGTTTGACACATGTCCCACATGACTAAAACCCTCCCATGCATGCACCCTCACTGCGTATGAAGGGCAGGCAAATGGCACACACTGATGACACCAAGATTGAAGATGAACACATTTTCTGCATGCTGCCTGGCAGTGGCATCACACATTGGCCTGTGATTGGCAGGTGAAACACACATGCCATCACACAGATGGCATCTACCATTGCTATTGAGTGAAGATGGAGAGGAGGGCAGCACCTATGCATACTGTCCAGTTCCCGCATGTAATAGCTTTTCTAATTCTAACAGGTCAGATTCTTCACCCGGAGCTGCCAGTCCGAAATGGTGCAATTGCACAGGGACATGTTTGAACAAATGATATCCAGGTAACAAAGTCACTCAACTTTACCACAGCCATGTCAGAAATGTGACTAGAGGACTGCGACATGCCTAGTAAAAGTGGTGGAATGGGAAATATCTGACTAAATGAACAGTGCTAAATTTTGCAACAATGTTGTGGCAAGGTGACACTTCAAGGGCAACTGGCGTGCAGTTGGACTACATGTCTACTGTTGGCAGTAGGGATACTGCTATGGCCAAATGCAGCTGCGCAGGATGTATTGCATGAAGCACATGGATGACCCATACGACTCAGGCGCACACACTCTCACCTGGCACACAAACAGAAGCCCTCACACACACCATGCACATGGATGACACACACATGCATGTGCACTCACCGGACAATGCCTCGTAATCAGGGAGATCTCCCACGCCTTGGATCTGTTCCTCCGTGACGTAGGTCCCAGCGACTGACTCATGTGGAGTGAGTTCCATGTCTACTACTGGAGACCCACCTCCAGTCACTAGAGTTGCGGCATGACTTGAGGCCAGCTTACTCTTTTCCCTGCGCTTTAGGTCATTCCAGCGCTTATAGCAATCATTGGCTATGCGCCTCACGATTCCAAGGGCACTTACGATGTCCGCAACGGTCTGCCAGTGTGCCTGGCGTTGTGCAGGTGTGGTCTTGGATCCTGCAACAATGACCATCTCGTTGTCATGTGCGGACACATACTCGACAAGTGCATTCAGTTCGTCATCCGTGAAGCTGGGCTTCCTCGACGGGCCGGACTGTGTAGCCGTGTCTGGGGCATCAGCCTGTGCGGGACGAGCACTCTTCCTCTTGGAAGGTGGTGGTGATCCTGAGTGTCCTGCGCCGCTCTGGACACTAGGGGCAGGAGCCCTGGTGGACTCTGTATCAGGAGTGTGGGATTGCACACTCAGCATGGGAGTTGGTGCAGGCATTGGCTCTAGTGTGATGGTGTCAGGGGGAATATCAGCAGCATGGACTAGGACCGACACTGTCCTGGCTGGGTGTGTGAGGGCTGTGGTGGATGGAGCCGCAGCTGCCCCTGCAGCCTCTCCGCCCTGCCTACTTGGTGCAGCAGATGACCTTGCTGCCCCAGATGCACGTGGCATGGTGACATCAACGTGCACCAGCGCACGTGTCATAGGCCTGCTGACCTGGAAGTCAGCCATGGAGTCAGCCAGGTCTGGTGCCACAATGGGCTGGTCCAACAAGGGCTGAGCATGGATGGTGTCAGCCACATCAGCCTCAACGGGAGGGGGGGGATTATGGGTGCCCTTGACTGGTCCTCCACACATGGGGGGACAGGCTCACCCTGCAAGTAACGACCACGTCCCCTACCGGATCCACCACGGCCACCACTTGTGGCTCTTCCACCTTTGCCACCCTTACTGAATCCTCGCCTCCCAACCATGGCACTGATGTTGATGTGCGTATGGGAGTGGCTGTCAAATATTGTCCTTGGCAATTGGGGGTCAAAGGGGTTGGGTACCAGATGGTAATTGTACCCTAGTGCTCTTGCAAGGCTGATTGTAACCCCTGGGGAAAGATGACGGGTCACGCTACGCACAGGAGCCCCAAAAAAGGGAGATGACGTGCACGCAACCCCTCCTAGACCACGTGTGCAGAAAGAAAAACCTGCACTATGCTGTGGCACCCAGTAACACAAGAATGAACGTATGCGTGTCACACGCAGCCTAGAATGACCTCTGAAGGGGTAGGCTACACACAGGGCAAGCACAGATGTTAGATACGTGCGTGACTCACCGTCTGCCAGGTAAAAAGAGCGTGAAAAAGGAGCGCGTTTGGTTGGCAACACCCCCGCCAAAAGAAGATTTGTACGCTGTCTGAGGAGACAGGACAACAGTAGAAGGGAACACTGTTTGAGGGAACAGGCCCAGGTAAAGCAGTAAAAGAGAAAAAAGAGAAAAATCTGTCAGAGGTAACAGGGAATACGAACTTGAAACGCCGTGAAGTAAATCGCGTGTGAACCGACAAGAAGTACAGAATTCACCCACTCGCTCTCCACGAAAAGCACGTACAAGGAAATGGTGTTCTATGCGTACCTTTTATACAGGCCCACACGTCCACGCTAGGGCCATTTCCACCAATTACACGCTTTGTGACTTATGCGTGTACGGACATTTCCACCAATTACACGCTTTGTGACTTCTGCGTGTACGGTCATTTCCACCAATTACACGCTTTGTCACTTCTGCGTGTACGGCCATTTCCACCAATCACACGCAATGAGACTCTGACGTGCAGTCTTTCCACGTGTGCTCTGTCATCACGTGCTGTATGGGAAACACCCGTGCGGGTCACGTCACAGACGCGCTTACGCGCTGAGGGCCTTTGGTCCAATAGAATCACGTATGCGTGCTGACGCACTTACGCGCTAAGGGCCTTTCTTCGGTTTTCACGCTGACGTGCAGGATTTTCACGTGCCAAATCACTCCGTACCAAGCTGGCCACGCGTAAGCACACGGAAGACCACGCTCCTGCCCAGAAGGCCGAACTACTGCCCCCCAGAGCCCCGAGCACGCTCCCACCTGCTATCTGCTGCTGCCTGACTGCCTGCTGCCCACGTGCACTGCCATTTGCTGCCTGCACATCAGCCAGGGGTGCTGTTGCTGTGACCACCCTTGCTGGAACCGAAGACTCCGACTGGAATTCCATCGCTCCACAGCCCAGCCCCAGGACCCAGTTGCCCACCCACTCCTGCCTCTGGGGTTGTCATGTCGGGGCAAACACCATCTGTGACCACTGACAACCCCCGGCCAGAGAGGCAGAGGGGCACCAGCTTCAGTGCCACGGAAGTTGGTGTCCTGGTGGAGCAAGTCCTGGGGCAGTATGATGCCCTCTTTGGAAGTTCCCGCGCCGACAAGGAAGGACGGACTCGGATCTGGACTGACGTCGTGACTGCCATCAACGCGGAGGGGGTGGCAGTCCGGGACTTACAACATGTCAGGAAGCGCTGGGAGGACTTCAGGTCCAGGACCCTGAACAAGGCCCGGCGCCTCTTGAAGGCAGTGGATGCCAAGGGGCGCCGGGGCCACTTGTCGGAAGAACAGATGGGGGTCCTGCAACGCATATCCCCAGCGCTCCACGTCCAGGTCCTAGAGAAGCAGACCCGTCTGGAGTCGAGCGGTGAGTGTACATGCATCCTGGTTGTGAGCAGTGCGTGTGGTGATCATTCGCCATTGTGCCGGTTGCACATCTGTTTGTATGGGGTCGAGTATGGGTGGGGGTGTACAGGGCCGTGGGGCTGACACATGCGAGGGCTGTAATGTGTGAGACATGGATGGTGCTTGTGTGTGTGGGCTTGCATGGCAAATGCAGTTGTGCGTGCACACATGTTTGGATGAATGTGTATGTAAGTAGACATGTCCGTGATGTCAGGCATGTATGTTGTTTTCGGCTGCATGTATGAGCACTGTGTACATGTGCATGTGTGTGTATTTGACAAGGGTGCAACAGTGATGCAACATGGATGCATGTGACAGCGGTATGTGGAAGCCTGATTGGCAGATGTGACATGGATGCCCGTCTGAACAGTGCGACACTTGGCAGAGGTGTAGACATGCATGCAAGTGTGTTGGTGTGTGTACATGTGTGGTGCACTTCCTGTGTTGCATGTGATGTCTGGCTCCCCTTTGGCTGCTGATGCTGTTGTATGTGTAGGGATGGTGCTGGCAGTTGCGATATGGCTGTGGTATGGCTCATGTGTGCCAGTTGCAATGACATGTGTGTTGGGGATTGTGATGACATGTCTGAGGTTTGCCAATGCCACTCATGTGCAACTGTCATGCGTGTATGTGTCCATTGTACAGTGCCCTGATGCCTGTGTTTTGTTTCTCCCTGTCTGCAGCGTCAACTGATGAAGAGGGCGGAGAAGGTGCTGTGGAGCACAGCGGCGGGGATCCGACCGCCAGCCGGAGACGCAAGGCCCGGCTCCCCTCCCGTGTTGTCATCTCGTCGGGGAGTGAGGAGTCCGGTGCCGCGTCCCAGGCCGCAGCTGCTGGGGGGAGGTCCAAGAGGCGGAGGTTGCAGTTGGACTCCTCGGCAGCAGAAGGGGCAGCTGGGACCCCACAGGGCCCAACAGCGGAAGATGGCACGGAGTCATCCAGGTTGGTGTGGGGTTTGGTGGAGGAGGGGGCCGCGCAAGCACCAGAGACAGGGTCTGGAGGTGGGGATCCCACTGGTGCTAGTGGTGCAGTGCAGGACCAGGGACAGGAGGCAGCACAGGCGGCCGAGGAGGTGCCTGTGTGCAATCCTGTCCCCGATCCTGTCCCTGCATCATCTTGCACCAGCAGGGATGCCTACGTCCAGACCTGTTTTTAGGCAGGGGATGAGCTGACGTCAACTGGCCTTCCTCTGCCTGCGGACGTGGCCATCCAGGTCCGGGTTGAGCCTGTCCTGGCTGGTGTGGCGTTGCGTCAACGGGCCATGCGAGGTGACCTGCAGTCTTTTCATGGAGAGACTGCACGTCATCTCGAATGGCTCGTTGACCACGTCAGCCTGCTGGGACAGGTCACCCAGACCGGAGTCTGCTGTCTGATGGGGCT
Organism: Ambystoma mexicanum; assembly: GCF_040938575.1. Taxonomy (NCBI): domain Eukaryota; kingdom Metazoa; phylum Chordata; class Amphibia; order Caudata; family Ambystomatidae; genus Ambystoma; species Ambystoma mexicanum. The sequence goes on along the minus strand of NC_090926.1, from coordinate 1,037,436,243 downwards.
TGCTCCGACCCCCTCCTCAACTGGACCCCCTACGCGCCAGTCATCCTCTGTGCCATCCTCCCACCCATCAGTCACCTGGGTGCCCTGTGGAGCTGCCTCTGACGGTGCGGCCAGGCTGGTGGAGGAGGCATCCCTGCCACAGTCGGGAGTCGGAGGTCCAGCAGGGGTGGCCACATCAACAAGTGCACCCCAGCCGGCGGAGGATGTGCAGGCAGCAGGAGGCAGTGCACGGGCAGAGGCAGAGCAGCAGCAGCAGCAACATGGTGGGAGACATGAAGGCTCGGGGCTTTCGACATCGGAGGGGCAGGCATCGGCCGGAGGGCAGGGGGACCCAGGACAGAGAGTGTCTTCCGTGTGGCAGCGGTTGGGCCACGCCATAGGTGCGGAGCGGCGGCGGGCGGAAGAAGCGCGGCTCACAATGGTCAGGGCGGAGAACTCCATGCGGAGGGCCCTGAGGCGGGCCGAGTGCCTCGAGGCAATCCGCAGGGGGTTGGAGGAGGACACAGCGTCGTCCCTGCGGACCCTCGGGCCATGGAACTGGACCGCCTCCGGGACATTGAACAGGAGTTCGATGATGCCCTGGCCCGGGACACCACAGAGTGAGCCGCTGCACTTGCCCGCCGCCTTTGTATATAGTTCTTTAGTTTTAGTTTTCCTTTCGTTCTTATTATGATTTGGAGTCGACGGACACTGCTCCACTTTTTGTATATAGTTGATATTTAGGTAGGTTTTTTAGGAGGTTTCCTTAGTTCAGTTGGGCTCATGGACCCTTGTTATTTTTGTACATAGTTCTTTGTTGCATGGAGAATTTTTTACATTTGACTTTGGACAAAATTTTTTAGGATTTGGATTTCCAGTTTTGTGTTTTTATGCGGACATGCAGCTTATTTTTTCAGATTTACATTGTAGTTAGTTTTCTTTCTTTAGCATTCTTTATTTTTTTCAATACAATTTTGTTGGCATAGTTCACTGTGTGGTATCATCTCATTGGTTTCATGCATGTCATGTTGTGTGTTTTCCCATTCAATTGCAAAAAATGTGTGTGACGGACATGGGTTCATTAGCTTCATGAACATTGGGGGTGTAACATGTGATTTCCATTTCCATGTGGGTGAATGGGTTACTTGGTAGGGCTTTTTGGCTGTGGAGGCTGACCATTACACACATGTTTGGGGATTGTGAGGACCTGGTGGGGGCTGCACATGGTGGCAGGGGGGTGGGGGTGGTAGGAGACATGAGTGGGGGCCTGGTGGAGGCTGCCCCTGCACTGCCGGGGGGTGGGGGTGGTGGGAGACATGAGTGGGGGCCTGGTGGAGGGTGACCCTGCACTGCCGGGGGTTGGGGGTGGTGGGAGACATGAGTGGGGGCCTGGTGGAGGCTGCACATGGTGGCTGGGGGGTGGGGGTGGTGGGAGACATGAGTGGGAGCCTGGTGGAGGGTGACCCTGGATGCTGGGGGGTGGGGGTGCAGGGGGACATGAGTGGGGGCCTGGTGGAGGGTGACCCTGCACTGCCGGGGGGTAGGGGTGGTGGGAGACATGAGTGGGGGCCTGGTGGAGGCTGCCCCTGGTGGCTGGGGGGTGGGGGTGGTGGGACACATGAGTGGGGGCCTGGTGGAGGCTGCCCATGGTGGCAGGGGGGTGGGGGTGGTGGTAGACATGAGTGGGGGCCTGGTGGAGGGTGACCCTGCACTGCCGGGGGGTGGGGGTGGTGGGAGACATGAGTGGGGGCCTGGTGGGGGCTGCCCATGGTGGCAGGGGGGTGGGGGTGGTGGGAGACATGAGTGGGGGCCTGGTGGAGGGTGACCCTGGATGCTGGGGGGTGGGGGTGGTGGGAGACATGAGTGGGGGCCTGGTGGAGGGTGACCCTGGATGCTGGGGGGTGGGGGTGCAGGGGGACATGAGTGGGGGCCTGGTGGAGGCTGCCCCTGCACTGCCGGGGGGTGGGGTGGTGGGAGACATGAGTGGGGGCCTGGTGGGGGCTGCCCATGGTGGCAGTGGGGTGGGGGTGGTGGGAGACATGAGTGGGGGCCTGGTGGGGGCTGCGCCTGCACTGCTGGGGGGTGAGGGTGGTGGGAGACATGAGTGGGGGCCTGGTGGGGGCTGCCCCTGCACTGCCGGGGGGTGGGGGTGCAGGGGGACATGAGTGGGGGCCTGGTGGGGGCTGCCCCTGCACTGCCGGGGGGTGGGGGTGGTGGGAGACATGAGTGGGGGCCTGGTGGGGGCTGCCCCTGCACTGCCGGGGGGTGGGGGTGCAGGGGGACATGAGTGGGGGCCTGGTGGAGGCTGCCCCTGCACTGCCGGGGGGTGGGGGTGGTGGGAGACATGAGTGGGGGCCTGGTGGGGGCTGCCCCTGCACTGCCGGGGGGTGGGGGTGGTGGAAGACATGAGTGGGGGCCTGTTGGGGGCTGCCCATGGTGGCAGGGGGGTGGGGGTGGTGGGAGACATGAGTGGGGGCCTGGTGGAGGCTGCCCCTGCACTGCCGGGGGGTGGGGGTGGTGGGAGACATGAGTGGGGGCCTGGTGGAGGGTGACCCTGGATGCTGGGGGGTGGGGGTGGTGGGAGACATGAGTGGGGGCCTGGTGGAGGGTGACCCTGGATGCTGGGGGGTGGGTGTGCAGGGGGACATGAGTGGGGGCCTGGTGGAGGCTGCCCCTGCACTGCCGGGGGGTGGTGGTGTTGGGAGACATGAGTGGGGGCCTGGTGGAGGGTGACCCTGCACTGCCGGGGGGTGGGGGTGGTGGGAGACATGAGTGGAGGCCTGGTGGGGGCTCCCCATGGTGGCAGGGGGGTGGGGGTGGTGGGAGACATGAGTGGGGGCCTGGTGGAGGGTGACCCTGGATGCTGGGGGATGGGGGTGCAGGGGGACATGAGTGGGGGCCTGGTGGAGGCTGCCCCTGCACTGCCGGGGGGTGGGTGTGCTGGGAGACATGAGTGGGGGCCTGGTGGAGGCTGCCCCTGTACTGCCGGGGGGTGGGGGTGGTGGGAGACATGAGTGGGGGCCTGGTGGAGGCTGACCCTGGATGCTGGGGGGTGGGGGTGGTGGGAGACATGAGTGGGGGCCTGGTGGAGGGTGACCCTGGACTGCCGGGGGGTGGGGGTGGTGGGAGACATGAGTGGGGGCCTGGTGGAGGGTGACCCTGCACTGCCGGGGGGTGGGGGTGGTGGGAGACATGAGTGGGGGCCTGGTGGGGGCTGCCCGTGGTGGCAGGGGGGTGGGGGTAGTGGGAGACATGAGTGGGGGCCTGGTGGAGGGTGACCCTGGATGCTGGGGGGTGGGGGTGCAGGGGGACATGAGTGGGGGCCTGGTGGAGGCTGCCCCTGCACTGCCGGGGGGTGGGGGTGGTGGGAGACATGAGTGGGGGCCTGGTGGAGGGTGACCCTGCACTGCCGGGGGGTGGGGGTGGTGGGAGACATGAGTGGGGGCCTGGTGGGGGCTGCCCATGGTGGCAGGGGGGTGGGGGTGGGTGGGAGACATGAGTGGGGGCCTGGTGGAGGGTGACCCTGCACTGCCGGGGGGTGGGGGTGGTGGGAGACATGAGTGGGGGCCTGTTGGGGGCTGCCCATGGTGGCAGGGGGTGGGGGTGGTGGGAGACATGAGTGGGGGCCTGGTGGAGGGTGACCCTGCACTGCCGGGGGGTGGGGGTGGTGGGAGACATGAGTGGGGGCCTGGTGGAGGGTGACCCTGCACTGCCGGGGGGTGGGGGTGGTGGGAGACATGAGTGGGGGCCTGGTGGAGGCTGCCCCTGCACTGCTGGGGGGGTGGGGGTGGTGGGAGACATGAGTGGGGGCCTGGTAGAGGCTGCCCATGGTGGCAGGGGGGTGGGGGTGGTGGGAGACATGAGTGGGGGCCTGGTGGGGGCTGCCCATGGTGGCTGGGGGGTGGGGGTGGTGGGAGACATGAGTGTGGGCCTGGTGGAGGGTGACCCTGGATGCAGGGGAGTGGGGGTGCAGGGGGACATGAGTGGGGGCCTTGTGGAGGCTGCCCCTGCACTGCTGGGGGGTGGGGGTGGTGGGAGACATGCATTGTTGATCAGTAGTGCAAGGTGACATGTGGGTTGGCTGGGGGGCATGCCCATGGTGAATGGGCTGCCTGCGGGACATGGGCAGGGGTGCAGGGTAGTCCCCCGTGGTGTGGGCTGCCTGCAGGGGCCGTGTAGGTTGTGGAGCGTACACCTGGGAGGACCCACACGGCCAATTCACGTGTAGTACTCCCCAGAACCCCTGAAATACACATTCCCTGCTGGTATCGCGTGTGTAACTTCCCGCGCACCCCTGAAATACACGTACCCTGCTCGCACTGGGACTATCGCGTGTGGAACTTCCCGCGCACCCCTGAAATACACGTACCCTGCTCGCACTGGGACTATCGCGTGTGGAACTTCCCGCGCACCCCTGAAATACACGTACCCTGCTTGCACTGGGACAATCCCGTGTGCAACTTCACGCGAACCCCTGCAATACACGTAGCACGCTCCCCCAGGCCCGATCGCGTGAGAAAGTTCACGCTAACCCCTGAAATACACGTAGCCCGCTCCCCCAGGCCCGATCGCGTGAGGAAGTTCACGCGAACCCCTGTAATACACATAGCCCGCTCCCCCAGGCCCCATCGCGTGAAAAAAATCACACGAACCCCTGAAATACACGTAGCCCGCTCCTCCAGGCCCGATCGCGTGAGAAAGTTCACGCGAACCCCTGAAATACACGTAGCCCGTTCCCCCAGGCCCGATCGTGTGAGGAAGTTCACGCGAACCCCTGTAATACACATAACCCGCTCCCCCAGGCCCGATCGCGTGAAAAAATTCACGCGAACCCCTGAAATACACGTAGCCCGCTCCCCCAGGCCCGATCGCGTGAGAAAGTTCACGCGAACCCCTGTAATACACGTAGCACGCTCCCCCAGGCCCGATCGCGTGAGAAACTTCACGCGAACCCCTGAAATACACGTACCCTGCTGAAATCGCGTGTGGAACTTCCCGCGCACCCCTGAAATTCACATACCTTGCTCACACTGGCCCAATCGTGTGTGGAACTTCCCGCGCACCCCTGAAATACACATTCCCCGCTTGCCGTTTGCTGTTTGCCAGCCCGGTGAACTGGTCCAGGGTTAGCGCAGCCCTTTGCGATGATTTAGCGATTTTGATGGCTTTTCCTTGCGCGAGGGCGTTCTTCGGGGCGTTACTGGCGCTGCTGCAGGGTCACTGCGATTCTCTGCGCCACGGCTGGTTTGGGAGCCTAAAATCCATGAATACGCTGTGCGCGGAAATCGGTTTTAGCGCACGTGCCTGGCGCAGACAATCGCACGCGGACACTCTGCGCCAGCCGCTTGCGACACTTTTCTGCGAAATTCTATGAATTACCCTCATAGTGTTGCCTTCCCAGACCTACTGGGGGAGTGATTCTCACACCTTTCTACGTCCATTAAGGAACGGGAAACCAGGCTGCCATTCTGGAATCCCATGATGCTCCGATAGATTGGATATGAGTTCTGGCTTGGATGTTGTTGCATGAGAGGCAACATGACACCTCCCTGCCTGGGTGAAATTAGGGTCAATTTTTTCAATCTGTTTCTATTGGCATTTAGATTACTTTCAGGCTTCCAGGTCTGGTGGCAAGCTTCTCCAAAGTGTTAGTGCACCTACAGCAAAACCAACGTGCAGGGTAGTCACCATGGGTGAGTGGGCTGGTAATCTATCCCCTCAATGACCATCCCCTGAGCCTGGCAATAGAATTCTGTCACAATTACTGCAGCCGTGTGCTAGGGTGCCCTGCACACAATGGATAACCAGTATCTTCCTTTGCCACACGATAGGTCACAAAATGAACTTTGCATACTATCTACTTAGTCAGGGGTCTGATTACATGCAAAAGCGTGTGATCCCCTCACAACAAAGAACTTGTCATTGGAGTTGGGCTACAGGAACACATCCCTGTAGATTACAAGTCTCTAAGGAACTCTACGTCATACCGGTTGATGCGGCCAAAGTCCCTGTGCTTGTACAAGAGACCCACCTGATGCTCCCTAGAAAGCGAGCAACCTGCAAGGCAGTGATATATTCATGTTTGCGATACTGCAACCAAAATTTACAAGCCTTGAATTTCAATTGATGTTTTCAAATACATATTTTTCTCTGCACTTTGGAAGATGACAATACGGTTATTCCGCTAACATGTGGATATAGGAAAAAGTATAATAACTCGGTTCCACTTTCAAAGACATAAAAAGCAAAAGTTACCACAAACTGCAGTATAATTTTTACAACATCCTTAATTGGAAAGGTCAGATTTTCAATTAAAAAGGCTACGACCAGCAAAAATAATACTGTTTCTCTCAGTACACCGCATTCATTACCATCAATCTCTATAAATGCAATGCCCACCCAACTTCAACAGGAAAAATCCCTGCACTAAAATGGATTGTTCTAAGCTGATGCAGTAACCCTATAGAAGTAGGAAAATATTTCTTTGAATCCCAATTAGAGACGAAATGCTAAATATATATATTCAGTAAAAAATACTTTGCTAAAGGGGCATTATGGTCAAGTTCCGCTACTAAAAACATGTGAAAAAAATGTTGCGAAAGGGACGTTATGGTTCCAAGTAAAACCGAAAAATACCTGAAATTCGCCAGTTATGGTAACCTAAGCAACCATAACTCGCGCCACCCCCGTGAACTGCTAAGACTAACACCCAAGACATCAAAGATGACATCACACATGTCATTGATGACATAACTGATGACATCACATGTTTGGCTCACTCTTTTTTCCTTTACTGACACATGTAAGCCGCATGGTTTTCTTCAGTAACAGTCAGGAACTAGAAATTCAAAAAGTACTATATTTGTAGACTTATCCTTCAAATATGTTCTTACAGTAATTCCCTTAGGGTCCACTCACAGCATATGAAACATATACATAGGGAGGAACACAGGCTTGAAAGACAGCAATGCTTTCTATGCATGAAGACAATCAGTAAGGTTATGAACACTTCCTTAAAGTTCTGATGTTTTTTTATTACTGTACTTTCCCTGGATATGCTCATATTTGTATACTTTGTACTCACACTACTTTCTTTAAGGTCCAGTCACATCATGTGATACTTATAAATAGGGAAGTAGCAGCTTTGAAGCAGGGCAATCATTTCTGTGCATGAAGATACTCACTTAAGTTACGAACATTGTCTGGTAGTACTGCTGCTTTTTTGCATACTTCACTTTTCCTGTATATGCTTATATTTGTATGTGTTGTTGTCTCTTTGTGTTTTCTCTTTATTAATCAATTATGTACAAAGTGGGTTTTATTGGCTACTTATTAAATGTTTCGCAGTAGACAAAAGTCTAATAAGAAAGCATTTATCCGTTTACTATTCAACATGGTAAGATTATTAATATTGCACCTCCACCAACTATGCTGCACACAATGCCTATGTTTCTACATGAGTATCTTAGTATACTGGAATGAACTTCATAATAGAATGTCATTTGTATCAATGCATTGTTTAATGCACTATGTATCACATGATATTTATTCCAATGATCCTACTTTTTAATAACATTACAATAAGCATCCCTTGTACAGGCTTTTAGTGAAAAGTAAATGAACATGTGATGTCATCAATGACATTTGTGATGTCATCTTTGATGTCCTGGGTGTTAGTCTTAACAGTGCACGGTGTTGGCGTGAGTTATGGTTGCTTAGGTTACCATAACTAGCAAATTTCAGGGGGTTTTCGGTTTTACTTGGAACCATAACGTCCCTTTAACAACGTTATTTTCACTGAAATTCATAGGTTTTTAGTAGGGCAACTTAACCATAACGTTCCTGTAACAACGTTTTTTCACTGAATATAGATATAGATAATATAAATTGGATAAATATTTACTAGGATTCCCTTAGTTTATATACATATAGCATAGAACATACTGACCCCCTACCTGCGCTAGTGGTTCTGATGTCCGCAGATCATGCGCATGTTCGCGGACGGACTCGGCCAACATCAACACTATCCAAAAACTCAGGGGATATCTTACATTCTTGAATCATGCAATAGAAACACTGAACATGTTAAAAAAGCAGCGCATAAATACATTACATTCAACAATAAATAAGTGGAAACTGTATATGTAAGACACCAAACGTCCAATTACATACCATATGCAACATAGTGGAATATACCAAAACAAAATAAATATGCCTCCAACAGAATTAGCTCACAGAGACTGCACAGCAAAATTGAACAACACACCTATGCAGCAGTAACAGCAAAACCTAGCACAAAACGACTGAGTACACTATATTTATTTTATATATTTATAAACTTTCTGTATTAGGTACACCAAAAGAATTTTATTTTTATTTTTTTACACAGAAATGTCTAGTACTTTGGAATGGCTGGAAGAAAAATAATTGATATGCCCTGCCCCTGAGGTTGACATCACCAAACCTAGTGATATTCTCTGCCTATCTCCAGGACGTTACTGGGCAGCGTAGCCAAACGCACACAGTCATCACCTATGTGTTAACGTTAGTTGACGCAGAACCCGGAATTTCAACACACATCATCTCACAACACAGCGCGTCCCAATTTTGAATATAAAACTATACTTTCCAAGGAAATAGCACAGTAAACGCTCCAAGAACATCCAGCGATTGCCATATTCAAGCAAATGGGTAATTTGTTTCTCTGTTCGCAATCTACAAATGTTTATCGTTACACATGAGGTGTTCCTTTTGGGTATAAGAAGCGCATTGGACGCACCGTGAATCGCAAGGCTTGGGCATCAGTTTAGCGCTAGTCCGCAGTAAACAATGTCAGGTTTCTCCTTATCGCTGGTACCGTGTAAGGGCATATCGGCCCGTGGCGATCGTCCCAAAAAAGCGTCATTGTGATCCAGCCATTCACGTGTATCTGCAGCTGCCGGTTAAAAAACCTGTCAGTTGGTATCTTTAATCAATGACAATCGCAGAAAGGCAGGATGTAGCTGTTTGAAAAACATAACAGAAATGTGTCTCAGTAGCCGATCTTTATTACAATTTATCATGTTACCCATTAATTCGGCCCCGTGTTAAAACTAATGATGAACACAGACATGAAACAATGGGAAAACAACGTGGAAACAGTCTACAATTTGCTTCAGAGGTTAGTGATATGAAATATGTGCAGCGCGAAATGGAATGCAAAGGCTAACACTACAATCAGGGAGCAAGCTAAGTGCAAGAAGAACACATAGATGGAATTTTAATTAAATATTAGCGTAGAATTAGGCGTTTGTGGAACCTGGGGGAACCCAGTGGTGGACTACATCATCTCGATACTAGACTGCCCATGTGCCCGGAAAAGAGAAGTACACACACAGGTTGTATTTGCGTGTCATTGCAATATGCCACAAACGACAACCGAGTACAATGTAAGCCAGCAATAACGGTCGGTGAATGATAAGTTGACTCGTTGGTCTATGAAATCGTCGAAAGTAAAACTTACATAATATTGGGCATTTCCATTCTCTCGGTGTAACGCAGAAACTCCGTTCAGGTCAACGTATTTCATAAAATGAAATCACATGTTCCTTTGTCCACTTTTGGAATGGTGAACCTTATCATATTTGACAGTATTATCCCCTCCCTTTATTTATTCCTTTAGAAATCCGCCCTTCCATTCAAGGTCGAAAAACAATTGAACCTTATACTGTGTACGATGAGTGGGTTTGCTCAGCTCGCAAGCAAACATTCAAAGCCACCGACCTTCACTCCGAATGGGAGCCAATAGCCCTTGAGACGATAGTGGCATTACAAATATTTTTGAAAAACATATAAATTGTTTGCTACTATCCACCAATGGTGCAGGAAATTTCTAGTGATGTATGTTCCTCTGGAGAACATCACACTCTCGCAGCGACTCCCACAGCCAGCCCACCCACCTGTCAGCTCAGACCATCTCCTGTTCTTTCGCAAGGAGTAACTCTTGAGCCCTGAAAATAATGTGCTTGTACGAGAATGTCCCAGCAAGCACTGCTGCAACCCCCTCCGACCATGCCGCGGTACCCTGAACCCATTACCGCAGTTATATATTAGAGGCATAAAAGTTGCACACGTGTGTTTGTACCATCCCACTTTGGATCACTAGCGAGGGAAAGGGTGCGGGGGTCTGGCCACTTTACAAATACAGACACATAGTAAATACTTAATAGTAATGCTTTTACGTTATAATGCACATGGTACCAAAACAACTTCAAACTAACTGGATTCACACATGGTCAAGTATTAGTTGGTAAGAAAACCTTCACAACAATAGGTATAATCTACCATGCAGGAGCCACAACCAATGGAGGTCACTACACTGCATATATAAAAAAGAATTGTGTATGGTTCGAATGTAATGATACTAACATTACTCTAAAACAGAGATTATCAGCAAATCCTGTAAACTCTTACTCAATATCCTTAAAAAAAAAATGTAATAACTAATCTGTGTATGAACATAAACAAAACCTGAACTTTAAGTTAGAATACCCCAAAAGGTATGTGACTGCCCCAAGATTCTGCAACAAGCAAACTGATAAATGAATACCACTAAAATGGAAAAAGAAATAAACAAATAGAATACACTAACTGCTATCTAATTGCAACAATACGACCACCACTTCCAAATCAAAAACCATACACATATTCAATTCCTCCTACTGAACTGAACGAAAGAAATATATTGTACCACAACGTAGAAAGTTTTTTTTTAATCCAGCAAGGATTTTTTCCCCACAGACCCAATGATTTAATCAACAAACACAGGAACTGAGTGTCATGATGCCTACCTCCAAGGAGCCAGGTCTGACCCAACAACCCCAGAGGCAGGCATCATTCCCCCCAGGGAAGTGCCAGCGGGCCCAAGCTGGGGTCCTTTGGACACAGTCCTGGCGCCTTAGGCGCCAGGCTCATGTTGGACCCCTGTCCTGGTGCCTTAGGCGCCAGGCTCATAAAGCTAGACATGTGTTCAAGTGTTTTAATGTGCACTTACCTGATGCAGACCATGCTGCTACATCCAGGCCCTCTTGAGGCCTGAATGGAACTACTTTACCTGTGGGACTACTTTCCACCTGGGTGTGGTCAGGGAAGGATACATACCTGATCGGTGGAAGGATACATGCCTGGAACTTCTTCCAAAGCTATTTAAACCGCGCCCGATCAGCAACTCAAGCTTCGCGTTGTTCTGCTCCTCGTAGCTGGATGCTTGCCGTGTCAGCTCCTACATCTGGACTTCAGCCACGCCTGTCAGCATCCTGGGTCGCCTGCAAAAGGAGATAAGAGAGAATTGGAGAGAAAGAAGACCTTACCTGCTAAATCTGCATCACGGGGACATCACACCGACGATCCTGAAAGGGAAGACATCATTTTAAAAGCATTTCGCTTCGATCGCTGTAGCGCTGCATTTCACTCACCTTTCCTGGGCGCCTCCATCTTCAGCAGCGATCATCCGGATCCGCACCCACTTCCCAGAGCCTAGAGAGAAAAGACAAGAAAACAAGGTGAGAGAAGGAAGGGAAATAGGAAAAGCTCACTTTCCTTCTAAGACTTACCTGTTGGGTCATTCCCATTTCATTTCGGGTCCTGCCGCTTCCTGGCATTCCGGGCCCCGGCCCCAATGGGAAAAAAAGACAAAGACATTGAATGAGCGAATGCAAAGACATTACCTGAACACTCATCTGGAACTTACACTTCGGGTCGGCGCCATTTCTCCGGCATTCCGAACCCCGGCCCCTAAGGGGAAAAAGGCATAAGCATTAGCGCTTGCTGCAATAAGACAATGAACATTATTATTAAGCTTGAACTTTTGAACTTGCAACAGAACTCTTACAGCGCCTCACCTGAATAGTCAAGCTTATTTTGAACTCCCATCAAACCTCAAACCAGTGCAGTAACTGGGTTTCAACGCGCCCCTGCATCAGAAGCAGGATGGAGAACTCATCCTTCCAGTCCCTAAGGTGAGACTTCACGGGGAATCGTGGAAGGGTATCGAGGAGGGTTGGAAGGGAGTGGGAGGCTTGAGCATTATTCCGTCAGTAGGTAATACTCCCTTTTCATGCACAGGGGAATATTCCTGCGAGCCAGAAAAGCCAGAGTAGAGTGGCCCTTCCTGTCCATCATCAGAGTCCTGCGCTTCACCATTGAAGAAGCATCAGCACTCGAAGCCAGACCTGCGCCTCCGTGGGAATCAGGTGAGCGTGACAGAACGCAAAGCCTACCCACAATTTCCCACCCGGGCGCTATGGAGACTTCCGAGACAGATCAGCTGGCCCAGCTTTTGGGGAAATTACGGGCAGAAGTGCGCTCAGCCCGCCAGGAGACTAACGCTCTCAAAAGAGAACTGATTCTATCCAAGGAAAGAACTGATGACCTGGCCAAAAGGCTATTGCAGGCCCAGGCAGGGCACACTCCTTTACCTAATTCCGGAGGTACTTCCACATCAATGGGTTTGGATAACCCGGTACAAATCAATCTACCTGGACACATGCCTTTGGCCCCGCCTGAACGTTTTGCGGGGGATCCCAAGAAATATGCCGTCTTTATGAACCAATGTCGTTTACACTTTCTATGCAGACCCGGGGCCTTCCCTAACGACCAGACCAAGGTAGCCTTTATACTATCTTACCTCAGTGGCAGTGCTGCCGATTGGTCTATTCCATTGGTAAATCAGGATGATCCCATTCTCCAGGATTTTCAGGGCTTCCAGGCCAGCATGGAAAGATTGTTTGCTCGACACTCTCAAGGACAGGCCCTTGATAACAAACTGCTATCCTTACGACAAGGTAATCAGGTTTTCCTGTCCTACGTTGCCACCTTTAATAGACTGGTTGTGGAAACTGGATGGCCAGAAAACAAAAGGATCACATTGTTTCATCGAGGCCTGCGCGGAGAGCTTAAGGATGTTCTAGCTCAGATAGTAGATCCACCCCAGGTCTGTGCAGACTACATAGACTTGGTGGTTCAACTTGATCACAGACTTCAAAATAGAAAAGCAGATCGGTTCAAGTACGAAACCCGAGTACCGATCAAAACCCACGTTAACTCCAAGAGTACCGACGTATCCGAACCTATGCAAATCGGCGGTGTTAAAGGACCATTAACGCAGAAGGAACGAGAGAGAAGGCGGCAAATGCAACTTTGTCTGTATTGCGGGACTTCCGGTCACTTTCTTCGAAATTGTCCGGTTAAACCACCTAAGAAGGTGGTTGGAGCCACTGATAACGATTTATTGACACCTGATTCGGGAAACGACCTAGCCCGACAAGCGTAGGGGTCCGCTTGCCGAGCTTGAAAACAAACTCTTTGACCTCGCATTTTGCCATGCCAATGGTGTTCGTGGACCCAAAACAGCCTCAGCAGTTGCATGCTGTAAAAGCATACATCGACAGTGGAGCTATTGGAAACTACATAGACCGTGAATTGGCTTCCAGGATTAAGCTCCCTCTCCGCCCGAAAGTAACCCAAGATGTCATTACTACAGTAGATGGAACCGAAATAGCCTCAGGGCCTGTAACGCATTCCACTGTTGAAATGACACTGGTGGGTCAGGATGGACATCGAGAAGCAATCGTGTTTGATGTGATCAAGGCCCCACAATTTCAAGTAATTCTTGGAATTCCTTGGTTAGAAACACATAATCCCAGAATCGACTGGCGAGCAAAGAAGATAAGTTTTCCTGATTGTGAACCAACTTGTTATCCAAGAAATCCAGTTATGGGTCTAGCCTCAGCAACTTCCACCCCTGTACAGCTACCGTCAGAATACCAAGAATTCCAAGACGTTTTTCAGAAGGAACAGGCTAACACGTTACCTCCCCATCGGTCTTATGATTGCCAAATCGATCTGGTACCCAATGCTCAACTACCTTGCAGTAGGATTTATGCTCTTACGGAACCTGAGAACTTGCATTTGCGTCAGTATTTAGATCAGTACCTAGCCAATGGTTTTATTCGCCCGTCCAAGTCTCCTGTCTCCTCAGCTCTGTTCTTCGTGCCAAAAAAAGAGGGCGACCTTAGAACATGTATAGACTATCGCGCCCTAAATCAAATAACGATTAAGAATCGTTTTCCTCTGCCCCTGATCCCTGATCTTATCGACCAGGTGAAAGACGCTTGTGTGTACACCAAGTTAGATCTCCGAGGAGCTTATCACCTAGTGCGTATAAAAGAAGGCGACGAATGGAAGACTGCATTCCGCACCAAATTTGGGCTCTTCGAATATCAGGTGATGCCCTTCGGTTTGTGCAATGCACCTGCCGCCTTTCAGTACTTTATGAATGATGTTCTTCGGGAACTTATCGATGTCTGTGTCATTGTTTATATTGACGACATCCTGGTGTACTCTTCTTCAGAATCCGATCACAGAAAACATGTTAGGGCAGTTCTTGAGAAATTGCGCCAGCACAGACTATTTGCAAAGCTTGAAAAATGCGTTTTTCATACCACAGAAGTTGAGTTTCTCGGATTCATCCTGACACCTCAAGGAGTCCAAATGGACTCGCGAAAGGTGGACGCCATCCTCAAATGGCCATCTCCTAGCTCGGTGAAGGGAGTTCAGAGCATGCTCGGCTTCGCCAATTTCTATCAAAGATTCATTCCGGAATTTTCCCGAACAGTCCAACCCATCACAGCTCTCCTAAAGAAAAACAAACGCTTTGAATGGACTCTTGAGGCCGAACAAGCCTTTCAGTACCTGAAAACCAAATTCACCTCTGCACCTGTATTGAAGCACCCGCACCCAGATCTCCCTTACATTGTGGAAACCGACGCATCCAGTTTGGCCATGGGAGCTGTCCTGTCGCAAAGAGACCCAGAAACTAACCAACTACACCCTGTGGCCTTTTGGTCCAGGAAATTTTCTCCTCCTGAAATAAACTACGCAATTACCGACAAAGAGTTACTGGCTATTAAATCTGCTTTCAAGGCTTGGCGTCACTACCTTCTCGGGGCAAGACACACCATCACCGTAATTACGGACCACAGAAATTTACAATATTTAAAGACGGCCAAAGCTCAATCTTCACGACAACTCCGATGGGCTCTATTCTTTGCGGAATTTGATTTCGTAATTACCTATCGCCCCTGCTGCAATAATGGTAAAGCGGACGCCTTATCCCGGATTGGCATGGAAGAACCCGATTCGAGTTTAGAACCTGTACCCATCATACCTGAACAAAGAATCTTAGGCCTAACTTCGTTGCAAACTATTAAGGACATCCAAACGCAAGTAAAACAACTTCTAGACTCTTCAGCCTTACTGGAATGGAGTCAAAAGGGTCCTCATTACACCGTTAAGGATGATTTACCCTACTTCCAGGAGCGGTTGTTTCTGCCAAGTAAAGAATTGCAAAAACTTGTTATTGCCAATCATCATGAATCATTAATGGAAGGACACCCTGGTATCGCTAAAACGGAGGAAAAAATCAAACGCCACTTCTGGTGGCCTTCTTGGAGAAAAGACATTAAGTCTTTTGTATTGTCTTGCGGAACTTGCGCCCAAAACAAGGGTCAAAAGAAAAGGCCAGCCGGCCTACTTCAACCCTTGGATATTCCACCGGCACCATGGCACACCTTGTCAATGGACTTTATAACTGACCTGCCTCCTTGTGCTGGTTACAACACTATCCTTGTAATTGTGGATCTATTCTCCAAAATGGCCCACTTTATCCCCTTAAAAGGTTTGCCTTCAGCTTCCACCTTGGCCAAGGAATTTCTGGAGAATATAGTTCGCATACATGGTTTTCCTTCCATATTAGTCTCGGATCGTGGAAGTCAATTTATCTCCCATTTTTGGAAGAAATGTTGCCAACTAGCACAAATAGATGTGCGTTATCCACCAGCCACCACCCCCAGACCGACTGACAAACCGAGAGAACCAATCAGACTCTCGAGCAATATCTTCGGTGCATGTTATACCAATCCGAGTTAAATTGGAAAGACATCCTTTGGATCGCAGAATATGCATACAACAATTCAGTGCATTCTGGAACCGGACAAACTCCTTTTTATACTTTGTATGGTCACCATCCTCGGACCTCTGACCTAGATCCACCTCTGACCCTGGAAATGCCCGCAGTAAATCATCTGCATTCCACAATAACCCGAGCCTTCAAAGAAGCTGCAACTCATTTACAGCAAGCCAAGAAAAAGTATAAAGAAAATGCTGATTTGCACCGAAGTAAAACTCCTCCTTATCAAGTAGGAGACCAGGTATGGCTAGCAACAAAACATTTACCCCTCAAGGGCCCGCGAACCTTCAATCCCAGATTCATAGGACCTTATCCCATCAAGGCTATAATCAATCCCGTGGCCTTTAGACTGAGTTTACCGTCTAACATGCGTATTCATCCAGTTTTTCATGCATCACTTTTGAAGCCAGTACAACCAGCAACCCGACTGTCCAAGCCTCCAGACCCAGTTCAAATTGAAGGGGAATTAGAATTCGAAGTTAAAGACATTTTAGACTCCAAGGTGTTAAAGTCAAAACTCTTCTATCTTGTTGACTGGAAGGGATATGGACCTCAGGAGAGATCGTGGGAGCCTAGTAACCATGTTCACGCACCTCGATTAATACAAAGGTTCCACCGGAGATTTCCGAACAAGCCAAAACCCCCGGAGGGAACAACCTTGGGAGGGGCCTTGAGGGGGGGTACTGTCATGATGCCTACCTCCAAGGAGCCAGGTCCGACCCAGCAACCCCAGAGGCAGGCATCATTCCCCCCAGGGAAGTGCCAGCGGGTCCAAGCTGGGGCCCTTTGGACACAGTTCTGGAGCCTTAGGCGCAAGGCTCATGTTGGACCCCTGTCCTGGCGCCTTAGGCGCCAGGCTCATAAAGATAGACATGTGTTCAAGTGTTTTAATGTGCACTTACCTGATGAAGACCATGCTGCTACATCCAGGCCCTCTTGAGGCCTGAATGGAACTACTTTACCTGTGGGACTACTTTCCACCTGGGTGTGGTCAGGGAAGGATACATACCTGATTGGTGGAAGGATACATGCCTGGAACTTCTTCCAAAGCTATTTAAACCACGCCCGATCAGCAACTAACGCTTCGCGTTGTTCTGCTCCTCGCAGCTGGACGCTCACCGTGTCAGCTCCTACATCTGGACTTCAGCCACGCCTGTCAGCATCCTGGGTCGCCTGCAAAAGGAGATAAGAGAGAATTGGAGAGAAAGAAGACCTTACCTGCTAAAGCTGCATCACGGGGACATCACACCGACGATCCTGAAAGGGAAGACATCATTTTAAAAGCATTTCGCTTCGATCGCTGTAGCGCTGCATTTCACTCACCTTTCCTGGGCGCCTCCATCTTCAGCAGCGATCATCCGGATCCGCACCCACTTCCAAGAGCCTAGAGAGAAAAGACAAGAAAACAAGGTGAGAGAAGGAAGGGAAATAGTAAAAGCTCACTTTCCTTCTAAGACTTACCTGTTGGGTCATTCCCATTTCATTTCGGGTCCTGCCGCTTCCTGGCATTCCGGACCCCAGCCCCAATGGGGAAAAAAGACAAAGACATTGAATGAGCGAATGCAAAGACATTACCTGACCGCTCATCCGGAACTTACACTTCGGGTCGGCGCCATATCTCCGGCATTCCGAACCCCGGCCCCTAAGGGGAAAAAGACATAAGCATTAGCGCTTGCTGCAATAAGACAATGAACATTATTATTAAGCTTGAACTTTTGAACTTGCAACAGAACTCTTACAGCGCCTCACCTGAATAGTCAAGCTTATTTTGAACTCCCATCAAACCTCAAACCAGTGCAGTAACTGGGTTTCAACGCGCCCCTGCATCAGAAGCAGGATGGAGAACTCATCCTTCCAGACCCTAAGGTGAGACTTCACAGGGAATCGTGGAAGGGTATCGAGGAGGGTTGGAAGGGAGTGGGAGGCTTGAGCATTATTCCGTCAGTAGGTAATACTCCCTTTTCACGCACAGGGGAATATTCCTGCGAGCCAGAAAAGCCAGAGATAGAGTGGCCCTTCCTGTCCATCATCAGAGTCCTGCGCTTCACCATTGAAGAAGCATCAGCACTCGAAGCCAGACCTGCGCCTCCGTGGGAATCAGGTGAGCGTGACACTGAGCAGATTTGACAGTACACTGGTTTGAACTATAGTACTTCTAAAGTACTAACTATGAGGCTCGACAAAATACAGAAATGTCTACTGTGCAATGCAATACTCATAAACTACCTACACTAACGTGATTTTATCACAGTGATTGAAAAAAAAGTCTGCTCCAACTACACATATCATGAAAAAGCTGCATACAACCACAAAGAGTCAAACGGTAAGAATATAATGATTGAACTCACAAACACCACAGCATAACACACCCATTCAAGCAAACACCTGACCATAAACCACAATCCAAAATGTTTGCTTCTATGGGTATCTTATGCTGCAGCACTTGTTGCCAAACACTACAATCTTTACTGCATGGCCTGGCCAAAACCCTTCATACAGCCTCACCAAAGGAAACAGTAAGTATATAATAATTAAACTCACAAACACTGTAACATAACACAGCCATGCAAACCAACACCTCACCAATAAATACAACCCAAAGTGCCTAGAGTCTTCAATACCAACATTCTGAACACAATCCAACAAACAAACTAACACACATCATCTCACTATCCTATAAACACTATTACACTACTGCCAATCAGTACACACATTTTTGAAAACATATCCCCTAAGCAGCCCACATACCACAGTCAAAATATTTGGTTACATGAGTCTGTTATGCTGCGGTGGTTGTGTCCAGGGCCCAGAGTTACTTCGGCCATGCACCCAAGACTCTAGGCCCTGGACACAACCACCGTTACCACTGGTCCTATCACATGAACATGCCTCGTATGGAGAAAACAAAAAACACAACTGCCCCTGTGGCTCCGATAACTGCTGCACCTACTGCCAACCACTCCAACACCGTGACCAAACTCAAAGGTGCACTTATTAACGCATGCTCTGTCCCTTTGCGCACGCCTTAGATATTGCAGATTTCATCATGACAGAAAACCTTGACTTTCTTGCCATCACGGAAACCTGGCTGCATGCGGCCTCTGGTCCTGCCCTAACCCCAGCCATCCCGACAACTACTCCATTATCAGATGTGACAGGGATACCAAGCAAACTAGGGGGGGGGATTAGCATTTATATTCAAGAGTTCGCTCAACCTTAGAGTTGCCAACACCCCACAGTTGCCATCAGCTGAACTACTCTCCATTAAACTTCCGATTTCACCCTATCACACCGCCTCAGTGCATCTCATATACAGGCCACCCGGCCCTTCCTCCACATTCTTAGAGGACATCTCATCAATCCTAGCCTCTTGCACGAAGCCCAAATCTCAAATCATCATACTTGGTGACCTCAACCTGGGATATCAGGACACAAATGATACCAAAACCAATGATGTAGCCAGTGTTCTGGCTGACTTCGGACTCACCCAACATGTTAATGAACCCACCCATATTAAGGGTCGCACCCTTGAATGGGTCTCTGACATGAACTGTGCACTAAAGGTTACTTCTGTAACACCATGTGCGTGGTCTGATCACCATAAAATAATATTTTCCATGAACTCCAGTCCACCCTCGGACAAACCTAACATTGCCCTACCCACTTATACACGAAACAAGAAGGATATTACGGTTGAGAAACTACTCCCCCTTATCCTCCCGTTACTGAACTCGGCCTCCTCCACTTGCTCGGACCCTACTGTCCTAGTTGATACCTATAACTGGGCCATGTTAAAAGCTCTCAACACTATTGCCCCACTCAAACTGTGCAAACAGAAACCTTGCAAACATCTCAACTCATGGTTCACCCCTCACTTACGTGAATTGTGCTTAGCGAAAAGAAAAGCTGAGTCACACTGGAAAAGCTCACCCACTCTAGTCAATGGCAACAACCTTGCAACCGTTTCCCTCACGTACAAAGAAGCTATCCTTGCGGCCAAAAAAGAAGTGTACAACGTTAGGATCACACAAGCTCAATCCAACACCAGGGAACTGTTTAAGATCCTTAAGGATCTAGAATCCCCATTCGCTCCATTGGATACGTGTACCCCGGACGCTGAATGGTGTTCCAACATTCAAAAAGCACTACTAAACAAAATTGCACTGCTCCAAGCCAAAATTAATATTAAAAAAAGCTACCTCCTGGACTCAGCGGGCAACCCCCAGTCCTACAATACCCCGGTGCCGAGCACTCATTCGAACCTTTCAGCTTCTCACTCCTCACCATTAAGGAAGTTGAAAACATCATCCTGTGTCACGCACTCCACTCCCTCTGGGGTTCCCATTCCTCATCCCATTCCTTGGCCTTGCCCAATTCATTACCTCCTTTATCAATTCTTCTTTCAAATCGGGCACAGTACCCGACAACCTCAAGGATGTATGGGTCATCCCCCTAATTAAAAAACCCAACCTTGACCCCAGCAATCCCTCCAACTACAGGCCCATCACCACGGTGCCTTACCTACTCAAAATTCTGGATCGTGCAGCCTACCTCCAAATCCAGAATTACCTTGACACTAACAACTTACTAGGGCTTAGACAATCTGGCTTCCGTCCTAGACACGGTACGGAGACAGCCCTGATCGACTTGAAGACCCAAATTGAGGACTTGAAAGATAATGGCAAACAAGCTCTCCTGCTCCTCCTCGACCTTTCTGCAGCGTTCCACTTGGTCGATCACCAAATCCTCTGCCATCATCTTAAGGTAGCCGCTCACTTCTCTGATGCAGCTACCTCCTGGATCAGCTCCTTCCTGGCAAATAGATCCATGAGGGTCTTCTCATCTTTAGCCGCGGCTGACCCAGCACATGTTCCCTGCAGATTCCCACAAGGCTCTTGTGTATCGCCCACGTTATACAACGTGTTTACCAAACCGCTTTTTGATATTCTTGACTATCTGGGTGTCTCCTACACGAATTATGCGGATGACACCCAGATACTCATCCCTATTACTGGCGACTATGTAACCGATGTTAACGCACTCAACTCAGTCTACTCGGTCATCCAGGCCTGGATGGCACATCATGGGCTTTGCCTCAATGATGAGAAAACTGAGTTACTCATCCTAGGCTCTCAGTCCAAACTCACGAAACCTGACCCCAAATACAATCCCTTCATTATTGATGGAAATGTTATTAAAGTCACCGACATCACGAAAACACTGGGAATCTACCTAGACTCCACTCTCTCTCTCAATAGACAAACCAACTCAGTGGTCTCAGCATCATCATACACGTGTAAACTCGTCACAGCCTGTCGCCCCTTCCTGACAACGGCTCATTGCCTGATTTTAGCCAGAACCCTCATCATGTCCAAAATTGATTATTGCAACGCTCTTTACTTAGGGACTAGTCATAGAAATCTTGATAAACTCCAGGTCACCCAGAACAATGCCATTAGGGCTGCTCTAAACATCCCCAGACGTTCCCACATCTCATCCACCAGGCGTAATTTACACTGGCTTCCCATTACACTTCGCATCTCCCTCAAAGCTCTCGTTCTAACCCACAAGGCACAAAATAATGCTGCACCGGCTTACCTGTCACGCGCTTCACACAACATACAGCATCTACACCCCTGAGATCTGCACAGGCGCACACACTAACCATTCCTAGCATCAAGCTTCAGACAGCTAGAGGCTTGAGTTTCCCAGTCCTGGCTGCTAAGCTTTGGAACGCCCTACCTCATGACCTTAGGAAGGTGCCAGCCATCCATTCCTTCAAAAACAGAACTAAACGCTGGCTGCACGAACAGGATGCACTGGCCTCCACTTTGTAATTCATGCTGCAATCACCCGCAAACTGGTTACTAGCTGTATATACTGTATATTTGACCATTTTGCCATTCTGTGATATATTCATGCTCTTATTTTTGATGTAAATATATTTATACAATGTAATTTGTACCTATCTATGTAACACTTCTCTGTAACTACCTTTTCTAAACATGCGCCCTGATGCCCGCGGCATGGTGCGCAATACAAATAAACAAAATACAAATACAAATACACCGCAGCATAACACACCCATCGAAACAAACACTAACCAAATGACCACAACCCAAAAACATAATACATCCACCTCAAAACCTATCCACTTCAATTAACATTCTAAAAAATTATTACAACCAACGGACAAACTCTTCAATACATACCCTCTTCACCCAATGCTCTTCTAACGAGCCAAAACCAACATCATACTAAACTAACATAGCCAGTAGTGCTCCCAGTGTTTAACATGTCAGCAGACACTGCAAACACATCACAGCCTTCTCCCACCTAAACAAATACATCATTTGACCATCTCTTACTCCCCCACCCTCTCCAAGCACTCATACACATTAACACACTCCCCAAAATTGGATTTATACTCACTTCCACACTGCGCCGTCCGCGGATGTCCGGGGATCCAATATGGCGGGCGAATGCCATATTGGATCCCCGGACATCGCGTGTCCATGGACATGACGCAAGCCGATTATCCAAAACGGTGCACTGTCAGCGGAGCACACAGGGAACTGTGTCCGCAGAGCGGACATAGATATCACAATATTTTTTAGACCTACTTTTTGGTCGTTTTAAAAAAAAACGACTTTATGGATTTTCACCAAATTTACAAAAGCACGCTTTCTGGACCACGTTGCTGCTCCTGCCGCAAATTTGGTGAAAATCCATCCAGCAGTTTGGGCTGTAGGCGCGACAGAAACATTTCCTCCATTCAGTCGATGGGAAAAAAAGAAATTTTGGTCCCCCCCCCTATAACTTTGCTCCCCCTAGACCAAACCTCACCAATCTTTGCAGAAAACGTCAGAGTGGGCCAAATACTTTTTTTTACAAAGTTTGGTGAGAATTCGTCTAGGGGGAGCAAAGTTCTAAGATACCCAAAAAGTGCTCTTCCTATGGGTTTAGCAACTTAACCACTACCACAGGCCATGTAATACTGCAATCTATATTGGTCTTCTAGTTTCCCAAAGAGACTATACCCTTTATATCCATGTTCTGTACAAGAGCTCATGGTATTAGACATGCAGCTATCTTAACAATATTTAAATGTAATGCAACATGTGCAGAAATAGACCTTTCTAGTTATTCAACATAGATTAGTCTTTTGATCACAAAAAACCAAAGCGATTGTGAAAACCACAGTATATCTTATGTTATGTTACTATACTGGCCAAATCATGTGTGAAGAATGTTTTATGATGGCATGAATGCATGCTCTTCCTCTTATGTGACCATGGCTCTGCACAAGGAAGGAGATGGATGTGTTCTGAAGTATTCTGATAATTGGGTTGTGATTCCACAGCAGATTTAGAGAGTTGCCAATTGGTACACAATGTAATGTTGGATGCATGAGAGCATTGAGAGTGTGCTCAGGCAATCTTGGAACTTTGGTATATAATACTCTTCAAAATGTAAAGAGTAGAGCAGATTAGATAATTACTCCTATGTTTAATCCCCTTCCCCCCATACCTTTAAGATGTCATCCCTACAGGGTACGGCCACTTTTATGAGACATAAGACTGCCCCAGTCCTAGAAACATATGTTCTCTGTTTCCCCCTGTTATACAGGCACGAGATATTAGCATATATCAATCTAAATAATTTCCATTATTCACTTGTAATGATGTTGGATACCTGTTTCTGAGAACGCTTCCCTAGACCCCTACTGAATGCATAAAGCGCTATTGTTCTCTTCTTTCAGATGCATTGACGGAAAGGAGAACTCCGTTCCAAGGTATCAAAACATTCCCGTCATAAAGCAAATTCTAGCTGCTCCTTCCGCTACTTAAGGGATTCACCATTTGGAATACAATTACTTCAACCCAAGTGCATTGGATATATGTTTTGTAAAGTGTCTTCTCTCTGGACAGCTTTCACTACTTCCAATATTTCAAAACGTGTTTTATAAATCACATTTGTAAACTCTAAGAAATGTTTAGTAACTGGGGATCACAGATATTTCAAATGTAAATTTGACTCAGGTTCTTCCTCACCTTTTCTTTACCACTATTTTGCCCAAACAGTAACTTCTGGTTTAAATAACTACTCTTTGCCACAAGGGCAAAGTCATGCAACATGGTCTTATTTTTTTTTATTTTTTTTTTATTTACTTGTTTTTAATCATTTATGATTTTTTACAAGATTGTCATACAAAATTAATTTTATACAATAATTCAAGATATATACAATTTTTCATGAAATTAAAATTCATCAAGTATCTATTCATATTATTTGAATAACATATTTTTCTTTAAAAGTTAATCATCTATTATCATAGGCAAACAAAGATTATTCATGAAATTGACGGAGGCAATAAGTACACTCATGTTAGGTGAGTTCAGTAAATAAGACCATCTCAAATTAGGTTGGATATTAGCAACAGTGGATAGATGTTTTTTAAACATGTTGTTTCTTATTGAGCATAGTGCAGAGCACTCAACAATTAAATGCTCTAAAGTTCCCTTTTGAAGCAAATTGTTACAAAATCTACAAACATTATCTGATACGGCTAGTTGCCTACGCTGTACCAAGATATCACATGAAGCCACAAGTTGAAACGCAATTTCATGATCGCCATGCGAACGTATGGTGAGGGCGATTTAATCAAATAATTTGCCACAATTCCCAGTTTTTTGTCTGGGAAGATAAGGATGTTAAAATGTTTATAACCTAAACAGATGTCTCGATTAGTCAACCAGTCTTTAAGATAGATTTTTTTCTTCGCTCGTTCAGGATTTTGAACTAAGGTCTCAACGTCGACATCCGCTGCAACCAGAATTTGATACACATAGCTGGTCCATCTTACAACAAAGTTATGATTAGATGAAAATAAGTAGTTGGACAGAGTAGCTATAACAGTATCCGCAGCTATGTTTACTAAGCATTTTCTGAATAGTGCACAAAGTTGCCAATGGTATTTGCCGTGTAGTGACGTAAGGCCCAATTCATATCTGATACATGAGACTGGGGTTGATTGAGGCAAATGCAGTAGGCTTCTCCAATATTTAGCTTCCAATCTGTCTAAATTTTTAGCATCGATGATGTCTCGTGTTTCCAAACCATAGAGGAGTATAGGTGTCACTTTTTGTAACCAATAACATAAAACAGGCATGATGGAATATTTGCCGTATTTGTGAAGAATTATTTTTGATTGGGAAGTTGCAACCATCAGTTTATTTTGCTGTGACAGTTGATGTTCAATGGTTGTTGAATTTGATTCAAACTGCGTTCCCAGATATTTATAATTAGATACAATATCTAAAGTAATATCTTTGACCATCCATACAAACTTGAAACTTGGTGAACGTCTTGGTATATCCACTAGTATCTGGGATTTTTTGATGTTCATAGAGAGTTCATTTTCTTCAAAATAAATTGAAAGCGCAGATATCAATTTCTGGAGACCTGTAGGTGTTCTAGATATTAAAACTAAATCGTCGGCGTACCACAGTGCTTGTATCACTGTGCCATTCATTTTGGGCGAATCTGTTAAGATCGAGGAAAAAACTTGTTGGACATCATAAATAAAGAAATTGAAGAGTGCCGGGGCCAAAATACATCCTTGTTTCAATCCTCTAGATGTTTCTATTATTGTCGATAGCAAGCCGATGGTGGATAGTCGAACCCGGATAGGCGTATTTGAATGTAAGGCATATATAATGTCTACTATGTCTTGTGGACAATTGTCAATACTTAGCTTTTGAAATAGTTTTATACGGGAGACAGAGTCGAATGCTGCATTTAAATCGACGAAGGCAAAGAATAAAGGGGTTTTGGTATAACGTGCTTGCTTTTTTAGGGAATTAAGAGTCATAAGATTGATTGACGTCCCTAACCCACGAACAAAACCAGTTTGATGTGGGTCTCAGCGTTTATTTTCTTTTGTCCAATTATTAAATGCTGATAGAACTAATCGAGTGAAGATTTTTCCTGGTGCATCTAATAACGCTATCGGACGATAGTTTGATGGTATACTTCGGTCTCCTTTTTTAAATATCGGGACTATAATGGAAGTGCGCCATGAGTTTGGTATTCTCTGGGTTTGCAAAACCTGACTAAAGATGTTATTCAAAATTTTTGCCCAGTACCGTGGATATTGTTTTAGCATGAAATTGCTAATGCCGTCAGGGCCTGCCGCTCTAGATGATGAGGATTTGATGATAAGTGCCTCGATGATCTCTTCCGAGCATTCTAGGGTCCAGGTTAATGAACCCTGACGTTTGTATTCATATGTTTGGAAGGATCTATCCATGTATAATTTAGAAAAGTGCAATATCCATTGGTTCTCAGAAACACCATTTAATTGAGTTGTTTGATTGGTTAAGTTTAATGTTAAATTAAGTAAATGCCAGATTTGAGCAGAGTTCTTATTCCGTGTAGCTGCCAAGAAAGTTTCCCCATCTTGTTGAAACATCTGTTCTCTATGAGAACACAACCAATATTTATAGCGTGATTTTAGTGCTTTACACGTGATAATCTTTTCTGGCCAAGGGAGTCGGTTTGCGGATCTTAATTCTTTGTGTAGAACCTTTTTTTTTTGAGACACCAAATGATCATATGTATGAGTTGGTGTCCTAACAGATAGAATAAAAAAGGTTTTATAGACAGACAGCAGTTCTACATATGATGTTGCAGTCTGCAACTCGATCTGTCGTAGCAACTTGTTATTTAGGTCTGCAAGTCTCGATGGATACCACTTAAATCGAGATTTAGCATGATTAACTGTTAACTCTTGTGACATCCATATGGAACTAGTGTCTACTTCACCTTTATCTCTTGACCAAGTGAGTAAGAGTATGTGGTGATCACTGCAAGTTTGCTTCACTATCTTGAGTTCTTTTGCTGTCATGAATTTCTTGTTAGACAAGTATAAATAATCAATAGTGCTTGCCGAGGAACCTCTTTGCCACGTAGCTTGCGGAGGGATATCTCCAGGGAGAGATCCATTGGTCATTCGCATGCCAAATTGTTCCAGGAAGTTGTTCCATTTATGGAATTCTTGTTTTTTCTTCACAGCGTTGCATTTAAAGGCGTCTAAATTAAGATCTCCTGCTAATACAATATCTGTTATTTCTTTCTTTTTTGCAATGAGTTTGAACATCTTCGCTAAGGTTTTATAAAAGCAATCGTCCGTAATTGCCGCTGGGTTTCTGTAAATATTAATTAGTGCCAGTGTTTCTTGGTCATATGACACTTTCACCATTTGTATATGCTTGTTTGGATTGTCCCATGGTTGAAGTGTCATTTTAGATCCCAGTTTGACGGCAACCATAAGCCCAGCCATCGGACGTCCCTTTTGCGCTGTGATAGCTGGGTTAATTACAATGTCATGATTGTCCCAAACTGGGGTCATTGATATCCAAGTTTCTTGTAACATTATGATATCCGCGTCTTCTAAAGTTGGATTATGATTTGTGAGTAAATGTGAATATCCTCTCGAATTCCAACTTAATAGTTTTATAGGTTTGAGTTTTCTCTCCAAAACTTCTTGTAACATTGATGGTTATAGATGAGAGGCGGGATGATGTTCACTCTCGCAGAGAGCTAGGTTGCAATTAGAACACTGGCAACCGGTGTTTTTGGATTTAATAAAAACTGGTTCTTCATTATCGATGTTTGCATTTTTTCTTTCCGGGTCTTGTGCTAACAGAAAGCCCATCGAGAAGAGCTTTAATCTGACTTGCCACAATGCATTCATAACGAGCCCTGATTTTATCCATAATCGAACAATTCCCAAGTTTGAATCACAAATAAATTCGACCTGATCTATATCTGATGACGTTAAGTCGCCTAGCTCCGGCACATCACTAAAGATGTTAAGTACGCTAGCGCGTGACAGATCATATTGTGAATATGGGGCAGCTCGACATTTTAAGATTAAAGTATGGAGCTTACAAATTTCTTTTTACGCTGTTGCTCCATTTCATGTGACTTCATTACAGAGTCTTTAGGATTAGAAAGATTCTTATGACTTAATTCACTTATCATTTTATTGGATTTTTGGGATTGTTTATTATTACTGCGTAATTCCGGTTGCTCAGCAAAAGTAACTCTTCCTTGGTTTTCGGGCGTGGGTCTTAGGTTGTTTACAGCCAAGTCCATGCGAGTCGCTAAATATGTTTCAATTATTATTTTGATCTTGTCATCTTGTTCATGGCAGGGACTGGCTGTATTGGCAATTTTTAATACGTTTAACGTTTCTGGAGACTTTGTAGATATTTGTACTCCATTTTCGGATGGATTCAAGCAGTGATCTTCTGCATTATATGCATTTTGCTGGTCTTGATTTAAGATAGGTTGCGCGTTTATATTCTGTGTGCATAGTTTAAGTGGTATTTGATGTCCTTGATTTAAAATGGGCTGCGTATTTATTTTCTGCGTGCATACATTAAATTCCATGTCTTTTAGTTCATGCGTTCAACGAAGAATATAAGAGTCAACTGCTGCTTTTAGTTGATCAACTTGAGACATGTCTATTATTGATTGAGTTGATGGTTGATATGCTGCAGTTTGAAGAGCTGTTTTAGGCCTTAAATCAGCATTATAAACAGGTTGTGCATTCCTTTGACCCTGTACAGATAGAGAAACTTTGTCCAGAACTGATACCAGTTGACTCAATGGAGATTGATGTATTGATGGTATGGGCTGTTTTAAGATTGATGTTCCATTCATTGTCATTTGACCTGAAGTTGGATTATCCCCGGATTTCTGAGTTGCAATTGGGACGACTGAAGTTCTGCACATTGTCGCTTGACCTGTATTGTGATTATCTACAGGTTTCAATGTTGTAGTTAAATCGACCACTTGTGGTTGTCCAGTGCGGTTAGTTGATTTATTATTTCGTTTTGCTAAGTGGAACGGTTTCGACATCAGATGTGCAGCTCGTTCTTTTTTTCTTGAGTGCTTATTGAATAGGTCATATTGAGTTGTGTTAGTTTGTTGTATTGTACGTTTAGGAGATTGGTCCACACTAATCCATGAGGAATTTTGCTGGATGTTTTCCTGACCCTCCTCTTCAATGGGACAGATGATATGTTCAAAGGCTGGAAGACTTGCATTTGATGAAGCTGGAATAGTTATAATTTCTACGTTTTTTGATAAATCGTTGTTGGCTTCTTCATGTTGGCAAGCATTCACTATATTAGTTGGATATGATTGAATCCATACCGAGATCTGATCTATTTTACTTGATTGTGAATTGATTTTAGATTCGAGAGATTCATATAGTTTGAACAAACTCTGAATTGTTTGGTTTACTGCCGCAAGGGTAACTTCCAATAGACCCGCCTTAGTATTGACCCTTTCTTTTTCTCTGGATGATTCTCGTTGTCGAGGGGTTGGCAGTACATATGAGACAGCTTCAGAGATTGTGGTGTCCATAGAGCAACGTTGATGATAATCAATTGGTGACCTATTAGATGATATATTATCTTCTGTAGCCGATGTTTGTTGTGGGTTTTCAGGAAAAACATCTTCACTGTTCTCCTCAATTTCATCCTCTTGAATTTCTGGTATTTGATTTAATTGTGTTTTCGCAGTTTTATTTTGCTCGGATTGATTTATAGCTTGAATCATAGTATTGTCTGATATTGGTAAGTTATGAGAAATTTGTGGCTCAGAATTAGCAAGGGCATTTCAAATGGCTGACGGAGTAACAGTCAGTATTGGTGGTCTTGTATTTGTGTTATTTTCATTGTCCTGTGCTGATAGACTTTCTACAGACATTGTATCTGCGGACAGAGTCAATGATTCATCCTGCACAAGTTGCACTGCCTGGGTAAATAATTCAGTAGAGGGACTATTATTTGTCACATCTTTGGATTGAGTATTGGATAAAACCAGTAATGGCACGATGTTTTTTACAACGGGGCAGAAATCTCTAATGTCTTTACTGGCAAGCTGAGTTTTTGCTCGTGTTTTTGCACGCGGAGTCAAAATAATAGACGTAGACGATGAAATTTTTTTGAGAACTACTTTTTAGTCTTGATGAGATCGCATCTGATGAGGAATTGACGTTTGACACTGCTGGGGGTAGAATGATCTTGCATGATTGAGGAATGGAACTCATATTTAATTTCTAAAAGTAGGCACTTTAAAGATATGAAATTCAATAAAAGAAGCACCCAGCTGTGTAAGAATAGAATTGGAGTACTAAGTATTAGATTTTTTTAAAATGACGTTTTTGAATTAACATATGAAGGAAGTATACACTGATTACCTGCACGTGTACCGTGATGAATGGGTCCTGCAGTTTGTGTATGGCTTGGTTGGGTATTCTAGAGGGATCAGAGAGGAAATTGTCTCCCTCAGTGCACCACCAGCGCCTAACAGCCGCACAACAGTCGGCGCCCTTCACCCCTGTCGGGCTTAACGCCGCAAGGGTGGCTCGAGCGTGGTGTTAAGCTCTGGGTGGAATCACGTGATTGATCACGTGCAGGCAATCGGGCCCGCCTCCTCCAGGAAGCAGGGCGTCAGGAAGGAGAAACGCTTCTCCAGCAAGAGCAAGCTCGCAGTGCTGTGTAGAAGCAACAATCAGGGAAGCGTCCAGGAGTCAAAAGCTCTCCTTTACTCTGTGCGCTGCTCGGGCGGCTCGAGCGTGGTGTTAAGCTCTGGGTGGAATCACGTGATTGATCACGTGCAGGCAATCGGGCCCGCTTCCTCCAGGAAGCAGGGCGTCAGGAAGGAGAAACGCTTCTCCAGCAAGAGCAAGCTCGCAGTGCTGTGTAGAAGCAACAATCAGGGAGCGTCCAGGAGTCAAAAGCTCTCCTTTACTCTGTGCGCCGCTCGGGCGGCTCGAGCGTGGTGTTAAGCTCTGGGTGGAATCACATGATTGATCACGTGCAGGCAATCGGGCCCGCTTCCTCCAGGAAGCAGGGCGTCAGGAAGGAGAAACGCTTCTCCAGCAAGAGCAAGCTCGCAGTGCTGTGTAGAAGCAACAATCAGGGAAGCGTCCAGGAGTCAAAAGCTCTCCTTTACTCTGTGCGCCGCTCGGGCGGCTCGAGCGTGGTGTTAAGCTCTGAGTGGAATCACGTGAAACAGTACTCACAAGACTGAAGCCTGTACGTGTCCAGCAGGAAATGAATAATGACTGCCACCTGCCCTGTGCTGTAGGAAAGGCTAATTAGCAGCACCTGGAGCAGCACACCTGAAGGTAATTGGCAACATGGTCTTATTCCCATAGAGATTGTGGCTATAAGTCTGCTTAGGCCAAGACCTTCAACCATCCCAGATGGGCAACTTTCATATCTGTCGGATTTGCAGCTCTGCTATTGGCTGATACTAAATAATCAGCAGTACTAGTGAATGCAATTGCTTTTTAGGAATGTGCCACAAACCCCTAAAAAGCCATACAGATTAGTCAATGAGAATTGTTGCAGTGTTTCTCGGATGCCTTTTTCAATTGCAGGCCCTAATGAAGCTATTGCTACTCTAAGAACATAATGGAATATTGTCAATCATTCTTGTTCTCAGTCTGGATGTATTTCATTTCACCACAGAGGACACCTATTTCACAAATGAAGGTGCTGCCAAACATTGAGATCATCTTGAATGCTTCTTTGCTGATAAGTTTCAGGGAGCCCCAGCACCTACCTTAAGTGTCTGCAGGTTAGGCACTTTTTACTAGCTTTGACCTCCCCATGTAAATAAATGGTGTTGTGGTGTAGTTCTTTTTTCATTCGCCCCCTGGGAAGGGCAGGCAGCCAATCAGGTGGCTGGAAGAGTGGGCTAGACTACAGTGTGTACCACCCGCTCTTTCCAGCCCTTCCCTGGGTGATACCATCTTGATTGTGGGGAGGCAACAGAGAGACTCTCCCTGTTTCGTCGCCAGCACCAAAGTGATCCCTCGCCCACCTTTCTCACTTACCTGCTGGAGCAGGGCTTTGTGCTACTGTCCCGGTGCTCCTCCTGCCCGCGGCCGCCACCATGGTAATTGAAAAGGGAATAAGTCCCTGTTATGATGGTGGCGGACATCTTTTTTTTTCTCACCAGATTGGACTCATGCAATGTGCGTGGAGCCCATCTCCTGAGAAAATAAAATTAGACTATTTGCAACCTAGACAAACCTCGGTTGCGAGTAGCTATCACGCCTGTGTCATGGGTGCGTACATGGCAGCGCTCTCGCCGAGCGGGATGTTGGGTCATTACTGGCAATGTACACCCCCCGACTGGGGTCTGATTGTTACTTTCCTTACAGGAGATGAGTTCTGTATCCAAGCATTATCAATTGTTTTGTGAAAGTAAATTAGAGACAGGTTATTGAGAGAATTATCACAGGACTGCCACTGTTGATCCAGAGTAAAAGTATTACAGAAGTGTTTAATCCGTATCCAGTTATAATTTCGAAAAAAAGTTCCTAGACACAAAACTTTTGAATAAAATGTTTAAAAACATTTTTTTTCGAATGCATTTTTTTTAATGTTAAACGGTTTAGTTTAGTTTCATATAGTAAAATAAGTGTTTTTTTAAAAAAAAAAAAACAGGGGTCCGAGGGGGGAACCCCCCTAAAAAATAAAGAAATGCATTCAAAGAAAATGTTTTCGATGCTTTGTTGTCGAAACTTTTGTATTTCAAAACTTTGTCGAAAAAGTCACTATAAACCGTTTAATCACTGCACACATGGTTACTACCCCCGTTAATCAAAGGTTACACCAATTCAAAATCTTCGTGACATTATACACCACATCGATTGAATAACTGGAATAATGCAGTAATTCCAAAATGCCCTGAACGTGGAGGAAGGCTGATATGGTGCATATGTTCGTGGACTGCCCGGCCCTTAGATGGAGGTTTGAAAGAATAACCATTATGATGTGCTCTTTCAATACAAAGGGATAATCTATTGGGTTTTGATCCAAGGTGGGACACACAAGTGCTAGAAATAAAGAGGACCAATTTTGCTTTTGGGCCATTTTATTGGCC
Organism: Ambystoma mexicanum; assembly: GCF_040938575.1. Lineage (NCBI taxonomy): Eukaryota > Metazoa > Chordata > Amphibia > Caudata > Ambystomatidae > Ambystoma > Ambystoma mexicanum. The sequence goes on along the minus strand of NC_090926.1, from coordinate 1,037,403,278 downwards.
CCTTTTAGCTATTGCTAGATCTTGGAGAAGTACAGAGCCCCATGTAAGTAACAATTGGTATAAAAAATCGTAAATAATTATCTGCAGGAAAAGAGTGTTAATCCAGCAGGGACAGGTTTCTAGTTATGAACATATATTGTATTGGACTTAATTGAGCACTTTGTTAATCATCTGGGGGAGGGGATTTCTACAACAGGTTAGTGGTAACCACACCACTAATATTTGGTGATCATAGTAATGGGAGGTGTAGCAGCCGTTTGATTGATCTATGGAATATGATCTGATGTGCTTTGGGTTCTCTGACAATATCTTGCCTTGTCCCCTTCCACACTTGGGGCCTCATCATGGGTTGGCGTTAACAGTAAATCCCGGGGGCGTGGCCAAATGGCGACGTGAAAGGACGCTTCTCAAGGGAGCTCCGTAAGATCCGAAACTGATCCTGAACTAAAGTGATAGTTATTGGCGTATGAGCAGACCCAGGGCGCATCAGATGGTGTATGAAGGCAGTGGGTACACAACGAGTGCCCAAACAGCCCGTGGAATGGCATTTTAATGAAACTGGAGCCTAAAGAAGGAGGCGATCGATCTGCGAACAGGACATTGCCCAAGATGGCCGGTACTGGACAAAGGGCCATAAAAAGTCTGCGAGGCCGAGGAAGATACAGTCGGCCGACACGGCGCATGCCGTGTCGACTATAGTGGCCCAGATGGTGCGAGATGTCCTGTCTTGAAGTGGTCGTGGAACTGGTCCGGGGGGTCCCCTGCGGAGCCAGTGTGCAGGCAGAGACCGGGGACACGGACGGCAGGGTCGTTGTGCTGCGGCTCGTAGCACGATCGCCTGGAGCTGGTGGCGGCGACGCTCAACCTGGTGCCCTGGAGGCGGGATAGAGGCTCCTGCAGTTCCCGGGCCTGAGAGCGGAGGAGAGCAAGCACGGTGCGGATGGTGCCGTGTCGCTGTGGCGGGGGTGGCTCATTGAGACCGGGGTGGAGCTGAGGGGCTAAAAGGAAATATTGAGCTACCCATGGGGCCTGGGGCAGACGCATGCAGGGCACTGTAAACTGTACACATCTGAGCCTCCTGGCAGCGCATACTTCATTGAGAGGTGATACATCTGGACTGCAGCAAAGGCTGGCATAAGACCCTCTCATACAGCAGGCTAGCCACAGTAGCTCAGTAGCTGTGGCTGACAACGAGGGAGCTCGGATAGTGCATCGTAGCTGGTAGTAGAGTTGGGCAGCACCCAAGCCGGAATGCTAATTGGGACCATACTGAGCACAGGATTGCCCCAAGGAGAGCGAATAAGGTCTGAGCCGGGTGGGACATCGCTGCGAGCTACAGGAGCGTGATCATGTGGGCGGCTAACTTCGGAGCATTTGCTGGCTCCTAGACTTGGTACCGGATGACCTATATGGCCATGTGGCGTGGCCGCAAGCTATATGAATATAGGAAGTTAATCTGTTGAGGCAGGATGTGCGCACGCTCACGGAGTGCACCGGAAACCTGGAAAAAGAGATGGCCACGAATACGGCCGCCCACGGATCGGAACTTCATGCCCTCGTGCAGCATGTGGGCAACCTGGAGAACAGAGCGGAGGAGGCGGAAGGGCGCGCCAGACGCAATAACATATGTATTGTTGGCCTGCCGGAGGGAATGGAGGGGCCTAACCCAACAGAATATGTTGAATCCATGCTCCTGCAGGAAATAACTGGCAGAGCACTGACCCAGGGGTTTGCGGTTGAGAGGGAGCATAGGGCCTTGACAAGGAGACCACCCCCGGGCGCCCCCCCGCGGCTGCTGATCGCAAAGATCTTGAACTATCGGGATTGGGTAAAGATACTGGAATTCTTCCGGAAGGGAGGAACGATAGAAAGGGGGCCGGCGAAAATCACAGCGTACCCGGACTACACTTTGCACGTACAGCGTAGCAGGATGAACTTCGGGGCGGTGAAAAGAAGGCTGAGAGAGGCCGGTCATCGATATATGTTGCTCTACCTGGCCAAATTGAAAGTGTTCTACAAGAACAAAACTCTGTTCTTCGAGACGCCGGTGGATGCTATGGACTGGCTGGACACGCAGGGTCGCCCTCAAGAACCGGACATCCAGACGGGAGCCGTAGAAGATAAGTAGCACGTGGCGAGGTCATCTCTGAGGACTTGTCAAATGAGACTGGGACTAGAATTTAGTATCAAATAAAGCTTGCAAGAGGTGTGTTGCAGCAAATATATGCTGGCAAAGATACTCGAATATAGTGTTAAATAAAGCTTGTGGGGAATTTGTTGCAGTAAATATGCGCTGGTAGGATCCGCTGGATGTAACTTTCCAATTCAGACAAGTGGGAGCTCCTGGGAGTCAATCCTCGAACCCCTTAGTAGTACACTTAGTTAGGTCACTGTTAGACTGGTGACGCCCCGCGGGGTCCTTGTCCTCGGTTCCGAGATAGGACCAGACACGGGTGGGCCTTAGATCCAGGGATGGAGCTGGGCATTTGTTAGGGTCGGGTAGGCTGGGGGGAGGGGAAGGGTTGTGTGCAGTGAGGTGGACTTGCACTTTTTTGTGAATGTCCCATACTTGATCCCCAGACGCTTCTTTGTGAGACTCCATGGCATGTGAGGTGGAGTTTTGGGAAGGGGGGGAGTTGTTGAGGGTGGGAGGGCTAAGAGTCGGACAACGGGTCTTCAGGGAAGATATTGGAGCGGAGGGGAGGGTGGATGAGGGGTACATCGAGTGGATGGCGTCGGGTAATCTCAGAGTGGTGACCTGGAATGTGCGCGGCCTCAATAGTTATCTGAAACGCAACAAAGTGATGATGTATTTAAAGAGGATGCGTATTGACATAGCCTTTCTACAGGTGACCCACCTCACCAAGAAGAGGCTGGAGGTGGTCAGAAGAAAATGGAAAGGGAATGTCATAGGTGCCACATATTTGGCATTTGCAAGTGGGGTGATCACCTGGGTGGCACTGCACGTGCCGTATCAGTTGCTCAGCTCGACAATAGACCCAGAGGGCAGAATGGTGGTGGTGGCTGGGATCCTGGAAAATAGGGAGGTGAACATGGTAAATCTGTATGCCCCTAACCATGATACAGCGGCATATTTCAGGTCCCTATACAGTAAAATCAGCCCCCTTGTGGGCGGCGCAATGGTGTGGGGAGGGGATTTCAATTGCACCCTGAACCCCAGAATTGATAGGTCAGATGACAAATTAGGGAAGCCAGCGCCAGCGGCTAAAGCATTGAGGACCCTATTGATAGACCTTGGTCTAGAGGATGTGTGGAGAAGGCTACACCCGACGGATAGGCAGTATTCACACTATGCAGCGCCACACTGTCCCTCTCTGTCCCTCTCTCCACTCGTCTCTCCTGGAGTGATCACTTTCTCCTTTCTTCCCACCTCACCCTCCCTACCCCACAGGCAAAGCCACCCTCATCACTGCCACCTTCCTTCTCGGTCATCCGACCCATGAAGCGTGTGTCAGTTGAGGCTTTCGCTGCCACCTTCTCGCCACCTCTTCCCCCCTCGGCTGACTCCCATCCTGACACAGCCCTCTCCTCTCTCCACTCTGCTATATCTGATACTCTTGATATCCTTGACTCTGTCATGAAAATCCGCCTGAAGCCCAAAGCCAAATGCAACTCCTGGTATGACTCGGATCTCGTCACCCTTAAACGCAAGTGCAGGGTGGCAGAGAGGAAATGGCGTGCTTCATGTTCATCCTCTGACAAACTGGCCTGTCGCCTCCTCCAAAGGCAATACCGGCTCTCCGTTCTCACCAAGAAGAGAGGCCTTATCCAAGCCCGCATCACTGCGGCATCTAACAATTCGGCCGAACTCTTTAAAATCTGCAAGGAGCTGGCCAACCCTGCTGCAGTTTCTACCTCTCCTGTCCCCTCCCAGGCCCTCTGTATGGCACAGACCTCCCACTTCATTTCAAAAACTCAAGACATCCTGTCCTCACTCTCCTCCTATCACCTCCCCCCTCTATTCCCTGCCCGTCCTCTGGCCCTTCTGCAGCCACCCTCATCTCCCCTTCTCTGCCTTTCCCCTTTTTTCTGCTGACGAGGTTTCGAGACAAGTCCAATGTATGAAAGTCTCGTGAAAACAGGTCCACCCCTGTTCCTCCAAAATTATCAAGGACCACATCGACTCCTTGGCTCCTGCCCTTGCTGACTTCTGCAACTACTCCTTCGCCTCTGGAGTCTTCCCATCCCCTCTCAAGCACTCCCTTGTGCACCCCCTTCTTAAGAAACCCTCTTCTGACCCTTCCTGCCCAGCTAACTATTGCCCAATCTCTATCACTCCCTTCCTGGGCAAGCCCCTGGAGAAACTGGCCATCTCCCAGCTTAATCTCCATGCTGAATCTGTTGGTAACCTTCATGACCATTAGTCTGGCTTCAGAGCCGCCATAAGCACGGAAACTGCTCTCCTGAACATCCGTGAGGATCTACTCTCGAACCTTGACTCTAACATTCCATGTGTTCTCATTTTGCTTGATCTCTCTTCTGCCTTTGACACTGTCAACCATACCATCCTGCTCAACCGTCTCCGTGATAACCTGGGTATCACTGGTCAGGCTCTGGCTTGGCTGACCTCTTTCCTTTCAAATCGACCCTCCCAGGTACAACTGGGGTCTTTCCTCTCTGACATCTTTTTCTCTACCTGTGGTGTCCCCCAGGGTTCTAACCTCTCTCCCTGGCTGTTCAACCAGTATCTGGCACTTCTTGCAATCCGCATCTCTGCTCTCTGCTCCAACTTTCAGTGCTATGCGAATGATACCCAACTCTTTTTCAGGCTACCCTCGGCCTTCTCTTCTCCTTCCCTCATCTCTGACCGTCTTTCTGCTATCCAGGAATGGTGTGCCACCAACGACCTCTGCCTTAATGCCAGTAAGACCGAGATTCTACTCATCGGCACACCCAGTCCCTCCTTCCCTGCAGCTCTCTGGCCGGCCTCACTTGGCCCTCTTCCTGCTCCTACCTGCAAGGCAAAAAACCTTGGGTCATCTTCAACTCCACACTCTCCTTCTCTCCTTACATTTCTGGCGTTTCTAAGAAGTCACACTACCAGCTGCACCTCCTCAGAGGTATCCTTCCTTTCCTCTCCCTCCCCCAGAAGCTCACTATCTCCAGAGCCCTGGTTCTCTCGAAGCTGGACTACTGTAACAGCCTCTATCTAAATCTGCCTGCCTCTACTCTCTGCCTGCTGCAAATCATCCAGAACAGGACTGCGAGACTTGTCCTTTACCTCAAGCCCAGGGACCGTATCTCTCCAGGGCTGAAATCGCTACACTGGCTCCCTGTGGCTGCGAGGATAAAGTTCAAAACCCTCTGCATTGTCCACAAGGCCTTCTGGGGCCTTGAGCCAAAATACCTTCAACTCTCTCTTCCTAAATATCTTCCTTCACGAGCTCTTCGCTTATCTGCCTCCAACTCCCTTAGGGTCAGACGCTTCTCCAAGCAACGAGTTGGGGGGAGATCTCTCTCCGTAGCAGGGGCCTCCCTCTGGAACAGCCTTCCTGCCTCCCTGAAACTTGAGGAGAACCATCTCCGGTTCCGGAAGCACCTCAAAACCTTCCTCTTTGCTTCTGCTTTCTCTCCCCCTCTCCCCTGCTAAATCACTGAAACTGTACTGAATCAGCAACTGGGCCACTCACCAATCTCGGTCCTTGTCCCAGCCACTCTCCCCTGCACTGCCTCCCTGGCAACCCCTGCAATGCGAGACTGTCTCTGTATCCCTACAGCCCCCTTCCCAGCACTTGTCTGCACTTATACTGCACTTGCCACCAGCTGGCCCTTAATATTTATCTTGTATTTTACTAATCACTTTGTACTGCACTTTCCCCTCTCCCTTTCCCCCTTTCACTTTTTCCTGTCCCCTCTACCCATGCACTTGCGCGATCTGAATGACACCTGGCCTAGTAGGATCGTTTGTCTGTCTCCCCTTGTCCCCCCCCCGCCTCATCGCGCCTTGAAACACTTGTGTATAGGCGCGTTACAAATGCCATATCATATCATATCACACGACCTGCACACAAGGTTGGATTACGTGTTTGCTGCGGAGGAGATAGCAGGGGAAATGGTGGGGGCCGAATACAAGGCCAGGGTACTATCCGAACATTCGCCTTTGGTCGTAGAGGGTGAGGGTGGCTATCGAGGAATACTTTGAAATTAACACGGGCAGTGTACGCTCTGTGGGTACAGTATGGGAGGCATTCAAGGTGGTGGTGCGTGGGGTAGCTATATCAAAATCTAAAGGGCTCCAAGGGGGTATTGAACGGGAACTGCTGGAAACAGAAAGAGAGCTGGCGGGCCTCACTCGTAATGAGGGGACCGTCCGTGAGAATAGCGCTAAAATAAAAGACTTACAGTTAGCTTGTAGTGAACTCTGGGATAGATTATGCAAATTAAATTTATAAGAAATATACGGAAAGGTTACACACAGGGGGAGACAAGCCAGGTAGACTACTGGCCTGGCTATACAAAAATGAGACTGCCCGTTCGGTGATCAGAGAGATCAGGGATGCGGAAGGTCGAACTTATAACACCCAGGAGGGGGTAAAAGGGAAGTTCCTCAAGTACTACAGACGATTATATGAGGATACAGGAGAGGATATGAGCCAGGAAATACTGGAAACAATAGAGGATATAGGGCTGCCCACCTTGGATGACCTAGAACGCGCAGATTTAGATGCCCCCATCAACGCAGACGAACTGGAGGCAGTGATCCAACACCTCCCCACATGTAAAGCGCCCGGGTCGGATGGGTTACCCAGTGAATTTTATAAAACATATATGCTGGAGCTACTCCAGCTGCTGCTGGCTATGTAAGCCTATGAGCGGGGGGAACTGCCTGCGTCCCTCTGCGAGGCAGTGATCGTCCCGCTCCTGAAACCAGGCAAGCCGGACATGGAATGCGGGTCCTATAGGCCCTTGTCCATGCTTAATCAAGATAGCAAAATACTCATGGTAGTGTTAGCCAACAGACTAAAGAGGGTAATTGGTATGCTGATACAACCAGATCAAACAGGTTATGTCCCCGGGAGAAACATCACAGACAACCACAGGAGGCTGCACCATATCATTGATCAGACTAAGGAAGACATGTGTGAGATGGCAATCGTGTCGCTGGATGCAGTGAAAGCCTTTGATTCAGTGCGGTGGCCGTGGTTGGAGGCGTCCCTGAAAGGAAACGGAATGGGTCCAGGATATACTAGATGTGTCCAGTTGCTATACAGTTCCCCGATTGCGAGAGTTAAAACTGGACCCACAATCTCAGATAAATGGCAACTCAGCAGGGGGACCAGACAGGGTTGCCCCTGGTCACCCATGTTATACATCCTGGCATTAGAGCCGCTAGCAATATGCCTGCGGCAACAATACGGGGAGGTTGGGATTCGCACGACGGGGGGAACACACCTGATATCTTTATATGCAGATGATATGCTTCTCTACCTGCGCTACCCGGAAGAAAACCTGCAATATGTGCTGGAGGTGATGGATCGTTATGCCACCCTCTCGGGCATATCGGTGAATCCCGGGAAATCTAGCTTGTTCCCCATGGGAGGGTATAGGGGCACCCCATCGGCAGGGCTGCCCGTCCTGCAGATACCCTGGCAGACCGTGACATTCAAGTATCTGGGTGTGAATATTTATCATAAGATAGAGATAGAGCACAAACATAATACAGAGAAAGCGATTGAGGGTATTAGGAATAGCATGGCGTTCTGGTCTAGGTTGGCTTTGATGGGGAGAGCAGCTCTGCTCAAAATGGTTGTTCAGCCCAGACTCTTGCACTTTTTTGTGAATGTCCCATACTTGATCCCCAGACGCTTCTTTGTGAGACTCCATGGCATGTGCAGGGGATTCATATGGGGCAACTCCAGGAATGGGGTGGCCCTGTGGAAGCTACAGAACACTTATGATAAGGGGGGCATAAACCTGCCAAACTTTGAACTGTATTACTTGGCGGGGCAGCTATTGTTTGTGGCCAGGTGGCTGTCTGCGGAGGACTCGGCGGAAGCCAGGCTTTTGCAGGGTGCCTCAGCCCCATACTTTCTAAGAGAGACAGTGTGGATGCATAAAACTAAGATGGTGGGGAGGGGGAGACTATTGGAGTTGGGCTGGGAAGTTTGGCGCAGAGCATGGAAAACGGTGGGCGACCTAGACCCGCTGTCTCAGCAAGTCCCGCTAGTGGCTCTATGCGGGGATGACCCCCAATTGTTCGAAGTGGTTCGCAGATACTGGGAACCGGTGGGTCTAGCCACCCTCGGAGATATATGGATGGAAGGGGAGGTATTGGAATTTCAGAGGTTGCAGGAGGAGACAGGGATGCACAGCGGCCAATATATTACGTACATCAGGCTCTTGAAACGGGTAAGGGGGAAGTGGCCTGAGACGGTGCTGGCGGAAGAACCTGATGCCACCCTGGAAATGATGTATGATGTCTCAGAGGGTGGACATGAAATATCTAGGATATATGAGCACTTAAGGGCGAAGGCAGAAAGGGAGCTACTCCAGCTGAGGCATGATTAGGAGGAGGAGATAGGAGAATCCATGACCGATGGACAATGGGACAGAGCTCAGAGGTACCATAAAAAGGTGTCCCGGAATGCGAGACTCCAGCAGATCCAGCTGTATGTCACACACAGAGCCTATCTGACCCCAGGAAGAATAGCCAGGTTTGGAGGCTCAGCCATACAGAAATGCCCCAGGTGCGGAGAGGAGGAGGCAGGGTTGCTGCACATGTTCTGGGCCAGGTGCGGAGAGGAGCAGGCAGGGTTGCTGCACATGTTCTGGGCTTGCCCAGAGGTGCATAGATTTTGGGAAGAAATAAAGACGAAAATGGCCGGCGGGGGTGTGATGCTGGATGTGGGGTCTGCTGGGGCATGCATGCTTGGGAATTTCCCCAGGCCACGTAACATTAAGCATATTAACAAAATGAAGGACCTGGCATATGTCCTGGCCAAGCGCAGGATTGCAATGTGTTGGAAGGCGGCCCATAGGCCTAGAGTGGAGACATGGTGGGCGGACCTCCTGAGATGGGCAGAAGCGGAAACTGTGGTTTGATTTGAAGCTGCCACCAGGGGGGGAGAAGAGGAAGTGGGTCCCCTGATGGCCTGGAGGCAACTTGTGACCTCAATGGCTACCCCTCACCAGGTCAGTCATGAAACAGAAGACTCAGATGAGTCAACAAGCTCTGCGATTCCCGAACTTACTCATGTAGATGGCACTGATGATACGGCTCGAGTTTGTGGGGAAGGAAGGGGGAGGACTGGAAATGTATAATGTGTTGGTTTGACATTGATTACGAACGTCCTAAAGTTGTAATGTTTGGTGTGTTGTTTAAAATAATAAAAACTGTTTAAAAAAGAAAAACAGTAAATCCTCATTCCCCATTGGGTACATTGGAACCAATGGGGCATTTTCGCTGCAAATACCATGCTAATACAGCCAGTCGTAATAGTGCCGAAACCAGGGAGCGAACTGGGATTTTTACTCCACAAAAAAGCTGGAGGTTAAACAGCCCATTTAGCGCCAAACTCGTGATAGGGCCAGCCCTTAAATGCAGCGGTAATACTGTTTCCGCCGCATTTATGGGCTACAGCCCAACTCGTGATGAGGCCCTTAGAGTCTGAGCGGGCATATCAGCCGTAGGAACTTGGTTTGAAGTATTGGGCACTTTAGGAATCTTACATATTAGATACTGTGATAATTGTTCATATTTATATCTTTATTCTTATTTGTTTTATTTTTCCCAGGACTTGTGCCCATACTTGAGGTTGGAAATGTGATTTTTTGCTATTTCATTTTGTGTGTGTTTCTGGTTAATATCAAACAGTACACATTTATGAATACAAAATTGTCAGAGGTTGTCCGGAGCAGCCAATAAGTTGGTGCAGCTTGAAAACCGTTGTTTCAGTGTTGACGTTCCAGAGTACGCATCTACACCTTGAGGTCCTGTACTCTTGCCTTCAGTGCGGGAAACGGTTGAGACTTGAGCGGTACTTATGGTGGATGTTTGGAGAGCAAAGAGACTGCGAGCTGTTGCCATGCATTGGTTTGGTCTCTTTCCCACCACAGTCCTTCAGCTCACCCGAGTCCCCCTTGAGGGGGAGGGTCGCTGGAGATGACGAGATTTTGACTGCTGCATATCCCACATTAAGCAGAACTCTGAATCCTGATAGCTTCGGTAAGGTGAGGGAGAGCTCGCTGTAGGGGGGTTTTTACGGACACGGTCTGTATATATTTCCCAAAAAAATCTCTATTCTATTGGGTTGTCTTGTTGTGTGTTCCTCATTTTATTTTGGGGGGAGTCTGTGTACATCGGTTGTGGGGTGCCACTTATAGCGATTCTTTGAGCTGTTCAGGCTTCTGAGGAGGGGTTTACACACATAAATATACTCATAAATAAAGGGAAGTGAGCTGAGCTGCAGTGTGAGCAGTCCGTGATCTGCGGCAGATTGGTGAATTTTAAGGCCATTATAAGGCTACATTCATATGTACAGACGTTATCCGAATTAATTCCTATTCACTTAGAAGTAAAGTAGCTCAAGAGAATGACAGCATTTCTTGATCGCTTTTTAGCATCCAAGGTCATGGCGATGATATCGTCTCCACTACTTCATTCTAGGAAAGAGAGTTTGCCTAATGGCTGCATAAACATCCTTCCCATGTGTGAACCACCATATGAGCAACACGCGCTGTATCCAGGGCCTGCTGGCGCATCCTTACCAGGTGATCTGCTGTCAACATCGGAATTCCCCAGGCTACATCCTGCACTTCCCACATATCTTCCAATCATCTCAATCGATTGAATTGGAGATTGGGAGCTCAGGTGACTAAAACATGGATATCCATGTTTTGTTGTTCCCATCCAAGGATACATTCGTGCATCATGTTCATGATGGTTGCCAATGGAGAACTCCCATACGGTTGATTGTACAAATTGAATACCAATAAACGAGAATTCCTGTTTGTATTTACAATTCAGTATTGTAGATCCGGCGATCCAGTTGCCCTGGCTTCAATTTCCCAATTTAGGCTACTTTTGACAAAAGTTAATAGCCCACCAAACGGCCTCCCTCTGGGTCCCTTCCTGGCTGATACAGATTAAACGGAATAATCCTGCATCCAGCGTCGGATTGGGTCGTCGGCCAATCGGCCCATGGCCGATGTAAAATCATGGCCGGAGACCTGGGGGCCGGTTCCTGAAGCCCACGTGGGCTGGTTTCAGCCCAGGCGTGGGCTTCACACTTCAAGAACCAGCCCCCAGGGCCTCGGCCTCGCCGGGCGGATGCAAGTTGCAAAGGATCTGTAAGTAAGTAGCTTAAAGATCCTTTGCAATTGCAGCCCCGCCGCCGGAACGCCGCAGATGCAGAGAAAGGTAACACTGAAGTGTTACCTTTCTTTGATAAATGCGGCGGGCCGGCGGCTAACTGCCTTGGCCCGCGACACCCTGGCGCCAGCAGCTGTCAGTGCTACAAAACACTGGGAGGGAGCGGCAGGGCTGGGCGGGACTGCCGCAGCCCGGCCTGCTCCCTCCCAGTGATTTGTAACAGACTCTGCTCGCCTCTCTGCCGCACACCGCCACTGCCGCCGGCACCATAAATTGCAACTTGCAGCAGTGATCTGCTTTCGTCGGAATGATTTCTGTGTCCGCTTTGCTCCACTCAGGACTCAGGAGGCATAGAGTGCCTGCCTGGGACCCCACGGGGGAAGACCACCAATCCCAATGGTACGGTAGGCGGGATCTCCCTCCATAACCGTGACTATGTATTTTGCTTTTCGCAAGTTGCAGTAATAGTATGTTTTTTCTGCCGTTGTCTCTGTTACGATCATACAAGACATTCCATCTCTGTGTCCTCAGTCACTTGACAAAATCTTTGTGCCTAAAAGCTTGTGTACAGTGTACAAATATTTGACCATAGCATCACGTGTTTGCATTATGCAGGCACCGTTGTGGTAGGTGCTTCTTTATATCCAGTGTGTTTGGGGTTCAGTTTTACTGGTGGGTGTGCACGCAAACGCAGTCATGGGGGGTTTGCTGGGAAGCGGGGGGTTGCTGGCGTGTAAAATAAAAAACTAATTTTGTCCAAAGAAAGGACTTGATTCCGGCTGGATGTAATTGGTGTTACGTGAGGGTGTTGGAATGGGGGAGTTTTAAACATTATACGTATGCAAGGCTTTCTGTGGGTTATGGTAGCCTAGTTATGTGCTAATTAATGGTCCCGTCCCTCGGATGTAGCCGTAATGTGTAGGCTACCAGTTTGAGTCGACACGAAGGAAGTTCGATCCGGTAGGTGGAACTCTTGAGGGGGGACACGGGATGGCTTGCAGTGCAAGACCAGACTGCTTAGTTAGCCATGCTGGAGGGGGGCGCCTTGAGTTGCCCCATGGCCCTAACTGGCATTCAATCCAACCTGGCATCCGAAACCTCCTCTCCTCACCCCCCCAAAATACGGGTAACTGTTGTGGTCCTAATGCTTGCATGTGTGTATGTGCGAATCGCCCTGGGCTAGCTTGGGAGACTAGCACTGCATTGTACGTGTTAGAGTGGCTGCTACACAATGCTTGGCATAGACGGATGTGGCAGGATACAGGCGAAGGCTTAGGGGGCCAGCAGAAGGGTTTAGTATAGGGAATTGTCGCCAATCTGCTGCAAGCCGGGACAGTAACCTCCTCCCCTCCTCCCGCAGCATTCTCCCACTCAGTGCCGGGAAGCCCCACTAAGGCGCATGCTAACAGCACCAGGTTTACCCACCCCCGGAACTACAAATAAAATAATGCATTGGGGGGACACTCCAGATAACTGACGCAAAATATTTCAACCATTGGGGCTGAAAAAAAAAACACAGAGTATAAACCGTGGTGGTGAAGGCAGGAAAGGAGACGAAAGCAATAACTGCTTACATAGCCATACTGTGGTTTACTCTACTTCAGTCAAAGGCAAATCAATACAATGCAGCTATAGACTGCACAATTATGACTTTGAATCATTTGCTACAATTGTGCACAACACTTACACTTTCATTATGTAGATTGGTAAAGTGTGTTGGAGTGCGGAAGCATTAAGAACTATCAGGAACAGCCAATGGGATTCCGGTGTTACTGTGGTATAGAATTAGAAAAGGTCCCTGTTAGGCTATAGCAGCACCACCACCATTTTAGGGATTTGCCTGGTCTTCTATTAGAATGGCCATGAAGGGGTTCTAAATGTGCTGGAATAAACTTCCATGGGTGACATATGAGAAGGTGTCCAACTCTCTTTTCCTGTCCTCTGTTTTCAGATAGACTCCCAACAGAACCCAAAACCACACTTAACCACAACCGCACAACACTGGAGCTATGGCAATGCCCAAAGTATTGGGTAGTTCATTAGGGAGCAACTGGTGTGGGATAGCACATCAAGTGGCTTACCATTGACTTCATTGTGCCGCAATGAATGCTTTGTTGTAATGTGGCTATTTTTCCCATCTCCCTGGCATGCTGTTCAGAATGTTTGTTTGCATGTATGAGGTAATGAGTGCTCAGAGTATTCAATGTCCTATGAGTACGCTGCTTACCCTATTATGCCAACCTCTGAAGCCTGAAAAATAGATGCACGCATGCATGAAATGCAGCCAAATTTGCACCATTCATCATTCTGAGGTCGATACATGAGTACCAACACAGGTTAGGTGATATTGTATGCATATTGGTTCTATAAAAAAGAGCTTAAGCGTAAGTGCTATACAATAACATATTATCATTTGACCTTGGACGTCTGCTTGCTTTCATAGTAATTTGACAATATGGATCTATAGACACAGATATTAATGGTATGTATGGTGATCCATTCTTGTATGAAATGTATGTCACATTAGTGAAATCATAACCATATTTTTCGTAGTGTACTTAGAAGCAATGCTATTTGATGCCACTTCCTGTTTTGTCAAGGGGTGAAAGGTCGTGTTCATGCTACTCCTGTTCGGAGCTGTGGACCCTGTCACAGAACTGTATGCAAAGTTATGTTATTTTATGTGTTGTAATGTAACAGACACATGAACCCTCCATAAGTAGCATTTTCTGTAAAGTCATGAATTGATGCGATTCATGGATGATGGTTTGAGGGCCACTTTTTTTCAGGCGCAGGGTGGGCCACTTTTTTGAGGCGAGGGGTGGGCCACTTTTATTTGGTTGTCTGGGCCTATTTCTTGTCCCAGTCCGACCCTGCCTGCATCCCAATATCTTCAAGGGCCAATGATTGTTGGATACATATGAAATCATGTCCCCTTATCATATCACACCTATCTTATCTTCTGGAAATTTCCCCACACCAGCATGCCTAAAAACACTTGAGTACAGGTGCGTTATAAATGCCATATCATATGTTCCAAGCTAATATTTTGACATTCTCAGCACTATCAGTGTGGTCAAGTCTATCAGAAGTTGGTAGTCTGTCCACCCCATCCCGTCCATTGTCTGTTGGAGAATGGGCTTCTTGGGCTGTCTGATTACTTCTTTGGCTTTCCCCTGTACGACCCCAGAAACGCAGCTCTGTAGGCGAGGCCTCAATGATATCAATGTTCCAAGCGGGAGGTATGTTCTACTGTCAATAGCCAGGAGTCCATCTTTCAAGAAGCTGCTCCTTAGAGATATCTTGACAAAATTACCCTCACCAGATGACATCTGTCTCCGGGCGCAGTGAATTATATCACCCCTGATGACAATGCACAACCCCTAAAATGTCTTTTGCAATGAATGGCTTTGTTTGTTATGGTTTTTCCAATTTTCGAAACTGGACGGTTTTCATCTGGGGACGTTATTGATGTGAACCAATGAATCGTCCCCAGCGGGAGGCTGGACTACTCTGTTGATCGTCAGGTCCTGCTCACAGCCGTAAGTACTCAGTATCCTTCTGTCGAGGGTCTCAGTGTCACGAATGTCACAAGTATTGGCCTTTGCAAAATCACAAATATTGATATCCAACCGTGTTCATGCTTTAGCATTCCTCTCAATAACATCAGTCATTTTTGTGGGTCTCCCTAAACTGCGATAACTATTTCGAAGGTAAGTACTATTTGTTAAAGATGTTAGTTTATTGGTATGTACTCCTTGGGTTACTGATGTTTTTACAATAGCTAACATACTTTTAAAATTTGAGCTACCCTTAACCTTAAATTCATTTTCTATTGTTCTATGCTGCTGCTCACAATCCCTAAAACTATTTGTCATAATGCAATCAATCATTGGGTGAATTTTTCTGCCAAACGCCATACCGAATCCCGTAATTTTTGTATTTCTTCCAAAATCTCTCCTTGCCCATTGTCTTCCTTGTAGTCATCAGTAGTTCTGATAATATGTCTTTCTTCCGACGCTGGCTTAAGTTTAGCATCTGTATGCCCATGACTGGCTCCAATAATATGGGCCACTAACCTGCCTTTACTAACCTTGCCTCTCAGTTTCCCTGACTGGCCCTCCTTCCCTGATTTCATACCCTTCTTGTCCTTTTTGTTCTCAATGGAGCTTTTCTCCTTTATATTCGGTACTGTCTTATTTGAAATAGGACTGCTCTCTCTGCTATTCGGGTCAGCCAATGGTGTAAATATGTTTGATAGAGCTAGGTTCCGTGGCAATTATAGGCTCAGCGCCTTCAGCATGTTCCTTGCCTTTAACCAATGGCCCCTGTGACCCGCCTGTTATCCCACTCTCATCGGGTTTATCTGCACCTTGCCGCCCTACCTCCCCAATCCCTTCATCTATTCTGGATCCATAAATTAGATGTACCTCAGTCATCCCACCTGGTTGCTGTTCGGATAATCCCACCCCAATAACCAGGATTAAGAAATCCTCTGCCTGCACTTGTCCTTTTTTCTTGCCAATTTCATATTTTTGTAGGGCATCTTTAAGTAGGACAGTTGTATTACCTCCATACCTGATCCCATTACACCTTTTACTTGGTCTGGTATCTTCGAATATCTACAATCCAGGACGCAGTTTGACTTCGTGTTTCTGGGGCCATGTTTGTTCCCGTTGTTGCCCCGATCAATGGCATACAATAGATCTATGATCTCCATTATTAGGACATTTACGTCCTTGATGAGTTTAAACAATATGTACAGCTTTTTGGGTCCTTCCTTAGGGGAGATTGTCATGTTTATCTTCCTTTTAGACACCTCTATGTCAGATATATTTTTTTAGATACAACGCTGTGCAATCCAATGCAAATTCCGGTTGTGCAAAGATGCAAAGTGCAAACTACAACAGTAGGTAAAGTGTCAGAGTGCTTGTTTATTATAATAACAAATACTATCATCTGGCAATTATTTCTGCCACTGGTTGTCATTTAATAAAGTGCTATGCTAAAGTGTACTGATGCAATTGGAAGTCAGCAGTTCCTCAGTTCTCAGTACTCAGCAGTGATCTCCACGCAGCCCCAGGTGATTTTAAAGTTTAGAGGCTGGGTCCTCCTTCTCGTACGATGCACAGTGGCTCCAAACAGCTGCCGGACTTTTTTTATCATGGGAGAAAGCCACTTATCATGCTAGAAAGTGTACAAGAAGCCCCTTTCAAGGTAGCTGTGAGAAATGTTAACTTAATTTCAAAAACACAAAATGCTTTAAACATATCTGAGGTAATGTTTGGGGATTCCTTGCAATTTCCCATTGCAGTGATTTAGATGGCCTATAAGTGAGGACTGGTAAAACCAGAGCAAAGTCAACAACCTCGTCAGTGTCTTACATGACAGAAGTGCCCACCCTCTTCTCTTCAAGGAATAGTTTTCTTTGATGTGGTGAAGTAAAAAGGAATTGCTTGAGTGCATTACCTTGCACTCATTATTTTGCTTCTCTAATTCCGCCATCTCTAATTCCGCCATCTCTCGGGGCTGCCCTGCATCAAAGCATCTCTAGTAATTGCCACCATGGTGTGAGATCTTCATTGCCCTGGCAGGGTTCACATTGGTAGGGGAAGGTGACAAGCCTTTCCAATATTTCAAAAGGAGTGTTTTCCTGGGCTGGACATAAATGTTTCCTTTTGGGTGAAACCAAGTCCCAGGCGGCTGGTGCAAATAATGCCCTTTCAGTGAAATGATTCACTTGCAACCAAGCTGACAATTGATGCCAAGATTTTGGCCAGTATGATTGTAGATTCCCAGAAGCTACAATCATGGTTTGTGAGCGCTGGGGTCTTCTGAGTGAGGGCTTGCAGAAAGTTCCCATAAGCAGATTTAGCCAAGATTTAAAAGCCCAAATAAATAATACTAGCAGAACTTCTAATTATAGTGTTCTCAAAAATCCAGGTTAAGGTCCAGCGTTTCTTACCCCTCAAGAGAGAAAAAAATTCTGTTTTTCTGCGAATTAATTAGACCATTGTCTTTCAAGTATACTGAAAATGGTGACAAAAGCCACCGCAGACCAACCCTAGAGTTGTCAAAAAGCTAAAAATCGTCTGCATAGGTGATCCAAGGAATGTTTTACTTACCCAATTTAGGGGGAAGAAATATAGTCGTCATTAGATGTTCATCAATATCTGATACGTACAGATTAAAGAGGCAGGGAACAGAACGCACCCCTGACTCAAACCTGATTGTGTTGCAATTCTAATAGACATCTCGCCTTCCTTATTCCAACGTGCCTTTATACCTGAATTCTCAAATAAACCCCTGATGAGACTCAATATACCAAGCGACAGACCACACATTTCTAATTTCTACCTAAGTCTTCTTCGATCCACTCTTATTGAATGCTGCTGAGAGGTATATTGATGCCACAGAAGTGGCGCTTTAAGCCGTTTCCTAAATTGCCCTTGTAGTAAGGCCATTAATGTTGGCCCTTGCAAAAACCAGTCTGTAATTTGCTTAGTCTATTCACAGAGGGAGCCCACTCCTCCAAATGTTGGAGCAGCAGGGACGTAAAGACCTTACTATCAGCGTTGATTGGAAAAAACGGCCGATAAGTCTTTGGCTCTGTCCTTGCACCCCACTTGTACATAGAGATAACACATGCTGTCTGCCAGGAAATCAGAAAGTTCTCCTGTAGTACTGCACTCCTAAATAGCATAATTCGTGCATTGGCCAACATTTAGGGTAATCTTTCAGAGTGTTATTAGTTAACCCATTATTAGGGCCTGCAGCTCTAGATCGTTTGCTGGCTTTAATGATTTCCAAAACCCTATTGGTTTCAATATGCAAGGCCCACAAGGGCTCAGGGCACTTTCCTCCCCGGGGCAATGAAGAAGGCCTTACCACTAGTAGAAATGGCATAATGGTCTGTAAAAAATGGAACCCTCTTAAGGGTCACAGACTGCATTTAACTGGATTACATCAATACTTTAATCTTGCACATTTACCAAAGCCGAAAATGCTCTGATGTGTAGCATGGACTCAGCATCATTTTGTAGTAACGATGCTGTTTGTGATTTATAGAAATGTCTAAAGCTCTGTGTGTCTCATATTTTTTCAATTTTACATCTTTTAGGTCATTTGAGTGTTTTATATCTCGAATACATTTCCTCAACACGCGCTTTTCTACTGCAAGCATTTCGTCATGCTTGTGGTAGCGTTTCCCCACCTCCCTTGGGCCTGACTGCAGGATTACCCAAGGATGTGTCTATCAATTCATGCAACAGTCAAGAAAAGAGGACGTGCTTTGGGGAGAGGCCAACCATTAATGATGGGAAATCGTAGAGGGGGCTAATCGGAGCCTATGACTGGTGGACTAGGTGTTATGGGAGTTGTAATAAAGTTAAGAGACGGCATCATCCTCGCATCCCAGCCATAATAAAATCTTGACTATTTTGTAATGTTGCAAAATCATTGTTTTTTGTAAGGTGTACCTACCTTAAAACAATTACAGCGGAGGCTTTATCGTGTGCAGGAAGTATTGGAGCGTGAACATGGGTTGAATGAAATATAGGAAATAGGCGTGCCTTAAAGATAAGAACGCATTTAAATATTTTGGTTCATTATAATTGTTTTTTAATAACGCGCTTAATACCGAAGAGGTTTCTGAACGCGGACCCGGGATTCGAACCTGATGTGGCGCTGCCCGATGACCGGGAGCGCACGCGGCGGCGTGACGTTGCACGCCGCCACGTGCAACATAAATAAACGGGGCGTTCCCGGCCGCGTCAGAGCGACCGGGAAGCCCGAACCAAGAGGACGTCTCTGAGTAAGTCCTTTGGGGTCTGGGGCTTACGGAAGGCGCTGGGGGTCCCGACCAACCCCCAACAGTGACGACGAGTGGGGGAAACAATGCCTGGGCCCGGCGGTGACTTTACCGGCAATTTTTTTATTGTTGCAGCGAGGTCGTCTTGAGACTTCGCTCCGGCCTGCAGGCCGTGCGTTATCCACGCGGCTGGCGGCCATTTTGTGAATCAGGCCGTGAAACTTCTCCGAGCTCCGGTTTGAGCTGAGAAGTGCATCCAGGCCTAATGTTTGGCAATCCTGTCAGCAGGCAGTGATACCTGCATGTAATTATGCCCAGTTGGTGATTTTACATTTTCCTGGGTCTCCTACGTCGAGTGCAAGCAAGAAGGAGGGCTACAATGGCTGGGCCTGCATAACCCACATTTCTTTCTTGTCCTAATTTTTGGAGCAGCTGGAAGCTGAGGCTTCTCTTCATCTTCTTCATCATCAGACACATGGCCCCACTGATCTTCATCCTCTTCATCATCACAGAGGTGTGTTGCAGCAGCTGTTTCTCCAATGGTGGAGGCTGGAGGTATTTGGACTTGGTGTTTGAGTTGCGGCGCCTGTCTTCCACGCTGGGGGTGCCTGTGCGCTCGAACTGATGAGTGATACTGAGGACCAGGACGGAGCGGCAGTGCAGCAGCCTCCAGGTGCGCCATCAGCACTTCAAGGTTTGCTGCCTCCAGTGTAGCCGGCACAGCAGCCTCCAGGTGGTCAGGCAGGTCTTCAGGGTCCTCTACTTCCAGCACAGCCTGTGGCAGCACCTGTTGTTCAGCAGATTCCCCCCGCTATGGCTCAGGTACGTGCACAGGCGGCTCTGCAGCCCATCCCGGAGTTTGATGTATCGGGCCCACCTTCCAGTTTGGGGCCCAGATGGAGGAGGTGGGTGGACCGCCTGGACATGTACTTTCGGGCTGCCAAGGTGGTGGATGATGACACCCGGCTGGCAACTATGCTGTACTCGGCAGGTCCATCTGTCCAAGAGACTTTTGAATCGCTTCCGCCAGGGGATGGATCCTATGATCAGGCGAAGGCCGCTCTGCAGGCCTACTTTCTGCCTCTCGCCAATGCAGATTATGAACGTTTTTTCATGCTCTCTGCCAAACAGAAAGACGATGAGACTCTGGACACTTTCTATGGGCGCCTAAGGCGTCTCTCGCTGGCCTGTGCTTGGGGTGATGCTGAGGACATGATCAAGACGATGCTTATCCAGGCTTGTTCATCAGGCAAATTAAGGCACCAGGTGTTAAGGGAGCCTGGAATCATGCTTCAGCGCATCCTTGAACTGGGGAGGTGCCATGAGGTGTCGGAGGCGAGGGCAGCTAGAATGGAGGCCTGGTCGCGCCCCATCAAGACCGAAGAGGTATGTGCGATGTGGCGAGGTGGCAGGGGCACCCGAAGACCTGGCAGCAGTCCCCAGGATTGAGCCGGGAGGGCAGGAGAAATCTGCCAAAAATGTGGGCATGACCTGCCCCACCCAGCTGAATGCCCTGCGGCTGGAAAGACCTGTGGACGGTGTGGGCTACCGGATCATTTCTCGAGGGTATCCAAAGCAGCAATGCCGGTGTTGGTACCGAGGGGCCCGGGGCGGTCCAGTCTCAATCGCCAGGGTCGACCATCCAACGTCGCTCAGGTGGATCAGACCGAGGAGGATGCCCAGGTGGAGGAAGCGGACGAAGAGGAGGAAGAGAACATCTTCTTTGTCTCGAGTGTGGGGATCCTGAAAAGTAAGAATAGGAGACAACCAAGGTGCGTGGTCGAGGTGAACCAATCTCCAGTCCTGGTCCTCGTGGACACTGGGGCTTCGGTGAATGTAATGGCCCGTGGACACTATGATGCCATGGACCAGCCCCCCAAGCTGGCTGCTCCCAAGGCCCGCATCTTTGCCTTCGGTGGTGTTGACCGCATCCCTCTGGATGGTGTGTTTGTGGCAAAAGTAGAACATGAGGGCTCCCAAATCACAGCACGATTCTACGTGACACTGGTGAGCACCAATACGTTGTTAAATTGTGCTGCAGCAGAGGCCCTCGGCATCGTCAGCTTCGCATACTCTGTCTATTTAGAGGACATTAATGACTTGCTCGAGAAGTATGCCGCACTGTTCAAGGGGATCGGGCAGATGGCCGGTGACCCAGTGAGGTTACACATTGATGAGTCGGTGCAGCCCATTGCCCTGAAACATCGAAGGGTACCGTTCCTCCTCCGTGAGCTCGTCGACAAGGAGCTACACAATTTGGTCAATCTTGACATTATAGAAAAGGTTGAGGACCCAACGCCCTGGGTGTCCCCGATAGTGATGGCACTGAAGCCTAAACAACCCGATGCTGTTAGAATCTGCGTCAACATGAGGCTCCCAAACAAGGCCATTAAGAGAGAGAGACACCTCACCCCGACGATCGATGACATCATTGCGGAGGTACAGGGCGCTCGTTTCTTTTCGAAACTGGACCTCCGAGCAGGCCTTCACCAGGTTGTCCTCCACCCCGAGTCGAGGTACATTACCACCTTCACGACAGACCGAGGGCTATACCGCTATAAGAGACTGAGTTTTGGTGCATCCTCGGCGGCAGAGGTGTTCCCGAACATTATTCGGGGCGCCCTGGCTGATCTGCCAGGGCGTTTTGAACATAAGCGACGACATCCTGGTGTTTGCAAGAACGGAGGTAGACCATCTGAGGCGGTTGGCGAAGACGTTCGGAAGACTACAATCCTTGGGACTCACCCTCCACAAAGAGAAGTGTGAATTTCTCCGACCATCGATAGAATTCTTTGGTTTTGTATTCAAGGAGGGGGGGGGGTGTCTCCTGATCCCCGGAAGGTGCAGGACATAAAGAAGGCGCAGCCTCCGGAGTCCGTGTCTGAGGTGCGAAGTTTCCTGGGCATGGTTACATACTGTGGACGATTCGTTAAAAATCTGGCCTCCAGATCGTAACCGCTCAGGGCACTGACCAGGAAGGATGTCATCTGGAACTGGGGCCCGCTAGAACAGACGGCTTTTGATGACATAAAGGGTGCCCTGGCAGCTGAAGACACCATGTCGTTTTTCGATCCGGCGTTACCATCAGAGGTCATCGTCGATGCCGGCCCATTCGGCCTGGGCGCTGTGCCAACACAGATTGACAGTGGTGGGGGCGTCCGCCCTGTGGCGTATGCCAGCAAGGCCCTGTCCGATGCGGAGCAGCGGTACTCGCAGATCGAACGCGAGGCGCTGGCAGTACTGTGGGGATGCCGGCACTTCCGGCTCTACGTCCTGGGACGCCAGGTGACGGTGGTGACAGACCACAAGCCGCTGCTTCCCATCCTAGCAGGGTCGTCATCCAAGTCACCGGCACGCATTATGAGGTGGATGCTCTCCCTTTTGGAATATGGAGTCACCTTGGTATACTGGCCAGGGGCGAACAACGCTGCAGACTATCTCTCCAGACACCCTGGGCCGTCCGCAGGTGAAGACCAGGACGCCAGTGCAGAAGAAGCAGAAGACCACGTCCGGGTGGTGGTGGAGGCAGCCACGCCGAATGCCATGCCGCTACAGGAGCTGGAGGCAGCTGCAGCGCAAGATGAGTGCTTCCAGATCCTAAGACACTCGATGCAACAGGGCTCTGGAAGTCGGTGCTGGAGGCTGTGGCGGGGCGCACTCAGGAGCCAGGACTGGTCTTGAACAATTATGGAAAGTCTGGGAGGAGTTATCGTTCTCAACATCTGGCCTTCTGCTCCGCGGAGATCGGATTGTGGTGCCGCAGTCGAAGGTGGACGAGGTGATCGCCCTGGCACACCGTGGTCATCAGGGCACCGCCAAGACCAAGGCACGCCTACGGCTGAAGGTGTCGTTCCCTGAGCTGGAACGCAAGGTGGATGACTTCGTGGCGGCCTGTGTTTGGTGCCAGGCGGCATCTCCCCTGCAGCGTGAACCTGCCATAGAGACAATGCCTAGGGGGACGCGCCCTTGGGAAATTGTTCATGCGGACTTTGGGTCCACCACCATGGGCACCCACTTCCTAGTTCTGGTCGACGAGTACTCTAGGTACCCCGAGGTGGAGTTTGTGGACTCTGTGGCATTTGAGCACGTCGTGGTGGCCGTGGAAAAGGTGTTTCCGGCCCATGGTTTCCCACGCACGCTGTGCTCGGACAACGGGGCGCCCTTCCAGAGCGAACGCTTCTCGGAGCTGATGGAGAGCTATGGGGTGGTGCACAGGAAGATCATGCCCCTCTGGCCCCGGGCCAATGGTGAAGCAGTACGGCTCATGAGGACTCTAAATAAGACCTTTAGAATTGCTCAGGGGCAGGGGCAGTCACTCCAGAGAGCCCTGTACCAGTTTCTGAGGGTGTATCGCACCACGCCACATGCATCCACTGATGTGGCCCCGGCTCAGGCATTTTTCAAACGGTGTCCTCGGGGTTTGCTACCGGAGGTAGGAGAGAAAGAGCCTGGGGTGATCATTGACCAACAGGTCGAGATGGACCGGCGGCTGAGGATCGAGCAAGAGAACGTTCGGAGAGGGCTTCGCCCGCAGTGGCTGGAGCCAGGCGATGAGGTCCTCATTCGAAATAGGCATCCCCATGGAAAGCTCTCCCTACCGTATGAGCCGGAACCGCTGGATGACGTCTTAGGCCGGGGATCCATGGTGACTGCATCGGATAGACGGTCTGCGGTAACTCGCAATGTGAGTTTCTTCAAGAAGCTGCGGGATCCAAGAACTGATCCACCTCCTGATCCAGACCCAGGAGAGATCCCTGATGACGAAGGGGAAACACCCTGTCTGCCTGAGCCCCCGGCCCGGGGCATGCCCGTGGACAGATCACCCGTGCCGGAGGTGAGCAGGAGGTACCCCCAGAGGGCTGGGCGAGGGAAACCTGCTCACCTCAGCGATTACGTGTTGGTTCACCTGGCTGCTTGTCCTAATGATGGGAACTGTTAAGTAAGGGGACCCGGGTGGATGTCAATAAAGGGGGGTTTTGAACTGGGGGTTTCGTGAAATGTTAAGTATTCATGTTGGTTTGGTTTGCAGTGTCTAGTACTAGTATTGTTATTGTTCTCCTGGAAAAAGGAGGAGTGTGGCGCTGCCCGATGACCGGGCGCGCACGCGGCGGCGTGACGTTGCACGCCACCGCATGCAACATAAATAAACAGGGCGTTCCCGGCCGCGTCAGAGCGACCGGGATGCCCGAACCGAGAGGACGTCTCTAAGTGAGCCCTTCAGGGTCTGTGGCTTACGGAAGGCGCTGGGGGTCACGACCAACCCCCAACACCTGTATTGCTCTGAGCGCGTTGCCACTGAGCTATACTACCCGTGCTATTGACTTCAATACTACCCATGCAGGTCATGTTTTGAATTGCACCCCCAGAACAATTTGAAAACTACTCTTAAAGTAAAGGAGCGTGTTAGTCCTGGAAAGGATTGTATAGTGTGTGAAAGCAAAAGGTGGTCTTTCCTACCACCTAGTGGTCGAAGTGGGTGATGACATGTAGTAATAACTATTGCAATGTTTACTGATGATTGTGGATGCCATTCGCTGCTTCCAGAAAATTCCCTTTGGGGGAGCGTGCCCTTAAACGGGGGCCTTCGGTAGCCCGGGTTGAATCAGGGTGAAAGAGATGGATAGGCTTTTTGATTCATCTCAGCAATGGCACACCCGGAACAAGGAATCTCTGCACACGTGCGGTGAAACACACAGGAACCCAGGGCCTGGGGTGTCGAAGACTCTGGAGGTCATTACGACCCAGGCGGTAAGGGTTAATGCCGTCGTTAACCCTTAACGCCTGATTCCAATTTTAACGGCTGCTTTTAGCAGGCGTTAAAATCCATGGCGCTAAACCGCCTTGGTGCTAATTACGGCACCGTAATTTACGGTGCCGTAATTAGCGCCTTCCCCACTCCCATTATGCCCTATGGGGCAAAAATGGGAATGCGGAAGGGTAAATGGGAAATGGGGATTTACCGCCCCATTCACCTTGGAATGGGGCGGTAAATCCGCCATCCACCATGGTGTAAACATAGTTTACACCATGGTGGTAAAGTTGGTGTACTTACCGCCTGGGTCGTAATGACCTCCTTCTGTCTAGGTAGACTGCGAGCCTGAAGGGACCTTGCGGCCAGCAGACATCGCTACTACCGGCTGCCATGGTGAAGTTAGTACCACCATGAAATCGTTGATTTCAATCCATTGTGTCCTGTTTCCGGTGCAAGGAAAAAGCAGATGCAATCAGCCAAAATGGAGCCGAAGCTCAGGAATCCTCAGGATGAGTTATTTCACCAAAATGTCAGATGTAGCAGAAGTGACATCACACGACCCTTGACTTCTGATGACATTACAGGAAGTGATATTTAACCCCACAACCGAAGTGATATCTTGGGAAGTGATGGAACACAGCATTTCACCCCTTGACAAAACAAGAAGTGGAATCACATAGCATTGTTCTTACACTGCGAAAAATATGGTTATGATATCACTATAAAGTGACATCATACAAGAATGGATCGTCATATGTATCATTAAGATCAGTGTGTATAGGCCCATATTAGCAACTTACTGTGAATGCAAGCAGACGTCAATGGTCAAATGATAATGATGTGTTATTATATAGCTGAAGCGCTTTATATAGAAAAAAAATACATACAATATCACCCAACCTGTGTCGGTACTCATTTATCGACCTCAGAAGGATGAAAGGCTGAGTTGAGGTGTTTAAGAAAAGACTAAATCAGTGACCCACCCCATGAGTCTACCAATTATTGTATAGAATTCCAGAAAATATGTAAGGGCTCCTGGTTTGGACCCTATTCTGCCCAGGAGCGCTCTATAGTCAAAAACAATCGCAAGTGAACAGGATCAGTATTACCTATTCAGATACCCCAAACGTCTAATTTATACAACGTAGTAGACACACTTTTTTTAAATTTATTTTTTTAACAATAAATGTGTATATTCAAAGGAGGAGACCTAGTGGTGTTATAGCGCACACACACAAAAAAAACCCATAGAACATTCCATTCAGGGCCAGACATGAACCAAATGCACGGTATTGTAAAGCATACGAGTTTGAGACATTTGCGGCTCAAATTTCAATACAAACTAAAAACAGTGAGTTGCCTACTGTTGTATTAGAGCACAACAGGGGTCAAACAGATATTACAATGGCTCAGGAGGATAGCTCAGGGGCAATGTGCTCGCCTCGGAAGCAAGACGACACAGAGCAACACAGGTTCGAGCCCCGGGTCCGCGCTTAGAAACCTCTGGTTATTAAGCACGTTATAAATAGCCTATAATATTGTAACACAATATTAGGAGGTGGTGTGAACAGTATTAACAATTGACACAAAAAGTGGAATTGAGAGAGTATACAAAGGTGTGTTTCGGTCCTCACAGGCTACTGTATAAGCCTGTCTTGAGCGGGCCTTCAGCAGGACAGAAGAGCTTGAGAAATGACTTGTTCAGTATGTGTGCTGCCGTGTTCAAAAGAACAAATCAGCACCGTTTCTATGACGTATCAGGTGTCCTCTTGACAGACTTCATTGTTTCAAGTGATGAAATCCAATCTGTGCAAGCCAGAGTGTATCTTTGGGAGGATTGTTTGGAAAATGTGGCTTGACACTATATCTGCGCTTCTTATGCCGCTGGCTGTAGGAGACCCGCATGTGATTAGCGGACTGATCCCCTGCTGGGGATGATCATGGTCCCTGCGTTTCACATTGTCTGTAGTTGGATGGTGTGTGTGTGCCACCGTGATCTTGGTAGCGGAACCGTGTTTCATGGCGGGATTAGGCCCCGCTGGGGAAGATAATATCTTTGTTAAGCTTAGTCTCTGTTGACAAAGTCTGGACGGCACCGCAGGTGTCTGCCATGTCAAAACAAGAAAATCCTTGCTCATATCAGTGCCAACCCGCGTGGGTTTCTCTATTAATGAGGAGAGCTCCCCTAAAGGACGTCCCTGGTTCCTGTACAGTTTGGGAAGCCAGCGTGGGGCTCCGACTGCACTAGACTAGTCGACCTCCTAGCACACTGCAGCGCTCACCATGCAATGGGGCTCGTTACGAGTCGTTCCGAGTCTGGTAAAAAAGTCCCAGTATCCGAGGATACCGGCACTTTACCAGTACACCCAACTACGACTACTATTTTAAAGTGTTTTTATTGGCATTTCTTAAAATGACATCCAATCTTTAGTACGTTTTATCGCCACGTCTATTCTTACAGTTTAGTTTGAAACAAAAAACTAAGTACAAACAGCAAATCAAACAAGTCAATTACAGTGGTCCCCTTTCGCAATTTGACTCGTCAGGTAGCATCATAACAGGTGTTAGGGTTGGGGTAGTTGTAGCAACTAGCAGTTCCTTGCATCAGGGCGCCTAGGCTGACATTTAACACTTATCTAACACTCTCGGGTAAATTCTGGTGAAGTTCAATTGTTCAATGTGGTTTGTCATCAGAGGAATGAAACATGTCCCAGAACATTAACTTCCATGCCTCAAAAGTTACGCTGGTTTCCTCGTCTGATCTGGACACCCCGACCCCCCATGGCATGGTTTCAGCTTCAGTCCATCGCTCCAGTTCTCTGTTCCATACTTCATATCTTGGGCCTCGTGATTGTTTCCATGCCATCGCTATAGTTCTCTTGGCCAGTATGCATGCCATGTCCATCAGTTTCACCACGTGTTTTATTTTGGCCAGCCTTTGGTATGTGCCTAAAAGCATTCTTTGGGGGACCACTCATATCGTGTAATACCTGCCCTACTGCAGGCCTATTCCACTTTAGCCCAAAGGGATTGTGTTGTTGTACTTCCCCAGAACATGTGGACAATCCCTGCTCTTTCTGTTCCACACCAGGGACATTGGGAGTGCGCCTGCCTGTTCAAGTTGGCCATTCTGTTGGGTCATATAAGTACGGTATAGGACATTTAGTTGTATCTGCCGGAACCTGGCATTCCTGGAGACTTCCCGAGGAAATGCCAGGGCCCTTTCCCATTCTCTCTGCGATGTCCATCCCCAGACCTTCCCCCCATCAAGTCGGGCCCCCTGCGGTTGGGCGTGTCGACCAGTTGACTGTGGATATCGGTTTCCAGCTGTCTCCCAGGTTGTACAACAGTGTAACCAATGGGCACACTGCCGGTTCCTCAGGCCACACCTCCCATTTTTCCTTGGCCACCCGTCTTGTTCTTTGGTACCACAGGAATTGTCCCGCCAGTAGTCCATCCTCATCTACCAGTGAGTCAAAGTCCCTGAACAAGCCTTCATCATATAGGTCTCTCCATGTGTCACACCCCAGTTTTCCCAGTGTCCTGCTGTCGCCAGATCAGTACCTGTTTTGCATACATCAGCAGCCATCAGGATTTCTGGTGAATAGGGATGTTGTAGTCGTAGTAGAGTTTTGGTTCTGTTCCATATTCATCTCCACAGGCTAACTAGCATGGAGGGGAGCTGCCAGGCTGCTCAAGGGGACCCAGATCAATTATTTCATGTACATTGGGGCCACCGACTGTCTTAACAATCTGGTTTCTGCTGTCATGCCATCAGAGAGCCACTGGGTGACTAAGCTCAGTTGTGCCGACAGGTAATATTTATCTAAGTGAGACAGTTGTATGCCCCCTTCTTTGTAGGGTAGAGTTAGTGTGGTGAGGTACAGCTTGTGTCTTGTGCCGCTCCACAAGAAATCGCGGATCAGTATATCAAGTAAGTGGAAGAAGGAGGCTTTAATGTAATAGCCTATGTTTTGAAAGTGGTATAGAAATCTTGGGGGAATAATCATTTTTACAATAGACGCACTGCCTATCATTGATAAAGGTAACTTCGACCAGAACTTAATAGATTAATGCAGTCCCTTGGCCACCGCCCCAGTGTTGTGCTCATGCATCTGTTCCGGTGTGTGTTGTATATTGACCCCCCAAGTACCTGAACAATTCCAGTTGCCAATGAATACCCACATCTGGCAACTCCTCCCCTGCATTTGGTTATTGGGACCACTAGTGTTCCCTCATAGTGCTAGGCAGTACTCCAAGCTTGTTTGCTTCTTTAAACACTTGTTGGAGTGTTGGTGTGAGGGCTGATTCATTCATTTTATAAAATTCAGGAGGCAGCCCGTCGCTGCACAGGCTTTTTCTTGTAGCCATAAATTTGATTGCTTCGCTAATATCATCCATGGATATATCTTCCTCTAGGGTTATCTCGTTGGGCTCGGTCTAGTTTGGGCAGCCCTATTTCCTCCAGTGTGTCTTGTATGTCAGTTTGAGGTACTTGGGTGTTGTGTGCGTATAAATTAGTGTAAACTGATTTAAAGGTGTCATTAATTGCCTGTTGTGTCTGGTGCACAATGCCCTCCTCATCCTTTAGTGCAGTCGTTAGGTGTTTGGGGTGTTCCTTTTTGCACAGCCATGACAATAATCGACCCGGTTTGTCCCACTCCCCGTGTGCCTTTGCGGTTCTTGTTATGTAATCAAACTTGGCTAGTCTCTCCCACGCTGCCTTGCACTCTGTCGCATCTAGTCTAACTATGCCTCACCATTGATTGTTGCATCTAATCCAATTGTGCCACCCCATTGACTGTTGCATCTAATCCAATTGTGCCACCCCATTGATTGCTGCATCTTGCCCACTATACCGCACCACTTGAACATGGCATCTAGTCTAACTGTGCCTCCATTGCTCGATGTACCACACCTAGGATCATGAGTATAATCCTAGGTACCCTGACACTCCAATTCTTACTAGGCCTTCTCGCCACAATGGCCATTGCCGATCCAGCGTCATGCCCCCCTAAGGACAGAAATATGAGACTGCGAGCAAGACTACCACAGCTCTATGATCCCAAAACAAACTACAATAGAAGAAGCCCCACTACTCCCACAGGGAATACTACCCACTCCTTAGAACCATCCAACAAATGCACACAGCAACATTACTCCCTCTAACTGTCCCCTGACCATCCTGATACCACCCCCAGAAACACTCAGAGGGTTAACTTATCTACAACCATACCTCCCGCCAAGACAAAAATCACTAGCACCCTATCACTATCTGGGTCACTAATCAATGCCAGATCCATGGTGGCCCACGCTACTGAAATCGCCGACACAATAACCAATGAGAATCTGGACTTACTGGCCATAACCGAAACATGGCTTCACGAGGCTGCAGGAACTGCCCTCATGATACCTGTACCAGATAGATACCAGATACTCAGAGCAGACAGACCTAAAGCCAGAGGCGGAGGTCTAGCCATTATCCACAAAACCTCACTCTCAGGCTTGTCAATGCTCCACCCAACCAATCCTGTGAGACCCTCACAACCAAACTGCACCTCTCTAACAACCGGACCTTAACCATACACGTGGTCTACAGACCTCCTGGGCCACTAGGCTCTTTCGAAAATGACCTAAATTCCATCCTAGCCAATAATACCAAAGACCACTCGCAAATATTGCTCATGGGCAACCTTAATCTCGGTTTTACCGTCAATGACGACAAACATGCCCAATCAGTTGCTGCTATTCTAAAGGACCACGGTCTGACACAAAAAGTCATCTCTCCAACTAACATCAAAGGAAGGACACTAGATTGGTTTGCCGACCTATACTGCAACATTGCCATCACAAACACCATACCGCAATCGTGGACCGACCACTTCGTAATAACCTTCTCTGCCTCTCTTGACCTTATCCGCCCTAACACTATAGTTATGGCACCCGCCCTCCCTACTAGAAGCAAAAAGGACATTATAGCAGAAAAGCTACTACCACATCTGCTCCCTGACCTCAATAACTCACCTCACAGTACAGATCCCACCCTACTAGTTCATTCAACTGTACCATGACCAGGGCACTAGACATTATTGCGCCGGTCAAAACCCGCAAAAGCAAACAGAAAGCCCACCTCAATTCATGGATCACACCCCAATTGAAGGAATTAAGGGCAGAAAAACGAAATCTACAAACCACATGGAACCACTCGCCCGAAGAAAATAAGCTCAGACTAACTAACCACTGTAAACTATACAAAAAAAAAATAATTAGCACTAAAAAGAACACATTCAACAATAGAATATCAAAAGCTAAATCAGACACCAAAGACCTCTTTGCCATCCTTCATGAAATGGAATCCCCTATACCTCAGGTGGATAACATTCCCAAGGACAAGCTATGATGTACTGACATTCAAAATGCGTTATCAAACAAAATTACATCCCTCCAAATCAAAATTGCTAAAAAGAAAGACTCTCTGCTCCTTCCAGCAGAGACTCTACCCAAACAACAACCATCTTCCCTTTTACAGGACTGCAACATCCCACCTTTTAGCTTCAAGAAAGTCTCTATTACTGAAACAGAAAAAATACATACTCTCGCTCAGACCCTCCAACTGCAAAGGAGACAGCTGCCCACCCCAAATTATAAAAGACGCAGCCAGAGATCTTGCCCCCTTCATCTCCAAGCTCATTAATGCTTCGTTCACAACTAACCTAGTGCCAAACAACCTTAAACATTCCTGGGTACTCCTGCTACTCAAAAAACAAACTCTGGACCCCACCATCCCCACCAACTACAGACCGATCACCACGGTCCCCTTCCTACTCAAAATCCTAGACAGAGTAGCATACTTAAAAATACAGGACCAACTTGAAGCAAACAAATTACTAGGAACACGTCAGTCTGGATTCCGCCCCCTCCATGGCTCAGAAGCAGCCTTGATCGACCTTAAGACTCAAATTGACGAGCTAAAGGACAAAGGGAACTCATCTATGCTACTCCTCCTTGACCTATCAGTGGCTTGTGACCCAGTGGATCACACAGTCTTATGTAACCACCGCAGGTCAGCCGAAAATTTCTGAAGTGATGCCATAACTTGGGTTCAATCCTTCTTAGCGAACCGCACCATGAAAGTCTTCTCCCCTCTCGCAGCCGCAGACCCCATCCAAGTCCCCTGCGGGGTACCCCAGGGCTCTTGCGTTTACCCTACTATGTATAACATCTTTACTAAGCCCCTGTTCGACAAGTTGAACAGATTGGGTGCCACCTACACTAATTACGTCGATGACACCCAGATCCTCATCCCCCTTTCGGGCAACTTCCTGGAGGACTCGGCCTTAGTAAACAAGATATACCACCTCATTCAGGCATGGATGGCATCCAATGGCCTCTGCCTGAATTTTGACAAAACTGAGCTCTTAATCCTAGGCTCCAAGACGGCCATCTAAAAACTTGACCCCAACTATGCCACTTTCAATATCGACAACAATGACATTAAAGTAGTACCTGCAGTTAAAACCCTCGGCTTCTATCTTGACTCAGCGCTCTCCCTCAAGAAGCAAGTCAACTCACTAGCATCGACCTCAGCATACACCTGCAAACTGATCCGAGCTTGCAGACCATTCCTCTCTGAAACTAGCCACATCACGCTAGCCAATGCACTCATACTATCTAGACTGGACTAATGAAACGCACTCTATGCGGGGTCCAACAAGCATATCATAGACAAACTGCAGAGAATTCAAAACAACGCCCTAAGAGCAGCTATAAATATCCCCAACAGAGACCACATTTCTGCCTTCAGAAGAAATGTTCACTGGCTCAAAATAAAAGAGAGGGTCCTCCTCAAAACACTATCCCTCACCTCCAAATGCCTTAACAACATAGCGCCTCCGTACCTTACAGAGAGAATAAACAGAAGAACCTCAAACCGGCCCACGAGATCAGCTAAGGCCTTCTCCCTTGAGGTTCCTAGATACAAACTAAACACAGCTGGCGGCTCCAGCTTCCCATTTACGGCTGCCCAATCCTGGAACAAACTCCCATTATAGCTCAGAGCCGACCAACTCTACCCCGCATTTAGGTGAAAAATTCTAGCTTGGTTTTGGACCAATGATGTCTAATTTGAGCTACGAATGAATCTCCCCCCTTCCAGACAGTTCCCGCCCAACCACCACTCCAACTGTATATATGCCACTGTACTACCTGCCTACCTGTATTATGTCCACCTTCTGTAACACTGTATAGATATCTATGCCTGTATATAACTATAAATGTATACAACTTCTGGTAACTAAGCTGAGAAGTATCCCTATATGCATGTATATAACTTCTGTACCCCTGTATCTATGTATATAACTTCTGGTAACTAAGCTAATAAGTATCCTTGTAATGCTTGTGCCCAACTACCTTCGGGTCTCGGCTGCGCCATATCAAATAAACAAACAAACAAACTTGTTCCCCATTTCACCCAACTTTCCTCCTAACTTTTCCCAGTGGTGTCTGCCTCCGTCTGTCAAATTTCCTCCTCTAGTCTTTATAGTTCAACCCGCAAGATTTTTCTGATACCCACTACCCCCGCTATGGCCTCGCCCCGTATCACTACTTTCAATGCCTCCCATACCGTGCCCCAGTGTTCCACACTACCCACGTTCTCCTCTATATATCCCACCAGATTGGTACAAAGGTCTTCTCTGAAGGCCTGGTCAGTTAGTGCTTCCACTGGCAGGCGCCACATTGGGATAGGGGGTCTAGGGCCCCTTAGTGAGCATTTGATCATGAGGGGTGAGAGGATTGACCTTCCCAGGTACCGAGCCATTTGAAGAGAAGTATGAGTATCCCCTTTCGTCCGGATGTAGCTCACGCCACACATCTGCTTCATCTAAATGGTCTAGAGCTGTGCTCAGCGCTGCTGAGGCTGCTGGGTTTCAATTTTTGGACGGGGGGTGATCTACCCAGCTCGGGGACTCTCACACAGTTAAAGTCTCCACCCCATACAAAGAGGCCGTCCCTGTGCTGTGCTAGTTTGGCACACTCCAGGTACGCCGGGATGTTGTGGTTTGGGAAGTAGGAGTTGACTATACATATTTCAGTTTGTTATATCGAGCCCCTTAGAGCCAGGTATCTGTCTTCCGCATCCGCCTCTACCTCAGTCAGTTTAAAAGGCACCCAGGGGTCAACCCATGTATACACTCCTCTCAAATATTTCGAATACGCTGCTTTGTACCCTTGCCCTCCCCCGTATTCATTCAGTTTCGACATTAACTCAGCTGTCAGGTGAGTTTCCTGCAGCAGGGCAATGGACATCTTCTTCCTATTCAAGTAGGACTTAACGCGAATCCTGCGGAGATAGTTGCCCATTCCGCGTGCATTCCATGTTAGTACCTTGATTTGTGTCGCCATGGCTTTACAGTGCTAGTTCTTTGAGTTCCTTTCTTCTTCCTGTGTTTCTGCCCAGGCTTGCACCCCTTCGTATTCAAAGGACTATTCAGCCCAACCCTTACTGCTTCAGGAGACCGTGTATCAAGTGTTTCAAGTGTAACCGCAATCACAACAGGTGATTGTACTAACAATAACAACAAGTAACTGTGCCCAGCTGCTGTCTGGTTTTGGCAGCGCTCAGGCTCTCCCTTGCCCTCCGGCGCCATCCGGGCCGCCAGGCGTAGGTGGTGTGCTAGCAACCACCGGGCTGCACGGGTCTTACTGTGGGTCGGGTCTTTGCGCTCAGGTCCTGCAGCCGAGCTACCCGCCCGTTCATTTACTAGTTCATGTTAGGGTCACCACATGTGTAGCGCATTCATTGACTTACCCCTGTCTCCAGTCTTCATCACTCAGCGTCAACTCTTCCCCCCTGCACTTTTATGTGATCGGTTCTTCTACATCGGCCAGGTTGTTGTGTTCTAGCCACATATTGGCTGCTGCAGGTGTCTCCTTCCCTTGTAGAGCACCTTCAGGTGGGTGGGGTAGATCAGCATGTACTTCAAGTTCAGTTGACAGAGTCTGGCCTTTACTGGTATAAAGGAATTCCTCGCTCGTTGTACTGCCAGTGTGTAGTCAGGGTAGATGGCGATTTTAGAGTTGTCTCTTGTTATCTCCCCGCCTTCTCTGGAGTACTTAAGTATGACCACTCTGTCCTGGAAATGTAAGATTTTCGCAATCATTGGCCACGGGTGTGATCTATGGGCTCTCTCCACCGCAAATCCTTGTGTTAGTCGACAAGCACCCCCTCTTGCTGCAACATGGTTTCTACGAACACAGTCGGGTTCGAGCCTTCAGACCCTTCTGTAATGCCCAGTAGCCTGTTATTGTTGCGGCGGGCCCTCCCTTCAGCTTCATCTGATCTCGCTTCTAGTGTCGCAACTTTCTTCTCTAACACCAGTACCCTTACTTTCAAGTTTACCGTGGATTTGGCTGTTTCCTGGAGTCCCGCCTCTGCTGCGGTCTCTCTCTCTGCTAGGTTGCGTGTGTCTTGCCCCATCAGTAGCATGTCGGATTTAACCTCTTCTATTTTTGTGTCAATGAAGGACCTGAGTGCAGCTATGGGTTGTAGTACTTGCCCATCTCCAGTGTCGTTCTCAGGGGCTTGCAGTTCTTTGCTCGCTGCTACTGTGGTTAATGCCGGGGTCTTTTGTTTGGCTGCCGTGAAAGAATCCATGATTGTCGGTTTGGTCTTCTCTTTGGCTGGAGACATGTTTCTGGGGTGCAACCAGGGACGATTGTCTGCACCACGTTTTCCCACCAAGTCGGGCTGCAATGTCACTACGCCCTGCACTGGTGGCACGAGGTAGTTCTGGCTATCGATGTGCGGTTTAGGGATTTCCTGTCGCTTTAATAACCAGATAGGGCAGTTAGATCTCGCACTGCCAGCATTATTTCAGTGGTGCTGTCTCGTTGCTTCTATTGGAGGTGCCTGCACCTGCTTGTCACCATGCATGCAGCCCGGTCTTCTACCCAGGCGCTAGGTTCTCAGTGAGAGGTCGTTTATGTCCAGTTAGCAACTCGAACCGACAGATGGTGCCTGGAGTTTGGGACCGTAGACCACCGCGCAGGTCTCTCATAGCCCTAGTCAAGTACAGGCCCCCTTACGATTTCTTGATCTCAGGCAATGGTTGCTGTAGTTTCTTGCCCTACTGTCAGTGGATGGGCCTGGGCAGCCCACTCTGGTATGTTCTGTTGCATGGGTTAGCCCGGTTCGAAGTGTAGGCCGCTTTGCCCTTGATTATCTTTCTGCCACTGTAGGTGTATTTGGGCTGTGGCTTTTGATCTTCTGTCCTTGGTGGGGGTTTTGTGGTTGGTGGTTATGCGCCCGGGACGGCTTGCGTGTATGGTGGGTGCCGTCTCGCGGATTCCCAGCAGGGATTTGTGCTGTTACTGATCTACGTCCCCTAGGCGCTTGGTGCATTGTTGGGGACTGCCGCGTTGTTGCAGTCCTTCCCAGGGTTGCTTATGGCCTTATTTCCAGGCCTTGCCATCCGATGTGCCCCGCATACCCAATCAGGTAGCTAATCGGCGTATACAAGCTTTTTAGGTGTTGTGGCATGCGACTCTTTGGTGCTCAGTGTCGGGTAGGAGTGTTCTGTGGGTGCCCCTCGGGGTGCTGCTCGGGCTGCGCTGATGCCCCGGATTGCCTTAAATATTGGGCCTGCAGGGGTCTCCGCTTGTGATATGCAGAGGTATCCCTGTTTTAGCATGGCTTCCCCCGTTTCTTACCTCATATCCGGTGAATTCAGCTGGATCCAGCTCTTTGAGGTGGAGGTAGCCCTGCGATGGTTTGTCATCGACATTGCCTGCCTCTTGTGTTGGCGTGGGCCCTCCACCGGCGTCTGGACAACCCCCGTTCCGTGCTCCTTCTTTCAGTGCCCTTCAGAATCTCAGGTCCTCTCGTACGTTGCTCTTCTCTATTGGGCGTTGTTCTTTCCAGGTTGTTATCCCCCTCCGTGGAGCGCCTTCTGTGTGCACCCGCGGGTGTGTGATTTTGTAGGCCGTTTCACTGTGCTGCTGGGTGTCTGTGGCTGCTGGTTGCAGAGGGCCGCTTTCACCACGCGTGTGGTTAGGGCTGATGCTTCCCTTCGGCAGCCTCCCCCTCAATCAGGCCTCGAAGTGGACAGGCTCCGGCACCCCCTTGCTATGGCTCAGGGCCCCTTTGTTTCAGGTCCTCGTCGTGGCTGTGGTCGCCGGCGTCTCTATATTCAGGCACCGCTCCTGATGTCTGTTGGAGGGACGGTCATTTAGTGTTCCGGTGTCCTGGTTGCAGGATCCTCCTTCTGCCTTCCTTGTTGGGGTGCACGCCTTTCTCTTCTCACAGGAGCCCTGTATGAGTTGCGGTCGCCATTTTGTGTGTCTCAGGGGCACTTCTTGTAACGCTTGGATTATATGTTCCCAGCTCTGATTCTCCCCGGGATTTCCAGGGGGGGGGACTGGGGATCGCCTCTTCTTCCCCCAGGGTCGTGTTTCAGGTGATTACTCTGACTGGGGTCGTGGTGACAGGATCATTACACGTATCACGGGCGGGAGCGCTCTGCAGTTGCACTCCCTCACTCCATGAGCCTAGGTCATGTCCCCGGCAAGGTTGTAATGATGTTCGCACCTGCGAGAAGGGGTAAGAAGTGGCGGAGCTACACCGTTACTACTATCTAAGCGCTTGTGCTAAATCATGAGGGTGAAATAAAAAGGGGTGGGGAAGGCAGCTTGGAGAGGAGTACTCAAACAGAAAGGTTTCAATGCGTTTGCAAAAAGTGAGATCATCTTCAATGATGCACAAGTCATATTCTAGACTATTTGAGAGTTTGCCAGCCTGAACTATGACTTATTCTGTGGTTCTTTGGACACGTCGGACAAACATCATATGCTTATAAGGGATCCTTAATGGACGACTGGAGGTGTATTTACAATATGGTTCTAAAAAAAGAGACCTTGCAAGCTAGCACCCCCACCCAAGACCGCCAACAACCCCAAGTCATAGTTACAATTGACAAATCTCATAATTGCGTGAGGGAATCTATGAATCTCACAGAAACATGCCGCTCCTTCCCCCTTATTGCGTCGAAGAATCTGAAATCAAGTGTGGCCGATATTTTTGTAGCCAACACTAACTCGACCAACAACCTATCTCTCCTTAGCATAAACGTCATGCCATGTCTACTGTAACGTATATCTCTCTCTAAAGGAGTCTTCCCCAACACAAGCTGGCAGCTGCTGCATGTATAATACCACAGCTCAAAAAAAGGGGCTTGTGGTTTTTAACCTATTCTGCCC
This sequence comes from Ambystoma mexicanum, assembly GCF_040938575.1. NCBI lineage: Eukaryota > Metazoa > Chordata > Amphibia > Caudata > Ambystomatidae > Ambystoma > Ambystoma mexicanum. The sequence goes on along the minus strand of NC_090926.1, from coordinate 1,037,365,130 downwards.
AGGAAGGCTGAATACTAAAATAAAGATACATTTGAATAGGTTGGGATATGTACCCAAAACACTCTCCTTTCCCCCTAATACCCTTTGTGTTCACCTGTGATTGAACAAAAATAGCCTCTCGTAATTAATTCGGGAAAAAATCTCGCTTTTTTTAATAAAGTTGTAGAACTAAACATACATAAGAATACGAGATATATAGCATCCATTGATCGTATACAAAATGATACACCAAGATACAGGTTACATAGTGCAATGGTTTGTGTAAAGAAAGAGATTTGTGACCTTTACTGTCAATGTTTGTAATGACAGTGGTTTACACAAGACAAATAAACATTTGTGACATGGAACAACATAATGAGTAACACAACATAATTGTTTTTGAAGACAGGGCTAATATCCTGTTGTTTCAATAATGCGTCTACACCGGGGTGTTTCAGCTGTCCAATGGGCTTGTTTTGCCTCATCTTTCTATGGCCTTCTTCAGGACGGGATGCTGTATAGACTGAGAGTTCGTGCTGTGGGGAAGGGAGGGAGAATACAGTGAGGGAGTGTTGGAGTAGACAATGATTTGTATTGAATTAATCATGGACTGGGTATTAAATAAACACAGCTTACCTGTGGGTAAATAATGTAGCCACAAGTACTCTGAGGGGGGTTTTAATCACATCTATGTGGGTCCCCGTGGATTCCTTTATTGAAAAAAAGAGACAAAGGATTGGCGATTTTTAATTTATGCCTCCTTGTAGGAAATGCTTTTTCACACACATGCAGAAAAAGGCTGTGTGCATGGTTTACTTCAAAAAGACATGTGGAGATGTAACTGGACAACAATTGCCACAACCTTTTTTCCCCAGGGGGGGCCAGAGAGGGAGACCCGGAAGGAGACCCACACCATCGGGACAACGGATGCACACGCGCCATTGGTATCAGAACCAAGGATCGAACATGGGATACCAGTCTTCGTCTTATCCGACCGTATAATGACACCACCAGAATCAAGACTTCTCGGAAAAGGACTATCCTTTGTCCCTGCACAGAAAGCACAGTCTTTTGAGATTGAACTGGAGCTACGCACATTTTACAGAAATATACGGCTGAAACATTTCTTCGAGATATATCTACCATCTGTAAATAAAGACAGCGAAGAGACACATCCGGAAAAGTCAGAGAACACCACTGGATTCAAACAAAATCCACATTCTATCCTCCACAAAATTCCATCCCTGGTGAAATTGTAACATTCGAGAAGGTTGTCACAAGAACTATAATGGCAGCCTTCGCTAAACAAAACTTCTACAGAGACAATCTGGACAGAGAAGAGAGAGTGGCAATGACACATTTAGAAACAGACAAGTCCATCACTATCAAGCCTGCTGACAAGGGAGCAGGAATAGTGGTGTGGGACACCTCAAATTACAACACTGAGTGTCTACGGCTTCTTAGCGACCGAGAAGCGTACCAACCCCTTGACCATAATCCCACAAAAAACCTTCAAGAAGAAATCAAAGGCCTCACTCAACATGCCTTGATGCAAGGATGGATATGCGACGAGGAGCAGTTATTTCTGAACAAGATCCATCCACGTACTCTGGCGTTTTATATTCTGCCAAAAATACATAAAAATACACAAAGACTACCAGGGAGACCTATAGTGTCGGCCTGTGAATCACTACTGGAACCTCTATCTTTGTATGTGGATTTCTTTTTAAAACCTTTTGTGACCAGGATGCCCTCATACCTGAAAGACGCCACCTGCACGATAAACCATTTGGACGAGATTATTGTAACCACAGACAGTCTCCTCGCCACTATGGATGTAGAGGCCCTGTATACATCTATCCCACAGTTAGAAGGCCTGGAAGCCACACGTGAGATCTTGAATACCAGAGAAGACGCTGATTCCACTCCGACCAATTTCATTCTGGAGTGCAAAAGACTCGCTATGTGTGAAAACTTCTTCCTTTTTCAAGAGCAGGTCTACAAACAGACTAAGGGGGTCAGTATGGTGGCCACATTTGCCCCCAACATCGCCAAACTGTATATGTCAAACTATGAGAAGAATAACATATTCACTGAAGAAAACCCATTCCTACGCAATATCTCCCTGTGGAAACGATTTATAGATGATGTCATCATCATATGGAGAGGCTCATCCACTGAACTACAAAACTTCCATCGTTGGATCAACCTCAGAACTCCCCACATAAAATTCACCCTACAATGGGATCACCATCAAATTGACTTCCTGGATGTGCATGTATACACAACTGGAGATCGTTTAAAAACAGAACTATTCCACAAACCAACAGATCACAAAATCTTATTAAACCTTCAAAGCTATCACCCTATGGGCCTAAAGTACAATCTGCCCTATGGACAGTTCTTACGCATCCGCAAGAATTGCACAGATATCAACATGTACAAAAAACACGCCGAAAACCTACAGTCTCGACTCGCAGAAAGAGGTTATCCACGGAAATCAACCAGCCAGGCAAAGAAAAGGGCAAGACATACACCAAGAGAGGTCTGCCTAGAAACAGGACCCATAAAGGATCTAAAGAGAATAGTCTGTGTCACCACCTTTGGACCTTTAAGCCCGTTGATACAAAAACCATCAAGAAAAATTGTCACTTGGTAAAGCAACCCGGCACACTCAACAACATCCCGTGTTTTGCTTTCAAGAAAAACAAGAATCTCAAAGACTCTTTAGTGCATACTTTTCTAGAGGCACTACCACACCGGCAGAGAATACATTATGGAATTTACCCCCCGTTGTGGGACATTACATATGTGGATATTGCGTAGCTTGCCCTTTGACCCTACAAAAGAAATCCTTTGAACACAAAGCAGTCAAATGGACCATGAAAGATCATACAAACTGTAACACTAAGGGTGTTATATATATAATAAAATGCCCTTGCGATCTACTTTATGTAGGGAAAACCATACGTCCAATCAAGATGCAAATTTCTGAGCATCGATTGTGCATCAGAAACAAGGTGGCCGACAAACCCCTGGTTGAACATTTTTGCAAGAAAAACTACAAAGACACTGACCTGAGGTGGTTCATCCTCCAAAAAGTAAGACCAGCCAAGCGGGGTGGAGACCTAGGAAGAACACTAACCCAATTGGAACAACGTTGGGTACATAGACTAAACACAGTAGAGGCAGGACTTAATGTCTCAGTAGAATGGAAGTCCTTTCTGTAATGATGTTTAGCTGTACAACATCATTAAATCACTAGGGTCCCCCACCAAGGGTGATCAGATCCCTCCCACAATGTGCACCTCTGACCATGTAGTGACTTGTTCTGAAACCAAGTTATGTGGGATGAGAACTATGCTTTTACAATCGATTCAGGAAACCCACACCCTTGTGCTAGATCGGTATTGTATGGAATACACCACTAATTATGCGCAATAACATTGAGCATGACAATGGGTATGTCTTTTCAACTGAATTGCCCAATTGAATTGTTGATTCTACAGCAGTCATTATGATCTATAACAAATTGTATAAATACTCATGTGAACCTGTTTTTTTGCTGCACCCATGTAGAAATGTCTGAAAGCTTTTATCATATGGTTTACCAGGGCAACGTGACTCAAAATGAACACAGTGTTATTGTGTGATTAAATTACGAATTGTATGCAAAGACTTTGACCACTCCAACAGTAATGTCTCTGATAGGTGTGTCTTTTTACTCACAGTAGCCATCATGATTCAGCACATAATTTTAGATGAGTATCTACTGAAACCTTTTTCCATGCACCCATGTAGAAACATTTTAAACAATTAACATGTGGTAACCATGGTAACGTGTCTCACCAAAAATAATTTTTCTAATTTACAACAAAGTACCACAAATTTAGAGGATATCACCCAAAATTGTTTATTTGAACTTGTGGGTGTGTGGGTGCCTGGGGCTACCCCCAGCCACTTTTATTTTCCCACGCGACATACCAATCCAAGATGGCCGCCTATATACATAATTTTGGAGACCTAGCAACAGCATTAGTAACGCTTTGCTGTCAGATCACCGCACACAAGGAATGACTCAGCCTTCCATGTGCTCGCTCGGATCGGCTGCACGCCGTTCCACAGATTCCAAAGGTAGGTATTGAACGAACTGCGCGCGTACTTTGCAGGACACAGTCGACTCTAGCAGATCATCTCTAAACCATATGCCCTTACTTTAGGACACCTGCCTGGGACCAGATTTGGTGATTCTTTCACTTTTGAACATTTATGAGATTGAAGCCTTGTAAAAGAGGTAAGAATACCGTTACCTCTCCACATGTCTTTTTGAAGTAAAACGTGCACACAGCCTTTTTCGGCATGTGTGTGAAAAAGCATTTCCTACAAGGAGGCATAAATTAAAAATCGGCCATCCTTTGTCTCTTCTTCTCAATAAAGGAATCCACGGGGACCCACATAGAGGTGATTAAAACCCCCCTCAGAGTACTTGTGGCTACATTATATACCTACAGGTAAGCTGTGTTTATTTAGTACACAGTCCATGATTAATTCAATACGAATCATTGTCCACTCCAACACTCGCTCACTGTATTCTCCCTCCCTTCCTGTTGGGATATTACTTGCATTGACTTATTCAAATATTACTTGTATTGCTTTATTCAAGGTTTAGATTCAGAATGTGTTAGGTGTTCATACAATAGAGTTGTACTCTGCTTCATTACCTATCCATGCCATTATGAGGTAATACATTCTTTTCAGAGTGTTATGCTTTGAGAGCGTTCTGTATGTGTTCAGTTGGTGCAGGTTGCTGGAGGCAGTGCCTGCTGTCACGGATAGATACTTAATAAAGTATCAAAGTGCCCATCTTTGGTCTGGACATCCATTCTTAACATTGGCGACGAGGATGGGATTGCTCTGAACCCCTTCGTGCGACGGCCCTGGCGCACGCGTCTTTGTTGCTGTGCAGATCCCTTATCTCCCGGCGGCTGTGACAGCAGGCAGAAGAGGTGAGAGCCGCGAGTGGGCATTAAAGGGAGATCAAGACTCTACAATTCCAGCTGAGGCAAGTCAAGGGTGCGTTGCGCTGCGAGCCTGTGCTCAAGGTATTCCCCTTCACTGAGCGCGCGCGGACACTGATCAGCTCCTCCAACGCATTGAGAGAGCGAGCTGGGAGCGCGAGCACAGCGCGAGCACTTCAGCGCGAACGCCAGCTCAGTTTCATAGTTTTCGCTGACCGAGCGGTGAAGCGCGAGTGGAGCGCAAGCACAAGCTCAATCTTGTGGCTCGAGCCGTGCACGGAGAGAGAGCGGCTGGGCGGGCGCTGCAGCCTTGGAGCCCCGAACGGCATTGTGAGCAAACTCCGCCCCCGCATCATTGGCCCCGCCCCATTTTGGCCTTGCACCGGTATCACTACAGGAGAAGGGATCAAAATTGTTACATGGTGATCCTTATCTTTGCTGTAACATCCTGAAATACATTATATGTAACATCCTGAAATACATTATATGTGACTCAAGAGTGAAGGGCCAAGGTTACAACTACAGTGTCTCTGGTCACCATGGCTGCTTCCATTCCACCCCCTCTCTCTTTTCTGAATGAACCAGGCCGGCCTGCAGTCAGGTGGGATAAATGGAAGGATGCCTTTGAGAACTATTTAGTGGCCATGGGGGGGGACAGATTTTCTCCTGCACGCAAAAAGGCTCTTCTGATACATAATTTGGGAGTAGAAGGGCGAATAATTTTTGATGTCCTTACTGGAAACCAAGTGTTAGGATCTGGGGATATGGATGAGTATGAATTGGCGCTGGGTCGCCTGCGAGACCATTTTGAACCAAAGAAAAATGTCAGTTTTGAGAGGCACAAATTCTTCCAGAGGACACAAGAAAAATCAGAACCTGTAGAATCGTACATTGCATGCTTGAGATCCCTGAGCTACTCCTGTGAATTTGGACATTTGAGTGACTCATTAATCAGAGACCAATTGATAAGGTGCACCAACAATGTCAGAGTTCAAGAAAAACTCCTTGCCAAGGACATGAGTCTGGATGAGGCGGTGGAGCTGGCCAGGGGCATTGAGCAAACTTCACAGTATGTCAAGGAGCTCAGGGTGGACAAATCGATTACACCATCAATGGCTGTGTGCACCCTGGATCAAAGAAAGAAACCTAATACTTTCAGTGGAAAAAAAGGGAACTGGAATATGAGAAGTTCTTGTTCCCGCTGTGGGAGCTCCAGGCACGGCGCAAACTTTCCATCGTGTCCTGCTAAGTTTGGTGAATGTTTCAAATGTAGGGGCAAGGGACATTTTGCAAATGTTTGCAAGGTCGCTGCTGTCAGTTATGTAGAACACAGAGCAGAAGAAAGCAAAGAAGAAAATGTTAGAAGAGGATATGACATACAGGAAGTGGCGGATGTGAGAGAATCAATTAACAAGCATGTTTTTGAGATATCAGCTTTGTCTGGGGAAACGAAGGGCCCAGTGGACGCATTTCTTGTTGATGGGTGCGAGCTAGTCATGAAGGTGGATACATGCTCGCCTTGGACTATCATATCCCGAGACACCCTAGTCAGTGTCTTAAGAAAAGGTGAAGACATAGTTCGACCCACCAGTGTCAGAGCTTGCGGTTACGCAGAATCGGCTATAGACATTCTGGGGGAATTTCCAGCTAAGATACAGTATAAAGAAAGAAGTTGTCAAGCTATGGTACTAGTAGCGAAGAAAGGTACCTCGTTGCTGGGTTGGGAGGAGCAGAGGAGCTTGGGAGTGCGAGTTCAAGCCAGTGCTCCCAATCCTGTGACCATAGCAGAAATAGAAGATATTTGGACCAAGGACTTCCCAGAAGTATTTTCAGAAAAGTTAGGCAAACTGAAGAAATTCGAACACCATATAAAGCTCAAAAGCAATGCACAGCCTGTGGTACACAAGGTGCGGCAAGTGCCATTGAAAGTGAGAGATCAACTCAAGGAAGAGCTCAAAAATTTGGTTCACAAGGGTGTCATTGAGCCGGTTACGGCCACGGAATGGTTGTCGCCCATTGTCTTGGTGGCTAAAGCAAATGGGAAACTAAGGTTGTGTGTTGACCTTCGCAGCCTGAACCAGAACATCATAGTTGAGAGACATCCACTGCCAAACATTTCTGAGACTTTGTCAACCTTGGGTGAGCCAAAGTGGTTTTCCGTCATTGACCTTTCGTCAGCATACCATCAAGTTCCATTATCCAAGGAATGCCAACATCTCACTTCCTTCATCACACCCGAGGGTATGTTTAAGTATAACCGCATGCCTTTTGGATTGGCCTCCGCAGCCTCTGTTTTTCAGAGGGTGATGGAAGAAGTACTCAGGGGTTTGAGGAAGGTCACAGTCTTTCAAGATGACATTCTTATTTTTGCAGAGAATGAGCTTGAACATAATGAAATATTGAGAGCAGTGTTGGTTAGACTCAGAGAAGCTGGTTTGACTGTGCAGAGAGAAAAATGTAAAATTGCCGTGAGGGAGGTGGATTATTTGGGCCACAGGATCTCATGTGACGGAATTTCACCCAAGAAATCCCTGGTGGACAGTATTAAGTATGCTCCTCAACCACAAGACAAGGAGCAGTTACGCTCTTTCATGGGCTTGGCAGAGTACTACCACAAGTTTGTCGACGGCTTTGCCACCATGTCCTCGCCTCTGAGGGATTTGTTAAAGAAAAATGCTAAGTACATGTGGACTGATGAATGTCAGAGTGCTTTCCTAAAGATCAAAGATTGTATTGTGGGTGCTCCCTCTTTGGGAGGGTTTGTTGCCAATAGGAAAACTGTACTAGCAGTGGATGCGAGTACTTTGGGTTTAGGTGCTGCTCTCTCCCAGTTTGATGCTGGTAAAGTGGAACACGTTATTGCTTTTGCTTCTCGTCCTTTGAGGGGTGCTGAAGAAAATTATTCTGTTGTAGAAAGGGAGGCTCTAGCGGTTTCGTGGGCTGTTGAACATTTCAAATTTTATCTCTGGGGTCAACCTTTCACTGTGAGGACGGATCATAAGCCATTGGTTCAATTGCTAGGAAGTGTAGAATGGGCAAAGGGTTCCCCTAGAATATCCAGATGGATGGTAGATTTACTGGCTTATGACTTTAAAGTTGTGTATATACCTGGAAAAGACAACATAGTGGCAGACTGTTTGTCAAGGTTGCCCGTGCAAGATAACGACTCTAGGGAAGTAAGTGTGGAGCATGGTCTGAGCAGTTATGAAGTAGAATACGAAGCCATAGGGAGAGATGAGTGGAAGGATGCTGATGGTATGGATGAGATAATAAGACAAGTTAAAATATGGACAAAAGTAGGTTGGCCCAGGAAAGATCTCATTGAAAAGAAATATGAAGGTTACTATGGTATAAAAGAAGAATTGAATTTATCAGAGGATGGTTTTCAGCTCAGGAAGGGACTAAGGGTAGTTCCTCCTTGTAGTGTTAGGTCCAAGTTAGTTAACATTGCGCATCAAGGTCATTTAGGCTTGGGGGGCACGAAAAGACATATCAGGCAATATTTCTGGTGGCCAGGAATTGATAGTGAGGTCGAGAAATGCGTGAGAGGTTGTAGAGAATGTGAAAAGAGTGATAAGAGTAAGGTTATTAGGGAGGCTCCCATATGACCCGTAAGTGTTCCAAGTGAGCCATGGAAAAAAGTTGCGGTAGATTTGATGGGGCCTTTGCAAGATTTGGGAAATGATTTTAAATACTTGATTGTCCTTGTGGATTACCATTCTAAATGGGTGGAGTGGAAGGCGATAAGAGAGGCTAACACTGCTCAATTGATAACATTTTTTGAAGAGGTATTTTATAGAGAGGGATTTCCAACAGAGATTGTATCAGACAATGGCGTTCAGTTCTGCTCTGACAGAATGGTGGAGTTCTTTAGAAAGTTTGGTATCAAACATTACAGAACCGCTCTCTACCAGCCTAGGGCAAATGGTTTGGTGAGAGAGCAAACCGATTTATAAAAGGAGGGCTACAGTTAGCCATGGTGTCAGGTCTAAATTGGCAAATTGTGTTACGGGAGATGGTGTGGAATTACTGCACCACCCCACATTCGGTTACCAGAGTTTCCCCATTTATGTCCCTCAAAGGTAGGCAACCAGGGACCAAATTGTGTCCGGGATGGTTGGATTTGGCAAAGAGTACTTATGTGGACAGGACCAGAGTTATGTCACTCATAAGAGAGGCTCAGGATGAGTATATAGAGAGGGCGAATGCTGAAAGGAAGTCCAAAACAATAGCTTGGAAAAAAGGAGACATGGTTTACATAAAAAACCCGAGAATGTCTCCTAAGTGCATTGAGAGCAAATTCATTGGGCCCAAAAGAATTTCCGTAGTGAGAGGAAATGTAGCCATCATGGAGGGAGGTGAATGCTGGTCCATGTCAAGGTTGGTGAAATGTAACAACAATGGGCCAGTTGAAGATTATGAAGGCACTGAGAGTGACAATGATGATAATAGGTTATCGAGTTCAAATGCAAACATGAGTGTGAACAATAATGCATTAAAAGATAGCAATGTAAATGTGAATTTGGAGAGAGTGAGGAGTAAACCTATCTGGTTAAGAGATTATTATCTTAATTGAGTTCAACATTGTAAGGGAGGAGATGTGTTGGGATATTACTTGCATTGACTTATTCAAATATTACTTGTATTGCTTTATTCAAGGTTTAGATTCAGAATGTGTTAGGTGTTCATACAATAGAGTTGTACTCTGCTTCATTACCTATCCATGCCATTATGAGGTAATACATTCTTTTCAGAGTGTTATGCTTTGAGAGCGTTCTGTATGTGTTCAGTTGGTGCAGGTTGCTGGAGGCAGTGCCTGCTGTCACGGATAGATACTTAATAAAGTATCAAAGTGCCCATCTTTGGTCTGGACATCCATTCTTAACACTTCCCCACAGCAAAAACTCTCAGTCCATACAGCATCCCGTCCTGAAAAGGCCGTAGAAAGATGAGGCAAAACAAGCCCATATAGACGGCTGAAACACCCCGGTGTAGACGCATTATTGAAACAACAGGATATTAGCCCTGTCTTCAAAAATAATTATGTTGTGTTACCTATTATGTTGTTCCATGTCACAAATGTTTATTTGTCTTGTGTAAACCACTGTCATTACAAACATTGACAGTAAAGGTCACAAATCTCTTTCTTTACACAAACCATTAGACTATTTAACCTGTATATTGGTGTATCATTTTGTATGCGATCAATGGATGCTATATCTCTCGTATTCTTATGTATGTTGAGTTCTACAACTTTATAAAAAATCGAGATTTTTTCCTGAATTAATTACGAGAGGCTGTTTTTGTTTCAATCACAGGTGAACACAAAAGGTATTAGGGGAAAAGGAGAGTGTTTCGGGTGTATAATACCACATACACTCAGAGCACCAAATTAAAACAAGGGCTATGGCCCAAATCTTACTCCCCTTGTACAATACTTGCACCCTCGGTGGAAAGGAACCTCTCTGTAAATAATAATTGGTTATTTTGAACGTGCTTAATACCCAGAGGTTTCAAAGCACGCCCCATATTGCTTCCAAGGCCAGGGCGTTGCCCCTGAGCTGTCCTGCAGAGATGACACAGAAGATGCGCCCAGCCATGCCCTTAGTACTCGATGGACACTTATTAATGCTAAAATAACATATCAAATCATGTTATGTTGATTAATACCACGCACCGTTACCACCGCAGAGGCGGTCTCCAGTCTCTCATCGAAACATGTGACACCGTCATTCAACGTGTTATTGATTATTTGGCTATTACTGAAACATGGCTAAAGGACTTCTCTGGCCCCGCTATGCCATCATCACTTCCAGATGGGCGTGTCATGCTTACTGCACGCAGGACAAATAAGAGGAGTTGCCCTCATCAAAATCAACTCCCATATTAAAATTCAAGATTGCAAGCTTCTAAGCGTTAGCACATGATCTATAGAGTTGATTAGTGTTCAGCTTTCAGTAATTTATCGGCCGCCTTGTGCTAATATTACTTCCACTGGGCTGCTACTAGACATCATCCTATACTATATGGAAACTACTGCCCCCTTTATTTTATTAGGAGATTTTCATTTGAATTTACCTGACCCTAATGATGCAGTAGCCACTTTTCTCCAGTGCCTCCCTCAAAGAGCTAGATTTCTTTTTCTTGCCCACCCAACCCACTCATATTAAGCTATGTTAAGCAAACTTATATAGCTCACGGTCACCCGGGGGCATCATGGCATATCAAAGGCTGCACGCTGTATTGGGTGATTACATATAATACTCAGTCTCATAATTAATATATATTACCAGTTGATTGGTCAGACCGTAGTTGATCCTTTTGAAACTGGCACTGCCTTCTCTTGCTCCCTCTGGATGCAATAGTACTGTATCCATGTCCTATCCCATGTGCTAAGAATCTAAGGATTTGCAATCTTAGTGCTGGGCTAAAGATTAAGGAAGAGGCTTCCTCCGAGGACATATCCAATACGTGTTACAGTAACATTTCTCAAATCACTGATCGACTGGCGCTGCATGTAACAAAGGAAGTTAAAACTAAAACTATAAACAATGAATGGTTCACAGCTGACTTTTTATTACACAAAAAAGGTGTGTAAATTAGAACATAAACCGAGGAGAGACTCAAACACAAGACACAGGGCCTCATTCCGAGTCGGGCGGTAAGGGTTAAAGGTCACCGGTAACGAGACCGGTGCCGTTAAACCCTTACCGCCCTATTCCGAGTTGCCTTTGCGGGTTGGAACTTAACACCTGCTTTTTGCAGGCGTTAAAAAACCAACCCGCAAAGGGACCTTGGAGTTAATTACGGCACCGTAATTTACGGTGCCGTAATTAGCACCTTCCCCATTCCCATTGAGCCCTATGGGGCAAAAATGGGAATGGGGAAGGGCCCATGGTGAATGGGGAATTACCGACCCCGCCAACCTTGGAATGGAGCGGTAATTCCGCCATTCACCATGGCGGAGTTGGAGAGATAACAGCGTCAACCAAGGCGCTAGTAGCGCCTTGGTTAACGCCAGGGTCGGAATGAGGCCCACAATCTTGCTCTTGGAATACAGAGGAAGCACTAACAATCTGCCATCATTGAAGCCAGAAAATGCTGCTGCAAATGAAATGAGAGCACTATATAATCTTCAGAGAACCAACAGAACCTCACAACAAACTTAAATCCGACAATGTATACTCCACTGTGCTGCAGCCAGCTTCAGTACTATCTTTCCAACAAAATGATCAAGATCAGAGATTCGCATTTAAAAAAAAAAGCAAACATTAGAGCATGGTCGTCACGAACAATAGGTGACTGCTGCCCCTGTATATCCTTCCATCAACCTTAAATCAGTCTCGGGGGCACTTTTGATTTTAACCCTTTCAATATACAAGATGTCAAATCGAATATATTCACAGTCTCCGCCTGACTAATTGTGGTGGAGATCTGTGCCCTTGTATCGCCATGAAAAACTGCACTGACCCAATCAGTCGTATCATTGCTAAACTTGTCAATGAATCGTGCTGAGACACAATTGTACCATACAACTTAAAACAGATCTGATTTACTCCGCTACTTAAAAAAAAAGCCAACCTTGTAGCAGAGAATTGTTCTAATCGCCTGATCGCTAATTCTGTTTTTGCTGAAAACTTTTGATGAGGTGGTGTGAGGCAGGCATGGTATCAAGAGAGACACAGACTCAAAAGTAACAGTTTGAAAACCATTAATATAAAACCTTTTAGGGTTGGTGTAATGCCTAACTGGCCCTAACTCTAATCGGGCTGTTCCCTTAACTGATGCGTCTATGGGCCGTTGATGTCCGTAAGTCCAAACCTATGCTTACCCTCACTCTTAAAACAAAAGAAATGCAAACCAAGGCTGATATCAGGTAGCCTTACCATTGGGTTTAGTTCTGCAAGCTTCAAAATAGTTAAACTCAAAAGCGGTGCCCTCGGAATCTTTCAGGTAGGGCTCTTGTAGCAAGTCAGTATAGGTCACAATGTCTCTCGATCTCTTGGGGCTCCCGGCCCCAAGCCATGACCCCTCTGGTTCCAGAAGAAAAGACACAGTTCATTTTAGGCCTCTCAGGGTTCCCTTCCCCAAGTCCAAGCCTCTCTTGTTCCAAATGAAGATTCACAGTTCCTTTCAGGTTCCTTTGTGCCTTTCAGGGTTCCCTTGCCCAAGCCTATGACCCTCTTGTCTCAAATGAAGATTCACAGTTCCTTTGCGTTTCCTTTGGGCCTCTCAGTGGTCCCTTCCCAAGCCCAGGCCCCTCTTGTCTCAAATAAAAGTTGACTTAAAAGTTCACAAGCACAAAAACCATAGTTCGCCTTGTCAGGATGCACCTCTCAAAGCACAATCCTTTCTTATGAGATTTCAACAGCCTTTCCTTCACTTAGGAGGAGTTTGTTCTCACTTCGTTCTCAGTGTAGCTCCCCCTTTTCCCACCTTCTATCAAGTAGCACTGTACCTCTCCTTTAGTCAAACCCGGGCCGTATCAGAGACTTTTGAGAATGCAGGGCTTTTGCTCCTTCCCATAGGCAACCACTCTGATACCTGGCCCCACTCCTTACACTCTTTGTTTTCCTTCTAGCACCTTTTCCCTCTCCATGATGAAACTTTCCTGTTTCATCTTTTGTCTTTTACGTGGCTCTTGCACGCTTTTCTGGCACCTTCTGCCTTTCCGTGCCTTTTGCACACTTTTGTCTTGCCGTGCCTCTTGCATACTTTCTTTACCTAGCTGTGCCTCTTGCACACTTTTCTGGCACCTTCTTCCTTTCCGTACCTCTTGCACACTTTCTTTACCTTGCCGCTTCGTGCTGCATGCACCTTTCTCACTTGTCCTTCTTTCTTTCGGGTCGCTCGCAATCTCTCTTTTCTTTCTGTACTTCACATTTTACTATTTCTGCTTTTTCTGCTTTCACAGTGCTTGCGCACCTTCTTTCTCTTGCTTTTCAATTATCGTGGCATTTTCACCTTCTGCTACTACTGCTCCTTCTTCAGCCACTCGCACTACTGAGTTTCTCTCTCTCTCTCTGTCTCTCTCTCTGTCTCTCTCTCTCACTCTCTCTTATGAAACTCAGAGTAGTGCGGTGCTGATCGGCGGTTTCCTCAGGATGTGTGTGTTGAGGTCAGGGTCTCACCACCTGCCCTTCAGACACTCCTAGGACCTGCACATGTCCCAGGGGAATTAGCACCGCCTGGATATGGCCAACAGGCCACAGCTTTCCCCAATCCAGCTCCGTGGAGACACTACTCCCTCGCCACGCTGCAATCCTTCTGATACACCGGGTCAGCGTCCTGTTCTCTGGATCTTCCGGGTTCCTCCTATTTCCACCTCATGTTCCCTGGCTTCCACAATTCATCCAGCAAACCCAGCTCACTCTGCCTGCTCTGGCAGAACTCCATCTTTTATACTGTAACTTGGAGTCTAGAGGAGTCAGGTATGTATGGTTAATGTCAGGTGCCTGATTTTGCTTGACTCTACTAATGAGACAGCCTAGTAATGGAGTGGATTAGGTCTCTTCCTGCATCTTCCCGTTCACAGTGTTGTTCCTATATGTAATCTGTTTAACTCTCGGTTGCTGCTTCCTCGTCCCAGTACATGTTGGAAATGGGGAGGGGGAGATGGGGCGATGTTTGTAGGCTGAATAATCATAGGGTGCTTGAAAGAGGAGCAAAGGGAATCCATGGCCTTGTTTTTATACGACTGGGCGATTCCGTTTTTTAAGGTTAGTCTCTGCCCCTGGTACGCTGTCATGAAAGTACCGGTCTTGACAGTACACCCTATGATCTGAAATCGGAGAAGTTAAATAGGTGTTGAGGTCAAAGCCAGACCTTGGTCTCTTCTGACCCTCCTTGTTGCCTACATCTATTCTGGTACAATACCCTTGCCTCCCTCTTAGATCAGGGACAGCAGGACATGCATATCCCATGAAGGCTTCAGGGGCATCTTCCTCTTCACCTCTTGTCCCTCTGGGGTACCGTGTCTCACCTGGGGTCCTCCCATGGGTGCAACCCCGGTCTCCCCTACCCCGGTGATCCTCCCTTGCTCGTCCACCTTCAGGGTTCGGATCCACAAGCGATGCCCCTCACCTGGCCACCTGAATAGAGGATTCTCAGGCTCTACATGGGAGAATACCCCCAGGTTTCTCACAGTGGCTTCTATTAAATTCCAGTCCTACCTAGAAACAAAGTATCTATTGTGCCACCACTGTTAATCTGGCTTCCATGTACAGAGAGGCATAGAGCAGGCCCTTCTAGACAAAGGATTGCCCACTCCATATTCTGAATCAAGGAGCTTTGGGCCTTCTAATGTTCTTTGATTTATCAGCCATTTTGGAAACCTTGGACCACACCATCCTTTTACAGCACTTTAGTAACATAACAGGCAACACAAACAAATACACTTGTTTGCCATCTTTTCTCAACAATAGGATATCGCTGGTGAAATTGGGCATCGGTTCTTCTGACCAGTGGAGAAACTTTGATGAAAATGTTAGGAGGGACATGACCTCTGAAGAAAAGGTGCCCCATTCAAATGAATGGGGACAAAATAGTTTGCCATGAAAGTTGGGGGGGACAAACACCCCCGTATCCCCCTAAAATTACGCCCATGCTTCTGACTCAGTTGTTATAGAATTCGGAGTCGCACAGGGAGCCTGTATCTCCCAGATCTTACTTAATCTTTATCTTAAACCACTCCATGATATGTTGAGATCTCGGAGTGTAATTACCTAATTACGCGGCTAATAACCAGATTGCCTTTAAGCTAGACGGTGATCCCCAGTCTAATCACAGTAAAATACAACAGGTGTACTAATGCATCCAATCATGGATGCCCGATAAGTCGCTGTGTCGGAATAAAGAAAGAAACAGGATTACGCGTATTAACTCCCCTTCCACTTCTGTCGGGGCACTGGAGCTAGCTCTATCCAGAGATTACCTTAGCAGGTGACGCAATGAAACCTGTAAGAGCTGTTAAGACCCTTGGGATCCTCCTTGACTCTGCACTTTATCTTTCATCAGACACACTGCGCTCAAGGCACTTTCAGTTGATGATGCTCAGACCGTTATTGTCAGAATATCACGGTGCCACCATTGCCAGAGCTATCTCGGGCACTAGATTAGATTACTGCAATACCCTCTGTGCAGCTGCCACAGAATCTTCCATCCATTCTCCTCCGCTATTACAAAACATGGCAGCTCATACTGCCATGAATGTCCCTAGACATGCCCATATTGTCTATCCCTCTCCTCCCCCAGGGCTGGACTGGGAACCCCAAGAGGCCCTGGAAATAATTATCAAAGTGGCCCCAAATTACACATTTTCAGCGAGCCTAGGCCTTTTCCTATGAGAGAATGTGGAAATAAAAAAGGTTGCCACACAAAGGTGGCCCAAGGTGCAGAGGCCTACCAGGAAATCTCCAGAGTTCCGTAGAGGCCAGTCCTCCCCTGCCCCCCCCAACCCCTTCATAGCCAGAATTTCAATTAAATTGCTTACTATTGCATAAAATGTCTTGTATTGTAAAGCGTCATCTTATCTCAAGGAACAGTCATGTTACACCTCGAGTCGTCCCTTAAGCATTCCTTATAAGCATATGATGTTTGTCCCACACCTCCAAAGAACCAGAGAACAGGGCAGGTCAAGCATAGTGCAGGCTGCAAACTACATATAATGCAAAATATGTGTTAAGAATGTTTGTAAAGTGAGTCGACATGGGTCTTATAAAATAGGGCAAATCTCCTGAAACAATGTCGATGCTTTGAGAATGGGAATGTGTAGAGGGCACGAGAGAACACATCTTCTGCCTACTTTTCCAGTCGCTAACGTGGAAGCCTAAATTCTTACCTGAGACCAGCTGAACAAAGAGACGTGCCCTCCAAGCCCTCCAGGCACAACAGGCTTTGCCCAGCTAAAAATAAACTGCACTAAAGTGACGTGTGTGTAATACAAACAACGTCGATAAAACAGTATCTTTAAGCAGCAAAAAACAAAGTGAATGAAAATATAGACTATATCAGCAGCTGGAAACAGCACTGTAGATCAAAAGATACCTAAATAGCTAAAAAATAAAATGCTCTAAAGTGACATGTGCAAGTGCAATGTATTGTGTCTTGTGTTCCAGGCCTTGGTCATGCAGGAATGCCTGCCTGAGAGAATGGCTGATGGAATGTTATGCCTGTGGAACGTTGTGGCGTGAGTGCCCCTGTAAGCTCCATGAATGGTCAGTTGGAGTGAAGCAGCATGTGAGAGAGGAGGCCGGTGGATGTCTCCGGTGTACCTTCCTACTTACTTACCCTTGGATTTACCGGATGTATATACCTTGTCACTGGGACTCAGTAAAGAAGTTCACTTCCCTTACCTGAGTATCAGACTTTCATTTCACCCTGCAACACAATGCAACAATGCCGTTCGGCAATGAGAGCCTGAACCCGGCGCTTCAGATCATTCCTCTACTTCTGGAAGCCCTCAACAGTGCAGGGGTGGGTGGAAATGGCTAGAGTCAGTGATGCCTCATGGGCGATGGCGCTTCCAAAGGCTGCTTCCTTTTCGTCATGAGATTGCCAAACAGCCAGGGTGCCTCTGTTGCTATCTCATCAGGCAAGCAACACCTTACATTTGGTACAAAATCCACCTACGCCACAATGAAGGTCTAAGCCACACTGTCAATTTGGGATACTTTTCTCCCAACATTACAAACACAGTTGTCCAATACAACTTCTTTCCTTTTCAGGATGGGATAATGGTCCCCTTGAGGTTTCCCACCTGCATTAGTTCCCGCATTTCACTGGCAGTGGGTTGGAAGAGCATTGGCTGCATTACTGCTGAGCGGCACCCGATCGACGAGACACTGGCTTAATCGCAATGCCAACTCAACTCTGTTCTCCTCTCGATCTGGGAATGAATATCGCAGAACCTGTGGTGTCCTTCAAATCAACATTCAGGTCAGAATGCAACCTGGCCTCCTCCTGACCAATGGACTTTAAATACTAATGTTTTGCAGTGACCGAATAGCGAATAAGGCACTTCTGATGTGTTGCATCCTCTTGCATTGCTGTAGAGCTGCCTGGATGTAATATCTCTGTCTGAAGCAGTTGTTCATTTATTTTATGCTCGGCAGTGCTAAAGTGGGCCGGGGCCTACCGGGGCCGGGCCCCGGCAGTCTCCAGAAAGTGGGGCTGAGCCAGGGCCCAGCCGGGGCCCCGTCCCACACAACATTGGCGGGATGCATTATCCCGCCGCGGCCGCAGCC
The DNA here is from genome assembly GCF_040938575.1 of Ambystoma mexicanum. Taxonomy (NCBI): domain Eukaryota; kingdom Metazoa; phylum Chordata; class Amphibia; order Caudata; family Ambystomatidae; genus Ambystoma; species Ambystoma mexicanum. Next base: position 1,037,346,889 of record NC_090926.1, on the reverse strand, counting down.
GCGACGGGAGATGCGCCCGTCATTATGTCGGCCAAGCTGACAGAAGTGCTAGCCAGCCACAGCGAAGTTGAGGCTGGCGGCACTTCTGTCAGTTAGTGTAACTCCCTCTGATGACCCCTCATCAGGGTCATCAGAGGAAGTTGCTGTCCCTTTGTTTTCCCTCCCCAGGTCACTGACCCCGCGGGCTCCGTGATCTAATATGCAGATTAAATCACGGAGCCCGCGGGTTCGCAGAGGGTGAAAGGCGCCTCGGGCTCAGTGATCTATGTGCTCTGAGCAGATAGATCACAGAGCCCAAGGTGCCTTTCTCCGTCGGAAAAGCTTTATAAAAGATGCCTTGAACTGTGTACGTTCCAAGCCATCTTTTATAAAGCTAGAAATATTTCTATGTTTATAAAAGACGGCTTGAAACGTGCACAATTCAAGGCATCTTTTATAAAGCTTTGTCGAGGGACAAAGCCACCTTGCGGTTTGTTTTGTCCGTCATCAACGCTTTATAAAAGATGCCTTGAATTGTTTGTGTCAAGCCATCTTTTAGAAACATAGAAACATGTTACAAATATCTATGTTTATAAAAGGTGGCTTGAAAAGTACACAAACCATAGTAAGGTAAGCAAACAAGTGTGCGTAACTTATATGGTTTGTACACTTTCAAGCCACCTTTTATAAACATAGAAATATGTAACATTGCTATGTTTATAAAATATGGCTTGAAAAGTACACACACCATAGTAGTACGCATACAAACATATAAATGCTCACATACATTTATATATTTGTTTGCGCACCTTACTATGATTTGTGCACTTTTAGGCCACGCCCACAATGAAAGCCACGCCCCCAAACGAGGGCCCCCCCTCAATTTCTTACCCCACTTAAAGCACTGATGCTCGGTATTTATGGAGCGCAAGCCTAGCTTCTGTGAGCAAGAGAGTGCTGTATATCGGTAGGGGATACAGCTCTAATCAGATCATGGAGTCTGCAGCCTGGGACTCTCCAGATGTTTTGACCTATTAGTACTATGATCTCTCCCCATTGACTATGCTGGATAGGACTAATTGTGTTATAGTGCCAAACCTCCGGAAAGCCACATGTTGCAGACCCCTACATTAGAAGGTTGCTGGGGGAACAATATTTGCAACATAGCTTTTATTACTTGCACACCATTTAGAGGTAGCAGGGAATAGTTAACATTTATAGTAAGGGTGGAACATGTAGCAATGCTAAGGGGGTGGGTTTGGAGCGGTCATGGAGGTTTTATGAAGGTTGGTTGTCACGAGAGATGCTGTGCTGGGGGCTCCAGAGAAGAGGCTTTATCTTTTGGGGTTTGAAGAAGGTGCCCTTTTAAGGAGAGGGTCTTGATTTAATTAATTTTATTTAGTGACATTTTGTTTTCTAAATCATTGTTAAAAATTATTTGCCCTCGTCCTGAGCAAGCGTCCATTCATCATTGAGAAAACTCAATGCAATCCTCACATTTCCTGGGCAGAGATCTAGTGTATTCGGGAGCGTCTGCCTTGGGACAGAATGATGTCATGGTCCAGGAGGTGGCTCAGGGGCAAAGTGCTTGCCTTGGGACAGGATGAGGCTGTAGTCCGGGAGGTGGCTCATGGGCAAAGCCATTGCTTTGGGACAGGATGATGCCATGGTCTGGGAGGTGGCTCAGGGGCAAGGCGCTTGCCTTGGGGCAGGATGATGCCGTGGTCCGGAAGGTGGCTCACGGGCAAAGCGCTTGCTTTGGGACAGGATGATGCCATGGTCCAGGAGGTGGCTCAGGGGCAAAACGCTTGCCTTGGGAAAGGATGATGCCGTGGTCCGGAAGGTGGCTCAGGGGCAAAGTGCTTGACTTGGGACATGATGTTGCTGTGGTCCGGGAGGTGGCTCAGGGGCAAAGCGCTTGCCTTGGGACAGGATGATGCCGTGGTCCAGGAGGTGGCTCAAGGGCAGGGCGCATGCCTTGCGACAGGATGATGCCGTGGTCTGGGAGGCGGCTTGGGGGCAAAGTGCTTGCCTTGGGACAGGATGATGCCGTAGTCTGGGAGGTGGCTCAAGGGCAAAGCGCTTGCCTTGGGACAGGATGATGCCGTGGTCTGGGAGGTGGCTCGGGGGCAAAGTGCTTGCCTTGGGACAGGATGATGCCGTAGTCTGGGAGGTGGCTCAGGGCCAAAGCGCTTGCCTTGGGACAGGATGATGCTGTGGTGCATCTTTTCTGAGACCTTGCACACCAGAACTGATGGGTCACTCAACCAACTGAACCATGGCTCCTACCAGGAGATGATACTTTCTGGAGAGTTGCTCTAAGGCATCAGGGCCTGATTCGTTCTTGACGGCACTTTCTGCAAAGGTACAGGAAAAAGCATTTAATGCCCTAGTACAAAATCCATAATAATTACACACAAAACATATACTATGACTAGGAGAAAGAAAATGGGCCTCTTTACAAGTATGCTGGTAAGTATTCCCAGTTACCGTCATGTTGGTGCCACCGTTTCCGGTAACCCGTGATTCCGGAATCACCGTATGATTACGTGTTGTCGGGTGCACGCATACCGGCAAGCCAGAAACCACGGTACCGGCATAACAGAAACACCATCAAAACACAGAAAAAACGGACATCGTCGTCCTCTATGTCAGTGCCTCCGAATCCAGCATCATAGTCCCAGATCCACCGGCACCGGGTACAGCGATCCCACAATTAGCGTGACTAGAAATAAAGTAATTGCCGGAACAGGACATCGGCCGGCGGCCATCTTAAAAACAAAATCAATTACAATCCTCAAAGCACGGGTGACATCGACCCCTCGTGAGCAGACAAAACTCCAATGTTATCCAGAGTCTGTGAGACCTGCAAGCGGAAGCCATGCTTCTCTGAGCCCGAGCTGAACATGCTAGTGCACACCATTGTCCACCATGTCGCTGAGCTCTTCACCAATGAACAGCGCAGGCAAATCCAGCTGCGCAAGAAGAGCATCTGTCAAGAGATGGCCCTGAAGGTGTTGGCAGTTTGCACAACCCCCTGCACAGTGCGAGACTGCCACAAGCGATGGGACAACCTGCGCCCGAGGGTACGCCAACTCCTCTCGGCCCAGCAGAGACCGGGCATGGCCAATAAACCTGATGACCTGGGAGGAGGGATGCAGCAGTGTGCCGCACCAAGAGTCTATTGAAGGGGTCGGTGCTGCAGAGGCCAAAGCAGAGACACCTGAAGAGGCCACTGAGCAGATGTAACCCTAATGTAATAACAACCTTCCTGGCCACCCTGCACACACCAGTGTAACAACATATCACAGAAATGGCAATTGCATCGTCCACAACCCCAAAAACATAGACATACACTCTGGCCACCAAAATATGAGCCATCCCAGTAATACACGTAGAACCCAGCACTGGAACTCTGTACTGTCAACTGAACATGCATCTGCTCCCACACAGACACACATCACCCTGCCACAGCGTACTGCATGTGTGCCCGCCAGGCTTCCGCTGGCACAAAATCACTGCAGTGCTAAGCCCCATCTCCACCCTCAAATGACCACCGTTGCACACAACGGTAATATGTGACCCCCCTCATCACAGCTGGCCTGAGCCCTGAGCATAAATGCACAACTGTCTCCGTAACTGATATAGGCAGCAAGCCCATGATGACCCCATCCATACCACATCCCTCCCCACCCCAACATCACACACCGTGAACGTCCCCCTATAACACTGTACCCAGCAATTGGCAGTACACTACGACAGTATCCCTAGCGCACTACTCTACCATGTACAAGCATCACACATCCTTCTGCTCAGTACGCATAGCACAAGCATATGTGCACCATGCCATGTCCCCGACACAGCACAGCCACGACCAACATAATGCATGTATCTCTGCTTTATCAATCCACACTGTTCACTGACAACCTGCCTTTCGGACTCCCTCATGCACATCTTCTGACAATGAAGTGGCCCAGGCAAGCACCTCAAGGGGCACCAGCCACCGCCACAGAACACCACGGACCACCACCACCACCCAGGACACCACAAATGCCACTCTCAGCACAGCTGTGCCTATCCTGGCTGCACCTACCATCACTGTCAGCACAGCTGCGCCCATCCTGGCAGCACCTACCATCATTGTCAGCACAGCTGGCCCATCCCGCCAGCCCAGCTGCTGTAATATCACCACCAGCAGAGCAGCCACATGCATGTGCACATTTATCAAGTGCAGAGGACATAGCTGACAATGGTGAAGTGGACACAGGGGAGACCAGCAACCACAGCAGCTATGAACCATTAGTATTCAGCCCCATGGACCCAATGAGCCCACACCGCCCACCCTTCCCCACTGTCAGGGAAATGGATGGCAGACTCCGGCACATTCAGAAACGTCAGGATGCCTTAACTGCCCTAGTACTGAAGCACCTCCAGGAGGCACAGTTGTGGGCGGCGAAATGCACCTTCCCTTGGACGTTGTACAATTGCCATTTTCCAGATGGCCAGGAGGGTAAACAAGGGCAATTGTGTCATGTCCTCCATTGTCGAGACAATGGCAATGTGCCTTAAGGCTTTTCTCGACAGACGGCCCACTGAGCAGGCCCACATACCATCCACAAGTTCCACGCCTACAAGTTCTGTGTCCAGCAGGCCAAGGCAACATTCAATGCGCCTGTCCACCTCTGCACAGAGACGCACGCCAGATAGCAAAAGGGGATGCAAATAGGCCCACAATAGACATGTGCCCTGTGTGTGTCTTCTGCAAGGTCGACTTGTACAACATGACAGGAGTTGTGGAGAGATGGTCGGGAGGGGCAGTGGGGAGGGATAATTGGGGAGGGGAAGTGTGGAGGGATAGTTTTTGTAGTTGGTGTAGTTCCATATTTGTTATTCATTCAATTATATACATTACACTTGGGGTTGCATTTAAATAATTTCTGGACATTCATTTTTAGTATGACTGAGTGATTTATTTCCTGTACAGTGCAGAGTGCGTTAGCTGTCCTAGGCCATGTGCTCATGTGATGTGCTCAGAAATAGTGGGTAATCAGTGCATTGCGTGCCTCACGGCCATCCACAGCATTCCTGCGATGTGCCAATGGCAGTTCCTCATCACTGTCATTCTCAACTTCTGCACCAGGTGGGTGCATGTCCATGTCCGGGGGCAGTGGTATGTTGTGCCTGATACACATGTTGTGCAACATGGCACAGGCCAGGACTATCTTGCCCACCTTCACAGGGCTGTACATTAGTGCCCCCCGCCTGTACTGTTCAGGCAGCGGAACCTTGCCTTTAACATGCCAAATGTCTGCTCAATCGTACGTGTCCTGATGTGGGCACGGTTGTATCCCTGCTCTTGCTGATTCTGTGGTTGCCTCACGGGGGTCATCAGCCATGGCATCAAGGGGTATTCAGCATCACCTGCACCAGACAGAAAGGGAGAAAATAATAGTGGGGCCTGTATCATGTTGGTACAGTCTGCATAGTTCACTCACCAATGCAAGTTATTACATGCAAATTGCAGAAGACTTAGCATATGTTATAGATGAGCATGGTAACATGCGTATTGTCAGTGGAAGTTGATGTCTATGCATTGTATAGAATCAGGGTGTTCTTACGGATTACTGTCTGCATTCATTGCTGTCAATGTAATGACACAGGCAAGTGGAAAATTTGGCTTGTCCGGTTGTAAGTGTGCCGGTGGCATTACCAGGTGGCTTGTTTCTGGGCCTTCAAAATAGAAATCTGCTTGACATAGCCGGTGTGCCAGACAGGTCAGACACAGCCGGGGGCCTCAGAACTGGTATGCAGAGTTTTCACAGGTAATAACGTTTCTTTATGTGAGAAAAAGATGTGCTATTATTTAGAGATTGAGTACATGCGTAAAGGCATTCTTGCATTTTGATGTACATGATGTGCTGCATGGGAGAGTATCAATGAATCTGGGAAAATGATGGACGTGGATGTGTACACAGAGGGGTACCATAGAAGAAATTAATTGGATTGGGAAAGCGATGACAGCCTAATGATTGCCAAGCAGCCAATATGCTTCGTTACTATGCATGGTGGATGGGTGTTTTGCTGTAACTTTTCCATGGCCCATTCACACCCACCTTGACCTATGACCCTTTCACTACGATGCACACAAATCAGACTAATGAATATTATGATTTTGTTTCGATTTGCATGTCCTATGATGGTCATATTACCCATCTATTGATATGTCCAGCTATTTTATTGATGTTTAGGTCACATGCATATGTGTATGTGCACTTGGAACAGGCATGGGACCTGGCTACATGGTATGGGGTACGCTAGTGGTTTGGAGGTGGTGTGTTGGGGTGCATTTGAATGATTAGTTTGTGCTGCAGGCGGTGTTGAGTTGTGCACAGTGTGTTTTTGCAGGGATTTGGGACATTGGTGTGATGCATTCTGGTACCTGTAGTCCTTTTTATGTTACAGGCCAGCTTTTATGTTATTATGCATGCTTCGTCTGTCCATTTGACACACGTGAGCAATGACCTTCAACTCGGGCATGCTATTCATGTGTGGGACATTGCATTGCACACATGCACTGCAGATAGTTATGACCCCCACCCCTCCCAAATCCACAGTGCACATGCTTTGATCATTACACTCACCCAACAGCCTGGTACACTCTCTGATGTGACGTGCCATGTACCCAGGCAGCATGGAGTTCCTCAGCACCATGGAATCTTGGGTTGATCCCAGAAATCTTGCACAGCAATGGGTGATGAGGTGGTGTGCATCACACATCATCTGCACATTGAGTGAGTGGTATAGTTTATGGTTCCTGTACACTGCTTCAACTGCATGCCTGGACACCAGCTCCACATGTGTGCAGTCCAATGCACCAATCACATTGGGCATGCCGGCAAACGCATGGAATGCTATTTACGTGGCATTAACCTGGTCAGGTGTTCTCGGTAGGCCTATGTGATCACACACGTGCCGCAATAGGGCATCAATGACCTAAAAGAGGAACCGCAAAAAACATGGTTGGGATCGCCCATGCAGTTCACCCACAGTCTGTTGGTATGTGCTGGTGGCAAGGAAGTGTAACACAGACACTACCTTGAGCAAGAGGGGGGTGGCAGTACGAATCTGGATGAGGCTGACGAGGTCATCGTGGATCAGGTCCACTATGGATGTGATGGTGTCCCTGTCTAGCCGGTACAGGGTGTGGCTCTAGGTTTGACTGAGGTTGAAGGGTGTGGTTCTTATGTGTGTTATGGGTGGCTGCCTGCGGGGTGTAACCTGCTGACCATTGTTATTTTGCAAGGCCATGATGGCCCTCCCTCTCCTCCTGCGCATCCGCCGCTTCCTCTGCCTCTTCAAATTGTATCCCTGCATGCTGGCCCTCCAGCTCCAGTACTGCTACTGCTGCTGCAAGCATGGTAGTATTGGGAGGGGTATGGGAGTGGTCCTTTTGTGCTTTTGCAGTGATCATGGTGGCCACCTGGGCTGATTTGGGCCATCTGTGGCCTGTTTCTGCGCACCTGACACTGTTTCGGCGTGGTCATCACAGGGCTACCGCCACATTCATGTCGATGTTTCTCTGTACGTAGTACTTGGAATATGCACATACTACCGACATGCCAGTGTCTCAGGCATGGCCGACATGTTATTCTGCCCCTTTCGTTCACTGTGCTGCCGGATATGGTAGGTCACTTGCAGTGACTGTGTTAGCGGCATCGCGATTCGGAGTATGTTAAAGGATATTTGTACCATGCACTATCACCACCGGAGTGGTCCCATGGCGCTCTGGCGGCTCTGAAAGAGGAGGCGAGGTTGAATTAGTGGGAGGAAGCAGGAAAAGTGCAAGAGAGCAGTGATGTGCTGTTGGCGGCCTCAGCATGGTGGGTCCGCTGGCTGGGCCTGGGGTGTTTGCGGCCGTTAGTCGTTGTGTACTGTTGTGCGAGTCTGTTTGAATTTTGTTTTGTTGTTGCAATGTAGTGAAGTTTGTGCGGTTTGTTGTGCTGTAGGTTTTTGGTTTGGAGTTTGAGAGGTGTATGCAGAGGGTGAATTTGTTAGTGGAGTTGGTATTTCTATCCTGAATTGAGGCGCGGGCTTGCATAGTTTCCCCTGATGCACCTCTGTCCTGATCTGGGCCCGTCTGACATTCAAGGTCCCTTTCTCATCTGGCCCCCACCTCTATCAGGCTCTCTCTCATAGCCCCACCTGTCCTCCCTTCATACTCCTGTGGCTTGTGCACCTGCCAATGTCAACAACTCAGATAGTGTGGTGGTTGTCAATTTCTCGACAACTAAGGGGCAGGTGAAGATGTTGAGTGGGGTTGGCTGGGTTAGTTGACTTGGTCTCCATGCGTGTCGCCTGTGATACAGTCTGTCCGGAGTCACCTTTCTGGGTGCCGTGGGAGCTTCCCTGTCAGTTCTGGGGTTGTCCGTGTCCTTTCCCGTTTTGTCATCCCTTTTCTTTGTTCCGGTTTTCAGTTTGAGTCTGTGGTGTTGCAGAGCCAGGTTTTTAGTGATTTTCTGATTTTTAGGTGATCTTCTGTGTTTCTTATTTCTTTTGGGATGTTGTTCCAGGTTTTTGCGGCTAAGTGGTAGAAGGAGGTGCTTCCAAGTTTTTTCTTAAGATATGGTTTAAGTTCCAGGCGGATTTCATTGCTTCATCGGAAGGGTCTCGTTGGCTTGTAGATTATTTTCTTTTGTAGCAATTATGCTCCTTCTCCGCTGATGACCCTGTGCGTTATGCACATTGTTTTGAAGGTGATGAAATGTTTTACTGGAAGCCAGTGTAGGGTTTTTAGGGCAGGAGTGCTGTGTTCTCTTCTGGATAGTTTGAGGAGTAGTCTTGCTGCTGCATTTTGGATCCCTTGTAGTTTCTTCAGGAGGTATTCTGGTATTCCGAGGTAGAGGCTGTTTGCATAGTCGATTCTTGACATGATGAGGGCGACGATAGTGAGTGTTTTGTGCATGAAGGAGAGGAAAGGTAGAATTCTTCTTGCCGTATGGAGGAGGAAAAAGCATTTCTTCACTGCTGCATCTATTTGTGGTTCTAAGGTTAGGGTGTTGTCCATTAGGACTCCCAGAAATTTTACTACCTTAGATGGTTTTGGTGCATTTCCCATTTCCATAGGCCACAGGATGGTGGTTTTGTTCTTTTGGTCTTTGGATATGATCATGACTTCTGTCTTTCCTGGGTTGATTTTCAGGTTGTTGGCATTCATCCAGTTGAAGACTTCTTTTAAACAGTCAATTAGGTATGAATGATCGGCATCAGTGTCTTTGATTTTGTAGATGATATGAGTATCATCTGCATAGTTGTAGCATGTAATGTTGTATTTTTTGAAGATTCTGATGACCGGAGTCTGGTAGATGTTGAAATATAGTGGAGATAGTGAGGATCCTTGTGGCACTCCACAGTCGTTAACTCGTGGAGTGGATTTGAATGGTTTAATCCATACGGTTTCTGTTCTGTCTGCTAGGAATGATTTGGTCCATAGTAGTGCTGTGTCTGTTATGCCTATGTCTTCTAGTCTTTTGGTCAGGGAGTCGTGGCTAACTGTGTCAAAGGCTGCGGAGAGGTTGAGCAGAATAGGGGCTGAGGTAGTGTTTGAGTCTGCGTTCATTTTGAGGTCATCCCAGATGGATAGTAGTGCTGTTTCCATTCCTCTCGCTGGTCTGAAACGGACTTGGGCTTTGGTCTAGCAGGTGGTGTTTTTCTAAGTGTTCTTGGGTTAGTTTATATACGTAGGTTTCTAGGAGTTTTGCCGGGTAGGGGATGTTAGAGATCGGCTTGTAGTTGGAGAGGTCTTCTACGTCGCTACTTGTGTTTATTAGGAGTGGCTTGATATATGCTGATTTGAAGATCCTCGGTACAGTCCATGTTGCTAGTGCTAGGTTTAGAAGGTTTCTGTAGTGTTCTGCCAGCGTTCCTTGCGCGAGGATTGATTTGAAGATGTTCGGAGGACAGGGGTCCATGGGTGATCCAGCTTTCTTGCTTTGTTTTACCAGCATTGCGAATGCCTCTACTGATATTTCAGGAAAGTTTTGCAGTTTCTGCTGTGGTTTGTGTTAGGTTCGTTAGGTTGTATGTTGTGGTTGTTTGGTCTCTTTTGTATGGTTTGTTGGATATCACGGATTCTTTTCTTGAAGTGGTCTGCCAGATCGTTGCATAGTTTCTCTGAGGGGTTTGGGGTGTTATCGCAGCCTGGTGGGTTTCTCATTTCTTTAATGATGCTGAACATTTCTTTTTGTGTGTTGGTGGCATTGGTGATTCTGTCATCATAATGTCTTCTCTTCGCCTTTTGAATTTCCTTCTTGTATGCGCGGATTTGGGTCTGGAACAGTGTTATTTTGTCTGGGTTGTATTCTTTCCTCCATTCCAGTTCCATCTTTTTGTTTTCCTTTTTCATGGCGTTCAATAATGGGGTTAACCATTTTGACATTGCTCTTTTTTTTGATGGGGTGAATGGTTTTTCTGGGGCGATCTCTCTATTGTATCTGCAATCCATTTGTGTAGTATCTCTGCTTTCCCGTTTAGGTCAGCTAGCTCTAGTTCTGTAGTTGAGGGTTTGGTTAATTCCAGTTGTTCAAATAGGTTGCTTTCTTTGACGTGTTTACAGTTTCTTTTTGTGGTGGTTGTGAGTTTCGGGGGTTGGATGCAGACTTCAGTAGGCAGAGTGATCATGAATGGGATGATGATGTGGTCGCTCCACAGTATTTGTATTGGTGGTGCCCTGGTGATGAGTTTTTCTTTGGCGAAAATTGCGTCGAGGGTGTGGCCTGCTGAGTGTGTTGCCCCTTTGACTAGTTGTCGTAGTTTCATGGTGGTGAGTTGTTCAATCAGTGAGTTTTGGTAATTGGCGTGACTGTCTTCAAACCAGATGTTGAAGTTCCCCAGGATGATGAGGTGTTCGTGGTTCACGGCTAAGTTGGTGATGGCTTCTATGAAGTTGTCGACGAAGGTTGCATCATATGTCGGCAGTATGTACACCAGGATGAATGTGATGTTGGGTTTTGGGTTCGCTGTTAGGTGTATTACCATGGTTTCACAGTTGAGGATGTTGAGTGGTTCGTCCGTTTTTATTTTCAGGTGTTCTTTGAATGCTATTGCGATTCCTCCTCCTTTTTTGTTTTTCCTGTTTGTTTGCAGGCATTTGAAGTTGGTTGGAACGCAGCTTTGGAGTGTGAGTTTGTAGTTGTCGTCCAGCCATGTTTCTGTGATGAACAGGATGTCAATGCTGTTGTCGTCGAGTAGGTCGAAGATCTCTGTTGAGTGTTTTGACATGGATCTTGCGTTTATTAGATTGCAGTGAAGTTTGGAAGTGTTGTTTGGTTTGGACTTTCTTGTTGAGGTCGTCTTCTGAACGGTTTGAGGTTTCCTTCCTGGTCGATCTCTTGTTGGGCTGTGAGTTTCGGAGTGTCAGCGTCTTCGAAAAGTTCTTCTAGGTTCTGTCTTGGGTTTTTTTTGTTTTCATCGGGTTCGTCTTCCAGGAGTTGTGGTTGTCGGTTGGAAGTTCCTCTTGTTTTGGTGATGTAGGTTGTTATCGCATCGGTCGTGTGTTTGTAGTTTTTTGTGGTGTTCATCCTTCTACTTGCTTGTCTTGGGTTGTTTGATGTTGCTGCTTCCAGCATTGGATTGGATTGCTGTTGTGGGCAGTTGTCAGCGAGGTATGGAGTTAGGTAGAGGGATTTGTCTCTTCTCTCAGTGTTGGTTCGATTTGTGTTCCTGTCTGTGGGAGTGCATTCTATAGTTGTCATTCTTAGTTGCTGTTGTTCCGGAGTGTTTGTTCTTTTTTCTCTTTGTCTTTTCCTTGGAATGGGTCGTTTGCGCGGCATTATTAGATTGAGAGTTGTTTTAGTCTTTGTTTGGTGATGTTCAGTTGGTCCGGCTTTGGTCTGGGAAGTACGAAGTGGCCGGCAACGCTCTTTCTGGACTGGCATACTTGTAATGAGGCCCTATCTGTGCAAAATATTAGTAAGTTGTCAAACTGTAATGCCTTGATTAAAAAAAATACACCAAATATTTGACAAATAACATGGCACAATGCAGTGAGAAATAAAAATACGGAACTCCCAAAACAGTTCACAAACAATGGCAAAACATATTGTTTTACTTTACCTCTTTGTCATTTTCACGTGTGCGTCCCCATCTTCACTATTGCCCTCATAATTACACATGGCAAACCCCAATGCCCTTTTCCCACTCAACAAATGTCTCCACCTTCACCTAATTCTCTCAAACCAAAGGACCCTTCCCCCATGAATCTCCATCAGTCACACCCATCAGTTACATTTGCATAATAGTCTAATAGGAATAGCTGCTCATTGTCCCCATTGGTACATCATCCATCCATTCATTACTGATGAATTCTACTCCCATTGGTTACAGAAGGAAATGCCATACTTCAAATAGTTACTGATGTGTGATACACCGATTGGTTACTGTTGATTAATATTGTCATTAATCCTTGATGTGTAATACTCCCATGTGTTACTGTTCTATTTGTAGGTAAGATCTTTGGTTGGTATACTCATGCTTTCGTCTTTTAGCTAAGACAAAATGGTATGTTATGTTGACTTATACAGGGCACCGCTACCACTCAGGGGCAGTCGCCAGCTGCTCAAATGCAAAATGAAAAGCAATGGAAGGTGCGTGATTCAAGTTATGTTGGGATTCTCGCTTGCAAACTGTGGTTGATCAGAGATAGGATGCGGGCAATGAGGCATGTCTGAGAAAACACTTGAAAGTTTATTAAACTAAAAGAAAATAACTCACCTGGCCCTATTGCTATGGGAGCGGTTAACTATCTAATAAAGCAAAACAAAAAGGTGCTTGTCTGTATGTCCAAGACAAACTGGTTCTGTCCTTCGCCAAACCCTAAGCTATCTACCTAAACACTACCACTATTAAAGGAAAAATAAATTCAAACAATGACGCTGTTGGCTGGTGCATGACCCCCTCCTAACCAATGTCTCTGGGAATTGCCCCCTTAGTTTCCCAGGTTATCCTTTACTGCCACCGTTTCAATTAATCACCAAAAGTTCTTACCTAAACAAAATAGAAGTATTCCTTTTGCCTTTCTCAGGCCTGGCCTCCTGTTATTGTCTCAATACGTCATAAAATTCCTCTAGATTCCCTCATAGCAAAAAAAGGGGCAACTCTGGTCAACCTCCATCCAAGCCTGTCCAAACTTTACACTTTATTTTCTATACAAAGGGCTTGGTTTGACGTATATTTCAACTCTTCAAGAGTTTGTTTTGGCTCAGCTCTTGAAGACTATCTCTCTTTCTCTGAGTGGGATATCTCCTGGTGGCCCACGTGGGTCTGTAGATTCAGATTCAATTAACTAAACTTAGGGTTTGAGCCGCCGTCAATTACTTAGGTTGTCTATCTTGTTATGGCCATATCTGTGTTGCTGGGCATTTCCTTCGGGAAGGCCACATTCTTTAAATAAGCCCCTCTCTGGACTTTTCCTCTTCTTTACCCTTCCCTTTTTTAGGGTATAAGCTTCTCCTCTGTCTTTTAGCCATTTGTATATCTCCTGGTTTCTAGTAATCCCCTCTTCTGTTTGGGGATCGTGATCCCCTTTGTTTGAAATTATTTTATTTTCTTCACTAGGCCCGCAAGGCCCCTGATTATGGCTTTCTAACCACCATCTGTGGATTTGGTTACCTCTCTGGTTCCAGCGTTTGTCATGGCCCTGAGTCTCCTACAGGAATGCTTCATCCTTTATATAACCCCCTTCTCTGGCCTTTTTCTCTTCTTGTGACTCCCTTTTCTAGGGTTTAAGCCTCTTGTTTACCCCCTTTCAGTGATTACTTGATCACCTGCTTTCTAGTAATGCCTGCTTCTGTTTGAGATTTTTGAACCCCTTCATTCGAGTATACTTTCATTCGCTAGGCCTCCAGGGGCAATCAGCTACTTGAATGGCTTCATTAATCATCTCTTGCGTAGTCCCTCCTCCCTCTCCTTTTTACACACCACATACTTGCTTGTTGCTCCCCATTCTCCTTCCCAGGTGGAGGTGGTTGCTCTGTCTGCGGTGGAACATTCCTGTGCTGGACATCTGTTTGTGGTTTCCTGTTGCGGCTTCTTTTGCGCTGCTGCCTTCTCTCTGGTACTTCAGATTTTCTGCATTGGTCAAAGTGTGCTGCCTCTCTGACAGAGACCGCGGAGCAGCGGGCCGCTGGCACACCTAGGCTCAGCAGCAATGCACGGGCTCTCCGCTCACCATGGTGGTTGTGATCCTGCCTCCGGGTTGCGTCTGCTCCTCTGTGTAGCGCCGACATTCGCTGTGCATGGCTTTGTCCGGGTTGGCTGGATGCATGCCAGCTCTTTTCTCCTCCCATGTAAGGGCTATATCCCTTATGTACCGGTCTCTAAATAGAGGAACTTCATTCCATTGCTACTGGGGCTTCAGCTTTAAAGAGGAGACAGCAACCAAGCCAAACATGCATAATTGTTTCATTACATGAATACCATCATCTGCTCTCATGTATGCATAAATACCTGGGACATTGGGGTTAAGGGAGATAGTCCAACTTTGTTCAACTGGAGTCCTTGTTCCCTAAAAGGGAGTCACTCACAGTAAGATCCCGCTTGCCCAAACCCACAGGCAGGGTTTTGCGTAGCAGGCTCACCCCGCCAGTCTTACGGGGGAGACTCCCCCTTGAAGAGAAGGGATGAAGTCCCTGGATTCGTCACAAAATCCACCCCTTAATGTAACACTGTTTTCCCTGCACTAGTTTTTCTGTCTATCCTCCTCTCTTATAATATGAATTGACAGTGTTGTTTAAATTCTGGTCAATGCCAGTGATGTGGGCTGGCTAGTAAAGAGAAGGGTCTGACTTCTATTCTGCTCTGTGTCAGAATAGTTGCTGAGATTCCTATCTAGAATAGTGGGTTTCCTCCACAGCCAATTAAGAGCAGTATGTTCAGTCTATTCTGCATAGAAGATGCAGTGATTTTCATTACACCCCCCCAAAGGCAATGTAAATGCCCACGTGGGGCTGTGGCAGAGAATGGTAGAGAATGATGCTGTACCCTAAGCAAGGCTCTGGTGATTGTTGGGTCTCTGCGCTTCAGTGTAAGTGAAACTACTACCCATGAGCACCTGACAGGCTTATTATTGCACAACAATGTTCGTATGTGTCTACCTTCTGGGCAAATCTATGTATCAATGCTTATTACAATTGTGTGCATGGTAAAGATTAGATGCTGTCAATATCTTCCCTACACAGTTGTTTCACTAAACCAACAAGAGTTTGTTCTTGCAATATAGTGTCTTATATACTCGTAAACAGAAAGACAATAACCCTTTCCCTCTCTTGTTTAGCATTTATGTAAAGGCATTCTCTTGTAGAGCTAGTGTATGAGCATTCAAAATAGAATAAATAAACAATTTACATTTCCTAATATTAGCAATAAAGTCGTTGTGTAGATACACAGCATTCTACTATTCTAAAATGTTAGAACTACCAACAACCAATCACCAAAAGTGTAGGTTGCCTTTGCATGCCAGTAAAACATAAAATCATACTCACAATTGTGATGCTGTGGATTTGCAATTCAGGTGACAGACCAGGTTCTGAAGAACAATCTCCGGATAACCCATTAGGTGAAAAGGGTTAAAACCTCTGTCGGAAAATCCATGGCTCCTATGGGCAGTTAGCTTAGAACGACCCAAAAGGTAATCTACAGCCATGGGTCAAATAGATTACAGTTTAGATGTTTTAAACCCACTGCAAAGGATTCCTCTCTCCTATCTACTGTGCTTTGATGTATCCATTTTTCCTGGCCAAAGAAGGGGCAACATAGATTACATATGGCAACTTTGTCGAAACTCCATACCCCCATAAATTCACTGCGTCCCCAACACAGGAAGGTTCAGAGACTAGCCTAACAAAAATGCATCATGGTGTCTCATAATGGTCCTTCCATGGAAACGAAAAATGTAATAAATTACTGAAGAAAACATAAACAAATTCGAACTTGGGTATATTGGCAAAGTGCCAATTTGTATGTCCACAAACTAGACTTGCGGTGTTTGCATAGAAAATAAAGTTTCAGCTTGCTTCCTTATCGAGATGGGTCAAAATATTGCTTCTTTGTGGTGCACAGTTGCATAGTTTTCGGTGAAATCTTAGGGACTCCTTCGTACTGTATGAAACAGCTTGCTTACAAAGCCTAAGTCCCACTCGTGTTTTCTGTAGAAACAGTAGAACAGAATGTCTTGTATGTTTACATTTGAACTGAAGCCAATCTTGCCATGGGGCCTCATTACATGTTTGCCAGTATCCCGCCATCAGTACTGGCGGGATACCAGCAAACTGTAATACCGTTTTTGCCCCTTGGTCTGCCGTAATTACTGGCATATTCCAAGAGGCGGAAACCCCAGTAAATCCCCATTCCATGTAGTCCCATTGGACTCCATGGGGAGATTTGCCAGTATTCCCAGCACCAATATTACCGGGCCGTAATACTGCCATTTCTTTGCTGGTAGGGTGGTGGATATACCGCCAGCTCAGATCGGTAATGTGCCGGTATGTGGTAATACTGACACGTTATTATCACACCGGCACACTCATAATGAGGCCCATTATATGTTGCTTATGTAAAAAGTGGCATGTTGGAAAAAAATGGGCCATGGCCAAATTATAAAATACGTCAATGCTTTATACATTTTATACTGTCACTTTTGCAATTAAAGCTTTTTAGAATAATGTTCTTGTTTAGCAAATGTTTGATTTCTGATGCAGTTTTCATAATATTGCAGGCACATTGATACATGTTAATTATAATAAAGAAGATTTTTTTAAAAACAATTTGAAAATGGGACAAGATTATATAAGAAGCAACAACATGTCTTAACTTGTTCTTTCTGCATTAAAATAAATGAATGCATTTTCTAAACACGCGACTTTTTGGTTTCCATTGAACACATTAGCCCCATAATGCATCCTGAACATTTTCAGTAGTTTTTTTTTATGTAGTTTCAAATGTGCTTAGAAAGGGAAAGTCAATACTTCAGAATGAACATTTGTGAAATGCATCTCTGTCAAAGTTAGCAGACATGTTTCATCTATGGCTTCCAGCTCCGTGGCCTGGCTGGGAGTTTAGATCTGTTCCTTTATATAGGCATTGTGGTGGGTTGGAAGAAGGAGTGGGACACGCTGAGGACATGCTTCAATAACTTTATTAAACTTATAAGTGAAAGGCCTAACTTTCCCTATCCCCAAGGGGAATACCCTACCTATTTAAGGAAACAAAAGGTGTTCGTCTGTTGTCAGGAGGTCCAAAGTAAAACTGTCCTGTGTCCACACTAATTATATCTGACCCTACCATTATATTTAACTAACTTAAATAGGCCAAGAGATTGGGCCTCATTATGAGTCCGGCGGAAGCCGTGCCGGTAAAACCGGCACGGCTGCCGGTGGAGTCATTTTTTTTTCAGCGCCCACAAATGGGCAATTACCGGGGCATTACAACCCCAGCAGATCCAGTAATTGCCCATTCCTGGGCGCCGGAAAATATTACTCCCCCTTCCCATTTGAGTCCCATTGGAATGGTGTCGATGCATCCGACATGGTCTACTCGCGGGTGACGGTCCGCCCGCAAGGTCAGACCTGGCAGGCGAAAAGGCACCCGCTCGCAGATCTCGTAGTTTGCCGGTCCGGTAACAACAGTACCAGCAAGCTTACCAGTACTGTTACTGGACCAGCAAACTTATAATAAGGCCCAATGTCTTATATTCGCCTGGTCTTTTCTTTATCCTCCAATAGGCTTTTTACTTAGTCTTTCTCTTTGGTAGAGATATTGCTCTGCATAATCTACTTAGATAACCTTGAGATCAATTCTTGTAGTTCTTCATGAATAGTCTTGTTTCCTATTTTCTGTGGTTGTATATTTACAATAACTACCCTGCAGGTACATTCTCACACTCTTGTGATCACTTATAGACTCTTTCCTTTCTTTACATTAAGGCTTTCCTGAGGTGGGTTTATCTTGACCCCTTTTTAGGATTTCTTTGTCATAACATCTCTGTCTTACAATGTCTCTTCTTTTATCTTGTTTGTTCAAGAATTGTATATCCTGTTACTCATTACATAGTCTTATTTTAGACTTGCTCCCATCTTCTATTCCGATTGTTTCTTGCCTTACTCTCAGGGAACTTGTTTCAAGTCTCTGCTTGTTCCTGACCTGGGTTGCTTAAACCCTTCTGTTACAGGCTTCTCACGTCTCTTGGTATCTCTTCCTTAGAACTGGGATGAGTTCCTCTCTTCATATAATAACCTTTTTCCCTGTTCGTGTTATTCGTTACTGGTTTAAAATGCCAATTCTATGTCAAAACCGGAGGCAAGCGTTATGCTTAAACTTCTTTAATTAACTCTTCAGCAATTTCAACACTTAAACTGGAAATGAACAAAAATGTACTTTTTTTATCTTTCAAAAAATGCCATTTCCCTTTTTTCTGAACTCTTTCTGTAGTCCATCACACTTCCTGCCTATGGCGCCTCCTCTTCTTTAGCTGCTATTCAGCGCGATGAGTATTATCTTTACTGCAGAGCTCAGTGGAACATTGGTGACCCGCATATCGATTGCGCAATGAAAAGGTGAGCTCTTGCATTATGGGAGGACCTGGTTGTGCACACATTGTAAAGCGCGTCATATTTACAACAAGCGAGCACGCCGAGGGCCCAAGTATAAGAAAGTCAATCAGAGCCCTCTCCTACAAGGAAAAATACACTTGAGCTGATTGGGTGGTGGAAAGCAGTATACCTACGGCTGGTGCAGCTGGAGCCAGTTATAATACACCAGCATATTTCAGCGAACGTGCACCTCACCCTGCTTCAGTTCAGGCATTGGCACGCAGCACCCATTAGCAACCTCTTCAGGCACCATGTCAGAATATGAATGGAGCAAGCATAGAGCGACCTAGCACTCAGTTTCAAGCAGGTGCTTGGGAATTCCTTGGTGACAGCAGTGGAAGAAGGGGTCAGGCCAATACAGGAGAGACCGACCACCCTAGAATCCATAATAGAAAAGAAAAGTAAAAGCACCCAGAAAGGTGGTCAAAGCGCAATCGCAAAGGCCACTGTTCATGAGAATAGTCTTCAGGGGAGTAACTCAACCCAGAAGAGAGAAATATCTTCTACTCCCTCGGGTCCAGGTTACAGGGTTTAACGACACCCTACCACTTCCTTTCAAGAAGAGGACATTACACAGAAGGAGGAGAGACTGGCCCCTGTGGGCGGTAAAGGAGCCAGAAAGAAAAAGAACATAGAGGTCCTAGACACAGAGATGTCGGACATGTTCAATCCTGAAGAGATTAGGATCCCAAAATATTCAGATTGGCAACCCTTGGCTAGAGTGGCGAAATACATGGTGCAGAGGATCAGGAAGCCTTTAGTGAAAGATGCCAGGTTGCGCATGAGGGCGGAATGCCCACGTCCAGACTTGGTGGGGTATGTCACTGAGGCCCTAGAGCTAGACCCCAAAATGATTACTTTTGTTACTAAAACTGCAAACGATCTGAGGAAGGGGCTGGATAGGTATTGAAGGAGTTACCAGGAGAATCTGCTGGACCTCACTGGACCCATAACTCAGATTATGGACCTGGCCGAGCACACCAGGGATACAGATGAAGAAGTGGATGTCAAGATTCTGGCTAGTTGGGCACAGTGAGCGGTATGCTTTCTAGGCAATGCCACCTGCACCATATCCTCAGAGGGACGGAGCATTCTCCTAAAATTTTATCCCAAATTGAGCGACCTCGCCACCTACAAAGCAGGAGTAGCAGTGCAGGATCTCCTTTTTGGAGACGCGTTCAGCAAGGAAATCAGGAGATTTGTTGGCACGTATACCTCTTTGGAGAAGGCACAATCCTCCATCAAGAAAATATTCCCAAACAGGGTTTTTGTCAGGACTGGCCGCTACCGGGTTCGATCAGCCAGTTGCTTCTCAACATCCCAAAGGCCCCAGGGCATTAGAGCCCACTATTGGGAATCAAGGCAAAAAGATTCCTTTTTCCGTACCATGGGATGGAACCTCCGAGGTCGCAGAGGCAAAGGAGCTGGAAGAGCAGAAGGAGCTACCACAGGTGAGCAGCATGCACATAGTATATCCCTGGTTTGAGGGAGGATGTTGAGGTTATGGCAAAACAGGCGTGCAAGTGATGCATGGGTTCTCCAGACAGTCCGGGGATTCCAAATAGAGTTCATCCAGAGCCCGTCCTACACAGCCCTATGCGCTCCTGTGCAACGAGCTTACACAGCACAAGATGAAGGGAGCCATCGAGCCATGTGGCGCTCGGGGCCCCAGATTGGTGAGCAATATGTTCCTGGTTCATAGGAAAGAGAAGGTATGACCAGTTACAAACCTGAAAGAGCTGAATAGCTGGGTGGCTTAAAGGCACTTCAAAATGGAAGGCATCCAACAGCTAAGTGACACCCTCAGAAAAGACGACTGGCTATCTGGGATAGACCTGAAGGACACATACCTCACAATCACGGTAGCAGAAGAATACCACCCTTTTCTAGCTTTTAGGTGGGAAGGGCAATACTGGCGGTTCAAAATGCTGCTATTCAGTCTCGCTTCGGCCCTGTGGGCATTTACCAAACTGATGAGACCAGTAGAAGCAGCCGTCAGAGAGAAGGGCATCCACATAATAATCTCGACGATATTCTCCTCCAGGCAGACAACAGGGGGACCTTGATGTATCAGGCGGGATGGGTTAAAGACATTATGGGCCTCATTACACGGAAGGCGGTAATGGTTAACGGCCACCGTTAATGGTAACGGTGACCGTTAACCATTACCGCCTTACTACGAGGTCCCTTAGCGGGTTGGTGCTTTAACGCCTGCTTTTTGCAGGCGTTAAAAACCAACCCGCTAAGGGACCTTGGTGCTAATTACGGCACCGCAAAATTGCGGTGCCGCAATTAGCTCCTTCCCCATTCCCATTATGCCCTATGGGGCAAAAATGGGAATGGGGAAGGGCAATGGTGGAAGGGGGAATTACCGCCCCGCCAACCTTGGAATAGGGCGGTAATTCTCCTTTCCACCAAGGCGGTGCCGGTAATTTACTGGCATGGTCCAGGGTGCTAATAGCACCCTGGATTACCGCCTTCCGTGTAATGAGGCCCATTGTGTCGTCATTGGGATTCTTGATCAATCAGTAGAAGTCAGAGATGACGCCTACTATGAGGCTGGATTTCCCAGGCTTTGTGGTAGACACGATGAAAGTGACATTGGAATTGCCAGCGATAAAGATACGGGATAATAATGGGGGGGGGGGGTAAAGACGTGTTTTGACAAGGGGGTCTTTTCCCTCTAGCAAAAGTAGAAGGCCTTTTTGCATCCTCCATACATGCCATATTTCTGGGACCCCTACATTACAGGCCCCTCAGAGACTGGAGATCAGGCATCTGCATCAGGGTCTGAGATCCACCAGACGATTTCTTTAAATCAGGAATCAAACGCAGAATTACTATGGTGGCTACAGAACATGGAAGCGTGGAACGGATGTGCCATTTTCGGAGACAGACCAGACTTAGAATCAGACGCCAGCAGAGCAGGCTGCGGAGCCAGATGTGGCGACCTAGAGACAGGGGGCAATTGGGCTCCCGAAGAATTGTATCTGCATATAAACTGTCTGTAAATGCCTTGATCGGGAATGACCCAGCTAACAGTTCCAAAGGACAGGGCGAACTGCTGCATCCTCTCAAAGATGTACAATATATTGGCAGTCGGGTACATAAACCATCTAGGGGCGTCGAAGTCCAGACTCCTAGCCGAACTAGCGAAAGACTTTTGAAATCATTGTCTGCAAACAAGGGTTTCGGTGACAGCGGAGTATCTCCCAAGGGCGCTCAACGTAGTAACAGACTTCAACTCGCGCTACCTGACGACAATGAAGTACGCACATCTTTAGACGTGAACATAATGCTGCAGTTCCTTTTGAGTTTACCAGCAAACAAGTACCTCTCGCTGACTCAGCTGTCTGGGAAGCTAGCAATGGTATTATGTCTAGTCTCATGTAGGAGCGTGTTTGACATCAGGGCGCTAGATGTAGATAAGAAGATCTACGGTCTGGAAGTCATCACTTTCACTTTAGCGAGAAGGACCAAGACAAAGGGCCTCATTACACGGATGGCGGAGAACCATGGCGCTATTAGCGCCATAGTTCATGCCGGTAAAATACCGGCACCGCCTTGGTGGAAAGGGGAATTACCGCCCCATTCCAAGGTTGGCGGGGCGGTAATTCCCCCTTCCACCATTGCCCTTCCCAACTCCCATTTTTGCCCCATAGGGCTCTACGGGAATGGGGAAGGCGCTAATTATGGTACCGCAAATTGAGGTACCGTAATTAGCTCCCTGGTCCCTTTGCGGGTTGGTTTTTAACGCCTGCAAAAAGCAGGCGTTAAATTCCCCAACCCGCAAAGGGACCTCGTAGTAAGGCGGTAAGGGTTTACCGGTACTGGTGTCCTTACCGGTACCGGTAAACCCTTACCGCCGTCCGTGTAATGAGGCCCAAACTCTTCATTCAATCCATACCCTTATCTGCCGGGACAGCCAAAGTTGTGCATAGCAGCTTGCATCCGCTAGTATGAGAGCAGAACAGCAGAATTACATTTAGCAGGAGTGACACAGCTGTTGAACGCTCGCAGGAAGCCCTTCAAAGCAGTGGCAGCTGCCACTATTGTGAGGTGGGTCCACAAGATCATGCAGCAAGCAGGTATCAATGTAGCACAGTTTGGTGCACATTCGGTAATGGCAGATATGGCGTCCAAAGCGTTTACAGCTGGTGCAGCGCTCGTAGATATCTTGCAAGCTGCAGACTGACCTAGCGACAGTTCTTTTCAGACATTTTATTTCAAACCAGTCTCATCAGTAGCAGAGGCAGTAGTGCAGAGATTTGAACAAGCACAATGCTTGCCTCTGGTCTTGATATAGAGTGAAGATTACCCCGTCTTACAGCACCGGGAGTGTTGATTCTATTGAAGACATGGAGGCGAACATTACTTTCTCGCCTGGTGCATGCACTGTATGATAATGCTGTACTAACTCTGTATTTCCCTATTTGGTGGACAGGGCAGTGCATTCTCCCACCCCAACGGTGTTCTTCTGACTTCACAGAGATGACCAGAAGAATGGCTGAGCAACCTCCAGTACAAACAAGGATGGCGTGAGCTCATTTCGTGGGGACGGAGCTAGGTTTTCATTGGAAAGTTCGAAGCCTGAGGAGTTCGAAGTCTGAGGAGTTTTATCGGGAACACTGTTGACTTTCAAGTTGCGTTGTGGCAGTTGCAATACTAATGGATCAGTTCGGAGCATCCAAAGAAGTGGAAGGAGCCATAGGCAGTCAGTATCTGGAGGTCTACAAGTACAAAATGTGTGATGGACTACAAAAAGAGTTCAGAAATATGGGAAGGAAAATGTAGCTGTTTGAAGAGAAAAAAGAAAATAAGGGACGTTTGGTTCATTTCCCGTTTATTAAGTGTTGAAACTGCTGAAGAGGGAATTAAAGAAGTTAAAGTATAGTGCTGGCCTCCATGTCTTTAATAGAATCAAGACTCCTGGTGCTGGAAGCTGGGGTAATCTTCATTTTACAGTCTTATTTTCTCGTCCTGAAGACCGGGATGAGTTTCTTTGGATCTATAATGATGCCCGAGTGGCCTCCCACTTCCGGTTTCCCCGGTACCTCGCGCTCTGTTGGAGACGGTGGCGGGACTCGGTTCTTGCTCGGGTGTGCTTGTACGTTCTTCTCACTTGTCGGATTCCCGTTCTCGTTTCCTCATCGGATTAATGCTCTGCACTCGCACTGTCAGTCGGAAGCTTTCCACGCTTCCCGTCATTGTTCAGGTGCCCTGTCCACCACGCTGTATTTGTGGTCACGCCACCACTGGATAGCTCGTTCCTCTCTCCTTCCTCATGATGCCCTCTCGCATCTGCATACACTGGGCCTCCAATGTCTCATACTGGCATTCTCTGCCTGATTGAAAGTCACAGGCTCCTTAACTTGCCTTTGCTTCACCTCCATAATGTGTAATGATTTCAGTGGGCTTCCCCTGCGCACCAGGCTATCCTCCTTTTCTTCTATACGTGCCAGTTAAAAATATGTTTCTTGTTAGCAAGACATCTTTCTTTTGTTTTACAAATGGATTTCTTTCTGCATTATCTTCAGTCAACAGTAAAGATGCCACATTATTTGATACAGATATTCCCATGTATGTGGCTATGGTAGTTGGCCCAGGGAGTTCCGCACAGGAATGGGACTCCTTGCTCCCGAAGGGGGAATCTTTCCCCATAAGGTGCCACTTGCCTTCGACCCTTAGGGAAGGTCTTGCAGAGCGGGCTTGTCTCTCTAGCCTCATTCGAGAGGGCTTCCCCCTTGGGAGAAGGGATGAATACCTGCGATTCATTGCATACACTTTCCCTTACGGTGGTGGCTTCCCCCTTCTCTCTGTTGAGGATATGTCATATTCTGAGTTAGGTTGGATTGAGGGATTTTCCTTCCAAGATTCATAGCTACATTTTCTGAGTTTTTCCCTGTTGAGATTATCTTTCCCCAGTTCCAGGTGGAAATTATAAGGTATGCCAATCAGGGTCTCCCAAGATAGTAAAGGAGAATAATTCTGGACAATGTCCTGTACTAAAGGAGGACTCAAGAGTTCTGAAAAATTTGGGAAGCCATTACCAATGATTACTTCTTCAAGGAGACCAGGTACCAGAGGTGTTGCTGGGGGTGGGAGGGAGGCCTGAGGGGGCTATAGCCCCAGGTCTTTTGGTTGTAGCCCCGGATAGAGGCTCAGGTGCTACAACCAAAATGCTACCTAGCCCGGGTCCCGCCAGTGCCGACATTAGCTCAGCCCCTGATCTTTTCCAGACCTGGCAACACCCTGCCAGGTACAATGGAGGTTTTTATAGTTGTGGATTTATTCCTGACTTTTAATAATAGAGGGACCCTGGGATAGGATTTCCATATCGCTGTGCACACAGGTAATTTGGATGACTTGGTTACCCTGGAAGTCTTCTGGTACATTAGGTCTGCTCTAACGGCTGTTTGTTTACTGCCAGAGTCGATAAGAGCTTTAACTAAGACCCAATTTACAATGTACTCTTTAATGTTTTCTTAAATTGTAACTCTCGACTAGGTATTCTCTCGACTCTTGGTATATCCTCACAAGATGAAACACTGGAGATATCTTTATGTCCTTTTTCTGATCCATCCCTTTTCCTATATGTCTTAAATATTTGTCCGCTTCTGAATGGGCTTGGGCAACCTGTATAGCTATCTCTAGCGAGGTTTGATGCTGCTCTACTCTACTTCGTTGTAGGGAGGAAGGTGGGGCGCTATTCAATTTTTCCAATGCTATATTTTCTAACACCTCCGGTAGGGTTTTCTTTCCCAACCACTGTGCCAGAACGTTTTGTACTCAGCCTGCTCTAATTCTATGGGACTTTTGTTTGTTGAAATTTGAATGTGCTGAAACTTTAGCCTATAAATGGTCACTGTTTGTCCTGCCTGTTATAATGTTGTCCTCTTTATGTCGGGAAAAGGGGTTGTTCCATGGTGGTTTATAGTTTGGTATGACGCATGTAAGTTTCCTTTTAACAAAGGGCCCAAATAACAGACTTTTAGGTCATTGTCCCACTGGAACTGGGCAGCGATTTGTTCAAAGTTAAGAAAAAAAGGCCCCAAATCTTCTCCCTCTTGATACAGTTTAAGTACTCCCATGTGGCACTATCCGGTGGTGGGAAGCTAATCGAATTTGGGAAAGACCTTTGTGTATATGTTGATCCACTTGGATCTGGTGTTATAATCTGCTCAAGTATAGATTTGAGCGTAGTCATCTCCAGGTTAGGTCTTTTTGGGGATGAGGGTGAATTGGGGTTTTCTATTTCTGACTCCCACTCTTCTGAATCTTCCGGGAGTGTGGAATGAATGTCAGTGGTCTTTGAGTTTTCCACAATGGCCGCATTGCTTCCTAAGGAGGGTTTAATGCCCAGAATTTGAATGGGTGGGAGCTTGTCAATGGGTGCTGCCATAAACCTTTTCCTGGTGGGGTCGGACTCCTTATCGGCCCTTAACATCCCACAGCTAACACCATATAGGGTGGGTCGCAAGAAGGAGTTGGGCTCTCTGAGGACATGATTCAATACCTTTATTAAACTTATAAATAAAAGGCCTAACCTTCCCTATCACTAAATGGAATACCCTAACTATCTATGGAAACCAGTGCCCCAAATCTAGGTGCTACTGCATTTTACATCTAATGTTGTATCCCCAGTTAGGCGTTTATCCCTCTATCCAGGTGTCCCAAATCTACTGTTGTATCCCCATTTAGGCATTTCTCCCTCTATCAAGGTGCCCCAAATCTAGGTGCTGTGGCATTGACTGTCTACTGTTGCAAACTCCATTTAGGCCCTTTCTCCGGCTATCCAGGTGTCCCAAATCTAGGTGCTACTGTATTTTACTGTCTACTGTTGCAAACCCCATTTAGGTGTTTCTCTGGCTATCCAGGTGTCCCAAATCTAGGTGCTATTGCATTTTACTGTCTAATGTTGTATCCCCATTTAGGTGTTTCTCTGGCTATCCAGGTGTCCCAAATATAGGTGCTATTGCAGTTTTCTGTCTAATGTTGTATCCCCAGTTAGGTGTTTCTCCGGCTATCCAGGTGTCCCAAATCTAGGTGCTACTGCATTTTACTGTCTACTGTTGCAAACCCCATTTAGGTGTTTCTCTGGCTATCCAGGTGTCCAAATCTAGGTGCTATTGCATTTTACTGTCTAATGTTGTATCCCCATTTAGGTGTTTCTCTCGCTATCCAGGTGTCCCATATATAGGTGCTATTGCAGTTTTCTGTCTAATGTTGTATCCCCAGTTAGGTGTTTCTCCGGCTATCCAGGTGTCCCAAATCTAGGTGCTACTGTATTTTACTGTCTACTGTTGCAAACCCCATTTAGGCGTTTCTCCGGCTATCCAGGTGTCCCACATCCAGGTGCTACTGGATTTTACTTCTACTGTGGTACCTCCTTTAGGCGCGCACCACTCCTCTCTATCCAGGTGTCACAAAGCCTGCTCCTGCGGCCCTGACCAGGTGCCTCAAGGCCAGGTAAATACACATCTAGTGTTGTACCCCAGTTGGACATGCCCCCTCTACTCAGTCACTTAATCTGATGTACCCTTCCCACAAATGAGTCACTATGCCACACACTGGCCAATTCAGAACGACACGCTGGCGCAACAGTAGGCCTGTCGAGAGACACCACACCCTAACCCAGCCATTCCCAATGCACAGCCTATCATCCCAAGCCTCATCTTGCGGCCCCACGCCCTCCCTCCAGAACCCCAAGGTATACATCCCGTCCCCTCTTCCCTCTGGACCCATCTCCCACTGCTCAGACTTTGGTTGCAGGGAGACCACGAATAGCAAGACCAGCCAATCATATTGGACCAAAAAAAGAACACAGCAGTCGGACTCCATCCAAGCATATGGTACGTATACCTTGCACCATGTCTGCGGGCACATGACACAGGCACGGCCAACCATCCATGCACCCTAGAATGCAGCTTTGGCTATGCTATTCCGGTCTAGCAGCCCACATAGCCGTGCACACTGAAACGCCTCCTGTACCTCAACACCTCTGCCATGAGTATACAGCGGCAACCAACAAAAACAATTCGGTCTAGCTGGGCACACATCGAATCTTCAACACTAGAACTCTATCCTAAACCACCAACATGCACCCACCCAAGTGCCTGACCCTGGCTGCTCACTGGAGCCCAGCCAGCCCACCTAAGTCCTAACCTGGCAACAATGCACACAGGCATCATTTAATTTAAACTCTTAGAACCTCCTACACATGAATTGTGGTCACAAAGGGCCTTCCCACCACAAAGCGCATCGAGACCATACAAATGGGGAAAGGGCGCTATACAAAGAACCAATACAATACAATACAAACTTAAGGGTATTGTCAATTGTCGGGAAGTCCAAAGTAAAAATGTCCTGTATCCACACTAACTCCTTCTGACCCTACCATTATATTTAACTAACACACATAGGCCAATACAATGGGCCTCATTAGGACCGTGGCGGTCCGGAAACAACGGTGGCGGTAAACCCGCCGCCACCGTTGTTTCCGGACCGCCTGATCCCGACCCCTGCATAGGACTCAATGGGAATGGGGATTTACACCATTCCGCCTCCGTGATTCCCGGTAAACCGGGGTTGTGATGCCCCGGTAATTCTGGGAATCACGGAGGCGGAATGGTAATACGAGTCCGGCGTTAACCAGGCGGTTTTACCGCCTCGGTTAACGCCGGACTCGTAATGAGGCCCAATGTCTTATAATCACCTGATCTTTTCTTTATCTTCCAATAGGCTTTTTTATTTACAGTCTTTCTCTGTGGTAGAGATATTTCTCGGCATAATCTACCTAGATAACCTTGAGATCAATTCTTGCAGTTCTTCATAAATAGTCTTGTGTTTCATATTTTCTGTGGTTGTATATGTACAATAGCTTCCCTGCAGGTACTTTCCCTCTTGTCATCACTTATAGGCTCTTTCCTTTATTTACATTCAGGCTTTCATGAGGTTGGTTTATCTTGACCCCTTTTTAGGATTTCTGTGCCATAACTTCTCTGTTTTACAATGGGCCTCATTACGACTTTGCTATTAGCGCCATGGCTTCCTCCAAAATCGTGTCTGGGTTCCCTGAATGGGGAAATACCGGGCCATTCCGACTTTGGAGGGCCCGGTATTTCCTCCTTCAGGGAACCGGGCCCGGTCCTCCCCCATTCCCATTCGAGCCCCCATAGGGCTCAATGGGAATAGGGAGGGAGCTAACAACGGGACCGTTAATTACGGGCCCGTTGTTAGCTCCCTGGTCCCCTTGAGGGACCCGCTATGGACATCTGGAAAAACCAGACGTCCAGAGCGGGTCACGCAAGGGAACCTGATAATAGTGCAGAGTGGGTTTAACGGCGCCGGTACTATTACCGGCGCCGGTACTATTACCGGCGCCGGTACTATTACCGGCGCCGGTACTATTACCGGCGCCGGTACTATTACCGGCGCCGTTAAACCCATTCCGCACTAGTTGTAATGAGGCCCAATAGCTCTACTTTTATCTCGTTCATTCAAGATTTTTATATCCTGTTTCTTATTACATGTTCTTTGTTAGACTCGCTCCTGTCTTCAATTCCAAGGTCATAGGGGTTATTCCCTTACACTGAGGGAACTTGTTTCCAGTCTCTGCTTGTTCCTCACCAGGGTTGCTTAAGCCCTTGTGTTGCAGGCTCCTCACTTCTCTTAACTGGTTTCTATCTAGGAATCTCATCCGTAGAATTTGGACGAGTTCCTCTCTTCATACAATAACCCTCTTCCCTGTTCGCGTTATTCTTTACTGGCTTAAAATTCCAATTACAAAGTCTTCACGTTTGTTTCTCGTCCTTAGCACTGGAACAAGTTTCTCTCTTTGTATAGTAACTGTCTTCCCTGACCGGGTAATTCATTAATTCTTTACAACTCCAATTATACAGTCTTAGGGCCTCATTATGAGAATGGATGTAGCCATGGAGCTATTAGCTCCATGGCTGCCTCCGTTCCGGGCTGCATTACCGGGTTCCTGCAATGGGGACTTACCGGGTTACTCCGAGATAGGAGGACCGGGTAAGTCCTCCATGCAGGAACCCATCCCCATTCCCATTTGAGCCCCTGTAGGGCTCAATGGGAATGGGGGGAGGTAATAACGGGCAGATTACATCTGGCCCGTTATTGCCTCCCTCTTCCCCTCGCGGGACCCAGAAAGCATGCCTGGTTTTACCAGGCGTGCGATCCGGGTCCCACGATGGGAAACTTGTAATCGGCGCTCCCGGAATGAAGGGGGCCGGTGCTATATCGGCCCCCTTCATTCCGGGAGCGCCAGCCTTATAATGAGGCCCTTAGTCTTATTTACTCATCCTTATGGCTGGGGCAAGTTTCTTCAGATCTCTAACAATGCCCCAAATGCTGTTTCGCTCACCTGGTCTCTGCGGGGACGTTGGGGCACGGTTGGAGCCCTCCCTGGATTCGGCTCCCCGGGATCGGTTCTCTCCCCCAACTGTTGCCAAGTACACTGCTCTGGATGCTGGTACTGCCCCTGCGAGAACATGAGAGGCAATGAGAAGGGTGTGGAGCTATTGTGACTCTCCTTGGACCTTTCGTGCCAAAATGAGGTAAGTAAGCGTTTACCCATATAGGCTCCCCTGATATATAGTGAGGGCGAGCTCTCTGTCCTGCTTCTCATCAACAGGGGTGCTTCAAGATGACCCCGTTGCTTCACTGGTCCATAGATGTGGTGGCCCAGGCCGGCTGCGACCGAACCACTTTCAAGGTAGGGGTTTTTGTGATGATTATTGTTCATATACTTATTAATGTCTTGTCACATGATTTAAGTTTGTACCCTTAATAATGTCTCTTTCTCCCTTATAGATGATGGCGGCCCAGCGGAACCGTTGCGCCGGTGGAGGACTTCGAAGGGTTCCCAAGAAGATGACAAGTTGGAATCCTAAGGTAAGCACTAGATGTGATGGCGCGCGACCTTAATAAATGTCTCTATTAGGTTTCTAACCTTATTTGTTCTTTCCTCCTGCAGGTATAGTCTGGCGGCACTTGGAGAAGAGTTGCAGTGCATGGACCTGACGGCGGGTGAAGGATGCCTGCGACCGCGACGAAGCTGACCGTGTAGAACTCCAGAGTTGGTGTCCGAGCTGAGGGTCAGGTAAGGCGCGCAGCCGGTGGTTGTATTCCACGAGCCAGGTAAGTGCGCTCTGGTCGATTGCGGATGGAGTCCCTGCGAGCAGGTAAGAGACGCTTCTGTGATGATTCTGCTGGTTCTGATGGAGAAAACGGATAACTTGTGCCTCCGCGATGGTTTTGTCGACCGGGAAATCATATTATACCCCCTAGATCGTGTGTATATATATTGGCCTAGGCCAAGTCGCTCTGCGAGGAAATCCGCGTTGCAAGGTCCTGACCTTAGATCTGTGTAAGCCGCCAGTTTAGGTTCATCCGCCATTTTAGATTCTCTCTCTAAAGTCACCCTGTGTTCTAAGATGGTGGACAGTGTTGTTTTGAATGTAACATGGCCGTCTTGACCTCTGTGTACTAGTTAATGTCTAAACTGCCTGCAGGCCAAATGTTAGGGTCATGAACTGAGACCTTGTCCTTCGTTGACCTGTGTATAAAGGATTACCTGTACCAACAAGATTAATCCATGAACATATATCATACACAGTACTGTTTGAGCATCTAATGTAAACACTTGTTTTACTATATTATATAAAGTTATGTGCAGAGGCTCAACGCGAAATCCGAAGACACACTGTTGCTATTGTAACTTGTTTACAAATATATTAAGGATAACCCCTAAATGTATAGCTGCATAAATTGGGAACAAACTCGGCACGAACCCTAGATCCTAGATTGATTAACCTGCAAGTGGGTTGGACATCATGTTTTGGGGTGTATAACAGGTGCGACTATTCTGATGTACAGCCCCACTCACTTCCCACACCGAACGGGCTGGTATTCGCTGTGGTGAACTGAGGGCCTGATAGCTATCCGATACTCTGTTTCTTTGAAAACTGTTTAGTTACTTTGAATAAAGATCTGTGTATCTTTATAACCTGCGTTTGGTGGATTTCCTTTTGAAGGTACTCAGCCTCGATATCTTCCTTTGCTTTCACAGATGTCGCCCGAATAGGGTCCCTCAAGATTGATGCCAGCTCGTTGAAGGTTGACGCGGCTATTGGACCAGGATCGGACGGTGACAAAAGGGGCCCCTTTCTGAATGAGAAGCGACACCTCAGCAGCGCTGCACAGCCAGATCCTTGGACGGTGAGCACACGGTTCGAGTCGGCATCTTGACAAGGGTCCACATATCGAGGCAGGCAGATTTGCCGAAATCACCAAACACGAGGTAAAATTCATTAGAAAAAACTTTGAAATCCGATCGGACCTCCTTAGGCTTGATCAGGTGAGTCGTGACCCGATTCTTAAGTATCCTGATCATTTTATTTGGAGCTTTGCACTCGCGAGTACACTTAATGCCCAGGTAACACCGGTATTCTGACATGCCTGGGAAATTGTCTGCCTGCTTTAGGGCATTATTCTGCAGTGACAGACAATCTTTGGAATTTAGCCGTCCTGCGCCACAGGAGGGGTCGCCGGCTTGTACTATGTACTGTAAGCATGGCATTGGTAGTATAGTGTTTAATGATATTTGGCACAGACAAACTAGACATGCTTCTGAATTTCAGTGGTCAATCAATGGTAGTTTTGAAATTCCTCGTATTGAATACTTAAAATCTAAGCAACAGCTTAAGAGTAGAGAAAAACATGTGCGCCGTCATAAGACGAACGCTGAAAAAGCGTTGTTGTATGACCAAGATAAACAGTCTGAGTCAGCTAGGAATATGGATAGGGCTTTCTCACTTGGTATCCAGAAAATCTGTCCTTCTAAAGACTTTCATGTTTCCGACAAACTCATCGATAAATTGTTAAATGAACGAAGGCCTGGTGCCACTGCGCCACCTCCGTATGTTCCTCTTCCTGCTGTTATTCCTCCTCCTGCTACTATCGTTCCTCCTGTCGTTCCTCTTCCTCCAGTCATTGGTCCTCCTTTTGTTGCTACTCCTCCGCCTGCTCCTTCACCTGCTCCACCGCTCTTTCCTGTTGTACCAGTGATAACACCTCCGTTGAACATGCCTACTCTCTCTCTCCCAAGTGGTCCTGCACCGCTTGTAGTAGATCAGGGAGCAGGATCGAGGGTTGTCACTCGCAATACTGTACCTCCAGAGAAGAAACATGAATTGATCGCATGGGCTAAGCATTGTACGGAGAGGGATGATCAAGCTAATGTTTTTGCCACACTTTCTGATATGGACAATTTTCCTGAGAAAAATGTTTTTATTGAGGGATTAGGGATCTATTTGTATGTAATGTGGGACAGATTAAACAATACAGATCGCCCACAAGGGTTGACGGATCTGAACACCTTAGCCTTCTCTATAGACACTGTGGAGAAGGTACAAGAGCATGTTGAGAGGGTATTGGAGTATAGAAAGGAGTTGGAAAGGTTACAGAATGAGGATGAAGATGGAGATAGTATGTATGTGCAGAAAGGGTTCCTTCCTTGTCGCAAATTGATATCTGAGGAAATGCGAATTTGCATGAAGGATGCGATTAGATGGATCTCAGACTCGTCGATAACTCCAGTTGAAGTATATGTCACATATAGTCAGTATACACCAGAAATACAGAGGAAAGTGATACAGGTAATGGTAGAATACCTACAGGATGAGTGTGTAAAAAGAAAGATTAGTTGTCCCGCAGAGTTATTAAGTATTTACAAGATAGCTTTTTCATTTGACACTTCTTCGGCTGCTTTAGCGCTCGATTTGGCTCTGTTGCTTAGTAAGTGTTCTGAGTTGCCTTCTTCTCAGTTGCCTATGAGAGAGGTTCCTCCGACACTTGTCCCAAAAGTGGAGATCCCCGCTAATGTTGTAGAGGGTACAGCTGCTCAGGAAATACCTGCACATCATGGCCCTCATTACGACCTCGGCGGCAGCCATGCCGCTATTGGCAGCATGGCTGCCGCCGAAATCGCGTCCGGGTCCGGATCCACAGAATGAGGATGTACCGGGCCATTCCGAGTTCGGAAATCCCGGTAATTCCTCCCTCCAAGGACCCGGACCCGGTCCTTCCCCATTCCCATTCAGCCCCCATAGGGCTTAATGGGAATGAGAGAGGGAGCAAACAACGGGCCATTATGATTTTACCAGGCGTGCTTACCGTGTCCCGCGAGAGGACCTCGTAATGTGGCGGAATGGGTTTAACGGGTCCGCATCCTTTTGCGGCACCCGTTAACCCGTTCCGCCAGGGTCGTAATGAGGCCCCATGTATCTCAGTTCGTTCACGTCCCGTTCTCAAGACAGGAAGTGAACACCATTAGGCAATCTATTCCCGATATTAGGAAAAATCTGACAGGGTTCTATAAAGAAATAGAGTCTGTTTTGCAATCCTCAGTATTCACTTTAAGTGATATTGATCTGTTATTTCCCGTACTCCTGCCCGTAGATTTGTGGAAACAGATTAGGACTATAGATGACGTACCAGGGCTAGGATATACATGGGCTAACATAATTAGACTCGATGGAGAAAGGCCAGCTGGCGAAAGACCGCCTCAGGTGATACTAACCTTGCCTGACAGAATAGTTGCAAAATTGAAAACTATAATTCCTGAGAAGAGAATTATTTGGGACAAGCTTACCGCCTGTGTCCAAGGGAAGTCTGAGGGTGCTACCGAGTTCTTTAATCGGTTCGGACAGGTATTCTCGGATTTCAGTGGACAAGATTATTTGTAGACAAATTTGTGCATGGATTGCTGCCTGACAAACAGTCGCAAATTATGTCTTCTGAGAGTGCTTGGCAAGCGAAGTCTCAATCAGAAGTACTGCACATGGCTCAGTACTATGTGAATCGTGTCAATAATGAAAAAGAAAGAGTTGAAAAGAGAAAAGGCGATTTAAAGACAAAAGTATTATTACAGCAAATCGTTAGAGGCCCTAGAGGGGGTAATTCACAAACTAGAGGTCAGTATGTTCCACAATGCCTGATCCTCCGACAGAGGCCAAATAACACATTTGGGAATATGGGTAGACGACCCAGAGGTCGCCTGGGGGTAGGGGGTCCTAGTAGAGGTCAGTTTTCACAAGATTCAAAGCAACCTTTTTCACAGGATAATCAGGCACCAAGTGTGGATACTAGAAACATATTTGACCATCCTTCTGCTGCTTACCTCTCTGAAGAACTTCCTTTTGACAATATTCTGTTTCGTTAGGGTTGCCCGAAGCAGGGTTTGGAACCTAAGCCTATTCCAGTTAATCAGAAAGGTCCCTACGTTGAAATGTTAGTGAGAAATAGGAAACATCTATTCTTGATAGATACAGGGGCACAAAAGTGTTCCATTGATCATTCTCGGGTTCCAAACATTCCACTGTTGGGGCAAACCAAAGTTTCTGTAGGGTTTTCTGGCACACCAGTTGACTGTCCGGTTTCTTCACCGGCACCTATTTCTTTGGGTCCATTTACGGACCATTGTCCATTCCTTTTGACTTCGAATTGTGGAGAGAATTTGCTGGGGTTGAATCTGTTGAAATAATTAAATGCAGTAATTCATTGTTCCTCTGATGAAGTGCGTTTGACGATTTCCCCACAGCAACTTTCTGTCTCTCAATTTTCGACTAGACCTTTGCCGCCGGAATTTAGTGATGTTCCGGAGTGTTTATGGGCAGTAGACGACAATGTCGGTGTTTTGCAAATTGAGCCTGTTAAAATTTTTTGAAACATGGAGTGAAGCTGCCGCTCATTCCGCAGTATAAGATTTCAGTTGATGGAGAGCAAGCTTTGAAATGCATCGTCTCCAATTTTGTACATCGAGGGGTGATTGAGGAAATTGCAGGTAGTTTGTGCAATAGTCCGATTTTGCCTGTGTACAAAAAAGGTGATAATGCAATTCCTTTCCGTTTTATAATTGATTTACGTGCCATCAATAAGATCGTCACTCCACAATTTCCAATTGTGCCTGATGTGACGACGATATTGACTATGATTCCGGCTTCAGCTACTCACTTTAGTGTTGTAGATCTAAAGAATGCTTTCTTTAGTATTCCTATACACAAGCACAGTAGATATTTGTTCGCGTTCACCTTAGGGGGACGCTCCTTCACATTTACCCGTGCACTACAGGGTAACACGGAAAGTCCTAGCATCTACAGTAGGGCTCTGAAAGAACAACTCGATAACCTTGAGTTGCCCTCTACTTGTACACTGCTTCAATATGTTGATGACTTGTTTTTAGCTGCTGACTCAGAGAGCGCTTGTAAGGAGGGCGCAGTGTTGTTGCTTATTCACCTGGCTAAACAAGGACATAAAGCTTTGCTTAAGAAATTTCAATATTGTTGCCAGGAGGTTGCCTATTTAGGCTATCTTCTGTCAAAGGAGGGAAGGAGATTGAAGCCTGAATGGATAAAACTCATTTCTAGCATGTCTGTTCCAAATACACAGATAGAAGATAGAGCCCTGATAGGAATGGCTTCTTATTGTAGTCAGTGGATCCCCAATTTCTCGTTAACGATTAAGCCGATGTTGGCTCTGACGAAGAAGGGCATATCTTCGCCATTAACGTGGAACATGGAGGACCAGCGTGCATTTGATTTGCTTAAGACTGCATTGTGCTCGGCACCGGTTTTGGGCACACCAAATTATGAAAAGGCCTTTGTGTTGTTTGTGCATGAATGTGATGGATGTGCTTTGGCTGTGTTAAAGCAGGAACATGGAGGGAAGAATAGGCCATCCGGTTACTTTTCTTCCGCCCTTGATCCTGTAGCATGCGCTTTGCCAAGATGTTTGCGAGCTGTCGCTGCTGCGTCTGTAAAACAGAGTGAGGGAATGATCCAGGGCCATGCTTTAACCCTGATGGTACCTCACACTGTAGATGTTCTACTGAACAGAACTCAAACGCAGCACCTCACTTCCGCACGGTTGACAAGATATGAATTGATCTTGTTTGCACCACACATCCAAATTAAGGGGTGTTGTGTTCTTAATCCGGCTGATCTCTTACCCTTTCCGCAAGGTACTGCTTGCAGTAACGAAGAGTCACATGACTGTCTTTAAACTACCGAACAAGAGACAAATGGTAGAATTGATCTAAAAGATACTCCTTTGAACAATACGCAAGGGGAGCTGTTTTGTGATGGCTCCTGCTTCAAACTTCCGGATAGTTCATCTACAGCTGCTTATGCAATCACTACGTTGAGCACGGTTGAAGAAACCAAGAGAATCACGCATAACTCTGCGCAGGCTGCTGAGATTATAGCATTGACCCGAGCTTGCAAACTTTCCCAAGGGCTTACCGTGAATATGTACACTGACAGTCAGTATGCCTTTGGGGTGGTTCACAACTTTGGAAGTCTTTGGTCAGAAAGAGGGTTCTTAAGTTCACATGGTACGAAGATCCAGCATTGCTCCCTGATAGTACGGCTACTCTCAGTGCTTGCACTCCCTACTCAGTTAGCTATTGTAAAATGTGCAGCGCATCAAAAGATTGTAGTTAATATAGGACAAGGGAATGCTTTTGCTGACCAGATAGCTAAACAGACTACCACTGATCTCTCTTCGGACATGTATACTTCAAGGGAAGCCACAAATGCCTGTACTATGGATGAGGGTATCGATTCTGTGCGGAATATCCAAGCTGATGCCACATTGGAAGAGTCTAAAAAGTAGGCTGAGAGCTTCGGGAAACTTGATGATGATGGGTGTTGGGTGGACAGAGTTGAAGGGAAATGGCTACTTCCTGACGCGTATATTATGATGATGGTTGTTATGACTCATGGTCCCGCACATATATGTGCCCGCAAGATTACAAAAATGTTGAAAAACGTATGGGTGAATGACAAAATCTCTAAGGTAGCTGAACGTTTTGTCCAAAACTGTATGATCTGTTTACAGCATAATGTGGGAAAGGGAACGCCAACTCCTAGCGGAAGTTTTGGTCCACCTTCTGTCCTCTTCGAGGTTATACACTTTGATTTCATTGAAATGGAACGATGTAATAACTTGAAATACACGTTAGTTGTCATTTGTGCTTTTAGCAAATGGGTTGAGGCTTATCCTGTCAAAGACGCTACAGCCATGACTACTGCAAAGCCTATGTTAAAAGACTATTTCCCGAGGTTCGGGCTACCAAGAGTCATCTGGTCGGACAATGGTCCACATTTTATCACTGGTGTAATTCTGTAGATATGCACGGGATTACAGATCAATAAATGGTTCCATTCGGCCAGACACGCTCAGAGTGCCGGACTATTGGAAAGAGACAACGGCATCATCAAAAACAAGCTCGCTAAGACGTGTGCCGGCACCAAACTAAAATGGCCGGACACCTTACCGATTGTGTTGTTATCCATGCGTACAACCCCTCAAACTAAGACTGGGCTCTCTCCCCTTGAGGTGGTTATGCAGAGGCCTGCTAATATCTGGAGCCTTCCGAAAAGTCGTTCACTGCGAAATGTAGAAAATGTACCTCTTTCAGATTACTGTAGCCAGTTGACTGAAAACCTGTATTTGATTTATCACCAGGTGCGAGAGGCTTTACCTGTACGATACGAGGGCCCCGGTCACAGACTACGACCAGGTGAGTGGGTCCTCGTAAAGTCTTTCGAGCAATCGTCTTGTCTTGCACCTGACCTTGCAGTCCTGCTGGTCACGCAGACGGCGGTGCGGGTGACTGGCCGGAAAAATTGGATCCATGCAACGCACACCTAGAAGATTCCACACCCAGTGCCATACGATACAGAAGAAACAGAACCCCTCATCAGTACTGCAATCAATGATCCCGAAGCAGTAAACAGCATTGAGAGTGCGTCAGAGACTCTCCCTGAGCATGTGGGGCCTGGGGAAACAGCCATTTTGCCTCCACACTCTCCATCAGTTTTGTTTCCCGAAGCTGTTGTTCCGGATCTAGCATCCTCTCTTGTTCTTGATACGTTGCTTCCAACGTGAAGTGACTACACGTTGTTCTCAGATCACTCAGTACCAGGAAGCACGAGGTACGATCTGCGACCTAGGAACTGGACCTACTGCACGGTTCGGATGTGCGATCGAGAAAAATCAGCAAGGGCTTGTCTTTTTGGCCCGATCTTTTGTCTATATGGGGATTCTGTTGGCTAAGGTTTGTGGAAGGACTAAGAAGACGCTCGGCCTGGAGGTCGCCAGCTAAAAACATTGGCATGTTCGTTTGAAGATTACAATGCCTGCCACCGCTACCGCTCGCACAGGACCGATAAGTGAACGTGTGACCAGCTGCGAAAAAAGAAAGTCTGTGACATGGGCCCCGAAAACGTACTGCTGTTTGTTGATAATGTTAATTGGTTTTATAATAGTTTGTGGGATGTGGGGGATGGATTTGCGCTAAACACCATTAGGCTAAGAGAC
The DNA here is from genome assembly GCF_040938575.1 of Ambystoma mexicanum. Lineage (NCBI taxonomy): Eukaryota > Metazoa > Chordata > Amphibia > Caudata > Ambystomatidae > Ambystoma > Ambystoma mexicanum. Next base: position 1,037,307,866 of record NC_090926.1, on the reverse strand, counting down.
AACAATCAAAGTACAGTATTTTAATGGTTTAGAATGAAGAACAGCCGACACGTGTTTCGACCATATTCAAGTATCATGTAAAATAGACGATAACATAATACAGCATATATAGCAATATAAGGTACAACATTAAATAACAGATATGTGAGACAATCACAAAAACTGACCTATTATTCGAGAAGTGGAAAAAAAACAATATTGGATGATCCAACATGAAAACATGAAAAAAATGTATAAATGAATGAAGGACATACCATATCCGGTGAGAAGGGTAGGACAGCAGTAATGGATCAAATTAACATTCCAATACAGGCCGGATTCATAGAAAAACATCCATCTCGTGGTCAGAATTTAGTCCACGAGCGGTACATCGCAGTAGACAGATGAGTTTGGCTTCCATCTGCCGCAATTTCAATTGAAGATTCCCGCCCCTTTTCCCCTTATGCGCTCTCATTAATGTAATGAAACGCAAATCAGAGGTTAAATCCAATTGATGTTCAGCCTGCCAGTGGACTGCTAGAGGGGATTTTGGTTCACACATCCAGAGACTGGTCAAGTGTTCTCTAATACGGATTCTAAGTTGACGTATGGTACTTCCCACGTAAAGTTTGCCACAAACACATATGATGGCATATACCACGTGAGTTGTTTTACAGTTGATGAAATCCCGTATGACCACTTTAGATCCAAACTTATCTGTAAAAGTTTGACATTTGGGATGGGCCCAAACTCTACCAAACATACCAGGGGTAGGAGGGGGGGCAAGTGGCAGCGGAAGCGGCAGTTCGGACGAAGATCAGGCACGTCCGGGTATCTTAACTCGCTCCAAAAAACGTTTGGGACAATAACTGATGCTGATTACTAATTTACTCATGGTCATGTTCCAATAGGTTTCCCATATTTATTGGTAATTTCTAAATCTTTATGGTAAGCATATCTTTTTTGTTTACACCATTCTATATTGACCCATATGGAACATTTGACACTTTTCCTTTGATGACTATCGGCACCACTACTGATCAGACTATATTTCTTGCTTGACACTACTATTTTGTACTTATGGCACTGTGCTGGTGCGTGACTTGCATGGGGGACTTGCGAGGGTGTGTATAGCATCAACTACACTTGAAGATGACACAGTATTGATTACAATTATGCTCATGTACATTCTCCATATCTTTGTTCTTTCTGCGATGTGCCTATATTGATCCATTAGTGCTGTCCTACCCTTCTTACCAGATATGGTATGTCCTTCATTCATTTATACATTTTTTTCATTTTTTCATGTTGGATCATCCAATATTGTTTTTTTTCCTCTTCTCAAATAATATGTTGGTTTTTGTGATTGTCTCACATCTGTTATTTAATTTTGTACCTTATATTGCTATATATGCTGATGTATTATGTTATCATCTATTGTACATAATACTTGAATGTGGTTTAACCAAACAGCCTTGAAGACGACACAAGTGTCGAAACACGTGTAGGCTGTTCTTCATTCTAAACCATTAAAATACTGTACTTTGATTGTTGTCTCTTAGCCTAATGGTGTTTAGCGCAAATCCATCCCCCACATCCCACAAATTGTTAATATAGTATCAACCTGTGTGGCCAGGTTGACCGGGATTAGACTGCTGCTCACACCACCCCTTAGATTTTCTTTCTTCTTTTAACTCCAATAGTGATAAATAGCGCACAGGTACCGTGTTGCGAGTCCACAATCCCTGTACCCTGGTTTTATAATAGTCATTGTTTTAGGCTTCTGGTATCTAGAAGAAGTACACCCTCTCGAGAATGTGTTACTGACTGAAAATATACCTACTGTTTCTACTCCTTTTGTGCATCTGCACACTCTATCTCCTAGGGATTCTCAGCATAGACAGAGATATCACAACAATACGCTATTACTCATCATGAATGCTACACATGCCATTTTTAATAGGTCCAACTGTTGGGTTTGCTCGCATTTCCTGCAACATGGGGATAAGGGGCTAGGTTGGTATATTCATCCTTTACCTTTGACAACTGCATGTTATGCTTCTCTTACAACACTATTCTTTGGTCGTTGGAACAATAGCATCTCAGGGAACTTCGATGGGACTAATTTGAATGTTTGAAAAATGTGTTTTTTACTCCCTTGGGATGCCCGCTTTTTGCAAATAGGAGTAAGCTCAATGTTGCTTCTGTTAGGCCTCCTGATAGACTGTCTCGTCCTTTCCAATCTTTGATTTCTTTTAAAATGGCTCCTATAGGCAATAAGGATGCCACGCCTCCTTCTTACACTGTTAACCATAGCCCCGATTCAGTTTCTTTCTGCATACAGAGGAATGGTACTCAGTCAATGGGTGATTTTAAAGGTTGCGCCAACTTTGCGAATTTGACTGGGGAAGACAGACCTTTTTATGTAGGCGAACCTTTCTACTTTGTTTGTGGTAATGTAGCATTTCCATAGTTACCCAGGGATTGGCAGGGAACTTGTTATTTAGGGATCCTGTTACCCGGGGTATTCATAGCCAGTACTGTAGAGGTTTCAAAGTCTCGTCCACAGCGGGACGAGAATGGTGACACTCCAGCACAAGTTCTGGGAGACGTAGCGAAATCCTCTGTGCCATTTTGGGGACAAATAATGAACTCAGAGGATATCAGGAGACTAGCGAGAGTACTGGAGAGAACCATCAACCGGACCACTGACATACTCTATAATATGACTCTAGAACAGAAAGCAATAAGGTTAGTAGCACGTCAGAACCGGATGGCATTAGATGTCATCCTGGCTGAACGTGGAGGGGTATGTAAATGAGTGAGGTCCGCTTGCTGTGTTTTCGTGCCAGATTCCTCCCCAACTATCTTCAAGGCAATACAGAATCTGCATGTCCTAAATTCAGAAGTGCATGTTCCCGAGGGAAACTGGGATCTCAGCGCTTGGTTCTGGGACTTCTTGTGATCTTGTGGATGGAAGGTACTTTCGGTCTTACTGATCATTTTGGGAATTCTGTTGTTCCTTTGTTGTTGTATACAGTGTCTTCCTGGTATATGTTCGATGCTAGGGGGATGTTGCGCACAGGGGATGGGTACGTTAGGACACAAGGTATACGCCCCAGATAAAAACTCCAATGAATATGTTCTGAAAGAAATTCTGGTAACCGATCTAATGGCGATTGATATCTCGGATAGTGATTCAGGGTGTGTGGACATTGAGATGTGGAATTATACGTATAGTGATTAGAAGTAGTTTAGCGCTTGGCATAGGCCAAAAGGAGGGTTTGTCGAACGGGAAATCATATTATATCCTCTAGATCGTGTGTATATATATTGGCCTAGGCCAAGTCGCTCTGCGAGGAAATCCGCGTTGCAAGGTCCTGACCTTCGATCTGTGTAACCCGCCATTTTAGGTTCATCTGCCATTTTAGATTCTCTCTATAAAGTCACCCTGTGTTCTAAGATGGTGGACAGTGTCGTTTTGAATGTAACATGGCCGTCTTGACCTCTGTGTACTAGTTAATGTCTAAACGGCCTGCAGGCCAAATGTTAGGGTCATGTACTGAGACCTTGTCCTTCATTGACCTGTGTATAAAGGATTAGCCTGTACCAATGAGATTAATCCATGAACATATATCGTACACAATACTGTTTGAGCATCTAATGTGAACACTTGTTTTACTATATTGTATAAAGTTATGTGCAGAGGCTCAACGCGAAATCCGAAGACACACTGTTGTTATTGTAACTTGCTTGCGAATATATTAAGGATAACACCTAAATGTATAGCTGCATAAATTAGGAATGAACTCGTCATGAACCCTAGCTCCTAAATTCATTAACCTGCAAGTGGGTTGGACATCATGTTTTGGAGTGTGTAAAAGGTGCGACTATTCTGATGTACAGCCCCACTCACTTCCCACACCGAACGGGCTGGTATTCGCTGTGGTGAACTGAGGGCCTGATAGCTATCCGATACTCTGTTTCTTTGAAAACTGTTCAGTTACTTTGAATAAAGATCTGTGTATCTTTATAACCTGTGTTTGGTGTATTTCCTTTTGAAGGTACTCAGCCTCGATATCTTCCTTTGCTTTCACAGTTTGGTTGGTTCTGCAGGTAAGATGCTTGTCCGCGATGGTTTTGCTGGGACAACAGGTAAGATGCTTTTCCGCGATGGTTTTGCTGGCTCTGCAGGTAAGATGCTTCTCCGAAATAGTTTCACTGGAAAACAGGTAAGGGACTTCTCCAAGATGGTTCCACTGGAAAACAGGTAAGATGGTTCTGAGGCGGCGGTGAGTGTTACGCTGCTTAGGAAGAATAACGTGAAGCGTTGGCCTGCGGGTGGGGCAGGCTTAAATAGCCTGGTCCTGGCTACGCCCCCTTCCTCTGCTAGATGGTTTCACCCTGCCACTCCCAAATGATGCTGCACGTGCAGCTTCATGGATTCCTATGGCCACGCCCGGCCCAGTTGCACATGGGTGATTAATATGAGATGGAATAACACGTGCCCAAGGAAAAAAGTGTGCAGAGCACACTTTTTTATGAGCCTGGCGCCAAAGGTGCCAGGACTGGGTCCAACTGGACCTTTTAGGAGAGGTGAACTGGGGTCCCTGTCCAGTGGCTGTGACAACTGCCTACCGCCTCTCCCGATTCCCCCGGTACCTCTCTCTCTGTCGCGGACAGTGCCAGGGCTTAGCTCTTGCTTGGGTGTGCTTTCTCATTCTTCTCGCTCGTTTGATTCCCATTCTTGGTTCCTCGTCGGGTTACTGCTCTGCACTCACGCTGTTGGTAGGAGGCTTTCCATGCTTTGCGTACCAGTGATCTTGGCATCGTTGTTCGGGTGCCCTGCCTACCCCGCTGTATTTGTGGTTATGCCACCACCTGATAGCTCATCCCTCTCTCCTTCCTCAAGTTGCCTATCTCGCATCTGCATGCACCGGACCTCCCGCATCTCGCACTGGGGTTCTCTACCTTGTTGAAAGTCGCAGACTCTGCTCCTTGCCTGTGCTCCACCCTCACAAGGTGTAATTATGTCAGGGGACTTCCCCTGCGCACCAGTTTCTCCTCCTTCTCTCCTACTCGTTCCAGTTAAATATACATCTCTTGTCTTGGGAGGATAGCTCAGGGGCAATGCTCTAGCCTTGGAAGCAAGACGACGTAAAGCAACACAGGTTCGATCCCCGGGTCTGCGCTAAGAAACCTCTGGGTATTAAGCACATCATAAATACCTAATTACAATTACAAGTTAACAAGACATCTTTGTTTTCTTTTACAAATGGATTTCCTTTTGCATTGCCTTCAGTCAACAGTAAAGATGCCACATTATTTGTTCCAACAGGCAGTCTCATGTATGCGTCTAAAAATTACCCTGCACCGGTCCTAGGTAAAACACAGGCAGTTGAAGTCCTCAGTGTGGGATGTAGCTATAACATCTCGAAATCCATAGGACCTAGGACTCCTAGCCTACAGTGGAGAGTTGCTCTCAGAGGATTGGTTCATCATTGGCTGGAAACAGAGATCGCCAACCCAAAGAGGGCAGTGGTTAAGGGTTTTCCATTAGTGGATTTCAGATGTTTATAGGGTCGCATGTCATAATGGAAAGCGGAGTACAACCCACAGACATCACATGAATATGTTTTCATCCCCTAGCAGTGAAAGGTGCTGGGATAACCACTAGTCCCATACAACCACATCACTGGGTTTCCCAGTTACAAGGTGAACAATCTGAGGATGTCTTTTGTAGTCTCTGCAATGTCTTGAGGAGAGGGGTTGCAAGGACAGTCGCTCATGGAGAAAGGCAGCTCAGGCTAGTAACGATTTGCAAATGTATCACCTTCAAAGAAGCGTTGGTCAGAACACTATCATACTTGACAACTAAACTCCACACCTCTGATAGTTCTCGCACCTCACATAGTAACTATTTTAAAAAGGCAAGAATCCAAGCTAGCAATAAAGAGAAGATTCGCAAGCAGTCCTTCTGCTGCCAGGCTCAGACCATCTGTAACTCAGTCCCAGCAGAGACTCAAAAAAAAGACCCCACTGGCCCGCAGTTCGGCGACACTATAAAGTGCTTCTTTCAACAATACCTGCCGGACGAGCAAAAATCCCTCTCTTTCTCCAGCAACAGTACTGTGCTACTGTATAAAATGCCAAGCCCAGTGCTGGCACCCTCCTGTTGTAAAGCAACCCACTGCTCTTGAGCTTGGCTCACACTATAAGCAATGAAAGAAAAACATTCAAATCAAGTACTCCAGTGGGTACAGTAGTCTTGCTGCCAGGTGTCGGGAGATGAGCATCTGCCTTCCAGCAGGACAATCGTAGGTCCACAAAGGACCCTACTAGCACTTCACACCTGATGTCTGCACTTACTGTTGCACTTGCCACCAGCTGGCTCCACTCTTTACTTATTACTTTTATTTATTCTACTGATCACATGTACTGTACTGTCCCCTTTGCCTTCCCCTGCACTTGCGCGAACTGAATGACACCTGGCCTCTTTTCCCCCTCCTTTGCCTCGTCGCGCCTTGGAACACTTGTGTATAGGCGCATTATAAATGCCATATCATATCACAAGCCCAAACAAATCCAGCTGATCATCTCTTTTTCAAGCTTTCTTATGGAGCATCCTGAGTCCTCCAAAGATGGCAGCAGCACTTAAGAGCGGTTCCCAAATACGGTGCTTCTAGACATATAGAACTAGAGAACATAATAGCTGTAATTGGGAATACAAGCTGACAAATAAGACCACCATGTCCATTTATTTATTTGAGATATATAATAATGCCAGAAGCCGCTTCAAATCATAGGGTTAAAGGGGGTGTGCGAGTCTACATATCTCTCAACCTTTTTATTTTCCAGGACAGGTGAAATCAGATTTTGTCTTTGGCAACTGAGAGCCCATTGAGGTCTATGGATGGGTATCTGGCTCAACATGTGTGTAAACTGACTCTATGGAGGTGTGAGCTGGAAGGTGTTGCCACATTCCATGTGTCTAGTTCACTACAGTGACAAGAGGTCAGAGGCATATAGAAATAGAGCAATCAGCAAACAAGAATGGGGCCACCATGTTGGGCCCCTATAAAATCTTTCTCTTTTGGCTCAAGGCTCCCTTTAATTTATGTATCTTTTATAATGCACTTAATAATGGACACCAGTCGCTAAGCGTGGGATTGGGATTTTACCCTGTGTTGTTCTGTGTTGTCTTGCTTCTAAGACAAACGTGTTGCCCCTGAGCTATCCTCCCAGCCCTTGCCTGATAATCAATGTTCAAAAGCTACAGGAGCAACCCACTGGCTGCTGTGCTGAAAGCATCCATGCGAAGGCAGCTTAGCAGTGGACTCCATCCATGTAAGCTTCTTGGATCAGCCACTGTGGCATGAGAGCGACATTCTTTTGCCAAGGTAGTGTATTCGCAACTGTTGATAGGCGGTTATCAAGGTTATCATCTTAGTTGTTTATGGTAATTAACTGCTGACATATTTTACCATGTAAATAGTGTTTGAACTTCCAAGCATAGTAATATAGAGCACAATACAGATGCAGTTTTAAAACACAAAGCCTCATCACGAGTTGGGCTGTAGCCCTTAAATGCGGTGCTAACGGTGTTACTGACACATTTTTACTGCTCTGCCCATTCTCAGGGAAATTACCACCAGCGGTATTACTGTGCGGTAATTTGACCCAATGGGGAGTAACGTTTAGCTCCCAACCCATAATACAGCGGTAATACTGCCATACAGGTGAGTGAATGCAAATAAAGTTGAGCAGTATCCCTATTGGGATACCACCTAACTCGTGGTGATGCCCAAAGTTTGTTGTGCCACCTTATCATTATGTTGCACTCTTACCCTTTTTGAGAATGAGAGGACTTGTGATCTCATAGCTAATAGCCTCGTGCGAAACCAGGATCCCTGGCTTATATCCTAGCTGCTTCTCCAAAGTATGGGTCTTATTCCAGGTTTGGGGGTAATTCGGTGATAATTCTACCTATATTTTGTTAATGTATTCAGTAACACATTCTAAAGCCACGCGTGAGCCACAATAATGAGATCTGTCCATATGTTTCCCATCTACTTACCACATCTACAAGAACCTTTCTTTTTCTATCCACTTGTAGATAGACGTCAGCGCGGTCTAGGGATAACTCCAATTTAGGCAGGAAAATTTAGAAAATCTACCTGTCCTGGTTTTTGATCCTCTCCCCACTTGAGGACAGATGTAGAACTAGTGGGAATAGTACTCTCGCCTCACTTCTGGTTGAATGTTGAATGTGTTGCACCATATATCTAGTAGGTGTTTTGCCCTATTATCGTGTTAAAAGTGTTTGATTGGCAGCAAATGTAGGAATCTGAGGGCACATCTTACGTGGTCACTATTCCTGAGATCTGGGACGTACTGACCTGTGCCGTTTTGTACAAATTGGAGTTGATACAGAGAGTTCATGGGTATACCACTCTAGAGCTGCAACAGTGGCCCAGTGTGGGGGGAACCCAGCCCACAGCTTGTCACTTTTGTGTCCAAACTCCTACAACGAAAGTGCTACCTTGCGTGTTAGTGTTCATGTGTGGGATAAAAGTCTTTGTGAAACTACACATAATTTGCTATCTTTGGAAGAAGATTTACGTGACAAGCCCAAGACAATGGCCAATGGAACAGCAGATCAACCGTGCTGCTTTTACCAAATAACACCACCAAGTAGATCATTTCAATCTATTTTCGGATGCTCTCCAGACATTGAGTTCCTTTTTTGTGTGGTAGAATTTTCTCTTTTTGTGGTTGAAGATAGAGCCACCAACAACCACGTTCTGCTGCAAAGTGGTACACCAGTATTTTAATGTGCTGGTGGCCAGAGTGTAAAACAAGGTGTTCAGCGGGAACTCGCACTGTTTTTTCAATACGCGGTAGAGAATGAAAGGTGAGAAATCAAAGGTAATTCTCTTCATGAACAAGAGATCCCCGAAAACCATGACATGGAATGTGGGTGGAAAACTCTTAGTCAGAGTGGACTACATTAAGTACCTCGGGTGCCCCGTCACCAACACCTACTCTAAGGAGTGTTGGAAACTCCTGGTCAGGGGCAAGGCTGTGCCACTGTTGGCAAAAATGAAGAGGGGATATAGGCAATTGTGTGACTTTTCCCTAAGCCCTCTCTAACAATATTGCCTTTTCACTGTGGAGCATACCTCACTCTACTGTTTGGATCTTTGTCCAGGGTTGGGAGGCGGAGCAAACCAAAGCATCTGGGGCGACTATCACAAAATTTAAGGAAGAAATGGCCGAACTTCTTACCTCGATAGGGTCATCTACTGAAGACCTCTGTCATAACCTGGGCATTGTTAGAAACAAACTGCACAAACATGACTGGGTGACCTCTGCAGAACAGGTGGGGAATTATAGTTTGTATGCTGAATACAGCAAATTTCTCACCAAGATAGAGGTGCTCCCGAAGTACATACATATCTTCCCTTACCCTAAACATAGGACAACTTACCTATGTTTTCGGTTAAACCAACTTCTGACTTTGGAAAGGACGTGCAAATGGGGGCAGGGCACGACAATCCAGTGCTGTAGATTTTGTGAAAACACGACTTTCAAAGAAACCATCAAGCATCTGATGGTCGATTGCCCGGCCTGAAAATAGAAAGGGTCAAACATCCGGGGATGGAAATTGTCAGTGAATTTGTGTGGTCCAGCCTGATGATTGGCCAGGTTCAGACCCGAATACTGTGCTTAATTGGTTTCTTGACCAGTTACAAAAATAAATTATGGAGTTATGATGAAGTATACTGATTGACCTCTCTGTCTTTTCCTAAAGTGCCGTTTTAAGTAAATTGATTTAAGTAGTTTATTTTATGTAACTGGTTGATCACTTAATATTTGCTTTGTATGAGAATGATAACTTGATTTTGTTTTGTTTTAAGTGAAAGGTTTATACTTTTGTCTGAACCATAGCACTTATATAAATAAAAAGTAAATAAAAATAAAAAAACAAGGTGTATATTGAGAGGAGTCAGGAATGAAACTCGGACACAAGTTACACATGTTGTTGGTTAAAGACTTTTGTTAAAATAAATAGGTAGGTTGGGAAAAAGGCCTCCCTGACACTGCTCTAAGTGGAATTTCCCTACCTATACCAAAATTAAGGATCTGTCTGTGTCAGGCTTTCAAAACTGTCCTTGTGTCCAAAGGTTCTATTCTGACCCTCACATTATAAGCTAAACAAAAAGGTGAAAAGGGAAATGGCTTTGACCTTTACTGCCTTTTGAAAAGGTGTTCATAAAGAAAGGACAAGTAATTCCAACTAAAAGGTTCTTCATGGATAAAGAGTCCTTGTTCCAGAGGGTGACTCATTCCCCCCTGGACACTTCTTTACCACAAACAGTTCTTTATAAAAACAGATCCTTGTGTCTTGTTGGGCCCCCAGTGGCACTGTCACACACAACGTTCTGTGATTCTATTCACTTCTGAGTTCTATGGTCAAGACTTTGCTCCAGCTTGTCTGGCCAACACAGTCCTAATATCCTTGCTAAGGACCTCTTGTTTCCACACATTTGCAAATTGCCCAGTATGCTCTCCTGACAGGACGTCTTACGTTCATGCACTTGAAATTGCCTGGTAAACTTCCATGCCATGACTTCTTGCACTTCACACAGTAGTAACTGCCTTGTATACCCTCTTGCCAGGACGTCTGACATTTATCTACTTCCACAATTGTGCATTCACTTGGTTGGATAATATATCTTCTTGATATATTATTCACTTCTGTGCTTCCATATATTTGCATCACATACATTCACATACTGATAAGGGAGTTGGTTTCAATTCACTTTCCCTTTTTACAATGAGTCTCCTTAGTTTCTCTTGTTCTCCAATCTGCTTTAGTATTATTTACATTTGGCATGCCCGCCGATACGCCCCAGGATCCTCACTGCTGGGGTTGACTAAGCGCTTCTTGTTGGCAACCTTTAATTTCCCATAGCTTCCCTTCAGCACGTTGGGTTTGATTTAGTCTCTCACAGGTAATGGTCTTTCTGCGTCGTTGAAAGTCCAGGAGTCTTTTCCTGTTTCCCAGCATCTCGGCAGTGCATGCCCTTCTCACAGTGTTTCCCTTTATCGTCTGCTCTGAGCCGTGCAGCTCTGCCACACCTGTTCGGACCTTGAGCCTCACGGAGAGGCAGACCGTTCTCTTGTCAACAACAGCAGCCTTTGACATTGAGCTTCCGGTCTTTAAATATCCCAGGCATAGGTGTTTTCGGCCAACAGCTAGAGCGCTCGCTGAGCATGAAGCTTCTTCCGCTCTGCACTGCTCTTCTCTTCCTCGTCCCAGTATTCAGGGGTTTCTAGGAGAAGGAGTCCATTGTTAATGTTTGATGAAAAGAGTTTGGATAATCACTTTCAACATGACTGGATGATAAAGCATTTCTGGATGATGAATAAACAGAGCTGATAGTCATTTTTGTTACTTCCACTTGGTAAACCAGGGCTGGGAGTTTAGTTTATATGCTTTGGTGAAGAATCTTTTATATTCTTTCCAGGGAGAGGTGTAGAGGTAGGTCAATAGGCCATGAGGTTATTGGGTATGAGAGGATTATCTTCAAGGGCAAATGAGGGCTACCAGGTCTCATCCAATGAAGCCACGGCATCACAGCAGATGTTGTCTCCTCCTATGTGATCCTCCCACATATAGCTGCCCCCGGGATACCCTGGCCACATGCGAGGAAGTCACTGCTGGTGTATCAGTGATGACTGCATTGAATTCATCACTATATGCTCAACCTCAGCTAGTCTGAAATATATGGCAGCAGAGAGCATGTGCGTTTTATACAGCATCGTGTGTAGAGCCAGAGCTTCTAGTCTATCACAGATAGCAGCAAACAAGGCTGCAGGCATCACACAACTGAAGGGGCATCCCTACTGGTGATGCTACCATTAGTGGCTGACGCGCAGTACACTTGATAGTGTCTGATTAGTGATGCTCTCATGGGTTATTGAAGTGTATACTGATGTGATGTCTAATACAGAGCCATTAGGTACTGATCTATAATGCTTGCATTAGTTCCTATTTGTTGAGGATGGGGTTGTGCCCCACTTGTCGCCGAAGGCTAGTGCGGCCAATACTTGCGGCAGAATAGTGCTCGGCGTTGTGAGTGCTGAGCCCCTTGGTGTGGAATGCAGCGCTCTGTCCCTCCCTTGTCTCTCTGCCCTGCTTGTGGTATGTACTCTGAGCACATTCTCAGCAGTGTTGTTGGAGGTTGGGCCTGTTCCGATCTTCCTGTGTTTGCTTTGGACAGGAATGAGTCTGCAATTTCTCCAGAAATAGTAGAGTAAGCAAAGCCTAGGGTTTAATTTCTGAATCCGACACTAGGGGATCCTTGGCTGGTCCATGCTATTGAGGTGCAGGCCATCGCACCCTGCCATGCCCACAGTGCGTCTGAACATGCACTCACTTGTGGAGCACTGTGTGCCTGAACCCGCAGTAAAGTGTGCACTATAAACGAAGGCTTGTGAGGAATGTGCGCGATCCAGCCAAGCGCATGACCAGGGCCATGCCTGGCAAAGCGCAGTTTCATGAACATTGCCATGTTGGAAATATGTGTCATTTTACAGTTATGCAAACCTTTCCAGGAGCATTTGTAAACCCGCAGAGCCCAGTCACACATACACCCTGCCGTTCTTAGAGCTTGGACACCCAGATAGAGACTCACTCCTTGCTGCTGCACAAAGACTAGAAGCCGACGCATGTCAACTGCACAGGTGACAGTTCTATTTAGCACCTGCCTTTTCTATGGGTACCCCATTCCGGCCCACAGAAGGTTTTTCCTTGTACAGTTTTTTTCAGCAGTGCTAGTTTTGCACTGCAAGTGCTCTTATTTTGCTTATCTTTACACAAGTTTTCTAAAGCACATTTTAAAGGCACGTGTGAGCCACAACAATGACCTATGTCATCTACCTACTTAACACATCTACAAGAATCTTTCTTTTTCTAACCACTTTTAGATGGGAGGCACATTAGCGTGGCCTAGGGATAGCTCCAACTTGGGCAGGGAAATTTAGAAAATCATCCTGTCCTGATTTTTGATCCTGTCCCCACTTGAGGACAGATGTAGAACCAGTGGGACTAGTACTCTCGCCTCACTTCTGGTTGAATGTTGAATGTGTTGCTCCAAATATCTAGTAGGTGTTTTGCCCTGTTATCTTGTAAGGCAATGGTGAACATGTTTTATCATTGCCCAGTGTCACCTTTTAATGTATGTGCAGATCCTGCACCACAGGCTTAGTCCAGGACTCCCAGGCGGTATCTGCCTTTTCTTTCTTACATTTTAATTTACCTTCCCTCCTTTGCATCATTTTCCTTTCCCTTTCTCCCTTTCTTTCCATCATGCTTAGTTTCCATCTTCCTCCCCGCCTCTCTTTTGTGTCTCCTTTCTTCGTCAATACTGTTTTATTTTTTAGTTTCTTTCTTAACGATTGTAAGGAAGGCATCAGATGCTAGTAGAGGCTGTGTGTCAGGTGGCAGGTCTTCATTGTAAGCTCTTTCTCCAGCTTTGCCCCAGTGGGGGGGGGGGCGGGGGCAATTGGAGGTTTCTGTGTTTCTAATAGGAAATAGCCTCTGCAAAAAAACATGTGTGCAAAATAAGCACAGTGAAACATACATGTTTTGTGATAGGGTGCATAATCTGCACCTGGTCCGATTTACTATCAACCCAAAAAAAGCAGTACAAACAATAGTTTGTGATCTGGGCCTAAACGTTTGGCTTCACCAAGAACCCAAAGGCTGAATAGCACCCTGCCTGAACACAAGTCACCAATTCTAGTGATGTGTCCACGCTGCAACACAAAATTTCACTGCAGGGAATTTCACACAATCAACATTCGAGAAAGTGGAGTCTCCAACGCCCAGAAGAACGTGCCCATGCCACTACCTTTTGAGTTACAAAAGGGTCTAGTAATGTTGGGGACGAACGTCCTTGATTTAGATTTCCTTTCTATACCGGCGGCAACAGCCATCTGATGGTATTACCAGCCGATTTGTGTCGTAATACTGAAACTGCTGGAATTACCAGCGCCGGAGTTGCCAGCGCCGGAAAATAATGTCACCGCCAGAACAGGAAGTTTACTGGTGGCAGTGCTTTAAGTGGGATAAGAAATTGAGGGGGGCCCTCATTTGGGGGAGTGGCTTGCCTGATGGGCGTGGCCTAAAACTTGAAGGCGTGGCCTAACGAAAAGCATGTAAAAATGAACAGAGGTGGTCTTGTCTACACAACTAAGCGCATACTGCAACACTGCTGGTACAACCAAATCGTGTGGTCCTGGGCAAATCATTTAATTGCACTGTTGAGGGTGAGGCTTTTTAAAAAGAGAGAAAGTTGACTGCTTAAAATACAAGCAGTCCTTGTATTCGGGGAGGTTTCTTGAAGTGTGGCGCATGCTAACATTCATAATCTTGTCTGGGTGTAGTCAGACGTTTGCATCAGGGAATCGTTGTAGTTTCAACACATGAACGGATTTGCAAAATGGGCAGGGCTGGCACAAGGACAACCTGTTGAGTTTTGTTAGTTTGAGTGCTAACACAGGTGCAAGTATAGTCAGAGCCAAGAGCAGCCACGTTTCGTCATTGGGACAATTAGCAATGCAGAGGCAATCACCCAATTTCTCGTTTTAGTGGCAACGAGAAGTTAGGTATTGTGGTGGTGCTTACAAAAGTGCAAAAACGGACTCTGACCCAATGAGAAACACAACTGCTGAGCAAGGACCAGGGGAGGGTCAACCACTGCAATGGCTGCATCCTTAACTGTGTGAAACGCTGTAAAATTTAAAAATGCATAATTATGTCAAAAGGGCGAATTACCGGCGAGGCCACTCAACACTGCCTGAAGCAAGTCTCACTCACCTCCAGCCGCGATATCAGTGAGCTCCTCCTCTGCCCCCCACCCCTTCCCGTCATGGGGTTAATGGGTCAAACATTAACACCTTTTTGTCTCCACTCCTGTTGTGCCTGTTCCTCTCAGCACAGGGAGTGGAGACATAGGGGTGTTAATGGTGGGTGGGGACCCTGAGCTGTGACTAAAACAAGTGTCAGCCAGCCCCAGCTTCGCGCAAATTTGAGCGAAGCTGTGACTGCCCTGCACTTGTGTCAGTCACAGCTGCCTGACTTTTTGACGGCGCGCTCATCTCCCGTCACGGCTGCAAGTGGCGGGACCGGAGGGCCCCGGCAGGGCCCCAGCTCAGCCTCACTTTTTGGAGACTGCCGGGGCCCGGCCCACTTTAAGCACTGACTGGTGGCTATCTTTAAACCTCAATCCACCCCGATTCTCCCATTTCTTATTTCCATCCAGTTCAAGAAGAGGTGCCAAAGAGAATGTCCCAGTAAAAAAAGTCCTGGGTCCCCGATCCCCGGCTCAGCAAGCCCAAATTCGCAGACGCAGAGCAGACTGCATTGGCTGATGCAGTGGTCGAACACTTTGATGCCCTGTTTGGCACCATGCACAGAAGAACAAGTGTGCAGAGAAAGTCTTTCATATGGGCAGGTGATGACATGGGTGACGGCTGTAGGGACTGTCCCCTGCACGACATGTGTGCCGACCTCAAAGCAAGATTACGCAGCCTCATTGCAAAGCACAGGATGGAGAGCGCTGCCACAGGAGGAGGAATGGTTGAACCCCTCCACCTCATGCCCTGGGATGTGATGGCCAGCTCCATACTCCACATTGAGGGCATCGAGGAGGTTGAGAGTGCAGAGGCTTGATCTGGGACCCAAGGTGATAGCGGTAAGTGTAACAGACACCATGTACAAGCAAATATTGTGTTGAAATGCATGTATCCCCCAGCGGAGAAGCACCAAATGGGCAAAGGATTGGTTCAACACAAGTCACAGCAAATGGCCAGTGAATACACAAGTGCCAGGGAATGTGGGTAGAAGCAGCCATGCACAAGCACAGTAGCCGAAACATGCAGCCTAACATATGGATATACAAGTGTGCCTAGTGTTTCCATGTCATGAATTGATGGACCACCACACATACAACAACAAGCCACCTTGGCAGGCCAACAAGCAATATGCAATCCCACCACCTACATTTAGGCGTATACATTGGAGCCAACACCCAAGTAATGAACATGAAATGAGCTGCTGTAGGACACACAATGTAGCATGAGTGTTATGCGAGCCCACAGACATGGTTCCAAGATGACTAACTACATGCTATTCAATTCCCAACAGGTACACAGTCCACAGACAGTGACAGGGCTGGACCATCAACATCTGGCACATCAGCTGCATCCTGAACCTGCTCAGGCCACATCCCTTGCCAGCAAGGCCAGACAGCAGGGTGGGGCTACCAGGCCCCCTGTGCCACCATCTGCACCAGCACCACCTCTACCACCATCACCACCTCAGTCACCTCCAGCCACTACTGCAACTGGCACACCAGCAGTACATGTGACGGTCGCTATCCCCAAGATAGTGCTTAATGTCCCCTGTCAAGGGACACAGTGCTGCCATCCCTCAAGTGTCCGGTAGTGGCCGGGCCCAGGCACACCCACATCACCATCATGGGTAGTTCAGCCACCACGCCATCATGGCAGGGCCCATGTGCCGACGACTCATGAGGAGAAGAGGACGATGATACCTCCTATCCATCAGCCTGCTACAGTCCCGGGTCCAGTCCCGGGTCCCTGCAGAGCCCTCCGCCTGTGCCCACTTTGTCATCCATGGAGGCACAGCTGCTTACCATTGAGGTACACCTGTCTACCATAGCCGAACTTGCATGTTAGCTGCACTAGGTAATGCGTGCAATGCACGAGTACATGCAGAGGTAGAGCCATAGGTGTCACGCCACGGGAGCGGTTTTCAAGAAACCCGCTGTTCACCAAGCGTCTCGCTGAATCTGATGTAAGACAGAAGGGCAGCAAAAGAATCCTGCTTTTCCGACCGAACTCACGCAGAAGGGCTTGGAAGTTACCTTGGCAACGGTGGAAGCCGTTGTCAAGGGGAGGGAATCGGCGTCCAGGAAGGAACCCTTAGTCACATGACTTCCCCTTCTTAAACTCCGCCCTGTCCTATGCTCATCGTTCTCCAGCCCCTAACTATTCTGTGGGTGGGAAGGTGTGGTTATCTACAAAAAATCTACACTTGCCAGGCAGAAGGGCCCTCTTGCCTCGTTATGTGGGTCCTTATTCGATCACTGCATTAATTAATCCGGTGACGGTGCGTCTGCGCCTTCCTTTGAAGTGGCGGATACATCCGGTATTCCATGTGTCCCTTCTGAAACCTTTCTACCCAAACACCTCCCTGCCTTCACGCCCGCTCCCTCTAAAGATACAGGGAGAGGAGGAATATGAAGTTCACAAGATCCTCTCTACTAAGGTTTCCAAGGGTGTTCGATGGTATTTCGTTGATTGGAAGGGTTATGGGCCAGAGGACCGTACTTGGGAACCCGTGGATCATATCCATGCCCCACGCTTGATTGCCGACTTCTGGGCGTCCCGGAGAGGGGGTCTACCTTTTGGGGAGGGTACTGTCACGCCACGGGAGCGGTTTTCAAGAAACCCGCTGTTCACCAAGCGTCTCGCTGAATCTGATGTAAGACGGAAGGGCAGCAAAAGAATCCTGCTTTTCCGACCGAACTCACGCAGAAGGGCTTGGAAGTTACCTTGGCAACGGTGGAAGCCGTTGTCAAGGGGAGGGAATCGGCGTCCAGGAAGGAACCCTTAGTCACATGACTTCCCCTTCTTAAACTCCGCCCTGTCCTATGCTCAGTGCTTCTGATTGAGCATTTCGGTTTACTGCTTCGATCCGTGCTATGTTGATTCTGCTTACGCTTTGTTCGGACCTGCTTTTTGGATTACCCTAGTCTGCCTTGGTACCTGGAACTTCTGATTTGTTTTCGACTTACGGCATTCGTCCCTGGATTCGCTACTTGCCTGTCCCCTGGTTCTGTCACCGCTCGTCTGTGTTTTCGATTCGGACTGGACTTTGGCTTGATGTGCTTGACCCTCTTGTTGTTTACGCCTTTTGGTTTTCGGATTTTCCTTGCTTTGACTTCCTTTCTTTATCTAACTCGCTTCCGTGGAATTTGAAGTTCTCAGCCTCAGCTGCACCGCGGGATCCTGCCAGCCTCCGCTGCATCGTGGGATTTGTAGTTCTCAGCCTCAGCTGCACCGCGGGATCCTGTCAGCCTCCGCTGCACCGCGGGATCCTGCCAGCCTCCGCTGCATCGTGGGATTAGTAGTTCTCAGCCTCAGCTGCACCGCGGGATCATTGTAACTTCACGTACGGTAACTAGTGCTTCATTTTTTTGTCTTTGTTCAGGGAAGTGGGTCACCTCAATCCATACTAGTAGATAGGACCTTCCCTCACATTGGCTGTCCAAGGGTTATTCCTACCTATACCAACTGTTAATTTACATAGCACTTAGGGTATTGGTTATATCATTTATTTTCTCAGTTATTCTGGTCTTTTCACGCAGTGGTTTCTGTTACGTGACATTTCCATGACTCCCGACTAGAAATCTATAGTTCTGGGTTTGCTATTGAAGTCACCTATTAATTATCGTATCTTTCTTCACAGCCACGAGGTCTCCAAGGATTCCGGTCTTTCAGTTAATCAATCTTTCTGGATGTTCCTTTGTACATTCAGAGAGGTATATTGATCGAAAGAATTCTTCCTCTACACTACGGGGTCAAGTTTATGAGGAAGAATTCTGACAATAGGATGGAGTGGTCTCTTGGCCATGCCACTGCCGCCATGGTCACTATTGCCCAGAGAGTGCGGAAGCACACTGACTCCCCCCTAGCCAAGGCGATTAACCAGGCAATTGAGGTAACCCAGCCGCACTTGCGGGCTAAGGGGTCAGAGCCCTCTACCTCTGTGACACCCTCAGAGGGCTCCCTACCTAGAACCCCAAGGCACCGCTCTCTGCACCTCCTAACTGGAAAGGAGCCGGTGAAGAGCCCCATGCCCAGAGGCACAGGCAATAACAGTTGGACACTGCCAGGATGTGTACGCTGTGTGTGTTTTGGGAGAATGTGTTGGGGGTGGGTGTTTGGGGAGGTTGTGTACTATGAGGGGTCAGAAATTAAAGCCGGAAATAAAGTTGTCATGTTTTTGGTTAAAGACTTTAATTAAATGAATTGGGTTTGGAAAAGGCCTCTCTGTCCCTGCACTAAGAGGACTTTCCCTACCTATAAACAAAAACTAAGG
Organism: Ambystoma mexicanum; assembly: GCF_040938575.1. NCBI lineage: Eukaryota > Metazoa > Chordata > Amphibia > Caudata > Ambystomatidae > Ambystoma > Ambystoma mexicanum. The sequence continues at coordinate 1,037,288,686 of NC_090926.1, read as the reverse complement.
ATTAGTCTGTGTCAGGATGTCAGAAATGAAAAGCCGTCCTTGTGTCGAAACATTCTATTCTGACCCTCACACTACAAATTAATAAAGTGAAGTGGGAAATGTCTTTGAGCTGATGTTTGGAAAAAGTGCCATAAAAAATAGCACAACTCCAAAGTAAATGTTCTCCAGTATAAAAAGGGCTTGGCTCCAGAGGGGGACTTCCCTTCCCCTGGATTCTGCAATGGTGTAACAATGTCTCTTGGACTAACAGTTCTTTGTGTCTTTTCTTGGCACACAATAATCCTGTTAGGTACAAAAGCAGATTGAACCTTATAGGTTCTTCTTTCAACAAAAGTTCCTTCTTTGTTCAACACACATTGCTTTGTCTTGCTCTTTCTCATAGGTTTGCAATTTGCCTGATATACTCTCCCGCCAGGACTTTTCTTGCACTTCCAATTGCTGGTATACTCTCCTGCCAGGATCCGTCTTGCACTCACAACTGCCTGATATAATGTCCTGCTAGGTTGTGTTATATACCTGCAGCTTCCTGGTATATTCTTCCACCAGGATTTCTCCTGCACGCACAACTGCCTGGTGTACTCTCCTGCCAGGACTTGTTATATACTTGCAGCTTCCTAGTATACTCTTCTGCCAGGATTTCTCTTGCACTCACAACTGCTGGATTTACTCTATATATCCTTGTATTGATCTCTGTGGTGTAAAGCCGGAGACCAGGTTGGTGTGAAAGTTAAATTATTCTTTTTAATACATTTCGGTTTCTGCATACCACACTCTATCCCTTACTCAGAACTGTGGGCTGGGATTGTATAAATTGGAACGGGAGTAAAGCCTATCAATAATTTAAAATATACAATATTCTACATTACAGGTGTGCATTTCTGAGAATCATTCACATGTTTTTCCTATACAAGTAGGAGATGCGCGTGGGCATTTTCTGGCATATCTTTCATTTGCAGAAAGAAAGGTTTTGAGAATGGGCTCCTCTGTGTCTATTTTATACTTCTAAACAGCACAGATAAGAACATCAATGCCCAACACAAGAAGCTGATTTGAGCAATGCATACATATTTGGTAGGCCAGCAGGGAGTGGCGCCAGGGCCTTTCTTCTGGGTGGGTTTGAGTCTGACAAAGGAAGTTTAACAGCTTTTTTAAGTGGTTGTTTCAGGTTTAAGTTCCCCTACTGCATGCCTTCATTCTGCTCTGCAGATGACAATAAGCGTGCCCCGAGATAATCCTCACCCCCTGCATTGTTTTATTTAGCATTTTGTCCAATAATCAAATAACATATTGAGACTGGAGGCATATACATATTCACTTCCGAAACAAAGCTTTGATAATTCTGTTGATCTAGGAGACTTGTATTCCATCAAGAAATAATTTAGAAATGTTGGGTAGCATGCAATATGAAACAGATAATTTCCCAATAATTTTTTCGCATTCCTTATGTATTGATTCTATGATCAGACAAGTGCACCTACTTCAGTGCATTATTGCTGCCCTATATTTCAGTGTCCCCATTTTTGTTTTGCTCACCCGACAACTACTTCTGGACAACCTTAGACAGGCATTTACCACCTTCAAAAGCATCTCCTGGAGCCTGTACAGAGCAAGAAGGATATATTTAACAATCCTCACAGAATTTACATCTAAACTGAAATCTGTTTTGCACAAAAAGAACACAATGAAAAACAATAAAAGAAGACCCATTGTTTTGCGTATTGTATTGCATTGTAGTTGTCATTTATGTAGTGCCTTTTACCATTATTATAATCTCAATGCGCTGGTGGTGGGAATGCCATAGGGGACCGAAGTTCAGAGTGTTTGAGGTCATGGAGTAAGATAAGAATGCGTGTGTGCATTTGGCCAAATAAGGCTTAGCAGGGCTGGCCAGGCTCTGGTAGAGAACAACCCATGCAGTTTGTCTCACCCACAGGTCCCCAGGGACCTGTCCTCCAGGTGACCAGGACACGGCCATCGCTTTTGGAACCAGTTCCTTGGATTGGACCACTGCAGGAGGATCACCTTTGAGGAGTGGAAGTGGGACACCGGATGGTGAGATGCGGTATCCCCTTCCCTGTAAGACCTTTTCCCCATTCTACCAGGTAGGATATGTAGGAACTCAACCCGCCACCCCCCTTCCTAACAAAAACACCTTCTCATGGACAGATCACTGTGAGCAGAAACCGACTAACACCAGAGCCACATACCTGACATGTCCCAATACAATAGTCAGGCAATTCCTGATCATTACACACACCCGACTTTCTTCACACTTCCCCACAGGGATAAAAGGCGGAGCATGAAGGCACACACTGAGCAAGGCAAACACACAAGGAAGCAGCAGTTCCAAGATGGCAGTTTAATACGAGGAGAAAGACGGCGAGACCAGAGAGGTTTGCAAGGAGGGAAGTGCCCTTGACATTTTCAGACCGTTACTTTTGTGAGCCTTGGAAATTAAGAAACCTAAGGACTGCAATTTAAGCTGAAGAAACCTGCATTGTGTGTCAGAGGTATCCGGGGCTCTCCTGCATCGATAACCAAGGTGGGGAGGAGCGTTTGCTGCCTTGGTACTGTTCTTGGCGGATCTATGTGATTACTAAGACCCCCAGAATTCGGACAGCCGAAAATTGTGACTTTTTTCTTTTTCTTTTTTTTTCAACCCCCTTTACACCACATATATATGCGGGGGGAGACTCACTGCATCCCCCACACCACTATTATATCCCATACCCCCCACATATATATGTGGTTTAAGGGGGTTGAAAACAAAAAAAAGTCAGAATTTCAGGAGTCGGAATACTGAGTTTGACATTTTGGGCCATTACCATCCTTGGTTCCTACAACAAAGCAGCACCATTAAAGTCGGCAGAGCCGGTGATTCTGGGAAACTGATACCAGACCGGCCTGTGTTAGAACCAAGGTCCAGAAATGGCAATATTGTAAGGAGAAATCGAAAGAGAACAGTGTGTGAATCGTATGTGATGAGCGATGTAAATATAATTGAATAACAGAGGAGTGGCTGAAACTTTGAAGCTAAGAAAGATACCGTAAACAGAGTGATCCGGCGCCACGTGGGTGCTCTTTCGAAGGTCTCTGTTAGGTATCCAACTGACTGGAAAAATGTGAAAAAGGAATTGCGAGATCAAAGTGGTCCTGCAACGGGTCAAGCTAAACCCTGTGCACATTCGAAAATGTTTGATAGTTAATACGAACTGAAATTGGTCTGACCCCGGCTGAGGGAGACTGATTGTGTGAGAGGAAGGATCTGAGCCCGGCTGAGGGTCCAGGGTGAAGAGTGAATCTTCTGAATTGAGTACTTGTAAGAGGAGAATACGTTTTTGTTTGTTTTTGTACATCAGGTCCTCTGAATCAAGAGACTTTGAGAAGTAAAGAGACTTGCGTACAGAAGGCCCTGATATTTGTAATTGAACTGTGTCCTCATGCCGAAGAAGCCAAAGAGTGTGCTATGCTTGATGAACCGCCATATCCCATTCGGAAAATGTGGGGAAGGAAGGCCAAATGCCTGAACATTCTGACATATCATTTTGAACATTTCTTTCTTTTCATAACATTATTCCCAACACTATTTGTATTTAGAGGTAAGGATTGGGAATAGGTTTTTTGGTCTAGGCCCTTTTATCTGACAAGACACTGTAAGTGATTTCAACTCAACACTGCACCTAAGTCAATGCCTAGCGTGGGATGCACATTGAAAACCCTTAATTATATATTTGTGTCTATAAATTCTTTTATTTCTGAATGATGTACCCTTATATAACGCCCCTCTCTTTGGATCCCCCCCGGTCTCACTGAACCATGGAGCAGGTTGTTTTGCAAAGTTAAAATATGTATTTTATGAATTCGAATAAGATATATGTCACACTTTTATGAATTTGAACAATATCTAGATATCACACTATTAATATTTATACAATGATCAGCATTGGGTGATATCACAACAATCAACAATCTATTTAATCAGAATGAGTATGGATAAGAAAAATAATGCAGCATGGAATAATACTTGATATGGATAGGAAAACAATGCAGCAGGGAATAATACTTAATGTAGGTTCAATCAAATGCAATGTCACTTTTTCCCCTTGCACACTACTCAATCCCCCCCAATATGCAATATAGAGATGGAAGGGGAAAACACAGGTTTCAGGAAATACACACTCAACAAATACAGTTTCAATCCCAGTTGCCCACAGCAAACTCAGAGAGAAACAGGAATGATTTCAAAACAGGTCAAAGGCTTTTGAATGGAGTTTTAAATAAATGGGAAAAACACTGAAAAATGGATTTGATTTACTAAATTGGATTCAAAACTAGTGGGAACCGCTTTGGATAGTTTCAGGTAAACACTAGCAATGATGGTTGAATGACTGGCAGATTGGAAACTGAATTCTGAGGTCGGATGCAAGAAATAGCTATTTTACATGTGATGAAATTGAGCCAAATGCAGATTTGCGGCAAACTTTTCAGCGCGCGAGAAATGCAATTGCGGCAAAACTATAAGGAGTTTAGATTCGTTTGAAAGCTGAGGATGTTAGCTTCCATTTGACACCTAGCATGTACGATTCAGAAGTTATGAAGGATTTAGTAAAGGTCAATTTTTCTCAAAAAGAGTCAAGATTTTCAAATGAACGATGCACTTTTGAATTACAAACAGGAATTTTCCTTACACTAGGGGGGCTATGAAGATGCAAGATACCCAACGGACATTGTATCACTACAATTAACAAAGGACTATATGGATGAGGGAAAGATTCAGAAAAACAAGAAAGAGATTCTACAATGCAGTCCTGGATATGATAGAATGGGTTGGATAGGATTACTTTAGGATAAGAGATTGGCTATGGACAATTCTATGCTAAATACTCACAACTATGGTTTTGGAATAGGCCCATCAAAGATCTGGTCAAAGGTTTTGGACTGGAATTCTGCTAGCCCACCGGACAGGATTTAGGCACTCGGTTCTGCACTCAGCACAGCACTCTGGACACTGCACGGCACTCTGGACTAGATCTGACGGGTTGGTTCTGGGTTACAGCTATCTGGTTACAGCTCTGCTCTGCTGGTCTGGATCTCTGGGTTCTAGCAAGTGTTCTTGGCAAGAAAGCAGAAACAGCACAGCCTGTTACGCTCACCTGGACCCCACAGGGGTGTCGATCGGACCCGACAGCTGCGGTCTCCGTCAACGTGATGCGTAGTGCAGAGATGACTGTCTGGACTGACCCGCCTAGTCTTTTCTGCTGGTCCCGAAGAAGTATTTTCCTGCAAGTGGAGACAGGGATTAGCCACCTGTGGGTTTTAGTGATGGCCTCCCAACTGTTCTCGCTCTCCCCCACTAATCACCTCCGATATCCCCTTAGTAACCTCACCTTATGTTTGTAAAAGATGAGCTCTCCATCCTGCGTGTCTTGCAGGGGCACGTAGATACCAGTTACTTCACTGGTTTGAAGGCGTTGGGAGAGTTCCGGTAAGCATTGACTCTGAAGTCCCAGGCGGGATTGGTAAGTATCAAGTTCAAAGAGTTCAATGTGCCCGATGTTCACTCTTATCCCCTTCCTTCCTTAAGTTGCAACTGAGTTCGTGAGAAGAAGGTCTCGTAGCTGCTGCTGGCGTTCAGGTAAGAGTCTGTGTTACCCAACCTTGTCCGGTAACTATTGCATGCGTTAACGTGTTATTTTTCTCCCTCTTTACAGATGCGGCATATGAAGATATGGAGAATATTACCACCGGTGGTAAATCAGGTAAGTCTATGGTGGTAAGAGGTATTTGTTGATTTCCTTGGCTCACCTTGTTATTCTTGTGCCCCTAGGTGCCGGAGTACGGTGAAGAAATGATGGAGACAGTGCCGGATCGAAAGATGCTGTGAGAACTGGTGAGTATGGCGTCGTGCTGGAACTGACGAAGCGACGCGTGCAGGACTGATGTACTTTCCAGGTCGGGAGATGAAATGGATCCGGAATCAGGTGAGGAATTTGAAATAAGTTTGTTTTCTAACCTTGTCCCTTTCTTCCTCTTTATTGTAGGAGCTCCGGATTCGAGGCGGGCGTGGCAGAGACTGGATGCTGGCTGCAGGCATGCGGGCTTGGCAGATGACTGGATGCTGGCTGCAGGCACGGTGAGAGTCACGCTGCTGGATGCAGAATAACACGAAGCATGTGCTGCTGTTCGGGCGTGGTTTAAATAGCCTCCAAAGTAATCCCAGGAAAGAAGTTCCCCAGGACCACACCCGAGTAAAAAATAGTCCCTGTAGTAAAATAGTCCCATCCAGGCCTCACGTTGGCTTGGATTTATTTGCAGCATGGTCTACAGAAGGTAAGAAAGGTCTATGAACCTGGCGCCTATGGCGCCAGGACTGATTTTTATTATGAGCCTGGTGCCTACGGCACCAGGACTGAACCCAGACAGCCCCTAGCTGGGGCTGCTGGGGTTTTTGTAAATGTCTGGATGCCTTCTCCCGGGGCTGATGGGCTTGATCCGGATGCCCGGGGGTAGGCATCATGAAACAGCCAGGCTGTTCAATTTTTGGTGTGCCCTTTGGAAGTCTGGGGAAAAATCAGGTTGCAAGATTTGAAAGGCCAGACAGTCCCAATTTATGTATTTCCCAAAGGGGTGGGTAGGCCAAATTATATGAAGCACACCCTCTAGGAATCTGATTGGTTAGAGTATTTCCCCCTCTCCTGATTTGAGAAGGAAATCTAGTGTCATAGTGATGCTGCAATTTTTAATTCAGGTAGTACCTCCCCTTTGTTTCAGTACAGTATATCTATTTTTTACATACATCATATTTACAATATCACCAACTTGCTAATAATACATATTCACATCACAGATTTAGTAGAACATGTACCTGTCCGAGTCCCATCTTCTTGAGAGTTTTGGTTCAAAATTAGCAGTTTTTCACGCTTTTGGTGGGGTACCCAGTGTCAGATCTGTCCAAATTTTTCTCCATACATGCCCATGACACCTGGGCATAATCCTGTGAAATTTCATATTCCTAGCATTATCACAATCACTACAACATCAACATTTTGGTAGTCCTGTCTCTGAACAGCGCACAGAGTACAGAGTAGTTTCAAACTGTGAGCAGCATTTTCATATTAACAACCTATAAATTACAGATTTTTACCAGTTTTACACAGTTTTCTATGAGTCTTTTAAAAAATATATATTTTCTGCAGTTTCAGATACACAAATCTGTCTAGTCCCGCCCCTAAGGTTTGGCTGGGCCAGAGCAGTCTCAGGCTGTCTTCCTGCTAGCAGTTGGTTTCTGTCAACACCCGAATTTGCATTTCCTTTCAGTTCAAGAAGCCTATTGTCTCTTTCCCAGAGCAGCAGAGCAGAATCTCCCCCCTCCATTAACATCCAACTGAGAATTCCTGCCCTTTTGGAGGGAAGAAGGGTGGTGTGTTTCTCAGTGGGGGAAGCCTCTTTGAAGTTTAGCTGAATCAGGGTACCTTACAGTAAATTGTGACATTGTTCTTTGTGAAAGTTAAAGTTACAAATTTAAAAACAGGCAAACATATCTTTAATTCCAGTCTTTTTCAACATAGAAATTAAATAGTGGAAATCTATATTGCTTTTGGTGGCAAGTCTCTTCTTTTCAATAATTTGATTTTAAGACACAAGTTTCAAACTGCCAGTATAAATAAATGACAGCTTTGACACAGGCGAGCAGCGGTACTGCGCCCATGTTCTGACATATTTTTCAGGCAAGCACCTTTTTGAATGGGGATATTTTTGTGATAAAATATGCTTCTCCTGACATTGTGCTTGTGGGGATTCCTTAAATAAAGTGATGTTTAACACCCAACAAGGATGTTGGATCTTTTCTGATGTTTGGGAACCACTTTTCAACAGCCAAGGAAACACGGATTTTAAAGCACTTCTAGGTTTTCCTTGCAATGCAGCACTGCTTTTTCAAGTAGTTTCATTTCACTCTGTGAACAGCCCAATGATAGGTTTTGGCAGTGGGGTCTCCCGTTTAACCACTGACATAGGCAAAATAGATTTGGCAGCCTATTTTTCAGGTTTTCCTGCACACTTCTCAGAGATTTTTAGTGCATAGAGCTTTTTGGCAGCCATCCTATTGTTTCTGATGAAAGCAGCGCACAGTGATGTTGCAGGGCAGAGCGTAGTGGGTCAGAACATCCCACAACACCACTAGAACTGTGTTATTATTATTTGATGGTCGTAGCTTGCTCCCATCTGTAGATTTAGGATTAGATAGGCGTTTATCATACCCTTTTTGAAGTTCAATAAACACCCTTGAACTGTGGTCAATTGTGTCCGTCTTACTGTTGATACCATGCCTTCCTTACAACGTGGATGGGTGCTGAGAGGAGTTAGGGAATGGAGTGTATGCTAGAAACTCACTATGTAATCAGCATGCCCATATTTGTTATAGGTGTTCGCTGCATACTGATGTCAGAGGTGTTGAAGCATAGTCTGTTGTATTGTGATGTGTGCGGCCAGTGTCCACTGTGTGGTGCATTGTACGTAACTAGCAGAATCTGTGGTGATTTGTTGTATGTCGTTACAGGTTATTCCTGGTGGATAGCAAGGCAAATATACCCAGATATTATGCGTGTACCGAGCCTTCTCAATTGTTACCTTACCATGGGTGGCCCACACTATAGCTCAACCATTCGCAAAACCCGCCCATGCCTCAAGTCCTTCCAATGAGATTCCAGGCTAGTTCTTGATTGCCTGCCCTGAGTAATGCACGATAAAACCCCACCATCGCCATGGCACAATTCCTCCGTAGACAATTCCCCCAGTAGATTCTAATCTGTCTGATTGCAATGGGGGTGTTATTCTATCACAACCACTTTGAGTGCAATTTGCCTGTTTTCCCTGTACATGCCAGGTGCAGTTAGTAATCAATCCTGTGACATTTCATAGTGTGAAAACAATATGAAGGCCTGTGTTTGAGCTGGTGGTGCTTGTGGGAACCAGGGTCATGATTGGTGTTTGGTAGTGTGTGTGGTCCGGGCCACCGCGAGTATGGCCAGCGCCACATGGTGGTGAATGTTCATATGCTCGGATTGGGAATTGGAAGGTTAGGGGCGGTTTTCAGGGTAATGCGACAAATAGCAAGGCGTTGAGATCTTTTTTTGAAGGACAGGTAGTGCTCGTGCGGCAGATGTGCAGAGGAAGAGTGTTCCAAATGGTCTGAGCTAGGATAGAGAAGGCCGAGCTGTCTACTCTGGTGGAGTGGTAAGGGGGAATTGTGAGAGGGAGAGCTGAGCCCGATCAGAGGTTTCTGGGGGGGTTGGTAGTGGATGATTTTATTCTGTAGGAATCTTGATCCTGTATTATGGAGGGCTCAGTCTGTAATGCACATGGCTTTGAAGGTCGCTTTTAGGCTAATAGGGAGCCAGTGTAGTACTATGAGGGCAGGGGTGATATGTTCTCTGGGTGAGAAGGCAAGGACCAATCTGGCTGCTATTCTACGCAGGAGATGATGATGGCCAGTATTGCAGAGACTCTTTGAAGATAGGAGAGTTAGGGAAAGATTTGCTTTATGATGCGTAAGTGGAAGTGTCATGTTCTTTATACGGAGTTGCGTTGGTAGAGAGATAGGTCTGCATCCACGGTGCATCCAAGATTTTTAACGGAGGTGGAGGTGGCAGGTGGAGTGCCCAGCGCTTGTGGCCATATAAAGGTTGGGGGAATCTGAGCAGTTTTGCTGCATATTAGGAATTCTGATTTGCCCGGGTAGAGGATTAGGTGGTTGGTCCGGGAGGATGGAAAGTGGGGAGACTGGAGCCTTCGGAATTTTCTAAATGATCTGTGTGTCATCTGCCTAGCAGGTAAGGTTGCGAGAGCAGGTGAGATCTGTCAATGGGCTTCGGTAGATTTTGAAGAGGAGGGGTGAAAGGGAGGCTCCTTATGGGACCCCATTTGTGATGGGGTGAATGGCAGAGGAGAAAGGTGGCAGGAGAATGATCTGCGAGCGATTGGAAATAAAAGAGGTGACACAATTAAGGGCGTAGTCTTTGATGCCTAGGGTAAGGAGCCTGTTCATGTGTATTGTGTGGTTTATAGTGTCAAACACTTGTGTAAAGGCGCATTACAAATGCCATATCATATCAACGGCTGCAAATAGATCCATGGCGGGGTGAGGGGAGAGGAGTGGGGTTGGGTGCGGTACGTCTGGGGCCGGCATGGCAGTGCGAGGAGTGAAAACTACGCGCTGCCATTCTCTGACCTCTCCAGCTTCAACTTTGGCTCAGCAATAGAAAAAAACTCAGATTCAACTTTGGCGCAGCAATGGAGAGTTACCTAGCTTTAACTTTGCCACAGCAATGGACAAACACCTAAAAAACATTCCGTTTCAGAAGTACAATGTACAATGAAAACCAGTTACATAATTAGGCTAGGTGCATATCCCAACCTCTTGTCAATTAACACATGTTTATCTGAGCTGCCGCCCTTGGCCAGGTTCACAGTTCCAGTGCTTTTTTAGTTACACTCCAGCCTCTGGGTATACTGATCAGTGATAGCTTTATTCAATTTAAGAGTACTCAGATTGTAGACTTTTTAAAGGTCGTGGGTTGGATGGTCACTCTGAAATCTAACTTGTGACTACTGGTTGTAAACAAAACTCTGAGATGAGCACTTAACTTTCAAGCTCAGTTATCAGCCTCGAAAAAAAAAACAGAAACTTTCACTTATAAACCAGATAATGCCAGCTACCAACCTTGCACAGCCTGATAACAAGAGGATTACCTCGTACGAGTTTGGCAAATATGGAGAAGTCTGATCTTCCAGGAAGGAAAAGCAGTATTTAAAACGAATACTGCCAAGATTTCTTGTACGGCAGCCCTGTATAATCAAGGGGGCTGGATAACAAAATGGGATGGATAAAAGAGTGTCCACAATCTTGATGGGAGGGTACCAGGAAACAGAGTAACTGTGAAGGACAACAAAGCATCCTGAACTTCTGCTATATTAATAATAATAATAAAAATAATGTATTTCTTATATAGCGCTACACACCCATAGCCACCTATGTCTACCATCTTGCATTTGAAATGCTATTTTATCCAGACTTATTCACTGTGTTATTCAGGGCAGTATCAGCAAGAATGATTTTGTTGCTGGTAATGACAGGTGCCAGTGAATAGACCTTTCAGGATGATAGAGTGCCAGATAACAAAGCTTCTGCTGAACAATAACATGAATAAGAGGAAAGGTAATAGGAGAGAGGCTTTCAATTAACTCTTTACAGTTCATATAAATAATGAAAAGGATACAGCTTATTTTCCCTGTTTCAAGCGTCCTGAAGAAGGCACATCATGTAAAAATGATCATACAAAATAAATGGGTGTTATAAGTATTCAGAGCGTTGTATTTAAAACCTACCCAAATTTAATAATACCAAAATTGCCCACAATTTGCCAATAACCTCCACTGAAATAGTATTTAATTGTCATACAGAGTTATTGTGAAAAAAGTGCTAAGATCCAGATAGCATTTTACTCGAGCAATAATACCAGTGGCGGCGCGATGCATGGTTCCGTAACGGCCTGGGACCCAAGTTATAGGCCCGCGCAAATTGAGAGCCTTAACAATATGAGAAGCCCCCAGTGCTGTCATCGGCCAATCAAGCTTGCTGCCATGGATATTATTGCTGTCAGCACCCCAGGGTTAAGCCCCAGTGCGCTAATAGATTTTGGAACTTTTTTTAAATTGAATAAAATGTACAGCAGCAGGTGTGCAGGTCACAGAAACGTTGACTGTCATAGAAAGATATGGCTGCCTTCCATTTCTATGACTCCCAAAGCGCTGCGGTGGTGCTTCCAGGTGCACCAGGAAGCAGAGTCCGGTGGAGTGAATTTGGGGCGTTTGGGGCAGAGTGGGTGGTGAGAGAAGACAGTGGTGGGCGCTCGGCATGGCTGGTGGAGGCAGACTCAGCGTAGGATGGAACTCAGCAGTGGTGAAGTCCTGAAAATGAAAGTGGTGGGGGGACTCATCAACAAACACCATGGGATGAGACGTCTCCAGAAATTAGCATATCAAGGTGAAATATGCACATTTCATTAAATTGCCTTTCCATAACCACCCAAATTGCACAGGATGAATGGCATTTGCCAGTCATAAAATCAACACACAAACAAAACCAAGAGAGGATATTTTCTTCTAATAGTGTTTCTGAAAACGTTCAAAGGTGTGCATGTTTTAAACTCCAAGAGCCAATACAAATGTTTTCTCGGGAGCTTGCAAAACTGAAATGGGACATTTAACCTTTAGCTCTTTGTTATTTTTCATCAGGTTATGGCCAGGTGTCACCCTTATGGCAGTGCCTGGCAAGCCCAAACTGTTGTCGTTGCCAGTGCGCCTTGGTTTCAGTTTGTCTCCCTAAGTTAAGGTGTATATGCCCAGAGGTGGGTGCCTTGATTGTTACACATTTTATTGTAGTAGTGAAGTGTCCGGCCTGCAAACCTGACCACTGTGGTTCGATCCCTGAGGTCGGCTTTAATTAATAAATTCAAAGAAGACATTCAGTGTTACTGATTTTAGCTGGGGTAGAGGGGGGCGCTGAGTCCACCCTCTGAAAAAGTGGATGGGCTCTGTACACCAGCGTGTTCCCTCGACTTCTTGAGCCCTGCAACTCAGGCTTACACCATAAGATTCAACCCACGATCCGCACTCCTGATTGGCAGACCCTTTCTCCACATGTGCTAATATATGGTAGGTTAATGAGACTAGCCAAATGAACATTTACCATAAAGTATTAGTGGATATAATTGCTTAACAACTTTAGATAGGTTTAATTGGAGACAATGTTTAGCTTCAGCTAGAAATGGCCCTGTATGCGTTTTTAAAATTCACAAAAAATGGCCCGTTATAACTTTTTAAAGATCACAAAAATGCTAACCCATTCAAGCAGTTAATATCAAAATGCTGGCAAGCGACAAACCCTCATGGCATGAGTTCAGCTCCCTTCATAGAATTGGCTCCAGCAGAGCTGCAGAGACAAAAGCAAATTACTGTTATGCTTCTTTCGTTATTATTTTGAGAGCAACATCTTCTACACAGGGTTTGTATTGTACTATGAGTTCGATCTCCTAAGGAGTTAATATTGTAAAAATAGTTGATGTTTTCTACAAATACTTTCCCTGATGAAGGTCAGACTGGTCCGAAATGCATTCGACAATACCTGCTGTCCCTGCTACCACCCCACCTATTGGCTTGATGCATTAAAAAGTTTATTGATAATCGGTTGTCTACAGAGTCTTACCTTTATATCAAGAAATTGTGATTTTAAATTGAATTCGCTAAGAACTACAGCAGCACAGGCTGCATGGTAGAATCCAGCACCAAGCGCGGTCGCCTTCGGTTTGTTTGTGGCCTACGGAGTTCTGCATTATGCAAATGCTGAGCTGGTGGGCACCTAATATTTGTTTGTTAACTTTAAAGAACAGTATTTAACAGAATTTACTGTTAGTTTGAGTAGTGCCCACCCCATTAGTATCTGTTCTCCAGATTAGTTGGCAAATCCTGCTTTACAGCACGTCAGTGGAAATTGTTAGGATCCCGATTTGTAAGCTCAAGGTTTGGTCTGAGCCATACTCGTACTATTATCTTTGTTGGAAAGCAACGAGAAAATCTTAAACCTGCAAACCCAGGGGGGTTTCAGATTGGTTGCCCCACGCCAACCCAATGTTTGGACAAGGTAGACTAAGTAGTAGAATCAGCAACTTTACCATTGCTTCTTGGTCTTCTGGGTGGCGTTTGACACAGGTGACCGGTCTGCCCTTTGGAGCCTATTCCATCAAGTGGCCTAGATTTAGGTTTCCAGAGTGAACCTGTAAAGAATGGACAGCTGTCATAACCTGTCAGGATGGCTCATGACCTCAACAATTCCAATGGAAAATAGCCTTCAGTGGTGCTTTTACCTATACGGTAATGGCAGGTGTAGGGCGCCATGAAGTAAAGCAAGCTCTGTTTATTAACAATAAATAATTAGATGGTTTGTACCTTTGCCTAGACTGGGTAGTACATTTCTATCACTGTGGCTTACTGTTGAATTCAGTGAATTGTCCTGTTGAAGATGGACGCTCTAATAATTCTCAAACTGAATATAGAAAAAATTTACAAATTAACTTTAAAAAGAAATCGTATCTGGCTGTTTTCTGCCATGCTAATTGTAATTCATTAGGAAGTTGGTCTTCAGAGACAGACATTTTATAATTAGGAGGAGGCCCAAATGTTTTGCATACTCTGGTTGGCTAAAATGCCAGGTATCCCAGCCAACCAGGTTATCACAGATTTCTGGCCAACCAATTGGAGCTCCCTTATTGGCTGAAATGTTTGTGGGATTTACCCACTCACCATGCTTCTTTGGCACTTCCGCCCTCAATTCCGTACCGAGCAGAAGGCTGATTATTTGCTAATTCCTCCCTCTGTTTCCTTGGCACTCGGTGCAGGTATTTCGTCACTCATGATAGATGCATCAAAAGCTTACAGATAACAGAATGACACCTTAAATCTAACATTATATGTGCTAAAGTGGCTGGTAATAGAGAGAAAGTGCCAGATAACAAAGCATCCTGGACTACTACTCTACAGGTACATTACTATCCACATGGGTAGCTAGAAGGGACTCGGCCACGCCCTCATAACTTTTAATGGCCATTATGCGCACACGCATACTAGCACCTCCTAACTTTCCCATACTGCGGACTTCAGTCCCTCGAGGGCTTCAACCAACAGCACTTTAGGACCATACCTATGGTGAAAGTCGCTATGCAAATGACCAAATGAAATGAAGTGAAAGGGAAGCTTTCTTGTCTAGACTTCCTGTGTTCACGTATCAAGCACGTTCTCACCTGGAAAGCTTCTCTAAAGACAGTGGCACGTTCCGGTTGATACGGCTTTCTTGATAATAAATTGCTGGCCCATATCTTGGAAGCAGGTGAAGAGAAGGATTATAATGAATATCTGGACACTGTACACATGCCTCACCGCTGGCTTCTTTGCAAGATCTCGATTAAAATCTACATTTCAGGAAACAGTGGGAAACTGGATGTAACAATTACACATGTGTACACATGGCATACTGTTTGACTGCGAGTGCAGCGCTCCTTTCCGGATTGTGAAAATAAAGCACAAGAGCCGGGGTGTTGATATATAAAAAAGATATTTCACTGGAAGTCACCTTGTCGCGCTTATTAGAAGGTTTGCGATAAGATTGCCAACATGTGTGTTCCTATGCGGCTTCTTCATCAGTACTCTGTGCACTGGGGGGGTTTGTGATAGGACATTGAAAAGGTGCAGTGGAGCACGGCAAGAAGGAAGGGGCAAGGAACAGATCCGAGGCGTGAAAGATATCTTGATATTTTATTAGGGAAATTATGATAGAAAAAGGATAATTCTGTGTCTAACAAACATGTCATGGCACAAGTGGACACACACATGTAAGCAGTTTTACTGAGCTCTGAAAATATCCCAATATTATGGTACATTTTATGAACAATCTCCATAATTTACAAATGCACGCATTCATATAGATTTTGTGCTAACTAGTCGAAGAGCTGGAAGTGTTTAGAATATGCATTGTGTTGTGTGTGAGACTGTTGTGCTCTTGAAATTGTGTGTAGTACACCAATATCAATTTTTGAAAAGTAAAAAAATATATATATTGGGTTTGATTTTGTTTATACAAAACAAATCTTTTATTCACAGTAACATGGGATTCACATATAAACATTGAATTTATCGTCCACTCTCATCTTTCCTTATTCCAAGTAACCTTTCTGGTGGGAGAAGGGCATGCACCTCACTGTATGTGGGATGCCCTCGGTGTAGACACTTGTGCCTGGCTCCATCTCTCCCCGCCTTTCACAATGAGCTGATACTCCCTCTCTACCCTAAAGGAGTTGCATGCCTATTCATTCCTTGCCGCTGTGCTTTTAGCATAAAGTTGTCTTTTGGGCTATAGTCCTTGATCTGAGTCTCTATGGTATTGTATTCCGTATTGCACTGGGCGATATTGAACCTCAGCCCATGACTTCCTGCAAAGTTCAAGCTGTGCCACTGCAATGTTTAGTGCAGTTTTACAATGCAACGAGGGGTCCGGCTGATAGGAAATCTGTTGATAATTTCAGGCTGTCGATTGATGACCTACTAGAGAACAGGGAGGATGAAATAATATTGGTTGGTGGCGATTTTACCCTGAAGCTGGGTTCATACAGGGATTAGGACCCCTTTGATGACGAAGATTATGCCATCTTTAACATTTAGTGTATTTTGATGTCCGACCCCAGGAGGGAGGGTTGGGGGTGAACCTCGTGGTCTATTTACATGAGACAGGGATAAGAACACTTAATGGGTGAATACCCCCAGATGGCCCAGAGAAGCCAACCTATAAGGGTGGCTTGCAGAAATGTAGCACCACGTTATGATATGATAAGCAGATTTGTCCCAGGTGGACGATGTAAGGATAGTTGAACGCCCCCAAAGTGATCACAACCCCCTAGTTGCGCTGTTCAACCGTGGACTAGTTTTTAAATCCCAGACACACTCCTGAGAATCCGGGTCATATCCTAAGACCAGTAGAGAGGAATAGGCGGGCACTCAAATGGTCAGCCACTCACTTCCCAAATGTTCTCTGTTCAAGAGTCTAAACCATAAAGGTGAGACCTCCTTGTGGCTATGTGACCGAAGTGAGATCTTCCAATCATATACCAATGTAATCATTCATTTTGCTCCCCTGCTGTCAAAGGAAACTCTTCCTAGGAGTAGGAATCAAAAGGCTCCTCCCTGGTGTAACATGGTGTGTAGAAGGGCTAAAAAGGAACTCTTGGCTGAAGTAAAGAAAGTAAACACCTGCAGGTAGCCCGGGCATGAAAAAGCAGAAAGTAAAGCTATGGAAGACCCTAAATGATGCAGCACAAATCATCGCAGGTATTGGGCAGTAATAGCAGAAGCTACTAGAGGTGCGCACCACTCATCAGCGTCCCGGAGTAATATAATCAAGGATGCTTGGGGCAAATATTTTGCTGCATTATATAAATCCGCACAGGGCTGTGATTTGTGTAGCGCAAGTCCTAATGATCCATCATTTAACTCGAGAGGACCCCTCGTGTAGGATCTATGACCTTTTCTCACGAGGAAGTCAAGGATGTGCTCTTGAAAGCAACAAACTGATGTTTGCCCAGTTGATGTATTTAAGCTGGGCCCTTGGTTTTGGTGCCAATCTTAACAGCTGTGTTCAATGCTGTCTGTGAGTCGGGTGTCGTTACTTCATCCTGGAAACAGGTAACACTGGTTCCTATTTTTAAGCAGGACGACAGAGGGGATCCATCATGCTAACGGCCCATTTGCCTGTTGGACTCAGCAGCTAAGTCATTTTGATGGTTGATCGATACTAGAACACTTCACTGGGCAAAGAAATTCTATCCTTTAGCTGAGGAACAACATGTTATTAGCGAGAGAATAGGAAGGAATTAACAATCTCTATACCTTCTTCTTCTAACCAGTAAGGTAGCAGAGGGACATGGTTTGCTTTTGTACTTAGCACTGATGGATTTGTCGTCAGCGTTTGACTGTGTGTATAGAGCTCAATTGTGGTCAATATTGAAGAGTAAAGGGAAGCCCTCTGCATTAGTAAATGTATTGAAAAGCTTGCATTCGGACCGCCGAATTAGGATAAGATATGAACCAATAGAGAGTTATCGGCTCTCTTTCCATCAACGTGAGGAGTACAACAGGGCTGTGTGCTGGCCCTACCCATCTTCAACTTATACATCAATGATTTGCAAGCGAAACTCAATGGCATTAGTGATGACCCAAGGGTAGCTGGTCATTCGTACCCATTTCTACTCTATGCGGACGATGCAGTACTGTTAGCGCAGACCCCAAATATCCTTTTCAGGTTCGCTATTATGGCCAGACAGACTTTCTGGGGATAACCTTTTCAGGTTGACTGACCAAATCAGCTCGAAAAGCAATAATTCACACAAAGCGAGTGAATGCTTCTATCTCTTGTTTTGCCGAACATCTTGTGCACTTTTTGATACAATACATGGCCCGGCTGATCAGAAGCAAAAGAGTGGAGACCATGGAATATGGTGTCGGAATGTTGGGTTCCACCAAGCGGTGTGAAAATAAGTTTTTCTGAGAACTATTAGGAGGCCCACAAGGTGCCCGGTCCTTTTCTGTCCACTTGGAGCAGGGAGCTACGTACTTACTGGACTTACTGGACTACCTGAGACTAAAATCTCCCTTGATGCGGGTCTCAATTTGGACAAACTCTCAGGCATTCCTAAGACAAACTATTTCACAAGATCTGTGGAAAAGCGAAGTAGCACATAAGCTCCAAAGGCTCGCTCACATGAAAAAACAGATAACATGCATGTCTATTCCGAAAGCTGTAGTAGACAGAAAGTTCTGAGTTTGTGATGTCAAGTGTGTGAAAGCACGCATCTCGCAAGTGGACTGGCAGTTGTGAGCTTTATCAAACGGTGTCACGCAAAGATGTGCTCACTCTCTGATGGCAAAATATTTTGCAATTAAAGATCGAAACCAGCAAATGGAGCAAAGAAAAAGAGTCATCTGGGTGCAACCGTGATCCAAGTGTAGTGGACGATCTAGCCCATGTTATGTTCCTTTGCCCAATGAATAAGGACCTCCAGAAGAGCACTATCCTTCTGATGTTAAGGGGAATGAAATGTAGGAATCGCCCATCAGCACCTTTCTTTTTAATGATGTGTATTAATCCAGTTGTTTATTGTGCACAGGGGCTGTATGTATCTACAGCTGTGAAATTAAGCAGAGGGTCTTGATTATGAAGTTAGGTTTTAGCACCGTTCGTTTTTATGATTATTGGTTTTAGGATTTATTGATTACACGTGTATGGGGTGTTTTCACTCAGAAAGAAGGAAGGAAGAAAGAAGCAGAGAAAGAAAGAAGACCCTTGATGCTACGTCAGATATAATGCTTACTAGTTTGCCATGAAGCATCACATAACCTCATCTCTACATAGAGCTGGATTTACAATCCTCCCAGTACTAACGCAGGCTCCAATCCTCTTCAAAATCAGATCCAAAATAACTCTTGTGCATGATCCTGCGTAGACTGAATTTGATCCAGATTTGATATCTCACAATCAATATAAAAGGTGACCTATTCTTCCACAAGTATCCCTCAGATCAATACACAATGGCAGGGAATTGGGCGATATAGTAATTCCGTGATGGTAATGTGAATGGGATTCTAATAACCCCAAAGTGGTTTGACAAGGTTAGGCCTTGTGGACGGGGGTATCCCGATATGAAACAGTACGTGGCACTGGTGGGACCAGGTGTTTAGGGTGTCTTAGATGACATTGGGATGTAAAATGTTAGCGTGGACCTGTCATAAGAATATATAAAGATTAGATGGTCTTCAGTAACATGAGCTCATGTCCATGGTGTTAGAGTGTGAGCCTGGAGCCACCGGCTCCTCCTGCCTAATCGGATGTGATTCACAACTCAATAGTTTGGAAGGTGGAATTTAAGAAGGTGGACAGCAGGAAAGGGGGCCAGTGTGAAGGTCGTGGCGGTGTTGTGAGGTGGTTGAGAGGACGAGGCGCAGCGTTGAAATAGACTTTGTCACAGATTGAGGTTGTATCCATTTTGGAGCCTTGAATGCGCGAATCGCTGCTAGCGTTTTTGCACAATCTGCTATCAATATTAAGCACTTCTCCTAGACCAGCATACCAAGCATAGCATAAAAGCATATTAATTCATAAATTTAGAATCGACACTAGATTTATGAATTAAACATGTGTATATCGTTTGTGTCTTCCATCAGGCTTATCCAACGTGCAGCCCGGGCACTGGCATGCGGCCCGCCAAGCCATTTCATGTGGCCCTTGCAGCCTTTGACTATCAGGTGTTTTGTTGAGAAATAGGAGGAAATGAGGCCCAGAGAGACTTGTTTCTTTCTCGAAGTTGTCACTCCTTGTTGCACCCACTGCCCCTCAGCAGCGTCCTAACACTGTAGCTGCAGATGGGCTGGATAAGTGACAAGAGCTGGGAACTCCCCTTCCCACCCGCACCATGTCAGTAGGACATTGCTGACACAATGCACACAGAGAAGAGTGTGAGGCGGAAGGGGGAGAAGTACATTGCAAAGCGCCAGAGCCATGGGGGACTTCCCTTAACAGTGAATGCGGGTGTGAGTTAGGGTGGGGGTTTGAGTATGCGATGGGCACCAGCTGGACATATGAGACCCGTCCCTAAATATGGTGACTGTACAGTGTGTATGATGCATTATCTGGCACTACTGAGGCGTGTGAGGCTTCATTTGGCATATGAGGGCAGCACTTGCACATGTTTGTCCATTGTGTCTATGTTTGCGCCCTGATGCCTGCAGGCTGCTGCGCACTAGAAATAAATAAATAAAATAAATGTACCTCAGCTGGTAACAATCGTGTGCGCATGAGGTATTGACTTGTACTACTGTGGCAGCTGGTGCTGCATTTAGCATTCAATGGCAGCACTTGCAGGCTTGAGGTTGTACCTTACAAACAGTCACTATGCCAGGCATATGAGGCACTAACTGGCATTATGCTCTTTTTCTTTTATACTGCGCACATCTCTAATTTAATCATCTTAAAGCGCTGAGCCTTGTTTGTGGAGAAATGATAACATAAGGGTGAGTGATTTTGAGCTCTGATGACAACAATCGAGGTCATTACGAGGTTGGAGGTAACTTACTGTCCTTACCGGCATGGGGCAAATACTGTGTCCATGTAGGTAAGAGCCCGCAAATAGAGGGCTATTACGACTTCGCGGGCACGAGCTTTGCGCCATGCCGGTAACGACATTACCGGCATGCCGCTAAAGTCCCGAAAATGGCCCTTAGCGGCATCAAGTAAAGCGCAGATTGCACTACCGGCATGAATCAAGACCGCATTAGCGGTCACCGCTAATAGCGGTCACCGTAAATAAGCGGAACCGGAAGTAGCTTCATCGCACAGGAACTGGAAAGAGCACGGCGGCCATCTTTAAAAACACAATCCATTGCTATCCTCAGCAGCCACGACCTGTAGTATATTGCTGTGTGCCAAATTCAGTCCACAACAACACTACAATGCCCAAGGCAGTGAAAAAGGGTGCCTCCCAAAGGAGCGCTTTAATGAAGACAAGCTCACCATGTTGGCAGAGACCCTGGCTGAGAATGCCGATGTCGTGCTTGCCCAGAGCCTTAAGAGGGAGGCTGTCATCAGAAAAAAGGAGATCTGGGCACTAGTGGCACAAAATGTCAGCGCGGTGGGCACCCTCCCCCCCCGCACAACTAAGGACTGCAGGAAGAGGTGGGATGATTTGCACCTGTGAGTCCGCAACATCCTCTCGGCAAACAGGAGTCAGGCCAGAGCAACTGGTGGAGGAGCAAGGTCTCTAATAAAGCTGTCCCGGTGGGAGGAGATATATGCCAGCCTGATCGGCATAGAGGCCATTGAAGGCGTGGGTGACAGGGAGTGTGGCTCCACCTCATCGGCGGAAGGAGGTGTGTCCTGAGAAAACACTGCAATGCAGAGTTGATGATAGTCCAATATGTCTGTCTAAAGAGGCAGGCCATGGCCCAATACACACACATTCCCAGCCTAGTTGTCGTACGCAGCACAGACACATGCAGATGCCTGCAGCAAGGCAATGCCATACCTTACACAAACCAAACTAAGATGTTAATGGCATAAGTCACACTGCATGCAGGCCACAACAAATATGCATGTCACATAGCATACGTCTGCCCCAACATGAGTAACCCCGACGGATGCCTGCATTACCCACCCATATAGCAAGCAACGTGATCATCCAAACTCCACTGCCTATTACCCTCTATTGTGTAGATGAGTAATTATACAAATGTATGCATGATGCTTCTCAAACCATCACTCATGCCGTCCCTCTCTTCGACCCCCACAGGCTCAGATCATGACAGCGAGGCCCGGTACTCACCCCCACAGTCCAGAAGAGGGCCCGGGATGATGGCAACAGGCCTTCCACCTCCAGAGCCCAACACAGGACACAGTTGAAGCTGCACTCTCAGCAGAGAACAGTTCTGTTGGGGAGGTGGCAGCTACAGCAACCCTGGCTGAGGACGAGGCGCAGGAACAGGTGTGGGTGCCCGTGGAAGACGACTCCTCCGACCTGCCTAGCACCATCCCCCCAGCTCACATCGGTAGACTCCGACCACGGCACCACCCCGCAGCAGTCTGGAGGGGGAGTGCAACCAAGGGGCCATGAGTCCCATAGGGGACCCAATTGAAATTGTGCATGATACACAGGCACCCTCTACCTCCACAGGTGTACCGGCGGGGGTGCAGCAACCAGGGCACACTTCGCAGCAGCAGGAGGAGCTGACTGCCCTGGTGCGACAATTCATAACTGACAATGCCCAAGCAAGGCAGGAGTGGTGCGAAAACACCACCTCTCTGGGCAAGATCATTGCTGATAGCACAAGTAGACTGTGCAAGGAGGTATCAGCCCTGCGGCATGTCCTCAGCTGCATTGCTGATGCAATGGAGGCTGAGCGTCCGACCCCCCCCAAATGGAGCAGGCGGCCACCCCATCGTCCTCGAGCTCCACACAGACTAGCCCACTACACAGGTCGGTCCGCACCCTGCGCCGCCCGGACATGCTGCCACCAGGTGCAGGGAGTGGCAGGAAGTGGTCTGGCCAGCCTGATGAAGGCAATAGACACTTGTTTGGACATGTGTGGGGGAGTTGTGGGGGGAGGGGGTGAGGGTGCGTGGGGATGTTGTGGGGGGAGGGGGGAAGGGTGTGTGGGGGGAGGTGGAGTGGGGTAAGGGTGTGTGGGGGAGTTGTGGGGGGAAGGGTTGAGGGGGGTGAGGGAGGTGGAGGGTTAGTGCACTTTCATCTTCATTGGACATTTCAATACACTCGTTGTGTGAAACAAATATCTTGAGTGGACATTCATCATTGCGCATGTGTCAGTGTCATTTATTCATATACAGTGCATAGTGTACATGTACTCCCACACCCAGTGCCCTCTGTCCAACTATCATGTCACCCTCTGCAGCCATGTGTGTCAGAAATATTGTGCAATCATTGACTGATGCACAGCACGTCCCTCCTGTGCATTGGCACCGCGATGATGTACAGCCACATCTTCTTCATCCCCTTCATCATCACCAGATGATAGCAGTTCAATGTCAGGGAGCAGGGGCACGTTCCGTCGGATACACATGTTATACAGCATGACCCATGCCATCATGATCTTGGCCACCTTCTCATGCCTGTAGAGGAGTGCCCCACCCTACCGGCTAAGGCAGCAAAACCGTGCCTTCAACAGGCCAAAGGTCTGCTCAATGACCACACGGGTACGGGTGTGGGAACATTTGTAGTCCTCCCCGTGCCTGTTCTGTGGGTTTCGGACAGCGGTGAGGAACCACAGCTTCAAGGGATAGCCACTGTCACCTGCATGGGAGGCAAAAAAAGGTATATGTCTGTCGATTCATGATGGACAGCTGTACTAGCCACACATGCTTGCAGATTTTCGTTGGTCACATGCACATGTTCCTGGTTGTATGCACGCCATTTTTAGGCCCTCAATGTGTCCTGTGCCATTGACTAATGGTGTGGGTTGCATCGTAAAGATGATACACGGTGTGCACTGCCGTCTTCTTGCTCATGCATTGTGTACGCATACAGCTGTGTTTGTGTCTAATTTGTGATGTGTTGTGTTCTGTAGGATTTTCTGACTGGCATTCAGTGCTGATTTTTCCCATGATATGATATGATATGATATGGCATTTGTAACGCGCCTATACACAAGTGTTTCAAGGCGCGACGAGGCAGGGAGGGGGGAACAGGGGGGAAGACAGACAACGATCCTACTAGGCCAGGTGTTATTCAGATCGCGCAAGTGCAGGGGTAGGGGGAAGGGAAAAGTGCAAGGGGAAGGGGAGAGGGGGAAGTGCTGAACAGGGTAAGTAGAATAAAAAATAAATAATAAATAGGGCCAGCTGGTGGCAAGTGCAAGGTAAGTGCAGACAAGTGCTGGGAGGGGGGGGCTGTAAGGGATGCAGAGACAGTCCCGCAGTGCTGGGGTTGCCAGGGAGGCAGTGCAAGTGGAGAGTGGCTGGGCCAAGGACCGAGGTCGGTGAGAGTGGCCCAGGTGCAGTTTCAGTGAAGAATTAGCAGGGGAGAGGGAGAGAGAAAGCAGAAGCAAAGAGGAAGGTTTTGAGGTGCTTCCGGAACCGAAGATGGTTCTCCTCAAGTTTCAGGGAGGCAGGAAGGCTGTTCCAGAGGGAGGCCCCTGCCGCAGAGAGAGATCAACCCCCAGCTCGTTGCTTCGAGAAGCGGCTGACCCTGAGGGAGTTGGAGACAGATGAGCGAAGGGCTCGGGAAGGAAGATATTTAGGAAGAGAGAGTTGAAGGTATTTAGGCCCCAGGCCCCAGAAGGCCTTGTGGACAATGCAGAGGGTTTTGAACTTAATCCTCGCAGCCACAGGGAGCCAGTGTAGAGATTTCAGTCCTGGAGAGATACGGTCCCTGGGCTTGAGGCCAAGGACAAGTCTCGCAGTCCTGTTCTGGATGAGCTGCAGAGGGCGGAGAGTAGAGGCAGGCAGATTAAGATAGAGGCTGTTACAGTAGTCCAGCTTCGAGAGAACCAGGGCTCTGGAGACCGTGAGCTTCTGGGGGAAGGAGAGGAAGGGAAGAATACCTCTGAGGAGGTGCAGCTGGTAGTGAGACTTCTTAGAGACGTCAGTAATATGAGGAGAGAAGGAGAGTGTGGAGTCGAAGATGACCCCGAGGTTTTTTGCTTTGCAAGTAGGAGCAGGAAGCGGGCCAAGAGAGGCTGGCCAGAGCGCTGCAGGGAAGGAGGAAGTGGGTGTGCCGATGAGTAGAATCTCAGTCTTACTGGCATTAAGGCAGAGGTCATTGGCGGCACACCATTCCTGGATAGCAGACAACCATGGTGACATGCTGCATTCCTGTGGTTATGGCGGCCCTGTAACAGACAGTGGATTCCCTTGGTGGTTTTGTTCAATGCACTCTCATGGATGCTTGTCCTGTGTGGTGATTTGCTGGAGACAGCAACATAGTGCATATTCACCTCATGTTGCTGGATGGTGTTACGGAGGGTGAGGTCCGCTGATGAGTGGTGCACGTGTTGTGGGATGTGGGGTGTTTTACTGTTTGTGATGTTGTGATAGGTGTCAACCTTACTTCATTCCTATGGGATTTGGGTGTCATGTTCTGTTTGGGATGCTTTGGGGCACAATGTTTAGTGATGTGCACATCGTGCTGTCACATCAACATTGACACCATGGTGGTGTGTGCATCTCTACCCCCATTTCAGTGCCATGTGCCTGTCATGCAACTTACCAAGCAGCCAGGCACATCGTCCTGCATGTCGCTCCATGTAGCGTGGTAGCGTGGAGTTCCGCAGGACCATAGAGTCATGAGTTGATCCGGGATATCGGGCACAACAATGTGTGATGATCTTGCTGGCGTCACATACCATCTGCACATTGATGGAGTGGTATTGCTTGCGGTTGCGGTACACCACCTCCATGACATGCGGGACCACCAAATCCACGTGGATGCAGTCGAGGTTACCTATACAATTTGACATGCCTGCCAGGGCATGGAAGCCAACTTTTGTATCAAAAATCTCCTGGGGAGTCTGTAGTAGGGATATGTAGTCCTTTGTGTGCTTGAGGAGGGCATCCAGCACTTGGTTCAGAATCTGGGAAAATAAGGGTTGTGATATGCCATGCATGTGCCCCACTGTGTGCTGGTAGGTGCCTGTGGCAAGGAAGTGGAGCACAGACACTACCTTCAGTAGAGGGAGGATGGCGGTGAGTATTTCAGTGAGGCTGACAATGTCGTTGTGTATCATGTCCACAATGGGGGTGATGGTGTCTCGGACCAGACGGTACAGGGTGTGGATCTGCTCAGGGGTTAGGTTGAATGGACTGGCTCTGATGCAAGGGATTGGGGGCTGCTTGCATGGTACCGCTGGCTACACTGGTGGGGCATGCTGGGCCTGTCTCACCCTCCTTCTCCTCCTGCGTCTCCTCTGTGGTGCCTGCTGTTGCTGTTGTTGTTGTTGCTGGTGTAGCAATGCAAGCATGTCCACCACCCCCAGTATTGCTACTACTATTGGAATCATCTTGGTGTGGTGTGTGGGTCTGCTCCTTTTGTGCTCGCCCAGACTCCATTGCCTCCACCTGTGCTGATTGTGTGCACCTGTGGCAGTTGGGAACACTGCACATAGCATTTTACAGTTGCTTCGCAATGCCGGTATTACTGGCATGCCATTATCCCCTATTAGCACCTTCATGATGCCTCTATTTGCATGTCCGCCTGACTTGTGATTTCCTCCTATTAGCGGCATGCCGGTATTGCCGTCATGATGGGCTGCATGCCTGCGCCCATGCCGCTATTAGAGACACCGTTATTAACGGTGCCTCTAATAGCGGGGTCTTAGGTCAGAATAGCCCGGAGCGGTATGCAATGCTGGTAATCCTTTACCGGCATCGTTTTTCCATCCATTACCTCCAACCTCGTAATGACCCACAATGTCATTAAAAACTCTCACTACCACCTTAAAGTGTTGCGCCAAATAAATCCCCTGGTCTCACGTAAGAATTGCAAAACTCTGGTCAGAGCAATTATCATGCCTCGACTGGACTATTGCAACGCTCTTCTTAGTGGGGCTAGTAAGGAGAGCATGCATAGGCTCCAGATAATTCAAAACAATGCTGTTAGAGTAATATACACTATCCCCAATAAATAACATGTTAGCAGCTACCGAAGGGACCTTCATTGGGCAGTCTGTTGGAAAGAGGATCCAATTCAAAATCCTCTCCCTGACTCATAAATGCCTATATGGCAAGGCCCTGAATACCTGACACAATCACTAATACGGTATAAACCGAGCAGAACATTACGTTCTAGCACAGCACACCTGACGGCAGTCCCCCGGCTGAGGAGAACGAAAGGACATGGCAAATAATTTCCTGGCAGAGCTGCTAAGGCATGGAATGCTCTTTCGGAGAGCCTGCGCAAGGAGGAAATACTCAGTTTTCAGGATAAAGATGAAAACCTTGCTGTTTGATTAAATCTTCCTGCTCCCCGAATTTTCTTTGTCCTGTCTCAGAAATGTCTTTGTGTGAATGTTGCACCCTGATGCCTGCAGGCTATGGCGCATTAGAAATAAACAAATGCAAATAAATAAATAAATACATACATTGTCAGCCTTGTCCAATGTGACATGCCTTTTCAAATACACCATAACAAATCTAGACAGTCTCGGGAGGATAGCTCAGGGGCAACTGGAAGCAAGACAACACATAGCGCTAGAGGTTCGATTCCCGGGTCCGGGCTTAGAAACCTCTGGGTATTAAGCAAGATATAACAAAACAAATTGCAAAAATCCCTCAAAAACTAAAAATGGCCTTCAGTAACAAAATCAAAATTTGGTTGGATGAATGAATATAAAACACAAGGATGGACTTAGTTGGCATCACTGATGTATTCGAGGCTGCACTTAACATAGACTGACAGCACCCGCACATGCAAGATTTCACCCTACATTTAGTGAATTTCCTGGGCCTATCAGGCCTTGACAGGGATTAAATGGCATCACCAAGGCATGTAAAGCTGCATTTGGAATAAGAGGGCAGCACCTGCATATACACGGTTTCCTGCTATGTCAGTGGTGTTACAGCTCGAATCGCATCTCTTCCTGTGCTATAATTAATGTCAAAGGTCACACAACAATACTTCCTGTAATGTCTTAGGCATCAAAGGACTCATAGCATTTTACTGATGTGATTGTGCTTCCTGTGATGTGTTTAGGTTTGTCTCGCTGACCCAGTGGTTGAAGCAAATGCCACAATCTGGGGCCCAGACTTCAATAGGTTGACCAAGTCTGACTTACAGGATATGTAAGCTTACAGGTCCCCTTACAGAGCCCCGGTTCTCTCCAGACTGTACTACTGCAACAGTCTCTTTCTAAATCGTCCTACTTCTATTCTCCGACCTCTTCAACTTAATCCAGAACAGAACCGCACAACCTATCCTTGGCCTCAAGTCCAGGAACTGCAGCTCTCCAGCGTTGAAATCACTCCACTGGCTCAAGTTCAAGTCCCTCTGCATAGTTCACAAGGCTTTCTGGGGCCAGAGCCCTTACTATCTACAACACTCTCTTCCCAGATACTCTCCTTCTAGATCCCTCCGCACTGCCTCCTCCAACTCTCTGCGGGTGAGCCTTTTCTCCAAACAAAGATTTGCAGGTGCCTCCCTCTGGAACAGCTTCCCTAGCTCTCTCTGTCTTGAGCCGGACCACCATAAGTTCCGGAAACTCCTCAAACCTACCTCTTTTCTTCCTCTTTCTCACTCTTCCCCTGCTAACCTCCTTTTTTCTTTGCTTCTTTCCCACCTTCCTTCTCTTCCCCAACCTGCACAGTTAGCACTCCCAAAGCCCCGTAGGTTCCAGGCTCCCCCGCCAGTCTTGCACTTGCCTCTGGGCCTCTGCACTCTGCTTGGCACTTCTGCATTATGCTCCATGAGTGGGGAAACCACTGTGCACTAAACCCAGGCCCCTGCTGGACTGGGCGCACTTGCCCCTCTCCCTCGCACTTCCAGTTCTGCGCACTTGCACGACCTTGACCTTCAATGTTCTAGGCCTTGCAAGTCTGTCTGTCCGGTCCTACCTCTGTCTCCCCTCCTTAGCGTGGTCGTGCTTGAAATTCTCATGCATAGGTACATTGGATGACCAACTACCAAGCAGTCTGTAATGTTGCAAGGCCAGTTCCGTAGTTTTTTATCTGTATGCTCCTCTCGTACCCCCTTTTTCTCCTTTTTTGTCAAGCACTTACTAATAGATATGCCTCTGGCCTAGTGTGCTAGCTATTGTTGTGGTTTGGGTGTGTTTGACTGAATTATTTTTGATTGCGGCAAACTGACCGCCCGATGCCCAATTTAAATGCACGTGCTTTTATTTTGAATTTTCTGTCTCCCGTCTCCAATTTTAAGGAAGCGGGAGACACCCCTGCACCCTCAAAATGGCACAATATGAAACATGGGGAGCGGGGGACAGCCCCGCAACCCCGACCCTCCAGGGTTGGTATTTTGCAATATATGGTACCAAATTGCCCCAAAGGCCAAACCACCCATGCTAAATTCAATCAAATTGGTCACTAGGTAATTGTTTTAGGTCAAATAGGCTAACACCATTGTTGTTAGATCATTCGGAATCTTCAAGACCTAAGAATGACTAGTGCATTCCCTTGTTCCCTTCCGGCCTTGAAGCCCTTTGAAGCACTTCACTTGTGTATAAGCACTTTACAAATAAACAATTCCAATTCACTTAGGCCAGTTTTGACTGGTGGCCATTGATGAGTCACAAAAGCAATGTCCTCTTTAGACATGTCTTTTGGGGTTGCTCCTTTTATATAAAGATGAGGCCCCTCCTGAAAGGTTTGCGCTTTCTGCTTATTGCCAACCATGTCTGCAGAAATAATCAAGAACATTCTGTAAGATTCTACATGAAACATTTATGACAGCAGCGCTGTTCTTCATTTTAAAATGAAATGAGAGACTAAATGTATGTCTTCATCTTATATCTCAGTCAATGTCACTGTGTCCTACATGGACATTTTATTTTAATGGTGTGTAAGCATAATGTATATGCCACCTATAAACAAAACATGAAAACTTAGAGCATGGACACATATATACACACATATGCATCCATTTCGCAGTCATAGTTTTTTTACAGTGCACAGACACCATTGGTAAGACTTTGTGGAGCTATATTCTTGTTCAAATGTGCATTAGTTGCAACAACTCTGGTATCTGCACGAGTGGTGCTTTGGATGAGGCTTGCCGGATGTGGTGGCTTGCATGTATTTGGGTGGGTCAATGGGTGCTCAGAATTGCCCCCCTTAAGTGCGTGCACAGGAAGGTTGGGCTCTTCCAAGAGCAACAGGCAATTAAAAACCTTCCGCCACAATAAACCATACTGCATTGTCAAACGCGGACCCTATGCTTTGTTGTAGGCCCCTTTGGGGTCAGAATTATCTGGAAACGTACAATTACTGTGCCTTTAAAATGCCAACTGTACATTCACTGCGATGTCAGCATTAAAATAAATTCCAGCTCCCATTACTGCAGGGGGTTGCTGAGGTGTCCCCCGCATACCGCTATGGACTTTCCTTATGCTAACTCATGTTCCAGCACACGGAGTGACTTCAGTAAAGGTCAGTATTGCACTTATTTCAGTTACCAATTCAGTTATTGAGTTGTTTAAGGAAGACAAGGTTAGAATAAGATTTAGAACATACTTTCAACAGTTTGGAAATCAATTACAATCTCCCAAAGGG
Source organism: Ambystoma mexicanum (assembly GCF_040938575.1). Classification (NCBI taxonomy): domain Eukaryota; kingdom Metazoa; phylum Chordata; class Amphibia; order Caudata; family Ambystomatidae; genus Ambystoma; species Ambystoma mexicanum. The sequence goes on along the minus strand of NC_090926.1, from coordinate 1,037,258,307 downwards.
AGGTAGGTAGGTTTTTATCCCAGCAATAATAGTGTTATCAATTAAAACCTTTGAGGGAACAAGTACAGCCAAAGCCAATAGGTTCAGAAGAGTGCCTTTAGGGAGCCAGGACAGCCAAAGTCAATGGACAAAGTCAATAGTTCTTATGCACTTCTTCTTAAATAAAGTCCTGACAAAGTTAGTAAGTTCAGAAGAAATCACTGTAACTCAAGTGAGCTACTTTGTAGAGAGCACAAGCTGTTAGGCCAGTGCAGGAAAATTGAGATCAGGAAGCACAAATTATGGCTAAAAGGTGAACACCCCAAGTCCCACAGTACCTGTGATTTGATGAAAAATGTTCCAGCTGGATTCCTCCTTGCTACAGCTTGGCAGACCCTTGTTCCTGGACCTTGGTCATGGTGACGAAAGGGAGGACATCTGGCGGGCTCCTGTGGCCGTACTCGGGAAAGGGACTCCCCAGCAATGGATTTTATTTGTTTCAGCAGCACTTCAGTGTTTTGGCGGTTTTTGTCTTGGCATCAATGAAGAACGAAAAGCAAGTCGGGGTTTGTATCAAATGGAAGATTGTCCTGAGGCTAGTTGGTCCCACCAGCCTGAGGGAAGAAGTAGTGCCATGCATGTCTTCCCAGTAAATTCGAAAATGGGGTCAGCACAGCTGCAGGGCTTCACCGGGCACTTACCGGTCCAGGAGGGTGCTGCTCGCGTCTCTTCACATCTTCTTCGGACGTTCCTCTCCAGTGGTTGACTCTGTCTCTAGTCCCAGAAACCTTGCTTTTAATGCAATTTCGCATTCATTCACAGCCTAAGCTGTCCTTTCAGGGCAGACAGCCGGCCAACCACGACTGATGTCACTCAGGAACACCTAGAGACAAAGGAAAGGGACGTTTCGGGACCCTTCCTCACGTCCTGCCTTTCCAGACACACTGGAGCCTGGGCGGGCTTCAGGGCTGAAGCCGGCCAAAGGCAAAACACAGAAATGCATCAAATCTGTTTTAACCAAAAACCAAAGAGGAACTAACAAACAGAAAATGGTGAAAAAAGAAGACACGGGCCATTTTGGGAAAATGGTCATCCATGGCTGCTGTACTGCCTGCGATAAAAATGCACACTGGTAGTAAATAGTAAACCACTGCCACCAGCCATTTAAAGTATGTTAGTGTAACAAAAAAATGTCACATGAGAAGTGGGATAGGGAATTACTAAGTAACCCCCCCCCCCGGCACTGCACACAGTGTGGTGTGTGCTGGTCCCACAAAGGAAAAGGTAAGTAAGCCAGGGATCATCTTACTATTCTTTGCAACTGTAGTTCACCCAAGAAAATGTAATTAAACAATAAGAGAAGTCCAAGGGAATTACGAGTGGCACTTCACCTCGGGTGCTGTGTGTCACTATGTAAAAAGCAGATGCCTTTGGAGTTTGTCAGACTCCATAAAACAGTAAAACACCAAAAATCCTAGTCAGGAAAAATACATGAGGGAGTGAGAAAAAGGTCCCACTCACTCAAGAGGAAAGGAATAACAAGCCCTACGTCCAGCAAAAGAGCTGGGTGTCTCTAAGGTTGATGGGCATTAGCACAGAAATGAAAATTCTCCATAACACTGGCAAAGTGATCTATCTGATCATTGCGCCTTGCCATAACGGGAGTAGATATTTTTTTCGTCGGCATTACAGGTGGCGCAGTGATCACATAGAGCCATTTCTTCCATGGTCCTTGAGAATGCAGGTGTTTATCGTGTAACAACATTCATAGACTTTATTTTCTAGAGCGCATGTAAAGATTTAATATTTACCTAAAAAGAAACTCTAAATGAATAACATTCTGTATTAATCTGGAAACATTGTGGTACACTGTATTGGCGCCATCCGATGCACCCTGCCTTGAGACCATGGGCCTGGAATAAATGATTCAAGGAAGCTAGATAGCTCTCCCTGGCCTCTGCAGACAGATGACTTAGACCCTGGTGCTGAGGGGGTCTCAACCACCCCCAGCATACCCCCAAGATGACAGATGCCACCCACTGAAGCAGCACCACAGGACATAAACGGATGACATCACCAAAGTAATCATCAAGAAGCGACATGGCTGAACACACCCGGAGAGACATTAGCCAGATGCAAGGGAACACACATGGGCTGCTTGCTGACACCGAAAAGCAATTACCATGAACAGCCATGAAGGAAAGATGGAAACCACAGCTGCATTGAAATGAATTGGGAAGGCTTAAAACACAGGTCTGAGACCTGACACACTGATTCTCCTGAGAAACGCAAAGCCGACCTGGCAGCATGTACAGCCCAGCCGAGAACGCTGGGGGAGAGAATTTGAGTCAGCAGAAAAGTTACAGCACCTGTAAGGACAGAAGGCCAAAATCCCTCATAAATGCAAGCAGAGAAAATCACTTTTATGGTTCACAAGCAGGCGATGTCCATTCATGTGAGGCAGACAGAAAATGTTGTTCCCAACAAACTGAAGACAGAAGAAGAAAAAATGTAACACAGTGTAAAGATGGAGACTGCAATATCCTTGCTCTGGGCTTCAGAATTTAGGGAAGTGGTAACATTACTGAGAAACAGGAGGTGCACTGAGAGCATTCTCCCCACCTCTCATTTCTGTTCAGGTGCTGGTAAATTTCCTAAACTGACAAGGCTTACACTGGGTGGTACCAGGTGGAGCTACCAGATCTGGCCAGACCAATCAGATTATTTGTCCCCTATTTGCTGTAATTATGCCTATACTATTCACACAATCAGATTTCGCTATACCCCAGGAATGTATCTTTTGATTGTGAAGTCATATTGGTTTGAAACACTACTACCAGCCTGTAATGAGCTGAGGGTCCATTTTGGAGGCTGTAGAAATCTGTGCACGTATACCCGCTTGCATTAATAAAGCAGCAATTGGTCACATTTCCTGACTCCTCCGCTTCTTGTGTATGGGAATTTCCCTCGAGCTAACCTCTGGATTTTAATTCTGCTTCAAGGATGGCTGCTCGTGCCTTCGGCAAAATGTTGTCTCCCCTGCAGCTGTGCCTGCTCGAGAGATCAGAAGGTGGGGGTGGCAGGCTGTGGGAGTGACAGCAGTCCGAGAGCTGCAGCAGATCTGCGGAGTTGGTGTAAGTACGAGTCTAGGAATCTGACAAATACAGGGGGGGAGGAAACTGGGGGAATAGTTATGTTTTTGTCAGTTGTTTTGTCAGCAAATTATGAAGTGTAAGTATAGACTCAGCTATATCGTAAACAGGGGAGGTTATGGAAAGGTTTATTTATTTAATTGTTTTTTTATAACACGCCTAATACCATACTTGCTTTCGGTTTCTAAGCGTGGATCCCGGAGTCGTAGCTCTGTTGCTCTACGTGGCCTTGCTTCCAAGACCAGGGCAATGCCCCTGTGCTATCCTCCGTTCATAATTTCATATGGAATGCTGTTGTTCAATTTTTGTTTTGGTTAGGGAATATTTGATCTTAGGTGATCAGTTTGGGCAATCAGCTTAGACGATTGTCTTAAGAGTACAGATGATAAAAGGTATGTAAATATCAAATTTCCTGTGAGATTGGTGTTGTAGCTTGCTTCATGGATGAGGGTTACCTGTACGTAGGGTTGGCAGAAATAGTTAGCTCGTATCATGGAAGATGAGTTCCTTGGTATATTTTCCTCGCAGAGGTAGACCTCTAGAGGCGATGCAGTAGTTAAAAGAGGACCACAAGAATTATTGGTTTTCCCTGTTGGATAGGCATGAGGATTATTGATTTTCCTTGTTGGATAAGCAGGAGGGTGGCCACGTATTTATATACGTCAGATTTCTGAGTGTGTTTGGGAAGTTTTTCAAGCGGACTTGTATTGAAGGGGGAAGCTGTTGACTATTTTTTTTCGTTGCCTTGTTGTAGGGTCTGTGGCATATGAGGTAACTGAATAGGACTTGAAGTGCTTAGTAGGTGGCAGATTCTATCTCGGTCAATAGGTGCTTGAATTGGCTCAAGTAGCACATGAAAGAATTGTATATAGCCTTTGGGGCAGAGAAAAATGAATGCAAAATGAAAACAAATTAATGAAATCAAATGAAAAAACAATAATAAAAAAGTTTGACAGTATTGGTGTTGGACCTGAGAAGCATGTGGAAGAATGATGGACTGGCCTAGAGCGGAGGTTAAAGTGAAGGTGACTTGTGGTGTGTACTTAGTGCATTTTGAACAGTGGCATGTGTGTTGTGTGTATTTGAACAGTGGTGTGTGTGGTTTAAGTGCAGTTGAATATGTGCGTGGGGAGGAATGCATAGAATTGTGCGTGTTATGTTATAAATGACTTATCATATCATATCTTATGTGGTATGTGTTTAGAAAATATAGTAATTGTGTGTGTTGTTTTGTTCTCCCTCTCTCTTTCTCTTTCTTTCTTTTTTGTGATGCTGCGGCAACTTACCTGGGTAAGATATGTGGTTTTCTGTGTTTAAATAGACAGCTCAGCTTTGTGCGGTCTGTCGAAAAATGGAAAACTCCTACGTAGAACAGTTTCTTTTTTAAGAGCTGTGAAGATTAGTGAGCAGCAGTGAGGGGAGGGGGAAATCCCTAAGTAGGCAAAACTGGCTTTGTGTCGCATGGAAGGCAATGGTGCATGCAGCTGATTTTTTTAAAACTATGTTTTGGGCAACATGAAATAAAATTAAGCTTAATTAACTGTATTGAGCATCATGGTACACAATTGAAGGGTGATGGGCCAGCACCCAAATATTTCAACTTTCATTACATGGTGAACAAGGGCAATGTGACTTTGTGCATTAGGGAAAAGTGCATGCAATTCAGGCATTGTAAAGTGCAAAGTAACAGAGACATGGTTTGCTGACAGGGATTCCTCTAAGCTGTGCACATGTGCGCTTAGCCAACTTCCTTCTGGGTGCCGCTCAGAAGAATTTCAGCAGCGCACATAGACAATTCCCACCTATTCAAAAATATTTAATAATGCACAAGGCACAGCATGCACCTAATAATTGCTTTCTCTCAAAATGAAGCTAAATTATATGAACTAGTATTGATATTATGGTCTAGCCTATTTACATTGCCCTATTGCACAAGCTTGATCTTAAAACCCTCAAACCCTAAAAGTAGAATACATCCACAATAGGTTAAAAACTAATATGAAAAAGTTACTGCATGAACAGAAGATATAATTAAGAGATGTCTGCACACATTACCCATAGTATCTTTCCTCCTCGCCCATTGCTCCTACACTTGACTATCACACTTATAGCTTATGACTCAAACTTCCGCCCAGACCTCATTCAGCTATTACCAGACAACCTTAGCTCTGCAAATGGTTACCGGACATGTACCTGCATCCACTTGTTTTATGTTTCTAATATGAATGACGTTTAATCACAAGAATCTATTACTCCTGGCGCCTTTAGCAAAAGCGTCACCCAGAACACTCCTTTGGGGTGAGAAACAAATCAGCAACGTTCAAAAACCAAATCGGATGTTTTGGCAGGGCAGTACAGTGAAGGAAATGTGTTTGTGTTCTGAAGGATAGGATACTCTAGTAACAGTCTAGGAAACTGTGCCTTCGGTTTCTTTCTCTGCTCAGCTGCTGACGGCTTTTCAATATAATAATGTGTTTGCGTATATTGCCTCTAGCATCCCCATGTATCTTGTCCAACTGATAATAGCAACATTCACAAGAGGGGTCCCTAGTTAAAGAAAAAAGCACTCAATCTGTTGTACCTATGAACATTGCTGCAATTGACTTCAAAGGCAAATATATGTGATTTTCTTCAACGGTGCTCCACACAAAACCTCAGTAAGACTCTAGTGGAATTCGGTATAGGCTGTGGTGAGAAAGGGTGGGCAAAACTGTATGCTGTATTATTTATCCTGTCATATCACTTCCTATGTCAGGATTACAAGGGCTCTGATATGTTACTCCCTACACCTTATCAAATGATTTTTCAGGGAGTAAGAAAGTAATTAGCTTTGCCGGTAGGGATATTTTATGTTTATTAAAATATGTTCTTTCCCCTTAAAATGCCTCTTGAGATTGGCCAGTAGTATTGTTTGAGTTTCTACCAATCCCTCTGCTCTCCAGGTTACTGATTCAAAAATATTTCAGTGGAACTTTGTGGGTAGAAGCAGAGGGTAGGTTCCTATATGTTCATGGTTTCCCATTTTTGTTGGGCACATTGTCCTTTTTTAGGGAGTAACAATGGATCGTGTATATACCTATTAGCTGTAAGGCTGGTTTTGAGCAAATGTCACAACTCACAGGACCATGTAAAGTGGATAGCAAGCAGAGGCCCAGGAATTCTGATCCTCATATTCTGTGGTGCAATTATTCAAATGCAATTATCGTCCTTACACACGTTTTGAGGCATGCTCTTCTGGCCCTTGAATTACTTAATTAAAGTGGCACATGAATTCCTTTTTTCATGTGTTCTGACACATTTGTTTTAGTTGCCATTATTTAATTTGCTAAAATGTTATCCTGTCTGATTTGTTTTTGACAGCCGCACTAGTGATAAGTGATATTTGCTTTTTTGTAATAAACATGAGAATTTTTTATAAATTGTTTTGCACACTTTCTGCATTGTCTCTAAGCAGTGTCGACAAATGAATAGCGACAACTAAACCTATTCATCACGACCATACAAAGCTTTTTTGTGCATACACATTTGTTTTCTCTGCACATGAGTAATTTCGGTAAGGAACTATGGCATTCTTGAAGTTTTGGACTGGTTGATGAGCTTCCTTATAACCAAATAAAATATTAGCTTTTTTAAGCCTATATGTTGGGAAAAAGTTTTTCAAGATGCACCTTTTACACTGACTCTTAAAGAATTCCCATGGTTCGGAAGGAGAAATTCCGTTCCAACCTCTTCGGAGATGGTAGCTCATGAACTACGCATGGTCACAAAGTAGCTTACCTCGTAATTTAGTTGCACACATGGAAAGTAAGTTGCGCACGTAAGCAAAGAATTGCCGCACTAAGGGAAAAATAATTAGAGGGAACATTGATTGGGAGGTAACTGAAGAAATGGCAGAGGCGCAGAGAAGCGAAGCTTTGTAAACATGGGGTTTGGATGGCTGGGACCGAGTGTGGGGGCTTATGACATGTGATTTGGGGAGAAGAAGAAAAAGTGGGTTGTGGAGTGAGTTAAATAAGGAGGAATTTTTTAAAACGTGAAATACATCACAATCTTCTAAGGAACCATTGGGGAATAATTTGCTGTGGATCTAAACACACTGTTGTCATCCTGCTCTGCAAAGCGCAAGAAGCACAGGCCCCGAAAGGTACAAGCAAGCCGTAGCAGTTCGAAGTGAGCGTCCAAAGCAACTGGTACCACGCTGTCGCTGTTTGCTGATGTTTACGGCTGGTGACGTGGTAAGCCTAAAAACCCTTCTTTCCATTTTTCTGTATAATTCTGATTTTACCGCGCAGTAGATACCATGGACTCCACTAAACTTCGCACCAGACTACAGGAGAAATTAGAAGAGACATTAGCCAATGCCCCAAAAATACCTATTCTAATCGACTCAGTTGAAAGTTCTACTCAAGATCAACTCAACACCCATGTTAATACAATAAATAAGCCTCTTCAACCGCCCACGGTAGAGTCCAAGATAGAAGTAAGGTATCTTCAGCATCCATATACCCCTCAGTAAGAAAGGAAGAACAATATGCCTCAAATCCTGCAATGAAGCAGGAAAAAAATAAAATCACACCGACTGCTTTAACCACCTTAAACAGTGAGTCTCTTCCAAATACAGAGTCATCTACAAAAGCGGGAAAAAATCGTACAAAAACACAGCTAGACTTATCCTGCACACCTTCTCTACAGCAAAGAGCTCGAAATGCAAAACAACAATGGCAATCGTCCTATTATTTGCTAGATTCTCCCCAAAGAACCACAAATAAACTATTAAAAAATCAAATGGCTCGCCTCTCTCTTGACATCACTGAAATTGATGCAATTCTAGACTCACAAGAACGTAGAAAAGAAATATTTGGAGATCCAAAGTCCAAGATTACAATGGCTACAAACAACACATCCACTCCAATTGATAACAAAATCAAATTAAAGCAATTTAAAACCTCTCCCCCCCCAAACCACTTCACCAAAGGTTTCACCAATGGACAACAATCAACTTCCAACAGACGAAATTACAACAAATACCCCTATGGAGACCCCTGAAAGAATTCCAACCACAATGTTGGATCTCCAAAACATGTTAGTGGCTGTTCTCTCACTAGCCATGGTACCCTTCTTGAAGATCCAGGAAGCGATGGTCGATGCGACAAAAGATCAAGCGACCCTACTAGCCATGATTTTAACAAAACAAATCAACATGGAAGCATTCATAAGCACGATACAAGAACGCCTCAACTTTGAGGCAGAAGCTTCCAGGATCTGGCAAAATCGATTAGCAGAAATCGCTAGAATCGACCGGATTGACAAACAAAACCTTACAGGCACCTTAACAATGATCACAAAGAAAATGCTGGATGACAAAGCAAAAAAACACCCTGGGACAGACATCAAACCAGATGAATCCGCAAAACAAGGAAAATTTACATTTGATGTCAAAATAAACCAAGCTACTCAATACGAAACTCAGGTATATCCTATAAACCCTTCCACGAGTACGGTAAACATCGAACCATCATCATGTACTCCTTTTGACATTTTCGATTTAACCAAACGAGGCCATCTAGGAAATCAACCAATGGCAAAGAAGAAAACTGTAAAAAAACATCAGACTGGCTCCAGAGCTTTTCTTAGGAGACTCAATCTGTCTGAAAAACAACAAGCAATACCTACAAACCCAAATAAAAAAACCCTACAATTATGAATGAACAAACACAAACAGACAAAATAAAAGTCTCAACAACAGCAAAAACAAATCTTAAAGAAGCAACGTCTGGTTCAGGACAACCAGCGATACAACGAGAGGACGAACCACTCGATGCTCTATTAGCTGTTATTGATCAAGACCCAACAACCGATGTGACAAGGAACTGCCTTGACAATCCAGCATAGTCTAGTACTCCGATTGAACTGGATGACACCTTGCTCGATCCCCAAGATCAGCCATTAATTGTCTTAGATGAATATTCGGAGAACTCTAACGCCAATTCAATTTCAATTAACACATCCACTAACATATACTTTATATATTCTACAGTATCGATTGAGGAAAGTTGGAGTTCAGTAGACACCGAAAACTACTATAAAAGTGAGGAAACGAGTATGGCACACTCATTCGACCAATTTTTGTGGATCCAAGGAAAGTAAATAACATCTTTCGGCTATCGCTAGTCGCAACCAATCTAAATTCTACCGAACCACTGATTATGAGATTATAAGAGTATTCAATCCAAAACAAACAGAAGATCAACGAAAAAAAGCAAAACACTACTTGGCTACCCACTTACAATGATCTACAAGATAAAGATACCTTATTAGGTTATCACCCGATTCGCAGGATTGAACAATCGCACCTCGACATGTCTTACAGCACTCAAATTAAACAAAAACTAATATTACGAGCCGACTCTCAAAACGCAAGAATCAAGACCTTTCTATAACAACCAAAAGCCAAAGAAACTAAGACAGAAGAGATCACTTTATGCTCCTGGAATACCAGAGGTTCAAATCATCTCTTTGAAGAAGGTTCTCCAAATCTAAAAAATGCAACGATAATCTGCCTCCAAGAAACTTGGTTGACTGATGAGGCTTTTTGACCTTCATGAATCCAGCGATCACCACACATCAAGGCAGGCCGTCAGCAGGCATGCTGATTATGACAAAAATTAACCCATCCTGGTCAATTGTATTAAAACAAAATCTACATTCATGGGCCCAATACATTATTATTTGTATTCAAACTGAAAAAGAGCAATCAAGCTACTTAACAATTTTCAACACTTATTGGAACCCATCAGCAATGAATGAGAACATTTTTCTTGATTCAATTTTAAACTAATTTGACTCAATTGGCAGAATTCATTCAACCGAATTTATAATTGCTGGTGACCTGAACATTCATTTATATAGTCCTGAAGGCTTGAGATTAATTTATGCAAACCTATCCTCGAGAGCTAAAAAATGGTCTGAAGAAACTTGCATCAGAAAATTAACATTGACCGAGCAACCAAAAAATGACCAAGACAAACCTCCTCCAACATGGACTCGAGAAAAATCCAATTCAATTATAGACTTTGAGGCCGATTCATGGAATAATTAGCGCGGCGCAAGTGGGCAAAAACATGCGAATCGCAGTGGAATTGCGCAAATCGCAGTGCAAGTGCGAAAATCGCACGAAAAGCAGCGCACATCGATTCATGGAAGGGCGTGCGCGAAAATACCATCTGATGTGCGCTAAAAAAGTGCGCGGTGCACGTTGGCGCACAGGCCATCTAACGGCATGCGCCAGGTCACAGCGAAAATCACACAGGCCACAGCGAAAATCGCACATAGCGCGGCGCACACAACAAAAGTAGACGGAACACGGGGCGTAACACTCGGAATGGGAAACAACTTGCCAAAATGTGGGCGTCACGGGGGAAGTACAGGGTGCAAGTGCGCGGAACGCCCACACGCTCGCCTACAACACGTATTCATGGAATCGAATAGGGCAAAACAGCGCACGGTCAAACCAGCGCACAGGCACAAACACGACCGGCACAAGAAAGCAGGCGGTAGCGTCCCTGCGCCTGTAAAAAATGTGCGCCAAAAGGTGCGCCAACAAATTGCACCTATATACAGCTATGTTGAATGTCCTATACTGTGGCCCTCCAGGACAAATGACGTGCAAAGGGGTACCCACAAACACGGACACCCGCTGACTGAAAAATAACGTGTGTGTGTATTTCGGGGTGCGTGGGAAGTTTCACACGTGAATCGGCTGGGTACGTGGATTCCAGGGGTGCGCGGGAAGTTTCACACGCGATTTGGCTGGGTATGTGGATTTCAGGGGTGCGCGAGAAGTTCCACACGCGATTTGGCCGGGTACGTGGATTTCAGGGGTGCGCGGGAAGTTCAACACACGATTTGGCCGGGTATGTGGATTTCAGGGGTGCGCGGGAAGTTCCACACGTGATTTGGCCGGGTACGTGGATTTCAGGGGTGCGCAGGAAGTTCAACACGCGATTTGGCTGGGTACGTGGATTTCAGGGGTGCGCGTGAAGTTTCACACGCGATTTGGCAGGTTACGTGGATTCCAGGGGTGCGCGGGAGGTTTCACACGCGATTTGGCTGGGTACGTGGATTTCAGGGGTTTGGCTGGGTACGTGTATTTCGGTGGTGCGGGGGAATGCTACACGTGATTTGGCCATGTGGGTCCCCCTAGGTGTTCCCTCTACACCCTCCACGGCCCCTGCAGGCAGCCCACACCACAGGGTACTACCCTGCACCCCTGCTCATGTCCCACAGGCAACCCATCCACCATGGCCATGCCCACCAGCCAACCCACATGTCACCTTGCACCACTGATCACCAACACATGTCTCCCACCACCCCCACCCCCCATCGACCAGGGGCAGCCTCCACCAGGCCCCCACTCATGTCCCCTATTACCCCCACCCCCCCCACAGTGCAGGGGCAGCCTCCACCAGGCCCCCACATGTCTCCCACCACCCCCTTCCCCCCAGCCACCAGGGGCAGCCTCCACCAGGCCCCCACTCATGTCTCCCACCACCCCCAGCCACCAGGGGCAGCCTCCACCAGGCCCCCACTCATGTCTACCACCACCCCCACCCCCCAGCCACCAGGCCCCCACCCCCCAGCCACCAGGGGCACCCTCCACCAGGCAACCACCCATGTCGGCCACCACCCCCACCCCCCAGCCACCAGGGGCACCCTCCACCAGGCCCCCACTCATGTCTCCCACCACCCCCTACCCCCCAACCACCAGGGGCAGCCTCCACCAGGCCTCTACTCATGTCACCCACCACCCCCACCCCCCAGCAGTGCAGGGGCAGCCTCCACCAGGCCACCACTCATGTCTCCCACCACCCCCACCCCCCAGCAGTGCAGGGGCAGCCTCCACCAGGCCCCCACTCATGTCTCCCACCACCCCCTACCCCTCAGCAGTGCAGGGGCAGCCTCCACCAGGCCCCCACTCATGTCCCCTATTACCCCCACCCCCCGCAGTGCAGGGGCAGCCTCCACCAGGCCCCCACTCATGTCACCCACCCCCCAGCCACCAGGGGCAGCCTCCACCAGGCCCCCACTCATGTCTCTCACCACCCCCACCCCCCAGCCACCAGGGGCAGCCTCCACCAGGCCCCCACTCATGTCCCCTATTACCCCCACCCCCCCAGCAGTGCAGGGGCAGCCTCCACCAGGCCCCCACTCATGTCACCCACCACCCCCTACCCCCCAGCCACCAGGGGCAGCCTCCACCAGGCCCCCACTCATGTCTCCCACCTGCCCCACCCCCCAGCCACCAAGGGCAGCCTCCACCAGGCCCCCACTCATGTCTCCCACCACCCCCACCCCCCAGCCACCAGGGGCTCCCTCCACCAGGCCCCCACCCATGTCTCCCACCACCCCCACCCCCCATCCACCAGGGGCAGCCTCCACCAGGCCCCCACTCATGTCCCCTATTACCCCCACGCCCCCGCAGTGCAGGGGCAGCCTCCACCAGACCCCCACTCATGTCTCCCACCACCCCCTACCCCCCAGCCACCAGGGGCAGCCTCCATCAGGCCCCCACTCATGTCTCCCACCACCCCCACCCCCCAGCCACCAGGGGCAGCCTCCACCAGGCCCCCACTCATGTCCCCTATTACCCACACCCCCCCCCGCAGTGCAGGGGCAGCCTCCACCAGGCCCCCACTCATGTCTCCCACCACCCCCACCCCCCAGCAGTGCAGGGGCAGCCTCCACCAGGCCCCCACTCATGTCACCCACCACCCCCACCCACCAGCCACCAGGGGCAGCCTCCACCAGGCCCCCACTCATGTCTCCCACCACCCCCTACCCCCAGCCACCAGGGGCAGCCTCTACCAGCCCCCACTCATGTCTCCCACCACCCCCACCCCCCAGCCACCAGGGGCAGCCTCACCAAGCCCCCACTCATGCTCCCACCACCCCCAGCCACCAGAGGCACCCTCCACCAGGCCCCCACCCATGTCTCCCACCACCCCCACCCCCCATCCACCAGGGGCAGCCTCCACCAGGCCCCCACTCATGTCTCCTATTACCCCCACCCCCCCGCAGTGCAGGGGCAGCCTCCACCAGGCCCCCACTCATGTCTCCCACCACCCCCTACCCCCCAGCCACCAGGGGCAGCCTCCAAAAGGCCCCCACTCATGTCTCCCACCACCCCCACCCCCCAGCCACCAGGGGCAGCCTCCACCAGGCCCCCACTCATGTCCCCTATTACCCCCACCCCCCGCAGTGCAGGGGCAGCCTCCGCCAGGCCCCCACTCATGTCTCCCACCACCCCCACCCCCTAGCAGTGCAGGGGCAGCCTCCACCAGGCCCCCACTCATGTCACCCACCACCCCCACCCCCCAGCCACCAGGGGCAGCCTCCACCAGGCCCCCACTCATGTCTCCCACCACCCCCTACCCCCCAGCCACCAGGGGCAGCCTCCACCAGGCCCCCACTCATGTCCCCTATTACCTCCGCCCCCCGCAGTGCAGGGGCAGCCTCCACCAGGCCCCCACTCATGTCTCCCACCACCCCCACCCCCAGCAGTGCAGGGGCAGCCTCCACCAGGCCCCCACTCATGTCACCCACCACCCCCACCCCCCAGCCACCAGGGGCAGCCTCCACCAGGCCCCCACTCATGTCTCCCACCACCCCCACCCCCAGCAGTGCAGGGGCAGCCTCCACCAGGCCCCCACTCATGTCTCCCACCACCCCCACCCCCCAGCAGTGCAGGGGCAGCCTCCACCAGGCCCCCACTCATGTCACCCACCACCCCCACCCTCCAGCCACCAGGGGCAGCCTCTACCAGGCCCCCACTCATGTCTCCCACCACCTCCACCCCCCAGCAGTGCAGAGGCAGCCTCCACAAGGCCCCCACCCATGTCTACCACCACCCCCACCCCCCAGCCGTGCAATTTGCCTGGGTACGTGTACTTCGGGGTGCGCGTGAAGTCCCACACGCGATTGTACGTGTACTTCGGGGTGCGCGTGAACTTCCACACGCGATTTGCCTGGGTACGTGTACTTCGGGGTGCGCGTGAAGGTCCACACGCGATTGTACGTGTACTTCGGGGTGCGGGTGAACTTCCACACGCGATTTGCCTGGGTACGTGTACTTCGGGGTGCGCGTGAACTTCCACACGCGATTGGGCCTGTGAGAGTGGGTCACATGTATTCCAGGGGTGGGCGGGAATATTTACCCGCGACTGTGCCTGTGAGAGCGTGCTACGTGTATTCCTGGTGTGGGGGGGAAGATTCACACGTTGGCCTACGACGTGCCAAAAAAGGGTCCAATCCTGACACACGTACGCCAGCATGAAGCAGGCGTATGTCGACCCGCGCAGCATAAAAGTGCGCGCAAACCACAAACAAGCTCATACGCCAGGATGAATATACCATTCCGAGCAGCAGTGGCCGTGGGTTACCAAAGGAGGAGGAGGAGGATAGTGAGGGCCCGAATTTTCACTCCCAGAACCAGCCTTTTTAGGATGCCTGATGACCAGGTGTATGGGAGGTACAGGTTTCCCCCACACATAATACTGGACCTGGTCAGTGAGTGGGAGGATGACCTCACATCACCCACCCTGTGCTCCCAAGCACTCAGCCCCCTGGAGAAGGTCCTCAATGTACTGCACTTCTTGGCCACAGGATCATTTCAGCGGACAAGTGCCATAGTGGGTGGGGTGTCACAGGCCACGCAGTCACGCTGCCTACACCAGGTCTTGAACATCATCACTGCACGCCCATCAGTCCGTAGGCACATATACCTGCCCAGGACACCTACAGAAAGGCAGGCTGCCACCCTCGATTTCTACGGTGTGGCACAATTTCCAAAAGTGCTAGGTGCCATTGACTGCACCCATGTGGCACTACGTCCCCCCAGGGCATCTGAGCACATCTATAGGAACCGCAAGCACTGGCATTCCATCAATGTGCAGGTAGTATGTAATGCTAAGGGAATCATCACCTCAGTATATGCCAACTATCCAGGGTCCACCCACGACAGCTTCATTTACCTAGAAGCTGGCCGGCATGGTGATACATGGCTGCTTGGTGAGTATGAATGCCACTGCACATGCATGCATGTCAGATGCAGAGTTATGTCACTACCCCACTAATGATACCCATCACCTCCTCACCAGGGGACAGTGCCTACCCTCTGAGCACCCACATGATGACGCCAATTCGGAACCCCATCACGCCTCCAGAGGTAAAATACAACACAGCCCATATTGCAACCCGGGGCATAGTGGAGCGCACATTCGGAGTGCTCAAGTCACGCTTTCGCTCCCTTGACCGGTCTGGCGGGCAGCTGTTATATGCGCCCCCAGTAGTGTGCAGGATCATAGTGGCAGCATGTTTCCTGCACAATGTTGCAACACGCCGGGGCCTGGCCGTGGACATGGTGGTGCCCCCACATCCCCAACCACATGCACGCCTGCTGCGCATGGGAGGGGAGAGGGCACGGGCTGAGGCAGCCCGTACGCAGCTGGTGGCTAATTACTTCACATAGAAATCACACCCCAGTGGAGTGCACACAGGCCTGGCACATACCATCTGATAAGCAATGATGACTCGACCTGACAATTAAGACGAACAAAGGGACTGTCAACTGTCAGAACCATAGCAGCCTGAGATTGTTCATGTGGAAGTGTCACAATGTGTGCATCCCTACCTACACAAACACCACCAATGCAGTGTCATGAAAAGACACTTCCATGCAGCAGAAATGAATACCCACTTGCAAAATACTACATGAAAACAGTGCCATGTCACCCACCCCCTCCACGGCACGGCCACACAACACACCATGGCATGTCATGCAATGTGAGAGGAAAGAAATGAATCCCCACAACATGCCCCAAGTGTCAGCAGCTACAGTGTCCCTAATGGAAACCTGTCCACACATGAAATGCTCACAGTAATGCAGGACCTACAGCCCACATTACCAAATACTTACCAAGAATACCAATCACCTACACAACCTCCAACCTACCTTAAACATTACATTACAGACTTAAAATTAGCTAGCCTCACCACCTGATGATGACAGCCCTCCGAACACTTGCAAGTATTCAGTGTTAGCGCCACGCAAGAGTGTAGGTGCATTGCTTACAACATGGACTCCAGTTCCAAGGTGGACCGCATTGTGAAGACATGAGGAATGGACCTGCAAATATGGAGGATGAGATGGATGCAGAGGCACATATCAATACACCACGCAGTGTACAATACAACAACAATATGCACTATGAATGTATACACAGTATTGATTACAGACTGCCCACACAGCTCATGGGAGTCCAATGTCACCATGTACGTCAATGTCACTTGGGCACACCCTTTGCAAGCCCATGGAAACGGGAAGCAGGAGGTGTGTGTGTGACAAAAACCCAAGCATCTGAACCAAATCCACGACAAGCCTGCATGTGCCCAGCCACAATGCAGCGTATGCCCACGGGAGCCACACAAGGCAACACACTGTCCCAAAAAAAAATCAAAAATGGCCATTAATGGGCCCGGGGGGGTTGGGGAGGCCACCCAGGAGGTCCGAGGACACGGTGCACACCAAAACCCACCTGTGTGGATCTTGCGGAAAAAAAACACCTCCATGGGCTCATGGCCTACACGGCTACCCTATGGTGGGAGTATCACTGCTGTCGCTATTCTCACCCTGTGCAGCTGCATCCAGAGGTGGTGGCACTATGGGAGGCAGCCCACGCAAAGCCCTAGTCTGTTCCTCCATGGCTGCAAGCATGCGGGTGTGGTAGGTCTCGTTCTGTAGGATGAGTGTGCGGAGGTCCCCATGCAACAACTCACGGGATGCCCGGACCTCCGCCCTAGTTGCCTGCATCTCAGCTGAGAGCGTACGGGTGAGACGCTCCAGCTGCTGTTCTGTCCTTCGGTTTGTTGAAGCCTCAAGCTGAACAAGAGTCGTCCTGAGGTGAAGGAGTTCCAGCCTCAGGGCTTCCCTGTGGCCCTGGCACTCTATGGAGATGGCTTCCTGCAGAGTCGCCAGTGCCGCCCGCCTGTCCCTGTCGGACGCCAACATGTCCTCCCTGTGTGACTGGCAGATGGAGTCGGTTGCCTGCTGTAGTCGCTCCATCAGCCTTTCGGGGGGGACAATGGAAGTGGCCACCCTATCCATGGCCTGAGCCATCATCTCTGATGATGCTGCCTGTTGGGTTGCCATACCGTAAATGGATTTCTCCCATGCGGTATTGCCAGGTGGCGTACGGCCACCACGTCGGCGGGCACCACACCTGTCTGGGGCAAGGCAAACTGCGCCTTGCTGTGCCGGCACTGCCTGAGGCTGCAGGACTGCATTCCCCCTCTGATCTGCTGGCCCAGGAACAGGATCAGATGTTGCGGAGTGTGACCCTGCATCCGTAACCACCAAAGGCGTGCCTGCCAACACTGACATCCCCATTGAGGGTTCTAAACCTGGTGCAGGTGGGTCGGACAGAACAGAATCCCTCCCAGGAACACTCACCTGCGACGGCACGTAGGTCTCATCATCCGAAATAACACCTGAGTACAGCTCGGGGGAGGTGCAGCCAGAGACACCCCTTGAGAGCACGACCTGCAGCAGTTGTGGGTTCTCACCCACCACCACACCACGTCCCTCACTGGTGGTCGGTCGGCCCTCAGACCCCTCCTGGGTCTGCAGCATCTCCACAACCCCAGCAGTATCAGGTGCATCTTCCCCTGCAAAGACATAAAAGAAAACAAATGGAAACAGGCATTAGCACTATGGCACACAAAAAGGGCTGAGAGGCTACAGAAACAGTACTTGATTGACACATGTCCCACATGGCTAAAACACTCCCATGCATGCACCGTCACTGCGTGTGATGGGGAGGCAGATGCCACACATTGATGACACCAAGATGGAAGATGAACACATTTGCTGCATGCTGCCTAGCAGTGCCATCATACATTGGCCAGTGATTGGCAGGTCAAATACACATGGCATCACACAGATGGCATGTACCCTAGCCATGAAGTGAAGAGGGAGAGGAGGTCACCAATTGTTCATTCAGTCCAGTTTGTTCATATGATTGATTATTTTCATTGTAATGGTTCTAATGTTTAACATGCAGCTGCCAGTCAAAAATGGTCCTATAGCACAGGGACATGTCCAAACTAATCATGTCCACGAAACTGAGCCAGTCCACTTTACCATAGACATGTCAGACATGTGACAATAGGACTGAGAAATCCCGAGTAAAAGTGGTGGTATGCAAACAATCTGCCTGAATAAATAGAGGTAAATAAGCAACAGTGTAGTGGCAAGATGACACTCCAAGGGCAACTGGCGTGGTTTTGGGCTGGATGTCTAATGTTGGCCGAAGGGATGCTGCTATACCCAAATGCTGGTGCCAAGAATGTTTAGGAAGAGGCACATGGGCGAGCCGAACCACTCAGGAACACACACCCTCTCCTGGCACACAAACAGAAGCCCTCCCACACACAACATGCACATAGATGACACACACATGCATGTGCACTCACCGGACAATGCCTCGTAATCTGCCACTACTCCCACGCCTTGGATCTGTTCCTCCGTGACGTAGGTCCCAGCAACCTGCTCATGTGGAGTGAGTTCTATGTCGTCTGCTGGAGACCCACCTCCAGTCACTAGAGTTGCGGCATGACTTGAGGCCAGCTTATTCTTTGCCCTGCGCTTCAGGTCATTCCAGCGCTTGTAGCAATCATTAGCTGTGCGCCTCACGATTCCAAGGGCACTTATGATGTCCGCAATGGTCTGCCAGTGTGCCTGACGTTGTGCAGGTGTGGTCTTGGATCCTGCAACAATCACCATTTCGCGGTCATGTGCGGACACATACTCTACAAGTGCATTCAGTTTGGCCTCATTGAAGCTGGGCTTCCTTGACGGGCCGGACTGTGTAGCCGTGTCTGGGGCATCAGCCTCTACTGGACGAGCACTCTTCCTCTTCCGCTTGGAAGGTGGTGGGGATCCGGAGTGTCCTGCGCCGCTCTGGACACTAGGGGCAGGAGCGTGGGATTGCACACTCAGCATGGGAGTTGGTGCAGGCATTATCTCAAGTGTGATGGTGTCAGGGGGAATGTCAGCATGATGGACTTGGACCGACACTGTCCTGGCTGGGTGTGTGAGAGGTGGGGTGGACGGAGCTGCAGCTGCCCCTGCAGCCTCCCCAGCCTGCCTACACGGGGCAGCAGATGACCTAGCTGCCCCTGATCCACGTGGCCTGATGACACCAACGTTCACCGGCACACCTGGCCTAGACCTGCTGACCTGGAAGTCAGCCATGGAGTCACCCTGTGCCAGGTCTGGTTCCACAGTGGGCTGGTCCAACAAGGGCTGAGCATGGATGGTGTCAGCCACGGTAACCTCAACCAGGGGGGGGGGGCATGGGTGTCCCTGACTGCTCCTCCACACATGGGGGGCTAGGGGCACCCTGCAAGTCACGGCCACCTCCCCTACCGGATCCACCACGGCCACCACTTGGGGCTCGGCCACCTTTGCCACCCTTACGGCTTGTTCGCCTCCCAGCCATGGCACTGATGTTATTGTGCGTATGGGAGTTGATGTGAACTATTGTCCTGGGCAATTGGGGGTCAAAGGGCTTGGGTACCAGATGGTAATCGTACCCTAGTGCTCTAGCAAGGCTGTATGTCACCCCTGGGGAAAGATGACGGGTCACGCAACGCACAGGCACCCCAAAAAAGGGAAGTAAGGTGCACGCAACCCCTCCTAGACCACGTGCGTGGAAAAAAAACCTGCACTACGCTGTGGCACCCAGGAACACAAGAATGAACGTATGCGTGTCACACGCAGCCTAGAATGACCTCTGAAGGGGTACGCGACACACGGGGCAAGCACAGATGTTAGATATGTGCACGACTCACCGTCTGCCAGGAACAAAAGCGTGAAAAATATGCGTGTGTGCGCGTTGGCAACACCCCCGCCAAAAGAAGAATTGTACACTGTCTGAGGAGACAGGACAACAGTAGTAGGGAAGCTGTTTGAGGAAACAGGCCCAGGAAAAAGAGGATAAGAGAAAAAACTGTCAGAGGTAGCAGGAAGTACGAACTGGAAACGCTGTGAAGTAAATCGCGTGTGAACCGACAAGAAGTACAGATTTCACCCACTCGCTCTCCACGAAAAGCACGTACAAGGAAATGGCGTTCTACACGTACCTTTTATACACACGTCACAGACGCGCATACGCAATGAGGCCATTTCCACCAATTACGCGCTTTGACACTCGGACGTGTATCTCTTCATTTTTACACGCGCCATTCTCTACGGCCAAGCGCGTGACGTCACAGCTGCGCATGGTGGCCTTTGGGGCAATGAAATCGCAAATGCGAGCACACATGGTAAAACTGCACGTCCGAGTGTCATCGCGTGTAATCGGAGGGAAGTGAGCGAACACGCGATTGGCCTGGGTACGTGTATTACTGGGTGTGCGCAGGAAGTTCCACACGGGATTGGTGGAAATCCACGTGTGCTCTGTCATCACGTGTAATGTGGGAAACACCCCTGGGGACTGACAACCCCTGGCCAGAGAGGCAGAGGGGCACCAGCTTCAGTGCCACCGAAGTTGGTGTCCTGGAGGAGCAAGTCCTGGGGCAGTATGATGCCCTCTTTGGAAGTTCCCGCGCCGACAAGGAAGGACGGACTCGGATCTGGACTGACATCGTGACTGCCATCAAAATGGAGGGGGTGGCAGTCCGCGACTTCCAACATGTCAAGAAGGGCTGGGAGGACTTCAGGTCCAGGACCCTGAACAAGGCCCGGCGCCTCTTGAAGGCAGCGGATGCCAAGGGGCACCGGGGACACTTGTCGGAAGAACAGATGAGGGTCCTGGAACGCATATCCCCAGCGCTCCACGTCCAGGTCCTTGAGAGGCTGACCCGTCTGGAGTCGAGCGGTAAGTGTACATGCATCCTGATTGTGAGCTGTGCGTGTGGTGATTTTTCAGTAGTGTGCAGGTTGCACATCTGTTTGTATGGGGTCGAGTATGGGTGGGGGTGTACAGGGCCGTGGGGCTAACACATGCGAGGGCTGGAATGTGTGAGACATGGATGGTGCTTGTGTGTGTAGGCTTGCATGCCAAAAGCAGTTGTGTGGGCACACATGTTTGGATGAATGTGTATGTAAGTAGACATGTCCGTGATGTCACGCATGTATGTTGTTTTCAGCTGCATGTATCAGCACTGTGTACATGTGCATGTGTGTGTATTTGACAAGGGTGCAAGAGTGATGCAACATGGATGCATGTGACAGCGGTATGTGGAAGCCTGATGGGCAGATTTGACATGGATGCCCATCTGGACACTGCGACACTTGGCAGAGGTGTACACATGCATGCAAGTGTGGTGGTGTGTGCACATGTGTGGTGCACTTCCTGTGTTGCATGTGATGTCTGGCTCACCTTTGCCTGCTCATGCTGTTGTATGTGTATGCATGGTGCTGGCAGTTGCGATATGGCTGTGGTATGGCTCATGTGTGCGAGTTGAAATGACATGTGTGTTGGGGATTGTGATGACATGTCTGAGGTTTGACAATGCCACTCATGTACAACTGTCATGTGTGTATGTGTCCATTGTACAGTGCCCTGATGCCTGTGTTTTATTTCTCCCTGTCTGCAGCGTCAACTGATGAAGAGGGCGGAGAAGGTGCTGTGGAGCACAGCGGCGGGGATCCCACCGCCAGCCGGAGACGCAAGGCCCGGCTCCTCTCCCATGTTGTCATCTCGTCGGGGAGTGAGGAGTCCGGTGCCGCATCCCAGGCCGCAGCTGCCGGGGGGAGGTCCAAGAGGCGGAGGTTGGAGTTGGACTCCTCGGCAGCAGAAGGGGCAGCTGGGACCCCACAGGGCCCAACTGGGGAAGATGGCACGGAGTCATCCAGGTTGGTGGGGGGTTTGGTGGAGGAGGAGGCCGTGCAAGCAACAGAGACGGGGTCTGGAGGTGGGGATCCCACTGGTGCTAGTGGTGCAGTGCAGGACCAGGGACAGGAGGCAGCACAGGCCGCCGCGGAGGTGCCTGTGTGCAATCCTGTCCCTGCATCATCTTGCACCAGCAGGGATGCCTACGTTCAGACCCGTTTTCAGGCAGGGGATAAGCTCATGACAACTGGCCTTCCTCTGCCTGCGGACATGGCTATCCGGGTCCGGGTTGAGCCTGTTCTGAGTGGTGTGGCGTTGCGTCAACGGGCCATGCGAGGTGACCTGCAGTATTTTCATGAGGAGACTGCACGTCATCTCGAATGGCTCGTTGACCACGTCAGCCTGCTGGGACAGGTCACCCAGGCCGGATTCCTCCGTATGATGGGGCTTGCTACGACCCCCTCCTCAACTGAACCCCCTACGCGCCAGTCGTCCTCCGTGCCATCTTCCCACCCATCAGTCACCTGGGTGCCCTGTGGAGCTGCCTCTGACGGTGCGGCCAGGCTGGTGGAGGAGGCATCCCTGCCACAGTCGGGAGTCGGACGTCCAGCAGGGGCGGCCACGTCAACGACTGCACCCCAGCCGGCGGAGGATGTGCAGGCAGCAGGAGGCAGTGCACGGGCAGAGGCACAGCAGCAGCAGCAACGTGGTGGGAGCCATGAAGGCTCGGGGTCGTCAACATCGGAGGGGCAGGCATTGGCCGGAGGGCAGGAGGACCCAGGACAGAGAGTGTCTTCCGTGTGGCAGCGGTTGGGCCACGCCATAGATGCGGAGCGGCAGCGGGCGGAAGAGGCACGGCTCACAATGGTCAGGGCGGAGAACTCCATGCGGAGGGCCCTGAGGCGGGCCGAGTGCCTCGAGGCAATCCGCAGGGGTTTGGAGGTGGACACGTCCAAGGCCCTGCGGACCCTCGGGGCCATGGAGGAGGACCGCCTCTGGGACATTGAGCAGGAGTTCGATGATGCCCTGGCCCGGGACATCCACAAGTGAGCCGTCGAACTAGCCCGCTGCCCTTGTACATAGTTATGTAGGTAGTGTTAGGTTTCATTTTTTTGGGGATTTATTTTGGACCTTTCGGACATTGGCCACATTTTTGTATATAGTTTATTTTATTAGTCAGTGTAGTTAGATAGGTTTCCTTTCTTTTGTTGGGATAATGGACCCTGGCTTGTTCGTATGTACATAGTTCACTGTTGGATTGTATTTTTCTTTCGCATTTTCACCATGGAGCAATGGCTTTCTATTTTATTTCCCATTGGATTTTGTTTTCTGGACAGTGACTTTGGACACCATTACTTTGGATTTTTATTTTTGGTTTTGCTTTTTTTCACAGACATGCTTCTTTTCATTTTTGTACATTCCCATTTCTGTTTCTTTATTTTTGATTCTATTTATGTTTCCTTCAATACATATTTTTTTATCACACTTCAATGTGTAGTATCATCTCATTGGTTTAATGCATATCATGATATGGCTTTTGAGATTCACTGACACCCATTGGGTGTATGTGAGGGAAATGTGTTTGTTTCGGAACTTGCAATTGGTGTTCTGTCATGTAATTGCCAATTATGAGTGGGTGGATGCAATACTCGGGTGGGTGTTTTGCATTAGGAGGCTGACCATAGGGACCAGGGATCTAGATTGTGATGACATGTTGGCTGGGGAACATGAGTTGGACATGAGTGGGGGCCTGCTGGCAGGTGCCCCACAGTGCTGGGGGGTGGGGGTGCAGGGGTGCATGAGTTGGACATGAGTGTGGGCCTGCTGGCAGGTGCCCCACAGTGCTGGCGGGTGGGGGTACAGGGGTACATGAGTTGGACATGAGTGGGGGCCTGCTAGCAGGTGCCCCACAGTGCTGGGGGGTGGGGGTGCAGGGGGACATGAGTGGGGGCCTGCTGGCAGGTGCCCCACAGTGCTGGGGGGTGGGGGTGCAGGGGTACATGAGTTGGACATGAGTGGGGGCCTACTGGCAGGTGCCCCACAGTGCTGGGGGGTGGGGGTGCAGGGGTACATGAGTTGGACATGGTGGGGGCCTGCTGGCAGGTGCCCCACAGTGCTGGGGTGTGGGGGTGCAGGGGTACATGTGTTGGACATGAGTGGGGGCCTGCTGGCAGGTGCCCCACAGTGCTGGGGGGTGGGGGTGCAGGGGAACATGAGTTGGACATGCGTGGGGGCCTGCTGGCAGGTGCCCCACAGTGCTGGGGGGTGGGGGTGCAGGGGTACATGAGTTGGACATGAGTGGGGGCCTGCTGGCAGGTGCCCCACAGTGCTGGGGGGTGGGGGTGCAGGGGTACATGAGTTGGACATGGTGGGGGCCTGCTGGCAGGTGCCCCACAGTGCTGGGGGGTGGGGGTGCAGGGGTACATGAGTTGGACATGAGTGGGGGCCTGCTGGAAGGTGCCCCACAGTGCTGGGGGGTGGGGGTGGTGGGAGACATGAGTGGGGGCCTGGTGGAGGCTGCCCCTGACTGCTGTGGGGTAGGGGGTGGTGGGAGACATGGGTGGGTGCCTGGTGGAGGGTGCGCCTTGGTGGCTGTGGGATGGGGGTGGTGGGAGACATGAGTGGGGGCCTGGTGGAGGCTGCCCCTGGTGGCTGGGGGGTGGGGGTAATATTGGACATGAGTGGGGGCCTGGTGGAGGGTGCCCCTGGTGGCTGTGGGATGGGGGTGGTGGGAGACATGGGTGGGGGCCTGGTGGAGGCTGCCCCTGGTGGCTGGGGGGTGGGGGTGGTGGTAGACATGGGTGGGGGCCTGGTGGAGGCTGCCCCTGCACTGCGGGGGGGTGGGGGTAATAGGGGACATGAGTGGGGGCCTGGTGGAGGCTGCCCCTGGTGGCTGGGAGGTGGGGGTAATAGGGGACATGAGTGGGGGCCTGGTGGAGGCTGCCCCTGCACTGCGGGGGTTGGGGTAATAGGGGACATGAGTGGGGGCCTGGTGGAGGCTGCCCCTGCACTGCCGGGGGTGGGGGTAATAGGGGACATGAGTGGGGGCCTGGTGGAGGCTGCCCCTGACTGCTGGGGGGTAGGGGGTGGTGGGAGACATGAGTGGGGGCCTGGTGGAGGCTGCCCCTGGTGGCTGAGGGGGTGGGGGTGCAGGGGGACATGGGTGGGGGCCTGGTGGAGGGTGCCCCTGACTGCTGGGGGGTAGGGGGTGCAGGGGGACATGGGTGGGGGCCTGGTGGAGGGTGCCCTTGACTGCTGGGGGGTGGGGGTGGTGGGAGACATGCATTGTTGATCAGTGGTGCAAGGTGACATGTGGGTTGGCTGGGGGGCATGCCCATGGTGGATGGGCTGCCTGCGGGACATGGGCAGGGGTGCTGGGTAGTCCCCCGTGGTGTGGGCTGCCTGCAGGGGCCGTGGAGGTTGTAGAGCGAACACCTGGGAGGACCCACACGGCCAATTCACGTGTAGTACTCCCCAGAACCCCTGAAATACACGTACCCTGCTGAAATTGCGTGTGGAACTTCCCGCGCACCCCTGCAATAGACGTACCCTGCTGAAATCGCGTGTGGAACTTCCCGCGCACCCCTGCAATACACGTACCCTGCTGAAATCGCGTGTGGAACTTCCCGCGCACCCCTGCAATACACCTACCCTGCTCGCACGGGGCCAATCGCGTGTGGAACTTCCCGCGCACCCCTGAAATACACGTACCCTGATGGAATCGCATGTGGAACTTCCCGCGCACCCCTGCAATACACGTACCCTGCTCGCACGGGGCCAATCGCGTGTGGACCTTCCCGCGCACCCCTGAAATACACGTACCCAGCTGAATTTGCGTGTGATACTTCCCGCGCACCCCTGATGCACACGTACACAGGACAATCGCGTGTGGAACTTCCCACAAACCACTGAAATACACGGTCCCCGCTTGGCGTTTGCTGTTTGCCAGCCCTGTGAACTGGTCCAGGGTTAGCGCAGCCCTTTGCGATTATTTGGGGATTTTGAGGGCTTTTCCTTGCGCGAGGGCGTTCTTGGGGGCGTAACTGGCGCTGCTGCAGGGTCGCTGCGCCACGCTGCGCCACAGCTGGTTTTGGATGCGAAAATCCATGAATACGCTGTGCGCGGAAATCGATTTTAGCGCACGTGGCTGGCGCAGACATTCGCACGGGCATGCTGTGCGCCAGTCGCGTGCGCCACTTTTGTGCGATTTTCTATGAATTACCCTGTATATCTTCATCTCAGAAAAGATCTTAAAAAAACCTGATAAGAACTGCTAATCATCTTCAAATGAATAGCGATCATCATCAAATCTCAATAACATGGATTGTCGCTCAAACCCAAACTTCATGATTGATACTCCCCGAGCTGGAAATAAACAATGGCTTAAAAAAAATTAGAATAAAACAACATCAAATGCCAGAACGACTGACAAAATTCGAGAATGCAAATTTACCGGATCACTCAAAACTCAACTACGAGTGGATTCCTCATAAATACCAACAACCAAAACGAACACAAACACCAATTTAACCACGACATTAAAACAATGAAAAAGACTATATAAAAAAATCTGCCAACTCAAAAAACAGAAGACAATGGGCCTCATTACACGATAGGCGGTAAGGGTTTACCGGTACCGGTAAGGGCAACGGTACCGGTAAACCCTTACCGCCTTACTACGAGTTCCCTTTGCGGGACCCGACCTTAACGGCTGGTTTTACCAGCCGTTAAAGTAGGGTGCCGCAAAGGGAACTCGGTGCTAATTACGGAACCGCAATTTGCGGTACTGTAATTAGCTCCTTCCCCGTTCCCATTATGCCCTATGGGGGCAAAAATGGGAATGGGGAAGTGCCTTGGTGAATGGGGAATTACCGCCCCCGCTCACATTGGAGTAGGGCGGTAATTCCGCCATCCACCAAGGCAGACACGGTAAAATACAAGAGGCAACCATGGCGCTAATAGCGCCATGGTTACCGTCTACAATGTAATGAAGCCCAATATCTTCTGCGCTCGAAATAAAAAAAGAAAAACAAAAATATTCAAATTTCATAAAATCACATAAAGCCATAATGAAACAATCGGATGCGGAAGCCATTCTGGCGGCTTTAAACCAGAAAAACACCAGACAGCAGTGGTTGGTCCTAAATGGTAAATCTAACAAAACAACTATGATACAAGAGGTAGAAGCTGAAGAATGGTCTCAACACTTCAAAAACCTTTACAATGCAAATACTGACCAGCCACCACCGAGCAGCTTGAATAACGAACACTCCTGGGCCCTACAATGGGACAAAGACGAGATTAGGAAAACTATCGTCTCTTTGAATCCATCATGAGCACCTGTCCCGGATGGGTTATCTAACGCCAATTTAAAATCTGCCCCGGAAGAATGGGCGATCTTTTTTTCAAAACTTCTTAAACTAATGGAGAACACAAAACAAATCCCTCACAGTTGGACCTTGGCGATATTGATCCCGATCTATAAAGCTGGTAATAGGAAAAATCCAACAAATTATAGCCTATAGCCCTTCTTGATCCATTGGGAAAACTCTTTGCTGGATTTCTAATGAAATAAATCAACCTATGGGCATCAGAAAATGGTTTCCTAGAAAAGAGAAAGACTGGCTTTGCCAAAGAAATCGGTACAAATGTCAATCTGCTATTATTGAATATGATCAAGTATGAAGCGAGATCTCAAAACAGCATTCCAAACGGCTTGCGGCTGCCCTCCCGCCATTCTAAATCTGATTAAAAAAACTCTACTTTAACACATCAGTCAGAGTAAGACTGACAAAAGATGGTGCAGTAACAGATGAAATTACTACCTGGAACGGTCTCAAACAAGGGTGCCCCCTTGCTGCATGTTTATACAACCTATACACCTTCGGCTTCGTACAAGCAATCGATGATCCACTTGCAAACCCACCGAAGATCAATAATGAACCATTAAATACCTTAATGTATGCAGATGACATCATTGTCATGGACAAAACACAATCTGGTCTACAAAAAACATTAAACAAAGTAGGCTCCTTCATGAAAGATCATGACCTTCAAATCAATATCTCTAAAACCAGGCTAATGAGACTAACATCCCGACACAGCACTGGACGAAAAAGTGCGAAACTACAACTAGATTGAAGAAACCAAAATATTCAAATATCTTGGTGCATTGATAAATCAAACATCAACTGAGCAAGAATGGAAAAACCATATCAAGAGAAAGGCAAGATCTCTAGCTCGATTGGGACGCTATTTTCATGTCAAATTTGAAACTCATTCACTAAAACAATAATTCTATTATATAGACAAAAAGTGGTACCTATTTTAACGTACGCGGGAGAAACAATAATTAATCGACATACAATGAAATGGCAACAATACGAGGCAATATTCTGGAGAAAAACTCTCGGCCTATCCAACTAATTTCCAATCTCAAGAATTCGGTATGAACTGGCCTTACAATCCCTTGAATCAATCAATACCTGGAAAAAAATTGACCTCTATAGAAAAATAATTTGCCAGGACAAAATTCCGTCTCTAGAGACACTTAAGAAGAAAAAGAACCCTGTATGTGCAACAGGTTAAGATAGGGCTGCTGGGACACAGACAGACATAATTATGGGAAGTAGGAAGCATCAGATATAAAACGCACATAATTCAGATGCTCACAGGAGAGAGAATGTGGGAGTAAGATTAGGACGTTTTTTCAAGCATTCAAGAAGAAGAGAAAATAAGACCCACAAAAGACAAGGGTAAATTGGCAAGACTCGGAAGGGGGGACACACCATTCACAGTACGGTGCATAACCACATGAACAGTAGTCCCAAGATGCTGCATCAGGTGCATGCGCTGCAAGCTAAACATACATCACAGACAAATGCAGCCACTGCAGGCACCAGGCAATGCAGATACACAGACATAGAACAGGGGGTGTATCACATTGAGGGGGAACCCATTCTAGGGGAGCATTACCATTTTGTTTACATCATTTATGTTACCATTTTATGGCTAAAGAAGACACCAGAGCATGCCATTAGAATACGAAGTGGTTCCACATGAAAAACACACAGCAAATATGATTGGCAGCACTGAAAGGCACATTGTCATGATACTAACAGCCGTTTTATTCAAAGGAAGGGTACACACAGAGAGGGATACATTTACAAACAGCTACAGGCAAGCTTCAGATTTGCAATTGTGAGGTTGGGTGGCTTCACTCATGAGATGAAGATGAGGGGGTGAAGTGGAGAAGAGAGACAGCTCTTGATGGAGGGGCAGGCGGACCCATTAGATAGCTGGGGCATGTTTACACCAGGGATTTCATATCAAGTAAAAACAAAACAATAGAAGGGGAGGATTTGACGTCAGAATTAATTATGCTGCCAGCTGATAGCATATACGATAGTTACACATTAAAGGAAATGAGTTTGGAGGCATGGTAAAAGAGGGCATAGTGCACTGCTAAAAGGGACCAAAGTGGTATTCCATGGGGATTTTACTGTAAAGTTTTCTTTTTTTTTTTGTTTTTTTTTGTGTGGAGGGAAAGGGGGCATCTATGCCAGACAATATTATTGCAAAAAGAGCATAATAACAGATTGAGTAAAGGAAAGAAGGTGTTTAACTGGACATATGAGAAAGGCTAGGAAGGAGGGGCTACAGAGGAGCACAATATGCAAAATAGGAATGCCCAGCCAGTAAGGAATCAGCGTATTAAGGTAAGTAACACATTTGTATATTATTAATGGATTTTGAATGTTTTAATGGGTTTAGGGATGAGATTATTTTGTGTAGTATTATTGCCACAAAGTAGCAATGTAAAGAGAAGGAAGGACACTTGAGGAGATAGGTAATTGTGTAAGGAAAGGGTAGGTGGATATAGATGGCAGGTACGTACTGGGGGGAGATAGGAGTGTGGGAAGTCTCATATTGATTCCTAGGGGAAGAGAAGGAGAAACAGGTGATTAACAGGTAGAAGGTGAAGGAGATGTACAACGGTTTTCAGTGAAAAGCATCTTTTTGTACAGAAGCAGAGGCACAGATGAGGCATGGCACTTGGAACGTGGCCCTCAACAAGAGGTGTACACAATGTAAATAAGTAAACGTGTTGAAGATATCAAATGAGTTTGATTTTTTGAAATGTAATGTTTAAATCAAATGCATGAAATGTTTTTTATGATTTGAAATGTAATGTTTATATGAGATGTGTAACCTTATATTGAAACGAAGCAGAGGTGTATGTGCAAGAGATGGTAGGCAAAAATGTGTACACATATCTCACACATGCACTCACCCATCACCTGTGCTTGATTCAGCATCAAGAAAGGTTAGGAAGGTAGAAGCAATAATTTCCAGTAACACCACAGCACAAAGAAGACCAACAAGGGGAAAAATGGCAAGAAAGAAACAGCTCATGCAGGCTGCCAACAAACAGCAAGCCCAAAGACAAGTTCACCGTTAATGGAGAAAGGAAGGCATCTTGGTCAATGCGTGTGGGAAAAAAAGATCACCATCCTATTGGCCCGGAGCACAGAAATTGCCAGCTCATCACATGAAGGAACCACACAGCAACAAGGACAAGGCACCATGTGCAGGAGAAGAAAGGGAGCTCATCAAAAGGGGAGTACCGTTCTGCCCATTACTTTATTATGACTTTTTGTCCGCCATTTGATTTCTACAGGACAGCTTAATTCAACTCAAAGGTGTGCCCAGGAGATGAAGAGCAGAAGTGGCAAGGGTTGGAAAAGGGTTATACTATTGTCGTTCCTGTTGTTGTGTTTTTTCTCTCTCTCTCTCTCTCTCTCTCTCTCTCTCTCTCTCTCTCTCTCTCTCTCTTTCCCTCTCTCTCTCTCTCTCTCTCTCTCTCTGTCTCTCTCTCTCGCCCTCATGTGGTCAAGAAGGAACAAATGGGACAGTGAATGCTTCAGAGAAATTAGGAGAGCACCAGGGGCGCCGAGTACGCAGGGGCTCCGTGGCCTGACCCTCAATTTCTAAAAATCGTTTTGGGTTGGGTGTTCGCAATTGGGCTGCACAGATGTAGAGGTACACCCAACCCAAAACGATTTTTAGAAATGGAGGCACAGATGCAAAGCAATCCTATCCCTGATTTTCTAAAAATAGTTTTCCTCCCGAGACTCTGAAGATCAGAAGTACATTTAATGATACAGAACCAGAAGTATTGAGCAAGTCTGATATCATCTTCATCATCATCAGAATAACTCAACACTGTTGTGGTTATACAAGAGCTAATATACATAAAGGGATGGAATTACTCAGAATGTAGCAGCACTATTCAATAACCCAAAGGGCTTAAGCATAGTTAATGTGAAAATACTACACTTCTCACCGTTGGGACAGTACTGCCACTTCTCGCAGAGGCTTCTACACCTTTTATGGGGCAGCACTGATCTAGTCTACTGGACAGCTTCACTTTTAATGGCACTTCTCAATAGGGCTGCTATATTTCAATAGGAAATGACCAACACTACTCTGCCGGGAATTGCATTCTCTTGATGCCACCGAAGCAGCACTTCTACCCACCACAGCTGCTTTATTTTTAATGGCACAGTGCGTGTACTTCTCAGCCACTCTGCTTTACATTTAAACAGACCAAATTGTCATTTCTCAGCAGGACTGCAACACTATACCGTTGTGTTCTGTATGTTGAGTGCTTCTTCGCCACCAATGTGGGTTCATGGCACTCTCCCAGTATCTAAATAGTAGATCTGGCTACATTCAATTGGCAACAGGCATATCCCGAGCTGCCTGCTGTACATAAGCTGCTGCTCAAAATGTTGGAAGCCGTGATGGGGTAAGGGATAGAAGGCTCGAGCCTGTAGGGTAGCAGAATCAGCAGGGTCTTAAAACCTGCTCACTTATTCTGGAGTGAGGGGCCATGGGCAAAATGAGCCTGATCCCACATACAGGGGGTTGTTACCCCTTTATCTCTCCTTAATGAAAGAATGAGCTCTCTCAGACACAAGTTCTCACCCCTGGACACACAATGAATTAATATGGTATGGATCTATAGATCGAGAAAACTGGAGTGAGAATTCAGAGTGTTTTAACAGAAATATAATTGTCTTCCCAGATGGGAGACTGTCTCCATTAATATACATGGGGTCACTGAGATGACCAAGAGTGAAACTGTACGTTCAGTTGTGAGATTGCCAGCAATGGGTATACTATGCTCCAAGGAGTGAGTGCCCACTCAATATATCACACTGTTTATAGGTATGAGACGCATCCTGAATGCTTTCCCAAAGAGCCTTGGCCAGAGTTTCACACTGAAGAAGTGAGCATGTGATCCGGGGTAAGCAGCCCACACACACGCATGGGATTCCCATGCACCCACTTGCGAGATTTGCACCAAATTAGTGAGATTGTGCTCACGCATAGTCTTTGCTCTGAGGTTTGACACACTCACAGGATGGGATGGCATTTCGTTCTCCCATCCTAGTTGTGTTGCTCTGCTTTTTGAGGGCTACTACAACCTGGATGATTATAGAGGGGTGGAGTAGGGGCAGTGTTGGCCTACTGGAATGCAACTGGATGGTTTAAACCTCCTTCTTACTTGACTTTAGTATATGCAGTACATGCTAGCCAATGTTTCCCCTGTTCAGCGCTCCCCCAGCCCCCTCGCAACAAGTTGGCGACAATGTGAAAATGCGGTCATATAACCGCTGGTGATGTCACTTCCTATATTTGGGCACCCCCTGGGAATTTCATAAATCAGCTCCCCTGGAGAGCACCAATACTAATATGATGAATGACACTTGTAGTAGATGTGGGGTGGGTAGCAGGCTTATAAAGTTTGAAGGAGATGAAAGGAATAGATAAATAAAAGGAAGTAGTTGCAAGCATTTAGGCAATGATAAGATGTAATAAAGAAAATGTTTATACATTCGAGAAACTCACCCAGTTTTCTCTGTGTTTCAGGTACAAGGAGTGCACAGCGAATGACCCAAGCAACCGAGCCCGTGAGCAAAAAAGGCCTATCGCCAGGAGGGCCTGTGGGACCCAGTCTAATGCCCAGATACCACAGGCTGGGACATAAGAAAAGCCTTCTGATTGTGTGCTCCCCAACCACTGTGTTCCCTCCTACCATTAACGTTGTCCCCATGCAGTGACTGTTTGACTACCTAGGTTCCTCCACATGGAGTAGTTCATAATATACAAGGTGCCCAAACAAAGTACAAAGGGGAACGGGAACAGGTGAAAGAAGTTTGGGGGGAGAAGAAAGTGAAAAGGAAAAAAACGAAAAAGAAGAAATGTGTTACAAATGGAATGATGGGTCCCACTAGGAATACTAGAGCATGGACAGGATTGGTTTTTGAAGTACATTTCAACGCGCACTGCCTAAAGAGATAAATTCTGCAAAAACTCTTGTTGACAAATCATATAATAGTCACAAATACACATGTATTGTTTTCAAAATGAAAATGTAATCCAGAAGCCGGATTACATTTTTGGAAAACAATACATGTGTATTTGTGACTATTATATGATTTGTCAACAGGATGTTTTGCAGAATTTATCTCTTTGGGCAGTGCGCGTTGAAATGTACTTCAAAAACCAATCCTAGACACTGTTATTAGTTCTGGGCCTTGTTTGGGGGATCCCAGTGGAAATACAAACGCAGCATGCCACCTTTCTCTGCTAATTTTCTAGGTGGAAATCTTAGCGCACTGGAAGCTTTTTGGCGAACCCCTTAAATCTTTACCATTCACTTAAGTGGCCTCCCCAGCTTGTGGTGGCAAGGGTCACACGATGTGCATCGAGCAAGTAAAATTATGGGTAGCTAGGAAATTACACATTTGCAACCTGTGTAATAGCACTACTGGAAAGGATTGTGGCTATGACTGTTTTGTACTCTGCTGTCTCTACTTCTGTCCCCTCTTGGGACTATAACAAGAAAATATGTACGTATTTATTTTGTGTATTTGAATGATAAGCAGTAATTTCTCCCCTTACTAGTAACATGAAGAAATTAAGTAGCTTTAATAGAACATTATTGTTGATTTAAAGGACAAAGAAAAGGGGAAGAAATATATGTATGATTGCTTGTATGACTAATTTGGTTTACACCACTAACGATATATAAATATAGTACCAGCAGGTGACCAGTGTGGGGAGGGAGGCTTCAGGGAAGGGCTGCCACGTGAACTCTCCCTATTCCCAGGCCATGAGCAACTACAAGATGTCCATGGCCATTCCAGAGGAAGCAGGCTACACCACAATAAATGAAACAGGAGAAATTACGCCATGAGGACAGTTACATGAAAGCATGGACAATGATGGAGGATTGCTCGAATGAAGATGACCAGATACAATACATATTGAAAGGCCCGGACAAAGGAATTGTAACACAAGGGGAGCTGCAGTGCCTCAAGAGCGGAAGAAAAGAGGTGGGAGGACTGCCTGAATGTTGCAAGAAACACCTGCTACCTGTATGTGGACAAGAGTTTGCAAGAGAAGAATGGGTGGAAGGCTGCAGGGGTTCATAGCACAAGTGCTCCTGGCAGTTCCAGTGGAGAGAGAAAAGGATGAGTACATCAAGGAGTGGTGAGAGGTTCAAGCTGCTTACATGGGTAGAGAACAAGGCAGGCCACTGTCCAGAATGCCATCAATAATAACACCCTCATAGTGCCAGAATGAAGGTTTATTAAAGATTGGAGAGAAAATAGGCTGCAGATGCTATCCGAGGGTACATGGCATGAGAGGAGGCAACAATATCTGCAGACCAACACTGGGCCTGAAGCTCACATGAACGTGCCACCCAAATGGAGAAGTGAATGTACCATAATGCCATTGAACACACCAACCTTGATGGTGCCCCAGAAAGACCCAGAAGTGAATGGATGCCCCAAACTGGATGCACAGTGGAGGAAGAAGAGATTGCTGAAGCTGAGATAAAGAGGAGGAGATGACCTGGAACACGAACAAACCCAGAAGGAGCTCACGTAACCTGAGGGGGGTTGCAGGGATGATAGACAACAAGACACCCATCAGTGGGGAAGGGGCTTTGTGTTTGTGGTCCAGGCTGGCTGGCTGTACCAGAGGGGGGGCTGTTGAGGGAGTCTCAACGCCCCCCCCAGCATGCCCCCAAGATGACGGATGCCACCCACTGAAGCAGCCCCACAGAACATAAACGGATGACATCACCAAAGTATCATGAAGAAGCAACATGGCTGAACACACCCAGAGAGACATTAGTCAGGTGCAGAAGAACACACATGGGCTGCTTGCTGACACCAAAAAGCAATTGCCATGAACATCCGTGAAGGTAAAATGGAAACCACAGCTGCATTGAAATTAATTGGCAAGGCTTAAAACACAGGAATGAGACCTGACACACTGATTCTCATGAGAAACACAAAGCCGATCCAGCAGCATGTCTAGCCCTGTCACGAACGCTGGGGAGAGAGTTTGAGTCAGCAGAAAATATATAGCACCTGCAAGGACAGAAGGCTGAAATCGCTCATCAATGCAAGCAGAAACAAATCACTTTTAGGGGCCCAAGCACGTGACTC
The DNA here is from genome assembly GCF_040938575.1 of Ambystoma mexicanum. NCBI lineage: Eukaryota > Metazoa > Chordata > Amphibia > Caudata > Ambystomatidae > Ambystoma > Ambystoma mexicanum. Next base: position 1,037,222,751 of record NC_090926.1, on the reverse strand, counting down.
ACTCATGTGAGGCAGACAGAAAATTTTATTCCCATCGAACTGAAGACAGAGGATGAAAAAATGTAACGCAGCGTGAAGATGGAGACTGCAACGTCCTTGCTCTGGGTTTCAGAAGTTCGAGAAGTGGTAAAATTAGTGAGAAACAGACAGTGTTCTGAGATCATTCTCCCGACCTATCATTTCTTTTCACGTGCTGGTAAATTTCCTAAATTGACAAGGCTTACACTGGCCTTCAGGGGGAAAGGGTGCCAGGTGGAGCTACCAGATCTGGCCAGACCAAACAGATGATGTGTCCCCTATAGGCTGTAATTATGCCTATACTGTTCACCCAATCTTATTTCGTCTACAGCCCAGGAATGGAACTTTTGGTTGTGAGGTCATATTGGTTTAAATCCCCACTAGCAGCCTGAAATGAGTTGAGAGTCCATTTTGGAGGCTGTAGAAATCTGTGCGTGTATCCCTGCTTGGATTAATAAAGCAGCAATTTGTCACATTTCTGGACTCCTCCATTTCTTGGGCATGGGGGATTTCCCTCGAGCCAACCTCTGTTTTTTAATTCGGCTACACTGGCACAGAGGAGCCCTTCCAGTAGTCACTGTCTCCTAGTTTCTGGGATCTGGAGAAAAGCTGCATGTACAACATAAGCACAATATATGAAACACAACTTAAATCTTCAGTGTGTAATCAAGCACTGGATACTAACAATGGAAATATACAACACAAAAACAGGGGGGGAGGGGACACAGCGGCACACACAAACCATACACAAAACACACAAAATATAAACTTATCAAGCAGCAGTACAAGCCTAAAGTACTCACTGCCCAATACACAGAATTATATACATGCACAATATAAGTATAACATGCAACACCTTTTTACACACGCATACATAATACATAGCTGCAATATAAACTTCATATGCAAACAATATAAACCTGCCATACAAGTCCACCAATGCGCAATGTAGTTACAAGTAACCAACATAAAAGTACAGTAAACATTGTCTGATAAGTAGGCAATATGAACAGAACACAGTGACAGGTATAGCTACAAGTAAACTATTAACACAACTTACAGATAAAATATATGTACAGCACACACACACGGAGACACACACAGGAAGTAAACACAAAATAGGTTCCAATATAAGAATACAATGGGCCTCATTACGACCCTGGTGGAATGGGTTTAACGGCGCTGGTAAAGGTGCCGGTGCCGTTAAACCCATTCCGCCCTATTACAAAGTTCCCTTGCGGGACCCGCTCTGGACATCTGGTCAGACCAGACGTCCTTTGCGGGTCCCGCGAGGGGCGCAGGGAGCTAACAACGGGCTTGTTGTTAGCTCCCTCCCCATTATCATTGAGTCCTATGGGGGCTCAAATGGGAATGGGGATGGGTACATTGAATGAGGAATTACAGGGTCTTCCAAGGTTGGAATGGCCCGGTAATTCCTCATTCAAGGAACCCGGACCCGAGTTTGGAGGCCCGAGGGCTTCATTACGGCTTTGTCAGAAGGGCATGGCTGCCACCAAAACCGGGTCTGGGTTCCCTGAATGGGGAATTACCGGCCCATTCCGAGTTTGGAGGGCCCGGTAATTCCTCCTTCAGGGAACCCGGGCCCGGACCTTCCCCATTCCCATTTGAGCCCCATAGGGAATGGGTGCAGGGAGCTCCCTGGTCCCCTCGCGGGACCCGGTAAGGACGCCTGGTTTTACCAGGCGTCCTTACCGGGTCCCGCGAGGGGACCTCGTAATGAGGTGGAATGGGTTTAACGGGTCCGCATCAATTAGCGGCACCCGTTAACCCATTCCACCAATGTTATAATGAGGCCCAGAATCTCTTTAAATGATCTCTCTCTCTCTCTCTCTCTCTCTCTCTCTCTCTCTCTCTCTCTCTCTCTCTCTCTCTCTCTCTCTCTCTCTCTCTCTCTCTCTCTCTCTCTCTCTCTCTCTCTCTCTCTCTCTCTCTCTCTCTCTCTCTCTCTCTCTCTCTCTCTCTCTCTCTCTCTCTCTCTCTCTCTCTCTCTCTCTCTCTCTCTCTCTCTCTCTCTCTCTCTCTCTCTCTCTCACACGCACACACACACAAACAAAACTGAGAAAGAGATGAACTTGCCCCTGAAAATACACACATGCATACAGACGCTGAGACGTCAATGAATAAAACATGCAAGCTCACCTGCACCTTTTACCGCTGGACTTATTCTGACTAATGTCCATAAGAGAGCCTATGGGTTAGCAGGTACAGCCCCTCTTCCCACATTGAGTGCAGCTGTGGGAGTTTGGCAATGGGGCGTGTGTCGCCTCACGGGTACACGTCTGCACAGATGCAATGATAGGAATGAATGACGCTCAGCCGATTCCGGCCATGCTAGGCTAACGCTCTGCATGGCAAGCGGCATCCTGCTCCAAGTGCGATAACATCGCGTGGTTCGGCTGCGCATGTTGCTTCCTGACTCAGTACTGTAGCAGATTGTGTATTGGACACCTTTTCATACTCCCAGGGATTGCACGGGCAGACTTGCTACATCAGGCTCTGCAGTGCTTCCCTAAAGCTCTGCACACCTTTCCAAGAGATCCCCTCGGACACCGGGACACGTCTTTCCTGACACTGGGTTTGCACCCATCTGTCCTCTAGGGCGCTTGCTCTCAGAGTGGGGTTCTTCAAGCTGCTTTGCTTGTGTGCAGGCCTGCTGAGACAGGAATGGAGCTAGGTGTCGAGTTAAGAAGCTCCATGATAGTACTATCGGCAACCCAGAGTCACGTCACGTGTCACATGCTCAGTGGCTGCGCTACGAGGCTTGCAGTGCTCGCACAATGAATTCAAATACTGTATTCTGCAGTGCTTTAAGTGGGATAGGAAATTGAAAGTGGGGGTGGAGGGGACGTGACAAGGTGCAAAGCAATGTTTGGGACACACTAAGAAGTGTCTGGTGTAGCCTAAGATTCGCAAATAACGAATGAATCTTTAAAAACGCCTGTGGCTAATGTAGCTAAGGAGTGGCCAAACAGACACGCCGAGTTTTTTCCTATCTGCCAATAAAGGGCTGTAAAATCTACTGTAAAGTAGTGTTAAGTAAAGTATAATTTATTATCAGAAAAATCCCATGGCCATGTCAACATCTATCTGAAGTAGTGCACATCACCAGAGGCGTTGCTGGATGGGTGGAGGGGGGCTGAGGGGCTATAGCCCTGGTCTTTTGGTTGTAGCCCCGAATAGAAGCTCAGGGGTGCTACAACCAAAATGCTAGCTAGCCCCGAGTTTGTTTGTTTGTTTGTTTGTAATTTGCGCCAGACCTGAAGGTATCAGGGTGCAAAGTCCATGAATATTTTCAGTTTATGGTTACATGGTTACACAAATATAATACAGGCAGGTAATTCGACTACAACAGCAAGATATAAACAGGATATATATACAGTAAGCACATTACATAGAAAGAGAGGTCCGAGAAGATATAGGCATAGTAATGTCTATTAACAATGCGAATGAGTAGGGATACTAGGACGTTAACTGGCAAGTATTTAGTGGTCGTTTTGTTTGAACCAGTTGGCATATGTGTGGTCTGCCCTCAGAGATGGCAGGCCAAACAAATGCCAGTCCCGACATTAGCTTAGCCCCCTAATCTTTTACAGACCTGGCAACACCCCTGCACATTGCCCAGCGATCCCCGCTCAAAGCATGCCTGCAAGGTTTGTTTGCCTTGCATTTTTATCACACCAGGGTCCCAGCTAACATACGTTCTCCAAGATTTTTGGAAAAAAGGGTCGTGTTTTTTAAGGTAGGGTACCATGCGGGAGGGGATGTTAACTGTTCTTTACGCCTCGATATCTGAGCCCCTTGCCTACGCGATGACATCCTGCACAGGCAATGAACTCGTCATGCCCATGGCTCTGACATGCAAGGGCCTACTTGACTACCCTTGTGGCACCTCACCCTCCCCGTGTATCCTCTCGCATTTGCTCTTCCTCTCTTCTTTCTCCACTTGTATAGAATTCTATTCCCCCAGGTATCCGAGAAACAGTCCACACCAATTTGTTGAAAGCCATATTGAAAGCCTACCTCTTCACCTCTGAGTTATCCTCTTAACCTACCTCTCATCTGCCTTCACGGTAATATTTTTCCCTCGCCTCTAACCGGCCTCTGCCCTCCATTCTCTCTGCCTCCACTCTAACACTTCTTCCATCATGGTCAAATCCCTAACATAGCTGGCTGTACTACCTACCTGCACTTAAAAATGTCTAATGTTGACTGTCCTTAATCTATGTAATTCGACCCATGTATTGTCCCCGGTGACTGCTCCATCTACACCCCACACCACCTGCTCAAACTCACCCCATTGTAAGTAGCTTACTGCTTCCTGTCAAATCTGATATCTATTTATTTATTTTGCAATCAAAGGAGCATAATTCTGCCCTGGATATAAGTAAGTGAAAAAATAAAGAAACTGTTTTGTTGTATTTGCAGGGCTGACGGGTGAGTGTGTGAGAGCACCGGCATTTGAAATGAATTGTGGGTGCACACACCGATGTCTCTGGTTTCTGTGTTTCCTCTGAGTGAATAATGTGCTTGGACTCCATTGGTACTGCGGAAAGCAGTCAAAGACACTGGTCTTCCCCTGTTTAGTGTGTAAGGGGGAATCCCGCATTCAAAAGATGTGGAAAGTGTTTGTTTGATTGTTTTATTATTTATAAGGCGCACCAGACCCGAGGATATTAGGGCGCAACAGTTACAAGAATTTGCAAAGCTTAGTTACATACAGACATAGAACGAAGTACAATAATTACAACAGTGGTGCACAGATACATACAGTGCAATATTTATATATTTGCAGATTTGTGGCACTGTATAAGGATGTGAGATGTCATTGATGTGGTCGGTAAGTATTCTTACTAGGTTTGAGAGTGAATGCAGGCATCCTGCCAGGTGCAAGTTAGTGATCTGTAGATTTTAACCAGAGGATGGTGTTAGATCTGAAGTTCTGATACGACTGGTCAACTCTCAATGATGGAGGTAGGGAGTTCCAGAGTTTGGCCGCTTTGACAGGGAAACTGTTGCCTCCGACCGTAGATAATTTAAATCTGGGAATGGACAAGCAGTCTCGGTTTACTGTTCTGGTTGGTCTTAAGGAAGTCCATTTATGGAATCTCTCAGAAAGGTATAGCGGTGCGGCCTTGTTGAGAGATTTGTGGGTGAGTGAGGCAGTTTTGAGAAGGATTTTGTCGTTTGTCCGCTGCCAATTGTTCAATCGTCTACTCTCAGCAAAGTGCTCCCTTCCAGAGATACCTCGGGCCGCTCTAAGGGCATTATTTGGTAGGATTTGTATTCTACTAATGATGGATTTATTGTCTCCTATGTATAAGGCATTGCAATAGTCCAGCCGTGACAGGATGAGGGCTCTGGCCAGAATAATACAGCCATTGTTCGAGAGAAATGGTCTACCTGTTCTGATAGGTTTGCACGTGTACGCCGTGGAGGACGCAAGTGTGTTAACTTGTTTGGAGAAGGATAGGGTAGAGTCGAGGTAGAAACCTAATGTTTTTACCTCTTGGGCCACCTTTATGAGGTTTCCATCAATTATGGAAGAGGAGTAACTGGATCCTAGTTTTTTTTTTAAGTTAGTTGAGGTACCCAAGATGATAAGTTTTGTTTTGTCATCATTCAGGCATAGACCATGCATAGCCATCCATGCCTGGATAATGATGTACACTCTGTTCACCAAGGCCAAATCCTTGTCATAATCCCCTGAAAGTGGGAGGAGGATCTGAGTATCATCTGCATAGTTAGTGTAGGTGATACCAAGAAGATCCAAATCATTGAAAAGGGGCTTAGTAAATATGTTGTACAGTGTGGGCGAGAGGCAGGACTCTTGTGGCACACCACAGGTGATGGGTATGGAGTCGGCCGCAGTTGAGGACGAGAAGACCCTCATTGTTCATTCGCTTAGGAAGGATATAATCCAGTTTATAGCCTCTATAGAGAAATGTGCTGCTGTGTCGAGGTGGTTGCAGAGGATCGCATGATCTACCAGATCAAAGCCAGCTGAGAGGTCTAGGAGAAGAAGCAGAGCTGATTTGCCATTGGGCCTCATTACACGGATGGCGGTGAGGGTTAACGGTCACCGTTAATGGTACCGGTGACCGTTAACCCTTACCGCCTTACTACGAGGTCCCTTTGCAGGTTGGAGACTTTAACGCCTGCTTTTTGCAGGCGTTAAAAACCAACCCGCAAAGGGACCAGGTAGCTAATTACGGTACCACAATTTGCAGTGCAGTGCCGTAATTAGCACCTTCCCCATTCCCATTATGCCCTATGGGGCAAACATAGGAATGGGGAAGGGCAATGGGGGAAGGGCAATGGGGGAAGGGGGAATTACTGCCCCACCAACCTTGGAATAGGGCGGTAATTCCCCTTTCCTCCAAGGCGGTGCCGGTATTTTACGTCATGGACCAAGGTGCTAATAGCACCTTGGTCCACCGCCGTCCGTGTAATGAGGCCCAGTGTCTCTAATTTCATCTATTTGTGACTTGAGGTCGATGAGGGCAGTTTCCGTGCCATGTTGTGGACGGAAACCTGACTGTCTAGCTCCTAATAGGTGGTGTTGTACTAAGTACTTTTGAATTTGCATATAGGCCACCTTATCTAAACATTTTAGCAGGAAGGAGACAGTTGTAATAGGCCTATAGTGTCACGATGCCTGCCCCCAGACATCCGGTACAGGTCCATCTGTCCAGGGAACAGGCACCCAAGAAGACACAGGAATTCCCCAAACCCCTCCTAGGGGCTATATGGGTTCAGTCCTGGCGCCGTAGGCGCCAGGCTCATATTGCGAACTTTAAACTATGAAGGTCATTCTGCAAAGAACTCATGTACAAGTCATCATGAGGCCATGAAGGGAATACTTTCCTTTAGGAACTATTTTGCTGCTTGGGTCTGGTACTGGAACTTATTTCCTGAGAACTACTTTTTTGATGCTATTTAAACCACGCCCGAAGAGCAGCACACGCTTCGCGTTATTCTGCATCTTAGCAGCGTAACGCTCACCATGTCTGCAGTCCAGCATCCAGTCTACAGCCACATCCGTCTTGTGTCCGGAGCCGATCCTAGAGAAAAAGAAAGAAGAAGAGAAGGTTAGAACAAGGAGATTTCCATTTGGTCATCATCTTTTCCTGGAGCAGCCACACCTGTGGATAAAGGAAAAAGGCATTAAAATAAACCGTGTCGCATTGCCAGCTGCAGCGCTGCGCCATACTCACCTGTCTTCGGAGCAACTCCATGACCTGGCGCAGCACCCGTTGAATCGCCCCCCCGAAACATCAGCATCTGAAAAGACAAGAACAAACAAAAGATGAGCGGGGTTCCGCCAAAGACATTCTTTTACTTACCGCAAGATACTTACTCGGAATTTTACCGCTCGAGGCAGCGCTGGTCACCATCCTACGTTAGACATTTTCGGCAAAGGCGCCACACCTGAAAAGAAGATAGAGAACTATTGGTTCATTACATTTGGAACAATATTACTTGCTAGACAGTGCTTGGTACAAACTGACTCTTACCTAAGCGCTACCTTCATCCATCGAGGCAAACTCACTCCTTGCATCACGTTGCAAGAGAAAAGGTATGAAAGGAGCAAGAGTGTATTAACAGACATTTGAACTCTAAAAGAACTATACATTCGGTTTACACACTACTTACCTCGGAGTCATTGTTGTCTGGAACTCTGCCAAATACCTTCGGATCAGTGAAGTAACTGAACTTCTACGCGCCCCTGCACTCCACGCAGGATGGAGAGTTCATCCTTCCAAACAATAAGGTGAGACTTTATGAAGGGGAATACTGGAAGTTTTCAGGGAAAATAGTGTTAGTGTAACCTCTCTACCACAGGTGGCTAATCCCCTTTACTGCTCTTAGGAAAATATTATTGCGGGCCAGGCAGACGGAACTGAGTGGGCAAGTGCAGTCGATCATCACTTCGCTACGAGTCACACTGGTGGAGACCACAGCAGTCCAGCTTCGTTCGACGCCCCTGTGGAATCCAGGTGAGCGTAACATATAGTTAGTTGGTGTTAAGGGATCTAAGGTGTTTTTTTTTAAGAGTGGTAGTTCCCATGATTCTTTAAGGTTCTTAGGGATGGTACCAGATGTGAAGGAATTGTTGATCAGCTTGGTGATGAATGGTGAGAGGTCTCGGGCTGCGTCCTTAATAAGTTGTGCAGGGCAGAGGTCACCCTGGCAATTAGATGGTTTAAGTGATTGAATGGTTCTTTCCACTTCGATCGTCGATACTTTAGAAAAATTAAATCGTGTGGGCTGAGTGCCGATAGAGGGCTCATGAGATTTAGGTGTATGGGAAGCGTTAAGGGAGTCTTTTCTAAGAGATATATAGTTTTGTAGGGTGGAGAATTTGTTGGCTAAGGCGTATTGGATGCCGGTGCATCATTTTTTATCTTTGGTACAGGCTTCAGGTATAGCAATGGGTGTCTCTATTTCTTTAAGAATGGTGAATAGCTCTTTCATGTTACAGTTAGCTTAAGAGATACGGGTGTCTCAGGATTCCGGTTTGGTAAGGCAGATTTCTTAACAATTTGGTAAGCTTAAGTTTATTAGCTTCTGAGGGGAGTAGTCTCCAAGTCGCCTCACATTTTCTTTTTTCCTGCCTTAGGTTTTTTAGAAATGGGGTGAACCATTTCTTTCAAGTGGTTTTTTGGCTTGCTTGGTCTCAACTTGAGGGGAGAAATCTGATCTAAGGAAGAGGCCATCATTTTGTTGTATTCATTGATTAAGCTTTCAGGGTCAGTATTGTCGGGCAGTGAGTTAAGGGTGGGGAGAATGACAGGGATAAGCCTATCCGCTGTAATGTTTTTTTAATTTATCGTTAAGGTAGGTGGAGCCCTAGGGACAAGTATGAGAAGGGGTCTGCTGGTGGTGAGCGTAAAGGAGAGCAGGGGGTGGTCGGTCCATACTAATGGAGAAGAGGCGAGGATATTGGCATGGCAGTTGTAGTCTGCGACCCAGTCTAGTATTCGCCCTTTGTTGTGGGTGGGAGTTTTAATTCTTTGGGTCAGGTCAAGGTCTTTTAAGATGTTTGCTGTAGCCAAGGCAGATTGGTATAGCGGGTCATTAAATCCCATGTTGAAGTCCCCCAAAAGAAGTACTTGCGTTGAGTTTTTGAGGTTATTGGAGAGGAGGGTGTAGATATCTTCCTTGAATGTCCCAATTATGCGGTAGATCAAATGTATGTTAAGAGTCTGGGAATTGATCAGTGGTAGTTTGACTGTAAAGGCTTTACGTGGCCAGGTCGAAATCGTCCCTGGAGAGGTTGGGGTCTGTTTCTGGCCATGCCTGGGCCTGTTTGGAGAAAAAAAAATGAAAAAAATATTTATTTTTTCAAATTTCTTTTTTTTCCCAAAAAGCCTTTCATCCTTCTTAGCTCGATAAATCAGTACCAACACAGGCTGGGTGATATTATATGCATATTTGTTCTATAAAAAAGAGCTTAAGCGTGAGTGCTATACAATAACATATTGGGCCTCATTACACGGTATGCGGTAACCATGGCGCTATTAGCGCCATGGTTGCCACCGGTATTTTACTGTGTCCGCCTTGGTGGATGGCGGAATTACCGCCCTACTCCAAGGTGAGTGGGGATGGTAATTCCCCATTCACCAAGGCACTTCCCCATTCCCATTTTGGCTCCCATAGGGCTCAATGGAAATGGGGAAGGAGCTAATTACAGTTCCGCAAATTGCGGTACCGTAATTAGCACCAAGGTCCCTTTGCGGGCCTGTTCCTTAACGGCTGGTAAAACCAGCCGTTGAGGTCGGGTCCCGCAAAGGGACCTCGTAGTAAGGCGGTAAGGGTTTACCGGTACCAGTGCCCTTACCGGTACAGGTAAACCCTTACCTCAGTCCGTGTAATGAGGCCCATTATCATTTGGCCTTGGACGTCTGCTTGGATTCACAGTAATTTAGTATACTTCGGAACAATGCTATTTGATGCCACTTCCTGTTTTCTCAAGAGGTGAAAGGTCGAGTTTCATCGCTTCCCAGGATGTCACTTTGGGGTGGGGTCAAATACATCACTTCCGGTGATGTCATCAGAGGTCGAGGGTCGTGAGGCAAGGGGTGTGCCACTTTTTTGAGGCGATAGGTGGGCCACTATTTTTTGGGTGCCCGGGTCTATTTCTTGTCCCAGTCCGTCCATGTGCTCCTGCAACTCACTGTATTAGTACTTCTCAGTCTGGCTGAGGCAGTACCCAATTTCGAATAGAGAAGGCCCAGTGCCACATATACGGACTGTCTGAGCTGTGACACCTGATCTCCCCTGACACCACAGCCACTGAATGTCTATTTCAGGTGATGAGAAGTGCATGAATCTTGGTGCGCGTGCGGTCCTGGAGGTTGCCATTCACTAGCCACCGTATATGGCTGTGGGGCTGCTCTGAGAAGGTTTTTAATATGGCACAGAGAACTCTAAAATGACCAGCATGGGGACACACCCCTTCAAATAAGAACAGGAAATGAGACAATACCGGTGCCTTAGCTCAATCCTATTCAACATTTATAAGAACAACACGGCGACCACCGTAGACCAATCACTGGCACTAAAACTAATGCAAAGTCTGGAAAGATTGGCTGTCTATGCAGATGACTTGGCCCACGTGCCCCCAACAGAACAGGTACCACCAACATGTCTGTATATAATCTGTGCTGCCAGAACATCAGCAAAACACAAACCAAAGTGATGGTCTTTCAGAAGAAAGTAGTAATCAACCAACACCAGTTCATGCTAAAGAGGGAGATTATGAATACGCATCCATAAATTATTCAACGCCTTGGAAAACTCACAACAGCCCTGCAGTATCTCACAACAAATGAGCCTCTTACTTCATAACAAAAAGGCAAACTCCAAGCCATGAACCTCTACGTGGAATATCGGAATAGCAGCGTGATTGTGGGAGCAGCCCTAAAGTCCTACACACTATGAGGTGGGTCCCAGTATACACCAACCAAGAGCTCTGCGTGAACAGAACTACCCCCAGCAATGCAAGACTAGGGGGGCACCCAACTGCAATATGAGCTCTGTGTGACAGAATGCCATCTGCTCAGCAATCCCAAACATTTCAGATTTTTAGGACACAAAATAATTTTGGTAATTCTATCTCAGAAAGTAAGCTCTATCGAGCTCTCACTCTTCGAGCTCTTCTGGTGAAAGGGTGGAGTTGTCTGTCATCTTTAAACACAACTTAAATGACACTGCACTTCCTCCTGCTAAGAGAGCTGATTGCTAAAATCTCCTGCTTAAATGCCAACTTTCTCCTACCTATTCCTTAGTATCTGTAGAGATGTATCAACTATGTTTACCTGATTTGACATTTGTAGAAAGTTTACCTGCTTTGCTACTGATTTACTATACTGGCACGGAGATTGTCCCGTCCTTTCTATTGGGACTCGCCTTTGCGTCTGTCTTGCTTTTCTCGGCTTCAGACAAAAAGTGAATGCCACTCCCTATAACCACGATTACCTACAAAGCTTTGGCCCTCATTAACAGTTGGCCGGTATCCCATCTGTATTATTGGTGGGATACCGACAAAATGCCCTTACCGTATCTGCCACCCGATAGCCCACTATTACTAGGATATTACGGGCGGTGAAGAGCCAGTAAGTTCCCAATCCAAATACCGGTGCCAGTGTTCAGGCATTCCTTTTCCCAGAGGGACCAGATCTACCGGCAGGTCAACCCTACCTGGAGATCCGTGGCCCACACCCGCAAACTTGTGTTTTGTCGGTCTGGAAAAAATGCTGGTGCCGAAATTGCTGCCATTTTTTCAGCCATTTTTTCAGTATTGATGCTGATCATTGCTTGTATTTGATTTAAAGGCCTTTAATAAATGTATATGTATTGTTAATAAAGACATGACTGAAAGTAATTTGTAGTGTCCTTGTTGTGTGTGCTCATGATGGACTTTCAGTCAAACAAGCAGAGGATTCAGTCTAGGAACCCTCCCGTACCCTGCACACTTTCAAATGTGTGGACTGGGTCCACTACTAAATTTAGGTATTAATATCAAGAAAGAATATAAACCAGAGGATCCAGTTCTGTAAGATAAAGTGAGAATTTATATCATAAATATATAGTCAATGTTCATTCAAAAAGAAACATTGTAAAGTAAAGAAGCAAAAGGTGCATCAATAGGTCACAACAAATTTGAGGAAATGGTGGAATCCAATTCAAGTGGCGACGAGTTTCGAGGATACTTTCCTCTTCTTCATAAGGCCAAAATTTAATTCTTAATGCAAAAATAAAAAAAGGGACATTTGTAAAAAATTGGCATTGTTACCTAAACATAGGCTATAATGCATGTGCTGTACATTCAAGTGTCATCAGTTAACATATCTATGTCATTTTTGTATGTCATATATTAGACAAAAGAACATCAATTTAGTTTACCCTGTACTGGGTGGGCACACTGACTCATGATTCAAGGTTAAGTGGTGCTGGTTAAATTTTATAGCGTTAATCTATTTATGTCCACAATGGGGATTCGCTCAATACGACGATTTGACAGACAAGCAACATGAACACCCAGTGACTAGAAGAGTTTCAAGGTGAGTGTGTCTGTCCTAAAGTTCCATATAGCCCACAATAAGGACAGTGAGGGATAGTTATGGAAAAGTCTAATTACCAACAAAGGCAGTGTATTCTAAACTCAAGGTGCAGAAAAGATCGAGAATGGTGATTCAGGTAGTGTGATTAACCTCTGCGGGTAAGATCCTCCAACTGGAGAGCGTTTAATTACTGTAGCGACAGGAGACATAAAAGACAATAGATGGTATGTAAGTAGTAACAAGCTGATGAACAGTAGAAGTAGAACGGCTAGTCCATATCCAAAAGGTATACCTGAAGAATGAATGTAGACAGTGGAATGGTCCCTAATAACAGGAATAGTGAGAGACGGACAGTCTCAGATTCAGGCACTCGCAAGGCAGCAGTGCTTCAGAAGAACAGCCTGTTATAAGTAGACTGGTCTGCAAGTACAAAAAATATCAGGGGCGTACCTTAACAACCTTATTTATAAAGTACAACGATAATCTGAGATAATAACTTCTGGAAGTCGGTAAATAAAATAGCTTGTGAATATGTCCTCAAAAAAATGATGTAGCACGGACTGTCACGCTCCACGAGTTCAGTATAAAGATGCTCGGTCAGGCGGTCCGGCGGTTGTAAATGCGCAGATCAGATTATGTACACATTCGGACGTTAAGCAGCTAAGTGAGAAAACTCACAATATGCCCATATGCACGTATTAAACCCTGCAAGAATGAAACAATAGGTTAACCCCGCTAACGGGTCAGATCTGTGATGGATGTACTATCCCGGGAAGGGGATAGTGTAGTACTGCTAGTGCTTACCTTCATCGAGGGGGACCGATCTGAACAGCAGCTGCTGTGAGGTTAAGCGTCTTTCCTTTGCAACTATGGAGACGGCGCGAGTTCTAAGATGTTTGATAACAGATATGGAAATAGAAAAGGGACTGTAGGAGTCTCATTGGAGTTCGGCCATCTTTGACCGGTCTAGTAACGTTAGAAAGCAGCCATCTTAGAGTGGTCTATAACGTCATAGACTGATCTAGTAACGATATAAAGTGGCTATTTTAGGAAGATCTAGAGCGGTATAAAGCAAGATGTTTGCAAACGCAAATGTGATAAAATAGAGAAGTAAAAGTATGAAAAGAGAACAAGAGATGGTACGTAGTATGGGTACCAGGATAAAGATCAGATAAAGATATATGAAGTTCTACACAAGATGGAATGAATTACTGAAAATAAGAATAGGATTAGATCGATATATGTCAATGCTGTCAAATCGTCGGGGTGAGGAATTCTACAACCTCTGTGGGGCTAACAAGAATTTGTTTTGGACAACTCAGAGGGTCATCTATTTGGTGCAAGAAATGCAAAGATTCACGAGCATAGACATGGATCTAGTGCATATAATTCAAACCAACATATCAGAATAATTTTACACAATTTAACCATAAGTAAGACATATCTTGAGAGGATATCAGGGTAAATCAAAGATTACAGTACAAAGTTACTTATTGACACAAAGTTCACAGCGAAATGGTATGCACATAGTTTGATCATCCCAAAAACCATAGGTCTAACACTGGTAGTCTAGTGTTTCCTCTTTACAGGAAACAATTTAAAGTAAAGTCTTCATTGAGTCCCCATGGTTGTAGACAGCCCATTTTGTCGATCCAATAAGCCTCTCTTTGTAGTAGGAGGGACTGGTAATCCCCACCCCTTGTTGGTCGTTTAACAACTTCAAGTATCTGAAATTTGATTTGTGCAATTGAATGTTTCTCAGAATTAAAGTGGCGGGCTACTGGCGAGTATTGGTTATTGCATCGTATGTTTGACTTATGTTCAGTTAGTCTTAGTTTTATGGGTCTTTTCGTCTGGCCAATGTAGACTTTCCCACACGGACATTTCAGCAGATATATCACTCCTGATGACAAGCAGGACAAGTAATCTCTAAGCTTAATCTTTTGGCCGCCTCATGGGTGCGTTACCACATCACCTTTAATAACGTTGTTGCAGTGTGTGCATCCCAGGCAGGGGAAAGTACCCAGCTTCTTGGTGGTTAGGAAGAGTTGCCTCTCCTTAGGTATTTTTTCAGCCTTAACTAATTTATCTCGGATGTTTCTGCCCCTTTTATAGCACAACATCGGTGGAGTCGGGAATAGCTTTTGTAAGGTTTGATCATTGTGAAGGATATTCCAGTGTTTCTTTATGCTCCTTGAAATCTGAAAACTCTGTCTTGAGAACTTCGATATATACAACAGTGGGGTGTCCTTTGCACTGGATTTTGTTCTTAACAAGTCTGTGCGTGTAATTTCTGACACTCTGTTTTTGGCAACTTCTAGAACCTCCGGAGGGTAACCTCTGTTCTGGAATTTTCCCACAAGGTCAGTGCATTCCTTGACTAGGTCTTCTGGATCTGAGATGATCCTTTTAAGTCTTAAGATCTGACTAAATGGGAGGCTTTGAAGCATTGCCCTTGGGTGAAAGCTTGAGTAGTGCAACAGATTGTTTGCGTCGGTACGTTTGTGATATATAGATGTTGTAATTGTGTTGTTGATGATTCTCAAATTAACATCCAAAAAATGGAGATAAGGGTTACCGATTTCCATGGTAAATTTAATTCTAGGATGCATTAGGTTGATGTATTCAAAGAATAGGTCTAGTTCTTCGCGTGTACCACACCAGATACAGAAAATGTTGTCTATAAACCTCTTCCATGTTAGGATGTAGGGTGACCATGTATGGGGTTCCAATACATGTTGGCTTTCAAATTGGAACATGAATGTTTTCCCGTAGACAGGTGCCATTGATGATCCCATCGATGTACCGGAAGTCTGCAAGTAGTATTTGCCCTGATATCTGAAGTAGCTATTGAATAGGATCAGGTTAAGTAACTCCAAGACAAATTGTGGGTTACCTTGAATGTCTGGATTGTTAAGCAGTAACCATTCGACCGATTCTAAACCTTCACCATGGGGGATTGACGTATATAGGCTGCAGACTTCAAGGCTAAATAGAATACAGTCATCACTGACGACTGAAAAATCTTTGAGACCATTCAAAAAATCTGTGGTGTCCTTTAGGTAAATTGGTGCTGCCTGTATGATGGGTTGGAGTAGTTTGTCAATGTAGACAGCCAAAGGGTCGAATACACTCTCCGTTCCGGCTACAATTGGTCTAAGTGGAGGATTATGTTTATCCTTATGAATCTTGGGAGCCCGTAGAAAACCGGATGACCGGATGAGAGTTGGTTAGGAATTGGTATGTTTTATCACTAATCCACTCGTTCTCCCTTGCATTTAGTAGAGTTTTGTTAATCAATGTTCTGATTTCTGGTAACGGATCTCTATCCAGTACTGCATAAGTGTCCGTATCACTGAGAAGTTCAATGCATTTCTTATTATAGAAGGATGTATCCATAATCACTATCACGCCGCCCTTTTCGGCCAGTTTGATGGTGATATCTTCACTTTTGGCTAAGTCATCTATTAAGTCCAGTTGACGGTTCTTAATATTGATAGCTGTTTTTCTCTTGTAGTTGATTTTGCTTAAATCTTGTAGGACACTCTTCTCAAATAGATTCCGAACTGAATTTTGGACATGTGGATCAAATGTACTCTTGGGGCGGATTTCCAACATATCGTCCTGAGTTGATTTTAGGTGTCATTTCTGGTTGTGTGTCAAGAAAGATTTTTAACCGTAATTTCCTCAGCAGCCTATGCAAGCAGATTTTCTCCTGGAATAGCGAGGGTGGGTACACGTGGGTACAAAAGTGAGTCCTTTGTTAAGTAAGTTAAGTTGTTCTGTTGAGAGAGACTTGCTGGAGATGTTCACCATCAAGTTATTGGCCTCTATTTGTTTTTCTTTTTTGTTTGTGGCTTTCTTCCCTCTCCTGGTTTTTCTCTTAGGCCCAAAAAAGCCCCAGTTGAAGAGTTGGGGTCAGTTTCGTTGTTAGTCAGAGATCTTGGTGCTCTTGGTATTCTAGGTTTGTTGGAATCCTCAGATAAGTCTTGTTCACTAGTTTGTTCCGACGTAGGCATCTGTATAGGTTCACCAATGCTGCTGTCACTACTATTGCCAGAATTTGTTGAGCCCGTATTTTGTTGTCTATTACGCTTAAAATTCCTTTTTCGATAGTATTCTTGTCAATTGTATATTATATCTTCCAAATAGTCGAAAGTGTCTCTCTTAAATTTACGCAATTTTCTTTGTTCAATTTCGGTTTTTTAGTTGGCCAATTTCAAATTGATGTCCTCCAAAATTTCTGTAAGGTCCTTTGCCGATTTAAATTTGGATATTTAGTCTCGAAGAGTTTTGAGTTCAGAGTCAATGGTTTCAAGAGATTTAGACAATTCTTCTATAGTTAAGAGAATAAGGTCCAGGGAGCACTTGTTCAAAATTTGGTCCCACTTTTGTATGAAGGCTTTATTTTCAATACATAGCGTTGGTCTCAGGTAGACTCTCAGGCCTCTGGGGATTTTTTTGGCTTTATAGTATTCGACCAGTGTACTAGCATGTAGTTTTTGGGAGATTTCTCGTCTAATAAGTTTTTCAAGTTTTTGAATTGATTTTTCAGGATTATCCTCGCTTTGTAACATTTTTTCTGTGTCTTTGATCAGACCTAAGATGAGTGTTGCTTCTTCTGCACTAAAGCCTAGTGTAGTAGCGTGTTTATCAGTAAGTTCATTGAGTCTCGAAAAAGACATTCTAAATGGGAGAAATTGTATACTTTCAATCACCCTCACCCCTCCTGAGACATAGGGCCTCATTACACGGACGGCGGTAACCATGGCGCTATTAGCACCATGGTTGCCGCTGGTATTTTACCGAGTCCGCCTTAGTGAATGGGGGAATTACCGCCCCATTCCAAGGTTGGCAGGGCGGTAATTCCCCATTCACCAAGGCCCTTCCCATTCCCATTTGAGCCCCCACAGGGCTCAATGGGAATGGGGAAGGAGCAAATAACGGTATTGTTTTTAGCGGTACCGTTATTTGCTCTGAAGTCCCTCAGCGGGTCCCTTCCTTAACGTGTGGTCTGGCCACACGTTAAGGACGGGACCTGCTGAGGGACCTCGTAGTATGGCGCTAAGGGATTACCGGCACCGGTGCCCTTACCAGTGCCGGTAATCGCTTAGCGCCATCCGTGTAATGAGGCCCATAGTCTTGACAGTCGCCAATACTACCTTGATTTGTCTGGCTTGTGCAGAAGGTTACCCTGTTCCAAGAAACTAGGCTGGCCTTCTGAACCTCTTCCCACCAGGTCAGAGTTCAGAAATCCATCTCAACAGGCCTAACCGGAGATCCGTGGCCCTCACCTGCAAACTTGTGTTTTGTCGGTCCGGAAAAAATGCTGGTGCCGAAATTGCTGCAATTTCTTCTGCCATTTTTTCCAGACCGGCAAAACCATAATGAGGCCCTTTGTCTTTTCACAGAAGGATTTGGTTATCAGTAATCAGCCTTTACCTCTCACTTGGTTGTATCATGCTCGGCTTCCTTTTTTAAACTAAAACAAATGTATTATGTCTCCAGATCTATCAGACCCTTGAATAGGGTCTCTTTGACCGCTTTGGAGGACCTCTTAGGCATTACTGAAGTCAGCTATTTTATGAGCTCACGGTGATAGGGTCCCTCAATTGGTGACCAATGTCACAGACCCTTTAGCATCTTACACAAACGCTTTATCTGTTCTTTGCTTTGCCGATTCTTGGCACCTTGGTTCTCAGATACCATGAAGCTCACTCAAAAAGGTTTGAAACTTAGATCAACAGTGGCGTCATTATTGATTGCCCCTCGACAGATCCATATTTTGAGCTGATCTCTCTAAAGCGAAAGCTGGCTCTTATTGGCAGCACATTTTATCAGCACCTAATTTTCAGACGGATCGATATTTAAAAAATGATAATTCCTTGTCTAATGCTTCTTCCATTAAAATTTTGAATCAAATTCCTCTAATAAAGTCCCTGAGTCCCCATCTATCTCTAGTAGCAATTCTAGACCATCACCTTTCTAACAGGAGATCTTTTGCATGCTCGTTAGTGAGTGAACTGTTTCTCTGCTCTTCTGTTTAACATCTGCATTCCCTTCAGACCCTAAACCTGCTAAATGGCTCAAACCATTTGTCACCCTATTAGCTCTTCCCCTAACTTGATATATTAATATCTTCCTACATGATTCTTTTTCCTCTGTTGAAGAAGCCCATTTTGGACACCCTGTTTTCAACCAATTATCGGGCAATTTCCTTGTTACCAGCATTTGGTAGTAGAATTTGCTGTCACTCCCTGGCTGGTGGGCTTCTTGGAGTCTACTTGCGTGCTTCACCCTTTCCAAGAAGGCTTTGCTTCATCAAGGGGAACCGAGTCTGTGCAGATAGCAGTAGGCGATAACATTTGCATCGCCAATGATATCTGAAGTGTTTAGCACATATGTTATTAGATCTATTAGCTGTGCTCCACCCAATCAACCAGGCCATACTTTTAGCCCAATTGGAGGATACATGCATGAGCGGCCTGATCTTTACGTGATTCCAATCCTTTTTGGAGAATTGGACTCAATCAGTGGTTATCGCCCTGTTTCCCTACCTTCCCGTTACTCTTCAATGTACAGTCCCCCAGGGCTCTGCCCTTTCCCTCTCCCCCCTCCTGTTTATTGTCCATCTCCAGCCTCTGGCCAAACTCATCCAGATCCAAGGATTTCATGTTTCATGTTTAATCTTAAGTAGAAGGCACCCAAATTCTGTTTCACATGGATCAGGGGCTGGATGTGATATATCATGATTTTACTGAATGAGGTCAGCTAGATTGCTGGCCCTTCGCTAAAGCTTAATTCAGAGAAGACAGAAGTAGTGCAGTATTGGTAGTGTGAGGCGGGGACTGGAGGACACACTTTCACCCACCACTTTACCCATTCCCCATACATCTGTCCAAAACCTTTTTATTTGATCAAGACCTTTTGCTTAAACCTCAGATTAATCTGGTGTCTAGCAGTGGTTTTCTCTCATTAAAAATTATTGTAAAGTAACCTCCTTACCTAACTTTTGAGCTTAGGCATATTGCTGTATCTGCCCCTGTTTCACATTGTTGGGCGCTGGGAACTCACTTTACCCGGGCTTACCAGCTATTTGATTTGCCATCTTCAGATTACACAAAATGATCCAACAATGTTGGCTATGGGTGTCCAATTGTGCACCCCATATAAACCACTATTATCTTCCTTGCATTGGCTACCAGTTCAATGAAGAATTATGTTTAAGGTCCTCTGATAGGTGTACCAGTTTCTTCATGGAACGGGACAATTCTCTGTGATCAAAACTTGTCTGCTATGCCCCAATGTGCTCCTTCTGCTCTTTCAATCCACAACTTTTGCTGGTTCCACAGATCAATAGTGAATGAAATTGAGGCTGTTCTTTTTTGGTTCTTGCCCCAGCTATATGCAACAGAATTGATTTGAACATCTACCTTCTTGATTATTTCATATATTGTTGTTGTGTGTTGAAAACCTTTCTCTTTCCTCTGGAATTTACGATATGTGTGTGTCTTCTTCCTGCTCTTGCCCTTTTTTCCCCTCTCATTTTCCAATCAGCACTATGATGCCTGTAGGCAACAAAGCGCTTTATAAAACTTTACTCATACCCATTCAGATGGAACATAATTATTTTGCAGAGCGTGTTTCTGCAGAGACATTATATGTTTTCATGTTGATGTACTAAGTGGTTTGGTGCTTTGCAAGTCAGCTTTATTTAACAGAGAACGAGTTTAGCAAACCAGAAAGCATTCGATTGTATCAGGGATCCTCTCAGACGTGCAGTTGCTGGAACATCAAAAGGTTATCCAAAAAGGAGCGTACACCAAGCAAGAAGTAACACTCTTTATTACAGCTGGGCAAGCACAAATCAAGCAGCACAGTGGAATAGAACTGGTTGATAGAAGCTGACAAAACCGCCCACTGCAACCAAATCTTTTATACGATTGCATGTTATTTGCATAGCCAGAAACAGATGCAAGCATTGTTGCAAAATATTAAACATCCTACAAAACTGATTGGTGGGTCTACGTCAGTCCCTTTTAGCTAAATATAGATTAATGAAAAATTATTGAGGCAAACGGCCATGACCCCTCTGTTCAATGCCACCCCTGTGACGTCACATACCTTCGTGCTCCGCCCTAGAAATTACTTTTTTTTTTAACAATATGTAATCGTGCTGGCTTCCTGAACTTTATTATTCTGCGTTGGCCACAGGGTCGGATTGGCCCCTTAGCCTTTCGGGGGCCGGTTTCTGGCCATGCCCGGGCCAGTTTGGAAGAAAAAAAGATATCTTTTGTTTCACTTTTTTTTTTTTTTTCAAAAAGCCTTTCATCCTTCTTAGGTCGATAAATTAGTACCAACACAGGTTGGGTGATATTGTATGCATATTTGTTTTATAAAAAAGGGCTTAAGCATAAGTGCTATACAATAACATATTATCATTTGGCCTTGGACGTCTGCTTGGATTCACAGTAATTGAGTGTACTTAGGAACAATGGTATTTGATGCCACTTCCTGTTTTATCAAGGGGTGAAAGGTCGTGTTTCATCACTTTCCTGGATTGTTAGGGAGAATTCTCTTCTAAGGCTAATTTCCCTTACCTATAGAGTCCCCCAGCAGCTTTGCTGGATTTGAAGGGTTCATTTTTTTGTGAGACCCTTTTTTCCAACTCTTAGACAGATTGCTAGTGTGTGTTTTAGGCTATCTTGTGTGCTTATGGTCTATGGGGTTTTTCTCCCCCTCATAGGAATCATCTTTTTAATATGTGTGGAACACAGCACCCTCCGTGCAGTAACACAGGGGTGTCGTAGCGACCCCAGACATAGGCCCTCATTCCAACCCAGGTGGTAAGTTCCCTACTTTACCACCATGGTGTAAACTTTGTTTACACCATGGTGGATGGCGGATTTACTGCCCCATTCCAAGGTGAGTGGGGCAGTAAATCCCCAATCCCCATTTACCCTTCCCCATTCCCATTTTTGCCCCATAGGGCATAATGGGAGTGGGGAAGGCGCTAATTACGGCACCGTAAATTACGGTGCCGTAATTAGCGCCAAGGACGCTTAGCGCCTTGGTACTTAACGCCTGCTAAAAGCAGGCGTTAAGGTGGAAATCAGGCGTTAAGGGTTAACGGTGCCGATGGCGCCGTTAAACCCTTAACGCCTGGGTTGGAATGAGGGCCATAGACTCCATACCCTGGGACTGACTACTGTCTCCCAGGGCATGTAAAGTTACCATTGAATTTACTAGTCAATAATTATGAACTAAACCAGTACAACCCATCTTACTATGGAGGTGCTGGGAAGGGTTAATAGTTTTTCCCTGGTGTTCATTTTCGATAGGGTATCGTACAGTCCCTCTCTCCAAAGTTTCTGGCTGGTGGCAGTGGTTACTACCGTAAATATTCGACCGCAAATATTTCCTTATGGGATTTTCCCATTGTTCGAGGCTACCACTTTTACTGACAGCCTCTAACATACCGCCAGTTTATTTTATTATTAACTTTAATCCAGTGTTTTTTTTTGTTGCCAGAACTTTAATAATATTTCTTTCTTGTGTCTTTCTTTGAAATCCTAACCCAGGTCAGGGATCCTTTGTTCGTCCTTTTGGCAGGTTTCTGCACAGAAGCCCTCCGCTCGGCGCCACTGAGCCTGGGGTAGACAGGATGTGTGGGAGGGGGAATAGGCACCCTGAACAGGGTTGCCTACGCAACCCAAGTTGTACTCTGCCCTGATAGGTTGGGGGGATTCTCCAGCCAGGAGAGCCACCCCACTGTGTGAGTGACAGCTAGGCTGTATGAATGGGGGTCTTGCTGCATAAAAGCAGGGTCCTTAGGACTGGAGGACAAGACGTCGCCACTGGAACTAGAAACCCAATGAACCACTGGTGAAGCCCTGCTGCAGATCCTCACCACTTTTCTCCACCGACTCGAGAAGATCTTCGCCTGCAAGAGTCTTCTTCCCTTGAGCTGGTGGGACCATCCAGTTCACCAATTGCCTTCCAGGACCTGCCTTGGTCGAATCACCAGTGCCCTGCACTCGGAGACCGGATAGCCAAGCACCCATCCACCATTTAAAGGAGCGTACCTTTTATTTATTTTGGCAGCACAGCGACTGGCTTCATCCCTGAGCAGTGCAGTAACTCGAACCTTCCTCCATGACGAAACCCCCCCTTTCCTCTGCTGGATCTCACGAACTGCAGGAACTGCCAGGAACTACCGCCACCGCAGGAGCCTCTTCCTCTTTAAAGGTACATTGTTCCGCCAGGCCTCCCGTTTCGTTGAGTATCGCTAAAGGTGTCTTAAATCCTTTACTTACCTACTGGGTTGGCGGCCCCTATCGTCTAACATTGTCTTTTTACCTTCTGCAACCGCCTTTTCAAAATGTTAAACAAAGACTTGACTGCAGCTACTAGAACAGTTTGATCCAGGGCACATTGCCTTGTACAGTTGACTCTGGCACAGGCCTATTGACTCTGGCTAAATCTGTCACAACTGCCTTCTCTAGACTGCTTCTCACCTAGAAATGTGTTGGTGCACCTAAATTCTGATAACCACCTTTCCTTCCCCTCTTTAATATTGTGAAGTGCCATTTTGCTCGGTTTTCACCTCAGTATTGCTCATGCTAAAGTGCTGACTTGCCTAACTTGTTCACAATCTGCTTGGGAAGTGTTGCTGGTGTATTACAGAGTCTAAACCTAAATAACTTTCCGTCCCTTTTGAGAAATTGTTAGAGTGCCATTTCGGCTTGGTTTACACTGTGCCGTTTTGCTCAGTTTTCAGGGAGCTGTGTATACTTTTCTTGACTGTTTTGACTTGCTTTGATAAGAGTGATTTGTGTGTTGAACTTAAGAGTGTGTAAAATAAATATATATTCTTTTTTAATACAAAGCTTTGGTCAGTGTTTGTTTTCTTGCCCCATAGTACTGAGGCATCACGACGAGGGTCCCTGTATCGAGGCTTGTTTGACGAAAACACCATTGATGGCCACTGGACCTTTTTTTATTGATTGCCCCTATTCCTAAAAATCCTGATATTTGTTTGGTTGAAAGTGTTGTGTTTGCAAATACAAACCTCGCCAGGTAAGATTGTGATTTAACTATGCCTGGGAAATTGTCATCCTGCTTCGCAGTATTTTTCCGCAGGGGAAGACAATCTTTTGAACATGGCCAACCGGCGCCAACCAAAGGGTTGCCGGCTTATCATATGCATTGTAAGTACGGCCTTGGAGTTATCATATTTAATGTTATTTGGCACAGACAGACTAGACGTGTTCCCGAACTTCAGTGGCCAGTTTATGGTAGTTTTGAAATTGCCCGCCTAGAGCATTTAGAATCTGTATTGTTTAAAGAAAAGGCTTGGCCTGCAGCATTTGATGCAGTTAGAGATTGGAGAAAGGAAGCTATGCAGCAACTCAAAAGTAGAGAAAAGCATGTGCGGAGACATACAAGTTTTATATATTTCTCATTCCTGTAATCCTTAATTGCATATGTCTATAATTTTATCTTGTATATTTCTGTATATTTCTGTAACATTGTATGCCTTGCATATCCTTTCTGCCTGCGCCCTGCTGCCCCTGGGTATGGTGTGCCATATAAATAAATAAACAAACAAACAAACAAATGCTGAGAAAGCATTGTTGCATGATCAGCAGAAACATTCAGAATCCATGAGAGGTATGTACAGATCTTTTCAACTAGATGTGCAAAAGACATACCCATCTCAGGATTTTCATACATCAGATGAGTTAATTAATAAATTATTGAATGAGCATAGAACTGTTTCAACTGCACCGCCTCCTAATGTGCCTTCTCCCGTTCTTGTTCCTCTTCCTCCCGTTGTTGTTCGTCCTCCTGCACCTGCACCCGTGCCAACAGTTGCCGTCCCCATAGTTCCGTCTGCACCGGCAGCGGTATTTCCTCCACTGCCTACTGAACGAGATTTGTATGAATTCTCTTTGCCAGGTGGTTCTGCTCCACCTGTAGTGGTTGAAGGGGCGGGAGCTGATTCAAGAATAGTGACTCGTGGCACAGTAACTAAAGACAGAAATAAAGAATTGTATACGTGGGCTGAGAAGTACATAGAAGAGGGTGATGAATCGGTTGCTTTGGTTGCGATTTTTGACTAAGGGGGTATTCCTGAACGGAATATTTTGATAGAACAGGAATGTATTTAGTTGATACATGGAGTGATTTGACGGACATGAATGTCCCACAGGGGTTGCAGGATTTGAATGTCCTTGCCCACTTAAGGGATACTTTGGCAAAAGTATATGAGCATGTAGAGAAGGTATTTGAGTTTAAAAGGGAGCTAGATGGGTTACAGAAAGATGAGATGGATGAAAATTGACGGCAGGCTTTATATGTGCAGAAGCGATTTCTTCCTCCATTGAAACTAATGAGTGAAGAAATGCGCATTTGCACAAGAGACACTCTTAGATGGATTTCGGATGTTTCAATTTCTCCCATTGAAGTGCATGACACGTTTAGTCAGTACGCTCCAGCAATGCAAAGGAAAGAGTTACAGGTAATGGTTGAGTATTTTCAGGATGAATGTATGGAGAAAAAGGTATGTTGTCCTGCAGATTTGATGATTATTTATAAAAGATAATTTTCGCCCAATACTGCATTGACTTCTTTGTCCCTCGATTTGGCCTTACTACTTAATAAATGTTCAGATTTGCCTTCTTTACAATTATCGATGAGGGAGGTTCCTCCGACATTTGTTCCAAAAGTAGAGATTCCTGCTGATGCTGTAGCAGGAACACCTGCCACTACTATTGCAGCACATTATATCTCACAGTTTGTCCATACCCCATTTTCTAGACAGGAAGTGAATACCATTAGGAAATCAATTCCAGATATTAGGAAGAATCCAACAGGATTTTACAAAGAAATAGAATCTGTCTTGCATTCGTCAGTTTTCACGCTGAGTGATATTGATTTGTTGTTTCCCGCGATCCTTCCTGCTGACTTGTGGAAGCAGATTAGAACTATAGATGATCAGGGATGGGTGATACATGGAATGCCTTAGTACAAGCAAATGGAGAAAGTAAAGACGGCGAGAAACTTCCACAGGTGATACTGATGTTGCCAGATAGAAAAGTGACTAAATTAAAAACTCTGGTACCTGAAAAGATAATTATATGGGATAAGCTTGCAGCTTGCATGCAAGGGAAGTCAGAGGGTGCAACAGAGTATTTTAACAGATTTGAGCAAGCATTTTCGGATGTTAGCGGTCAAGATTTAAGTACAGAGCCAGGAAAGAGGTTGTTTGTTGACAAATTTGTGCTTGGATTGTTGCCTGAAATCCAATCACAGATTATGACTTCTGAGAGTGCATGGCAAGCGAAATCACAATCTGAAGTATTACATGTGGCTCAGTATTATGAAAACAGGGTTAATACGGAAAAGGAGGAAAAGAAGAAGGGAGACTTGAAGACTAGAGTGTTATTTCAGCAAATAGCTAGAGGAACCAGAGGTGGGAATACACAGTCCAGAGGCCAATTTACACCACAGGGTGGCACACTTCTGGGTCCCGTACACATTAACTGGTATGCATAGTGTAGACAGGAAGGTCATTGGCGAGCACAATGACTGCCCCTTCAGCAGAGATCGAATAGTACATATGGCGCCATGGGTAGGCGATCCAGAGGCCATCCTGGGATAGGGGTACTGGTAGAAATCAGTTTGTACGGAATCAACAGGCACCAACACAAGATAATCAGCAACAGAATTTTTATAGTAGGAATATTCTTGATAATCCTTCGAATGTCTATTTTTCTGACGATATACTGTTCTGTTAAGACAGCCCGAAGCAGGGTCTGGAACCAATACCTATTTCCGTCGATCAGAAAGGGCCCTACATTGAAATGAAGGTGGGGAATAGGGAGCATCTCTTTTTGATAGACACAGGAGCACAGAAGTGTTCAATTGATCATTCACGGGTTCCAAATATTCCACTATTAGGGCACAGCAACATTTCTGTAGGGTTCTCTAATAACGCCAGTGGTTAGTCCGGTCTCTCAGCCGGTACCAATTTCACCGGGTCCATTCACTGATCCTTGTCCATTTCTATTGACGACAAATTGTGGCAAAAATGTGTTGAGAATGAATGCTGTAATTCATTGTTCTCCGGAGTGTATCTGACGATTTTGCCCCAACAAACTTCTCTTCCACAATTTTTGTCTCTGCCTTTACCAACTAAATTAAATAAGGTTCCCATATGTTATGGGCAGTTAATGACAATGACAATGACGTTGGAATTTTACAGGTTGAGCCAGTTAAAATTGTTTTGAAGCCAGGTGTTAAATTGCTGGGTATACCGCAGTATAGGATTTCGGTCGAGGGTGAACAGGCCTTGAAGAGTATTGTCTCTGATTTCATACACTGAGGTGCGATTGAAGAAACTGCCGGGAGCGTGTGTAATAGCTTGATTTTACCAGTTTACAAGAAAGGGGATACTGCAATTCCTTTTTGTTTTATTATTGATTTACACGCAATTCATAAGGTGGTTGCTACGCAGTTTCCGATTGTGCCCGATGTCACCACAATTCTGACTATGATTCCTGCCACGGCTACACATTTTAGTGTCATGGATTTGAAAAACGCTTTCTTTAGTATTCTTGTGCATGTTGAAAGTAGATATTTGTACGCGTTCACCCTCGGGGGACGCTCATTCACATTCACTTGTGTGCCGAGAGAGTACACTGAGAGTCCAAGTATCTACAGTAGAGCGTTGAAAGAACAGCTTGATATGCTTGAGTTGCCTTCCACGTGCACGTTGTTGCAATATGTAGATGATATACTTCTAGCTGTTGATTCTGAAGAGGCTTGCAAAGAGGACACTGTGTTGCTGCTTATTCATTTAACAGAACATGGGCATAAGGCTTCATTGTAGAAATTCCAGTATTGTCGACAGGAGGTCGCCTATCTGGGCTATCTCCTGTCCAATGAGGGAAGAAGGTTGACACATTAATGGATGCGTCTGTTCCTAATACACAGAAGGCGGTCAGAGCTTTAATTGGCATGGCTTCATATTGTAGACAGTGGATTCCAAATGTTCTGTTGTTGATAAAACCTATGTTGGCACTGACAAAGAAGGACATTTCTTTGCCTTTACCGTGGAACATCGATTGCCGGAACGCTTTTGATTTGCCTAAAGCTGCGTTGTGTTTAGCACCAGGTTTGGGCACACCAAATTACGAAAAGGGCTTTGTTTTGTATGTGTATGAACGTGATGGATGTGCTTTGGCTGTTTTGACACAGGAACATGGGGGCAAGAATAGGTTGTGCTGCTATTTTTCCTTCACGTTAGATCCTGTTGCATGCGCTTTGACAAGATGTTTGAGAGCTGTAGCTGCTGCTGCTGCAGCCGTAAAACAAAATGAGGGTATGGTTTTAGGTCACTCATTAACTGTGATGGTACCCCACTCTGTAGACGTTCTATTAAACAGAACTCAGACTCAACATCTCACATCAGCTCGACTAACAAGGTACAAGCTGATTCTATTTGCTCTGCATATCCAAATTGAGAGAAGTTGTTCATTAAATCTGGCTGAACTATTGACTTCTCCACAAGAGACAGATTGCAGTGATAAGATGTCACATGATTGCCTTTTTGTTACAGAACAAGAAACCAAGGGCAGAATTGATTTGACTGATACACCTTTAAATAATCCACAAGGGGAGCTATTTTGTGATGGCTCCTGTTTTAAACTACCAGATGGTACATCCACCACTGCTTATGCAATCACCACATTAAACACTGTTGTAAAGAGCAAACAAATTCTGCATAATTCTGCACAAGCTGCAGAGATTATTGCATTAACTACAGCTTGTGAAATTTCTAAAGAACTTAGTGTAAACATATATACAGATAGCCAGTATGCATTCGGGGTTGTTCATAATTATAGCCTACTATGGGCTTAGAGGGGATTCCTGACATCACATGGAACAAAAATTCAACATGCCACTCTGATAGTCCAGTTGCTGTCAGCACTTGCGCTTCCTACACTACTAGCAATAATGAAGTGTGCCGTACACCAGAAAATGACGGACGATGTAGGAAAAGGAAAAGCTTTTGCCGACAGAATAGCCAGACAAACTGCTACTGATCTGCACTCAAAAATGTATGAGCTCGATTCAGCGAGATGGGTTACTGATACTTGCATAATGGACCAAGGGATTAGCAGTGTAAAAGAGATTCAGGCTGAAGCTACTCCAGAAGAAATTAAACAGTGGGCTGAGGATCCAGCGGGTATAGATGATGAGTGTTTTTGGGTGGATAATGAGAAACAAAGATGGATGCTGCCCAACGCCTATGTCACTGCAATAGTCACCGTGGTTCATGGCCCAACACACATTTGTGCTAAAAAGATTTGTCAACAGTTAGATCCCGTACGGCATAATGCTAATATCCCAAAAACTGCTGAACGTTTGGTTCAGAGTTGTGTGATATGTTTACAACATAAAATTGGGAAGGAAATACTGACAACGAAGGGCAGTTTTGGTCCTCCCTCCATGCCATTTGAAGTGATTCATTTTGATTTCACTGAGATGGAACGTTGCAAGAACTACAAATATGTATTGGTAGTGATATGTGCTTTCAGCAAATTGGTTGAGGCTTTCCCACTGAAAGACACCACAGCAATGTCAACGGCAAAGACCATGCTTAAAGAATATTTTCCCAGGTTTGGCTTGCCAAGAGTAATTTGGTCCGACAATGACCACATTTTATCGCTGCTGTCACCCTGCAAGTGTGTGCAGGATTACAGATCGATAAATGTTTCCACTCGGCCAGACATGCTCAGAGTGCCGGCCTGGTGGAACACCAAAATGGTATTTTGAAGAATAAGATTGCCAAGGTGTGTGCACATAGCAATCTGAAATGGCCTGATGTTTTGCCAATAGCCTTACTATCAATGCGGACAACCGCACAGTCAAAAACAGGACTCTCCCCCTATGAGGTTGTCATGGGGAGACCAGCCAATGTATGGAATGCACCAAGACCGAAACAATTGAAGGACATTGAATATCCGCTTTTGTCTGATTATTGTGATCAGTTGACTCAAAACCTGCATTTGATTCACCAACAGGTACGAGCAGCCCTCCCTATAAAATACAAGGGTCCAGGTCATCGACTTCAACCTGGTGAGTGGGTCTGTTAAAGAATTTCGAGAGGGGCACCTGCCTTCGACCTCGTTGGAAGGGGCCCCACCAGATCCTTTTGGCCACTCAAACTGCTGTACGAGTGACGGGCAAAAGAACTGGATCCACGTGACACATGTGAAGAGGATTCCTTTACCTCTGCCCTATGACAAAAGGGAGGAGAAGAAAATTGATGATCCTGATGCTCAGAATGAGCCTGCTTTGATCGACACAGAGTGTGTTACGAATTCACTTCCTGAGCCTGTGGTGCCTCGGGAGACTGCTGCTTCTTCTTCATTGCATTCTTCACTATCGACCGATCTTGTTTCTTCATCTTCTTCGAGAAACAACAACGCTCTGTTTATTGATCATTCTGCATCTGGAGTTTCAATCTGTACAATCTGCGACCACAAAACAGGATTTAGATTTAGGGCTTGACATTACATTAATGTAATAGAATAGGAAAGTGCAGCTAGGATTCTGCACCCACAAGAAACCAACGTTGAGCCAGTCCCTCGTCATTCCTCTGCTGCATACGATAAGAGGCAGGGTTCGGCAAATCTACTTCAACCAAGATTGGCCACGTGGTCAAGTGCCAACTACAGAAGAACTAAAAAAGCCTAACAGTGAGGCTTCTTAACGGACACTGAGAAACTATGCCTGTGTTTGGGGCCACTCATACTAATGAGGATACTGACCATTTTTCTGATGATGGGCCTGTCTATCAAGGGCTATGGTCCTCTAGGGCCAAATGGACACTGATCACAATGACAGCTTGTATTGCAATCACGTTGATACCTGTCTTATGGCATTTAGAGAATGTGCATCCACTTGATACTCGATTGCCAACTGCAAGCGTCTCCACGGTGTCTCCACCATATGTGCATTCGCATACTCTTCGTCCCGAGACCTCAGACATAGAGGGGGTTATCAAAACAACACCCTCTTGATGATTATGAATGCCACACATGCCATTCTAAATAAGACCAAATATTAGGTCTGCTTACATCTGCCACAACATGGAGAAAGGGGGTTGGGTTGGAACATACATCCTCTCCCTCTAACTACTGCTTGATACGCTTCACTAAGGGCATTATTCTTTGGCAGATGGAATGATAGTGTCACTGGAAAATTTGATGGTACAAATCTCAATGAGTTTGAAAGGCGGGTTTTGGCACCTCTTGAGTGTTCCATGTTTGCAAATAGGAGCAAGCCAAATGTTGCGTCTACTAGGCTTTCTGATAGACTTTCTAGACCCTACCAATCCACGGTCACCTTTAAAATGGCTCCATTAGGTAATAGGGATGCCATGCCTCCTTCCTATACCATTAACCATAGTCCGCACTCTGTTCCATTTTGTATAGAAAGAGAGGGTTCCCAGCCAATGGGTACATTTGAGGGATGTATGAATACTGCTGTACTAACCAGTGAGGATAGACCTCTATACGTAGGGGATCCCATTTATTTTGTTTGTGGTAACAAAGCAAATCCATGGTTGCCAAGAGACTGGAAGGGTACTTGTTATTTAGGGATCTTTTACCAGGTGCATATGTCGCCACCACTGCCGAAGTTTCTAGAACTCGTCCCAGGCGGGATGAGGAGGTGACACTCCCTCACAGAGTCTGGGTGATGTTGCTAAATCCTTTGTACCATTTTGAGGACAGATAATAAACTCCCAAGATATTAGGAAATTGGCAAGAGTT
Organism: Ambystoma mexicanum; assembly: GCF_040938575.1. NCBI lineage: Eukaryota > Metazoa > Chordata > Amphibia > Caudata > Ambystomatidae > Ambystoma > Ambystoma mexicanum. The sequence goes on along the minus strand of NC_090926.1, from coordinate 1,037,191,298 downwards.
TTGGAGAAAACCATCAATGAAACTACCGACATTCTATACAACATGACACTATAGCAAAAGGCTATTAGATGAGTGGCTCTCCAAAGTAGGATGGTGCTAGACATCATTCTAGCTGAGCGTGGTGGATTGTGCAAAATGGTGGGATCCGCGTGTTGCGTTTTTGTACACGATTCCTCCCCCACCATATTTGAGGCAATAAATAAATTGCACACCTTGAGCACTGAAGTACACGTTCCAGAGGGAAACTGGAATATTGACACATGGTTCTGGGACCGGTTACGAACTTGGGGCTGGAAAATATTTGCAGTTTTGATGGTGATCCTTGGCATTGTACTGTTTTGTTGTTGTTGCATGCAGTGTCTTCCTGTCATTTGTTCCATGATAGGCAGTAGTTGTGCACAAGCGGTTGGTAAACTAGAACCTAAGCCACATATGCCGGGAAAAATTACTAATGCCTTGGTAATGCAGGAAATCAGAATAAAGGAATTAATGGCGATCAATGTTTATGAAGATAGAGATTCAGGATGTTCTGATGATGATACGTGGTTTTCAGATGATGCTAATGTTTGAGTAATGCTTTTGTTTTAGGCCAAAAGGAGGGTTTGTGAAAATATATTTGACATAATACCGCCTGATAGTAAATATTGGCCTAAGCACATTTGCATCGCACTGTAATATCGCGTTAAATTAACCTGAAACAGGCCGACTACGCCGCCATTTCGAGTTGTCCACCATTTTGATCACCTCCTGCTTTCTGTTCCATGTTCAGTATTTGTATTTTCGGCTTCAACGGAGCAAAATTAACTTTGTGCTGCTTTATGATGTTAAAATAGATAAGAATGTTGAAGTTGCTAAGGTGGTTTGTTTATCCTACACTGAAGAACCTTGGAGCTAAACAAAAGCTGTACTAATAAGTACTGTAGATACCATCTGTCCCAACAGTGCCTTCCCTGTTCAAACAGCAAAGTAAAATAGGAATGGCTAAACGTGCTCTTCTGCAGAAATCCTTGTTTTCTCTCCTTGGAACTAACTGACTTTAAGCTCAAGAACAAATAGACAAATATAAGTGAGTAAAATGAGGAATGTTACCTCTGTGCCTTGTATTTGGAAAACATGTGAATTGTTTGATGGAAAACAGCAGACTATGCAAAGATGTTTAAACATGAATTAGTTACGTAATTAGGTCATAAACCCTAGGTTATGTATTACATGAAGAAGGGCTTGACGATGTGTCCAAGGCTGTGAAGACTTTGTATAAATATGTGCATTTGTGGAATATTCAGCACTCTCTCATCTCACGGTGTCTGCTTGCACACACTGTGGGGTGTTGAGAACCAAACAGCTGTTTGTCAATAAAGTACAATTGTAACTTTGACCTAGTGACTGGCGTATTTCTATTATGGGGTAGTAAGCCTTGATATTCTTTAATCTTTCACCACCACATCAACAAGACATATTTACAAGCCAACAGACAATGAGCCTATGCATGTGCTGTGTACACCCTCAGCAGACACTACTCCCACCTTGAATGAGCTGTACTCAGTGGCCTGCAACCAATCCTAACCATCAGACAAAATGCATGCATCATGTTGCTGGAGTGTCTCGCTAGCCCACACGCAAGTATGCATAATGACTGATAGCATGCCATTATCCACCCAACAGGTTCACAGTCGACTCAGGCAGATGAGGCGGGCCCTCCACTACCCAGAACCAATCCACTGGTGGCAGCGCAACAACCTCCACCCCAGCACAGGCCAGCCATGGGAAAAGCAGGTGGACAAGCAGGAGAAAGGAACCCGGGCCAGAGCACAGCAGCACCATGTCAGCCGTCCTGACAAGTATTCCCAGTGGCCCCTCCACTAGCACTGCACATGGCACAGCACCTGATGAAGTCACTGCAGGTGCAGCATCCTCAGCAGCTGCAACCGCCATACCACAGCCAGCTCTTGTGATAATTGGGAAGCAGCATCCAGGCAGTGTCACACATGGCACAACTTCTGCAGCCATCCATCTGCCCCCTTACTCCCGCTCGTCACCTGAGGCAGACATCCATTCCCATCACCAGAGCGAGCTGGATGCAGGGAGTGATGGCAGGATTACACCTGATGGCGATGACACTGGCTTCAGGCCCCCCTGCTTCAGCCCCGGCCCTCTCCATAGTCCACTGGCTGTGCGTCAGAATTCCCTAGATGTAATCCGGGAGAGGCTGGACGCCATGGAGCGCCTCACTGACTATAGAGAGATCATTGGACTGCCAGTGCCAGAGGTTATCCATGGCAACTGAAGCAATCACAGCTGGGGGCCAGAGGATGAGGGAGCACACAGAGGGTATGTTGGATTTTGCTGAATCTATGCATGCCAGCATGCTCCTTACCTTGCAACACATCCGGGGGCCAGGATTCGGAGCCTTCCACCTCTATCACCCCCAAGGAGGTCCTGACGCGGGGAGGTGGTGGGTGCTCGCCTTGCATGGCGTCTCCTCCTTCTCTCTACGCCATTTGCACTGCGCTGCTGATCTTACCTCTGCAGCTCAATGTGGAGCAGGAAGTGCTGTATGTCCCATTTAGCGACTGCTAGTGGCATCATGGTGTTGGAAAGTGTGTTTGGCTCAGGCGTGAGCCTTGCATACTCTTTCTGAATGAATTGGGTGCACCTGTGACTTGATTTCCATCACCTGTATGCATTTAACTGCACTGTGTTTTGGCGGAATTACCCCCATTTTCGGTGATATTTCAACTCGTAATGCAGCCTATGCTAATTCCACCAGATGTTGGCAGTAATTCCACCAGCATTAATTCTGCCGGTAGAATTAGCATCCATTTCCATGTACTCCTAATTCGGTGGTGCGGTAAAAGTGGCAGTAACTCCCTTACTGCTACTTTTACCGCATACTGTCCAACTCGTAATGATCCCCTATGTGTTTCTGAGCAAATCACTTTACATCACTGTGCCTTATTTTACTGATGTGCCAACAAAAGGGTCAACCAGAAGTAATCCTTTGAGGTGTGTACTACATAAAAAGACGCACTTTGGGATGTTTTAATCGATTACACCGATGCTGCGGATATAATAATATCGACCATTTATAGAGTGTACTTCAGAGGCTGAATTGTTTCTCACCATAGTCAAGGCATGGATCTCTCTTTTGCCAGATAATGTAATTATGCTACAGCGTCTGATGGAGAGTTGGGATGGGGAAGCGTACTCCAGCAGTGCTCTGTCACTGCTTTAACACACCGGCAGTGAGAGCTTCCTTCAGAAGTACACAGTCAATACTTTAGCAGTATAACATTTCTACAGAAACAGCCAGTGCTATAGAGCCTCGGCTGTGTACCTCCGTCTGCGCGAGCCTCCATTAATCTTGATAGCCACACAGTGTCACTGCAGCGTGTAATTCCGCTTCCGTGCTATAATAGTGCTATAGGACTCCAGTTCTGCCACGTCCTTCCGGTAGGTCTCCAGCAGCGTGAGCAGCCTGCAGCAGCGCTCGGCTATGGCTACAGGACTGCAGCAGTCTGAGATTTCAGGGCTATAGGACACCAGTGCAAGTTTCCTCAGGAAGTGCACTGACTGTTCTAAATGACGCCAAGCAAGTGTGCTATTCCTCCTGAAGTATACTGTCAATGCTGCAGAAGCATTCGCACAGAAATGCACCGTCAGAGCTGAGAGCCTGCCAGTCCCTAGCTCTGTGTGCAATTCATCTAGCAGTTCCTTGTCAGGCATGATGGCCCCAGCAGTGTGAGCTTCCTCCAACAGTGGCCTGAGCCGGGCCCCATCCGCAGGTTCGGACTAGGACAAGAAATAGGCCCGGTCACCCAAAATAAAGTGGCCCACCCCTGGCCTCCAAAAAGTGGCCCACCCCTGGCCTCACGACCCTTGACTTCTGATGACATCACCGGAAGTGATTTCGTTTGAGCCCACCCCAAAGTGACATCCCTGTTAGGCAGAATCCTATGCACTTCCCTTGGGGAGCACTACAAAAGATTAGGACTACAGTGTTACCCGGGACTCAAGGGGTTAACGCTCGTTAGCCCCCTCCGTTGGAAAGGCGGAGTTTGACGGGACAAGGGGGTTATGGGGCACGTGCGCTGCGAATGCCAGTTTCCTTTTGGTTGTGAAAGAATAAAGAAGTTCCTCCTATCTCTCCGTGTGTGCGTCTTTCATTTGGGCCTAGATCCCTAGGCAACATTTGGCGACGAGGATCTCTCCCGCGCACCGGAGTCCTCCTCCTACGGCAGTCCGCCTATGGTGACCGACCCAGCGAGCCTCCTCCTCCTGCTCCACCTCCGCGCAACACGGCACTCCGCCGAATCCGCCTTGCCGGACCTCCTCCATCGAACCTCCGCGGAAGCGACCCCGCCCGCGCACGTGCGGGCCTTCTCTCCCAAGCGCCATGAGCACCTCCAACCCTGGGTCCAACCCGGGGTCCAGCCAGGGCTCGCCTCAACTACCGCGGGTGGCGAAGTCGATCCAACTACGACTGCCCCCGCCGTTCACTATGACTCCTCAGGCCACCAAAGGCCCCAGATGGACCGACTGGATGGACGATTTTCGACACTTTGTGAGAGGTTCCGGCGACGGGGACTCCCCAAATATGAGAGACATTTTCCTTAACCTGGTAGGGGGTGAGATCAAAACGGTCGTTAAAGCCATTCCGCCCGCAGACCAGGACACTTTTCCCAAGCTGATCGGCGCGTTGGACAAACTGCTTATCATCGAAGTCAATCGGGACTATGAAAGATACCTGTTCAATCAATGCACCCAACTCCCGCAGGAGACCGTCGACGAATTCATCACACGTCTACGGGTGAAAGGGGCGAACTGCCAATTTGATGCATTTTCGTTAGAGGAAGCTATCCGGCTGAGAGTGATCGAGGGATGCCTCTCCCCCGCACTCAAGAAACAGCTCCTCAAGAAACCGCTCACCATGCCCGAGGTCAGTGAACTCGCCCGCATCCACGAGAGGGTGGATGCGCAGGCCTCGGCCATGGGCCACTCCAACACCGCGAAAGTGGACTCAGGGGAATTCGTGGCCGCCATACTGCCCCCCCGTCAAGGCGACAGGGGCCCTCAGCCATATAGACCACCGACTGCCCCGTCGATGTCAACCCCGCGGCTGCAAAGACAGTGCTACCGCTGCGGGATGTCCTTCCCCCACGCAGGGTCCTGCCCAGCCCTGTCCCAGCGATGTACCAACTGCGGGAGAGAAGGACATTTTCACTCCGTCTGCAGGGAGGGCGTACCATTTCCACCGATGCGGCCCCAGGCGGCCCCCAGAATGCCGTTCCGCCCGCAACCCCTGCAATACAGCCAGCCGAGACCATATCAACAGGGCCTCGGCCAGAGGCGTTACGTTCGTGCGATGGACGAATACCTAGCAGCAGGATACGCCCCTCCGTATGACCAGGCCGAACAGCCCAGACATTTCACAGATGAATACGACAACCCGCCTGCAGAATACAGGCCGGAAACCCTCTGCCAAGACGACCAGGCGGCGGCCTACTACGTGCCGCAGGACCACTACGACCAGGATGAGTTCGTGAACCTTATCCTCGACAACAAAGAGGCCAGGGAGGCCCCGCAGATCCCGCTCAAGATGGCGAATTGCCAATTTCAATTTATGATCGACTCTGGGGCCACAGTGAACATCATGGGCGAACAAGACTACGTAAGGATACCATGCCCGCCACAGCTCAGTCCGTCTCGCTCCAGAATCTTCCAGTGGGGTGCCGCCACCCCGCTCCAAACGGTGGGTCAATTCACCCAGTGCCTTCTCCTGAACGGGCGGCAAGTCGATGCGACCATTCACGTGATACGGTCCCTCGCCAAGAGCCGATGCCTCCTTAGCTACCACACGGCGTCGCACCTCGGACTGATCGAAATTCACGTGAATGCGGGAGACGTGATCACTGCCGCAGCGGCCAAACCCGGCCAGGGGGACACGGCAGATGCGATTGCCTATAATCAAACTCAATCGCTCGTCTCACAAGAAGACGTCGCGGGGGCCTTCCCCAAGCTCTGCGTGGGGCTAGGAAAACTACGGGGACCCCCCATCCGGCTCCACATTGACCCCAACGTGCGGCCAGTGCCGCAACATCCCAGAAGGGTCGGATTCCACCTTCAGGAGACAGTTTCGGAGGCGCTCCAGCAACTGCTCCGTGACGACATCATTGAACCGGCGACGGGGCCGACGCCGTGGGTGTCCCCCCTTGTGGTGGTACCCAAGGAAGGGGGTAAGATCCGCTTGTGTGTGGACATGCGGGTGGCCAACACGGCGATCCAACGGGAGCGACACCCGGGACCGTGTATTGAGGACATGATTGTGCTGCTGAACAGTGCCCAAATGTTCTCCAAACTGGACTTAAATCAGGGATACCATCAGCTGGAGCTCCACCCTGACTCCCGGCCCATAACCACGTTTGCGACACACGATGGGCTCTTTAGATACCGGAGGCTGAACTTTGGAATCTCTTCTGCCGCTGAGATCTTCCAGGAAGCTATACGCCAGATCATCCGACCTATCAAGGGGGCTCTCAATTACAGCGACGACATTCTCGTCTTTGGATCGTCCAAGGAATCCCATGACAGGGCTCTACACGACACATGCGAAGCCCTTCAGAGCGCCGGCCTCACGCTCAACATCTCAAAATGCCGATTCAGCAAAACAAAACTCAAGTTCTTTGGACATATCTTCTCCAAGGACGGCATGCTGCCTGACCCCGAGAAGGTTGAGACGATCACCAACCTCGCCGAGCCCCGACAAGTGGCGGACGTCCGCTCGTTCCTTGGCATGGCAGGATACTGTGCGAGGTACATTCCCCACTATGCCTCCATCACAGACCCGCTGAGGAAACTGCTGCAGAAGGACTCGCCGTTTGAATGGACACAGGACTGCCAACAGGCGTTTGCGGACATCAAGCAAGCCCTCGCCGAGGCCCATCGCCTCGCATATTTCAACCCACAGTGGCACACCGAGGTGGTAGTCGATGCCAGCCCCGTGGGCCTCGGCGCCATCCTGGCCCAAACCAGTGGCGCGGATGTTAACCCCAGACACGTGATTGCATATGCGAGCCGAGCGCTATCAACACCTGAACTAGCCTACTCCCAAGCCGAGAAGGAGAGCTTGGCAGCGGTCTGGGCGTGTGAGCACTTTCATAACTTTATAATCGGAAAGAAGTTTACGCTGATCACCGATCATCAGGCACTCCTCTCATTGTTTGGGAACCCACATACCAAGATGCCGCCGAGGATTGAGAGGTGGGGCATCCGCCTCCAGGAATACGATTACGATATCGTACACCGCCCGGGGGGCGACCTTAACCCCGCTGACTACCTCTCCCGACACCCAGTAGGGGCCCCGCCGGCACGGAAGGGCGACGTTGCGTATGTGCAATATGTGGCGGCCCAGGCGCTGCCCCCGGCACTGTCACTCGAAAGGGTAGCGGCCGCATCGGCAGCCGATCCGACGACAGCCCTGGCGATCAGCCTCACGACGGCCAACAAGTGGAAAGATCACCACAGGGCCACTCTAGCTCACCCGGGGGTGAACAAGCAAGAAATCGAACGGCTAGCCAGGGTCCATGGTGAACTGGCGGTAAAGGACGATAACATTCTGCTCAGAGGGTGCAGGATCGTCATCCCTGCCACACTCAGGAGCGAGGTGGTCAGCATTGCTCATGAAGGTCACAGGGGAGCCGAGAACACAAAGAAGCAGCTCAGATGCCATGTGTGGTTCCCCCTCCTGGACGCAGCTGTAGACGAGTGGGTGAAGAACTGCCACGCTTGTCAGTGCACAGCCCCTGCAGAACGTCCGCCCCCGCTCCAACACACCCAAATACCTGAGCACCCATGGGAACGAGTAGCCATGGACTTTTATGGGCCCACTGAAGCGGGCGACTACATTCTGCTCTTCGTGGATGAACACTCAAGATTCCCGATTGCCAAGAGAGTTAGTTCCACAGCGTTCTCTCAAGTTGCGGCAACGGTAGAGGAGGTTTTCAGTGAGTGGGGGATCCCCAAGTGGGTCAAATCCGACAACGGACCACCGTTCTGTGGACACGAGTTTGGGACATTGGCAGAGCACCTGGGGTTCAGGCACATGAAGATCACACCACACCACCCCCAGGCTAACGGAATGGCGGAGCGATTTATGGCATCGATTAAGAAGGCCATTCAGAGGGCACGGCTGGACGCCGTCGATACACACCAAGCGTTATGCCGCCTGTTAAGAGACTACAGGAACACTCCCCATGAGGTCACGAATAAGACGCCTGCAGAGCTCATGTTCAGATACGAGGTGCGAACTCGCATCCCGAGGAGTACGGTGCAGGCTGAGCCGGCCGACCAAGATCTGCTCCAGAGAGATGCGGTGGCAAAAGAGAATGCGAGGCGTCGCACCGATGCACGAAGAGGAGCGGTGCTGCCGGAGCTCCAGGTGGGAGATGAAGTCCTGGTACAGCAGCCGGCAAGCAGGAAGACAGATCCGCGGTTTGCTCCGAGCCCCATGAGGATTGTTGCCATGAAAGGCACGATGGTGACGGCGGAAGATGAGAACAGGACCGTCACCAGAAACTGTCAGCAGTTCAGGCCATATGCAAGGAGAGAGCCCGCGGAAGGAACCCAAAGGGCACTCTCACCGGAACCACGGATGCAGAGGGACGATGAGTGGTTTCCCCCGGAAGGGGACCCCCGGGACATGGTCCAGAGTGAAGTGATGGAAGAAGAGCCCGATCCGGGGACTCGAGGTGAGAGGCCGAGACGGCTCATAAAGAAGCCGATGAGACTTGTTGAGGAGTGTTGAAGTTATTTGTTTGAGACACAGTGTGTCAAGTTGATGTTTGGACATATTGTCCGGGGGTAGTGTTACCCGGGACTCAAGGGGTTAACGCTCGTTAGCCCCCTCCGTTGGAAAGGCGGAGTTTGACGGGACAAGGGGGTTATGGGGCACGTGCGCTGCGAATGCCAGTTTCCTTTTGGTTGTGAAAGAATAAAGAAGTTCCTCCTATCTCTCCGTGTGTGCGTCTTTCATTTGGGCCTAGATCCCTAGGCAACATACAGGTATATGCATAAATCCCCTTTGGTATCAGTCTGTACCACACAGATTTAGTTGGTAGCTGTGGCTGAGCAGTCAGACTTATCTCAAGAGGGAGATGAGCAGTATTCAGGGTTTACACGATAGGGCCTCAGTACTATGGGTCAAGAAAACACTGACCAAAGCTTTGTATTAAAAAATAATATATATTTATTTTACACACTCTTAAGTTCAACACGCAAATCACTATTATCAAAGCAAGTTAAAACAGTCAAGAAAAGTATACACAACTCCCTATTTAAATTGTAGACAAGTTTGAGCAAGAGTGAAAACTGAGCAAAATGGCACAGTGTAAACCAAACAGAAATGGCACTCTAACAATTTCTCAAAAGGGAGGGAAAGGACACGTTATTTAGGTTTGGACTCTGTAATACACCAGCAACACTTCCTAAGCAGATTGTGAACACGTTAGGCAAGTCAACACTTTAGCATGAGCAATACTGAGGTGAAAACCGAGCAAAATGGCACTTCACAATATTAAAGAGGGGAAGGAAAGGTGGTTATCAGAATTTAGGTGCACAAACACATTTCTAGGTGAGAAGCAATCTAGAGAAGGCAGAGTAAAACAGATTTAGCCAGAGTCAACAGGCCTGTGCCAGAGTCAATGGTATAAGGCAATGTGCCCAGGATCAAACTGTTCTAGTACCTGCAGTCAAGTCTTTGTTTAACGTTTTGAAAAGGCGGTTGCAGAAGGTAAAAAGACAATGTTAGACGGTAGGGACGGCCAACCCAGTAGGTAAGTAAAGGATTTAAGACACCTTTAGCGATACCCAAAGAAACGGGAGACCTGGCGGAACAATGTACCTTTAAAGAGGAAGAGGCTTCTGTGGTGGCGGTAGTTCCTGGTAGTTCCTGCAGTTTGGGAGATCCAGCAGAGGGAGAGAGGCTCTCGTCATGGAGGAAGGTTTGAGTTACTGCACTGCCCAGGGATGAAGCCAGCCGCGGTGCTGCCAAAACGAATAAAAGGTATGCTCCTTTAAATCGAGGTTGTGGTGGAAGGGTGCCTGGCTATCCGGTCTCCGGGTGCAGGGCACTGGCGATTCGACCAAGGCAGGTCCTGGAAGGCGATTGGTGAACTGGTTGGCCCCACCAGCTCAATGGAAGAAGACTCTTGCAGGTGAAGATCTTCTCGAGTCATTGGAGAAAAGTGGTGAGGATCTGCAGCAGGGCATCACTGGTGGTTCAGTCGTTGCAGATGTCTTCAGCTTCTCTCCTCTTTGGGTTTCTAGTTCCAGTGGGGACGTCTTGTCCTCCAGTCCTCAGGACTCTGCTTTTATGCAGCAAGACCCCCATTCATACAGCCTAGCTGTCACTCACACAGTCGGGTGGCTCTCCTGGCAGGAGGACCCCACAGCCTATCAGGGCAGAGTGCAACTTGGTTTGCGTAGGCAACCCTGTCCAGGGTGCCTATTCCCCCACCCACACATCCTGCCTACCCCAGACTCAGTGGCCCAGAGAGGAGGGCTTCTGTGCAGAAGCCCGCCAAAAGGACGAACAAAGGATCCCCGACCCGGGTTAGGATTTCAGAGAAAGACACGAGAAAGAAATATTAATAAAGTTCCGGCAAAAAACAAACACCGGATTAAAGTTAATAATAAAATAAACCGGCGGTATGTTAGAGGCTGCCAGTAAAAGAGGTAGCCTCGAACAATGGGAAAATCCCCTAGGGAAATATTTGCGGTCGAATATTTACGGTAGTAACCACTGCCACCAGCCAGAAACTTTGGAGAGAGGGACTGTACGGTACCCGCTCGAAAAGGAACACCAGGGAAAAACTATTAACCCTTCCCAGTGCCTCCATAGTAAGATGAGATGTAATGGTTTAGTTCATAATTATTGACTAGTAAGGTCAATGGTACCTTTACATGCCCTGTGAGACAGTAGTCAGTCCCAGGGCATGGAGTCTATGTTTGGGGGTCGCTACGACACCCCTGTGGTACTGCACGGAGGGTGCTGTGTACCACACATGTTAAAAAGATGATTCCTAGGCGGGTGAGAAAAACCCCATAGACCATAAGCATCCAAGATAGCCTAAAACACACACTAGCAATCTGTCTAAGAGTGGGAAAAAAGGGTCTCACTCTTAACAGGAGAAAAAAATAAACCTTTCAAATCCAGCAAAGCTACTGGGGAACTCTATAGGTAAGGGAAATTAGCCTTAGAAGAGAATTCTCCCTAACACTCATCCCACCCCCCCAGACTAAGGGACAGGAGGATCTAATCCACTCCTGGATGAGTCTCTTACCTCTAGTCGGTTAAAAACATCCTAGAGAGACCATCAGCATTTTGGTGGTGACATCCTGACCTGTGCTCAATGGTAAAGTCAAACCCTTGGAGGCAGATTGACCATCTTAACAGTTTTGGGGTTTCCCCTTTCATTTGCATCAACCATCCCAACGGTTGGTGGTCAGTCTGAATGGTGAAAGTAGAACCATACAAGTATGGCCTAAACTTCTTCAGAGACCACACAATGGCAAAACATACCCTCTCAATAGTTGCCCACCTTGTCTCAGGTTCCTTCTGTTTCCTACTGATGAAGCAAATGGGGTGTTCCCTACATTTCTCATCCAGTTGACTAATGACTGCACCTATACCTGTATTGGAAGCATCTGTTTGCACAATGAAGGATTGATGGTAGTCAGGAGCTCTTAGAACTGGAGCTTGACAAAGGGCTCTCTTTAGGCTTTCAAAGGCCTGATTGCACTCCTCATTCCATTTGACCTTTTTGGGGAATTTTGGAGAGGAGATTACATTCAGGGGAGAAGCTATGGTCCCATAGTTCTCAATGAAATTCCTGCAATACCCAGTGAGACCTAAGAAGGATCTCACCTGGGTTTGAGTAGTAGGTGTTGTCCAATTTTGCACAGCTTCTACTTTGCTGAGCAATGGCCTTATTTCACCACCTCCTACCTCATGCCCAAGGTAGACCACTTTACTCTGACCAATTTGACATTTGCTTGCCTTTATGGTCAGTTGGGCCTGCTCAAGAGCCTGCAAAACATATCCTAGGCGGTCAACATGTTCTAAGTAGGGCCGAACACTGCAATGTCATCCAAGTATTCCATGCAGAAGTCCTCCATCTCATTCAGAACCTGGTTAACCATCCTTTGGAATGTAGCAGATGCATTCTCTAAGCCAAAAGGCATAACCTTAAATTGGTATAAACCAACTGGGATGGAGAATGCAGTTTTCTCGTTGGCATGGTCTGTCAGGGCTATTTGCCAATAGCCTGACGTGAGATCAAATGTGCTGAGGAACTTGGCTTAATCAAGCCTATCCACCAGCTCATCTGTTTTTGGCAATGGATGGGCATCCGTCTTAGTGACTGCATTTAGGGCTCTATAGTCCACACAGAATCTCAACTCCTTGGTTCATGCCTTTGGTACTAACACAACTGGGCTAGACCATGGACTAGTAGAGGGTTCTAATTCCTCGAGATCAAGCATCTTGTTGACTTTTCCTTTAATGTGGGTTCTTACATTCTCTGACATTCTGTAACCCCTGCTTTTTCAGGTAAACAGTCACCAGTGTTTATGTCATGCTGGCCCCAAGGGGTCAAGCCTGGTGAAAGTAAAAACAAGGGGGCAAATTGATTCAACAAAACTTTGCACTCCTTCTGTTGTTTCGAAGTCAGGTTAGAAGAGAGATTGACGCCTTCTACTTGCTCCTCTAAAGGTTTGCCTCTGAGAAGGTCAAGCAGCGGTTCACTCTCCTCCTCCTCTTGAGCTGAAGCTAGATGAAAAGCTCCCAGTTCTGGTCTCGAGACATGAGCTTTTAGACGGTTGGTGTGAAAGATTCTGGGAGCCTCCTTAGGATTGCCTAAATCCACCAGATAGTTCACCTCTCCAAGTTTACCCACAATCTTGATGGGTTCTATCAATTTGTCCTGCAAGGCCCTCTGCCTTGTTGGCACCATAACAAGAACTAGCAGGTCTTGAGCGAACTCAACCATGTTGGCCTTCTGGTCATGCCAATGCTTAACCAAAGCCTGACCTGCTTTCAAGTTATCACTTGCCTCAGCCATGTGTGACATTCTCCTCGGAAGTCCTATCACATAGTCAGTCGCTCTGACTGACTTGGGGGAAGGAGCACTCTCCAACCCCTCCTTAATCAGGGCCAATGAACCTCTGACTGGATGGTCATAGAGAAGTTTGAGGGGACTGTAACCTACTCCCCCCTGAGGGACTTCTCTATAAGCAAAGAGAAGGCATGGCAGTAGAAGATCCCACTTTGTTTTAAGGGGTTCTTCCAAAGCTCCTATCATGCTCTTCATGGTTCTGTTAAACCTTTCTACCAATCCATTTGTTTGGGGGTGGTAGGCGGTAGAGAACTTGTAGGTAACGCCACAGTTTTTCCACATGGCCTTCATGTAGTGGGAAAAAGTGCGAACCAGACCGATTACCCCTCTCTCGTGGACCTGTCGAATCACAGGTAAGGATACAGAGTCACTGCTTACTAATTATGCAGAAAGAACACCTGTAGGGAAACAATTATTTGGACCGGATGCATTGTTACAAATGTATGAATCACTTTTAATATTCACTTTTAAAAAAACATCTTAAAAAAACATTTATAGGCTTCTACATGCACCAATCATACCTTTCATTCCATTCAATACGTTTTACAAACTAGGGGTTCTACAGTTTACATATTCTTTGAGCATATTCACTATTTACAATATGCATAAAATCGGAAAAAACATTAGATTTTCCTTTGAGTCAACATATGTTTCGGCCCTTCTTAAAGTACCATCGTTGTCTGCGGTGGTCAATTAAACAGTTATTGGGCCATCTTCAGGACATTCGTTTTTTCTTGGAAGATTAATTTCGTTCCCCTTTCACATGAAAAATGCCAAATCTAAAACACAAATTTTACATATATTACATTGTGAACCGGTCTTTCCCAATTTAATTAGTCTCAAGGTGATGGCCAGATATGTTAATTTACTGAACCTACGCAATTCACCCACCTGTGGTCGGCATATGTTGTTAAGGACCATGGAACCGTGGCTAATGGATGTATACTGTGTTTTCCAGTGTCTGGAACCCTATTTACAGGGAACACACAAAGGATAATAAATAATCTTTACATTCTTATTGTGATGAAAAGGTCCTGAAAAAGGATTTTTCCAGGACTTACGGAGTACACCTCTGTGTAGGTGAGTCTTCAAAATCTCTTTACTGGAGTGCTGCGTGACCAGCTGTCGTAAGTTGGAACTTAGTCCTGCAGTTTCATCTGTAATACTGCCTGTTAAAAAAGGCAGAATGGGTCTCTAATGTTATATTAGTGATCGCATAACATATAGTACTAATTCGAATTTATTATGCAAATTGGCATGTCTAATAGGCCATGTTACTTCTAAACTCGCACCGGTTATTCTTCAAAAGGCGTATGGTTTGCCTGCAAGGAAAAGCCGCTATTCGCGTGGCCTCTTCAACCTTACTCTCTATTGTTTTGTAAACGTGAGCTCACTAACGCCTCCGCACTGATTACTCATTGCGATACGCTTGTTAGTTTTAGCAGTTAAAGCTCACGATGTACATTGGGAGCTCGTCGTGTTTACTCAACCACGCCCGAACAGCACCTACTTAAAACAACCTGTGCATTTGGGACCGGGTTTACCTATTATTTTGTCTTCCACTCGTTCCGAGCTCAAACAGCGTGTCGTCTGCCGATCGCGCTGTGTGTAGGGCGTGGACCTTTTTAAAGGTCACCTGATTGGGGGTGTGTGCACGTAAAGGGCACATGACCCCATTGCCGTCGTAACTGCAAGCCGGCCTGGCAAAAAGGCTGTTAGAAATGAGACCTGACCCAAACGAATGGATGCTCACTCTTGTGTGTGACGATACTGTATGTAATGCATGAGTCTTCGTGTGTTATTGAAGAGTATTACGGACGCTCGATCTGCTACTTATCGAACATTCCATAATGCTGTACTATCACTCAAACCATATGTGCTTGGCTTGTGTGTTGTATCAGAGAAATGCAAGTTTTAAAAAGGACCCTTTTAGAAAAAACACCCGCATATTCAATTCATCAACGTACCATTGGTTCGTTCTATGTATGGAGGGAGCCAATGCTCTGGACTTTCTATTGCACAACTGCATATAAAAAAAGCCAAAGTGAGCCTTTGTACAAACTTGGGACAAAAGCCAAGGCAACCTAAGTACAGCCCTCAGTTGACTTATTCTAGGGAGATGGGACCTCATTTGAGATGAATCTGAAGGGCTAAGATATTTATGCCCCTATTACAGTTATCTCAAAGGAATGCACTCCACTCCACGGCAATATTTAACCCGTTTTTGACTGTATTAAGGTTATAAATCAATCTTTGCTCACACCTGGTGAGAGTTTGGTCCCTATTCCCTTTTCTTGGGGAGGGTTTGATGACTTGGATTACACACCATAACAAGTCAGTGCATTTGTGTTGTTTCTTTGTGAAATGGGCCACTAATGGTTTATTTTCCACTTGGTTGCGAATACAGGATTTGTGCTCATTGATTCTTTGGTGCATTGGCCTTTTAGTTTTGCCAATATACACCAGGTCACACGAACACTTAATGGCATAAAACACTCATTGGGTTAGGCAGTTGGTAAAATCTTTTAGTTGGATTACCGTATTACAGAGGGTGATGTTCTTCATTGTGGCTGTTTGTGCACAGACCAAGCTTCATGTAGTGGGACATAAAATGTGACCCCCTGTCGGATATTACCTCCTTAGGAAACCCAACCCTGGTAAAAAAATACCAAGGAGAGCCTTAGCCACAGCCTGAGCTGTAACAGTTCTCATAGGAATTGCTTGAGGGTACCTAGTAGCATGGTCTACTACAACAAGTATAAACCTGTTGCCTGAAAAGGTTGGAGGGTCAAGAGGACCAACAATGTCGATTCCAATCCTCTCAAATGGGTACACCACCCACAGGGAGAGGCACTAAAGGTGCCACGTTCTTGGAGCCACTCTTACCAGATGTTTGGCAGGTGTGGCAACTCTTGCAATACTTATCTACCTCAGCCCTCATTTTAGGCCGATAAAAGTAGAGAGAGTCTTTCCTTGGTCTTCTTGAAACTCAAGTGACCTGCCAAAGGTATCTCATGGGCTAGTTGCAAGAATTGGAGTCTGTTCTGTTGGGGCACTACAAGTCTTTTGTAGTCTCCAGGGGTTGACACAGTCAGTTCACTATAGAGGAGGCCATCTTCCCAGTGTAACTTATACTTCCCAGGCTCTTGCCCTTCAAGCTGAGAAGCTATTTGGTGGCGAAGACCTTCCAGAGTTGGACATTCTCTTTGTCCCTTACTGAAGTCTGCGCTGTTGGGGCCACCTTCTGCCAGTAAAAACTGCAGCTCAGGATGGTCCAAAGTGTCCAGATCTCCAATAAAATCCTGGCCTTCTACTAGATCTGAATACTCAGGTTCTAGTTCAACCACACAGGGTTGTATCTCACTCACAGCCTCAGCTGGAGGAGGAATCACAGGTGTGATCCTGGACAACCTAGGAGATCTCCTAGTTGGAAGCACTGCAGTGCTTTCTGCTGGTTTCTTTTTGGAAGTCTTGGGTTTCCCCTTTGCTTCTGGTTTCTTAGAAATTGCAGTCAGTAACTCCAGGGGAGTAGGAGTGATTTATTTTTCTATCATCTCCTCAGGAGAGCCTCTCAAGGTCCTCTCCCTTGCAGGTCTGGTGAGTTCCGGTAATGTTTAACTAGGAGGTCTGGGAGTACTTGACACTACCCCAAGATCTTTAAGATCATTGCCCAACAACACCCTTGCAGGTACTTCAGATTGGATACTAACAGGTATTCTGACAGTCATGTCATTGCACTGGTTGAGAGCTGGTAAATGGGGAAGCATCTGCACAGGCCCTCCACCTAACTTGGTGAGGCGTTTGGGTGCCTTAGCAACATCCTCCACCTTGAAAAAAGATTCATCCACCACAGTTATGCTGGACCCAGTGTCTCTAATGGCAGGGGTTTCCTGACCAATCACTAGGACACTGTCTTAATAATACTCTTTAGTATTATTTGGGATAGAATTATACACATCTAAATTCTGTTGTTCCCACAACCCCAAGGATACTAAAGATACACTAGCTGAGACTCGGATGGGGTCTTCAGCTAGTAGTTGAAAGTTTCCACTGGTCATTGGTACTTCCTCATCTGGAGTGAAGGCTGAGGAGACCGTGTGGATCCCTGAAGGTTTACCCTTACATCTGGGATCCCCTTTCACATGATCAGTTGAACCACAAACATAACATTTCCCAAATGTCTTTATGAATGGTGGCTTGGTCTGACCTCCCTTGTGGTTTACGCTTAGAGTTTTGTTTGTGGCCCTCTTTGGAATTGGAATCATTTGAATTCTCTTTGTTGTCTTTCTTAGGCTGTTTTCCGTCATCCTTTTTCTGAGTGACCCCAGAATCTTTGTGAGTAGCCCTGTTGCCAACCCGCAAGTCAGCAGCCTTAGCTAGTTTCTTGGAATCTATTTCCTTAGAATCAACCAAGTGCTGTCTGAGCTCAGGAGAGGCTCTTTATATGGGTACTCCCTTATTTTTGTTGACGGGGGGTCAAGTCTGTTGGAAGGGTGAATCTACGAAGAGAAAAAATTGCATAACAGACTGACTATCCCTCTCTAGAGATCCTGTCCAGACACAGGTTTAGATACAGAGAGACTGCATACTTATTATACAGACTGAAACACCTTGTAGGGAAAATAACTATTTCGACTGAATCCAATGTAACAAAATCATTTATCTCTTTAATGTTGTTTTATAAAAACATTTCTGTATCTGATCTTATAATAACTCTCTGTATCTAAACCTGTGTCTGCACAGGATCTCTAGAGAGGGGTAGTCAGTCTGTTATGCACTTTTTTTCTCTGAGCTCAGGAGAGCAGGCATCATAGATAGACTCCAACATTACAGGATTGTTCATTCCTTCATAAGTGTTAACTCTGTAACCCTCTAGGTTTTTCAAACACTCACTGACCCAGGTAGTCCAAGGGGTACCATCATGCTTTTTGAGGGTCTTCCCAAATCTAGCAATTAAAGCTAGCTTCACACATTCATAATCCATCCTATCCACCTCCCCCAACTCCATTACCACATCAGATGCAACAGGGGGGTGCCTAGAGAATAACCAGGGGATCAGCTGATTCCCTGTGATTTCCTGGAGCCCATGATTGTATACAAAAACAGCTAACCAATCTAACACATCCAACTTAGGTTCATACATACCCACAATCTCTTTAGGCATCCGGGATCTTTTTGGACTGGAAGATCTAGAGGATCCGGGGAGAGAAGCATTTTACAAAGACAATTTCTTCATCTCTAGCTCATGATTGAGCTCCATTTCTTTGAGCCTTAGTTCTTGATGTTTCTGTTCAGTTTGGGCACTAATTCTCTCGAATTCAAGTTCAAGTCTCATTTCTTCTAGTGAGATAAATTCAGGCCTTAATGTGGGACCTCACATAGGTCCAGTAGAAAAGGCTTGAGGCCTTTGAGCAGGCAGAGGGCCAGAGGGGGTTACATTGTCAGCCTCCTCTTCCTCATCAGCTTCAGCAATAACATCTTCAATATTATCATCCTCAATATTTGATACAGTTGCTGGAGGGGTAGGCACTACAGCCCCATTCTCCAGACTTTGTTTTTCTAACAATCTTTCAATCATTTCTTGCCTTTGACAGGAAGAACTTTCTGTCTACACAGATCCCTTAAATAATCAGCAGTATATGTAAGGAGGGTCTCCTGGCTATAGCTTTCCATCTTTGACTTTTTAAAATTAACTTTTAGTGATTGTTAAGCCTTGTGGTTAATTTAACCAAGGTACTAGCAGCACTCTAAAATGTAAATCCAATACTTTTATCCTCACCGCTGTACACCAGTGTTAGGCAGAAACCTACGCAGTTGCCTTGGGGAGCACTTCAGAAGATTTATACTACAGGTATATGCAATAAATCCCCTTTGGTATCAGTCTGTGCCACACAGATTTAGTTGGTAGCTGTGACTGAGCGGTCAGACTTATCTCAAGAAGGAGATGAGCAGTATTCAGGGTTTACACAATAGGGGCTCAGTACTATGGGGAAAGAAAACACTGACCAAAGCTTTGTAAAAAAAAAAGAATATATATTTATTTTACACACTCTTAAATTCAACACACAAATCACTATTATCAAAGCAAGTTACAACAGTCAAGAAAAGTATACACAACTCCCTATTTAAATTGTAGACAAGTTTGAGCAAGAGTGAAAACTGAGCAAAACGGCACAGTGTAAACCAAGCAGAAATGGCACTCTAACAATTTCTCAAAAGGGACGGAAAGTTATTTAGGTTTAGACTCTGTAATACACCAGCAACACTTCCCAAGCAGATTGTGAACAAGTTAGGCAAGGCAGCACTTTAGCATGAGCAATACTGAGGTGAAAACCGAGCAAAATGGCACTTCACAATATTAAAGAGGGGAAGGAAAGGTGGTTATCACAATTTAGGTACACCAACACATTTCTAGGTGAGAAGCAATCTAGAGAAGGCAGTTGTAAAAGATTTAGCCAGAGTCAATAGGCCTGTGCCAGAGTCAATGGTACAAGGCAATGTGCCCTGGATCAAACTGTTCTAGTAGCTGCAGTCAAGTCTTTGTTTAACATTTTGAAAAGGCGGTTGCAGAAAGTAAAAAGACAATGTTAGACGAAAGGGGCGGCCAACCCAGTAGGTAAGTAAAGGATTTAAGACACCTTTAGCGATACCCAACGAAACGGGAGGCCTGGCGAAACAATGTACCTTTAAAGAGGAAGAGGCTCCTGCGGTGGCGGTAGTTCCTGGCAGTTCCTGCAGTTCGGGAGATCCAGCAGAGGAAGAGAGGCTCTCGTCGTGGAGGAAGGTTCGAGTTACTGCACTGCCCAGGGATGAAGCAAGCCGCGGTGCGGCCAAAACGAATAAAAGGTACGCTCCTTTAAATCGTGGTCGTGGTGGATGGGTGCCTGGCTATCCGGTCTCCGAGTGCAGGGCACTGGCGATTCAACCAAGGCAGGTCCTGGAAGGCGATTGGTGAACTGGTTGGCTCCACCACCTCAAGGGAAGAAGACTCTTGCAGGCGAAGATCTTCTCGAGTCGTTGGAGAAAAGTGGTGAGGATCTGCAGCAGGGCTTCACCGGTGGTTCAGTCGTTGCAGATGTCTTCAGCTTCTCTCCTCTTCGGATTTCTAGTTCCAGTGGCGACGTCTTGTCCTCCAGTCCTCAGGACTGTGCTTTTATGCAGCAAGACCCCCATTCATACAGCCTAGCTGTCACTCACACAGTGGGGTGGCTCTCCTGGCGGGAGAACCCCCCTAACCTATCACGGCAGAGTGCGACTTGGGTTGCGTAGGCAACCCTGTCCAGGGTGCCTATTCCCCCTCCCACACATCCTGTCTACCACAGACTCAGTGGCGCCGAGTGGAGGGCTTCTGTGCAGAAGCCTGTCGTAAGGACGAACAAAGTATCCCCGACCCGGGTTAGGATTTCAGAGAAAGACACGAGAAAGAAATATTAATAAAGTTCTGGCAAAAAAAAAACACTGGATTAAAGTTAATAATAAAATAAACCGGCGGTATGTTAGAGGCTGTCAGTAAAAGTGGTAGCCTCGAACAATGGGAAAGTCCTATAGGTCAAATATTCGCAGTCGAATATTTACGGTAGTAACCACTGCCACCAGCCAGAAACTTTGGAGAGAGGGACTGTACGGACCCGCTCGAAAAGGAACACCAGGGAAAAACTATTAACCCTTCCCAGTACCTCCATAGTAAGATGAGATGTACTGGTTTAGTTCATAATTATTGACTAGTAAAGTCAATGGTAACTTTACATGCCCTGGGAGACAGTAGTCAGTCCCATCTAAACCTGTGTCTGCACAGGATCTCTAGAGAGAGGCAGTCAGTCTGTTATGCACTTTTTATCTCTGAGCTCAGGAGAGCAGGCATCATAGATAGACTCCAACATTACAAGATTGTTCATTCCTTCATAAGTGTTAACTCTGTAACCCTCTAGGTTTTTCAAACACTCACTCACCCAGGTAGCCCAAGGGGTACCATCATGCTTTTTGAGGGTCTTCCCAAATCTAGCAATTAAAGCTAGCTTCACACATTCATAATCCATCCTATCCACCTCCCCCAACTCCATTACCACATCAGATGCAACAGGGGGGTGCCTAGAGAATAACCAGGGGATCAGCTGATTCCCTGTGATTTCCTGGAGCCCATGATTGTATACAAAAACAGCTAACCGATCTAACACATCCAACTTAGGTTCATACATACTCACAATCTCTTTAGGCATCCGGGATCTTTTTGGACTGGAAGATCTAGAGGATCCGGGGAGAGAAGCATTTTACAAAGACAATTTCTTCATCTCTAGCTCATGATTGAGCTCCATTTCTTTGAACCTTAGTTCTTGATGTTTCTGTTCAGTTTGGGCACTAATTCTCTCGAATTCAAGTTCAAGTCTCATTTCTTCTAGTGAGATGAATTCAGGACTTAATGTGGGACCTCACATAGGTCCAGTAGAAAAGGCTTGAGGCCTTTGAGCAGGCAGAGGGCCAGAGGGGGTTACATTGTCAGCCTCCTCTTCCTCATCTGCTTCAGCAATAACATCTTCAATATTATCATCCTCAATATTTGATACAGTTGCTGGAGGGGTAGGCACTACAGCCCCATTCTCCAGACTTTGTTTTTCTAACAATCTTTCAATCATTTCTTGCCTTTGACAGGAAGAACTTTCTGTCTACACAGATCCCTTAAATAATCAGCAGTATATGTAAGGAGGGTCTCCCGGCTATAGCTTTCCATCTTTGACTTTTTAAAATTAACTTTTAGTGATTGTTAAGCCTTGTGGTTAATTTAACCAAGGTACTAGCAGCACTCTAAAATGTAAATCCAATACTTTTATCCTCACCGCTGTACACCAGTGTTAGGCAGAAACCTACGCAGTTGCCTTGGGGAGCACTACAGAAGATTAATACTACAGGTATATGCAATAAATCCCCTTTGGTATCAGTCTGTGCCACACAGATTTAGTTGGTAGCTGTGACTGAGCATTCAGACTTATCTCAAGAAGGAGATGAGCAGTATTCAGGGTTTACACAATAGGGGCTCAGTACTATGGGGAAATAAAACACTGACCAAAGCTTTGTAATAAAAAAAGAATATATATTTATTTTACACACTCTTAAATTCAACACACAAATCACTATTATCAAAGCAGGTTAAAACAGTCAAGAAAAGTATACACAACTCCCTATTTAAATTGTAGACAAGTTTGAGCAAGAGTGAAAACTGAGCAAAACGTCACAGTGTAAACCAAGCAGAAATGGCACTCTAACAATTTCTCAAAAGGGACGGAAAGTTATTTAGGTTTAGACTCTGTAATACACCAGCAACACTTCCCAAGCAGATTGTGAACAAGTTAGGCAAGGCAGCACTTTAGCATGAGCAATACTGAGGTGAAAACCAAGCAAAATGGCACTTCACAATATTAAAGAGGGGAAGGAAAGGTGGTTATCACAATTTAGGTACACCAACACATTTCCAGGTGAGAAGCAATCTAGAGAAGGCAGTTGTAAAAGATTTAGCCAGAGTCAATAGGCCTGTGCCAGAGTCAATGGTACAAGGCAATGTGCCCTGGATCAAACTGTTCTAGTAGCTGCAGTCAGGTCTTTGTTTAACATTTTGAAAAGGCGGTTGCAGAAAGTAAAAAGACAATGTTAGACGAAAGGGGCGGCCAACCCAGTAGGTAAGTAAAGGATTTAAGACACCTTTAGCGATACCCAACGAAACGGGAGGCCTGGCGAAACAATGTACCTTTAAAGAGGAAGAGGCTCCTGCGGTGGCGGTAGTTCCTGGCAGTTCCTGCAGTTCGGGAGATCCAGCAGAGGAAGAGAGGCTCTCGTCGTGGAGGAAGGTTCGAGTTACTGCACTGCCCAGGGATGAAGCCAGCCGCGGTGCCGCCAAAACGAATAAAAGGTACGCTCCTTTAAATCGTGGTCGTGGTGGATGGGTGCCTGGCTATCCGGTCTCCGAGTGCAGGGCCCTGGCGATTCAACCAAGGCAGGTCCTGGAAGGCGATTGGTGAACTGGTTGGCTCCACCACCTCAAGGGAAGAAGACTCTTGAAGGCGAAGATCTTCTCGAGTCGTTGGAGAAAAGTGGTGAGGATCTGCAGCAGGGCTTCACCGGTGGTTCAGTCGTTGCAGATGTCTTCAGCTTCTCTCCTCTTCGGATTTCTAGTTCCAGTGGCGACGTCTTGTCCTCCAGTCCTCAGGACTCTGCTTTTATGCAGCAAGACCCCCATTCATAAAGCCTAGCTGTCACTCACACAGTGGGGTGGCTCTCCTGGCGGGAGAACCCCCCCAACCTATCAGGGCAGAGTGCGACTTGGTTTGCGTAGGCAACCCTGTCCAGGGTGCCTATTCCCCCTCCCACACATCCTGTCTACCACAGACTCAGTGGCGCCGAGTGGAGGGCTTCTGTGCAGAAGCCTGTCGTAAGGACGAACAAAGTATCCCCGACCCGGGTTAGGATTTCAGAGAAAGACACAAGAAAGAAATATTAATAAAGTTCTGGCAAAAAAAAACCACTGGATTAAAGTTAATATAAAATAAACCGGCGGTATGTTAGAGGCTGTCAGTAAAAGTGGTAGCCTCGAACAATGGGAAAGTCCTATAGGTCAAATATTCGCAGTCGAATATTTACGGTAGTAACCACTGCCACCAGCCAGAAACTTTGGAGAGAGAGACTGTACGGACCCGCTCGAAAAGGAACACCAGGGAAAAACTATTAACCCTTCCTAGGACCTCCATAGTAAGATGAGATGTACTGGTTTAGTTCATAATTATTGACTAGTAAAGTCAATGGTAACTTTACATGCCCTGGGAGACAGTAGTCAGTCCCATCTAAACCTGTGTCTGCACAGGATCTCTAGAGAGGGGCAGTCAGTCTGTTATGCACTTTTTTTCTCTGAGCTCAGGAGAGCAGGCATCATAGATAGACTCCAACATTACAAGATTGTTCATTCCTTCATAAGTGTTAACTCTGTAACCCTCTAGGTTTTTCAAACACTCACTCACCCAGGTAGCCCAAGGGGTACCATCATGCTTTTTGAGGATCTTCCCAAATCTAGCAATTAAAGCTAGACCCGCTCGAAAAGGAACCCCAGGGAAAAACTATTAACCCTTCCCAGTACCTCCATAGTAAGATGAGATGTACTGGTTTAGTTCATAATTATTGACTAGTAAAGTCAATGGTAACTTTACATGCCCTGGGAGACAGTAGTCAGTCCCAGGGTATGGAGTCTATGTTTGGGGGTCGCTACAACACCCCTGTGGTACTGCACAGAGGGTGCTGTGTACCACACATTTTAAAAAGGTGATTCCTAGGAGGGTGAGAAAAACCCCATAGACCATAAGCATCCAAGATAGCCTAAAACACACACTAGCAATCTGTCTAAGAGTGGGAAAAAAGTGTCTCACTCTTAGCAGGAGAAACAAATAAACCCTTCAAATCCAGCAAAGCTGCTGGGGGACTCTATAGGTAAGGGAAATTGGCCTTAGAAGAGAATTCTCCCTAAAAATCCCGGAAAGTGATGAAACACGACCTTTCACCCCTTGATAAAACAGGAAGTGGCATCAAATAGCATTGTTCTCAAGTACACTCAATTACTGTGAATCCAAGCAGACTTCCAAGGCCAAATGATAATATGTTATTGAATAGCAGTTACGCTTAAGCCCTTTTTTTTATAAAACAAATATGCATACAATATCACCCAACCTGTGTTGGTATTAATTTATAGACCTAAGAAGGATGAAAGGCTTTAAGTGAAAAAAGTGAAGTGAAACAAAAAAAATCTTTTTTTTTCTTCTAAACCGGCCCAAGCATGATCAGAAACTGGCCCCCACTCCCTAGGGACAATTTTGGCCCGGCCACGGGCCGAAAGACCGAGGGGCCAATCTGATCTTGCCCGTCTGTCTCTGTGCGCCTTATTTATGAATCCAGATCAGCCCTTACAAAAGAAAGTGCTAGCATGGTGGAACACTTCAAATTTCCAGAGATCGAGGACTCGCCACCAGGGGGCGTCGAATGAAGACCTAGCTTCACGTCGCTCTGCCAGGGCCGCCTAAATCCTCCATAATCCTGCCGTTTCTCCAAACTTTTTGCTGACCTGCACCACGTACCACGGTAGGGGAATGCACCAGCATCCCCTCCGAAAAATCCGGAGGAAAATCGGACCTGCCTGAGCCTCCCGCACCGTGTGAAGCCCCGGCCGGGACCGCAGGGCCGCGAGGCAGGCCGCGCAAGCGAGCCGGCGTGAACACCAGCCACGACCGGCGCAGCCCCGAAGAGGACGCATCGGAGATCGCTGCGGGCTCGCCCCCCCCCCAGGGCCCGCGGGACTGCTGCTGCGGGACCGGAGTCGTCGCCCACCGAAGCGAGAGGTGAGGACCTCCCCCCCACCTCCCCCCCTGGGCCTCCGTTGCGGCCGCTGCGGACCGCCGACGCAGGATCGGCCGGTTCCGTGGGCCGCCCGCCAGACCTGAGGCTGCCTCCGCCCCCCCTCCCCCGGTACGACTCTCGTAGGGCTCTCCCTCCCCGACCCCCGCTGTGCGCGGGCCGCCTGGGTCGAGGGGGAACATCGAGTGCGGGGGAGGCACACGCGGCGGCTGGAGGGGGGAGGTGAAATCATGGGGGGCGTCCGGCAGCGGGGACAATTACCAGCGGATCGAAGCGGACCTGCTGGGGGTCTGCCCCAGGTGCTACAACCGAGGCCCCCTGCCAACGGCCGAGCAACCCAAAAAGCACCCGCCACGCACTGGGAAAGAAACTAGGGGTTCAGCCCCCCCCCAGGCACAGACCAACACCACCCTCTGCCTGCATAATCACCCCGCCTCCCGCACCTCTGGAACCACACGACAAAGCATGCCCAGAGCTGGACTATACGGGACATAGAACCAAACTGCGCAGGCCAAGGCCCGACAAAGGTCTGAGCAGCGCGGCGCAAACAGTGATAGGGCCACCAACCGGCAGCCCGCGGGGGACCACAGGGACGGAGCGGGAGGCGGAGGACCACCCAGGAAGGAACCTCCGCCCAAGGAGACATACCCTCACCCAGAGCCGCCCCACAGGGTCAGGATGGGCAAGGACCAGCCCCGCAGGGGAACGACCCAAAACAAAATGGACAAATACACGATGAGCCCCCCGGCGGCTCTCCCGGACCCAATTAGTGGGGTGGACAATGAGGCTATCAAGGGGGGTGCGGCCCAAACGCTGTCCCTCACCGACATCATGGCAGCAATCAACGACTCCAGAACCTCGGTAGAGACCAAAATAGACGGGTTGGCCTCCGAGGTGTCCTTTGTGAGGCAGGACTTAAGGAACCTCACTACCAGGGTCGGAGAAGCAGAACAACGAATATCAGACACAGAGGACACGGTTAAAAACCTGCGAGGCCGCCTTGAGCAAATGGAACGGAAAATCACCACACTGGAAAACAGAGCCGAAGATAGTGAGGGGAGGTCCCGTCGGAACAACCTCCGCATACCCGGCCTTCCTGAGAAAGAGGAAGGGCCCTCTATGGAGCTCTTTCTGGAGCACTGGCTAGCAGACTTGATGGCTCCCAAGCAGCTCTCAAAATTCTTCTCAATAGAAAGAGCACACAGAGTTCCGACGGGCAGACCAGTCCCGGGGGCCCCCCCACGAACGGTGATCGCGAAACTCATGAACTACAGGGACCGGGACACACTACTGCACATGGCAAGGGCGACCGGCCCCATCACTTACAATGGTCACCGAATCGGGCTCTTCCCCGACTACACGAGGGAGGTCCAGAAGTCGCGTCAGTCCTACGACTCCATCAAAAAGAAACTGTCACCCCTGGGCATCAAATATGCACTCTTCTTTCCGGCAACATTCAAAGTGTACCACAACGGCAAGGTCCAAGTGTTCTACACACCCCGCGAGGCCTGGGACTGGTTGGAAACACAGGTCCTCTCTACTCCACGCCCGAATAGATCGGATGGAAACACACCCCGCAGCAACGATGGAGACAACAACCGCCCTACTGGACAGGACATCCCACCACGCGGGGAGGCGGGAGGACTCGGCCCCCCCCGATTGACACAGGTCACACCTGAAAATGTGCAGCTGCTGAGGGACAGGAATAAGGAACAGTATGTGATCCTTGCGACCGGCGGCCCTGGCCGGCTACCACCTATGCGCCCCCAGAGGGGGACCTTTCACTGTTAGCTTTACTCTAAGTTCAGTGGTTCTTGAACCACACGAGTTGCGGGGTAGGGTCCTCCTGACCCCCCCCCCCCGCCTTCGAGTTGGGGCCTTCGCCTCTTTAGTAGTTTAAATGGTTAGGGGAACAGGTACTTCAGGTTGGGGGGAAGTGCGGGGTGGGGGGAGTTTGGGGTTTTTGGAGAAGGAAGAGACGGGCCTCATGTCACAGCCACCAGCAATAGTGGGCAGCAAAACAGTAGTTCACAGAAATCCTTACACGAGATATGAGAGGGACCGACACGTCCCCCTCACTGGCCAGCACATACCCACCTGCACGGACGTGGCCTACGGTTCACAGGTTGGGGTTCTAGAGTTTGCACATGAAGCACACAACATAGATCATCAAATAAGCATGACAGAAGGGCTCAGACGTCAGTTACACCCTAGAACGGCAGGCAAGATAGGAAAAAGGGAACCACTCCGCATCCTTACATATGACCCCAATCCAAATCCCACGCCGATATAACACAAAAGAAACCAATATCCCTGTTGACCTGGAACGTGAACGGCCTGGGGTCGGGCATAAAGCGTAAACTGGTACTTCAATACCTTAACCGCCACTCCCCAGACATTGCATTCATAACAGAAACCCACCTGATCGGTACCAACTGTGGGCTCTTTAGGAAATCAAATTACCCGCACACATACCTTGCTGGGTTCTCCAGAGGCTCTAGGGGAGTAATGATCCTCTTACATAAGAGATTTCCGTTTACTACGAGGAAAGTTAAAGCAGACCCTCGGGGCAGGTTTGTGATGGTACTGGGTGAACTGAGGGGGGAGACTTGGGGCCTCGTGGCAGTGTATGCACCTCCCACGCTCACAGCGGAACTCCTGGCCGAGCTCCAGGATATAATACTGGAAGAACGGGCTGACTCATGGGCGATAGGGGGGGATTTCAATGAGGTCATGGAGACAGCTCGGGACAGAACACGCGTGGGCAGCAGAGCGGTAGACGTCCCGACCAAACTCCACACCTTTGCAGAAGCTATGGGGCTATCTGACACATGGAGGGCAGCCCACCCACTAGATCGGGGCTACTCGTTCTACTCCAACGCACACCGGTCCCTATCCAGACTTGATTATATCCTCACCCGAATGAATATGGGCCATCGACTATTGTCCGCAGAATTCCTGGCGAGAGGGATCTCTGACCACTCCCCCCTATTGGTAAAACTCAAGGGCCTATCAGCAAAACAAGAACCCACCTGGCACCTAAACACCTATTACTTAGGGATACCCGAAATACTGGAAGGACTTGCAAACAAGACATCGGAATACTTCGACTTAAATATGGAGGCAGTAGACTGCCCAATAACAAGGTGGGAGGCATACAAGACCGTCATACGGGCGGAAGCAATATCCTTGGTGGCAGCTAACCGCAAACAACATAGCGAGGCAATCTCCGAAGCAGAAGCCCAGGTAACTAGGCGGGAGGAGCAATACCTCGGGGAGGGAAGCCAGGAGGCGCATGAGGCCTTGGTAACAGCCCAAACAATCCTGAGAGACAGGGCCTTAGATAATGCCCGAACTGCCCACTGGCAGGCCCGGAGCCAGATATACGAGAGAGGAGACAAAGCCACCAAAACACTAGCCTGGCTGGAATGCAGGGAACAGAGCAAAGGACAAGTACGGGCCATCCAAACCCAGGACGGGAACTTACTAACGGGGGACGCTGAGATCGCAGGGGAATTCGCAAACTACTACAGAGAACTATACTCCCCACAAATACGAGACCCCACAATAAACGCCCCGAACTTCCTGGACGAGATCACGATCCCCCGCCTTTCTGAACTTCAGACAGAACAGTTAGACACTGCCATCACTGAGGATGAGGTAGGGGAAGCCCTCGCACAACTACAGACGGGGAAGACCCCTGGCCCCAACGGGTTCCCGGTAGAACTGTGGAAAAAACTGAGCGCAACGACAACGAAACACATGCATGACATGTTCCTCCGTAGCAGAGAACAGGGCACCCTCCCCCCAGACCTCCGGAAAACGACAATAGTGGTGATCCCCAAAGCAGGGAAACCCCCGGAGCACTGCGCCTCTTACAGGCCCATTTCTTTAATAAATGGGGAGGCAAAAACGCTAGCCAGAGTCCTCGCCAATAGACTGCTGGGGGTGATTGGATCCCTAACCCACCCAGATCAGTGTGGTTTTATGCCCGGCAAGTCCACCCGAATGAATCTCCGCAGGGTCCAGATTGCCCTCGACCGAGCTGACGAGATCCAGTCTCCACTAGCCCTCCTGGCGGTGGACTTCGAGAAGGCTTTCGATTCGGTGGGATGGGAAGACCTGTGGGACATAATGAAACGCATGGGCTTTGGACAATACTTCATGTCATGGGTTAAACTCCTTTACTCCCTCCCCGAGGCCTCTGTAAGAGTCAATGGGAAATCATCCGCCACATTCCAGCTGAGTAGGGGGACCAGGCAGGGATGCCCCTTCTCTCCCCTGCTGTTTCTCCTCGCCATTGAACCTCTGGCAATCCGGTTGAGAACTGACACACGATGGACAGGATTCGCCTGGCCACGGGGCGGGGTAGGAACGGGTCTCGCTGTACGCGGATGACCTTCTGATATATTTGAGCAACCCAATAATCTCCTGTCCGATTGTGACCAGAACCCTGGAGGAATACCAACACTTCATGGGACTACGGGTCAACACACAGAAAACAATTTACTTCCCGGTACAGGGAGGGGAGGAAGCAATCCCAGATCCCTGTCCATACTCCGTTTCAATTCTGGGCTTCACCTACCTAGGCATACGTATTAACAAGACACAGGACTTCCCCAAACTGAACCTACACCCGATAATGCAAAAACTGGAGAACGATGTCGCCCACTGGCACTCCCTCCCACTTTCATTACTCGGGAGGGCGGCACTGTTTAAGATACTGGCACTCCCGAGATTTCTATACGTCCTCCAAAATGCCCCGCTCCCCATCCCGGCCACAATATTCGCAGATATAAACCGGACTCTCCGTACACTTCTCTGGGGAGGGAAACAGCCACGCATTGCCCTAAAAACGCTCTATCGTTCTGTGTGGGATGGGGGTATAGGACTGCCCAACATTCGCACATATTATTGGGCGGCACAAGCGGGAGTGGCAAATGAATGGCTACACGGAGACCCGCTGCTACCACACATCCGCGTGGAGACAGGGGACACCGGCTTGCCATCCCCCCTGCATGTACTATATGATAGCCCAAGGAACCTAAGAGCAGCGCCGACCGGGTCCCGTCATATACAGCGAGTTTGGAGGGAGATACACAGATACTTAGGCTGGGCAGACAGACCAACCCTGATCCAACCCCTTTGGCGTAATGCACACCTTCCCGAAATACAAAAAATGGGCCACTTTGAAACCTGGGAGAGGAAAGGGATATCCACTCTGGCGGACATTGTCCAGGAGGGGCGAATAACGGACTTTGAAACCCTGCGAACGAGACACGGGCTGTTACCCATGGACCGCTTCAGATACCTCCATCTTACACACGCCATTAATACCCAACTCTCGAACCTGGCCGATATACCCGCCTGCTCTCCCCTGGAAACAAACATACTTCCACACCCCATCCCCCACAAGGTAACCTCCACCCTCTATCAGGCAATTAACTCCTTTGGATCCGGGGAGCTTGACAACCTCAGGGCTAAATGGGAACAGGACCTGGGGCCACTAGAGACGGAGGAGTGGGTGGAAGCCCTGATGTCCCCCCGGGAAATAGGGATAGATGCCAAACTCCGGCTGATTCAGCTCCGAATCCTGCACAGGTCCTACTACTCCAGAACGCAAATGGCCAGTTGGAGTGGGGATGGAAACGCAGAATGCAGTCGATGCAAAAGGGCGGAGGGCACCTTCTACCATTTGGTGTGGGAATGTGGGGTGCTGCAGGAGTTTTGGACTGCGTGTTTACTCCACCTCTCCAGAATACTCGGCTCCACAATCCCGAGAGACCCTAAGCTTGTCCTGCTGGGTATAGGAGGTGAAACTGACCTTAACAAGTATGAGAGATTGTTTCTAGGAATAGCACTTGGTGCAGGAAAGAGACTCACGGCAGCCACATGGGGATCGGGGGACAGGATAACCATTGACAGATGGTCCAATGAAATGGACAGATGCGCCTCCCTGGAGAGGCGAATTTATAATGCGAGGGGTGCCCCCCGTAAGTTCTAGAAAATATGGGGAAAATGGGAGCTGTAAATGCTAAGACTAAAACAAGGGACAGCGGCGACGCCCTACGCAGCTGCCGGGTGGGGGGTGCGGATTTATGAGCCCCAGTTCCCCCCCACCCCCCGCAGAACTATACAACTGTCAAGGAATATGTTAAGCACTGCTATCTGTTGTGTTCTCGATGATAGGTCTCCTAATGTCTCTTTGTGCGCTGGCTGTACGTGCTGCCTTTCTTTTTCTTCTTTTGTTCTCTGTTTAACAAACCAATAAAAAAAGATTTATAAAAAAAAAAAAAAAATTTCCAGATATCTCAGTTACTGCGATTGAAGGTATTATGAGAGCCATGAACCCGACCAGTTGTCCGGGGGATCTTATCCCTTCAAAGATAATCTTGGACCACTTGGACATTTTTGCCCCATTCTTATGTAGATTCGTTAACGCCTCTTTTAGGCACAGCATTGTTCCGCAGGCCATTAAAACAGTGGCTGTCACGCCCCTTTTAAAAAAGGCGGGCTTAGATCCCAAAGACGCCACCAATTTACGGCCTATCACAAACACTCTATTCTTCTTAAAGTTCGTCGATAAGGTAGCTACAACCCACCTTCAACTCCATATTGAAAATACAGGTTGGTTACATGAAAGACAATCAGGCTTCCATCGCTTTCATGGCACAGAGAGCGCTCTGGTGGACCTCCAAACCCACATGCTGACTTTAGTGGAGAGAAGCAGATCGGGCCTGTTGATATTGTTAGATCTTAGCGCAGCTTTCGATCTATTAGACTACAAGATATTATTGTAGAGACTGCTAGATACGGGTGGACTGGCTACCGAGACAATAAATTGGGTCATATCCTTTCTGGAGGGCAGAAGATCCAGGATACATTGGGGAGACGCGTCCTCTGAAGTGGAAACCCTTATGTATAGCGTCCCTCAGGGAGCATGTCTGTCACCTCTGTCCTTCAACATTTATATAGTTCCTCTTTGTAGAGAATTGGAAACGTTGGGCTTCCTCTTTACAAATTATGCCGACGATTTGCAGCTGTCAATGGAGCTATCAGGAGACCATCCGGAAGATCAGTACAAATTAAATGAGGTCTATAGAGTTATAAAGAACTGGATGACTACAAATTGGTTATTCCTAATCGCCGGGAAAACGGAACTTATGATTTACGGGTCCAAGAAATCCAGAGAGACCTTAGTCCCTACTTTTTTTAGCTTCTTGGTTGAGGACAGCCTCATAGAAGTGGTCGATAAGGTGAAGACTCTGGGGCATACCTGGAGGCCTCTTTGGACACAGGGGCTCAAGTAGATTCTATTGAAAAGAATACCCAATACCACTTGCGAGTATTGAGACAGGTTGCCCCACTAATTTCTAAAAATAACCAAGCCAAATTAGTTAGGGCCATTATTTTGCCACGCCTGGATTACTGCAATGCCCTACTGGGGGGTGCTAGTAGAGAAGATATTCTCAGACTACAGAAAATCCAGAACGCATCTGTGCGTATAATTTAAGGCATGAAAAGACATGAACCCACTTCTCTTGCCAGCAAGGAGTTACACTGGCTGCCTATATCAGCCAGGCTCCTTTAAAATCCTGACCTTGTGTCACAAATGTGTCTACGGGACAGCTCCGAGCTACCTAAAGGATAAGATCACTATATACTAGCCCACAAAAAATCTCATTGCCACCTCCACCCAGCTTTTACAGTTGGCAAGGACTAGGAGAGCTCGCGGAAATGGACATTCCTTCCCAGTGCTTGTGTCAAAAACATGGAACAATCTACCTCTGGCGCTCAGAGAAGAGACCAACCACCGGGCTTTCAGAAAGCTTTTGAAAATGGTACTCTTCATCTAATCTTCGGTCATGCTCACTGATCCTTTTCTGCTTGTGAAGGAGCGCCTAGATGCCTTAGGGCTTTGGCGCTATAGTAATGTTATAACATAACTTCTGCCCTGCAGCCTCCAGCCACTGAATGCAAGCTCGCCACATTGCACTACATGGAATGTAGTGCTATGTGGCACGAGCAGTTACAACATGCCGAAACCGGCCCACAGACTTAACAGAAAACTGTGCCAAAGTGGTTGAGGGGTTAGCAGGAATTGGCTGAATGCCAAGCGGGCTAGTCCAAGCCTGCATCCTAGTGTTCTAGGCCCTATGAGTGCGCTGTCAGCTGTGGAGGATCACAGTAAGTTGATCTTCATATGTAGAGCCCAGACACTGCTTGCTATAAGGTGAACAGTGCAAGCTTCCTCCTGCAGTACCGTGTCACGCAGGGTTTTAAGCGGGCCGGGGCTAGTCGGGGCCAAGTCCCGGCAGTCTCTGAGATGGCCCCCTGAGCCAGGGACCTGCCAGGGCTCACCTCGACTAGCCCCAGCCACACGACTTCTCAGGCAGCCGCTTAGCCGAGCGCTGCACCGTTCCACAGCTGCCTGCAGGTGTCAGCATTTTGGATTAGAAAAAAGAAAAGGCACCCTTGATTACTGCCTTAGCTCTTTTACTCAGAAACAAAAGGAGAGGCTGGCCAACCCAGCCCTATTCCTGTTTAGGAATAAAGAGACATCACACAGCAGGCAACCCATTGCATTGAAGGAGTCGTGCGGTTAAAGGGTTGCCTGGGAAGGTCATCGACCCCGGGGCCATTTCATTAACCATGGCTCCTTGAATGCAAGAGTGGGGAGGGTCTGTGGTCTAAGCACTCGCACTTAGGCCACACTCCCTAACGAGAGCCCTCCCACTCAATTTACCACCCCACTTAAAGCACTGATGTCAGGCTACGAGGGCCCTGTAGTGTGAGCCTCCTCCAGCAGCGCACTGTGTTTACAGGGTCACAAGATTGCAAGTTTCCTAGAGAAGACAACTGTCAGTGCTATACCACCCACAACAGAGCCGTCAGTGTGACTGGGCTCCAGCAGTGTAAGCTTTCCTCAATGCCAGCGTTCGGTTTAAACCATGTTTTTTTAGGATTCCTCCATTTGCGTTGGTACAATAGGAATTAGAGCATTCTAATACAATGTAGACAGGCGCAACAGTTCATTCACAGTAATGAAAAAAAGCTCTAAAAATCAGATAAAACTCTCCACTTCATGAATGCTTAGCTTTATCAAACCAAGTAAGATGACAATGCACAAACAGCAAATCTGGCCACATTGTGACAGAAATACATCAGCACTCTGGATTACTAGCCGTGTGTTTTCTTCACACGCATTGCCTCACTCCCTGCCCCCTCGGTCAGAGGGTACAGTACCATCTTTGGGCATGGTGTCCTAGCTAACCACCAGCACTTTACCAATTCAAGGGCATGGGCTGGACGCCTAACCTGGCCTATTGTATCCCCTGCTTGATGCGAGTGGCCAAGGCTAGAAGGATGAGCATCGCACTGGGCTCACAATCACTGGGTCAGGAGATGGTAGCATTATAGCCATTTGCCAACAGGATGGGTCTAATGAACAGTCTCCGGGCATGCCCGTGGTGAGTACCAGAAGAAGCAAGAGCTCCACATCCTCCTTTCCCTTCCAAAGCCTTCATCCCGCCGCACTCTCCTGGCAATCCTTGAATGGAAGAAGGTTGAGCCTGGCCTTTACTGCGCCAATGTAGCTCTTCATGTAGGATACCTTGCAAGGGATTCATCGTGGACATACACGTTCTGTGACCAGAAGCAGGCATCCACCTCCCAGTCCTCCGAGTGCGACGGAAGCAGAGCAATCTTGCACAGTGCACACCATGTGATGGTCAAACTCAACCCTAGCACATGTATCAACATCTGCTCCAGGACCACTAATCCACATTGAATGATTAGAATCAGAGGTGAGGGGTCTGCGTTTGCTCATGGCTGCCTTTACCAAGGGATTTGGGGCCGCAATGAAGCTGCAAGTATGCATGCCTGATCCAAGAGAAGGTGCCCCCACCTCCTTCTATAGAACATATTAACGTGAATCCCTGCACCAAAGGTGCCATATGAGTCATGCAACACACATGCACTGTGACCACAGAAGAACCGCATCATGCTACCCGTTGCCTGCTTAGCCTGATGTACCACTCTATCAGTGGGCCAGGTCAGAGGTACACTGTCAGTGAACTTGTACTCTAGCTGTGGGAGCTTCCTGCAGTGGCACTCTGTCAGTGCAAGAGGGCTCTTGTACTGTGAGTCTCCTCTGCAAGTACACTTAATGCTAACGGGCCTAAGCATTAACACGTCAGTTCTGCAGGACCCTACTGGGAGGACCGTCTCGTTTCTTGTGGTCCTAAGTCACTGATGAGGGAGTGGTGGAGGAAGCAGAAGAAGGAAAATGTGAGAATAGTGCTAGGTTGGTTGA
The DNA here is from genome assembly GCF_040938575.1 of Ambystoma mexicanum. Taxonomy (NCBI): domain Eukaryota; kingdom Metazoa; phylum Chordata; class Amphibia; order Caudata; family Ambystomatidae; genus Ambystoma; species Ambystoma mexicanum. The sequence continues at coordinate 1,037,155,433 of NC_090926.1, read as the reverse complement.
GAGAAGAGGGGAGGGCGCCAATTCCAAGTGCTCTTTGTGTGTGCACTCAGTACAAAGTGAGTCAGGCCCTGATATTATGGTCTTGGAGAGCAATGGGAGACCTATTAGACTTAAGCATCCAGGAAAGAGAGGGATTCTGGGATGCGAGGAGTGCTGCCTGAGAAGGGGGAGAGTGGTGAAGATCAGGACTGAAAGTGGTGAGAGGAGTGGGTCCTGATGAGTCCTGCATTCTGCTCTGGGAACCGAGCTGCTGATGTCTGTTTCTATTGAGAAAAGTCCTAGAAAGCTCTTGCTTTATTTCCAAATAAAGAGCTGATGGCCTATACATATGTCTACAAGCCCACAGAATCCGGTGTCCAAAGGGAATTCTTTCCCAGGCTGCGGATTGCCCAATCCAATTCTTTCCCTCAAACTCCTATGATGCTGAAGAACAAGTCCACTAGATACACATCTATTGTCCTGAGAGGATAGCTGAGCGGCAACGTGCTCGCCTTGGAAGCAAGACTACACGAAGCAACACAGGTGTCATGAACCGTCGTCTGCGTCCCTTCTGGACTTTGTGGTCCCTGACCCATAGGGTATTGAATACAATAATCCTTCCAACATGGCCGCTTGATACGGAACGCTGCTTGCCAGTCTCTGCGCTCCACGCTCTACGTTCTACAAAACAGACACGCCCCCGCGGCTCTGTGCGTCTCAACGCTACCGCTTGCTGTAGTTGGACGTGTGTTGCCGGAGTTCGCTCTGAGCTTTCTTCTGATGCTTGGTTCCCGGTTCCTTGAATTCCCTTTCCTTCTGCCCTTTCCTTTGCCTTACCTCCAATCTTCCTGGATTTTCACCCGCGCTCGGGTCACGGCGTTCCGTGCCTCCGAGTGCGAGCATCATTTCTTCCTGGTCTCCTTCCTGGTCATCTGAACGTATCCTGGAGTTGGATTGTGAACATCACGCTGAAATCCGAGGACCAGCACACAGGTTTATACAAATCCCGGACCGTGAGAAAGAAGACGCCACAGAAGGTCGCAAGCAAACAACAAAAACAGGTGAGAAGGGGAGAGATTTGTGACAGATTGAGATGATACTGATACAGAGATGGAAGCCGCGGTTCAAGACCTCATGCGAGGCATGCAGGAACTAACCACAGAAGTCCAGAATCTTAAGGCTGAGAATGCTGCATTAAAACAGCTAGTCTTGTCACGTGACTCTGCAACTAAGGAAAGCGCGTTATTGGGAGGAGTAGTGGACAAATATGATGTTTCTTCAAAGACCCTCCGTGACTTCCTTGATTCATGTTTAGTGCACTTCACCTTCAAGCCCTACTACTTTTCCACTCCCAGAGCAAAGGTGGGGTTTATGATCTCACACCTCACTGGTAATGCCTTGACCTGGGCAACCCCCCTTGTCAATTCGGGTGATGCCCTCCTGGATGATTATGATGGGTTTGTGGAAGCTCTAAAGGCCATGTTTGATCGCCCAGAGCAGGTTTACAGCGCTCAAGAACGTTTACTTGAATTTCAACAAGGATCCCAGGATATGCTTACCTAGGTGAGCCGCTTTAAACAACTCGTGAAGGAAGCTGATTGGTCTCAAGAAGCCAGCTTCACCCTCTTCCGAAGAGGTCTGAATGAAGAAATAAAGGACGGGTTAGCCAGGGTAGCTCGCCCAAGCTCCTTCCAGGCTCTCATGGACCTTTCCTTACAAATAGACTTTCGAATCCAGGAAAGAAAAGCGGAGAAAAAGAAGTCCAAGTCAACTCCCCAAAGGGCCACCTCAGACCATCCATCTAGACCAGAGCCCACAGCTTCCCCGACCTCGGACCCAGAACCCATGCAACTGGGGGCCTTCCGTGGACCCATTACCCCACAAGAAAGGATGCGACGGATTCACACTGGTCTGTGCATGTATTGCGCCTCCGACAAGCACCTCGTGAGAGAGTGCCCTATTGCTCCTCCACAGCGTTCGGGAAATGCCAGCTCCCGATCCTAGATGGGGCACAGTTTCAGGAGAGAGATGTCTGCTCCACATCAATTCCATCCTTGAACTCTCCTGGACAAAATAATCTTGTGATTCTACAGGCCTTTCTATCGCCCTCCAAGAAAGAATCTTACCCCATCCTAGCATTAGTGGATTGCGGGGCCATGGGCATATTCATAGATCATGATTGGGTCACTACTCACAACATTCCTCATGAAAATCGAGAGACTATGCAACCTGTAGAGGCTTATGATGGGAGACCCCTGTCTTCAGGACCCATAACCCTTCAAACTAAAGAGATCTTACTCTCTATAAACCACCATCAAGAGAGGATCAAATTGGCATTATAAGATCTGCCCACTATCCAATGGTCCTAGGCATGCCCTGGTCACAGAAGCATAACCCCCACATCAATTGGGCAGCAGGCTCCTTGTTTCTTGGTTCTGAACACTGTATGTCCCACTGCGTATCCCTAGATTCCTTACCAAAGTCCTCTGAAGACTCTCAAGTGATTCAGCAAAGTCAGGTCACCGTCTCTAACATCATCCGGATTCCTAGGGCCTATCAGGCCTACACAGATGTATTTTCGACTGCCATAGTTCAAGATCTCCCTCCTCACAGACCTGAGGATTGTGTCATCGATACTGAACCTTCAGCAGTGATCCCTTTCGGGAGGATGTTTATTTTATCAGAACCTGAAAAAGGGCCCTCCAGGAATACCTGGATACTACCTTGGAAAATGGCACCATACGACCATCTAAGTCCCCGGCAGGTGCTTTGTTATTTTTCGTTCCCAAGAAAGTCACCAAGGAGCTCAGACCATGTCTAGATTACCGTGGCCTTAGCCAGTGTACTCTCAAGGACCGCTACCCATTGCCTCTCATCTCGGATATCCTGGAAGCAGTCAGAGGTGCTGTAGTCTTCACAAAATTAGATCTAAGGGGTGCCTACAATCTTATTCGTGTAAAGGAAGGTGACGAATGGAAAACAGCCTTTAGATCACCCTTTGGCCATTTTGAATACCTGGTAATGCCCTTTGGACTTGCTAATGTCCCAGCGGTCTTCCAACGTTTTATGGACCGGGTGTTTTCTGATATGCTGTTCATCTTCGTCATTGTATATCTGGACGACATACTGATATGGTCTAAGGACCATCTAAAACATGAAGAGCACGTAAGGGCAGTCTTACAATGTCTACGGGAACATAAGCTCCTGGCCAAACCCGAGAAGTGCCTTTTCCATGTATCAACTGTTCACTATCTCGGTTTCGTTCTTAGCCCAAAGGGGATTGGAATGGACTCATCGAAGGTGGACTCCATTCTATCCTGGCCTGTTCCAACTACTGTAAAACAAATTCATTCCTTCCTGGGGCTTGCTAACTTCTATCGGAAATTTATACCAGCCTTTTCGGAGATTGTGCATCCTATTATTACATTGTTAAAGAAGGATACCCCCTTTCAGTGGAACTCAACCCAAGATACGGCGTTTCAACGGTTGAAGTCGGAGTTCACACAAGCTCCCGTCCTAGCTCAACCCGACATTGATCGACCTTTTCTTGTTGAAACTGATGCCTCCAATTACGCCATTGGGGCAGTCCTAAAACAAGAATTGGGTGACGAGCTAGAACACCCCATCGCCTATCTTTCTCGCACCTTGACTCCCAGTGAAACTCATTATTCCGTCCTGGAAAAGGAATTACTAGCCATCCGTCAAGCCTTCACTGACTGGCGTCATCTCCTCCTGGGAGCCAAACACCCGGTGCAAGTCCGCACGGACCATCGGAATCTTCAAGTCCTGCAATCCCTAGAATGTAGAAACAGTCGTCAAGCCCGTTGGGCCTTCTTTTTTGCTCAATACCAGTTTCAAATTCACCATGTCCCTGGAACACACAACATAATAGCTGATGCCTTATCCAGACGTCCTGATTACGAACCTCTTGAAGATCGGACTTTTCCTAAGATGTTTCCCCACACAATATTTGTTTCCCAAGCAATCACCCTCCTGGAGGATATATACGAATTCAAACTCAGTCCTCTGAAACCTGGAAGGAGTTTAAGAGAAACAATCGATGGAACCTCAAAACAAAGGACGGATATCTGTTCAAGGAAAATCGCTTGGTCATTCCCACTCCTGGACTGAGACAAAGGATCACAGGCCTATGTCATGATACTTTTCATTCAGGACACCGTGGCATCACCAACACCCTCCATCTCATACAAAGACAGTTTTGGTGGCCGAAGATGAAGGATGATATCAGGACCCATATCCAGACATGTGCAGTCTGCAATCAGAACAAACGTGATAAATAAGAAACCGGCAGGTCTCCTGCTCCAACCAGCAATACCAACAAGACCCTGGGAAATCATCACCAAGGATTTTATCGTGGAACTACCATCTTCCAGGGGCTACACAACTATCATGGTTACCATTGATTTGTTTACTCATATGGCTAATGTTACACCTTTATATAAACTGCCATCCTCATCTGAACTTGCCGGAATCTTCCTGGAACACATATTCCGGCTTCATGGGCTAGCCTCCAAGATCATTTCTGACTGAGGACCCCAGTACATATCCCAGTTCTTGAAACAATTATGTCGTATACTGGGAATCCAACGTGCCTTGTCCTCAGGTTATCACCCACAAACCAATGGAGCCACTGAACGTGTAAACCTGTAACGCTCACCTGATTCCCGTAGAGGCGCCGGTCTTGACTGGGCGTATACCGTATCTTCAAAGGTGATGTGTAACACACGGCTGGCTCTTTGGGCTGGACCTCTGTGCACTGTATGTTTGACTCGAAGGGTAAGATGTCTTAGGTAAGTGAACGCCGTGCTCTCCATCTGCCTCGGGGCAGGGTGCTGTAACCAGTTTCTTCCCTGGATAAGGGGAGCAGGCCTCTTGACTTCAGAGGACTGCTGTCCGTCGTTTACTGCACAAACGGTAAGTTTCGAGTAATTCTAATGTCTTTAAAGTCTTTAGTAATGATGTCTCTTGTTTTGCAGGGTTCCGGCGATGGTGGATGACGGGCTGAAGTGAGTTGAAGATGGAGCCCGTGTGATGAATAGAAGCGCCTGGAAGCACGTAAGTAAGCGCTTGTTGCCTGCTTCACGATGCGCTCTAACTGTCTTTTTATTTTGCAGGTACAAGTTCGGAGCGGCTGCAGGGTGCCGGAATACCCACTGGGTTAGATGTGGAAAGGAGTAATGGCACGTGAGTATTAAAGTTCCCCAATGTCTTTAAACGCACCTTGTTTTGTCTTTCAGATGCGGGATGCAGCGCCGAAGGCCTCCGGAGCGTGCGAAGAGTTGGTAAGCTTTTGTCTTCCAGATGCCGGAATGCAGTGTGAAGACCTCCGGAGCGCACGAAGAGTAGGTAAGCCTTTGTCTTTCAGAATGCAGCGCGAGGCGTTGGTGACAGCCGATGGCCCAGGTAAGTGAAGAGCTGTCACTGAAGACCGTAATGCTAACCTGTTCTTTCTTGTCTTTATAGGTGTTGCTGAAGACTGGATTCAGGATGGTAAGCCTTTTTCCTTAGGCCCAGGATCAGATGCAGAAGACACGATGAGCGTTCTGCTGCAGAGGATGCAGAATAATGCAAAGCAAGATTCATCCATCGGGTGTGGTTTAAATAGCCTCCTGTAGTGCTTAGGTGTCTCCTTCCACAGCCACGCCTAGGTAAGAAAAGAGTTCCTGCTTTCCAGAAGAGTTCCAGTGTTCTGAACCTAGGGAGTGGCTCCTGCCCCACCCAACAGGAAAAGTAGTTCCAAACAGAAGAGGATCAGAGGCTCAACTGGCAGGCAAGTAAGCAGCATGGTCTGCTGCAGGTAAGTCCACCCAAGCATTATGAGCCCGGCGCTTCCAGCGCTGGGACTGGGCATATTTATGAGCCTGGTGCCACTGGCGCCAGGACTGGGTCCAAAAGGTCCCAATTGGGACTGGTTGGCACTCGGAACCTGGGTTATGAATCTGCTTCCAAGGGAGTTGGGAAAACCCTGACCTTTTGGAAGCAGAGATCATGACAAAACCAAACTCTAGAACAGTATCTTCGTTGCTTCGCCACCAAGGTCCATAATGATTGCTCACTCTTAATACCTGTGGCCAAATTCGCTTACAACAATTCGGATCATTCAGCTATCAAAACCAGTCCTTTCTTCTGCAGTCAAGGATTTCATCCTTCAGTTCTACCATCCATTCTTCCACACCCTACCCCAGTTCCTGCGGTTGATTCCTGGATTGAAACCCTTATTAATGTTCACAAAGAAGCAAAAGAACTCTTAGAAAAGGCCCGAAGAGACATTGGCCCTCATTACGGCCCTGGCGGTGAGTGAAAAACTATGCCGGTAAAGGATTACCGGCATCGCTTACCGCTCCGGCCAATTATGACCTGATAAAGCGCTATTAGCGGCACCGTAATTAACGTTGCCGCTAAAAGCACCAAGGGCGCGGGCACGCAACCACCCATGACGCAAATAACGGGATGGCGCAAATGGGAGAACATTATGAGTCGCGCGGGTCAATTACATCAATACACCACTACACTGACACAGAGCCCCTACTGAATTGCATGACACCATTTGTTGTGGGTAGTGAGATCATCATGAGGCTGACATCAACGGTGCCAGGATGAAAGCATACAAATTGCTGGACATCTACCAGATCACAGAAACAACCGCCGTGGACTAACACAGTGCATGAGCACTCACAAAGAACTGGACCCCCCTGCGCCCACTAGTTGATGGCATGCAAACCAGTCCATAAGAGGAATACACACATAGCAGTCACATCGTGTGTCTCCATTCATGCATGGAAATGGGGTTGAATTTAAGAAATAAATGCATGCCATGGTGTCACTTAATGAGATAAAATATGATGTGATAACTTACACATACATTGTTGCCCACATGCAGGTGATGCAGGCTATCCCTTGAAGAGGTGGATCCTTACCCCAGTCCGGAACCCACAGAACAGGCACGAGGAGGACTATAATCGTGCCCATACACAAACCCGTGTGGTGATTGAGCAGACATTTGGCCTCTTGAAGGCACAGTTTCGCTGCCTCAGCAGGTCTGATGGGGCACTCCTGTACCGCCATAAGAAGGTGGCAAAGATCGTCATGGCATGTGTCATGCTACACAATATGTGCATCACACGGAATGTGCCCCTACCCCCTGACGCTGAACTGCAACCACCTGACGAAAAGGATGAGGAGGGTGGTGATGGGGCAGCACCTCCGGGAGGCAGCGATGCACAGGATGGACGTGCCATGCGTCAGACTTGGATCAACCAATGTTTCTAGCACACATGGACGGGGGGTGTTACATGGAGATGGCACTCGGGGCACTGGGTGTGTCTGGACATGGACACTGTAGACTGTTAACCAATAAAGCACACGTACGCAATAAGCAATGTCCACACATGTGAATTATGAGTAACCAAAATGTGTATTGAAGAAGCATAACTAAGTGAACAAGCCCTCCACCCCACACACCCACTCCCCCTCCCCCCTCAACTCCCCAACACACCCTCTCCCCCTCCCCCCTCAACTCCCCAACACACCCTCTCCCCTCTTCCCCCTCAACTCCCCTGCACACCCACTCCCCCCAACCCCCTCAACTCCCCAACACATGGTGTGCAGTACTGTCCACCAGTGGACCACATGGCACCAGTATGCAAGGCTGTGCCTACTGGCATCCCCCTCTTCCAGCACCAGGTGCCCCCCTGTCTGATCGGCGCAGGTTCCTGCCAGACCTGCGCACAAGGCTAGTCCTGGTGGAACTAGCAGCTGAAGATGTACTTGGTTGCTCGGATGACTGTGGTGGACGCATGTCCCGCATTGCTGCCACCATCTCAGACAGTACGTGCCGCACTACAGCCAGTTCTGGACATATGTCCTTTGAGGATGACTCTATTGCTGACTTCAGGGAACCAGCACATTCACGGATGTCGTCCCTTACACTACCACATTCAGTAATGTGCTGCGTCAAGAGGCCAGTGAGCTGCTGCTGGCCCCTTACAATGTCCTAGATCCCCTCTTGGGTGTTTGGGGATGGGGTGGATGTTTGAGGGGTTCCCGAAATACTGTGTTCCTCGGGCACAGTTGGGGTGGGGCTGGGAGTTGCTGGCCATGAGTTAGCCAGAGACAGCCCGTGCATGCTGGTGTCGGGCAGGCTGCATGGGGACGGGAGTGGGGAATGCAGGGGGCCAGTGGGGGGAGTTTCAACATGCAGCACATCCCCTTCCTCGTCATCAGAGAATGCTGCTGTGGCAGCTGTTTCGCCAACTGTGCTGCTTGCAGCCGATGCAGTCCCTTCTGTCACCGACACTTGGGTGATGCTGGCTGTTGTGGGTGCCATAGTGAGGGACGTAGAGCACATTGGTGCTGTGGCCTCTGGAGTGGTCTTGGCCTTCTGATGTCGTGCCAGTTGGCCTATGCCCCTTGAAGTGGAGGGGCGGTGTTGTCCCTCCTCGGCCCTGGCCTTCTTCCGTAGTGTGGCACCGGTGTCCTCATCAGCGCTGTCAGATTGTGTGCCTTTGGGGGACCAAAGGAGGGAGAGGGTTAGTGATGGGTCTACGGGCATTGAGCATGCATTGGGGTGGCTGCATTTATATGGATTGGTAGATGAGTCACGTTGGGGGGAGTGACATACAGGTTGCCTCACTCTTGGGTGGGTGATGCATGGAGGCATTTGGGTTGCAACACAAATGGGGTGCATCATGCATGTGGACAAGGTAATGCTCCGCACTGCCTGTAGGCAGTCTTGTGCTTATGTGTCTGGTGGACCCTGATATACATCATTGCACTGTCAGTTGATGTGGACATCATCGTGGTGGTATTGGCATTGTTTGATTAGAGACACCTACCTGCATCGGCTGATGACGGGGTTCTTCTCTCCATGTCCCCGACTCCCTCTATTGACTCGGTGCCTATGGTGGAGGCACATATCTCCTCCCATGGATGGAGTTTTATGGGTGACTCTGCACCTCCACCTGTCGCCATCCCAAGGTTTTGGTTGGCCGACAGTATGCATCGCACACGTAGGTCGTCCATCGCTTGCGGCATTGTTTTGGTGTGCGGGGTGTGGTGGCGACAGCACTGACCCTCTGGGCGACCAATGCCCAATTCTGCTTTTTACGCAGCAGCGCTGGTCGGGACATGTCAGTTGCAAATGCCATGTCTGCATGCTCCTGAAGTGTCTCCCCTCTGGAGAAGCGCTCCTGGCACAGCCAATCTACAGTTTTTTTGACAGCTTTTGGCATCCTAAATTCTGACAGGTGGTGGTTGAGGTGTGTGGGAGTTCTGGGGGTCAGATGGCTCCTGGTTGTGGTGGATGGCAATGGATTGTGTTTTTAAAGATGGACGCCGTGCTCTTTCCTGTTCCTGTGCGATGACGCTACTTCCGGTTCCGCTTATTTACGGTCACCGCTAATAGCCGGAAAGGGGGGGTTTTGGGCTTTTGCGGCATGGCGGTGAGTTCATTACTAGTATGGCGCAAAGCTCGTGCCCGCAAACTCGTAATGGGCCGCTTTTAGCGGTCTATTGCCAGCACGGACACAGTAATGGTGCCATGCCGGTAATGACCGGTACTTACCGCCAGGGTCGTAATGAGGGCCATTAAACATTATGCTGACTCTAAAAGAAGGCCTGGGCCTTCCTATTCAGTAGGCGATAAAGTCTGGTTATCCTCAAAGCTCCTTCCCCGATATCTGCAACCAAATAAATTGGCTCCCAGATATTACGGGCCCTTTTCTATAAAAGAAATTGTCAATCCAGTGGCCTTTCGACTTCGACTACCAGAATCATGGAAAAGGATCCATCCAGTCTTCCATACCTCTCTGTTAAAACCATCTCGAACAGCTCCAAAATCTACCCCAGTGACTGTCAATGACCAACTCGAATATGAGGTGTCCAGAATCTGTAACTCTAGGTACCGACGTGGTCAGCTACAATAGCTGGTCGAATGGAAAGGATACCCTCCCAGTGAGCACACCTGGGAACCCATGTCAACCATGAATGTCCCAGGCTGGTTCGAAGATACCATTTTATCCATCCAGGCAAACCCAGAGGAGCTGGGCTTCAGAGGAGGCATACTGTCATGAACTGTCATCTGCGTCCCTTCTGGACTTCGTGGTCCCTGACCCGTAGGGTATTGAATACAATAATCCTTTCAACATGGCCGCTTGATACGGAACGCTGCTTGCCAGTCTCTGCGCTCCACTCTCTACGTTCTACAAAACAGACACACCCCCGCGGCTCTGCGCGTCTCAACGCTACAGCTTGCTGTAGTTGGACGTGTGTTGCCGGAGTTCGCTCTGAGCTTTCTTCTGATTCTTGGTTCCTGGTTCCTTGAATTCCCCTTCCTTCCACCCTTTCCTCTGCCTTACCTCCAATCTTCCTGGATTTTCACCCGCGCTCAAGTCACGGCGTTCCGTGCCTCCGAGTGCGAGCATCATTTCTTCCTGGTCTCCGTCCTGGTCATCTGAACGTATCCTGGAGTTGGATTGTGAACATCACACTGGAATCCGAGGACCAGCACACAGGTTTATACAAATCCCGGACCGTGAGAAAGAAGACGCCACAGAAGGTCGCAAGCAAACAACAAAAACAGGTGAGAAGGGGAGAGATTTGTGACAACAGGTTCGATCCCCATAAATCTGCACATCTTTGTCAATTAGCTGAGAAATTCCCAACAAATCCTCGGCCTTTGATCTTAAATCGAACCCCCAGTAGAGGCCCGTGGAATCATCAAGAAAGAGTGAATCACCTTTTTAATCAGTAGTTAGAAGTAGAATGTAAGGATCTGTCTTCTCCTGCATCCTAGTGGAATCTGGAGTGAGTGCTATGAGTGACATTGGAATGTTACTGGATGGAATGTTTGTGTATGACTGGTGTTCTCTGGAGAGGAGTTGAAGATGTAAGCCTGAGAGAGAGGATGCAGGTGCTTGCCTATGTGAACTGGAATCTGCTATCTGATTAATATGACTTTAGAAACTGGATGTTATGCTTGGAAACATAATAAAGAAGTCACTCATCCATACCATGATGTCAGAGTGATTCTACCTGAACCCAGATTTCCACATTGGCGACGAGGATGCTGGCTGTGCTGGGGGGACAGCACAGAAGAAGAGACAAGCACCGCCCCCCCAAACCAAGGAAGACCCTCTCTCTCAGGTAAGGCGAGCGCTAAATGCAGTAGGCGCAGAAGGGCGTAGCGCCAAGGGCACAGGCGAAGGCAATAAGGAGCTGCGCCAGGGCCAGATGCCAACTGGCCTGTCAACAGTTGGACAGGTCAAGCACAGTGAAAGTCAAGAGATGTTGGCAGGGCTGAGGGCCCAGAAACAGTTTTAAGGGGTTTGGAAAACCAAGCTGCGGCATGGAGGGCTTGGAGCCCAGGGCAGTAGCAAGTGAAGAGGCCTGGGGTATAAATTACGCCTGGAAATATGGGAAGCCATGCTGCGCAGCTGGGGGCTTGGAGCCCAGGGCAGCAGTATTAGAAGAGGTTGGGAACCTAAGCTGTGCCTAGAAGTGACAGAGAAGTTGGATGAAGAAGCTGAAGAAACTTGTGGCTCATGTGCAAGGCGCCTGGAGCAGAGGAGGGTCCTGATGGCCATTCCAGCGCTTGGAGGGGTTTGGAGCCTGTGACTGGGCTTATAAAGGGGCTCGGAGCCCATTTGCAGCAACAACATAATGAGTTGGAGCCCACAACAGTAGCGTCTTGTGGGGCTGGGAGCCTGTGCAAGTGGGTTTGCTACCTTCTGCTGGCATTGTGAATTCGTGGTTCAGCACCTGTGAGCTTTGACTGGACTTGAAGAGAGCTTGGAGTTTGTGATGTGCCTAGGAGGGGCATGGTGTCTCTTGCCGGATAGCAGAGGGGCAGTGTCTTTGCCTATGGTTTGGAGAACTGTGTGCTTATTGTTTTGAGAACTGTGTTATACAAGGATCCCCGGAGGTACTTTTGACTTTAAAAGATGCTGCCACGAGGAACAGTAAAAGAAGAAAATTGAGTTTTGCTTTTGATGATTTTGGTTTAAGCAGTCAATTTTAGTTGTTGACTTATATGTCATTGTCATGTGAGGCTTGTTGATTAATTGGTCATTTCTGTGTGAATGAATTGGAGTAAATGGAGTGACGGTAGAGTGCATGTAGTAGCCGCTGTGGTTTTAATAGGTATTTAGCAAAATGATGATTCTAGGTCATTGGCGTGTATAACAAATTGTTCTTCACACAGATGGTCTCAAAAGTGAATTACAGTGTTGATTGACCAGGATGGTAGAGATACCTGGCTCAAGTTGATATGACGCGTGTTTGCTGCACTAATAATTTTCTTTTCCAGGATGGACATTTTAGTTGAGAGTGGAAAACACTGATGTTTTAAATTCAAATGCTATGACTTGACTAATATTTTAATTTTTCAGGTGGATCGGTTTATACATGCTAGAGTTTTAAGAGTTTTAAAGTAGTGTGTACAATGTTGTTATTAAGTGCAATGTTAGGAACATTATATGTGAAGATTAGGTAATGAGCATAATGTGAGTGATTCTAGTGATATGTGATACACTAGTGGTATGTATGTAGTGTAGTACTTCCGGAGTTAGGTTTTTGTGTGAAGAGAACTTTCAACACCGGCAAATGAGGGGTAGTGGGGTCACTGAGTTTGTGAAGTAGTTACCCGAGTATTAGATATACTCAGCCTGGTTGGAAGTGGTGTGTGTTTAGGCACACCTGGGCCTTGTGATTGTAGGGTGTAAGGGAGATAAGTGTGTGTTCTATTGTGGGATGTTGGAGTTAGGATTGGTATGAGAGGTCTGGGTGCCTCTATGTGTGGAAAGTTTAGTTATGGTATTTCAGTAGTCGGAGGTGCCTCTTCTTCACGTAGCAGAAAGGGGAAGGGGCATTGTTTTAAAGTGTGTCCCACGGCTGTGAGGACGTTCATTGGTGTTGGGAAGTTGTTAGCAGAATGTCTTTGTTTGGTGAAATGATGCATGTGCATTAAACGTGTAGGTGTCTGTGTGTGTGGGTGTTTTATATAGCTGTCATGCTGAGTTAGCTGGTCGTGTTTTTGATATCTCTAAGGAGGGGAGATATGTAAGGATCTGTCTTCTCCTGCATCCTAGTGGAATCTGGAATGAGTGCTATGAGTGACATTGGAATGTTACTGGATGGAATGTTTGTGTATGACTGGTGTTCTCTGGAGAGGAGTTGAAGATGTAAGCCTGAGAGAGAGGATGCCGGTGCTTGCCTATGTGAACTGGAATCTGCTATCTGATTAATATGACTCTAGAAACTGGATGTTATGCTTGGAAACATAATAAAGAAGTCACTCATCCATACCATGATGTCAGAGTGATTCTACCTGAACCCAGATTTCCACATAGAACTTCTACTGAAACGAGCTACTGGAGTTTGGGAGGTTCTGGCATTACTTTCAGAAGATTCAACAGATTATATGTAGGGGTATATAAACATTCTGCCCTGTTATCATGTTGTTTTATATTCCACTTCTATTGCGTATTTTATGCCGATATCAAATAATTATTTACATATTTCATATATTTAGGTTCAGTAAATAGCTAAGGGAAAAAACACAGATGCTTGCATTGTGGTCTACTAACAGTTGAAAGATTTATATCAGTTGCGGCTGGTGAATTCTTTTATTCGAGGGGCGTAAATGTTTGCCTCGGATATGCAGGCGCAACCAAGCATAGCAAGGAAGCCCAAACCAACACGGGCGGATAGGGTGAACAGGGTTCTCCCCCCAAGAAAAGTTTTTAAATGGTGAATTTTACTGCACTTTCTGTAAAAAATTGGGTAAAAAGCCACACAGTTCACAATTAGTTTTGAATGTTAGCACATGGAAAAAGAAAACCATAGATGTAAGTTACCAACAGTGCACAGGAACATCTTCCAATGCCTTTTCATGATACTTTTGCCCACAACATATGCCAGTATAAAATAAATGTTCATGCTGGCTGCGCCCATACATATCCATGCAGACTGCACCGATTTATATGTCCTAATTGTCAAACCTAGTCTGATTTGCATATGGGCTTTCTCCTTTCTGTAATCTTGGCAGGCGATGGTCTGGAGGGTTGCCCGGAGCAATTCCCGAAGTAAGTATTCATACAAAACCTCCCAGCCATCACCTCTTTTGTTTTGCTGTAGTAATGACATGTCACAGTAAGAAAGTATGTCAAACAGGCTGCACGAATAAAGTCCAATCTAGTAACATAATAACACTCACAATGCTGGTTTTACCCTTCGTACCAGTAAGAATACCATGTATTATAGGAGTGTGTGTTCTAGGAGTCGTATGTTTGTGCTGGATTCCTACACAGTTGGTGCTATACACAATCTTATATGTGTTTCCTTTGTTCGCTATTGGTCATGAAAGGTATAGTCCTCTCGTTTAAGCTTGATACCATTTGAATCTTTATCACCATGGGTGCTGACACATGTTTTGACCATTACAAGGTCTTTATCAAGGCTAAAACCATTTGTTCATTTGTTTGTTTAGATATTCAACATCATGTCCAAACATCTTCGTGAGAAGTGCACAGGAGTGCTTGTTATAGCAGCACGTGTCCTAAGAGAGAGCATGTGTTATAGTAGTGTATGTCATTAGGGTGTGTGTTGTAAGTGTGCAGTAAGTGTGTTTTAAGGGTGTGTGTGGTAGGAACATGTTGTCACCTCCTTAGCCCCTTGAGAATGCATAGGTGATATAGAATCTGATGGCGAAGCAAAGACTCGAGAAGACTTTCATGTGCAGAATGAAGATTGCATGTGGGAGGAGCACTGCAGAAAACACAAGTCGTTTTACAATTGTACAGCTGTTGCAATGAAAGTAGGCTAAGTAATCATAAGGCTGGCTCCCTTGATAAGTTGCAAGGAGAGAACACCCTGGGTGCCAAGTTTCTTTATTAAAGACAATTAAGGCTATAAAATGAGCAAATTCACGGCCTCTGATCACAGGAGCTGAGGGTGAAAATGGACAATGGGCATAGTGCACCAGATTGAAGATCGCGAGTGCTCACACTCCCTTATATTCCCAGAGACGAGAAGCTACTACAACGCCGAGTTCAAAGACAATGAAGGGAGAAGAGAGTTAGGTGGGTTGTTCTTGCAAATAATTAGACCACCACTTTTTTGCGAGGACCAAGGGATTGGAAGACAATGGCAAAGTGTATGTTTTTGTGAAGATGGGCAGTAGTGAGTTTTTCATGAGGGGAGAGTTAGGTTTCAGTGATGGCCAGTGCAGAGAGTTTAGGGTGGTGGGAGTCAGTTATCCATAATGTGTGAAGTTTTATTGCAGAGAGATTGAGTGTTCGAGAGACCCAGAGAAAGGTCACTGAGGGGAGGGAATGTGGCTGTTGGATAGGTCGGGGTTGGGGTGTAGTGTGATGAATCAACTTCCGGGGCACCAGTGGTCCAGGTATGAATATCGGTTTCTAGACCATCAATCAACCCCAC
Organism: Ambystoma mexicanum; assembly: GCF_040938575.1. NCBI lineage: Eukaryota > Metazoa > Chordata > Amphibia > Caudata > Ambystomatidae > Ambystoma > Ambystoma mexicanum. The sequence goes on along the minus strand of NC_090926.1, from coordinate 1,037,139,995 downwards.
ACCTCTAGTACACCAGAAGGGATCCAATCAGATTGGAATACAAGTGAATTATAAGACCTCCATGTCAAATTTTTGGTAACGTGGACGGAACGGCAGGATTATCTCTGCAAGGCCGTGGATCGTTGGTTAGTTGCAACACAGTGAAAATACAATTTTTGCCCAATGATAAAGGGACTGTCCAGTCAAGGTTGTATACAACTATCTACTTTAAAGTTTACAAAGGAAAGGGATGCACTCTGGATACTGACAGGAGGGTAGTTAGTAAAGTAACTAGTCTTACTGTTCAAGATTATTTGGTTTCAGCACCAAGGGGGCAAAGGGTTGTAACTGTCTCTAGGGGCCTTCTGAGAAGGACCAGGGGGGGCATAACCACAATGTATCTGGTGCTGAAGAAGTTCTTGGTGCTCAACAGAGTCTTGGTGGTTCCTGGGCACTTAGCAGCCCTTGAGACTGAGTTCGTTTTGGGAGAAAGCTGCGGGTACCTGGGGGCAAGCAGTTCGGCAAGCGAGGCTGAACCGACGTCTGGAGGCTGTCTGGCACTGCAGCTCAGGGCCAAGAATCATTGTCTCTGTGCTCGTTGGCAGATCTGGAATGCTGGTCAAGGCGTCTTGGATGGCTCTGGTGACTGCGGCTTGACAACAGCGAGTGGTGCAGCCGGATGTGGTTCCAGGACTCGGATGCCTCGAAAAGGTCCTTAAAAGGTGGACGCTGGATGATGCTTGTGTGGCACTCCTCCTAGCTTCTTCACAGGGCTCGTGTCCTTTCAAGGCAGATGTCCCAAAGCTCAGGAGAGTGTTTTCAGGCAACAGCCTTGTCCTTATTTCAGATAATCTCTGGCACTTCCCACCTAGGAAGCTTGCTGGGAGAAACTAACAGGGCACTCTGTGTTCTGGCTTGCTGGCTAGGTACTGGTTCTGGAGCTGCTGGACGGGTCCTCTGAGTCCAGTATCTCCCTCTGTTCACTGGGAGATGTTTAGGGGCAGGATATTGCTTCCCTCTTGGAACTCCTGGCATTCCTTCACTGGCGGAAGATGTAAGGTAGACTGTACCTTCATCTCAGGTCCAAATGAGTCCTTCTTCTTACTATTTTCAAAGTCTTCAGATGATCTGCCAAGTGAGGGGTTCAGCCCTCATTTAAAGCCAAATGGACCCCAGTGATTGGTGCAGGCTAAGCCCACCTTAATGAACCAATCTTGGGTCCCCACCAACAATATTCTGTTATGCATGAGGCCAGGATCAGAGTGCTCTGTGACAGGACAGACAAGGGGGTGACAACATGTACCTAAGTCCCACCCATCTACCTGTCTATTGTAGATCAAAGGGTCTCTCTGGTTAACTGAGCTCCCTGTGACTCTTGATTAAAGCACAGGGTTCCCTTGAAGTTTGTTCAACTTCCTGTTGCCCCCAAACCACATACCTCTCCCCTCTGAAAGAGGTCAGCTCTGCAGGGGCTTGCCTATGGTAAATAGTGGACCCAGCCATGCATTTCACTGTCTTTCATACAGAGGGGTGGGAACTAGCTTCAAGTTGACTCCATAACCAAGGGGTGTTAGCCCCGCCGTTGCTGTTGTCTCTTCCGGCAACCAAGCCCCTTCAGGCTTGCTTCAATTATCTCTCATTAGTATGCACTGCCACCAGCCGGAGGACAAAGGATATGTAGATCCATGGAGTCTTTGATATTTAAATTAGGCTGCTCATTGCTGGAGCAAGGTGTGCTTCCCCCTTCTGGAGATGCGTTGATGTACCAGGGGCTGTCACATTCCAGCTGAATATGACAGGGGAAGATGGCGCCTTTAGGCTGTGTCTTCCCGGATCACATATGACTATGCATTTTGTACAGGAAGCAGATGAAATTGGTGCGGAATGGCCACACACATTTCTCAGAGATTGGTCTCCCATCGTCCATTTTCATTATTAAAAAATAAAAAAAAAGGCCCAGGTGAGTGCACTCTCCCTGTGTGGATGGTCAAATTCCTCACAGGTAGTAGAGGGAAGGAAGACAGCGTCAATGAAGTTTGAGTGGATGTGTATAGTGAAAAGAGGGATAATGGAGGATATAAATATGGAGGGATAAGGGAAGCGGAGGGGCATGAGGATATGTGAGGACTGTGCGAGAAGGAGAGAGGACAGTTAGGAGGAATAGGATAGGCAGGAGCATTGGGGTAGGTGTATAGAAGAAGTGGAAAAATGGCGAGATGTGGGGGTTGAGCCAGAGTAAGGCAAGAGAGAGTAGAGGAGCAGGTGGATTCCTTTTTCCTATCTCCCACCCCCTCACCGCCATCATACTGGAACAGCAGGAGAAGGGCTATATGTGGGTCCCCCTGTTTATGCCTATACCGCATTGAGTGTATGAGAGAAGATATGCACTTAAACAACCATACAGAATGTACCCTCACACTGAAAGGGTGGAAGGATGCCATATGGAAGGATGTCAGCATGCACCATTGGACATTATGGAGCACTGAGTGAAATCTGACGAAAGGCAGAGTAATGTCATGGAGAAGATGTATGAAGCCATGCTGAAATATGAAAATACTTAAGGATGATGATGAAACTGAAGTGACAAGAGAAACATGTATGAAATGATAAAGTAATCATGAACGCAAAAGAAGACAAAGTAACTTGCGGCCAATAAGTGTAAATTCGTAGTGATGCAAAGAAGAAAAGATACTTAGAAGTTTGCTATAGAGGAATATATAACGTGGCTAAGGCAGCCATTATTGCAAAATCGAAGCCGGCTCGTGTAAATATTCAAGTCAACTACCTCAGGAGCTGATCAGAGTTGCAGAATCAGGAGACGCTGGAAGAACAGCTTTGCGTGCGAAACAGAGTAGTCAATGTTGGATTGCGATCAAGGATGCTATTTTTAAGGAATAGCTGAAAAGAACGAAGGGAGGGAGAAGGATGAGTCATGGACGTAAGATATATTTCACGAAGATTAAAAGAGAAGAAGACATTTTCAAGAGCCAAGTATTGGATAATTAAAAGTGAAAGTCTATACCAGGTAGAGAGAGCAAGTCCCTAGAGGCCAAGAGGAGCAGTGACACCCAGTATAATTAAATCAAATAGCAGTAAATAAGAGGCTGAAATGGACAAATTCGTGGTCTCTTCACATGTGACTCAGAAGTTGAAAACAAGCACTGTTCATTAAGCCTTGTATGAAGATAGTGATGTGTTTTCACCCCCTCGAATGTCCTAGAACAGAGAACAGGCTACAAGGTCTACTACAGACAGAAAACCTTGGCTCATGGACGGTCCGATGAGACATGATCGACTAATTGGGAACGTGGGGAGTAATCTGACGTGATCCAAGCACCTGAGTTTTGGTTTCCTTACGTGCTGCTAGCTGAGTCGAGAGTCCAAAGTTGGGTGAGAATGTCAACCAATCAGTAGGTCTATGGGGCAATCTGCTATACAATGTTGCATCGACCGCCATCGACCAGTATTATATGTATTTAGAGGATGTTTGAGGGTTGTCTTACAGATAAGAGGCAACCAATGAAATACTAACCCATATGTATTCTACAAGTGGATATGTTCCCCATATACAATCCCTCCCGCTAAGACATTTTTTGGTTTTCCACGTAGGATGGCGTCATAGATGGTGCATATTGGGGGATAAGACCCCTGTGTAATTGTTTATTTGTGAGTACTCAAGCTCTGTCTGATGTTTGTCAGTTGACCCTGCTTTATTTACTTGAGAATAAAGTAGTAGTATTTTGCCCTATTCCTTGAGTCTGTCCGGTTATTTGGTCTGAGATTTTTGTTGGTAATTCCATCTAGCACAAGAGACACTTCAAGGTGCTAGAGCACAAGAGGAGGATCCAAAATAGACAATTTAGATGCAATAGGCCGGTGGTAACCAATGAAGTACAATTTAGATGCCATAGGTCGGTAGGGACCTGTTCTTGGGCAGAGATTCTACAAGTAGACAGGACCATTGTCCACACAGACTTTCTACATCATGAATAACAACACTGAACTTGTAGTTGCACAATCTTTGAAGGCTGCCTATGTCAGGTCCATTTTCAAAGGTTAGGAGAGAGGCAGGCTGCTGGTTTCTGAGTATTTTGGCATCTCCATATTACTTTTTGGGGGCCACCATGTAGATTTGTTTTCAATAATCAAGTGGAGAGAGTTCCAGGACCCTTCTCATTTCTGCTTGATGCTTGACCTGGTGAAGCAGGTAGGCCATTTCAAAGTTGCCATCTCTCTGCAGGGTAAAGGAAAGGTCAGAGGTAAACCAGGCACAAAGAATATTATATAGGGTCAGTGCTGGTACAGTGGCCACGCACGGCAACCATGTCCAAGTGATGTGTGAGGTGTCTATGACGGTGAAGCCCAAGCAAAGGAACTGCGATGCTCTTCCATTGAAGGAGTAATGGTGCTGTTTCATCCAATGGCAGATGTGCTGCAGGCCTTCAGTGAGGCTGTTCTGAATCTGTCATCACTGTACCTTTGGAACTCCACCTGGCGCTAAGAGACGACCTCTGACACCGGCCACACTTCGTTGCTGAATAGTAGTGGCCAGAGTGATGGACCCTAGAGGACTATGGAGTAACCTTGTGGGTGTCCTATGCCTGTAACCCGGAGACCATGACCATTCTTCTTATCCACACACACTCACACAGTACTTGCATTTCTCATTCTTCACACCTAGGCGCACAGGTCCAGAGCCACCCTTTAATCTGCTCTTTATCGTCATTTACAATGTGGTTCACCACTGTTCCACAGCTGTGGGCAGCCGTGACACAAGATTCTAGTTTCCATCCTCACCGATCCTTTGCATGTGTACACATGTGGCTGTTATGTAGCACATCCAAGCTAGGGAGCAGCGCAAGCGCATCTATATAAAAAGGTACATGTTTACTTTTACAAGAGCAATGACTGGCTGCAGCATCCTAGGCATTCAATGAAACATAATTGAAGCTCCTGGTACTACCCATAGAGAGAAGCAGGGGAAAGGAAATGTAGCAATCTCCACCCTATCATGCTCCTATCCTGGGGGTAGGAGGCGACCTCACCTGCATGCTAATTAGAATCCCTAGCCATCCGCCTTGGTGTCATGAGTGGGATTTTCACTTAATGCCTGCCCAGTTAAAGGTCTCGGCAAAGCTCGACTGGGAGGTACTGTACATCTGCAGATATTAGGTGAATCAATTGAACAAGTCAGGCATTCCCTAGACAAGGCATGCACCACCTATTACGATGGAGGCCTGCAATCTAATTCCACGTTTACTGTGCTACCTGGCAGTTTTCCGCGTCTGAAGAGCACACCTTGAGTTGCTGTCACTTGGTGGCAGTGAGTGGGGGCGTGCGGGGGGCCGAATTGCTCCCCCTAAACGCTGTCATTATGGGAACACCCGGCTTTCCTTCACTGCCCCTGCCCCGCAGTATTGTCTGTATGTTTTATTCCTGTTTCTGCTGACGCTAAAGTTTGCCCGGGCTTGGAGCATGCTCACTGAAGGGGCAGATAAATCCTGAGTCTGAAAGCTGTGTCAGCGCTCTGCAAATGCGGAATATTAAGGACCGTTAAAGGGTGCGATCACTGCAGCTCACTCTCGCCCACCTGTTCCCGCTCTTCCAAAGAGCACCCACTCCTCCCTTGTCCCTTCTCCAACTCTGCAAATAACGGGACAGTTAAGTGGGCAGAGTGGTGACTGGGAGACAGGTGCAACTCTGGTATTTCCAATTCTCCCAGTCACCACTCTGCCAGCTCCCTCTCTCCCAGTCACCACTCTGCCAGCGCCCTCTCGCCCAGTCACCACTCTGCCAGTTCCCTCTCACCAAGTCACCACTCTGCCAGCTCCCTCTCTCCCAGTCACCACTCTGCCAGCGCCCTCTCACCCAGTCACCACTCTGCCAGCTCCTCTCTCCCAGTCAGCACCCTGCCAGCTCCTCTCTCCCAGTCACCACTCTGCCAGTTCCCTCTCGCCCAGTCACCACTCTGCCAGTTCCCTCTCGCCCAGTCACCACTCTGCCAGCTCCTCTCTCCCAGTCACCACTCTGCCAGCGCCCTCTCTCTCAGTCACCACTCTGCCAGCGCCCTCTCTCCCAGTCACCACTCTGCCAGCGCCCTCTCGCCCAGTCACCACTCTGCCAGCTCCTCTCTCCCAGTCAGCACTCTGCCAGTTCCTCTCTCCCAGTCACCACTCTGCCAGTTCCCTCTCGCCCAGTCACCACTCTGCCAGTTCCCTCTCGCCCAGTCACCACTCTGCCAGCTCCTCTCTCCCAGTCACCACTCTGCCAGCGCCCTCTCTCCGAGTCACCACTCTGCCAGCACCCTCTCTCCCAGTCACCACTCTGCCAGCTCCCTCTCTCCCAGTCACCACTCTGCCAGTTCCCTCTCACCCAGTCACCACTCTGCAAGCTCCTCTCTCCCAGTCACCACTCTGCCAGTTCCCTCTCACCCAGTCACCACTCTGCCAGCTCCTCTCTCCCAGTCACCACTCTGCCAGCTCCCTCTCGCCCAGTCACCACTCTGCCAGCGCCCTCTCTCCCAGTCACCACTCTGCCAGCGCCCTCTCGCCCAGTCACCACTCTGCCAGCTCCTCTCTCCCAGTCACCACTCTGCCAGCTCCTCTCTCCCAGTCACCACTCTACCAGCTCCGCTCTCGCACAGTCACCACTCTGCCAGCTCCTCTCTCCCAGTCACCACTCTGCCAGTTCCCTCTCTCCCAGTCACCACTCTGCCAGCTCCTCTCTCCCAGTCACCACTCTGCCAGCTCCCTCTTTCCCAGTCACCACTCTGCCAGCTCCTCTCTCCCAGTCACCACTCTGCCAGTTCCCTCTCGCCCAGTCACCACTCTGCCAGCTCCTCTCTCCCAGTCACCACTCTGCCAGCACCCTCTCTCCCAGTGACCACCCTGCCAGTTCCCTCTCGCCCAGTCACCACTCTGCCAGCTCCTCTCTCCCAGTCACCACTCTGCCAGTTCCCTCTCACCCAGTCACCACCCTGCCAGCTCCTCTCTCCCAGTCACCACTCTGCCAGTTCCCTCTCGCCCAGTCACCACTCTGCCAGCTCCTTTCTCCCAGTCACCACTCTGCCAGCTCCCTCTCACCCAGTCACTACTCTGCCAGCTCCTCTCTCCCAGTCATCTCCACTCTGCCAGTTTCCTCTCGCCCAGTCACCACTCTGCCAGCTCCTCTCTCCCAGTCACCACTCTGCCAGTTCCATCTCGCCCAGTCACCACTCTGCCAGCTCCCTCTCTCCCAGTCACCACTCTGCCAGCTCCTCTCTCTCAGTCACCACTCTGCCAGTTCCCTCTCTCCCAGTCACCACTCTGCCAGCTCCTCTCTCCCAGTCACCACTCTGCCAGCGCCCTCTCGCCCAGTCACCACTCTGCCAGTTCCCTCTCACCCAGTCACCACTCTGCCAGCTCCCTCTCTCCCAGTCACCACTCTGCCAGCGCCCTCTCGCCCAGTCACCACTCTGCCAGCTCCTCTCTCCCAGTCCGCACTCTGCCAGGTCCTCTCTCCCAGTCACCACTCTGCCAGTTCCCTCTCGCCCAGTCACCACACGGCCATTCCCTCTCGCCCAGTCACCACTCTGCCAGCTCCTCTCTCCCAGTCACCACTCTGCCAGCGCCCTCTCTCCCAGTCACCACTCTGCCAGCACCCTCTCTCCCAGTCACCACTCTGCCAGCTCCCTCTCTCCCAGTCACCACTCTGCCAGTTCCCTCTCGCCCAGTCACCACTCTGCAAGCTCCTCTCTCCCAGTCACCACTCTGCCAGTTCCCTCTCACCCAGTCACCACTCTGCCAGCTCCTCTCTCCCAGTCACCACTCTGCCAACTCCCTCTCGCCCAGTCACCACTCTGCGAGCGCCCTCTCTCCCAGTCACCACTCTGCCAGCGCTCTCTCGCCCAGTCACCACTCTGCCAGCTCCTCTCTCCCAGTCACCACTCTGCCAGCTCCTCTCTCCCAGTCACCACTCTGCCAGCTCCGCTCTCGCACAGTCACCACTCTGCCAGCTCCTCTCTCCCAGTCACCACTCTGCCAGTTCCCTCTCTCCCAGTCACCACTCTGCCAGCTCCTCTCTCCCAGTCACCACTCTGCCAGCTCCCTCTTTCCCAGTCACCACTCTGCCAGCTCCTCTCTCCCAGTCACCACTCTGCCAGTTCCCTCTCGCCCAGTCACCACTCTGCTAGCTCCTCTCGCCCAGTCACCGCTCTGCCAGCTCCTCTCTCCCAGTCACCACTCTGCCAGTTCCCTCTCACCCAGTCACCACCCTGCCAGTTCCCTCTCGCCCAGTCACCACTCTGCCAGCTCCTCTCTCCCAGTCACCACTCTGCCAGTTCCCTCTCGCCCAGTCACCACTCTGCCAGCTCCTCTCTCCCAGTCACCACTCTGCCAGCTCCTCTCTCCCAGTCACCATTCTGCCAGTTCCCTCTCGCCCAGTCACCACTCTGCCAGCTCCTCTCTCCCAGTCACCACTCTGCCAGTTCCCTCTCACCCAGTCACCACTCTGCCAGCTCCTTTCTCCCAGTCACCACTCTGCCAGCTCCCTCTCACCCAGTCACTACTCTGCCAGCTCCTCTCTCCCAGTCATCTCCACTCTGCCAGCTCCCTCTCTCCCAGTCACCACTCTGCCAGCTCCTCTCTCTCAGTCACCACTATGCCAGTTCCCTCTCGCCCAGTCACCACTCTGCCAGCTCACTCTTTCCCAGTCACCACTCTGCCAGCTCCTCTCTCCCAGTCACCACTCTGCCAGTTCCCTCTCTCCCAGTCACCACTCTGCCAGTTCCCTCTCTCCCAGTCACCACTCTGCCAGTTCCCTCTCGCCCAGTCACCACTCTGCCAGCTCCTCTCTCCCAGTCACCACTCTGCCAGCTCCCTCTCTCCCAGTCACCACTCTGCAAGCTCCCTCTCTCCCAGTCACCACTCTGCCAGTTCCCTTTCGCCCAGTCACCACTCTGCCAGCTCCTCTCTCCCAGTCACCACTCTGCCAGCTCCCTCTCTCCCAGTCACCACTCTGCCAGCTCCCTCTCGCCCAGTCATCACTCTGCCAGCTCCCTCTCTCCCAGTCACCACTCTGCCAGCTCCTCTCTCCCAGTCACCACTCTGCCAGCTCCCTCTCGCCCAGTCATCACTCTGCCAGCTCCCTCTCTCCCAGTCACCACTCTGTCAGCTCCTCTCTCCCAGTCACCACTCTGCCAGCTCCTCTCTCCCAGTCACCATTCTGCCAGTTCCCTCTCGCCAAGTCACCACTCTGCCAGCTCCTCTCTCCCAGTCACCACTCTGCCAGTTCCCTCTCGCCCAGTCACCACTCTGCCAGCTCCTTTCTCCCAGTCACCACTCTGCCAGCTCCCTCTCACCCAGTCACTACTCTGCCAGCTCCTCTCTCCCAGTCACCATTCTGCCAGTTCCCTCTCGCCCAGTCACCACTCTGCCAGCTCCTCTCTCCCAGTCACCACTCTGCCAGTTCCCTCTCACCCAGTCACCACTCTGCCAGCTCCTTTCTCCCAGTCACCACTCTGCCAGCTCCCTCTCACCCAGTCACTACTCTGCCAGCTCCTCTCTCCCAGTCATCTCCACTCTGCCAGCTCCCTCTCTCCCAGTCACCACTCTGCCAGCGCCCTCTCTCCCAGTCACCACTCTGCCAGCACCCTCTCTCCCAGTCACCACTCTGCCAGCTCCCTCTCTCCCAGTCACCACTCTGCCAGTTCCCTCTCGCCCAGTCACCACTCTGCAAGCTCCTCTCTCCCAGTCACCACTCTGCCAGTTCCCTCTCACCCAGTCACCACTCTGCCAGCTCCTCTCTCCCAGTCACCACTCTGCCAACTCCCTCTCACCCAGTCACCACTCTGCGAGCGCCCTCTCTCCCAGTCACCACTCTGCCAGCGCCCTCTCGCCCAGTCACCACTCTGCCAGCTCCTCTCTCCCAGTCACCACTCTGCCAGCTCCTCTCTCCCAGTCACCACTCTGCCAGCTCCGCTCTCGCACAGTCACCACTCTGCCAGCTCCTCTCTCCCAGTCACCACTCTGCCAGTTCCCTCTCTCCCAGTCACCACTCTGCCAGCTCCTCTCTCCCAGTCACCACTCTGCCAGCTCCTTCTTTCCCAGTCACCACTCTGCCAGCTCCTCTCTCCCAGTCACCACTCTGCCAGTTCCCTCTCGCCCAGTCACCACTCTGCTAGCTCCTCTCGCCCAGTCACCGCTCTGCCAGCTCCTCTCTCCCAGTCACCACTCTGCCAGTTCCCTCTCACCCAGTCACCACCCTGCCAGTTCCCTCTCGCCCAGTCACCACTCTGCCAGCTCCTCTCTCCCAGTCACCACTCTGCCAGTTCCCTCTCGCCCAGTCACCACTCTGCCAGCTCCTCTCTCCCAGTCACCACTCTGCCAGCTCCTCTCTCCCAGTCACCATTCTGCCAGTTCCCTCTCGCCCAGTCACCACTCTGCCAGCTCCTCTCTCCCAGTCACCACTCTGCCAGTTCCCTCTCGCCCAGTCACCACTCTGCCAGCTCCTTTCTCCCAGTCACCACTCTGCCAGCTCCCTCTCACCCAGTCACTACTCTGCCAGCTCCTCTCTCCCAGTCATCTCCACTCTGCCAGCTCCCTCTCTCCCAGTCACCACTCTGCCAGCTCCTCTCTCTCAGTCACCACTATGCCAGTTCCCTCTCGCCCAGTCACCACTCTGCCAGCTCCCTCTCTCCCAGTCACCACTCTGCCAGCTCCCTCTCTCCCAGTCACCACTCTGCCAGCTCCTCTCTCCCAGTCACCACTCTGCCAGTTCCCACTCTCCCAGTCACCACTCTGCCAGTTCCTTCTCTCCCAGTCACCACTCTGCCAGTTCCCTCTCGCCCAGTCACCACTCTGCCAGCTCCTCTCTCCCAGTCACCACTCTGCCAGCTCCCTCTCTCCCAGTCACCACTCTGCAAGCTCCCTCTCTCCCAGTCACCATTCTGCCAGTTCCCTTTCGCCCAGTCACCACTCTGCCAGCTCCTCTCTCCCAGTCACCACTCTGCCAGCTCCCTCTCTCCCAGTCACCACTCTGCCAGCTCCCTCTCGCCCAGTCATCACTCTGCCAGCTCCCTCTCTCCCAGTCACCACTCTGCCAGCTCCTCTCTCCCAGTCACCACTCTGCCAGCTCCCTCTCGCCCAGTCATCACTCTGCCAGCTCCCTCTCTCCCAGTCACCACTCTGTCAGCTCCTCTCTCCCAGTCACCACTCTGCCAGCTCCTCTCTCCCAGTCACCATTCTGCCAGTTCCCGCTCGCCAAGTCACCACTCTGCCAGCTCCTCTCTCCCAGTCACCACTCTGCCAGTTCCCTCTCGCCCAGTCACCACTCTGCCAGCTCCTTTCTCCCAGTCACCACTCTGCCAGCTCCCTCTCACCCAGTCACTACTCTGCCAGCTCCTCTCTCCCAGTCATCTCCACTCTGCCAGTTCCCTCTCGCCCAGTCACCACTCTGCCAGCTCCTCTCTCCCAGTCACCACTCTGCCAGTTCCATCTCGCCCAGTCACCACTCTGCCAGCTCCCTCTCTCCCAGTCACCACTCTGCCAGCTCCTCTCTCTCAGTCACCACTCTGCCAGTTCCCTCTCTCCCAGTCACCACTCTGCCAGCTCCTCTGTCTCAGTCACCACTCTGCCAGTTCCCTCTCGCCCAGTCACCACTCTGCCAGCTCCTCTCTCCCAGTCACCACTCTGCCAGCTCCTCTCCACCAGTCACCACTCTGCCAGTTCCCAGCTCCCTCTCTCCCAGTCACCACTCTGCCAGCTCCCTCTCTCCCAGTCACCACTCTGCCAGCTCCTCTCTCCTAGTCACCACTCTGCCAGTTCCCTCTCTCCCAGTCACCACTCTGCCAGTTCCCTCTCTCCCAGTCACCACTCTGCCAGTTCCCTCTCGCCCAGTCACCACTCTGCCAGCTCCTCTCTCCCAGTCACCACTCTGCCAGCTCCCTCTCTCCCATTCACCACTCTACAAGCTCCCTCTCTCCCAGTCACCACTCTGCCAGTTCCCTCTCGCCCAGTCACCACTCTGCCAGCTCCTCTCTCCCAGTCACCACTCTGCCAGCTCCCTCTCTCCCAGTCACCACTCTGCCAGCTCCCTCTCGCCCAGTCACCACTCTGCCAGTTCCCTCTCGCCCAGTCACCACTCTGCCAGCTCCCTCTCTCCCAGTCACCACTCTGCCAGCTCCCTCTCGCCCAGTCACCCCTCTGCCAGCTCCTCTCTCCCAGTCGCCACTCTGCCAGCTGCGCATTAGCAAATTGTTAAAACAATGAATTGTGTTTAAGGTGACTGGGGTCCATTGGGTCGCTTTGAATTAACATGATGATTGTGTCATATTTAATTGTTATTAACTGTTTGATGTTGATTTTGGGTACAATGTTTTGTTTGTAATTGTGATATCATTTTGCAAAATCGTTCATATGAATGAAACATAAATAAATAAATAAAGCCTTTGTATGTATTTGAATTGCACTTTTCCTAGAGCAGCATGTTGTAATATGCATATGCACGGGCTCGCGCATAGGCACACTGGTGGAATGTTGATGCACGCTCAGCAATCAACATTCCACAGTGGCCGTTGAGCGAGGGGAGCCGGAGCTTGTGGCCGTGGGGTCTCGCCAATAAAGAAAGTTAAATATAATTACCTGTGTCGGATAGATTGTGTCATTGGCGACGAGGATTGGGATCTTGTCGAGACCCTGTCCCACGCGTGTGCGGATCGGCTGGTGGCTCCCCATCGGCTTGGGCGCAGTCGGCGTGGACGGTGGCCGACCGGCGCTGGATCGGTTGCAGCGGCTTCTGCGGGCTTGAACCGGTGCAGGGCCTGGCGGGAGGTTGCCTTGTGCAGGAGCGGAGGGCGAGGAGCTGTGGGCTGCTGCCGGCCCGCTGCGGAGTCTGCGTGTGCCCCAGTGAGGAGCGGAGGGCGAGGAGCTGTTGGCTGCTGCCGGCTCGCCGCAGGTGCCTGGATTGTTGAGGAGCCGGGCGGGCGGCTGTTCGGTGGAGGAGCGGAGGCCGTGGCTTTCGGTTCCCCTGGTCACGGCGGAGTGGCGAGGAGCAGTTGGCTGCTGCCTGCTCGCTGCGGAGTCTGCGTGTGCCCCAGTGGAGGAGCGGAGGGCGAGGAGCGGTTGGCTGCTGCCAGCTCGCCGCCGGTGCCTGGATTGGTTCGGGAGCCGGGCGGGCGGCTGTTCTGTGGAGGAGCGGAGGCCGTAGCTTTCGGTTCCCCTGGTCGCGGCGAAGACTGCGTGTGCCCCAGTCGGGGTCCTGCTCCAGGTGGATCGGCCTGTATGCGGCAGTTGGCTCCGCCCCCGACAGCGTGTTTACGCTATCCGGCTTAGCGTGGGCTGAGTCCAACGAGGAGGGGCCGTGGGGACGCCCACGCCGCTCTGCGCTGCCTGCGGTCGCTCCAAGGAAGCAGGAGGGGCTGCGGTGGCAGTGCGCAGAGTGTCTTCACAGCATCCTACTGTGGCGGCTGCCGGTTGAGTGAAGACAGGAGCAGAACACCGTTAAATACGGGGCAAGCTGCAGAGCCACAGTTCAGATATGAAGGGGTGTTGCTGGTAAAGTTGGAACACCCTGTTTCATTGGGCCCTGACAAGTAAAGGCTACAGCTTGTCTGGGGCTGGGATTGATTGTACACATCGTGGGTACATCATTGGTTGTGACTCACCCCGTGCCAGGTCCTGGCTGTACTGCACATGTGTGGGGGTGCACGCTCAACAAGGCTACAAGGGAAGATATGCATGTGCGGTCACCTTGGTTGGTGTGGTGACCACTGACTTGAAGTGAAAGAGAGGAAAATCTTTGGATCATAGGGGGGCACGCAAAAGAACAGTTTTGTGTTGGTTACTTTGGTGGGCACAAGGTCTTGGGCAGTAAATTTTGGCCATGTTGCATACAGCTGCTAGGCCTCCACCAGCATTTTTGCCTAACCCAGGAGAGCCGGTTGCGCCTTGGGAGCAGTGGGTAGATGCCTTTAAGGTATATTTGCGGGCTGCGGGTGGGGCAAAGTTCAACGACGATGAAAAGGAGGCTGCTTTGCTTAATGGTTTTGGTACTGAAGGCTTGAGAGTTTTTCGTCACCTGCCTGGAGAGAATGTAATGGTTCAAGGGGGAGGCGAAGGGGAAATGGTTGTAAGTGCCTATGAGACGGCTTTGAAGAAATTGCAAGTACGTTTTGGAAAAAGAGTTAATGTGGTTTTAGAGCGTTATAAGTTTTTCTCTAGGGCACAAGGTTCCGCGGAAAGTATAGACTCATACGTTACTGCCTTACGTGCGCTCATGGCTACATGTGGGTTCCCGGGTAACGGAGAGGAACATATAAGGGATCAGATTATGATGAAAACGTCAAATCAAAAAATTAGAGAGAGATTGTGGATTGAGAACGATCCTTCTCTTGATAAGGTTTTAGAGATTGCTAGAGCAATTGAAGCTTCCAAGGCGAGTGTACAAATTGTTACTGAAAGGGATGGAAATAGGGAAACGGTGCATGCGGTGGTGGCAAGGAGCAAGAAGGGTTTGGACAAAGGGGTTGTACAAGGGAACAGAGCACCCAAAGGTAAAGAGGTGTGCAAAAATTGTGGGTGGTCAAGTCACACAGTGGATTCGAAATCATGTCCTGCTAGCAATGTAGAGTGCAGGAAATGTAAACGGGTGGGCCATTTTGCACGAATGTGTAAAGGGCAAGTGGTCGCAAATGTAACTGCAGAAGAGTTTACCACGGGGCTGGAGGGAGCATCAGGTGGTGGTCCCAAACAGAGTGTCATATTACATGTGGAGGGTGGTGGGCGGAAGGGTCCATGGGTGTTGGTGGACCAGCACCCTGTGGATATGCTGGTGGACTCTGGGTCACCTTATACCCTGGTGTCTCCGGAAGTGTATCAAGAGGTTTTGGGTAAGCCGATATCTACGCTGTTGGCACCAGACATCAGACCGTATGCATACGGGCAGAGTTCCATTGATCTACTTGGATATAATTGGTCACATTTTTCATTCAAAGGAAGGCAGACCTTAGGTAAATTGTATGTGGCTCAAAAAGGGGCAAGTGTGTTGGGTTGGGATGAGCAGGCTGCACTAAAGATACAAATTCATCCAGGTGAAAAAGAACCGGTTCTCAGTGTCAGGGAGGGAATGGAAGAGAAGGATGTAAGAGTTACCCCTACTGTGCTTATGAGTGAGTTTCCTGAAGTATTTTCTGACATCCTGGGTAGGCTTAGGGGCTTTACGCATCGCATTGTGTTGAAGAAGGGTGCAGTGCCTAAAGTTCACAAGGTGAGGGGGGTGCCAGTTTCAGTGAGGGAGGCATTTAAGGCGGAATTGTCTAAGTTGCAGTCGGCAGGAATAATAGAACCCATTGAGGCTTCGGAATGGTTGTTTCCTGTGGTTTTAGTGAAGAAGAGTGATGGCAGCATTAGAATGTGTGTGGATCTTCGTGAATTAAATGCCAGCATATGGGTGGATCGGCATCCTTTGCCTAATATTAATGAGTTGCTATTGACGTTGGGTGAAGCTAAATATTTTTCAACTTTTGATTTGTCAACGGCGTATCACCAAATTGACCTGCATGTTGAATCTAGACCTCTTACGTCATTTGTGACTCCGTTTGGGGCGTTCAGATTTTGTCGAATGCCTTTTGGTTTGGCTTCGGCTTCGGCAGTATTTCAGAGGCTGATGCATCAGTTGTTTGAAGGGGTGGTGGGTGTCAGCTACTTTCAAGATGACATTTTGGTTTGGGGCAGCAGCAGGGAGCAACATGATGCGAGGGTGAGGAAGGTCATGCAGATTCTTAAAGAAAAAGGTCTGACTGTAAAATTAACAAAGTGTCAAGTGGGGGTGGAGGAGGTCACATATTTGGGACACACGTTGAGTTCACAAGGCGTAAGTCCAAAAAGGGAGTTGGTACAAGTGTTGAGGGATACGCCAGCTCCGGTTAATAAGGATCAGCTAAGGGCTTTTCTGGGTCTTGCAGAGTATTATGTTAAATTTGTGTCAAATTACGCTGAAAAGACAGTGGCCATGAGAGCTCTCATGAGAAAGTGTGTAAGATTTGTATGGTCTGCGGAGTGTGCGGCAGAATTCGAGTTGGTTAAGAGGGATGTGGAGAAGGCTACCTGTCTGAAATCATTTGACCCAAAAAATAGAACTGCGTTGACGGTGGATGCAAGTGAGGTGGGCCTAGGGGCAGCCCTAGAGCAATACATTAATGGTGAATGGGTCCCGGTGGCTTTTGCTTCAAGGACATTGAGAGATGTGGAAACCAGGTACTCTGTAATTGAGAAAGAGACTTTGGCAGTGCTGTGGGCTTCAAAACATTTTAGGACATTTGTGTGGGGCATACCCTATGTAGTGAGAACAGACCATAAACCGTTGGTACAGGTATTTTCTTCCAAGGGAGTCATGGCAGTATCCCCGAGGATTGCGAGGTGGTCAGTACAGTTGCAAGATTATAATTTTTCCTTGCAGTACTTTACGGGGAAGTTTAATGTGGTTGCGGATTGTTTGTCCCGCTTGCCAGGGGTAGAAGAGGACAGTGAGGGGGGAGTAGTGAAGGAGGATGATTTGCAGGAGTGTCAGGTTGCATCGGTTACGTCTGCTGTGGAGAAGTCGGTGTGGGATCAGGAGTCTGAGGATGATATTGAGTTGAAGTGGATTAGGGAAGGTCTGGTGAAGGGGTGGCACACCGTGAAGGAAAGGCTGGAAGGGAAAGGATATGCCCAGGTTCTCCAGGAATTAGCAGAAGGTCCCTGGGGTGTGTCTAGGGGCAGCAGATTGATACCCCCGATAAGTTTGAGGGGAAGAATGGTGGAATTGGCACATGAAGGTCATTTGGGCCGATCCTTGACCAAAAGGAGATTGAGAGAGGAGTATTGGTGGCCGTCAATGGACAAGGATGTGGAACAAGTGGTGAAAGAGTGTCAAGCGTGTTCTATCAGTGATAAGAGCAAGGTACTGCATCCACAACCAGTGCATCCTGTTGAGGTTCCAGAGCAGGTATGGTCGAAATTGGCTTTGGATATTATGGGTCCGTTTGACTGTTTAGAGCCTGAGTCCAGGTATATGTTAGTGTTGGTGGATTACACATCCAGGTGGATTGAGGTGGCGGCGTGTTCAGATGTTACCACCAATACCGTAATTGATGTTCTGAGAAAAGTATTTGACCGTGAGGGTTTACCGGCAAGTTTAGTTACGGATAATGGTGTGCAGTTCACTTCTAGAGCCATGAGAGAATTCTTGGAAAAGCATGCCATTTCTCACTATAGGACAGCTCTGTATAATCCTTCGGCAAATGGTCTGGTTGAAAGGGCCAATGGCACTATTAAGTCAGCCATACAATTGGCTTTGGCCAATGGTTTCAACTGGCAAGAGGTTGTGTCACAATACCTGGCTGCATATCGGAGAACACCTACCATGCTGACGGGTAGATCTCCATTTGAATTAATGAGGGGCAGGAAGGCAGGCACAATGTTGAGAACCTTGGCTATGGGGGGCGGTGGTCCATGCGATATGGATTTGCGAGCAATTCATCGCAGCATTTTAGAGCGCCATCAGATCATGGGGTCCTCACAAATGAGTAGGAAGGAGTTGAACGTAAAGCCTGGGGATCAGGTGTACATAAAGAATCCTAGGTTAGTTCATAAAGGATACAGCACTTTTATGCCCTTAAGGAAGGTTGTTAAAGTTGGAAAAGGGTATGTGCACTTGGAGGATGGATCTGTGTGGAGTAAGAGGCGAGTGGTGGTGGATGGATGCAGACGTGTGGTCTGGGAAGGTGTGGAATATGAGGAGAAATCACAAGAAAATGCACTGGATTATAATCCTGTGGTTTCGCAACCCTTAGGGGGTGAACAGCAAGAGGGTGTACCACGTCCAGGTCCTGTTGATCCACAGGTCAATGTGGAATTTCAGTCTGCTATGGATCTGCAACCTAATGAAGTTCAACAAAGGGGTCGTGTGGGTAGGAGCTGTGGACGACCCATAAGATTTAGGGATTATGTTTGTTAAGAGTGAAGCACATTTAATATTACCCATGCTACTTGTATGGATACAGCTTTAAAGTAAGTTGGAATATGACATGTCATGTGATGTTGTTTTCATTTTCCATGTTCGAAAAAAAAAAAAAAAAAGAAATTGTTTATGGGTGCCAACATTTTTATCCAAGGGAAGAGGATATGTTGTAATATGCATATGCACGGGCTCGCGCATAGGCACACTGGTGGAATGTTGATGCACGCTCAGCAATCAACATTCCACAGTGGCCGTTGAGCGAGGGGAGCCGGAGCTTGTGGCCGTGGGGTCTCGCCAATAAAGAAAGTTAAATATAATTACCTGTGTCGGATAGATTGTGTCACAGCATTAATGTCAGGGCCATGTCACCAAAGTACGCCACATAATTCGGTCCCTTAACCTGAGGTTTGAGATTATAGGATATGATATGGCATTCATAACGCGCCTATACACAAGTGTTTCTGCAAATCATCCCAGGCTCGTGCCAGTCTGCCCGAGCTTGCTGCTGGAATTGGCCCATTGGGTGTGCAGTCCTTCTAATGCCTAGTGTCCCTGCAAGAGACTGAGCGAGTGGCAAGTGGCAGGCCGCCCAGAGAACTTAATCGCCGTGTTTTCTTTTATCGCTCCCTAAATGCACCCCTATCTGCAGCTGAAGACCCCTGTCTATTGCAGCACTCACATCCACAGACAGCTCTTTCACTGTACCCCAATCCTGAATCCCCAATCCAGCCCCTTGCGTTGCGCAGGCTACCTCTGGCGGCTGGAAGAAGGCACTTGCAGCCTGTCTCTCGCTCTCCCTCTGGGGCTCTGCGCTGAGTTTGATCTCACTGCGGCTGATCCTTAGGTTACATCAGTGCCAGGCAGAAGGCTCGGTGCCAGGCTCAGGACTCGGTGCCAGGCGCACTGCTCGCATCTCAGAGGGAGGGAGCAGGGAAGCTCTTCGCTGTAATGTCTTGGCCGTGGCAGCTGACAGTTTTGCTGCTCATTTTAGAGCCTGTATTTCTTCTCTACTAAGTGCAACTGCTTCTCCACAGGCTGGATAAGCAAGTTCTAATGGCAGGCTACAGTCTGGGCCTTTGTTGGACAGGCCATATCCTGAAGGCAGGGCACATGTTTAGGTTTTGGGGCGCCCCCTCCATCCCTCTTTCACCTCTCTGTATTCTTTACACCACTCCACAAACACATGGCAAGCACTTCACTTCATCCCTACTCACAGCCCACCTATCGAGACACACAGGCCTGGTGCCAGGGACAGCCCCACGGGAGTCTACACTGAAGTCCAGGGGGGATGGGTGAAGGTGCTGGAGGAGGTGTCTCTACCCGGGGGGCACCCTCTATTGGTACACACAGGCCTGGTGCCAGGGACAGCCCCACGGGAGTCTACACTGAAGTCCAGGGGAGATGGGTGGAGGTGCTGGAGGAGGTGTTGTTCCTACACGGGGGCACCCTCTATTGGGACACACAGGTGTTGGAGGTTTTAATCAGACAACATCCAATTCAGTGGGATTTTCCACGCACTCTAAACCAGACGTGCACACTTATTCTTTATTTTATTAAGTTCTTCGTATGAATCTGGGACCCACAATTTAACAGTGTTGAATCCCTATAGCCTACCAAACCTCTCAGGACATTTACCACACAGGGTTGCAAAGAAGATATATTTATTAATAAAAGCAAAACAAGTCAATCAATTTAAAGATGTAAATTGGTGAATACACTACTCACCTCAATTTTCAATGCTACATTTATAGAAATAGAGACTTTTGTAACACGCACCTCACCATATGTACCTATACATGTAATTCAGCCTGAGCGTGCATGTACCATGGATTGAAAAACGCACAAGAGTCCAAGATGAATCTTTCATTTACTAAAGCAGATAAATTCAATTCAACATATCCATGCCTACCTAATTCTCTCTCCATCCCCTTTATTGAAAATAGAAACCCAGCGTACTCAATAAACATGTCAGAATTTCAGCAGCATTCTAGAAAACTCAATTGCAACAAGCTACTGGACCTTTCGGCATGTAAATTGCTTGTAAAAATGAAAATATATGTTCAACATGTATGTTGGCTAAATTCCCTTGAGTTGTGTTTCTATTTCATTAATGTGTAAAAGTATACCTTTCTCACTTTCAATTAGCTACTAAAAAAGCAGGAAAATGGGTAGGGAATAATCACCCTCTCCCTCTTCTCTTGAGCAACTTAGCAATAACAGTATTGGGTTTGATGGTATAGTCAGGAATTACTTCAGTTATGTGCTTTTTCTCGGTATGCACACAGTGAGATGTCTAATTGACTCCTCCGATACTTCTTCCATGCTAGGCATCTTCACAAAGAAGGAGCAATGGGATCTTGCTGTATACATGCCATCGGACCTAGTCTATCAAATATTTATAATTGCAGAAGTACCTAGACATCTGAAATGTTTGCTACCTTCTCAAAGTGTACACCCTCAGTGTCCACAAATAACAGTAGCCAGGTTTTAATCGTATACCCTTTACAGTATTCCTTCCCTCAAGACTACTTCCCCTTTAGATCATACTCACATATGAATTTCATGTGGCTGCCTCACAAACTGTGGGGCATCCTCTTAAGGGCTGGTTTACGTCTCCTCCTCTAGGAACTGGTGGGCATCAGTAATCAAGGTAGGATCAGCTTTCCTCCACAGCCTGTCTGCTGGCTCTTTCACTGAAGCAGGCCTAGGACTTTAACTCCTGGTAGGCCTCACGTATAGTGATCTTCTGATAATCCAAAATGGGTCCTAAAGGAGAACCATCTTTTCCATCTCCTTCCTGTTGTTAGCAATTCTCCCTTCTGTCCTTCTTCCTCTCCATCAGTCAGTGAGTGAGCGAGTGTCTGTCCAGAATCTATTGGTTTGACATTGCATATGATTGGACAGTGTTCCAAAACTGACATCACATTAGACCTACCTCTCTGTTTCCATTGGGCATATTAATGAAGGGACAGTCTGATGGGAGTCATTTCTAAACCCAGCTTCCCTCCCATTTAATGTGATGTCATCATAGAGATTTCTTTGCATTATACTTTGTACTTTCTGAAATAGTGTATTCCTCTCAGGTGACAATTTTACTTATCAATTCACTAGATGTTTCTCTCTGGCGTGCATTCAACGATGCAATTTTCATCTTGACACAGCTTACAGTGGATGACTTACACATTGTCTCATTTGACTCACTTATTCCTTAATGCCCAATTATTTTTCTACCTCAAAATAACAGGCGCGTCAATAAGAACACTAGGATATATTAATCACTGACGTGCACCGTTTTTGTGCAATGATATACAAATTCACCCAATTACATAATGAAAATGACATTGGAACAATTTCAGTTTGAGTCCATCTAATAGATCTTTTCAAGCTGAACATTTTAATGAACAAATATCTCTCTTTGACTTTCGTTTCAAAGTTATCACCATAAATAAGAATATAATGTAACTTCACTAATGCATTTTTTCTTTACATGGAAGTCTTTGTTTTTTTCTGCCAAGTAACCAAGACATCTGGTGTTCATGCTGCTAATTCTGAGCTGGAGTTGTGATGAATCAACTTCTGTGCTGGCTGGGTACCGGTTCTGCAACTGCTGTAGGGTCCTCTGGATTCGGTATCTCCCTCTGTTCCCTGGGAGATGTTTATGGAAGGGATCTTGCTTCCCTCTTGGAGGCCCTGGCCTTCCTTCACTGGCAGAAGATGTAAGGCAGACTGTACCTTCAGCCTGGGTCCAATGATGAGTTCCTCTTGCTACCCTTGTGAAGTCATCAGATGATCTGCCAAAAGAGGCTCTTTGCCCTCTTTTAAAGCTAGGTGTACCACAGGGATTGGTGTAGGCTAAGCCTACCTTAATTAAACGATCCTGGGTCCCCACCACCAATCTCATGCATGCATGAGGTCATAACGAGAGCGCTTTGCAACAGAAAAGTTAAAGGGGTGAAAACATGTAATACTAAGTCCCACCCATCTTCCTGTCTGTTGTGGATCAAAGGTTCTCTCTGTTCAATGGAGCTCTCTGTGGTTCCTGATTAAAGCGGCAGGTCTCCCTAAAAGCTGCAGTGAGACCAGACTTGCTGGCACCGTTAATCCATATACCTGAACCTTCAGAATGGGGTCCCCCTGCAATACATGCAGTCCCAGGCGTTACATTTCACTGTCAATCGATACTAAGGTCGGGACCTGGCTTCAGATTAAAACAGTGCATATGATAGGTGTTGGGGGTTTTCTGTCTCCTTTGTTAACCTCTGCAGCCATGCCCCATGTGGGCCTGTCTGAAGTACACTCTATTAGTATGTTAATCACTGCCACCAGCTACAGCGCTAAACAAAAGAACATGGTGGATCCATGGAGCCTTTGATAGATAATTAGGCTCGCCATGGCAGGAAGAAGGTTTGGTCCTCCCCTTTCTGAGATGACATGGTGGACTCATGGCTGTTATATCCCAACTAAATATGACAGGAGGGACTGTGCCTGTAGGCTGTGTCCACCCTTTGTTTAGGGCGTACGGTGTGCATAGGAAAATGTTTGCGGGTTAGCCCCACACATTTTCCAGAGGTTGATCTACCATCATTCAATTTCATTTAAAATGTCCAAAAAAAACAGCTGAGCGCACACCCACCGTACAGATGGTCAAATGCCTCACAGGTGTATTTATGACTCAGAGGCCTGTCTCCATGGTGAAGTCTTTGTAGTTTAAGTTGCTGGGGCTGTTTATGACTTCAGTCCCACCCCCTTGGAGTGGGCTCAGGGCCTGGTGATTTTAGATAAGACATTCTGTTCTCCCAGGTGTCAGATTCCTTCCTTAGCGAAAGGCCTTGGTGATGGCAATATCAGATTGGATTAGGAAGACCACTGGCCAAGCTGCACTCCTTGTATGTTTAAGATTTTAAACACAAGCACATAGACAGATTCATGCTGTAAAGTCATCACGTGGTCTTAATTGGAGGGTCTCCCTTCATGAGACTTAGTCCCAGGGACAGTTATTATCTTTACTGCTGAGCTTCAAAAAGGGTTTAATTTCCTTGAAGGCCTGGCATCTCTTTTCCCATCTTGTTGCTGGGGTTTGTGAGTTGAAAGGGATTCCATTTGTCAGTTCAGTCTTGGCTTTATCCTTCACCATTGCAACTTTTAAATTTACATTTTCGGTTCCCATTTCACATTTTCGAAAATCACAGCAGTTTATACATTATATTTGATGATCAAGCGCCTATCCCACATTATTCAACATCTGTAGATTTCATAATCCTAACTAGGGATGTCATTTAGGGGTCGCCAGCGGTCACAACTGTGACCACTGAGGTCTCCCTTGTGACCTCTGTGGTCACCCTTGCTACCTCTAAAAAAAAAAAAAAAAAATACACGTATTATTTTTTTTTTTTTTTTTGCAATGCAAGCTTCTGGGCTGTGGCCAGCACCATGTGGCTCTTAACTTCTGGAGTGGCTTGTTTTTTTGTTCAGGCCTCTTTAAAAAAAGAAGAAAAATAAGAACAGGAGTGCCACAAGTCTAACACTTTCAGCACTGACCCTAAATAAGAAAGAATAGGAATACCAAATAATGTGCCTTTCTGGAATTCTATACAATACTTGCTAGACTCATTAAAGGTTTATTTCAGGCAGACTTCAGGGGGTGAGTCGCTGATTTAGTCTGTTCTTAAACGCCTCAACTCAGCCTTGCATCCTTCTGAGGTCGATAAATGAGTACCAAAACAGGTTGGGTGATATTGGGTGTATATTATTTCTATATAAAGCGCTTAAGCGTAAGTGCTATATAATAACACATCATTATCATTTGGTCATGGACGTCTGCTTTTTTTTTTTTTTTTAAATATGGGCCTATACACACTGATCTTAATGATACATATGGCGATCCATTCTTGTATGAAATGTACATCACATTATAGTGATATCGTAGCCATATTTTTAGTAGTGTACAATTCTATGTGATGCCACTTCCTGTTTTGTCAACGGGTGAAAGGTCATGTTCCATCCCTTCTGGTGATATCACTTCAGGGTGGGGTCAAATGACATCACTTCCTGTGATGTCATCAGGGGTCAAGGGCCATGTGTTGGCACTTCCGCTACCCCTGCCATTTTGGTGAAATGATGTCCCTTATACTGACTTTTTATTTCTGTAAAGGAAAATAGATATAAACACCAGAAGAAATGCAGGCCCAATTTTAATTTGTGTTTTCTGTCACTTTAAAATGGTTTACTTTTCACCTTGGAGTGAGCAGTTCTCCATTTTAATAAAAAATGCAGGATATTTATCTCCGGTCTTGTCAGTTATATTTGTATTAAAGATCAGCTGCAAATATTGCATCTTTCCTTGCATTTGTGTTTTTCAGAATCTGTGTGCAAGTCGCAGCTCACATGTTTGTTTTTAAGCTGATGCCTTGTCTTTCTGTGTATACTTTTCTTCAGTGTAGATGTCCCTAGACAGGCCTGGTGTCAGGGCCAGGGACAGAACCACGGGGGTCTACACGGAAGACCAGGGGTAAGGGCATAGGTGCTGTTATTCGAGGATACATCAGCAATTGTGTCTGCTGGGACAGCACAATGTTTTCACAGTTATTTGGGTCTAGGTATGAGGCCAGATTAAACCGGCATACAGAGGAGGAGTTTTAAACCCTAATTAACAGAAATTACATGATACTTGTAAATTACTTTCCATAATTCACGTGAACTGTATAATTGTTATTAATTATGAATTTGAACCAATGGAAACCAATGGAAAGCCTGTAAGATCAATGGCAACAGTATTCATTAGGACCCTGATGGTGTGTAGTAGCCAATCAGATCGCTTGGAAGGCATGCTATAACAGATGGTTTAAGCCTGTGTTTTATGTAATCTGAACCTGTGTCCCTCCCACACCTCTGCTTTTATATACACTCATAAAACCCTTCCTTTTTTATTACAAAAAAGAAAAACGTATATTTTGTGTACCATCTTCCTGGTCTCCTTGTCACAGCTGCAGTTTGTCATCTGGACCCTTAACCCTCATGAAAATAGAAACAGCGCCCGTTTTGATAGGTGTGCAAGTGAATTGATAGGTTCAGTCTGAGGTTTAATGCTGGTAAAACTAAGATTGTGCCCTATGGCTCTCTCGAAAACAACTGTCATTGGCCCGTCTCCAAAACCTTCAGATACAGAGTAACCTATGAGCAAGAGTGCAACAAACCCTACGTTTGGAGGGGGCTAACTGGTGGTGGTAGGGGCCACTTCAGAAACTGGGCAGGGAAAACTTGGAGGCACTGCCCCCTCTGTTCTACCCCAAAGGTTGCCTGGCGTGGGGCCCGCGTATCAAATGGTACATTTTAAAGCGTTTTTGCCAGTGAGAATGACGCAGTGATTGGATTTAAAGATAACATACACATTTAGTTGCATTGATAATTTTTATATCTAAAGCCCATGTATCCGATCAGGCATCACCCTTTAAGCAAAAGCGACCACCAGGGAACCAGGCAGAAGTACAGTGTGGAACTAATCCAACTTCAACATGACATACAAACATTACATTTTTGTTCATTATACCAATTTTATACCAGTGTAAAACATGTTCACTCTGGCTGTGCCCATACATTTCCATTATGGCGGCACCAAAATATGCCAACATTCCCATATATGAACATACTCATGTTTGTTCTGTGCACAATGCCAGTAATGATACTATAAGA
Source organism: Ambystoma mexicanum (assembly GCF_040938575.1). Taxonomy (NCBI): domain Eukaryota; kingdom Metazoa; phylum Chordata; class Amphibia; order Caudata; family Ambystomatidae; genus Ambystoma; species Ambystoma mexicanum. Next base: position 1,037,114,354 of record NC_090926.1, on the reverse strand, counting down.
AAACACGTCCATCCCAGTAAAAATATTTCAAGCTACAGTAATAAATGACTAGCTGCACTAAAAGGACATGCTGCTTATTTTAATTATAGATGTTCACTAAAATGTTATATATAGCAAAATGCCCCTTTCCCCACCCATGTCTCTTCCAACAAACACCCTTACCACCCTCTACCCACCAGAATCAGTTCTTTGGGCCAGCACCTAAGCGCACGCACGCACACACACACACACTTACACAATCACTCACTCATTTAAAAATCCTGATTCCCCATACATTCTGTGCGACTCGCTCATTTAAATGTGCACCCAGCCCCCACACATCATATACTAATTCACACACTCACTCATTCACACACACATTTCATACACACTTATGGTCGGATTGGGTTATACAATTGTCTCAAACACCAATGAAAAAGTGTCCGATAGTTGCAAATGGCTATTCATTCCTTTTGTGACACTGTTTGAGAAGCACCAAAGGTGGAGATTTTTGATAAAATGCGATGCAAATTGTGCATTTTAAAGAATATTCATTCAGCAACACTTGTCAAAACTACTAGCAGGTTAGTGAAGTAACTCATCAAACAGGCCCTCATTGGCCAAAAAAGAGACACGCTTTGACCAAACAAACTGTCCCACACCAGCATTTTGCGTTTTTGGTTCGGCCATGGGCCTATTGCCCAATAGGCCAGTCCGAGCCGGTACACACTCCTTGCATACAAACATGATGAGCTAAACCGCAACACCCTTTCACACTGCTAGTTTCAGAAAAGGCTTCCCTCGCCTCTCTGCCTAAAAAAAAGCAAGTGTACACATCAGCCCCCTCCCCTCAGATGTGAAAGAAACGCATGACGAAGTTACATCCGTGGGGAGGGGCTGATGTGCGCATTTGGGTGTTCTGAGGCAGAGAGGCGAGGGAAGCCTTTCTCGAGACTGGCAGCTTTAATTCTGCTTTTGTGCGACACTTTAAAGCTGCCTGTTTCTGGAAAGGCTTCTCTCCCCTCTCTGACAGACAGCTATGTGCCGAAGCATGTGAGCTACCAATGACAGACAAAATCCCTCTGATGCCAAAATTCAATGTAGGTGCTAGGCAGGCGCGGACTGGCCTATTGGGCAATAGGCGCATGGCCGACCCAAAAACACAAAATGCTGGTGTGGGGCAGTTTGTTTAGTCAAAGCGTGTCCCTTTTTGGGCCAATTTGGCCCTTTTTGATGAGATATTTAATTATGCTGCTATTAGTTTTGATCAGTGTTGCTGAATAAATATTCTTTAAAATGCACAATTTGCATCTCATGTCATCAAATAGCTCCTGCTTGGGTGCTATTCAAACAGTGTCGCAAAAGGAATGAATTGCCATTTGCTTTCCGAGACGATTTCATGGCCCAGTACGACCCTGGTGGTAGGAGCCTTTTTTGGCCACATTCCACAGTTTAAAAACGTCTGCATCTCCTCACGTTCACTCTTGATGTTCAATCGGCAAACGCACTCGTGCCACCATGGCGCTATTTCTGCAGAGCCATATAGTTAGGGCCCAAAAAAAAAACACCCAGTACTCAGATGGCAGAGGACTCAGAACACTTTGGGCAGGAAACTACATAAATGCCCAGAAGGGTACACACAACCGCAGCCCCGAAGCAACTGCATTGGATGACGTTTTCTGAGCGAAGAAAATTCAACGCCCTGCGCTATGTTCACCCAGAACCGAACATGGTTTAGAAAAGTACAATCCCAGTGGGAGCCTCCAGTCTGAAGCTCTAAATCTTCCTCTCCCCCTAAATGGTGCCTGGAAGTGGGGTCTCTGACTGTTCTCTGCTCAAGGCGTAGCTTTCTGCCATTCTCCACCCGTTCAACTCTGGAAAGAATGGAGTCACCTAAAGTAACCATAATGTCTAAAAACATTTATATTCGGTCTGGTGCCAGCTTGGTAGCAACAGGATACAATCTCATCTCTGAGTTTGCCCAGCGCCAAGATTCCCCAAGGGGTTTAAGTCAACGCTATGTAAATATACTGAAAGCAAAACAAATCTAGGCTTCTCTGAGTGGGAGTGCTATACCATTGAATAACGCTTGCGATCTAGGCAGCTGGATTGGCTGAACACCAGATGTCTGAAGTATGATGGCCTCTTTGACCTACAGATACGCCTGGATCAGCAACATCTACTGAAATCCTCCTCATTAGGAGTGACAACCTCAGGAGTTCACACATCCTGGTGGCAGAGACTAGGACAGCCATCTACCTGAGTAGACCCACTACCTTCACAATGGCTGCAGTCTAGAACCACTAGCAACGATTGGTGGGTGCTGCCTTGAGATTTTAAATACTGGATCACCCAGGTAATAGTCTTGCCGAGGATTGCTGTTAGGTGGCGTCCCCTCAAAATGTCACTCTGTGAAGGTCCTTTAAGCATGGCAACCTGGCAAACATTTGTTCTGTGTATGAGTCAGTCCTGCAGAGCAGCGACTTTCAGACCTTGTTTGCAACCAGTGGGTCTCTGTGTAGTGTCCTCTGGAGAGTCTCTCTCAAACTGGCTTTTTGTGAGGAATTCAACCATCCTCACGGTGGATGTGTGCTCGACTGGGCTTTTTTGAAATGTTAAATGAAATTAAAGGATGGTAGATGAACCTCCGTAAAATGTGTGGGGCTAATTTGTACATATTTTCCTATGCTCATCGCACGACACACACATAGACCTGTGTACTCTGGGTGGACAAAGCCTACAGGAGCAGTCTCTTTCATATTTAGTTGGGATCTGAGTGGTGGAGTACACAAGATGTCTCCAGAAGAGGGAGGGCCAAACCTTCCGCCTGCCATGCCCAGCCTAATTAACTAACAAAGGCCCCATGGATCCACCATGTCCTTTTGTTGAGCCCTGCATCTGATAGCAGCAATTAACACAATTAACATATGACTAGAGTGCATTTCAAACATGGCCCATATGGGGCCTGGCTGCAGAGTCTAACAAAGGAGAAAGTAAACCCCAACACCCTTTCATATGCAATGCGTCAACCTGATGCCAGCTCACGCCCTCAGTATCGATTGATAGGGAATTGTCATGTCTGTGAACTGGAGCTCCCAGCCTTTTAAGCTGAGGTAGTAATACTCTTGAGATGGATGGGGATGCAGAAATTATTTAAACATCAATAATCAAAACAACTCAGGTAGTTGGTAAAAGGATAACTGTTTTAACATCAATGATCTAAAACAGAGAGTACAACGGACATCAACAGAAGTTGCAGCGTAAGAACTCTCAATGCATCTAGATAAAAAGCTTTCTTTTATAGCAAAAAATCATCATAGGTGACGTTATGCAACGTATTACTAACGTCATCCTACGTGGCATACTACAAAAACCTAGTGACAAGTGTGATTGGGTCTAATAAAATATCTAAGTATACGATCCATACTCGTCTAAGGCTGTGAAAGAAAGTGATTGGTTTCTTAACATCAGATGGGGCAACTAAGCCCTCCCCATAAACAAGTCACTATGAATGTCACTAAATACACAACGTCCTCTTGGCTATACAAACTATAAGAACCTTGATCATGCGGTCCCCTACCATTGTTGGCACTCTAACCTCTCTTAGTACTTTTCCTCCTATGATAGCAGCATGCAGGCTGAGCTTCCAGGTGCTGGTGAGCTAGTCTTAATCATAGCTTCTCACCAATTAGCATATCCATCATCACCTCAGTGGTCTGCTGTCAATTAGGACTTTGAACTTGTCCTTGGGAGTGTAGTTAGCTCTGGATCATTCAGGGGAGTGAAGGCACGCTCTGCCCTCATGCGTAGGTGTGACCGTCATGTTCGTCTAACTTCCTCCATCCACATGACTGAAAACTACAAAATTGAGTTTCAAGTTTATTAAAATACTATTTTCTAATAAACCTTTGATGTCTTCCTTGTTTTGTTCATGACTCCTGAACAGGAGTTTCGTTCTTTCACACAATTTGTATCCAATGACTGCTCACTTCAGCCTGATAAGAGCTTGGCTTCTTGGCTTGGCTTCATGGCTCATCCAGCCTCACCTTTCCGATATTCACTTTTTAATTCATTTGTTTTCTCACTGTGACAAACTGGAAAAGAGGCCTTCCTTTGTTAGCCCAGCTCTGCTATAGTTCGTAGTGGAAATATCCAATTTTTACTATATATATATATATATATATATATATATATATATATATATATATATATATATATATATATTGGCGCATGCCGCAATCTATTCACTATTAAACTAGCCTCAGGAATACTTTGTCTGCTTGCGTTTCTTTTGCATCTGTACACATGTAAACTGACTTGATATTTTCATAAATTTTGTAGCATAGGTCTCTTCATCTTGATCCCAAGATGCCACATATCTTCAATCCTTTCTTGATGGCTTATAGAATATCAACATTCTTTAGTCTGCATCTCTTCTATGTACCTCAGTTTTGATTCTGTGTGACATCACCATTCATTTTGGCCATTCATTTGTTCTGCTTCTTCCGGGATTTAATTCAAATGGCCATCATACTTTCTTGTATGCAGGTATGGTTTTCTCAATTGGAACCTTGCTTCCAGGATTCTCCTTGGTATCAGTATTTTCACTGGTACTGAACGTGTCTCCCAACGTATGGGCAAGTCGGACGAGGCGATTGAGGTGGGGGCACTTAGCTCCTTCTCTACACCCCCCCTCTGGGCGATTGATCGACTACTATACCATCATCCTTCATCTCTCGACATCCTTGTCTGAAGAAATGCTTTTTCGGGACCCTTATCTTTATGACTCCTTTCAGGAAACCAGCTGATTTCACATGCTCATCCTTGTTCCAAGTTATGAGCATGCACTGTCCTCTTGGACTGCAATAGATCCATCTTCCCACATATTTCTTTTCGTTCTTTGCATACAGAAACCTGGTTCCCTCAGGTGCATGGATACTGGCCTTCACAAAGTCTCTGATTTCTTCATCCGTCATGTCTCTGGTCTTCCATCCTGACTCAACATCGATCATGATTTTCATCCCTATAGCTTTCTTTGCTGTTGTCTTGCATTGTGACAGTATTATCCTGATCACACATAATCCGAGTAACACTAATATTATCAGGGCTCCTAGGAACTTGAACATATCTGCCATCCATTGTGGAACCCAAGAAAAGAGTGATCCAAACCAGCTGTCATAAGCAATGTCCTCTACTTCGTCTACCATCTGGATGTGTAGCTTCGTTAACATCTCTATGGCCTCTGTCAAGGTGCTATTCTCGTTGTCATGAGAAGGTATGAATGTGCAACATGATTTACCAATTTTTGCAGAAACACATCCATTCATAGCTGTGATCATATCCAAGACATATCTGTTCTGAAGAGTCATCAGTCTTATGGCTCTAATCTCTTCTCTGATAGCATTAAATCCCTTAATGGTTGTATTGATCGTCTGCAGCAATTCCCATCTGGTAATCTTTAGCCATTTGTTATTTGCTCCAACCTGGATTCTCCTTTGTAACCTGAGGGATAGCCTGTGGTCGGGCAGGACGTAAAGGCTGGAATGATATTTAGTACAGGGGGGTAGTCCTGACCTCATACATTTAAACTACAGTAGTCTGCTATAGTAAATATTCTAACACATCTCCATATTATGTTTAATCCATCTTCATAAGTATGCATCATAGGAGGAAAGTAAAAATCCAAATTCTGGAAAAACTGAAAAAACAGTTGTTGAGACCTTTATTTACTTAGGCCGCATATTTCAGCATGGATAATCCAATATTGATAGCTGAAAGAATTACACATAGAAAGAATAAACAATCAACAATAAAACATATCACCAGCTTGATGAGTTTTGTCATCAAGCGCTCATCCACGGGTGCGAACTGCCTTTGATAGGGGGGGGTGGATGGATGGGCCGGTGGGCGTGCAGATAAGTGTGTGGGAACGAGGGGCCATCAGGCCCCTCTCGATGGCCCCTCTCATGCTTTACTTCTCAGTAGAAACTCGGACCAAGTGCCTCCAGTAGTGGGTTCACCCCTTGCCCTTATGTGATAACTTTGGTTGACAATCGCGTAGATGGGACCACTGAGCATGACTCTTCCTCTGAGATCACTGTCCTGCATGTGAACCAGCCTGAACTAAGCACATCGCTCGTTCATCTCCATAAACGTGTCCTTGCCCACACACCCTCGCCAGTGGAAACTTACTGCCATTGTGACCCTGTGTACCTGCAAGTTATTCTCTTCAAATGCCAGACCACTGACCACGACATGATGCCACCTAGCAGATCCCCAATTAACATTAGACCCCTACTGCAGTATATCGTTGCTTATCAATAACAAATGCCACATACCAGAGATTCTTGTGAGCACAGACCCACACTTCAACCGGTGTATTACAGTGGTCAAGACCCTTAACCTAAGGCCTGTATAATCCAATGTTAATTGTTAGTATAGATATATGTGTGACTTTTATAGCGACATAACCTACTGAAAGACTTTGAACAAGTGTTATTTAGTGCATGCATTATCGAGAATATGTTATGTTAGCTTAGATAGATAGTGACCACCCTGCTTCACAGCGACCAGACCTTCACCCATTCGGAGCACAGATGTCTGACGTCCATCCTTGAATGGAGACACACTTGATTCATTTAAAAAATCGAAACAACTGTTGTTAAAATATATGTGGTGTTTTATTTTGTATCTTATTTTCATGACACAAAAATACAAGACTTTAAAGATTATACAGGTCAGGTTGCAGCACAGCGAGAGAAAATCCCCTGTACTGACCGCTGTCACTCGGGAACGTTTCCCTTATGGCACGAACGGCACAGGCGGGTATCACTCTTCGAACGCGGTGTCCAAGCCTCCCGTGGAGCCACCATGTAAAGGAACGATAGGCCACCAGCCTGTACCACCTGTGAAAAGGAATGAAACAAACTGTTTTTAAATGACCAAGATAAGTTTAATAAACGTTTGTTGTCAATGACAATTCTTGTAACTAATGGCATTCTGCACGGACAAATGCTATCTAGACAATGCACACTATCGAACGACTTTCATGAGTTACTATGATATGAATATATAATTTTGGATATAGTAGAAGAACATGAAATAGGAGTGGCATGACAAGCAGAGTATACTTACTTGTTACTCGGATTACGAGGACGAACAGTTGCGCGAAGTTCGTGCATAAGCACCATCATTATTCTCAACACGGCCCGTGTGAGGCAGGCTGCCCTGAAGTCTGGCAGCTCGGTGATGCATTGTGGTCGTGGCTCGCCTTCCGAAATGTAGGCCAGGCATCCCGAGTTTTCTCGGCAGCAGCAGTTCTCCTCCTCGGTTGGCATTAGCTCGCACCGATTGCATGTGCACCAGGTGGAGACGCCGTCCATGCGAATAGGCCCAGGCTCTTCATCTGTTGATTCGTCCTGCCAACTGCCGTCCGAATCCCCATCGTTTTCGCGTGCTTCCCTTTCCAGTAGTTCCTCCTCGGTATACTCGGGCTCGTACATGATGGGCATTATTGTAGCCATTGTGTGGTAAACAAAGTAAAATAATTTACCGAGATGGTACAGGTGTTCACACGGGCTACAAGCGGCGAAGGTAGCTGACCAGAGCACAAAATACTCTAAGTAACACAGAGAGAGGAATGGAATCGAAAATCTGCTGCTGTGTGTTGTGAAACGGTCTATTTATACTTATTGAGGAAAGAGGCGTCCTGCCATTTCCATGGCGACACGTCATTAGCTGAAGCGCAGCGAATGTTGACACAAGATGTGCTTTGGCGTTGGGAAATGGGCGGTACGAGTCTGCTGATGACAGGCTCAGGGGCGGGGGAATTGATTTAGTGCCGCAGAAGCAGGTCAGCCAGGGCGATGCGGCAAGTGATATGATTATCACAAAATGACGGCTCCCTGGTGCCTGTTTTCACGTGCGTTTAATGGACGAAAACTCGTGTATGGTCCATAGGAAAGTTTTCTAAAATCGAGCCACTTAGGCTTAAAAAAACATGGCCGACCCGTAGGGACAATAAAAATTTTTACTAGACCATGCCTTTAACAAGGTACTGCACCTGTCACGCGTCAATGCCAGCCCATGGCAAGTGGACTAATGATTCCTGCGAAACTACAGGGTCACACCCCACAGCACGACAGGGATACCGCAAGCGAACCTAATGTATGGCACACTCATCAATTCCTCCATACCACATCACCCAAGCAGGAGCCCAGACATTTTCGACCATGAGCGCACCGAATCAAGGAGGACAGGGGTGAACGCCCACGAGCAACAAAAGGCATGCTAAGCTGTCCAATCACCGAGTTGGTGATCAAGTGGTCATGGTGAGGAACCCTTCCAAATTCAAACTGGACACTCGCTATGATGCAGCCCCGTGGACAATCAGCAGATGGCAAGGCACCATGATAACGGCAAAAAAGGGGCAAAGACAAGTGACGAGAAATGCGTTGTGGTTCAAGGCAGTGCCCAGGAACTTGTGGACCGACGGCGAGTGCCCCCCAGAAGAAGAAGACAATCAGTCGAGTGCGGACCCATCGATGGTCGAGGAACTGACAAGCACACCAGACGGAGAAGGAATGAACGAAGAAGCTGAGGAACCATGGGATGAGCCAGAACCGGGTGAGCAGGACAATGAAGGTGAGCAACCCGAGGTGACCCGAGGGGCCATACCCAGGGCTGCAAGGTATGGGTTGAGAACCGCCACCCGGCCTCCAACCAGACTCAGAGACTATGAGTGGTAAAGAATCCCTTTGAGAGCCTTGATGCGAAAGGGTTAGCCCGTTGGCTGAGGAATGCATATTTGTTTGTTGTTCAGTTATATTAAAGCAGCTACGCGGTGACGCAAGGCGCTCAATAAAAGCCCTGCCCCCGCGCCGGAGAGGCAGTTCCGGGGCAGGCTGACTACACAATGGTGTCCGTGTTTTGTCCTCGAGCGCGAGCTGCGCAGCGAGGCCCACCCATGCGGGCCTGCATCACTCTAATCCCCGCCAACGCTTCGGACGGGATTAGAGACTTAACACCCTCTAACCAATGCCGCCTCCGCACCGGTGGCCGCCATTCACCGCGTGGTGGTCTCAGTGATCACATAGATCCCCTTAGACACAATAGTTTTTTCCAAATTACTTGGTTTTAGTATTCGTTGTAGTGTTTGTGCTTCGCTGAACACAATCATGGGTAAAAAGTAATTTGCGCGTTATCCAGTTATAACAAAATTACAATGGTTCTGTAAATAATTAATATTTTACTGCTGATGGAATATTTGTGGACATTCCTTTTGGACTGGTCATTGTTTTGTCCAATGATGGATGTAGATGCTCCATTTAGTTAATGTGGTACAGTTTAAACTTAACAATATACCCTTTAGCTACAAGAATTGTGAAATATTAAATGTACTTTGAGGTGTGAGCTCTGCCATTAAATAACCAGTCCCGGGTAATAACAAAGCTTAGTGCGTGCAGCCCCGCGTGTCCGCCCAAACATTTCAACGGCGTTTGATCGCCCCACACTGAACCACTTCCTACTAGTCCCAGGTAACGAATGCATCCCACTGGGACACTCTTTACAACGAAAGTAAAACATGATGTTCTGATCTTATTTGCACATTTGCCCAAAATAAAAGTCTGGGACTTAAAACAAAAACTTTGCACCAGTAAACAAATTGCAGTGATTGAATACGGTTGGTGCATTTTAGGAACGTGTATGACTTGGTACTAATATTTGTGGGAAAGGGCACTTGCGTGAGTACCAAGTTTTTGTAACAAAGTCCCAGCAATTGAAAAGGTCTCTGTAGCCATTTTATTACACCGTTGCACCTCACCATTCATGGGTACTGCCAGCTGGACGCTCAAAACACTCGCTGTCCTGAGCGACTGTACGACACACGCAATTGTTACTAGTTTCTGTGAAGCACGTACCCCCGCCCCTGCGCACTGGAAATTACTAGAGACGCCTGTTTCTGTGTGCAGGTGCTCGAGAAGTGCTGCGTTTGTGAGAACGCCGAACCACAATGTCACCCTTGTGGTCGTTGTGCCAAGTCTCAGCGAGGTTGGCAGGGATAAGGGAGATTAATTCACATGACGAAGTGTTGGTTTTGGGCGCCAATCGTGCTTTCCAGGAGGTTTGCCGCCAGGAGAGGTACGATTTATATGAGGTTTGGCAGAGTGCTGCAGTAAATAGGCCGGGGCGGTCCGGTGCCAAAGTGCGCATGCTCCTTTAAGGAGTGAGGACGTGGCGCCGTGTTGGGACTGCATGATTACAGTGTACGCTGCTCGGCAAAGGGATGTGGGCGAAGTGTTCAGCCAAATGAGCAGGGATGTCGCATTTTAGAGCTCGTTTGAGGCCGGCATTGGCTTGTCTGGGAAACGACTGGTATTTAAAGATAACGGGATGATTTCTCATCTGGTTGTTGTTTCGGTTAGTGGAAGCGGGTAGGGTAGGGCCCTCAAAGGCGCCTATGCTTTCTTGAAATACAGTGCATTTGACGTGCAGGCCACATTAGGGGCACCAGATTTTGAAGGAAAAAAAACGAGATTGTCCAAAAACATAAAAGTAGGACAAGCACCCCAGAACTATTCAAACTATCACCACAAACCCTCCCCATGCCCCCACACCCTTCGCGCTCCCCAGGGGATCACGCATTGTAATACATATTTTCAGCACTTCACATATAAATAAACTGCAGGGTTGCAAAATCATATGCCACTAGAGCACTTTTGCTTTGATTGTTGTTACATAGGGTGACCAGATTAAAAAAAGGGACCGGTCATAGACATAGAAGTAGGACTGCAGTAAAACACAAACGGGACTCAGATAAAACTGTAGTCCTTCTACATCGCTGGCCTGTTGCGGGGGTTGTGTTCCAGCCACACTCCTCACATTGGAAGATAGTGACCAAGGAGAGGCCGGGGGAGGAAATGGGGCATGAAAATTCTTCATGCATAGTTAGAGTCGTACTTGGCCCTGTTTTCAGGATTTCTGAATCGGATCCCGGCAAAAACCAGGACCGAAGTCACCCACCCATCCAATCCCAGGACAGGGTTTATTAAATTTTAAAAGTCTCAGGACCCCGGGCCGAAGGGCGATTTCCCCACACTGTCCCGGGAAAACCGGGACTTCTGGTCACCCTATTGTTACAGGCTTTGCTACACTGGGAAACCGTTATGTACAAATGTCAGCTTGAATTGTTGTATTATTTCAGCGCCAGGCTCCCTTTAAAAAAACTGGTACGTGGTTTTAAAATAAAAAAATCTCTTGGGACAGAGAGGAACAGGGAACTGAATTCCGGGACGGGCCTGGCAAAACCAGGACGCCTGTCACCCTAGGCCACATGCGTTTAATTTAATTGGGTACTGGTTTTCAGCTTGCTTCAAAGTTCTAGACCGAAAAGGATATAAGATTATGTTCAGCCATAGAGCTCTGTATCGTCTGGTTTGGTGACATGCTGGAGGGTAGAACAACGATGGACTGGAGATGTAGAAATACTTCCCGAATGGCGGGTATACTTTGCGCTGATTAGTCATTCACGTGTTAGGCGGGGAGACACGTATGCGACTCTTGCTGCTCCCTACTCTTTTGGTCTCTCAGAGAAACTTTCTGTTTAGCTATATTGGTCTCTTATTGTGCCTCAGGGGGCAGTAGTGAGAGCTGAGGGTGGTTCTGTGTGGGATAGATGCACATTTAGTGCTGCCTGGGGACAGCGCTTCAGTCAAGCTGCCCTTGGCCCTGGTGAGTATATATAAATCGGGTGCAGGTCAGAGTATCTCTGGGCAATGAGGTTCCCCTCGTAATATTAATTAGGTCGCTTTTGCATGTTCCCCTCATTGCATGCAGCAAATCATGTAGTCACAGACGCCTGGTACTTGTTCCTGGTTCAGATTAATTCAAAACCATACACCCATCACTTTTTTGGTTATAGTTTGTCATCCTATGTGAGAGATGATATATGATATGATTTGGATTTTGTAACGTGCTTTTACACAAGTGTTTCTAGGCACCACAAAACATGGAGGGGGGACAAGACAGACGATCTTACTAGGCCTTGTGACATTCAGATCATGCAAGTTCAACGAGAAGTGCAGGGCAGAAGGTGTGGAGAGAAGTGCAGTGAAGGGGTACGAGGGGAAGTGCAGTCAGGGCAGCAGGGCTGTAAGTGCGAGGACGACAGAGTACTACACAGGTGCAGTCCCAGACTAGAAGTGCAGGGTAGGCCAGAAGGCAGTGCAGGGTGACTGATCAAGGAGGGGGACGTGGTACCCTGTGTGACTGAGGGCAACCATGCCACCAGTCAGGACGAGCAGACAGGTAGATTAGCATGGGAGAAGGAAGAAGAGAAGAAGAAGGTCTTGAGCAGTTTCCAGAACGTCAGGTGATCAGGCTCAAGTCTGAGCGAGGCACCTGCAGAGGAGAGAGATCTATCCCCCACTCTCTGTTTGGAGAAGCGTCTAACCCACAGAGAGTTTGAGGTAGCTGAGTGGAGGGCTTTAGAAAGAAGGTATTTAGGAAGAGAGTGTTGGATTTAGAGAGGACCATGGTCCCAGAAAGCCTTGTGGATGATGTAGAGGGTCTTGAACTTGATCCTTGCGGCCACCAGGAGCCAGTGGAGAGATTTCAGAGCTGGAGAGATGCGGTCCTAGGCTTGATGCCAAGGATAAGTCTTGCAGTCCTATTCTGGATTAGTTGTCCAGGCGTGGCACCCTTGCTCGCTGCGTCATAAGGAACCAAGCTGCATCTCACTGAGGAGGCCTAACAAGGCCAAAATATGTCTGGTGTTGCTTGTGTTTACGTGCAGGGGGGATCTGGCCTAGCATTTCGGGCTGGGCTGCTCCCATTGGTGGCAGTGCCTGACTGATTTGCATATGGCTGGACCCCTATTGCAATGGTGCAAACGGGCTAAACAATTGTGGTGTGGAAGGCTGCCCAGAGTAGTGCCAGTGGTTCAGGTTAATTCAAAACATTCCACCCATCACTTTTTTGGTTATAGTTTGTCTCCCTATGTGAGAGACAGTATGCCCAGAGATGGGTCTCTTGCTCGCTGTGCCATAGGGAACAAAGCTGCACCTCAATGATGAGGCCCAACAAGGACAAAACCTGCCTGGGGCTGGTTGTGGTCCGGCGCAGAAGGGACGTGGCCTAGCAGTTCTGGCTGGGCTGCTCCCATTGTTGGCAGTACCTGACTGATTTGCATATGGCTGGACCCCTTTTGCAATGGCACAGACGGGATAAAAACAGTGGTGTGGATGGTTGCTCAGAACAGTACCAGTGGTTTAGAGCCATTCAAAACTTTCCACCTATCACTTTTTTGGTTGCGTTCCTGGTGATGGGCATGACTCGCGATGCATAAACAATTCCAACATTGTGAAAATGGGCGTTTTAGTGGTCCACGGATGTCGCTGCCTACACCTTCGAAGCTGTCCTCCAGCCATTCAATGCTCTGCATGCGCATTAACGATCAGAAACCATTGATGCATTTATGTGCCAGATGGAAGGGGTTAAGCCAACTTTCCACTTAATCCATCTGCCACTCCAAACACTTAAAGCAAGACCCTTGCGTGCTGGCTTTGCGTTTCCCACGTCTTTGCCCCTATCTAGCTCTTATCTTTTCTTTTCTGGCTTGTATGCTTCACACAGGTTGCATGCAAAGGGTACAGATTGTCAAGGGACAAGTACCACCCTCAAACCATTTATAATATTTAACTAACACACAAACTACCAACCAATTCCTTCCACTGGAAGGTTGCTGTTATTATGCACAATAATTTATAGACAAGGTATTACTAATTTAATTAAGTTTTATTTTCTTGTGTATATAGTCATAACTAGCGACGCATAGAAAAATGTGTACAAATACAACATTCATTAGTTGATCAATTGTTAAAATCTGAAAAATCAAAAAACACCACACCAACCAAAAACCATTGTCTCTCAAGATTCATCTCCTAATCTTTCATTCCATTCAAAAATCAAAAAGAACTCATTCGTACCTGTGCAAATCAACGCAATTTCTATTGTATGTTCCAAGAACAGACCAAACCAATAGACCTTAAGACTCTAAAACATATTTGTAGTCTTGTAAAGTGTATCAATATATGTTCTTAAAAGGGTATATATTAACACATTTCTTTCAATATATACAAATACTCTAATATTTCTATGTAACCCAAGTAGAGTTCACACCGTTATGGAGTGGAACCTCTGGTCTTGTCGACTCGAGTATCGGGCAAATAGTTGGTAGAACTATTTCCAACTAATGCGCCTCATCAGGACATAAAAATACAAAAATAACATTCTAAAAATGACTAAGAGTCGGTGTGTAATAGAGTGCATTTCTTCGATGTTCTACTGTATTCCTTCTTGTACGTTTCAGATTCCACTCCTAAAGTCGGCCCCAATGGATGTAGCTTTCGCGTGATTCTTGTCGAGCTAGTGCATTCGGTAGATACAAGTAGAAGGTCCATTCACCAGATTTGGACCTCCAGGCGATGTTGTTGGGTTAAATCCACTAATTGGCTCGCCCTCTGTGGTACCAGTGTGCTCCTATTTTGAGAGACTCAATGATATCTCGCCAGGAAGCTTGGTTATTCTTATGGTGCAGGTCCCCATGGAGGATTGACCGAACTTCACATTCTCTAACGGGATCTGAATTGGCGGAGCAGAAAAAACACTGTCCCTGTTGGTCTCCAGATCCGAGGCGACAAAGGAAGAGAGCCGAGATCAGTCTTCTCTCTTCTTTCCGATCACGTCCGAGTTTAACAAATACACGTCCCAATCTCCTCTGTGGCAGCTTCAGGCTGTTGTGTGCCGTCACTTTCACACAGGTTGACCTTAAAGAGAAAGGAAAAAACATGGGTAAGTATATTTAAAACAGTGCTTTTAATTGTATTTGTTTTTTTAAAAAGTATTTATCAGGTTTGGAACTTGATTTATTTAAAAACGACTACTTTGCTAAGGGCCTCATTACAAGTTTGAGGGAGTAGGATTAAAGTGGAAGTGTTTTTGTGACACTTGTCCCTCACCACCAAATTATAATTTTTTGAAGGATTTACTAATGGTGAACTTACTCTGTGGTTAATCCACCGATTTTCAGATGAGTAGCAGATTCACCTCCAGCTTCTTGCTGGAAGTTAATCCACCACTTCACTTAAAAAAATCAGCAGATTCACTGTGCAGTATTTCTGCCAGTGGCAAATTCACCAAAAATCCTCATCGTAGCCTATAATCCCATGTAATCCTATGAGAACTCCACAGGACTACGTGGCAGTAAAAGTAATTGAATTTGGTGATAATTCAGAGAATTTAACACCAGAATACTGCCAAACTCTTAATGAGGCCCAGACCGTATCCCGTGAAGATTAAGGACTGCTTTACGAGTTTGGTGAATTACCAATGTTGAATTACCAGTAGTCACAGTTCCTATTGTTTTACTGCCCCAGAATTGGAGGTAAATCTTCCAGATGCTAAGGTAGTGTTATTCCCCCTTATGAAGTCACATTGAACTACATTGGTGTTTGTGGTATTTACTCGGTTCCATGTCATTTCATCGCAGGATGACATTTTGCAGGGTTTTTCTCTGTGGAAATTTTAACAAATCAAATTTTTATTTGTTTTATTTTTGGGGGGATTCCCACCCACTAAATCCCCATCCCCTTTCATTTTTTTAATCTATTCCTGAACACCCACACCCCATATTTTTGTAACCCCCCTAAAAAATGTGATGAGTTTTTTCATTAAAATATCTGTGGAGAAAACCCCCACAAAATGACATCCCGCGATGAAAGGACATCGTACCATTTACTCGTGGTAATTCCACAGATAATATAATATTTCCTTCAAACCCAGAATGTGGGGGTGCGGTACAAATGGTGGCAATTCCACTACCGCCATATTTTTACCACACCTGCCATACTCTTAAGTCCCTAAATATGCTACTCTGTGTACCCCTAATTCAAATAGTCCACATAGTCCTGCAGTTTGAATCGAACATTTATTTTCTATCAACTAATAGTAGCATGTTATTGATTATTATGCCTGCGTGAGCAGCAATTGGCATCATTAGATGCCTGGTTATTCGGAGACTTGTCTGTTGTTTTTCACACCTTCCTGACCTGCGAATTGTCTTTTTGTTTCCACAGGTAACAACCCACTAGACTAGAGCATTTCTTCACTACAGTCAGATTATGTTTACACCACTGGGGCACATCTCTGCTACAGATAGATAAAACTCCAACACGACAGCACACCTCACCACTAGAGCACATCTCACCACAAGAGCACATCTCAGATACAGATAAACTGTAACTCCACCATTAGAGCACATCTCTGCCACAGATAGGCTGCATCGCCAACACTAGAGCACATCACACCACAAGAGCACATATCACCACAGGAGCACATCAATGATACAGACCTCATCTCCAACACTAGGGCACATCTCACCACTAGAGAACATCTCCACTCCAGACATGCCACATCACCACCACTAAGGCACATCTCACTACTAGAGCACATCCTGCTACAGACAGACCACATCTCCACCACTGGAGGACATCTCTGAAGAGAGGGTTATTGGAATGCCCCTCCTTACCCGTATGAACATGACGGCCCGAAGAGTTAAAAATGCACAAACCAACTCACTATTTGGACAGCCCCCAGAGGGCCAGTGACATCTACACATGCGGACAGATATTCTATTAGACAGCCATTCAAACCTTATCCAATCAATGCCTTTATGGATGCAGGTGCTTCAACAGTCATGGACCCAAACGCCTCGATGGTTGACGTTGACTAATGCAGAGAAACCATTGTGCTGACATCATTAGTGACACCACGACCTAGCTACATTAGTCACGAAGTACACTCGCAGCCATGCACAAAGTTACACAAACACGTGCACAAAAAGGACATGCTTCCACAGTACTGTAGATGACAGATACATATACATACTGTCAAAAGCTTTTATTATTTTTCTCATTATCCAAGTGAAGAAACGCTAAAGGCAAGGCAACGAAGAGATGCAGAGCAAGCTTGCAGATGCTTATTGCAACTAACCCTATGGAACTACAGGATCCAGTAAGGAGCCTGGAAGGACCAAATACGGCTAACCTATGGGAAACATAGCCCTGTATAGATATGTAGAAATCATAGTATAATTATAATGGGGATTGCATGAGGCTACAGGATGAGGGGCGAGGGAAAGCAGAATCGGGCTTCACAGAGCAGGAGGCCAGGGCTCGCAGCCAAGGTCACAGTCGAGCAGCACATTCCAAACCTAAAACGACAAGGGGCCATCTGCAGAAAATCAGGATTACCTTTCATAAATCACAGACCTGAGAGCTTCATTTCGTGGTCCCCAACCACATGATGCAGCCGAGCCAGACAATGGTCATTCACCCGCTGTGGGAAGATGAACGGTTCTCAGCAACATGTACATGAAGTGAAACATGGAATCGGTAACAACCTTGCAACGCTGAGGGTACTCTCACAGGTAAAAGTGGTAATACTAATAGTTACATTGGGAACACTTAGTCAGTCTTATCACCTTCAGAAGGTGCACAGAGCGTGGGGAACAAAGATGGGTCCCAGGCCCGGGGAGACGAGCTCCAGCCAATCAGTGAACAGAAATCCAGGGGTGGATGGCATAGGGCAAGGGCTAACGGTAATCCTGTGACCCTGCAACAATGTAATATATTGTTTCTTGGGGAAGGGGCAGGCCAGCCACCTTACATGTGAGACCAATAACACCATATCTATAGGTGCTATCCATAAGGGATACCACTCCAATCACCCAACCAAAAGGACAGGTAGGATTTTCGGGGAAGATCCCATGTTGTGATGCAGGAATGCAACAAAATGGCATGACACGGGCTCAGGCGGTGTAATTCTTGGAGTTTTCTAATGTCCTGTATGATCCCCGTCGGTATGTGTAATAAACGACAGCTCTAGCTTTCCCTTGGCTGAGTCCTCCATTTGTATAATGGGGGAGGGTTATTAGGACCTCGGAGCTGAGGCAGCCTGAGTACATCTTGCCACTAGAGCACATCTCCCAACAAGAGCACCCCTCTGATACAGATAAACCTCATCTCCACCACTAGAGCACATCTCTGATGCAGATAAACCACATCTCCACCACTAGAGTACAGCTTATCACATTTCCACTCCAGACATGCCACATCAACACCACTAAGGCACATCCTGCTACAGACAGACTGGATCTCCAATGCTAGAGCACATCACACTGCTAGAGAACATCTCTGATACAGATAGATGCAACTCCACCCCTAGAATACATCCCACCTCTAGAGCACATCCCTGATACAGATGCATGCAACTCCAACACTAGAGCACATCTCCCTTACATATAAACCACACCCTAACCACTAGAGCACATCTTACCACTAGGACACATGTCCACTACAGGCATGCCGCATCTCCACCAATAGAGCACATCTCAAGACAAGAGCATATCACCCTTACAGAAAAATCAGATCTCCACCACTAGAGCACAACTTACCACAAGAGCACATATCCCTTACAGACAAACCACATCTCTGCCACTAAAGCGCATCTTACCACTAGAGCACATCTCCACCACTAAGGCACATCTCCACTCCAGACATATGGCAGCATCACCTCTAGGATAGGCCGGGAGGATAACGCCGGGAGGATAGCCCAGGGACAACACGCTTGTCTTGGAAGCAAGACAGCGCATAGCAACACAGGTTCGAATCCCGGGCTTGCACTTAGAAACTGGCTCTGGTTTTAAGCACATTATAAGAGAACTATTATAGGATATATCTCACCACTACATTAAGTCTGCACTGCCAACACTACAGCACATTCCTGTTACAAACAGACAGCATCTCAACCATTGCACAACCTCACCACTAAAGTACATTTACACTACAGGCAGATGTACTTCCACCACTAGAGTCCATCTCAGTACATGAGCACATTGCAGCTACAGAGTGCATCGCCGCCACTAGAACACACCCCACCACTAGAGCACATCTCTGCTGCATGGAGACCACATGTACACCACTAGACCCCATTGATCCAGTAGAGCACATCTCCACCAGAGGCAGACCTCACCTCCATCACTTGACTACCGTGACAAAATGCCTACTGCTCTGCAGTTGTACAGAGATGAGCAGGAACTAAAGTGCCTACTAAGCCCCGCACAACTACTGAACCAGCAGTGATACCAGTCATAAAGGTGAAACCGACACAACCTGAATAAAATTCTCAATCCTCCCTCACCTTAAAAGGTAACACAAGCAGAGACCAGACTGTACTCCAGTAGAGAGGTGAGCTGGCACAGAAGCAATTCAAACAACAATAGTCCTGGGGTACCAAAATACAAGAAATGTCTAATCAAGGTTTCCATTTCAGGTTGGTCCCTCAGAAAAGTCGACCTGGTTGTGAACCACTCCGACTGACCTTTTAGAGATACTGCCTTTAAGAGTGACTGGCAAGTCAAGGCAAAACATTTAAACCTCCATAGGTTGATAAAAAAAAAAGAGTACCACGTCCGGTTATTTATGTAACAATTCACTGTGTGTGAGCAGTAAAATTAGGGGCTATCAAGGCCCCGGGGGGGGCGCTAGATGGACAGCCTGCATAGCGGGCCGCCCTTAGGGCAAACCCCCCCCCCGTCACCCTGTGGTACCTACACCTTGCCCTTTCCTGGGGGTGGGGCACCAGGGAGTAGTTATAAGGCAAAGGGGCTGCTTGGCTCATTCTCTTTTGGCAGCCCCCCGCGCAGGCACTCTTGGCCAAGGTAGACATAGAATCTGCATTCGACTCCTAAGGGTGCACCCGGACAGTTTTTATCTATTGGAATTTCAATGGGATGGCAGTTTCTACATTGACATACGCATGCCAATGGGTTGCTCTGTATCTTGCACACTATTTGAAGCTTTCAGGACATTTTTGGAATGGCCAGCATGCAGGGTTGAGCAATGGGGATGCATTATCCATTATCATGATGATTTTCTGTCTATGGGTAGGGAAGGATCTATGGACTGTGCCCATGCGCTATCTTCCTTTGAAAACTTGATGGACCAGTTGGGCTTCCGCTGATACCGGATAAAATGCAAGGACCTCCAGAGGTATTAACCTTTTTAGGGTCTGAAATATATATCAGAAAGTGTACAATAACCACATCTAGCAAGCTGAATCGAATACTAAGGAGCTTTTCAAGATCCCCAAAGAACTGAAAACTCCCTCCTCACCTCCAGATTCCTGTAACAAAGACAGCTCTTGGTGTGCAAACATACAAAAAGCATTATTAGACAAAATCTCAACTCTTCAGAAAAATATTTATCTAAAAAAATGCAGTCTCCTATCCAACCCACAGCCCAACTCACTTCCCAAAACAACCAATCACCTCCCTCACTCCGTCAAATCGTTCAACTTCTCCCCCCTCTCTATATCTGAAGTAGAAAATATAATTCACAAACTTAAACCTTCAAACTGCTAGAACGATTCCTGCCCGGCCCCCATCAGAAAAGTATCCGCCCATGAACTGACCCCCTTTATCACAGCATTAATAAACACATCTTTCAGCTCTGGAATTGTACCAGACAACTTGAAGGATGCCTGGGTTATGCCCCTCTTTAGAAAACCTACCCTAGATCCTAATACACCAACGAACTATAGGCCCATCACAACTGTGCCATTCTTGTTGAAAATACTTGACCGTGCAGCATACCTACAAATTCAAAAATACCTGGACTCCAACAACCTCCTTGGCCTCAGACAATCCAGTTTCCGCCTGAAGCACGGTACTGAAACCGCTTTGATTGACCTCAAAACACAAACTGAGGACATGCAAGATCAGGGCAAAATTGCACTC
Organism: Ambystoma mexicanum; assembly: GCF_040938575.1. Classification (NCBI taxonomy): domain Eukaryota; kingdom Metazoa; phylum Chordata; class Amphibia; order Caudata; family Ambystomatidae; genus Ambystoma; species Ambystoma mexicanum. The sequence continues at coordinate 1,037,093,521 of NC_090926.1, read as the reverse complement.
CTCTTGCTATTGGATCTCTTGGCAGCGTTTGACCTTGTGAACCATCAAATTCTGTGTCAACATCTCACAACGTCAGCCCACTTCTCCGACAAAGCTACTTCCTGGATTAAATCCTTCTTGAATAACAGATTGATGAGGGTCTTCTCCCCTTCTGCGTCTGCTGAACCAGCACTATGCGGGGTTCCACAAGGCTCCTGCATTTCACCCACGCTCTATAATGTGTTCACTAAACCTTTATTCGATATACTTGACTATCTGGGTGTCACCTACACTAACTATGCGGATGACACCCAGATACTCATCCCTATCACTGGCAACCACGCAGTTGACACTAAAGCCCTAAATTATGTATATCTGGTCATAAAGGCTTGGATGGACAAACACGAGCTCCGTCTTAATAACAAGACAGAGCTCCTCAACCATCTCAGCAAACTAGACCATGCCTTCAAATCCTTCACTATTGATGGCAATTCCATCAAGGTCACCAATGCCACCAAAATACGAGGTATTTACCTTGATTCAACCCTATCCCTTGCAAGACAAACTAACGCTGTGGTATCTGCTGCCGCATATACTAATAAACTCATTACAGCTTGCCGCCCGTTTCTCTCTTCCTCTAACTGCACTACCATTGAAAGGACATTATCCATGGCTAAAATCGACTACTGCAATGCCCTCTACCTAGGCACCAGTAATCATAATATGGGTAAACTTCAGGTTACCCAAAATAACGCTATGAGGGCTGCCCTTAACATACCTAGGAACCAACACATCTCTGACACCCGGCGTAATCTGAGATATAGCCCAAAGAGTTGCCCTTAAATCCCTCTCTCTCATACACAAATGCCTTGCCAACAACGCCCCACAATACCTTGCCCGTCGGTTTACTTCACTCACCCCCAACCGACCCTTCAGATCTGCCCAAGAGCACCGCCTAGTCGTGCCCAGATTTAGACTCCAAAAATCTGGTGGCATCAGCTTCCCGGTCCTCGCCTCCAAACTTTGGAATTCCATGCCTACCCCACTCAGATTTGAACCATCATTTCATGCATTTAAGAGCAAAGCCAAATTGTGGCTCATTGCTCAAGAGCCAAACAGCATCACCATCCCTTGACTTCTCTACTTCATTCAGTGGTAACCTATTCTATGTATTTAAGAGTCTAGCCCTGCTATGTTTAATGCGACACAAATGCTACCTCACCCTAGATTACTGAATATCCTAGCTGTTAATATTCTTTGTAAATATTCTGCAATTACTATATTACTTGCATTGCAACCTGCGTTTTTCATCATGTGAACTGCATATTGATGACACACATGTTACCATATCCTAGATTATTGTAAATCCCATTTGTTAATTTTGAATTTTCCTTGTAAATACTTTGTAATTACTGTCACAGAATTGCTTATTCTGTAACTTGCCTGTATCCACTTATCCACGACAAGCGCCCAGATGCCTTTGGGCCAGGTGTGCTATATAAATAAAGAAATACGAAATACTTGCAGGTTGCCACGAGAGAAAGTGCAGGGGTTGATTTCTGAGATAGCCATTTATCAAAGGACATGACCACTTTGGAAAAAGTCCAACAATTGTTGGGGAAACTAAATTATGTTTCTAGGGTTATTCCCACAGACAGGGTGTTCGCCCGCAGGTTGAAAAGGGCAACAGCGGGAGTTTCGCAGAAACATCACCATATATGAGGTCAGGCCTAAAAGAAGACTTACGAATGTGACGGTCATTCCTCTTAGGGTTTAATGGGGTGCGGTTGTGGAGAACCCTGTGGCAAACAAGTGGGGAATTACGGATGTACTCAGATGCAACAGGTAATGAGGGATTTGTGGGTCATCCTAGGACAGGAGTGGTGTGGACAGAAATGGCCGACCCAGTGGTGCAAGAAGGGGAGGATGAAGAATATCATGGCGCTGGAGCTCTTCCCTATTGTCATAGCACTCACGTTGTGGCCTAAGGAATTGGAAAACAAAAGGGTACGTTTTTGGTATGACAACAAAGCAGTGGTTGAAGCCATTACTGTGCAGTCTGCATCATGTGCTAAGCCTTTTGAGGAGATTGTCAGAAATCTGCTTACAGAGGAATATTGAGTTCAGGGCTCGGCATGAACAGGGTGTTAATGTTGCAGCTGACGCGCTTTCTCATTCTCAGTGGCACAAGTTCCAGGAAGCACATCCGACTGCCAAGAAGGAAGGGGCGCAGTTGAAGAGAGCGTGGTGGCAGCTTGTGTCGTGGACAAGGCATTCTGGGACTTGGGGGCGCGATTGCTCACACCAGCCGTTAGATCCCGGTCCCAGCAGGGCTACGGTATGTTTTTGAGTGTATCAACAGCATTGCAAAAATTAGACCGTGCACTGGAAGAGCAGGTGCGTGTGCTTGTAGCGTGGGCACACCGCGAAGGAAAGATTAGGAGCTGAGCAGTGGGGCACCTGGCAGCCGAAGCCTTTTACTGCAAATTAATGGGAAAATGTGAACCCACCAAAGGTTTTGTGGTACACATGGCAATGAAGGGATGGGGCTGGTTAAACGGACCCAAGCAGGATGGTCGGAAACCCATTGACTTTTGATTTATTGAAAACAGTATTGCACGCCCTGCGCAGGATATGCACGGATGCATTTGAGGTAGCATCATTTAGGGAGGCATTCGCACTGGCAATTGTTTGGGCTTTTTTTGGTCAGTGAATTAGTGTCAGCTGGCAAGTGGGACCAGTCGGGAAGGCCCTTGCTCTGGATGATGCCGAGTTTGTGTCGAGAGGTGACAGTGAGGGGTTGAGGATCAAGTTGAGGCAATGCAAGACTGACCAAGAGGGAAAAGGAAAGTGAGTTGTTATGTATACGGCCCCCGGCAGCAATGGCTGTCCAGTCTTGCTACTGAGGTCCTTCTTGGCAATCAGGCCCCAACAGCCGGGCTCCCTCCTGATGCATGCTACTGGAGCGCACCTGACCAACTACCAATTTAGAAAAATTCTGTCCACAACACTGGGAGCTGTGGGAATACATGGTAAGGGCTGGCCCTCCCACAGTTTTTGGATAGGTGCCGCTACAACTGCCTTTATGCAAGGGAGGCCCGCACCAGTAATTCAGAAAATAGGGAGATGGGTTTCGAACCGCTACCAACTCTATGTGAGGCCGCATGGCAAGCCTGACCTCCCTTCGGGTGCCGAGCAGAGAAAGATTTTCGATATAGGAGGGATTTACTTGCTATTTTCCGCCTTTCTGACACCTTATGACACTATGATTTTGTATCAACAGATGACGCAGTATGGATTATGGGGCATTCATTTATAGCGCGGGCTGAGAAAGCGGCCTGTCTATGGATTTTGAGTCCCGATTTAGGATTTCTGAAAAATAAGGTGGTTTGGCTTTGGTCGCCTGGCACGAGGTGGCATTCCTTGTTGCCTGCAGTGCACAGGCAGCTGCAGTGGAGACCGGTACAATGAGTTCTGGTAGTACATTTGGTTGGAAATTACCTCGCCATCATGGGGAGGGGAAATTTGTTTGCCCAGGAACAAGTGGCTCTGCACTTCTTGGTGCAGGAATTGCCCGGCACGGTCATTATTTGGTCAGAAGTAGCACCCAGAGTAAAATGGCTGGGTACAGCATCCCACACAGTGATGGAGAAATCTAGAAGGAGGTTGAACAGAGGAATTGAAAAATGTACAAAGGCTGAGGGGTCCTGGGATTCATTAGAAACAGTTGATTGAATTTGCCCGCTTCCCACTACAATGCTGATGGGGTGCATTTAACTGACCAGGGGAACGATCTCTTCCTCACAACGATACTGGGGGCATCGTTAAAGGCTGGATGCAGCTAGATTTTTTGGTAAGTATAAACTTCAGTGTGGGTGGGGGGATTGGGGCAGCGCAGGGCCACCCCCAAAGTGTTGCAGAGTTACAAGGCTGTCCTAGCTGTGAGGAGTTTGACGCTGCAGTTTCGGCTTTGGGCGATTTCTCTATGGCCGCACTCGAGCCAAATTTGGACGACGAGCGCTGATTCCTTTATGGACAGTTGAGACTCTTCATCAACGAGATTCAGTGGTCCTGAGGAATTACTGCTGCACTGTTTATAATCATTCAGAAGCGGACGTCCGCTACTCTGCAGACCGGAAGTGACCAGTGTCCCCGGGAACTATAAGACAATGACGAACTCGGCAAACAAATGGGCTACCTTAGAAGTCTAGGGAGGTGTGACTTAGGGCTGGGATTGCTCCCGAATTGTTGTATAACTCTAGTAAATGTGATTGTGTGTTTCCAAATATACACCAGTTGTCCTTGTGATTCCAAGGTATGTGTAACCATTGCATGATGTCTTAAACCCTGAAAGGGAGGGGGGTAGTGGGGCATAGCCCCGCTATGTGTAACATTGTGATAATACTGACTGTAGTGTAATTTCTGGGGCGGACTAGACAAACTTTGCACTCTTATAACTGGAACAATTACCCAAACTCACATGTCCCTGTTTTTCTGCCTTAGATGGATGAAACGGAGACTGCTGCTTACATGTCACACAGATCAACCAACCAAACCGTTTCAAGCGAGGTTAATTGGGGAAACAGCGCGATATCATCAGTACAGGACACTCTGCACGAGATCTGAGAGAACTGCTGTTACAGGGCCCACCTAGAAGCACGCGTGCCCGGGTAGAATGGGTGCAGCAGGGAGACGCCCCCTGAACATGCATTTGTATATAATGACTTAGGGTTCGCCGATTATAGATAGCGCAAACCTGCCGAGGCAGATAAGGATAACTAGGCCCTTTCAGTCTTGCCCTTGACAATGCCATACCGAATGCAAACAGCAACGTCTACTTAGTTTCCAGCCCCGTATTTGTTCCCAGTCTATGATTGCGTTTCACACAAAGATACATGGATGAATAGAGATCGATGGCATAAGAACACCCCTAGAACACCGTGGACTCTGGTCTCCAGCGCAGTATTTGCTCCTACAAACACCAGATCCAGCCATGCCACTTCTCCGGCTGCTGCTACACAGAGACCAGGGTTCTGCCGTCTTTGGCTCTCCAGATGTTTTGGACTACAACTCCCATGACCCCTTACCATTGACTTTGCTGATTTGGGTCGATGGGAGTTGTAGTCCAAAACATCTGGCGAGCCAAAGGTTTTCGACCCCTGACATAGACCATATACTCCTTCTACATCTGCGCCTTGTCTCTTTCTCTTTTATAGTACAAGTGGAACTCGATGACATGTGAGGGATCGTGAAACCCCAACTCATCTTGACCGTCCCCCTCCCCCCAATCTCTTCACACACGACCTTACTGTGTCCAAATGGTCTTCCTTTTCTGGTCCGGTAGGTTGACAGACAGGAGGGTGGATAGATAAATAGACGAATCATATTTCTGTTGTTTACTGTAACACCTAAAAGCTTTGACCTCTCATATGATTGCCACACACCACCCCTTTGCCCGCCCCACAATTTCCTGAATGTACGGCAGGCCCAGTGCACGCTGGTCGTTGTAGTTCACAGTCGCTGGTTTGTGTGCAGAGGCTGAAGCAGGGGGCTGCTGTGGCTGTGGAGTTATATGCTGATCTTGTCTTTATCTTTCCACAGAAGGGGAGTCGGGGGGATCGAGAGATGGACTGCCCAGGAGACTTTCTAATGGTAGCTCAGCGTGCATAGCCGTGCATCATCTGATAGGCGCAGGCAGCGGCCGGCACAGTCACACGGAGCATCGTTTCTTCGCGGGGCTACTGGTAGAGAAGCTGGGGCAGGTCGCCCCCGTCCCAGGTGGAGCGCGGGCGGGGAGAGTCTCGAGTGATGGGGGTATGGATAGAGTTAACCTCTGCAGTATCCTCTTTCATATCTCTTCTCCTCCGAGGAGCAGAATCCCCCTCCCCCCGCCTCCCAGTCGCAGCATTCAGGGTGGGGCTCCTTAATCTCCGCTGTCTGCAGACTTGTAACCACAGCACAGCCCCCGGAAGGTTCGTGCAGCAGCTGCCTGCCCAGCTGGCTGCAGAAGGGTTTGTTATTGACTCTTTTTTTCCAACCCCTGCTTTTCTTTCCCCAAAGGCATTTCCGCCACAGGTCAGGCCGGGACAGGGACAGGCGGGTGAGTTACTGCATCTCTGGAGACTGTCCCTTGCCCTCCCCCCCCCCCAAAACCCCCGGGTACCCTGAAATCGTCACTATATCTCTCTCTTCTTTTCTCCTCAACTTCACGTAACCCACCAGCACTCCTCCCCAGAAGTTTCTTTTTCTCTCATCTCCACTCCCCGCCCCGGCCCTCCCTCCCTCCCTCCCTCCCCAGGCTCATCTTTCTGCATCTTTCACTTACTCCTGCGGGATCTGTACACGTCTCAGCTCCCTCTGTCACCTGGCCTCTCGCTTTCTATTCATTCCAAACTCGCCCTCTTTATCCCTCACCCACTTTCTACCTTCAATATATTGCTCCCTCACTCTACCTCTCATTCTCCTCTCTCACTGTCTCTCGATAAAATACACACACACATATGTGTATGTGTGTGTGGATGGATATATATATATATATCTATATATATATATATCCATCCACACACACGCACTCCCTCCCTTCATGCGCTCAGACCCTCCCACGTTTCCACTCTATTATTTTAACTAGCCGCCCCCACTCCCCCCGCCCATTTCCCTTCCGCCTGGTGCAGCACATCCCATCCCATCATGTTATTTTCTCTTGTTCTGCACAGGGACCCGGACCCGGAGAGGAGCCGCAGATCAGCGTTGGATTGTGCTTCCCACCCCCCGGATGCCGAAGGGACCAGTGGTTCCCAGCACCAGTGACCAGGGGGGGATCAGGAATTACAGGGGGCTGTCCCCACCCACCACCAGAACCCGGGGGGGGGGCTATTTCAGTTTTTCCCCTTCAGTAGCCCGGAGGCATCACTGCTCCCCATCTCCCTAATCCCAAATTGCCCCCGCGCCGCAGGAGCCCGCGAGGAACTATTCCAGCCTAGAAGCAGGGGCCACATCCAGCTAAGTACAGCAAGTCAACGCGCCACCTGGAGCCAGCTGGCACCGGCCCTGCCCGCTACCACCGCAAGCCCACAGACATCCAGTTCACCCCTGCAGCCAGCAGTCCCGAAAGGAGCAGCCCGCCCCAGCATAAGGAGCCAGAGGGGGCAGCCCCAGCCCTCCTACCGCCAGAAGCCCAGAAGGGACCGGACAAACCCTCTGCTGGCAGGCGTCAGACAGGGGAGTGCCTTGGCCTGTGCCAGTGACCCACCAGCACATGTGAGGACACTCCCTTCATCAATACCAGTGAGGTGAGCAGCGAGGACCTTACCCTCACCAACACCAGGGGGTCAGCGGTTAGGGCCGACCCGCACCAACACAGGTGAGGTGAGCAGTGAGGACCCGACCTTCACCAGCACCTGGGAGGTGAGCAGTGAGGACCCGACCTTCACCAACACAGGTGAGGTGAGCAGTGAGGACCCGACCTTCACCAGCACCTGGGAGGTGAGCAGTGAGGACCTGACTTTCACCACCACCAGGGAGGTGAGCAGTGAGGACCCGACCTTCACCAGCACCTGGGAGGTGAGCAGTGAGGACCCGACCTTCACCAACACAGGTGAGGTGAACAGTGAGGACCCGACCTTCACCAGCACCTGGGAGGTGAGCAGTGAGGACCCGACCTTCACCAACACAGGTGAGGTGAGCAGTGAGGACCCGACCTTCTCCAGCACCTGGGAGGTGAGCAGTGAGGACCTGACTTTCACCACCACCAGGGAGGTGAGCAGTGAGGACCCGACCTTCACCAGCACCTGGGAGGTGAGCAGTGAGGACCCGACCTTCACCAACACAGGTGAGGTGAGCAGTGAGGATCCGACCTTCACCAGCACCTGGGAGGTGAGCAGTGAGGACCTGACTTTCACCACCACCAGGGAGGTGAGCAGTGAGGACCCGACCTTCACCAGCACCTGGGAGGTGAGCAGTGAGGACCCGACTTTCGCCAGCACCCAGGAGGTGAGCAGCGAGGACCCGAACTTCACCAGCACCTGGGAGGTGAGCAGTGAGGGACCCGAACTTCACCAGCACCTGGGAGGTGAGCAGTGAGGATCCGACCTTCACCAGCACCTGGGAGGTGAGCAGTGAGTACCCGACCTTCACCAGCACCTGGGAGGCGAGCAGTGTGGACCCGACCTTCACGAACACCTGGGAGGTGAGCAGTGAGGGACCCAAACTTCACTATCGCCTAGTAGGTGAGCAGTGAGGATTCGACCTTCACCAGCACCTGGGAGGTGAGCAGCGAGGACCCGACCTTCACCAACACCAGGGGGGTCAGCGGTTAGGGCCGATCCGCACCAACACAGGTGAGGTGAGCAGTGAGGACTCGCCCTTCACCAGCAGTGAGGACCTGACCTTCATCAGTACCCGGGAGGTGAGCAGTGAGGACCCGACCTTCACCAGCACCTGGGAGGTGAGCAGTGAGGGACCCGACTTTCGCCAGCAGCGTTGAGGTGAGCAGTGAGGAGAGCCATCAGCAGCACAGTTGAGGTAAGCAATGAGGGGGACCCCCACTAGCTCCTGTGTTGTGTGTAGTGCGACCTTCTCCAGTCCATGTGAAGTAAACACCAGGGAGCTGGGATGGTGTGTCTGTAACGGTGTGGGTGTAGAGGGGATAGCGTTATAGGAGACTCACTTCCCACTCTGTTGACTATGCATATGCTCCGCGCCTACAAAAGCACATCTCCCGGATAAACCAGAACTGCCGGAAGCCGGCAAGGGCCAACACTAACGGAACTGACCATAGCAAGGACCTTCCATGAATTCCACATTGGACTATTCCGGCAAGTGAGTGGGCTATTACAAAAGCAAACACATGCACCTGGGTAGGTCTGACGGCGCTAACGCTGCAGTCTAAAGCCGGTGGCGTGGGTATGGGCCCTGGTGTTTGTATGTGGTGCGTCTTTTGGTGGCAGGGCATGGGGATATCCATCCGTCGCGAGTGAGATCCCGATTCACCCAGGGGACTTAAATACGCCTTTGGCAGGGATCTTTGCTCGATTTACAGGTCATGGGTTTGAATTCCAGCTAGGTAGCTCAGTGGGTTAATGAATCTGCTGTCCAAGGAGTGTGCAACTCGCAGATCACAGATACAAATCTAACTGAGATGGTGGGTCAATGCCCCCTGCAGGCGTGTGCGTGTGTGCTCATTCTGCAAGGTCACAGGTGCATTTATTTCGCTGTACGATGAGTCGGTGGCTAATATGGGGTAGGGGTGCAACTAGAATACTAGATTGTAACTTCAGGGGAGTGGGCGAACGCGTCAAATGGTAGGGCGTGGGCCACCTTCAGAGAAGCACATTTTCCCTGGATATACTTATGTGGCGCCCCCTTCCCGTTGCCCAAAAGAAATAATTTTCGGAACTAGTGTCAAATTAGTAATTGGTGCAATAGAATGCCCGTTGGGTCAGTGGCTTTTTCCCAAATACATGATATCTTTTAGATACAAAATGAACATGGTGAGGGTTGCTGGCGGCATGGCATGGCTGTGGTTGTGGTGCATGTCTGCATGTGTCAGATGGTAGTTCATGCCGCATTACACCATCATCCCGTGCACGGCTGAGCGGCGCTACAGGTGTCAGACGAGATGGCCCGGGAAACTAACTCGATACTGTTCTCCCTGCATGTTTGTCATGGCATAGCGCTCCCTAGTGGTCAAAGTGTAAATAAGAAAGCAGTGGAACTTATGTTCCCATCCTCCTCGCCTACTTCGCCGTCTCGCCCGCCGTGCTCCACGCAGACGGCCCCATACTCAGTCGCACACCCCCAACTCAAACCCCATACCTGGGTCTTGCCTTTAATCTCCTGCACCCCACAAAGCAGTGTTTATAATGGTTCTATCAAGACGAAAGAGAAAACAGTGACATTAAATTCATTTAAATGACCATTAGTGCAAGTTATTGTCCCCACAGCAGGCATGTTTGCACCCTCCCCTTTCAATCGCCCATCGTTCGCACCTATTAATGGACATGCCTAGGATTATACCACACACACCCTCCCATTAACTGCACAGGCCCCTGTGGCTGCAGCAATTCATGGGTAATCACAGAAGACGAAGGAAGATCACTTCGGAGGAGCGCGTGTCTACTGGCAAAGGGCAATATGCCCCAAGCAGTCTATTCACACAAACCAACTAAATCCAGCCCCTGCGAGATAGCGCAGTGACAGTGACGCTGCATTGCTACCGACAATTCCCGTGTTCGAATCAGTAGCGGAGATGTAAAAACATTTCTTAAACACCGGTCCCATCTGGTAACAGCGGGCCTCATAAGTCTGCCGGTCCGGTAGTAAATTACCGGCACTGTTACTACCCGACCGGCAAACTATGACTTCTGCTCATGGGTGCCTTGACGTACCTGCAAGCAGAGCATGTCGGATGCCTGAGCCCTCTGGTGCTCGAATGGGGAAGAATATTTTCCGGCTCCCGCAAATGGGCAATTACCGGGTCTGGCAAGGCCGCAATGACCCTGTAATTGGCCATTCCGGAAAAAAAATAATACCAGCGGCAGGCGTGCCGGTTTTACCGGCACAGCTATATGTAAAGTAGGGGAACAATAGCGGGTTTCCCTGAAAAGTAAAGACATGCCTATCCTTTATTTCCTGCCATAACTACTACCCTAACACCACATCTGGACAGAAAACTACAGCAGAAAAACAACATAAGTTACAAAATGGAAAGTACCTCAACCAAACTTAAATGTCCACCCTAAATGTCCCCAAACACCCCACAAACCCACTACAGATTACCCAATGCAACTCTCCACACTCACACCAGTCTGAGTCTGACAGATACCACAGCCAACTACGCTACCAACCTGGAGCACACGTTCACCACCCACTGCCCTGGACAAGTCAGAACTAGCTAACACGTACACACTACAGACAGCCTGATCCTTAATCTCCAAAAAGGAGGTGTGTTATGCAAGACTCAATAACATAATAGAATAACCAAGCATAGCAAAGAGGTTCAGTCATTCTCATTTGGGGTATTACTCTGACTGGCCCAGGCCACTTTGATGGCTTGCAGCAACAGGGCCGGAAATTAATGTTGGTCTGCTATGCTACAATCCTTGACGTGATGTATAGCTGGTGAGGCTATATTTCTGCCTCTCAAATTTAATTGATATGGGCACTCAAGGATGGTCACTGCAACAATAATGCAATTCTAGGTGGGAGCCTCAGGGTAACTAATGGAGACAAACAAGGAGACACCATTTGTCCCTACAATTATGACATCTGCCCCACTGTTAGGCAGTCTTCTGTAATAGTGTGGACTTCACTCTGCAGTTAAGTCACAGTGAAATGACACACTGTGTATGTATGTCTACTTATGTATTGCCCCTGGTGACTGTTCCATTTACTCCCCTGCACAACCTGGTCAGAATGTCCCTCAAACTCACACCATTGTAAGAAGCCCACTGCTTTATGTCCAATCTGATTTCTTATCTATTATGCGTTATTTTGTGATCAATAATATAGCATATAAATAAAGAAATAAAATAAAAAATAAATAAGCAGTGAACCAGGGGTTTAACCCCACACCCTGCAAATTAGACACTGCACCAAATATCTTCTGAGCTCCACTTTGTACACATATTCAAATTTTGACTTTCAAGGGCTAAAGTAGTAGGGTCTTATAGTGTGTACTTGAAAAAGACACAAATACCACAGTAAAACAACCTGACAAAATGTAGATACGTATAGAACATGCGTCTGCAACCTCCGGCTCTCCATATGTTTTGTACGACGACTACCAGGAGCCCTCACCATTAACTATGCTGGTAGAGCTGGTGGAAGTTGTAGTCCAAAACATTTAGAAAGCTAAATGTTGCAGACCTCTGTTATAGAACATATTAATCCAACAGAATATCACCGTTCCTTCATTTTCCACATCTTGAATGGAACACTACAAGTCTAGAATGCAAAATAAAGACAACCCGAAAAATCCCCTATTTTACAGCACTGTGCTTTGAGCATTTTAAGAAATACAGAGGCACTTTTACTTATGAATGTAAATTGCATGAAAGGGGCCGTTATGTTTGCCCTTACATGCAAACAGTTTCCCTGCATTCAATTTTAGTCATTAGCATATGGGAGGGAGACTTTAACTGTGTACGAGACCATATCCTGGACAGGTCTAACCCCCCCAACACAGATGTCCAAATGGACCCACTCGCCATTAAATAAGGTGATAGAGGATCTAGACCTAGCAGAGGTGTGGAGAGAGCTGCACCCAGAGGGAAGGGAATTCTCCTACTTCTCATCCCCTCACAAGCTCTATACCAGAATAGACTACTTACTAATAGACAGGATGCACTTGCCCCAAGTAGAGTCTGCGTCTTACCTGGGTAAGACAATATCTGACCACTCACTGCTTCTCATGGAATGGAAGGTGTGAGGCCCCAGACCGCCCATACCATTGTGACGAATGCCAGCGGAAGCCCTGACAGTCTGCGTCTTCAGAGAGGGTCTCCAGAATAAATTAACAGAGTATATGGATAATAATGTGGGGAACGTGGGAAGCTGGGACACAGTCTGGGAGGCACTGAAGGTTGTGGTTAGGGGGGAAGTAATTGCTAGTGCTGGGGGCATCAGGAAGACGCTGAGGAAAGAACTAGAGGTAGGTGAGGGGAAGATCAGACAGACAGAAGCCAGGGCTCAGAGAACAAGGGAAGAAGGAAAAGAATTATCGGCTGTCAGGGACAAATGCCAAAATGCCTGGGCTAGATTAGCTGAGTTTGATTATATCGCAAAAACCACTAGGGAACACATGAAGGGTGACAAACCTGGTAGACTATTGTCGTGGCTGTGCAAGAGGGAAAACCCGAAACATCTGATTACAGAAATTAAAGACCCAACAGGACCGGTGCATACGTCACAATCAGCAATTAATGATGCATTTAAATGCTTTTACTCTCAACTGTACCACCACGAGACAATGGTACCAGAAGGTGACATACTGGACACACTAGAGGAGATAGGACTTCCTGCATTGAATGATGCCCAGCGGGATATGTTAAATGGGGAACTGACAGTTGAGGGCATAAGTGAGGCCATTAAATCGCTAACCACTTGCAAGACCCCCGGGAGTGATGGGTTGCCTCCCGAGTTTTACAAGACATACGACACGGAACTAGCTCTGGTCCTTCAGGAGGTATTCAAGGAGTCGTACGAAACGGGGGCCCTGACGAGAAGCATGAGGGAGACATTGGTGTTCCTGATACGGAAGCCCGGGAAACCGGTAGCTGAGTGCAGTTCGTACAGGCCACTAGCCATGCTCAACTACGACATAAAAATCTTGACGACCATACTGGCCAACAGACTGTCAAAAGCTATAGGGACCATATTACATGGAGACCAGAACGGGTTTATACCAGGTCGAAACACAGCGGCAAAACCTGCGCAGACTGCAACATATCGCGCAAACAACGGACTTGCAAGAGCCATATGCAGTGGTCTCCCTGGACACCATAAAGGCGTTATATTCTATATACTGGGAATGGCTCCTTGCTGTCCTGAGACAATTTGGGCTGGGCAACTACTTCATCCGGTGGATCAGAATCCTGTATGAGACACCGGTGGCCAGGGTAAAAACTGGGAGAACAGTGTCAGCACAGTGGGACATTCAAAGGGGCATCAGACAAGGTTGCCCGCTGTCACCAATGCTCTATGTCTTGGGGTTAGAGCCGATAACCATATACATCAGGAAACAATTCTTCGATGCTGGCATCAGGGTAGGCGGTGACTACCATGTTGTCTCCTTATAGACAATGTGCTGCTATACTTAAGAGACCCACACCTCACCGTGCCAGTAATCTTAGAGGTTAGGGAATTTTGCACGAGCATCTGGGATCTCCTTCAACGCAGAGAAATCATGCATATTCCCACTGGCAGGGCTAGCAAAGACCAAGGAAGTAGACCTCCTGAATGTAGGGGTCCGGTGGAAGCCACACTCGTTTAGATACGTAGGGGTTAATATCTGGCACACACCTGAACAGATGCACGGGGGCAACACTCTATTGGCGGTGCAGGGGCTCAGGAAGTCCTCAAAGTTCTGGTCCAAACTGCCACTATCAGTGATGGGTAGGGTCGCAGTCATTAAAATGATAGTCCTGCAGAGGTTCCTATACTTTTACCACAACGTTCACTACTATATACGAGCCTCCTTTTTTTGACTCCTGGAGAAATTACTGAGGGAGCTGCTGTGGGGCTCTGCCAGACACAGACTAGTTCTGAGCACGCTAACGCTACCATATAAAGCGGGTGCGGTCCAACTCCCAGATCTGGAGAGGTATTACCTGGCGGCTCAGCTCAGCTTTGTTGATGGGACGTGTGCACCCCTACTCTCCCGAGACTCTGATCGCTGCTGATGTCTGCATGTTCTATAATAGGGATAAGAGGGTGACCCCAAATATACTTTTAGCTTAGGGTGGCTTTCAGTATGCAGGTTCCATGCTGAGAATACTGCACCAAAGTTGCTGTACGAGCAATCATTGTGCCATGCCAGCATACCTTTGAGGGTTTCTGGGTTGTTATGGAGACTGGGCCCCTCTTAGGCGGTGGCTGGGCTCCTCTGGGAATGATCGGCATATACACTACTGCTTTCCAACCACTTCCATGAGCTCTAGTTGTCCAGGCCAAGAATGGAGAGAATGGGCCTGAAACACACATGAATTAGGGAAATGGTAATCAGGGAGCACATATACTTGGGAACCCTTTGAAAGGAACATGTGGATTTGTATTAAAAGCTGTCACAACACACATGAATTCACTGTAAAACTGACTCCCAGGCCCACGTCCTTTGCCAGCAGCAGGATAAGTAGGGATTTAGGCAGTAGATAAGCTGGGACATCTTTCAAAACCCTTTAAAAAACAAGGTTGGTATTACATTAAAACTGTGGAAACGTACAATAATTTGTGGCAAAACTTAATGACCGCCAGAAGAAAGAAAAATGATGGCGTCAAGGAGAAGTGTATTTTAGTTCATGCATTCAGAATACTTCCAAATACTTTTTTCCTTTAAAGGAATAGGTCACTCTAAAATGTTATTGTCCCAAAAGATTGGCAATAATGAAAAACATATATAAAACATCTTTTTAAAGAAAGTTCCTATGCAAACCTTTGAGCAAACGAGGCAGAAAAGTGTTTACATGGGAGCATCCATTTTGTCATTTCAAGCAGTCTTCTCTGTTCATGTTAGGCTTTGCCCTGGCGGCACTAATCAGGCAGCAAAAGCCCCCTACTTGGAGCTTTTGCTTACTGCAGCCAGAGCAGTGCTGAACATGGAGGTGGCTGCCTTCACTTTCATTTTATGTTTTCAGTGCTCCCCAATCCCAGGAAAGCACAGAAAACGTAAAATGAAAGGCAGAGCAATTATGAATACTTCGCCGGCTGCCGGTTGAGTTTTCATAATTGCTGCCAATTTCTTTTCTAGTTTCCCGTGTGGGAAACTAGAAAAGAAATTTGCAGACATTATGAAAACTCTGCCGGACGCCGGCGAAGTATTCATAATTGCCTCGATTTGCCTACAAGCAAATGCACAGCAAATACAAATACAACGTTGTTGTATTTATGATGGAAGTGGCTTCAGCTTTGAGTCTCCTGGGCTTTCCCAGTTGGGGGAGCCCAGGAGACTCAAAGTGAAAGCAACTGCAGACATAAATACAACACGGTTGTATTTATAAATGCAGCGGTTTTCTTTTCTAAGTTTCACAGGATCCTCCTGCTCAGAGGAGCCCGGGAAACTTAGAAAGAAAACCGCAGCATTTTTAAATACAACACTGTTGTATTTACGTTTGCGGTGGCTTCAGCTTTGAATCTCCTGGGCTCCCCATGACTATGGGGAGCCCAGGAGACTCAAAGCTGAAGCCACCGCAAACGTAAATACAATCTTATAAATGCTGCGATTTTCTTTCTCTAAGTTTCCCGGGCTCCTCCAGCCCGGGGGAGCCCGGGAAACTTAGAAAGGAAACCGCAGCATTTATAAATACAACAAGGTTGTATTTATATTTGCAGTGCTTTGTTAAGAAAAAAGAAATACACACTTACCTGCAAGCAGCCTTCCTGCCTGGATTCTCTGCTCTCCGGCAATAATGAAGCAAAAAAGCCACCCAGTGGTAGCTTCTGTTTATTACAGCTGGCTGGCTTTTGCTTCATTAGTGCCGCAACAGCAGAACTTAACAGAAGCACAGGAGGCTCAATCATTTCACAACATGGATGCCTCCTTGTGCTTGAAATTTTTGAGTTTGAGCCTCATTTGCTCAAAACTTTACATATGGACTTTGTTTAAACATATTTATATATATTTTTGATTATGGGCCATCTTTTTAGCCAATAATATTTTAGAGTGAACTATCCCTTTAGAGATTGCCAGGGTAGCATAGCATGCAGCCTAATGGCAATAAGCCCCGAGCGGAACAAGAGTACTACAATGCAGAGAATACCAAAATAGAAATGAAAGGATATGATGGTCCAATAAAACTGTCCAAAATGAGAGTCACACAAAAGTGTACAAATATTGCAAGAGAAACAAGCCTCCCCGCCGTCCACACAGATGTGAGAAGGGGAAAATCTCTGTGAATTAAACCTAAAGACAGCGGAAAACACAAAAGGTCATGCCAGGGAGGAAGAGAGCGCAGCCTCCCAAATGAAAGGGGTGGAACGCAGCTGACGACAAAAAGCAGCCGCAGAGTTGACAACAGTAGTTGCAGGGGGTAAATGGTCCAACAAAATGCTCCTGGAACAGAGTAAAACCCACAAAACCCTAGGCATATTGACACAAGGGTTTAAAAAAAATGTCACCCCATGCCGCAGGAAATACCATGCACCCCAGACAAGATTGCCACAGCAACCCTAAAATCCAGTGTGCCTCAAACACCATGTGGGGTCTGTAAGGAGTCAGTAGTAAGAGTCGGACACAATATTAACTTTTATGTTTGAAATAACACTTTTATTGTCAAAATAATAAGAGGGTAGGGGACACCCTACCCATTCCTATGTCTATGGGGGGTTTCCCTGCCTCAACAAAACGAATGAATGTCGGTGTCAGGATGTTTAACAAATAAAGCGTCCTCCATCCTGTGCCAAAAACTCTTAACAAACTTTTACATGCTAAACTGAGTACAAGGTGCAAATGGAGTTTTCTTTGAGCTATGAACGTATAGCTTGTTGTTAAAGACCCAACATAAAGTTTTAAGGTGCACAAAAGGAAAAAGGAAATTCTGTTCCACCAGGAAAAAAGGGTTCTCCCTTCCCCTATGTTTCTTCTGGTTTCCTTCAATCATTCCGGAACTTCTGGGGCAGCCAACAATGTTCCAATGTTTTCCAAGGAGATGACTCTCTCCTTTAATAATCCTCATTCACATTGTTATTTCACAGCTTTAATGAGGGGTTGGGGTGACAACTCCACCTTTGAACCCCTTTAATCCTCACAGATCGAAAGTCTTCACAGTTTTTTAAACTGTTAATTTTTTCTTTCTCTTTTGTTCTTGTTCCTCTTTCAAGGGGTATTGCTTCCCTCCTGTGTTGATATTCCAAAACTTTATCTTTCTTTACTTATCTTTCTATGCCTGGTTTACTTCCCTGCCAGGGCTCCACTGTTTTGTTTCTTCTCTTGAGACTTTTGTTCCTTAAAGGGATAATGCTCTTCCCTTTGTTCTTAGTTTCTTTGGTGTTATCTCTGGAATTCTTTAAAGGGGCATGAATCTTCCCGTGTCTATTACACTTTTTCACATATAGGGGTGTTGACCCCTTGGGCTCTTTCAATCATTCTTTCTTTCCCTGGTATACTCTCCTGCCAAGGTATTGTTCCTTGTTCCTGAAAAAAAGGGGATTGAACCTTCCCTTTTTATCCTTTATCCTTGTTACCCCTGGTTTACTCGCCTTCTAGGGTGTTGTCACTTTCTTGTTGGGTGTGAATACCAGACTCACTACTTGCCTGGTTCACTAACCTGCCAGGGCTTCTCCGCTCTTTGCTTCACTTTCTATTTTATCTAATTTACACCAATGTTCCACCGACCCTTGTTCCTTCCATCGCCTTTGTCTAGGCTTTGCCATTAAAACCGTTCGTACTTGCAATGATTTCACTGTCTACGCTCAGGCTCTTTCTCTCAACAATGTTTGTATTGGTAATACTTGCACTGCCTTTACTTAGGCTCTTTCTCTCAACAATGTTCTTATTGGTAATATTTGCACTGCCTTCACTTGTTCCTTTAACAATGTTCGTATCAGTAATATCCACTTTGTCTTTACTGAGGCTCGTTCCTTCATATTAACAATGTTTTTATTGTTAATATTCAGTCTGCCTTTACTTAGGCTTGTTCATTCAATAATTTTCATACTCGTAATATTAATTCTACCTTTACTTAGTCTCGTTCCTTCAACAAAGTTTGTATCAGTAATATGAATTCTCTGGCTCTCTAGCGCAGTACGCAATACATGGCATTCACTTAGACTCTGCCCGGTAACCCACTCACTCTGTCAGGGTTTACAGGTTGGAGATGGCATCTTCAGAGTTCCTCGTGTTTCCCCAGCATCTGCACTCCCCTTTCATTGACTGGTCTTGCGTCTGTCAAGTTGTTCGCTTCCCGCTTCACCTTCCTCTTACTTTGGCAGCTCCGGCTACCAGTTGTGGAAAAGTGGCAGAATGCTTCCAGTCTGACTCGTCTGCACACCTTGCCTGTTGGCCTCTGCACTGCATTCTGCAGCCTGCTTGCCTTCAGTGTCCTCCAGCACAAGTCAGGTGCCTCTCCAGTTTCTTCCTCTCTCGTTCTCCTGAATTCAATTCACCTGCCTTGCTTTTAAATGTCCTGATCTTTCTCTGCAGTCTCCAATGACTAGAAAACGGCGTGTGTCCAGTAATCCTCATTACTCCATCTCTCCTCCTCATCTCATTACCCAAAAAGGGGAGGAGGAATGAGGTTACGGGCTAGAAAAACCTGGGAAATCAGTATCAATATTACAATAGGCCATGTATGAATGTTGTAAAGGTACATGATTGTCACAGAAAGGTGTAACCGAAGGGTTATCTTGAATTAGTCTCTTTCTGTCTCCCTGGAGCTTGTCCTCTCCCACGTGGTCCTCCCGCAGATAGCCACCCCCAGGGTCAGAGTCAGGTGTTTTCTGACTTTCCATGGCCACGTAAGAGAGACTTCCTTCCAGGGAATCAGTGACAAAGTTTTCTGATTCGTCACAGGTCCTAGCAACAAAACACTCGCACACACTGTGCTCTGCCTCCATGCATCTACAAATGGCAGCGGCCAACAAACATATCGACAAGACAGAAACAACACTGGAGACACAGGCAAGCTCTTGGGGGCTCAGGGCACCAAACACCAACAGAGAATGCTCTATCACATCTCGAAACAGGTATCAGACAAGGATAAGAGGTGAGTGGACCACTTCTCCTGAACAGCAAGCCATCTCAAACCACTTACGTCAGGGTACTCCACTCCATACAGCCCTTTCCCACGTAGCCCCGGGCACTCTTAACACACGCAGCTGTCATCAGGTTCTTCCTCCTCAATAGATTTAATGCGTGTCCTCACAATTCATGCTCCTCTGCATCAAACTCAAAAGAAATTAAGATTTGTATCTGATCAGAGATGGACTGGCCCATCGGAAACTTTAGAGATTTCCCGATAGGCCTCTGCATTCTGGGCCCCTTTTGTGTGGTAACATAGATTGTTTTCACATTTTCTCATAGGAAAAGGGTTGAGCTGGCTGAAAATGTGTAATGTGGGCCACTTTGAAAGTTATTTCCAGGGCCTCTTCTGTTCCCAGTTCACCCCTGTATCTATCGCATATCACAAAATGATGGATGAATAATGTACATTTATGAACAGCGCAAAACACATTCGTTTATCTCAAAGTGGTTTAACGTGGTGTTCGGATTTCCTAACTCGGTGGAGCCATTCTGGAAGGATGGAAGCTGAGATTGCCATCCTGTGACTAGTAGGGTACACACAGCTCTCTCCATCAGGAAGAGTAACCCACACAGCTGTCTTACTGCTACCTGAACCAGCGCTTCAGATACAGAGCACTGATGATATAGTTGTGTTAGTCCAGCAATATATCCTCTTTTGGTTGGAACATGGGACATTTAAATACACAGAGAGATCCCCACAATTGGTATATTAATCCAGTGGACAGTTGTATTGATGCATGTTTTGACAATGTGACCTGTACCATGCGCAGTTTCTGCAGCAGATATATTCACTGTTCCGAGTTATCTTTCTGGGATTAGAACCCAAGCGCACAGGTTTACAGTGATGAAAACCCAGAGTATTGTTACTGCTCCCATGGGGGGAGTCCCTTCCCATGAAGTGAGGGAGGTGAGGCCGCTACCCGATAGTCCCCCAGGCGTTGGTACTCTGCGGGTGGATCTCATGGGGAGGGCAGCCCTCCATGGGACCAGTGACGATAGCCTTGGAAGAACGCAGTATTTGCATTTTGCATTTTTCTTTGTTCAAAGTGCTCACTCAGCCCGGGGGCATCGAGGTACTGTTACAGGAATATGACTTAGTTTCGTATTTATAACGCGCTTAATACCCAGCGGTTTCTAAGCACGGATCCGGGGATTGAACCAGTGTTGCTTCGTATTGTCTTGTTTCCAAGGCGAGCACGTTGCTGATGATCTATCCTCCGAGACACCCACCCGGGACACCCACCCACCCACTCCATTTCTGTCCCCTTCTTGCTCTCATCCCATTGAGTCCTCTGTGATCATCCACCCATCTATGTATCACTGTAGAGTAGAGGACTTCATTCTTGCAGACCATACTGGGACGAGGACGAGTGAGGCTTACCTAGATGGAGTGCATACAATCACTGAGACAAAAAAGATTAGACAAGGAGGCAAACCCCTCCACCCCCGCGGGTCCAACACGCGCAGTACAAATTATTAGAGGCAGCCCAATGATTAAAAAGAAAGGAAGTAATGTGTACTTTGTCAAGCCAGGCCTGGAGGAGCGAAGAACCACAGGCCGGTTCCGTGGCGCGAGACCCCGAGGTGACGAGAAGAGGAGGAGACGCTGACAGTGAGTGAAGAGTGTCTCCAGTGGCTCTGTGGTGCAGGAACCTGTCCAGTGATGGGGAAAGCAAAATCCAGACAGACAAATCCAGAGCAAGCAGAAGGCACGCAGCCTAGGACGCGAGAGAGGGCCTACAGCTGCAGAGCAGCCAAATGCAGGATGGCGAATGATGAACCATTGCAGAAGCACCGGTCCACTCCCAGGACAGATCGGAGATCGCAACAACATTTCCCAAAGGTAGGGAAAGGGTCAGGCTAGCTGGTGGGACGTGGAGGGGACCAAATAGATTAAAGAGACACATACCAATATACCAAGAAGCAGAAAGGGATAGCAAAAGAACCAATAAACAATGTTACAAAATATCCTATGTGGAACAATACCAGGCAAGAGAGTACACCAGGTCTGTTCAAATGGGCATTGATTGAAGCAATGGCAGAGGGCCGACAAAAGCAGCACGCCAGGGTCTGGAACCCATATGAAGTTGGGGAAGCTCCACCAGAACAGCATACCAGCGTCTTGGACCCATACGAAGTCTGGCAAAGCCAGTGAAAGCAACACGCAGGTTTCAGGGACCCACACAAGTATAAAGAAGCATGCAGTCAAGGGCTGTGGTCCCGAGTGAGTCAGGGAGGTGCTGAGACAATGTAAAGGGGTCTGGGACCCACACAGAAGAGAAACAAACTGCAGGACAAGTCGGGGGGATACCGAGACAACCAAAGCGGGCCTGGGACCTGAGTAAGAGAGAAAAGAAGGTACAAGAAGCTAAAACAAGGCGTTGAGGACCCATTACTAAAAGAAGAACCACTTTCTGGAATTCTAGGATCAATAGTCAAGTCTGGCAGGACAGTGAACCAGACTTGGTGCTATGTTTATGAGCTGGAGAAAGAGGGGGGGGAAGAGACTCCACCTGACATTAGGAATGTTTTTTTTTGCGATAAGAAGGTATACAGTCAAGTCTGGCAGGATAGTGACGCAGACTTGATGCTACATTTATGAGATGACGAAAGAGCAGGCAAAGAGACCCCACACCCTCTGACTTTCGGGAACTATGTTTTGTGAAAAGAAGGTCTACAGTCAAGTCTGGCAGGATTGCGAACTAGACTTGGTGCTACAGTTGTGAACTGGAGAAAGGACAGGGGAAGAGCACCCCCCTTGATACTTTGGAACTGTGTTTTGTATATGTTAGGAAGAACATTTACGATCAAGAACTTTTTATAGATCCACTTATTGTGTTATCTCATCAAGAACTTACCATTTGAAAACTGTATCATTACGAGAGAAGCCTCCTTCTGGATCAAGAAGACACCCTGTTTTTCCTTAGTTAATTTAGCGCTTAAGGGACAGAAAGCGGTTTGGACACAGGACGGTGGACATTTTACGTTACTGGCTATCCTGACAGAGTCCTTAGTAGGTTTGTTGAGTTTGAGCAACCCGTCATAGAAATAGGGCAAGATTTTTCTTTTACTTTTATATGAATAAAAATCTTTGCCAACAAACATGCCACCATTGTGTCAGACTCGTACTTCTGCACCCTTATATTACACACAGATCTCTGCAGAAATTGATGAGCCTAAAAACCTTAACATTCAAATTGGACACTGTGGCACATGAGTGAGTTGGTACATTTATTAAATGCTTTTGCAAAGTGAATTGCCTCGGGGCACTGGTCTTGTAACATTTGGAGAGTACCCTGTGGAGTCAAGTGCACCAAGTCTTGTCTTTTTGTAATGCGCTCGGATGCTGCGCTATATAAACATATGAATAAATAAAATAAAATAAATAAATGGAGAGAATCAAATGCCTGAGAAAGTGTTCTTTTGGACCTTGGCAGAAGATAGAGAGGGCAGAGGCTTCTCGTAATGCAGCAGGCAATGTACTCCATCTCCTTGCTATCCCCTGGCTGGTGTGCCTTGGCCAAAGTGTGGTGTGGTCTCAGGTGTTAGTCTGTAAGCACGATCCTCGACTGGGAGCCAGTCAGAAATCACATAGGGAAGTCTTCTGCTTAACCTAGTCGCTTAACGGGCTGCTGAATTTTGTACTCTTGCAAGCTTATTAGTCAAGTCAACGCCTTTGGCAGATCATCATACAATGATTTATAGTATTCTAGGCGAACATAAATCATAGCCCCAAATGCTACTGCATTGTGCTCTTTGCAGGCGTGAGGCCTTATTATCTAAGCTCAGCCAGGTTACGTTACATTACAACCATTTTAAACCAAGCCAAATCACCATCACAATAGTCTGTGAGTGACTAGGCTTCTGTGGAAGACGGCATATTGTGCATAAAGAGATACCAGCTGATTAACACCTGATAGTGGATATCAGAAGTGAAAAGAGAAGCCCACATGCCACATCAGTAGAGCTTATATTGCTCACTGCACCATGCTATTTTGTCGCATGCTTACTTAATAAGTCACGGGAGACACTGTGCATATCCCACCTCTCCATCAGCAAAGCAGTGTGTCAAGGCACAGAGATGCACAGTCCACAAATGACATGATATTTCACATTTCCACATTCCCCCAATAGCATCAGAGCCACCAAGGATGTCTTGTATGGCACTGCCAAGTTCCCCATCAGTGTCATTGTCATTGAATGATCACATGTGGCCATCAAGAAAATCATCCAATTTTAATCCAGACGTGGACCTCTTGCTCACTATTCTTAAAGAGGCACAGCTCCTCCCTACTGATGAGGTCCAACCAGACCGAAACATGTGTCTGGGGATGCTGTTGGTACTCTTGTTCAGAGGAGAATTGCCTAGCATTTCGGTGCTGGACTGCCCCAGGGCAGGGCAAAGACTGATATGTTTGGGATATGTCTTCTCTGTGAAAGATAGTGAGCTAAAGACTCTGGGTAAGTCTCTCGTAACCAGGACTAATGGCTGGCAGAGCGACTCCCAGGAACCCCCTTGTTAATTTGCAGTTTCTAGTAGAGTCAGTACCCTATGGACACACTTAGATGAGGAAGGGGGAAGGATTAGCAGCAGGGGCTGAGCAGTAGGTGGTAGACAAGTTTGAAACTTGCTGGGTCAGAGTTGAAGGGGAAGCGGGGGGGTCAAGTAGGAGGGAGTGAAAGGTATGTGGCAGGTGAGTGCCTGTAAGGAGGAGGACCAGTAGATGTCACGTATCAGTACTGGACAGTGGAGAGGGTAGACAGGCATCCCAAATAGTCAGGACACTATGGAGAGAGTGGAGGGCAGCTGGACAGGCGGAGGCTGTATGATGTGTGGCGGGTGAAAGCCTGTGAGAAGGAGGGCCAGTTGAAGTCACAGCAGGTTGAACGCAGTGGGTGGAACGACTGGACTGGACAGTGGAGAGAGTAGACGGGCGTCCCAAGTAGTCAGGAGACTATGGAGAGAGTGTAGGGCAGCTGGGCAGGAGGAGGCTGTGCAGGAGGAAGCTGGGATCCGCCGACGTGTGGGCCAGAATAGAGCTGACGTGGACGAGAGATCAGTCATAGGTAGTAGGCAAGACGGTCCAGGAGCAGAATGGAGTGGCACCTGCCACTGTCAGAGTCCACGGCAAACACACCGAGACGTAGACGTGGGGCCCAAAATGGTGCTGGCCATGGGCAGCTGTAGGCAGTGGAAGAGGCGAGGTCAGTCCAGGTGCTGAAGGTGGAGGCTCCTGCCCTATCAGGTGGGAGCCTACAGCAGACACGTCTTGCATGGGGTGAGGAAGCAGGGTCTCACCCAAAGACAAGATGGTGGCTCTGGGTAGCAGAAGCAGGCCAGAAGACACTGCAGGTGGGGTGCCGCTACAGTTGGAAATTCTGGATCAGGAGCGCAGGCCCCCGGCAGGAGAGAGGTGGAGAGAGGCGCCGGGCCGGAGTGGAAAGTGGAAAGTATGGAAAAGTTTGTCTTGATTGCCATCTTATAGTTGCGCACCTCCCTTCGATTGGCCTCTCGTAGTGCAGGCTGCTAAATGACTGAGACATTTTGTATCATGTGGAGACATTTATCTTGCAATAAATGCTCATGCCGCATTCATGGCATATGGTATTAAGAAACAGACATAGCAACTTTCTTCTGACATTCTCTCTCCCACCTCTTTCATGTGCTCATACCATATTTTATTTGTCAAATGAGCTGATTTATCTAAATATGAGTGAATACTTTCATTATCCTCTCCAGCATCTGTTTTTATTTCGGGAAAAGGGTTTATTAATATCAGAACGTAATGTGGTTCTTGGGCTCTTAATCTGCAAAATAGGAATAATGGGACTGGAGGGGGATGTCCTATTTCATAGTTTCTCGCTGCTTATATTATTTGTAGGAGAATAGTCAAAATCAGAATGCCACAAAAAATTCCACAAGTTATTCTTCGTTTGGTACATCTTTTTCTTGGAGCTACAGCTCTCACCTCTTAGAACATTTCCTTTGTCACTGCTTTAGGTTTGCTACATGACAGTTTTTATCGTTTGAATTGTAAGTCATACATTTATAACAAAAATATCTGGGGGGTATGCAAAGTCCTTTCATAACTGGATCTAACATCCCATTGTAATAAGCTAATGGTTTATGACCATGCCCCAAAATCGTCTTTTGTGTAAGGACTGCTGTCATGACCCCTCCATTTGAATGGGAAATTAAGTAAAATTCTTAACTAAAATTTGTTATCCCTAACACATGAGCTGTACTGATCGCATTTTTTTAATTAATTAAATCCTTCAGTCATGTCTTCCACCTGTGCTTCTTTAAGTGTGTTTAAAAGTGGTCGGATATATGTACTGTAGTCAAAGACCCAAGCCCTGCAGTAACTGCATAGACCTAAAAATTGCTGCATTTGTCTCACTGTGTTCGGCTGCACGGTTCTCATAATAGCTTCTGCTCTTTCAGGGGTCACTGTTTTCCCTTCATGCGATATTAACTGTCCTATGTATAATACTTTTTCTTGACAATACTGTAATTTTTCTTTGTCTACTTTTTACCCTTTTGCTGCGAGTATCGTCATAAGTTTGACAGTCTTCTCTGCATCTCTCTTCTGTCTCACCGCACACTAAAATGTCATCTAAGTATTGAATAGCGGCGCTTTCAAGCTCAAGCTTTTTGTTCCCATCTTTCTCCTCTGCTTAGGAAATTGCACTGTCTTCCTGTTACCAGCTGGATCCTGTTTAAATCTTTGTGACTGGTCCACCGTGCCTTCTATGGCATGGGCGCTGAGTACCTTCAGGCCAAATTTCTTCACTAAGTACCAACCCGGCTGCTGAGATTTCAATCTGCTCTCCTTTTAGCAGTTCCTCGATATCGTCTGCTGCGTAAGGGAGGCCAAATCTTTTCTGTGGTGTCTGCAAGATCTTAGAATGATCTTCCTCTTGCTCTTTGTGCTACTGCGGATCACCTCACCTTCTGCAGACGTCTGAAAACTACTCTTTTTTTAGTATGGATATCCTTGATGAAGTTATGTTATTGTCCTCCTACCATTCGTCAGCGCCAAGATGCCTTTGGGTGTACGTGCGCTTTATTAAGTTCCGCTAACATAAAGTAATCTAGTATGTTTCTGGCAAATTGTTCTATATGAAAAGGAAGTCAAATTCCGTGAGTGTTTGTCTAAGGGAATTGAGAAAAATGCATTTTTCATTTTTCAAATCGACAACAGTAAAATACCTGGCTGTTGACGGGATATTGCATAATATTGTCGCGGGGTTTGGAACCAAAGGAAACTCTGCTTCGACTATATGGTTTAAAGGACAAAGGTCCTGGATAAATCTCCATGACCCCACCTTCGATTACTTGGTAGGAAACACAGCCGTGTTGCACAGCGAATCTAATGGTACCAGAATGTCTTGTTTCATTAGTGCCGATATGGTTTCGAATATCCCCTCATCCACTTCTCTGGACATTGGGTACTGCTTTGCACGTGGCAAAATAGCTGCTGGTTTAAGCGTAATTTTCACTGCTCCTACTCCCCTCAATAGGCCCACGTCATATGGACTTCTAGTCCATAAGATATTTGACACTTTTTCCATGTCTTCCTGAAAAAAAGGCGGCTTCATTTTTACCAACAGCATAAACTGCGGTACCTCTATGCTCTCAACTTTAATCTAATGAAGTGAGACTTATAAAGAATACTAATTCTTCACCTGAATAGTCATCCCTGGATAGTTCCTCATCTGTCAGGTCTGTCAGCCTATATCCTTCATTGAGGGCTATCACTGTCCTCCATACTCTTCCCTCATCGTCTATCCCATGAAGCATCACTCTTTCTTTTCTTAACACTGCTGCTTCTATTTCCAAAGGAATAACTTGCCCTTCCTCACCATCCATGGGAATTTCTGTCCTGAACCCAAATTTATCTGGCAGTCTTATTATTTTACCTTTTTATTTAGGTAACTATGATATTAAAACGTGCACTCCATATAAGAATACTTCCTTGTCTAGAGGGATTCCCCGTAAAGCTTTCCTTCGTGCTAAAGCTAGTATAAATTCCCTCACATTTATAATGTATCCCAGGGTTGAGCACACTATACCTTTGTCAGTAAAAGATATCATCATGTTATGATATGATATGATATGGCATTTATAACGCACCTATACACAAGTGTTTCAAGGCACGACGTGGCAAGGGAGGGTGAACAGGGGAAGACAGATAACGATCCTACTAGGCCAGGTGTCATTCAGATCGCGCAAGTGCATGGGAAGGGGGAAAGGGAAAAGTGCGAGGGTGCAGTGGGAGGGGAAAGTGCAGTACATGGGATAGAAGGGTAGGAATAAATAAACGGCCAGCTAGTGGCAGGTGCAAGGTAAGTGCAGGTAGGGGGACTGTAGGGATACAGAAACAGTCTCCAAGTGCGGGGTAGCCAGGGAGGCAGTGCAGTTGAGCAACTGGCAGGGCCGGGCCTGTGAGCAGAGAGGGAGGCCATGTAACCAGTGCAGTTTCAGCCAGGAATCAGCAGGGGAGAGGAAGAGAGAAAACAGAAGCAAAGAGGAAGGTATTGAGGTGCTTACGGAACCAGAGATGGTTCTCCTCAAGTTTCAGGGAGGCAGGAAGGCTGTTCCAGAGTGAGGCCCCTGCCGAAGAGAGAGATCTACCACCAACTCGTTGCTTGGAGAAGCAACTGACCCTGAGGGAGTTGGAGGCGGATGAGCGAAGAGCTCGGGAAGGAAGATATTTAGGAAGAGAGAGTTGAAGGTATTTCGGCTCCAGCCCCCAGAAGGCCTTGTGGACAATGCAGAGGGTTTTGAATTTAATCCTCGCAGCCACTGGGAGCCAGTGCAGAGATTTCAGTCCTGGAGAGATACTATGCCTGGGCTTGAGGCCAAGGACAAGTCTCGCAGTCCTATTCTGGATAAGTTGCAGAGGGCGGAGAGTAGAGGCAGGCAGATTTAGATAAAGGCTGTTACAATAGTCTAGCATAGAGAGAACCAGGGCTCTGGAGACAGTGAGCCTCTGGGGGAAGGTGAGGAAAGGAAGAATACCTCTGAGGAGGTGCAGATGGTAGTGGGACTTCTTAGAGACATTTGAGATGTGAGGACAGAAGGAGAGTGTGGAGTCGAAGATGACCCCGAGGTTTCTTGCCTTGCAGGTGGGAGCAGGAAGAGGGCCAAGAGAGGCAGGCCAGAGAGCTGCAGGGGAGGAGGGAGTGCATGTGCCAATGAGTAGAATCTCAGTCTTACTGGCATTAAGGCAGAGGTCATTGGCTGCACACCACACCTGGATAGCAGACAGACTGTCACAGATGAGGGAAGGAGAGGAGGAGGCCGAAGGTAGCCTGAAAATGAGCTGGGTATCATCCGCATACCACTGAAAATTGGGGCAGAGAGCGGCGATGCGGTGGGCAAGGAGTGCCAAGTATTGGTTGAACAGCCAGGGAGAGAGGTTAGATCCCTGGGGGGCCCCGCAGGTAGAGAAAAAGATATCGGAGAGGAAGGACCCAAGTTGGACCTGGGAGGGTCGATCGGAGAGGAAGGAAGTCAGCCATGCTAGAGCCTGACCAATGATACCCAGGTTATCACGGAGGCGGTTGAGCAGGATGGCATGGTTGACAGTGTCAAAGGCAGAAGAGAGATCAAGCAAGATGAGGACGCAAGGGGTGTTGGAGTCGAGGTTGGAGAGCAGGTCTTCACGGATGTTCAGGAGAGCAGTTTCTGTGCTTCTGGCAGCTCTGAAGCCAGACTGATGGTCATGGAGGCAACCAACAGATTCAGTGTGGAGATTAAGCTGGGAGATGGCCAGTTTCTCCAGGAGCTTGCCCAGGAAGGGAGTGATGGAGATTGGGCGGTAGTTAGCCGTGCAAGAGGGGTCGGCAGAGAGCTTCTTAAGAAGAGGGTGCACAAGGGAGTGCTTCAGAGGGGATGGGAAGATTCCCGTGGCGAAGGAGTGATTGCAGAAATCAGCCAGGGCAGGAGCCAGGGCGTCAATGTGGTCCTTGATGGTTTTGGACGAACAGGGGTGAACCTGTTTCGACGAGACTTTCATAGATCGGACTTGTCTAGAAACATTGTCTGCGGAGAAAAGGGGAAAGGCAGAGAAGGATGAAGGAGGGGTGGCTGCAGAAGGGCCAGAGGAGGAGCAGGCGATAGGGGGAGGGAGGCGATAGGAGGAGAATGAGGATAGGATGTCCTGAGTTTTAGAAATGAAGTGAGAAGCCAGAGCCGTGCAGAGGGCCTGGGGGGGACAGGAGAGGTAGAGACTGCGGTGAGATTGGCCAGATCCTTGCAGATTTTAAAGAGTTCAGCCGAGTTGTTTGATGCTGCAGAGATGCAGGCTTGGATATGAGCTCTCTTCTTGGTGAGGACGGAGAGCCGGTATTGCCTCTGTAGCAGGCGGCAGACCAGTTTGTCAGAGGATGAACATGAAAGACACCATTTCCTCTAGGCCGCCCTGCACTTGCGTTTTAGGGTGACGAGGTCTGAGTCGTACCAAGAGTTACACTTGGCTTTGGGCTTCAGGCGGATTCTCATGACAGGGGCAAGGATATCAAGAGTATCAGATATGGAAGAGCGGAGCGTGGAGAGGGCTGCGTCAGGGTGAAAGTCAGCCAAAGGGGGAGGAGGGAGTGAGAATGTGGAAGCGAAAGCCTCAACTGAAACGCGCTTCATGGGTCGGATGACCGAGAAGGTGGGTGGCAGTGATGGAGGTGGCTTGGCCTAGGGGGTGGGGAGGGTGAGGTTGGAGGGTAGGAGAAAGTGATCACTCCAGGAGAGAGGAGTGGAGAGGGGGACAGAGAGGGGGAGGTCTGAGGAGATCAGAGCATCGAGAGTGTGCCCTGCAAAATGAGTCGGGCCTGAGGGGGATGTTACGTTTTGTCATTAGATCATGTCCTAATATATTCACTGGTGTCTATTTAGAATGTAGCAATGACATAGACATGTCGTGTTCCCCTATAGAAATAGGTAATTCATCTGTATATCGAACTAAAGTAGTCGCGCCAGTAAATCCCTGAGCATTCATGGCAATGCCTGACATTGAAAGTTTCCCTCACGGACACATGAGTCGCTCCTTTATCCACAAAAAGTGAGTACGTCTTGCCTCCTATCATCACCTTAACCCTTGGTTCCTCTGGGGGACTGGTGTTACACATAGTACTGAACACATCAGGTCGTCCTGTGGGCTGTCCTATAGTGGGTATAAATTCATCCCTGTGCCTGTGAAAGGACTTCCTCCAACCACAGTCACGCTCCCTAGTTTAGGTTTGACTACCTGTGTAGGTCCCGTGTGCATCTGCCATTGTGATGCACCTGTCTGTTGCATTGGGATTTATTGTATCTGTTGAGTGGGTGCCTGTTGCATTTGCATGGGTGCTTACAGTTACTGCCCGTGAAATGATTGTGTTTGCACTGGTATTTGTTGAAACTGCTGTGGTTGTGGCGCGTATGCCTGATATCACGTGTGATCTTGGGCATAATATCCTTGTGAATATGTGTTATATTTTGGAGCATTCCCATCCGCCCGCTTGAAGATTGCCAATTCTGCTATGGTATGGCTGCTCAACCTCTTCATGCTCTAGCCTTGTGCCCTGGTTTTCTAAAGTCCAACATATTAATGATTGTCCACCATTAAATCCTCCACTTCCGTGAGGATTTTGAAATCCTCCTCGTACTCCTCCTTAAGGCCTATTCCCTCTGCCTCTTTGCACATAAATAATTCACATTCTGATCTGGAAATGCCTTCAGTCTGCTCACATAGGGCGGGGACACATCCCCTGTACTGAACTATCGTACTTGTGGTTGTTCATATGTGCCTTTTTCTCGTGACTCCTTATTTTGTTTCCTTTGCTCGTCTGATATCATTATACCACAACTCGTATGGCTATTGTCCTCTTCCGCATCCTCAAGATCTACCCCACTTAAGGATATAGTCCTATGTTTGCTTATTCTGACATCATCTAAGCTCCCTCCTGTTCCCCTAAAGGATGCTGTTTGTTCGCCCTGTTGAATTCTGTACCCTTCCTTTTCCCTCATTTGTCCATGTATTCTCCCCATTCTTGTTCCTATACTTTCTGTATCTTCTTCTCTCCTTGTTGGCATATATAATGGTTCTTGCCATCCCCTACGAGACGGTTGCAATCCTCTCTCTTCTTCGGTTCGCTATTGAGTTTCTATAGGTATTATGCTTCTTTAAATCCCCTGCTTCCATTCATTTCTTCCTCCCTTCTCCTAATTCCCCTTGATTCCTCTTCCTCGCACCTTCTTTGTCACCTACGTGCTTTCAATCTTTGGGATTTTTCTTCTTCTCGTTTCTTCTATTCTAACCTCTCCTTCTCCCTTTTCACCTCATGCTTCCTTAGCTCTTCCCTTTGTTTACGTGACTCCTTATTTTGTTTCCTTTGCTCGTCTGATATCATTATACCACAACTCGTATGGCTATTGTCCTCTTCCGCATCCTCAAGATCTACCCCACTTAAGGATATAGTCCTATGTTTGCTTATTCTGACATCATCTAAGCTCCCTCCTGTTCCCCTAAAGGATGCTGTTTGTTCGCCCTGTTGAATTCTGTACCCTTCCTTTTCCCTCATTTGTCCATGTATTCTCCCCATTCTTGTTCCTATACTTTCTGTATCTTCTTCTCTCCTTGTTGGCATATATAATGGTTCTTGCCATCCCCTACGAGACGGTTGCAATCCTCTCTCTTCTTCGGTTCGCTATTGAGTTTCTATAGGTATTATGCTTCTTTAAATCCCCTGCTTCCATTCATTTCTTCCTCCCTTCTCCTAATTCCCCTTGATTCCTCTTCCTCGCACCTTCTTTGTCACCTACGTGCTTTCAATCTTTGGGATTTTTCTTCTTCTCGTTTCTTCTATTCTAACCTCTCCTTCTCCCTTTTCACCTCATGCTTCCTTAGCTCTTCCCTTTGTTTACATTCCCTGTCTCTCTCCTGTTTATATGACCTTTCTTCTTCCTTCTCTTTTACTTTTCTATCTTTTTCTTCACTTTCCTCTCTTTCTCAAACTCTACCAATACCTTTGTCACCTAACTTGAGGAGTATTTGTCCTCTCATCCATTCCTTCTGTACTATTTTTGTACCCTTAGCTATATCTATTATTCTCTTTTGTTTCTCTGCCTCTTCTTCTATCTCTATCTGTTTATGCTGTCTATCTATCTTCTCATCACGCTGTTTACTTTCATTGCGTGTCTGTATATATTTACGTTCTCTACTTTTGCTCTCTTCTGTCTCTTCACTAGTATAGGCAGGGGGGTTATATGGTGGATTAATATACCCTGCTGTTGCTTTCAATTCCTTTAAAGGGTAAAACCCTTCCTCTTTATTCTCTATGTCTTTTTTCTCAGAAAGGAAAAGAGGAGCTGAAGGTGTTATGTCTTCCCCTTTATGCTGACTAAGCATCCACGCCTTACACACTGGATCTTCTTTCTCATTGTGATACATTTTTCAGAGCTCTAATACTGCCAATCTCTTGTCTTGCTTCTTTCTCTTATGCGTGGCATGCAAATATGTTGTCAAATTTCGTAATCCTATATTTGATAATAACCTCCTGGAGGCCAGACCAGCCGTCCAGAGCAGAACCCGCGAGCAGACCAAGATGGTAGCAATGGTGCCGTTATGAACGGTACCGCTGCTACCATCCTCCCCATTCCCATTGAGGCCTATGGGTTGGAATGGCCCGGCAAGTCCCCATTTGCGGGACCCTCAGACGGACCTGAGTTTGGTGGTAGCCATGCCCTTATTAAGGGCATGGCTACCTCCAAACTCGTAATGAGGCCCATTATCTTTTATGCAATCATATTATACCCTTTTTTATATGTGCACTTGTAATATATATATAAATATCCCCATTTACATATGTCTTTTCCCACTACCTTAGTGGGTGTATTCTCCTCTCTTTTTATTTACCCCTTCTGGGGGTTTGACACTCACTCTTCTACCTTGCTCTGCCAGTAGGAATCCTTATTGTTCTGCTATAGACCTATAGTGTGTTCCCTTCCCGTCTCTCTTGAGCCCATGAATTGGAGGTATCCTTATCTCTTCTCTTAATATAATCCCCATAAATCCAGTTACTTTCTATACTGTTTGTTTAGAACATAACATATTTACAATCCCTCCCCCCATATGCTTTTACCAACTACAATGGTCTACTTGCGCCTGGTCCTCAGCTCAATTGCCCCGGCATCGACTCTCCCGTAATCAACCAGTTTGCCTTTAGTCCACCGGGCACCTTTGGGGACCGAACAGGAATCTCTTCAAAGGGGGACCTGCCGACCATATGTCAGTTACGTGACTTTAGTTTTAGAGCCCCGCCCACCGCAGGGGACTCTGCGCTCGTCTGGCTTATGGCAGGAGCCATCCATTCTCTGGAAATCTAGGTCTGGGTTCTAGGTCGATTTGACCAGAACCATCCTCTTCTCCCAAATGTGATTTAGCTCCTTGAAGCATTTGTTGTTCTAGATGGAATTACCAAAAATTACTTCTGACCCAATAACCGGACAGACTCAAAAGAGATGGTAAAATACTGCTTTAATCTCAAGAAGTAAAGCAGGGCGAATAAACACTCAATTCAACTCATGCAGGATCACACTGTTAACAGTCATGCATAGTTTATATAATGCTAGATACGTCACCTATAGCGTCATCCTATGTGGCAACTTCAAAAACCTATCGAGGGGTGGGATTGAATTAGGGGATCATCTCTACAAATAGAAAATGTACGTGATAGCCCCTGATTGGTGGTCTCTTTTCTGTGAGACACACCCTGGGCTACTTCTAATCACATGGTATAAGGTAATCGTCACAGCAGAAAATGTGGCAGCGGACTAATATTTTGCAACATTGTATGAAAAGGTGCATGGCAGGCTATTCTAATTGGTTGGCAACCCAAATCCAACCATGGACATTCAGCTTGTTAGCAGCATGTACATAGAAACAAAATCCAGGTGGTTGGAGATGGGTCAGCTCTTCCTTTGTTTCCAACTAAGCCACCCTCTTTCATAGGTAGGCCTCATGCCAGTGTCATCTGTTTGAAGGTGTCCTTGCCAGTCTGCACAGTCTCAGGACATCCGGGGGAGTGTTGGTACACTGCTATCTTAGCTCCAGGCCTAATGAATAGCCCTTGTTTGCAAGCTCTTCACCACGTGTTGCAAGACCAGGAATTTGGCCATATCGATGGTGCTTTTAACCTTATTTGATTCAGCTTTGGTTGGGTGCAGTTCTCCTTTTGTGCTTTAGAGACTTGCTCACTCTATCCAATATTGACTTCATACCTTTTAATCATCCAATATTTGGCATCAGTAAATGTTTCTGTTCCTCCGAATCTTTAGAAAATATGTCCTTGCGCAGGGTCTACTTGTAGACTCCCTTCATGCTTTTTCTTCATCTCTCGAAATAGCTTCCTTGGTTCACAGCCAATGTACTACCCTATTTCGCAAGGAAAACAGCTTCTGCATTGTCTCTCCACGTTCAAGATCCTGGGCACATATTTTTGAGGTAACTGGGTTGATTGATATGAGCCGTCATCCATCTTGTTCTGATGGTCGTCCTAAACGTTGAATATATATATACCTCTCATAAGCAAGCTTCTATGTATTCTTTCTACGTTGCGATTCAGCTTATTTACAGTTATTGACCAGGGGGTCACATCACTCGTCTTTGTATTCATAAATGCTGCAGTATCTTCATATCGTTTCAGCATAGGGTCATAAATCTTCTTTCCGACATTCTTTTGCTGTTATATGACTTTGTTCAATGTATATCAATGTCACGCACCATTTTATTAATGGCTGCTTTTCAACAACTCAGCAAGGGACATCCTTCTTGGTAGGTTTCCTCCACTGTTTCAATGTGAGGGTATCTTCTGAATGGCTGCCTGAGTGCATATCATTTTTCATACAATCGACGTGGTATAGACATGTTGCATAAACTTGTACATGGGTTCCCAATTGTAGCTCCTTGTCTGTTACTCCAATAGGGTACGGCTAAAGGAGCGTTGACTAGGGAGAATGCATCCAGTTGCTCCTCTACACTACTACAACTGGAAAGGAGACAGCAGTGGCTACAAGTTGGAGAGCAGGTCTTCACGGATGTTCAGGAGAGCAGTTTCTGTGCTTCTGGCTGCTCTGAAGCCAGACTGATGGTCATGGAGGCAACCAACAGATTCAGTCTGGAGAATAAGCTGGGAGATGGCCAGTTTCTCCAGGAGCTTGCCCAGGAAGGGAGTGATGGAGATTGGGCGGTAGTTAGCCGTGCAAGAGGGGTCGGCAGAGAGCTTCTTAAGAAGAGGGTGCACAAGGGAGTGCTTCAGAGGGGATGGGAAGATTCCCGTGGCGAAGGAGTGATTGCAGAAATCAGCCAGGGCAGGAGCCAAGGTGTCAATGTGGTCCTTGATGGTTTTGGAAGAACAGGGGTGAACCTGTTTCGACGAGACTTTCATAGATCAGACTTGTCTAGAAACATTGTCTGCGGAGAAAAGGGGAAAGGCAGAGAAGGATGAAGGAGGGGTGGCGGCAGAAGGGCCAGAGGAGGAGCAGGCGATAGGGGGAGGGAGGCGATAGGAGGAGAATGAGGACAGGATGTCCTGAGTTTTAGAAATGAAGTGAGAAGCCAGAGCCGTGCAGAGGGCCTGGGGGGGACAGGAGAGGTATAGACTGCGGTGAGGTTGGCCAAATCCTTGCAGATTTTAAAGAGTTCAGCCGAGTTGTTTGATGCTGCAGAGATGCAGGCTTGGATATGAGCTCTCTTCTTGGTGAGGACGGAGAGCCGGCATTGCCTCTGTAGCAGGTGGCAGGCCAGTTTGTCAGAGGATGAACATGAAGGACACCATTTCCTCTAGGCCGCCCTGCACTTGCGTTTTAGGGTGACGAGGTCTGAGTCGTACCAAGAGTTACACTTGGCTTTGGGCTTCAGACGGATTCTCATGACAGGGGCAAGGATATCAAGAGTATCAGATATGGAAGAGCGGAGCGTGGAGAGGGCTGTGTCAGGGTGAAAGTCAGCCAAAGGGGGAGGAGGGAGTGAGAATGTGGAAGCGAAAGCCTCAACTGACACGCGCTTCATGGGTCGGATGACCGAGAAGGTGGGTGGCAGTGATGGAGGTGGCTTGGCTTGGGGGGTGGGGATGGTGAGGTGGGAGGGTAGGAGAAAGTGATCACTCCAGGAGAGAGGAGTGGAGAGGGGGACAGAGAGGGGGAGGTCTGAGGAGATCAAAGCATCGAGAGTGTGCCCTGCAGAATGAGTCGGGCCTGAGGGGGATGTTACGTTTTGTCATTAGATCATGTCCTAATATATTCACTGGTGTCTATTTAGAATGTAGCAATGACATAGACATGTCGTGTTCCCCTATAGAAATAGGTAATTCATCTGTATATCGAACTAAAGTAGTCGCGCCAGTAAATCCCTGAGCATTCATGGCAATGCCTGACATTGAAAGTTTCCCTCACGGACACATGAATGAGTCGCTCCTTTATCCACAAAAAGTGAGTACGTCTTGCCTCCTATCATCACCTTAACCCTTGGTTCCTCTTGGGGGACTGGTGTTACACATAGTACTGAACACATCAGGTCGTCCTGTGGGCTGTCCTATAGTGAGTATAAATTCATCCCTGTGCTTTGGTTCCTCCAACCACAGTCACGCTCCCTAGTTTAGGTTTGACTACCTCCCGTGTGCATCTGCCATTGTGATGCACCTGTCTGTTGCATATTGTATCTTTTGAGTGGGTGCCTGTTGCATTTGCATGGGTGCTTACAGTTACTGCCCGTGAAATGATTGTGTTTGCACTGGTATTTGTTGAAACTGCAGTGGTTGTGGCGCGTATGCCTGATATCACGTGTGATCTTGGGCATAATATCCTTGTGAATGTGTGTTATATTTTGGAGCATTCCCATCCGCCCGCTTGAAGATTGCCAATTCTGCTATGGTATGGCTGCTCAACCTCTTCATGCTCTAGCCTTGTGCCCTGGTTTTCTAAAGTCCAACATATTAATGATTGTCCACCATTAAATCCTCCACTTCCGTGAGGATTTTGAAATCCTCCTCGTACTCCTCCTTAAGGCCTATTCCCTCTGCCTCTTTGCACATAAATAATTCACATTCTGATCTTGGGGATTGCCTATATTATTTTGCTGTGGGCATTGTACTATTTGCGCCCTGCTTACCTCATTGCTTGTCAACACTGCTCCCTCTAGTACATACTTTGATAACTCTTTCTGCACCAACTTTGCCTCTTCTTGCTTTCTTCCCTCAGCTTTTTTCTTATCTTTTTCTTTTAGTACTCTGCAATAATGCATGATTGCCAATTGTATCTCTGGCCATGGTTTTGCTTCCATTCCCACCTGTTTCTTTAACTGCCGCTGTACTTGTTCTGGCAGTCGCTGACATAATGTATGGTAATATAATGCTATAGTTTTATCCCACGGTTCACAGGTCGCTGCACTCCATTTGTCTTGAATATACTGAATAAAAGCAATGGGCTCTTCATCCTCCCTCATCTTCCTAGTAAATATCGCCCCAATATCCAATCTTAATGGACATTGTACTCTATGTGCTTGCCATAGGTCTGCTCTGCAGTTATTAAATGGTCCTCCATCATGCACTGTGTTTTGTGCAGTTACATTTGGGTACCCTGCTATTTTCCAAATGCCATCAGATCTTTCCCCTAGAATTGGTGACAACAGGACTTTTATATCACCTATAGCTAACGTCATTCCTGACCTTTTCTCAAATTTCTTAAACTATTTTCCTGCGCTGGAAGTCAAACTCGGCAGTGTGCATTTCAAATTATGGTATATATTGTGGTCAAACCCTTCCTTTCTCTAATAGTGGGAATTGCAAAAACCCTGATCCTTTATCATACCTACCCACGCTCCTTGTCTTCCAGGCAGCATTATCATTGCCTGCTTGTTTTCTCCCTGGAAATGCCTTCAGTCTGCTCACATAGGGCGGGGACACATCCCCTGTACTGAACTATCGTACTTGTGGTTGTTCATATGTGCCTTTTTCTCGTGACTCCTTATTTTGTTTCCTTTGCTCGTCTGATATCATTATACCACAACTTGTATGGCTATTGTCCTCTTCCACATCCTCAAGATCTACCCCACTTAAGGATATAGTCCTATGTTTGCTTATTCTGACATCATCTAAGCTCCCTCCTGTTCCCCTAAAGGATGCTGTTTGTTCGCCCTGTTGAATTCTGTACCCTTCCTTTTCCCTCATTTGTCTATGTATTCTCCCCATTCTTGTTCCTATACTTTCTGTATCTTCTTCTCTCCTTGTTGGCATATATAATGGTTCTTGCCATCCCCTACGAGACGGTTGCGATCCTCTCTCTTCTTCGGTGCGCTATTGAGTTTCTATAGGTATTATGCTTCTTTAAATCCCCTGCTTCCATTCATTTCTTCCTCCCTTCTCCTAATTCCCCTTGATTCCTCTTCCTCGCACCTTCTTTATCACCTACGTGCTTTCAATCTTTGGGATTTTTCTTCTTCTCGTTTCTTCTATTCTAACCTCTCCTTCTCCCTTTTCACCTCATGCTTCCTTAGCTCTTCCCTTGGTTTACATTCCCTGTCTCTCTCCTGTTTATATGACCTTTCTTCTTCCTTCTCTTTCACTTTTCTATCTTTTTCTTCACTTTCCTCTCTTTCTCAAACTCTACCAATACCTTTGTCATCTAACTTAAGGAGTATTTGTCCTCCCATCCATTCCTTCTGTACTATTTTTGTACCCTTAGCTATATCTATTATTCTCCTTCGTTTCTCTGCCTCTTATTCTATCTCTATCTGTTTATGCTGTCTATCTATCTTCTCATCACGCTGTTTACTTTCATTGCGTGTCTGTATATATTTACGTTCTCTACTTTTGCTCTCTTCTGTCTCTTCACTAGTATAGGCAGGGGGGTTATATGGTGGATTAATATACCCTGCTGTTGCTTTCAATTCCTTTAAAGGGTAAAAACCTTCCTCTTTATTCTCTATGTCTTGTTTCTCAGAAAGGAAAAGAGGAGCTGAAGGTGTTATGTCTTCCCCTTTATGCTGACTAAGCATACACGCCTTACACACTGGATCTTCTTTCTCATTGTGATACATTTTTCAGAGCTCTAATACTGCCAATCTCTTGTCTTGCTTCTTTCTCTTATGCGTGGCATGCTAATATGTTGTCAAATTTCGTAATCCTATATTTGATAATGAACCTCCTGGAGGCCAGACCAGCCGTCCAGAGCAGAACCCGCGAGCAGACCAAGATGGTAGCAATGGTGCCATTATGAACGGTACCGCTGCTACCATCCTCCCCATTCCCATTGAGGCCTATGGGTTGGAATGGCCCGGCAAGTCCCCATTTGCGGGACCCTCAGACGGACCTGAGTTTGGAGGTAGCCATGCCCTTATCTTGGCTGAGCCATTTTTCTCCTTATTTTTCCATAGGCCCTTCATTGTTCTGCCCAGTCCAGCTTTGCTAACTCCTCTGCCATTATACCATGTTTCTCAAACTCAACTTGTCTCCCATCGAAGGTACTGAAAAAGCTCTCCACCTTATCTATCATCCATCTTCTGTCCCTGATAATGCCTCCTCTCATCATCGGTTCTCCATAACCCTCAATGTCTCCCACCTCTATGGCCATGCTGCCTGCAGCTGTGGCCTCTTTGCCCTGCTGGCCCACAACACTCCTGCCTATCAAGGTGGGGCTATAAAGAAATGGTGACTGTAGCACCGTAGTCCATATTTGTGCCTGTTGACTCAGGCAATAGTAAAACACTCTGACAGACTCCTGTCAGGGCAGAGAGATCAACAGACTAAAAGGCAGCTTATCAGGTTCAAAGGCTTTTATTTAAACAGAAAATGTTTATTAGGGTTAACTGAGGTTATCAAATGAGAGTTCAACAGACCAAAACAAGTTAATCTTCACTGTAGGACCACGGTCCTCAGTCCTTCTCCATGTCCCTTAGACTCAGCCTTCCTGGTAGTATAATAGACAGTTGCTCAGTCTTTTGGATTTTAAATGCCCCACATTTCTCTTATGGCTGTTATAGTTGCACACTCAGCTTTCATAGATAATGTCATGATGTTGCACTTTACCTTCAGGAAATACCTGAGCCTCCACCCCTTGTGCTTTGGGTTATATATACAGTGGCCAAGCGTCAGGCTCTTTGAGATGCTTTGCAGAATCGTGGTAGCCCTGGGGTTGTTAGCCCCCAAACCCCCATCACAGGCTCTCGGAGACATTTGGTAGTACTCCCGCACCAAGCTAGGAGTCTCTCCATGGTCTTAGATGTCAACAAGCTCTGTCTTGCTTTGCTTCACTCTCTCTAGCCACCTCCTCCTCTTTATCACTTTCACTCTCATCCTCTAACTTTCACCTCTTCATCTTGCCTGTTACCCTCTTCCTTTCCTCCTCTATGATCCGTAATGCTCTATAATTCTCCTTCCTCACCCATTCTTCTTCTCTTAACTTTCTCTCTCCCTTGTCTTCTCCTACTTTCTTCCGCCTCTCTCCACACACCCCAGCTATTTCACCTTTTCTTTGCCTCCTCTGCTTCTCCGCTCTAATTTTCTTTTCCTCCTATCTCTGTTGCTCTCCCTCTTGCTTCCTGCTACCTGTAGTAGTTTTGTAGCGTTTCCTCTACACCACATGGCTGCTACTACACTTTTCTGCCTCCTTTATTCCTCCTCACTCGTGTTTTTACACCTCTTCCTCATCTGCTGTTCTCTCTTTGTAATATATTCTCTTCCTCCTCTATACTCCTTTCCATCTCTTACACCTTCTCTCCACCTTCTCCTTGATCCACCCACCTCCTCCAAATGGCTCCCTTTGCCTTTGTAGTCTCCTTGCTTTATTTGATGTCTCACCTCCTCTTCTCTCTGATGGTCCCTACTCCATTTTGCTCCTCTCCTTTTCCTTCCTTCTACAACTGTCCTCCTTCCTGCTCTGCCACACACTGCTCATTACCTCTCTCCTCCATCTACAAACTCCTGCACTTATCCTTTTTCACCCCCACTTTTTCCTCAAGCTGCGTAACACATGATCTGCTTAACTGATTATCACGTATGAGTGGGCGCTGTGATTGGCATTTGCTCTGATGGACGCACAACTCATTTGTTGGCAGTCTGAAAGGGGGGCCCAACGTGGGTCCTCTCAGCAAAGGTTACGTTAAGCACAGGTACCATCTTGGATTCACATGGCTTCAAGCTATTTTTGCTGGCCGTCAGTTTTCCGTTCCTTGTTCTTTCACACATCGATAAGCATGTCTGTCTGTGGTGCATGTGTGTTTTTGTAAGGTCTGTTTGATCGGGCGCGCAATCGGGTGCAATAACTGCAATTGTTGACTTCTGGCATTCATCACAACATGCCTCCAGATTCAGGTCCAAGCTCCACGAACACCCACAAGAGCAGATCTACACACCGCAGAGGCAAAATATCAAATTTTCTGCTGAGAGTTACACAGCCTGAACATCATACAATGAATACCACATTTGTTCTCTGTGAAGCCCATACCATGTCCTCTCATGAACCTCTAGAAACCTTTGGGAAGTTTCTGTTTTAAGAGGAATCCTGAACACTCGTTTATGTAGAGAGTCAGAAGAAGGAGATAGACCATATTTTTCCATTCTTAGGTTGGTTTTATTTAAATAATATGAAAACTGCTGCATTTTCCCAAAACCATGAGTTTCCC
Source organism: Ambystoma mexicanum (assembly GCF_040938575.1). Lineage (NCBI taxonomy): Eukaryota > Metazoa > Chordata > Amphibia > Caudata > Ambystomatidae > Ambystoma > Ambystoma mexicanum. The sequence goes on along the minus strand of NC_090926.1, from coordinate 1,037,051,431 downwards.
TACCTATCAAAGCTAACTGGGGTTGGTGTATTGGTGTAATGCCTGCATCACTCGCCCACCTCGCCATTTTCCTCTTTCCTCCCTGCACCTCTCAGATAAGACGCTCCCACGCGTCAAGGATCTCCAATCTTATCTATCCCCTTTGCTCACCCCACAAGACCTGCTACTCTCCCACACCTACTACTACTCTTTCACTTGGCCTCTGGAATGCACAATCCCTCTGCAACAAGTCTTCTTACATCACTGACCACATTGACTCTTATCACCCTCAACTTTCTCTTCTTACTATTACAGAACCCGGATCTCTTATCATGACTCTGCTCCACTAGCAGTTATCCACACTGACTTTGCTACCATCTCCCAATCTCCCTAGCTGCTGGGATGGGCTCCGGTGTGTTATTCCTTATTAATAAGGCCCTCAACACTGCTCCTCTCCCCCAGTTTGACACCAACTCTTCCTCTTTTGAATATGTCACTGTTCAACTCCTTCCTCGTAAACCTCTTAATGTTCTGCCTCTGTATCGACACCCTGATCCCCTCAACTCCTTCTTCCCTGATCGTTCCCCTTGAGTCACTTTCTACCGACATCTTAATTTCCATGCTGGAGGACTTTACCCTCCCCAAGCCCTCTGCAGTCACCTCTGGTAGAAACTATCTTGTCCTTATATTCCTCCGCTCCTCTGACTTCTATGTTAACCAATCACCCTCTGATCAGTCAACATCTCTGTCCCTCCACCTTCTACTCCTCACCTCCCTTCTTCAATGACTAAAAGGAAATTCAGGCACGACTCTCTTGCCTCTTGATGTGAGAACCTCTCTCTGGTCTCTTTCCCTATCCATGCCCTCTTCCATTGACCATGTTTTACTTTGCACTTATGACTCCATTTGCTCAACACTATCCTGCTCACACATTGACACCTTCCCACACCCTTCATTGTGCTTATTTTCATTTTTTCTATGAACCTATGATTCCATTTGATCAACACTATCAGTCACTCCTTCCCATCCCCTTCCCAAGCTTTTTTATCACCTCTGAAATGTAGACCCCCAAAACAAACATGCTCTGCTAACTACAACGTTGGTGCGAATTACAGACACCTACAAAATCCCCTTGCCTAGTATCTGCATTGGACTCTGCCAAATCCTCCTACTTCACAACCCTAAGCTCCGCCCTTTGTAATTACACCCACAAACATTCAGCTATGCTACAACATTTGCTCACACCTTCCGAACCAATATCCATCGCCTCCTCCCTTTCTGCTAATGGCTTTGCTCACTACTTTCCCTCTACAATCTCTGTTATAAGTAGGTAGAAGTGGGGGAGGACCTGGATAGGTTGCAGAGAGTGTGGGTAGCAAAGGTGAGGACTTCGTCTTAGGGGGGGGGAAGGAGTAGTAAGACGGCCAGGGAATAAGCTGGAGCAGTAATCAAGTTTGCGGAGCATGAGAGTGGAGATTAGTGTTTTTGTAGCAATAAGGTGATAGTGAAAGCCAAAGGATGAAATAAGCCTTACTAGGGCAGAGGTATAGGGGGTAAAGCAGAGGCCCAAGGACTGATCCTTGGGGGCAGCGAGAGGGAGAGCGGTGGGGTGAGAGGTTTACAAGTTTTAAGAGATACATCAACCTGTGACCTAGCTGAAACCTGTACTCCACATAAGTGTCTTGGACTCTGCACATAAACGCGCCTGCGGCCTGCTGGGGCCCAGCCATCAAATTCCCTTCATTTTCCAAAAATGTCTTTCTTTTCAATAGTAGCAGCAACCCCTTTCAGATATCCACAAACATCTTTCCTCCCAGAGCAAATAGTAAGTCCTCTATTTTAATTAGATGGGGCTTTCTTACCATCAGGCTGTAGGGGCTTGCAAGGTAATTGGAAAGGCGTGGGTTCCCTCCCTACCGACAGGGGGCACCTGCCTGACTCTGGCAGTTCTGGGGTACTGGAGGGAGTCTGTATGTATCCCTGGGGATACCTTATGGCACAGCATTATGGGCTTCCCTTTCCAAATATTCTACACCCTCTAGGGCCTGTCAATTGCTCCTTTGTCAATTTGTCTCCCTTAGAGTCATTCTTGAGGTTTGTCTCCTTCATAGTGCGGAAAGTTCTTGTTGGCCAGGATTCATTCAGCTTCTTGGAAGGGACCATACACCTAAAACAGGTGATGTGCTGCAGAGCTTGGGGGATTTGTATTTTGTATTTCTATTTATTTATTTATTTATATAGTGCCTTAATCCAAAGCGCTTAACATAGCAAAACGTATAAACGGTACAATAGTAAAATAAATTGAGCTTGACATAGGGAGCTTGGGATCAGCCCTGCTGGATCAGATGTAGTTTCAGCAACTTGCAAAATAAGGAGTAGGTGGTGCTAGAGCGTAGAGAAAGAGGAAGAAGATTCCAGTGCAGGGGGGGGCAAGGTTAGCAAGTGTACGAAAGCGTGATTGGGCACAAGGAGGGGCTGGATCTACAAGACGTAACTAAGAACTTGAATGAAGGGAGCGGGAAGGAGTGTATACTGAGACCTGTCAGAAAAGGTAATCAGGAGTAAGACCATAAAGTGATTTAAATACCAAGCAAAGAAAATTTAATTTAAGCTGTGCATCGAAAGGAAGCCAGCCCAAAGTGAGAAGAGCAGAGGATACTGATTCACGCGAGGTCAAACAAAAGAGTACCCAAATAGCAACATTGAAAACGGATTTTAGAGGAGCAAGTTGAGAGGCTGGGAGACCAAAGAGTGTAGTGGAACAACAGAAGAGACGTGCGTCAAAAGTTAAGAGAGAGCGGACATTTGAAATATTGGATCGATGATAGCGCCAGGCTTGAGAAGAGATAGAAATGTGATGTTTAAATGATAGAGCAGAGTCAAAGTAGAGTCCCAAATTGCGAGCAGTAGATACAAAGAAAAGTTGAGAAGGAGGAAAAGAAACAAATGGAGGAGGAATAGGAGAGGAAATAGTAGTAGAGTAAAAAGAGTACTTCTGTTTTTGTCGTATTAAGTGTGAGGTAGTGGGAGGACATCCATGATTTGATGGCCATTAGGCATGCAGACAGCTGGGCATGAATATCAGATGAGAAGGAGTAAAGAGACAGAAAGAGCTTGGTGTCGGCAGCATAGAAGTGGTGAGATAGACCATAAGAAGAAATAACTTTGGCAAGAGGAGAAGTATAAAGAGAAAAAAGAAAAGGCCCTAAGACTGACCCTTATGGGACACCATGAGCGAGAGGATGGGAGTCAGATATTGTCCACACCAAGAAACAGAAAATGTCTGTTGTGACTGGTAAGATTTAAACCAGGAAGAACAGAACCAGAGAAACCAATGGGAGACAGAGAAGCTAGCGGAAGTGACTGATCAACAGTATCAAAGGCGGCAGAAAGGTCTAATAAAATGAGAATAGAAGAATGTTTGGAGTAGCGGTTCGTAAGGAGCATTTTAGGACTGAAAGAAGAGAGGGTTTGGTTGAGTGTATCGGTCGGAAACCAGATTGAAAACGAGGAAGAAAAGAGTTATTGAGACAAATGAAGAGACTTGTAGATAGACAAGACGTTCAAGTAACTTGGATAGATACGGAAGAAGAGAAATAGGACAAAAGGTAGAAACAGGAGAGGGATCGGCAAAGGGTGCCATTAAAATAGGAATGATGGAAGCATGTTTGAAGGAGGAAGGGAAAGTTGACGTTAAGAGACAAATATTAAAGACAGATGCAAGATAAGGTTGAAGAGAGGGATAGACCTTGGAGATAAGGACCAATGGAATGGGATCAGTGAGTGCAGCAGTGGGATGGGCACAAGTCATCAGAAGAGAGATGTCTTAATTTGTAATGGTAGAGAAATGAGAAATAGAGGTAGAGGAAGAGTAGATTAAAAGGATGATGTTGGTGTAGGAGACAAAGAATAATCAATAGCAAGGCGGAGAGAGGCCACCTTGGTGGAGAAAAAGGAAGCAATATCAGAGGCAGATAGAAAAGAATTAAGCGAAGGGTCCAGAGGTGGAGGAGAGATAAAATGAGAAAGAGTTTGAAAGAGGCGTCATGGGTGAGCTGACTGGGCATGAAGGATATCCGAGAAATAATATTGTTTAGCGTCTAGAAGACAGTCATCATATGAGATATGATATGATGAATAGGAATTAAAGTTGTCCTCATGTTTGTAGTGAAGCCATCGCCTCTCCAGTCGTCGTAAAACACGCTGCATTGATTGGAGGTGGGCGGAAAGCCATGGTTGAGAAGGTCTACGGGATGGATGAAAAGAAGAGGCAGGAGAAAGAGTATCAAGGGATGAAGAAAGTTAAGAAAAACGGCAGAGGCTGCATCATCTGCTGATGAGCCGAGAAAGTAGAATAAGATGGTAGGATAGTGGTACAGGTAGAGACAAATAATGGGGTTTTGAAATTCAGCAAGTCTCGTTGCGGGATCTTCTGTATGCCCTGTCTGGGCCTGCATCATAGATCAGAGGGCAGCCACGGGACTCCAAAGTCACCTCTTTTCAATCACAAAGCCTTCACTGTGGGACATTGACACAGTTATGAAAGGCAAACATTTATTTACAAGATTTTGGAACATGTGAATCTTCAAATGCTGCTTATGAAATAAAATGCTGATACACCATAATCTTATGTGGTGGTGGAAAAGCAACCCAAAAATAAAATTAAGATGGAAGCACATTGATCCAACATTCACATGACTGACACAAAATCCAAAATGTATTGGAAAATGTACTACAAGTATCACACTGTGGGGGCAACCTCGATAAGAAAATTCTTGAAAGAGGTGCAAACGGAACTGAAACATTTGTTGCTTTATATTTATCTGAGAGGGGTAATTACTGAAATGTGTACTTTATATAATTATCTAAGGATGTCTGTGCATTGGGGACCAGTAATGGAAAAAGCCATCCTTAGCATGAGACTCCGCTTCACTTCTAATCCCCCTCCTCTTCTAAAATTCGACATGGCTACCCCTTTGCACCTAAACAAAGTGACAGGTGTTGTAGCTAATTTATCCTCACATCTGCATCCTGAGGCTGTCCTTATTAGTATGTATGTGGTTCATGGCTGCAAACACTTTAATGTTCGTGTGAGTGTTGTAAAAATGTAGGTGAGCACCAAGCCCTGTGTGAATTATATGCTTAATAATTCCAGCGAACAACTCATTTATTACAGACATATTTGTCAAATGTTAAGATCTTTGTCATTCACACTTCCTCAAAAGGCTCTTTGATTTTATGTGAAGCAGCCAGGAACCCTCATTGGTACTATTCATTTGCTTCCCTTTTCGTAAAGGAGTCTTTTCTTGGAGTACAGTAGGAAACAATATAAATGGTTATTATATCAAAATGTGCTTTACCTAATTAAACAGTGGCCTGCTTATTATGACTGTAATATATATGGGATGTGTTCATTAAAAATAACCATTTTAAAAAGTGCTAGTTTACAGCGTTGAAATAGCTTATTTTTCTGAGAATACACACCATTTTATGTCTCTCAACATGTCCTTCCTTTTTAAATACAGTCACATTCAGATTAAAACCAATGATCTGGTTCTTCGGTGAACATCAAGGCAATGGTTAATTTTTCATGCTCACTACTGATGGGCTGGTGGTGATGCTGAGAAAAAAAGCAAATGAGAAACACAGCCAGGGACGTCATTTCACCAAAATGCCTGGGGTAGCGGAAGTGACATCACACGACCCTTTACCCCCTGGTGACATCACAGGAAGTGATGTCATGTGACCCCACCCCGAAGTGATATCGCGGGATGTGATGGAACGCGACCTTTCACCCGTTGACAAAACATGAAGTGCTATCACATAGCATTGTACACTACAAAAAATATGGTTATGATATCACTATAATGTGATGTACATTTCATACAAGAATGGATCGCCATATGTATTGTTAAGATCAGTGTGTATAGGCCCAAGGGAGACCTCAGGGGGTCGCAGTTGCGACCACTGGCGACCCCTAAATGACGTCCCTGAACACAGCTATATACCCTGCAATCTGGTTCTCTGGTTCCTTACAGGACCCCAGAACAGATCGCCATTACCCGCCCCCCACCCCCACAGTCACTATTCATGTCCCCCATACTTCCCCGTTATGGACAATACACTCTCATTGTTATAGCGACATTCATGCATGAAACAACCAATCACAATGTATTTATTTGAATACCAGGCCAATCCCCATGTCGGAGATGCCTTTGTTGTTGCTGCTTTCATTCTACTTTTCCCCCCATAATATCCCCGGCACCCGTCCATTTGTATCCAACATATAACCATAACCATAGCTCATTCCCTTTCCCCCAGAAAAGTGGAGAATGAGTCTTGTTTGTTTTTTGGCATAAAAAGGCCACAGATTTATTCCACAATAACACAAACCACACTGCACACATTTGTGGAAAAACACTCATAAAATGCGGCGACTGCTCCGTGTCCCAAATAACCGCTTCCCCCTTTCCTTCCCCAAGAGTCCAAAATATGCCCAACTCTCCCCACCTTTGCGTCTGAGCTCCTCCTGCCCCTGCAGGCGCTCCTGGGCGGGGAGAGTGCTGTTTCCTTGGGGGAAGCTGAGCCCTAGTTGTTCCTCCCAGACGCCCCTGCGGCTTAGGCTCCCAAGGGGCACTGGGTCAGAGAAGAGCGAAGACCCTTCCGGCTTTCTCCTGGGTCATCCGGAGTCTGTCTCATGTGTTTGTTCAGCCAAACACCGCCACGCCACAAGTGGGTTGCCGCCCACTGTGGCACCCCTTTGCTCCTCTCCTTACATTTCCAGTATTTTCATGCAGAGATTCCAGAAAAACAGATCCATGCCCAATGGTGATAGGTGCACCCCATCCTTGAGAAAATATTCTGGAGATTTCAAATTAATCAGGCCGTGCCTGATCTGCCCAAAGCCTCTGCCCCTGCAGAACTTTGCCATTGCGCAGTTTAGCTTCCGCCTGGACTTCTCCACTGCTGCGTGATTATCCGCACCTCTCCATTCCGGCCTCGGATGATCTCTGACCAAACGATCTGTTTCCCCAAGTTGACCTGCTAGCTCCTGCAAAGAGCACATCATTTCCTGCATCAGTGCCCCCTCCCTAAACTTGTCAACTCGTTACCTCCCAAGTGAATGACCAATATGTCTAGCTTTTGCTTGTTGATTAGCAATCTGCGCACCTGCCCCTGTAGTTGCGCGCATTTCATACCTGGCACCCCGTGCCACCCAATACTGAACTCGCCCGCCGTCAGCTTCTCCTGCTCCGCCATCCAGCTCGCCCCTGCCCTAGACACAAATGAGTGTCCTATTACCCATACAGATCTCTTCTTCCTTCGGGCTGGTGCTGGTGGGAAAAGGAGGAGCGTCAATCCCTACAGTTTTTCAGGCCTGATACATCTCTTGAAGCAACCTGATTTCCATCTCCCAATCTGTTTGATTGCCACCTCCCCCATGCCCACGGCTGCAGCTGATGTAGCAGCCCCAATCCGGAATGAGTGTGTCCCAAAAACCCCTTCTGTTTCCCCTATCTCTTCTAGCGCCAGCTCCTTCACTCTAGAAGGACTAGAAGCGACTCAGTGCTGTACCATCTTGATGAATGAGTAGCGGAGCCCCCCCTTCTGTGGGAGGTCTTAGTTTTAGGAAACTTGACACTGCCTTGACTGGGCATAGCGTGCTACCTGTGATGGGTTGTAGAGAAACTGTGCACCCTTTGCCCACTTGATCCGTCTTTGATCTTTTTAGCCACAATATCACATATGTCTCAGAACAGTGCACATCCTGCATTCGTAGAAATCTCGTGCCTTTCGTCCCTTTGTTCTCTGATACCAGTTCACTCACCATGAATGCCCTGAAGAATGCTAACGTGAATGCTGCCCTGAATAAAGACACTTCGAATCCCCCATGGCAGATTCGTTCAAGGCTGGCCACCACCCTAAGCAGCTTGACCACGTCTAAGGGCCTCCTTTCATCACTTCTACATCCTTTCATAGCCATACAAATATAATGTTCCTTAGTAGGGTCACTCTTACCATCCAGCTTAGAAAAATGGGCGATAGCTGCCAGGTGGTGTGCCATCCATGACCTGGTTTTTCTTTCCTGCCAGCCCCACCCCACAAAGGCCCTCACCGGCCTCTCCTGCTGGCCCTCTCCTAGTACCTTCCGTTTGAAATTCAGGTACCGCTCCCAGCATGCCTTGTACCTTTTAGTCGTGCCTGGTGCCAGTGCCGTCTGAATCAGGGTACTCCGATTACCCCAAATCATGTCCCACCACTGTGTTCTGAACGGAGACATCACTTTTTCCGCTCCTGGGCAACTCTCCCGAAATTTGTCCCACTGTAAACGAGAGAGAGCATCAGCTGCTGTGTTCTGAACCCCCGGAATGTGTCTTGCTCGTACCTCAATATTCCTTTCTAGCATGCATCTCTGGAGTTTCCTCAGTTACCCAAAACCCTTGTGCCATTGGCAGAACCTTGGTTAATGATCTGGACTACTGCTAGGTTGTCAGACCAAAGCATGACTTTGCGGTTTCCCAGTTGCTCCCCCCACAGTTTAAATGCCATCACAATGGGGAAGAGTTCCAACAGAGTGATGTCTCTGGTGACCCCTTGCCGATGCCATTCCTCCGGCCATGCCATGCCGCACCATTTGTTGTTGAGGATTGCCCCGAACCCCAGAGCCCCAGATGAGTCTGTGAACAACTTCCGCCTATCCTTGTTGTTACTTTCACTTCTCCACAACAAAACCCCATTAAAGTTTTCTAAGAATGTGTCCCACATGGGCAAGTCCTCCCGCACTTCAGACCCCAGCCTGACATGCTGTCCAGCATGCTGCAGCCCTACAGTTTTCAGCTCAACACTCCTCGCGAATGTCCTACCCACCGGGATAACTTTCCCTGCAAAATTGAGGTTGCCAGCCAGGACCTGGAGTTCCCTTAGGGTCGCCTTCTTCTTACCCCTTAGACCCTTGATGATCTCCTTCAGTTTTGCTACCTTGTCCTGATGCAGCCTGCATTCCCCTTTCACTGAATCAATTTCAATCCCCAGGAAGGTCAGACAGGTCACTGGCCCTACAGTTTTTTCACAAGCTAGAGGAACCCCCATCAGTCTCTGAAAAGTATACATGAGGTCCTCACACTCTTTGGACCCATTTTCCCCGATAAAAAGAAAATCATCCAGGTAGTGTACCACTGCCCCTTCTTGACACTCCTGCTTCACCGCAAAGTCTAAGAAGGTGCTAAATGCTTCGAAATAAGAACAGGAAATGGCACACCCCATCGGTAAACATTTATCATAATAGTAGAGCTCCTGTACCTTAAAACCCAACAAATGTTGACTCTCCTCATGAATGGGCAACAACCGAAATGCCGGCTCAATGTCAGCCTTTCCCATTAGAGCTCCCCTCCCGGCCGCTCTTACCACCTCCACTGCCTCCTCAAAGGATGAATAGTGCACTCTGCACAATTCTTCACTAATCCCATCATTGATTGACCCCCCTTCTGGAAAAGAGAGGTGATGGATCAGCCGGTATTGCCCCTCCTCCTTCTTGGGAACCAGCCCTAGTGGTGATATGACCAGGTTTGGCATTGGTGGTTGCGTGAATTGACCCGCCACTCTGCCCAAATCCACCTCTTTGGTTACTTTTTGTGCCACCACCTCAGGCATCCCCAGAGCTGACCGCAGGTTGCGTGCCCCTGTGCCCTTTTTTACTTCCACACATGGGATCCTGAACCTCCACCTGAAGCCTTCCCACAACAATCTAGCATCTTCAGCGTTATGATAAATATTCAACCATGGAGTCATTGCTTGTAGGTTAACCGGGGTTGTTAGTCCAACTTTAATCACACCACTACACATTCTTTTTGGGATAGATTTTGACATCATGCTTTTAACCTCATTCCTTTTTGACCTTGTCCTTTCCTTTGGAGATGCTCCCCTGCCTCCCTTCGCTGGCCGAGGAGCTGCGCTCCTTGTGGCTCCTTCCCCGAAGATGTTTAAATCGGCATGTTTTGCCGAAGGGGCAACCCCCTTCTTCTCTGACCCTCCAGCATTCCGCTTGCTCCCCCTGGTAGCTGGCTCTGCTGTTCCAGGAGGAGTACCCGCAAAAGGACGCCCTCCACCACCGTGAGAACCCACCCTGCCTCTCCATACCTCGGGCTTCTCACCTGAGGGTTCCCCCCTCCCTTCCCCTGTCAGCACTAGTTTATTCAAAATCCCACCAACATCCATTTCATCCCAGGACAAGGCTGGCCAAACCTGCATTTTTAAATGGAATATCCGATCATAATGTAGCCAGCCTCCCACACCCCTGCGTTTCAAATGGAGATCATGGATGTATTGTTCGTAAGCAAGCATTGCTAGAGCATCCTGTGGGTACTTCTCTATCATTATTGATGTATACACCTTAAATGCTTTTAGCCAATTATGAATGGATGCTTCAGTCTTGGGTGTCTCCTTGTCCCTTTTCTCCTTCTCCTTTTCAGATAATTTCTTTAACCCGTTACCCAGTGGCTCCATCCCCACAAAGTCTAGGATTTCTATGAATTCTTTCCTCCACACCCTTTCTTTACCTGCCATTGGTATATGCCAAGATAAAGAGTTCACCGACACCCTGACCGGACCAAACCCAGACATTGTTCTTCCATACTGGGTCATTGTTCCCCCTATCCCCTCCTGCCCAACTGTGATGCTCGGGACTGGAGGTAGCCCTGTTCCTGCCACACCTTGCCCCCACCATGTGGGTGCTTGTGTAGCCCCTGCTGTTGGTAGCCCCCCTTGGGGCATTGGGCTGCATTCGCCTATTTGGTTGGTGTTGGTTACTGAGATGGCCTGTTGCATTTGAGCAGACGGCGCTGTGAGAAGGTCACCAGTGTTAATGTTAGCCCCCGTGCTGGGCCCTTGCCCTTGCTCAAACACCCCACCCAGTAATGGTGTGGTAGGCCATGGCCCTGGCCACTGGCTCCCCCCTCCTGGCACCCCGATGTTGGCCAGGTTCCCTGGTTGCTAGTAGCCCCCTGCCACCCCGACCCATGTCCCCGGCATTACCCCCCTCTGCTGTAGTACCGCTGCCCCACTTCCCATTTGGTTAAATGCATTGATATTTCCACATTGTAATTGCCCGGTGCCCCCATTCCCCCAGGCTTGAATACATTGCACCACCATACCTTTCACCGCCTCCAAGGATGTGGGGCAGTCCTCCCTCGCAGCCACCGGTCTGGTTGCAGGCGTGCTGGGTGGTCCCTGACTCCTTGGCGCCTCCACAGGTGAAGATGCCGGTACGGCTGCAATCTCCTGTGTCCTTCCCTTGTTCTTTGCCCCTGCTGCCCTTGTTTTCTTGCTCCTTGCCGCTTGTTCCTTGCTTGCTTTGCCTTCTGCGTCATAACCCGTCTCCTTTTTCCTGTTGGTTCTTCTTCCTCTTCTACATGTCCTTCCTCTTCTTGCTCCAGCGTTTCTTCATCCTCTTGGAACATCAATGGGGAATCAGGCCTTGCACTGGGCCCCGGTTGCTCCTCCCCAGTTTGTTACCAAGGCATCCAGCCAATTTCAGCCATGCTTAGCTGCTGCCATTTTTGCCATGGCCACAAATGCGTCCAAATCCATTTTGTTATTGGCTGCCTTGTGCTGGCGGGCTGCCCCCTGGTTGCTGTCTGGTCCCCAGTCTCAAGTTCCAGCCCCGGTGTACCTCCTTGACTCGGTATAGGAGGCTGTGTGCGTGGCAAGGATTGTGCTGCAGAGGCTGTGCCATCCGTTAGCTGCCTGTGCTTCCCCCACGTTGCTAGGTCGACTTTGCCTTCGTGCTCGCGCCTCACTCGCCGACCGCCGCCTGACGAGGTTGTCCTTTGTTGTAGAAGTGGTGTGTGTGGCGGACGTTCGTGTTGCGAGCTGGCAGCCTAAGGCTTCCCCGATGCTTGTGTCACGGAGCCCTCCGTGTGCCCTTGGGGATACCCCCACCAGCTGCGCGAGGCGGCCTCGCCCGGCTTCCTGCTCACCTTCACGGTCACATCGCCTTCCGTGTACCCGTGGGGATTCCCGCAGCAGCAGCGCGTGGAGACCTTGCCCGGCTTCCTGCTCCCTTCACGGGCCGGCGCAGGTGAGCGGCCACACTCTTCTCAGGTGCTCGCTCACTTTCCGGAGCTGACGGCAGCTCTCTTCTCCGAACTGCAGCCGCTCTCTCGTGGTACCGCTCAGCATCCGTGGGTCTCTTCTCAGCTTGCTCGGTAGAGGTGCCAGTTGCTGCCCTGTTGCGCCTGCACCGATGCTTCCTCCCGCTGCTCCCTCGGACGGCTGGGCACCCGCTGGGCTCTCCTTCAGTGCACTGCTCATGGCTACGTTAAGGCTGCTCCCCAGACGTACGGTACGCCGTTCTTTCTTTTTGCAGGGCTGTATGCTTAGCCAGCGGCGATCCTCTGTCCAGAAAAACGAAATGAAACTTTCATAACGAAAACCTTCCTCAGCGGGTAACAGGCGGGCATCCTTCTGCAGCAGCTGGTGATGCTGCCTTTCGTCCGGCGCCCGCCCGTTATAAAGGGTAATCCCCTCCCCTTTCTTTTGCTTGCCCTTCGCGGGCTTTCCCCAAATATCGCTGCGCTTTTCTTTCGCAAGCTTTCCTTCTTTTTTGCCACACCGCAGTCCGCGCCTCCCCTTCTTCCCAGGAGTGGGAGGCCAGGAGGAGGACACTGCCCGGGTTATCGAGGTGCCTTCTCCATTTGCTTTGCTTTCTCGTCGTCACTGTCAAAAACAGCATCTCTTACCTCTCCGAAATATCTATGTTTTTTGCTCTGGTCACTCGGCTGTCAGCACCCGCTGCAGTGGCTCTACCAAACGGGGAGCAAGCAATGTGTATGGGTTAAAGGTGTGAGTGGAGAGGATTGGTGCAGGAGCTCTGCAGAAGCCACTCCTCCCAACATGGAACCCTGATATGACCTGGCACTTCTCTCTGCCCACGCATGTCCACGAATAACAGGGCGACAGCACATTTCAAATTCAATTCATTGCAATAACACATACATGGTATGACTTGAAGTTGGGCAAATAGTTTCCCGAATTCAGAACCGCTCGATTAGCATTTCAAGGTATTCGATTGTTGACAACGTTATGACATTACAAACTAGAGAACATCTCATGTCCAACACCATTCCCCCATGCTACTGAAGAGTACTATGTTCTTCTATTGGCAGCCAATGTTAACATTGCAGTCATACTTTTATGTTTGTGGTCTGCCCGGTTTTTTATTTTGAAAATCGGGTCACCCTTCCTACCCAACCCAGACTCCCACTCTCAGCCCCTGCTTTACGCAAGTCCGGGAGGCTCCTTAACTTGAATCCCCCAACACAGGCGATTAATCAAACACAGCAAGGCTCTCCAGGCAGTGACAGCAGCCACCCTCCCCGCAGCCCCTCCAATCTGCATTCCAGGGTTACTACAGAGGGAGGGGATGAGTGGGACTCAGAGGCTCTCACATTAAAGCACGGAAACGAGATGGGAAGGAAGAGATAAGGAGAATGGCAGAGCTAGAGAGTTATCTAGAGGGTGGAAGAGGGAGCAAGAAGGGAGACCAAAGAAAAAGGGCTAGATAGAAGGGTACAGTAAGAGAATGAGAGCTAGCAGCTGAAGAAGAGATAGAAGAAAAGGCATACAGAGAGAGCGAGAGAAGGAAAGCATACAGAGAGAGATAGAGGGAAAGGCATACAGAGAGAGATAGAGGGAAAGGCATACAGAGCGATAGAGGGAAAGGCATACAGAGAGAAATAGAGGGGAAGGCATACAGAGAGAGAGAAGGAAAGGCATTCAGAGAGAGCGAGAGAAGGAAAGGCATACAGAGAGATAGAGGGAAAGGCATACAGAGAGAGGGAAAGCGAACTCGGTGAGTCTTTCAATGCATGGAAAGAGGGAGAGGCAGAAATAGAGGGGGGCATCAGGGTAGAGGGAGAGAAGGATAAAAGAGCGGACGGTTGAGATGGAAAGAGGTGGGAGAGGGAGAGAGATACTCAGGTGGAGGAATAGCGAGAGAGCTGGAGGAGAGGGACAAAGAAAGAGATACAGTCGGAGAGATAGTGAGACAGAGAGAGGGGGTGAGAAATGGACAAATAGAGATAGGGAGAGAAAAAGAGAGACAGCGAGAGAGATGGAGAGATGGGTGTAAGGGAGAGAAAGACACAGAGGAGGAAGGGGCTAGGGAGAGATACAACCAGACCATACTGCCAGAGAGGGTGTGTTCCATCAGCACTGACACCGAGTGACAGAGATAACAGTACCCACAAAACCACACTACCAGAGAAAGAAGTACAGAGAGACAGCCCGTATTGGTACAGTGAAAGAGAGAGAAGCGGACGCTCTGAGAGAGACAATGAAAGCACACCAGACAGTAACAAATAACAGAGAGTGCGCACCTCACAACGTGACTCTCGTCCAAAGAGAGAAAGAGAGAAATTGAGCAGAGAGAGGACGAGCTCTAGATCTGTGAATGATAGGCCAGGTACAGCTAGTACTGATTGCTATATTTGAATAATATCTGGAGCAAGTTTACTCTACCCCAATCCTTCACCTCTGAGAGTGATCGCCAAAGAACGAAGAATGTTCCCTTCTCAAAGAGGAACGTCGTCCATTACTCACAATATCTCCCATTTCAAACACCTTCCGAGCACACCAGAGAAAGTGACAAAGGAATTGTCCCAGTCATCCATTCAATGGGAAGAGTACTCGGATAATCATTGTTGGGCGCCCTGCCCCAGGTCACCGGGCGGGCCTCTGCTTGTGTCGGGAGTACCCGACACGGACCAGCAGTGCTGCGCTCACACAGCAAAGAAAGGAGCAGGGATCGCCCTGCTCGCCCGGGGCACCAGAGAAACCCACCTGGCTGGGGGTCACCCAGCTCACGGCACCCAGGCCGGGGTGCCTCTTTCAGCCATGGTCACATGGCTAGACCAGTTGGAGGGCGGCATTGCCCAGCAGGGGCGCCGTCCTTGTGCAAGGCCCCGTCCGTGGGCCTACTACACGCGGTGCTGCACCAGCAGGGTGCACCAAGCAACGACACCGGAGTCAGGTTCGCGTCGACTGATTAGCCGCAAGAGGCTCGTTCTTTTTATTTACTTTGTCACATGGTTCCCCCCACGTGACCAAGACAACAACAATGGGAAATACCATGTCTCCCAACAGGGGTGACATGCAACAATCATGAAGGGAGCATGCTGATGAAAGATAGGAGGCTGCAGAGGAAAACCGATGTAGAGGAGAAGGCACGGAACAGTCTAGCCCAAGAGAGGGCACCAACACCTCAGGATACCCACAAGAGTGCTAGTAAGACATTGACTGTGTGTGAATAATGATGGGCCAGAGGGTAGAAATGGAATGGAGCAACATTTGTTGGAAGAGAAGGTATGTAAGAGCATGCTGCAGCACTCTAGATGTGCAGCGCAGTTGAACTTTGACAGCAGGTATCGCGGATATATTAGACGCGCGCACCCAATCACATGGTGTTACGGGGAAACGTCATAATGCAAATAAATAGGGGATAACCGAGAGCATGGGCATGGTCTGATCCCAACAAGGTTATCAGCGTGTGTTGTGCTCCGTTTTTGGTGGCGGAGCCGCTGTGCTGGTTCTTAGAGCTGCTGGGGAGCCCAACATTGAAGTGTGAGTGTTTGACTCACTGACCAGTGTCAAAGTGCAGTGGAAGGACCCCACACCACTCACGTTTTAATGTGATACAACTTAGTGTTTTTTGGAGTTTGAGCATGTACTATACATGTATTCACTTTAACGATCACCGTTTGTGGAAATGCTTGTTTTCTTTTTTCCAAATATGTTATTGGTAATCCGGAGACAAATAGCATGATGGGAGCCAGTGGAGCAATATTCTAATTAACATGTCTAACAAATAAGTACTAACCAATGCTAATTCTATTCAGCACCCACATGGCACTATACCACACTGCCTCAATGGCACTTAGGGAGAGAGAAGAGGGAGAACAGGGAAACAGTATCATGAAGGGGTCAGAGGTAGGCATCATTATTATTAAAGGCAGACCACGTGGGTTTGTATTTTCGTGAATATTCCTCCTTTGTCACATGACTTTTTCTGTGCTGTGGGGATTGGGGTATTAGACCCTGTGATAGAGCGGTTAGTCAAGACACAGACACACGGCACTTTTAGTTAACTCTTTTTATTGATTAACTCCTTTTCTCTTTTCTTTGCTTTTAAAATAGTGTCAAACAGCTGGAGGAACTCTTTAACTTGTACTTTCTCTGGCACCTTTTCTTCACCCTGAGTTACGGTCTACTGTCCAACAACTCAAACTGTATAGTGTCTTTTCCTTGTTTAGCTAACTCATAGACTCTCAGCGAGACGTTTCCTTTGGTGCGTCTCTCTTACAGTCTCACTCAAACTGTGTAAGGGAATTGTTTCGTTTGGAACAATAAAGGCAACGTTCCAGAATGAACTTTCCCATAAAAAACGTTACTTCAGGGGTAAAGTCCTTAACCAAGTCTCTGGGTTGTGGGTTCAGAACCCTTTCCCCTCAATCTGCTCCGCTGTCAGACTATTACACTTTAAACTTTTTTCCCCATGGAGAAATACGATCTCTCACCTCCTCTGAATGCGATCGTGTTCTTCCGTTCACTGAAGGGGTGTGTCATCTCCTCATACGTTTCGTTTGTTGACGTCCTTCGGACCTGTCATTCGATGCTTACTGGCTCCGTGCTGACTCTGAGGGGCTCTTCTGCTCCTTCGGAGTTAAGCCCCGCCTCCGTAACGTTGGGGGCTAGCACCGCTCCTCGATTTCCCACAGCTGTTCGTTCAGCAACACTTGTAACACATCGGCCCTCCTGCTTCAGCCCTTGATACTCCCGGTCTTCGTTTCGTACATGCTGTCACTTCTTCACACACAAGGAGACAGCTGTACGATTCGCTGGGCCTTTGAAGCCGTGTCTTTCAGCGCTTCGCTCACTTAGTCGGTAATCCAGCGCAACAACTATTTTCTAAAATGTAACTTCAGGGGTGGCTCAACGGGAGCGATCCCCGCCTTAACTCTGTATAGCATGTGCAATCAGTAGGCCCACTCATAAACTATCTCTCCTTCAGGAGGGTCGCTTTCTTCTCCAGCTTTCCCCGTCTCCTGTCAAATCCAAATCAAAGCAGCCCATCAGAAAAAAACAGTATTAAAGCAAAGCACCTCACTCTCTCTCTTATTGGCACTTGCGTGTCTGTCAATCAAGAAGGCCATACCATTCTTCCTGGACAGACAAGGATTTACTGGCCGTTCACTATTCAATAGGCTCTGATGTGTCTTCTCCACCTCTGGCTCTTCACAGACCCTGAATGCACAGCTCAGGGGAAGGTAAAATAAAGGAATTCAGGATCAAAATAATTGGTTTGATAACATCATCCCAAAACCTCAAGAGTTTGTCACAAGACCAAAATATATGCAGGGCTCACCAACACTCTTCTTACAAGACTAACATGTTTGATCATGGAGAAGTTTACACTACCAGTAAAGATAGACTTATAGTCTGCTATTGTGTATATTACAGATCCAAGTCTCACTTGGCCGTAATGGGAGCTGTGCATATTTTCAGTCATTGTGGATCTAAAAGAGATGTGGGTACAAGAGCACCCCATATGATTTTACAATCATGCATCATTATATTGGCACATGCCAGAGCTGTTAGTTTATAAATGGTGGATGCAGAAGGGGATAGACCTGGGAGTGTGCTAGTACGGCAGACGAGGACTTCCATAATGTATAAAATGCAGTAGGTGAACTAGTCGTCTGGATACCATACTGATGACACTCCTGGTTACTTAGTACTTGTAAATAAGGTTGTCATGGTCTACTAAGTGAGCCTGCCATGTGATCTCCTTGAAGAACTAGTTGCCACACTTTTGCAAGGTTTAGTTTAGTTCCCCCCGCACCCCTCCAGCCTTGACAGCAGGAGTTTTTCACAATGCTGAGTCTTTAAAGAGAAGGTAGTTCACCTTTCCAGAAGTGTTATGTGACTTGCAGTAGTAGAGGACCTGTCTTACAGCTGATGGAAACTTAGTTGAGTGAAAGAGGTTTTCCATAGATAAAATAAACATCATGGTGGTTGGGTGTACTGACAATTCTCTTTCCTCCTGGCTCTCCCTCCTTCCCAACTGTTTGGTAACGCCTGCATCTGACGGCAGCCCAGAAAAGCTGTCTGCAAAAGATAGCTGTCACTTTAAGACGTCTTGTAGGGGTAAGGCCTACGTCACATGTGCATCCCTATGCGCGCCGGTCCCACTCCTTACCCCTACATCACCAACGTTCCCCACTCAGTTCCTGTTTTTCCGCCTACTCGACGGGTCGGAATTTTGCTGCGCTGCGACTCCCTCATTTTTTGGGCATTACTTTTTCTGTCCATCCCTTTTCTCTTAGTGATTGGTTCTTCACTTTTGTTTCTTCAATTTGTGGTGCCTCCCTCTGCGTATGCCGTATGCGAGAGGATTCAAGCAGTGTACCCGTTGCTGGAAGCATTTCTCAGCGGCCGATCCCCATCATGCCTGCGTCCGCTGTTTGGGTATACATCACCTGGTGGGTACCTGTGTCTTTTGCTGTGGGATTCACCCGAAGTCTCTGCAGCCTTGTCTTTTCTCTATATCACAGCTGGGACTGGTACCGAAGATGACCGAAGACTTTGATCGGAACAGGAGGTAGGCCGACATTTGTAAGAGGGAGACCATACCTTCAGGTGAAGTACGAGTTTCGGCACCTGCCTTCGGTACCCAAGGGAAGACTGCCTCCTCAGTTCTGGGGTCTTCATGGGACCGTTCAGAGGGAAACACTGGGCGTGTTCACCTGAGTGTACCTCTGGGTGGGAAAGAACTAGTACCTCCTGGTGGGAAAGTGTTAGTACCGCCAGCTGGGAAAGGATCTGAGAAGATCCACCCGGTACCTGAAGAGTTATTTACACCAGACAAAATAACTACTGTACCGGGCAAACCCTCTAAATCCTTGGTAAACCGAACAGGCAAGGGTTCATGCAAAGAGGCCCCCGCCTCCGAGGTTGACTCAGTCTATTCCGATTCCCCTGTACCGGATAAAGCCAAGTCGGCTTCTGCATGTAAAACTTCTGGTACTTCTGTACCAAAAGACAAATTTCTTTCCTCTACAACCACTGTTGAGCCCTCAAGCTCCTCGGTACCGAGAAAATCACTTATGTCCTCTCACAAGAGGCATAAACACTCTCACTCGAGATCCAGTCCCGTACCAACTTCTCCAAAACAGCAAAAGCAGAAGAAATCTCCAGTGGCATCTTGTCTCGGACTCGGTACCAGAGAGTCAGAAAGATAATTCTACTCTAATTTCTGACTTGAAGACTTTGATGCTTCCACATTTTTTACAGTTCCATCGGAACAATTATTCAGCACTCCTGTGAGAGTTCATTCACCTCACATCTTTCCACAATTTTCTCCTCAGTCTGTTGAACCATTTGGGTCTACCTACTCAGGTACCAGCACAATCTGAACCACAGCAGTTTTTAATCAATATACCGGCGTATAGGCCCGTGGTTTTAAACATCTACAATCCTAACTAGCCGCGTAACAGGCCTGACTCTTCTACTTCCCGTTTCAGACTAAAAGAGCCCCAACCTAGCCCTTCTCAAATAGCGAACAACATCACCAATACAGTGCTGGAAACTATGCTTTGTGAGCCCTTCCTAGAAGTTCTGGCCCAAAGTATAAAAGACAAAATGTCACCTACTTTAACTCAGGGATCAGTGCCCACTGAATCTACTCCTGAGCCAATCACGGTATCAGTGTATGACGGTAACACTACTCCTCCGTCCAAGAAACAAAACATTTCCAAAGACTCTGACTCAGATTCGGATGATGACACCACTCAGTCACCATCTAAGGTGTTTCATGACATTGTGACAAAAGCCATGCAGGCACTAGAAATCCTTCATAAAGATAAGCCTGTAACGGCGGTATTTTTGGGAAACTGCCATCTCAGCAGTCAAAGGTACCACTTCCTATGGAATTGTCTGTTCTAGAGCACGCTCTAGATCGTTGGGGTAAGCCTCATTCCGATCCACACATCTCGAGTACTCTAGATAACAAATACAAGGTGCCTAAGTAGGAACCCTTCATACTCATGGGCAATCTTCCTGCACAATCTGTGGTGGTTCCTGCTGCATAGGCATAAAGGGTGAATGCCTTTCTCCATCTCCAGCTTCAGTTCTGGATAAAAATGCCAAAGCATGGGAAACTCAAGGTAAGAAATCTTATACTAGCTCTACCTGACAACTCTGGCAGGTAAACACTACTACAGTTTTAGCACGATTTTATATCCTTAATTGGGAGAATCTTGAACGCTTTACCAACATGCTCCCTCAGGAGGCTGCATACAAGTTCTCCTTCTGGATTTCAGAGGGTAAAGAAGCGGCTATCCAGCAGCTACAAGTGGTTAAAGACCTCGCTGACACAACTGCAAGAGCAGTCACTAGTGCAGTCTGCTTGCGTAGACACGCATATTTGTCAGCCTCTTCCATCCACCAATATATCCGGGAGAAGGTGCCCGACCTTCCATTTGATGGCAAGGCTCTGTTCGATCCATCCACAGATGAGGTCCTCTAAAAATGTAAGGCCAGTGTCACACCGCTAAAACGCTCAATTTCGGTTTAACAACTTTATCGCCAAAACTTTACATTTTTCAAATCACATTCTCAATGAAATAGTGGTTCAGTCACTTCTGCAAAGTCTTTTTACACTTCTAAAAAAAGAAGATATAGACCCAAATCTAAGTCGGGACCTTCACCTTCCTCAAATTCTGCACAAGAACAAAAGAAGTCTATTTGACTTCCTTCCAGGCATGAACATACCTTCCGCTCATACTATGATCATGTCCGGTAGCAAGAAGGCTGTCCAACTTCCTTCCCCTTTGGAAATCCATTATTCAAGAGGAATGGGTCCTGAATATTTTACAGCATGGTTACCCCCTTGCTCTTCCGGCTATTCCACTTTTCTCTCCTCCAAAGCTCCAAAATCCTCCCCAGAGCTCCTGGAAGAGATCCAAAAACTACTTTCCTTAGGAGCGATAGAGTTGGTTCCTCAAGAGGTATTAGGTCAGGGATTTTATTCCTGTTACTTTCTAATCCCCCCCAAAAAAATCAGGTGGGATCCTTCTGGGCCTTTCAGACCTCAACCAATTTCTGTCAATCAAAACCTTCCACATGGTGACCATACCTCAGATTCTATCATCTCTTCATCCAAACGATTGTATGGCATCTAAAGATCTACAGGATGCTTATTTTCACATCCCTATCTAGAAAGATCACCATCAGTTCCTGAGGTTCACCATCATAAACTCTCATTACCAGTTCACATGTCTTCCCTTCGGGCTCAATTCTGCTCCCAGGATTTTCACAAAAGTCCTGGGGACAGTGGCAGCCTCCCTTTGGTTAAGGACAATACATCTATATCCTTACCTAGACAACTGGCCTTTCAAGGCCCAATCTCAGAGGAACTGCTTCAAAAGATGCAATTAACATGGCACACTCTTTTCAACCTGGGGTTTTCCATAAATGTGGCAACATCCAAGCTCATTCCTTTACAAATGATCCTCTTCCTAGTAGCAGTTATAGATACTACTCTACACAGAGCCTTTCCGCCCCTGGAAAGGGGGAAAGCTATTCAACAAACCATCTTAAAAGTTCAATACACACCACATTCTGACAGTTTGATGGTTGCAAAGGCTCCTGGGACTAATGGCCTCTTGTACAAACCTAGTTCCCGTTAGAAGGCTTGATATGAGAACGGTCCAGTCGCATCTTGCTTGCAACTGGAACGAGCTGTTGCATTCACAGGAAATGAACATTCAAATTCCAGAACAAGTTCAGGATTCACTACTCTGGTGGAACTCCCCAGAAAACCTATTAATCGAGTCTCCTTTTCAGCCTCCTCTTCACCAAATGGTTATAAAAACAGACTTGTCAGAGTACGGTTGTGGAGCCCATTGTCTTCGTCTAACAGCACACGGTCTTTGGTCCTCCCTGAAAAAGAAAGACCACACAAATGTTATGGAACTAAGAGCCATATTTTTCGCTCTAAAATCATTTCTTCTCTCACTTCAAGGAAAGGTAGTGAAGATTCTACCGGACAATACCAGTCCAATGTTTTATATCAACAAGTAGGGGTGTACTTGTTCCTTTCCCCTGCATCTCCTAGCAGAGAAGATTTGGTATTTGGCCATTCAGAATCACATTTTCTTGTTGACGTCCCCTTTGGAGGGAAAGAAGAACGTCCTAGCAGACAAACTAAGCAGGTTTGTCCGCATGAGTGGGAGCTGAAACCATCAGTAGCAAAGATGAAATTTCAGAAGTGGGGCCAACCATCAGTAGACCTTTTTGCCAACCCGCACATTTCTCTATGTCCTCAGTTTATATCAAGGCAAAGTCAGGGTCTTCGGTCCCTGGGAGATTCTCTACATCTCTATTGGTCGAATCTAACACTTTTTGCATTTCCACCTCTTCCATTAATGCACAAAATATTGCTAAAATGCAGAATGTCACAGAATCTGACAATGATTTTGATAGCCCCGTTCTGGCCTCACCAGATTTGGTTTCCAGACCTCCTGCAATTAGCGGGGACTTCCAAATTAGATCTCCCATCATCGAGGGATCTTTTAACTCAACAGAAAGGGCAGGTCCTTCATTCCTCCCATCAATTGCTGAACTTGAAGGCCCGGTTCCTGAAAAACAAGCCTTTTCCCACTTACATTTGTCAGAACTAAATATAAACATCATGTCAGCTTCTAGGAAAGCTTCTACTAAGAAGCAATACTGTAGCAAATGGTTACGGTTCTGTCACTGGGCCTTGGACCAAGACCTTAACCCCTCTACAGGCTTCTATTAATAATGTCATGTCTTTCATGTCTTATCTAGTTTCCACTGGTGTCAAAGTAGACATGTGCAAACATTACTTATCATCTATTGGTGCATACCTGAATAGATACCAAAAGTCTTTCTCTCTTTCCAACAAAGCCATTCAAAGGGACTTCGAGGGCCTTCTACGCATACATCTGTCATGATGCCTACCCCCGGGGAACCAGACCAGGTCTAACAACCCCAGAAGCAGGCATCAAGTTGTTTTGAGCAAGCCCAAAAGCCCCTGCTAGGGGCTGTTTGAGTGGGGTCCTGGCGCCTATGGCGCCAGGCTCATATGGAGAGTCAGTCCTGGTGCCTATGGCGCCAGGCTCTTAGAGTAGAACTTACCTGATGCAGACCATGCTGCAAGCTTACCTGGTGCAGACCATGGTGCAGAGCTCCAAGCCAAATGAGGCTTGGAAGGGACTATTTTACCTAGGGACTATTTTTTACTCGGGTGGGGCTGGGGAAGAATACATACCTGGGACTACTTTGGAGGCTATTTAAACCACGTCCGAAGAGCAGCACACGCTTCGCGTTATTCTGCATCCAGCAGCGTAATGCTCACTGTGTCTGCAAGCCTGCATCCAGTCTTCTGCCACGCCCGCCTTGAGTCTGCAGCTCCTAGAAATAGGGAGGAACAGAGGGAGAAAAGGTTTCAAATAAGAGCAAACCTTCGATCCTTACCTGAATTCCGGATCCACCGCACCTTCGAGCTGGAAGAAAGAAGCATTTACGTGCGCCGCCTCGCCTGCTGCAGCGCCGCGCTTAACTCACCGGCCTTCGCAGCATTCTCACGATCCACCGCATCCTTCTGCACGTTCCTGCCGCATTCTGGCACCTAAGGGGAACACAAGAACAGCAAAGGTGAGCCAAGGAAATAAACAGAGGCAATAGTAACTACCCCCATAGACTTACCTGATTACCGCCGGGGGTACTATTCCTCTTCACGGGTCGGCGCAGCCTCCATTGCATCCTCGCCGCACCCCGGCCCCTAAGAGGAACAAAAGGACGACAAGGTGAGACAATGGGACAAATAAGAGGAACTCTCACTCTTCTTACCTAATTTTACCGACGGAGGCATAATTCCCTGAACTTCATATTTTCTCGCCACACCTGAATAAGGGAACAAACAGCTTACATTCTGGCCTTATTTTATTGAACTGTGTAGGATGAGCCAAATCCTTACTTGAACTTCGTCAGCTGCCACGAGGAAGTCTTCGCTGGGGTCAAGCTGCAAACTGCAAGGAATCGGACAAGAGTGAAAGTCAGACATGGGAACTCTTATGAACTACATATTTTTTTGGAGTCAATATTGTTCTGGAACTCACCAATTCCTTCGAGCCAGTGAAGCAACTGGTTATCAACGCGCCCCTGTGCTCAATGCAGGACGGAGAGCTCATCTTTTCAAATCATCAGGTGAGACTATAAGAGGGGACATCAAAGGTGATCTGTGGGGAGAACAGCGGGAGGTGGGGGGAATTTAAATTGCGGTACCCTAATTAGCACCAAGTTCCCTCTGCGGGCCCGTACCTTAACGGCTGGTAAAACCAGCCGTTAAGGTCTGGTCCCTCAAAGGGACCTCGTAGTAAGGCGGTAAGGGTGTACCGGTACCGGTGCCCTTACCGGTACCGGTAAACCCTTACCGCATTCCGTGTAATGAGGCCCATAGACTATGTGGTTGTTGAGATGTGTAGGCGACGCCACCAGAGCTTTGGTTCAATTTGTGAGGGTCTTTTGCCTTTTGGCAATTCAGAGAGTTGCTCGCTTAGCGAGAAGGTCTACAACCTAAGCCTGAGAATATAGTTTAGCAGCTAGTATCCCCATTTTAAGCGCTTCTCACTGATTATGCTCAATAAAACACAAAGAATAGATGCTTAATACATGAGTTGTATTAAAAAATATAGGATTTTTATAAGTTGTTCTCATACGAACATTGAGTCATCAGTGTTCCTGTGACTTGTGAATTCCAGGTGGGTTAGTAAATTTGTGACTTACTGTTTGGGCAATTGAGCTTGTTGTGCTGATAAATGAGTGTCTCTGCTGTTTGGATAATTCACCTAAGTGTGCCAACTCAATGCCTTGAAGTTTCACCTTTGGACTTTTTCAAGGCATTACGATAGATACAGTCGTAGTATTTAACTGAAAGTGGGTACTTAGTTACCCGTAGTCTCTTCTGTATTTAACATGGATAACAGTTATCAGAGTACTGGGGAAGGGCAAGTCAAATAGCAAGTAGTGTCACTACAAATTATATTCAAATTAGTATGTTGGATGTTAGAGCACCCACTAGAATCAAAAGAAAAAGGCAGGCAGTTGGTTAAACAAAGGAAATAATAAAAAGAAAACAAAAAGAAAATTATAAGTGCATTGCTAATTGAAAGTACTCAGTAATGCGTAAGTCATGCATTCATAAAATCTTTGTTCATAGTCGATGGGGGGTTATGTGAATGGGCTGCAGCACAAAAGTATCCACATGCAAGTTCTTAGTTTGTTATTGTTTATATTCATTCGGATTCTGGTCTTGAATAGTCAGCTAAAATATTATGACAATCTTGTATTGTGTCATTCGCCAGTAAGTAGAATGCATCTTAATTTTTAAGGGGAGGTACAGTGGGCCTCATTACACGGATGGCGGAGAACCATGGCGCTATTAGCGGCACGGTTCATGCCGGTAAAATACTGGCACCGCCTTGGCGGAAAGGGGAATTACCACCCCATTCCAAGGTTGGCGGGGCGGTAATTCCTCCTTCCACCATTGCCCTTCCCCATTCCCATTTTTGCCCCATAGGGCATAATGGGAATGGAGAGGACGCTAATTACGGTACCGCAAATTGCAGTACCGTAATTAGCTCCGTGGGTCCCTTTGCGGGTTGGTTTTTAACGCCTGCAAAAAGCAGGCGTTAAATTCCCCAACCCGCAAAGGGACCTCGTAGTAAGGCGGTAAGGATTTACCGGTACCGGTAAAATACCGGTACCGGTAAACCCTTACCGCCATCCGTGTAATGAGGCCCAGTGTATTCAATATCTGTTGAGACCATATGTAGTAGCATATCTATGCAAATCAAGGTGGACAAATGGGTGATAGATCAGTTTAAGTGCTAATTAGCAATGTGTCATGTGCTCAAGTGAAAATGTTTTTATTTATTGTGCATTTATTAGGCGCTTTTGCAACAAGTAAATTGTGTTTCAAAGCGCCAACATGGCAACTGGGAAGGAACATGGGAATGAAACAATAAATACACTGGAGGATAATGATGAACCTTCCAGCCCTTGCGAGTATTCAGAACGTGCAAGTGCAGAGAGAGAAGAGGGGAGGAGGGAGTGGGGGTAAGTGTTGGAATGTCTGTGCTCAAGCTCGTGGGTCAGAAGCAGATGTAAGTGCCAAGTATAGTAAGTGCTATAAGTGCAATTAGTGGATAAGTGCAGGCCTACAGTGGGGTATGCCAGTGGGTGCCAAAGCAAGTTCTGCGTGTAGGCAGAAGCTGAAGCAATTGGGCCCCGAGAACACATAAGGGTCCTGGTCATCAATCGTTACGACTATGAGGTTAGCAGAGGAGGGAAGAAGGGAAGAAGGGAAGGAGGAAGTGAAAAGGAAAGTCTTGAGGAGCTTCTGGAATTTGATGAGGTCCAGCTAAAGAAGAGGAGGAAGTGGAGGCTGTTCTACAAGAGTGGCTGAAGCAAAAGATTGGACACAGGCCCTCTGTTCAGCAAAACTCTTCACACACAGAGTTGATACCAGAGGAACGTAGAGGTCTAGAGGGAGAATATTTAATGATTGCAAGTTGCAGGTAGCATGGTTTCCATGCATCTAGATGCTCATAATCGAAATTGATGGTCGTGGAGACCGCCAACAAGTTCTGTGTGTGAGTTAAGTTGGGGGAAGGCCAACTTCTCCAGGAGTTTCCCAAGGAACGGGGTGATAAAAATATGGCGGTAGTTAACTGGATGAGTAGGGTCCGCTGAAGGTTTTTTCAGGAGGGGTTGCACAAGGAAGTGCTTGAGGGAGGAGGGGAAAGAACCAGTAGCAAAAGAGTGGTTGAAAAAAATCACCAGGGGCGGGGCAAGAGAGCCAATGTTGTCTTTGATGGTTCTGGAGGTGCAGGGGGAAACCTGTTTGGAGGAGACCTTCATAGAGAGGACAACTCTGGTGACCTCATCAGGTGTATTATAACTGAGGAGGTTCTGCCATTGTCAAGTTTTTTATGCATCAATTCGGCATGTTTGTAAGTCTAGCATTTACTAAGGTGATTAAGTCCCCTGTTCCCTTCATGAACCTATACTCTGGTTTAGGTAAAGGAATACATGACAAGTTGTAATCTGTATTTTGTCGGTTTTCAATTGGCCTTGTTTTATTTCTTCTATACCTTTTTTGTGTAGCATTGTCCCAAGTTTAACTTTTTACTTGGGGGTACTCTATTCTTTGGATGCAAAACATGGAGTGAATAGACAATAGTGCAAAAACGGAGTGTTAAACAACATAGGTACATTTAGTTAAGAGACATTGGCCCTCACTATAAGGTTGGCGGAATGGGTTTACCGGCACCGGTAAAGGTGCTGGTGCCGGTAAACCCATTCCGCCCTATTACGAGGTCTCCTCGTGGGACCTGCAATGGGCGCCTGGAAAAACCAGGTGTCCTTACCGGGTCCCGCGAGGGGACCAGGGAGCTAACAACAGGCCCGTCATTAACGGGCCCGTTGTTAGCTCCATCCCCATTCCCATTGAGCCCTATGGGGGCTCGAATGGGAATGGGGATGGACCGGGTCTGGGTTCCTCGGATGGGGAATTACCGGGTCCGCCAAGGTTGCGATGGCCCGGTAATTCCTCATTTGAGGAACCGGGGCCCGGATTGCGGTATGGAGGCAATCATGCCGCTAAAAGCGGCATGGTTACCTCCAACCTTCTAATGAGGCCCATTGTCGACAAGTGGAGAATCAAAGTTTCAGTGAGCATTTTTATAATTAACATTTCATGAATCATTTTTCATGTCATCAAGGCCATATCGTGACGAATCCCGGGTCATTAAAGGAATAGTGCGCTCAAAAATATTATTGTCTTGAGCGTTCAGGCATGGGTTTTTAAGCATACGTTGATCGATCGTACAAACATTTCCTATGCACCTTACCATAGTTATCCTTACTTTTACACATGCGAAATCAGACAACAGGGCGTGGCCATCTTGTGCTAATCTTATCCGTTGACGCATCGACCTAAGGTGAACTGCCCTGGTGCCACTAAATCATATCCCCCGCCCCTGAAGCTAACATCACTAGACACGTACGGCCCATTTCACAACACCAATGCACATCTCGTGTCAACGTTCTCTATGCTCCAGCTAATGACGTGTCTCCATGGAAATGGCAGGACGCATCTTTCCTCAATAAGTATACACAGACCGCTTCTCATCAGAGAACATCAGAGTTGCATTTTCAATCATTTCACTGTCTTTTTTTGTGTATCCTGTGGCTCGTTTCTGCTCTGTTCAGCTATCTTCGTTGCTCGTAACCCGTGCGAACAGATACTAGTGCTATCATTACTATCTATTTTAATTTTGTCGCATAATGGCAACAATACAGCCCTACCAGTATGAGCTGGAGTATTGCGAGGCGGAATTAGTTGAAAGAGAAAGATGCAGAAACGATGGGGCTTCGGACGACAGTTGGGAGGACGAATCACTGGATCAAGAGCCTGAGCCTAGTCGCATGGAAGAAGTTTCCACCTGGTGTACCTGCAATCGGTGCGAGATCATGCCAACCGAGGAGGAGAACTTCTGCTGCCGAAAAAACTTGGGATGCTTGGCCTACATATTGGATGACGAGACACGGCTGCAATGCGTTACAGAGCTGCATGATTTCAGGGGAGCCTGCCTCACACGGTCCGTGTTGAGGATTATGATGGTGCTTATGCATGAACTCCGCGCAACAGTTAGCCCTCGCAATCCAAGTAGCGTGTAATTGTACTCTAGACTTGATGTCACTTTGACCACTGAGACTTACATTTCTTGTTTGTCTTAACTTTGATCTATCACCGCCAAATTAATGTAGTCTTTCAATTCTATATATAAATGAGACAGAGCTACAGAACACAAAGGAGCACAACCTAATAAGGTCAGATAAAATTCAGAACCTTATAAAGTAAAAAAAATCACAATTTTAATCAGCATGTCTACTGATTAAAATAAGCATTAAATTACTAAGTCAACAATATTCATCACAAAAAGATACATATAAGTTAAACACATAAAACATAGGAAAACGTGAATTTACAATAAATGATGAGTTTACAAAAAAATGCGGGTACAGTTAACAAGAGTCAGACACTTTAACAGTTTCTTCTTATTGTCAGATAACACTGATCAACTTTGCTCCCTGTACATATCCAGGGAGATGTCTCGACGTGTTTCAGTTCTAATACAATCAATCAGAGAACATTCATCAGGAGATATGCTAGAGTCAACGATAATCCCAAACAATCGTATTCAATTGTGAAGACAAAAAGAGACTGAATACGTGCAACCTATGGATTAAAAAAGGAGGGACAAATGATCAGCTCTAAAAGTAGCTATTTAATTTGTCATATTCACTACTATGTGAACAAGAAGGCCAAGAAAAGAGTAGAATTACCTTTAATGGTGCTCAACAATGCTAAAATCACAATAAACCAGTATTTATCAGCGAAGCTAGTAATACGGCCCTCTAGTGGCCATGTTGAATCAAATTAAAGTATCCAGTCCTGGGGGCCATTTTGGAAGGGGCTACACAGAAAATAGCCTGGATTAGCGCCAGGCAGCCAGCCTTTCACCCAGGTCTTTCTCTGTGCTTTGGAATTGGTCCGGATCGTGACATCTTCACCCTTAAACTTACACTGTTATCTGTACATTTGTAGCCTTCCATACTAAGTGAATACGGACTAATATGTGCTTGTGTTTGCTCTTTTTGTGTTCTGGGTGAGGCACTAGCTCTTTGATCAACATCGCTCTGTTGAGGACATCTTACCTTAGACTCCTGAGATTCTCTCCTCCACTCTCTGCCTCTCTCTACCCCTTGATATTTGTATTTGGAGTGGTATTTGTATTTGGAGTTTTACTACTGGTTCTCAGCAAGAGCCCTGAACATTACTCTCTGTATCTTTGCAGGGTTGGGAGTTTATTTATTTCCTACATACACCCCACCAGCCTTGAGGCCGCTGAGTCATTTTTTGGCATAACTTTCGCCGGCTAAAGACGTGGTCCTGGGATGTCTTCACTCCCGCTTCGAGCTAATATGTTTAACATGAAGGTGAGCCCATTGCCTTTTCTCGTCACACTCCTGTCTCTCTGATAAATACTGGTTTATTGCGATTTTAGCGTTGTTGAGCGCTAGGTTTTTTTGCTCTCTGAAAAGCATTAAGCAGAGCTTTTCTTGTATTAACTACAGGTTACGAGCTACTTAGCAGCCAACTACAACCTCAATTTTTAAAGTTGTGAGCCCCCTACGAGCGCCATTAAAGGTAATTCTACTCTTTTCTTGGCCCTCTTGTTCACATAGTAGTGAATATGACAAATTAAATAGCTAATTTTAGAGCTGATCATTTGTCCCTCCTTTTTTAATCCATAGGTTGCAAGTATTCAGTCTCTTTTTGTCTTCACATTGAATACGATTGTTTTGGATTATCGTTGACTCTAGCAAATCTCCTGATGAATGTTCTCTGATTGATTCCATAAGAACTGAAACATGTTGAGACATCTCCCTGGATATGTACAGGGAGCAAAGTTGATCAGTGTTATCTGACAATAAGAAGAAACTGTTACAGTGTCTGACTCTTGTTAACTATACCCGCATTTTTTTGTGAACTCTTCATTTTTTTTAAATTCACGTTTTCCTATGTTTTATATGTTTAACTTATATGTATCTTTTTGTGATGAATATTGTTGACTTAGTAATTTAATGCTTATTTTAATCAGTACACATGTTGATTACATTTGTGATTTTTTTGACTTTATAAGGTTCTGAATTTTATCTGACCTTATTACGTTGTGCTCCATTGTGTTCTGTAGCTCTGCCTCATTTATATATTGAATCTTACTCCCCCGGGTATAGCCAGAGTAGAGGCCACTTCCACTTAATAGTGGGAGGGCTCCTACCGAGATTCCTCTTGAATATTTTTTTTGTCTTTCAATTCTATACATCACTCGCGATTTGGGGAAATCATACTAGTCATCTAGTGTCTCTTTCACGTACAACCAAGAAACAATATTTCTCTGTGCCCTCAACGTTGCGGAATGCATAGCTATTCACTTTTGTCAATGTGTCTACACTTTAAAGCCCAAGTTGATTGATCCATGAAGTAACATTTGTACTGGCAACCATGCCATAGGGTACAAGATTGCATTTTCACCTAAGGTTTGATACACTTATCATGTTCATTTAGATACAGTTTGTATGTTTCTATTCCACACGTGGTACAGGCTGGTGGCCTATTGTGCGTTGACATGGTGGCTTCATGTGAGGCTTGGATACCGCGTTTGACGAGTAATACCCGCCTGTGGGCCGGTGCCATTAGAGCCACATTCCCCAGTGACAGCGGTCAGTACAGGGGATTTTCCCACACTGTGCTGCAACCCGAAGTTTATAATGTGTAGTACATTTGTGCCATCAACATCAGCAGCAAAATAAAATACAACTGAACTTTTATGAATGGTTGTTTCAATTTTTCAGTGAATCAAGGACACGCTCACTTGTCCTGGCAGGGCTGACTGGGTGGGAACGGCCGAGGTGCCAAATACCATGTACACTGCAAAGGTATCTTCCGCGCAGGGGCCATTGTTCACATGGCCTCCCCAGACCCAGTGTCTCCAAGCAGGCTCCCCAGAAGCAGACTGTTCCCCTGCAATCCACATAAGTGTGTCTCTCCCTTCAGTGGTGTTCCGGGACTTGTCTGTACGCCTCATGCCCATCCATCACCCCTCCATTATCAACGGCAGTTCGCACCTGTAGATGTGCGCTGCCAAGGGGGCTGGTAGGGATGGGAACGGCCAAGGTGTCAAACACCATGTACACTTCAAAGGTATCTTACGCACAGGGGCCATTGTAGACATGGCCTCCCCAGAGCCAATGTCTCCAGGCAGGCTCCCCTGAAGCAGGCTGTGCCCCTGCTATCCACATAAGACCACGCCATAAACACGTCACTCATTCACATACACACCCACTTTTCTAATTATTTATAAACCACTTGATATTTATCATGAGAACATCTGTGAGCACTGCGAGTCAACTCGTGATCTTGCTACCTGTGAACATCTGTAACCACTGAAAGTCAGCTCATCATCCTGCTACCTGTGAACATCTCTGAGCACTGGAAGTCAACTCGTGATCACGCTACCTGTTCTCCTGCTACTAACTACACTGCTTGCTGAATCTAACTGTTTGTTGATCAAGGTAAGGGCAGGTCACCTAATCATCTCGTCTTGAGCTCTACATTTCTATCTATTTCTAATGAATGTACCCAGTAGTGTAATGCTCCTTCATCTCATTGCCATTACCATTGACTTCTGTTTAATTTTTTCTGTTCTCGATATATAGCAATTGTCATCACTGTCAATTGGGATAGAATTGCATCCTTCGCGGACCGTGTCTATAAGCATGTTTCTTTTGGATGCATGAAAGTACATTCTACGGACGAGTAACACGTTACGATGTGCATCACATCAATCACTTCTGTATGAAAGTTATCTTAGTGTATAGTCAACTACGCTACACAGGTTTCGCTTCTGTGACCAAAACAAACATTGCATATAAAACTATATGACATAATTCCATCTTTCTCACGCATTCATGTAAAATAATTCTTTAACTATGTGTACTTTTTTTTTACATATTTTTCAACAATGCCTGCTTGTATGGTTTACGGTTTCCGTTTTAAGACCCATACCAACCCTAAGGGCACAATAATGCATATATTCCCGAGGAATATAAATCTAATAAGAGAATGTGTCAGATATTGTGGATTTGCGCCGGGCGAGCTTGAAAGTAGAGCCCAGTATGTCTTGGGGGACTTGAGGGGCGATCGATTCCGCATCTGCAGCCTGCACTTTACCCTGGATATGCATGACCAATTGCAGTACACAAAGAAGCATCGACTCAGAACGTCTCGTACATTGTTTCCAAAAGCAATTCCAACTCTATTTATGCACACGCTGCCTCAGGTGAGTCACGGTTCATGAATTAGCTTGAGGCCTTGGGGTACTGAACAGGTAACTACAAGAACGGGTTGGTGCTTTTGGTGTAAATGTTTCTTACTAAACTTTGCATATTTACCAGATTCTATTGCTTTATAACTATGCACCATTTTGCTAGACATCTGCCCTGATTTTAGGAGCATCATAGAAAATTATTTATGAACACAGAAAACTATGCCATAGTG
The DNA here is from genome assembly GCF_040938575.1 of Ambystoma mexicanum. Taxonomy (NCBI): domain Eukaryota; kingdom Metazoa; phylum Chordata; class Amphibia; order Caudata; family Ambystomatidae; genus Ambystoma; species Ambystoma mexicanum. The sequence goes on along the minus strand of NC_090926.1, from coordinate 1,037,018,181 downwards.
CCCTTCGAAATAAGCATAATCTTTTCGTAATCGGTTGCTTCACATGTTAATTCTTTTAGGTGAGCATATTGACTGAAGCACAGACTATCAGTAGTGACGACATCACCGACACGTCCAGTTTACCAATGGTGAGCCATATAGACTTGCTGAAGTTCATATTCTTGAGAGTTGGATCTTTCCACATATCTAATGCAAATCTAATTTTCCCTTTACCACTTTGTGACAATGCACTGAAAATGAACGAGCAAGATTCTGCATCCATTTCTTTTCCGGAGTCAACAACAACTTCGAGCGCCTATCAGGTAGTTTGATTTCACTTTTCGATTACGGAAATGTATTATCCATGGAATTTTAGATAATATGAAATAGTTTACGTATCCTGTTGTTTGTTTACATAATGTTTCATTCATGGGTTTTTATTTATACGTACCATTGTCTCTGTTCAATTTCACTGTTTTCATCCATACTAAAACAAGTACTGTGTTTAAAAGGGGATTCTGGTACTTCGACTATAATTACACCATCCTTTGGAGCTGGTCCAGAGTATGAGATATGCCTACTGACAGTTCTCTTGAATGAATGAAAGAAATTAAATCCTACATCTGATAATATTAGACAGTGACATTCATATAAACGTCCAGTTTTTCAAACTTTCATCATTTCAGTTCTAACGTTACATTGTCTACCCTAATGCCGAATACAATGCAAAATGCTTGAGTGCAACATTACAATCAGTAGGCTTCGCACGGTGATATCTGATCGAGTACACTTGCCATCAATCAGGTGAAATTCGAAATGTCTATTTTGACTAAATGACGTACACTGTTTACGAGGGAATGTAAGCAATGTGTGTGTTGAACGAATTTGATTTCAAATACACTTTACTTTTTTTAATGAATATTCTATTCAAGGGATGTATACAAGGTCGTGAATTAGAAGAGGAGGCACATGGATCAGAGGTGGCGGACGAGCAAACAATTTAATTTACGAAAAGTGGTTTGGGCTGGTGTTGTCTTCATAACATGTTTTTTTTTTTAATCTAAAGTGCTATATACTGTATGTTGGATTTACATTGAACATGTTTTTACAACCCATCTGCTAGAGGCCCAGAAGGAAAAGAAGTATAAAGACACAGTCACCAAATGAAAACAAAGATGCTGCTTGCCAAACAGATTTCACCATTGAGCAACTATTATTTGAGGCGCGGCGTAGTCCAGTCAATAAGCAGACTTGAGATGCGTATGCCCAATGGCCAGAAAATGAATTGATTGTGACCGGCGAAGCAAGCAAAGTGTTTTTGGACCATTGCTACAATGTGAGAACTCAACAAGATGAAGAAACTGAATATAAGGAAGATGCTTTTGAATTACTCAGTGACTACTTCACACAATCTACACCCCCAAATAAAGGGCCACCCAATAAACAATAGACATTGATGGTTTCTTCAATTTGTGTGCAAATAACACAAGCTGCAATAACAGATGCTGAAGCCTCATGGCTATTGACCGAGGAACTTGCCAAAGATCTCGACTTCAGTGTGTCCTGTTCGTCCGATATGTCCACCACAGTTGAGTCACAAACCACATTCATGCAGGACAATAGTCTAATAAAGGAGCAAACATACATTGTATTCGACAGCTGCCTAGTAGAGATTATACTGATGCTCAAATGTGTCCATCCAGTGAGGGTGTGGGGGAGTATCCGGGAAGCCATTGGTGAATGTGACTTGTGTATCACAAAGCACTAACCTGAAAATTCAAGCCACCTGTGCCCAGCTCCATGCTACATTATCCTGGTCCGCTCAACCGATGCTGGACAAAGTGCCAGCTGGAAATCTACTGTGTGCAGCAGCTTTACTTTTCAGTGGCTCTACTTTTAATAAGTTGTCCAGTTTCTGTCAATTTGTTGGACTTCAGTTCCTTTCTAAAACGCAGTACTACAAATATCAACGAGAATATTTATTCCCTGCTATTAGTGAAGCCTGGAAAATAGAACAAATATCAATTGAAAGGACATTCTCTGACAAACGGTTCAGGCCAGCTGGCGATGACAGTGTGACAGCCCCGGATTTTCAGCAAAGTATTGCTCATACCACTTTCAGGACATGGAAACTAAATAAATTGTGAGTTCAGTGGTCGTGCCGGTCTCCGAATGTAAATCCTCAGTGGCCATGGTTTTATAAAAAATCCCTGGAAGATCTCCAATCGAGGGGAATGCAAATAGACCTCTATGCCACCGACAGACATGTTTTAATAGACAATGCCATGCGAGAGCAGTTTCCAAACATTTGTCATCAATTTGAGGTATGGCACGTTGCCAAATCAATCTAAAACAAAAACACAGCTGCTGGTAAAAAAAAGGTTCTGAAAATATTTTACAGTGGTCCCAGTCTTTGAGCAACCATCTTTTGTGGAGCTCCAAAACTTGTGGTGGGTCTGTGGAAAAATGCCGCTCATTAATAAACCACTGTTCCAACGTTCACTCTTGGACAGAAAACCTACATTTTCACCAATGTACACATGGACCTTTATCGGAGGAGCAGGAACGCAAGAAGAAGTGGTTGGTTCCATCTTCACCTCCACACAAAGCTCTTGAGAAAAGCGTGTTTGATAAAACTCTATCAAGAGATCTGAAGGGACTCGCAGAATTCTGTCACACAGGAGATTTGGAGGTGTTGCACAATGCGTGCCTAAAGTACAGGCCCAAGAGATTGCATTTCGGCATAGACGGGATGCAATATCGAACATTACTAGCGATATTAGCGCATAACGAGACTCTAGGCAGAGAACAATCGAGAACTGCAGGAAACTTTGGGATGCTTCGTTAGACAATGGCCTTTGCGAAAAGAAGCAAAAAATGGTTCGTCAAGCCAATATACCAGGAAATGGAATTCGATTTTGTGAAAGATCTCACTTTGACTGTGTTGGACATGCATAATCATTGAATCGCTCATGATTTTGTTCCTAGGACACATACATTGCCACAAAACATTGAAAACGTACCCTGTCCACAGATAGCAGACCTCGTGGAACAGTTCACTTCCTGGTTCAAATGATTAGCAGATATTTATTTGTTCAACAATGTTTACATGAATTGTCCAAATAAAGTGTCCAAATTGTCTTTTCAAATGTACCCTCTTTGTCAATTTCTTTTGCAAGAAGTGCCTTTTGGAGGATGCTATACAGTGTAACGCTGTACTTTCACACTTCCCACTTTCATCAAGCTCTTGTGGGTCCTTCACCAATCGGAGGAGGGTCAGATGGATATCGGCATGAAAGCAACTGCAGGGTCTGCAGTTGCCTTACCAAGCACGTGTCCAAATAGTTGATTAAATATGTGTCACACAAAGGAATGAGACCTAGGCTAGATAAGAAACTTGGCGCGCAAAAACTACTGACTGTAAGCAAAACAACGCATGAAAGGGGGCTGTTGGTGTGAAATAGGTGCATTCTGACCTATATTTTTATGGGGGCATGTGTTCAGGGTTGTTGCTATTGGATGCGTTATCAGAGGGGCCGATCTTTGATTTGCAGCCTTTGGAGTCTTACGATTTCAAACCCAGTGGTAATAGGTGTCAGTGTTACCAAAGTATATGACCACTCCTGATTAGGTATATGGAAGGTGAATCTGAGGTGCTGCGGGGGTAGGGTCTGAGGAGCAGATGCGTTCAAAGGGAACAGGGGTCATGGATTCAGGGGGCCGCGACCTGGCAGGAGGGAGTTCGAGATGGCATGAGTCAGTGAGCTGAGATGGATTGTGCGCTATGGTTGGAGCAGAGCTTGCTCTGACATTCTCATATGAGCACATTTTGTCAGGGCTCGAGACTGCTACTTTCAAAAATGAATAGCTGCATTGCCGTGAGAACAGGAGACGGGCTGAGCTGATAAGTGGTGGGAGCTGGCTGTGTGAGGCGCTGGGAGAGTGAGCAGTTCACCAGAGGTCCAGAGGGACTCTAAAAATAAGGAATTTGGAAGTAAACTATCTGTAACTGTTTTCATAAAAAAGTAAATCACTAGAAATTTTGCACGGCGTTGCCGGATGCCAGCAAACAGTTTGTTTTTCAAAAATATTTCAAATGCCACATTGGTCTGCAGGGCTATTCGTTCCCATGGGAGTGAAGGTCACTGCATTTGAATTTTGCTTGTGAGCTGTGCACACCCACGCATCCTACACAGTATAAGGTTCGATTGTTTTTCGTCCTCGGAAGAAAGGGAGGATTCGGAATGGAATGAATGAATGAAGGGAGGAGTGTAATACCATCAAATATGATAAGGTTCATCATTCCAAAACTGGACAAAGGAACATGTAATTTCATTTTAAGAAAATTTGTTGATCTGAATGGACACTCTGCGTTACGCTGAGAAAATGGAAATGCCGAATATTATGTAAGTTTTACTGTAGACGAGTTTATAGGCGAACGAGTCAGGTTTCATTTTCTGACCGGTATTGCAGTCTTACGTTGTAATGGGTTGTTGTTTGTGGCATATTGCAAAGACACACAAAAACAACCTGTGTGTACTTGTCTTTGTCCCGGGCACATGGGCAGTCCAGCACCGAAATGCATGTGGTCCACATCTGGGTTCCCCCAGGTTCCACCAAAGCTAAATTCTACACTAAATTCCATTAAAAAGCTGCCTATGTGTTCTTCGAATTCTTCCGCCAGCTTCTGCATCCCATTGCGAGATAAACATACTCCATAGCACTAACCTCTCAAGCACATCGTAGACTCCAACTTTAAACAATGTTTTGTCTGTGTTTCCATTGTTTCACATTTGTGTTCATCATTAGTTTTCACACGGTGCAGAATTAATGGGTAAATTGATCAATTAGAATAAAGAACGGCTACCGAGACACATTTTTGTTATGTTTTCTACACAGCTACATCCTGCCATTCTGCAAATGTCAGCGTTTCCAGATATCAATCGATGGCTTCTTCAGCAGGCAGTTGCAGATACACCTAAGTTGCTGGATTTCAATCACTCTGTTTTGTGACGATCGCCCCGGGCCGATATGCCCTTTCGCAGTACCAACGTTAAGAAGCAACCTGACATTGTTTACGGTGGTCTAGCAACAAGCTGATGCGGAAGCTTTGCGATTCACAATGCGTCCAATGCTCTTCTTATACCCAAAGGAACATTGTGTGACTCACGATAAACATTTCTGGATCAAGAACAAAGAAAGAAATTACCAATGTGGTTGAATATGGAAATCGGCAGATGTTCTCGGAGCATTTATTGTGAAATAAAAGCACATTATAAATTTCAGAGTATTGCGGTTTCCTTTAAAAATAATGTTTTATATTCAAAATTGGGCCACGCTGTGCTGTGAGAGGAGGTGTGTTGATATTCTGGGTTCTGCATCAACTGACGTCAAGACGTAGGTGATGACTGGGCGTGTTTGGTTACGCTGCCCAGTAACGTAATGGAGATAGGCAGAGAATATCGTTAGGAATGGTGATGTCAGCTTCAGGGGCAGGTGATATGATTTAGTGCCGCCAGGGCTGTTCACCTTAGGGCGATGAGGCAATGGATAAGATTAGCACAAGATGCCCGCTCGCTGCTGACTGATTTCGCATGTGTAAAAGTGAGGAAAACTACAGTAAGGTGCATAGGAAATGTTTGTACGATCGATCAACGTATGCCTAAAAACACATGCCCGAACGCTCGGTACAATAATATTTTTGAGCGCACTATTCCTTTACTAATTTTTCATTTCATCAAACACATATTGTGACCAATCCTGGTCGCACATCATTATGATTAGCGGTAAACATAGTTGCTTTCTAAGAGGTTCGTAGTTTTTCTTATACCCTTGACGTTTTCGGCTAGTGGTGTCTGCACCTTTATCTGGGCCTTGGATTGGTTGGCTCTTATTGGCCGTCCTGTTCCTATGGCGATGCCAAGTGCAGAGCACGGGGCTTTGTTTGCTACAGCGTCTTCAGCCTGCTGGCATTTCACTTGTATTACTGTAGAAGCCGTCACTCTATCTGCAGTTAAGGTGAAAGGCAGACGCAAGTGGATCCATCTCAGTGATGTAAAACCATATAGAAGTGACAACCCCCTGTATCTGAATACTGAGTCCGAAGGTGAAGAAGTCATTAGAAGCCCTCAGACAAGATCGATGACAAGCACCAATCAGCCACTGCACTGTTGTAGGGTTCCACAACCTTGCTTTGCTCCCACTCAGATGCTTCGGATGCAGCTCTTGTTCCCACCAACTCCGACGTAGAGCGCCATTTGGAATCCGTACTACAACTGCAGTCACCAGATGTACAACAAGTTTTGATCACAGCGACCTTCGCCTTCCAGCGTCGAACACCATGCATGTGCTTAACACTGGTACATCAGGTGTGACAGGGGAATAAGAGGAGAGAGAGAGGAAGTAGGAGTGTGGGAGGCCATAGGGGGCAAGAGGGAGGGGTTAGGGGAGATGGAAGGAAGGGTGTTCAGGATGTCCAGAGTTGTTGTGGTGAAGTGTGTGGCCAGTGCATTGCAGAGGGCCTGGGAAGGAAGAGGGAAGGAGGAGACTGCAGAAGGGTTGGCTAGTTCCCTGCAGATTTTTAAGAGTTCAGCCATGTTGTTGGATACACCAGATACCCGTGCCTGGATGTGGGTCCTTTACTTGGCATGGATGCAGAGAGTCTGTATTGCCTTTGAAGCAAGCAGCAGGCCAGTTTGTCAGATGGTGAGCCTGAGGTATGCCCCTTCGGTTCTACAGCTCTGCACTTGCATTTCAGAGCTGCAAGTTCGGAGTCGTACCAGGTATTACACTTAGAGGCAGGTTTCAGGCGGATCCTCATGACTGGGGCAAGAATGTCAAGAGTGTTTGTAATGGGCAGATGGAGGTTGCTGAGAGCAGTCAAAGGTAGAGTCAGCGTTGTGGGAGATAAGGGGGCAGGGCAGGGCAGGAGGAGGTGCAGTCAGAGGGCCGACGGGGCCAGGTAAGAAGAGAGGAGAGAGTGGTCTGACCATGAGAGAGGTGAGAACAAAGTGGAGGAGAGTGGAGGAGAGTGAATGAGGACATCAAGAGTGTGTCCTCCAGAGTGAGATGAACCAAGAAGGAGAATGGAGAGGTAGAGCAAGGTACAAAGGTTAAGGAAGAGGGTGGATGCTGTGATAGATGGATGTTGCAATCACCCAGGAGAAGGAGTCTGGAGGTTGTAGTGAGGAGAGAGGAGCAGCAGTCAGCTCATTCAGAGAGGAAGAGGGTGGTTGTGCCAGGGCACCTGTAGATAGTGGCAATGGTCAGAGAGGAGGAGGGAGAGATGACCAACATGCAGAACGTGCTCTTGAAAGAAGAGTAAGGCTGAGTTGGTATGAGGGAGGCAAGAACCCACTTAGGGAAGATAAAGGCAACCCCACCGCCAGTACGGTTAGGTCGTGGCTTGGGAAAGATCTTGTAGTCAAGGGAGTCAAAAGCAGTGACTGAGCTGGCATTCAACCACATCTTGGAGTGAGCGAGAATGTCGCGGTCCATGTCTTCAAGAAGGAGGCAGATGCCGGCGGTGTGTTTGTTGGCTGTATGGGCGTTAATGGTGGCCAGGTGAAGGAGGTCTCTGCCTTTGAAGGTTCTCCGTGGAGGAGTACAGGGGCATAGTACACCAGTCAGAGGGGGAGGGACAGAGAGATCAGATGGGGGAGAGGCAGGTGAAGGAAGGAAGTTAATGAGGGTTGGCAGGCGCCGGTCAAAGAGAAGGACGTTGGGTTGAGGACCCTGAACCAAGATCGTGCCAGTGTGGTAGACATTAATGATACAGCGTTATGTTGAGAAGCACTCCAAGAGGACTTCCCACTTGATGTCACCATTAATGGAGAGGACGTGAAAGGGGGGAGAGTAGAAATCAGATGAGTCCATACATCAGGGGAGGGGACAGAGAACAGGAGATCGGTGAAGACCCATCTGGAAGTTGCGCAGACATATGTATCTTCGATAGGTAGGCCAGGGATGGCGCTCAATTTGTCTTTTTTGTTCTTTTTGCTTCCAGACTTTGTGAGAGAGGGTAGGTGATAGTGTGGCAGTTAGAGAAGATAGGAGAAATAGTGAGTGCCATCAGGTTGGCAGAGGATAGTTGAGGAAGGAGGGGTGGCTGCACTGCACAGTCCTGGCCCAAACTCACCAGGTGGCCTTGTAGTTACAGGAGGGGCACATAAATACAATGCAAAGTGTGGGGTTCAAGATTCGATTTGCAAAAAAGAACACAAAATGCAGTGCAAAAAATGGGTGTAATGATGTAAAAACACGCACACCTAGATTCGATTTAAAAAAAAACACAAGGATTGTCCACCAGGGGGTGCAGAGATGAACAGGCTCTCTGCGTGAGCTCCATCTGCACCGCCCCAAAAGATGGATTGAGCCCCCTCTTTTTGGCACCCCCCAACGAAAGTGAATGCAGATGTAGCTGTCGGAGTGCCCCCCCGATGTGAGAAAAACTCCGGTGAAAAACGGACCTCCGCAACCCGTGAAATCTGTGTGGGAAGCGGAGGCCCCTAACTGCCAATGACACCCGGTATGAGATCCTGCTGCGTGCGCACGAAGAAGCTGGGATTACGAGGCCCTGACTTTGGACCCCGCGTATGCTCCTTCCCATCTGGGAATTGAAGCAGGAGTGGAAAGGAGAGACCTTGCGCCCCTCAAAGAGCCAGAGGCTCTGAACGAAGCTGTATTGGCATTTCGCCGACTCGCTCTGGGCCAGTGACCGGCCGCTACATGCGAGCTGCCTGGATGCCGCGCAGCAGGGGACGGGAACGCAGTTGAGAGCGCTGCCCTGCTTCACCTGACATCAGCGACCCACAAGGGGCCCAGCGCCCTCTCCCCACCCCCGTCCATCGCCGCATGCAGGTACCTTTCCCCGCAGAGGGGTGCACTGCGACTGTTTTATATTGAGGCCTTCATACGCGCATGGGCTGTGCAACGGAGGAAAGCCCAAAGCGCCCGCTGATTTCCTGATCCCCGGGCTTTACAGAAACTATTGCCGGAGGCCCCCTCCTTGCTACACCACGCCATGCCTCCGGGGAGAGACTGAAATTTTTTCTCCCCGCACTCGCTTTCCCCTAAGAGGTCTACTGTGCCGCTGCCCAGAAGACAGGCCGCAGTGGGGTCTGCCGAGGAGGCGCGCGGCCTGGAGGCAGAGAGCACCGTTCTCACGCATGGATCACTCCTGCTCCGGCGCACCAGCGGGACATACGGACCCAGTCATACCGCTCACCCTAGGGCACACATGTGATTTGGTGCCCCGCTCCTCTCTGGGGTTCTGAGTCACGCCATTTCTGATTGAGAGGCTAAAACACTGTGTAGTTTTGATAGCGCTAGGCTGCAAGGCCTGAGCCACCCCCCAAGGCGCGCACAGAGCCATACCGTGTTATACAGTGGTCCAATACCGGTGCGTGCCACCTTGCAGGGCCCGGAAGGAGATGCAGATAAGCCGCCAAGGGAGCCACCATTAACCCTCGACGCCCAAAGAGGCTAAAAAATGTGCTTCTCGAAGATCTCAGCCAAGTCTCATGGCGTACTCTTCCCCCCGAAATACTTACAGCGAATCTGTGACGCAAGAGATCCACATGAACGTTCGACACAAGCTGTCCTTTTTTGCCTACACCCATACCTCGCCTGCCTTCACCAAATCTACGATGGAAAACCCTGCCTCTATCGAAAATGACCTCGCTGCAGCAACAAAGGGGGATATTGCTGCCCTCCTGGGGGAAGTCAAGAATCTGGGCACTAGCATAGGAGGCAAAATAGATAGGATAACCCAGAGATTGGACAGTATGGAAGACAGGCTTGAAGGGGTTGAAAATAACCAGGCCTCCATAGACACGCTAGAGATCCAACTTGACCGGAGAATGAATGAGTTAGAACATCGAGAAGAGGAGTTCAAACTAAAGCTCGATGATTTAGAGAATAGAGAAAGACGGAACAACATCCGCATTTTTGGAATCCCGGAAAGGGAAGGAGAAACGGAAGCAGATTTGAAGGAAACACTCCACAACATTATCAAACTTCTAACGGCGGACGATGCTGTAGATGAGCCGATAACGGAACGAATCCACAGAGCCGGAGTCCCCCCGGGTGGACCACGATCGGTCCTTGCCCGATTTCATCGCTTCCAAGACAAAGCTCGAATTCTCAAAAAAGCCAGAAGAAGCGATTCAATCACGCTGGGAGGAGCTCAAATTTCAATATATCAGGACTTGTCCTCCCTGACACTATCCCTTAGAAGGATGTGCGGCCCCCTCACAAAGAGACTCAAAGAGAAGAACATCCGATACAGATGGGGCTACCCCTTCTCGTTGACATTTGAATATGAAGGAACCAGACACAAGTTGAAATCTGAAAAAGAAATAAAGGCATGCATATGTGATATCCTCGGAACTTGTGGGGATGACGCCGACCGGAACGAAACTCGAGCAGAGGAACCGGGATGGCGTGTTCAGGGCGCCCAGAGAAAGAAAGTGAAAGGGTCCTGAAAGTTCCAGAGAGGTAACCTTTCCCCGGAGGGGGATAACTGAAGCGCCACAGTAACGGTAAGATAAAATCTAATCAGCTTTCTAAGGGGCGTATACGAAAGAAACTAACATCAGCACAATCAACACAACTCTACAATGAATTGGGGGAGGCTATGGAGGGGCTCAATCTAAACAAAAATGGCACAATTGAACAAGGGGCATGACGTAACGGCCCCTTAAGGTGGTTCAACGCCGACTCGGTGCAGTCAACTGGGTGCGATCGGACGCCACCGACCGGGAATGGGAGGAGGGAGGGCGGGGGGGTCCAAGGTCTTTGAAGCGGTCAGAGCAGCATTTATGGTAAACCAATGCAGTCCACGCAGCATACAACCGAGAACTGATATGCAACAACGAATAACCATTAAGAGATATCCTCCTGTACAAACAATCAATGGCTACAAACACTAATGCAGGGACTACGTCCCCCTTGAGAGTGGGTACACTTAATGTCAAAGGACTAAACTCTCCAACGGAAAGGTCACTTCTGGCCAGAGAATTTCGCAGGGCCGAGATTGACATCCTCCTTTTGCAAGAGACAAAATACATGAAGGGTGAAGAGCTATCAAAACGGGTTGGAACAGAATTCTAGGGCTCCGGTCCATTGAGGAGAGGGGGGGTTGCGATTCTCATTAGGAAAAGCATAGGCTTCGTACTCACGAAGATGTGGTCTGACGTAGCAGGTCGAACCCTCCTAGTAAATGGCCATATAGGGAAAGTAGATGTCACAATTGCTACCCTTTATTCCCCAAATACTGGCCAGACCAGATTCCTTGCTAAAATGATTCCGAAGATACTGTCTGAAGCAGCAGGATATATTATTTTGGGTGGTGACTTCAACCAATGGGCAGATCCGACCAAAGATCACAAACCCAGCAATCCCAATTTGAAACATCACAGTAAAACCTACCAAACCGATCTTGCATGCATGATGGAGATATATAATATGAGAGACTCATGGAGAGATTATCACCCGGAGGAACGAGGCTATACTTTCTATAATTCATATACCCGAATTGACTATATATACTTATCTAGGGAACTAATCGAGGTGATGTCACACTCAGAGATCACCCCGATCACTTGGTCGGACCACGATATGGTCCTTACAGACATGTTATGGTCCAATCTGCCATCCAGGGGTGGAAAATGGCTTAGTAATGAGAGTCTGTGGAAAGATGCAGTCTTTAAAGCGCAAATGGAAACCGAGATTTCCCAATTCTTTGAAACAAACAATAATGGGGAAGTGTCTAAACAGACGGTGCGGGAGGTGGGAAAAGCTACTTGGAGGGGGATTCTAATAAGAGAAGGCTCGTCAGAGAAAAGGGAGTGAAACATTATTCAAAACAGATTACGAACCGAAATCTCACAGCTGGAAAGTCATAATAAGAGAGACACATAGGTCGACCTTGCGAAATTGACTGAGGCAAAAGAGAAGAGACAGGAATTAAAGCTACTAGAACATGAACAGATAGTGCGCAAGCTGAGATATTTAAAACAGAAATTTTATGAGAAAGGGGATAAGGCAGACGCGCTTCTTGCTGCGAGGCTCAGAGAACAAAGAGCTGAAAGAAGAGTCCTACGAACAATAGAAGATCCCCCTCCCGATACACACACTCACTCCTCTATCACAAAGTGCTTTGCCAACTTTTATGAGACTTTATACTAATCGGAAATTAATCCCGACCTACCAGAAATAGAATCCTATCTGTCCTCCATAAATATGTCTCGTATACCGCCCATAGATGCCGAGGTCCTTCAATCCCCTATCACAGAAACGGAAGTCCAGGCTGCCATAAAGAGACTTACCATAGGTAAATCCCTGGGTGAAGATGGTTATACTGCCGGATTCTATAAAACCTTCACCACATCACTCACCCCTTTCCTAACGGAACTCTTTAACGAAATAATAGACTCTGGGAAACCCCCGGACTCCTTCACCAGAGCGCTATTCACAGTTATTCCCAAAGAAGGGAGAGATCCCACGAACTGCGGATCGTATCGCCCTATTTCCTTGCTCAACCTTGACGCGAAAATGTATACAAGGGTTTTGGTTGCAAGGTTGGAAACACGGATGCCACAACTCGTACACTCTGATCAAGTTGGGTTCATACTGGGGAGACAGGGAGCTGACACAATGCGTAAGACCCTGCATTTAATACACGCATCCCAAACCATGACCCATGACCCAATTCTTTTATCCATTGACGCAGAGAAAGCCTTTAATAGGGTTGAGTGGGGTTTCTTGACAGCGGTCTTGCGTAGGGTGGGAATGGGCCCTAGGTTTAGGAAGGCAATACAAGCAGTGTACACGAACCCCAAATCATCAATATTTGTAAATGGTGAATACTCCAGATGGTTTAGTTTGGAACGTGGAACTCGCCAAGGGTGCCCCCTTTCCGCGATCCTTTTTGCGCTTTCCCTAGAGCCCCTAGAAATAACACTGAGGGCAGACCCCATGGTTGAGGGTATTCACCTGGGGACAACGGAGTATAAGGTACCCTTGTATGCAGACGACATCCTTCTTCATATCACTAACCCCATAACTTCAATCCCCCAAGCCCTCCGCCTATTTGATGAGTACGGCAGGCTCTCAGGGTTCAAAGTGAACAAACAGAAGTCCACACTTTTCCCTCTACAGGGTCAGGAAGAGGCTAATACTGCTAGATTCTCCACAATGGGTCTTCAATTGGAACATGCACAATTAAAATATCTGGGGATACAAATTACTAGACAGTTAAATGATCTTTACGAAGCAAACTTCCCTCCCTTACTACGACAATTCCGGGCGGATCTTGCAAGGTGGGACAAACTCACAATATCTTGGTTAGGTCGACTTAACGCAATTAAGATGGTGTCCCTCCCCCGATTCCTATATCCTTTTCAAATGTTACCCATTACAATTCCAAGCAATTTTTTTCTTGAAACCAAAAGAGAACTCCTTCGGTTCCTCTGGCAAGGGAAGAAAGCAAGGATCCCGTACAAGACTCTAACACTTCCCAAAGAGAGGGGTGGGGTCGGGCTTCCCAACTTACAAAAATATTATGAAGCTTCCCAACTAGAGTCCTGATCCCCCACTTACGTAACCTCACGAATATTCAATGGGTAGACATGGAGAACCATTATTTTTCGCCAGCCACAGTGTCTGAGTGGCTATGGTCTCCCAAGAAACGGATATGCAGAAAACTTAAAGGTCACCCAATACTGAGCACAATATGGGACATTTGGACACAGGGCAAGAACATGCAAAACATTACTACATGGCCCGCCCCTTTAAGCCACCTATGGTCACCCGGAATCAACGATCAGATACCGAACGTAGAACGGTTTCAAGCTTGGTACGAGGCTGGCCTAGAAAGAGTTGGGCAACTACAAAAAAAGGACTTCTTTATATCCCTCCCAGACCTGACAGAAGCCCTTGGAATTGGCCCCCTATCCACCTTCCATTATCTACAGGTAAAGGGTGTTTTGACGAGTCCCAATTAATGCGAGACCTCACGCCCTTTGAAAAGATACTGGACTCGAGAACAGAAATGAAGGGTCTGATATCAGCAATGTACAAAGAACTGTTGGGAGCATGTGCGGGGACTACGGATTCACTGAGAGATAAGTGGGGAAGGGACTTAGGCGAACAAATCACCCCAGAGCTATGGGATACCATGAGTCTAGCAGCGACACAAATCTCCATCTCGAACCAATACAAACTTCACGCCATTAAATTTCTCCATAGATGGCAATATGACCCTGTCAGAATTTCGAAAATGTTTCAAACTGCCAACCCGGAGTGCTGGCGGAGATGTGGAGTTAACGCTGACTACTGGCATATGTGGTGGGGCTGTTCTCGAATCAAGGTTTTTTAGAACGAAGTCCTAGGCTGGATTAAAGAGATTGATGGCATCACGAGAACAGCTAACTCCTACCTTGTACTGTTTGGCCTCGAGAAAAGTGAAGAAGAATGGTCTAGAGTAAGAGAGATAGCCCCACAACTTCTCCTGGCAGCGCGTGCTGTACTTGTTATGAAATGGAAATCCAACCCCGTACCCACTAAATCTGAATGGATAAATGTCACCACCAATATATGTATTATGGAGACCATAACAGCATAACTGCACGGAAGGTCATCGCAAACTGAGGCCCTATGGACAGATTACAAAAACAAATATCTTTCAAGTGGACTCTTCCGTGGTTCAACGTATAACCCGCTAACCGAGGGGTAAGGCTCAGGATGACGGTGTGCAATGCTCCCACACCGCAGTATTCCCACTCCTGAACTGATCATTAAGACACACAGAGGCTGCGATTCGCACGGGATAAACGCTACAATGACTGTACTGAGATTTGCATGACCGGTGGGGGGAGGAGGGAGGAAGGGAAGAAGAGAGGGGGAGTCATGGACTTGACCAAAACCCAATCAGAGACACCGAGACTGTAAAGAATATTAAGTATGCAGAAATTCTTTGAACTCTCTTGTAATCTGATGTTTTTGAAACGTTTTCTTTTTACCATGACTAATATTTGTAAACCAATAAAGCTAAATTTAAAAAAAAAAATAAAACACAAAATGCTGTGCTAAAAAATGTTTTTGGTGGTGAAGTGTGTGGCACTTACAATGGGGATACTAGCTAGTAAACTATATTCTAAGGCCCAGGTTCTAGACCTCCTCCCCGAGTGAGCATCTCTCTGAATTGCCAAAAGGCAAAATACCCGCACAGCCTACAAATGATATTTAAGTTGTGAGCAGCAGCCGCCGTCTATAAGACTCAACCACTTTACAAAGAACCATAATTAGTTAAGCAATAAGCCCTGAGCGGGGGCTGCCCCGAGGCCCATAGTTACAGGTCCGAGCGAAGCGAGAGCCTTAAGGAAGGCCCCAGGCATTACCTGAAGTGGTAATGCCCCACCATGCGAGGGGCTTATTGCTAGCAGTACCCCGGCCTGTAAAACCAGTGTACTAAAAGCATTTTTATTCTGTTCCGAAATTCTCCAGTGTTTCGGAACAGAAAAATACAAGGAAAACAAAAGGCCGCTGGGGAAGGGAAAGCTAAGTCAGTTTTTCCTTTCCATGGCAGCCATTGAAAACAATAAAAAAAAGTAAACAAACAAATTGGCCATCGTGGAAAGGGAGCAGGGAATACACATAGTCCCTGGAAACATAGAAAAGAAGGTAACAGTGGAGAAGGAGGGAGGGAAGGGAAATGTGGGGAATGGGGTAGGGAGATTAGAAGATTTACCTCATTCCCCGGCGGGGGGAGATCGCGGCTGCCAACCCTGAGGAGGCTCAGGGCAGCGGGATTACCGTCCGGTAAGGCTTGTATTGTGAGCCTCCCCATTGGCTGGGAGGCCGCCTCAGCCCCCTTGACGGGAACTAATTATGCATGATTAGAGAACCAACAGGGATGAGGCCCTGTTCACCCCAAGAGGTAGCACCACACATGCGTTCACAACTTCCAACTACAAGCAAGAAAACACTAAGAGATGAGTTTGTTAAACTAGACAAACTATCAATTAAAGAGATTAACAAGTACTGGGAATGTGGAACCATGCAGAGGTATTTAGAACACAAAAAATTACCACAAGGATTAAGGATATGTATCAAGCTAGACTTCACAAACAGTGAAGACAAAGATCTTGGTGATTAATGGGAAGAGAATCTAGAATCCAGCTCCACTACCATCATAGAGCTAATAATAGAGCATGCAGACAGGCAACACAAACAAACTGAACTACTAATCTCAAATATGAAACAGGAAATAGCAGAGATGCTGGCACCAGATGCCACCAAGGATAAAAACGTTAGTACTCTGAATGCCATTGTTAAACAACACCAGGATGAGATTAAAATGCAGAAAACCCAAACAATGTTCAGTGATGAGGACTACCGTCCACACAGAGTTTATACCTTTCAAAACAAATATGATGACACTACAAGTACACCTCACCTCGCTCACATGAGAGCTAACCGACCTAATCATGTGTTAGCTCGGACTCAGATGCCGATAGTGGGAGAACAAACACAAGCAGCAACATGGAAGTACAAACACAAGGACAGCCGAAAAAAGGTAATTTTTTAGATCAAATTTCCTGGAACAAGTGGGGCAACAAGCAAAGAAAAATAAGACACGTCAGATTTGCGAATCCTATTGTGCAGAATACCACAACACTAAGCACAGATTCAGAGGAAAGAGAGGATGAGGAAAGGGTAAGAAGAGACACAAGAAAAGTAAGCAGAGCGCAAGGGCGCCAAGAACTAGATAACAAGACAGGATACTGATACCTCCACGACAAAACCACTAAGTCATTTGGAAACACAAGTATTGAACAAGGGATTGTCTTTTCTACCTACCAACATCATAGATTACACGCAGACACAGATAGACATTTTTAAATACATAAAGAAACTGAAACTCAAGACATTTTTTCACAACAGAACTGAAGAAGTGACAGAAATTTAGAACACCAGGGTTACACCAAGCACTTTCACAATGAAGGACATCAATGACACCATATTACTACTCGCCCTGGACCAGGAAAACACTATATCCTATCCAGCATACAAATCATAAGATATCTAGCAATCGAAACATCTAAGAAGACTCCAAATAAACTAGAAAATCAGGATATATCCCAGCTACATCACAGGATGGAGCAATAGAAAGCTTTTTCAGGGCTATCGTGGCAGACCTCCAAAGGGAGATGGACAAAAATCCGAGCAGGGATACATAAAGAATGACCGACAATCTGACAACCGAAGAAAGAAAGGCCCTGAGTGACTTGATACATGACCAATCCCTAAACATCAAGGAAGCCACTAAGGGTAGCAATAGAGTCACCCTTAACTGCACACGGGTAACTAGAGGGACTACCCAAGTAGTGGAAGGACTATAAATTATGCGGCGATGAGGCATCCTGCCACATATATTTATAATGACTTACTCCAATACAGGTAAGTCTTCTCCGAGTTAAATCCAATTCTTTGGGTAAAGGGCTTACAGCAATCTGCTCATTCGCATCCTTAACAGAGGTATCACTGTATCTGCTAATTAAATCATGCAAATACACATGCACTTTCTAAAAAACATTTTACAGCATTTATTAATTAGCGGGTAAACCTTTTTATCCTTCATTTTTTCATTTTTGAATTAGCGCATACAAAAATACATAGATGTATATTAAAGTTTTCCCCTAGATTCCAAGATGGCGGCCAGTAGGTAGTAGACGTACTGTCCGCGCGCTCCCGACCTCTGGGCAACTTCAAAGTGGTCCACCACCCCGCTAACTGTGGAGGATTCCCGAGTGGAGCGGCAAGGCTCCCGGCGCCTGCTGGGGAGCGTGGTTAGGCGCGAAAAGGAGAGGGCCCTGGAAAGCTGTGCCCCGCGGTGTGGCGGCTCCGGGCCGCATTGACAGAACAGAGTGGGGAAAGGACTGTGTGCCCTTCCTGCGGCCGCGGCTGATGCGCGAGGCCCGAGCAGAGGAGGGGGGTGCCGGACGGGCCCCCTGGTGACGAGTGCTTGGCTGCGGGTTCTGCTGGCGGCGGGCGCCCGAGTTCGGCAGCCTTGGCAGCTCGTGGGCGAAGAGCCAGGAGCGGTGTGGATCTGAGGCTCCGGCTGGTCGCCCGCCTGACAGCAGGGGACAGAGGAGGCGGTGCTGCTGCAGAGGGAGACGGCCGGCAGCCTCGTGGCCTCAGACGGGCTTCTGGCCCCGACGAACAGAGCAGGAGAGAGGAGAGCGGCCCGGCGGACGGCGGGCTGCAGCCCAGCGTTTGGGAGGAGGAGCGGCGCCGCCCAGAGCCGGAGCTTCGAGACCTTGCGGTGAGTGGGGGCGGACATAGGCGGCTTGCGGGGGAGCGGGCGGCCCCTGGGCCGTCAGAGGCAGAGCAGAAGAAGGCGCGGGAGGTGGGGGCCACTCCGGCTGCTCCTGCGGCAGTGGAGGCCTGCACAGAGACGACAGTGATGGCCCCGGGGGCCCGACCCCCCATGAGACTCACAAGCTAAGAACACCCTCGGGGCCTTACTGATTGTTCTATCATGTAGGTCTGCGCCTGGGGGGCCCCTGCATATATAAAAAAGAAAAAAAAAACATACTGTTGTGAGAACATCTGAATACCTGCACCTGGGAGGAGTGGCACCGGGGGCAACTGTATTCGCACCTGCACTGGTTGGATTCACTGGCGTCGCACCCCCTCCAGCAGCCTTTTGACGAGGACACCCAACTGGGAAGCTTCTGGTGCACGGCAGCTTGGCGGCGCTGTATGCGGCATTAGGGGAAGGAGGTTCGTGATGCTTTGCTGAATCACGGGAGGCGCGGCACAGGTGTATTGCCCTCCGCGGAGTTGACGGGTGGAGGGTCTGCCCGGGTGGGTGGCAGGGGAGTTGGGGGATAAGGAGGAACCAGCCCCACACAGCGAGCTACAGTCTGGACAGATGGCACCATGCCACAAAGGGAAAAGTGGAAGGTCTTTGCCGCACCCGTGGGAGTCCCAGGGCACTCTCCGCTCACTGTGGCCGGTGCAGGACACGGGGGAGGGCTCGGATGGTGGCACTGAGGACTTGGAGGAAAGGAGAGCGACAGAGGGGGCACAGGACCTGACCCCGGTGGTTAGACAAGACTTCCTGGGCGAGATCCAGGTGCTACATACCAACTTGGCAAAGACATTCCAAGATCAGTTTCAGCTGATGAGGCGAGACCTTAACGAGGCTCTCGGGGAAATCAAGCAGGACCTCAGGCAATTGGGAGAAAGGACTGATCTTTTGAAAAGGGGTCTGCAGGAAATGGAAAAGGATACGACTGCCAATAGCGAAGCCATAGAGCGCCTTGATATGGCGACCCAGAACCTGGAGATTCAGATGGAGGACGTCGAAAACAGGTCACGAAGAATCAATATAAGGGTGAAGCAACTACCGGAGTCAGTTTCGGATAAGGATCTGAAACGGGAAATTCAGGGCATCTTCGCAGACATTCTAGGGGATGCGGGTCCGGAAACCATTGAGTTGGATCGCGTCCATAGAGTTGGCAGGCTTGCTAAGGGGCCCGACCCGAGGCCGAGAGACATACTCGCCGCCTTTACTAGACACGCACAAAAGGGGGTGGTTCTCCAGGCCGCGCGGAAAAGGGAACCAATAGTGTACAAAGGCCGACAGATAGCTTTATATCAAGACTTGGCAAATATCACCCTAATCAAGAGGAGGCAGATGGTGCCGGTGCTGAAGGTGCTGAAAAGGTGCAGGGTTCGCTACAAGTGGACATTTCCATTTGGCCTGCTATTCGATTGGGAAGGCTCCCAGAAACAGATAACAACTGTCCAGGAGGGGGCTACTGCGCTGCGGATCGACTTGGAGGAGGACCCCTCGAGTGGTGCGGAGCGACCCATAAGCAACAGGCCTAGGCAAAGACCGTGGGAGTGGTCCACGGTGGGAGACAAGAGGAGGAAGGGCCCGAGGGAGAACGACAGCTCCCTGCAGGAAGTCGGGAGGAGTGGTGGGGAGGGTGGGACTGGCAGAAAGGGGAGCGCCTGATTTGGATCACAATTCGTAAGGGGTGGTGGACCCTTAAGGGTGGCAGAGGAGCTCGGGGACAGGGGGCGCAACATGTTGGGATCAGTAAGGGCGATGAGGCCCGGTAGGGGGAGAGGAAAAGAGCGGAGGGGGCATCTGCTCTGGTTGAGTGGGGAGGAGGGGAGACGGAGCGTTCGTGCCCTCGGTTGGGGAAGGAGGGCGGGGCGGACCGAGAGGAGGGGGGAGGGGTGGAGGGGGAGGTCTCACCCACAGTTGGGGTTTGTGGGTGGAGGGAGGGAGAGGAGGGATGGGAGGGGGGATTGGGGGACGCCTTGGTTGCAGATGGAGGAGGATGGAGCTCTGGGCAGGGCAGAATGGAAATCAAAAGGACAGAAAGTAGTGCAGGGTGCATGCACCCCCCAGCGGGGAAGGGGAGGTGCGGTAAGGGCAAAATGGGGGTGCGGCTGGTGAGCTCCACTTTAACGCAATATTCAAGTGGCTAACACATAACGTGAGGGGGCTGCACTCCCCCCTCAAACGAACAAAGCTGGAGCTCTTCACTAAGTCTCAAAAGCCGGATGTGCTGGCGTTGCAAGAGACAAAGTCCTAGGCTGGATTAAAGAGATGGATGGTATCACGAGAACAGCTGACCCCTACCTTGTACTGTTTGGCCTCGAGAAAAGTGAAGAAGAATGGTCTAGAGTAAGAGAGATAGCCCCACAACTTCTCCTGGCAGCGCGTGCTGTACTTGTTATGAAATGGAAATCCAACTCCGTACCCACTAAATCCGAATGGATAAACATCGCCACCAATATATGTATTATGGAGCACATAACAGCATCACTGCATGGAAGGTCACCGCAAACTGAGGCCCTATGGACAGATTACAAAAACAAATATCTTTCAAGTGGACTCTTCCGTGGTTCAACGTATAACCCGCTAACCGAGGGGTAAGGCTCAGTATGACGGTGTGCAATGCTCCCACACCGCATTATTCCCACTCCTGAACTGATCATTAAGACACACAGAGGCTGCGATTCGCACGGGATAAACGCTGCAATGACTGTACTGAGATTTGCATGACCGGTAGGGGGAGGGGAGAGGCAGGAGGAGGGGAGGGAGTGGGGGAGTCATGGACTTGACCAAAACCCAATCAGAGACACCGAGACTGTAAAGAATATTAAGTATGCAGAACTTCTTTGAACTGTCTTGTAATATGATGTTTTTGAAACGTTTTCTTTTTACCATGACTAATATTTGTAAACCAATAAAGCTAAATTAAAAAAAAAACACAAAATGCTGTGCTAAACAACGTTTTTGGTGATGACGTGTGTGGTGCTTACAATGGGGATACTAGCTAGTAAACTATATTCTAAGGCCCAGGTTGTAGACCTCCTCCCCTAGTGAGCAGCTCTCTGAATTGCCAAAAGGCAAAATACCCACACAGTCTACAAATGATATTTAAGTTGTGAGCAGCAGCAGCCGCCGTCTATAAGACTCAACCACTTTACAAAGAACCATAATTAGTTAAGCAATAAGCCCCGAGCGGGGGCATTACCACTTCAGGTAATGCCCCGAGGCCCATAGTTACAGGTCCGAGCGAAGCGAGAGCCTTAAGGAAGGCCCCAGGCATTACCTGAAGTGGTAATGCCCCGCCATGCGAGGGGCTTATTGCTAGCAGTACCCCGGCCCGTAAAACCAGTGTACTAAAAGCATTTTTATTCTGTTCCGAAATGCTCCAGTGTTTAGGAACAGAAAAATAAAAGGAAAACAAAAGGCCGCCGGGGAAGGGAAAGCTAAGTCAGTTTTTCCTTTCCATGGCAGCCATTGAAAACAATAAAAAAAAGTAAACAAACAAATTGGCCATCGTGGAACGGGAGCAGGGAATACACATAGTCCCTTCACTCTTTCCATGGCAGCCATTCAAAAAAGGAAAAAAGTTAAAAATAAATGGCCGCCATGGAAAGGGGAGAAGGGACTACATGTCCATTCTACCTTTCCATGACGGCCTGTCGCAGATCGGAGCAGACATGCTGGAGAGAGAAGTGTTTCCTGCGCATTCGCTCCCGAAAAGAAGGTAACTGTGGAGAAGGAGGGAGGGATGGGAAATGTGGGGAATGGGTTAGGGAGATTAGAAGATTTACCTCATTCCCCGGCGGGGGGAGATTGCGGCTGCCAACCCAGAGGAGGCTCAGGGCAGCGGGATGACCGTCCGGTAAGGCTTGTATTGTGAGCCTCCCAATTGGCTGGGAGGCCGCCTCAGCCCCCTTGCCGGGTACTAATTATGCATGATTAGAGAACCAACAGGGATGAGGCCCTGTTCACCCCAAGAGGTAGCACCACACATGCGCTCAAAACTTCCAACTACAAGCAAGGAAACATTAAGAGATGAGTTTGTTAAACTAGACAAACTATCAATTAAAGAGATTAACAAGTACTGGGAATGTGGAACCATGCAGAGGTATTTAGAACACAAAAAATTACCACAAGGATTAAGGATATGTATCAAGCTAGACTTCACAAACAGTGAAGACAAAGATCTTGGTGATTAATGGGAAGAGAATCTAGAATCCAGCTCCACTACCATCATAGAGCTAATAATAGAGCATGCAGACAGGCAACACAAACAAACTGAACTACTAATCTCAAATATGAAACAGGAAATAGCAGAGATGCCGGCACCAGATGCCACCAAGGATAAAAACGTTTGTACTCTGAATGCCATTGTTAAACAACATCAGGATGAGATTAAAATGCAGAAAACCCAAACAATGTTCAGTGATGAGGACTACCGTCTACACAGAGTTTATACCTTTCAAAACAAATATGATGACACTACAAGTACACCTCACCTCGCTCACATGAGAGCTAACCGACCTAATCACGTGTTAGCTCGGACTCAGATGCCGATAGTGGGAGAACAAACACAAGCAGCAACATGGAAGTACAAACACAAGGACAGCCGAAAAAAGGTAATTTTTTAGATCAAATTTCCTGGTACAAGTGGGGCAACAAGCAAAGAAATATAAGACACGTCAGATTTGCGAATCCTATTGTGCAGAATACCACAACACTAAGCACAGATTCAGAGAGGAAGAGGAAAGGGTAAGAAGAGACACAAGAAAAGTAAGCAGAGCGCAAGGGCGCCAAGAACTAGATAACAAGACAGGATACTGATACCTCCACGACAAAACCACTATGTCATTTGGAAACACAAGTATTGAACAAGGGATTGTCTTTTGTACATCCCGACATCATAGATTACACGCAGACACAGATAGACATTTTTAAATACATAAAGAAACTGAAACTCAAGACATTTTTTCACAACAGAACTGAAGAAGTGACAGAAATTTAGAACACCAGGGTTACACCCAGCACTTTCACAATGAAAGACATCAATGACACCATATTACTACTCGCCCTGGACCAGGAAAACACTATATCCTATCCAGCATACAAATCATAAGAGATCTAGCAATCGAAACATCTAAGCAGACTCCAAATAAACTAGAAAATCAGGATATATCCCAGCTACATCACAGGATGTAGCAATAGAAAGTCTTTTCAGGGCTATCGTGGCAGACCTCCAAAGGGAGATGGACAAAAATCCAAGCAGGGGTACATACAGAATGACCGACAATCTGACAACCGAAGAAAGAAAGGCCCTGACTGACCTGATACATGACCAATCCCTAAACATCAAGGAAGCCACTAAGGGTAGCAATAGAGTCACCCTTAACTGCACACGGGTAACCAGAGGGACTACCCAAGTAGTGGAAGGACTATAAGTTATGTGACGATGAGGCATCCTGCCACATATAATTATAATGACTTACTCCAATACAGGTAAGTCTTCTCCGAGTTAAATCCAATTCTTTGGTTAAAGGGCTTACAACAATCTGCTCATTCGCATCCTTAACAGAGGTATCACTGTATCTGCTAATTAAATCATGCAAATACACATGCAGTTTCTAAAAAACATTTTACAGCATTTATTAATTAGCGGGTAAACCTTTTTATCATTCATTTTTTTCATTTTTGAATTAGCGCATACAAAAATACATAGATGTATATTAAAGTTTCCCCTAGATTCCAAGATGGCGGCCAGTAGGGAGTAGACGTACTGTCCGCGCGCTCCCGACCCCTGGGCAACTTCAAAGCGGTCCACCACCCCGCTAACTGTGGAGGATTCCCGAGTGGAGCGGCGAGGCTCCCAGCGCCTGCTGGGGAGCGTTGTTAGGTGCAAAAAGGAGAGGGCCCTGGAAAGCTGTTCCCCGCGGTGTGGCGGCTCCGGGCCGCATTGACAGAACGGAACGGGGAAAGGACTGTGCCCTTCCTGCGGCCGCAGCTGATGCGCGAGGCCCGAGCAGAGGAGGGGGGTGCCGGACGGGCCCCCTGTTGACGAGTGCTTGGCTGCGTGTGCTGCTGGCGGCGGGCGCCCGAGTTCGGCAGCCTTGGCAGCTCGTGGGTGAAGGGCCAGGAGCGGCGTGGATCTGAGGCTCCGCTGGTCGCCCGCCTGACAGGAGGAGGCAGAGGAGGTGGTGCTGCTGCGGAGGGAGACGGCCGGCGGCCTCGCTGCCTCGGGCGGGCTTCTTGCCCCGACGAACAGAGCAGGAGAGAGGAGAGTGGCCCCAGCGGACGGCGGGCTGCAGCCCAGCGTTTGAGAGGAGGAGCGGCGCCGCCCGGAGCCAGAGCTTCGAGACCTTGCGGTGAGTGGGGGTGGACATAGGCGCTTGCGGGGGAGCGGCCGGGCCCCTGGGCCGTCAGAGGCAGAGCAGAAGAAGGCGCGGGAGGTGGGGGCCACTCCGGCTGCTCCTGCGGCAGTGGAGGCCTGCACAGAGACGACAGTGACGGTCCCGGGGGCCCGACCCCCCATGAGACTCACAAGCTAAGAACACCCTCGGGGCCTTACTGATTGTTCTATCATGTAGGTCTGCGCCTGGGGGCCCCCTGCATATATAACATTTTTTTTTTAAAACATACTGTTGTGAGAACATCTGAATACCTGCACCTGGGAGGAGTGGCACCGGGGGCAACTGTATTCGCACAAAGCCATAGAGCGCCTTGATGTGGCGACCCAGAACCTGGAGATTCAGATGGAGGACGTCGAAAACAGGTCACGAAGAATCAATATAAGGGTGAAGCAACTACCGGAGTCAGTTTCGGATAAGGATCTGAAACGGGAAATTCAGGGCATCTTCGCGGACATTCTAGGGGATGCGGGTCCAGACACCATTGAGTTGGATCGCATCCATAGAGTTGGCAGGCTTGCTAAGGGGCCCGACCCGAGGCCGAGAGACATACTCGCTGCCTTTACTAGATACGCACAAAAGGGGGCGGTTCTCCAGGCCACGCGGAAAAGGGAACCAATAGTGTACAAAGGCCAGCAGATAGCTTTATATCAAGACTTGGCAAATATCACCCTAATCAAGAGGAGGCAGATGGTGCCGGTGCTGAAGGTGCTGAAAGAGCGCGGGGTTCGCTACAAGTGGACATTTCCATTTGGCCTGCTATTCGATTGGGAAGGCTCCCAGAAACGGATAACAAATGTCCAGGAGGGGGCTACTGCGCTGCGGATCGACTTGGAGGAGGACCCCTCGAGTGGTGCGGGGCGACCCATAGGCAACAGGCCTAGGCAAAGACCGTGGGAGTGGCCCACGGTGGGAGACAAGAGGAGGAAGGGCCCGAGGGAGAACAACAGCTCCCTGCGGGAAGTCGGGAGGAGTGGTGCAGAGGGTGGGACTGGCAGAAAGGGGAGCGCCTGATTTGGATCACAATTCGTAAGGGGTGGTGGACCCTTAAGGGTGGCAGAGGCGCTCGGGGACAGGGGGCGCAACATGTTGGGATCAGTAAGGGCGATGAGGCCCGGTAGGGGGAGAGGAAAACAGCGGAGGGGGCATCTGCTCTGGTTGAGTGGGGGGGGAGCGTTCGGGCCCTCGGTTGGGGAAGGAGGGCGGGGCGGACCGAGAGGAAGGAGGGGCTGGGCAGGGGGGGATGGGTGGAGGGGGAGGTCTCACCCACAGATGGGGTTTGTGGGTGGAGGGAGGGAGAGGAGGGATGGGAGGGGGGATTGGGGGACGCCTTGGTTGCAGAAGGAGGAGGATGGAGCTCTGGGAAGAGGAGCAGAATGGAAATGAAAAGGGCAGAAAGTAGTGCAGGGTGCTGCACCCCCCCAGGGGGGAAGGCGAGGTGCGGTAAGGGCAAAATGGGGGCACGGCTGGTGAGCTCCACTTTAACGCAATATTCAAGTGGCTAACACATAACGTGAGGGAGCTGCACTCCCCCCCTCAAACGAACAAAGCTGGAGCTCTTCACTAAGTCTCAAAAGCCGGATGTGCTGGCGTTGCAAGAGACGCACTTATTGAAGCGGGACCAGGGTCGCCTGCGTTTGAGGGGCTTCCCACTGATATTGTTTGCATCGGGCCCCACGAAAAGGGGGGGAGTCGCCTTGGCTTTTGGAAAGGGCATTGACTTTAAACCCCATGATATCCTCAGGGATAGCAATGGGAGATACATTATGGTGAGGGGGGAGATAATGGGGTCTCAATATACTATTGCCTCGGTGTATGCCCCCAATGTGGGCCAGGACCAATTCTTGCGGGATACATTGGGCATTTTAGAAAATGTTGCAAGGGGACAGGTGATATTGATGGGGGACTTGAATCTTGGGATAGGAAGGGGGACCAGTCCCGACACGAAAGGGAATGGGGCGGCGCTGTTGCATCTCCTCAGTTGAGGGCGAGATGGGAGGAGGCCGGTCTGCGCAACGTATGGCGTGTAAAACAGGATGAGGAGTCCCGAATTGATTACATCTGGATCTCTGCCAGCCTGGTGGGGGGTGTGGAGGAGTTGGAGGTGGGCCCCCTAGGGATAGCAGACCACAAGGTTGTGCAAATGACTATGCGGCTAGGGAGGCGTAGGCCGGGGGTATGGAGTTGGAGGTTTCCGGTGGGGAGCTCTTGAGGGACCAGGTATTGTGAGAGGAGCTAGGGGACAGGATCTGTGATTTCTTCGAGAGGAATAACAGCTGGGACACAATCCAGAGTGTGCGGTGGGATGTCTTTAATGCGACCCTGAGGGGAGACATCATTGCTATGAAAGCAGAAAGAAGTAGATTACTGAGAGGCCTGGAAACCCAGCTGGAGAGGGAGGTCGAAGTGGCCAGGGCGCGAGACCCCTACTAGGGAGACATATAGGAAATATAGGTTGGCGGAGGGCCAGCTGGGGATCTTGCGGACTAAAAAAGCTGAGAATTTTACAGAGCACTGTACTCTTCACAGTGCCCACATACGCAGCCGCAGAACGAGTTCTTGGAGGGTTTCCCTCTTCCGCGATTGTCCAGAGAGGAGGGCGAGGATTTGGGCCGGCCTATCACAGAGGACTAGGTTAGGGCCACCATAGCAATGCTTCCCCTTAACAAGGCTCCCGGACCTGATGGTTATCTGGCCTCCTTCACTAAGGCTTTTACCCACCTCTTGGTTCCACATCTAACGCAACTGTTTAATACATTTGGTGAGGGGGGTGGAATTACTCCTTCAATGGAGGAGGCCAAATTTTCTCTCATCTACAAAGTGGGGAAGGACCCGGAGGAATGCACTTCATACCGTCCCATTGCCCTTATAAACACAGAGGCAACAATGTTCACCAAAATACTGGCAAAGCGCCTGGAAAGGCATCTACCCTTTTTTGATCGATCAGGACCAGTCAGGCTTTGTCGTGGGGAGGCAAACCGCCGATAATATCAGAAGGGTGGCCCACCTGGTGGAGAAATTGCGTAAGACGTCCACTCCGGCGGTCCTTTTGGCGCTCAACGCCGAAAAGGCGTTTGATCGAGTGGAGTGGTCGTTCTTATTCCAGGTGATGGAAAGGCTGGGCCCGGGTATGAGATTTATAAAAATGGTTTCAGCTAATTATAGAAATCCCACATCGCGGATCCTAGTGAACGGGGAGATGTCCCAGCCATTTAGATTGGGGCGGGGGACAAAGCAGGGTGCCCCCTTTCCCCTTCACTTCACGCAATATACCTGGAGCCACTCCTGATGGCCATATGGGAGGCAGAGGAGATTCAGGGAATACCATTCGGGGGGGGCAGCATAAAGTAGCGGTTTTCGCTGATGACATGTTGCTCACCCTCACGAACCCTAAGGTATCCATTAGTGCAAGCATAGAACTGCTGGTCAAATTTGGTGAGCTATCTGGTTTGCGAGTCAATCTTCAGAAATCTGAGCTTATAAACTTGTCCCTATGGGAGCGAGAAGCGGAAGAGACGCAGGCGGTTTCCCCGTTCAAGTGGACCCCCACTGGACTGCGCTACCTGGGAGTCAGGATTACACCTTCTCTGGCGGTAATCCTCATCACTGAACATTGTTTGGGTTTTCTGCATTTTAATCTCATCCTGGTGATGTTTAACAATGGCATTCAGAGTACTAACGTTTTTATCCTTGGTGGCAAGGGCGCCAAGAACTAGATAACAAGACAGGATACTGATACCTCCACGACAAAACCACTAAGTCATTTGGAAACACAAGTATTGAACAAGCGATTGTCTTTTGTACCTACCAACATCATAGATTACACGCAGACACAGATAGACATGTTAAATACATAAAGAAACTGAAACTCAAGACATTTTTTCACAACAGAACTGAAGAAGTGACAGCAATAATAAAAGGTTTTTTAAAAAAAAACGTTTCCCCTAATGAAAACAACTCAGTGCTTCAGATCAGTGTGTATTCAAAACAAGAACAAAAGTACAGAACTGTCATTTTCATGTAAGCTGGTGCAAGAACCAGTATCACATTTGTGAACAAGAATGTAACGAACAAACAAAATCAAATAAATTGATAGCGAGCAGCCACTACTCCTAATTAAGTTTTGGAGTTTTTCTCAGTTGCTGACAAATTGTGGTAGATATGTATCCTCTATCCTGACCTCTTGGGGGTCAAATGCCGGACAAAAATGTGTCCAAATCTTAACTGCAGAGACTATATACAGATGGGATTTGAACATGTTATTTAAGACTTAAGGGTAACCCAATAAAAGAACTCACCGAAGAATACAACAGGCTGATTATCTATTGGAATTGACAGTGCATACTGAAAGATGATGTCAGATCATTCCTACGGCAGTACAACCTGATATTAACAACAATTTACTTCTTACTGAAAGTTCCACAAACCATAACAAGAACTACCACAAGTCCGACCTATCCTCAGTGGAATAGGGGGATTGACGAATAACATGTCCAAATACATTGACCAGTATATTCAACCACTGGTAACCATATTTGACACCTATATCACAGATTATAAATACATAATACAAATACTTGCATTAACCAAATGTGAGGAATACTACAAATTATCCTGTTTCTATGTCAAGTCTTTATATACATCGATAGACCACCAACTTGCAATAAGAGCTTTTGAATACAGCTTTGCTGAGGCATCAGCAAATTATTACATGCACTTAGAATGTCTCAAACAGTTCTTAGCCTTTACGCTTAATCACAACATTTTTACCTTTAGTGACCTATACTTTCAATAAATCAAGGGAGTGGTAATGGGGGCGTGCTATGCACCATCATTGGCAAACGTATTTATGTCCCATTTCAAGAGAACTCATGCTTTGGCCAACAACATCTGGAATCATCACAAAATAGTATGGCATTGTTACATTAACAATGTTTTCCTAACATAGGATGGAACTGTATCAGGAGTCCTCAAAGGCTTGTAATAAATAGTTATCACAGGTTGTCCAAATAGGAGCGCACGCTGGGCAAGAAGTAACACTGTTCATTACAGCTTGGCAGGTACAAATCAAACAAACAGTGGAACAGAACTGGTTGATGAGGGCTGACAAACTGGCACATTGAGAACATAATTGTTATACTGCTAATACAATGTTCATGGAGTTAGAAATAGTTGCACTTCAAGCTATATGTCTTTGCAGTTCCCACGCAATTTACTGGTTAAAATATGTCATCGCTAGACGTACGTTAGTCAAACATGATTGGAGCAAACAGCTCTGCTCTCTCCCAGCTCATCTTCTCCCCATGTGGCACCACCTTGCTTCCTGCTCCAACTGTAAACACTTTGCAATTAGTAATAACATATTGGTGCTGACCGCCGATCCTTTTTTCATTTGCTATTGGCCAGCACCAAAGCAGAAGGAACACGAGACACCTTGAACTAGTGGGAAGTGTAAGGAAGGCATGGTTTCCACAATAAGACACACACAAGTGACCACAGTTCAAGGGTGTTTATTGAACTTCAAAAAGGGTTTGAAACGCATATCTAATCCTAAATCTACAGATGGGAGCAAGCTACGAGCATCAAATAATAATAACGCAGTCCTAGTGGTGTCTTATCAAAATAAAAGGGTCTATACTAATAAACCACTCCTTTAAATACAGATAGTGTGGGGAATAATGTTATGAAAAAGAATGAATTGTTCAAAATGATATGTCAGAATGTTCAGGCAACTGGCTTCCCTTCCCCACGTTTTCAGCACTAGGCAGTTCACTGGAGCCTAGGACAGTTTCTGGCTTCTTTAGCATGAGGATACAGTTCAGTTATTAGCATCAGGGCTTTTGGTGTACAAGTCTCCTTGCTTCTCAAAGTATCTACACTCAGAGGGCCTGATGCAACCAAATAAACAAGTTCTTTTCCTCTTTAGATTTTCACAAGTATTCACTTCGGCTTCGCCTCAGCCAACTCAGATCCCTTTAGCACAATGTTCGTTACTTTGGATCCCCCCTCATCCGGGCTCAGATCCTTTCTTAACACAATTAGTCTCCCTCGGTCGGGCTCGGACCAATTTCTATTTTACCTCATGTCAGGATATTCCTTTTCGGGTGACTCAGGGTGCACCCCGTATTCCCCTCAGCCGGGCTCAGATGCCTTTTCCACACAATTAGTATCCGTCAGCCAGGCTCGGACCAATTTCAATTTACATCACATTATCGAAGATTTTCGAATGTGCACAGGGTTTGGCTTGACCCGTCGCAGGACCACTTCGATTTTACAATTCCTTCTCTTCACCTTTATCACCTTTCCGTTGGATACCTAACAGAGACTTTCGAATGAACACCCACGTGGTGTCGGACAACTCTGTTTACGGTATCGAATTTTTAGATTCAAAGTTCAGTCACTCATCTGCTCCTTTAATTATATTTGCATCGCTTTCCACATATGCTTCATACACTGTTCTATTTTTTAATCAATGTTGCTGCTTGCAACCTTGGTTTCCACACAGACCGGTCTGGTATCAGTCTCCCCAACTCCCTGGCTGTGCAGACTTCACTGGTGCTGCTTTGTTGTATGAGCCAAGGACAATACCACAGTGGCAAACAATTCTCCCCACCTTGATTATCGATGCAGGAGAGCCCCGGGTACCTCCGACATCAATGCAGGATTCTTCAGCTTTGATTCCAGGTCTTGCATTTCCTATTCTCAGAGGCTTATGAAAGATACAGTCTTTCGGTGAAAAGGTCGGGGCACATCCCTCCTTTCAATCCTCTTTAGTCTTGCCATCTTCCGACTTGTATTAAACTGCCATCTTGGAACTGCTGCTTCCTCGTGCGCTTTGCCATGTGGGGAAGTGTGATGGAAGTCAGTGTTAGTCCGTTTTGTCTCACAGTGAGCTGTCCGTGAGAACGTGTTTGTGTTGGGTAAGGTGGACGGGGTTAAATTCCTAAGTATCCTACCTGGTAGAATGGGGTAAAAGTGTTAAAGGGAAGGGGATACAGCGTCTCGCCATCTGGTGTCCCACTTCCCCTCTCCGAAGACGCCTCATCCAGGTGATCCTCCTGTACTGGTCCACCCCCAGGAACTGGATCCAAAAGCGATGGCCGTGTCCTGACCACCTGGATGACAGATCCACAGGTACTAGCAGAGTGTGCACCTTCAGGTTTCTCGCAGAAGGGAGACATTCACAGGGCACCTGCAAGGCAATGACCTTCGCTGGCACTGTAGTGGATACTCTGGGGGTTGGTTACCTTCCAGGGACACCAGAGTGTTTATTAACCCCAAACTGCATGTGAAATTCGATTTCACATAAACCACCAACATAGCCAAGAAATCTCTAAATTCTAAGGCTACTCTTGATAAAGACTGCGTATCAAAGAAGTTCCTGATAAAGAAATCTAAGAACCAAAAAATGCTAGTGAAACATAAAACAAATTGAAGCTGGACTTACATTAAAAATATTACTTCCCCGAAAATATTACTGTCCACAAACAATGGGGAAAACACTAACTTGAGCTCAGAAACTGATGGGGGAGAAACCAACCGCCACAAACAACATCTGCCCTAAAAGCTCAAGAATCAGCGACGCTGATTGAGGACATGCCAGGGGAAACGCACACAATAGATCTCCTAGATCAATCGACAAACTCAGTATCAAGTTCTGAATCGGAAGGCGATAACACCTCGTACAATGAACTCCAACACTCGGATGCGGAAAGAGCTGTCACTACAAGAAATGGATGTGACCAGAATCCCCAGAGTTTCAGAATGTAACCTCTATTGAAGTTGAGCGAGTAAGAACTAAATTATCATCTAACTGCAAAGATCACAGAAATCCATGTGTGAGCTGGCAGGATGACGATGTATTAGCACTTAAGAAGAGGCCCTGCATCCATCTGAATTCTGAAAGGATTCATGCAACCACGTAAGAGGATGACACACACAAGGATGATAAAAAAGCACATCGCTCCAGGAAATTCGGACCTGAAAGATCAAATAATGTACCTAGCTTGAAGGCTTCGGAAGTGGAAGACAATGTTAACACAGGTTTACAAAAAACAACGAAAGATAAGAGGGAAAAGACGGTAAGGGAGCTGATAAAACCAATTTAGCCACATAATACAGCTCATTCTAAGGACCATTCACAAAGGGTGCCCACACCTAAGTATATGTATCCCGGATATCACGAAGTTAACCATAGACTTTCACCGCTAAAAATATATAAAATAGGGAGAAGTTGTAGAGATGACAATTGCGATAAGAACCGTGGGCGAACAACTGACGTTCAGAACAATGATCAGACTAGAGACATAAGAAGAGAAAAAAACAAAGAAATTGTACCAACTCGATGGGTTAATGCTAGAAAGAATGATCCTGGCAAATGATGGCCTCATCTTGAATAGGGCAAACATGATACGTTTGTTTCATCATGTACCTAGCTTGAGATTATTAACATCAAATGACCTGGAGATCATTGAATTCGTGGAAGAAAAAAGGGCAGACAGGGTAATTATTTACTGTGCAACGCCATTAATATAAAATTTGTGAAGATGAGGCAATACGTCCGAGGCTTTTGGGTTTTGATTTAACAGAACCGGTGGTCCTGAGAACTGAGGTTAAAACTCCTCCTAGACGGAAACAGGAAAAATATCAGCAAAAGAGATTTGATAAAGGTAAAGACCAGGATAGATCTACACGAAATTACAGAGACAAGGATCTGAAAAAAAAGATGATGACTTGCAAAAAGCAAATGATAAAGACTCTCATAGAAGACCAAAGGGACATGAGTGAACGGAAGAAAATTGGAAGTGGCTAGACAGCCTACTGGAAGATAAGATCAAACCCCAATAATGCAAATGCACTCTGAATGATAAACCCGGGAAGCTGGTAAGCTGGAATACAAGGGGTTTTGGCCATCTTTTTTCTAATCAAGATCTAACCAATGATCTGTTTGATATTATTTGTCTCCAGGAGACATGGTTGAGGGAGCCGACAGTCCTAGATGGCTACATAATATACTTAAATTTGGCCATGAAAGGTTCAAGAGGTCGGCCAATGTCATGTCTGCTGATAGCAATTTAGGAGGATCTCCATTTCAAGATCTTGGAACAGATAAATCCGTACCCGTTTATTCAAATGCTGGCGGGTAGGGTTCAAAGCAGAATATCAGCAAAAACTGAAAGAGTGCTTGTGCTACTGAATTTATATTGTAACCCAGCAAGTGATGTGACGAACAATTTCCCCGAACAGGTGGCCAACCTTATTGACAAATCGAGAGCAAAATGGAAAGATCCATGGATCATACTGTGTGGGGATCTCAATTGTACTTGTCTAGACAATAAAGGGCAAGCAATTGAAGTGAGTTCGGCATCATCAAGTGAGTACCAAAAGCGAGGATAACAATGGATAAAGATCGTATGTCCGAGACACATAATAATCTTGAATGGCTCCACAAAGGCAGACATCCCGGGAAAACCAACAAGACAAGGGCATTTTGGGTGTCAAACCCTTGACTATGTTTGCACTTCAAGAAATATGATTGAGGCAGTCAAGTCGCTGAAGGTCCACGATACTATCTTAAGTGACCACAACTTAGTCATTCTGACCTATGTTTCCCCAAATAGGAAACCGGGTGATGCTTACAGCTATAAGCTGGGCATCACTCCAGGACGAAATAGACTGAAGATCGACACCAGGGCAATCCCAGGCTTGACGTAAGGTCTGAATGCGCAAATATACCAGCTTGCTGATCTCGGGGGAGAGCAGAGAATCGATTATCCCTGTCTCTTCAGAGCATTTATGATAACAAGTGGTTGGGGCAGGAGACCAAACATTAACCATTTACATGTTTGTTTTTGATCAACAGGTGGCCTTAAAAAAAGAAATTGTTGAACAAACAAATCCAATTCCACAGGAATAGACGTACAATTGGGTACTAGGCCGAAATACAAAAATAGAGGCAACATTACCGCAATTGGCGAAAATTCCACACAAAAAAATCTTCTGAGAAAAGATGCGGAAGTAATGTTACAGCTGATCCGCACGAACAGTATAGGCGAAATATGCTCAACAATAAATGGTCTCGATATACCACAGGAGGCACTGTTGCTGAACCCAATACCAGAGAAAAACTGGTTGATGTTCTCTGGTAAGTTCTTTGACCCAGGAACATCGGAAACTACTTTATCCCTGTTTAACAACAAATTATGGAACCATCCAGGTATTGACCATACTGACATTCTAATAATCATCAAAAAGGCAAGTAACTCGAGGGCTCCTGGGCCAGATGGTATGAGCAACATCATGTTGAAACAGGCCCCGCCTGAATGGTCCATCTTTTTGCTCAAGTTGTTTGAACATATTGTGACATTAAGAAAAGTCCCTGCTATCTGGAAAAGATCAATAATCATTCCTATCTACAGAAAATGGGCAAGGAATGACCCCCAGCAATTATCCACCTATTGCATTATTGGATGTAGCGGGGAAGATTTTTGCGACTTTGATCTTGCAAAATTTGTTGAAATCCACAGAGGCTTCCGGTCACGGGGATCTATGGCAAGCCGATTTTGTGAAGAGAGTTGATACATCCCTCAACCCTTTCATCATAAACATTCTTAAGGCCCGGATAGACAGGAAGAAGGGGCTGAAATTATAAATCGCTTTTGTAGACCTCACCCAGGCGTTCGATATGGTGAAACAACCAAACCTTTGGTACAAACTGTCAAAATGGGACTGCCCTGCTGAGATCCTGTGACCTATCACATATCTCTACTCTGACACAACAATCAGAATACATTTGAACGGCGCAGGTTTATTAACAAGAGAGATCCCAACTAACAAGGGGCTTAAACAAAGCTGCCCCTAGGCACCTGAACTGTTCAATCTGTTTACTTCTGATATTGAGGAGGCTTTTACATCTACTCACTGCTTCCTCTCCGAAAATTGCTGACACTAAGGTGGTTCTCATGGATCAGACTCAAATAGGTCTACAAAGACAATTAGATGCATTGCAGAATTACATCAAAATCAATGGCCTAATGATAAACCCTAGTAAATCAAGGATTATGGTCTTTGGTGATCAACTTGGGTGCGGCCAGAAAAAACAACCTAAGGCACTATATCTATCGGGTGAGAAGATACAGCGGTGAATCTTTTACCTATCTTGGAGACTGCTTAAACACTTCAAAATCCGAGGCCCCTAGACTAGACTCACTGAAAAGAAAAGCTCATAACCTGGCGGGGCAGGGAAGAATTTTGCTCAAAAGATATTCTGCATTCTCATTAATGCCACTTATCACCTTTTATCGTATGAAGGTACAACCTATTCTTGCCTTCGGAGAAGAAACTTTTTTCTCTTTCCACAGCATGAATTGGCCAAAATTAGAGGGGGCGTTCTGGAAGAAAGTTCTATGCATTCTAATGGGCACACCCATACAAGCCATTCGGATGGAGATGGGACTTACATCACTCAGTGCGATCGCCATGTGGAAATCGTTGGCGTTATACCGAAAGTGTATTGAGCATCTACCAAGAGCCGGTTTTCTGGTATTGAAGAAAGCCTTAGACAACAACCTTGAATCAACGCTTTCGGAGTGGAAAGTTATCTGCCTTGCGATCCTAGAAGATCTGGGTTCAAACGAGAAAGTCCTGCTGGAGAATCCAGACAAAGTAAAAAAAGAAATTTTTATGAAAGATTGGATCACCACGCAGGACGAAAGACAACGGTATAAACTTTATAGAAAACGTCTGGAGGAATCAAGGAAACCAAACAGCCCACCTAAGTTTTTAAGGCTGTTTCCAAATTGGTTCCTTAGGGTTCAATTCATGAGGCTACGCATAAATCTTCTTCCTATGCAAGAAATACTATGACCCCATTCAGAAAATGGAGAAATCTCTTGCAGATTATGCAAAGGACGAAATTCAGTTGAGTCAAAAAAGCATTTGATTATATTCTGCACAGAGACAATGGACCTAAGAGCAAGATTTCTAGGTGATTACATCACAGAGTATTCAAGCAGATCAGAAGAAGATTAGTGGCCAAGACTGTTGGAGGGCCCGGTTTGACTGTACCTCTGACACAACTCGTGATTGAAGGTTTTAAAAGACTTATTTCTAGATGCAATACGGCTAGAAAAGCCACCAATTGATTAACAGGAATTAATCAAGAGTTGAATGATGACATTTTTTGTATATTCTTTTCTGTTAATTGAAGCAAATTATTCTGAATGGTGGCAACATGTTTTTCTATTTGCATGTTTAACCATTGTATGCCAATAAAAAATAAAAAATTAAAAGATTTCACCTTTAGGTGAAGTGGGTTCGGTGAAATCACGGACATCCTTAGTTTCCTACGAGGGTGCTAGCAGTTTTTTATTTTTAGTTTAAAAAAAACAAAGCACTCTTATCAACATTGAAAACAGACTTCAGGGACAGCACTGCATGTCGCTGGCCCACTCAGCAAAAGTACTTGTTTAAAAAAAAAATAAGATAGCATTAGCACCCGTGTAGGTAGGTAACTACACGGGTGCTAATGCAGATATGCCTCTCGGCGGCGCGCTGACCCTGCCGGTAACGGCACTGCCGCCCAAGCTAAGGGACCCTCTCTCACTTCGCTTGGGCCCTTAACTTGGACGGCGGCCGTAACCGACAGGGCCGCTGGGCCGGCCAACCGCCTCGGGGCATATCGCCCAATTACAGTATTGCATTCTCTAGCATTTGATTATGTTTAAGATGCGCAATTAATAGTTTTTTTTTTTTTTTTTTATTTGCATTTGGTTCAAAATACATAACAATTCATGTAGAACCTTTACAAAATTTAAAATATTACAAATAATCATTTTACAATTACAAAAATAGCTCTAATTCATTCTCAATGTGCTTACAAAAACTTGCCAATTCATATATTAGGGGTTTATGAAATCCCTGCATCATTCTGGACCACAGATCTTCAAGGCAGTCCTCAAATTCGATTTCCACGATTTTCCTCAATTTAAGTGTCCTAATATTCTTAAAATGCGGACAATACAATATAAGATGTTTCAGCGTTTCATAAGATTCACTACATTCAGCAAATCGACATCCCACACAATTATTTGATTTATTCATTTCCCAGTTCTTAATTCGTTCCCTTGTATGATATAGGTTTAATCTAAAGCGAATATATATCTTTCGGATATTTTCACAAGGGAATAACAAAACATGATCATAACGTGGAATGCGCTGTTTAACATGTATGCCGTATTCCTTATACAGCGCATAGGTCTTAATTAAATCAATAGTAATACACCAATCCATTTCAAAAAGTTTTTTCTTAGCAAAACCAGGACGATATTGTATGTCCTCAACAGTTATGTTTACATTGTCTAAAATTTGTTGCATTTTCAATTGATAATTAGGAAAGTATTTGGGAGTTTGAGAACCCAACATTTCATTTAAGTCGATATACAATGAATTTATTGGAGGATAATGAATCTTAACGTAATTGGACAGCTGTCTCCATTTCCAACGAAATGATAATGAAACCAGTCCCAATTCGTGTCGAATAATGGCATTTGGAATTGACATAGGGAGAAACATTGCAGATTTTAAAAGAGAACCCTGTAAGCTATCAAGCACGCTTGTCATGTCACATAGACAAATATCTAATGTATACAATATGACACTTTCAATTTTTAATGTCATAAAATCTATTAGCGGGATTAAAGAGAATTTGCAATAATGACTATAAATCCTTTTTATTTGGGATAATAGTGGTCGAGTTTTATTTCTAATAATAATTGACCACGCGTTAATGGAGTTAAGGGCTGATATATAATACCCTAAATAGATAGCATTATTCACACGACAAATTTGTGTATTCAAATTTGCGCTTTTTGATTTAACTCCAAAGGTCATAATGGCAGTTTTCGCTGGGTTAGGTGTCAAATTATGTGCTTTTGCAAAATTCTCAAATAATGAGAGTTTGGTTTGAAGTCCTACCGGAGTAGGGTCAAACAAGATGATATCATCAGCGAATGCAATCCATTTCAGATGAATACTCCCCACTTTGACAGAAAACAAATCCCCCTTTTCCCAATTTTCACCAAGATCCGATAGATATAGATTAAATAAGGTAGCCGCCAGGTTACAACCCTGTTTCACACCTATTGTTGTGCATATTGGGGCAGTGGTACCTCCTTCTGGTGAGATTCTTATTCTATACAAAGTATTTGTATGTAACTTAATGATCCAATACATCAACACAGATGGAATCCCTAACGTCAACATTTTCTTCCACAATAAGTTGCGGACCACCGTGTCAAAAGCTGAACTCATATCGATCATTGCTATATAAACAGGATTAGTATTTTTTTCTTTTGCCCCAGCAATAACATGCGACATGATAAAAGCATTTAAGGTTGTACTCACACACTTCCTAAATCCAGTTTGGTATTTCGAGTACATGTCATTCGCGCTAATTACTTTCTCCAATTCATTTAAGAGAAGAATAGAAAAGATCTTAGCCTCAGTATCGATTAAAGATATTGGACGATAATTTTCTGGGAGAGATGGATCACCCTTTTTAAATATGGGTACTATATTGGCGGTTAGCCATGAGGGTGGAACCTCCCCAGACCTAATGATAGAATCAAACTTAAAATTTATAATGTCAGCCCACAACACAGGATCCGCCTTGTAAAGACATGGGGGAAGGCCATCAGGTCCTGCAGCTTTTGAATATGTCAACCTGGAAATTGCCCACATAATATCATTGCAATCCCAGTTCAGCCTTGGGATATTAGAATATTCAAGAGAAACATCTGGGACTAAACGAAATTTGCAACGCAGTTGGTATTTAACCTTTATGAATGTTTGCCATGCCTGCTCAGGAATACAATTTAACGAGAACAATGCCACACGTCTATTATCAGCTTTCAAAGTACGCCAAATTACTTGTGTGTCATGAGCTAAGATGGCACGAATTAATGTACAATTCGCATCGTTATAACTTGAAATACGAGCAGATCTCAAGTTATATTTATAGGCTGATAATATCCTATTCCTCTTTGCCTTGCTATCTTCGCTGCCCAAGTTGCTTTTCTTTAAATATCTCAAAGCCCTGTTCTTCTCCCTTTTTAATAGTTTACATTTGTGATCATAAGAATGTGCATGTTGCACGTTACTTTGTATATTGCCAAACCGCTCAAGAGCTGTTGCAACTAAATCAGGATAATGCATACACAATGTATATTCGTAATTTCCCCCTGCTCGTCTAATCTTCTCAATCTCTGAGGAAATTTGTTTAACAACAAAATTACAGGTTCCTCGGTTCCATCTAATGGAATGCAGAGGACGATCAATTTCAACCACTGCCAAGGTTATATTCGGCATAAGCGAATGACATTTTAGTTGGAAAAGGGTAGAAAGTTGTGCATGATCACCTATCTCAATCCGTCCTATTACTAGGGGTGCCATATGCATGATAAGATTATGAGATACAAATATATAATCTATCATTGAATGCATCGTTCCTCTTGCCCATGTA
Organism: Ambystoma mexicanum; assembly: GCF_040938575.1. Classification (NCBI taxonomy): domain Eukaryota; kingdom Metazoa; phylum Chordata; class Amphibia; order Caudata; family Ambystomatidae; genus Ambystoma; species Ambystoma mexicanum. The sequence continues at coordinate 1,036,977,917 of NC_090926.1, read as the reverse complement.
TTACCAAGATTCATGTTGTTTCTGACCATTAAATCCATATCCCACTTTGTGAGGAGTTCTCTAAATTTAGCTCCTCTACTATAAGAAAGCGTGGACGATTTAGGTTTATGGGTTACAGTCAAATTTCTACAGTCACAATTAAAGTCACCGCCTATAATGATTTCACAAGACTGGTATCTACCAGATATGTATAATAAGCTAGCATCTAATTCATCCAACATCTCGTCAACTGACAAGGCAGCTGGATTCCAATATAGGGAAATTATCATAAGTGAGGAATACCAAAATGAGGGTATTGCAAGATGAATCCCCAGTATACTAGCAGATTCCCAAGCTAATTCTGCTTGAGCCTGCAAGTAAATCTTAACTCCCACCAACAGACCCCCAGATGGACGTCCTAGCAGAGATCTCCTTGCAGGTGATGTAAAAGTTAAATACCCAGGAATCACAAATGGCTCAGTTTTCATCGTTTCTTGTACCATTATTATTGTTGGTTGGTCTATATAGGTTAGAGCAGAGTGCCACTTCATCAAATTTACATACCCACAAGAATTCCAAGATATAATTCGCATTCTCATATCAATGCGTGGCTATTTGGCAGGGATAGATAGTTTTGGACATAGGATTGCCGAGAGCATAGGTTCCAACCATGGTAGTCCTTTTGTATTGGCTACAAATTTCAATATTTCCAACATTCCTCCATCCAACCCTGCTTCAGGTTGCATGCAAGGTCCGCCTGCTACTTCAATTTTTTCAATACCCTTGCCTGGTGTTTCTAGAAATGTCAGAGCCTCCGACTCACAGTCAAACGTAAACAGCGTCAGACCCTCCTTTTTTATTTCCTCGCGATTAAACCAGATAAATTTCATTATAGCCTCAGAGGCAAGATAACAAATAGCCCTGTGATTATTTATACTTGCCAAAGAAACCCTTGCAATATCCTCAGATTTGATTATTCGCAATTGAGGTATTTTTGAGAATACGGAGAATGTATAGGATCGATTAATGCGATTATCCGCCAATATCCTTTCATCCCCCTCAAATCCAATAATGTACTGTGTTGCCAGTTCACTTCGATGTGGCCTAATAGCAGGAGTGTTTTTTTCTGTATTCATTAATGTTACAGCCAATGGGGATGCCCTAGAGACCACACGGGGATTTGACTCAGGTAAAAACCTACACCTGCTATCGAATAAGTCGTATTCCCTGTTTGAGTTATTCGTGTTAATTTGGTTCTCAGGTAGGGAGTTTTTAGGCACCACTCTGTCTTAATGAAACACACACATTTTTCATCATTAAAAGGCATTTGCTTTGTTTATCGGCTTTAATTAAGTACTCCGTCAAACTACAGTGCATTTCGTGGAGTGATTTCAACCTCTCACAACGCTCTGTAATTTAACAGCGCATACTTAAATAGAGCCCATATCCCCAGCAAATACCTGTTAATGCGGAGAATGGTATGCAAGTTAGGGGTTTGCATGCTGTTACGTGTTTGGTGGGGTCTTTCATACAATGGTACCGGAAGCCCTCCTGACACTAATGTGCGCATCTTTGCACCACTGTCCAGATGCTCCGGAAATGCGCAGGCCACCTTTGAGAATAAGGTGAGTGACCCGCTCATTTCAGCAATGAGCACAAATAAAAAAACGCACCCCCTCTCATTTTTGAGAATCTGCCCCATAGTGTGCCTCGCCAAACATGCACACGTTTTTCACATTACAGCTGTGCTCTAATAGAGGCAGCTGCTGCCATGTTGTGGGAAATCAGAAACGTGCCCTGAAAAGATGTTTCTTCCACTCTGTCTGAAATCCGTTACATGTTGTATGTCCAGAGGTCCTAATCTGTCACTTTTGCAATTCCTCATGTGTTGTTGCCTTTTCCCCTCCGAGCTTGCTGATTTTTCCTTAATCAGTCCTACTCTTAGGACTCATCTGCAATGCAAATATTGATGGGTTTCCGGGGGCCTCAGAAGTCCGTCACGGTCCGGGTGCAACATGTACCATGTAAATTCCAGTGCAGAGTCCTGCAGCCAGACCTCGCTACTGTGCAATTAGAGAATGTGATGTGTACATGTCCCTATATGGGCCCAGCTCTGAAGGCCCCAGAGTTCCAAGGCCACAGTGGCTGTATCCAGCGCACAGCGGTTCGGAATACGTGCCTGGATTCAGCCCTGCATCCAGGTCTGGCAGGGATGCCCAGAACCAAAACCCACACCGTTTGAATGTAGCGTATTTCATCCTGGTTTGCACATTCATGTTGTACTGCTGCCATGTGTGGCAGGATGGCGGATTGTTCGTGCATTCCGAATAAATGGCAGCTCAGGAGAATGCTGAGGGCATGGACCGGCTAAGTGACTCCGTTGTGCTTGAGGTGGAGTGTGTGAGTATGGCCGGTGGGTGGACTCAGTGTAAATATACTAATAGTAACTGGAACCTATAAATAGTGCGCACACAGGTAGCCTGCACTTTCCTACAAGAGGCTCACGGAGCTGAGCTGTGACTGGAAACCCTCCATACCTGCCAAGTTACCCTGGGTCACCCATGACACCTCGAGCTAGATATGATATGATAAGTCATTTATAACGCGCCTGTACACAAGTGTTTCTAGGCGCGAAAGTCCTGGTTCTCTCCCATTGCATGCTGGAACTTGTCGTTTTATTCTAGCCCATTATAAGAATGGGGCTACCATTCCCCCAGCATGCAAAGTTAAAAGCCAGGACTGGATCACAGTGTCACTCACGACATGGGGCCACTTGGCAGCTATGTGTCATCGTGCCTCTTTATAAGTGAGACCAGGGCAGTTTCTAGTCCATTTGGTGCCCAGGGCGAAACACTAAATTGAGCCCCCTCCCCCCGACACGCGCTCGGCATGTGCGCCACTCCCAAACTATACCCTGCGGTTAAGTAACCCAACGTCAATAAATCACTGTTATACACATGAAACAGGTTTTATTACATTGTGATTCAAGACATTTTTTATTAAAATAGCTTTATATTTTTCTAACTATTAGTGTCTATTTACATTTCTTGTATGTGTGACTTATAAAAGCACATCATTGGCTTTTTGGATCCTTGGCTTCATTGGTCCATCGTCCAACTGGTCCTTGATTCGTCACTCTCCTCCGGTCCTTGGCTCCCTTGCATACCTGCCAGGTATTTCCATGTGCTTCGTGACACTGAGCCATCCCAGGCATCTCATGTTAAATGCTAGGACTGGCATTTGTGTTCTTCCCATTATAAGTATGGGCCTAGAAGGAGCACCATGCAAAGTGAAAATCCAGGACTGTTTCATGGCGTCACGCATGGCATGGGCCCCCCACTTAGCAGCAAGGCCCCTATGAGTTGCTTTGCTTTTCTGTCACCCCTCTGGTCCTTGACTCCCTTGTGAGTCACTCTTTTCTGCTCAGTCGCCCTTCTGGTCTTGGGGAACCGGGTTGATCGCTCTCCTCTGGTCCTTGGTTCATATGGCCCATCACCCCACTGGTCATTAGTTCCCTCACGAGTTGGTCTTCTGGTCCATCACTCCTCTGGTCCTTGGTTCATATGACCCATCACCCATCTGGTTATTGGCTCCCTCATGAGTTGCTCCTCTAGTTAATCAGTCCTCACATTTTGATGTAATCATAAAATACCTGGGTGGTTACCGAGGATAATTTTTGGGGAAATAAGGGAAGAATAATGTGTTTACAAAGCATCCACTTGTACTCCCCCAAGTGAACAAGCCAAGTACCAGGTGCTATGGCAGTACTGGCGAGAGGACTCAGTCGTCTGGTTCACGCTAGAGTTGTCCTGTCAATGTACTGAGCAAGAAGGCAACTCTTTCAGCTTTCTTTAATCAAACCTTAACATCAAACTTTGCACTCGAAGTGCATGCCAGTGTTTTTTCAGAGCAGTCTTCTGAGAGTTAATGACTTAATTTTAGCTGGAAGTAGTAAAAATGTGTTAACCAGGTCTGCTTTCATCCAATCGATGTATAAGAATTGAGAGTGTCCATCAGCGAAGTCCTGTTAAAAACATTAGCAAAGCCAACAGTTTTTGGCTTGTGTATACGTTTTAGGCATTGGGTGTTCAACCTTTCTTTGCACACTTTACTAGGGGACTAACAATTGGGCAGGCTGCTTGTAGCACAAAGGGAACTTCAATTTAGGTGCCCCCTGATGCTATGTCTGTGGGGGCACCATCAGTCCCAGGTCGCTCATTTGCTTTCAACACTGTTGACTATGAGGCATTAATAAAGGTTCTATTCGTCAACATGGAAAACTAGGGGCTACTTTTTAAAATTGGTTTCATCTCCCTAAAATGGAGGCTCAATTCGCGCAGATGTGTCCTCTCAAGCTCAGACCGCATTACTGTGGAGTAGATCATTAAGCGAAATCATTGGAAGACTGAATTTTAGTGGATAAGTTCACCTTCTATTACTTATTCAAAATGTAACTTTTTTTTTCTTTGCCATGCTTACGTGCGGATTACCTACGTGAGCATGGCAAAGAAAAAAAAAATAGTTACATTTTGAATAAGTAAAAGAAGGTGAATTTATCCACTAAAATTCAGTCTCATTTATTTTTATTTTTTCCGTTCACTTTTAGATTCTGCATGAAACGTATGCCCCCTTGTTTTAGGGAACAAAACATAAGCCACGGTGAAGTTAACATGATTGAAAAAGGAGTTAACTTCCCCGTGGATTGTTGTTTCTTCATTCACCCGCTGTGGCGCCGAGCCTCATAGTGACCCCTGATGCTAATGAAATTTAGCAGCAGGGGTCCTGGCGCCGCAGCAGGGATTGAATGGAAGAAGGCTGATGGCCGGGGATGTCAACTGGGGGTCGTTTGTGCGCGATTGCTCATGTAGCTGATGTGCTCCGGCACCTAACGAGAGCACGTCAGACATCAGAGGCAGCGCCAGCACTTGCTGCCTCTATCCGAGCAATCGCACACAGTCCAGGGCAATGGAGCTCGCCCCACGGCGAATGCACCCACAGGGCAAGTGGAGCCCTCACCAGTGTGGGCTATTGCGCCCCGGGCAGTCGCCCGCCTCGCCCGGGCCAAGAAACGGGCCTGAGTGAGACAGTGGCAACAAGCGGTCACCCCATTGCATGCTGGAACTTGTAGTTTTGTGGTTCCCATTGTAAATATGCGGCTACCATTCCCCCAGCGTGCAAAGTTAAAAGCCAGGAATGGATCACAGTATCACTCACGACATGGGGCCACTTGGCAGCTATCTGTCATCGCACCTCTTTATAAGTGAGACAGTGGCAACAAGCGGTCACCCCCATTGCATGCTGGAACGTGTAGTTTTGTGGTTCCCATTGTAAGTATGCGGCTACCATTCCCCCAGCGTGCAAAGTTAAAAGCCAGGAATGGATCACAGTATCACTCACGACATGGGGCCACTTGGCAGCTATCTGTCATCGCACCTCTTTATAAGTGAGACAGTGGCAAGAAGCGGTCACCCCCATTGCATGCTGGAACGTGTAGTTTTGTTGTTCCCATTGTAAGTATGCGGCTACCAATCCCCCAGCGTGCAAAGTTAAAAGCCAGGACTGGATCACAGTATCACTCACGACATGGGGCCACTTGGCAGCTATCTGTCATCGCACCTCTTTATAAGTGAGACAGTGGCAAGAAGCGGTCACCCCCATTACATGCTGGAACGTGTAGTTTTGTTGTTCCCATTGTAAGTATGGGGCTACCATTCCCCCAGCGTGCAAAGTTAAAAGCCACGACTGGATCACAGTATCACTCACGACATGGGGCCACTTGGCAGCTATCTGTCATCGCACCTCTTTATAAGTGAGACAGTGGCAACAAGCGGTCACCCCCATTGCATGCTGGAACGTGTAGTTGTGTTGTTCCCATTGTAAGTATGGGGCTACCATTCCCCCAGCATGCAAAGTTAAAAGCCAGGACTGGATCACAGTGTCACTCACGACATGGGGCCACTTGGCAGCTGTGTGTCATCGCACCTCTTTATAAGTGAGACAGTGGCAACAAGCGGTCACCCCATTGCATGCTGGAACTTGTAGTTTTGTTGTTCCCATTGTAAGTATGAGGCTACCATTCCCCCAGAATGCAAAGTTAAAAGCCAGGACTAGATCACCGTGTCACTCACAACATAAGGCTACTTGGCAGCTATGTGTCATCGCACCTCTTTAAAAGTGAGACAGTGGCAACAAGCGGTGCCCCCATTGCATGCTGGAAGTTGTAGTTTTGTTGTTCCCATTGTAAGTATAGGGCTACCATTCCCCCAGCATGCAAAGTTAAAAGCCAGGACTGGATCACAGTGTCATTCACGACATGGGGCCACTTGGCAGCTATGTGTCATCGCACCTCTTTATAAGTGAGACAGTGGCAACAAGCGGTCACCCCATTGCATGCTGGAACTTGTAGTTTTGTTGTTCCCATTGTAAGTATGAGGCTACCATTCCCCCAGCATGCAAAGTTAAAAGCCAGGACTAGATCACCGTGTCACTCACGACATAAGGCTACTTGGCAGCTATGTGTCATCGCACCTCTTTAAAAGTGAGACAGTGGCAACAAGCGGTGCCCCCATTGCATGCTGGAACTTGTAGTTTTGTTGTTCCCATTGTAAGTGTGGGGCTACCATTCCCCCAGCATGCAAAGTTAAAAGCCAGGACTTGATTACAGTGTCACTTACGACATGGGGCACTTGGCAGCCATGTGTCATCGCGCCTCTTTAAAAGGGGGACAGTGGCAACAAGCGGTCAAGGACCCAAAAGGAAACAAGAGGAGCTGGGAAAGCCAACGATAGGCCGCTCACTGCCCCCACATATAACATCCCTCCGCACAAGGTGAGCTGCTTTGTAAGGCGTAGAATAGCAGCAGAACTAGAAATCAGACCAAGCATCTGAACAGTCAAGGACCAGTCAAAGGTGCCAGGGCCGAGCACAGCTTCCATGCCAGACATGTCTTGAGTGCAGCACAAGAATAGTCTAAGACAGCCATTGGGGAAGGGATGTAACAAGACCTCTGCCCCCAGCACGTGCAGGTGTCCTGCCAGTCTGTCGGCGCTGCCCTAGGGAAGTTGAAGGCCAACACAGTGCAGCGCTACGCAAGGAGCATCCAGGGGGGTGTAACAAAGAAAACATAAATAATAAGGACAATTGCGTGCTGGAGCCAGGACATTACCTGTGGCAAATGGGAGTATTAAAAGGAGTTGAGTCCAGAACTGCCGCCATAGCATTATGTGTCATGGGCCTGGCAGGGCTAGCAACCCGCGGCTCTATTGGTGACCCTGCATCACAGAGGCACTGTTAAATTAGGCACCCGGAAGACTTTGTGGCCTGATAGGGGGAGGGACCTATTTCCACCCCAAACAGCGACATCTTTAGGATCATTCTAAGAGCTCTAGATTAATAGAGTGTACTTATAACAGGCCCATATAGAGCCTGGCTGCAGAGGTTAACAAAGGATACAGGAAACCCAACAACCTTTCATATGCAACTGTGTCAATCTGAAGCCAGCTTCCACCCTCAGTATCAACAACAGTGAACTGTCATATCTGTGGCTGATCTTTACACTAGGCCACCCCAGTAGAGGGACCCCATTCATAAGGTAAAAGAATTTGGTTTGCAGGAGCCAGTGAGTCTGGTCTCGCTGCAGCTTCAAGGGAGATCTGCTGCTTTAATCAGGAACCACAGAGGGATCCATTAACCAGAGAGATTCTTTGATAAACAATAAACAGGAAGATGGGTGGGAATTATCACAAGTGTTCATCCCTTTACCTTTGCCATTGCAAAGCGCTGTGGTTTTGATCTCACATATACAGGAGATTGTTGGTAGGGACCCCACAATTGGTTCATTAAGGTAGGCGTAGCCTACACCAATCACTGTGGCCTACTTGGCTTTAAAAGAGGGCAGAGCACCTCTTTTGACAGATCATCTGAAGCACCAAGATGAACTCACCCTTGGATCCCAGCTGAAGGTACAGTCTGCCTTACATCTTCCGCCACTGAAGGAAGACTAGGACATCCAAAGAGGTAAGCAAGATCACTCCCCTAAATATCGCCCAGGGTACAGAGGGAGATACAGAACTCAGAGGACCATCCAGCCGCTCCAAAATCGATACCCAGCCAGCACACAGCATGCCCTGCTGGGCTCTGCAGCAAATTTCCTGCAAGGTTTCTGAACCTACAACCAAGGACAAGGCTGCTGCCTGCAACACACTCCACAGCTGTGGGCCGCCCGCCTTAAAGGACAACAGAAGCCCATTGAAGAAGCTGGGAGAAGTGGCTTGACGAGCAGCTACCGTCGTCCACCTTAAAGGACATTTTTTGAGCCAGTCGAGTTCCTCGATCTGCAACCAACGGCAACTCTTACAAAGCCGCATTTGTTTAAAGACATCCGAGACGTCTGGACCAGTACTTCAGAACCACCGAGCAGCAATGAAACGATTCCTGACTCCGAGCCACCGTGGTGGTCAGCCTGCAGCCATTTGTCCAGTTTGCTTGCCGAACCTTCCCTTACTGTCTTCCCGCCTGATACCCACAGCTGACTCCCATCTCAAACTCTATCACAGAAGTCTGCAGAGCGCCCTGAAGCCAACTCGACCCTGTTGAACTCCAAGAACACCTACAGCACAAGGTACATTGTGGTTCTGTCCGCCTGGTCCTTCCCAGAAGGCCCCATGAGACATATTACGACGCATTGCTCCCTTTGTGCTAAAGCCTAGAAACCTTAACAAAGCTGTTGTGGTAATTAACCATACCGCCTACCCTCCTGTCAGTATCCAGAGTAAATCCCTTTTGCTTCTTTGAAACTCTCTGTCCTCTGTATTCCTTTACAGGGAGGGTTGTATTTCATAGTGTTGCTAGAACTGTTGTGATATAAATAAAGTTCATATTTCTGATGCAAATTTGACTTGACATTCCCTTTTATCATTGGGTAATAATTGTATTTTCTCTTTGTTGCAACAAACCAACAATCCACAACCTTTCGGATAAGCCTGCCATTCCGTCCACATTACCAAAATTGTACAAGGACGTTTATAATTTGCTTGTTATTCCAATCTGTTTGCATCCTTTCTGGTGTATTGGAGGTGTTGGGCTGATTGATGGTTTAGATTCACCCCTGGACCACTGGTACCCTGGAAGTTGATTTGTCATACCCCCTTACGATTTCTTGTACTGGGCCAGCTGCGGCGATGCCACAAAGAGGAGACAGAAGAAATTTCTCCTTGAGTTTGTATGGAGGAACCCTAATATGGTTTATTATTACAACTGCAAATCAACAACAGCAAAGTGATGGTTCTCTACTGAAGAAAGGCTTATTCCAAACTATCTTTTAAATCATATGCGTAAATACATATAGGATGGCATGAAGGCATGCAGAGTGTGACGCCAGCATTAAGGAGCGCCCTACCCATTTGTGCGCAGTAAAACACTCATCATACACAGTGACAGGTGGATGATGTTCAGTGGGGTCTGTTGAATTTTTTAACTGGAGGGGCTTACATGTTTGCACCAATTATGCAGGATTATGCAGGATTAACAGAGCACAGTGAGACAGCCCAAACCAACGAAGGGGTGCTTGAGAGGGCTTCTCGCCCCCAAGGAAATGTTTGAAACAATGGGTTAAAATGGTGCATTTTACATCACCTACTTTGAAAAACTGGGTAAAAAGCCGCCATACCGTTTCAAATTGGTTTGTACGGTAGCACATGGAAAAACCCAATAGATGCCTTTGCCCACAACATATACTGCCTTTCGAATCTCGTCTCTTGTATCACTTTCTTTCATCTTCAAATGCACCCATGGTTTGGCACCGCCCTATGTTTCCTCCCTACTCTCCTCTCTAATGTCCCTTGACGATCTCAGAATCTACTTCTTCTAATTGTTCCTAAATCTCCACCTGCCTCGTCTCGTTTCCGCAATTTTTCCTTTTTGGCTCCTAAGCACTGGAATGGCCTTCCTCTTTCACTTCGCTCCTCTTTATCTCTTGGCATTTTTCAAACAAATCTTAAACGCTAACTTCTTTCGTATCTTCTTTAAAAAAAAAGGGAAACATCTTTCCTTGCCTTTATCTCTGATGATGTAACCTGTATTCATTTGTAACATTTTGATTGTACTGTTTTTGAATTCTTTTATTGATCAGCGCCTTTGGCGAAAGGCACTCTATAAATGTGATAAAATACAAATGCAAAACACTTTCACCCATGCACTTACCCACCATTCACACAACTCCTTGCACACATTAAAAAAAGCACAGCACTGACACCAACATAAGCAGCAACATACACGCACACAGACATACACATATGCATATACATTTATTTAAATACACATATACACAGTGCTTTAAGTGGGCTGGGGCTAGCTGGGGCTGATCCCAGGCAATCTCCAGTGACCTGGGGCACACTGGTGTCACACCATTGGTGCGCCCAGCCCCTTTTTTTCTTTAAAAGGAGGGGCTGGGCGCATCAATGGTAATAATGCCAGTGCTCCAGCTCTGCTTCTTTTAACAGCCCCCACCCCTTAGGCGAGGGGGGGGCACTCAATAGGGGGCATGGCCTAAGTACACCCATACATAGGCCACACCCCCTAACGTGAGCCCCCCACAATTTCTAATCCCACTTAAAGCACTGCATATGCATTTAATTTTTTTTTAAAACGACACATTGCTTCCATGCAACCACAAGGGAAGACGGATGGCGCTTCATCTTCTCTGGCATGTAGACTTGCTGCTTGACAGAAGATGAGGTCTCTCCTGCCAGTCAGTGAGTTCACGTTGTGGGTCTCCGCATTGTGAACACGCTGACTGACAAGAGAAGATGTCTTTCAGCTTGATCACGCTGTCAGCGCAGCAATGAGAGAAGTTGGAGCGCACTCCTGAGCCCTGCTGTTTCTTGTTATCGTGCTGTTTGTTGCAGAGTGAAAATGAATTGCAGGGAAAACTCCCCTGCTGAGTGGCAGGCAGCACAGTCCACCATGTAAAGAACAAGAGTACATTGTGCTGCCTTCCACTGGGAGATTGGAGGGTCACTGCGAGGCTCCTCCCAAGCGTGAGGCCAGAGGCAGTTTGCACCCCCCAGCCCTGCTTCGTGGCGGCCCTGGCATTGTCTGTGCCAGGCGTTGGTTCTGCTTCCAGCAAGGTCCTCTGTTTGCACCATGGCCATTTCCTGTTTGCATATTGTGTAAAGGTAGTTTTATTGTTCACTCTTCATTGGTTCTTTAGGGTGTGTGTTTGGAGAGCATCAGGCGAATGGGTGTCTTTGCCCCACGTAACTTTTGTCTTTGTGGTTTGGGAGATTTTAGAGTAGGATACGTAGGTGAATCTGGGATGGGACCTGTGTTGATGTAGAGTAAAGGACTTCCAGGAGGTCCCATGCCAAGTCTCGTGATAAGCACCGCAAGATTACGAGCGGGGCTTCCCGCTAAGGATTATTACAAGCGCGGCAAGCCAGGGGAAGGAACGCTGCCTAACGCTCTCCCCTCTAACCTCCTGATAGGGGCCCTATGATTTACCTTAAATACAGGAGCAGCCAGCAGGACACATTACCAATATATAAACAATCATTGCACTGTATGTGGAGAGGTACCTCCAGGGTGAAGCCAGAGTATGTGTGTTATATAAATAAAAGAGCACTACCTCAATCTCCTGCCTGCGTGTGATTATTGCCACGACTACAACATAATTGGCGACGAGGATCCAAGCAACCCAACTGCCTCACGATACAAGGTGCAACGCCACCGCCACCGTTCCTGCAAGTCCCAGGCAAGCCAGCCATTCCATGGCTCCAAAGGGAGCCTTTGTTTCAAACTTACCTAGAAGCTATGGGTGGAACAGGCTATCCAGCAGCACGCAAGAAGTCCATGTTACTGAATCCATTGCGCCTGGAAGGACAAAGAACTTTTGCAGGCCTGAACCCAGATGCCCTGACAGGAGAAGGTGATGATGCTAATAATAATAATAATAATAATAATAATAATAATAATAATAATAATAAAGAAGCAAAAAGGAGAATAGCCAAGAGATTCTCTTGTAAAGAAAACGTCGTACTACACAGAATCTGATTCTATGGCAGAAAGCAAGAACCGGCTGAACCCATGGATGATTACATGGTCAAGCTAAGAGAATTGGCGGCGTTGTGTGCGCTTGGAGCAACATCGGAGGAAAGGATCTGCGACATGCGCATAGTGCACACGAACAACAGAAAGGTACAAGATAAATGTATTCTTGAGAAGGAAATCGTGTTAGACAAAGCAATTAAAATTGCAAGGGCGGTGGAAGAGACGTCATGTAGGCACAAGGAATGGGGAATCACTGCGCAATCACCAGAAGTACAGAGGGGACAATCCAGAGGCGGCAGGGACAGAGGGCAACGCGAGGCCACAGATGACGCAGCAGGGAAACTTGAACCATTCAAGTGCCACAGATGCACCAATACCAGCCACCTAGCCAACAGCAGAGAATGTGCGGCAAGGAATACTGAATATTTGAAATGCAGAAGGTAAGGACATTTTGCGTCAGTGTGCACATGGAAAGGGAGGAAGACAGTGGTGGCAATCCAGAGTGAAGAGGGCAGAGATGAGGCCTACTCAGATGAAGAAGCATGCGCCACAGTCCTCATGGTCAACAGCTTCACGACCAGGGAGGAAAAGCCCCACTGTACCATTAAATTAACCATTCATGAAACAAGGGTGATGACGTACTCGGGCTCAGACCTCACCATACTACCATTGAACTTGTACAAAAGCATGGTGGGAAAAGAAAGAATAGAAGCGTACGAAACAGACATTCCAACGGCTTATGGAGGGGCCAGTGTGAACCTCCTAGGATACATCAGGGCGACAGTGGAATTCAAAGGTAGAGTCACCAAAAACAAATTGTATTTTGCAGAAAACGGACCACTAGTAATATGCTGGGATGACCAAGCCAAATTGCAAATTAGGCTCCACCCCAGTATGCAGGGACAAATGCTGTCCATGAACAAAAATGGTCCGTCAATCACTAAAGAAGAATTCACTGAATGATTTTCAGACACGCCTGGCCGCATCAAGAACTATGTACACAAGATTAAAATAAAACAGGGAGCAGTACCAGTCAAGCACAGTCCGGTGTCAGTGACGGCAAGAGTTTCACTACAAGGAAAGCTCAACAGGATGCTATCGGAAGGAACCATAGAGACAGTGCAGTCATAAGAATGGCTCAGCCCCGCGGTTCTCATAAAGAAACAGAACACCAGCGACTTGCGCATCTGCATTGACTTACGCAGTTTAAATGTGGAGGTGGTGGCGGACAGTTACCCTTTAGCAAGCATAAATTAACTGATTTTGCTAATGAAGGAGGCAAAGGGCTTTTCAAAACTAGATACGAGGGACGCCTACCACCAGATCACCTTGCACCGGGAGTCCAGACCCCTCACTGCGTTCATAACCCCATTTGGAACGTATCAATTCACCAGAATGCCTTTTGGGTTGTCCTCCGCCGCCTCTGTGTTCCAGCGCATGATGGACTCCCTTTTGAAAAACATTGGAAATGTCTCATACTTCCAAAATGACATATTAATCTATGCAGAGGGCACGGAGACACATGATATAGCTCTCTGCAAAGTTTTGGCAAAACTACAAGAAGTAGGAGTGCGGCTACGCTATAACAAATGTGTACTGCAGGTGGACAAAGTAGAATATCTGGGATACACCATATCCAAGGCAGGCCTTATCTCCAAAAAGGATTTAATGCAAGCCATTGTAAAGGCACCGCCCCCAACCAGCAAAGAAGAGCTGAGGTCATTTTAGGGACTATGTGAATAGTAGGCAAAATTCATGCCACATTTTTCAGAGACTACTGCTCCAATGAGATAATTGCTCAAGAAAGGTGCAGAGTATCTGTGGAAGGCAGAGCAAGCTAAGTCATTTGAAAAAGTCAAAGAGGGCATAATGCATGCCCTTCAATCCTCAATGGAAAGCCATGATCATCATGGATGCCAGCGCGTATTGCATAGGGGCAATCCTCACCCAAAAGAAAGGTGATGATGAACATATTGTTGCTTTTGCGTCCAAGGCGCTTTCACAAGCAGAATAAAATTATTCCACCATAGAAAGAGATGTTAGCATGTGCGAGGGCTGTGCACACACATCTAGGGCACAACATGTTTAACCCCTAGCGCACCTACTGAGCATGTGAGGGACCTGTACAGCGACACCTCGCCTTGCTTGCATCGCAGACAAGCTGCAAGAATATACGTATGAAATACAGCACATTGCACGGTAGAAAAATGCCCAGACGGACTGTATGTCCAGACTCCCACTGCGCAAAGACACAGAAACCAGTTTCTACAGGATGAATGCGTTGTCGCATCACCCACAGGGCACTGGAAAGAAAAAGCAGCTAAGAATGCCACCAAGACAAAAATGATAGAATGGATCAGGAAAGGGTGGCCCGATGAGAGGCCCATTCCAGAGGGGTTGCGTCCCTATTGGAAAGTGTCCGATTAAATCTTCGAAAATGAGGGGATGCTCATGAGAGGTGGCCAAGTAATCCCACCCATAGCAATGAGAAGATCCATTATATGCAGGGCTCACGCCGGTCATCTTGGAAACAACATGACAAAAAGGAGAGTGAGGGAAGCATATTGGTGGCCAGGAATGGACTTAGATATAAGGACCATGACAGAGAGATGTCATGAGTGCGTGAATAGCGACAAGCGATTTAAAGTAAGACAAGTAAGACAAGCGCCACTACACCAAACAGAAGTGTCAGAAGGAGTGTGGCTAAAATTAGGTATTGACTTCATAGGCCTGCTAGTACGTATAGAACATGAACACAATTATGGCATAGTGTTAGTGGACTATTTATCCAAATGGGTAGAAGTTGAATGTGTGCCTAACATAACCACAGCCACAGTGATTCAGTTCCTCAAGAACATTTTTCAGAGAGAAGGGTTGCCCAGAGAACGTGTCACTGACAATGGAGTGCAACTTGTATCTAGAGAAATGGAAACATTCATGAAGGAGAACAATATCAAGCAAATCAAAGCAGCCTTAGATCACCAAAAAGGAAATGGGTTGGTGGAATGCACCAACAGGTTCATTAAGGGAGCCTTGCAGTTAACCACAGCAGCAGCACAGTCAAGGAAGCAATAGCGGCTCATCGCCTTACTCCCAATGGAGTCACAAACATATTGCTGTTCCATCTTCTCAGAGGATGAAGGGCAGCCTCCACCCTGGTGCCGCCATGGTTGGCAAGTGTGAGAGAGGATGAAAGAGTGGACCTTGAAAAAATTGGTGCAGCGAGTTAAGAAGAGCAAAGAAAACACGAAGAGATACAGTGACGAGAAGCGAAAGCCACAACAAAGCACATTCGGAGAAGGGTATTTGATAAAGATTAAAATGTTAAATAGAGATCCAGTGACTGGGTCCAAGTTCAGCAGACCATTGAGAGTGGTGCAGCAAGGGGAAAAACCATGACACACCCAAGACGGGAAGCGATGGAACTTTGAGAGGGTGGCGCTATAAAAAAAGGGGGCAAAAGAAGCATTCAGCCCTGCAACACAAGAGCAAAGAAGTCAAGACGAGAGCTTGGCCAAAGCGGACTCGACCATGAGAGAACAATCTGGACATGAAGATGAGGAGAAAATCGGGACACAATCCCCAGTGGAAGCTAGTCCCAGAGCAGTGCGGTAAACAAGAGAGAACCAGTGAAAGGGGTGCAACACAGCAAGAAAAGAATGCAGAGAGCAGTCAACCACAGAGAGGAAGAAGAAGACAAACTTTGTCCAACAAAAGGAGGTATGTAGCGTAAAGGACTTCCAAGAAGTCCCGTGCCAAGTCTTGCAGGAAACACCGCAAGATTACGAGCGGGCCTTACCGCTAAGAATTATTATGAGCGCAGCAAGTTAGGGGAAGGAAGGCTGCCCAACGCACACCTCTGTAACCTTCTGATAGGGGCCCACTGACTTACCTTAAATACAGGAGCAGCCAGCAGGACAGATACCCAATATATAAACAATCACTGCACTGTATGCTGAGAGGTACCTCAAGGGTGAAGCCTGAGCATGTGTGTTATATACATAAAAGAGCACTACCTCAATGTCCTGCCTGTGTGTAATTATTGCCACAACAACAACAGTTGATTTAGGCCAGCTGGAGTGGTCATGGACGAAGTCCTGGTTCTCAACACCTTGTCGCTATCCACACGCTCCTGAATACTCAATCGGTGCATCCAGTCCTGGCGACCAAATTCGGAGAGAATTAAAGTTTTGGATTTTCGCAACTCCTATGTGCCGCTGGTGGCCTAGCACTATCATCTTATCCCACATGCCTTCAGAAACCAACAGCCTATGTCCCCTGTACAGGTACCCCTCTTTTTCACCCTCGTGTAGTCGGTGAGGACTGGATCCTTCACATCTACCAGTCGACACTCTTCTACATATTTCTTCACCCTTTCATGCACCTCATCCGTCACACAGACATCATTCCAGTCATTTTTCTTCACTGGCTGGGGTATAGTGAGGACATCATCACAGCACAACCTCAGCTCACCACCAAACCAGCTCCCTTCCTTCCTCTGAATCCTTCCCAGATGTTGCTTTATTCTAGCAACCACACAAACATCTCAGTTTCTTAACACTGTGCATGCCACCTTCTAGGTGTTTCAAGGGTTATCTCATCGGGAGGTGAGAGGTTTCTTTCATGTGGTGGCCTCTGAGGAGTTATATATTTAGGAGTGGTTATGTTGTACAACATAAGGGTTCCATACATAACACAGGGTTGAAGTATAGTTGTCGATTATATAGTTTTAATTTCTCTCGAATGTTATATTGTGGGTTCTTAAATGTTTCTCAGTGCTACTCTTAAGAGGTAAAAGGCATCCAGTTTATGCTGTATGTGTGCACGTAGGAGAGGTATGCTATGTGGGATAAATGTATGTCTGTGGCGCTGTGTGTCTTGTGGCACAAATGGGTGTGCCTGATGGCAACTTTGGGTGTGACTGTTGGCACACATGCTTGTGTCTGTTGGCATAAGTGATCGCGTTTTGTGCAGCATGGGTGTGTGGTGTCTGTGATATCTCCCTATAGGCGTGGCTTCGTTGCTATCTCATGTCTCATTGTTAGGCTGCCCACAGCCGCATGCTTTGAGTTACACCTGTAGGTTGGTGGATCACCACTCTGCAACATGTATGTGGAGTGGTTGCAGAAGGCAGCCTTTATCGGCACACACAGGTTCCGCACCCATAGCACGTGTGCAACTTAGCTTTGGTGACTGAGAGTGTGCCTTCTTGTTTCCCTGGTGTATTTCTTCTCTGAGTGGCCACTATTGTGTGAGTATGGTATGGTATGGTATGGTATGGTATTGTTTATTTATATAGCGCATATACACATGCAAGTGTTTCAAAGCGCTCAAGGAGGGTGGGAGCATGGGGAAAAAACAAACAGTCGCTCAGAGCCCTTGAAATTCTGAGACAATAATAGTCTGCACAGGCAGAGTAAGTGCGTAAAAAGTACATTTAACAGATTGGGAGACAGCAAACAGGCTTGGCAGTGATTCTGCAGTTCAGACAGTGCAATTAAGGGGTGAAGACAATGGAGACAAGGGAGAACAGACATACGTTCTACTGCGCAGTGTGTATGGATCAAGCAAGTGCACGGAGGATCACAGGGAGGGGGAGGATCAAGTGCAGAGAGATACACTCTCTTGGGTTAATTTCTCAAATGCATTGAGTAGGGTAGGGTGTAAGGCCCTGAGGCAAGTGCGAGGGAGTACTGGCGGGGGAACCGGGGACCAGTGAGAATCTGAGGTACACCCGGTGGCCAGTTATCATGCTGTACGGACGAGGAGGGGGAGAGGGAAAAAGCAGAGAACTAAGTTAGCAGGGTAGAGGGAGAGAGAAGGAAGAGTAGAAGAGGAAAGTCATGAGGAGTTTCCAGAATTTAAGGAGAGCTTGCTCAAGATGGAGTGTAGCAGGCAGGTAATTCCAGAGGGAGGCACCTCCGGAGGATAAGGATCTGCCTCCAAATCTCTGCTTGGAGAACCGGCTCACTCGCAAAAGGTTGGAGGTAGATGAGCGGAGGGCTCATGAGGGACAGTATTTAGGTAGACAGCGTTGCAGGTAGGTAGGTCGCAGGCCCCAGAAAGCCTTGTGAACAATGGAAAGAGTCTTGAAGTTCATGCTTGCTGCCAGAGAGATGCAGTCCCTGGACTTGAGGCCAAGGATAAGTCTTGCGGTTCTGTTCTGGATGAGTTGCAGATGGCGCAAAGCATAAGAAGTCCAGCCTAGAGAGAACCAAGGCTCTGGAGACAGTAAGCCTCTGGGGGAAAGTGAGAAAAGGTAGAGTACCTCTGAGGAGGTGTAGCTGATAGACTTTTTATAGTGAAATGTGAGAGGAGAAGGAGAGAGTGGAGTTGAAGATGACCCCAAGGTTTCGTGCTACACAGGTGGGTGCGAGCGCAGGTCCAAGGGAGGCCGGCCAGAGGAATGTGGGAGCAGGGGTCCCAATGCAAACAATCTCAGTCTTAGTGGCATTGAGGAATAGGTGATTTGCAGCACACCAAGAATGAATAGTGGACAGTCAGAAATGAGCTAGGAGGAGGAGGCAGCTGAGGGTAGTGGCTGCCACTGAATATCTGTATGCATGGGTGAAGTCGTGTTCTTCTGATTTCTTTTCTGTAAGGGAGGGAGATGTTGTATCTTGATTTGTATGTACGTGTTGTCCTGCTGGTCATCCATGAAAACTAGTGCTGGTTGTCATGCATGCTGAATTCATGACAGGTTAGGGGAACGTTGAGTGCATGGTTTGAGTGAATGTTCTGAGGGAGTCTGTTGAACCTGGGATGGAGTGGAAGAGGATGGGTGGTCTTGGTATAAACATTCTTAGAGTAACTGTCACCTGTAACTGGACCACAAATAGTAACCTGAACTTTTCTACAGGCGACTATTGGCTGGTATGTGACTGGGAACCATCACACCTCTTTATAAATGGAACATAGCGCACGCTGATTAGTTGGATGACAAATTGACTAGATGCAACCACGTGATAGGGGCCATGGTTTCCCCTCCCAGGCCTAAATTCCCAAGAGCATGATTGGTCTGCTCCATTGCTTGGTATGATATGATATGATATGATATGATATGGCATTTGTAACGCGCCTAAAGTTCTTTCCAGTACTTACTTGCACCAAGGTTGATCCTTCTGAAACAAAGGGGTGCACGCCTTTCTTGGTCTTTACCTGGTAGACTGGAAGACCATTTATTGCAACGATTTGGCAGCACTTCATCATCAAGAGAGTGGTGGAGGGTTTCAGATTCCAGCAGGGCTTCTCCTTACCTCCAGTCTTCAGGTCAGCTTCATCTTCAGATTCCAAATGTTGAAACACTTGTGTATATCTGACTCTGAAATGGTATGTCTGTTCCACGCCCCCATGTTCTGAAGCCACCACTGTAATTCTGTGTTTGACTCAAGAGCTAAAGGTATCATCTGGTGGTACTTCAGACCCTGTTGAAAATGCCTGATCTTCAGTCTCTGGAGGGCTCGGTAGTGGAGAGGCCCCAGAAAGATGGCCTGAAAAGACGATGCTAGCAACCCTACTATACTTGCCAAGGTGGGGAAGGAATTAACCTCCTTCCTGAGACACTCCCTTATCTCCTTTCTGATATCTCTCATCTTCGCTGGAAGTTTGAGAGTTACTTTCCTCATGTCTACCACGAAGCTTAGGAAGTCTAGCCTCTTGGTCGGATACATGTTTGATTTCTCCTGATTGACAAGAAATCCCAGGGACGGCAAGAGGTCTCTCACCCACTGGGTCTGATATAGTGGGGTTTCCCTGTTGTCTACCAGCAGGAGAATGTCGTTGAGGGATATTATTATTCGGAAGCCTTTCTTCCAAATGGCCACCGGTCGCATGAGTTTGGTAAAGGCCCAGGGTGCTGATGAGAGGCTGAAGGGCAGTGTTTTGAATTGCCATCTGACACTCGAAAAGGCTGATATGCGCCCGCCTCTGGGACAGTCAGGTGGGCATCTTTCAAGTCTATCCAGGCCAGCCAGTCGTCCTTCATGGAATCTCTCCCAGAAGGTATATGCCTTCCATCTTGAAGTGTTGCTAGGTCACCCAGCCCTTCAGCTTCTTCAAGTTTATCACTGGTCATACCTTCCCCTTTCTGTGAACTAGAAACATGTTGCTCACGAATTTGTGAATAAGATCTGGACAGCGCTCTATGGCTCCTTTTGCCTCGAGCTGCACCGGAGCACCCTGCAGCAGCGACTGTTCCACTTGCGACTTGTGAATGGGCCTTTGCCACGCTCCCTGAACTAGGTTCTCTATGAACTCTAGGTGAAACCATTGGAGTGTCTGCAGGACCCAAGCATCAGAGGAGAGAATGCGCCAACTTGGCCAAAATAGCATTGTTCTCCCCTCTCACGGGGGATAGTTTATGGGTATTTCTGTCACGTGGGGTTGCACCTTGTGATCTGCCAGCTCATCTTCCTCTGTGGCTCGTGAAGGCCCTACCTCTCTACAGAAAGATAGAGTATTGCTGCCTAGACTCCCAGTACTGGGCTCTGGGGCCCTGAGGTCTTCGGGAAGATGAAAAGTGGCCGACTGAATGACCCCTGTAACAGCCGGTTCCGGCAAAAACTCTTCCCTGGAAGATCTTCTTTATGGATGATTGAGCATTCTCTAAGGAGGTATAGGTGCCGACAAACCTCCCCATCTTTTTACCGAATGCTTTCCCAAAGAGTAGCCCTTACACAGCTTTGCCTGCATTGTAGGAGGGGAGATCGCTCAGTTTTGCGTCAGTCTTAAGGAGCAGACCCCTCGTCTCCCCGAGGAAATCATGCAATTGGCATTCCTCAAGAAACATACAGCCCGCTGTGCCCAGTTTGCTAGGGTATCCGGATCGACCTCCTCTCCTATACTCTGGCATGTTCGGCCAGTCCATAATCTTTTCTATAGGACCGGTAAGGCTGACAAGCTTCTCCTGGCAACTCCTCAAGGAGCTAGCTATACCCTTCCTCAGGTCTTTCGAAGTTTTAGTGGTGAAAGAGATAATCTTGGGGTCTATCTCAGGTACTTCAGCCACTTTCCCCATTAGATCCAGCTGCGTGCATTCCGCCTTCATGTGCATCCTGGTGTCCTTGTCCAGCGGCTTATGGATCCTCTGGGCCATGTACTTGGCCATTCTAGGTGATGATGCCAGTCTGAGGACTTGGGGTTCCTGATCTCATCTGGATCGAACATATCAGATATCTGTGACCGAGGCCTGGGGGTTGTCCTGTTCACAGTCTGTTCTCCTTTTGTCCTCCTTCTTCTCCTTGTGAGGATGGAGTAATATCTGGGGACTTCTTGCCTGTATCCCCGTTAGTATCACCCATATTATCTCACCCAGGTTCGGAGGGCAGGAGGCTTGGCTCCGCTGATCTTTGATATGATATGATATGATATGATAGTTTATTTATATAGCGCCTATACACTATCAGGCCGATTCATGGAAATACAGTCAAAAGTATCGCACGCGGCTGGCGCAGAGTGTTCCCGTGCGAATGTCTGTGCCAGCCGCATGCGATAAAATCCATTTCAGCGCACATCGTATTCATGGAATAATCCTCCAAAACAAGCCGTGGCGCAGAGAATCGCAGCGACCCTGCAGCAGCGCCAGTTACGCCCCCAAGAACGCCCTCGCGCAAGGAAAAGCCATCAAGATCGCAAAACCATCGCAAAGGGCTGCGCCAACCCTGTACCAGTGCGAGAAGTAACACACGCGACCTGGGGGAGCGTGTGCGTGTACTTCAGGGGTGCGCCGGTGGTTTCATACGCGATTGGGCTGCGTGCCTGTAATTCAGGGGTGCGCGGGAAGCTCCACACGCGATTGGCCTGGGCGCGTGTATTCCAGGGGCCCGCGGGTGGTATCACACGCGAATGGGCTGCGTGCGTGTATTTCAGGGGTGCGCGGGAAGATCCACACGCGATTGGGCTGCGTGCGTGTATTCCAGGGGTGCGCGGGAAGTCCCACACGCGATTGGCCTGGGCGCGTGGATTCCAGGGGCTCGCGGGTGGTTTCACACGCGATTGGGCTGCGTGCGTGTATTCCAGGGGTGCGCGGGAAGTCCCACACGCGATTGGCCTGGGCGCGTGGATTCCAGGGGCTCGCGGGTGGTTTCACACGCGATTGGCCTGGGCGCGTGTATTCCAGGGGTGCCGGGGAGTCCTACATGTGATTTGCCAGTGTGGGTCCTCCCAGGTGTTCCCTGTACACCCTCCACGGCCCCTGCAGGCAGCCCACACCACAGGGGACTACCCTGCATCCCTGGTCATGTCCCGCAGGCAGCCCACCCAACATGGGCATGCCCCCCAGCAAAGGCACATGTCTCCTTGCACAAATAATCACCAACTCATGTTCCCCACCACCCCCACCCCCACCCCCCCGCAGTGCAGGGGCACCCACCACCAGGCCCCCACCCATGTCCAACTCATGTTCCCCACCACCCTCACCCCCCAGCACTGTGGGGCACCTGCCAGCAGGCCCCCACCCATGTCCAACTCATGTTCCCCACCACCCCCACCCCCCAGCACTGTGGGGCACCTGCCAGCAGGCCCCCACCCATGTCCAACTCATGTTCCCCACCACCCCCACCCCCCAGCACTGTGGGGCACCTGCCAGCAGGCCACCACCCATGTCCAATCCATGCCCCCCTTCACCTGGGTCCCAACAATCCCCAATCATGTCCGTAATGCCCATCCTCCCCTGCCAAAAGGGCCAACCAACTATCACACCCACCCACATATCAAAGGCAATTACATGTTACACCCCCATTTCAAATAATGCAAATGAACAAATGTCTGTCACACACAATGGCTGCAAGTGAATGACAAAACACCCAACATGACATGCCTGAAAGCAATGAGATGATACGACACATTGAAGAATTAAATTAATATGTATTGAACAGCAAGTAGAATGTAAATGAAATAAGAAAAAACACAAAGCAGATCAAACAAAACAAGATTAATGTCCAAGAAAATAATCTGAAAAAATAATTTAAAAAAATGAAGAACCATGAATAAGATCATCCCGGGTCCATGAGCCCAACCAAATTAAACCTAACTATGCCTACTAACTAAAAACTGAACTATATACAAAAAAGTGGTGCATTGTACAATCGCAACCAAAAAAAAAATTAAAAAAACAAAGGAAACCTAACCCTAACTATACAACTATATACAAAGGCAGCGGGCTATTCGGACGGCTCACTGGTTGTTGTCATGGGCCAGGGCATCATCGAACTCCTGGTCAATGGCTTGGAGGCGGGCATGTTCCCTGGCCCCGAGGTCCCGCAGGGATAACGCAGTGTCAAGCTCAAACTCCCTGCGAAGACCTTCGAGGCACTCAGCCCGCCTCAGCGCCCTCCGCATGGAGTCCTCCGCCCTGACCATCGTGAGCCGTTCCTCTTCTGCCCGCTGCCGCTCCGCACCTATCCGCTGCCACAACCGCTCCCACACGGAAGACACTCCCATTCCAGGGTTCTCCTGCCCTCCGGCCGATGCCTGCACCCCTGATGTTGATGGCCCCGAGCCATGATGCCTCCCACGTTGAGCCTGCTGCTGCCTCCGACGCAACTGCCTGTGCCAGCACGACGGCATCCAGGCTGATGGAAACCACCGACGCCGTCGTGCACGTGCCCTGCCCGATGATGCCGTCACATCCTCCATCTGCTGGGGTCCAGTTGCTGTGGTGTCCACCCCTGCTGGACCTCTGACTCATGACTGTGGCAGGGATGGGATCCCCACCGAGCTGGCTGCATTGGTCAGGGCAGGTCCACAGGGGGCCCTGCTGGCATCTGGGCCCGAAGACGGCAAGGAGAACGACTGGCGTATAGTCTCCACAGAGGAGGAGAGGGCCGCCAGATTGGCCGACACATGCAGGAAACCCCCGAACATGGCCGATCCCAATTGGGCCACGTCGGCACGGTGCTCTTCGTGATGACGTACGTGCTCCTCGTGGGAAGCACGCACGGCATCACGAATCACAGCCGTGCGCATCGCGACCCCAATCAGGACCTTCTCCACACGGCCAGGGGTCCCCTCGTCCGCAGGTGGAGGGGAGTCAGATGACATGGACATCCCCTCTACCTGCGGACGGGCCTGGGACGGGGCATCCCTGCTGGTGCAAGGTGGTGCACCCACAGGTTCAGTGACAGCGACACGCACAGGCCCCTCCACGGTGACCTGTGCTGCCTCCTGCCCCTGCCCCTGGACTGCACCACTTGCACCAGCAGGGATGCCCCCACCAGGCCCCATGTGCGCCTCAGTGGCGGCCTCCTCCTCCTCTGTGGAAACCACCAACCTGGATGGCTCCTCACCGTCTACCGCCGTGGCAGGCCCCTGTGGGGGCTCAGCCACCCCTTCCGCTGCAGCCGTGGGGGCATCCCCGCCGCCTTGCTCCACAGCGCCGTCTCCGCCCTCTCCTTCACTAGCCGCTGTGTAGAGGGAGACATAGAACACAAGCATCAGGGTACTGTACTATGGTCCCCTAGACAGGAAGCAATAGCAGATGAGTGCCACTGTCAAAGTACACTTCCATCATGTCACACCACAACACATGTGTCAGTCCAGGCAATACACACACAGTGACAGTCATGGTGCATGCCATGGACATTTAAATACATGTCCAATGGACTCTCGAATCATACAATGTAATGGGACTCACATGCATCATGGGTCATGCCTATCACATGCACACACTTCACCTTGGTCACATCCATCTGGCCCCGTACACCCCAATCACAGTGCATACAAGGATGACTAGGCTGCATCAGTGAATCTGTACATTGTCACAGACATGTGTCATGCATCCATGGCACTCACTAGTCACAGACACGCAGGTCAGGCACACAGACATGGATACCACATATGTATCTGGCATCAGCACCCATCCCTCGCCCCCACCCATGTCCAGGAACAGAGACTGCCATGCTCTCATGTGTGCAATCTGCACAGGGCTCCCCATGTCGCATTCAAACACATGCAACAACCGTGCGGTTCACACATTACAGGTCACTCATGCATTCCCATGATGTCCCTGCACACATACATGCGTACATGGCCTATGTCACACATGCAGGCAAGTATCAGACAACCAGCACACTGCAACATGCCCTGTCTCACACAGCAATGCTTGGCCACTTACCGCTCAACTCCAGACGGGTCTCCCTCTCAAGGACCTGGGCGTGGAGCGCTGGGTGTACGCGTTCCAGGACCCTCAACTGGATGGAACTCATGGGGCCCCGGCTCCCCTCCACGAGGCGCCGGGCCTTCATGAGGGTCCTGGACCTCAAGTCCTCCCAGCGCTTCTTGACCTTCTGGATGGTGCGGGTTGCCACCCCCTCCGCGTTGATGGCAACCACACAGTCGGCCCAGATCCTCTCCCGTCCTTCCCTGTTGGCGCGGGACGATCCGAAGAGGGCATCATACTGCCCCAGGACTTGCTCCACCAGGACACCAACTTCGGTGGCAGTGAAGCTGGTGGCCCTCTGCCCCTCTGGCCGGGGGTTGCCACTGGTGTCAGATGTAGATGTGCCCAACATGGCAACCCCAGGGGCAGGAGTGGGTGGGCAACTGGGTCCTGGGGCTGGGCTGTGGAGCGATGTTATTCGAGTCGGGAGTCTTCTGTACCAGCAGGGGTGGACACAGCAACTGGACCCCTGCAGATGGCTGATGTGCAGGCACCAAATGGCAGGGCATGGTGGCAGCAGGCAGGCAGGCAGCAGCAGATGGCACGTGGGAGGCTGCTCGGGGCACTGGGGGGCAGTGATTCGGCCTTCTGGGCAGGAGCGTGGTCTTCCGTGTGTTTTCGCGTGGCCAGCTTGATACGGAGTGATTTGGCACGTGAAAATCCTGCACGTCAGCGTGAAATTCGAGGAAAGGGCCCTAGCGCGTAAGCGCGTCAGCACGCGTACGCGATTTCATTGGACCAAAGGCCCTTACAGCGTAAGCGCGTCTGTGCAGTTTCGCGCACGGGCGTTGCCCTGGCAGGGCTTCTCTGTACGTGCTTTTCGTGCGGTGCGTGTGTTTTCCATCCGTTGGGGTTCACTCGCTATTACTTCGCAGCGGGTGTTGGCTACGCGTTCTT
The DNA here is from genome assembly GCF_040938575.1 of Ambystoma mexicanum. NCBI lineage: Eukaryota > Metazoa > Chordata > Amphibia > Caudata > Ambystomatidae > Ambystoma > Ambystoma mexicanum. The sequence goes on along the minus strand of NC_090926.1, from coordinate 1,036,951,840 downwards.
CTACATGCAAGGCAGACGGTGAGTGGTACCCCGCTCCTCCAGGCCCCATCGCGTGTGAAACCACCCGCAGGCCCCTGAAATACACGCACCCCGCTCCCCCAGGTCCCATTGCGTGTGAAACCACACGCAGGCCCCTGAAATACACGCACCCCGCTCCCCCAGGCCCCATCGCGTGTGAATCCACCCGCAGGCCCCTGAATTACACTCACCCCGCTCCCCCAAGCCCGATCGCGTGTGAATCTTCTCGCGCACCCCTGAAATACACGCGCCCAGGGCAATCGCGTGTGAAAACACCCGCGAGCCCCTGATATACACGCACACGCTCCCCCAGGCCCGATCGCGTGTGAATCTTCTCGCGCACCCCTGAAATACACGCGCCCAGGACAATCGCGTGTGTAAACACCCACGAGCCCCTGAAATACACGCACACGCTCCCCCAGGCCCGATCGCGTGTGTATCTTCTCGCGCACCCCTGAAATACACGCGCCCAGGGCAATCGCGTGTGAAAACACCCGCGAGCCCCTGATATACACGCACACGCTCCCCCAGGCCCGATCGCGTGTGGGCCTTCTCGCGCGTGTAGGATTTTGGCGCACATTTTTTTCCTGCGCAGGGACGCTACCGCCTGCTTTCGTGTGGCGGACATGTATGGGCCTGTGCGCGTCTTTGGCCGTGCGCTGTTTTTCCCTATTCGATTCCATGAATACGTGTTGTAGACGAGCGTGTGGGCGTTCTGCGCACTTGCCTCCTGTACTTCCCCCGTGACGCCCACATTTTCACGAGTTGTTCCCCATTCTGCGTGTGACGCCCCGTGTTACGCCTACTTTTGTTCTGTGCGCCGCGCTATGTGCGAATTCGCTGTGGCCTTATCGCACGGCGTTCGATGACCTGTGCGCCAGCGTGCGCCAGCGTGCCCCGCGCACTTTCTCAGCGCACATCCCACATTTCGCGCGTGCCCGTGCTTCCATGAATGATGTGCGCTGTTTTCTGTGCGATTTTCTGCGATTTTTTCTGTAGCACTGCGAATCGCACGTTTTCGCACGTGTGCGCCGGTTTTTCCGCGCACATTATTTCCATGAATCGGCCTGAAAGTGTTTCAAAGCGCTTCAAGGAGGGAGGGGACATAGGAAAATACAGTTCATTCAGTAAAGGTCCTTGAACAATACAGAATGTGAAAAATAACTATCATAATCGGCCTGTCGACATTTCTGATAGTGCAAGTGCATAGAACAAGTAAGGTAAGAGGTAATGGATAGGAAGGAGAACAAAGCAAGCAGTAACATTACTATGTCTGACGACAATTTACGCAGTGCAGGTGGTAACAAGAGGCGGGGTGGGGGGGGCAAGGGGAAGGAGGGGGAAGGAAGGAGAACAAGGCACGCTACTGAGCAAAAATGTCGGTGACAAATTTAAAAAGCTGGGGAGGGGGGAGGAGGGAGAAGAACAAGGAGGGGGGAGGGGAGACAGACAAGCTGCTGTCAAGAGTCACGGAACAGATGACAGGAGTAAGTGCTAGGAGGAGGAGGGCTGAGAGGGGGGAGAGAGAAGGGGGGAGTAGGAAGGTAGTAGAGGATGGAATTGAGGAGGGGGTTACACAGTGACTAAAGGGGGGCAGGGGAGCTCACAGTGACTAACGGGGAGACAGGGGGTCACACAGTGACTAAAGGGGGGGCAGGGGTGCGCACAGTGACTAAAGGGGAGACAGGGGGTCACACAGTGACTAACGGGGGGGCAGGGGGGCACACAATGACTCAGGGCGGGAGGGGGGCACACAGTGACTAAACGGGGGGGGGCAGAGGGGCACACAGTGACTGACGGGGGGCAGGGGGGCACACACTGACTAACGGGGGGCAGAGGGGCACACAGTGAGTAATGGGGGGCAGAGGGCACACAATGACTAACGGGGGGCAGAGGGGCACACAGTGAGTAATGGGGGGCAGAGGGCCCACAATGACTAACGGGGGGGCAGGGGGGCTCACAGTGACTAACGGGGGGGCAGGGGGGCAACAATGACTCACGGGGGGGGCAGGGGGGCACACAATGACTAACGGGGGGCAAGGGGGCACACAGTGACTAACGGGGGGGCAGAGGGAACACAGTGAGTAACGGGGGCAGAGGGGCACACAATGACTAACGGGGGGGGCAGGGGGGCACACAATGACTCGCGAGGGGGCAGGGGGCACACAGTGACTAACGGGGGGCAGAGGGGCACACCGTGACTCAGGGGGGGCAAGGGGCACACAATGACTCAGGGGGGCAGGGGGGCACACAATGACTAACGGGGGGGCAGGGGGGCACACAGTGACTCGCAGGGGGGCACACAGTGACTAACGGGGGGGCAGAGGGCACACAGTGACTAACGGGGGGGCAGAGGGCACACAGTGAGTAACGGGGGGGCAGAGGGGCACACAATGACTAACGGGGGGGCAGGGGGGCACACAATGACTCGCGGGGGGGGCAGGGGGGCACACAGTGACTAACGGGGGGGCAGAGGGGCACACAATGACTAATGGGGGGGCAGGGGGGTACACAATGACTCGCGGGGGGGCAGGGGGGCCACAGTGACTAACGGGGGGGCAGAGGGGCACACAGTGAATCAGGGGGGCAGGGGGCACAAAATGACTCGGGGGGCAGGGGGGCACACAATGAATCGCGGGGGGGCAGGGGGGCACAAAGTGACTAACGGGGGCGCAGAGGGCACACAGTGAGTAACGGGGGGGCAGAGGGGCACACAATGACTAACGGGGGGCAGGGGGGCACACAATGACTCGCGGGGGCAGGGGGGCACACAGTGACTAACCGGGGGGCAGAGGGGCACACAATGACTAATGGGGGGGCAGGGGGGCACACGATGGCTCGCCGGGGGGCAGGGGGGCACACAGTGACTAACGGGGGGGCAGAGGGGCACACAATGACTCGCGGAGGGGCAGGGGGGCACACAGTGACTATTGGGGGGGCAGAGGGCACACAGTGAGTAACGGGGGGCAGAGGGGCACACAATGACTAACGGGGGCCAGGGGGGGCACACAATGACTCACGGGGGGCAGGGGGGCACACAGTGACTAACGGGGGGGCAGAGGGGCACACAATGACTCGCGGGGGGGCAGAGGGGCACACAGTGACTAACGGAGGGGTAGGGGGGCACACAATGACTCATGGGGACTCATGGGGGGGCGGCGATCCGGCGTACCACGGTGGACAGCGGTAGACAGGGCCTTAGGAGTGGGCCTTGTGAGGAGGGCCGGCCAAGCCTGCCGGCCTTCCCATTGGCCCTGATGTTACATGCTCTAGCCAATCAATGCCCCCCAGCAGCACCAGGCCCAGCACTCCAGTGCAGGGTAAAAACGAGTGGCCATCTTGGAATGGCAGCTCCACATCAAAACGGAGCACAAAGGACAGCAGAGTAAAACGAAACGGAGCGATTTCTGGCTCACAGAGTCTGCAATTTACAGATGTAGCACAGGCTTGAGTGGCCCAATGGTAGAGGGCTTACCTTCCAGGGTGTCCAGGATCGTAGTGCACAGAGTGGAGAAGGTCAGGTGGAGGGGAAAGCTGAAGCCGCTCCGGCAGCCCCATCAGAAAGAGGGATGCTTAAGGACAAGGGAATCTTGGAGATGCTTCCTTGAACATTCCAAAGGCATCAACACCCTCAAGTGCATGGTGTTCGACCCCTTTTTGTTGACCCATGGGAGTAGAAGAGTGCTTCCACTGCTGGGTTGGGTTACTCCCCTGTAGGCTACTCTCTTGGACAGCCTTCAGCCTTAGTGGACATGCTTTGGGTACTCTCAAGGGTGTTTTTAGATCTCTTCCCCAGGATAGTGCCCAGTGTGGTCAGCCTTTCCTGCAATGGCCTGACCCCTTCTGCCACTGCTTCCACTAAAGAATTAGCAAGCACCTTTTTGAAACTGAGGGCCAGGTCGATCTCTGCTTGCTCCTCCTCACTCCAGTCAGACTCTGACATGGCTGGGGTTGAAATTAGTGTGGCAATATGTAGGTGCTGTGTGCCAATGCCTGGACCAGCAGGCTGAATGGGACGCCCGTTGCAACTCTTATAGGTGTGAAGCTTGTGGCTTGGTTTACACCCGCAGTCTGCACACTGCTTAATTCAGGTGCCTGTAGGATGTCTATGCCACTCACCCCGTAACGAGGATTGACCACTGTCTCCCGTCAACGCTGTCCAATCAATTTTCACATTTATTAAGTGAGGGAAAAAGAGTCCTCACAATTGCCTTGGCAATTGCCGAGTGAATAATAGAACCTGGAGCATGTCTAACGCTTGTTGCTCTCCACTGGCAGTATGTCGTTCACTCTGCCAACATGGCGCTCTGCTGTGGCACATATGGAATAACAGGCTGATCGCTGTGGTCGGCGTGTGAACTGGCTAATGTGCGACCATTCACTTGGCCCCGCGGACGCCCATGAGTGAGAGCTCTGCTGCATGAAGCTCTGACTAAAAAAGTTGGAGCATAATGCTCGCCTTTGGTCTTGACATAGAATTAGGCAACAAGGGATCTACAAGAAACCAGGGGAGGAAACAGTGGGGAGCAGATCGCCCAGTCTCAGGTAGGGTGGGGAGTGGATGGTGTGTGGATCTAGGTATTAGGGATGAGCCATTTATTGAATAGGTAGGCCTTGGGCTCCTTCCTGAACTGTAGAAGTGAGGAGGGAGTCTGATTTTGATGTGGAGGAGGTTCCAGAGTCTTGGGGCATAGACAGAGAAGGCCTGTCTTCTGGTTCTTTCCTTCCTGCACTGGCGAAGTTGAAGTCACCACATGTCCTTACTTCCAGTGGATAGTAGCCTCTGGGGATGCCGAGTATTTGTGGACTTTAAGGCTCCAGCTCTAAGCATAGATGGGGTTGCGGCTGTATTTTTCTCTGTATTTTTCTCTGTTGATGACTGAAGATTACTATCTTATACTTTTTGTTTTAATTTCGTGGGTCTGTACTTTTATTGTTTTAATCTCCTTGGTTATTGTTGTAAAGTAACTTCATACTCTTCTTAGGGTTACTAGAAAGTTCTTTATTATAAGTTACTTAAGCTGTATAAGAGAAGGACCACCGGGTCCCATCACCCAGGCTCAACTGACAGCATTGGAACTCTGGAGCGAAGCTCATAGTCAAACATTCCATGCACTCACAGTGTTCCAAGCCATCTCATGCTTCCTCAACAAGTAACATCACAACACATCTCCCTTTCTATTGACAATGCAAAAAGATGTCCAACGCAGTCAATATGATAACATATCTCTTCCCTTTCCGATGACAACCTGTCAGAGAGATGTTTAACTTGCTCACACCCCTCCTAGACACAGACAACCAAAAAAAGGAAAATGCTGTGCTGGAGGACCTAACTGAACATTTCACTGTATGCATACCTCTCCTCACATGACACTACCAGAAAGGACCCATCCCAAGGTAAACTTTAATGGACCTTTCACTAGGGAGAACTATGCTGATGAAATTTCATCTTTTAGAGATGATGCAACTCAAAAACATATGGGTGACACCAAATGACTATGGTATCACTCAAAAACATATGGGTGACACAAATGACTATGGTATCGGTCACCCACACACACGTGGAAGGATCCTCCCTACCAAACGTGATACTAACCAAAATACTGGGAGTAACCACCTCCTTACACTTTGACCTACTCAAAAAAACATTAACTCCTCACACTGTGGGATGCCATCCCTATTGACATTGGGACGCTATCCCCATTCACAGTGGGACGCTATCCCTTCACAATGGGACGCGATCCCCTCCACAGTGGGACGCTATCCCTTCACAATGGGACGCGATCCCCTTAAAAGTGGGACGCTATCCCTCATCCTTGGGACGCTATCCCTTCAAAATGGGACGCTATCCCTGTACGCAGTGGGACGCTATCCCTTCACTCTGGGACGCTATCCTTTCACAATGGGACGCTATCCCTATGCGCAGTGGGACGCTATCCCTTCACTTTGGGACGCTATCCCTTCACAATGGGACGCTATCCCTATGCGCAGTGGGACGCTATCCCTTCACTTTGGGACGCTATCCCTATTAGCAGAGGGACGCTATCCCTTCTCTCTGGGACGCTATCCCTATTCATCTTCATCTTCACTCTTTTCACCAAATTTAGGAATGAAATAACCAACAACTCCTACAGAGTACAATAATATTTCTTCAACTCTAAAACTTCTATACTTCAAACACAATGTCTATAACTTCACACGTACAACCTTAACTCTATATTCTTCCATGCATCGTATTTTGCAACTCATTTTTACTAAAAGACAATGCAACCTTTTAAACATTCCCATAAAGTAGCATTTCCATTTCTATGTGTCCATGTTGCTATTTGCAACCTAACCTGAAATGCCTCAAAGTGTTAAATCTAGCTGCTCGACACCACACCTGTAACTCACATACTTGCATAAATTGTGCATATTTATGAAAGTCCAAATGAGTCCACATTTATCCTGAAATGCCTCAAAATGTGTTACATCTATTACATTTTAACTTCTCAACCTCACATACTCGCAAACCTCTTCTGATAACACTTCTCCAGCATGGGGTCTGGCATGGATTCACATGCTCATGAATATTCCCCGTCGTCAGGCTGGGAATCCTCGGTAAAGAAAAAACCAGTATCAGTTTCGTTTCTGATCTGTCTTTCGTAGTAATAACCAATCACTGGTCTCTGCGTCATACTGACCACAGCCAATGACTGCCCTCTACCTAAGCACCGCCTCTGGCAGCCATCTTCAGATTTTTACCGCACGTTCATGTGTTGGGATCCTCGTGCTATTGCTCTCGAGCGTTAGTGCTATTTTTTCGCGCTTTTTCACAAAAACTTCGATTCTTTCGGTCAAAAGAGCCTCAAGCTCCACCGATCCTACATCCGATCAACGGGGACCCGTGTCGGATTCATCTGTGCCCCTCAAGGGTGAAGATTTCGTCGAGCTACACTTCGGAGGACTCCAGAAGCTTCTCAGGCCCGGTCTCGGAGATGGCCCAGGAGAAGGGAAGCTCGACGCCCGGAAAGCTGTTCAGGGCCTGCCCTGGATGCCAGCTGCAGAACGTCTTCAAGGAGGACGAACACTCTTTCTGCCTTTACTGCCTTCATGGGGACAAGACGCACGTGGAGAAGGACTGTGCGTTTTGCGGCAACATGTCGGAACGGACCATGAAGGACCGCCATCAACGTCTCGCCAGCTGGCTGGAGGGTAAGAGCCCGTCTGGCGAGAAGAAGAAGAAATCTGAGCGGTCTTCTAAGACCTTTGAGGGCGCCCCGGCGACGGGGGCCCAACATAAGGCCAAGCACCGCGAGTCCGCTGGCACCGGGAGCGCCGAACGGTCGGGCTCTACGGGCGCCAGGCAGGGCGCACCCTCCCCGGCACCATCAACCACGAGCCAACGCTCTGGGTCGGGTAAGAGGAAGGCCGAGCACCCGGCGAAGCTCCTGGAGAGACCCCGGTCGAGCTCTAAGGCAGAGGAGGAGCGTGGCAGTGCCCCCTCCCTCAAGGATAAGGCGGTGAGCGCACCTAAGGTGGTGAAGGCCTTGATCCATTCGACCAAGCCCTCTATCGAAACGGTCGCGGCGGCCCTGGCCCAGCCTGTGGAGGCTGCACCAGTGGTGGCGGCCTCGGGGCCCAGAATCTCCCTGCCTCCTCGGAGGGAGTCTTCTTTCGTGCCCATCGATAGGACCCCCGTGAAACCCTCCGTGGGGAAGAAGGGGGGGCAGGGCGTCGTCGTAGATTCGGCCTCAACCTCAGAAGAGGAACTGATCGAGGTCTTAAGCCACGGCCTAGGCGTGGAACAAGACCAGCCCGTCGGAATGGGCCCCGACGCAGGTGACGACGACGACATCGTCGAGGATACCGACGGGGCCCCTGCTCGCCCGTCGGATTCCCCTCTGCCAGCGCCGCAAGACAACTCAGCGGCCATTTTGTTGGCTATACAGTCCTTATGCTCCGAGATAAGGACGAGACTACCGTTACCGACGGAGGAACCTCTCCCGTCGGGGGATCCAGAACCGGGACCTTCTGGTGTTCCCCCTACCAAGAAAAGAAGGATCCATCCACCGCCTCCTTTTCAACCATCGCGCCCCGTCCAGCCCTCCTCCCCGTCCACCCGAGGGGATGATACGGGGACTGACACGGCAGCGACGGGTACGGACGACGAGGCATACGACGAGGATTTTCCGTCGTCGCCTCCCCCCAGGGCTTCTCCGCCCGACGAGATTGGATCGTTCCACTCAATGATCGCCAGGGCATCCGAGCTTTTCCAACTCTGCCCTGAGGAGAAGAAAAAGGAAGGCTTCCTTTACCAACGGCGCGAGACCAAGAGGAAGACGGTCCTCGCAGTGCCTCTGTTGGACGACATTTGGGATGAGGGCCTTTCCCTCCTCAAGAACCCTTCCACGACGCCAGCGAAAAGAGACCGGTACGAGAAAAAGTACCGGGTCCCGGACTCGGCCCCCCTATGCCTCCGGGCGCAGCCTACCCCGGACTCCGTCGTCTCCGCGGCAGCCAGGAAGAAAGCGGGGGGGGGTGCGGCCTCCACGTCGACTTCCCCGCCGGACGGCGAGGGAAAGAAATTGGATGCCATGGGACGCAGAGTCATCTCGTCGGCGGCGACGACGATTAAAGCGGCCAACGCCTTGGCTATCGTGGCCCGCTACGACAGGGAACTCTGGTACAAGATAGCTCCCCTGCTGGATTTTCTGCCGGACGACAAGAGGGCGGAGGCCCTTGAGATCCTGCAGGAAGGTGAGGTGGCCTCGGACCACGCCATCACCGTGGCGACGGACATCGCCGACACTGGGTTCCGCCAGATGGGCAACGGCGTTTGCCTTCGACGTCGCGGATGGCTCAAGGCTACGGACTTTCGGCAGGACGTCCAGAACAGGGTCCTGGACATGCCCTTCGACGGGAACAACCTGTTTGGGAAGACAGTGGACGATTCCCTTCAGGCCATCAAGGCGGATACTGAGACGGCCCGGGCCCTTGGAGTGCTGCAGCAACGGCGGACGCCCTTTCGGAGCGGCGGAGGCAAGGGCGCCTCCAAAGGTTCCGGCGGCGGTTTCGCTTCCTACCGTCAAGCGGCCCGCTCGTCGTCGCAAGAGGCCTACAGAGGACGAGGCAAGTCTGGCGGCCCCCGCCGTCGTCGCCAAGGAGGCCAAGGCGGCAAGGCCGCGTCCAAGCAGGATTGAACCGGCCGTGGGGTCGGGCCCCCACCGAAGCACCCCGGTGGGAGGCCGGCTGGCGGGCTTCGTCAGCGTGTGGGAGTCCATCTCCACCGACCGTTGGGTGCTGGACGCCCTGGCCCGGGGCCACGCGCTCGAGTTTCAAAGAAGGTGCCCGCGCGTCCCCCCCGTGGCCAGGAAAGAACTTCACGTCCCTCAACTTCTCCTGGAGGTAAAGGCGATGCTCAGAAAGGGCGCCATCGAACTCGTCCCAAAGAGGCTTCGGGGCTCCGGAGTCTACTCGCGTTACTTCCTCGTGAAGAAGAAGACGGGAGGATGGCGCCCCATCCTGGACCTGCGACGCCTGAACAAGTTCATCAAGGCGCAGAAGTTCCGGATGGTCACCCTCCAGCACGTCCTGGGTCAGCTGGAGGAAGGAGACTTCCTATCGTCGTTGGATTTGGAGGATGCCTACTTCCACATTCCCATCCTAAAGGGGCACCGAAAATTCCTCAGATTCGTGGTCCAAGGGCGTCATTACCAGTTCAAAGCCCTTCCCTTCGGACTGCGGTCGGCACCCAGGGTTTTCACCAAGTGCCTCGCACCGGTGGCGGCGCAGCTGCGCCGCGAGGGGATTCACGTCTACCCCTACCTGGACGACTGGCTCATCCGCGCCAAGACGAGGGAGCTCGCCGTGGTCCACACGGCAAGGACCGTCCAACTCCTCACGGACCTGGGATTCTCCGTGAACTACGCCAAATCCCACCTGGTGCCCGCGCAAGTCGCACTGTTTCTGGGAGCGAGGCTCGACACAGTGTCCCTTCTGGCCTCCCCGTCGGAGGAGAGGACCAGGACCATCTTGGGCAAGGTGCAACGGATGTTGGTGGCCGACGCGGCCAAGGTGAGGTCCATCAAGTCCCTCCTCGGGATGATGTCTTCCTGCATCTACCTCATTCCCATGTGCAGGCTCCGGATGCGCCCGTTGCAAGAGTTCCTGGATGCGCGCTGGATCCAGACGACGGGCAGCTTCGAGGAAAGGATCAAGCTCGACGAGAGTTTCCGACGAGCGATACGGTGGTGGGGCACCCGCGCGCATCTGACGGCGGGCATGGACTTCCAGACCCCAGCCCACCAGGTGACTGTGACCACGGATGCCTCCCTAGAAGGGTGGGGAGCGCACACCGAAAATCTGCACGCAAGGGGACTCTGGCTCCCGACGGAGAAGTCCCTGCATATCAACGTCCTGGAGCTCCGTGCAGTGTTTTGGGCCCTCAGGTCCTTCCTTCCGTCCCTCAAGGGCAAGGTGGTGAGGATCTTCACCGACAACACCACCACCATGTTTTACATCAGGAAACAGGGCGGAACCAGGTCCCCAGCGCTGTCCAAGGAGGCGCAGGACCTGTGGCATTGGGCCGTCGCCCAAGGGATTCTTCTGGTGCCGTTTCATCTGGCAGGGATAAAAAACACCATCGCCGACTCACTCAGCAGGGAGCTGCGCTCGTGCCACGAGTGGGAACTACGGCGGGATCTGGTGGATCGCCTCTTCCGACGGTGGGGCACACCCCAGATCGACCTGTTCGCGACGGCGACGAACACCAAGTGCCGGAGGTTCGCCAGCAGGTTTCCCCAGACGAGGAGCATGGGCGATGCTTTCTCGTTCCCCTGGGAGGGCCTGTTCCTCTACGCGTTCCCTCCCTTGCCTCTGCTAATCCGGCTCGTCAACCAGCTCAAGAGGTCACGGTGCAGGATGATCCTCGTCGCACCTGCGTGGCCGAGGCAGATATGGTTCCCGGACCTTCTGGACTTGTCGGCGTCCCCGCCAATCAAGCTGCCGGCGGACGCGGATCTACTCTCCAGGGAAGGAGGCGCCATCCTCCACCACGACCCGAAGTCGCTGAACTTGCAGGCCTGGCTCCTGCAGCGCTAGAGTTTGGAGGATACGACATACCGGCCGACTGCAGAGAGGTTCTTGCAAAGGCCAGGGCGTCCTCGACTCTTAAATGCTACGGACACAAATGGAAGAGGTTCTCTGTCTGGTGCCACGCACAGAAGATTAACCCTCTACGGATTACGGCTCCCCAAGTGCTGCCGTACCTGCTGACGCTGGCCAAAGCTGGTCTGGCACACGCGTCCATCAAGATTCATCTTGCTGCGATCTCCCGATACACCAGAACCACGGGCCGGACGTCCTTGTGGTCTCATCGTCTGGTGAAAGAGTTCATGAAGGGACTGTTCAGATCGTTCCCGCCGGTGAAGGCTCCGGCCCCGGCGTGGGAGCTCAACGTGGTACTGACCAAACTCATGGGACCTCCGTTCGAGCCCCTGCACTCGGCCCCGTTGAAGTTTCTATCGTGGAAAACAGCTTTTCTCGTGGCCATCACCTCCGCACGACGAGTGGGAGAGATCCAGGCCCTTTCCTGCAAGGCACCGTACTTGACTTTCCACGACACGAGGGTAGTGCTCAGGACGCACCCCTCCTTCATGCCCAAGGTACCGTCGGACTTTCATCTCAACGAACCCTTGGTGTTACCTGTGTTCTTCCCGTCGCCTTCGTCGCCGGCTGAGAGGACTTTGCACTCGCTGGATGTAGCTAGAGCGCTGAAGTTCTACGTGGACCGCACGAAAGGTTTTCGGAAGACGTCACAACTCTTTGTGAACTTTGGACCTGTCAATCAGGGGAAGGCTCTCTCGAAGGCTTCCATCTCCAGATGGCTCTCCGGCTGTATCATGTACTGTCACCGGTTGGCAAACCGACCGCTGCCTGGCCGTCCGAGAGCCCATTCCACCAGAGCGATCGCAGCTACCACGGCGTTCCTATCTGGTGTGCCCCTGCTGGACATATGCAGGGCTGCTACGTGGAGGTCGACGCACACCTTCACGAAATTCTACTGCGTCGACCGGGATTCCAGGGAGGAGTCCAGGGTCGGCCAAGCAGTGCTGCGCAACCTGTTCGCCTGAGGTGAGCCTGGTGAGGAGGTAAGATGCTTAATGTTGAGTTGATGTGATGCTTAATGTTGAGCCTTTGCCACCTCCCGTGGTTGTGCATGTGTGTACTGCTATGTATTCTTTATTCATGAGCATGTGAATCCATGCCAGACCCCATGCTGGAGAAGGAACAAGTTACTTACCTGTAACTGTTGTTCTCCAGCATGGGTCTGGCATGGATTCACATGCGAACCCTCCCGCCTACCCCTCTGCGGCTCTTCACTTGGTCATACTGCCACTTCACGTGCTTCCAAATCTGAAGATGGCTGCCAGAGGCGGTGCTTAGGTAGAGGGCAGTCATTGGCTGTGGTCAGTATGACGCAGAGACCAGTGATTGGTTATTACTACGAAAGACAGATCAGAAACGAAACTGATACTGGTTTTTTCTTTACCGAGGATTCCCAGCCTGACGACGGGGAATATTCATGAGCATGTGAATCCATGCCAGACCCATGCTGGAGAACAACAGTTACAGGTAAGTAACTTGTTCCTTTCTCAACCTCACGTGCATTTCCTACACACACACTGACCATTCATCCTTAAACTGTTCTACGCACGCATGAGACTGCAAATAAATCAATATTGTTAAAGGATACATGCTGGCCACTCGAACTTCTCCTATGAGTCCAGCGTTCGTGGCAGCTGATATGTAATCACGCTGCAGTCTTAAGCTTCATGTTGTTCTTCCGCTTCCTCTGCTGTTGTGGCACCCCGATGCACCACTGCCAGATTGCCGTACTCTTTCATTTTGAGACATATTAACACTGCCGCTAGCCGCTTTCTCAACGGCGTAACATGTCAGTCCGCCACTCTAATACACCGGAACCAGCAATATATAACATGTCAGCGTACAGTACCTCGCACAAAACCTCTTCTCTCGATGCGTCATGACGACAAATGGATCCGCATTCAATTCTTTCGCTGCACCCTTGCAAATCACTTTTGCTACACTTGGGTGCCGCGCCGCATACTATTCCGCCTCAGATATTTCCTTGTTGCCCTTTTCCTTTATTTAGCTGATCTTCTAATTCGACGCATCCTCGGTTTCACTTTACCGAAACTTCCGGACCACTTTACCGAAACTTCCTGATGATGACGGCATGGCGTTGGCACGTTTCTTTGGGTCCTTTACTCGAGTCATAAACGGCTCCTTCCCATTGTATAAGTACACAGCGAGAGTACATCATATTTCTTGACAAAGTGCCGCTCTCTGCACCGATCGTCGAACTCATCTGACAAAGCAAGTGTCAGGGTTCCATCGAAACGCCAACCCCTGAACACCCAAAGTGACGTCATCATTTGTACTTTGAGTCCCGCATCTCAAGGAGCTCTGCAGCCCCAACGGCCTTTCGCTCCTGGCACACGAGGATTCTCATTCCAGGCTCACTCTGGGAGCACACTTCATTACTTCTAAATTGCACTTATGTCGCTCACGGGCGACATATCTTCACCCAGCACACACACTGGTGTGCATCATTTACTTCTCATCTTCTTGGGCCAAACACTTGTATATAAACAAGCAACATTGGAGCCTTCTTCATCTTGCTGTGATACAGGGGCCGCTCTTCTCCTGGGGCACCGGGGCTTCCTCACGTAGCTTGCGCACTTCACCCTGCGCCTCTCAAATGTCAGACTGCATTACAGACTGCCAACTCCATTCATAAAGGCCTCCCTTTATAAAGGCCTCCCTTTAACTGTCCCCACACCATTTCTGATTGTGGCACAAATGGGGTTTGTTTACTTCATGGGCTGCTTCAACTTATGGGGCCTGCGCATCACTATTTGGGGTTGTAATTACCTTAAAGAGCTTCACTGGTTCGCTTCTTCCGCTCCCCTATTTCTTACTGTCCTTAACCCCTTGCGCTAATAGCCCCCCCTGGGTGATGGGACTTACTTGGATGACTGGGGGCAGTGGTCTCTCTGCTTCTTCTGCTGCTCCCCCACCACAGCTCAGCTTACTTCTTATCTTGGTTCTTGGTAATCCTCGTCGCCATTGTTGTAAAGTAACTTCATACTCTTCTTAGGGTTACTAGAAAGTTCTTTATTATAAGTTACTTAAGCTGTATAAGAGAAGGACCACCGGGTCCCATCACCCAGGCTCAACTGACAGCATTGGAACTCTGGAGCGAAGCTCATAGTCAAACATTCCATGCACTCACAGTGTTCCAAGCCATCTCATGCTTCCTCAACAAGTAACATCACAACAGTTATATAATGTGTTTAGGTATAGCGTGTTTTCAAATGGAGTATTTATTTTATGCTGTTCAGGTTTTGGTTGCGTTTTTGGGAGCTAGGTTATAAAACACTAAAACAAATAATAAACGAAATAGACCCCAAGGTGGTCATATATTTTTTATCACTCTCTGCTCTTACCTGAGATGGACCGATCTTCTTTTATCAACTCTAGAGATGGAATCTTCTGCTTTTGCAGCTGTCAGAAATTAACTGTACTTTTCTCAACCACTGCTAAAAATGAGGTATTCCTTACAGCCTCGGGCAGATATGGATTCCCTTGTCCTTAAGCCCCACTGGAGATGACAAGAGTTTTTTTTTTCATTAACCTGGTTTATGCTTCACCTTTCCCTTAGGTTGCCCTGTGCAATGAGGTGCTCTTTGGCCCATGGGAGCTATGCCTTCAAGTACCTGCTACTCATGGAGTTGTTGGCCAGTGGTAGCGTTGCAGCCCAGCGACACGGCCGCCGGTCCCAAGGTCTTTTTGAGAAGCCACAGCGTGATATTCCTTACAGCCAGATGCCGGCACCAACATCACCTGCAGAACCCCAGAGTCAGCCCCCCAGGTGAGACTTCATGACAAAACCTTTTCTTTCTGCGTTTAGGTTTGAATAATAAAATGGACTTCTTACTCCAAAGATGAAGAGGATCAGGAATTGCCTGACACACATTGAGGTTAGGCTGAAGCGGGCAGCCTGAAAAAATTAAAGATACGACAGACATTGTTATGGGAGGGAGTAGTTTAGGATTGGGCTACTTTTTAGAAAGCCTCAATAGTCAGGCAACCTGAGATGAGACCTACATCTGTTTGTTTGATTGGTAAAATGTCTCTGTAAACCCCTTGGTAATTATTATTGATGCTCAACTATCCTTTCCAGTAGTAAAGTGAGTGAATAAGAACGCGCTAAACATGTATGCTTTGTCTAAATTTCAGTGACATAGACTTGTTGTCATTCAGATCTGAATCGATTTGCTATGTTCACCTGATGAGACGGTTGCACTAGCCAAAATCTAAAAACTATCATTAGAAGTATTGACATGTTAAAAACAGGAAAAGATGGAGTATAAAAATATAGCAAGAAATGTAAATGATAGCCAATCATATTAAACATGCAAAGCATACAGAGAAAGACATACAATAGATTGTTTGCCCCACCTGTGAGAAGTGTTCCCTACTTACAGATTGAAAATCCTAAATTCTATACTAATTTAAATACTATGTTCTCAGTGAGGGGCTGGCAGTCAAGGGATGGCATATTTCAGCCTTCGCTGTGATTATAAAAGTATTCATCAGGATTCACTTTGCATTTGTATCACGTATTCATGCATATTAAATGCAACAATATATGCACAATTTATTCATATGAATTTTAATTTTGTAATTGGTTATTTATAAGGTGCTTAATACCCAGAGGTTTCTAAGCACGGACCCAGGGATCGAAACTGTTTTGCTGAGTGTGTCTTGCTTCTAAAATGAGCGCGTTGCTCCTGAACTAGCCTCACAAGTCCATTTGGATGATTCAGGTCTGACTGTTGTGTCAGTCTTTGTAGTTATTAGTTGTTGCAGGGAACCTGCCTGGGAGGGCTGATGTGGAGAGAGACTGCCAAAAGACTCACTCTTAGCAGCAATGGCCAAGCTTATCCCTGCAAGAGGTGCTGGGTTATTGGTGCAACACGCACAACTTCAAAGAGCAACACAAGTAATAGGTGAAGAATTTAAGGATGTAAGGTTCAAAACAAGGTTCTACCTGTTTATAAATAATTGTACATAATTACTAATAAAGTATTTTTTTTAAATCATAAAACAAGCTCATGAAAAAATAGCCATTTGGAATACAATTCTCTCAAGGCGGATTTACTCAAGTCAAAATGAAATAGGAACAATAATCACAAAATTCAGTCACTGTCTAAGGGTCTCATTACAGGCTAGGAGATAATCCCTCCTCATTAAAGATTAGGATGTACATATCTCTAGCAGTAGTCCAGTGAAATAACACTAGCAGTAAATATCAACAATTACAAGGTGTATTTTTGAATGTTGAACACATTTTAATCTTGCACAGAAAGGAAACATACGCAGTACATTTCAGAATGGGGGAAAACACGTTTTGAAATGGGTCCGAAAGGGGGTGCAAAGTGGGCATCTATGATGCCCACTCCCTTTCTCATATTATGCATAAAGTGCATACATTTCATGCATTCAAACTCCAGTAAGTCGAATACCAACCGACACGAAAGCTGCAGCTTACTGTGAGGTTGGCATCATTGAAGGAGACACAGACAACAGATCCAATGTACAACAAAAGGGTTTTTTTTTTATTAAAGAAAATCTCTGGACGGTGTAAAGCCTAACCTGCCCTATGCCAAGGTAGGATTTCCCTACCTAAAGAAACTAAGGATAGTCTGTGTCAGTAAGTTCAACTGAAATGTCTGTCGGTGTCCAAGACATATACTTGCCCTCACAACTAAGACAAAACAATGTGTAGGGATGTCAACCATGAACTAGACAGTGTTACCAAAGTAACGTTCTGAGCTATGTCTAGATCTGGCTTACTCTTCAGCCTCTTTTCCCTAAATGTCAACCAGTTTATCACAATGTTCATTTTACCTTCTTCTGGACTTAAAGTAATAAAGTTCCACACTTCTGTAAATATCAGAATGCCCTTCCCCCAAGTTCAATATAATTCCAGTGCAGCAAGTCATAGGGTTTCATTGCACAACTTCAATATCAAACGATGACACGAAAAGAAGTATCTTGAAGCTTTGCCTTTAAACTGCTTTTCAACAATTCTTTAAAACTCAGGGTTCCCTTCCCCAAGTTTGTTATGCACTCATGGTAGTTTTCCTTTTGACACAACAGCAAACTTCCTTGTTAGCATATAGGGGTTCTCTGGTCTTGGCACAGTTGATACACAACAAGGTCCACCCATCACAGAGCACGCATCCAGGAACCTTGCATTCACTTTCAGCAGTTCATTATTCAATGTGTAGTAGTTCTCTGGTCTAGACGCAGTTGTTGGATCGCACGATCCACCCATTACAGGTCACACAACCAGGAACTTCCAGTTCTCCTTGAGTAGTTTAACATTCAGCCAAACAAGTGGTTTCTCAAATGTAGCTCCACAACTTTAATATACAAGTGGTTTCTCAACGTTGATTCCATCTCTGCACTCAAAGTCCTTCGTTCAACTTTGTTTCCTACTTGGTTTCAGTTCATTGTTCAGTATTCAGCAGGTTTGTTCTTTTCATTCCATTTGATATTCAAGGTTAGCAATTTTGCTATTTTATGCAATTTAATATTCAAAACGAATAGTCTTGCCTTTCCTTTCACTTCAGTATTCAATATGTTTAGGTTTTGCTTATTTCATTCAGTTTGGTATTCAATAAATGCAGCTTAGCTTGTTTCATTCAGGTCGGTATTCAATAAATGCATCTTTTCTTGTTTCATTCAATCCGGTATTCAATAAATGCAGTTTTGTTTGTTTCATTCAATTCGGTATTCAAAAAATGCAACTTTACGTGTTTCATTCAATTCGGTATTCAATAAGTGCAACTGTGCTTGTTTCTTCAATTAATGCATCTTTGCTTTACTTTCATGGACCACTACTATAGGCACAATCCCTTGGAGCACCCGGGTGATTCCAGTGTCCCCGACACTTAGCAGGACCCAGCAGCTCCTCATGACGGCTTCTGCCCAAGTGGGAAAGCCTGTTCGCTGTGTACTTGCTTCAGCACACGCTGGCACCCGTGCACAGCTCTGCTACCGCTCCATGGCAGCACCTGCTGCCCGCCTTCCCTTTCAAGGTTTCTCTGTCCTGCACCGTCCCACCAGCAGGACTCCCGGGTTCTTGGTCAGCGTCTCGGCTTCTTGCGCTCCTGCACAGCTCCTTCCGCTGTCTTCCTCTTCCCCTGCTTCTCTCTTGTGCTTCTGCATTCCACCTCTTATACACCTGAGGTCCTTTAATGTGTTGCAGGTGTATTCTATTAATTAATGCTGCCTGGCTCTGATTACAAGGACAGGCCTAACCTTCATGCATCTTCTTCGTCCCTGTACCAAAGTGGTGAGAGTAAGTGATGTCTATTAGGCACAGTTGCTTTTCCCCCGTCTCATACTAGAGTGGGTAAAGTGTGTAATGTTCATAAATCTCTGTTTTTTCTTCCTCGTCTCAGTACTGTTAGGTACCTCAAGAGGAGAATAAAGGAGAATTGCCTTAAAATGACGAGAGTTTGGTAGGTTGTCACTAGAATAAAGGGGATACTTTATTTTGTCCCAAGGTACCTCATCGCCAATCCATCTCCTCTCCTTTCTAACGCTTCTGGGGTGATATCTCCTGTCCTTCTTTGAGACAAGGGAGCATGGTGAACAATATCCCATAACCACTTCTGGGATAGGGGTACCCCTGAAAATAGGGTGTGGAATACTGTGTCTTACCTACAGACATCCCACCTCCAATCCCCAAGGACCCTCCATCGAGGTGGCCCTCCCTCGCTTGTCCACTCCCAGGGGCAGGATCCAAAAGCAATGGCCTTTCCCTGGCCACTTGCATAGAGGATCCAGGGGGAATAGATGTGAGAACACCCTCAGGTTTCCCACATAACATTGAACCTTCTTCAGAGCAATACTCCAGCAATAATTATGTATTATGATATAATATGTATTTGTTTATGGAAATTACAGAGACATGTGAAGGCATCTTGAAGCAAGACACAGACAACAGATTCAAAGTTTAGACAAAAGTAATTTATTAACGTAAATGTCAAGATGGTTAAAGGCCTACCTTGCCCTGTGCTAAGGTGATATTTCACTATCTAAAGGAACTAAGGAAAGTCAGAGTCAGTAAGTTCAACTTAAAAGTCTGCCTGTGTCCAAATCCTATACTTGCCCTCACAACTAAAGCTAAACAATGTGTAGGGATATCAGTGATAAAAGAAACAGGGCCTCATTACTAGTTGCCCGGAAAATCCGGCTCAATTACCGGCATGGCGGGAAGTGCGTGTCCATGCACTCAAGAACCCGCTAACAGCGGCCGATCACGAGTGTGCAACCACGCGCGTCCCCCCATGCCGGTAGTGGAAAAACCGCCATCCTGGTAACGGACCACCAACCCCCCTATACCGGCATTGTGGCTTGCGTCCACTCCGTAACCGCCTTCAATGAACCACTAAAAACCGGCACGGTAACTCCGGCACGGAATCACCATGTTCGCAAAACCGGACCCGGAAATTACATCATCGCGCAGGAACGGGAAATGGGCCGGCGGCCATCTTTAAAAACACAATCCATTGCAATCCTCCACAACCACCACTCCTCCCATGTCGTCGTGTGTCAGAATAGCATCATCATGTCCAAGGCCAGCAGGAAATCCACCCAGAGGAAGAGGAAGCAGCGTTTCTCGGTCGCTGAGCTCACCATGCTCGCCAACACCCTGGAAGAGCATGCGGACATAATCCGCAGCACAGACCTAAAGCATGCGGCCCAAACCCGCAAAAAAGAGGTCTGGCTTGAGGTCGCTCAGAGGGTGTCAGCAGTGGGGAGTGCCCCAAGGAGTGTGCGTGACTGCCGGAAGCGCTGGGACGACCTCCGCCTCCGTGTCCGGAGGATCCTGTCGGAGAACCGGAATGCCGCAATGGCGACAGGCGGTGGCCCGCACTCCCCAGTCAAATTGATGCCATGGGAGGAGACGGCAAGTGGTTTCATCGACCCTGAATCCATTGAGGGGATTGGAGATCAGGAGGCCGGCGCAGCAATCACCACAGAGGAAGGTGAGTGTACCATCACAACCACGTATTACGACACATGGTGTGGCCCAACTGATGGGGAAGTTAGAGTGGGCAAGGTGATGCATCAACATATCCATAGAATAATCATTGTCACTCCCTGCACCACATGGACGCTGAGTGACGACCCCAATCCCAACAGAGGTGCCACATGACCCAACCATGCCCATGCACCCACCACACAGAGACCAAACTAATGCTACCCCACCAGCCATGCATTGACTCCCCACATAACCCCTCAGTACACCTAAAGCAACAACCCAGAAATGAAATGATGGCTGAATGCATGAACATATCCCACGGCAATTCATCATAGCTGCCATTTGACAACATCACTGATGACCTGCATCTCTGCTATCCCTCAGGTACCGATGATGAAGGTGGACCACTGGACAGGGGTGAAAGCATGTCCAGTGCACGCAAAGGGACCAGGGCCACCGCAACCCACCAGTCAAGAAAATGACATCTGCCAAAGCCAGTGTGCCACGCAAGGCACCAACCCTCCAGGGGACACCTGCACCCACTGTACAACAACAGAGAACCACAACAGTGGGAGTCGTGCCGCCAGCCACCAGGGACGTTGTGTCCACAGAGGTGGAAGATAATGCAGATTTGATGTCTGGCACACCCACCACAAGCCACATTGCCGGCCCCCAACCTCTTGCGGAGTCTGAGTGCCTCAATGATCCCTGTCTACATGACTCCGACCTCGGGGAATCAGACTATGCACTGTTTGAGGACAGTGCCCCGGACGAGGGATCCGCGCAGGCGCCTTCCACCACCCTGCCAGCCACCACCCTGCCAGCCACCACCTTGCCAGCCACCACTCTGCAAGCCACCACTCTGCCTTCCTCCACCCGGCCAGACACCACCCTGCAAGCCACCACCCTGCCAGCCACCACCCTGCCAGCCACCACTCTGCAAGCCACCACTCTGCATTCCTCCACCCGACCAGCAACCAGCACACCTGCGGACGACACCTCGTTGGAGTCCCGCCTGACAAGGGTAGAGGCCCGGCAGGAGTCCATGCTCCAAATCATGCACCAGCAGGTAGAAGCAGGGAATGAGGCCATGAGTGCCACTGTAACAGCTATTGCAGCTAATACTGCTGCAGTGGAGGCATCTACGCGTGCCTTCAGGGAGTGCATGGGGTCACTGACAGAGGCCCTCCTTGCAGGTAACGCTCAGATGCAGCGGCCACACCTTGCCACAGACAGTGGATTGACAATAGATACCTCCGCAACAACTACCCCTACCACCTCGTCGCAATCCAGTCCAGTGCGTCTGATGAGGAGGAGCGCACGACGGTCGGCCATGGCACCCCCGAACAAAAACTTCCAAACAAGTGAATGCACGGTCAATGACATTGTGGAGAACCACATTGGGGAAGGGAGCACTGTTTGTTGCACATATGGGGACACTTTGCATCTGTGTGGTGGGAGAGGGAGTTCACAGGGGTGTTTTGAGGGTTTGTGGGGTGGGAGAGGGAGTTCACAGGGGTGTTTTGAGGGTTTGTGGGGTGGGAGAGCGAATTCACAGGGGTGTTTTGAGGGTATTATGTCCGCCACATCACGTTTGATTGAAATACACCATAGTGTGCAAGCATATCATTGTTTGGACTTCATTCTTTTCAGACATGTGCATTCATTTTGTTTGGTGTACAGTGGGCCAATTGGGAACATCAAGGTATGCATGTCCTGATTCAGTGTGTCGTAGACACATTACACACATCATCCATGCGTTTCTATGGATTGTGTATATTTTGCCTTGGCGTACAGCATGTCTATCCCGTGCAGAACGTACTGGCAGGGGGACTCCTTCGCCTGTCTCCATCCCCTTCATCCTCACCCAGGCCATGCCTTTGAATGTGAGGTGGCAGTGTTACATTCCTTCAGACGCACATGTTGTGCAGCATGACACAGGCCATGGTGATCTGTGCCACCTTCTCAGGCCTACATGGAAGTGCCCCACCAGGCCTGGTTATGCTGCGGAAACGCACCTTCAGCAGGCCAAAGGCTGGCTCAATGTCTACACGGGTACGAGTGTGCACACAACTGTACTCTTCTTCATGGCAGTTCTGCGGGTTACGCACAGGGATAAGTATCCAAGGCCTCAAGGGATGTCCTCCATCACCTGCAGGTGGAGACGAATCGGTATGTGTTGCTCAGAGCTACCACCTTTAGGGAGCACAGTCATGTCAGCAGCTACTTGATGTGGGCATGCACATGTCCCAGCACGTGTAGGAAATGGTCACCTAGATGCAATGTATACTGTAATGGGATGTGGTACACTGGATGGGATTGAATGGAAGATACAGGGTCTATTCCTGCATGCTGAGGATCATGTGCTGCGGTATTGCGGCAATGTGTAGTCTGGAGATTCATGAGGGATATTGTTTGCTATGCATGGTCAGACTAGCCGCATTGCCCTAGTTGCCATCCCATTCAGTCCTGCATTGCTTGCCAACACCATGCTGCCCTGATTGTGCCTCTTACATATTTTCATCCGTATGCATCATTTGGGATGTGTGGCACATTGATGTGTCCTGTTCCGTTCGGCTGGTTCAGGTGAGGAGTGTTTGCCTCTGCATGCATTCCCAAGTCAGTGGCTATTGGCGCACTGGTGTGCTTTCGCACACACACCTTTCCCACCCTGGTGCAGTGGGCCAACCCCCCTACTGCATCCGCACACATCAGTACCCCACAGCATGGCCATGGCCTTGTGGTTCGACTCAGCAAGCTGCCAGGCACGTGGTCCAGCATGTTGCGGCATGTGATGGTGTAGGGTTGACTTGCGCAGTACCATGGCATCATGTGTGGATCCAGGGATTCGGGGACAGCAATGGGTGATGATCTTGCTTGAATCACATGCCATTTGCACATTGAGGGAGTGGTATTGCTTGCGATTGCGGGACACAGCCTCTATGTTATGGGAATATTACTATTCTACATGGGTGCAGTCGATGGCACCTACGAATTTGGGCATGCATGGCAGTGCATGGAAGCATACTTTGGTTTTGGGTATATCCTGGCCAGTCCGTGATGGGGATTCATGGCTGCCTGTGTGCTTCATGAGGGCATCGTGCACTTGGTTCAGCATACGTGTAGATGGTGGTTGTGAACTGCCATGCAGCTGGCCCATAGGTGCCTGCGGACAGGTAGTGTAGCACAGACAGCACCCTTGGTGGTGGGGGGATGGCAGTGCGTATTTATACGTGGATGAAAATGTATCATGTACACTATGGTGGTGATGGTGTCACAGTCCAACCGGTATAGGGTGTGGATGTGCCAGGGGTTTGGTTGGATGGGCTGGGTCTGGTGCGAGGGATTGGTGGCTGCCTACAAGGCACTGGTGTCTGCGCTGGTGGTAATTGCTGGCCCTGTCTCACCCTCCTTCTCCTCCTGCGTCTCCTCTGTGCTGCCTATTGTTGCTGCTGTGTCAGTTGTTGCTGTAGTTGCTGTTGTTGGAGCAGTATAGGCATGTCCAACAGTGCCATGGTTGCAACTAATACTTGGGGCATTTTGGTGTGGGAAGGGTTGTTGTGTGTAGGTGTGCTCCGTTTATACTGGCTCAGCCTACATTGACTGATTCTGTGCTCCTGTGGCAGCTGCCTTGTATCCTGATTACTGTTTGCGGGTGGTCTGAGATGCCTGTGTGGCCGGCATCGTGCAGCATGCGATTACCGGGTTCACGATGCCGGTATTTCCATGTATGCGTAGGTTGTGATTCCCCCCTTATACCGGCATGCCGGTATTTACTCAATGGAGGGGCGCCTATGCCGCACTTAACGGCACTGTGGTTTAGGGTGCCGTTCATTCCGGGTTTGGGGGTCAGAATGCAACTGAACGGATGACGATGCCGGTATTAGCATACCGGCATCGTTTTTCACTTACCGGCATACCTCGTAATGAGGCCCACAGTGTTCAAAATTAAGTTTGGAGCTTCTACCATCTTCTGGCCTAGTATCCAGCTCCCCTTCACCAAGTTCAAGACAGTTCCACAAGCTATTGGGCTTCCCTTCTCCAAGAAGACCACTCAGTCCCAAAAAGGGGTCCTTGAAGTTTACTTCCTCAGGCAGCAAGCAAGTTCATAAGGTTTCAGGTTTCCCTTCCCCAAGACATCAGCTTGCTCAGCTCACCAACTTGTACTTAGTCTCAGCCTCTCAATATTCTAAAACCAGTTCCAAGTTAACTTTACACTCCTTCTGGTTTTCTGACAGTTCATACAGATTGTTTTCTTCTGCTTGACTTCAATAATCTCTTTCATACACTTAGATTTTCTCTCTGTATGTTTCTTTGGCTTTCACAGATAGGATATGCGCGGTCTGGGCGCAGTTGTCAGACCACATGGTCCACCCATTACAGGTTGCGCAACCGTTCACCCTAGGCTTGCTTGCCCACACTGGTTCTTTGGTAACTGCACCTGTGTTCTGGTTCACACTCATTTGGCTTTCTCCTTGCCAGCCTTGTGACTTTGCCACAATGAGTTCTTTCATTAAAAAGGACAAGTTTCATGCAATTGTACCACTCCCACATGCCCAAAAAGCAAAACATAAGTGCAGTTTGGTCTCTATTAGAACACTAGCAGCTTGAGCTGAGCTTGAGCTGAGACTGCGGCAAAAGGGAGACTTTCTTCCAAACATCTGTAGGGCCACAACCTAATTGTCTCAATAGCTGCACAGGTTTATTGTGGTTAAGGTGTACTTTTTTATGTTTACTGATTTATTATTATGTTCATAGCAATAACGTCTTAACAACATATTACCAATTATAATTCAGTTAATAGAACATGGATTATTAAAACATAGAAACAATGGTAATGTGGCATAGCAATAACAAATAAATAGAATATCAAACATACCGCTTCTAAGGAAGAAAATACAACAATCTATAATATAACTAAATGTAGCAGTCAATGTGTATCCATAAACTGACTACTGAAAATGCATATTTGTTGTATACATGGATTTCAGTAATACATCAAGACACACACAAACTTAACAAGACACTCATACATGGAAAAATACATACATCAAATCATATAAACTAATATAAAGCAGATGTTATGTAAGAAATAGCCAATCAATATACGGGACTATATGTTAATTCAACTATACAGAAGGGGTCTGAGAGATAAGTGATGTAAGAATATCGTTCAATATATCATGTTTTGACACCAGATTTGAATTTGTGGCTAGGCATTTTTCTGTTCTACCACCACCTACAAAATGGAGGTAAATGAAGAAAGGTTATGGAAATGAAGCCACAGGTGCACCCAATCCACTCTGTAAGGGTACAATAGGCCTACACCTTCCCCAAACACACTTTCCAACACCATGCTGCCACAAGCTGTTGCAAACTGGGGCATGCAGCTGTTCCTGTTCCACATTGAGCTGCACAGGCTGGAAGAGCAGCACAGGGTACAGGGAGTAGTGAGGAGGAGGAGACGCCATGCAAGACGAGCGCACAAACGTCGGGTAAGGGCCTCACCCCGGCCCTTAACTGACAACCAGCTGATCACCCTGTACCGGCTGAACTGGTAGACTATTGATGAGCTACTCGCCCTGATCCATGATGACATAGAGAGTAGCATAAACATCAGGACAGCCTTACCTTGCGCTGCTGAAGCTTGTGCCGGTCCTACATGGCACCTACCAGCACACAGTGGGCATGCTGCATGACATGTGGCAGGCCCACATTCGCAAATGCGCTTGTGCAGGTGCTGGAAGCATTCCTGCGCCATTTCGCCTGGCATATCTCCCTGCCCACCGCTCCTCCACAGGTGAATGCCATGAAGGCACATTTCTATGCAGCAGCCCCCCTGCCCAATTGATTGCCGCACTGGACTGCACCCATGTGGCAGAACAGCACACTGCCTGCATAAATGAATGGGCACAGAGGCCAAAGGACATCGATACTGGTTAAGTACAAGTGCCATCAGACAAACTGATCTTGCAGCACCAGTGACATGGCATGTGAAGAGGGGGCATTACCACAATCAAACAATTCATGCCCTGTCAAGGCCCTGTACATGCAGGACCTGCTCTCTCACCCCATACCTGACAGCCAACTACCCATAGGACTAGGACATGCTTGACAATGCAGTAGTAACCCGCAAATGCATTTTGCTCCAACAGGCAGGCAACACACACACACACACACACACACACACAATGCAATAGGATACATCCTTACATGGAATGACACAGTCCAACACTGCACAAAATCACTGCAACACTGGCAGGAAGTAATGCCAAGTACTCTGGTAACTATGTAGGTGAATCATTCATGGAATAGGCGCAGAACCCACAAACCTACACAAGTACAACTAATAGCCCATTCATGATAGCAACGCACAGGCCCAACACAAGCAACGTGAATTCTGCCATGCCAAACACAGACCCTGAAAGTAACAAGTGCTGGATGTGAGCTGGGTGCATGGTGTTGCATGACAATGCATATGTTCCCCATTGTGAATGACTCCACATACGAGTACTGTGATGGTAAATCATGTTATACGGCTATTCAAGGAAAAATCATGTACATTGTCCATCAACATGCCGTTACAAAAGGCTACAGATCCACAATGCACTGTGAGTGACACCTATGACCTTTGCCCTTGCAAGTGACTCTGGATACCAACAGCTACCATTGCTGATGACACCTGTGCAAAATCCATATAAGCCACAAGAGGTGGCCTACAACGAGGCACACATTACGACCAGGCGGTGCATTCAGTGGACCTTTGACCTGTTGAACCGAAGGGGCCTTGATGTACAGGCCAGAGAAGGTTGGACAAATTGTCCTTGCCTGTGCCATGCTGCACACCATTTGCCTCAGGCGAAATGTCCCCCTGGCAAGGACATGCCACCCCCAAAAGAGGAGGACTCACTACCTGCGGGTGTGCTGCCACTCAGTGAGCATGAAGAGGGTAGGGATGGTCGCCTGGTTCGGGAAGAACTAATGGACAATACTTTTTAGCATATTGATATCCACGTGCTACGCACGTCTTTATATTGCCACGTAATGAATGAAACACATGAAAACAATGAGGAATGTCCTAGCATTGCTTCATGTGAACTAGAATTTAATAATAGAACGTTAAAACACCCTCCCCAGCCATCCCCTCTCCCCAACACACCATCCACAACATACCATCCCCAACATGCCCACCCCACCCACCTACCTCCTCAACCACACACCATCCCCAACACACCCACGCCACCCTTATCCCCTCTTCCAACACACCAGCCCTGATACACCCTCCATACCCACCTCCCCAACACACCATCCTCAACTCACCCACCTCACCTGTCCCCAACACACCATCCCCAACACACCCACACCACACCCACACCACCCACCTCCCCAACACACCCTCCTCCACCTCCCTTGTGACTATTGTAAAAAAACCAAGGGATTGTCAATGCACAGAACCTTGGGGAGCAGGACAGGGGCACCCAATGATGAAACATGGTATCCCCTTCCCTTTCCGACTTCTTCCGCATCCTATTATACAGGAGATACTGACTTATTAACATCCCCTTTTAGCTCCTGCAGCTCCCAAAGACTGAAAATGCAACTTCAGGGAGATGTGAAGTGAAGTGGGAGAGAAATTAGCCCAGTGCATTCTGGGACTAGAATTCTAAAGACCCTATTTTTGCAAATTGTGAACTTTGAAAGGAGGCTCAAGCCCAGCGGAGGGAAGCCGTAATTTGTGAACCTCGGTAGCCAGGCAAAAGGCACAAGGAAGCAGCAATCCCGAGATGGCAGTTTAAACTGAGGAGAAAGGCTGCAAGAACAGAGAGGGCTGCAAAGAGAGAATTACCCATGACCTTTTCGGAAAAGAACCATGACTTTCAAGAGGCCTTGAAGAAAAGAAACATAAGACCGGGAATGACAGCTGAAGAAGAGTGCAGTGTGTATAGAAGGTACATAGGACCCTCCCGCTTTGATAGCCAAGGCGGGGAGAAGCGATTGCCGCCTTGGTACTGTCCTTGGCTCCGACAACCGAGCAGCAACAGTGAAGTCAGGACAGCCGTTGAGTCGGAGTGACTGATAGCAGACCAGACTGTGTTATGCTCAAGGTTGCAAGCAGAATCATTGTATGAGGAATGATGACTCATATGTGATTGAACTTTATGAAACCAAAATAGGTACCAGATACACAGTGGTCCGGCATCACGTGGGTGCTCACTCGAAGGTCTCTGTTTGGTATCCAACTGAGCGTGTGAGAATTATTGAATTGTGAAAACAAAGTGGTCCTGCAACGGGTTAAGCTAAATCCCATGCACATTCGAAAGTCTTCGATAGCCTACAAACTAAAATTGGTCTGAGCCTGGCTGAGGGAGATTAATTGTAAGAGGACGATCTGAGCCCGGAAGAGGGGGATCCGGGGTGAACCGTGAGTCACCCAAGAAGATATTGCTGTGGAAAATGTGAACCCAACTGAAGGATGCCTGTGAACTAAAATTGGTCTGTGCCAGGATGAGGGAGGCTAATTGTAAAAAAGGATTTGAGCCTGGCTGAGGGGGATACGGGGTGAAGTGTGAATTTCCCGACTTGAATATTTGGAAAGGAACTTTTTCCGTTGTTTTTGGTACATCCCGCCCTCTGAATCAAAAGACTTTGAATGTAAGAGACTTGGGCACAGAAGGCCCTGATATTGGTAAAAGGAACTGTGTACTTGTGCCGAAGAAGCCCAAGAGTGTGCTATGCTCGAGTGAACCTCCTTGTCCCTTGTTAAAAGCGTGGGGAAGGGAGGCCTTCGGCCTAAACATCCTGACATCATTTTGTGAACACTTCTTTCTTTTTCATGAACATTACCCCAGACTATTTGTAACTTAGCGGTAAGGATTGGCAATATGTTTTTTAGTATAGTCTGATGAGACTCCACTAGGACTGCATTATTATTATTTGATGGTCGTAGCTTGCTCCCATCTTAGATATATTTATATAGGTGTTTTTCACACCCTTAATAAGGTTCAATAAACACTCCTGAACTGTGGTCGCTTGTGCCTGTCTTACTTTGATACCATGCCTTCCTTACACTACGTAAAACATGTGCATGGCAATGGTACTATCATGGCCTCGGCAGCCTTCTCAAGCATAATTGGCCTGAGGTGGCGCAAGGAGTGGTACCTTGTGGTTCTGGGCACTAACCCCTACATGGGGGTGACAGAGCTGGAGGGCTCAGAACCCTGGCCCCGGATGTGCTGCAGCATCAACTGCATGCAAGAGTTTAGGGACTCTGCAAAGGCCGACATGCCCTCCGTAGGTTATCGCGTCCTCTGCTCTACACTGGTGATGGCAGCAGTGGTCTTGCAGAGGCAATGGGAAATCCTTTGACATGATCCCTGGAGGCAGTTCCTAATTGCCTGCATGTTCTGCACCTTGCTGCCCCTGCTGGCCTGCCAGTTGTTCTATGGAGGGCTGGCGCTGTTCCACGGCATCCATTCTCACCATCGTCGCAGCCATGGTGTCATGTACCACTGGTGGTGGGTTCTGGGGAGGAATGGGTCTGAAACAGGGAGAGCAGAGCCTGTATCTTCCTCCTCGTCATCATGTGTAGAGCCATTGCTGCCTGTGTCAGCAACAGAAGGGTGCTGGTGATGCATGTCCCACACTGGTGATGAGGTGGTGTCAGGGGCCAGATGGGTGGATTCTGGCATGTGGATGGCATTCTTTTCTATCACCACAGGGGGCTGGCTGTCGAGTGACTATGGCTGTGCCTGCATCAGCTTGTGCCATGGCACCTGCATGGCTCATGGGGGGAGCCACTGGGCACTGAGGTGGTTACATTAGGTGCCTAGACACCTACCACAGATGCCACAGTGGTGGGGTCCTGTGGCTTTGCTGCCTCCATCTTGCTCTTCCTCCTGCTGCTTTTGGGTTCTGCCTGTGCAGGAGTGGTGTTGGACATGCTGTCGGTCATCTTGCATACATGTTAGTGGGCTAGCAAGACACATGCGACATGGGGTTCATTCTGCTTGCACACAGTTTGTATGATGGGCATGGGTGGTTTTAGGCCAATGACTGCTGCTACTGCTAGGTAGAGGTAGTGCCTGATGAGGGTGTACACGGTGCATGCATGTGCACAATGCCTGTTGGCCTGCCAATGTTTCTTGTTTTTGTGGCGGTACTGGGGGTTCACTTGGTAACATGAACTGTCACAGCTGTGAGTGGTCAGCAATGGGAGGTAGATAACTATTTGATGATTGTTCAAAACATGCCATTTTTATTAAAGTATAAATTAAGTAAAAATGCCTCACTATCCCTACTCTGCTGAGGATTTCCCTACTGTGAGTAACCTGAGGGTATTCTCCCTCCTATTCCCCATGTATCCTCTGCGCAGTTGGCCAGGGAAAGGCCATTGCTATTGTATCCTGACCCTGGGGGTGGACAAGAGAGAGAGGATCTCCTGGGTGAAGGGTCTATGGGGACTGTGTGTGGGATGTCCTTAGGCGAGACATGGTATCCCCCTTTTCCTATTAGGGAACAACCTAACCCCCTCTAGCCTTGTGGGCAATTACAAGACCTCTTCCCTTATTTTCCCACAATTCCAGCCTAACAGTAATGAGACGAGAAGGAAGCAATCAAAAGTAGTAAACACTAGCAAACTAGCTTACCACTCTACTAATGAGACGAGGAAGAAGCAATCAAAAGTAGTAAACACTAGTAACCTAGTTTACCCCTCTGGTACTGAGATGAAGAAGATGCCTGTAGAGGCATATGAGAACCAGGCATGTCCAGCTAACCACTTTCCAGAGGGTTAGGCAATTAGGTTTAATGAGCAACACCTGAAAGTGATTAAGAACTGTATAGATACCTCCTCTGAGTCAGACTGTGAAAACAAAATCAAAATATCGAGGCTGAGTACCCCAAAAGGAAATACACCGAACACGGGTTACAAAGGAACATACAAAGTACTTTATTTTATACTGAATCCAGTTACGAAGAACATAGCAAAATCAGATAGCTATCGGCCCTCAGTGCAACACAACAAACTCCAGCGTGGTTCAGTGTGTTCAGTGAAAGACGCTGTACTTTCGAATGCATTGGTCTTTTATACTCTTTGTGAGCACGATGTCCAGCCCTACTTCGGGTTAATATTCCGCTAATACATCACCGATCTAGGGTTAATGCCGAGTTTCGCACATCCACATGTAACTGGTTTGCTTTTAATACATATATCAACAAGCCTATACGGCAACTGTGTATTCTGGGATTTTCCATGCAGGTCTTCTCAAACATTAATACAATGTAGTTAAACAAGTGTTCTTCGTTCAGTATTTGAATACATTGTTCTTAACATATGCTCGCGGATTCATTTCATTGCACGAGTAATCCTTTATACACAGGTCAACGAAGGACAAGGTCTCAGTTCACGACCTCAACAAGTGGCCTGCAGGCAAGTTACATATTAGCTACATACAGAGGTCAAGATAGCCATGTTGTATTTCGGAATGACATCGTCCACCATTTTAACTCACAGGGTGACTTTACAAAGCGAACCTAAAATGACGGATTGACCTAAAATGGTGGCCTACATTGATTTTAAGGTCAGGACCTTGCAACATGGATTTCTTCGCAAGCGCCTTATTAGCAGCTTGGCGTAGGCCAATATACATATATTTATTGCGATAGGAGGCACGATATAATTTCTCATTTGACAAACACTCCTTTTGGCCTATACCAAGTGCTAAAACTACTTTGGATCTCCTTGCAAATAACTCCATGCATCATCGTCCATGCACCCTGAATCGCTGTCGGAAATATCTATTGCCATTAGGTAATTCGCTAAAATTTCTTTCAACACATATTCTTTGGAAGTTTTATCTGGGGCATATACTTTGTCCTATCATACCTAACGCTTGTGCGCAACATCCCCCTAGCATCGAACACATACTAGGTAGACACTGAATACAGCAACAAAGAAACAACAGGATTCCCAAAATAATCAACAAGACCGAAAGTACCTTCCAACCCCAAGATCGCAAGAAGTCCCAGAACCAAGCGCTAAGATCCCAGTTTCCCTCGGGAACATGCACCTCTGAACTAAGGACGTGCAGATTCTGTATTGCCTTGAAGATGGTTGGGGAGGAATCTGGCACAAAAACACAGCAAGCGGACCCCACTAATTTACACACCCCACCAAGTTCAGCCAGAATGACATCTAATGCCATCCGGTTTTGAAGTGCTACTAGTCTTATCGCCTTCTGTTCTAATGTCATATTATAGAGTATGTCCGTGGTCCGGTTTATGGTTCTCTCCAGTACTCTCGCTAGTTTTCTGATATCTTTAGAATTCGCTGTCTGCCCCCAAAATGGCACAACTGATTTTGCTATATCTCCCAAGATTTGTGCTGGGGTGTCACCATTCTCGTCCCGCCGTGGACGAGCCTTTGAAACTTCTTTAGTACTAGCTATAAACACCCCAGGTAACAGGATCCCTAAATAACAGGTTCCCTGCCAATCCCCGGGCAACCATGGGAATGCTACATTACCGCAGACAAAGTAGACAGGTTCGCCTACATACAAAGGTCTGTTTTCACCAGTCAAATTCGCAACGTTGGCACAACCTAGAAAATCTCCCATTGACTGAGTTCCATTCCTCTGTATGAAAAAAGAAACTGAATCGGGGCTATAATTAACAGTGTAAGAAAGAGGCATGGCACATTCCTTTAATATGGCCTATCGGAGCCATATTAAAGGAAATCAAAGATTGAAAAGGACGAGACAGTCTATCAGAAGGCCTAAATGAAGCAACGTTAGGTTTACTCCTGTTTCTCAAAACACGTTTCTCAAAACTATTCAAATTCCCTGAGATGCTATCATAACAACGGCCAAAGAACAGTGCTCTAAGAGAAGCATAACAAGCGGTTATCAAAGGTAAAGGATGAATATACTAACCTAGCCCCTTATCCCCTTGTTGTGGCAAATGTGAGCAGACCCAACAGTTAGACTTATTAAAAATGGCATGCATAGCATTCATGATAAGTACCAGAGTATTATTGTGGTACCTTTGTCTATGCTGAGAGTCCCTAGGGGACAGAGTATGCAAATGTAAAAATGGAGTAGGAACAGTAGGTACATTTTCAGGGGGCAACAAGGATTCTAAAGGATGCGTTTCCTCAAGGTACCACAAACCTAAAACAGTGACTATCAAAAACCCAAATATCATTATAAAAATACAGCAATACGTTTTCGGGGCCCAGGCATATTGTCCATTGTCCCGGATGGTCACCCCCTCATTTACAAGTCCCATACGAGCGGTAGCGGTAGCAGGTATTGTAGTCTTCAAACGGATACCCCCAATGTTCGTTGCTGGCAACTTCCCAGTCGCGCGACTTCTTAGTCCTTCCACAACCCTAGCCAACAGAATCCCCTTTCTCAAATTTGGGCAAAAACAAGCCCCCGATGATACTTTTCTTCTCCGAATGCACAGCCGACCCGTGCCGTAAGTCTATCAGATGCACAGCAAAACCGTGCTGTATGTTTATCTTCTTGGACGCAGATTGTACCTTGCTTTTCCCGATACTGATTGATCCGGAAACAATGTGTCGTCACTTCCCATTGGAAGCAACGTATCAGAGACAAGTGAAGATGCCGAATTTGGAAGAGCAGTTTCCGGATGGAGAACTTTTGGAGAGTGTGGAGACAAAATGGCGGCTTCCCCAAGGCTCACGGGCTCAGAAAGATTCTCCGACACACTCTCAGCGCTATTTACTGCTTTGGGATTGTTGGTTGCAACATTAGCAAGGGGTTCTGTTTCCTCTGTAACGTGTGGCACTGGGTGAGGAAGTTTCTTGACATGGGACGCGTGGATCCAGTTCTTTCTTCCAGAGACCCGCACCACTGTTTGGGTGACCAACAGGACCTGGAACGGACCACGCCAGCGAGGTGCAACGCAGGAAGAGTGCTCAAATGCCTTGGTGAGCACCCAACTTCCAGGCCGTATACTTTGGCCCGGGCCCTCGTATTACACAGGTAAAGCCTCTCGTACCTGGTGATAAATCAAATACAGGTTTTTAGTCAACTGGCTACAATAATCTGAAAGTAATACATTTTCAACGTTTCTCAACTAATTGCATTTAGGAAGGCTCCAGATATTTGCAGGTCTCCCCATTACCACCTCAAATGGAGAGAGCCCAGTCTTAGTTTGAGGGGTTCTACGCCTGGATAATAACACGATCGGTAAGGTGTCCGGCCATTTTAACTTAGTGCCAGCACACGTCTTAGCAAGCTTGTTTTTGATGATACCGTTGTGTCTTTCTACTAGTCCGGCGCTCTGAGTGTGTCTGACTGAATGGTACCGTTTGTCGATCTGTAATGCCACGCATATCTGCAGAATTACAGCAGCGACAAAATGTGGACCATTATCCGACCAGATGATCCTTGGTAGCCCGAACCGCAGGAAGTACTCCTTTAACATGGTTTTTGCAGTAGTCATGGCTGTAGCATCTTTGACGGGGAAAGCCTCAACCCATTTACTAAAAGCACAGATGACTACCAGCACATATGTTTTATTGTCACATCGTTCCATTTCAATAAAGTCAAAGTGGATACCTTCAAAGGGGACAGAGGGTGGCCCAAAACTTCCCCTCAGAGCTGCTGTCCCCTTTCCCACATTGTGTTGTAGGCAAATCATACAATCCTGGACATAGCGCTGGACAATTTTTGAAATTTTGTCATTTGCCAAAACCTTTTCTAACATCTTTGTCATCTTCTGGGCACATACATGCTTAGGACCATGGGCCATGATGACCATCATCATTATATACGTGTCAGGGAGTAGCCATTTCCCTTCAGCTATGTCCGGCCAATACCCGTCTTCATCAAGTTTCCCCAAGCCTTTAGCCCACCTCTTGGATTCTTCTAACGTGGCATCAGCTTGGATATCCCGTACAGACCCAACACCCTCATCCATTGCATAAGCATTTACAGTCTCCCTTGCAACATACATCTCCGTAAGGGGATCGGTAGCAGTTTGTCTAGCTATCTGATCAGCGAAAGCATTTCCTTTCCCTATGTCATCTGTAATCTTTCGATGTGCTGCACATTTAAAAACAGCTAAATGAGTAGGGAGCGCAAGCGCTGAGAGTAGTTGTACTATTAGGGAGCCATGTTGAATTTTAGTGCCATGTGAAGTTAGGAACCCTCTCTCTGACCAAAGTCTCCCAAAGTTGTGAACCACCCCAAAGGCATACTGACTATAAGTATATATGTTTACTGCAAGCTCTTCGGAAAGTTCACAAGCTCGGGTCAATTTCTATAATCTCTGCGGCCTGCGCAGAGTTATGCGTGATTCTCTTGGTTTCCATGATCGTGCTTAATGTGGTGATTGCATAAGCAGCTGGGGATGTACCATCCGGAAGTTTGAAGCAGGAGCCATCACAAAACAGCTCTCCCTGCGGATTATCCAAAGGAGTGTCTTTCAAATCAATTCTACCCTTTGTTTCTTGTTCAGTAGTATATAAACAATCATGTGACTATTCATCGCTGCAAGTAGTATCTTGCGGGAAAGGTAGGAGTTCAGCCGGATTAAGAACACAACACCTCTTAATTTGAATGTGAGGAGCAAACAAGATCAATTCATATCTTGTCAACCGTGCAAAAGTGAGGTGTTGCGTTTGGGTTCGGTTCAGTAGAACATCTACAGAGTGAGGCACCATCAGGGTTAGATCATGGCCTAGGACCATTCCCTCACTCTTACAGACGCAGCAGCAGCGATAGCTCGCAAACATCTTGGCAAAGCGCATGCTACAGGATCAAGGGCGGAAGAAAAGTAACCGCACAGCCTATTCTTCCCTCCATGTTCCTGCATTAATACAGCCGAAGCACATCCATCACATTCATGCACAAACAACACAAAGGCCTTTTCATAGTTTGGTGTGCCCAAAACTGGTGCAGAGCATAATGCAGTCTTAAGCAAGTCAAATGATTGCTGGTGTTCCGTGTTCCACGGCAATGGCGAAGAAATGCCCTTCTTTGTCAAAGCCAACATCGGTTTGATCACTAGTGAAAAATTTGGGATCCACAACCTACAGTAAGAAGCCATACCTATCAAGGCTCTAACTTCCTTCTATGTATTTGGGACAGACATGCCAGAAATGTGTTTTATTCTTTCAGGTGTCAATCTTCTTCCCTTGACAGGAGATACCCTAAATAGGCGACCTCCTGGCAACAATATTGAAACGTTTTAAGCAAAGCTTTGTGACCACACTTAGCTAGATGGATAAGCAATAACACAGTGCCCTCCTTACAGGCGCTCTCAGAGTCAGCAGCTAAAAGCAAGTCATCAACATACTGAAGCAATGTACAAGTAGAGGGCAATTCAAGGGTATCAAGCTGTTCTTTCAAAGCCCTACTATAGATGCTAGGACTCTCTGTGTACCCTTGAGGTGCACGAGTAAATGTGAACGAGCGTCCCCCCAAAATGAACGCGAACAAGTATCTACTATCCTTGTGTATAGGAATACTAAAGAAAGCATTCTTAAGATCCACAACACTAAAGTAAGTAGCTGTAGCTGGTTAATAGTTAATATCGTTGTCACGTCAGGCACAATTGGAAATTGTGGAGCGACGACTTTATTAATGGCACGTAAATCAATTATGAAACGGAAGGGAATTGCATTATCGCCTTTTTTGTACACGGGCAAAATCGGACTATTGCACAAACTTCCTGAAATTTCTTCAATCACCCAGCGATGCACAAAATCGGAAACAATGCATTTCAAAGCTTGCTCGCCCTCAACTGAAACCTTATACTGGGGAATGCGTGGCAGCTCATTTCCATGTTTCAAAACTATCTTAACAGGTTCAATCTGTAAAACACCGACATCATTGTCGTCAACAGCCCATAAGCTCTCTGGTACATCAATGAATTCTGGCGGCAAAGTTCTAGTCAAGAATTGCGAGACAGAAAATTGCTGTGGTGAAATCGTCAAGCGCACTCCATCAGAAGAACAATAAATCACTGCATTCAATTCCTTTAAAAGGTTCAACCCCAGCAAGTTCTCTCCACAATTCGAAGTCAACAGAAATGGACAGTGGTCCGTAAAGGGACCCAAAGAAATGGGTACCGGCGAAGAAACCGGATAAACAACTGGCGTGCCAGAAAACCCTACAGAAACATTGATTTGCCCTGACAGCGGAATGTTTGGAACCCGTAAATGATCAATGGAACACTTCTGTGCTCCAGTATCTATCAAAAACTGATGTTTCCTATTTCCCACCATCATTAGGGACCTTTCTGATTGACCGGAATAGGTGTAGGTTCCAAACCCTGCTTCGGGCAATCCTAACAAAACAGAATGTCATCAAAAGGAAGCTCTTCAGATAAATATGCAGCAGAAGGATGATCAAATATGTTCCTCGTATCCACACTCGGAGTCTGATTATCCTGTGAAAAAGGTTGCTGAGGATCCTGTGTAAACTGACCTCTACCAGGGCCCCCCACACCCGGGTGACCTCTGGATCGTCTACCCATATTCCCAAATGTGTTATTCGACCTTTGTCGAAGGACGGGGCATTGTGCACGCCAATGACCCTCTTGACCACAGTAGGCGCACTGGTTAATGTTCACAGGACCCAAGGGCACTCTATCTTTTTCATTATTGACACGGTTCTCGTAGTACTGAGCCATATGCAGTACTTCTGATTGGGACTTCGCCTGCCAAGCGCTCTCAGAAGACATCATTTGTGACTGGATGTCAGGCAGCAATCCACGCACAAATTTGTCCACAAATAACCTTTTCCCAAACTCTGTGCCTAGGTCTTGTCCACTGAAATCCGAGAATACCTGTTCGAACCGATTACTCGGTAGCACCCTCAGACTTTCCTTGGACACATGGCGTAAGTTTGTCCCAAATAATCCTTTTCTCTGGAATTATGGTTTTTAATTTTGCAATAATTCTATCAGGCAAAGTTAGTATCACCTGAGGCGGTCTTTCACCAGCTGGCCTTTCTCCATCGAGTCTAGTTATATTCACCCATGTATCTCCCAACCCTGGCACGTCGTCTATAGTTCTAACTTGTTTCCACAAATCTACGGGCAGGAGTACAGGGAATAACAATTCGATATCGCCTAAGGCGAACACTGAGGATTGCAAGATGGACTCTATTTCTTTATAGAATCCTGTCGGATTTTTCCTAATATCAGGAATAGATTGTCTAATAGTATTCACTTCCTGTCTTGAGAACGGGACGTGGACAAACTGCGATACATAATGTATAGGAATGTTCACAGCGACTATACCCTGTGCAACATCGGCCGCAACCTCAACCTTCGGGACAAATGTTGGAGGAACCTCTCTCATAGGCAACTGAGAAGTAGGTGAATCCGAACGCTTACTAAGCAACAGAGCTAAGTCGAGCGCTAAAGCAGTCGAAGGAGTGTCAGGTGAAAAAGCTCTCTTATAAATACTCAATAACTCTGTGGGACAACTAATCTTCCTTTTTACACAATCATCCTGTAGGTACTCTATCATTACCTGTATCACTTTCCTCTGCATTTCTGGCGTATACTGACTATATGTGTCATATACTTCAACTGGAGTTATCGACATATCCGAAATCCATCTAAGTGCGTCCTTCGTACAAATTTGTGCTTCCTCAGATATCGATTTACAACAAGGAACGAACCGTTTCTGTACATACATCTTTCCCCCTCGTCATCTTCATTCTGCAACTTTTCTAACTCCTTTCTATACCCAAATAACCTCTCAACATGCTCATTTACTTTCTCCACAGTGTCTCTAGAAAACGCTAAAGTATTTAGATCCCTTAACCCTTGCGGGAGATCTGTATTATTTAATTTTCCCCACATTACACATAAATGAATCCCTAATCTTTCCATAAAAACATTTTTCTCAGGAAAATTATCCATATTATAGAGTGTGGCAAAAACATTAGTTTGATCATCCCTTTCCATACAATGCTTAGCCCATGCAATCAAATCACGTTTCTTCTCTGGTGGTACAGTATTGCGAGTGACAACCTTCGACCCTGCACCTCGATCGACTATAAGCTGCTCAGGACCACTTGGAAGAGAGGGAGCAGGCAAATTCAATGGAGGTACTGTCACAGGTGCGATAAGAAGAGGTGGAGGAGCTGGAGGAAGGGGGAAATTAGGAGGAGCAGGAACAACGGGAACAACAGCAGGTAGAGCAGGAATAGCAGGAGCAAGAGGTAAAGCAGCAGGAAGAGGAACATACGGAGGTGGCGCAGAGGCACCAGGCCTTCGTTCATTTAACAATTTGTCTATGAATTCATCGGAAGCATGGAGGTCTTTGGAAGGATAGATTTTCTGAATTCCAAGTGAGAAAGCCCTATCCATATTCCTAGTTAATTCAGAATGTTTATCTTGGTCATACAATAATGCTTTTTCGGCGTTCGTCTTATGACGGCGCGCATGTTTTTCTCTTCTTTTAAGTTGCTGCAACGCTTCTTTTTTCCAATTCTGCAAAACATCAAATGCTGCAGGTCTAGCCTTTTTCTTTAATAGAATTGACTCTAAATACTCAATACGAGGGATTTCAAAACTACCATTGATTGGCCACTGAAGTTCTGAGGCATGTCTGGTTTGTCTGTGCCAAATGTCATTAAATACTATACTTCGAATGCCATGCTTACAGTACATAGTACATGCCGGCGACCCCTCCTGTGGTGCGGGACGGCTAAATTCCAAAGATTGTCTATCGCTGCAGAACAACACCCTGAAGCAGGTAGACAATTTCCCAGGCATATCAAATTATTGGTGTTACCTGGTCAATAATTGTGTCTGCAGATACAATGCGCCAAATTCAAATGATCAGGGTTGAATTAAGAGTCGGGTCACGACTCACCTGAACAAACCTAAGGCGGTCCGATCGGATTTCAAAGAATCTTAACTAATCTTACCTCGTATATGGTGATTTTGGCAAATCTGCTTGCCTCGATAAGTGGACCCTCGTCAAGATGCCGTCTCGGACCACAAGCTAATTGTCCAGGGATCGGGTCGTGCAGCGCTGCTGAGGTGTCGCGTCTCATTCAGTGGGGCCCCTTTTTGTCACACCGTCCGATCCCGGTCCGATAGCCTGCGTCAACCTTCAACAATCCGGCATCAATCTTGAGGGTCTGTATTCGGGCGCCAACTGTGAAACCAAAATCAAAATATCGAGGCTGAGTACCCCAAAAGAAAATAAACCAAACACGGGTTACAAAGGAACATACAAAGTACTTTATTTTATACTGAATCCAGTTACGAAGAACATAGCAAAATCAGATAGCTATCGGCCCTCAGTGCAACACAACGAACTCCAGCATGGTTCAGTGTGTTCAGTGAGAGACGCTGTACATTAG
The DNA here is from genome assembly GCF_040938575.1 of Ambystoma mexicanum. Lineage (NCBI taxonomy): Eukaryota > Metazoa > Chordata > Amphibia > Caudata > Ambystomatidae > Ambystoma > Ambystoma mexicanum. Next base: position 1,036,911,331 of record NC_090926.1, on the reverse strand, counting down.
AATGCATTGGCCTTTTATACTCTTTGTGAGCACGATGTCCAGCACTACTTCGGGTTAATATTCCGTTAATACATCACCGATCTAGGGTTCATGCCGAGTTTCGCACATCCACATGTAACTGGTTTGCTTTTAATACATATATCAACAAGTCTATACAGCAACTGTGTATTCTGGGATTTTCCATGCAGGTCTTCTCAAACATTATTACAATGTAGTTAAACAAGTGTTCTTTGTTCAGTATTTGAATACATTGGTCTTAACATATGCTCGCAGATTAGTTTCATTGCACGAGTAATCCTTTATACACAGGTCAACGAAGGACTAGGTCTCAGTTCACGACCTCAACAAGTGGCCTGCAGGCAAGTTACATATTAGCTACATACAGAGGTCAAGACAGCCATGTTGTATTTCGGAATGACATCGTCCACCATTTTAACTCACAGGGTGACTTTACAAAGCAAACCTAAAATGGCGGATTGACCTAAAATGGCGATTTACATTGATTTTAAGGTCAGGACCTTGCAACACGGATTTCTTCCCAAGTGACTTATTAGCAGCTTTGCGTAGGCCAATATACATATATTTATTGCGATAGGAGGCACGATATAATTTCTCATTTGACAAGACAGAGTCAAACTTGGAGTCGAAGTTGAAGTCAGATTGGAGGTTGGAGTAGAGGCCAAATTGGAGGTCCCGACCGAGTGTAGCTGCGAAGACACCCGTGAAAGAGGGAGGAAAGCAAACCACTTCTGGAAGCTGCGGGAATTCGATCTGTGAAATAGGGCATGCTGAGATGCGGAAACCGCAGGTGTGTAAATCGGGTCTCGTGTCTGGCACTGGACCAGGCGCTCTTTCTGTATGGTAGGGGCAGCAGGGAGCAGAGCTGGTGAAATCCGTCCCGAAAAGCCCTCAGAAGAAAGCTCACTCTCTCAGAGCCGGCCAGGAACCCCAGTGTATCGAAGAGGCAGATTGGAGGTCCTCCAAAGGCAGGAGTGGAGCATAGAGCAGCCCGTGTAGCAACAAGGGACAAGTGCAAAGACCGGTGCATTTGCCTGTGCTCAGAAACACTGGTGTGTCTCATACGCGTATGCCGCTGAATGAAAGCCCATTTCCGAAAATGTTTGCATGCAGAAACAGTAACCGCAAACGGTTATTAAGTTGCAATCCATTATCGGAACAGTTAAAAGCTCCCACTAATGGAAACCCTTTTGTGAATTAACTGTTCTTTAATAATGAGCTGGGATTTGTGTATCTAACATCACTTAGAGATAAAGAAAACACAAACAATGAATATTTAACCCACCAGAAGTCAAGAAAGCTGTTCGGTAAATTAAAGACAGGCTGGAAAAATTTCTTAAACAAATGACAGAAGAAAGAGTGAATATTTTATATAAATGTGTGGTGTTAAAAGCAACCATCCCCCAAATGTACTGAGAAACCTGCATTGTCAAAGCCAAGAGATAATCATGTGACTTTCAGAGGGAAAGGGCCATACTGTGAAAAAGCCAAAAGACTCACCCATCAAAAGCAAAGAAGGGTGAATCTATATCTAGGGTTCCTGGTTGTGTGACCTGTGATGGGTAGGCAGTGCAGTCTGGCAACTACCCATAGACCATGGAACCCAGAAGAGTTTTCACTTGACCTGGAAGTGTGCTTTGTTTTCCCTTGAAACTGAGTTGCTTTGACCAGGGACCCATCTGTGATACCTCTGAACTTGGGGATAGGAACACCAAGGGTTGCTTTTGAACTGTATCCCCTTGTACTGGAGATAGGTAATCTTGAGACTCGTTTTGTGCAACTTTTATATACGTAGGGAAGGGCAGCTGAAAGAAAGCTGTGAGCTGGAAAGAAGCTCAGAACTTTGAGTTGAAAGCAATTTCTTTTGATTTTGATATCCCTACACATTGGGTAAATGTAGCTGTGTGGGCAAGTATAGGTTTTGGACACACACAGACCTTTAGGTTGGACTCCGACTTTCCTTAGTTTCATTGAGATAGGGAAATTCCACCTTAGCATAGGGCATGTTAGGCCTTTTACAATCCTGACGTTTGGTTTAATTAAGTATTTTACTTTGAAATGTAAGTCTGTTGTCTGTGACTTGCTTCATAATGCCTTCACACATGGACTCAGGAGTGGGATGCGGCTCAACTTATACATGTTGCGGAACCCTAACATTTGAGAAATTGAGTACCAGAGAATCGTACCCCTCAGTAGTCACTAAAGGTTCTATCGGGTTTGATATATGCAAGTAAGTTCAAATCTTCAAAATTTAATTGGGAACCCCAAAAATGCAAAGAAGAAGTGGGATGAAATGGACTTGATAACCACAATAGACAACATGCTAGCATCGGCTCTTCTAAACCAATTTCTGTCGGTTGACAAGAAACAAGGTTTCCTGGCAAAATATCTAGTAAAATTTCCTGACTGTAAAATCAGAAAAGAATGTCTCAGAATTCATTTACATGTAGCTCAAACAGGGGAGGTCCTAGACAAAAGAGGGCTGGGTGAGAGAGCTATTGCCTTGTGTAATATTTGTAAAAACCCAAAAGCCCAATCCCTTAAACATTTATTATTGGATTGTGAAGAAACTTGGTCTGTGAGATCCATACTTTTTGTGAGATATGGGGTTGGTTCAGGAGGTTACTTGCCTGAGACGTTTTGGGATAGTTTGATCTCAGGCCAGGGCCAGGCGCTGACAGTAGCAGTAGTCCAGGTGCTTGAAAGAAGTCAGATTGTTTTTTGATGAGCCAAGCAAGTCGGGAAACATGGTGGCACTTGTGTAAGGTTGATGGTTGTTCAACTGATTTGAGAAGATTGAAGTGTAGACTCAGGAAACTTATATTCTGAGAATGTAATAGGGAACTTTGAATGAACCAAATGAAGAGTAGAATAATGATCGGAACCTTGTTTTCTCTCCCGTTGTCCCTGTTATCTTCGTCTTCCTTCTCCACACCTGATATTCTGTTCATATCTTTTTCCGATTTGTCCTTTATGTGAATTAGAACTGCTAAGACATGGTTTTATGTAATTGTGATGAATTTTCATTTTTATTATTCAATAAGATGTTTTAGGTTTAAATCGAAGTATAGAATTGGTATTTTTTAAAAATTTCAATGAAGATTCATGATGTTTTTGTAAAAGTTTTTTTTTAACCAAATACAATCAAAATAAAATATAAGTGTATTATTGATACACACCAAAATTTCAAAATAATAGTGCATTTACGGTCATTATAGCACTTTGCACTTTTGGCCAATTTTAGTTCGATTTTATTCGCCCTATTCTTTTTAACATAGCATTGTTTCCTATCAATTTGCACAGTATGAATGAAACAGTATGTGAATGATTGTGGGTTAAGTTGAGTGATTGGTGTTGAGGTTACATATGTGTGTGTCCCCGCTAATTTCTCAGTAACAGTGGAGCCATTGACTAAAAAAATAAGATTTTATGAATGTTCTTTTATTATTCACAGTTATTTTTCTATGTATGAATACATTTGTTAAATGAATGAAATTGAGATAACAATTGAGATTTGTGATTACATGTAGGAGTCTGCAACATTAGAATATTTGACAAATGCTATGAGAGGTGGTATATACCTTTAGGTATATACTGTTTTTTGTGTCCAGAACTTTGAGTTGAACACAATTTCTTTTGATTTTGCTATCCCTACACATTGGGTAAATTTAGCTGTGAGGGCAAGTATAGGTTTTGGAAAAATAGACTTTTAAGATGAACTCTTGGACTCAGGCTTTCCTTAGTTTCGTTGAGGTAGGGAAATTCCACACTATCATAGGGCAACTTAGGCTTTTTACCATCCTGATACTTGGTTTAATAAAGTATTTTACTTTGAAATGTAAGTCTACTGTCTTTGTCTTGCTTCATGATGCCTTCACACTACCTAACCAAAGCTAAGGGGAAACACTAACACAGGATGTCTGGCCCTCACACTAAACAACAAATACACAAAGAAAATATATGGCAATTCAATTAAAATAAAGAACATTCAAAGTTTCCTGATAACCTCCCAATAACCTGGGTGGGCTCCCTTCTCCAGGATTCAAAGTCAATTCTGCTCCAATGTTCAACCAAAGAAGGAAATAAGGAAATCCTCGTAGGTAAAACAGTCTCAAATCAGTTCATGATGTTTCGATGTCAAAGTAAAGTTTTGTTAACCAAAGTTCCAACAATGGCAAATCATTTCTCTTTGATAAAATATGGATTTTCCACTTCTTCAGAACAGCACCAATGGTAGTCCCAGCCACGATGCTTTGTCACCACTTCTAGTAACATAAGAAGACTTGCCAGAGTTTATAAGAAATGCAACGTCTACCACTGTCAGTTAAACATAGTTCTTGGTTAACAGTATGTCATTAGTTACAAGATTAGGATTCACAATAGATATATTTGTCACAATGACTTCACAGTGCTGCTACTTCTACTTCAACAACTTCACTTCTACTTCAGTTTACAACGAGAACAGTCTCTTTTGACTCATAGTACTCCACTTCGTTTAGGCTACTGAAATGTTGCATTGTGAGACAGAAATTGTATCAACAGACAAATGCAAGAGATCCAGTTGGAATACATTTATTTAAAACTTCAGGATGGGAGTAACTTGCCCTACATCTAAGAGGGGACTTTCCTCAACTGATGTATCTAAGGCCAGTCTGTATCTAAAAGTCCAAAGTAAAATGCTGTCTGTGCCGCAACCTATACTTGCCATTACTTCTAATACTAACAATGTGCTGCAATGTTCAAACTAAATAAGTGTTCCAAACACTCAGGGAGTAAAGTTCCACATGGTATCAGGATTCACTTCAAGTATCTGTCACAGTACCTTAAGAGCTCACAGTTCTTGTTATGTTCAGCGTCACAATCTTCCTGTTTGGTTTTCTCAGATGCACAAACAACAAACTACAGCTAGTTTCTTAAATCCTGTTCGGGAGGCAAGTGCAGGACCAGGAGCTCCCCAACACTGCTGTAGCAGTGCCCTGCATCCGGCAGGCGACCCCACCATATTGAGGTAGGCCAGTGGGCGTTACCTCACCCTGGATGTCTCTAATCTCAGGGACTACTTTTAGCGTGGTTTGTGCGGCACTCTACAGCATATTTCATCACCGTCTGCCACTTGGCGATACCTTATATCCAAATTACATCTGGAGCCTAAAATCGCCTGGTGTGCAGTCCACTACCATCGCACACCACAAGTCCTGGACCAGACCAAGATGGCGGCCCGACACCTTGAGGCCGCATCCGCAGCCTAGATTTGCTTCTCGCCACCTCCACAACGTTATTGGCCGCTACAGCATACATCTCAGCCAATCCGTCGCCGGGAGGCGCGAGCCGGCCCACTCATAGCAAGGCCCATGAAGGTAAGGCTAACGCCTGCCCCGAGCCTGTCCTGAGTCCTGCCTGAGACCGAAGACAATACCCCTGCTCATTGAGTCCCACACTCCCTCCCAAGAGCACCATTACAATACGTCCATAATCAGGAGCTAGCTGTGCCACCTCATTGACATCTGATCAGCGGTAAACCCTGCTCAAACGGGGAGGCATTGTGCACCAATATGATTACTGACTATAACTGTGCATTCCAGATTTCGCAATACTGTTACTTAAAACCCTTGTTGACTCAATTACATAGGAAATACCCTTTTACTGTAACTAATTCCATTTAACAGTACTATCCGAACATTACGTTTTACTGCCCCACTATTGAACGTGACTTCCTCTATGACACGGTAACCACCTTTTCGGGTGTCCTATGCGCCACATGTTGCATCCAGTGTGTGTTATATCGTGCCTTGCCTACTCTACTGGGCTCATACCGTATGTTTGGTGCCCAAGCCGTCTGCGGCCCTGTATTCTTGCAGGCAAATCTTAGCCACTACCTGAAACTGATCTATTGTATTGATTGTACCTTCGTATTGCCTATTGCCACTTGATTTTCACACCTGATGTGCGTGTTTACTGCCTCGGCAGCCTATAGTACGGATCGCGGAGCCCTATAGCCTCCCCTGCTAGTCTCCTCTGCCAGTGTATGCTCCTACAGTAGTGCCGCACTTGTGAGTCCCCTCAGTCGGCCTAGGACCTTGAATTCTAACTATACAGTTTTATTCCTTACTGTCACACTCTCTTGCACCACTGCTCACGTAGACTTGGTCCCAAACTGAACTAGTCCATGGAATTGCATTACCAGGCGCTATTATTCGATCCTTAGACGAAATTAGCTTATAGTACATTTGAATTGTGCTGCTACCATATTCCAGAGAGCTGTGGTAACAAGCCTACTGTGTTGCCAGGAACATTTGAACTGTGTTGCTAGTCTCCTTCTGCATTACCAGGAACATTTTAATTGTGTTATTACTCATCTGTTAAGCTAACTTATCTAGCATATAGCTACAATGGTACACTCTGCATATTTGTGCTTTGCTGGTACACCTATCTGAACATCTAAACTATACAACTGCGCCCATTTGATCCCAGTGCCTATGCCCGTTCATCTGACCTAGCTCTTTGCTGACTGGTGACTGTCTTGAACTCTCTATCACACACTGCTCGAAGGGCGTTGTTCGAAGGGCCCTTGACGAACCTACCTTCTGTTAAACATGCACACCATTACTTATAGCCTATGTGCAACCAGCTTATTTTACATAACTAGCCTCCTTGCTGCCGTACAACCTTCACCTAATCTGACTACAATGGCATTAAATAACCTTCCTGTCATCAGCCACCCGGACCATTTAACCTTCTTAGGACCTGACGGAAGCAATCCTTGCACTATAATAGACAGAAACCTTAGACTCCGAGCCAGACTTTCCAAACTACACAAATCACCCACGAGATCACTACCCCCGATAAACAAGAAAACTAATCTCTCGACTAATAAAAAACCTAACATTACGAAACATGCCACTATCTTGCACCCATGCTTGCCAATTCTAAGCAGCAGTCCGGACACCTACCAAAGATAGCAGACTGCATACCACCAACTCCTAGCCAGGCCACAGCCTTAGTGGAGACAATCCCGCCTAAAGGAGTCCTTATACATGTCAGATCCCTGGTTGCCCATGAAACAGATATCTCTGACAAAATACTAGTAGACAACTTGGACTTCCTTGCTATCACGGAATCATGGCTACATGACGCTGCTGGACCATTGCTATCGTTAGCCATCCCAGACGGCCATACAATATTGAGACAGGACAGAGAGGCAACCCGAGGTGGCGGCATTGCCATAATATCAAGATCAAACCTTGCTCTGAGATATACCCCTCCTCTAATTTCACAATCCTTCGAGGTCCTTACAGTTAAACTCCCCCTAATCAACTCCCAGACCCTCACCATTCACTTAATTTACAGACCACCCGGCCCACTTGGGACCTTTGAGGAGGACCTCCATACCCTCCTCTCCAACAACCTCAAATCTACCACCAACTACTTCTACTTGGGGACTTCAATTTAGGTTTCAATGACCCAGCAGATAACAACGCCACTATTATATCCAATATCTTATCAGAATTAGGGCTTTCCCAAAAAATCAACAAACCCACTCACAATAAAGGGAGAACCCTAGACTGGGTGGCGGATCATAACTGCTCTGCCACAATCACGTCCATCTCCCCGTAACTGTGGACAGACCATTTCCTGGTGTCTTTCACATTAGCTGCAACCAGACCGCTCCCGATGGTCTCACCCACCGTCCCACCTTGCCTAACAAGGAATACAAAAAATATCACAGTGGAGAAAGTGATCCCTGCCATTCTCCCCACTCTTAACTCTCTGCTCGACAACCTAGAGCCAGGCACATTGGTCCAAGAGTACAACAAAATTAAGCTAAGTACTCGCTATAAAATTGCGCCTCTCAAACTCAGACCCAGCAAACCTAAAGCTCATCTAAATAAGTGGTTCACCCCCCAGCTAAAGGACCTATGACTCCTCAAAAGGAAATGTGAAAATACCTGGAGACTGTTCCCAGCAAATGATAACAAAATAAAGCTAACTAAAATCTCTTCACAATATAAAAATTATATCTGCTTGGCTAAACGTAACTCATACAATGAACGTATTTCCAACGCCAACTCCAGTATGAGGGAACTATTCTCCATATTAAAAGAGTTGGAGTCCCCTATTCCCACACCAGACATCTATACCAAAAATAAAATATGGTGCTCTGATATTCAACAGGCCCTATCTAACAAAGTAAGCACTCCCCAGAACAAAATAGCCCTAAAATAAGCCTCCCTCAATATGCCACAACACTCTCACAACTCCATATCTCCAGCTAATGAAAGACTATCTGACCATCCTGCCAGATTCCATTTCACCAAAACTACCACATTAGAGGTAGAAAAAGTTATTCTTTCACTTAAACCGTCTAACTGCAAAGGTGACCTTTGCCTGGCGCAGATCATAAAAGATGCTGCAAGGGATCCTGCCCCTTTTATATCTAAATTGATCAATGCCTCCTTTTCAACTGGCACTATTCCCACCAATCTGAAACAATCCTGGGTACTCCCACTGTTAAAGAAACAAACACTAGACCCTCTCATCCCCACTAATTTTCGCCCCATCACGACGGTACCATTATTGCTCAAGAAACTTGACAAAGTGGGCTACGCCCAGATCCAAAAATATCTGGAACTCCACAAACTCCCTGGAGCAAGGCAATCTGGATTCCGTCCCCTTCATGGGACGGAAACCGCTCTCATCGACCTAAAAACGCAAATAGATGAGCTAAGAGATAAAGGTAAAACAGCCCTCCTCCTACTGTTAGATCTCTCAGCCGCATACGACCCGGTGGATCACAAGGTCTTATGCGGCCACCTGGATTCAGCAGCACACTTTTCCCCAGAGGCTATCAGATGGATAGAATCATTCCTGAGTGATAGAACCATAAGGGCCTTCTCCCCTTCGGCAGCGGCCGACCCTGCTCCTATCACATGTGGTGTCCCCCGGGGCTCCTGTGTACAATATATTCACCAAGCCCCTGTTTGACGATCTGGACATTCTGGGTATCACCTACACTAATTATGCAGATGATATCCAGATTCTCCTCCCACTTTCTGGAGATTACAACAAGGATTTGGCATTGGTGAATAGAGTGTACCTCATCATCCAGGCATGGATGGCCACTCACGGTCTATGCCTGAATGATGACAAGACGGAGCTCATCATTCTGGGCACCACACTCAACCTCAAGAAACTAGGCCAGGAATATTCCTCATTCTCCATTGATGGGAACCTTATTAAAGTGGCCAAGGAAGTAAAACCCCTTGACTTCTATCTTGATTCCACCCTCTCCCTTGATAGACAAGTGAAATCCTTGGCCTCTACAACTGCCTACACATGTAAGCTCATTGGGAATGGCAAACCATTCCTATCGAATGACAGTTGCATGATTTTGGCCAGAGCTCTAATACTCTCTAGGCTTGATTATTGTAATGTCCTCTACATTGGTGCCAATAAAAACACTATCCAAAGGATACAAATCATTCAGAATAATGCATTAAGATCCGCTCTAGACGAGTTCATATCTCTATGACTAGATGTCAAAACAACTGGCTTTCGACCCACAACAAAATCCTGCTAAAAATCGCATCCCTGACTCATAAAGCACTAAATAACGCTGCCCCTAGCTATCTGGCAAATAGAATACATAGAAAAACATCCATCAGACCCATAAGAACTAATAATGCACACTGCCTTACTGTACCTAAATATAGACTCACCAAGGTTGGCGGTAGCAGCTTTCCCGTAAAAGCTGCCAAACTTTGGAACTTCCTGCCACACCATCTCAGAGAAGACCAAACTTGCCTGAACTTCAGACAAAACTATTCCAACCTACTCAACTCCACTGACCAGTAGGATGGACCTCTGCAAACTACACCTAGGATGCATAATCATTTATATTGGACTGCCTGTATTACCTGTTTAATATGCCTATGTACTCTACCTGTTTACAACGTGTATATTATATTACTTTGACCTTGCTTCCTGATACTTTGTAATTCTGTAACCTTGTAAGCTTTGCATTGTCTTGTTCCTGCGCCCTGATACCTTCGGGTCTGGCGCGCATTAGAAATAAATAAACAAACAAACAAACACTTGCCTGAACTCAGAAAGCAGCACTTAGTATTTTCCGTTAGTGTCTACAGTACCTTTTAAACTCAGGGTTCCCTTTCCCAAGTCTCAGCTCTTAGGTGTAGCTGTTGCAGTTATTCACTAGCACTTCTGGGATTCCCTTGCCCACCTTCATGTTCCACTTTCAGGTTCCCCCTGGTCTGGGCGCAGTTGTCAGACCGCACGGTTCACCCATTGCAGGTCACGCAACCCGGGGCCTGGGACTTCTAGCTCTGCCCCTTTCTTGCCAGTTCACTTAGTTTACCAGGCTTGACTGGGCTTTACTTCTTCTGGCCCTTAAAAAGTGTTCCTTTCTCATATACAGCCTTCTGCCGGTTCTCACTGTGTTTCTCGATTGCCAGCGCCACTTTGCTCCCCTCAGGATGTCAATTTCCTTCTTTCAGTCCAGAGATTTTCAACAACGTAATCTTCCTTATGCGACAATTCAGTAACTTTGTATCACACAAGGTTCTATTTGTTTGTTTGCTGCATACAGTATTTTCACTCTGAAGGCTTTAGCAATGGGTTTTCCCTTCCCGCGCCTTCATTCTGATCCTCTGTGTCACTTCCTTCCCAGTCCGCATTATATGATTGTCTCACAATCATGGTGGACGGCATTAATGGATTCTGCTTGCACTTGCTACATGGGATTTAGCCATGCGCATCATATTTTGAGTCTCCCTGTACTGCAGACTCACCAGCAGTGATTTCGCTCGTGCTTTCAGACTGTCTGCTCTTCTGGATATTGCAGCGAACGTCAGGACTTCACCACCTGCCCCTCAGACACTCCTCGCCACAGCAGGAGAATGAGCATGCCCGGCTTACATACAGGAAGGTAGGTCCTGTCCACAGCCTTCCCTTTTAACCACACTGGATCCCTGGATGCGCGGCTCCCTCGCCTCTTCACCCCAGAGCCTCTGCTCTGCCACGGGGTAGCGTGCTGTCTCGTTTGTCTCCTCCAGCTGGTTTCTCTCTGCTTCCTTGCTGCTCACCACCAGAACGCCAGATTCTTGCAAGTCAGGGATCCCCTGCTGAACTCCGCCACGCAGCCTCCCTGTTGCTGTGTCTCCAACTGCTGCTCTCTGTACTGCTGAATGTCCCACCTTTTATACACCTGCAGCAGATTACCAGGCTGCAGGTGTGTGGTCAGTGTAGAGCCTGCCTGACCTATTACCCAATTACCTGGACATGCCTGTCCTTTAGCTTTGGGTGAGTTGGATCTCAATGGGGCAGTGTGCCTTTTCGTATTCCTTTTTCTGGTCTGCAGGGGAAGTGTAGGTCTTTGTATGGGGCTAGGGTCACAATAGCCCATGAAGGTAGAGGCTGTGTAAGGGAGGTCGGTTTCAGGAAAAGAGGAATACCATGTCCCTCCTGTCAGCACTACGTTCCCAATATCCGAAGACCCTCCACTCAGATGATCCTCCCTTGTTTGTACACCCCTGGGTCGGGATCCAAAAGCGACGGCCCTTCCCTGGCCATCTGAGTGAGGATACCCAGGGAAGTAGGCATGGGAGAACCGCCAGGTTTCTCATGGCATCTACTGCCCATCAGATATACCACCACAGCTTCAGCGCTTTGTACTACTAACACATCCTCAGTAATTTGTGATTCAAGGCAGGTATTTGACAAGATTCACTTTAAAGTACTTCAACACCTTCAAGTAGGCAACACACTCTTCCTCTGAATATCTCTCTTCAAAAGGGGCCGCCTCTTTGCCTTTCTTGTCTGCCACAATAACAACCTAGGTTTGCCATTATGACCCACTTCTCTCTCTCATCCACAGTATTTTGCTGTATAGGTTGTGTCAACTTCAAGCAACAGATTTCCTTTCCCCAACTTTGCCTTCACCTCTCTGCTAACTGTTAGCTCAAGTAATTACCCAGAAGCCTTGTTGCCACTTTCTTGGCTTCAGGTAATGATTGCACACTTCTATTTTAGGCAAGGCCGAACTGTTATTGGGTTCACAGTAATAGTTAGATTGCTTCTTGGCTCTGAGAAAGACGGCTTTCACCCTTACTATGGGGAGACTGTCAGCTTGGCAATGCTTCTTCTGTTCAATTGCAGATACACTGTTTAACTGCTTAACTTCTTTTATAAGAAATGAATGCTCGTGTGAAATAAAGGATAGAGTTCAGTTTTCCTTTGGAAAGCACAATTAGGCACACACGACAACTTCTTTATGTAGGTTTGAAAGGTTAATGGTTTAACAATGGTCTTAGCAAGGTTGAATGTTCAGCAATGGCCTTTGCAACATTTAATCTTCATAATGAGAGTCAGAGACACATGACTTCTTCATAAGTTTTACAGTCTTTTAAGGGCTTGACAAGGGTGTTTTGCAGTGTTTGCTCTTCACACGAGTACATGGGAATGACCTGATACACGCAAGTGTTACTTTTGCATTGTTCCCTTAATAAAGCTTCAATGAACAACTACAGCTCACTTCTGACTATACGCAAGTGAATAGGAAACTGGATACTGTTTCTGGCAGTTCTCGCGCAAGGAATCAGAATGCCAGGTTTCACTCACCGGCTGCTGTAATCCTTGTTCTGCAGGTTGCACACATTCCACGACTTCTCTCACAACTTCTACTGCTTATGGCTTCACAGGGACCCACACCCTTCCTTGCTGAAGGTGTCTTCAGTCAGTCCACTCATTTAAGGAGCCTCTCTCGCTCCTGAGACCCACAACCTCAGACATGTTTTCTGCACAGCAACCACACCAATCAGGGACACATGGGAAGACAGCCTGCCTGCAAGCCTTCCGCTACGCAGCCTCTGCACTGCGAGGTTTGGGGGAACAGGACCATCTCAGAACAAGCTGATGAAATCTGCTGTATTCATGTTCCGGCGTCTCTCTAGTTCTCCCACTTCTGCTTGGTTTGCGAACTCTGTGCCTTCTTCTTTCTGACTCTGCTACTAGAGCACACACTTCAGTCACAGTTCCAGCACCTTCTGATTGCCTGCACCTGAGGCATCCTTTTATGCCTGCTAGGTTCGGGTGTGTGTTGTTAGGCTTAATTGTCTGACTACTGCTTCAACATTCTTCTTCATCCCTCTTCCTCGTCCCATTACTTATGGTATTATGGGACCTGCAGTACCCAACAACAAAGTTAGTTCTTTTAAATAACATCTGATTTTTAAGGGTAGATTTAGTCTCCTTCAAGTTATTGAAGGATAAATCATTACAATTTGTAGTTACAGAGGAAGACAGTCTATTTAAGGCAATACTTCTGGATTGCTTTCCATTATACCTTTGGGAGTAAGGAGGGTGTTTACCCTCAAATACTTTGAAGAGTTTCACAGATTTTATGTGTGGTTCAGATATATTATAATGGCAATAAGCCATTACCTGTTTGGAAATTTGGAAAGATGCTCCCTTTCAAAGAACACATACCGTGCCTCATCCTACGGGATATTCTCACCACCCTGGGCCTTGTCTCCTCCCAGGTGATCCTCCCGCACTACACCAGGAAGCGCCTGCCTATCCCTGGCCACCTGGGAGGAGACTTTAGGCAGGGTTTCACTGAGGGATCTGTAGGATTCATCACTCAGCACACATGGGTGCTTCTCATGGTTCCATGTCTTCACATGCACATTTCACCTATAGTGCACGTGCATTACTACATTGTCTCACCTCCCTTGACACATGCGTGTACTCAGGGTCAGACTGGGACTACAAAAAGGCCTGGTCACCCAAAAAAAGTGGCCCATCCCTCGTCTCAAAAAAGTGGCCCACCCCACCCCTCGCCTCACGACCCTTGACCTCTGATGACATCACTAGAAGTGATGTCATTTGACCCCACCCCAAAGTGACATCCCGGGAAGCGATGAAACACGATCTTTCACCCCTTGACAAAACAAGAAGTAGCATCATATAGCATTGTTACTAAGTACACTAAATTACTGTGAATCCAAGCAGACGTCCAAGGCCAAATGATGCTATGTTATGTTATGTTATGTTATGTGAACTTGGTAAAGCGCACGTACACCCAGAGGCATCTTGGCGCTAGCTACTGAAGAGGAATCAAACAACAGAGCGATGACAACACCAAAGGAGAGAAACAGCCTTAAATAGAGTCGTTTTAGGAAGCCGGCGAAAAGTGAGGTGGTCTTCAGTTGCACGGGGGGCAATAGGCAGCTCATTCCAGGCTCTAGCAGCCGCAACCGAAAAGGCACAGCCTCCCATACGAGACAGACGATAGCGGGGGGCAATGAGAAGACACGCAGATTGGGAGCGCAGCAAACGAGCAGGAGTGTAATGAGTAAACTTTGCTTGGAGATACTCAGCACCCAAGCCATAAAAGGCACGATGCACCGGACACAATGATTTAAACAGGATCCGGCTGGCCACAGCAAGCCAGTGTAATTTCATGAGCAGCGGAGAGATGTGGGATCCAAAGGGAGGGGGGGGGCAGAGTATGGAGCGGATGGCCACATTTTGCAACAATTGAAGCCTTTGGATCAGATAGCGAGGCTGGGCCAAATAAAGAGAATTTCAATAATCTAGAGTGCTGAGAAACAAGGATGCCACTACCGGAGCCTGGCATTCAGCAGGAATAAAGGGCAAGACTTTCCGCAGAATGCAGAGTTTAAAGTGACCAGCACTACAAACACTAGCCACCTGGTTTTCAAGCGACAGGGATGCAGAGATTTTAACACCGAGATTAAGGACCGATTGAACCGGGAGAGGGAGAGGGCCAAGGCTCGATGGCCAGAATTGCGAGGTCCAAAAGAGACATGATAACATGTTATTGTATAGCACTTACGCTTAAGCTCTTTTTTATAGAACAAATATGCATACAATATCACCCAACCTGTGTTGGTACTCATTTATCAACCTAAGAAGGATGAAAGGCTTTTTGAAAAAAATGTAAAATAAAAACATTTGAAAAAACAAAATGTTTGTTCAATTTCTTTTCCTTCCAAACCGGCCCAGACATGGCCAGAAACCAGCCCCCACTCTCCAGGGACGGGATTGCGTGTACTCACCGTACCTTTGTACTGATTTCCATGTGTTTGCCTATTCCCCTGCCCATTTTCCTCATCTATGCTGGGGGACACATGCTTTTGGCCAGTGCATTCACATGGGAGTGGGTACTGATAGAATTACTGCATTCCCCTTGGCTAGATGCTCCTGCCTCCACGCTGCCAATCCCCTTGATCCCCTCCATATTGAGGTTGGTGCTGGTCTTTTCCTACCACAGTGTCAGGGCGAGGGGGTTCCACAGTGCCACCTCCTGTGGGCGCACTCTCTCGCCTGTGCCTGGCAATGAGCCTGCGGACCCTGGCCTTTAGGTCATTCCACCTCTTCCTGCAATCTTCAGAGTCCCGTGGAACGATGCCTTTGCCACCACCTTATCCCTGATGGAGGACCAGAGGGCAGCCTTCCTCTGGGTAGAGGTCTTGCGCTGCCTGCTGCCATATAGCTCCTCTGCTTGGCAGACTACCTCGCCAACTAGTACCTGAAGTTCAGATTCTGTCATTTTCTTCTTGTGCAGCCTCATCTTGGGGAGTTTTGACTTTCCCTTCTCCTGTGACATTTTTGCATAAGTGTGGTGTATGGATGGCAACAGGAAATGGGTGTTTGAGTGTGCTGTCGTGCTTCCCATTCCGGCGATGGCAATGTTTCTGCCGGTGCTAATACCACCAGCGGAATGTGTGCTGAATGTGGCAGCCGTAACGGTAATTCTGCAGATTTCGGGTGGAATGACCTGACAGAAGGAACGGTACTGCCGAACTCATAATGAGCCCTATATACTGTTCCACCATACTTAAACTGTAATAGCTTAAGTTGTTTTAAATTAGCTATAATGCCTTGAATGGCAACAAGTGCAAATATATCAAATAGTGCTAAGCTTTTGTTGTCTATTATGGAGTTATGCACTAAACTACTTAACAATACATTCGCAAAAGACAAGGTGAATATTCCTCTCAAAAATACTTTACAAAATAGCTTCCAAATTTGAGCCGAAATAGTGAAACAAATGTACATTCAAAGAACATATGTTTGAAAGTACCTGTCTCATCAAGACATGACCTGCACTTATTGCTTTTACTGTATTTGGTGTTGTGCATTTTAACACGTGTTAAAAAAGGCTCTGAAAATGAAAATATAAGCTGTTTGGGTCAAACTAGCAGATACCGGGGTACAGTGTATTTTTAGTTGTCTGCCCAGTGAATGCATGTCCTTGTGGGGTGGATAGCATGATAACACTGGGACAAGGAAAGGAGAAACACAGTATGAAGATTACCAGTAGGCAATCAGGGAATTTATTTATACATATAGTGATGATTTTGAGCACATTGCCACTTATTCTAAAGGCAGAAATCCTTTTTCCATTTCACAAGCCACTCAGGTACCACAGGAATCCATCCCTTTTGTAGCCAAAAAGCCCATATATCTGTGCACAGTTGAACCAGTTATTCTAGTTGTTTTTGAACAAGAGGCTACGGCACGAGAATAAGAAGGGAAGAAGGACAAGTAAAGCAGAGAAGTCATAACAGTAGCTGGAAGAATACAATTGGCCCGACATGGTTTAAAACCATGCTGGGAAAAGAAGCATGGAGTTCTTCTCCTTACCAGCATGGGTGAGGACAGCTTGGGAGAGAGACTGGGAGTACGGCGGCTGGTGGCGCAGAAGATTTGTTGCTTCCGACGCAGGTCGGAGTAGCCAGAAGAAGCAGCCGGTCTTGACGGGTTGTGGAAAGCCTGGGAACATAGTCCAGGGAAGCTCATGGTTCGAAGCACTGCCAGTGAAATGTTGAGAAGAGGCTGCTAAGGGAAGCCGGAGGCATGGTGGAAGCTGATGAGTGAACAAAGTGCTCCACAGACCCGCCGACAAGCTGCAGACCGACACATGAGACGGGATAGGCCCCGAAGCCAATGCTTTGAAGCGGTGACCCCTCTGAGAGGAACAGGGACACCGGGGTGCTTTGGAGCGGGTACCGTGTACCGAAGTGTGAGAGTTGGGGGAAGCCTAAACAAGATAATAGGGCCCTGGGGAACGTTGATTACATGGAAAAGGGTCAGGGACTAGAAGCCACATTATAAAATACACGTGGGAGAAAATGGTGTGGCAGAAAAGTCTGAAATGCAATGAATATTAAAAGAACTGGCAGGGCTGTATAGCAGGCTAAAACAGGTGTGTATAACGTGATCTACATAAAGAACATTCTGGAAGGAGAGTATACCAGGCAAAGCCAAGTGGTTGAAGTGCATTATACCAGGTGTTTTGTGAGTTAAAGAATCCCAAGGAAGACCCATATCCGAAGGATTCGAAACTAGAGTGAATGTGTAAAGAGAAGGAACCAGGCAGGAGATTATACCAGATGTTTGCGAGTCTGAGACTCGCACCCAAATTGTATCACAAAACTATATGAAAGAACCTGGCAGGGGAGTATAACAGGTGTTGTTGAGTGAATCAGAGAATCCCAACGAAGATTCATGCCCTTAGGATTTCTAAATTACATTTCATGTAAGAAGGACATGTGGAAGAGAGACATTTCCCCTGGAATAAGTTGCAACATCAAGATGTGGGGAGTTATCCTGAGCTACAAAGAAGGTGGTTATTATTTTGCACTTTTGTTTTGGTGGAAAGAAACCTGGGGATGTGAGTCATTCCCTGGAACTATTCATTTGAAACTTTTGTTGCAATTGCACCTTTTTGTTGAACTTGAACATTTGTGTTCTTTGCAAGTCAGAGACATTACCCTTAGCACTTTAGAGTTACTTTTACAGTGTAAGGACTAGGATAGGCTTTCGGACACAGGTCCTTTTTGCTTTGAACATCTTGACGCATGACAGGCCCTTAGTTTTGAGCGAGGCAGGCAAATACTTCCTAGATTAGGGACAGTGATGCTAGTCCAACCCCTTTATTATTTAATAAATGTTTATGCTAAACACCATGAGTCCTCTGTGTCCGCGTCTCATTTCTGGCTCTTCACAATATATGCAATCAAGTAGAAAATGGCTTCAATAGCCTTCACTGCATCTGGAAAAGGTTACTCTGTGGAAGGCCAGCATGGTTCAAAATAACACTGGCATAAAAACAGCTGTTTAACCTTTTCATTGTGGCTTGCTTGTGGCAGCATACAGCCATGCTTCATTTTCTATTAGCACATCAAGGTTATGGACCTACTCCCAGTCAATTCCAATTTTCAGAATGCAGTGGGTAGCTACTGGAATTGACTGCATACCAAGCAGACAGAGAGCAACATGAAGTGTTTCTCTGCAATCAAGCTACAGCAATAAAAGTTCCCAGCAAAATGTCTTTGAACAAGACACTCCCACACTAAAAACATACTAAATGAAAAGCTAAAACAGAGAACATTGCTTTCATTTTCATATGGAACATCATTAACTTTTAAATAACACCTAATGCATGGTCACGTTAAACATGTGCCTGTTCAACCCAGTTTACAATTAAAAGGCTTACTCATAGCCTAGCCTGTGACTTGTTATTTAAATAATAAATAATGAAAAACATATTTAATGTACTAACACATTTTGTATATTTACTTTATTCACTATTAAACAATTAAACTAACATTCTTTACACCACTACCACTCCAAAACCCATATTAGTATCCCCAACATGTGCTAATATTCTTACAAACCTTGGGATGGGTCATTATTGCTTGGGATAATTACCCTTCCCCCACATATGGCCCTCAGCTTCATCTAGGGCCATCACTTGGGGACACGTCATTATACTGCTGTAATTACCCATCCCTCGGTCTATACGGCCCTATTATAGTATTCCGCTACTCCAATGGTGCATTAACATATCACTGAACACATAATAGTTTGGGTCACAAAAGACTGTGGGGTCCAAGCACTGTAGGCTTCAACTGTGGCCAAGTGGCGTGCAGTCAATCAAGGATTTCTGAAGGAGCACCAAGATTCTAAACAACTCATGGATGAGCCGTCACAAGGTGGTGAGTGTTTTCAGTGGAGGGTCCTACATTTTCCTCAAATTAGCACGAGTGACCAGGCATTACGAGGGAGCCCAAAAGAATTAGGGGTGATTCGTGGAGGGATGAGGGGGGTTCCCCACGAGACCATTCTTTAAAATAATGTGCTGAAATTATTAATTATTTAAGCACACTTTTATTCAGAAAATGAGATGCAAACCCATACAATGTATAATTGTTTCTCTTGGGAAACATAAAAGTGCTAAAATTATCCAGTGAATTTCATTATTTATGAGCTGTCATGCCTGGGGAATATTTTGAGTGGAGGGGGGCCTAAATATTTCCTCAAATTAATCAAATTTAATAAAAGAATGAGCGACTGAGTGTAGCAAGTAAGCCTACAGTAATTAAAAAGGGCTCTGGGGTTTCCCAAAAGATCATAATTTTTTAGAAAAATGGGATAAAAAGCCATAAAATGTAAAATGGTTTCTCCAGGAAAACACGCAAAATATATGGTAAAATTCATGATTCATGGGTAGACATAAGTGGGGCTTAAAGATTTCCTCAAAGTCGCGTGAGCGACCGTGCGTAGTGAGGAAGCCCAGAATAAATAAGCAAGGATATTTTTTAAATAATGTGCTGAAATGATGCATTTTGCAGCACAATGTTTGACAAAAATGAGGTAAAAAGCTGCACAATTTACTGTTGGCTCTCTAGGGTAACACAAGAAGGAATCCATTGAATGCCAGGTCACCAGCAATACACTACATAGGAGCACTTTATACTATTTTTATGAGGCCGCAGCCGCAACCTATCTATACTAGTAATGGTCAGTGTAGACTGCATGCACGAGGCTGCTGCCACAATCTATTTATGCGAGTAATAGTATAAATCGCTTACATGAAGCTGCTGCCAAAACCTATCTATGCCAGTAGCTGTCAGTGTAGATTGCATGCACGAGGCTGCTGCCACAATCTATTTATGCAAGTAATAGTATAAATCGCTTACATGAAGCTGCTGCCAAAACCTATCTATGCCAGTAGCTGTCAGTGTAGATTGCATGCACGAGGCTGCTGCCACAATCTATTTATGCGAGTAATAGTATAAATCGCTTACATGAAGCTGCTGCCAAAACCTATCTATGCCAGTAACTGTCAGTGTAGATTGCATGCAGGAGGCTGCTGCCACAATCTATTTATGCGAGTAATAGTATAAATCGCTTACATGAAGCTGCTGCCAAAACCTATCTATGCCAGTAACTGTCAGTGTAGATTGCATGCACGAGGCTGCTGCCACAATCTATTTATGCGAGTAATAGTATAAATCGCTAACATGAAGCAGCTGCCAAAACCTATCTATGCCAGTAACTGTCAGTGTAGATTGCATGCAGGAGGCTGCTGCCACAATCTATTTATGCGAGTAATAGTATAAACCACTTACATGAAGCTGCTGCCAAAACCTATCTATGCCAGTAACTGTCAGTGTAGATTGCATGCACGAGGCTGCTGCTACAATCTATTTATGCGAGTAATAGTATAAATCACTTACATGAAGCTGCTGCCAAAACCTATCTATACTAGTAATGGTCAGTGTAGATTGCATGCAGGAGGCTGCTGCCACAATCTATTTATGCGAGTAATAGTATAAATCACTTACATGAAGCTGCTGCCAAAACCTATCTATGCCAGTAACTGTCAGTGTAGATTGCATGCAGGAGGCTGCTGCCACAATCTATTTATGCGAGTAATAGTATAAATCGCTTACATGAAGCTGCTGCCAAAACCTATCTATGCCAGTAACTGTTGTGTAGATTGCATGCAGGAGGCTGCTGCCACAATCTATTTATGCGAGTAATAGTATAAACCACTTACATGAAGCTGCTGCCAAAACCTATCTATGCCAGTAACTGTCAGTGTAGATTGCATGCACGAGGCTGCTGCTACAATCTATTTATGCGAGTAATAGTATAAACCACTTACATGAAGCTGCTGCCAAAACCTATCTATACTAGTAATGGTCAGTGTAGATTGCATGCAGGAGGCTGCTGCCACAATCTATTTATGCGAGTAATAGTATAAATCACTTACATGAAGCTGCTGCCAAAACCTATCTATGCCAGTAACTGTCAGTGTAGATTGCATGCAGGAGGCTGCTGCCACAATCTATTTATGCGAGTAATAGTATAAATCGCTTACATGAAGCTGCTGCCAAAACCTATCTATGCCAGTAACTGTTGTGTAGATTGCATGCACGAGGCTGCTGCCACAATCTATTTATGCGAATAATAGTATAAACCACTTACATGAAGCTGCTGCCAAAACCTATCTATGCCAGTAACTGTCAGTGTAGATTGCATGCACGAGGCTGCTGCTACAATCTATTTATGCGAGTAATAGTATAAACCACTTACATGAAGCTGCTGCCAAAACCTATCTATACTAGTAATGGTCAGTGTAGATTGCATGCAGGAGGCTGCTGCCACAATCTATTTATGCGAGTAATAGTATAAATCACTTACATGAAGCTGCTGCCAAAACCTATCTATGCCAGTAACTGTCAGTGTAGATTGCATGCAGGAGGCTGCTGCCACAATCTATTTATGCGAGTAATAGTATAAATCACTTACATGAAGCTGCTGCCAAAACCTATCTATGCCAGTAACTGTCAGTGTAGATTGCATGCAGGAGGCTGCTGCCACAATCTATTTATGCGAGTAATAGTATAAATCACTTACATGAAGCTGCTGCCAAAACCTATCTATGCCAGTAACTGTCAGTGTAGATTGCATGCAGGAGGCTGCTGCCACAATCTATTTATGCGAGTAATAGTATAAATCACTTACATGAAGCTGCTGCCAAAACCTATCTATGCCAGTAACTGTCAGTGTAGATTGCATGCAGGAGGCTGCTGCCACAATCTATTTATGCGAGTAATAGTATAAATCACTTACATGAAGCTGCTGCCAAAACCTATCTATGCCAGTAACTGTCAGTGTAGATTGCATGCAGGAGGCTGCTGCCACAATCTATTTATGCGAGTAATAGTATAAATCACTTACATGAAGCTGCTGCCAAAACCTATCTATGCCAGTAACTGTCAGTGTAGATTGCATGCAGGAGGCTGCTGCCACAATCTATTTATGCGAGTAATAGTATAAATCACTTACATGAAGCTGCTGCCAAAACCTATCTATGCCAGTAACTGTCAGTGTAGATTGCATGCAGGAGGCTGCTGCCACAATCTATTTATGCGAGTAATAGTATAAATCACTTACATGAAGCTGCTGCCAAAACCTATCTATGCCAGTAACTGTCAGTGTAGATTGCATGCAGGAGGCTGCTGCCACAATCTATTTATGCGAGTAATAGTATAAATCACTTACATGAAGCTGCTGCCAAAACCTATCTATGCCAGTAACTGTCAGTGTAGATTGCATGCAGGAGGCTGCTGCCACAATCTATTTATGCGAGTAATAGTATAAATCACTTACATGAAGCTGCTGCCAAAACCTATCTATGCCAGTAACTGTCAGTGTAGATTGCATGCAGGAGGCTGCTGCCACAATCTATTTATGCGAGTAATAGTATAAATCACTTACATGAAGCTGCTGCCAAAACCTATCTATGCCAGTAACTGTCAGTGTAGATTGCATGCAGGAGGCTGCTGCCACAATCTATTTATGCGAGTAATAGTATAAATCACTTACATGAAGCTGCTGCCAAAACCTATCTATGCCAGTAACTGTCAGTGTAGATTGCATGCAGGAGGCTGCTGCCACAATCTATTTATGCGAGTAATAGTATAAATCGCTTACATGAAGCTGCTGCCAAAACCTATCTATGCCAGTAACTGTTGTGTAGATTGCATGCACGAGGCTGCTGCCACAATCTATTTATGCGAGTAATAGTATAAACCACTTACATGAAGCTGCTGCCAAAACCTATCTATGGCAGTAATGGTCACTTTAAAATCATATACTTGAAGCATGGTCGCAGCTTCATGCATGTGATTTAAAGTGACTATTACTGGCATAGATGGGACCACCTACGGTGACTTTAAATCACATGCGCGAAGGCTGACGTGGCTCATCTATGTGAGTTAAAGTGACCATTACTATCATAGAGAGGTTGTGGCATCAGCTCCTGCAAGTTGGTCACAACCTATCTATGCCAGTAATGGTCACCGTAAATCACATGCATGAATCTGCTGACACACAACCTATCTATGCCAACAGTCTGCGCAAGGGATTTACAGTGAACAGCAATGTATGGTTGTTCACTGTACATCCCTTGCAGAGATGATACAAACACAAGCACACACACTCACAGGCAGACGCACTCTGATCCCAACAAACCCATAATACATACCAACAGACATAAAGACAGCTACACACAGCTACTGAGTCACTCAACTAGCCTTGCGTGCGCGCGCGCACACACACACCATTACATTCAAACAGACATGTAAACATACATTGCATACACATAACACAAATCACAAAACACACATACTTACCTGAGGTCTTTTCTTAAGGAGAGCATGGGCATGGCCAGGCAGCACACTGGAGAAATACAGCACGCGGCACCGGTGCACCCCTGAAACACTGCAGTTCTTTTGTTTCCAATATCAGGGCTGTCACTCAGTATGTGACTGGCCACATATGAAAAAAGTAAAAAAAGAACCTGGCAGAGGAGCTCTGCGCTACATATGTCTGCACACCACTCACAGGCTTTTTTCTTTTTTTTTTAATATTAGGGCTGACGCTCAGTCCCTGCTCGCCCTGACTGAGCACCAGCCCTGCAGGAAGCATGGGGGCACCTCGTGCACTATGGAGTAGCAAGAAGCAGCGACTGACCCCCCCCCCTGCCTCACTCCCCTCCCACCAGCTCTGCCCGAGTCACAGAGCACGCAGAATGTGAACATGTATTGTGTCCTGAGGCAGCGTCCCGAGACAGAGGGGCAGCCAGTTGCTGAGGCCTGGCAGGGCTGGTTGGTGGCAACCTGGGTTATATATAGTGGCATTCAGTGTCAGCATTGCCGATGTGCGAGTGGCAGTGTCGCTTTATGCAACTGGGCCGGTGGGAATGGTGGCGGGAATGGTCAAGATTTGTGAACCTAAATGGTTATTGCTTGTTTACAGGGGCTCGCTTGTTTGCATCCTATCTGGAACTGAGTAGGACATATTATCGGCCTCATTACAAGTTTGGTGTTGGGGGGAAAAGGGGTCGTAATTGCGTTACAGCCACTCTTCCTGCACTGCCAAGTTATAATTATTAGCGGATTGACCTGCGGTAGAATTACTGCATGGAAATTCCACCTATTTTCAGAGGAAAAGTGGCAGATTCGCCACCAGCTTGTTGCAGGACTTTAACTCAAAATAATCGGTGGATTTACCGCACAGTATTTCCACCGGTGGTAAATCTGTCAAAAATCTCCACGTAGTCTTATGGACTCAAAAAATGGGGAATTACCACCGTTTGTAATCTGTGGTAACTCCACGGGAGCAAGTGGCGGTAATGGTATTTGAGTTTGGTGGTACAATATATTTCTATCTGTTTTTGAATGCTAAGGTTGTAGTGTGGCCCCTGTAGTAGTGCATTGGAGAGTGGCAAACCTTTCAAGGACTTATAATACTTGAAGAACTACAAGGAACTTTGAAGCCTCGATTATTTTAGGGAGAATCTAGGACTACACTGCGAATGTCAGTGGACAGGTTCCGGGTTCCACACCCTAGGTTGACATTATGTACAACAACAAAGCACTCTTTTGCTAATCCGGGCTCCCTCTCCATAACTTATTTCCGATTTGCTGACACTATATAAATATATATATAATTCTCAAAGGATGTCTGCGCATGCAAACAGCTTCACTGGAGGGACTGGGTCAAATCTGCTGGACAGCCTGAGCCAGTCCCTCCATATCTAAAATTCTGGAGGTGGGAGAAAAAACATTACCTCTGGAAACAAGAAGCACGATGGCCCTAGACCCAACAGAGTGACAGATGTCCTATTCTTTTTCCCCCCTCAATCCTGACACTCTTTCAGTGAGTATATATTTTTCACATTTACAGAAACTTGAACGTTAGGGTGCATATTGGGACAAACTAAATGAGCATCAGGTACCAAATGAGCAGTAGGCATTATATACTTAGTGATGCAAACACGAAGCCCATTTTATCACAGAGAATTAAAAAATAAGAAAGATCTATGGTCATTCTTATAATCTTATGCACTCAAAATGGTCTTGGATTTTATGCAAAGCAGACATGCTCCCTCGTTGATATATGTCTGGCATATGGATGTGTGCATATTTATTTATTTTGATATTTGTATAGTGCACCGAACCCAGAGGCAACTGGGCGCTGTTCTTGGCAGTAGTGAAACAGAAATTACATGATTCCATATATACATAGAATAGTACAATACATTTGACATCTTAGGGTACAATTTACATTCAGGTTGTTCATAAAGTTGGGGTAGTTGTGAGAGGCTTACTTTAGGAGATCTTGTGTGAATAGCCAGGTTTTCACATTTTTGCAGAAGGTCCAGAAGGTGGATTCCGACCTTAATGAGGCAGGCAAGGCGTTCCAGTGTTTGGCGGCTACCACTGGGAAACTGTTGCCCCTGGCTTTCTGTAGCTTAAATCTGGGGATGGAGAGTAGGTGAGAGTATGATGAGCGCATGGGTCTGTTGGATTGGTTCATGGTAAATGTATTGGCTAAATATTTGGGGACTGATTAGAGTTCAGACGCACAGTCTTTCATGAACGAAGCTGGGCAGATGTCGCCTTAGCATCTTGAGGACTTGAGGCTAGTGATACATTTCTGGGCTTCAGTTTTAGAGACTGGGGTGAAATAAAATTGCGTGACCATTTGTTGACTACTATAGCTAGGGGTCTGTTGAGATTGGGATGGTTTTATGTTGATTTTTTTATTTCGATTTTAGACTGAAGAAGGGCTATTTTATCAAGGAGGGCTTTTTGAATGTTGTGTTTTTGATGCAAGCTTCTTGTGGTGGCACTGGCGATTCGAGTTCTCAAGAATGTTGAAGATTTCCTTGGTCCCTGAATTAGCATTAGCCATTCTCTCATTGTACGTGGTGCTTTTAGTTGGGAGGATAGCTTGTTTGTAGTTTTCGGAACCCACGGAAAAGGTTGCTTTGTTCAGTTCGGTCGGGTATGTTTTTCAATTGGTCTCAGCAGTTCTCTTGGTGCTACGCATTGTTTTGAGATTAGGAGTGTACCATGAATTTAGGGGGGCTCAGGGTTTAGCTTTGCGCATAGTTAGGGGTGTTACTTTGTTGATAGATGTTAGGAGGTTTTGATTGTATAGCTCTTCCATGTTGGTAGGGTCATTGGTGAGGAGGTCTTGGTATGCAGTGATAGGGTGTAGCAGGGGAAGGAGTTTTTCTTCTGTGATGTTGCGTGAATTTCTGGATAGAGCAGCTTGTGCAATAGCAAGGGGAATGTCTGCCACAGAATTCTTAGGGATGCTGAATGTGATGACGTGATGGTCAGACCAAGGGCATTGGGATTTAGAGAGTATATTCGTGTTGCAATTGAGGTCCGCCAACAAGTCAAGGGTTCGACCGATGATATGTTTACGGTTGTTGAGGCAGCGTGTGAAGCCTAATGCAGTGAGTGCTAGGGCATTATCGTCTGTAGGGTCATTGAGACCCAAGTTTAAGTCTCCCAATAGTATGGTTTGAGAGCCAGGCTTGGTATTCGTTGAGAGGAGTTGTGCAACATCATTTTCAAATGAAGATAATGGACCAGGAGGTCTGTAAATAAGATGCGCGTTTAGAGTGGCCGACGAAGATGGAGTGTAGTTCACCTGAGTGGAATGAGTGGTTAGGTATTTCCCTGATAGCGAGTTGGTTCTTAGCAATAAATGCTACTCCACCTCCTTTGGCTGTTAGTCTATCGGTCCCATAGATAGTGCAGCTTTCTGGGAAGGCGAGCAAGATTGCCGGGCCTGGAGCCGCATGGAGCTTGGTTCCGGTAATGGCTAGGAGGTCAAGTTTATTAGTGGAGATATATTGGTGATGTTCGGTGGGGGATTGTGTAAGCCACAGCAGATGCTTACAATGGCAAAAACTGGCTTTTGGGGGCAAATACTGCCACATTGCCATCACGGTATGATCTTACAGTGGCAGATACTGATATTTTGAGGCAAGGCCTCAAGTTATGTTTTCATAGGAGCAAATACTGACATATTGGACCAAAGCCATCACTGGTGTGTTCTTACAGGGGAAGATTATGGCATATTAGAGCAAAGCTATCACTGGTGTTATCTTACAGGGGTAAATACTGGTTTGCTGGTGTAAAGCCATAGAGGTGTGAATATTGGCATGATGGGGCCAGGTAGTTCAACTGAGTGAAATGAGTGGTTAGGTATTTCCCTGATGGTGAGATGGTTCTCAGCAATAAATGCTACTCCACCTCCTTTGGCTATTAGTCTATCGGTCCTATAGATAGTATAGCTTTCTGGGACGGCGAGCGAGAGTGCCGGGCCTGCAGCTGCATGGAGCCAGGTTTCGTAATGGCTAGGAGGTCAAGTTTATTAGTGGACATATGGGTGGAGATGGTCAGTGGGGGATTGTGTAAGCCACAACAGATGCTTACAATGGCAACAACTGCCTTTTTGGGCAGTTCTTACAGGGGCAAATACTGGCACTTTGGCGCTCAGCCATCACAGGTGTGATCTTACAGTGGCAATGCTGGTATTTTGAGGCAAAGCCTCAAGTTATGTTTTCATAGGAGCAAATACTGGCATGTTGGAATAAAGTCATAACTGGTTGGTTCTTACAGGGGCAACCTATGGAATGTTGGAGCAAAGCCATCATTGGTGTTTTCTTACAAGGGGTAAATACTGGTATGCTGGTGCAAAGCCATACAGGTGTGAATATTTGCATGACGGGGCCCGGTCATCACAAATGGGTTCTTACTGAGATAAATACTGGGATGCTGGGGCAAATCCATGACATGTATGTTCTTACATAGAATGAGGGGGCATAGCCTTCACTGGTGTGTTCTTAAAAGGCAAAATACTGCCACGTTGGGGCAAATCCATATAGGTGTTTTTCTAACAGGGGAAAATACTTACATGTTGGGGGAAAAGCCATCACAGGTGGGTTTTTGCAGGGTCAAATACTGGCATTTTTTAGACAAAGCTATCAGAGGGGTGTTCTTGTTAAAAGAGAAAATATGGGCATGTTGGTAATATATGCATTGTTTAAGCAAAGCCATCACAGGTGTGCTTTTATTGGAGCACAGCCATCATGAGTGTGCTCTGACAAGTGCAACATCAGCATCTTTTTCTGTCGATACTGCAGTTTTCGAAATTAAGAGGAGCTGGGAGCTATTGAGCTCTGGCTTCTAGCCTAGGAGAGTCTGGGTAGCTTAAAACCAACAGCTACCAGGAGCCACATTTGGCTCCCCAGACCAATTGGTACCTTACAAACATGCCTATGTGACATCAAGCATGCATATTGGGGAATGCTTATAAAGAACAATTTGGGCACACCTAGTATACATTTAAATGAATCATACAAAATGGACACAAAGTGAATGTGTGCATCTCATTTGGAATAAGATTTGAGGTGCGCTGGGTACTCGCTCCTGGTTCTTTCGCAGTAGCTCGTGCGTACTGCATGAAGCCTGATACCCTTGAGCTGGTTTTCGAATCTTAATTTCGAACCCTATACTGTACATGTTCTAATGGCTGAGCATCTAGTTCCTGCACATGTACACTTTCGTATAAATGACCTCTTTGTATTTTGCCTCGTTATTTCACTCTGATGTAGCCACTGTATGATGTGGCTCCCTATCAATGACCTAACATAATAATTAAGAAGATAGGCATAACAACTCAGACTTACCTTTCAATTACTTAAGCAATAAACCCTGAGCCGCTGTGGCATTGCTGAGTCAGGTAATGCCCCGGGGCCCATAGTTATAGGCCCAAGCAAAGCGAGGCCCTTAACGAAGGCCCCAGGGCATTACCTGCCTCGGTAATGCCACAGTGGCGAGAGGTTTATTGCTATTAGTACCCCGGCCTGCAAGACCGGGGTACTAATAGCATTTTTGCGGTTCCGAAACGCTGCAGCGTTTCCCTACCAAGCATGTTTTTTTCCAACTATACAGTCTCTCTTGTCTTTAGAGTCCTCAACCCTCTTATACTCTCTTTTGGGTGAGAGTCCCAGACCCGTGACGGTTCACTCATGCCAAGGATATGTCCAGCTTGGTTCACTCTCCTGCCAAGTGCATGTCCTCTCATGGACTGTCTTTGTATCTGTCTGGTTCCCAGACACTCTTGTTCTTCGGTTTTCATATAGGTGCGGGTCCCAGACTTGTAATGTTCTGTTGCAATGACTAGGTTTACTCTCCTTCCAAGCAGGTGCTCCTTTCGGTAGCATATCTGCTTTATTCAGAGTCACAGATACTCTTTCTCTCACATTCTAAAGTGGGTGCGGGTCGTAGACTCACACTGTATGGGTGCAATAGCTTGGTTTACTCTCCTGGCGGCTAAGCATATGCTCCCTTCCGCACTCTCTCATCTTCTCTGAGTGTCCCAGAACCTCTCACTCTCTTGTCTATTTACGGGTGCAGGTCCCAGACTCGCACAGTATAGGTACAATAGCTTGGTTTACTCTCCTGCCAAGCACATGCTACCTTCTGCACCCTATCGACTTCTCTCAGGGTCCCAGGCCCTCTCACTCTTTTGTTCCAGTTGCACCCCGACACCAAACGGACATTCAGCCCCTTCAACTCTACCCACGTACCTGTCTCTCTGTTACGTGTCTTCCCGGAGCGGTGCTTCCTTCTGAGGCTCCGGCAGTGTTCGGTTGTGTGCTTCGTTTGGCAGCACCCCCTGCCGATCAGTTTCCCTTAGTTTTCTCATTGGTGGCCAGTCTCTGCTACCTTCCCGGGACAGAGCTTTGCTTCCCGGCAGCTTCCCAGGCTTTGAAACACCCAGAGGTTCATTCGGGCAGTTCACAAAGGAGTTCCTCTTTGTCTGCTTTCTCACTCCCGCTCAACTCTGTTGACTGTTCCCTCCATCTTGTTTTCCCTCTACCTTTTTGTATCTCTGGGCCAATTCTCTGGAGTAATCACCATACTGCTGGTCCTCTTCTTCATCACAGTAGTGATGGTAGAGCTACATTTGATCTTTCCATGATTGTTAGTCAGCTCTATCATATTGAAACTCTTGTGTATAGGCGCGTCATATCATATTATATTAAGTGGTTTGGTCTTACAATACCAGATATTAATACTGCCTAGGGAAAGTGAGGGAGAACTTGATTTGGGGAGGGAGGGCCTACTAAGGTGCTGGGATACCTCGCTTTCTGGGAATGGTCATCCCTAATTGCATAAGGGGCTTTCTCTCCCATGTAATACTTCCCCGATGCCCAACCTCCAGGGGGGCTATTGTACTGTGGATGCACCACCCTAGCCCCATGGGAAAGGTCTCCCCCCCAGGGGAGTAGGGACGAAATCCACAGATTCCTCACAGTACCCAATGCCCAGAAGCAGCGGTTAAGTCTTGTGCATTGAAGGCAGCCCCTGTAGGCTCACTCCAGAAAAATTAGAACCCGCTAGAGAAAAAGGCCCGAGACACTGCTTGCAAGGATAACAAGTTTTTATTCCTACACAAAAGAAATGCATCAGCAAACTCTGATGCCACCAATCATTCTGCCATATTAAGGATGTGCAGTAAGCTAAAAAGGGTGCTTGCGTCATCTATGTCATCATTACATAGAGTGAAAACCTACAAGGCTGCTTGGCAAGACCCTATAGATGGGTGGTCCACTCCATAGGGGATGCTAGGCCATTGGTCCCAGCCTTCTTGTCCAGCTTTATCCATGTGAGTGCTGCTGGACTCATCATCCGCAGTAAAACAGGGCCTAATAAGCAAGGAGTTACTTTAAAAACAATGCTACACTAGCACTGTAACAGTGCATCTGGCAGACACAGATATGGAGCCAAGGGGAGTGCCGAGGTCATACTAACGTGCATACTTCACTCATTCCCAGATGCACCAGCAACCTCCCAATGTCTTCCACCCTCATTTTGGGCTATACGTTCATCCCTTCCGGCACCACGCAGCACAAATCATGTGACTCAAATGTGAAGGCAAAATAGCTCTGCTTTCTGATCTTTTTGATCGATCGGGGGTCTTACAGCTTTATGGTCGGTGGTTTTGGGCTGGTTGGCACCGTGGTATGTGGAGGTCTTGGGATCAAAGTATAGGAGGGCTGTAGCTCTGATGCAGAAGGGGGTGTTGGGGCTGATGGGCCATGCTATCTGTATTATGGGGTGGTAACTGCCAAGAGGTGCTCTGCCCCCTTCCTGTGGCTTTGCAGAGCACATTCTTCCCAGGGCACGAAGGCCTGCAGCCTCTAAGACAATGATAGGCTTGTAACTCCCTGAAGCTAATTCGTGATGTGGTTTATGTCTGTACTAATAATGCATGCCTAATGCTCACATGTTTGGTGCATTTGCTGTGCTTGGGCCTATGTTATAAAATGGCTGCCAATAACTAAGACAGCGTGTACACTTCCCTCTACTATACAGCTCCTAATGCATGCACTACGCAATCATGCACTCTCCTGTGGGCATACCCCCCTGCTCTCTTGAAGTGCAGTCTATCATTTGTTTCTCATTCAGAATTGCCTAGGAGGGTGGGAATACCCTCTCTCTCTCAGCTTTCAAATATGGAAAACCTGCTCCAGATCAAGCATACTCCTCAGGGGTGCAAGTCATATGTATACATCCTCCATCCCCAGCTAAATCAACCCAATTTTCTGTATAGTTCTCAGGATTTCGTGGGGGTTTAGTAATAGTGCCATGGGGGTATAAACTCTGCTCAAGTCGGACCATGCAGATTATTTGGGTCATCTGGTGGTGGATAACCCAATTGAGACCATAATTATAACATTACTAGGTACTGCCTTGGCACAGCATCTGATGCCTAGATGGCAGGTCAGAAGATGACCAACACAAACACAATCACAGGTACACTATTGCTCCCATCCAGGACGGGGCCCAGCAGAAAATACTATCAAACCAGTCCTCACTTTATATTCTAGCTTCTTTTTTCATGCACACTCCCAGGGTGTGTGTGAGAGGAGTCGTTCTCTGCATCATTAAGAGGCACGAACGTAAAACATAAATCTCCAATCTTTTTGCACACACCTCCTTCCATTAGCGTGAGGTCAAGAATGTAGCAGTTCTGCATTCTCATCAATCCTACGGCCCACATGGGGTGATAAATGGTGGTCCTTGCAGGACTGTGTATGCAAACTGAAAAGTGCCAATGGCAAGCAGTGCACCCAGTTCTTTTTTTTTCTTTTTGTATAAGTTGTATTTATTTGCATTTCTTAAACATTAACATTGGGACTCCCAACATTGTCCCTCCTCCCTTTCCACCCTCCCTCCCCCTCCCTTTTCTTCCCCCCACTGGCTATTGTTTTGAAAAAATAAGCAATAATAGAGCATTCTTATTCCCTCAGAGTCCTTCTAGCTTATGTAAACATGTCCAATATTCTTATTTTGTGTGGGCACTACTGTAGCATATAGTCACTTTGTAAATATTCTAGCACCATCCCCCAGTCTGTTGTAAATTTTTGTCGGGCCCCTTGAATGTTGTAAGTTATGCGTTCCATTGCTATGTATTGCCATACCCTCTCCAGCCATGCTAGGTTGGATGGAGGTATCTTCTGTTTCCCTTTTTGGGCTATGGCTAGCCATGCGGCCGTTAGAAGACCCATAAAGTTTTTCTTTTGCGTTTTTGTCATTGTTCTATCCCTGGCATCCCACATACCGCACATCCAGACCTCTTCTCCTAGGTTTTCTGCTCCCTTAAACATTTCCTGCATTTGGGCTCTTACCTCCGTCCAGAAGCCCTGGAGTTTTGGGCAGTCCCACCATATGTGTCTCCAGTTACCTTCTGCTTCACATCCTCTCCAGCATTGGATTTGCGTGGTGTTGAACATTTTGTGCAGTCTTTCCAGTGTGTAGTGCCACTGTATCATTATTTTTGTCCATGCTTCTCTAGTCTGGATCGCCCGTGTCCATTTGGGTATTATTTGCCATACATATGTCCATTGTTCTTTCGAGATCTCCTTTCCCAGTATTTGTTCCCATTTCTTCATATGTTGCCAATTCGTCTCTTCCTCTTGGGTATTTAAAAATGTGTACATAGTTGAGACAAATTTCCTATCTCCAGGTTGTGACAGGATGTAAAATTCGAATGGGGTTAGCGCTATAGTTATTGCCTGTGTTATTTTTGGGGATGATAGCCAATGGTGAAGTTGTTCGTACTTATATTTATCTATTTCGGTGAGACAGAGGAGTTCTCAGCATTCTGTGAACGTTCTGATTTGTTGGTCTTCAAACATGTCCCCTACTTTTGTGCACTCCGCTTTTATCCTTTTTTGATATGCCCCTTTTTCTATGCCCGGTTGGAATTCGGGGTTCTCGAACAGAGGAATGAAGGGAGCCGGATCCATTGTCAATGTTCCGTTTTTTGTAGCCCTGTTCCAAATTCCTAGTTTTGTGCTCATGATCTCGCTAATGCGAACATTTGGGTGTCTATATTCTGGGTTTAGCCATAACAGATGTCCTAGGTTTTTCGTAGCCA
Source organism: Ambystoma mexicanum (assembly GCF_040938575.1). NCBI lineage: Eukaryota > Metazoa > Chordata > Amphibia > Caudata > Ambystomatidae > Ambystoma > Ambystoma mexicanum. Next base: position 1,036,877,653 of record NC_090926.1, on the reverse strand, counting down.
CTGCCCTGTCTTGTGCTTCCCATAGCATCTCGGATCTGTTTTGGATCCATTCTCTTATAACACACATCTGGGCCGCCTCATAATATTTCCTAAAGTGTGGTAGTGCCATGCCTCCCGTTGCCTTTGGGGCTGTGAGTGCATTATTGGAGAGTCTTGGGGTTTTGTTTTGCCATATATATTTGGATATCATCTTGGATAGTGCTTTGAAAAAGGAGGGTGGGACCCGTATGGGGAGAGCCTGGAAGTGGTACAGTAGCCTTGGCAGTATCGTCATCTTTATGACTGTAATTCTGCCCCACCATGTTATTGAGAGTGGGTTCCATCTTTCCAAGTCTTTTCTCACTTGTTCTAGGAGGGTGGGGTAGTTCCCTGCATACAGGCCTTTCATTGCATCGGTCAGTGTGACGCCCAGGTACTTCACCCCTTCTTTCGTCGTTCGCAGGTGGAGTTCTCTTGCTTGCTTGTGAATTACTTGTTCATCTCCCTGCAGAGCCATAATCTCTGACTTTTGTTTGTTGATCTTCAATCCGGAAATCGTTCCATATTCATCAATTGTTTGTATAGACGGAGTAGTGTTTCCACCGGGTCCGCCAGGGCCACCATCATGTCATCTGCGTATGCTTCTGTTTTATGGGAGATACCTCCCATCGTTATGCCTTTGATGTCGGGTGTTTCTCTAATTTTCATCAGTAGTGGTTCTAGGAATATTGCGTATAGTAACGGGGAGAAGGGGCATCCCTGTTTTGTGCCCCTTTCTATCTTGAACGTGTTTGAAAGTTCTCCATTCACCGCTATTCTGGCCGCGGGTGTATTGTAGTTGGCCCGTATCATTTTTATATACGTTTTGCCCAAGTCCATTGTCTCCAAGATTCGGAATAGTACAGACCACTCTACTCGGTCGAACGTTTTTTCCCACGTCTAGTGCCAGTATTGCTGCTGGAATTTTAGTGATTTCCACTTTCTCTAGCAGGTGGACGATCCGCCTTATGTTATCATGTGTCGCTCTGTTGGTGATAAATCCAGATTGGTCTTGGTGTATCAGTTTAGGGAGGAGTGGTGTGAGTGTAACATTTTCGTGTACAATTTGGCGTCCAAGTTTATCAGGGCTATTGGACGATACGAGCTCGGATTCTCTGGGTTTTTCCCTTTTTTATGGAAGACCAATGTTTTTGCTTCGTTCATGGTATTAGTGATGTTAGCTGTGTCTTTGAAGGTGTTATATAGATTTGTTTGGATCGGAGTGAGTGTTTCGGCATAGGTTTTGTAAAATGCTGCTGTATAGCCGTCCGGCCCCAGGGCTTTGTTTTACGGGAGTTCTCTAATTGTGTTGGTAACTTCTTCCATCTTAATTGGTTCATCCAGCAGCGGTTTCTCCTCTAGTGATATTCTTGGGAGCGGTAACTCCTTCAGATAGCTCGCTTGGTCCTCTGATTTTGGTTTTTCTGTTGTATATAGATTTTGGTAGTATTCTTAAAATATTTTTAATGTCTTTCGACTGCGTTTTTCTCTGATCGTTCCCATCTCTCAGAGCCTTCACCATCTGGCTTTGTTGTTTGCCTTTTATTTGTCTTGCCAGGAGTTTGTCCGCTTTGTTTGCTTTCATTGCATACCAGTGTTTCAGATGTAGTAGTTGGTTCTCTGCTCTTTTCGTTGAAATGGCTTCTAGCTGCCCCTGAACATGTCTGTAGGCTCTCTTCAATTTTAGGGAGTGGTTGTTTGACATTCCCTCTCTTATTTTCGCTAAATTTTCTTCCAGTTCTTCTTCCCATTTTCGGGATGGTCTGTCCTTCTGTTCCTTGAGTGCAATCATCTGTCCCCGCATTACTGCCTTGAATGCTTCCCATACTGTGGATTTTGTTACTTCTGGCGTGTTGTTTCACTGGAAATAGTCTGTTATTTGTTTTCTGATCGTCTCTCGCATTACTGAATCTTGTATGACTTCTCGTGGTAGCGTCCATAAGCCTGTTTGTTTGCGAAATGTGGGGAATGTTAGCATCAGAGGTGCATAGTCTGATAGTGATATGGGGCCCTTCTTTACCTCCTGTATCTCCCCAACCAGGCTCGCCGAGGCCCACATATAGTCGATCCTTGAGCTTGGGTCATGTGCATGGGAGTGATATGTATAGCCGGGGGTCGTGCCCCTGGTTCGCCGCCATACATCTTCCAGCGCCAAATTCCCCATGGCATTCTTCGGCGATGGCTTTGGGATTCCCTGGTGTGAGAGTTTTGGATTTGATGGATCTTCTCTGGGGTCCCATGCTAGATTGAAGTCTCCAGCTAGTATAATCTCACCTTTTGTAAAGTTGTCCAATTTTTTCAGCGTGTCCTTTATGAACCCATCCTGGCCCGTGTTTGGAGCGTAGAGTGTTGAGAGTGTCAGCCGGTGGGTTTCAATCTGGACTTTTACAAACAGGAATCTTCCTTGTTTGTCTGCTTGTGTTTCTTGAATTTGCACGTTGAGGGAGTTTGCAAATGCTGTTAGGACCCCCTTTTTTTTCTCCCCATCATTGGCTTGTATTATCTGATTGTAACCTTTCAGGCGGAGTTTCCCTCTTATCTTCTTCATTATATGCGTCTCTTGGAGCATTATTAGGTCACATTTTTCTTTGCGTAGATAGTGTTCCACTTTTTTCCTCTTCACTGGGGAGTTTAATCCTCTAATGTTATAAGTTAGTATTTTCAGCCCCATTGTGCTACGTGTGGTTCATTTCCTTTGTGGCTCTGTCGGGTAGATACTTTGTAGTAACAGTCTGTGCCAGTGGTTTCCACTTGTCCCTTTTGTAACTGTCCCTTAGCTTCCCCAACTTTCTCACCGTTCTTAATTCCCCAACTTCCCCCTAGCCCACCCCATCCCTCTCCCGTAACTTCCCTGAGGAGGGCTCTGGGCCCTATGATCGCTTGGGCGTATCGCCCTACGCGACATGGCCTCTTCGACTCAGGTGTAACTATGGCGCGGGGAGTCCTAAACCCCGCTTAGTCGCTCTTGAGATTCCCAGATGGTCCCAGCTAACCGCCTCTGCATGACTGCATGCGGTCATTCCTTATCTTTGGTGTTATGTCGGAGTTAGGTGGTCTCCATATTCTTGTTCTTCCGACTGAGACTGACGTACCTCATTTTGTATCATGAGGTTTCAGGGGGTGTCTTGGTTTTGGGTTTATTGTGTCCCATCCTCTTGGGGCTCTTCTCCCTGGTATCCGCTCTCCCCCTCTGGCTTGTATTCCATCCCTTTCTTGCATATTCAAGATTCGTTCTCCTTCCTCGCATGGGGTCACTCTCTGTTGTTTGCCCTCCCAGATGAAGAGCTTGCCTCAAATCTCTGTCTGTTTCTCTATTGGAACTCACTGTGCCATATCCGTGCTCTCTGCTTGCCTGCCCTCGCCCCCTGTCGTCTCGACATGCACATAGCTTATAGCTGTACTATCCAATCTAAATAAAATGTCTCCCACCCTCCATTCATCTAGTCCGTTCCCCTTCACCCTTCCCTCCCTCAGTGTTGTTCTCAGTCGTGTCAGCTCTACTCGCACCACTTCCAGCACCTCCTCTAACTCCTTCTGCCCCTTACAGTCTTGGGGTGGGGCAGTAATTGGGGTGGTGGTGGGGCAGTGGCTGTGGTGGGCACATAGGTTGGGTTAGTGTATCCCGTTGCTGAGTGAGCAGCTAATGGATATAATCCATACTATTACTGCTTGAGGGAGGGACTGATGTGGTCTTGAAATCTAGAAGCTAAGCAAATAGCCCAATAAAGGTACATCTGAAAGATCTCATGTTATTTTTTTTATAATCCAAGCAGTACAGCTTATACCTGCTATTTACGAATCTGCAAGCCTGTGAAAGCCAAGCACCATGTGAACAGTACAGCACTATTACCAGTATTAGTGGTGTTATTTGTATTATGACTCGTAATAGTATTAATATTATTATTATCAAAGTGGTCCATAAATATTGTCTTCTTCATTCATTGTGTTTCATCTTTTTCAGAATGGACCAGGAGACCTTGAAGGACGCTCCAAAGCCAGATCCCATGTCTCCTCCCTCCCATTGTGTGCGATGTTGCGACCCCCCGGTGTACCCCATATACCAGCCATTGCCGCAAATTAACATCACTATTTTAAAAGGTACAGTACTACAATATTTTCACAGTAGGACAATTACTCTAATGCAAGCAGGCAAAAGAGGGCCCCCCGCTCCTTGTGAATAGGAACTGTGGACTTGGACAAGGTTATACCTTCTGTATTGTTTATGTTGTCCCTCTGGGCTTGCAGGGAACAATGTCCCATGTAAATTGAAACAGTAAGAAAAAAACCTCCAAGCTACCAGAGCATCACTGCCTTATGTTGGCTTTAGGGGGTACTAGAATGATAACCCTCAGGGCTAGGACAGAGTGATAGCCCTGTCGAAGAAAGCAAAACGATGGTAAGCATAGTCGCTTTGACTGAACAATTCATCCTGCTTATGGGAACTCGAAGTGAGAGGGGTCAGAAATGCTACACGGACGCAAAGGAATAGTTTTCTCACAAGTTGCCATTTTATTAAATAAAAAGCGGTGAGACAAATGCCTATCTTTCCCTAACCTAACAAGAATATCCCTGCCTAACAAACTAAGACTAAAGAAAAATGACCTAGTGCCCAAAAAGTCTCTGACCCTGACACTAATTTACACAACACAATTATACAAGGAATGGTAGGCTGTTTTCAGTTTCACAAAATAGCATATCAATTCAAACTCAAAAGTTTTAGATAGTGCTCCTTGTGACCAGGGTTGGGCTCCCTTCCCCTGGATCAATTCAGGAACACCTTAAGCAAAGTTCAGATTCAAGAAAGTTTTGTGCAATAACTCAGTTCCATCCATTGTACCACAAAAGGTATTTTCCATTCAAATTATCCTTTCACTTGACAACGTGAATATCTCTTATACAAAGGCTTGTTCATAAATCAACACAACTGTTATTTTTCACAGTCTCCTTGGCAAAGCAAAGGTCTCCCCCTCAAAACACAAATTCATAAACCGAGACACTTATTCTCTTCCCAACGGCCAAGCAATTAGAGCACATCCTACATCTTCTTCAAAGAAACACTTTAGTCAGGATAGTTTGGAATTCACTTTCTGTTATGCAACAGTTTATCAATACAAGGTGATGAAATTAACAAGTTCTTTTTCAATACACCTTTTACCACAACCACAGTATTTTTAATCATCTTCTTTTCTGGTAGACTCTCCTGCCGGGACTAACTACTATTGTTGTTTCCTGGCTTACTTGCCTGCCAAGATAAAAACTCCTACTACTGCTAGAATTATATTCAGTGTTAATGTTTGTTCCAAAACGCTCCACACCAGGATCCTAAGTGAAGAGGTTTAAACAGTAACTGCTTATCTTTATAGTCTCTTTATTTCTGTGTTATTCTTTTATTGCCTTTAAGCTGTAGGCAATGCAGGTTACAGTTTTCTCCCCATTGGTATCTCATATAAGGAGGACTGTGCTTCTGCAGTGTTTGTACTCTTATGCAACCTCTTAGCTGTTGGCAATGCGGGTTACAATTATCTCCCAATTGGTATCCCTTATCAGGAGAGTTGTGCCCTGGATGCCCTTGTAGTACTCCTCTGCAATCTTGGCAATGCTGGCTACAATTATTTCCCAATTGGTATCCCTTATTAGGAGAGTTGCACCCTTGCTGCCTTGAAATCACTCTTCTGCTGCTTTGGCAATGAGGGTTACAGTTATCTCCCAATTGGCATCCTTTATTAGGAGAGTTGACTCCAGGCTGCCTTGTTTCATTTACTCAGTATTCAAAATCATCAGTTCTGCTTAGTGGTCTTTTTCAGAGCGCTTCAGGGTTACCTGCTTCAGACCAACTGGCCAGTTTTTCTTTGCGTCTCCTTCTGACTCGCGGGTGCTTCTGCAGATCTCCTCTGATATCTCTACGCTTTTGCCAGCTCCGGTCTGACTGCCACTGTGTGCGCAGTCCTTCTGGTGAGCTATGGCAGCTCTGTTTGATCTTTAGTTCACTTTCTTTACCGGAGCGGTTCACAGAGTGTCTGGAGCTCATCTCCCACACAGTGTAGCTGTCCTCGCAGCTGCTTCGAGCAGCAAATTCTCTGCATAACCACGCTTCTTCTTCTGCGTTGGCTCCAGCTGGGGCTTCCTCTGCCTCCACAGCATCTCCTACATACTGTCCTGCTGCTGCTTCTGCTACACCATCAGCTTCTCCTTCTTCCCACACCTGAAACTCATTCCTATTTTTAAAGGTCCTGCTCAGGTGAATTCTATCACAACAACTAGACTGCTCATGCTGCTTCATCAACTCTGAGTCCCTCTTCCTCTTCCCAGTACCACAGGCATTATGGGACATGAAGACCAAAATGTTTTTGGTCTTGTTATGATTAGTTAATTTAAACTGATTTGTGGACTGAGAATTGTCAAGTTTATGGAAGATTGTTAAAAGAGTTGGTGGTTTACCTTTGGGTTTAGGACCTTTATATAAGGCAGAATCATAACTATTAGAGGTTCTGATATTTACTTCCTGATCCCCCAATGTACCAATATTAGACTGTTTAGCAGAGTCTTTATATTCTGTAGTGGGGTTGATATGTTTACTGTGTGCTAGTTACCACTCTATATTTTAAGAACATTAGATGTTCTGGTCCGGCAGCGGGGGTCCAAAAACTATAAACCCACCCACTGGTGTTTGAAATATAATGTACAAATTAATTGCGAATTGGAATGACACCTCGCGCTCAGGATTCAAATATTAAGGCTAATTGTTATGTATTGAACTGGTTTCTGCAAGGCACATTCTATTAATGTATACGTAGTACAGAAAAACACAAGTTAGGCTAAAAAAGCTATTTATTCTTTATGACTTAATAGCCATTCTGCACATCATATCCGATTGGATGATTTACTTTATTAATAGCCTCATGTAAATGTATTCCTTGAGAGAAGGTAGTTCATAGTTAATTGCTAGGTTACCTTCTCTTTATTCAAAAAGTTTTGACAAATCATGAGCTTCTACAATTTATTTTAGATGAGGGCAATAAAGAAGGTGATTTTAATCATTGTATCATTGTGAGTTCTTTCGGGTTTGGCTTTGTGTCAGACATTAGCTAATCTTCAATAATACAGGCTCTTTGGGGCTAACATAATGTATTTTCACTATTATTTCATGACATCAGAATCTTTTGATTAACACAGACAAATCCCGATACCATCAGCAGTCTATAATGCATGCACCGGAAGTGACGTGCAATGTTTACCAGTGACGTCACGCATCATGTGCGTGTGACGTCATTGCGTTTGGTCCGTAAGACGCGGTAGGACATTTTGAGATAAAGGGAGTCGCACAACACTGTCTGCTCTTTAAGGAAACTTTGCAGACGCATTATTGTGGTTTTGGTAGTTTTGGTATCTATCCCTGGTATTTGGAGCACTTGCACTAATTACAGGTATTGGTTTTGCTACTATTAGCAGATTTATGTTCCACATGATGCTGGGATTAGGTACGCTTCATGTTTTTAATGGTATTTAATATAGATTTAGACACAATTTTGAGTGTGTTACTGCAGTTAAACAGGGCAAATTATAATCAGTGCACAATCAAGTGCTTTTGATATATTTATCTGTTAATGGGAACTCGCATTGTTGGCTAATTTAAAGATATTTTTCTTAATGCTTAAGGCAGTCAATAGAATTCACGCATCCGATTTATTTTCAGACATCATGGAATACTGTAGATTGCATTAAGGCTGTTTTCGGATTTAAGAGCGAGTTTACTATTTAAAAATATTGGACACACCGGTAACTCAGGTATGTGTGTCATATGGTTGCAGTATACGATACAAGATACCAGTTTTTTATGTTTCAAATGTTGGTTAGTTTACCAATCCATAATGGTTACATTACAGACAAAGTGATACAGTGCAATTGGAAATGATTGCTTCGTATTGAACCAAATTGATTGAAAAATTCAGAAAAATATTTTTCATAGGACGAAATAGTCCCTCAGGTATGTTCATTTCTTGATTGTTAGTCTTATATGATAAATGGTTCTCAGCAGCCATTGTTAAATTGTTTGCATTTCATGAATACTGGCAACTATGTTTTTAGGTAATGGAAGCTTGCAAGTCAGCAATTGGGTAAGCTGGTTGAACTCCATATGGCCGCAAACATTTCTTTTCACCACTATTAGTGTAATTAACGCACGTGAGTTATGGTTTCCCCACTCTGGGTTTTACACAACAGAGTGGTTCTTTGGCAGGTTAATGTATTTAATGGAAATATACACCATATTAAGGATGCAATGCACATAGACTAACAGTGGCAAGTCAGTTTAGACTCCCATACATTTTTCTTTTTTTACATTTTCTCTCTTTCACTCAGAATTATTTATTTAATTGATACACAATTAATTTGGATGATCATATGTTATTAAGAAAAATTTGATTTTAAGATGTTTATATATATTTTTTCAAATTTGTTTCTCCCTTATTTCCTGACCAATCTGTTGCAAATCCCGCTCCAAACCTCGAATGTTGTATATTTGGTTCATTCAAATGTTTTGTGACATATTTCATCATACTTATTGATGGTTATTGGAATTAATATGTGGATTATACATGATAAATTCTGTTATTGTGATATGTACTATTTGGTTTTGCATAATGACATCGCACAGCCTTGAAAACGACCAGGTGGTCGAAACACATGTCGGCTGTACTTTGACATGGGATTAATTTGGCTATTTTAGCCTAACTTGTATTTTTCTGTACATCGCATACATTAATTGAATGTGCCTTGTAGAAACCAGTTCAATACATAACAATTAGCCTTAATATTTGTATCCTGAGCGCGAGTACCCATCCCAATTCTCAATTCATTTGTTCTTTATATTCTGTGCTTTGGGTACTTCTAGGAGAGAGAACCGTACATTGACAGCATGCCATCAGATATTTAGTTATTAGCAGCATCTCATCCTCAGAAGAGGATAAATGCTGTGTTTGTCCTAGCGGAGTCACCACTTCCCCTTGATAGCCATCTCCACCCATGTGTTCCACCCTCGTGTTACCTCCCCAGGGTTAGAATCCGGGAGCGGCTACCTTCCCCTGGCCACATGGGAGAAGACTTTAGGTTATGGTTTAGTGATGGCTCCATAGGATTCATCACAGAAGACATTAAGCATAGTTTGGCCAATGCTGTGACCTCCTCTGTAAATAGCATAAATTGCGTCTCCCTAGAGGCAAGGAGACAGGGATTCCAGTGTACATGGTAAATATTAGGCAATAAATGAGTAAACCTGTCTAGCAATAACACCTCTACAGAGGGACAGGAATGTGATATCCCTAGGACATAGGATAGAGGGGTCCCCTATGTAGTGCAAGCCAGAAAGGCATTAATCATTGGGGTTAGGACTGAATAATGATCCATTTGTAGGCCAGATAATATTCCACCTACCCCAGGTACAAATATACAGCAACACGCCCTCTACAGGGGAACACAAAGGCGGGCAGAACGATGCACCATGAAGAGGAGGGACGAGAAGGCAATACATCTAGTGAATATGACAGAGCAGAGGAATGAGAAGGCATAAAGCTCACCGACCAGGGCAGAGTGAGCCAAAATATAGCTAGAAAACTAGACAGTGATAATGCTAGGAAACAGCACAGAGAGAAGGCCATTGTACAAAAGGAACAAGAAGGTGGTCATCATAGGACATAGATAAAGATTCTTCAGGACTTCAAGGTGGTTACCCATGGCCTAGAAAGAGTAATGCCAACATATAGAGATGCTACTTATTATTATTTTGCGCTCAATGGGAGGTAATTTTACTGTGATTTATGTGTCGTGATGAGTTAACAAGTGTGTGCGGTAGATTACACAACCAGGATGCACGGCATTTTCAGTGCGTTATTTCTAATTCATAATACAACGTCAATACTATATGTAATTGCGTGTAGGTTCGACTGCCAATTTAGGCTCATTAGTCTGTCTTCATTGAGGGTTGATTGGCAGCCAGTGGTTTCCTCACCCAACATGGCTGCCGCTGGATGGTTTGTTACGGTCTTGCTCTCGTGACCTAGATTTCTTGTTTAACCACACTAGCTGCATCTTGCGCGCGCGCACTCTCCCTTGGATACATTTGTTGCCGGAAGGCTGGTAAGTGAGATGCTGCTCCTTCGACACGGTCCCTGACACTTAATTATGTTCGTTCTCTATTCATTCACCTAACTCCGTGCTTCGGCTCTCTTTCTTTTTCTGCTAATTGCTCAATTGTCAACTGACATCGGAGTATCGTGGCTACTTTCAATTGGCTGATATATTGTATCTTCGTGGGCAACATTCCCCCCTCCATCGTGGATCTTTGCGGTCTACTATTATTAGTCATTGCAATTGCAATTTACATTAAGGTAATTCTTTTACTTCCATTAAATAATGTGTTGCGAAAAATTAAAAACTTTTCGAATGGGCTATGTGCTCTAACACTTATTGTTATATTTAATTTAATCCTGTCTAGTTCTGGAATTGTTCCCTAGAATTAACCGCACTATTGGTAAGTGCAATACATTGGTAATATTGGTTTTCAGTTTTTGTCACATTAATTTTGGGAACAATCATGGCATTTTGCAATAATTGTGACTTTGAACATTAATTCTTGTTGCACAGATTATTCGTCTTCGACAAGCATCAACGGTAAATATACCTTGATATTTTAGAATTATTATTGGTAGTTGAGCCAATTATATCATCCAGGGTTGCTTAGTCACCGCACCCCACTTATTTTCTTATCATGTTGTTTTGTCATCCTTCTTATTGGTTTCGGAACCGGATGGATGTCTTTTGGAAACGGTAATTTATTAACCAATTTTTATTTTCCCTTTATCATTTATGGTTATCTAATCATAATGATTATGTAACACTGTAATGATTTAAACAATGCTGTTATGTATCACACATTCATGGTTTTGGCCAATTCCCCCTTTCAGCCCCTATGTGTTTGCCCAATTGGTATGATGCGTATACAATGGTCAACATAGGCTGTGGAATGGAATTAAAAATATAACTCAACTGTTTGATGTACTATTTGTAAATTGGCGCAGTTCACTGATTATATTCAAAACATATAGTGAGGAACGAGAAGTCAGTAACCCTCCAAGCTAGGACACAATAATGCACCCTGTACATAGGAACAAGACGAGACAGAGGTTAGGACAGAGGATAGCCCATATAGAGAGAAAGGAAAAAATCAGTAGCCTTGTATGTAAGGACAAACCCCTATACCTATGGGAACAAAAGGTTAGAGCATAGTGCTGGCTCAATTATAGTTGAAATAAATAGTGGAACTTTTAAGTGCTAGAATAGTGTGATGTCTTCGTACATAGCAAAAGATAATTAGTTACACCAATGAACTAAGACAGAGTGATATACCCTCAAGTGGAAAATGTAGTAATCTTGGGGACTAGGACAGCACAGTGTTCACCGGCACTGGGGAATTAAGGCCAAGGAGAGAGTATGTCCTCCATTACTGGGAGGCAAAGTACTAAGCAAGGGTCCAGGACAGAACCAATTCCCAATTTATGAGAGGATGAGACCGTGGTGACCACATGAACCAGAACTCATGCTTTTATTGGGTGACAAGCAAGCAGAAACTTTAGGGGGAAAAAAAGGAGTAGTGACCCCGGCGCAGAGGAGAGAAGTCGATAACTCTAGGAGACATACATCGATCCAGGGACATGGGCAATGCAATTTGGGTAACTAGAGGGTAGTAACCCTGGTTGCCTGGACAGAACTCTGCCCCATATGCAATTCAATGGGCATTTGTGAGAAGGTGACACCTTTAGGAGTTAGAACAGAACAGTACCCTAGTACAGGAGGGCAGCCAGAAGGTGGTATCCCCAAGGGCTATGCATGATCAATATTTCCCGAAGAGAGAAACAAGAAGACAGTGGCTCGGTAACACAGCAATTTAATTTCCTCCTTGTCCATTCCAAACCTGTATTCCTCTCACATGCAGTGCAAAAATTAAATTTCACTTTGACACAATGTAACATCTTGTACAGCAGTAACAGTATTAACAAGGTAGTAGGTGTGCTGCCCTCTGTCCTGAACATGAGATCGCACCAGCCCTCGGGCAGACTGATACTTGCTATACTCTAGAAAGAAGCTGAGGCAGGTGTAGACCGAGAGACTAGGGTAGAGTGATGTTGCCTGTGCAGGGAAGTGTTAAACGAGGCGTTACCTGCTATACCTGGTGAGTGATGTGGAGAGGCTGCCAGTCTGTCGACGTATACTTGAGGCGTAGAACAAGCAACAGGGGGCACCAACCCAACACCCTCCTGGTTGACTAAAATAGGATGGGCTGAACTAGCTCCCAACACCATGGGACGGCACTTCTCAGATTAGCGTGATGTCAGGACAGTGCAAGCACTGGCAGAGTAGGCCCTGAGATGTCCAACTGTAGTTTATGTGTATAATGAACATCCGAAAGACACAGGTTCCAGGAGGCAGAGTACCAAGCAAGGCACAAGGCATGGCAATTACAAGAGACTGACTGCCAGGAGAGGCCCAAGGGTGACAGGAGAGGGAATCCAGGAAACCAGGGAAGAGAGCGAGAACCCCCAAAAGGAAAGGCAGGGAACCAGAGGGTTGGGACCCAACCCAGACCCAGGGAAGGATCCCAACCAGACCCAAGAAGGCTCAAGGACCAACCCAGCAAGGAGCAGTACCAATACCTGGCACTCCTTGCCCACCGCATTGCCGCTCCCTGCCCCAACTTTCAGTGCTATGCGGATGACACTCAGCTCATCTTCAGGCTACCTTCGGCCACCTCTTCTCCGTCCCTCATCTCTGACTGTCTGTCTGCTATCCAGGAGTGGTGTGCCGCCAATTACCTCTGCCTTAATCCCAGTAAGACTGAGATTCTCCTCATCGGCACACCCACTCCCTCCTTTCCTGTTGCTCTCTGGCCAGCCTCTCTTGGCCCTCTTCTTGCTCCCACCTGCAAGGCTAGAAACCTCAGGGTTATCTTCGACTCCACACTCTCTTTCTCTCCTCACATCTCTGACGTCTCCAAGAAGTCACACTACCAGCTGCACCTCCTCAGAGCTATTCTTCCCTTCCTCTCCTTCCCCCAGAAGCTTACTGTCTCCAGAGCTCTGGTTCTCTCTAGGCTGGACCATTGCAACAGCCTCTTTCTAAATCTTCCTGCTTCTACTCTACGCCCTCTGCAACTCATCCAGGACTGCAAGACTTGTCCTTGGCCACAAGTTCAGGGGTCGTATCTCTCCAGGAATGAAATCTCTGCACTAGCTCCCAGTGGCTGCGAGGATTAAGTTCAAAACCCTCTGCATCATCCACAATGCCTTCTGGGGCCTGGGGCCTCAATACCTTCAATTCTCTCTTCCTAAATATCTTCCCTATCGAGCTCTTCGCTCATCCACCTCCAACTCCCCCAGGGTCAGTCGATTCACCAAACAACGAGCTGGTGGTAGATCTCTCTCTTTGGCTGGGGCCTCCCTCTGGAACAGCCTCCCTGCCTCCCTGAAACTTGAGAACCATCTTCAGTTCCGGAAGCACCTTAAAACCTTCCTCTTTGCTTCTGATTTCTCTCCCCCTCTCCCCTGCTGAAGTCCTGCTGATACTGCAGGGTTACCTGGCCACCCATCTGATCTCTGGCCCCCGCCTGCACTGCCTCTCTGGCAACCCCTGCACCTGCGGACTGTTTTATGTATCCCTACAGTCCCCCACCAGCACTTATGTCTGCACTCACCCTGTACTTGCCACCAGCTGGCCGTTATTTTATTTATCTTGTTATTTATTATCCTATTTACTGCACTTTCCCCTCCCCCCGCCGCTTTAGAGCTTTGTTTGTTGTAGCAGGGACGTTGGTATAACTGATAACATCAGGCCATTTGTAGAGCTGTTCCGAAGACACACATATTTTAGAATTAAAAAATGCTGCTTCTGTATTACGGGCCTCAGTATGGATTTGGCTGATTTGCCTGCAGTAAACCCCGGTAACTCGTTTACCACGAACAGAACCTGTTTCAGAAGCATTGCTAAACCCTCTGTTTTTCTGGCGGAAAACCCTCCAGTTGACAGTTGGACAGGTGTTTGCTCGAATTAGCTTCCACACTTGGAAATAGAGCTTAAACTGGTTACACCCATGTTATCACCACTATCCCAATACTCGTAATGGGCCCATATGTCCTTTTCCTTCTGAATTAGAGATTTATATAAGAAAAGAAAGATCAACTATCATGGGCCCCCTGTCCAGGGGAAAAATAACCCTTAAACCTGTGAGTTAGAATGGACCAGTGGCCCTAAGCCTTGTATGAAGACCGCTTTTTCCAACCAGGGGTAGGACAGGATTTTCAGAGGAAATGAGAAATCCATGTGCCTGCTTCCTAGGGCAGGATATGGCTGCCCTCCCCGGGGGTAAACAATGGGAAGTGGAGACACCCTCTTTACAGTGGGAGAAGACCAATTAACACATGGAATTAGATGGGATCTCCTCTTGCCAATTTTTGAACTTGCCTAGCATAGCATAGCATAAAGCGAGAGGCAAACGGGGAGATTTCCTGATAGTCTGATGCCTCTGGAATGCTGATGGGTCGAATCTGACATGTGACCGAACATTTCCCAGTTCTATGACCCTTTCATAGACAGATGAGACTGACACTACTCCACCTGGTACAGTCGAGCATCCTAAGCAATTTATTCAGCCCTAGCCATGATGGCTGTTCACAAGCACTGAACTGGCACACAACTCACTGCCCTAGCCCTACCAGCTGTTTATGGACAGGCATTGGCCTGCTGAAAAGCCTCCCATTATGAGTCAGCTCTCGCTTGTTCTGCATCAATATGCACTACTCATTCTCCATTTCAAGGATGGAATGCCATCTGCCTACCGTGAAAATAGGATCATTCCTGTCACCCCAGATCTCAGGTTAAGAATTAATCTGTCCTCGGAAAGTCATTGTTAAGCAATAACACTGTGTGAGGGCCTTACTGATGGGCCACGGCACAATTACCACCGGATCCGATGCGCGCGATCAGGTTTTATTGCTACTCGTACCCAGGGTTTTCAATCCGGAGACACGGGGTGCTAAGAGGAATGTATTTTGCTTCAAGGAACGGGATGCCTTGCGGTGTCCTGTTCACTGAAACAAAATACTTACTTTAAATGGCCACCTTGGGTCTGGAAGTCAGGGCTCCATACAAAGCTTCTCTTCCATTTTCATGGCGGCCCAGGAGACTGGAGCAGCGGTGGTGGTCAGAGGGGATCAAACACCCAAGGGGAAGCGAAAGTAGGGGAAGAAAGCAGGGTGAGGGAAGCAGATATCAAGGATGCTTGGACCGTGGACTTGGACCGTGGGAGTCAACTCTTGATCTGTGCAACCCGATTGGTTGGCTCCCCTCCCCCAGATGTTAATAGATCTTATAACATGACGCAGGTCCGGGCAAGTGGAGATGCCTCACGCCAGGTCCCATCTTCTACAGCCAGGAGGGGAAATTAGTGGTAACTGCATCAAGCAACCTTCAGCAAAGGGCAAATCATTGAGAGAATTTAACAAGGTCTTGGGCACAGAATACATTATGGTGCTAGTGAACATGGAAAATATTGAGGGCACTGAAGAAACATAATCATTGTGAGGCTCGGTCTGTTCAGAAGAAGGCTGTGCTGAAGCTGAAGCCTCACATGATGGTGAATTTGTGGGTAGGCAAAATATGGACTGGGTGAAGATTGAGTAGATGGGCAGAGAAAGATTTTTCCATAGTTTAGGTTCCTTAATGCAGACCCTCGACCTGTGGAAACACATTGTGCTTTCAGCACATTAAACTCACCCTAAGTGGGAGACAGAGAAGCCCACGGCATCTTCATGGACATTAGTGAGCCATGCAGAGGACTGTATTTTGAAGGCCAGAGAAGTGTATAACATTTCCTAAGTACTATAACACGATGGGTATCCTTTTTAGACCTGTTAGGGTCAATCTTGCATTCCTACCGTGAATCAGAATACATGTTAGCACACTATCACGGTCTAAGGGGAAACAATTCTTCTGGACATATTATATATGTGTTCTCAATACATCATATACACATAACAACAGCCTTTTCCTGTGCCTCAGCGGGCCAGCCCTAGCATCAGGTATAGCTCTGCTTATTTACAAGTGGTAGAATAGAGAAACCTTTTCCCATTCCTACAGTTACAATTAAAAATACAGTTTCAAGTTTGGGATAACAACAATATGTGGGCATTCTACATTATATAATGCCCAATTCTAGGATATTCTAGAGCTCTCTATGCACTGTAATGTAGTATTCTTTATTGGCCAATGCAGTGCCAGCTACTAGAAATCTCCATCAACTTGTACTGGTCTAACAAACACACATCTAAGGCTCCTTAACTATAAGGTCCTATAAAACATGGAAAGTTCCACAGAAAATCTGTAATGGACCTGATACATGGATCAGGTAAAGCTAAATTGGTGAAGTCTATGCCAGGTTGCTCTATACATAGATCATCTGTTGCATGAGACCAGCTCATGCTATAAAAAGATCGTCCGGTTTCATAACCATAGCAGTTCAGGTCATCTTCATCAGGACGTAGAAGTGGTTCATGTCAGAGGGGTCTTGACTCCCTTATGGGTGACTAATTTATCCCATTGGTGTGTTTCTTAATCCGCCGTGATGTGACAATGGCTCAGTCTAGAGATGCCCATGGTAATTTGCGGGCATTAGGTGCCTTGTGATCCGTCTTGGAAGTGTGACTCGGCACACTTGCTTGTCGGTGCTCTAATCTGTGCAAATAATTTCGGGACACCCCGCTGGTTTCTCGTGGGGGCGGCGGCGTGGCTCTAAAGTCAGTCCTTCCGTGCCTCAGAGAAGGTTATTGGACATATCTGGGACTCCGGTAGCGATGTACTGCTAGCGGTGTGTCTGCTGCTCCTGTTGCTATGTGCCGTGCTATGTAACATTTCCTAAGGCCACCTGCCAAGCATGCTGCTGTGTTTTGTACTTTTTATTGCTTTGTGATATGTTCTCAAGCCAGTGCCATATGTATAAACAGAGGGACAGTAGTCAAGGCATGAATTTCTCAGGGTATGACACAGCTGCCACTAGTGTACACCCAACTTGCACAGCGTAATCATACCCCACAACCATTCGGCTGTGGGGTATGATTGGGCTAATCTGTATGAGTCAAAATAGAAGATGGTGGCATATGTGGACAACTTTGTTAATCTGAAGGAGTATAGAAAGTTCCTTTCCACAGGGGACCCACAGTCTGTTCTTTTTTGAGAGAGGGTTGTTGGTGCCAACAAAAATGGGCGAAAAGTATTACTACAAAAGTCTCATTATAGTGGGTTTATGAATGAATATCTCAGTCTTAGATGTGCTGAGTTCTAGTGCATTCAGACTTGAATTTTGAAGTCTAGGCCATTGACAGAGAATTTGGCAGCGACAAATGTTATGTGAAAGCAGGGAAAAAGTTCAGACTAAAGTGGATTTGCTGCTGGTGGTTTCCTGCATATTAGAAAACAGACAGACAAGATGGGCTGAGCAGTCCTCCTTCCATATTTGCATATTTGTCCATGGTTCTTTGATAGTTTGGAGCCTTCTGTTCTAAGGAAGTACATCTTGCGTCTACCCAGTCATATGTAGATGTAGATCATTGCATGGCCGTTTCTGCTAGTGCTCAATGACTGTCACTGGTAGTGCTCAATGGTGCGAAACCATGGCTATTTCATGCTGTTTGAGTCAATCTGTAATATAATCTTTTCTTATGCCATTAGGAGACAAGGGGGACATTGGAGATCGCGGCATCCCAGGGAAGAGTGGCAAAGCTGGATCCACAGGGGCCCGCGGCCATAATGGGGCAAAGGGACAGAAGGGAAACCTAGGATTGCCCGGAGATGCATGCAAGAACCTCTACTCTGCATTCTCAGTTGGACGAAAGAAATCTCTACATAGCAATGATTACTATCAGCCGCTTATCTTCGACACAGAGCTGGTGAATCTCTATGGACACTTCAACATGTTCTCTGGGAAGTTCTACTGCTATGTGCCGGGCATCTACTTCTTCAATGTCAATGTGCACACATGGAACCAGAAGGAGACCTATATGCACGTGATGCGTAATGAGGAGGAGGTAGTAATCTTATATGCACAGCCAAGTGACCGCAGCATTATGCAGAGTCAGAGCCTCATGCTGCAGCTGAAGGAGAATGACGAAGTGTGGGTGCGTCTCTTCAAGGGTGAGCGTGAAAATGCCATCTTCAGCGATGACTTTGACACATATATCACCTTTAATGGTTACTTAATCAAGGCTAATTCTGACCTGTAGATGGCTCCTCCACTCCATCGCCCTATTATTCTCCTATAGACATATCAAAATGCACACGTCAGGTAACGTGGCGTTTGTGTACAGTGTGGCCTTAGCCAACTACGTTGGTGATGTATGGGCCTCACCATTAGAAACTGCTTGGCTGGAGATGTAATGTGGTAGATGTTTATCAAACAACTCAGCCTCTAAAACCAAGAGCAAAAAAGGAAGAGAGAGATTGGAACAGTATTTCTGGCTAGAACTTTATAACCCCTTAACACAGAGTTGATTAAGAGATTACCCTATACTTCTCCATACAATTCGCTATTCTTCATTAAACGATTCCCTATATTATGTTCCTGTAGCATACCATTGATCCCTATCCAGAGTTTCACCATCCAACACACCATCAATGAAGAAACTACATAGATATTATCAATACAGTGTACTATTGAATTAGATCATAAAGCGCTCCTCTGTCCAATACACAGTCAATAGAAAGAATATCCAGAACTCCCTTATTCAATACACCAGTGATAGAGATGGTTTGAGAGATTTTCTGCTCAACATATCATCGATCAAGACTATCTCGAGCTTCTCAACCTAATGCACCAATGATCAAGAGAAAAGTCAGAGATTCACCATTCATCGTACAATTGTTTGAGGCAATCTAGAGCTTCACCATGAAATACTCCATCAATCAAGACCAATGAATACTTCTCTATATGATACAACATTGATCAAGGTGGTTCAGAGTGTTTCCATTCAATGTACTGCCAACCAAGGCTATCCAGAGCGGCTTCATTCAACGCACTATCAAGTAAAAGACTATCCTGATCTTCTCCATCCAGATACCCTCAATTAAGACTATACAGACATGCTTCCTACCATAAACCATCAATGAGCAGATCCTCCAGAGCTGCTAAAATCAACCCACCAGCCTATCAAGAGATTACTGAGAGCTTCACACCCAACACACCATCTCTTAAAAGGTTATTCTGAGTTGTTGCATAAACACGCCATCAAGCAAGAGACTATTAGAGCTTGTCTACTGACCTACTGAAGCAAATTCTATATAAGTGCCGAAAGCTCAGTTAAATGAGATGCTCCTGGCCTTTTGCATGCTACCACATGCCTTGTAATGCATAATTCTTTGACAGTGCATATCGCATTTTAAGTGTTGCTGCCAATGTCCATCTTCGGGTGTGTTGCTAGCACATCAATGCTTTTCTCAGATTTATGCAATGTGTCCTTCACTTACTGTCCCTATAGAAAGCATGGATATTCCAGGGAGTGTTTGCACAGCACGTTACAGTGAGTGAATGGTAGTGGGCTGATATAGCTAGAATGCTCCTGCCATCTCAGTGCTCTCAGGGCATGCAACCCGCTGACCGGGTGAGAAAGCAGCATACAGTAAGTGCACATTGGCATCAGTCACCACCTTACTGCCAGTTTAGGATTCGCAAAGTCCCCATCTCACTAACCCTCTCAGTTGGGATTGCGTTGTCTAGAATCACATTAAAAGCTCATTCCACTATATCGATAAGCATGTGCTGTAGAAGATTAAAGTTTAATCTGAACCCAAAGACTTTCCCAGTTCCAATGTGCTTTTTTGTGCCCAACAGCTACCAAACACTTCCCTGGAGGGGCTGTTTTACTACTGTTAGTAAGTGTGATTGCTTCATTAGAGACGCTTCAGCATGTACTGCCCATTAGTGTCAGACATTAAAACCTGCTATAGAACCAGCCTTTTTCCGCTTTTGGCATAGTCGAATCTATGTGTGTTGTATTGTGCTGTGCTAAAATACTTAGCCCACAACTTGGCACCCACAACTTGGTCGCGTGCGCTCCCTTGCTTCTCTAGTCGTGCGCACTCCCTCACACCGTAGGTCCCTGTGCCCTGTTCGGGGTCATCCTCCCCCACCTCCGGCGGTTCCCTTCCTTCCTCTCACATCTCAGCCCTTCCCTCTTCGATCTATTGTGTACTATTCTGACACTGTCTCATGTACCACTGTTTTTCTGGCATTACTTGCATTGCCTGCATGCTTCTTCTAGGTTCCTGTTGTGTTCTGTGCCTTGTTGACTGTATTGACTTTGTGTTCGCTCTCTACAGTTCGTGATATTGTGTTGCTATCCACTGTTTGTGGCATCACATTGCAATTGCCTGCATTCTTCACTTCTAGGTTCCCTACTGACCTCTGTGTTTTGCTTTTGGTCCTGTATTGCATCTGCATTCTCTACTTCCAGTTTCCCTGTTGTACTTTCTTCCTTGCCTTGGCTCTGTACTACATCTGCATTCTCTACTTCTAGGTTCCCTGTTGTGCTCTTTTCTTTCTGATGGCTCTGTACTGCCTCTGATTAGTAGGCACGTTGTTCTTGTTCTTTGTTGTGCTTCTCCCGTTCGTCCCCCCCATGAGCCTTCCACCTGTCTGCCCCCCCTGCGTGACCTCCCCTCCAGCCACACCTGCCTGAGCTCCCCTCTCCCTAGCCCCCTCGGTGCTCTCTGTCCCACCTATCTTTTCTAATTGCTTTTCTATCAACTATCCTATCCCTCCCACTAAGTCTGGCGGGAAGAAGATCAAAAGGGACATCCTGGTCTCCAACTCAGGCCTCCCTATCGCTGACACCTATACCAGTTCTACCGCCAGACAGACCCTTACTGACATACTCTTTGTCGTTCCCTCCCCAAGCCTATGGACCCCCAATATGTTCTCTGTTCTCGGTACTTTTTCCTCTTCTACCATTAATGGTGGCACCCAGTGGGAGGCCTTCCTGGCACCATTCCACTCCTCTAAGACTATCATTAATGTCTACTTAAATGGCACAATCTTGGTCCAAGGCCCTCAGGCCAATCTCCTCCTCTTTGATAGATGCTTCCTGCATCTTATCAACTTCCTCTCCTCTCCTGTTATCCCTTTTTACCCTCTATGGCTCATCTGCGCCTCCTTCCTCTGCCACCTCTTTGGCAGACCATGCTGCTTCTCTGGCCACCCTGTAGCCTCCCTCCTCTGCCACACCTCTGGCACCCTCTTCTTCCTCTCTGACTACCCTGCCTTCTCTTCGTTCCTCCTCTACCCATAATCTGGCACCAACAACACTTCTGCAGGGTGTACCTCTGGCCTGTACCCCTCCACGAAAGTCCTTCAACTGCGGCAACCTACTTCACATCGCTACTCTCAACTCTCGTTCAGCTGTCAAATGCTCCTTTGACATCTGCCGTCTCCTGGAATAGCTTGGTTTGGATGTAATCGGTCTCACCGAGACTTGGTTCATGGCGAGCTCTGTCACAAGTTTCAGCACTCTCCTTCCCAATGGCTACAGGATCCTCTCTGAACCCAGAACCAACCGTCCCGGTGGTGGGGGTAGTTTTTATTTTGCCTGGGTGGATTCCTGCTTCTATCATTCTAATGCAGCACTACTCCTCCTTTGAATGACTGGTCTGCAGGCTCTCCATCTCTCCTGGCCTCTCTCTCACTGTGGCCACTATCTACAGGCCGCCTGGCCAGGTCGCCCTCTTCCTCGTTGAGTGGGCTGACCTGTCCTCCTCGTTCCTTGCCTCTACCTCTCAACTTCTCCTACTCGGAGACCGGAACATCCATCTGGATGCTACCAGCCCTTCTTCAGGTCTCTTTCGCAATGTCTGCAATTCTCTCTCGCTCTATTCTTCCCTCTGGCCCGACTCACTGTGCAGGGCACACCCTGGATGTTCTGATCTCCTCAGACCTCCCCTTCTCTTACCCTCTCACCACTCCTCTCTCTTCGAGTGATCACTTTCTCCTTTCTTCCCACCTCTCTCTTTCTTCCCGCCAAAGTCAAGCCGACTCCAGCACTGCCATGTCATCCAACCCATGAAGTGTGTGTCAGTTGAGGCTTCTGCCGCTACTTTCTCTCCTCCTCCTGCCCCTTCAGCTGACTCACACCCTGACATAGCCCTCTCTAACCTTAATCTCTCTATCTCTAACACTCTGGATGCCCTTGCCCCTCTCATGAGGATCTGCTTGAAGTCCAAATCCAAGTGAAACACTTGGTACGATTCCGACCTGGCTGCCCTTAAACACATGTTTAGGGTAGCAGAGAGGAAGTGGAGGGCATCGGGTGCACCTCCTGACAAACTGGACTGCCACATGCTCCAAAGGCAGTACACACGCTCTGTCCTCTCAAAGAAGAGAGCCTACATCCAATACCGCATCACTGCGGCATCTAAGAACTCAGCTGAACTTTTCAAAATCTGCAAGGAGCTGGTCAATCCTCCTTCAGTCCCTACCTCTCCTGTTCCCTCCCTGGCCCACCCTGGCCCGCTGCACAGCCTCATTTCACGACTAAAACTCAGGACATCATGTCCACCCTCTCTTCCTCTACCTCCTCTTTCTCCTCCTCTACCACTCCTGGCCTGTCTGAGGCCATCTGTCCTCCTCTTTTCTCCTCCTTTCCCCTGTTCACCCCTCTCAATGTTTCTAGACAAGTCTGATCTATGAAAGTCTCATCAAAGCAGGTTCTCTCCTGCTCATCAAGAACCAACAAGGACCACATTGGCACCCTTGCTGCAGCCTTGGCTGATTTCTGCAATCACTCTTTGCCACTCGAACTTCCCATACCCCTTAAACACTCTCTTGCGCACCCCCTTCTAAAAAAGCCCTTGTCCGATCCTTCCTCTCCGGTTAACTTTCACCCATCTCCATCCCTCCTTTCCCGGGCAAACTCTTGGAAAAGCTAGCCATCTCCCAGCTTAATATGCATGCTGCATCTTTTGGTTGCCTCCATGACCACCACTATGGCTTCCGAGCTGCTGGAAGCACGGAAATGGCTCTCCTGAATACCCATAAAAACTTGCTCTCCAATCTTGACTCTAATCTCCCTTCTGTCCTCATTCTCCTCTGCTTTTGACATGGGCAACCATGTCATCCTGCTCAATCGCCTCCATGATAACCTGGTTTCACTGATCAGGCCCTGGCTTGCCAGACCTCATTTCTCACCAACCGATTCTCTCAGGACCAACGGGGGTCTTTTCTTTCTTCTATCTCTCACTCTACTTGTGGTGTTCACCACGGGTCTAACCTCTCTCACTGGCTCTTCAAACACTACCTGGCACCTCTTTCCCACTGCATCATTACTTTCTGCTCCAATTTTCAATATTATGCGGATGACACTCCGCTCTCTTTCAGGCTCCCCTCAGCCACCTTTGGCTCTGACTGTCTGGCCACAATTCAGGAATGGTGTGCCGCCAATGGTCGCTCCCTTAATGCCAGTAAGCCTGAGATGCTCCTCATTGGGACACTCGCTCCCTCTTTCTCTGCCCACCCTTCCGGGCCCTCTACCTGCTCCTTCCTGTGAGGCTAAGAACCTTGTTATCATCTTCAACTCCCCCCACTCCTTCTCTCCTCACATCTCTGACGTCTCTAAGATGTCAAACTATGAGCTGCACCTTCTCAGAGGTATTCTTCATTTTCTCACCTTCCCCCAGAAGCTCACTGTCTCCAGAGCTCTAGTCCTCTCTAGGCTGGACTATTGCAACAGCCTCTTTCTAAATCTTCCTGCCTCTACTGTTCAACCTTTACAACGTATCCAGAACAGGACTGAAAGACTTGTCCTTGGCCTCAAACCCAGGGATATTATCTCTCCAGCTCTGAAATCTCTTCACTGGCTCCCTGTGACTGCAAGGATCAAGATCAAGACCCTCTGCATCATCCACAAGGCTTTCTGGGGCCTGAGACCGCTCTACCTCCAACTTTCTTTCCTAAAACATCTTCATTCTCCAGCTCTCCGCTCATCCACCTCCAACTCTCTGAGGGTCAGATGCTTCTCCAAGCAGAGAGTTGGGGGCAGAGCTATCTCCTCGGCTGGGGCCTCCCTCTGGAATAGCCTCCCTGCCTTTCGCAAACTTGAGCAGAACCACCTCTGGTTCCAGAAGCAACTCAAGACCTTCCTTTTCGCTTCTACTTTCTCTCTTGCTCTCCTCTGCTCATGCACCCAACTGCTCTGCACACTGGTCACCTTCTGAAACTCGGGCCCAGGCTCCTGCATCTCTAGTTACCCTTGCACTGACTCTGGGCTGCTCAGCACTTAAGGGTCTGTATCTGCAACCCTACAGTCCCTTCTCTCTGCACTTATAAGCCACCCGCTGGCTGCACTTGTGAGTTAACTGCACTTCGCCCTTCCCCTCACTCCTAGCACTTCTCCCCTTTCCTATTCCCCGCACTTGCACGTACTGATTGACACAAGGCCTAGTAAGATTGTTATTTTGTCCTCCCTTTGTTTCCCCCTCCTTGTTTTGTCGCGCCTAGGAACACTTGCGTACAGGCGCGTTATAAATGCCACATCATATCATATATGGCATCCGGTATTGTGGGCCAACCTTCCAAGATTGTTGTTCCATAGTGTGTGATATTCGGTCTGGCCATTAGCGTTCAACACCTGAAAGGCTTCCTGAAATTCTCCAATTAATAACGGGGAATACAGTGGGGACAATTGTTTTTTTTCCCACTTGTCACATCTGCATTCATTTTAAAATTATGATAGAACGCCTCAGGGCCCGATTCTGAACCAAGCACAGTGAGTGTGCTAAACAGCACGATTCACTGTGCCTTTTCCTGATGCCTAGGCACCACGCTAATTCTGAAGTGGGCCTGTGCGTCAGCGCAGTGCACAAAAGTGCCCTGCCTGCAATCCGCCTGTTTTCATACAGAACGGGCGGATTGCAAGGGCCTGATTCTGAACCAGGTGTTAATTACCGTAAAAGTCGTTTTGAGGCTTAACTAAACTTTCGGAAATTAACACCTATTCTCATGTTGTTGGATTTTTCCGAAAGTGCCACTTTCTGATCCTGTGCGTCGGTTGCTAGGACTGACTGAAAAATAGCCTGGCAAGCAGCGATTTCGGAAAACGCAATTAAGCATGGTTATTCTGGTGTCACTCCTCCACATTAGCAATGCTGTAAAATTATCGTAGAACTACGGCACCTCCTTGGTGGTGGTCCACTTTCTGCAGTTTTGCTGTTGTGGAGGAGTGACACCAGAATGGCACGGTCCTATTGAAAATGCAGTGGTGTGGAGGCCAAATGACACTGAACTAGTGCAGAACAAAGTAGAGATAGGTGCTGCTTTATGTGCACCTAACCTGTGCCTGGTGACTTAAATCATTTCATTTTCAGGCAATTAAAATGTGGATGTGGATTTGGTACTTGTATGCCAGGCTATTGATAGGAAGGGTAGGGGGGACAGGCATTCTCCCAGCAGACCGGTGGTTTCCAGACTTGAAAGACAGAGCTAACTGATTCCAGCAGGTGTTCCCAGCAGCATTTCGGTAAATTACGATTTTCATGCTATTTAACGAAAATGCGGCCGAGACTTGCATTCCGCCTCTTTTCTATGAAAAGAGGCGAATTGCGTGGACGCCCAGGCCCACTTCAGAATAAGCGTGGAGCCTGGCACCAGGAAAAGGCGCAGTGAAACATGTTATTCAGAATGCTCACCGCACCGTAATGAGAATTGGGCCCCAAGTCTCGGCAGCAGTTTAGTTAAATAGCAAGTTAATCGCAATTTAACGAAGCTGCTGCCGAAAACATGATAAAACACAAATGAAGGGTACAACAATTAACCAGCATTTTTGAGTTTGGAATATTTTTTTTAAATATCTTTATTTATTGATCGAAGGCAGACAACTGTATATCAAGATAACGGTTTCAGTGAACTAGAGACAATACACCTATGATCAAATTACTTTCAACCCTTCCAGTTCAGTGGTGTCTCTCTTGCCTCCAAGTGTTTTCAAAAATTAACCCCACCCCACCCCCTTTCCCCTCCCAACCTCTCCTCCCTCAGCCCCCTTATACTCCAACATTTGAGATCCAGAGTTCAGTCATTATTGAGTTTGTTCTTGGAAGGTTGTGCCGGGCTTTGTTCCAGGTATGGGGCTCAGATGACATGTGTATTCTTAAGTAAACGTGGTTTGAAGAACTGGGCTTCTCTGTCCCTCACCAGCTCATGGAAGGGGTTCCAGATTGTTAGAAACTTTAAATATTTCCCTGTGCTGAGGGCGGATATCTTTTCCATCGCTATCACTCCCCAGATCTTGACCCACCACCAGGCAGTCATCAGACCTGCTTCACATTTCCAGTTCTGTGCGAGGGTTATTCTTGCCGCCAACAAAAGATGAGTGATTAAGGCGGCTCTCGCCCCCGACATTGCATATACTCCCTCTATAGGTGCTCCCAACAGGATTGTTTTCGGGGACATCGGGAGCTCCACCCCCACGATGTCTTTTATGTGCCCAAGTATTTCCTTCCAAAATGCCACTGCTTTGGGACATGACCACCACATATGGAATAGATCTCCCCTTTCCCCACAGTTCCTTCAGCATGTGGGTGGATAGCCCTTATTGATTTTTTTGTAGGCGGTGTGGGGACATATACCATCTGAAACATAATTTGTATGCTGACTCTTTAATAGTGGTGCATCTGGATGTACCGTGTGCCCTTGCCCATATTTGATTCCACTCCTCTTCAGTTAGTGTCTCTTCCATGTCTCTTTGCCAGTTTGCTTTGTATGGCAGACTATCCGTTGGTTGTGCGTTGGATAGCAATCTGTAAAGCCTAGCTACGGCCTTCATTGTTAGGTCCTCCTGCATGGTCAGTTCGAGACCCGATGGTTGCTTCGTGCCCGCCTTCTTCACTGCTGGGTGGGTTATCCAGTGTCTGATTTGTGCATATTTATAGCGCTCCCTTTCCCCTAATCCGAATTTCTGTTGGCAGTCAATGTAGAGCAGTGGGGATCCGTCCCTATACATGTCCCTTGGGGTTAATGCTTCTGCGTCCGTCCAGCCTTCCCAGAATATTCGCTGGAGACCCGGTGAGAAATCCGGGTTGTGCATTAGCGGTGTGCAGGGGTCTAGACCACGGGGAGTGTGTTTCCAGCTCCGGGCTTTGTCCCAGCTTAGCAGGGATATCTTAGTTGCTTCCAGGAAGATTCCCCCCTTCTCCCGGCTCTCCGCTTTCAGCCCTAACAAAGTTCTTAGAGGGATTGACGTGGCCGTCTTTTCAATCCGAGACCACCCTTTGAGGTTTTCTTGTCTCGGCCATCTCAGCATTGGTGCCAACTGTGCTGCCATTATGTATCTATCCACCTCTGGGACTCCCATGCCTCCGAGGAGTGGAGGGCGCATCAGAGGGCGTTTTTGGACACTAGGTTTCTTGCCTTGCCATATAAAATTGAATATTGCTTTTTGAAGTTCCCCATCTGTGCATGTCTTCCTGCAGCTGTTTCCATAGGGGTACTATATTTGTCTTGTACAGCTTAGTTAGATCCTTTGTTAGATGAATTCCTAGGTATTCTAAAGATTCCCTCACCGGGGATGCCTTCTCCGGGTTCTCGATCACTTCTCCTCTCGCTGTAATGTTCATAGCCTTAGAATTGGAAAGGTTGATAGAAAACCCTGAGACCTTTCCGAATTCCTGCAACTTTGTCATAGCTCTCGGTATCGTGTCCTTCGGATCTCCCATAAAGAGCATGCTATCATCCGGATACAGTGCGATTTTATGGGTCTTCTGGCCGCATGCCACCCTCTTGATCCCCGCATCTTGTCTGATCTGAATCGCACACGGCTCCATTGCCATCGCAAAGATCGGAGGGGAGAGGCGGTAGCCCTGTCGCGTACCTCGCCATATCTCGACGTACTCTGAGCTTTGACTATCGATTGTGAAACTCGTTGACGGGGTCTGAAAGTTGGCAAGCACCATCTTAGTGAAATCTTGACCGCATCCGAAGCTCTCCAGGACCAACTTCAGATATCGCCAGTCCAAGCTATCAAATGCCCGTCTGGCGTCCAGGGCTGCCACTGCAAACGTTTGTTGTGTGCGCCTCCCTATGTCTATTACATCTATTGCCCTTCTCCCATTGTCCTGTGTGTGTCTTCCTGTAATAAACCCTGCCTGGTCATCGTGTGTGATAATCGGTAGGACCTTTATCAGTCTGGTCGCAAGAATTTTTGCATAGATTTTCGCATCTGTGTTCAGTAATGCGATGGGTCGGTAGCTGGAGCACTTGAGAGGATTTTTCCCCAGCATCAGGGGCAATATGGTTGTGGATCTCCCCATATGGTCGTTACCGACCCCTCTTCTCTGATTACATTGTAGAGCTGTGTCAACGGGGCCAGCAGTTGCGTGCAAAAGGTTTTGTAATAGCAGTTTCCAAGGCCGTCCGGGCCAGTGGCCTTATTTGCTGGCAATGCTGAGATGGCGTCGCTAACTTCCTGTGCCGAAATTGGGCCCCCAAGGATTAACCTGTCCTGTTCTGTGATCTGGGTAGGGGGATAGATCGAATATAGAGGCGCTGCTGCTCTGGGTCAAGGTTCTCACTGCGTAGAAGTTGCTAGTGGAATTGCTTCATTATTTCCAATTTCTCATGCTCCGCTGTACGTGGAGTTCCTTGCTTATCGTTTAGCTGTGCTATATATTTGCGAGTTTTTTGTTTTCTTAGTTTTGCAGCCAGGAATCTATTTGCCTTGCCCCCATGTATGTAATAGTATTGTTTCGTGTTTAGCAGTGACTGGGCCACCCGTTCCCCAGTGTGGTTCTCAAGTTGGGCTCCAATCTTCCTGAGCTCCCCTAGGTACTTTCTTGATTGTTGGGTTTTGTGCAAGGTCTCGATCAAGGTGTTAGGTTATCCCCACCTACTTGATTCATGTCCCGTTGATTCTCTCTTAAGCTATTGTTTCGAGATAAGTGATCCTCATTTCTCATTGAAACATTATCACTATGATCCACAAACTCATACGTATCGAAACCCCTCTTCTGCAGAGCCCCAGCTTCCTTCAGGATCATAGCACGCACGATTGGGGAGGTAATCACCAATCGTACAAAATCCATCCTAAATGGGTGGATATAGTCCCCTAGTTGGATGCCACAGGATGATATGAGGGCTAGCTCTTGTATGTCACGAAATAGACTCAGAATGTATGGTCTGTTTAGGATTGGGGAATAACCATCCTCAAACACATAGTATAAAATCAAGCTTGGTTCATTAGGCCAGTGCGGTCTCCTGACTTTTTCATTATGGTTACTAAACTGTTTATTCCCTTTCTCGTATGAAAGCTCTTGAGATCTGTGGGCATACGAGGTATCCTGAGGTGCCTCACGATTTCTCACAATATCACCAAATTGAATGTTATCACTCGCCTGGACTCTAGGTTCGTATTTTGCATTTAGGCCAGAGCTTTTGCCAGGATCGCAGTGACTATTATCATTCGGCATGATGTTTCCAATAGTTGTGGTTTCTGTAGGAGGCGTCCTCCCTAAATTATTCATCAATATTTCCTTTATTAATGTTCTTACATGTTCATCAGTCAAAGGACGGTCTCCATCACGAGAATCATCCTTATTGAGTGATGAATGATCTTTTTTGTAATCGATTGTGGTATATTGGGCATTTCAGTACGTACAGGGTTATTAAGCAAAATTAGCTTGCACCTCATTACTCGTACATGCCTGTGCTTTGTCTATGACTACTTTATTTGTACCATTAGTACATCTCTTTTCATTCATAACTTCTTGTGCAGAACTCGAGGACTCCACATGTATTTGATTCGCCTTTCTGATGCTCTCATTGTCCACATAGGTCTTTTGAACCCCATTCCCATCTCTAGGAGGTATCATTATTCTCATCGGAGCATCAGGGTTCTTAAATAAATCAAAAATGTCGAGCATCCCCAGCTCAATATTTTTTATGTTAGTATCAATTCTATTGGTAACAATTTTGTTTTTCATAGCATCTGAAAGTTTATTTACAGCGTCGGAGTATCCGGTCACATTTATTTCTTTAACTGTACCATCATACCCTGTCACATTTGGTCCAATTCCAATGCCGGTATACGGTACAGGCTTAACAGTTTGCGCCTCAGACCCAGCCTTAGACTGTGGTGTATCCTTTTTCTCTACGATCATCACATCTGGGTCGCGTATGTTAATGTCTCTTAGGAACTTTAAAGATGATGGGCCTCATTACGACCTTGGCGGAGGTCCATGGCGCTATTGGCACCATGGACCATGGCGCTAAGTTGCCAACTCCGCCATGGGGGTTGGCGGACTTACCGCCCCATTCCGACCTTGGCGGGGCGGTAAGTCCCCAATCCCCATTTACCCTTCCCCATTCCCATTTTTGCCCCATAGGGTATAATGGGAGTGGGGAAGGCGTTAATTTCGCCACCGTAAATTACGGTGGCGTAATTAACATCAAGGTCCCTTAGCGCCATGGATTTTTACACCTGCTAAAAGCAGGTGTTAGATCCGCCATGGCGCTAAGGGATCTCGTACTCAGGCGGTAAGGGTCGGCGATGTTTACGCTGGCGTAAACCCCTTACCGCCTGGGTCGTAATGAGGGCCGATGCGTTCAATGCCTTTTGAGCACGCACCTGTTTTTGCCTATTTTTTTTCTTCTTTTTTTTTTTAGATAACTTAATGTTAAATATTTCTGAGACCTTGATCGGTCCATTAGCTACAGTTGGAATTTGTAAGTCTTCCACATGGCTATTGGTAATCACGGTGTTGGTTACATCAATAATACTGTGGTCCTTAACTTCCATCTCGCTCCTAGGTATAAGCAATTGCTGATCACCAGGTACTAGTAGCCCATTATCTGCGGTAGCAATTAGCTTATTAGGGATACACTCACCTGTTGGTACATACATCTTTGCCATATTTTCAGCTAACATTTCAGGGAATGCTATCATGGCTAGCAACATTTCTTTCAAAATACAGGTCTGCGATTTTACTTCTTTTAATATGTTACCTTGTATACCCTCGGTTCCCTCAATATTCCAAGGCATACCAATCCTCCTGATTTCACTCATGACCTCAGCTGGATTCACTAAGTTGCATCTTGAATTAGAACATTGTGTGGATGATTCAAGATGCTCAGATAATCCTAACATAGTTATTTCACCTGAGGCAAAAATAGGCGGTGTGTCCATAGGAGATACAGCAATCTGGCTTTGTGTTTCTTCAATAGGATCATTCCCACCCGTTTCCCTCTCAACTCCTCCTTCCAATCTCAGTTCCTCATTGAATAGAGACTGTCAGGAGGCAGAGATATCATCTTCTTGCCTTTCCAACATCATTTTTTGCAGATTCATTTTGCGCACATACAATCAAGTCCTCATCAGAATCAGAGGATACAGGGAGTGCTAGCGCATTAGCATGTGCTATGCTCATTCCCCGAGTTTTAATGTTAGTCGCCATTGCTGCGTAACGTTTACCACCAGCAAGCTTTCTTTTCATTACTCAAATCACTCAAATTAGGCAAAATAATTTCTACCCTTTAGGATGCACACACCAAAACAGTTTATTATGCCTAAAATAGCACTTCTCAGGGCCAGATTGCTCAATAACAATACAGGCTAAGCTCTTAGCATGCCTAAGTGCCTTGTTCAAAAGAAGGGCTCAAAGAGTCTAACCATACCTTAGTTTTAAGTCTGCGCACTGCGCAACGCAGCCAACAGCCGTATTTTTTCGTACTTTCGTGTGCGCGCGCGTGTGCGCTACACACACAGATTTTGAAAGTGGAGGGGGCGGAGTCAGAGGCGGGCTTTTGCCGCAATGGCCCAATCAGTATAGGCTGAAAATAAGTAAAAGGGGCAGCGTTAGGTGTATACAAGAAAGGGTTGATTGAGAACCAAACTTGATTACACCGAGTCAACAATAAACAGGATTTCAATGAACGTGATTACACCGAGTCAATTACAATATTTACATCAGTCAAATGGGAAGTCAGGCAGCTTCCGTGTTCATCAAGGGGACGTCCGCTCGGCGTTACTCTCACCGCACGGCAATGGAAATCCTTTCAAGTCTGGGACGGCAGGCAAGTCCAAGGTAGTGCTTCCAGCCAACAGCCGTACTTTTTCGTACTTTCGTGTGCGCCACCTGTGATATAAACTCTCCCCTAACTACCGCCTTCCCAGCGTCCCAGACCACCCCGAGCCTGTTTACCCATTATCATTCTCCTTTAAGAAGTTATTGATGGAGCTCTCCATGTGGGCTCTGAGTGCTATGTCTTTCAGGAGTAGATCATTTAGTCTCCAGGCAGGCTTTTGCTTACTACCCCCCACCCCACTCGATACCAACCAACACCGCTGCATGGTCTGAGAAATATTACACTCCTATCTCTACGTTTGTTATTTGGGGGACCAAGGTAGCAGAGACCAGGATCATATCTATTCTGGAGTAGCCGAGATGGACGGCCGAATAGTGAGTGTATTCTCTATTCTCCCCTTGGAAGAACCACCATGTTTCTATTACTCCCAGTTCCCTAAAGAAGCGTCCCAATGCTTGCCTATTTTTCTGATCCACGGCCGTGGGAGGTATCAGATAATAATATCCCTATATATATATATGGTCGCCGTATATAATGTTGCTGGGAAAAGGTTGTGGTTACATTATATAGGTGACCATATATATATGGACAGGGGCAGCAGGGGTTGCAGGGGTGTCCCCCACTCCTCATGAAAAATAAAAAAGGGTTTGGGGGTTGCAAGGGTGTCCCCCGCAAGTTCCATGTAATAATGTCTCCACAAAAAACAGCAATTTTTCGGCGATTATTATGCATGGCGTTATCTTTGAGGGGACATTATTACATGGAACGCCGTGGGAGGGAGTGTTTTATCCAACATCGGGTCCATGACACAATTAAAGTCCCCACCTATAATCAGTTGGCCCTCGCACCAGCTGCCAAATATTTCCAAAATGCCTGCAATAAACACGTCTTGCCGTTCGTTGGGGCATATAGGGCATGACTTGTGTATATGCTACCCTTTATTTTCCCTTTAAGCCCGAGGTATCTCCCTTCTCTATCCCTGCGGAGCTGTTGTTTTTTTAATTCTATTGATTGCCCGATCAAAATAGCGACTCCCCTCTTTTTCCCCCCGCTAGATGCATAGTATTGCTGAGGGAAGGCGCGGTGGGCCATCCTCTTCTCGTCTTTGGGGAGGAGATGTGTCTCCTGTAGGATCCCGATCGTCGCCTGCATTGCCCTTAGCCTGTCCAGAATTGCCCGGCATTTCATTGGTGAATTCAGTCCCTGTGTGTTCAGGGAGACTACAGTAAACTGTGCCATTTCAATATGGGAAGTGATTGCCCGCTGTTCCGGCTATGTAGTGGCCTACCCTGCTGCCATCACCACCTTCCTCAGTCTGCCCTTCCCAAACTCTGGATCGTCCTTCTGTGTGTAGAACCCCTGACCCCTCCCCCCTCCCACCCCTACCTCCCTTACCTCACTCTTACCCCCTCCCCTCCATCACCCACTAACAACCTGGGGTGTTGGATCACAGTTCAATTCACAAGTTCCGAGTGTCCGGGAGGTTTTCAGTTACCACTTCTTGTCCCTCTCTTAGCCCCTTAGCACATCCTACTTGCGGATGATGGGCCTAGGGAAGGCTAGTTGTTCAACCTCCTCTTCTCACCATCACTGCATCACCAATAAATGACTTGGTACAGTGGGGAAAGGGGGTGGGTGGCGGAGGAGTAGACGCACAGCAATTGTGAGGCGCACAAGCTACTCTCTGCAACTGGGCATGCCAGGATGTACTTTTCATATGATGGAAAGCCCTGGCATATGACATAAGTAACTAGAATAAGATGGCATGACTGGGGATTTTGGCTGGTCTTGGAATATGATTAGAGGACTTGTGCATGTGAAGCTGTACAAAACATATGATGACTATATCTGATATCGGAGGCTTTACTGGGCATAACATGGGGTGGGTCCAGTGCCTTTAAGACTGCACTTGGCATATGAGGCCTTCACCTATATAAGTGAGACAGTTCTAGGCATATGTTGTTAAGTTACCATATATTTTCAAACTCTAGGTTGGCCACAAGTGGCTTCTTGACAGCAGTGGGTCATTCGGTGAATGGAAAAATGGGAAGAGAGAAAAAAAGATCAATAGCCCGAAAAATACCTTACGTGCCCATGGCGAGCCAGATCAGTAATCTGATCACTGGGGAAATATGTTCTCTTTGAGGGGTCTTTGTTAATAAGTGGTTTGCAAAATTTTGCAGGTGTTGAGGTCCTTTAAGGCAAATGAAAGAGAGCCTAGGTACATTGCATTTGTATAATCCATACAGGCTAAAACAAGAGCGATAACAGCATGAGTTCTGCGGGACTGTTAACTATAGATGGAGGAAAAAAAGAGGATCCAATGTAGGAGCCCTCCCGTCCCTTGCACTCTATCTATAATCCACCAAAGAGGTGGTAATTAGACATCAATAATATTACATTCAAGTTAGTAAGCTGAATTTCCAAAAACATGGTTCATAGGAAACACATTCTTAAAGCAAAAAAGTTCTAGAAACACAGACTGTGTTTAAAATTAGCAAGTATTTTTAATTACATATGCATGAACAAATATGGTGGCGAGCAAAAATACATTCCACGGATTCAATACAGTGAGGCTTTACGCGTTTCGAGGCAGATCCTCTTCATCAGAAACCATTATTGAGCTGGTGATGCACCAATACACACATTTTTGGGATAGTGTCAGCGTGGGAATGGATGCTCAACCCTCATTAACATCAGTTACAGAGGCCTAATCTTGCATTCAAGTGGGGCCCCGCAGGTTACAGCACATCTGTTAATCCCTGCACCCAATTCAGAGTCGGTGGGTTGTAGACCATAGTTGCTAGTCAACTCTTCATGTCGATTAGTTACATTCTTGATGTGTGTTAGTACTGCGCTAATAGCATCATATCAGGATCTTCAAAATAATCCCCAGGGGTGTCTACAGCATTCCATTAGTCAGCAAACCGTGTGGCTGGGCATCACTACGTCCACATTATCCGAAGGCTGCACACTGAACGCCTGTTCAGTATATAGAGAAATGGTAGAAAACCACTTTAACCACCTGAACAATGAGAGGCTCCAAGAG
Source organism: Ambystoma mexicanum (assembly GCF_040938575.1). Classification (NCBI taxonomy): domain Eukaryota; kingdom Metazoa; phylum Chordata; class Amphibia; order Caudata; family Ambystomatidae; genus Ambystoma; species Ambystoma mexicanum. The sequence continues at coordinate 1,036,842,431 of NC_090926.1, read as the reverse complement.
AGGTGAAGGTTAGTCTCTACCCTTGGGCTTGTGGGGATGGGCACCTAAGCACCTTAACCCAAAGCGGGCCCATCACGTAAGAAGCGAGTGCACATTTTGTACGTAAAGCAAGATTATTGTAAATCGTCCATGGAGGAGCTAGATGACGCTGTAGAGTCAAACTAACCTCTCCGACCCACATAAGGTGATACATTATATAACGTTTTGCAACAGATAAAACCCTCCAATATAATTTATTACAATCCAGCCCTCACATGTGATTGGACAAGACTGATACAAATGAATTCCAATCTTTCTCCAATTCTCCCATTCCCATTGGTTGCAGCTATCCTAACTACCATCTTCAGATCATATTCATAGCACACCCCTTTTTAGGATTTGTCGGTGGTAGGCCATGACATCATCATACAGTTACACATTCACATACACACATACACACATACACACATAATTAATTACACGTCGCAGCTGGTCTGAGACCTCTTAACCCTAAATGTAATTGGACATGGTTTGCACAGGTACTTCAAACAACATGAGGAAGCGCAGCATAAACAGGTTCCTGTTGAACTGCCAATAGCCATCTCACCCACCCCAGCTTACTTGCGTCATTAGAACATTCTAATTCATACGACTACCAATTCAACACTCATGGCCTCAGGCCACATCCTGAGAAAACAATCGAAACACAGGGAGTATCATTCACTCTGGCATCGAGCGTCGCTTCACCCCATGTTTATTGTTGGTCAAAACAAATGGGCAGACCCCTCTGCAAGCTCTCATGTACTTAAAAGAGATTACATTTGCCTTCTGCGAAACTACCAGGCCATAAAGCTCCTGGCCAGTTTGTCGTCTGACCATCTGCTCAGTTAATCATTCCTTCTCCTCTGGCCTCCAATCCAGCAAAACTAGTTGTTCCCATACTCTCAGAATTCACCTTGCGAAATCCTGGCTGCAAAGATTAATACATTTATAAAGAAAGTACACTACATGTAGATTTATAAATGTCCTTTGTATGTCTATCAGTGTGCATACATGTTTAATGACTATTGTCTCTTCTTTACAGTGGGTTCTCCCCGATTAGTCCCCTTGTAGGCCCTTCGTAGCACACCATATCTGAATTGTGTTTATATTACAGTTTCTGATTTTGGCATTTATCTTTCTATGTGCATGCAAATCTAATATGTATCAATTTGAACACAAAGTAACACTTGAAGCAACACATCCCATTCACATTTAACAACACTGGATACATATGAAATTGCAACATTGCGCCAATTTCAGTGCACTCCCAGTCACAACTCCGGTGTGTGCAACATGAACCCCTCTTCATCACTGGGACCTTTCCTGGCCACCCCAACATTCCATCCTTAAGTTAATACTTTAACTAATAAATCATATTCTTGTTCTTTAAAACATCTTCTCGGGGAAACCCTACAATAATTTAACATGTTGGTCCCGAAATGGGAATACTCCTCTGCTAGACAAAACCAACTTGTTCCCCCACTATTTCCGCAATCTACCTGCTGCTCCACACAATCATCCCAATTGGTGGAGGACACAAGACAGCTTCAGTCTGAATACCCATGTGATATGAAATGGTAGTGGTTCTAGCTTTGGACAGGGTCACAGTCATCACAGGAGCTGCTTTCGGTACCTGGGCAGAACAGCATCATAAGAGCATTTGACAAGAGCAAAAGATAATAAGAAAAAAGACCAAAATAGGCAACAGAATTCTAACGGCTAGGCTCACCCAAGAAGAAAGAGAGTCCAACCACGGGACATTCATGATTCCTGCATCGTTCTCCATGACTACTCTGAGCTTATACAAGGCGGCAACAGTCTGGGTCAGGGACCCATTATCCAAATCATTTGAAGGCACAAACATGCAGTACATGCTCTGTATTTTCTGGCAGACTCCTCCTTCCATAGCTGTTAGGAGGTCGAGGATATACCGATTTTGCAAGACCATAGCCTCAGGGTGCGCAGTTCGTCCTTGATGGCAATGAAAGCTGATTTGGACGATTTGACAAACAGTAGCAGTTCATACAGGGTCACCAGGAGCTACTTGGCATTTGACGCGGCTTGGACGCCAGGTGGCAGTACAGATGAGAAGAATGTCTTTGTGCATCTAAGCAGCCGATACTGTTCAAGAATGTTCATTAAATCTTGTAATAATGCTGCAGAGAGATAATTGAACTACTTGGTCCATCACAATAGTGCCTCCTTTCATTATTATGTCCATGTATGATGATAAAAGGGACGCAAAGGGCACAGGGGACAAAAGGGGGCACAGATGTGGCTTTGAGCATTGGGCAGGCAAGGATCAAATGTTCCTCAGGAATGACAAGGAGAGGCACATGTGACATGGTAAAACTGCACACACCTCACCAGGGTGGAGGCAACTGCCTGTACGCTTACAATCCACAAGTCCCAAAAATGTCCAGAGGTGTAGCTATACCTCCAGCCAGGTTGGAGAAGCGTGCAGCTGCAGTTTCCATTTGTGCCAACAGGCACTGTGCCATTGCCCTTAAAACACAGACAACAATGGTTAAGTGTCTGTATCATCACAGGTTTTTCAGGCTCCTTTAGTCATGTCAAATGTTGTAAATGTTTCTGCCACACATTGAGATATTCTTGGTTTACACGTGCCACCTCTTCGTCTGAGAATCCCCTCATCCCTCGATCTCTGCAATTCTTTACCACTTGCTCCCATCGGTTATTAATGATAATAGCCCCTTTTAAACTCAATTGGACTCTTTGTGTACACCAAACCGTCATTTGCTCTTTACAATCTCTAACTAAATATTCTTTGACAGCCGGTACAATGGAAACCTTGAGTGATTGCCCTTGGAACTGCCCTCGGACTCTGCACAAAGCTAGATGCACTAGACACAGTGTGCCTGCTAACTCTATATCATCTGGGATAAACGCCCCAGGGACACCAAAAGCATGGGGGATGAGAGCAGATTAGAAAAATTCCACAGACAGCTCTCTCCCAACTCTCCTCATGTGGCTATACCATACATTATCTGTTGCAACGCCATGTTCATCTACTATTGGGTCTACATTTTCATCCTTATTGTTCAGGAAATCAGCAGCAACATTTATTTTTGATCTTAATAATATGACCTCAAATTCTCTGAGACTAGATACATTTAAACCATTCACATCCATACTGTTTGTCACCCTTGAACAATATGACAAAAGAAAAAAAAATACATATAAACAATTCTCCAAATATACATTTTCGAAAATAAATGTCAGTTCCTCGTTTTATATCGCAACCCACTTTTCCACTGGAATGAACTGCGAATTCCTAGGGCATACTTAACTTTAAGCCTGCTCCTGTACCGATGGAGGGGTACCAGTGAACCTTCGTATGTCACTGATGTGGATCCAGCTCTTGTTGCCCTCGACCTTCACAGCAGTTAGAGTTGCATAAATCACAGTGCAGCCCATGGAAACGCTGATCATTCCAGCGTTGTATGAAGGTTCAGATATAATTCCAGTCCCCGAGGAGTAATAATGGCTTGTGCCAAACGTCGGTTTCCTTGCTGCTTTCTCCTGAAGGCTGTTGGTGAGAAGACGTAACCTGTGAAGATATCATTATGACACTTTTGGTTAAAACCCTAGCCTCCCAAACCCTTGCCTCCAAACCTCCCTCAGCCTTTCTATCCTCCTTCTCTCCTATTACATCGGACGAGATCACTAGGGTTGTCCACTCTATGAAGGTCTCCTCCAAACAGGTCTCCCCCTTGTTCTTCCAGAACCATTAAGGACAACATCGGCTCCCTTGCCCCTGTACTTGCTGACTTCTGCTATCACCCTCTTGCCACTGGGTCTTTCTCCTCTTCCCTCAAGCACTCTGTTGTGCGCCCCCTCCTGAAAAGATATCTGCCAGTCACTTGTGTCTGGCTAACTACTGCCCCATCTCTATCAATCCCTTATTTGGGAAACTCCTTGAAAAGCTGGTCTACCCCCAATTTACCCAGCATACTGAGCTCGTTGGTTGCCTACATGACCATGAATCTGGATTCCGAGCATCCAGAGGCATGGAAACTGCTTTTCTGAACACCCGTGAAGAACTACTTGCATCTCTTGACACTAACTCTCCCGCTGTCCTCATTCTACTTGGTCTTTCCTCTGCATTTTAATTGGTCAACAATTCAATCCTCATAAAACAGCTGCATGATACCCTTGGTATCTCAGAGCGGGCACTGGACTGATTGACCTCCTTCCTCACTGTCTGCCCCTCCCAGGTCATCCTGGGCTCTTTCTCCTCTCCCACCTCTATCTCCACATGTGGCATTCCCCAGGGCTCTAACCTCTCAACCTGGCTCTTTAACATCTATCTTGCTCCGCTTGCTCACCTTATCTCCACTTTCTCCCCTCACTTCCAGTGTTATGCAGATGACACCCAACTCTACTTCAAACTTCCCTCTGATGCGGCCCTTCTTCCTCTACCATTCCTGACTGCCTATCTGCTATCCAGTCCTGGTGTGCCTCCAAAGATCACTGCCTCAATGCCAGCAAGACTGAGATCCTTCCTATTGGAACTCCTGCTCCCTCTTTCCCCCCCTTCACCATGGCCACCCTCTATGTGCTCTCCCCCTTTTCCTGCATCTGAAGCCAGAAACCATTCAGTCATCTTCGACTCCTCGCCCTCTTTTCTCCCTCACATCTTGGACCTTGCCAATAAGGCCCATTTTCAATTCCACCTCCTCTGAGGTATTCTTCCTTTCCTCACTTTTCCCCAGAAGCTCAATGTCTCTAGAGCTCTGCTACTCTCTAGGCTTCACTGCTGCAACACTCTTCCTTAATCTACCCTCTTCCTTTCTCCGCCCCCTCCAGCTTGTCCAGAATAGGGCTGCAAGACTTATCCTTGGTCTGAAGCCCAGGCACTGTATCGCTCCAGCCCTAAAATCCCTACACTGGCTCCTGGTTGCGGCAAGGATCAAATTTAAATCCCTCTGCATCATCCTACAACTTGATCTCACCAAATACTTTCCTTCCAGATCCTTACGCTCCTCTGGCTCCAACTCTCTGCATGTCAGGTGCTTTCTAAGCAGCGAGCTGGTGACAGATCTCGCTCCTTAGCTGGCTCCCTCCTCTGGAACAGCCACCCCGTCCTCTCTGTCTTGAGCCGGATCACCTAAAATTCTGGAAGTTCCTCAAGACTTTCCTCTTCACCTCCTTCTTCCCCCTCTCATTCCCCTCTCAGTCCCCTGTTAATACCCCACAGTCGTTGAGATTGGTGGCCTGGGACCTTATGTGTCCTTCTGGGTCCTGGCCTTCCCACCAGTCGCACCATACCAGCACTTTTCTTCAGGCACCCACTGGCTTGTGTTTTCACAGGAGTGCATTTATTAATGGCAGGTGATCACTCTATACCAAACGATCTCTGCCAGGCACTTCCTGTTGCCCACAATTGACTCCTTGCACTTCCCTCTGTAGAACTCCTAGCACTTACCCCTTCCCTGACCCTCTCTCTCTCCCTGCAATTGCACATTCTGTATGCTCACAAGGCCTAGTAGGACAGCCCCTTCCCTGATCATCTGTTTAGTCTTTTGCCTTTGTTCCTATGTTCCCTCCCCTTTGCCCTGTGGGCGCTTTGAAACACAATTTCTTGATGTATAAGCGCCTTACAAATGCACAATAAATAAATAAAGGTACTTCCTAAACTCATCACCCTGGACCTCTGCGGTCTTATATGCATCTGATGCAGTGAGTGCAGGTGAGAGCAGTGTGTGTAATCTACGCCCTGCCACAATCTTGTGAGGGCTGAGGTGGTGCTCATTCCCTGGCTGATTCCTCAAATAAAATAACACCAAAGGAAGACAGTACAAACACGATTTACTTAAATCATTACACATCTTTGCCAACTGGACCTCAAGGACCCTATTCAACCAATCCATGATCCTGGGGCCTGCGGATGGCACACTGAAATCAACTTGTGCTTGTTTCTCAAGAGCAAAGTGATTTCTGAGAACAAGACATTAGAAAAGTCTGTCCCAGTGTCGGATTTCAGGCACTCACAAATTCCCCACAGTGGAAATGTGGAAATACCTCCCTCACCAGAAATGTTACTGCAGACTTAGCATCAGGGTGTACGCAAGGACCAACCTCAAGCCACTGGGAGATTGGACAAACTATGACTATAACGTACCCGTAGTTATTAAATTTCACAAGCATATCAACATCTATATTGAGTTCCCGAAATGGCCCAGTGGGCCTAGGCAAAACTCCCCTTACTAATCCCATGGTGTTTCCAGGATTGAATTCCCTACAAACTATACAGTTTCCCATGAATTTACTTAGTTGTTCTTGGAGGTTTGGTATAAATCATTCCTCCTGTAGCTCTGCTGCAATTTGTCATCGAGAAGTGTGCTACGGGTAATATAGTAGCAGTTATATAGTCATTACTACCTTCCCCGTCAGCTCCTGTCTCCACAGCAGATCCGTGGCCGAGAAGACACATCCTCTCTTTGCCCAAAGCTCCTGTTCCTCTTTAGGTGCTTTTCCTTGCATTTCTATGATTTGAAGCACCAGGACTGTAGTATATCGAACTAGCAACTGTACCTGCTGAGACAAGGTTTCAATTTTCTGGGAATCTGTAAATGGCAAATATACAGCTTTTTTCTCTCCCCTGTTTGTGGAATCATTTCAAAGTGCTATTGGGTTAGTACGATTAGTGAGCGCAGCACATTTCACGATGCCTACCTCTGACGACAGGGTTTACGCTTTGATTAGTCTGGATAGCATCGTAGCATGCTGCACGGGGGTACCGTCAGATCTTCTAAACCCTTTTCTCTGCCACCTTGACAACCCTGAATGCACAGTGGAGGTTAAATACACAGAGTCAGAATAAATAGTGATCGCCTTCCCCTTACTAATTTCTAGCGCCTCTATAAGTGTCACTACTTCAGCTCCTTGCACAGAGTAATGCGAAGGCAACCATTTCTTCGGTCTGACCTAGTATTCCCCATGCACAAGGCCCACAATGGCCGCACCTGTATGCCTCTCACCAGTGTCCTGATTGATTATTGAGGACCCATCAACAAAAGGTATCTCACCTCCCTCCAAAGCATCCTCATTAACACTTGTCTTCTCTTCCTCATATGTTGCACAATCATGGACAATGTCATCAGGTTTTACTGGTTTGGCTACAAATGTTGCATGATTGACTAGATGACACTCTATGGAATGTATCGATGCATTTGATAAAATAACCTCATACCACAAAACTCATTGCATCATCAAAGTCGACTTGACTTTTCCAAGATCGCAAAGACTGCATGCTTCACGTACATTGTCACCGGGCAACCCATGGAAATGGTTGAAGACTTTTGAATTTCAAAAACTACTGCCTCTAAAGCTTGCTAACAAGGGAACTGTCCCTGTATCACTGGGTCACAGAGGCCGCTATAGTATGCTAAAGGTTTATGGCCTAGCAATGTTTGCTGTGTCAGGACCGTTGTCATCACCTGCCTGTTCGAGTGAGAAAAAAAATAAAATGGTTTCTCATTCAGAGTCGCCAAGACCAGAGCATTGCTGATCACTGTCTTGAGTTCCTGGAAGAAAGTTACGACTTCCTCAGACCTTTCTATCGGACCCTTCACCTGCTGCACTTCCTTAAATCCCTGCAGTAAGGGCTTCACGTAACTAGAGTAGTCAAAGATCCAAGATCTACAATAATTACAGAATCCCAAAAACTGCTGCATTTGTTTCACTGTGACTGGCTGAGGCGTATTCTGAACTGCAGTGGCTCTCTCTGGCATTACCTTCCTTCCTCTGGGCGATATCACTTGCTCCAAACATACTACCTCTGTCGGGCAGTACTGCAATTTTTAATTGTCTACTTTGTATCCCTTCTCCGCAAGCAGGGTGAGGAGCGTTATTAAATATCTTCGACACTGCTCTTCAGAATTGCTAAAGAGTAGCATATCCTCCATGTACTAAATTACTGTACTGGACACATGCACATTCCCCAGATCCATTTGAACGACCCTGTTGAAAACACTTGAAGATTCACAGTACCCCAGGAGCAACCTCGTGTACTCAAATCTCTGAACACAATACGTAAACGCTGTGAGGTACTGAGAATCGGGTTGTAAGGGGACTGAGAAAAATGCATTTATTAAATCAATCACAGTGAAGTGAGTCGAGCCAGTAGGTATCTTATAGAGAATGGTAGCAGATTCGGTACAACTGGAAATTCTACCTCAATAATATTTTTGAGGGGGCGCAAATCCTGGACCATACTCCAACTGGACCGCTTCGCCTTCTTCACAGGGTAGATGGCTGTGTTACTTGGGGACACAGAAGGTTACATTATGCCTTGCTTTAACAACGCCATAATGGTCTCATAAATTCCCTCGTCCGCTTCTCTATATATGGGGGGTACTGCTTAACCCGTGGTAATATTGCACCAGGTTTCAATTTTGTTCAGATTGCTCCAACACACTTTAGCAGTCCCACATCATGTGGATCGCTGGTCCTAAATGGTCTGGCACTTTTCACTAACCTCCTTCCAATGTGGCGATGTATTTCTAATGATGAGCATGGTCTATGGTACTATCGCTATCTGGTAAGGCACCCCAATCTTAAAAACCATCTCTCCTGTGTCTTTAGTGTCTCAAACAATGGCTCGTCAGACACGTCCCTTAGCGATAAGGTGGGATCAATGCACAGAACTGTGCGCCACTCTTTGTCTTCCTCATTGGTGCCTAAGACAATCACCCTGTTCTTCTTGATAACTAATGCCTCTAGGATAATCATAACAATAGTGTTTGGTGTTACCTCCTGCGGCACAGCAGGCCGAAAGATGACCGTCATGTCTGATCTCTAATTCCCAGGACCCAAAACCACCATTACCCCATAAAGAAACAAAGTTGAATGTACAGGCACCCCCCTTATTGCGCTGTCACTACAATATGCATGCAAACACGCTGCTTCTCTTACCGGATAGAAACCTGGAGTAGAGCATACTATCCCTTCCTCCATGAAAGTGATCGACATATGGCGCTTGCTTAGGAGATCTCTTCCCAAGAGATTCGCTGGGGTATCTGTGCAATACAACAAAGTTGCAGATACATTTTGTGTACCTACCTTAATACGTAGATCTTCAGTATAAGGAACTGACAGGATAGCCCCAGAGAATCCCTGTGTGTCAGTCATTTTATCTGACAAGGGGGAACTCACCTTCCTTGATGCAAGATTTTGTAGCCCCTTTATCGACCATGAATAAAAATGTTTGGTCACCTACCTGCACACCTATCCGGGGTTCCTCTTCTGGATCGGTGGTAACAGACAGGACTGGACACATGAGAGATTACTGCGGGCTGTCCTACTCTTGGTACTGTTGTAATGTGTCTTCTCGGGGGAATAGTCATTGGCTGAGAATGGCTTAATGCTACATGGCATAGTTTTATGACCAAAGTTCCATTGAGCTCAGAGCGTTCTTGTTTACTTGTTTTATGATCAAGATTCTATGTTTGTCAGTTGAATTTGTTTGCTGTTGCCTATGGAGCCCTGCCTGCTCTGGGGGTCTTCATACTTAATATCCTAATAAAGAACCTGATCAGAAACGATTGGTGTCCTGAACATCTTTCCCACAATGGCGACGAGGATGGGATGAGAGAAAAGACCTCCAGCAACAACTCAGTCAATGACGCTCCACTCCGCTCTGATCGAGCGTAGCAGTGGCCATCGTGGGACATTTGATAAGGATTGCCCACGCACCCCAAGTAAGTGCCCTTGCCGTGCCCCTGACCCCTCCGCACCCTGCCGTTGCCCTGTACGACTGTCATAGCCTCTGTGAGCAGCAACATTCGCGGAGAACGCAGCGTTTGCCCTTGAGCCAGCGTCGGCCTCTACCGCATTAACCTGAGGACTGGCCTTTCCTAGCGCACTGTGCATTGGACTGGTTTGCCTAAAAGAAAAAAGAGGGAGAAAAAGGAAAAAGGAGTGAGAAGGAAAGAGGTGGGGCCAGGGCCACTAAGCACGCTCTGCATGCCAATGCATGTAGTGGGGCTTGAGGGGCGTAGCACAGCAGCACAGTAAGAGACCGTTGAGCAACGTGAGAAGTCCAAGTGAGAAGGAGATAAGCATCTCTGCTCAGCAGTCGGGTGGAACGTTCAGGATCTACCCGAAAAAGGGTTTAAAACTGGAACATCCGGGATAATTCAACCAGTATCAGGTGTGCTGATTTCAGGAGAGTGCTGGGTCTAACCCCAAGAGGAAGAGGAGCATTACCCAAAGAGTGTCAACGGTTGTGTTTGAAAAAAAAAAAAAGCGGGATATAGGCAAACAAGTAAAGCAACATGGCAGGATTACCTGGTATAGCCGGGCCCCCAATTTCTATGCCTATTCCAGGACCAGCGAAAATCTTATGGGCCCAGTGGCGCAAGGGCTTCATGCATTATCTTAAGGCGGCTGGAGGCACCTCATATTCTAGCTTGCGCTTCTGCTGCATTTCCTGGGGTATGAAGGCCAAAGGATCTATGAAACGCTCACTCAGCCTTCTGGAGATGGCAATGGCGATGCTGTAAATGAGTTTGAAGTGGCCCTAATAAAGTTGGATAGGCATTTCAATCCACAGACAAGTACGATACTGGAACAATACAATTTCCGCATGCGGATGCAAGCCCAAGGAGAATCAGTGGAGAAATATGTCACTGCCTTACGACATTTGGCTCTGTCATGCAAGTTTCAGGAAGCATTCGATGAGCAAATTCGGTAACAGTTCATGACTCGCGGTAAGTCCAATAAATTCCGTGAAGAGTTGTGGCTGAGGGATGAACCCAACCTAGATGAGGTATTAGACATTGCAAGACGTGTCGAACATTCTTTGGCATGTGTGGCGAAGCTATCGAAGTGTGAAGCAGGTGACCTAAAGGAAGGCAAAGCGGAAATCTTAAATGTGGTAGACGCAAAGAGTAACAGAAGAGGGAAAAATAAGCAGAAGATAAAAGGAATCAAGACACACTACAAATAGCAGACAGAAAGAAGAAAGACTGTGTTTTCGTTGTGCCAGCAATACACATTTTGCATCATCCATAGTGTGTCCTGGTCGCAGAGCTACTTGCACGAAGTGTAAAAGAAGAGGACACTATGCAAATTGTTGTAAAAACTATCAGTATGGGCAGTTTATTCAAAAAAAGGTCTTATACGTCAATAAAGAAGATGAAGGAATATCATCCGAAGAAGAGATTACCCTTCCGTTGCAGAATATTATTGTGAACACTGTGAACGTTGTTTCCGATGGTGGAAATGAGGATGAATGCGAGCACCCTTATGCCACATTGAGTGTGAACGGTCATAGAATATGCATGATGGCTGATTCTGGGTCTAAAGTGACCTAGGTATTGAGAGTTATGTTTGAAAAGGAGGTAAAAGGGGAGGCATCAAAGCTGTTGAAGCCAGACATCAATCCTGGAGGCTATAAACAGGACAGGATTGAATTGTTAGGTTATGCTTTGGGAAGATTTGAATTCAAAGGGCGTTGTTGTGATGGGAAAATATATATTACCAAGAAAGGTCAAACCTTGCTTGGATGGAGGGAGCAAAAGAAGCTAGTGATCAAGCTTGACCCCAATGAGGAAGAACAATTTTACAAGTGCCCACATCACGTGTCACGTCAAGCCTGCATGTCACAAAATATTCTAAGGTTTTCAGCAAAACTCTTGGGAGAGTAAAGGGTTATTAGCATCAGATAATCTTAAAAAGGGGTAGTATACCTGTAGTTGCGAAGCTGAGACCAGTCCCTTTAGCTTTACGGGAAGGAGTCAAGATGGAGCTGGAGAAACTGTTGAAGATGGGCGTGATAGAAAAAGCAGGAGGTGTGGAATGGGTCTCACCTGTAGTAGTTGTTAAAAAGGGATCAGGTGAATTGAGGCTGTGCATTGATATGCATGAACTCAACAAGTGTGTGCTAGTGGACAGGCATCCGTTGCCGAACATGGGTGAAATGCTAACAAAAGTAGGGCATGGTAAGGTCTTCTCCAAACTCGACATGGCATCAGCATATCATCAGGTCGAGTTGGAGGAAGGGTGCAGAAAAGTCACGGCATTTATTACTCATGAGGGTCGTGTATCAGTTTAAGAGGATGCCATTTGGGCTGGCGTCCGCTTCGTCTGTTTTTCAAAAGGTCATGGATCGTTTGCTGAGGAGTATGAAAGGTGTGTTCTGCTTCCAAGATGATGGCCCTCATTTGGACCCTGGCGGAGAGGGGTTTACGCCAGCGTAATGCATGGCGTACCTCTCCGCCAGACTACGACATTCCGTAGCGTCATGGAGATTTCTACGCCTGCTTTTTGCAGGCGGAAAAATCCATGGCGCTACGGGACTTGTTGTTAATTACGCCACCGTAATTTACGGTGGCGTAATTAACGCCTTCCCCACTCCCATTATACCCTATGGGGCAAAAATGGGAATGGGGAAGGGTAAATGGGGATTGGGGACTTACCGCCCCGCCAACCTCGGAATGGGGCGGTAAGTCAGCCAACCCCCATGGCGGTGTTGGCAGCTCTGCGCCATGGTCCATGGTGCAAATTGCACCATGGACCTCCGCCAGGGTCGTAATGAGGGCCGATGTGTTGATATGTGGGGAGACGTTGGAGGATCATGATAGAATTCTTGATGCAGTCCTGAGGATATTTGAGGAGGAGGGACTTACTCTAAGAGAGGAGAAGTGCACATTTGCTGAGTCCAAGGTGGATTATTTGGGCCATGAAGTGTCCAGTGAAGGTGTGAAAACAAAGGAGAGTCTTGTGAACTCGATAAAGGAAATTGAAAGGCAAGCAAGTAAGGTTGAGTTACGTTCTTTCCTCGGCATGACCGAATTTTACCAGAAATGTGTCGAAAATGATGCCACGAAAGTATTAGAAATGAGGAAGCTCTTAAAGAAAGGTACCGAGTTGGAAAGGAGTCAGGCTTGCGAACTGGAGTTTCAGAAGATTAAGGATGAGATAGACTTAGCTCGTCCTTTGGGTTGTTTTGATACAAAAAGGTTGAGCATAATTACAGTGGGTGCTAGTGAGGGCGGGTTAGGTGCTGTTCTTTCACAGAGGAACGATGATGGGTCAGAAGAGGTGATCGCCCATGTGTCTTGTGGCCTGAGGGGTGTGGAGGTGCGTTATTCTGTTCTAGAAAAGGAAGCTTTGGCATGCTATTTGGCTGTGGAGCGCTTCAAGAACTTTGTGTGGGGCTCTGATTTCGTTATTCAGACTGATCATAAACCTTTAAAAGTGATTTTCGAGAGTAAGGGCCTAGATAAAGTTTCACGCAGAGTGGCTGGATGGGTCACCAGAATGCAAGCCCATAGATTTAAAATGGAAGTGATCCCTGGGAAAGAGAACATTTTGGCAGATAGTTTGTCAAGAGTGAAGGTGACCATGCATGATTTTGTAGAGGATGTTGATATGGAGATGGTGTTTGTGAACTCTGAGGGGATCGTTTCTAAGGAAGAGTGGTTTGAAGATTTAAAGAGGGATGAAGTGATCAGTAAGGTGATGTCATATGTGTCGATCTCGGTGTGGCCTAAGAAAGCAGAACTGGCAGAAGGCGAGTGACCTTTTTGGGAAGTGAGAGATGAGTTGTCAGTTGCAGATGGGATTCTGTTTAGATGGGAGCGGGCAGTGGTGCCCGAAAGTGCCCGCGCCAAGGTGATTGATTTAGCGCATAGTGGTTATATCGGGATTTCCAAGACCAAGCATGTGTTGAGGTCTGACTATTGGTGGCCAGGTTTCGACAAGGATATAGAGAAACGCCTGAGCAATTGTTACATTTAACATTCAGTCCATACCTGCCAGCCTCTCTCCTACCATTGCACCGGCTACTGCCACCCGCAATAAACGTGACATCACTTGCGACAGACTCCTCCCCCTCCTCCTCCCGGCTCTCAATGACCAGGTTGCTCATGCTCCGACCCCACGGCTATGGTTGACACCTTTAACCTCGCTATGCAAAAAGCCTTAGATATCATCGCCCCCTCCAAATTGAGAAAACCCAAACCTCGAGCCCACCTGAACTCTTGGTTCACACCCCAGCTCAGAACCCTGTGCAAAGAAAAACGAATTGCGGAATCACATTGGAAAAGCAACCAGTCCGCAGCCAACAAATCGTGCCTCCTCCTGGCCACCCTTAACTACAAGGAAGCCATATTCCAGGCAAAAAAGACACTTACAATAAACGTATCGAACAAGCCAAATCCAACACCAAAGAATTGTTTAGAATCCTAAAAGAACTTGAAACCCCTGTCACTGCACCAGACACTTGCATCAAAGATAGCACTTGGTGTACCAAAATCCAAGAGGCTCTCCTCGGCAAGATTGCCACCCTCCAAATTAAAATCAATAACAAACAATCAAGCCTACAATCCAACCCACAACCCAACCCTATCCCCACCCTAAACCACCCCATCCCAGACTCTCTGACTCCTTTTAGCTTCTCTCCACTCTCCATTTCCGAAGTGGAAAAGATCATCACCAGCCTTAAACCGACCAATTGCCAAGGCGACCTCTGCCCGGCAGATATAATCAAGGAAGCAGCTCATGACCTAGCGCCATTCATTACTACGCTCATCAACTCTTCCTTTAGCTCTGGGATCGTACCTGACAATCTAAATGACGCATGGGTCATCCCCCTATTGAAAAAACCTACCCTGGACGCTAGTATACCCACAAACTACAGGCCAATCACCACAGTCCCGTTTTTACTAAAAATCCTCGACCGTGCAGCATATCTACAAATTCAAGATTACCTTGAATCTAACAAACTCTTGGAAGTTAGGCAATCTGAGTTCCGGCCACGTCACAGCACTGAAACTGCCCTCATAGATTTAAAAACACAGATTGACGATCTAAAAGACAAAGGCAAACTTGCTCTCTTACTCCTCTTGGACCTTTCGGCGGCCTTTGGTCTCGTCAATCATGAAATCCTCTGCCACCACCTTAAATCAGCTGCACACTTCTCCGATAAAGCTACAACCTGGATTAGCTCCTTTTTAGACAATAGATCTATGCGCATGTTCTCTCCACTAGCAGCCGTCCCACCTGCACCTGTCTCCTGAGGCGTGCCACAAGGATCTTGTGTTTCACCCACGTTGTATAATGTGTTCACCAAACCTCTCTTCGATATCTTGGACTATCTGGGTGTCACTTACACCAACTACGCCGACGACACCCAGATACTAATCCCTATCTCAGGTGACTACACGGCTGACTCCCTCGCTATCAATGTCATCTACCAGGTCATCCAGGCGTGGATGGCTCAACACGGACTCTGTCTTAATGATGAAAAGACTGAGCTCCTTATTCTTGGTTCGCCACAAAAACTTACCAAACTCGACCCTGCGATCAAGTCCTTCATCATCGATGGGAATATTATCCCAACCGCCAAGGACACAAAAACCCTAGGAATCTACATTGACTCGACCCCATCCCTGACCAGACAAACTAACTCAGTCTCTTCCGCAGCGGCATATACCTGCAAGCTTATTGCAGCCTGTCGCCCTTTCCTCTCCGCAACCAATTGTGTCATTCTGGCTAGAACTCTTGTATTATCCAAGATTGATTACTGCAATGCACTGTACCTAGGCACCAATTGCTGCAACCTAAACAAGTTGCAAATTTTCCAAAACAATGCTATTAGAGCTGCCCTCAACATTCCCAGGCGCCAACACATATCCGACACCAGACGCAATATTCGCTGGCTCTCAGTCCCACACCGTATCTCCCTGATAACCCTGGCTCTTACCCACAAATGCCTTCATAACCAAGCTCCCTGCTACCTGGCTAACCGATTTGCCCTCCACAACTCCATTAGACCCCGCAGAATGGCTCATTTAAACTGCCTTGAGGTTCCACGTTACAATCTCCAAAGATCAGGTGGAATTAGCTTCCCTATCTTAGCAGCTAAACTCTGGAACACGCTTCGTAATGAGCTTAGAGCAGAACCCTCATTCCCGAGATTCAAACACCTTATGAAAACCTGGCTGGCCACCCAGGACATTTAGCTCGGGGTTCTCTGCTTAATTTGTACATGTATATATAATCTGCTTGTCCTCTCATTGCTATTATCATACCTGTAAATTCTGTATTATACTTGTAAACTTTGTAATTATGGTTCTGTCTGTTTTTCCTATGTTGTAACTAAGTGATGCGCCCGGTTGCCCCTGGGCCTGGTGCGCTATACAAATAAATAAAATACAAATACACATGTGTTTTAAAAGCAGGAAAGGGATTGAGGCAAGGGAGCAGCCATTGCTAGATGTTGGTGTACCTTCCAGGGTGTGGAGTGATGTGGCTATGGACATTCTGGGTCCTGTTGATTTAGGCTATGGTAGGGGGAGGTTTGTGGTACTATTCATTGATCTGTTCTCCAGGTGGTGTGATTACAGAGTGGTGAGAGAAATCTGGGGGAGAGCATGGCGAGTGTTCTGCAGGGGATTTTTGCGAGTGAAGGTCTCCGGGAAAGTATCCTTACGGATAATGGCACCCAGTTCACCGGAGAATGTTTTCCAAAATACCTAAGCAAATGTGGGATAAGGCATAAAAGAGCTGCCTTATATCATCCTGAAACCAATGGGGTTGTCGAAAGAATGAACAGGTGCGTGATGGAGAGCATTCGCATGGGACAAGAGTGCGGTTTTGATAAGATGATAACTATCCAAAACAGAATGTGGGCGATGCGTATGGCACCTCATGCAACTACCCTTTTGAACTGATGAGAGGTCGGAAGCCTTTCTCCATGGCGTGTCCTCCATGGTTAGGGAGGAGTAGAGAATCAGATTTGGTCATTGATGAGGTGAGGAAGGAATTGAAAAAAAGGAAGAGTGATTGGGTTATGCGCGAGAATGAAAGGCGAGGAAAAAAAGAATTGCGAGTAGAGTGTGGTGATTGGGTGAGGATCAAGAAAGGGGTTCTTAAGAGGAAAGGGGATTCCTTATACTGAGACCCTGTCAAGGTTGTTGCCGTGTTGAAAGGTGCTGTGTGAGTTATGGGCGGTCAGGTCTGGAATAAGGATAGGATTGCGGTAGTGAAAAGAGGAAATGTTTGAGGGTGCTGTGCCGTTTCTGGTGTGATGTGTGAAAAAGGGGAAGATGTGTTGTAATGTGTTTTCTCAGGGGAATAGTCATTGGCTGAGAATGGCTTAATGCTACATGGAATAGTTTTATGACCAAAGTTCCATTGAGGTCAGAGCGTTCTTGTTTACTAGTTTTATGATCAAGATTCTATGTTTGTCAGTTGAACTTGTTCGCTGTTGCCTATGGAGCCCTGCCTGCTCTGGGGGTCTTCATACTTAATATCCTAATAAAGAACCTGATCAGAAACAATTGGTGTCCTGAACATCTTTGCCACAGGTACATATTAGCATCGGGGAGTGACAAAGGATCCCCTCCAAAAACACTTGCTCCAGTGTTCCTTAGGGTAAAGGATTGTTCTCCCATGTCTGTACCAGTGCCTGTACTGGCATGGTCAGTGGAATCCTATAGGTCTGTGCAGACCCAGTCGCTGGGTTCTATCCAACTCGTGCCTGCTGCAACTGCACAGAGCTTGGGGCATATGGCATGGTCAGGGATTGCATTTGCTGAGATAAAATACTGTGCCGTGTCTTGACAACCTCTTGACACGTGTCCGATCCTTCCGCACAACCAACACTGAATCCCAAACTACCCTCCATAATTATTTCCCATTGGCCCATTAAACCGAGGGCCCCATTCCTCTGAACCTGCCAAATGACACACTTCCTCGTGAAAATCCTCCCGTACCCCTCGGAAACCCTCGGAGACCGGGAGCATACCCATCCAACCCTCTGTCATACCCGATTCACCATGTCCCTGTCGTCCCAATTGTCCCTGCTGTCCCTCCATGGAGCTGGTATTCACTGCCTCTTCCAAACAGATTTTCTGAACAAGCTCAGCCTCTGCCGTTTGTGCTTGTTATCTCCTTTTCCTTCTCTTGCCCCTTTTTACAAAAATGCTAAATGTGCTTGAATTTCCAGCCAACATTTGTCCTCCATCCCTACCACTTTATCTAGATTGTGCAGGACTTCCTTAGGGAGTCACTTCTTTAGCATGTGGTAAAACATCTCCACATTCTTATCCCATGCTTCTCCCGTCCCTGCCCAACACATCTCTTGAATTAACTGCATGTATGTTGCAGTATTATCAGTCAACTTAATAGTTTTAGCTAAAATAGAATTTATATCCGGCATACAGTAATCCATAATCCGTAGGGCCCTCCATACCTGCACCCTACAACTGTTAAAATCTGCTCCCTCGTGAGCATTTATATCCAACTAAATTCCCGGATATCCCGCTCTCCTCCAAAGCTCATCTGACTGTTCCCCCATCAGAGCCATGAATAAGCTTTTCTTATCCCCTATGGCCAACATGACACCAGCAGTGTGTTTCTCGAATGCATAAATCTACTTCCCCGCCCCTGCAGTGATTGCCTTCATCAAATTATTCCAGTCCATGTGTGAGCACAGGACATAATATGCCTTTCCCAGACCCTTCTGGAGCAATGGAAACTGAGTTGCACCCGCTTTTACATGGGTTTCCCCCTATCTCTTTGATGCTATTTACTACAGCAATGCACGTACCATAGTGTGTCCTATGATTCTGTGGTATACTTTTTGTCGCTGCTGGAGGTGGGGCTGCTACAACCTGCTTTCCCTGCTCAACATTCGATTCCCATTCCTCTTTGTCTCCTACTCCTGTTATCACTTCCCCTGAAACACCTACAGGCACGGAAGCATACTCAGCACTACCGCAGGGTGCCGGCTCCCGTTCTCCCTACTCAAATCCTGTACCCATAGCAATACTTCTGTTTTCCAGGTCCACATTCACCTCTTTGATAATCAATTTATCCAACCTAACAAGAACTCGTCCATGCCTCTGCCTTCCTTCCTCTACGTCCTTTGCCTGTGTATATACTTCTTCCTGCTTCTCATTTCTCTTACACTACAACAGCACTACCTCTTCCTCCGCTAGTCTCAACGCCTCTTCCAATTTGTTCTGCTCCTGTATCTCTACTGCCATTTGCAGACTATCATCTATCCTGGTGGTAAAAGGCATAGGGCCTCATTACACAGTAGGCGGTAAGGGTTTACCGGTACCAGTATTTTATCGGTACCGGTAAATCCTTACCGCCTTACTACGAAGTCCCTTCGCGGGTTGGGGAATTTAACGCCTGCTTTTTGCAGGCGTTAAAAACCAACCCGCAAAGGGACCAGTGGAGCTAATTACGGTACCGCAATTTGCGGTACCTTAATTAGCGCCATCCCCATTCCCATAGGGCCCTATGGGGCAAAAATGGGAATGGGGAAGGGCAATGGTGGAAGAGGGAATTACCGCCCCGCCAACCTTGGAATGGGGCGGTAATTCCCCTTTCCACCAAGGCGGTGCCGGTATTTTACCGGCATTAACCATGGCGCTAATTGCGCCATGGTTCTCTGCCTACCGTGTAATGAGGCCCATAGTCTCCTCTTCGTCACTCGTTCTCGGCCCTTCATCTACTCTTCTGACTGCCAGTCTCACTCTCACTCCTCCACCCTTAATCTCTGTGTTGACCTAGCAGTCGGGGGAGTTATTCTCTTCCAGTTCTACAGTCTCAACCTTTCTCCAGCCCTAACCATTGAAGGAGTTATCATTCCACTTTCCTCAATATCCCATTTTCTAGGAATCGTAGCTGATGGAGGTGTCACCTGTGTCCATCTCACAACCACTGGAGTGGCCACTAAAGGAAATGGAAGTTCAAATACAGGATCTGTATACCCTTCTGCGGGCGATAAAGGATAGTACCCATATGGGGGCGGTGCAGAAAGGAATTCCTGCACCCTCTTTTTCGGACCATCCTTTGAGATTTTAATATTATGGGCCTTCTCGTCTTTTTCATACATCCTTCATCGATGTTTAACCACTTCTGTAACTTTGAATCCTTGTGTCTTGTAGTTAAAAAGTATGCAGGTTTTCCAATATCCCCTTATCATAAGTCCCGTCAGTAGGCCAAAAATTGAGCATTTTACCCTTGGTTTCCCGCAGTCCTTCCAGATGATATTTTAAAATCTTCACCTGATAGCCAGGAAGTACCCGACACAAATGATTCAGTGGAGTCTCCATACTGCAACCCAATTTACCCAAAATAATTTAATGAACAATAACACCAAAGCTGAACCTGCGTCACAAGAAATGTCCACCCAAACAACCCAGCGTTTTTATCACTTCCCGGTTTCTTAGTCTTTCCCCCGCAATCACTCACCTTACTTTAATTATACTTCTCACACTTACATAAAAGACAGTATCTTTATGCCAAAAACACACGCCAGCCAGTATCTCTAAGATATCTCCTTCACTCAGGCATAGAAGGATCACAATGTTATCCACTACAACACCGCTGCTCTCGCTATTTTCATCACTAGTACGGCATTCTCTACTACAACACCGTCAATTCCTGACTACAGGAAGATACCCTTCACTACTTCGACTGACCAAGAGAAGCGAGGTGAGGGCTTCGTCCACACCCGCACAGTCAATACCAAATGAAGGGTGCCAAGGGTATACCTCAGGAAGGTATCTACAGGTGGACTTACCATAAGATGCCACCTCAGCCCTAGGTGAGGACTCCAGCCAACCAGACAAGCAAACGGAAGGGTATCAGTACAAACCTCACAATGGACGTGGTGGGTGCGATGCCACCTCACACCTCTAAAATAAACTAGGTAAAGATATATACAAAGGCCTTACAACACAAAACAGTTCACTTACTCCTTCAAAGCACTCACTCTTTCAATCCCTGTAACCTCAGCTAACTCCACACATGCACTCCGATTCTACACTTGCCAAACCCTTTAAATCAAAGAAACAAGCCTCTTTTTCCCCTATTTCCCCTCTTGCTTTATCCCCCAAAAATGCACTCATGTGAACCCGAATTGCTCCAAAGTGGTGCTCCTTCAATTCGTCCTGCACAATTGGACCACAGTATAATGCCTATGGGGTACAGGCAGGCCTTTAAACAACATGGCACCCGTAAACCTCTCTTTCACAGAGCATGGAAAACTGGTCCCCCCAGAGAGGTGTCACAACCGAGTTGTGCAGACACGCAACCCCCAATGCCTTTGAAAGCCTGCGGTCCCTTCGTAGTCATCAACAAGGGGGATAGCTGCCTAATCAGTTTAACCCAAAGCATGCCCACCACTTATGTAGCGAGTGCATGTTATGTACGTAAAGCAAGTTTATTGTACGCTCGTCCGGGGAGGAGCTACATGACGCTTTAGAGTCAAACTAACCCATCTCTCTGAACCACATATGTTGATACATTATATAAATTTTTTGCAACAGTTAAAACACTCCCATATATTTTATTACAATCCACCCCCCACATGTGATTGGACAAAACCTATACAAAAGTATTCCATTCTTTCTCCAATTCTTCCTATGCACAAGCAAATCTAGTATGTATCAATTTGAACACAAAGTAACACTTGAAGTAACACATCCCATTCACAATTAACTACACTGGATACATATGAAATTACAACATCGCACTAATTTCTCTGCACACCCAGTCACAAATATGAAGCATGCAACATGAACCCCTCTTCATCATTGGGACCTTTCCTCACCACCCTAACAGGCGTGTGAGTCAGTTTGTGGATCTAGGGCAAGACCCTAAGGAAGAAGGATAGAAAGGGTTGAAGTAACCAAGAACTCAATTTTGTAGGGTGCAGTTCAAGTAGGTTTACTATAGTCCATTTATCTAAAGCAATAAAACATTATTCCAGATTTACTAGGTTAGCACAGGTTGAGATTTCAAGCAGCAGCTGGTTATCATCAGCATAGTTGGGAGGGCTGGCCCCATGGAACAGCGTCTCAAAGGTAATTGTTTTTCTGGCACGTTTATAATGGGCCATGCCATGTTGTCTTGTTCACGCGCATGCGCAGTAACACGTTCGGGTTCCCAGTATAAGCTGCACTTAAGCAGCATTCCTCGTTGCCATGGGGATGACGCCCGCCACAATGACCGCTATGCAGGAGCAGCGTTCTATTTAAAGACTACTTAATCACCACACAGATGCGTCTCAATGCACTACATGTTGTTTTGAGTTGCCTCACTGCCCTTTGACTTCTCCTGGAAGGTTACCTTGCTACTTGCTCTCCTCCCTATGTCTGCCCCGCCTTCTCCTTTACCTTGTTTTGGTCAACCCTTCCTTCCGGTTTTAATGTTCCTCTTGCTGGATCTTGCCTCTACTGCCTTGCTCTTTCCTGAATTGCGACTGCTGCCTCCACCCTGCCTCTTGCCTTCTGCTCAAAGGACGGACATCATCATCTTCAGGGACTGGTGTACCATGACTTCACTGCATATTCCACACCCAGCTTTGCTGGCCAGCATTCGCGCTGTCTCCACATCACGTTTATCTGGAAAAGCTGTATCATGGCGTGGGGAGCTGGTCAGTCTCTGTTGAGGAAGGGCTCAGGGGTTGGTCCCTGCACCATACTTGCAGCCCAAACGCAGCCTGGTTCACTGTGGAAGTGTGGAAAGCAAAGCAGCAAGACCACGAAGCCAGCAGCAACAACCAGGTACTTGACAGATTGAGACACCCCCAAGCCACTGATACCATGGAAGCAGTACAGGAGCAGCGGGATGAACTACTTTATTGGAAGTAGCAGCCTTGAAACAAGAAAATACCGTGCTACGTGGCACCTTACATCGGGATCTGCCAGAAGCTTCTGCTAAAAGTACTGTAGCCTATGTGTCTTCACTGAAATATGACAGTGACCCCCAGAAAATTGATGGAGGTCTGCAATCATTGTAAGATACATTTCAGGTTCCATCCGCATCATTTTCAGTATGATAAGGCTAAAATCGGATTCATCTTGAGCAACCTGACGGGCAGTGCCCTTGCCTGTGCTGCCCCATACATATCTGCAATTTGCCCCAATCAGAAAGATGTTGGAAAGTTCTAAAAAGGTCTTTTTGGCAGTGTTTCCGTCACCCAAGGTTGCTGCTACAGCTCAGGATCAATTAATGGATCTAAAACAAGGACATTCAGATCCTGTGCCCTATTTGAGCCGTTTTCATCAACTAGCAGCTGAATCACAATCCCAGAGATCACACAACGGACGCTGTACTGGAGAAGCCTACGAAAAGAGTATAAGGATGAATTAATCCACTCCCCATAACCGGACACTCTACAAGGATTAATCGACCACATGATCCAGATTGACCATTGCTTAGCTAAACAACGCAGAGAAAGTAAAAGATCTGGTAAAGGTGCCTTTCGTTCGGTCCTGTTACCCCAACCTGTGTCACAACAAAGCAGAGACACCACGGATGAACCCATGCAGTTGGGTGACTTAAGCAGACCCTTGTCAGAGGCTGAAAGGAGAGGACGTCGACTCAACCTTCTATGTCTCTATTGTGGTGGAAATGGCCATTTACTTGGGACCTGTACTTTACAGCCTGCTAAACCAGCGGAAAACTGAAGGACTTGTTGCAGGGACCGAAGGGAGCAACAAGCCCAGTTACCAAACAAGAAAACATTCTGGTTTCCCCCATCTTATCCATGTCTCCATCTACTTTACTGTCTCTTGGTATCCTCTTACAGAGAACCAAACATATCATCACCATCACTGCCTTACTTAACTGTGGGGCATCCAGGAATTACCTCGATGAGACCTTCGATCATGTATACCGTTAGTGCCCAAAACTGCTGCTTGTTTAATTGAAGTTAGAAAGATCTCAACTGGTTGTGGCTTCACTTCACCTCTTCTGTTCTGGACCCCTGACTTTTATCCTGCCAGTTTTGGACCCTGCCCAATACCGGCTACTTCAGTGAAAGATCTGATTGTTATAATTTCTGCATCTCTGTCAATGTCTGATCAGGTGGCAGCTGTCTGTCAAGTCGGCCACCTTAAGTTAAGGATCCTTTGCAAGGTCCTGCCATACATTCCTTCTCAATTTCATGCTCCTGTTGTCTCTGCTCTGGTATGAGCGGTATTGATGACTGTCACGCCCTCAACCTTCCCACTTAATTCGGCAACTTCAGCCCTTGCAGAATATGGCTGTAAGAGCTATGCTTCACCCTCCTTTTGGCTCTCAGATGACCCACTTTCTACATCAGCTTCATTGGCTGCCTGGTGGAAAGTGTGTGGTGTTCAAATCTCTGTGCATTGTCCATAGAGCTTTTTACAAACTGTGGGCTGAATATCTCCAGGAACAATTCTGCCCTTACATCCCCTCGAGAGCACTTTGGTCTCAATCATCGTTAACGATTCAAGTCCCCCTGATAAAATGCTCCTGGATAGGTGGACGTGCATTTTACGTTGCTGCAGCAAATGCGTGGAACTCTCTTCCATTTGCCCTGCAGGCTATGGACAACCATCTCTCCTTTCGGCGCTCCCTGAAGACTCTTCTTTTTTAATTCAGATCTGACTCTGCCCTTGCCGGTTACTTATGTTCCCTTTATCGCCAAGATGCGCTAGGGCGGTCGTTGCGCTTTGCAAATTCTATTAACACAACATAACATCCACTGGCTTCTGGACCTATCCTACAACACACACTGCTCCTGTTTCTTTGTCTATCGGTAACCATACTGAAGTAATTGCTTTCAAAGTCGTACAATCTCCTTCCTATCCCATCATACACGCATTACCCTGGCTCTGTTGTCACAATCCATCTATTGACTGGTTTTCTTTTTTGTTATGCTTCATGGACCTTGAGTGTGTTGTACCTCTACGGAAAACTACTGGAAAAACTCCATCGGCAGCACCTCCTCCTGTTGTGGCTTGTACTTAACAGAAAATACCTAAGCAATATTTCAACTCTGCTCATGGCTTCTCTGAACCAGACCATATTCCTCTACCTCATCACCGAGTGCATGATTGTCGGATAGATCTCCTACCTGACCAACCAATTCCTCTTGAACGTGTGCATTCCCTGACTGCCCAAGAGAAACAAGAAATAAGGCGGTTACTGGATGACTGCCTCCAAAAGGGGTACATTTCACCGTCCAAGTCACCAGCAGGAACCCCCTTGCTTTTTGTGCCCAGAAAGGAGGGCATGCTTTATCCATGTATTGATTACCGCTTAATTAATTATATCACTGTGAAAGATTGATATCCCTACCCCCCGATCAGTGACATTTTGGAATCCCTGCAGGCATCAGTGCTCTTCACTAAATTAGATCTACATGGTGCCTACCAACCTGGTGTGGATCAGCGAATGCTATGAATGGAACATGGCCTTTTAATCACTACTGCAGCATTTCGAGTACCATGTAATGCTGTTCTGTCTTTACAATGCCCCCGCCGTTTTCCAACGTTTTATGAATTTTGAGTTTTCTGATCTGATCGGTATCTCTCTGTGGGTCTACTTGGATGACATCTTGATTTTCTCACCATCACCTACTGAACACAGACCTCATGTTACCAAGGTCTTGTCACGCTTGGCCGCCAACCATCTACGCTAAGAACAAATTGAATTCCTGGGTTACATAGTCAGTCCTTCAGGTATCCACATTGACCCTTGTAAAATAAACACCGTTTTGGATTGGCCCATTCATGGTGTTATGAAAGCCACTCAACGTTTTTTTGGTTTTGCTAATGGCTCTCAGTGTTTTATCACGGGCTATTAACATCTAACTGCCGACATCACCCAACTTCTTAGTTCTAAGACAAGTTTCAATGGGACGATATTGCCAACATTGCCTTTTTGGCTCTAAAAGCTGCCGTTACTAAACATCTGAATGAAACACGTCCATTTATTATTGAAGCGGATGCTTCAGACAACGCTATTGGCACAGTTCTGTTGCAGCTGGATCCGAAAACCATAGTGGAACATCTCATCGCATATTTCTTCAGAAAACTAACACTGTGTGAAAAGAACTTTTCTGTTAATGAAAAAGAAATCTTGGCTATTAAAGAGGCATTCCAAGAGTGGAGCCATCATTTATTGGGAGGTATTCACAAAGTGGTAGTACATATGGATCATCACAACCTGCAGTACCTACGGACCATCCATTGTACCAATAGTCGTCAAGCATGCTGGACCTTCTTTTATCACAATTTGATTTTGTTATCACCTACATTCCTGGAGCCCAGAATCAGTAGGCCGTTCGCTCTATCGACTGTACGAGCGTGAAACCATTCCCTCTGAAAGACATGAACCCATTATACCCGAGAAACATTATGTGATCATCATCACGTCTTATCTGAAACAGATCAGAAACACTACTGCTTTTGTTACTGAAACTGCCAGTCTTCAGCAGGATCCCTTGATTCGTTTTTGATATTATAGAATTAATTTATTAATCAAATGGATTGCTGTTCCGGAATGACCATCTGTATGGACCCACAAAAACCCTCCATTCCAGTCTTTTGTCTTGTTTTCATGATTCTCTGACTGCTGGGCATAGAGGCATAAAATCAACTTTAGAGTGTGTCTCTTGGCAGTTCTGGTGGCCCGATATACGCCAACAGGTATGCGAGTATGTCCTTCAGTGTCTGGTCTGTGACCAAAGCAAAACCAGTTGAAGACATCCTGCTGCCCTCCTCCAACAGCTACAGAGACCACCTTACCCCTGGCACACCATGGCCAAAGATTTAATCGTTGAACTCACTGTGTCCAAAGGGAATACAAGTGCGATGGTCATCGTGGATTGCTTCTCGAAATTGGCTCACTTTGTCCCTTTGTCTGCCATTCCTACAGCTACTCCTATGTCCCATGTCTTTCTTCATGAGGTGTATGATTGCATGGGCTTCCGGGAAAATTATATCAGACAATGGACCTCCATTCATCTCCCGCTTTTGGAAAGCTCTCTGCAGTCTTTTGGGTATCCTTCATGCCCCGAGCTCTGGATACCATCCACAAAGCAATGGGCAGATGGAGAGAACCAATCAGACCATCAAACAATGTTTACATTGCTATGCAAATGCCCTGCAGCCTAATTGGGCTGAGTATTTGGATACTGCTGAAGTTGCTTATAACAACACCTGTCATAAAGACCAGCCCATTCTATTGTACTTAAAAAAGATCCTGCCAGTGTCTCTTCCCATGCAGAGTGAAATCCTGTCAGCAAATGCCTTGGGTCAAAGCCTATCTCAAGTCCAGTAAAAGGTGGCAATGGAGCTCAAGACTATCACTGACCTCAAGCGGTCTAACGCACCCTCCTATCTGATCGGGATATGGTCCGGCTCTCCAGCAGGAACCTGTCGGTTCGGACCTTAGCTGTCGAATTAGCTCCCCGGTTCCTGTGGCCTTTTCGTATTGTGGCTCGAGTCTCACCTATGGCTTTCTGGTTGTTCTTACCTGCTTCAAGGTTTGTGCACCCTGTGTTCCACATCTCTTTGTTGAAACTGTACCTGAAGGACTCCTATGGAAGCTCTCCTTCATGTCTACCCCTTTGGATGTCAATGACTTACCTGAAAATGAGGTACGGGAGATATGTGACTCCAGGTTTCGTCGTGGACGTCTATGCTGCATGTGACCGCTCCTGGGAGACTGGTTTGGCTGTCCATGCTCCTTGTTTGGTCAAGTGTTTTCACCTGCATTTTCCTTGGAAGCCTGGTGCCCCGGAAGAGGGGCAAGGTGTCAGGCTTGGAGGAAATATCCTCATTGGAAGCTGTGCCATGGGGGGGGGGCATGTTCGGGTTCCCAGTATCAGCTGCACTTACACATCATTCCCTGTTGCCGTGGGGATGACGCCCGCTGTGATGAACGCTTTCAGGAATAGTGGGCTAGTTTAAGCCTGCTTAATCACCAACACGGATGCATCTCAATACGCTCTGTGTGGTTTTGAGTTTCCTCATTACCCTGTGCCTTCTCCTGGAAGATTACCATGCTACTTTCTCTCCTCCTTATTTCTGGCCTGCCTTCTCCTTTACCTTGTTTTGGCTAGCGCTTCCTTCCTGTTTTAATTTTCCTCTTGCTGGTTCCTGCCTCTGCTGCTTTGCCCTTTCCTAACTTGCTACTGCTGCCTCATCCCTGCCACTTGCCTCATGCTCAGAGGATGGACATAATCATCTTCAGGGACTGGTGTGCCTTGACTTTGCTGCATGTTCAGCACCCAACTTTCCCAGCCAGCGCTTTTGCTGTCTCTGCGTCACGTTAATCCGGGAAAGCTGTATCGTGGCATGAGGAGCTAGTCTCTAAGTCCTCTCTGTAAGGAAGGTATGGTATCAAACAGTGAAGACAGAAACAAGTGATC
Source organism: Ambystoma mexicanum (assembly GCF_040938575.1). NCBI lineage: Eukaryota > Metazoa > Chordata > Amphibia > Caudata > Ambystomatidae > Ambystoma > Ambystoma mexicanum. The sequence goes on along the minus strand of NC_090926.1, from coordinate 1,036,814,221 downwards.
ACAGTTCAAGGGTGTTTATTGAACTTCAGTGGGTTGGTTGAACGCCTATCTAATCTAAATCTAGGGATGGGAGCAAGTTACAACCATCAAATAATAATAACACAGTCCTAGCCAAGTCACTGTCAAAATAAAACGGCCTATACTAATAAACCTATTGCCAATCTTTACTTCTAAATACAAAAGGGTGTGGGAGAACTGTGTATGCGAAAAGAAAAGTGTTCAAGAAACAATATGTCAAGCTGGTTGAGAATTTGGCTTCCCTTCCCCACGTTTTCAGCACGGGGTAAGGCGGCACACTTTAACTTTGCACACACTCTGTCTTCTCTGCCACAAGGATACAGTTCAAAGCAAAGGTAGCAAGGCCTTCTGCCAAAGCCTCCTTTCCAATAACAGTCTCTTACTGTAAAGGGCATAAAGGTACCACTGGCACTTCGCACTAAGCCTCTCTGGATATGTCAAAGTTGTATCTAAGTTCAATACACTTAACATACAAAAGTACACATTCAAAGTAAATCTTGACAGGCGTTTTCCAAATGTTCTCAAGTGGTGAGTTTATCCACGCAAAGTACTTGTATTGAAACAACCAACATGTGTTTCCATTATCCATCTTTTTCAAGGCTGCATATGCATCAAATATGGTAATTTTACATAAATGTATTAATGTTTTACTTATTTATTTTAATTTTTGTAATGCGCCACATGCCCGTAGGCCTCAGGGCGCACAATAATTGTATACAGATTGCAGATTATGACAATTTTACATGAATATCTTAATGTTTGCGCCACATTAATTATTGTAGACAGATGGCACATTTTGGGTTCCATTACAATTATGTACAATAAAGTTAATGAATACGTACCAAAAGGACAGGATTCAGGAGAAAGGAGGGAAGATAAACAGACATATTGCTTTATGGTAAGTCATATTTCTGAGTTGTCCAATGAACATAGTAGTTTCCATTGATTATCAAGTCTGGACGTGATATCTTACATAATGGCTGGCGCCTAGAAACAGTCAATATGCCGTGCCCAGTGGGTAATCAATAATAGATCTCATCCGATGCCGCGTACATGACAATTTCCACTGGTGTTTTTATAGGTGCCTGGGTGAGTTGTGTATTGCCATGCCCGAGTTGTTGGTGACTACTTATTGATGATAGTTCACTATGTGGTGCTTGACAGAGGTCCAATTGGGGGTTTGTGCATGCTAATAACATTGTGCTAAAGTGAGATAATGACAATGTTGCTCACCTAATATTTTCTCGATTGATGTACCTGTAAATAGTCAAATGAGATTGACCGTTTTAAGGAGAAGTTTAGGTCTGGTAGCCCTGAGGAGCTACATGGTGAGCAAGTGAATTTAAAACATATCCTATTTGCTACCATAAACAAAGTATACAGTATTTTGTGTTAGCCTTTAAAACGTATAGGTATGAAAAGCATCACATACCATACTAGGTGAGCTTGAGATTGTTCATCAGGTTGAAAATGTCTATATCTGCGGTGCCGCAATCCCATTGGATTTAGAACCTCTGTTGGTTCACGAACCTGTAAGTATATATTACCAATTAATAGGGGCACTATATATACAGAGTCCCTGTTATCACTGAGTGGCAGGTTCTGTCGTCATACATGGGGGAGTATCATCTCTTCATGGTACTTACTGTTTAGAAAGCGGTGTCCAGTGAGGAATCACCCGGTTAGCAGTCTGCATGCATTTTTTGCCGCCATTTTGATTGATATTATATAGCATGTGACATCTGCGTAGATTCGCAGTGACGTCATCTACGTCCCATTCGTGTCACTGGGTGGGAGTTTTAGTCTCCTTCTCAAGCATTGTGAGCTATCTCATTATTAGCTTAATATACGACTTGTGCCTTGGATGTTATCACCAATCTCGTGCCCCGTAGAAGGGTATTGTGATTTCTAGTGGGGTGAGATTTCTACTTTTTTCAGGATCTAGTGCATTGCTGGGTGCATTGCATGGTGGGAGTTGTAGTCTCCTCGACAAACGGGTTGAAACTATGTGCGCCTGATGTGTTTAGTAATGCAATTGGAATGTAATGGCGTTACGGTTTGTCTCAGGTAAATGCCATGGGTGCACAGGTCAGCCCGGTCCCCTATGTCACATGGTGCTGTGCTACATATTAGCAGCACAGCCCTATTATACAGGGTTGTATATTAACCACAGATGTTGGTTTTAACTTTTTACTTTCTGGCATTGTCCTCCATATTGTGGTCAAAACATGTGTTTTGAAGGTATGTTCCACCGTGAATACCTCATGCCTTTCAATAAAGGGGCACGGTGCTATGAGTAAAGAAACAAGCCCTTATGTACAGACATATATGTCAGACATGGTTTGGATTTCTCCATTGTCTTGTGTATTGTATGAAAGCGGTAAATTGGTGGGCAAATTCTGGGCCATGTCATCATTTATTATATTCTAGGGGACCACATATATCATTTAACAAAGTATTAACAATATATAATAGATTGAACATTCCTATTCTTGTCTTCTCTAAACTGGAATACTGTGCCAGCATCCTCTTTGGTCTCCCCAACTACGTTTTCTGTGCTCTCAACAAGATCATTAACTTTGCTATCAGGACTCCCTTTGAACTCCCTCACTTCACACCTACTTTCCCGTCCCCTCACCAGTCTGGATGGCTGATAATGCAAAACAGGGCCAGATTTAAATGTCTTCTCCTAGTTCACAAATGTATCCACAGTAAGGCACCACTGTATCGATCCTCCTTTATCCAACTCTACAAGCCTTCTCATAATCTCCACACTGTGCCCTCGACTACCCTTGTGGCTCCTTGCCCACCGGGTGCCTCCTCTTGCTTCAACTCTTTCTCTCTTCTTGCTCCACCTAAATGGAATTCTCTTCCCCTGGACTCCTGAGAAAAGTCCACGCTTCCCGTCAAATCTGATTTCTTATCTATTGTACGTTCTTTCGTGATCAAAAGAAGATTGTTCTTCCTGAAAATACATAAATAAATAGAAATAATAGAAATAACTCTAATTACCTAAGCATGAAAGGATTCAGAATCAGGTTCCGTAGCAGGATACAATGGGGGTCGCAATTTCGTTGAGAGAACACCTCTGTCTGTGACTATTGCTGATTTGTACTTTCCTTGTTCATGGAAACCAAAGTCATCATGTGCTGTAGCGCATGTGACATCAAATCTGAGGAAAGCACCCATTTGCTGATGGTCTTCCAACCTCGCATGTTGACGCCATCACGCTCCACGGCATTTGTGACACCTGACCCAAGGACCACCGTCATCCACTGATAGCGAGGATGCTCGCCTAATCTCCACGATAGGTGGTGGGAGGGACACGAGGGATACCCCACGCCCAGGGATGTTCCTAACACACATCAGCAGTGGTCGAGTCTGTTGGTTTATCCAAAAGTCCAATAAAGCTGTAATCTCCCCTATGGGTTGTGGAGTGGCCTCAGTAATGGCTGGAGCACCCATGTCTGCACCGCTTACGTGGGTATTACATGGAATAGAGTCCAAGAGGTTGACAATATTAAAAAATAGGTCTGTATGATGTTTTACTTCAACACTTATATTGTCATACAGGGATCCAATTGAGGTTAGGGCCATGTTGAGTGCAGCAATGGAGGCAGGGTTCAAGTTGGTATCGGCCTCTCTTCCCCCCAGAAGGGGGGGGTCTGCTACAAAACCGTTCAGCTACAGCAGAACTATAAGAGTCGGATGACGACAATATAGAAGTGTCACTGAAAATATTAGGCAATTCTTCAAGCGTAGCCCTAGAAAGACAGGCAGTTTGAACTGTCTGAATGTCTCAATTAACAGTCAGGGCTTTAGCAGTGGCAATAGTTGACTGACAATCCTCCTCATGAAATAGCAGTTCCAAGGGGCTATGAAGCTATTATTTTCCAGACCTGCTTGAGGAGCTGCAGAGCTGGTTTGGGCTGATATAATAGGGGTCTTGGCAGCAAAGTAATCCTTAATAGATTGGCGAAGTTTAAGAGCTGTTTTGGCAGATTCACCATAAGTGGAGTTAGTGACGGGAAGTGCTGACTACCGAGGATTGGACAGAGAACTCCGGCAGCGCAGTACCCCACAAGTCAGCTGGGGGAAAGTGGGTGCCTGCACTGTCTGCACTCCTGCTCCTGAGTTCATACGTGGTGTTATAATTGTGTATACTGTAATGCCTGGGAGCCTCTGGTTTTATATAATAAACGTATTTGCCCAGAGCCTTGTCAAGACGTATAAGGGGGCAAGTAACGTACCACCATATGTCCCTCTGGTCTGTTGCTTATTTTAGGTAGACGTCTTAATAATGAACTTCAACTACAGAGCTCTGGGCACTGACCTTTCCTGTGGATATGAGAGGTACAACACCCAATGAGAATCTTGTTACAGTTCGGATTGCGCACTGCGACACACCGGCTGTGTTGCAAGGCTATCACGTCTATTCCGGGTATTCTCTTCAATCTCACCTGCTGAGAAATTTGTGTCGGAGAGGTCGGAATTCCATTCAGATGAAGTTGCTGTTTGTTCTTGGGATGTTCCCTTCTTCTGGAAGAGGTAAAGTCTGTTCCGCCGGGTTGCCACAATTTCTGTTGTATAAACAACAAGGAAAGAAGGGCGCGACATCCAGAAGCAGCCTGGAACCGAGGAAAAAGCCCTAAGGCAGAAAAAACCCTGGAGGATGTTTGAAGCCAAAATCTACCAAAGATAGAAGACTCTGTCTGAATCAGGCAAAGTATCTGGTCTTGACGAGGAGTTGGCAGATACAAGATTTCCAGAGGCCAGGAGAGCAGAATGATGCCAAGTTGAACGATCCAGTAGCAAGGAGAAGGATGATGGAAGCAACAAAGGTCCAGATAGAAATAGTAAGCAGAGAGGAGGTGGGAAAGAGGAGCAGTGAAACACAGCACAGCAGCGTTCAGAGAAGGCAGAGGAAGGAGCAGGAACTGAGAGCGCATGAGCCAGAGCAACGGCAGGAGGAAAGGAAGAAGCCCGTAGACGAAAAACTGCAGTGTTGGAACTGAAGCGGCAAGAAAGTTGCAACTCAGCAATTGGGCGGGGCTGAAGCGGTGCACAGAAGACTAGACTGCTGGTGTGCTCAGAAACATGGAGGGACAATCAATTTTGGAATCTCCATTTATTCCACAGTTTCCTGGAATCCTAATCCAGTATTCTAACCTAACCTTTTTAAAGACAAAGACCCTGATTACAATTTTGTAGCTAACATGCCGGTAATTCTGGCGTGCTGGTATTACTGTCTTCAGCAGGGTGACAGCCGGAAATACTGGCGCTTTATAGGTCCTAGGGCATGCGCACACTCCTCTGCCGGAAACGGTAATACCAGCACACCGGAATTACCAAGACGACAGAAATGTGACGGTAATAGCGATACCGGCATCCAAACACCCAGAATTGATGGCCCCGGAATTACCGGTGCCAGAAATAGCTTCACCGCTGGAGCGAGAAGCTTGCTGGTGGCCATTTTGAAAAATCAATTCACTTTGAATCCCCCAGTTCCAACTGCCATACACCACAACAGGAGTTGCCAAAATGTCTAGGAGCAAGAAGAAAAGAGTCCCTGAAGTCCGACTAAGGAAATCAGTTTGTGGGGGTGATGCTGGCTGCATAATCCAACACAGTGGTGCAGCATGCCTCTTTGGGGCTGACCACAGGAGATCAGCCAGAGGAGGAAGACGGCCATCTGGTAGGAGGTGGCCGACAGGGTTATGGCAATGGGGACTGTCCCCGCACGCTGAGGTACTGCCATAAGCGGTGGCACGACTTGCGCCTGAGAGGCCGCAACCTCCTTGCTACGCACAGGATGGAATCTGCTGCCACAGGAGGCATGGTGGCACCACTAAATGTCATGGGAGGTGCGGTGCCTGGAGGACATAGAGGCGGTCTGGACAGCAGAGGCAAGAGCTGGGCCCACAGGTGATGGTGGTAAGTACAACAAACCCCATGTAAATGCAAATTTTGAGTCCAAATGGGCAAGGGAACAGGTCCAACACATGTCAGTCACAGCAAATGGCCTGATCACACACACATGCCAGGAGATGTGGGTAGACATAGCCATGCACAAGCATTGTTGCCAAAATGTACAGCCCCACACATGGACACATGATGGGCACCCATGTGTGCCAAGGTAGAACGGGACAGGAATCATAGGCCCACTGCACACACAACAACAAGCCACCTTGGCAGACCAACCGTCAATGTGCACTCCGACCACCCACATGTAGAAGCATACATCGGAGCAAACAGACCAAAGAAGCTGCATGACAAGAACAGGACACACACAATGTAGCAAGAGTAGAATGCAAGCCTGCAGATATGACTCCCAGAAGACTAACAGCATGCTCATTTCTCCCCAACAGGCACACAGTCCTCTGACAGCGACGTACCTGGATCATCAACATCAGGCCCAGCATGTGCAGGCAGATATGTGAAGGCCCCACCACCTCCAGCTGTGGCCATCCCACAACCTCCAGCCGCGGCTACCCCACAACCTCCAGCTGCATCGGCACCTAGCAGTGCCAGCCCCACCAGCTCCAGCTGTGGATGTCCCACCACCTTCAGCTGCAGTAACCCCCACCACCTCCAGCTGCGGATGCCCCACCAGCTGCGGCTGCCGTACCACCCTCATCGCCACCACCGCCACCTGCCGAAGTAAGTGGCACAACATCAGAAGTGCATGTGGCTGCCGCCATCACCACACCTACGGTCAGTGGCCCCACTGTCCCTCCTGTACCCTCCACATCACCACTGGCACAGCAGACACCAGTCCCTCATGGTAGGTACACCACGGATGTAAAGGAGCATGACACCCCCTACCCGGCACCGTGCTTCAGCCCTACAACACCACAAAGCCCCCCTCCGCTGCCACAGCCCAGCATCGGTTCACTTGATGCACGCCTGCGTACAATTGATGAGGGCCACATGGAGCTCACTGGACTTGCACACCAGCAGCTGGACGAAATGAGCCTCATGTGTGAATGCCTGCAGGACTCCAGCCGCAGGAGTACCTGGTCTAGAGGCCATGCCACTGCCGTCCTCCTCAATGTTTCCCAAAGAGTGTGTTAGGGCAATGAGATTGCGTCTGCCACGGCCGAGGCCATAAGCCATGCCCTACAATTGACCCTGGAGCTCATGCGGGTACCAGGATCTGACCCACCTTCATTGGTCACAACCACTGAGAGCTCCCTGCATGGCAGCCCAAGGCGACGCTCGCAGCAACTCAGTCTGCAAAGGGCCACATGCCAAAGGGGGCGCAAGTGAATGTACACCGACTGGGTGCTTCCCTAGATATGTTTGGTGGGGATAGAGGGGTGTTTGGGGACAGGTGGAGGGGGGTGTTTGGGCAGTGGGTGTTTGGAAGGGGGATGGGGGCTTGTTAGGGGAAGGGGTGTTTTGGAGGGGGGTGTTTGGGGATGGGGACAGAGTTGTTTGGTGAAGGGACTGTTTGGGGAGGGGTGTTTGTGGAGTACGGGGAGGGGGGTGTAGGGCTTGTGTGCATTTACTTTGTTAGTTAATAAAGAGCTGTATAGTTGTCACCTGCATCACTGACCTTTTAAGTGTTTACTGTGATGGTGCATGATGACTACAAAGGTGCAAGGGGTGTACATAGTGGAGGGGATACTCTAATCAAATTCTTGGCAGGCCATGTGCCCATCCCTGGACTCTATGCGCACATGAATGGGCACAGCGGGTGCTGCATCATCATCATCCTGGAATGTCCATATCAGGGGACAGGGGTATGTTGCCCCTGACGCAGATGCTGTGCAACACTGCACAGGCCAGGACTATCTGCCCCACCTTCACTGGCCTGTACATGAGCATGCCCCAAGACCGGTGCAAGCATCTGAAATGTGCCTTCAAGAGCTGGAAGGCCCGCTCATTGGTCACCCTGGTCCTCACATGGGCTCTGTTGTATGTGACTTCTTGGAGCATCTGGGGATTCCTCAGAGGGGTCATCAGCCACGGAAGCAGCATGTATTGTGATAAACCAGAATGTGTCTCACCCACTAGTCCCCGGGGATCTGTCATCCAGGTGGCCAGGACATGGCCATCGCTTTTGGATCCAGTTCCTGGGGGTGGACGAGTGTGGGAGGATCCCCTAGGTGAGGGGTTCATCGGGGAGTGGGAGCGAGACACTGGATGGCGAGACGCGGTATCCCCTTCCATGTAACGCCTTTACCCCATCCTACCCTAGGATATTTAGCAACTCTAACCCCCTTTTACAACACAAACACTTTCACATGGACAGCCCGCTCTGAGAGAAAACAGACAAATACCTGAGCCGTATAACTGACGTGTCCCAATACAATGGTCAAGCGAGGTCAGGCAATTACTGACCATCACACACTCCTGACTTCCATTAAGCTTCCCCACACGGATAAAATGCATAGCACGAGAGCGCACTCTGAGTGAGGCAAAGCATGCGAGGAAACAGCAGTTTCGAGACAGCAGCTGAACGAGAGAGGAAAGACGGCAAAACCAAAGGGGATCGCAAGGAGTGTAGTTCTCTTGACCTTTTCGACAAGGAACTGTTACTTTCCGAAACCACGAGAATAGAAAGCATAAGACCAGGAAACCGGGCTGTATAATCCTGCATTGTGTGTTGGAGGTACCCGGGGCCTTCCACGTCAATACTCCGGGTAGAAGCGCCAGCCGCCTTAGTACTGTCCCCGGCTCCAAGAACAAAGCAGCATCAGTGAAATCAACACCGCCAGTGATTTGGGGAGACCGATACAAGACTGGTCTGTGTTGAAGCCAAGGCTGCAAGCGGCAGCATTGTATGGCGAGCGCTGGAACGAACATTGTTAAAACGCGTGTAATAAGAGACGCAAGTAAAGTTGAACTGCTTTTGGGAGAGTCTGCATTGCCTATCCTGAACAAGGAGGAGTCTTTAGTTAGCCTCCTTTCTCACACGGAGCGGCCGCTGAATTGGCCGGCGAGTTGGGATACAGTCTACGCAGTCCGTGCCGGGAGCAAAGGAAACATAAGGTTCTTTGTTTTGGGGCTTAATGTTTCAATCACGTCCCTGCCCGCTGCAGTAGACTCATTCCCTTCGTCATTTCTGGACAAGTGGTAGGATTGTTGCGCCTACTCTCTACCGCATCGGGTATGTATACTGACTGTGAGGCTCCTGATGCTGAAAAGTGAATGAAAGTGTATAAGAGCAACTGAGGGTGCCTCCCCTGCTGCAGAACTCTCCTAAATCTAATCCGCCCTGCTATCCTCTGGCCAATTAGCATTTCCTCAGAATATCAGTGGAGCAATCTTTGAACCCCTCCCATACCTCAGCTCTGCGTATGCGGTGTTTTGAGATCCCTGCGGAGAGACGACAGGGAGATAGCCTCTGCAGGCTGCGTAAGACTGAAAGGAGATTGAACTTCAGTGTGGCAAGGAGCCAAGGTGTCTAGCTACAGACCGTTGCAGATGCCTGCTCATTTGTCAGAAGTGAGCAATAGTACGACCTGAGTCTTAAAGCTCCTGGTCAAATTGATCCCTGTTTGTTGCTGGCAACCACAAAGCACTCATAGACGGAGGTGACTGAGGGCCCTAGAGCCTTTGACCCCCCTCATAAATGGGAGAGGAAGAGGATACTTAGAGCTGAACTCGATCGGCACCCATGACATACAATATCTTTGGCAATTAAGAGAGGCGACTGCGGACCACAGTGCCTCTAAGCCCCCCTATTTCAGCTATTGCCTCTTCCCCTTCCCTCCTCTCACTTCTCCCCTCCCTCCACTCCTGACCTTCCTCCTTCCCATCCCTGTTATTCCCCCCATTCTCCCTCCTAACCTTTCTGCTTCCTCTTGTCTCACTCACTTTTATTTTCCATTATCTCTCTTCTGCCCGTGGCAGTATGGGAAGGCACCGTACCACAGTGAAACCCATAAGCCAACTCCAACCAAGTCTGCGTAGTGGGATAACAAATCTGGACATACCCACTCGCAGCCGGACGGCTCTTGTGAAACACAGTTTATACCCCTTCAAAAATGGGAAGGGAACAAAGGAAAGCCAACAGCCTATTGGCCTAAGTCTGAACCATAATCAACCATTACTCACAGGCTACTATGATGTTTGTAAACAAAAGAAGAATTTCGCTACCTTCCTCCTTTTTGCAGAATACTCAACCTGCCCCTCACTCTGTTATTGAGCTCAATGAAGTAGAGGCCCAAAAGACGACACCTAGCAAAGGGACAGCAGAGGCAAGAGCTGGGACCCAAGGTGATGGTGGTAAGTACAACAAACCCCATGTAAATGCAAATTTTGAGTCCAAATGGGCAAGGGAACAGGTCCAACACATGTCAGTCACAGCAAATGGCCTGATCACACACACATGCCAGGAGATGTGGGTAGACATAGCCATGCACAAGCATTGTTGCCAAAATGTACAGCCCCACACATGGACACATGATGGGCACCCATGTGTGCCAAGGTAGAACGGGACAGGAATCATAGGCCCACTGCACACACAACAACAAGCCACCTTGGCAGACCAACCGTCAATGTGCACTCCGACCACCCACATGTAGAAGCATACATCGGAGCAAACAGACCAAAGAAGCTGCATGACAAGAACAGGACACACACAATGTAGCAAGAGTAGAATGCAAGCCTGCAGATATGACTCCCAGAAGACTAACAGCATGCTCATTTCTCCCCAACAGGCACACAGTCCTCTGACAGCGACGTACCTGGATCATCAACATCAGGCCCAGCATGTGCAGGCAGATATGTGAAGGCCCCACCACCTCCAGCTGTGGCCATCCCACAACCTCCAGCCGCGGCTACCCCACAACCTCCAGCTGCATCGGCACCTAGCAGTGCCAGCCCCACCAGCTCCAGCTGTGGATGTCCCACCACATTCAGCTGCGGTAACCCCCACCACCTCCAGCTGCGGATGCCCCACCACCTCCAGCTGCGGCTGCCGTACCACCCTCATCGCCACCACCGCCACCTGCCGCAGTAAGTGGCACAACATCAGAAGTGCATGTGGCTGCCGCCATCACCACACCTACGGTCAGTGGCCCCACTGTCCCTCCTGTACCCTCCACATCACCACTGGCACAGCAGACACCAGTCCCTCATGGTAGGTACACCACGGATGTAGAGGAGCATGACACCCCCTACCCGACACCGTGCTTCAGCCCTACAACACCACAAAGCCCTCCTCCGCTGCCACAGCCCAGCATCGGTTCACTTGATGCACGCCTGCGTACAATTGATGAGGGCTACGTGGAGCTCACTGGACTTGCACACCAGCAGCTGGACGAAATGAGCCTCATGTGTGAATGCCTGCAGGACTCCAGCCGCAGGAGTACCCGGTCTAGAGGCCATGCCACTGCCGTCCTCCTCAATGTTTCCCAAAGAGTGTGTTAGGGCAATGAGATTGTGTCTGCCACGGCCGAGGCCATAAGCCATGCCCTACAATTGACCCTGGAGCTCATGCGGGTACCAGGATCTGACCCACCTTCATTGGTCACAACCACTGAGAGCTCCCTGCATGGCAGCCCAAGGCGACGCTCGCAGCAACTCAGTCTGCAAAGGGCCACATGCCAAAGGGGGGCGCAAGTGAATGTACACAGACTGGGTGCTTCCCTAGATATGTTTGGTGGGGATAGAGGGGTGTTTGGGGACAGGTGGAGGGGGTGTTTGGGCAGTGGGTGTTTGGAAGGGGGATGGGGGCTTGTTAGGGGAACGGGTGTTTTGGAGGGGGGTGTTTGGGGATAGGGACAGAGTTGTTTGGTGAAGGGACTGTGTGGGGAGGGGTGTTTGTGGAGTACAGGGAGGGGGGTGTAGGGCTTGTGTGCATTTACTTTGTTAGTTAATAAAGAGCTGTATAGTTGTCACCTGCATCACTGACCTTTAAGTGTTTACTGTGATGGTGCATGATGACTACAAAGGTGCAAGGGGTGTACATAGTGGAAGGGATACTCTAATCAAATTCTTGGCAGGCCATGTGCCCATCCCTGGACTCTATGCGCACATGCATGGGCCCGGCGGGTGCTGCATCATCATCATCCTGGAATGTCCATATCAGGGGACAGGGGTATGTTGCCCCTGATGCAGATGCTGTGCAACACTGCACAGGCCAGGACTATCTGCCCCACCTTCACTGGCCTGTACATGAGCATGCCCCCAGACCGGTGCAAGCATCTGAAATGTGCCTTCAAGAGCTGGAAGGCCCGCTCATTGGTCACCCTGGTCCTCACATGGGCTCTGTTGTATGTGACTTCTTGGAGCATCTGGGGATTCCTCAGAGGGGTCATCAGCCACGGAAGCAGCATGTATTGTGATAAACCAGAATGTGTCTCACCCACTAGTCCCCGGGGATCTGTCATCCAGGTGGCCAGGACACGACCATCGCTTTTGGATCCAGTTCCTGGGGGTGGACGAGTGTGGGAGGATCCCCTAGGTGAGGGGTTCATCGGGGAGTGGGAGCGAGACACTGGATGGCGAGACGCGGTATCCCCTTCCATGTAACACCTTTACCCCATCCTACCCTAGGATATTTAGCAACTCTAACCCCCTTTCACAACACAAACACTTTCACATGGACAGCCCGCTATGAGAGAAAACAGACAAATACCTGAGCCGTATAACTGACGTGTCCCAATACAATGGTCAAGCGAGGTCAGGCAATTACTGACTATCACACACTCCTGACTTCCATTAAGCTTCCCCACACGGATAAAATGCATAGCACGAGAGCGCACTCTGAGTGAGGCAAAGCATGCGAGGAAACAGCAGTTTCGAGACAGCAGCTGAACGAGAGAGGAAAGACGGCAAAACCAAAGGGGATCGCAAGGAGTGTAGTTCTCTTGACCTTTTCGACAAGGAACTGTTACTTTCCCGAAACCACGAGAATAGAAAGCATAAGACCAGGAAACCGGGCTGTATAATCCTGCATTGTGTGTTGGAGGTACCCGGGGCCTTCCACGTCAATACTCCGGGGAGAAGCGCCAGCCGCCTTAGTACTGTCCTCGGCTCCAAGAACAAAGCAGCATCAGTGAAATTAACACCGCCAGTGATTTGGGGAGACCGATACAAGACTGGTCTGTGTTGAAGCCAAGGGTGCAAGCGGTAGCATTGTATGGCGAGCGCTGGAACGAACATTGTTAAAACGCGTGTGATAAGAGACGCAAGTAAAGTTGAACTGCTTTTGGGAGAGTCTGCCTTGCCTATCCTGAAGAAGGAGGAGTCTTTACTTAGCCTCCTTTCTCCCACGCAGCGGCCTCTGAATTGGTCGGCGAGTTGGGATACAGTTTGCGCAGTCCGCGCCGGGAGCAAAGGAAACATAAGGTTCCTTGTTTTGGGGCTTAATGTTTCAATCACGTCCCTGCCCGCTGCAGTAGACTCATTCCCTTCGTCATTTCTGGCAAAGTGGTAGGATTGTTGCGCCTACTCTCTACCGCTTCGGGTATGTATACTGACTGTGAGGCTCCTGATGCTGAAAAGTGAATGAAAGTGTATAAGAGCAACTGAGGGCGCCTCCCCTGCTGCGGAACTCTCCTAAATCTAATCCGCCCTGCTATCCTGCGACCAATTATCATTTCCTCAGAATATCAGTGGAGCAATCTTTGAACCCCTCCCATACCTCAGCTCTGCGTATGCGGTGTTTTGAGATCCCTGTGGAGAGACGACAGGGTGATAGCCTCTGCAGGCTGCGTAAGACTGAAAGGAGATTGAACTTCAGTGTGGCAAGGAGCCAAGGTGTCTAGCTACAGACCGTTGCAGGTGCCTGCTCATTTGTCAGAAGTGAGCAATAGTACGACCTGAGTCTTGAAGCTCCTGGTCAAATTGATCCCTGTTTGTTGCTGGCAACCACAAAGCACTCATAGACGGAGGTGACTGAGGGCCCTAGAGCCTTTGACCCCCCTCATAAACGGGAGAGGAAGAGGATACTTAGAGCTGAACTCGATCGGCACCCATGACATACAACATCTTTGGCAATTAAGAGAGGCGACTGCGGACCACAGTGCCTCTAAGCCCCCCTATTTCAGCTATTGCCTCTTCCCCCTCCCTCCTCTCACTTCTCCCCTCCCCCCACTCCTGGCTTCCCTCCTTCCCATCCCTGTTATTCCCCCCATTCTCCCTCCTAACCTTTCTGCTTCCTCTTGTCTCACTCACTTTTATTTTCCATTATCTCTCTTCTGCCAGTGGCAGTATGGGAAGGCACCGTACCACAGTGAAACCCATAAACCAACGCCGACCAAGTCGGCGTAGTGGGATAACAAATCTGGACATACCCACTCGCAGCCGGACGGCTCTTGTGAAACACAGTTTATACCCCTTCAAAAATGGGAAAGGAACAAAGGAAAGCCAACAGCCTATTGGCCTAAGTCTGAACCATAATCAACCATTACTCACAGGCTACTATGATGTTTGTAAACAAAAGAAGAATTTCGCTACCTTCCTCCTTTTAGCAGAATACTCAACCTGCCCCTCACTCTGTTATTGAGCTCAATGAAGTAGAGGCCCAAAAGACGACACCTAGCAAAGGGAAATCATCATTCAAAAAAGTAGATTCTGCCGAGTGTGAAGAATTTGACAAAAACATATTGAGGCCCATCTTATATATTGACAACAATGGTTCACTGTTAAAAATGTCCAGATCGTTTAAGCGAAATTCATTGGGGCCTAACGTGTTTTTGAATGAAATCCCCACCATAACTACACTGTCAAACAGCCCCGATATGGTAGACCAGGTAAATAGGTCAGGAACCAACGATGTCAACAAGTTTGAAGAGACCTCCTTGAGCCATTTGCAAGGTCATGATAAGGATCAAGATGCTAAAACCATATTGCAAAGAATGGCCATACTGCTATTTAAAATTGAAAGCCTACATAGTCTCTGCCTTGATATGGCTGCCGATCAATTACAGTTAAAAACCCTCACAGACAAAATTGTGGATTTTATCCTAGACTCATACCCAGAAGCCACAAAAACCATGCAAGAGGCAACTTGGGTGGAAAGGAACATAAATGAAAGTAGAGAACCGGAAAAGCCTCCGGCAAATAAGATGCATGAAACGTATGTGTTATCGGCAGCTCCTGCTTCCCTGCTACCTGCCTCAAACAACAATCCTGACTCTGACAATTTTTGCAGAAAACAATGATGACGCACTAGATGCACTATGTAATTAACTGTCTATGATGGAAAGAGAAGAAGTAAAGGACAAGGGAAGGAAGGTTGCCATATCAAACTCCATAAAACAGGTCACTTTCCCACACTTACCTCCTCCATCACCAAACCAGCTAAAACCAAAGAAAAAAGCCTGAAGAGATATAATACGGGCCCGAAGATTGTCACCAAGGACCAGGGGAATGGGTCCAGAAGACACGTTTCTCTAATAGGCCCACTGGACAAATGGACCAGTAAAACAAGTATTCCTGCTGTGGTGCCGGTAAACGCCCCTAGTGTCCCCAACTATAAGAACCCTGCTAACATTAAGTGACCGGGATCATACACGAGCTGTTGGGAGATACCCGGTAGAGATGAACCACAACTAAATCAAATTAGTGAACCTAGGCTCACCTACTGTGGTAAAAGATGTCAAACGGGGGCTGGGGAGAGTGTGATGCTGGAAATGCATTGGAGGGACATAGCTTCCATGCCCTTCTCCTGTAGTCCTTTTATCATGTGTTGTCTGTGTTAATTTCTGCACAGGAGTTCATTTGGGACTCCTGGCAGTGCAGCTCTTCCTCTTTTTGGTTGTGGTGAACAGACCCCTGGGATACCCTTATGGCATGCATGGGTGGGGTTACAACTCTGTAACCCTAGTGCATGTTTTTGGGAACCTGTGTGTGGCCCACAGAGCAGGGTATGGGCTGGTGGCAGCTCCATGCTGAATTTGACAGGTGCTCTGAGTATCCTCCATTTGGGGATACCCAGGCCCTGCCATTGGAATCAGTTGATTCCTGATAGGAGACAAGATGGCCACTGTGGCCTCTTGCTTTCTATTGCCTGTTACCTTGTTTTCCCAAAGTCCTGGGGAGCCCGGACTCTGTCCCCTGACTGGCAGTTGGGTGGAAGTTCTACATATGGTATTGTGGGGTAGTCCAGGCCAGACTGGCTGGAGCCTTCCCAATGACTTTATGTTGTGGGTACACCCTTGGGGTGGGACATGGGTGAATGGAGTCTGTGACCAATATACATTTCATGTTATGGATGTCTGGTTCCTGGTGTATGACACAATGACCGAGACAGCCCTGCCCGAAACTGCTATGAATGCAGTGTGGAGTGATGAATGGCTGGGTGCTTATCCCAATCTACATTCCTTGTTTTGAGTGTCTGGATGGAGAAGAATGGTCTGAATGCACTGTGAGCCTGATTGGCTGCCTGCCTGCTGAATGCCCTTCTGAATGATTGGCTGCCTGAACATGGCTCAGCAGTGTGAATGAGAGACAGAACATTATATCTGGGGACCTCTCACTTACTGGAATTGTTCAGAATCCGAAGTCGAAACTTGATGCTTGTTCTCAAAGCCGAGCCAGAAGAAGAAGGGTTACTGCTGTTTCCCTTCGACGCAATCTGAAAGCTGCTGTGCCTTCAAGGAACTGATCCAAGAGAGGACCTGGCTAGGAGACCTCTTCCCGAGCTACGAGGGACCATCGTGCAACAGCTAACCTTAACAGAGGCTCTCTGGAAGTCAGTTAACGAAAGGCTGCCGACGGGAGACGGGGACCGACAAGGAATCTGAAGTGAAGTGCCCGGACATTGATTCCATCGTCGTTGACCGAGGTTTGTAGGACCACTGTAACCACGTTGACCGGAGTTCTTCATTGAATCTTTGCGGCAACAAACTCTTGTCATCGATGTGTACCGCACGCCTCATCTTCACAGGACATACACGACCGACCGCCGATGAGCCCCGCGAAGGCCGAAGCTGCACCCTCGACGATCGAGTTCACCTTTTCTTCGAGGGATCTCAACGATCCGTGGCTGCTTATTTATAAGAGAGGAGATAGACTGTTGCTTTCAAACTATAGGTTATTGCCCTTGCTGGATGTAACCGGCAAGGTCTTCTCTTCTTTAGTCTTGGGGCATCTTCAGTCATGGGCGGAGGAAAAGGAGTTGCTTTATTTTACCCAAACGGGTTTTCATTAAGGCTGCTCGACTACACATAATTTAAGAGTCTTGGATAGGCTGTTCAGAGCAGCGGCTACTAGAGGTGCCCCTGTGCTGTATGTCATTTTTATAGATTTTAAAGCCGCATTTGATGGGGTTAATCGCACTAGACTATGAGCAAAGTTGGCAGAATGGGGTTGCCCTAGTTGGCTACTAGATGTTTTGAGGAGCCTCCATGAGGATACATCAGGACGAGTCAGAATTAAGGATGCCCAATTCAATTTGTCCCCGCTGAGTCTGAATAGGGGAGTAAAGCACGGTTGTGTCTTGGCTCCCCTGTTGTATAATCTCTATATGAGTGATCTACCTGCAGCCTTAGCACAGACCACTGGCTGCTGTCCAAAGGGATACCCATCCCAGGCTTGATCTACGCAGACGACTTGGTTATATTTAGCCACACACTAGGGGGAATAAAGAATATGTTTGAAATCCTAGTTGATTTTGCTACAAAAAGTGATCTGACCGTCAACATGTCTAAAACCAAGGTAATGCTGATTTCTGCAAACAAGATAAACCACCCCCAATGAAATACGAGCTTAGGCCCTATTGAATATGTGAGCAAAAATTCCTATATGGGCCTCGATTTAGCCAGAGCTTGCTCTATAAACACATTATCCAGGCTAAAACGGTAAAGGGAAACAGAATGTCAAATATGTTAGAGAAGTTTGCTCCACAGACTGCTGGCTATTCATTGGAGGGCATCCTATCACTATATCAGCAAGGTTTTTGCCCTAGGGTCCTATATGGACTGGAGGCTATAGCCATGACAGACTTAAAATGGCTCGATCAACCAGAGGGCTATTTCTGGGAAAATGTCCTGAGGTTGGCGAAGACTACCTCGGTAGAATACATAGGACTGAAATTGGGCTTGGTATCCCTGCAGGAACAATTTCTTACACGCCAGGGTGGATTGCATCTTAAAGCGAACTCCAATCCTAGATGCAAACTGCTGGCTTTTGTGGGAGCAGACAGTGGGGAAAATTGGAAAGCCAGTGATGATGAATATCCCCGTATGATTAAGGGTTAATATAAGGACTTAGGGTGGTATACTAAATTTAAATGGGGAACTAAATACAAAACACTAAGAGCCCAGTTTGGAAAGAAATTGGCCCAGTGGGATTGAACTTGCGGTTATACTTGGCTATCAACTTTAAAGTCCTATGTACATGTGGCAAGTGTGATACATAGATACTTATGTTTGCAACCTTACCTTCGCCAAAGTCTTCCCCGGCAGTACACAATCTCATCCTGAGACTTCGTATTTACCAATTACCCCTGTTGGTCTTCGCGGGAGCCCATTTAAAAGCCCATTTAAAAATCCTTTTGGAGGAAAGAGTATGCCTCATGTGCAAAATTACGGGAGCCATAGAGACCCCCAAACATGTATTCACAGAATGCGAACCATGGGTAATAAATACATGATTAGTTTGGGCAAATATGTCCATAACTACTAGTCCATAAAGAGCAAAGCATTTTGGATCTACTGCCTCAACTCAGACATAGAAAGCCTTCATATAACACTTTATTTGCTGTTTTGGCGCCATATCGCTAAGTGATTATCTTTAGATAAAGTGAAATCCAGACTTAAGTGGATTGCGTGAAAATAATGTCAGTTACACACTGAAGTCTTTCAGTTACTGTAAATTAAGACGCACTATGATGGTATTTTATATGTCGTCATGATGTTGTGGTATAACTAATGATCGAGCAGGTGCAGTAATTAAAATATTTAAAATATGAATGTTATGAATTTTAATCATAGTAAATGTCGACTGATTTAATTAATTTTAAACCTTTTAATGCATAGGTTTAGTCAGAATTAAAACATTGTACCCTCACCTGTACCTACACCTGCCCTTTCTACACACCATAGACAATATGGGCCTGATTCATGGAATTATTTGCGTGAAAAATGCAGATTTGCGCACCTTTCTGGCCGAAAAGCCCCATACTTCAAACAGGGATTTTCGGGCAGAAAGGCGCGCAAATCTGCGTTTTTCATGCAAATAATTCCATGAATCAGGCTGAAATTGTTTATTGAAACATATGTTAAGTTGGTATAATCCAAGTGTTATGTATGTATTTATTTATAAAATGTAGGTATAAATGATATGTTAATTCTAAAATGAAAAGTGCTATAATGAAAATATTTTTGTAAAGATTCTTTTAGAATCATAAGCAAATAAAGAATAATAATTAAGATGAACTGCTGATGAGTGATTGAACTTTAAAAGCAAGATACAATACCTTTGACAGAGTGATCCGGACATGCGTGGATGCTCAGTTGAAAGTCTCTGTAAGGTATACAGCTGAAAATTGGCAAAGTGAAAGGAAGAAAAGGTTATATCAAGAAGAGAACGAGTAATTGTGAATCGAAGTGGTCCTCCGACAGGTCAAGCAAAATCCTGTACACAGTCAAAAGTCTTTGATTTTGATAAAGTAGATAAATTCGGTCCGAGCCCGGCGGAGGAAAAATTGAAGATTTTGTGTCAAAGTGGGTCTGTTCCCAGCAGAGGGGAACACGGGGTGAACAGTAAATCACCTGAGAAGTTGTATATGTGAAATATTTGGTCCGAGCTTGGCGGAGGGAGACCAATTGAAGATGCTATGTCAAAATGGGTCTGAGCCCAGCGGAGAGGGCCTGGGGTGAACAGTAAATCACCCGAGAATTTATATATGTGAAATCCTAAGCAGAAAGGAACTTTAATGTTTGTTGAGTTGCATCAGGCTCTCTGAAACAAGAGACTTTAAATGGCAAAGAGACTATGACACAGAAGACCGTGGTGTTGATGTTTTGAACTGCTTGTTCATGCTTGAGAAACCAGAGAGTGTGCTAAGCTTGAGGGTGCCGCCTTGTCCTGTACTGAAAACTCAGGCAAGGGAAGCCAACGGCTTAAATACCTGGGCATATCATTTCTTGAATAATTTTCGATTGCATAACATTGTTTCTCACACTATTTGTATTTAGAAGTAAGGCTTGGCAATAGGTTTATTAGTATAGGCCCTTTTATTTTGACAGACTCGACTAGGACTGTGATATTATTTGAGGGCCGTAGCTTGCTCCCATCTTTAGATTTAGGATTAGATAGGTGTTTCAAACTCAATTGAAGTTCAATAAACACCCTTGAACTGTGATCACTTGTGTCTGTCTTACTGTTTGATACCATGCCTTCCTTACAGTATCCAGAGTCACCAATAAGGGGTAAGGACACAGGTGTGAGCAATGATGCTCAGCATTGGTGTTACCTGTGACGGAGGAATCTCAATGGACAGTCTGTGCATGCATGTTCCATGTCTCCTTGTGCCACACTGTTTCATGTTACAGTCCTTGCATGTGTATTACACTGCTGAAAGGGTGTCACATTTTGGTACCGGTAGTGCATTGCGTGTTGATGTCCTGTTGGTTTTGAAATGGTCTGGTCAATAACTGCTAGATCTGTGATACTCCTGCCTGTTGGCCTATGAATTGAGGGGTGTGCTGGTGGGTCCTGCATGTGCAGGGTGCTCTCTGGGCATGCATTTGTGACATAGTTGCCCTCCTCTTGCGTATCAATCATTCTGCTAGGTAGGTGGTATTGTACATGTACTCACCCAACATCCAGGTCCTTTGCCATCTGTGACGCTCCATGTAGGCCGGCAGCGTGCTGTTCCGAAGGACCATTGCATCGTGGTTTGTTCCTGGGAATCGGGCACAGCAGTGCGTAATGGTATGGTCGGCGTCACAGGTGAGCTGGACATTCAGGGAGTGAAGCCGCTTCTGGTTCCTGTAGACCTCCTTTGAGGCGTGGGGGGGGCCACAAGCCCAGCATGCGTGCAGTCCAATGCTGCCACCACATTTGGCATACCCGCAATTGCATAGAAGCAGGTTTTGGTGGCGTTGAACAGTGCCTGGGTGGTGGGGAGGGCGATGTGATGGCCCACGTGGTGCAGGCGGGCCTCCAGCACCTGTACCAGTATTCTGGAGAAGGCGGGACTGCAAAATGGTGTGCAGCTGGCTCACAGAGTGCTGGAAGGTGCCACTGGCCAGGAAGTGTAGGACCAACACCAGCTGTAGTAGCGGTGGTATGGATGTGCATCAGGAGGTCAAGTATGGTCTCCTGTTTAGGCAGTACAGAGTTAGTATCTGCCTGTCAGTGAGGGTCCAGGGTGTGGTCCTTGTGCAAGGGATCACTGCACGCCTCCGCCTCTCCACCTGCATCCCCATCATCTTTATCCTCCTCCTCTTCCTTCTCTCCCTGGCCTCTGCAGGTCCTCCAGCCCCTGCAGCTGTAGATTGGCATGTAGGGCCTCCAGCTCCATGTTTGCAGCAATGAATGGCAGCATGGATATGTTGGGAAGTGTTTTTGGGGTAGGTGTGGCCCTTTGGTACTCCTGCTGTGTGCATAGGGTACAACTGGCTGAATTGGGTGCACCAGTGGCCTTATCTACTTCACATGTGTCCATTTACTGACTGCTCTGAGGTGTTGTTATCTCTGCCTTGGCTTTGCCAGAATTACTGGCATACATCTGTCAGTATAACTGGCAAATCCAATCTCATGAAATGCCAGTGATATCATTGCAAGCGCAGGTTACCAGCGTTGACGGTATTATCATTGCCAGTATTACCAGCTCCAGTAAATCCAAAAATCAGTGATATCGGTGCTGTTAATACCAGCGACTGTGTTCCAGCAGACTTATACTTTGCTGGACTGGTAAATGTGCCGGTAAACGGTATTACCACCACTTTTACTGTGCACCGGCAAACTAGTAATGAGGGCCAAAGAATGGCTGTTAAACATAGTACATTCTTGAATATGAACACAAAAAACAAACAGACAGCAAAACTAAAATACCCAAAAATAGTATGAAGCAATTGAATGTGGCAAAGAGCATTTAGACAAAATTAAGTTTGTAAACATTTCATATCTGAAAGAGCCCCACTGGCTCCTACAAACTGACCACTGCTGTAACAAACCTTTCTGCAAGAAGCACTTGTGCACGGCAGAGCACTTGACTGACACAAATGCCCCTCTCATGTATGTATTAGGACATTGCTTGCCTCCGTGAATGCCTGGATACCATGCAAACATGGATGTCAAACGCCTGCCTCAAACTGAACCCAACCAAGACCAAACTCATCCTCGTCAGTCCAACCTACCAAACAACAATTCGAACAACAATGGCTGTAAGGCATTGGCCTGGAAGGATTCACCTCCCAACTGTCAAACTCAGCCAAATCCCAGAGATTCATTTCCGACAGTAGCCTTTTCTTCCAAAAGCACATAACCAAAGAGACTCAAACCACGTGGTTACAGATCTCCCCAATCTGCTAAATCAAACCCTTCATCCTCCTGCATGACTTCTGCCTGGTGTTCCAAGCCCGTGTGATCCCACATAGCCAGAGGGGAAACACCCTCATTGCTTGGCTTCCAGCCGCACACCTGGGCTCTCTCAAGGCAATCCACCATGCCCACCACAGCGCCGCCGGCCTCTTTATGAGTGCCTGTGAATTCAACCGTACCTCTAAAACACGAAAAAAGAGGATGGCGACGCGCACACTCCAGTTCCCAGTCAAATTATACCTGATAAAAAATAACTTTTTTTATTTTTTTTTTTATTTATTGTGCAATAGCCAACATTTGACTTTTAACACATTTACAAAAATACATAAAATAAGTAAGACTCAAATTCTTCAAACAATTCACAAAACCCATATCAGTAAAATCTTCTTAAAAAGGGTAAAAGGAAAAACAAAAAAAGCAAACAAACCACAACTCAGAAAGAAACAAACTTGTCTCCCAAAGAAATTAGTCAGTAAATCCAAATTTCACAAAGAAAAAAAAAATCCCCCACATAAAAATAGGAAGAAAAAAAAGACAGTATAATTATACAAAGTCCAAATAAGGATCCTCCATTGCAAATTTGACCCGGATAACAGTAATTACTAAGAGCTTGATCCATACATAACCGCGACTGGATCACCGATTAGATTGATTTCTCTCAAGGCTCTAATAAGTTCCATGGAAAGCGCAGATTCATGGCAGGAGGATAATCTCCCCCAAAAAGCATCAGAATCAAGCCAGTTTTACTGATGGACAAACCTGCCAAATCTTCTAACTCTCATATTCCAGGTACCCTGACAGTTAGATAGTAGATGTTTTAAGGACTGGAAAACCTTCATACCACACTTATCACAGTATGGATCCATTTTCTCTTCTCTATCTCTAGAGGCCAACATCTCTTGAGTAGGGAGTAGATTTAGGCGAAATCTAAGAAGAGATAGTCCAAAATACAACTCAGGTATTTTTTTTAGTTAGGCGGGAACCAAAGAGAGAGACTTATCAACCATAGAAAACGATGCAGATCTTTTCGTCCTCTTCATACTCTCAATCGTATCAATCCAGTCTCTTTGTTTTATCTTTTGTTTTACTCTATCTGGATTTTGGAGCAGTAAGGTTGAGTCACAGTCCGCTCTCTCTAACATTTCCAGGCATCTTTGCTTGAACTTAGCCAGAAATAGATTTTTACCATGATTCAGCTCACCTGCAATATCCTCAAAAAGTGAATTCTTAGGAGCATCTAATGCTGATCTATATAAAGTCAGCCACTTCCATTGAAGCCATGATCTAAGAGACAGCAAGCCCAATTCATAGCGAAGAGAGACTATTGGAACACAGTCCGGCAGTCCCAATGTTCGTTTCTATAACTTGGCTTCCCAGGAATCCCACTCGAGGTCTATTGCTAAAATGTTATAATCAAGGCCAAAGAGAAGAATCGGAATTACTTTGCCTATATAGAATTTCACCAGGGGGAGAATAGAAAATTTGCAAAACTGGGATTTGATTTTTTTCATTTGTGCTCTCAGTTTTACAACTTTTAATTCCAACAGGCGGACCAAATTACCTTTCGTTGGGAAAGAGCTAATCGAGGCTCCCAAGTATGTCAACTCTGAGACTACCTCGATTGGACGTTCATTCAGGGTCCAGACATATTGCTTAATTATCTTTTTCGGATGTTTAAATCTTATTATCTTTGACTTGGCTGGATTAATAATAAGATTATCATATCGGGCATAATTTTCTAAGGCAAACAAGAGGCGCTGGAGACTTACTTGGGAATGATCAAGAACTACGACATCGTCCGCGTATGCCAACCAATTCATTTTTGATTTTCCTAATATGGGACATATTAGACCTATTCCCTTCATTGCCTCAGCCAAATCTGCCATAAATAAGATTAACAAAAGGGGAGCTAGGAGACAACCTTGACGGACCCCTCTCTTTACATCAATCGGATTTGTCAAGAGGCCTGATCTTCCAAGCCTCATCTACATGGAATTATTATGATGTAATTCTCTCAATATTGACAAGAGAGTCGGGGGAAAACCCCAATCATCTAATTATTTCCAAAGAAGATCTCTGTCTATCGTGTCAAAAGCTTGGGAGAGATCTAACCAAGCACCAAACAGGGGTGAGCCCCCTCCTTGGACAGACGGGAAGGTCAGGGCGCTCAGAACCAGCCCATTCAAGGATGTAGATAAACCCTTCCTAAAACCCGATTGCTGTCTTGGGATAATATCCATTTTATTGCCCATGATTCCAGTTCCCTTAAGATGAGCCCTGTAAAAATGTTACTGTCTGCATCTAAGAGGGAAATCGGTCGATAGTTGATAGCTAGCAATCTATCCTCCTTTTTATAGACTGGTATCACTAGGGAGTTTTTCCATGAATGCGGGAAACTTTTCTGATAGATTATATTATCGAAAAGTTTCTTTAGAATCTCAGCCCATAGGGGGGGGGGTCTTTTTTAAGGATTGAATTACTCAGCCCATTCGGTCCTCCCGCTCTGGAAGTTGATGATTTCCTTATCAACATTTCCAGATCCATAGTTGTAAAGTCCAGGGACCACTTAATCAAATTGTTCCTCTCCCCAGTTATAGCATTAGGTGAGTCATAAAGAGTAGCAAAATGCTCAGACAAGGCTTGTTCTTGAATAACCACATCCATTTTTTGATTCCTATTTAACTCACCTCCCCCTACCATTGTTCAAAGATTTCTTGTATTTCCCCTTGAAAGAGCAGATAACATTCTTTCTCCATCTCGTTGCCATATAAGATATCTATGAGCCCTATACCAATTTTTATAGTTGTTCCTAAGAATTCTCGTACCCTCCTTAAGTTGGACCAGATCTATACAGGATCTCTTTAGCTTTGTTATTTGCTGCCTAAGCTCCTTCTTCCTATTCAGTATAGAACAATCATCAGGATTACAGAGATTTGAAAGTTGTAAATCTGATGATTGATTCACCCAACCCCTCAATTCAGAATTTAGATCTCCCCCCTATGGAACTTCCTGATAACATTTCCTACTCTATTCGTTGTAAGGACATGCTCATTGTATGATACATCCCGAACCCCTTCAAACACCAGAGTTGCTCTCAGGATTTGATGGTCATCTACGTTCCCTTCCCCCACTTGAAAACTTGAACAAGATTCAAAAATACATTGCGAGGCAAAGAGATAGTCGATGGACGAGAAGGCAGGCCCTTTACTCCATGATGGAGCATTAGGGATGTCTCCCCTTACATTATCATTAAACATCTGTAGGCCCCATTCACACATAAAGTCTGTCCAAGTCTTCCCATTTGAGGTCTTCTGGCGGGTTTTTCCTGAAATAGGGTCTGTTGTGGAAACACATTGGGAGTTAAAATCACCAGCAATAATAAGATCATCGGAAGGATATTGCTGCAAAGAGTCTACTAAAGCATTCGATAAATTAAGCAAAAAATCTGGGATAGAGATAGCGTTGGGGTTCCAATAAACATTTACGATGAGCCAAGTATTCCCCTTGATGATCCCTCTCCTCATCACTCTTACCACAAGGATACCATCTCCAGCATTCCATACAATCTTTGAGTTCTCAAAAGTCTCATTACTGCATGCCATCAGCAGAACCCCTATTGGCCTACCCCCTTCTGTCCCTCGAGCCAGTTACTGAAAAATGAAAAAACCATCCAACAGAACTACTCCAGTTAACCAAGTCTCTTGAAATAGTATTAGTTCAAATGATTTGAATATTTGCGATTTCCTTGGTTCCTCGGAGAAAGATGAAAAATAACTGGGTTAGATCCCAAAAACAACTTAGTAAGTATTAACAGGATTGAATCCCAAAACAATGAAAAAGTATTAACAGGGTTGGATCCCTTCTGCTGTTCTGTTGCTCTGTTTTTGTTCTCATCCTAGCGCTTTCCTGTCACAAACATTCATCAGGGAGGCTGTGCTGGTATGCAGGTGGTTCCAATTAGTAGCTCTAATAGTCTCTAGGGATTCTGGTAGCTGTAGTTGTCGCATGTTGCCAATCAGGTGACCATGATCTGACACCCCTCCTAATATACAAGTCTTTCCCAAATTTGGGGGAGGGGAGAAAACCATTAATATGGTTCTCTAAAGTGGGGCACAGTAACCCCGGTGCTGCTGCCTCTGGAGCCCGGAACTCCACACTGTAGGAAACAGAAAAAAAGAGGATGGCGAGGCACGCACTCCAGTTCCCAGTCAAATTATACCTGATAAACAATAACTGGGTTAGATCTCAAAAACAACTGTGAACATTTTTTGCAACATTTGGGATCTAACCCAGTGAAATGGACACTTTGGGATTTAACCCAGTTATTCTTTTTCTTTTCAGGTAGTATATTGGCCAGGACTTGGAGTGCGCGCCTCACCCACTCACCTTTTTTTTAACCTCTAAAACACTACTGTGTAAACCTTACTGACTCCTCTCCCCACCAGGTTTATATTCAAAACTGTATGTATCATCTACAAAGCAGTCTCAAACGGAGCACCAATATACTTGGCGACTAAGCTTCACATCTCTGAAGGCTCTCGCACCTCATGTAGCAAAACCATCAAAAGGTTGGCATCTAAGCTAGCCCATAAAGAAAAGACTCACAAGCAGTCCTTCTCCTGGCATGCCCCAACCAACTGGAACTCAATCCTGACAGAGACTCGAAATACCCCCACCATCCTCGAGTTCAGCAAATCACTAAAACGTGGCTGTTTCAACAATACCTGCCGGTCAAATAAAAATCCCTCTCTCCATCCACCAACAGTACTGCACTACTAACAGGGCCACCTTAAGCACTTTTGGGGCCCGGGGCAGGGTCACCTTCTGCGCTCCCCCCCCCCGCCGAACCAAAGGAATTAAGGGATCCAGAATATATGGTTGCACCTCCTTTATATGCTGCCTCGCAGCAATTTAAAAAGCATTGCTGCCTCCTTTCAGTCCCCTTACCCTCTTCATTCTTGCTGTAATCAGAATGATAAACAAGTAGCATTTCAAGGTCACCTTTAGGAGTCCACGATGAGGGTACTTGTGTTCTAGCATAGGTATAGGACACTTTTAATCAAAAGCAGACGCAAGGAAAGCATACCGCCCATAGTATAAATAGGGGACACTGATCGTATGAATAATGTGCACATAATACCAAATAGACAGAGGACTCCTATTAGCTGTGTCACAGAATGCAAAAGTGATCAAACATGGATACCGGAGACAAAGCAAGGCGCAAGTTATTGTGAAGGCATCACGAAGAATGACACAGACAACAGACTTAAAGTTTGATATAAAATACTTTATTAAATCAAATCAAATCGAAAGATGGTTGAATGCCTAACTTGCCCTATGCTAAGGTGGGATTTCCCTACCCGAACGAAACTAAGGAAAGTCTGAGTCAAAGAGTTCAACTTAAAAAGTCTGTCTGTGTCCAAAACCTATACTTGTCCTCACAGCTAAAGCTGACCAATATGTAGGGATGTCAAAACCAAAAGAAATAGTGTTCAACTCAAAGTTCTGAGCTTCTTCCAGCTCGCAGCTTCTTCTCAGCTCCCCTTCACCAAGTATAAGAAACATCCACGAAAAAGTCTCAAGATGAGCTTTCTCCAGTTCAAGGTGATACAGTTCAAAACCAATTCTCTGGGTTCCCTTCCCCAAGTTCCAAGCACCAGAGTTCACAGAAACAAAAAGGTCTTGAGGCTGTGTTCTCAAGACCACACACATAGCTTCTCAAGTCTCAGGGTTCCCCTTCCCCAAGACTTTATCTTCATCATCTCCATGTCTTTGGGTTTTCAACATTTAGGGCTCCTCTGGTCTAGGAGCAGTTGTCAGACCAAACGGTCCACACATCACAGGTCACGCAAGCAGGATCCCAAATTCTTGGCCTCTTTGCTTTAATGTGTTGATTTACAGTCTTCTAGCTTTTCCTGAGCCGCCTCTTGGCTTTGCCATCTCTTGTCACACACCTGATAGATTGATGGACGTAGCCGAAGTAAGTGGTTGAACCAACATTTATTGAGATCTGGAGAGAGAGCAACAGGCACCCACTCTAGCTCAACTCCAACCACCAATACGTTCCTGAGCTCGACCGAGTTCTGGAACTACATTAGAACAAATACAAAGAACACATGCCAAATTAAAACACAACAACATCCTTTGCAGTCTTTGGCCTTGTCACACTGCATTCATTCATCAAAGTTCAGTTTAAAGGTGCTTTGCTCACACCTACCTTCATATGACTCTCTGTCACACTTGTTATATGTAACTTGTAATATGTAACCTTGTAAACCTAAGAAATGCGCCCAGATGTCCAAGGGCTTGGTGCGCTTTACAAATAAACAAAATACAAATACACTTGTGCCCATTTCTGTAATTCATTTCACCTGGACCTTTGGGTGATTCAGTTTATTTGCTTAACCCATGAAGGTTTTCATTCCATTCAGCACTTAAAAGGCTTCATTTCATGGTTTCATTCGATTCAATATTCAGTAAGTATTCATGTACCTTAATTGCAAAGTTATATTCAGGGCGCATTCAATATGCCTTGATTTCACTGTGTTTTTAAGTTTCATTTGATTCAGTATTCGATAAGCACTCATGCTGCTTAATTGTAAAGTTCCATTCAGTGCAGTATTCAATAGGCATTGGTTTTGCTGGGTTTTTAAGTTTCATTTGATTTGGTATTTAATAAACATTGTTTTCGCGTAATGTTAAAAGTTTTATCTCAATCGGTATTCAATACACATTGTTGTTACTTTAAATTTAAAGTTCCAATAATTTTTTTATTCAATACACGTTTGCATGAGCGCCCTGGCATATGAGCGTCCTCCCTGACGCTCACTGGCTTGTGGCGTCTCCTGCCGGTGGTTCCCTCTGCATCTCCTGCCTCGCTGAAGCCGGGAAACTCACCCGCTGGAACTCCACTCGCCCGCTGTGTCTCTTCCTGCACGCCGGCGAGCAGAAACCTTCGTTATGGATGCGGACGGCGTCCGTGTCTCTTGGTGCTCTTTCGCAGCTCCTGCTGCCAATCCTCTATAATGGAGGCTCCCAGATCTGCAATACTTGCACGGCCCACTGGCTACGGGCTGTGCAAGTCCTCTGAGCAGTTTGCCGGCATCCTGGCTCTACATCCGGTCCCACCACGGCTGCCTTCTCTGAAGCATGGTCCCCTGTTAGTCTCTCCCACACAGGCCTCCCTCTTGCTCGCCGTACTGTTCCAGTGGTCTCTTTTTATAAACCTGCAGCCCCTTGACAGGCTGCAGGTGTGGATCTCCAATGAGATGTGCCTGACCACAATTAAAGGGACATGCCTGGCCCTCATGGCTCCTTGTAGGCCTCTTCCTCGTCCCAGTACCAAAGTGGTGAAAGAGTGCGGTGTTCATTACTCTTAGTTGCCTCTTCTTCGTCCCAGTACTGTCAAGTGTTTTATGTGGGGAAATGAGGGGGGTAGCTGTATAATAACCTATAAAAGGTAAGGGAAATGTTTGGGTGATTCACAACAAGATAAGGGGGATACCATGTCGCTCCTAAGGGTACCCCACTCCCAGGTCCCAAGAACCCTCAACCCAGGTGTTCCTCCCTCGCTTCTCCACCACCAGGGTCAGGTTCGAAAAGCAATGGGCTTTCCCTGGCCAGCTGCGAAGAGGATCCAGGTGACTCAGGTGTGAGAATACCCTCAGGTTTCTCACACTACACATACCATAGATTACATAGTGGATGAAGAGTAGAAGCTACCAAGAAGACGTCCATATCCAGACCGATTGAGATTTAGGAGAGGGACATGGTTTTCAAGTAGTGTTGCCTATAATGAGCAAAGAAACAATTGGCTGTGGTGTGCAATGTACCAATGCTCACTATTATTATAACAGAGAAAGCAACACTATAGCTAGTGAAACCATGAGTAAGGCTTTTTTGTAGACCAGACCCTGAGAACTAAATCACTCTGAAGGGCAACAATTTTGAAAGGTTTATGGACTTCCAATTTTGACAGGTTAGGCAATATGACATTAAATGTGATGCCCAGGATCACACATTGGTAAAGGGGTAAAGCTGAGATTTGCGGCCACTCTGCAATTTCTGCACTTTACCACTTTATTTTCCTTTTCTTAACATGAAATAAACGACTACCATTGTATAGAACTGACTTGGAAAGTACACAAATTACATAACCCAACATGACAAGTTTTAAAAACAAAATGTAATAAAAGCAATTTCTGCAAAATGGGAAAGATACTAGCTTCATTGTGTCCATCAGCAAGGGAAGTATACAAGTAAGACCATACTAATTGATGTGATCTTCAAAGATTCCATCTGGGTTTCTCTTTTGTATTTAAAAAATGTAAATGCGCCCCAAAATACATGCTTGTGAAATTATTATTTATAAATGTACAGAAAAACCATTGTATTGTGCGAAGAAATATATTTTTTGTGTAAAACAGGCAGAACTTAAAATATGCTTGCCAGAGGCCTGCAATAGCTGATCGCTCTCTTCTGTCTAACCGCTTCCACTCAACTGGCCTACGTGAAAGAAAGATCAGGTAATTGGCTAAAAAATGCCTCCAGCATGTGAGAAGGTAACACTTTCCACAAAAGAGAGCATAGTCATGTCAGTGATATAAGATGATTAGTTCAGGATCACAGTATCATCTCCTGGCAAAGCCAGGATACAAGCATGAATGTTTTTGTGCACAGTCTTGAATTTGGATACCTATTGCCTCTCAGACTAACACTTTATGTTCATCAGTGGACTTCTTAGAACTCACCATCTGAACAAACCAATATCTAGATCTTCCCCATACTGATGCTATGTTAGTTTGTATAGCAACCACTACCTGGTTCAGGTATATTGCTGATACTAGCACCTGTTGTGCTACAAAACAAAGTACATGTACATGCAGGTTTATCAACTTCAGACATTGGAAAGGTTGAGTTGGCCTTGCTGGAATTTGGTACTGTAATATGAACACATTTGGTACTGTAATCTGTGCATATGAACACAGATCTCTGCAATGATTGCTTGACACATTGAGCCATCTTCTGAACCATCAATGCGCTAAAATGTATCAATATGCATTTCAACTGTGGCTATTGCACATGATCAATACAATTCCCACAGAAAGGTGTGACTGCTACACGAGTTTGACATTGTGAACGTACAACCTATGTATTCCACAGTGAACACAGAAAACATTACAGGATGACTTGATAGAATGTACTTGTCAACAACAGATAGGCAATAGGTTTGGAGCCTCAGCAGTAAGCCATAAAATATCCTGACGTGTGCTATTTATTTTTGATGACCAATGAAAATTGGCTTCTTTAGATTAGGCAGCCTTGTCTATCGCTTCTTCAAGGTGGGGCCCAGGGCAAGTGCCCCATTTGCCTTCTAATAAAGACGTCTCCTGCTACTGTACAAAATGCCAAGACTAATTCTGGCACCCTCCTGTTGTAAAGCGCTCCAATGCTTTCGAGCTAGGTTCACACTATAAGCAATACAAGTGCGCGCTGCTTGAGCCAGAATTTTGCCTTGCCAAGTTTCAATGTGGGTCTATGTAGGTTTTCTTTACCCATGGACATTTTGAGAGAAAAAAACACAACAAAGCCCTTTCAAATTCTTATTCATATTTTTATGAATCCAATGTGTTTTGTGCTTATGCATCATTAATAATACTTCATAACTCACCCTCATTTGGAGGGTATCACTGGCGTTGGTCTCATGTATACTCTCCAAACAAACCAGGTACCTTTCATAGACTCCAGTGGTATCACCCCTTTCCACCAAACCTCCAAAGAATTGTTCAGCTCTACTGAGTGAAATGGCATCCTGTCCAATAAACAGCTGGCCACCCCCTCCTCAGACACTCGCCGACTGCTGACACCTCCAAAAGGGAGTTTCACCCCCCTTTTGTTTTACCTGAATGCGCTGTCACTATCACTGTAGAAGTAGTAATAATCTTTAGCATCGCCATAAAATCAAAAATAACAAGCAATCAGATAAAAACATTTAAAATTGTATTTATTGTATTTATTGATTTATAAAGCGCCTTACGCCAAAGCGCTGAATACAGGGGTAAACCATAAAACAGGCATTTACAATTATAAAATACATTTCATTTTCAAGTGCCAGGCGTTTTTCAAAAAGGCTTGATGGGTTTGGAGGTTGCCAGGATTTTGAGTACACACGACACATTCTATCAATTCTTTCATCCTCCTTAGGTTGTGTTTTCTATAAGTAGGGACAAGCCACTTGCAGCAGATGTTCTTGTAACGAGGGCACGTAAACAAGAAGTGCTCAAGGTCTTCATCACCCTGCCCGCAGATTTCACACAGGGGTAGATCACCTTTGCCCCAACTGCTTACAACCGCTGCCAATGGGAGTATCCCAACTTTGCTTTTAAGAACAAAGTGCGTGCTGCCTTGTCATCGGTGCAAGATAAACATTTTTCTCGCCCAAACGGGTGCTTCCACTTGATGTATTCTGCTTTTGAACCAGCCACGCCGAGCTCTAAGAATTTAACCTTATAGTACGAGTCCCTATATCTCTGCTTGAGGCAGTCTCTCGCTGCCGCATGGTCCTGGGGTTCAAGGGTAATCATAGGTGGGAGGCCAAATTTCCTAGTAAGGTCGGAGACGTAACTAACCCATGGAAGGGCTCTAGCGCCTTCTTGCGCAAGTACATCAAAGAGGGCTTCCTTGTAAGTATGAAGGGCAGGTGAGGTGCCCAGTTTGTGGCAGTACATTAGGGGTCGGAGTTTAGCATCAAAAGCAAGACCATCCACCCCCAGTTCTAATCTTAAAGGAATAGATGGGGCACTCCTTGGGAGGGCAGGGAGATATTTCAGCCTTGCCATTTCCCTCTGCTCCATCCTCCTGAGATCAGAGTAGCCCCAAATGTCTGCGCCATGCATAGCGGAAGAGTTTGCACAGATCCTTAGGACTTCCAGGGCCTGGGACACTGCATTGCCCCCATAATAATTCAGGAAACCTTGCACCGCCGCCCGTTGCCTTGAATAATTAAGTAGAGAATTTTCTATCTGTCTTCCCCAGGATCCTTTTTCATCAAGACAGACCTCCAGGTAGCCATAGAAAGTGACTCTCAATCTCAACCGGCCCCAAAGGAATTGGAGAAGGGTTTCTTGCGTCTTTTGGACCAAAGCATAGCCTTGATTTTGTTCAGATTAATTACAAGGCCCAAGCTCGCTGATATCAAGGTGAATACATTTTGCACCTTCTGAATACCTCCTCTCGTCTTGCTAATCAAGATCGTATCGTCTGCATATAGCAGGATGCCATTTTTCCTCCCTCCTAGCATAGGGATATCCATGTTGCATTGGGAAATATCTTCAGCAATTTGATTTATGTATAAACTGGAGACCTTTGGGGCAACAACGCACCCCTGCTTAACTCCCCTAGAAACTGGGAAGGGCTTGGATAGTCCTTTGCCTGCTGGAATGCGTACACAGACGTAGGTTCCTACATGCAGGCTGTGTATGGCTGCCAGCAGATTAACAGGGACCCCGATTTGAAATGGGTGAAGCCATAACTTAGATCTAGGGATTGAGTCGAAGGCTGCACGTAAATCAATGAACGCCAGATAGAGATTTTGGTTCCTAAGTCTCACATATTTATCCCTAAGTAGAGATAGTCTAAATACTTGGTCCACCGGGCCAATAACCAGTCTAAAACCTGCCTGCAGATCTGAGAGAGCATTTCTTTCGAGCATCCAAGCCTCTCACTTCCTTAATAAAATGTTTCTGTACATTTTGGAGGCTACGCCAATTAAAGATATAGGCCTATAGTTTTGGGGGTCACCCTTGTGCCCCTTTTTTAAAACCAGGACTATAGTTGCACCTCGCCAAAACTCGGGTATGAGATGGGGACTCGTAATGTTTGAGAACAGATGTTGTAGAACAGGGTACCATATTCTTACTTCAGTACGGAAGAGTTCCCCCGGAACTGCATCTGGTCCAGATGATTTCCCCCTCTTCTGTGTGCCGATTGCTTCCTGCGCTTCCTCCAGGGAAATATCCAACACATAGTGAGACAACTTAGCCTCCCATCCTGTTTGTTCAGGGTTGGGCAGTAATTGTGCATCAGAGTTTTGATAAAGGGAGTTGAAGTGCGAGAACCAACTTTCCTCGGGGATATCTGGAGCAGCGGCACAGGGCGGCCGCTTTGTATGCACAGACACTATCCTCCAGAAGGTCAATGCGTTTTTCGATCTAGTTTGCTAGCTGGAGTTCTTCCCATTTTTTCTTACAGAACATTTCCCTCTTGTTCTACAACAAGTTGTTGTACTCTTGCCTAATCATACTTATTTGGGAGGCATTCCTGCTCTCTGTCAGTTTCACAACTGAGAGCAGCTCAGATTTCTTTTGGCAGCACTCCCGATCAAACCACCTTTTTGTGGACAAAGTGCTTGACACCCTCGTAGCACCTGATTTGTTCACCAACTGGTGTAGCACACATAGCAGCTGCTGCCAGAAGAGACTAGGGGATAATTCGGTCCCAGATAGCAGAGACTCAAGGAGCGGGACTAACAATGTATATACCTTTCTGATGCAATTGCCTTCAACCAAAACCGATCACGGGATCCTCCACCTGCCTTCACCCTTCGGGGGTGGCCGGTGGGTTCCCTGGTAGATTGAAAAGTAGAACTAGGGGGTCGGGAGACCGCCAGGGGGCCTCCAGTTGGGCCTATAGAGCTGACTTCTTCCCCTGGCGGAGTGTGAGCGGCCTGGTATTCTTGGGGGCCCGGAGGGCTAACATCCGACAGCAGGGGAGCCCCCCTCATGAGCCGCCCTTCCAGCTTGCGTGGCAAAAACAGAGAAGAAGGCATCCACTGAAAGTGAGCAGGAGATGGGAGACTGGGAGTCCCTCCTCTCGGGGGCCGCCTCGATTCTGGACGTACACCGCCGAACCTGGCCACCCCAGGCCCCTCACGCGCTGGAGGGCTGAGGCCGGGCCTGGAGGCCCCAGCTGGGAGAGGGCCCAGCGAGGCAGAGACACAGTGGACCGGGTGCGGACGACAGGCGGGGCCGTGATGCTGTTGAGTGGTGCGGTGGAGTCGGCGGGAACCTCGGGTCCGGACCACGGCCCGTGACGTGGAGAGACCTACGCTGGTGTCTAGATGCGCTGCGGAGCCCCTCACCCCCCTACAAGCGGACCTGCAAGACCAGAGCAGGAGCCCAGAGGAGCCCACCACTGGGTACTGGACTGCAGAGCAAACAGGCCCCCCAGACGGAGGCCACAAAGAGGTACGGACCTGGGCACGGGATAAGGGGAAGGAGACCCGCCAAGATGAAGCCCCGCCGACACACGCAGTAATGCATAGGTGAGGTAAGTGAGGGCCCACACTCACTTAGAAGACGCACCTGAAGCCTCCGACGAATTGAAGGAACTCTTGTGGTTTGCAGGGGACACCTTGCTATGGGGCCTAGCCTGTACCCTGCCTAGGAGCACGCAGTGCTGGCCAGGAGACACCACAGGGGACCCGGCGCTAGAGGGGCGGTACCTGACCAAGCAACACGACAGGGCGCTGAGGAAGAGCCAGCGAGAGAGGGCCGGGCTCTGTATACCATAGAGCCACACTATGGCCCGCAGCACACGCGAGAGAAGCCACAGGCATAAGTGAAGCACCGGACCTTCCTGGCGAAGACAGCGTGGCAGACAGGGTAAGGGGCCCGGACGTGGGACACGAACGGCCCAGACCCACCCAGAGCCTCAACACAAGGAACGCCACCAGACAGGGATAAAGCCCGGAGGCCCCTGGACACCCACATAACAGGGCACGGCGGCCCTCAGGGGCACGCAGAGCACTAGGCCCACCGGCTAGGGTGCCACAGTGCACATAGGGGGAGGCACCCAGACGCCAGACAAAGGAGGCCCGGAAACACGCAGGGGCCCAGCTGCGGGGGAAGACCGAATAGAGCAAGGGAGGCATATCCATTTTGGAGGCATCACGGAGGAAGGCAGGCACGGAGCCCCACCACAAATACACCCCCTCCCACGGAATTTGCCAAAACATCACAGGAAGTGGGGCAGGTCCCAGGCACCACAAAGTGTGGCGAAGAAGAGTTCAATCCGCGGAGCACTCCTGGGGTGTACGACGCCCATAGAGCCTTGTCACAAACAGAGGGGAGAACCCTCACATCAACCCCTGCAGCGGGAGATGCTGCATAAGGAGCCCTCAGGGATAACAGAATCAAACCCAGAGTAGGATACACAAAGTGCCCATGGAGGCCGTACAGACTTTTGAGAGGCCAACAGAGGTTTGATGCCCATAGGGGCCTGCGCCAAAGGCTTCGAGCACGACCCAAAAGCCATACAGTCACTAGTTCCTGGCCGGAGTACGAGGTGACCACACAGAGGGGAGGCCCAGGTCACCCAGGGCCACAGGAAGTACCAACTCGAAGGCGGGGGACAGGACATGAGACTCTACTACCCCACCCCAGGGTGTACACCCCATCCATAAGTGCTCCCACAAAGACACTCCGAACCAACGACATTACAGGAGATGACCCCTTTGGCACCCTCCCAAAAGGAATACTATCTGGGTCCGCCATAAGCCCACAGGTCCTCCACAGTGCAAGGCCAAGCTGGGGGACAGATACCAGACGTCGGGTTGTGTCAACTGAACACAGAGGCAACACAAAGCATTAACTGAGGTGACCCCCCATTTCGGACTGAACTCTGCCTAGCGAGACAGAGAGAAACGCCAGTGCACCACCCCAGTTATAGCTCTGGAAGAGGCCCGAGGCCAGGCAACAACAGCAAAGGAAATCCAAACCTGGATCCAAGCATTGCAACGATTCAGAAGGCCCCTACAAGTGTCCTCAAAACCCCTCTCTCCTGCGTGCAATATGGAGTCAGGGGAAGGCGCCCCCTCCCCAGCTCCGGCCCTGACCAGAGATGACTTCAAAGACTTGTTTAAGGAGATTAGAGCTATCAGAACGGACATACAGGCCTCCATCTGTGACCTCAAAGGCAGAGTTGATAAAATTGAAGACAAAATGGAAGGGCTTGAACACAACCACCTACAGATGGACATTCTAGATATGAAGTACGAGACCTGTGTAGCAGATCTGGAACACAGAGAAGAAGAGATGCTTTTGAAGGTTGATGACCTAGAAAGCAGGGAGAGGCGCAACAATCTGAGAATCCTAGGAGTAAGTGATCAGAACGGCGAATCGGCCTAATTAACCAAATGTTCGTACTTGAGGGGGACAAAGAGGTGCAGTTGGAGAGAGTACACAGAGGAGGATGAGGAGGAGGCAGAGGCCCGAGGTCAATAGGGGTGAGCTTCCTCAGGTATAGAGAGAAAATGGAGGTCCTCGGCAAAGCTAAGCACCTGGGGAGCTTCGTCTATGAGGGAGACACAATCAAAATATTCCAAGACCTCTCCACCTTGACCTTAGCACGCTGCAGGGAATGCCGCCCCCTCACGCCATGGCTCCCCTACAAGGACATCAGGGATCGCTGGTCCCACCGATTCACGCTAACATTCGAACTGGGGGAAGTGGACTACAGGGTGACAGTAGGAAAAGAGGCCCTCCAGGTGCTGCAAGTTATTAAAGGCGAAGAGGGGACTGGGGCCTCAATGGAAATGGAGGAGACACCCCAGGGCCAGCAGCGAAAGCCCCTGGGCCCACGAGCCATGAAAAAGAAGACAGAAGGCCGCAGAAAGTTCAAGAAATTGAACACCCCACCTGTGGAGGAAGGGGAAAAAGAGAGCTGAGCTCCAGAGGCCCGTAGTTCAGCAAAGGAAGGACACCTGCAAAGCAAATCACCCCAGTCAGGGGGAGGTGAGGTGTTATGAGGACCAACGGAGGAGCGATGGTCATGAACCCAACCAGTGGCACACCTTAGGGTGGGCGTCTTCCAAAATGTATCAGTTAAGGGAGCGGGGAGGAGGGAGGGTAAGGGGTTGGATACGGGTCTTGATGCACGGACAGAGGAAATAGAAGCACGAGAAGGAGGCATGGTCCCACGTGTCACCAGAGGGTCGGTGAGGGTCACAAGACTTCTGAGTGGCACCCTTTAACGTAGCAGGCCCAGTGGAGTCCCTCAAGATGGGCTCCCTGAATGTGAAGAGCCTCAACTCCCCCACTAAACGCTCGCTACTGGGAAGGGAGCTTAAGAACCGCAATCTTGATGTCATCCTGGTCCGGGAGACTCGCTCACTTCAGGGGGAGGAAAGACGAATCCCAGGGGCCCACACCAGGAAGATAAAATAATTACCCTGGCATCGTTGTACTGCCCCAACACGGGCCAAACACAATTTCTGAGGGAAGCCATGAGGGAGATTGCGGACAGGGCGAGGGGCCTCCTCGTTATAGGGGGAGATTTCAACATGTGGGCAGACAGGGAGATGGATCACAGTGGCAGTCATACTCCAATGGGTGGTGGGGGGGGTGAAAGTAATGGTTTCTCCGATTACATGTGGAACCAGGGGTTTGTGGATGTCTGGAGGGAAACCAACGCGACGGAGGAGGGATACACTTTCTATTCCCCAGTCCATGGCTCCAGAACTAGGAACGGCTATTTCTTCCTGGAACGGAACCATCTCAGTAGGGCGAACTCATGTGCACATACCCCAATTAGCTAGCCGGACCATGACTTGGTGGAACTCAAGAAGACCCTCTCAGGGCTGAAACCCAGGGAGTCACTTTGGTGTTGCAATGACTTCCTCCTCAAGGACACCGTCTTTGCAGAAAAAATGAAGGGGGCTATAGAGGACTTCTTCCAGGTTAATGACACAGGAGAGGTGGAGAGGGGAGTGGTTTGGGACGCTGCAAAGGCAACCTGGAGAGGTCTACTCATTGGGGAGGGAGCTGCAAAGATGAGGATCAGGGCTTTGTTGACCGAAAACCTTAGGAGGGAAACCCGCCTCTTAGAAAAATCAGAGGGCAAGCAGGCAGAACAGAGGAGGTATGACCTTGGGGTGGCTAGAGATAAGCGACAGGAATTGAGGGACCTCGAGATGGGGAGGGTCCTTGCCAGCCTTCAATACCTGAAAAAAAAGTATTACTAGAGGGGGGACAAGACAGACGCCATGTTGGCTGCCAAACTCAGAGGACAGAGAACAGACAGATGGGTGGCTGGGATACATGGGGAGGATGGACAGAGGCTTGCCGACGGGGAGGAGGTAGTAGGGGGTTTCGCAGCATTCTATGAAAAACTATATGGAAGAGAGGGAACACCAGACGAGGCCCAGTGCGAGAGATATCTGGCAGAGGTCCCACTCCCAAAACTCGAGGAAGGAGAAAGTTTGACCCTGGACAGGCCAAACACACAGGAGGAAGTCCTCACTGCGACATCAGGTCTAAAACTGGGGAAGGCACCCGGTGAGGACGGATACACAGCGGAGTTCTATAAGGCATTCACAGGACCCCTCTCGAGGCATATAGCGGCCATATTCACAAGCATTATGGTCACAGGGAGGGCTCCCCCATCCTTTGGGAGGGCGCTGATCACAGTAATCCCCAAGGAGGGAAAGGACCCAACAGATTGTAAGTCATACAGTCACATCTCCCTGCTCAATGTAGATGCCAAATTATTTACGAGGGTCTTGGCCACAAGAATGGAGAGCCTAATGCCAAATCACATTCATTCAGATCAGGTGGGGTTTATTCAGGGAAGACAAAGGGGAAACACCCTCCGCAAGACCCTTCACCTCATGAGAATGGCAGTGGGGGAGGGAGGAACCCCAGTTCTAGTAGCCATCGACGCGGAGAAGGCCTTCGATCAAGTAGAGTGGGACTTCCTTACCGGGGTACTTAGGAAATGTGGCTTTGGAAAAGGGTTTCAGCGTGGAGTATGGGCTCCATATGGGAACCCCTCTGCTAGAGTTACGATCAATGGACGTTTGGCCCGATCTTTCCCCCTACAGAGGGGCACGAGGCCGGGGTGCCCTTTATCGCCACTGCTCTTCGCTCTGACCATGGAAATTTTGGCTGGATACCTAAGGGGGGAACCACGGGTTGAGGGTTTTAAGGTGGGGGACAGGGAATTTAACCTGGGCCTCTACGCAGACGATCTAATGCTCCACTTGAGACACCCGGCTCAGTCTATCCCGGTGGCCCTTGAGATGATCGGGGAATATGGGAGGTTTTCGGGGTTTAAGGTGAATATGAGTAAATCAGAGGTTTTCCCTTTCTCCCCGGATGCGGACAGGAAGGTGGAGGAACTGGTGCCCCTGGGACTGCAGGTCCAATTAGAAGGGCTGAAATACTTGGGAATTAACCTGGTTCGGCCGGACCAGGACCTGGGCCAGGCAACTACCCCTCCCTCTTTGACAAGCTCTATACCGATATGGCCTCGTGGGGAAATGGACAGCTGTCTTGGATGGGCCGATTGAATGCTATAAAAATGAACCTCCTTCCGAGGGTACTATACCTCTTCCAGATGCTCCCAATGAGTGCACCTGTAGAATACATGAAAGAAACCAGGCGGCGCATCACACGCTTCCTTTGGCAGGGTCGGAAGCCCATGGTGAGCTATGACACACTTATCCTGCCCAAGGACAGGGGAGGGGGGTGGGACTCTCAGATCTGGCAACATACTACAGGGCGACACAGCTCAGAGCATTGGTCCCACATCTGAGGAGAGACCCAGATAAGCAATTGGTCTTCCTGGAGAACCAGCACCTTCTGCAGGTGATGGTGGGGGAATGGCTCTGGGTTCCTAAGCACCTCCTCCTGAAGCACATCACTGAACACCCGATCCTTAGAGTGCTGTGGGAAATTATGGCCAAGGGGAGGGGCGGCTCGGGGATCACCACATGGCCATCTCCGATGAGCCACATCTGGGCCCCCCCAGTTAGAGACAAGATTCCAGGGGTCGAATGTTATCAGCCATGGTTCGAGGCGGGGCTGGAGATGGTGGGACAATTAGTCCAAAATAAGGAATTCATCAACATTCAAAAACTTGAGGAAGCCCTGGGGATAGGGAAACTGTCAGTCCTCCTATACTTGAGACTCAAGGTTTCTTTCATGTCTGGTAAGTGGAAGGATCACATTCAGAGGGAACTCACAACAGAGGAGAAAGTACTAGATGGCCATGCTGATATGAGGGGACTGATATCACGCCTCTACGGAGCACTGCTGGAACCGGAAAAGGAGGCCACAAGGGCCCTGCGCTCCCACTAGGAGAGGGACCTGGGCATTGAGTTGGGGGATAGTCTCTGGCAGCGAATGTGTAGGCGGGCCTTCAAGACCTCCATCTTGTGTCAATATAAGCTGCATGCTATAAAACTTCTCCACCGTTGGCAATATGATCCAGTCCGCCTATCCAAGATGTTCCCGACGTGGAACCCTCACTGCTGGCATGGATGTGGGGCCAGGGCGGACATCTGGCATATGTGGTGGGGCTGCCCCAGGGTACAGTTCTTTTGGTGGGAGGTCCTGGGGTGGATCAGGGATGCGGGGGGTGGACATACACACTGGACCCACTGTTAGTACTCTTTGGACTGGAGAAACCAGCGGGGGACCCGTTTGCCTCTGAGCCACTTTCTTTTGCTGGCAGCACGAGCTCGCAGAGCCAGACACTGAAAAAGGGAATACCTCCCGACCGTACAGGAATGGTCGGTCACTGCTAAAGACATATATCTTATGGAAACGATCACTACCGTGCTGCATGGGAGCAGTACACCGGTCGAAACTGAATGGTCACAATTCCACGCTGTGTTTCAGTGAGGGGGAGGGGAGGTGAGCAAAAAGGAAAGAGGCCCACTCAGGCAGATACATGTGACAATCAAGGGGGAAACGCTTTAATGTTAATTATGATCGCTTGCCTTGACAACTAATAACCTGAATGCATCATTGATCGTATCGAGGGTGGGGGGTGGAGGTGGGTTGTTCGGGGACATATTGTGTATCTCTACGTTGAGAGGGTATGTCCCTCTATATTCTTGTTCTTGTTCCCGAAATAATCTATGTTCTCATAAAAGCCTAATAAAAAGAAATTTACAAAGAAAAAACCAAGGGGGGTCATGATCACTTTCAGCTACCAACCCCCAGCTTTCAACATGCAGCAGAATATAGTCAATATAGGTTTTGTAATTCCATGAGGCATACGACGGTTTTGGTGGGATATCACAGGGGAACCTACCATTACAAGCCCGATATCCCATTACCAACAGCTCCTGAATTAACTTGCTAGCGTAGGCAGACTTGGGGACACATGGTCGACTGTACGGCCGAGGTATCCCGAAGAACTCGTCATACTCCTTATATAGATACCCATACTCTTCAACGGTTTCCAGCTGCATATTAAAATCACCTCCTAACACAATGTGCAGGTGTTGCGTGGTGCACAAGAACCTCATTTTTTCTACATCCTCAAGGTGAGTTAGTACCATAGCTGTAGCATCTTCGAAAGGTCTCGCATACATGTTTACAATAGCAAGTGAGTTTTGATCATCAACCTCCCACTTAAGAGTTAAAATATCAAGAGATGCGGAATAAATTAGGGTTTGAGATCCACTTAGTGAGTTTTTAAAGCATGTTAACAGCCCCCCGCTAGGCCTACCCCAATGTGGTTTCTTTGCCGGGGAACTAAAAGACTTGTATCCATGAATCTCTTCAGACTGCAAGAGCCAAGTCTCTTGAAGGCAGATGATTTAAAAATTTTCCGAAATGTTTGCCAGTCTACATCATCTTTTTTTACACTTAAAAGAAGCAACATTCCAGCATAAGAGATTGCAGGGGGTTGAGGGTTTA
This sequence comes from Ambystoma mexicanum, assembly GCF_040938575.1. Taxonomy (NCBI): domain Eukaryota; kingdom Metazoa; phylum Chordata; class Amphibia; order Caudata; family Ambystomatidae; genus Ambystoma; species Ambystoma mexicanum. Next base: position 1,036,771,040 of record NC_090926.1, on the reverse strand, counting down.
AAAGGAGGGTTACCATGGGGTCGACTCACTCGGTCACTAACTTTGTTCTGCTTTAATTCCTCCCTTGTCATTAAATCAGGGACCTCTATCATGGAAGATTGTGCCCCACTGTACTCCATGGGTGTAAACCCTGCGCAGAGCTCTGGTGTGGGGGACATATGCCATGCACCCATGGACTGGCTTGGAGGCACGCTTAGACAGGGCGCCATTACAAATGCTTGTTGCTTTATTGAGATTATCATGTATGTGGCAAAGCAAGTGTTTTGAATCTTGGTGTACTTGGATGCCTCTGTGGGAGAGTTCTGGAACACAATTTAACATCTATCACTGCTGTCCGTCTTTGAGCCGAAGTCTCGTTTTGACAGCAGGGGGAGAGGGCAACAGGAGATCCCATGCTTGTAGGCAATAGATCTACAAGACAATCAGGTGTCTATATATAATAAAGGTACAGGTGGGACGAATCCCTGTCCCGAATGGTTCTTCTAGACGCTGCCCTAGGGACAGAAAGGTGAGTACCTGCTTTCCAGGGAAAAGCAGAGCAGGTGGCAAGTGTGCAGGGTTTCTTCGTGGCTTTGTATTTGTGATGGGTTGTCAAGGTGTTATCGCACATTACAACAGTTCTCAGTGCTTGCGGTGTGCCAACCTGAACAGGGAGGCTCTGTGTCATGTTTCCGTGCAACGTGCCCCACATATAGCACTCCTGCACAGTGCGCCTCTGTGTCTTTAAGAGATATTGTGGCGCGCGCCTGCAAAGCGTCGCCGTGTTGCCGTAGTGATGGTGTATACAAAAACACATGGACTGAGGTGTGCCTGATGTCAGAGGCACTCTTGGCTGCAGGCCCTGCTCGTCACTCGTGCCAGATCAGTCCCCAGGGGTCTGCAGAGGTTCCCTGGCTCGAAAGAGGTTGTAAGGGAGGAGGTCTTGGACTCCAGCTGGCTGGGCCCCATGGTAAGCACTGCACCTCGACCACCTCGAGTCCTTCTGGCCTGAGGCCTCTTAGCGGGAGTGTTTTGGGGGCACTCACCTGCCGCTGAGTTCATCACTTGTACACAGGGATATTGTAATATTGCAGTAGTGACCAGCAAAGATTACGAGCATGTGTAAAACATGCCGGAACGGGCCGGAACGGTACCCTAATACATATGTAAATATGTCCTATGTACAGCCCTTTATATTAAAGAACTATATAAAAACGAATTATTATTATATTAAGAAAGAAGACCCACCTGGAAACAAGATTATGAAGTATTCCTTTATGAAATCAGCTCCTCTGAGAAGATTAGAAACTTTCTGCTGTTAAAATTGATTATATTGGAAGCAAAAACGTATAGGTGGCAAGTAAACAAAGCAAACGTTGTTGAACCATGAGGCTATGGAGGAAAGCTAGGGATATTTTCGTACAGAAGCAGAATCGTCAAATTCCGCTCTGTAGCACCTACCTGGGGCGAATTTCTGCTCGATTTTTCTGCCAGGCAGTGTTGGGAATCGCAATGAGCCAGGGTTGGTAGGGAGGACCACAATGGCTTATGGTCCTGAACACCTGATTGGCTGGAAAGTGCCATCCCGATTAATTGGTGGCAGGTGGAGCTTTCTGTTGCCCGGATTATCCAAAACATTGAATGTAATCCTCAGGTAATCTGTTTGATAATCTTCATTACATTGAGTCCTGCTGAAAAATTAGGTGATCCAGATCCCCGTGACAGGCAACCTGTTGTTTTAAATAAAGCTATGGTTTTCTCAAGGTTCTGCAAAAAAGACTGTGGGGGCGTCCCCCACAACACCATGCTTACCATACTATGGGCCTCATTACGAGTCTGGCGGTAACCCTTAAATGTGGCGGTAGCGCTATTACCACTGCATTTAAGGGTCCGCCAGATCATGGCTTTAGAGGATTTCCCCCCAGCTCTCAGCTGGGGGGAAATCTGCAGCAAAATTGCCGATTTTCGGCGCGCTTACCGCCGCCGGGAAATCCGCTGATTGGTAATAGTGCGAATTTTCCCCATTGGGCCCAATGGGGAATGAGGAATTCCCGAATGAGCCCAATGGGGAATGGGCAATAACCCTTCCACCAAACCCGTGATCCGGCGCTAATAGCGCCAGGGGGTTTGACGGTAGGGCTATTAGCGCCGGCGTTACCGCCCAACTCGTGATGAGGCCCTATGTGTGGTATAGTGAGCGGGGTGTTGCGGGGGACACCCCCGCAGCCCACCCAAGAAAAAAAAACCGGGAGTTACGGGGGTGTCCCCCCGTAATGCCCCGCTCACTATTCGTTATAGTATAGTGAGCAAGGCTTGCGGGGGAAACCCCTGCAGTATTCCGTAAAAAATAAAAATAAAAGGAGCCTTTGGCTCCGGTTCCCGATCACAGAAGTAAAAGGTAAGTAGGGTTTGTTTATGTTGGGGGTGTGGGTGGGGGGTGTTGTGGGTGTGGGTGTGGGTGGGGGTGTGGTTGTGGGTGTGGGTGTGGGTGGGGGTGTGGTTGTGGGTGTGTTGTGTGTGTGGGTGGGGGTTTGGTTGTGTAGGGATTTGAATGTATGTTCGCATAGGAAATGTACAAACCTTTTGTGGTTCGTACATTTCACATACAAACTTTTCCGTTGCAGGGAAATCAGCCGCGGTCGGATCACATAGATCCATCCTAAATACCTCTCTGCATGGTTGGGTTTGAAAATAGAAATGGAATAAGGAAGAGTAGGACTGAGCGTAATAAATATTACCTGTGAGTAATCCAGGAATGACCCCTGCTCCCCTCTTCCATGTCCCAGCATGAGGATATAGCAAGCAATTTCAAAGATATCAGTTTTCTTAATGGTTAAATCAGGGCTGTGCTAGGGGGGGGCTAAGGGGGCTGTAGCCCCTGATCTTTTGGTTGTAGCCCCGGATAGAATCTCAGGAGCTACAGCCAAAAGACTAGCTAGCCCCCGGTCCCAACAGTTCCGACATCAGCTTAGCCCCGGGTCTTTTCCAGACCTATCAACTCCCCTGGGTTAAATCAACGTTCATAGCACTCCACTATAAAGCCCCTGCTCCAAGCCTCCTCAGAAGTGGAAAGCCACCATCTTCCCAGCAGGGAATCAGGTAAGTGTGCCCCACATGCTCCCTTTCCCCTCTTTCCTCTTATCCCCCACCTTAAATTCCACATCCCCACCCCTCAGCCCCCACCCCACTTACCCTTGCACTCCTTTGTTCCTCGCCAGTGCTGGAAACACCTTGTGTTCCCGCTGCATGTCTGCTGTGGCAATGGCCTCCATGGAAAGCTTTGCTTGGGCTTCTAAGTGGTCAGGGCACTACCTGGCCTAGTAAAACCCCTGCCCGTCAGGGTTTATTGCTTTATTTGTGTCACCACCACCTCAGTGACTCAGACTCTAGAAGAGCTGAGGCATGTCAGCTGCCGATTCCTACAGACTCGACTTGTAGTGATTTATAAAGGTCTCCATAAAATCTCACGTGGCTGAGCGGAATATCCCAGGCGCAACGGCCGATGAGGAAGAGGTGTGGGTGGTCTTCTGTGTTATCGGAAACCCAGCCGACACACTCCTTTATCTTTCACCTGGGCCATGCTCCGTCCCTCTCACTCAATCTCTCCCTCTATGCCACTGTACCCCCCCTCCATCAGAATAGCCAGGATATGGGGCAGTGGCAGGGACGAAGTAGCCGAGCCCAGCTAAGCAGAACTTGTTAACCCTAAGAAGGCGCTGTTTCATTCGAAGCCCATCCTGATCTAAACGTGAGTTAAATGTGGGCACTTGCTGGGTGCATATGGAGACTAAAAAGCGTATAGCATAGCACAACATAGAATACCTTCCAGGTCACTCAAGCTGTTAAACTAAAATGACCACTTGTTCTGTTTTCTATTAATGCAACCATGCTCTTCGCTGATACAGCAGTTCTGTTCATAGGAATGATATGTTATTTTATGTTTGTTTCTGTTTTGGCATGTGTAATGCAAATTAGAGCTTGTAAAAGATAGGTGTGATATTAAAAATATTAACCTAATACCCCCCAGTGTCAAGTGCATAATTCAGAGTAATGCGTTAGAATGGTGTCTCTTTGGATCCAAAGAACTTCACACATTCCTGGCTGTATTAGTTCAATCATGCTGAAAGGCGGACACACACTCAGGCAAGCTGTCTTCTAGCGCTACAACACTGCCCGGGGTACATATCAGCATGAACATGACTAATGACCTTGTGTCCACTTTTCACAGCCTCAACTGAGTTCGAGTCAAGGGTCCAGGGGTCAGGCCTGACCACAGGCAATCATGACAGTGAGAAGGCTCGGAACAGGGGGGATCACTGTCTGGTAATTCCCCTGTTCAGAGCCTCCTCATTGGCTGAGAGGCTGTCACCCCCCTGTCCCCTGGGTTCTAATACTCTTTAATGCATTCTGAGGGTGGGCATTTTCTCTGCACTTTAACTGTTTGATGGGGTAACGAACAGCAATTGGACGGACTTGAGAGTGGGCAGCGTATCGCACTTAGATGAACACTGAGGGTGGGCAATATATTGCACTTAGATTGATTCTTGAGGGTGGGAATTGTTTCGCACCATAGAATTGTGAACATTAGCCTGCGTCACACGAGAGAGGATTATGAATGTCGGCCAGTGCCACATCTAGATAGCATAGCGAATATTAGCCATTGCCACATCTAGACTGCACTGGGAATAATAACAATGCCATATTTAGATAGAATCCTGATGCTAGCTTGATTCACATCTAGACAGGCTTGAAGGTAGGTCAGTACCACATCTGGATGCAATAATGATTACTGACATGCGTCATATATAGACAGGATTGTGAATATTAGCCAGGGCCGGATTTAGACAGAAATGCAGAGAAATTCACGGGCCACACCTAGAAAGAACTCACCCCTCTGCATACACCTCTCAAACACTAACCAAACACAACCACAACCCTAAAGCACAACAAACTGTACAAACTTCACTGCAGCACAACAACAAAACAAACCACACATAGTTTCGCACAACAGCACACGACGGCTACCGAACAGTTAAGCACCCCAAGCTTGGCGAACAGTGGTAACCGAGCTGAAGCTGCCAACAGCACATCACTGCTCTATTACACTGATCGTGCTCGCACCCACTAACTTCACCCCCACCCCCTTTTCCTTTTCAGATCCGCCAGAGCGCCGGGCGACCACTCCGGTGGTGATAGTGCCGGTACAAATATCCTTTAACATTAACATTAACATGGGTGGATAGCCTGAACCTGGCCATCCCTCATAACCTTCAACGGCTATATGCACACATGTATACTAGCACTCCCTATTTTCTTTTCCCATACAAAACATTTTTATCCTTCCAGGGGGCTTCAACCAACAGTGCTTTGGGACCATACCTATGGTGCTGTATAAACGACGAAATTAAATTAAATTAAATGCAGCTGGGATCCCGGTGATTGGATTAAGTGAATAACCAAAGGCATCAGGTGATGTAGTAACACCTGGAGATCTAGTAATGGCTTTCAATTCCATAGATTCTGACATGTGACCTGCCTCAGAGTGAATGATAGCTTTAAGCAGTGCAAGAGGAGAAGCAGGAAGGATTGAAAACTCTCAGTTCTGCCATCTGCATGTGCATAGCCGAGGCCAGGATGGTGGAACGAACTACAGCTGATCTAACAAGGGGTTCATCTTTGTCAGCCATTTGAAACTAGCAATATTTGCAAACCTGAGCACCATGGGTTTGGAAGCTGGTTTTGCCGGGACAGTCCTGGTATTTGGCGCTCTGTCCCCTTTTCTCAATTAAGATTATGTTCCCATTGGAAACTGCAGTGGTCCCGTTTTTTTGTAGTAGGTCTTCATCGGCAGTAGGCAGGAATGCACAATCTCTCAGAAGAAATGCTGTATTTTACAATTTAAGATGGTGTTATTTTGTGATGAATTAATTATAACATGTTTTTCTTTGAACAGTAACACTTAAATCCCCTTCTCCTCCAAACCCTACTGTAGTGTAGTGCCTTGAAAGTCACTTTCAAGAGTTAGTCCTACTTTTATGTTAGTAACCTTCTCCCGGTTTTTTAGTTTTTTAATCTGGTCACCCTAACCATGGTGTATTTTGGCGTCATCAGCATACTCGTGAAAAGAGATGTCTATATTTTCAACCAAATGACTCCGCGTTTGTAGGTGCATGTCGAATTGGATGGCGACAGAGAAAAATACTTCCTAACGTACCAACAGTGGAGGGTAAGACTGCGAGAAATCGGCAAGAGATGTAAAGTGTCCCAGGACAAAGGCACCGACCCACATGTGAGAAGCAAGACTGGAAGAAGAGCCTTGTGCTTTACTGTGCCAAACGCCACTGAGAGATCAACCAATGAGGACAAGCAAAGGAGCATCATTATTATCCACGACGTGGGAGTCTGCAAACTGCCGCTCCATAGATGTTTCAGACTACAAATCCCAATATCCCTCAGAATTGGCTATGATGCCCACTGGTGGCGGGAGTTGCAGTACAACAGAATACCTAATCCCCCACACTAGCGTGAGAAGGGGGTTTAGATTCTATAAAAGACAAGGAGGCGAGTATTATGCATTTACAATCTTTACTCTGAACCACATCAGCAAAGAAATAAAACTTTGTAAAACGAAATGTTTTGCAAACAAACACAACGTTATAAACATGCAATGGGAAACATCCCAGTCCAACATGGTGGGCAGGTCATGCCCTAGAGGTAGCCAATGGCCTGCGAGCCAGTCCCATATAGGTCCATTCCTTTAGTTACTCCTCCTCTTTCTGACGCTGAACTTCATCACACGCCCATTGAACATTTTCTCCACGCCGAACGAAGAACAAACTCCCATGGCAACAGCAGAACTGAAACCTTCTGAAAGTTGGAGCTGAACATCCCGCTTCTTCCTGAGTCGAAGCCATCAACTGAAAGCTGAAACAACAACCAAACACCAGTAAGGGAGGGTGGGTGGGATAATACTCGCCTCCTTGTCTTTTATAGAATCTAAACCCCCTTCTCACGCTAGTGTGGGGGATTAGGTATTCTATGGCAAGAAAGGAGGCTCATTTATGCAAGGTCAAAGCCCTTGCATTACATTCACAGCAACATGAACAATACGTTTATGATAAAACGTCTTAAAAGTTGATTCCCTTGACCAGTCAGCTGCTTTCAATATCTGTTCCAAACTACCCCCCCAGAAAGGCTGCCTTAGAGGCCATAGCGCCCCGGATTGAGTGGGGACCAAAAGAGGCCGTGTCAACCCCCGCCTCCCGCATAACCCACTTGATCCATCTGGCCAAAGTAGCAGGGGAGACTGGTTTATGGGGCTTCCTGTAGGAAATCAGCAGCTGAGAGGTATTCAGAGGCCTAAAACCCTTAGTTTTAAATTCAAAACATTTCAAACAGTTAACCACACATAATTTACAATCTTGAGGAAAAGCTGGATAGGATATTGAGGAAGTTAAACATTTAGTCCTTCGTGAGATAAAGAAAGTAACCCCTTGAGGGTTGAACATCTTATTATCCACATCCAGAGCTCTGATATCAGACACTCTCTTAATAGACACTAGACATAGTAACATAGCAAGCTTGGAAAATAACTGTTGCAAGGATAGATCTTCATTAGGAGGCCAGGATCTGAAGAGCTGAAGTACCATATTAACGTCCCAAAGAACCGAATACTTCGGTTGTGGTGGAACCTTAATACGAATAGATTTGAGGGCCCTACGCACCAAAAAGTGTCTACCCACGGGTTCCCCCTTAACCAAAAGATGACCGGCTGAAATAGCTGACCGAAACCCATTAACAGTCCTGTAGGCTCTCCCCTCCTTAAACAACTCCACTAGAAAATTGACCACCTCTACAGGAGAGGCAGAAATGGGATTGAGGTGCCCAGCCACACACCAGCTAACCCAGCGGTTCCATGCTGAGGAATACACGGATTTAGTAGAGGGCGCCCAGGAGTCCCTGATGACTGACATAGAGTCATCATTTCATTGCGAAAGTCCTCTGAAGCACCAGGAAGAGCTGAAATCTTCCAAGCCATAAGGGCAAGGTGTCCCTGCAGGACCAACTCGTGAGGGAGACCCCCCGGATCCACCAGCAACTGGGGATCGAGAGGGAGAAGATGGGGAACATCTACTGCCAATTCCAAAAGGGCCGGGAACCAAACCTGAGAGGGCCGAAAGGGGGTAACCAGAACCAGAGCCACCACCTGTCTGCGAACTTGGACCAGAACCCGAGCTATCATGGCAAAAGGAGGGAAGGCATACCCCAACTGAACCGACCAATCCTGCAGGAAAGCGTCGGTGGCCAGAGCCAACAGATCTGGTCTCCAACTGTAAAATCTGGGAACCTGACAATTCAGTCTCGAGGCAAACAAGTCTATTGCCAGGGGACCCCATCAACATCCAGTCGCTCCTGTCTTGCAGGTGTCTGGAGTTCCAATCTGCAACCTCGTTGCTGACTCCTGGGAGGTATTCTGCTTTCAAAAGAATGTCCCTGTCGAGACAAAAGTGCCAAAACTCTCTTGCCAAGTCCGCCAGGGCTTTGGACCTGGTGCCCCCCAGATGATTGATGTATCTCACCGCAGAGATGTTGTCCATGCGGAGGAGAACACAACAATTCCCCTGATCCTTGAGGAGACTTTGAACAGCAAAGGACCCCGCTAACAACTCTAGACAATTGATATGTAGTTGTTTCTCTGATTCCGACCACTTCCCTCCTGTGGCAACCTGACCCAATGTGGCTCCCCAACCCGCTCTGCTTGATCTGATTCCAGAATGACATCCGGAAATGGGCCAAATATTGCCCTGCCATTCCAGGCCTCCATGTGCCTGAGCCACCACAGGAGCTCCAATCTGGCCTCTGGAGACAAATCCACCATGTGGGAGTAAGAGAGAGACCTGCGCAAATGCCCGGCTTTCAGGCACTGTAACGCTCTGTAATGTAGGGGAGCGGGGAAGATAGCTTGAATGGATGCCGACAGCATTCTCACAACCCTGGCTAACTGCCGGAGAGAGATCCTCCCTTTCCTGAGGAGTAGACGAATCTCCTTCCTTATCTTGGAGAGTCTGCTGTCCGGGAGAAGAAGGATGCAAAGCTTCGAATCTATATTGAAGCCCAGAAACTGGATGCATTGCGTAGGCTTTAATATGGATTTTTTTACATTTATCACAAAACCCAGATCCTGTAAAGGGTGAAGTGATGATAAATCACAAAATAATTGAGGGCTTTTAGATTGATTACCGGGCGAAACCCCTGGTCTGGCTTCAGGACTAGAAAAATGGTACTCTGGAACTGAGAGGCCTTGTAAGAGGCCGGGACTACCGCCCCCTTGGAGATAAGATCCCTGACTTCCACATCTATGAGGGATTGTTTGACCCCCGTCCAACACCAAAGGAAGGGGATAAGACAACTGGCAAGGAGGAGCATAAAATTCTAGCGGATAACCCTGAACAGTTTGTAACACCCAAGGATTCGAAGTGAGGGCCTCCCACTGTGGAAGAAACTTGGCTAGTCTGCCCCCTAGATTTCTGAGGGAAAAAACTTTTAACACCTGAGAAAGTACCTGGTGGCCCTCTTGATCTTCCGGCGCCCCTGCCGGCACGTCCTCTCCAACTCGCGTTTTGTTGAGGGTAAAACTGGTTGTGTGTTCCTCGAGCAGAGGAGGGATTGTATGCGCCACGAGGCGCAAACTGGCGGGGACGGGAGGAGCCCTGGGTAAAGCGGCCGGAGGAGCGGCCCCTACCTCGTCCAGCCTTGTTAAAAACCTTTAGGGCAAATACCTTTTTTATATTAATTTGCGCTTTGTCCAACGCCGTAAATGTGTGAACATATGCCGACAGATCCTTGAGGAACGAATCCCCAAACAAATTGCCTTGAGCCAAAAGGCCCCCTTCCCTTTCTGACAACTCCGCCAGTTTAGAATCCAACCTCATTAGTAATGATTTCCTCCTCTCCCTACATATGGAGGCATTAGCATTGCCGAGCAGGCAAACCGTGCGTTGGATCCACCCCCTTAGTGCGTCAACATCTACTGGGGTATTAGAGGATGCCGCCTATTCTGCCATTTCAAAAATCTGCGTGACTGCACCGAGGATGTCCAACAGTCTATCTTGACAGCTACGCCACGCTTTATCGACCCCTTTCCTGGGCTCTTTCCCTTTTTGGGAAAGAAAAGCTGCCATAGACTGGTCTATCTCAGGCGCTAAAGCCACCTTGTCGGCGAGCATAGGGCTGGGACATTCAGACCTTAACTTATTACGTTCCTCTTTGGGCATAGGGCGTCTGGTCCAGAACTTGAGGAATGAGGAAACCTCTTCTGAGGGCTGCCACTCGACTGACCTGGGGTGCTGAATCAGGGCAGAATCAAAGAAAGGTACTCCACTAACATCCAGAAGGGGACTCTCCTGATAGGCAACAGAGGTCACTTTCCTTTTCCGCCTCTTTGGGGGCGAATCAGAATCATCTGAACTCTCAGAGGATGTGACAGCAATAGGGGGTTCCACTGGCGCGAAAGGCGCGGGGAGTGGCCACGGGGTGGAAGACATAGGGTGACTGGGCCTTCCCACCCTCTCTTTAGGTTTCTTTTAGGGGAAGACACAGGTGATATGGCAATGGGGGGACTGAGTTGTCCCTGGATATGTTTAGTTTTTGCTGTGCACTTTTTAGGGGCCTGGACTACAACAGATGGGGCAGCATCATGGGGGGGGGGTGAAAATCCGCAATGCGGGTAATTAATCAAAAGCTGACGCCAAGGTATTATTTAAACCAGTTAAGGCTGTGTCCAAAGAGGACTGAATAGCTTGCGCCACCGAAGGCTGGGCATGACCGGACTGATCCCCATACTGTCCAACTTATCACTTTTCTTAGCAGCGCGCACCTGAGTGCTGGCATCTGCAGAGGAGGGAACAGAACTCCTTTCCATGGCAGCACTGAAACCAAAATATTTCACTATATTCCAAATATACACTTCAAACATATAAGTCACAACTTTATGACCATTAGCAGGCTCAGCTGCTGTACTCAGACTTAGAGCCGATCAGGCTCGCACCCTTTCACCTTGGTAGGGTGAAATATAACAGGGAAGGGCCACAAGGCAATGCAACAGGCCGTGCCTGAAACTGAGCAGGTAATCACGAGAGCAGCGTGTGAGGCAAAGAAAAAACCATTGACTAAAACCCTAAATAAGGCAATAAGTAATTTTTAACAAATTCTTAACACTGTAAGGGAAATGCGCAATAAATACAAAAATTATACAAATTTAAATACTGTAAAGGAATGACTCCGGAATGCTGGCTTGAACCGCCAACCTCTCCGGTGCAACTCCACAGAGTGTGCTAACACAGGATATATGCAAACGCGCACGCACGGCCTGTCAGAAGCTAGTCTTCTACACGGCCGTAAGCGCCTGACAGAAAATGAAACGCCGGCGGCCCAAACAGGGACGCGCGTCACAAAGGAACGCTCGAAGCGTTCTAAAACTCTATCCAGAGAAAGGAATTTGTAACTAATAAAGCGTGATGCCAACAGGTGACGCGTACAAAAACACCTCAGCAGGCCTGCGCGGGCTTAAACAAACAACGCTCCGCTCGCCTGACTGCGGAATTCACCTTTAAAGAAAGTTGCTAACTAATGAAAGAAAAAGAAACACGCTTCTAGCAAAGGTGGTTCTAGCACACCAATAACTCAAGTGCTACAAAGTAACACTACCAAACACAGTCTAAGGAAGAACAAGAGGTGTGACTTAGCTGTGGGTCAGCAGCAAAGAAAGAGGAGGAGTTACTGAAGGAATGGACCTATATGGGACTGGCTCGCAGGCCATTGGCTACCTCTAGGGCATGACCTGCCCACCATGTTGGACTGGGATGTTTCCCATTGCATGTTTATAACGTTGTGTTTGTTTGCAAAAAAATTCGTTTTACAAAGTTTTAATTCTTTGCTGCTGTGGTTCAGAGTAAAGATTGTAAATGCATAATATGATCCTCCTGTCTTGCCATAGAATTAAAGAGCCAAAGGTTGCAGGACTCTTAGCTTAGAGCATCATCAACCCACACCTGCCTAACCTCTGGGTTTTCCTCGGAGACTCTGGGTTTTTAGCCTCTTCTATGTGTCTCCGGGGAAGACCCAGGAGTTTCCGGGTCCCATCCAAACCTCATCCAATTGGCTACAAAATACTGCTGCCGTTAGCCAATCGGCTGGGGGTGTGGGCCGTACCCAGAAGAATGCAGACCCGAGCAAAATAAACGCGTTAGTACTGCTGGAATGAAAACAGTATTACTGTGTTTATTTTGCTTAAGCTTTCAATCTTTTTGGCCAGTTTGCCTTATGTTTTAGTCCTAAAACATAAGGCAAACTGGCCAAAAAGAATGATAGCTTAAGCAAAACACACGCTGTAATACTACTTTAAATCAGGTGTCATACCGCGTTTCTTATTTTTTCAGCTTTCATTCTTTTTGGCCAGTTCCACCCCCTGTCCCAGCTAAAGTGATAAACATTGAAGGTTCGCTTTCAATTCATGAATTAAAGCCGACCTCAGGGATTGAACCACAGCCATCAGGTTTGCAGGCTGGACACCTCACCACTGCACTATATAACCTCATGAAAAATAAATGTCCAATTTTGGTACTGCAAGTTTCAGGGAAAACCTTTTGTATTGGTTCTTGGAGTTTAAAACATGCACACATTTTAACGTTTTCAAAAACACTATTTGAAGAAAATATCCATATTGGAGCACCTTTCTCATTTGAAAATGTTCTTCCTGTGTGTTTGCATCATTTTCAGGTGAGTTTCACTGCCATTTCTATATATAAGGGTAGCAATCCGGCCCGTTCCAGGTACTTTTTTGTGATAAAATGTAGATTTTGGGCAGTAATGGGTTAATCACAGCATATTGGTGCAGCTTTCTCATTTCAAAATGTCCTTCATGTGTGTTTGCATCCTTTTCAAGTGAGTTTTGCTGCCGTTTTATATATTAGGGTAGCGTTCCGGCCCGTTACTGATACTTTTTCGTGATAAAATGTAGAATTTGGGCAGTAATGGGTTAGTGAGAGCATAATGGTGCACCTTCTCATTTCAAAATGTTCTTCATGTGTGTTTGCATCATTTTCAGGTGACCTTTGCTGCCGTTTTATATATTAGGGTAGCGTTTCCGGCCCGTTCCGGGTACTTTTTTTGGGATAAAATGTAGATTTTGGGTAGTAATTGGTTAATGACAGCATATTGGTGCATCTTTCCCATTTCAAAATGTTCTTCATGTGTCTTTGCCTCATTTTCAGGTGAGTTTTGTTGCCGTTTTATATATTAAGGTAGAGTTCCGGCCCGTTCTGGGTACTTTTTCATGATAAAATGTAGATTTTGGACAGTAATGGGTCAAAGTATTGGTGCACCTTTCTCATTTCAAAATGTTCTTTGTGTGTTTGCATCCTTTTCAGGTTAATTTTGCTGCCATTTTATATGTTAGGGTACTGTTTTGGCCCGTTCGGCGGGTTCCGGGTTTTACACACACACTATTTACATACATTACTTTTATCACCCAATCGAAATTGGTACTCATTTATTTTTATTTTCCATACTTCACAATTTGCTGTTTTATCTGAAATGGATGTTTACAGTTTGTTTCCTCTTGATTTTGATGTCGAGTCACTTTGCTCTAGCATATTCGACCCACCGCGTGTTTACAGAAATGTTACTGTATTGATACACCAAGAATAGGAAAGGTTCGGCCAATTGATGAGTTAATCATGTCAAAAAAATTTCAACACAACACCAACCTCCCGATATTTACACCTGACCCAGATTATATACGTCCCCAGATGTACGGCATGAGAAGGCATACATTTTCCACGACACCACATGCTTCTAAGAAACACATTCTGAATAACGACTTTTCAACAAGGACAACTCCCCCAAAACATTGCTCTTTAAAAAAGAGCAGGGTTGACTTTTGCCCTGTACTCCTTAATGCATTCTGTCAACTGAAGATGGTTCTCCTTGAGTTTCAGAGAGGCAAAGAGGCTGCTCCAGAGGGAGGCCCCAGCTGAGAAAAGAGATCTACGCCCAAATCGTTACTTGGAGAAGCGACTGACCCCGAGGGAGTAAGAGGTAGAGGAGTAAGAACTCAAGTAGGATTAGGAAGGTATTTACAGAGGGAGGGAGAGTTGAAAGTATTGTGGACCCAGGGCCCAGAAAGGATTATGGCCAATACAAAGGGTCTTATGGAAGGGGAAGGACGGAAGGGGAAGGATATGTCAATAATATCTTGGCCTGCAAAGCAAACACAGGCAGTAATCGATCACCGACAAGCAATAGATAGGAAGGGAACCAGGGTTTGTAAATAATCCACTTTTTCTTCTTTTTTTATAGTGTGTGTTTAGTTTGTTATTCCATTTTTCCTTTTAAGATGAAGTTTTTTATTGATGTCGAATTAGAAAACTGTATGAAGAATTTTACTTCTATTTATTTTTTTGTATTGTTTGAAATGTCTTAAAAGTCAAATGTTGGCTATTGCACAATAAAAAAAAAGTTTTTTTTAAAAAAATAACCCACTGACCCAAAAGCTCAAACTTCTGCATACTTATCTCACCCAAAAATCCACACAACCACCCTCTTACACAGCACACCGCATGCACATCACCACATCACAACAACAATCAACACATAAGCCACACCAACAGCACACAAGGTTGCCCATTGATCCGATATTCACACCCGCTCGGTGCACGGTGAAAACCGAACTGAAGCTGCCAACAGGACATCACCCTCTCACTTTCTTACTCCCTCTCCACCCGACTAACCACCCCCCCACCTTCTTGTTTGCAGATCCGCCTGAGCGCCTGGTGACAGTGCGCAGTAGAAATACCTTTAACATTAACATTTAACATTAATGTGGGTGCCTATTTAATATTATTAACTTTATTAATCATTTTCAGTTAGAATCGTGAAAATATTTCCCTACTATGTTCTCCAAGCGCCCACCTGTAAAAGCAAAAGTAAAATATCGAGGCTGAGTACCCCAAAAGGAAATACCCCAAAAGGAAATACACCAAACACTGGCTTATAAAGATTCACAGATCTTTATTCTATTACTGCGCAGTTACAAAGAAACAAAACAGATACAGATAGCTATCTGGCCGTCAGTACATCATAGTGAATACCAGCCCTTTCGGTGTGAGAAGTGAGAGGTACTGGACGTCTAAACAGTTGTGCATTTTATACATTTTCGGTAATAACGTCCAGCCCCTCTGCGAGTTAATAATCCATGGTCTAGAGTTTGTGCCGAGTTCACTTATGGCTTGTCTGATAATATGCACACGGATCATCCTCGGTTTACATATAAACAGGTTACAATGGCAATAGTGTATTCTTGGATTTAACAGTAAGCCTTAACACATTTCCTTCACAATGCAGTTCAGCCAGTGTCCACGTTCGATATTTGCTTAACATTGTGTTCAATGTATGTACGTGGATCAGATTTATTGGTGCAGTTAATCCTTAGACTACAAGTCAGGCATGGGACAAGGTCTCTTTAGTCTGCCCAAACATTCGGCCAACGGACAGTTTAAACATTAACTATAGTACAAGGTTCGGGAAGGCTCGGTTACAAGCGGGAAACACTGTCCACCATTTTAGAATACAGAGTTACCTTTGAATGGAAATCAAAATGGCGGATGGACCTAAAATGGTGGCGAAGCCGATCTGGAATCGGAACTTTGCAACGCGGTTTTCTTCGCAGAGCGACTGGGCTTAGGCCAATATATACAAGAAAGGAGGCACAATATGATTTCCCGTTTAACAACCCTCCTTTTGTCCTAAGCCAAGCGCTAAATTACTTCTAGTCACTTTACGAGTAACTCCACATCTCAATGTCCCTACATCCTGAATCACTATCAGAGATATTGATCGCCATGAGGTCAGAAACTGAGATTTCTTTCAACACAAATTCGTTGGTCATTTTCTCAGGGGCGCGTATCTTGTGTCCTAATGTACCCATCGCCTGGGCACAACATCCTCATAACATCGAACATATACCAGGAAGACATTGTATACAACAATAGAAAAACAACAGGATACCCAAAATGATCAGCAAGACCGAAAGTAGCTTCCATCCCCAAAATCACAAGAAGTCCCAGAACCAAGCGCTAAGATCCCAGTTTCCCTCAGGAACATGCACTTCTGAACTAAGGACGTGCAGATTGTGTATTGCCTTAAAGATAGTTGGGGAGGAATCTGGCACAAAACACAACAAGCGGACCCCACTAATTTACATACCCCACCACGCCCAGCCAGGGTGACGTCTAACGCCATCCGGTTATGAAGATGCCACTAACCTTATCGCTTTTTGTTCTAAAGTCATGTTATAGAGTATGTCAGTGGTCCGGTTAATGGTCCTCTCCAGTACTCTCGCTAGTCTTCTGATATCCTCAGAGTTCAATATTTGCCCCCAAAATGGTACAAAGGATTTAGCTACGTCACCAAGAACGTGTGCTGAAGTATTGCCATTCTTGTCCCGCCTTGGATGAGCCATAGAGATTACTACCGTGCTTTCTATAAATACCCCGGGTAATAGAATCCCTAAATAACAGGTTCCCTGCCAATCCTTAGGTAACCATGGAAAAGCTACATTACTGCAAACAAAGTAGACAGGTTCACCTACATACAAAGGTCTGACCTCACTGGTCAAGTTTGCAACGTTGGCGCAACCCTTGAAATCACCCATTTACTGAGTATCATTCCTCTGTATGCAGAAAGAAACTGAATCAGGGCTGTGGTTAACAGTATAGGAAGGTGGCGTGGCATCCCTATTGCCTATAGGATCCATCTTGAAAGAGATCAGAGATTGAAAAGGACGCGACAGTCTATCAGAAGGCCTAATAGAAGCAACATTAAGCTTGCTCCTATTTGCAAAGAGTGAGCATCCCAGGGGCGTTAGAACACGCTTCTCAAAGTCATTCAAATTAGTTCCATCAAAGTTCCCCGAGATTTGCCATCGTTCCATCAGCCAAAGAATAGTGCCCTTAAAAAAGCATAGCATGCAGTAGTCAAAGGTAAAGGATGAATATACCAGCCCAGCCCCTTATCCCCGTGTTGCGGTAAATGCGAGCAGGCCCAGCAATTGGATTTCTTAAAAATGACATCTGTGGCATTCATGATAAGTAATAGAGTATTGCTATGGTAACTCTGTCTGTGCTGAGAGTCTCTAGGAGATAGAGTGTGCAGATGCACGAAAGGTGTAGAAACAGTAGGTACATTTTCAGTGGGTAACAGAATTTCAAACGGATGTACTTCCCCCAAATACCAAAATCCTAAGGCAATTACTATTGTGAAACCAGTTAACATAATCAAAAGACAACAATACGTTTTTGGGGCCCACGCATTCGATTGTTCATTTTTACAGTCGGTCACACAGTCTTTTATCTGTTCTGTACGAGTGGGAGCGGTTGCAGGCATTGTTTCTTCAAACAAATACGCCAAAGTCAGTTTTCTGGTGATCTCCAGATCACGTGTTTTCTTAGTCCTTTCCCAAACCATAGACAACAGAATTCCCTTACGTGCAAAAGAACAGGGCCAAAAAGACAAGCCCTTCGATGATTTTTTCCTCAATGGCACAGCCGAACCATGCAGTAAGTCTAACTCCTCGGATGCAGATCGTACCTTGTGACTCCTGGTACTATGTGATCTGCAAACAATGTGTCATCGGTTCCTGATGGAAGTGGTGAATTTGAACCAGGATTTAACAGTGGTACAAAAGGATCCGTTGGAGAGTGTGGAGATAAAGCGGCTGTTTCCCCAGGCCCACGGGCTCAGGGAGAGTCTCCGACGCACTCTCGATGCTGCTTGATGCTATGTGATCGTTGGGTGTATCTGGTAAGGTTAAGGGATTCTGTGTTTCCTGTATCATGTGGCAAAGGGAAGGGATTCCTCTTGATGTGGGACGTGTGGATCCAGTGTTTCCGCCCGACACTCGCACGGTGGTCTGTGTGACCAAGAGAACTTGATGTGGGCCCCGCCAACGAGGTGCGAGGCAAGATGCTCTTTCAAACGACTTGATTAAAACCCAGCTGCCTGGCCGTATGCTGTGGCCTGGGCCCTCGTACTTAATAGGGAGGGCGTCTCGTACTTGTTGGCAAATCAAATACAGATTTTTAGTTAACTGGCCACAGTAATCAGAAAGAAGTACATGTTCAATGTCACGCAAAGATCGGGGTTCGTGGAGCTTCCAAATGTTAGCTGGCCTACCCATGACCACCTCAAAGGGAGAGAGCCCAGTCTTAGTTTGAGGGGTCGTTCTCATTGATAAAAACACGATCGGTAAGGCGTCCGGCCATTTCAGTTTAGTGCCGGCACACGTCTTAGTGAGCTTGTTCTTGATGATGCCGTTTTGTCTTTCTACCAAACCAGCACTCTGAGCGTGTCTAGCTGAATCGAACCGTTTATCGATCTGTAATCCCGCGCATATCTGCAGAATTACAGCAGCAATAAAATGTGGACCATTGTCCGACCAGATGACTCTTGGCAAACCAAACCTAGGAAAATATTCCTTCAGCATGGTCTTCGCTGTTTTTCATTGCTGTGGCATCTTTAACAGAAAAGGCTTCATCCCACTTACTAAAAGTTCAGACAACCACTAGTACGTACTTATAGTTGTTGCAACGCCCCATTTCAATAAAGTCAAAATGCATCACCTCGAAGGGGACAGAAGGTGGCCAAAACTACCCCTAGGAGTCGATGTGCCCTTTCCCATATTATGCTGCAAGCAAATCATACAACTCTGAACAAAACGTTCAGCTACTTTGGGGATTTTATCGTTCACCCAGACATTTTGCAACATTTTGGTAACTTTCCATGCACAGATATGGGTGGCACCATGAGCCATAGCGACCATCATTGTAATGTACGCATCTGCCAGCAACCATTTTCCTTCTACTCTGTCCACCCAACACCCATCATCATCCAATTTCGCCAAACCCTCAGCCCATTTCTTAGATTCCTCTAAAGTGGCATCAGCTTGAATACTTTTCACAGATTCGATACCCTCATCCAAAGTACAAGCATGTGTGGCTTCCCTTGAAGTACACATTTCTGAATGGAGATCAGTGGCAGTCTGTTTGGCTATCTGGTCAGCGAAAGCGTTCCCTTTTCCCACATTATCTATGATTTTCTGATGTGCTGCGAATTTCATGATTGCTAACTGAGTGGGGAGTGCAAGCGCTGAGAGTAACCATACTATCAAGGAGCCATACTGGATTTTAGTGCCATGTGAGGTCAAGCACCCTCGTTCTGCCCAAAGTTTGCCGAAGTTGTGAACCACCGCAAAACCATACTGACTATCAGTATATATATTTACGGTAAGCCCATCGGAAAGTTCACAAGCTCGAGCCAATGCTATAATCTCTGCGGCCTGCGCAGAGTTATACGTGATTCATTTGGTCTCCACAACCGTGCTCAATGTGGTGATTGCATAAGCAGCCGTGGGTGTACCATCCGGAAGTTTGAAGCAGGAGCCATCACAAAACAGCTCCCCTTGTGGATTGTTCAAAGGAGTATCTTTTAGATCGATTCTGCCTTTTGTCTCTTGCTCTGTGGTGTAAAGGCAGTCATGTGACTCTTCGTCACTGCAAGCAGTACTTTGCGGGAAAGGTAAAAGTTCTGCCGGATTGAGAATGCAACATCTCTGAATTTTAATGTGCGGTGCAAACAAGATCAATTCGTATCTAGTTAATCGTGTGGAGGTGAGGTGTTGTATTTGTGTTCTGTTTAATAGAACATCCACAGAGTGAGGTACCATCAGGGTTAAAGCATGGCCTAGGACCATTCCCTCGCTCTGTTTCTCAGACGCAGCAGCAGCAGCGACAGCTCTCAAACATCTTGGCAAAGCACATGCAACAGGATCAAGGGCGGAAGAAAAGTAGCCGCACAGCCTATTCTTCCCTCCATGTTCCTGCATTAATACAGCCAAAGCACATCCATCACGTTCATGCACATACAACACAAAGGCCTTTTCATAATTTGGTGTGCCCAAAACTGGTGCCAAACACAGTGCAGTCTTGAGCAGATCAAACACTTGCTGGTGTTCCAAGTTCCATGGCAATGGCGAAGAAATGCCCTTCTTCGTCAAAGCCAACATTGGTTTAATCGTTAACGAGAAGTTGGGGATTGACTGCCTACAGTAAGAAGCCATTCCTATCAAGGCTCTGACTACCTTCTGTGTATTTGGGACATGCATGCTAGAAATGATTTTTATCCTCTGAGGCGTCAACCTTCTTCCCTCCTTTGAGAGGAGATAGCCTAAATAGGCGACCTCCTGTCGACAATACTGAAACTTTTTTAGTGAAGCTTTGTGTCCATGTTGTGCTAGGTGAATAAGCAACAACACGGTGCGCTCCTTACAGGCGCTCTCGGAGTCAGCAGCTAAAAGTAGATTGACGATATACTGAAGTAGTGTACAAGTGATGGGCAACTCGAATGTGTCAAGCTGCTCTTTCAAAGCCCTACTGTAGATGCTAGGACTCTCCGTGTAACCTTGCAGCGCATGGATGAAGGTAAACGAGCGTCCCCCTAAGGTGAATGGAACAGGTATCTACTATCTTTGGGTATAGGAATACTAAAGAAAGCGTTCTTAAGATCCACAACACTAAAGTGAGTAGCAGAAGCCGGAATCATAGTTAATATTGTTGTCACATCAGGCACAATGGGAAATTGTGGAGCAACAATCTTATTGATGGCACGTATATCAATAATGAAACGAAAAGGAATTGCATTATCGCCTTTTTTGTTCACGGGCAAAATCGGACTATTGCACAAACTACCTGCAATTTCCTCAATTACCCCACGATGCACAAAATCGGAGATGATACATTTCAAAGCTTGCTCGCCATCGACCGAGATCCTATACTGAGGAATACGTGGCAAATTTACTCCATGTTTCAAAACAATCTTAACAGGCTCAATTTGTAGAACACTGACATCATTATCATCAATTACCCACAAACACTCCGGAACATCACTAAATTCCGGCGACAAAGGTCTGGTCAAGAACTGAGAGACAGAATGCTGCTGTGGTGAAATCGTCAAACGCACTCCGTCTGAAGAACAATGAATTACTGCATTTAATTATTTCAACAGATTCAACCCCAACAAATTCTCTCCACAGTTCGTAGTCAAAAGAAATGGACAGTGGTCCATGAATAGACCCAATGTAATCGGTACCGGCAAAGAAACCGGACAAACTACTGGTGTACCAGAAAACCCTACAGAAACATTGGTTTGCCCTGACAGTGGAATGTTTGGAACCCGTGAATGGTCAATGGAACACTTCTGTGCTCCTGTATCTATCAAGCATAGATGTTTCCTATTTCCCACTATCATCTCAACGTAGGGACCTTTCTGATTAACGGGAATAGGCGTCGGTTCCAAACCCTGCTTCGGGCAATCCTAGCGAAACAGAATGTCGTCAAAAGGAAGTTCTTCAGAGAGTTAAGCAGCAGAAGGATGATCAAAAATGTTTCTATTATCTACACTCGGTGACTGATTATCCTGTGAAAAGGTTGCACATTTTGTGAAAACTGACTTCTACCAGGACCCCCTGTCCCAGCGTGGCCTCTGGATTGTCTACCCATGTTACAAAATGCGTTATTCGGCCCCTGCTGGAGAATCGGGCATTGTGCATGCCAATGACCCTCTTGTCTGCAATAAGCACACTGGTTGACGTTTACAGGACCCAATGGTGTATTTCCCTGTGGAGCATACTGTCCTCTAAATTGTGAAGTACCCCCTATAGGGCCTCTAACAATTTGCTGTAATAGAACTTTTGTTTTCAGGTCTCCATTTCTTTTTTCAATTCTTTCCTTTTCGTTATTGACACAGTTCTCATAGTACTGAGCCATATGCAATACTTCAGACTGAGACTTCACTTGCCAAGCGCTCTCAGAAGACATAATTTGCGACTGGATGTCAGGCAATAATCCACACACAAATTTGTCCACAAACAATTGTTTCCCAGACTCTGTGCTCAAATCTTGTCCACTGAAATCCAAAAACACTTGTTCGAACCGATTGAAGAATTCAGTAGCACCCTCAGATTTCCCTTGGACACAAGCAGTAAGTTTGTCCCAAATAATCCTTTGCTCAGGAATTATAGCTTTCAACTTAGTGACTATTCTTTCAGGCAAAGTCAGTATTACCTGTGGCGGTCTTTCGCCAGCTGGCCAATCTCTATCCAATCGGACTATATTTACCCATGTGTCTCCTAACCCCGGTACATCATCTACGGTCCTAATTTGTTTCCACAAATCGACAGTTAGGAGCACAGGAAATAACAAATTTATATCGCTCAAGGTAAATACTGATGACTTTAAGACAGATTCTATCTCTTTGTAGAACCCTGTTGGATTCTTCCTAATATCGGGTATGGCTTGTTTAATGGTGTTCACTTCCTGTCTCGAGAACAGGACGTGAACAAACTGCGACACATAGTGTGCAGGAATATCCTGAGCAGGAGCGCCTGTTGTGGCATTAGCTGGAATCTCAACTTTTGGGACAAATGTCGGCAGAACCTCTCTCATAGGCAACTGAGAAGTAGGCAACTCTGAACGCTTACTGAGCAACAGAGCTAAATCGAGCGCTAATGCAGCCGAAGGAGTGTCAAACGAAAAAGCTCTCTTGTAAATATTCAATAATTCTGCGGGACAACAAATCTTTCTTTTTATACATTCATCCTGCAGGTACTCTACCATTACCTCTATCACTTTCCTCTGCATTTCTGGCGTATACTGACTATAAATGTCATATACTTCTACGGGAGTTATTGACATGTCTGATATCCACCTAATTGCATCTTTCGTACAAATTCGCGTTTCCTCATTTATCGACTTACAACAAGGCAGGAACCGTTTCTGTACAAACATAGCGTCCAAACCATCACCATCAATATCTTCATTCTGTAACCTTTCCAACTCCCTTCTGTACTCAAAAACCCTCTTGACGTGCTCATGTACTTTCTCTGCAGTATCTCTTGAATATGCTAAAACATTCAGATCCCTCAACCCTTGTGGGAGATTTTATAGATTACTTTATTTATTTATTACATTTGTTACTCGCCCAGACCCGAGGGTATCACGGCGAAATTTCAGTTGAGTTCTTGCATTTTTATACAGTGTTACAATTACAATCATATAAAACATATTTTATACTAAATTACAAATAAAGTCATGTGATCAGATTTCTTATACTAAGTTACAATCGGTCAAAGTAGAAGGTCACAATTTGTTTAAACACTAGTTGCAGATCTAGAGGTGTCCCCTGGAGATACATGATAGCCATGGGGACTACATATAGTGTTTTGTTCAAAGAAAGGAGGTAAACCCGGAGCTTTCTAGTACTGAGGTGGAGTGGGACGAGTTGGAATTAATATTTGTTGAATAACCAAGTTTGCATATCTATATCATTTAATCTTTTCCACATTATACGTAAATTCATTCCCAATCATTCAATAAAAAAATTTTCTCAAGAAAACTGGCTAAATTAGAGAGTGTGTCAAAAACATCAGCTTGTTCACACTTCTCCATACAGTGTCTAGCCCATGCAGTCAATTCACGCTTTCTCTCTGGAGACACAGTATTACGAGTTACAATCCTTGATCCCGCTCCCTCATCAACTACAAGTGGCGTAGAACCACTTGGAAGAGGGAGAGTAGACAAATCTTGTACATTTGGTAACAAAGGTGCTATCATTGGTGCAATAGGCAAACCTACCAAACCCGTAACAGCTGGCAAAGGCGAGGAGCAGGTGGAGGAACAACAATAAGAGGAGGAACAACAGCCGGAGGAAGAGGAACAACAAGCGGAGCAATAGGAAGAGCAGGAGGAACAGCAGCAAGAGGTAAAACAGCAGGAATAGGAACATAAGGAGGTGGCGCAGTGGAACCAGGCCTTTGTTCATTTAGAAGTTTATCAATCAGCTCATCAGATACATGAAAGTCTTTAGAAGGATACATTTTCTGGATACCAAGTGAAAAGGCCCTATCCATACTCCTAACTGACGCTTTTTCGGTGTTGGTCATATGACGGCGCGCATGTTTTTCCCTACTTTTAAGCTGCTGCATAGCTTCTTTCTTCCAATTCTGCAATACATCAAATGCTGCAGGTCTAGCCATTTTCTTTAATAATATAGATTCTAAGTATTCTATGCGAGGAATTTCAAAACTACCATTGGTTGACCACTGAAGTTCGGAAGCATGTCTAGTTTGTCTGTGCCAAATATCATTAAACACTATACTACCAATGCTGTGCTTACAGTACATAGTACACGCCGGCGACCCCTCCATTGGTGCCGGTCGGCCAAATTCCAAAGATTGTCTGTCACTGCGGAATAATACCCTGAAGCAGGCAGACAATTTCCCAGGCAAATCAGAATACTGGTGTTACCTGGTCAATAATTGTACTCACGAGTGCAATGCGCCAAAACAAATGATCAGGATACTTAAGAATGGGGTCACGACTCACCTAATCAAAGTACTAAAGGAGGTGCGATCGGATTTCAAAGAACTCAAAGGACCCACGTGGTTGGTGATTTCGGCAAATCTGCCCGCCTCCATATATGGACCCTCGTCAAGATGCCGTCTCGGACCGCAGGCTCACCGTCCAGGGATCGGGTCGTGCAGTACTGCTGAGGTATCGCGTCTCATCCAAGAAAGGGGCCCCCTTTTTCACCGTCCGACCCCAGTCTGATAGCCGTGTCAACCTTCAACGAGATGGCATCAATCTTGAGGGTCCCTATTCGGGCGCCATCTGTAAAAGCAAAAGAAAAATATCGAGGTTGAGTACCCCAAAAGGAAGTACACCAAACACAGGCTTATAAAGATTCACAGATCTTTATTCTATTACTGCGCAGTTACAAAGAAACAAAACAGGTACAGCTAGCTATCTGGCCCTCAGTACATCACAGCGAATACCAGCCCTTTCGGTGTGAGAAGTGAGGGGTACTGGACGTGTAAACAGTTGTGTATTTTATACATTTTCGGTGATAATGACCAGCCCCTCTGCGAGTTAATAATCCATGGTCTAGAGTTTGTGCCGCGTTCACTTATGGCTTGTCTGACAATATGCACACGAATCATCCTCGGTTTACATACAAACAGGTTACAATGGCAACAGTGTATTCTTGGATTTAACACTAAGCCTTAACACATTTCCTTCACAATGCAGTTGAGCCAGTGTCCATGTTCGATATTTGCTTAACATTGTGTTCAATGTATGTCCGTGGATCAGACTTATTGGTGCAGTTAATCCTTAGACCACAAGTCAGGCATGGGACAAGGTCTCTTTACTCTGCCCAAACATTCGGCCAACGGACAGTCTAAACATTAACTATATTACAAGGTTTGGGCAGGCTCGGTTACATGCGGGAAACACTGTACACCATTTTAGAATACAGAGTTACATTTGAATGGAAATCAAAATGGCGGATGGAGCTAAAATGGCGGCGAAGCTGATCTGGAATCGGAACTTTGCAGCGTGTTTTTCTTCGCAGAGCGACTGGGCTTAGGCCAATATATACAAGAAAGGAGGCACAATATGATTTCCCGTTTAACACACTCACCTCACTCAACTCTCAAAATCACCAGTTGCCATCACAACGTACACTCCGAAACCTCTCAATCTGTTTGTCATGTGCATAATCACATGTTCTACCACACTACCAAGTCACAATTTGCACTCCCTAGTTCCTGCCACACTCAAATCCATGCTCCCAACTTACACCTTCCACGCCCTAGTCCTGCAGTCAACCGTCTTTCATTCTTGCTTGCACCCTTTCTCACATTCTATTTCATTCTTTCCCTTCCTATTTCCCAATGTGCAGCTTGCTTCCTCTTTTCTGGCAAACTGTTCCCTCATGCTACCCATGTAGCCTGCCTCTATCTCTGCTTTCTGTCCCACTTCTCCCACTCTACTCTCTTGCTACTGCTTCACCCTCTGCTCTCCCTCTGCTTTCTTGTCCATCACTCCCCAACTAGCCCATCGCATGCCCTCTCTCTCTCCTTTCCCCCTCATATTGTGACTATTTGTTAATTTTTAAAAAATTATAGGTTTTCGGTCTAATTCCTCAAAAAATGGAGAATCTTAAAATAAGAGCAGAGGATGTGCTGTTTTTAGATGCCCCATTTTTTAAAATGAGCAGGTCTCCTTATTCTTAAAGGTGACCTGCACATTTCCTGGGGGTTTGGCTGTAGCGCAAATGATGTGCTAGCCAGCCGCCTTACATATTAGTGTCGAAATCGCTCTCCCGACACTAATGTTCCACAGTGCATTTCACTGTGGCGGTCCCTTAAATATGATCCATAAAAAAAAGCATTTCTATCCTTTTTGAAGAATCGAAATGCAAGTGAAACAGCAGCTGTTCATATCGCTGCTGTCACACTTAAAGCACATTGCATGACAGGGTCAGGACAGACCATGTCATGCAATGTGCACTGCTATGTACCTATTCCAAGCATGCGCAATGGGTTGCTTTAGTTTTCTGCACATTTAAAAGAGCTTCCTGTTTGAGAATGCATGGTGTGCTTTTAAATACACAGACGCATCCCCTGATTTGCACAAATGTGCAAAGAGGTACAAAGAGGTAAAAATTGGCATCTGAAAGTGCGCCTATAAGAAGCGCCCGTTCAGGAGTCCTTTGTGTATTGAGCTGCTCCTTTTCATGGGGCAAGTGATAAAATGTGCTGAAATATGTTTTCAGAACATATCCGTTTGGTTCTTTTTTTTTCTAAAATGGTTGTGTTTTTTTTACAAAAGCAGCATTTTTTTCTGCATGTTTTTTAAAATGGCAATTTTCATGGAATTTTTCAGGAACTCAAAATCGATATAAGCTGGAGGGTCTGAACAGTGGTGCTAGTTCTTAGCCCCGAGACTGCGCACTGCACCGAGACTGATGGCTGATCCATTACCCTCTTCCTCTTCCCTTTACTTACCTATGAGGTCTCAACACAACAACAGGAACCGTTATTTGTTTCCAGTTTTTCCTATATAATACCTCCACTTAGCCACAATTGTTTGGTAAAAAAAAAATCACTGTCCTCTGAACAGGAGCCTTCGAGGTGCAGCTACTCCCCGCTGAGGGTCTTGGAGGAGCAACGTTCCAAGACCTGCCCATATCCTTCCCATGGGACTGGAGAGAGAAGAACAGCAGGCATGCTCTTGGGCTCCCTGCAGGTGAGGAGACCCAATGGAGCACTAATGAGGTAGAAAAATGAACAGTGTGTGATGCCCTCGGGCCCACTGCAGGGCAAAGGGGTTCTACTCAGCCTTGTTGGCGATGGGACTGCAAATATGGAGGGGACCATCGGGTCTGTCGTGTGGGACCCACCCCAGTGGTTCGCCCCTTTAAGGGAATGGGTCCCTCCCCTGTGTGTTACCCTTTTAAAATGGGCCATAACCAATAAAAGGAGTTTCTGCAGACACGCCCAACAGAACGGCTGCAGACTCCAGAAGAGGAGCGACTGAGTCTGTGTCTCCTTTCTTGTGGGAGGCCCTGGCCTGCATGCCCCGATGCCGTGGGACCCTTCTGCCAGCACAGTGGCAAAGGCCCGCACCGTCAGGGGCATGGCAGGCTGTGCCCCCACCCTCATTGGTGCTGATGGCCGGTAGTACCAAGGGGGCCTGCCGGATGTCCAGGGTAGGCCCCAACCCCCACAGTCACTGGGCCTGTCGCATGCTTATTTTTATGGCACTATGTTGGGCCTGCCGAATGCAGATGGCAGGCCACCCACAACATTGGTGACAAGGAGTTCGGAACCCTGAGGGGCTCCCTATCCCCAGTGTTTTTTCTCTTTTATCCTTTCGTGGTGTTCCCTCTTCTTTGTTTGAGGGAAGAAGAGGAAGTGCAGTCGGCTGTCCCCTGTTGCGGGGAGGAGGGCGACATGCAGCATCCATCGCCACACATGAGGGAGCATAAGCTGAAACATAGCGACATGCGTCATCCATCGCTGCGCAACAAGAAGTCAAGGCGGTTATCCTGCCAGTGGGTCCCCCGGCCGCGGTGCTATGAGGAGGGTGCTCGTGCGGCCGGGGTGTTTGTCTCGCTGGCGGCCCCCCTATCCCAGCCCCCTCTTCAATGCGGCATCTTCTGGCACAGGAAGTGATCTTGTGGAGCTGATGAAGGGGATCGCCCTCCCCCCATCACAACAGATGCAGCATTGGCAGCCCGCTTGGTCCGTGCCTGGAGGTGCAGTGGTTAAAAAAAGAAAAAAGGGGGGAGAGAAGAATAAAGCAGCCGCAAAGAGGAGGTGAGTGCTCCACATGTCAAGCGGTAGCACAATCCTGCAGTGTGCTGCACCACTGCTGCGTCCCGCTGGGGTCCCGGGCCTTTTAGCTGTGAAGTGAAGCCCAACATCGGGGCTGTGAAACATAAATAAATCAATATGAGTGATGGTGAATCCAACGGCCCGTCCCCCATTGTACTCCCGGGGGCAGTGGTGCAACTGACATGAAGGCGAGAGGCTGCCCGCTTCCAGCAATGACGAGGGTAGCATTCTGATGCACCAGCAGCTTTGCTAAGACCAGGACGCCGGCGGTGACATTTAACAGCAGCTCCAAGTCAGAGCACAAGTCAAAGGTGCTCTGGGGCGGAGCAAGGTAAGAGGAGGCCCGGGCCGGGTGGTGATTGGAGTTAACGGAGGGTGCGTGCCTGAACAGGTGAAGTGGGCAGTACCCTACTGCATCTGCAGCCCGGCTGCTTTCATACCTGCCCGCTGGCAGTGGATCAGAGTGCCCCAAGTCAGGACATATGAAAAATACAATAGGATACGCCACACCTGCCCAAAGGAAAAGGAAAGGTGCTCTTGTAGTTTTGAGCAAAGTTGCCAGATCCCAGGCCCTACCGGCAGAGGTCTGAGTTGCTCCATGACAGAGCTCGAGTGTATAGGGGTGCCCCGCCCTGGAGCAAGGAAAGTGCAAATTGTGACTGGGAATGTGGACCGACCACCAACATTCTGAGTTGAATGCCAATTCCCCATTTGGAAGACTGGGCGGACCACCGGCAAGATGTACAGCTCTATGACGGAGCAGCGATTGAAGACAGAAACCGAACGAACCCCGGGCTAAGAGGGACGGGGAGTGACTGGTCCACTCCAACCGGCAACAGGTGGTA
Organism: Ambystoma mexicanum; assembly: GCF_040938575.1. Taxonomy (NCBI): domain Eukaryota; kingdom Metazoa; phylum Chordata; class Amphibia; order Caudata; family Ambystomatidae; genus Ambystoma; species Ambystoma mexicanum. The sequence continues at coordinate 1,036,741,925 of NC_090926.1, read as the reverse complement.
TTGTAGTCGCACTGGCTGCCCAAGCCCACAGTGTGCACCCGGGCATCCTGCCAAGCCCACAGTGTGCACCAGGGCGACGCAGGTGGTGATGACAACAGGGTGCAGAGAGAAAAATGCTGTGCAGTGCCCGCCACTACGGGAATGTGAACAATCTCTGGCCTGAAGGAAGGGTGGCTGCCCGGGCAGCGATAGGAAGGTGAAGATCCGGACATGGTGAGCCTGGGCAGGCCGGTAGCCGCCACTGGAGGGAAGGAAACCAGTAAGGACAAGGATCTCCCACCCAGGAGAAGGAAGGGCTAGTGCCTGTGGTGGGCGCACCGCAGCAGAGCTCAGAGAGGCGAATGACAAGTGCTCCGGTCCTCAGGATTTTGATCACAAGCATAGTCATGTGGCAGAAAGAGGTACACCACCTTTTGTGATCCTGGCCAACATCACAGAGTGCTGCAAGTTCACACAGAAATGGTGGTAACAAAGACAGGAACGCCTTCTCTAAGGATGCTTAGAGAATAGGGCTGCTGGCCCTGTGCAGACACTGGCGAATGATCCGCTGAAGGCTCCAGGGCTCTGCCAGCGAACGAGGGTGAAGAGGAAGTGTTAAGTAGCGCCCCCACTCCAGTTGCCCCCCTCGTAGTGCCCGGTACTTTCACACCAAAATATGTGACGTATGATGAACAGATAAACCAGCAGAGAGCAGCACATGGGCTCTGCCCAGTACCTATCAGAATAACAGCACCTATTGAAGTTCCGACAACTAAGAAAACATGGACAGTAAGGTATACATTAAGAAAGCCATATTTACAGTCGGGACAAAATGACGGTTGTCAGAATGGAGTATCCGAAGAAGCCAAGAAGGTAATGAAGGACGATGAATGGTGATGTCATAAAATATCGTACTGACGCACATATAGAAGATAAAATGACCTAAGAATGCTGACAGACAAGAGACCATGGATGAATGACATTTATGAGCCCACGATCAAGAAGTTGATGTTAAAATGAAGAAACTCATACCACATACATGATGAAGATATTCAGTCAGCTTAAAAGATGCAAGTAACCGCAAGAAGCAAAGAAATTGTGAAGCTTGCTTTTGCTTAATAGTAAATAGATTGCGGCAAGTGCCAACATGTACAAAGTAAATATCTCAAAAGCACTTTAGGTCTAAGTATAATCCCACTATGCACATGAGCAGAATTGAACAAAAGGTTACTAAAGGCCTCAAAAGGAGTGTGTCGCAGAAGGAAAATCGAGAATCAAGGCAGACCGAAACCCAGCTGAGTATGATCATGCCAAGAAGCTGAGGTCTTATCTGGCTGGAAAAGCCTGACATTGGATACAATTAAGGAGAAAAGAACAGACAATCCTGTTCAGAAAGGTCAAGATAAGCCTCAGATGGCAGAGGATTGGTAGAATTAAATCAAATATACAAAAGACACAGAGAAAAAGCCAATTTCACAGTGTCCAGTCACGTGACAAGGCATGCTGGAAGAGTGAGACTTTCACACCTACGCATGGATCTCTGCCATGCCCATACTCCTTAAAGGTTCTCAAGACCACAGAGCAGACTCAAGGCCAAAATACAAAGCAGTAATTGATGCATGGCTACTGAAGTGATGATTGATTGTAACATAATTGGTGGGGAGCTGGGGTGAAGGCGAGCTCCCCTGCACCTGGATGTTCTTTCTGCGTGCTGCTAGACGTAGCTGGAAAAGTATGAGTGGGGTTGATGCCAAACCAATCATAGTGGCCCATGTAATCTAGGGTCCTATAGTGAGTAGAGCCAATGGGACGTCATACTTTTAGGGACGTTCATAGTGGCCCATTTGAAGGGAGGGCTTAGTTGCCCCACTTGACATTGATTATCCAATCCCCTCTCCCTGTTACCACATACAGATATAGTACCTATGTTAAAGTTACCTTCCTATAACCAATCATGTTGCATGTTAGGTTTTTATGAAATGCCACGTAGAATGATGTCAGCAATGACGAATTATTGCTATGAATACTGTGTTTTTTCTAAAACTGAAGAGAGCGAAAAGATCTAGCGGTTGCTGATGTTCGTTGTACTCCCCATTTTATGAACTTGTCATTAAACGGATTCCCTTTGCCAAACTATTGAGTTGTCATAGTTATTTCATGCATGAGTATGAATCTGCATCCCCATTTATCTCGAGGGTACTGCTACTCATTTTAAGGGGCTGTTTAAGAGATCATCCAGTTCACTTGGTAGCGGAGATTGATGGTTTGATTAGATAAAATACCCATCGGCCGTCGACTTAAGTAACTTCAGGTCTTCAGCAATTTCACGAGTCCTTTACCATCCGGCTGATAGAATGAGAAGCTTCCCGTAGATAGTGGTTAAATTAATTTAAAACCCTGCAGGTTAGGTGCGACGGTACCTTTGCTTTCTCCCAAAAAACCCTCCAGTACCACCAGTAGCGGATCAGGCGAGCAGCACAGAGAGGCGGTAACAAAGGCGGTGATCCCCAGTGTCCGTAGATGAAAAACATGCGAACGGTGAGTAAAAAAGACTAAATGTTTTGGCAAAGCTTGCATAACTTAAAAAAACTAGTAAAGGGAAGGTAATGGAGGGAGGCGGGACAAAATATAACGACAGAGTAAGAGTGTAACGTAATATATATATATATATAAGGGGAAAATATTGACTTGAGTGTGGCCAAACAATATAAAGAGCTATCGTCAGTGTGGCCGCGATAAAAGTATACGCCCAGTGCCTAGGTTTTAAAGAGCGCTACCAGAAGCCTTCATCTAAAGTCCAGAATACGTGATTGAATTAGGAGACCAGAATCGATTCAAGACGATCCGAAAGAGATGGGCTTAAATTCCAATTGTGGAATAAATATAGGAGCAAGATGCATCTGATGAAGCAGACGGCATAAGATTTGTGTGGCCGGCCAGAGTCTGTTTGTTTTATGTATTTAAGTCAACTAGTGACGTCACAATTGAAAACTGTTTTTGTGGAAAAAAAGAGCATGAAAATTGGTCGATTGTAAAGGGAAAATGTTGTATGGCATGGATTCATGGTTGTTTATTAGCAAGTTTAAAAAATAAAAATATTGTTGAAATAACAGGATTGGAGCTTGCAACGATTGGTGCTCGCTCATACTGTTAATTCTTGAAACACCAATATAATAAAGTGATATATAAAGAGGGGGTAAACAGGTTAAACATGGAAGACATTGCTCCGCTGATACACTTGTGCAAACTGCTGCCGAAACATGCACCAAAGCTTAAACAGTACAGTGCGAAATGGGTTAAAGGGACCACAGACAAAATGTTTATGCCGTGGCCCCAAGGCGGATCGCTATCTAAAACGGTCCTACAGCACATGATGACATATTTATATGCCACGTATACTGGAAAAAAGTTAAACAAGCACTTGGCTAGTTTAGATCTTTGGAAGATGTACCAAGAAGAAAAAGAGGAGGAGCCGCCATTAGATTGCATACTGAATATATGCAAAGAGGGGGGTGAAGAACCTTCTGCGCCACCCGCCCCGTCTGAAATAAAAAACAAAGCTAGTAAAGACGAAGGATTGTACCCACTAAGGGAACTTAAAGCAGCAATGGGATATAGCAACCCGTCATATGAGTCACCTATGCAAAGTAGTGACGAGAGCCCAGAGAAGGACAAGGAAAGAAATATTACCTCCAAAGTCCAGAGGGACAAGGAGAGATTTGAAAAGGAAAAAGGTGAAAGTACATCTCTAGGATAGCACTGATGAGATGGCATTCACACAGAACGAATGGATGGGAGGTCAGATTTTATTGAAACTCAATGGTAAAGGCATTGAGGACATGAGACAAAGGGCAGAACAAGATGAATTAGAAGGAAAAAAGAAGGAAAAGGAAAGATGATTAAGAGATGAAGGGGAAAGGAAAAAGGATGGCAGAAATTAGAGCAGTTATATCATGACGAGCAGGTCAAAAACAGGATAAGGCGGAAGAACAAAGAAAACGTGATAATAAGCAGATAACAGCTGATGATCAGGATAGAATAGAACAAAGGACAATAGAAGAAGAACAACAAAAGATACGAGAGAAGAGAATATAAAGACGGAAAGAGGAGGAAATGCAAAGGGCAAATGAGTGAAGAGATGCGAGGAAACAAGAGGAAGATAGGGTCAGAGAGGAAGCGAGGAAGCGTAGAGAATTTGATGACGACATAGAACGTAAACAAAGACAGAGCGCGGGAACCTCGAATAACTGGAAAGAGAGGTTAAAAAACCTGATCCAGTTGTAGAATGGAAGGATATAGAAGAATTATTTCCTGAGTACGATTCAGTACCAGGCACTTCTAGAGTAAATCTAGATGATGACTTCGACACCAGACGTATCGGAGAGAAAATCGATAGAATATACGAAGAAATGGGACTAAAGCAGGCCAACACTGAGAAGTGTGTGTACCATATCAACGAGGTTTTGCAGCAATGTTGAGAAGTGCTCATACTGCCTCATTAAATGTATTGCAACTCTTCCAGGGTGTGCTTGCACTGCACTGTGAAGAGGCAGTGAGATGGCATTGTTATGTTATGTTATGTTAAAGGTTCTTGTACTGCACACTGTTACCACCTGCGTGGTCTCTTGGCGCATCTGTAATGCAAGAAGGGTGGTAGAGTTTGTTAGTAGGACTGAGCAGGAGAAGAGCAAGAGAGCTGTGAATTGCTGTTGGCCGCTTCAGTTCAGAGAAACCGGTCACTGAGTGTAGGTGCGTTTTCGGTTGGTAGGCGTCATGTGGTGTTGGGTGAAATTCTACATGGTTTGTTTCATTGTCTGGTTGTTGTGAAATGTGTGTAGTTTGTGGTGCTGTAGAGGTATGGTTGTGTTTAGGTCAGAGTTTGAGGAGGCATATGTAGGGGTGTGAGTTTTTAGTATGGTTAGTTAGTGGCAATACATTTACCACCCCTGATGTTCTGACTTAATGCAACGTATTTCCCTCCATCTGTCGTTCATTCTAGTGTGTTGCAATTACCACCCCCACAACTTCCTCCAGGAGAGATGTGTACCCTATCACCCGAGGTCAGTCCGTGAGCTGCACGGTTTCTTTCTTCGTCGAAACGCATTCCTTTATGTGTGATGCATTTCACATCCTCAGCAGTCAGATGAAGTGCAACACATCTCGCTCCCCTGTTGCTGCATTCGGTGTTCTACGTTCTTTCCGGGGGATATACACTTCTGGTCTCCAACCACCCTCCTGGCATATTCCCCTTTTTGCTTTGGAGGGCGATAGTTCAACATGTACAAAAACACATGCTATAACTGGATCCAGTAGAAACTATAGAAATTGGCCAACTTACAATCAGAGGCGTTGCTAGGGGGGGCTAAAGGTACTATAGCCCCTGGTCTTTTGGTTGTAGCCCCGGATAGAATCTCAGGAGCTACAGCCAAAAGGCTAGCAAGCACCCAGTCTCAAAAGTTCCGACGTCAGAGTAGCCCTGGGTCTTTTCCAGACCTAGCAACACCCCTGCTTACAATCCTCTCCCCCATGCACCTCCTGTCTTTTACTGAGGGTTCTGGGACAGAAAGGCAAACACCAAACTGTATATTTTTCCTGCTTACAGGCAACATCCCTAAGGTTGTTAAGCAGGTTTCTTGGCGCCCCCCTCCTCTTAATGGTCACTGCCAATGCCATTTCTCAGAAATGTTGTAGTCGTTTTATGGCGCATACTCAGTACTTTTCTTATTTTCTCCACTGGTCACTTGGGACATGTTTTGAAATGTTGCGATCTCATCTCCAAATTTCAGATAGACAACGCAGCAAACAGGGGAATGATCAAGAAATGCCCGGATCCACCTTCATGCAGACAGCCTACAAACTGGGAACAAATGTAGACTTCAGACTCCCGACCAGGTAAAAATTGTTTCTTGTGACATTACAGTAGCTTGGGTTCTCTGTGTGGCTCTTTGCACAACATAAAACTGAAACAGGCTAAGTTAAGAGCTGTACCTCCTTTGCCTTTTGTTGAAACCTGACCAAACAATGGCTATACTCTCAAGAGTATGGCCTACCCAAACAGCAAGGTATAGCAGTCCACAATAACAGAATGTCCAATCAAGGGTCAATGCAATATACATACTCTGAATGGGCCACCTTTGCGAGTTAGAAGGTTGCACTATTGCAAGGTCAGCACAGCATTTCAAAGATGGGGATTTCGCAAAAGACTGCCTGATGGAGATTTGCGAGGCAGTGTGTAAAGGAAAAAAGATTCTTTTACCAATATTCCCCTTTCATGGGTGAGTATCCAGCAGCGTAATTGTAGACATGGCTAACAATTGTCACTGCCAACTGAAATGCAATGTAAGGATATCAAATTATTTTCAGCTGCCCTTGATGGGAGCACAGATGCAATTGACATAGCCCAACTCTTAATTTTCATTCGGGTGGGGGGGTCAATAACAAATGCAAAGTATTTCAGGAACTGGCTTCCCTGATATCTTTGCATGGCATAACTACTGGTGCTGACATTTTTAATGCCTTTCAAAAAGTCATAAATGATTTAAATTTGTCATTCAGTCTGATTCCCTCTACCTGTGCTTCCATACTCCAATGTTCCTTGTTCCCGTAATGCAGAGCTATCTGGTTGTGCATCATTTTAACTTTAACTCCCCAACTGGTTCTCTCCCCTCCCTACCCCACCCTCGTAGTTCCCCAAACTTTAACTATGCAAATCCCTTCAATCCCTTCCCCCTCGCTCACCCAGTTTACTAACGCATGCACTTGCATGTAGGGGATCGCTTAAGTGGCGGCCGGGGCCCAGATAGGCTAGCATCTTATATCTTACGGTTTCTGGTCTTAATCATCTTACTAATACTCATATTGAAATGTGACCATTAGCAGAGTGCTAGCAAATCTATATGGCATTGTACTCTTGTATGCGGTATCTGAAGTGCGTCATGTGATTGCAAGTACCAACCAATGCACAGTCCGGCCATTGCTGCATCTTGAATCTCTCGTCAAGAGCTTTGTTCATCTCCATCATCACCTCCGGGCGTCTGCTTATCTGGTAAGGGAATATTTGTTTCAACGAAGGCAGCAGCTTCCTCGGGAAATGTAAAAAAATAGGTCTTATACTTATATTTTTAAGTCTGGTCGGATACAGCATTGCATAGGGTATCTTACTCTCTCGAAGCCTCCTCTTTACCCCCATGAATGTTCGCTGTTCTTTTTGTATTGGTGTAATCCGGGAATATGTGGAGCACACTGGATCCCAATATCAGTTCCTGTTTGTCTCTGGCCGCCCGTAACACCAGATCTCTGTCCCTGTAGTGCATAAGCTTGGCTATTATCGGCCTTGGGTATGTGCCTGGTTTCGGATGCACAGCAAGTGACCTGTAAGTTCGTTCCACGACAAACATTGCCGACCAACTAGGATCCCCCAGCAGTTCCTTTAGCAGCTCTTCAACTGCCAGTTCCATCAGGCCTTTAAGTGCATCCTCAGGGACTCCTACTATGTGTATGTTGTTGCGACGTGAATGCGCCTCCAGGTCTTCGCATTTGCCGACCAACTAGGATCCCCTAGATCCCCCAGCAGTTCCTTTAGCAGCTCTTCAACTGCCAGTTCCATCAGGCCTTTAAGTGCATCCTCAGGGACTCCTACTATGTGTATGTTGTTGCGACGTGAATGCGCCTCCAGGTCTTCGCATTTGTTTGACTGTGCTCAAATCTTTGGCCATATTGGTCACTGTGCTTTGTAACGCCTCGAGGGTATCTTCGGCCGAAGTTTTGTGTGCTGGATAGTCTTCTTGATGCTCTACGTCTCTGTATGTTAGTGTTTACTTGCTTCCCTCAGTGGGGTACAATGCGGGCAAGTGGGGGAGCTTTAGTGTTGGCTACCTTCGCGATCGGAGCTAAGAGCGTGGTTAGTATGAGCCACGTGTGTCACGGCACAGAGTTAGATGCACATAACTTATGTAGTTATAATGGCACTGTAAGAGGGCAATCAGCGTTCTGTACAGTGCATTTACCCTCGTGGTGCAACGCTGTGCTTCACAATGGGTGTTACAGTGCCAGCTGCCTGTGGCGGACCTCAGCCAGGACCCCGATTGGAGGGGCTTTACCTGTCTCTGTGCTCTGCACTGGTTAAGCAGTGGTAAGAATTGTCAAAGTGTCACTGCCGTTATTCCTTCAAATCTGTCCTCGCATTCTCTCCACCTAAAGACTGCGTTTGCAAGTCAGTTGTACCCCTTCCTCTGTTAGTGCCCCCGCTCAAACAATATCGGGGTGGCTTGTACACTTATTTCACAGAGCCGGCGGGGATTTTTGTGTCTCGCCGCCCGAGGGGCCCCGTAATTGGCTCACAGTACGTGGCCTACAGCAATGAGGAGTGGCGCAGCGGTCCTCACACCATCCAGCGCTCTGTGCAATTTGCCTACCTTGCGGGCCTTTTTTCTCGGTCTACAATGGTTGATGTAGGTCCCGTTCCTCCAGGCCACCACCAGTAGGGATCTGGAGGGGTGAAAGGGTGCCATCCGTTGCGCCCAGGACTGGCTATGTGTCGGTACCCTGTGCCAGATTAACTTGACCAATACCCCTTGATGCCGTCCTTATGATCTTTCCGCACTGGGCTCACGTTGCCAGGATTAGAGCACACTTCCCGTAGCCAGTGTTCTGCACATACAATAGTAGTTTGCCGCGGATGTTCACGCTGTGTGGCCACTATTATGTGGAAGCCGCAATGCCCGGAAGGCTTTGTGGTTGCTGCGTCACACGCACCCAGTCGTGCGAGCCTGGTCAGCTCCCTCCATGGCCCCGCTTACCATTGTCCGTCGTTTCGGGCTGCTGCACGGTATATTACGGACTTCGGTGCTGGGCCAAAGGTGTCCCGCTTCTGCAGACTGTTCCACGGGACCGCAGGTTGGGATCAGGCAGCTCAGACCTGGTTGGCCAAGCAGTTTGCAGCCGTTAGTGTCTCTTGCGCTTCACTGTGTTCCTGTGGCGTTGGTGCAGCTGTCGCACCTAGGGTAAGAGGCTATTTTCCCTTTTGCTTCCCTGCCGCCAACATCTAGAAGGTTTCCCAGTTGTCGCGTTGCTCGGGACTAGTCGCGTATGGCAAGCCAGCCCTCTCTTTGGCCCAGCACACTGCAGTTTCGTCATCATTACAGGCTGCAGCTCACTGTATTGCGGACTTCAGTTGCCAGGGCAAGGTGTCCCCCTTCGGTTGATGGATCAACGGGATCACAGGTCGGGGGACGGCACCTCGGAACTGGATGGCCCAGCTGACCACAGCCAAGAGTGTCTTGTGCGCCACATGGCGTCACCATGCACGGGACTGTTGTTGTCCTGCCGTGGGTAGGAGGTTCTATGTCTGTATGATTATTCAGCCGCCGACAGGATCGGATCGTCCTCGGCAGGCAAGATGATTCCTGACACCAGGCACTAGGGCCAATCTGGCATGTGTTCGCTCCCTTCAAGTGTTTAGGCAAGCTTCCTGCTGGCAGGGTCTGCCACGGCAAGCGTTATCTACCAGGAGGCCGCTCAGAGCCGCACAATCAACTTGCTGCAACTTCCGATCCACATACTCCGTTCTTGTGATATTTCATGTACTTCAGGCTAGCATATACACACCACCACTTGCTCATTTTCATCAACAACCAGTCAATTTTCAGCAGGTTTTATGCCCCTGGCCCAAGCTTGCCACCGGAGCTCGTGCTCAGAGCTGTTTAAGCCTAACAAGGTGGCTGAAGCCCCTAAAAATCCTCCAAGTGGCATTAAGACAAAGATGGAACAGGTCAATATAAAAAAAGAAAATTGAAAAATATGTCTGGTGCGACAAAGAAGTAGTCAAATGGCTCTTGAGCATTCCTAAGAAATCTGTGCTCTCCCCCTCTAATAGATAATAGACCCTCGCCTAAACGAGCAAGAACAGAACTTAAGCTGTAAATGGCGGAAGGGACCAGTCACCTGATGGCTAGTATGCCATCAGAGAGTAGCGAGGTAATCACAGAATTATGAGACACATGCCTAAGTTACTTAATAGAAGAAATTGGTAGAGAGAAGGAGGTTGATCATTGGAAGGAGATGAGTAGTATTCTGAACAATTGCCATCTCCACCATGTGAACTGAAAGTGAAAATTCAGGACACTAGAAGAAAAACTACAAAAAAGGCTTGGTGGCCAGGGGGAAAAGCCCAAAAAAGAAGGAGGAAGTTTTGGGAAAAAGACAGAATAAAAGTAAACAACGAGCCGAAGTGTCGGCAGGCATATCGGCTAGTCCGAAGATTTATTTGAAACGAATCGTCAAGAGCTTAAATCCCACAATTCTAAATGGAAGGAATGTTCTGAGATTGTTCTATTGTATTATTCCACAAAGACAGATATCTACAGTCGACATTAAGATTTTGGAATTTGTATCGAAGAAAAAGACAGATTGGGTAATTTTACATCTAAACTCCCAAATTAAGAAAGATCTTGTGTTGTCACAATCTGAGAAATGTCTTCCATTAGGGTATGACATTGGCGACTACCAGGAGAGAATTAGAGCAAATTGGCACGAGGCGACTGACTACAAGTTAAAAGCTAAGACAGCTCAAAGCATTTAAACTCCCAAGATAGAAGACAAATCTCAAAGGAAGCCTGAAAATATGAACAAAAAGCAAGTTTGTGCATTTAAAAAATATATATCTTATAACCCTAAGGTTTACAGTTGACAATCAGAAAAATAAGCAAATCCTAAATAGAGGGGAGTTGGAGGAGGGAAGAAAGGCGGAAAGAGCCTGGACTTGGCTGACGGGTGCTCTTGGAAATACTGGGTGGAAATGGAAATAGAATACTAAGCCGGCGGGGTCACAGACTCTAAGACTTGCCTCATGGAACACGAGAGGCTTTAGAGCTCTGTTCATGGAAAACTCCCTAATCCTGGAGCAATTTGATATATTATGTTTTCACGAAACTTGGTTAAGATCTGTAATCTTGTGCAAAGGTTTTACGACATACTTGAATCCAGCCCCTAAAGGAATCATGGGGCTTCCCTTCTCTACCCAATTGACTCTGGTAAAAATGGGGTCTAGTTTGAATATCACTAAGGTAGAGTACCCCAGTCCATACGTCCAAATCATGACTCTTACAAGCACATCGGAGAAGCAAGGTGCCGCTTATCTCCGAATTAATATCTACTGGAGAGTCAATATGGCCAATGAAAGTGAATGTGTGGAGTCAATCATGAGGGTTGTGGATAAGGTGATGAAGGAATGGGAGGAGGCAAGGATTATTATTTGTGAAGATTTAAATATCAAACTCCTTAATAAGCAATGAGTTCCCTTGCAAGAATGTGAATGGGATTGAGAGAGCATCAAATTGGATGACCGCAATGAGATCGAGAGCTATGTGCATGCAAGTGTACTTGGCGAAATTTTAAATTGTGTATTGATTATTGCTTCATCTCTGACAATTTAAGGCAGAGGGTGAATCAATTTGAGATATTACATCAGATGTCAAATGACCACGATCATTTGGCAATTTGGATATCCTTGGTGGAACCCAGAAAATGCTTAGAGAAAATGGGGGAGGTAGATTTGGAATGGGGTAGGAACTGATTATGATTGAGGCCCAATGACATCACACAAATAACGAGCAAGTATAAAACCTTGTCACAAGTAGAGTGGAATATCTGGGGATTCTGAAGGATTTTGCTCAGAAGGGGTGTAGTAAGGATAAAAGTGAATGGGTTAGAAAACATGTACACGATCAAGAACTGGTGAAGGCTAAACGAGAAATGCGAGTCTCTATTAGAAAGATCAAGAGAGATGGAGGTACACTATGGAAGGAAAGAATGAAGAAAGCAAGACAGCCAGACAAATACAGAAATTGGCTGATTGCCACCAGAATTGTTAGGGCTCAGAGGGATGCGGAGCACATGCTGAAAATGGTATGTGCCAAAAGTTCCTGCAACCTCTGGGAACTGATAAATAATGATAGTCATTTTAGGGCAGGTAACTTCATAGGTATGGTTGCAGAAGCAGATTGGGTTTCACAATATACCTCCCTATTTGCAGACCCAGGATGGGTGGAGAATGAGAAAAGAGGAGCTATAGCCTCAAGTTGGAATTTTGACTTTAATGAGGAAGAAACTATAATGGTGATTGGCAGCTTGAAGTCATCTAGCGCTGCTGGTCTGGATGGGATATCTAATCAGGAACTTTAAAAAAATAAGGAGTTATGGGGAGAACTGCTGGTTGCTATGGTCACACAGATTATGCAAAATAAGGGGGTGCCATCCACTTGGAGAGAGGCTAACATTGTTCCTATATTAAAGAAAGGAGATAGTTCTGAACTATCACCCTATTGCTCTCTTTGATTCAGTGGGAACATTGTTTGCAACTGTGTTGTTACAAGATCTAAAGGCATGGGTAGCCAGTAGTGGTATCCTTGACCCAAGACAAACAGGGTTTGTCAAGAGTGTAGGGACCCTCCTTTAATCTTTTTATTATTAACAAATTGAAAGAGAGGGCCCTGGGTTCCAAAACATATTTGTACTAAGCGTTCATGGATTTAGAACAGGCATTTGGTGGGGTAATCAGAGGAAAGCTGGAGGGAAGCTGAGAGCTTGGCATTGCCCCATCAACCTTATTGAGGCCATGGAGGCCCTATACTCCAATACTTCAGTAAGGATAAGATTGTCAGAAAAGGGCCATTTCCAAGGATTAAAACAGGGGTGTGCTCTGGCACCATTGTTATTCTGTCTTTACAAAGTGGATTTGGGGTATTCACAGCAGGATGTGGCAGCCTTTCCGCCTAAAATAAATCAGGTTTCAGTACCCTGGATCCTATTTGCGGACGATTTGGTGTTTCAATTGGCCTCCACAGACGGATTATGTCTTTTGAAACCGATTTATCAGAAAATGGTATGAAGATTAATGTGTGGGAAGTCCAAGAATTTGACTTTGAAATCGGGCTTAAAAAAAAAGGTTGTGGCTTCATGTGGGGAGTGGGTGGGAAAACTCTTGAGATAGTAGATTCCATGACATACTTGGGGGTTGTAGTAAATCGGAATTTGGATGAGAAAGGGCAGTATGATCATTTAAGGACAAGGTTAATCACATTAACCAAACTGGGAAGGTCTCTCCACCGTAGATATCAGAGATTCTCTATGGTACCGATTATCTCGTTCTACAATCAAAAGGTAGCCCAGATTTTGACATATGGGGCAGAAGCTATTTAACATCTACCGTGGCAAATCTGGGAGAGGAGAGGTTAGAAGCCTATTTTTGGAGGCGAATATTAAGGTTTCCAAATGCGCTGCCTATGTGTTCAATTAGACACGAACTTCGATTGCAATCTCTTGAGTCTTTGGTGCTATTGAAGACCATGGCGCTATATAGCAAATGTACATACAAGGCTGCAGTGGTCCCCTTTGCAATATTTGATCCAGTCAAAGAAATACAGGATCGATATTTAACCCAATGGAGGGAGAACGTGGAAAGGATTTTGGAAAGCAAGGGGATAGAAATGAGGGATTTGGAACTAAATCCGATTAGGGTAAAAAAGAAAATCCAAACTCTTGATTTGATAACAACTATAGAGAAATGGCATTTAGATAAATTATGGCAGCCTCTAGATTTGGAGCGAAAGAGACTAAATTGCCTACTGATATATCTGCAAAAATTCCCCTCTACAATATATCAAGTTTATCTATTTGGGTGCCATTTAAATATTCTTAGCACAAGAGAAGTACAGTGGGCTCGGAAGTTGCCAGGAGTTAGGGATGCACGTTGTAGATTTTGCAAAGCACAAGGTAGCATAGAAACATTCCTCCATCTGGTAACTGCTTGTCAATCCCTAAGCGAAGTCAGAAGTAAATTCATAGAGGGACAAGGAAATACCTTAAAGCTGTTAGGCCCCACAAAGTGGTGGGAATGGATTCTTGGGGGAGAGAGACCAGCCTTGTAATTTCAGTTATGAAGATGGTGGAATTTACACTAAAAAAAGCAAGGGAAGCAGAGATGGAAGGTATTGACATCTGAATAAATGCTGAATCTGCCAATAGTAGAAATTCTGTTCACCATCTAGTGATCCTCCCTAATATCTCTGTTTTTGTCGTCTTTTGTGTTGATGTAAATGGATTTCCTTTTATGCGTTTTTAAGAAATAGGGAAGATAGGCCCAAGGAGGTTTTGGTTTTGTTTTTATTAAAGTTTAAAACATACTGAGATTAATGAAATGATGTGAGAAAAAAGGAGATTTGTGTTGTATGTTAAACCTTTTAAACAAAAATAATAATAATGTCTTATAGGATTGGGAGAGATGTTACACATGTTTTGATTGGGGGAGACCTGAACTCAAGTTGTGTTGATTACATGATAACTGAGAAAGGTGTGTTTCTTGTTGACAATAAAGGCAAAAAGTGGGCCAAAACTGTCTCACCGGCAGAAGAATGGGTGGAATTGTTTAATGATCTTCAGGTTTTGTGATGAATGGAGCAATTTTGGGGGTTGTTGCTCCTGCTCGAACCTGGTGGAAGGTCAATAAATCCTCGTTAATTGACTATTGTTATGGAAGTGAGAGTGTTGGGAAGATTGCCAAGAGTATGTTTACCTACTTTGCAAAATATACTGACCACGCTATACTAGCTATAGTATTGAATATATGTAACATGATCCCCAATGAAATTGATGTTGTAGGTGAGATCAATGTGAATAGTGGTCTGAATGGAGTGGCGTGTTTTGGATCTTAATATTCTGGCAATCGCCAACTAAATGTCCAGCCTGGAAAGAAGTTACGTCCAATACAAATGTCCTGATGAAATAGTGTATTGGTTAAGTTCCATTAGAGGTTCTTTTCTGACAAGGAGTATTCCTCACCAATTTAAGACTAAAGTGAATTATGTACATCAATACAATAGTCTCTTAATCAGGGAAAAAAGATGATTAAAACAGGAGATCTCACAGATGGCAATTGAACAGCCCTCGAAATGCTCCCTAACAAGAAGGTTCAAAAATAAATATTGTAACTGGAGAAAGCGTCATTATATGTCCAACATCAATTCAGCATGGCAGAGTGTGTATGAAGCATTAAATAATAACAGCAAAAGCTTATGGCAAGCCGTTTACAATAAGAAAAAACACTCCAAAAGAGCACTAACTAATACAGATTACCCCTGGTATAGCGCAGGGAGTCTTCATTCTAATAAAGACACACAGGCAAGCATTATTATTCAACTTCCTTTATTCCACTCATCACATCAGATTTATCTTCAAAAAACGTTTTCTTTTTTAACACTCCAACATAAACAGAAGCCAACAGAACTACAACTCCCATGGGGATATGCCCTATAGTAGTCCATCAATCCCAACTTCTTGCACTGGTCTACACCAGCCACTTCCTGCCCAAGTCCTTTCCTCTTCTTTTGAATGCCCTCCAACTGGCATCCAGAAAACCTTGAACTGAAACAATCTGCCGTCAGCCCGCAGCCACCAAACTGGACTCCTCCGCCCACTGGCCAGGAAATGGAACAAAGACCCTTGTACCTGCCACCTCCTGCCACTCAGCCTGTCTTCTGGCCCTCCTCTGCCAAAACAAAGAACGTATTAGGGTGTGAATCAAGTAGCAAGGTACAACAAAAACAGCTGTCAAATCTTGTCACAGTATAATCCTCATGGTACTTGCGCTACCAGGTGGGATAATGCTGGCCTCTGTGTCTTTAATAGAATTAAGACTCCCTGCGCTATAGCAGGGGTAATCTTTATTCTATGTCAAGACCAGAGGCGAGCATTATGCTTGTTCAAAGCTACGCAGTACTGACACTGCTATATTCATACTCGGCTTAAGATAAAATACCTTGAAAATAGCATTGCTGGACCAGTCTGCCACTTTTAAAATGTACTGGAGGCTAGTCCCTGCACCGAAGGCTTTGGATGCCATGGTGCCTCTCACTGGTTCTACTCCAAAAGGAGTGACATCTATGCCCACCAGGGTCATTGCTTCCCGTACCCATCTGGCTATGGATGCTGCCGCAACCGCTTCAAACGGTTTCCTGTGCATAATGAACAGTTGAGACACACCTGGTGGCCTCACCTCGCTTGGCCTAGCTTCATATTCATTGATGCAATCAGCCACGCATAATTTCGAATGCTCTTGAAAGTAGGGGTAACTTGGGTAAGAGATAGTTGCGGAGTGGCACTTTGTTTGCTTGGCGATCGAAAAATACACTCTTTCCTGTGAGAAACCAGGTGTCTCATCCGCTAGTCCCTGGAGATCTCTCTCTCTCAGGTGGCTGGGGCACGGGCATTGCCTTTGGATCCAGACCCTGGGGGTGGGCCAGTGCAGGAGGATCACCTGGGTGAGGGGTCTTCTGGGAGTTTGAGTGGGACACCTGATGGTGAGACGTGGTAACCCCAAACCCCATAACATCTTTACACCATCCTACCAGGTAAGATACCTGGGAACTGTAACCACCTCCCCTTCCCTACACGAACACTTCCACAAAGACAGCCCACTCTGGGAGAAAACGGACTCATAACTGAGTATTGTACCTGGCATGTCCCACTACTATGGTCAGGCAAAGTCAGGCAATTACTGTTAACAAATCACACTTGACTTCCATTAAGCTTCCCCACATGGATAAAAGGTGGCACACGAGAGCACACTCTGAGCAAGGCAAAACACAAAGGAACAGCATTTTCCAGATGGCAGCTGAACGAGGGGAGAAAGGCTGCAAACCGAGAAGCGAGAGCATGTAGATAGATACCCTTGACCTTTCCGGCGAGAAACCGTGACTTTCTAGAAATCTTCAGATTGAAAGGGGTAACGACAGGAAACCAGACTGAAGAATCCTGCATTGTTGTATCAGAGATACCCGGGGCCCTCCTGCATGATTGGCCGAATCGGGGAGGAGCAGCAGCCACTGCAGTACCGTCCTTGGCTCCAGAATCAAATCGGCGCCTGAGAGCTCAACACCAGAAAGCAGCGACAGAGAGAACTATGTTGCAAGCAGCAACATTGTATGAAGCGCGCAAGAGCAAAGAATATTAACGCATGTGATGAAAGATGCAGCGAAAGCTCAATTGCTGATGAATGTTTGAACTTCAATATGAATCAGAGATGGTATGAGACAAAGTTTCAGAGTGGTCCGCAAATGTGGGTGTGCTCAATCGAAGGTCTCTGTGTGATGTACCCAGTCAAGAAGTGGCAGAAACAAAAGCAATAAAGGAAAACTTATGGATGAAGTGAATCAAAGTGGTCCTGCGATGGTTTAAGAAAAATCCATCACACAGTCAAAAGTCTTCGAATTTTGATAACAAAAAGAAAGCAAAGAAAGTGAGATTATAAGGTCTGAGCCCGACTGAGGGAGACCCGTGGTCCGAGCCGATCGAGGGTGACCAATTGTGAACTTGTTTTTAAGGGGCTCCGAGACCAACTGAGGGAGACCCATGGTGAACAGTAAACCTGAGAACTTGTGAATGTGAAAATTCTGATGAGAAAGGAACTTTAGTACTGGTTTGTTATGCCAGGCACTCTGCAATAAGAGACTTTTTTTAGGAAAGAGACTTTGACTCAGAAGGCTCAGATACCTATGTTTTGAACTGCATCCTCACGGCAGAGAAGCCAGAGTGTGTGGGAAGCTTGGGTGTGCCACCTTGTCCTGTGCTGAAAATGTGGGGAAGGGAAGCCAAGTGCTCAACTATCCTGACATTATTTCTTGAACACTTTTCTTTTGCATACATCGTTTTCCCACACCATTTGTATTTAGAAGTAAGGATTGGCAATAAGTTTATTAGTATGGGCCCTTTTATTTTGACAGAGACTCCACTAGGACTGCGTTATTATTATTTGATGGTCGTAGCTTACTCCCATCCTTAGATTTAAGGTTAGATAGGCATTCAGTCAACCAATTGAAGTTCAATAAACACCCTTGAACTGTGATCACTTGTGTCTGTCTTCACTGTTTGATACCATGCCTTCCTTAAGTCTTCCTATCTACCTCCAGACCCTTAATGTTAATGACACCTAGCAGTATTGCTAATTTTCCTGAAATTGTTGATCTGAAAGATCTCTGGTCCGTGGCCAATCCAAGAAGAGATGTAAAACTGCGTTGACATCCCACAGTTGAGCGTATCTCGAAGTGGGAGGTGCGCATAACTTCAATCCCCGAAGTCCTCTCACCACCGCTGAATGGCCTCCTACTGCGGCCCCTTCTATATGATCTATATGTTCAGGCCCCACTAAAATAGCCGATCTGTACACTCCTACGATCTGGAATGCTTCCCCCCTCTTGCAATAGACGCCATGAAATGTAGCACCTGGACTAGAGGGTATCGCACCAAAAGCTTGTAAATAAAAAGTGGAATGCGCTTTTAGTGTGGATTTGGCTCGGTAAAAGAAAATGTAGCGCATAATGCAGAAAAGGGGGAGCCCCCGCTCCTCCTGTCCCCTAGTTTGGAATTGAGGGCTGTGGAGGTTGCAGGGGTGTCACCAGCATACATCAAATGTAAAGTAGGGGACAAAAAGGCACATTCCGAAAAGCTTGAGTTACAAAATGCAAGCAAGTCAGCTCTGCTATTTTGTAACTCAAGCTTTTTCAATACAATCTTTTAACGTAGATCCGACTAGAGGGGCCGAAACCAGATAAACACTGTGCTGTCTGCACCATAGGTGCCATTGCCGCCAAGCCGCGTCATTGTTTTCGCCAGGCCGAAGGGGCAGCACGACTGTTTGATAAACACGACAGCTGGTAGCGAAATACCTGGAAGGCTCCATTTGCTCTCAACACTCTGCAAGCCAGCAGAGGCAGCACCCGTCCTTGTCGGAGGATGAAAGTTCCCCAATGGATCTGTTTGGAGACCCTTCTTGGGAGGAATCATTTGCGTGAGATCCGTGGAATGTTCCATCAGAACTGGAAACCACACTTGCGACTTCCAGTTTGGGACTACTATGACCAACTCTGCCTTCTCCCTTCTAAAGTTCTGGCCAACATCATAAAGGGTGGGAAGGCATAGTGTACTGAGTCCGACCTTGAATGTAGAAAAGCATCTGCACCCTGCGCTTCTGGATCTAGATGCCAGCTGAAGAACCTGGCTAACTGTCTGTGCAATCTGGACACAAACAGGTCAGTGTCTAGAGAACCCAAAAGGACCACAATCCAAGCTAAAACTGGAATTGTGTAGGTAGCAGGAGTTCCAATCTGCTACGGTGTTCTGAGCTCCCGGCAGGAACTCTACCGTCACTGAAATTTTCCTGTTGAGGCAGCAATGGCAGAAATCTTTCGCCAGCTTTACCAGCATGCTCGACCTGGTCCCTCCCAGGTGGTTGATGTACCATACTGTTAGGGAGAATTCTCATAAATGTCTAATTTCCCTTACCTACTGAGTCCCTCAGCAGCTTTGCTGGATTTCTAGGATTTATTTTTTTCATCCGGTAAGAGTGTGAGCCTTTTTCCCACTCTTACATGTGTTTTGCTATGTGTGTTTCTACATTTTGTGTGATCTTCGGCACTGGAGCCTCACCTACTCCTGAGCACCATTTCTTTGTGTGTTACACAACACCTTCAGTACAGTGACACAGGGTTGTCCTTTAGACTTCCCACTGATTTTCTGGGGCTGACTACAGTCCACCAGAAAAGGGTAAAGTTGCCATTAACTTTACTCAATTTAAACCACAGACCCAGTACAACCCATATTACATGGAGTATTGGAAAGGGTTGATTCATATCCCTTTTTATTTGTACCTCTTGGAGCCTTGTTTCGCTCCCTTTATATCAAGACTTGGCTGGTGGCAGTGGTATCTACCCTAACCTATCTATCGCGATTATCTCATATAAACGTGGTATTGTTTTAGGCTATTATATTAGCCTCGAACATAAACCTGCTTGACCAAATACATTTTATTTTGGCTCAGGCTGGGTTTATTCGCCATTTCTTTTTGTTAAAGTCTTTCTCGTGTTTTTCTATGCGCGCCAAACCAGGGATGATTCCTTTGTTCGCTGTCTTTTGGCGGGCTTCTGCACAGAAGCCCTCCTTAAGGCGCCTGAAAGTCTAGGTAGGCAGGATGTGAGGGAGGGATCTTCGGACCCCTGCCATTGGTTCCCTTGGTAACCCAAGTCGCACTCTTGTCTGATTGGCTAAGTGGACTGGCCTTGCCAGGCCAGCCACCCTGCTGTGTGATTGACAGCCAGGCTGTATGAATGGGGGGAAACTGCATAAAAAGCAGGTCTCTGGGACTGCATAGGCAGAGTCGCCACTGGAACGAAAGAACCAATGAGGAACTGGAAGAAGAGGACCCCTACAAAGAATGAACCACCCGGTGAAGCCCTGCTGCAGGTCCGAATCTCCAGAATCCGACGACAGAGAAGATCCTCCAGGAACCTTCTTCCCTTGAGCTGGTGGGACCAACCAGTTCGCCCAAACTGCAGGCCAGGACTCCTCCTCTGGTCGAAGTCGCTGAACAGAGCTACAGTGGACCGCATAGCCAGGAAGGTCGGACCCTGATTGGGTTTTAAGGAGCGCACCTTTTATTTGTTGCTTTGCTCTACTGCTGATTTCTTCCCTGGGTAGTGCAGGACCCTCCAGTCTTCCTACTTCTGATCAGTCCGACAGTCGCTTCAGGAACCGTGAGCCTGCAGGAACTACCAGGAATGTCTGCCTCAGCTACAGCTCCCTCTCCGCTTTAAGGTACTGTGCAAATCCAGTTGTCCGTTTCGTTCAACTGCGGTGAAAGTGTTTGAAATCTTTCTCCAATCCGAGGGCTTGTCCTTCTCTTCTCTTTGAACTAACTTTTCTACCAACCAACCCCGTCGGGAAACCGTGCCACGAACTTTACTGCGAACTAGACTGAACTGTATTATCTTGAGCAAAAGACTTTTGAACCATTGACTTTGGCCCTAAGCCTTTTCTATCTGATTTTAACCTTGTAGTCTCTCTTGTTCGCTTGCCCTAAGTACTGATCTGTTGGTGTGGATTAATTTCTGTCAACTTCTATCTTTCCCTCCCTTTTAAATTGCTGGAGTGCCATTTTGCTCCCACTTCATTTTGTGAGCTTAACTTGTCTGGAATTTAAGGGAAGTGGTGTGGTGTATTAAGATTGTGATTTTTTAACTTGCTTATAATAGTGAAATGTTATACAACTGTTGAGTAAATAAATATATATTCTTTTACTTAGAAACCTTGAGTCAGTGTTTGCCTGAACCATAGTAATTGCTGTCCTTTGTGTAACTATTTGATACTGCTCACTTACTCTTGAGATAGGTCTGGCTGCTCCGCTACTGCTACCACTTTAACTGTGTAGTACAGGCTTGTACCAAAGGTGAAATTGTACTGTCACTTGTAGTCTTAATTGTGTGTGGTGTTCCCAAAGGGTACTGCATATAATTCTGCCTAACACATACCGCTGAGTTGTCCATCCAGAGAAGGATACAACATTCCGCTCTTTCCTTCGCAAAAGCTTTTATCGCAAAAACGAGCCTACCAGTAATTCCAGGCATTTGATGTGAAGGGCCAACTCCTCTAGAGACCACTTGCTGCCTGTCTCCAGCTGTCCGCACCTTGCAACCCAGCCCGTTCTCCTTGCGTCAGACTCTATAATGAGATCCGGGATACCTCCAAAGATTGCCCGCCCGTTCCAGGCCTCCATGTTCTGAAGCCACTATTCCAACTCTGACTTCCCCTCCTGATCCAGAGGAATCAGCTGATGGTACCCTAAGCCTTCTTGCAGATGCCATAATTTCAGCTTCTTCCCGTGAAAATTGCCTGGATGGAGGCCGCAAAGAGCTGACAATTCTTGCTAATGTCCACAATGATATTACAATCTTCGTCAGGGCCGATCTCCGTTCCTTCTTTATCACCCTCATTTTGATTGCTTGGAGTCCCAGAGTCGCTTTCGTGGTATCTACAAGGAAACCTAGAAATTCCATGCGTTGCCTGGGCACTAACTCAGACTTCTCCTGATTTATCAGAAAGCCCAGAGAGGTAATGAGTTGAGTCACCCACTGCATCTGCTTTAACAGCGTCTGCTTGCTGCTTTTTAGAGTTGCTGTTATATAGCTTAGTGTCCGTTTGGCACGCAGCGTCTGTGGTCCGGCAAGCGGTGAATACCCTGCGGTAATCTAAAAGGTTTTCGGAAAAGAAGATTTGCTGCTCTCCTGTCAGAACTCCTGTGATAGAGCAGGGCTCTAGACAACTCTAGATTACAAGATGAGATAACACATATAGATGTGCAAAGACTTTTGACATTTTATGGGTGATGACATTCGAAAACGAGGACCCTCTGACTATATCTGAGCAGTTCAGATATCACGGAAGGAGCGACTTGTGCTGATAACATATATTTACAATGAGGAGACAAGCATTTTCATTTGTGCCCTGATGAAAACCATCCAAAAGGTCAGAACACGTGTTGGCTATGTGTGTTATTCATATATTAAATTCTCAGATTGTGCAGAATTTACATGTGACATTGGGACTTGGACTATAGCTAACCACTCGAATATTGTTTTTTACGGCTTTGGGCTTAAGCATGCACCCTCCAGGCTGAGCACCTTTTGGTAATCAACTATATCTAGTGTATACAGAAGCAAGTTGGTACCTAGCATGACCTGATAGCAGCCCCTTCTCTATTATATTGGTACCAGTACTGGTATCTCTCTATCTGTGCCCTATCTTTCCTATCTAAAAGCTACTTGTCTTGACTGGCCACCAGGGGGCGCACGGATGGAGGAAGCTGCCTAGAGGCTCTCTGTGCCTGTGACCCCCTTTAATCACAAATGTGCCCCCATTTGCTACATTTTTAAAAGCCCCCTCACCTAGATGAACACCTGAAGCTCCTGTGGGGAAAAAACCCGACAAAAATTGGCACCGTATTTGGGTGGGGTGCTGTCTGTTGTGCGGCTAACGGATGCATTCGTAGTCTGCTGCTGCTCCGTCTGGGCTGCCCGTAAATCCTGGAAATATCCTGTATTTCTCCCAACATTGAGCTCTGAAAGTATCATATTCCTGCGGAAGCAAGGGCCGACAACACCCGGCAGAAATCTGGGCTGAAATCGGGGCGCCCGGCGACAAAACACAGACTGAGGGTTGCGGTGCTCTGCGTGGAAGGAGGCTGAGCTGTAACACTGAACAAACTTGGCGGGCCACAGCGCGGGTGGACAGTAACTCCCCAGGAGAGCAGCGCTGCTGTCCTTGATCGAGTGGAGATACTGCGTCGCGGCCCCCGTGGAACCGGACGGGGTGTGGGCGAGTTGTGGTGGCCTCGGAGTGCCGGGAGGCTGCAGAGGTGTGTTGGCCCCTAGGCGGTGAGATTGACGGCCCCCCTTTGCCCCAGGCACTCTACCCATGCGATCCTGCTGGGCTGTCTCCAGAGGAGAGGAGCGCCCCGGGAGCGGGGAGGAGGGGGTGCCCGGGCTTCAGTGGAGAGGATGGGTGACCAGGCGGCCGCCGGGGTGGCCTGCCCCTACGTGGGAGCTTGTGGAGCTGGCCCGCTGATCCCCTTCACTGGGGTGGAGTGCAGCGGAAGGAAAGTCGTTGGTCCGGGCTGCCTCCGGGCGGGGGTGGCAGGCTGCCCTTAAATACCGGCGACGGGTTGTGGGGGCTGAGTCACCATCTTCACTTCACGAGGTGGAGCAGGCGGATTTGATGACTGTGCAACTAAGAATGACTCTTAAGTGAAACACCCACTGATAATGTCTGCGTAGCTATTGCTGGTCAAATGCTCACATCCTGGCAAGAGCTTTCTCATCCTGTCAAGTCTGATTGAGTTGGGTAGTGGTAACACCTATTATCTGAAGCACAGGTGGGCAAGTGGAACGCACAAGCAAGGTCCTCGAGCTCACCCACTGCATAGATTGGTTGGGACTCTGGGGAGAACCGGAGGGCGACAGTTCGACCAAGAAGATCCCCTTGATCCTGCTGATTCCACGGAAGATATACTAGCCTGGGGTCACCTCCCTCTATTGAATCAAAGGGCACCACTGACAGTTGCCTCGGGGTTCCCCCCCGGGCACCACCGCCGCGTCGGTGGGAGCTTGGGACATTTATCGGGTGAGGCACGGGCGACCACCTTCGGGACCCGAGGATCGGGGATACCCCCGAATGGTGTGACATACACTCCGCAAGAATACTGCACAAAACAACATGGACAAATACACCACGGTCGTCCCTGCGAGGCCCCCCCTCTGCCATTGACCAGACCGGAAAAGGCATTCCAACCAGCGAAACAGGGCAGACACTATCCCTTACGGACATTATGGCCTCCATTGGGGACTCGAGGACGTCTGTGGAAAGGAAAATAGATGGCCTGTCTTGGGAGGTCTCCTTGCTCCGCCAAGACTTTAGGAACCTGTCGGCCTGGGTGGGGGAAACAGAAAGGAGAATCTCCGACGCTGAGGATACAGCCCAGAGAGTGGAGGAGCGCCTAACACAAATGGAGAAAATACTGACTAATCTTGAAGCTAAGGCTGAAGACAGTGAAGGCCGCTCCAGGCGTAGCAACCTGCGCATACTCGGACTCCCCGAAAGGGAGGAGGGCCCGTCCATGGAGCTCTTCCTGGAGGGCTGGCTTGCTGATTTAATGGCTCCCCAAGAGCTCTCCAAATTATTTTCCTTAGAGAGGGCACACAGAGTCCCCTCGGGCAGACCAGTAGCCGGAGCGCCGCCACGAACGGTAATAGCTAAACTCATGAATTACCGCGATCGGGACACAATCCTCCACATGGCGCGCTCAAAGGGCCCCATTACGTATAACGGGAACTGTATAGGGTTTTTTCCGGATTATATGCAAAAGGTACGAAAGGCCAGTCAGTCCTACGATTCCATCAAACATAAACTGGCAGCATTGAGCATCAAATATGCACTGTTCTTCCCGGCTACCCTCAAGTTGTACCATTACAGCAAGGTTCATGTGTTCCAGAATCCAAAAGAAGCTTGGGACTGGCTCGTGACCCAGGTCTTATCCCCCCCAAGATCCAAGGAACGTACTCCAAGTAGGGAGCCTGGCCATACTACCCCGAGTCGGGAACAAACACCCATCCCAAGCATGGACAGCACAGAAGATAACTCACCGGGAGGAACAGGAAGAACATGAGAACCACGGAGGCACAGGTGATGGCATAACGTTGCCTTTGTGCTTCCTTCCAGATGATGCAGGAGAAGCCTAATTCATGGGACATAACCACTTCAACGCGCAGCCCAGGGCGGATGGTGGTGCACTAACCCCCTGGGGAGCTTCCCGAACAGGTTCTAGTGTTGTTGGTTTAGGTTTGGGCGACAGGTACTCCCGGTTGGGGGTGAGGTACGGGGAGGGGGGAGTTCATGGGGGTGGTTTACGAATTCCACAGAACCTGATGCTAAAGCATCAGATGTTAAAGGCGCCAGTTGCGTCGGAATGGGTGATCCAGTGTTTTGGATACCAGACAAGGTTTCAGTTTATAAAGTGCAGTCTTTTGGTGGGGATGGGACAGAGACTGGCGCGGCCTCGGGCAGAGAGGCGGGGGGGCATGCGAACCGAATGACCTTTTTTGATGGTAAAACACAACCTACATAATAACGGGCCACGAGGAGGGCAGTTGTCCTTGTTGAGCTGGAATGTGAATGGCCTTGGTTCGGGCATCAAACGGAAGTTAATATTGCAGTAACTTAACAGATACTCCCCAGGCGTGGCCTTCTTGGTTGGAACGGAATGTGGGTTCTTCAAGAGATCCAATTACCCGCTGTCCTATCAGGTGGGATTCTCAAGGGGCGCCAGGGGTGCAATGATACTTTTTCATAAGCGCATCCCCTTTCAGGTTAAAAAGGTCCGCACGGACCCTGGTGGTCAGTACGTGGTGATGCTGGGTGACCTGTGGGGAGAGCGGTGGGGTCTCATCGCGGTATACGCACCCCCTACACTCACTGGGGCCCTCCTTCGCGACCTACAGTTGATAATATGGGAGGAGAGGGCGGAGGTGTGGGCCCTGGGAGGGGATTTCAATGATGTAATGGAGGTGGCTAGGGATAGGTCCCGCAGAGGGGCCGCAACTCGGGAGTGCCCGACGGCACTTTATGGATTCACTGTCTCCACAGGGCTATTAGATACCTGGAGGGCTCTGCATACGAATGAGATGGGGTTCTCGTTTTATTCTCATGCACACAAAACAATGTCCAGGATTGATTACATACTTATCCCTCAGAGTTCATCTCACAGACTTATATCTGCGACCCTCCTGGCCAAGGGGATGTCAGACCACTCCCCCCTTTTAGTGATCCTTAAGAGCAACCATCAAAAGCCTGACACCACTTGGTGCCTGAGCACATATTATCTGGGGTTCCCAGAGATAGCCGAGGGGCTGACAAAGAAATCAAATGAATACTTCAAGCTAAATATGGGCTCGGTTGAGTGTCCAATCACGATCTGGAAGGCCTACAAATCCATCCTTCGCGGAGAAGCTATTTCCTTGGTGACCGCCCATCGGCGAAGTCACAGTCGGGAACTAACAGAGGTGGAGGGGCTGGTTTCAATACGGGTGGCCCAATTCTTGGAGTTAGGCACTGTAACGCTCACCTGATTCCCACGGAGGCGTTGATCGGAACTGGACTTCTAAGGTCTCCACCAGCGTTATTCGTAGTGCAGAGACGGCTGACTGGACCGGCCTTCCTAGCTTCGTCTGCTTGATTCGTAAAAGTAGTTTCCTAAAAGCAGGAGGAGGGGAATTAGCCACCCAGTGGATGCAAGGAAACACTTGTTTAATTTGTTCCCTCTAAGCACCTCGATATTCCCCTTTTGTTGTTTCACCTTATTGTTTGTAATGATGAGCTCTCCATCCTGCACCGAGCGCAGGGCCGCGTAGAATCCCAGTTGGTTCACTGGTTTGAAGATTTTTGGCGAGTTCCAGACATGTTGGACTCCGTGGTAAATGGCTAGGAGCCGTAAGTATAATGTCTATAGAGTTCAATTGTCTGTTATTCACTCGTTTTTATCCCTTTTGTATTGCAGCTTAATCCGAGAAGAGTTCACCTGAAGTGCTGCAGGTTGCACGTGGGTAAGAGTCTGTATTGCCCAGCGTTGTCCGGTAAAAGCGAAATAAATGTCTTTAAAAAGTGTTCTTTCCTCCCACAGGTGCGGTGTTAAAGAGGTGGAACGCCGATGAAAGATGCCTAGGGGAGTGGTAACTCTGGTGAGTATAACATGGTTGCTTTGATTGTCTTTATTAGCACCCGGCTCACCTTGTTCTCTTTGTTCCTTCCAGGTTCCACGGATGCCGTGATGAAATGATGGCTGCAGCGCTGAACCGGGGAGATGTAGACTCGCGAGTATGGCGCGGCGCGCCTGCTAGCGATACGCTGCTTCTATTTCCGACGTGTCTTTTCCAATTCTGAAGTGCGGCGAATTCGGGAACAGATGAAGATTAAAAGGTAAGTTCTTGTTCTTATTTCTCTTTCTTCTAGGATGGTGTCCAGGTTCGAGGCGGGCGTGGCAGAGGACTCGATGCTGCAGGCATGGTGAGCGTCACGCTGCTGAAGTGCAAAATAACGCGAAGCATGGGCTGCTGTTCGGGCGTGGTGTAAATAGCCTGCAAAGTAGTCCCAGGTAAGAAGTTCCCCAGAACCACGCCCATGTAAAAAATAGTCCCTGTAATAAAATAGTCCCATCCAGGCCTCACGTGGGCTTTGACTCATTTGCAGCATGGTCTGCAGGAGGGAAGTAATGTTTATGAGCCTGGCGCCGGGGCTCCTGGGGTCTCAATAAATGTCTGGATGCCTGCTCCCGAGGCTGCTGGGCTGGGTCCGGATGCCCGGGGGTAGGCATCATGACAGGCACCGAGGCCTTGTCAGTCCAGAAAAAGTAGACATCCCCTCGATCGGAAGGCAATGTACTTTGTTGGCCGAAGACCAACCGCCTCATGTGTTTAGTATTAGAAAGGTGTCGCCATGAGCTTAACTAAAGTGCGGCCATTTTAAGGTGACTGAAATTGCCATTTTGTTTTCTCTAACTTTGCCTTTTGCTTCATGTAAAAACTGCTTTGCTGAAATATTATTCTGCTTCACTGGTGCATAACGCAAGGCCACGAGAGACAAGTTGAAACATAACGCAGTAACCCAGACAGAATATGCCTGGTTTCCTCCCTCACATATCCTTGGGAAGTAAGCAGCAAGGCATTCTAATCAGTATAGCAGGTGCCAGCTAGTCTCGGTAACACAGTAGAAATGCTAGAAGCGAACATTTAATGACTTGAATTGTGCTCTTCTTTGCGGCCCCACTTTTCTGAGCCCTGTAGAACCCTGGAGAGCAAGTTGACCCCCAGCACACAAATAGAAACCAGGAGATAGCAGGGCCTGGAGTGTGTCTCTCTCCTACGCGCAGCTTGCTTGCAGAAACAGAAGAATCGTGTTCTTTAAAACAAAGACTTGTGTCTGTGGGCTCACAAAATTGCAAACTGTTACTAAATGAATGTTTGAAGGTGTCATACTCGTCACCATTGTCAATCTTTGTTCCTAGTTCAAAGGAAATGTATTAGGGGCGGTATTGGATGTGACACTATTGCTTACTAGATGCTTGTTTTGTATATATGTAACTGTTGTTCGATCTTCGCTCTCTTGCATCCCCCGAGGTCTGGTAGACACACGTCACGGGGCGTGGGACCCAGTTGGCCAACTGAAACTATTTGCTTTGCAATAAACCCTAGATTTTGGGAATACAACCTTGTATCTGGTGTATCAGTTTGTGCCTTCTTTCCATGCTCAAGGGTCCCTCAGGGGCCCCTTCAGCCTCACAAGAGGCCCTGAAAACAGCACAAAACACCCTGGATAACCTGGCCCTAGATAACACTCGGACCGCCTATAGGTCGATCCGGAGCCAGATTTATGAATGGGGGGATAAGGCAGGGAAACCACTAGCTTGGCTGGAGAGGTGGGTACAGCGCAAAGGGTATGTCCAAATAATCCGAATGTCCAATGGGGAGAGGCTGACGGAAGACTCCGACATAGTGGAGGCCTTTGCCCAATATTACGAACACCTGTATTCCCCCTCCGACGAGAGCCCCGACACTGAACATTCAAACTTCCTGGACACGATTGTACTCCCACGCTTCACCGTATAGCAAAGGGAGGCACTCGACCTTGAGCTGACGGAGGACGAATTACAATCGGCGCTAACGCAACTCCAAACGGGTAAGACTCCGGGCCCCAACGGGTTCCCGACGGAAACCTGGAAGTGCATCGGCAGTTCACTCATTATGCATATGCATCGCATGTTCCTCCAGAGCAGACAACTAGGCGTCCTCCCCATACACCTTAGGGAGACCTGTATCGTGGTGCTACCTAAGCCGGGACAACCCACAGTTCGGTGTACCTCCTACAGGCCCAACTCACTGATAAACGGGGAAGCCAAGATACTGGCCCGGGCCTTAGCTAACAGGCTCTTGGGGGTGATAGAGTCTCTGGTCCACCCCGACCAGTGTGGATTCATGCCACCCACATGAATTTACGCAGGCTTCAGTTGGCCCTGTATCGTGCCCCTGAGATACCTGGCCCGCTAGCCCTGCTAGCAATAGATTTTGAGAAAACATTTGATTTGGTGGGGTGGGGCGCTCTGTGGGACATCCTAGAACTAATGAACTTTGGACAAGGTTTCATTTCATGGGCTAAGCTCTTATATGCTTCTCCCGTCGTGAAAGTCAGGGTGAATGGTAGGCGATCAAAGGCATTTACACTAAGGCACGGGACAAGACAGGGGTGCCCCTTCTCCCCCCTGTTGTTCCTCCTGGCGATAGAGCCACTGGCGATCAGGCTCCGGGCAGACAACGGCTGGTCTGGATTCGTTTGGATCGGGGGCGGGGAAGACTGGCTTTCATTATACGCCGACAATCTCCTTATTTACCTCGGCACTCCGACAAAGTCATGCCCGGTGGTGTCTCAAATCCTCAGTGAGTACCAATGGTACTCCGGCCTTCGGGTGAATACCCAAAATTCTGTGTTCTTTCCAATTCAGGGGGGGTGTGGATGTGATCCCTGACCCTTGCCCATACCCGGTCTCCGTCCCGGGCTTCAAGTATTTAGGTATACAAATCAGTCCCTTGTTAGAGGAATTTCTCCAATTGAATCTGCAGCCGGTCTTGGACAGGCTTGCCATAGATATCTCCCACTGGAAATCCTTACCACTGTCCCTAATGGGTAGGGTTGCATTATTTAAGATGATGTCACTTCCGAGATTGTTATACGTTTTACAAAACGCCCCATTGCCCATCCCCCCGGGTATCTTCACGTCAATAGAAGGGCATATACGGGCTCTTTTATGGAGGGGGAAACAGCCCAGGATCGACCCTTAAGACACTACAGCGTTCAATATGGGAGGGAGGGATTGGACTACCATGCATCCGTACATACTACCTAGCGGCGCAGACAGGGGTGGTCAATGATTGGTTACATGGGAATAGTCAACTTCCCCACATCTGCCTAGAGCTATCAGCTATGCATTAACGCTCCCCTCTCCAGGTTCTGTACGCCCCTTGGGGCGAAATGGCTAAAATCCTCCGCATGTCATTTCATATCCGGCATTCATGGAAGGAGGCACATAAACATATCAGTTGGGGCTCGAGGCCCACCTTGGTATAACCCTTATGGCACAAAGTGCACCTCCCCGAAATCCAAAGGATGGGGCACCTGGGGAACTGGGAAGGGCTTGGGATACACACACTGCAACAAGTGGTTCAGGGAGTGTGCATGGTTGAATTCGATATCCTCAAGGAACGCTTTGACCTGCGGCCAGGGGACCACTTCAGATACATACAACTTGCACACGCCATAAATGCCCAGTTTCCGGTCTTGGGAGAAGTCCCGCCCTGCTCGACCCTAGAACTTTGTTGTCCTTACGGATTGTATCCCTGCTAGGGTTACTTCCACGCTGTATCAGGTGCTTAACTCCTTTGACACCAAGAGCTCACCAGGCTGAAGGAGAAATGGGAAGGGGACATAGACCAGCTGGAGCAGGAGGATGATGTTTCCTCGCAAAATAGGCATAGATGCGAAATTACGCCTGATCCAGCTTAGGGTACTGCACTGTTCCTATTATTCCCGAATCACGCTGGCTAAATGGAGTGGGATGGTCGGGGAGGCCTGCCTCCGATGCACGCATGAAAGGGGATCCTTTTTTCACATAATTTGGGAGTGTTCTGTGGTACAGTCTTTCTGGTAAGGCTGCATGCGCACAATCTCAGGATTGGTGGGATCCCAAATAACGCTAGACCCAAAGGTGATTCTGCTTGGGATTTGGAGAGAACTGGGCCTCACCAAATACGAAAAACTGTTCACGGCCGTGGCATTGGGGGCAGGCAAAAGGTTGATCGCTGCTAATTGGGGGTCCGCTGCAGCATTGAGCATGACCCGGTGGACTAATGAAGTTACCAGGTGCGCTTCCTTGGAGAGGCGGATCTATACTGCAAGAGGGTGCCCACGCAAGTTCCAAAAGGTCTGGGGGAGATGGATGGATGATCACTGAGGCTGAGTCCCTGGTGCCCCCCCTCTCCTCTCTTCTTTCTTCTCCTCTTCCTTCCTGCTGCTCTCCTCTCTTCCCTCTTTCCCCTCAGTCCCTGCCGCCCGAGGCAACCCTCTGTTTAGATACGCTGTAATTTGGCTGTATGCATTACCGAGTCTACTGCCTTTTGTTCACCTCACCTGTATGTTTTATGCACTTGTTAAAATTATAAAATGTGTTATAAAAAAAAAATGGCACTGTATTTCACTTGAAACACCGAAAACGCATACCAGCTGAGCCGTGCCGTCGGAACAGCGCGAGGCCTGGAAGACTCCTGTGCGGAGGCCCCAGCATTGTGCAACAGGCATCCACAAACGGTACAAGTCCATGCGACATAGCGGCCTGTGTCACCGGAACATGCAAACAGAGTGGCAGAATTCGACAACTGAGGACCCGAATGAAAACAACGAAGAAGTGAGTTACCGCCCACAGTATGCCGTTACTTGCCTACTGGCCGCCTTGAAGTGAGGGCAGCGATCCATACTGAGCGACTGCCCGTGTTGCGGGCTAGACAAAAAACAAGCCTTAGAAAGTGACTGAAGAAGCAGACTGAAGGTACGCGCAGCCCTTGCCCCCAGGAACCCGGGCAACCTTCCCGCGTTTGTGGCGGCTGGGACCCCACTGGGACGCTGACAGCGGAAGGTAGGAGGCGCGAGTGAATCCCCGCTACGTTTATAAGCACGTGAGGCCCCGTCCGCATGGTGGAGCCCCAGTCCCACTCCTTCATACATGCCAACCCTCCCGATTTAGGCGGGAGACTCACGATTTTACAGTGAAAAATATTGTTATTTTTCACGTTCTCCTGCCTAAAATAATTATTTTCCCAATACGTTCCTGTGGGAAAATTGTTGTCTCCCGATTTCTTTTATGAAATCTCCCTCCCACGTGCGTCAGAATGTTGGCATGTATGCTCCTTAACTCTTATCTGGGCTGGTCGGTGCCTCCGGCTGGGTGCGCCTAGGTCCAAAGCGGCTCCCATTGTAATAAAGTCCCCGTGAAGGGAAAATAAGAACTGCGGTCAATTGACTATCCGGTCTTGCCCCATTGTTCCTGTACCATGAACATCAACGGGCCTGCCCGCACAACGATCACACACAACCCGTGAAGAGGAAGTAGACAGTGATATGCTCCAGAGCCATTGCCGGATGACACACGCCACGCAGAACACACTCCGTGCGCAACTATAATAAAGGCGACTGGCAAAATACATATTTGGAATAAAGAAAGGGCGCTAGCCCCCTTAGGCAAAAACTGTGAATTTAATCCTCATTTCCAAGATGACACAACGGGTTAGGCTCGTAATTAGCAACGCAACCCTGACAACATCACGTCGCACCACGCCATCCCAAGGCACATGTTACCTACCGTGACCACAATAAAAGTGGTGTTTCACAACGCAAACGACGTGCCAAAATTAAACTTAAGGTCAGCAAAGTACGACCTGAGGTGTATGGCCCCCGATTAGGGGCGAGGGCCCACCTCGCCCATCTTGATCTGGTGAAAATACTAGAGTGCCCACCAAGACTTTGGGGCTCCATTTGCCGACGTAGTGAAACCAGCCCACAATTATTGTTGTGATCCACTGGATAACACCCTACAACTCGCTCCCTCATCACATGTAGCGCTTCTATCAACCATGGTGCAGTTGTGATCGACCATCACTAACAAAGCTACAGTCACAGCATAAAGGTCATCAAAGAACAGGCTGAGGTATGGGGCCCCTGTAAGGGGCATGTGCTCGCCTCACTCACATAAGAACAATACAACTAGCTCAGTGTAGGATGCTACATGATACAACCCAAGAACACGACTTTAGATTGCAGACAGTCACCTTAGATCTGAGATAATTACGGAATTTTGATTTGCCTCTGATGCTACATACTCCATCACGAAGGAGCTACAGCAAAGAACCATAATACATGAGCTACAAGTTCCGCCCAGCCAAATTCGTATTCTCCCCAAACAAACAATAGCAAGGACTCAGCAGCGACCAAAGGAGACATTGCTGCCTTATTGGATGAGATAAGAGGAATGCGCACAGATATAGGTAACAAGGTTGACAAAATCAACAGCATGATTGACCAAATTGAAGACAGACTTAAAGAGAAGTTGAACACAATCAATCATCTCTTGACACAGTCGAAATGCAAATAGATGTCCGCCTGGCTGAGATAGAACGGTGTGAAGCAGATATGGCATTAAAAATGGATGACTTCGAAAACAGGAAAAGACGTAACAACCTTTGCTTCTTCGGAATCCCTGAAATAGAAGGAGAAACTGAAGTCGACCTGAAGAACATCATCCACTGAATTCTTACGCTTCTCTTTGATGACGAATCAATTGACACCACAAAAATAGAGAGACTACACAGGGCAGGTGGACCCAATGGCGGTACACGGTCGATACTGATTCACTTCCACAATTATCTGGACAAATCCAGAATCCTTGACAAAGCCAGATCTAAGGGCATCGTACTATTGGACACTGCCCAAATCACGATTTTCCAAGATCTCTCATCACTCACCCTCACCAAAAGGCGACTCTGCTCCCCATTGACCAAATGGTTCCAAGACAAGGGGATCCGCTATAGATGGGGATACCCTTTTTCCATCATGTTTCAATACGGAGGCCTGAAACATAAGCTTGTCACAAATACGGAGATAAGCGACACCATTCGCAAACTGGTTGATGGAATGGAATCCTCCTCAGATCCCTCAACACACCCTACTGAAAACTCAAGATGGCGAAGCAAAGGACCAAGTAGGAAAAAATGCCAGGGTCGAGAACATTGAGGAGACTCAACACCTCACCGTCCACCACATCACAAAATGTGGCTCCTACATGAGACTTCCCAACAGCTGCGTGTATGACACACAGAGCCGATCACATGCTAATAACTGCAGGTTCTGCCTTCGAAAACTTGCAGACACAACCTGTTTTATATGGCTAGACTATATCTAAAACCAACGGAAATTGATCAAAACCTCTGACTGGCTCTAGCTCCATCGTATGCACACTCTACACTAACCAAAATCATCGAAACAATACCAATTGGGGGCACGAAATGCAGTGACATGAAACGATGGGGTCAGATGTGAAGACCTCACTGGTGGCTCAGACTCAATCGGTATCCAACTACCGACGGAGACCGAGCGCCTTCAGGGGAATGTTTACGGTGGGAGGGATGGGTTGGGGGAGGGAAAAGGAGAGAGGAAAAAAGAAGAAGAGATTCGAAAGTCACTTACACAGGCTGCAAAGTTAAGAAGACATTCAAATCTACAAATGAAGCTCACACACACTATAGGCATAAATGGCACACAATGGCAGGTAAACATCACCAGCAAATCTTGTGACAGGAATGGCTGACATACATGTTTGTTTGTTTGTTTATTTGATATAGCGCTAGCCCAAAACCCTCAGGTAGCTGGGCGCAGGCAATACAAGAATACTTAAGAACTTGGTTACAGAACAGTACAAGGATACTTAGGAGCTTGGTTACAGCGAATACAAGAATACTTAGGAGCTTGGTTACAGCATTGGTGTGCATAGTATACTTAGTTGCAGAGCAGTAGGAGAATACTTAGCAACTACATTCAGGAAGATAGTCCTTTAACAAAGGGGAGGCAGGGGAGTGCAGGTCAAGACGAGGTGAAAGGTCATAAAGGAGGGAGGTCAGGTTTTGATGTCATTAGCTCATAGCCAAGTAGTAACTTTCCGACTAAAGCTAGGGTAGGGCTGGTCAGTTCTAAGGTCTGCAGGGAGTCCATTCCATGTTTGGGCAGCTATAACCGGGAAGCTGGAGCCGCCAGCAGAGCTCTTTTTGAATCTGGGAACCATAAGCTTGTGGGCATTGGTCAAACTCGTGGGTCTGTCAGACGTTCTTTTAGTAACCCTGTCAACAAGGTAGGGAGGGGCTATATTGTTAAGACATTTGGAGGTAAGAGAAAGGGTTTTGAGAGTTATCCTGTTTCTGATTTTGAGCCAATGTGTTTTCCTGCGAAATGCTGAGATGTGCTCTCTGATCGGGATATTTAGCGATGCTCTGAGAGTGTTATTTTGGAGCCTTTGTGTCATGAACTGTCGTCTACATCCTTTCTGGACCTCCTGGTCCCTGACTCGCAGGGGATTGCATGCAGTTATCCTTCCAACATGGCCGCCCGGAACAGAATACTCCGGATCGGTCTATGCGTTCCACGCTGCTCATCCTACAAAAGGGACATGCCCCGCGGCTCTGTGCGTCTCAACGCTACCGCTACCTGTAGTCGGACGTGCTTAGCCGGAGTTCGATCGGGGCTCTCGCTTGATTCCTTGTTCCCAGTCCCTTGAATTCCCTCCTGTTCCCTTTCCTCCCCAATCTCCTGGAAAACCTTCCGCGCTCGATTCACGGTCTTCCGTGCCTCCGAGCGTACGTTAATTACTTCCTGGAATTACCCTGGACTTGTAGAACGCTCCTGGAAACTGAACCGCTGCTCTCACGCTGGACGCCGAAGACCGGCGTTCGGGACTATACAAATCCCGGACCGTAAAGAAGAAGAAATCCCAGAAGGTCGCAAGTACACAACAGAAACAGGTGAGAAGGGGAGAAACTTGTGACAGATTGAGACGCCTAAAAAATGATATAGATTCAGAGATGAAAGCCACCGTTCAAGACCTCATGCGAGGCATGCAGGAATTAACAACAGAGGTACAGAACCTCAAGGCAGAGAATGCAGCATTAAAGCAGCTAGTTCTATCACGTGATTCCGCAACCAAAGAAAATGTAATATTGGGTGGAACAGTGGACAAGTATGACGGTTCTTCCAAGACTCTCCGCGCCTTCCTTGATTCAAGCACTACTACTTCTCCACTCCTAGAGCAAAGGTGGGTTTTATGATTTCACACCTCACTGGAAATGCATTGACTTGGGCAACCCCCCTAGTCAATACAAGTGACGCTCTCCTGGATGACTATGATGGCTTTGTGAGAGCCCTTAAGGAAATGTTTGATCGCCCAGAGCAGGTGTATAGTGCTCAAGAGAGACTACTCAGGTTTCAACAAGGGTCCCAGGATATGCTCACCAATATTACTCATTTCAAACAACTTGTGAAAGAAGCAGACTGGTCTCCAGAAGCTAGTTTTACACTCTTCTGAAGGGGGGTGAACGAAGAAATAAAAGATGAGCTTGCTAGGGTGGCCCGCCCAAACTCCTTCCAGGCTCTTATGGATCTATCCTTACAGATGGATTTCCGAATCCAAGAAAGAAGAGCAGAGAAGAGGAAGTCTAAGGCAAGTCTCCAAAAGACCATCACGGAACATGCCCCTAGAGCAGAGTCAACTGTTCCTTCTACCCCGGACGCAGAACCTATGCAACTAGGAGCCTTTCGTGGACCCATTACCCCTCAGGAAAGGATGCGACGAATCCATACTGGTCTATGCATGTATTGCGCCTCCGATAAACATCTTGTGAGAGAATGTCCCATTGCTCCTCCACGGCGTTCGGGAAACGTCAACTCCCGATCCTAGATGGAGCACAGTGTCGGGAGAGAGATGTTTGCTCCATATCAATTCCATCCTTGAACTCTCCTGGACAAAATAACCTTGTGGTTCTGCAGGCCCTACTATCGCCTTCCAAGACAGAATCCTATCCCATCCTGGCATTAGTTGACTGCGGAGCTATGGGCGTATTTCTAGATCAAGATTGGGTCACTGCTCATAACATTCCACATGAAAGCCGAGTTACAATGCAACCAGTAGAGGCAATTGATGGAAGGCCTCTTTCCTCAGGACCCATTACCCTTCAGACTAAAGAGATTCTACTTTCTATTAATCACCATCAAGAGAGAATCAAATTTGACCTCATTAAATCAGCCCATTATCCAATGGTTCTTGGGATGCCCTGGCTGCAGAGGCACAATCCATACATCAACTGGGCAGCCGGCTCACTGTTTCTTGGATCTGAATTTTGTATGGCTCACTGACTATCCCTGGATACCTTACCAAAGCCTTCTAAAGACTTTCAAGAGAACCAACTAAGTCCAGTCACCGTTTCTAACAACATCCAGATTCCCAGGGCCTACCAAGCCTTTTCTGATGTTTTTTCGACCGCAATAGTCCAAGCTCTCCCTCCTCACACCAGAGGATTGTGCCATCGATACTGAACCCACAGCTGTGATTCCTTTCGGCAGAATGTTTATATTATCTGAACCTGAAAAGAAGGCTCTCCGAGAATACCTGGATACTAACCTGAAAAATGGCACTGTACGCCCGTCCAAATCTCCAGCAGGTGCTTCATTGTTCTTCGTTCCAAAGAAAGATACCAAAGAACTCAGACCATGTCTGGACTACCGTGGTCTAAATCAGTGCACTCTCAAGGACCGTTATCCTCTACCCCTCATCTCGGATATCCTGGAAGCAGTCAGAGGTGCAAAAATCTTCACAAAATTAGACCTAAGGGGTGCTTACCATCTCATTTGTATAAAGGAAGGTGACGAATGGAAAATAGCCTTTAGAACTCCCTTCAGCCATTTTGAATATCTGGTCATGCCCTTTGGACTTGCTAATGCCCCAGCAGTTTTTCAACGTTTCATGGATAGGGTGTTCTCGGACATGCTATTCCTCTTCGTTATCGTCTACCTGGATGACATCTTGATCTACTCCAAGGACCTTCTAAGGCATGAAGAGCATGTTAAGGCAGTCTTACAACGATTACGTGATCAAAAACTCCTAGCTAAACCCGAGAAATGCCTGTTTCATTTCACTTCTGTTCATTACCTAGGATTTGTCCTTAGTCCAGAAGGAATTGGAATGGATCCTTCAAAGGTAAAAGCCATACTATCTCGGCCGGCTCCCACATCCGTGAAACAGATTCAATCTTTCCTGGGACTTGCCAATTTTTACCGAAAGTTCATACCGTCCTTCTCTGAAATTGTTCAACCGATCATTGCTCTCTTGAAGAAAGATGCTCCATTTCTCTGGTCTATGGATGAAGACAAGGCATTCGAACAATTAAAGACAGAGTTTACTCAAGCCCCCATCCTGGCTCAACCCGATATTAACCGACCATTCCTAGTGGCGACGGATGCATCCAATTACGCCAGAGGAGCAGTACTAAAACAGGAATTTGAGGACAAAATGGTGCACCCCATTGCTTACCTTTCACGAACCCTGACGCCCAGTGAGACTCATTATTCTGTCTTGGAAAAGGAACTGCTAGCCATCCGCCAAGCCTTCACAGAATGGCGACACCTACTCCTGGGAGCTAGCCATCCAGTCCAGGTCCGTACGGACCATCAAAATCTTCAAGTTCTACAATCTTTGGAGTGTAGGAACAGTCGTCAGGCCCGTTGGGCCTTCTTCTTTGCCCAGTACCAGTTCCACATCCATCATGTCCCTGGATCACAAAACATAATTGCTGATGCCCTTTCCAGACGTCCTGACTATGAAAACTCTGAGGATCGGACCTTTCCAAATATGTTTCCTCACACGATCTTTGTTGCCCAAGCACACACCCTCCTGGAGAATATCCAAGGCCAAACTTGACTTTCAGACCTCTGGAAGGAGCACAAGAGAAATAACAGATGGAATCTCACAGCTAATGACGGGTATCTATTCAAAGATAATCGCCTAATCATTCCCACTCCTGGACTGAGACAAAGGATCACAAGTCTATGTCATGATACCTTACATTCGGGACATCGTGGGATAACCAACACTCTCCATCTAGCTGGTTTCCAGAGAAGGCATACTGTCATCTAGTACAAAGACGGTTTTGGTGGCCCAAGATGAAGGATGATATTAGGATCCATGTCCAAACATGCGCAGTTTGCAATCAGAACAAACACGATAATAAAAAACCAGCCGGACTCCTACTCCAACCAGCAATACCAACAAGACCCTGGGAAGTCATCGCCACTGATTTTATCATGGAATTACCACCCTCTAGAGGCTACAAAACAATCATGTTCACTATTGATTTGTTTACTCATATGGCTCATTTTACACCCTTATCCAAACTACCTTCCTCATCTGACCTTGCCGGAATTTTCCTGGAACACATATTCCAACTTCATGGATTGCCTTCCAAGATCATTTCAGACCGAGGACCTCAGTAGATATCTCAGTTTTGGAAGCAAGTATGTTGTATTCTGGGCATCCAACGTGCCTTATCCTTTGGCTACCATCCACAAACCAATGGAGCCACGGAGCGTGTGAACCAGACTCTCGAACAATATCTACGATGTTTCGCCACCAAAGTTCAGGACGATTGGTCACTCCTAATAACTATGGCTGAATTTGCCTATAACAATTCAGATCATTCAGCTATCAAGACCAGTCCCTTCTTCTGTAGCCAAGGATTCCATCCATCAGTCCTACCCTCCGTACTCCCACATCCTACTCCAGTACCTGCAGTAGACTCCTGGATCAAAAACCTTATCACCATACATAAGGAGGTTAAGGAATACCTAGAACGGGCCCGAGAAGATGTCAAACGTTATGCTGACTCTGAAAGAAGACCTGAACCTTCCTATTCAGTAGGGGATAAGGTTTGGTTATCCTCATTACTCCTTCCTCGACACCTGCGCCCCAATAAACTGGCTCCCAGATACTGCGGTCCCTTTTCCATACAAGAAATCATCAACCCAGTGGCCTTTCGACTTTGGTTACCTGTATCTTGGAAAAGAATCCATCCAGTCTTTCACACTTCTCTGTTAAAACCATACATTCAGTCATCCCGAACAGCTCCTAGATCTACCCGTTATTGTAAATGATCAACTGGAATACGAGGTTTCCAGGATTTGTGACGGGGTCAACTACAAAATCTGGTTGAGTAGAAAGGGTACCCCTCCAGTGAGCATACCTGGGAACCCGTGTCAAACATGAATGCTCCCAGATTGGTTCGACGATTTCATCTGATCTATCCGGGCAAACCAGGAGGAGCTGGTTTCCAGAGGAGGCATACTGTCATGAACCATCGTCTACGTCCTTTCTGGACCTCCTGGTCCCTGACTCGCAGGGGATTGCATGCAGTTATCCTTCCAACATGGCCGCCCGGAACAGAATACTCCGGATCGGTCTATGCGTTCCACGCTGCTCATCCTACAAAAGGGACACGCGGCTCTGCGCGTCTCAACACTACCGCTACCTGTAGTCGGACGTGCTTAGCCGGGGTTCGGTCGGGGCTCTCGCTTGATTCCTTGTTCCCAGTCCCTTGAATTCCCTCCTGTTCCCTTTCCTCCCCAATCTCCTGGAAAACCTTCCGCGCTCGATTCACGGTCTTCCGTGCCTCCGAGCGTACCTTAATTACTTCCTGGAATTACCTTGGAAAACCGGCGTTCGGGACTATACAAATCCTGGACCGTAAAGAAGAAGAAATCCCAGAAGGTCACAAGTACACAACAGAAACAGGTGAGAAGGGGAGAAACTTGTGACACTTTGCAGTTTATCAAGGATGTATTTATTGGATCCTGCATATAAAGCATTGCAATAATCGAGTCTGAATAGAATAAGTGCATTGGCAAGAGTAATGCAGCTGGTCTCAGATAGGAACAGGCAGCAAGCTCGGATCAATTTACAGGTGTAAGCTGTGGTGGATGCTAAGACGTTAGTTTGTTTCTTAAATGTGAGTGCTGAGTCAAGATAGACACCAAGGGTTTTGACTGCAGGCATCACTTTAATGACATTATTATCAATGTTAAATGAGTTATAAGTAGGGTTAAGTTTTTTGATAGCTGGCTTAAGAGCCTAAGATCAGGAGCTCCATTTTGCCGTCATTCAGGCAGGGGCCTTGGGATGCCATCCATGCCTGAATGAGGAGATATATCTTGTTTACTAAGGCTGAATCTTCCAGGTAGATGCCAGAAAGGGGGATGAGGATCTGAGTGTCATCTGCGTAATTGGTGTAGATGATACCCAGTCTGTCCAACCTGTCAAATAGAGGCTTAGTAAAGATATTGTACATGGTGGGGGATACACATGATCCTTGTGGGACACCACAGGTGACTTGTATGGGGTCGGCAGCTTCTAGGGGGGGAGAAGACTCTCATTGTACGGTTGGCAAGGAAGGATTGTATCCAGGTTATGGCATCACTTGAAAGGTGGGCAGCAGATCTAAGGTGATTGCATAAAACTGCATGATCTACCAGGTCGAAAGCTGCCGACAGGTCAAGGAGGAGTAGCATAGCTGATTTGCCATTGTCCTTCAGCTCGTCAATTTGGGTCTTGAGGTCAATCAAGGATGTTTCTGTGCCGTGAAGGGGACGGAAGCCAGATTGTCTTGAGCCTAATAAGTTGTTGATTTCCAAATAGTCCTGAATTTGTAGATAAGCTACTCTCTCAATCGGCCTCATTCCGACCCTGGCGTTAACCAAGGCGTTAACCAAACCTTCCTGTTGATGCTTATCAGCCTGTCTTTTGTATTGTCTCTTGGCTCTCTCCAGATGTTCTCGTGCCTTCCGTCTGGCCTCAAGAATCAACTGTTTGTGCTCCTCTAACACTGGCATATTTCCTATTTCCGGCAATTCTTCTGGTATCATATTTTGTTCATGACCATATAGGCATTTGTTAGGTGACATGCCCAAGGAAGTATGATAGGTATTGTTGTAAGTAAATTCCGCTATCCATAAAGCGTGCACCCAAGAGTTCCAACCATCACTCAAATAGCCCCGTAAATATTGTTCAAGTGTTTGATTCACTCTCTCTGTTTGCCCATCAGTCTGTGGGTGATAACTGGTGGAAAGAGCACAGTTGATTCCCAAGATTCGATAAAAAGCCCGCCAAAATCTGAAAGTAAATTGCGAACCTCTATCGGAGACAATCTTTTTGGCAATCCATGCAGCTGTACCACATGTTGTAGAAATAACTCAGCCAATTTGCCTGCCCCAGGTATTCCTTCACAAGAAATGAAGTGAGCTTGTTTTGACAGAAAATCTACCACTAACCTTATGGTATCATATTGCTTATCCGGTGGCAGATCAGTAATAAAATCCATAGAAATGTGTGTCCATGGTTGCTCAGGTGTAGGTAAAGGCTGTAGCAATTCCACATATTTCTCCATATCTTGTTTCAGAGAAGGCCACCAAAAATATTTTTCCAACATGGTCTGCATCTTTCTCAACCCTGCGTGTCCTGCTAAAGGAGACTGATGACACCAGAATAGCGCCTTGTCTTGTAATTCTTTTGTTGGTAAATACAATCTCTTCTGATGATACGGCAACCCCCCTCATATAATGCGGATGACTGTTCCGCCACTGTACCATCTGTCTTGACTAAGTCTGTGACTTGTGTGGTAATGGTCCCAACAATTTTATCTGGTGATATAACAGTTTTGACTTCCCCTACTGGATGTTCCAAATTTTGTTTTCTAGAAAGTGCATCTGCCTTCCCATTTTTGTTACCTGTTCTAAAAGTAACCACAAAATCAAATTCATTAAAGACTTGAGACCATCGCAATTATCTTGGACTAAGTGTGTGTGCTGTCTTGAAATATTGCAAATTTTTGTGGTCGGTTACCACCACCACCTGATGTCTAGCACCCAACAAGTAGTGTCGCCACTCAAGGAATGCTGCTCCAATCGCCAACAACTTCTTATCAGTTATAAAATAATTTTGTTCACACCCTGACAGCTTTCTGGAATAAAATGCAACCGGGTGCCAAGTTTCTTTTTCGTCTTTCTGTGACAAAATAGCTCCTATTGCCACATTGCTAGCATCTGTCTCAACTTGAAATACTCTCTCCGTGTTCGGATGTTGCAACATAGGAGCAGTAGTGAAGGCTACTTTCAACTTCTGAAAGGCGTTTTCTGCTTCCTCACTACAAGTAAATTGCACTGCCTTTTTTAACAAATGCGTGATGGGAGTGACTATGTTAGAGAAATTGCTCATAAATCACCTATAAAAGTTGGCAAAGCCTAGAAAGGATTGGATATCTTTGATGCATTGTGGCAAAGGCCAGTCTCACACTGCCTGCACTTTCTTAAGGTCCATCACAATACCCGTATTTGTCAAAATAAATCCTAAAAATTCCACTTGTGATATATTAAAGGCACATTTCTCCACTTTGACACATAATTGACAATCCTGTAAGCGTTGCAATACTGTTTTTACATGTCGCACATGCTGCTCTGGGGATTCAGAATAAATCAAGATATCGTCTATATAAACAATAACAAAAACATCAATGAATTCCTGTAAAACTTCTTGCATAAAGAACTGAAAGGCAGCAGGGGCATTACATAAACCAAAAGGCATTACAAGGTATTCAAACAAACCAAACTTAGTTCTAAAAGCCGTCTTCCACTCATCCCCCTCCTTCACCCGTATCAAATGATAAGCTCCTCTCAAATCCAACTCAGTGTAAATCTTAGCGGACCTCACTTGGTCCAACAAAACTGAAATCAATGGCAAGGGAAATCTATTCTTGATAGTTACCTTATTTAAAGCTTGGTAGTCAATACAAGTACGTAAAGTTCCTTCTTTTTTGGGAACAAAAAATAAAGGTGAGGAGACCGGAGAGGTGGAATGCCTAATTAATCCCTTGGACAACATTTCATCTAAATATTCCCTCAAATACTGATTTTCCTTTTCTGTAAGGGCATAAATTCTGCTGCAAGGTAATTTTGCTCCTGCCTCCAACTCTATTACACAATCATATGGTCTATGCGGAGGTAATTGATCAGCCAGTCTCTTGTCAAACACCTCACTAAACTCTCTGTATGGTGCAGGAATTTCCTCCGACACTGCTCCCACAATTTGCTCTTTGGATCTCTTTTCAACTAACCATGTCAGTGGTTCTGTGTCCGAAAAGATATGCTCTTCACATTGCTCCTCCTCAAACCTCACTGTCCGTCTTACCCAATCTATTC
The DNA here is from genome assembly GCF_040938575.1 of Ambystoma mexicanum. NCBI lineage: Eukaryota > Metazoa > Chordata > Amphibia > Caudata > Ambystomatidae > Ambystoma > Ambystoma mexicanum. The sequence goes on along the minus strand of NC_090926.1, from coordinate 1,036,697,642 downwards.
TGGGGTTATGACGCACCAACCAGGGTATTCCCAAAATTAATCCAAATTGAGGGGCTGCTATCAAATCAAACGAAATTTCCTCCCTATGCCCCTGTCCACAAATCATTTCCAATGTTGCTGTCTGCTTCCTTATAAGGCCTGATACCAAAGGAGACCCATCCAGTGACTGTACTCCTTCCGCCTTGCTTTTGTCACACAGAGGCAATCCTAACTGTTCCGCCAAAGTAATATCCATGAAATTACCAGTAGCCCCTGAATCCACCATAGCCAGAACCTCCTGTTTTGTCAGAGCAAAGCATAATGTCACCGATATATATAAGTGGGAAGTCTTACCCCCCACTGTGTTTGCAACCCATCTGGGGAACTTGATCTCCATGGGGCCTGTCACCTGTGTTCCCCTTAAGGCCGGCCCATCTCTTTTCCTGCTTCCTTGGTAATTTTCACACTGTTCCCACTTTTCTGTGGAGTATTGGGACATGTACGTATGAAATGTCCTGCTTGCCCACAATAAAGACACAGTTTATTCACCTTTCGTTGTCCTTTCTCTGCTGCTGACAAGGGCCCTCTTACACTACCAATCTGCATTGGTTCCACTTCACTTGTCCTTCCTCCTCTACTTCTGTCTAATCGCACAAAAGGGCCCATTTCCGGTTTCTTTTTATCACCCTTCCTTTCATTCATGCGATGATCCAATCTAAGAGCTAAATCAATCATAGCCGTGTAAGTGGTGGGTTTTGGTTCCACTTGAGCAATGGCATCCTTCGGTTCCTCACGTAATCCCTGATAGAATAACACCGTCTGTTTTGCCACCGGCCACTCAGTCTCAATGACCAACCTGTCAAACTGGGTAACATATGTGACTAAATCCCGACCTCCCTGTCTTAATCCCAACAGTTCCTTGTCTTGAGATAATGACACCCCTCTGCGATCAAATAGCCTGCCAAATTCTCCTAGAAAACCATTCCAATTGTATAATAAGGGATCATCCTTCTGTACCAACGGCATTTCCCATGCAGCCGGATCTCCTGTCAGATATGAAATTACAAATGCCGTCCTAGCCTGAATAGATTCGAACGCAGTAGGTTTACACAAAAAATGAAGACGGCATTGGGTCAGGAATGTCATATACTTTCTAGGATCACCAGCAAAACGTTCTGGTGCTGCTAACGGGACACTACTGGAGGGTTGGACAATAACCGTGGGATTCTGATTCTGGGACCCCATAGCCACATTGGCTCCTTCCAACGGCGTCCGCTGAGCTACCAGACCCTGCACCTGGGCCCTTAACGTATCCGAATCCTGTTTTGCTTGTACTAACTCTACCTGAATATCCTGAAGTGCCTTGAGCGCATCTGCCAAGGCCGGAGCGGTCACCTCCATTTGGCTCGGGAGGTTGTAATTATCCCAATTTGGGGGTGGCTTATTATGTAAGAAACACCATAGAGGAGGAAAGTATCGACACTCTCCCCCGAACCCCAGAAGGCAAATGTAAGTCAACCCTCCACCCGTGGTTGGCACAGATACCTGATATTCAAAACACAGGATACCACGTGGCAGCCAATGGGGGGAAGAGGGTTAGGGAGAGGTTGTGGACGGGAATGGGGAGTTTAGGGAAAACCGGATAGAGGATTAGGAAAAAACCTACAGTGGATAGGATGGGGGGAAGAAACAGGGGAAAACCCTACACTGTCTAATATGGTAAACCATGAAACATAACACACACATAGATCACCAATATGCCTCCTTAATACAGGCTGAATAAGGACCTTAGATAGTGTAATTGTTCTCTCTAATAGCCTTTTGATACAGGCACATGTAGTTATTACTAGGACATGGAATACATATAAGCAAGCGTGAATGAAACAAACTCAGGGGCTATGACTGCCCAACATGAAGAACATGATACATGGCCCTTTTGGGCAAGCAAAAAGCAACATAAACACTCGTAAAACATGTAGGACAAAAGGTGTGATTTTCAACACACACATAGAATGAACTTCAACACATATATATAATGAGGTACCAGGCTCCTAATGATAAACTGTATGTTGTACAGCGTGACCGCTGATTGCCTCCTTAGTGTCAAACATTCAGTAATTCTCAGACCTGGTCTAATCAAGAGTTCGACCCATGTGACAGGCTGAAAGAAGTCCTGTAAACATTGCCCTACGTTAATTCACGAAAAGCAACAAAAGCATTGAGCACTTATCTGTGCATCTGGGAGACTTGCAAGCCGTCCCAGACGAGAAACGATGACGCCTTGATGGAGATGAGAGCGACCCCGCTCGTAGTGTCTGCGCCAGGAGAAGAGCGGAGCTTTAACGAAGCAGCGCAAGTCTTCTGGCTTCATGTCCTTAGCCGCGCGTACTTTCTAGGACCGCATAGTTCTCCATGTGCTGCCAAGATTCCTGAATCCTGTTGTAAGCGTACGCTGGACCGCACGAACCTCGGCATGGCTTCGCCTCGTGGAAACAATAAGCCACACCTGCCGTGCGCCGTTGGCCCTTGTAAACTGTTGTTAATTACAGACAGCTGGTCAACGCACACGGCAAGGACTACGATATGACAAAGGACTGCTGGGAAATGTCGTTTTTCCAGTCCAGGTACCAATACTAAGCTCTTTTCAGCTTTAAACACCTCTTTCGACTCCACCATCCCATATTCCTGACATCGCCTTTACAGTTAAAGGGTTTTAGTGAGAGTATAATTTTTTCTGTCTCAACTATAGATATTTTTTTAAGCTAAATAGGTTTGGGGTGCTGTTAAGAGGATTATGTAGTAGCTGCTGCTGTGGTACAGGTTCTGTCGGAAGGACCAAGGATGCTTTTTATTGGCAATTTTAGTTTGGAGGGAGCTGATTTTGCCTACTAGGGCATTTTGAATTTTAGTACACCAAGGCTTGTCTTTGGGGGTATTGTCGACTTGAGGTATAGGTGATTCCATTTCTCTAAGGATGGAGAATAATTCCTTGATGTCTGATTTAGCCTTAGATATTCTATCATTGAACATGTTTTTTTGTACTAATGATTTCTTTTTGTAGAGATTAGAATGATTGGTTAGCTTGATTTTGTTCTTTTCAGTGGGTGAATGGCACCATATTGATTGCAACTTTCTTTTTTGAATCCTTAGTTCTTTCAAATGTGGTGTAAGCCAATTATTCAGATGGGATATTTGTCTACTTTTGCGTGTTTTAAGAGGGGCTATGATGTCAAGGGCCTTGGTCATAGCACTATTGAAGACTTCTACCAACAGGGTGGGGTCTGCGTTGTTGGTTAGATTATCAAGAGAAGGGAGAAGATGAGGTAGGAGATTTTCTGCGTGATCTCTTTTTTGCCTCTAGTAGGGAGAGGAGGCGGCTTGAGTATCGGTTTAGGACGGACAAGGTCAGGTAGGGTGGAGAAAGAGATTAAATGGTGGTCGGTCCAGGGTTGCGGTGTTATATTAGTAATACTAATGTTACAGTTCAAACCAGCAACCCAGTCTACAGTCCTACCTTTGGCGTAAGTGGATGTGGAGACATTTTGTGTCAAGCCATAGTCATTTATTAGTGAAGCTACTGATAGGGCATGTTTATCATTACAATCATTGAATCTGAGATTGAAATCTCCCAATAGCAAGATTTGTGCATGGTCCTTGGTATTGTTGTTCAGGATACTAGTTAGGTCCTCCTCAAAGGAGCCTAGCGGTCCCGGTGGTCTGTATAACGCATAGCTAGTGAGGGTGCGGTTACAAGAGAGGTGGAGTTTGGCTGTGAGTGTTTCGCAAGATTGGAATGGGAGAGTAGTGGTAAGCCTAATAGGTAGGTTAGATTTGTGGATGATAGCTAGACCACCACCTCTGGAGTTCGGTCTGTTGGCTCTTAGTAGTCGGTAGCCGTCTGGTACTGCTAGCATGATAGTGGGGCCTGCGGCCTCATGGAGCCAGGTCTTAGTTATGACCAAGAAGTCCAAGTTCTCATTTACTATAATGTCGGAGATGTCGGCAGCATGAGCTACCATCGACCTGGCATTGATAAGGGACCCAGTTAGTGATAGGGTGCTAGTTAACTTGGTGACAGAGGAGACTTTGGTAGAATGGAGACCTTTTTTAGAGTTAGTCTGATTGGTAGCAGAGAGGGCGGTGGACATGGGGTTATGGTGGTGTGGTCGTTTATTGGCTGGTCGAGTAGGTTGGCCGGCCTTACAGGGAACACCTCTGATGGTCTATTTTGATAAGGGATCATAAATGTGGGGCAGTCTTGCTCTCAGCCTCAGTTTTCTGTCCTTAGGTGGGCATGAGGCAAGGGATACGGAAGCCATTATGGAAAGGAAGCCTAAGGCAGGGAGTAATGTCTGCGTCTTGGTGATTTTCAACATAGTTGGTGGCAGGGGCAGCAGATTGTAGGCATATACGAGTTAGGGCTGTAGGCATTAACTTAATAGCTATACTCGTTAGTCGTGCAATGTAGGCTAAGTACAGGTCATACTTGCGTGGGCTAAATACAAATCATGCCTACATAAGCTAAAAGCAATACTCAAGTCATTAGCAGTATTTGCTATTACAATAATCAAGTAACAAGAGCTAGTTTCAACTATCATAAGGTAGGCTAGTTCCACTTTCCACAATATAGACTAATTACTCTTTCACAGTATGGGCTAGTTTTCCTATCGCAGAATAGGCTAGTTGCACTATCAGGGAATAGGCTGGCTACAGCCTAGCATAAGGTGGACCTGTTACGATTATTCACAAAAATTGACTGCCTCAGGGTTGATAAGGTAAGCATGTTTCAATTAAACATAACAAGTCTGTGTGAAAGTATGCAGACTAGGCAGGCAGTAGGTTAGACATATCAAATATTAGTATAAGCAGTAGAGTAATGCATATTTAGTCACACAAGAGTGGTATACTGTTGCATTGGGACCTAGGGGGTAGGAAGTTCAACAGGTGGGGAACGATCTGAAGGGCAGACTTAAGGGAAAGAGAGGAGCTACTCAGTATTGACAACAAGGCTTGCACCGTTATTACTTACAGTTCTTTAAATAGTCAAAGTGTTCAGGCGACAGCATGGAGCCAGTTGATGCCTTCATAGGAGGTCGATGCAGTTGGATACAGCGTGTGGCCAATGGCTGAGCAAGCCTCAATTACGGTGGTTGCTAGGCAGTCAGCTAATGTTTTACGGTAAACATTATAAGGGCACCACGTGGTTATGCACAGTGGCAAGGAGCGGGATGATGGCAATTGCAAACCTCAGAGCACTGGCGTTGGACCGTGACAAGAATAGTGTGCAGAGTGTTCAGGGCAGTTTCGGTCCAGACAGGTGTAGGCCTTTGTCTAGACGGGCCTTCATCATAGGGGGCACGGCTGGCGCCTTACGGTCGGGGTAGGCGGCCTATCAGCACACTAGCATCTGGTTGCCTAGTGACCTTAATACACAAATTCACGAACAGGAAGTGTCGGCCATCTTGGGCATTTTTTTGTTTTTATTCTGGTGACTCGCTTCTCGTGGGTAGCAATGGTGGCGTGGGTCTGCAGGACAGCTGCAAATTGCTATGGGTGCCTAATTCGCCTGTAGGGTGAACGGCCGTAGAAGCACTGATCTGGGGTGGGCTGCAGCAGTTGGTGGCAGCTTTGAATACTTGGGATCAGAATTCTAGCTGCCCCTGCAGCGTTGCGAGGCTCCAGATCAGAATTATAGCTGCTCCTTGCAGTCCTGGGAGAGGGGTGTATGGGTTCCTGCCCTACACGAGATGGGGACGAAGTCTGTAATACCTTAAAAATCTCCACGATAAATGTGAAGGGCCTAAACTCACCAATGAAGAGGTCCCTGGTATCCAGAGAATTCAAACAATCAAAAATCGACATCATGTTCCTTCAGGAAACTAGATTTCGAAGAGGAGAAGAAAGCAACATACCAAGCACCCTCATAGGCGACTCCTGTTGGAGCTTGAATATTGTCAAAAAAGCCGGAGTTGGAATCCTTATACGCAAGGGCATACGTATGCGAATCCTGAGCTCCTGGTCCGACGTAGAGGAGAGAACACTCCTTGTCTCTGGACTGATTGGGAACACGCAGGTCACTCTCGCAACCATCCTCCCCTTCCTATTCTTCCTTCCACTCCTCACCGAATTCTCTTCTTTTTAATTCCCCTCCCTGATCCCCTACCCCCTCTTGCCCTTCTTTCCCTCTTTCTTGTACCCTTCTCCCTGTTCTTTATCTTCCCCCTTCTCTTCTAAAGCTCCCTTCTTCCTACTACTCACTTCACTCACTACTCTCTCTCCCACTTCTTCTTTCTCCACCCACCTCCTCGCCTCTTCTTTCTCATATGTAAATTGTTCTACATGCCGATTTTCCGGTTTGACTCATGTTTATCGTTATTGCTTCTATTGTTCCTTGTTTAATGTATATTCTGTTGTTCATTGTAAAGCCCCTTGGATTAAGGCGCTATATAAAACAATAAATACAAATACAAATAAAAATCTATGCACCGAACCAAGGCCAAAACAGATTTCTGCAGAGAATCACAGAAAAAATACTCAGTAATGCACAAGGGTATCTAATATTTTGCAGCAACTTTAACACCTGGATGGATGTGGGTAAAGACCAACAAACTAAAACCCATACACAAGATGATCCTCTGAAACATGAACCTGCACAGATTCACAAAGCCTTTGAGTTGTACGACTTGAAGGATAGTTGGAGGCACTTGCATCCAGAAGAGAGAGCCTTTACTTTCTATTCCCATCCACACGATACCCTTACAAGGATTGACTATATATTTGTCTCCAAAGATCTGCTAGACATCCCATCCAGCGCCGACATACACCCAATCTCATGGTCTGACCATGACATGGTCACGCTAGAACTACAATGGGCACAGCTCCCTCATTGAAACTCGAAATGGAGGTGCAACGAACATTTATGGAAGGACCCGCTTTTCAAACAAGATTTCGAAACAGAGATTGAACAGTTTTTCATCACTAACACTACGCAAGAGGTTCGTATGGAAACAATCTGGGAGGTGGCCACCTGGAGGGGCGTTGTCATGAGCGAACGAACTCGAAAGAAAAGAGAAAGATCCTTGATAGAAACCAACCTGAGACACAAGATAAGAATGGCTGAAGAACTTGCTCAATCTGTGCCAACGCAGAGTCAGAGCCATCTCACGGACGCGAGAAACCTTAGGGATGAATTGAAGATGCTTGAAGAAGGAAAAATAGTCCGTAACCTGCAATTTCTCAAGCTGAAATTCTATAAGAAAGGGAATAAAGCTGACACCATCCTTGCAGTGCGGCTTCGCAAACAGAGAACAGATAGATGGGTCAAGGAAATAGAGAAACCAGGGCCCAATCAAGACTCTGTTACAGTTAACACCCCTCAGGAAATACAGGAAGCATTCACCGCCTTCTGTGAAGACCTCTACTCGCATTAAGCATGGCCGTGTCTTGGCACCAGTCCTGTTTAACCTCTTTTTGGCACATATTGGCAATTGTTTAATGGGTGTTTGTAACTTTTCCCTGGAATTGAGCAGAGAGTGAATTCCATTTCTGGCCTACACCGATGATTTGGTCATTTTTTATTCGACATTTATAGGTATTCAGAGGAGTGCATCTGCTCTCGTTGATTACACCAGAGTAAATGATTTACACATCAGCATTGATAAATCTAAAATACATGTGTGGCTTTGATTACCTTATTTAAGAGACTATGTTGGGTTATACATTCCAAATCGCAGGCCACAGAGCTATGTTGCACAATTCCCTTGCCCTTAGACCAGGCGGATATTTATGAAGATTCGATTAAACATTTTGTCTTGGCAGTTAAAGGATCTTGAGCTGGGATTCCGAAGGAGCAGTGATACAGCCGCCTCTGTAAAAATCATGAGGCAATAGAAACCCTTAGACTGCCTGCAAGATGATGTACAAACATTACATGCAACACTATAGACCTTTTGCAGATGGCATTTTGGACATTCAAAGTGAGTTGTTGTGGTGTGATGGTGCAAACACTGGAGACGGGTCTGTACTCCTGCCCTCTATATGGCAGAGTAGAAACACAGAGCGCCCCAGCCAAGGTTCTCTATTGTGGTAGCGATGGACAAGCAACCAAGGCTTAAGCTCTCAGGAGGTGATGCAGGCTGGTTCTTAAGTACAGTGTAGTCCCCAAGCCCCCATCAAAGGAATGTCCACACACTGTTATGTGCTAACACATTTCTTTATATAAATAATGTTCAAGATGAATACATCAATTAATAACACACTTTGTACTCTAGCAATTCGGCAAATATATACAATGTCTATGCGGTACCACTCTAAATTCACCAACTGCTGACAGTTTCTAATGGCATACTCATCAAACAGTAATGTGCATCAGCATAGGACATAGGATGGAAGACAAGTTGGGTTAAAAAGTAGCAGAAATGCTGACGCCCTCTACCTAGCGGCAGTTCTGAGTGAGGATCCCCCTACCAGGGCAACCTGTAATAAAGTGTACTAACAAGCCCAGTCCATTAATGTTTAAATAGTCTTGGTTCCTTGTCAAAAATGTTCTACTACCCCAATGTACCTGAGTTTAGCAGAGTTTCTTCGACAGCTCGCCAACTGGTTCCCCGTGAGTGGACTCCCTTTTAAAGCAGGAGCCACGAAGAAAATGTGAACACCGTCATCGGGACAGCAGCTTTGAATTTCGCGTTGCTCGTCGACTATCGATCGTAGATGTCCTGCGTAGCCGAGGCGTGGGGTGCACCTCAATGACAGAGTTTGGTGCCGTAAAGTGGACTCAGTGATGAGCGTAGGCCCGGCAGCGGGTCGACGGCCTCGATGTCCTGGTGCTTTACTTCAAATGTTTCTTTGCGGACCCTGCTTCTGGTCGACAGCCTTTGGTGACTGACTTCCAGGGGGCCTTGATGAAGATCAGCTTCTGCACGATATTCCCTCGTAGCTCGGGGAGAGGTCTCCTAAACAGGTGCTCTCTTGGATCAGTTCTTTTTTAATATATTTTTTTATTGGCATTTTATCAAACATAGCAAATAAACAACAAGCAATCAATTGGGCGTATCTTGTTACCATAGGTCAACCAAATGGGAAAAAAATGAAAAAACAACAGACCAACCAATTATGCTACTGTAGTACAAGTTCTCCCTGCTACCACTCGTTTTGTCTCGTACACAGGTATAGGTGTAGGTCTCTGAGTCTACATTGTTCATTTGGTGAAGTAAGATAAGGACGTCTTGCAGCTGTTATCTAGGGTTCATGGGGGTTTGTCATCTGAGGGTTATAATGCAGTGTTAACCAAGGACTTCCATGCTTCAAAGAGTAGGCCCACTTCTCCACCATGCGTATCTATAGCTTGTCCCCAAGCCTTCATCTCCGCCGCACTCCAGCACTGCATTTCCCACAGCCACACCTCAAACCTCGGCCCTTTCCTCGACTTCCATGTCATAGCAATACATCTCTTGCCCAAAATGCAGGCTAAGTCCATAAATCTGGTGATGTGTTTATGTTTACCAACCATAGGATACATTCCCAGAATGTATTCTTGTGGGGTCCATTGGTACTTAGTAATGCCTGTATTGACACTGGTGTGCTTGATTGCATTCCAAAACCCCTGCACATTCACGCATTCCCAAAACATATGCATCATGTGAGCATCCACCCTACAACACCTGGGGCAGTTAGATGTTGCCTCTTTATTAAATTTGGCAATCCTGGCCGGAGTTAAATATGTACGATGTAGAACGTTAATCTGGAGCAGTATGAACCTTGCATTGCTTGAGACCTTCTCTCCATGATCCAGTACCCATTGCCATTGTTTGTCTGTGAAGTCTATACCCAGGTCTGCCTCACATCTAGTTTTAAGTCGGGTATGTTCTGTGAGCGTGCCTTCAACGAGGGCCCTGTACAGCTGGGATACTGGTCTCCAGCCACTTTCCAACTCATACATAAGCGACAGGAGTGCATTTGGTTGTGGTTCTGTCGGCCATTCAGGCCAGGTTTGTTTTGCGAATTTGGTAATCCGTATAGATCTCAGGAATTGCTCCCCCCCGGCAGGCCCTCCTTTTGCATAAGGTCTGAAAATTCCCTGTAGGTACCATTTTCATACAAATCCCCCCATGTTGCAATGCCCACTTCCTCCCAACGCCGCATAATCATGATTTCACCTGGGTCTCTTATGTCGCCGATCAATATGGATATATGTGGTGAGTAGGGGCATCAAGCCTTCAAGATTGTCCATGTCCTCAGCCAGATATTTCTACTGACTGATAACAACAGAGGCTGGACGCATAATGTGCGGGGCGGGTGCCAGAGTATTTCTCGCAACCGTACTGGATGAATCAAGGTCCCCAAGAGGGTGTGCTCCGTGTTCTGATCGCCTGCCATCCATTTGGCGAGAAAACTGAGATGTGCTGCTAAGTAGTAAAATTCTAGCCTAGGCAATTGTGCCCCACCATCTTCGAATGGAAGTGACAGTGTATTGATGGGCAATCTATGCCTTCTAGGGCCCCTTAAAAAATCCCTAAGTAATACTTCCAACTCCCCAAAAAAGGGGACTTTTATGTAATAGGTAACATTAGTGAAACCACATAGCAGCCTTGGCAGTATAATCATCTTCGTGATGGCTACTCTGCCCATAAGCGTGAGAGGGAGGCGCGACCAGTACACTGTGGATCTTTTAACCACCTCCACTTTCTGCAGTGTGTTTAGCACATGCGTCGGTTCTGGAGTGTGTGCCACGTGTAGACCTAGGTACCTGAAGCTATCGTGCCTCCATTCCAGGCCCCAATCTAGCGTGGATGTTAGTCGTACATCATTCAACTCTGCAAGAGGGAAGAGACATAACTTATGTTTGTTAAATGTGATGCCCGACAGGCTGGCAAAGTGATCTAGTATTTTCAATATGAGGTATATGTTATGCTGTGGCTGGCAGAGATAAAGTAATACATCATCTGCCTACAATGAAAGGAAGTGGGTAGAATCACCAATACGTATTCCGGCTTCCAGGTACTCCTGCCTGAGATGCACTGCGATGGGTTCAAGTGCTAGTATATATAACATCGGCGAGAGGGGGCACCCCTGTCGTGTCCCTCTCTATATATTCCATAATTTAGATATGTGCCTCCCTGTTTTAACCCTAGCTATGGGAGAGGTGTAGAGAATCTTAACCCATCTCCGGAAATGGTTCCCAAATCCTTCAAGGCCTTCAATACAGCCTCCATCCACTCCCAATAAACCAAATCAAAAGCTGTCACAGCGTGTAGTGAGGCCACTGCATACTGCCCCTGACTATCATTCGTCTGTTAAATAATATGCTGCCGCCTGTGCAAGTATTAGGTGGTACTACAGCCAGGCACATACCCATTTTGATCTGGGTGTATCAGTGTCGTGATGCAACTACGTAGTCGAGATGCTAACATAGTTATCAATAACTTGACATCTGCATTCATCATTGCCAGTGGCCTGTATGAGTTGCATAAGTCTGCCGACTTTCCGGGCTTAAGAATCGGTACCGCCCACGTTTCCCGCATTGAGTCCGGGAGTATCCCAGACTCAAAGGCTTCCTCGAAGACCTTTAGGTGCGTCGGCGCCAGTTCCCCTCTATAAGTCTTATAATACTCAGACGGGAGGCCGTCACCTCTGAGCCCTTTGCCCGCAGCAGTTGCAGCCATCGCTTCCTCCAGGTCCCGCAAAGTAAATGGTTGGTCTAAAAGGTTGCGTTGTTCGCTATTGAGAGTGGGAAGTGTTATTTCAGCGAAAAGTTCTGTTAACTTTGCAGCTGAAATATGCAGGCCATGTCCTCTTGGATCAGTCCTTGACAGACGCAGCAGCTTTTTGGATTTCTTCGACAGTGAGCAGCAGCACACCTTCTTCTTCCAGTTGGGCTTCAAGGGTAAGCAGTTTCCAATTTCAACTTCAGCTTCTGAACAATCTTGGTAAGTGAGAGGTCCCCAGATATACACATCTGTCCCTCATTCACACTGCTGAGCCAAGCTCAGTCAGCCAGTCAGAAGGGCATTCATGCAGGCAATCGGCTCACAGTGCATTCAGGCCATTCACTTCCACCCAGACACCCATAACAAGGAATGTGGATTAGGGCAAGCACATTACACTGCATTCATGTTAGTTTCAGGCAGGGCTGTCTCATTCTTTGTGTCAAAAACACAGAAACCAGACACCCATAACATGGTATGTATATTGGTCACCCACTCCATTCGCCCAGGTCCCACTCCAAGGGTGTACCCACAACATACACTGGGAAGGCCATCTTGTCTCCTATCAGGAATACACTGTTTCCTATGGCAGAGCCTGGGTATCCCAAAATGGAGGATACTGAGAGCACCTGTCAAATTCAGCATGGAGGTGCCACCAGCCCATACCCTGCTCTGTGGGTGTTAACTTTAGAGTTAGTTGTAACTGTGGGAACGTAATGGCTCACTCAGTATCCCCCCCAACACCGCACAACAACTGGAGATTTCCTACCTTGTCTTCAATAGTGAGATGAGGCTATCAGGAGTTCACCTGTTACACCCTCCCTTCGCCTCTAACTCGGCAAATGAAGGATGCGGCAGGGAAACCCTTTGTAAAGGAGAAAAAACCCTGTGCCGCTTGAGAGCGTTGAGTTAATGGGATTTGACAAGACTTCTGCTGCAGCCTCGAGGTGGAAATGTTTCAGCGTGCGGGTTTCTCCCGGAGGTTCTCCGATAGTTCGCCGATTGCTATGCCGATTCTCGGAGGTGGGTTTGTTGAGAGGTTCGGGACCGGCGGGAACTTTGGGAGAGGAAGAAAACAAGGTCAGTGATGCTTTAAGAGAAGACAGGTTGTAGGAATATGTAAGGGATTTGGCTCCACCTACCCAGTCTGAGTACGAAGGGGGATGTGAATGGAGATTCCCGGGATGAATGATGGGAGATGTAGTCCGGAGATTCCTAATGAATAGACACGAGGGGGAAACAATGAGAGGTAAGTATAGAACGAGGCTTCCTGTGTGATGAAATGTGAATCAAAGGGAGAGGGGAGGTAACCTACGGACTGTGAGCAGGTCTGAAGGCGACTTCACCGGTAACGAGCCTTTGAACGCTATGAAGTGACAGTGATTGGTCGCGGCCAGCCTGGGAAAGAGAAAAGAGGATAGACAAGCAGATTTCAATAAAGGGAGGAGGTGGAAGGTTGGAACCAATTCGGAAACGAAATTCCAGTATTTCTCCTAAGCGAAGACTTACGGAGCGTGACTACTAACAACAGTAGCAACGCGCTGAGTCTTCCATTCCGGGGGTTTAAGTAACGTGATCAAATCACCGGGCGGAGTTTCCTCAATGGATGGAATGGGTTCTAGACCGTCCATTCGATTCCGTGACGCCATCTTGGGAGTGACGGCGTGAATAGATGGCATGAAGCGCCACCGGCGCAGAAAAGACCACCGTTGGGAACGGTTCGTAACAGTGGGCGACACACAGGTGCCCAAAAACATACACTTAGGGTGCTGGGTTGTATATTCACCCATGGGTGCCATAAGGGTATCCCAAGGGTCTCTGTTCACCACAACCAAAAAGAAGAAGAGCTGCACTGCCAGGAGTCCCACATGGACTCCTGTGCAGAAAACAACACAGAACACACATGATAAGCAAGTACATGATAAGGACATGGAGTCCTTGTCCCTCCAATGCATGTCCAGCATCGCAGATGGTATTTCAGGATGCAGCTTGGCAAAGGCCGTTGCCTTTTCATATGTTTGGTTAGTGTTTGAAAAATAATTGATTTTGAAAATGTTCATATAAAGCTGGGTTCTCTGTTATGCTATGTTATTGATTGTATGTACTTTCTGAATTTGATTGATGAATGTATAGATTAATTGTTTTTATATTATATGGATTGCATGTTTTATTCTAATTCATGTAGATGTTTTTGTGTAAAGTTTTAAACTATATGACAATAAATCATTTTTTTTTAAATAAACAGTTGAATCTTTCATGCCTCAGAAGCTGTAGGTGTTCTCTTCTAGAAAAAGAAATAGCAAATGCGGACGAGGCCAATTCCCAGATAACCCGTGTGGTCCAGGAACTTTAAAAATATTTAAATTATGGGAAGGAGTGAATCTTGAATACAGAGGACTGGGAACAAGGAGTGACAGAAATGTAGACCAAACAGACGAATATGATACACTCGAGACATGCATGGACTTAAAGAGGACAATGGCTGCAACGCTTCTCTGTTTCCTGAGAAAGTACTGCGGTACAATGACTGTGTATTTTGCGGACTACATGTTTGCAACAATAGGCATACATAAATTTACAGGGGGCCTGCTATGGACATCCAGCAGGCCACATGGTGCTACAGACATCAGCACTCTGGAGGCCCAGTACCTCTGGGGGTTGGGGCCTGCTCTCGACATCCAGCAGGCCCCATGGTGCTATGGGACACCAGCACCATCTGGAGTGGAGGCAGAGCGAGCCACGACCCTGACCATGTGGACCTCTGCCATCATACTAGCACGGGGGTCCCACGGCATCGGGGCATGCAGGCCTGTGCTTCCACGTGTAGGACTGCAGGCCTACATAAATGAAACACTGACTCAGTCGTTCCTCTTTGGGAGTCTGCAGTCGTTCTGGTGCACGTGCGCTTCTTCTAGACTTGTATCCATCAGCTGTGATTTTTCGATACCGAGGCTTCAGCCTCATTACTCCATCTTCTCGGGTTGAGTATGTAGTTGTGGGTTAGTATTCTTCTTGGTCTGTGTGATCTTGTCACAGTAGGGCTGGTTTCACAGGGTCTTCGCAGTGATGGGCCGCGAGTAGCAGTCGAAGGGGTTTGCAGTGGTGGCAGTGAGTCTTCTGATCAGAGGGTTCGGGTTCTGATCCAGTCTTTGGCAGAAGTTCTTACTCAGCTTCGCTAGTTGTTCGTCCAACATCTCGATGTCCAGGTCTCTGTGAACGTTTGCTATCCTTGTGAAGATTGGAGCTCCAGACGATAACCCCAAGGCCTTGTTCTGGACTATCTCAAGACACTTCCGGTGTCGTTCATGGCAGGTCATCCATGCTGGGGAGGCATATGTCAGGGTTGGCCTGATGATCACCTTGTAGACGTTGTTCTTTGTCCAGAGGGGCATGGACTTGTTCTTCAGGAGTGGGTACAGCGCTGCCATCTTTCCTGTTGCCTTCTGCTGAGTATTCTTGATTTGGCTTTCCTAGTTGAGTTTGCTGTCCTGGGTCACACTGAGGTAGCGGCTGCTGCTCTCCCATTTGATGGTCTCGCCGTTGAGGCTGATGTGTGGGTGCTCCTTGATCTTCTTTCTGGTGAGCAGCGTTGCTGTTGTCTTGCTGGTGTTGAGTTCTATCCGCCAGTCGCTGTACCACGTCGCAATGGTATCCAATGAAGCTTGCAGGTTCTTCACCACTTCCTTTTCGCTGAAAGACTGGGAGATGACTGCAACATCGTCTGCATATAGCCCCAGATCTGTCGGGATGTCGTTGGTGAAGAGGTTGAACAGGAAGGGTCTGAGGTTCGATCCCTGTGGCATGCCTCCTCGGATGGGATGTGATGAGGACATCTCAGACCGCATGGCGACATGGAAAGTGCAGCCTCCCAGGTAGCTTGCAATCTGCTTCACTAGGTAGTTCGGAAATCCCAGGCCAATCATCTTGTGCAGCAGTCCCTTGTGCCAGACTCGGTCGAATGCTTTGGCGACATCCAGGAAGATGATTCCTGTGCACTTCTTGATGTTGAATCCGTGGCTGATGGTGTCCACCACTCTCAGCAGCTGATGGGTCGATGCATGCTCCATTCGAAATCCAAACTGTTCCTTTGCTAGTAGATTTCTTTCGGAGGCAAAGTCACTGTGTCGAGCGAGGAGGAGCTTCGATAATCCAGAGAGCAGGCTGATGGGGCGGTAGTTTGCAGGATCCCTCAGTGGTTTGCCGGCCTTTGGGAAAACTGTGACCCTTGCTTTTTTCCAGGAACTCGGGAAGAGCTGGAGCCTCATGCAGGCATTGAAGATCTCTGTGAGGTGCTCCATTGATGCTGGTGCACGTGTCTGCAGGCACTCCTTTCATTGGCTTGGGCCATGACACAGTCATGCCCCCGTGTTAAAAGGGTAATACACAGGGAAGGAACAGAAATACTTAAAGGGGCAACACACTTGGGAGGGTCACACACCACACCATAAGGTGGTGCGACACAACATAGTTAATTTACCTGTTCGAACATAGCCCTTCACCCTATACGTACATGCCAAGGAGTATCCATTCCATTCCAACACTGGCTTTAACTTTGCATTTTGGGACGTGTAGTCCTGGGCGGGGCCATTATAAATCCAGGAATATAAGTCCCAGAATGCAGTTACAACCAGGAATGGTCTATTGTCTCCCTAATGAATTGTGTTGACATGTATGCGTATACACAACATGAACTTTTTTTGTAGCACGTTGAAACAAATCAAATATGTTTAGATAAGCCCGGAGTCGCGAAAAGGGCGGAGGTAAAGTCTGTTGGGAGTCTGTGGAGCTGTGACCCCTGTGCCCTGTGCCATTCCTGTGCTTGACCTGCGTGTACCCGTGGCGCAGGCTGAGAGACTGAGAGACTGGGAGTGAGGCGAGCTACATCTATATATCAAGGAGTGGATTGGACTAGGGCTCTGGCCCTTTAAACCACCGCATCTCAGCTTCTCAGCTGCATACTTCTTCGCAGCTGATATTGTTGTGAAGAGACCAATCGCGTGACTGATCACGTGACCTGACCAGCTGGATAAAAAACCGGCCGCGTCACCCTTGCGGCGATAAGCCCGGAGTCGCGAAAAGGGCGGAGGTAAAGTCTGTTGGGAGTCTGTTTGTAGCTGTGGGGCTGCTCGTGGCTGGAGGCAGCAGGAGGCTAGGATGAGTCCCGCCTCACCAAAGGAGATGGTGAATCCACTACATATCCCAAGATGCAAATCAGGAGATGAGTGCGAGATGGGCGTGTACTCGGAAACGGACAGGCCCAATCGTCTGGAAGGTAAGAAATTAAATGAAAAGGAGGGTCCGGGAGGGGCCGAAGATGGGGTCCACGAAATGGAAGAAGTAGGGATTATGATTCCCTCCGAACTAATTCCCCACGAGAATACGGAGGAAGGTAGGGTCTCCCCGCTGCCTCTACACCCTCCACTTCCCATCACTCATGAGGTGGTTTCCACACATTTGCCAGTTGACATGTCTCTGCCACAGGTGACTGGGCAGTGTCCAAGTGGGAGAAAAGGAGGCACGCTGGAGGGGAAATCGAAAAGGGTGAGGAGACACTCTAAGGCCCTGATGAGAGACCCGACGCAGTCCAAAATAAAATGGCCTACTGCTAAGAGAGGTGAGACCTCGTGGCCCGCGAGGAAAGCAGAATCAATATTGGGGCAGTTGGAAAAAGAATGGGGGAAAGTGGGAAATCAGGGGCCCTTACTCAGGAGTGCCCTGAAGGGGACCACCGGAATTGGACCAACGTACTTCACGGAAAAGGAGGGAGTAAGCGACGGGGGAGTCCCTTCTTTTGACACCCATATAGGGGTGAAAGAGGTGGAACATCTGGTCAATGAAGGGACAATATCATGCATGGCGAGAGATGTTGAAAAGGCAGGAGCTATCCTAAATACTAATTTAGCAAAGGAGGCGGAACCAAGCCCTTCAATAGAGGAAGTAACAACGGAAGCAAGAGCAGAGATGATTGAAGAGCCGCCGAAGGAACAGGATGCGGAGACAATTTGCAAAGGCCTGAATGAAATAAGGCAAAAAATACAGTTTGAGGAGGTGGAGGGAGAGAACAACGTGGCTGAACTACACACCGAAAATGCAGCTAATTTGCAAATATCAGTTGAGGAAACCTTAGAAAAAGATAACACCTTGACCTCGCCTGTAAAAGACGACAATCCTCCTAAGCAAACCCAGATACCAAATCAAAATATGGAAATCATAGTGGAATTGCACTCAACTCCTAGGCAAATCTCAATCGGCAAGATACAAATTCCAACAAAAACAACGGCAATCATGGATGAGTCATTAGAAGAAATAACATCGATACATGACTCTTTTTATAATGATGACATCGCTGCAACTCCAAACGCGGCTTTATATGATCGTCTACATCAACTTCTTAAAAGCAAGTTGGATGAATCTTTAGATACAAATATAATAACTGACAAAATGTCTGGAGAGAAAAATGTAAGTGGAGGAGTCGAAACGACGCAAGAAATACAGACAGGATCAGATAAGGAGGATAATTCCAAGAAATATGAATCGGAAGACCAAATAAAAATTAAGTCCACATTAGTGGAAAGTGGAAAAGGTGGTAGAAGGAAGCAGGGAAAGAAATCCCAGAAACAACAGTACTGCAAATTACTGATTAACCCACCTAAATTCAAAGGCAAAAAAAAAAGTCGACCTATAAAACGACCTTACTGAATCTAACAAAGGCAGACTGTATAAAAAGCTACTTTGGGCTTAAAGAACTTAAGGAAAAGTATACAGAAAAAGAAATATCTGACGCAGATCTACTAAATAGTGTGTTACAGACGGAAGACTGTGACACCACGCCAGTCACAGAGAGAGAGGATACAAGAGGGCAAGAAGCGAAGGAAGTTAATAATGCCCAGGTTAGATGGCATTTTAAGAAACCGGCCGTTAGACACAGACTACCCAGTGGAAAAGCAATCCTATCTACCACGCCTTTATCGCAAATGGAGGAGATCGAGACCCCTAGGCCTGAAACATCAGCTATCAGCACTCAGACCACTCTGTTTTTAACAGAACCAGTGGCAACAAAAAAAGTGTCAGTTACAACACAGACAACAGCTTTTATGCAAGAAGCAAATTCTGTGAATATAGAGAAAGCTGGGATACAAACTGAATTCAATCTTAGTAAAAATGACGAAATGGGCGGAACAGCTAGAAACCCAAACAGAAACATAAGATCGCCACAATCAAAAACGTTGGCAGAAAACAAAACAACATTCACTAGTAGAAAAGGTAGTGAAGAACCCTCATCTTCAAATATCGACCCAACACAAAAAACAGACTTAATGTCTATAATGTCGACTCTAACCATAGCGCTAGCACCCTTCACAAAGCTATACGAGGCTTTAAATGATACAGCAAGGGACCAGACTTCTTTGATCGCCCTCATGAACACGAAATTAACATATCTGGAAGGATATGTAACAGCAAAAGACAGGTTATTGAAAATACATGAAGACGGGCGGATAGAGAAAGAGAACGGAGGAATTTCACCGACGAACTCGGATCTGGAGAAGAAAAATGTGACAGAAGGTGGGAAAAAAGTGTCCTCAAAAGAACCAAATGGAAACACTAAAATAGCAAGAAAGGAGACCCAAGACGGGTTGGAAATAAAGAACAAGCAGACAAAACAACAGAAAGAAAAAGTGGTTATAACCCAGAAGGGGAAAGAGAAAGAGGCAGGAAATAAAACAAATTTCACATTTGGAATATTCACTAATCAAAAATCAATTGTGAGCAGTTCACAATTATTAACAAGTACAGTGAACGATAATAGCCAGTCTAAACAAACAAGAAAGAAAACGTGCACGGAAAAAAATGCCAGTAAGACAACAAATAAAATTATTACTAACTGTAGTCAACCACGAGACAATAGATTCAGGAACTGATATAAGTGAATGGAGCGTATACACAGTGGACGAATACGAAACAGAAAACAACGCATCTCCAAGATTTAAAAGAAAAGCAGTCATACTGGACCTCTCTAACATGGAAATGGAACCTAAGAAGAAGGTTCGTATCATAGGAGAGAATGAAAAATCTGGAGAGGCTGAGAAGGTTGCAAACAATCAAAAAGAAAATCAAGACAAGAGGCTGTTTACAATAGGGAAAGGAAATTTAACCCTAGAGGAAAGTAAGCGGACACAGAAATGTACAGCAGGCCGGAAAGAAGCTCAAAGAAAGAAATCCGACCAGAAGAAGGAAATAGGGGCTACTCCACCTAGAAATAAACCCAGGAACATCATGGATAGAAATTTTTCTCCGACAAGCCGGAAACAAAGGTGGAGTAATGAGCAGAGACAAAATACACCAAAAAAAGATCAAACCGAAAAATCATACCCGTCTAGAATACAAAGCTCTTGCATATTTCGTTTGGAACGGAAAAAAAGGTCTAAAGACAATCTAATTCTAAACAGAAATACAATTATTAACCTATTCAAACAGATTCCAAGATTACGATGCGTCGAAAATCGAGATTTATGGATGGTAGAACCTTGTGAAACTGGGAGAAAAGATTGTTCATATCTACATATTAAGTCAGAAGTTATCAAAACGATGCTTGAGAACGAAACAGCAAACTTTGATATCCTGGGATATGATCTAAGGAAATCACGGATTAAGACGTCAAGACAAGAGGATGAGATAAAAGATACGCCTCATAAAAACATCGGAAATACTCAATGGGGAAACCTAAAAGGAAGGGAAAGGTCGAACAAAATCAAAAACACCCAGTAAAGGAGAAAGAAGAAAAAGAAAACCAACATGGATTAAGAGGAAGTAAAGACTCGGCCCATAAGAGTAACCATGGGTCGGAACATCTAAGAACATACCAAGATCGCTCTAAGGTCAAAACGTGTATAAGGTTAAAAGAAAACCAAGGAGATGGATCTTCTTCCCCTAGGGCCAACTATAATTGGGATGTGGATGACAAACTATCACATAAAGAAAGAAAGCAGGCTAAATCAGAAAAGGGTAAAGACACTGCTCGCAATCGCGCAGCGGAAATTGTGAGGAGATCACCGCCAAACTGGTCATGGAAAGTGTCGGACATATATATAAAGAAACACAATTAGCAACCAGAAAACCTGATCGGGACCCTTCAGGTTGATCAACTGGTAAAAGAATGTTCCTTATTGACACGGAGAAACTTTTTCATAGAAATGGCCTCTTGGAACACACAAGGGTTCAGTCACCTAACTGTAAAGAGTGACGTGAATCTAGGGCAATGGGATATACTATGTCTACAGGAGACATGGTTAACACAGAAACCAGAAATGGATGGATATTCTACATTCGCTATACCCGCAAAACAGGGCCTAAAAGGCCATCCCACAGCCGGCTTACTTACAGCAATAAGATCAGGTATCGGATTGGAGGTGATAGAACAAAAAAACTCTTGCGATCAATTCCAAGTTTTAATAATATCCTGGAAATATATAGACAGTAGTAGTAGAGAAAAGGAAGAGCGTATACTACTAATTAACACGTACTGGAACCCAGAGTCAAGCAGGGACGAGTTATATCTGGAAAATCTTATAAGTATTCTAGATGAAAATGCGGAAAACCAAACGTGTAATCACACTATAATCACAGGGGATTTCAATGCTATATGCAAGAACATTGGAAACCAACGACCACATTTACCAAAATCTGCGCCAATCTTGAAAAGAGGTGAACAACTCGAAAGAATACTGAGTTCAAGAGACCTGCACAACCTGCATTGGGTACGATCAGATAAAAACCTGATGATCCCTTCTTGGCAAAGAATTGAACAATCAGGGACATTAGACCACACATTTGTGTCCAAGGAGCTGCTGGGAACTATAGTCAGTTTTGCGATAGTAAGGACTCAAAATAGTGATCACAATTTACAGCATATAAGGTGGGCGAACTCACAGAAACCACAACAGCTCTTTAACCAAGAAATAGATGTGAACATCAAGGAATCCAGGTTAAAACTGACGGAGAACGCAATAAAGCAGATTTCTGAAAAATAGTCCAGGATAATGGATGGGGAAGTTAATACAAAAAAAAAGAAGTCAGAGAAGACGATGGATTATACACTTCTGTTAAATAAATACATGAAGACGACAAACAAAACCAAAAAGATCCCAATGAATCATCTTCATGCCTATAACCAGGAACTAGTAACAAGAAGAAGAACTGTACGAAAACTAAAGCGGATGGCGATCAGATCCGATACACAAGAGGCGCATGAAAGTTGGAAGAGCGCCAACAGGAACTATAAATCCTGGATAATACAAAAAAGGCACTCCCTTTACCAGGCAGATTCGGAGCTAATGTTAAAAACATTATGCGGGAAAAAATCAAGAGACTTTTGGACCCTTATAAAGGGAACTATGACGTCATCTACCACCGCCCTACAAAACTGTGTGGGAGAAGGGAGCTGGATCTCCCACTTCTCCAACCTATATGCACCACTGCCCGACATAGAGAGTGCCTGCCTGCGAAAAAGGAAAAAGGGGACTGACTCGCCGTGGGAGATCATAACAAAGGAAGAAGCTATCGTGGCAAAAATCAAAAAACTTAATAACTCAAGGGCCCCGGGGCCAGATGGGATCACAAATAGTGACCTAAAACAACACCAAGAAATATGGGCTCCCTTGATTAGTAACATCTTTAAAACCTGCAACCAGGAGCAAAATATACCAGCTTCATGGAGAAAAGCGATAGTGGTTCCAATCTTTAAACGTGGAGATCGAGAAGACCCATGCCACTACCGCCCAATATCCTTGTTGGATGTCATTGGGAAAATATACGGCGGGCTCGCCTTGGAAGCATTTCAAGCCTGGCTCATAGCCAAAAACGGGGGAGATCCATTCCAGACAGGATTTGTAAAAAATGCAGGAACATCGATCAATATACTGACGCTAACAACAATCAAGGCCAAGGCTATGCAGACCGGTCAACCCGTATATATGGCATTTGTTGACCTGGTACAGGCGTTTGACCAGGTCAACAGGGACAAACTATGGGAAAAGCTGGACGCTATGAAATGCCCTCCAGCTATTATGAGCCCGATTCAAACATTGTACCAGGACACATCTATTAAAGTAAGGCTTGGGCAAGATGGTCTATTGTCGAGGGAAATTCCAACTTCCAGGGGGGTGAAACAAGGCTGCCCCCTGGCCCCTGCTTTATTTAACGCTTACATCGCTGATTACGCTGAGCACGAGAAGGTAATAAGATGCTTCCCTCCTGCTATTGGTGGTGAAAAAATATTGTGCTTGTTATATGCAGACGATATTATTTTGATGGATAACACGCCGATAGGTCTGCAAAAACAGTTGACGAATCTGATCATATATCTAAAGCAGAATAACCTAAAGTTAAATCCAGAAAAAACCAAAATAATGACCTGGGAAGGCAAGAAAAAGAAGAACCAAAGCAAACAGAACTTGTTTGCGGAGGGGCAAAAATTGGAAAAAGTAAAAGACTTCAAATATCTGGGAGTCATGATGTCAATCAACGAGTCAGAAATAACAATGCAAAATCTGTTATGGACAAAGATAAAAACGTTAACAACACAAGCAAGGATGATTGACAAAAAATACGGGAAATTTTCATTATTGGCAGTTATCAACTTCTTTAAGGCAAAGGTGGTCCCTGCAATCCTTTATGGAGCGGATGCAATGTTCCTAATACCTGACATACTGTGGATTAAACTAGAGAGCTATTTCTGGAAGAAAGTGCTTAATCTGGCACAATCTACACCTATGCCACTGTTAAGGAGAGAGCTATGTCTCGTGTCATTAAAAGCGTTCCAGGAGAGAAACATGCTAATGCTATATCGAAAACTCCAACTGAAGAATAAACTAAAACCTTTGGAGTTGGTGAAAAACGAGATGACAACGAACAAGATTCGGGCACTAAAAGATTGGAAACTGAGAAATACGAGGTTATTGAAAGATCTAGATGTCACGGAAGAGATACTTGAAACAAACCCAGCCAAAATATCAAAAAAACTATTTGAAGCAGATTGGATTAGGACAGAGGACATAGCGCGATCATATAAACTGACGAAAGATTTCCCAACGGCCCCGAAAAAACTATACGATACAAGAGGTTATCTGAAAAAGTTCCCGGATAAAAGGCTGGCTAGAACATACTTGAGATTTCGATTAAATCAACTACATACTAACGAAATCCAATCTATAAGGAAATTGTCATCAGATAATAAATGTAGATACTGCAAATCAGAGGAGATAGTAGAAACTAGTCGACATCTTCTACTCGAATGTGAAGGTACCAATGCATCGAGAGCAGTTTATCTAGGGAAAATAATGCAATCGTTTTCCACACTGACAGAGGATAACTGGTGGCAAGCCTTTAACGAAGGAGAAAATAACAAAAATGTGATCGCAGTAGCATCCTTCTTTGAAAACCTTAAGCTAACAACTAAGTAAAAGTAATAGGAGGAACTTCCAGGGGAATAAAAAAAAGAATTTCATCGAAGTGAAAGACTTCATGTGTGAAAATGTGTGAGTACACGAAGAGACTTAAAGGATTAAATAAATAAATAAATGGAAGGAAGCTTGATAACAGAAATTGGTTAAAGACCTTGAGAACAAATAGAACTATGTAAAGAATCCAACAGGTCAGGCAGCGAAATAAACATTATGGGTCAAAATGGAAGACAATGAAGGGACTTTCATTTCGTGCTTTCTTTTGGATCACTTAAGGCTGAAAGGGACCTCTTTGGAATTTATGGAAATATTGGACTTTTTTTTTTATTTTTACCTTTGAAAAAATTGTTTGTACAATTAAATCAAATAAAAAAATATATATATATATGTTTAGATGTTGTGCTGCAAGTATCCTGAGTCGTAATTCTTAGTTCCTCCATGCTGCAGAGGATCACAAAGGCAGAGCTCTCGAAATGTCCCAGTTCCATAATTCGTGAGAAAGACATCCAGTATCTTTTTTCCCCTCGCAAATCTGTTATTTGTAGTCCTACATTTAAAATGAAAACTACAAGTTCCAAAATTCGGGGGGGGGGGGGGGTGGGGGTGAGGGGCTGGCTGCTTTCTTGAGGATGGAACTGAAACTTGAGAGTTCTGCAAAACTTTGCAGAGCTCTCGGGTTTCCCAGTAAATACACTTTTACTGCCTCCCTTATCCCAAACGCCTGGTTATAATGGAAGACCAGTGCTTAAAGTGGGCCGGGGCCTGCCGGGGCTGGGCCCCGGCAGTCTCCAAAAAGTGGGACTGAGCCGGGGCCCCCGTCCTACAGCAACATTGGCGGGAATCGCGGGATGCATTATCCCGTCGCGGCCGCAGCCGCGAAGGGAGATGTGCCTGCAATGAAGTCAGGCAAGCTGACAGAAGTGGCAGCCAGTCACAGCGACGCTGTGACTGGCTGCCACTTCCCTCAGTCATAGTAACTGCGTCTGGTGACCCCTCGCGCGAGCGGTCACCAGAGGCAGTTACTGACTTACTGTCCCTTTGTTTCCCCAGGTCGCCGAGGCGTCTTTAACCCTCGGCGGCTCTGGGGATTCCTCTTTATAAAAGATGGCTTGAATTGTCTACTTTCAAAGCCATCTTTTATAAACCCGAAATGTTTAAAAAAGATGGCCTGAAAACTAGTCAAACCGTAGGGTATGCACACAAATATATATAAATGTTATATATTTGTGTGCGTACCTTACTATGGGTTGTGTACTTTGCAAGCCATCTTTTATAAACGTAGAAATGTGTTACACATTTCTATGTTTAGAAAAGATGGCTTGCATAGTACACAACCCATAGTAAGGTACGCACACAAATATATAACATTTATATATATATTTGTGTGTATACAGTACGATTTGCGTACTTTTTAGGCCACGCCCCCCCCCACAAGCCACGCCCCCAAATGTGGGCCCCCTCGATTTCTTACCCCACTTAAAGCCCTGTGGAAGACACACTGAGGCTCTTGGAAGTATTAAAATCTTCGTTTACAGAAATGGCGACAACGGTCCTTGCATTCAATCGGGGAGTGGGGAGCACTGAGGAAGGGCAGGAGATGTGGTCCTCATGCGCGCAGTGGGTGAAAGTTCATTTGAAACATTTGTATTGCGGAAGCTTGAAGCCGTGTTTCCGCCCTGCGATAAACGTACGCGTAAGCTTTGAAACCATGGGGTTGCTTCACCGAAGGAGTGAAGGAGGAGGGCTGAGCACGCAGGACCAACCCAAGCCCCCTGCATGTGACAGGGGCGAGGCTGCAGCAGGAAGTGCGGCGGGAGGGAGGCAGATCTGCGCCCAGGCATGGAGCGGGAAGCGGTGGATGGCGCCGGCGGGGAACTATATCAGAAAGACAGGTATATGGGGGCGGTCCAGGCTGCCTGGTGTTGGATGATCTCCTGCAATCTTCCCGCCCTCAGAGCTACCAGGTGGGCGTGGCTTCAGGGCCTCACTCTGTCACGGGAAGAGCATAACATACGGCTTCCCATGTCAGAGTGAGGGATAGTGGCTGCTTTTTCTGTGCATGCCGTTGTAATAGATTGGCGTGCATAGAACGGCATACGTTGACTCTAGAGTGTGTATTAATGTGATGGTCCAGATTTCACAACACAGAGGTGAATCGGGCTACACAATTGACCCTATTTACGTAAGGCAAGTTTAAATGTCTGCTGCCGAGTAGGTGCTGGCGTTTGGTGTCTGCCACCGCTAGTTTCCTTCACCTTTACGAAAAGAGACTGCATGTTGCTTTAAGACATCCTGTCTACACTATAAGCGGTTGCATGTGTTTCTCACCCGGGAAAGCAATCTCATGTCGTAAACAATACACAAACCCATTGTGGCCACCCAAGACCGTGTATAGTAATCGGGACATCAAGACTAACCGGCATTTCTAAGGCAATAGCCTATCGCAACACATTTGGATCGATCGTGCGTGTGGAGCAATAGAGCACGCAGGCAGACCCAAACCCTTCAGTCTGAGTGGCTCTTGCAGTGTAGGCTGGAAGGCGCACACCGCGTTCCTACCAAAATGATTCGGATGAATGAAAACTGGTTCTCACGCTCTCACGTTTATCCAACGTGTGGAGCCAAGTATGCTGATCTGATAAAGGGCAGTGACTGTGCTTTGATGAATACAACGTTTCTCTATACGGTGACAGGAAACCAAAAATGGCTCCAAGCAGGAGCATCACTCTGGATCATATGACCAGTGAGCTTTGGCGGTTTGCTCCCAGAACAATTGACCAGATACTAACATGAGCAGAACTAGCATTTTTCGAGTCGTGTAAAGTGCAATACGATGCGGCACAATAACATAACTCGCACACTAACCGTATCACCCACTATGCTCGCACACGTCAACCCTGCTGCCTATAATCTCAACTCGCTTGTTAACCGCGCCACCAAGATTAACTATGCCTCCCCTGCCAACTATGATACGCAGTAACACCTCTGTCACTCTCCTGTTAAACATGCTATGCTAGCCTGCGACCTTGCCCTCTTTCGCAAATACTACCCCCTAGCCGTTTGTATACTACCTCTCCCGTGCACCACCCCAACCCCCCCTTTCATCAAAGCGCCAGATGCCCGCTAGCACTGCCTGCGTTGCTCCCTTCACGGCCATTTTGTGCATCAGCATAACCCCTAGCAGCCGAGGACACACCACTTCCCCCACCACCCTCACCCAACCAACCATCCCTGATCTGGATTGGCACCCAGACACCCATCTGCCAACTAACCCCTCCACCACAGTCCCACGCTCGTGTCCCAAAGCACACAGCCCTGCCACCCCCGTACCTACCACATTGCACCCAAACTGACCCTTTCCAATTTATCCCCCAACACACCATCAGTTGCCTGCTCAGGCATCACCAGACTGTCTCAGATCACGCCCCATGGCCTCCTTAACGCCCAACTACCATCACAGCCCCACCACCTCTACATCATTCAAACCTCTACTCACCGAAGCACATTGCCCCCTGGCCCCTCGAAGCCACTGACTGTGCCCTCATTAACGCTCACTCAATCTGCGCCCATGCACTTGATATCCATGACCTCCTACTACTGCACGAACTTGACCTGCTCGCCGTCATAAAGACTTGGCTACACGAAGCAGCTGGAGCCAATCTATCGCTTGCCCTCCCTCCCAACTACTCCATCCTCCGTTCTGACGGATGAGTCAACCACAGGGGTGAAGTCGCCATCATCTCCAAAACATCCCTCCCCATCAGAACCATCCCCGCTCCTCTTGGTTACGAAATCTACTCACCAAAATCAGTCTGAGACCACAAAGCACCACAAATGTCCTGCTCATTTACTGCCAGCACATCAGCTCCAGCACTCCAGACTCTGACATACCCCTCCTCATCGACCCACTCCTGAAGCCGAACCCCAAATTCCTGCTTCTAGGCAACTTCAATCTCGGATTCATGGACCCCACTGATAACTTGGCTTCTGCCCTCTCCACAACCATCCAAGAGATGAATTTTATGCAAGCCATCCATGCCCCCCAGCCACATCATTGGCCGGGCGCTCGGCTGAATCCTATCCCTCAACACCCCCACCCAAATCCTAGCCATCAACCCCATACCCTGGACAGACCACTCTCTGATTCTATTCGCCCTAGACTTCAATGTCACCACCAAAAATCTGCCCTCCAGCAGCCAACCTTTCACAGCTAGACACACAAAAAACTCCCAAAGGAACTGCTAGAGCCAACCATCCTGGCCTCCCTCGTGGCATGTCTTGACAACAACCACCCGGCGGCCATCCTTTCAGGATATAACTCTGTCCTGAGTTACACCCTGGACCTCCACGCCCAACTTAAAATGACCACTAGGAAAAAAGACCACACCACAACTGGTTCACCAAAGAATTAGCTACACTCCTCAAAGTCAAGCACTCTAAAGAACACATGTGGCGCAAGAACCCCTCTCCCTCCAACAAAGATGCCTTTAGCATTTGCACCGCCTCCTACAAAGTGGCTATCATCAACACCAAAGCTAGCATCTACAACACCTGCATTACGGAAGCATGTTCCAACACTAAAGAGTTGTTCAAAATACTCAGAGAATTGGAATCTCCCTTCCGTCTCAACCTTTCCCAAGGACAAAGCCTGGTGCTCCCTGGTGCAATCCACTTTAGCCAACAAAATAAAGAACCTCAGAGAAAAAAACATTCTCAAGAAATCACAGATCCCTCAAGTCAAATCTGACCCACCCACCCCTTCCCTCACCCAACACTCCTCCCTTACAATTCACCCCAGCAGAAACTCATGCCATCATCCAGTGCCTCAAAGCATCCAACTGCACTGGCCTGCCCCGCCCACATCAAGCTCTGATTGGGCAGCAGGCCCGTACTTCCTGCAGCCTGGGACCTAGTCCCCTTGATCCACGCAACCTCCTTACCTCCACCAAGGTGGAGGTAAGGCTGGTCTGAATCTCGTGCGCCCACCGGCATGCTATTGTAGAATTTATTTCTTTTCACTGTTAAGGCAATGCGCTTTTCAGCACACTCTCTCCCTTCCCATACCCTCTCCCACTTCCTGAATGCCTGCTGCCTCCTCCCGCCCACCATCCCGTTGATAGGCCAACCCCCTTTCCTCCTTTCAGGGCAGCCCTCTGCTCGTGCAGCCCCTGCGGCTAAGGGCCCCTAGGCAAAGGGAGGCTCCCACTGAGGCGGCTCCATTTCGTGTCTGCAGGTGTCAGCAGGGGAAGCCAGTGGCAAGCCGTCAACCAGCAGCGACTAGTAAGGTAGGAGTGGCCTACCTTTTGGATTTGGATAGAGCCACCCTCTACCTTATTACCCTGCCACTTAGCAACCTTACCTACACCAGAATAATACAGTGACTATTAGCCTGTGCCATTCTGAGATCACACTACGGTTATTGGCCGTACTTAAATTGTTTTGTGAAAGCTAGGCTTTTCTCCCACTATACAGGACTCTCAGACCTAGGTGTGTTGTCTCTGGTCTTAAATTACATTGGGAAAGTAGTGCTGTCTTTGGTCTTGCCATCTTAGCAAAGCGTTACACAGCAACCTGTTCTACTATTGCCTGAGCGCTTGTCGTTCTGTTCACTTGTGCACTATTGCCTCGCCTCTCCTTGTCTCGTCTGCTTGCGCCCCCTCCCTATGTTGTTCCCTAGTTTTCTCCCCTCTTCCTCTTCTCTCCCCACCTACTCTATGGTGTTCTCTATCTCTCCCATCTCTTCGAACTGCTTCTCTATCGACTATCCTGCTCTCCTTACTAAATCTGGTAGGAAGAAGTTTAAAAAGGACATCCTGGTCTCCAACCCAGGCCACCCTATCGCTGACACCTATAACAGTGTTTCCTCCAGGCCAACCCTCGCTGACATCCTCTGTCGTTCCCTCGCCAGACCTATGGACTTTCTCATATGGTCTCTGTGCTTTCACCCTTCTCTTCTTCTCCTATTAATGGTGGCACCCAGTGGGAGGCCCTCCTGGCCCCCTTCCACCACTCTAAGGTTATCATTAATGTTTACCTGAATGATACCGTATTGGTCCAAGGCCCTCAGGCCAACCTTCTCCTCTTTGATAGACTCTTCCTGCGCCTCATCGATTTCCTTTCTACTCCTGCTGTCCCCTCTCTTCCCTCCATCGCTTGCTTACGTCCCCCTGCTGTCTCCTCCATGGCTTCCTTGCCCTCTCCTCCTTTCCCTTCTGCCCCCGGTCTGAACACACCTATGGTAATTCACATCGCCTAACCCCCCTGGTGGTTAATTTAAACGGACACAAGTGGTCATCCTGTTTCAGATTTATTTTCGTCCCAACTAATGTATAGGAACCATCTAGCCCCTCCCTTGACTCCCCCATACCTTTTGATTGTGCGGGTGCAACATATCGTGGCCTGAGCGTACCGATGGTAATTTGCATCCCCTGCCTCTATGGGATTAACTCACAATGACACAAGTGGTCATCTGTTTTATATTTTCTCAGGTCCCAACCAATGTATTGGCACCATCTAACTCCTCCATGGACACCCCCATACCTTTTCATTGTGTGCATGCATGATATCATGGCCTTAACACACCTATGGCAATTCGCATACCGTGTTTTTCTGGCGTTTAACTCACACTGACACAGGTGGTCATCCTGTTTTATGTTTACTCTGGTCCCAACCAATGTATCGGCACCATCTAGCCCCTCCCTGGACACCCCCATACCTTTTCATTGTGTGCATGCATGATATCATGGCCTGAACACACCTATGGTAATTCGCATGCCCTGTTTTTCTGGCGTTAACTCACACTGACACAGGTGGTCATCCTGTTTTATGTTTACTCTGGTCCCAACCAATATATTGGCACATCTAACTCCTCCCTGGACACCCCCATACCGTTTCATTGTGGGGGTGCATGATATCATGCCTGAACGCACCTATGGTAATTTGCATCCCATGCCTCCCTGGGGTTAACTCACACTAACACAAGTGGTCATCCTGTTTTATGTTTAATCTGGTCCCAACTGAAGTACAGGTACCATCTAGCCTCTCCCTGGACACCCCATACCTTTTTATTGTGGAGGTGCAAGATATTATGGCCTTAACGCAACTATGGTAAATTTACATACCCTGTTTCTCTGGGGGTGATTTGCAGTAACAAAAGCACTAATCCGCGAATGTATGCCTCCTCGTACCCCCCAACCGATGTATATTCACCATCAAGCCCCTTCCTAGACACCCCAAAATCTTTTGATCAGTGAGGCGCACAGATGGTGGAACCGAGTGCTGAAGTATTTGAGGATGACTTGGATAGGGGTGCACTCTGTGTGGGAGTAGTACCGAGTGGTGAGAGTGGAGCTGCGATTGTACTTGAGATTGAATGGTAATGTACTGGTGGTGCAGGATGTAGAAGAGGTGTAGGGGGAAAAGTAGATGTCGAAGGAGAGCAAAGGGAGTGAGAGGTGAGTGGTGGAGAGAGGGAGTAGTTAGTGGTAGAGAGAGGAAGGTAGAGGCAGGAGTTGTAGAGGGCACGCATAAAGGGGTGGAGACTGTCAAAGGTGAAGGAGGAGAGTGTGAGAGATAAAAGGGCGAGGAGTCTGAGACGATCAGAGGAGGAAAGAGGTGGGAGGAGACAGGAAAAAGACAGTAAGGGGGACAGAATGGAGGGTGTCGGTAGTCAGAGAAAGTGGCAGTGTATGGCGCTAAGAGGTGAGAGAGTAGAAGACAAAATAAGAGAGTAAGGAGGTATAAAATCATGAAATGGGGTGAAAGAGACAGAGTACAGCTGCCCAGTTCTATTTCTGTACACAATACATTTCTGCACCATTTAGCCCTTTCCTGCATCCCCCACCAGGGATGTAACGGTATAACGGTATACCGTTAAAGATACCGTGAACCACTTAATCGAACAATAATAACCGTCACATTGTTTATACCGGTATACCGTTTATACCGTTAAGTGTGCTTTTCAATCTGATTTGTAAAGGCTGCAGTAAGCAAGTGCTGCGCAGTCTTGGTCTTGCACTGTTGGATGTGCCATCTGCAAAGTAGTTTCAGATGGAGCAGTTTTTAATGCCATTCCATAAACCACACGTGCCTGACACAAAATCACTATGTTAGCAATAGGAATAAATACAGTGCCAAGAAGGAAAAAGGTTTATTTTGGGTTGGCGGCTTTGGGGGTATATATTTATAATGGAGAATGTTTGCTAAACGTATGACAATGGGGGATTTCCCTGGCTCTATCATTGAATTTACATATAAGTCACACTGCGAAATTCACTAATCTGTGTGGGTATTCCCTGCTGCCTTACCAAAGGGTAACATGTCCGTGATTACTGAACACCTTTTGGCCCGCAAGTAAACTAAAGGCTGTAACGTACAGAGAGAGTGCGTGCGTGTGTGTGTGTGCGCACACAAGCGTATACTACCATCAGCCTCTATTGATCTGTGGCATGCAGGTTATCAAGATGGCAACATGTTCATTTTACCCAGTAGCCAGTGGGGGAGCTAAAAGCCTAAATGACCACTTACGAAAAGTTATTCAGTTTACTTTGCCAGTCGCAGCAGGGCTCCCCACCCCTCCTCCTCTCCACACGTGTTTGTGTTTGGTGGAAGCAAGGGGTGGCATTTCAGTGGAAAGTATGTTGAAAAGCCCAATTCTGGCCCTGGGTGCCTGATTTTGTTTGTGTTGATAAATCTGACAATTTATGACCTTTTAGAAATATTTGTTAAGATTAGTTAACTCCACCTGCTATACCGCGATAACCATAATATACCGTCATTTGGCAAGAAGGTTATCGTACCGTCGTAAAACTAATACCGTGACACCCCTATCCCCCACTCTTTTTTTTGTATTGTTAGGCTGCAAGCGATCATTGTCCCATACACATCTGTGATAATCTGCATCTTCTGATACAAAAGGGTTAACCACTTATACATCAGGATTGCCTCTTTTCTATGTATCTGATTGGTCTGAACTACGCAGCTACAACTGTACAATCCATAAAATGCTCACATACACATCTATCGAATTCATATGCCAAATTTTGCCCCTATCATACAACCCCATCTGGGATTATTTATATTCTTATCCAGAAAACTCCACCTCCTCTCGATTCCTCCTTAACCAGCACCTCCTTTTCATTTGAAATATTTCTCACTGAAGGCTCTCCATTCATGTTACCGTAGATGTTCCTGAATACCATTTTCCCCGAATAGGAAATCTTCAAAGTTTTTATTCTTCGAATTTGGTAGGGTAAATGGTTAAATTAGAAATGATAGATTAGGGTGGGGTAACAGTATAGGATAACGTACGGGCAGGTGGGGGGGTGCAGGGGGTCTCTACCCGCATAATAAAAATAATTTGAAGAAAAAACAATTCAAAGATTTCTCCATTAGGAGAAATCGATTCAATCACATGCATCCCTCCATTCATACTCCATATACTTTTCTTTATCATATAACATAGCAGTGAATATTTATTGGAATTTCAAGATATGGTTCTGTATCATATAGCACTCCCATAAATTACCCTCACCCTTTTTTATTGTGGAGGTTCAAGATATTATAGCTCCATAGACCCCCATCATGAAATTGCATCCCAGGGCAACTCATAGATGGACGCCAGGTAAACTGGTATTATGTTTGTGTTGCAAGCAATTGTTCTATACCGTGTAGAGATTATTGGATGATGGCATTCCATCATTTTTTTTTCATCAATCACATTGAAATGACCCATTGCTTAGATTAACCTTTTTAATACAAGCATTTTAGATGACGCAGATTGGTAACAATAGACTACCTTTATGAAAAGGAATAACTTGAAAACAGAAACATACATTTTTTAAAATACTGCAATTTTAGTGCAAAAGGAGGCACCAGTTGTAATGGAGACAGCGCCTTAGGGTCTAATGCTGAAAGAGTAGTGGTGGCAGCAGCAGGACTTCAGCCACTTTATACTGAGTATGTAGTGGTAACTCGGCCTGTACAGTAGTAGTTGTTGAGGTATTGGTTGTGGCAACTTGAAGAGTGCATTGTTGAAATGTGGCTGCTTTAGTGATGAGGCCATGAATCTAAGAAGCCTTTGAAGCAATAGGTCTTCTCGAGGATGCTGACCACTAAGGGATGAACCTGCTCAGCCTCTTCTGGCTTGAAATTTCCTAGCACAGTCCTTTCAGTTCTCACTATGCCATCACAAGGTCTGTAGAACTACATGAGAAAGTCCACCCAGTGTTTTAGACCTTTGAGGAACCTGATCCATGGCATCGCCAGCATAGTTTAGATCCTGTGAAGGGCCCCTCTGATTGACTGTGCGCCTCGTTTAGTCCTGGCGCAGGTTACATTGAAATCTGAGCAACTCATAACCCCCCCTTGCTTGCGTGCATGGAGTGATGCCCTAGAGAGTTACCCGAGTCCCACTCAACAAAGACCTGGAGGTAACAGAAGCTGAATAGGTTTGCCTGCAAAAAAGGAAATGCTTACATTTCAGATTTTATGTTTTTACATACATTATTTCCTTTCTCACTTTGGCAATAATCTATTTGTTTTATAGTCCTTACTTTAGAGACCATCACTGTTAACTGAAAAAAGGCCATTACACTTTAAATGCACAGGCATTGCAAATAATTTTCACTGCTTTAAGACAAAACACATGTTGTAAGAGTCTATTTTAATGCTCCTCTGTGGTGAAGTCTGTGAAGCTCACATGAGATGTAATCAGGTCCTTGACAACTTCCTTTGACATCTGTTGCACAGAAATTGTGCCTTGTCACATCTACCGGTCTTTGTTTTTCATCCACACGGTTCCAGAGGAACCATAGTTTGCATGCATCACAAGCAACCTGAAACAAGTTAAATCATATGAACAGAACAATTTCTATTACGTAAGTGTAATTATATTTTGTATGCAAATTCTACTTCCCATTTTTGCTACAAGCAGTCGCTTGTTTCACACAATATCACAATCATAAAGTCAGACATTTAATTGAATATATATCAAATAGTACAGCAGATGGGGGGGCGCTGTTGAGCAGCCTGCAAGATGGCTGCCTAGCTCTCTTGCTCCGTGGCCTGTCTGCTTCTATCCGCCTAAATCAGCGGTTCCCTGCTTCATCCGAGGCTGTGGCCGGGCTCATTGTGTAGCTTATTGACTCTGCGACATACTGGTCCTTGTCCGTGCGAAAATCGAAGCTCTGGAACTGATCTGCTCCCATGGAGGGCGCCTGACGACTGAGGCCTTCGGGGCCGCGTTCTCCAGCTGCGGCGCTGACCCCCTGTGTCCTGTGAGGGTCTGCTTCCCGACCCGGACTGGCTGCCTGGCTCTTTCGCCTTGCTGTGGGCTCCCGCTGGAGCGGTGGACCTGATTGCCCCTCTGCCTGCCCTGCTTCGGGGTCGGGCCCTTGCGCACCGCTGGGGTGGCGTTTCCTTCCTGGCCCCGCTCTTCCTGAGGCCGGGTGCCTGCGTCCTGCCCACGGGGTCCTCTCTCCGCCTGGCCCTGGGGCGACGGAGGCGGCGGCATCGCTACTGCAACTGGCGGTTTGAGGCATGGCGCCGCGGGGGCTGTTGGAGTGGCCCCCGGCAAAGAAGACAGCGGATACCGGAACACCTTGGCTGATCCGCTCCTGTGCCGGGCGCCTGATCATTGTGGCCTTCGGGGCCGCGTAATCCAGTTGCGGCCCTGACCCCCCTGTGTCCTGCGAGTGTCGGCTCTCCGACCCGGACTACTGCCTGTCTCCTCCGCCCAGCAGCGTGGTGTGCCTCCGCTTGTAGTGGTGCTTCCTGGGGAAATCGCCCGGCTTGGGGCGGGGGGCCAACGCCCGATGGGCGCATTCAATCGTGAAGAATGGGGAGAGTTGAGGATTTCCCAATAGGTCTCTCAGGAGATTTTCAACAGCTTGTTCCATTTTGCCCTTGAGGGCCGACTCCGGGACCCCCACAATGCGGATGTTGTTCCGGCGGGATCTGGACTCTAAGTCGTCGCACTTCGCCTTGACTTGCTTCATATCGCGCACCAGGTCTGAGACCGTGTTTTGGAGCATGTGGACCTCGTCCTCATTGGTCCTGAACCTGGTCTCGGCCTCAAGCAGTCTGGCGCCATGCTGATCCAGTGTGATGCGCAGTGAGGCTACATTAGCGTTGATGTCATCTAATTTTTCGTGGAATGACGCAAAATTCTTTGCCATAGTTTCCATCAGTGTTGTGAGGTCTGGCTGAGGGGAACATGAGGGTGTGTCTGGATCGTCCTGAGGCAAGGCGGCCCACCCTGCTCCTGTCTAGAGAGCGTCTTGGCATATTTGTCCATCGCTCCCGCTTTGTTAGCCCCACGCAGTTTACTGGACATGTTTGGGGACACACTGAGACCCTGGGGGCAGTCCTGTAGGAAGTTAGCACTGGGCCTCCGGGCTCTAGGGGAGGATCAGGAGGGGCCTCAACACCCCCCCCCCCAACCCCGGACCGACCGCTGTAAAGGAGCCGAGGTGCGACCTACACCAGGCGGGTGCGTTTCAGGGCGTTGGTACCCCCGTGCAAGAGCAGACAGCGCGTAAGGCAGTCTCAAGCGGCAGCGTGTACTGGTGGAAATATTGTCGGGCGGGGCGCACCACAGGGGCAGACGGGCCGCAGGCTATCAGTGCTGGGTGCGGAGGGCAGTGCCGTCAAAAGGATTCCGTCGAATGCGGGGCGTTGGCGGGCAGATGCACAGTTTGTGAAAGCTGTCCAGGTGCCTCAGGCCGCACAGCGATAGGGAAAGGGCAGCGATGGAACAGCCAGAAACAGGGCAGCACCTCACGGACCAAAGGGGGTCGCGCAGCCCCACAGGGGTTAAGGACACGTAGTCCCAAGGCAACAAGGTAAGTATGGGGGCAACTATGCCCTGTAAAGTGGAGTTAGCGCAGCCCCTGGGGACATCAGCCTGTAAAGGGACCAGTGCGCAGTAATCCCAGTCCCCCAGCTCCTCACCTGAAGTGCACAAGTCCAGCATGGGATGTGGGGGATAGTAAGAGCAGTATCAGGGCCCAATCCAAGAGTGGCAGCCGGCCCACGAGGCACCAGGAGGGGAGCCAAGTTGTCCCTGAGGAATCCGGACCGGCACAGCCACCGCCACGGGGCCGGGGAACTCGGAGGAGGAGCTGACAGTCGGATCTGGCCCGGTGTACTCGCTGCGGGGGACCGCTCCAGCAGCCCCCGCGGAGTGGTGGAGAGAATCCGCCCGCTGTAGGGGCGAAGCCGACGCCACGGCCGTTCCACCAGGGGGGGGAGGAAGCGCCACTACAAGCGGAGGCACACCACGCTGCTGGGCGGAGGAGACAGGCAGTAGTCCGGGTCGGAGAGCCGACACTCGCAGGACACAGGGGGGTCAGGGCCGCAACTGGATTACGCGGCCCCGAAGGCCACAATGATCAGGCGCCCGGCACAGGAGCGGATCAGCCAAGGTGTTCCGGTATCCGCTGTCTTCTTTGCCGGGGGCCACTCCAACAGCCCCCGCGGCGCCATGCCTCAAACCGCCAGTTGCAGTAGCGATGCCGCCGCCTCTGTTGCCCCAGGGCCAGGCGGAGAGAGGACCCCGTGGGCAGGACGCAGGCACCCGGCCTCAGGGAGAGCGGGGCCAGGAAGGAAACGCCACCCCAGCGGTGCGCAAGGGCCCGACCCCGAAGCAGGGCAGATCCCAGGGGGGATCCCAGCAGCGTGTAGCACTGTTCGTTGAACGTACATTGGCTATCAATGCAACGGCACGTTGATTCGCGCCCAGAGCCACTACTAACTTGCTAACTACAACTGTACCCCCCCTCCCTCACTGCCCCCCTCAACACAGCAGTGTCCAGTAACCCACCCGAAGACCAAGTGCGTGCGTGCCAGCCCCAACAGGGCAACGCTCGCCTGTATGCCCAACTGGGGCGCATCCAGTGATCATAACAAGCCAAACGCGGCATTGCAATTGCAGCAGGGGTCGCTGCTGCCATGAACCCGTCTAAAGTGAGTGATCGGTGCAGTACACCGTAGATCGTACAGCGGTATCACATATTAAGTTTCCAGAAGGCATTACAAGTTAAAACTAGCAATGGATATACAAGATAAAGGATTCACAAAATAGCAAGGAAGTGCAAATGTCAAACATGGCAGTGGCACAGATGGAGGCTCAGACACTGGGGTCAGGGCAGGCCACCTCAACCCTCATCCAATGGCATGTCCACCGGCCCAGGGAGCGGAATGTGGGATTCAATAAATGTTACCGCCTCCTCCGGGACTGTGAAGAAATATAGCTTATTGCGATGGGTGAGCTTCAGCCTTGCGGGGAACAACATGGCGTATTCAACTTTCCTTTCCCTGAGCAGCTTTTTCACACGGTTGAACTGCCTGCGCTCCATCTGAACATTAACAGAGAAGTCGGGAAAGATTCGGATAGTCTGAGACTCCAGTTTCAGTTCACCCCTCTCACGGGCAAGGCGCAGAATATGATCCCTATCCCTGAAGCTGAGAACCTTAGCAATAAATTGGCCTGGGGAAATCGCCCGGCTTGGGGCGGGGGGCCAACGCCCGATGGGCGCATTCAATCGTGAAGAATGGGGAGAGATGAGGATTTCCCAATAGGTCTCTCAGGAGATTTTCAACAGCTTGTTCCATTTTGCCCTTGAGGGCCGACTCCGGGACCCCCACAATGCGGATGTTGTTCCGGCGGGATCTGGACTCTAAGTCGTCGCACTTCACCTTGACTTGCTTCATATCGCGCACCAGGTCTGAGACCGTGTTTTGGAGCATGTGGACCTCGTCCTCATTGGTCCTGAACCTGGTCTCGGCCTCAAGCAGTCTGGCGCCATGCTGATCCAGTGTGGTGCGCAGTGAGGCTACATTAGCGTTGATGTCATCTAATTTTTCGTGGAATGACGCAAAATTCTTTGCCATAGTTTCCATCAGTGTTGTGAGGTCTGGCTGAGGGGAACATGAGGGTGTGTCTGGATCGTCCTGAGGCAAGGCAGCCCCCTCTGCTCCTGTCTAGAGAGCGTCTTGGCATATTTGTCCATCGCTCCCGCTTTGTTAGCCCCACGCAGTTTACTGGACATGTTTGGGGACACACCGAGACCCTGGGGGCAGTCCTGTAGGAAGTTAGCACTGGGCCTCCGGGCTCTAGGGGAGGGTCAAGAGGGGCCTCAACACCCCCCCCCAACCCCGGACCGACCGCTGTAAAGGAGCCGAGGTGCGACCTACACCAGGCGGGTGCGTTTCAGGGCGTTGGTACCCCCGTGCAAGAGCAGACAGCGCGTAAGGCAGTCTCAAGCGGCAGCGTGTACTGGTGGAAATATTGTCGGGCGGGGCGCACCACAGGGGCAGACGGGCCGCAGGCTATCAGTGCTGGGTGCGGAGGGCAGTGCCGTCAAAAGGATCCCGTCGAATGCGGGACGTTGGCGGGCAGATGCACAGTTTGTGAAAGCTGTCCAGGTGCCTCAGGCCGCACAGCGATAGGGAAAGGGCAGCGATGGAACAGCCAGAAACAGGGCAGCACCTCACGGACCAAAGGGGGTCGCGCAGCCCCACAGGGGTTAAGGACACGTAGTCCCAAGGCAACAAGGTAAGTATGGGGGCAACTATGCCCTGTAAAGTGGAGTTAGCGCAGCCCCTGGGGACATCAGCCTGTAAAGGGACCAGTGCGCAGTAATCCCAGTCCCCCAGCTCCTCATCTGAAGTGCACAAGTCCAGCATGGGATGTGGGGGATAGTAAGAGCAGTATCAGGGCCCAATCCAAGAGTGGCAGCCGGCCCACGAGGCACCAGGAGGGGAGCCAAGTTGTCCCTGAGGAATCCGGACCGGCACAGCCACCGCCACGGGGCCGGGGAACTTGGAGGAGGAGCTGACAGTCGGATCTGGCCCGGTGTACTCGCTGCGGGGGACCGCTCCAGCAGCCCCCGCGGAGTGGTGGAGAGAATCCGCCCGCTGTAGGGGCGAAGCCGACGACTTAGAGTCCAGATCCCGCCGGAACAACATCCGCATTGTGGGGGTCCCGGAGTCGGCCCTCAAGGGCAAAATGGAACAAGCTGTTGAAAATCTCCTGAGAGACCTATTGGGAAATCCTCAACT
This sequence comes from Ambystoma mexicanum, assembly GCF_040938575.1. Classification (NCBI taxonomy): domain Eukaryota; kingdom Metazoa; phylum Chordata; class Amphibia; order Caudata; family Ambystomatidae; genus Ambystoma; species Ambystoma mexicanum. The sequence goes on along the minus strand of NC_090926.1, from coordinate 1,036,657,438 downwards.
CTCCCCATTCTTCACGATTGAATGCGCCCATCGGGCGTTGGCCCCCCGCCCCAAGCCGGGCGATTTCCCCAGGCCAATTTATTGCTAAGGTTCTCAGCTTCAGGGATAGGGATCATATTCTGCGCCTTGCCCGTGAGAGGGGTGAACTGAAACTGGAGTCTCAGACTATCCGAATCTTTCCCGACTTCTCTGTTAATGTTCAGATGGAGCGCAGGCAGTTCAACCGTGTGAAAAAGCTGCTCAGGGAAAGGAAAGTTGAATACGCCATGTTGTTCCCCGCAAGGCTGAAGCTCACCCATCGCAATAAGCTATATTTCTTCACAGTCCCGGAGGAGGCGGTAACATTTATTGAATCCCGCATTCCGCTCCCTGGGCCGGTGGACATGCCATTGGATGAGGGTTGAGGTGGCCTGCCCTGACCCCAGTGTCTGAGCCTCCATCTGTGCCACTGCCATGTTTGACATTTGCACTTCCTTGCTATTTTGTGAATCCTTTATCTTGTATATCCATTGCTAGTTTTAACTTGTAATGCCTTCTGGAAACTTAATATGTGATACCGCTGTACGATCTACGGTGTACTGCACCGATCACTCACTTTAGACGGGTTCATGGCAGCAGCGACCCCTGCTGCAATTGCAATGCCGCGTTTGGCTTGTTATGATCACTGGATGCGCCCCAGTTGGGCATACAGGCGAGCGTTGCCCTGTTGGGGCTGGCACGCACGCACTTGGTCTTCGGGTGGGTTACTGCTGTGTTGAGGGGGGCAGTGAGGGAGGGGGGGTACAGTTGTGGGATGTTATAACAAAACTGGCAAGTTAGTAGTGGCTTTGGGCGTGAATCAACGTGCCGTTGCATTGATAGCCAATGTACGTTCAACGAACAGTGCTACACGCTGCTGGGATCCCCCCTGAGAACTACAGAATGGCTATTACGTTAATGTCTTGGAACATCAGAGGGCTCACCAACTTCACAAAGGCCCGCAGGATCACTGCTTACGTCCAGAGGCACGGGGTCAAAATACTCCTCTTGCAAGAAACCCATGCCCTCGCACACCTCTCGTCCTCTCTCGCTCCGGCATGGGCGCCCAACAAATATTATACGGTCTACTCCTCCCAGTTCAGGGGTGTCCTCACCTTAATTCACAAGTCTGTGGAATTCTCTCTGCGTACCAGCCATATAGATGGAGAGGGTAGGTATGTAATCCTCCACTGTCTGCTCGCCAACACAGAGTGCCTTCTGGTTAACATGTACGCCCCGAGCATAGATGCACCTGATTTTTTTGATCATATCGATGACATGCTCCAAAGAAATGTTGGGATCCCGATTATCTGGGGGTGGGGGACATGAACCTCATACTAGACTCTGAGTTGGACAGATCAGGAGCTGCACCCAGAATGATGTCCAGGGCCGCCCGCTGCCTCCACGCCACATGGTCCCTACTGGTCTGGTCGATGCCTGGAGAGCGCTCCACCCGCTGCCTAAAGAGTTCACATTCTACTCTTCTGTGCATGACAGCCATTCCAGGATTGACCTTTTCCTTCTTTCAGCTGGGCTCATTGGCAAAACTCTCGATGCACAGATACTGCCGCGCACCCTCTCTGACTACTCCCCGGTCACGTTGGATATAGCTCTGCAGCCTCCTTTCCCCTGTCACTCCAATTGGCGCTTTAAGTCGGAGGCATTACATGACATTGTCTTTAAGGCCGACATCCTTGCAGATATCGCCTCGTTTTTTGATAACAACAAACGCCACGACATAACAGATGGGATTAGATGGGAGGCATTCAAGGTTTTCATCAGGGGCATGTGTATCTCCAGGGAGGCTGGGGTCCTGCAAGGCATTAGAAACTCCTTACGTTGCTCCGAGTCCAGACTTAAGGGACTGGAGCGCGAGTACGCTTCTGCCCCTTCCCCACCCAAGTTAGCACAAATACGAACTGAACTGGACAGATTTGAATCCCTTGCCCTCAGCGAGATAAGATACTTTGCCCGACCCGTTGCGGCTCCGAAGTATGGCGAGGGAGAGAGGCCTGGTCGCACCCTTCCCCGTCTGGCCCGGAACGAGGGGATAGAGCCCGGATAGACAGTATTATCGACAAGGGCGGAGTCCGGCATTGGTCAGACCAACCCATTCTTGAGACCTTCGCAGATTTCTATGAAACCCTCTACGCACAACAGAGCGAGCACAGCCACAGGATCTGGACATGCTCCTTGACCGCATCCCTATGTCCCTAATATCCAGTGCCACTAAAGAGCAATTAGACACACCCTGCACCCTAGATGAAATCACAGCGGTCATCTCCTCCCTCCCTAAGGGAAAAGCTCCCGGTCCAGACGGCCTAACTGCCGAATTCTATCAAGAGCATGTTGCCCTACTGGCTCCTCGCCTGTACGAGGTGTGGGATGAGTTGCTACGCCTCACTACCCTCCCCCAGTTCCTGAGTGAGGCTGTCATCACTGTGCTCCCCAAGCCCGGTAAGCCTCTCGACGAATGCGGCTCCTACAGACCTCTGTCTCTCATGAACACCGACACCAAAATATTCGCCAAGATCATAGCAAATAGGTTCCTCCCCATCATGAAATATTTGATCCACCCGGATCAAAGTGGTTTTGTCCCCGCCCGCTCCACTGCTTTAAACATTCGGCGGCTGTTCAACGTCATTTCTAGGATTGACCCCAATGCCAACGCGGTTGCTGTGACACTAGATGCCCAGAAGGCGTTTCACATGGTTTCATGGCAATACCTGTGGGCAGTGCTTGAGAAGATGGGAATCGGCCCGTGCATGCTGTCCTACATTAAGCTGCTGTATACCAACCCCGTGGCCAAAGTCCTGGTTAACTCTCATCTGTCAGCTTCATTCACCCTCCACAGAGGGACACGTCAGGGATGCCCTTTCTCTCCCCTGCTGTTCGCGATGGTTATTGAGCCCATGGCGGATAGCGTAAGGGACAATCATACACGCAAGGGATACGACTACGGGATACCCCCGAGATTATATCACTCTATGCGGACGATGTACTTCTGTACATCAGGGACCCTTCGGTCCATCTTGACCCGATCATTCGTGAAATAATCAAAATTGGTACATTCTCGGGCTTCACCATAAACTATTCCAAGTCAGAAATCTTCCCCCTCACGCCCGCAACTCCTCAACCTGCATGCAAATTCCTGCTTAATTGGGCTCCTGGGGCATCAAGTACCTGGGGGTCCCAGGTGACCCTCTCGAAATCCTCTTTACTGGCCGATAACTACGAGGCTACTGCGCAATATGCTGAGGCCAGAATGAAGAGATGGTGTAACCTCCCCCTCTCACTATCAGGGAGACTATCGCTAATCAAAATGGTCATAGTTCCAAAACTCCTCTACATATTTGCTAACGTCCCACTCTGGCCCGGGAAACAATACTTCGCTGACCTGCATGCGGGGTGCGCCCGCTTTCTATGGCATTCTGGTGCCGTGCGCAGGTAGTGGCAGCATATGACACTACCCTATGAGAAAGGGGGCTTCAATGCACCGGATCTTGCCCTGTACTGGATAGCTGCACAAGCTCAGCACGCTATACACTGGTACCGACACCAGGGTCCTCCCCCGCATGTTAAGCTTGAGATCCTCGCGACGGGAGAGGTAAACGTTATGTCCCTGATCCTTTTCCACTCGTATCACTCAGATGCCCCAGCAGACCCAGTGGCCGCCACTATCAGGGTGTGGAGACAGGGTTTGCTGCCCCACTCTGACAACCGCCCGTACTACAAATGGCTACCCTTGTGGTCATTCCCGGGCCTGGCTCCCACACAGGATAAGCTCCTTATGCGTCATTGGCTAGACCTGGGATATCATTAATTCTCCGACTTATTCCCTGATGGGAAATTCATCACCCCGCAGACGTGGAGGCCGGGGCACTCCAAGTCCCCACATGAGCTGCTGCAATACTTTAGACTCAGAGCGGCAGTCCAAGACATGTGGCCTTCGTATCCGGACGAATCCCCCGAGATCTGCTACATTGCTAATTCCGCAGGGGGCAGGGGCATAGTGTCCGCCCTGTATAAAATGTTGATGGCACGGGCTGTAGAACCTCCCCACACGATCCGGGATGCTTGGAGCCGGGAGCTGGGGATGGACATCACTGATGGTATGTGGGCAAAAATGTGCATACACACACGTAGGGTTTACCTCAACTCTAGATTTAGACGTGTACAATACAAGCTACTTAATCGCCTGTACTACACTCCTCACGTGGTTGGGAAATTTGCACGGGATCTCCCCCACCCCTGCCAGAGATGCAGATCCATTGATGCGGATCACGCCCACATGTTCTGGTCTTGCGGGGTACTGGCTCCGTTCTGGGAGGTAGTGCTTGAGGCCCTTTCTGAGATGGTGGGGTTCCGGATCGTCCCTGACCCCCTGGCTCTATTGTTCGGGCTGTGGGAGGGGACCGAGGCAAGACGTGTCGCTAAATTCCTGAACGTGGGGGCGATAGTGGCTAAGAAATGCATTCTGCAGTGTTGGAAGCGACGTTCCCCCCCTTCACTAGAGATGTGGTTAAAGGCCCTTACCTGGACACAAATGTGTGAAGAGGACTATATCAACACGCTGCCTGTGAATGCTCACTCCAAAAATGTATGGACAGAGTTCTGTAGCTATCTGAACAGCAGAGCGGACCTAGAACTTCTATCCTCTCCCCCATCACCGGAGCAGGCGACTGAACAAGCTGAATTGTGAAGGTCCTTGTTGTAATGAACCTGTTCCTGTTGTTATGAGCGATTTCTGTAGAGCCTTTGCATTGGTATCCACGCTTTAAACTATGTAATGTTGGCTGTTGATGTAATGTGTAACGTGCCAGTCACTGGTTCTTGCCAATAAAGAAAAGTTTTAAAAATAAATAAATAAATAAATAAATAAATAAATAGTACAGCAGATATGGGTGGTAATCATATACTCTCATTAGATAGTAAGAGAGAAGCCAAGATGTTTATCTAAATGTAGAGCGGGGAGAGAGATTGAAAGAGGGGTTGAGATTGACAAGGGCAAAGTTAAATGGAAGCTGCAATAGTAAAAAGGCAAACTGTACAACTTTGTGCCAGGCAGTTTGGTGAACAAACTGTGAGACTCGCATTCATTCACAAAACTGGGCTCATGGTGACGATCAGATGTTGTAACATACAGGCAGTGAACCTCAACATAGTTATCCACCTGTGGTGCCTTGTTAGGAGTTGGGCAGCCGACAGGATGGGACCACCCGATTCCAGGATGATGGACTGCCATTTAAGGCCCTCTGCCAGCCCAAGTAGTTTCTCACACTTGCACGATCTGAATAGGCCAAGGCCTAGTAAGATCGTTTGGCTTGTCCTCCATCTGTTTTCCTTTCCTTGTCTTGTTGCGCCTAGGAACACTTGTGTACAGGTGCTTTAGAAATGACTTATATTATCATAATTACAGGATTAGGTACACATGAGAGAGCTGTGGTTTGATTGGGCCTCTGCCAATCGGAACTCCAGATCAAATTTCCCGGTCATGTTCTCCCACTTCCGCAGTAGAGGCCACAATTACTGACCTGTGAATAGTATGAAGAAGGGACGGTGAAAAGTGGACCTTAAGTGTGAGAAGAGCAAAAGAGGACTAAAGAAGGAGGGCAACATCAGGGAGGATGATGACTGAGGTGAAGAATGGAAGGAGAACCTGTAGCGAGGGCAAAGCAAGAGGTGGTAGGTGGCGCTAAGTGGGTCTTCATTTGAATAGGACCAGGCTAGCGGGGTAGAACCTGTACATTACCTGGTTGACCAGGGGCCGAGAGCTGGTGAAGCCCAAGCCACCACATTCTGTGACAATTCATGGGAATTCTTCACTTCTCCCCAGAGGGGAGCTCTTCCCTGTGAGGCTAGGGAGGGAAGCCCGCTACGCAACATTCCCCCTAGGGGTGGCAGTATGCTGAACTTCACAGGGACAGACTCCTGTCTTGGGAATAGGGACGCCCATGAAGGAACTTCCTAGTCCTCTTTTCTATGAGATCCTGAGAACCTTAGTGTACCAAGAAGTCCAACCTGAACACATTACTGTTTGCTATTGTAATACCTCTTCTTTTACTCAACCAAGTCCTAAATCTACTCGGACGAGGAAGAGTAAAAGAGGCATACAGCATGGCAATAGCTTGAAACCCAATAGTACTGAGAAGAAGAAAAGTGAAGGAGTAATAACAACTGCACCTTTTAATAGAGATAGACAGTACTGGGAAAAGTTGGCCCCAAGGAGGCATAAAGAATACCTATTGGAAACAAAGGAAGGACTCTTGATCCGCCGCTGGGGAGGATCCAGCTACTGATGATAAAAACCAACAAAGTAATATCTGAGGAGAGAAGCTGGCATCAAGCCAGCACATCCCGGGAAGTTCAAACTTGGGAAAGAGAGACAGGCCTACAGAGAAGTTAGTCATTAGTCGAAGGGACGACCTGGAACGATTGAAGAAGCAACCCGCGAGGACCGACTCACTTGAACAGTGGGGAAACCAAGGCAGTGTGTGATCTCTAGGAGGTGGACTTTGTGGTCCGCAAACACCGGAACCGTTAAGTCGAGGGCTTCATGGAGCCGGGTTGAGAAAGAAGAAGCTGGAAACGAAGACGTCGGGAATCTTTTCCAAAGCAGGGTCAACCCGCAGTCTCGGGTTGAAGTGGCGACCTGCACCCCCCAAGATACAGGTGGTGGGAGCCCTGGCAGAGGTATGTGGACTAAGAAAAGCCAAGAGGGCAACGGGAGTAATCTCCCTCGTCACAGTGATTGTAAGAACTGTAAGAAAACCACTACAGGAGTAATCTCACTTGTAGCAGTGATCATGAAAAGCCAAGAGGGGCATGGGAGTGGTCGCTCTCATCGCAGTGGTTGTAAAGTTTATGAAATAAAAGCCCCACCATGGGGGAAAGAGTCAAGTTGGACACTAAGGAGAAATAATCCTTAGACACTTGATAAAGGCGCAAGAAAGCCCCCTTGAGGAACTGCATGGGCTAATCGGTACTATTGCAAGAGACTGTAAGATCAGTCACTAAGGCCGAGTAAGCTGGGCCAGGAGAAGGGAGTCATCCTCCTGGGCCCCATTTTTATTTTACTGAATCCCTTTTTACCAGTAGTAAGGGTCAAAATAGGATAGTGCTTGGACAGAGGACGGACATTGTTGCGTTGGACAAACCACCCTGACGACAAGCACCCTAGTTAGTTAATTTATTTTATTAATGTGTTATAGTTTATTAATAAACTTTTCACATAATATAAATAATAATTACAATCATCTATTATTCATCAGCATATTACAACTACATTTAAATAAATCTATGATTACACATATCTAGTTAGTTTTGTTAGGTAGGGCAAACCATCTAGTATAGGAAAAGATAGGTCTTTTTCTTATTATTTAAATAAAGGCGGAGTGTATAAGAATGCCACCACTTTGTCCGACTCCTTCTTTTGACAATCCCTGAATCCTACTCTTGAGTGTTTCTAGCCGGGAGCCCCAAATATGGACATGGTGGAATTAGCAAGTCTGCCGAAACTAAACCTACTTGCCCAGGAGTCTGCATCCAACAGCTGATGACAGTCTTGCAATGTTGTCCCAGGCCAGGAGATGTTCACTATGGTCGAGCACAGCTGCTGACTGCAAAGACAAGCTCGGCAAGATTGTTCCCTTGGGTGGGGCTGGGCTGGCTATAATGAAAACGGCATGAAAATCCACCCATGACAGACAGGGAAGGAATTAACAGTCATTTTATACTCACCTGCAACCTGACTGTGAAGGAATTAATGGTCATTTTATACTTGCATGCAACCTGTTTTAGGGCCAGGAGCTCTCAAACTGTAGAGTCAATCTAGCAACTGTGAGTGACGCTTTGTTTTGGACTGGCATTTTTTGTAATGTATATATTTATAACGCGCCGAAAGCCCAGCAGCATTATGGCGCAGGCGGACATTTTATTGGCTTTAGTTGAAGTTTGCTAAGGAAACCGGATGAAAAACGTGCATAGAACATAGAACATGGATATGCATATGCTGCATATGTCATTTCTTCTGTCCTCATCACCTTGCTGGAACCATATCCACCCTGGTGCTCATGTTTTGTTCCACAATAGTGGTATTTGTGTACAGTAAACCTTGTTTTGCAACATTTGGCTTGTGTCTCGAATCCTCTGGAGGATTCCCATCTCGCTCATTGTGTGTATTTTGTTTTCAGAAAAGATGGGGATAAAAGAGGTTTTTAATTTACTAACAAGTTGTCAGGGTATGTATGCACCTCGTTAATATAGATTGTGACTATGATTACTATGCCTTGTAGCAATTAATTGCACCACTAACAGACAGCAAATTTTTCCAAGGAAAAGTTAGGAACAAGAGCACAAAAATAACAATTTCCCATTTTAAACGTCCTTCACTTCCTACTTCCACATTTGATGTCCTCTCCCCACATATGTGCCTCAAGCAGGGCCATCTTGAGCACATTTGAGACCCTGGGCATGGACATCTTTGGGGCACCCTTCCACCAAACCAAAGGAATTAAGTATATTAAGAATATCTGGTCGCACCCTTCGCCCCTACCCCACTTGTCGTGATCACAACCTATAGGTTGATATGCTGCTTCGCAAAAGTAAGCAGGTTTACTCTTAAGTCCCCTTTCCCTCTTCATTCTTGCTGTAATTAGAATGATAAACAAGTAGCATTTGAAGGCCAACATTAGCAGTCTACGAAGGGGTTACTTCTGTTCTAGTATAGATAAAGGACACTTGTTATCAATAGCATCCAGGAAGGTATGCAGCCTATACTATTAATGCATGAATGTGTGTAAAAGGTGCATGTAACACAGAATAGACAGAGCCCTCGCGGTAGCTGCCTCACAGAATGCAAAAGTGCTCAAGCATGTATACAAGAGATCAAGTGGAAGGAAGGAGAAAGCTACGCATGCCATAGCATGGATAGTGGATGCAGATTAGAAGCTACCAGGAAGGTGTCTGTATTCAGACCAACTGGGATTTGAAGTGGGACATGGTGTTCAAATAGTGCTGCCATTAGAGATCAAAGGAACAAGTACCTGTGGTGTGCTATATATAAATGTTCACTGTTATAGTGAAAGCAACACTGTAGCCAGTGAAACCATGGGTAAGTCTTTTATGAAGCTCATACCATGAGAAGGATATTACTCTGAAGGGCTGACAATTTTGAAAGGTTTAGGATCTGGCAATTTTCAGAGGTTGGGCAATACAAGATTAAATGAGGTGCCCAGTACCACACCTTGGTTAAGGGGTGAATCTGACATTTCTGCCAACTCTGCAATTTCTGCATTTAAACACTTTTCTTTTCCAGTTCTTACCATAAACTAAAATAATCTCATTTTATAAAACTGGCTTGGAAAGTACACAAATCACATTACAAAACATGACTATGCTTTCAAACAAAATGTTATATAAGGGTATTATGCACACTGGTAATGATTCTAGCTTTATTCTCTACATCAAGGGAGGTATAAAAGTACCAGCATACCAATTGATGTGTTTTAATCTGGCATTGTCTTTCGTATTTTAAAGCTTTAAATATTTCCAAAACACTGTTGTGTGAAATAGTCATTTATAAACGTGCAGAAAAACCTTTGACGTTTACAAAAAAGCAAACTGTTTTATGAGTCAAATGAGCAGACCTTAAAATATGCTTGCCTGAGGCCTACAACATCGGGTCCGCTCTCTTCTGTCTACCGCCCCTTCCACTCAAATGGCCTTTATAAGAAAAAAGATCAAGTAGTGGGCTAAATGATGCCACCAGCATGCGAGAAGGCAAACCTCACCGAAGACAGCACAGTAATGCAAGAGATATTAGATCATTTGACAGGATCACTGTAATATCTGCTGGCAAATCCAGGATGCAATCGTGAAAGCTTTGGTTCCACAGTCTTGAATTTGGATACTTATTCACCTCTTGGACTAATGATTTATGCACATTGTTGACGGTGATTACCTAAGTTTTACAACACCCCATCTGAACAAGCCAATTTCTAGACCTTTGCCATATGGATGACATGTTAGTTTGTATAGAAACGCTTATCTGATGCAGGTACATTGCTGATAATAGCACCTTTTTGTGCTGTAAAACCAAGTAAATATGAAGGCAGGTTTATAAACTTCAGTTATAGGAAAGGCTCGGAATGTGCTTTTCTAATCCTGCATATAAACACATCCCACTGCAATTAGTGCTTAACACACTGAGCTCATTCCTTAACCATCAATATGCATTTCAGCTTTGGCTATTGCACATGATCAACATAATTCCAACAGGAAGGAAAGAATGCTACATGAGTTGTGCAGTAGTGAGTGCACAGATAGTGTATACCGCAGTGAACACAGACAGCATTACATGAGGAATTGATCAAGGCAGAACATCCGATGGGCAATAGGTTTAGAGCCTCAGCAGCATGCCATCAAATATCATGACAAGTGCTGGTTAAGTCTGGTGACAAATGGAATCTTACTTTAGATCAGGCAGCATTGTGGGGTCTCCTTCCAAGTTGGGGGCCTGGGGCAAGTGCCGATTTTGCCCTCCCATAAAACGTCTCTGGGCACAAGTCTTGTGTGTTATGCATGGCATGACATTATATTTTAACAATGTATGTATGATGGTGGATAAACTAAACCGGGCATGGCATAAGATATAATAAAAATGTCTCGCTTTAGGGACTTTTGCATGTTTTTACATGACCCCCTTCCAACAGCTTTCTAGGAAGTCCTTACTCTCATTACATCGATTGGTCAATGTCTTGCAAAGCAAATGAAAGCAATGGAATGACCTATGCCGGCCTCGCCTCCATACGGATACAACACATTTGGTACATCAGGCAAACCCTCCCCATGAGAGCCACAATAAGAGTTAATAGCACGTAATGGGTTAGTCATCTGTATTAAGTGGGATACAGACAAGGTGTTGGGCCAACAGAACACATGGCACATAAGTCAAGAGTTAAGGGTATTTATTTTAGGTGTCCGGATGGGTATAGGATACATGGGTATTGGTACTGAAGTTATCAGTCGATCAGGTTCGTCTTACAGCCTAGTATTGAGGGTATGCTTCCCTACTTTATATGATTGTGCACAGAATCACCCACTTCAGAAGAATAATCCCATACCTACGTACCATTATTAGAGGAGTTGACCAACATGGGTACCTTATACCTGCCCCTTAGGGGCCCTAGAACACAGTGATGGGTGGGGAGGGGAAACGCAACAGGGTCTCGGGGGGAGCCCTGCAGTAGATGGCGAGGCCTCAGTATGCAACTCGCAAGAGGATCGCTCACTTTGTGCAAACTTTTCACGGTCTCCAGCTGGCATCAGTGAGCTGCAGCCCTTCTGGAATTTGCATGACAAAGTCCCAAACGGGGTCTCAGAATGTAGAACCAGTAAAAGGGTCTTGGAAAACAAGCATTACAAGATGCTTGTGAAGGTCAAATAGATGGTGCAGCTGGGGCAATGATGCCAGGGTCCGAGCTACTGCCGTGGAAAACAATTGAAAAGAAATGGACTAAGAACACCCCAAAAGAAATGTGATCACATCACTTAATGAATGAATAGCACCTTAGCAAGAAATGTCTGTTCCAGCAGAGATAAGTGACTGAGGTATGAAATACAGTGGGTGCACGCTGAGGCTGGTTCCAGACCTTGCAAGGGCCAAGCCACACCTGCTTACATGGCTCTAGTCACTTCTTTTGGTTTGCAAAAAATGCTCCCATCTCTCTGCAGAGAGTACAGATAAAACTGATGAATCCAATGGAGTCCTCACGGAATTCCCGACGGTGACCTCCTCCAATGTTGCCTCGGGACGGCGGTCGTTACCTGATCCTGACCCTGGGGTGGCTTCATGAGGGAGGATCACACGAGAGGAGACCACTACTAGGGAGAAGTCATGATTTGATTGGACAAGACATAGTATCTCCGCCTTTCCCATGGGGAAGATTCTTTAATACCCAGGGCCTTTTTCTACAAGGAAGACCCTTCTAATACCCAAGAACTTAATGCCCTATTGTCAGCTCTTCTTCCCTCTTTTAGAAGAAGTAAAGAAACCTGTTTAATAAATATCTTCAAATGAAAATATAACAACTTTGTGTCCGGGTTTCATTTCTGACCCCTCACATAAAACAGGATTCTGAAGAAAGGAGGACAGTCGTACAGCTTACACTTACTTTGAAAATGCTCTCAGTACTGCAGCATTATTCAAATACTCACCGGCTTTACTTACTATTTGAAATACCCTCAAATATCTAATAATAGCTAGTGACATAACCTCTTGGCACACCCAAATGACATAAATTCATGTTTCCATATATCATGCAAATGTACCAAATCTTTTGTTGCCTAATCTGTCACACAATGTTTTATTAGGCTCTTAATCTATGACACGCCGGGCAACGATCTAGTGGCTTCCCAGTTATGTGCAGTAAAAACCGGTTTTGTTGACATTACGATTAATACCCAAAATGGAAGTTTAAAGAAAATGTACTCTATTTTTAAACAATCCATTCCTGTCCACAAGTACTTGGTAAGCCCATAACACACCATAACCAGGATCTTGTTTTTGGCCACATTTTTCACAACACATACAATACACACTTAAAGCTTGAGGTACATCAGATTCCATTATACCGAAATCTGTTATAGGATACAAAGTCATGAACATAATATTTGCCAATATGTTCTCTAACTCTGTGTCTCTTGCAGTCTTACATATCAATAAATCAGTCTATTTTTTTTGTTTTTTAAATTTCTTCTGCCTCTGTTAAGTCATGCATATTCGGTCAGTGTGGCAGTGTAAAAATGTGACTTCCGGGGTCTTCTTGAGCTTCTTACATATACTTTTATTACAGGTTACATTAAGCTACATAAAAGTACAACCACTGAGTCCCATCACCCAGGCTCTACGCTGCGTATTGCCAGTGCCACCATCACGAACAGTAACAGAATTCCTGTGCCTTTACCTGGAGACCTCGAAACCTGCATTAATTGGAGCCCTGTACACAGACCGGCACTGCGAGTCGCTTCTCGACTCTTGCCGCCGCCAGCCGTGCCACACGCTTCCTGGAGGAGGCGGAACCACGCACGGCACGTGATCTATCACGTGACTTCGGGAACAGCCAAAAGACACAGGCTACCACCCTTGCGGCGTTAAGCCCGACGGTGTCAAGGGCGCAGACTGTTTTGCGGCTGTTTGGCGCGAGGGCGCATATGGCTCTATAAAGGACTACTCATTATATTTACATCGGAAGTCAAACAGAGCCTGTACTATCCAACAACAGGTGAAGTGGAACTGAGGTAAGGGGCCTCACCATACTTGTATAGTATTGTACTTTAGATTGGTTACCGCGTGAGACTGCGGGATATTATTTCCTTTGATCACGCTGGTTTTGCCCATTAAGACTTGGGATATACTTACCTCCCTGAGCTACGTAAGGGGTTCATTGATAGGTCATCGCGATATACACATCCCAGGTTGCAAGCATTTCTGACACAGAAAGTGTCCATCCCATTCAGGTTTCAAACTACTGTATACACATCATTTAGCACTTTTTTTTTTTTTTTGGCTTCCGGTGCACACATTATAGAGTGTTCTGTAACCTAAAAAGAGTTGAATGAAACTTCGTAGCACAAAAGAAATGGAAGGAGCAGGGGATGGATCATATCTAAGTAAAAATCATGAAGTAAGTATATCAACTGCGCAACACGCTCAGGAGAATGTAAATCCAAATACCCCGCAGCAAATCCAAGTACTGGTACATGCTGAAGAAACTCATAGCACCCCAGTAAAAAGCACCATGGAGAAAAACCCAAATACTGCAATAGTGAATAACTAGAAGTGGGGCTTGAAATATACCATCACAACAAAAAGGATACAAAGTAAAATAGAAAATCATTTTGGGAGAAAATGACACAAAAGTCAGTGACATCGAAGGAGAATCACTCATCCTCTGGGAAGACCCTAGGCACTCCCAAACTCCGGCTTCTAGCACAGAAATACATCTCACATTAACAAATCTGGAAAAAGAAGCCCCCATTCAATTTGAGGAGGATAATGTGACTCCTCCATCGCCACAAAACCTACAACCAACAAAAAATGTTACACAATTTTTTCAGGAACAAAGTGAAACAGATCTCAAAGATGATGAGAAGACAAAAACAAAGTTAAATACAGACACATTGAAAGCTTTGAACTTCGTTCTCAACTCTTTGGTTTCAGTCTTCGAGATGTTAAAAGGAGAGGTTCAATCGCAAAACGGGACATTGTTAGAAATGACATGGCAAATGCTATTAACACAAAACTGAGCACTCCAATTCAGGCTTTAAACCTTGAGATTGTAAAACAAGGACTTGACATTTCCTCCATCCAGCAATCTTTGAAGGAAAAAAATGAAATCGGAAACCTTAATAACAGATTGTTGCAAGAGGTTCTCTCAACTCTGAAAGGACACCCGTCCCAGCCCAAGCAGAGAAAACCCCAGAAAAAAATCGGGAGTATTCACTTGATGACACACCGCTTTCAGACTCAATAATGGAAGAATTTCTAAGACTTGCTACCGTAATGGAGGAAGATGCAGATATTGGAAAAAACATACAAAAAACAGAATGTGATAAACGAAAAAACATACAAACTGGTGAATCCCAAGAATGGCAAGAACAAGGGGAACAAACATCAAGAGGTAGAAGAAAAAGAAGGAACCGTCTTGCAAAGAGAGAGAGATCCAAATCTATACACCTTAAAGGGAAAAAAAAACAAGACAAAGGGCTGAAATGTAACAAAACCGATAAAGAGAATGGAAAAATACATTACAAAATACAGCCAAATGGGTACAGTGAGGAACAAGTGAGTATTCCGGGTGACGTTAAAGTACCGCAAAATCGCATAAAAAGAAATAAATCTGTTGCAGGAAAGGGAAACCAGAGGCATAAAACTGCTATGCCTAAGAAGATCAAAATAATGGAAGGGAACAAATTGGATGATAGAGCTTTGGTAACAAAAGCAAGCATCGGTTTGCAAACAGAGGAGGAGACAGAGCAAAAGGATAATCCAAAAAAGAAAAATAAAGAGGCAGATAAGGATCTGAAAGGGCAGCCAAATTCAGAGAAACTATCAGCAAAAAACAATTTAAATGCTCAATTCCAAAAGGAGCCCATAGCAAAAACAGTAAAATGGGCCCCTATCTTTTTTAAAAAAAACCTCCAGCTCAAAAAAAATAAATCCAATGGGAAAGCCATCGCTCTAAGCCAACATGAGCAGGAAAATCGCCCCGATCTTCCTATTAAAGAAACGGGTGGCTGCCAAAGACCCAAGCCTAACTCTCTCCAATCCAACTGTCTTAGCAAATATGGTGGGGAAAAACATATCCAAAACAAGTGATAACAAAATTCAAAATGGAGAAGGGAAATTTGCGAGACTTGACATCCCTACAAACCGTGAGGAGAACATTGCAGGCATTCAAACCCCTTCTATAGTATCTGATCAGTCAATCCAAAGCATACTAATGGAAAACACCATCCAAAGGGTTTGGTTGAGGTCAAACTATGGGCACCATAAATCTTTGAATCGGGGAGTGATTTTAGGCATAATACATAAAATTAAAAGTCTTCATTCCTTCAAATCCGATGACATTGAGAACGTGAAATTTCCAATGTCAAATGACCCATTTTTGGTAGAACTCATATTGACGTCTGAAAATGCAAAAAATGCTATCCTACAAAACTCAATTGAATTGGAATCCTATGGATTAGAGGTCTCATGCAATGATAGAAAAAAAAAACATCATGAGCGAACACCATAACCCTGTATGCCCAAACAAAGGAAGAACATCCCAAAATGAGGCGACCCTCACAGGGAAGAGAAACTCAGAAAGAGATCCCAAGACAAAAGATAATACTCCCACGCTCCTTCCAGAAATACTGACAGAAGTATTACAGAAGCTGGGATTGGGCACGCAGCGACTTTAGAAGGAAAAATATAAATATCTTTAGTTGGAACACAAGAGGCTCTAGTGTCATCAGAGGTAAAGAAACACGGACATATCTATTCAATCAGGGAGATGCAGTTCTATTGCAAGAAACCTGGCTGGTAAATCCACTAAACATTGAAGGATATACAGTCAACTGTTTATCAGCTGCACAAAAACCATTAGGTCGTCCTTCAGGAAGCTTATTGATAGCATTGAAAAGCCAAGTTTTTAAAAACGTTACAGAAATATGGAAAAATCCCCATGGTATCCAGGCGTGTAGAGCTGAAGTAAACTTACAAGAAACCACTACAACCTGGATCTTTGTAAATATTTATTGGAACCCAGTGACATCGAAACTAAGTTGTTTTTTGGAAGATCTAGCATTACTATTTGAACTATTAAAAACAACCTTAGCATCCAGTAAAATTGTGGTAGCAGGAGACTTCAACTCGAACTGTTTACATCCACAGAAAGGAGACTCAGATCAAAGAACCCACGGAAAAGTGAGCAGGGGAAAAAAGTGGCAGGAATTCATGGAACAATGGGACCTTCACATGGTAGTTGGCACACAGGAGGGTGAACCGTATATAACCTGGCAAAGAGGGAACTCATCCTCTGCGTTAGACTTCATTTTCGTTTCAAAAACCCTGCAGGCTTTGCCTTCCACTCTAACAATAAAACAGGAAATTGGCAGTGACCACAGCAGATTGGAGCTGTTATTTGAAAACATCTTAACAACAGAGGCTGAAAGAGAACTACAGATGTTAGAAGAAAAAAAAGGAAAACTCAGAGTTGTCAAATACAAAGATGGGGGAGACAAATTGAATGGGAAACTTAAAGGGATTCCTGAACATATCTGGAAAATACAATGTAACCCAGACCGATTCACTAATTTTTCATGGGCAACCTTAGCGCCCAAATATTTAGCGGGAGAAACAAAACGGAAACATCTACATGCCTTTGATGAACCTACACAAAGGAGAAAAAGAGAGCATAGAAAAGCTCTGAGAGACATTCAAAAAGCAGGATATTCGTTTGAAAAAATGCAAATCGAGACAAAAAATCAAAAAGCAAATTATAAATCATGGTCAATCTCACATAAAGCTCTTCGGATGCAAACAGACGGTGAGCATATACTAAGAACCCTTAGAGAAAGCAACAGCAAGAACTTCTGGGAAATAATGAACCAATTTGAAGGGGATTACACTCAATCACTATGTAACTTAGTGTCAGAAGATAGCTGGGTGAGATATTTGACAGAGACATATAAGAGCGACAATAACCATGAATTTAGAGGCAAGCCAGAACTCCGTTGGCAACTTAACTTCAATGAAGAGGACATACACGAAATCATAATCAATTCCTCAACATCCAAAGCCTCGGGGCTAAACGGCTTGACCTATCAGGCATTGAAAAGCGAACCTGTGTTGTGGTCAAAGCTTTTATCTGTTCTCTTTGATGAAATACTAAAAAAACGGACTTTCCCAGCATCTTGGAAAACGGCCCTCATAGTACCCTTCTTTAAACATGGGGATCGCCGTGTAGCAATGAATTACAGACCAATAGCATTGCTGGACATTGAAAGCAAAATTTTTATGAAACTTCAACTAAATCACATCTTAAAATGGGTGGAAGACTTCAATATTTTATCACGCTTTCAAACAGGATTCCGTAAAGGCCATTCAACATCTCTTAATGGCCTGATTTTAAACATCTTAAATGAACAAAAAAGAGGGGGGAAAAACAAGTATTGTACGGAGCCTGGATAGACTTGTCCAAAGCCTTCGACCAAATAGAACGAGTTCTACTTTGGGAGAAACTCCGGAAATGGGGAATGCCAGAACCACTATTGTCCATCTTAGTGGAATTATATAGAGAAACCAACTTGAGAGTACGGCTCGAAGCAATGGGACACCTTTCAAGACTGGTTGAAGTTAACAGGGGGGTAAGACAGGGGTGCTTGGGAGCGCCTCTGTTCTTCAACCTGTTCTTAGCAGATATGGGCCTTTTCTTGCAACCGTCTGCTTTGGTAAGTCCAATATTAAATGGGAGAAAAATATGCTGGCTCGCATACGTGGATGATATAGTTCTCCTCGACAGAACATCAATTGGTTTACAACATTTACTCGACAAACTGAATGAGTATGTGGGATTAAACAAATTGACAGTCAACCCGGCTAAATCAAACATCTTGATTTTCAAACATCCGCTATCAAAAACAAAATGCATAAACTGGAATATGGGAGGAGAACGGATAAGAACAGTAGAAACCATAAAATACCTGGGATATAACATTTATGCCCATCCAGCAAATTACAAAGCAGAAAGTGAAATCATGGCTAAAGTAACACAATTCACATCACAAATGATCAAATTAAACTATAAATTTTGTAAGTTTTCTATTCTCCCATTGGTAAAGTTCTACCTCGCCAAAGTGGTCCCAGTCATTCTGTATGGCCTAGAAGCCAAACCCGATCTTTGGTTCATAAAATGGGACAATTTTGCGGGCCGCCTATGGAAAAAAGCTCTGGGTCTCACAAACTGTGCCTCCTCAAAAAGCTTGAGATTTGAGCTAGGTCTAAAATCGTTGAACTGTATGGCAGACTGGAAGCTCATCTCACTGTCTCGAGAAATAACAACAAGCAAAGACTCGACACTGTATGGAGACCTGAGACATGAAACACTGCTAAAGAAATCAACTATCCTCACCTTGTTAGAGGCGAAAACATTGGAAAGACTGAAGACTTTAGATATAAACAAAGAGACTTTTGTCCTAAACCCACTGAAAGTGAAAAGCAGATTAGAACAACGGGATTGTATTGAAACAGTAGAGAGAGTAAGAGAAGAACCAATTCAAAATCTATTTCTGAAGGGAGAAAAGAAACTTGGGTGTCTCTCTTGCTACCTACTAAAATCCCCAAACGGGAAACTGCGCTCAGACTTTCTTAGAATGAGACTGAATCTTGTCCAGTGTGGGGCTGTTCTGGAAAAGCGCAACCAAGGGGACGTGGCAAAAAAACTATGTTCAATCTGTGTCAACCCTGCCAAACAAACATTAAGACATGTTGTAATGGAATGTGAAGGCACATGGCCTCAACGACTAAGACTTTTCAGAGACTTTGTGTGGAGAGAGGAAGATATAATCTCAGACTTCCTTTGGGACAGAATTACCTCAGGAAGCAATGCAGCTTTGACGTTTGCAGCCATTCAGGTGATAATAGAAAGTGGACTGATCATCTAACATAATAAAATAAAGGACAAATGTACTTAAAACATTGATTAAACAGAAAATAGAAAATTGACAGGGTTGGTGGAAAACAATGAAATGTAATGTAATTTGTATGTGCTTTTTGCTAACTATTTTGTATTATTTTTGTAAAGGCTTAAGCCAAAACAAATTAAAAAAAAAAAAAAAAAAAAAGAATTCCTGGCACGAATGTAAGGCGAATCTCAATTCTATAAGCTCACCAACTCCTTAGTGCCTCTTATGACATCATCATAACTCTTCTGTCCTCTGCACCACACGGAGCTCCGCAGCTCCAACTGCCATACCGCACTCCAATAGACACAGGCACTGTTTCCCACGCCTTTTCTAATTGTCAGAAACATCCTCCTTACATGTTGCATTTGCAACGATCTCCCTACTGAACTCTTCTCAACGTGACACACATTACCTCACGTATGTATGTGTCGTTGAACACCTTATCTGTGTTATTCCTCACGGGCTCAGCTTTCCGGAGCTCAACTTCCTTTCCTTATTCCATGCGCTCTGCTTCCACTTTACTTCCACCTTTTTCTATTGCCATTGGCATAAACGTTGGCATCATCTTCTCTCAACTTAACTATTGCGCCGGGCGTTTTTATTATGTCCTCCCATTTACTGTGCCTTTCTTCTCACCCAAAATCTTTCCCTTGGGGTCTGCATAGTCCCTTCTGCTTAACTATGGGTTTCTGACATTCAAATAGGGATTTTCTTCCCATGAATTTAGCTTCACCTTTCAGCTTATGGCCCAGTTTCTCTCTCCAGCCCCTTTTATCACAGCTGTCCCTTTAGTCTTGGGCAGATAATCACTTCTCTCATAGGGCTCCCTTCCTCCCCTTTGCTACCCTGGGTGATGGATCTGCGCTGGAGCTTTCCTTACTTCTCGTCCACAAGCACACTGGACACCATGGGTGATGGGACTTCTGATCTTTGGGGGTAGTGGTTCCTTTTCTTCCTCTGCTGCTCCCCCCCTCAGCAGTCTTTTTCTTCTAGGCGCAGGTTCTTAGTTCCTCGTCGCCAGTGTAAAGATGTGACTTCAGGGGTCTTCTTGAGCTTCTTACATATACTTTTATTACAGGTTACATTAAGCTACATCTCAGGACAACCACTGGGTCCCATCACCCAGGCTCTACTGACAGATTAGAACCTTCTCCAGCATTCACCACCAAACACTCCACATGACATCACAGGTTCTGACATACACAGAGCACTTCATAACAGGCACCAAGACATTCTGCCATTATTAATGCATTTTAAAGCTCACCTCGAAGCAGAAATACCTTTCATAATATCTCTATCCAGTAATTCCACTTTTGAATGTTGTTACTTAATTGCTCTAATTCTGTATTATGCCCATTTTGTCCCATTATACTCTGCTATCTTGCAGGCTAAAGACTAGCTTATGAAGGCACCATGCTACCGAGCGAAAACATCATGTCTAATATGACATGTGAAACTGTAACTGAAGACCTGTTTGTTTGATTTCTTTTTCGCTATCGGGCTTAGTTAATATGAAATATTCTCTCCATTAATTTCAACCTTCGTAACTTGAATACCTGACTCAGTTATTAAAGGCATGGTCCAGTAAAAATGTTTATTGTCCCTACGGGTCGGCCATGTTTTTTTAAGCCTAAGTGGCTCGATTTTAGAAAACTTTCCTATGGACCTTACCCGAGTTTTCGTCCATTAAACGCACGCGAAAACAGGCACCAGGGAGCCGCCATTTTGTGATAATCCTATCACTTGCCGCATCGCTCTGGCTGACCTGCTTCTGCGGCACTAAATCAATTCCCCCGCCCCTGAGCCTGACATTATCAAAACATTCATATTCCCCGCCTCTCTCCATGACGTTACTGTGCTGCGTAGGCAAACGCGCCCAGTCGTCTTCTACGCAACTCCACATAGAACCCAGAAACCAACACAGACCATCTCACAACACAGCGCGCCACAATTCGGAATATGAAACTGTACTTTAAAATCAAACAGCATCATGGTACATTTGGTAAAGTACATTTATTTGACATTAAATGTTTAGAGAATATTCAGCAATTGCCATATGAACTCCGAAAGCCATTTATTTTCTTTTATCTGTATCCGCAATGGTACACAGGGTGTTGCTTTTCGTTAAAAGAAGCACTTTGGAAGCACGGTGAACCGCAAGGCTGTTCCATCAACTAGGCACTAGTCCACCGTAAAGGTTGATATGTTGCTTCTAGCCACTAGTACAGCGTAGGGGCATGTGGGCCCTTGGCGATCGTCCCATAAAATTGTCAGTGTGCTCCAGTTGTTCACACGAAGCTGCAGGTGTCTGACGAAAAAACCATCTGCCGGTGTCTCAAACCGATGACAGTAGCAGAAGGGGAGCAAATACCTGTTATGAAAACAATAAAATTATCATTAGTCTCGCCAGCCGATCTTCATTAATATTACTCATTTTATTTATTACGGCCGATCAGAAACTATTTGCTTGCAAGGATAGTTCAATGGAGTATGTTCGGCTCTAAAATCAATGCGAAAAGTAACGAAATAAATCGAGGCCAACACTCAATGAGAAACGACAGTTAGTCTACATGGGTGTGGAATGATATGATATATGATATGGCATTTGTAACGCGCCTATACACAAGTGTTTCAAGGCGCGACGAGGCAGGGGGGGAACAAGGGCAGACAGACAACGATCCTACTAGGCCAGGTGTCTTTCAGATAGAATACAAGATAACTAATAGGGCCAGCTGGTGGCAAGTGCAAGGTAAATGCCGGGAGAAAGGGCCTAAAGAATACAGAGACAGTCCCGTAGTGCAGGTAGGCAGTGCAGGGAAAAGTGGCTGGGCCAAGGACCGAGATCGATGAGACCAGTGGACCTGCATGCCCATGTGCCCACTACGAACACGTTTTCCTTGCTTTTTCTAGCTCTTCATTTATTCATTTATTCATGCATCCATTCATTAATTCTTCATTCCGGTATAAAAGCGTCTAAAGATTTACTCACATTATATTTGAAATTTCCATTGTGTCTCTGCGTAATGCAGTCTGTAAAACGGACCGTGCTCTTGACAACGATTTTTCGTATACTGAACTAAAATGAAATTCGGTCTAGTTTCTGAATTTTCTGCCTCATTGTCTCTTACGTTATTGCGCACCCCCTTCAAATGAGGTTCTTTCGGCATGGTCCCTGTCTCAAGGTCAAACAATAGATCCTTATACTTCCAGTGCGACTTGTGGGCCTCTTCTGGGCGCGAGCTGAAAATCAAAGCCGCTGTCCTTTGCATTCTTTATTTGCAACATCCCATAGTAAAGGCATCTGTGAGAACTTGAAGTTTAGAATCCCTCTATGTAGTGCGCCTCAATGTGCAAATGCGAACTGGCTTCTCTCCCAAATGCCACGGGCCGCTTGGCGCGTTCTAAGGCCCCCAATTTTGTCCCCGTTGTCTGCGAGCTTTGCAGCCCAAATGGAGACATTTCATTTTTGGCGGAAGGTCAGGGAAAGTATAAAGTACCACAGGAGTTGAGTTAAAAGTGACATTTATTGTTTGTTTGTTTTATTATTTGCAATACGCAAGCCTCCCCTCCGTTAACAGTGCGCAACAGTGCGCAGCATTTACATTTACATGAGATGAGACATGAGAAAAATATATACATACACATATGAGGTGAATAGAGAGAATTCAAAGATGACACCCAGCTTGTTCGCCCCCCATGATGGTGAAGGTAGGGGTTAGGGTTACAGGTACACTGTACAATAACATTTATTTACAAAAAGACAATCGTATTGCAATTATTTAAACCGAGATTTGTACTTCACAATAAGCTGTGCTTCTGGTGGACATGGCACAGTTGCAATGTTCGGTGGCAATGGATCACTGCTCTGCACAGAAACGTCCAAAATTCCATATCTGTGCTTCTCTAACACAGCAACAATAAGGCCTTTCACAAAGTCGAACTGCATTTCATCATAGACTGGTTTGATCACCCATTGCTTACTTCGTTTTGAAAACACCTTAGTGTAGCGAGGCATCCTTACTTTACCCCTAGTCCTAGATTGTTCACGTCCGACATTGCTGTTATGGGCCAAGACCGCTAGTCAGACCTTCCAGGATTTTGCGGCATGAAATGGCAAATTTTGAGGCATGAAATGGCAAATTTTGAGGCATGAAATGGCAAATTTTGCGGCACAAACCTTTATTTATTGCGGCATTTTTGCGGGACATTTTGTATTAACTGGAGGGTGTAAGATTGCCACATTGCAGGAAATAGGCAGAGTGCAAGGCTACAAGAGAGCCAAGGTATCATTATTATGTATCTTTTGTATTAATTTAATAGGAAGAGTCCCAGATGTCAATGGCATGGCAGAACAGTGTTTGATTTGGCTACATTTCTGGTTTAATGTTAATGCCTATTTAATAGTATTAACTAAATTGATCATTATCAATTGTAATGCTGAAAATATTCCCCTTCTATGTTCTCCAATCCTCAAACACCCACACACCTCTCTCACCAACACACATCTCACCAACTCTCTATTACAACTTACAATACTTAACCTCTCACTCTGTCATACAAATACTCACGTGCTAGGTCACACTGTCAAGTCACAATCTGCACTGCCCAGCCCCTGCCACACTCCAAATCATACTCCCAACTCACACCTTACACTCTACAATTCCTCCCGCAATATACAGTCCTTCATTCTTTTGTGCTGCTTCTGCATCTTGCATCCTTTCTCCCATGCTATCGCACTCTTCCCTCATCCTTTTTCCCAATCTGCAGCTCACTGCCTCTTTCTGGCCAACCGCTTCCTCTCTGCTTTCTGGCTCACTGGCCACACGCTCCCTCTACTTTCTGTACCTCTGCTCACTCTCAGATTTCTAGCCCACCGCATCACTGCTTCCTCTGCTCTCTTGTGCAGCGCTTCCTCCTCTGACCCACTGCTCTCCCTCTGCTTTCTTGCCCATCACTTAACATCTCACCCATCACTCTCCCTCTCTCTCATAGTGTAACCATTTTTTTTATTTTCTTTAAATGTAGATTTTGACCCAGTTCCTCAAATAATGGAGCATTTAAAAAAAGAACGGAGGATATGCTATTTTTAGACAAACCATTTTTGGAAATGAGCAGGGCACCTTATTCTCAAAGATGACTGGCGCATTTCCACAGGCCTGAGCTGGTGCGCAAATTGTGCACTGGCCAGCTGCCTTGAATGGTGTTCTGGGTTGTTTGACCAAAGTGTAATTATTTGCGGCGGAATTGACCGTAGTCAATTTCACTGCGAATTGATTTGCACTTCAGCCAAACAACCCAAAATGTACCTTTCACCACCACCCCACCTGCTCCCCTACTTAACTGCTTGCTCGCTGCCGCTTCCCCTGCAACCCTGCGGTGCCAGATCCGACCCTCGAACGCGGGTCGGATCCGACTCTGCAGGGTCCCTTTTTCGTTATTTTCTTTTTTTTCTGTCCCCACCTCCAATTTTGAGGAAAAAGGGGAAAACACTTCTGCAACCACCCTAGACCAAAAATACTGAACATGGGGAGCAGGTGACACCCCCGCAAGACATGTTCAGTATTTATCAAAATCGATTGAATAGTACTGGACGACATAGGTCAAATTGTAACATTCGACAGATTTTTGTCATCAAAATGGCCAGTACTTTGAATAGAATCGCTCTCCCGACAGTGTTCTGCAAGCTCCCAGCGCCTTTTTACACAGGAAGGCCCTCCAGGTGCCTGCCGCTGTAAAATGCGACCCAGAAAATGCATTATTATCCTGTTTGAGGAACAGAAATGCAAGTGACAGCAGCAGTTCATACCTTAAAAGAAATGCATGACAGGGTCAGGAAAGACCCTGGGCCTCATTACGACCCTGGCGCTAAGGGATTACCGGTACCGGTAAGGGTACCGGTAATCCCTTAGCGCCTGATTACGAGGTCCCTTTGCGGGTTCCCACCTTAACGGCTGGTAAAACCAGCCGTTAAGGAATGGACCCACAAAGGGACCTTTGTGCTAATTACGGTAACGCAATTTGCGGTACCGTAATTACCGCCTTCCCCATTCCCATTATGCCCTATGGGGCAAAAATGGGAATGGGGAAGGGCCATGGTGAAATGGGGAAGTCCCGCCCCGCCAACCTTGGAATGGGGTGTTACTTCCCCATTTCACCATGGCGGACTCGTTACAATACCGGCAGCAACCATGGTGCTAATAGCGCCATGGTTTAGCGCCGGTGTTGTAATGAGGGCCCCTGTCATGCAGTGGCAGCCCCATATCCCGTGCGTGTAGGGTTGCCTACAATTTCTGCACATTTAAAAGTGCATCTTGCTTGGAAATGAGGGATGCACTTTTAAATTGACAGAAACAACACTTTATTTGATCAAGGAGGTGCAAAAAGGCCATCTGAATCGGCACACATATAAAATGTGCCCATTCATGTGTTCCTTGTGGATTGGGCTGCACTTTTTTGGGGTGCGAGTGATGAGATGTGTTAGCACATCTCATTTCTTGTGTAAAAAAAAAAAAAGTTGAGAACCTGGCACCCTGAGTATTATTTTTTTTCAAACAGTAATTTTGGCAGATTACTTAAAAAAAATGTAAAAAAAAAAATGTTTTTTTTTTTTTTTAAAGATGCTGTTTTTGCGCAAAACGGCCGTTTTCGTGGCATTTTGCGGGATCGCAAAATCGCTATAAGCTGGAGGGTCTGGCTAGTAGAGTGCGATGTTTCATGCCTCGAAAGCTAAAATGCAAGCGCTTTGGCCTGTACTTTAGGCACATATTGTGGAACACCTCCAAATCTCCTGTGTGACAGAATTCTGTCAGTCCTCTCAAATCTCTTGATAGAGTTTTGTCGAAAACAATCTTCTCAATGGCTTTGTGTGTCGGTGAAGATGGAATCAACCACTTCTTCTTCCGGGCCTCCTCTGGGGACAAAGGGCCATGTTCACATTGGTGGAAATTCATTTGCTGTCCAGCGGTGAACGTTGGTACAGTGGTGCATCAGTGACCGCCATTTTTCAAGTAGTATTTCCACTGACCCATCACAAGTTTTTGAGCTCCACCAAAGATGGTTGGTGATTGAATGTGACCACTGCAAAATACTTTCAAAACCTTTTTTTTTCCTGCAGCCGAGATTTTCTTACTGATTGATTTAGAAAGATGCCATACGTCAAATTGATGATTAATAAGCGGGAACTGCTCTCTCATTGTCTTGGCAATTGAAACGTGTCTGTCCGTGGCTATGAGGTCGATGTGCATTCCCCTTGATTGTAGATAATCCACTGATTTTATAAATCCTAGTTTCTCCGTGGCCGCTGAGGATGTACATTGTGTTACCTGCCGACCACCGAACTCACAATTTTCTTACTATCCATGTCCTGAAAGTGGTAGGTGCAGTACTTGGCAGAAAATCCAGGGCTGTCGCACTGTTCATCGCCGGATAGCCTGAAACGTTTCCCTTCAAATGTACTTACTAGAGACAATTGTTCAATTTTCCAAGCATCACTAATGGCCGGAAACAGATAATCACGTTGGTATATGTAGTACAGCGATTTAGAAATGAAATGGAGTCCCACAAACTGAAAGAAAGCCTCTAACTTTCTAAAACTGGAGCCACTAAAAAGTGATCCAGCTGCACACAGTAGATTGTCTGCTGGCATTTTCCCCAGCATCGTTTGTGCAGACCATGAGAACCTATGATTTAATCTGCAGGCGGCATTTATTTTGACGTTATTGCCTTTTATTTGAGGAGTCACATTAATCAATGGCTTCCCACATACTTTCACCCTAACGGAATGCACACATTTCAGCATACTTATAATTTCCATCAAACAACTGTCAAATACAATGTATTCGCTCTCTTTCATTAGATTGTCATCCTGCGTCAATGTTGTTTCG
Source organism: Ambystoma mexicanum (assembly GCF_040938575.1). NCBI lineage: Eukaryota > Metazoa > Chordata > Amphibia > Caudata > Ambystomatidae > Ambystoma > Ambystoma mexicanum. The sequence goes on along the minus strand of NC_090926.1, from coordinate 1,036,630,307 downwards.
GCCTGTGACGTTGCAGAGATTTCAACACATTGGAAAGTAATATCGCTGATATCAAGTTCTGATGCGTCTATGGATGCTGCGGCTGGTTCATTCTCTGTCATTTCGACATCTGTTACTTCAACATTGATGGGAGAACACAACAATGTCGACAGGTTTTTGGGTGGCAATCTTTCGGCGGGTGTAGATTGTGTGAATTGATCTGCAACTATTTCAGAGCTATCTTCAATACATTCAATATCATCTTCTTGTGGTGGTGCGGTCGCACTGTAGCAATGGTCCAATGCAACTTTGCTGTATTCTCCAAACACAGTTAATTCATGTTCTGGCCATTGGACATGAGCATCTCGAGCCTGAACACGCCTCGCCTCAATTAATAGTTCCTGCATAGTGTACATGGTCTGGCAAGCAACATCTCTCATTCGCTTCACTGTCTGTGTATAGTTCTGACACCCACGGGTAACTAGAGGAGAGATTCGAAAAGGGATGTTCAGTTTAAACACAAGATAAAGTGTAGTCCAATTGACTGGAAAAAAACATAAAATAGTCCCCAGCACAAACATTTTTTTAAAGTTATGAACTGTTTGTAACTAACCTTTTTTTGTTTTTTTTTCTTTGCAACTTTTTTGACTCGACCTTCAACATCTGCACGCCGTAGCTCCGATTCGTTTCCGCATGTCCTCCCTTCCTCTTGCGCTGCAACGACTATATTTTCTGTATCCGCATTGACAGCACGGAATGAGGCCCCATCGTCTCCCTGAAACATAGTACTTTCATTACTATGTATCAAAATATTGTTAGCATAAAACACACGTGAGGACGAACACACAGGTACATCTCAATAGCCAAACACGATTTAAACATTGTGTGCAACAATCAAACGACAAGTATTCGACCAGTGATGATCTATTTCGATGGAGCTGTCAGTATCCATGCCTCTGCATGGACTGCCATGAATGGTTGTATTGGAGAGGAGGCTTCAGCATCTCCCTGAAACTCAGTACTTGCATTAGTATGGTTTTCAATATTGGAAACATAATACACACTTGGGGTCGACGGCACAGGTACATATAAAGAGATAACCACAAATGATGCATTGTCTAAAACAATCAAGAAAAATATAAATATGCAGATTTCATCGACTTATTTCTCCGATTCCTTTACATCTGCATCATCAAAATGGGATGTTGTGATTGTAGTGGAAGCTCCGTCGTCTCCCTGAAACACAGCACTTGCGTTAATAGGGAAGAAAGGATAGCAAATGGAATCACGTTATATGATCACGCATGATGGAGCTGTCAGTATCCATACCTCGTGCTGCTGAAGAATATCTATGGATGTTGCAAATGTAGTGCGCACTTCCGAAAGCTGTTGCGCCGATTCGTATACGCATGGTCCCGCTTCCACTTCCCCTGGAATTACTTGAATGTCAGGCTCTGCATCAAGTGTAGGGGTTGATGCTCCATCAACTGCCTGAAACATAGTAATTGCATTAGTGAGGATTACAATAGTGAAAACATAACATACACCTGGGGTCGACAGCACAGGTACATATCAACGGCTAACCACGAATGAAACATTGTGTAGAACAATCAAACGACAAGAATTCCCGCTCTGATGATGACGCTCGATGGAGCTGTCAGTATCCATACCTCCTGCTGGTGAAGAACATCTAGAAATGTTGTAGATGTGGCGGATGCTTCAGCATCTCCCTGAAAGACAGTACTTGCATTAGTATGGATAACACTAATTATAACTGAAAACAAACACCAGTGGACGATAACTAAGGTGTATATCAATTGGAAAGCACTAACCAAACATTCGGTAAAATAATTACACGATAGAATAAAACTATTACTTGACATGCATAAAACAAGTCCGTAGCGGATTAGCCTAGTAAGATTACCTGATACGCGCTAGAAGCGGTTGATAACTCCGACCACGTCAAGGATGTAGAATGTTCTTGCTTCAGATTCAAGGGATAGTCAAGAAGTTGTAAAGGTAAATTAATGATTGATAATGAAATGCCAATATTAAAAATAGCCATGTAAGGCGACAGAATACTTGAAAAATGCTCAATACAGCACAGTTCCCTGTTCCCATATATATACATTGCGTTTGTGGGTTATGAAATCGAAAAAGAATATATTGATAAATGTCATTATTCAAAAAACTATACACTCATATCAATATCGAAATTATTACAAGGGATAGAACACCTACAATATCAATTAATCCATTCGGCTACCTACACACTACCGCAAGGCCTAAAGCTTAATCCGGACACTTGACTCACCGGTGGCGGAATGTGGACGAATAGAGTGGGAATAGCGTTTTCGAGCAATTTCCGTGTCGTTCGCTGTTTATTCTTCTTTGTTACCCAAGATGTTGTGTACATGTCCAAGGAAAAGTGCCGGCTGCAGATGCGGTATCGATCACCCCTCTTGTCCTGTAAGACTTGTTGGACTCTACTTTCCAGCTCATCCAGTGGATATCCGCAATGTCTGACCCATTCTCTTATTCGATCAACAGTTTTCGGGAATACATGCATTGTAGTGCCTTCAGATTTCGCATGGGTATTCGAGGGGCAACCGCTAATCGAACAGGCAGGCATTGTTGATAAATCTGAAAAGTAAATATCAACATTATTATACAATCTTCAAGAATAAAGATTTGATACAAAAGTAAATGAATCATACAATGATCAATGCAAGGTTTGTTTTGGTCGCAGGAACTATACCAGTTCATTATGTGCGGCTTAGTATTTGCATAAGTTGCAGAAATGTATAAATGATGTGACTAAAATCTGAACATGTGACTCGTCCCTTGGATGTTCTGTCTTGCACGAGAAGGAAATATGCTTACATTATAGACTGGACCCCCGAAGGATGCAATTCGATGACAATAGACACAGATGAAAATAAATAGATCTATTGATAGCATAACAATGGAAACTCAAGTCAATAGCAATGAGACCAATGAACATAGCACTATTGTGTACTCTACTCGCAAATAGATAGAAATTTAAAAATCTGCGAAATATGACTAGGATACATGGCCTTACCTTGACCAACAAACAGTTGGATTCAGCAAGCAGAGCAGTATGTTGCAGGAGAATAGGTGGGTGGCCACAGGTAGCACACTGATGGGTTTGCTCTAAGCGGTCACAGAAGTTCACGGATAGCACGACAACGGCAGATTAGTGTAGATCTCAGTGGTTGCCAGGTAGCACGTTCAGGAGTTGACTTGCAAAGCACAAAGATGTTCTCATGAGACATATCATGTGGTTTATAAAGTATTAGAAACAGGGGTGTGTTTGTGAATGAATGACGTATGCATGTCGTGGTCTTAGGGGGGGCGGCCTGCTTCAAGGGGTGGCCTGGCTGGAGACACAGGGTCTGAGGAGGCCATGTGACCGATGGCCCCTTGGCGTGGGATACCTTTTGAAGTGTACATGCTGTTTGGCACCTTGGCCGTTTGCGCCCGTGACGGCCCCCCAAGTCAGCGCTCATCCCCGGGTGCGAACCGCCTTTGATAGAGGGGGTGGGATGGATGGGCCTGGGGCGTGCAGATAAGGCACAGGAAGACTGCTGAATGGAGACACACTTATGTGGATTGCCGGGGGGTGGCTTGCTTCAAGGGGTGCCCTGGCTGGAGACACGGGGTCTGAGGAGGCCATGTGAGCGATGGCCCCTTGGCGTGGGATACCTTTTGAAGTGTACATGTAGTTTGGCACCTTGGCCTTTCGCGCCCCTGACGGCGCGCATCGACTGGCGCAAACCGCCTTTGATAGAGGGTGGGTGGGATGGAGGGGTTTGGGGCGTGCAGATAAGGCACAGGAAGACTGCTGAATGGAGACACACGTGGATTGCAGGGGGGCGGCCTGCTTCAAGGGGAGGCCTGGCTGGAGACACAGGGTCTGAGGAAGCCATGTGACCGATGGCCCCTCGGCGTGGGATACCTTTTGAAGTGTGCATGCAGTTTGGCACCTTGGCCTTTCGCGCCCGTGACAGCCTCCCATGCCAACGCTCATCCACTGGCGCGAACCGCCTTTGATAGTATATCGTTGCTTATCAATAACAAATGCCACATACCGGAGATTCTTGTGAGCACAGACCCACACTTCAACCGGTGTATTATAGTGGTCAAGACCCTAAGGCCTGTATAATCCAATGGTAATTGTTAGTATAGATATGTGTGAGTTTTATAGAGACATAACCTACTGAAAGACTTGAACAAGTGTTATTTAGTGCATGCATTATCGAGAATATGTTATGTTATCTTAGATAGATACTGCTTCACAGCGACCAGACCTTCGCCCATTCGGAGCACAGATGTCTGACGTCCATCCTTGAATGGAGACGCACTTGATTCATTTAAAAAATCGAAACAACCGTTGTTAAAATATATGTGGTGTTTTATTTTGTATCTTATTTTCATGACACAAAAATACAAGACTTTAAAGATTATACTGGTCAGGTTGCAGCACAGCGAGAGAAAATCCCCTGTACTGACCGTTGTCACTCGGGAATGTTTCTTTTATGGCACGACCGGCACAGGCGGGTATCACTCTTCGAACGCAGTGTCTAAGCCTCTCGTGGAGCCACCATGTAAGGGAACGATAGGCCACCAGCCTGTACCACCTATGAAAAGGAATGAAACAAACTGTTTTTAAATGACCAAGATAAGTTTAATAAACGTTTGTTGTCAGTGACAATTCTTGTAACTAATGGCATTCTGCACGGACAAATGCTATCTAGAAAATGCACACTATTGAACGACTTTCATGCGTTACTATGATATGAATATATCATTTTGGATATAGTAGAAGAACATGAAATAGGAGTGGCATGACAAGCAGAGTGTACTTACTCCTTATTCGGATTACGAGGACGAACAGTTGCGCGAAGTTCGTGCATAAGCACCATCATTATTCTCAACACGGCCCGTGTGAGGCAGGCTGCCCTGAAGTCTGGCAGCTCGGTGATGCATTGCGGTCGTGGCTCGCCTTCCGAAATGTAGGCCAGGCATCCCGAGTTTTCTCGGCAGCAGCAGTTCTCCTCCTCGGTTGGCATTAGCTCGCACCGATTGCATGTGCACCAGGTGGAGACGCTGTCCATGCGACTAGGCCCAGGCTCTTCATCTGTTGATTCGTCCTGCCAACTGCCGTCCGAATCCCCATCGTTTTCGCGTGCTTCCCTTTCCAGTAGTTCCTCCTCGGTATACTCGGGCTCGTACATGTAGGGCATTATTTTAGCCATTGTGTGGTAAACAAAGTAAAATAATTTACTGAGATGGTACAGGTGTTCACACGGGCTACAAGCGGCGAAGGTAGCTGACCAGAGCACAGAAACGAGTCACAAAATACTCTAAGTAACACAGAGAGAGGAATGGAATCGAAAATCTGCTGCTGTGTGTTGTGAGTGTTAAACGGTCTGTTTATACTTATTGAGGAAAGAGGCGTCCTGCCATTTGCATGGCGACACGTCATTAGCTGAAGCGCAGCGAATGTTGACACAAGACTTGCTTTGGCGTTGGGAAATAGGCGGTACGAGTCTGCTGATGACAGGCTCAGGGGCGGGGGAATTGATTTAGTGCCGCAGAAGCAGGTCAGCCAGGGCGATGCGGCAAGTGATAGGATTATCACAAAATGGCGGCTCCCTGGTGCCTGTTTTCGCGTGCGTTTAATGGACGAAAACTCGGTTAAGGTCCATAGGAAAGTTTTCTAAAATCGAGCCACTTAGGCTTAAAAAAACATGGCCGACCCGTAGGGACAATAAACATTTTTACTGGACCATGCCTATATCCCCTCGATAACTATTGATAACGTTGGCGCTATTTGGGAAATTGCTTCCTCTGTTAAAATTAAGTCTGCAAATTATAATGAATTTATTTTTTCTTTCGAAAACGGTCAAACATTATAAACAATTCTTTTTTTAAAAACTTTGGTTTTTATTAGCATTTTTTAATAAAACAATCCCCCGCCTACCCTCCATCCCCCACCCTAACCCCAGCACACCCCCCTACCCCGTGTCCAGATCCGTGCATTTGTCTAGGGAGGCCCCTAATGTTCTCTCCGTATCCTGTGCCTCGGAGATGATGCGATTAGTGACTGTGTCGCCGACTGACTTAGCGCCGCCGTTCCCCGGGTCGTGGGTCCCCAGGTCGATTGTCATGCATCTCGGGACTAATCCCGCCCCGCTCGGGCCGGGATCTATACCTCGGATTCATTGAACGTCCCAACCCCAGGATTGTTGCACTCCATACCAGTTCGTGAGGAATGAACTAGTATCATTGTTCACCATAGCAGTCAGTTTGTCCATCAAAAACATGTTCAACTTTTTCAGCCAATCTTCCTTTGAGGGGGTTTCCGGGCTCTTCCATTTCTGAGCGAGAGCTACTCTGCCTGCCATCAGCATGGTTTCCCACATCCTTGGATATCGGTATAGTTCAGTTTCCTCCGGGGGGAGACCCAGTAACATCGTTAGGGGATTAAGTGGTAAAAGTTCCTCTGTTACTTTCGCTATCCAGCCCCTCACCAACCCCCAGTAGGCCTGTACCTTTGGGCATTGCCACCACATGTGGCCTCTGGAGCCTGGCTGGCCGCATCCCCTCGGGCACCTTGGTGACACCCCGAGAACATCCTTGACAGTTTTGACGGGTCCCTGTGCCACCCCTGTAAGATCTTAAAATTATGCTCCATGTCTGAGGTGAATAAGTTCCCATGAAATGCTATTTTGAATATTCTAGCCCAGGCGTCCTCTGAGATCTCTTCTCCCGCCAGATCATTCCATAATGTGCTGAAGCTCCTCCTACCCTGAAGGTTATAAGTATTTAAGATGTTATACATACTAGATACCGAACCCTTTCTCGAGGTCGCCGAGTCGAGGAGCTTCTCGAAGGGGGTTCACTGTCTCCTCAGGTTTGGACCCCATGACTGGTCGCAGAGGATGCCCTTAAGGTGGAGGTATTCCAAAATGGAAAGAGACCCTCGTCCGAGAGCGTCCCTCAGGTCCTCATAGGATAGGAGTTCGCCCTCTCTGAACATCTGCCCAGCCCACTCCATTCCCATGTCTGACCAGGTTTGGGAATGCCGGAACCCTTTACTACCCAAGTTGAGGGGGTGGCCCCAGAGAGACGTCATCGGGGATGGCCATGTGGTAAGGTATGCAGTCCGGGGGCCCTCTTTCCAGATGTCCCAGAGAACTCCCAGGGTCGGGTGGGTTTTTAGGTGTTTCGGGATCATCTTGCGCGGGGCCCATAAGAGTTCACGCACCTTTAGAGGGTGGGCATCCATATCTTTAAGTATGACCAATACGTTCCCAGTCTTTCTTTCATGTGCTCCAGGAGGACGCACAGTTGGGCGGCGCAGAAATAAAGGTGAAAATCCGGCAACCCAAATCCCCCCTCCCCCTCCTCCCTCGGTAGAGTCAGGGTGGCCCTCCCGGTCCTTGGGGTTTTCCCCTGCCATACAAAGTCTCGTACCGCATTTTGTAGATCTCTAAAAGTCTAGTCTGTGCTGGGACGGTGGTTGGGAGAGCTGTGAAAAGGTACAGAAGCCGAGGCAATATGTTCATCTTTACTGCAGTCATCCGGCCATACCATGAGAGGATCATCTTACCCCATCTCCTCAGATCAGATGTGATCTCTGCCATTATGGGGTCATAGTGGTGCCCAATTTCGAAATGTCTCTGGTAAGAAGGACCCCCAGGTACCCTATAGCGACCTTCCCCACTGTAATACCATGAAACCTGTCCAGGGGGTCTAGCTCTGGGTCCATTGTTCTCATTGGGAGCAAGACAGATTTTGCTGTGTTAATTTTCAGGCCCGAGAAGCGCCCAAACGCAGCCAACAGTGTCAGGAAGGGGGGGGAGCGAGGAGCCAGGGTCTACCAGATAGGCTAAAATATCATCTGCAAACAGGGACAGCTTGAATTCAACCTCACCCCTTCTAATTCCCTTGATGTCCGGGTGAGCTCTGATCGCTATGGCTAATGCCTCCATCGTAAGGACATATATCAGGGGGGAGAGTGGGCAGCCCTGCCTTGTCCCTTTGGAGAGGGGGAATGATCCGGACAGCTGCCCATTCACCTGAACCCTTGCCGTGGGAGCTCTGTAGAGGGCAGTTACCCAACTCATAATGTGAGTCCCGAAGCCCATTCTTTGGAGGAGGATGTCTCCACTCGACCCTATCGAAGGCTTTCTCCGAATCTAGGGAGAGGACACATGCATCGAGCTCCGATGTTTGGGCGAAGTGAAACAGGTCTATTGTTTTGCAAATATTATCTGATTATCTGACCCTTGCCTTCCCCTAATGAAGCCCACCTGGTCCCCATGGACTAGTTTCAGCATTATCCCCTCCATCCGCCTCCCCACCACCTTGGCCAGGATCTTAACGTCAATGTTTAACAGCGATATGGGGCGGTAGGAGGAACTTTCTGTGGGATCCTTCCCTTCCTTGGGCAAAACTGCTATTATGGCCCCCATCATGGACTCTGGGAGGATGCCCTCCTCCAGCATGGCGTTGAAAACTCTCACTAGGTATGGGGCCAGGGAGGAGTGAAATCTTGTAAAAATAAACAGTAAAGCCGTCTTCCCCGGGGGGAAGTTCCCACCTTCATCCCACTAATCACCTTGTCCACCTCATCCTCGGTCACCGGGCCCTCCAACCCCTCTGCCATCTCCCTCGTTAGGGATGGGATCTGTATGGAGTTCAGGAAGTCTTCTATCTGGGTATTATCTCCGTCATATTCTGACCAATAGAGTGTCTTGTAGTATTGGCGAAAGGCCTCTCCAATATGGGGAGAGTCACAGCCAAGGGACCCCTGGGCGTCCCTCACCTCCTTCACCCTTCTACTTCTCTGGACCTCCCACAACTTCCAGGCTAGGATCCTATCAGCTTTGTCCCCTCTATCATAATATTTTTGTTTGACCATTTGGAGACTCCTCTCCTTTTTGTGTAGGAGTAGGTCTTTTAGCTGGAGCCTGTAGTCCTCCAGTGCGGCCACCCGGTCGCACTCCAGGGCCTGATCCGGGGAGGCGCCCGGCTGGAGATGGGCTATTTTTTTTTCTCGCAGGGCTTTCTCCTGGGCCTCTCTCTCCCTTTTCTTCCGAACTCCTATTTTTATGAGGACTCCTCGTAAGGTTGCCTTGAAGGCATCCCAAAACGTTTGCGTGTCCACCTCCCCGTTATCATTAAGCTCAAAGAACTCTGTTGTGGCTTCCAGGACATCCTGGGCATGAACCTTGTCTCTTAATAGGGCATCATTACATTTCCAGCATCCTCTGCGTTCTCTACACCCACCGCTAAGGTAACTTGGACCATGTTGTGGTCTGACCAAGGGACAGGGTCTATCCTATAGCCTGCGACATATGGGCGGAGGATCTCGTCCACAAAGATGTAATCTATCCTAGAGAACGAGTTGTGGATGGTTGAGTGGTAAGTAAAGGAGGGGACATCTGTTCTGGGGGTCGGGATTGTATCCACCAGGCCCAGATCCTCATTGACCCTCTGAAAGTTTTGCGCCATGGCTTCATCTGCGGGTCTGAGGTTTTGGGGGACCACCCGCTTTCTGTCTTTGGTTGGGTCTAGAACCATGTTGTAATCCCCCCCCACCACCAACGGGCCTTGTACAAACAGTTTGAGCCTGTCCCTTACTTCTTCCCATAATTGGGCTTGTCCTTCGTTCGGGCCATACACTACTGCCAGGGTTAGGAGGGAGCCCTGTAGAGAGCCCCGTACAAACAGGTATCGGCCATCGGGGTCTTTCAGGATGGCCTCTTTCTCGAAGCATACGTCTCTTGCTACCAGTATGGCCACCTCTCTTTTCTTTTCTAAATGGGAAGCGTGGAAGACCTCTTTGATTTTTTATATATTTTTTCTTTTTTTTTTCTTTTTCCCCCTCACATTTTAGGTTCTTTCCCCCTCGCCCAGTGTGTCTCTTGCAAGAAAAGCAGGTCTCGTCCTGAATTCCCTACAAATCAGGGACCTCTTCGTGGGGGTGTTCAGCCCCCGCACATTCAGGGTACCCACACCCAGGGCCGGCCGGCCATCAGCCTTAATCTATGTTTCCCTCTCTATTGGTCAACAGTATCGCATTGTTACTCCCTTCTCGCTCCCATTGCCTCGCCGTTTGGACACTTTTAAAACGTTGCTCCAACTGCCCCCCCAAAAGCCCTCCCAACCAAACCCTAACTGATTTGTGTGCCCCCATTCCCCTCCCCGGCGTCCAGCCAGTTAGTTCCGCCATTTCTGGCATTTTGGCCGGACCAACAGCCTGCCCTCCCTGGCCAGGTGTTCATTGCTAAGCTCGTTTTTGTGAGCCCTCCCCCCAGCTTCGTCCCCTCGGTCGCCCCTGCTTTACTTGCTTTTCAAGGGGACTCTAGTTTCGGCTTAACCTCCAGTTCTTCAGATTCCGACCTACAAGTGGTCAAGTCATTCCGTTTGTCTCTGTGTTACTCATTCTCACACCTTTGCTGGTTGGGTCCCCTAGGTGCTCATCCCTCAGAGTCGTTAAGCTCCCCTTCCTTCGCCGGAGAAGGCGTGTTCCTTTTTCTAAATTTCCTTGCGCTGGTCTTTTTTCTTCTTCCACCCGACGGGCCTGGGTCGTTTGCTCCGCCCTGAACCGGCACAGTTGGTCCCCTTCGGGGGGTCGGTTCCTTCACATAGTCCTGGATGGCTCCCTTGATGTCCTCCTCTGTGATCAACATCGTCCGCTGGCCCAGGTGTTCGAAGGCTAGGGAAAGGGGTAGCCCCATCTCTATCGTACCCCCTTCTCTTTCAGCAGATGAGTGAGGGGGCGGCACATCCTACGTTTGGCCAGTGTATATGCAGAGAGGTCCTCAAAAATGGAGACCTGGGAATTGTTGTATGTAATCACCTGAGCTTTCCTTGCGGCCTCTAGCACCCGTGTCTTTTCCGAGTAGTAGTGGAACCGGACCAGAATCGACCAGGGTCCCCCTGCCCATCCTCCTGCTCTGTTCACCCGATCAAAAGTGAGTTCAGTAGTCATCTCTTCTTCAAAGAGGAGGGCAATAATGTCTCGCACCACTCGAGTGACCTCTCTCTCCGTCTCCCCCTCTGCCTTGGGGACCCTGAAAAATCAAAGGTTGTTTCTCCGTTTCCTGTCTTCAAAATCGCCCATTTGTCTGGACCTCTCCTCAAGGGCAGATAGCCTCATATTTGTGTCTACCTCTAGGGTTGCTGATGACGATTTTCAATCTGAAGGAGCCTGTCCTCAACTTTGTCAACTCGTTCATCCCTTTTTTCAAAGTTTTGGGCAATGTCGGAGCGCATGTCCCTTATCTCTTGTAGAATTGAGGCAAAGCCCTCTCCATTGCCGCCGTTGAGGGTGCTGAGGCTTCCAAATGGGCCATTTCTCTATTGTGGGACGGGCCGCTATCGTGGGGTCCTTCCTCTTGGTAACGATATTTTTGTAGATTCTTTTGCCAGTTCATCTGGTTACCCCCCGGGCTCGCCGTATGGTATGCCTCGGTTCTGTGGGGACCACGGGATCACCTCGTAGGCTGGCCGGGGCTGTGTTGGTGGAGGCACCCTCAGGGGGAGAACAGGGACCACCCCCCTCTCGCTTCGGTGGTCCTTCGCGGCTCTTGGGTGATTGCTACCGGGCGGGCACACGCCCCGCCGGCTTCTGGCGGGGGCCTCGCACCCAGTGCAAATGCCCCAGGGCCTTCGGCGTCTTCTGTGCACTCCGGGGAGGGGAGGTTGCTTTATTCGCCGCGGGGGGGTGGGCTGCGGTCCCGTCCTGTTTATGATATTGGTGGGGGCCTGTCCGAGCCCACTCTCCTGCTGTCTGTTCCTCCTCTGCTGGCGGGGTCGAGAGCCGGGCCCTGGCGAAGGAAGAGGGGAGGTGGGCGTCTCTCCCGTGGGCGTGCAGCAGTGCAGACTCGAGGGTCCCCTCGCCCAGTGCCGAAATGCTAGTCGCCTCTCGGGGCTGGCAGGCGCGGTGGCGGAGGGGGGATTCCCGGCTCGCCACCCCTTCTTATTCGGGGCCTGGTCTGGGGGAATACGCCTTCCTCCTATCCGGGCACTGGTCTCCGGCGCCTCTCTCCGCCCGTGCGGATGAAGTGTAGGGAGGCCGCCGCCTCGATCGGGGGTTGTGGGCCCGGTCCGCGGGGGGTTCGGTGTCCCCGCTCTGTGGTCCCCTCACTTGGGGGCTGGGTGCCAGTCGCGACGGGGTGGGTGGTCCCTTCCGCGCAGTCCTCCAGGTTCGGCGGGCCTCGGCTCCTCCTCCGGCCCCGCGCCCGCTCAGGTCTCCTGTGGTGTCTTCGCTGCTGAGGCCGTGGTTCCGGTTCTCTGCCTTCCGGGGGTCCCTGAACGTCGCTGTTTCTCTCAGGGGGAGCCCCGGGGGTTCACTGCCCGCTCAGGCTCTTTTGTTCTCCTTGGGGGGGGGTTTCGGGGGAGGGGCTCAATCCCCGTTGTGACCTGGCTTCGGCAGGAGCTCGGGAATCAGGCAGTCATTGCCTGTGCGCCCCCTGGTGGCCCCCTATAAACAATTCTAAAGGTTTCTCTCTGAAACTGCACTGCATTTTCTTTTTAATGTAGCACAAATTAGCTGTTCATGTATGGTCTTTGCTTACTAAAGTTAACATGGCTTCAGTGATCTGTCTAGGATTTGTTTTTAAAAGGGCAGGGTACTTTTCGGTTTATAGCGCAAAGAATCGAATTTTAAATACTGAAGCCATCATTTTGCAGATAGAGACTAAGGCAGATTCTAGAAAATAGTGCGATAACTGACAGGTTTGACTGTGCCTGCATAAGGTTTCTAACCAGATCACTGCAGATATGTATTAAAGTACATTAAATAATTATGCAAAGGCAGAGCAATGGAATCTTTTCCACAGATAAGCGAACTCAGTGATCGTAGGAAGAATAACAAGTATACACTCCCGATTGTGAGTAGGGAGACCCTGCACCTCAAGGGCTTGGGGAGATGGTTTTGCCGGCACATAAAAGATGCCTTATATTGTCTTTGTTGCAGGTGGTAAGCTACATACAAGCTGGGATGGAAGGACTTTCAAGACTCTAAATGTCATGATCAGGCCTCAGTAGACCTGACCTGGTGATTACACTCTGATTTATTCTCACTCCACCCTTTAATCGGGTGCAATCTGCTTTGTATCTATGCCTGATCTGGTAAACTGAAATGTTATGGCAGCAAGCAGACATATGTGCATTTAATATGTACAGGAAGAATGCACTGCAATCTAGCTCTTGATCCCATCCAATCCTGCTCTCCCTAGAGGTCTCATGAAACAAACACACAATTTGAATATTCATATGTATGTTAATAAACGCCTTAATGCTGTTTAACCGTATGCACTATTTGGCCAATGCAAAATTGTAAATTATAGCATCACACAAACCATGCAAAAATGATTTACAAATAGTCGTATCAAAATCAAGACACAATAAGCATAATTTAAGTGAAATTATGTAATTTTACTCATTTATTAACCCCTTAACTGCCAAGGGACCCCCCACCCCAGTGCCAAGGCCTTTTTTGGTGATTTCGGAATGTCGCCATTCAATCCCTTGTAACCTTTTTGTTACATGAGATATCTCGGCCAAATTTGGCCCCTTTTTTCCCACATGTAGGCGGTGGTAACGCCACCAAGGAATCCTAGTTTGCTGTAGGGGGGGTGAGAGAAAATAACCAAAAAGTGAGAAAACATTGGGTTTTTGAGAAAATGCCAATTAAATGATGTACAAAGAAGCCTGTCATTTTTTCCTTGTAAGAGCTAAGAACAAATGGTTTGCTGTACTGAATTCGCCATTTTTCAGGCTTTCAAGAACAGGTTGAGTGTAAACCAAAGAAACAGATTTTGATATGGTTACCAGCCGTTTTGTTAGAGGTATGCTATTTTGGGCTTTTTTTTTCCAATAGGACATGCATGGGCGGAATGGAAGAGAAGGGTAGGAAAGCTGAATGGGAGGACAGAAAGACATACATTTCTGAAAAGTAGAAAAAATGTCAGTTTAGGAATGGGTGATTTGCGCAGGTCAGGCAACAACAATTTAGGTAAACATTCCATAGTTTGGGGAAAAATTGCGAAAATGACAGAAAGAAAGTTATGTGGTGGGCATGGTTAACCTGGTAAGGCAATGGCTTCTGTGAATTTCGAGAAAAGCCATGCTCCGCTACATTACCGCGACTCTTCCAGTTAGGAAATCATACATTTTTTGTAATGTTTCACAAAACAAGCAATAACACAAGGTAACGCGTGGGTCCTTCTATCTGCTATCTTCCGCTCTACCTGTGGTGTCCATAAGGGGGTCTAACCTCTCGCCCTGGCTTTTCAACCAATATCTGGCAACTCTTGCCTACTGCATTTCCATTTTCTGCTCAAACTTCCAGTTCTATGCGGACGACACCCAACTAATTTTCAGGTTTTCTTCAGCCACCGTCTCGCCTTCCCCCATCTCGAATTGCCTCTCTGCCATTCAAAATTGGTGTGCTGCCAACGATATTTGTCTAAATGCCAACAAAACTGAGATCCTCCTCTTTGGTACAACTTCGCCATCCTTTCCTCTCACACTCTGGGCGGCCTCCCTTGGCCCTCCTCCTACCCCTACTTGCGAGGCTAAGAACCTCAGGGTCATATTTGACTCCACACTTTCCTTCTCCGCACACATCTCTGACGTCTCTAAAAAGTCAAACTCCATACTGCACCTCCTTAGAGGTACTCTGCTTTTCCTCTCCTTCCCCCAGAAGTTCACAGTCTCCCAAGCCCTGGTTCTTTCCAGGTTGGACTATTGTAACAGCCTCTTTCTAAATCTACCTGCCTCCACTCTCCGCCCTTTGCAACTAATCCAGAACAGGACTGCAAGACTTGTCCTTGGCCTCAAGCCCTGGGATCGATTCTCTCCAGCTCTGAAATCCCTTCATTGGCTCCCAGTGGATGCAAGGATTACATTTAAAACCCTCTGCATTGTCCACAAGGCTTTCTGGGGCCTGGGAGCGAAAATACCTTCAACTATCCCTCCGTAAATTACTCCCTTCTCGAGCCCTTCGCTCCTCTACGTCTAATTCCCTCGGGGTCGGGCGTGTTTCAAAGAAACGTGCTGGGGGCAGATCTCTTTCCTCGGCTGGGGCCTCCCTTTGGAACAGCCTCCCGGCCACCCTGAAGCTTTAGGAGAACCATCTCTGGTTCCGAAAACACCTCAAGACCATCCTCTTCGATTCTGCCTTTGCCCCCCTCTCCCCTGCTGATCTGTTTCTCTCGGTACCGTGCACCTGGTCACCCTCTGTCCTTCGGGCCCAGGTACCGGCGCACCCTGCCTCCCTCCTGCACTGTTGCTGGCCACCCTTGGCACTGGGATCTGTATCTGTACCCATACAGTCCCCCACTCTTCCTCTAGACTTATCAGATAGGGTATATCTGACTAATCATGCACTTGCCACGTGTCTGGCTGCGCTACCTTTTTGTTTACACTTATTTATTCATCCCACTTATTATTTATTCTGTTCTCTCCTCTGTCCGCACTTTTCACTTCTCTCCCTCCACGCACTTTCCCCCCTCTTCCCTATTTCATGCACTTGCACGTTCTTAATGTCACTGGGCCTAGTAAGATTGTATTTTATTCTCCCCTGTTCCCCTCCCTTTGCTTGGTTGCGCTCTGAAACAAATGTGTATGAGCGCGATATAAATAAAATATCATTTCATTTACCGCAAGCCAAAAACGGAGCCATGGTACAGGTTTTTTATGCTTACGGCCTAAACAGATGTACTTAGCATGTGTAAGTAAAGAAAACAAATGTGGTGAGCAAGGGCACGCATATGTTTTTTGAAAGAGCACAGGCAGACCTTTTGAAGGGTAGGTGACTTGTGCAGGTTACAAAAGTGTGTAGTGGCTAAAGCAGCGACTAAATGTAGATTTGGGAAATGAAAAGGTTGTGTGACAAAGTGCAGCAGCAAATGTTCGAAAACGTTATAAAAACCACACAAATGCAACAAATCCCACATTCCAACAAGTGTCCCGACAAAAACGGTACCTAACATGTGTGGGTGCACCTACCTGGGCGCAAAGGGAAAAGGCTAAACCACTGGTAACCCATTTCGGCAGCGAAGATTTTGCGGGATTTTGCTCGTGTGGACAACCTATAGATTTGGGCCTAGGGTGTCGAAGCCACCAAGGAAAACAAAGAACCCCATGCATTTCCGAAAAGAAGACACCCGTGGGAATCCACAGAGGTGTGACTTGCGAATCGGCCCAGAATTTACTACCCACAATCCCTGGTAAAGTGCGAAATTTGGTGAAAAAAACACAATTTTCAGACATTTCCCTCTGCCCACCCACCGAAATGCAGCGCCAACAACACATGTCCTACCTTCCTGCGTTCTCACATGTGTGGGTGTACCTACCTGGGCTTAAAGGGGAAAAGGCTACACCACTGGTAACCCCCAAAGGGTTTGAGGAGCCAACCTACAGATTTGGGCCTGGGGTGTCTCAGCCAGCAAGGAAAACAGGGAACCCCATGCATTTCCGAGAAGACACCCGTGGGAATCCACAGAGGTCTGACCTGCGCGAATCACCCCAGAATGTATTACCCACACGCCCCAGCAAAGTTGGAAATTTTGGGGGAAAAACACAATTTTCTGACATTTCCAACCGACCGAAACATGCCGCCAACTACACATGGCCTACCTTCCTGCGTTCCCACAGGTGTCCCAATGAAAGGCAGACCTTGTATGAGTGGGTGTCGTCACCTGGGTGAGAATGAGTAAATCATCCGTACAGTAAGTGCTGTGGGAATACAAGAATCACTCTGTAGTACCCACTGCCACCCTGTTTCTCCTCTTGAAACCCATCCACAAGCACCTTTGCTCACACTCCTCATACATACAGTTCACAGTGCAATAGGACAGATAGGATTGGCTTAGCACATGAAGGGAAGGTCATTTGAGCAGTAAAGCCACGTCGAGGCACCAACCGTTTTACTGGTCATTTATACACCTTTTGTGTCTGTAGTCAGTAGGCATCCATTTCAGCAGTCACACCTCTACCAAATCACTTGATCGACAGCAACCGGATCTGCACACTTACAGCATGTGAACAGCTGCTCACAATGCAACCGTGTCTCTAGCGATATCTTTCACACCATTTTCCAGTACTTGCATATCAACTGTGTCTGCATTAAAATGTCATATGGCACCAACCGTATCTGCACACTCCCAGCAAGTGGACATCTGCTCACAATGCAACCGTTTCTCTAGCGATATCTTTCACACCATTTTCCAGTACTTGAATATCACCTGTGTCTGCATTCAAATGTCATGTGGCACCAACCGTATCTGCCCACTGATAGCAAGTGGGCATTGGCTCACTTGGCTACCTGTCCTGCAGGCGCTGTCTTTCATACCAACATCAAATACGCCCATAGCAAGTATGCCTGCATTCACTGGTCATGTTGAAACATTCATATCTGCAACCTTACCCACACTAAACGCACATCCACTGGTTCCCAGTCAATTGGTCGAAAACATTTGGTCGACAGGACAACTGGTCGACGCCAAATGGTTGAATTTTTTTTTTTTTTTTTACCCCTTTTTTTTTCTTTTTTTTTCCCCCACACAAAAACCCACAAAACACATATATATATAAAAAAAAAAAAAAATTCGACCATTTGGCATTCGACCAAATGGTGTCGACCAAATTGCAGTCGACCAGTTTGCAGTCGACCAATTGACTGGACACCACATCCACTACCATGCTAATCATTTCTGCAGTGCTGGGAAAGTGCATTCACAGAAATCAGATCTGCATGTACTACACAGATTTACCTCACTCACACACCAATGGTATCCAAGTCATTCCAACAGAAGATATTTCAGTCGCACCAAACTTGACGTTATCTCAGGTAAAACAATAAAGAAGGCAGTGTGGTACGAGGTACACAAGATATATGGTGTCCAAGTACCACTTTCATGACACTTAGACCTCAAGGGAGGGAGCCAAAGTGGCGTGTACTAATTTCGAAAGACGCACCTTGAGTGGAGGGAACCGGAATGGTGGTCCCGTCTTCTCCAAAGCACCCCGCGAGTAGAGGGAGCGAGACCGGCGTTACTTAGCATGGCAAGCCTCAGGTGGAAGGAGCCGGTATCGTATTCCTTTCCAATGTACGCCTGAAGTGGAGGGAGCTTGTCTAAGGCAGGCCGGATGTGGCGCGAGCTGCCCTAGCATGCCTTGCCAAGACACTCCAAAGGGGAGTGAACGAGAGTTGTTTTCCCTTCTTCTCCAAGGCACGCCTCACGTGGAGGGAGCTGGAGTTGCATTCCTTTCCAAGTTACGCCTCAAGTGAAAGGAGCCTGAATTGCATTCCTTTGCATGTCACACCTCGCGCAGAGGGAGCTAGACTGACCTTTCCTTCTAAGGCAAGTCTCAAGTGAAAGGTACCGAGTGGTGTGCCTTTCTAACGGAGGTCTGAAGTGGAGGGAGCAGGACTAGCATTGCTTGCTAAGGCACGCCAAAAGGAAGTGGACCAGATTGGTGTTCCTTTCTTGTGCAAGGCATGCCTCCAGTGGAGGCAGCAGGACTGACGTATTTTGTAAGGCAAGCCTCAAGTAGGAGGAGCCAGAATCTCATTCCTTTCCAATGTATGCCTGAAGCAGAGGGAGCTATATGGATGTTTATTTCGAAGGCATGCCTCCAGTGAAAGAGGCGGGAGTGTTGTGCCTTTCCAAGGCAGGCCTCAAGTGGAGGGAGCAGGACTATCGATGCTCGTGAAGGCACGCTAAATAAAGTGTAGTAGGTTGAAATGCTGTTGCATTTTTATTGAAGGTACACATCCAGTGCAGGGAGCAGGAGTACCGTCCCTTTGTAAGGCATGCACAAATTCCGATCCTATGGGTCCCTTTCAAGGAATGATGGGCCTTCCCAGAAATCAGTCGATCTTTGTATGATACAAAAGGAAACAAGGCTGTAGGCAGAGGGCTGGCTTGGAGGGGCTTTGGGGACAGTATACCAGAGTATCCCTCAATCCTTGTTTTGTACACACCTTACATTTTCTGTAAGGTTGTGTCTTCATGGGTGTGGCAGGAATATAATCAGCAAAGTGTCGACCTTTCAATGTGAACACATCTTTTACCTCTGGAAAAGAGGGAATTTGTAAATGGACAATAGTCAGAAATTGTCTTTCAAAGTTCAGAAATAAGAGGTTGTTTTGTGGAGCAGCTGCACTGTACACAACATAAACATTTTGCGTAGCTACATGCATAATGTGTATGGCCAACTTTTTGTACCACATGCGTGACTTGTGTTCAATATGGTATGGCTGAAACAATTGGTCTGCTTTATCTACTCCACCTACCTACTTGTAGTCCAGAAAGCAGTTGGGCTTCCGCACTTGCTGAGCCTGCCTGCGCACAGTGACTATTGAAGTACTTTCATCATGAATAGTACTTAGCACGTGCACATCCCTTCTGTCGCAGAATTGTACTGCCAACAGTTCATCCCACCGCAATGCCATTCATGTGAATAGAAGGTCCTGACACCTTCTTTTGGTCTTGGCACCCCAGGATCAGGAAAGGGAGGCTGAATCACATCAAGATACTCAGACTGGATTTCAAAGGCATCTGTTAATTCTTTTCAGCAGAGCAGGACACAGCATACAGCATACTGAAGACCAATCTGCAACTCTACACTTCCCTGGGCTCTCAGCCCCTTATATACAATCTTAAAAAGTGAGGTAATGCAAAGATCAATGTACAACCCCTTTTCCTATGTGTGATTAGTTGGCCTACCTGCCACTCAGAACTAGTTTGAACAGGTCTCATCTGACTCATTCTACACTAGTGGACTCTTCATGAACTTCTATGAAAAAAGTTATCCACTGACCTCATCATGACTAACAGAAATCCACCATCTTAGAAATTGACTGGCATATCACAAAATGGTGGATCAACCTATTCTTAATCAGAACTTGGTACCTGCTCCGATTTGAATCTAGATTTTTATTTTTATTTATTTTTTTATTTTTTTATTTAATTGTATAACAATGTTTACAAAAAACAGAAAAACAATTGTAAACTCCTGTTTACAACCTTGTGCAAAACAGTTCCTTGCTTTTGACTTTATCTTTGGTCCCGAGTCGCACTGGAAAGGAGGAAAGAAGCTTCAGCAGTTTCGCAGTTGGAGGGTATTGGTGGCAGGCCTCCCCGACACTGGATCCTTCTTTTATAAATTCAGCGATTTGAGAAACAAAGTCACTCCTATAACACATTGCTTGTTATTCCCATTAGTCAACAGTGTCCAGAGATTTTCCAAATCTAAATTTTTAGTAACTTATGATAAGCATGTACTACTTAACATACTTTGTATCGCACATGACATTATGACCCCAAACAATATATGTCACCCTAAAAATTTGTTTTCTTGCCTTTTAAGCCCTACAAATCTGATTTTTGCACACTCTGGACTGTTGATCAGCCTGATAAGCTATCTATATCTGGTTTGAGGGGGGTGGGGTCTATTTCCTATATATTCAGTTTGAAGGGGATGCGAGGGGCTCGTCCCTGTACACATGCTCCCTTGTCCAGCTTCTTACACACAAGTTGTCTGGGGAAGCCTTTACAGTTACTGCGGATTGTACCCTGTGCCAATTTGCCCACATTGTACAATTCCTTGAAGAGTGGAATTCCTGTGTAGACATTGTCCACATACAAATGGTGACCCTTGTGGAGCAATGGCGTGACAAAATCCCAAATAATCTTCTCACTTATCCCTAAATGGGCTGGGCAACCCGGAGGGTTTAAGGTGGAGTCTTTTCCAGTGTAGACTCTCATGCTGTAGGCATACCCAGTGGTACTTTCGCACAACATGTACACCTTGATCCCACATCGTGCTCTCTTGCAAAGAAGGTACTGCTTGAACACTACTTATAGTAGTATAAAATATCAATGATTATGTTCTGGCTAAGAACATACACCTCCGAAAATCCCTGACTAAAGTGCCTCAGAAATAGCTGAAGTTTGAATAGCCTGTCACAATAAGGGTCAGTTCTGGGTAATGCTGCCGAGTTCTACTCATTGTTATTAGATAAAAAGGGGTTGAAAATACCGCTTAAGTAAACCAGTACATTGAGATAGATGGCTTCAGCGATATTCCCATGAGCAGAATGCGACCCCCCAACATTTTCTCATCTCAACATTGGTCGCTGGAACCCATGATTGTGCTCTGGAATGGGGTTTGAGGGTGAGACTCCATGACCTCAAGAACTGTGCAGCTTACAAATTGGTTTGCTGAACCACATCTGCAACGAACCCATCATCAACAAAAAAAGTTGAAAAAGTAAATATGCTGAAACCCATGTGTATTTACTGTGCACCCTGATATTCCATTGAAAGGGGGCACAACAGACTGAGCCATTGCTGGAGGCACCCACTGCGACTCATCAGCCATGTCAGGATCTGGCACATTCCTTGCACGTCCTGCATGTCCCCTCACCATTGCAGGTACCCTGCATGTGGGATGTGTCGGAAATGATGCATGCACTCTTTCATCCTCTTCGTCATCAGATGATGATGAGGAGGAAGAACTAGCATCCATGGAAAACTCACTTCCCGACTCAACTTACTGCTCACCCTCAGAAGCACTACCTTGCACATCCGACTCTGTGCCTTGCTCTGAGCCGGACTCATCAGTGCAGCGAAAACCTCTGCACCAGACATTGTTCGATGAGAAGACATGACTACTGTCGCGATGTAACACTTCACTGCCAAAAGAACAGATAAAGACTGAAACAATAAGTATCTGTGCTTCTCAAAGTATGGAACCTCGTAGAGTAAGAGGTATTCATTGACACAGACCAAAATGTCCAGACTCTGCTCACAAACTGTAGCAGTCCTCTCCAATGTGATGTACTCTCAGCACGCTACAAAAAACAGAGTACAATTTTGCAAACACTCACATGAAATGCTAAGGTCAAGCTCACTGCTTTCTTACAAGTCGGTAGACAGCTACAACACACCTGCACCTACAACAAAGACAACAAAATATCTAAGCAAGATGTCATCTTCAGCTATACGTTACACAAATACAAGTGTGGGGACGAGGATGGAACCCACAATACCAATTCAGAGACAGCCAACGTGCGTTGCACCCTCCCATCCTCCATGGGGTGCAGGTGGATGGGAAATGTAGGTGAGAAGCAACCATGTAACGTATTAGTGATTGGGCGAGGTGAAAAGGCAGAGGCGATCTAGACGCAGACAGTGAAGATCAGGAAAGTACATGGCGGGCCCTTCCAGACAATTGCTGGCATACTTTAGACAAAACCCACTGCTCATTCACATAGGGTCATGTGTTTGAAGGGGGAAGGTTGCAAGGACGGAACAACTGCAAGGGCCAGCAAGTGGAATTGAGCTGCTGGAAGTGGCGATGGTTTGCAAAGAAATGGGCAGCACGGACATATTGAATACATTGACATTCCATGAACACAACGTACTAATCAATTGCTAGGAACTCAACTGTCAACGTATTTACTCACCATTTTATTACCATGCCACACAATCCAGTAAGGCCATCAGATACTGGTCTGCCCCCCCTTGCAACATAGCGCCTGGGCAAAGTTCAAAATGTCTGCAATGAAAAGGTTCATGCCTCTCTTTAAAAGATGCACCCTGTCTTGGTGAAACATCAATCCACCTTTGATGAAGCCATGGTGAATTGCCCGAATTCTATCATTGCTCTTAGTCAGTCTTGCCAGCTCGGCATTCAGGTTCCTCACCGAGGAGTTGATGGCCTTTTCCTTCCCTGGAGTTCTCCAATACCTCCTGGGGATCATCTGGGACCAGGCCACCACAGTTTTTGAAAACCTCTGTGATATCCATTCCAGTTCCTCCATCAATAGCTCACGTACCCCTTTCCGACCCATAGACCCCAAATCATTTCCTGCCAGGTGCACCAGTATAAGGTCGGGGGGGGGGGGAAACATCTCCTTTTGCCTGGGCATTGCAGATGGCTCCTCTGTGCTGCTGTAGGCACATTCCCCTAACCCCAAACCAGTGGACAGAGAGAGCATCCCTCCGAGCCCCAGATGTGGTTGGCCCTCTGAAATGTCCTGCAGCCCTTTGGATGAAAGAGTGGCCGATAATCCACACAACCCTCATACTCACTAGGAAATGGAAAAATGAAAAAACCCCATGAATATGGCCAGACATACAGTTTATCAATTAGCACAGCTATTGCTTCAACACATGTCTCTTGTAACAATCCCAGGCACACGCTACCCCTCCCCCCCCCAATCGCACATGCACTTCACATGTGAGAGAACAGTAGGTAATTATGTAATTGGCACATACTTTTCTGGGAAAGAGGGGAAGGAAACATTATGTCACCTTGTGCCAATGGCACAGTTGTGCTGGCACAATTGTAATCAGTGAAGGTTTCTGTTCCTGTGGCCCACCGATTGTGGAAAAGTTAAAGATCTGCAAATCTGCATATTTGTTTCTGTTGTGCTTATCAACCACAGCGCATGTTTTGGAAAGCACGGCAATTAAAACAAGTGTCATCCGCCCAGCATTGAGATTGGTGTGCTTCCTGAATTTGTAACTAGTGCACTTCTTGGTCAGCTTGCATTAGCCCGATTACCTCTTCCAAGATGGCTGCCTGTTTTTCACCTCAGACTGTGTAGCCTTCTCTGGCCCCCTGCCAATTGGCTGCCTCTTCATTCAACTTCCAATCGGGGCGGACCGGGAGGCGAAAGCCGGCCTGTTATTCAAAGGCCCACTTCTGGCCCCTTGACCTCCATTTTACTTTCTCCTGCTCCCTGCCTACAACGCGCTCTCCGTGTGCATCCTTATTCGCACCAGCTGTTTTTGCTCTCTGCTTGGCCTGTAGACCCCACATGCACTGTGCACATCTTCATTAATCATCAGCTGTTATTTTGTGCTCGGCCTCCAGACCTCGCGCTCTCCGCGTGCATTTTGATTTGAACATCAGCTGTTTTCACGGCGTGTAGACCCTGCAATCTCTTTGTGGATTAATCAAACTGGATCGGCTGTTTCTGGAGTTTCAGGTCTATTTCCTGCATCGGCGCACGCAGTCTACACAGGTAAAGATCTGCATATTTGTTTCTGTTGCGCTTATCATCCACTGCGCATGTTTTGGAAAGCACAGCAATTAAAACACGTGTTATCCGCCCAGTATTGAGCTTGGTCTGCTTCCTGAATTTGTAACTAGTGAACTTCTTGGTCAGCTTGCATTAGCCCGATTACCTCTTCCAAGATGGCTGCCTGTTTTTCACCTCAGACTGTGTAGCCTTCTCTGGCCCCCTGCCAATTGGCTGCCTCTTTATTCAACTTCCAATCAGGACGAATGGGAGGCGGGAGCCGGCCTGTTATTCAAAGGCCCACCTCTAAGGCCGGTGTCTGCTTACCAGGACGCTACATGACGTTACTACCACAGCCTGACCCTCCCTGGGGCTGCCAGCTCACTCAGCTATGAAACTGGACTACCAAGACTCTTACTTCCCTTTCTATTGGTTAGTTTCCTCCTTCTGCTTACCCTTTTGATTTCCCTTCATGGACCTCACTCTACCTTCTTCCTGTTCCAACTGGTCTTCCCTCTGTGCTCTCGTCTCAGCACTCACCTATAATCCTACCTTATTTCTTTTACCTTTTGGTGCCTTAGCAATTGCCTTGAAAGTCCAATTTGGGTGGGTTACTGTAATTCAAATGTGGGTGTGTTTGGGAAAGTCAAATTTGGGTGGGTTTGGGAAAGTCAAATCTGGGTGTATGTTTCACTTGTACTTGGCCCTCAATGGTAACCTGCTAGCCCAGGGACTGCTCAATACCTCTGTTCTTGTATATTTCTCCTACTGCCTCTTCTCTCTACCTGTCCATGGCGTTATCTATTTCTTCTATCTATTCCGACTGTTTCTCTATCAACTATCCTTCCATTCTCACTAAGTCTGGTAAGAAGAAATTCAAAAGGTTATCCTGGCTTCCAACCCAGGTCTCCCCATCGCTGATGCCTATTCCAGCACCTCTGCCAGACAAACCCTCTCTGACATCCCCTTTTTCGTTCACTCACCAGATCTCTGGCCCTCTCATATGATCTCTATGCTATGTTCTGTCTCCCCCTCTCCCATTAATGGTGGTACCTGCTGGGAAGTCCATCTGGATCTCTTTGTCTCTTCCAGCTTCTTCATTAATGTCTATCTAAATGGTACTATCATGGTGCAAGACCCTCAGGCTAATCTCCTCTTTGATAGGCGGTTCCCTCACCTCATCAACTTCCTCTCATCTCCAGTTGTCCCCTACTCTCTTCCCTTGGCTACCTTGCCCCCTTCCACTTCCTCCTCTGCCCCATCTCAAGCTCCTTCCACACCTCCATAGGGCATACCTCTGATTTGTACCCCTCCCCGGAAGGTCATTAAGTCTGGCAACCTTCTCCATCTTGCCACTCTCTCTCAATCGGCTGTTAAAACTCCTCTGACATCTGTCACCTCGTAGTGAGACCGAGGACATCAAGGTCAAGTTCTTCTGAGACGTGGTTCACGGCCAGCTCTGTCACAAGTTTTGACACTCTCCTCCCCGACGGCTACAAGATCCTCTCAGCCCACAGATCCAACCGGCCTGGAGGGGGTGTAGGCCTGATCTTCCCTGAGTGGATTCCTGCCTCTCTCATTCCCACTCAGACTTACTCCTCTTTTGAATGCCTAGTCTGCATGCTCTCTCTCTCCTAGCCACTCTTACTGTTGCTACTCTCTACCGGCCCCCTGGTCAAATCACCTCCTTTTCTCTCTGAATGGGCTGACCTCTCCTCCTCCTTCTTGGCCTCAACCACTCAACTCCTCTTGCTTGGTGACCTCAATATCCATCTTGATTCTACCTGTCCCTCATCTGCACTCTATCACGACCTCTGCTATTCACTCTCCCTCTCTATCCTTCCTTCTGGCCCGACTCACTCTGCTGGTCACACACTTGATATCTTGATCTCCTCCGGCCTCCCGCTCTCTACCCCCCTTTACCACCCCTCTCTCCTGAAGTGATCACTGCCTCCTCTCCTCTGATCTCTCCATCTCCTCCCCCCAAGCCAAGCCCACTCCTAGACTGCCACCCACCTTCTCGGATATCCGGCCCACGAAGCATGTCAGTCGAGGCCTTCGCTGCAACTCCCCTCCCACCCCCCTTCACCCCAGACTGACTCACACCCTCACACAGACCTCTCTTCTCTACTTCTGCTACTCTTGATACTCTTGCCCCCGTCATAAGGATCCGTTTGAAGTCCCAAGCCAAGTGCAATTCTTGGTGTGACTCTGACCTAGCTACACTTAAAGGAAAGTGTAAGGTGGCGGTGAGGAAATGCAGGGGTTCTTGCTCATCCTCTGACAAACGGGCCTGCCGCCTGCTCCAAAGGCAATACTGACTCGCTGTCCGCACTAAGAAGAGAGTCCACATACAAGCCTGCAGCATCTAACAATTCGGCCGAACTCTTCAAAATCTGCAAGGAGCTGGCTGACCCTGCTGCAGTCTCCACCCTTCCTCTCGCCTCCGAGGTTCTTTGCAATACCCTTGCCTCTCACTTTATCTCTAAAACCCAGTACATCCTGTCCACCCTCTCCTCCGCTCCCTCCCACATGCTTCCCCCTCTCCTTCTTGGCTTGCTCACCCCCCTCCTCAGCTACCCCTGTCCCTCTTTCGCCTCTTTTCTCCCCTGATGAGGTAGCTAAACAAATGAAAACCTCATCAAAACTGGTCCATCCCTGTTCCTCTAAAACCATTAAGGATCACACTGACACCCTTGCCCCGGCCCTTTCCGATTTCTGTAACCTCTCCTTTGCCTCTGGCTCTTTCCCCTCCCCTCTTAAGCACTCCCTTGTGCATCCTCTCCTCAAGAAATCCATAGCTGATCCATCATGTCCATCAAACTATTGCCCAATTTCCATTTCTCCCTTTTTGGGTAAACTCCTGGAAAAGCTGGCCATCTCTTAGCTTGATCTTCATTCCGACTCTGTTGGCTCCCTCCATAACCACCAATTTTACTTCAGAGCTGCGAGAAGCATGGAAACTGCTCTCCTGAACATCTGTGAAGACCTGCTCTCTAACCTCGACTCTAACATTCCCTCTGTCCTCATCCTACTTGATCTCTCCTCTGCGTTCAACACGGTCAACCATATCACCCAGCTTAATTGTCTCCGTGACAACCTGGGTATCGCTGATCGGGCTCTGGCCTGGCTGACCTCTTTTCTTTCCGATAGACCCTCGCAGGTACAACTTGGGTCTTTCCTATCTTCTATCTCCCTCTCCATCTGTGGTATCCCCCAGGGGTCTAACCTCTCACCCTGACTTTTCAACCAATACCTAGCAACTCTCGCCTACTGCATCTCCATTTTCTGCTAAACTTTCCAGTGCTATGCTGACGACACCCAGCTCATTTTCAGGCTTCTTTCAGCCTCCTACTCTCCTTCCATCATCTCCGATTGTCTAAACGCCATTCAAAATTGGTGTGCCGCCAACGATCTTTGTCTAAATGCCAACAGGACTGAGATCCTCCTTATTGGTACACCATCTCCATCCTTTCCTCTAACTCTCTGACCGGCCTCCCTTGGCCCTTCTCCTACCCCCACCTCCGTGGCTAAGAACCTCGGGGTAATCTTTGACTCCACACTGTCCTTCTCCGCACACATCTCTGACGGCTCCAAAAAGTCATACCTTTTTTATTGCACCTCCTTAGAGGTACTGTGCCTTTCCTCTCTTTCCCTCAAAAACTCACTGTCTCCCAAGCTCTGGTTCTTTCCAGACTGGATTAGTTTAACAGTCTCTTTCTAAATCTACCTGCCTCCACTCTCCGCCCTTTACAACTAATCCTTGTCCTTGGCCTCCAGCCCTGGGATCGTATATCTCTCCAGCCCCAAAATCACTTCATTGGCTCCAAGTGGATACAATGATTACATTTAAAACCCTCTACATTGTCCACAAGGCTTTCTGGGGCCTGGCTCCAAAATACCTTCAACTATCCCTCCGTAAAAACCTCCCCTCTCGAGTCCTTCGCTCCTCTACTTCCAACTCCCTCAATGTTAGTCGTTTTGCAAAGAAACGAGCTGGGGGTAGATATGTCTCTGGCTGGGGCCTCCCTTTGGAACAGCCTCCCGGGCCACCTTAAAACTTAAGGGAAGCCCTCTCCGGTTCCGGAAGCACCTCAAGACCTTCCTCTTTGCCTCTACCTTTGTCCCCCCCCTTCTCCCCTGTTGATCTGTTTCTTCTCTTGGCATTGTGCACCTGGCCACCCTCTGTCACTCAGACCAGGACACGTCCAAAATTTTATCCATTTGTGATGATTGGCACACATTCTGTCAGGGTACCTATATTGACAGAGCATACAATGCACACTTGCTGTGGAGTGCATTTCCTATGTCAGAATAGTCACCCTGCCAAGTTATCATGGTGCAGTACGTGCAAGTCACCTTACCACCGTGCAGTAATGAAATTTTATATTTTATTTATATTGTGCTCGTACACAAGTGTTTCAGAGCGGGACCAGGCAAAAGGGAAGGGAACAAGGGAGAACAATAAAGAAACCACGATCTTACTAAGCCCAATGACATTAAGAAAGCGTGAGTGCATGGAAAAGGGGAAAGAGGGAAAGTGCATGGAAGGGGGGGAGGGGTGGAAAGTGCGGAACAGAGGAGAGAACAGAATAAATACTAAATAAAATAAATAAGGGCGATAAACCATGGTAGTGCAGTGAGCAAGTGGCATGTGAAAGTTAGTCAGATAAGGTATATCTGATAAGTGCAGAAGAAAAGTGGGAGGGGGACTGTATGGGTACAGATAAAGAACCCCAGTGCAGGGGGTGGCCTGGAGGCAGTGAAGGAGGGTGGCAGGGTGAGCAGGTACTGAAATGTGTCTGTGTATGATGGTGTGTTTGTTTTATGCATGCATGCAAAAAGTCATTTGATGTTTGTGCTTGTATGATGTATGAGAGCATGTGTTTCTGTGTGTGCAAAGGGGGAGCAGGGCTAATGTAGAGGTGGGGGCTGCTGGGATCATGGCATTCTTTTTTGCTTTACCCAGTAAATATGCTTTACTTTGCATCAAGGGTAAAGCAAACATAAGGGTTTTTAACTGGCTAGACCGGCTAAAATAGGTTTCACCAGTCTGCATGCACTTTCTTACTGTGACATGCCAATTTGTTACTGGGTGTCTATGATAAAGCAAACATGTTCAGTATTATTGCATGGCTAGGCTTGCATACCTTGGTGCAGTCAGCTATAATTTCTTACTGTGGCGTGGCATTTTTGATTGGGCATCTATGATGAAACAAGCATGTAAGTGTTTTTACATGGCTAGAGTGGCATATTTTGGTGCAGCCACTCTAGCTATAACTTCTTAATGTGGCATAGCATTGTTTACTGGGCATCTATGATAAAGCAAGCATGATTTGTGTTACTAAATGACTAGACTAGCCTACATTGGAATAGCTAGGCTGGATATGCTTTCTTTCTGTGGCTTGGCATGTTTTACTGACTGGGATTTCTTATGTGGTAATACTGACATATACTGGTGCAGCCTGCATGGACATGTATGCCACAGCCAGCATGAACATGTTTTTATACTGGCACCAGATTTGTACAAGGGCACCAGATATAGTTTGGTCCCTGTACCACCACAGACCCACCTGCATAGCCTGGATTTATCAAAATCTTTTGTGTGATTTGGTGTTCAGCACCATCTCAATACATTTCTTCTATAGGCTTGTTCAACATGTTGCCCACTAATTGAAGATTCTTGCACTACTCTTTATTCTCTCTTGGTCCCTTTTGTCTAGTTCTTTTGTAGGTGCCCAGGCCAATCAAATGAGCACGTGATTATTGTGTAGCTTCATCCTGGAGTCGTTGCACTGCACAGGGATGAAACCAGCCACGAAGTTTGTCGATTAAAAGGTGTGTTCCTTTTATTTGCGGTCAAAGTGGTGAAGCTTGGCTATCCGGTCGCCGGG
This sequence comes from Ambystoma mexicanum, assembly GCF_040938575.1. Taxonomy (NCBI): domain Eukaryota; kingdom Metazoa; phylum Chordata; class Amphibia; order Caudata; family Ambystomatidae; genus Ambystoma; species Ambystoma mexicanum. The sequence goes on along the minus strand of NC_090926.1, from coordinate 1,036,600,346 downwards.
GTGCTTGGCACGGGCGATTCGACCAAGAGACGTTTTTGGAAGGCGAAAAGGGCGAACTGGTTGGTCCCACCAGCTCAGAGGAAGAAGACTCGTCCAGCACAAGATCTTCTCTTGCCGTTGGGAAAGTGGTGAGTTTGTTGCAGCAGGGCTCCACCGGTGTTGTCGTCGTTGCAGATGGCTCAGCTTCTTCCCTCTTCGGATTCTTAGGTCCTGTGGCGACTTCTGGAGTTCCAGTCCCAAAAGCCCTGCTTTTATGCAGAAAAACCCCCATTCAACAGCCTCGCTGTCACTCAAACATGCTAAGTGTGGGCCAATCAGAATAGAGAGCGACTTGGGTTGCTAAGGCAACGCAGTCCAGGGTGCCAATTCCCCTCCCCACCCATCCTGTGGAACTCAGACAGAGTGGCACCATTTGGAGGGCTTCTGTGGAGAAGCCCGCCAAAAAGTGGAACAAAGGGCTCGACCTTGGTCAGAGTTACAGAGACGGACCCGAACTCCATTTTCGAAAAGAGTTCTAGCAAAAAGACCCAACCGTGAATTTAATAATAAATAAATAAACCGGCGGTATCTTTAACATTGCACCAAAAAGTGGTGCGTTTAAAATCAATGGGAAAACCCCATAGAGAATATTCCGGTGGAATATATTTCGCGTGGTAACCACTGCCACCAGCCAGAAACTCGACAAGGGGGGGACTGGACAGTGCCCCCTTGAAAACAGACCCAGGGGCAATATAATTAACCCCTTCCAGTACTTCCACAATATGATGGTTTGTACTGGTTCTGTTCACAATGTAAGACTAGTAAAGTCAATGGTGACTTTACATGCCCTGGGAGACAGTAGTCAGTCCCAGGGTATGGAGTCTATGTTTGGTGGTCACTATGACACCCCTGTGTTACTGCACTGAGGGTGCTGTGTAACACATACACAAAAAACAGATGATACCCTATGGAGTAAAAGACCCCATAGCCCAAAATCATCACACAAATAGTCAGAGACATACCTCAAATCATGCCTAAGAGTGGGAGTAAAAGAGTCTCACTCTTAGCAGGAGAAAAAAACAAAACCCAAAAATCCAGCAAAGCTGCTGGGGGACTCACTAGGTTTGAGAAATTAGCCTTATAAGAGAATTCTCCCTAACAGACTCTAGCGCCCTGCTGGCGAAGCCACTACGTGCCTTGGGTGGGTGTCAACTCCGTTGGTCTGGGCGAGTATGGCTCCTAGCCCCACTGGGCTTGCATCAACTACTATTTCGGTGTGCCAGTCCAGGTCAAAGTATGCCAGTTTTCTGGCTTCTGCTAAGGACTGCATGATGGTATCGAATGCTTCTTGGCATTCTGCTGTCCAGGCGAAGAGCATGTCCTTCTGGAGAGGTTTTCGGAGTGGTTCGGTGATGGTGGCGTAATGCGGTATGTACCTTGCGCAGTAACCGCCATGCCAAGGAAGGAGCGTATGTCTGCTATCTGTCTTGCTGCTTGTAAGTTGAAGATGGTTGCCACTTTGTCGGGGGGGGGTGGGGTCATTCCATCTGCGGGGAATATGTGACCGAAAAATGTTAGCTTGCTTTTACTGAATCGGCACTTTTCCACGTTCAAAGTGAGGCCAGCATCCTGGAGGGCCTTGCATGTGGCGCGAAGGGCGACATCATGTTCTTCTCATGAGCGTCCGTACACTAAGATGTCGTCACTGTAGTAAGTCCAATTTGGAGAAGAGATTGGATTTATTCAGTTGGACTATCGTGTCCTCAATTCGGGGGCTAGGGTGTCGTTCGCGCTGAATCGCGTTGTTGGCCACTCGCATGTCTATGCAGAGTCTGAGTCGTCCTCCATCCTTTGGCACTATTACCAGTGGGGACACCCATGGGGTCGGGCCCGTGGCTGGTTCGATTATTCCATCTTCTAGGAGTTGGCTTAGTTCGGCTGACACTGCGGCTTGGAGATGGAAACCAACCCTCCTTGGGTGTTGTGGCACGGGCCGAATGGTGGGATCTATGTGGAGTTTTACTGGGGGTCCTTTTAATTTCCCTAGGCCCTTGCAGATGAGGGGGAATTCTTCCATGATGTTGTCTTTTGACCTCGTCTCTGTATGCGTGGGTTTTGGTTGGACGTTGAACACGCTCTCTTGTTTCCACTACTGGTTCTGTCGAGTGGATTTTGTAGCCATCCCGCACATGTATGTCTATGAGCCCTAAGCAAGAGGCAGTCCTGTAGCTGAGGAGGCATCTACCTTTGGTTGGGCTGCGGATGACGTGGATGCTTGCCACTGTGGAGTGGTTGTTGTGGATTAGACGACGACTGAAGAATCCACTTGTTTGTAGAGGAGTAGCAGCGCCCCATTGATAGATCTTGGAGTCAGACGCCGTCAAGGTTGGCTTGTTGGGAATGTGGTGAAATTCTTTCTCCCCCATTATGTTGACGGTGGCTCCTGAGTCAACAAGGAAGCAGAATTGCTTCCCTCCTATGTCAACAGGTATCTTGGGTGCCTCGCGGGCTTCACCTTCGTCCATGATAAGATTGATGTATTCATCATGCGGGTACTGATCATATTGATCGTCATATTGAACACTCTGTGGGTCCGTCTCATAATGGGAGTGATGTGTTGATGGTCCATTGTATTCGTCTCTGATGAGAGATACTTGCTCGTATCCTTCATTACCCTGGGTCTCATCTGTTGGGTAGACGTCTTTGACCACGCTGACGTATCTTCTTGGGTTTTGGTGGTACGGTCGTGTCTGATAGGTTTGAGCTTGTGGGTTTCTGTTCGGTATTTTGAATTGTGGAGCAACTGGAGGTCTTTGTGTCGGAAATGGTCTGCCTTCCCTGCAGACTGAAAGTGTCCCTCTCTGCCGCAGTTTCCACATCCCTGGACTAGCGCGGGGCAGGTTCCGGTGTGGGGGAAAGCCATCCCACAGCGGTAGCATTGACGTTGGGTTTTCGGCATCATGGAATAGTTGGGGTTAGTTCCTCTTTCCCCTGGTCTGCTGTTGTTGGACTGGAATGCTGCTACAGTTTCGTTCTTGTCTTTTTTTGTCGAAGTGGTGCCCGATATCTGAGTCACTTGTTTCTCGACCCTTTCTAGAATTCTAGCCATCTGACTGACTTCTTCTATGGTGATCGGCTTTTTGAGGAGTTGCTTCTTTAGGGTTTGGGATGTACAGCCTTCAATTACTCTCAACCTTATGGCCTCGTCAAGTGAAAAAGCATTGAATTGACAATTTGCTCCTTTTATTCTTAGGCGGGTGATGAACTCATCCACAGTGTCGTCAATCCTTTGCGTGCACTGATTAAATATGTATCTTTCATAGTCCCTGTTAGGCTCAATTACCAGTCTTTTGTTTAGGGCTGCAATTAGTGATGGAAAGTCAGCCTGTTCAGCTGTTGGGATGGTTTCTAATAGGATTTTGATGTCATTGCCTGCTAGGTTTAGGAACATGCTGCGTAGCCTTGGTGACTTCTCTTCCCCGGCGGCATCTACGAAGGTATTAAAGTCCTCTAACCACTCAACCCACCGTGGGCCCTTGTCCGCTTGGGACATCATGGAGAAAGGGGGGGGCATACGCCATGCCGTCGTTGCAGTGTTCTCTGTCGGAGCTGGTGGATTTGGTGAACTCATGATGAGGTGGTGGTGGTGGTGGTGAGCAGGGTGTGCAGCAGTTGAGATGGGCTTGGGCCTGCTGTCCGACGTGGTTGCTGTCGGTGTGTGGTGTCACCCACCTTTACATTTTTTTTCAGGATTCCTCTGGGCCTTGGTTGCAGCCACTGGCTGATTGCCGTGCAGTCGAGAAGTGGGGGCACTGGATGTGCAACCTGGGTGAGCAGTCTTCGCCTGCGTGAGGCCAGTGCTGGAGGATGGGCCACGTGGAGATGAAGGATGCCTGGGAGTGGAGGGGGCCCGAACCCGTGGTCGTGTGCGCCTTTGCTGGACTCGGTGGGCCCGTGGTGGGGCGTGTTGCTGTTCACGCGCTGTTTTTTTCTTTTTCTTTGAAGGTGGAGGAAGAGGGGCGGGTGTGGGATCACACGCGCCACCGATGCGGAGCGGGCCGGAATCGGTCCGTGGGAGGAGGCGGACCTGGGATCAGGCACGGTCGCCGGCAGGCTGGGGTGCCTGCAGCGTGAGGAGGGGGCGGGTCTGGGATCAGGCACGGTTGTGAGCAGGCTGGAAGTGCCTGCAGCGTTCTTGCGAGCATGGTCGCTGCAAGTGGAGGAGGAGGAAGAGGACCCGGTGGTCCGGTAGTGCGCCTCGTCGCCAGTTGTTGTGCCCGGAGGGGGCACGAATAATCAGGACAGACACGCCGGGTTAGGCTGTACGTCTTCTTGTTGGGATACTTTGTTTCCGGTTTATGGCTGTTCCCTTGAAAACCTCGGACAGTGACGACGAAAATTCCGAATATGGGCGGTGTCCTCCTCAGCCTTATCTCCCTCCCCCTACTCAGGATGGAGGAGGGGAGGAACGTGCCAAAGCGGGGCCAAAGCCTGCGAAAACGAAGCAGCGCGGCAAGATGGGGAAAAAGCCTGCGAAGGGCTACAATGGGAAGGGGCGGGGCTACCCCCTTTAAAGCAAGCGGGCTTCCCACTGCAGGCAGCATCCAGCCTTGGCAGTGGGACGCCCGCCTGCCAACAGAGGACTTTGTTTTAAGCAGTCTAGTTGGGGCTTAAGAAGTACTTGATATTAAACAATGCAGTGTGGTACACCGAGAGCAGCAGGAACGTGTTTAAAGGCACAGGTAGCAGGGTCAGCGGACCCTTGCATCCGACCGATGAAAATGATCAGGTAACAGGGGTAAAGGTGTGCACGGCAGGTAACCATATAAAGTTGTGGGATAGCACCACTAGGTACGCCTGAAGAAAGGCAGTCTTCTTGGTTATGGCAGTTGCCTTACATAAGTTAAATGGAAGGCGGAGCCCTTTTGTGAAAGTTGGGAGGGGGTGCGTACAGGACAGGTAAAAATTGAACCTGGGCTGAGACCAAGGGAAAATAAGAATGCAGAGGTACAAGTCTAACAAGGAACTAAGTCAGCTTCGCCCTCTAGTCTAGACTGGCGATCGCCCAGTTGGCAGCTCGCAGAGGTGGAGCAAGGTTAAGGTGGGGGAGAGCAGTCTAATAAAGGGGTGGATGAATTTCTATGGGTGGAGTATGGAGCCCCTGGTTGAATATACAAGAGAGCGAGTGCACTGTCCAGCATGGGGCTGAGGAAAGTTCACTGGAAATTGGGCAAAAGGGGCACTAAGCTCCTGGAGATGGGTTACACAGAGCAGGCATGGGCTGATCAACCCAAAACCCCCGTAGTATAAACCAGTGAAAGGCAGACATTTGTCAGCAATAGGGATAAAGCTCCGTAGTGGAATTCAGCACAAAACTCTGGAAAATGTAAAAGGAGGAAAGATGGCACAAGACCAGGGTTTCTTGGGGGGCAAGTTTAGCCTGAGAGGACTGAGGAAAGGGGAAGTATGGCAAAGGTGGCGCCTGAGATTCTAACTAAGGAACAAAAGCTCTACTTCACCCGGCAAGAACGGCGCTCCCCTAACTCCTGCAAGGGCAGGCAGAGCAAGGTTAAGCTTGCTGGGAGCTTTAGCCGAGTAAAAGTGGTGAGGAATGTATTGCGGGTGCAGTAGGAGGAACAAGTTGGAAGGTGGCAGGGGCAGAAGTGTCCCAGAGCAGGGGCACCCGGGCGCCGCCATGGTTGAGGCGGAGCATGATGGAAAGGTGGCTGGGGCAGAAGTGTCCCGGAACAGGCCCGCCCTGGTTAAGGCAGAGCAGGATGGAAAGGGGACAGAAGAAAAAGGGTCCCAGAGCAGGCACGCCCTGGTAAAACGGAGCAAGAGGGAAAGGTGGCAAGGGCAGAAGTACAGCAGAAATGGCCGTAGCATCTTAAATTCCGCTGAATAATCTCTAAAAAAGGGTGTTCATCTGTGGGCAATGGGAAAGAGGGTCTGGGTGTCAAGAGGTACATCAGGCTGGAAAGCATAAAAAATCGACATGCCACCTTTTCTCCGCACCAGCAGTAGCCCGGAGGAAATGAGATCGGTCTGGTCGGGGTGCCGGGTAGGAAAGGGGCACAGCTGCAGGGGCAAGTGCGCGGATAGCCTTGGAAACAGCAAAAGATAGACGTATTGGCCATACATCTGGGAGATACCGACCCGACAAGCCTGGGAAGAGGGCCTCTGACGCAGGCAGGGGTTTTGGCCAGAGCAGTCACGGCTTGATTAATTTAAATTCCCTTGAGTATCTTCTGAAAGATGGGGTACATTTGTCACCTATGGGGTTGGAGATATTCTTCTGGACCCTTTGCACAGATATCCAAGAAATGTAAGGAAGGGAGCAGGGGGGCAGCCACGGTGGGCCGTAACCCACCTGTGGCGTGGCGGTGTTGGGGCAACCAAACACAAGAGACAGACTCCGGATGAGCCAGGAGAAAGCTGGAAGGGTCTTCGCTCTTCCCAGAACAGCGCCCCCTGGGAGTCTAAACGGCAGGGACGTCTGGGGGAACAACAAGGGCTCAGCTTCCTCCAAGGAAACAGCGCTCGCCCCGCCCACGAACACCTGAATAGGCAGGCGAGGCTCAGGCACAAAGGGCTGGGAGAGTTGGGCCTATGATGGACTTTTGGAAGGAAAGGGGGAAGCAGGTTTTTGGACACGGAGCAGTCGCCGCATCTTCTGAATTATTTCCACCAATGTGTGCAGACTGTTTTATGATACTGTGGAAAATAAATCTGCGGCCTTTTTATGCCAAAAAACAAAATAAGACTCATCTGACACTTTTCTGGGGGAAAAAAGAGGAATGAGTTATTGCTAAATAATGGGTCCAAAATGGACAGATGCACGGGTTATGAGGCTGCTCGGCACATTCAGGATATTGCAGCGAGCACCACTGGGTGTGTATCACTGCCCATGTGCGTCATTGGTCTTCACCCAGTAAACACCTCATGACATTGGCTGTGAGGCGTCGTCATCGACACGGCTCAAGCTTCTTGCTTGTAGGCTAGGCTCTAATGTGCATGCCCAGAGAGCCTGCAGATGCCTCCCTTACTCTTCACGATGACATCACATGACTAGGCCCGTGAGGCGTTGTCATGGACCTGGCACATGCTCCTTGTTTTATGGCCTGGCTCGACCGTGCACGTTCACAGCTCTGACAGCCTCTGTGCTCGCACTGCCGAATCGCCTCACAAGTACAGTTGCCTTCGTTCTGTCCTGTCCCATCCGTATCATGTCGGCCCGGCCCCTTCCCTGCACCCGTGCCAGGGATTTGTGATGCCGTTCTTGCCACCCGCAGGACACTCATGTCCTTCATTTCTTCCCTTGTTCATTTCCCTTTTCTGGCTTGGCCGCCATCCACCAATCTTCGCCCCTTCGGTTCCACTTTCATAACACTGGCTTATACCCCTGGCGCTTATCTCTAGGAATTCACCATGGCGTCTAAGTACCTTTTTCTTTTACCCTACACACCAACCGGGCTAAGTGAACCTACCTTGTTTTTCATGCCATCGACCTACTAGCATTGTGTTTTCTGTAGGGCAACTTGGGTGATCCCAGGACTCCCACTGACTATCCCTGCACATTGCTTCAGATCCTATGAAGTAAGTGCCCATTGTGGATAACCCTTCATTTTTATTTTTCTTCTATACCTTCAGCACTATTGTTACTCTCCAATTGGTCCCTTACACACATTTTCTCTTAATTCTTATTTATACAAGAAATCTATACCTGAAGAAAACTAACCCAACCAGGGCTTTAGTTGAAACATCGACATTTGGCACTTTATTTTGGATGAAGACAAACATTTACTTTTTTGAATGATAGTATCTACTGCATATGATTGTATTTATATTTGTTAATTGGAAACCATTGATGGTAACAACATTAGAGCAGACCTTTGTGGTTGACAATATTTTGGCAACCGTAATTTAGATTGTGAATCAAGAGGGGTATCTTGTTTAGAACCCGATTTTAATTATTTAGGACTTTCATGTGATTTAAACTTTTGCACTTTTGTGTATTGTTTTCAAACCTTGTGTATCTTTTATTTCTATTCCTTCCACTCTTCTCTGTGCCTTATGTGTTGTATGCAATATGTTTTGACCATTTGTTTTTTTAACATGTATGTGTTGAAGCCAATGCCATTGCTGCAATTTGTAATTATTAAATGAGATTTTTTGATCTTTTACTTGGACAAAACCTACCGTCACTATCCCTCTTTTGTTGGAGTGAAAACCTAAGAAAGCACCATCGATATACCCCTCACCATGCATATACTGCTCGTCCCGGTGCTTTGAAATTGCCACTCAATACAGTAAAATGATTTTTCTGCGTCGCGGGCCAGCAGAGCAGATGGAATATGTGTTTTTTAGATGTCGTGAGATTTTCTACATATCTAACATTGTTGGAAGCCTGCCTCCTCTTTATAAATTATACTGGTCTATCGCCTATTATTGTAGATAGGATTGAGTCCAACGTATTTGCTAGAGATGTTCACATGCAATTTGCCATCCGCATTTCTAGTGATGAGAGCAGGCCATTTGGTCATGCCCATTTAGTAAGCACAATCCACCCCATTACAGTAGGCCTGTGACCCTACCGTCAAGCATACCTTCTTGGTGACAGTTCCTTTAAGAAAATTAGTCTGTTTAGTCCCTGAGCAACATGCAGTATACTGAGCATGCAATCACTATTGACTCTGCTTACCTGCAAGTAAAACAGCTTCAGAGACACAGAAAATGCTCCATAATATTTGTACGACAGGATGATACCAAGAATAGCCTGGGGAGGTGCAGGATAGGGAATGGCAGGTCAGCCTATTAAAGGCTTAGCCCAGCATCACAGTCTCAAAGAACACCCAAGGTCAACCAATTGGGCACATCGAATCGGTGCCCTACGATCATTCACATCCGGGGTGCAGATCCTCACAGGGAGCCCCCACTGTAGGTATTTGGAGTATGAGCTGTTGGCAGGTGGTTGGGGCGGGTAAGAAGCAGTTTGTAGAAGTAGGGAGGTGAGGGTCCACTGATCAGTCAAGTGAAGGAGGTTGTTGGATCAAGAGTTAAGGTGATAGTCTGGTTAAATTGGATTTAGGGTTGAGGATGCGGGCTGGAACATCACCAGAAGGAGGCAGATGGAGTACATCAAGAGGAGATAAAGGAGGCGTGCAAGGTCGTAGCTAGGAAACTCAGGAAGGCACAAGAAGGCATGTTTACCACAGGCTAGAGGATAGGGGTAAGACCCCAATTATAAGGGGTCCAGTCCATGGTGGGAGGAACATGTGGCATGGGTACGTGTAGGAGCAGGAGCAGAGCTAAATAGAGAGGCATTGCATATGTTGGTTCGGATCCTAAGAGAGGATCAGGCTGTATCTACCCTTTAGAAACTGGGAAAGCCAAACGCAGATGGCTTTGTCTTAAAGTAGCACAAACGTATCTAAAGGTCGTGGCGGGGACACAGTCATACCTGCAGGGTCTACAAGGTGAATAGGAGATGGTCCTATCAGAGTAACAACCCATGATATGCAAGACGAAGCCTAAGAGCATATACTTGACCCCCTATACTTAAGGATGCAAGTGATGGAGAGCTACCCAAAAACCTTGTGAATTTTTGAAGAAACTGTTACACTAGTGAAACAGTTGACAATTACTCTACCGCTACCAGTACCTGTCTTCAAAAATGTAAGATGCAGTGGTCGTAGACGTTCGGACCTAGCACCACAGATGTAGATTCACCTTTGGAATGAGGATAACCTTGTTAGTGTGACAAGGCCTGTATACTGGCCTTCTCTGGTTAGGATAGGGATACCTCTCGACTAACCGGAGAGGGAGAAAATCCTGATCCAGCCCTACCCTTGAGGAGGATGGTGGCAGTTGAGGGTCCCAATTCTTGCTCGCCCCTTGTGCAAATCTGTTTCTGAGCAGTTCACCTTTTGTCATCTCCTTGCCAAGATGCTTGCTAGTCTTTTTTGTGGGTTCTCCCAAGGACATTGCTATTCTGCGGCTGGCACAAGTTAGGAAGCGAGAAAAGGGTTACATAGTATTGGTTGTACGAGTAGGGGGGAATTAAGCGGAACTGTATAGAGAATAAGGGAGATGTTGAGGATGGGTATAGAGAAGAACAGGAAAAAATAACATGGTCAAGCGCTTTCAGTGCAAAATGTTCTCACAACCTTGTGAACCTAGGCCTAAGGGGCACCACAGCTTTGACTTGCACGCTATATGATGCCCTAGCATTAGAGTGAGAATGACATATGATATGATATGTTATGGCATTTATAACACGCCTATACACAAGTGTTTCAAGGCACGACGAGGCAGGGGGGAACAAGGGGAGACAGACAACGATCCTACTAGGCCAGGTGTCATTCAGATCGCGCAAGTGCAAGGGTAGAGGGGAAGGGAAAAGTGCAAGGGGGAAAGGGAGAGGGGAAAGTGCAGTACAGGGTTAATAGCATACAGGATAAATAACAAGGGCCAGCTGGTGGCAAGTGCAAGGTAAGTGCAGACAAGTGCTGGGAAGGGGGGCTGTAGGACATCACGATCTTGATAAATCAAGTAAGGCCGCTTAGCCTAGCCTTCATTCTGATGATCGTCGTGGTCTTTTGAAAAGGCTGTCTCTTGGTATGCTGACCACTTGGGCAATGCTCCTCCTTCTCAGTTTGTCGAGGAATGCAGGCATACCATCGGATGTTTGGTTTTGTTCTACGCAATGTGTGTTTCTGGAATACGCTGCACATTCTAATTTGTTCTGAATTCTGGGGAAACTCTGCTGCGAAGTCCATGGTCCCATGATGATCAGTGGTTCAGGCAGGCTCAGCCATGCGTGATTGACGCCCAAGATTGCGGCTGCTCTGAGCTTCTTGGAAATGTAGTCCCAAAGCCCTTATTCCTGTGCCCTCTTGCACCCCCATCAAGCACGGAGTGGTTTTCCCCTCCCCAGCAACAGCCCCAGAGAGAGGTAGAAGCACCCAGAGGCCTACAAACCAGATTCAGGCCCTCAGTCAGGCAGGGGCCAGAGGATGGGTGCCTCCAGAATAGGCACAAGCTGGGGTCGTTCTGGTGTAGGTTGGGGCTGATCTGAAGGCCCAGATCCTCTTGCGCTTTGAAGCAGTCTTGTTTTGCATGGGTGCTTTACAAATGGCAATAAATAAGCGACTATTTGACACCTTAGTTTTCAGGGTTCAAAATAGGGATTTGACTAGCAGGAGCTGAAAGCAGATTCTTGGTATTTGGCATGAGTCAGTAGGTCGGACTTACCTCTGGAAAACCAGGCGCTGTTATATAGTGTTCCACAAATGTAACTCCCATATAAGATGCAAACTATAGCCATGCCAACTATATTGGACCAATTGTCCTTTAAATGCCCAGATGTGTCCTAATGCTCCTTTATAAACCCTCCAAAACATATAGATATAATGTCACATAGATATGTTTGCATAGTAGCTACTGGTAGCTGTTGTTGCCAAGACACATAGGCTCTCCTATGCTCTAACGATCAGCTAAATAGCTCCCAGCAATTTCAAACTCATTTTGCATTTGCCCCCAAAGGGAACCTCTGTGTATTAAAAATAATTTTAAAAAACAACCTGCTGTATGTCACCATGCCACCCGAGATGGCCTGGCAAACATTAGTCCAAGCTTAATTCTATAGTTTCTTGAAAACACACGAATCCTCATGAAATGCATGGGCCATTCTGTTGTAGCTGCCACTTTGGCATTGATTGACTTGAACTTAGCATAGTGGACTATGTGGCCACGGTACTGTGCTTCTCCCAGTGGTCCCAGTCAGTTCCTTTCAAGCCCTTGAGTAAGTTCTTGTGTGCATGCGAATGACTTGGAACTGAAGAGTGATGTGTCATCAAAGCAGGCTATTTAATGAACTTCTGTGTCCACCGCCATCGGTCCACTGTCCAAACTAACCTATCCTAACACTACCACTATTGGAATAACAACAGTCAGGAGAATGACTCCATTCTTCTGTGAGGTGATTTTCCACCAAGTTCAGTTCAATAAAGTTATTTGTAGGTAGTTCTTGGTAACTACTTTTAACAATTCATATATTTCTGATATTGGATTCTCCAGAGTTTCAATTGTTTCTTTCACTCGAGTATTCCTTCTTTCCTTCTTGTTTTCCTCTTGTTCTATTCTGGATAATTCTGACCCTCTCCTTTCAGGAGACCAGTTTGTTCCTTTCTCTTTATTCAAACTTATCTTCCTTTCATTTAATGCCCACTCTTTTTCTTGACTAGCACAAGTTTGAGGGCTCCAGTATGGGTTCTCCCTCTCTTTCTGTATTCTTGATACTTTGTCGTGACTGGGATGAGTATGTGCGTTTCAGAAACCACCTTTAGACCCCCTTCCAGGTCTCCCACTTTTCCCCTTACGTGGAGTGTTCAGGGATAGCGTCACCGGAGCTCACATCAGGCTAGGACCTTAACTTGTCAGATTGGCTTCTCGTTTTTTCGGCCAAGTCGCAAACAGTCTCTCTGTTTCTTCCTGGATTGACTACAATGGAAGTGGTAGCAATGTTGTTAATGGACCTCCAGGTCCACCATGGCCTGCCTGAGGTCACACCACCTCTAGCTCCCTGCTCAGGAAGCCTAGTATTCTCAGTCTTCCGTGTCTCTTCTCTCTAATCGCGCCATGCATTGGGAGTCCTACCCAAACTTCTCTCTTGCATCGGAGGCTGCCCATCCAAGTTCCTCTCTGCATCTCCCGGCCAGCTGATTTCAAAATGCAGCGTTCTTTCTCTCCCTTTAGAATTCTCTTCCTCCACGTTTTATGACGCTGCTGTGGGACTTCCGCAGCGTACTGTCAAAGTCCTTCTTCTTTGTGTGGCTCATACTCTGTGTTCTTCCAGTGGTTTTCCTCGCCCCAGTGCCATATAGGTTTTCCTCCACAGGTACCTATAAGGGATTTGAATAACCATAGCAGATTCTGTTTCTTTTTCTTCATTTCTTTCTTCACAGGAAGTTAATGAAGGAGGGTTGATGATATATTTCTTAGGGAGTTCTTCATAAGAACTGGAGCTCTTTTAGTCTCTCCCGGTGAGGTCTCACTTTGCTTCTACCACTAGGGAGGGGATTGTGGGTTCACCTTCATTGCCTCACAGGGAAAGTATCCACCACTGAGAGAAGTGACAGAATCCCACGATTCATCACATATACCACATGGGTATGTGTCCCCAAACACTTCCTTCTGGTCATGTGTTTCATAAAACGTAAGATCCATCATCGATTTGCCCATACGAGTTTGCCATCACTTATCTTGACAACTGCTATTTGTAGATGCAGCCTAGTATGATGAATTTGGTTAAGTCTTCACATCTTTCATGGGAGGAACACCCCCTGATGTGGCCGGAACGAAGCAAGCTCCTGCTGACCTGAATAAACCCTAATGGTGATAATATGAAGGGAAGTTATGAAGGGGGAGACTACCCTTATGGAAGTAAGGGAGACTTACCAGGGGAGACATGCCCCTTTTTTTTCCCGAACCCAGTAACCCTCTTATTATGCCCAAAAATCTTAAAATATACTGTAAGGGAGCACAACAACGTTCTGCCAGATGTCATACCAACCTGTTGATTTCTTCCTGCTGACGAGGAAGGAGACGGGAATGATGATCACTTGAGCCTGGGATACAAGGTGCTGCTCTAGTCCTTGGCGGGGAGGGAGAGAACAATGTTGTGCCGGATACATTTAAACTAGCTACAGCTGGGATAGAGAGAGCGCGAAGAATAGTGGGAAGAGACTTTCTTCAAAAACAGAGGGGGGTAGTGTACGTGCTGGCGAGAACGGCAAGATGGAAGAGGCAATAAAAAGAGAGATGGTATCCAGAAGGAAAATGGGTCTTGTAAAGACCTGAAGCTGTGGGGATATATTGAAAAGCCAGAACAAGAACTTTTCATTGGTGTGCAAAGCCACCAGTGTAACACTGTGCGGTTGCTGAAAGGAGCTGCCTGCACCCCACAATGCTTCAAGAGAGAAAAGAAGAAGAAACCGGCACCCAGAAAAATAAGGCAGCGGCACGCTTCCTCACTAGCGATAAGGAAGCAGACCTTGTAACGCAGAGAGGCGTGTCCAATACAGCTTGAGTAAACTGCCATCCATATGAGAGAAGGAAAGCAACATCCCCACAGCTGAACGAGGGAGGAGCGCCTACTAAACAGTGCACGCTGACAAAGGAGATTGGAACCGCTAAAGCAGAGCAGCTAGGAAGTGAAAGGTCCTGACGAAAGCCGAGAAAACCAAACCGGAGCCTCAGAACTGGTGAGCCAACGGGAAAGGGATTAGCTGGCAAGGCATAGGAGGGAAAGACCCAGCTCCCTCCTCTGATCTAAATGTACATGTAAATAATATGAATTTTATGCAATCAGGATACTCAGAGTATGATGGCAACTCATAAGTATTAAACTTGGAGAGGAAGCCCCTGAGAGACGGGTCGGGAATCCCAAAGGGTAAACCCATTGAGGGATGACAATAAGGCCACAAACGCTGGCGAGAGGAATAGACCATTCTCTGATCCACGGATATGTACCTTGTAAATACTATAAAAGAGAGTCCTGATGGAAAAGGATACCGAAAATACTAATATATATATCATGGCAGGAGAGTATACCAGGCAATCACAAGTGTGTGAATATAGGGAAAGAGAGAAACCCTGGCGGGAGGACTACCAGGTATCCTGACAATCTAAAGACCATAGATAGATAAATAAATATGTGACTTTGTTGTGGATCAAGAGGAAAAGACGAGAACTATTATTGTCAAGAAATTGTGAAGAAGAATCCAGGGGAAGGGAGACACCCTATGGATTAAGGAGCAATGTCATTGAGAGACTATGTTTGAGTTAGTAATTTCTTTTAGGAACACTTTTTAAAAACTGAAGGCCTAAGACATTATCCTTTTCACTTTAAGATTTATTTAATCAGAATGTGAGAGTCAGAATAGTACTTTGGACACAGGGCAGTTTTTGTTTTGGACATTCTGACACTGACAGAACGGTAGTTTTGAGTTTAGGTTGGAAAACAACTCAAGTACAGGGGCGGCAAAGCATTTTCCCAACCCCTTTCACTTTAATCAATGGCTGTCTGTAGCAAATCCGTGTTTAAATTGTTTCTGTCTTTAATTCCTGACCCTTAGCACTTGCTTCTTGCAAGCATCCTATTTGGCATACAATATTGATATCCTTGCATCAGAGACTCTTTGGGGGTACAGTAAACCCCTAGTTCAGCATCATCATAATCTTGTGTAGTACATTTGACTTTGTGGCATCAGGTTTTGAATATGGCTAAAGGGAGCATGGTGTAGCAAGTGTGTGGTTACAACTAATGACTCTTTCTGTCATTCAACTAAAGAGTCCTCTTAAGAGAAACCCTTACACAAGTTGTGTGATATTTGTTTTGAAATCGACTTGGTAGGTCACTGAAAAGCCATACTAGATCGTGTGAGATTGGCATCATGGAAGGCGACGGACAACTGATTCAATATATACTAAAAGCTTTTTATTATTGAAAATGTCAGGATGGTTGAACGCCTAACTGGCGATATGCTAAGGCGGGTTGGCCCTACCTAAAGAAACTAAGGATAGTCTGAGTCAGTAAGTACAACTGAAAAGTCTTTGTCCAAAACCTATGCTTGCTCTCACAACTAAGACAAAATAATCTGTAGGAATGTCGCCCATAAACTAAATTGTGTTCCAAAGGTAAAGTTCTGAGCTATTTCCAGCTCGGGCTTAGTCTTCAGCTTCCCGTCCCAGATATCTATATAGTTCAGCAAAATGTTCAATTCACCCTGTCTTGGATTTAAAGTCATAAGTTCCATACCCTTGTAAATGTTAGGATGCCATTCCTCAAAGTCAATATAGTTCCAAGACAGTAGGTCTTGGGGCTCCCTTCACCAAGTTCAATACAGTTCCAGGGCAGCAGTTCTCTGGGTTTCCTTCCCCAAATTCAATGTATAAAAATGTCACAAAAGAAGTACCTTGAAGCGTTCTCTTTAAACTGAGTTTCAACAATTGTTTCCAGCTCAGGGTTCCCTTTCCCAAGTCTCATATGCATCAATGGTGGTTTTCCTTTCGACACATGGGGGGGGTTTTCTTGTTAGCATATGGGCGTTCTTTGGCCTTGGAGTAGTTGACTGACCACATTGTCCACCCATTACAGGTCACGCAACCAAGAACCTTTGATTCACCACCAGCAGTTAACCAAGTTCTTTGTGTATTTCAATATTCAACAAACAAGTGATTTCTTAAATGCAGCTCTCAAAGCAAATAGTTTCTTCAGACTTGACTTCAACACCCCAGTCTGAGTCCTTCATTCACTTTTGCTTCCTGTTTTCTCTTAGTTCATCATTACCTTTTGGCATATTTGCTATTTGCATTCATTTCTATATTTAAGTTTAGCAGTTTTGCTGTTAATTCGGTATTCAATAGTAGAAGTTTGCTGGTAGTTAAATGTTCAATGCAAGCAGTTTGCTTATTTTCATTCAGTTCGGTGTTCAATATTAGTATTTTTCTTAATTTCATCTCCAGTGCTGCTTCCTTTTTGTGACATGCTATTTTGCTCACCCTTAGCGCACCTTTTCGTAGCATGCTTTGTTTCTTAATAGAGGCTTTCGAAAATGTACCTTTTCATACGTGACCACTCTGTTGCATAGTATTCCTAGGCTTCCCTTCTGATCATTATCATTCATTCCTTAGCATTGCTCAGGGATCATGAATGCATATTTGTTCACCCGCAAGTTACTTTGTATTCACTCGCGCCTTTCATATATCGTGTTTCTTATTGCTTGAAACTTACCGGCTGTGTTCTTGACTTCCCGCTGGATACAATGAGGGCGTCTTTTTCATCTGTGGTCAGGGCCTCATCATTGGCTCCTTCAACACTCCTGGGCTAGCTTCTTGGCCCATGGGAACCAGCTTTCCTTATGCAAAAAGGATTTCAGAAGGGATCAGCACACTTCCCGGCTCTCTTCTGTGGGCTCCTTCTGCTTCCTGTAGACACGGCTCCCTTGCCACGCTTCCTCACTCTGCAGGCTCTCGGCGTAGACTCGACTGGCTGGTCCTGGGCAACTCTGGCGTGTCTGCTGCTCTCCCAACTAGCTCTCCTTCCTTCCTGCTGCTGCTCTTTTTTTATAATCTCCTGGGACATCAATGGGTTGCAGGTGGGCATAGTTAGCTTCACTTGCCTGAACCTATTAGTGGGACATGTCTGTTCAGTATACTGGTGTGCCTCTCTAGCCATCTTCTTCGTCTCAGTACCAAAGTGGTGAAAGTGCATGGAGTTTACTGCTCCCTCCTCGTACTAGAGCGGGGAGATGGTGGAATGTTCGTTACTCTGTTGTTTCTTCCTCATCTCAGTACTGTCCGGTATCACAAGGGGGGGAACAAAGGAGAACTGATCTATAGTGACCCATAAAGGTCAGGAGAGGGTTAAACTGGTTGTCACTAGGATGAGGGGGACACCATGTCTCACCTAAAGGTAGCCTACTCCTTCTCCTCCTCTTTCTAGTACATCTGGGTTGACCTTATCTCCTGTCTTTTCTAGAAACAAAGGGATGTGGGGAACAATATCCCATAACCACCTCTGGGATAGAGGTTCCTACCTCCAATCTCCCGGTGATCCTCCCTCGCTCGTCTACCCCCAGGGTTGGGATCCAAAAGCGATGGCCCGTCCCTGGCCACCTGTAGAGGATCCAAGGGGAGTATATGTGAGGACGCCCTCCGGTTTCTCACAATGGAGACTGGGTCTCATTTCTTTTCATCACTTTATTTAAAGAGATCAGGACACAGTCTTCTACCTCTTATCCACTTAGGCGACTAGCTTGCCGATCACAAAGACTTGTTGATAGTGGTAGGGCTTTGATTAATCTGATTGACATCGAAGATCTAAATCCTTGGTAATATGTGATATTCTACATAGTTTAATATTGTTGGAGACACTTGTTGGAAGCCTCCACCTTCTTTTTCTTTCTTTTTTAATTTTTTTTATTTTTTGTGTCTTTATTATTGTGCAATTGGTTACTCATAAACTTTGGCACGTACAAAAATAGAAATACATATATTTCATACACCATCAAATATGATCTACAATATACTACGAGGGACAAATACAAAAAATGTAATTACAAGCAATTCATGCAGTAATAATAGCATAGAGGTCTCATCCAGATGGGGAACAGTTAACCAATTGTCTTGATAGCAATTAAATAGTCTTGCCAAACATTAAAGGCCACAGCCGTAGCAACCAAAGATTCTGCAGAGTACAAGGTGCTCCAAAATTATGTTAAAATCAATGAGGTCAGTGAAATCACAATATCCCTTGATATAGGGAACATTCAAACAGGGACATGTTAACAAGTGGCGAGAAGTTTCAACTGCATTGTGACATAGGCTACACAGTCTTACCTCTAAAGGTATATATACCCAACTCGCAGTATGCTCCCCGGTGGCCAAAATATTCAATTGCAGGTAAGTGATATATTCATGTCGCTTAATTTAGTCAATTTAGTCAAATAACATGGGGGCACTCCACCTTAGAAGCCCTGCCAACCGTATTCTCCACAGCGCTTTTACCCCTCTAGTTTGGATGCATTCTCAACTCTTTCCTAATCACTTGTTTCGTTTTTAATGTGTCTTTGGCATTTGGCAAAGTCAGCATTTGTTCCATGGAGAAGGAGATATTTCTCAAATGTGAGGAACTACATCTTCTTAGCTCTTCCAAGAAATCATTCTTGCTTTCCTTCCACAATTTGAGAGCTAGTGTTCCCAATAAGGTCCGTTTGTTAAGCTCGGGTGCTAACAATTGAGCGTGGAATTTACAACGTTGGATTAGACAGTTATCGATTGTGTGCCTAGCTCACACTTTAAATGCCTCAACGGGCATGGATTTTGGTACTCCAAGTATGGATGGCAATATCTTCCTCTCGAGGTGTTTGAGCCACGACACACATCGATCCGATAGGTTAACCATTCCATTAAAAAAGGCCCAGAAGTGTACTGGTGGAATAAATAGTTAGCTCTCCACCACACTGTTCCCATCCTTATGGGCTTTTTAATTGCCATCCATTTTTTTTTTCTCTACAGGTTTTCATAAAAATGTGGTCTTCATAAAATGATAATGCTGGGAAAGATTTAATAGGAAAACCCAAATACATATATCTACTGCTTCCAATGGATTTTGCGCTAGCTTCCAAGAAAATTTGCTTTTACTTCTTGTTCTAGTGCCTATTATTAGTATCTTGGATTTGGTTTTGTTGATGACTAGGTGGTTGACTGTGGCATAAACATGAACGCTGCAAGCCAATAGGGGTGCGGTCAATGACATCCATGTTATGACTTCATTGCCGAGACGAGGTAGGCAATTACGTACCGTACTCATTAACTTGTCCAGATCCAATATGCATAAATTAAATAACGGGTGCAAGTATGCATACCTGTTTCAGGCCCCGGTTTGTGGCCAGACTGTTGCTCTCTCCTGATTTAAATGAATATTGACCATAGTGTCATTGTATAATAACTGAATAAAATACACTAACAGGGGTCTAGGCCCCAGGATTCAAGCTTGTGCCACAGTCACGGACGAGAGACCAAGTAAAACGCATTTACAAAGTCTATGAAACACAAATACAATTTCTTGCCAGGACATTTGAAGGTCTCTGGCATCAAATAATGCAGAGCAACAATAATACAAATGGTGCTGTGCATTTTTATGAAGCCTGTTTGAAACTTGCTGAGTAAGCCTTTTTCTTCAACCCAGCAGGTCAACTTTAGCAGTAGCGAGTCAAATATGTTTGAGCTGGACGTCAGCATAGCAAGTACTCTGTAGTTGAAGGGATCCATCCTATCCCTCTTCTTAAAAACCGATACCAGGATGGAATCCCTCCAACCAGCTGGAATTTCATCAATACTTGTTGAAAGACCTGGGTAAGAATCAGAGCTCAGAAGTACCACATTCACTACTCCTCTGGCCCTGGTGCTCTTGATGACTTTGGCTTATGTATTTCTGCAAGCACATCATCTGTGCCCCAGCTAAGGCAAGAGCCCAGTTCAGGTATTGGTCGTAGAGATTTGACATACTGTAAGTTGTTATCAAAGTATAAGGAGGTCAAGTGCACTTGCCATTGATCCTCAGATATGGCATTCATTTCTAAGAGGTTATCGTTAGTCATATGTCGTCTATAATATGCCCAGAATGTCCTACTGTCATTGGATTCTAATAGCCTCAATAGGAACTTACAATTGCTGCTGTTCTTGGAGTGCCTATGTAATTGATATAGTTCGTAGACTCAGCTGCTAATAACTTTGCCTTTTCTCTTGCAGGTAGGCTGTGATCTTTCTTAACTTGTTCTTTACTTTTCTGATACTGCCTCCTCCTAAATTGTATGGCTATGTCAAAAATGGCCCACATTGTTACATTTAGTTACCTCTATTATGATATAAGTGAAGACAATACTGAACTGGCTTGCATATTCAGTTCCACAGCCAGTCAGTGAAACACCACCCTCCTCTGTATTGACAGTGTAGAAAGATTTTCAGCCTCAGATTCAAATGCCAAATAATTCCGACTTCTGCAGACCACAGTCTACACAACTCCCACCTTCTATTTCTATGATCTGGCACTGAAATCTGAGAACTTGAGGATCTTGCACTCTTTACGTTTCGCATGGGCCTTGCGGATAGTTGATTTGGTAGTCCCAGTATTTCTCCGGTGGCAATAGCTTTACGGTGCACAGCATGTATATCCATGTTTTGCTGAACCGCTCAGTAAGGCTGCTGGTCTCAGGGGGGAAGCTAGTACTCTGAGGAATTTGACTTGACAGTTGTTTTGAATGCTGTGGGACAACTGCGCACCTTGGGTCCAGATGTTCTTATTTCAGAGGTCTTCATGCATACAGGGAGTATTCCACCATGGTATCTTTGAAGAATGTCAAATAATCTGAGGGTGGCAGACAGCCTGTTTGATGGTGCACACAAAACCAGGGGATAACACGGGCATACTTTCCTCAGAGTACAAAACGGGCACTTGAACATTAGCCATTCGCTGGTGAAATTTGGCTATAAGCGAGTAAGGCGTAGAGTGCTGTTTGTATGTATAGAATTGAGGTGGCAAGTGACATTTGTATGGCTGGCTATTAGCTTGCAACTTTTTTTTTACCCCTGCTTTCTGATTCACGTTGGCTCCTTCATGGGGTTAATGCCTGCTGGAAACAAGGAAGGGTTGCATGGGTAGGAAGAGAACAGAGCAACACTGGACATAACGTTGAAGTGTGTGTTCTGCCTCCTTGGGCGTGCTATTTTCTGGGAATTAGTTCTTTATGTGTACAGGTATTTTGGGCTGTGTGTGAGTATGTGATTGTGTAGATTTGTGTTTCTCTGAGGGCATGTCTGCTTGGCGTTTGAGCCTGTGTTTGTGTCCGTGTGTTATGCCTGCTTTTCACATCTCACCTCTCTGATTTTTCACACAGTCTTGGAAACTGACATCTGTTTGCTTTTCTCTCTTGCTCAGCTCCGACAAGGACGGCCCAAGCACAGGAATAACAACTATTTATGAAGTGGTGCGCTATGATTCTACCCCTCTCTCAGGTGCGTGACCTCCAGCGCATATGCTTAACCTATGCAGAGTGTATGTATTTATATAGGCATGCACACAAAAGCCATTGGGCTTAAAAACACAGGACATGCTGCTGTCCCTGGCCCATGTAAACTCAATTACTGTACTTGACTGACAAGCTATGTTCAGGTGCCATCTAGACTGTTTATTGAATGAGAACCTGATGGGCGAGTGCCATCCTGCTGAGAGTCTGATGGTGAACGTGGTAATCTAGGTCCTAGATGTGGCAAGAAAACTCCTGCTGAAAGAAGGACCCAGTATTCCAGGTCCCCATCTGTGGTGAATCCTTCCTTAGTATAGACGTGAAATTAGAAGATGGCCTTAAAGATGGCTTGGGCAGATTCAGTTGTGCCCGACCTGGTGTGTGACATGTAACCTATTTTACAGTAGTCCCACTGGTCTGTAGAGGCGTACACTTGTCTGCCAACTTCCCAATTTCTCAATGGGCATCCATCATCTCTCTTCCACCTCTTGCACATTCATCTGTTTTCTTCTTGTTCTTCCAGTAAGGCATCATGACAAAGACACCACAGAGCCAATCAGCTTCTATCTTTCGAACTTGGAGGAGCTCCTGTCGTGGAAACCCAGTTCCCAGGATGCTTTCAACGTGTGCATGGTGCCCCTGGCTGAACGCCTGCCCTCCCTCCAGAGCAAGAGGCCTAGGACCCTGGTGTGCCACGACTTGATGGGAGGCTACCTGGAGGACAGGTGAGTGAGTGAGGATGGGACCGAAGCCTTCGTGCTATTATGAAAGAATGTGTGGTTCTACATTTCAACAATAGTCAGATGGCCTGTTATGTCATTGCAGTGGATTTCTGAAACTTGGGTCAGTGGGTACACTGGTGGCTGCTAGCTCTAGGGGTTGGCTAATGGCTGGTGGGATTCAGCCTAGTAGCTTGGGAGATTGGTCTGGTAACTCGTAGGGCTGTCTGGTTTCTCTAAAGGTTGGAAGTGAGTGGGTGGGGGTGAATTACCTGGTTGCTGGGTTAGTCTGGAGAGTTAAATGTAGGTGGAGGGCAGGAGTTGCTTGCGGGTTTGGGCAGTGGCCAGTGGCTTTTTGGGCTAGGTGGTTGCGTTGATGGCTAGTTCTTTAGCATTGAGGGACCTTGACTGCTCTCGGGGATTGTAGGTTGGGCTGAGTAAAAGATGCTTCTTTTGAGTGTTGGTTGATAGCTAGATGGCTATTGCAGCAACTCTGCTTGGTGTGTTGTGTGCTTTGTTGTTGCCTCACTCTAGACTCTTATTTACATCTGCAGGTTTATCCAAGGTTCAGACACCCGCCAACCCTACGCCTTCTATCACTGGCAGTACATTGATATCTTTGTGTACTTTAGTCATCGGATGTTCACCGTGCCCCCTGTCGGCTGGACCAACGCTGCCCACCGGCACGGTGTCTCGGTACTTGGTAAGTTATACTCCCCTGCCCCCCCATCATGCAAATATATCTGCCTAGTACACGTTCCCCACACCCCCATTTCACAATGGCACAAATCAGATATACCCAAGACTTTGTGTCCGGCGTATGTCCGGTGTGTCCGGTGTGCCATTACAGACGGGCCCCGTTGTAAGAGATTTGCCTGTTGAGTTACTCAACCTTGCATATTTTCTTTTGAGTACTTGGGTGCTTGTTTCTCTTCATCTGTTGGCTATTTCATTTTGCATAGTATTGTTGTTAATTTCAAATGCCTGTGTTTTTTCGAGCTATGATATCTTTCTGCTGGGTTAGTAGATATGTTTGGGATTTCTGTTAAATGCCCTTTATTCTGTTTGGTAAGCCCCACATTACCTTCTGGTTGGAGTGTTGGCTATAGCAAATATTGGTATATTAAAAAGTAACCAACGTGGAACTGTAAGAGATATCACCAAAAACCTAGGCCAGACATCCCTAATAGGGGTTATTCATGATGACTGATGACCTTTGAGGTGTCTTCTCACCCCCTATTTTTGTTTAGGGACATTTATCACAGAGTGGGACGGCGGCGGACAGACCTGTGAGAGATTCTTGGCCGGGGAAGAAGCCACGTATTGCGCTGTGGCTGATCAGCTCGTGCAGATTGCGCAGTTCTACCAGTTTGATGGCTGGCTGATCAACATTGAGAATGTGCTGAGCGTGAGTAGCCTCTAGGGAAGCAGCTGGGTGCGAGTAGTGTTGTCAGGTTGCGGCTGCGCTTGCCTAGTGTCTCTGGGGCTTCTGTAGGGAATAGGTGATCGCTTAGGATTTGAGTGTAGGTAGCACAGCCATGGCTAAGACCCAGTTTGTCCGACGTTATCCATTTGCACCTTAACCAGAAATCTGTGAGAAAGCTGGGAGCCAGGTTTTCCCTTCAAGTGGCACAGCGAGGAAATGTTCATCTTAAAGATATAAAGAAAATGTGTTCATAGCTACCTTTTGAGACACTGTCGCTGGTGGAGGTGCCAGTCCTCCCAAGAATAAACTTGGCTATTAATTTACTATTGCTCCTAATAAAACAAGTATTAGGCTACAGTGTCTTTAAACCTCAGTGAGCCAGTTGTTAAATAGAAAAAACCATAACCTAAAGAGAAGATATTTCCTCAACCTGGATGTTGTCGCCAGTGGAAAAGCGCATCTGGTTCATTTGTGCATGTATTGTATGTATCACACACACAGGATTCTTCTGCAAACCAATTCAACATGGCAACCCTCTATGTTTAAAATTCCTGAGCAGATGGTCGCTTCTTATCCGTGCAAGCGCCTCTGTTGTGGAACGCCTTTCTCCTTACTCTACGTAATAGGGGAGATCACCACCCCCTAATAAATGCTGCCAGAAAATGCAGCGACACCAAATGCGGTGAAACAACCACAATGAGATGGGCGGGTGTGCATGATGCATCACATGGGCATTGATGGGCGCGAGTAGTCTCCCAGGGCATTGAAGTGTTTGGAAATTGGGTTGTATTTGGATGCAGCAGTGTCTGTAGTGTGGGGGGCTGCAGTGTGTTATCGATGTCTTTGGGTAACCTTTGGGCATGGGAGTATTGTTTATTCTTCTCTCTCCCTCTTTCTTTGATAGTTCTTCCAGGGTCTCTGTTTTTGTATGTCAGCCTTTCCTCTAAAATGGTAATAATGCAGCCGAGCCACAGCATGCAGGGCGTGCCTTGTGAGAGTGCACTGTGTAGCAGCTTGTCTGGACAGCAAGGCGTGGTAGTACCACAATGGCAACAGGCATTGCTCCATGTGAGCGGGAGCCATCAGGAGCCGAGTGCCACAACTTTTACAACTATTTTCACTATTCTGCGACTGTTCTCTATCAAGTTAAACAGTATCTTTGCATCGAATGCCATTGCATCTAATGCCATTCCATCGACATTTTTCCATCTAAAACATTCCATCTAATGCATATTTTTGGAGAGTAAAGGGTTAATTTTTGTTGCGGTGCATTTTAAAGGTTAAAAAAACTGTGGTTTGGATGGAGGGAACCCCCCAAAAAAAGGAAAAAAACATGCATTTGATGGACATTTTTAGATGGGAACATTTCGATAGATTGGCATTAGATGCAATGTCATTTGATGCAAAAACCATAAACCAAGTTAAACCATAATCTTCATGTTGCCACTATATAGCAGTAACCGCTAAACTGAAATTGGTTTCACTTTACATTCACAAAGCCTAAATGATCGCTCAGCCTGAGTGTACTGCATCCAGTTTAAATGCTTAGATGTTACAGTGGATAACGGTCAGGACATTGCCACAGGATTATATTTCAACATGTGGTGGCTACATGGGGGTTGCTTCCTCAACTGGATACGTGTGCGGTTCTAGCAGGTGCCTTAGTGACCTGTCACTTGTGCTACGGTACTGCATAATATTCATCCCTCGGACTCTGAAAGTCCAGAGGAGATAATCGATGTTCGTCTTGGGATCCAGGCGTTGTAATATATGACCAAATTCCTTTCAGGGCAGCACCCTTTTGTCTAGGGGTGGGGCCCTGCTGAAGCAGCTGCTGTTGAGGTAGGTTTTAAGTATTGGTTCGAGCAGAGTTAAGATCAGTGAGTAGGGGTGATTGGTTTCTCGAAGTCCATATATGAATGTTGCAACTGAGAGAAATTCATGAACAACAATACAGAGGACCTCTTTCTTTTGCCCTGTTCAACCCACCTTGGTGTCAACCTAGCCCATTCACAACCGCTTGAAACATGTGTTGCGTTTTGGTCCCCCCTGCCTACCCCGTCCCAGACTGTAGTCCCACCTCCAATGCACTGTTTTGCACACTTCTACCACTGACAGGAGGACACGTGGGTATGTGAAACTGGGGTGAGGGGTGCTGGGTCAAGGGGCACATAATGTAGTAGGGCAAGAGAGAGGGTGTGCAGTGGGGGATACAGATGGGATGGGGGGGATCAACATGAGGGGGACATATGGTTATTTGGGGGCGGGGTGTGAGGCACATGTGCCAATGCATGAGTGTGGATATGTTTGATCGATAGTTTGAAGCAGAAAGTAAACATTTTGGGTTACATGTCTGGGGCAGAGAGAATGCCCTCACACTTGTTTGGTGAGATGTCCACTCCCCTGTCCTCTCCGAGAGGCGGAACTCTGACTTTGTTTTCTTCTGTCCTATTACTTCCCAGTCTGCGTCGGTGAAGAACGCTCCCCGTTTCCTACGATACCTGACAGACCAGCTGCACGCAAAGGTGCCAGGGGGCCTCATCATCTGGTATGATAGCGTCATCCAGGATGGGGAACTCAAATGGCAGAACGAGCTCAATGAGAGGAACCGGTAAGTGGCAGGGGGGTGTCGCAGAATGTAAGGTTTCCAAGGAGATCCACCCATGCATTTTTGCATGCAGAGGGTGGCCCCGGGAAAGTTGATATGGAGAGGCCAGGCGTTCCTCACACCTCGGATTTACTACAGCCTAGCATTCCACTATGCATTAAATCCCCTAGTCAGACGCGACGGTTTCACCTGCCTAACATCTTCTAAGCCTATATTCATTCGAGCACCTGTCCTGAGGTTTTCTTGATCCAGAATAGTGTGTCCTCCTGGAACGCTGATGAAGCTGGACTGGAGCCCTGTGTCCATATGTAAACCGCAAAGTGGCTGCAAGAGGCACTTGAGCTTCCTGTATCTCAGCCTTCTGTGGGTAGAATAAAACCTCTAGAGAGCATCCCGCCTCAATCCAGGTTTCAGCCTCCTACAGGATTCACTTAATTCGTAGCGACTGGATGGAGGTAACCGCAATAGCCTTCAGTTGGGATTGCTCTTTGAAAATAGAGTGGCGTGGAATGCCTTATTATTATTGGGGAAAATGAGATATCCCCCGACAGATCGTGTGTGACTTGCATGACTAATAATTGTGTATTTAAGTGTAATAAGATCCTGGAGGAACTAAAATGTTCACATGCACAACGTCTTGAGTCTCTGATTTTGGTTAACCAATGACTGTGGGAATGTGATTGGATAAAATGTTCCACACCCCCACAATATAAATGATATTGCAATTCAGAGGGTGAACATAAACAATTGGGATTTCTCCCAATCTATTTGGAAAAATGTGCTAATTCTATTTAGAGTGCATTATGAGGATTCGATTTAACTTGTTTTTATAGTTAGCAATTTTCCAAACAAATCTACATAATGCTTAATCCAGCATTGCCAATATGCAGCATAACAGAAGAGTGAGAGAAATAAAATCCATACAGCAGAATTAATACCACAATATATATCCAAACTTCCCAAACCTATTCTAAAGAAGATTCCCCTACCCCCTTAACAGATTGAAAAAGAAACCTAATTACAAGAGTTAAACCACCTACAGGGGGAACAAGACAAACACACTACAAACCGAAGCTGTGGATAAGTACAGGATGGGAAATAGGGTTGAGCCAATCATGAATTCCTGAAATATGTAGAGATTATAAGGTACCCAACACATGTGGAGCTAGGTATATAAAGCATTGAAGGTGTCCCATGTCAACTGGTGTTCCCTTCTCGCATATGACACTTACAGGAACATACATGGGATCCAGTCTTCAAGCTGATTCTTTTAACCAGGGAAATCCTCAATATTAGAAACTACCTTTATTTCCGCAGCCCCGTTGTCGCTTTTGTGAAGCAGCTAGATCAAGAGTTATTGAAACACCTACGGGTGTGGTTGCTTAAAGCTCACTGATCCTCTCGTTCATGTTTTCGCTAATACATGTACAATGCTAATAATATGCAGTCCGATTTTCTTCTGGTCTCGTTGTTTTCCTGGCAAGTCTGTTTCCTTAACAATTAAGATATTGGTTTGTTTGGTAAAAGGTATTGTAACTTGTATGAGTACCAGGTGTGTAATTCTGGTTAATTAACCTTGTGATGTATTCATGACCTGTTCCTTTTTGGAGGAGGCTTGCTCTCCTACTTCTTTCTTTTTATCAAATGGTTATTATTTCTGTATTATTGCTATATTGCTTGTTTATATTGTCTGTCATTAGTATTCAGGTTTTCAGATTGTGTTTTTATTGTTCATATTTTTGTGAATGGTTCATCTTTGTAAACCAATCCTCAATTTAAAAAAATGTAACATTCTCACCTACACAAAAGCCTACACTGTTGGCCTAGTTCTGCTTCCCTGGTGTCCGTTTGTGAGCGGCCTCCTTCTGGCTGATCCCTGCCGCCCAGTGCTGGGATGGCTGGCCAAGATGCCGATTGAGCGAGAAGACAGTTTCTCAACTGCCTGACCCGCACCTTTGAACACATTTTTGGGGTTACAAGATCCTCATGTATATGATTTGTGGTATCAACATTCATCGGCTGGCACTGATCTAAATGAGGCTCGAGCCCGCCTCTGTTTTTGACCCACGCCTGGCTCAGTTACTGTGCACTGACACAGCCTCAGTCTGCACAGCCACTGACATACACATCAGATCCCTGCTTATCCTGAGCCATGCTCTGCTCACCCCTTGGCTACACTGCATATCCTCAGCCATGCACATCACATGCTGCTGCGGGGTGTGTGAGGAATTGGACCATCCACACAGGGATTGTGCGCTCACCTGGGCTTTTTTGATTTTTTTGGAAATGAAAATGAATGATGAGAGATCAACCTCTGAAAATGTGTGAGGCCATTCCGCACACATTTTACCTGCTTACCGCACGACAAACTCATTGTCACGAGTACTCCAGGAGGACACAGCCTGTAGGCACTGTCCTCCCCTGTCCTGTTCAGCTGGAATGTGACGGCTACGGGTACATCAAAGCATTTCAAGAAGGTGGAAAGAGACACCTTCCTCTGCCATGGGCAGCCTCATTAAAATATCAAAGACTCCATGGATCTGCCTTCTTATTGTCTAAACTGCTGGTGGCAGCGCATACTAATAGGAGTTAGTTGAAACAGGCCTGCGTCAGGCTTGACCGCAGAATGGACAAGAGGAAGGCATGACTCCTACCTCTTGGATATGCAATGTGTCAACTTAAAGCTAGTTCCCACCCCTCTGTATAAAGGTAAAAAACATTTTCTCCTGATGACAAATCCAACTATGCCCTTGCAGCCAAGGAGCACAAAGAGGCCATCTGTACCGTAAAAAAGTGCTCCTATGAGAATAGTATTAAGACTGCAGCGTTAGACACAAATTAACTTTTTAAGATCCTAAAAGAAGTTGAAGACCCTTGCCCGATTAATCCCACAGTCGTGAAGACTCAGACTGGTGTACCCAAATCGAAAAGGCAATGTCCAGCAAGATTTCCATGATCAAAGGGGACATTGAATCCAGGTTAGCCAGATTGAATCCCCATCTCTTACTGTTTTTTCCTGGCACCGGCCAGACCTGCCTAAACCCTTCAATTTTGTAGAGGTGACTGAAGCAGAGGTTCTGGGCATATTAATCAGTACAAAACCTACTAACTGTAAAGTGGGGGGTATCTGCCCTGCTAAAAAAGTCAAAGCTTGTCCCCTGTCCCTTGCCCCTTTCTTTACAAAGTTTGTAAATGCGTTGTTTAAAGAAATGCTAGTTCCAACAGATGTCAAGCAAACATGGATAACCCCTCTTCTGAAGAAGCCATCATTGGATCCTTGTGTGGTGGGTAATTATCGCCCGATTACAAACTCCCCTTTTCTTCTGAAGGTCCTGGAAAAGATTGCACATGGACGGATCCAGGCGTTCCTGAGCGCACATAGCACAATGGGCACAAAGCAATCAGGTTTTCGGAGCGCTCATAGCACTGAATCTACCCTGTTGGAGCTTAAAACCAATATTTTACAACTTATGGATAAGGGCAAAGCTTCATTGCTGATGTTCCTAATTCTTACGGCTGCTTTTGATTTGGTTGATCATTCCATCTTAGCCAGCAGACTACCTGAGCGGGCCTCTTTCTCTAAGGAAGCAGTCAGCTGGGTGCTATTGTTTCTATCAGACCGGACTGCCAAGGTTTTGCATGAGGATGCTATGTCAGAAGAACATGATTTAAACTGTGGAGTGCCACAGGGCTCTTGCCTATCACCCACCCTTTTTTAACATATGAGCGAGAGGGGGGAGTTTGATCAATTGGATGTTGAAGGCACTTGTTATGCCAACTATGCGGACGATACTCTGTGTCTTTTCCCACTTTCTGGCGACTACACCAACGACACTGAGGTTATCAAAGCCACGTACAACCAAATTTATGTCTGGATGTTACACAATGGCCTGGCCCTGAACAACTCAAAAACCGATCATATGATATGATATGATATGGCATTTATCACGCGCCTATACACAAGTGTTTCAATGCGCGACGAGGCAAGGGATGGGGAACAGAGGGGTAACAGAAAATATCTTACTAGGCCAGGTGTCATACAGATAGCACACGTGCATGGGAAAGGGAAAAGTGTGTGGGGGAATGAGGGAGGGGAAAGTGCAGTACATGGGATACAAGAATAAATAAGATGAAGAAAACGGTCAGCTGGTGGCAAGTGCAAGGTAAGTGCAGACATAAGTGCTGGTAAGGGACTGTAGGGATACAGAAAAACAGTTCACAGTTGTGGGGGTTGCCAGGGAGGCAGTGCAGGTGTGCAACTAGAGGAGCCTAGGTGCATTTATGTATTTGTGGGATGCTATATTGTGCTAAACCTCCAAGGCCTCAACGCACTTTAAATAAGACCCACAGATCCG
The DNA here is from genome assembly GCF_040938575.1 of Ambystoma mexicanum. NCBI lineage: Eukaryota > Metazoa > Chordata > Amphibia > Caudata > Ambystomatidae > Ambystoma > Ambystoma mexicanum. Next base: position 1,036,569,669 of record NC_090926.1, on the reverse strand, counting down.
ACATACAGATACAATAATTTTTCCCCATTTCACAATAACCATTCTTGAGCAACCCTTTACTCCCACTTCTGAACTTAGAGGTGGTGCAGTATTGTTCTGCAGGAGCATGAGAATATAGCAAGGTGGAAGCAAAGCCTTAGATGCTAGCTTTGTTCAACCCACACCACGCCATTCTCCTTATATTTAATTGTTTTATTTTTGGTATTTATTTAGTTTGAGGAGGGTTACTTCTTCAACACCAATTGGCTTCCCTTCTAAGCTCCTGTTAACTCCCCTCTCCGCAAACGAGACTGGGCATTATTTCCTGTGGCTCCAAGTGCACCTTTGCTCATCTTTGTCACAGTGGTTACAGATCACTTGAAGTAAATCAGTGGGTTCCTGCCTCTACCAGCTTCTTGGTTCTTATTGTGGTAATCGATTCATCTACTTCCTCTTTACGCAATGGCAGGCCTTTTCCAGGGCAATGCAGGTCGTCTTTTGCACCACCAATGGCTGGTCCCCCAGCACCCATTGTCGAGAGCGATTCCATATCCTGCTACTCTTCTGAACAGGGTTCGCAGGATTCTTTTGTGCGTGGATATCTTTGCTATCTGGCCCATCACCCCACACACATTTTGATGATTTTGTTGAGTGAAAGAAGCAGCTTAGGTGGAAAACACACAAGCGTCCATACCAGGGGCCCTCTTCCTGTACAAGGGTTCCTTGGCAGTGCCACCATCGTCGAGGGGGTTGGATTAACCTAAATCCCATACCGGTGTGGAGGTGGCTTTGCAGCCTAAATTGGGCACATGGTTTGAGGTGTGCCTAACGACTTCTCTGGCTGGCTTCCTGGTTGCTTTATAAAGGTGTCTCAGAAGGGGCCAGGGAATGAAGTGCACTGCAGCCTAAGCTCCATACACGGTGGGCCTAGAGTGTGTACTAAGAGATGAAAGAAGCACGATTCTCAAAACAAGGCATTTTTGTTAGTTGTCTAGTCGTAACATACTGAGGTGTTGTCCAACCTTTTTCATGGTGCCGATATGTCCAGAGCCAAGAGTTGGTCCACCAGACTTAAGCACCAGTTCTCCCCTATACATTGGTGTTTGCACATGTTAGTGTAAGTCTCAATAGAGACCGTCTAAGGTAGAGTTGCAGGTGGTTATTCTGTCCTCCTATAGCAGTTTTGCAATCTGACAGAGCGGCACTTGAAAAGGATTGTAGATGCTTTTGCAAGTAAGCTGGATCAAATGACACCAAGGCAGAGGTGAAACAAAAGGCCAAGGCTCTGACTGATCACACTGCTTCAAGAGCTACCCAACCTACCATTGGACTTCCCTGAGAAATAATTTGGGTTCTCCCCAGTTAAAGACTGGATTATAGGTCCTTTTCATCTGTTGATGGGAAAGGAGGCTCTTTAGTAAGGTATTGTGCTGCCAGATTGAATGGTCTCCCCTCATCCGAATCCCTCTTTTCATCCTATTAAGCAAGCGTGAAAAGATGGGACCAATTGTCCGGAATAGCGGAATCTAGGAGCATTTACTCGGATTTCTGAGGTGCCATTGAAAGAACCATTGTTTCTCCTTGGAGACACCAGCATAGACTGGACTTGGCCATAGAACTGCCTGGCCCAATCAGCATTTCCCATTTCCTGGAAATTGGCCATCACACCAGTATTGTGACCTCACACACAGACTCCTCCCATGAGAGACTTCTTGGTCCTAGTCACCCTAGTACCAACTAATATCCAGGGTTCAGCAGCCGATGCCTCACCTTGTTAAGTACCATAGGAGTAAGGACCAACTATTTGGTGTGCCACAAAATTCATGTACACCAACCCTATCTAGTGACTCTTTAAAGACACTAAAAGAGTTGATACCATCGGCCCCTCTCCTTACTCCGTCTCTGACATGGCCACCGTCACTGGTAATGCTTGCTTTGGTGTCAATAATGCCCCCCCTCAGAAGCAATCGATTGACTGCGCACATATCTGTCCATGGACATCTCTGTCGTATCCAGACACTGCGTCAGGTGCAGAGGTTGACCAGGACCTCGGTGAGGAGGAATTGTCCAGATTGACCGTCTTTCACAGACATATGGACCTTGCCCTGGATTCTATGAAACGGCACACTCCACTTTTTATCTCTACCATATGTTTCATGGGGCACGATTTATAGGACATCTTTACACAGAACAATGTGTTGAGGAACCATACTAGTCTGATGGTGTGAATTGAACATTAAAATACAGGACGAAACCCTGACTGGGATCTGCGCCTGGCATCTCACCCACCTGTGCAGTTCCATATCTCAGCGGCGTTTCACAAAAACAAGACTCCTTCAGCGCATTCTACTTCCCTTACAATGAGTGCAAGCACATGGACTAAGCAGAGGTGCACTGAAAGGTGTGAGGCACATCAATAGATCCTGGAAAAGCCTTGGCCTGGTTAGGGTGCATCATACATTTATTATTGGAGTACTAGGGTGGTAAGGGAGGGTGCTGGGGTATTGGAGGCAGGACCCCCCTAAAACAAATGCTGTGAAAAATGCATCAAAGATGCAAATGTGATCAGACGGGCCTGATCCTTCGCAACCTTCTATTGCACAGAAAGGGCTTGTTGGCCGTGTTCACAGAAGTACAAAAGGATAAAGCCAGAGAGTGCACACATAGAAGCGCTTGGTAGGGATAGCTGAGCCAATGATGAAGTCGCCTCCTAATGGATGACTCCTTAAGTGTATAGGCTCTGCTCCCTGTCAGCAGGAGCGAAGAGTGCAATGAGTACACCACGAGCAGACAGTGCCAAAAACAGCAGGAACATGGCCCACTCCTTCGCTCCGGCGGTGCAGCAGCCAAAAAAAAGAAACCTTGAATGATCCCAGAGTATCGTCGTGGAACATTCCTCTCTGGCCGGAGCAGGCAGTGATGTTTTTCCTCCAGGCTTGGGTAGCAGTAGCAGGGGATGCGTGAGTTTCACTCACTCCCTGAAGACTACCTCCTCGCCAGCTTATGGCGGAGATGTGGCTCTGCAGAGATGGCTGGGGTGGATACACTTTGGGAGGACGGCCAATGTTTCCACTGCCCTGTCTTTGATCTTGTCAAGAAAATGGGGGTGCTCTGGAGGAAGGGGAGAGCAGTGACACTTAATTGAAACCTTTGGGGATTCAACACGTGCATGCCTAATGACGTTTTAGGAGTAGTGTTGATGGCTCAAATCCAGCCCTGTCATCAGCAGGAGACGCATCACCCCAGCCAGGTGTGGCTGCTGCGGTTCATGTGTGTACAGCCGTGCCCTCCAGAGTTGCGTCACTGGCTGGCATTGTAGCATGGATTTGGATCCTGCAGGACATAATGGTGGGCTTGTGGGTGGGGTACTCGGAGCAGAGCCGACCCGACCCTTAGGACAAATTGCTTTGAGCTCATGTGAACCCCAATAAATAGGAAATGTAACAGGCCTGCAGCATAAGCTCAGCTGTGAGCCTGGTCTTTGATTGGGAATTGAATCTTGAACCTTGTTACCCAAAACAGCCTGCAGTGTCTCACTAGCTTCTGGTATTGGTTGGGCACCCCAACCCCTCATGGTACCCGAACTGCGTAACACAAGTGTGCCTTTGTAGACCTGCGTAAGCTTCAAGGTGTGCCCTTTAATTTGCTTAAGCTTCAATTGCATCCCAAGCGTCTCTTTAAAATCTGGCATCCAGGTTTAATGCCTTGAACGGGCAATGCTCCCACAGGCAGCAACCAGCAACAGCTGCCTCTCAAAGACCTTCACATGTGCTCCATTCCTTGCAGTGGCGACATCCGCTTCAGTCCTCCCTGAGCAAGTATTCTTGGCAACACTACTCCCAGTGCACAACCGAAAGCCAATGGGTTTGGCTTTTGTGCAGTGAAAATGTGTCTGCGCCAAGCAGGGGTGTTACTAGGTCTGGAAAAGATCAGGGGTTAAGCTAATGTCAGGACTGGCGAGATTCGGGGCTAGCTATAGCCTTTTGGTTGTAGTCCCTGAGATTTTACCTGGGGCTACAACCTAAAGACCCGGGACTATAGCCCCCTCAGCCTTCCCCAGCAACGCCTCTGGCTCCAAGGTTGCTGGGATAATCGATGCAGATGGAAGGAACATGGGTACACAGCAGTAGGAACATTGGGAAGGAACCTGTGGAGCACAGGAGCCATGGGGGATGCAGCATAATGGGCTCAGGCGTGGCCTCCAATGGCTATTGTCGGTCCTCATGGACCGAGCTACAGGTCACAGTTCCTGAGGTGCTGCTGCCTTGCATGGCACCATGAACCTAGGAATGGACTCTTATGACCATGTTCCGTCATATAGTGCAGTTTGTAATGTAATGCATCATTTGTATAGCACCTTTCACCATTTGTATGGTCCCAATGCGATGTAGGTTGTCCGCCCTCGGAGGGACCGAAGTCCAGGAATGGGAGATTCAAGGAAGTGCTATTATGCATGTGTGCATTTTGGCCAATACGAGGACATGAATGGGTGTTTTATACAGTGCTAACAAGCTACCTTACAGTTGCTTCTGGGCACTTTGAGGCACTGCAGTTTGATCAAAGCCCAAAATAAATGTCCTGGTTCAGACTGCAACTCCAACAGGAGAGCATCTGTGCACCACTGGGGACTGTGCAGAGAATTGGCACTATGCCCCTCGGAGGGACCATGAGAAAGTATCCTGCCCCCACATTCCCTATTTTTTAAAGGGGCAGGGGTAACTGGTCCCGCAGTTGAGGGCCCATGCATATCCATCACAGGACAACATGCAAATTACTGTGCCCATGTACTGACATAATTGGCCTAGATGTGTCCATGTGATGCTGTTACATAGTCAGTTAATGTCTGGGTGTGACCTTATATGTGCATGCACCTTACTGATCCTTTTAGAGTGCAGTTGCCCTTTAATTCAATATGGGTTTGTGACTCCCAGAAACACAGAGAGGACAATGAAAAAACAGGTAAAGAAGGGCAGAAGAAAAGATGTGAATAGACCACCTCCTTTCCTGTTCTCTCGCCACCTCCTCCTTTCCTGTTCTCTCGCCACCTCCTATTAGCCTGTTCTCTTGCCACCTCCTCCTATTCGCCTGTTCTCTCACCACATCCTCCTCCTTTCCTGTTCTCTCACCACCACCTCCTCTTCTCCTGTTCTCGCCACCTCCTCTTCTACTGCCTCCTCCTCCTCTCCTGTTCTCCTGCCACAACCACCTCCTCTCCTGTTCTCTCGCCACCTCCTCCTTCTACTCAAAGTTTGGTACAGCCCTAGTGATGGGCTCTCATCTACGTCACTAGGAAGCCTTATGTTGCCCTGCATTGCTGTCAAAGAAGCTACTGGAAGCTAAAAAAAAAGACCTAATTAAGAGCTTAATCGGATCACTCCACATTTACCACATCAAAAAATTCAGAGTTTCAAAATAAAACTCTAAAAAACACCAGGTTTTGGTGGCAGAAATTTCTCCCATGCAAATTTAACCACGGGCCCAAATGGTACCCAGTCAGGTATTGGGTTCCTTACAGGTATAGGTATTCTTGTGCTAGCCATATAAGGGAAGTAAGGGAGGATATGATAGAAAATATAAACCGACACAGTGCAGTTTTGATTTATTACAGTGACTTGCGCTGTATTAATTTAATTACCTGATTGTACCAAGGTGTCCTCACAGTAGGGGTCACCTGGATCATCCACAGACTGATGACAATGGGCAGGTTTCCCCTGCAAGGAACTATATGCCTGTCACAAGGATTCCGCTCCAAGAGCTGGAGACTGGTGAAAAACAACATGTTTGGGGAAAGGAAGAGGGAAGTGGCCTTGATTGGCCTTCGGGGCTTGAGGTGCCCTGAGCGCCTGGCCGCATATGCCAGAAGGGGCCCGGCAGTATTCAGAGCCTGGGCTGCAGGTTTTCATCAACCCAGGCTTTTAAATGGCCTGTAGAGCTGTTGGCCCGAACGGTGCCCAGTCCGGATGGACTCAACAAATGGGTCATGCCCTGGGCTGTATGGAGCCGGTGGCCCAGGTGAAGATGTGCCATGTCCATGGGCCGCATAAGAGGATTTGCCCCAGGGAAGGCATCATGACCTGGTAGTGATGCAACCTGACCATTGGCCAGACGGGGCAGATCAAAAAACAGAGCTCCTTGCAGCATGCATGGTGCAGCCTAGGAGAAGGGGTGTCCTGTAAGGGAAAGAGGCATCTGTCCTGGGCCCAGGGCAATCAGTGAAGTGAAGCCCAGATGATGCAGGTGGGGAAGATACTCATATGTTGTTAAGCCGTCTGCATGTACGGGGAAGTTGCACCAACTAGGTCTCTGCCCTTCCTATGGCTAAACGGGTCAGGTGGCCGATGGACTTCTAGGAGGCCTGGCCACAGCGTCGGTGGGGCAAAGAAAAAGATTTATGGAGGGCTTACCCTTGAGGAGTGAGCCTCCTCAAAATCAACAGCACTTGGCCCGCGTGGACGAGCGTGCATAACCAGGGAGGAAGGTGGGCTGCTCTGGCCCTGGAAATGACACAGGTACTGCCACGGAGGAAAATGGTGGTACATAGACCACAAGTCACCTGCCCATAAGAGGCAGACTGATTTTCCCGCCTCACCACCTGCAGCTGAACTGAGGTTTCACTCTTTGAAAATGTCACCACCAAAAGACAATAAAGGTACAGTGCTACAAACAGTTGTATGCAGACAAGAACTTGTCCCTTGTGGCCACTGGGCTTCTAATTAGGGCAGACGGCAGCTGCCTATGCTATTTAAGGAAAGGGTTGAGGGGGAAATGAGATTGGATAAGAGAAGGATGGGAGCCAAGGGGGGGGATGTGTGGTTGGGGGGGTGCTGAGTGGGTTGTCCTTGTTACACATGTCATGCCCCGTTAGCAGAGGCAGCTTTTGGAGCTGGGGGATGGAGGGGACAGAGCTGCAGCGAGGTTGGCCGGCAGCTCCCATTGACTCCCCACCCCACTGGCTGCACCACTTGGTTGCTCAGAGGTGCTAATTTCTTTAAAGTATAGGTCTGCCCAGGTGAGGGAGAGGCTAGAGGGTGGGCAAGTATATGAGGGGGTATGCTATGTTGCCCTATGTTACTTTTTGTTAATATAATAGCCCTCCCCCACAGCCCAGTCCCCCTGTGCACTGTGCCTTGTTTCTTTCTATCATGGAACACAATACAGCCCATGGCGCAGGTGCAGCACTGCAGGGGCTCGCAGTTCCAAGGCATGCCAGGGTGGAGGGAGGCAAGCCCCGCCCACCACAGCAAAAGCTAGGCGCAGGCAGGAAGTGGGGCCATAAATATGGTCCCTGTGGTGCTGTCCCTTTAAGGGTTCAGCATGCGCAGAGTGACGTTGCACTCTTCCACGTGCCTATAAATAAACGTGGCGTTCCTGGCCGCAGCAGTGCGACCCGGGAAGCCCGAACTGGATGAGTCGGGATCTGCAACCCAGGGCACGGCGGTGAAAGCAGCAGTGATTGAATATTTTTTATGAGGATTTCACTGTGCGAAATGCCTCGGAAGGGGGTGCAGACCACGCGGCTGGCGGCCATTTTACAATATGGGCCTAGGATGATCGCAGCTCGATTTTAGGGTGTCAGTAAGCCATCCAAGCCCAATTCTTTTGACACTTTAGCGGCGGACAGCTGCTACTTGCACTTGATGTGCTGGTTGGTGTGAATTTCACCCATTTTCGTTGAGTTTGAGGTGAGGGGAGGCCTGCTATTCCATTGTTTGTTTTCCCTGGACCCACCAAACTCAATTTCTAGGGCCACTGGCTGGCCTATTCCTTTGGCTTGGACATATGCTTATCCTGGTTGGGGGGCCTATCCATGTTGGGTGCTGGAACCCTGAATTTCATAATTCTTCACTGCTCACAACGTCTGTGGAGGCTCCAGTGACTGCAGTTTCCTGCTGGGACCCTGAACGTCTTCATTTTTCACTCTGTTCAACGTCTCGGGAGGCTCCAGTGTTCCAGTGTTCTCCTGCTTCGAGGCATGTGAGTTGCGTCCCCATCTGTAATTTAGGTGGGGTGCCCGTGCGCTCATAGCCATGAATGATCATGCTGACCAGGGAGCGCCTGTGCTTTGACCTCCAGCCCCTGTGCCCTAGGTGATGGCCCTGATGAGATCACCAGACACGCTGCAACCAATTCCTGAGTTTTACATCTCGGGTGCCCCGTCCAGCCTGAAGCCCTGATGGGAAAAGGTGGATAGATCGGCTGGACATGTACTTTCGAGCCACTATTGAAACAAATGATGTTAGTAAGCAGGCAACCCTTTTATACTCTGCTGGGCCTGTGGTGTACAAGGTTTTTGAATCTCTTCAACCGGCGGACACCTCATATGATGCAGCAAAAGCGGCTCTTCACAATTACTTCTGCCGCTGGCAAATGTCGACTATGAGCGCTTCATGATGAGGTCTACCCGTCCGAAGGAAGATGAAACCCCGGACAACTTGTATGGCCGACTGCGCCGGCTGTCAGTGACATGCGCCTGAGACAACCCTGACACGATGGTCAGAGACCAGCTAATCCAGGGGTGTGCATCTGGCAGGCTACGCCGACAGGTACTGCGGGAACCAGGCATCACCTTACCATGCATCCTTGAGCTCGGACGATGCCAGGAAGTCTCTGAAGTGACGGCATCCAGGATTGAGGCCGGGGTGCGTTCTGGCAAAGCAGGAGGTGTGTGCCATTGACAGTGGCATGAGTGGCAGAGGTGTCAGAAGGCCAGGGGGCAGCTTCCATGACCAGGGTGGAAGGTCAGGAGACTTGTGCCTAAAGTGTGGGTACGACCTGCCCCACCCTGCAGAGTGCCCAGCTGTGTGGAAAGCGTGTGGCCGGTGTGGTCTGGCCGATCACTATTCCTGCATGTGTCGAGCCCCTCTGCCCGTGGTGGTGCTGAGAGATCCAGTCCAGTCTGGCTATTTTCGTCCGTCATGCCTGCCCAATGTTGCCCAGGTGGACCAGGGAGACGAGGGCCCACGACTTGAAGAGGAGGAGAACATTTTCTTTGTGCCTAGCGTGGGGGTCCTGCGCTCGAACAACAGGCAGCAACCAAGGTGTCTGGTCACTGTGAATGAGTCACCTGTCCTGGTGCTGGTTGACACTGGGGCCTCAGTTAACGTAATGGCGAGAGAACATTATGATGCCATGGAATCCCCCCCAGTTGGCAGCCCCCAAGGCACGCATTTTCACGTTTGGAGGGTTGCAACCCAGTCCGCTGGACGGAGCTTTTGTGGCTGATGTGGGGCATGGGGACTCTTGCATAAGAGCTCACTTCTAAATCACAACTGTGAGCAGCAATACCATGCTAAGCTGCGCGGCGACATAGGCCCTGGGGATTGCCAGCTTTGCATAATCTGTGTATGTTGAGGACATTCAAATGTTACTGGACAAGTATTCCTGCTTGTTTGAGGGGATTGGGCGCATTGCAGGGGTCCCCGTGAGACTACACATTGATGAGTCGGTGCAACCCATCTCTTGCTGGACAATCTGGTCCGCCTTGACATCATCGAGAAGTTTGAAGGCCCCACCCAGTGGATGTCCCTCATCGTCATTGCCAAGAAGCCAAAGCAGCCAGACTCCGTGGGAATTTGCGTTGACATGCGGCTCCCCAACAAGGCGATCAAGAGGGAGCGGCATTTGATGCCTACCATCGATGACATCATCACTGAGCTGCAAGGCGCCCGCTTCTTCTCCAAACTGGACTTAAGAGCCGGTTACCACCAGGTGGAACTGCATCCCGATTCAGGATTGTGGTCCCTCAGGTGAAAATGCATCCAGTCATTGAGCTGGCCCACCAGGGACATCAAGGCACAGCCATAACAAAGGCACGTTTGCGCCAGATTGTCTGGTTTCCCGAGCTGGAGAGGCACGTGGAGGAATTAGTCGCATCATACGTATGGTGTCAGGTGGTGTCCCCAGCCCAAAGATCCTGCAATTGAAACCATGCCTCGCGGCTCAACACCGTGGGAGGTGGTCCATGCGGACTTTGGCGCCACAACCCGTGGCACCCACTTCCTGGTGGTGATGGTGGACGTGTGGTCCAGGTACCCTGAGATGGAGTTCATTGACTGTCGCTTTTGAAAACGTGGTGGTGGCGATGGAGAAGATATTTGCCACTCGTGGGCCCCCCAGGGTAATATGTTCGGGCAACAGAGTGCCGTTCCAAGGCAAGAGTTTTGCCAGGCTGATGGAGGGCTATGGGATCCACCACAGGAAAGTCACCCCACTGTGGCCCAGGGCAAACGGCGAGGCTGAGAGAATGATGAGGACTCTGAATAAGGTGTTCTGCATCGCACAAGGACAAGGCCAGTGTCTGCAGAGAGCATTGTATCAGTTTCTGATATCCACAGGGGTGGCGCCGGCGGAAGCCTTGTTCAGACGGTGCCCGAGAGGGCTGCTGCCCGAGGTGGGGGAGAAGGAGCCGGCTGTGATCGATGACCAACAGGTGGAACGAGACCGGAGGTTAACAAAGGAGCAGGAGCACCTTTGTAGGGAACTCCGGCCTCAGCAGGTGGTTCCCAGGGAAGAGGTGCTCATAAGGAACCGACACTCCCAAGGGAAGATGTCACTGACTTACAAGCCGGAGCCGATGGACGTGGTGGCAGTAAAAGGGCCCATGGTAACGGCCTCGGGTGGCAAGGCATCTGTCACACGGAATGTCAGCGTCTTTAAAAGACTGGGGGAGCCCCGGATGGAGGTGACCCAGAGTCGGGAGCACTCCAATGCCAGGGCTTTAGAAAGCCCCTTTTGGGCCCTATATTTGTAAATGAAGGCACATCTAGCGCATTCGGCACTTCCAGTCCCCATGTTTCCTCCTTCCCAAACCCGCCTCCTGGCCCTCCCGCGCACCTGATTGGCCCTCCTCCCCATATCTAGAATCCTTGCAGGGCAGCCCTCTGCGACTAAGGGCTGCTCCGACATTGGCGGCTCCAAGATGTGTCTGCAGGTGTGCGCAGGGGAAGCAAAGTACGCCAAGGAAGCCAGCAGCCAACAGACACCAGCAAAACTGTAAGTGTGGCATCGGTGGGCTGTAGAGCAATTACTCTACTCCAGAAAGCCCTCGCCATTCTACCTTACCTCTCCATAACGTAGACTGCCATAGTGTACAACATATGTACACTTGGAGAGATTAGTGACCACCAGCCCAAATCCACTCTTGGCTTCACTGTAAATGTTGCATCACGCACTAACATACTAGCCAATGGTAACTAGTGCTAGACCTAAGGAGAACGGTCAAGATTAGCCTGCGTCACCTTTAGACAGGTGTCATAATGTTAGCATGTGCCACACTTAGATGTTATTCTCAGCCTTAGCTTGGCAGTATTTTAGTATCGCAGTAAATTGGTGGTAATTTAGTGTTGTAGTAGATTTGTGGTGAGCATATTTATAACACTGCCCTACATGATAAGACAAACCTTCCCCTTTTTATAACTACGCTCTATTCTGGGTTTGACTGTATGCATGTACCCCTTGGCTTAGCACATTTAGAAGAAACCAAATATTGCCATAGATTGTGTATAGTTTGGGCATAGATTGTGCCGATGACTTATATACAACATCAGCGTATTTTATTGAAAGATCCTGTTCAGCTTCCATGCATTGCTGAACACACAACACACCGGCTTTCTAGCTTGCTTTTATATTCCCCTTTTGTTTCTTACTTTACCTCCAGCGGTAAATACTTTTTACCACTGTGGTGTAGGCACCAGGGTGCTTCCTAGTTACTTCCCTCACCTAAAGAATGATCACCAGAAACATGAAAAGAAAAAAAATGTGTACACCAACTTTTTTTTCGATCTGCAATTATTATTTATAACCATGTCCTTTATTAAAAGGAAACAAAAACATTACATTTCATAATAATACGTCTGTTGACTCTTACCAAAGCATCGATGTTAGGCAGAATCCCCTGCAGTACCCTTAGGCAACACTACAGACAATTAAGTCTATAAGGTGCAGTACAGTTCACCTTTGGTACAAGCCTGTAAGTTATATAAGTTATAGTTATAGTGGTAGCAGTAGCGGAGCAGCCAGACTTATCTCAAGAGTATATGAGCAGTAGCAGAGATTATATAAAGGGACTACAATTACTGTGACTCAAGCAAACACTGACTCAAAGATTCTGGTTAAAAAAATAGAAGTACATTTATTTTTCAACCACCTGTTCACAAAACACTTCCACTTCTATTAAACAAAACCACACTCCAAATATACTACACACAACCAATTCCTTTGGTTTGGGTCAATTCTAGGTAAGTACATTAGGATTTGACAGACCGGTGTTGTGAAAGAAAAGACGTTACCGGGGGTTTAAGCAGCGTTCACTTTTTGACAGTAATGACAGTTCGGTCTTACGAAAGAAAAGCGTACCCGTGGGAAGAATTGAAACCGTAGTCAAACACACTTAGCACATTGAATAAAAACCAGGGAATAGTGGAGAAAAATCATAGGCAATACTTTCGTCAAGGCATTAGCATCAGAGGACGTGTTCTAAAATACAGATAAAGTCAATAGGCCTGCGCCAGTGTCAAAAGGAGCAAGGCTCTGTTGTCCAGGACAACACGGTAGAACAGTTTGAGATTAAAGTTGCCAGGAGTACTTGGATATTGTCAAAGGGAGGAAAAAGTTGTAAGTGGGAAGGAAGAAAGGACAAGCCATTGGCAAGGAAAAGGGTTCACCCCGATTCCTCAAGGTTGGATGGAGAGAACGACCAATTGGTCACAGTACTTTATTCAAATGAAAGCTGGTGCTACGGCAGTTGTTCCTGGTAGTTCCTGCAGACTCTCGGTTCCTGCAGACTCTCGGTTCCTGAAGCTTCAGTCATGGGGACAAGGAGGACGTCTGGAGCGATCTGCACTACCCATGGATGAGGCCAGCAGCAGCAAAGCAACGGTGAATAAAAGGTGCGCTCCTTTAAAACAGGAGAGGGCTCTTCTGATGGCTATCCGGACCACAACAGCTTTGTGCAGCGATTTCGACCCAGGAGAGCATTCTCTGGCTGTAGAAAGGTGAGCTGGTTGATCCCACCAGGCTCAAGGGAAGAAGACTCCGGACTGGATCTTCTCTGTCGTTGAAGGGTAGATAGCTCAGGAGTTTAGCAGGGCTTCACCGGGACTAGGGTGTTGCAGCAGCCGTCTTCTTCTCCACTGCTCTTCGGTTCTTGTAGTTCCAGTGGCAACTCTGACTTCCAGCCCAAGAGTCCTGCCTTTTATGCGAAAATCCCCTACTCCAGCCAATGGATACAAAGTGTGACTTGGGTCTCCAAGGAGACCCTGTGCAGGGGGTTGCTAAACCCCTCCCTCACATTCAGTCCACCTAGACACCCAGACGCCAAAGGAGGGCTTTTGGACAGAAGCCAGCCAAAGGTCAGCGAACAAAGAAGGCAAACCTGGTGTGCTGCGCAAAGTAAACACAAGAAGGATATTAACAAAAATAAATGGCGATAAAACCCGACTGGAGCCAACATAAAAAGTATTTGGTCAAGCAGGTTTAGGTTCGAGGCTAATACAAAAGCATAAAACAGCACCACGTTTATATAGTATAATCGCGGTAGAAAAGATAGGGTAGATACCACTGCCACCAGCCAAGTCTTAGTGTTAAGGGAGCGAAACAAAGCTCCAAGAGGCGCAGACAAAAAGGAGTAGGAATTAACCCCATCCAATACTCCATGTAAGATGCAGTGTATTGGATCTGCAGTTTAAATGACTACATGAAGTAAATGGCAACTTTACCTGTTTCTGGGGGACAGTAGTCAGCCTCAGAAAAATGGAGTCAGTGGGAAGTCTTGGAAACAACCTTGTGTCACTGCACTGAAGGTGCTGTGTAACACGCACAAACAGCTGGGCTCATGGAGTGGTGTGGCTCCAGAGCCCAAGATCACACAAATAGTAGAAATACACCTTGTAAAACACATGTAAGAGTGGGCAAAAAAGGTTCACACACTTACCAGGTAGGAAAAAGAATCCCCAGAAATCCAGCAAAGCTGCTGAGGGACTCACTAAGTAAGGGAAATTGGCCATAAATGAGAATTCACCCTAACAATCGACATCGCCGTGGTTATCTAAGACAAAAAATATGAACATACATTGCACAACATTTTGTGTTAGTTCACAGTGTGCGAAAGAAAAACAATGACTCCGTTGAAATTAATGATCTATTCCGGTCTGTCTAGCCACAGAGATAATCCACTTTAATTCAATGCTCTCCTCAACTTTACTGCCACTTACATGGGACTTTGAAGTTTGTGCTTTATCTGTGCAGCCCCTCTCAGCCCTGCTTATCTGCGCTGAAGTGTTACGAACTCTGCACTGCCCTTTCGCGCTCCTGAAAGACGGCCTTGGGTTCCCAGCAGACTTCAATGCCAGGTCAACACAGGCTCGCCACTCCCTCCCTTTCGGCAGCCGGCAGCAAGAAGAGCCCACACCTTTCAGCTCACCCATATTTATCTACCTTGCCTGTCAACTGCCCTTTTCTGATGTATATTAGCAACTTCTAGCCTCCTGATCCCACTGTCCAATCACCTGCGGGACTTTGTATATATCTCTTCTTGCTTTCTTGCTTCCTGCGCAAACAACAAACTCTCAGAATGCAAAAAGACAGCCCCTTCATTTCTTCAGTGCACATTTCTTTTCCATGGAACGAAAAGGGAGAAAAAGAAAATAATAGAGAATTTCCATCCGTGTTCGCTGACATTGCATTGCAATGTTAATCAGGAGGACTAATTAGTTACTGGGGTTTCATTTAATAAAGGTAGTTAATTAATCTGGGTTATTTTCTCCAATGCAACCTTACACAGATGGCAATTCCTATGACTTTATATGTGTGCACAGAGCATTCTGAGTCTGTAGCCTTTTAGACAATCATTTTCCTTTACCATTGAAAGCTTGGTTCACTGCCATAATGAGATCAATGTGTCCTTTTAATTTTCTGCCTTCACCTGCACTAATTTGAATAATTTGCTGTTGCTTTTCTGCATTTACACTAACCCCGCTGAAAGTGCTGTCCTGTAATCCCACATGCACCCATTTAACTGGCTGCTTTTATTGAAATCACTGTCATAAGCTCCTACACGGCTCAGTCTCAGCGATGTAGTGCCTAGTACACGTCTTGCTTTGTCAGTCACAAGGATACAGCTCCCAGAATTATTATTTTCTCTGCTTCCGGGTATATAGGGCCAGCTCACTCTGGCTACAGGGAAGTAGTGGCCAGCTTCCTCTTAATCTCCAGGCAGCATCCAGGTATATAGTACCTAGTCCACCATGAAGGTCTTGCACAGGGCCGGCAGGTTCCCAGTCTCGGGAATACAGTGCCGAGCATGCTTCTTCACTTTGCATCAAGGGGTTGAATGCCCAGGCCACTCTGTATCCCAGGGGTATAGTACATGGCCCAATCCGTGGCTACCATTCAGCTGTATAGAGCTGAGCTCACTGTAGGAAGGACCTAAGCGGTAACTTCAGGGATGTCCTGCTCCACTTACTCTGCACCTCACACTGTATCTACAGGGATATAGCGACCAGATCACTAGGCGGCTTGAAATGGGCCACACAGTGCTATTAAGGAGATGCCACTTAGCTGTACCCCTTCTCTGTATCCTACCTCCCGCTGTATGTCTGTTTTTTTTGTTACCTCTGAAAAGTGCTCCGTTATGCATCTTTCTTCTTGTACACCTCTGTAAAGCGCTCCGTTGTGTATCTGTACTGGTGTATACCTCTGTAAAGCGCTCTGTTGCTTCTCGAAGCTTGGTCTGCGCTCAATAAATACCATAATAACCTCTGCAGCTTGCACTGTGGTTTCCATACCTAGCACTCTGCTCGCTATGCATTCTTCTTAAACCTCTCTCCAGCCTCCAGTGCCTTCTTGACTCTCTACCTGCTTTCATGGCTTCCAGCATCCTCTCTGCTCGCTCTTTACCTACTTTTCCTTTTGTCTTCTTCTCCCTCTTAGTCTCAATACACAGGCTTTACATCCACGTCTTCAAATTCAGATTACCTGCAGGTGTTTGCTCTGTGTCACGCCTGACGGCGGGCGTCCTGCCTTTCCTTGGGCATTATGTGGGTCCCTGTGGTAATATGCCAGCTTTGCGTCTGTGTGCACACACGCTGCTCCTTGTTCTTTCTACATTCCATGAGCAGGGCTTGTTCTGGCTGCTCATAATCTCCACACCCAGGGACATGAGGCCTCTCAGTCTAGATGCACCCAATTCCTGGTCTGTATTCCTCCTGGTAAGGGTGGAACATGTTAGAGCATGGGGTTCCCAATCATGAGACTTAGCATTCTTATAGGATTAGAGTGGGGCCTATTTACGTTGACTTTCTTGGTTCATGGTTCTTCAACATCCCTTGTGGATGAAGACTGGGACATAACATTGTTACTTCACAGAAAACTTCAATACAAATTTAAAACCTGATCAAACATCAAATATAATATTACATTGTTGCTAGTGGAGCCACCACCATCCCCAAAGCCCTACAAAACCCCAAACCCCTAATCTGGCAAAGGTGGCTACTGCTCACTTCCAGGAGAGCAATGTTCGAATGGTGTTTGCGTGACCAATAAAAGGAACATCCGAGCAGAGGAAAAGTTTCCCTCATCAAACATTTTGCCTTTACACTTCTAAATGACATATGCAAAGCAACTCTACATTTTCGCAGAGCCCTAATGTTTGAATTCAGAATCTATCAGATTGTAATATTGCATAGGAGAAAATTAATTGTTCTACAACCTACTAAGTAATTGGAAACTAGAACAAAATCATCCCGAAAAAAGGAGAAAATGTTTCATGCATGCAACACATTTTGTAATTTGGTAGTTGTTACAAATGCTGTGCACCCCCATTGGACCGCTAGACGCAGCGACAGTTTGCGTTAAACATACTTATCCCAATGATGATTCAACAGGACAATCAGAAAATGGGAGGATTCTGAGTCCCCCCTCAGATCACCTCCCCCTCCCAAGTCATCAATTGGCTTGTAATTACAGACACTTCCGAAATTGACATCCACAAGCTGTTTACAACATGTATTATCAAGCTGCAAGTCCACTGAGTCCCTTTTGTCTGAGATGTGTGAAGGAAACGTGGTTGTGTGCCAATGTCTCTCCCGAGAACCTATGTAGAAAAGTGTGAATTCTGTACATCGCATTCAGGTGAAGCGTGGATGCTGATGGGGAAACCAGGAGTGGCAATGAAGTGGGGCAGATAGCAGCTAGGACTGTGGGATGTTTTTACCCATGCATCCAAGCCCTACCATAAAACTGTGCATTACTGGCATTGAAAACATCATGATGGCCACAACTCCCCAGAGAGTGCACAGGGAAAACATGAAGAATAGGCTGCCACCTATTTTTGCCTATGTTGTGAGCACAGGAGGGCACTGCCTAAAACCACCATTGGGCTACACACACAGTAGCCTGAAACCATTGGGAATGGCAATGCTGATTGCCAAAAGCAACCCAGAACTGTGAGGAATTCATTTTCTTAATGTCAAAAATGGATGCAGTACTGGTGCCCACCACTATCAGAAAGCCGGCGTTTTAAAACCACCAGACTTTTGTGTAAAACTGAACAAATGAACCCAAACCAGGCCAAGGAAAGACTTGCTAAGAGGTGGATACAATGTAAAACTATATTCTGAAATGACTTGAAGGAAGTAATTATTTAATGTATATATAAAAAATAGCTGGGGATGTCAGCAGCTTAAGTGAATTTGGGTTTAAAGCCACTAAAATCGAAATGTTTAGGATAAATGAGTGACCTACTTTTGAGTGTAACATAGGTTGCAACTGTTAAATGTCATAGTTATGAACTTAGAATCAGCATTCTAGCTGCATGTGCACAAATTGTCAGTTTGATTTGAATGTAGAAAACTGGGAACTAAAGTGACATTTAGCTGAATTCTGCCTGACAACTACCCCCGACAGGAGTTGTACTGACTCAACAACTCTTCCCAGGCCTGGCTGCATCCTGCTGCCCCCACCAAAAGGAGGTGACACCTCTCTGATTGAATTAGGGGAGTGGTACCTGCAGACTGCAGGAAGTTGAACAAAGCCCTGTCCTGGACCCAGGCAAATGTTATATTGGGGGGGTCATAAAATGGCTTCCTCTTGGGAGAAACTGGGAGGGGCAGTGCCTGTGAGAGCCAGCTGAGCTTGGGGGAAGTGGATAAACCAGAAATTCCACCATGTGCTTTGGAAAACCACACCCCTTTGGGGCCAGAGCATGATTTTAAAAAGATGGATAATTCACAGTGCGGACTTGTCAAAATTATATAAATAACATAATAATTCTTGTGATTTTTCTGTGCACATTTTAAGAGGTGTTGGGACCCTGTGGGATGTTCTTGGGGATAGTAGCAGAAAAAAGGTTGTTAGTCCAAATGTATGCATGTTAAAAATCTGACACTTTATCATCTGAAACCCATATCCCTGGTGCACATGTGTGTAAAATTTGGAAAGGTTTAGAGGTTGTTATCTGGATGAAAAGGGGAGAATTCTGTCATAAGTGGACACGACATTGTACAAAGACAGGGATCGGATGGATTGGTGCTACAGAAAATATGTTAACTGGACCTATAATATTAGAAAAATGGTACATAGATAAATATGTATTTGGATCAGAAATAGATTTGTGTGCAATTTGACAAGGGGAGGTTCCTCTGACCATAAAACCTACAGCATCACTCTGACACTCCATTTCTTTCCCCCAATCAAGGGAGAGAGGAAAAGCTTGGCCAATGATAAATGAGGGGCAGACTTAGCTAGGCCCAGGCACACACCCATTTTCAAAACACATAAAAGGAACATTGAGACCCAGGTAGAGACATTCACTTTCCACTTTCTTGCGGGACGCTTTGCCGGGAGACTTCAGGCTTCACATCCAGAGATCCAGACTTCAAATCCATCAATCTCCAGAGACCAGAAATTAACTCCAGAATTTGTAGCAGAGAGGCCTGAATCCACAAGCTGAATCCTCTTCAGCAGGCCTCAAAACCAGCCAAACTATTCAACAGCCGGGCGAGCTGTTTGAATTCTTTGCCAAGAACATTTGCAAGAACCTGTAGCAGTATCCAGAAAGCAGTGCTGTATCCGGAACCAGAGAGAACCAGAGACCAGATCGCTGTGAAGAACTGCTAGCAGAAGTCCAGCGAATCCTGACCCGATCGGTGACGAAGCCGCATTCCTGTCTAAATTATAGTGTGAGTACCCAGTCAGGACGGTGCCAAAACCAATCTCTTAGTTTAAAATAATATAATCCAAACTATTTTAACCTAATTAGAACTGCCTCCTAGAATTGTGTCATTCTGTCATCTTTAAAACTGTCATCTGTCATTCTGAGCTTTAAAATTTAAAATCCGAAAAACTACCTTTACTAAATCGGCCGTATCTCCGGAACTGTCATCTTAAAGCTACGATTCTAAGCTTTCCAACGAGCCTAGAACTGACTTCCTACTCCTTATAGTGCCTCTGTAATTGCGCTCGACGCACGCGCCTTAATTTGCCGCGATTTGTCATTTTGCTTAATTTCAGCCACGTGTAAAAATATTTGTCCTTGCTTTCCTTGCTGAAATTCGTGTGCAACCTGACAATCATTCATAGAGCATTGCTAAAGTGATCCTGAATTCATTTAAGTATCTCTCACTCACCCTGAACCTCTTATAGGGAATTAAAAGCATTTTCCGCATATTTGTCACTTCTTTGCAAACCACATCAAAGTATATTGCCTGTGTTTAAGACTCCTACCTTTTTTCCTCTAAGCTTGCTAGGGGGGAACTGAATTATATTTGATTGCATTCCTGAGAACTGTGTGCTTTCCTCCCATCTCCTTACCTTGCATAGAGGGGGGTGAATTGTCAAAGAAAAGTGATTACATTGTCTTTTGTTGAAGTCATATCAAGTTATTTTCTGTACTGCATTTTCATTCATCATTGCCTTGTCCTTGAAGCAATAAAAGCATTCTCAGCTACTTTATCCTCTCTATATCACTTCTAAGCCATCAAAAAGAGTGTACCACTGTAACATTATGCATTGTTGATTACTGCTCATATTCACGAGTGTGCTATCAATTTATTTATAAAAGTGTGATATATAGGTATATTGTTTAACTTTCAAATAACCCTTTTAAATTTGCAAAACAAACCTACTTCTTGGCTCAGCAGGGTCGGGGGGATTCTGAGAGAGGGGTGTTATATAAGGGTTGTCATCCAGAGTAAATGAACTGGACATAAAAATAGATCAATAAGGGTTTCCCTCAGCATCCCAGACTAGGCATTGACTTAGCTGTAGTGTTGAATTGAATCCGCTTACAAAGTGGGGGCTCTTAGCCGGGATATTCTGGATTAGATTTACCATTTGTGCAGCTTAATAAAGTGTGCCAACTGACCGGATACACGTATCCGGTTAGATCACCACGCTGTTTTACACTGTGAAAGCACCCCTCAAAGGAACGCTCTAAGGAAACGGTATGTTTTGCAAAATAAAATACAAACTTCTGTAAGTCAGGAAGGAACTCAAATTCCAGAATGACGACACTGGTAGACATCAAAATAGCCAGAGAGCACTTCTTACATAAGCTATTTGTGAGAGGTGAATGGACTGAGCAGGGCCAGGATGCGTGGTTGCAGGCAATCACACGACAGGTCACTGCAACTGGGTTAGATATCTGGAGAGATCAGGGTCCCTTACATGTGGCCCTGAGTGAACTATACATGGCTCCTAAAGCTAAAGATGAACACGACGAGATGGTTAGGATAGCGGCATATTTGTATCTATACATGGGAGCCATGCAGGACAAATGTGCTGAAGGCCAAGGTCTGGCAAATAGGCAACAGATCACGTTAGAGAAGGCTCAATCTGACCTGGTCCCTTCTGAGCAGAGGATGCACAGAAGCCAGGAGTCAGAAAATGAGAGCAGACAGTATCTCATTAAAATCATAGAGGACATGTGTATCCTGCAACAGGAAAAGTCTGACCAGGATACCAGATTTCTGGTCTTGCAGAAGGAGTACCAAGAAGGTTTGGACTCCCTACTGCAGAGCCAGAAAAAGCTGGAGCAACAATTAGATTTCAATAGGGCATGTGCTGAGCAGGTAGTCACCCTGCAAAGCCACCTAGATAGGGAAAAGGCAGAGAGCAATAAACTGATCCTGAAAGACCTGGATACCCAGGCAGAGTTTGATTAGGAGTGCCAGAAAGCTGGTGCCCTTCAAAGGCAAAGGGACTACCTGGCGGCACAGATGCAGACTCTTAGTCAGGAAAGGGACTCCTTAGGCCAGGAAGTCTGCCATTTAAAAAGAAAAACTGAAGAAAATCACTTGGCCCTCCAGGGGCTGGGTGACCTCCAAAAAGAGCATCAGAACTTGTTAGAGCACACCAGGAGGGTGGAAGAGGCTCTGGCAAGAAAAGAGCAGGCCAGTAGGGATGGGACTCAGGAGGTAACCCTCCTGCATCAAATACTGGCCCAGTACTCCAGGACCAATCAGGAGGCACAGAGAAAGAATGAGGCTCTCTGCCAGCACAATGATAGGCTCCAGCAACAGGTAGCCATGCAGGAGAGACTGATAGTCTAGTAAGGCCTTAACTGAGGAACTGAAAGCGCAGGCTCTTGCATTGCAACAGGGAGCAGGGGCTGATAGAGATGAGGTTCGCTGGGAAAGGGAAACGCCTGAGCATAACCTCAGGAGCCCTAGTACCAGAGGCCTTCATCTCTCCCAGTCCCTGGACTCTGCCACCCCCATGTCCCCTGGAGCGCATGAGCACAGAGCCATAGGGATGGCAGATTACTATCCAGCCAAAAGGATGGGGCTCATAGGCCAGTACCACCCAGGAATGGATGGGCGGGCATCCGGGTATGGGCACCTAAGTACAGTGCAATTTAGTGGGGAACCCCAGGAGAGTAGGCCCACTAAGGGCATCCTGAAAACCTCTGCCCAGTTAGGTCATTGGGGAGGGTACCTATTAAATCCTGGTAGCAAGGAGGGATCTGAAGACTCCTCTGAGCGTCACAGGACACAGGAGACCAGGTCCCCAAATTCTGCCAGCTATTCCCAGGCTCGCAGAATCCGGGAAAACCTGGAAGATCAGACGGGCACCTCTGGGAGCAGTGCTTCTGAATCAGAGGATGAATGGACCAGGGTTACCCGAACCAAAAAGGCCAATAAGGTGAAAAGGGCCTTGCTTAAGGACCCCTTAAAACAGATTAAGGCAATCAGGAGTGTGATCACGCCTTATCATAAGAACGCCAAGTATTCTGTTTGGGAACACTTGGAGCTCTATGAGCAAATGATGGAGACTTTCCATTTGAAGGACAGCAGTAGCTGCATCCAGTACGTCAAATGGACATTCTCCCTTGAATACTCCAGTTTCTTTGCGGGGCTGGAGGACCAAAACCATTCAAGATACACATATAGGGCGAACATCTTGAAACATTTTTCTGTACATAGAAATCCCCAAGAGGCTCGCAAGGCAGCCTACAATTTGCAATGTGGGGAGGATCAGGCCCCACAAGAATTTGTGCAAGAATTGAAGCGTGCCTTTGCGATGACCACCAGAAGGGTGCGCACGGACAGCAGAGAATTCATCAACACATTTTTCCATGCTCTTTCCAAGTACATAATGACCCAGCTCGTGAAAGATTTTCACGAGAAAAGATCTTTAAACTGGGTCATTGAGCAAGCCACCCGGATCTATGAGGTGCAGAAGCCCATAGAAAATAAAAGTAATGCGCATAAAAAACCCAAAACCAACAGCATCCCTGCTGCTGCCAAGGTGGCGGAGGTAAAGGTTGCCCCGTTTTAGATTTGGAGATGGGGGGGGGGGGCCTAAAAACCTGCCTGCGCCAAATAATTCACAGCCCAGAAGGCCCTCGAGCCAGTCACAGACAGGGAGTCAAGGAGGTAGTCCCACAAATGGGGTCCCTCGCTCCCCTGATTATGTAAGTCCCCGCTACAAGGGAAACCGACCCATCCTGGGTTATGTGTGGACTCCTCCAGCCCAAGGGGGGGGATCCAGTCAAGCACCTAACCCAGAGAACTTCCTTCCAAACTTCCCACAGGAGGGCATAAATTCACCAAACCCTGTGCCGAACTTCTTCCCCAGGTATCCACAAGGATTCCAACCCCAAAACCATCCGTCCTTCTTTCCCCAATTCCCTGAGCCCAGACAACCTAATCCGGGAGAGGGGAGGCCAAGGGTGGAGGGGTACCCAAATCTTCCCAAACCGGGGTATTACCAGAGAAGGGATAGCTATCCTTCCGGGATCAGCCCAGGGGAGAAAACAGAACCCCGTATCAACCTGAGCGGGTTTCCCAACTTGAGCGCCAGGTCCAAAATATGGCGCGGGATCTGGGTCACATACTGAGGGCTCAACAGAACCCTCAGATGAGCATGCCACTGCAGAATGCCCCAAACTCTGGATCTGGTGCTCCAGAACAATGACGGGGGCAGCACCCCGATAACCCACCGGTTCCCAGGGAGGAGGCACAAGGGGAAGAGGGGTGTAAAGCCTTGGAGGAAGCTTCCTTCCCAACTTGTAAACAACCCCTGGAAAACCAGGAACTGGAAACAAAATCTCCTGCCCCTGAAAGCCTGCCTCCCAAAGCGCAGAGGGGGGGTAGGAGAAACAAAGGACCCAAACAGAACCACTTTGTGGAGGAGGTACAGGTCTTCCAAATTGAGGGAGAGGGATCCTCGGAAGATCCTGGGAATAGGATCTTCTCCTTCAGAGATGGGGGAACTCCTCCCAAGGAAAAAATGGGTCCCAAGAGATTTCAATCCAGACTGGGTAGATGTGGGGATTGAGCTGTCGCCGCCCATCATTCTATCCCAGAACCAACAAAACCAAAAACCCCTGGTTCAAACCCATCCTGGTGACTGCCTCCCAAAAGGCAGGGGCGGCCCAGAACCGGAACCAGGGGAACCTAAAACCGAATCAACAGACTGGGTAGATGTGGGGATTGAGCTGTCGCCGCCCATCATTCTATCCCAGAACCAACAATACCAAAATCCCATGGGTCAAACCCATCCTGATGACTGCATCCAAAAAGGGGGGCGGCCCAGAACCCGAAACCATTTCCAGTTGCCAACTTTTTCTTTCAGATTCCCCAGGCTCTCCACAGAATTCTGCCCAAATCTCTTCGCTAGCAATGCCCAAAACCAGAAAATTAGCCCACCAGTTGTCCAAAAATGTGCATTATCTGTGCCCCCTTGAGGAGAAGGAGGGAAGATACTATGCCCCGGTACAAGTACAGGGGCAGGGTACATTGTGGCACTGGTGGACACTGGATCCCAAGCTACCCTTCTGTCCAAAAGGGCCTTTGATGAACTAAATGCAGGAAGGGGGAGAATTACCGTATTCCTCTCACCTCTCTTCCTGGACAACTGCAGAACTTTGACGGGAAGGAAATTCCTGTCGAGGGGACTGCAGATTTGGACATCAAAATTGGGCGACACAAGGTGAAACACCCGGTCATAGTAGTAACTCCAGAGGGCACCCCTTGTTTACTAGGGAATGACCTCCTGAGAAGGTTGTCACCCCTAATAAATTGTGTAAACAAGGTCCTCTGGACCCAGACTAGCCGACCAATAAAATTAAAACGGAGTGTCAACCATGTTAGTTTAAACGGCACCTGCCACATGGTTGAACAAAAATCTGACCAAGTAGAATTTCACTTCCAGAACAACCAAATTCCAGACATGACAGTAATAGCAGTAGGACAACAGACTGGTGATGGGGGGTCCTCTCTATTTCTGAAAATCAACCTTCCTTCTAGTTTAAGGTGGTATTCCACACTGGAAGGAAATACTCTGAAATTCTTTACCAATCCACAATCAGACACTCCCACTCCTATAGTCCAGAAAGATGTGAAATCAGCTCAGAGCCTGGCTGATATTCAGCAAATTGGAGAGCAGTTGTTCATCCCTGTTCAGTTAAATGATGGGAAGGACTCTGTTATCGCTCGAGTGTGTGTGAACAACGGTAAGAGCTTCATCAGCGAAGCCATGTTCCGCCAACTCCCAAAAGATCCAGCCATTCCCACATTCAAACTGATAGATAAATGGGAAATGGATCTGGAAACGCCCAATTCGAAACATCTCCTGCCAAGCAGGTGTATGATCAAAATTTCCATTGGCAACAAGAGCATAGTCCATAATTGTTGGGTCGTGCAAGACGTCACTGCCACCTTTTACTTAGGCAGTGACATTCTCAATCGCTTCGCCATTAGTTTGGATCTAATAAACTTCAAAGCTTGGTCCCGATTAGCGGATAATCCCATGCGTTTTCATGATCAAGAAAAAGCATTTAGGTCAGTTCAATTGCTACCTTATGCAGTTGAAATTCAGCTTAAAGAGGAAGTCACCATCCCAGAAAGGACCCGACAATTCTCCCTGGAAGTGAAAGTTAAAAGAGGACACAAATTGAAAAACCCTGATGCTTATATTCATCTAAATGCTTCCCTCCAACAGCAAGGGTTAGGGGTAAACCCAACACTATTAGTCAACATAGAACATGACACCATTCCAATAGAGGTGGGTAACAGCGACTTAAAAGAGTATTACTCTAGCCGCAGGCACCATTATTGGAATGGCGGTTGATGACCGACATTTCTCCATTGATTTAGGAAATGAACTGTTAGGACAAATCCCCAAGGACTGTTTTGACAGTGACAGTGAGGACAATACAACACCAGACAGGATTTTCACCCGGCATGGGGGGAACTTCCTAGTGTACACTTCTTGCCCTTATGGTAAGGAAGATGTGACTTGTGACTTCAGGAGGGATGAGGTGATTTTCCAGGTCCATGAGGGCTGCCTTTCCCACCTGAAGCCTCCTGTCCAAATCAGCACTCTGACCAGGGACTTCTCCACCCAGCTGGAGGAGGCCGCTGAGATAGCTAAACCAGAAGTCTTTCCAGGCTTCAGGCAGATGGTGGAAGAGAGAGTCAACCTAGCTGATGCCTGTGTGACTCTGGAACAGAAGCAAAAGTTGAAACAAGTTTTCTTGGATTTCCAAGATCTCTTTGCGGTAGACTCATATGACTGTGGTCGCACCGACATCCACACAACAATTCCCACGGACCCTGGCATGACTCCAGTGTTTGTGAAGCAATATCGTTTGCCTCTCGCATCCATGGAGTCCCTTACTGAAATAATTAAGAACCTTGAGTCCCGGGGAATAATCCGTCCAGTACACAGCACCTTCAATAATCCGGTGCTGGGAATATTGAAGCCAAACGGCCAGTGGAGACTCTGTGCCGACCTTAGGGAGCTCAACAAACGGGTCCATACTTCCCGATGGCCTCTGCCCTACATTGACCAAGGTCTGGCCCAGATCCAGGGGTCACAGGTATTCACTGCAATAGACCTGACCAATGGATACTGGACCGTGCCTGTCAGTAGGGAGGACCAATACAAACTGGCTTTTACCTTTCGGGGCCAGCAGTGCCCATGGACCTGGACTCCCTTCGGATACCTCAACATTTTCCTACATAAGGCCATGCCCGACCTGGGTGCGAGGGGTAACCTGGCTTATGTAGATGATGTCCTCATCAAAAGTTCATCTGTGGAGGAACACATAGCGGAGATCCGTTATGTTCTGGCGCAGTTGAGGGCCGCCGGAGCAAAACATTCCTTTCAGAAAGCACAGTGGTGTAGAACCCATGTTAATTTCTTTGGGCATGAGATTACTCCTCAGGGTCTCTGTCCCCAAGAAAAGAAAGTGGAAGCACTCCAGAAACTGAAGGATCCCACAACTCTGCGGGAACTAAGGAGCCTCCTTGGACTGACTAATTACAGCAGAAAGTTCATTGAGGGCTACGCAGAGATCACCAGACCCCTGATTCATCTCTTGAAGGGGGGGGTCGTCAAGTGGGAGTGGCGTCCAGAACAATCAGAGGCAGTACGACAACTCAAAAGAAGCCTCTCACAAGCGCCTTGCCTAGCTTACTCTGTCAGAAACAAGGAGTTCTTCCTGGAGACAGGGTTCTCTAATACGTGCTTGACGGCAGTATTATACCAAAAGCATGACAAGGTCAATAAAGTAATCTCCTATGCGAGCAAAACTTTATCCTCTGTGGAGGAATAATTCAATGATTCTGAAAAGGCACCCCTGGCAACGGTGTGGGCATTGAAGAATTACCGTCCGTTCATCCAGGGGGAACACATCATAGTGGAGACTCCACAGCAGCCTCTGCAATATCTCCAAAGTGACAGAATCCGGGCCGGAAATGTGAGTAATTCCTGAATTACTTCCTGGATTCTGTCAATGCAAGGCTTTCCTGTGGAGGTCAGATATGGCCAAAACAAGAAGAGTCCCCTCGTGCAAGGTCTGGCTGATTTGCATGATTGTGCCAGAGAAAACTGTCTCGAGGACGAAAGTCTAAAAATCAAGGACAACATGGAGGCATACCTTAAGTCCCCACACAAAGTCTTTGAAGAAGACAAGTGTGAGGGAATGCCCACTGTCTGTGGATGGATGCTCTTACCATGTTGACAACAACGGGGAAAAAGAACTCGTGGCCGGTGTAGGGAACGCATGGGTGAATGAGTCCCCAGAACCCTCCGCTGGATACAAAATTGGTCCCCGAAGTAGTCAGGTGGCAGAATTGATGGCTGTGCATCAAGCCATCCTCACTGCTGTCCAACATCAACTCCACAAACTGGTCATAATCACAGATTCGGATTATGTACGGAACGGGTTCGTGGAGCACCTGGTTAATTGGAAAAACAGAGGCATGTTATGTGCTAATAACAAACCCCTGAAACATGGGAAGTTAATCCAAAATATTGATCATCTAGTCACCTCGAAGGGGATGACCATCTACTGGAAAAAGATCAAGGGTCATTCCAAAGTAGAGGGACCAGACAAAACTGGAAATGACTTAGCTGATCAGCTGGCCAAAACCGGGGCCATCCAAGGGGATCTAATAGAAATAGAGTCCCTGTTGGGGAAATCCAGGTCACTGCTATCACTAGGTCCCAGACAAATGCTCACAATGATCTTTCAACTGCACAATGGAGTAAGGAGACCCCTGATGCTGATTTGATTACAGCTCAGAAGGGGGACCCAATAATTGGTAAGTTTTACCAACA
Organism: Ambystoma mexicanum; assembly: GCF_040938575.1. NCBI lineage: Eukaryota > Metazoa > Chordata > Amphibia > Caudata > Ambystomatidae > Ambystoma > Ambystoma mexicanum. Next base: position 1,036,541,625 of record NC_090926.1, on the reverse strand, counting down.
CATTGAGGACCCTGAGACTTTTCCCCTGACGGATACCGATTACATTGGGAAAGAGGACCCAAGAGTGTTGATGAAATGTCCAAAAAGGTTCTGAATCCAAGACGGTTTGTTGGTAAGGAAATCCCAAGCTGGCCATGATCAGTGGGTGGTCCCTACCTCATTCCGAAGCCTGATGTTAAATCACGCCCATGATGCGGCCACCGCCGGTCATAGGGGGTTTCACACAACACTGGAAATCTTGAGAGGTTGCATACTGGCCACACATGGGGCAGGACCTCAACCAATACTTGAAGGGGTGTCTGGTGTGTGTGCACAATTTCAGCCATCATCCCTCACACACCGAGCGCCTCTCCAAAAGAGGGGGATGACACTGCCATGGTCAGATTTGCAAATCGACTTCGTAGGCCCTGTAATTCGCTCGTCTAGAGGAAACAAGTACATTTTGACCGTGGCTACCAGTCATTTGGTCAACCAAATGGTCGAAATCCAAATGGTCGAATGATTTATTTATTTTTTTTTACTTTTTTTTTTTTTAGGTTTTTTTTTTTTAGGGGGGGGTTCCCCCCAAACCTCCCTTTTTATATATTAATTTAATTTTTTTTAAACAAAATATATAAATAATAATAATAAAAAAATTCAACCATTTTTTTTTTCGACCATTTGGTTTCGACCAAATGGTCATTCAATCTTTTTTTTTCAACCAAATGAGCGGACACCGTTGACCGTCACATGCTTGTTTACCAAGTGGGTGAAATGTCTCCCGGCCCCAAACTGCAAGGCAGAAACAGCAGCTGCCCTGATGATTAACCACATCTTTTCCCGTTTTGGTCTACCTCAAAGGATTGAGTCAGACAGAGGTGGCCATTTCACCAGCAAGGTAATGACAAAGATGTGGGAGATACTGGGGGTTAAAAGGAAGCTACACATTGCTTACAGGCCAGCTTCTTCTGGAGCAGTAGAGCGATACAACCGAACCGTTGTGAGCATCTTAAAAAAGTTTGTGGCAGATTCTGGGCCAAGTTGGGATATCCGATTACCTCTGATCCGATCCTAACGGCCATCAGATCTACCACTTCATCTGCAACTAAAATGTCACCATTTGAGTTGATGACCGGACGCAAGATGGTGCTTCCCCAGCATTTGCTCTACAGGACCCAAGAACAGACACTGATAAATGCCTCCACAACTCATGAATATGTGGAGAATTTAAGGAAACACCTTCAGCATGCTTTTGCCTATGCTCAGCGGAATCTAGAAAGATCAGCTGATAGCATGAAAACCCACTACGACCTGAAGACCACCAGGAAGGAAAATACTGTGGGGGACCGGGTCTATCTGTACAATTTCCAAAGGAACCAGGCCAAACGGCGAAAATGTTTGCCTACATGGAAGGGACCGTTTGAACTTATAGACAAAATCTCCCCTGTAGCCTATAAGATCCACATCCCCAAAGGTAGTCTGGCGGAAGGGGAAGACAAGTGGGTACATATAAATCAGCTAGAGTGTTGCCAACCCAGGCACACACTGCAGCAACTGGAGGAGTCCTCTGCAATACCAGAGGGGACCGCTCCAGATTAATTCAGTTCCCATCCTAAAATATCCCACATATAGTCTCTAAAATATTATGATTGGAAAAAAAATGTTTGATGTTATATCTTGTTTTAAAATAAGCCTGAAAAATGTATCCTGATTTATAAAATGTATGTGTTTGCCACACCATTAATAGTGGTGGAAAAAGGTCTAGGAATGTGTATTGCCGCTTTGCTTTGTCGTCCTAGGAGAAAGAAAACCCGGACACTGACCACGGAAGGCGACCTGGGGACCGGGAGCGAAGATCCGAGGGGACTGGGGTACCACCCAATCCTCCCATCAGGACCAGCAAGGAGAACTGATTGATCGACTGGAGGGAGGAAAAGATGCTGAACTGTGCCATCTACGGAATTGGAAGAAGATGAGGCGAACATCCCAGATCTTGCGAGTTCCATCAGTGAAAGATCAGAATGTCCATCGCAAGAGGGAGGAGCTTGTGGGATGTTTTTACCCATGAATCCAAGCCCTACCATAAAACTGTGCATCACTGGCATTGAAAACATCATGATGGCCAAAACTCCCCAGAGAGTGCACAGGGAAAACATGAAGAATAGGCTGCCACCCATTTTTGCCTATGTTGTGAGCACAGGAGGGCACTGCCTAAAACCACCATTGGGCTACACACACAGTAGCCTGAAACCATTGGGAATGGCAATGCTGATTGCCAAAAGCAACCCAGAACTGTGGGGAATTCATTTTCTTAATGTCACAAATGGATGCAATACTGGTGCTCGCCACTATCAGAAAGCCAGCGTTTTAAAACCACCAGACTTTTGTGTAAAACTGAACAAATGAACCCAAACCAGGCTAAGGAAATACTTGCGAAGAGGTGGATACAATGTAAAACTATATTCTGAAATGACTTGAAGGAAGTAATTATTTAATGTATATATAAAAAATAGCTGGGGATGTCAGCAGCTTAAGTGAATTTGGGTTTAAAGCCACTAAAATCGAAATGTTTAGAATAAATGAGTGACCTACTTTTGAGTGTAACATAGGTTGCAACTGTTAAATGTCATAGTTTTGAACTTAGAATCAGCATTCTAGCTGCATGTGCAAAAATAGTCAGTTTGATTTGAATGTAGAAAACTGGGAACTAAAGTGACATTTAGCTGAATTCTGCCTGACAACTACCTCCGACAGGAGTTGTACTGGCTCAACAACTCTTCCCAGGCCTGGCTGCATCCTGCTGCCCCCACCAAAAGGAGGTGACACCTCTCTGATTGAATTAGGGGAGTGGTACCTGCAGACTGCAGGAAGTTGAACAAAGCCCTGTCCTGGACTCAGGCAAATGTTATATTGGGAGGGTCGTAAAATGGCTTCCTCTTGGGAGAAACTGGGAGGGGCAGTGCCTGTGAGAGCCAGCTGACCTTGGGGGAAGTGGATAAACCAGAAATTAGACCATGTGCTTTGGAAAACCACACCCCTTTGGGGCCAGAGCATGATTTTAAAAAGATGGATAATTCACAATGCGGACTTGTCAAAATTATATAAATAACATCATCATTTTTGTGATTTTTCTGTGCACATTTTAAGAGGTGTTAGGTCCCTGTGGGATGTTCTTGGGGATAGTAGCGGAAAAAAAGGTTGTTACTCCAAATGTATGCATGTTAAAAATCTGACACTTTATCATCTGAAACCCATATCCCTGGTGCACATGTGTGTAAAATCTGGAAAGGTTTAGAGGTCGTTATCTGGATGAAAAGGGGAGAATTCTGTCATAAGTGGACACAACATCGTACAAAGACAGGGATCGGATGGTTTGGTGCTACAGAAAATGTTAACTGGACCTATCGTATTAGACCAAGGGAGGTTCCTCTGACCATAAAACCTACAGCATCACTCTGACACTCCATTTCTTTCCCCCAATCAAGGGAAGAGAGGAAAGCTTGGCCAATGATAAGTGAGAGGGTCAGGTTTAGCTAGGCCCAGGCAAACACCCATTTTCAAAACACATAAAAGGAACATTGAAACCCAGGTAGAGACATTCACTTTCCACTTTCTTGCGGGACGCTTTGCCGGGAGACTTCAGACTTCACATCCAGAGATTCAGACTTCAAATCCAATCTCCAGGGACCAGAAATTAACTCCAGAATTTTTAGCAGAGAGGCCTGAATCCACAAGCTGAATCCTCTTCAGCAGGCCTCAAAACCAACCAAACTATTCAACAGCCGGGCGAACTGTTTGAATTCTTTGCCAAGAACTTTTGCAAGAACCTGTAGCAGTATCCAGAAAGCAGTGCTGTATCCGGAACCAGAGACCAGATCGCTGTGAAGAACTGCTAGCAGAAGTCCAGCCAATCCTGACCCGATCGGTGACGAAGCCGCATTCCTGTCTAAATTATAGTGTGAGTACCCAGTCAGGACGGTGCCAAAACCAATCGCTTAGTTTAAAATAATCTAATCCAAACTATTTTAACCTAATTATAACTGCCTCCTAGAATCGTGTCATTCTGTCATCTTTAAAACTCAAAACTGTCATCTGTCATTCTAAGCTTTAAAATTTGAAATCCGAAAAACTACCTTTACTAAATAGGCCGTATCTACGGAACCATTTGGGCTAGGAGCGAGTGTCATCTTAAAGCTAAGATTCTAAGCTTTCCAACGAGCCTAGAACTGACTTCCTACTCCTTATAGTGCCTCCGTAATTGCGCTTGACGCACACGACTTAATTTGCCACGATTTGACATTTTGCTTAATTTCAGCCACGTGTAAAAATATTTGTCCTTGCTTTCCTTGCTGAAATTCGTGTGCAACCTGACAATCATTCATAGAGCATTGCTAAAGTGATCCTGAATTCATTTAAGTATCTCTCGCTCACCCTGAACCTCCTATAGGGAATTAAAAGCATTTTTCGCATATTTGTCACTTCTTTGCAAACCACATCAAAGTATATTGCCTGTGTTTAAGACTCCTTCCTGTTTTCCTCTAAGCTTGCTAGGGGGGAACTGAATTATATTTGATTGCATTCCTGAGAACTGTGTGCTTTCCTCCCATCTCTTTACCTCGCATAGAGGGGGGTGAATTGTCAAAGAAAAGTGATTACATTGTCTTTTGTTGAAGTCATATCACGTTATTTTCTATACTGCATTTTCATTCAACATTGCCTTGTCCTTAAAGCCATAAAAGCATTCTCAGCTACTTTATCCTCTCTATATCACTTCTAAGCCATCAAAAAGAGTGTACCACTGTAACATTATCCATTGTTGATTACTGCTCATATTCACAAGTGTGCTATCAATTATCAATGTATTTATAAAAGTGTGATATATAGATATATTGTTTAATTTTCAAATAAACCTTTTAAATTTGCAAAACAAACCTACTTCTTGGCTCAGCGGGGTCGGGGGGATTCTGAGAGAGGGGTGTTATATAAGGGTAGTCATCCAGAGTAAATGAACTGGACATAAAAATATATCAATAAGGGTTTCCCTCAGCATCCCAGACTAGGCATTAATTTAGCTGTAGTGTTGAATTGAATCCGCTTACAGGACGGAGGTGGGAGGGAAGAAACGATCAGTCCAGGGGTATGTGAGGGAGAGGGGAAGGGACATTTAGGCGGGGCGCCTTTTTTGATCAAACATTTTATTGTCTTTTAAAAACATGAATGATAGAAACTATACATACAACATAATAAAACAAATAATAAATAAACATCGAATCATTGTTTCAACAGCACGTGTCTACGTCCTCCATCTTTAGTCTGTGTATGTGCTTGGTGCAGAGTAGCGTTCCAAATTTGATTCAGTTTGCATCCTCCCATCTCTGCAAAATCTTTGTCGCCTTTCCAGGGCAACCTCTGGCGGTGTATTGCACCGCTCCATCAACATGCAGATATTTACGTCTGTCACCCATTGTGAGTAGAGGGGGTTGTATTGGAGCCTCAGTTTTGCTATATTGCATTTTATTAGTCCCGTGGTTGTAGAAAGGAAGAGCTTTTCGAAGCGGGTGGAGAGAGTAGATCAGGGGTTAAAAGGAACAGATAGAGGGGACAGTCTGTCTCATACGTGACTAATGAACTGTCTTCTCTATTTACCCCCTACAGCATCTTCTTCCAGTCATGCGATGGCATCTTCACCAACTACAACTGGAAGGAGGAGAACCTGGAGTACATGCTATCTGAAGCTGGGGACCGCCTGGCCGATGTGTATGTTGGGGTTGATGTCTTCGCCCGCGGTGAAGTCGTTGGAGGTCGCTACGAAACCAATAAGGTACCTAGGAGGGAGATACTCCCTATGTGGAGAAACCCCCCCACCTCCCAACTGAAGTCTTTTTTTCCTGCAATAATTCACAGCGTTGGCAACACACATGAAGCACTATCAGACATTATCTCTAACCCCTTGCATTTGATCATCTTGCACTACATCTTCGGCATCTCATGAGACCCTGTCGCACTGTACAGGTGACCTCAAACATGAGGTCCTATCCCATTAGACCTTTGATCCCAAACAGGATGTTTTATCAAATTGGATCTTTGATCCCAAGCATGAGTACCTATCGCATTAGACACCTGACCGCAAACATTAGGCAGGTGGATATCATGCTTTCATCAGGGTTTATACACTAATATCGAGATTTAAATATACATCTTTTGCACTATGGTGTACCAAAGAGCTTAATGCCCCAAACAGAAGCACAGGCGGAAAACCCACGGCCCTTAGATATTACTTAAACAACTCCTTTAAAAATAACAGCAGATAGATTTGTACCTACAGTTCATCTCCTAAGCAACCAACAGGAGCCACGCTTTGTCAGCTGTGCACCTTTGTCTAAAACCCACCCCGACTCAACATTCAACAGATTGTTGCCAAATTATCCTTTATTTCCTTATTAAAACTCGCAAGGTGAGGGCTAGAAAAATGTAGATCCAACTCTGCCATACCCTGTGCCAACCCGTTTAAAGTTCATGCTGGACATTTACTGATCAACATTTTACTCCTTGAAGGCCATGTCATCATTCCTTCCGCCTTCAAGGTTTTCGCCCACAACCCTTACACCTGTGCTCCACTTTACTAATGTTACGTTTATGAAATGTGCCTTCCCCCTCTTCCTCAAAACTGCCAGACCCCGAACCTGCAAAAAAAACAAAGGACAAACGTATCCATTCAAAAAGAACCATTCACTAACCAATCTCGTATCTTCCATAATTATCTAAAATAATTGACATGAGGTGATCCAAGCGCAGCATCATCTCTTCCCACAATCTCCTTCAATGTCACCAGTGGGGTCTAACAAATGTTTCCGGTACCAACACAGCTATGACCCACGGGGTTGACGCACTGTTTTCTCGTGATGTGTGATTAAGACAAGCACTGAGCACCCATGGGTTACATATTGAACACAGGGTCTAAATTAACACAAAGGAAGGGACCTTCCATCTGCATGTCCCGCTAATCCTTCTGGATGATTTCAGATGGTGGGACACACTGTAATTTTGCGTCAGCTCTATCCTCCATGATTTTTAACCTGTCCATGGAGCCCCTGTGAACAACTAGTATGAGTCTAAAACATCAGTATACCTATGTATGCCAGTGCAAATCATTTAGACCTCAGAGTATCCTCAGCCCATTGATCGGATCTCTCCAAGACTGAAATCTCTGCACTGGCTCCCAGTGGCTGCGAGGATTAAAGTGCTATATAAATTCCAATAAATACAAATAAATACAAATTAAGTTCAACACCCTCTGCATCATCCACAAGGCCTTCTGGGGCCTGGGACCTCAATACCTTCAACTCTCTCTTCCTAAATATCTTCCTTCTCGATCTCTTCGCTCATCTGCCTCCAACTCCCTCAGGGTCAATCGCTTCTCCAAGCAACAAGTTGGTGGGAGATCTCTTTCCTCGGCTGGGCCTCCCTCTGGAATAGCCTCCCTGCCTACCTTAAACTGGAGGAGAACCATCTCCGGTTCCGGAAGCTCCTCAAAACCTTTCTCTTTGCTTCTGCTTTTTCTCCTCCCCTCCTCTGCTGACCTCCTAGTTGTAACTGTAACTGCACCTGCACTGGCTACCTGGACACCCTCTGATCTCGGGACCAGGTCCTCCCCCGCCAGCGTTTCACACCTGCACTGCCCATCTGGCAATCCCCGCACTTGGGGACTGTCTCTGTATCCCTGCTGTCCCCCTCCCAGCCCTTGACACCTGATGTCTGCACTTATCCATGCACTTGCCACATGCTGGCTGCTACTTACTTATTGTTAAAATGTTTGCCGTGTACTGCACTGGCCCTGCCCCTTCCCATGTACTTGCGCGATCTGAATGACACCTGGCCTAGTAGGGTCGTTCTGTCCTCCCTTTTTTACCCTCCCTTGCCTCGTTGCGCTTGGAACACTTGTGTATAGGCGCGTTATAAATGCCATATCATCATGTATCATATCAGTTGCCAACACGCACTACCCTCCGAGAGGGCCTTGTCACCACCACACACTGCATGGAATTTGTGCTCCTAACCAATGAGAAATATAGGTCATCATCTAGGCCAAGGTAAATGGCACGAGTCTTGAAGGCAGGGATCTATGTAGAAGCACAAGGACTTGCATTGGGTTGAGATTAAGCCGCCTGGATACATATTACCGAAAAAACGCATGGACTGGGGTGAACTAGCTCAGCTAATCAGCATTGTTCCTCCAGACAACCTTCTTGGTCCTTGAAACTTCACACATTATGATGGCAACACCCTCTTTGTAGGGCTGCCTGACTTGAACTCTCTCTGAAATCGGTCCTCCCTGCATCCCCGCGCCACTTCAAGTGATGCATAAATGTGACCACATTACCATTGTCTGATCACCCTCTACTGGGAACGTCTTGCTGTCCCAATCCTCAGCACTTCATGCACTTGTTTTAAGATACCAACCTACCTCTCAAACATACTCGCCATCTATAGGGGCTCTTGCATCACATGTGACCTGGACCCCATGAGACTCGAAATTGCACACTGCAAGAAAGGAAGAACCTTCAAGCAGGCTTTCCCCAAAAATGCCTGAGACTATGGAACCCTTAATACATCACCATTCGTCTCCCCCCTCTTTGCCCTGTTCACCAAGAAAACACTTTACACCCTCCCCACCCACAATACATGGAGATACGCCAGGCACGGACCTTCGGTCAACTGACCTATATTCCCTTCCATTGCAACTATGACCTCTGCTCTTTCTTATCCGTCTTCCTTCCGATACTCTATGAACTGTGGCCATGCTCTGTGCATGCAACTCTGTTGTATTCCGTTTAACAAATAAAATAAATAATTGAAAGCCTCTGGTTGTGGCATCAGCCCATAGATAAAGAGAAATGCTGTATTGGTTCATGAGGATCAACTGAGAGCATCATATTTAATGCATGAATTCACGTGTAAAATTCACACTTTTGTATGCATTACGAGTTGGAAACTTCTTGGTCAGCACTGACGCCTGATGTTGGAGAAAGCCTACTTGAGGGTTCCCGTCCTTTGCAGAATGGCATTTATAGTGTAATCTATTTTCTTTGGATCGCCTACAGCCCTCACCCCAACTGACCATATCCTCATTCTTGTACATTGACCTCTACTACTTTTATCTCCGTAGGCCCTACAGCTGATCCGGAAGTATGGAATGTCGGCTGCCATATTCGCTCCCGGCTGGGTGTACGAGTGCCTGGGGAAGGAGAACTTCCTGGAGAATGAGAACAAGTGAGCACTGGTGCCAAGACAGGGTGTGGATTGGGGATGAGCGGGCCGTAAGTGAGTCTGCTACTGAGATGGGGTGAGAAGGCAAGGGGATTCAACAGAGCAAGCTAGAGTGAGCGAGCCAAAGGGAACTGACGCCATGGAGAGCAGGCTGAAGTGAGCCAGGACAAGTGAGCCGAGGTGAGCAAGGCTATCAGAGCGAGCAAGTGTAGGAAAGTGGTCCAGACAGAGTTAGCTGAAGAGAACAGGTCATTATCTGTCCTATCTGTCCACCTGTCTATAATAGTAATTTATGTAAATATGTCCTACATAAGGCGCTATATGAAAAACGTATTATTATCTATCTATCGATGATTTGTAGAGCGTGGCTTCCACCAGTGGCGTCATGGCACGGGACGATGCAGATAGATAGGCTGAGTTTACTTGAATAGGTACGTTTTCAAACAGTTCTTGAATACATTAAAATCCTGAATACAACAAAGAAACATAGGCAGAAAATTCCAAAGCCTAGGGCTGGCTATTGAAAAAGCCCATTCACCACAGCGTTCTCGCTGGTAATGGGGAACCACCAGAAGTACAGAATCGGCGGAGTGAAGTCGTCTTCCTGGACAGTATCGCGTGACTTTACTGCATTGATTGAAAGCCTTTCCTATATAAAGCACAGTGGATAATACATTAAGACTTAAAATGTATCCGAGCAGGCACAGGAAGCCAATGCAGATAACGCAGAGCTGAATAAACCGGGTGGCCATGAGGAATACCCTTTGCTAAACAAACTGCTGCATTTTGCAACACCTGCAAACTATGTAACAGATGGGCAGACTGAGAAAGGAATACAGCGTTGCAGTAGTCGAGACTGCCATTCCAAATGGCTGCAATAATCGGAGCATGAAAGCACACAGGAATGGAGGGTAGCAATTTTCTCAGCTGTTTAAATTTGAGGAAGTCCGACCTGCAAATAGAGCTAACCTGGTCTTCAAGAGAGAAGATGAGAGTTTAACACATACTTTTTTGCCAGAGTATGTAAAAGGCCTACTGTTGACGGCCAACAATCGGCGGAGGTCCACACGGCAGAAGAATATATAGGGTGAACTATCAATACCTCCTGTTTTTTCACAGTTCAACTTTAGCCAGTTAGTGCCCATCTAATCACTGACCACCACAAGGCAAGATCTGGGACATTCAGCTGTATGTACCTTTGTGCTCCAGGTCGAATCGAACCAAAAGTTACATATCATCTGCATATCGTCCGCATAAGCAAAGGGGAAAGTGCTGATGCCGCAAGTAACACCCAATGGAAATTACCTGAAAGAAGAAAGATAAACTGATTGCAGACGGAAAGACAGGCTTGGAACCATTCTTAAGCTGAGCCCATGACACCGACATCACACCGCCTAGTCAGAAGGATCCCATGATCTATAATATCAAAGGTGGCCAACTGGTGTAACAAAGAAGACCTGCTATGCAGCCTTAATGCCTTATTAAAGTCAAATCATCTAGAACGGAAACCAAATCTGATTCAATAACAATAAGGGGACGAAAGCCAAGTTGAAAAGAGTCCACGATGTGTTGATCTACTAGAAAGGATCTGCGCTAGGGAGTGACTACAGCCTCCATCACTTTAATAAAAAAGGGGAGTTGAGGGATAGGCTGGACGTTTGAAAAAACAGATGCGTCCAACGAGGGTTTTTTCAACGGGGGTTGGCATGAATTTGGCCGAAAGCCAGAGACAAATGTGTAGCTTCTGTTAGAATTTCATCAATGTTCCTAGCCATTGATTTTAAAATAACGTAAAGGGATATCGAAATGCAAAGCAGATTTTATACACATTACAATGGCAACTATCTCTGAGCAGTTTGCGAGCTAAAAAGATGTAAGAGCTGGCAAATCAGATTTACTATTGGAGGGCAAGTCGAAGGGCGGAAAATTACAAGTAACACAAGCTAGGCTTCTAATTATGATTCTGATGGCCTCAATTTTGTTTTATAAATAAGGAAGACCGGTTGTCACAAACTCTGTGATCCAGGTACTGCAGACACTACTCTCGGAGTGGATACCGCCTTCAGTTTGAAATAGTTGTTTAGGAATATTTTCAGCAAATTGCATAGCAGCGGAATAGTAAGAATGCTTGCAGCCTTTAAGGCCTTGATATAACGCAAGTTGTTTTTAAAACGGGCCTTTCCATAGGGTTTCATAATAGACCTGCCATTTACAATTGGCCTTACGAACTGTTAAACGAATGGGGCGTTGCTCGGATGTGAACCAGGGAGCTGAAGGGCGAGTACGTTTTTTCACCCATTTCAAAGGTGCCAGAGGCTCAGTGGCTGCGGAACAGGCTGTGATAAGCCAAGTAATTGGCATGGGTGAAGTCAATGGACCATCTGCAGAAGAACGGTAGTTCGAAGAAATTTAGTTAGCTGGTATGGCAGGCTCAACCAGCCTCCAATTTCTTTGAAGAAATGTAGGACAACTATGGCGAGCTGGTGGAAATGGAAGCATAAGCTCGAAGGGGATTAAGTAGTGGTCAGACCAGTTCAACACTTGGCCAGGCAACGGTCAAAATTAAATAGTGTGCCCTTTAACCATGGGCAAGTCCAGTAAACAATGACATACTGACAGACTTTCCATACAGTATACAAATGAAGTAACTATAGAGTTCTTGGCAGAATCTGCCCACAGATTAAGATCTCCAAGAACACAAAGGCTATAATAAGTTCAGACTAATTCAGACTTGGTGGAGATAAAAGCTTTTCCAAACGCCTATATGCTAAATGGACGATAAACGATAAAGAAGGGGAGTCCAAAAGATGAGTGATCAAAAGTCTTCCCATCATAGATTCCACCTTTGCGTCGCGCACGCAGGGCAAAAGCAGGAACTACAAAGGTGATTGGCCTCCCGATCAACATGGAAGACGTGACGCCCACCAGATCTCGGTTGTGGTTTTGGATGAAAGAGAACCTCTGAAATGTATGGGTCGCTTGCGATTTAACAGACAGGCATATAGTGTTGATAAGAGAAGTTATTTTAGGAGGGTCATTTTCTGCAGCCCAGCCAGGGGTGGGGGAATGGTGTTCCAGGGGGCCTGGTCACGCAAGGTCTAATGCAAGTATTCCACAGGAACTATAGGAGGGCGACCAGAGCTCACTTTGCGCAGACGGGCTTAACACTGTGGAGAGCAAGGAAATACTCTCTGCTCTTTGGTATGGTCTCAGTGGGTGTCAGATAGTAAAAATAGATCGAGGACGCTCCACGGTGCGAGACGCTGGTCGTCCCTCCAAGACCAGGCAAGCTTGGTACTGTAAACAACAGCTACAAGGACACGAAAAACCAGATCAAATTCAGTAAGAGCGGAAGTAAAAAAAGAAAAATTACCAAACAATTAATCAAAAAGTGTACAAAATGTGAAAGTAGGTGCCCAGTGAGCCACCAGTGCTAACTGAGACCAGTAGGCAGATAAAAGGGAATCAAACGTCAAATGAAGGTAAAGATTAAAAACCCACACAACGTGAGTTCGCCTTAGCAAGGAATCAGCCGATATATTAGAGAAGGCCAAATAGAGCAACCTCAGGAAAGTGGGTAAAGCAAGTGAATGGCAGCGGGTGGGCATTGAAGTGGGTGGAAAGCAATAACAATCTAAAACCATTGAGAGCAAGCATGGTTGTTTCAACTAAAGAGAAAGGGTCAGTCGGGAAGAGTGAGTAAAGTGGGTCAAAACCATAGCTCCGAATAGAGTGGGGGTTGGGCAAGCAAGCTGTAGAGAGTGGGTCAGAAGAGAAAGCTGAATTGAATGAGTAAAGGGGACCTGATTTAAGGCTACATGCCGTAGTCTAGAATTCTGAAGCCATCTCACTGTTAGAGTGAGCAAATCTGTCTGTCAGTCTGAAACTACTCATAGCTTAAGTTCTGCCCTTGTTTTGTAGGCTAGTTCATCTCTTGGAGTGCCAAGTGCTGGCCTCCATGTTTGCTGTAGCAAAGCCTTGTAGCCGCTGCTTAGCTCTTGAGATTGAAGCCGAGCAACCTGACAATTAAAACGTGTGACAAGAGCATGACTACCCCGTCAAAAAGGTGAATTTGACATGTGTATAAATCATCCTGGGTGTAGCAACTTCTGATTTAATTATAGAGATAATGGCTGCAAACTAGTATTAACATTATGCTCCTGTTTACATATAAAACAAGGCTTTCTTCTGAATGGGCCGAGCTTGAGCCCACGCCCTAGTTAATATGTATTGGTAATATCATTGAAGGCAATTATTTCGCATGGGCCAATAAATCTCGATAAGAGGTGGACACAGAGGCGTATGCAGATTTAGGCATGAAAGGTCTCCAATCCCAATAAAACCAGGGATTTTAGGAAACAAGGCCTCCGTTGATTCCCGGATAATTCACCTGATGATCAAGGAAGCAATGATGACATGTGTCAGACTCCGCCTCTTGTCATTACACTGCAGGAACATAGTGGTACCCCTTCTGGTAGTGTAACCTTTTCCCAATCCGAGATAACCCTCTTGGCAAAAGAATGCCCGTAGGCCCTTCAAACATCCTCTGCTTGTGGAGAAGGAACAAGAACACGGCCTTGCCCGGGATGCATGTTTGGTCATGGACACTGTTGATTTATTTATTTATTTAGTATTTATATTGCGCCGGTAGCTCGCAAGCCTCGGGGCGCAGATACAAGGACACAGTGGACAGACAGACAGCGGCTAGAGCTGAGGACGGGACGACCATGTAAGTTTACTCTGAACTAGGCATTGACGAAGGTATTTTATTTGAAAATGTGGGTTTTCACCTGTTTGCAGAAGCAGATGTAGTTAGTTTCCAATCTTATGTGGTCTGGAAGGTTGTTCCAGAGAGAGGCTGCGATAGTCGGGAAGGATCTGCCTAGGCCGCTTTTGATTTTTTATGGTGCCACTGTGATTTTACCAAGGTTGGATGATCTAAGTGTTCTACTAGGAACATATGGATTAATCCTGGTTTTAAGGTAAGCAGGGGCTTTACCGTGGATACATCTGTGCACGATGGTTAGGGTCTTAAAATGTACCCTGTCCTTGATCTTCAGCCAGTGAAGCTCCCTTCTGTAATTGCTGATGTGCTCTGATCTGGTCTTGAGCTTAACAATTCTAACCGCATTGTTTTGGACAACTTGGTAAGCTTGTAGACACTGCTTGGAGGTACCCAGGACTAGAGCGCTGCCTTAGTCAAGGCGTGACATAATAGTCGCTCTTGCTATGGTTGCACAGTTTTCCTCTGATATGAAGGGTCTGATGGCTTTTATTAGTCTAAGATGGTATGCACAGTTTTTTTTTTAATATATTGCACTTGGGCATCTGCCCCAAGAGATGCTTCCAGCATCATCCCGAGGCGTTTAACCTTACTGAGAACCCGCTCCTCAACTACTTACCTGTGCCGTCCTTGCAGACCACCTCAGGACAGTCTGCGTTGGAGGGAGCAATCCAGCAATAAATATCGCTTCATCCACTGAGCACCTTGAGACCTTGCCTTGCCTGCCTGCTTTCCTGTGCCTTGAAAGCTTAGATGCTCTTTATGGTGCCATTTATGGTGGACTTGCTGATGCCACTCCCCTAATGTGTTCTCTAGTGGTCTGGCTCCAGTATCACCCCCCACTCCCTGAAGAAACTTTGAAAAAGAACCATCAATATGAGGGCATCCATCGTTACTTGCTAACTGCAAGCCCTGGGCGCATGTTTGCCCACCAGATTGTCATCATCCTTGCCACCCCGCAAGTCCCCTGCTGAATAAGGTGTTCATTGTAGTCTGCAACCACAGTGCCACCCAAGAATTAAAGAGGCATGTGGTACTGTACTTTAAACATAACCGGTCGCCATCATCCCCATCTATTGGACCCCCAGTAGCCATGTACCCCATAGGGGTATCAACATTCCCAATTATTTGACTTATTTTAAAGTGTACTGTTTGGCCACCCTTATGTGCGTTTCTCAGTGTGAGGGTAACTTCCAAGATCACCTTAACAGCAAGGTGCTCCCATTTGCCTATACTTGTGGGTTTGCATCTCCCGCTACACCACCTCTGTGTTCTGCCCTGTGATTTTGTTAGAATCGCTACTGCTGCTGAGAGCCAGACTATCCAAATCCTCTCTGAACCCAGCTTTGTCTACTATCCGGTGCCGCCGTTAACCATTATTCTCTGAAATCCCTTGTGATTACCTCATTTTAGTGACCGCAGAATGTCTTCGGAAATTAGCTTGACTGTTTCTGTGTCTGAATTATGCATGGATTCAGTAATTGTCTGTGGTTTACTTGCATGCATGATGCTTTGAGCATGCACACCTCAGATGTGCAGTGCTTGGCTCCAGTATAGTAGCTCTCTGTGTGCCATTGATTCCGGCCTGATCTGGCTCAGCATGACCGTGCACCATCCACAAATCTCTTCTGATTCCAGGTCCCATGGAATCGGCGTGCATTTTACTTCACATCTGCATTGATGGCCAGTTCTGTGAAGCCAAGAACACACAAGAGTAGAAGACATTTCCAGGCAAAGCAATGTCATCCAGAGATGTCCTGTGTTGCACCGTCTGGGCTCAGGATCTACATGTCTGCAGTGACTTGACCTAAAAAAATATTTTTCTGCTGCTGTCTCACGCTATAGCCAATAATACTACCAAATGCAAAATTGGTTCGCTGTATGCCTTCGTCCTGGTATCAATGATATTGTCCAATGAATGCAAGGTGGTCTCCCATGTTCTCATTTTATATAATGATGGTATTTCGTAAACAATAAATGAACATCATTATGGGTTTCGTTTGCTGATTGATAATCATTTGGAATCACTGGCGTGAAGTTAACCCGTCCACCTGTTCTTCGGCTTTCAATAATGGGACCTGTATGAGGACAATCTCACCCAAAGCATGTGAAGACTGACCAATCCCCCACTACTGGATGTTTAATTCTCTTAGAACATTGGGTCAGTGGATTAAGGAAACCGCCCTTAAGCACTGTGCTCATAGAAGGTTCTCTGGTACTTGTTCCATGAAATAGGTTCATATTTTTGGTAAATGAGAATGGCTCTTCCGAGCAGCGTGTGCCATTTCTGACTGGTTCTGCATCCGCTGCTGCAGCAGCCATTGCCTTCATTTTTTGGTTAGAGCACACTGATTCCAGCAGCAGGCCTTTGCAGGGGTCCTGTCTATCCTTGAAGCCTTGACAGCTGTTGCGTTGCCTCCCTGCTGCTCTTGAGAGAATCATGTGGCCTCTAGAGGGGCCCCTCTTCCACACAGGAGGATCTGAACCTTGTGCCTGCCTTGAGCAGATGCAGATTCTTGTTAGACTAGAAGGTGAGCCCTTGGATCTACCACCCTGTTGTGTGGGAAATTCAGATATACTCGGAAGGCTGCTCCTCACAAGCTCTGGCCTGCTCTTTTGAGCCTCACCTTTCCAAATTCCATTGCCCGCCTTTAGCCATGAAGCCTTTGTGCCTGGACTGGTGTTCTTCTGAACATCCTGTTTCAATGCTTTGTGACTTGCCCTTAGATTTTGTCTACATCCTTGGCACGCTAACACCCTTAACTGGAGTGGGAACTGCAAGTGCAGCAAAAATGGCATTAATTCAGTTTCTGCCCAAAACGTTGCAGTAATTCTGCTAATGCCACCTTTTTTACTCCATCACTGAACTCTTAATGAGGCCCATTGTATTTTATACATTCACCTGTGACAGTCTTTTAGCATTGGCTTTGTGAAGTACCGTTCAGGCTGAGGGTGAAACGGATGTCAGGAGCTGCTTTGTTTTGCTCTATTCCAGGTGTGGTTTGGCCCTACAATTATCTAATCTTTTCTAATCCACGCAATTGAACAATGTGCGAAGAATGGTGCTGATCATTATCATGCTTGCTTTAGGAATGATTTCTCTTTTTGCAACTTTCCCTGAAGATCCAAAGAAGACTCCTGAAGTGGCCTGGAATCCCTTCCTGTGTCCGGGCAGGTGAATCCCTGTTTGACTACCTGATCCCCAAAGACCCTGAGTGGTGTTCAGCCCATGGATTAGTGGGACCAACTATTTTCGACACCTTCTCCAGGATTCTACCCTTCAGACACTTAGGCAGTGTCCCTGGTTGCCCGTTCGACTGACCAGCTCTCTCGTGGGCTACCTTGCCTTAAGCGTGGCCGTTTCGGGTAAAGCCTGTGCCACAAGCCACCTTCTCCCCAAATTTCAGCATCGCAGCATCAAGGGATCCTGTCCGGGAGCAGCTTCTGTGACAGCGAGTGGAAGGACTGTCGCTACCTGGATACGGGGAATGTTGCTAGAACTTGCTTTTCTCCAACCTATGAAGTGTCCTGAAGAGGTCTTCATCAGTGTTTCTTGCATTTCTTCATCGACCGAGATTGCATCTTGCAACGCTTTCAGAAATAATAATCCAACCCGCAACTCCTGGGCACCACTCGCCAGAACCAAATGAGGAAGCTTGAACCCCTAGAAGAGCCACAGTAATGTGGGAAAATCAGAGTATGGGGGGCTAAGTAAATGCAGTGCATCTTTCCCCCTGTGTCCTCCATAGGATAACATTGGTAATAAATCGCTTTGTCTACGGCATTCCATTCGACTCATCTTTTGGTCGTCGAATCTGGATGTAGAGTAACCCGGAATATAAGTACCCATTTACTTAGCTTTAGTAAAATTGTTGAAAATCTTCTTTGAACTACCACCAACACAAGTACATCACAACTTGCCTACCGAGACTCCCTTCAGGATAGAAACACTGTGGCTCCTGTGACCTTAAAGGCCCCATTCTTCTTAGGGTTTGGACTGCTTAAGTTGGGTTATTAACTTGTGACATGGTTCTATCATTTATCACATCTGTTTACTTGCCTCTATTGCTGAATACATTATTAGATGTGTTTATGGACCTATGGTGAATGTATATATTTGTATCATAGCGTATTGTGTGAACTACCTTTTGGATTCTGTTTTCAGTGTGTCCAGAAGACCTAGAATATATAACTGTTTTATACTGTGTGGACTCATTGAGGGCCGCTGACCCCACTCTATTGAGAATAAGCCTCAACTGCTCTCCATTGTAACCTTGATTGGGTTTTGGCTAACCTTTGAGTCCCTCTTCACTAAAACTATGATGGCCTCCTAAAATCTGTCCACCAGGCCAGATTCTAGAAATCCATCTGCACACTTTCTATGGACATCATTTCACTAATCCATTGTTAAGACCATGCCAGAATGCAGACATGTGAGCAGGCAAAATCCGTTTTCGCTGCTGTGATGGATATGTTTTTAATCGGAATCCTCTCAATCTAAAATTGGAACGTAGCTCGAATTTCTTTCCTTGTTAAGAACTATGTCAAACATATTGGCTGCCCTTGTGAGATTCTAAAACTAAGGCCCTGATTCATGGAATTATTTGCGGGTAAACCGGGGATTTGCATGCCATTCTGCCCGCAAAACCTTGTTTGACGAATGGGGATGTGCGGGCAGAATGGCATGCAAATCCCCGGTTTACCCGCAAATAATTCCATGAAACGGGGCCTATGAGTCTAAATGGGTGGTCTAGTTTCCTGAGAACACAGCTGCAGTATTTCAGAGCAGAATGGAGAGGCTGCTTGAAGTTATGGGACTTCAGTCCTTACTAGATGGCTCGAGATTTATCATTTTGCTTTATGTATTACTTTTGTGGGTGTTTATGAAGTAATTAGTAATCTAATCTTTTTAAGTAAAAACATCTGGCTGGGCAGTATTAATTTTCCATTGTTTATTTTATACCGAAGTAGGTCTTACTGTTCAGCCACAGTTACCAATGGAGAACCAGGAAGCTAGGTGTCCAGTTTACTACTGCAGTAATGATAGCTGGAGCCTGTGGTATAGTTTCCAGTCTGACTATCTACCTCTCCTCAGCTCTACAGATTAGGGAGGGCCTGTCAAACGTGAGCTGAATGTGAGCATGTCAGGGAGACAGCTGGCAATCCACCATGCGTACCAAGGGTAAGGCAATGAGCTAAAAGTGCGGCAGAGAGTGTGCTGAAAATTCCTGGTCAAGGAAAGACAGCCCAAGTCATCAGGCTATAGAAAGCGAGCTGAAGAGAAGCTACAGGAAGCCTGATGGAGTGGATGGGCAGGGGTGGAGGGAGCTGAATAGAGTTGTCTGAGAGAATGAAGTGAACTGGTAGTGGAAGGGATTCTTTGACCTGCATTCACCTTATGCTAATAAATGGCATCTCATTGGTTTCTCTTCAGATTTTGGTCCCTGCTGGAGGAGCACCTCCCTACCCACAGCTTCTGTTCTCTGCCCATCACCACCTCATTCTGCCTGGGCTTTGGGCAGAGAAGATTTTCCTACGGGAAGGTAGGTTGCCTTTGCGCCTGTGCCCTTGAGGATTGAACACCCCCTGTGCTGCTACTGAATACTCTGTTTTATTGCCCGCCTCTGATCCTCTACTGCACCCCCATAAGTGTCCCCTGGGTCCCTCTGCCAGCCTCCCTTATCTAAATGCCTGTCCTCTATAACTGCAGCCTGTGCCCAGGCAGCTATACCCCTTTGCACTGCTCTTGGGGTGCCCTAACAGTCTTCTTTGTCCCGTCAGGAGGTAGACGTGGGAGCCTGGTGTAACCTGAGCGTACAGGAGATGCAGCCATTGTTTGTACACCCCAAGCTGGAGGCAGGAGAGGTTCTGCCACCAGGGTGGGTTAAGACCCTGAGCTGCCATCAGGACGCTTGGCATGGTGGATGCTCTCTGCTCCTGGAAGGCAGCATGCCCCCGGGGGTTCCAGGAGTCTCGGTCAGGTTAGTACTGCTTTCCCTTTATCGAATCTAGGTCTGGAGCGAGTCCTGAGGGCATGCCTTGAGGGCATAATGGTCATGGGATGAGTGTGCAGATGTCATTGCTAAGACCTTGAATAAGAGGGAGGGGCCCAGTGTTAAGCTCACAAGGTGAGCGAGGCAGCAGGGGGGAGAGGAGAAAAGGAAAGTAGTTGTCACAAGGAACTCATGAGGCAGTGGGAGGTAGGATAGTGGGTAATACTGAGACCATAGTACGAAAGGTCAGGATAGGAACAAGGGCATGCATTTATGGAGCAGATATCGTTTATAGGTTATGTTGACGGTAGTGTAAGCAGACCCTTGGGTGACCTGACAGGGTACACTTGTATGATCTTTGATTGAGAGAGCAGTAGGCAATGCTCAGGTCATGGATTAGAGTGCTGGGAGAGTACTAAGGCCATGATGTTGGGAGGAAGGTGGCATTTGTGAAGTCCAGGCACAAGGCATAAATGCAGTACTGATGTAATAAATATGTGGGGAGGAGGCAGTAATGAGGCCATGGGGAGAGATGCTAGATGCAGTAGCAGAGCAATTGGCTTTGAAGGCATGCAGGGGCAGTACTGAGACCATAGTTTGAGAAGCGTGAAGATCCACAAGGGGGATTAGGAACAACAAGACTGTGTTTTGAGAGTGGAGAGAACATGCAGGGGAATAGAAGCAGACCAACAATGAGAGCTAGGATGTAACTAGGCCATAAGACACTTAAAAACAATCGACCGGAAATGGAAAGGAAACCCTGTTTCAAATGGTAACAGATGGGAGCGTTGTGGGGTTGGATGTACAGGGCGGGGATAGAAAAAAGAAGACTAAGAGAGGAATTGTAAATGGAACGAAGGGGAGGAAGGGCTAAGCAGTAATCAAGTCTAGAGAAAATTAGCGCAGTGATGAGAAGTTTAGAGCCATGGAATGACAGAAAAGGTTGGGCCGAACAAGGTTAAAGAGGAGAAAGCGACAGTTACGAGCTATAGAAGAAATGTGAGAAGAAAAAAGGAGAAAAGAGTCAAATAGAACACAGGTTATGGGCTGTGGAAGAGAAAGATAGCTGTGATGGAGGAAACCAAGGTGAAGAAGGGGACGAAAGAGGAGGAGAAGTTGGCGGACAAACGAGTATCTCGGTATTAGACTGGTTGAGATGAAGGAAATGAGAAGTGTGACAAATCTGAAAACCTTGTCACTGATTTCCTGGAGAGAAACCTCTCCTGGGTAGCCAGGGAAAAGCAGAAACTAGCTGACTCTGACCCTGGGGGTGGTGATCTGTAGGAGGACCCATGTGGAGAGGGTGAGCTCCAGGAAGACGGGAAAAGACTGAGTCAAGACAACTCTTCAGTCTAATCTTTAGTGCCAACCATGTGTTGTTGAAACATGGCTTATTGTAATACAGATACAGACTTCTAGGCTTTTCTAGCCCAGAACCTCATTTACCTCCCCCAACCTTATTTGGTACTGAGTCGAGGAAGAGGGATGGAGTAATGAGGATGACTAGACACTGTAAGCCAACGCTGCATTCTAGTTATTGGAAACTGCAGAGAAAGACCGAGACATTTAAAAAGGACACTGGTGAACCGAACTGGAGAGAATGAGATAGCCAGAGACTGGAAAGGCACCCGATAGATGCTGACACTGGAGAATGCGTAGGCGAGCAGCCTGCGGAGCGCATTGCAGAGGCCAATGGGCATGGTGTGCAAAGGAGACGTGTCAGGAGAAGTTCACTGCTTTTCTGTTTTGGGCAGCCGGTGATGCAGAACACGGAGGAAGGCAAAGCAGGAAGCGAACACCGCAGAAAGTACAATGCCTCTCTATGGCCAGGAAATCCAGACACCGGTGAAAACTAGGAACGCTGAAGACGCCGTACAGAGCCGGTAAGCCCAAGGAAAGTGAGGTGCTTCTGGGCGAATGCTGTCATCCGTGTACTACGTGAGAGAGCACAAGTAAAGATAGTGAAATAATGACTGATACGAAGATTGATGCGAGAAAGAGCCCAAGTAAAGGCAAAGCAATTATTACCAACATGGACATTGTTATTATATTTATTGAGCGCAGACTAAGCTTCGAGAAGCAATGGAGCGCTTCAGAGGTATTTAACAGTACAGATGCATAACTGAGTGCTTTTCAGAGTTAACAGAACAGATATGCAGGGGGTTAGGATACAGAGGGGCATAGAGGAGGGGTACAGCTATACTGGGTTGCAGGGAGGAAACGGCCGGGCAACGTCTAGCAAGTCGGGTAGCTCGAGGGGCGACATGATGTTCTAGGTGTTGAGTTGGAGAGACTCCTTGAAGAGGTGGGTCTGGAGTTCTTCTGAATTATTGTAGTGTGGGAGCAAGTCTGCTGACAGGGAGGAGGTTCTATTGTCGTGGGGTGTAGACCGAGAAGGCTTGTTTTCTGTTCCTTTCCT
Organism: Ambystoma mexicanum; assembly: GCF_040938575.1. Lineage (NCBI taxonomy): Eukaryota > Metazoa > Chordata > Amphibia > Caudata > Ambystomatidae > Ambystoma > Ambystoma mexicanum. The sequence continues at coordinate 1,036,519,184 of NC_090926.1, read as the reverse complement.
TTTTGCTACAAGGATTTCAAGACTGCACATTTCCTGGCTTCTGGTGGTGCCATGTCTGCCGGAGATGCTGAGTTTCACTGCATATTAGCCGGGTGACTTGAGGGCTACTGCCCTATGAATGATGCAGCAAGACTTGAAGGAGATTTGTGCGTGCAGTGGGAGCGAGTGAAGGTCGATGAGGGCCAGAGTGTTGTGGTCGTATCTGTGTAGACCCTTGATGAGGAATGCAGCCGCGTGTAGGACACGTCTCAGGGGCACAAGGCAGGACGATGGGAAGCCTTCAAGGGAGGGCATTGCCCCATCCAGCTGGGATAGCACCAGTGCTTCAATGTTTGATCTAAATCTGTCCAGAGGGAGGAAGGGCTTGACTTTCCTTTCTGAAGGAGGGAGAGCTGATTCCAAGCTGTCTGCATTTTATTAGCTATATGTGTCTTGAAGGAGAGATGTTCGTTGATGTGGAACCCGAGCGACTTGGTTCTGGAGGTGTTATGTTATGTTAATTGAACTTGGTAAAGCGCACGTACACCCAAAGGCATCTTGGCGCTGGCTACTGCAGGGGAATCAAAACCAGTGCGGTAATAACACCAAGGAGAGAAGCGGCTAAAACAGGGTAGTTTTAAGCAGCCGGCGAATAGTGAAGTGGTCTTCAGTAGCGCGGAGGGCCAAAGGCAGCTCATTCCAGGCTCTAGCAGCCGCCACCGAAAAGGCACGGCCTCCCATACGAGACAAACGATAGCGGGGGCACTGAGAAGGCACGCAGATTGGGAGCGCAGCAGACGAGCAGGTGAATAGTGAGTAAACTTTGCTTGGAGATACTCAGCGCCCAAGCCATAGAAGGCACGATGCACCAGGCACATCGAGTTAAACAAAATCCGACCGGCTACAGGAAGCCAGTGTAGCTTCTTGAGCAACGAGGAGATGTGGGATCCAAAGGGGGGGGGGGGCGGAGTACAGAATGGGCGGCAGCATTTTGTAGCAATCGAAGCTTTTGGGTCGGGTAGCGCGGCTGGGCCAGATAGAGAGAGTTACAATAATCAAGGGTGCTGAGAACCAGGGCCGCCACTACCGGAGCCTGGCATTCAGCAGGAATAAAGGGCAAGACTTTCCGCAAAATGCGAAGTTTAAAATGACCAGCACTACATACAGAAGCGACCTGATTATCGAGAGACAGAGAGGCAGAGATTTTAACACCTAGATTGCGGACCGATTGAACCGGAAGCAGGAGAGGGCCCAGGCTTGATGGCCAGAAATGCGAGGTCCAAAAAAGAAGGGGGTAAGAAGTACCCACCACCAGGACCTCGGTCTTACTGCCATTCAGTTTTATCCAATTAGTCATCCAATGGCCTAGGTCCTCCAAAGAGTTCCTGAGACGGGCGGCGGTCTCAGCTTGAGTAAGATTAAGGCGAACGAGGATCTGTGTGTCGTCCGAGTAAGAATAATAGCGGAAACCATGTGAGTGAATAAGAAGCAGAAGAGATCTAATATAAACATTAAAAAGAATAGGAGAGAGTGCTGAGCCCTGAGGGACACCACAGACAAGTGTAGCCAGCTTAGATCGAAAAGGGGGAAGAGAAATAGACTGAGAGCGATCCGACAAGAACGAAGTGAACCAGTCAAGGACCTGGCCAGAAAGACCGGCGTTGGAAAGATGAGAGAGTAAGATGGAGTGGTCGACGGTGTCGAAAGCAGCCGACCGATCCAAATGTAGGACTTCTCCGACACCACCCTTGTCCACCAAACATACCAGGTCATCAAGTACCGAGTTCAAGACGGATTCCGTACCCCTCCCGGGCGAAAACCAGACTGAAAGGGGTCGAAGAAATTAGAAGACTCAAGAAAGTTAGAAAGAAGAGGAGACACCAAAGCCTCCCATCAATTTCATAAGAAAAAGGGGCAGTGAAATAGGACGATAGTTGGACAGTACATCAGGTTCGAGGGACGGCTTCTTAAGAAGAGGGACAACCAGGGCGTGTTTAAGGGAGGGAGGAATAAACCCTGTGGAGAAGGAGATATTAACAGCAGTGGTGATATGCTCAATGATGTTAGCAGATATCTCCTTTAAAAGAATAAGGGGTATGGTATTGTTAGGAGATCTAGAATTTAATCTAGAGATGGCTGACAGTACATCAGAATTAGAGAACTGTGGGAATGAAGACAAGGAGGCAGTAGGAGAAGGGGAAGGAATAGCCTTTGTAGGAGCTGAAAGTGACGGCAGACCATCCTTTATGTGGTCACGGATAGTAGAGATTTTTTCGAGAAAGAAATCGGAAAGAGAGTCACACAGACCTTGTGAGGGAGGAACTGAGGCCTTACCATTCTCAGGCGAGGAAAGGGATTTGACAAGATCAAAGAGAGCTTTAGGTTTATTGAGAGCAGATTGAACTTTCTGACTATAATATAACTTTTTAGCAGAAGTCAATGCCTTGTGATAGGCAGAGAGAGAGTGGCGAAATAGATTCTTAGCAGAAGAGGAGTAATCTAAGCGCCATTTTCTCTCCGCCTGACAACAGTGAAGTTTTAGTGCTGAAAGATCATCAGTGAACCAGGGTTCAGGGGTGCGAGTTTTAGGTTTACAGAGTTTAATGGGGACTAACAAGTCAGCTGAGGCTAAAAAGGCTTCATGTTTAAGAAGAGAGCAGTCCACAGCATTGCCAGAGTTAGCAAGCAGGGGGAGGTAAGGTCATGGTTAGATACTCTCAGCCATCTACGCTTGAAGACACAGGGTTTAACAGGACGGGGAACAGGAAGCTGAAGAAGATAAGAAAATGCTATCAGGAAGTGGTCAGACCAAAGCACAGGACTGACAGAAATAGAGGATAGAGCAGGTGTAGGGGCAAAGAGAAAGTCCAGGGTGTTCCCACGAATGTGAGTTGGTTCAGAAATCAACTGGGGAAGACCCATGTCCTGCATAGAGGATAGGAAGTGGGTAGCAGGACAAGTAGAAGTAGTATGCACAGGAAGATTAAAATCTCCAGCAATGAGGAGACCAGGGTGTTTTATGTGAAGCTCGAGCACAAGACTAATAAATTGTTCACAGAATAGGGCATCGTACCCAGGAGGGCGATAAACCAGCAGAATGGACAAAGTGCACGTAGGGGAGACCAAGATGCGACACAGACAGCATTCCATTTTTAAGTTGTGATCAGGAATAACATAGGAGGCTTTAAATTTTGTTTTAAAAATAAGAGCTAGTCTGCCCCCAGGGTGAGCAGAGGGATGGTCAACATGTAATATATCATATTCAGAGGGAAGAACCTGAACAATAACGGGGCCAGAGGACTCCGTAAGCCATGTCTCAGTTAATAGCAGTAGATCAAGTTGATTATGAGAAATAAGATCATGTCATTCCAGCGCATGGGCCGACAGCGAGCGAGTATTGAGCAGGGCACAGTGAATTGCCGCGGTAGAAAGGTTTTTAGAGATGGTAGGTGTAGCCATGAAGCCCAAAGGCCAGAGGGTATTAATAGGGGCAAGGGAAAGTAACACATTGCGATCGCAAGGAGTAAGACCCGGGGTTACAGGGGTAGAGGGGTACTGTCATGATGCCTACCCCCGGAGCACCAGGCCAGGCCCAGCACCCCCGGGAGCAGGCATCACACCCCCGGGTAAAAGCCCAGCGGCCCTTTATAGGGGCTCTTTGCACACTGTACTGGCGCCGTTGGAGCCAGGCTCATGTTGGACATCAGTCCTGGCGCCATAGGCGCCAGGCTCATAAGGGGAAGTGTTTGGTGCACTTACCTGAAGCAGACCAGGCTGCATGAAGAACCAAGCCAAATGAGGCTTAGGAGGGACTATTTTTCTGAAGGAACTATTTTGTTACTTGGGTGGGGCTGTGGAAGAATACTCACCTGGAACTTCTTCCAAGGCTATTTAAGCCACGCCCGGACAGCCACACGTGCTTCGTGTTGTTCTGCATCCCAGCAGCTGAACGCTCACCATGTCTGCTCCTGCACCTGGACTCCAGCCACGCCCGCCTCGAACCTGGAACACCTGTAAGGAAGAAGAGAAGAGAAAGGTGAAAACCAAGAACTTATTCAACCTTCTTACCTGCATCCGGAATCTTCACGCCAGCATTCCTGAAGGAAGACTTCCATTTAAAAGCACCGCGTTGCTCGCTGCAGCGCCGTGCTTCACTCACCTGTTCCCGAGACGCCGCCCGCCTCCATCGCGGCTCTCAGCACCGGCCGCCACATCTCTGCACCTAGGGGAGAGAAGAAGAGACAAAAGGTGAGCAAGGGAACACAAGAGGAAGGCCGAATTTTCAGCCATATTACTTACCGGCTTTTCTTGGTGAACCATTCCACATCTCGGGTCGGCGCAGCATCTTTGGCAGGTACCGCACCCCGGCCCCTATGGGGAAAGGACAAAAGACATTACTGGGGAATTATAAAGACATTTAGAGGGGTCGCCCTCATCACTAACTCACCTGATTTTACCACCGGGAATTTAACCCCTCAACGCATCGCCTTTGTTCTGCAACTGAAATAAAGGACAGATCACAGGTTAGGAAAAACAACATAAAAGGAGGCTCACACTTGAACTTTTGCATCTTCATACTTACGGCGTATCGCTCAGAAAAGTCAAGTGGATTTGCCAGCGCCATTCTGAAAACCAGTGAAGTAACTGGACGAACGCGCGCCCCTGCACCAGAAGCAGGATGGAGAGTTCATCCTTCCAAACCATAAGGTGAGCTTAAACCGGGGGTTTTGGAGGAAGTCAGAGAAGAACGAAGGGGGAAAAGGGGGGAGCAAGCACACTATTCAGCAGACAGTTAATCCCCTTTCTCATCTGCAGAAGGATATTCCTACGGGCCAGACAAGCAAGATTTGGGGGTCCTGTTCAATCGGTGGTCCGAATTCTGCACATCACACTTGAAGAGGCCACAGCAACCCAGACCAGACCAGCGCCTCCGTGGGAGCCAGGTGAGCGTTACAGGTACTGAGCATCCTGCTGAATCCGCGCACGGACGGGCACAGACGCTGTGCGGGCGAGTGCCGAAGCACATAAGAACAGCTGACAGTGAGGTGAGCAACGCCCACTGCAGAAAAGAAAAGAGGACTGGCTGCTAGCCGGCGCTATCCCGAAAACACAATTACAAATGTTGCAGGAGGCACACGAAATGACGGATTTCAAGTTTAAAATACACAATAAAAAAACACTTTCAATTTAAACACTATAGTTTGGCAGTAGTTCATAAAAGTAGTAAATTCCCCCCAGTAGCGTAAGAAGGCTAAGGAGGAAGTCTTGGGCATGAAGCCCTCCGAGTTCATGGTTGATAGCCAGGTCTGTATGTTTGGCTGTTCGGTGTTGTTGGTGAGGAGTATTAATTTGGTCTTGGAGGGGTTGAGCTGCAGTGGAAATCCACAACTGGATCTGCGAGAGGCAGATTTTGAGCCTATGGATGTCCATGATGGAGTCGATCTTGAGGTATAGCTGTGTGTCGTTGTTGTATTGGTGGATGTTTTGTGTTGCTAGGAGGGCTCCCAGCGGCTCATGTATAGATTCAAGATCACTGGGGAGAGGATGGAACCTTGCTGGACTCCACAGGTGATGGGTAGCATTGGTGATCTAGACCAGTCTGTCTGAACAAACTGCTGGTGATTGGCGAGGTAGTACTTGAACCAGCATAGGACAAGGTTGCTGATCCCTATGCGCCGACGTACGGTGTCCGTAAGCGCCTAGTGGTCTAATGTGTCGAAAGCGGCCGGGAGGTAGAGTAGAGCTAGGAGGTAGAGCTGGCAGTCATCGAGGATGTTGAGGGTGTTGTTGACCACCGGTATGGTTACTGTCTCCATGCTGCATCTGGGTCTAAACCTGAATTGGTAGGTTTGGAGGAGATTGTTGGTTTCAATGTGTTGCTGCAGTTGTGCGGCTACCGCTTTCTTGATCTTAAGCAGGAAGGGAAGTTGGATGATGGCGTGATGGTTACCTAGGTTGTCAGGATCCGGAGTGGGTTTCTTTAGTAGAGGGAGGATTTGTGCTGTGTTTAGGGCCGATGGGAAGGTGCCTTGAGATAGTGAGCTGTTGATGATCTCCAGCTAGGGAAGGAGAGCTGGTGCGGGCAGAGTCTTGAGGCTGGATGCTGGGAGGATGTCCTGTGTATACGATTTGGCTTTGAGAGTGGCAGGGTTTCTACCAGGTCCTCTGTCGTCAGTGTCTTGAATGTTGTTCAGGGTGTGGCGATTTTGCGAGGAGAGGCATGAGGTGGGTCTGCGGATGCAGAACTGGTGTCTGTGCGGGCAAATCTTGCTGATTTTATCAATGAAGAAGGTGTTGATGGCAGTGGATTTTCCGATAGAGTGTAGTATGGCATGGTCGGGTTGCGGGTTGATGCAGTACTTGACCACTTTGAAGAGAGCTCTGATTTTGTTGTCAGCTTCTTCTATGTTATTCCGATAGTCGGAGGCCTTGGGTGGGTTGATTAGTAGGTGGCCTTGGCTGTGTTGATTAGTTGTCGGCGGGTTGCTTAGAGTTCCTTGAAGAGCGCTGGTCAGATGCGATTCTGGAGCGGCACCAGGTTTTATCGTGTTTTCTGATTACTCTTTTGCTGCGGTTGAGTTCTTGCGTGTATCAGGGGGCTGACTATTTCAGTTTGCAGGTGCGTTGTTTCAAAAGCGCGTTTTGGACGACGGAGTGGAGTCTGAGAGGTTGGCGTTAGGTGCTCCCAGTAGAGTTGCAGTTCGGTTGGGGGTGTTCCGTCCATGTAAGGTGGAGGTTTGCGAGGTCTTCTGTGAGGGCTTCCACTGGCAAGCTCTTGAAGGACCTGAAGGTTTGTGTGACGGGTTTCTGCTAGGAGTTTTTTACTGCGGTGGTGTGCAGGATGTTGAATGGCACTGCTAGGTGGTCAGGCCAGTCAAGCAGCAGAGGAGAGCTGTAGTGGAGAGAAGACAGTGCAGTGATGGTTAGGTCAAGGATGTCAACTTTCTTGTGTGTTGGGTCTTTTTTGTGCTGTGTGAGGCTGAGTGTGTTGAAGGCCGAGGAAGCTTCCTTCATCAGTTTAGTGGCCTTGTTGTCGGTAGGCTGAAGTCGCATAGGAAGATGTTAGCATGCGTGAGGAACATGGTGGTGACCAGGTCAGTGAAGTCTCAGATTAAGGTGGTGTTGGGAGATGAAGGTGACTGTGTACGTCGGAGAGAGCAGGAAGTGGCAAGACGGTCTTCCCAGGAGCCAATGTTGTCGATGTCAAGTCTGGTGCAGGGCAACAAGATCTTGTGGATTACTGCGAAGCCTCTGCCTGTCTTGTTAAGCTGGTTTCTGTGTTGGATGCTGTAGTCGTCTGGGACAAGGACCTCTAGGATGTGGGAGGAGGTGGGTGTCAGCCAGGTTCTCAGTGATGAAGATGGCCTCAAGGTCGTGTGTAGTGATGAGGTCGGCAGTGTCTGCTGCATGGGTGATAACTGAGCGGATGTTGGAGAGCATCAACTTCCATGTTGTGGATGGTGAGGGGGTGCTGATGGCCTTGGTACTGATGTGGGTAAGGTTTCTGTATTGCAGAGTCCATGCCTTGGAGGAGGGGCAATGTTGATGGTGGCTTTGCTGGTGATGGTGGGGATGGCTTGTGGAGACGGAGGGAGAACAAATACCAGTGCGTGCTTACCTGTTGTCTGAGCAGGGGTTCAGGCCCTGGGTCCCCCGGTCAGAATAGGTCCAAACAGGAATTGCCCTTTTATTCGTCTGATCTCCACTTCCGGTGCCCGAGTGAGAGATGCCCTTGATCTCTAAGAGTTAAGAGCAAAAAGGAAGAGGCAGGGCTAAGAAGGTGGGTGTGGCTGTTGAGAGAAAAGTTCTATTCTTACCCATAGGCAGTGCAATTCTTACCGATATTAACATTACTGAGAGAGCCTAAGTGAAGGCAGTAGAATTATTACTGATGAACCTGTTGGGGGGGGGGGGGAGCATAACTAAAGACAAGGGAACTATTGGAAGTATAAACACAGAGAGAGCCTAAACAAAAGCAGTGGAAATATTGAAGACACGGACACTGAGAACAAGAACCGGCATTAAGGCAGAGGAGTAAAATGAGAAGGGGTCACTGACCCAGTATTGGGAAAGTGTTGCGAGCTAGATAAAAAAGAAACTGAACAGAGAGCGGAGAAGCCCTGGCAGGCTAGTGAACCAGGCAAAGAGTGAGTCTGGGACTCAAACAAAGCAAGAAAGTGACAATAACCTGGTAGGTGAGTAAACCAGAGGTAAGAAGATAAAGGATAAAAAGGGAAGATTCAGACCCCTTTTTCAGGAACAATCAATGATACGCTGGCAGGAGAGTATACCAGGGTAAGGAAGGAGGATTGAGAAAGTGTGCTACACAAAAGGGAAGACTCATACCCCTTTAAGGATTCAATAGAACTGTATTTTGATTCAAGAAAATGAAATACTTTTGAGGAGGCTCAAGGGAAGAGTTTCCCCCTTGAACAACTTGGAACTGTGATAAAATATTATCAAAATCACTGGGCGATATCTAGGGGAAAGAAAGCCCCCTTTCCTTGTGGGACTTTATTTTATTTTCTGCACCTAAGAAATTTGTTTGAAAACTAGAGAAAGCTATACATAGCTCAGAGAAATCACAATTTTCATCTAGAGGTTGACGGTCAGTTTAGGATTTTGGACACAGGACTGAAAACGGTTTGTTTGTTTAACATCCTGACACAGAAAATACATAGTTCTCCAGCATGGGGTCTGGCATGGATTCACATGCTCATGAATATTCCCCGTCGTCAGGCTGGGAATCCTCGGTAAAGAAAAAACCAGTATCAGTTTCGTTTCTGATCTGTCTTTCGTAGAAGTAACCAATCACTGATCTCTGCGTCATACTGACCACAGCCAATGACTGCCCTCTACCTAAGCCCCGCCTCTGGCAGCCATCTTCAGATTTTTACCGCACGTTCATGTGTTGGGATCCTCGTGCTATTGCTCTCGAGCGTTAGTGCTATTTTTTCACTTTTTTTCTCAAAAACTTTGTTTTTTCGGTCAAAAGAGCCTCAAGCTCCACCGACTCTCCATCCGATCAACGGGGACCCGTGTCGGATTCGTCTACGCCCCTCAAGGGTGAAGATTTTGTCGAGCTACGGTTTTGGAGGACTCCAGAAGTTTCTCAGGCCCATCTCGGTCATGGCCCAGGAGAAGGGAAGCTCGACGCCCGGAAAGCTGTTCAGGGTCTGCCCTGGATGCCAGCTGCAGAATGTCTTTAAGGAAGACGAACACTCCTTTTGTCTCTACTGCCTACATGAGGACAAGACGCACGTGGAGAAGGACTGTGCTTTTTGCGGCAACATGTCGGAGCGGACCATGAAGGACCGCCATCAACGTCTCGCCAACTGGCTGGAAGGGAAGAGCCCGTCCGGCGAGAAGAAGAGGAAGAAATCCGAGCGGTCTTCTAAGACCTTTGAGGATGCCCCGGCGACGGGGGTCCAACACAAGGCCAAGCACCGCGAGTCCGCTGGCACCGGGAGCGCCGAACGGTCGGGCTCTACGGGCGCCAGGCAGGGCGCACCCTCCCCGGCACCATCAACCACGAGCCAACGCTCTGGGTCGGGTAAGAGGAAGGCCGAGCACCCGGCGAAGCTCCTGGAGAGGCCCCGGTTGAGCTCGAAGGCGGAGGGGGAGCGAGGCAGTGTCCCCCCCCCTCAAGGAGAAGGCGGTGAGCGCACCTAAGGTGGTGAAAGCCTTAATCCATCCGGCCAAGGCCTCTATCGAGACAGTCGCGGCGGCCCTGGCTCAGCCTCTGGAGGCTACACCAGTGGTGGCGACCTCTGGGCTCAGAGTCTCCCTGCCACCGCGGAGGGAGTCCTCTTTTATGCCCATCGACAGGACCCCCGTGAAACCTCCGACGGAGAAGAAAAAGGGGGGGCAGGAGGTCGTCGTGGATTCGGCCTCAACCTCTGAGGAAGAACTGATCGAGGTCTTAAGCCACGGCGTTGGCGTGGAAGAAGACCAGCCCGTCGGGAGGGATCCCGACGCAGGAGACGACGACATCGTCGAGGGTACCGACGGGGCCCCTGACCGCCCGTCGGACTCCCCTCTGCCAGCGCCGCAAGACAACTCGGCGGCCATTTTGTTGGCTATACAGTCCTTATGCTCAGAGATAAGGACGAGACTGCCGTTACCAGTGGAGGAACCACTCCCGTCGGGGGACCCGGAACCAGGCCTTTCTGGCAGCCCCCCTCCTAAGAAGAGAAGGATTCACCCTCCACCTCCTTTTCAGCCGTCGCGCCCCGTTCAGCCCTCCTCCCCGTCCACGACTCGAGGGGATGATACGGGGACTGACACGGCCGCGACGGGTACGGACGACGAGGTGTACGACGAGGATCTGCCGTCGTCACCTCCCACCCGGGCTTCCCCGCCCGACGAGATTGGATCTTTTCACTCCATGATCGCCAGGGCATCCGAGCTCTTCCAGCTCTGCCCTGAGGAGAAGAAGAAGGAAGGTTTCCTTTATCAGCGGCGCGAGGCCAAGAGGAAGACGGTCCTCGCGGTACCTCTACTGGACGATATTTGGGATGAGGGCCTCGCCCTCCTCAAGAACCCATCCACGACGCCGGCTAGAAGAGACCGGTACGAGAAGTAGTACCGGGTCCTGGACGCGGCCCCCTTGTGCCTCCGGGCAGCCAGGAAGAAAGCGGGGGGGGGTGCGGCCTCCACGTCGACTTCCCCGCCGGATGGCGAGGGAAAGAAATTGGACACGATGGGGCTCAGGGTCATCTCGTCTGCAGCAACGACGATTAAGGCGGCCAACGCCTTGGCTATCTTAGCCCGCTACGACAGGGAGCTGTGGTACAAACTGGCTCCCCTGCTGGACTTCCTACCAGACGACAAGAGGGCGGATGCCCTGGAGATCTTGCAGGAAGGTGAGGTGGCGTCGGACCACGCCATCACGATTGCGACGGACATCGCCGACACTGGATTTCGCCAGTTGGGCAACGTCGTGTGCCTTAGGCGGCGTGGATGGCTCAAGGCTACTGACTTCCGTCAAGACGTACAGACCAGAGTCCTGGACATGCCGTTCGATGGGAACAACCTGTTTGGGAAAACAGTGGACGATTCCCTTCAAGCCATTAAAGCCGACACGGAGACGGCCCGGGCTCTCGGGGTTCTCCAGCAACGGCGGCCGCCCTTTCGGAGCGGCGGAGGCAAGGGCGCCTCCAAAGGTTCCGGCGGCGGATTTTCCACCTACCGTCAAGCGGCCCGTTCGTCGTCTCAGGAAGCTTACAGGGGACGAGGCAAGTCAGGCGGACCCCGCCGTCGTCGCCAAGGAGGTCAAGGCGGCAAAGCCTCATCTAAGCAGGATTGAACCGACCATGGGGTCGGGCCCCCACCGAAGCACCCCGGTGGGAGGCCGGCTGGCGAGCTTCGTCAGCATGTGGGAGTCCATCTCCACCGACCGTTGGGTGCTGGACGCCCTAGCCCAGGGCCACGCGCTCGAGTTTCAAAGAAGGTGCCCGCGCGTCCCCCCTGTGGCCAGGAAAGAGCTTCACGTCCCTCAGCTTCTCCTGGAGGTAAAAGCGATGCTCGGGAAGGGCGCCATCGAACTCGTCCCAAAGAGGCTTCGGGGCTCCAGAGTTTACTCAAGATACTTCCTCGTGAAGAAGAAGACGGGAGGATGGCGCCCCATCTTAGACCTACGACGGCTGAACAAGTTCATCAAGGCACAGAAGTTCCGGATGGTCACCCTCCAGCACGTCCTGGGTCAGCTGGAGGAGGGCGACTTCCTGTCGTCGTTGGATTTGGAGGATGCCTACTTCCATATTCCCATCCTAAAGGGGCACCGAAAATTTCTCAGGTTCGTGGTCCAAGGGCGTCACTATCAGTTCAGAGCCCTTCCCTTCGTACTACGATCGGCACCCAGGGTATTCACCAAGTGCCTTGCACCAGTGGCGGCGCAGCTGCGCCGAGAGGGGATCCACGTCTACCCCTACCTGGACGACGGGCTCATCCGAGCCAAGACGAGGGAGCTCGCCGTGGAGCACACGGCAAGGACCGTCCAACTTCTCACGGACCTGGGATTCTCCGTGAACTACGCCAAGTCCCACCTGGTACCCGCGCAAGACGCACTGTTTCTGGGAGCGAAGCTCGACACAGTGTCCCTTCTGGCCTCCCCGTCGGAGGAAAGGACCAGGGCCATCCTGGGCAAGGTACAGCGGATGTTGGTTGCCAACGCGGCCAAGGTGAGGTCCATCAAGTCCCTCTTCGGAATGATGTCTTCTTGCATCTACCTCATTCCCATGTGCAGGCTCTGGAGGCGCCCGTTGCAGGAGTTCCTGGACGCGCGCTGGATCCAAACGACGGGCAGCTTCGAGGAGAGGATCACACTCGACGAGAGTTTCCGACGAGCGATCCGGTGGTGGGGCACCCGCGCGCACCTGACGGCGGGCGTGGACTTCCAGACCCCAGGCCACCAGGAGACAGTGACCACGGATGCCTCCCTGGAATGGTGGGGAGCGCACACCGAAAATCTGCACGCGAGAGGCCTTTGGCTCCCGACGGAGAAGTCCCTCCATATCAACGTCCTGGAGCTCCGTGCAGTGTTTTGGGCCCTCAGGTCCTTCCTTCCGTCCCTCAAGGGCAAGGTTGTGAGGATCTTCACCGACAACACCACCACCATGTTTTACATCAGGAAACAGGGCGGAACCAGGTCCCCAGCACCGTCCAAGGAGGCGCAGGACCTGTGGCATTGGGCCATCGCCCAAAGGATGTTTCTGGTGCCGTTTCATCTGGCAGGGATAAAAAACACCATCGCCGACTCACTCAGCAGGGAGCTGCGCTCGTGCCACGAGTGGGAACTACGGCAGGATCTAGTGGATCGCCTCTTCCGACGGTGGGGCACACCCCAGATCGACCTGTTCGCGACGGCGACGAACTCCAAGTGCCGGAGGTTCGCCAGCAGGTTTCCCCAGCCGAGGAGCATGGGCGATGCTTTCTCGTTCCCCTGGGAGGGCCTGTTCCTATACGCGTTCCCTCCACTGCCACTGCTGATCCGGCTCATCAACCAGCTCAAGAGGTCACGGTGCAGGATGATCCTCGTCGCACCTGCGTGGCCGAGGCAGATATGGTTCCCGGATCTTCTGGACTTGTCAGCGTCCCCGTCAATCAAGCTGCCAGTGGACGCGGATCTGCTCTCCAGGGAAGGAGGCGCCATCCTCCACCACGACCCGAAGTCGCTGAACTTGCAGGCCTGGCTCCTGCAGCACTAGAGTTTGGAGGATACGACATACCGGCCGACTGCAGAGAGGTTCTTGCAAAGGCCAGGGCGTCCTCGACTCTTAAATGCTACGGACACAAATGGAAGAGGTTCTCTGTCTGGTGCCACGCACAGAAGATTAACCCTCTAAGGATTACGGCTCCCCAAGTACTGCCGTACCTGTTGACACTGGCCAAAGCTGGACTGGCACACGCGTCCATCAAGATTCATCTTGCTGCGATCTCCCGATACACCAGAACCACGGGGCAGACGTCCTTGTGGTCTCATCGTCTGGTGAAAGAGTTCATGAAGGGACTGTTCAGATCGTTCCCGCCGGTGAAGGCTCCGGCCCCAGCGTGGGAGCTCAACGTGGTGCTGACCAAGCTCATGGGACCTCCGTTCGAGCCTCTGCACTCGGCCCCGTTGAAGTTCCTGTGGTGGAAAACAGCGTTTCTTGTGGCCATCACCTTCGCACAACGGGTGGGAGAGATCCAGGCCCTTTCCTGCAAGGCCCCGTACTTGACTTTTCACGACACGAGGGTGGTGCTCAGGACGCACCCCTCCTTCATGCCCAAGGTGCCGTCGGACTTCCACCTCAACGAACCCTTGGTGTTGCCTGTGTTTTTCCCGTCGCCTTCGTCGCCGGCTGAGAGGACTTTGCACTCGCTGGATATGGCTAGAGCGCTGAAGTTCTACGTGGACCGCACGAAGTGTTTTCGGAAGACGTCACAACTCTTTGTGAACTTTGGACCTGTCAATCAGGGGAAGGCTCTCTCGAAGGCTTCCATTTCCAGATGGCTCTCCGGCTGTTTCATGTACTGTCATCGGTTGGCAAACCGACCGCTGCCTGGCCGCCCGAGAGCCCATTCCACCAGAGCGATCACATCTACCACGGCGTTCCTATCTGGTGTGCCCCTGCTGGACATATGCAGGGCTGCTACGTGGAGGTCGACGCACACCTTCACGAAATTCTACTGCGTCGATCGGGATTCCAGGGAGGAGTCCAGGGTCGGCCAAGCAGTGCTGCGCAACCTGTTCGCCTGAGGTGAGCATGGTGAGGAGGTAAGATTGCTTAATGTTGAGTTTGATGTAATGCTTAATGTTGAGCCTTTGCTACCTCCCGTGGTTGTGCATGTGTGTACTGCTATGTATTCTTTATTCATGAGCATGTGAATCCATGCCAGACCCCATGCTGGAGAAGGAACAAGTTACTTACCTGTAACTGTTGTTCTCCAGCATGGGTCTGGCATGGATTCACATGCGAACCCTCCCGCCTACCCCTCTGCGGCTCTTCACTTGGTCATACTGCCACTTCACGTGCTTCCAAATCTGAAGATGGCTGCCAGAGGCGGGGCTTAGGTAGAGGGCAGTCATTGGCTGTGGTCAGTATGACGCAGAGATCAGTGATTGGTTACTACTACGAAAGACAGATCAGAAACTAAACTGATACTGGTTTTTTCTTTACCGAGGATTCCCAGTCTGACGACGGGGAATATTCATGAGCATGTGAATCCATGCAGACCCATGCTGGAGAACAACAGTTACAGGTAAGTAACTTGTTCCTTTTGTGTAGGCCGGGAAACCCCTCGAAGACTTGGGGATACATTGTATTTCCCTAACTCCTTTATCATTTTGACAATAAAAGTTTATAACCAAAAACGTAACGTGCCACTTTCTGATTCTTACTCTTGTCCCCCTTACAGAAGACATCCAGGATTGTATAGCAGAAAGGCATGCAGAGACTGCAGTGGAGAGAATCATTGACTTCAGTAAAGGAGAAGAACATTTGAGTAGTCTCCATAGATGTGACAGGATAGATTAAAGGATGAGATGAGTGAAGACAAGGGGATAGTATAGAGAGACAAGAGTAGTGGGTCAAGAACAGACCCCTGAGGCACACAGTAGAAGAGTGGGCAAGAAGAAAAGAGGCTTCTGTCCCAGGACACACAGTAAGACTGGTCTGTGAGGTAGGATTGAAACCAGGAGTGAACAGGGCCAGAAATGCCCAGTCACGAAAGACAAGAAAGTAGAGTAGGGTGATCTACAGTATCAAGGGCTTCAGATAAGTCAAGAAGGACCAGGATAGAAGAACGTGTGTTGTGACGGGCTGAGAGAGAGTTTGAAATTTGTAAAAGAGCAGTTTTAGAGGAGTGGGCAGGACGAAAACCAGACTGTAGTAAGGGGAGGCGAGAGTGGAGGTGTAAGTAAGAGGCAATGCCCTACAGAGGTTTGGTTAAAAAGGAAGGAGAGAGATCAGATGGAAATTAGAGGAAAGGGAAGAATCAAGAGCAGGTTTTTTTTCAAGATAGGAATGAGGGCAGCGTTTTAAAGGAGGAGTTGGAAAGTAGATAAGAAAGAGAAAAAGTTGTGTAAGAGTAGTGAGAGGAGGAAGAATCTGAGGGTAAACGGAGGGAATTGGTGCAGATGGGAGAGCATCAGAGGGGGAGCCCGTAAGACTGGCTCGAATTAGGAAATGAGCAGCATTAAGATCTGAGGGGAGAAGACCTATAAAATGAAGGCAGAATGGGAGGGGCGGGGGTACTGATGGGAAAAGGGGTAGAGGAGGAAGTAGGAAAAGCAGTAAGTAGTAAGCTTGGAAGGATATTGGCTTGCCTAAATTGGCAAATGAGGAGAGGGAGAACCTAGAAGCTCCAATTAAGTTGGAGGAACTAGAAGTAGTGATAAAGCATTTACCTACAATCAAGGCCCCGGGAGCGGACGGACTCCCTAGTGAGTTCTACAAAACATATAAAACGGAGGTGCTCCCCCCGTTACTGGCAATGTTGAACGAAGCGTTAGAAACAGGGGCACTGCCGCAATCCCTGAGAGAGGCAATCATTATCCCGCTTCTCAAGCCTAACAAGCCGAGCATGGACTGCAGGTCGTATAGACTGCTATCCATGCTGAACCAGGACAGCAAGATACTCACGGCTGTGCTGGCAAATAGGCTGAGACCAGTCATCCACAAACTCGTACATCCTGACTAGACCGGATATGTCCCGCATAGAAGCACATCCGATAACCTTAGAAGGCTTCACCGAGTCGCAATTATCTCATTGAGTGAGGTGAAGGCCTTTGATTCTGCCAATGGCCTTGGCTGATGAGAGCCCTAAAAGAATATGGTATAGGGCCCGGGTACTTGAGTTGGTTGAAACTACTGTACAGTATGCCACCAGCTAGAGTCAAGATGGGAGCAATCATCTTAAAGAGGTGGCAACTCAGTAGAGGCACCAGACAGGGAGGCCCTTGGTCCCCGATGTTGTTTATCCTTGCTCTGGAACCCTTAGCGATATGTCTGAGGCAACAATATGAGGATGTGGGGATCTATACGAAAGGAGGACCACATTTAATATCAATGTATGCTGATGATATGCTGTTACACCTAAAGTATCCTGAGGAAAACTTGCAATACATCTTAGAAGTAATGGAATGATTTGCAATGCTTTCTGACATTACAGTTAATCCTAAAAAATCATGTATATTCCCTTGGGGAGATGTAAGGGGATCCCGCGAGAAAATCTATCAATGTTACAAATACATTGTGAGACTAGAACCTTTAGATACCTGGGAATTGATATTTTACACATGGTTGAGGATGAATATAAACATAACACAGAGAAGGCAGTGGCTAACGTTGAGAATAGCATGAGATTGTCGGCTAAGCTCCCTTTGGCCATGGTCGGGAGGGTGGCACTGTTGAAGATGGTTGTATTGCCGAGGTTGTTACACTTTTTTGGGAATATACCATATATGAGACCCAAGCGATTCTTCGTTAAACTTCAAAGCATATCTAGATGGTTCATATGGCATAACACCAGGAATAGGATAGCCCTGTGGAAACTCAGAACATGTATGACAAGGGGAGCATAAAATTGCCCAACTTTGAGGTTTATTATTTGGCCAGTCAACTACAATATATGGCTAGGTGGTTAACGGAAGACTCAACAGCGGAGTCTAGATTCTTGAGGTCTGAATGTGTTCCATATTTTTTGAAAGAATGGATATGGCTGCCAAAACCAGAGTTAACGGGGGCACGAGGATGCTAAAACTGGGATGGAAGATGTGGCGCAAGGCCTGCCAGGTCATGGAAAACCCGACCCTGTGTTCTCCGCAGGTGCTGCTCGTGGCATTGACCGGTGGAGACGAGCAACTGAGGAAGACAATTCGCATGTATTGGGAACCGGTGGGCATTGCAACGCTGGGAGAGGTATGGCAAGATGGGAAGGTAACAGAATTTAATGTATTGGTGGAAGAAACTGGTCTACACTCAGGACAGTATATTACTTACACTAGATTGGTGAGGTGGGTGAAATAGACATGGTCAGAAATAGTGCTGGAAGGTCAGCCTGACACGGCCATAGAAACAATTTACGATATCTCAGAGGGAGGGCACGAGGTCTCTCGAATTTATGAACTGCTAATGTCCAGGGCGAGAAAGGAAGTGACCTGCTGAGGCGGTATTGGGAAGAGGAAGCTGGAGAACCCATGAATGATGGGTTGTGGGTGAGGGTTCAGAGGTACCGCAAAAAAGTGTCCAGGAATGTGAGGCTGCAACAGATTCAGCTATATGTTACTGACAGAGCGCACATGACCCCCCCCAAGGTTTTCTCAATTCAAGAATGCAGTGATACAAACATGTCCCAAATGTGGGGAAGTGAACGCGGGGATGATGCATATGTTTTGGGCATGTCTGGAAATTGGGAAATTCTGGTAGGAAGCAGCCTGCTGCTTAACTGAGAAAGGGATCATACTAGATGTGAAATCTGTGTGGGCATGCATGGTAGGGGGGTTCTCCAGACCGCGCAAACTGAAACATGTGAGCAAACTCAAGGACTTGGCCTATTTACTGGCCAAGTGCAGGATTGCCATGGGTTGGAAAGTAAACTATAGACCTATGTTTGGTGGCAAGATCTCCAGAAATGGGCAGAAGCGGAAATAGTAGTATGGAATGAAGCGGCCAATAGAGAGGGGGATGAGGAAGCAGAGACCCTGATGGCCTGGAGACACTTGGTGGCCACACTATCTGGGTCCGCCCAGGCCTGCCAAGGTGAACACGATTCCTCCGGAAATACAGTGGGGGAGATGCCCCTTGAGGAGACAATGGCAGATGGCGAAGCGGAGTAAGCTCGAGTTGGGGGCCGAGGGGACGGGAGAGACAGTGGACATTTCAACATGATATGCTTTACATGATATGCACTGTTGGGTTTGTTTTTCGTTATTTTTTGTTTTTTGTTGTTGTTTGGTTGTAAAAGTTAATAAATTGTTTTAAACATTTTTTTTAAAAAGAGTAGTAAGCTCAGAGGCTAAATCATCAAAATCAGAGGGAGATAGTACAGAATAATGAGTGCAATCTGGTGGGCGGGGAGAGTGGATACTATTGAGAAGTTGAAAAAGAAAACGTGTGTGTGTGTGTGTGGTGTGAAGGGGAAAGGGCGAGAGATGAAAAGTACTTTTCCTGCAAAAAGAAGGAATCCTAGGAGGAATTGGTAGGTGTCAGTAATGGAAGCTAGACACAAAGTTGTCATGTTTTTGGTTAAAGACCTTTATTAACTTAAACTGATTGCGGAAAATGCCTCCGATCCTGAGCAGAGTTTCCCTGCCTAAAACCAAAAACCAAGGCTCTGTCTGTGTCAGCATGTCGGAAATCAAAAGCCGTCCTTGTGTCCAATCATTCTATCCTGACCCTCACACTACAAACAAAATAATAAACTGAGAAGAGAAATGTCTTTAAACTGGTATTGGCAAAAGTGTTTTTAAACAACAAAAAAAAGAAATGGCTCCAAAATTAACGTTCTCCAAGATGCAAAAGACAATTGTTCCAGAGTGTTACTCCCTTACCCTGCATTCTGCTATGACAATGTATCTTGGTCTAATAGTTCTTCGTGTCGTTCTTGGCCCACAACAATCCTGTTCGGTAAAATGTTCTTTAGCCATGTAAATCTTTCTTTAACACAAGATTCCTTCTTTATTCAACAAATCGTGTCCTTTGGCACTTCTTGTAGTTAGTTTCTCAATGTGCCTACTATACTCCCCTTCCAGGACTCTTTATGCACTACCAACTGCCTGGTGTACTCTCTTCTCTTTCACGTTCAGGTACCTGGTATACTTCTCTTGCCAGGACTTTCTTGTATTTTTAATTGCCTGGTATACTTTTTACCGGGACTTGTATTCTCAATTGGCTGCCCTTGACTGCCCTTGTCAGGACTTCTTGTCTTGCGCTTTCAGCAGGGGTGGACTGGGAACCAAAAGAGGCCCTGGAATACATTTTCAAAGTGGCCCTATGTTACATTTTTTCAGCAAGCCCAACCCTTTCATATGGGAACATTTTGAAATAAAATAGGTTTCCACACAAAAGAAGCCCAGGGTGCAGAGGCCTACCAGGAAATCTCCAGAGTTCCCTATAAGCCAGTCCAGACCTGGCTTTCAGTTGCCTGATCTACTCTTGCCAGGCCTTCTCCTTTCTACAGTTCCTCTTTATATTCAAAATCACATACATTTTTTGACTAGGTATATCTATCTGTTTCAATGCTCATTTCTACTTTCCCCAGCACGAGCTGACAGTTCTGTTCTCAACCTGTCAGGAGCCTCGATGGTCAAGTCTCTTTTCACTCAAAAGTATCTTGCCTTCGAGGGTCAGAAAATAGTAAACCAAAATAACAAACAAAAGTTCCTTTCAAATGTTCAGGGGGTGATGCTCTTCTCGTACCAAATCTTTATCGATATCAGGACCTTTGGTGTTTGACTCTCCTGTGTTCGAAGCCTGATAAGTTTCAACCAAACCAAAAACCTTTGTGCTCGTGGCTCTCCCTTTTTGTCCCCCTCTTCTGGGCGCTTACACTTCTCGATCCTCAGCGCCCCTCCACCGGATTCACTATGGCTCTCGATTAGGGTGATAATCGTTCACCCCTGGATCCCCCTCTTCCGGGTGCTGACCCTTCTTGTTTCTCCTTTTACATTCACCAGTCTTTGGGTGATGACTTTTCACCCTTGGATCCCCCACGGCCAGGCTCAGACCACTCACGAATGGTTGCCTCCCTCTGCCGGGTGCACAATGACCTTCTCACTCCATGTTCCTTATGTCATTCGCCTCTTCATGTCTTTTACATGGTTCAACATGGACATCCCTCTGCCGGGTTATCTTTTGTCAACACACTGCTTCTTGGGACTTTAGACGTTGCCCCTCTTTATTGGCATCCCTCCGCCAGGTTCACTCTTGCCACTTTTGTAACACTCTGTTCATACACTCATTTTACCATGCAGGATTCATTTTCCTTAGCTTCACATTCATCTGTGGGTCAAAGACTTTTGACGGTACAGAGGATTTTACAAGACCCCTGTATGACCACTTTGATCTTTTTTCGCCTCTTCCCAAGTGCTTCTGGATACGGTAGTGCCTACCATCCCGTAATCGCCCAGAGATTCCTGCTTGAGCACCCACGTGGTGCAGGCCCCCTCTGTTGCTGGTTTTCCCCCTCTTTCTTCAATCATATCTTTAAGTCTTTCAAAAGTTCCTATTAACCGTTGGCTACTTTTTGTTCAACACAGTTTGGTTTCTTATCAGCTCTCCCCTTGACTCACCGGGTGTGATGAACCGCTTGCCTTTCTTTATCCTTGGAGTCAAGGTTGGTACCACCGAGACCACCGTCCTTCCCTGGGTTGATTATCATTGGAGGAGGGTCTTGCGTACTGTAGACCTCTGCTGCAACACATGCTTGCTATTGTTCGCAGTCTTATAATTACTTCTGGAGAGGTTTCACGGGCCTTGCTCGAAAAGGGTAAGGTTGCTTCTCTGCTTGTCACACTCACTGTATGTGCTGTCTTTCTCCTCCTCTTGAACTGCTGTGCTGAGTTAGCTCTCACATGGTGCGGTCTGCCTTGCTCGTTATGTGCATTCCTGCTCCACCTTTTATCCCTGTGGGGAAGGGAAAATGTCGCTGGGTGTGTGTGATTCTGGGCAGGTACATGGCTCTGGTGCTAGTCTGTTGTATTTCGTGTTGTGCGAAAGTGTTTGTGTAGGAAAAGGGGGGGGAGGTGCAGTGTTTTTGATGTCCTACGTAGTAGGGTGGGGAAAAGGTATTAGAAGAAAGGGGATACCGCGTCTCACCCGTCGGTGTCCCTCTCCTCAAGGAGCCCCTAAGCCCCATCCAGGTGATGCTCCCTCACTAGTCCAACCCCAGGAACTGGATCCAAAAGCGATGGCTGTGTCCTAGTCACCTGAATGACAGATCCCCAGGGACTAGCCAGGGAGAGCTTAAGGTTTCTCACAGGTGCTGAATGGAAAGGCTAGGTGGGGGGAAGTAGTGTGGTTACGGAGTTAGGGGGGCATGGGTTTAATTATGTTGACATGTGGCCAAGTCCTATAGCTTTGAATATCATGTGATAAAGAGGGGGCTGATACGAGAATTTATGTAATGTAATGAAGCTGTGTAGGAGGCAGAACCAGTCATTGGATGAATGAGCATAAGGCTGTTACTGAGTCATGAAGTGAAAAGTCACTGGTTTACAGCTCAGGGTCTTGTTCAGAGAGCAGTAACATAAGTATTATTATTAATTTCTTCATGCTGGAATCTCCACACTTCTGATCATTGTAATACTTGTAACACAATAGAATGGTACAGCATGAGATTCATACTTTAAATTAACACACGATACTCACTGTTGTCTTCTGTTTTTTGTCCCTTCCCATCCTTATTCTTTCCCTTCTTCTGTTTCATAACTCTCGCACTTCATTCTTCCACGTCCTTGCCACTCCACCCTGCCCCTCAACTATCCTCCTCTGGGGGTTCCTAGGCTGTTCTCCTTGCAGATTGCAGCACCCTCTCACCTCCTGCTCTCCATGGTCTATAAACTTGAAAAAGGCTCTGATGTTCAAGTGGCCCTGGAGCTCACCACTCAGGATGTCCCTTCCTGCCTCGTAGAGAAGATCTCTGAGCCTATGGGTAAGTGTCTGGTGGATAAGTGGCCCCGGCATGGCCAACTGTCAGATGGTCGAGTTTCTGATGAGCACTTTTGTGTTGTGAAAAAGCCAAATGGACATGTGGCAATCTCGTGCCTTGCAGATTATCATCATTCCAGCTTTTGTGATTGGAAAGATGCTCAGTGTATGGCTGGTTGAGTCCCTGAGTGACCGATTCGGAGTGTTGTGCAACTGAAGCATTCCCACACATGCCTTTTTTGGTGGTAAATGCAATGACATGAGATTGGTCAAAGTGCCTTATTTGATTTAGAACTCAGCAAAATGTTGTTAAGCAGCACCTCAACAGTCTGTTCTAAAACATGCAAAAGGAAGCCCAGAAGTAGTTATTCAGCACAATAGACTAGATATCGCATGAAGTCTCCATTGATGGTGTGAATACTCTCTGCATGATGCAGCGGACCTCTTCCAACAAACATGATGTGGCAGGTATCCATTACATCTAAAACAAAGAATCGACAAACCATAGCATTGAAAAAAAAACATCGAATGAAAATGGTAAAGGGTTTAGTTTACTAAAAATGTGTTTTAAACCATTAAAAAAGGGGTTTGGGGGAACCCCCCATAATAAAAAGTTTAATAAAAAAATGCTTTTGATGTTTTTTTTTTTTATTTAGATACTTTTTCTTCTATGGTATGGTTTGTCGATGCTTTGGATGTCGAGGCTATCACTAGGCACCGATGTGACACACTCATTTACGTAAAGGAAAATATTTTTATAAACTTAGAATGAAACATACTTTTTGCAACTTCTCTCTCTATGCTTTGGATAAAATGTGTTACTCTCACCTCGGCTGATGTCCCATGTGCTTTGATGTAGATCTGTTCCACATCTCCCACAGTGTAATACAGCACATCTTCTGTTATGTCACTTTCAGTCCTCCATAGACTTCAGCGTAGAATTGGATTTATGA
Source organism: Ambystoma mexicanum (assembly GCF_040938575.1). Lineage (NCBI taxonomy): Eukaryota > Metazoa > Chordata > Amphibia > Caudata > Ambystomatidae > Ambystoma > Ambystoma mexicanum. The sequence continues at coordinate 1,036,496,122 of NC_090926.1, read as the reverse complement.
TTTTGGGCACTCTATTGTACTCCACCCATTTCTCCATCACCAGATCTTGCTGTACACTGACAATGCTATCTTGCTTTCCCTCACCCCCATGGGACATAGAATGCAGTTTGCTGTGTTTAAGAATTTCTGCCATGATAAAGGCTTGAGTGTCAACTATTGCAAAGAAAAAGCTATGGCCTTCACGGGAAGAGGAAAAAGGGAAGTAAAGCTCAACCTGATGGTGGATGATGAAATCATTGAACAAGTGACCACATATGATTACTTAGGACTTAGAATTTCGAAAAAGGGGAATTGATAATATCAATTACAAAAGTAGGGGCAGCCATGGCAAGGTGGACCAATAGTAAAATTCACAAACTTGCATGGAAATGGGGCAGCAAATTTCTCCATTGAGGCATATAGGTTGCAGGCAAGAAAGGTTACTATATATGGGTCAGAACTATGTGGATTGTAAGCAAATTGACATTTTGGAGACTAGTTTTTTGAAGAATATAATGGTCCTGCCTTCCAGTACCCCAACAATCCCTATGCCCATGGAAATAGATCTACAATAGGTGAGCTGGGTGATGGCCATTAGCCCAATTTTATACAAGATAAGGGTATGGAGCACCCTGATCTTGGGGAAATACAGGGATGCCCAAAGGGATTTCTTGGCACAACAAGGGGTGGTAGGCCCCTCTGGTGCAACTATGTGAATGTTACATTAAATAGAAGTGGATTGAGGGAAGTGTGAGGTAAAACCCAATGAAATAAACACATGGACAAAGAGAACTGTAAAGAAATGTTTCCATGATGGAGATAAGGAGCAACTGATGACCCAACTATGTAGTAAGTCTTTCAGGGTGTGTTATTGGTGACTAAAAACAAAACTAGGTTATGAGACATACTTGTATAGAATGGAACCTAAATGTATTCACTTGTGGTTCCTAAAATTCAGATTTGGAACTCTACCTCTGGCTTACAGGATGCGTAAGTGGAATTAGAGTTATTCCGTCAAATGTTTTCTGGGTAGCACTCATGCAGAACATGATGTACTTGTTTGTCCACTGTGCCTGGAGTACAGAGGATTGTATCTGAGGTCAAGATTCCTGGATCGGAACATTGCACAGTCTGACAAACAATCATTGTTTTTTGGCCGACTAACGATGAGCCTACAAAATATGTGGTCGCCAAATACATATACAGTGCCTTGCTTAGGAGAATTTTTTTTTTAAAGGAACTGCTTGCTAGAATTCTTTTTATATGTAGATTTTAACATTTACTATCTTATTTATGTGGTAGAATTCCTGCAGAAGATAACATGTTATGAATATTTGTAAAACAGAAGATGTGGATTAACGCGTAAAGGTCTGTGCGCTGGTGTTCACTGATTATATTAATAGTTCAATTAACCTTAAGGAATTGGAAGTGTAAGCTGCATTACCACCTGCGCCAACCAGTCCACCCTGGCTGGTACTAAAAGTCGTATACAAAATAGGAGTTGAGGTGGATCTAGCGCATCTCCACCTCAACTCCTATTTTGTATATGTTATGAATATTGAATGCAATTTGTATATTTTATGTATTGTCGTTTGTTTGCCGCATGACGTTCTGTCAATCTGAGGGTAATGCAATGAAAATGACCGATTTACTCTCTTTCCTAGTCTTTCATAGACGTGCTCGATTAATTTCCTTTCTCAATCTTGTCAGACATGGAACAAATGCTCATGTCTTTCGCTAAGTCTTTTGGATACTTGAGACCCCTGAATCTTTCTCAGTAGTTTATCATCTGGTAAATAGCAATTCATATCCTTCATTCTTTCCTAGACATGAAAAAACGTTGAGTTTTTAGACATTCTTAAAAAATGTTTGTTTCCGGCCATTCTTTCAGATACTGGGAATAGATTATTCTTGCTCAGTCCGTCATAGACATCCAACCAATGATTCAGTTACTCTCGCCTTCACAAAATCTTGGAACAAATGGTTGATTTGCTCATTCAGGATTTGAAAGTACTGATTTCCTTTTAGGTTTTTACAACTTGCAATCAATGATTCAATCCTCTTCTGGTCGTGGCATCTACTTGGAACCCATGGCTGAATTTTCTTTCCACTCCTTCAGGTACTTGGGGCAATGCTTCTTTTCTGCGCTCTAATTGTTTGATTTATGTGTGGCCTTGTGTCCCAGCATGCAACAAGTGATTTCACACAATGGGCCCCTTTACGGGATTGGTGGTATCTCAGTGGTAAATCTGCCGAGATACCACTAAAGTGAATCACTGTTACCGCCACTTGGTCCAGCGGTATTAGCGCTGGGTTACAAGTGGCATTTTGGTGGTATTGGTCCTTTTTGATGTCCATAGGGGATTTCTGTGGTAGTACTAGCGGTAATACTGTCGGTGGTAATACCACCAAAATTGCCATATTGTTGTGGAAAGGTGACAGATTTACTTACAGCTCTTGGCTGGAGGTGAATATACCACCTCTCTCGCCACATGTGGTGTCCCGTGGGTGCCAAACTCATACCCTGTCTCTTTAATGTCTATCTGGCCCACCCAATCTCTATCTTCTTCTCTCACTTTCAGTGTTATGCGGATGACACCCAGCTCTCCTTCAGGCTCCCCTCAGCCTCCTCTCATCTCTCACTCATTCCTGATTGTCTATCCCTGATTCAGGATTGGTGCGCCTCTTCAACTCCATTCTCTCCTTCTCTCCTCACATTTCGGTCCTAGCCAAGAAGACTCGCTACCTGCTGCACCTCCTCTGAGGCATTGTTCCTTTCTCACTTTCCCACAGAATCTCACTGTCTCCAAAGCCCTGGTTCACTCTAGGCTGGACTACTGCAACAGCCTCTTTCTCAATCTGACTTCCTGTACTCTTTGCCTTCTTCAACTAACCCAGAACTGGACTGCGAGGCTTGTCCTTGGCCTCAAGCCCAGGGACCGTATCTCTCCAGCCCTGAAATTTCTCCACTGGCTCCCGGTGGATGCAAGGATCAAGTTCAAGACCTTCTGCGTTGTCCACAAGGCTTACTGTGGCCGGGGCCCGCACTTCATCCAACTCCTTCCAGAATACCTTCCTTCTCGAGCCTTTCTCTCAACTACCTCAAACTCTGAGGGTCAGATGTTTCACTAGACAGAGAGTGGGGGGGTAGAACTCTCTCCTCTGCAGGTGTCTCCGTCTGGAATGGCCTCCCTGCCCCTCTCAAACTTGAGCCGAACCACCTGATGTTCCGGAAGCAGCCCAAGACCTTCCCTTTCTCCTCTGCTTTCTCTCTCTCTCTCTTTACCCTGCTGACTTACCTGTCTGCTGCGCTGACTGGGTGCTCAGCTACCCGAGACGTCCACTGGGTACAAGGCTCCTCCATGATCAGTCTCCCCTGCACATTGCCTCTTGGCCTACCACGCACTTAGGGGCTGTAAATGTAACCCTACAATCTCCTATAACCTTGCACTTACCCAGTGCCGCGCTTCCCCGGCTGCACTGGCTCAGAGCAATGCTGCCTTGGTTGCACTTACGCTCTCCCTCTCACCAGCATTTGCCTCTTCTCCTTCCCCCTGCAATTTGCGCTGTCGCACTTGCCCGATCTGAATGGCACAGGACCTAGTAAGATTGTTTTTCTTGTCCTCCCTCTTTCTTCTCTCCCTTGTCGCTCCTAGAAACTTGTGTACTAGCGCGTTATAAATGAGAATTATATCAGATGCACCACACTCGTAGTTGGGTGATGCGGTAATGCAGCAGAGTTTAGGGCCCTTTAGGAAGGTGCAGGCAATGAATGGGCTCACACACAATAACTCAGTTCCAAATAACCAAACCAATTCAGGAAGATGGCAAAGTACTATTTTATTAAAAATGTATCTAAAACAGGGAGTTACAACAAACATCAAGGGGCATATGCTCGATTTCTCTCCGAAATTCTTTTTACAAAACAAAGGTTAAATATCATAAATACATCAGAGGTGATGTCATACTATGTGGAAAATTATGAACAACCTACTAAAGGTTGGGATTTGCTTAAGACAAACATCTAAGTGTATCTTCTATAAGAACTCAGATTGTGATTGGCTGCCCACTGTCAAGTGGACAATCTATGCCTTCCTCTAAAACATGTTATCTTCAGAAACATTAGATACATGGTTTCTCATTGGTTTTCAAACTATATGGACCTCTGCAATTGGTTGGCACATTTGTGCCATGTCTGGAACATTCGGTTCACTTAGCAGCTCATAGGCCCAGACCCAAGTGCAAGGAGATTAGGCATGACTCTATCTCCCCACCCACTTAGCCCAGCATCTCTCATTAACCAAGCCGTCTCCCATGAAGATTGTCTTTGAACTTGGCCTTGCAAAAGTATCCTTGTCTTTAGAATACATGGGGGTGCGGGCACTCTATCGTGTTCTGGAACTCCAACTTCGGACTCTATTTTCACTCTTGGCTCACGTGACAGGAGACCACGATTTGGTACATTTTGCAGGTTTTAAATGCTTTTAATGAATTAAACTTGCCACTCTTGGTGTTCTTTCTTTGCACCTTAACAAGGGATGATTCATCGTTCGCTCCTTTCCAGAATAGATAGCCGACCTTCACTGCTTTAATCTGGACTCCAGGCCAGAAAGCCTTGCCATGCAGCTCCACGATTCAGCTTATTCTTGCTGCAACATAGTTTTCCCTTTCCCCTTCATGGGCCCTGGCTTACTAAATTCATGATACCGATGTCCAGCTTCTATACAATGGCGGCTTTGCCTGCATTCTTTTTGCTACGTGTAGCCAGTTTCTATGATGACTTAGTCAGCATCTGTACAATTGTTGAACAGTTGGTTCTCTACAGCACTTTGTCCATGTGTAAACTTCTTTCTTTTTATTTAAGAGGATGTATTGATTCATGTCATTTGTTTTTGTAGGATCCTTATATCTTCTTCAGCCAGTATCTCGGGACTTTGTACATGTCTCGTGTGACGACACTAGCTTCTTTCTTTGCTCTTTCGTATTCCTTCAGGGTGTTCCTCCCTTGTTTGTCATCACTTCAGGGATACACTCGGTAGGTTTGTCTCAACTTTTATCTTCTTGCAAACACATATTGCAGTATTGACACAACTGCTGGTGTCAAACTCAGCACAATCTCAGGTCTCCAACATATTGGGAGTACGGGGGCAGGGATTCCTGCTGAAGCATGCAGATGCTCCTCTACATTTCCCCCTCTGGTCGAGGCCTCAACCACCTCCTCCATTATTTCCACATCCTGGTATTTTCTTTTGAAGAACTGTTTCTTTGGTGTCCATATCTTCATCACCCCCCTCTGGGAGCCTGCTGATTTGCCATGTTCATCTACACTCCAGGTCATGTTGTTACATTGTCCATTCAGTGTTCAATAGACCCATCGTCCCACATACTTCTTATGATTCTTTGGATACAGGAACTTTGTTCCTTCAGGTGCTATGATGCTGGCCTCTATATATTTCCGGATAGCGTCACCAGTTAGCTCCTTGGCGTTTGGTTCAGGTTTGACATTGATCATGATCGTCATCCCTACCACCTTCTTTGCCGTTTTCTTGTATTGGGCATCACCATCCTAACTACACAGAATTCAAACATTACTATCACCAGTGTTACTCCAATAACCTTAAATATATTCCCCAATCACTGAGGAATCCATGAAAACAAAGAAGCAATCTGTTACGTTCACCTGATATCCCCGGGCACGTCTGGAAGGCTCTGAGATCTGGAACCCTGGATGCCTAGTTGCCCAGTGCTGAATAATGTATCTTAGTTATTTGTAGGGTGAGCTATCCGTCCTGCGTTTCTTGTGCAGGGCTGCTTGATGTTTGTTGGCAAGCTGCCTGAGTTGCACAGCTGGTGCAGTATGCCTTCCTTGGGCCCAGGCTTGCTGTGACCCTGAATCTGCTTGTAGGCAGGTAGGTTTGTTAATTGTAAGTCTTTGTTCTGTTTATGGTGGGAATTCGTTAATGTCTCTATCTCCTTCTTTTCTGGTGCGAAGGTCTTGATGCCTGCGTGCCGGATGGAGAGGCACGTTTCTAGGTAAGAGAAAGCGCAAAGCGCCTTTATTGTCTTTTAAAGCTAACCTGTGTTTTCTTCTTCTTCTCACAGGCCGCTGTGGTGCTGCGAGTGGATGAGAGTGCGATGAAAAACAGGCCCCTGGAATCCGTTAAGGTAAGTACATCCCTGTCCGCTTGTTTAATATTGAAAGCGAACCTGAATATGTCTCTTTTCCTTTGCAGATGTTGCTGTGGTGCTCTGGATGGAAGCGTTGCGTAGCGTGATGGAATTCAGGTAAGACTGATGGAGTTCGATGTTTTGGAAGTGCGCGTTCTAATATTTTTTCCCTATCTCGTTATTGCAGGTCGCAATGTTCGAACAGTAGCTGTGCTAGCGGTTCGCCGGAAGTCCTTAAGGTAGTACTCACAGCTGAGTGATGTTTCTTCTTCTCTCGGTTTCCACAGATTGCAGCCCAGTTGAGATGCTGAGTGCTGGATGGTGTTTTCTCAGGTAAGACAGAATAATCTTGTTCTTGTAGGATTACAGGAAGATGCTGAAGACCAGGAGCTGGACACGGTGAGCGTCACGCTGCTGGTTGCAGAATAACACAAAGCGTGTTCTGCAGTCAGGGTGTGGTTTATATAGCCCAGGTAAAGTAGTACCAGGGAAAGTAGTTCCAGGCCTGCCACACCCAAAACACTAGACCGCATGGCTTGGTTCTTAGAACTAGGTTGTGCGGGTGCTTCCATGTTGGATTTAAAGGCCCATGTACATAAATGGGACCTAGTTTGAACAGCCCTTCCTTCCTACATATGAGCCTGGTGCCAAAGGCGCCAGGGCTGGCTCCAGGAGCCCTTTTGCAGTGGTTTTAAGGCTCTCCGGGTTCTGGTGGGAGCCTGCTTGTGGCACAACTTGTGCCCCCTAAGTAGTGGTCATGACACAAACCAACTGTCATCTTCAATATCATCCGTGTCATCGTCCATCTTGTTATGCAGGTCTGTCAACATTGTTATGCCCTCTGTCAAGGTTCCATTCTGGCCGTTGTAACATGATGGCCCGATATTGGCACAAACTCCACCTTCCATTGCTGTGGTCATATCAAGGACATATCGATTCTGGAGGGTCAACAGTCGTATGGCCTTCAGCTCTTCTTTCATGACGTTGAATTCCTTTATGGTAGCATTGATTATCTGCAAAAGTTCCCATCTGGTGATTTGTAACCACTTGGCGTTCACCGCTGTTTGGATCCTAGGCATGAATATGGTTGTCATTATCATAGCAGTTCTACTGAACAACCTGTGTTCCTCAGGAATAGTATACTCTGTTATCGATTTGGCTGAGAAATAATTTACTCTTTTTGTCTGTCAAAGTTCAAGCGATCTTCTTGTCCTCAAATGGGCATCCATCTTTGGAAATTCAGGTCGCTCTGAGGAATCACTGATGCTGGAACATGAATGCGCACCAAGGAGCACACTCCGCCGCAATCCTTGGGCAACTTCAGATAGGCTCTAGATCCACAAGCCCAATATTGATCCATAAGGACGGCTGTCCCTCTTCCCATTCTGGGGACGTCAATTGTGGTCTTACATTCTTTATTATATCCCACATGGTTCTTTCCATGTCTTCGGAAGCATAGTGATGCATTAACCAATGGGATTACAACTACTGGGCCCATGTCAGTAGTTTGGAGTACTTGGCCCATGACTTTAAGCATCCATCATTAGTTTTCTGCACTTCTTGCACATAGTCTGTCTTCAAAAGATGAGCTGCACAGGATACCATTCCTTCTTCCCATCCCCTCTTGGTAAGCACTCGTCCGTAGATCAACATTTGAGTTTGTCCCCAACATCCAGGTGACCCTGCTATTTCTATCACATCAGGTCAATTCATACCCTTCATTTCTTCAATGATCACCTCATCCTGTCCTGCAGCAGGATACACAAGCATCTTGCTCTTTCATCCAGGCTCCTTTTCCATTTGTGCAGTCTTGATATGGTCATCCTGATAAAGGTAAAGGAACACCATTTTGTTCTCCATCGCAAGGTCGCCCAACTTCCTTGGAACTGTCCTTGTGTAGTACATGTTGCAAGATGTCTGAGGCACTTTGCATCGTGCACTGGAACCTCCTTCATAATGAAAGTCCCTACTGTATTCATGGGATAGGGGGAGTGGAGAGCAGACATAGCAACCCTCATCATGTGCCTTTTCCCCCACCTTTTTCATGTTTTGGTGCCACATGTTATTCCCCAGGTGAGCTATATTATCTATATAGATATTTATCCCTTCACTATCTTCTGCATCTCTTTTGTGTCTCCCAATATACTTGGAAATCAAAGAGCTTGTCTTTATTTGTTTTCACAGTGGTGAGTACCATAGGAACTCTTTCTTCAACAGAAGTACTAAGATGATAAAGGCAGTGAAAAGTAAGGAAAGAAAAACAACAAGAACAGTCATGCAAATATATATTGTGCACAGAAATCTGGGCAACCATTTCTCACACCATCCTACTGCTTGCTGAACTTGTTCACCCTCTACAACCATGCCATTTTCTTCATGATTCATTTTTAGTACAATCATCAAGTTCTTTTATATTTGCAACTGTAATTTGTTCAATCATAGCAATAAGGAGTCTTCTTTTCAGTGGACCATTTAGGATCCTGTAAGAAAGTGTGAATATTAATGTCTCTTCTAACCAAGAGCCATTGAAGTATGAACACAAAGACAGGAATCACAAGCTGATGAATGTCACTGGTGGCAGGTACCATATGTTTTAAAACAAATATTCTCCACAAAATTAACTGAATACTGGTCTTATTTCCAATTTTTGATCAAGAACTGATGTTTAAGTGTAACTCTGATTAATTATTCTTTGCTTCAATATATTTCTAAAAATTATTTTCAAAATTCCTGAATTCTCGCACAATCTGCTTAAATATATATAAGGAGTGTCTATTGAATTCCAGTCCAAATAACGTATGTGTTAATCATTCGGGGCTTTATCGTCCTTCTTTTTAGTCATCGATCAGGTCTGCACACGTGGAAATTCTTCTTGTCTTGCTTCTGGATCAGCAACGGTGGGATGGAAGGTCTTGTCTTTATAAATATTCACGTCGCCCAGGTGGAACCAAGCTCTTCTTCCTTGTATCTTAACTGCAGAAGGGCACACTTCTTCGGCAATTGAAAGGGCCATGGAAACGTGGCTCATGCCACTTCCTGGTAACATTCATAATTAATACTAGGTCCCCAGCATATAACTTAGGTGGTGGTAATAGTTCACTTGGATTGGTTGCCAAATTATCTTCTTCCGTGTTCGTAGACCGAGCCCCCGACACTTCCCTTGATCTGAAATGAAAGAAATACTTGTAGTCATACATGTCAAATAATCATGCATCTCATCATCTAAAGTTTAGGCTACACTCTGGACATCACTCCTAATCCTAGACAGAGGTGTAAGAGGCGTTCTCATTCGACGCCCTGTTACTAGTTCATGCAGCATGAGGTAGTGCTCTGATCCTGGCTGATTCCGAAGGGCATATAGACCAGGGGTAGGCAATACAGCCATCCCTTTTTCAAATTCAATGTAATCTTGGCAATCCTTTCCTTGAGGTGGCCGTTGAGTCTCTCTCATAATCTGTTCGCTTGCAGGTGATATGCAGAAGAGAACTTGTGCTTTATACTTAATAAAAGCCCTACTTGTTTGAATAGCTCATTGACAAAATGTGACCCATTATTGGATCTTAGTACTTGACACACACCCCACCTCGAGAGTACTTTACACACTAAAACCTTCACTGTGCAAGTGGCATCATGATGTGTACACAGACCTGCCTCGATCCACCTAGAAAAGGGACCCACCACCACTAATAGATACCTATATCCATTACATATATGCAGCTTATCAATATAGTCGATGTGTAAATGCTGAAATGGACCACTCGGTCAAGGTATTATGCCGCTGATAATTCTCAGTCTATGCCCAGCAGTAAACATTTGACATACAATGTAATTCACCATAAACAGTGAAACGTGTTCCAATAAATTAGGGATGAACCAGTCTTCTGCAATACTAGAACCAAGACTTTCTCTAGTTACTTTCAATACTTTGACTGGCATCACAGGCTTTCCAGTGCTATCCTGTCATCATAATGGTTCCGTGGGGGATAAAGAACATCCCCTTCATTTCCACAGTTCTTTCTCTTCCTGTGTTTTGCTTCCCTGTATTTCTGTTAATTGGGTATTGACAACTTATAAACCCCTCTCGCACTAACACAGTTGTAACTGAATTCTCTTTAATACTCACAGTATCAAAACTCAATTTCTGGAGAATACGCAACTCTTTTGGCTTCTATGTGTGAGGCTTCATTCCCGCAAGAGAGAAATTCTGTTTGCTTGGTATGTGCTGCACATTTAATGACCTGTATGGCTACTGAGAGTTGTAGTGCCTTAATGAGTCTCTCCAATAAGGACGCATGCTGCACTGAAGAGCCATCTGCGTGGCGGTAACCCCTCCTCTTCCAACGTGCCAACTCTGTGTGTACGTGTCAAGTTGGGAAGCACGAGAGGGCTGCGTACCTGGTTTCTTGGTCTTTGATCTTGCCGGGGTCGCCAGTCTGTATCCAGTTGAAAGATGAGCTTGTGGCACGAGAGACCAGCCTCTCCACCACCCACAAACTGATACTGGGTGGAGGATGGGTCGATTCCCAATGTCACGGAAGGCACTCTCCTGATTAACGTGACGAAGGGACTGTGCAAGCACAGGCAGGAGAGGCAGCGGTCTTGTAACAGATTATGGGCCGGGATGGAGTCCGTAGGAATAAAGTCCAAAGTACGTGAACTAAAGCGTAGGTCTTAGATTCCGGTGAGGCAGGTATCTTCTTGGTCCACAGGAATGAGTGAAGAAGTAAGGCTGGACAGGAAAGGAAGGAACCAAGACAGGTCTGGATATCAAACAGGAGGAGCCCGAAAGGAACTCTAGGGCAGCAAACGCTGGGGACCCTGGTTAGAGGATGCGGGCAGACCTAGGATGGTCCAGGTAAAAGTATGCCGACAGAACCTGAGTATTCTGGTAAATACTGACAGAGCCTGGGGAACCCAGATATGGAAAGCTGGCAACCCCAGGGAGAGCCCAGGTAAGGTAGCTGGATGGCCCAGGGAGGAACACTGGAAAAGTAAGCTGCAGGCCCAGGGAACAACTCAGGTAAGGAATCAGGCAGGCCCAGGAAGGGACTCAGGTAAGGTATCAAACAGGCCCAGGGAACAACTCAGGTAAGGAATCAGGCAGGTCCAGGAAGGGACTCGGGTAAGGAATCAGGCAGGCCCAGGAAGGGACTCAGGTAAGGTATCAAACAGGCCCAGGGACCAACTCAGGAAAGGTAACAGGCAGCCCAGAGTGGGCTCAGGTGAGTACATGCGGGCCAGGTAGGAAGCTCGCAGAACGAAGCAAACCGCGTTGAGATGCGTCTTGCCTCGAACTGCAACCTCCTTTTATGGGTCGCTGGCGCCCGTGAGGCTTGGAACGCAAGCCGCTTCACCTCCGGGCGCCGGCGTACCCAAAGCGAGTCCTGGAAGGGAAGCCCTTCCTAGGGCTCGAGCCCAGTCCACGGCGCATGCGCGGAACCGAGACAGAGGTCTTCCGTGCATGCGCCGTAACCCTCCGGCTCTGACACCCAGCGCTCTCCCCCTGGCGAGCCCCCAAGTGCGGAAGCGCGGGTAGACTTGCCAGGAGGTGAAGGGACGCGCGGGCGCGGCGGACCCCGGTCTCCAATGTGGCGTGACACTATGCCCCCTCCCAGGAAGGCCTGGGGCCCCGGGTTTCCAAGGAAACTGTCTATAGAACTCACGCACCAGGCGGGGAGCGTGAACATGCCGATGTGGTTCCCAAGTACGATCACAAGCTGGGTACCCTTTCCAATCCACCAAGTAGTGGAGCACCCCCCTGCGACAACGAGCATCGCAGATCTCTTGAACCTCAAATTCCGGGACGCCGTGCACCATGACTGAGGTTGGACGAGAGCAGGAGCGGCCGTAGGTATCGACTACATAAGGTTTTAACAAGGAGACATGGAAAACTGGGTGTACACGCCAACAGGGGGGTAACTGGAGACGGAATGCCACTGAGGACAGCTGTTTTGTAATAGTGAATGGACCAAAATAACGGGGAGCCAGTTTGGCAGGCAAATTGCGAAGCGGCAGGTTCCTAGAGGATAACCAAACCTTGTCCCCGACTCGAAAATCTGGTTCTACACTCCTCTTCCTGTCTGCCTGAGCCTTCATCCGATCCTTGGTTTCTCTCAGGACCTTGCGTGCCAACTCCTGTTGCTGTTGGATGCTTGAGACCAGGGCATCAGCAGATGGAACAGTACTGGTGAGTACGGGGTGGAAGGGTAGTACTTTGGGATGTTGACCAGTTGAACAGAAGAATGGACTGACCCCAATGGAGGCATGAACAGTATTGTTATAGGATACTTCAGCAAGGTCTAATCCAGCCTTCCAGTTGGACTGAGTAGCGTTAGCAAAACAGCGGAGGTACTCCTCCAAAGTCTGATTAGTCCTTTCGGTGAGCCCATTGGTCTGTGGATGATAGCCCGAACTTAGAGCTCTATGAATTCCTAGATGGCCACACACCTTACTCCAAAAGGAAGAGATGAACTGGGAGCCACGGTCTGAAATGATCTTTTCCGGAAGGCCATGTAATCGATAGATGTCATGCAGAAATGCAGAAGCCATTTGGGTCGCTGTAGGAATCTTGTTAAATGGAATAAAATGAGCTAATTTGGTGAAACCATCCACAACAACCATTATGCAGGTGAATCCTTCGGAAGGGGGCAGATCCACAATGAAATCTGTGGCGATGGTATGCCACGGGTAGGGTGCCACTTCAGTAGGTACCAGCAATCCCAACAGCCGTCTTCTCGGAATCTTGCACTGGGCACAAACACGACAGCTTTCGACGTATTTCTGAACTTCGGTAGCCCATCCAGGCCACCAAAACTGTTGGGATATCAATTCTCGAGTAGCTCTCATTCCTCGATGACCTCCGATGGGTGAATCATGGAATCCATGCAATATGCTTTCTCGAATAGTTCCCTTAGGAATGTACAGTCGTTTCCGGAAAAACAAGAGCCCATCATGTTCGTACACTGACCGACTTCTAAGAAGGACCGACCTTTCAGGATCCGTCCGGGTGGCGTCAACGATTGACTCAAGGTGAGGTGACAAGGTCAATAAAAAATGTTGAGGGGAAATCAGTGGTTGATTCAGACAGGCCGTCTCTACCTCTTTCTCCAGGGATCGGGAGAGAGCATCTGCTTTCAAGTTGGAGGTACCCGGAATGCACGTGACATGAAACACAAATGGAGAGAAAAAGAAGGCCCACCTGGCCTGACGAGGCGTTCGACATTGTAAGGAGCATAGGTACTGCAAATTGCGATGATCCGTTCGAACCTCCACAGAAAAACGAGCTCCGAGTAACTGATGTCTCCATTCCTCAAACGCGATCTTAATAGCCAATAGTTCTTTTTCAATAACCGCGTAGTTTCTCTCGCTGGGATTCAATTTACGAGAAAAATAGGCTACTGGGTGTTCTACTGACGTTGCTGGATCTTTCTGCAGGAGAACAGCTCCGACGGCGAAGTTGGAAGCGTCGGTCTCCACAATGTAGGGTAGATCATCCTGTGGATGGCGCAGAATTGGAGCTGCCATAAAAGCTGACTTCAAGGTGTCAAAAGCCTGAGAAGCAGGGGAATCCCACTTGAAAACCACTTTACTACTGGTCAACCTGGTAAGGGGCGCTGAGATCTGAGAAAACTGTGGAATAAAGCGCCTGTAGAAATTGGCAAATCCATGAAAGCGTTGAAGAGATTTCACGTCGGTGGGTGGTTTCCACTCTTCTATTGCTTGCACCTTCTTAGGATCCATCTCTATCCCATCCTGGTTAATCACGAATCCTAAAAACTCAATACTAGGTTGATGAAAGCAGCATTTTTCCGCCTTAGCGAATAGATGATTACAGGACAACCGGCGAAGGACCTCCCGAACGTGTTCCACATGCTCTTCAAAGGATTTGGAGAAAACCAGGATATCATCCAAATACACCCAGACTGACAAACCAATTAGATCACCAAAGATGTTATCCATAAACCGTTGGAAAATAGCGGGGGCATTGCATAGGCCGAATGGCATAACCCTATATTCATAATGCCCAAAAGGTGTCTTGAAAGCCGTTTTCCATTCATCTCCACTCTTAATCCGAACCAAGTGGTAGGCCCTGCGTAAGTCTAGTTTGGTGAAGATCCGAGCTGTGTGTAAAGTTTCCAAGATACTGCGAATCAATGGTAATAGATAACGGTCCTTAGCAGTTATGTCATTTAGTTGCCGGTAATCCACACAGGGTCTCAAAGTACCTTCCTTTTCTTCACAAAAAACAAGGGAAATCCTGCGGGAGACTTGGACGGAACGAAGTAACCTTTCTGCAAGCACTCTGACAAGTAATCCTGCAGAACTTGTCTTTCAACCCGGGTTAAAGCATACAGCTTCCCATGTGGAATAACTCAGTCTGGTAACAACTCGATGGAGCAGTCGAATGAACGGTGTGGCGGAAGAGATATGTCGCCTGGTTCAGAGAATACTTGTTCAAAGTCAGCGTATTCCTGTGGGATCAAAGAAGTAGCACAAAGACGGATCCCACTGCCATATGTTTCTAGAGTGGTTGAGAAAACCTGGTTAGGAGCTGATAATTTGCACTTCTGGGCACAAACTGCGGAGGAAAAGGTCAAGGTCTGTGTTCTCCAGTCTATAACCGGGTTATGGTGTTGTAGCCAAGGTAACCCCAGGACCACCTTATAGGTAGGAGACTTGATGACATCCAAGGCGAGTTCCTCAGAATGACCGGCGATCTGGAGGATTAGGCCCACAGTAAACTGTCGGACAGGCCCGGAGGACAAAGGAGTCCCGTCAATGACCTCTACTGGTAGGGCGGTGAGTCTAGACAAGAGCGGAATCTTGTGACTGGAAGCAAAGGCCTTGTCAATGTAATTACCAGAAGCTCCGCTGTCCAACAGTCCAAACACTTCCAGATTCTTATCAGGCAACTTAATTTGGATTTTCAGGGTCTGTAATACCGCAGGTTGCATGGGAAGAAGTATAGAACAAAATAACAAAATGTGAAAAGGTCTGAAGATGGAATAGGACCTGTCGCTGCCCTTCCATTACACGACAGGTCTTTTAGTTTCCCGCCTTCTTCTTCTGTGGTCGTAAAGGACACATACCCAGATAATGCCCGGCAGCTCCACAATAAAGACATAGGCGTAATGTTCTTCTCCGTTTCTTTTCTTCCTGAGACAATGGACCTTTCATGGCTCCCAACTGCATTGGCTCTGGTCCTGAATCTGTAGGACCAAATGATCCGGCGGGTAAACTGGTCATTCTGGGATTGTTTCTTTCAAGCCGGCGTCTTTGCGTTTTTCGCTCGGCTAGCCTCTGATCAATGCAGAGCACCTGATCAATCATATGTTGGAGACTCTCTGGTTCAGGGATATGGAGTAACTTGTCCTTGTACTCCTCTCTCAAGCCTCGACAAAACAGGGTCTTCTGCGTGATCTCAGGCCACTGGGAATCAGTTGCTAATAGACGGAAGCGACTGATACATGTTATGATGTCGGTGCTTCCCTGTTTGAGATCCATTAGTTGATTCTGTGCTGCAGAGGCCAGATTTGGCGTTTGGAACACCTCCAGGAATGCCTTTTCAAAGGCTGCAAAGTCATTCAAAATTGGACTGTTTGAAACCACAAAAGGGGTTACCCAGGCTAAGGCATTCCCAGTTAGGTTCCCCAAGATGTACCCGATCTTGGCCTTAGCATTGTTGAAATGAGTCGATCTGAAAAGAAAATGAATTTGGCAATGGTTGCAAAACTCCGACACCCGTCTAGGTCTCCATCAAACTTGATGGGTGTTGTATGAGCCAAGGAACTCTCCGCCTGTGAAGTACTTATTGCTCCTTAGGTTATCATTTGACGTAGCGTCTGATTCTCCTGACGCATGGCGGCCATCTCAGCCTTGAGTGCTTGTAACTCGTTCCGCAGGTCTTGCGAATCCTCCATCTCTATGTCTGAAGGCAGGCATCTCAATCTGTCAAGTTGGGAAGCACGAGAGGGCTGCGTACCTGGTTTCTTGGTCTTTGATCTTGCCGGGGTCGCCAGTCTGTATCCAGTTGAAAGATGAGCTTGTGGCACGAGAGACCAGCCTCTCCACCACCCAAAAACTGATACTGGGTGGAGGATGGGCCGATTCCCAATGTCACGGAAGGCACTCTCCTGATTAACATGACGAAGGGACTGTGCAAGCACAGGCAGGAGAGGCAGCGGTCTTGTAACAGATTATGGGCCGGGATGGAGTCCGTAGGAATAAAGTCCAAAGTACGTGAACTGAAGCGTAGGTCTTAGAATCCGGTGAGGCAGGTATCTTCTTGGTCCACAGGAATGAATGAAGAAGTAAGGCTGGACAGGAAAGGAAGGAACCAAGACAGGTCTGGATATCAAACAGGAGGAGCCCGAAAGGAACTCTAGGGCAGCAAACGCTGGGGACCCTGGTTAGAGGATGCAGGCAGACCTAGGATGGTCCAGGTAAAAGTATGCCGGCAGAACCTGAGTATTCTGGTAAATACTGACAGAGCCTGGGGACCCAGATATGGAAAGCTGGCAACCCCAGGGAGAGCCCAGGTAAGGTAGCTGGATGGCCCAGGGAGGAACACTGGAAAAGTAAGCTGCAGGCCCAGGGAACAAATCAGGAAAGGTAACAGGCAGCCCAGAGTGGGCTCAGGTGAGTACAGGAGGCCCAGGTAGGAAGCTCGCAGAACGAAGCAAACCGCGTTGAGACGCGGCTTGCCTCGAACTGCGACCTCCTTTTATGGGTCGCCGGCGCCCGTGAGGCTTGGAACGCAAGCCGCTTCACCTCCGGGCGCCGGCGTACCCAAAGCGAGTCCTGGAAGGGAAGCCCTTCCTAGGGCTCGAGCCCAGTCCACGGCGCATGCGCGGAACCGAGACAGAGGTCTTCCCCGCATGCGCCGTAACCCTCCGGCTCCGACACCCAGCGCTCTCCCCCTGGCGAGCCCCCAAGTGCGGAAGCACGGGTAGACTCGCCAGGAGGTGAAGGGACGCGCGGGCGCGGCGGACCCCGGTCTCCAATGTGGTGTGACAGTACGGTAGATGTCACATGAGCGGAGTCACAGTACACAGGCACTTCCTGTCCTTCATGTTTCTCAAGTGCGACAATAAGGGCTACTAATTCTGATGCTTGCGCTGAAAAATGAGGCGGTAGCCTTGCACTCGCCACCACCTCGAATCTCCATTTAATCTGTGTCTTACTACTGCAGCGCATGAATGCCTTTCCCCACTTGTCTGATGCATTTTCAAAGAACCATCAATAAAGAGAATCTCCCCTCTGGCTAAAGCATTCTCCTTCACACAGGGTATATAATAAAATTCAACATAATTGGCACAGTCATGCACATGGTCGTCTTCTTCTATGGGTTCAGCTATGAACGTGGTTAGGTTCACTATTTTACATCTTATGATTTTTATTGCTGGGTGTTATCACCGCATAAGCTGACGCTCTTTGAGATGTCAATGTGCCCTTGGGTTTCTCTAGAATGGCAAATATAGCATGCTCCATGTAAAGGGCCATAGGACAGTCCATGACAATACTTGTGGACTTCTTAATTGCAAACACGGCGGCTGCCAAAGATTGTTTGCAAGGGAAGTGTCCTCTCATAACTGGGTCTAGAATCCCACTGTAATATGCCAAAGGTTGGTACCCCAATGTGGTTTTTTGTGTAAGCACTGCTGTCATTACTGACCCATCTGTATGTGAAAATAGATACAATTCCTTGCCATAATTGGGAATTCCTGAAACTGGAGCTGTACAAATTGCTTTTTTCAGTTCTTCCAATCCTTCCTCCCTTTCTTTGGTCCATTCTAGATTTGTTTTACCAACTTGTGCTTTCTTTAACACTTGCAGAAGTGGCCTTGTGTATGTACTATAATCAAACACCCAGGCTCTAACTTAATTGCACAAATCCAAAAATTGTTGCCTCTGTCTCACTGTTAGGTTTTGATGTTTTCATGATTGCCACAGTTCTCTCAGGTGTCACTTTCTTTCCTTCATGATGTTTTCATGATTGCCACAGTTCTCTCAGGTGTCACTTTCTTTCCTTCATGCGAAATCAACTGACCTATGTATAACCTTTCTTAACAGTACTGTGACTTCTCCTTGTCCACCTTAAATCCCTTATTTGCTAGAATAGTCATTAATTGGATAGTCTTGTCTGCAGGCATCCTCTGTTTTACTGCAAATCAATAGGCCATCTATGTATTGTATCACTGTACTTTCGAGATCGATATTTCCTAGATCCATCTATAGGACTCTGTTAAAGATCGATGGGGACTCACAGTACCCTTAAAGCAGCCTAGTGTGTTTTAGTCTCTTTTGGTGAACTATAAATGAGGTCAGGTCTTGGGGGTCCTGTGCAATGGGATCGAGATAAACAGATTTTTCAAATCGATCACTGTAAAGTATCAAGCTTCTACTGGGATACTATACAATATTGTCGCTGGATTGGGAGTTAAAGGAAACTCAGCATATACAATTTGATTAAGAGATCCCAAATCCAGGATCCACGACCCTCCTTTAGATCTTTTAATCTAATACACCACAATATTACACAATAACTCTGATGGCACCAGAATCCCCTGATTCATCAGTGCTGAAATAATCTGAAATATACCTTCAGCAGCTTCTCGAGACATTGGGTACAGTTTTGCTTGTGGTAGAATTGCTCCTGCCTTAAGCTTTATTTTAACCTCCCCTACCCCCTTCAGTAAACCTACGTCATAAGGGCCTGTGGTCCATAGGGCACTTGGCACCTTTTCAAGATCCTCTTGAAAGAATGCTGGTTGTAGCCTCATTATCGCCATTCTTTGTGGAACTTCCCTTTTCTCTATCCTTAGCCAGTACATGAAGAACACTACTTCATATCACTTCGGTCCTCTCCGAACATATCGTCATCAGTTATGTCAGTCAATCTGTATACCTCCTCAAGAGCTATCACTGTTCTCCAGCATCTACTGCTTCGAGCATTGCCATTTCTTTTCGTATTATAGCTGCTTCCAACTCTATAGGAATAGTCTGTCCACCCTTCTCATCTATAGGTATTCGTGGTCTAAACATTGCCGGTCAGGTGGCACAGCGAGTAGAGCGCTCGCTCTGACATCCAGTGCAGAGCCTGCTAACGCAGGTTCGAATCCCGGCAGGGCCAAACTCAGCCTTTCATCCTTCCGAGGTCGATAAATGAGCACCACACACTGTGGGTAATAATAGGCAGCGCTCAGATAGCTGAGGGTTCGTAGTGCTATATAAATGCTAAATTATTATTATTATTATTATTATTATTAAACAAAAGTCGGGTATCTTCACAATCTTTCCCAACAAGCCAGGTAGCCATGTCAATACAATGCTCACCCATATAGAAAAATCTCTGTGAATGTGAATGCTAGTATGAACTCTCCCACGTTTAAATGGTGTATTCCTGGTGTGGAGCACACTATTCCTTAGTCCGTAAATGAAATCGTCATGTTAAGTTTTGTCATTAAATCTCTTCCTGAAATGTTAACCAGTGTCTGCCGTGAATATAACAGAGGAACGGACATGTCACATTCTCCTATGGAGACTGGCAATTTATCAGTGAAAGGAACTCGACTCGGAGCTCCAGAGAACCTTTGAGCATTCATGGCAATACCTGACATTGGATATTTTACCTCTCGTATACACAAACGAGTTGCTCCAGTACCCACCCTGCGATCGCCTTTGTCTTCATTTGCTTGATTTAAAAATGTTGGGCGTGACGCAGCGCCAAAACAAGGGTTTTTACTGCTCGTTGCCTAGTTACCAAGTTCTACATTAGCCAGAAATATCTGCCTGCTACTTCGAGGTGGAGTGGGCAGGAGTACCCACCACTCCACTCCTGGAGACCCCAGCAGCTGCTGCATGCCACACACCACAGGACCGCTGCTGCCTGCAGCCCCATGTGCATCATACAACGTGCCTTCTGCTGCAGAATTGAAATGTGGTGAGGCCTTGAGAATCTGAACCCCCTGCAATGGCCACTGGTCCCTGCTAGCCTCCCTCCTCTACTTACAGCTCCTGCAAGCGGAGCCCAGCCTGCGATCGCCTTTGTATTTATTTGCCTGATTTAGAAATGTTGGGTGCGGTGCAAAAACAAGACTGTTTACTGCTCGTTGCCTGGTTACCAAGTCCTACATTAACCAGAAATATCTGCCGGCAGGCGGAAGAGCCGGCCAACGAAGAAGGCCTAGAAAAAGGCCCTGTTTGCCCCTGTACGCCACAGTGAGGCACACCTGGCCTAGCCCTTGCATACCTACCTTTACAGGTACCTGTACTTTCCTCTGCGCCCAACTACTCGCTGATAGTCCTTCATAACCCACGGAACCTGGAAAACTCCCCCAACTGACTTATGACTTTGCTCCGTTATCTCCGCTGCTGTTACATTAGTGTGTTCTCCAAGTGTCATACTGTAAATACTATATACCTAGCATCTGGTCAGCGTCCAGAACTTACCCCAGCCATACTTTTTGTCAAATGTATATTTCAACAGATGATTATTACACCCATATTGATTTTGACCTGCAACTCTCACACAGTATTACCACTTGTACTAAAGAATGTGTAGCTGTCAGGATTACCCACCGGAACTCGCTCCTATCGTATCTTAATTTAATTGTGTCTTCAATGACCCCTCTTGGCTGCCTGTGATGCCTGGTATCCCCCCAATGCTGTGCTATTCTCTAACTATTGCATTTGTGTGCCGTGCCTCCCTGCTACATGGGTATGCACCATGCATTCGCCCGCTGCAGTCGCCTGTGAGGATGTAGCCATCCTCTCTCAGGAGGACCGCCTTTCCCCTTACAGTTACACAATGCTGCAGCCGCCTCTGAAAACATAGAGCTTAATCCCCCATCAATAATCTTCTTGTAATGTAACTAAGGACCCCTGTGATGTACATAAGTAACCATGTGTTGTAACTAAGAAAATATTCCTGTCATGTAACAAAATAAAGTATGCTCGTAACATATTTAGGAAGTATTCTTGATGTAACTAAGCCTGTCATGCAACTAAGTAAGTATTCTTATGATGTTACCCTTCAAATACTCACTGTAACTAAGATCCCTACAAGTAACAGTGCCACAATGCCTATGGGCTGCCTATGCACTGTGCAAATGTAAAAAATAAATACAAAAAAAGAAAAGTATTTTCCTCCTATTGTCACATCAACCCTTGGCTCCTCTTGTGGGGGGTGGGGGGAATCTGGTGTCACTGATAGTACTAAACACATCAGGTCACCCTGTGAGCTGTCCTATTGTGGATACAAGCTCATCCCCATCTCTGTGAAAGAATTTCCTCCTACCACAGTGAAATCTCCTATTCTAGGTGTCAATACTTGTCCTGTTTTTGCATACTTCTGTGTCTGCATAGGGGCTTGTTGCGACTGCACTTGTGGCGGAGTCATTTCCTGTCATGTCCCTGCTGTTGTACCTGCTGTACTTGTGGTGCTTGTGCCTGATAAAATGTGTGATCTTGGCAAAGCTCTCTCTGGTCTATGTGCTGTATGACAGAGGATAAGCTGTCCCACATCTGGTAAATAGGCCATTTTGTACATTCCCTTGGCTCCCACATACGCGCGCAATATGTCCTGTCATTCCACAATTCCAACATACTGGAGGAACCCTCCTGTTAATCCTCCATTGGTTATATCCTCCTTGAGTACTCTAAAATACACCTTGATTATTCTGAAATCCGCCTCCTCTTCCTCCATATCCCATACCACTGCCTCGTGGCGTAAACCCATATCCACCTTGGTCCATCGGGCGTGAATTATTTGCCTTCAATAAACCTATTGTTTCCTGCATTCCCAATCCTTCTCCGCTTGTCAGCACAGAAAAAGTTGGCAAAACTGGCAATAGAAAGGGGGGGTACTAACTTAGCTTTCTCAATCTTCCTTTTCGCATCTTCAAGGTTTTCTCTTGTAATAACCAACATTGGTGCACAATTGTTGGCTGTATCTCAGCCCATGACTTCACTTCCATTCCTACTTGTTTTTTCATCTGCCTTTGTACTGGTTTAGGCAACCCTTGACATAAAATATGGTAAAATGGTGCCACTGTCTTTTCCCACGGCTCGTGAGTTTCAAGCTGCCATTTCTCCTGAATATCATGAATGTAAGCAATGGGATCTTCATCTTCCTCCATTTTGCGTGTCATAATTGCACCCATATCTGATGTGTCTGGATACTGTACCTTGCGAGCCCTCCAAACGTCTTCTGTACGCGCTGTATTTTGTGCAGTCACACTTGAATATCCTGCTCTTCTCCATAGGTCATCAGCCCTCTCTCCAAGAATGGCTGCCAAGAGGCCGTTTATGTCTCCTATGGCCAGCATATTTCCTCCTGTCATTTTCTCTAATTCGTATATACATCTCCCAACCCCTGAAGTCAAACTAGGTCGCTTGCATTTTCGTCGTACATGTCTCTTGTGACGTCACTAGCCTCTTTCTTTGGTCATTTTCATATTCCTGCAGGGAGTTGCACCTTTAGGTTGTCATCACTTCGGGGATACATTTGGTAGGGTTGTCTCAAAGGGTATCTTCTTGCAAACACATGTTGCAGTATTGGCACAACTGCTGGTGTCCATCCATCTGTGGCCATAGAATGTATTGCCGTCTTGCTCCCTCTTTTTCAAATAAGGGAAACTGTGTTAAACCCTGTCCCATTGTCGGATCCCACTATTCGTCTAGCCATGGCAGGGATAACCGTCCCTATCTGTCTTTTGGTCGTTAATGACCTTAACTTGCTTACATATGGTGGAGATTCTCCCTTCTCACTATGTGATCTTCCTGGGGAAGCTCAGGATATGCTATGGGATCTGGCGTTCTATATTTAGGCTGTTCCAGATCTGACCTTCCATTTGCGGACTTCCTTCAGGGGCGTACGCATTCCCTCCTTTAGCCCCAAGACTAACCTTTCCTCGCCTGACATGTCTAGGCCCCAACTATTATGACTGACATCCTCCTCACCTTTACCTAAGTTCAATCTGCTCATAGACAAAGCTCAACGTTCATCACTTAGCAAGTTTCTTTCCTCACTTTGCGATTGAAATACTGGGGATTGATCATTTTCCTTCGAGCTCCGTTCTCGCTATGTCGTCTTAATTGTTGATAGACCTTACTGATCCTTTCTCCAATGCTTTCCGCATCGAATCATTCTTCTTCTAGCGCTACTCTAGATACTGCGGGCATTACTCCCTTTATCGGAAGAATCGCTTCCACTCTGTCCCATCGTATTTCTCGGCTGTCTCATTTGTTCTTTACTAATGAGACTGGCATCAAACCTCCTTTTTTTGTTCTACTACTTAGATCTCCCTGTGCCCTCTTGTATCCTTCTAATTGTTTCTTCCTCTTGCCTTCATTCTCTACTCTCCTCCTTCCCTTCTTTCCGCTTCTTTGTCTCTGTAATCTTTTGTCCATTAGTCTGTGCTTCTTCCTCCTCTTTCTTTCCTTTCTATCCCTTTCTTCTATCGCCCTGTATATTGTCGTACTTTCTTTGTTGTGCCCGTTCTTCACTTTTCTCTTGCTCCCCTTGATATATCTGTTCTCATCGCTCCCTGCTTTTCCTTTTCTGCTCATCCTCTTTTAATCTCTTCTCTCATTCCTTATCCTTTCTTTCTTGTTCATCCTTGTCTTCTCTTTGCCTAACTTCCTCGATACTTTTGCCATCTATTTTGAGTAATATCTGTCCTCCCACCCATTTGTTTTGTACGAGTGCTACTTCGTGAGCCTTATCCTTTTCTCCTTTCCCTCTTAATTTACCTGTCTGTTGACAAATTCGACCGCTCACTTCTTTCTTCCTTATCTTGTATAAGTTTACAAAGATCTTGCTTTCTTTTATTCTCTTCCAGACTATCGTCACTACTGTAAGCGGGGGGTTCATATATTCGATTAATATACCCTGTCGCTGCTCTCAGTTCCATTAAAGGATACACTCCTATCTCCTCCGTAACAACATTTTTCACTTCAGGCAAGGCAAGGGGAGCTAGGGCTCAAAGCCTTCCTCCTTGTGCTGATTAAGCATCCACTGCTCAGGCGGCGGGTCTAAAATTGCCAGTCTTTTCTCAAGTTTCTTGCCGGTATACACACCGTGCAAATATTTAGTCATGTGTTGCAATACAGCTCTTGACACCTATCTCCCATGGTGCCACGGCATTAACTTTTTATCTGCTGTGCCCTTTACCAATTCTGGACTGTACTGGTTGAGCTTGGGCATATGTTTTGGCAATGTCTTGCATAGGTGCATAAGAGGAGTATCCCCCATAATGACAAGTCTCAATTGACTGTCGATACTTACCAGACCGTTAAACCTTTTACCTTGGCTTAAATCGCCACTTTTCAACATTTTTTAAAAACAACAATTATAAGCAAGCACCAGCAATCGCTGCTCAATCCTCTTATTTTAATGGCTTATCTATTCTTTTGATTGGAGCCAATTGTTTTACTACACTTTATCTTCACTCACTGTTATGTTTTCAATTTTTCACAATTTCTATTGCTCCTCAATATTTTACTCGACAGACAACATTTAGACTAGTCAGACATGTACAGTTTTTATAAAACGCCTTGATCACTTCCACCCTCGCCTCTACTTTTTTTTACCCTGTATAGGACTTAAGACATCACCTTACGCAGTCCTGACCACAGGTTTTTATATTTCACCCTACTCCCACTGGAGTTTGAAATATCTTCTTATAATTTCCTTGACTTAGGACTCTTAGGCAGCCTTTCTTACCTCTACAATTATTTCCTGTTATTCAAATTTATCACAATCCCGTCCCTTTATTTTGCCATTCCCCTTAGTCTACTCACAATTTGTTAATTGACTCGAGACCTTCGGTATCGACGACTCCTCCAATCCGACCACTTTGCCTTCCGTGGAAACCTGGCAGGGATTTCTTCAAAGGGGGACCTGCCCACTGTCTCGGTTCTTCTTGCAAGTTTATTTCTATTCAGCCGTTCTCCACAGGAAGCTCTGCGATCTTCCAGCTAATGGCAGAGGATGCCCGATCGTCCGAAAATCTAGAGCAGAACTAGTTTGGACCGCTACCACATGAGCTTTGTGCCCTTTAGGAAAATGCATGCAATGGATGGGTTCACACAGAATAACTTCAAGTCCAAATAACCGAACCAACTCAGGAAGATGGCAAAGTACTGTTTTATTAACAATTTATCTAAAACAGGGAGTTGCAACGAACATCAATGGGCGTAAGATCGATTTCTCTCGGCGATCTTTTCACAAAAACATTATATATCAAAAATATGTCAGAGGTGACGTCAAACTACGTGGCAAATAATGAAAAACCAACTGAAGGTCGGGATTAGTTTAAGGGGAGCATCTAAGTATATCTTCTATAGGAACTAGGAATGTTATTGGCTGCCCACTGTCAGGTGGACCATATATGCCTACCTCTAAAACATGTCATCTTCAGAAACATTAAATACACGATTTTTCATTTGTTTTCAAACTCCAACATCCATCGTTATATGGACCCCTACAATTGGTTGGCACACTTGTGCCATGTCTGGAACATTTGGTTCACTTAGCAGCACATAAGCACAGACCGAGGTGCAAGGAGATGGGGCATGACTATCTCCCCACCCACTAAAGCCCAGCATCTCTCATCACCCAGGCCTTCTGCCATGAAGATTGTCTTTGAACTTGGCCTTGCAAAAGTACCATTGTCTTTAGAATACATGGGAGTGCGGGCACTCAATA
Organism: Ambystoma mexicanum; assembly: GCF_040938575.1. Taxonomy (NCBI): domain Eukaryota; kingdom Metazoa; phylum Chordata; class Amphibia; order Caudata; family Ambystomatidae; genus Ambystoma; species Ambystoma mexicanum. Next base: position 1,036,470,264 of record NC_090926.1, on the reverse strand, counting down.
TCGTGTTCTGGGACTCAAAGTTCGGAATCTATTATCCTTGGCTCACGTGACAGGAAACCACAATTTGGTCCATTTTGCAGGTTTTAAATGAATTGAACGTAGCACATTTAGTGTTCTTTCTTTGCACCTTAACAAGGGATGATTCATCCTTTGCACGTTCGTTCCTTTCTAGAAAAGATAGCCGATGTTGGCTGCTTCAATCCTGATTCCAGTCCAGAAAGCCTTGCCATGCAGCTCCACGATTCAGCTTATTCTTGCTGCAACATAGTTTTCCCTTTGTTGCAGCAAAGGGCCCTGGCTTACTAAATTCATGATATCAATTTCCAGCTACTATACAATGGCGGCTTCACCTGCATTCTATTCACTACTTATAGCCAGCTTCTATGATGATTTAGTCTACTTGCGTTTCAGCATCTGTACAATTATTGAACAGTTGATTCTCTACAGCACTTTGTGTATGTGTAATCTTCTTTCTCATATTTAAAAGGTTCTCTTGATTCATTCTTTACTCATCATTAGTTTCTGTAGCATCCTTGCATCTTCTTCAGACAGTATCTTGGGACGTCGTACATGTCTCTTGTGACGTCACTAGCCTCTTTCTTTGGTCATTTTCATATTCCTGCAGGGAGTTGCACCTTTAGGTTGTCATCACTTCGGGGATACATTTGGTAGGGTTGTCTCAAAGGGTATCTTCTTGCAAACACATGTTGCAGTATTGGCACAACTGCTGGTGTCAAACAGAGCACAATCTCAGGACTCCAACATATGGGAGTACGGGGGTAGAGTTTCCGGCAGAGGCATGCAGCTGCTCCTCTCCAACGGTATTACCACCACATTTATTTCTGCACCGCCCAACTTAAAATGAGACCCAATGATTGGTAGACAGGGCTGCGTCTCTCAGGATGTTGTAAATGATCGTCCACCATAGTCATATTTAGCTGGGCATTGGGTTTTCAGATCTCAGCAAGTTTTTCAAATGAACCCTCACAATGTTTGTTATGCTTTGATGTGCATTGGGCGTCATGACACTGCATGCAGCAAATTTATTTTCATAATGTTTGTTAGACTTGTCTGGGCTTTGCCTTTTGTATGCCAGCATGTAACAAATAATACTTGGGCTGGTGTGGTGGTCAGTCAAAAGGCTGAATCAATAATACCGAACGACAAAAATCTCGAAAAAAAAAATATCGAATAATTTAATTATTTATTTATATGTGTTTTTGGGGGTCAGGTAAGTAAAAAAAAAAGGGTTAAAATAAAAAAAAAATAGAAAAAAGGGGGGTTGGGGGGAACCCCCCCATTTCGAAAAAAAAACGTCATAAAAAAAATTGATATTTTTGTTTTTGGCCTTTTTTTTTCGATATTTTTGTTTTCGAGATTTTTGCGTTCGGTATTATCACTATAAACCGGCTGGTGTATGGTACCTTGCAGCCCAGCTTTCGATTAGTAGGTCAAATATAGTTGTACTGGCTCTTTTTGAATGTGTTGGATACTGAACTTTGGTTCCCTACTTGCTCAAATGCAAGGCCATTTCTGGCAGTGTTCGCTGCTGGGCTATGTTCTTTCACAGGCATCACACAGGTTTAGGTTTTTCTTTCTCCCTGTCTTTCCTATGTTTGCATTAGGTGCTGGACTTCGGTTTGCCAACATCAAAAGGCTTCTACGCATCCATGATTACATTTGTACCGGGTACCAGGCTTAGTTCTCCAGTGTGAATCAAATGCATTAGATAGCCTTCTCATCCAGCTTCTCTGCGCCTTTTCCACTCTCAAGCACTGACTTGTGCCATTCTCTGTGGCATGTAGCTCCACTCTCTAAGTCTGCGTTTAATCCTCCTAGAGCCTCTTCCACATCTGTACCTGCTAATCTTTTCCCTTCTTCTGATCCTTTGATGTGTATTCTGTTCTCTGGTGATATTGACCTCGCGCCCCAAAGAAAGGAACATTTGTTAGGATTACTAAGATTCTTGTTCTGACCGTAGGCCTTTGCTATGAAGTAATTCTTCCAGTCTAACTCATCTGAGAGCATTGCTTACTGAAAGGTCCATTAAGGATAGAATGTAACATTTTCCTAATCCAGCATTAAAAATATAGAAAACTGTTGTGAGGGAGTGATATTAATTGTGACCGTCTACATCCTTTCTTTTATCCCATTTTTCAAGGCTCTTCCTTTTGTGAAGAGGAAGGGTTTTTCTAAAACAATCCTGTTCAAGAATATTTTATATTTGCACATCTGTTGATCACATTGAATATCCATTTTACCTCAGACACTGTTTTTCCCTGAAAGAATAAAATGACATGAAGTATGTTTTTTTTTAGTTAACTAAAAACGTTTTTGCAGGTGTTCAACCACCCCAAATCAAGAATGCATTCAATGGTGCGTCCCATCAACAAAGACCACAACTTTTAATAATCCCTTCTTCACCAGAACCATAATGTATTGGCGTTTGAAATTGATTTGATAATTACTTGAATGCATTTAAACAATATTTCTGCTTGTTGTACAACTGAACAAATCACTTCTTCAAAAATCAGTTCCTGATACAATGTTCAGACATCATTTAACTGACGGGTTAAATCTGAGTCCATTATGCTAAAGACTCCTCAACATCATTCTATGTAGTTTACGGGTAATCAATTTAAAATTGGAGCACACTCTGTGACTCTCTAAACTCATTTGCCCGACAGGATACCCAAATAGAACACATACCAAATTCTTCTTTGTTTCTCTGCACTAATTAAGTGTACCCGGAAATCAAATAAAAATTCCCAATATGCTTCTAAATATGAATTAATTGGCATGTTGGTGCTCTGAATAATATTTCTAGATAATTGCCCTAGCTAATGACCATGACACCCAGCTCATCTGTTGCCGCTAACCCCATCCTGGCTGGTGGGAGGGGAGGGTTCAACTCTGCTTTCTTTATCTGGTTGGCTAATGTTCAGTGCTCTGCTCACATATCCTGCATCCCTTGCTGTCTTTCCAATACGCCACAGGATTTTGTGTGTTGTCTGACCCTCTGTTTGCAATACCGATTTTTTTTATTTTATGTATTTTTTATTTTGTTTAATATACATTTAGATAACTAATTAATCTTTAAATGCAAGTCCCTGCATTGTTTTAAAAATACATTCTACCTCTGGACATCACTTTGCTCTAATGTTGGTTGAAGCCGGCGTTTTCTGTTGCAGCTTTGTGTTAATGATCTCATCTGTAACTTGCCTTGCACAATACAAAACATCCTCTGCATGTAATTGGGCGTTATCTACATCTAACTTGCTGAACAATGTTTATTCTTTCTAGATTGTTCTAATTGCTTCTTAAGCGTAGAGAAGGGAATGTTTTAAAAAGGATATTCCTGAATTCAAATGATATTGAATGTAAAATGACCATGGCCCTTTCACTTGTTCAATGTTAAGGTCTATAGCATGAATCCAATGTTGCATGTATCTTAGTAATGCATTCAATGGGCATTCTTTTTCTAAGCGCTAGCGTACAAGTATTCATGTTTACAGTGAATGCATAAAGCTCCAGGAAGCTGCATCTGGAGGCTATAGTGAAGTTATACTTGACTGCAGTGAATGCATAAGCTCAATACATCTCTGTCTAAGCGCTATGAAAAGTATATAACACTGCTGTTCAAACTTGGCCTTGCCAATCTGTTCATGTGAAAATGTATAGTAGGTGTCTCTTATATGCTGCATGTAATTCTAACCACCAAGGTATTCTGTATACCTCTTGCTGGTTAAATACAGAATGTAGGTGTTTGAAGGTGTATTTTAACTGCAAAGATAGACTAATTCATGTTACTGTGGCTAGCTGTCGTCTTGCTGGTGGATCTTGGGTTAGCAGCTTCACCTCCTAATGGCCAGCATGCTCTTTCCTTGTGGGGATGCTCTTGGTCTCTTCCTGGGTTTCATTTTGTGTCCTGTTGCTCCATAAGCCTGGTCATCTGACACTTGTCACAGAGAGACTTGTGACGCATGTTGCCCTGCAGTATGTGACCGACCACATGGAATATTTACTGGTATTTGCATTTCCTTTCAAAGTGAGTGTCTGGTGGCAAAGAAAGGTTTGGACCATGGTAAAGCTAACATGAAAAATGGGGGTCTTGCCAAAGGCCATGAGAGGGAGATTATGGGCCATCACTATTCTTTCTGCCCATTGTGGAAAACATAACCTCATTTTTAAAGAAAATATTGTGTTCCCATGTAATTGAAACATGAAAATTAATAAAATGGCTTGGATCTAATTAGCCATACTACTAACTCTTACGCTCTAGGTTCATCAGTGGGACTGGAGTAGAGGAGAGGGTGGAGCGAAACGTGGCTATTTTGTGGCAGATACATCGGGTCTGATTACCTTTTGAATCCTGCAAATGTTTTGGTGGACTGTGATTTGTTCATTGGAAGAGTATCTTTTCTATCTTAGCCTGGAAGTGGACTGTTATTGGAGCCCTAAAGGTGGGACTAGTACCTTTGGGTAGGTGACTTTTTTTTGTTTTTTCAGCTGTAAATAAGATTTTACTTTTTCTTTTTAAAAACCTGTCTGGTTGTCTTTTACTGTAACAAGTGACTGCATTTTCTGAAAATGGAGACAGCCTGGTGACCCTAAACACTGCCTGTCTTACAGTGTGTGCCTCTCACCACTAGCAAGAATGGCTATGACTGGGTGGGCAGTTGTGTGTCCTTCCGTGCCTCTTGGGAACCTCTTCCGGTCACTGTGGTAGAAGGTCTGCTGCCTAAAGCCAGGCACCAAGATACAGCAACCTGTCATGACCACAAGCAAGCCGAAAGGATAGTCGAGCGTTTTACTGGTCCGATAAATCAGTGGTTGGTTGGGTAATTGGCTGGTTGGTTTTATGAGGGGCTGTTTGCATAGGTAAGAGGCTGGTTTTGTGATTTTAATGGCTCCGACCGTGAAGGGCTGGTACTTGGACCATGAAGGCTGGTTGTTGGAGCATGAGGGGCTGGTTGTTAAAGCGAGAGGTTTGTTGTAACAACAAGAGTAGGTGGCTCACTGTATGAGTGAGAGCAAGGTTGACTGAATGGCTCTTTAAGCTTCTGAGTAAGAGAGTACCAGAATTATAAAGTGCCACCTCTTCCTCTTATTTGGAGCCAGAGAGTTGGGAATCATTATGTAACCCCCAAACCAGGGCACTCTATCTTTACATGCAATGTGCCTCAATGTCCTGAACGGGTTAGTTGCTATGACCCAATCGACCTCAATGATGCACGCCTCTTCCTTTGTGCCCAGGCTGATGCAGGGTGGCACTGGGGTATAACATTGTCTCGGGCACCAATGAAAAAGTGGCCCACCGTTGCGAATGTCAATTCATTCCTTTTGTGATAGACTGTGTGAGTACTACCCAAGAGGGAGGTTTTTGATCAGATGTGATGCAAATTGTTCAATTAATATTTATTTAATGACATTGGTCAAAACTACTAGCCACTGGTGACGTAACATCAAACTGGTCCACATGGGCCAAAAAAGTGGCTTACTTGGACCAAGAATTGGTCCCACACTTGTATTTTGCGTTTTTGGTTCGAGCATTGCCCCATTGCCCTACAGACCAGTCCGAACCTGGGTTGAGGGCATTGGCAGTGAGGGGCTGAGAATTGTGCCATGGCACATTATTACTGTGTTCTCCATAAGAAATCCCCTGCACATCCTTGATCTGATGTGCAAAGTTCTATTTCGCTTTCTGCTGCAAAGGGCTGTCGCCCTCTAACACACGTTCTCTTTCCTCCAGGTGAACCCATGATTCGCACCCAGCACCCCCCAGCACTCGCAGACACCGACCCTTCCTATGCACGGGTAACTGGCCCCTGCATGCAGCAGAGTGACAGCGGCTGGACGCCGAGGTGAGTGCTCCACGCGTTCACCAACCGCCCTCCACTTCAATTTTCTAGCGAGTTGTGTTTTTAATTTTAATCTTTATTCCAATGTTCGAGGAACATACAAAAAATGCAACATACAAACAAATCCGAGACCCTATTGCTGAATGGATAATTGTTATGCGTTGTGCGTTCCTTTCTCCAATAGAACATTGTAAATTGCCCGTCCTGTGAAGTATGGTGCTGGACCCTTCCAGAATGGGGGAGAGGATCTGGGATATGGGAGAGATGCACGGTACAAGCCCGCACACACAATACAGGAAAACGCAGTCCTCGTGGTCCCACGAGTAGATCCCTGTCGGCCATCCTTCCCAAACCCAGCAGGAGCATCTGGTAACTTGCAGTATTCATTTTCCGACGGTCCTCAAAAGCCTGTAAGGCGTTCCCGTGAGAGAAAACTAAGCTTTTCCCTTTATGGGTTACTGTCGGGCATGCTGGCTGCAGGCCCAGGGCCTGCACATCTCTGTCCATGAGCTCTTTTGAGAGGACACAGGAGCTCCTTGGTTTTATTGAAAACATTTTCAGAGAGGTAATTTATAACGAACTATAATATCGAAAAAAATCAACACATTTCCTATTTGTCCCCCCAAACCCCATTTCCCCTTTTTTTTTTTACTCCCACCCATTGTAACCCCTTACCCCACCCCTATATATATATATATATATATATATCATCTTTTTTTTATTCAATGTTTCTTTAGAAGTTATAGTTTCGTTATAAATGACCTCTCTGAAAACGTTTTCAATAAAATCACTGGACACCAGCTCCTCACCATATGTTGAGTGTTCGGACTGAGATGTTAAAGGTATTTGTACCGCACACCGTCACCAACGGAGTTGCTCCCAGGTGCTCTGGCGGATCTGTAACGAGAAGGTGGGATGGGTTAGTAAGTTGAAGAGGGAGCAGGATAGTGAGAATGGTGGTATTCTGTTGGCAGCTTCAACTCGGTATACACCGGGTGCTGAGCTTTGGTGCGAGTATCGGATTGATGACAGTCTGCTTGTGCTGTTGGTGCGGCTTATGTGGTGCGGTGCGGTGTGGTGAAGTGCCTGCGGCTTGTGCGAGAGATGGTTGTGTCCGTTTCTTTGAGTGAGATGAGTATGAGGAAAGTTTGAGATTTTTGCTTAGTGGGTTATATGACATTTAACATGCTAAGATTTACAGTTCTGTCTAAGTGTGGCACTAGCTAACCTTCATAATCCTATCCAGATGCGGCTCAGGCCAATGTTCACAATTCTATCCAGGTGTGGGACATGCTAACATTCACAATTCCATCTAAGTGTGGCATTTGCTAGCCTTTGTAATTCCATCGAAGTGTCCTACTTAAAAAGCCCACCCTTGACCACCTTCTTCATCCAACTATTGCCCAATCTCCAACACCTGAGTCATAGCCAAACTTTTAGGCCACTTGACATACACCCAGCTCTGCGTCTACACAGAATCCAAATCCCTACTCTAGTTTCAGACCTCTCCAAAGAACGGAAACTTCCCTTCTCTCCATCTGGAATGACATGAAAAGAACGACAGACTCAGAAGGCTGTGCTGCACTCATCCAGCTTGACCTCTCGGCTGCTTTTGACACCATCAACCACTCCATCCTCCTGGAAATACTCCACTATCTATGCATCAGGGATTCTGCCCTAAAATGGATCTCTTCCTTCCTCTCCAACCGCTCACAAATCATGCTTCTCCCTCCATTCGTCCCCGCCCTTGCCCTGTCTCCAAAAGGGTCCCACAGTCGGCCTCCCTGTCCCGCCCCTCGTCAATCTCTACCTTCGAACCCTCCCCGCACTCATCAGCTCTCAAAACCTAACCTACTACAACTACGCTGATGACTCGTATCATTTTCAAGATTCCCAAGAACACGGCCGCCTCCCATCCACACCTCGCCTCCTGCCTTGCTGCAATCCACCACTGGATATTCATGATCTGTGGTAAACACTCACACTTCCCGCAACCCACCACCTGGCCACCCTCTTTAGAACCCCCGCCCACAGCATCCAACTCTGTAAATAACCTGGAAATGCACCTTGGACTCAGATCTAACACTCATCACATCAACACTGTATCCCAAACTTGTCATTACCACCTCTGCATCCTCCGACAAATCTTTCCTTATCTCTCCTACCCTCAGAGTCTCTGCAATGTTGATGATCATCCTTTCCCGCTTAGACTAGGCCAATTCCCTCTCTCTGGGCGCTCCCGCCTATCGGCTCAGAAAGCTCCAGCGGAACCAAACCTCTGCAGCCAGACTCCCCCTTGACCTCTCATCCAGATAATGCATCACTCCTGCCCTTACAGTGCTCCGCTGGCTTCCTAGCAGCTGACGGGCGACATTCAAGGCCATGTGCATTACACACCGCAACCGTAACAGTACAGGCCCTGAATTCCTCCAACACAAGGTTACACAGTACCAACCCATCAGAAACCTTAGATCTGGCTCTGCCCGCCTCCCTGTGATTCCCCCTTTCAATTCCACCAGAGTTGGAGGATCCTCCCTCTCCATCTACGCTCGCACCCTTTGGAACTCGGTGCCACCCTGCCGCAGTGAGTACTTACTACCTTCCCTTCAAGAAGGCCCTCGGAACCTGGTAATTCCCTTCAGCAACGTGACTATTTTTCCCCATTGCACGCGTACCTTCTTGACACCTAGGCCTCGACACTTTCAGTGCTTCCCCAATATATTCTCCTATGCAAGGTAAAGTATACATTCGGAGCAGACTTGACGATCTGATAACAAGGCTACATCAAAAGCAAAGCTCCAACTGAGGCTCAAGTTATGTATTTACGCACCACTTCAGTGGACACCACCGCAGGCACGGCCAAACCCACACGCACGCATCTGCCTCCATACACCAGAATAAAACACAAAGAACCACATCTCTGCCATCAGAATGCAGCTATGTGCTATGACAAAAAAATCAGTCTAGCTGGACACATTACGAGTCTCTCGTACTAACACCCTCTCCTACCACCTCTGAGCACCCATCCACATGCCTGACCATCATGAGTTGCTTACTGGAGCTCAGCCATCCCACCCAAATCCCTATTTTGGCCAAATGCACAACCACATTCTAATCCTTGTGGCAACTTTCCCATACCCAGGACTTCGGTCCCCCCACACAAGCGCATTGAGGCCACACCTATGGGATAAAGGCGCTATAGAAATGACAAACTGCTACTACTTGAGTGTTGGGAGAAACCCACAGAGGGAGCACTTTTGGTGGTTATAAAATATGCTAATCAGTGTACATAAATCCTGTTCAATTTGTCTACGGGTTTGTCTGGCTTTCGTCCTGGGCTCGAGACTGAGGGAGTGCTTGTCGCCACAGTGGATGATCTTATGCACCTCCAGGACCAGGGCATTTTGGGAGCTCCCATTTTACTTGATCCCTCTCCCACCTTTGACACTGTCAACCACTCAGTCCTGTTGGAGCGCCTTGCGCAAGCATCACTGGCACTGTCTTGACCTGGTTCAGCTCATTTCTGTCCGACCGGGCTCAGTCACTTTCTTTCCGCCCCCTTTTCGGTCTGTCCCTGTTCCTCTCACTTGTGGTGTACCCTAAGCGTCTGCCATGTCACCCATTTTGTTTAATATCTGCATTCAGCCTCTGGCCAAACGTATCTCCTGCCACGGCTTCCTTTGTTATTCCTACGGCGATGACCCCCAAATCATTGTGCGCTTGCATCATTCATCAGAGGAGACGGCCTCTCGTTTTAGGGCCTGTCTGGCAGCCATGAGGGGTTGAATGATTGGAAATTGGCTCATGGCGAAGGACAGCAAAACTCGGGCGTTGGTGGTATGACTGCACTCTGGACCCCTCTGTTTTCGCCCCCATCTCGTGGACCTTTCCCTGCCCCGGTTGCAATGGTAAAAGACCTTGGTGTTCTGATCGGTGCCACCCTTTCCGCTGACAAGCCGATTGATGCGGGATGCCAACAGGGCCACTTTCAGCAGAATATTCTGAGTAAGGTTCTTCTCTTCAGACCCGTGCAGATTAGGGCTGCGGCGGTGGCTTCCCTGGTGCTGTCCGCCCTGGACTGTTGAAAAACACCTTGTATCTGGGGCAACCATCATATCTTATTCGGCGACTTAAGGTCATCGAGAATTCAGTGGCTATGGCGCCCACCTTTGCACTGCGTATATCTCATGTCACTGGCTCCCGGCCGACAAGCGGATTTCCTTTAAGTCCATCTGTCTGCTCCACTGGGCTTACTACGGCAAGGGAGCAGGGTATCTGCATCAGAAATGGGTTCATTATCCCCCTGCTAGAGTGCTGCGGTCCACTCACCTGTGCTTAGGCGTTGTCCCTCGGATTGGCGGCCAGGCTTCTTCTGTTGCTGCTGCTAGAATGTAGAATGCTCTTCCTTCTTTTCTTGTTATTGAGGACCATCTCTCCTTTAGGCGAGCCCTGAAAACCCACTTGTTTTGACACTTCCTGTTCCGTTTTGACTCCCAGTGCTGTCCCCAGCGCCAAGATGCCACTCTGCGAACGTTGCGCCTTATACATTCCAAATAAAATAAGACGTTAAGTGATTCTTCTATAATGTTGCGTCACTCGCTTGACGTGTTCATCGATGTGCAGTTTAATTTGGGGGTTCTTTAGCTTTCCCAAGCCTTGAAAGAGGTATGGGAACGGCCTCTTAATCAACGTGTCCTTTCCAGCCTTATGCTGTGTCGTGAGGCGACATTATGTTACATCGCCATCCTAAATCTAAGGTTGCCCGCGCATTTGATGGGCGTGCAGATTGAGTGAATGTCCATTTTATGTTGCATGTCGTCAAGAACAGTTCCAATCCTGGCAGAGGAGATTGTGATCTGTTTGGGTAAATGCATGCGTGATGTTCCTTTTCACTAATGATGTTAAAGGTGGCACTGGTATCCAGCAGGTACTTGAGTGAATGTCTGTCTATTTTCAACAGAGGGATTGAGCTATGAGCAGTGATGTTTAGCAAGAGCAAGTTTATTGAATAAACATAGAACACACAGACCCAGATCGCACAGCCTGAGTTGGTATTACTACAAAATATCACAGACCATCACAGCGACAAAATATCACAGACCATCACAGCAAAGCTGAAAAGTCAGATTTTTAACCGCCCCATTTTGCTGCATATATATGTGGGGTTAGGGGTTAAGTTAATAACAAATGGGGAGTGGGGGTTACAGGAGGTCTCCCCCCAGCAATATATATGCAGCGAAATTGGGTAAACGAACCAAGAAAATCCGCATTTTTGGCTTTGCAGTAATGGGGCCGTCCACCTGATATTAGCTGCCACCCCTGGTGACTAAATTTACCAAAACGGGCACATCAAAGGATGCCCAATTTGTGGCTGCACAAGGAATTGACCAACTGTAATTAAAGAGAATAAAAGTTCCAATTGTTATCAACAAAAAAAGTATATGCAAATTTAGTGTTTTAATTATTATTGGTGTGTTTATTAAGCACGGACATAACTTCAGGAAGCAAGAGTCCGCTTTACACTCAGGGGAAGAGCGCAGTGAGGGAAGCGGAGAAAAGGGGATCTAACGAGGCAGCAAAGGTGGGCAATTGGCAGCGAGGGATCTCCGAGCAACCAGGGCAGGAAACGGTGGCTGGCAGATCACCGACTCTCAGGTAGAGTGGGGAGTGGAGGGTGTGTGGTCGCCATTCCTTGAAATGGCAGGGTCTTGTGCTCTTTCCTGAACTCTAGAAGCAGTGCAGTGATGCTGACTGGAAGGAGCTTCCAAAGACTTGGGGCGTAGACAGAGGAGGCCGGCCTTCGGTCCAAGGCAGTATTGTACATAAGCATCTACATGTGGTGTAATGAAAGGTGTAGATTCCACTGCACCAACACTCCGGTTTCTGAACAATATGCCAGAACGGAGCTCTCAAATGTAGTCCTAAAAGTCCTGCCTACCATTGTGTGTTCCTGTACGTATTGTAAATGCAGGGCTACATGTGCCAGAATGCAATATAAAGTGGACCTAAAAGTCAGGACTGGTGGTTATCCCAGACTTCACTTGGCACAGCTTGAGATCTCTGCAAACTACCCCATACATGGCTGTAGTACTTTGTCAGGATTGCAACACAAACATGTCTGTGTGATAGTCTCCTCTTTCTGGTCATTCTGCATAGTACCAAAATGCGTGCATGTGTAAAACAATAAGATATGTATTTGTAAATCTGCAACTAAAGGTGTTAAATCCCCTCCAGCCGATGGCTTCCCAAAGCCAGCTTGGCTCAGCACTGGGAACATCGCAGGTATTACTGTGCTTTATTGGGTATTGTTTTAGCACAATGGTCTTTATGCAGAGGCTCCCTGTGCTTTTGTTGATGGACTTGTGGACTACAGGTGGGAAAGAGCATGAAAATGAATGGGGCTTCTGTGCATGCTTGCCCAGTGTATATTGATAATCGCACACCCTTGAGTCAGAGAAGGGAAATACTTAGCAACAAGCTTCTTTATCCTGGGCCCATGCCTCATTTCCATACATGGAAGGCACAGACATTGATTAAATGGTGTTTATTTGATCTAAAAGAGTAAACTGAGCTGTAGACGCATCCCTGGTGCAGAAGGGGCACTAGTGGTTTACATCTCTCCTGGTCTGTGCTCTGTGAGTTTGTGTCTGATCCTTTTAAATTGGGGAGATCTTAAAATATTTTGGGGCCCGGGCACAGAATGTTTTGGCGTCCCCTGAACCAAACCAGATTGTACAACTGCTGAAGCATGGACGAAGGAGAAAGATTGGAAGGGACACATACCACAGCATAGAAAGTGCACATCAAAGGTTCACTGAACATAGACTGGGACAAGGAGAGGCCATGGTTTCTTTAAGTGGTGTTGCCACGAGTGTGCCAAGAAACAAACTGTTGTGTGCAATATAACAGTGGTCACTATTATTCTATAAGAGGCAACACGGGCACATTTTAAAAATGTACTTATTTATGTACAGAGAGGAACAATGGAACAATGCTCTTTCAATCACAAAAGAACATACAATAGAGTAAACCAATAAGTGTGGGGTTTTGGGAAGAGCTACCTGGGGAACTAAACTCCGTACCTGGAGAACTGAACCACTTCTGGTGGCTGACAATTTTCAAATATTCTGGGTAGTCCATGTTAAGAAGCCATCCACTGTGAGATTGAATGAGGTGTCTAGTTTCACACACGTGGCACTTGACCGCATTGTTTCCCAACAGTTGTCAAACTGAAAGGTGCAATTATTTGTGAATGTTTGACTTCCATGAATTAAAAATAATGTCCTGCTTTGTAGAATGCACTTAGAAAGCACAGACATCACATTATAAACTAGCATGACAATATATATATATTTCTGAGGCTTGTGGAATCTGCTTAGATCACATGCTGTGCATAGGCCGACATCTAGTGGAAGCTGCGGAGTATTACAGTTTGTTTTTCGAAACTCGAAAATGGGCGTCGACACAGGCGTGCCAGTAATACTATCCCTAGTGTGACGTCCACTGTACCCAAGATCCCTCACGCGTCTAGGATCCTCCATACTGGTCGGAAGCATCTTGCGGAGTCCCCTGGCCTTAGCCATACTTTTGCTTATTATTAAAGTTTAAAATTATTTATTAACATCCTTCCCCACCCCAACGTCGACCCTCGACACTCGACGACGGCTGGAGAAGACATCGACCGTCGGCTGCTGCACGACGGATCTGGGCCTCGGAAGGCCGCTGGCCTCGGCCCGGGCCGAGTAGGCCGCTGGCCTCGGCCCTGCAAGTAGGGAGAGTGGGGGGTGGTACATACTCTATACTCTTGGTATATAGGTACACCTTATAGGTACACCTTATATATTTCCTACACTTACCAGCCCGCTGCCTCAAGGTGCGTATGGAGGGTACCCCTTTCCAATTCTGCCCCAAGTGCAACCGCAAATACCCTTGGGTCGACAGGCACGCCACGTGCAATCTCTGCTTGCCGAGGGACCACCCCGAAGCGAACTGCAGAGCGTGTAGTAGGTTTAAGCCTAAGACACTTAAGGACCGTTCGACAAAGCGTTGGGCCCACCACGCCAGGCAGGCGGCCATGGCAGCGGAGGGCGCCTTCAGCGATGGCAGCGACGCCGTACTTTCGGACGGCGAGGGCATTACGGCGTCGAAAGACTGCCGAGCGCAGGTCCCCGACCTCGGAAGGTTGTCCGGCAGGGCGGCTATGGGGAAGACCCCCGGCGACGCAAGCGCTACACACCCTACACACACTAAGCACACTAAGTCCAACCGAACCTCGACGACGTCGACTTCTCGGAAAGAGGCACAGATAGAACGGTCCGACTCGGTGTCCTCTGGCCGCTCTCGATCGAGATCGCCTCATGACGCAAGGCAATCATCCACTCTTGCCAAGAGTGCCTCGCTCCCTAGATTAACGGAAGTTCGATCGTCGGAAGACGAAGACGACCTACACCCCCAGGCCGCGCTCCAGGAGACCGAGGCCGCAGTTAACACCAGCGAGGCCCCACGCTCGAAACACACAGATACCTCCCCAGACCCTCGACGCCAGCCGTCGAAAGTCTCTGGGGCCTCCAAGGGGCAGGGAAAACATTTTTCCACGCATGGGGAGGGGGGGAAACAGCGGAAAGCACAGCCTTCCACTCCTGTAAGACCATCCTTCCACCCTAAGCAGACAGACAAACACAAATCTACTGGGACATCAACATCCAGCAAGGGTACCCTTGATAAGTCCTCTAAGTTGCCTACTAAAGTCATACCCTGTTCCAAAGAATGGTCCAGTGAAGACATAGACAGGGTCATGTCAAGGATGTCTTCCTTAGCTGATTTTTATGACAAAAACCCAGAACATTTCCTTTTGTATGACCCTCAAGGGGCCACACCCTCAGGCTCCTCTGATCCTATCCCCCTAAGTAAAAAGGCCCGGTTCGAAAGACCTGAACCCTTCGAGATGCAGCCTTACTCTACTCCATACTCTACTCCACACCAGGAGTTTGAAATTATGGAGGAACAAACCGGGACTGAATATTATGCGGATGATGAGGACCTGGAGGAGGTAGAAGATGAGCAGGAAATTTACAGAGTAGATTCCCCGGTAGAGAGCGAAGCCCCAGTTACCGACTCGCCAGTTGATAACCAGCCCCTCCTTAATGAAGTTCTCGCTCGCGCAGCAGAACATTTTCACATCGACACCCACGGTGTACAGGAGGAAAGGGACTTTGCAGAAGAGTTGGTGGGAGAGAGGAGGCCGGTCGCTCAGACCATCCCTATCCTTAAATCCATCCAACGTAGAATAGATCCATCCCTGGTGAATCCTAACCTCACCAGAGCCGTCAACCCCAGAGTCGAAAAACTTTTTCGGGCAGCCCAGTCTGACCCTCTTTATATAAGAGGACATCTTAAACCAGACTCCCTAGTGGTTACCAACACTCGGAAGAGGGCTGGGACACCCTTATCGTCGTCAGAAGCTCCTCCCGACAAGGAGAGCAAAAAACTGTACGGGTTTGGCAGGAAGGTAGCCTCAACGTCCGCCTACCAAGCAAGGATTGCAAACTCCACCACCCTGTTGGCAAGTTACAACTGCCATCAATGGGAAGAGGTCGCGGCGCTCATAGCCTCTGCTCCTGAACCGTTAAAGGGCCAGTTGGCTCAGATCTCGGCAGAAGGGAGAGCCGTGTCTGGTTGCATATTAAAAGCAACTTTCGACGCCGCGGACAACGCAGGAAGATTGATAGCAGAAGGTACTGTTATCAAGAGACATGCGTGGTTACGGCAGTCGGGGTTCAAAACAGAAACCCAGGCTTCATTAATAGACAAGCCGGTGGAACCCGATCTATTTTTGGGGAAAGCGGTCGAAGACGCACTTAAGAATGCCAAGGACGAATACGAGACTCTCAAATCCCTTGGCCAGCTTACCAACAAAACCCCTAACCAGAGGGGGAACAGTAATTTTCGTCGCCCACGCGGCCAAAATTCACAAAGAGGCAACTATGCCCAAGGACAGGGTACACAATGGAACAACAACCAGCAGTCTACCCAAAGTTACGGCAGGGGTAACAAGAGAGGTCGTGGAAGAGGCAGAGGCAGCCCCAACAAGGGAGGTGGCACGCCTCCACCAAAGCAGTGACGCTCAGTTCAGGGTCCCTTCTCACGCAACCCCAGTAGGGGGACGCATTTCCAACTTCACCCAGGCTTGGGAAGGGATCACCTCAGACAGATGGGTGCTGTCAACAGTGTCCACAGGATATTGTATAGAATTACTGCAG
Source organism: Ambystoma mexicanum (assembly GCF_040938575.1). Classification (NCBI taxonomy): domain Eukaryota; kingdom Metazoa; phylum Chordata; class Amphibia; order Caudata; family Ambystomatidae; genus Ambystoma; species Ambystoma mexicanum. The sequence continues at coordinate 1,036,454,144 of NC_090926.1, read as the reverse complement.
CGTCCCCGGAACCACCCTCCACGACAAAGAATACACTACTTAGAACATCAGAAGATCCTTCTCGAGGAGATCGCCATTCTGCTAGAAAAGGACGCGATAGAACTCGTCCCAGGACACCAGGTAAACAAGGGTATCTATTCAACCTACTTCCTTGTGCCAAAGAAAGATTTGACAATGCGCCCAGTATTGGATTTACGGCCTGCCAACAAGTATGTCAAGCCCCAAAAATTCCGTATGACACCGCTACAAGAGGTAATCCCCCTCCTAAAAAAGGGGATTACATGGCAACCTTGGATATGAAAGATGCTTATTTTCATATTTCCATGCTCCCAGCGCACAGAAAATACTTGTGCTTCAAGGTGGACAGTCGCCACTACCAATTCAAGGTACTGCCCTTCGGGATAGCTTCAGCACCAAGGGTATTCACCAAGGTACTGGCGGTGGCAGCTGCACACCTACGCAGGGAGGCAATCCCAGTGTACCCTTATCTGGACGACTGGCTCATAACGGGGGAAACCCCAGGAATTTGCAGGTCAAACATTCAGAGGACTATCGACCTCCTCCACGAATTAGGCTTCTCTATCAACGAGAAGAAGTCAAGTCTGGTGCCAAGCACCTCCAAACAGTTCCTAGGAGCAATCCTAGATACTCAGAAAGGGTTGACCTTCCCTTCGGAAGAGAAAATTCGGAATATACTACTGCAAATTCCACATTATCAGTCAGGTCAACAAATAACGGTACGCAAAGCAATGCGGTTACTGGGCATGATGGCGTCATGCATTTACCTGGTCCCCCACGCGCGTCTGCGCATGCGTCCCATGCAGGAATGGTTGGCGAAACAGTGGTCTCAGGCAAGTGGTCAGTGGGACGATCTAGTGGTCGTTTCGCCAACACTCGTACAGAGCTTACACTGGTGGACAAGAGAGAATCTTGCAAGGGGAAAACCCTTTTACGATCCAGAAGTACAGGCAGTGGTGACTACAGATGCATGCCTGACTGGGTGGGGAGCTCACCATCTCCACCACACAGCTCAGGGTCTCTGGTCTCACTCAGTAGCCAAGAACCACATCAATCTGCTAGAGCTTCTGGCAGTATTCCGAGCGCTTCGGGCGTTCGAGCCCCATCTGCTAAACTTGTCGGTGCAGATCCGGACGGACAGCACGACAGCCATGTTCTATCTGAACAAACAAGGAGGGACTCGTTCGCCAAATCTGTCCAAGCTTGCCCAGAAAATCTGGATATGGGCACTCAGACGGAACATCTTCCTGTCATCACAACATGTTCCAGGGGAGCTCAATTCCCTAGCGGATGCCCTAAGCAGAGACTCCCTCCCAGAAGAACACGAATGGGTCCTTCACAGAGATATCGTAGAAGATCTCTTCTCTCGGTGGGGTTTCCCCACTATAGACCTATTCGCCACAAGCGAAAACAAACAATGCCCAGGATTTGAATCCAGGTTCCCCCAGCCAGACTCCCAAGGGAACGCCCTGTGGATGAACTGGTCAGGGATGTTTGCGTACGTTTTTCCACCAACTCCTCTCATCAGGAAGGTGGTGTACAAGATGAACAAGGAATCGATGACGCTCATCCTAGTTGCTCCCATGTGGGCGAGACAACCATGGTTTCCACACCTACGCAGGATGGCGATGTGCGAGCCCATCAAACTCCCAGCCTGGTACAACCTACTGTCCCAGCAACAAGGTCAAACAGTGCACCAGGAACCCAACTCAATGAACCTGGCAGCATGGCTCCTGAGGTCATAGAGTTTGGCCATCTCAATTTACCACAGAGGTGTATGGACATCCTAAAAGAATCCAGGAAACCAAGCACAAGGCACTGTTACTTTGACAAGTGGAAGAGATTCGTTATTTGGTGCCAGAATAAACAAATCAACCCAGTTGATTGCACTCCTTCCAACGTTGTAACATACATGCTCCACCTGCTGGACGCAGGTTTGGTTTTTAACTCTCTGAAAGTACACCTGGCAGCCCTCTCGGCTTACACCACATCCCATAACAAAGTATCGTGGTGGAAAGTACCAGTAGTTAAAGCCTTCATGGAAGGAGTAAAGAGACTTCACCCTCCTATTTCGAACCCACCGCCAGGATGGGACCTCAATGTGGTGCTAGCTAAGCTCATGGGCCCCCCTTTCGAACCCATGCATAAAAGTAGTCTCAAACACCTGACTTATAAAACGGCCTTCTTAGTAGCCATTACCTCTATAAGAAGGGTCAGTGAAATTCAGGCTCTGTCAGTGCAGGATCCTTTCTTTACTATCCACAAAGACAAACTGGTTTTACGCACACACCCTAGGTTCTCACCTAAATTTATATCTAAGTTCCATGTAAACCAGTCCATCGAGCTTCCGGCTTTCTTCCAGAACCCGCAAAGCTCAGCTGAGGTGAAACTACACACCCTTGATGTGCGTAGGGCGGTCCTCTACTACGTAAATAAAACCAGACCGCTAAGGAAAACAGATCAACTGTTTGTCTCCGTAGCTACAGGCAGAGAAGGGGATCGCGTCTCTAAAGGCGCGATCTCGAAGTGGATTATCAACTGTATACAGCTGTGTTACTCTCTTTCTGAAAAAACTCTGCCTTTTACGCCAAGGGCCCATTCTACTAGAGGCATTGGGGCCACTCTGGCTTTCATTGCAAATGTTCCCCTCGACACCATTTGCAAAGCAGCTACTTGGAGCTCTATTCACACTTTTACTCAGCATTACTGCATTGACACTCATTCCAAGACAGATACACAAGTGGGACAAGCGGTTCTAAGACACCTGTTTGCTCATGACCCTTCTCACATCCCACCTCCTTCTTCTGGTACTGCTCGCTAATCTATGCACAGCATGTGATCTAAGCAGATTCCACAAGCCTCAGAAGGGATACATTACTCACCGAAATCGTATTTCTGATGCTTGTATCTGCTTAGATTCACATGCGACCCACCCTTCCTCCCCTCCGAGAGAAGGCGCATGATTGCTTGTAGTCTTACCTTCTGTCTATCTGCTTGGATTATCTGTACTCACGCTACTCCTCATGCTTCCTCATGTCAGAAAAAATACAATCTGAGGATCCTAGACGCGTGAGGGATCTTGGGTACAGTGGACGTCACACTAGGGATAGTATTACTGGCACGCCTGTGTCGACGCCCATTTTCGAGTTTCGAAAAACAAACTGTAATACTCCGCAGCTTCCACTAGATGTCGGCCTATGCACAGCATGTGAATCTAAGCAGATACAAGCATCAGAAATACGATTACGGTGAGTAATGTATCCCATATATATATATATATATTTTAAATTGTGCAAAAGCATGATTGCAGCTTTTATTTATTGTCCATCATATATGGAAACATAGTAGTATGAGACTACGGTGAGATATGAACCTAAGAGATTCCAACTGTGTTGTCTACTATATTCTAAATATTCCAACACGCCCATGTGTTACGTTTACCTGCGTGTAGCCAATGTTTGACACAGACTTGTAGATTGTTATTCATGCTGTAAAGACAAACCTTTGAAATGGTAGAAAAAGGCAATACATTTTTGTAAGCAGACCTTAAACTGAGCTCGCAAGAGCCTTGTAACATTTGGTTAACTCTCTACTGGATTTCCACTCAAATGGCCAGCATGAAAAGAGAGGGCAATGTCCTTCCGCCGACAGTACTATTAAATGAGCGAAGAGGATCTGTCCAGCAGCAACTTCCCTCTTTTGACTCGATTGTCTCTAATGGGACTCCTGAATCCCCACTTCCTACTAACACCATGCGAGCTTCATTGGGGTGGACACCCATAATTTACACGGCACTAACTCTAGATTCGCACCTGACTGATGCTCTGTTCATTATTGTAACGCGCCTTTTTTTCTGGTGCAGGCGGGTGTTGCTATCATTGAAGTTTATGTACTCAAGTTTATTTTCCCAAACAAAGTTGAACATGTGAGAAAGGTTGAGCTACGGTGAGCACAAACTGTGTGTACTACAATTAACCCAGAATACATTGGAATGATTCGATCAGTTCAGACCTGAGCTATTAACGGAAGGAAGATGGCAGGCTCTGTTCCTATCGCTTATTGTGTTATCTAGTGTTTAGAAATGTGCGCTGCCTGTTTCAGGCCACCAGGTGGCGGGCCTTGCTAGGGTTTGAAGCCTAATCATCAGCACGGTGATCTGCATTCTAGTTCGGTTTCCCCTCTCCACACTCATCCCCTCCCGGGCATTTAATCTGATGGGTTGGACGCAGAGGAATTGGCCTTAAATACCACCGCCTGGCTGCTACTGTGAATGAGGGCTGTACCAACATAATGACTTGATGTCTTATACATGTCATCAGCCAGAAACCAGAGGTTTAGGTAAGCAAGGGGGAACAGTGATACAGCCTCAATAAGAGACTGGGACCAAATTCGTGACTTTAATGTAAGTTCTAGTTACCTGAAAGGCAGATAGGACTGTGGTGATGAAGGGGATGGAAGGAACTATATATATATATCCCATACAAATCTGAAGCCACACAAATATACATGATTTGGCCTTTTCTTTGAAAGTGCGCTGGCTGTCACTTAGAGTCTCGGCGTGTTAGACTTGAGTGGTTCTTACTAGACTTTGGCTTATCCGTCTACCTGCTTTGTGCAATGCTGCCCTCCAGCGGCACTTAACGGAATACGTTTAAACGTGTTGAATAATAAATAACCAGCCGCTCTCTACAGACGCAAGACTCTAATGGGGTTTCTTTGCCTCTCTGGCGTTTGATTGGTGTACCGTGTGCAATAAAAGCACCGAATCGGAAACCTTGCGTGATCACTCTTGAGCTCAAATTACCAACCCAATTATAGAAAGTCTTCAAAAATACTATTAAATAGTTAATGTTTTTCAATCCATCAATCTTTACTAGTTATACTACACGGAGTTGAGGAGAACCATCTCCGGTTTCGGGAGCACCCAAGACCTTCCTCTTTGCTTCTGCCTTCGCCCCCCTCTCCACTGCTGATCTGTTTTCTCTCGGCACTGTGCAGCTGGCCACCCTCTGTCTTCCGGGCCAGGTACCTGCTCACCCTACCACTCTCCCTTGCCTTGTCACGCTCTGAAACACGTGTATGAGTGCGATAGAAATAAAGTAGCATGTCGTATATCATATCAAGTAAACAAATGAAAGCTGGCCAATGCACTTCCTCAGGGCCAAACTGAAAAAATTAAAAAAAAAGAAGAAACAACTATTTCAGACACACCTGTGTCACCATAATGAAGGTTTGAGTTAGCCTACTGTGGAGGAAAAGGACCAGTGACAAAGAATAATACAGGTGGGCGAAGTTAAAGTCCAATGCACAAAAACATATAGCAGCTTACCAAAAGAATAGTCTGCAGTTCAACCATAGAGGTGCAGCAACAAATACAAAGGTGGAAGTCAGGGAACTGCCAACGCTTCCCTACATACTAGAAATCTTGCAGAACCGGCGTGTACGTAGACGCGATGACGTCATTGTGTGCCCACTATTTATGTCATCTCGTGTAACCTGATGGCATCAATCGCTGTACAAAACGGCGGCAGTGTTGTAAAAATTGGGTAAGAAGAAATTAGTAAAAAGACAAACCAAGGAAAAATGAATCGGTGACACTAAAAAAATATGAGACCAAAAAACAGGAGAATTAGTGAAATAATTAATAAAAATAATTGGCAGGGGGGAGATATGGGGGGATAGCAATGCACAATGGTAGTAGTGGAATATAGAACCAGAGAGATGTATGCAAAAAATTAGGAGACAACCCCAAAGCAAGTCAAAATTTAATATGAAAGAATAGTACTTTAACTGTGTGAAATACACCCTGAAAACAAATAAAATAACACAACACAGTGCAAAAGGAGACAAGTAAACGAGAAGGTTAGATGCCATACAAAATTCAAAGAAGGCGCTATAGATTGCATTCTTTGTTCGTTCCACCAGGAGAAACAGAATCAAGTCTGTCTATCCAGTACACTTCAATTCAGTTACATGTCTTTATACCGAACTATTTTATAAAGAATGTAAACTAATCTAGAATATTTTATAATGAATAATTTTATAGAGATTGCATTTTTGTTTGTCCCCAATCCCCTGTTTCCCACCCCTAAATACCAACCCCAACTGTTTCCCAAAACTATGTAACCCTTTACCCCACCCCTAAATACATTATCTATAAAATGTTTCGTTATAAAATATTTGATCTATGTTCATTCTTTATAAAATATTCGATATAAAGACTGCATACCTTCAGTTCTATGTCCTGTTACCAACTTCATGTGGGCCCATGGAAATGACCTGCATAATCTGAAAACGCATCTGTGATAACTGGTGGCAATGTTCCTGAAAATGCCTTGTAAGCACAGAATTCAGGTTCTTTGTTGGTATGTTCTATCTATGTTAATTCCAGCAAAGTTTGGCAGGTCTCTTAGATTGTCCAACATAGTAAATTCTGCACAGAGGTTTTATGACATGCATGATATGTGCCCTATCGCATGTTGCAAAGTGCCTCCATTTGATAATGTTGCCTGTTCTAGGATGGTAGACTATATTGCCCTTGACATTATTGCAGTTCACAGAATTAAGGCAAGGATATGCACCCAACCTAGTCTTGTTGGCCTTGATCGGGTTGCCGGTTTTCTTGATTGCAGTAACCGGTTTCTCAAATTGTTGCTACGTTTATATGTACCCATGAGTGGAGCTGTACACGAATCTGTTATCCATGGTGATGATGTCCCAATGTTTTTGAATGATGGTATAAAAAAAAAAATTAAAGTTTTTTAAAATATTGCTTCTTCACAGCGCCATCTTCCAGCCAAAGACTTACCAGGTCAGGATAGGTGGCAGGTGGACTCGGGTAGAGCAAACCGCTGTAGTTTCTGCCAAGGGTGAATTTGGGTAGAGCAAACAGCTGTAGTTTATACCAAGGGTGACTTTGAAGTCTTTGATTGTATGTCTGTCAATCTGCCCATATCCAATATACACCTTAAAAGAGTGTCCTCTTGGGCTCCAGGGCATTACAGACACACCGCAGTCCTGCACTGCAGGGGATCCCCATTATTGAGCGGCTGCACAATGGGCTGTGTTCAACCCTTGTCTCTGGTTTGTCTGAATCTCAGGGGTCCCACACAATATTTTTCAGGCGGGCCAAAAGAGCTGAAACCCACGCGGATTTAGTGCGGACTGACAATAAATCCAGGTTGCATCTGTCACTTGCTATGGCAGGAGTGGCTTGTGCGGTTTTAAGGTGTGTCTCAGCTAGAGCTGAATGGACTTCCTGCAGTGTTCCTTGGAGCCATGATTTACAGCTCTATTGTCAGATAAGGGCTGCCCAATAGGCAGCAGGTAATGTAAATGGGTCCATCAAGCCACGTAATAGTATTTGTTTGCTTTATCCTTGATGCCAAATAAAAATGACATGCCACATTAAGAAAGTATTGACAGACTGACACTACTCTTTCAGTAATTGTGCTTCAAGGGTAAAGCAAACATTATAAGCATTATTATCCATCCCATGTAGGCCAGTCTAGCCAGGTAATAGCACTAATCACTCTTGTGTATGCACGGGTTATGTCACTTGTGTGCTTCTCCCTTGAAACAGAGTAAATAAAATGCCATGCCACAATAAGAAAGTATATTCAGCCACATAACGTTTATCATGTTTGCTTGACCCTTGATGCACAGGTACTGTGCGTCAAGGGTAAAGAAAACATGACAATAGTTATTACCTGGCTAGACTGGACTACATTGAGTGTAGGCAAATGACAACACTTTACTTGATTGCTTTACCCTTGATGCGTGAGGTAAAACAAAGATAAGTGTTATTACTGGCTGCACTGGCCAGCATTCAATGTAGGTCATCTAGCCAGGTTATAACTAATGTCATATTTGCTTTACCCTTTATTCACAGTAACTGTGGATCAAAGGAAAAACAAAGATAAGTATTATTACGACTGCTTAATAACTTGCTTATTATTTTTGCTTTACCCATGTTGCACGTGACTGTGCATTAAGGGTAAAGCAAAAAAGAATGCCATTCCCTAGCAGCCCCCACTCCTATGTTTAGATTTGGGGGCTGACACACAAACACGTTCACCCATGCATTCACACATGTGCAACTCCTTGCATCCAGGCATTCATAAAAACAAAGACTATCATATATACATGCATGCACTCCATGCGTACATACACATTACAAAAAAACACATTTGACTTGCCTGCATGCATCCTCCACACGCTCCCACACAACCACGGGCAGGACTGTATGCCCCCCCTCCTCACTGTGATGTAAACACGCTCCGGGCAGGAGAGCACTCCTCTCCTGCCAGGCAGCATGTCTAGGCTGCCAGCGCAATAATAGGTGACGGAGGGGACAGTCTCCCGACTCCTTGCCGAATGTGCACTGTTTGTTGTGGAGCCGAAAGGACCCTGCATCAAACTGATAACCAGTGATGTTACCGAAATGGCTGTACGGAAACCTGTTTTACCAAAAAAATATTACTGACTTTTTCAAATGTATTTTTAAAAAAATAGATTAGGGTGGGGGGGGATACAGGAGTAGTTGGGGTGGGGTTGGGTTACAACTAGAAAAAAACGGGGGCTTTGGGAGGAGGGAAACCCCAAAAATAAAATACCAAGATATTTTTTCAATAAATCAGCTCTGTAAAAGTTTACGGTAAAACTCATTTTGGTAACATCACATGGAACCATTTAATTGCATATAGCTTATAACAAACCTTTGCAATAACGTTTACACTTGTTATTTATTACAATACATACAATACAATCAGGAATCTATTTTAAAATCTTTGTCAAAAAGTTAAAAATTGCAATATTCAACAAAATGTCATTGCTATTTAAATGTTTCGTCCAGAACTCCTGTCTTTAAAAAGCATTCATCATAAACCTACCCAAAAAATCATAGAGTAGTTCAGACAGTACTTCACAAACTATCACAAATCTCTACTTCATTGTCACAAAATCTACAAGTACGGTAATTCCTCAAAATCTTTTCCCTAGCACCCATCCGGTAGAGCGCTCGCTTTGGCATCTGGGCAGAGCCTGCCGACGCAGGTTCGACTCCCGGTAGGGCCAAACTCAGCCTTTCATCCTTCCGAGGTCGATAAATGAGCACCACACACCGTGGGCACTAATAAAACGCATTAAAAAATGCATAGTTGGGACCCTGGCTGAGAGGCAGGCATCACAGTCCCCTATGCAAATAAAGCACTGTGGGGACTGTGCTGCCTGCCACTCTGGCACGGTGGTGGCCTGCCACACAGACGAGCAGGTAGTGGTCCCCCGCCCATAGTGCTCACTGGATCCAATTTTGCCCGAACCAGCTCAGCTTCTCATTGTTCTAAGGTCAAAGATTGTTGGTATTTAATTTAGTTCAATGTCATTTTCAGCCTTATACAATTCCTTTTTTTAATGTGATATATATGAGAGAGAGACACTGACTGACTTTAGGCCTGGTAATATTTCATCGTGCCCCTCGTGACTTCGGAGGGCCATAAAGAATGTCGGTCCGTATGTGGCGCCCCCTGCTGTACGGCCATGATATTGACACTCCGCTGCTTGGAACCACGTCGTGAAGGCTGTTTGTGAGCCCAGTTCTATTGCCACAGTATATCCCTGGGATGAGAGCAAGTCGCTAGATGCACCGGGTAGAAAGGCACCCCCATCACCCCCTGTGCTTCTACTTTGGGCTTATGCCAAGGGACGATTGAATGTATCAATAGCTAGACAACTTCCATTTAGCTGGCATTCTCGGATGTTACAGGGATCATTCCAAGGACCCAATTGCCTTAAGATGCTGCCTCCGCACAGCATTGTGTGACCCAGACCCAAGAGCATATTGTAGACCTAACGTTATTTCCACCTCAGCAGGGTGATCCCTCACAGACCGTAACATGGCAGTACTGGCAGGCTTGCAACAACATCTAGGATTTCTAAGGGACCCTGTGTAGGCCTAGATCGACACAGCCTCCATGGGCAGTATAATGTGCCGCTGGGCTATCCAGTCTCGGCGCCACCATCAGGGTTCAGAAAGCCGAGTGGTCCTGTGTGTTTAGAGTGGCATGACATTACCTCTGCTATGGTTAAAGCATTAAAGCGCTGTACATGTCATTGAGGGCAACATTTGCGATTAAGAGGGGGGGGTTAGAATGTGCGGCACGAGGTGTTAAGGGCACAGGGGTCGGATGGGGTGTGGAAATGCAACGGGCCTGGGTGGCACCTAGGTATGGACTGAAGAGTAATTCCTTACGGGGTGGGGTGCTAATCTGAAGCAGCTGCCAAGATGGCTGCACGTCTTGGAGAAAGCGAAGGACCACAAAAGAGCAGAGAATCCCATCTGCTCCACTTTAAGGTACATAGGCTTCCTTTATAACTGAGGTGGAGTGAGCTTGAGAAGGGCCGCAGCGTCATCGGTCACGCGGCAGCACACATAGATGGTCTACGGAGCGCGCTCTGGGTACCCTCAGACTGCTGCAAGGCCCCTAATTGGATGCAAGGGGACCACATGAGCCTGGTGGATATGGAGAACAGAAACCATACCAACTAAGAAAGTGTGCTGGTCACTCCCCAGGACAGATGAGCCAGGGGAGGCCTGTTATAAATGAAGTACCATATCATATATCAGAACACTTTTCTTCCTCTCCCCCTCCCAACTACTGCCTGGAAGTGAAGGCTCCGGCAAAGCAACACTTGTGGCCTGAGGCCTAGCCCTTGTAAGGACATTAAGAGAAATCTTCCTTGCCCGCCCCTCCCCCTCTAAACTGTCTCTGGGACTGATGATGGAGCTGGCCTCTCTTGTACATGGAAATGGGTAGTGCAAGGAGGACCGCACAAATGAGGCCAAGCACAGAAAGCCCAGCAAAGTGGGTTCCATGCTGGAAAAGTGAGCTACTGGCATGGACACCACAGTATGACTGACCGGGTGCAGGGTGTCTTTCACCCCATCAAAAGTCCTTTGTAAACCTGTTTATTTTCTTCTCTTGTATTTGGAGCAGAATATTTCGCAGGTTGTACAGAATCCTTTGCATAAGGCACCCTTTTACTTGCATTGACGTTCCCCCTAATAAAGTGAGATTCAATCTCTTCCACTCTGCCTTCTCGAGGTCGCAATTGGAATTCTTCTCCGGTCCCTCCCCAATCTGATCCCCACATATCTAATCCCATCCGGGCCAACCTCCCACCACAAATCTCCAAGAGTGCCCAAGAATGGTTAAGGGGAACACCTTTTGTCTTGCTCCAATTTATTTCTATGTTCAGGTGCACTGCCTGATTGCAACATCATATCCGTTAATAGCTCGGCAGAGTCGCCTGAATATTTTGGGAACACCATCATGCCGCCAGCGCCCTGAAACACCTTAGCCATCAACGCTGGGAATACTCTGTTCCTGATCCTTCTGGCATATCCAGACCGCCAACGCACCAAGATCAACATTGAAGGAGAAACATTGGTTCCTTTTTTCACTAGGATATACAGAATGTAAGATTTACCTTTTGTCAAATTCTTTGCTGAAGGCCTATTTATAATGTTCTCAAAAGCTTCAGACATTTTTCATTGAATCCGGGTGTGCTCTACATTGGTTAAATTCTCACTGTCAAAGACTTTCTTAGCATCAAAAGAAGCTGTGGCTACAGGATGCAGTGAAACTTGGTATGTGCACAGAATGTCAACAGGTTGCCTCACAGTGCCCAAAGCACAGCTCCCCTCCCGAGATCTTGCCGAAGAGCAGGGAGTCATTTCCCCAATGGAGTCTTCCAGGCTGACAGCAGGCTGATGTTGGGCCTAATTTTCAGGTCTACATTGCGCAATGTCTGGGAAAGTGGCCTTCAGGAAGCAAAGTGTTGAGGGGCTCACGCTTTGCGTCCCTCGAGGATCCACTTTCTATACCTTCATTGGAGACTTCAGAAACCCATCCAGACCTGAGGATTTTCCTAACATCGCCCGTTCTCATGCCATAATCGCTGCAACCAACTTGCTGTCTTTCTCCTCGTCGAAATGACGCAGCAAGCTCATGTGCACTGTTGGTGGATGGCATCTACTGGCGCGTTTACTCTATTCCTCTTGGGTCCCTATGTTAATCTTTAGTTTTTACATATATATTTTGATGTTTTCTCTTTGTACCTGGTCTATGTCCCACTTTTCTCACACCCTTGTAAACTGGCTCACCGCCTGTTCTCATTTTTGTACTGTTGTAGATGCACCCTTCTGGGGAATGGCTCTGCCATCTTTAAATGTGTATTTGTGGGTCATTTCTGATTGAAATTGACATTCCTGCTCGTCAAATGCAAATACCAAAGGACAAGCCGATGTAGGGTTTCTAAAACATGTGATCCACTTGCTCCTCAGGGGAGTTTACCTTCGCAGTTTGCCAATCGAGCATTGTTTCAGCATGTGCATCCAGGTGGTGTGACTTGGCCCTCTAATGGTAATGTAGCCCAACTCCTCCTGCAGAGCAACTAAACACCAGAAGCCAAGGCTCTCCTGTAGACAGCTGCCGATCTGCTCGAGCTGCTGTCCAAGTCAGGAAGTTCTCAACTCCGCCTCTTCTGGCCTAGGGTCCATGTTGGGCATCCAGTATATGGTGGAGGGGCGGTGGGGTGGGGGGGAGGGGTGAGGGTGTCGTCGGGGGAGTATGCGTCAACTGCCCCGCTAGAAAAGTTCCAAAAAAAGCAGAACCGACCCCAAACCCTCATGTCGGAACAGGGCTCCCTGAGATAGAAAAATAATGAAATTCCCAAAAAGTGTTCACACATTCACCTGATTGGTTCTCAGCGCTGGTGGGATGGTCCGGCTTTTACATGTGAACTCGCTGCAGCCTGTACGCCTCGTCAAGTGACATCATTTTCGCTGCATCTCAGCCTCCCTATTCAAGTCTTGGAGCAACCCGTTGCCACACTGTAATGTGTGAAAGGGAGGCTTGGGGAGGTTGGTGGTGTGGGGGAAGGGCAAATGGGCAATAAAGGACTCCTGATGACGTGTGTAGATTTGTCTAAATAGCCAATTAGAATATTTGCCATACAGCTGCTTTTCGAGCCCCGCATCATCACCTGGCATTCAGCATCTCTACTGTCCATTTTTCAGCATATTGGCTGAAGGACGTGACATTTTGTTTCCTGGAGTGACCATCTTAGTCTTGCAAGATTAGCCATGCTTGCTAGATACTCTAAGCAGTCACATACTTGGATCTGTTGCAACTCTGCAAGTATGCATCTCTCCCTGAACCCTTCTCTTGGTGTGCCTCACTCTGATGTCCATCTCTGGAAGACTGTCACTGATTGTGATGTTTCTCTTGCAGCCCCTTCCGTCGTTTAGTGAAGCAGTCTATGCCTCCAGCAGACTTCTTTCTGCTCACTCTCTTGCGCGCTCTCTCTCTCTCTCTTCCCCCTCTTCCCCTCCCACCCCCCTCTCGCACAGTAGGCTAGTCTAACTGCACACCGTGCTACACAGTCTGCAGATAAACAGAATGGAGCGAGGAAGCCCATTAGGCTTGTTAAGATCTGCTCTCTCTCACATGCTGGTTTTCAGGCATTGTTTTGGTCTCTGAACTATCTTTTCCTCTGTCAGTTATCACTGTCTTGCTTTTATGACGGTTTCCTGGCTCCTGATGTCTTGAAGAGAGACTTTCTCGGAGGCATCTCTGGGCGTCGGCCTCTAATGTGTATAATTGCTTCCTCCTTCTGGTGTTGTATTATTGACTGTATTCGTTGATGTCTCTCACACTGCACTCTCTCTCCCACTCCCTCTCACTCCTTGGGTGTCTCTCTGATTTGTTTCTGCTCATTCCTTTTGTAGGTGCTACGAGGTGAAGCTGCAGGACTGCCACCTTCAGGACCTCTTCATCCACGTATCCCGACCCCCATCTAACCCAGACAAGGAGATCATCTTCACCTGTCGCCTGGGGGAGATCAGGGTAAGAGCACCTCTCCTATTCGCCGAGTTAAGATAATTACGCCATACGGGCCAGGACACTGATACTGGCATCAAAGGTCATCTAGCCAGTGACCCTTTCCTCCCCTGGTGTTTCCTCTGTCACAACATCCTATTCCCATAATAGGGTTACCCTAAGGACATCTTCTCTCCATGACTGTCTGTAATCCCAGTCCTTTCTTCTCCAACATCCTAGCTCCAAATTATTATCCCAAAGCAGTGTTCTTCCTATGTCCCCACATGCACACCGTAGATCTTCCCCTTCATTCTGTGACCTAATACAATTTCTTCACCACCACCTTAAGGTGTCCCTCTGCACCCCTTTCTCTCTGCAATGCTCAACCTGCTCTTTTCTTGCCTGTGAGCAGAAGTTATACAAATATACAAGAAAAATACACAAGTAGAAAAAGCCAATTGGTGTCAATTGTACAAATGACCGGGGTCCTTGTAGTCTTGAGGAGTCTAGACTGGTGGAAGGGTGGGTGGGAGCGTTTTGCAGGTTGAGTAGTTGAAGTACCTTCCTACGTTGGCTCTCCAGCCCAATAATTAGGCAAGGAGAGATCAAAGAAGGCAGAGCCGCTAAGAAGCCACAGGGGAAAAACAGCTGTTGGTAATCTGAGAAAAACCTACTGTCAGAACAGGAAGGCAGAGTAACAAGGGACAGCAATGCTATTTTCTGACTAGCTTAATTGAGATGCAGGGAGCCATTGTGGATGTGGCTTTTGAAGTTCAGAGTTCCAGAGATGAACCGGAAGGAGGAGGATCCAGGAAGTGGGGCAAAAGGATAATATGTTGCGGCTGCCACTTTCAGTGGGCAAGGAAAGGGCCTTAGGAAGTCTTGGCTGATGGTTGTGGCGATTGCTGGGATCCGGAAAGCTAAGATAACCCGCTACTTGCTATCAATGGAGAGATGCAGAGTGCAGCCCAGGTTTGGAGCTAGTCTCTACCCTAGAACGCGAGCCAAGAGCTCTCAGCCTGTGGCAATCACTCCCACTCTTGTTCAGGAGAAGTGACGGAGGAAACGGACTACGCGACCGGGTAGCGGCCCGAATCATGCTGAGCTTCAGGAGATGTGTGCCGCATCCCACCCAGAAATAACAATCTTAAAGTTTAGGAGTGGAGAGCATATTAGTTTTGAGGGACGAGGAAACCGAGGCAACAGTGAGAGCAGAAGGAAGAGAATAAGAGAACTACGGGGTTTAGGAGCAAGGAGGGGAAACTGTTCACACAGCTGCGGGGGAACGGCGAGTGAGAAAAGCGGAGATTAACAGAGGGATCTAGGAGGCAAATGCACCAATGTGATAGAAGAGAGGTGAGGGAGCTTACGTCACGGATAGATTTGAAAGCAATACAGAAGTTGCGAAACTAAAGACCTACAGAAAAAAAGCCCAAAAGTGTCCAAGGAAGGTGGAAGACAGGGCGTAGGCCAGATGGGAGAGGACGAGTGAGGAACAAAGATCAACCTGAAAAAAGATTGAAGATTGGAATCCAAGTAGCCACGAAAATGAGAAGAGGACGAATCTGGTAGATATTGTAAAGTTGATAATGGCAGGAATAAACAAGAGGCTCCAGATTTGGGAGGGAGGGATCAGATATGACACTTAGATTATGAGCATGATAAGATATAGCGTTTATAACACGCCTACACACAAGTGTTTCAAAGCAAGCATGGGATATGTAAGAAAGAAAGCCAGGAGGAAAATAAACTGGAGGAAGGGGGAACATCACTGTGTTTACTCCAATGCCATTTGTACCCCATGCACCATTCTGTGTCCCTTCATGTCTGACCCCAGCATCCTGCCCTCTCCCCTATACCCTTGCTCCAAACCCTTTTTAATTCCCCCTTTTCTGCACCCTCCTATCCCCCCAATATTCAGTTACCCTAAGCAGTTTTCTCCTCCTGAAGCCCACTAAGGGGGCATATGACTGATCCTCTTTCTTCTCGCTCCTGCAGGTGGTTGACGCTGCTGGCCTGTCGGCACCCCAGTCTCGTGTACAGGATTTGAGGGCCACGCATGTTTTGTGGCGGAGAGACAGTCCGGAAGCTTCCCAGCTCTACCTAAGCCTGACCTTGCACTGGTCCTACCCGCTGCAGCAGGCTCGCCAGTTTCGAATCTTTTGTCGAGGTGTGACATGCCATCGGGCAGTTGCGCTCCCCAGTGTTGAGCAACCCCATCTGATCGGCCTAGCGCATGCTGCTGCCTATCGTGTGGTGAACTTGGCGGTGCCCGAGGCAGGCCCCGGCCGCCGCCTGGAGTTTTCGGTGCAGCCAGTGACTAGGGATGGCTTCATGACAATGCCGGCACAGTGGGGGCGCATCGTTCTGGAATATTCAGACCGAACACACACCTTAGTCTGAGGCGTTGAATGCTACAGTGAATAAACAGCACATCTTGTTATCTTGGTCTCATGATTTACTGCAGGCAAAAAACAGTTTTCCCTCAATCCAGGGGGGCATGCTAGTTGGTGCTGCAAGAGTCCCCGGAAGTTGGGAGTGGAATGGGGGTGCTGTTTCTGAATCCCACTACACCCACACACTTCATAAAACTCACTCCACAATTTGGCATGATTTGAACAACATCGGTGTGATTCTGCAACTGGTTGTAGAAATACCTTAGTGGGCTGGACACCGCAGGCATTTTCTTTTGTGCTGATGTTTATAGAAGGAACAGGGTCCTTGCTCTCCCTTGGATCATCCCACCTAGTCCTCAAAGTTCTGCTTTTCAATATTAAAGCACAAGGACCACTATGAAAATCAAGTTTTGCCCACTGCTGTGGTCCTGGGACCGGATGCAAGGATCAGTGGTATCATCTCGTTGGTCTGGCCCACAGCTGTGGTGCAGGTGCTATCTCCATATCTGTGAGCGTGACCCCTTGGAATCGTTGCGCTGAAGCCACTGCAGAAGCGCAGTCATCGAGCGGCTGGAGGGTCCAGCTTTCAACACTTGGCACCAAAAAACTGGAATGCACTGCCCACTACACTAAGAAAGAAAAGATCCTACACTACCTTCAGCAAAATGTAGAAAACTATACTGTTCTGTTAGATCTAACCAATATGTATAAATACGTTGTTCATCTGTAACCTAAGCAACAGCATAATATACATATGTTACCACTGTATATTCTACTGTACCTTTCCATATACTGTCACCCGTCTGACTGTCTCCAAGTGAAGGATTCTGTAAATCGCCACGATGCCCTACGGCCGTTGTGCGCTTTATAAATGCAAATAAATAAATACATTAAAAAAATAGAGTCCTGGCTCAAAAGCACACAGGGCTTTGTGGGCTGAGCTCCGCACAGCTCCTGGTGGGCTGAGGGATTAATGTGGGGGGCTCTCCCTATCGCACCCTTCGCACGACTTTCCATGGAAGGGCCAACGTGTAGGATCACCTTTTAGAGCCGCTTTGGGAAGATTCCTGTGCATTG
The DNA here is from genome assembly GCF_040938575.1 of Ambystoma mexicanum. Lineage (NCBI taxonomy): Eukaryota > Metazoa > Chordata > Amphibia > Caudata > Ambystomatidae > Ambystoma > Ambystoma mexicanum. Next base: position 1,036,436,773 of record NC_090926.1, on the reverse strand, counting down.
AATGTGCTGCTGACCTGTGCTCGCAGAAGGTGCCCCACAGGAGAGGCAGCTCCCTCTTCCCATGTATTGCTCTTTGTGCAGAGCACTTCTGCAAACTAAATGCGCCTCTCATTATCTATGAATAAACAGACGATATCCTCTGCTCTGTTACATTGTTTTAGATACTATTAAAAGGCCACACAATCTTTTGATACAATTTTTTATTCTTCTCCGAAAAGTTAAATTCATTCATTTATGCTTTTTATATTTTGTTTAGTCATTGGGTGGCATTCCTGACACTCTATAAAGCACCATCAGAGCAATTTCATTGTTTGTATTATTCATTTTTACAACCACGTGCCCTGAATAAGTATATAGATCCTGCAATTGCAACAGCAATTCACCATGATTCCTGGCGTAGCAGGAGTGGCATCTCGCTCCTGCTCACTTCACAGGAAGTGACCCCGATGATATCACATTAAGTGACGTTGCATAACCTCTACCCCTGATACCATCACTGGAAGGGTATCCGGTAATATTACACCTACACAAGGGGCCGCCATGCATATAGTTGCCGGGAAAAGGCTGTGCTGACATTATGTATGGTGACCACTTGTAAGGGGAGCAGGGAAAACATTTTTTAAAAACGGTTTGAGGTGTTGTCTCTCTCAGGTTCACAGTGATTCAATAATTGTACAGATGCTGAAACGCAAGTAGACTAAGTCATCATAGAAGCTGGCTATATGTAGTCAATAGAATGCAGGCAAAGCCACCATTGTATAAAAGCTGGACATCGGTATGACAAATTTAGTAAACCAGGACCCATGACGAGAGAAGAGAAAAACTATGTTGCAGCAAGAATAAGCTGAATCATGGAGCTGCATGGCGAGCCTGTCTGGTCTGACATCAAGATTGAAGCAGACAAGGTCAGCTATCTATTATGGAAAGGAGCGAACGTACAAAGATGAATCGTCCCTTGTTAAGGTGGAAAGAAATAATGCCAAGCATGCCAAGTTTCATTCATTTAAGACATTTAAAAGCTGCAAAATAGACAATCGTGGTCTCCTGTCACGTGAGCCAAGGATGAAAATGGAGTTTGAACTCGGGAGTGCTAGAACAACGATGGAGAGTGCCCGTGTATTCTCAGAGACAAGGATGCGTTGCAAGGCCAAGTTCAAAGACTATCTACACTGCAAAAGGCATGGGTGGTTAGAGATGTTGGGCTAATTGGGTCGGGAGGTAAAGTCAGGCCCACCTCCTTGAACCTGGGTCTGGGCTTACGTGCTGCTAAGTGAACCAAATGTTCCAGACATGGTACAAGCATGCCAACCAATTGTAGAGGTCCATATAACAAATATAGTTTGAGAAAACAATAAGAAACCGCATACTAACAGGGTAATTCATAGAAATACGCACAAAAGTGGCGCACGCGGCTGGCGCACAGTGTCCCCATGCGATACACTGCGCCAGCCTCGTGCGATAAAATCCTTTTCATCGCACAGCGTATTCATGGATTTTAGCCTCCAAAACCAACCGTGGCGCAGAGTGGCGCAGCGACCCTGCAGCAGTGCCAGTTACGCCCCCAAGAACGCCGTCGTGCAAGGAAAAGCCTTCAAAATTCCCAAATCATCGCAAAGGGCTGCGCTAACCCTGGACCAGTTCACAGGGCTGCCAAACAGCAAACGCCAAGCGGGGAACGTGCATTTCAGTGGTTCTCGGGAAGTTTCACACGCGATTGTCCTGGGTACGTGTACATCAGAGGTGCGCGGGAAGTAACGCACGCGATTCCATCAGGTCACGTGTATTCCAGGGGTGCGTGGGAAGTATCGCATGCAAAAACAGCAGGGTACGTGCATTTTAGGGGTTGCTTGGGAAGTATCACCCGCGATTCCATCAGGGTATGTGTATTCCAGGGGTGCGCGGGAAGTATCACACGCAAAAGCAGCAGGGTACGTGTATTCCAGGGGTGCGCGGGAAGTATCACACGCAAAAGCAGCAGGGTACGTGTATTTTAGGGGTGCGCGGGAAGTTTCACACGCCATTCCATCAGAGTATGTGTATTCCAGGGGTGCGCGGGAAGCATCACACGCAAAAGCAGCAGGGTACATGTATTTCAGGGGTGCGCGGGACGTATCACACACAATTCCATCAGGGTACATGTATTCCAGGGGTGCGCAGGGAGCACTACACGTGAATTGCCCGTGTGGGTCCTCCCAGGTGTTCTCTCTACACCCTCCACGGCCCCTGCAGGCGGCCCACACCACAGGGGACTACCCTGCACATGTCCCGCAGGCAGCCCATCCACCATGCCCATGCCCCCCAGCCAACCCACATGTCACCTTGCACTACTGCGCACCAACGCATGTCCCCCTGCACCCCCACCCCCCAGCATCCAGGGGCACCCTCCACCAGGCCCCCACTCATGTCCAACTCATGTCTCCCGGCACCCCCACCCCCCAGCAGTGCAGGGCACCCTCCACCAGGCCCCCATTCATGTCCCCCTGCACCCCCACCCCCCAGCAGCCAGGGGCACCCTCCACCAGGCCCCACTCATGTCCCCCTGCGCCCCCACGCCCCAGCATCCAGGGGCACCCTCCACCAGGCCCCCACTCATGTCCCCCTGCACCCCCACCCCCCAGTAGCCAGGGGCACCCTCCACCAGGCCCCCACTCATGTCCAACTCATGTCTCCCAGCACCCCCAGCAGTGCAGGGCACCCTCCACCAGGCCCCCACTCATGTCCCCCTGCACCCCCAGCATCCAGGGGCACCCTCCACCAGGCCCCTACTCATGTCCAACTCATGTCTCCCAGCACCCCCACCACCCAGCAGTGCAGGGCACCCTCCACCAGGCCCCCACTCATGTCCAACTCATGTCTCCCAGCACCCCCACCCCCCAGCAGCCAGGGGCACCCTCCACCAGGCCCCCACTCATGTCCAACTCATGTCTCCCAGCACCCCCACCCCCCAGCATCCAGGGGCACCCTCCACCAGGCCCCCACTCATGTCCAACTCATGTCTCCCAGCACCCCCACCCCCCAGCAGTGCAGGGCATCCTCCACCCGGCCCCCACTCATGTCCCCCTGCACCCCCACCCACCAGCAGCCAGGGGCACCCTCCACCAGGCCCCCACTCATGTCCAACTCATGTCTCCAAGCATCCCCACCCCCCAGCAGCCAGGGGCACTCTCCACCAGGCCCCCACTCATGTCCAACTCATGTCTCCCAGCACCCCCACCCCCCAGCAGTGCAGGGCACCCTCCACCAGGCCCCCACTCATGTCCCCCTGCACCCCCAGCAGCCAGGGGCACCCTCCACCAGGCCCCCACTCATGTCCCCCTGCACCCCAGCAGCCAGGGGCACCCTCCACCAGGCCCCCACTCATGTCCAACTCATGTCTCCCAGCACCCCCACCCCCCAGCAGCCAGGGGCACCCTCCACCAGGCCCCCACTCATGTCCAACTCATGTCTCCCAGCACCCCCACCCCCCAGCAGCCAGGGGCACCCTCCACCAGGCCCCCACTCATGTCCAACTCATGTCTCCCTGCACCCCCACCCCCCAGCATCCAGGGGCACCCTCCACCAGGCCCCCACTCATGTCCAACCCATGTCTCCCAGCACCCCCACCCCCCAGCAGTGCAGGGCACCCTCCACCAGGCCCCCACTCATGTCCCCCTGCACCCACACCCACCAGCAGTCAGGGGCACCCTCCACCAGGCCCCCACTCATGTCCAACTCGGGTCTCCCAGCACCCCCACCCCCCAGCAGCCAGGGGCACCCTCCACCAGGCCCCCACTCATGTCCAACTCATGTCTCCCATCACCCCCACCCCCCAGCAGTGCAGGGCACCCTCCACCAGGCCCCCACTTATGTCCCCCTGCACCCCCACCCCCCAGCAGCCAGGGGTACCCTCCACCAGGTCCCCACTCATGTCCAACTCATGTCTCCCAGCACCCCCATCCCCCAGCAGTGCAGGGCACCCTCCACCAGGCCCCTACTCATGTCCCCCTGCGCCCCCACCCACCAGCAGCCAGGGGTACCCTCCACCAGGCCCCCACTCATGTCCCCCTGCACCCCCACCCCGCAGCAGCCAGGGGCACCCTCCACCAGGCCCCCACTCATGTCCCCCTGCACCCCACCCCCCAGCATCCAGGGGCACCCTCCACCAGGCCCCCACTCATGTCCAACTCATGTCTCCCGGCACCCCCACCCCCCAGCAGTGCAGGGCACCCTCCACCAGGCCCCCACTCATGTCCCCCTGCACTCCCACCCCCCAGCAGCCAGGGGCACCCTCCACCAGGCCCCACTCATGTCCCCCTGCGCCCCCACGCCCCAGCATCCAGGGGCACCCTCCACCAGGCCCCCACTCATGTCCCCCTGCACCCCCACCCCCCAGTAGCCAGGGGCACCCTCCACCAGGCCCCCACTCATGTCCAACTCATGTCTCCCAGCACCCCCACCCCCAGCAGTGCAGGGCACCCTCCACCAGGCCCCCACTCATGTCCCCCTGCACCCCCAGCATCCAGGGGCACCCTCCACCAGGCCCCTACTCATGTCCAACTCATGTCTCCCAGCACCCCCACCACCCAGCAGTGCAGGGCACCCTCCACCAGGCCCCCACTCATGTCCAACTCATGTCTCCCAGCACCCCCACCCCCCAGCATCCAGGGGCACCCTCCACCAGGCCCCCACTCATGTCCAACTCATGTCTCCCAGCACCCCCACCCCCCAGCAGCCAGGGGCACCCTCCACCAGGCCCCCACTCATGTCCAACTCATGTCTCCCAGCACCCCCACCCCCCAGCAGCCAGGGACACCCTCCACCAGGCCCCCACTCATGTCCAACACATGTCCCCCTGCACCCCCACCCACGAGCAGCCAGGGGCATCCTCCACCAGGCCCCCACTCATGTCCCCCTGAACCCCCACCCCCCAGCATCCAGGGGCACCCTCCACCAGGCCCCCACTCATGTCCAACTCATGTCTCCCAGCACCCCCACCCCCCAGCAGTGCAGGGCATCCTCCACCCGGCCCCCACTCATGTCCCCCTGCACCCCCACCCACCAGCAGCCAGGGGCACCCTCCACCAGGCCCCCACTCATGTCCAACTCATGTCTCCAAGCATCCCCACCCCCCAGCAGCCAGGGGCACTCTCCACCAGGCCCCCACTCATGTCCAACTCATGTCTCCCAGCACCCCCACCCCCCAGCAGTACAGGGCACCCTCCACCAGGCCCCCACTCATGTCCCCCTGCACCCCCAGCAGCCAGGGGCACCCTCCACCAGGCCCCCACTCATGTCCCCCTGCACCCCAGCAGCCAGGGGCACCCTCCACCAGGCCCCCACTCATGTCCAACTCATGTCTCCCAGCACCCCCACCCCCCAGCAGCCAGGGGCACCCTCCACCAGGCCCCCACTCATGTCCAACCCATGTCTCCCAGCACCCCCACCCCCCAGCAGTGCAGGGCACCCTCCACCAGGCCCCCACTCATGTCCCCCTGCACCCACACCCACCAGCAGTCAGGGGCACCCTCCACCAGGCCCCCACTCATGTCCAACTCAGGTCTCCCAGCACCCCCACCCCCCAGCAGCCAGGGGCACCCTCCACCAGGCCCCCACTCATGTCCAACTCATGTCTCCCATCACCCCCACCCCCCAGCAGTGCAGGGCACCCTCCACCAGGCCCCCACTTATGTCCCCCTGCACCCCCACCCCCCAGCAGCCAGGGGTACCCTCCACCAGGCCCCCACTCATGTCCAACTCATGTCTCCCAGCACCCCCATCCCCCAGCAGTGCAGGGCACCCTCCACCAGGCCCCTACTCATGTCCCCCTGCGCCCCCACCCACCAGCAGCCAGGGGTACCCTCCACCAGGCCCCCACTCATGTCCCCCTGCACCCCCACCCCGCAGCAGCCAGGGGCACCCTCCACCAGGCCCCCACTCATGTCCCCCTGCACCCCACCTCCCAGCATCCAGGGGCACCCTCCACCAGGCCCCCACTCATGTCCAACTCATGTCTCCCAGCACCCCACCCCCCAGCAGTGCGGGGCACCCTCCACCAGGCCCCCACTCATGGTCCCCTGCACCCCCACCCCCTAGCAGCCAGGGGCACCCTCCACCAGGCCCCCACTCATGTCCAACTCATGTCTCCCAGCACCTCCACCCCCCAGCAGCCAGGGGCACCCTCCACCAGGCCCCCACTCATGTCCAACTCATGTCTCCCAGCACCCCCACCCTCCAGCAGTGCGGGGCACCTGCCAGCAGGCCCCCACACATGTCCCCCAGCCAACACGTCATCACAATCCAGATCCCAGGCTCCTATGCCCACCCAAATCACACCCCACGCCACCTCAGTCCAAACACCCAAGCAAGCTTTACATCCATTCAAAATTGAAATACCCATTACATGATAGATAACAAATAAGCAGTATGCGCATGAGTAAAAGTCCGTCAGACCCACACAATGGCAACACGTGACTGTGAAAACCCACATTGTGGCAGGCATGAAACCAATGAGAGAAGGCCACACATTGAAGTAAGAAACAAAAATGTATTACAGTGTAAAGGAAGTGAATGAAATCAAAAGAAACAATAATGGCAACAAATATCAAAATGCAGCATGTCCACCAAAATAATAAATAATGAAAATGGGAATCCAAAATAACCGTAATGAAATTGTGTCCAAAGTCACCGTCCAACAAAGCAAATCCAAATGGAAAGTAAAGTGAAAATCCATTGCTCCATGGTGAAAAAATAATAAAAGACGAAGGCCACAAATCCACTGTCAAACTATGTACAAAGAGCAAATCCAGGGTCCATGATCCCACCTAACTAACAACTATATACAAAAAAGTGGGGCATAGTCCAAGCGCCCCAAATTAAAAAAAAAAAAAAAAAAACCTAACACTAATTAACTATATACAATGGCAGCGGGCTAGTCCAACGGCTCACTTCTGGATGTTGCGGGCCAGGGCATCATCGAACTCCTGCTCAATGTCCTGGAGGCGGTCCTGTTCCATGGCCCCGAGGGTCCGCAGGAACGACGGCATGCTCTCCAACTCCCTGCGGATTGCCTCGAGGCACTCGGCCCGCCTCAGGGCCCTCCGCATAGAGTTCTCCGCCCTGACCATCGTGAGCCGTGCCTCTTCTGCCTGCTGCCGCTCCGCATCTATGGCGTGGCCCAAACGCTGCCACACGGAAGACACTTCCCGTCCTGGGTCCTCCTGCCCTCCGGCCGATGCCTGCTCCTCCGATGTCGAAGGCCCCCGAGCCATCGTGGCTCCCACCTACAGCCTCCTGCTGCTGCTGTCCATGTGCGATTTCCGATGGTGCCTGCACATCCTCCTCCAGCTGGGGTGCAGTTGTTGATGTGGCCACCCCTGCTGGACGTCCGACTCCCGACTGTGGCAGGGATCTGTTGTCCACCAGCCTGGCCGCACAGTCAGAGGCAGCTCCACAGGGCACCCAGGTGATACATGTGTGGGAAGATGGCATGGAGGACGACTGGGGCATAGGGGGTTCCATTGAGGAGGGAGTCGGAACAAGGTCTAGGAAACGGAGGAATCCGGCCATGGTGAGCTGTCCTTGTGGGTCAACGCGGTCAACGAGACATGCGAGAAGACGTGCAGTCTCATCATAGAAAGACTTCAGGTCAGCTCGCATGGCCCGTTGACGCAACGCCACCCCACCCTGGACAGGCTCAACCTGTTGCAGGATATCCACATCTGCAGGGAGAGGAAGGCCAGTTGGTGTAAGCCAATCCCCTCCCTGAGAACGGGTCTGGAAGTAGGCATCCCTGCTGGTGCAAGATGATGCAGTGACAGGAGCAGGGACAGGATTGCACACAGGCACCTCCGCGGCGGCCTGTGCTGCCACCTGTCCCTGGTCCTGCACTGCACCACTAGCACCAGTGGAATCCCCACCTCCAGACTCCGCCTCTGTTGCTTGCACGGCCTCCTCCTCCACCAAACCCCCCACCAACCTGGATGACTCTGTGCCATCTTCCTCCGTTGGGTCCTGTGGGGTCCCAGCTGCCCCTTCTGCTGCCGAGGAGTCCAACTCCAACCTCCGCTTCCTGGACCTCCCCTCGGCAGCTGCGGCCTCGGACGCGGCACCGGACTGCTCACTCCCCGACGAGATCACAACCTGGGAGGGGAGCCGGGCCTTGCGTCTCTGGCTGGTGGTGCGACCCCTGCCGCTGTGCTCCACAGCACCTTCTCCGCCCTCTTCATCAGTTGACGCTACAGACAGGGAGAAATAAAACACAGGCATCAGGGCACTGTATAATGGACTCATAAACACATGACAGTTGTACATGAGTGGCATTGGCAAACCTCAGACATGCCATCACAATCCCCAACACACATGTCATTTCAACTTGCACACATGAGCTATACAACAGCCATATCGCAACAGCCAGCACCATCCATACACATACAACAGCAAGAGCAGGCAAAGGTGAGCCAGACATCACATACGACACAGGGAGTGCACTACACATGCACACACACCACCACACTTGTATGCATGTGTACACCTCCGCCAACTGTTGCAGTGTTCAGATCGGCATCCATGTCACACCTGCCAATCATTCTTCCACATCCTTTGCCATGCAAGCCTACACACACAAGCACCATCCATGTGTCACACATGAGAGCCCTTGCATGTGTCAGCCTCACGGCCCTGTACCCCCCCCATACTTGGCCACATAAAACCACATGTGCAACCTGCACACTCCTGCCACACCACCACACGCACAGCTTACAATCAGTATGCATGTACACTAGAGGTGTCACGGTATTAGTTTTATGACGGTACGATAACCTTCTTGCCAAATGACGGTATATCATGGTTATCACGGTATAGCAGGTGGAGTTAACTAATCTTAACAAATATTTTCTAAAAGGTCATAAATTGACAGATTTATCATCACAAACAAAACCAGGCACCCAGGGCCAGAATTGGGCTTTTCAACATACTTTCCACTGGAATGCCTTGCTTCCACCAAACACAAACACATGTGTGGAGGGGAGAATGGGGTGGGGAGCCCTGCTGCAACTGGCAAAGCAAACTGAATAGCTTTTCTTAAGTGGTCATTTAGGCTTTATGCTCCCCCACTTGCTACTGGTGAAGATGAACATGTTGCCATCTTGATAACCTGCATGCCACTGATCAATGGAGGCTGATGGTAGTATACGCTTGTGCGCATATACACACACAGACACACAGACGCACACACGCACCCTCTTTACGTTACAGCCTTTAGTTTACTTGCGGGCCAAAAGGTGTTCAGTAATCACGGACATGTTACCCTTTGGTATGGCAGCAGTGAATACCCACAGAGTGAATTTCGCAGTGTGACTTAATATATGTAAATTCAATGATAGAACCAGGGAAATCCCACATTGCCATATGTTTAGAGAACATTATCCATTATAAATATATAAACCCCAAATCCGCCAACCCAAAGTAAATCCTTTTCCTTCTTGGCACTGTATCTATTCTTCCTATTGCTAACATATTGATTTTGTGTCAGGCACGTGTGGTTTATGGAATGGCATTAAAAACTGCTCTAACTGAAACTACTTGGCAGACGGCACATCCAACAGTGCAAGACCAAGACTGCGCAGCACTTGCTTACTGCAGCCTTTCCAACTCAGATTGAAAAGCACACTTTACGGTATGAACGGTATAAACAATGTGACGGTTATTATTGTTCAATTAAGTGGTTCACGGTATCTTTAACGGTATACCGTTATACCGTTACATCCCTAATGTACACTTACCGCTTGACACCAGACGGGTCTGCCTCTCAAGGACGTGGAGCGCTGGGGATATGCGTTCCAGGACCCTCATCTGATCTTCCGACAAGTGCGCCGGCGCCCCTTAGCATCCGCTGCTTTCAGGAGGTGCCGGGCCTTCTTGAGGGTCCTGGACCTGAAGACCTCCCAGCGCTTCTTCACATGATGGAATAGTCGGACTGCCACCCCCTCCGTGTTGATGGCAGTCACGATGTCCGTCCAGATCCGAGTCCGTCCTTCCTTGTCGGCGCACAACCTTCCAAAGAGGGCATCATACTGCCCCAGGACATGCTCCACCAGGACACCAACTTCGGTGGCAGTGAAGCTGGTGCCCCTCTGCCTTTCTGGCCGGGGGTTGCCACTGGTGCCAGATGTTGCAGTGCCCGACATGGCAACCCTAGAGGCAGGAGTGGGTGGGCAACTGGGTCCTGGGGCTGGGCTGTGGAGCAATGGTATCCCAGTCGGGAGTCTTCGGTTCCAGCAGGGGTGGTCACAGCAACAGCACCCCTGGCTGATGTGCAGGCAGCAAATGGCAGGAAACGTGGGCAGCAGGCAGTCAGGCAGCAGCAGATGGCAGGTGGGAATGTGCTCGGGGCTCTGTGGGGCAGTAATTCGGCCTTCTGGGCAGGAGCGTGGTCTTCCGTGTGCTTACGCGTGGTCAGCTTGATAGGGAGTGATTTGGCACGTGAAAATCCAGCACATCGAGAATGGCGCGTGTAAAAAAAAAATACACGTCCGAGTGTCAAAGCGTGTAATTGGTGGAAATGGCCTGTAGAACACCATTTCCTTGTACGTGCTTTTCGTGGAGAGCGAGTGGGTGAAATCTGTACTTCTTGTCGGTTCACACGCGATTTACTTCACGGCGTTTCAAGTTCGTACTCCCTGTTACCTCTGACAGCTTTTTCTCTTTTCCTCTTTTTCCTGGGCCTGTTTCCTCAAACAGCGTTTCCTTCTACTGTTGTCCTGTCTCCTCAGACAGCGTACGATTCTTCTTTTGGTGGGGGTGTTGTCAACGCGCACACGCGCGTCTTTTTCACGCTTTTTTTCCTGGCAGACGGTGAGTCGCGCACGTATTTAACATCTGTGCTTGCCCCGTGTGTCGTGTACCCCTTCAGAGGACATTCTAGGTTGCGTGTGACACGCATACGTTCATTCTTGTGTTTCTGGGTGCCACAGCGTAGTGCAGGTTTATTTTTCCACACACGTGGTCTAGGAGGGGTTGCGTGCACCTTACTTCCCTTTTTTGGGGTGCCTGTGCGTTGTGTGACCCGTCATCTTTCCCCAGGGGTGACATACAGCCTTGCTAGAGCACTAGGGTACGATTACCATCTGGTACCCAACCCCTTTGACCCCCAATTGCCCAGGACAATAGTTCACAGCGACTCCCATACGCACAATAACATCAGTGCCATGGCTGGGAGGCGAACAAGCCGTAAGGGTGGCAAAGGTGGGCGATCCCCAAGTGGTGGGCTTGGTGGATCCGGTAGGGGACGTGGCCGTGACTTGCAGGGTGCCCCTAGCCCCCATGTGTGGAGGACCAGTCAGGGACACCCATGCCCCCCCCCCTGGTTGAGGGTAACGTGGCTGACACCATCCATGCTCAGCCCTTGTTGGACCCGCCCACTGTGGCACCAGACCTGGCACAGGGTGACTCCATGGCTGACTTCCAGGTCAGCAGGTCTAGGCCACGTGCGCCGGTGCACGTTGGTGTCATCAGGCCACGTGGATCAGGGGTAGCTAGGTCATCTGCTGCCCCGAGTAGGCAGGGTAGGGAGGCTGCAGGGGCAGCTGCGGCTCCATCCACCCCACCTCTCACGCACCCAGCCAGGACAGTGTTGGTCCAAGTCCATCCTGCTGACATTCCCCCTGACACCATCACACTTGAGCTAATGCCTGCACTAACTCCCATGCTGAGTGTGCAATCCCACACTCTTAGTAGAGAGTCCACCGGGGCTCCTGCCCCTAGTGTCCAGAGCGGCGTAGGACACTCAGGATCCCCACCACCTTCCAAGCGGAAGAGGAAGAGTGCTCGTCCAGTACAGGCTGATGCCCCAGACACGGCTACACAGTCCGGCCCGTCAAGGAAGCCCAGCTTCAATGAGGCCGAACTGAATGCACTTGTAGAGTAAGTGTCCGCACATGACCACGAAATGGTGATTGTTGCAGGATCCAAGATCACACCTGCACAACGTCTGGTACACTGGCAGACCATCGCGGACATCATAAGTGCCCTTGGAATCGTGAGGCGCACAGCTACTGAATGCTATAAGCGCTGGAATGACCTGAAGCGCAGGGCAAAGCATAAGCTGGCCTCAAGTCATGCCGCTACTCTAGTGACTGGAGGTGGGTCTCCAGCAGAGGACATAGAACTCACTCCACATGAGCATGTTGCTGGGACCTACGTCACGGAGGAACAGATCCAAGGCGTGGGAGAACTGGCAGATTACGAGGCATTGTCCGGTGAGTGCACATGCATGTGTGCGTCATCCATGTGCATGGTGTGTGTGTTTCTGTTTGGGTGCCAGGTGAGGGTTTGTGTGCCTGAGTGGTTTGGGTCACCCATGTGCCTCATCCAATACATTCTGCGCACCAGCATTTGGGTATAGCAGTATCCCTTCTGCCAACAGTAGACATCTAGCCCAACACCACACCAGTTGCCATTGAAGTGTCATCTTGCCACAACATTGTTGCTTATTTTTCTCTGTTTATTCAGGCAGATTGTTTGCATTCCACCACTTTTACTAGGCATTTCTCAGTCCTATTGTCACATGTCTGACATGGCTATGGTACAGTGGACTGACTTTGTTTCCTGGATATCATTTGTTTAGACATGTCCCTGTGCTATAGGACCATTTTGGACTGGCAGCTCTAGGTTAAACATTTGAACTATTTCAATTAAAAAAGCAATTTCATGAGCAAACTAGACTGAATGAACAATTGGTGCCCTCCTCTCCCTCTTCACTTTATGGCTAGGGTACATGCCATCTGTGTGATGGCATGTGTATTTGACCTGCCAATCACAGGCCAATGTGTGATTGCACTGCTAGGCAGCATGCAGCAAATGTGTTTATCTTCCATCTCGGTGTCATCAATGTGTGCCATTTGCCTCCCCTTCATACGCAGTGACGGTGCATGCATGGGAGGGTTTTAGTCATGTGAGACATGTGTCAATCAAGTACTGGTTCTGTAGCTTCTCAGCCCTAATTGTGTGCCATAGTGCTAATGCCTGTTTCCATTTCTTTTCTTTTATGTCTTTGCAGGGGATGACGCACTTGATACTGCTGGGGTTGTGGAGATGGTGCAGACCCAGGAGGGGTCTCAGGGCCGACCGACCACCAGTGAGGGACGTGGTGTCGTGGTGGGTGAGAACCCACAACTGCTGCAGGTCATGCTGTCAAGGTGTGTCTCTGGGTGCACCTCCCCCGAGCTGTATTCAGGTGTCGATTTGGATGATGAGACCTATGTGGCGTCGCAGGTGAGTGTTCCTGGGAGGGATTCTGTTCTGTCCGACCCACCTGCACCAGGGTAGAACCCTCAATGGGGATGTCGGTGTTGGCAGGTACGCCTTTGGTGGTTACGGATGCAGGGTCACACTCTGCAACATCTGATCCTGTTCCTGGGCCAGCAGATCAGAGGGGGAATGCAGTCCTGCAGCCTCAGGCAGTGCCGGCACAGCAAGGCGCAGTTCGCCTTGTCCCAAACAGATGTGGCGCCCGCCGACGTGGTGGCCGTACGCCACCTGGCAATACCGCATGGGAGCAATCCATATACGGTATGGCAACCCAACAGGCAGCATCATCAGAGATGATGGCTCAGGCCATGGATAGGGTGGCCACTTCCATTGTCCCCCCAGAAAGGCTGATGGAGCGACTACAGCAGGCAACAGACTCCATCTGCCAGTCACACAGGGAGGACATGTTGGCGTCCGACAGGGACAGGCGGGTGGCACTGGCGACTCTGCGGGAAGCCATTTCCATAGAGTCCCAGGGCCACAGGGAAGCCCTGAGGGTGGAACTCCGTCACCTCAGGACGACTCTTGTTGAGCTTGAGGCTTCAACAAACACAAGGACAGAACAGCAGCTGGAGTGTCTCACACGTACGCTCTCAGCTGAGATGCAGGCAACTCGTGAGGAGGTCCGGTCATCCCATGAGTTATTGCATGGGGACCTCTGCACGATTATCCTCCAGAACCAGACCTTCCAGACCCGCATGCTTGCTGCCATGGAGGACCAGACTAGGGCTTTGCGTGGGCTGCCTCCCATAGTGCCACCACCTCCTGAGGCAGCTGCAGAGTCTGGGGAGAGCGACAGCTGTGATTCTCTCACAATAGGGTAGCCGTGCAGGCCATGAACCCATGGAGGTGTTTTTTTTCCGCAAGATCCACACAGGTGGGTTTTGGTGTGCACCCTGTCCTCGGACCTCCTGGGTCGCCTCCCCCCCCCTCCCCCCCCCCGGGCCCATTCATGGCAATATCTTTTAATAATTTTTTATTTTTTCATTTTTTATTTTTTGGACAGTGTGTTGCCTTGTGTGGCTCCTGTGGGCATACGCTGTATTGTGGCTGGGCACATGCAGGCTTGTCCTGAATTTGGGTCAGATGCTTCCCGTTTCCATGGGCTTGCAAAGGGTGTGCCCAAGTGACATTGACGTGCACGGTGACATTGGACTCCCATTTGATGTGTGGCCAGTCTGTAGTCAATACTGTGTATATATTCCTAGTCCATATTGTTGTTGTATTGTACACTGCATGGTGTATTGATATGTGCCTCTGCATCCATCTCATCCTCGTAATTTGCAGGTCCATTTCTCATGTCTTCACAAGGCGGTCTACTTTGGAACTGGAGTCCATGTTGTAAGCAGTGCACCTACACTCTTGCGTGGCACTAACACTGTATACTTGGAAGTGTTCGAAGTGCTGGCATTATCAGGTAGTGAGGCTACCAATTTTTTAAGTCTGTACTGTCATGTTTATGGTAGGTTGGAGGTTGTGTAGGTGATTGGTATTCTTGGTAAGTATTTGGTAATGTGTGTTGTTGGTCCTGCATTACTGTGAACATTTCATGTGTGGCCAGTTTCCATTTGGGACACTGTAGTTGGTGACACTTGGGGCATGTTGTGGGGATTAATTTGTTTGCTCTCCCATTGCATGACATGCCATGGTGTGTTGTGTGGCTGTGCCGGGGAGGGGTTGGGTGACATGGCACTGTTCTCATGTAGTATTTTGCAAGTGGGTATTCATTTCTGCTGCATGGAAGTGTCTTTTGATGACACTGCATTGGTGGTGTTTGTGTAGGTAGGGATGCACACATTGTGACACTTCCACATGAACAATCTCAGGCTGCTATGGTTCTGACAGTTGACTGTCCCTTTGTTCGTCATAATTGTCAGGTCGAGTCATCATTGCTTATCAGATGGTATGTGCCAGGGCTGTGTGCACTCCACAGGGGTGTGATTTCTATGTGAAGTAATTATCCACCAGCTGCGTGCGGGCTGCCTCACCCCGTGCCCTTTCCCCTCCCATGCGCAGCGGGCGTGCATGTGGTTGGGGATTTGGGGGCACCACCATGTCCACAGCCAGGCCCCGACGTGTTGCAACATTGTGCAGGACACATGCTGCCACTATGATCCTGCACACTACTGGGGGCGCATATAACAGCTGCCTGCCAGAACGGTCAAGGGAGTGAAAGCGTGACTTGAGCACTCCGAATGTGCGCTCCACTATGCCCCGGGTTGCAATATGGGCTGTGTTGTATCTTACCTCGGGAGGCGTGATGGGGTTCCGAATTGGCGTCATCATGTGGGTGCTCAGAGGGTAGGCACTGTCCCCTGGTGAGGAGGTGATGGGTATCATTAGTGTGGTAGTGACATAACTCTGCATCTGACATGCATGCATGTGCAGTGGCATTCATACTCACCAAGCAGCCATGTATCGACATGCCGCCCAGCTTCTAGGTCCCGGTTTAGGGTAGACATTCGGTAAATGAAGCTGTCGTGGGCGGACCCTGGATAGTTGGCATATACTGAGGTGATGATTCCCTTGGCATTACATACTACCTGCACGTTGATGGAATGCCAGTGCTTGCGGTTCCTATAGATGTGCTCAGATGCCCTAGGGGGAGGTAGTGCCACATGGGTGCAGTCAATGGCACCTAGCACTTTGGGAAATTGTGCCACACCGTACAAATCCAGGGCGGCAGCCTGCCTTTCTGCAGGTGTCCTGGGCAGGTATATGTGCCTGCGGACTGATGGGCGTGCAGTGATGATGTTCAAGACCTGGTGTAGGCAGCGTGACTGCGTGGCCTGTGACACCCCACCCACTATGGCACTTGTCCGCTGAAATGATCCAGTGGCCATGAAGTGCAATACATTAAGGACCTTCTCCAGGGGGCTGAGTGCTTGGGAGCACAGGGTGGGTGATGTGAGGTCATCCTCCCACTCACTCACCAGGTCCAGTATTATGTGAGGTGGAAACCTGTACCTCCCATACACCTGGTCATCAGGCATCCCAAAAAGGCTGGTTCTGGGTGTGAAAATTCGGGCCCTCACTATCCTCCTCCTCCTCCTTTGGCAACCCACGGCCACTGCTGCTAGGAACTGTATATTCATCCTGGCGTCTGAGCTTGTTTGTTGTTTGCGCGCACTTTTATTCTGCGCGGGTCGACGTACGCCTGCTTCCTGCTGGCGTACGTGTTTCCAGATTAGCACGTTTTTTTGTGCGCATGCCTTAGCCCCGTTCAATTCCATGGATACGTGTTGTTGGCGAGCGTGTAAAACTTCCCGCGCACCCCTGTAATACACGTACCCAAGCAAATCGCGTGCGAGAATTCCCGGGCACCCCTGTAATACACGTACCCAAGCAAATCGCGTGTGAGAATTCCCGCGAACCACTGCAATACACGTACCCAGGCCAATTGCGTGTACGCGCACTTTCATCCAATTACACGCAATGATACTCTGGCGTGCAGTGTTTCCACTTGTACTCTGTCATCACGTGCTATGAGGGAAACACCCGCGCGCGTCACTTCACAGACGCGCTTATGCGCTGTGAGGGCCTTTGGTCCAATGGAATCGCGTATGCGTGCTGACGCACTTACGCGCTAAGGCCCTTTCCTCGAATTTCACGTTGACGTGCAGGATTTTCACGTGCCAATTCACTCCGTATCAAGCTGGCCACGCGTAAGCACACGGAAGACCACGCTCCTGCCCAGAAGGAGAAGGCCAAATTACTGCCCCCCCAGAGCCCCAAGCAGCCTCCCACGAGCCATCTACTGCTGCCTGCCTGCTGCCACTGTGCCCTGCCATTTTGTGCCTGCACATCTGACATCTGCAGGGCTCCAGTTGCTGTGTCCACCCCTGCTGGAACAGAAGACTCCCGACTGGTATACCATCGCTCCACAGCCCAGCCCCAGGACCCAGTTACCCACCCACTCCTGCCTCTGGGGTTGCCATGTCGGGCACTGCAACATCTGGCACCAGTGGCAACCCCCGGCCAGAGAGGCAGAGGGGCACCAGCTTCAGTGCCACCGAAGTTGGTGTCCTGGTGGAGCAAGTCCTGGGGCAGTATGATGCCCTCTTCGGATCGTCACGCGCCAACAAGGAAGGACGGGACAGGATCTGGGACGACTTGGTGGTTGCCATCAACGCGGAGGGGGTGGCAACCCGCAACATCCAGAAAGTCAAGAAGCGCTGGGAGGACTTTAGGTCCAGGACCCTCTTGAAGACCCGGCGCCTCGTGGAGGAGGGCCGGGGCCGCATGAGTACCATCCAGCTGAGGGTCCTGAAACGTGTAGACCCAGTGCTCCACGCCCAGATCCTTGCTAGGCAGACCCGTCTTGAGTTGAGCGGTAAGTGGGCAAGCATTGCTGTGTGAGACAGGGCATGTTGCAGTGTGCTGGTTGTCTGATGCTTGCCTGTATGTGTGACATAGGCCATGTACGCATGTATGTGTGCAGGGACATCGTGGTCATGCATGTGAGACCAGTAATGTGTGAACCACACGGTTGGTGCATGTGTTTAAATGCAACATGGGGAGCCCTATGCGGATTGGACACATGAGAGCATGCCAGTCTCTGTTCCTGGACATGGGTGGGGGTGAGGGATGGGTGCTGATGCCATGTACATGTATGGTATCCATGTCTGTGTGTCTGACCTGCGTGTCTGTGACTTGTGAATGCCATGGATGCATGACACATGTCTGTGACAATGTACAGATTCACAGATGCAGCCTAGGTATCCTTGTATCCACTGTGTCTGGGGTGTACAAGGCCAGATGGATGAAATTACGTTGATGTGTGTGCATGTGATAGGCATGACCCATGATGCATGTGAGTTCCATAACAACATTGTATGTTTGGAGAGTCCCTTGGACATGTAAGCAAAGGTCCATAGCATGTGCCATGCCTGTTACTGCGGTGTTTTGCCTGCACTGACCCATGTGTTGTGGAGGGACATGATGGAAGTGATCTTTGACAGTGCCACTCATCTGCTATTGCTTCTTGTCTAGGGGACCATTGTACAGTACCCTGATGCTTGTGTTCTATGTCTCCCTCTACACAGCGGCAAGTGAAGAAGAGGGCGGGGACGGCGCTGTGGAGCAAAGCAGCGGGGATGCCCCCACGGCTGCAGCGGAAGGGGTGGGTGAGCCCCCACAGGGGCTTGCAACGGCGGAAGATGGTGTGGAGCCATCCAGGTTGGTGGTTTCCACAGAGGAGGAGGAGGCCGCTACTGAGGCGCACATGGGGCCTGGTGGGGGCATCCCTGCTGGTGCAAGTGGTGCAGTCCAGGGGCAGGGGCAGGAGGCAGCACAGATCGCCGTGGAGGGGCCTGTGCATGCCACTGTCCCTGACACTGTGACTGCACCAGCAGGGATGCCCCATCCCAGGCCCGTCGGCAGGTAGGGGGGATGTCCATGTCATCGCACTCCCCTCCACCTGTGGACGAGGGGACCCGTGGCCGTATGGAGAAGGTCCTGATTGGTGTCGCGTTGCGCACGGGTGTCATTTGTGATGACGTGCATGCTTCCCGGGAGGAGCTTGCACGTCATCACGAAGAGCACCGTGCCAACGTGGCCCAGTTGGGATCGGCTTTGGTCGGGGGTTTCATACATGTGTCGACCAATCTGGCGGCCCTCCTCCTCTGTGGAGACTATACGCCAGTCGTTCTCCATGCCGTCTTCCGGCCCAGATGCCACCAGGGCCCCCTGTGGACCTGCCCTGACCAACGCAGCCAGCTTCGTGGGGATCCCATCCCTGCCACAGTCGGGAGTCAGAGGTCCAGCAGGGGTGGACACCACAGCAACTGGACCCCAGCAGATGGAGGATGTGCCGGCATCATTGGGCAGGGCACGTGCACGACGGCGTCGGTGGATTCCATCAGCCTGGATGCCGTCGTGCTGGCAGAGGCAGTTGCGTCGGAGGCAGCAGCGGAGTCAACGTGGGAGGCATCATGGCTCGGGGCAATCTACATCGGAGGGACGGGCATCGGCCGGAGGACCCAGGACGGGAAGTGTCTTCCGTGTGGCAGTGGTTGGGCCAGCAGATAGGTGCGGAGCGGCGGCGGGCGGAAGAGGCGCGGCTCACGATGGTCAGGGCGGAGAACTCCATGCGGAGGGCCCTGAGGCGGGCCGAGTGCCTCGAGGGAATCCGCAGGGAGTTGGAGGAGGACATGTCGGCGTCCCTGCGGACCCTCAGGGCCATGGAACAGGACCGCTTCCGGGACATCGAACAGGAGTTCGATGATGCCCTGGCCTGGGACACCACAGAGTGAGCCGCTTGACTAGCTCGCCGCCTTTTTATATAGTTAATTAGTGTTAGGTTTTATTTCTTTTTTTTCATTTGGGGCGCTTGGACTATGCCCCACTTTTTTGTACATAGTTATTAGTTAGGTAGGTTTTATTGTAGGTTTCATTTACATCGTTGGGATCATGGACCATGGATTTGCTCTTTGTACATAGTTTGACAGTGGATTTGTGGCCTTCATCTTTTATTATTTTTTTCACCATGGAGCAATGGATTTTCACTTTACTTTCCCTTTGGATTTGCTTTGTTGGACACAATTTCTTTATGGTTATTTTGGAGTCCCATTTTCGTTATTTATTATTTTTGTGGACATGCTGCATTTTGATATTTGTTGCCATTATTGTTTGTTTAGATTTCATTCACTTCATTTACACTGTAATACATTTTTGTTTCTTACTTCAATGTGTGGACTTCTCTCATTGGTTTCATGCCTGTCAGAATGTGGGTTTTCACAGTCATGTGTTGCCATTGTGTGGGTCTGACGGACTTGTACTCATGCGCATACTGCTTATTTGTTATCTATCATGTAATGGGTATTTCCATTTTGAATGGATGTAAAGCTTGGTTGGTTGGGTGACTGGACTGGACTGGACTGGACTGGACTGGACTGGACTGGACTGGACTGGACTGGACTGGACTGGCCTGGCCTGGCCTGGCCTGGCCTGGCCTGGCCTGGGATTTCGGTGGGCATAGGAGCCTGGGATCTGGATTGTGATGTGTTGGCTGGGGGACATGTGTGGGGGCCTGCTGGCAGGTGCCCCACACTGCTGGGGGTGGGGGTGCAGGGGGACATGTGTGGGGGCCTGGTGGAGGGTGCACCTGGATGCTGGTGGGTGGGGGTGCAGGGGGACCTGAGTGGTGGCCTGGTGGAGGGTGCCCCTGGCTGCTGGGGGGTGGGGGTGCAGGTGGACTTGATTGGGGGCCTGGTGGAGGGTGCCCCTGACTGCTGGGGGGTGGGGGTGCAGGGGGACATGAGTGGTGGCCTGGTGGAGGGTGCCCCTGGCTGCTGGGGGGTGGGGGTGCAGGGGGACATGAGTGGGGGCCTGGTGGAGGCTGCCCCTTATTGCTGGGGGGGTGGGGGTGGTGGGAGGCGTGTGTGGGCCTGCTGGCAGGTGCCCCTGACTGCTGGGGTGTGGGGGTGGTGGGAGACGTGTGGGGGCCTGGTGGAGGGTGCCCCTGGATGCTGGGGGGTGGGGGTGCAGGGGGACATGAGTGGGGGCCTGGTGGAGGCTGCCCCTGACTGCTGGGGGTGGTGGGAGACATGTGTGTGGGCCTGCTGGCAGGTGCCCCTGACTGCTGGGGTGTGGGGGTGGTGGGAGACATGTGTGTGGGCCTGGTGGAGGTTGCCCCTGACTGCTGGGGGGTGGGGGTGGTGGGAGACGTGTGGGGGCCTGCTGGCAGGTGCCCCTGACTGCTGGGGGGTGGGGGTGGTGGGAGACGTGTGTGGGCCTGCTGGCAGGTGTCCCTGACTGCTGGGGTGTGGGGTGGTGGGAGTCATGTGTGGGGGCCTGGTGGAGGGTGCCACTGGCTGCTGGGGGGTGTGGGTGCAGGAGGACATGAGTGGGGGCCTGGTGGAGGGTGCACCTGGCTGCTGGGGGGTGGGGGTGCAGGGGGACATGTGTGGAGGCCTGGTGGAGGGTGCCCCTGACTGCTGGGGGGTGGGGGTGCAGGGGGACATGAGTGGGGGCTTTGTGGAGGGTGCCCCTGGCTGCTGGTGGGTGGGGGTGCAGGGGGACATGAGTGGGGGC
The DNA here is from genome assembly GCF_040938575.1 of Ambystoma mexicanum. Classification (NCBI taxonomy): domain Eukaryota; kingdom Metazoa; phylum Chordata; class Amphibia; order Caudata; family Ambystomatidae; genus Ambystoma; species Ambystoma mexicanum. Next base: position 1,036,415,455 of record NC_090926.1, on the reverse strand, counting down.
CTGCTGGCAGGTGCCCCTGACTGCTGGGGGGTGGGGGTGGTGGGAGACATGTGTGGGGGCCTGGTGGAGGGTGCCCCTGGATGCTGGTGGGTGGGGGTGCTGGGAGACATGCGTTGGTGATCAGTAGTGCAAGGTGACATGTGGGTTGGCTGGGGGGCATGGCCATGGTGGATGGGCTGCCTGCGGGACATGAGCAGGGGTGCAGGGTAGTCCCCTGTGGTGTGGGATGCCTGCAGGGGCCGTGGAGGGTGTAGAGGGAACACCTGGGAGGACCCACATGGTCCATTCACGTGTAGTACTACCCGGCACCCCCGAAATACACGTACCCTGCTGAAATCGCGTGTGGAACTTCCCGTGCACCCCGGAATACACGTACCCTGCAGAATTAGCGTGTGGAACTTCACGCGCACCCCGGAATCCACGTACCCTACTGAAATTGCGTGTGGAACTTCCCGTGCACCCCGGAATACACGTACCCAGGCCAATCGCGTGTGGGATTTCCCGCGCACCCCGGAATACACGGACCCAGGCAATTCGTGTGTGGGACTTCCTGCGCACCCCGGAATACACGGACCCAGGCAATTCGTGTGTGGAACTTCCCGCGCAGCCCGGAATACACGTACCCAGGCCAGTCGTGTGTGGAACTTCTCGCGCACCCCTGAATACACGGACCCAGGCGATTCGTGTGGGGAATTTCCCGCGTACCCCAGAATACACGTACCCAGCCAATCGCGTGTGTGACTTCCCGCGCACCCCAGAATACACGTACCCTGGCAAATGCGTGTGGGACTTTCCACGCAGCACAGAATACACGCACACGCTATTTTTCACACAGCGGGTGTCCGTGTTTGTCGCGTACCCCTTTGCACATCATTTGTCTTAGAGGCCCACAGTATGTGACATTCATCATAGCTGTATATAGGTGCTTTTTGTTGGCGCGCACATTTATTTCAGGGGCAGGGACACTACCGCTTGCTTTCTTGAGGCGGACGTGTTTGGGCCTGTGCGCTGGTTTGACCGTGCGCTGGTTTGCCATATTGGATTCCATGAATACGTGTTGTAGGCGAGCGTGTGGGCGTTCCGCGCACTTGCCTCCTGTACTTCCCCGTGACGCCCACATTTTGACGAGTTGTTCCCCATTCCGAGTGTTACGCCCCGTGTTCCGTCTACTTTTGTTGTGTGCGCCGTGCTATGTGCGATTTCGCTGTGGCCGTGGCGCATGCCGTTAGATATCCTGTGCGCCGGCGTGCGCCGTGCACTTTTTCAGCGCACATCCGATATTTTTCTCGCGCACGGCCTTCCATGAATCGATGTGCGCTGGTTTCCCTGCGATTTTCGCACTTGCACTGCGATTTTCGCACTTTTACTGCGATTCGCACGTTTTGGCACCTCTGCGCGGGAATTTTCGGCGCACATTAATTCCATGAATCGACACCTTAATGTTTTTGAAGATGACATGTTTTAGAGGTAGTGTCTAAACATAGATTGCACGTTTTATTTAATATATTTTTCATTCACGTAGTCCACATAAGTAAATTCACTTTATGCTGATTTGATTTTGTTTCACAGGTATCACTATTACATAAATTCATTCACTTTGTGTAATTATTTGTGAAATAAGTTGTGACTTTTCTGGTGATTGGTGCGATAATCCTTGGTTTATATACAAAAAACATTAGTTCCAACATTTCTCTGCACGTGCTGCTGTTTCGCCCTTAGTTGGTCTTTCTCAAGGTACATTCGTTACTTAACGTTGTGTGTCGGTCTTGTGTTCACACTTCATATTTTTGTGCATACATTTCGAATTGGGAGACACGTCAAAAGTAAATAGGTTGGTAGACATTTATATTAGGTTGTTTTCATGAATTCCTTGTTCCTTTTCTTTTCAAGTGTGAAAACATCAGTGGTTCTGAGGAGTCAAGAGTGGGAGAGGTCTGATTAGATTATGCTGCTAGCGTGCAGGAAGAGATGCCCCGCAGTTGCTAAGTGAATTTTCATCGGTGAAATATATATGTTTTGGCTCACCTCAAATAAATGTGATCCACTGATGTATATGTGGTTCCGTATTCATAGGGTCTGTGTCCTTTGGTCTCTCAGAAGAGTGTTCTCACGTCAGGCAGATAGGGAGATAATTATGGTCTCAGTTGAGATAGTACTGGGCTTGTTCCATGATAGTTCTGTCTTTTCATTAAGTTGTCCTGGCCTGCTTAATGGAGTTTGTGCTTTGTAGTTGCGTAGTGGTGTTCCGACTATGCCTTAGCTGTTTTAGCCTGTGTATATGTAGTGGTTCAGGGTGTGAGCCTTTTGTATCACTTGAGAGTTCCCTTTGTGGATTGCGTCCGTGCATCTCCATCCTTTTTCAGTGTTGTGGGACTGTGCTTTGGTGGGAGGACTGTGTCTTTGTGTATAGATCCTGTCTATGAAGTTGTTCACGGTTTGATCCGTTGAGTTGCTCGAGAATTGTCTCTGTGGATTGCATCCTTGCAAATCGGTTCCTGTGCATTTTTAAGGTGTAGCGCAGAAATAGGTGCTCATTCATCATTTTAACTGTTATTCAAATCTAAGCAATCTATGTTTAGACACTAACGAATGTGTACCTCACAATTAACTGCATCAATCAGAAAACTGTGGGGACTCTGAAAACATAAGCGCAAAAGCTCAATGGGAAAAAAATGTCATCCTTTGTAACAATCAGACAGACTGGTGAATATCGGTCCCTATTGAGCCATGCAGCCACTGACCCCCAATTAATGTGCACAGGTCAGTTATAAAAAGTACCCAACTAACTAAACCAGGGGTTGAGCGCACAGACTGGTATTACTCACCCAAAGCAAGAAAACATGTTTTAGAGGTAGACATGTGTAGTCCACCTGACAGTGGGCAGCCAATTACAATCCCAGTTCCTACAGATAGTATACTTGGATGTTCCCCTTAAGTCTATCCCGATCCCCAGTAGGTTTTTCATTATTTTCCACGTAGTATGACATTACCTCTGATGTATTTTTAGTATAAAGTCTATGTTGTGTGAAAAGATCGTTGAGAGAAATCGAGCGTACGTCCGTTGATGTTCGTTGTAACTCACTGTTTTAGATAATTATTAATAAAACAGTACTTTGCCATCTTCCTAAGTTAGTTCAGTTATATGGACTCAGAATTAATCTGTGTGATCCCTTCCATTACATGCACGTTCCTAAAGGGCCCTAAGCTCACTTTACTTACTAGACTTTTGTCCATAGTTCAAGTACCTGCTCTTTAGTGTACTTAGTTTTCTGAACCATTTATTTGCTGAGTTTACAGTACCTTCTTGTCTTGTCTGTGACTAGTGCACTGAGTTTCATGAACAACGTATTCCCTGAGTTAGCAGCGGCCTCTTGTCTAGGGCTAGTGCACTGAATTTCCTGAACCATGTATTCACCAAGTTGGCAGTGGCCAACTACCTTTCCTATACCTAAAACCTTGTTTCATGATATTTCTAGAATGCTAGGTTTCCACCTTTGTGTGGCAACTTTCCTTGTCTAAGTCCATGATACCTATTCTGATTCTTGGTCCGTGATTTCCTCTATGCCAGCATTCATGTGCACCTTCTAAGTAGTGCTTGTGTAGTTTCCATCTACAGCCTCTGTCAACAGTTTTTGCTTGTTGCTTTTTTTCTCTGCTTATAATGTATTGGTTGTTTCTATCACTCTGCTTTTTCCATCTTAATTGCAAATTGGTCCAGTTTTGTGTCTCAGCTCTGTATCCATATACAGTGTGACCCCTGGCTTGGTCTCAATTAAAAATCAGATAAGGGAAAGACTACTGTTGCCTTAGTCTCGTTCAGTAGTCTCACCTGTCTCAGTATATGGTTTACCCTTACACTGAGTACAATCATCACATCCTACCCATGATGTTGCTGTATGATTGTTGTTTACGGTAATCTGCTGGTACCGATCCCAAGGGCTTTCACTAATCTCCCTGGAGAACCCTTACCCTATTCCAGTACAGCCTTTATTCTGAGCAATCCATGTTATCCAGTATATTTGCCTGCTTTCTCTTTCTCTCTGTTTCCCTTTGCTTTCAGCCAGCTCCTGCCCCTACAGTTCAAGTGATTACCTGCCTCCACAAAGATCAGCCTGGTATGTACCCTGTTTCTGTTAAATGCTAAGTGGTACCTCCTGAGTTGCCCCAATAGATATATGTACTCTGACCGATATCTATTGCCCTGTGGGCTCCTGACAGCCATCAGGTTAGTCCTCATCTCTCCTGCACTTCTGGAAGGAACTAAACACTCTGGTCTTCCAGGTATGCCTCGTCACTCGCTGATTGCTCTTTTGCACGTCCTTTCAGCCCCTCACCCCCAACTCCCTTCTGGAATTCCCGGACCACCTCGCTCAGTATTGCCTCCCTTTTTTGTGCACACCTCCCTGGTTTCTAGCTAGGTTTGTGCTATATAAATCTTTTGCATGCCATCCATGCAATGTTTAAAATGGAGCACTTAGGCTGTGGAGGCTGCAACCTTATCCACAAGGTGTGAACCTAAAGTAGCAGAGCTCTGCTGCTTTTTACTATAGCAGTCTTTGGGCATAGTAGCCCCATGGATTAGAATGTCCCTATTGCTGATAGTGTTATGGGGTGGGCAGGCCATGTGGTCGTTTTGCACACAATCGATACATATCTGAAACACCAAATGAAAGGAAACACTGTTAATACAGATGCTGCATCTTGACTTCTAGCAGGGTAGAAGCGATACAGGGTAACCCTGATATCACATTGAATGAAATAGGAGGCTTCGAACGTGAACAGAGCAAGGCACTGTATATACAGAACCCCCTGGCGCTCCAGATGAAGAGTGCATTGCACACTTTCTACGAGGCTTAGTCGCTTCTGCAGGGCCAGCACAGGAAGATTACTTGGGGATCACCCTGATGCACTCTCTGGCTCCTTATGCGTCATTGCCAAGTTGGTACCAAATTCACAAGCAGATGATGCTGGCCTTTCCAACATGGTGGAGATCTGACTCTGGTGACAGATCCAGTGCAGGCAATCGCTGTGACAAAATGACTACTCTTCTGCAGCAGTACTTGGATAAGTAGCAGCGAATGTGCCTGCTCAGCCCCACACTGATACTTCACTAGCAGTGATACCATTCATAATGGTGAAACCCGCTCAGCCAGACAGGTAAAACTCCTTTGTCTTTTTTGGAAACATGGGTTAGTGAAAGCTATACTCTTCTGGTGAGGTGTGAGCTGGTACAGATGACACACAAACAATACTCTGGCCGTACCAAAATAAAAGAATTTCTACCCAAGGTTCTATTTAAAAAAGATCTTTAATCAAACTAACAAAAATGCACATACTATTGAAAGAATACTGGACCACTCCTGAAAGTCAAAACACAGAGAAAGCAGACTTTAAAGTAAAGAGGCACTCTTTGTTTGTAGACATCGGTGCTTAGGCAAAGATGTTGCCAGAAAAATGTCAAGGTTAATGGACATTTCTTTCAAAAGGTAAAAGTCACTAGAGCCCTTAAAGGCAGCCCAGGTGGGAAAGGCCTCTTCACATATTTATGGTCTTGTCTTTGGGGCTCCACAGCATCGATCAAGGCTTTTTGGTATTGAACCAGGAGTCTGAACCCTTTTGGCACTGAGCCGGGGTCAAGTTGAGGAGTGGCGGCAATGTGTTTCAGTAAAGTGCTGTTGTTTGACAGCAGGAGCAACAACTTGCAGGTCAAAGACACAGGGAATGGCAGGCAATGCTGGGTCAGTGGAGTTGGAAGTACTGATGTCCCTGTGTGCAGAGAAGCAGAAACGTTCCTTTGGAGGCGGGTCACATCGACTGGTTCAATACAGCATCAGGGTACTGCAGTAGCGTTGACATAGAGCTCAAAGAAGCTGGAGACCAGCTAGTGTTGTCAAGCTGGGAACGCTAGACGACTGTGTCTCAAATGCAAATATGACAGAGGTTCAGCATTTGCGTCGAGAGAAGCTCAGAGATGCTGAGGCAGTTGGACGTCGCAGTCGAAGATGACTCCAGAGAATCACATGCAGCATCTTGGAGGCATCAAAGATTCCAAAACCGGCGTTGAAGTGGTTTGGAGATGCAGAGATAGCTAGGCTTTATTGCTTGGTTCTGAGGATGCTGGGAGGCACGTCCATTCTGCTGCCCTTCCCAAACAGAAATGCTTTTAGAGAGCACTTTCAGGCTTCTGTCGCCTCCAGTGAGCAGGGTTCTAGGCACCAGTGTCTCTGTTGCAGTAGACTATGTAGAACCAGCTGGTCATCCTATGTAGGCTCCCGGGGACAGTTATGGACAAGAGCTTGCCTCTTGCTTGGAGGTCTTTGTCTTTACTTTTAAGTCAGAGCAATTTGGACTAGAATGCATCCTCAACAGAGCTCCAGCTGAATTCTTCTTGCCTTAAAGTCCAAAGGTGAATCAACTAAAGATATGGTTGCCTTCCGCTTATGAATACAAAATTCAGCAGTCGAATGGTCCAAAGCAAACCTGTTGTCAGGGTTCCAATCTAGGCTGTTGTAACAAGTGTACTTTGACTTTGCCTTCTGATGTCATACTTAAGATGACATCAGACCTTCCGCAGGGTTATCAAAGGAGAATGGGGAGGGATCCACATGGTTGATGTTGGCACCCCAGGCCAGATAGTTAATACACAACCGGCAGTTTCATGAATGAGTCACCTCACTAAGCTATGACATCCAGGTGCTTGTGGCTTTATAATTGTGTCATCTCAGTAGCCCCCAAACCATAACCAGATATAGTTTACATTTAGCTATTAATGTGGCACCACTCTGCTGGGCTAGATAACAGTAAGAATTTGAACCAGAGGTGCAAGAGATTAAAAAAGCCACTCCTCCCTGTTGGAAAAGTGTGTTCCAGTAGCTGTTCAGGAATGCACATGTCACCTTTGAACTGGCCTTGCTGCCACTGCGTTACTGGTGCTGGGAATGTCAGGAAATGGTCACGGCAAGAGTGCATGTGAGCACTACGTTTTTGGCATTGAGAATTATGTAAAGGAGCTCTGATTAGCAGGCCTTCCTTTCAGAAACAGAATTACCGCCATAGTTTTATTGATTAAAAATAAAAAAATTTGGCCTACACCACACTCACTAGATGGCATTCATTCTCCGTCCCAGCGGTAAGGAATTCAATGCTTATGTTGGCTGAGTGCCTGTATCACAGCTGTGACGCCAGATATTTCAAGATGTTTGGGCACTCCTGCAGAGATCATGACACCCCAGAGGTGGACGCAGATGGCACACATGGTTGTGTTGCAGGGACGATGAGGGTACCGGTCCTGGGGTCCTCACTACCTCTTACACTGGGCCGGGCTCTTTAACTGCAGACTTCAGACTGCCTGTTCCAGGGCATTTCTGTGAGTGCCCTACATCTTCGGGGTCACTGCAGTGTCCAGGTCAAGCATGAGGGCTGTTATGTATTTATGAGCATGCAAATCTATGCCATACCCATGCCGGAGAACAGGTAAGTAACTTGTCCTTATCCAGTCCTTCCCTATTTAATTGCATGAGTTCAATTAGAGGCCGAAGAGGGACCCTTGAAGTCTCAGTGCCAGCTGTAGGCAGGGTGAGATGGACTTTTGCTTGCAACAAGCCCAGCAAGTAAGTAGTTAACTTTAAAGTTCGGGTCAAGGGACTTCAGAGAAGACGCCCTACGAGGATTCCAGCAGTGGGCCTGGGTGAACTGGATGAGTGTCCTCCCAATTACAGAAAACACCACAAAAGCTTTACAGAAATCACAAAGGCTTAAGTTAAGTGAAGACCCCAGCCAACACAGTACCGCAGCAAAGAAAGCTACAGTAAGAGGACTTCCGGATATGCGGCCAAAATCCCAGTCAATGGGTTACTTTGTCTAGAAAGCTCTGTGGGTTTGGCGCCCTTTTCAGATGCCAGGAGACTGAATATCGCAGGTCAGATTCTTGTCACTTGCAAAGTCCAGCACTCTGGGGGGAACCTTTCAGACCTTATGGACGTCCCTGCAGGTCCAGCAGGATGCCCAAAAGGTTCAACGATTCAGCAAGAAGGCTTTAGGTCCAAGGTATTGCAGCCCCTCAAGGTCGCAGCACGACATGGAATGGTTCAGAATGTAGGTCTGGTGTTTGTTTGTTTATACAGAATATATAGTATAGATAGACAATAGAGGTGATAGCAACCAATAATGACAAAATGAGTAATGTGTTGTGGATCTCACCAGGCTCTCGGTCAGGGTCATCCTTCTCGGATCCCCAGGTCGATTGGAAGGAGGGGTAAGAGCAGGCTACAGTTACAAAGCAGTCTCTCGGTTGCTGAAAATAGCTACGGCCATCGTTTCTTAATCTACTTCTTCGGTTTCAGCTGAAGTGGTCGACTACCCTTTCAGCTTCCAGAATCACTTTCCCAGCCAATCAGCCATGCACCATTCAAACTTGGGGACAATTTGAACTGGATTATTGGAGACTGGCTGAATCCTCCCTAGCATCCTGCCTTCAGACAACTTGACGGATGTCCCCCCACCGAAGACAAAATTGACACCCCTATAATTCAATAAAAAACCTTGGTTGCACCCTAGACTCTGACCTAACACTCTCGCGCCAATTCAACAATGTCTCGAAGTCCTGCCACTACCACCTTAAAACTTAGATGCATTTTCCCATACCTCTCCTTTCCCAACAGACTCTCCGTGGTACAATCCATTGTTATATCAAGACTAGACTACGCTAACCCCCTCTACCTCGGAGTCCACGCATACCAACTGAATAAACTATAAAGAGCACAAAATGCTGCAGGCAAACTGCTACTAGCGCTTGGCCCAAGAGACCACATCTCCCCAGCCTTCAAAACCCTGCACTGGCTTCCGGTTGCCCGAAGGGTGACTTTCAAAACCTTATGCATTTCTCACTGAGCATTGCATAAAACCGGACCTCAATATCTTCAAGACAAACTAAAACCCTATCACCCTGCACGTACTCTAAGATCAAGCTCAGCCGGCCTCCTAGTCATACCAAAAACAAACAGTCAGGTTAGGCGGATCATCATTCTCAGCCCTGGCCCCCACACTGTGGAACGCACTCCCACCCCAAATCCGACTCACTGAAGACCTCATGTCTTTCTGCAAATTACTGAAAACCTGGCTCTTCCCCTAAAACCGGCCCGAACTCTAACTCAAACTGGATAACAGCATTGCAATGACTGCTTGATCATAAATTGCAATGCAGCATCATGATCCAAACGAAATAGATAAAAAGAATAAGTTGTACGAGAACAGTAAAGTGAATGAAATTAATGAAATGGACGAAATAAATGTTTTGGACAAAAGGATCAATGTGGACATGAGGAATAAAGTCGATAACAACAATTCAAATATTTCAAACTACTAAACCTTAAATAACAATAGATCAATGCAGTGAAGTGGATAAAAGAATAAGTTGTACGAAAGCAGGAAAGTGGTTGAAATAAATTAAATGGATTTCAATGAACGAAAGGAACAAAAATGGACGAAAGGAATAAAGTGAAGAAGATGGAAAGATGAATACACCAGACAGATGAATGCACAGTCAGATGGCATGAAAGGTATGTGTGCATGGTATAAATCGAAAGTACAGACTAGACGATTCAAGTACATGAGACAGGGGTAGTGCATGATACAGATGGAGAGCACGGAACGGATAGAGTGCGTGCGCCAAGTGACATAGGCTAAACCGATAATACAGTATGAATGAACAAAGTGTGTAGAGCGGATAAAGTCGGTGGAGTGGATGAAGCACGTAAAGCGGATGAGTGCGCAGAGCGGGTGAGTGCGCAGAACGAACGAGTGCGTAGAGCGGGCAAGTGCGCCAAGCGGACAAGTGCGCCAAGCGGATGAGTGCGCAGAATGGATGAGTGCGTGGTGCGGATGTGTGCGTGGCGCGGATGAGTGCGTGGAGCGAATGAGGCCGTGGAGCAGATAAGAGCGTGGTGCGGATAGAGGTTGGTGCGGAAGTTGGATGTGAGTGGATAATAGAATTGGAGCGGATGTAGGGTGTTGAGCAGATGTAGGGCGTGATGTTGTTGAGCAGATTTAGGGTGTTGAGCAGATGTAAAGTACGGTGGTGTTGAGCCAATGTAGTGTGTTGAGCGGATGTACGATATGGTGTGGATGCGGAGCGGGTGTGGCGTTACGGAGCGGGTATAGAACGCGGAGAACGGAGCAGGTGTAGAGAGCGGAGTGGGTGTGGAGGTGTAGAGTGCAGAGCAGGTGTTGAGTACGGAGCGTGGGTCGAGTGTGGAACAAACGGGCGATCTATGAGGATGGAACGGGTGAAGTAGTTGGAGGGAACAGGTGAAGTGGTTGGAAGGAATGGGTGTAGTAAGGCGAAGAAACGGGTGAAGTGGGTGGTAAGAACGGAGGATGGATCTGGAAGAACGACTGATGTATATGGACGAGACGTTAAAAGGATGAGGAAGGAACGGATGAAGTATGTGGATGGAACGGGTGAAGTGGATGGATCAAATGAAAAATGTGGATGGAATTGAGGAAGTATGAAGTTGGAACCGACGAGGTATGTGAGTGGAACGATGAACTAGGTGGAATGGATAAACTGGGTGGGACGGATGAACTAGGTGGGACGAAAGAACTGGGTGGAACGGATGAACTGGGTGGAGCGGATGAAATATGTAGATGGAATGTGTGAAGCATGTGGATGGAACGGGTGAAGCATGTAGATGGAAAGGATGAATCATGTGGATGGAACGGGTGAAGCAGGTGTATGGAACAGGTGAAGCATATTGATGGAACGGGAGAAGCATGTGGATGGAAAGTATGAAGCATGTGGATGGAACGTGTGAAGTATGTGGATGGAACGAGTGAAGTATGTGGATGGAACGGGTGAAGTATGTGGATGGAACGGGTGAAGCATGCGGATGGAATGGGTGAATTATATGGATAGAACCGGGGAAGTATGTGGATGGAACGTGCAAAGTATGTCAAAGGAATGCGTGAAGTATGTGGATGGAACGGCTGAAGTATGTGGAAGGAACGAGTGAACTGATGTTGAATGGGTGAAGTGGGTGGAACTGGCGGAATGGTAGAACGGATGAAATGGGTGGATGGACGGTTGATGTGTTACGGAACCGGTGAAGTGGGTGGAATCAGTGAAGGGGGTGAAACGGGTAAAGTGGATAGACCGTATGAATTAGGTGGAGCCAGTTAAGTGAATGGAACCTGTGAAGATGAAGTATGTGGATGAATGATGCATGGAAAAAGGATAACATGGCCAGAACGAATGAAAGGAGCAGTGCATAAATTGGTTGAAGTGCTTGAACGGGTTGGTGTGCTTGAAACGAAGTGGAGTGCATGTATCGGATGCGAGTGCACCGAACGGATGCGAGTGCATGGAACTGATTGGAATGCATGAAACGGATTGGAGCACACATGGAATGGTTTGGAGAACATGGAACGTTTGAAAGAGCATTGAAAGGAACGGTTTGAAGTGCTCGAAACGATCGGAGTACTTGGAACAGTCGGAGTACTTGAAACGGATTGAGTACATGGAACTATTGGTTTGAAGCACCAAATGTAAACCACCACATTCTCATCTCCATGCTTCCTCTCTTCTTTACACCACCACTCAAATAGAGCACAGCGATACTATGACTCCATTTGGTATAGCTGTTCTCATACCATCATTTGCCACGTACTCCCCATCACTCTAACTAAACACTTCTGGTTACACACCCTCCAGCCTAGACGTTTCTCCTCAGGTCTAACGCAGCTAAAATCGGTCTGGATAACAACCTGCCAGAACGGACACATACTCTATCGCATGAATGCCACACCAGCTGCACACATATCCGATGCTCACATGCACCTTTTGACTCTCTCTATTCTCTCTACTGACCTGAACTTCGGTTCCCGAGGGCGTTCAACCTACCAGCGCCTTAAGACCATACCAATGTTACATAAGGCGCTATATAAATGCCAAATAACATAACATGTTGAGACAATGGAAGTGATGGTCTTGCCCACACAGATTAAAAGGCTGGTTCTCATAAGGACTGGGCAAAGCTTCACGTCAGAAGAGTCTTTTTTTCTAGATTAATGGAGCAGAACTTTCCCATGCCATGTGCGTCACCACATTGCAACCTCATGGGCTTCTTCCTAGCAATGGTCTCCCTGATGTGGATTTGGAGCTGAATTCACACACCCATTCAGAGCTGTTTTCCCCCAGATATCGCTGCTGTCGCCTTGAGCTACCTCCATATATGGGCACATCAGTGCCTCAGTCCCTTGGTACAGCAATATAGGGCTCCTCCATCACCTCCTCACAGAGAAGAGCTGGTTGCCTAATCTAGTAATGGATGCCGCCACCAAAATAGGTTCCCACCATGCTTTATGAATGCCCCTGACACCCTAAAATGAACCACTGCCCAAACGGCCTAGATAAACCTCAATGGCTTTAACTTGAGTGGATCCAAGGCTCAGTAGTGGGTGACATCAACTCAGCGATTTGTGTTTCTAATGACTCTGACCCAAGTCATGATAAAAGGCCATGGTTGCATCTGTGAGGGCTGGGATGTCCGTGCTAGACTTCAGTCCCAGTGATTGTTGGTGCCAGCTGCTGATGGCCACCATGTGGTCTCATTGGGCCTTGGCAGTGGTCAGAAGCCAATGCCCGGGTTCTGGTGCACAATGACTGTTTCAAGTGAGCACTCTGAGATCGTTTTCAGAGTCAGGGCAGAATGGTTTGCAAGTGGTCCATCCCTCTCAGGTATTCTGTGGGCTACTCCGGGCCCACTGCTGGGGTGTCCTCACTCGACGGAGGTCTGATGCGTGCCCTGCGGTCAGTACTCCAGACAGGACAGCTTGGGAGCTTCATCACCTTGCTAACTGAGGTGGCATTCTGGAAGCTGCATTAGGTCCTATGTCTGGCAGCAAATATCAGTTCCCTGTTGCCAAGAGGTGCTGGCAAGCTAGGAGGCCCAGTGCCTGATGTGACCACCTTGACCTTGTTACCCAGAGGAGACAGTAGCTCAGCAGAGATTCCTTCCTGAGACGACATGCCCGCGTCCAACGAAGATGGAATTGTGCAGGCAAACAAACCGGGTTCTTCCAATGTACCAGATTTTCTTAAGAGCATAATTGGAAAGTTGACATTTTTAACGGCTGGGAGGTTAATTTGCATCTGCTGCCAGAGAAATTGGGCCTAAATCCATTTTTTGGAAAATTGGGTCTAAGCAAATGGTTAAAGGAAAGCTCATCTTTTCACCTCCATCCATAAATGATGGGAAGTGTTTGGTGGTGTTTGGCGGCAGTTTTTGTCTTTGGACTTATCGTGTTCTAAGAGAGTTACTGCACCTTTAATTGGATTACCCAGAGGGCAGTCTGCAGGTATAAGAGTCTCCATCTCTGAGAAGTGGTGACAAGTGTTTGGCACGGGTGTGCTGGGAGTTTCGCTAACTGCAGCGGAGGCAGCCTTTTGGACCAGTGCAAGCAATGCCTCTTGTGGCAAGTGCCTCTCTGGCCCTGGCCTGGGACGAGTGGCCCTCGGGTGTGACTTTTCACCTGTCGGTGGGAGTGGTGACTGCGGGCTTAGGCCTTTGAGCTGCTACCCATCTTTCCTTTTTTCATATGCCCATAGCACTTTTAAGAACATTGCCACTGGACATTGTATGACACTTCTTATGCTGTCGTTTATAATGTATATTTATAATCTTTGTACGAGCAGCCAAAGTCGTATGTAAACATTACAACCTGTTTTTTTTTCTTATTTTTATTACTGCTACTGTTTTATCACTATGGAGCTGCGCCGCTAGTGATGACAAACCCATTGTCACCTTAGTGGCATCTCAATTATGCAATGTAACAGAATTGCCTCAATACCTACACTCCCATCCATATTCACGCCAAACACAGTAAGACCCCCCACGGGGACCCCACAGTTACTTCCTTAAGGGAGCTTTAGTGAATGCAAGATCTATCCTAGCTCACTCCCTTGACATCTCAGACCTTATCACCTCAAACAACCTTGACCTATTTGCCATACACGCCGCATCTGGCCCGGCACTATCCATAGCTACACCGCCTGAAGACACAATCCACCACAAAGATCAAGTAGACTGAAGAGGAGGGCTTGCCCTTATAGCAAGAGTCTCTCTCCCTATTAGAGAAATCTGCATCTCGACCTTCTCATCAGGAGAATTACTGACCACTAAGCTAAGTCTTTCACCCACCGCTACGATACCCATACACTTTGTTCATCGGACACCAGGCCCACTGCTCTCCTTTTGAAGAGGACATCCTGCACCTCCCACCTTCAAGCCCTCATCCAATACCATACTCCAGGGTGACCTCAACTTGGACTTTAGAGACGAGACTGACACGAACGCCTTATCCCTAGCCAGTTCCAGTAAGGCGCTTGGATTCAGACAATGTATTCTCAGCCCCACGCACTCCAAAGGCTGCTTCTTGGATTGACCTGAACTGCAATATTGCAATTACGTCCATTCTGCCTTGCCCCTGGACTGAGCACAGCATTATCCCATTCACCATACCAGCTTCAAACCCCCTGCTAATAATAGCACTGCCCCGTGCCCCTTACACTAACATGGAGTTCTCGCAATGTAACCAAAACCTGCCACTGCTGGACGAGCTCCCCCCCTCACAGGCATTTACAAACGGCCCTGCCTCTCTGGGAGACACTTAGAACCAAGCCCTAGCACAGGCCATCAACACTGTGGTGCCCCTCACCCAACGGAAAGCCAAACCAGCCTTGCATCTCAATTCCTGGTTCGCGAACGAAATGGAGGAAGAACCCCTCTGACTCTAACATGATCCATCAGGTCAAATGCGGCTGACCGTTCGAGCAAGAGGACTAATACAGTTTGACCTTTGTCAACAGTTTATTTTTTACAATATTTGATTTTATATCCAGCAGAGCTGTTTCCGTCCCACGTTTGAAGCGAAATCTTGACTGTCCAGGACATGGTAGTTCGTGTTGCTCAACATATTCACAATACTGAAGATTTTGGCAAGAATTTTCAGCAAGAATAGAACACTGTTATGGGCGAAAATTGGAGGCTACAGCTGGATCCCAAGTTATCCTTTTTTAGAAGTGGAGAAATACAGACTTCCAGCAAGGATGTGGGAACCTGACCTTCAGAGAGAGGCATATATTCATTATTTTTGTTGCCCACAGGAGTAGCGGGAGGAGACTGTCTTTGAACATTGAGGCAGAAAGGATGTCACCTTAGCAGGAGAATGGTTTCAGTGCTTGCACAATGTTCTGGACCGCCACCTCCCCTAGCAATGAGACACGTTTGGCAGCATTTTGATGGCAAGCTGCTTTTCTAGAGAATTCCTTTTGAATGTTCTGACACCTTTCATCTTTCACTATGAAGCTAGATTTTGTGGTTTTTCCCTCCAGTTTGTGTAGGATGGAAAAAGGCTTGTGTGAGCTAGATTTGGTGGTGATGATTCGATCATTGAAGTTAGCTTGTTTGGCTGTAAGAATAGCCTTTTTATATTTTTTGCTGGCTGTTCTGTATGCTGTGAGTGTTGAGGTACAAGAGTTCTTTCTCCAGCTGCGTTTTGCCTGTGCGTTTGTACTTCCTAAGAGAAAGTGGGCCTCATTACGATATTGCCAGTAAAACCAGCCAATAGCTGGTGGGTTACTGGCAACCGCGGAACACTGTTGCCACCACCTGACATCCCGGTGCTATTGGGATAGCACAGACCGGGGCAGTACAGTTATTTCCCATTCCCATATGTTATGTTATGCTATTTTGCATTTATATAGCGCCTTATATACCATTGGTATGGTCTGAAGGCGCTGGTTGGTTGAACGCCCTTGGGAACTGAAGTTCGGGTCAGTAGAGAGAGTAGAGAGAGTCCAAAAAGTGCGTGTGCGCACTAGGTATGTGTGCAGCTGGTCTGGAATTCATGTGGCTGCTGCTTCTTAGCGGTAGGTGTGGTGGTTGAGAGATCAGGAGTATGTATTCGCTCTGGCCGGAATTATCCAGACCGATTGTGGCTGCTTTAGGTCTGAGGAGAACGCCTGGCTGGGGGGTGTGAAACCAGCAATGTTTACTTAGAGTGATGTGGAGTGAGCGGGAGATGTTGATATGAGAACAGTTATACCGAATGGTGTCATAGTATCTCTGTGTTCTAGTTGAGTGGTGGTGTAAAGGAGAGAGTAAGCGTGGGGTGTGGTATGATGTATGCCCTTTTAAATGTTCCCTGCATTCCAAAGTATATTATGTCCGTTCTATGCATTTTCAGCTTTTCTCAGAGAGGCTATTGGTCACAACTTCTAAATGCAATTGGGTACACTCCCAAATGCAATTGGGTACACTTCTAAATTCAGCTTTTCTCAGAGAGGCTATTGGTTATAACTTCTAGATGCCATTGGGTACACTCCCAAATGCAATTGGGTACACTTCTAAATTCAGCTTTTCTTAGAGAGGCTATTGGTCACAACTTCTAAATGCAATTGGGTACACTCCTAAATGCTATTGGGTACACTTCTAAATTCAACTTTCCTCAGGGAGGCTATTGGGCGCAACTTCTAAATGCAATTGGGTGCACTTCTAGATTCAACTTTTCTCAGAGAGGCTATTGGTCACAACTTCTAAATGCAATTGGACCCATTCCTAAATGCTATTGGGTACACTTCTAAATTCAACTTTCCTCAGGGAGGCTATTGGGCGCAACTTCTAAATGCAATTGGGTGCACTTCTAGATTCAACTTTTCTCAGAGAGGCTATTGGCATCTGCCTGCCCTTTTCTAATAAGCCCCAGGATTCGATCTTTCTACACCGACTCTAAAAGCATGCAAATCGTCACCAACTCCATCTCTACTCTGAATCCCTTCCTTACCCGTGCAAATCTTGCCCTTTTCAATTCTCTCAGACTATGGACTGGATAACCCCTTGCACCCCCCGCCCCCTGGTAGGGAAGAGGGAACGCCACTCTCCATACAAGTGACCAGCTTTGTTTGAACAATATAGAGGTAACTGGTGCAGTTAAAAAAAAAAAAGCACTTGGCAAGGACTCCATGGGAAACCTGAAGCACAGGCACTGCTAGCAGGTCAGGCCTGCTGGGGGATCCGTGGCCCCCACAGGCAGACTGAAAGTGAGCCATCCAGAAAAGGTGGCAGTAACTTTTTACTGGCACCTTTATTTTCGGACCGGCTCACTGGTAATCTCAGTATTGAACCAGTGGTTGTGCTTCAATACTTTTTTTGCTTGATAGGGCGTAGGGGCGCCATGGGATCAAATACATTATTAGAGATTGTTCTAAATTGTTTAGTAAGGTTTTCCAGGATTGTGTCATTGGGTATGCTGGCCAGTTGTGGGAGCACTGTGGCAGAGAAGGCCTCCGAGGTACTTTCCTGGAGTTTCTCCTCATGATGGCTTTCATTGACTCGGGGGGGGGGGGGGGGGGAGCATGGGTTCAGGGCGTGAGCAATAGGAGATTAAAGAGAATAAAGGAGTGGTCAGACCAGGGACAGGTAGCCACAATGACCCGTAAAATGCTAATGTTCCTTGTGAGTATCCATTCTAGGCTGTGACCTCCACTGTGTGTAGGAGTTTTAACATTTTGCGAGAAGGAAGTCTAGCAGAGACACAGCATCTAGGCCGAAAGGGTCAGCTACCCAGTTATTGACATCCCCTACCAAAAGAGCAGGAGAAGATGATTTCAGCGAGGCACCCAGGATAGCCAGTAATTGTCCCTTTGAAATCTGTTGTTGTATTGGGTGGCCTGTACAGTACCAGTATGCTTAGCGTAGATGTTGCACTAATACTTAGTTTGACCATCATTGATTTGCAGTGGTCAAGATCTGATATGGTGGCATTGTGAATTTGTAGGTGGTCTTTGTAGCTTAATGTTACTCCCCCAACCCTGGATTTTCTACGTTCCATACTTATAAAGTTATAGCCATTTGGTTTGGCAGCAAGTATGACATGGGTTGCTGATTCCTGTAGCCAGGTATCCGTGATTGCAAGCATGTCAACCTGTGACTCGGCACATAATCAGCAATTTGATCGGTGTGGCAGACTAGTGATCTAATATTTAGTAATGCAATTTTTAGGTATGCGTAGGAATCTGGTAAATACATCGGTGTTAGATTGGGTCCCAGAGCCCTCAGATGGCATTGCTATCCCAGTATCCAGGGATGTGAAAATCTTGGCCGTTCACTTAGATGCCACCCTGTCCCTAATGAGGCAGGTCAACGCTATTGCATCATCTGCTGCACACATCACTAAATTAATCAATGCCTACAGACCCTTTCTGTCTACAGAAAGCTGCGTCACCCTTGCCCATGCGCTCATTGGCTCCAGACTGGATTATTGTAATACATTATTTGCAGGCACCTCCACTCGCAACATCAACAAGCTTCATGTCATTCAGAACAATGTACTCAGGGCCACACTAAACATCCTGAAGTGCAAGCACATTTCAGCCACCAGAAGAAGTGCACATTGGCTACCGATTCGCAATGCATTATCTTTAAAACATTAGCTATCAGACACAAATGCTTCTCTACACTGCCCCATGTACCTTTCTCAAAAAAGCGCAATCGTCAAGACTCACTCAGTCTTCCAATGCCCACCGACTTACTACCTCAGGATTCAGACTAAAGAAATCTGGGGGAGGATGAGCTTCCCGAAGAACTCCAGGAACTGGAACGTTCTGCTTTTGACACTAAGATCAGAACAATCTTACTGGGTGTTCTGAAAACATCTTAAGACATTGCTTTTCTCACAGGCCTCGACCCTTGTCTCACTCGCCTACTCCTTTCGAACACGCATGCATATTGCTTAAACTGTCGTACAAACTCTGTAACCAGTGCCTTGATGCCTCCAGGTTTAAAGCACTGGATACATACAAAAATAAATATATTATGTTGGGTCAACTAATTGATATTTTATTAAATAAGAAAGCGTGTTGATTGGTGTTGGATGAGAAATTAGGCCTTGAAGAAGCTCATTAGGTGCCACAAAATATAAAACTGACCACTAGGCAAAACATGTGTCATATATGTATGAAATTGAAAGGTGTTTTTGAAACCTAATAAATATTCGGCATAAGGCAGTACCATAATTTGACAGAATTGGAAATTGTTTGAAAATAAAATACAAAAGAATAAATATGTATGAAATTGGAAAGTGTTTTGGAAATATAAATATTCGGGGAACTGTAGATGGATCATTAAATTGTATGGACAAGAATACAGGATAAGCATTTTAATCAAATATGGCGTAATCTTGAGGAATTGGACATTCAATGAAAATATGAATTTAGATTGATTCTATGATAAGTTATGAATGCATGGAAATTCTATGAATTAACAGATACGCCCTGTATAGAATTCTAAATTAAGTGAGTAATGATATACACAGAACACTTATAATGAAGTGACCCTTTTTGGTATTAATTGGAAAAAAAATTAAATAAGCACAACTTTGGGATATTATCTAGTTTAATAGTAAAAACAGGAGTAGCAGTGAAAGAAACATCCCTTTCCAAGCCTGCATAGGTGGGTGCTGTTGCGGTTGACAAATGGCAGCCCCTAAAGATTTTGCTGCATCCTTTGAACCCTGTAGCTTTTCTAGGTTGTTGTCTGCCGTTAGTCCAGAAAGGTTGGATCCATCGAAGGGCATGTCCAGGACCTTAATCGGATGCCAGGGTTAAACCCAGACTTGCATAACCATGCAAATCTCCTGATCACTGCACTCAAGCCCATACAGCGGCCGATGCAGTCTGACGCATCAAGGCCTGACTGAAGGGACTTGCAGGAAGCCTCCTTATCATCATTGATGAGATTATTGAAGCCATCTCTCATCTCCCCTTCTACACATTCCACATTGTGTAAATGTATTTCGCCAGAGCACAAGATGCATTGATTAATTTCGTTGCCATGCGTCCAACAGCGAATACCCTCTTTGCCAGTGCGTCATACTACTTATTGTCCCTAGCTGGAGGGATAGTGGGATAAGCTGTGGCCTTTGTAGTGGATGCAGCAGCCTGCACACCAAATGAAGGATTCCTGGAAAGGAAGTAAGGGTCAACAGAAGAAGGTCTGTACTTCTTCACCAACTCCTTATTCAGAGCAGATTTCCAGAATGGGTTCCTTAGTGATGTATGGAAGGGCAGCACAGGTTCCTTAGGAGGGCCCCTATCCTAAATGTCTGTAAGGTCCTCCTGGGTAATGTCCTTAGCAGGATACCCCCAACTCTAATAACCAATCTATTCATGGCCGTCTATGGGCCACATTAGGTTGATAGTTTGTCTGTTGTGTCATATTAAACCTCATATTAAACCTCAGGAGAGAAATCCAGACCACTGGCTTCTTTAAGACAAGTGGCTAGGTCTTCAAGCCCGGATTGGTCGAAGAACAACTCTTCTGGAACACTGGGAGTTCCAAAACATTAATACCCATAGGGTAAGATGCTGTCTTCTTCCTCATTTTCCACAAAGATGGACCCAAAGGATCTGAAAAAATCTGTTTTCGATTTGGGTTTAAAACTCAAAGTTGTGTCCAAGGTCGACCTCGAAGGGCAACAGAAACCTTTTGCTTCGGTGAAGTCTCAGTTTTTGATGTTATGCAAGTCGACATCCCTAAGGTCTTCAGACTCTGGATTTCGGGCATGTGGGTCGCAGCCTTTCTGGATTCCCTGCCATTCTTGGAAGACACAGTGGGTTCAACAGCCTTTTTCTGTTTTTTCTAGAAACCTGGAGGGGATGCCTTCGAAAAGACTACCATCCTCTTTTCTCCAAACCTTTCCTATTCGACTGCAGAAGCGGTCTTATCGAAAGAACAGACCTGATTCTTGTGTGAGGAGCCGGAGTATGAGGAACAATGGCGATGAGGAACAATGGCGTTGACTTCTTCTGTGACGACGTAGAGAAAGAATGGTTGGAATCGCTCCTGGATCTTAACCGTTTAGAAAGTTTTTTGGGCTTTTCTGAAGATTTTTCTCTGGTGGAGCTTTTACCTTCGGAAGATTCTTTGAAGGTTAGATGGAGACTAGTAAACTGACTGATCTAGGGTGAGCTACGATCTTCTCTCCTTCAAGGCCTTGCTGGTCATCGATTGGCAGGGGCCGCGCCCAATGACTTTGTGTTCTTCACCGAGGCACCCACATCTTCGACTTACAGTCCGCACATCTCTTAAAGCCTGTTTTTGGCGTAGACATTGTCAAGATTTTACTCAAAAAGGAAAAAGACGTTAGGGGACAGATTTGCTGAGGCGAGTCAAACCGTTCTGAGAGCATACTGTGCATGTGGAAAAACAGAAGGGATGCAATTTATAGTGTCATCAACGTCACATCTGGACGCGGGAATGATTACCATCGAGGGACATCAATTTGATTCTGCACAGCTCCCATCGCTGTCAGAAGATTCCATCGAATGAAAAACAGGATATCGATATATCTAAGCTGAGGAATCCATGGGAGGACACAATCCATTAGGATTGTGTGCTAGTTTGCATGTAGATGATTGAAGGAATCATGTAATGCTCATGTAGGGATAGAATGGATGGTTCGAGGAGTGAAGTAAAATGTGAGCATGGGGGAATTAATGAATATGAAAAGGGAGAGAGAACATACTAGGAGTAGAGAGCATACAGACGTTTGAGAGAGCATGCATAGGGAAGGTATAGTGAGTCAAGAGGGTCGTCGGTGGGGGAGGAGCTTCAAGACGGTCGTGGGTGGGGGGAAGAGCTAACAGCTTTAGGTCCCTATCGCAGCTCAGGGTTACTCTGGCCAATTGAGCACTAAAGGGAGGAAGCCACAGCTGGGCAGTGTGCAACACAATCATTCTTAGCAGGGCAACCATACATTTGATGTGGCAGTGCCTGCAGTTCCTAACGTTGATCCTACCATTTCTGTGGTGCACTACCCACTGCTATGCCTTTTTAGTTGGGCCGAACGTGCCCTTTTCAGCAAGCAGTTATACTTTATATAGGTCAACAGTACTTGCCTTTTTTAGAACAGCTGAAGGTCTGTTGATACCACAGAGTCTGCATGTCTAAGCTGGACTGCCCCACCTTTTCACGTGGACTGCCATACTGTCCTGAAAGGCCCATCACTTCTCAGGGCAGTTCCTGCACTTCTCATGAATGCTGCAATCGCAGAGTGCCACCTCGTGTATACAATCCTAGCCCAGAAACTGAAGGGGCCTGGTGTCTGGACTAGCTTCTTACTCTGCTGGGAAAGTCTGATGCACTTGATCATAAAGTGAAGCAAGTTGTCATTGCACTGGGACACTTCAGTCTACAGTGCTCTCAATCAGGTGACTAGTCAGACCTTTCTAACTTTTCTGTGCCTTACACATGACACAGGCTGTTCCAGCCTAATCTACTTTCAGAAGCATTTCCCTGGTTGTAAATGTCCTATTTGCTATATGCTTCCCCAGCCCTACAATCTTCCACACATCAGCCCGTTTGGAAATGTAGTTCATTTTGTTCATGTACCTGATGCCGAGATCTTTGTCTAACTTAAATGCCTTGGGTTTGTATCCTGGGAAGATAGATTGGCTGGGTAATGCACCTGCTGCATACAAAATGACTATCCTCCAGGTTGAAGTCCTAGCTGAGTGAAGAGCCTTCCGGTTCTCAGAAGTGTGGACATGCATTTAGACCCTTCGCAGTGGGCCTATTTACATTGAAATGCAGCATTGTTTAGTTTGTTTTTGAATAGCACTCATTGGTGCCTAACAAGCACTTCATATCAATGTAATGCACTTCTCAAAAGAGCGAATAACTACATTTATAAGGTTTGCACAATACGGAATAAAACATCTATAGGAGCGAGGCATAGTCCAACTCATCAGAGAAGTCCCATACACAACCATAAGAGGGTAAAGGAAGAAACCTGAAATTAAGCTCAGGAAATTAGATAGGTAAGTCGTTTCTAAAAAAACTAAAATAAATGGCTGATCTCGGTTCCATGAGCAGCCGGCTCCACTGCGAGTGGCGGTGGACCCTAAATTAGCGTTTACCAAACTATTCTTTGACAAATGCCAAAATAGTACATTCTTGTAGGGGACAGGATCTGTTGACCTTATTGAACTCCATGCACGATTATGCACCAAGAAGACTTGAATCCTCCAAGACTGACTCGCCAACAAAGGATCCGCCATCGAATGGGCACCTCCAACGTTAGGCAGAGGGTTTGACCAAGATTTTAATTCTGTTGTATACAAGGCACTGAAAAGTGAATTGGCAGCAAGTTACTTTCCAACATGGCAGCCATAGGTGTGGCATCCCATACATCCAGCTCTACCGTCAGGGCCCTTCACCCAGGTCTTAACTGGGTGGGATGGGAAGTGGGTGGAATAGGAACTTCTTAGCTATGATGCTGTGCACCGCATCTGCCAGGGTGGATACAATGGCAATCCCCAAGGGCGGTGAAAATGCTGGGTCCATGCAGTTAATACACGTGTCACTGTATTTCTTCTATACATTTGATGGGAAAGTACCTGTACCTTTCAGAACTGCTCTGTATTTGAAGGCACAGTACCAGCACCTGCTGTCAGTCTTAATGAAGGACTGAAGAACATAATGAAAGATTAGACATAATGGACCTCATTATGAGTTTGGCGGTGTTCCAGCAGTAAAACAGCCAGAAGCACACTAAATGGACTTGCCGTTACCAATAATAGGTCTGGAGAAATTACCACTGTATTACACATGGCACTATGGCAGTGTTAGTCCCCATTTGGGGATTTCGTCAGAATTTCCACTGTTGGTAATTCTGCCGATTTTGCCGAGTTTTGCCCTAAAGGTGGGGGATTTGCCGCCACCCTTTTGTTGGAGGTACACCCTCCACCTTACCTCCAAACTCGTAGTTCGGAGGTGCGGTAATGCAGTGACAACGGAATTAGCAAAACATTACCCCACACCGCTGAGCTGGTAACCGCGTCCACTGTGCTCTATGCTTGTTTCTTACACTATTGAGCGCACATGAAGCGCAGTGGGGTGAATCAAGAGGGTGCATTGCAGCGGGACATCCTGAGCCGCAGTGTTCTTAATCTCCTTAAAGTCCTGTCTGCCATTCCTGACATGTGACCAATACTTTGAAAGGTCCCAACTGGCTTTTAAGTTTTATTTCCAAATGTGGTAGTATATTCATGTGCTGTAGCAGAGTCAGTGATGAGTTGAGTGTGCTGCGCATGCGCTGAAGATGACAAATGGGATGATCCCTTTCCCCAATTCCCGTCCAGACCATGGCCTATGACGTCACGACCTAAGCACCCACCGTGGAATGAGTTCAGCCCTCTGACTGCTGCTCCGGACGTCAAGATCCACCGTGGTCATGCCCCACACCCACAGGCCAGCTGCGCGCCATCCAAAGCACATGGTGGGACCTCAGGTGGAGCTGACACCGACCCTATGGACCAACTCGACTAGATGTCACCCACCAATATCTCCATCGTTGGAGATGACATGACGACATAGCCACAATGGACAAGAACACACGTGCTGCCAAGCACCTGGATCAGAAACACACCAACCCACACAAAGAACATATGTGCTACGACGTAGAGGACCGCGCACACTCACAGACATGCATCATTGTTATTTTTTACATAGGTTAACTACCACACCGCAGAAACGTAAGAAGCCAGAAGAGCTTGTGTATATGCTTGCAGATGCTTTTTGCTACTAAAACCCTGAAGATGTCACCCTGTAGGTGGACTAATGTATAAGGATCGAATTTGCGCCTCGCGTCCCACGCCTTATGGACTGTATGCCGCCACCCATAGACTAGGCCAAAGCAGGCCGCAAACCAGAGCCCCCAGGCATGGAGCAGCTCCGACGGAGCTGCAAGGTGTTGATCATGCAGAACAAATCCTGACGGGAGCCCCACAGCCAAGGCCGCGAAGTTGCAATCTACACGCTGCGCTCTCAGCGCCAAGGTTACACCTGCCACTGCTAAACACTCCTCAGGACAGAAATACAAATTAAATCCCCTTAATTCTGCTTCAGCCACTGTCTCTCAACACATGACTAGGTCGACCTGATACGAGGCCAAGCTCCAAGGACCAGTGAAGCTCTGGGGTCTCACGTCTGGGACCCGGAATGCAACAACGAAGTTACAAATTGGACACTGGCAGCGATGGGAAAGGAGCACCCAACAGCCAGTAGTAAGACCTGTCCATTGTCTGCTGCTGACACATAGTTATACCTTGTTGCCAACACCAGGTACATCGTGAACTGGGAACGACAATGGTCCCAGGCTTGGGGGCTCACGGATAAACCAATAAGAATACGAGGGCCTAATCACTGACGACACCATAATTCAACCAATCATTAACTTTCTTCATGTAACTCTTTCTATGTAACAATTTTTAGGGACGACCCAAGCGTACCACCTGACCTCTTCTCCACCACTAATATTCTCTCCTATACTGATCCATACTGACCCTACCACTTGGGGAGCCAACCCGGGGCAGCATTAGGTTTAGGGGCGAGTTTTCCCAGGTGACGTACATAGTAGCGTCATCCGGTTAGAAAAAGGGCCTGCGAGCCCATCACCGTGAAGATGTTCCTTGGGTACCTACGCTCTAAGAACCTGTCCCTGTCTGTTTTGTGCAATAAACAGCAGTAACTCTTTGCTCTTGTGTGCCTCATACTCCTTTGGAACCCGGGAGGAGTTGGGGCCTCGCCTCGCCAACCCCGGAGGCCGGCGGATCTGCGCAACACTACTTCTGCACAGAGATAAAATAGTAAAGTACAGTATTGAATGGACTCAAGGGACAGATGAAAGGATCAGGATACCATGGCCAACCAATGGCAGCTTTGACATGACAACTAAACATTCACTGCTAGCATACCTACATAACACATACAAGGGAAGAAGTTAGCAGGCCACCTAGAGGTTTTCGACCTCTGAAAAATGTTTCAGGGGTATACCCCGGGGATGAGCATGAAGGAGGTAAAGAAGGAGGAGGTGTGCGAGGAGGAAGGATGCAGCGCACCCCAAGCTCCTCTCAGGGCTGAGGAGAGCGAGGAAGAGGCAGAAGGATCATACCCCATTGCAGAGGTAAAAAAGGAGAGTGAGGGAGAGGCACCCCTAATTAAAGAGGTGAAGAAAGAAACAGAAGGTTTGTATCCAATGAGGGAATTAAGAGAAGCAACACGACCGCAATTAACAGCTGCTGAGGGATACTCAATCCCTGCATACAGCCCACCGCCATACGCACCTGAAGACCACTACCAAAAGGGGCTGGGTGCAGGGAGTAAAGTAGACATCAAATAAACACAGGTGAGCTCTGGTGGCCTAAAAAAGACCCAAATAGATTTGGCGAGTATAGGACCAGATGTGTGGATAGAAGCACAGGTGTGATTAAAGCTTTGGGAAACGATAACAGAAGAGGAGGAGGTGATAAAGAAGGTAGATAAGGAGGAGGTAGGACACACTCAGAGAGATAGTCAGGTGAGTACCAGGGAAACAGGAAGCATGACGAAGGAAGAAATGGCGGTACTGGAGGAAAAACTAGCAGAGTTGAGGGACGCGCAAAGTGCATTGATTAGACAGCTCGAGCAAAAAGAACGGAAGAGGAGGGTGAGGACGCGAGAAGGAAGGGAAGCACGAGCGGAATTTAACCAGCAAGAGGAAGAGAAAAGGAAAAAGGAAGAGGACCGCATAAGGGGGATTGCAGAAAGAATAGCACGTATGGAGCAATGGGAGATCAGGAGGAAAGAAGAGGAACAGGAAGAGAAAGACAAGGAGATGACACTATGGAAGAAGATTATATCAGAGAGCACACGTAAGTACGAGGAAGGAAGCATAATAGAGAGTATACTGGCACAAGAAGGTGGGACATGGAACGACAAGGACAGAGACGTAAGGGTGCTAGGACAGGTAAGTGACGCCATACGGGGAGACGCAAAGGTGTTAGGACAGGTAAGTGATGAACTTTGCAGTGCAAGAACGGATTTAGGGAGTGAAGACGACCAACGAAGCAATCAAGGGCTAAGAGGAAGCAGCCAAGCACCTAGGAGTAAGATCAAAGCATGTAGTAGTGAAGAGGTAGCGACACTGCAAGTGAGGGGAGACAGGTAAGTACACAGATATAGACTTGGAGACAGTAACAGTGGGAGGAACACGCCCACGCACAAAATTGACATTCTCAGACGGCTTTTGTAGTGATGAGGAGGAGGAGGGATCTTGTGGAGAAGGGCTAAGTAAACTATATATCACACGCACAGGCTGTGGGTCGTCATGGGAGTGCAGGACCCAAGAAGAAGAAACAACAGGGTGGGAGGGCAAAAACTCACAACGGGAAGGGACACTACGAACAATGACGCCACCAGCCCAGCACACGCCATATGTCAACAGGCTTAGAGACCTCCCAGGACGCAGAATGGAGGGATCAGCAACCACACACAACAAGGACCAAGCGGGTCAACAGAGAGGTCATCAGGGCGTAGGGGACACACGGCTTGCACAACACCTTACTGAATTTATTGAAGAATTTTCTGACATGGAGGAGGAGAGCGAACACACACACATCACACTACACCGACGCATGCCAGAGGAAATAACAGAATACACACAGATGCCATTATTAGAGAGAGGGGGGACAAGACCACAGTAGGTCCCATGGAAGCATGCAGACAAAGAAAATATTAAATGCAGACTACCATCCTTGAGCGGAGGGGCGGGAAAATGGATATATGAAATGGAGAAGCTAACTGCTGGGCACAAGTTAGCGGTTGGAGATGTCAAGTGGTTATTAATTTCAATTTTGGGTGATGCAGCAGATGACATTTGGAAGAGGGCGGGATTCCCAACGGTGACCATCAGTGACACCTCGCATGACAGGGCAACATTTGCAAATTGCAGACACGCACCATGGTAAGCTCTGAGGGTACACTATCCATACACCTCAGACATAGGGGGAATAACATCAGGCAAAATGCGCGAGAGAGAGGACCCTGTTAATTACATCCAGGAAATTCAGGAGAAGTGGAGCCTGGAAACGTGGGAGCCATGGGACAAAACATTAGCAAAATTTTACCACATACTGATACAGGGGCTCCCAGAACCAGTACAGAGGCAGTTGAAAAAAATGGCAGGAATGGAAGCAAAGGCATGGCCAGAAATACAGTTAACAATAGTACACCATTGTAGGTTATGGCAAGAAAAGATGAAACAGAAAGAAGAAGATAGGAAGGCATATGAGGCAAAACTGGTCCAGAAGAAGCTGTCAATATATGCCATTCATGGTGCACTAATAACCAGCCACGCCCCTCCGACACCAGCCACCACGCAGCAGTCAGAACCACTAGCAACAGTGTCGCAGCAAGTCCCAATCACGACACAGCAACTGCCACCACCGCCTCCATACACAGCGCAACACATATGCGCATCACCAATGGGTGGAGGGTACTCACCAATGGGTAATGGCTACACCAACAACTACAGAGGGAGAGGTGGGTTAACAAGAGGGAGGGGATTCGGTCCAGCGAGACACATGCCAGGGGGAGGGTTCCGAGGGTATAACCAACATGGACAGCAGGGGTATTTAGACAACACTGGAGGATACCTGTGGCAAGCACGAGAGCCACCAATGTGCTGGACTTGTGGACTAGTAGGACACGTATCACGCACATGCAGGGCAATGCCGACACAAGCAGGATGGGGAGAACAAGTGCAACAGGGTTACAACAGGGGCACAAAATTATCACCAACATCCTCAACTAACACAAACAAGTGACATACGCATGGAACAACAAGGAGGACTGACGCAACCAGCGCCACAACTGCAGCAGCAACCATATATGTCACCCACCGTACAGCAGTTTCAGCACCAACCGGAACAACACCAAGCACAAAAACTGATGACGGCGGCACAACAACATATCCAAACAGTACAACAGCTCACACAAATACAAGACAATACCAACTGCCTACGGACACGCCAATACCACAGACGCAAATGGGAAAAGTGACGATACTGGGTCACAACCCATACACAGGGAACGGACAATCACTATACCCCCAATAGGACAGCCCACAGATGTCCTTGTTGTGCCCCATCCTGTCGGTTACACCTAACCCTGCGGAGGAACCACGCATAAAGGTGGCGATGGGTGACAAAACATTTTCTTTCCTAGTTGACACGGGCAACTAGATCCTGTATTAGGGAAGGGAAGTTCAACTTGTCGGGCTATGCCATGCAAACTCAAGGATTCTCTGGGGCTCGAGGGCTGATTCCTTTTACTGATAACATCTCCTTATCTGTCGGAGATCACAACCTATCTTTGCCTCTGCTATATTCAAAACAATCACCAGTAAATATACTAGGGAGAGACATCATGAGCAGATTGAATATGACAATATCCTTCACTGACCAGGGAATAGTATGCTCGACACCAGTCATACACATGCTCACTGCACGACACATATTTCAGGCTTAGTGTGGCAAGACAGTGGCAAGGGCAGAACCAGTGGACAGGGACATCTTCCAATACGGAACAGACATGGCATTAGAATGGCTACCGGGAATTGAGGGTAAGGTGTGGAGGAGACCGGTAGCATACCTTTTCATACCGGAAATGCCCATTAGTGAGGAAGAAGGGGCAATAATATCAGTGGACTTCGAGAGTATTGTGGCAAGCAAAGACTACATTGCAGTTCACGCTCAGGATGGAGAAGGGAAAGCATGTGGGGCAGTGATAGCATTGGCTGAAGGATGCAGGCTGACGCAGGTGTCAGACGAGGAACTGTTCTGAGATGAAGAAGGAGATGGGGAGATGGTGTTCCAGATGAACGTCTACGTTTGGTTGAGAGTAACATACAAGGAGGTAGCACAGAAAATGGCAATGACACTAGAAACCCCCATCCCCACACAATCAGACCTGTATGAGGAAGATTTAGCAGCTGTACCCGCCTCACTATGGACTACTAGTCCCTATGATGTGGGATGCATAAAAAGCATTTGAGGAGTGAAAATAAAGCTAAACAATGGAGCAATGCTGCCCAGAGTAAAGCAGTATCCACTATCAAAAGAAGATGATGAAGGGATTTATGAGACCATAAGTGCCCTAGCGGAAAGAGGAATATTGATACCATCAGAATCCCCATGCAACATTGCGGTATACACAGTGCGCAAGGCAAAGGGAGGGTCCTGGTGTTTCATACAAGATTTGAGACCTCTTAACCACATTGTGGAGGTAGAGTACCCGATAGCAGCTAACCCAGCCACAATACTGTGCAGAATACCAGCAGAGGCATCACGGTTCACTGTGATCAACCTCAAAAATGCATTCTTCTCAATACCACTGCACCCTGACTCACAAGATTTAACATGTTTCACATACCGCAACACAAAATGGAAACACACCAGGCTACCCCGAGGGTACTGCGAGTTGCCATCCATCTTTAATCGAGTAATACAAATGGACCTAGGGAACATTGACCTGGAGAGCACGGTGCTGCAGTATGTGGATGATATTATCATCTGCAGCACCACTGAGGAAAAGTGCAGGAGGGACTCTGTAAAGATGCTCACAGTGCTGGCTGAGAAAGGGTACAAGGTTGACAAGGAAAAACTGCAGTACTGTCAGGAGAAAGTACATAGGGCAGATCATCTCACAGAAAGGAAGGAACAGTGCACCGCAAAGGGCACAAGCAATAAAGAACACAGCTCAGCCACAAACGATAAGGGAACTGCAACAATATCTTGGCCTGTGCAACTATTGCAGAGCATGGGTTTTTGACTACAGCACATACATAGTACCCCTATTAGAGGCTAACAAAGAGGCACAAAGGGGGACGAGAAAGTTGGGATGGACAAGAGAGATGACTGCTGCATTTAATGAACTTAAAGAGGCCATTTCTACGGCACCAGTTCTGGGTACCCCTAACTATGATAATGCGTCTACATATTCTCACATTGCGATGGTGAAGTAATGAAAGCAGTGCTTACACAAAAGACAAGCATGGGACACAAACCAATAGCATACTACAGCGGCCATTTGGATCCAGTAATGATGGGACACTTCCCGTGTGAACAACACTTGGCTGCAGCAGCTTTTGCAGTAGAAAAATCATCTTCCATTATTGTTCCACCACACTATACGTGAAACACGCCCTCTTCGCGATATTAAACAAACCAAAATCCACACTGGCTACCCAGAGATCAACAGGGTATGAGCTTATTCTCTCTAGACCGGAGTTGAAAGTAGTAAGGTGTAGTAATGTCAATCCAGCGCAGTTTATAGCAGAAGAAATGGCTGAAGGAGAATTTTTCTCATCTACCCGAAAGGTAGAAGAAAATGCCCTAGAGGGGGGTGAGGTGTTATACATTGATGGGTCATTAACAATTGACCAAAGTGATGGTATAATAAGGACTGGAGCAGCTGTAGTGCGATTGAGGGAGGATTGGATGTACGTTCCGGTCAAATGTGTTAGATTACCCCAACATTATTCAGCACAAGCAGCAGAGTTGGTAGCACTAATTTTAGCTTTAGAGGAAAGCAACGGGAAAAGAGTAACAATATATTCTGATAGTGCATATGTCACCTCGACGGTACACTCAGGATAATAAAATGGCTCGGAAGAGGATTTAGGAGAGCAGATGGCACTCCAGTGCAACATGCTCTCCTCCTGGGTGAACTAATAGAGGTAATAGCATACCCAGCAGTAGTGGCACTGGTGAAGTGTCAGGCACACACGAATGGGGACGATCCAATATCAAGAGGTAACGAAACAGCAGACGCACATGCAAAATATGCTGCATACTTTGGCGAGACATGGCACCTCCAAGAAAACAAAAGATAAGGGTAGGGTAAGATAGATGATAATGAAGGATGGGGTACACACACATTCCAGAGAGACAGATTATGGAACTGCAGGCAGCAGCTCCAATTGCAGAAAAGGAACTGTGGGTTAAAAGAGGATGCACTATGTCCCCCACAGATGCACTATGGAGACAGAATAACACAGGGAAAGTTGTGATGCCCCTGGCCCTACTAAAAACAGCTCTGGCCCAACTACACCAGCCCACTCATACAGGAAAGGAAGTAATTGCAGCATGAATAAAAGAATCCTGGTTCTTCCCCGAGCTAAACTCACACGTTGCAAATTTCATTAGCAATTGCCTCACATGCCAACAATTTACGGCCGGCCACACGCTGCAAGTGATGAAAGGTACAATACCCCGGCATGAAGGACCCTTTTTGCACCTACACATTGACTATGTCGACATGATCAACATATGTCAAGGATACAGATACATGATTGTAGTAGTATGCCCATTTTCAAGGTGGATTGAGGCCGGCCCGTGCTCCCATGCAGATGCATTTAGGACAGCTACATTTTTAGTAAGGGAGGTTTTCCCGAGGTGGGGGGTTTGCGAAGTATTGAGGTCAGACAACAGTTCCCACTTTATGAATTAATTATTTCAGCACGTAACTGCCCTTCTGGGGATTAAGCAAAAAATATGCCTGTGCATATCACCTACAAGCCAATGGCGTCTGTGAACTCCTCAAAGGCCTCCTGAAAGAAGCGATAGCAAAGATCCAGCAAACAACCAAAAAGAGCTGGCTCTATTGCTTTCCCCTTGCTTTGTTTGAATTGAGAAATAAACCAGGTTCGGACCACCACCTCACACCCCATGAGGTGGTGACCGGATGCCAAATACACCTTCCCCTCACACCACCATCAAGGGAAATGTACGATTGTGATGAGGCAAGTACTGTTTTTGGTGAAGAAATGCATGAGTATGTCTCTTCCCTGGTTACTAGTGGGGACCAGCAACCAACGAGGAGCAGGAGCTCAGTGGACAGTGAAAGAAGGATACACGGTACTCCCTAGAAACTATCAGAGTAGGTGGAACGCCCCTAGATTTATGTTGTCCAGCAAGTGGCCCCTAGGGCTGTTAAACTGTCGGATAAGGATGTTTGGACACAAATTCACGACATCAAGCCCTATAAATCACAGACCTGGCCCCATTCCTACAGCGACAGGGCCAACGCTTCTGTAACGTGTGGGATGTATTGACCCACTTTTGCTCTGCTGTGCTGCATCACTCCGTTATGATGGTGGGGCCAGAAACAGCAAAATGGCCGCAAAACCTTTGTGCGTGCCAAAACCCCTGAAAATCGCGGTTTTCATCGCACAAAACGGTGACTGCCCAATATGCCACACATGTTGTCAGTGCTGGAACAGAGCTCTCACTCCTGATATGTGTCACTGGACTCCACAACAATTGAAATGGAGTGCAGAAGGAAAAAGCAGTACTTTGCTAAATGAAACCCCAAAATCATGCTTTAAATCACCTTTTCTTTGTTGCTGAAACTTCCGAATGCCGGTACAGAACACCTTTCAAATATTCAAAATTCTTGCTAGGTGCTACAATTCACTTAGTTTAAGAAATCATTGTGAATTTACAAGGTCCTAAAAAGTTGAGAGCATAAAGAGATTTCCACAAGATCCCACAGCTACAGGGTTTTGAGGAATAGTAAAATATGTAATTTGTATATGTGATTTTTAGAGAGGTTGCACATGTGGAAATATGTATTTTTCCAAAAGTAGATTTTGTGTTCCAAGGTCTAGTGGTGGATTCTCAGCCTCATAAAATTGCACCATAAAGATGACTCTCTGTTTCTCCTCCTATCAAGGCAGAGAGCAGACTCTGACCCAATCACCTTTCAAAGGGGCAAGCTTAGGCTAAACTGGCCCACACACATCCTTTATGATGTCAGTTCATAGCATAGAGACAGTTCACCACACATAAAGACAGACAGATTCACTCATTATCCTGATGCTGGCGGATTACCTTGCTATTGAACTTTGCATCTTCCTTGCTCCAGACTCCAGAAACTTGGCAAAGAAATAAAGGCCTACTGCATAGCTGGACCATTCTCAGCTAGGCCTCAAAATTCTAGAACAGAACCCCACAAGCCTAAGGGGGAAGCAACATAATACAGCTGTGCTGTGCTGTTACTGCTTGCCTGCTGAAAATAAATCTCCTCAGAACCAAGAAGGGCAGACCCTGTCCAGTCCTGTGCCGTGCTGTGACTTGCAGATCTTGACCAGTCCGATGTGCCCAAGCCATATTTCCTAAATCAGATCCAATTCCCTGACCAGAATTGACAGTCGCATTTAAAAATGTATCCATTGAGTATCAATAGGACGAATTGTGTCTCTAGCATATGTACTTTGCATAGTCTTAGCCCTATCTTAGACCCATCCTATCTTGTATTCAGAACCTGTATTGTTACGAGAATCTTTGCATTGTCTGAAACCTCTCTCCAACCCATCCTATCTTTCCTCCATAACCATTACTGTTAAAACTATCTCTGCGCTGATCTTTTTCTCATCTGAAGAAGGCGAGTTTCCTTAGCAGGCAGTCCCCCTGATCAAGTGACTGTGTTTCTGTGGGGTATTTGTTTTGTTCATAGTCATCCTTTAGGGAAAGCCACCCATTTGTCATTTTTATCAATGCATTCCTGTTTTCCATTCCGGCTTTCTCTCAAAAAACGACCTCTACTAAAACGTCTGTAACTTCCTCGGTTTTTGGGATAGAAACAGAATTTCAACTTCTGCTTGTAGCTAGCACCCATATCTATCCATCACCCCTAAAACCTCCTTCCAATGCGATTCTCCCATTATCGCGAATATCACACAGTCAAAAGTTTGCCATGAATTTACGTTTTGGGAAATTTTTACACGTGTAAAACAGCTTTTAATTACTTCCGACTTGAATGTTAGGATTTCAAATGTTTTCTTGGAATTAAATCATTGCTTGTGTTTGTGTGCAACTATCCAAAGCGGCTCCCATAAGAATGTATAACAATTTCAGAAATGTTGACCATATTTAGGGTTTTTGCGCAGTCCATTCTAAAGATAACTTTAAAAGCCAATTTGACAGCTGGATAGGCAACTCCGTTTTTCTCTTGTGTTTGCTGGGGGAAAGTGGGATTGATATTCTGTTGGAATTCTGCCATTCCTGAATACCTGCTCTCTCCTCCTATCTCATTACATTACCTATTGGGGGGTTGAGGCATGTGCAGGGGGAACCTTTAACCACAGTGCTATCAGACTGAACCCACACAAAAGTATTAATTTCTGTGCTTAATTGTTTTGCTCACTACCTACTCCTCGTGTATTTAAGAGATTATTCTGTGTTACCTCACCCCATTGATGATTGTTGTGTACCTATTAAAACATGTTGTGATTAGATTTTAAATACATAAATATTTACCTTTGCAAACCAGCCTGATTCCTGGTTCAGTGTGACCGGGGGCGGGGGGTTTCAGGAGAAGGGCGTGATATGAGTGGTATATCATTCAGAATAAAGAACTTTTAGACAAAAATAAATAAGGATTTTAGTTGTGGACTACATGCTAGGCATTGACTTGGATGTGTGCTGGATTGAAATCACTTACAGCTTGGAGGGTCGTCCGGGATCCTGAATTAGACATAACACTTGTGACAGTCTAATACAGCGTGCTAACTGACAGGGTACATCCACCTTGTTGGGCTACCATACTGTGCTACACTGTAAACACACCCTTCAATAGAAATACTCAAAGGAGTTAGGCCTGTTTTGCAAAAGTAAAGTAACCCTGAGATAAGTCGGAAGGAAATTAATATTTCCGGAATGGCGACCCTAGTGGAAATCAATATTGCAAGGGAACACCTACTGCACAAATTGTTTGTCAGGGGTGAATGGTTAGAGCAGAATGGCTGCAGGAAATCAAACAACAAGTCACTGCCACAGAATTAGATGTATGGCAGGACCAGGGTCCATTACACCAGGCACTTAGTGAATTGTATATGGCCCCAAAAGTAAAAGAAGAGCAATGTAAAATTGCCAAAATAGCAGTTTACCTGTACCTCCATATTGGAGTAAAACAGGAAAAAAATGCTGAAAGCCTAGATCTGGCAAAGAGGCAAGTACAATCCCTAGAGAAAACCCAAACAGATCTGGACTCTGCAGAACAAAGGCTATAAAAGAGCCAAGAATCAGAGAGAGAAACCAGACAGTACCTGACAAAATTAAAGGAAGATCTGGATCTCCTGCAGCAAGAGAAGGCAGAGCAAGATGCCAAAATATTGACTCTGCAAAAAGAGTGTCAAGAAAGGTTGGATTCTCTACAACAGAGCCAACAAAAGCTGGAGCACCAATTAAATTATAATAGAGCCTGCGCAGGGCAGATGGTTGCCCTAGAAAATCAGATTGATGAACTAAAGGAGGAAAATAATAAATTAATAGTGAAGGATCTCCACACTCAAACAGATTTTGATGAGGAGCGCCAGAAATTATATGCCATTAGGAAGCAAAGGGATGACCTGGCTGAGCAGAGGAGAACTCTATGTCAAGAGAAGGACGGCTTAGGCCAGGAGGTCAGCCATTTAAAAACCAAGCTAGAAGAAAATCACCTGGCCCTTCAGGGACTTGGTGAACTGAAAAGGGCCTATGAAAAGCTGTTGGAGCATACCAGGAGGCTTGAAGATGCTCTGGCAAAGAATAATCAGGCCAGTAAGGACCAATCTCAGGAGGTGAGTCTCCTGCAGCAAAAATTGGCCCAATACTCCCAATGCAGGCAGGAAGCATAGAGAGACAATGAGGCTCTCTGTGAAAAAAATGACAGGCTCCATAGACAGATAGCCATGCAGGAACAACTCATAGAAACCAGTAAGGCCTTAATAGAGGAACAAAAGGGTCAGATTCTTGCATGTCAACAAGGAGTAGGGGCTGAAAGAGATGAGGTCAGATGGGAGAGGGAAACCCCTGAGCATAACCTCAGGAACCCTGGCATCAGGGACTTTAATCCTTTAAATTCCATGGACTCTGCCACCCCCATGTCCACTGGCTCATATGAACCAAGGGCCACGGGGATGGTAGACTTCAACCCAATGGGAAATATGGGACTAATAGGTCAGCGCCTCCCAGAAATGGATGGGCGGGCATCTATGCACAGGTACCCAAGTGCTAGGGCCATCTTCTCTGATCAGTGAGGGGGAGAATCAGATAACTGGATCCTCAAAAATATCACATACCTAGGGATCAGTCAGTGGAATTTGGAGGGGAATTCAATTAGACTAGGCCCACTAAGAGCATACTAAAAACCTCTTCCCAGCTAGGACAGTGGGGAGGATACTCAACCAATCCTGGGAGCAAGGAAGAGTCAGAAGACTCTTCTGAGCACCACAGGTCCCAAGAGACTAGACCCCACATTCTGCCAGCCATTCCCAAGCTCGCAGAATCTGGGAGCGTCTAGAAGATCAGACCGTCACCTCTGGTAGCAGTGCCTCCGAGTCAGAGGATGAGTGGACCAGGGTGACCAGAACTAAAAAGGCTAACAAAGTCAAGAGAGCTTTACTCAAGGATCCCCTAAGGCAAATAAAAGCTATTAGGAGCGTCATCACGCCCTACCACAAGAATGCCAAATATTCAGTTTGGGAGCACCTTGAATTATTTGAGCAGATGATGGAGACTTTCCACCTGAAGGACAAACAAACCTGTATTCAGTATGTAAAGGGGACATTTTTACCTGAGTACACCAGCTTCTTTGCGGGACTGGAGGATCAGAACCATTCCAGATAGTTCTCCTATATTCATTGAAACCCTCAAGAGGCCCGCAAGGCAGCCTACAACCTACAATGTGGGGAAGACCAGGCCCCACAAGAATTTGACCAGGAATGAAACGCGCCTTTGCGCAGACCACTAGAAGGGTGCACACGGACAGTAAGGAATTTGTGAACACCTTCTTTCATGCTCTCCATAAATACATTATGACCTAGCTAGTGTGGGACTTTCATGAGAAAAGATCACTAGACTGTGTCAGTGAACAAGCCACACGCATCTATGAAGTGCAGTATCCACTAGAAAGTAAAAATATTAGCAAAAGCCCCAAACCAACCAACACCCCTGCTGCTGCTAAGGTGGCGGAGGTGAAGGCTGCCCTCATTTTAGATCTGGAGATGGGGGCCTAAAAACCTTCCCACGCAGAATCCGACCAACCCCAGATCCAGAAGGCCCCTGGGCCAATCCCAAACAGGGAGCCAGGGAGGTAACCCCACAAATGGGACCCCTAACTCCCCTGACTACATCAGCCCACCCTACAATGGCAACAGACCAATCCTGGGCTATGTGTGGACTCCCCCCAGCCCAAGGGGGAGTCCAACCAGACAGCTGGAAACCCAGGAAACTTCCCTCCTCACTTTCCCCAGGAGGGCAGTAATCCCCCAAATTCCGGACCACATTTATTTCCCAGGTACCCGCCAAACCTCAACCCCAAAAACAACCCATCTTTCTTTCCCCACTTTCCTGAGCCCAGACAGCCCAATCCGGGAGAGGGGAGGCCAAGGGTGGATGGATACCCCAAATATCCTAACCAGGGGTATTATGCAAGAAGGGATAGTTAACCTTCCCGGGATCAACCCAGGGTAGATCAGAGGACCCCGTACCAGCCAGAGCGGGTGTCCCAACTGGAGCGCCAGGTCCAGAACATGGCACAGGATCTGGATTGCATACCGAGGGCTCAATTGAACCCTCAAACCCAGGGTCTGTTTTTTTATTTATTATTATTATTTATTTTTTGTGTTTGGTTTACAAAATATAAACCTTTACAAAAGAAAACACAAAATACATTTTTTATACAAAAAGGAAAAGATTCAAATTCAGTTTAAAAAACAGGCAATTAAAACCCTATTTCTCATACAAGATGTACATCGTCCGAGCTGATGTTAGACCATTCCTATCTAGAACACACAAACATTTACATACATACATATAGCAGGTGTCGCTTCAAGCAAGTTTTCCTTTTTACATTTTTTCAATTGAAGAAATTATTTGGCTGGAGGCAGATTACAGACTTCGTTCAGGAATTTCACTGTAGCCAATTTCAATGCATTCATTTTGCCATAAAGCATATTCCACCAAAAATCTTCAATGTCAACTCTGGACGGATCATGAACAAATTTACCAAAGATTGCAAGTCATTGGGTTACCAATGCCTGACAATTTAATAACAAATGCTTCAGTGTTTCAGATACTTCATTACTGTGAAAAAACAACAGGGGATTCTCTGTGTAGTACCTGAGCGAATTTCTAAAATTTCCCCTGTCAGCAAAACATTGAAGCAAAATCTCATATAAGCAGCCTTCCTTTTAGGGTCAGGGAATTTAATTAGATATGACTCTGGAGTACCCATTTTCTTTCCATCATAAATGATCTGATTATAGATCCTGGAGGACACCACCCTTTCCATAGACTGCATCCAATCCAGGGATTGAAGTGTTTCCTAAACTCTCAGGGGGTTAAATATCAAAGTTTCCAATGTTAAACAAACTGAATCAAGGCAATTCAAACAATCTGTTTGGAGGTTCAACAACCACTTCAAAGTCGAAGAACCGGTTCTCAATCTACAACCCATCAGTGGGTATAAGGTATTCTCTTTAGCGATAATTAAATTCCGATAAAGGTTTAGCCTTTTCAGCCTGATTTTATTGTCTAATGAAAGAAGACCCAGCTCAAAGCGGATAGCTGACATTGGAACTCCCTTTGGTAGACAATAGAGTATTTTCTGCCAGATTTCAGATTCCAATTTGGCAGCCAATTGGTGAGTTGGAAATGGTAAGATTTCGAAACCATATAGTAATTTAGGTAGAACTTTAAGATTATAAAACTTGATTACCGGGGTCACTGAATACTTACAGTATTTAGTAGCTACCTTTTGCAGTTGATAGATCAGTTTGTCTGCTTTGCCGAGGTAGTAATTCCTGTACATATGGATAGTAGAGCCACTGAAGATAGGGAAGTCCAAATAACAAAGTGATCTAACTTTAAGCAGTGGACATCCCTCTATCTTCCATCTGAAATTGGGTGTTTTTTCTGATTAGTGTAATTACAATGGATATCTCCCATTGATAAACAGGCCATTATTGTCCACATATTTTGAAAGGGCCAGCAATTTCCACTGGAGACCCACAGGGCTGGAGTCGATCAAAAGGATGTCGTCTGCATAGGCTGTCCAAGGTATTTTCCCACCCTCAATCCTTGGTGTAACAAGTGATGCTGCTGTTAAGGGCCCACCCACATCTCTTATATATAGATTAAAGATTAAAGAGGGTGGGTCCAAGCAAGCGCCCCTGTCGCAAACCATTACCTGTTTGTATAAGCCGTGACAGATCCCCTGAAAGATTTAATCAAATTTGGATGGCAGAATCTTCATGTAAATGGATGAGTATGGTCAGAAGTCCAGAAGGAATACCCATTGAAGCCAACTTGGACCAGAGTCTTACCCGATCCACCTTGTCAAACGCAAGGGAAAGATCGATCGAGGCTAAATATATGGGGGTGGCGGCTTTCTTACACGCCTTTTCCAAAAAAGAGTAAAAATTAGACTCCCTATTTCGGTGCCCATCCCTTTTCAGAAACCAAATTGCTGCAAGCGAAGTATCCTGTTTGCTACTATCCATTCCTCGATTTTCAGAAGGACTATTCCTGCAAATACTTTTGAATCCGCGTCCATGATCGATATCGGGCGGTAATTATATGGGCCTCTTCTGTCCCCTTTTTTATATATGGGGACAATATAGGAGATCCTCCAGGAGGAAGGAATGGTGCGTGTCAGCATGATGTCTGAAAATAATGTATAAAGAGCCTTAGCCCATAGTTCTGGGTTTCTCTTGAGAGTACTATTGGTAAGCCCATTAGGGCCTGCAGCTCGAGAGGTATTAGCAGCCTTAATCTGTTTTTCTATGTCTTCGACATCAAAATGACATAGCCAGTTTCCCATTTTGATTGTTTCTAGGCTATTTGTCATAGCAAACTTTCCTTCATATAAGGTAGAGAAATGAGTGGCCCAGACATCCTCTTGTACACACACGGTTTTTGCATGACCTGTGTTTTTTCCAACGAGTTTATTAGCGTCCAAAATTGGCGGGTAGATGGATCTCTTGGTGCCGTTAACATTGCTGTGTTATCTTTCTCCAGCATAGACATCTTATGGGTTTTCAGCCAATTTTTTTTTACTTGTTTGATAGACTGCATTGCCTTGACCTTTATATCCTGATGTTGGTTGAATTTTTGGATTGCTCTAATTTGTCGATTTGTATCGTTTGTTTTCGCCCTTACCATAGGATCATAAATGTGCACATGTTGGGGCCTTATGTTTCAAATTTTTTTAGGCTTTACGGAACTGTCAATTAGACATTTAACATATTCACAGAAAAAGGGAACCGAAAATAATATTAATCTTGTGGATAGTGGCGTACAATGGTGCTCAAAGAGGAAGATGGCATTTAATTTTCCTATGTTGCCATCATGCCATCTAATCCTATTCCCCCTTCATGATGCTATCATAGTCGTTGGGAGGGAATCCTGGATCTGTTTAGCACAATTCCAATACAGTTTAGCCTCCAAAGTTCTATGATCGCTTGCATAAGATTCGCCCACACAAAAGTCAATACAGCGAGCTGCAAGTCGATCTGATAAGAATATGTGATCTATAGCTGATTTTTGTATTCCATTCAACCATGTATGCTCGTTTGTTGAGGTATCGAATACTGAATTCAGATGAGTGAGTCCCAAAGAATGGAAAAGTTTAGACCAGATGTGCCCCTGCATAGTTTTACGAGAGGTGGAATAGAGTGCCCTGTCTATCGGTCACAAATTTCCCATAGATCTAATAGAAATAGAACCCATCCTCTTATGCATTCCCACACCATATTTGATTTCTGAGTTAAGGTCACCCAAAATGATGATATCAAGACCTCTGTATTTGAGCAACATGTTCAAAAGGCAAGTATTAATGGACGGCAAAAGATTGTCCATTTCATTTTTTTGCGGATTATAGTAAATGTTCATTACTAACATAAGACTCAAACAGTTTGAATTCCTATATTCCAGTACAATTACCAAGACACCGCTCTTAATATTGAGAGATTCCATTATTTGCGTTCCATTTGCTATTTTCATTGTTGTTAAGAGGCCCCCAGATGGTCTACCA
Organism: Ambystoma mexicanum; assembly: GCF_040938575.1. Classification (NCBI taxonomy): domain Eukaryota; kingdom Metazoa; phylum Chordata; class Amphibia; order Caudata; family Ambystomatidae; genus Ambystoma; species Ambystoma mexicanum. The sequence goes on along the minus strand of NC_090926.1, from coordinate 1,036,373,504 downwards.
GGGGGCCCTGTCGTAGCGAATCGGTATCTACATTCAAAACCGTCCAAATGAAGCAGAACTCTCAACCAGGTTTCTTGGATACAAATTACATCTATGGATTTAAATTTGGTAACTACCACATTAGAGGTCATCAAGATTGAATGGCCCCTAGAGTTCCATGAAAGAATTTGCCAGCACTGCGTAAGGTCTGTACAACTAAAGTTTATTTCGCATGATTTGGATTTGAGATATAGATTCTCGCAGGGATAGCGCTAACCATCTCCAATCTTGGTCATCACCACCCCTTCTAGGGATATTAACATCCCTACTCATACGACCCTCCTCCCGCATTGGTGGCACGATGGGTTTCTGATCTTTAGAGTCCCTATTGCTATCCCAATCATAACAGAAAATAAGGATATCATACCCCATCTTATTAAAGTGCTCCGTCTCCTGTGTTATGAGGTCAAAGATGTTTTGAGACCTCGGGACTATTCTCACATGATCCAGCCACGAAGGGTAAATAAAGTCCACCAAACAAATGTCTACCGAGGAGATCAGTCTCAATTTCGGAATCTCATTAAACAGTGAGAGGACACATGACCTATTTAGGGAAGGCGGGCCACCAATGTCACATAGGTTATATAGCAGAATGCTTGGATAATCTGGAAGTGCCGGTTGCCGCCAGGTCATATTACGCAAGTCACTATCTTTAATGTGAATTGGTGGTGTTGGCTGTTGGCTAAACCTAGCGTCACCATCCTGATAGTGTTTTGTTTGACTAATTCTGGCGTTAAAAGGCTGTTCTGATAAGTTCCCTTGGATCTTTTGTGAGTTTTCTCCCATGCTTGGCTGGGTTATCCGAGTATGGTATTTCAGAGACTGCTCGCCTTGCATGTTAATATTGGGGGGAGCCTCCTCATGGTCCTGATGGAAGTTACTATTTCCTTCCTCTTGACTTTCCCATTGGTCCTGATTTTTGAGCTTAGATGCCTCTGGTAGCAAATCCAATAAAATGTTCTTAATAATCATTGGAAGGTCACTATTGTCTTTCCTCAGTACTTCTGTTAATTGTTGTGGAACAGTTTTTAACCCGAGTGATACTTGGTCCGTTTCGTCCCTTTTCTTTGTGTTAGCCGGTTCCATTTCTAAAGTGGGTGCCTTGTCCGGCAGAAGCCAGGAGACCACATCCCTTGCTGGTTGGGGATCCCGATTCCCAACCCGTGGTTGAGAGGTGAAGCCCAATCTGTTAGATTCCAAGGATGTCATTGGGACTTCCTCTTTCTGATTTAGGGTCTCCTGCGGTAAGATTTGACTTGAGGTTGATTTTTCCAGTACTTTGTAAAAGTTGGATAATTGGAGCTGTTTTACTTCTTTAACGTCCTACCCCTTCAGACTGGGTGAGAGAAATCTGTTCTCGGGTCCAGAAGTTGTATTTCCACCTGTGTCACTCTTCATCCCCCCTTGTTCTCTCTTTATATTTTTTGTTTTTTGTGATTTTTTATTATTTTTATTATCCAAGACAGGACAGGGAGGGTTTAGATCAGGGTTGACATTATGTACCTACAAAGCCATTCGACTTTCTTCATTAAGCTCTATCAAGCCTGACAGTGCCACCTCACTTGTCAGAACTTTGCATTCTTTGATTTTTGTTTGTACCTTGTCCGGTAATTGGTTTTTCTTTAGCTGCCTTTTTATTGCTTTCAATGCCAAACGTTTTTGGCGTCTTGAAAGAGAATAGCCCTCATATTCTTGCATTGATACATCTGTATTTTGAGAGCCCGCAAGTGAGTTGTTTACATATTTGGACTTTTCCAAAAGATCTGTCAAGACTGACAGACTATCTGGGGGATTAGGAGGGGATTTTAATGTCACCACAGTCTTTTCACCCTCCCCGCCAGTTGTTTTGAGGGAAGAGGACTGAATCAAAGTAGATACTCCCTGTTCTACTTTACTCATTTTTTGATAGAGTTCTTTCATTGTAAGAATTGGTTTATCCCCTTCGTCACATATTTTTAGACTATTGTTTATAAGGGCAGAATCAGTCATTGTCGATTTAGTTATTGTAGTTACTGCTAAACTATAACTTGGACGATTGTTTAGGGATTCACAAGTCTGAGAACCCTGGGATTTGGCTGTCACATGTAAGGGTAAAGTTGGTTTCCCTGCTCCTGAGATATCGGTACCGATTTTACCCATTAGGAATCCTTCCACCCGATTAAGTTTGGATTGTGAATCTAATACAACCCTTTTCAGATCTCTGATTTCCCAGTGAGTCAGCTCATGTCCCTTATCCAGGAGATTTAATATCCTAGAAATTACTGGCAATGCTTCCTCAAAGTGGTCGTCGTTCCCCGGATTTGGGGAACTAGTCAAAGAGCCCCTTGGGGGTGGTGAATGAATTCTGGGCTCAGAAGTCAAAATTTCACTATGCACCATTGGACTCGTCACACCCTCATGCATAAGCAAGTCCATATTTTCCTCCAAAGGCCATTTTTGTACCATGGCCTCAGAGAAAATCAAGGCTGACGGGAGAGGGAATTTCGCATTGGCAGAGAATATTCTATGTGGAGTTAGGATCTGTATTCGAGGAAGAGTATTAAAGAGGTGAACCTTGTCAACACTGTTGCATGCTGCATTGACAAGGGTGGAGGGTCCTCTTGAGAGCATTACACGTTCGCTCAGTTCTAATTACACGGTTTGTGACATCATTGATGCATCCAGTTTTGTATCCTCCGACTCCACCAGTTGCTCCACAGACTGTTGTTCAGGCTGACTCTCTCGAATACTCAGGAAACTTGTCTGAATGGGAACTTGTGAGTCAAATGATAAACCCACTGGAGTAAAATTATCATCCTCTGACGCATTTCCACTGTCCCTTGCATGTACCTGGGCGATCATGTGAGATAATTCCACTTCCTGTATAATATCTGTTTTTATGTGATCAAATGGTCACTGTCTACCACCGCCTCCCGATTTATGTCCATAAAGCTCTCTTTTTGGTCGTTTGTATCTCTCCCTATCGCCCTCTCAGAGTAAGCCTTGAGTTCTCCCATATCCTTTTCGTTATTTAATACGGGGGAGCATTGGCCCTCATTTGAGGGATCAGTGTTAGGGTTTTTGGGAATTGGGGTCGGAAGACATATTTTCCTATTTCTTAGTACTGTGGCCATGTTGGAGAATTATTGAAGACACACTTTTCCTTTTTACCCAATGGAGTGCCCCACCTCACCTCCACACAGCCAGTCCGCCCAACAACCTCACCTCTGAGTTCAGGAAGTGGCTGTAACAGGGGGCGGTCTGGGAGCCAAAAACAGAACGGAGGGATTCAATAAATACAGATGAAAGGGAACAGAAGAGAAAAGGCTCACACTTTAACAATTGTTACGTGCCACATTGAGAGAAGATGATCATGCGTCAATGGAAAATCAAGAGAAAAACCTTTGATGACTATGTTTGCCAAAGTTGTTTAGCACAATCACCGCGCCTCACCCGCCCACCCGAACAGCCAAACAGCAGACTTGGCAATACTTGGACCTGCAGGATGCGCGTGCATGCAGATTTTATAGAGATTTCTGGGAGTAGCTTAAGGAAGGGGCGTGTCTATGACACCCCGTGCATCTAGGAAGAGAAAAAGAGAGAAAAAGAAAAACAAACGTGTCAGAGAGCAGGTGCTTGGATTCTAAAGGCTTGTGGGCGGGATGTTATAACCAGTGAAGAGTCACTGGCCCAGCCCAGCCCAGACTTGCTACGAGCTCACTAGAGCCCAGCCCAATCCACAGTCACGTAACAACACACGCTTTGCATGAATAATTACTGTTGTTGTTGTAGTCCTTAGGCGCGAGTCCAAGAATCAGTGTTTCGCTGCATGAAAAGAAATGGGGCTTCCTCTTGTGCATACAGCCTTTTTGCAGATGAAAAAGTCCAAGTTATAAACAGAGTCCCATCAGAGTCCAGTCCTAACGCCAAACAGCACACTTGGCAACACTTGGATGGTGCTCCAAGTGGTGCCAGGGTCTGGTGCTCCAGAACAATGAAGGGGGAAGAACCCCAACAACCCACCGGTTCCGAGGGAGGAGGCACAAAGGGAAGGGGTGTGTAAAGCCTTAGAGGAAGCTTCCTTCCCCACTTGTGAAAAGCCTCTGGAAACCCATGAACCGGAATCAAAATCTCCTGCCCTCGAAAGTCTGCAACCCAAGGAACAGAGGGTGAGTAGGAGAAATAAAGAGCCTAAAAAGGCCCATTTTGTGGAGGAGGTGCAAATCTTCCAGTTTGAAAGAGAGGGGTCCTCAGAGGATTCTGGAAAAAAGGATCTTCTCCTTCAGGGATGGGGGGACTCCTCCCAAAGAAAAATGGGCCCCAAAACATCCAAATCCAGACTGGGTAGATGTGGGGACCGAGTTAAAACCGCCCATCATCAAACCCCAGAATGACCAGCACGAAAATCCCCTTGTTGAAACCCATTCTGGTGACTGCCTCCAAAAAGGGGGGGGCAGCCCAGAATCAGAACCAGGGGAGTCCAAAACTTCCCCCATATCTAGCTGTCACCTTTTTCTTACAGGTTCCCAAGATCCCAAACAGAATCCTGCCCAAATCACCTCTCTGTCAGTATCCAAAGCAAAGAAATTAACCCACCAATTGGCCAAAAATGTGCATTATCTTTGTCCCCTTGAGGAAAAGGAGGGAAGATTTTATGCCCCGTCCAAATACAGGGGTAATGTACAATTTTGGGCCCTGGTGGACACTGGATCCTAAGCCACCCTTCTGTCAAAAAGGGCCTTTGATCAGCTGAATTCGGGAAGGGGGGAGAAATACCAAATTCCTCTCACCCCTCTTCCTGGACAACTTCAGAACTTTGATGGGAAGGAAATTCCTGTTGAGGGGACTGCTGATTTAGACATTAAAATTGGGCGCCAGAAGGTGAGGCACCCGGTCATAGTTGTAACTCCAGAGGGCACACCATGTTTACTAGGGAATGACATCCTGCGTAGATTGTCTCCCCTCATAGATTGTGTAAACAAGGTCCTCTGGACCCAGACTAACCGACCAATAAAACTGAAACAGAGTGTCAACCATGTTAGTTTAAATTGCACATGCCACATGGTTTAACAAAAACCTGACCAAATTGAATTCCACCTCCAAAATAACCAAATCCCAGACGTGACAGTAATTGCAGTAGGACAACAAACTGGTGATGGGGAGTCCTCTCTATTTCTGAAAATCAACCTTCCTTCCAGTCTAAGGTGGCATTCTACACTGGAAGGAAACTCTCTGAAATTCTATACCAATTCACAATCAGAAAATCCTACTCCTATACTCCAAAATGAGGAGGAATCAGCTCAAAGCTTGGCTGATATTCAGAAAATTGGAGAGCAGTTGTTCATCCCTATTCAGTTAAATGAGGGGAAGGACTATGTTCTCGCCTGAGTATGTGTGAACAACGGTAAGAGTTTCATCAGCGAGGACATGTTCCGCAAACTCCCAAAAGATCCAGCCATTCCCACATTTAAACTGGTAGACAAATGGGAAATGGACCTGGAAACACCCACTTCCAAACATCTCCTGCCTAGCAGGTGTATGCTCAAAATTTCCATAGGCAATAAGAGCATAGTCCATAATTGTTGGGTCGTGTTAGATGTCCCTGCTGCCTTTTATTTAGGCAGTGACATTCTCCATCGCTTTGCCATTAGTTTGGACCTAATAAACTTCAAAGCCTGGTCCCGATTAGCGGGTAATCCCATGGACTTTGATGACCCAGAGAAAGCATTTTGGTCAGCTCAACTGCTACCATATGCAGTTGAAATTCAGATTGGAGAGGAAGTCACCATCCCAGAACGGACCCGACAATTCTCACTGGAAGTAAGAATTAAAAGAGGACAGAAACTGAAAAATCCTGACGCCTATGTACATCTTAATGCTCATTTCCAATAGCAAGGGTTGGGGGTAAACCCAACACCACTAGTCAACATAGAACACGACACCATTCCAATAGAGGTGGATAACAGCGACCTAAAGAGTATCACTCTGGCGCAGGCACCATTATTGGAATGGCGGTTGATGACCAACATTTTTCCATAGATTTAGGTAACGGACTGTTAGGACCAATCCCCAATGACTGTTTTGACAGTGATAGCGACGATGACACAACACCAGACAGGATCTTCACCCGGCATGGGGGGATCTTCCTGGTGTACTCTTCCTGCCCTTATGGTAAGGAAGATGTGACCTGTGACTTCAGGAGGGATGAGTTGATCTTTCAAGTCCACAAGGACTGCCTTCCCCACCTGAAGCCATCAGTCCAAATCAGCACTTTGACCAGGGACTTCTCCACCCAGCTGGAGGAGGCCGCTAAGATAGCCAAACCAGAAGTCTTTCCGGGTTTCAGGCAGATGGTTGAAGAGAGAGTCAACCTAGCTGATGCCTGTGAGACGCTGGAGCAAAAGCAAAAATTGAAACAAGTTTTCTTAGATTTTCAAGATCTCTTTGCAGTGGACTCATATGATTGTGGTCGCACTGACATCCCCACAACAACAATTCCTATGGACCCTGGCAGGACTCCAGTGTTTGTGAAGCAAGATCGCTTGCCACTCGCATCAATGGAGTCCCTTACTGAAATAATTAAGAACCTTGAGTCCCGTGGGATAATTCGTCCAGTCCACAGCACCTTCAATAATCTGGTCCTGGGGATTTTGAAACCTAACGGCCAGTGGAGATTCTGTGCTGACCTAAAGGAGCTCAACAAACGGGTCCATACTTCCTGATGGCCACTTCCCACTTCTACATTGACCAAGGGCTGGCCCAGATCCAGGGGTTGAAGGTATTCACTGCAATTGACCTGACCAATGGGTACTGGACTGTACCTGTTAGTAGAGAGGACTAATACAAGCTGGCCTTTACCTTCAGGGGCAGCAGTACTCTTGGACCCGGACTCCCCTTGGATACATCAACTCCGGCAATTAATTTAACATCTTTCTGCATAAGGCCATGCCCGACTTGGGTGAAAGGGGTAACCTGGCCTATGTAGACGATGTTCTAGTCAAAAGCTCAACTGTGGAGGAACACATAGCAGAGATCTGTTATGTCCTGACACAGTTGAGGGCTGCAGGAGCAAAACTCTCTTTCCAAAAGGCACAGTGGTCCAGAACCCTGATCAATTTCTTGTGGCATGAGATAACTCCTCAGGGTCTCTGTCCCCAGGAAAAGAAAGTAGAAGCACTCCAGAAAATAAAAACTCCCACAACTCTGCGGGAACTAAGGAGCCTCCTTGGACTAACTAATTACAGCAGAAAGTACATTGAGGATTACACAGAGATCACAAGACCCCTGATCCATCTTTTGAAGGGGGGGTCAAGTGGGAGTGGGGTCCAGAACAAGCCGAGGCAGTAAGACAACTCAAAAGAAGCCTCTCACAAGCGCCTTGCCTAGCTTACCCTGTCAAAAACAAGTTCTTCTTCTTGGAGACAGGGTTTTCAAATACATGCTTGACTGCAGTATTATATCTAAAGCATGACAAGTCAATAAAGTAATCTCGAATGCGAGTAAGACTTTATCCTCTGTGGAGGAAAAATTCAATGATTGTGAGAGAGCACCCCTGGCAACGGTGTGGGCATTGAAGAATTACCGCCCGTTTATTCAGTGGGAACACATCATAATGGAGACTCCACACCAACCTTTGCGATATCTTTAAAGTGACAGAATCCGGGCCGGAAATGTGAGTAATTCCCTAATTACTTCCTGGATTCTGTCAATGCAAGGCTTTCCTGTGGAGGTCAGATATGGCCAAAACAAGAAGAGTCCCCTCGCGAAGGTCTGGCTGATTTGCATGATTGTGCCAGAGAAAACTGTCTCGAGGACGAAAGTCTTAAAACCAAGGACAACATGGAGGCCTACCTTAATTCCCCACACAAAGTCCATGAAGAAGACCAGTGTGAGGGAATGCCCACTGACTATGTGGATGGGTGCTCCTACCATGTTGACAACAATGGGGAAAGGGAACTTGTGGCCGGTGTAGGGAATTCATGGGTGAATGATGCCCAGAACCCTCCACTGGGTACATAATCGGTCACCGAAGTAGTCAAGTGGCAGAGCTGATGGCTGTGCATCAAGCCATCCTCACTGTTGTCCAACACCAACTCCACGAACTGGTCATAATCACTGATTTGGATTATGTACGGAACGGGTTCATGGAGCACCTGGTTAACTGGAAAACCAGAGGCATGCTATGTGCTAATAATAAACCTTTGAAACATGGAAAAGTAATACAAAATATCGATGATCTGGTCACCTAGGAAATTACCTAGCTAATCAGCTGGCCAAAACCGGAGCCATCCAAGGGGATCTACTTGAGATTGAGTCTCTGTTGGGAGAAATCCAGGTCACTGCTATCAATAGGTCCCAGACAAAGGCTCACAATGAACTCTCAACTGCACAATGGAGTAAGGGGACCCCAGATGCTGATTACGGCTCAAAAGGGGGATCCAATAATTGGTAAGTTGTATCAACACATTGAGGACCCTGAGAACTTTCCCCTGACAGATACCGATTACATTGGGAAAGAGGACCTCAGAGTGTTGATGAAATGTCCAAAAATGTTCTGAATACAAGACGGTTTGTTGGTGAGGAAATCCAAAGCTGGCCATGACCAGTGGGTGGTCCCTACCTCCTTCCGAAGCCTGATGCTAAGTCACGCCCATGATGCGGCCACAGCCGGTCATCGGGGGTTTCATCTGACATTAGAAATCTTGCAAGAGGTTGCATACTGGCCACATAGGGGGCAGGACCTCGACCAATACTTGAGGCGGTGTCTTGTGTGTGCACAATTTCAGCCAACATCACTCACACACCGTGCTCCCCTCCAAAAGAGGGGGATGACACTGCCTTGGTCAGATTTACAAGTTGATTTTGTCAGGCCTGTGATTCGCTCCTCTAGGGGAAACAAGTACATGTTGACCGTAACATGCTTGTTCACTAAATGGGTGGAATGTCTCCTGGCCCCAAATTGCAAGGCAGAAACAGCAGCTCCCCTGATGATCAATCACATCGTCTTGTGTTTTGGACTACCCCAAAGGATTGAGTCAGACTGAGGTAGCCACTTCACTAGCGAAGTGATGACAAAGATGTGGGAGATACTTGGGATCAAAAGGAAACTACACATTGCCTACCGGATATCCTCTAGTGGAGGAGTTGAGAGATATAACAAAACTATTGTGAGCATATTAAAAAAGTTTGTGGCAGATTCTGGGCCAAGTTGGGACATTCGATTACCCCTTTTCCTGATGGCCATCAGATCTACCCCTTCTTCTGCAACAAAATGTGTCCATTTGAGCTGATGACTGTATGAAGGATGGTGCTGCCCCAGCATCGGCTCTACAGAACCCAAGAGCAGACCTTGATAAATGCCTCCACAACTCATGAGTATGTTGAGAATCTGAGAAAACACCTTCAGCATGCTTTTGCCTATGCTCACCGGAATCTAGAAAGATCTGCAGACAGTATGAAGACCCACTATGATCTTAAGACAACTAAAAAAGAATATCAAGTAGGAGACCGGGTCTACTTGTAAAATTTCCAAAGGAACCAAGCCAAAGGATGCAAATTCCTCCCAAGTTTGCGGGGTCCTTTTGAAATTGTGGACAGAATCTCACCAGTCGCCTACAGAATCCGCATCCCCAAGGGCAGTTTGGCAGAAGGGGAAGATAAGTGGGTCCACATAAAACAGCTGAAGAGTTGCCACCACAGACATACTTTGCGGCAAATAGAGGAGCCAACCGGAAACCCAGAGGGGGAAATTCCGGATCACTAGAAGAATCCATCTGTTAAAACCATTTGTAAATACAGGCGGGGAATATTGTAAATTGTATTCAATGTATGCATCTGCCCCACTACACCCTCGGCGAGTAGTGTGGGGAAATGTCCATAACCATGCTCTGTTCTGTCTCATAGCATTGAAACTAAGAAATTCTAATTACCAAGGAGGACCACTCGGGGACTGGGAGGAAAGACCCAAGGAGCCCGGAATGCCGGTCCATACTCCCGACCAGAACCGGCGAGGAGAGCGTGTCTATCCAACACTGACGGGAGAAGCAGCTGACTTTCACCACATGGACCAAAGGAAAAAGAACATCCCATTCTCCCGACTTCCCCTGGATGGGCGGTCAAACTCAAGTTGGGAGGGGGGCTCTGTGGGATGCATTGACCCACTTTTGCTCTGCTATGCTGCAGCACTCCGTTATGATGGTGGGGCCAGAAACAGCAAAATGGCCGCAAAACCTTTGGGCACGCCAAAACCCCTGAAAAACGCGCTTTTCAACGCACAAAAAGATGACTGCTCAATCTGCCACGCATGTTGTCAGTGGTGGAACAGGGCTCTCACTCCTAAAATGCGTCACTGGGCTCCACAACAATTGAAAATGGAGTGCAGAAGGAAAAAGCAGTGCTCTGCTAAATGAAGCCCCAAATCATGCTTTAAATCACCTTTTCTTTGTTGCTGAAACTTCAGAATGCCGGTACAGAACACCTTTCAAATATTCAAAATTCTTGCTGGGTGCTACAATTCACTTAGTTTAAGAAATCATTGTGAATTTACAAGGTCCTGAAAAGTTGAGAGCATAAAGAGATTTCCACAGCAAAAGTGGCCTGTCTGTGGATCTGTCAAACATCTCTGTGCAGCAGAGGGTTGCTGTGATTACAGCTGTCAGTGGCCTGCCTGATTAAATTTTAACATGTATAAACTGAAAATCAAATGTTTGCAATCTAAGAGGCCTGTTACTGATAGTAAGCCATATTGTAATTGTTTGATCCCATGGTTTAAAATCTTGAATGAGAATTCTAGCTGTGATTTGATACCACAAGTTGGTTTTGTGCTAAGGAAAAGTCAACAGAGTTAACAATTAAATTAAACCTGACTGAAGCTGCCAAACTGGAATAGCAGGTTTTTCTCACAGAAGGAAGGCCTTTCCCCCCAGCAGGAAATCATGCAGAGGTGTTAATTACAGGGTGGAAAAGAACCTGGTCTACAGAGGCAAAAGGAACAATGACCAGCTCCAGCTCAGGAAATTTGAAGTGTGAAGACAGTTGTAAAAGGCCTCTGCAAGGAACAAACATGGAGGATGGCTCCTGGGCTTCCAGGGTGAGACCAAGGGGTGGAGCCAAACAACCATTTGCTGCTTACGAAGGACAAAGAACACATTTTAAAAAGACTGATAACTTACTATTGAAAATTGTGAAAAATATAAAAATAACAGAATAGTTACTGTAATTTCTGGCTGCACAGGTGAAGAGGCGCCAGAACTGCGTGACATGTTCTGGACAGAAATGGCAAGAAATGTGATTTTACGCAAAATGTATTTCTGCTAGAAGTGTGAAACCTTATACACTTATTCTCATGTTAAACACGCACACTTGCAGAAATTTGCTTAAAAATGGGACATTGTGTTCCTAGTGAAAAGGGCAAAATTCTGTGAAAAGCGGAGACAAGATCCCACAGCTACATGGTTTTGAGGAATAGCTGCTATGTAAAATATGTAATCTGTATATGTGATTTTTAGAGAGGTTGCACATGTGGAAATATGTATTTTGCCAAAAGTAGATTTTGTGTTCCAAGGGCTCCGGGTGGATTCTCAGCCTCATAAAATTGCACCATAAAGATGACTCTCTGTTTCTCTCTTCCTATCAAGGCAGAGAGTAGACTCTGACCCAATCACCTTTCAAAGGGGCAAGCTTAGGCTAAACCGGCCCACACACCCCCTTTATGATGTCAGTTCATAGCATAAATAGAGACAGCTCACCACACATAAAGACAGACAGATTCACTCACTATCCTGATGCTGGCGGAGCACCCTGCTGCTGAACTTTACATCTTCCTTGCTCCAGACTCCAGAAACTTGGCAAAGAAAAAATGGTCTATTGCATAGCTGAACTATTCTCAGCTAGGCCTCAAAATACTAGAACAGAACACCACAAGCCTAATATAATACAGCTGGGCTGTCCTGTTAATGCTTGCATGTTGAAAATAAATATCCTCAGGACCAAGAAGGGCAGATCCTGTCCAGTCATGTGCCGTGCTGTGACCAGAACGCCTTGCAGATCCTGACCAGTCCGATGTGCCCAAGCCGTCTTTCCTAAACCAGATCCAATTCCCTGACCAGAACTGACGGTCCCATTTAAAAATGTATCCAGTGAGTATCAACAGGAAGAATTGTGTCCCTAGCATATGTACTTTGCATAGTCTTAGCCCTATCTTAGACCCATCCTATCTTGTATTCAGAACCTGTATTGTTAGGAGTATCTTTGCATTGTCTGAAACCTCTCTCCAACCCATCCTATCTTTCCTCCATAACCAGTATTGTTAAAACTATCTCTGCGCTGATCTTTTTCTCATCTGAAAAAGGCGAGTTTCCTTAGCAGGCAGTCACCCTGATCAAGTGACTGTGTTCCTGTGTGGTATTCGTTTTGTTCATAGTCATCCTTTAGGGTAAGCCACCCATTTGTCATTTTTAAAAGTGCATTCCTGTTTTCCATTCTTGTGCCTCGAATCTTCCTCACGTTTCTGGGATAGAAACAAAATTTCAACTTCTGCTTGTAGCTATCATCCATATCTATCCATCACACCTAATACCGCCTTCCTAATCAATGCGATTCTCCCGTTACCGTGAATATCGCGCAGTGAAAGGTTTGCAGTGAACTTTCGTTTTGGGAAATTTTTCATGTCTAAAATAGCTTTTAATTGCTTCTGACTTGAATATTAGGATTTCAAATGTTTTCTTGGGATTAAATCATTGCCTGTGTTTATGTGCAACTATCCAAAGCGGCTCCCATAAGAATGTATAACAATTTCAGCAATGTTGACCATATTTGGTGTTTTTGCCCAGTCCATTCTAAAGATAACTTTAAAAGCCATTTTGACAGCTGGATAGTCAACTCCATTTTTCTCTTGTGTTTGCTGGGGGAAAGTGGGATTGATATTCTTTTTGAATTCTGCCATTCCTGAATACCTGCTCTCTCCTCCTATCTCTTTACATTACCTATTGGGGGGTTGAGGGGGAACCTTTAACCACAGTGCTATCAGATCTGAACCCACATAAAAGTATTATTTTCTGTGCTGAATTGTTTTGCTCACTACATACTCCTCGTGTATTAAAGAGATTATTCTGTGTTACCTCACCCCATTGATGATTGTTATGTACCTATTAAAACATATTGTGATTAGATGTTAAATACATAAATATTTACCTTTGCAAATCAGCCTGATTCCTGGTTCAGTGTGACCGGGGGGATTCCAGGAGAAGGGCGTGATATGAGTGGTATATCGTTCAGAATAAAGAACTTTTAGACAAAAATAAATAAGGATTTCAGTTGTGCACTATATGCTAGGCGTTGACTTGGATGTGTGCCGGATTGAAATCACTTACAAACGACAAACAACAACAACAACACAGCACAAACGCCAGATACCCCAAAGGACACAAACAAACAACCACCCATAGCCCACCCCATGGTCACGAGGTCACAGACCAAATCCGCCCCCACACCAGAACCATAACATTATTTTAATTAAGAAACTGCCACTAGAACTGTAAAAATAAGTTTAACTTAAAAGCACCCGCCAACAGTAAAAGAAGAACATTGTCAAAGAGATCTGTAATATACACCACGCTGTGTAAACACATGCATGCTCTCTTCTCTTTTTGTCTCGCACATGCAGGTATCGCGCATTGTAATTGTTGCATGCAAATATCTGATAAAGAACATGCGCCACTGCATAGCAGCAAATGCTACTCACAGGCGATATCCCAGAAGCCCTGTCACACCAATTTGTATACGTAATTAAAAGGACAAAGTACTTAAGGCCCAGGAGAATACGCATCTACTACAACGCGTTTCTCATGCTAATAGTACGTTCGTTTCCACACCTCCACGCAGCATTACCTGCCTTGAGAGATAGGACGGTAAGGAAGGCATGGGAGGAGCTTTTCGCCTGGGCATTGAACGACCACTTGATACGCAGGGCTTGAATAACAAACACTAACGCACCATTTTTAGAGATTTTCAGGCGGTCACCTATATCATCTAAAGTAAAGTAGCTGCAAGACGGCAGCACAGGTAAGATAAAAATGCCAGTGGTAATAGCAACTGTAATAAAGATGCTGGGGATATTTTTCACCACTGGTCTGATAACTGCTGCTGTCTGGCAGGCCTACTATGCTTTACACGTAACTGCAAATTCTGATACTAACATTTCCCTACCCTTGCTGCAAGGAGAACTGTGTCACGTGGTACAAGTAGCATGGGACCTAACATAAAAAGAGGTAAAGGTAGTGTTTCTATATATGTACATGGGGTGGACACATATTTTACAGAATCAACACACGTCTCTAACAACATGTGGTATAAACACATGTTCAAAATTGGTAAGGACACGACAAAGGACAACTGCTGTGTGTGCTTGTTGATCCCATACGCCATGAGCGCCTCCAGAACATTCGTGGCTACTGAAGTACCAGCAGCAACAGCAGAATGCCTCTTATATTTAGAATTATTTCAAACACGAGGACGATTTCAAGGAAAACATGCAACACTAACATGGAAGTCAAGGTCAACATACCCCTACGAAGACAACTTCATCAAGACACTACCGATGTATGACAATTATTGGCAGCTGACTGAAGGACTTCAATACAAAACCAACAGACCCGACAAGGGGGACATAAAAGAAGTGACATTGAACTACCTGCCATGTAAATGGAATGCAAGAGAGGTTGGAGGTGAACCAGGGTGCTGGGAAAGGCCTCTAATACTGGTATATGGCAATGTATATACAAAGAACGGATGGGTGGATGGAGTAGTAGGAAGCAAGATAGTGACATTGGCAAAACATCAGTAATGACAGTACAAGAGAAAAAAATGACAAGTGCTACAAGGAATGGACAAAGAGTGCAGCACTGCTAACATGGTTGGACAAGGAGGAGGAACTCATAACGATAATACCCGTTGCAGCAGCTACACTATGTTACCAGCACAACAGTGAAGTTGACGTTGCAGTAAACAAAGGATGTAAAAGAACAATACAGATTCCTGAGGGGGGAGCAGGAACAGCCGTGCTGATGGACCACTATTGGGCCTGCGGAACAAAAGCTTATAGCAGCCTACCACAATCATGGTATGTACCATGGTCCACCTCAACGTACCATCCCTGGTAGTGCCGCAAAAACACATCAACGTGGAGAATTTCCCTAAGATGGACGAAGGAAGCAAAAGGAAAAGAAGGCCCCTGGAAGAAGCAGGGAGCGCATCAAGGAGTGACGCTACTAATGACAATAAAGTATCCAGAGTGAAAAGACAAGGAGAACCACTCACTGGAAATTACCTATGGGGAAGGTCAGAAACAGCACTGAGTGAGATTCCACCACCACAGAGGCTACTTAGCAGAGCGGCAATGTCCTTTTCCTCCGTGATACATCCAGGAGTGCAGGCGTATGCAAATGCAAAATGGCTACAGATAACAAGATGAGAGCTAATGATGATGATTAACTCGGCCGTTAACGGATTCAACGCAATCAAAGAGGAACTGAGAGCAATAAGGATGGTGGACCTACACAATAGGTATGTGCTAGACCTTTTAACAGTAATGGAAGGAGGTGTTTGCGCAAAAATTGGAAGTTCCTGCTGCACGTTCATTCCTGCAAACGACGAGGACAACAGCACTTTATCTGCAGCAGTATCACAGCTGGCGAAGAAGCACGCCAAGATGGAAGAAGAAGCAAAGGGGGTGAAGAAGGATGGTAGCTGGTTTTCATACATCTGGTGTTGGATGCCGTCATGGCTGTCGGACGGCCTCAAGGTTGTGGCAGAATGCATGATCCTGGGAATGGCTTCACTGAAGGGGATAAAACTATGAATGGCAAGGTCGAAGCGTACTGCTGAGGAAATGATAGGAATGCATGTGCTAATGCCCGCTGAAGACGACAAACACGCAGATATCATCAAGGAATGTGAACGGCTGCGGCAACTGATAGTGGAAGCAGACCTGTACCCGCCATCGATAAAAGTTGAGAATCCACGAAATCCAAAGAGCTATGATGGAAAATGGGTTTATTGCAAGCCCGGTGGTGGATGTGTATATATGTACTGGTCATTCGAAGATCACGTGGACCGATACGGACACCTGGCAGGAATAACAATGGTATGGAGACTAAGAGGAGATAAAAGAGCGGATAAATTTGTGGTCAACAAGTCGACCAGAGGGGGGACTGAAGATGTCAAGATACACCGTGGCCACGCCCCATACCCACAGGTCAGCAGCGCACCATCCAAAGCACGTGATAGGATCTCAGGTGGAGCTGACACCGACCCTATAGACCAACTCGACTAGATGTCACCCACCAATATCGCCATCATTAGAGATGACATGATGACATAGCCACAACGGACAAGAACACACGTGCTGCAAAGCACCTGGATCAGACGAAGAACATACTCAGTGCTGACGTAGAGGCCCGCGCACACTCACAGACATGCATCATTGTTATTTTTTACATAGCTCAACTATCGCACCGCAGAAACGTAAGACACCAGAAGAGGTCGTGTATATGCTTGCAGATGCTTTTTGCTACTAAAACCCTGACGATGTCACCCTGTAGATGGACTAATGTATGAGGATTGAATTCTCGCCTCGCGCCCCTCGCCTTATGGACTGTATGCTGCCAGCCATAGACTAGGCCAAGGTAGGCCGCAAACCAGAGTCCCCATGCCTGGAGCAGCTCAGACGGAGCTGCAAGGTGCTGATCATGCAGAACAAACCCTGATGGGAGCCCCACAGCCAAGGCCGCGAATTTGCAATCTTCACGCCACACTCTCAGCGCCAAGGTTACACCTGCCACTGCTAAACACTCCTCGGAGCAGAAATACAAATCAAATCCCCGTAATTCTGCTTCAGCCACGGTCTCTCAACACGTGACCAGGCCGGCCTGATACGATGCCAAGCTCCAAGGACTAGAGAAGCTCTGGAGTCTCACATCTGGGACCCGGACTGCAACAACGAAGTTACAAATTGGACACTGGCGGCGATGGGAAAGGAGCACAAAAAACAGCCAGTAGTAGATCTGTCCATTGTCTGCCACTGACACATAGTCATACATTGTTGGCAACACCAGGCACATTGCGAGCTGGGAACGACGATGGTCCCAGGCTTGGGGGCTTGTGGATGAACCAATAAGAATACGAGGGCCTAATCACTGACAACACCATAATTTAACCAATCACTAACTTTCTTCATGTAACACTTTCTATGTAACCCTTTTTAGGGACGACCGAAGCTTACCACCTGACCTCTTCTCCACCACTAATATTCACTCCTATACTGATCCATACTGACCCTACCACTCGGGGAGCCAACCCGGGGTAGCGTTAGGTTTAGGGGCAGGTTTTCCCAGGTGACGCACATAGTAGCGTCATCCGGTTAGAAAAAGGGCCTGCAAGCCCATCACTTCGAAGATGTTCATTGGGTAGCTACGCTCTGAGAACCTGTCCCTGTCTGTTTTATGCAATAAACAGCAGTAACTCTTTGCTCTTGTATGTGCCTCATACTCCTTTGGGACGCAGCAGGAGTTGGGGCCTCACCAACCCCGGAAGTCCGCCGACGGCCCTGCCGACCCCCAGGAAATCACCCAGACAGCGCCTGCTGCTACCCTAAGCACACTGGCCTTCCAGGGGCACTGACCTTTGGGAAATATAGGTCAGCTGGTGGAAGCCATGTCCGAGATCCCTCCCTAATCTCCATGTTGTGGATTTCAATACCAGACACCTGGTGTGTGTTTGTGTGTGCATGTGTTATATGTCATTTGGTAATACACTTTAGTTTGTATTGCTCTTATACATCCCCTACAATCATCTGACAGGCCTATTAGAGTTATGAAATGGCATTTTTTTCAATGGCACAGCCCAGGTACAGCCTATCAGAGCTCCTATACTTGTAATACAGCCGCACTAAGCTTCTCAGTAGAGCTGCGCTACTATTGAATATCTAAGCAGAGCGCTTTCCTGCAGGGCACCTATACTTCCAGTGGGACAGCACAGTGGCAGGCTGTTAGACTCATCTCTTTGGCATGGCTACGGATTTAAGAAGATGGCATTGCCCTTTTCCGCAAGGCTTATTTTTAAATAGGACAGTACTTCTTAGCAGAGCTTAAGGTAGGCATTACCACACAGGGCATTTTCAAGCCAACTTGGTGCCCAGGGCAAAACACCAGAATTTTCCCCAACACCCCCCCCCTAGCCTCCGACTGGCACACGTCACTCCCAAACTTCACCTATGTGTCGTGCGACGAAACCCCTCCTCAGTATGAATAAATAATTGCTATATAAATGAAACTGGTTTTATTACATTGTAATGCAAGTACTTTACAGAAGAATTCTAATGTGAAAATAGCTGTTGCTGTCCAAGTAAATGGTCTTTCTGTCACCTGCTCTTAGGGAAGGCTTTGCCTGAATGCAGTTTCAAACTGTCCATACTGGCACACTCCGGTGTGACCAGCCTACCCGGGTCTGAAGGCTCACTGACCACTGGCCCTGTGTTGGAGGTGTTCTGTTCGTACCACCTTACTTGCATTTCGCAAGGGGCAATACTAGACTAACCATATTAATTATTTTCTGATGGAAGGTTATCATTCCAATATGGACAGTCTGGTACAGTCCTTTTCTACCTCCATGAGAGTTGGAAAGGGGACAAATAGCACCAGTGAGGGTTCCTGTATGCTTTGCATTAAATCACAGAGCCTTTCAGGACTAGAACAGTGATCAGAGACCTCTATATTGGATAAGCAAGTCTGTGATAAAAGGATTGTTTGTGTGAATCTCTAAATTCATAACAGATGCATGGGTTGGTGCTCACATCACTGTTCACAACACTCACCCAAACATTATAAAGTTTGTAACCAGAAAACATACATACTCATTTGGACAATTACATTTTTGGATGCAAGTATAAAAATGGATGCAACATCAGACACTCAAATGGGGTACAAGGGCTTTTTTGCTTCTTGTTTCTGAAGAATTTTAGAGGAGGAAGGGCTGGGTCCAGTGTGAGCATGCCCAACCCCAATACAGAAACCTCTTTAGGGAATGATATCTACAGCAAGGGCAGGATACTGCACAAGAGAGACCCACTAAACAATGCACAGAAAGGCTACACAGAAAGGATTGTACCCGTTTCAAACTTTAGCCTGCCCAGTAATAAGCTGAGGAAGCATTTTAAACAAAACCGGCTTCTCGTGCATGATAAAGGGTCCACGGTTCTGCAGCCACTACCTCATCACCATTACGCCGGCCTCAGGGGTTATTTCTACAAAAACTAGCAGGCCCATGCTTTATCTAACAGAGCTGGCATTAGCATTTCTTATCAGTGCTGGCCTGCAGCTAGTGGTAATCATGCTGTGGCTTTGTAGAAAGGGCGTTTGGCCTCGTGGATTTACAATTTGAAGCAAACTTCTTGGATTGCTTAATGCGTTTAAGTGTGGGCACAGTATGGCATGCTCGTTAGAGCCACATACACAAAATATTCCAGTATGCTATTGTATGGATTTGGGACACATCAGACAAAAATAGGCACATGTGCTGTTACATAAGGGAGTGCCATAGAGACGCCATTAACCAACAGGGTGGTGGCTTGTGCAGTGCACAAAACATTGAACACAACATTGCTGTACACTGCTTTGATTTGCCATGGACTACTGTCTACATGGTGACACACAATAAACTCTACTTTCCTAATACAAGGTGCCAAGTGACATTGAGGTGCCATCTAGTGTGCTCGCTAGGCAGTTGCAGGCTTGTTTAGAAAATTAAAAGACCTTTGATGCTGAACACATGAATTCAGTCCATGTCCCAAATCAGCCGCGGTAGTTAAGCAAGAAAAGACAGTTAATCTTCCCTGGGATATCCTATATGCAACTAAAAAGTAATATACAAATAAAACCGTTTTGGTGTTTCAAATAGAGACCTGAAAATAAAGAAAATAGTATAAACCTTTTTCTGCGTGGCATTCTCTTTGAATAAACATGCCCCATGTTCAGCACATACTATGTAAAAACAATGGCTTGTGAAATGAGCCATCGCTTATAAATTGCCTCACTTGGAAGGCTGTCAACACAAAAAATGAGGGGCACAGGGTGGGACTCCAGAGCATCTCACATGCTGCGTTTGGAATATGCATTCCTTTGTTTGCATATTCCAATGCATCGCAGTCATCCACATGTCAGCAGAGGGCAGCCAGCCGCACATTGCAGAGAAGCGCGCACCGGCACAGCAGGCTGCTTAATCTTTTGCGCGGCCAGGTCAGAGCCGGTTTCTGGGTGGGCCCCTTACTGTGCCCCCCTCCTGAGCGGTTTAGCTCTGCTCCCTGGGCCGGGCTGGCCCAGGGTCAGAGAGCCTCACACTTACGTAACTTTACGCTGGTCAGAAGAGGCAGAGGGAGCACCTGCTGCCGCTACTCGCGGCAGTACAATTGCATCCCTGAGGGCAATCGCACCCTCCCGGGCTTAATTTCCCACCGCCCTCGAGCAATTGCACCCCCGAGGGCAATTGTGCCCTGGGCAACCGCCCGCTTCGCCTGGGCCAAGAAACTGGCCTGTTACCACATATCAATAGGGTGGCAATGATGGGCAGCAACAGAACTTCCAGCATGCCAGTTACACTTTATGTTTGAAGGTAACAGGACTTCTCAGTAGGGTTGCTTTACTTACAGTGCTATACTAGTTATTCCCAGCAGGGAAACCAAAGATTGAATGGGCATGGGTTCAAAACTCCATTCTCGTACTCCTAAAAAGGTATCAGCCGCACGAGAAAGGCACACGAATAAGCACGTTAGGCAATCTCACCTCCTCTCTTTTCTGACATTTAACTAACCACATTCAGCAGTCTTTGAAATATAGTCGGTATCTCTCAGCACTAGGCAGCTCTGTTCCTTTTGCTATCACTTATCTGTTGACCGCAGCACAGCGTTATGCTTCTCCTTGTGTGCTGGATAAATATTCCAACCTGATGTTCCTTTTCCACACCGACCACTGAGTGATGTATGGTTCTCTGCCCCTCTGCCCCACGCAGACATTATGTACCAAGGAGCAGGTCTAATTAGGGGCAAGAGGCAGGGGGCTGTCATGCACAGAGCTCCGTTTCCATGTGCTGGTGCTAGAGGGATCTGTGTATCACTCTAGATGCTTTCCGGTAACAAGGATGATTTGCTGTCATCAAGTTGTTTTCGACACAAGTGTTATGAAAGCGCATACATATAAATAGAAATGCACATCTCATATAACATTATGGCAAAAGAGAATCAAGCGACGAATTCCAAACACACACAAATCAACACAAAATTCAGAACATTAAGGGACCGATTCATGGAATAAAAGTGCGCAAGCTGGCGCAAGCGTGAAAAAACAGGTGTATGTGCACGCGTGCAATTCATGGAAGTCCCTGCGCGTGTTTTCCTCGGGATGTGCGCCAAACCCGTGCGTGGCACACAAGGGCGCACAAGTCATTGCAACATCCCGAACGCCGTGCGCGATGCGCACAGGGAAAGCGCACAACGTCCGCACACACCCCACAAAGGGGGCGGGACACAGGGCATAACACGCGGAATGGGGAACAACTCGTGAAAAAGAAGGTGTAACAGGGGAAGTACTGCAAATATACGGAACGCCCACACGCACGCGAACAACCCCTATTCATGGATTTGAATACGGGAAACCGGCGCACGGCAAAAGACGCACATAGGCGTCAACACGTCCACCACACGAAGGCAGGCGGAAGCGTCCCGCGCACAGTATAAAAGTGTGCGCAAACAACAAACACGTATATACAGCTACGATGAATGCCCCATTTGTCGCAGCACTGATCGTGGGACAC
The DNA here is from genome assembly GCF_040938575.1 of Ambystoma mexicanum. Taxonomy (NCBI): domain Eukaryota; kingdom Metazoa; phylum Chordata; class Amphibia; order Caudata; family Ambystomatidae; genus Ambystoma; species Ambystoma mexicanum. The sequence continues at coordinate 1,036,351,628 of NC_090926.1, read as the reverse complement.
CGCAGGAGGAGGAGAATAGCCAGGGCCCACATTTTTTTTCCACGGACAAGCCTTTTTGGGATGCCTGATGACCAGGTCTATGGCAGGTATCGGTTTCCACCTCGTATCATCCTAGACCTCGTCAGGGAGTGGGAAGATGACCTTACATCACCCACCCTGTGCTCCCAAGCATTGAGCCCCTTGGAGAAGGTGCTCAATGGCCTGCATTTTTTGGCCACTGGGTCATTGCAGTGGACAACTGCCATAGTGGGGGGGTCTCACAGGCCACGCAGTACCGCTGCCTACACCAGGTGTTGGCAATCATCACTGCACACCCCTCAGTCCGCAGGCACATATACATGCCCAGAACAGCCGCTGAAAGGCAGGCCGTGGTCCAGGACTTTTACAGGGTGGCACACTTCCCCAAAGTGCTTGGTGCCATAGATTGCACCCATGTGGCCCTACGTCCACCTAGGGCCACTGAGCACTTCTATCGAAACCGCAAGCACTGGCATTCCATCAACGTGCAGGTTGTATGCGATACTAAAGGAATCATCACCTCTGTCTATGCAAACTACCCTGGCTCCAGCCATGACAGTTTCATATACAGAATGTCCGCCCTGAGCCGGGCCCTGGAAGCTGGGCAGCATGGTGACACATGGCTCCTAGGTGAGTACAAATGCCTGTGCACATGCATGCATGTCACACACAGACAAATACCAAAACCCTAAAAATCACAACTATTATCACCTCCCCAGGGGACAGTGCCTACCCTCTGAGCAACCACATGATGACGCCAATCTGTGACCCCACCACCCCACCACAGGTAAGATACAATGATGCACATATTGCAACCAGGGGCATAGTGGAGGGCACATTCGCAGAGCTCAAGTCACGCTTCCGCTCCCTTGACCGCTCTGGTGGGCAGCTACTATATGCACCCCCAGTAGTGTGCAGGATCATTGTGGCAGCATGTGTCCTGCACAACGTTGCAACACGGTGGGAGGTACCAGTGGACATCGTGGTGCCCCCACATCCCCAACCACAGGCACAGGCGCTGCCCATGGGAGGGGACCGGGCACGTGGCGAGGCAGCCCGGACCCAGCTTGTGGCCACATTCTTCACCTAAACTCCCACCCCTGCGGAGTGCACACAGGCCTGGCACATACCAGGTGACAATCGATGATGACAAAGAGACTGTCAACTGTCACAACCTTACCACCCTGAGAATGTTGCCATGGAAGTGCTACAGTGTGTGCATCCCTAGCTACTTAAACATAACCAATCCTGTGTGACCAAAAAAGGAACACATGCAAGGTGTGTATCACACCCCATCCCCCCCCAAAAAAACAGGCCATGACAATCTCTGGTATGTCACCCAAACCCTCCCAACCCACATCACCCTTGTCTGCCACACCATGACATGGCATGCAATAGCAAAAGCCCAACACATGACCAATAAGATACGAAGTGACGTGATAAATGGAAAGTGTCCCAAGACAATGACGCCTGACATGGAATCAGATTAAATGACTGACCAACAACCTCCCACACATACCAAGCCATACACAAATGCTATCCACCAGTCCTCCCATGAACACAACACTGAATGCCTTTTCACATGCACATTGTGCAAGGCAAAATCCCTACTCCCGAACCCGTGTGTTGTGTTTGTCTCCTGAAACACACTGCTCAGCACACAGCACTTTGAGCAGCCATTGTGTTGCAGATAGACCTTGAGCATCACATGAAAAAGACTAATCAAATCTACAACCAAATGACGCATGTACAGGCTACCCAAATGGTAATAGATCATGTGCTGCATGGACACAGCGGGCATGATAATGCAATCTGTGTGCACCTGTGGCCATGGAAGGGTGGTTGTATGTGTGGTGGATCATTGGGCAACTGTGTGTGTCATTAGGGACATGCACTCAATATATGCATGTGAAATCAAGTGACCCTCAGTGTCCTGTACACATCACATGTGAACATTGGCCATGTGAACACCCCAGCATGTCAAACCACATAAATCCCCTGACACCTGAAAAGTAAACACAACACAGGAACAGGCATTGACCAGCACAACACATCATGTACATAGTACCCCACAATTACGATGTCAGAGTGCCCAAAACACTGTAGGCCAAGCACACTGTCCAACAACAAAAGGCCCTCCCTTAGACATCACCTTGACCTTCTGAACAACTGTCTCTGGGGCATGTAGCCTTCTTCCTTCAAGTCTACCTGGCTACAGGATCACCCTACCCCTTGGTTTCCATGTTCCAGCTTGCATGTAAATAGGGTCCAGCCCCCTCAGAGGCCACCTTGACTGGTAAAAATACCAAATCGCAAAGAACACCAAGTAGCCAAACACACAAACCAGGGAAAAGGCCTGTAGGCACCAAGAAACCCAGGAAGAGTCTCCAGTAGATGACTTGAAGTAGCAGGAAATGTCAAAGCACATGTACAAGCACAATGATAGAACAACCAAGGTAGCACAGTTGAACAATGGTCCAACAGGATGGGTACCATTTACGGTACATAACATACAATGATGATGCAACAACTGATGGGTAGTGTCACAGCTCTGGTGTCCAGGCGCAGGAGTGGCACGAACCAACCACCCCCTCCGTGGTCTGTGCGCCTGCAAGGTCAAACATACACAGGCCTCTGAGACCCCGGCGGGGAAGGAGGGTCAGGGATATGTAGCATGGACAGGCATTGGTAATCAGGATAACCGGAAAGAGGGGCAGGAGAGTGGATATGGATTTGCAAGGGAAAGTAGGCAAAATATAAACACATACTCAATTAGAAAAAACATGTTCATCATGCACATTGTACCAAAATAGTCAAATGCAAGCCAAAGAGAGACTTATCTCTGAGGTGAGTGCTGGCCTTCTTCCTGCGCACTCTCAGGTCCGGTAACAGGAGCACTTCAATGCTGCAAAGAGAGTGTGAGTTACTAATCTGAAGCTGTGATTACAACCCACACACACAACCCCATCCATGCCCCAAAGTAAGTGACTACTCCACAAACAAAAAACCCTGTCTGCTGCTTTGTACCCATATGTTAGCTTGGCCCACCGATGGTTCATACACTGTCAATGCAGTAAGGCAGGTGCATGTGGCCGTGCGGGAAATGGAAGACCAATGGGTCAAGAATCACACATGATACAATGGTCCCTGGGTGAGCTGCTAGACGCGTATAGCAAGGTGCAACTTCAGTACAAGTTGTGTCCTGACAGCCGCATATTTCAATAGGTAGTGCACCTGGCAAATAGCACATGCAAATGACATGCACTGCCCATGAGTCTGTGCCTCGCTGGGTGTCCCTGTGCGTTGTATCAATATCTGGCTAGGAATGCTACTACCCTAATAACTATGCTTCAATGGAGCAGGGGGTACTCCAGGATATGTTTGATGGCCCCTGCGTGTGCCCCTGACAACTTGTAAAGCCACTTGGCATTTGGCCCTCAACGCATGCCAGCTGTACTGTGTGCTTCTCCAACAATGCCTGGCAAAGCTCCCCAGCACTGGTGCTACTTAGCATGCATGTGCAAGTGGCCTGGTGGAAGGTTGCCGGCAGTGTCAGCCCTTGTGCTGCTTACCTTGGCTGGAGATCCTGGAAACACACCTGCTTCTGTTGGATGTCTTCGCACAAGCCCAGTGCCTCTGCTTGCGCACACATCCACACATCTGCACCACCGAATGTGGCCAGTTCTCTGGATTAGTCGTCCCTGTGTCTGCTGGCAAAGGTAGTCTGGAGGTTCATCTTCCTGCAGAAAGGGCATAAAATTAATTAATAAGACATGAAGGTTCCCTGTGTGTGTATCTTCATGCTGGTTGTCACTGGTCCAGGTCACAGACCTACATCCAAACTCCTCCCACCATCAGTGTCACTGTGACAGGCCAAGGGTGCAGGATACTGTCTACATCATGAAGTGCATCAAGCACATATACAGGCAAGAAAAGAACATACAATTAATGGAGACATCAATCACGTACTTACCCAAATTGATCACAGATATGGGGTGGATAAAACGCAACAAATCCCCACTAGGGGTGTTAACACAAGTAGTACAGCAGCAGACAGGCCACAGTTATGAGGAAAGTCCAAAGCCCTTGTGTAATATTTTGTAACACCGAACCATCCTAGTGAGCCCATGGGTAAGGGAAGCAGGAGTGGCCTATGTGAGTCAGGACCCCAAGCTCCAAACACATACACGAGACAAGCTTGAAGGGCCCAGATGGAACAGACAGTGGATGCCTTCAAAAGCCACAAAGCACCACACTGTCACATGAATGCACAATAGACAAACAATATTTAACTATATTAACTAATTAAACTAACAATGAACAACCTACATAACCTAATTAAAATAACTATCAAATAGTCAATATTAACTAAATAAACTAAAAGCAAAAATCAAAAATGGCCACATACGACCCGGGGGGTTGGGGCACCCAGGAGGGGGAGGTACAGGGTGCACCTCAACACCCACATGCGACGATGTAGAGAAAAAACAAATACCTCCAGTGGCTCAACGCCTGCACACCACGACCTGTGTGGAAGATAATTCGTCGTCCGAGTCTGCCTCATCCTGTAAAGGATGACGTGGCACAGGAGCCTGACCACGCCTAGGCGCAGCTTGCCCCTCATCGGCAGCAAGTCTGCCGGACGGGTGAGCCTGGTTCTGTGCGGCAATGACACACAGGTCTGCATGCAGAACCTCCCATGATACACGTGTTTCCTCTTGCAAGATAACATGTGTAACACAGAGTTCTTCCTGCGTGGTCTCGCTGGACAACTGATGCGTCTCCAGGCAAGCACGTAGCTCAGCCGAGATGGTACGCTCAAGCTGCTCAAACCTCTCCTCTGACCGCTCCCTCTAGGACATCAAGAGGACACCCAGAGTGGATCGGAGGGAAGCATACTCACCCTCCATGGCCTTCATGTGTGACTCTGCGTGAGCAGCAATTGCTTGACGCAGAGACAACATTTCAGGCTGCCGTGCTCTGTCTGAGGCCGCCATGCCCAGCCTGAGCAAGCGGGCTGGGGACTGTGCCGCCTGCCGTTGGAGAAGCACCTGCCTAGCAGGGGGGAGCACGGATTGGGCCACGCGGTCCATGCTCACAGCGATGTTATCAATTGCTGCCCCCTGACGTTCTGAATTGGCAGTCATGTCTTGCTCCCACTCAGTATACCTCGGTGGCGCATGGCCACCGCGTTCCTGGGCTTGACACCTGCAGGACCCAAGGACCGGCCGTCCTCGTTGGGTTGGCACCGCCCGCGGCTGCACGACTACATGCCTCCGTCTACGTGATGCCCCAGCATGTAGAACGGTGTTACACGGCTCAGAAGCGGGTTGATGCAGTGCATAACATGTGTACGTTACTCCCTATCTACATGAACAAGTACTTCATGATGTGTATCAAAAATCGTGAAGCCAGTGGAAGGACTAGTTCAGGCATCACGTGCAATGTGCATGCAATGGGTTGCATGGCTACAAGCAAAGCCCCCCCCCCCCTCAGTGAAAATGCAGGGATGCCTTGCTTGGTAGCAAAAGGCTGACCAGAGACCTGTGTATTGGCAGACAGTGTTGACTAGCATCAATGGCATCATATGAGTCAACTGACAACACAGCAGATGATGATGGGACAGTAAGCAGGACACATGATGAACCCTCAGTAGTACACCCGAGTGTGCAAAAGCCACTACACCAGTTGGACAGAGTCAGTGGGCCTGAAACTGGGGGAGGACTACGCCCTACACAGACTGTGACACCCTAAACTTGTGTGATGCAGGACAGAGCCAGAGTGGGCATGGGATGGCTGAAGAAATCCCATGAAATGTTGCTCATACAAGACACGTACTACAATGATCATCCAGGCAAGGACACATAGGGGCATGCATGGAATGGACATGGATCATGAATGGGCACTCATGTCCCTGCGGAGCATCTGTCATCTGCACAGTCCAAGTGAGACACCCTGCATGAAGGGCTGAGGATGTACCCCACTGCATGTGTCTGGCAGGTTGGCTGGTGGAAGTTATCATGTACACAGGAGGCTTGAACAGGTCATTGTAGTACGCCAAAATGATGCACAACAGTGCAATGGTGTAATTGTGGTGCAGGGGGGGTGGAGGAGCAAGGGGGATGCCTGCGTGGAGTACCCGCATGAAGGCAGAGGACACAAGCACGTCAGTCATGCAATGACATAGTCCCAGTGCTGAGAGGAAAACCACCCCTGGCTACATGCAGAAGGGCCAGAGAGCAGGAACATGGACCCGAGGGGCATCTGGGTGACTAGTATGTGAGTAAGGTGCAAGTGTGGTGATGAGAACAGTCCCCGTCTGCTCTACATCTCCACCATCCTGCACAGCAAGCACGCATCTGTGAAGCATTGCATGACTAGCACATGAGAGCCATGTACACATAGCATGTAGTGGCAGTCAAGCACAACACATCACACAGGCAAACCACACATGGGCTGGACATACACGCAACAATACTTACTGGATTGGGCATCAAAGTCCTGCATCTCTCCCACTCCTTCGACCAATTCTGGTGCTATCAACTCCGCAACGAGTGCCTCGTGCGGAGTGAGGTCATCCTCCTCAGGTGGTAGCCCACCGCCAGTCACCAGAGTCATGCTGTAATTAGAGGCACGCTTGGCCTTAGTGCTGCGTTTGAGGTCATCCCAACGCTTCTTGCACTCGGCAGCTGTGCGCACCTCATGGCCGAATACACTCACATTATCCGCCACATGCTTCCAGTGGGTACTCCGATGGGCAGCCGTAGTATGACAAATCGGCCCCACTAGCATGTCACATCTGTAGGCCTGCACGTAGTCCACAAGGGAGTTCAGTTCCTGCTTGCAGAAAGGCTTCTTCCTTGACGTGCAGGAGGCCGTGGCTGTGTCTGGGGTCCCAGCATGTGCTGCAGATGCAACCTTCCTCCTCTTGGATAGTGGTGCGGACCCTGGCTGGCGAATGCCGCCCTGATCAGTATGGCCATTGGGATCGGTGGATTGAACCAAGGGAGTGGCAGGTTGAAGGACAACTGAAGGCCTGACTTGCATCAGTGGCTGCTGGGTGCCCTGGAATGGACCCTGTGCCGCAACATCCGCTGTGCCAGGGTCATTGACCGCGACATTCCTGGTTGGTAGACTCACAACCGGGGTGTTGTTGGCTGCATCTTCCCCTGCACTTGCCAACACCCGGCTGGTCGGGGAAGCAGATGACATTGCTGCCCCAGGGACACATGTCTGGGTCAGGGCAGCCCTGCATGCACCTACGGTGTTCCTCCTGACCTGCTGGAAATCTTCCAGGGACTCTTCAAGTGCCAAAGCAGCCTGCGCTGGCAGACCCTGAGCCTGGGTGGTGGTGTCAACAGCTGCACCTGCAGCTACCGCTGCCCTTAGGGCTGTGGCAGTCAATGAAATGGACTGCCGGGTCACACGGGCACCAGTGCCAGATGCAAGAATTGCATCTCCTGGAGCCGCAGGGGGTGATGGCATGACTGCACCAACACATGGCCCATCATTGTGCTCAAGTGGCGCACCCCTGCCTCTTCCCCCTCTGCGGCCACCCTGGACACCCTGGAGTACCCCTACTCCCGGGTCACCCCAGCCACGTCCCTGACCACGCCCACCATGAGGAGTACGCCTAGCTGAGGCGCCCCTCACCTTTGGTGGCCTCCCAACCATGGCACAGATGGAGTAGTGCCGGCACAGAAGGAGAAGTGCCAATGGGAGGTGTACACCGCAATTGTCCTGGGCAATTGGGGTGAAGGGGGTGGGATACAAGATGTTATAAGCACCCCTACACCTACAAGGCTGTATGTGACCCCGGTGATGAAGTGACGGGTCACGCAACGCTCATGCACCCCAAAACTTCAGTAAAACCGTGCACGCACCCCGGTAGCCCACGTGTGTGGAATTAACCTTCTGCAGTACGCAGTGGCATCCAGGGACACGAAAAACACGTACGCGTGGGACACGCAGGCTACTATGACCTCAAAAACGGGTACACATACACAGGGGCACCCGCAGTGGGAAAAATAGCGTCCGCAACTCACCGTCAGACTATCGTGATAATGAAAAACACGCATAGCCAATACCCCGCCAAAAGGAGAGATATGTCCTTGATAGCTGTGAAGTAGTGATGGTGCACAAAACAACACGAAGTAGCAACACACACGTCAGTCTCCACGAAAGGCATGTACAGCGAACTGCTGGGACCCGCTCACCTTTAACCTGTGCTGAGGGAAACACCTGCGAGCATCACGTCACTTACACGCTTAGGCACTTTCCTCGGATTACATGCATTAACACGCGCACATGCTGTTTTTTCACGTGCTGAATCACTATGCACCTGTCACGAGGGAAACGCCCGCGCGAGGACCGTCACAGACGCGCTTACGCGCTAAGGGCCTTTCCGCGAATTTCATGCTGACGTACACTTTTTTCACGTGCTAAATCACTCTGTATCAAGCTGGCCACGCGAAAACACACGGAAGACCACGCTCCTGCACAAAAGGCCATTTTCCTGCCCCCAAGAGCCCTGAGCACGCTCCCACCTGCCATCTGCTGCTGCCTGCCTGCTGCCCACGTGCCCTGCTATTTGGTGCCTGCACGTCAGCCATCTGCAGGGGTCCAGTTGCTGTGTCCACCCCTGCTGGAACAGAAGACTCCCGACTGGGATACCATCGCTCAGCCCCAGGACCCAGTTGCCCACTCACACCTGCCTCGGGGGTCGCCATGTCGGGGCAAACACCATCCGAGACCAATGGCCCAGCCAGAGAGGCAGAAGGCCACCAGCTTCAGTGAGAAGGAAGTTGGTGTTCTGGTGGAGCAAGTTCTGGGGCATTATGATGCCCTCTTCACACCATCGCGCGCCAACAAGGAAGGACGGGAGAGGATCTGGGAGGACGTAGTGGTTGCCATCAATGCAGAGGGGGTGGCAACCTGCGACATCAAGCACGTCCGGGAGCGCTGGGAGGACTTCAGGTCCAGGACCCTCAACAAGGCCCGGTGCCTCGTGAAGGCAGAGGATGCAGAGGGGTGCCGGGACAGCCTGAGCAACATCCAGATGAGGGTCCTGGAACGCATAAACCCAGCGCTCCACGCCCAGATCCTTCGGAGGAAGACCCATCTGGAGTTGAGCGGTAAGTGGACATGCATTGCTGTGTGAAACAAGGCATGTTGCAGTGTGCTGGTAGTCAGCTACTTGGCTCTATGTGTGACATAGGCCATGTATGGATGTGTGTGTGCAGGGATATCATGGTAATGCATGTGAGACCAGTAATGCGTGAACCACATGGATAGTGCATGTGTTCCAATGCAACATGGGGAGCAGCATGCGGAATTCACACAATGCATGCCTGTCCCTGTTCTTGGACATTTATGGGGGTGAGAAATGGGTGCTACTCTCATGTACATGTCTGGTGTACATGTCTGTGTGTCTGAGAAGCGTGTGTGTGACTTTGAAATGCCATTAATGCATGACACATGTCCGTGATGATGTGTAGATTCACTTATGCAGTCTGGTCACCCTTGTATCCACTGTGTCTGTGTTGTACGAGCCATGATGCATGACCCTCCGGTGATGTGTGTGCATGGGATCAATATGAGCCATGATGCATGTGAGTTTAAAAGCAACATTTCTGTCCATAGAGGGCCTTGTACATGGATGCTGATGTTGATTGCATGTGCCGTACCTGTTTCTGCATGTGTGTTGCGTGCATTGACCCATGTGTTGTTGAGGGACAGGATGGAAGTGACGTTTGACAGTGCCACTCATGTGTTATTGCTTCCTGTCTAGGGGACTATTGTACAGTACCCTGATGCTTGTGTTCTATGTTTCCCTCTACGCAGCGTTGAGTGAAGAAGAGGGCGGAGACGGCACTGTGGAGCTAAGCGGCGGGGATGGCTCCACCGGGCGGCGACGCAGGCCCAGCCACCCTCCCAGGAATTGCCATCATCCAGGAACGAGGAGACTAGTGACGCGTCTGCCACTATGGCTGTAGCGGAAGGGCCGGGTGAGCCCCCACAGGGGCTTGCAATGGCGGACGATGGTACGGAGACATCCAGGTTGGTGGTCTCCACAGAGGAGGAGGAGCCCGCTACTGAGCCGTACATGGGGCCTGGTGGGGGTAGTACCACTGGTCCAAGTGGTGCAGTCCAGGACCAGGGTCAGGAGGCAGCACAGGTCACTGCGGAGGGGCCTGTGCATGTCACTGTCCCTGACCCTGTGACTGCACCACCATGCACCAGCAGGGATGCTCCGTCCCAGGCCCATCGTCATCTGGTTCTCCACTACCTGCGGACGAGGAGTCCCATGACCGTATGGGCTCAGTCCTGATTGGTGTCGCGTTGCGCACGCGGGTCATTCGTGATGACGTGCGTGCTTCCTGGGGGGAGCATGCACGCCATCATGAAGAGCTGCGTGGCAACGTGGCACAGTTGGGAGGGGCCATGCTCGGTGGGTTCCTACATGTGTCACGCACTCTGGCGGACCTCTCCTCCTCTGTGGAAACTATGCGCCAGTCATTCTCCCTGCCGTCTTCCGGCCCAGATTCCACCAGAGCCCCCTGTGGACCTGGTCTGACCAACACAGCCAGCTTGGTGGAGATCCCATCCCTGCCACAGTTAAGAGTCAGCGGTCCAGCAGGGGTGGACACCCCAACAACTGGAGACCAGCAGATGGAGGATGTGAAGGCATCATCGGACAGGGCACATGTACTGTAGCAGCAGCAGCAGGTTCTAGGTGGGAGCAATGATGGTTCGTGGCCATCAACATCAGAGGGGCAGGCATCGGCCAGAGGGCAGGAGGACCCTGGAATGGGTGTGTCTTCCGTGTGGCTGCGGTTGGGCCAGCGTATAGATGCGGAGCGGTGGCGGGCGGAAGAGGCGCGGCTCACCATGGTCAGGGCGGAGATCTCCATGCGTCGGGCGTTGAGGCGGGCTGAATGCATCGAGGCAACTCGCAGGGAGTTGGAACAGGCCATGGATGCATCCCTGTGAGACCTCGGGGCCAGGGCAGAGGCCAGCCTCCAGGAGATAGACATGGAGTTCGATGATGCCCTGGCCCACAACATCACAGAGTGAGCCGTAGGACTTTCCCGCCGCCATTGTATATAGTTAGTTAGTTAGTGTTATGTTTCCTTTCTCTTCTTTTTTTATTTTGGGACGCTTGGACAATGCCCCACGTTTTTGTATATAGTTCTTAGTTAGTTCGTTTTTTTTTATAGGTTTCAATTCATTAGTTGGGCTCATGGACCCTGGTTTCAATCTCTGCACATAGTTGGACTTTGGATTTCTGCAAAGATTTTATTTTACTTTGCCATGGATCAATGGATTTTGAAATTTATGTTCCCTTTGGATTTGCTTTGGTGGACAAGGAGTTTTCACTGACTTTATTTTGGATGACTTTGGATTGTGACTTCATTATTTTCATTATATTTTTGTGACATGCATTCTTCTTTTTTTATTAATATTATTTTCATGCTTTGATTCCATTTGCTTAATTTTCTGCACAATACATTTTGATTTCTTACTTCCATGTGTGGTATTCGCTCATTGGTTTACTGCATGTCACGATGTGGGTTTACACAATCACTGGCACACAGTGTGTGTGACGGACATGTGTTGATGTGCATAGTTGACTTTTGGTTTGTGACAAGAAAAATGCCTTTCAGTGTGGGGTGGATGGGAAACTTGATTGTGTCTCAGGGCTGGGGTGGCGTGCAGTGGGATTTTGGTGGACATGAAGCCCATGAATGTGCATCTTTATGACATGTTGGGTGGGGACATGAGTCAGGGCCTGCTGGCAGCTGCCTGTCAATGCAGGGTGAGTGGGGGTGCAGGGGGACATGAGTCGGGGCCTGCTGGCAGGTGCCCGTCAATGCAGGGTGGGTGGGGGTGCAGGGGGACATGTTTCAGGGCCTGCTGGCAGGTGCCCGTCAATGCAGGGTGGGTGGGGGTGCAGGAGGAAATGTGTCGGGGACTGCTGGCAGGTGCCCGTCAATGCAGGGTGGGTGGGGTGCAGGGGGACATGAGTCGGGGCCTGCTGGCAGGTGCCAGTCAATGCAGGGTGGGTGGGGGTGCAGGGGGACATGAGTCGGGGCCTGCTGGCAGGTGCCCGTCAATGTAGGGTGGGTGGGGGTGCAGGGGGACATGTCTCGGGGCCTGGTGGTAGGTGCCCAGCAATGCAGGGTGGGTGGGGGTGCAGGGGGACATGTGTCGGGGCCTGCTGGCAGGTGCCCGTCAATGCAGGGTGGGTGGGGGTGCAGGGGGACATGAGTCGGGGCCTGCTGGCAGGTAACCGTCAATGCAGGGTGGGTGGGGGTGCAGGGGGACATGAGTAGGGGCCTGCTGGCAGGTGACCGTCAATGCAGGGTGGGTGGGAGTGCAGGGGGAAATGACTCGGTGCTCACTGGTGCATGGTGACATGTGGGCTGGCTAGGGGGCATGGCCAGGGTGGATGGGCCTAGTAGGATCGTTGTCTGTCCTCCCTTTGTTCCCCTCCATTGCCTCGTCATGCCTTGAAACACTTGTGTATAGGCATGTTATAAATGCCATATCATATCATATCAGTGTGTTTAGCATAAGAGTGTGTGGTGTAAGAGCGTGTGGTGCAAGAATCTGATGTAAGAGCATGTGCCATAAGAGTGTCTGTCATAAGTCTGTGTCTTGTAAGGGTGTGGGGTGTAAGGCGGTCGTGTAAGGAGTATAAGTAGCATGTTTGGTGTAAAGTCGTATGAAATGCATATGTAATTTTTCGCCTCCTACACATGGGAACATTCCTTAAGGTGGGATTTGACTTTGAATATGTCCTGACCTTGACGTGAGTTTCATACATATAGTAATGTACATAATGCACATCTCCTACGCGTACTTGTACAGTTTGTGTATAAGATGCCCGTTCATTCTCTGTATCTCTGATACACAGATAAATATTAAAACTTGAATATCTCAAAATTGGTCAGCACGATTTTTAAAATGTTTTTTTTCAATGCACCAAATCCTGGTAAGATTTAGGTGAATGGCAAAAATCTCAAAAATCAAAGTGAAATATTTTGAAATATTTGAGCCAAAAATACAATATTTTCCCGATGGGAAAACCCCACGGTAAAAGCTGTTCAAAACACAATTAAAACAACATTTTTTTAAAATATGAAACCGTCCATGAAAAATTCAGAAATTGTTCATGTTGGGGCGGTATGGGCGAGGGGGTTGGGGTGCCATCAAAAATTGCTGTGGCAAACCCAGGTGGATGTGGATAATGATGACATTTTTAACTGAGAGCGCCGTCCCCACATAGATGTCCCCCATGATGTAATTTTTGTTCTCATTGTTGATCCCTTCTGTGATCATGTCTGTGCTCATGGATGAGTGACCGGAGGAGCGAGCGACTCTGCGTTAAGTTTGTTGTTACTTCTCCCGCTTGCCAAATTTCACTGATTTTGTTGCGATAAATTGTCATACCTAAAGTTTTTTTTACTGAATTGCGAGGGTGTTGTAATGCTACATCTTATCCAGGGCCCATATGCCATGTACTTTGGCCCTGGCCACTATACACATTGCAAAAATTAGGATAAATGCCTCTGGCCCATTGATTGTGAACTTCGACTATGGTCAGTGGCCATGCTGTATGTCCCAGGCCAATGTCTCCCTCACTAGTAAATAACCTGATCCGACCATCCATGCTCTCTGGCTGTGGCCACTGTCCACATTCCAACAAATAGGCTAAAAGATGATGCCCACTGATCGTAGCCAGTAGCCACAGCATCAAGCTGGGAACCATATCTGGCTCTCTAGTAAATAACAAAGTCCCATCATCCATGACGTTCATCATCGCCTTATCATTAGGATAAAAGACTGTGGCCCAATAACCAGTGGCCAATGCCCTCCCTTTTTTGTTCCCCTTCTTTCATTCCACCAATATTTTTGCTTTGAAATTTCCTGTGGAATTATAACTTTGATCACGGTGTTGCTGCCTTGTATTGCTGCAAAAATCATTCCGATGGAAACTCAGCATTTTGCAATCACTGTTGTAAAGGGACGGAATTTGAAAATTAAAAAGTCTTCCCCATCACCACTGCCACTGTACATCTGCACACCTCTTTCTTTTCATGTCCCCCACCATCAAGCCACGGTGTAAATCCCTTCTGACCCTCTCCTATTATTCTCTTCCCCCATCCTTTCCCATGGTGTACTTTCTTTTCCAATTGTGTCATGCAATTTTGAAAAGATCTGACGCAAAAGAGGATCTGCAGCAGTGGCCCAACTAACCATTTGGCCCCCTTTGATGCACCACACCAATACCCGGGCATGCAACCATCCCTTTCCTTCCTCCAAATATCATCTTGAGCACATTTCTTTTTGCATTCCCATGGGATTATAGTGGGAAATGCTCGCAAAGAGCAAAAACAATTGCGGGCTTTTCATATCTGAAAAGCCTCACAGCTGCAGTGCACCATGGGAGCTATATACACTTTTTTCTTTAACTGTGGCACAATCCCTTCATCACCTATTTTTTTAAACTACTGGATGGATTTACAGCAAATCAAATAAAAAGTAATATCTTCACATTCACAAGCATCAAAAGCAAAAACAAACAGCCATTTCCTCAGATTTAATGAGATCATGACAATCTTAATTTTAGTTTTCTCACAAATGTAAACAAATCTTTCTTTTCTTAGAATAAGTTGGAACTATAGCGAGGTGTAAGTGATAAACCTTTTTGAAAGTCTGATGTTCACATTTAGAAATATTCTAACTTGATATGTTGAAAACTAGTATATTTCTGGGTCAAATTGGATCTGAGATCTTCCTTTTCTTTTCTCCCAGTGAGTACCTTTTTTTTCTAAACATTACTGAAATGTACGTAAAGAGGTTCTACTTTGATTACTTGTTCCCCATGATGTCTCCTTATTTACTTCCATAGACACTCTTCTAGTTTCTGTTGTCTGATTCTCCATCGAAGAGTAGCTCAGTACTACTTTGGCTAATTCAAATATCAGATATTTTATCTGCAAGAAAATCATAAAAATTGTCATAGTAGGGCCCAATTTGAGGTTTATCAGATCTCAGGCCTACACCCCAACTTAAATTGAACTTAGAGGATACCTGAGGATATAAATCTTTTAAAGTAATTCAAATACAAGTATTGCTTGTTCTGTTCTCACTGAAAAGAGAAGATAAGGGGACTCAACAAATGTATATGCCAAGTGTAAAATAATTATCCATACTTCCTCACGTATACATTTAAGCATTACCAATGTGGTGATACATCTTCAAGGAACTGTGGTGAAGTCCAAACCAGCAAAAACCTAGAATGAGAGTAAAATAATCCATACTGGCTATTCAAAATATGTAATGGTGTATCCTATAAATGAAAAGCTAGCAACACATAAAATGAAATAATTTAAATTTAAAAATAACTAAGGATATCACATTTTCTTCTCTTACCAGTTCACATTCTCACAGCGGAACAAATAGTATAATGCAGAATTCTAAGGGTTTCAGCAGATTATAAAACCTTTAAATTACCTGTAAAAACATCAACGGTAGTGAGTAGGCGGTGCCTACTCACTCGAAGACGATTTTGTCACAGCGCTCACAGAAGTTACCACATCTAACCATAATGAGATACGTAGATCTCTCCCGCCAATACTCCATGGTTTAATTTCTTAATTGTATAACTATGATATATAAATAATGTATGAACAAAGGACAAAGATCACAACAAATATAAATAAATTGACAATAAACAAAAAAACAAAAGAAGAGTAACCATGAAAATCAAATAATTCCTGGTTTTTGTTTTACAAAAAGTGTTGCAATTAATTGTGGTCATTGTTACCTTTGGGGGTTAACGTATCTAGCTAATCTATCCTAAAATGCTTTAAACTGAGACAGCAATTTCTCATATGTTTTATGTTTAGGAACCACTTCCAAAATTCGGGCTTGCAGTTGTGTGACATTAAGATTATTTTTAACATCGTGACGAGCCAAAGGGGAAGTAAAAATGTTTCATGTAATGGAAGAGCGACGTTCATTCAGCTTTACAGAAAGTATTCCAACATAACATTTTGAGAACAGCATTTTATTGTGTAAATCATTCCTTGTGAATCGCAGGAAGGAAAATAACATATAAATACATTGTTCCCCTTTGAGAGATGATATGTAAATGGACCCTTGATTATTGAATTACAATATCCACAATTTAAACAGGTGTATGCACCCTTTTTCTTCGTCAATAGTGCGATTTGATGATCTTTCTTGCTTCGTTCCACAACCTCTAGTTGTTGCCACAGATTGTAAATCCATTTAAAGGAAAATATTGGAGCATTTGCAAATAGATGGTTTAGATTTGTGTCTTCAGAGGTGAGAGACCAATGTTTTTTCATTGTCTTTTGAAGCAAGGCTCTTTGGCTAGACTATGTGGTAACATACATCAAATTTATTTGCTGTTTATCTAATGTGTGTCTTTTCAAATATTGATTGTCTATCCTTAGATCTATCATTTTCCTTGGCCAACGCAATTTCTGACCTGTTATATCCCTGATCCACAAATGTATTTGACATAATCTCTAAGTGCTTGGATTGGACAGTTCATCCTCATCCGATAGGATTTGTCTAAGTCTAAGAAATTGATTTTAAGGTAAATGATGTCTGATTCTTTCGGGATGGAAACAATCAGCTCTCAGAATGCAATGCATATTGGTAGGTTTGTGATAAATGTCTGTAATGAAACATTCTAAATTGTAAGAGTAAGTGACAACTGCTTCAAAACAATGTAGTTATGGGTCATCAATCCTCACTGTAAATTGTAGTCTTGGATCAATTCTATTTCATTAGTTAAAAACTTGTGAAGGCTTTTCTTAGAACCATGTCATATACCAAAAATATTGTCAATGTAACACTACTACATTATTACATGGGGATTCCAGCTATATTCTGCAATACATTTGTTGTCTAAAAAAATGAATATGTTAACGTTAGTTGGTGCTGCTTTAGACCCAGATGCAGCACAGAAACGGCTACCATCAAGGTGATTGAAGATACCCTTAAAATCCTTGATGATGGTCATCCTTGCCTCCTGACTCTACTTGACCGCTCAGCAGCATTTGACACAGTAGACCACCAGACACTCACCGACAATCTACATTGTTGCATTGGGAACAGCAAGATCGTCCTCAAATGGATACCTTGGGATCACCAACTGTAGCCATCACCTTTGGAGTCTTGCAGGGATCCATTCTCCTCCCCATGATTTTCAATATTTCTATGGAACCGCTCTGAACCCTCCTTGCTTGACACAATATCCACCAACATGCATATGACACTCAGCTCTACCTCGATATCCTCCATCGAAGACAACCACAGGCTCATTTCCTGCCTCACATTGATCCATTTGTGGATATCCAGTGCCAACCTGAAGCCTAACCCATACAAGACTGAATTCCTACTGCAGACCAACAACACTGAACACCCTGACATTCAGACATGGCACTCTGCTATGAACCGTGAGGGCTTATCCCAGCTGACCACCTGCGCCAAGTCCCAAGGGCTTGTCGTCGACGGGCACCTCTTCTTTAATCAGCACATAGCAAGAAAGACGCAAATGGCTTGGTATCAACTTCCTCTCCTGTGGAAAATAAAACCCTACATCCCAGAAAACAACTTCAGATCTGCTGTCCAAGTCTTAGGTCTCTCCCACCAAGATGGGGTAATGCCCTTTTGAATGGTCTTCTAGCGTCCACCGGGCACTGCTGAGATGTGTCCAGAATGCCTCAGCATGTCTCACCAAAGGACCTTGCAAATTTGACATCACCCTGTCTGTCTCCGGCTGCAAGCCCATATCAACCTTAAATCCTGCTGCATCATCTACAAGGCTGTCCCTCTGAAGTTTCCAAGCTACCTCCCAGAGAAACGCAGCATCTACGGAGGCCTACGATCCACCAGAAGTAAGGACATGTGCAGACGTGAACTCTGCTGGTGCAGGAAGGAAAGAACCAGAAGACAGGCCTTTTCTTTCTACGCTCCAAGTCTCCGAAACCACCTTCCTGTCAACATCACTCACCCCCACACTCCAGAAGGAGCTCAAGACCCTCCTCTTCAATTAATGGCTCCTCTCTAACAGCTAGGTCCACACATCCTCCACTCCCCACCCTACCTGAGACTGGGCGGTCTGCTCTCCACCGTCTCCTTCCCTGATTGCTTGTAGATCCCTTGCTACCAAAGCGCACCCTTCCCCTGTTGTTGTCACTTGTTTCTCTGCTTCCCTCACCATGTTCTTTCCCGTGTAATTGTAAAGTGCTCTGGCGCTTCCCGAAGCTACGCCCACGCCCAATAAAATAAATATCCTAATGCTACTAATAATAAGTACCCAGTATGGCCTGCTTCTGCTCTCTATGATGGGGGTTTAGGTGGGGATAGGCATAATGTAAGGGCACCACCTCCCCCTTTACATGACTGACCGTGTTATTAAAACGGCACAATATGCCTAACATTTATAATTATAAAATGCCTGTCTGCCTGATCATCTTATCGTTGATATACCTTAATGCCTGACCATTGTGACAATATGTACTAAGACGTGGACTGGGTACCAAAAGCAGCCCTGGATTTTTTTGTCTTTTCATATTTACACCTTATTAAACCGTGTGAGTGAAAATAACATCTTATGTGTGTGCTGCATCCAGCAATATCCAAAAATCAGAGTTCGCTCAGAAAAGAGCCACATTGCACAGAGGCCCACTGGGAAATCTCCAGACTTCGCTGTAGGCCAGTCCAGCACTGCTCTCCAACACCAGGAAATATCCAGGCTTCGCTGTAGGCCAGTCCCGCAGCGCAAAGCTGCCAGAACAAGCACCAGGAAACCACGCATTCAGTTATATAATGTTCTATGAGTCCATATTGGCAGCATTTTTTGTTGGTCCAGTCATCATGAATGTTAAGAATGGTAACTGATTCTATACATATTACATATTACATAGATGGTTCCTTTTTCTTTCCGTTTTTTTCTTTTTAAATCGGAAATGTAATTATTCATGCTAATAACAATTCTATGGAATTAGGAAACATTTTATGGAATTGTGAAATATTGTATTATATGTTATACATGTGACTTTTTAGCGGTTTTAATTTGTAAATTTTGAATTTTGAAAGGTTGATATAAATTCAGTCAAAATATAAAAACAAAAATAATTTAAAAAAAGAATATGGCAGCAGTTTTAATGCAAAAACAAATCCAACAACATGTTATATCTAACCCTGACCTGGCAGGCTGCCTGGCCTTCGTAATCCTGATCTACCTGGCTGCCTGGACTTAGCTGTTCTTCTGCACGCTTTTAACTAAAATGCCTTTTCTGCCTTGGTCCCAAACATCTGTCGACCCAGGTTTACAAATAAAAACAATCACAAACCACTAGCCTTGAGCCTGTGAAAGGCTGATAGGGCCTGGGTAGAGTCGGCAGCATGTGACTGGGCTGCTACCTCTTTTGGAAGGCCGCGTGCACCCTGACCTGCACGGGCCCCTCGCGTCACTCTCACTTACTCTCGCCCCGCCCTCCAGGCGAGGCGCAGCGGCATATTGATGTCCGCGCACCTTCATTTGCATTTAGTCATTTTTCCCCCATACTCGGCCCTCGCGTGCTTCACGCAGCAGAGCGCGGGGAATTTATAGCGGCAATTACTCTATCACGGTCTGGCGAACAGGCAATTTGAAGCGCCAGGAGCGTGGCGGACTGTGGCGCGGGGCTTCCTCCCGAGGCTTCTGTACACAGCCTCGTGCTCCATAAGCGCTCGTTTTCAGGATGACGAATATGACCGTTTCCCAGCCCCACTCGCAACACGTGCGTATGTCGTGACACCTCACGATATACGCAGCTAGCTAACAGTGAAGCAAGCGGGCGCACGCACGTGCTCGACCATCCACCACAGCATTGGCAGCACACGGTTGCACACATACAAAAAAGATACACACCCCGAGCTACAGCATGGGCCCCTGTAAGGACAATACGCTTGCGTCACAGCACAGAACACAAAGACACCAGTCTCACACACACGTGCACAAGTCAGAAATGCACGCTTCTTTCATACACAGAATGTTTACAGCAAGGGAAAGAGCAGAGCACGCATCGATCCAACACATAACATGCACACCAGGGCAAGTAGCAGTATGCTTCACCCATGGACAGGGAAATCTGGCCCAGTGACCAGCACTGCCCATGGTCAGCAGTAGAACACGCTTCCCTCACACGCAGACCTGGGAGAGCACGGAAGCAGCAGTGTACATGTTTCCCTCACACACAGACCTGGGAGAGCACGGAAGCAGCAGTGTATAGGTTGTTGTGACAAAGTCTAGTCTTGTTCTGTATCTAGGGGTGGCAGCCCGGGATGGAATGTGTTTGGTTGTATTGGTTGTATTGTATGCTGCAATAGTCATCTGAGTGTACATGCTGCTTTTGGCGGTGTATGATCTTGTGTATGAAGGGAGTTGTTGTGATGTAGTGTAGTCTTGTTCTGTCTCACTGGCCCGGAATGCATGCTGTTAGAATGTTGGTGAATGTATGATAGACAGCTCAGGAGAATGTTGGGTGAGTGTTGTGTGTATTCCATGCATGTGAGTATTCCATGCGTGTCAGTTGGGGGCCTGAGCTGGTGAGGTGAGGATGGCAGGTGGGTGTACTGCGTGATATTTGTCCTGTATATAACTCCAAGTAACTGGAACTGTACTTATGTATAAATGTACATTAAAGCTGCCATTGGACTACTGCAGAGGCTACCCGGCTGATCTCTGAGTGAGCCCTGCAATACAGCTCCCTTATTACAACATAGACCACACTTCCCTCACACGCAGACTTGGGAGAGCACGGAAGCAGCATTGTATGTTTCCCTCAGCCACCAAATTGGTAGAGCAGGGAAGCAGCAGTGTACTGGTTTCCCTCACACACAGACTTAGAGCAAGGATGCAGCAGCGTACAAGCTTCCCTCACACAGACTTGGTATAGCAGGGAAGCAGCAGAGTACACGTTTTCCTCACACACAGACTTTGTAGAGGAAGGAAGCAGCAGTGTACAAACTTCCCTCACACACAGCCTTGGTAGAGCAATGAAGGAGCAGCGTACAAGCTTCCCTCACACACAGACTTGGTACAGCAGAAAAGCAGCAGTATACAAGCTACCCTCACACACATGCATGAGAGCACGGAAGCAGAAGCGTACAAGCTTCCCTCACACACAGACTTGGTAGAGCGGGGAAGCAGCAGTGTACACGTTTTCCTCACACACAGACTTGGTAGAGCACGGAAGCAGCAGGGTGCAAGCTTCCCTTACACATAGACCTGATAGCATAAGGAAGCACCACTGTACAAGCTTGCCTCACACACAGACTTGGTAGAGCAAGGGAACGGCAGCATACACGCTTCCCTCACACAAAGACTTGGTACAGCAGGGAAGCAGCAGCACAGACTTGGCAGAGCAGGGAAGCTGCAGTGTAAGAAACACTGGATCCTTAAATCTGCCACTGGACCTACTTATTACTTTGGAATTCTGTAGTGCTTTTGCAAGTTGCTGTACAAAGGCTTCCAATAACAGAAACTAAATTATATGTAATAAAAGAACCTTTCAGAAGGTGAGCTTTTGGAGAAGAACTGAAAGATGAGTGAGTAGAACAGAGCGTACAGGTAGAGGAAGAACGTTCCAGAGTTTGGGAGCGAGAAGTGCAGAGGAGAGAAAGTGGGAGTGAGTACGGGGAGGTTTGCGGGTCAGCTAAAAAAAAAAAAAGAGGAAGGGCACACTTAGGTGAATAGAAGGGCACTAGAAATAAAAGATAGGACGGAACAAGACAATAGACACATTTGAAAACAAAGCAAAGGTAACAAAACTGGAGACTGTCAGGAAAAGAAAACCAGTGAAGAGCAGTGTGGGAGGGAGAAAGGTAACAAGGGAGAAAGATAGCAGAGCTAAAGACAGAATGAAGAGAGACAAGACCATAGGACACCTTGATTTGACTTGAGTAGTTGCATTGTTAGGGTGACAGATTTATCAAACCATATAATAGTGTTTGGATGGGGACAGGTTCTTCCCACACCCCCAAGCATTTTAGAATAAGGCAAAGTCTGTCATCAGTAGTGTAAGAGACCAGGGGGAAGAGGGGTGCCCTTACTGGCTTCTACACAAGAGGGAGAATCAGAATGTTCCCTCCGTCCCTTCAACAGGAAGAAGAATCTGCGACCATATGGCCGCTGGTCATATGAACTTGCATTCATTCCCACTGCTCCCACAATGGATAATTATCATGAAAGATCCCCTCCCAGCAGACCCTACAATCCAGCAGTAGTGCGAATCTTGCCAATGAGGAGATACAAGATGGAGTTAAGCACACCCTGGAGAGAGAGACACACACACACACACACACACACACACACACACACACACACACACACACACACACACACACACACACACACACACACACACACACACACACACACACACACACACACACACACACACACACACACACACACACACACACACACACCACACACACACACACACACACACACACACACACACACACACACACACACACACACACACACACACACACACACACACACACACACACACACACACACACACACACACACACACACACACACACACACACACACACACACACACACACACACACACACACACACACACACACACACTCTCTCTCTCTCTCTCTCTCTCTCTCTCTCTCTCTCTCTCTCTCTCTCTCTCTCTCTCTCTCTCTCTCTCTCTCTCTCTCTCTCTCTCTCTCTCTCTTACATGAAGAACACAGGACAGTGACATAAACATACTGTCTGCACGTTTATTATTTTGCCATTTGGGCCTGCTACAACCCCGCAGTAATGCAAGAAGCAAGAAGAGTTTGTGTAAATGCTTGCAGACGCTCATATGCAAATAACCCCATTGTGTGGCAGGAGCGCTCGTGAGACCTGACAGCCATAACGTACTAACCTACAGACTACAACAAGATGTGCACAGTAGAGGCCAGACCATGCCGTAGGAAATTTAGTAGGCCATGATCAACGTAGAAAGGGAACCCGAGCCTCACAGATTGCCGTACAAGCAGAGCCATTGTGGCAGGAGCGAATCCGCCATCAAGGTAGCAATGTTGCAAATGACATTCCTTACTCCGAAACAAAGTAACACCGGCTGCAGCAGAGGTGCGCTCTTCGACAAAATACAAAATAATTCAGAGCTCCTGGGCTCACAGACCTGGTCTCCAAGCACGTGATCTGGCTGAGCTGAGGGGCTGCCAAGATTGGGGCCTGAGAAGAGCAACCTGTTCCGCCGTCCAGACAATAGCTGCAACAAAGTTATTACAGTCACGTTACTGTTCTACGTTGGGAACTGGAGTGCGCTCACTGCAGCTATGGGCTACACACTGTCATGATGCCAACACATAGTTTCACCTTGCAGATACATAATTGCACAAGGCACCATTGTCAGGTGTTACGTGGGCTGGGAACAGAGTTTTGTCCCAGGCTTGGGGCCTCGCGGCACACCCAATCACAAATACGGACCCTAGGGGTGAACAGTGGGGGTCACCGACCAATCATGGGGCTTGCTCACTGTAACAAATTTAGTGTAACAACTTTTTGGGGATGGCCAAGCATACCACCTGACACTACATTGTCCAATAACACACCACCTCCATAAGTTTCTACATGGGACTAACTACTCAACAACCTATCCCGGGTGAAGATCTTGATGTCAGATGCCATCAAAACTGGTCTGTGAGCAAGGGTCCATTGAGAGATGCGTGGACGTTCTTCCATGTACATGATTCCTGTGGTGCTTTGGCTATAATAAACCGCAGTAATTTCTTGCGTCCTGTGTGGACCTGGTGTTTTTGATTGGGAAAAGGGAAGGAGATAGGCCTTCCTCGGGCTCGCACCTGCGGGCTCCCAGAGCGGCTCGGCCGGACCAGGGAGCCCACCCCTAACATCACAATCATATTAGTGTACATCTTGAAGGTGTAGTATGCATGCGGGAATAGCAGCCATCTTTGATAACAGCAACCATATTGCGGCACAGAGCTTAAACGTGCCGTGGCAGTCAACACCTCTAGGCTGCAAACAAGAGCACAGGAATAGATTGTATCGCAAACACTGATGAGAAAGCCCAGAGCTACACAAATCCATAAAACCCTTCATTGATCTAAAATGTTGTCAATTTTCGCGCCCAGGTAAGAATACACCCTGCAAGGCCACGGGAGGAGGGCTGAGTGCCTGTGAACAGGACAATCTCACGAGAAGGAGGGCACGGGCCTCCAGCCCCCACCAGCCCTAATCCTAAATGATGGCACCCATATTCCCTAGTTTTGGGCACCCTGAATTCCAGTGTACCAGTTAACCCCAGATCACTGATCATGAAACTGCTGGACTCCCAATCGATCAAAAGATCGGAAAGCAGGGCTTTCCTGCCTTCACTTATATGTCATTTTGTTTGTGCTGCAAGTTGCTGGGAGGGATGAAATTATATCCCAGAATGTGGGTGGGTGACCTTGGAGGAATACAGTCCTGTCTGGGAGCAAGTGAAGTGTGTGTGAGTTAGTAGGAACTCGGCTTTCAACCCGGCACCTGTGTGTTCGTGCCAGGTGCCCCGTTACATAGCAATAGATGTGTTTGTTTTAGTTAGTAATATTGTTACTTGACCAACGGCTGACCAATGACGACTGTAACATTGCACAAGTGAAAGAAGATGGACGGATGAGGCAGAGACCAATGGCCTGGCATCCCCTATGGAGCATGTGACCTATGTGTAGGGTCTCACCAACCAGCAGCGCGCATTTCTAGTGTATGTAATGACATCACTGATGATGCTGTGCCCCTTCTTAATGTACTGCTCATGCAGATTTTGGCAGAATGTTCCTGGGCAGCAGCATTCTTTGTTGGCACCTTTCCTTTTGTATGGAAATATACTTGTTATCCTTGCAAGAGGTGTATTGGGTCTTTTTCCCTAGTGGGTTGTATTTTTTCTGGTGTGAGCGTCTAGAGGGCTTTCCTACATTTGTTGACCCCAATGTGATCCCAGTGACCCCTGTGATGATGGAGGCTTCCAAGCCGCTTCTCTGAGGGCGCCACACCCACCTGCAGTGACCAGTCCCAAGCGTGCAAGCCACAGAGGTATGCAGGAGCCATTTTTACAGAATTCCTGTCTACTCTTTAGAGCGGTGCGCGTCTCCTGGGAGAGTGTAGGCCGTTATTGGGACCCCGTGATGGAGGAGCTCTGGTGAACACGCAGACATAAGTACACCTCTTGCGAGGGATAATAATGAAGGGTAGCGAGCATGGGGGAGTGTGACATGCATGTGTGGAAATAAGGTGTGGTAAGGACACGTGGTGAGATCTAATTTCTCTTATTATTTTTGAATATTTAGGAGGATTTTAAGGAGGAAAAAACAGGAGTGTAGGGAACCTTTCCTAGTGAGGGAAGATGATGGCACCATTTGTTGTGTAACAAGGAGATAAAAGGAAATAAATAGGAGCTCTGTATAGTTAGTGGGCTCAGTGGAAGTAGTGGTTGTTGTTTTAGCTTGTTATTTTAGCTTGTTGTTTGAGTGTACTACGATTTTTTGTGTACAAGACAGAGGCGGCCAGTGCTGATAAGCTAGTTTGAGAATGCATGGTGTATGATGGCAATCGCACCATCTAGGACCTGTACAGCAGTAACTAAAGATATGAGGAATTTTCAACTGTCTCTTTCAATGGCAAATAAGGGACAATGCAGTATGAGCATCATAAAGTGTTTTCTTTGAAGATATTGG
This sequence comes from Ambystoma mexicanum, assembly GCF_040938575.1. Lineage (NCBI taxonomy): Eukaryota > Metazoa > Chordata > Amphibia > Caudata > Ambystomatidae > Ambystoma > Ambystoma mexicanum. The sequence continues at coordinate 1,036,325,804 of NC_090926.1, read as the reverse complement.
AAGTACACACCCAAGTCAACCACAAGTATATTTTCTAAATAAGGAAAACTGGTTGTCACCATCACAAATTCAATTTGAAAAAAGGAAAATTGACCAACTCACCGCCTGAAGAACCACCCGTGAACCTGAGTGGGGAAACACGTGTTGAGGTTTGGCACTTCAATTTAAAATAAAAGGGAAATTTGATATCCAATTAAACCTATCTAATCACAAGAATTTCACGTGACAACATTTGAGAACTCTAATAAGAAGTTCAGGCATTAAGATTCCAAATCACTTAGGAGAACCACAATTGACTCAAATTAATTCAACCACGAAGACTTTAAGTGACAATGTCAGAGGACTCAAACTTATAGGGGTCTGGCACCAAGACCTCCTATTCATCAGGAGAACTGGAATTTACCTAAATCCATCACAAGGACCCAAAGTGGCACTATTTGTCAAATTTGAACAAACCATAACAGTGTTACTCATCCCCTTGCAGACTGGCCGGGGCGTTGAGTAGAATTAACCGTTTAGGAATGGAAACTTCAGTCACTGCTGAGAATATGCTTTAAAAAGGCAGCTCAGACCAGACTACCTCACTTGAGGCAGCTCTTTCTGGTAACAAACCAACCTGCTGTCCTGGATAAACAGACAGGTTAATGGATTACTCCAAAGAGTGGGAAAGCCACACCGCCACACCAAGCTGCAAAGAAAAAAACAACACTGTTACATCCAAATGGATTCACTATTAGATCTCTAGAGGAGAGAGATATACCTGAAAGGTGTTAGCAGCTAGGTCTTAAGGTGAAAGTCTAAAAAGAAAGAAAATAGAAATACTTTAGCTATGAGGAATACTCGGAGGAGGAAAGGAAATAGAGAGTAGGAGAAGTCTTACCCCGCTGGTTGTTAAAGGATAGCCATGAGAAATAAACAACGACGGGATAAAATAACAAACAGGGTAATTAGTACAGGGAACCTCCCCGGGTGGCATGAGTGTCGCAACTAGGTCTGGGATGGTGCAAGAGAGGAAACAGCAGAGCATTCAGCTTGCACAGGTAAACAAAACAAACAGTTCCGCGAGTAAATGAAGGTCTCAAGTGAACTGGCAACCAAAGGGAAAAAAGTACTGGACACAGAGAGTCTGATGGAAATTCCTTAAGCTTCTGTGGTTTCCATGGGAGATAGCAGGAGTAGGACAATGTGAGGTCTTAGGCTGGCACCAGGCAGATCATTGATGTTGCTGACCACTGATGAAGTCCTCCATGTCCTGGGAGATTTTCTAGCCCGATGAACGTGCAAGAAAGGCACAGCTGCACAATGGGTTTCAGAGGAATGCCCTAGATAGAATTCAGACAGACGTCCACTACAAGTGCCTGGAATCGGCAGCAGGGAAATCGAGTAAATCACTTCAAGCTCAGGATTGAGCAAAATGATTCCAACAAGGCAGTCAAGGGGCGCGCAAAAGAGTTGTCAATTCAAAAGCCGAAGTCGAGCAGGAGAGATAACAAAATACAAGGATTGCAAGGTAATGAAACGCTAATTAGAAGCGCCGAGCCCTGGATCACGTGACTTTTTATGGGAATCAATGCGTGGCCCACATATGCGCGTCGGCTTGCTGCAGCGTGACTGGGTCAGCTGATTAGGGAAATGCCGAAACGGCCCTGCAGCGTGGTTTCCCCAGCAACCGCCAATGCTGCCATAACAGGGAAGACAAGGAAGTCACCCGATTCTTCAGACGGCAAAGCCGATGCGAGCTAAGGTGAGCGGAATGTAGCTGGAGTGCAGGTATAACAAACAGACTGATAGTGAAAACTTAGCTGTACTGTCTGTCACCATTTATTTGTTTATGCTGTTTCATCATGTTTTTGTGTTGACTATTAAAATAAAGAAAATTATTTTCTGTAACCACAAACTAGTATTGACCTTTTTTATTTATAGAAAGAGCGCAACTCTGGGACTACCATAGCTTGATTTTGCATGGTGATTTAGTGTGCCTGTGGAAAGGGGTGGGGGCTGTCAAAAGGGTGGCGACGGAGAGGCAGGGACAGTGGACTGGTAGAGACGTTGAACAAAATTTTGGGGGTGCGCAACTTGCAAAAATGGGGGCACACCATTAGAGTGTATGTATAATACGTTACCATAGTATAGGGACAAGATTTAAACATTTCACAAACAGTGGGTGGTAGAGACAAAAGGAGGGGAAAGCCTTGCTCCGGGCGAGAGCAGGTCACCCATAATAGAGGAATATTGGACCTCATGAGCACGTTCTTATCTGCTAAGTATAAAGGTAAATAACTCCACAAGACAAAAGCGATATTGGAACTGTGCAAGATGATAGAGGATGGGGAGGATCCGGGTGGGGGTGGCACTCAGTGTATTGAAGAGGCCACCCTAGATGCAATGTCCCAGGCAATACAGGAGAATGGGGCTGGGCCCCTGCACACAGGGATTTACACGCTTACCACTCGCCCAGCCACAGGGTATACCAACCTGACGTACATTCCAACACCTAGTGCTATCCCACCCCAAGAAAGCAATGTACAGAAGGAGCTAGAAGAAGTGCTGGAGGCAACACAGGTGTAATTGGCTCAATTGAGGGCAGCACAGGAAAGAGGAGGGAAGAAGGGGAATGGGTTAGACGAATGGAGAGCAGGAGATATTTTGTTCAGGCTAGACAGTTTTCTGATCAAGGATGTGCACGAGAAGGAGGGAGGCGGCGGGTGACCAGCAGGAAGCACAGGGTATGGGACTGTAAGGTCAGACAGGGAGCGAAGGCAAGATGAATGGGACACCATAGATGAGTTTGAGGATGATGAAGGGAATGAGCAGATGCTGGAGATTACAAGGGTAGAATGTTAGTGGGGACAGCGGTTAAGAAACAGGTTCGGCCGAGTGTAAGTAGCAATGAAAAAGGGAAGTGCTGGATGGAAAGATGGAAGGAACACAGGTACCCAGATGCCGCTGCTGCACAGAGGCATAGGTAGGACATACTTTGTGCCTTGTGCTCAAATGGATAAGAAAACCCACTGATTAAGCAGCTCCCACCCCTTATTACCACGGCCAGGAAATGGATCCTTGCTTTTGAAAAACATACAGTGGTGATCCCCTTAGCTGTGTGGAACATGAAATGTTTGCTTGCCGAAATAGTGGGGGACCAAGCTGGAGATGTGTGTGTCAAGGCAGGATATGCTGGAATAAAACTAGATGATGATGCACATGATGGCATGCATAGCGCTGGTGTAGGACATGCTGTGGCGAACATACCCTGACACACAAGACTTGCAGTCTGTCATGCAGTATACTATGGGGATGATGCGTACCCATCGCAATACATAATTAAGGTTCAGGCGATGTGGCGGGTGGAGATGGGGGACCAGTGGGACCGTTCAGTTCCTCTTTTTTAGTTCGATATCAAAAGGGGTTTGCCCTAAGAAGTTCAGAAAGCACTAGAAAAAATTGTGAGCATTGAAGCAAAAGGGTGGGCTGAGATAAAAACCATCATAATACTTAATTGTAAAAGAATTAAAGAGTGGAAATAGGAAACAGCCTAATGGCTGCAGGTAGATGAAGCAAACATAGTTCAAAAGAAATAGGCGAAGATCGCAGTTGAGGGGGCAGCACCATTGAGCATACAAACAGAGATAGCGAAGCAGACACCGCCCCCTCCAGACTTCAGAATAGCAGCATTTTAGCCAGACGGAGGACAGTGGCAGTGGGGAGGTGGGCCCCTACCCATAGTGGAAACAAGGAGGTCAGCAGCATAGGAGTGGCGGTTTCTGAGAGGGGAGAGAAAGATTTGGAGGGATGCGACCTCAGGGAGCAGGTATGGGTCTGTCACAATGCTGGAGCTGTGGGAAGTGGGGATATTTCACAAGGGAGTATAGGAGCAGGCAGTGGGAAGGATACAATCCATAGAGAAACTATTGTCCACCACCATGCCCCAACCACAACTGCCAACCCCCACGCAAACCTATTACCCTATGAGATACACGAGGCCCATACTCGACTACCACCATTACCCCCAGATGCACAAGTACAATACCCACAAATGACACAATCATCAATGCCCAAGCAGAATGCCATGCATGCGAATAACATGCCAACTACTGAGGCTGTGCCGAGCGGCACTGTCGTACCCTACTGAGAGGTGAGAGTGGTGGGGAACAACCCCTTTACGTTCCCTGGTACCAATATATACTCTGACTAGGACAGCCCACAGAGAACTCTTGCATGCCCAGTCCGGTCCATGACAGTCCACCCTAATGAGAAACCCTTGGTGGGCACTGATATAGGTAACAAGCAATTCACCTTCATGGTTGACACAGGTGCCACTAAATCATGCATCAATGAGGGAAACTTTCTGCTGTCAGGTGAAACTCTTAACACACATGGCTTCTCTGGGGCTGTTGCCATGGTTCCATATACAAAAGAACTTAAAATCAAAATTGAAGGAAGAGTGGCGTGTGCACCCATCTTATATTCTGAGAGCTCCCCGATAAATGTATTGTGGTGCGACCTGTTGAGCAAATTGAATATGACTGCTTCATTCACAGATCAAGGGGTAGTGTGTGCCATAAGAGCGATGGTCATAATACCTGCTATGGGTGGAGAGACTGTGGTTCGCCATATCCCCATGGACCCTGATTTGTTTGTGCATGGCATAACCGTGCTTCTCAAAGCTGTACCCCAAATTGGTAAAGATTGTTGGCGTGTGCCGTCTAACTTTATTTTCCGACCTGTGGTGTCCTCTGAACTGGTGGCAGGAACAATATTGTTCATAGATTTGCAGGGTCTGGTGGTATCAGCTAAATGAATTGTTGTAATTGGGACAGACTCATATGGATGTGAGTGGCGCACAGTGTTGGGTATTGACCCTGCAATGCCGCTATGGAAGTGACAGATGCAGACCTGTTTGAAGACAAATATGAAAATGGTGAGATTGTATTAGCAATTGTGACATTATGGTGCAGTATCGGAAAGTGCAGTGCCCATTGATGGCCCTTGTAGCTCCAGTCCCCTTCACTGACACAGACCTACAACAAGTCCCTCAAAGATTGTGGAAGACAAAAGCTCACAATGTTGGACTCTTTCAAGGGGTCACTCAAGTTCAAATAACCCTCAAACCAGGAGCGGTGTTGCCGCAGGTGATACAGTACCCCTTATCGAGGGAGGTGAAGGAAGGGATTAGGTACACCATTGTTGCTCTACTAAACCAGGGGATAATTGTACCATCTACCTCGCCATGCAACACAGCAATCTATCTGATAAAGAAAGCAAAAGAGGGGAGTTGGAGAATAATTCAAGATTTTCACCCTCTTAATGACATTGTACAGGCAGAATTTCTAATGGTCCTGAATCTCGTGAAAATACTGTGCAACATCCCCAAAGAGGTGACCCACTTTACTGTGGTAGATCTTAAAAATGCCTTCTTCTCTGTTCACCTGCACCCATATTCACAGTACCTTATTGCGTTTACACATGGGGGATCCACTTTGAACACAAAAGATTGCCTTAAGGAATCCTGCGAGTTCACAAGCATTTTCAACAGAATACTGCATGCTGATTTAGGTAATATTCATGTGCCTAGTACCATCCTTCAGTATGTTGATGATTTACTATTGTGTAGTCTCAGCGAGCACCAGTGCAGGCAGGACTCCATAACACTTCTACAATTTATGGCCACAAGGGATACAAGGTGCATAAGGCTAAGTTACAGTATTGCCTCCAGGAGGTGCTCTATTTGGGACAATTAATTTCTGTCAATGGCAAAAGAATAATTCCCGACCGTGCAGGCTCTGTGCGTGCCACCTTACAGCCCAAAACAGTAGAGGAGATGCAATAATTACTGTAGAGCATGGATACTTGATTACGCAGCTTACACCCGACCAATGTTGCAGGGCCTTAAGGAAGCAAAAAAGGGTAACAGTAAACTAAAATGGACAGAAGAGATGTGTGCAAATGTTGATGCCCTTAAAGTGGTTATTTCGACTGCACCAGTGTTAGCAAACCCAGACTACAAGCAAGAGTTCTACCTATTCTCCCATTCTCTAACATACAACTGATGACCGCAGTACTGATGCAAAAAAGCTCAATGGGCCACAAGCCCTTGGCGTATTACAGTGGTATCCTACAATCAGTGATGAAGGGGCAATTTGCCTGTGAGCAAGCAGTTGCTGCAGCAGAATTCGTGATTGGAAAAAGCTCTACTATTATTATGGGGTGCTCCATAACATTATACGTTAAACATGCAGTGCTTGCCATTTTAGAACGCTCTAAATCCACACTGACTACACAGTGAGCATCCGCATACAAGATAATTCTATCCAGTCCAAATATTCACAATGTACGGTGCAAAAACATTAACCCTGCCACTTTTTAAGCAGAAATTTGCAAGTGACAGACCGCTCGAGGGGGGAGGTCCTCTTTGTTGACGGGTCAGCAACAATTGACCAGGACATGTGCTTAAGGCATATGTTATCATCAAAGTACATGTGGGTCTTGCACAGTGGAAGAGAAGTGGATTCTGGAGGGCAGACGGATGTCCTGTGCAACCCGCTGCATTGCTAGACAAGCTGATTTACACACTTTCCCAGCCATCTGTAGTGGCGGTTGTCAAATGCACCACCAACACGAACAACACAGAAGAAGTCTCACTCAGTAACAGCAGCATACCTCCCTGTGCCACAAGTGGTGGAGTATCCCATGTTGACTCCGAACACAGAACAGTCGCCTACCCCTTACAATACCTTGGCATTGCGCAGTTCATTGAATTGCCGGTGCAGGCACCACATGAGGAGAAAGAGCTTTGGGTAAAGAGGGATAGCAAGCAGTCTCCAACAGACCTCTTGTGGAGACAGGAGATGTCAGGAAACGCAGTGATGCCCCATGAGTTGTTACTAGTAGTGTTCAACCGGGTACATCATCCATAACATGTCTCCAAACAACACATTACAGCAGACATTCAGGAAGACTGGTTCATTCCCAACCTACAAGAAACTTTGACAAACATTACCACACATTGTACTACGTGTCAGAGTTACAGTACAGGCCTCACACTAAGGACTATCAGAGGCACCCAGCCCCGTCCTACTGTACCGTTATGCAAATTCCACATTGGTTATGCAGACATGGACGAAAGGTGCAATGATCTCGTTACCTCATTGTGGTCATGTGTCTCTTCTCACGATGGGTGGAGGGGCACATCCAGACGCTAAGTGCAATGCTAAATGTTTAGTGCAGGCGGTTTTCCCTTAATAGGGTGTGTGTGTGATGTATCAAGGTCGGATAACGGCACACATTTCTTTAATGACCTTCTTAAGGAGATTTCAACATTACTGGACACCAGGCATCGGATGTGCCCCATTTACCATCCCCCAGGCCAACGGGGTCGTAGAATGGACCAACGACCTGTTAAAAAGCAAGTTGTCAAAACTGTGTACCACATTAAAATGAAACTGGGTGCACTGCTTGCTATTCACATTTTTCATTTTGTGCACACAGCCTTGTAAAGACCACCATTTATTGTCCCCACAAAGTGGTCATGGCATGCTGCATGCATATGCTGCCCTCTCCTGTCAGATGCTCATAGAGCAGCATCCATTTTGGGAGAGGAATTTAATAACTATCTGTCCTCCCTAACAAAGGCAATAAAATGTGTCTTCCAACAGATTGCACCTCCCCGAACAGACGAAGCAACTGGTGCTGCAACAGACACGCCTGCAACATTACCCTTTCCGCAGCTCTTCCCTTGTGATCTAATTTATGTTAGAAATGTCATTCGCAGATGGAACCAGCCCAGGTATAACGGCCATTACAATTTGTCTATGCCACCCCCCTTGCCATTAAGGTCTAAGTGCTGCGTTACTGGGTGCACCTCTCTGAATTTCGAAAGGCACCTCTTCCCCTACCTGCACTATCGGATTGAATCGGATTGAACAGCCCCTTGCCCGTAATATCAAGACTCCACCCACAAAGCCTGCCCAAACACCCTCTTCTAAGAAATAAAAATGCACCACCCACTACCTCTACACAACACTGCTACACATTACATTTGAACAGGAATTGCACTCTTGCAGTTCCCCATACTCTCTTTATCTCTATATCTCTCCCACTTCCTCTTTCTCCAGCTCTCTACCTCTTCTTATTACTGCATCTATTTCTTTATATTGCTTTCAATATTTCCTTATCTACCTCTTATCATTAAAATAATTCCTTTCAGGTCATCATCGTAATGGGACCAGCGAGCTCCAACAGTTCCATTTATATTAGGACAAGTGATGTGTATAGTACTGTGTCGAAACCTTCCTATTCTTGTCTATGTGGGAAGCATTACATTGCTGGACTATTTTAAATATTTATGTTTGGATTAGGAATATATTTTGGGTGTACTTTTATATGGCGTGGGCATGGCATATAAAAAGGGAGGGTATATAGAAACAAATTCTACCATTAGTCATATGCAAGCAAATGCTACCATCAATGGGGCCAAATTAGCTGAATATAGGATATACATATGACCATAAAACTTTACACACATGCCAATGTGGCAACAGACACCAATGCAGATGATCAAATGACAAGTAACAGCCCCACTTGTGATAGTACCAATGCTGGGACTCCTCCCATGACACCTTTTGATTTCACCAGGTCTCTTGGAAGTGTATATAAAATAGCTTTAACACGTAAGAAAAGGCAATTTAGAAAATATAGATATGATAAGTATAATGGTCTAGGCCTAGAGTCAGTAGAAGATGTGCATCACCCTGAATGTTCAAATAGTTGGCAAGCAGACAAGAGTTCGGTGGGAAAGAATGGAAGATGTTATGTCTGTTTGTTGATACCACATGCGTCTGGGACTACCAATTTTAGAGGCTCAATGTCTGATTCATCTGCCACTGTGTAGGCAGTGGGGTACATTCCAGGCACAGAACGTTCAACTACACATTATGGATCCTGATCAGCTGCAATGAAAACAAAACCCCAAAGCTCCCAGTGCCTGCAGAGGCCATACATTAACATACAAGGAGTGAAATATATAGACAACAGATGGCGCAAAACATCAATGAGTTGTGCAGCAGGAGGGTTACTGGAGTTCAGAAACAAAGTACTGACCCAAGTGAACAAAGTATGTGCACAAGTGTGGAATTAACATGTTGCAAAACTAACATGGGTCGAAACAATGAAAAAACCAGTAGCAGTGCAGCAGCAAGAAACTCATGAACTATGCTTTTACAATGAAGGAACCAAACATTTTTGTCGGGGATTATGTCAATTGCAATAAGACACTGTTTATCCCAGACCTCAAAAAAGGCAATGCTGCAATAATGGACTACTACTTGGAGTATGGACATCAGCCATTCTTGCACCCCCCACCATCATGTAAGGGCTATTGCTCACTGGCCACGCTGCACTAAGCAATACTTGAGATCCCTGAAGAATATCTTGCAGTGGGATCAAAGACTCTGCCTACCCCAACCCCAGCTTCAGCAACAAAGGAATCCACCAGAAACCCGATACTATGACCCATCTTCTGTGTCTTGCCTGAAAAAGAAAAGAACGGCAAGTTATGCAGGAACAGAAGGTCCAATTATCAGTCTCAAGACTCCACTGAATTGCTCAAGGCAATACCTAAGGAATATAGACTGTTTAGCAAAGAAGAAACATTTTTTTCCTCTCTACATCTGCCTGGAGTACAAACAGCTGTGAATGCCAAATGGCTACAGATAGTGAGGCGGGAGGCCGTATAGCTGTCAAACAACACAGAACAAGTCCTCAACGTAATAAAGAGCGAGATGCGTGCCATAAGGTTGATGACTCTTCAGAACTAGTATGTGCTTGACTTGCTAACAGCGATGGAAGGAGGGGTTTGTGGAAAAATCAGTGATTATTGCTGCACATACGTGCCTCCAAACAATGCAGAGAACACCTCCCTGGTGCAGATAATAGGAGCAATGCACACCTTTGGATCGCACATGCAAACATAAGCTGGCATACAAGAAGGAGATTGGTTTGATGACTTCTTGCTTGGGTGCCATCTTCGATGGGGCGATAGTAAAGATGCTATTGGGGCTACAATGTTGTGCCAAAGCAGTGCTTGGCAGTGCCATGATGATGATGGTTTCAATTGGGGATCAAATGCACCTGGCAGTACAAAAGATAGTGCTGTCCAAACAGATGACCCAAACAAACCATGCATGGTAGTGGTAGAACAGTGTTTGCACCCTCCTAGTACCATCACTACACCCCCACCTGATCCCAAGCATTATACAGAGCATTGGGTCGATCTAGCAGGTAATGGGGGTTGATTATACATGACTTGCACGCTCTGAAGAATATGCTCAGTCTGGTCGGAGTTTATACCATGTATGCAGAGCATGGGTTCCGAAGGATGGATCACCATCTTAATCAGAGGCTGAACGGATGGAGGAGGAGCATCTGAGGGGGCTAAATTAAGGTGGGCTTATAGGGAGCTTGTTAATGTAAAATTAACTAAAAGGGGGAATGTTGGGAAGGGGACATGTTTGACCCGCACCCATAAGCACTTTAGAATAAGGCAAGGCCATCATTAGTAATGTAAGAGATCAGGGGGTAGAGGGGTGCCCATACCGGCTTCTACATGATCATATTAGTGTACATTTTGTGGGCATAGTATGCGTGCGGGAATAGCAGCCATCTTAGAAAATACCAGCCATATTGTGGCATGGAGCTTAAACCTGGTGCAGCGGAGGAAGGATAGCTCAGGGGCAACGCGTTTGTCTTGAAAGCAATACAACGCGGCACAACACAGGTTCAAATCCCGCACTTAGAAACCACTCCCTGGTATTAAATGCATTATAATTGAACAATAAAGAAAATAAAGAAATCAACACCCCAGGCCTAGGCCTCGAACATGAGTGCAGGAATAGATAGTATCCCAAACACTGATGAGAACGACCAGAGCTACATAGATCCATAAAACCCTTCATTGCCGTAAAAGGTTGCCAACCTTTGCACATTGGGAATAAGTTGCCCTGCAAAGGTCACAGGAGGAGGGCTGAGTGCCTGTGAACAGGACGATCCCACGAGGCGGAGGATACGGGCCTCCAGCTGCCACCAGTCCCAATCCTAAATTATGGCACCCAAATGCCCTGGTTTTGAGACCCCTGAATTCCAGTGTACCAGATAACCCCAGACCACTGATCATAAACCTGCTGGACCCCTTATCGATCAAAAGATCAGAAAGGGCCTTCCTGTCTTCACTTCTATGTCACGTGATTTGTGCTATGAGGTGCAGGGAGGGTGAAATTATAGCCCGGAATGAGGTTTGGAGAGTGTGTAGGAATGCCGCCTGCCTGGAAGCGAGTGAAGAGTGTGTGAGTTAGTATGACCTTGGCTTTCCCGTCGGGCCCCTGTCCGTTCGTGCCAGGTGTCCCGTTACATAGAAATAGATGTGTTTGTCTTAGTTAGTAATATAATTGTTACTTGACCATTGGCTGACCAATGATGACTTCAACATTGCCCATGTGAAAGAAGATGATATGATATGATTGATTATTTATAACGTACTTAATACCCAGAGGTTTCTAAGCGCGGACCTGGGGATCGAACCCGTGTTGCTCCGTGTCGTCTTGCTTCTAAGGCGAGCACGTTGCCGCTGAGCTATCCTCCCGAGGCGGACGAGGCTGAGACCAATGACCTTGCATCCCCTATGGAGCAGGCGACCTATGTCTAGGGTCTCACCAACCAGGAGCGTGTATTTCTACTGTACGTAATGATATCACTGATGATGCTGTGCCCCTTCTTAATATACTGCTTGTGCAGATTTTGTCAGAACGTTCCGCGGCAGCGGAGTTCTTTTTTGGTACTGTTTCCTTTTGTATGGAAATAAACTTGTTATCCTTGCAAGAGGTGTACTCAGCCTTTTTCCCTAGTGGGTTGTATTCTTTCTGGCATGAGCGTCTAGGGGACTTTCCTAGAATAGACACAGAAAGGGGACATGAATGGCTGATACTGACAAGTTTATTTGATAGAGCAAAATCCTAAAACCAAAGTTTGACTAGAAGGATGTTTATATCAGAGTTCTTTAACTCCGGGTAGATTTGGGGTATCCATACATGCTTTCACTACTATTTGAGGTCATTGAAATCATTCCAGGGGGGAACGAGGATAGTTGAACGTTTTTCCTGGGAAATAGTGTTTTCCTGCAGAGGACAGCCCCCACTTCTCATTTCATATCGGCATCCGTCCCTTATGCTTGTTAAGCTTTTAAACACCCAATTCTCTATTGCAACATTTCAATCTTGTCTGACGGCTCTAAATCAATAGATGCATTCCAACCGACATAATACTCAACCAGTCGACTTTTCACGTATTGCTGTTTGGACCCGCGACACACACCTCTGCGCGACAGAGTTGGCCACCATCCCATTCCTCTTCCAGGTGGTAAGAAATCTCAGAAGAATGTTTGCTCAATCCCGGTCATTAAATGCCCAAGCGTCATCTGTCCCAATCTCTGGCTTTTTCCATCCCTGCTCTTCATAACGCATTTTTCCATTCCTGGATCGCAGTAATCGGCCATCAGCAGTTGTTGCATTAGTCCTGTCCAGCCTGGCTACGCAAATACTCTGTATCTTGGCTTCACTGCCTATGCTTGGAAGAAACTGCAGTGACTGCAGAACGCTGCAGCCAAAAATTAAACACGAGACAAAGCAATCATCTCAGCCCAGCTCTGCAGCCCCTCGATATGTTGCCAATGTCACTACGCAGTTGAATTTAAGACTCCCTGTACGGTTCTACAGTAGGACTCCGACATTATCTGACCAAAAGTAAAGTGAATTCTTTTACACAAATGTACACGCTTTTTACCGCAATATGCGGTGGGAGAACAACACACATCCCCTCACCTACCCGCAACACACACCCCCTTCTATATACATCACCCATACTCGCCATCTTCTTGTTTGGGTTGGAAATGTGGCCAAAAATAGGTGTTTAAGAAATTCTGCCATTTTAATTTCGGCCAAGCAGGTGAGTGTCCTCCGTACTGTTCATAAAGCAAGAAACGGGCACAGCCTGGATATTCAAAATAATATAGCAATTCATACCATGGACCCAGTAATCAGTCCTAAGTGCGCAGACCCGGCTGTGAGAGGACTCCTGCGGGTGGTAGAGCCTTTCCATATGTGGCACCGAGGTTATGGGATCTCGTCTCCTGTTCCTCAGGGTAATGCAACAATTTGGAGTCTTGAAAAGTCATTTAAATGTATACCTGTTCTCTACTCATTTTAAATAAATTCGCTTCAATACTCATTTTAAATAAATTCGCTTCAATACATTGCCTTCTCATTAGTAACACCACTGGCAACGTTCCGTCGACTACTTTTGCATAGCACTAAGAAGCTCTTTGTCGCGCCAATTCCCACTATAAAACGAATACTAATCTTACATGAGGAACTGTGGTGGTTGCAGACTTGAAGCTGAAGATACTTGGGAAAGTTTTACCTTCCGCCCCGTACATTTCACGCCCCAGTTATGGCTTCACTGGTAATGAGCCGCCCCGATTATGGCACAGCCTGTGTATCTCAGTAAGCGCCTTCAGCCACTTCCGAATGGGGCTGCGCGAGTGGCTATTGGTTCCCTTTACGTCACTCAAATCACACCTTTTTTCACGAAATCGGCACTGGCTTCCGGTGCTAAACTCATTGAGTTCCCGTCACTCTGTGTCGTTCACCCTGCCGTATATGGACCCTGCCGTATATGGACTGGGAGCAGAATATCTCTGGGCCAAATTTCAGCTCTATGTTCCTACCCATGTCCTTCGTCAACAAGATTATAATTGGTTATTTATAATGTGCTTAATACCCAGAAGGTTCTAAGCGCGGACTCGGGGATCAAGCCTGTGTTACTCCGCATTGTCTTGCTTCCTAGACGAGCGCGTTTCCTCTGAGCTATCCTGCCAAGATGGCTATTTTCTTGTGATTCCGCACTACAAGTTGGTTAGAACGGGCAGCCGTGCCATCTTGGTAGCGGCTGCTAAACTGTGGAGTGCCCTGCCACGGGATGGTAGTGCCCTGCTCATCTTATGTGTAGGCATGCCCTAAAAGCTATTTTATTTTAGATGTCTGGTGGCACTGCCTGCTCTTGTTGGTTCATTAGCACCAAAATGCTTTAGAAAATGGATAACACCACATAACTTGGAGCAATTGTGAGGCTTTCGGCAGTGGTGGCTGGTAAGTGAAGGGGTAAGTGAAGGGGTGTCAATATTTTCCCTGAGTGATCCCAGACTATGTAGGGAGTATCTTGATGGATTTCTCTCCCCAATAATATTTTTAAAATAATTGCTTAGGATACATATGATATAATTGTGGATCAGTATGCCGGCAACCAGGCTCCGCAAAAACTATTTGGTGCAAATAATGTTTGTGCATAGTCGAGCTCCCCTATTCTCTGATACAAAGGGAGGGACACCCCGTGTACCCCTGAAGCACTCTGTCCCACTTCCCTGTACCCAGATAAATCCCTCATCGCATGCAGGGTCAACTGTAACTCCTGGTTTCCCTCCAGCACCCACCCAATTGCTTAGCGTCTCTCCTCTTCTGCCCCAAAAAATTCGCCTTTGCCTTCTCCTTACCTGTTCTGCCTGTCGCTCCTTATGGATCTGTGGAGGGAGGCAAGATTTTGAGCATGTTAGATTTCCAACAGGCTGCCGTCAGGAAAGGAAGGCCTGTTGGAATGTTTTTTTGGGGAAAAGTTGGCAACTCCGGTTGGAATGGTTCACTTTACAAACATTTCAGAACAAATGGGTTAAAAGCCATACAATTTCGAGACGGTTCTGCAGGGGAACACATGGACTCTCTCATAGATGCCATGTCACCAGCAGTACACAGAACCCCTTGCCAAAACATTTGCATGCTGGCTGTTTCAGAAGAAAAACTGTGAAACCTGTACCAAGATCATAAGCTAGTGTTGCTTTATAAAACACATTTTAATTTTAATAGTGCTAAACATATGTTTGTATTATCATTGTAAAAACACATGTCATGCTGCCTGTCTCCAATATATGCCATTACTTCCACTGTAAACACATGTTACATGCATGCCATGACTGACATTCCAGTATTGATACATATTTCTATGCTGGCTTTGCCCAATAAGTTATCAGCATGCCATTATAAAAACACAGTATTATGCTGGTTGCTCCAAATATATGGTGACGGGAATCTCTCAGGGGCAACAAGTTTTTTTGGAAGCAAGGCAACGCAGTGCAGCACCGGTTCGAACCCCAATCCCGAGTTTAGAAATCAATCTCTGGTATTAAGCGTGTTATAAAAGAACAATTATAATTATGCAAATACTGTCACTGTTCAAATATTTTCATACTGGCTACACCTAATATATTCTGATATTGTCACTGTAAAATCATGTATGTGCTTGTTGTGCTCAATACGTGCCAGTGGCATGTCACTGTAAGTACACATCCTATGGGGTGCCCTTCCATGCCACTCCTCTCTCATGTGCCCATCTCTTCCAGTACACAGATTGCAGGAACTTCATCTAACAGCATGGCAGGTACATAACAGGGGTATATGAATAAGGGTGCTTCATGGTTTGTGGCAGAGGCAGAGGCAATGCAGCACCCTAGAATATATGCTACATGTAAATCCTATGTAAGGTATTGGAGGTTATTTCTATTTGGTGTTCCCTGAGTGGGGGGAGAGGGGTGATACCCGCCTTCATTCATTCATTAGGATATTCTTCACTTTTTTCAATTAGAGTTTTTACATGGGCCTGGCCCTCTCCTCACTCAGGTGAAATGGCGGATATTTAGGGGGTAATTCATAGAATTTAGCGCACAAGTGGCGCACGCGGCTGGCGCACAGTGTGCGCATGCGAATCCCTGCGCCAGCCGCGTGTGCCAAAATACATTTCCGCGCACAGCGTATTCATGGATTCCAGCCACCAAAACCAGCCATGGCGCACAGTGGCGCAGCGACCCTGCAGCAGCGCCAGTTACGCCCCCAAGAACGCCCCTTGCACAGGGAAAAGGCATCAAAATCCCCAATCCAGCGCAAAGGGCTGCGCTAACCCTGTACCAGCACGGCAAGCGGGGTAAGTGTATCACTGGGGTGCGCGGGAAGTACCTCATGTTATTTCAGCTGGGTACGTGTATTTCAGGGGTGCGCGGGAAGTTCCACACGCAATTCCATCCGGGTACGTGTACATCAGGGGTGCGCGGGAAGTTTCACACGTGAATTCAGCAGGGTACGTGTATTTCAGGGGTGCGCTGGAAGTTCCACACGCGAATGTCCTGGGTACGTGTATCTTGGGGTGTGCGGGAAGTTTCACACACAATATCAGCAGGGTACGTGTATTTCAGGGGTGCGCTGGAAGTTCCACACGCGAATGTCCTGGGTACGTGTATCTTGGGGTGCGCGGGAAGTTTCACACGCGAATGTCCTGGGTACGTGTATCTTGGGGTGCGCGGGAAGTTTCACATGCGAATGTCCTGGGTACGTGTATCTTGGGGTGCGCAGGAAGTTTCACGCGCAATATCAGCAGGGTACGTGTATTACTGGGGTGCGCTGGAAGTTCCACACGCGAATGTCCTGGGTACGTGTATCTTGAGGTGCGCGGGAAGTTTCACACGCGATATCAGCAGGGTACGTGTATTTCAGGGGTTCTGTGGAGTACTACACGTGAATTGGCCATGTGGGTCCTCCCAGGTGTTCGCTCCACAACCTCCACGGCCCCTGCAGGCAGCCCACACCACGGGGGACTAGCCTGCACCCCCACTCATGTCCCCCAGCACCCCCAAGCCCTAGCACTGTGGGGCACCCTCCACCAGGCCCCCAACACATGTCCCCCTGCAACCCCACCCCCCAGCACTGTGGGGCACCCTCCACCAGGCCCCCAACTCATGTTCCCCTGCACCCCCACCCCCCAGCACTGTGGGGCACCCTCCACCAGGCCCCCAACTCATGTTCCCCTGCACCCCCAACCCCCAGCACTGTGGGGCACCTGCCAGCAGGCCCCCAACTCATGTTCCCCTGCACCCCCACCCCCCAGCACTGTGGGGCACCTGCCAGCAGCCCCCCACTCGTGTCCAACTCATGTCCCCTGCACCCCCACCCCCCAGCACTGTGGGGCACCCTCCACCAGGCCCCCAACTCATGTTCCCCTGCACCCCCACCCCCCAGCACTGTGGGGCACCTGCCAGCAGGCCCCCACTCATGTCCCCCTGCACCCCCACCCCCCAGCACTGTGGGGCACCCTCCACCAGGCCCCCAACTCATGTTCCCCTGCACCTCCACCCCCCAGCACTGTGGGGCACCTGCCAGCAGGCCCCCAACTCATGTTCCCCTGCACGCCCACCCCCCAGCACTGTGGTGCACCTGCCAGCAGTCCCCCACTCATGTCCAACTCATGTTCCCCTGCACCCCCAGCCCCCAGCACTGTGGGGCACCCTCCACCAGGCCCCCGACTCATGTTCCCCTGCACCCCGACCCCCCAGCACTGTGGGGCACCCTCCACCAGGCCCCCAACTCATGTTCCCCTGCACCCCCGCCCCCCAGCACTGTGGGGCACCTGCCAGCAGGCCCCCAACTCATGTTCCCCTGCACCCCCACCCCCCAGCACTGTGGGGCACCTGCCAGCAGGCCCCCACTCATGTCCAACTCATGTTCCCCTGCACCCCCACCCCCCAGCACTGTGGGGCACCCTCCACCAGGCCCCCAACTCATGTTCCCCTGCACCCCCTCCCCCCAGAACTGTGGGGCACCCTCCCCCAGGCCCCAAACTCATGTTCCCCTGCACCCCCACCTCCCAGCACTGTGGGGCACCTGCCAGAAGGCCCCCAACTCATGCCCCCCTGCACCCCCACCCCCCAGCACTGTGGGGCACCTGCCAGCAGGCCCCCACTCATGTCCAACTCATGTTCCCCTGCACCCCCACCCCCCAGCACTGTGGGGCACCCTCCACCAGGCCCCCAACTCATGTTCCCCTGCACCCCCACCCCCCAGCACTGTGGGGCACCCTCCACCAGGCCCCCAACTCATGTTCCCCGGCACCCCCACCCCCCAGCACTGTGGGGCACCCTCCACCAGGCCCCCAACTCATGTTCCCCTGCACCCCCACCCCCCAGCACTGTGGGGCACCCTCCAACAGGCCCCCAACTCATGTTCCCTTGCACCCCCACCCCCCAGCACTGTGGGGCACCCTCCACCAGGCCCCAACTCATGTTCCCCAGCCAACATGTCATCACAATCTAGATCCCTGGTCCATATGGTCAGCCTCCAAATGCCAAACACCCACCCGAGTATTGCATCCACCCACTTAGAAATGGCAATAACATGATAGAACCCCAGTTGCAAGTTTGGAAATGAACACATGTCCCTCACATACACCCAATGGGTGTCAGTGAATCTCAAAACCCATATCATGATATGCATGAAACCAATGAGATGATACTACACATTGAAGTTTGAACAAAAAATATGTATTAAAGGAAACTTAAATTGAATCAAAAATAAACAAACAGAAATGGGAATTTAAAAAAATAAAAAGCAGCATGTCCGTGAAATAATGCAAAACCAAAAATCATAATCCAAAGGAATGGTGTCCAAAGTCACAGTCCACAAAAGAAAATCCAATGGAAAATTATAATTGAAAGCCATTGCTCCATGGGTAAATTGTAAAAAACAATAAAAATCCAACAGTCAACTATGTACAGATGAACAAGCCAGGGTCCATGATCCCGACAGAAGAAATTAAACCTATCTAATAACACTACCTAATAAAAAAACACTACATACAAAATGTGGCCCATTGTCCAAAAGGTCCAAAAAAAATGCAAAACCAAAGGAAACCTAACACTAACTACAGAACTATTTACAAGGGCAGCGGGCTAGTCCGACGGCTCACTTTTGGATGTCCCGGGCCAGGGCATCATCGAACTCCTGCTCAATGTCTCGGAGGCGGTCCTCCTCCATGGCCCGAGGGTCCGCAGGGCCGTCGACGTGTCCACCTCCAACCCCCTGCGGATTGCCTCGAGGCACTCGGCCCGCCTCAGGGCCCTCCGCATGGAGTTCTCTGCCCTGACCATCGTGAGCCGTGCCTCTTCCGCCCGCTGCCGCTCCGCATCTATAGCGTGGCCCAACCGCTGCCACACGGAAGACACTTTCTGTCCTGGGTCCTCCTGCCCTCTGGCCGATGCCTGCCCCTCCGATGTCGAAGGCCCCGAGCCATCATGGCTCCCACCACGTTGCTGCTGCTGCTGTGCCTCTGCCCGTGCACTGCCTCCTGCTGCCTGCACATCCTCCGCTGGCTGGGGTGCAGTCGTTGATGTGGCCACCCCTGCTGGATGTCCGACTCCCGACTGTGGCAGGGATGCCTCCTCCACCAGCCTGGTCGCACCGTCAGAGGCAGCTCCACAGGGCACCCAGGTGACTGATGGGTGGGAAGATGGCACGGAGGACGACTGGCGCATAGGGAGTTCAGTTGAGGAGGGGGTTGTAGCAAGCCCCATCAAACGGAGGAATCCGGCCTGGGTGACCTGTCCCAGTAGGCCGACGCGGTCAACGAGCCATTCGAGATGACGTGCAGTCTCCTCATGAAAAGACTGCAGGTCACCTCGCATGGCCCGTTGACGCAATGCCACACCAGTCAGGACAGGCTCAACCTGGACCCGGATAGCCACGTCCGCAGGCAGAGGAAGGCCAGTTGTCATGAGCTCATCCCGTGCCTGAAAACGGGTCTGGACGTAGGCATCCCTGCTGGTGCAAGATGATGCAGGGACGGATCAGGGACAGGATTGCACACAGGCACCTCCGTGGCAGCCTGTGCTGCCTCCTGTCCCTGGTCCTGCACTGCACCACTAGCACCAGTGGAATCCCCACCTCCAGACCCCGTCTCTGTTGCTTGCACGGCCTCCTCCTCCACCAAACCCCCCACCAACCTGGATGACTCCGTGCCATCTTCCCCTGTTGTGCCCTGTGGGGACCCAGCCTTCCCTTCTGCTGCCGAGGAGTCCAACTCCAACCTCCGCCTCTTGGACCTCCCCCCGGCAGCTGCGGCCTGGGATGCGGCACCGGACTCCTCACTCCCCGACGAGATCACAACCTGGGAGGGGAGCCGGGCCTTGTGTCTCCGGCTGGCGGTGGGATCCCCCGCCGCTGTGCTCCACAGCACCTTCTCCGCCCTCTTCATCAGTTGACGCTGCAGACAGGGAGAAATAAAACACAGGCATCAGGGCACTGTACAATGGACACATACACACATGACAGTTGTACATGAGTGGCATTGGCAAACCTCAGACATGCCATCACAATCCCCAACACACATGTCATTTCAACTTGTACACATGAGCCATACCACAGCCATATCGCAACTGCCAGTACCATCCATACACATACAACAGCATGAGCAGCCAATGGTGAGCCAGACATCACATGCAACACAGGGAGTGCACTACACATGTACACACACCACCACACTTGCATGGATGTGTACACCTCTGCCAAGTATCGCAGTGTTCTGATGGGCATCCATGTCACATCTGCCAATCAGGCTTCTACATCCTGCTGTCACATGCATCCATGTTGCATCACTGTTGCACCCTTGTCAAATACACACACATGCACATGTACACAGTGCTGATACATGCAGCCAAAAACAACATACATGCGTGACATCACGGACATGTCTACTTACATACACATTCATCCAAACATGTGTGCCCACACAACTGCATTTGGCATGCAAGGCTACACACACAAGCACCATCCATGTCTCACGCATTACAGCCCTCGCATGTGTTAGCCTCACGGCCCTGTACACCCCCACCCATACTCGACCCCATAACAACACATGTGCAACCTGCACACTACTGAAACATCAGCACACGCACAGCTCACAATCCGGATGCATGTACACTTACCGCTCGACTCCAGACGGGTCTGCCTCTCAAGGACCTGGACGTGGAGCGCTGGGGATATGCGTTCCAGGACCCTCATCTGATCTTCCGACAAGTGGCCCCGGCGCCCCTTAGCATCCGCTGCCTTCAAGAGGCGCCGGGCCTTGTTCAGGGTCCTGGACCTGAAGTCCTCCCAGCGCTTCTTGACATGTTGGAAGTCGCGGACTGCCACCCCCTCCGCGTTGATGGCAGTCACGATGTCCGTCCAGATCCGAGTCCGCCCTTCCTTGTCGGCGCGGGAACTTCCGAAGCGGGCATCATACTGCCCCAGGACTTGCTCCACCAGGACACCAACTTCCCTGGCACTGAAGCTGGTGCCCCTCTGCCTCTTTGGCCGGGGGTTGTCAGTGGTGCCAGATGTTGCAGTGCCCGACATGACAACCACAGAGGCAGGAGTGGGTGGGCAACTGGGTCCTGGGGCTGGGCTGTGGAGCGATGGAATCCCAGTCGGGAGTCTTCGGTTCCAGCAGGGGGCGTCACAGCAACAGCACCCCTGGCTGATGTGCAGGCAGCAAATGGCAGGGCACGTGGGCAGCAGGCAGTCAGGCAGCAGCAGATGGCAGGTGCGAGCGTGCTCGGGGCTCTGGGGGCAGTAATTCGGCCTTCTGGGCAGGAGCGTGGTCTTCCGTGTGCTTACGCGTGGCCAGCTTGATACGGAGTGATTTGGCACGTGAAAATTCTGCATGTCAGCGTGTAATTCGAGGAAAGGCCCTTAGCGCCTAAGCGCGTCTGCACGCATACGCAATTTCATTGGACAGAAGGACCCACAAGCGCAAGCGCCCCTGTGACGTGACGCGCGCAGGCGTGCATGGGCATTTCAGCGCGCGTGAAAAACTACACGTCCGCGTGTAATCCGAGGAAAGGGCCCATGCGCGTAAGTGACGTGATGCGCGCGGGCGTTTCCCTCAGCACGGGTTAAAGGTGAGCGGGCCCAGCAGTTCGGTGTACGTGCCTTTCGTGGAGACCGACGTGTGTTGTTGCTTCCTGTTGTTTCGCACGCCATCACAACTTCACAGCTATCAAGGACGTATCTCTTCTTTTGGCGGGGTATTGGCTACGCATGTTTTTCTGCATCGCGCTAGTCAGACGGTGAGTCGCACACGCTCTTTTTCCCACTGCGGGTGCCCCTGTGTATCGCACCCATTTTCGATGTCATAGTAGCCTGCGTGTCCCACGCGTACGCGTTATTCGTGTTACTGGGTGCCACCGCGTACTGCGGGAGGTTGAATCCACGCACGTAGGCTGCAGGGTTGCGTGCACGATTTTACTGCAGTTTTGGGGTGCCTGAGCGTTGCGTGACCAGTCACTACATCACCGGGGTCACATACAGCCTTGCAGGTGCAGGGGGGCTGTTAACATTTTGCTTCCCACCCCCTTCACCCCAATTGCCCATGTCAATTGTGGTGTACACCTCCCATTGGCACCACTCCATCTGTGCCGGCACTACTACATCTGTGCCATGGTTGGGAGGCCACCAAAGGTGAGGGGCGCCTCAGCTGGGCGTACTCCTCGTGGCGGGCATGGTCGGGGACGTGGCCGTGGTGACCAGGGAGTAGGGGGACTCCAAGGTGTCCAGGGCGGCCACAGAGGGGGAAGAGGCAGGGGTGCGCCACTTCAGCACAATGTTGTGCCATGTGTCTGTGCAGTCATGCCACCACCCCCTGTGGTTCCGGGGGATGCAGCTTCTGCATCTGGCACTGGCGCCCGTGTGACCCGGCAGTCCGTTCCATCGACTGCCATGGGCCCAAGGGTAGTGGTAGCTGCAGGTGCAGCTGTGGACACCGCCACCCAGGCTCAGGGTCTGCCAGCGCAGGCTGCGTTGCACTTGAGGAGCCCTTGGTAGATCTCCAAGAGGCCAGGAGGGAAACCATAGGGGCAGGCCGGGATGCTCAGACCAAGACACGTGTCCCTGGGGCAGTCATGTCATCTGCTGCCCCGAACAGCCGGGTGTTGGCAAGTGCAGGGGCAGATGCACCCAACAACACCCCGGTTGTGAGTCTGACAACCAGGACCGGTGCGGTCAATGACCCTGCCACAGCTGATGTTGCTGCGCAGGGTCCATTAGAGGGCACCCAGCTGCCACTGACACAAGTCAGGCCTTTGGTCGTCCCTCCAACTGCCACTCCCTCGGCTCAAAACCACCGAACCCACTGGCCATACTGGTCAGGGCGGCATTAGCCAGCCAGGGTCTGCGCCACAGTCCAAGAGGAGGAAGGTTGCACCTGCAGCACAGGCTGGGACCCCACACACAGCCACGACCTCCTGCACGTCGAGGAAGAAGCCTTTCTGCAAGCAGGAACAGGACTTCCTCGTGGACTACGTGCGGGCCACAGCCGTGACATGCTAGTGGGTGCCAATAGTCAGACTACGGCTGCCCAACGTGACACCCACTGGAAGCATGTTGCGGAACATGTCAGTTCATTCGGCCATGAGGTGCGCACGGCGCAAGAGTGCAAAAAGCGTTGGAATGACATCAAACGCAGCACTAAGGCTAAGCGTGCCTCTAATTACAACTTGACTCTGGTGACTGGCGGTGGGCCTGCACCAGAGGAGAAAGAGCTCACTCCGCATGAGGCACTCGTTGCGGAGTTCATACCACCTGAATTGGTCGAAGGAGTGGGAGAGATGCTGGACTTTGATACCCAGTCCAGTGAGTGTTGATGCGTGTTTGTTGAGGACGTGTGTGTTTCACTTGTGGGATGTGTTGTGCATGATTGCCACTACATGTGACGTGTACATGGTTCTGATGTGTAAGTAATGCAATGCTTCCGTGATGCATGTCTCCTTTGCCTGCATGCGGGGACTCCATGTAGGCATGCTCCCTTGCCCCTCCTCCGCCACTCTGCACCCCAGTTCCACCTTTGCACTGGTCTGCTTCAATCTTGCCAATGTGTACTTTCTTGTTCATGCGTCCTGTGTAGATGCTAACTTCCAGCGCAGAATCTGCCAGACATATGCCGTGTGGTACAGTCTTAATACTTGCTGCAGGGTATCTCACTTGTACTGTGCATAGGTCAGATGTCCCGCAGGGACATGAGTGCCCATTCATGCTCCATGTGCATTGCACGCATGCCCCTATGTGTCCTTGACTGGATGATCACTGTAATACAAGTCTTTGGTTACATACATTGCATGGCATCTCATCAGCCTTCCCATGTCAACTGTGGCTCAGTACTGCATTGCACACCTGTTTAGGGTCTGACAATCTGTGTGGCTCACAGGCCTCAGCCTGTTCAATGGCCAATGACTCTGTCCAACTGTTGTTGTGTCTTCTTCACACATGGGCGGCATCCAGAGTTTTCATCATGTGTCCTGCTTACTGTCCCATCATCATTTGCAGTGTTGTCACTTGAATCACATTAAGCTGTTGATGCCAGTCAGCACTGCCTGTCAATACACAGGTGTATGGTCAGCCTTTTGATACCATGCTAGGCATCCCTGCTTTGGTACTGGGGTGGAGGGGTGCTTGGCTTCTAGATATGGTACACATTGAATGCACAATGCACGTGATGCCTGAATTTCACATTGCACTGCCTTCACATTTCCTGGCACACACCATGGAGTCCTTGTACATGTAGGTAGTGAGTTGCGTACACATTTTCTGCACTGCATAGACCCACTTCCATGGAAACTGCCACCTTTCAACAGGTCTGATCACAGAAGCAATTCAAAGTTGACCCAGCATGCATGCCAGGTTATATGTTGTGTGTCACATGTCTGCCTGATGCGTTTGCTGTTGGTGTGTGTGTGTGTGTGTTGTGTGCTTCTGACATGTGTAGCGACCTTTTTTCTCTCTATTTTTCAGGTGATGACGCAATGGAGGCGGAGGATGGTGTTGTCATGCCAGACACAGGGTTGTTACCACTACATCAACCCGGCACTAGTGGGGGTCGTGGGGTGGTAGGCCACCAAGTGCTACAGTCCATCTTGTCTCTGGCTGCCTATGAGTCCAGCCTTGATGACGACTCTGACGTCCATGTTGAGTTAGATGAGCATCAAGTCCATGTGTCAGGGGTGAGTGATTCTGATGTGGACACTCCTCTGTCTGCGACACCTGCACTGAGGGATCAGACAGTCTTGGTTCCTCCGCCCGTGGTGGATCGGGACGCAGGGTCACCCTCCACACCAGTCACTGATGTGCCTGGGACATCACGTCAACGGGGGCATGTAGTCGTGCAGCCGTGGGCAGTGCCAACACAGCGAGGACCCCCGGTCCTTGGGTCCCGCAGGGGTCAAGCCCGGCAACGCGGTCGCCGCGCGCAACCGCAGTATACTGAGTGGGAGCAAGACATGACTGCCAATTCAGAACGGCAGGGGGCAGCAATGGAGAACATCGCTGAGAGCATGGAGCGTGTGGCCCGATCTGAGCTCCCCCCTGCTAGGCAGGTGCTTCTCCAGCAGCAGGCGGCACGGTCCACGGCCCGCTCGCTCAGGCTGGGCATGGCGGCCTCAGACAGGGCACGCCAGGCTGAAATGTCGTCTCTGCGTCAAGCAATTGCTGCTCACGCAGAGCGCACATGGATGCCCTCAGGGAGGAGTATGCTTCCCTCAAATCCACTCTGGATGTCCTTATGATGTCCCAGAGGCAGCGGGCAGAGGAGAGGTTTGCACAGCTTGAGCATACCATCTCGGCTGAGCTACAGGCTTGCTGAGAGGTGCAGCGGTTGTCTAGCCAGGCCTTGCAGGAGGAACTCCGTGTTACACGTGCTACCTTGCAAGAGGAAGCATGTGTATCACGTGAGGTTCTGCATGCAGACCTACGTCACATCGCCACACAGAACCAGGCTCACCCATCCGGCAGACTTGCTGCCAACGAGGGGCAAGCTGCGGCTAAGCGTGGCCATGCTACTGTGCCACGTCCTCCTTTCCAGGATGAGCCAGACTCGGACGACCATCTATCTCCCACATAGGTCGGGCTGTGCAGGCGTTGAGCCCATGGAGGTTTTTTTTGGCTCAGCATCATCGCATGTGGATGTTGAGCAGCACCCTGTACCTCCCCCCTCCTGGGTGCCTCCCCTCCCCCTGGGTCGTATGTGGCCATTTTTGATTTTTCTTTTAGTTTAGTTAGTTAAGTTTCTGTTTGATAGTTAGTTTAATTAGGTAATGTAGGTTTTCCATAGTTAGTGTAATTAGTTAATATAGTTTAAAAATGCTTGTCTATTGTGCTTTCATGTGACGGTGCGGTGCTTTGTGGCTTTTGAAGGCATCCACTGTCTGTTCCAGCTGGGCCCTTCAGGCTTGTCTTGTGTATGTGTTTGCTGCTTGGGGTCCTTGACTCACATATGCCACTCCTGCCTCCCTTATCCATGGGCTCGCAAGGATGGTTCGGTGTCACAACCTATTACACAAGGGCTTTGGACTGTCATATCTGTGGCATGTCTGGTGCTGTGTGACTTGTGTTTACACCCCTAGTGGGGATGATTTTGGTGTTATTGTCCACTGTTCAGCTTTTGATAGATGGGGTGTTTCATGATTAATGTGTACATTCATTGCTATGCATTGTGTAGTATGTTTCTTATCTTTACTGCCCATGTGCTTGTTGCAATTCATGCCATAGATAGTGTTCCACACTTTGGATGTGAAAGACGGACTGATGGTGTGATTTCTGATGTAACTCTCTGACATGGTCAAGTAATGAGATGCCTGAAGAGACACACACAGATGACTCTAAAGCATTAATCATGTGTTTCTTGCTCTTTCTGCAGGGGGATGAGCCTCCAGAGCACCTTTGCCAGCAGACATGGTCCATTGGACGTCGGAATTCTGGACACGTTTGTTGGTGCCCACATGCACATGTGTGCACAAGCAGAGGCACAGGGATTGCAGACCTACATCCTAGAACTGCTGACGTGTTCCAAGGAACTCCAGGCAAGGTGAGCAGCACAGGGGGGCCACAACACAGCAAAGCTTGCACCAGGCGAGTTGCACATGCAGGCTTAGTCACAGCACTGAAGGTGAGCTTGGACGAATATTGGTGTTGAAGCACACAATGCAGCTCAGATGTGTTGGTGGACTGATGGCTGTTGATTGTAAGGTTGTCTGGGACACCTGCAGGGGCAGTGGCACATACCCTCCGGTACACCAAGGTCCATTGAGGCACTTGTATCAACCATGTAGCCTTCCGAGACATGGAAAGGGGCAGCTCACAGGGACATACAGCAAGGGACATACTCGGGTGAAGTGCATTTCATTTCCATGTACATTTTGATAAATGCACTGCCAACTTTGTTTCGGTCATGGTGGTACACAACTTGCTCTGAAGTCATGCCATGCTATATGGGTCTGTCTGCTTACCCAGGGAACATTGCATGTAGTGTGAATTGTGACACATTGGTGTTCCATTTGCCACGCACCCACCGGCGGCTGACTTACTGCATTGACTGTGTATGACCCATCACAGGGGTAATGTTATATATGGGTACGAAGCATCTACACAAGATTGTCTGTTTGTAGAGTAGTTTGTTGCTATGGGACATGTTTGGTGGTGTGTTTTCGTGTAATGGGCATGTACAGGTTGTTGACTGTGGCTCTCTTTGCAGCATTGCAGTGCTCCTGTAACCGGACCTGAGAGTGCGCAGGCAGGAGGCCAGCACTCAAAACCAGAGCTAAGTGTCTTGTTGTTTTTCTTCCAAACTGCTCTGCATAGGCTTGCTGGGGGGTGCACTAATGCATGGATGAATGTGTAATTCAATTTGGTATGTTTTTTTCCCCCTAATCAACCGGAATCCTATGCAATGTTGTACCCTGTACCCTCTACCCGGTGTTCCTGCTTCCCGTACCTATCCAAGCAACGTTCCTAACCCTCTTTCCCCACTGGGGTTGTGGATGCCTGTGTAAGCCCCAAACTTGCAGGCGCCAAAACCCTAGAGGGGGTGGTTAGTTCGTGCCACTCCTAAGCCTGGACTACAGAAGGCCATGACAATGATGTCCAAGTTTGTTTGGATTGTGTATGTGTTCTTGCAGGTAGTACATTTTCGTGCATTCCCAACTTTCATGTGTCATTCCTCCTCCCCTCTCCTGCCACTCATTCCAGTTATCCAGTGTGCCAACACCTGTCCCGACTGCATATCCCTGACCCTCCTTCCCCACCAGGGTCTCAGAGGCCTGTGTGAGTTTGACCTTGCAGGCACCCGGGACACGGTGGGGGTGGTTGTTTCGTGACACTCCCGCGCCTGGACACGGGACCTGTGACAGTACACATCCGTTCATGGTGCATCATTCTATGTTATGTACCACACATGGTTCACATCCTGTTGTGACATTGTTTTACTGTGATACCTTGGTTGTTACATCATTGTGGTAGTACTTGGCCTTTGTGAGGTACTGCTACGTCAAGTCATCTACTGGAGGGTGTTCTGGTTCATTTTTCTGGCTTCTGGCTTGGAGTTTGTGATTTTGGAAATGAGTGTGGACTCTGTGGGTGCAGGCACCTTTTTACACACAAGGTGGGAGATGGTGACGAAGGGGAAAGGTGATCCTGTGGCCAGGTGGAATTGAGGGTTGAAGGCTCCATGACCCAGGTGCAGTTGTTCAGTGGGTCATGGTCATTTGTGAGGGAGGGGGGGGTTTGTTGTTGATAGTTGCCTTGCCCTGCAGTGTGATGGGAACCCTGACATTGTAATGGTGGTATCCTATGTACATGTTGTGTTCTGCTGATCAATGCCTGTTCATGTGTTGTGTTTACCTTTCAGGTGCGAGGGGATAGTTGTGGTTTGACATGCTGGGGTGTACACATGGTGAATGTTCACATGTGATGTGTAGAGGACACTGATGGTCACTTGATTGCACATGCATATGTTGAGTGCATGTCCTTACTGACCCACACACTTGCACTATGATGCACTACATGTACAAACACCCTTGCATATCCACGTGTACACTGTTTGCCTTCTGGTGCCCACTGTGTCCCTGCAGCACATGTTCTGTGACCAATTATGGATTCTGTACATGCCTAATTTGCTTTTTGATGTGGTCTGTCACTTAGATGTGATGCTCAGGGTGTGCATCACACACAATGGCTGTTCACTGTGCTGTGCGCTAAGCAGTGTGTTGCAGGAGTTGGACACAGCACACAGAAGCTGCAGTGTTGATTTTGCAATGCACAATGTGCATGTAGACAGGCATTCATTGTTATGTTACGTCTTTAACTCTTGTAATGCATTTGGAAATGACTTATTTTGGGTGGGAGGTTGTTGGTCATTCATTTCATCTGATTCCATGTCAGGCATCATTGTCTGATGCCACTATACATTTTGGACATGGCAATGTGTACCTTATTGTTACTGTGTTGGTGTATGGGTATTGCTTGCCATGTCATGTTGTGCTTTGGGAGGGTTTGAGTGACATAACAGTGATGGCCATGGCCTGTTTTGCAGGTGTGTGTGATTCACACCTTGCATGTCAGGGTCATCCGCTTCTCAAAGCAACTAGCTGGGGTAGATCTCTCTCCGCGGCAGGGGCCTCCCTCTGGAACAGCCTTCCTGCCTCACTGGAACTTGAGGAGAACCATCTCCGGTTCGGGAAGCACCCCAAGACCTTCCTCTTTGCTTCTGCTTTCTCTCTGCCTCTCCCTTGCAAAATTCTTCACTGGAACTGCACTGGATCTGCAACTGGGCCACTCTCACCGACCTCGGTCCCTGGCCCAGCCACTCTCCACTTGCACTGCCTCCCTGGCAACCCCTGCACTGCGGGACTGTCTCTCTATCCCTACAGCCCCCCCTTCCCAGCACGTGTCTGCACTTACCTTTGCAGTTGCCACCAGCTGGCCTATGTATTTGTTTTTTAGTCTACTTACTCTGTACTGCACTCCCCCCCCTGCCCTTCCCCTTGCACTTTTCCCTTCCCCCTACCCCTGCACTTGCACAATCTAAATGACACCTGGCCAAGTAGTATTGTTGTCTGTCTTCCCTTGTTCCCCCCTCCCTGCCTCATCGCACCTTGAAATACTTGTGTATAGACCATATCATGTCATGTCATATGTGTGCCTTTTGGTCACACAGGATAGCTTGTGTTTAAGTAGCTAGGGATGCAGACAATGTGGCGCTTCCATGGCAACTATCTCAGGGTGGTAGGGTTGTGACAGTTGACTGTCTCTTTGTCATCATCGATTGTCACCTGGTATGTGCCAGGCCTGTGTGCACTCCGCAGGGGTGGGAGTTTAGGTGAAAAATGTGGCCACAAGCTGGGTCCGGGCTTCCTCGCCACGTGCCCTGTCCCCTCCCATGGGCAGCGCCTGTGCATGTGGTTGGGGATGTGGGGGCACCACCATGTCCACCGGTACGCCCTGCCGTGTTGCAACATTGTGCAGGACACATGCTGCCACAATGATCCTGCACACTACTGGTGGTGCATAGAGTAGCTGCTCGCCAGAGCGGTCAAGGGAGCGAAAACGTCACTTGAGCACTCCGAATGTGCGCTCCACTATGGCCCTGGTTGCAATATGGGCGGCGTTGTATCTTACCTGGGGTGGTGTGGTGGGGTTCCGGATTGGCGTCATCATGTGGTTGCTCAGAGGGTAGGCACTGTCCCCTGTGGAGGTGTAAATGGTTGTGATTATTGGGGTTTGTGTATTTGTGTGTGCGGGTGTGACATGCATGCATGTGCAAGGGCATTTGTACTCACCTAGGAGCCAGGTGCCGCCATGCTGCCCAGCTTCCAGGGCCCGGCTCAGGGCGGACATTCTGTATATGAAACTGTCATGGGTGGAGCCAGGGTAGTTTGCATAGACAGAGGTGATGATTCCCTTTGCATCGCATACCACCTGTACATTGATGGAATGCCAGTGCTTGCGGTTTCGGTAGTTATGCTCAGTGGCCCTAGGTGGACGTAGGGCCACATGGGTGCAATCTATGGCACCAAGCACTTTAGGGATGTGTGCCACCCTGAAAAAATCCACGACAACGGCCAGACTTTCTGCGGGTGTTCTGGGCATGTATATGTGCCTGCGGACTGAGGGGCGCGCTGTCATGATTGCCAGTACCTGGTTTAGGCAGCGTGACTGCGTGGCCTGTGAGACCCCCCCTCCACTATGGCAGTAGTCTGCTGAAATGACCCAGTGGCCAAAAAATGCAGGACATTGAGCACCTTCTCCAAGGGGCTCAATGCTTGGGAGCAAAGGGTGGGGGATGTAAGGTCATCTTCCCACTCCCTGACCAGGTCTAGGATGATATGGGGTGGAAACCTATACCTGCCGTAGACCTGGTCGTCAGGCATCCCAAATAGGCTTGTCCGTGGTGCGAAAATGCATGCCCTGGCTATTCTCCTTCTCCTGCGGTGTCCCACGATCAGTGCTGCGACAAATGGGGCATTCATCGTAGCTGTATATATGTGTTTGTTGTTTGCGCGCACTTTTATACTGTGCGCGGGGACGCTTCCGCCTGCCTTCGTGTGGCAGACGCGTTGACGCCTGTGTGCGTGCGTTTTTTGCCATGCGCGGTTTTCCTGTATTTGAATCCATGAATACGGGTTGTTGCGTGTGGGCGTTCCGTGTAGTTCCCTGCAGTACTTCCCCAGTTACGCCTTCTTTTTCACGCGTTATTCTCCATTCCGCGTGTTACGGCCACTGTTCCGCCCACTTTGGTTGTGTGCGCCGCGCTATGTGCACTTTTGCTGTGCGCATAGCCCCCGCCGTGTGTTCCTTCGTGCGCCATGGCAGGATTGGGCGCACGGACAGCGGGAAACACGCACAGCGTCTTCCTTGAATTGCACGCGTGCCCGTGCACTGCTTTTCTCACGCTTGCGCTACCTTGCGCCTGCTGGCGCTGGGATTTTCGGCGCAGGTTTGCTCCATGAATCGACCCCTTAGTTTTTCGGGCATTCATGTAGAGCTATTGCTTGGATCAAGAGAAAGCTAGTTCACAGTTTTGCGGTTGGGAGGCTCAAATCTTTTTCACCACGACCAACCTAAGATCTTCCATTGTTTTGAGGGTTCTTCAGGGCCCCTATTTAAATCTCTGTCCAGCACATCTTTGAAGAGTCTGTGTTTGCATACAGTGCTTATTTTAGCCATTACTTTGGTTATATGTTTGGGTGGGCAGGGGGTAAGCCTTTGCTCTCCTCTTTTCCCATGATACTTCCTGGAGGGTTTGGTTCTGCATTGTCCTATGGATATCAGGTCGAGATGATCTTACTTCTCCACATCAATAAGGACTTGGTTAATACTACAATCCTGTTACCCAACGGCAAGAGTTCATTGAATCCTGTCCGCATTCTTGATGTGTTTGGGGCTGTCAAAATCTAACTAGAATGTACTGCTCAGGTACGTTTGTCTGAATTCCTCCTGGTGGCAGGTTCCAATTCCGGATTGATTCTCCTGACACATTTAACATTTATTAAAAGTTGTCTATATTGAATAGTCTAGCTGCTACACATCTGCAGTTTTGGGTTTTATGATCTGTGATGTTTCACTTGTTATATTGTATTCTGTGACAGTGTCCCTGAAAATGCTTCTTATATCCCCATACTTAAAAACTGCGCTACAAAAGAGATGTAAATGAAAAGCTTTCCTGAAAAAGATCTCACCACACCATAGCCCACTTCATTACAAGTGCCCTCAAATTCAACTGAATATCTTCAACACTGCAAGATCTTCACAGACTTCCTTTCCCCACCATGATTATGGGCCTCATTACGAGTTTGGAGGCAGCCGTGGTGCTATTAACACCGGGTTCCTGCAATGGGGATTTACCGGGTCATTCCGACATAGGAGGACCCAGCAAGTCCTCCTTGCAGGAACCATTCCCCATTCCCATTTGAGCTCCGATAGGGCTCAATGGGAATGGGGAGGGAGGTAACAACAGGCACATTACAAGTGTCCCGTTGTTATCTCTTCCCCTCGTGGGACCCGGAAAAGACGTCTGGTTTTACCAGACATCTGATCCAGGTCCTGCAAAGGGAACCTCGAAATCAGCCCTGACGGAATGAAGGGGCCGGTCCTTTACCGGCCCCCTTCATTCCGTCAGCGCCAGGGTCGTAATGAGGCCCTATGTTTAAAACCACATGTATCACCTGTGTCGGGGGGAAATTCTCCCGGGGTCGGCTGGGCCGTCCGCGGACCTCCGGGCAGGGAGGCCCCAACTCCTCCCGTGTATCCCAAAAAATGAGTATGAGGCACACGCAAGAAGCAAGGTGATTCTGCTGTTTATTGAACAAACGGCAGGGATGGGTCAAGGATCAAGGGTCAAGGGTCAAGGATCAGGTCCGTCCTGACACTCTCTCTCAACGTGGGGCTCGCAGGCCCTTTTTACCTTAGTATGACGCGTTACTTGCGTCACCTGGGAAAGTTGGCAGAAAAAACCTATCGCCACTCTGGATTGGTTCCTCGAGTGGTAGGGTTAGTATAGCATACGTATAGAGAGCGCTGTTAGTGGTTGAGGGTCAGTCAGGTGGTATACTTGGGTTGTCCCTTCAATTAGATACATGGAAATTGTTACATGAAGACCCCTGAGGATTGGCTAATGTTAATGGCGTCAGTGATAAGAGCCCCATGTTCTGATTGGTCCACTTGCGAGCCCCCCAGTCTGGGACCATCGCTGTTCCCAGCTCGCGGTGCACCTGTCATTTGCAACAATGTATAACTATGGGTATGTGCAGACAATGCGAGGATTTGTTCATATGCTGAAGGGCAGACTACTCCCACCGCCGCAGATGTCCATTGAGTCGCTTAATTGTTGCTGCCTGTGTCTCAAGACGTGGGATCCAGACGCCTCCTTCCTCCTGGGCCTCGCACCCTGTCAGGTTCGGCTTGGTCACGTGAGGAGAGACCGTGGTTGAGGCAGAATTCTGCACATTTAATATTGCATTTTCCACTGTGTGCCTGGCTTAGTTTGCAGGTGTGACCTTGGCTTCGGCTTGTGGCATGCGAGTTTGCAACATTGTGCCCTTGACTGTCTGCTCTCGCCGGGCTCATTCTGCAGGGTCAGCAATTGTACTCTTGCTCGTTCAATGTTCATGGAGGCTCTTGCTTGCGGCCTACTTGGGACTGGTGCATAGATGGGGATGTTTGATGCACGGCGCTTTAGGTTATGGTATCATATTGCTTTATCCCCAGTATCATGTCTTCGTTATATTTCTCATTGCAATGCATGGGTTTAGGAGAAGCGTGAGCAAGCATTTTAGATGAGTTTGTTGTGCGTCTTGCGTTTCTGCATTTTGAAAAACCTATGTGAAAAATAATAAAGATGCGCGTCAGTGGGTGTGTCCGTCACCTACGTCATAGCACTGAATATGTTCTTCGTGTGGATTGGTGTGGGAGTGTCCAGTGTGCATATTTGCACGGGTGTGCTGACTGTTGGCTAGGATGTCATGGCATCTCTAACGATGTGTTCATTTACTGTTGAATGGTTCAGTCGAGTTCATCCATGCCGCAGGTGTCAGCATGGGCAGGGCAGGCTGGTGGGCAGGCTGGTGGGCACATCCGTATGTTCTTGTACCAGGGTATTTGGTCATCTGGTAGGTGGGCAAACTCCTCTCGTGGCGGGTGTCTGGGCCGCGATCCTCTAGGCCAGGGGTGTGAGGGGATTGGTGGGAGCCTTTTGTTCCATTCTCCCACTTCACCTACAAAGCAGTCTCAAGTGGAACACCCTTATACCTAGCTCAACTGGGTTTTTTGAAATTTTAAAAGAACTTGAATGATGACAGATCAACCTCCAAAAATGTGTGGGGCTAAACTGCATACATTTTCCTATGCTCACTGCATGACATACACATGTACTCTGGCTGGACACAGCCTACAGGTGCAGTCCCCACTGTCATATTTAGTTGGGATATGACAGCCATGATTACACCATGTCATCTCAAAAGGGGGATAGAAAACCCTTCACCCTGCTATGGCCAGCCTAATTAACTATCAAAGACTCCATGGATCAGCCCTGCCCTTTTGTGTAGCACTGTTGCTGGTCGCAGCTTCACATATTAATCAGAGTTTAATTCAAACAGGCCCACATGGGGTCTGGCTGCAGAGGCTAACAAACGAGACAGGAAATCTCCAACACCCTTTCATATGCACTGTGTCAACTTGATGCCAACTCTTGCGTTCAGTATCAATTAACTGGGAAATGTCACATCTAGACCTACATGTATTACAGTAGTTATCCCTGCAGGGGAACCCCATTCAGAAGATATGAGTATGTGGATTGGTGGCGACAGAATGTCGGGTCCCGCCGCAGCTTCAACTGAGACCTGCCACTTTGATTAGGAACCACAGAGCGCTCCATTAACTAGAGAGACCCTTTGATCCACAGCAGGCAGGAAGATGGGTGGGATTTAGTATCACATTGTAGAGGAGCAGGTGGACATGTCATCCCTAACTCCCGCCCCCTCACCTCTATTATATTGGAACAACAACAGAAGAGCCCTATGTGGGACACCAGGTATTATCCCAATACTGCGTCAAGTGTATGAGAGATGATATGCACTTAGACAACCATATGGAAAGTACCCTTGCACTGAGACGGTGAAAGGATGTCTCCACACACCATTGGGCATCGAAGAGCTATAAGTGAAATCTGATGAGGGCAGAGTGACGTCAAGAAGCAAAGACACAAAGACGTACTGAAACGATATGCACATACTTAAAGAATGAAGATGTAACTGAAGTAACAAGAGAAACATGTAATCGAGTATGAAGAAATCATAGGCACTAAAGAATTAGTGAGTAGAGATGAAGTGAATGTATATACAGGTAGACAAGACATATAGATGCTTGCTGCAGAAGAAAACTATGGTGGCCATGATGAAAAGATGGGCTTCAGACTTGTGTTGAAACCAATCAAGCTACCTCTGAGACAGACCAGGGTTACAGAGCCAGGAGACACTGAAAAAACAGCTTTGTGTGAGGAATAAAGAGGTGTCTATTGGCCTCGGACCAAGGATGCCACATCAAGGAATATTTGCTGGGCACAAAGGGAGTCAAGAGTATAAGCCATGTACGTAAGACATATTTCTCTTAGATTAAGCAAAGAAGAAAACATCTGCAAGTGCCAAGTATTGCACAATCAAGGATACGAAAAGCATATGCAAATTGGAGTGATCACGTCTCCATAGGCCAAGAGGAGTAAAGACATCCAGCACAATTAAATCAAATAGCAGTAAATAGATGGTTGAAATGGAAAAATGTGTGGTCTCCTGATAAGTAATTAAGTCAAAAACAAGGGCTGTTCATTAAGCTCTAGACAAAGATAATGATGTACCTACACTCCCTTGAAAGTCCCAGAACAGAGAACATGCTGCAAGTTCAACTACAAAGGAGAAGCCTTGGCTTAGGGCCGGACGAATGAGAGATGATGGAGTAATTGGGAAAGTGTGTAGAGGTCTGACGTTGCTCTCGGCACCTGGGATTCGTTTTGCTTATGTGCTGCTAACCAGCCGAAAGTCTAGGGTTGGGAGAAAATTCCAACTAATCAGAGGGCATATGTAGCAACATGCAATGTTGCAAAGGCCAACCCATTGCTGTTATTTTGCTATAATTTGTATTATACATATTTAGAGGTAGTTCAAGGCGTGCCTACCAGATAAGGGACATCCAGTGATATTACTAATACTTATATGATATATAGGTACACATGTTCCCTTAACCAATCTCTCCCTTCAATAGGTTTTACAGTTTGCCACGTAGGATGGCATCATAGCTGGCGTACATTGAGGTATAAAACCTTTGTATATTGAAACTAAAGTGTGAGTGTGTGGACTACAGTTTGTTGTTCACCAGATTGCCCTACTTTATTTGAACTCTTAATAAAGTAGTACTTTGCCATATTCTTTGAGTCTGTCTGGATATTTGCGTCTGAGATCATTATTGTTAATTCCATCGAGCACACGAGAGGCTTCAATGTGCTAGAGCACATTTTGGTAGCAGAGGATGGTTTTGATCCATCTACCTCTGCCCAGATATAGACTAACAACTACTTACAACTACTTTCACAATTAGCCAGAAGATCATGGAACGTCCTGCAGAGAGTGGCACGCAATACACACATGTGGAAAGAAGCTGTTGGCAGGTGCCCCTTTGAAGAAATTCCTGTACAGTCCCCGCAGGGGCCCACGAGCTGAAGGTGTACTGGTTGATTGGGGAAGAGTTGATGCCGAGGGACTCGAGCTGAGCCACAGATGTAAGTAGAGCATCAAAAGTGGCAAATATATGGGGAGGGAGTGTATTGTAAATATATGTACATAAGTAACAGGATTTGTTGGGATTAGAAAGAAGAGAAATAGATACCTCGATTCCTGGAGGGGTGGAAGGGTACGCACTAAAACTCCAAGTGGGGGTATTATTTTAGGATTCCTGAGGTAAGGCCAAGAAGAAGAGTGCATATCAAACTTCAAAATGGGGTACAAATGTGTTGAGAAACATTTACTAGAGATAGATAAGGAAGGCATATGCAAAAAATTAAAAGTGCTCATGTGTATGGGGTTATAAATATGTGAGTATTTAACTTTTAGGCTAGGAGATATAAACGATAGTAACAAATTAAGGTGATCATCAGATTTTTAAACCAAGACATTGACGTCAATTAGGAAGATAAAAATCAAAGGAGAATAATAAGTACATAAAGAATAGATTCTTAAAGTGTCAATAATAAAACAACGAGACATCAAAAATTGATAGAAAGTGTAGACAAAGGAATACACAAAACCTCATTGCATAGATTTTAAAAATTGATTAGAAACTTGGTTTTCTGCTAATGGGTAGCGATTGATGGTGCCTGCCCAAATTGATCAGTGTGGTTTATTTGATAAAGTAAATAAAAGAATACAAAATCTGCTAAGTATTGGCAGTCGAAATCGCGTGTCATCATGGGGGACACTCCTCTTTTATATCTATGCAGGACACTGCCAAGATATACACCCAAAATAAGGAAGTATGACATGGAGTGGTTCAGAGGCACGACTAATAAAACACTTGTGTTGTTGCCTCAAGAGGGTTCATTGTCAAGAACAGTATTGCGACATATGAAAACAAATTTGCATGCTACTTATAAGTGGAAGAAGTTACACAAAAGGTTGGCCGTTTTAGAGTGAGAAGGAAGACCCACCCGAGAAGGAGTGGATGCTTAATCAGGATAAAGGGGAGGATGTAATGCCTTCGGCTCCTCTTTCCCCTTTTGAAAACAAGAGCTCAGACACTGAGAAGCAGGGATTTTATCCTTTAAAGGAATTGAAAGCAGCAGTGGGGTATGTTAATCTGACATACGAGCACCCTGCTTATAACAGTGAGGATAATACGGAAATGAGCTAAAGTAAAGACACACAAATATATATATATCAGCACGCTGTGAGAGTAAACAGCGTGATGAGAGAATGGACAGACACATAGAGATAGAGGAAGAATTAAAGAGACAAAGGCAAACAACTATTTTTTAGAGGTAGAATTGAGCAGGCTATCAACCAAAAATTGGCTTCACCCTCTAACCCTATCCCGCTTTCTATATTGAAAGGTGTGTCGAGTGCAATCATCCTGTGATTGGTCAAGGCAGTGAACAATTTGCTTTCATCAGGGGTTATTCCTGATGATCTAAAAAACGCCCTTATAATCACCCTTCTTAAAAAAAACATCTTTGGATCTGTTGGTCCTTTCTAACTTTCGCCCTATTTCCTTGCTCCCATTTCTTATGAAACTACTTGAGTCTCTGGTTCCTCCTCTCTAGGCTCTTTTCTTGAACTATCTACCTTCTTTGAGCCCTTTCAATTGGGGGTCGCCCGGGACGAGGTACTGAATCTGTCTTAGCTTCAGTAGTTGATTATTTGACACGGCTATTGGCCCGGGAAGGGCGTGGTGGGTGCCCTTATTCTATTAGATCTTTCGGCAGCATTTTACACCATGGACCACCCCACCTTGGCCTCCCATCTCTCATCCGCTGGCCTATCTGGCAGGTTTTGGCCTGGCTTGCTTCCTTTTTGGCAGGATGCTCAAAATCTGTTTCTCTGCCACCTTTCCAATCCCAACCTGTACCTCTGTTATGTGGAGACCTTCAGGGCTCCTCAATGTCTCCCCCTATGTTCAACGTTTGCATCCAGCCACTTCTTGGCATCATCCACGCACATGGTTTCCTGTGCTACTCATATGCCGACGACACACAGATTATTCTGCGGCTCAATCTGTCTCAGCCTGATACAGCTGGTCAGCTGAGGAGTTGCCTGGAGGCCATGGTTGGATGGATGGCCAGGAACTGGCGTAAGCTGAATGGGGAGAAGACAGAGGTGCTGGCAGTTGGTACTGCTAATCCTTCTTTGTTCTGGACCCCAGAGTTCTGGCCCGCTAGTATGAGCCCTTTTCCCACACCTGTTTCATTGGTCAAAGACCTGGGCAATCAAGATTATGTCTTCTTTATCCATGGCTGATCAGGTGTCAGCCACTTGTCAAAAGGGTCATTTCAAGCTGCGGACCCTATGCAAGGTTTTGCCTTTTTATTCCTGTTATATTTCAGGCCCCTGTACTCTCCTCTGGTAATCAGTGCAATTGATTATTGTAATGCGCTTTATGTGGCTGCACTGCACTATTTGCTCTACCGTCTCCAACTGCTGCAAAACATG
The DNA here is from genome assembly GCF_040938575.1 of Ambystoma mexicanum. Classification (NCBI taxonomy): domain Eukaryota; kingdom Metazoa; phylum Chordata; class Amphibia; order Caudata; family Ambystomatidae; genus Ambystoma; species Ambystoma mexicanum. Next base: position 1,036,286,344 of record NC_090926.1, on the reverse strand, counting down.
GCTGCTAGAATGGTTCTTCGCCCCCCGCATGGTGCCCATATGACTCCCAATCTTCCGCAGCTCCACTGACTCCCAGTTGAGCAACATGTGAGGTTTAAATCTCTGTGCTTGGTACACAAAGCCTTTTACAAAAATGGGGCAGAATATCTTCAGGTGAAGTTTTGCCCTTATGTTTCCCCAAGAGCACTGCGCTCCCAGTCTTCTTTGACTACCTCAGTTCCTAGATGTAGGCTTTCTTGGGTTGGAGGCTGTGCTTTTTCGGTGGCTGGGGCATGGGCTTGGAATTCACTTCCTCTCCACCTGCGTGCTATTGAGGTCTATTTTTCTTTCTGGTGGGCCTTGAACACATTTATTTTTTAGTTTCTTGTGGGTACTCAGCCAGTGCGTACATTGCTTAGGGTATACCGCCATGATGCCTTTGGGTGACAGATGTGCTTTACAAGTGTCGATAACATAACATAACATAACCTGGAGAAGGACAAAGCTAAGGAAGTGATGATAGTACATAATGAATGGATTGGAGGTCAGCTATTACTCAAACTAGATGGCAAGGGCATTGATGGCGTTAGTGAAAGAGAAGAAAGTGAAGAGCGGGAAAAGAAAGACAGGGACCAAGAGAGAGCATTCAATGAAGACAAGGAAAAAGAGAGGAAGTGAAAGGAAGAATGAAGAGGGTGCGAGTCAAGGAAAGAAAAGGAGAAACTAGAAGAGAAGCAACGAGAGGAGATAGAAACATAGAGATTGAAAGAATGAGCTTATGGCCGTTAAATAAGGTAGCACGTCATTCAGTAGGTGGGAAGCAGTGTAACGTTTTAGACCAAATAATCAAACCAAACTGTTTTATTATCAATTGTCTAAAACAGGGAGTTACAATGGACATCATCGGACATCGCATCGGACATCGCACAGCATATCTCTCAAAGCATTTCATAAAAAACAACTGTTTTATAATGAAAATTCATCATGCGAGACGTCATACTATGTGACAAATAAGCAAAAACCTATGAGGGATAGTGGTAGTCTCAAGGGGAGCATCTAAGAATTCTTTCTATAAGGGATAGGATTGTGAGTGTGTCTCTATAGTCAGGTGGACAACTCATGCCCACCCCTAATGCAAGTCATCTTCATCAGTTATTAGCTACACAGCACTCCAGCACACTAGCAAACTATAAGGCCCTTTGTTATGTGGGGCCTCATTACGACCCTGGCGGTAAGGGGTTTACGCCAGCGTTAGCTGCGCCGACCCCTTACCGCCAATTACGAGGTCCCTTAGCGCCATGGCGCTTTTAACACCTGCTTTTAGCAGGTGTTAAAATCCATGGCGCTAAGGGACCATGGAGTTAATTACGCCACCGTAATTTACGGTGGCGTAATTAAAGCCTTCCCCACTCCCATTATGCCCTATGGGGCAAAAATGGGAATGGGGAAGGGTAAATGGGGATTGGGGACTTACCGCCCCCGCCAACCTCGGAATGGGGCGGTAAGTCCGCCAACCACCATGGCGTAAACGTAGTTTACGCCATGGTGGTAAAGTCACGGCCCAGGCGGTAACTTACCGCCTGGGTCGTAATGAGGCCCGTGGTCTTCTATAAATGCTCGTGCCCTTCTGGAACATTCTATTCACTAGCAGCATGTAAGCTCATACACCAGTTGTCAGGTGGTGGACTTGACCGGACCTCCCCACCCAATTAGCCCCACATCTCTCATCACCCATGCCTTCTGCCATAAATATTGTCTTTGAACTTGGCCTTGCAAAGTATCCTTGTCTGTGGCAATATAAGGCAATATAATGGAGTGTGAGCATGCAGTATCTCGGTTCTGGACTGCATGCCCAACTTCGATTTCCATCCTCATGTGACAGGAGACCACAATTCAGCCTCTTTTCTAGCATTTAATTGTCTTGAATTAATAACTTGGCACCCATGGTGTTCTTTACACATTAAAAAGGAATGATTCAGCGTCTCACGCTCACTGTTCTTCATAGACAGATAATCAGGCAGCTCCCAGTCTTGATACTAGGCCAGACAGTTCTTCCAGGCCTTTCCACGGTCTCAGCTACTTGTTTGCTGCAACGCACCTTCAGCCTTTTCCTTCATGGTCTTGAACTTACTAAAATGGTGATATCGATGTCCAGCTTCTATATATAATAGCGGCACCGCCTGCAGTCTATTTCCTACATATAGCCAGCTCCTAAGATCACTTAGTCTACTTGCGTAGCTGCATCTGTACAGTTATAAAAATGGCTTGCATTTTCTTCAGTGCTTTTCACATGTGCAATCCTCATTTTGCATATGAAAGTGTACTTGACTCTTTACTTCATCATCAGTTTTCATAAGGTCCATACACTCTCTTCGTCAGCCAGTCTTCTCAGTGTGTCACTCTTGCTTCTTGTGACATCACCAACTTCTCCTTCTCTTATTTTCATATTCCTTTGGGGATCTCCTCCAAGAGATTGTCATCCCTTCGAGGGATACATCTGATAGGGTTTTTTTAGTGAATACCTTTTCTCAAAGATTCTCCGCAGAATAGTCACAACTGCTGGTGTCAGACAATGGCACAATTTCAGGTTTCCAGCATATAGGCAGGAGGGGGGCGGGACTTCCTGTAGAGGCATTCAGCTGCTCCTCTACACTCCCTCCTCTGGTTGATCCATCAACCACACCTTCACTGTTCTCCACATTTTGATTTCTTCTCTTGAGGAAGTGCTTCTTCGGGGTCCAAATCTTCATCACTCCTTTCAGGGATCCTGCTGATTTTACATGGTCATCCACACTCCAAGTCATGTAGCTGCACTGTCCATTTGGATTAAAATAGACTCATCGTCCCACATACTTTTTGTGATTCTTTGGATACAGGAACTTTGTTCCCTCAGGTGCTACTGTGCTGGCCTCTATGTATTTTCCGATATCATCATCTGTCAACTCCTTGAGTCCAAACCCCTGATTCAACATCAATCATGATCTTCATTCCTACTGCCTTAATTGCTGTTTTCTTGCACTGTGCAATTATTATCTTAATTATACAGAATCCAAACATCACCAAGAGCAGTAGTGCTCCAAGGAACTTGAAGATTTTTGATATCCACTGTGGAATCCATTACAAAATGCACGTAAACAACTGTCAACTGCGATGTCGTTTGTCTCGTCTTCCATCTTATTATGCCGGCATGTCAGCAACGTTATGGCCTCGGGTCCCATTCTTGTCATCGTGAGAAGGTATGAATGTGCAACATGATGGTCCGATTTTGGTGCAAACTCCTCCTTCCATCGCTGTGATCATGCCAAGGAAATGCCTGTTCTGGAGGGTCATCAATCTTATGGCCCTCAACTCTTCCCTTATGGCATTGTATTCTTTTATGGTGGTGTTGATGGTCTGCAGAAGCTCCCATCTGGTAATCTGCAACCACTTGGCGTTGGCCATCGTCTGGATCCCTGGCATAAAGATGGTCAGGAATATTGCTGAAGTCTGGCTAAACAACCTGTGCTCATATGGAATAGCAAAAAGGCTTCTATTGATTTTGTCCAGAAGTATTTCTCCCTCTTTGTTCGACTGAGAAATTTGAGCGATCTTCTCCTCCATAAATGGGCATCTGCTTTCGGAAATTTGCAAATGTTCAGGTCACTCTGAGGAATCACTAACGCTGGAACATGGATGAGCACCAAGGAACACGTCTCTCCCCAATCCTTGGGCAGCTTCATGTAGGCTCTGGATCCACACGCCCAATAACGATCCCTTCCTTCATGCCTGCCACATCAAAAATTCAGCCACGCTGGTAAGTTTCTCCAACTTTCCTCAGACCTTTGTTCCTGAAACATAAGGATGCATTCTTCAGAGGTAGTATCTTTAATGGTCCTCTCTTATTGTAGACCCATGTCAACAATCTTGCAGTCTTCGGCCATTGATCCTTGCATTCATTTTCTGCATTTAGCACAACTTCTTCCTCCCTCCCTGGTTAGTGCTGCTGCTCTGCACACAACTAGTCTATCAACCCATCCTTCGTGAGTGATCACTGTTCCTTTGATTTGTCGTTGACCTCTTTCCAAACATTTTACCAGCCTTATCTTTGAATTGCAGGAAATAGCTTACAAGGCTGCTCATATTTTATTATCTGATGCCTTGTTTCTGGCTTCTCTCTTGTCTTTAAAACTTGCACATAATTATCTTCTCTTTGAGATGTTGCCTTATTCATAGATACTATGGATGCTGTTCTGCCTTGGAACTGTCCTCTTGTCAGGCAAAATGCGAGGTGTGTCAGGCAATTGGCTTTTTTCACTGATACTTCTGTGGCTATGAAATGATATGATATGATATGATAAGACATTTGTAATGCGCCTATACACAAGTGTTTCATATGAATATCTTAGAGGTTTCCTAAGCATAGAGTGTTATGGAACACACACAGAAAATCTCCTTAGATGTCCTCTTTCCCACCTTTCTCATGTGCTGATACCACATGTTATTATTCAAGTGTGCTGTATTACCTAGATAAGTGTTTATCCCTTCATTATCTTCCTCTGCATTTCTCTTGCGTCTCCCAAATGTATGCTTTGTTGTGAGATACTCAAGAAGCATATCGAAAAGAGATCTCCTTGTGGGGAGAACCATAGGAGCCTCTACCTTAGTGGAATTAAAAAAATCAAGAGCAGTTTCTTTAGTAGGAGAATTCATAGAACTCTCTATTTCAACAGGAGCATCAATATAATTGGGAATGCTACGCAGGTGAAACAGTAAGACACAAAGTATAGTTGCCCATACATATATCACAAACCAACATATTAACCCCCACCATTTGTGGCATTCTAGAATTGGTTGGGCTTGTTCATTCCCTGAAATCGTATTAGCTCCAACATTCCTCATGTTTACCTGAATCAATGAAGAAAAAAACACCTTTACTCCTGCAACTGTAATATCTCCTCTATTATTGATATGAGCAGTCTTCTGATCACAGGGCCATTCTTAGGATCCTGTAAAAAAGTGTGAATATCAACGTCTCTTCTGACAAGAGCAGGATAAGCTTGAAGCATAAATACAAAAACAGCAAGTATATGTCTTTGGACATCAGTGTCTGTTAGGACCATAGATTCAACCAAATAGGTGTGCAGTGAAAAACGAGTCAGGATATTGCTCCTGTTTCCAGTCTTCAAATTCAAAATCAAGATCAGGCATATTTGTGATACATTAGTATCATTCTAAAGTTAATTTTTCAAAAGATTCCCCAGGCTCTCAGCAAGGGTTTGCACGCCTGCTATAATATCTATAAGGAGTGTCTGACTGAGCTCTAGTCCATATAAAAAATCTGCATTAATCAACTTGTTGGTTTATCGTCCTTCTTTGTTGTCATTGATCCAGTCTGCACACACTGAAATTCTTCTTCTTGTCTTGCTTCTGGATCAGCAACAGTGGGAGGACCGGTCTCGCCGTTGTACAATTTCATGTCGTTCAAGTGAAGCCAAGCTCTTTTGCCTTGGAATTTTACTGCTGAGGGGGTTATGTTTTCAATTATAAAGAGTCCATTAAACCGTGGCTCGTGCCACTTTCAGGTGAAGTTTCTAATTAAAACAGTGTCTCCAGTAACCAGTTTGTGTGCCAATAAAAGTTCAGTTGATTCAGTCTCTGGATGGTTTTCATCTGTGTTCTGACACCGCCCCCCCTGGCGTTGGAGTTGATCTGAAATTATAGAGATGCTAGAGGTCATATATGTCAAATAATTATGCAGCTCATCAGCTAACAGTTTTGCTGTACTCTGGGCATCACTTCTACTCCTCAATTGAGGTGTAAGAGGCATTCTCATTCGCCTCCCTGTTACTATTTTGTGGGGGGAAAGGTAGTGTTCTGAACCAGTCTGATTCCTTAGGGCATATAAAGCTAAGGGCAGGCAATGTAGCCATGCCTTCTTCAAAGTTAGAAATTGGCAATCCTTTCTTTAAGGAAGCCATTGAGTCTCTCACATATTCTGTTCACTTGCGGGTGATAAGCAGAAGAAATGCTTAATGCTCAGTAATAATCCTATCTGTTCAAATGCTTCATTAACAAAATATATCCCATTATCGGATCTCAGCATTTCACACACACCCCATCTTGGAAAGACTTCACATACTAAAAACGTTGCTCCACAAGTGGTGTTAGGGTATGTACATGGACATGCCTCGATCCACCTAGAGAAGGGGTACACCACCACTATCAGATACCTGTATCCATTACACACCTGCAGCATATCAAAATAGTGAACATGTAAATGCTGAAACAGGACCATTCAGTCTAGGAATGACTCCTCCAATCGTTCTCAGTGTATGCCCACCTGTAAACATCTGACACACGATGCAATTCACTACATAGAGAGCAACGTGTTCTAACAAATTCGGAACAAACCAGTCTTCCGCAATTGTAGCAGCAAAACTTTCCCTAGTTACATGCGTAGTGTAATGCAGTTGTTCAAGTGATATCTTTAACAATGCTACTGGCATCACCGGCTTTCCAGTGCTATCCTGTTGCCATAGTGCTTCTGTGGTGTATAAAGGACACCCCCTTTGTTTCCATAATTCCTGCTCTTCCTGTGGTGCACTTCCTTGAATCTCTATTAATTGGGTATTTGGCAAATGATTAAACCCTTCTTGTACTACCATAATCATGACTACTTTCTCTTTGCCATTCAGAGTCTCAAAACTTGAAATATCTGGGGAATATGCAACCCTTTTGGCTTTTTGTCTGCGGCTTCGTTCGCGCAAGAAATACAATCTGTTTGCTTAGAATGAGCAGCGCATTTAACGACCGCTACAATTATAGTGCTTTAATAAGCCTGTCCAATAAAGATGCGTGCTGCACTGGAGTGCTGTAACGCTCACCTGATTCCCACGGAGGCGCTGGTCTTGGCAGGGTGGTAACTGTATCTTGAAAAGTGAAGTGCAGGACTCGATTGGCTTCCGGGGCTGGGCCTCTTCGCACTGTGTGTTTAACTCGAAGAGTAAGATGTCTGCAGGTGAAAGAATATGGGGTTAATGACCTGGGATTGTCGGGTGTCTCTCTCTCTCCCCCTCTCACTTTTCTGTGGAGCCCCAAGGTCAACGTGCTCACCTTAGATAGGTGAATGCTGGACTCTCCATCTGCGTCTGGTGCAGGGTGCCGTTACCAGTTCCTTCACTGGGTTGAAACGTAGGCCTCTTGACTTCAGAGGATTGCTAACCGTCGTTAACTGCACGAACGGTGAGTGTCCGGGCACCTCGAATGTCCTTACAGTATTTAGGTGTGTGGGCACGTTAGTATGGAATAGGGCTCTGTATAATGTTCTTTTTAAATGGTGCCTTTTGTCTTGCAGGGCTCTTGAGGCGGAAGATGGTGGTTTGAAGAGAGCCGGAGTTCGAGCCAGCGCATAGGAATGAAGCGCTTGGGAGTGCGTAAGTAAGTGCCTGTTGCCTGCTTTCGAAATGCACTCCAACTGTCTCTTTTCTTTTGCAGGTATGAGTTCGGATGCTGAAGAGACTCTGGAAAACGCCGGGGTATTTGCAGGCGCCTAATTGTGGAGGGCGCGATGGCGCGTGAGTAAATAGCCTGCCTAATGTCTCTCCTTTTCTCTTTCAGGTGCAGGAATGCAGCGTTGAAGAAAACCGGAATTCGAGGGGTGCCGGTAAGTAAATTCCCCACAGGAATAATTATGCTTTTGTCTTCACAGGCTTTTATAATGGCGGAGGAGCAGCGCGAAGAGTTGGTAACTGCCGATGGATCAGGTGAGGAAAGCGCTGCGAGTGAAGGTTGCTGTGCTAACCTGTTGTTTCTTTGTCTTTGCAGGTGCTTCTGAAGGCTGGATACAAGAAAGGTAAGCTTTTGTTCTCACAGGTTCAGGATCGGAAGAATGAAGACTGGAACCGACACAGTGAGCGTTCTGCTGCAGATGCAGAATAACGCGAAGCACGTTGCATAAATCGGGTGTGGTTTAAATAGCCTTGGAGTGATGAGGCGTCTTCCTCCACTGCCTTGCCCAGGAAAGAAAAGAGTTCTTGTTCTAGAAGAGTTCCAGTGTTGTATCCAGGGAGTGGCGCCTGCCCCACCCAGGTAAGAAACTAGTCCCGGCTCGTAGAGGATTCCCATATGGCTGGTAAGTAAGCAGCATGGTCTGCTGCAGGTAAGTCCACCCAAGCATCTTTATACATGTTATGAGCCCGGCGCTTCCAGTGCCGGGACCAGTTATTTTGATGAGCCTGGTGCCACCGGCACCAGGACAGGGTCCAAAAGGTCCCAATGGGGACCGGCTGCTGCCTAGGATGAAGGTTAGAGGCCTGCTTCCAAGGACGTTGGGCTGGTCCTAGCCCCTTGGAAGCAGTGATCATGACAAGTGCTGGCCGCTAAGATATAGCCCCTCCTTTTCCAATGTGCTAGTCATCCATGTACAGTTGACATCATATAGGCGGAGTCACTGTAGAACATCACTTCCTGTCCTTCATGATTCTCGAGTGCGACAATAAGTGCTACTAATTCTGCTGCTTGTGCTAAAAAGTGAGACGGTAGCCTAGCACTTTCTAAAACCACAAACTCACCATTAATTTTGTGCCTCACCACAGCTGCACCAGAATGCCTTTCTCCACTTGTCTGATCAATTTTAGAAGGACCATCAATAAAGAGAATTTCCCCTCCTGACAGAGCATTTTCTCTTATGCAAGGTATATCATAATTTATTTATTTTATTTGTTTTTATTTATTTGTATTGCGCACCTAACCCAAGCGTATCTGGGCGCATTCTAAGGATCAGCAGTTACAGTGAGCAAAGAGCTTACATTACATTTTTGAGTACAGGTAGGTTGCAACGGAATGAGTCTAAGCGATGCGTCGGGTACATAAAGTTACATCGAATGATAGGCAGTACATGGCAGTACAGTTATTGCGGTGAGAGTGGCGGTAGGTTGCAGAGGAGAGAGACATTATGGTGCAGTGGGTACATAGAGTTACATAGTGTGAAAGGCAATACATGGCAGTAAAGTTACTGTGGTAGGCAAGAGTCCAGGTAAGTTGCAGAAGGAGTTAGACATTATGGTGCAGTGGGTACATAGAGTTACAAAGTGTAACGCTCATCTGATATCCACGGGGACTCCACTCAGCCCTGGTTGGATCACTCGCATTCTCTAACCCCTCCCTGGATATTGGTTCAGCTGAGGATTGGGCCTTGCTTTTTTGTAAAATGTACTCTCCGTCCTGCTTCTCGGTGCAGGGGCGCGTAGCTGGTGTGGGCGCGTCACATCCTAGTTGCTTCACTGGTTCGGGCCCTGTTCGAGTCCAGACCTGCTGTGACTCCAGCTCATTAAGGTAGTTTTGCTGTTTTATAGACTTGATATTCTGTCCCTTCTTTCTCTCTCTTGTCCCTTGTCTTTTTCTTTTTAATAATGTCTATGCTTCTTTCTCTAGATGTGGGAAGAGATTATTGGTGTTGTCGTGCTGATTGGAGTTGAGCATGAGGCGGTGAGTGAATGCGCAATGCGCATCGCTATCTTATCTTTTTTTTGTGCTAACCTGTGTCTCCCCTCTTTCTTGTAGGTCGCTGTGATGTTCCGGAATGGATGCTGACCGAGAGAGCACGAAGCAGTGAGTGAATGCGCAGTGTGCAGCGCTACCTTGTCTTTTCTTGTGCTAATCTGTGTCTCCCCTCCTTCTTATAGGTCACTGTGATGTTCTGGAATGGATGCTGACCGAGAGACACTCGAATCAGGTAAGAGTCTTATGGTTTTTTGCTGTTCTTAAATTGGAATAAGTAAACGCTTACTAATGCTATTTTTGCTCTCTTCTTTCCAGGTTGCGGTGTTCCGGAGAAGGATGTGGCGCCAAGATGCTGGTGTTCTCTGTACCCGGTAAGCGATGGACTGAAGACAAGATACTACTCACAGGTAAGTGTTGTATTAACAATGTTCTTGTTCTTTCAGGTGCGCGGCTCCAGGATAAGGCAAGGAAGGAACTCGGGAGACTGAACTGAACACGGTGAGCATCGCGCTGCTAACCGCAGAGTAATGCGAAGCGTGTTCCTCTGCCTGGGTGTGGCTTATATAGCCCCAGGTATCCCAAGGCCCGACCACACCCAAAACACTAGACCGCATAGCACAGTTCTTGGAACTGAGCTATGTGGGAGCCTCAATGTTGAACAAAATCCCATTAAGAAGTCCAGGCCCCATGTTATCTTCACATTGAGTATGAGCCTGGCGCCAAAGGCGCCAGGACTGACTCCAGGAGAGTCCTTTGTGAGATGGCAAGGCCTTTGAGGCCATAGTGGGAGATCGTAACCTGGCTTCAGTGACTTGCCTATGGGGGTTAGGGGTAGGGATCATGACAAGGTCCCTCTCACAGTAGTTCTTCTGCCCGGCCCTGGTTTGGTTGGATGATTCTGATGGAACAGTTTTATCAAGCGTGGCGCATGGATGTACTCACAAGGTTCCCACGTTCTGTCCTGTGGGCCATACCCTTTCCAATCTACTAAATATTATAGCTTAGATCTGGTGTATTTTGAATCTAGGATGTCTTTAACTTCAAACTCTGGTTCTCCGTTGACCACTACTGGTTTTGGTGGTGTTGTAACACGGGTTCCAGGTTTCAGAGGAGATATGTGGGACACAGGATGAATCTGTATATTTGATGGTAAGGCTAGCTTAATGTAAAGAATCTCCCAAATGAGACCTGGCGTTACAAGTCAGTTGCCAGTTGAGCGCGTAGTGTAGCCGTAGAATTCTTCCTCACAATGCAATTTCTAATAGTACCAAGGGACTGCTGGGAAGGGGAATTGCCTGGAAGAAGGTAAACACCCCGGAATACAGCTGGCTGCACAAAAAGGAAGACAGTGTCAGGTTTCAGTTACACAGGAATAACTTACAAATAGCAATTCCCCAGAAGTCTCTAAGAACTCATGTAATGGGAAACCTTCATGACATGGTATTTCAAGTGAGGTCGGGGCGTAATCCTGCAGAAAAACACAACCACAGAGGGGAATCTTAGATAAGGGCAATATGGAAAGTGGAATATGTCAAAGACAGTATTGAGCAAGAGCTTACCCTGTAAATCAAGAAACAGTTGGTGACGTGCAGCCTGTAGACGACCAGTTGTCTGTGAAGAGGTAGTCCAAAACACAAGAGACAATCCAACTAAGAAACCTGCCACCGCCGGCACGCGGACGCCTAATGTGTGCAAGGCAGTCTCTAGTCCACACTATAAAGTTAATATGAACGATCCCAAATTTGATTCCAAATCAGCATAGAAATGTTAAAGATGCAAGACGAGGTTTAACAAAAGTTCAGTGAATAACCATGAGCCGGGTAACGTGGATTACAGAAGCGGTTGCGTAACAATCCACCGTTCGGCAAGTTCCGATTCAACATACAGCAAAACGTAGAGCAAGAGAGGCGTGGTTGAAACGTTCCGTGGTCAAGTATTTTCAGGTAACAGTCCATTTAACAGAGCCAAGGGTCAAGCAAAGACAATCCGTAGTCAGCAGAAAAAAGGGTCAAAAACACATAAACAGTAAATCCTTAATGCATGAAGCTCCAAACGAAAATCAGAAGCGGCGTTCTGTTGTCACGGGCGGGGCTTTATAGATGCCACGTGATCATTTGACGGGACGCTGTGAATGCCGTAACCTAGCACATAGGTAAACAGGCACCCACCGTTTCCATGACAGCCCCCAGCGTCGTTTGAGTGATTGGAAACGTGGGGAAACGGTGCGCTTATGTGAGGGCTTATGTAAAAAGGGCATAACAGAGCCTGGAACTGCCAGAGGTGTGCGTGATTTAGAGACAACACGCTTAGTATGAAGGAAACCCTTTGAGGAGGAGCCCCTAGCACCTGATTTCCTGACAGTTAAAAGCTACTGGATTTATTACAGATTCGATGGTGAAAGGTCCTCGAGATCGTGGGCGAAAGGTTTGGGTTCCTTTTATGGGCACACGTTTTGATGCTAACCAGACTTCATCCCCAACTTGGTAATTGGGAGCCTTTCTACGATGCTGGTGGGAGAATTTCTTTTGTCTGTTCTTAGCTTGGAGTAAATGTTCAACTGCCTTTTGGAAGGCTTGAGAAATGGTTGTGTTTAAGGTTTTAATTGCCGGCATTTCAAGGATAGTTTGTTTGTTTGTTTGTTTGTTTGTTTGTTTTGTTTGTTTATTTATTTCTATAGCGCTCCGGACCCGGGAGTAAAAGGGCGCTTAGTACAGGTTACAAGGCTTGGTAACAACAATAACAGTAGGGCAGCAGATATATACAGAATATACAGACAGTAGAGGTAATAGCAACCAGATAAGGCAAAATGAGATCTATGCAATATGTACAATTTATAACTAAGTCTAAATTTACAGTTGACTTTTTGTCAGAAGCCACCCAATGGCATGTTTCCTGAACGACTGGAAGGATTTGGAAGACTTAATATTCAGTGGCAGGGAGTTCCAGAGTTGGGAGGCGAGGACAGTGAAGCTCGAGCCTCCGGCTCTTTTGGAGGTAAATCTAGGTACAGTAAGACATAAGGTATTGGACGATCTTGTGGTTCTGATGGAAGATTTCATGGTGAATTTATCTGTAAGGTGGGGGGGCTAGATGGTTGAGAGTTTTGTAAGTAAGGCAGAGGGTTTTGAGATCAATTTTATGTTGGATGGTAAGCCATTTGCATGTAGATCTAGTGGCAGAGATCTGCTTACGCCTAGGAATGTTTAGCGCTGACCGTAACGCATTATTTTGGAGGACTTGGAGTTTACTTATTATTGCTTAGTTGGCACCTAAGTAGAGGCTGTTGCAGTAGTCTAACTTGGATTGTATAAGAGCTCTAGCTAGTGTGAGGAAGCTATTAGAGGAAAGAAATGGTCTACAGGCTCTAATTAGTTTACCTGTATAAGCGGTGGCTGAAGCCGTTTAATTGACTTGTTTAATGAGGTTAATATTGGCATCGAGATAGAAGCCAAGTGTTTTTACATTTTTGGTGATCGGGATGGTATTGCCATCAATTATGATGTTGGAGTAGTTGGGACTTAGTTTTTGTAGGTTGTTCGGTGACCCAACAATGAGCAGTTCGGTCTTCTCGTCATTCAGGCAGAGGCCATGTGTGGCCATCCATGCCTGAATGACAGAGAAAATTTCATTGATCCTGGCTACATCAGTATTGTAGCTGCCCGAGATGGTGAGGAGTATCTGGGAGTCATCCGCGTAGTTAGTGTAGGTGACACCCAGACGGTCCAGTTTATCAAAGAGGGGCTTTGTAAAGATATTGTATAGGGTCGGTGAAACACAAGAGCCTTGTGGGACACTGCAAGTGATAGGGATAGGGTCTGCTGCAGCCAGCGGAGAGAAGACTCTCATGGTTCTATTGGCCAGGAAGGACTGTATCCACAAGACAGCAGAGGGGGAAAAGTGGGCGGCTAGGGAGAGGTGGTTACAGAGTATCTTATGGTCAACCAGGTCGAAGGCTGCTGAAAGGTCTAAGAGGAGTAGGATGGCAGTCTTGCCCTTATCTTTAATTTCGTCAATCTGACTTTTGAGATCAACAAGGGCAGTTTCTGTTCCATGTTGAGGACGGAAGCCAGACTGACGCAGACCGAGTAATTGGTTGGCCTCTAGGTAATGCTGAATTTGCAAGTAAGCAACTCTGTCAAGGATTTTTAACAGGAAGTGAACGGTAGTGATAGGCCTATAGTTAGTAGGGATGGCTGGGTCCAGGGTCGGTTTTTTTAGTAGCGGGAGGACCCATGACTGTTTCAAATTATTGGGTACCGAATTGGTAGAGAATGACACATTTATGAGCTTAGAAATGAAAGGGGCGAGGTATCTTGCTGCATCTTTTATGATCTGTGCAGGGCAATTGTCCCCTTTGCAGTTTGACGGTTTGAGTGAGGTTATAATTTTTTGCACTTCTAGGGCGGTTACTTTTTTGAAAGTGAAGCCATAATTAGTGTTAGAGGTGGTGGGTGGGTTAGGGATAGGGGGGCTAGAGGTGGGGCTACTATTGGAAAGTTGTAGTCTTTTATTTTCAATTTTTGTTTATAGGCCAGTGATTTTGTTCGCAAGGGCATCTTGGATACTAGTGCACCAGGATTGGTCCTTCACGGACAAGTCCGAAGGTGGACAGGGGTTTTCTAGCTCCTTCAAGATGGTGAATAATTCTTTGGTATTGGAACTAGCATTGCTTATTCTTGTATTGTAGGCATCCTTCTTCGTGCAAATTATTTCTTTTTTATATAGGGAGGATGCATTAGTGAGGTTAATTTTATGTTTCTCTGATGGGTTCATTTTCCAAAGGGTTTCCAATTTGGATTTTTTATTTCTTAGAATTTTAAGTCCTGGTGTGTACAATGAGTTAAGATGTGCTTTAGGTTTACCTTTACATAGTTTTAGAGGGGCAACAAGATCAATAGCTTTGCTCATGGCGTTGTTGTAGGTGTCTACTAGTAGGTTAGGGTCCGATGAGTTGGAGACCGTATTTAGAGTGGGTAGAACTAGTGAGATGAGGGCTTCAGCGGTGATGTTCCGCTTATTTCTTGTCAGACATGCTGGTGCTGGTGGGCACTGTCTAAGGTGTGGGTTATTAGTGCTAATGTCAAATGAAAGTAGGAAGTGGTTGGTCCATATAAGTGGTTGTGGGTCCTTGCAGATAATGTTACAGTTGTAGGCAGCGAGCCAGTCTAAAGTTCTACCTTTCTGATGTGTGGGTAGGGTGTTAAATTGAGTGTAGTTCTGTTCGCGAAGTGTATTAGCAAGGGAGGATGCTGGAGCGTCATGTGGATCGTTATATCCCAAGTTAAAATCACCTAGAATGATGTTCTGTGATAAAGGTTTAGATTTGTTTTAGCTATGAGGGAGGTTATGTCTTCCTCAAAAGAACCTATGGGACTGGGAGGTCTGTATATTAGTTCTAGGGTGATAGTATTCTTAGGGGTGGTTTGAATTTTAATGGATAAGTGTTCACAGGAATTTAGAGGAAGGGAAGTCACAGATCTGATGTCAAGCGAGGATTTGAATATAAGTGCTACACCTCCTCCACGGGCATTAGGTCTGTCGGCCCTGAGGATAGAGTAGTTGTCTGGAACCGCGAGGGTTAGAGAGGGACCTGCTGCAGCATGAAGCCAGGTTTCTGTGGTGGCGAGGAAATCCAGGTTTGCTGAACAGATGATGTCGGCAATTTCTGTGGGGTGGGCCACAAGGGATCTAACATTAAGTAGGGCTCCTTTGAGTGGTATGGTATTAGCAATGATGTTTTTATTAGTGACTTTGGTTGTAAGATTATTGGTCATTTTGTTAAGTAAAGTGGGGAGTCTGCAGCCTAGTCTGTCATTACGGGACATGAGGTTAGGGTAGGCTGTAGGGCGATGTACTAGCATATTACTTGAGTTCTGGATAATGTCAGAATGGTCATCTGTGACAAGGTTGGGTGGAGGGTTACCTGAAGTAATGCTGATTTTAGTGGTCGGTGGTGGGTACCCTATAGGGGAAGGGAGGCCATGAGGGCAGAAAGGGTGTGGGGCAGGGAATGGGGTGGTGTCTGGGACAGCCAAGCTTGGTGAGACCATTACTAAGTGGGAAAAAACTATTTCTGCTACATGATGTGAGATCGGGCATAATGCAGAAAGGGAACATGATGAGTACTAGCCAGGCTGGCATAATTTAGATAAGGATTCAGGGCGGGATGCCGGAGGGATGGTGGATGTTGTTGGCTAAGCTAATGCTTGTGCGCCATGGGGCAGACAGGCTAGTTAGAGGTAGCGCTAGAATCGGATAGGATAGAATCACAGTTGCAAAGTGGCTTGAAGTGGCGCGACTAACAGGTAAGTTTAGGTAGCAGCTATCTAGCGACCATAAGGCACAACACAATCAAGTGAAGTCTGTTAGCGACCATACAGGCCACCTAAATTCGAAAATCAAACATGGGGCTAAATGCAAGATGTGCAGTGTGCAGGCAAGTAATACCAACCTACCTAAATTCGAGAATCAGACATATGGCAAAATGCAGTGTGCAGGTGAGCAGTTTCAACCCATCTAGATTCGAGAATCAGACATATGGCAAAATGCAGTGTGCAGGTAAGCAGTAACAACCCATCTAGATTCAAGAATCAGACATATGGCAAAATGCAGTGTGCAGGTAAGAAGTATGAGCCCCCCTAGATGCGAGAATCAGGTATATGGCAAAATGCGGTATGCAGGTAAGCAGTATCAACCCACCTAGATGCGAGAATCAGACATATGTCAAAAATGCAGTATGCGCGCCACTAGCAATAAGGATCAGTACTAATGCTTACAGGTCGGCAGGCAGGCAAGGAATTGGGTGTAACAGACTGGTCAAGCCAAATAGATCAAGGTACAGGAACATAGCAGTGGCATTCAGTGGCAATAGCAATAGATGTATTATAGGCAATCGAAATTTGTTGAATTGGTGAAAGGCTTTCAAGTCATCAGATGAACATCAATCAGACAACTATGCAATCAGGTGCAGCGAACGGCGCTGAGATGCAATAGGGCAGATGGGGGCGTTATATCCAGGTTCAGAGTTAGATAGTCACATGAGGGATTGGGCAGCTGCTATGAGCTACATGGTCGTGCCTTTGGAGGGTGGTGCATGTAGATGGTGACTGGGTGTATCAGAGGTCAGGGACATAGTTGGAACATCTAGTTCAGAAGTGCGTGAATGTCTACGATATATGGTATAGAAAGGAGTCTGCTCAGTGCTGGTGTGTAAAGAGTTATTATAGGCATATTCTATCCATAACAAGTCCTTCCAACTTCCTTCCATTTGATGTAGCATACAGCGTAGGTATTGCTCGAGTGTCTGGTTCGTTCTTTCAGTTTGGCCATCCGTTTGGGGATGGTGACTTGTGGATAATCGAATATCGATTTGGGCCATAGAACAGTACTTCCTCCAGAAGTTAGACACAAATTGACTGCCTCGGTCTGAGATCAGGACTGAAGGAAACCCATGTAGCCTTACAATATGTTCAAGAAATATCTTTACCAGGCTAGATGCATTTGGGAGACCTTTAAAAGGAACGAAATGTGCCATTTTTGAAAATAAGTCTAAAACCACTAGAATGGTGTTGAATCCTTGACTGAGAGGTAAATCTGTGATGACGTCGAGAGACTGCGTATGCCAGGGTGCAGGTGGAATTTCCAGTGGTTGAAGGAGACCAGCCGGTTTTTGCTTGGGCGATTTATTTTGTGCACACACACCGCCGGATAGGATAAATTGAATAATGTCTTTGCGCCAAGTGGGCCACCAATAGTTTCGTTTTACTTTGGCTAGTCTTTTAGAAATTCCAGGATGACCTTCAATTAAGGAGTCGTGATACCCAGAGATGACTTGTTCTTGTAATTCTTTACTTGGCAGGTATAAACGGTTCCTGAAATATGGTAGTTGATCTTTAACTGTGTGATGTTCTCCTTGTATACTCCATTCTTGTAATAGCTTGGGACTCATCAAGATTTTAATCTTATTCTGGAGTTCACTCTGAGTCAATGTTGCTGTAAGGCCTAAGAGTTTGTCACTCGGAATAATGGCCACTGGATCTGGGGTCGTGTATACCTTCTCATCAATACCCATGCGGGAAAGGGCATCAGCCTTTCCGTTTCTGACTCCTGGTCGAAACGTGATCACGTAGTCGTATTCTGCGAAGAAGAGGGCCCAGCATAGTTGACGTGATGATTCAGCCTTTGCAGTTTTTAAATATTTTAGGTTTCGATGGTCAGTTATTACGGTGATTGTATGTCTGGCACCTAGGAGATAATGTTGCCAGGCCTTAAAGGCTGATTTAATGGCTAGAAGTTCTTTGTCCGTGATAGCGTAGTTGAGCTCAGGGGGTGCGAACGTACGTGACCAGAAGGCTGCAGGATGCAACTGACCAGTTTCGGGCTCCCTTTGCAAGAGAACAGCTCCCATTGCCATGCTTGAGGCATCCGTTTCCACCATGTAAGGGAGATCCGGGTGAGGATGTCATGGAATCGGGGCAGAAGTGAACCTCTATTTGAGTTCCTGAAAGGCCTTTTCTGCTTCTTCTGTCCATTGGAATTTCTTATTGTTTTTTCTTAATAATGATGTAATCGGATGCACTATCTGAGAAAAACCTGGGATGAATCGGCGGTAAAAGTTTGCAAAACCCAGCATGCTCTGGATTCCTTTGAGAGAAGTTGGCGACAACCAATTAAGAATGGCATTTACCTTGTGCAAATCCATTCATATTCCTTTTGGAGTGAGAACAAAACCAAGGAACTTAACTTCGGTGACATGAAATGAACAGTTTTCAAGTTTAGCATATAGTTGATGTTGGCAGAGTTTTGCAAGAACAGAGCGAACATGCTTGACGTGGTCCTGTTTTGAAGCAGAATATACTAAGATATCATCAATGTAGACCAGGGCACAAACCTCGATTAATTCCCTTAAGACATCGTTCATGAAGTACTGGAATGCAGCGGGAGCGTTGCAAAGCCCAAAGGGAATTACCCGGTACTCGTACATGCCATATTTGGTGCGAGAGGCGGTTTTCCATTTGTCTCCTTTTTTTACTCGAATGAGATGGTACGCGCCCCTAAGGTCCAATTTAGTATAGATCTGGGCGTATTTGACTTGATCTAACAGTTCCAGAACAAGAGGCAGTGAGTAGCAATTCTTTACAGTGATTTGGTTTAATGCACGGTAGTCGATGCAAGTCCTCAAATCTCCTTCCTTCTTTGGCACGAAGAATAGAGGAGAGGCTGCCAGTGATTTAGACGGGCGGATAAAACCATTTGCCAGGTATTGATCTAAATAAGATTTCAAATGGTGGTTTTCTGGTTCAGTGAGTGCATAGATTCGACCATAAAGGATTTGTGCACCGGGTACAAGGTTGATATGACAGTCATTTGGCCTGTGCGGGGTTAATGTATTAGCTTGTTGTTTCTGAAATACATCTTGAAAGTCTTGGTATTCACTTGGTAGGATACCAGTTACACCCAGGACTATCGCCGCTGTCCCATGAGCAGATGTATTTGTTTCTGTTTGCTGCTTTTCTCTGTGATAGCAAGTGAGAGCACAACTGTCGGACAAGGTCAACTTCTTTGCATGCCAATCTATTTGAGGATTGTGAGCTACCAACCACGGCATCCCTAAGATTAACCGAAACTGAGGCGCCTTGATGAGGTCGAAAGCAATAGATTCCCGGTGTCCATCCTGGCACAGAAGGGTTAATGCTGCTGTGCATTGGGTTACTGGACCGGAAGCTATTTCCGTACCTTCAACGGTGGTGACCTTTTCAGTATCTTTAGGCATAAAGGAAGCTCCATCTTTGCTGCAAGATCTTGGTCCATGTAGTTCCCAACTGCTCCGCTCTCTATGTATGCTTCTACGGCATGCATCCGAGACGGTTGTTGGTGATTGATCAAAATCACAGGTAACGCAAAGTGGGAGGTCTATGGTTCACCTTCTTCACTCGACAAATGGACCTCTACACTTTCCAGGCTTGGTAGTTTTCCGACTCCTTGTTGTTATCTTCTTTCTCTGTGGCCCCAACGGTTCTCCTTGGGGGTTTCACTGGACATTCTTTAAGGAAATGGCCTGATTTTCTGCCGTATAAACATAGCTGCTGTTGCCTTCTCTGCTCTCTTTCAGCCTTAGTTAAAGGGGCCCTTACCCCTCCGATTTGCATTGGTTCCACCATATTTTCTTCTGCACGTGGGACATTGTCCTTTGACTGAACATACATAGCACGGGTGTCCAGTCTAATCCGATCTGCTCTTTGACCTTGCAACCTATGATCTAGCTGAACAACAAGATTAATAAACTCTGCACAGTCTTTTGGTGGATCAACCACTTGAGCAAGAACGTCCTTTAGCTCCCTCTGTAGATCCCGATGGAATAACGTGGTTCTTTTATCTTCAGGCCACCCTGCTTCAACCACGAGCCTGTTGAAGGTTGCTATATATGTCAACAAGTGTTGATTTCCTTGACGAAGGGACAAAAGTTTGTTGTCTAATGCCTGTCCATGGGTACGGCGAGCAAAGAGTTTCTCCATCTCTTGTTGAAAACCCCTGAAGTCATGTAGCAGAGGATCATCCTGACTGAAAAATGGTATAGACCAATCAGCAGCACTGCCACTCAAATAAGATAAAACGAAAGCAACCCGTGACTGGTCGTTAGGAAAGGCCCCAGGTCTACAAAAGAAATTAAGATGACACTGGTTCATGAACGTTGCACATTTCTTGGGATCTCCCGTAAATAGTTCAGGTGGAGCTAAAGGAACTGCCCCAGGAAGGGTTATCTGTACAGGACTGGCGGATGGTGTTGGCACTGATGAAACTCTAGCAAGCAGTGGGGCCTGTCCCCCCTGTGATTGGAGTAGTTGCCTGCTCAATTCGTCAGTATGTTCTTTAGTAACTATCAATTCCCTCCTCAGGGCGTTGGTCTCTTGCCTGGCTGAATGTACTTCGGCACGTAACTGCCACAGCATCTGAGCTAATTGGTTGATTTCTAATGTTTCCATGACATCCAGGTGTATAGTGGTATGAAGGCTTCGTGTTCTGTAATGCTCACCCGGTATCCATGGGGACACCACTCAGCCCTGGTTGGACCACTCGCACTCTTGAACCCCTCCCTGGATATTGGTTCAGCTGAGGATTGGACCTTGCTTTTTTGTACAATGCACTCTCCGTCCTGTTTCTCGGTGCAGGGGCGCGTAGCTGGTGCGGGTGCATCGCGACCTAGTTGCTTCACTGGTGCGGGCCCTGTTCGAGTCCAGACCTGCTGTGACTCCAGCTCGTTAAGGTAGGTTTTTCTGTTTTATAGTCGTGATATTCCGTCCCTTCTGTCTCTCTCTTGTCCCTTGTCTTTTTCTTTTTAATAATGTCTCTGCTTCTTCCTCTAGATGTGGGAAGAGATTATTGGCGTTGTCGTGTTAATTGGAGTTGAGCACGAGGCAGTGAGTGAATGCGCAATGCGCAGCGCTATCTCATTTTATTTGTGCTAACCTGTGTATCCCCTCTTTCTTGTAGGTCGCTGTGATGTTCCGGAATGGATGATGACCGAGAGAGCACAAGGCGGTGAGTGAATGCGCAGTACGTGGCACTACCTTGTCTTTTCTTGTGCTAACCTGTGTCTCCCCTCTTTCTTGTAGGTTGCTGTGATGTTCCGGAATGGATGCTGACCGAGAGACACTCGAATCAGGTAAGAGTCTTATGGTTTTTTGCTGTTCTTGAATTGGAATAAGTAAACGCTTGCTAGTGCTATTTTCGCTCTCTTCTTTCCAGGTTGCGGTTTTCCGGAGAAGGATGCAGCGCCAAGATGCTGGTGTTCTCTAGACCGGGTAACAGGATACTGGACCGAAGACAGGATACTACTCACAGGTAAGTGTCGTATTAACGATGTTCTTGTTCTTTCAGGTGCGTGCCTCCAGCATGAGGCAGCAAGGAACTCAGGAGACCGAACTGAACACGGTGAGCGTCACGCTGCTAACCGCAGAGTAATGTGAAGCGTGTTCCTCTGCCTTGGCATGGCTTATATAGCCCCAGTTATCCCAAGGCCCGGCCACACCCAAAACACTAGACCGCATAGCACAGTTCTTGGAACTGAGCTATGTAGGAGCCTCCATGTTGAACAAAAGCCCTTTAAGAAGTCCAGGCCCCATGTTATCTTCACATTGAGTATGAGACTGGCGCCAAATGCATCAGGACTGACTCCAGGAGAAGTTTTGATGAGATGGCAAGGCCTTTGAAGCCATAGTGGGAGATCGTAACCTGGCTCCAGTGATTTGCCTATGGGGGTTAGGGGTAGGGATCATGACACATAGGGCCTCATCGCGAGTTCTGCAGTAATGCAGCGGTTTTCCCGTCGAGCGTAAATAGCGCTAACCGCAAGCCCCCAGCGGATAGTCCGCTAGATCACGAGTTTTCGTGCACGTGCACAGGGACATGGCGGTAGCGCAAAGAGCGCTCGACGGGAAAACGGGCCAAAAACCCGTAAATCCGGCACACCGTGCGCTACCGCCATACTGCACTAATAGCGCGTGCCATGAGCGCGTGCTATTAGCGCGTGGGAAACGCGACACCACCGGAACGGGAAACAAAGTGGCAGCCATCTTGGAAATCACAATCCGTCGGATATCACAGCCCCTGGAAGCCATCCACCCCTGGGAAGAGAGAATAATGTCACAGGAGCCCACTAGGGGCAAGTCTGCCCTGGACAGGGTGAGGAAGCCCAAATTTAGCGACCAGGAGCTGGCTGTACTGATGGAGGAGGCAGAGATCCACCATGAAGAGCTGCAGCAGCACAAGACCAGTGGCCAGCGCCGAGCACAGATTTGGCACAACATTAGCCAAAGGGTAACTGCAGTGGGGCGCGTGGCCCGGGATGTCGAAGATTGTCGCAAGCGCCTCAACGACTTGCGTGTGAGAGTCTGCGGCATCCTGTCACAGCATATGAGTGCAAGCAGGGGCACTGGAGGAGGGCCACCACCACCCCCACCCGAACTCACACCCTGGGAGGAGAAGATGAGTGCCCTGATTGACATTGGCACCATCGAGGGAATTGGTGGAGCGGAGGCAGGCACTGGCATTGATCCGACTGCAGGTGAGTCCCACCCAAATGCATGCAACTGAAAGTACCACACATGCAGACCCTGAGTGAGCGAATGTGAAGAAATGCGTGTGAGGCACTGCAAAAACCCATAAGTGACCCCTTGATCCATTGAACCGTAGTGGTACCTAGACTACCCTGCACGTGCAGTGCATCAATAGAAGGGGCAAGAGACAGACATCCATAGCCATGGGACAGCTACGTAGAGTGTGAGTGTGCAAGAATACACCCCCAGGACCCTGAGCGCAGTGCACCCCAACCCCGCATGTGATCTTTTCACACAAACATTCCCATGCAGTGTACCTCCACACTCACACATCACACCAATCACCACATGGTGACTGAACAAAATGCAAGTTGAATGCATAATTGATACTGTCTACAATCCCACTTGATGGCATGAACTGCTTGATACTTATGTAGGTTGCCTTGAACTCAATCCACACCCTATGTACCCCACAGGCACACGGCAAACCTCACGGGATGAAGATGATGGGAAGGAGGCCACACCATCACGGCGCCCGAGGCAGCGTGCCTCGACCAGCGCCACCACCCCATAAAGGGGCCAAACGGAAGGGAACTGACGCAGGCCACCTCCCACATTACCACAATGCAGGCCAACCAGACTGCTGCAGCACCCACATGTCCGCAGGGAGTCCACGGCCAGCTCGCCCCAAGCCACCAGGCATACCCCCGATGCAGAGGGAGTCACCAGTGGATCGGAGCCCGACGTGGGAGTGACACCTCCACGTGCACATCAGGCAGGACATCTGCATTCACCCGGAAGCAGTGATGCTGAAGGGATGGGCACACCACAGGGGACCCCAGGGCCAGGCACACAGGTAGCACAAACCCCACCTGTGCATGTGCGTCGTGTCCGCACACCACAGCCAGACGAAGACACGCCATCATATGGCAGCCCTGAAGACCGGCACTCATAGCCCGGCAGACCAATCCCAGCCGGCAACATGTCCCCATGCAGCCTCCCCCCCCCAACAGCGCACAAGTGGCAGGCCGGTACCTGCCACACCAGGGGTACTCTTTGTCACGGGGGCAGCAGTGATGGGACGACTGGACGCGATCGAGGGCCAAACAGGCCAAAGTTGAATCCATGGCCAAAGTGCACAGCCGGCACATCAAGACCATCAGTGCATCCATACGCCATGGATGCAAGTACATTGCGCGAGACAATGCGCGCACACGCAGAGTGGTGGAGCACTGCACCTCAGCCCTGACAGGGTTTGGTCAAAGGGTGAGGGAGTTGTGCGAGGTAGTATCAGCACTTGCTGAGCAGACAAGGGCGGGGAACAACCTTCTCCGTCAGCATATGCAAGCAACCGGGTCAGTCCCATCGACCTCCACTACACCCATGGAGGGATCCCTTGACCCTTCTCCTAGGCGCCGTTCAATGCACCACCTGAGGTCACACACACCAGAAGGGCCTGGACATGGAAAGCACCCACGACCATCATAGTTGGACATGGCATCGTTGTGGGTGCCCTGAAAACAAACATGCACCTACCTGCACTGTTGTGGGGAGTTCACTGGGGGGGGGGATTGTG
Source organism: Ambystoma mexicanum (assembly GCF_040938575.1). Taxonomy (NCBI): domain Eukaryota; kingdom Metazoa; phylum Chordata; class Amphibia; order Caudata; family Ambystomatidae; genus Ambystoma; species Ambystoma mexicanum. Next base: position 1,036,262,254 of record NC_090926.1, on the reverse strand, counting down.
AGCTGGGTATTCACTGGGGGGAGGGGTGATTGTGTGCTGGGTGTTCACTGGAGGGAGGGGGGATTGTGTGCTGGGTGTTCACTGGGGGGAGGGGGGATTGTATGCTGGGTGTTCACTGGGGGGAGGGGGGATTGTTAAACTGAGAATAAATCACGTTTCAAAATTCACAAAGCATGGACAGTAGTGATTGTGATTAAGTGCTCTTTAATGTTGAAGTGACATGTGCAAAATGTAGCCGTCACCCGTATAAAAAAAACATCAATCAAGCCCTGTCTGGCCCACCTCCCCTCCCTCAGCCCAACCCTTTGTGCACGTGCAACACCTTCAGGCACGTCATCACCTTCACTCCCATCCTCAGGTGGCTGCACATGAGCATCAGGGGGCAGTGGCACATTCCTGCGACAGCAGATGTTTTGCAGCATGGCACATGTCAGTACAATTTTTCCAACTTTTTCAGGTGCATACATCAATGCCCGCTCTGCTGCAGTGTGTGGATGACGGACAGGGGTCATGAGCCATGTGTACTGGGGATATCCAGAATCACCTGCAAGGGAGAGTAAGCAGGTTTGGGGAGAAGGTAAGTTCAGTGGGTATACAGGGCTCAGTCATCAGTGTCATTTTGGCATACTTGTCATTTGGTCACTAACATTGTGGAGTGTGCTGTGCTACGAGCAACATTGATTCAATGAAGTACTCACAACTTGGTACGCCTCTGTTTCAGAATGTAACAGTACTCATTCCCTTGTCACTGGGTAAGGGTACCCTTCAATCTGCTTGTGCATGCGAGAAGTGCCTACCTCATGTGTCATTGCCATTCCCTTTGGCTGCTGTTGCATTTGCTGGTTGTCACTATTGTGTACTGTTCTCCAGGCATTTCATTGGCCAATCAGGGGCCAGTGTTTGTTGGATGTACATTGGCATTAATCAGACTACTTATGTGTGGTGCTTTTGTGGATGTGCTGACTTTTGTGTTACATTTGCATGACTGTCGGGTGGGCAGGGTGGGATGTCTGTACTGTGTCAGTGTGGGAAGCCATAGTGATACTCACACAGGAGGCTTTGTGGTGGTAGGCCTTCCATATGTCACTGTGCTGCCACATGTCTTTTACATCCTGAATGGATGTCTTCTGCTGTGTTGGACATGTCCAAGGTTTCTCGTGCAAGGTGCTTGAATGGAAATGCTGCACTGATAGTGCTGCCTATTAACATTCAGGGATTTCATTGTGTGTGACCAGCCCCATCAGAAGTGGATTAACATGCATTACGGTATACATTTGTACTCACCCAGCAGCCATGTGTTTTGCCCTTCAGTGCCTTTCCATGTACGCTGGCACGGTACTGTTGCGCAGGACCATGGAATCGTGGGTGGATCCTGGGTAGCGGGAAGAGCAGTGGCTGAAGGTGAGGTCAGAGCCACATGTCATCTGCACATTCAGGGAATGGTAATTTCTCCGGTTTCTGTAGGCTGCCTCATGTGCCTGGGGTGGTACGAGTGCTACATGTGTGCAGTCCAGGGCTGCTATTACATTCGGGACTTGGGCAATGGCATGGAATTGACCCTTCTGCTGGTTCACCTGTGCCTGTATGGCTGGCAATGCGATGTGCTCATTCACATGGTTCAACAGTGCATCCAGCACCTGTCCCAGCATGGCACTGAATGTGGACTGGGCCATGCCATGCATCATGGCAACGGTGTGCTGGTAGCTGCCAGTCCCGAGGAATTGTAGCATGGACACGAGCTTCACAAGCAGGGATACTGCTGTGCAGATGGCTATATGGCTGCCGATGTCAGCCTGGATTGTGTCCAGCAACTGGGTGATGGTTGCCCTGTCCAGCCGATATTCGGTCACCAACTGGCCATCACTCAGGGCCCAGGGTGTTGGCCTGACCCTGGGGATGGCTGGCCGCCTTGCTGGTGCTGCTCTCCTCCTCCTTCTCCTCATCCCCACCACCCCCTGCTCACCCAGGGCCATGGCGTGGTTGGCTGGCCTCTGTAGCTCCAGGCGCGGCTGGTAGTAGTCCACATCAAGGCTCCCAGCTCCAAATGTCAGCATGGTGTTTGGAAGTGTGCGTTGTGCATGGGTGGGTCCTTTGTAGGCCTCTGATTTGCATTGGTTTCACCCGGGCCCTTATTGCTGTCTCCTCCCTGCTCCTGCTGGTGGAATGTTGTTGGCGAGGGTGTGTTGTGCATGGGTGGGTCCTTTGTAGGCCTCTGATTTTCATTGGTTTCACCTGGGCCCTTATTGCTGTGGCCTGTGTTCTTTTACCTCCAGCATTTTGCAGGGGGTATTTTCGGCGGATTGTCCGCTGCTTTTCTGGTGCTAATTGCGCCTACGCCAGACTCGTGATTGCTATGTTTTAGTGCGATTGGTTACTGGCACTTTTACAGCCAACGCTTGTACAGCCGGCTGTACTTGCGCCGGCTGTAATTGCGCTGCGGTATTTGGACTTGTGATCCGACGGACACTTAAAATCGGCGCTGATAGCGTTACCGCCAATTTTAAGGGTTACCGCCCAACTCGTGATGAGGCCCATAGTCTGAAAGGCAATGCTCGTCGGTACAGTTACTGGGCCTCATCACGAGTTGAGCGGTAATGCTGGCGCTACTAGCGCTGGCGTTAATAGCCCTACCACCAAACACCCCGGTGTTAATAGAGCCAGATCACGGGTTTGGCGGAACGGGTATTGTCCATTTCCCACTGAGCCCATTCGGGAATGCCCCATTCCCCATTGGGCTCAATGGGGAATCTTCGCACTCTTACTGCCGGTGGATTTCCCGCCGGCGGTATGAGCACGAAATTGCAGCGGATTTCCCCCCAGCTCAGAGCTGGGGGGAAATCTGCCAAACCCGTGATTTGGCAGACCCTTAAATGCGGCAGTAATAGCGCTACCGCTGCATTTAAGGGTTACCGTCAAACTCGTGATGAGGCCCACTGTGTTGGCAAGGGAATTAGTTACAGATCTTGTGCGAAGAGCCAGGTCTTCATTTTTTTTCTGAAAGTCCAGTGGGACAGTTCTGCTCTTGGTGTAAGGGGCATGGAGTTCCAGAGTTTCGATGCTTGAACTGGGAAACTGTTGCCTCCTGATTTTTGTCATTTGAATCAATGTATATTGAAGAAAGTTAGCATGTGTGAACCGGGTAGGTCTATAGCTGACATGTTTTGTAAATTTGTTAGATATTTTGGAGCTACATTAGAAAGGCACTTGTGGGTTACTGATAGTGTTTGAAAACAATCCTATCCTGTACTGGGAGCCAGTGGGCGTTGCGTCTAGCAGCTGAAATGTGGTTGGTTTTCGGTATGTTAAGAGCTACGCTCAAGGCATTTTTCTGTAGAACTTGGAGTTTTTTTTAGGTTACGACTGTTAGTTCCAACGTACAGGGTGTTACAATAGTCAAGCCTAGAAAATATAGGGCCCTAGCCAAGGTAATGCTACTGTCCGAAGAGAGGAAGGGTCTACAGGCATTGATAAGTGTTGAAGTGTAGGCAGCTGCCTAGACAGTCGCATTTACTTGTTTTGTTAGCGTGAGGGCTGAGTCCAGGTAGATGTCTAGCGTTTTAACTTCTTTTGAGACCTTGATGGTTATGTTGTCAATGTTAAATTATTTAAATTGGTTGTCTAATTTCTTTAGTTGGTTCTGTGAGCCAATAAGGAGTAACTCAGTTTTGTCGTCGTTAAGACATTGGCCATGGCTAGCCAACCATGCGTGAATGATTTGGTACATTTCATTAAGTCTCTTAGAGTCGTTGTCGTAGGAGCCTGAGATGGAAATGAGGATTTGGGTGTGATCTGCATAGTTAGTGTAGGTGACACCCAGGTTGTACAGGTGGTCAAATAGTAGCTTTGTGAAGATGTTATATAAAGTAGGAGACACAGAGGAACCTTGTGGAACACTGCAGTCAACTGTGGTAGGCTCAGCAGATGCCGTAGGGGTGAAGACCCTCATTGTCCTGTTAGATAGGAAGGATTGAATCCATTCTGAGGCTTTGTTAGTGAAGTAGGCAACCAGGGTCAGATGATTGCACAAAACTTTATGGTTGACCATGTCAAAGGCCGCTGATAAGTCTAGCAGGAGTAGGAGAGCTAGATTGCCTTTACCTTTAATTTAATCCATTGGGATTTTTAGGTCTAACAAGGCTGATTCAGTCCCATGTCCTGGCCTGAAGCCTGATTGGCGAAGTCCTAGAAGATTCTTAGATTCCAGATGATTTTGTATTTGCAGGTAGGCTGCCCAGTCCAGTATTTTGAGAAGGAAAGGTACAGTAGTGATGGGCTGATACTTCGTAGGAATTTTAGGGTCCAATGTTGGTTTTTTAGTTGCGTCTTTGAGGTTGGTGGGAATAGTGCTTGTTTCGAAAGAGGCATTTATTAGCCAGGTGATGAAGGGGGTGAGTTCTTCCACCACGTCTTTGATAACTGTAGCTGGGCAGATGTCGCCTTGATATCTGGATGATTTCAGGCCAGAGATAATTTTTTTCACATCTGTTACCATTACTGAGGTGAATTTGAATGGGGTGATCTGTTTCAGAGGGACATCAATTAGTTTAGCGAATTGAGTATTGGGTGGTAGGCTCAGTTTTTTAGATTACATTTTTGTTTGGAAGAGTTTGATTTTGCCCAACAGGGCATTTTGGATATTCGTACACCAGGTTGCATCTTTAGTATACAATTCTTGTGGTTTCACGGGCGATTCTAATTCACAAAGCATGGCTGTTTTGTAATTGTTAGAGGCGGTAGAACATTTTTCTTTTTTCAAGATCGTTGGGTTTCTTTTCCAATACATTTCTGCTGCTCTTTTAATGCTGGACAGTGTTTTAAGATTGGTGGTGTGCCACGTATTTAGATGTGCGAGCAGTTTAGCTTTGCGCACTCTTAGTGGAGCTACTTCGTCTACAGCTTAGAGAATGGTATGATTATAAAGCTTGACCATGGAAGAAGTATCCAGACTAGTCAAGTTGGTGTAGCTAGTGATAGAGAGCAGTAGAGGCAGTAGGCTCCCAAAACAGAAGCTGTACAAATTGCTTTTTTCAACTCCTGAAACCCTTCCTCCATCTCCTCAGTCCATTCTATTTTAACCTCATTCACCTTTGCTTTCTTTAAAACCTGCAAAAGTAGTCTTGTGTACGAACTGTAGTAAAAAACCAAGGCTCTAACATAATTACATAGTCCCAAAAACTGTTGCATCTGTTTTACTGTGTGCGGTTTTGCAGTCTTCATAATCATCAGCTCTTTTAGGTGTCACCTTTTTCCCTCATGTGAAATCAACTATCCTTTGCATAACACCTCTCCTGACAATACTGTAGTTTCTCCTTGTCTATCTTGTATCCGTTGTCTGCTAAGATAGTCATCAACTGAATCGAGTCTTGCCTGCACTCATCTTCTGTGGTGCTACAAATTAAAATGTCATTTACGTACTGTATCACTGCACTTTTCAAATCAACATTGCCTAAATCCATCTGTAGATCTCTGTTAAAGATTAATGGCGACTCACAGTACCCTTGAGGCAGCCTAGTGTATTTCAGACAGGTCTGGTGGAACGTAAATAAAGTCAAGTTTTGTGAGTCCTTGTGCAACGAGATTGAGAAAAACACATTTTTCAAATCAATCACTGTGAAATATTGTGCTTCCACTGGGATACTGCATAGTATCATCGCCGGGTTAGGAACTAAAGGAAACTCTGCCTATACAATTTGCTTAATCGTCTCATATCTTGTATAAATCTCCATACTGTCCTTCTTGAGGTAAAATCGCTCCTGGCTTCAGCTTTATTTTAACTTCCCATGTCCCCTTTAATAATCCTATGTCATAAGGCCCTGTAGTCCATCGGACGCTTGGCACCTTCTCCAAGTCTTCCTCAAAAAATACTGGTCACTGCCGCATTATTGCCATTCACTGTGGGATTTCCCTTTTCTCTATTCTAATCCATTATGTAATGCTTTTAAAGAACACTAATTTATCATATGTTGGGTTGTCTCTAAACATTTAATTATCAGTAATGTCAGTCAACCTGTACCCTTCTTTGATAGCTATTACTGTTCTCCATGGTCTACCCTCATCATCCGTTCCTTCGAGCATTTCCATTTCCCTTTGTACTATGGCTGCTTCTAACTCTAGAGTGATAGTCTGTCCCTCTTCTTCGCCCATAGGTATCTGTGGTCTGAACAAAAACTCATCAGGTATTCTCACAGTTTTTCCCACTAAGCCAGGTAGCCATGTCAGTAGAATGCTCATCGCATCAAGAAAAACCTCTGGCTCTACTGGAACGCCTCGCAGAGCCATCTGCCCTGTGAACGGCAGTATACATTGGCCCACATTCATGTAGTGTATTCCTGGAGTGTAACACACTATTCCATCATCGGTAAATGAAATCGTCATGTCAAGTTTTGTCATCACATCTCTTCCCAAAATGTTAATTGGTGTCTATCGTGAATACAACAATGGGACAGACATGTCACACTCTCCTATAGAGACTGGTAATTTATCAGTAAAAGGAACTCGACTTGTAGCTCCAGAGAACCCTTGAGCATTCATGGCAATTCCCGACATTGGATATTTTCCCTCTTGTATACTTGAACGAGGTGCCCCAGTTTCTGCTAGGAAAGAAAAAGATTTGCCTCCTATCGCCACATCAACCCTTGGTTTCTCTTGGTGGTCTGGTGTCACTGATAGTAATGAACACATCAAGTTGCAATGTGAGCTGTCCTATTGTAGATACATACCCTTGTACCTGTAAAAGGATTTCCCCCTATCACAGTGGCACCTCCTATCCTGGGTGTCAATAATTGTCCCGTTTTTGCGTACTGTTGTGTCTGCATGGGGGTGTGTTGTGACTGGATTCATTTGCCCTTACTCTGGTTGCTGTGTCTGTTGTATTCACAGCACTTGTGTCTGATACACTGTCCGATCTTGGGCAAACCCTTCCCTAGTTTGTGAGCTATATGATGGAGGATAAGCTGTCCCCCAGCTTGAGAATTGACCATTCTGTACATTCCCTTGGCTCCCACATACACATGCAATGTGTCCTGTCATCCCACAAGTCCAACATACAGGGGGAGGCCGCCTGATTCAATCCCCCTGGGTTAAAATCCTCCTTGCACATTTTGATTCTCATTCTGTGCATTTTGAAACCCACCTCAATTGTTTTGGAATCCACCCCTTCCTCTATAGCCCGTACCTCTTCCTCGTGGCATGAACCCATTCCCTCAGTGGTCCATTGGGTGCTGATTGTTCGCTTGTGATGCACCCACTGCTTGCTGAATTCCCAGCACCTTCTCTGCTAGTCAATACCACCCCTTCCATGGTGATTTTTGACCGTTTTTTCAGAACTAGCTTGGCTTCCGCCATTTTCATAGCCTCATCCTTCTTCCTATTTTTCTCTTGCAACAGCCGACAGTGATGCACTATCATCAACTGTATTTTAGCCCACGGCTTCGCTTCCATTCCAACTTGTTCCTTCGTTTGCCTCTGCACTTGCTCAGGCAATCCCTGACATAGAATGTGGTAAAATACTGCCACCGTTTTTCCCCACAGTTCCTCCCCACAGTTCCGCGTTTCAAGTTGCCAACACTCTTGAATATCCTGAATATAAGCAAGAGGGTCTTCATCTTCTTTCATCTTACATGTCATAATTGCAACGATATCTGATGTGTCAGGATATTGCACCCTAAGAGAACAAACATCTGCTCTGCAATTATTGAATGACACTCCGTTGTGCGCTGTGTTTTGTGCTGCTATACTTGAATAACCTGCTCTCCTCCATATGTCATAAGCTCTTTTTCCAAGAATAGCTGCCAGGAGACCCTTAATGTCTCCTACAGCCAATGTTTTGCCTCCTGTCATTTTTTCTAATTCATAAATCCATTTTCCTGCACCCGACGTCAAAATCAGGAGCTTGCATCTTAAATTATCCTTATCCATCTGTGGCCATGGAATATACTGGTGTCTTGCTCCCCTTTTTCCAATAAGGGACACTGCGTATACCCTAACCCACAATCGGCTCTGATTGTCTGCCTATTCATGGCAGGGACAATTGTCCCTGACCGTCTCCTCTCTGGTAGCGATCTTAACCTGCTCACATATGGTGGTGATTCTCACTATACGATCTTCCTCTGGGATGCTCTGGATATGCTATAGGATCTGGCGTCCTATCTTTAGGCTGCTCTAGATCGGACCATCTTACTTTCTTTCCTGTCTGGAGACTTTCCTCTGGGACACACATGCTCCCTCCCTCTTCCCCATGGAAGGATTCTCTCTCCTCGTTTGACATGTCTAGTCCCCAACTAGTGTGCCTCTCGTCCCCTTCACCCTTATCTAAGGTCAGTCTGCTTAAGGATAAGGCTCTATGCTTGAGACTAAAGAGATTTTCTTCTTCACCTTGTGATTGAAATGCTAGGGATGGGTCTCCCTTCCCTCGGCTCCCAGATTTGCTACCTTCCTTTAATTTTTGATAGGCCTTATCTATCTGGTCTCCGATGCTTCCTATGTCAAAAAATTCTCTTCTTCTAATGCTGCTCCCTTTAACAGAAGGAACTCTTCTAATCTGTCCCATCGTATCATTGGGCTTGGCTCTACTGGTTTCTTTCGAATGAGGCTAATATCAAAGACCTACTGTCTCCTCCTGTGTTCTAATTCTTCATCTAATTCTCTTTGCTTTCTCACCTCCCTTCTAATTCTCTCCTCTTCTTGTCTTTGCTCTTCTCTCCTCACTCCTGCTCTCCTTTGTTCCTCTTCCCTTCATCTCTATATCCTTTTATCCCTTAATTTCTGCACTTCCTCCTCCTCTCTCTTTCTTTCTTATTTGTCCCTATCTTCTATTGCTCTCTGCCTATTATCGTACATTCTTTGCTCCTCTGCCTATTCCTGTTTTTTCTCTTGCTCCTCTTGACACATCTGTTCTCGATGCACCCTGCTCTTTCTTTTATGCTCCTCAATGATTTTCCCATTTAGCTTGAGAAATATCTGTCCTCCCATCCATTTGTTATGCACAAACGTTACCTCATCAGCTTTATCTTTGTCTCCTTTCCATCTCTTAATTTCTCGTTCTATTTTTGTTGATACATTCGATCACTCACTCTTTTCTTCTTTATACTGTATAAACTTAAAGCTCTCCTCTTTTCTTTTATTCTCCTTTGGGCTATCGTAACTGCTATAGGCGGACGGTTCATATATCGTATTACTATACCCTGTCGCTGCTTTCAGTTCCTTTAAAGGATACAATCCTACTTCTTCTGCACTAGCACCTTTCACTTCGAACGAGGTAAGGGAAGATGAAGGCTCCACCCCTTCCTCCTTACACTGCCTAAGCATTCACTCCTCAGGTGGCAGATCTTCCCTTTCTTCCTGGTACATCTTCCAAAGCTCTAGAATAGCTAATCTATTCTCTCATTTATTTCCCGTGTACACATTGTGCAAGTATGTGGTCATGTCTTGCAATACAGCTCTTGGCAATGATCACTCTTGTGGGCATGGCATGTACATCTTATCTGCCGTGCCTTTCACACATTCTCCACTATACTGTTTGAGCTTGGGCATGGCCTATTTGGCAATGTCTTACGTAAGTGCATCAGAGGAGTGTCTCCCATTGTGACGAGTCTCAATTGACTGTCAATACGTACCAGGTTTTACACAATACTTTCGCCACCTCTTCAATACTTTTAAAACAACAAATGTGAGCGCGCTCCAAAAATCACAGCTCAAGCCTCTACCTTTTCTATTATCTCTGTCTATCTCTGGATTGGTACCAACCACTTTCCCTAGATAGACTCTTTAGCTCCTTAACTTTGTTTCAATTTCTTAACAACATATAACACTTTTCAACACCTTAACCCAACACATCTACAGACAGACAGACTAGTCAACTTTACACATTTAGAATAAAATACTCAGTGATCATCCTTTTTTCTCCTCGCTCCTAATCAAATATCATGTTACAGGATTTAAGTTGTCTCCTTATATGAACCTGTTCATACGTAGCCTATGATATGATAGTTTATTTATATAGTGCCTATACTCAATGGGTTTCAAAGCGCTTCAAGGCAAGGGAGGGAACAAGGGAAAATACAATGACATTCTTACAGGCCATGAACAGTAAGGATGTGAAATTAACTATCGTTCTCGGCCTGATGACATTTCAGGTAGTGCAAGAGCTAAGACATAGATAAGGAAGGAAGGGGGAGAGTGAAAAGGAAATTTTATATTTTTTTTTATTTTTACGAGTGTATAATCACCGAAGTGATTTTTACAAGAAGATGAACAGAACAGAAAGTTGTGAATAACGAGAAAAAAAAGAAGGTAACGTAAGATTTCAAAAGTAAAAGCAAAGGTAAAAGAAAAAGTAGAAGTAAAAGTGGAGATAGAAGATAAAACTGATAGACTGATAAACAATAAGGGCGAGGGTGGAAACACAGATGGTAAAAGGTAAAGGTAAGGGCGAGGTCAAAAGAACAGAGGAAGATCACTCCCCACAAACTGTTTGTGTTGACCTACTCTGGGAAGGCTGCAGAGCTGCTTGTACAAAGATCTGATCCAAAATTTTTGTGGCTGCTATGGTCCAGGAAGGTCTCAAGCCTCCTATTAAGCGCTCCCACCAAAGATCTTCTTCCCTCAGGTAGGCATTCTTTAGGTGGTGCAATATATATGGGGATCTGAATTTGTCTGTACCTGGACACAATAGCAAGAGGTGACGTAGTGTTTCAGATTGGTCGGGGTCATTACAAAAGCGGCAGGTATTAGATGGTGAAAGACCTCTTGAGTGTAAGATTTCGTTTGTGGGTAATAAGTTTAACCTCGCACAAAGAAGCGTATTCCGAGTTTTTCTGCTTGGGTGTTTTATCAGAAAAGGTTGAATTAGGTTCAATTTTCTATATGTTGGAGGTAGATGGGTAGTACGTTTGTACTCAGATGCCTTGTCCAATGTACTTATCCAATCCATTTCTTCGATTCGTACTTTAGTTTTTGTTGGATTACCCATCAGTTCTTCCATCGAGCTGACGCAGTTTTCAAGTTGATGTAGGCACATAAGCTCCCATTTAGAGAGTAACGTTGAATTGTGTAGGTTCATCTCAGCCTGAACCATCAAAAAATTTGCCGCGGAAGTAGGATCTTTGATCTTCCTGTACAGCATGACTGACGCCCTTTTGACTATTGAGTCTAGAGAGGAGAGGGAGAGTTCACGTCTTATCAAGGCGATCGGAGTCGAGGATGGTAAGTTCAGGACTGAGCGCCAGAAGAGACTCTCCAATCTAGCCCATAGGGAATAAGGTAAAGATGGCATTGCGTCGGCTCCATAAGTGATAGCTGGAATGACTTTGCCCCGGTAGAATTTAAGTAGTGGCATCAGTGAGAAGCGACCATATTTTTTGTCGAGTATTTTCGCTTGGGAAACTAGTATTTTCATTTTTTTCAAGAGGTGGTGTTGCATCGCTGAATCTTTCGCTGTGGAGTCAATAAGGACTCCCAGGTATTTAAATTCTGTCACTTGTTCAATTTTGTTTCCGGTCAGAAACCATGAGTTCTTCTTTTTCCTTTGGAGATTTTTTTCAAACACCATGATCTTTGTTTTCTGTTTGTTTATCTCTAAGTCGTTAGTGACTGTGTAAGTGTTCAATGCAGACATCTGGCGTTGTAAGCCGATTGGGGTCTGATCCAATTGGATGAGATCATCCGCGTACAAAAGTCTTGGGATCTTCTCTTTGCCTAGTTCTGGAGGAAATGCTCGTAAACCGATTGTGGTTTCTTTGTAGTCCCCAAAATATGAGAGGAAGAGGGCTGGTGCTAATGGGCAGCCCTGTTTGACTCCTCTGTCAGTAGTTATAGCTGACGAAAGCAGGCCTCTAGTGTTCAATCGTACCTGTACCGATGTGGAAGCGTGGAGAGCCTTAATAGGATTTAGAATTTCCTGTGGGCAGTCCCATCTGGTGAGTTTCTCCCAAGGTTCCCTGCGGTTGACAAGGTCAAAGGCCTGGGAGAGGTCAATAAATGCCTAAGGAAATGGAGACAGACCATAGTAGGCCTGACGAAATTTCTGGTAGATCTGGAGAAAAACAAAAGGTGAGGAAGAGGGGTGCAGAAAGGGAGGGGAGGAACAAAACAAGCGACTATTGTACTAGGCCTGATGACATTTCAGTTAGTGCTGGGGGGGACAATTAAGGGGAGGGGTGAAGAGGCAGACGAGTTTGCTATAATACTAGGCCCAGGGACAATTCTGATAGAGTAAGTGCATAGAAGAAAGTAAGCCGAGGAGGGGGGAGATAGGATAAGGGAGAAAGGGAGAGGTGGAGAGAACAGAGAATACACAGTCAAAAAGAGTGGAGAAGCAAGAGGGGAGAGTGAATACAATTGCAGTAGTCAGAAGTAACATATACTGTTGCAAGCCAGGATACAAGATGAAGATGGGAACAGCATGATTCAGGGCTACCATGAGTACAAGATACAAAGGAAGTACAGCATGAGAGTTGAGAAAGGGTGACGCACCGTGAATCAATGAAGTCCATAAAAGTCAAATCCAGCATTGGCCACAAGACGGTGATGGTGACCCAGAATGTATCAGGACACACTGTAGGCTGGCGGGGGATGGGGGAGCAGGGTTGAAGAATCAAGCAAAACAGGCTACACCTGGGTGCGCAAAGGGGGGGCACACAGAACATCACAGGGGCACCAGTTGGGTGGGGATGACCTGTGGGGACAGAGGGAGTAAACACATGTTGGTGCATGCTTACCTGCTCTCTAAGCAGGGGTTCGGACCCTGAGTCCTTCTGGTCCAAACAGGTCCAAACAGGAGTTGCCCCTTTCTTTGTCTGCCCTTTGCTTTGGACGCCCGGGTGAGAGATGCCCTTGATCTAAGCATTAAGAGCAAGAACGAAGAGGCAGTTCTAAGAGGTTAGGTGGTGCTTAGGCCAGGTGAACTAGATCCACTTGCACCTGCTCCCCATCTGCAGAGGAAAAGAGGCTGGAGGGCTCCTTAAGTAGGGAAAAGAGCGGCAAACAGGAAGGCACCAGGTGGGCGGGGCTTGCTAAGTGGGGAAAAAGAGCGACAACCAGGAAGACACCAGGTGGGCGGGGCTTAGGCCAGGTGACCTAGATCCACTTGCACCTACTCTCCATCTGCAAAGAAAAAGAGGCTGAAGGGCTTCTTAAGTAGGGAAAACAGAGGCAACCACGAGGCGCCAGGTGGGCGGGGCTTGCTAAGTGGGGCAAAATAGCGGAAACCAGGAAGACACCAGGTGGGCGAGGCTTAGGTCAGGTGTCCTAGATCCACTTGCACCTGCTCCCTATCTGCAAAGGAAAAGAGGCTGGAGGGCTCCTTAAGTAGAGAAAAGAGCAGCAACCAGCAAGGCACCAGGTGGGCGGGGCTTAGACCAGGTGACCTAGATCCATTGGCACCTACTCTCCATCTGCAAAGAAAAAGAGGCTGAAGGGCTTCTTAAGTAGGGAAAACAGAGGCAACCACGAGGCGCCAGGTGTGCGGGGCTTGCTAAGTGGGGCAAAATAGCGGAAACCAGGAAGACACCAGGTGGGCGAGGCTTAGGTCAGGTGTCCTAGATCCACTTGCACCTGCTCCCTATCTGCAAAGGAAAAGAGGCTGGAGGGCTCCTTAAGTAGAGAAAAGAGCATCAACCAGCAAGGCACCAGGTGGGCGGGGCTTAGACCAGGTGACCTAGATCCATTGGCACCTGCTCCCCATCTGCAAAGGAAAAGAGGCTAGAGGGCTCCTTATGTAGTGAAAAGAGTGGCAACCAGGAAGGCACCAGGTGGGCGTGGCTTGCTAAATGGGGAAAAAGAGCGGCAACCAGGAAGGCACCATGTGGGCAGGGCTTAAGCCAGGTGACCTAGCTCCACTTGCACCTGCTCCCCATCATCAAAGGAAAAGAGGCTGGAGGTCTCCTTAAGTAGGGAAAGGAGCGGCAACTAAGAAGGCACCAGATGGGTGGGGCTTGCTAAGTGGGCGAAAAGATCGGAAACAAGGAAAACACCAGGTGGGCGGGACAAAGGCCAGAGACTCCAACTGGATTGTGAGACAATTTCTTCTGGACCCCTTGGGCCAGGCTTCTGAGCGCTTCTCTCTCTATCTTTATCTTCACACTATATTTCCGGTTACTCTTGTTACTTTCTAAATTACCACAAGCCCGTTCCCTTAATTTCCCAATCCCCTCAGTCTACTCTCCATTTATTCGTTTGACTCTAGGCCTTCGGTATCGTCTCGTTCTCCAACCAACCACTTTCGGCTTCCATCCGCAAAGCGCCTGTGGAAACCAGGTAGGGATTTCGACAAAGAGGGACCCTGCCCACCATCTCGATTTTCTTGCAAGATTTCTATTCATCCCCTCTCCACAAGAAACCCTGCGATCTTCCGGCTAGATGGCGGAGGATGTCCTGATAGATCAGCAAGGAATATCAATGCTTAGTACCACCAAAAATTTTATCCGCCAGTCACAAAGTCAAAATTATGAATATAACTTTATTCTGTACAGATTCAAATATCAAAGCAGATAGCTATCTGGCTCCTAAGTTCCTCGCAGTGTGTACAAGCAGACACTGTGAGGGGAGTGAGTACTGGTCATCACAAAGCATGCAATATTTATACACAGTCCTGGTCATAGCCCAGCCCTTCTCCAAACGAATAAGTTACAAATTGGGTTTGTGCCCAGTTCACATAACAAATATAACAATATTAGTATACAATTTTGACATTGTCCTATCCTTGAAGATTCAATGGTGATGTTGGTTCTCCAGCTTAGGTTGATCATAGTTTCAAGAAACAAATTCAATAGCTTATTGCTAAGGCACATAGCTTTAGTTTGTCTACCATTTAGTTCTGATGTTTGCATATGGCTGATGCTATTGATGCAGACAACACTTTGAATTGAAGTTCACTGTGGCTCCAAGGTTACTTAAAGTTACTGGCAAACTTTGTTGTATTTATCTGTTTAGATCTTTCCTCGTTTTTTGAGCTTTAGGATAATCCCTGTTCCAAGAAATGCACAAAGGATTTCTTCCAAAACTCACAGCATGAGTTACTTTACATTGTATGTCACTGTTTGAGGGAGGATGAGTTTGTAGACATAGATAACACTTTGAATGAGAGTTCATTCTGACTACAAGGTCTCTTTGCACAGAACAAATAGTCTTCTCTTGGCAGCTTTAGTGTTGACATAGGCTCAAAGGTCAGTCTGCTCTGGCAGCCTTAAACATAGTTAATCATTTCTGAACAGAGATCAAGTGTCGGAATCAAAATGGCAGATGTTTTCCAAAATGGCAGTGAAGTCAATTCTGTCTAGATCTAGTTAAGAATAGGTTTTTAATACAAATGTGAAATGGCTTAGGCCAATGTTTATAATCAGGCAGTATTTATGCAAATATGATTTAACAAACCCTCCTTTTGGCCTAAGCCAAGAGCATAATTCAAACATTCTGATCATACGATGACCATGTATCATAATCAGAACACTCTGAGTTGCTGGATTCAAAAACATCAATTGCCATTAACTCTTTAATAGTTATTTCTGCATTACTAAGGCATTGGTTGCTTTTTCAGGCTTTTGTACCTTAGGTCCTAGTGTACCTACTGCTTGTGCACAACATCCTCCTATCATGGAACATATGACAGGGAGGCATTGTACACAAAAACAACAGAACAGGAGAATACCAAGAATCACCATTAAGCCTGCAAAGATCTTCCAGCCCCATGATCGTAACAAGTCCCAGAACCAAGTACTAAGATGCCAGTTTCCCTCTGGGATATGTACTTCAGTACTCAAGGTATGTAGATTTTGAATTGCCTTGAATATGGTAGGGAAGGAGTCAGGTACAAAAACACAGCATGCAGATCCTACCATTTTGCATACCCCACCACGCTCAGCTAGAATGACTTCTAACACCATTCTGTTTTGAAGGGCTACTAACCTAATTGCCTTTTGCTTGAGCATCATGTTGTACAAAATATCGATGATCCTATTGAGGGTTTTCTCCAGTACCCTTGCTAATCTTCTAATATCCTCGGAATTCATTATTTGTCCCCAAAATGGCACAAAGGATTTTGTTACATCACCCAAGACTTGTGAAGGAGTATCTCCATTCTCATCCTGCCTTGGACAAGCTCTAGAGACTTCAGAGGTGCTAGCCACATATACCCCTGGTAACAATATATCCAAATAACAAGTACCCTGCCAATCTCTAGGTAACCAAGGATAAGCTTCATCACCACAGACAAAGTAAACGGGATCACCTACATACAAGGGTATGTCCTCACTAGTTAGGTTTACAATGTTGGTACAACCCTTGAATGTACCCATTGGCTAAGAATCATCCCTTTGTATGCAGAAGGAAACAGAGTAGGGACTGTGATTAATAGTATAGGAAGGAGGCATGGCATCCCAGTTGTCTATGGGAGCGATCTTGAAAGAAATCAGTGATTGGAAAGGTCTAGAGAGTCTATCAGAAGGCCTAATAGAAGCAACATTGAGTTTGCTCCTATTTGCAAAGAGGGAACATCCCAAAGGTGTTGGGAGTAGTTTCTCGAACTCATTCAGATTAGTCCCATCAAAGTTCCCAGAAATACTGTCATTCCAATGACCAAAGAATAGTGCCCTTAGTGAGGCGTAGCAAGCAGTAGTTAAAGGAAGAGGATGAATATAGCAGCCCAACCCCTTTTCCGTGTGTTGTGGCAAATGTGAACACACCCAGCAATTTGTTTTGTTTAGAACCGCATGGGTCGCATTCATAATCAATAAAAGAATATTATTATGATAACCCTGTCTATGTTGGGAGTCTCTAGGAGGAAGAGTGTGCAGATGCACGAAAGGTGGAGACACAGTGGAGATAATTGCAGTAGGTAACAAAGTCTTCAATGTACCATAACCCAAGTGCAATTATAATTACAAAAAGGACTAGTACCATGATCAAAAAACAATGGGTCCTCTGAGAACATAATCTCTGATTAACAGATTCTCTGTCAGCCACAAGACCGGTAGCTTGTTCCGCACAAGTAGATTTAGGAAAGGACATTGTTTCTCAGAGTCCGTTTAGAAGCCTCTCCATCAGGCTCTTTTAGTTCATCCATCGGTGGCCCCTGACCACGTCGCCTATCTTGCTTGAAGGTAGCTTCCTTGTGGGCACAGCTGATGCTATGCTGTAAGTCTGGTGCCTCGGACGCAGATCGTACCTCAAGACTCCAGGTACGGCGTGATATGCGAACAGAGTGTGGTGAAGCAGAAGCAAGATTGCTCAACGATGTAGAAAGATCTGAAGAAGAACTTGAAGGCAAAGCGGCAGTCTCCTCAGGCCCCAAGGGCTCAGGAAGGGTTTCCGGGACACCGTTGTCGGTTAGAACAGATTTGTGATGAGGAACAGAGCAAACAATCTTGTTCTCTTCTCCTTCGTCATGAGGTAGAGGCAGAGGAAAAGGTATCTTCTTATTGTGCATTGCGTGAATCCAGTGTCTCTTTCCGTCTACTTGTACAGCGGTCTGTGTGGCCAATAGGACTTGGAACAGTCCTTTCCATTGTAGTGCGAGACAGGATGCTCTTTCAAAGGCCTTCATGAGCACCCATTTGGCGGGTCAAAGTCGGTGACCTGGCCCCTCGTATTTTACTGGGAGGGCTTCTTGCACCTGTTGGTAAATCAAATACAAATTTTGAGTTAACTGATCACAGTACTCAGAAAGGAACAAATGCTCCACATCCTTTATCCACTTAGGCTTGGGTATGTTACAAATATTGGCTGGTCTCCCCATGATTATCTCATAGGGAGAGAGCCCAGTTTTTGTTTGCGGGTTCGTCCTCATGGACAATAGAGGGTATCATGTAATAAAATTGTGGAAAAAATGTCACCGGTAAAAGAAATCACAGCAAAAATGCAGTGGTTTGACCTGGTAAAGGTGTATACCGTTATACCATTTAAGGGGAGTGGAGATTGCACAGGTCTCCCCCGCTCCCTTTAAATGGTATAATGGGTCCGGGGGTCACAGGGGTGTCCCCCGCATCCTTTACATGATTGTTGCGGTAAAACCATGGCATTTTTGCTGTGATATTTTGTATTCACGGCCATTTTTGCCACGATTTTAAGATATGGAACCCGATAGAGCTATGGGTAAGGCAACTGGCTATTTCAAATTGCTAATGGCGCAAATCTTCACCATCTTCTTCTTTAATATACCATTATGGCGTTCTACAAGTCCAGCACTCTGAGCGTGTCTGGCTGAATGGAACCGTTTATGGATCTGTAATCCCGCGCATACTTGCAGGATGACAGCAATGATAAAATGTGGACCATTGTCTGACCAAATGACCCTCAGAAAACCAAACCTAAGAAAATATTCCTTCAGCGTGGTTTTCGCCGTCGTTATTGTTGCAGCATCTTTTAAAGGGAAAGCATTGACCCATTTGCCAAAGGCACAAATGACTACCAGAACATATTTGTAATTCTAGCAACACTCCATTTTGATGAAGTCGAAATGTATGACTTCAAAAGGCACAGAGGGGGGACCAAAACTACCCCTAGGTGTCGATGTACCCTTTCCCACATTATGCGGTAAGCATACCATGCAATTTTGGACCAAACGCTCAGCAGTTTTTGAGATATTTAGATTTACCTAGACAGGTTATAACAGTTTACAAATTTTTCTAGCACATATATGAGTTGGGCCATGAGCCATCATAACCATAGCAGTGACATAAGCATCGGGTATGATCCATCTTTGGTGTGTATTATCTATCCAACAACCTTAATTGTCTAAACTTTCTAAACACTCAGCCCATTTCTTAAGCTCTTCTGGAGTGGCATCAGCGTGAATGTCTTTTATACAATCAATTATTTTGTCTATTATACAAGTGTTAGTGACTTCTCTCATTATATACATTTTAGAATAAAAATCAGTGGCAGTCTATTTGGCTATCTTGTCAGCAAAAGCGTTTCTTCTCCCCACATCATCTGTTACTTTCTGGTGTGCTGTGCACTTCATTTCTGCTAGTTGAGTAGGAAGCGCAAGTGCTGAGAAATAACTGCATTGTCTATTCTTCCCTCCATGCTCCTGCATCAACACAGCCAAAGCGCATCCATCACATTCATGCACATACAACACAAAGGCCTTTTCATAATTTGGTGTGCCCAAAACCGGTGCTGAACACAACGCAGCCTTGAGCAGATCAAAAGCTTTCTGGCAATCCAAGTTCCACGGTAAAGGCAAAGAAATGCCCTTCGTCAATGCCAACATTGGTTTTATAATTAATGAGAAATTAGGGACCCACTGTCTACAGTACAAAGCCATGCCTATGAAAGCTCTGACTTCCTTCTGTGTATTTGGGACAGACATGCTAGAGATGCTTTGTATCCGTTCAGGTGTCAGTCTTCTTCCCTCCTTCAACAGGAGGTAGCCTAAATAGGTGACCTCCTGTTGAAAATTTTGAAGCTTTTTTAGTGAAGTCTTGTGCCCATGTTCTGCTAGATGAGTAAGCAACAACACGGTGCCCTCCTTGCAAGAGACATCAGAATCCGCAGCTAAAAGTAAATAATCCACATACTGTAACAACGTGCAAGTAGAAGGTAACTCAAGTGTATCAAGCTGTTCCTTCAATGCTCTACTATAGATGCTTGGACTCTCGGTGTACCCTTGTGGCACATGAGTTAATGTAAACGAGTGTCCTCCTAAGGTGAACCTAACAAATATCTACTGTCAACATGTACAGGAATACTGAAAAAAGCAATCTTTAAATCCACAACACTAAAATAAGTAGCTGAAGATGGAATCGTTGTCAATATCGTAGTCACATCAGGTACAATCAGAAACTGTGGGGCAACAACCTTGTTGATGGCACGCAAGTCAATAACAAAACGAAAAGGAATCACTTTATCCCCTTTCTTATACACAGGCAAAATCGGACTATTACACACACTCCCTGCAATTTCCTCAATCACACCAATGTGTACAAGATCAGAGACAGTACTCTTCAAAGCCTGCTCACCTTCAACCGAAATCTTATATTGTGCAAGTTTAACCACCTGGTTTCAACACAATTTTAACTGGTTCAATTTGCAAAATGCCAACGTCATTGTCATTAACTGCCCATAGACATGTTGGAACCTTATCTAATTCAAATGGTAAAGGTCTAGACAAAAACTGTGAGACAGAGGTTTGTTGAGGCGAAATCGTTAAATGCACTCCATCCAGAGAACAGTAAATTACGGCATTCAATCTTTTCAACAAATTTAACCCCAACAAATGTTCACCACAATCTGTTGTTAAAAGAAATGTACACGAATCAGTAAGTGCCCCAGTGCAATAGGTACCAGCTGAGAGACCGTACTAACCACTGGTGCACCAGAAAACCCTACAGAAATGTTGTTTAGCCCTTACAGAGGAATATCCGGAACCCGTGAATGATCTATGGAACACTTCTGTGCTTCTGTATTTCTCGAAAATAGATGCTTCCTATTCCCCACCTGCATCTCTACGTAGGGCCCTCTCTGATAGACGGGAATAGGTATTGGTATTGGACTCTGCTTCGGGCTGTCCTAACGGAACAGTATGTCATCAAATGCGAGCTCCTTAGAGAAATAAACAGTCGAACGATTATCAAAAATGTTCCCATTATTGACACCATGTTGCTGAATATCATGTGAAGATGACTGTTGGTTCTGAGTTAACTGACTTTAGCCACGACCCCCTATCCCGGAACGGCTCCTGGATCATCTACCCATGGCACCATATGTGCTATTTGACCTCTGCTGAAGGATCGGGCATTGTGCCCGCCAATGACCTTTCTGTCTACAGTATGCACATTGGTTAATGTGTACAGGACACAGTTGCGCATTACTCTGTGGTGTAAATTGACCTCTAAACTAGGTATTCCCACCTCTGGCCCCTCTAACAATATGTTGCAGTAGTACTATAGTTTTCAAGTCTCCCTTCTTCTTTTCTATCCTTTCTTTTTCAGTACTGACTCTATTGTCATAATACTGACCCATATGCAATACTTCCGACTGCGATTTAGCTTGCCAGGCGCTTTCAGAAGTCATAATTTGTGATTGGATATCAGGCAAGAATCCACACACAAACTTGTCTACAAACAGCCTTTTGTCTGACTCAGTACTTAAGTCCTGACCGCTAAAATCTGAAATCACTTGTTCAAATCAATTAAAAAATACGGTAGTGCCCTCAGATTTCCCCTGGATGCATGCTGTAAGCTTGTCCCAAACTATTCTTTTCTCTGGAACCAAAGTTTTCAATTTAGTTACTATTCTATCTGGCAGTGTCAATATCACCTGTGGCGGTTTCTCACCAGCCTTCCTTTCTCCATCTATCCGTACCACGTTAACCCATGTATCACCCATCCCTGCCTGGTCTTCTACAGTTCTAATGTGTTTCCATAAATCAGCAGGTAGGATCACAGGGAACATAACATCTATAACACCCAGTGTGAAAACTGATGAATGCAAGACAGATTCAATTTCTTTATAACATCCTTTTGGATTCTTCCTAATATCTGGAATTGTTTGTCTAATGGTATTCACTTCCTGTCTAGAAAATGGTACATGCACAAACTGTGAGACATAGTATGCTTCAATAGTAGTGGATGGTGTGCCTGTCACGGCCTCAGCTGGAATTTCTTCTTTGGGAACAAATGTCTGAGGACCCTCCCTCATCGGCAAATGTAAAGGAGGAAATTCTGAACGTTTATTAAATCTAGCGATAAAGTAGTCAAAGCAGTATCGGGCGAAAATGCTCTCTTATAAGTGACCATCAAATATGCGGGACAACAAACCTTTCTCTTCATAAACTCATCTTGTAGATACTCTACCATCACCTGTAATACTTTTGTTTGCATAGCCGAAGCATACTGACTAAACGTGTCATGCACTTCAATGGGAGAAATTGAAACGTACGAAATCCATCTAAGAGCGTCTCTTATGCAAATGTGCATTTCTTCACTCACTGGTTTCAATGAAGGAAGAAACTGCTTCTGCACATATGAGGCTTCCAATCTATTACTATCCAATTCATATTTATGTAACCGATCTAGCTCCCTTTTAAACTCAAATACCTTCTCAACATGCTCATGTACATTCTCTGCAGTGTCTCTTGAGTAGGCAAAGACATTCAAATCCCGCAACCCCTGTGGCACATTCATGTCCGTCAAATCACTCCAAATCAGCTCAATGCATTCCCATGCCCTCTATCAAAATAGCCTGTTTGGGAATTCTTTCTTGAACAGAAATCGCAACTAAAACAGCTGATTCTTCACCTTCTTCTATATATATCTTAGCCCATGCATACAATACTTTTTTTCTAGCTTTTGATACGGCGCTACGAGTCACTATTCTTGAATCAGCACCCGCTCCTTCTATCACTGCAAGTGGAGCAGAACCACTTGGAAAAGGAAATTCAGGCAAATCCTGTTCAATAGGTAGTGGAGACACTACCGCTGGCGGTGGAGACGGAATTAAGAGAACGGTAGAAGGGGGGACAACAAAAGAAAGAGGCGCAACAACTGGAGGAGGAGCAACAACGGGAGGAACAGGAATAATATGAAAAACAACGGGAGGAGGTGCAACAGCAGAAAGAGGTAAAACAACAGGGAGAGTCACATAAGGAGGTGGTGCAGTAGCAACAGTCCTACACTCATTTAAAAGCTTATCGATTAGTTTGTCTGAGGCATGAAAGTCCTCAGACGGATATATTTTCTGTACCCCAAGTTGAAAAGCCGGATCCATACTTCTAATAGATTCCAACTGTTTCTGTTGGTCATACAATAATGCCTTTTCTGAGTTAGACATATGCCTACGTGCATGTTTCTCTTTACTCTTAAGTTGCTTCATAGCTTCCTTTCTCCATTTCCTAAGTACATCAAATGCTGCAGGCCTGGCCTTTTTCTTTAACAATATAGACTCTAAATACTCTATACAGACAATTTCAAAACTACCATGAACTGGCCACTGAAATTCGGAAGCCTGTCTTGTTTGTCTGTGCCAAATATTGTTGAATACTATACTACCAATGCCGTACTTACAGTACATAGTACATGCCAGTGACCTCTCTGGTGGCGCCGGTCAGCCATATTCCAAAGATTATCTGTCTCTGGGGAATAAACCCCTGAAACAGGCAGACAGTATCCCAGGCATATCAGATTACTGGTGTTACCTGACGTCATTGTACAGCATATCTCTCAAAGCATTTAGTAAAAAACAACACTTTTATAATGAAAATTCTTCGTAGGTGACGTCATACTACATGGCAAATAAGCCAAAACCTATGAGTTATTGTGGTTGGCTCGAGGGGAACATCCAAGTATACTTTCTATAAGGGATAGGATTGTGATTGGGTCTCTACAGTCAGGTGGACAACTCATGCCCACCCCTAGTGCAAGCCATCTTCATCAGTTATTAGCTACACAGCACACCATTGGCTATCAAACTATAAGGTCCTTCGTTATATGACCTTCTACAATTGGTTCTGCATCTTTTCTAGCATTTAATTGTCTTTGGACCTTAACAAGGAATGATTTAGCATCTCACGCTCACTGTTCTTCAAGGATAGATAGCCAGTCTTTGGCAGATCCCAGTCTTGACACTAGGCCAGCCACTCTTCCGGGCCTTTCCACAGTCTCATCTACTTGTTTGCTGTGACACAGGTTGAGTGTTTTCCTTCATGGCTTGAACTTACTAAAATTGTGATATCCATGTCCAGCTTCTATATATAATGGTGGAACCACCCGCAGTCTATTTATTACATTATTACATATAGCCAGATTCTAAGATCACTTAGTCTACTTGCATTGCTGCAACTGTACAGTTATAAATCGGCTTGCATTTTCTTCAGTGCTCTTCACACGTGCAAATTTTAATTTCGCATATGAAAGTGTACTTGACTCTTTACTTCCTCATCAGTTTCTATAAGGTCCATACACTCTCTTCGTCAGCCAGTCCTCTTAGTGCATCACTCTTGCTTCTTGTGACATCACCAACTTCTCCTTCTCTTTTTTTCATATTCCTTCGGGGATCTCCTCAAAGAGATTGTCATCCCTTCGGGGATACATCTGATATGGTTTCCTTAGTGGATACCTTTTCTCGAAGATTCCCTGTGGAATAGTCACAACTGCTGGTGTCAAACATGACACAATTTCAGGCTTGCAGCGTATAGGCAGGAGGGGGTGGAACTTCCTGCAGAGGCCTTTAGCTGCTCCTCTACAAGTACGTAGGTTGCAAAGCAGGCAAGAGGAAGACGAGATGAGACAGATGAGGAGAAGGTAAGAAGAGATGAACAGAAGTAGAGGACAAAGGAATGATGAAATAGATTTTCTTTTTAATAGAAGCATGGTGCCGATCGAAGCAAGAGAATGATTTAAGGAAGAGAGAGGGCCACAACAGCCCCACAGGGAGTTGCAAGCAATACTGAGAATATAAACATGGGCTGACAAACATGAAGCAGAAAACATAGGGAAAAGGATTTGGAGATTTGTATAGGCAATTAAGGGATAAAGACGGGTATAAATCCCAAGAGAATGTCGAAGGATCTCTATCAAGGTAAACAGGAGGTAGGTCAGATAACGGAATAACAGACAAACATAGAATACAGTCTTTAAGTATGATAAATCTCGATGATGCAGAAAGGGATGAAAGTCATACAAGCTGGGGCACAAGGATGTCAGAGGAAGAAAGGGACAAAAATGAGAAAGAGCATGGAGAGGGCATGTGGATTTTCGACAGACTCAAGTATAGAAAAAGGGGTAAAATGGTCAGACTTACAGGACCCTAAAGATAAAACACCAGAACCGACACCATACACTGAGCGACCACAAGCACGGTCGTGCAGTGCAGGGGATATATCCCCGCCTTATGTAAGCAGATTAAGGTCACTGCCAGGAGGGAGATGAACGGGCGAAACAAGCCTCATCCGGAAAACAAGAAGTGTAGGTGGGTATGATTATGGATCAGGATTTACACAATTCCCATTATTAGAGAAAGGGGGAGGATGACCACAGTATATACCATGGACAAAAATGGGCAAGGATAATTTTAAATGTAAATTACCTAGTTTGACTTCAGTTGCAGGAAAATGGATTTATGAGCTAGAGAGAATGACATCAGCAATAGGTGACATAAAATACCTGCTAGCAGTTATTCTAGGGTAGAGGGCTGATGACATTTGGAAAGGAGCAGCGTATGCAGGTCTGACTGCACAAAACACAAAACATGATGGAGCGCATTTTTCAATTGCAAGTGTATGACGGGTGCTCAGAGTACAATATCATGATAGATCAGACGTGGGTGCGATTATGACTAGGAAAATGGCTGAGGATGAAGATCATGTCTCCTTTATTCAAGATATTCAAGAGCGATGGCGTCTTGAGAAGAAAGAGCCGTGGGATAAATTGGTGGTATTACTTTACCACATTTTATGTCTGGGACTGCCCGAGCCAATGCAATGGCAGATGAAGAAACAGGTAGGGATGGAAGCGTAGCCATGGGCAGAAATACAATTGACAATTGACTTTCATACACCGTACATCATTGCCGATTGTTATAGGAGAAGAATAAGAAGAAAGATGAGAGAAGAAAGCAGGAGGAAGCAAAGTTAGTTCAGAAGTAATTGTCAAAACTAGCCATAGAGGGAGCGGTATTGACAATTGGTGAAGGTGTAATGACACAAGAAATGCGACCAGCGCAGCAAAACAATGTAGTGTACACTATGGATCAGAGTGGATATAATATTTGGCCAAGAGGGAGAGGGAATGGATCCACAATAGAATCCAGAATCACAGGAGTATCTTGCCCAAGATCACACGCAGAATCAGACACATACACCGCTACTACAGCAAACATAGCAAGCTCCATAACAAATGCAATTGCCACTAGGGCAACCACAGCAAGTGCCTATGCAAACACAGAAAATACAAACCCAGCAAGCGCAAACTCAGCAGGCCATGATACCACAATGGAATACGGAAGCAGGAGTCCCACAAACACCCATACTTAAATTAGGGACTGTGACTGTGGTAGGAGGGCATCCTTTCACAGGTACAGGGATGAATTTATATCTACAATAGGACATCCCACAAAGCAACCAGATGTGTTCAGTACTATCAGTGACACCGGAACCCCAAGAGGAACCAAGGTTCAAGGTAACGATAGGAGGCAAGACATGTTTGATTCTTGTAGACACTGGAGCAAATCGTTCCTGTGTCCATGGGGGAACATGCCCACTGTCAGGAATTGCCATGAATGTGTAGGGATTCTCTGGGGTTATGAGTTTAGCTCCTTTTACAGACAAATTACCAATCTCTACAGGAGAATACGACATGTCCATGCCATTATTATATTCTTGGCAGACACCAGTTAACATATTAGGGTGTGACTTGATGGCAAAACCTAATATGATGATATCTTTTACTGACAAAGGAATAGTGTGCTCCACTCCAGGGATACATTACATGAATGTGAAAGAATTCATATTAGCCTTTACAGGCCAGAAGGCATTACGAGGAGTCCCTTTAGATCCAGAAGTATTTTTGTATGGAGTGACTGTTTTATTATCATGGTTACCCAAGTTGGTAGGTAAAATATTGAAAATACCTGAAGAGTTTTTGCTTATACCAGAAATACCTAAGGATGATGAACAGGGACAGGTTATCCCCTTATAGTTAGAAGCAGTAGTGGTCAGAGAACAAAGGGTGGTTGTTCACAGCACAGACGATGAGGGAAGAGGATGGAGAGCAGTGATAGCCCTCAGTGAATGATATAGGTTGACAGACCAGGAGCTTTTTAGGGATGATTATTCAGATGATGAATTAGTATTTTTCATAAGTCTCACTTATTAGATTCAAGTGGAGAATAGAGACATACTGCAGAGAATGGCAATGGTAAGAAATAAACCGTTATATTTCCAGGAGGATTTAGAGAAAGTGACAAATATTTAATGAACTAACAGTCCATATGACGCAAGCCTATTGAAAGGAGTAGGAACAGTTAAAATCAAGCTTAAACCAGGAGCAATATAGCCACAAGCAAAGCGATATCCCATGTTCGGAGAAGCAGATGAAGGTATATTTGAGGCTATTTCCACTTTAATGAAGCAGGGAATATTGGTGCCATCTGAGTCCCCATGTAACACGGCTGTGTACCCAGTGAAGAAATCAACAGGGGGGGTTGTGGAGATTTATTCAGGATATTCGCCTCCTAAACAATATTGTTGAAGCAGAGTTTCCTTTAGTTTCAAATCCTGCTGCAATATTATGTAACATCACATCTAAGGAAAAGTATTTTACAGTTATAGATTTAAAAAACATGTTTTTCTCAATTCCCCACCATGAGGACTGACAAGATTTGACCTCATTTTAATATAGAAATGTCCTACTGAAACATACTTTTGCCTCAACGGTATTGTGAGTCCCCTTCAATCTCTAAAAGGGTCCTTCAGATGGATCTGGGTAATGTCCAGCTTAAGAGGGCAAATATTCAGTATGTGGATGGCATATTATTGTGCAGTGAGACAGAAGAAAGATGCAGAGAAGACTCAGTTAGATTCTTGACGATACTAGCAGAAAAAGGATTACAAGATAGACAAGGAAAAGCTACAATATTGTCAGGAAGAGGTCCTGTATATAGGACAGTTAATCTCTCAAGAAAGGAGAAAAGTGCTACCTGAAAGAATAGCAGCAATTATGAAAACTTCAGAACCTAAAACAGTGAGGGAAATGCAACCCTTTTTAGGCCTATGTAACTATTGTAGGGCCTGTATTTTCGATAATAGCACATATATTTGACCACTTTTAAAAGGACTTAAGAGAGCACAGGTAGACAAAAGTAAGATAATATGGACTGTTGAAATGACTGAAGGATTTGAAGAATTAAAAAAGGCAATCAGTACAGCCCCTGTGCTAGGAATTACAGACTATCATGAAGAATTTTACCTATTTTCCCATTCAAATGGAGAAGCCATGAGAGCAGTCCTCACACAGAAAACAACATTAGGACATGGACATAAAGCATTGGCTTACTATTGTGGGATTGTAGATCCAATCATGAAAGGGCATTACCCTACAAACAAGCTTTAGCTGCTGCTTCATTTGCTATTGAAAAGGCTTCAAGTATTACAAAGGGGTGTTCAGTAACATTATTTGTTGAGCACGCATTATTTGCTATTTTAGAGAAACTCAAAAATGCATTCACTACACAAAGAGCATCAGGATATGAGGTAATTATTTCAAACCCTGTGATCAAAATTGTTAGATTTAGAATAGTGAAACCAGCAACATTCATAGCAGAACCAGTAGGGGAGGATGATTATGTACATGACTGCACAACCTACACTGAGTTTTATGATGACATTCCCCATGTTAGAGAAAATGCTCTCGGATGGGTGGGCGAATTCTCTTTATGGACGTTCTTTAAAAATGAACCAAACGATGGGCAAAAGACACACTGGTTCAGCAGTAGTAAAGCTGAACCGTGAGGGTGAATTTGAAGTAGTAACAAGCGTGAGATTACCTTCGCATTCCGCAGCACAGGCTGCATAATTAGTGGTACTTATCGCCGCACTCCAAAGAAACACTGATGAGGTAGTGATGGTGTACTCTGACTTTGCCTATGTGATGTCAACTGTACATGAAGGTTTGTCACGCTGGAAAAAGAGGGGCTTCCTTTGCGCCTATGGCACACCAGTGGAACAAGCATCCCTATTAGATAAGCTTATTGAGGCACTAAGACTCCCAATTTGCAGCCCATACTAAAAGAACAGACACAATTTCTCACGGAAATAAAGCCACAGATTTGGAAGCCAAAAAGGCAGCATATTTCCCAAACATTTCCGATTTTTAAGTAAAAAGTGTCAAACAGATGTCAGGACGGTGTGTAATTGTAAAGGAGGGTTTTAACATGCTGTCTATTGTTCAGTTAATTGAGTTACAAGGTCGAGTCCCACAAGAGGCGCAAGATTTATGGAGAAAACATGGGGTGTTCTTTATCCCCCACTGAGGCAATCTTAAGGAAGGATAGCACTGGAAATCCAGTTATGCCTCTAGCCTTATTGAAGGTAGCTCTGAAGAAGCTTCACTACCCCACACATATGACTCAAGAGAGTCTTACTGCTACAATTGCAGAAGATTGGTTTTCACCAAATGTATTAGAACATGTGACACATTTTATTGTAATTGCATCATGTGACAAAAATCTACAGCAGGGCACACTTTGCAAACAGTGAGAGAAGCAATCCCTAAACCCAATGGCCCATTTCAGCACCTACATATAGATTATGTGGATATGTTGCAGACATGCAATGGATATAGGTACATGCTGGTCGTGGTATGTCCCTATTCTAGATGGATTGAGGCAGATCCATATACGCACTCCGATGCCACATGCACTGCCAAGTTCCTTGTGCATGGGGTGTTTCCAAGATGGGGTGTGTGCCAGGTTCTGCGGTCTGAAAATGGACCACATTTTGTAAATTAACTATTTGAGCAGGTCACTCTTTTATTAGGTATAAAGCATATGTTCTCTTCTGCCTATCATCCACAGGTGAATGGGATTTTTGAACGCTTAAAGGGACTCCTTAAAGAGAGGATAGCTAAGATCAAAAATACTTTAAAGAAGGGGTGGTTTAATTGCCTAACCCTTGAATTATAGGCCCTGCAAAATCAGCCTGACTCAGATCACCACCTAACTCCTCATGAGTTGGTGACTGGACGCCAAATGAGAACACCTCTTGCTCCTCCTAGTGTATTAGAAACTGATACCCCCAATGTAGCAAATACATTAGGTGATGAGATGCATGATATAATATGATATGGCATGATTATCTGGTAACTATGACCGTACGTGTTTCTTTTATTTCTCAACAGATCAAGAACCGGAGGGAGGGGTCAAAGAGGATTGAAAAAGACAGCCAACCAATTGATCCCGACTGTCGATTGAAGCAACCTAGTTTATATCCAGGGGACCTGGTGCTGGCACGAAAGGTTTTCACACCTGGAATAAACCCTGCTTCAAGGGACCATATGAAGTAGAAGAAGTTATGTCCACAGCTGTCAAGCTACAAGGAAGACGAGCCTGGCTGCACCTGCACGACAACAAACCGTACAAAGGAGATACCTTGACCCCTCCTTCATCTGCTGACAGTAAAGCAAGGGAAGATGTTCTGCACATGCAGACACGATCAGTTACCAAGAGCACAGATAAGGAATCTATGGAGTACAAAAACACTTTGAAATAAAAATTGACATCACTTAAATTTAATAAGGAATGAATGGACTTGCAGCTATTCCGGAACTTTTTTTTATATAGGAACAAGAGATATTGGGCCTGATCAGGAGTTTGGCGGTATCTCGGAAGTAATACCACTGTGATACCACCAGGGCAATAGCATTACTGCTACTCAGTCGAAGTTATTTGCGCCAGATCATGAGTAGCAGGATAGTG
Organism: Ambystoma mexicanum; assembly: GCF_040938575.1. Lineage (NCBI taxonomy): Eukaryota > Metazoa > Chordata > Amphibia > Caudata > Ambystomatidae > Ambystoma > Ambystoma mexicanum. The sequence goes on along the minus strand of NC_090926.1, from coordinate 1,036,231,849 downwards.
GTTACTGCGCATTCCCCATTGGGTCCATTGGACCCAGTGGGGATGGGGGAGCTATTAGCAATGGCACAAATTATGCCCGCGCTAATAGCGCAGAAAATGCCCATTCCGCCGGCACATTTACCTCCATGTTTGCGCTGGAGGTAAATGTGGCCATGCTTGGGCGGACCCTTAATTGCGGCAGTAATAGCGTTACCGCTGCATTTAAGGGCTACAGCCCAACCCATGATCAGGCCCAATGTGTTGACGTACCGGATCCAAAGAAAACAACCACACTGCATCTTCTATGCTGTCCATCATAAGAACATTGCACACATTATTTTATGCTGTTTTTACCTATATATTCAGTTCTTTGTCATTGTTGGTTCGATTTTTTTAGGTCGTCTATCTGAAAGCCCAATTCTTTCAGCCAATTTTAGGTGGCCTGCAAAAATCAAAATAATGACATAGAAACCTAATATATAGGTAAAACAGCATTTCACCTCCAGATCCCTCTCCCTCAGCCCCCGCGGCCTCTCTCCCCTCCCAAGACCCACACACCAAAATGCACACAAACACACGCACAAACATGTACACAGAACATGCACACAAACACACACACACACATAACCGTACCTGTTCTCCCTCGTGGCTGTTTCCGGATCCTGGCATGCTTGTCAGCCCCTGCGCATACTCACGTCCATCGCAGGGGCTGACAGTTCGATTTAGAAGGACCACTCTGTGTGGTCACAGAGCGGTCTTTCTAAATCTTTTTTTATTTGTTTTTTTTTTAAGGTTCTGTTGACCTAATACCATATATTACAGTCTTACCCAGCTCTGATAATACAACACGTGGACATTGTAACATTTCTTTGCAATTCTAAAAAAAATCATATTATTTTCAGAATCATTATCGCAATTATCCTGCAGTATTTTTTATATAAAAGTGTGATTTACAAAAAAATAAACAATTTTACATATTGAATTAAAACAAGATGGGAAGTTTCCGAAATATAAGAGATGCACTACCATCAAGAAAATAAATGAGTTTTTCTGGAATAGTAATTGTGATTTGGCTTTTCTTCCTCATTATTATGACATTTAGCCACACAATGATTAAGAATTCAGACACAGTGGGTGACAATGAAACATTATTTGTGATCTCTAACAAAAGTACCAGTAGCATTTTTCCTGATTTTACTAAACTTAAAAGGGATGCTGGTGAAGATAATGAAAATATAAATACATATCATAATAATTTGGCTCATTTAAAGAATAACATGCAGTATCGGCACTTGAAGGACGTGGGAGAAAAATCAGGAGTTCCAGGATCCTGGGAGATACCTCAGCTATTGGTGTATGGACGAGTTGCCCCCAGTACAGGATGGAAAGAAGGAATGTAATCTTGCATTGCACACTTATGGAATAAGGGACCAGTACTCATAGTGCGAATAGTAAATGACATGTGCTTAAAGTCATGGGTCAAGTATTCTAAGCTACTAACATGGGTGGGCAATGAAGCAGGACCTGTGTCCATAATACCAATCAATAATGCGACAACCTGCTCCAGGAATAAAGGCCTGGTTCTTGTTGGAGTAAATAAAGGATGTAAGAAGATAATCGAAGTACCAGCAATGAATGGATGAACTGCCATGCTGATGTATCAATATTGGTCTTGTGGATCCAGAGCATATGTACAGCTGTCCGTGATTTGGGGAGGAATATGTTATATTGTGATCATACATAGCCGGTAAGATGCTCAGCGGGTTGAGCGCTCGCTGCTGTGATCTGAGCATGATCTGCAGGTCGCAGATTCGAATCCCGGCATGGCCAACTCAGCCTTTCATCCTTCCGAGGTCGATAAATGAGTACCAATTTCGGTTAGGTGATACTGTATGTAAATATGTTCTCTGTAAGGCGCTTTGGATTAAGGCGCTATATAAATAACACATCATTATCATTACTTATTCCTGCATAAGTGATCCCTCAAAGTGGCCTTCATGTTGATGAGTACCCAAAAATAAATTAACACCAGAGAATGAAGAGGTCACTTAAACTCTATTGGCTGAAGAGGGAGAACTATTTCTCATCAAAGTCCAATAGAAGCCTATAACGTTATTCCAGATGAGCATAAATTATTCAGCAAGACAGCAATGTTAAAGACATCTATATTCATGCCTGGACTCCAGACTGCAGTGAATGCCAAGTAGTTACAGATCACCAGATGGGAGCTGTTACAAATGATCAATGCGGCAATAAAAGGATTTGATGCAGTCAAAGAGGAACTGAGGGCCAGCAGGCCTATGATCCTTCAGAACAGGTATGTTCTGGACTTAATTACAGCAATGGAAGGAGGTGTGTGTGTGACTAGATCTGGTCTTCTTGCTGTATATTCGTACCATCTCATGATGGAGAAAATGGAACACTGACAGAAGCAATAGCTATGCTGGCAACCCTGCACACGAAGATGTGGGATGAAGTTAATGAGGCAGAAGGAGATGACTGGTTTTCGTTTCTGTTTTCATGGATTCCAACTTGGCTGGCAAATCTCTCAAGCTACTTGGAGCAATACTAGTGTTGGTATTGCTAGGATTCTGTCTTACAAGGATTGTTGTAGGACAATGCAAGAAGACAGCTAAGAAAGCTGTTGGGATGAAGATAATGATTAATGTGAATGGGGACCTTATTTCACAGACTCAAGACACCACCCGTGAAAACATAAAGAAGAGTTTGCTGGCACACCCAGGGCTGAAGTTTTACTACCCAAAGGATTATAAGAACTGCATTGGAAGTTGGGTATTCTGTCAACCATCTGGAGAATGCTGTCACATGACCTGGAGTGTGGATAAGCATATAAAGAATGCCGGTGACCAATGTTCCCTCTAATTATTTTTCCCTGAGTGCGGAAATGCTTAGCTTTCGTGCGCAACTTATTTTCCATGTGAACAACTAAATTAAGAAGTAAGCTATTTTGTGAGGATGCATAGTTGGTGAGCTACCATCTCCAAAGAATTTGGAACAAAATTTCTCTTTCCCAACCACTGCAATTCTTTATGAATCAGTGTAAAAGGTGCATCTTGAAACACTTTTTCCAAACATATAGGCTTAAAAAAACACAAATCATTTATGTGGTTATAAGGAGAGGTCATCAACCAGTCCAAAACTTCAAATTATGCCATAGTTCCTTACCAAAATTACTCATGTGCAGAGAAAAAAATGTGTATGCACAAAAAAGATGTGTATGGTCGGGATAAACAATAGGTTTAGTTGTGGCAATCCATTTGTCGACACTGCTTAGAGACAATGCAGAAAGTGTGTAAAACCATTTGAAAAAAATACTCATGTTTGTTACAAAAAAGCAAATATCACTTATCACTGATGTGGCTGTCAAAAAATTCAGATGGGATAACATTTCTGCAAATGAAATAAAGGCAACTAAAAGGAATGTGTCAGAAAACATGCAAATAGGATTTAATGTGCCACTTTAATGAAGTAATTCAAGTGCCAGGAGAACATGCCCCAAAATGTGTGTAAGGATGATAATTCAATAACTGCACCACAGACTATGATGATCAGAATTCCTGGGCCTCTACTCGCTATACACATTACGTGGTCCTGTGAGTTGACACATTTGCTCCAAAACAACTTTATAGCTGAGAAGCATGTACACAATCCATTGTTACTCCCTAAAAACAGGAAATCATGAACATATAGCAACCTACCCCCTGCTTCTACCCACAAAGTTCCACTGATATTTTTTTTAATCCGTGACCAGCAGAGCAGTAGCATTGGTAGAAACTCAAATAATACTACTGCTCTATCCCTACAGGAATTTTAAAGGGAAAGAACATATTTTAATGAACATGAAAAATCTCTACTGGCAAAGGTAATTACTTTCTTACTCCCTGAAAAATCTTTTAATTCGGGAGTAACATCATATCAGAGCCCTCCTTGTAACCCTGACATAGGAAGTGATATGATAGGATACATAATACAGCTTACAGTTTTGCCCACCCTTTCTCACCACAGCCTAGACACAATTCCACTAGAGTCTTACTGAGGTTTTGTCTGGAGCACTGTTGAAGAAAATCAAATATATTTCCCTTTTAAGTCAATAGCAGCAATGTTCTTAGGTATAACAGATTGAGCGCTTTCTTCTTTAACTAGGGACCCCTCTTATGCAATTCGCTGTTATCAGTTGGACAAGATACATGGGAATGCTAGAGGCAATAAACACAAACACATTATATTGAAAAGCCCTCGGCAGCTGAGAAGAGAGAGAAACCGAAGGTACAGTGCCCTAGACTGTTCATAGAGTTTCCTATCCTTCAGAAAACAGACACATTTCCTTCACTGTACTGCCCTGCCAAAATATCCAATTTGGTTTTGAATGTTGCTGATTTGTTTTTCACCCCAAATGAGCGTTCTCCTGTGCCCTTCCATCTGTACCCCACTCCGGCTCCCGTGCTAGCCTCCAATACCAGTTGACAGGGCTCTGTAGAAAGTGAGGGATTGTAGCAGTAAAATGTGCAGTTTAAGAAAATGCATGAATCTTGTATATGTTCAATTGCTATGAAGTGTATACAAGACTGTTTGCAACATACACCACCTTTACATTTTTGAGTAGGATTATAAAAATGCTCAGTGAAACTGTTTTTGTATAGGAGCGAGGTAGCATATGAATTGTTATGGTCTATGCCCCATGGAACTTTGAAAACTTGGAAAGGTGGCAGATTGTGTGAAAAGTATCTAGTAATCTGAATATCCATTGCCCTAATACTATATACGAATAATGGCAGCCAATGTTCCATGTTCATTATCCCTTGCAGGCCAGGTATATGATATTGCAAGCTCTCCGCTTATAAAGTAGACATGACATTTGCCTATTCAAAATCCTTAGAGGGCAAATTCATATTTGAGTTTTAGAATACATGAACTTGCAAGGGGGGCTGCTTCATAGTGCTTGTGTGACATACGTACAAAGGATAGGAATCATGGGATGAGGTTACACATTCAAGTAGCCAGGTTACTTCCACTCAGTATCTGATATTTGAGCTGACAGTTGGGCTACATAGCCTGGATGATGCTTTTGCTAAGGCGCCATGAGTAACAGAAATTCTTGTGCTTTAATGTTATTCATATTAGAAACATAAAACAAGTGGATGTAGGTACAAGTTTGGTAACCTTTTGCAGAGCCAAGGTAGGTAGAGTCAAGGTCATCTGGTAATATCTGAATGGGGCCTGGGGTAGAGGATCGAGTCATAAGGTATAAGTGTGGTAGAATCAAGTATAGTATAAGTAGGTAGGTGAGATAATTTGGTTAATGTGTGCAGAAAACTCTTAATTATATCTTCTGTTTATGCAGTAACTTTTTAAAATTAATTTTTAATCTATTGTGAATGTATTCTACTTTTAGGGTTTGGGGGCTTTTAAGATCAAGCTTGCATAGTAGGGCAATATAAATGAGCTAGACCCGAATATCAATTGTAGTTCACATAATTTAGCTACATTTTGATAGAAAGCAAATATTGGTACCTGCTGTGCCTTGTGCATTGTTAAATCTTTTTAAATAGGTGGGCATTGTCTGTGTGCACTGCTGAAATTCTTCTGAGAGACACCCAGAAGTAGGTTGGGCAAGCGCACATGCGCACAGCTTAGAGGGAACGTTGCCGGTGACCTAAGGGGGGTTACAAAAGTATAGATCCCAAAGAAACCAAGGTATGAAGAGAAGATGTAGAAGACTAAAGAGGAGGAAGTGGTCAAGGACTCGACCAGAGGGGTGGATTAAGCGGAGTAGGAGGACACACCATCCCTAGCTCCTGCCCCCTCACCTCCATCAATCAGAACAACAGGAGAAGATCCCTATGTGGGACACCAGGTATTATCCCAATACTGCATTGAGTGTATGAGAGATGATGTGCACATAGACAACACATCAAATGTACCCTTGCACTGAAAGTGTGGAAGGATGTCTGCACACATCATTGGACAGCAGAGAGCTATAAGTGAAATCAGATGAAAATGGAGTGACGTCATGAAAGAATGACACAAAGACGCACTGAAACGATATGCATATGCATATACTTAAAGAATGAAGGTGTAACTGAAGTAACAAGTGAAACATGTAATGGAGTATGAAGAAATTATGTGCAGTAAAGAATTATTGAGTAGAGACCAAGTGAATGTATATATGCAGAAACGCAAGGTAGACGAGACATATAGAGGCTTGCTGCAGAAGAAAACATAACATGGCTAGGGTGGCCATGATTGAAAGATAGATATCGGACTTGTGTTGAAAACAATCAAGCTACCTCAGAGACAGACCAGGGCTGCAGTGTCAGGAGACACTAAAAACAGCTTTGTCTGAGGAATAAAGAGGAATCTATTGGCCTGGGATCAAGGAGGCCACATCAAGGAATAAGGTCAAGGCACAAAGGGAGTCAACAGGATAAGCCATGTACGTATTTCTCTTAGATTAAGCAAAGAAGAAAATGTCTGCAAGTGCAAGTGTTGGATAATCAAGAATGCGAAAAGCATATGCAAGGTGGAGTGATCAAATCTCCATAAGCCAAGAGGAGTAATGACATCCAGAACAATTAAATCCAAATGCAGTAAATAGAAGGTCGAAATGGACACATTTGTGGTCTCCTCACACGTGATTCAGAAGTCGAAAACAAAGGCTATTCATTGAGCTCTAGATGAAGATAATGGTGTACCTACACTCTCTTGAAAGTCCTAGAACAGAGATCAGGTTCCAAGGTCAACTACAAAGGAGAAGCCATGTCCTAGGGCCAGAGAGATGATGGACTAATTGGGCAAGTGGGTAGTTGTCTGATGTTGCTCTTGGCAACCTGGGTTTGTTTTGCTTACGTGTTACTAACGAGCCTAAAGTCCAAGGTTGGGAGAGAATGCCAACCATACAGAGGGCCTATGTAGCAATGTTTCACAGGCCAACCCATTGCTGTTATTTTGCTGTAATTTGTATTATACATATTTAGAGGTGGTTCAAGGCATACCTACCAGATAAGGGACTTCCAGTGATATTTCTAATACTTATATGATATATAGGTACACATGTTCCCTTAACTAATCCCTCCCTTCAAAAGGTTTTATAGTTTGCCACGTAGGATGACATCATAGCTGACATATATTGAGTTATAAAATGTTTGTATAATCAAAACTAAAGTGTGAGTGCGTGGACTACAGTTTGTTGTTCGCCAGATTGCCCTACTTTATTTGAACTGATAATAAAGTAGTACTTTACCATATTCTTTGAGTCTATCAGGTTATTTGGTTCTGAGATCATTATTGGTAATTCCATCAAGCACACAAGACACTTCAAGGTGCTAGAGCACAACTTGTTTTCACCCCTTTACCTTTTCTGTTGCAAAGCACTCTGGCTATGACCTCATGCATAAATGAAATTGTTGGTGGAGACCCAAGAATGGTACATTAGGTAGGCTTAGCATACACCAATCACTGTGGTGTATTTGGCTTTAAAAGAGGGCTGAGCCCCTCTTTTGGTAGATCATCTGAAGACTTCATATGGAGTAGCAAGAAGAATCCATCATTGGACCCTGGCTGAAGCAATATCCCTTCCCTAAACATCTCCCAGGGAACAGAGGAAGATACTGAATCCAGAGGACACTCAAGCAGCTCCAGAACCAGTACCCAGCCAAAAAGAGCGCATCCTGATAGGCTCTGCAGCAATCTTCTTAGTTGGGAAGTGAGTTTAGGGCCCTTTAGGAACGTGCATGCAATGAATGGGTTCATACAGAATAATTCCAAGTCCAAATAACCGAACCAACTCAGGAAGATAGCAAAGTATTGTTTTATTAACAAAAATACAAAACACAGAGTTACAATGAACATCAACGGACGTACGCTCGATTTCCCTCAGTGATATTTTCACAAAAGAAAGGTTATATGTCAAAAATACATCAGAGGTAACATCATACTATGTTGCTAATAATGAAAAACCTACTAAAGATCCGGATAGGCTTAAGGGGAACATCTAAGTATATTATCTATAGGAACTAGGATTGTGATTGGCTGCCCACTCTTAGATGGACAACATAGACAACATATGCCTACCTCTAAAACATGTCATCTTTAGAAACATTAGAGGCATGGTTTCTCATTGGTTTTCAAAATCTAAGGTCCTTCGTTATATGGACCACTACAATTGGTTGGCATGCTTGTGCCATGTCTGGAACATTTGGTTCACTTACCAGCACATAAGCACAGACCCAAGTGCAAGGAGATGAGGCATGGCACTACCTCCCCACCCAATTAGCCCAGCATCTCTCATCACCCAAGCCTTCTGCCATGAAGATTGTCTTTGAACTTGGCCTTGCAAAAGTATCCTTGTATTTAGAATACATGGGTGTGCGGGCACTCACTATCGTGTTCTGGGACTCCAAGTCCGAACTCTATTTTCATCCTTGACTCTCGTGACAGAAGATCACAATTTGGTCCATTGGCAGGTTTTAAATGCTCTAAATGAATTAAACTTGGCACTCTTGGTTTTCTTTCTTTGCACCTTAATAAGGGATGATTCATCCTTCGCATGTTCACTCCTTTCCAGAATAGACAGCTGACCTTGGCTGCTTCAGTCTTGACTCCAGGCCAGACGACCTCGCCATTCAGCTCCATGATTCAGCTTATTCTTGCTGCAACACCGTTTTCCCTTCCCTTTTCATGGGTCCTGGCTTACTAAATTCATGATATCGATGTCCAGCTTCTGTACAATGGCGGCTTCACCTGCATTCTATTCACTACGTATAGCCAGCTTGTATGATGACTTAGTCTGCTTGTGTTTCAGCGTCTGTACAGTTATTGAACGGTTGGTTTTCTGCAGCACTTCATGCACATGTAATCTTCTTTTTTGTATTTAAAAAGGTTCTCTTGATTCTTTACTTCGTCATTAGTTTCTGTAGGATGCATACATCCTCTTCAGCTAATATCTCAGGAAGCTATACATGTCTCTTGTGACATCACTAGCTTCTTTCTTTGTTCTTTTTCATATTCCATTAGGGAGTTCCTCCCTTGGGTTGTCATCACTTAGGGGACACATTTGGTAGGGTTGTCTCAACGGGTATCTTCTTTCAAACACACGTTGCAGTATTGGAACAACTGCTGGTGTCAAACACGGCACGATCTCAGGTCTCCAATTTATGAGGGGTAGGGGAGCAGGGTTTCCTGCGGAGGCATGCAGATGCTCCTCTACATTCCCCCATCTGGTCGAGTTCTCAACCACCTCCTCAATTTTTTCCACATCCTAGTATTTTCACTTGAAGAAGTGTTTCTTTGGTTTCCATATCTTCATCATCCCCTCAGGATGACTGCCAATTTAATATGTTCATCTACACTCCAGGTCATGTAGTTACATTGTCCATTCGGGGTACAATAGACCCATCGTCCCAAGTACTTCTTATGATTCTTTGGAAAAAGGAACTTCATTCCTTCAGGTGCTACGATGCTGGCCTCTACGTATTTCCTGACAGTGTCATTAGTCAGCTCCTTGGTGTTTGGTTCAGGCTTGACATTGATCATGATCTTCATCCCTACCACCTTATTTGCCATTTTCTTGCATTGGGCAATTACCATCCTGACTACACAGAATCCAAACATTGCTAACATCAGTATTACCCAAAGAACCTTGAATATTTTTGCTAACCACTGTGGAATCCATGAAAAATAAGAGGTGAACCAGCTGTCATCTTGAATGTCATCTGTTTCATATTGGCACGCAGGTCTGTCAACAACGTTATGGCCTCTGTCAAGGTTCTATTCTCACTCGCCGAACTGCCTGCCACATGATACCCGCAGCTGTCTATGTTTTGAGCTCTGTCGCAGAAGCTGCAAAGCACTCTGAAACTGACTTGATCGTGTCGAGCACCAAGAACATCTACAACACACAGTACATTGTGTCCCCCTGGTCCTTCTCCAAAGACCCCTTGTGACATTTTATGACACATTGCTCCCTTTGTGTTGAAACCAAGTATCCTTGAACTATTACGATTAATTACTATACCAACTACCCTCCTGTCAGTATACACAGTGCATCCCTTTTCCTTCTTTGAAACTGTCTGTCCTCTGCATTCCTTCACATGGTGGGTTGTATTTTGTAGTGTGCTAGAACTGTCTGTTGTGATAATAATAAGGTAGATATTTTATACAACCTTTACTGGACAGTCCATTTTATCATTGGGTAATAATTGTATTTTAACTGTGTTGAAACTAACCAACAATCCACAACCTTCTGGAGATAAGCTGGCTGTTTCGTCCACATTACCAAAAAAGGACAAGGAGGTTCATAATTTGCTTGTGTTTCCAATCTGTTCACATTCCTTCTGGTGTACTAGAGGTGCAATGGCGTAACACAAGATCTGGGGGCCCCCCTGTGAACCATGCTGAGGGGGCCCTCCCAACTCGGCAAAAAAGCACGGGTTGCGCCATACTCTGGGCCGGCCTAGATTACCACGCTTGCGCAATACGCACAAACGTTCTGCTGAAGGAGTATGCCGCACACTGCACTAAGAGAAATATATAAATATGTGTTTTAATGCAATATACAGCACACATTCTGAGAAAAATTTGCTAAAAAGCTACAGTGTTTGCTATTGTTTTGTAGGGTAACACCAATCCAATACATGCAAGTCACCAACAGTGCACAGGAACATTAATGCTTTGCTATTAAAAATGCATGCCACAATGAAAACATGTCCAACTGGCTGCAACAATGTAGACCAGTGTAGACACGTAATAAAATTACAGTAAAGCATGCCAGGCCACAGTTATACATACCTAGACTGGTTGCACCAAAATGCCAGTCGAAGCAATAACACTCATCAAGAAGAAAGCACACATTCAAGCCTGTGTCTCTGTGGCCGCTAACAACACGGACAAACTCTTTAAAATCTGCAAGGAACTGGCCAATCCTGTTGCGGTCTCTACCTCTCCTGTTCCCTCAACAGACCCTCCGTACTGCTTTAGCCTCTCGCTTCTCCGCCAAAGCTCAGGACATCCTGTCCACTATCTCCTCTTCCTCTCCCTCTCCCTCTTTCTCTCTCCACACTGAATCTGTTGGTTGTCTCCATGACCAATAGTCTGGTTTAAGAGCTGTCATAGCTGTCTGCTCTCCTGAAAAGCTGTGAAGATCTGATCTCTAACCTTTATTCCAGCATTCCTTCTGTCCTCATCCTCCTTGAACTTTCCTCTGCTTTCGACACATTCAACAACGCCATCCTTTTCAATCGACTGTGTGAGAACCTGGGCATCATGGATCAGGCCCTTCAGTGGCTGACCGCCTTCCTCTTGGACTGCCCCTCCCAGGTCCAATTTAGTCCCTTTCTCTCCACCACCTCTCTCTACCTTTGGTGTTCCCCAGGGCTCTATCCTCTTACCCTGGTTTTTCCACCTCTATTTGGCCCCTTTGGCCCACTTGATCTCTACCTTTTCCTCTAACTTTCAGTGTTATGCGGATGACACTTAGCTTTCCTTCAGGCTCCCCTCAACCTCCTCTCCTCTCTCGCTCATTCCTGGTGTCATCTTCAACTCCACTCTCTCTTTCTCTCCTCACATCTCGGACGTCACCAAGAAGTCCCACTACCAGCTGCACCTTCTCAAAGGGACTCTTCCTTTCTCACTTTCCCCCAGAAGCTCACTGTCTCGAGAGCCCTGGTTCTCTCTAGGCTGGACTACTGCAACAGCCACTTTCTCAATCTGCCTTCCTCTACTGTCCGCCCTCTGCAACTAATCCGGAACAGGACTGCAAGACTTATCCTTGGCCTCAATCCCAAGGACTGTATCTCTCCAGCCATGAAATGTCTCCACTGGCTCCCGGTGGCTGCAATGATCAAACTCAAGACCCTTTGCATTGTCCACAAGGCTTTCTGGTGCTGGTATCCGCACTACATCCAACACTCTCTTCCATAATACCTTCCTTCTCGAGCCCTAAGGGTTAAATGCTTCTCCAGGCAGAGAGTGGGGGGTAGATCTCTCTCCTCTGCAGGTGCATCCCTCTGGAATGCCCTCACTGCCCCTACAAAACCTGAGGCGAACCACCTGCAGTTCCAGAAGCAGCTCAAAATGTTCCTCTTCTCCTCTGCTTTCTCTCTCTCCCTCCCCTGCTGACCTACCTGACCTACCTGTCTGCTGTACCAACTGGTTGCTTGGCTACCCTCAGTCTCACTGAGTCCAGGCTCTTTCTTGATCAGTCACCTTTGCACTGCCTCCGGGCCTACCACGCAGTTAGGGGCTGTAACTGTAACCCTACAGCCCCTTGTTCTCCTTGCACTACCCAGAGCCACGCTGCCCTGGCTGCACTTGCTTAGAGCATTGCTGCCCTGTTGTCCCCTCCCCTCTCCCTTGTACCCACACTCCCTTTCCTCTTGCACTTCTCGTTCTCACACTTGCACGATCTGAATTACTCAAGGCCTAGTAAGATCATTTGTCTTGTCCTCCCTCTGTTTTCCTTCCCTTGTCTTGTTGCGCCTAAAAACACTTGTGTACAGGCGCGTTATATATGACTTATCATATCATATCATTTCATAATTTTATCACAGATGCCCAGAAGAATATACAATGCTGCAGTAAGAAATGGCTAGACTGGAAGAACCCAAATGCCAATCTAGCCAGGTAATTATACTTAGCAGGACTGCTTTATCAGAAATGCCCAGTTAAAAAAAGTCATACCATACTGAGGAATTACTAGACTGGGTGCACCAAAATGCCTCTCTAGCCACTAATACCACATATCATGCCTGCTTAGCATGGATGACCATTATGATTTATTGCACAATCCCGCCCCCCACACATCTCCTCTCCCTCCCATCCCCTACCCCAACCTCCAAAATCAGCTCATTGGCCCAGAATTACCTCCACATCCCTCTTCCTTGTCCCAGTGCTTATGTATGAGGCTCCTTGCCTCATAGGTAAGCACTGGGTAATGAAGATTACAGGTAGCTAAGTGAGGCATTACCTTCATGTACCTCTATCTCATCCCAGTACTTGTGTATGAGGCATACTGCCTCATACACAAGTACTCCCTCATACACATGTACTGGGATGAGGAAGAATAAGGCTAGGAGTAATGCAGATTACCAATACATAATCAAGGCATTAAACAAAAGTAGTGGTGCAACACCATTGAGCTAACTGGGCTTCAGCACCCCCCACCCCTGAAATTGTGGGCTATGTTGACTTGACCTGGCTGACATACAGAGCAGTTGCCGGACAGAACAGGACACAGATGTTGAACATCACCTGGGTTTCGCTGTTAACAAGGGCCCGGGCCAGCAATTACTAACATACTGCATTTCACTGTTAATACCTGCATTCAAATGCCAAATGTTTTCGGCAATTGAAATTGTGATGTGGGTTTACTACTTGAATGCTAGGGGAGTGATTGGAAGGGTAGAGAGGGAACAGGAGACCAGTAATTCTCACAGCAGTCCATAAGTGGGTGCTTTCAGACTTAAAGGAGAGAGTTAACTGCTTGTAAATTTGAGGCTGCACTAGAATAGTCTTATAAAATGCGTAAAGAAGTTAGATGCCTCCACACACATAAGTTTGCTCCTCCCCACCACACGTGAAGTTAGCGCCTCTCCCAACATTTCAAGGGTTAGCCCCCCTGAAATGTAGGTTTTGTTGCACCCCCTGAACACAAGCACACACACCAATTACCAATTATACACACACACACCCAGCCATCAATACATTTAAGTGTGCACCCTTTCGCCATACACTCACACAGGCAGACACCTATACATTTAAGTGTGCACCCTATCACCATACACTCACACAGCCACCCATACATTTAAGTGTGCATCCTTTCACCGTACACGCACACATGCATACCCAGCCACCCATACTTTTGTGCGGACTCTTTCACCATACACTCACACACGCACACGTCATGGGGTTGAGGGGAGGCATAATACTTCAAAAATAAATTGTTTCTTTTTGAAGTCCTATGGCGCCCCCACCCCATGACATGGAGGCCTCCAGCCTAGGGTCTTAATCTCATGGGGTTGGAGTAGCCCCGGGAGTTCAAAAAGAAGGTTTCTTTTTGTATTCATTCTACTTTCATAAAGAAATTATTTTTGTTTTAGAAATATTTTTTTTCACAAATGTAGAGTGAATTCAAAAAGAAATGTAAAAAAAGAAGAACATTTTTTTTTCTCCATTTTTTTTGTCCAAGTGGGGCCCCCTCCCAGGACATTTGGTCGCGGTGTCATCCGCACTCCGGGGGCTGCGGGGGCCCTTGTTATACCGGTGTAGAGGTGTGGAGCCCGATTGATGGTTTGGAAACAGATATTCATCCCTGGACCACTGGTGCCCTGGAAGTTTATTTGTCAGAGATAGCCTGCAAAGAGAAGACTCTCAAGCAGATGCTCGGAATACCCCACCATCCTCCAGTTCTGCAAAAATACTAAAAATTAGGCTCCTTCAACAATACCTCTCTTCCTCCCCCAACAGTACTGCGCTACTGTATTAAATGCCATTCTCAACGCTGGCACCTTCCTGTTGTAAAGTGCTCCACTGCTCTTGAGCTTGGTTCGTACTATAATCAATAAGGTGAAATAAAAAAGATCAGTGCGGGATGCCCCAATAGCTTAAGGCAAATCAGGATCTTCAGTTGGCAGGTACAGGTCCGTACGTTGGGGACAGAGATAACAGGTAGCCACACTCTACGGAAGACAGCTCACTCTCTCAACTGACAAACATAGAACACACAGGATGGAGCATGAAATGTTCCCTGAGTGCTCTGTCCTGTGTGTTCCATGTTTGTCAGTTGAGAGGGTGAGCTGTCTTTCCAGTGGAGTGGATGCCTGTTATTGATTGATTGATTGATTTGTTTATTTATAGAGCGCTTTATGCCAAGGCGCTGATCTCTGTCTCCACCTACCTGTACCTCCCTGTACCTGCCAACTGAAGATGCTGTCTTACCAATAAAGGACACCTACTTCCCACAACCGACTCTTGGTCATCCTTGGACTCCAGAACCTTTATATATTACAGATGCGCACATATAATTTCACTTTTTTTTCAGGTCAATAGGAGACAGGCTATGCAAAGCCTTGTAGGTCAGGCAGAGAAAGATTACTTCTCGGTGAGTTCCAGTATGAAACTCGCTGACTCTGGCCAAAGAAAAGCCAGGACGCAGCTGTATTTAGACACTGAACTGGTAAGTGGCAGGCTACTGTAGATCACTTTGCTTAAACACGCCCAACCCCGTTGCCTGATGGCAACTGTTATGCCGCCTTCATTCCACTGCAACCCAGAGACCTGCACTCATACAGCTGATCAAAAAAGCCATGTGGAGCGAGATGGTGATGGCCTCCTTTCACCTCAGTAGAGCCTCCAAGCTGATAGTAGCTGCTTGTCCATAGGCCCTCTAGCCCATCCGGGCCAGTGAATATATTCACAGAGGGAATCAACCAACCAGCCAGACCTCCCCGTCCACAGAGCAAGGATACTCTCAAAACTAGATCATCATAACCAATCAAATACAATGAATTCCCACCCACCTCCAAGGATTGAAACATGAGTGCCCCAGCTACAGGAATATCCTTACACAATTAAATGTGGACTTGGAGCCTCAAACCCAGTCTACTATCTGCCAAGACAGCCCAGTCCAGCCACGCGAAAAGAACAACAGCTGCTTATCAGGCCAAAGAGCTGTGAGGCTGTTGGTGGAAAATGCTCACCTCATCGTATTATTGTTGGATGAAATCTGCACAGCCGCTCAGCCAGGTGAGTGACTGCAAGTAGCCATCCAGGTGTGGCTGAGGGGCAAATGCAAATAACATCCTAGCGGAGAACATCCATCACAATGAAGAGACTCACAAGACCCCGCCCATCCATCCCATGGTTAGGGGCAAACAGTGTCTGAAGGCAGTACTCTCCTCCTAAGTAACAGGGCTCACAGTTTCAGGAATAAGCCAACGGAGGTCCCCCTCGTCGGACGCCAAGGAATAGCCAAGATGCAACCACGACTAGGAGAGAAGACGTGGTTCCCATGCCCGCAGGCATGTCTGCATATCTTCCATGTCAAGTCACTGGGATTGGGGACAAAGAGATCGCGTTACCCCACTGTCAACCAAGGTGAGACTAAGAGAGAAGACATTGTTCCCTGGTGTGCATGCATGCCCCTGTGGAGGGAGAAGTAATGCATTTTCTTGCATGTTGGATCCCTGGGACCTGTGACAAGCCACCACCCACCATCTTCCTTTTCTGATGGCTGACACCTACTGGTTCTCGTGGAGGAGTACCCAGCAATACAAGAGTGGTTTATGTACCTACAGAAATTCAGCATACACCATCGAAAAATAACCCCTTATTAGCCGCAAGCCAATGAAGACGTCAAGCTTTTCATGTGCACCATCAAAACACGCTAGAAATCACGACTTAAAGGGAAGACACTCAACTGGTGTGAAATCAATTTTTAAGGGAATATCATGTTTCCAGCGGGTGTTCCCTGGCGACCACGTTTAGGAGAAGGTTAGTGGCTTGTACCGCACATGCCCACCTGCTATGGAACCCCACAGAACAAAGTACACCGGACATTGAATGGAAAGGTCAGGCCAATAATAGGTGGGTGAGTGGAAGGGCGGTCCTGGAGTCCCCTCTGCAGGTGTGCAACTGGATCACCATCAAGGATCATCATCCCGGGGCCAAGTTCAGGACTCCCTTTGAAGCAGAACTTGGAAGGTGGTGGCTTGAATGTCGCCTGGTTCGTGAGACTGCTGACCAGCTCACAGCCCGAAAGTGATCACAATGAGTGGAGGACAGGGCGTAGAAGGTTCCCCTGCTTTCCGTGCATCATGGCTCCAATGTGAATTATCTGCTACCCCTCTCTCCCTGTTGGGCCGGCCCAAATAAGCACCCCCACTTCGACCCCTGGATGAAGGTACAAATCAATGTCATAAAAATCCACACAGCGAGATGGCTGCACTACTACGCTACAGACGATGACAGTGACATTGATCAGTGACGGCATGTGACTGTGTTGTGGGGAATGTTATCTTATGATCCGCGGCTCCACAGACCAAAGTGACATCACCTGCTGACACGCATGCCTGCACTTATGACGACAGACCTACTGAGGCCTTCAAGAAAAGGGGAAGCCCCGCTCATAGGCAGATTTTAGCATTGTTACAGGGCCCATGTCTCTTTAAAACAGAGACAGAGCCGTGAGGAGGAAGTCACGTGGTCCTGTGACATAAGAGGAGGGAGGAGAAAGAGGGGAGTCTTCATTTCCATTTATGTAAGCGGGTAAAGAATACATTTAGTTCACTTGCTGGTGTGTGTCCTATTATTTCCCTAGGGCCGCAAAGCCCAACAACTGATGACGAGGCTGATAACTCGCGCACCAGCGTCCTCCTCCTGCAGAGCACAAGTGATCCCGCTGCACAGAGGCCTCATGACCATCATCCGGCGCACCCGATCCCGGGCCCCACCTTCCTCCTCCTCGCACCGCCGAGTGAAGCTGTGCCCATTCCACGAGTAGTCCCAGTACCGCGTGGCAACCAACCAGCGGCAGAAAATCCTGCATTCCACGTGGCCATGTGGGAATACAAGGTGGGTTGCGCCCCTCTCCCACCAAGCCCGCTCCATCAGCTCTCCTCTCCATGCTCACGTGGGCCTAACAGTAAGGCTCACAGAAGTCCACCAGCTTTCTCAAATTCAAGATAAAGGTGCCTACTCTTCCCAGTGTACCACCACAAGGATAAGACTGCCCCCCAATCTTCCCAAAACCTCTATAAAGAAACCTACTCCCCCAAGAGGGCTAATTAGATCTACTGCCAGGCACGTGGAGAATAGAACCACCCCCCCCAGCAGCCTCCAATATACAGTACAGCCAACAGTTGCGAGTGGTCTAACCACTCTCCACCCCGCAGCCACCATGGGTTCACCCTCTAATCAGGATGGGCAGCCCCTTGCAATTCCGGCTCCCGCTATCAAGTCGACCGCCACTGCATGGCGAATGCCTCCAACATATTCCATGATCCTGCAAGCTGATAAAGGCCCCCGGTGGGTAGAGTGGCTCGAGGACTTCAATAATTTCATTGCAGCAGCGGGCGAAGAAACCTCCCCAAAACCACGCAGCATGTTTCTCAACATAGCTGGCAATGAGGTCAAAACAATTCCAGTGGCTGAACACCCTGATTTGGCTTCACTACTCACAGCTCTTAACAAGAGATTTGACATAGAGTCAAACAGAGACTATGAAAGATACATGTTTAATCAATGCACCCAAAGGATAGATGAAACCATGGATGAGTTCATCACTCAACTACATATGAAATGGGCACACTGCCAGTTCCACGTGTTTTTGTTAGATGAGGCCATTCGTCTCTGAGTGACTGAAGGGTGTATCTCACCTACACTCAAGAAACAACCGGTCATGAAACCACTCACCATCGAAGAGGTCATCGAAATGGTCAGAATCCTCGAAAGAGTAGACATACAAGCAACTCAAATGTCCAGCAACACCATGCCCAAGCAAGACAGAGGTGACGTAGTAGCGGCAATTCAGACAAACGCCACAAGAGTGGGAGGCAGAAGCAACAGGACCAGCTACCCGACGACCCCGCGGATGCAGCGACAGTGCTACTGCTGTGGGATGTCCTTTCCCCACTCAGGAACATGCCCAGCACTCACCCAGAGATGCAGAAATTGTGGAAATTGTGGAAGAGAAGGACACTTCCAGGCCGTCTGCAGGGAAGGCAGCCTGTTTCCCAGACCATCAGCACCCACAGTGCCACAGTACAGGTCATGTCAGTGGACACCACAGAACCAAACATACCAGATGCGCCCATACCAACAAGGGTCGAGAAGATATGTGAGGGTTGTCAAAGAACTTTACCCAGATGACGAGCCTCAAGACCTTGAGGCACAGGATCAGAACCCATGAATTTGCGATGAATATGATGGACCACTTCCACCACGTCAAGGATACTGCATGATGGCACCCTATGGCCAGGAACATGAGAGTGAACAATATGACCTGTACACACAAGATGAATATGTGAACCTCATCATGACTGAAAGAGAAGCCCGAGAAGTACCCCGAATACCAGTGGAAATTTGCGGCAAACAGTTTTGCTTCCTAATTGATTCAGGGGCCACTGTGAATATCATGGGGTAGAAAGAATTTCACCAGATCCGAGACAGACCAACACTAATTCAGACAACCTCTAAGATTTTTCAATGGGGCGCTGACATCCCGCTACACTTCACAGGATCATTCAAGCATCGACTCATCCATGGAGATCGGTTCACGACAACGGTCATCCACGTGATCCGAAGTCCAACCAAAGGAAGGTGCCTTTTGAGCTACAGGACAACCTCAAGATTAGGCCTAATTGACATTCATGTTCAGGAAGACAACACCATCCACTCGACAGCCTCCATAACTGAGATGAAAGACCGGATCTGCAACATGGAGAACAATCAGTCAACAAGACCTGCCATTACAAATGACGCAATACTAGAGGAATTTGCGCTCCTATGCAAAGGCTAGGCAAAATGAAAGGTCCTCCCGTCAAATTACACATCGACCTTTCAGTCCGCCATATCCCTCAACACCCAAGAAGAGTCTGTAACTATAGTAATGATATTCTCATTTTCGGGATGTCACAAGAAGAGCATGTCACAGCCCTACGTGCAACCTGCGCTGCCGTTTAAGAGGCAGGACTGACAATCAATTTAGAAAAGTGCAGTTTTAGCAAAACCAAACTGAAGTTCTTCAGGCACTTCTTCTCGGCTGAAGGCATGACACCGAACACTGAGAAAGTTTCCACCATATTCAACCTTCAAGAGCCAAGCCAAGTAGTGGACGTAAGATCGTTTTTAGCAATGACAGGCTACTGAGCAGATATATCCCCCACTTTGCGACCATCACAGAGCCGCTGAGGCAGTTACTACAGAAGGAGGTCTCATTCACATGGTCAACTGAGCACCAATCAGTATTTGACAGCATCAAACATGCGCTAGCAGAAGCCAGGAGACTCGCCTTCTTTGCTCCAGACTGGTACACAGAGATCATAGTGGACGCAAGCCCAGTGGGACTAGGAGCCATCTTGGCACAAACCAATGGAATAGACGCTCAACCGAGACACATCGTGGCATATGCCAGCAGAGCGCTGGCCCCACCAGAGTCATCCTACTCACGGGCCAAGAAAGAGAGCCTGGTGGCCGTGTGGGCGTGCAAACACTTCCACAACTTTGTGATAGGAAAGAAGTTCACTCTCATTACGGACTACCAGGCTCTGTTGTCACTTTTTGGGAATCCCAGAACGAAAATACCCCTGAGGATCGAGTGGTGGGGAATCAGGATTATGATTTTGAAATCATTAATCGGCCTGGTGGCGAGAACACCCCAGCAGATTATTTATCGAGGCACCCAGCAGGCAAACCCGTGCCCAGACCCAGGGACACCGAATACATCAGTTATGTCACATCCAATGCGCTACCTCTGGCCATTTCGCTTGAGACCATAGCATCGGCCTCATCGGCAGACCCCTTCATGGCTCTGGCGAGTAGCCTTACCGAGAACAACAGATGGAAAGACTATCGCCGAGCTGTGCTCAGACACCCAAGAGCTTGCAAAGATGAACTCGAAAGGTTAGCTAAGGTGAACACAGAGCTAGCCGTACAGGACAAAACAATACTTCTGAGAGGTTGCCGATTGGTCATCCCGGCGACGCTCGGCTCTGAGGTCATCAAGACAGCCATCGAAGATTATTGTGGGGCAGACAATACCAAAAGACAACTCAGATGTCATGTCTGGTTCCTGTTCTTGGATGCAATGGTAGACCGGTGGGTGAAAAACTGTGTAGCTTGCCAATGCACGGCCAGAGTCGAACCTCTGATCCCACCCCGACCAATACAGATCCCAGAGCACCCCTGGCAGAGAGTCGCCATAGACTTTTACGGGCCCCTTGAGTCCAGATTTCCGATTGTAAAAAGGGCAACGTCCACAGGATTTACCCAGGTAGCAGCCATCTTCGATGAGGTCATAAGCGAGTGGGGAATCCCAGATACCATTAAGTCAGACAATGGTCCACCTTTCAGCGGCCATGAGTTTGCAGTCTTTGCAAACACATGGGGTTCAGACATCAAAAAATCACTCCACACAGGCCCCAATCCCACTGGATGGCAGAAAGATTTGTGGCCTCGATCAAGAAAACCCTGAAAAGAGCCGTGTTGAAAGCACTGATCCACACAAGGCACTCTGTCAAATGTTAAGAGACTACCGCAACACGCACCATGAGGTCATGAACAGGACTCCTGCAGAACTAATGATGAAATACCAGGTCCGTACCCGAATTGTCAGAAACCCAGCAAGCCAACCCAAAGCAGACCAAGAGGTCATAAGAAGAGACGCTGAGCGGAAGGAAAGGACACAGATAGAGACAGATGAAAGGAGAGGAGCCCGACCAAAAGAATTTTATGGGTCCAACAAACCATGAGCAAGAAAACTGACTTGCAATTTCCCCCAAAGCCATTTCAAGCCACTGCCGTAAAAGGGACAATGGTAACGGCAGGAAACGCTGAAAAAGAAATAACCAGAAACAGCTCAATGTTCAAGCATGCCAGTGAGGAAGCTCTACTTCCTGAGCCGGATCCTGAGTATCATGACGCCAGAGATGATTTGTGGATCCCCCTGAGCCCCTGGCTCGACATCAAACGGAACCGCCCGACAGTCTCGACGGAGGCCCTGCCCAAGTTTCACAGAGGCGTCCGCAAAGAACCATCAAGAAGCCACCAAGGCTAGTTGAAGAATGTGGATCACAAGTAAGGACATTTGTCCGGGGGTGTTGTAACAGGGCCCATGTTAAGACAGAGACAGGGCTGTGAGGAGGAAGTCACGTGGTACTGTGACGTAAGAGGAGGGAGGAGAAAGAGGGGAGTCTTCACTTCCATTTATGTAAGTGAATAAAGAAGACGTTTAGTTCACTTGCTGGTGTGCGTCCTATTATGTCCCTAGGGCCGCAAAGCCCAACAAGCATGAGTGTTTGCTTGGACTGCGCACTAAATACCTGCGCAGCATCCCTGTGGCACGCTCCGCGCACCCTCGTGGCACTACACAACAATAGCTAAGAATCAAGGTTAGCGCTGTCGACAGATAATTGAGAATCTGCCCCAGTTTGGGTGCTTAAACCCATCTCAAATGCCCAAAGATGTTTCACTCTGTCCACAAAGCAGCACCCATAGTGTGGATTTAGACGTGGTACCCCTGAATAAATGATGGGAACCCAGCAAAGTCCACACAATGTTCAATGCATTTAGCTTCAAATCAATTCCCTCTGGCTCTTTGAGCAGGCACAGCGCACAGAAGCAGTGGCTTATACAAAGATCCGATGTTGTACTTCCATAACACACAGAATAGAGCAAACAAAGCTCCCCTTGTGCACCAAAGGGGCAAAGGTCAGGCAGTGGCGTGTCCAGAGAGTGGCCTGGGATGGCACGTACTACCCCTGGAATCTGAATGGCCACCGTAGGTGCCGCCCGGTTATCCTAAACTACGATCATTATGTGTGTGTGCTCGTACTTCATGCCACCCCTGCAAAAGAGCCTGGGCCCGCCACTGACCTCAGGGAGCTTTATTGCAAGATTTTCTTAAACACAGAATTTGCAGCAACAGTTTAAGCGTCCCTCACACACAGAACATTTACCCTAAGCTTAACATCAGTGTAAGCCCTAACACCACAAAGCATGCACTGCATCAGTAAATACAGTGCAATCTTTACTCGCGCATAGAACAGGCAGAACACAGGCAGCAGGAGTGGACGCTTCCCTCGGGCATAAAACAGGCAGGGCACAGGCAGCAGCAGCAGGGGACGCTTCCCTCGTGCAAAAAGAACAACAATGCCTAGGCAGCAGCAGAGCAAACCACACACATACACACGGACACCAACACACAATATTAGGACTTCCGTTGCTTTTGTTAGTTCGGGTACATAGCAAGCAACAGAGGTGACAGATTCTCTCACACGTGGCGTGCAGGGACAGAGCAGACAGCAGCAGTAGAATCCTCCCAAAGCAGAAACAGCAGTAATCTCTCAACTTGCACACAGAAGAGACACATTACAGAGCACAAACACCCATCATATAGAACAACATTCATACATGCCTTCCCTCCCGATTTAGGCGTTGGGCTGGCTGTTTTATACTTTCTTCGCCTAAAATAATTCTATGCCCTATGCAATCCTATGGAGAAAACGTACTTCTCCTGCTTTCTGTGACAGAATCTCCCTCCCAGGTGCTCCAGTATGTTGGCATAGATGCAATGATGCATTGTTTTTATAACATACAGTACAGGAACGGCATGGGGTGCATCAGTGCAAGCCTTTGTGCATGCACACAGCATTCGCCCAGGATGGAATGTCAAGTATTTACTGAGGCGATATGCCCCTCATTGGCGTGCCGTGCCTATCACCGCCGCCAAGTTAGGGTCCCTTAATTCGGCAGTGGTGCTGTTACCAAGAGGGCTGTCCCATCAACGAGGGGCATATCGCCTTTGGCACCCACAAGTTACTGCACACGGGTGCTGAAGTCGATGTTAAAACAAAAAAAAAGGAAAAACGTACCTTTGTTCTGACCTGCGACGCAACATCAGAAACATGCGTCTGTCTTCAGTGTTGATTCAGAAACTGCAGGACATATGGAGACCCAATGATGTGGGGGACCAGTTCCGTGAGGTACCGGGTTTTCCACACACAACATGAGTATGTGGGGGAGAGGATGAAGGTGTTATTTTGAGGGGCCCTGGTGAACATCATCGTTACCACCCTGGGTAGGGGTGCCAGCCAATCAGGGACTTGGGAACGCAAAATTCTCAAAGAAAGATATTATTAGAGTGTGCTAATTTGGCAGGGCAGGGGAGAGTGTGTTGGCGATGTCGGCAATGAAAGAGTCACTCATGTGAGGTGGTTAGTAGATGAAGTGAAAGGGGACGATTCCTTGTGAGATAAAGGGAACCAGCAGGCGAGTGATTCAAATGAGCTTATTCTGGGAGAGGGGATGATGGAACATGGCCAAAAGCTCCTGTGGATGATTGCCTCTCTGCCTCCTGCCCTTCCTGGCTGGTGGGCATGTTGGATGCATTAGCTTGGGCATAAGAAAACGTTAGAAACATGGGGGGAGGATGGGGCAAGCCATGTATCAGTGATGAAGAAGGCAACAAGGTGTTGTGTGAGATGAGGTCAGCGATCTCTACAGCATGAGAGACTTCATAGAAGGATTAATCAGCATGAAGGGGGCATGTTTGTGTGATCTGTGTGTGTGGGATGGGGCAAGGGTGATATTGATGAGGTTCGCTAGGGCTGCCCAAGTCACTTGGCCATTCAAACTGTAGCGAGGGTGGGGATAGGCTGTGGAGGGAGGAGAAACCCAATGATATATTTTGACAAGTAGTAGTAGCAACTAATTTGTAGGTGAAATTGCAGGATAGCAGGTCTGGATCCTGGCCCTGTAATGCTCAAACAGGTAAGGTCCTTGTCTTCATCTGTCTTTTGCTGAGGAAGCTGGCAATGAGGTCTAAGGATGACCATTGAAATCAGCGGTGGGAGGAGCAAATGAGTGGCAGGGCCTGATCACGTGACCAGCAGCCTCCACAGTGCTGCCTCACTGGAGCTCATGGCCTGGAGTCCTTGAGTAGGTGGTTGCTGGTTGAGCATGGAGAGACAGGAAGGACATCATTGCTCGCTGTGTGGTACGTTTAGGGATGTTTGTGATGAAATGAAGGATTTACTCCTAAGAAGGAAGTGAATGTAAGACATTGGCAACCCAAACGGTGGTTCAACGTCATATGCACAGTGCGCTGGTACTAGAACCAGTTTGATGATGCAGCAACAGTGGTTCAAACTATGAGTGTGAGTTACACAGGAAGCACTACAGGTCATGGATGTTCGAAAGTGGCAAACACGGTTTGAATTAAGTTCAAGTTGGTTTGAGTGATAAAAACAGGAGGTCCGAATGCTCTGGCCATCTGGATGCTGTGAGCCCCACTGCAGGGGGCTGCAGGACAAGGTGAGTCTTTTCAGTTCCTGCTTTCCCAGCCTAGGAGATTTGCTAGCAGAATGGTAGGCCTTGGTACTCAGCAAAGTCACCCCAATATGCCCTGGGGATGGGCAGGGAGAAGAGCGTGGCTTGGAACACCTGCCTTCTCCTTTGGCAGAGGGCTTTGGAAAGGACTGGTCTCCCAACAGCCCCCAAAATTAATTCTTCCAGGCGTCCTTGAAGACTCAAAAGTGAATCAAGGAAGGGGTGGGAGACCTCCTCTTTTACAGTTAAAAAGCCACAGAGAATTGGATGAAATCAAGCCTGTTTTAAGGGATCCAATCCCCATCCTTGAGACAAATGAGCATTGCCTCCTGATGTCATATACAGAGTATCTTGTTCTCCAGGAAGTTGAGGGGACAGGAAGGAGAGAAAAACACTAGAGAGTTAATATGGAGGAACCCTTTCTCAAGCTCACTTGCACTCCCTGACTGTCCTAACATTCCCCCTTTCTCAACCAGCAAATTTCAAATGCTCTCTTGTGTGCAACCTCCTTGGGTGAGGCAGGCCTTTGATATGGATTTGCCTCTTTGAAGCAGGCTCCCAGGCGATCTACTGTTGTGTGCTTCTGGGCATAGCAAGGTAAAGTTACTTTCCTCCCAGACAGTTAACAGAGGCAGGCATCCTATCTTTGGCTATATTTTCCTTAAGCAAGCCATTGAGGCACTAGCACACCCCGATTGCTTGCAGGTGATAGGCACAAGAGAATTTCTGCTGGATTCCTAACAAGGTTGTGATGTGTTGGAACATCTCATTGGCGAAGTGAGGGTCATTGTTAGACTGCAGGACCTCACACATGCCCCATTGTGGGAATACCTCCCGGACCAGGAATCTCACCGCTCTAAGGACATCAGGATGGGAACAAGGACCAACCTCCATCCAACGGGAGAATGAACACACAACCACTATCATGTAGCAGTGACCTTGGCAAACTTGGATCATGTTGACCTAGTCGACATGCAGGTGTTGGAATGGACCCACTGGATGAGGTATGGCTCCTCTCACTACCCTCAATGTATGAGCTGCAGTAAATTGTTTACACACTAGACAATTAGTCCAGAATTCAGCCACGTGTTCCGCCAAGTTAGGGCAGAACCATGTTTCTCCAATATGAGAAGCAAGCACCTCCTTCCCTGTATGGGTTGGATAGTGTAATTGTGTTAGTGCAGTGTGCAATAATGAAAATGGAATTGCCACTTTCCCTGTGCTGTTGTTTTGCCCTAAGGCATTTGTCGGAAACACTGTACAACCCCTTTTTATCCATAACTCTTTTTCTCCCTTGGGTGCAGCTCCCTGCAACTCCACACTCTGTGTCACTGGTAATGTGTATTAGCCTTCCTTTGGTATCATTGTATGCACATAATCAGGCACGTGGGAGGAAGCCTTCATTTCTAAAATGTCCCCAAAGTAGGCGGCACATTTTGCTTCTGCGTCTGCTGCTTTGTTGCATCTCCCCCCTCATGTGTGCTTGCCACTTCGCTACTGATATTCACTCTGGGAGGTTATTGCTTCTATCAATCTGCCCAATAGGAGTGTGTACTGCACCAGTGACCCATCAGCATGCCTGAAGCCCCTCCTCAGCCAACGTGACAGCCCTGAATGCACTGTGGATGTCACGTAGGCTGAATCTGAATACACAGTCACTTCCTTTCCTCTGCTGTGCTTCAGTGCCAATATTAAGTCCACTAATTCTGCTGCTTGCATTGAATAGTGTGATGGTAGACGTGCACTTGTCACCACCTTGCTCGTCCCGTCCTCTCTCAGTCTCACTATTGATGTCCCCGTATTTATTTTGCCAGTTGTTTGGTCAATCGTTGCTGACCCATCATTGTAAAGCACCTCTGCCCCCTCAAGTTCATCCTCTTGTACCTTGTGAGTGTCACTGAATTCTTCTATGTTTGCTGTGCAGTCGTGTGCATAGTCACCCTTCTGTAAGACATCAGCAATGAAAGTCGCTGGGTTGACAAGTCTGCATCTCACTATCCTGAGAGCTGGGTTTGACAGTAGTACCTTGTAACCCAAAGCTCTCTGTGTTGTCAATGTAATTTTTGGTCTTTCCAGTATTGCAAAGAAAGCATGCTCCACATGAAGAGTGGTGCTGCATCCCATGGAAATACTCGCTGATTTGTCCATTGCGAATGCGGCTTCAGCCAATGCCTGTTCAAATGGATAGTGTCCTCTCATTACTGGGTCTTATTTCCCAATGTAGTGTGCTAGAGGCTTGTGCCCCATGCTTGTCTTTTGTGTCAGTACTGCTGTCATAACCACTCTATTGGAGTGTGAAAATATGAAGAATTATTTTTGATAATCTGGGATCACTAACACTGGAGATGTGCATATTGCTTCTTTCAGCTCGTCAAATACCTCAATCATTTCTGTTGTCCAATGTAATGGGCCTCATTACGACTCAGGCGGTAAGGGGTTTACGGCGGCGTAAACAGCGCCGACCCTTACCGCCTGATTACGAGGTCCCTTAGCGCCATGGATGTTTTAACACCTGCTTTTAGCAGGTGTTAAAATCCATGGCGCTAAGGGACCTTGATGTTAATTACGCCACCGTAATTTACGGTGGCGTAATTAACGCCTTCCCCACTCCCATTATGCCCTATGGGGCAAAATGGGAATGGGGAAGGGAAAATGGGAAAATGGGGATTTACTGCCCCGCCAAGGTTGGAATGGGGCGGTAAATCCGCCAACCACCATGGCGTAAACGTAGTTTACGCCATGGTGGTAAAGTCACGGCCCAGGCGGTAACTTACCGCCTGGGTCGTAATGAGGCCCAATGTCTTTTCCCCTCTCTGTGCTTCTTTCAGTGCACTCAATAACGGGCCTATTTTAAGTGATGTAGTTGAATACCCATACCTTGCAATAGTTACATAGTCCTAGGAACTGCTGCATTTGTCTCACAGTTGTGGGTTTTGCTGTTCTGCATATTGCTTCTGCCCTTTCGGGTGTAACTTTTCTCTCGTCTTGGGATATCATCGGTCAATGTACAACACCTCAGTCTGGCAATATTGTAGTTTTGCTTTATCTACCATGTACCCTTTTTCTGCTATTACTGTCAACATGTGTACTGAGTCATTTCTACACTGTTCCTCTGTCTTGCCACAAATCAATATGTCGTCTACGTACTGTATAACCGTGCTCTCCATCTGTATGTTGCCAAGGTCAATTTGGAGTACTCTGTTGAATATGGAAGGTGATTCACAGTACCCTTGATGGAGTCTTGTATGTTTCCACTTCTTGTTTCCATATAGAAATGAAGTTAAGTCCTGTGAGTCTGGATGTAATGGTATAGAGAATAATGCATTCTTCAAATATATGACTGTGAAGTAAGCAGCTTCTGTGGGGATGCTACACACAATGGTCACCGGATCCATGACTAAAGGAAATTCTGCTACTACAATTTGTTTAAGAGGGTGCAAGTCCTGTATAAAATGCCATGACCCTGTTGCCTTTTTGACAGGCTACACAGCTGTGTTGCAAGGTGATTCTGATGTAACTAGGAAGCCCTGCTTCACTAGTGCTGCAATAGTCTCATAGATACCTATGTCTGCCTCGCTCATAGTGGGTACTGCCTAACGCTTGGTAAGATGGCTCCTGGATTCAGCTTTATTTTCACTGATTCTATCCCTTTCAGAAGCCCCACATTAATGGGACTTGTGGTCCATAAGATGCTGAGGACCTTTGCCAAGTCCTCCTCGAGAAAGGTCGGTGGTGCTTTCAGCGCCATTGCCATTCTCTGTGGTACCTCTCTGCAATGTATTCTCACCCAATATGTGATGCTCATTTCGAACACCATCTCGTGATCTGATCTGATCTGTTGTCTTTGAATAGCTCTTCGTCTGTAACTGTAGTCAATCTGTATCCTTCTGCCACGGCGATCACTGCTCGCCATGGTCGCCCTGTGCTGTCTGTCCCATGCACTGCTATACAGTCGCCCCCCACTATTACTGCTTCTAATTCTGGTGGCACTATTGTCCCTTCTTTTTCATCTAATGGTATTTCTGGCCTGAATAAGCACTCATTTGGAAGGTGCCACATTTTCCCCAGAATCCTTGTGAGCCATGCTATTACTATTTCAATCCCATATTGAAACAGTTCCTCGTCTGTTGGCACCCCCATCTGTACCTTGTGTCCACACAAGGCTTGAAAACTCTCCCTTACATTTCGAAAGTGTATGCCTAGTGTGGAACAGGATATACGTGATTTGACAATTGTCAGAATTGTTTGCGGCGTAATTGATCGTGGCCAATTTCACAGCGAATACGATTTTGCCACAGTCAAATCTGGCTAAACCTTGACCCTCAAAACATCCACCACACACCCCCCACTTACGTTCGCTTCTCTGCTTGCTTCTGGCCCTGCAGTGTCAGTTCCGACCTTCTTATGTGGGTCAGATCTGACATCGCAGGGTCCGCGTTTCTTTCTTTTTTTTTCTCCCCCACCTCCAGTCCTCAGGAAGCAGGGGACACCTCCGCAAACCCCAGCTCCCCATTTTTCAGTGTTGATTGCCACATTTTTTCAAATTAAATTGATCAAATGGTACTGGCCGAAATGCCTGTCCTTGTTGTTGCATCTGATCCTGGGCATAGAACTAATTCGGTTCCACTGGATATGCTGGCTGGTATTGCATTCCCCCGTTCTGTTGCATCCCTCTCCTGTTCCACAAACCCTTGAGATATGTCATATCTGTCCACACACCCAGCACTGTGGCAGTTCTCTCACTTGCTTCTGGTACCCTCCAGGGCAACCTTCTGGACCCTGCTGCATATGGTATCCGTATCCCTGATACCCTCCCGGAAATCCCCCTTGGTTCTGTTACAGTTGTTGCCAATACCCGCATCCCCTTGGCGGACCCCCTCTTCCTTGAAACCCATACTGCGTATCCCCTCGCCCCATGAATGCCCCTCTCATGGATGGTGGTGCGTACTGAGTCTGTGGTGCCCCCTGTCCTCCTGTAATTGTTAATACAGTCCCTTCCATGGTGTATTTAGATAGCTTCTTCTGTACTAACTTCGCCTCCTCCTGCTTTCTCTCCTCGCACTTCTTCCTTGCATTCTCTTGCATTAACCTACAGTAATGTACTATTGTAAGTTGTATTTATGACCATGGTTTTGCTTCCATCCCCACCAGCTTCTTCAGTTGGCTTTGCACCTGTTATGGCAACCCTTCGCATAGTATATGATCAAATAATGGCCCTGTTTTATCCCACCGTTCTCACATTTCAAGGCACCAAAGTTCTTGAATAGCCTGAATATATTGTAGTGGGTCTTTGTCTTCTCCCATTCTGCATGCCATAATAAAACTAATGTCTGACATGTCTGGGTACTGCGTCCGCAAAGCTTGCCATACTGCTGCTCAGCAGTTAGAGAACGATGTGCCATTGTGTGCCTTGTTCTGGGTTGTTACTCCTGGGTACCACACCCTCCGCCATACGTCATCAGTGGCCTCTCGGAGGGTTGCCACTAATAGACCTTTTACGTCCAACTGCTGCTAATTTCTGTTCTGCCATCATTCTTTCCATCTACTATATCCATTTCCTTGCACCTGCAGTCAACGAGGGTAGGCTGCACCTCAAGTTTTACTTGTCTTTATGTTTGCATGGTATTTACTGAGGTCACCCCCCTCCTTTTTCTAGTAAGGGCAGCTGTGTTAACCCAATCTCTCCGTCCAGTCCCTTTGTCAAATTTACTTCCCCCTCTGATCTCCCAATGTCTTTGGTGGCATTGAACACTCTTTTTTTTAAAATGTGTTTATTTATAAATCAACACACAGGAGCTTATACATACATGTTACTTATAGCTTCTCAAAACATATAAAGCACAGAATCCCCTCCGCCCACCCCCAATGTTCCACCGTGGGCACCATTCTCGAGTCTCATTCGGCCTGGTCTAGCGGCGGCGATGGATCGTCCATAGAATTAAGTGCTCTGACGATCAGGCGTGGTTTAAATGTCAGGGCCCGGAAGTTCTGATCATAATCTAGCACCGGTGCCCAAATGTCCATAAATCGATGAAGCAGTCCTGCTTTAGCTGCCGTAACCTTCTCAGCTATCAGAATATCCCAGAGTTTGACCCAGCAGAGGGTCATCAAGGGTCCTTCCGTGGATTTCCAAGTGCGGGCCACCGTGATTTTGGCTGCCAGCAATAATTGGGATATTAGGGACGCTCTCCTCCCTGATCTCGGGTATATGTCTGGCAGCGGGATCCCCAGGAGGACTTGCTCAGGCGTTAGCGGAATGGTCACCTGAGTGACGTCCTTTATAGTGGCTAGGCAGTGAGACCAGAACTCCTGTACTCTGGGGCAGGTCCACCACATATGGAAGTATGATCCGGGAAGGCCGCAGAGACGCCAGCATTGGGGATCCAGGGCCTGTTGGAAGTGATGGAGGCGCAGGGGGGGGTAATACCATCGCAGGAGCAGTTTATGGGCGCACTCCCGGTTGGTGATGCAGAGGGATGCTGTGCGCGTTCTAGACCAGATGTCCACCCACGTGTGATCTTCTATGGCATGCTCAAGGTCTATCTCCCATTGGGACATATAGGAGGGCCTGGAACGGAAAAGGTCATCTTGTAGCAGTTTATAAAGGGCTGAGATCTTCCCCCGGGCCGGCAGGTTGTTTACTGTTAGCTCCAGTGGAGGCCCGGTGGTGGGAGCACCAATGTCTGAGTTGGACAGAGTATCTGTCTGTCTCTGCTAGCTGGAATGCCAATTTACATCGTTCAAAGGTTAGGGGGGAGTCCCCATCAAAGAGTTGCCCCAGTCTTTCGAGGCCTCCTGCGACCCAGTTCCTGAAGTTCCTAGAATGGGCTCCGGGGGAGAAAGCTGGGTTGAGGAAGATTGTAGAGAGTGCACTCAGGTCTCCTGGAACGCCACGATGCCTGTGGGCCCACTCCCAAGCCTTTATCGATTGTTTCGTGGCAGTCAGTACTCCCGGCCAGCTCCGGCGTAAGGCGGAAGGGAGAAACGGGAGGAAGCGGAGGGGGAGAGGGAGGCAGGATTGCTCAATCTCCACCCATTTCGGCCGCCCCGTGGCGAGCCCCCATGCTTGGAGGTGGGCTAGCTGTGCTGCCATTTGGTATTTTCGGAGGTCGGGGATCCCCAGTCCACCCAGTCTCGTGCTGGTCATCATCGATCTTCGCGGGATACGTGCTTTCTTCCCTTTCCAGATGAAGTCAACCATCTTCCTTTGGAGCCGCTGTAGAGGAGGGAGCGGAATTTGGGCTGGGAGGGAGGCACAGGCATAGAGGAAGCGAGGGAGTAGGTTCATTTTACATGTCGTGATGCGGCCTAGCAGGGAGATTTCTTGCGATTGCCAGCGGGTCAAGTCCTTCTCCATTCCTCGAAGAGTGTCGGAAAGTAAGCCTGATAGACCTTCGTTGGGTGAGCGGGGAATCGGACCCCCGGGTACGGGTCGAGTGGGTGCTCCAATGGAACGGGCCTCGTTCCTCCAAGGCCTCATGTTCAGCTGGGGTCAGGCCCACTCCGAGTGCCGCTGACTTTTGGAAATTACTGGCGAATCCCGATACCCTCCCGAAGTCGTGGATTTCAGCTAGGGCCATCCTCATGGACCCTTCGATGTTCGTGATGGTTAGCAGAACATCGTCTGCGTAGAGGGCAACTTTATGTTGCTCGGAGCCAATCCTCAGGCCACTGATCTGGGGGTTTTTGTGAATTCGCCAAGCTAGCGGCTCCATGGCCAGAGCAAAGAACAG
The DNA here is from genome assembly GCF_040938575.1 of Ambystoma mexicanum. Classification (NCBI taxonomy): domain Eukaryota; kingdom Metazoa; phylum Chordata; class Amphibia; order Caudata; family Ambystomatidae; genus Ambystoma; species Ambystoma mexicanum. The sequence continues at coordinate 1,036,199,078 of NC_090926.1, read as the reverse complement.
CAGGGATAATGGGCATCCCTGCCTTGTCCCGCATGTGAGGTGGATTAGGTCCGATAGGCGGCCGTTGACTCTTAGCCTGGTCCTAGGGGCTTGGTAGTTCGCGAAGGTCATCTTCCCGAAGGTCGGGCCAAAGCCGAAAGCCTCTAGGGTGAGGCGCAGGTAAGACCAGTCCACCCTATCGAAGGCCTTAGTGGCGTCACGCACCATTAGGGCCAGTTGTTGGGAATCCCGATTGGCAATCTCTATTAGGTCCAGTGCCCTCCGGATGTTATCTTTTGTCGACCTGTAGTTTATAAATCCTGTTTGATCCGGGTCTATGATGCTCGGAAGGATAGGTGCAAGACGGTTGGCCAGGATCTTAGAGTATATATTGGCGTCCAAATTCAACAGAGAGATGGGTCTATACGAACTGATATCTTGGGGGTCCTTTCCCGGCTTGAGGATGAGGACAGTGATGTATTCCTGCATCGTTGGGGTGATCGTCCCGGTGGCCACAAATGAGTTGAAGAGGCGGGCCGCTAGTTGGGGCCGGAAGAGTTTGTAGAAGTGGGTGGAGAATCCGTCCGGGCCTGGGGCTCTGGTTTTCAAGTATTTGATGGCTGCTTCCACTTCCTCGGTTGCAATGGGCGCTTCGAGTTCTTCCCTGGCCGCCGGGGTCAGATGCGGGGTGGCCGCCTCTTGGATGCATGCGCGCTGCTCACCCGGGACTCTCGGGGCGGCCGTCATTATTTCTGAGTGGTGGCTGACCGCCAGGCGTAGTTTCTGGTTGTCCGTGTAGTGGATCGCCCCCTGTGGGTCCCAGAGGCCCAAGATGATATTTCTGCTCTTCTCCTTGGCCAGCTTGTTAACCAGCAGTTTGTTGGCCTTATTGTTATGGACATAATACCATTGCCTGGTTCTAGTTAGTAGGCTCGCTGTGGCATCAGCGTAGTGCGCTTCAAGCCTCTTCCTTGCCATTTGCAGGACCCTGTAGGATTTAGGGGCCCAGCCCTTTCTTTTGTGGGTAGCTTCAGCTTCACAAACTTCAGATTCCAGGGCGGCCTGGGTCACCCTGTTTCTTTTGTGAAACGTGGTTCCTTGGGCGATCAATTCCCCTCTGAGCGCTGCTTTCATGGCGTCCCAGGTTTTGGCCGGGGAAGTATCCTCGTCACGGTTTTCTGCAAGGAAGTTTTTTATTGCTCTGGCGGTTGAGTCTCTCACTGCCATGTCCCCCAGAATAGGGTCATATAGGGTCCACTGGCGGTGAGGAGGGGATTCCGGGTCATGGGACTGCAGGGTTAGTGTGACTGGAGCATGATCCGAGAGGATCCGGGACCAATCGCCACATCATCCGTGAAGGTCAGGATCTGCGGGGAGGTCAGGAGCAGGTCAATCCTGGAGAAGGTGCGATGCACGTACGAGTAGAAAGTGAAATCTTTCTCATCCGGGGACAATACCTTCCAGGAGTCCACAACGTTCAGTGTGCGGAACAGGTGGAGCAGGCCAATGGCCCACTGCAGATCTCTAGATGTCGTGGGATGGGATCTGTCCTTGAGGGGATCCGGGACCCTGTTGAAGTCCCCTCCCATGACGACCTGCCCCTCAATGAACGGGAGGAGAGAGTCTTCCAGGTCTTGGTAGAAGCCTTCTTGGTGTTCATTCGGAGCATAGGCCGAAATGAGGGTGTAAAGTTGACCAAGGACGATGCATTTTATCGCGATGAAGTGACCATCCTGACATCGCAGCGAGTCCAGGATCTGGGGCCTCAGATCTCTCGTGAATAGGATAGCAGTGCCTCCCTTCTTAGTCCCATTGAAAGCGAAGAATTGTAGCGGAAAGAGTCTATTTCGCAAGCGAGAGAAGTCCGATGGGATTAAGTGAGTTTCTTGCAGGAAAGCGATCGAGGTCCTGTCGTTCTGTAGCCTTTGCAAAATGGATTTTCTCTTCGGGGGGGGAGGGAGTTCAAGCCCCTAACGTTCAGGGTGGTGAACTTAAGTTTTAGATGCGGCAGCTGGCTCAAGGGATGCGCTTGCTGTGGGGGGGAGGTTTGGGGGGAACAAGTCAGCCATGGCTGTGAGAGAATAGCTATTTCAAGTTGTCCTGTGGTTGAAGGTTTTAAAACTGGTCTCCAACGGGAGATATGAGCATTCAACAACTGCCTCCAACGGGAGGTCCAAACTGCGGCCAGGGGGGCTGATTTTAAACTATCGGCATGGCCCCTGGCCGCCCAGGCTGTCGTTCGACAGAACCAACATGGTTGAAAGTTTCTCCAAGGGTAAGGTGGTGGCATCCACCTTGGAGGAGGGTGTGGACCGCATGGGGTCCGTGGCAAGCTCAAAAAGTTTGGGTGGTTCCAATGCTACGTGTTCGGTGCGGGCGTCCTCGCACGTCACTTGGGTTTGCGGTTTCTCTGCACTCTGGACCAAGGATCGATGCTGCGTCATCGAGGTGGCTGATGGTGCGGGAGGTGCCTTTATACGAGAATTGTAGCACCGTGGGGAAGAGCCACCGGTAGCGGATCTGCTGTTCTCGGAGGAAGAGCGAGAGTGGACGAAGCATCCTGCGCTTCTGGAGAGTCAGAGGGGAGAGGTCTTGGAAGATCTGTAGGGGGACACCCTGGAAAGAGAGCTCATCCTTTGATCGGCCATTTGCTGCGATGGCCTCCTTAGTGGTGTAGAAGTGGACTCTTGTAATTACGTCCGGAGGGGGGTCTGTGTTCACTCCCCGGCGGGGGCGCAATCTATGGGTTCGATCAAGTAGGAGTTGGGCCTCGTCCAGATCCGGCAATAGAGACTGGAAGAAGGTGCTTACAGGGAGCTCCTTGTCAAGGATTGATGAAGGCACCCCTCGGATGCGCAGGTTGTTGCGACGGGAGCGGTTTTCCATGTCCTCCTGTTTAAATTCGAGAATTTTGGTTCTCTCCATTAACGTCTGGATGGTGCGCTGCATCTCCATTAGTGAGCTGGAGTGATCTATGGCCAGGTCCTCGGCCTCCCCCATCCTCTGCTCAATGCTACTGACCCTTTGGTCAGTTTGTTCCGATTTAGCAGTGAGTTCCGTCATACAGGTTCTGAATTCTGATTTGATATTCGACATGAAGGCCTGGAGGTCCTCTTTGGTTGCGAGCATCCCTTTCTCTTCGGACGCCTTCTGAGGTGTGGTTTCGGGGGGTCTGTTTTCTTTCCTTTTTCCAAAGCCTGTAGCATGGTGGATATGTCAGCGATTTGGAGGACTTCGATGCTTTGGACATGGCTTCGGAGTGAGGGGGCACGCTGCCACAGGGACCAAGAAAGGCGGAAGCCGAGGCAAGCGGGGATGGAATGGGCCGGAGCACCCCAGGAGGTTGAGTGGGTAGATAGGCCTTCAGGAGGCGGTGCAGGTCGCCACGGGTCTCCAGGCGGCCCTCTGCAGCAGAGACCAGGATGCAGTTGGCGTTATCAGGCTCCCCCACGGCTGGCGAAGAAGGGAAGTGGGCAGGGGCGCCCCAGGAAGGCAAGGGAGGCGTCACGGCCCTACAAGGAGGGGGCAACGTAGATCTGCGTGGATTAGCAGGCCGCTGGGGGGGCAGATGTTGCAGGCCTCAGTAGGCTAGGCCACCCCCAGCAGGGGAGACCTCCAAAGGACAGCTGAAGGCAAATGGAGCCAGCGGGAAGAAAGGAGAAAGTCTCCAAAGCTCTCAATGCAGGAGAAAGCAGGGCCTGCCACGTCTGTTGGAGGGCAGCAGGGCTCACCTGGGTGGCGTGCGGTCCCCTCGTGAGGGCCGCACTATAGATGGTAGGCGGGGGGGCCCTTTTCCCAGGAGAGCGTGCAGCAAATTCAGCTCACCGGCTCAGGCTCCCGGAGGCCCGGTGCATGGATTACACTGGTGGCGGGCTCACAGAGGCATCGGGCGGGGTCCAATGGCGGGCAGTAGGCTGGGCCCCCGGGCGGGCGGGGGCAGGGGCTGTCAGCGCCCCCTTAAATCGCGCCGGAGAGGCTCCAATTTCCGATGTCTGCTGTGCGCCGGGGAAGATGAGTTGGCAGGGCGCCGATGCGCGCGCTCAGGGGAGTGGCTGCCATCTTGGTTGCGGTGCCGGCCGACGGAGGAGCGTTTCTTTCGTCGCATTTACAGTGATCCTGGGGGCGTTATGCTCCCAGGTTGCAGGCGATGGTGCTGGGGATGTTCCGCTGCATTAGTATATTGGTGTTCATGGCGGGCATAGCAGGAACCAGGAGAAAATAGCTTTTAGCCGCGGGCCCATGCGGAGGCCATTAGTGGAACTGCCTCATCGCTGGCACTCCAGGCCCATTGAACACTCTTACCTTTTCCCTCCTTCTTTGTGCTGGGAGGCCTCTAAGCCTCTGTGCATATGGGGTTACACTATCCAAGGTGCATGATGCATCCCAGGACCTTTGTGGTCTCTCGCCTTTGTCACCCTGCAATTCCCCTGTATCTCTGTCTGCTCCCCATGTCAACCTTTCGATCTGTCTTATTCCCTGTTGACAGATAAGCAAGGTGTCCTATCCCATCGTCCTCACTGTCTGCCAAGTCGTCTTCTAACTCGGTGTCTCCCAGGTCACTGTAGAAATTGTCATGGAAGCTTAGTCTCCTCAGTATCTTGCTTCCCTGTGGTTCCCCTCCTAAGTCCATCAAATTCCTGCTATCCGCCCTCAGGGAGGACCTGCGTCAGTTCTGTCTGGCAATGCAGCTGCCCTTTCATATGTCTTAATGCGATCCTGCTCCGCTTGCCTATCTTTTCCCGCATTATTGTCGAACGCGGTTAATCCCACTTCAGTCTCATCTTCCTACTTGCGTTTGCGCTCTCTTGTGAGTCGCTGTAGTCCCCACTTCCTCCTTTCCCTTCTTACCAAAACTTGCTTTTCCTTCTCGTCTTCCTCTCTTCATCTCTCTTTCTCCTCGAGCTCCCTCTTTCTCCTCATCTCTTGCTGCTCCCGCTCTTTCTCTTTTTCTCATTGCACCCTCTCATGTTCGTCCTTCTATTGCTTCTCTTCCTTCTTTCCTTTCTACTTCTTGCATTACCTCTGCCCACTCCTGTGCTTCACTGCTTCCCTTACATTCAGCTACTTACTTACTTGCCCCTCCTTTTCTCCTGCTGTCTTCCCATCTAATTTCAATAGTATTTGCCCTCCTACCCAATCATTCAATGCTATTCCTCCCAGACTCTCCTTGGCGCTTAACTGGGTCTCGCTGCAAACCCCTTTCTGCCCCTCCTCCTTGGTATAAGGTGGAGGTTCAAATGAGGGATTTGTGTTCCCTTCCGCTGCTTTTAATTCTCGTAGAGGGTATAACCCTTGTGCTTATGTTGTAGTCCCTTTGTGTTCATGGTCAGGAGCAGGTGGAGGAGCGGGGGCCAAGGGCGCTGCGCCCAGGGTCTCCTGCTGGCTCAGCATCCACTGGTGCCTTGCTACTTACCCCTCATCCTCCTGAAACATATTCCATAGTTTGAATATCGCCATATGACTGCTTCATTCTTTTCCCTCATAAGCCCTTGTATGTGTGTGTGTAATGATTTCTGCGCACATTTGGAGAAACTTCTGCATATTGGCCTTGGCTTAGTCAATTTACCTTTTGTGTTTTTCGTGCATTCCGAGTTATATTTACAAATTTGTCTTTATATTGCGGAGGGGCCTTACATAGGTGCTGTAGGGGCGTATCCCCCTGCACTTCCCTTGATACAGTGCTTTATACTTACTTGACTTCAAGTCAAGGCTTTTGGCACTTCTGTTTTTGTACAAACACAAAATACTGTTTTTCTCACTTTTACAAAGACCAGTTCTTGACAATTATCCTGAGCCTCTCCAAGTCCCAACCAACCTTTCAGGTGTGCTCTGCGCACCGCCCTTCTACAACTCTCTGCCACCTCAGGCACGCTCAACACTCATGCGCATGCGTTTTCTGAGCACCGCTACTGAACAGCTGATTCTGTCAATTGCTACTTGTGATCACCACATTTTGTGCCACCTCATGCTACCCTAGTCCTATGCACAGCCCTGTGGGTGACATCACTGCTTCACTACATATGGGAAGGATAGAAATCACTAACATAACTCAAAATACTATTGTTTCATCAGACAGACAATGTTTACGAACCCGACATATACCCACAGCTGTCTTCCCGCCTCCTAACAGGGGATACCAATGCTTCTCATGCTCAATCTGTACCGACAGTGTCACCTTGTAGATAAAACGCCTTTGCAAGACTTAACCAGAAGAACACCTTCCGCAATTTAGGCTAGCTCCCTTTGCTAAGCCCTTACATAGGGATACCATCATCCATGACCTGAGCTAAATCGCCCAATCCACAGGGAATCCACTATCTATACAACTTTTCTCATCCGTACCCTTAAGTAAATAGTCTAGGTTATTCGCCAGAACCTTTTACCTTAAGACCGAATGCTCCCTAACCACAAAATGACATCTACCGCTGCTCCTTTCCCTACTATACTTCACACTACTCGACACTGCTAAACAATACTCAACTATACTTCAAAGACTTTGTTGAACAGAGTTTATTGGTGTCGGAACCTCCTATCCCCTGCGCACCTCTTATTAACTTGTTACAGAGTCTGCCTGCAGCCTAGATCTGGGTTTGTCTGAGGACCAACTCCAAGGTTCCCGATTGCTTGAAAGATTGGTGGGGGTGACAATTCCGTGGATCGGTGTAGGCGCTGGTTGGATATTAGTCCACGAGGTTGCAATTCTGCTAGTGGTTTTTATTCATGATCCAGACAAAGGATAGTCGGTGCATGTAATAAAATAATAAAAATTCACATGCACCGACTATCCCTTGTCTGGACCATGAATAAAAACCACTAGCAGAATTGCACCTCGTGGACTAATATATCCAACCAGATACTCAACAATACTTGTCACCAACCCATCCCTAGCATAACTCCCCTCCATACCCCCTAAATTGCCTTATGGGTGAGTCAATACTTACACTTGGTGATCCACTGTGACTAATCAACTTCCAGGGCACCAGTGGTCCAGGGATGAATATCGGTTTCTAAACCATCAATCAACCCCACACCTCTAGTACACCAGAAGGGATGGGAACAGGTTGGAATACAAGTGAATTATAACACCTCCTTGTCCAATGTTGGTATCATGGATGGAATGGCACGCTTATCTCTGCAAGGTCATGGATCATTGGTTAGTTGCAGCGAAATTACAATTGTTTCAAAATGATAAAAGGGACTGTCCAATCAAGGTTGTATAAACCTATCTACTTTATTATTACTACAACAGACAGTTCTAGCACACTACAATTACAACCCACACTGTAAAGCAACACAGAGGACAGACAGTTTCATGAAGGAAAGGGATGCACTGTGGATACTGACAGGAGGGTAGTTGCTAAAGTAATCAGTCTTACTGTTCAAGGTTATTTGGTTTAGCACCAAGGGGCAAAGGGTCGTAACTGTCTCTAGGGGCCTTCAGAGAAGGACCAGTGGGGCAGAACCATAATGTACCTAATGCTGAAGAAGTTCTTGTTGCTCGACAGCATTGAGGCGGTTCCAGGGTGCTTTGCAGCCCTTGAGACAGAGTCAGTGGCTGGAAACAGCTGCGGGTACCACGCGGCAGGCAGTTTGGCAAGCGAGGCTGGACACACATCTGCAGGCTGTCTGGTGCGGTGGCTCGGGCCGAAGAATTGTTGTCTCTGTCCTGGTTGGTGGATCTGGAATGCTGGTCGAGGTGGCTCGGATGGCTCTGGTCACTGCAGCGTGACAACAGTCAGCGGTGTAGCTGGATGCGGTTCGAGGACTCGACTATCTCAAAATTGTCATTACAAAGATCAACCCTGGATGATGCTTGTGTTGCACTCTTCCTAGCTTTTTCGCAGGGCTCACATCCTTTCAAGGCAGACGGCCCAAAGCGCAGGAGGGTGTTAGCAGGCAATGGCCTTGTCCTTTGTCCAGAGACTCTCCAGCACTTCCGACCTAGGAAGCTTATTTTCAGAACCTAGCAGGGCACGCTGTGTGCTGGCTGGTTATCAGTTCTGGAGCTGCTGGACAGGTCCTCTGAGTCCGGTATCCACATCTGTTCCCTGGGAGATGTTTAGGGGGATCTTGCTTCTCTTTTGGAACTCCTGGCCTTCCTTCACTGATGGAAGATGTAAGGTAGACTGTACCTTCAGCTTGGGTACAAACGAGTCCTTCTTTTTACTCCTTGCAACGTCTTCAGATGATCTGTTAAGTGAGGGGTTCAGCCCTCTTTTAAAGCCAAATTGGCCCCCAGTGATTGGTGCAGTCTAAGCCCACCCTAATTAACCAATCCTGGGTCCCCACCAACAATCTTCTGTTATGCATGAGGTCAGGACCAGAGTGCTCTGCAACATGACACACAAGGGGGTGACAACATATACCTATGTCCCACCCATCTTCCTGTCTGTTGTAGTTCAAAGTGTCTCTCTGGTTAACTGAGCCCTCTGTGACTCTTGATTAAAGCACAGGTTTTCCCTTGAAGTATATTCTGGGAGCAGAATTCCTGTCTCCCCCAAACCACATACTACTCCCCTCTGGAAGGGGTGAGCTCTGCAGGGGTTTACCTACGGTAAATAATGGACCCAGCATGCATTTCACTGCCTTTCATACAGATGGCTGGGAATTAGCTTCAAGTTGACACTTTGCACACCAAAGGAGTGTTAGTCCCGCCTTCCTTTTGACTCTCCGGCAACTAAGCCCATTCGGCAGGCTTGCCACAATTATCTCTCATTAGTATGCACTGCCACCAGCCGGAGAACAAAGGAATGCAGATCCATGGAGCCTTTGATATTTTAATTAGGCTTGGTCATGGCTGGTCTCCATCATTCATTTTCATTTATCAAAAAATCAAAAAAAGCCCACCCAGACGAGCACACTCTCCCTGTGCGGATTGAATTGCTCCCATCCACTGACGCTGCTCGGCTACCGGCTCCCAAAAAGCTGCTGCGTCATCCTTCTGGTTTGATTGGTTCTTTCGCACTGCAGGCAGGCTATTTTCCAAACTGGGTCCTGACGGACTCTTCACAGGGGTGCACATCCCATTGGTTTCACTTTCCATGAGCCGCCACACAGCCCTCCAGGCACAGCAGTGGAAGAGGCGGCTTATGCTGAACGGGCATAGTCAACCGTACCTCTGCTACCAACTTGTTGGCTTAGGTATACCTGAGGGACTAGGGGTCACACTACGAACTCACCGTTCCAGCTCCCAGGGCCCAACAAACCCTTACCCAGTTCACAGACGGAGGACGCAGCCAAGGGCAAGTTAGAACTGTTGTTTATTACACAAACAGGCAGGGATCATAAAGGACATTCAAAATGACGCAGACTCACGGCGCCTAAACCCATGTCGGGCCATTTTGATTCATTTTGGATATCACAACATGGGGCTCTTCCCCAAAAACCTACGAGAAGACTAGATTGGGTAGTCGGGGTGGTAGTACCTATGCATGGCCTCCATAGATATTACTTTATTGGTCCTCACATGTGAGGTGGCTTGCTTGCCCCTTCCCCAAGAAACTATCTATTACATTATTGCAGGGTCGCACGAATACCATTGGCTCTTGCCCTCTGCCAACCACCCCTGGATTGCTGTTCCCCCAGTGGCTGGAGCTGGCCTCCCCAGGCCTGGGACCCAGCTCTGTTCTCATCACTCTGTGCACCTTCTCAAGGTGATGAGAAAGACAATGTGTTCCCAATGTAACCATTAGTGCCACCACTTTTGCCTGTGACAGTGCCCTCAGCGTTGCAACGTTGTTAACGATTCCATGTTTCACTTCATGTCTGTATTGCTGAGAACCATACGTCTTCCCACCGCGGTTGAATGACCATTGTCTGGCTTGGCTGCACCACGTGATTGAGGACCGCAAAATCGAGCTCCCTGGTCTGCAATTTATGAGAATGTATTCAGTTTTTCTGCAGATGACTTCTTGTCTCTTAGTTTCGGAATGTGCTGTTTGTCTCTGACCTTGGCTGCGAGCCATCAACTGCTGTTCTGTGCAGCCTAGTTCTGCTTTTCTTCATTTCTCGTCCTGTGGCTTTTGACATCATGTATCCTCATTATAGTTATACAATGATTTCTATATATTTATACCATGCTATGTTTCCTGTAGGTTAGTAGTTTTCGGTTCTTCCAGGCCTCTTATACGATCCTGCAGTTTCGTTGGGTTAGTTGCGATAAGTGTCTGCAAGCTTGCTCTGCATCTCTTTTGCCTTGCGTTCAGCGTTTCTGCACTTGGCTAATGAGAAAAATAACAAAAGCTTTTGACAGTATGTATATGTATCTATCCTTTATATACAGCCATGTGTAATCAAGTTCTTTGTGTGAGCATGTGTGTGTTTGTGTAACTTCTTGCATGGGTGAGAGTTTGGTTTATGACTAATATGGATATGTCGGGGTGTCACTAATGAAGCCAGCACAATGGTGTTCCGTTATTAGTCATTCTGATCCATCGAGGCGTTTGGATCCATGATCAGGGTAGCGGCACCTGTATCCATAACAACATTGACTGGATAATGTTAAAGACATTCCAGGCACGGCTCCCCCCTGGTATCCTCCCAACCCCAGGTGCCCAGGGATGACATGACCAAGGCACTGCTCTTGAATTTCAAGGAATGTGTTTGCTTATGTTGTGTATCTAGGTGTAATTCACATGGGTTTCCACTTCAAGGTGAGGGCAATAGTGCTCTAAATCCTCGCCTGACTCATTGGCACCCCAAAACCTTGTGCCCTATTCTCATGAATTTGTCCTTCAAAAGGTGTATCCCTTCCTGCTCTTTTACCAACATTCCATTGCCATCACGTCCAGTCCCCGCAGCTAGATACCATTAGCATTTATGTACAGATCATGGGTACCTCTGACCTCGGATTCCCTCCTGGGGAACGGGCAATGGGATCTGTTTATGGAGCTGAAATATCCAAGCAGCAGCTCCACAGCAAGGCCTGCATTCTCGTCTGTTCGTCATATGTTATGAGTTAACATCCAAAAGGGCGTTACTGCTGTTACTTTTAACACATATCTATAATGACAAAGGTAAACTTAGGTGTAGTCTGTACAGAAAGAATACAGACAGGAATGCAATGTTACAGTTGCTATCCACTCACACTAAAACAGAACCTACCATATGGCCAATACCTAAGAGTGCGTTGGAACTGTTCCTCTTTAGAGAACTTGGATGCCAAATTAAAATCAAAGGGGTATTCCGAAACAATTGATCACTCATTCGAAAAAAAAGAGTGCAGTACACCCCACGGGAGACTCTATTACTCCCAAGAGAAAGATCAAAGTCAGACCTATTGCAACAGCACTCTGCACCTCAGATCTATGGTTAAGACGTTTGGCCACTAATTCATCTGGCACTACCTAACGAACTGCAACCTAGGATGGCACTAAAAAGTTCCAAAACCCTCAAAGAACATCTCACTCACTCTCTGTTTAAGAGACAGCCAGCATTACATCATCTGTATGTAGGTAAAACAATATGGGGCTGATTCATGGAATTTGTGCGCCGGAAAACTGGGATTTGTGCGCCACTCTGCCCGCAAATACCTGTTTAACAAATGGGGATTTGCGGGCAGAATGGCGCACAAATCTCTGTTTTTCGGGGCACAAATTCCATGAATCAGCCCCTATGTGTTCGACTGCAGGCTTGCATTTACATGTCAGGAGAACCCGTTATGCTAAATTGTCATCCTTTTATAGGCGCCTCATTCAGGTCAGTTACACTTATAATCCCCAATTAACACGCGCACTCCACGTAATTTGAAGTGTCGGTCAAGTGCTTTTTCTTTCAGTGTAATGCACTCATACACCCGCAAACAAGTGTGAGAGGAGGCCCCACGGCCCTGGACGTACAAAGCCGGACGTTACACAGGGGTCAAGTCCTAAAAATAAAAGTGAGGGGACTCATCAACAAACGCAATGGGATGTGATGTCGCCAGAAATTAGCATATCAAGGTGAAATATGCACATTTCAATAAATTGGCCACCCAAATTGCACAGGACTTATGACATTTGCCTTTCATAAAATCAACACACACACAGAACCAAGAGAGGATATTTTCTTCTAATAGTGTTTTTAAAAACATTAAAAGGTGTGCATGTTTTAAACTCCACGAATCAATGCAAATGTTTTCCCTGGAACATGCAGTACCGAAATGGGACATTTCACCTTTACTTCTTTGTTATTTATCATCGGGTTATATAGTGCAGTGGCGAAGTATCCGGCCTGCAAAGCTGACATAAATCCATGGAAGACTTTCAATGTTTCTCATTTTAGCTGTGGGGGGACTGAGTCCACCCTCTGAAAAGAGGGAGTCCACCCGCGTGTACCCTCGGCTTTAGCCATGGTTACAGTACAATGCCGGGTGGCCCGCAGCAGCCGACGTGGACGTGTGCGCACAGACGGACCCGCTAGGCAAGATTTGGTGATCAGTTTCCCATCGGGCTCATGTATAGGACTGAAGGTGAGACGCCACTGTGGCAGATGCACGAGGGGCTAACTATGCCTTCAGATATATATATATATATATATATATATATATATATATATTCACAATACATTTTGTCTAAAGATTATTTGTATTTTTTATCATACATTATCTTTTTTTCCAAAAAAAGAAAAAAATACTTTTTGTGTCCCACATTGGTTATGGTCATATTACAATTTCATCCCTCAATACGTGTTTCCCCATAGATAAGACTGTGGTTCATCGGGAGAGAAAACTTGTTTTGGTTTGGGAGTGTTCACACTTGTGTATTTTTAGACTTCTTATTATATTATGGAGGATTTTCTTCATTACGATTGGCTCACAAAGTCCATATTTCTGTGTTTATAAACGATAGATTGAATTGTGTACTTTTCAAGCCATCTGTTATGAACATGTTTAAAAAAGATGGCTTGAGGAGTATGCAGACCATAAGGTAGGCACACAAATATATAAATGCTATATATTTGTGTGCCCACCTTACTATGGTTTGTGTACTTTTCAAGCCATCTTGAGGTACACAAACAATAGTAGGGCACGCATACAAATATATAAATAAACACTTTTATACATTTATGTGCATACCTTACTATGGTTTGCGTACTTTTCAGGCCACGGCCATCCTGCAAGCCATGCCCCCAAATGAGGCCCCACACTCGATTTCTTACCCCACTTAACCCCTGCCTATTGAAGAGTGCATTAGTGCATATGTGAAAGTGTGCCATGATCAGTAGAAATGCCAAAGCAGATTGCTCTCTTCCCTTGCATGCAGGAGATGTAGCCAAGGAAATGGAAATACGGCCGTGTAAACTCTTCCAGAAAGTCAGACCTTAGGGGTTCCAATTAGAGGTAGGGGGGAAACTCCATGCTTGGTGCAGTACTGAAATATAAATCAAGTTTCATTCATTTTAAACAAATATGTCTCTGCAGATCACGCATATCAGATTTTAACTAGTTGAGGCCTGATGAATTCAAAAACATATAATCTTGTGGCCTGGGGGCAATCCAAAAGATGGGCGCATGAATAAGGTTTGCAATTTAGATTAAGACATTAATACAAGCAGGGAAGTTTCAAACCTACTAGAACACATACTAAATGAATGTTCATTTGGTTGTCTTAATACAGGGGCCAGTCAGTGGAGTGCAAATTGGTATACTGTGACTCACTTAGGAGTCGAGGTTGACCCTACAGCACTGATTAGAGGTTCAGCAGAAAAAAGGCCACTTCCAAAAACCAATGGGGAAGTGCAGTATGGTTGAGGCGTCAAATTGTGAAAGCACATGGGCACTTTAGTGTGACGCCATCTAAAAAACATTTTTGTAGGCACACAGGCACTTTACTTTTAGATTCTTGTAATGTTATATGTGATGTTTTGTATTGTGTATATGTAATTAAGAAGCTAAAACACCGTAGGTATGTTGTATTTGTAAAACAATAACCATGAAGAAATTAAAAGATTGAAATTAAAAGACTGAAAACAGAAATGTATGTAAAATAAATAATATATATCCAATCTAAACTGCCTGAGAACTCATAATAGCTTTGAATGACCAATTCTCACTTTGAAGCAATTATGAACATAGATTTAGGTCAGGATCAAATGTTGTGCTATATTTCCTTTTACCTCACTGCCCTTGCTTCTACCACACTTCCCTACTGACTCCATCTTCCAATGTTTCTGCTTTTTCCCTCATATCGCACATCAATCAGTCTCTGTGTACTTTTTTTGCGAGAGGAGGAGTTTTACCGGCCCTTATGGAGATCATCATCATGACGCTCTTTGGCATAGTCTTCGCGCAGCACCTCCGGATCATCTGACAGGAACAAAAAATCACAAACAAAAATACTAGGCTGGGTACCAGCATTTTACAGCTATCTCTTACCACAATGGGGCCCATTAACCAAAAGGTATCAAGCCAGTCATATGCATTCAATCCAGCTTCTTTCTCCACAGCAGTCCTCAAATTGTGAAGAGCCCCTTTCGCATGTAACAACGATCCATTGTCAGCATTGTTTGGGGGTGTGTGGACAAGACAATCCAATTTTATTCCACACTCCCCCTGCCATAGCTGTGAACATGTCCAGAACATATCAGTTCTGATGGATCGTAAGTCTAATGGCTTTCAACTCACTGATTATTGAGTTAAGGCCCTGCTCTGTCTGGTTCGCCATCTGAACTATCTCCCATCTAGTTATTTGCAGCCATTTTGTGTTGGCATCAGTCTGCATCTCTGCCACCAAAATGCAGACAAAAAACATTTCTGTCTTGGCAAATAACTGTTATTGATCCAGAATTTCTTTTAGTTTCTCAGTGGAGTCTTTGGACAGGTCATTTTATCTTTTCTGATGACAACCTCTTAATGAGCGATGAACACGCTTAATGGTTGGGGGCTTAGTTGGTTCTGGGGCGGGCACATTTATAACTGACAGATGAGAATCAGGAGGAGTGTACGGTGGTCGGTGAGCATACACGATAGTGGGAGGTGTTAATATGCATATTGTCCACACACCCAGTACACTCCCATTAATGCTGCTGTGCCCTCAGTTAGATCAGGGATGAATAATGTTGTATTGCAATGGCTGTTCATTCCTATGGGTACATTGCCATTTCCTTGGAAACAAAAATAGTATTATGCTGGCCTATGTACTTTGGCTGGTGTTTCATTTAGTTCAATCAATGTGAGTTTTGGCACGTAGTTAACCCATACTTTACCACAGTTCTTATTGACACATGCCACCATGTCTTCAGAAAACCCCAGTAAGCCCCACCCCGTGAAACACAGCTCACTACATCTGCCACCCATCTTTTGTTGTAAAATAACACTCCTTCAACAATGGCTGCATCTTGCACCGCACCGGCTCTTTCTTCTTGGCACATTCATCATTGTCCCAGTTTGTGATTACTGCCTGGACAGCGTACCATCAGAAAAGACTCTGTACTCTGCACAGGGTTAAATGTACCAGGCACTGGGCTATAAGAGGCAGCATTTCTTGTGGTATAAACAACTTGGGTGTCCTTGTCACATGAGGTATCAACGAGCATACATAGCAGCTCTCATTTTACCCTCCTTCCCACATCATGCATGTGATTATACCACATGCTATCCGATTCAGAAAAACATTCCCTAACCCCCATATCCTCCCTTTTATATTCCCCTACCATATAAAATAATCACAGAAGAACAATATACAACCGACAAAGAAAAAAACAACATATAAAACATAACATATATATTACACAGCGTCTGCGGTGTTGCACCTGCAGAGGGAGAGAAAAGACAGACATCCATCCAAATAATCGCAAATCCATTATTGTAAAAAAAAAAAGGTAGTGGAATGAGCTTCAAGGACTATGGTGACTGGTGTACTTTAATGTCAATGAGCAACTATGTTAAAAAAAGGAATGTGGTGCACAATGATAAGTCAATAGGGAACCTTATGCATGAACTTTATGCATGAACCTTATGAACCTTATGCATGATAGAACTAACGGGTCAATAATTGTGCCAGGACAACTTTAATAGGACAACGGGAGCATACCGTTATATGCAACTTTATTCTGGGTCAATACTTAGGTGTGCTTCATGAGAAGGTGAAGTAGTGTTGGTGTCTTCCAAGCATTAGCTAGGTGGCCCGAGTACAGCAACTCCTTCACAATAACTGCAAAAGGTATAGAAAACACCATAGTGAAAGGCCCCTGGAACCTCTCCTGATTCCATCGGTGGGCCAAAGTTGTGCACAAACATTTTATCCTCCGAGAACAATTGTAGCGGCAGCAAGTTCAATTGATCAGTCTTCGATGTTACTGCTGCATCTTCTCTTCGAGGAGCAATCTGTCGAGAGAGCACTTAAATGCATTTGGTTCATTCACGCAAATACCAATACATCTGCTGCCATTTGAGCATCTGATGCTGTATGTGTAGGAGTAAGAGGTGTGTGCATTCTTCTCCCTGCCAATATCTCGTGCGGGGACAGGTGGTGGTCTTTGCTGGGCTGCCTTCTCAGGCTAAACAAAGACAGAGGGAGACAGTGCACTGAGTTTCTTCTTAATGTTACACATAACTTAGACAGTCTACTTTTCAAGAGCCCTTTATTTCCTCAACAATTCTGTTGGCCTGTGGGTGGTATATGGATCAAATATTGTGGCGGATCCCCAACAGAGAGACTGTCTCTTTAAATAATGCTAAACACAAAAGTAGAATAAGGATATAATTTATGACATAACAATTGTTTTATTAAAATATTATTTGTTTTTGTAAAGCCACCATATCTGGCTAACAGTTCATTGGTAACACATAATCAAAAACAGACAATTCAAATACAATTTAAAAAAAGATCACAATATACATACACATATAAATCTCATAAAGTGCAATGTGCAAAAAGTGCTAATATCCACCACCATAGTCCTTCAATTGAGGATAAGTAATAAAATAATATGTATGGACCACTGGTGGGCATGGGTTTACAATGTTGTACACCCTAAGACAATGCAAACATTCAGCTTTCCAATAAGACTGCATGTTGCACGGGGGTACCATTAGACCTGCAAAACCGCCTCCATTTCCATCTAGCCAAACCTGAATATACTACAGTGTTGACGTACGCCGAATTGATGTAAATGGTCACCAAACATCCCTGACATGCTTCTAACTCTTCAATTAAGCCAATCAGTTCCACTGCCTGAACAGAAGAATGTGTTGGTAATCTTTTCTTGCCCATAACCTCATATTTCTCATCTACGAGGTTCCCCCCCAGCTGCCCCATCTGCTTCTGGCCAGACTTCTGATCAATTGTCTATTAACCATCTATGAAAGGACCTCCCCTCCTCCAAACCATTGTCCTGTGCCCGCACTACATCATCTTTGGGGCCTTCATACATCACACAGTCACGTACTTCCTCTCCTTACTTAACATGTATAGCAATAAACATGGCAGGGTTCATTGTGCGGAATTTTACAATATGAATGGATGAGCTGGATAGAATTACTTCATGGGTGGAGGTCCTTTGCATATTTAATGCTGATTTAGATTGTTCCAATTTTGCGAACAAAGCTTGCTCCACATACAGTGTAACTGAGCACCCCATAGTGATGGTTGAACTTTTCTCAATAGCTAAGGCAGCTGCGGACAATGCCTGTTCACAAGGGAATTGGCCCTGCATCACTGATTCTAAATTACCACTGTAATAAGCTAGGGGTTGTGGCCAGAGGGTGATTGCTGAGCCAATATGGCTGTACTCACATGACCATTCGAATGTGAAAATAAATAAAATTAATTTTTGTAATGAGGGGTTGCTAATACTGGGGCATTACTTACAGATTTTTTTAATTCTGAAAAACATGTCACTATTTGTCCTGTCCATGTCAGTGGCCCCTTCCTTTTCTGCAATTCCTCCAAGAGGGGTTTTGTGTAACTGGAATAGTAAAAAATCCAAGCTCTATAGTAGTTACACAAACCCAGGAATTGTTGTATTTCCTTAACTGTAATGGGCTGTGGTGTATTCTGCACTGCAGCAGCTCTTTCCAGGGTTACTCTTTTCGCAGCTGATTATATTATTTGTCCCAAATGCACAACCTCCTTCTGGCAATATTGCATTTTCTCATTGTCTACTTTGTACACCTTGTCTGCAAGCAATGTCAATAGTGTGATGTAGTCTGCTCTGCACATCTCTTCCGTGGTGCTACATACTAGAAGATCATCGACATAATGAATGATTGTGCTCGGTACATGTATGTTACCCAAATCCATGTGCAGTACCCTACTAAAAATACTCGGGGACTCACAGTACCCTTGTGGGAGTCTAGTGTGTTCAAATCGCAGCCTGTGGTAAATAAACGCTGTAAGGTATTGAGAGTCAGGGTGTAATGGGATAGAAAAGAATGCAATTTTCAAATATATGACAGTAAAATATGTGGCTTCCTTGGGTATGTTGCAGAGAATTGTGGCGGGGTTTCGTACAAGTGGGATTTCTGCCTCCTCTATGCTATTCAATGGGGGCGTAAATCTTGTATGAACCTCCCACTTGACCCCTTTGCTTGTTTCATAGCAGGGATGTTCAAAGCAATCCAACGAGAGTTGTTTACATCTTTGGCTCTTATTTGAGCTCTTCTCTTGTTGTCTGTTTGCCTTATTTGTATTGATTTTCTTGGGGTCATTTTTGTTATTGTCTGATTTTATTGGAGTGGGCCTTCTTAGCTGGGTCGTGTGCTATTTGATTGTAATGATGATTTCTGCTTTGTCTGCAATGTTTGGTTCATCCATTCCCTTTCCATCTATATGGGTTGGTGGTCCCTTTTGCTGTGTGCTGCGATGGGGCTGAGCACACAGATTAAAGGGCAGACACAGGAGACATGTCACTGGTGTCATCCCTCTGGGTAATCTGCCCGCTCTAGCCTGCAAGCAGGAACTCATTTATTTTTGGGTGGTGATGCATTACACTGCCTGCCTGTGAGTGGATCCAGATGCGTGCTTCTGTGATGTCTAACTCACACATGAGTCCATCTAGTTTCGTACTTCATGTATAACCCTCCCTCAGGAGGTTTAACCATAATGTTCTGGATCAGCTGGGAATGACCACCTCACAAGCGTTGCAACATTTCATTAACTGATGTCATAGTCTTTCAGCTGGTCAGGGATGCGCTATTTTCTTTGGAACCCCTAGCGGGTTGTGGATCATCCTGTGACTTAAGAAAGGGGGTCAGGATCTGGCTCACTTTTAGATGGGCTATTTTGAGAGGGCTTGATGGGCCACTGTGCTGAGTGTTACACGTCCCTCAATTCTCTAATGGGGACCCGATCAAAGGTGTTCCTGTATGTCTTTTTAAAATGGTGTGTGTTTCAAGTCACAGCAGCTTGCATGTTAGCGGCAGTCACTAAGGGTCCTTGATGGGGCACCACGATTAGTGAGAGGGCCACAAAAGGCAAGTCTGACTTGACTCTAGCATAGCGGTTTCTGATCAGTACTGTGTCCCTGACCCACAGATGAGGCTTTTTGCCTCTCTGCACTTCGCTCATGTGGTCACTAGCTCAATTCTGTTGACGCTGTCCCTTCTCTGGATCTAGAGTGGCAGCTCTCCGCGTTTTATGCGCAAGGATTGTGACGGCAATGGGAGGAGCATTAGGCAATGATGTTGGGATGTACCCAGAGGCTGAGTGAGGCATGGTACGATAGCAACGAAGAAATCTGTATCTTTCATATTCAATGTCTTTCTTGCCTTCGGTAGCAAAGTGAATGACTTTGTGGAAGGTGTAAATCGTTCGGCATCACCATTTGCCTGAGGCCAGCAAGTGATTTTGTCTGTACCTAATGCTGAGACATTCCAGGTACTCTTTGAATTTGCTGCCTTAGAGTGGTGGCACATTTTCAATCTTGATTACTTCACTGATCCTTCGATTACTCAGTATCTTCTTGAGCTTGGGTATCACACTGCC
This sequence comes from Ambystoma mexicanum, assembly GCF_040938575.1. Taxonomy (NCBI): domain Eukaryota; kingdom Metazoa; phylum Chordata; class Amphibia; order Caudata; family Ambystomatidae; genus Ambystoma; species Ambystoma mexicanum. Next base: position 1,036,179,195 of record NC_090926.1, on the reverse strand, counting down.
TGCGGTAGTGGAATGAACCATTTCTACCTCAGGATATCAGTAATAGTTGGCCACTGGATATTGAGCAGAAATCAGTACAGACATTCGCCCACGATCGACACTCACTCTCTTGAATTTGAATGGGTGGAAGAGAATCGGCCTGACAGCTGACCGACACATTAAGCAGGTCTATACAATGTCTTCTGTCCTATGATCATTGGCTGGCTTTAGTCTTATCGATTCCTTGGATGCCCGCATGAGCAAGTTGGATCACTCTTTCCATGAGTGACTGCAGCACCACAATTTAGTTGTCTGAGTAGCAACCCTTCTGGGCACTTTGAGAGGTCCTGGTGAACTGCCAGTATTGCTGATAGCTGGTCATTGACTGAGCTGAGCTTGCATTGGGTTTTTCCAAAAAGCTGGTTCAGTGGTTTCTATGGCTCTGAAAACGCATTTGTCACACTGGATCGCTTCTGCAATTTCTTGAAGGAGAAGAGGGGCTGATGCCTCTATGATTAACCTGACTTGTTTCTCTGTCCACTCGACATACTTAGCTGTCATTTCACATGGGTGCTTGCCAGAAAATCAGCTGGATTGCTAGCCCCAGGTCAGTTATCAAGAGAGAAATCATAACTTTGAAATTGCATAAGTCACTTTTCAATCTGAGTTAGAAGCCATGGAGCCAACCCTTGACAACAGAGGTTTGACAGCAGAGGCACCTTAAGTGATTATCCGTGAGTGTAGAGATTAAAGTACGTTATGCCCCACAGCACAGCAATTGCCTCTTTTTCTTTTTGTGAGTACCGCTGTTCTGTGGGTGTCAGGCTTGACTGGCATATGCCACAGGTTTTGTTCAGCCTCATCGATTTTAGCTAATTCAACTTCCCGGCCACATTAGCTGGCATCCACCAACAGCTTCGCTAGTCTCTGAGTACTGAAATTTGCCATTTTAGAATCCTGGAATAGTGCATTCTTGGTGCCATAGAATGTCTGATGGTGGCATTCCTCCCGTCCCATGAGGCATTTAGCTTTGATGAGATCGTGCAAGGGTTCAATGATCGTGGCTATCCTAGGGATGAACCACTCACAGTAGTTGGCAATCTGTAGGAAGCTTTGTAGATCAGTGACCGAAAGAGGGCAGGGGACTGAATATATGTCCTTAATTTTCATTTAATCTGCTCACATCCCCTGACTGACAAACACGTACCAAAAGAATTGAAGACTCTGTTTAAAGTACTTGCACTTTTCACAAAGTAATGTCAGTCTGGTTTCTCTGAGCCTCTGGAATACAGCGCAAAGGTGATCTTTGTTTTCATCCCTTGTGTGGGAGTATACAAGGATATCATCACTTATGTTGAGGATGCCAGGCAGTTCAAACAACACACTGTGAGTTACGTTTGGGAAGTCTTCCACAGCTAAAGATATTTCGCAACTGCGACATTCGTAGAATTGAAGATATACATGCTTGCAGAAAGTAGTGATGGATATGGAGCATTTGCAAAGATTCAACTGGTGATAGCCAGATTTTAGATCAAGCTCAGAGGAGCATTGAGCGCCCCTAAGGTTTGCGATGATCTCATCAGCGGTGGACATGATATGCCTTTCCAGCTTTATCACTTTGTTTGGCAGCCACATGTCTACACATATCTGCCCCGGCTGTTTGGTCATGCACACTATGACTATTGGTGAAACCCACGGAGTCTTAAGGGGGTGAACACCTTGTAAATTAAATTAACCAAGTTCTCTCAAGTTATTCCTTAATTTTGTGTTTGAGATAGAATGGAACATAGCAATGCCTCAAGCAGGCAGGCTCCACAGTGTGGTCAACATGCAGACTTACCAGCTTGGTTTAGAAGCAGCCAATTCCTTCGAAAAAGTGAGTTGTGCTCTTCAAACAGATCTTCAAAGTCCAATTTGTGGATTTGGAATGTGAATTGTTTTAGGCCTAATGATTCGGCCGCGCAGAAGCTGAGGGGCATGTCCTTTCCTACTTCTGCTATGAAAACCCTTTCTGTTATGCAGTTGGCCCCACTGGATATTTTGTGTGTGAACACAACTTTCAATGGTATTGGGGTGTTGTTACCGTATGCAAATATCCATACTCTAGTGGTTTGCAAACTTGGCCATAGTTTTAGGTGTTTGAACTTGGCAGGGGGTAGGATGTTGACAGACACTCCAGTGTCGATTATTTCGTAGACTCTCATTTTGTTCAGCTGGACTATACAGCAAAGTTTCTCATCTCTTGTGTTCTGTGTGTTTAGGTGCATTTATCAAAGGAAGAATACAATGTCTTCGCTGAATGCGTATATTTCTGCTCAGGGCACATATTCTGACAATGGTCCCAATCAATGTTCCCTCTAATTATATTTCCCTAAGTGCGGAAATGCTTAGCTTTCGTGCGCAACTTATTTTCCATGTGCCCAACTAAATTAAGAGGTAAACTACTTTGTGAGCATGCATAGTTGGTGAGCTACCATCTCCAAAGAGTTTGGAACGGAATTTCTCTTTCCCAACCACTGCAATTCTTTATGAATCAGTGTAAAAGGTGCATCTTGAAACACGTTTTCCAAACATGTAGGTTTAAAAAACCCCAAATAATTTATGTGGTTATAAGGAGAGGTCATCAACCAGTCCAAAACTTTAAGATATGCCATAGTTCCTTACCAATATTACTCATGTGCAGAGAAAAACATGTGCATGCACAAAAAAGATTTGTATGGTTGGTATAATCAATAGGTTTAGTTGTGGCAATCCATTTGTCGACACTGCTTAGAGACAATGCAGAAAGTGTGTAAAACCATTTGAAAAAAATACTCATGTTTATTATTAAAAAAAAGCAAATATCACTTATCACTGATGAGGCTGTCAAAAAATTCAGATGGGATAACATTTTTGCAAATGAAATAAAGGCAACTAAAAGGAATGTGTCAGAAAACATGCAAATAGGAATTCATGTGCCACTTTAATGAAGTAATTCAAGTGCCAGGAGAACATGCCCCAAAATGTGTGTAAGGATGATAATTCAATAACTGCACCACAGACTATGATGATCAGAATTCCTGGGCCTCTACTCGCTATACACATTACGTGGTCCTGTGAGTTGACATATTTGCTCACAACCAACTTTATAGCTGAGAAGCATATACACAATCCATTGTTACTCCCTAATTACAGGAAACCATGAACATATAGGAACCTACCCCCTGCTTCTACCCACAAAGTTCCACTGATATTTTTTTTAATCCGTGACCAGCAGAGCAGTAGCATTGGTAGAAAATCAAATAATACTACTGCTCTATCCCAAAAGGAATTTTAAAGGGAAAGAACATATTTTAATGAACATGAAAAATCTCTACTGGCAAAGGTAATTACTTTCTTACTCCCTGAAAAATCTTTTAATTCGGGAGTAACATCATATCAGAGCCCTCCTTGTAACCCTGGCATAGGAAGTGATATGATAGGATACATAATACAGCTTACAGTTTTGCCCACCCTTTCTCACCACAGCCTAGACACAATTCCACTAGAGTCTTACTGAGGTTTTGTCTGGAGCACTGTGTAAGAAAATCAAATATATTTCCCTTTTAAGTCAATAGCAGCAATGTTATTAGGTACAACAGATTGAGTGCTTTCTTCTTTAACTAGGGACCCCTCTTATGCAATTCGCTGTTATCAGCTGGACAAGATACATGGGAATGCTAGAGGCAATAAACACAAACACACTATATTGAAAAGCCCTCAGCAGAGAACAGAGAGAGAAACCGAAGGTACAGTGCCCTAGACTGTTCATAGAGTTTCCTATCCTTCAGAAAACAGACACATTTCCTTCACTGTACTGCCCTGCCAAAATATCCAATTTGGTTTTGAACGTTGCTGATTTGTTTTTCACCCCAAATGAGCGTTCTCCTGTGCCCTTCCATCTGTACCCCACTCCGGCTCCCGTGCTAGCCTCCAATACCAGTTGACAGGGCTCTGTAGAAAGTGAGGGATTGTAGCATTAAAATGTGCAGTTTAAGAAAATGCATGAATCTTGTATATGTTCAATTGCTATGAAGTGTATACAAGACTGTTTGCAACATACACCACCTTTACATTTTTGAGTAGGATTATAAAAATGCTCAGTGAAACTGTTTTTGTATAGCATCGAGTTAGCATATAATTTGTTATGATCTCTGCCTCATGGAACTTTGAAAAACTTGGAAAGGTGGCAGATTGTCTGAAAAGTATCGAGTAATCTGAATATCCATTGCCCTAATACTATATACGAATAATGGCAGGCATAGTCCATGCCCATTATTCCTTGCAGGCCAGGTAAATGATATTGCAAGCTCTCTGCTTATAAAGTAGACATGACATTTGCCTATTCAAAATCCTTAGAGGGCAAATTCATAGTTGAGTTTTAGAATACATGAACTTGCAAGGGGGGCTGCTTCATAGTGCTTGTGTGACATACGTACAAAGGATAGGAATCATGGGATGAGGTTACACATTCAAGTAGCCAGGTTACTTCCACTCAGTATCTGATATTTGAGCTGACAGTTGGGCTACATAGCCTGGATGATGCTTTTGCTAAGTCGCCATGAGTAACAGAAATTCTTGTGCTTTAATGTGATTCATATTAGAAACATAAAACAAGTGGATGTAGGTACAAGTTTGGTAACCTTTTGCAGAGCCAAGGTAGGTAGAGTCAAGGTCATCTGGTAATATCTGAATGGGGCCTGGGGTAGAGGATCGAGTCATAAGGTATAAGTGTGGTAGAATCAAGTATAGTATAAGTAGGTAGGTGAGATAATTTGGTTAATGTGTGCAGACAACTCTTAATTATATCTTCTGTTTATGCAGTAACTTTTTAAAATTAATTTTTAATCTATTGTGAATGTATTCTACTTTTAGGGTTTGGGGGCTTTTAAGATCAAGCTTGCATAGTAGGGCAATGTAAATGAGCTAGACCCGAATATCAATTGTAGTTCACATAATTTAGCTACATTTTGATAGAAAGCAAATATTGGTACCTGCTGTGCCTTGTGCATTGTTAAATCTTTTTAAATAGGTGGGCATTGTCTGTGTGCACTGCTGAAATTCTTCTGAGCGACACCCAGAAGTAGGTTGGGCAAGCGCACATGCGCACAGCTTAGAGGGAACGTTGCCGGTGACCTAAGGGGGGTTACAAAAGTATAGATCCCAAAGAAACCAAGGTATGAAGAGAAGATGTAGAAGACTAAAGAGGAGGAAGTGGTCAAGGACTCGACCAGAGGGGTGGATTAAGCGGAGTAGGAGGACACACCATCCCTAGCTCCTGCCCCCTCACCTCCATCAATCAGAACAACAGGAGAAGATCCCTATGTGGGACACCAGGTATTATCCCAATACTGCATTGAGTGTATGAGAGATGATGTGCACATAGACAACACATCAAATGTACCCTTGCACTGAAAGTGTGGAAGGATGTCTGCACACATCATTGGACAGCAGAGAGCTATAAGTGAAATTAGATGAAAATGGAGTGACGTCATGAAAGAATGACACAAAGACGCACTGAAACGATATGCATATACTTAAAGAATGAAGGTGTAACTGAAGTAACAAGTGAAACATGTAATGGAGTATGAAGAAATTATGTGCAGTAAAGAATTATTGAGTAGAGACCAAGTGAATGTATATATGCAGACACGCAAGGTAGACGAGACATATAGAGGCTTGCTGCAGAAGAAAACATAACATGGCTAGGGTGGCCATGATTGAAAGATAGATATCGGACTTGTGTTGAAAACAATCAAGCTACCTCAGAGACAGACCAGGGCTGCAGAGTCAGGAGACACTAAAAACAGCTTTGTCTGAGGAATAAAGAGGAATCTATTGGCCTGGGATCAAGGAGGCCACATCAAGGAATAAGGTCAAGGCACAAAGGGAGTCAACAGGATAAGCCATGTACGTATTTCTCTTAGATTAAGCAAAGAAGAAAATGTCTGCAAGTGCAAGTGTTGGATAATCAAGAATGCGAAAAGCATATGCAAGGTGGAGTGATCAAATCTCCATAAGCCAAGAGGAGTAATGACATCCAGAACAATTAAATCCAAATGCAGTAAATAGAAGGTCGAAATGGACACATTTGTGGTCTCCTCACACGTGATTCAGAAGTCGAAAACAAAGGCTATTCATTGAGCTCTAGATGAAGATAATGGTGTACCTACACTCTCTTGAAAGTCCTAGAACAGAGATCAGGTTCCAAGGTCAACTACAAAGGAGAAGCCATGTCCTAGGGCCAGAGAGATGATGGACTAAATGGGCAAGTGGGTAGTTGTCTGATGTTGCTCTTGGCAACCTGGGTTTGTTTTGCTTACGTGTTACTAACAAGCCTAAAGTCCAAGGTTGGGAGAGAATGCCAACCATACAGAGGGCCTATGTAGCAATGTTTCACAGGCCAACCCATTGCTGTTATTTTGCTGTAATTTGTATTATACATATTTAGAGGTGGTTCAAGGCATACCTACCAGATAAGGGACTTCCAGTGATATTTCTAATACTTATATGATATATAGGTACACATGTTCCCTTAACTAATCCCTCCCTTCAAAAGGTTTTATAGTTTGCCACGTAGGATGACATCATAGCTGACATATATTGAGTTATAAAATGTTTGTATAATCAAAACTAAAGTGTGAGTGCGTGGACTACAGTTTGTTGTTCGCCAGATTGCCCTACTTTATTTGAACTGATAATAAAGTAGTACTTTACCATATTCTTTGAGTCTATCAGGTTATTTGGTTCTGAGATCATTATTGGTAATTCCATCAAGCACACAAGACACTTCAAGGTGCTAGAGCACAACTTGTTTTCACCCCTTTACCTTTTCTGTTGCAAAGCACTCTGGCTATGACCTCATGCATAAATGAAATTGTTGGTGGAGACCCAAGAATGGTACATTAGGTAGGCCTAGCATACACCAATCACTGTGGTGTATTTGGCTTTAAAAGAGGGCTGAGCCCCTCTTTTGGTAGATCATCTGAAGACTTCATATGGAGTAGCAAGAAGAATCCATCATTGGACCCTGGCTGAAGCAATATCCCTTCCCTAAACATCTCCCAGGGAACAGAGGAAGATACTGAATCCAGAGGACACTCAAGCAGCTCCAGAACCAGTACCCAGCCAAAAAAAGCGCATCCTGATAGGCTCTGCAGCAATCTTCTTAGTTGGGAAGTGAGTTTAGGGCCCTTTAGGAACGTGCATGCAATGAATGGGTTCATACAGAATAATTCCAAGTCCAAATAACCGAACCAACTCAGGAAGATAGCAAAGTATTGTTTTATTAACAAAAATACAAAACACAGAGTTACAATGAACATCAACGGACGTACGCTCGATTTCCCTCAGCGATCTTTTCACAAAAGAAAGGTTATATGTCAAAAATACATCAGAGGTAACATCATACTATGTTGCTAATAATGAAAAACCTACTAAAGATCCGGATAGGCTTAAGGGGAACATCTAAGTATATTATCTATAGGAACTAGGATTGTGATTGGCTGCCCACTCTTAGATGGACAACATAGACAACATATGCCTACCTCTAAAACATGTCATCTTTAGAAACATTAGAGGCATGGTTTCTCATTGGTTTTCAAAATCTAAGGTCCTTCGTTATATGGACCACTACAATTGGTTGGCATGCTTGTGCCATGACTGGAACATTTGGTTCACTTACCAGCACATAAGCACAGACCCAAGTGCAAGGAGATGAGGCATGGCACTACCTCCCCACCCAATTAGCCCAGCATCTCTCATCACCCAAGCCTTCTGTCATGAAGATTGTCTTTGAACTTGGCCTTGCAAAAGTATCCTTGTATTTAGAATACATGGGTGTGCGGGCACTCACTATCGTGTTCTGGGACTCCAAGTCCGAACTCTATTTTCATCCTTGACTCTCGTGACAGAAGATCACAATTTGGTCCATTGGCAGGTTTTAAATGCTCTAAATGAATTAAACTTGGCACTCTTGGTTTTCTTTCTTTGCACCTTAATAAGGGATGATTCATCCTTCGCATGTTCACTCCTTTCCAGAATAGACAGCTGACCTTGGCTGCTTCAGTCTTGACTCCAGGCCAGACGACCTCGCCATTCAGCTCCATGATTCAGCTTATTCTTGCTGCAACACCGTTTTCCCTTCCCTTTTCATGGGTCCTGGCTTACTAAATTCATGATATCGATGTCCAGCTTCTGTACAATGGCGGCTTCACCTGCATTCTATTCACTACGTATAGCCAGCTTGTATGATGACTTAGTCTGCTTGTGTTTCAGCGTCTGTACAGTTATTGAACGGTTGGTTTTCTGCAGCACTTCATGCACATGTAATCTTCTTTTTTGTATTTAAAAAGGTTCTCTTGATTCTTTACTTCGTCATTAGTTTCTGTAGGATGCATACATCCTCTTCAGCTAATATCTCAGGAAGCTGTACATGTCTCTTGTGACATCACTAGCTTCTTTCTTTGTTCTTTTTCATATTCCATTAGGGAGTTCCTCCCTTGGGTTGTCATCACTTAGGGGACACATTTGGTAGGGTTGTCTCAACGGGTATCTTCTTTCAAACACACGTTGCAGTATTGGAACAACTGCTGGTGTCAAACACGGCACGATCTCAGGTCTCCAATTTATGAGGGGTAGGGGAGCAGGGTTTCCTGCGGAGGCATGCAGATGCTCCTCTACATTCCCCCATCTGGTCGAGTTCTCAACCACCTCCTCAATTTTTTCCACATCCTAGTATTTTCACTTGAAGAAGTGTTTCTTTGGTTTCCATATCTTCATCATCCCCTCAGGATGACTGCCAATTTAATATGTTCATCTACACTCCAGGTCATGTAGTTACATTGTCCATTCGGGGTACAATAGACCCATCGTCCCAAGTACTTCTTATGATTCTTTGGAAAAAGGAACTTCATTCCTTCAGGTGCTACGATGCTGGCCTCTACGTATTTCCTGACAGTGTCATTAGTCAGCTCCTTGGTGTTTGGTTCAGGCTTGACATTGATCATGATCTTCATCCCTACCACCTTATTTGCCATTTTCTTGCATTGGGCAATTACCATCCTGACTACACAGAATCCAAACATTGCTAACACCAGTATTACCCAAAGAACCTTGAATATTTTTGCTAACCACTGTGGAATCCATGAAAAAAAAGAGGTGAACCAGCTGTCATCTTGAATGTCATCTGTTTCATATTGGCACGCAGGTCTGTCAACAACGTTATGGCCTCTGTCAAGGTTCTATTCTCACTCGCCGAACTGCCTGCCACATGATACCCGCAGCTGTCTATGTTTTGAGCTCTGTCGCAGAAGCTGCAAAGCACTCTGAAACTGACTTGATCGTGTCGAGCACCAAGAACATCTACAACACACAGTACATTGTGTCCCCCTGGTCCTTCTCCAAAGACCCCTTGTGACATTTTATGACACATTGCTCCCTTTGTGTTGAAACCAAGTATCCTTGAACTATTACGATTAATTACTATACCAACTACCCTCCTGTCAGTATACACAGTGCATCCCTTTTCCTTCTTTGAAACTGTCCTCTGCATTCCTTCACATGGTGGGTTGTATTTTGTAGTGTGCTAGAACTGTCTGTTGTGATAATAATAAGGTAGATATTTTATACAACCTTTACTGGACAGTCCCTTTTATCATTGGGTAATAATTGTATTTTAACTGTGTTGAAACTAACCAACAATCCACAACCTTCTGGAGATAAGCTGGCTGTTTCGTCCACATTACCAAAAAAGGACAAGGAGGTTCATAATTTGCTTGTGTTTCCAATCTGTTCACATTCCTTCTGGTGTACTAGAGGTGCAATGGCGTAACACAAGATCTGGGGGGCCCCCTGTGAGCCATGCTGAGGGGGCCCTCCCAACTCGGCAAAAAAGCACGGATTGCGCCATACTCTGGGCCGGCCTAGATTACCACGCTTGCGCAATACGCACAAACGTTCTGAAAAAAAGGAGTATGCCGCACACTGCACTAAGAGAAATATATAAATATGTGTTTTAATGCAATATACAGCACACATTCTGAGAAAAATTTGCTAAAAAGCCACAGTGTTTGCTATTGTTTTGTAGGGTAACACCAATCCAATACATGCAAGTCACCAACAGTGCACAGGAACATTAATGCTTTGCTATTAAAAATGCATGCCACAATGAAAACATGTCCAACTGGCTGCAACAATGTAGACCAGTGTAGACACGTAATAAAATTACAGTAAAGCATGCCAGGCCACAGTTATACATACCTAGACTGGTTGCACCAAAATGCCAGTCGAAGCAATAACACTCATCAAGAAGAAAGCACACATTCAAGCCTGTGTCTCTGTGGCCGCTAACAACACGGACAAACTCTTTAAAATCTGCAAGGAACTGGCCAATCCTGTTGCGGTCTCTACCTCTCCTGTTCCCTCAACAGACCCTCCGTACTGCTTTAGCCTCTCGCTTCTCTGCCAAAACTCAGGACATCCTGTCCACTATCTCCTCTTCCTCTCCCTCTCCCTCTTTCTCTCTCCACACTGAATCTGTTGGTTGTCTCCATGACCAATAGTCTGGTTTAAGAGCTGTCAGAGCTGTCTGCTCTCCTGAACAGCTGTGAAGATCTGATCTCTAACCTTTATTCCAGCATTCCTTCTGTCCTCATCCTCCTTGAACTTTCCTCTGCTTTCGACACATTCAACAACGCCATCCTTTTCAATCGACTGTGTGAGAACCTGGGCATCATGGATCAGGCCCTGCAGTGGCTGACCGCCTTCCTCTTGGACTGCCCCTCCCAGGTCCAATTTAGTCCCTTTCTCTCCACCACCTCTCTCTACCTTTGGTGTTCCCCAGGGCTCTATCCTCTTACCCTGGTTTTTCCACCTCTATTTGGCCCCTTTGGCCCACTTGATCTCTACCTTTTCCTCTAACTTTCAGTGTTATGCGGATGACACTTAGCTTTCCTTCAGGCTCCCCTCAACCTCCTCTCCTCTCTCGCTCATTCCTGGTGTCATCTTCAACTCCACTCTCTCTTTCTCTCCTCACATCTCGGACGTCACCAAGAAGTCCCACTACCAGCAGCACCTTCTCAAAGGGACTCTTCCTTTCTCACTTTCCCCCAGAAGCTCACTGTCTCGAGAGCCCTGGTTCTCTCTAGGCTGAACTACTGCAACAGCCACTTTCTCAATCTGCCTTCCTCTACTGTCTGCCATCTGCAACTAATCCGGAACAGGACTGCAAGACTTATCCTTGGCCTCAATCCCAAGGACTGTATCTCTCCAGCCATGAAATGTCTCCACTGGCTCCCGGTGGCTGCAAGGATCAAATTCAAGACCCTTTGCATTGTCCACAAGGCTTTCTGGTGCTGGTATCCGCACTACATCCAACACTCTCTTCCATAATACCTTCCTTCTCGAGCCCTAAGGGTTAAATGCTTCTCCAGGCAGAGAGTGGGGGGTAGATCTCTCTCCTCTGCAGGTGCATCCCTCTGGAATGCCCTCACTGCCCCTACAAAACCTGAGGCGAACCACCTGCAGTTCCAGAAGCAGCTCAAAATGTTCCTCTTCTCCTCTGCTTTCTCTCTCTCCCTCCCCTGCTGACCTACCTGACCTACCTGTCTGCTGTGCCAACTGGTTGCTTGGCTACCCTCAGTCTCACTGAGTCCAGGCTCTTTCTTGATCAGTCACCTTTGCACTGCCTCCGGGCCTGCCACGCAGTTAGGGGCTGTAACTGTAACCCTACAGCCCCTTGTTCTCCTTGCACTACCCAGAGCCACGCTGCCCTGGCTGCACTTGCTTAGAGCATTGCTGCCCTGTTGTCCCCTCCCCTCTCCCTTGTACCCACACTCCCTTTCCTCTTGCACTTCTCGTTCTCACACTTGCACGATCTGAATTACTCAAGGCCTAGTAAGATCATTTGTCTTGTCCTCCCTCTGTTTTCCTTCCCTTGTCTTGTTGCGCCTAAAAACACTTGTGTACAGGCGCGTTATATATGACTTATCATATCATATCATTTCATAATTTTATCACAGATGCCCAGAAGAATATACAATGCTGCAGTAAGAAATGGCTAGACTGGAAGAACCCAAATGCCAATCTAGCCAGGTAATTATACTTAGCAGGACTGCTTTATCAGAAATGCCCAGTTAAAAAAAGTCATACCATACTGAGGAATTACTAGACTGGGTGCACCAAAATGCCTCTCTAGCCACTAATACCACATATCATGCCTGCTTAGCATGGATGACCATTATGATTTATTGCACAATCCCGCCCCCCACACATCTCCTCTCCCTCCCATCCCCTACCCCAACCTCCAAAATCAGCTCATTGGCCCAGAATTACCTCCACATCCCTCTTCCTTGTCCCAGTGCTTATGTATGAGGCTCCTTGCCTCATAGGTAAGCACTGGGTAATGAGGATTACAGGTAGCTAAGTGAGGCATTACCTTCATGTACCTCTATCTCATCCCAGTACTTGTGTATGAGGCATACTGCCTCATACACAAGTACTCCCTCATACACATGTACTGGGATGAGGAAGAATAAGGCTAGGAGTAATGCAGATTACCAATACATAATCAAGGCATTAAACAAAAGTAGTGGTGCAACACCATTGAGCTAACTGGGCTTCAGCACCCCCCACCCCTGAAATTGTGGGCTATGTTGACTTGACCTGGCTGACATACAGAGCAGTTGCCGGACAGAAAAGGACACAGATGTTGAACATCACCTGGGTTTCGCTGTTAACAAGGGCCCGGGCCAGCAATTACTAACATACTGCATTTCACTGTTAATACCTGCATTCAAATGCCAAATGTTTTAGGCAATTGAAATTGTGATGTGGGTTTACTACTTGAATGCTAGGGGAGTGATTGGAAGCGTAGAGAGGGAACAGGAGACCAGTAATTCTCACAGCAGTCCATAAGTGGGTGCTTTCAGACTTAACGGAGAGAGTTAACTGCTTGTAAATTTGAGGCTGCACTAGAATAGTCTTATAAAATGCGTAAAGAAGTTAGATGCCTCCACACACATAAGTTTGCTCCTCCCCACCACACGTGAAGTTAGCGCCTCTCCCAACATTTCAAGGGTTAGCCCCCCTGAAATGTAGGTTTTGTTGCACCCCCTGAACACAAGCACACACACCAATTACCAATTATACACACACACACCCAGCCATCAATACATTTAAGTGTGCACCCTTTCGCCATACACTCACACAGGCAGACACCTATACATTTAAGTGTGCACCCTATCACCATACACTCACACAGCCACCCATACATTTAAGTGTGCATCCTTTCACCGTACACGCACACATGCATACCCAGCCACCCATACATTTGTGCGGACTCTTTCACCATACACTCACACACGCACACGTCATGGGGTTGAGGGGAGGCATAATACTTCAAAAATAAATTGTTTCTTTTTGAAGTCCTATGGCGCCCCCAACCCATGACATGGAGGCCTCCAGCCTAGGGTCTTAATCTCATGGGGTTGGAGTAGCCCCGGGAGTTCAAAAAGAAGGTTTCTTTTTGTATTCATTCTACTTTCATAAAGAAATTATTTTTGTTTTAGAAATATTTTTTTTTACAAATGTAGAGTGAATTCAAAAAGAAATGTAAAAAAAGAACATTTTTTTTTCTCCATTTTTTTTGTCCAAGTGGGGCCCCCTCCCAGGACATTTGGTCGCGGTGTCACCCGCACTGCGGGGGCTGCGGGGGCCCTTGTTATACCAGTGTAGAGGTGTGGAGCCCGATTGATGGTTTGGAAACAGATATTCATCCCTGGACCACTGGTGCCCTGGAAGTTTATTTGTCAGAGATAGCCTGCAAAGAGAAGACTCTCAAGCAGATGCTCGGAATACCCCACCATCCTCCAGTTCTGCAAAAATACTAAAAATGAGGCTCCTTCAACAATACCTCTCTTCCTCCCCCAACAGTACTGCGCTACTGTATTAAATGCCATTCTCAACGCTGGCACCTTCCTGTTGTAAAGTGCTCCACTGCTCTTGAGCTTGGTTCGTACTATAATCAATAAGGTGAAATAAAAAAAGATCAGTGCGGGATGCCCCAATAGCTTGAGGCAAATCAGGATCTTCAGTTGGCAGGTACAGGTCCGTACGTTGGGGACAGAGATAACAGGTAGCCACACTCTAGGGAAGACAGCTCACTCTCTCAACTGACAAACATAGAACACACAGGGTGGAGCATGAAATGTTCCCTGAGTGCTCTGTCCTGTGTGTTCCATGTTTGTCAGTTGAGAGGGTGAGCTGTCTTTCCAGTGGAGTGGATGCCTGTTATTGATTGATTGATTGATTGATTGATTTGTTTATTTATAGAGCGCTTTATGCCAAGGCGCTGATCTCTGTCTCCACCTACCTGTACCTCCCTGTACCTGCCAACTGAAGATGCTGTCTTACCAATAAAGGACACCTACTTCCCACAACCGTCTCTTGGTCATCCTTGGACTCCAGAACCTTTATATATTACAGATGCGCACATATAATTTCACTTTTTTTTCCAGGTCAATAGGAGAAAGGCTATGCAAAGCCTTGTAGGTCAGGCAGAGAAAGATTACTTCTCGGTGAGTTCCAGTATGAAACTCGCTGACTCTGGCCAAAGAAAAGCCAGGACGCAGCTGTATTTAGACACTGAACTGGTAAGTGGCAGGCTACTGTAGATCACTTTGCTTAAATACGCCCAACCCCGTTGCCTGATGGCAACTGTTATGCCGCCTTCATTCCACTGCAACCCAGAGACCTGCACTCATACAGCTGATCAAAAAAGCCATGTGGAGCGAGATGGTGGTGGCCTCCTTTCACCTCAGTAGAGCCTCCAAGCTGATAGTAGCTGCTTGTCCATAGGCCCTCTAGCCCATCCGGGCCAGTGAATATATTCACAGAGGGAATCAACCAACCAGCCAGACCTCCGCGTCCACAGAGCAAGGATACTCTCAAAACTAGATCATCATAACCAATCAAATACAATGAATTCCCACCCACCTCCAAGGATTGAAACATGAGTGCCCCAGCTACAAGAATATCCTTACACAATTAAATGTGGACTTGGAGCCTCAAACCCAGTCTACTATCTGCCAAGACAGCCCAGTCCAGCCACGCGAGAAGAACAACAGCTGCTTATCAGGCCAAAGAGCTGTGAGGCTGTTGGTGGAAAATGCTCACCTCATCGTATTATTGTTGGATGAAATCTGCACAGCCGCTCAGCCAGGTGAGTGACTGCAAGTAGCCATCCAGGTGTGGCTGAGGGGCAAATGCAAATAACATCCTAGCAGAGAACATCCATCACAATGAAGAGACTCACAAGACCCCGCCCATCCATCCCATGGTTAGGGGCAAACAGTGTCTGAAGGCAGTACTCTCCTCCTAAGTAACAGGGCTCACAGTTTCAGGAATAAGCCAACGGAGGTCCCCCTCGTCGGACGCCAAGGAATAGCCAAGATGCAACCACGACTAGGAGAGAAGACGTGGTTCCCATGCCCGCAGGCATGTCTGCATATCTTCCATGTCAAGTCACTGGGATTGGGGACAAAGAGATCGCGTTACCCCACTGTCAACCAAGGTGAGACTAAGAGAGAAGACATTGTTCCCTGGTGTGCATGCATGCCCCTGTGGAGAGAGAAGTAATGCATTTTCTTGCATGTTGGATCCCTGGGACCTGTGACAAGCCACCACCCACCATCTTCCTTTTCTGATGGCTGACACCTACTGGTTCTCGTGGAGGAGTACTCAGCAATACAAGAGTGGTTTATGTACCTACAGAAATTCAGCATACACCATCGAAAAATAACCCCTTATTAGCCGCAAGCCAATGAAGACGTCAAGCTTTTCATGTGCACCATCAAAACACGCTAGAAATCACGACTTAAAGGGAAGACACTCAACTGGTGTGAAATCAATTTTTAAGGGAATATCATGTTTCCAGCGGGTGTTCCCTGGCGACCACGTTTAGGAGAAGGTTAGTGGCTTGTACCGCACATGCCCACCTGCTATGGAACCCCACAGAACAAAGTACACCGGACATTGAATGGAAAGGTCAGGCCAATAATAGGTGGGTGAGTGGAAGGGCGGTCCTGGAGTCCCCTCTGCAGGTGTGCAACTGGATCACCATCAAGGATCGTCATCCCGGGGCCAAGTTCAGGACTCCCTTTGAAGCAGAACTTGGAAGGTGGTGGCTTGAATGTCGCCTGGTTCGTGAGACTGCCGACCAGCTCACAGCCCGAAAGTGATCACAATGAGTGGACGACAGGGCGTAGAAGGTTCCCCTGCTTTCCGCGCATCATGGCTCCAATGTGAATTATCTGCTACCCCTCTCTCCCTGTTGGGCCGGCCCAAATAAGCACCCCCACTTCGACCCCTGGATGAAGGTACAAATCAATGTCATAAAAATCCACACAGCGAGATGGCTGCACTACTACGCTACAGACGATGACAGTGACATTGATCAGTGACGGCATGTGACTGTGTTGTGGGGAATGTTATCTTATCATCCGCGGCTCCACAGACCAAAGTGACATCACCTGCTGACACGCATGGCTGCACTTATGACGACAGACCTACTGAGGCCTTCAAGAAAAGGGGAAGACCCGCTCATAGGCAGATTTTAGCATTGTTACAGGGCCCATGTCTCTTTAAAACAGAGACAGGGCCGTGAGGAGGAAGTCACGTGGTCCTGTGACATAAGAGGAGGGAGGAGAAAGAGGGGAGTCTTCATTTCCATTTATGTAAGCGGGTAAAGAATACATTTAGTTCACTTGCTGGTGTGTGTCCTATTATTTCCCTAGGGCCGCAAAGCCCAACAACTGATGACGAGGCTGATAACTCGCGCACCAGCGTCCTCCTCCTGCAGAGCACAAGTGATCCCGCTGCACAGAGGCCTCATGACCATCATCCGGCGCACCCGATCCCGGGCCCCACCTTCCTCCTCCTCGCACCGCCGAGTGAAGCTGTGCCCATTCCACGAGTAGTCCCAGTACCGCGTGGCAACCAACCAGCGGCAGAAAATCCTGCATTCCACGTGGCCATGTGGGAATACAAGGTGGGTTGCGCCCCTCTCCCACCAAGCCCGCTCCATCAGCTCTCCTCTCCATGCTCACGTGGGCCTAACAGTAAGGCTCACAGAAGTCCACCAGCTTTCTCAAATTCAAGATAAAGGTGCCTACTCTTCCCAGTGTACCACCACAAGGATAAGACTGCCCCCCAATCTTCCCAAAACCTCTATAAAGAAACCTACTCCCCCAAGAGGGCTAATTAGATCTACTGCCAGGCACGTGGAGAATAGAACCACCCCCCAGCAGCCTTCAATATACAGTACAGCCAACAGTTGCGAGTGGTCTAACCACTCTCCACCCCGCAGCCACCATGGGTTCACCCTCTAATCAGGATGGGCAGCCCCTTGCAATTCCGGCTCCCGCTATCAAGTCGACCGCCACTGCATGGCGAATGCCTCCAACATATTCCATGATCCTGCAAGCTGATAAAGGCCCCCGGTGGGTAGAGTGGCTCGAGGACTTCAATAATTTCATTGCAGCAGCGGGCGAAGAAACCTCCCCAAAACCACGCAGCATGTTTCTTAACATAGCTGGCAATGAGGTCAAAACAATTCCAGTGGCTGAACACCCTGATTTGGCTTCACTACTCACAGCTCTTAACAAGAGATTTGACATAGAGTCAAACAGAGACTATGAAAGATACATGTTTAATCAATGCACCCAAAGGATAGATGAAACCATGGATGAGTTCATCACTCAACTACATATGAAATGGGCACACTGCCAGTTCCACGTGTTTTTGTTAGATGAGGCCATTCGTCTCTGAGTGACTGAAGGGTGTATCTCACCTACACTCAAGAAACAACCGGTCATGAAACCACTCACCATCGAAGAGGTCATCGAAATGGCCAGAATCCTCGAAAGAGTAGACATACAAGCAACTCAAATGTCCAGCAACACCATGCCCAAGCAAGACAGAGGTGACCTAGTAGCGGAAATTCAGACAAACGCCACAAGAGTGGGAGGCAGAAGCAACAGGACCAGCTACCCGACGACCCCGCGGATGCAGCGACAGTGCTACTGCTGTGGGATGTCCTTTCCCCACTCAGGAACATGCCCAGCACTCACCCAGAGATGCAGAAATTGTGGAAATTGTGGAAGAGAAGGACACTTCCAGGCCGTCTGCAGGGAAGGCAGCCTGTTTCCCAGACCATCAGCACCCACAGTGCCACAGTACAGGTCATGTCAGTGGACACCACAGACCCAAACATACCAGATGCGCCCATACCAACAAGGGTCGAGAAGATATGTGAGGGTTGTCGAAGAACTTTACCCAGATGACGAGCCTCGAGACCTGGAGGCACAGGATCAGAACCCATGAATTTGCGATGAATATGATGGACCACTTCCACCACGTCAAGGATACTGCATGATGGCACCCTATGGCCAGGAACATGAGAGTGAACAATATGACCTGTACACACAAGATGAATATGTGAACCTCATCATGACTGAAAGAGAAGCCCGAGAAGTACCCCGAATACCAGTGGAAATTTGCGGCAAACAGTTTTGCTTCCTAATTGATTCAGGGGCCTCTGTGAATATCATGGGGTAGAAAGAATTTCACCAGATCCGAGACAGACCAACACTAATTCAGACAACCTCTAAGATTTTTCAATGGGGCGCTGACATCCCGCTACACTCCACAGGATCATTCAAGCATCGACTCATCCATGGAGTTCGGTTCACGACAACGGTCATCCACGTGATCCGAAGTCCAACCAAAGGAAGGTGCCTTTTGAGCTACAGGACAACCTCAAGCTTAGGCCTAATTGACATTCATGTTCAGGAAGACAACACCATCCACTCGACAGCCCCCATAACTGAGATGAAAGACCGGATCTGCAACATGGAGAACAATCAGTCAACAAGACCTGCCATTACAAATGACGCAATACTAGAGGAATTTGCGCTCCTATGCAAAGGCTAGGCAAAATGAAAGGTCCTCCCGTCAAATTACACATCGACCTTTCAGTGCGCCATATCCCTCAACACCCAAGAAGAGTCTGTAACTATAGTAATGATATTCTCATTTTCGGGATGTCACAAGAAGAGCATGTCACAGCCTTACGTGCAACCTGCGCTGCCTTTTAAGAGGCAGGACTGACAATCAATTTAGAAAAGTGCAGTTTTAGCAAAACCAAACTGAAGTTCTTCAGGCACTTCTTCTCGGCTGAAGGCATGACACCGAACACAGAGAAAGTTTCCACCATATTCAACCTTCAAGAACCAAGCCAAGTAGTGGACGTAAGATCGTTTTTAGCAATGACAGGCTACTGAGCAGATATATCCCCCACTTTGCCACCATCACAGAGCCGCTGAGGCAGTTACTACAGAAGGAGGTCTCATTCACATGGTCAACTGAGCACCAATCAGTATTTGACAGCATCAAACATGCGCTAGCAGAAGCCAGGAGACTCGCCTTCTTTGCTCCAGACTGGTACACAGAGATCATAGTGGACGCAAGCCCAGTGGGACTAGGAGCCATCTTGGCACAAACCAACGGAATAGACGCTCAACCGAGACACATCGTGGCATATGCCAGCAGAGCGCTGGCCCCACCAGATTCAGCCTACTCACGGGCCAAGAAAGAGAGCCTGGTGGCCGTGTGGGCGTGCAAATACTTCCACAACTTTGTGATAGGAAAGAAGTTCACTCTCATTACGGACCACCAGGCTCTGTTGTCACTTTTTGGGAATCCCAGAACGAAAATGCCCCCGAGGATCGAGTGGTGGGGAATCAGGTTTATGATTTTGAAATCATTAATCGGCCTGGTGGCGAGAACACCCCAGCGGATTATTTATCGAGGCACCCAGCAGGCAAACCCGTGCCCAGACCCAGGGACACCGAATACATCAGTTATGTCACATCCAATGCGCTACCTCTGGCCATTTCGCTTGAGACCATAGCGACGGCCTCATCGGCAGACCCCTTCATGGCTCTGGCGAGTAGCCTTACCGAGAACAACAGATGGAAAGACTATCGCCGAGCTGTGCTCAGACACCCAAGAGCTTGCAAAGATGAACTCGAAAGGTTAGCTAAGGTGAACACAGAGCTAGCCGTACAGGACAAAACAATACTTCTGAGAGGTTGCCGATTGGTCATCCCGGCGACGCTCGGCTCTGAGGTCATCAAGACAGCCATCGAAGACCATTGTGGGGCAGACAATGCCAAAAAACAACTCAGATGTCATGTCTGGTTCCTGTTCTTGGATGCAATGGTAGACCGGTGGGTGAAAAACTGTGTAGCTTGCCAATGCACGGCCAGAGTCGAACCTCTGATCCCACCCCGACCAATACAGATCCCAGAGCACCCCTGGGAGAGAGTCGCCATAGACTTTTACGGGCCCCTTGAGTCCAGATTTCCGATTGTAAAAAGGGCAACGTCCACAGGATTTACCCAGGTAGCAGCCATCTTCGATGAGGTCATAAGCGAGTGGGGAATCCCAGATACCATTAAGTCAGACAATGGTCCACCTTTCAGCGGCCATGAGTTTGCAGTCTTTGCAAACACATGGGGTTCAGACATCAAAAAATCACTCCACACAGGCCCCAATCCCACTGGATGGCAGAAAGATTCGTGGCCTCGATCAAGAAAACCCTGAAAAGAGCCGCGTTGAAAGCACTGATCCACACAAGGCACTCTGTCAAATGTTAAGAGACTACCGCAACACACTCCATAAGGTCACGAACAGGACTCCTGCAGAACTAATGATGAAATACCAGGTCCGTACCCGAATTGTCAGAAACCCAGCAAGCCAACCCAAAGCAGACCAAGAGGTCATAAGAAGAGACGCTGAGCGGAAGGAAAAGACACGGATAGAGACAGATGAAAGGAGAGGAGCCCGACCGAAAGAATTTCACATAGGGGATGAAGTATGGGTCCAACAAACCATGAGCAAGAAAACTGACTTGCAATTTCCCCCAAAGCCATTTCAAGCCACTGCCGTAAAAGGGACAATGGTAACGGCAGGAAACTCTGAAAAAGAAATAACCAGAAACAGCTCAATGTTCAAGCATGCCAGTGAGGAAGAAGAGGAGAGGCCTCTACTTCCTGAGCCGGATCCTGAGTATCATGACGCCAGAGATGATTTGTGGATCCCCCTGAGCCCCTGGCTCGACATCAAACGGAACCGCCCGACAGTCTCGACCGAGGCCCTGTCCAAGTTTCACAGAGGCGTCCGCAAAGAACCATCAAGAAGCCACCAAGGCTAGTTGAAGAATGTGGATCACAAGTAAGGACATTTGTCCGGGGGTGTTGTAACAGGGCCCATGTTAAGACAGAGCCTGGGCTGTGAGGAGGAAGTCACGTGGTACTGTGACGTAAGAGGAGGGAGGAGAAAGAGGGGAGTCTTCACTTCCATTTATGTAAGTGAATAAAGAAGACGTTTAGTTCACTTGCTGGTGTGCGTCCTATTATGTCCTTAGGGCCGCAAAGCCCAACAAGCATGAGTGTTTGCTTGGACTGCGCACTAAATACCTGCGCAGCATCCCTGTGGCACGCTCCGCGCACCCTCGTGGCACTACACAACAATAGCTAAGAATCAAGGTTAGCGCTGTCGACAGATAATTGAGAATCTGCCCCAGTTTGGGTGCTTAAACCCATCTCAAATGCCCAAAGATGTTTCACTCTGTCCACAAAGCAGCACCCATAGTGTGGATTTAGACGTGGTATCCCCGAATAAATGATGGGAATCCAGCAAAGTCCACACAATGTTCAATGCATTTAGCTTCAAATCAATTCCCTCTGGCTCTTTGAGCAGGCACAGCGCACAGAAGCAGTGGCTTATACAAAGATCCGATGTTGTACTTCCATAACACACAGAATAGAGCAAACAAAGCTCCCCTTGTGCACCAAAGGGGCAAAGGTCAGGCAGTCGCGTGTCCAGAGAGTGGCCTGGGATGGCACGTACTACCCCTGGAATCTGAATGGCCACCCTAGGTGCCGCCCGGTTATCCTAAACTACGATCATTATGTGTGTGTGCTCGTACTTCATGCCACCCCTGCAAAAGAGCCTGGGCCCGCCACTGACCTCAGGGAGCTTTATTGCAAGATTTTCTTAAACACAGAATTTGCAGCAACAGTTTAAGCGTCCCTCACACACAGAACATTTACCCTAAGCTTAACATCAGTGTAAGCCCTAACACCACAAAGCATGCACTGCATCAGTAAATACAGTGCAATCTTTACTCGCGCATAGAACAGGCAGAACACAGGCAGCAGGAGTGGACGCTTCCCTCGGGCATGAAACAGGCAGGGCACAGGCAGCAGCAGCAGGGGACGCTTCCCTCGTGCAAAAAGAACAACAATGCCTAGGCAGCAGCAGAGCAAACCACACACATACACACGGACACCAACACACAATATTAGGACTTCCGTTGCTTTTGTTAGTTCGGGTACATAGCAAGCAACAGAGGTGACAGATTCTCTCACACGTGGCGTGCAGGGACAGAGCAGACAGCAGCAGTAGAATCCTCCCAAAGCAGAAACAGCAGTAATCTCTCAACTTGCACACAGAAGAGACACATTACAGAGCACAAACACCCATCATATAGAACAACATTCATACATGCCTTCCCTCCCGATTTAGGCGTTGGGCTGGCTGTTTTATACTTTCTTCGCCTAAAATAATTCTATGCCCTATGCAATCCTATGGAGAAAACGTACTTCTCCTGCTTTCTGTGACATAATCTCCCTCCCAGGTGCTCCAGTATGTTGGCATAGATGCAATGATGCATTGTTTTTATAACATACAGTACAGGAACGGCATGGGGTGCATCGGCGCAAGCCTTTATGCATGCACACAGAATTCGCCCAGGATGGAATGTCAAGTATTTACTGAGGCGATATGCCCCTCATTGGCGTGCCGTGCCTATCAGTAACCGGCCGCCGCCAAGTTAGGGTCCCTTAATTCGGCAGTGGGGCTGTTACCAAGAGGGCTGTCCCCTCAACGAGGGGCATATCGCCTTTGGCACCCACAAGTTACTGCACATGGGTGCTGAAGTCGATGTTAAAACAAAAAAAAAGGAAAAACGTACCTTTGTTCTGACCTGCGACGCAACATCAGAAACATGCGTCTGTCTTCAGTGTTGATTCAGAAACTGCAGGACATATGGAGACCCAATGATGTGGGGGACCAGTTCCGTGAGGTACCGGGTTTTCCACACACAACATGAGTATGTGGGGGAGAAGATGAAGGTGTTATTTTGAGGGGCCCTGGTGAACATCATCGTTACCACCCTGGGTAGGGGTGCCAGCCAATCAGGGACTTGGGAACGCAAAATTCTCAAAGAAAGATATTATTAGAGTGTGCTAATTTGGCAGGGGAGAGTGTGTTGGCGATGTCGGCAATGAAAGAGTCACTCATGTGAGGTGGTTAGTAGATGAAGTGAAAGGGGATGTTTCCTTGTGAGATAAAGGGAACCAGCAGGCGAGTGATTCAAATTAGCTTATTCTGGGAGAGGGGATGATGGAACATGGCCAAAAGCTCCTGTGGATGATTGCCTCTCTGCCTCCTGCCCTTCCTGGCTGGTGGGCATGTTGGATGCATTAGCTTGGGCATAAGAAAACGTTAGAAACATGGGGGGAGGATGGGGCAAGCCATGTATCAGTGATGAAGAAGGCAACAAGGTGTTGTGTGAGGTGAGGTCAGCGATCTCTACAGCATGAGAGACTTCATAGAAGGATTAATCAGCATGAAAGGGGCATGTTTGTGTGATCTGTGTGTGTGGGATGGGGCAAGGGTGATATTGATGAGGTTCGCTAGGGCTGCCCAAGTCACTTGGCCATTCAAACTGTAGCGAGGGTGGGGATAGGCTGTGGAGGGAGGAGAATCCCAGTGATATATTTTGACAAGTAGTAGTAGCAACTAATTTGTAGGTGAAATTGCAGGATAGCAGGTCTGGATCCTGGCCCTGTAATGCTCAAACAGGTAAGGTCCTTGTCTTCATCTGTCTTTTGCTGAGGAAGCTGGCAATGAGGTCTAAGGATGACCATTGAAATCAGCGGTGGGAGGAGCAAATGAGTGGCAGGGCCTGATCACGTGACCAGCAGCCTCCACAGTGCTGCCTCACTGGAGCTCATGGCCTGGAGTCCTTGAGTAGGTGGTTGCTGGTTGTGCATGGAGAGACAGGAAGGACATCATTGCTCGCTGTGTGGTACGTTTAGGGATTTTTGTGATGAAATGAAGGATTTACTCCTAAGAAGGAAGTGAATGTAAGACATTGGCAACCCAAACGGTGGTTCAACGTCATATGCACAGTGCGCTGGTACTAGAACCAGTTTGATGATGCAGCAACAGTGGTTCAAACTATGAGTGTGAGTTACACAGGAAGCACTACAGGTCATGGATGTTCGAAAGTGGCAAACACGGTTTGAATTAAGTTCAAGTTGGTTTGAGTGATAAAAACAGGAGGTCCGAATGCTCTGGCCATCTGGATGCTGTGAGCCCCACTGCAGGGGGCTGCAGGACAAGGTGAGTCTTTTCAGTTCCTGCTTTCCCAGCCTAGGAGATTTGCTAGCAGAGTGGTAGGCCTTGGTACTCAGCAAAGTCACCCCAATATGCCCTGGGGATGGGCAGGGAGAAGAGCGTGGCTTGGAACACCTGCCTTCTCCTTTGGCAGAGGGCTTTGGAAAGGACTGGTCTCCCAACAGCCCCCAAAATTAATTCTTCCAGGTGTCCTTGAAGGTTCAAAAGTGAATCAAGGAAGGGGTGGGAGACCTCCTCTTTTACAGTTAAAAAGCCACAGGGAATTGGATGAAATCAAGCCTGTTTTAAGGGATCCAATCACCATCCTTGAGACAAATGAGCATTGCCTCCTGATGTCATATACAGAGTATCTTGTTCTCCAGGAAGTTGAGGGGACAGGAAGGAGGGAAAAACACCAGAGAATTAATATGGAGGAACCCTTTCTCAAGCTCACTTGCACTCCCTGACTGTCCTAACATTCCCCCTTTCTCAACCAGCAAATTTAAAATGCTCTCTTGTGTGCAACCTCCTTGGGTGAGGCAGGCCTTTGATATGGATTTGCCTCTTTGAAGCAGGCTCCCAGGCGATCTACTGTTGTGTGCTTCTGGGCATAGCAAGGTAAAGTTACTTTCCTCACAGACAGTTAACAGAGGCAGGCATCCTATCTTTGGCTATATTTTCCTTAAGCAAGCCATTGAGGCACTAGCACACCCCGATTGCTTGCAGGTGATAGGCACAAGAGAATTTCTGCTGGATTCCTAACAAGGTTGTGATGTGTTGGAACATCTCATTGGCGAAGTGAGGGCCATTGTTAGACTGCAGGACCTCACACATGCCCCATTGTGGGAATACCTCCCGGACCAGGAATCTCACCGCTCTAAGGACATCAGGATGGGAACAAGGACCAACCTCCATCCAACGGGAGAATGAACACACAACCACTAGGTGTTGGAATGGACCCACTGGATGAGGTATGGCTCCTCTCACTACCCTCAATGTATGAGCTGCAGTAAATTGTTTACACACTAGACAATTAGTCCAGAATTCAGCCACGTGTTCCGCCAAGTTAGGGCAGAACCATGTTTCTCCAATATGAGAAGCAAGCACCTCCTTCCCTGTATGGGCCGGATAGTGTAATTGTGTTAGTGCAGTGTGCAATAATGAAAATGGAATTGCCACTTTCCCTGTGCTGTAGTTTTGCCCTAAGGCATCTGTCGGAAACACTGTACAACCCCTTTTTATCCATAACTCTTTTTCTCCCTTGGGTGCAGCTCCCTGCAACTCCACACTCTGTGTCACTGGTAATGTGTATTAGCCTTCCTTTGGTATCATTGTATGCACATAATCAGGCGCGTGGGAGGAAGCTTTCATTTCTAAAATGTCCCCAAAGTAGGCAGCACATTTTGCTTCTGCGTCTGCTGCTTTGTTGCATCTCCCCCCTCATGTGTGCTTGCCACTTCGCTAATGATATTCACTCTGGGAGATTATTGCTTCTATCAATCTGCCCAATAGGAGTGTGTACTGCACCAGTGACCCATCAGCATGCCTGAAGCCCCTCCTCAGCCAACGTGACAGCCCTGAATGCACTGTGGATGTCACGTAGGCTGAATCTGAATACACAGTCACTTCCTTTCCTCTGCTGTGCTTCAGTGCCAATATTAAGTCCACTAATTCTGCTGCTTGCATTGAATAGTGTGATGGTAGACGTGCACTTGTCACCACCTTGCTCGTCCCGTCCTCTCTCAGTCTCACTATTGATGTCCCCGTATTTATTTTGCCAGTTGTTTGGTCAATCGTTGATGACCCATCATTGTAAAGCACCTCTGCCCCCTCAAGTTCATCCTCTTGTACCTTGTGAGTGTCACTGAATTCTTCTATGTTTGCTGTGCAGTCGTGTGCATAGTCACCCTTCTGTAAGACATCAGCAATGAAAGTCGCTGGGTTGACAAGTCTGCATCTCACTATCCTGAGAGCTGGGTTTGACAGTAGTACCTCATAACCCAAAGCTCTCTGTGTTGTCAATGTAATTTTTGGTCTTTCCAGTATTGCAAAGAAAGCATGCTCCACATGGAGAGTGGTGCTGCATCCCATGGAAATACTCGCTGATTTGTCCATTGCGAATGCGGCTTCAGCCAATGCCTGTTCAAATGGATAGTGTCCTCTCATTACTGGGTCTTATTTCCCACTGTAGTGTGCTAGAGGCTTGTGCCCCATGTTTGTCTTTTGTGTCAGTACTGCGGTCATAACCACTCTATTGGAGTGTGAAAATATGAAGAATTATTTTTGATAATCTGGGATCACTAACACTGGAGATGTGCATAGTGCTTCTTTCAGCTCGTCAAATGCCTCAATCATTTCTGTTGTCCAATGTAATGTCTTTTCCCCTCTCTGTGCTTCTTTCAGTGCACTCAATAACGGGCCTATTTTAAGTGATGTAGTTGAATACCCATACCTTGCAATAGTTACATAGTCCTGGGAACTGCTGCATTTGTCTCACAGTTGTGGGTTTTGCTGTTCTGCATATTGCTTCTGCCCTTTCGGGTGTAACTGTTCTCTCGTCTTGGGATATCATCGGTCAATGTACAACACCTCAGTCTGGCAATATTGTAGTTTTGCTTTATCTACCATGTACCCTTTTTCTGCTATTACTGTCAACATGTGTACTGAGTCATTTGTACACTGTTCCTCTGTCTTGCCGCAAATCAATATGTCGTCTACGTACTGTATAACCGTGCTCTCCATCTGTATGTTGCCAAGGTCAATTTGGAGTACTCTGTTGAATATGGAAGGTGATTCACAGTACCCTTGATGGAGTCTTGTATGTTTCCACTTCTTGTTTCCATATAGAAATGAAGTTAAGTCCTGTGAGTCTGGATGTAATGGTATAGAGGATAATGCATTCTTCAAATATATGACTGTGAAGTAAGCAGCTTCTGTGGGGATGCTACACACAATGGTCACCGGATCCATGACTAAAGGAAATTCTGCTACTACAATTTGTTTAAGAGGGTGCAAGTCCTGTATAAAATGCCATGACCCTGTTGCCTTTTTGACAGGCTACACAGCTGTGTTGCAAAGTGATTCTGATGTAACTAGGAAGCCCTGCTTCAGTAGTGCTGCAATAGTCTCATAGATACCTATGTCTGCCTCGCTCATAGTGGGTACTGCCTAACGCTTGGTAAGATGGCTCCTGGATTCAGCTTTATTTTCACTGATTCTATCCCTTTCAGAAGCCCCACATTAATGGGACTTGTGGTCCATAAGATGCTGAGGACCTTTGCCAAGTCCTCCTCGAGAAAGGTCGGTGGTGCTTTCAGCGCCATTGCCATTCTCTGTGGTACCTCTCTGCAATGTATTCTCACCCAGTATGTGATGCTCATTTGGAACACCATCTCGTGATCTGAACTGTTGTCTTTGAATAGCTCTTCGTCTGTAACTGTAGTCAATCTGTATCCTTCTGCCACGGCGATCACTGCTCGCCATGGCCGCCCTGTGCTGTCTGTCCCATGCACTGCTATACAGTCGCCCCCCACTATTACTGCTTCTAATTCTAGTGGCACTATTGTCCCTTCTTTCTCATCTAATAGTATTTCTGGCCTGAATAAGCACTCATTTGGAAGGTGCCACATTTTCCCCAGAATCCTTGTGAGCCATGCTATTACTATTTCAATCCCATACTGAAACAGTTCCTCGTCTGTTGGCACCCCCATCTGTACCTTGTGTCCACACAAGGCTTGAAAACTCTCCCTTACATTTCGAAAGTGTATCCCTAGTGTGGAACAGGATATACGTGATTTGACAATTGTCAGAATTGTTTGCGGCGTAATTGATCGTGGCCAATTTCACAGCGAATACGATTTTGCCACAGTCAAATCTGGCTAAACCTTGACCCCCAAAACATCCACCACACACCCCCCACTTACGTTCGCTTCTCTGCTTGCTTCTGGCCCTGCAGTGTCAGTTCCGACCTTCTTATGTGGGTCAGATCTGACATCGCAGGGTCCGCGTTTCTTTCTTTTTTTTTTCTCCCCCACCTCCAGTCCTCAGGAAGCAGAGGACACCTCCGCAAACCCCAGCTCCCCATTTTTCAGTGTTGATTGCCACATTTTTTAAAATTAAATTGATCAAATGGTACTGGCCGAAATGCCTGTCCTTGTTGTTGCATCTGATCCTGGGCATAGAACTAATTTGGTTCCACTGGATATGCTGGCTGGTATTGCATTCCCCCGTTCTGTTGCATCCCTCTCCTGTTCCACATACCCTTGAGATACGTCATATCTGTCCACACACCCAGCACTGTGGCAGTTCTCTCACTTGCTTCTGGTACCCTCCAGGGCAACCTTCTGGACCCTGCTGCATATGGTATCCGTATCCCTGATACCCTCCCGGAAATCCCCCTTGGTTCTGTTGCAGTTGTTGCCAATACCCGCATCCCCTTGGCGGACCCCCTCTTCCTTGAAACCCATGCTGCGTATCCCCTCGCCCCATGAATGCCCCTCTCATGGATGGTGGTGCGTACTGAGACTGTGGTGCCCCCTGTCCTCCTGT
This sequence comes from Ambystoma mexicanum, assembly GCF_040938575.1. Classification (NCBI taxonomy): domain Eukaryota; kingdom Metazoa; phylum Chordata; class Amphibia; order Caudata; family Ambystomatidae; genus Ambystoma; species Ambystoma mexicanum. The sequence goes on along the minus strand of NC_090926.1, from coordinate 1,036,150,122 downwards.
AATTGTTAATACAGTCCCTTCCATGGTGTATTTAGATAGCTTCTTCTGTACTAACTTCGCCTCCTCCTGCTTTCTCTCCTCGCACTTCTTCCTTGCATTCTCTTGCATTAACCTACAGTAATGTACTATTGTAAGTTGTATTTATGACCATGGTTTTGCTTCCATCCCCACCAGCTTCTTCAGTTGGCTTTGCACCTGTTATGGCAACCCTTCGCATAGTATATGATCAAATAATGGCACTGTTTTATCCCACCGTTCTCACATTTCAAGGCACCAAAGGTCTTGAATAGCCTGAATATATTGTAGTGGGTCTTTGTCTTCTTCCATTCTGCATGCCATAATCAAACTAATGTCTGACATGTCTGGGTACTGCGTCCGCAAAGCTTGCCATACTGCTGCTCAGCAGTTAGAGAACGATGTACCATTGTGTGCCTTGTTCTGGGTTGTTACTCCTGGGTACCACACTCTCCGCCATACGTCATCAGTGGCCTCTCGGATTGTTGCCACTAATAGACCTTTTACGTCCAACTGCTGCTAATTTCTGTTCTGCCATCATTCTTTCCATCTACTATATACATTTCCTTGCACCTGCAGTCAACGAGGGTAGGCTGCACCTCAAGTTTTACTTGTCTTTATGTTTGCATGGTATTTACTGAGGTCACCCCCCTCCTTTTTCTAGTAAGAGCAGCTGTGTTAACCCAATCTCTCCGTCCAGTCCCCTTGTCAAATTTACTTCCCCCTCTGATCTCCCAGTGTCTTTGGTGGCATTGAACACTCTTTTTTTTAAAATGTGTTTATTTATAAATCAACACACAGGAGCTTATACATACATGTTACTTATAGCTTCTCAAAACATATAAAGCACAGAATCCCCTCCTCCCACCCCCAATGTTCCACGGTGGGCACCATTCTCGAGTCTCATTCGGCCTGGTCTAGCGGCGGCGATGGATCGTCCATAGAATTAAGTGCTCTGACGATCAGGCGTGGTTTAAATGTCAGGGCCGGGAAGTTCTGATCATAATCTAGCACCGGTGCCCAAATGTCCATAAATCGATGAAGCAGTCCTGCTTTAGCTGCCGTAACCTTCTCAGCTATCAGAATATCCCAGAGTTTGACCCAGCAGAGGGTCATCAAGGGTCCTTCCGCGGATTTCCAAGTGCGGGCCACCGTGATTTTGGCTGCCAGCAATAATTGGGATATTAGGGACGCTCTCCTCCCTGATCTCGGGTATATGTCTGGCAGCGGGATCCCCAGGAGGACTTGCTCAGGCGTTAGCGGAATGGTCACCTGAGTGACGTCCTTTATAGTGGCTAGGCAGTGAGACCAGAACTCCTGTACTCTGGGGCAGGTCCACCACATATGGAAGTATGATCCGGGGAGGCCGCAGAGACGCCAGCATTGGGGATCCAGGGCCTGTTGGAAGTGATGGAGGCGCAGGGGGGGTAATACCATCGCAGGAGCAGTTTATGGGCGCACTCCCGGTTGGTAATGCAGAGGGATGCTGTGCGCGTTCTAGACCAGATGTCCACCCACGTGTGATCTTCTATGGCATGCTCAAGGTCTATCTCCCATTGGGACATATAGGAGGGCCTGGAAGGGAAAAGGTCATCTTGTAGCAGTTTATAAAGGGCTGAGATCTTCGCCCTGGCCGGCAGGTTGTTTACTGTTAGCTCCAGTGGAGGCCCGGTGGTGGGAGCACCAATGTCTGAGTTGGACAGAGTATCTGTCTGTCTCTGCTAGCTGGAATGCCAATTTACATCGTTCAAAGGTTAGGGGGGAGTCCCCATCAAAGAGTTGCCCCAGTCTTTCGAGGCCTCCTGCGACCCAGTTCCTGAAGTTCCTAGAATGGGCTCCGGGGGAGAAAGCTGGGTTGAGGAAGATTGTAGAGAGTGCACTCAGGTCTCCTGGAACGCCACGATGCCTGTGGGCCCACTCCCAAGCCTTTATCGATTGTTTCGTGGCAGTCAGTACTCCCGGCCAGGTCCGGCGTAAGGCGGAAGGGAGAAACAGGAGGAAGCGGAGGGGGAGAGGGAGGCAGGATTGCTCAATCTCCATCCATTTCGGCCGCCCCGTGGTGAGCCCCCATGCTTGGAGGTGGGCTAGCTGTGCTGCCATTTGGTATTTTCGGAGGTCGGGGATCCCCAGTCCCCCCAGTCTCATGCTGGTCATCATCGATCTTCGCGGGATACGTGCTTTCTTCCCTTTCCAGATGAAGTCAACCATCTTCCTTTGGAGCCGCTGTAGAGGAGGGAGCGGAATTTGGGCTGGGAGGGAGGCACAGGCATAGAGGAAGCGAGGGAGTAGGTTCATTTTACATGTCGTGATGCGGCCTAGCAGGGAGATTTCTTGCGATTGCCAGCGGGTCAAGTCCTTCTCCAGTTCCTCGAAGAGTGGCGGAAAGTTAGCCTGATAGACCTTCGTTGGGTGAGCGGGGAATCGGACCCCCAGGTACGGGTCGAGTGGGTGCTCCAATGGAACGGGCCTCGTTCCTCCAAGGCCTCATGTTCAGCTGGGGTCAGGCCCACTCCGAGTGCCGCTGACTTTTGGAAATTACTGGCGAATCCCGATACCCTCCCGAAGTCGTGGATTTCAGCTAGGGCCATCCTCATGGACCCTTCGATGTTCGTGATGGTTAGCAGAACATCGTCTGCGTAGAGGGCAACTTTATGTTGCTCGGAGCCAATCCTCAGGCCACTGATCTGGGGGTTTTTGTGAATTCGCCAAGCTAGCGGCTCCATGGCCAGAGCAAAGAGCAGCAGGGATAATGGGCATCCCTGCCTTGTCCCGCATGTGAGGTGGATTAGGTCCGATAGGCGGCCGTTGACTCTTAGCCTGGTCCTAGGGGCTTTGTAGTTCGCGAAGGTCATCTTCCCGAAGGTCGGGCCAAAGCCGAAAGCCTCTAGGGTGAGGCGCAGGTAAGACCAGTCCACCCTATCGAAGGCCTTAGTGGCGTCACGCACCATTATGGCCAGTTGTTGGGAATCCCGATTGGCAATCTCTATTAGGTCCAGTGCCCTCCGGATGTTATCTTTTGTCGACCTGTAGTTTATAAATCCTGTTTGATCCGGGTCTATGATGCTCGGAAGGATAGGTGCAAGACGGTTGGCCAGGATCTTAGAGTATATATTGGCGTCCAAATTCAACAGAGAGATGGGTCTATACGAACTGATATCTTGGGGGTCCTTTCCCAGCTTGAGGATGAGGACAGTGATGTATTCCTGCATCGTTGGGGTGATCGTCCCGGTGGCCACAAATGAGTTGAAGAGGCGGGCCGTTAGTTGGGGCCGGAAGAGTTTGGAGAAGTGGGTGGAGAATCCGTCCGGGCCTGGGGCTCTGGTTTTCAAGTATTTGAAAGCTGCTTCCACTTCCTCGGTTGCAATGGGCGCTTCGAGTTCTTCCCTGGCCGCCGGGGTCAGATGCGGGGGGGCCGCCTCTTGGATGTATGCGCGCTGCTCACCCGGGACTCTCGGGGCGGCCGTCATTATTTCTGAGTGGTGGCTGACCGCCAGGCGTAGTTTCTCGTTGTCCGTGTAGTGGATCGCCCCCTGTGGGTCCCAGAGGCCCAAGATGGTATTTCTGCTCTTCTCCTTGGCCAGCTTGTTAACCAGCAGTTTGTTGGCCTTATTGTTATGGACATAATACCATTGCCTGGTTCTAGTTAGTAGGCTCGCTGTTGCATCAGCGTAGTGCGCTTCAAGCCTCTTCCTTGCCATTTGCAGGACCCTGTAGGATTTAGGGGCCCAGCCCTTTCTTTTGTGGGTAGCTTCAGCTTCACAAACTTCAGATTACAGGGCGGCCTGGGTCAACCTGTTTCTTTAGTGAAACGCGGTTCCTTGGGCGATCAATTCCCCTCTGAGCGCTGCTTTAATGGCGTCCCAGGTGTTGGCCGGGGAAGTATCCTCGTCACGGTTTTCTGCAAAGAAGTTTTTTATTGCTCTGGCGGTTGAGTCTCTCACTGCCATGTCCCCCAGAATAGGGTCATATAGGGTCCACTGGCGGTGAGGAGGGGGTTCCGGGTCATGGGACTGCAGGGTTAGTGTGACTGGAGCATGATCCGAGAGGATCCGGGGCCAATCGCCACATCATCCGTGAAGGTCAGGATCTGCATTGAGGTCAGGAGCAGGTCAATCCTGGAGAAGGTGCGATGCACGTACGAGTAGAAAGTGAAATCTTTCTCATCCGGGGACAATACCTTCCAGGAGTCCACAACGTTCAGTGTGCGGAACAGGTGGAGCAGGCCAATGGCCCACTTCAGATCTCTAGATGTCGTGGGATGGGATCTGTCCTTGAGGGGATCCGGGACCCTGTTGAAGTCCCCTCCCATGACGACCTGCCCCTCAATGAACGGGAGGAGAGAGTCATCCAGGTCTTGGTAGAAGCCTTCTTGGTGTTCATTCGGAGCATAGGCCGAAATGAGGGTGTAAAGTTGACCAAGGACGATGCATTTTATCGCGATGAAGTGACCATCCTGACATTGCAGCGAGTCCAGGATCTGGGGCCTCAGATCTCTCGTGAATAGGATAGCAGTGCCTCCCTTCTTAGTCCCATTGGAAGCGAAGAATTGTAGCGGAAAGAGTCTATTTCGCAAGCGAGAGAAGTCCGATGGGATTAAGTGAGTCTCTTGCAGGAAAGCGATCGAGGTCCTGTCGTTCTGTAGCCTTTGCAAAATGGATTTTCTCTTCGGGGGGGGGGAGTTCAAGCCCCTAACGTTCAGGGTGGTGAACTTAAGTTTTAGATGTGGCAGCTGGCTCAAGGGATCCGCTTGCTGTGGGGGGGAGGTTTGGGGGGAACAAGTCAGCCATGGCTGTGAGAGAATAGCTATTTCAAGTTGTCCTGTGGTTGAAGGTTTTAAAACTGGTCTCCAACGGGAGATATGAGCATTCAACAACTGCCTCCAACGGGAGGTCCAAACTGCGGCCAGGGGGCCTGATTTTAAATTATCGGCATGGCCCCTGGCTGCCCAGGCTGTCGTTCGACAGAACCAACATGGTTGAAAGTTTCTCCAAGAGTAAGGTGGTGGCATCCGCCTTGGAGGAGGGTGTGGACTGCATGGGGTCCGTGGCAAGCTCAAAAAGTTTGGGTGGTTCCAATGCTACGTGTTCTCTGCGGGCGTCCTTGCACGTCACTTGGGTTTGCGGTTTCTCTGCACTCTGGACCAAGGATCGATGCTGCGTCATCGAGGTGCCTGATGGTGCGGGAGGTGCCTTTATACGAGAATTGTAGCACCGTGGGGAAGAGCCACCGGTAGCGGATCTGCTGTTCTCGGAGGAAGAGCGAGAGTGGACGAAGCATCCTGCGCTTCTGGAGAGTCAGAGGGGAGAGGTCTTGGAAGATCTGTAAGGGGACACCCTGGAAAGAGAGCTCATCCTTTGATCGGCCCATTGCTGCGATGGCCTCCTTTGTGGTGTAGAAGTGGACTCTTGTAATTACGTCCGGAGGGGGGTCTGTGTTCACTCCCCGGCGGGGGCGCAATCTATGGGTTCGATCAAGTAGGAGTTGGGCCTCGTCCAGATCCGGCAATAGAGACTGGAAGAAGGTGCTTACAGGGAGCTCCTTGTCAAGGATTAATGAAGGCACCCCTCGGATGCGCAGGTTGTTGCGACGGGAGCGGTTTTCCATGTCCTCCTGTTTAAATTCGAGAATTTTGGTTCTCTCCATTAACGTCTGGATGGTGCGCTGCATCTCCATTAGTGAGCTGGAGTGATCTATGGCCAGGTCCTCGGCCTCCCCCATCCTCTGCTCAATGCTACTGACCCTTTGGTCAGTTTGTTCCGATTTAGCAGTGAGTTCCGTCATACAGGTTCTGAATTCTGATTTGATATTCGACATGAAGGCCTGGAGGTCCTCTTTGGTTGCGAGCATCCCTTTCTCTTCGGACGCCTTCTGAGGTGTGGTTTCGGGGGGTCTGTTTTCTTTCCTTTTTCCAAAGCCTGTAGCATGGTGGATATGTCAGCGATTTGGAGGACTTCGATGCTTTGGACATGGCTTCGGAGTGAGGGGGCACGCTGCCACAGGGACCAAGAAAGGCGGAAGCCGAGGCAAGCGGGGATGGAATGGGCCGGAGCACCCCAGGAGGTTGAGTGGGTAGATAGGCCTTCAGGAGGCGGTGCAGGTCGCCACGGGTCTCCAGGCGGCCCTCTGCAGCAGAGACCAGGATGCAGTTGGCGTTATCAGGCTCCCCCACGGCTGGCGAAGAAGGGAAGTGGGCAGGGGCGCCCCAGGAAGGCAAGGGAGGCGTCACGGCCCTACAAGGAGGGGGCAACGTAGATCTGCGTGGATTAGCAGGCCGCTGGGGGGGCAGATGTTGCAGGCCTCAGAAGGCTAGGCCACCCCCAGCAGGGGAGACCTCCAAAGGACAGCTGAAGGCAAATGGAGCCAGCGGGAAGAAAGGAGAAAGTCTCCAAAGCTCTCAATGCAGGAGAAAGCAGGGCCTGCCACGTCTGTTGGAGGGCAGCAGGGCTCACCTGGGTGGCGTGCGGTCCCCTCGCGAGGGCCGCGCTATAGATGGTAGGCGGGGGGGCCCTTTTCCCAGGAGAGCGTGCAGCAAATTCAGCTCACCGGCTCAGGCTCCCGGAGGCCCGGTGCGTGGATTACACTGGTGGCGGGCTCACAGAGGCATCGGGCGGGTTCCAATGGCGGGCAGTAGGCTGGGCCCCCCGGCGGGCGGGGGCAGGGGCTGTCAGCGCCCCCTTAAAGCGCGCCGGAGAGGCTCCAATTTCCGATGTCTGCCATGCGCCGGGGAAGATGAGTTGGCAGGGCGCCGATGCGCGCGCTCAGGGGAGTGGCTGCCATCTTGGTTGCGGTGCCGGCCGACGGAGGAGCGTTTCTTTCGTCGCATTTACAGCGATCCTGGGGGCGTTATGCTCCCAGGTTGCAGGCGATGGTGCTGGGGATGTTCCGCTGCATTAGTATATTGGTGTTCATGGCGGGCATAGCAGGAACCAGGAGAAAATAGCTTTTAGCCGCGGGCCCATGCGGAGGCCATTAGTGGAACTGCCTCATCGCTGGCACTCCAGGCCCATTGAACACTCTTACCTTTTCCCTCCTTCTTTGTGCTGGGAGGCCTCTAAGCCTCTGTGCATATGGGGTTACACTATCCAAGGTGCATGATGCATCCCAGGACCGTTGTGGTCTCTCGCCTTTGTCACCCTGCAATTCCCCTGTATCTCTGTCTGCTCCCCATGTCAACCTTTCGATCTGTCTTATTCCCTGTTGACTGATAAGCAAGGTGTCCTATCCCATCGTCCTCACTGTCTGCCAAGTCGTCTTCTAACTCGGTGTCTCTCAGGTCACTGTAGAAATTGTCATGGAAGCTTAGTCTCCTCAGTACCTTGCTTCCCTGTGGTTCCCCTCCTAAGTCCATCAAATTCCTGCTATCCGCCCTCAGGGAGGACCTGCGTCAGTTCTGTCTGGCAATGCAGCTGCCCTTTCATATGTCTTAATGCGATCCTGCTCCGCTTGCCTATCTTTTCCCGCATTATTGTCGAACGCGGTTAATCCCACTTCAGTCTTATCCTCCTACTTGCGTTTGCGCTCTCTTGTGAGTCGCTGTAGTCCCCACTTCCTCCTTTCCCTTCTTACCAAAACTTGCTTTTCCTTCTCGTCTTCCTCTCTTCATCTCTCTTTCTCCTCGAGCTCCCTCTTTCTCCTCATCTCTTGCTGCTCCCGCTCTTTCTCTTTTTCTTATTGCACCCTCTCATGTTCGTCCTTCTATTGCTTCTCTTCCTTCTTTCCTTTCTACTTCTTGCATTACCTCTGCCCAATCCTGTGCTTCACTGCTTCCCTTACATTCAGCTACTTCCTTACTTGCCCCTCCTTTTCTCCTGCTGTCTTCCCATCTAATTTCAATAGTATTTGCCCTCCTACCCAATCATTCAGTGCTATTCCTCCCAGCCCCTCCTTGGCGCTTAACTGGGTCTCGCTGCAAACCCCTTTCTGCCCCTCCTCCTTGGTATAAGGTGGAGGTTCAAATGAGGGATTTGTGTTCCCTTCCGCTGCTTTTAATTCTCGTAGAGGGTATAACCCTTGTGCTTCTGTTGTAGTCCCTTTGTGTTCATGGTCAGGAGCAGGTGGGGGAGCGGGGGCCAAGGGCGCTGCGCCCATGGTCTCCTGCTGGCTCAGCATCCACTGGTGCCTTGCTACTTACCCCTCATCCTCCTGAAACATATTCCAGAGTTTGAATATCGCCATATGACTGCTTCATTCTTTCCCCTCATAAGCCCTTGTATGTGTGTGTGTAATGATTTCTGCGCACATTTGGAGAAACTTCTGCATATTGGCCATGGCTTAGTCAATTTACCTTTTGTGTTTTTCGTCCATTCCGAGTTATATTTACAAATTTGTCTTTATATTGCGGAGGGGCCTTACATAGGTGCTGTAGGGGCGTATCCCCCTGCACTTCCCTTGATACAGTGCTTTATACTTACTTGACTTCAAGTCGAGGCTTTCGGCACTTCTGTTTTTGTACAAACACAAAATACTGTTTTTCTCACTTTTACAAATACCAGTTCTTGACAATTATCCTGAGCCTCTCCAAGTCCCAACCAACCTTTCAGGTGTGCTCTGCGCACCGCCCTTCTACAACTCTCTGCCACCTCAGGCACGCTCAACACTCTTGCGCATGCGTTTTCTGAGCACCGCTACTGAACAGCTGATTCTGTCAATTGCTACTTGTGATCACCACATTTTGTGCCACCTCATGCTACCCTAGTCCTATGCACAGGCCCTGTGGGTGACATCACTGCTTCACTACATATGGGAAGGATAGAAATCACTAACATAACTCAAAATACTATTGTTTCATCAGACAGACAATGTTTACGAACCCGACATATACCCACAGCTGGCTTCCCGCCTCCTAACAGGGGATACCAATATTTCTCATGCTCAATCTGTACCGACAGTGTCGCCTTGTAGATAAAACGCCTTTGCAAGACTTAACCAGAAGAACACCTTCCGCAATTTAGGCTAGCTCCCTTTGCTAAGCCCTTACATTGGGATACCATCATCCATGACCTGAGCTAAATCGCCCAATCCACAGGGAATCCACTATCTATACAACTTTTCTCATCCGTACCCTTAAGTTAATAGTCTAGGTTATTCGCAAGAACCTTTTACCTTAAGACCTAATGCTCCCTAACCACAAAATGACATCTACCTCTGCTCCTTTCCCTACTATACTTCACACTACTCGACACTGCTAAACAATACTCAACAATACTTCAAAGACTTTGTTGAACAGAGTTTATTGGTGTCGGAACCTCCTATCCCCTGCGCACCTCTTATTAACTTGTTACAGAGTCTGCCTGCAGCCTAGATCTGGGTTTGTCTGAGGACCAACTCCAAGGTTCCCGATTGCTTGAAAGATTGGTGGGGGTGACAATTCCGTGGATCGGTGTAGGCGCTGGTTGGATATTAGTCCACGAGGTTGCAATTCTGCTAGTGGTTTTTATTCATGATCCAGACAAGGGATAGTCGGTGCATGTAATAAAATAATAAAAATTCACATGCACCGACTATCCCTTGTCTGGACCATGAATAAAAACCACTAGCAGAATTGCACCTCGTGGACTAATATATCCAACCAGATACTCAACAATACTTGTCACCAACCCATCCCTAGCATAACTCCCCTCCATACCCCCTAAATTGCCTTATGGGTGAGTCAATACTTACACTCGGTGATCCACTGTGACTAATCAACTTCCGGGGCACCAGTGGTCCAGGGATGAATATCGGTTTCTAAACCATCAATCAACCCCACACCTCTAGTACACCAGAAGGGATGCGAACAGGTTGCAATACAAGTGAATTATAACACCTCCTTGTCCAATGTTGGTATCATGGATGGAATGGCACGCTTATCTCTGCAAGGTCATGGATCATTGGTTAGTTGCAGCGAAAATACAATTGTTTCCCAATGATAAAAGGGACTGTCCAATCAAGGTTGTATAAACCTATCTACTTTATTATTACTACAACAGACAGTTCTAGCACACTACAAAATACAACCCACACTGTAAAGCAACACAGAGGACAGACAGTTTCATGAAGGAAAGGGATGCACTGTGGATACTGACAGGAGGGTAGTTGCTAAAGTAATCAGTCTTACTGTTCAAGGTTATTTGGTTTAGCACCAAGGGGCAAAGGGTCGTAACTGTCTCTAGGGGCCTTCAGAGAAGGACCAGTGGGGCAGAACCATAATGTACCTAGTGCTGAAGAAGTTCTTGTTGCTCGACAGCATTGAGGCGGTTCCAGGGTGCTTTGCAGCCCTTGAGACAGAGTCAGTGGCTGGAAACAGCTGCGGGTACCACGCGGCAGGCAGTTTGGCAAGCGAGGCTGGACACACATCTGCAGGCTGTCTGGTGCGGTGGCTCGGGCCAAGAATTGTTGTCTCTGTCCTGGTTGGTGGATCTGGAATGCTGGTCGAGGTGGCTCGGATGGCTCTGGTCACTGCAGCGTGACAACAGTCAGCGGTGCAGCTGGATGCGGTTCGAGGACTCGACTATCTCAAAATTGTCATTACAAAGATCAACCCTGGATGATGATTGTGTTGCACTCTTCCTAGCTTTTTCGCAGGGCTCACATCCTTTCAAGGCAGACGGCCCAAAGCGCAGGAGGGTGTTAGCAGGCAATGGCCTTGTCCTTTGTCCAGAGACTCTCCAGCACTTCCGACCTAGGAAGCTTATTTTCAGAACCTAGCAGGGCACGCTGTGTGCTGGCTGGTTATCAGTTCTGGAGCTGCTGGACAGGTCCTCTGAGTCCGGTATTCACATCTGTTCCCTGGGAGATGTTTAGGGGGGGATCTTGCTTCTCTTTTGGAACTCCTGGCCTTCCTTCACTGATGGAAGATGTAAGGTAGACTGTACCTTCAGCTTGGGTCCAAACGAGTCCTTCTTTTTACTCCTTGCAACGTCTTCAGATGATCTGTTAAGTGAGGGGTTCAGCCCTCTTTTAAAGCCAAATTGGCCCCCAGTGATTGGTGCAGGCTAAGCCCACCCTAATTAACCAATCCTGGGTCCCCACCAACAATCTTCTGTTATGCATGAGGTCAGGACCAGAGTGCTCTGCAACATGACACACAAGGGGGTGACAACATATACCTATGTCCCACCCATCTTCCTGTCTGTTGTAGATCAAAGTGTCTCTCTGGTTAACTGAGCCCTCTGTGACTCTTGATTAAAGCACAGGTTTTCCCTTGAAGTATATTCTGGGAGCAGAATTCCTGTCTCCCCCAAACCACATACTACTCCCCTCTGAAAGGGGTGAGCTCTGCAGGGGTTTACCTACGGTAAATAATGGACCCAGCATGCATTTCACTGCCTTTCATACAGATGGCTGGGAATTAGCTTCAAGTTGACACTTTGCACACCAAAGGAGTGTTAGTCCCGCCTTCCTTTTGACTCTCCGGCAACTAAGCCCACTCGGCAGGCTTGCCTCAATTATCTCTCATTAGTATGCACTGCCACCAGCCGGAGAACAAAGGAATGCAGATCCATGGAGCCTTTGATATTTTAATTAGGCTTGGTCATGGCTGGTCTCCATCATTCATTTTCATTTATCAAAAAATCAAAAAAAGCCCACCCAGACGAGCACACTCTCCCTGTGCGGATTGAATTGCTCCCATCCACTGACGCTGCTCGGCTACCAGCTCCCCAAAAGCTGCTGCGTCATCCTTCTGGTTTGATCGGTTCTTTCGCTCTGCAGGCAGGCTATTTTCCAAACTGGGTCCTGAAGGACTCTGCACAGCGGTGCACATCCCATTGGTTTCACTTTCCATGAGCCGCCACACAGCCCTCCAGGCACTGCAGTGGAAGAGGCGGCTTATGCTGAACGGGCATAGTCAACCGTACCTCTGCTACCAACTTGTTGGCTTAGGTATACCTGAGGGACTAGGGGTCACACTACAAACTCACCGTTCCAGCTCCCAGGGCCCAACAAACCCTTACCCAGTTCACAGATGGAGGACTCAGCCAAGGGCAAGTTAGAACTGTTGTTTATTACACAAACAGACAGGGATCATAAAGGACATTCAAAATGTCCCAGACTCATGGCGCCTAAACCCATGTCGGGCCATTTTGATTCATTTCGGATATCACAACATGGGGCTCTTCCCCAAAAACCTACGAGAAGACTAGATTGGGTAGTCGGGGTGGTAGTACCTATGCATGGCCTCTATAGATATTACTTTATTGGTCCTCACATGTGAGGTGGCTTGCTTGCCCCTTCCCCAAGAAACTATCACATTATTGCAGGGTCGCACGAATACCATTGGCTCTTGCCCTCTGCCAACCACCCCTGGATTGCTGTTCCCCCACTGGCTGGAGCTGGCCTCCCCAGGCCTGGGACCCAGCTCTGTTCTCATCACTCTGTGCACCTTCTCAAGGTGATGAGAAAGACAATGTGTTCCCAATGTAACCATTAGTGCCACCACTTTTGCCTGTGACAGTGCCCTCAGCGTTGCAACGTTGTTAACGATTCCATGTTTCATTTCATGTCTGTATTTCTGAGAACCGTACGTCTTCCCACCGCGGTTGAATGACCATTGTCTGGCTTGGCTGCACCACGTGATTGAGGACCGCAAAATCGAGCTCCCTGGTCTGCAATTTATGAGAATTTATTCAGTTTTTCTGCAGATGACTTCTTGTCTCTTAGTTTCGGAATGTGCTGTTTGTCTCTGACCTTGGCTGCGAGCCATCAACTGCTGTTCTGTGCAGCCTAGTTCTGCTTTTCTTCATTTCTCGTCCTGTGGCTTTTGACATCATGTATCCTCATTATAGTTATACTATGATTTCTATATATTTATACCGTGCTATGTTTCCTGTAGGTTAGTAGTTTTCGGTTCTTCCAGGCCTCTTATACGATCCTGCAGTTTCGTTGGGTTAGTTGCGATAAGTGTCTGCAAGCTTGCTCTGCATCTCTTTTGCCTTGCGTTCAGCGTTTCTGCACTTGGCTAATGAGAAAAATAACAAAAGCTTTTGACAGTATGTATATGTATCTATCCTTTATATACAGAAATGTGTAAGCATGTTCTTTGTGTGAGCATGTGTGTGTTTGTGTAACTTCTTGCATGGGTGAGAGTTTGGTTTATGACTAATATGGATATGTCGGGGTGTCACTAATGAAGCCAGCACAATGGTGTTCCGTTACTAGTCATTCTGATCCATCGAGGCGTTTGGATCCATGATCAGGGTAGCGGCACCTGTATCCATAACAACATTGACTGGATAATGTTAAAGACGTTCCAGACACGGCTCCCCCCTTGTATCCTCCCAACCCCAGGTGCCCAGGGATGACATGACCAAGGCACAGCTCTTGAATTTCAAGGAATGTGTTTGCTTACGTTGTGTATTTAGGTGTAATTCACATGGGTTTCCACTTCAAGGTGAGGGCAATAGTGCTCTAAATCCTCGCCTGACTCATTGGCACCCCAAAACCTTGTGCCCTATTCTCATGAATTTGTCCTTCAAAAGGTGTATCCCTTCCTGCTCTTTTACCAACATTCCATTGCCATCATGTCCAGTCCCCGCAGCTAGATACCATTAGCGTTTATGTACAGATCGTGGGTACCTCTGACCTCGGATTCCCTCCTGGGGAACGGGCAATGGGATCTGTTTATGGAGCTGAAATATCCAAGCAGCAGCTCCACAGCAAGGCCTGCATTCTCGTCTGTTCGTCATATGTTATGAGTTAACATCCAAAAGGGCGTTACTGCTGTTACTTTTAACACATATCTATAATGACAAAGGTAAACTTAGGTGTAGTCTGAACAGAAAGAATACAGACAGGAATGCAATGTTACAGTTGCTATCCACTCACACTAAAACAGAACCTACCATATGGCCAATACCTAAGAGTGCATTGGAACTGTTCCTCTTTAGAGAACTTGGATGCCAAATTAAAATCAAAGGGGTATTCCGAAACAATTGATCACTCATTCGAAAAAAAGAGTGCAGTACACCCCACGGGAGACTCTATTACTCCCAAGAGAAAGATCAAAGTCAGACTTATTGCAACAGCACTCTGCACCTCAGATCTATGGTTAAGACGTTTGGCCACTAATTCATCTGGCACTACCTAACGAACTGCAACCTAGGATGGCACTAAAAAGTTCCAAAACCCTCAAAGAACATCTCACTCACTCTCTGTTTAAGAGACAGACAGCATTACATCATCTGTATGTAGGTAAAACAATATGGGGCTGATTCATGGAATTTGTGCGCCGAAGAACTGGGATTTGTGCGCCACTCTGCCCGCAAATACCTGTTTAACAAATGGGGATTTGCGGGCAGAATGGCGCACAAATCTCTGTTTTTCGGGGCACAAATTCCATGAATCAGCCCCTATGTGTTCGACTGCAGGCTTGCATTTACATGTCAGGAGAACCCGTTATGCTAAATTGTCATCCTTTTATAGGCGCCTCATTCAGGTCAGTTACACTTATAATCCCCAATTAACACGCGCACTCCACGTAATTTGAAGTGTCGGTCAAGTGCTTTTTCTTTCAGTGTAATGCACTCATACACCCGCAAACAAGTGTGAGAGGAGGCCCCACGGCCCTGGACGTACAAAGCCGGACGTTACACAGGGGTCAAGTCCTAAAAATAAAAGTGAGGGGACTCATCAACAAACGCAATGGGATGTGATGTCGCCAGAAATTAGCATATCAAGGTGAAATATGCACATTTCAATAAATTGGCCACCCAAATTGCACAGGACTTATGACATTTGCCTTTCATAAAATCAACACACACACAGAACCAAGAGAGGATATTTTCTTCTAATAGTGTTTTTGAAAACATTAAAAGGTGTGCATGTTTTAAACTCCACGAATCAATGCAAATGTTTTCCCTTGAACATGCAGTACCGAAATGGGACATTTCACCTTTACTTCTTTGTTATTTATCATCGGGTTATATAGTACAGTGGCGAAGTATCCGGCCTGCAAAGCTGACATAAATTCATGGAAGACTTTCAATGTTTCTCATTTTAGCTGTGGGGGGACTGAGTCCACCCTCTGAAAAGAGGGAGTCCACCTGCGTGTACCCTCGGCTTTAGCCATGGTTACAGTACAATGCCGGGTGGCCCGCAGCAGCAGACGTGGACGTGTGCGCACAGACGGACCCGCTAGGCAAGATTCGGTGATCAGTTTCCCATCGGGCTCATGTATAGGACTGAAGGTGAGACGCCACTGTGGCAGATGCACGAGGGGCTAACTATGCCTTCATATATATATATATATATATATATATTCACAATACATTTTGTCTAAAGATTATTTGTATTTTTTATCATACATTATCTTTCTTTCCAAAAAAAGAAAAAAATACTTTTTGTGTCCCACATTGGTTATGGTCATATTACAATTTCATCCCTCAATACGTGTTTCCACATAGATAAGACTATGGTTCATCAGGAGAGAAAACTTGTTTTGGTTTGGGAGTGTTCACACTTGTGTATTTTTAGACTTCTTATTATATTATGGAGGATTTTCTTCATTAGGATTGACTCACAAAGTCCTGTTGTTGGTCCTGTATCCAGGTGTTTACCAGTTTGGTCTTTTCCTTATCCTTAATCATACAGGACCAACAACAGGACTTTGTGAGCCAATCGTAATGAAGAAAATCCTCCATAATATAATAAGAAGTCTAAAAATACACAAGTGTGAACACTCCCAAACCAAAACAAGTTTTCGAACCTGAGGACTCAGTGCCATATTTCTGTGTTTATAAACGATAGATTGAATTGTGTACTTTTCAAGCCATCTGTTATGAACATGTTTAAAAAAGATGGCTTGAGGAGTATGCAGACCATAAGGTACGCACACAAATATATAAATGCTATATATTTGTTTGCGTACCTTACTATGGGTTGTGTACTTTTCAAGCCATATTGAGGTACACAAACAATAGTAAGGCACACATACAAATATATAAATAAACACTTTTATACATTTATGTGCATACCTTACTATGGTTTGCGTACTTTTCAGGCCACGGCCATCCTGCAAGCCACGCCCCCAAATGAGGCCCCACACTCGATTTCTTACCCCACTTAACCCCTGACTATTGAAGAGTGCATTAGTGCACATGTGAAAGTGTGCCATGATCAGTAGAAATGCCAGAGCAGATTGCTCTCTTCCCTTGCATGCAGGAGATGTAGCCAAGGAAATGGAAATACGGCCGTGTAAACTCTTCCAGAAAGTCAGACCGTAGGGGTTCCAATTAGAGGTAGGGGGGAAACTCCATGCTTGGTGCAGTACTGAAAAATAAATCAAGTTTCTTTCATTTTAAACAAATATGTCTCTGCAGATCACGCATATCAGATTTTAACTCAGTGAGGCCTGATGAATTCAAAAACATATAATCTTGTGGCCTGGGGGCAATCCAAAAGATGGGCGCATGAATAAGGTTTGCAATTTAGATTAAGACATTAATACAAACAGGGAAGTTTCAAACCTACTAGAACACATACTAAATGAATGTTCATTTGGTTGTCTTAATACAGGGGCCAGTCAGTGGAGTGCAAATTGGTATACTGTGACCCACTTAGGAGTCGAGGTTGACCCTACAGCACTTATTAGAGGTTCAGCAGAAAAAAGGCCACTTCCAAAAACCAATGGGGAAGTGCAGTATGGTTGAGGCGTCAAATTGTGAAAAGCACATGGGCACTTTAGTGTGACGCCATCTAAAAAACATTTTTGTAGGCACACAGGCACTTTACTTTTAGATTCTTGTAATGTTATATGTGATGTTTTGTATTGTGTATATGTAATTAAGAAGCTAAAACACCGTAGGTATGTTTTATTTGTAAAACAATAACCATGAAGAAATTAAAAGATTGAAATTAAAAGACTGAAAACAGAAATGTATGTAAAATAAATAATATATATCCAATCTAAACTGCCTGAGAACTCATAATAGCTTTGAATTACCAATTCTCACTTTGAAGCAATTATGAACATAGATTTAGGTCAGGATCAAATGTTGTGCTATATTTCCTTTTACCTCACTGCCCTTGCTTCTACCACACTTCCCTACTGACTGCATCTTCCAATTTTTCTGCTTCTTCCCTCATATCGCACATCAATCAGTCTCCGTGTACTTTTTTTGCGAGAGGAGGAGGTTTACCGGCCCTTATGGAGATCATCATCATGACGCTCTTTGGCATAGTCTTCGCGCAGCACCTCCGGATCATCTGACAGGAACAAAAAATCACAAACAAAAATACTATGCTGGGTAACAGCATTTTACAGCTATCTCTTACCACAATGGGGCCCATTAACCAAAAGGTATCAAGCCAGTCATCTGCATTCAATCCAGCTTCTTTCTCCACAGCAGTCCTCAAATTGTGAAGAGCCCCTTTCGCATGTAACAAAGATCCATTGTCAGCATTGTTTGGGGGTGTGTGGACAAGACAGTCCAATTTTATTCCACACTCCCCCTGCCATAGCTGTGAACATGTCCAGAACATATCAGTTCTGGTGGATCGTAAGTCTAATGGCTTTCAACTCACTCATTATTGAGTTAAGGCCCTGCTCTGTCTGGTTCGCCATCTGAACCATCTCCCATCTAGTTATTTGCAGCCATTTTGTGTTGGCAGCAGTCTGCATATCTGCCACCAAAAGGGAGGCAAAAAACATTTCTGTCTTGGCAAATAACTGTTATTGATCCAGAATTTCTTTTAGTTTCTCAGAGGAGTCTTTGGACAGGTCATTTTATCTTTTCTGATGACAACCTCTTAATGAGCGATGGACACGCTTAATGGTTGGGGGCTTAGTTGGTTCTGGGGCGGGCACATTTATAACTGACAGACGAGAATCAGGAGGAGTGTACGGTGGTCGGTGAGCATACACGATAGTGGGAGGTGTAAATATGCATATTGTCCACACATCCAGTACACTCCCATTAATGCTGCTGTGCCCTCAGTTAGATCAGGGATGAATAATGTTGTATTGCAATGGCTGTTCATTCCTATGGGTACATTGCCATTTCCTTGGAAACAAAAATAGTATTATGCTGGCCTATGTACTTTGGCTGGTGTTTCATTTAGTTCAATCAATGTGAGTTTTGGCACGTAGTTAACCCATACTTTACCACAGTTCTTATTGACACATGCCACCATGTCTTCAGAAAACCCCAGTAAGCCCCACCCCGTGAAACACAGCTCACTACATCTGCCATCCATCTTTTGTTGTAAAATAACACTCCTTCAACAATCGCTGCATCTTGCACCGCACCGGCTCTTTCTTCTTGGCACATTCTTCATTGTCCCAGTTTGTGATTAATGCCTGGACAGTGTACCATCAGAAAAGACTCTGTACTCTGCACAGGGTTAAATGTACCAGGAACTGGGCTATAAGAGGCAGCATTTCTTGTGGTATAAACAACTTGGGTTTGCTTGTCACATGAGGTATCAACAAGCATACATAGCAGCTCTCATTTTACCCTCCTTCCCACATCATGCATGTGATTATACCACATGCTATCCGATTCAGAAAAACATTCCCTAAACACCATATCCTCCCTTTTACATTCCCCTACCATATAAAATAATCACAGAAGAACAATATACAACCGACAAAGAAAAAAACAACATATAAAACATAACATATATATTACACAGCGTCTGCGGTGTTGCACCTGCAGAGGGAGAGAAAAGACAGACATCCATCCAAATAATCGCAAATCCATTATTGTAAAAAAAAAAAAAAGGTAGTGGAATGAGCTTCAAGGACTATGGTGACTGGTGTACTTTAATGTCAATGAGCAACTATGTTAAAAAAAGGAATGTGGTGCACAATGATAAGTCAATAGGGAACCTTATGCATGAACTTTATGCATGAACCTTATGAACCTTATGCATGATAGAACTAACGGGTCAATAATTGTGCCAGGACAACTTTAATAGGACAACGGGAGCATACTGTTATATGCAACTTTGTTCTGGGTAAATACTTAGGTGTGCTTCATGAGAAGGTGAAGCAGTGTTGGTGTCTTCCAAGCATTAGCTAGGTGGCCCGAGTACAGCAACTCCTTCACAATAACTGCAAAAGGTATAGAAAACACCATAGTGAAAGGCCCCTGGAACCTCTCCTGATTCCATCGGTGGGCCAAAGTTGTGCACAAACATTTTATCCTCCGAGAACAATTGTAGCGGCGGCAAGTTCAATTGATCAGTCTTCGATGTTACTGCTGCATCTTCTCTTCGAGGAGCAATCTGTCGAGAGAGCACTTAAATGCATTTGGTTAATTCACGCAAATACCAATACATCTGCTGCCATTTGAGCATCTGATGCTGTATGTGTAGGAGTAAGAGGTGTGTGCATTCTTCTCCCTGCCAATATCTCGTGCGGGGACAGGTGGTGGTCTTTGCTGGGCTGCCTTCTCAGGCTAAACAAAGACAGAGGGAGACAGTGCACTGAGTTTCTCCTTAATGTTACACATAACTTAGACAGTCTACTTTTCAAGTGCCCTTTATTTCCTCAACAATTCTGTTGGCCTGTGGGTGGTATATGGATCAAATATTGTGGCGGATCCCCAATGCTAAACACAAAAGTAGAATAAGGATATAATTTATGACATAACAATTGTTTTATTAAAATATTATTTGTTTTTGTAAAGCCACCATATCTGGCTAACAGTTCATTGGTAACACATAATCAAAAACAGACAATTCAAATACAATTTAAAAAAAGATCACAATATACATACACATATAAATTTCATAAAGTGCAATGTGCAAAAAGTGCTAATATCCACCACCACAGTCCTTCAATTGAGGATAAGTAATAAAATAATATGTATGGACCACTGGTGGGCATGGGTATACAATGTTGTACACCCTAACACAATGCAAACATTCAGCTTTCCAATAAGACTGCATGTTGCACGGGGGTACCATTAGACCTGCAAAACCGCCTCCATTTCCATCTAGCCAAACCTGAATATACTACAGTGTTGACGTACGCCGAATTGAAGTAAATGGTCACCAAACATCCCTGACATGCTTCTAACTCTTCAATTAAGCCAATCAGTTCCACTGCCTGAACAGAATAATGTGTTGGTAATCTTTTCTTGCCGATAACCTCATATTTCTCATCTACGAGGTTCCCCCCCAGCTGCCCCATGTGCTTCTGGCCAGACTTCTGATCAATTGTCTATTAACCATCTATGAAAGGACCTCCCCTCCTCCAAACCATTCTCCTGTGCCCGTACTACATCATCTTTGGGGCCTTCATACATCACACAGTCACGTACTTCCTCTCCTTACTTAACATGTATAGCAATAAACATGGCAGGGTTCATTGTGCGGAATTTTACAATATGAATGGATGAGCTGGATAGAATTACTTCATGGGTGGAGGTCCTTTGCATATTTAATGCTGATTTAGATTGTTCCAATTTTGCGAACAAAGCGTGCTCCACATACAGTGTAACTGAGCACCCCATAGTGATGGTTGAACTTTTCTCAATAGCAAAGGCAGCTGCGGACAATGCCTGTTCACAAGGGAATTGGCCCTGCATCACTGATTCTAAATTACCACTGTAATAAGCTAGGGGTTGTGGCCAGAGGGTGATTGCTGAGCCAATATGGCTGTACTCACATGACCATTCGAATGTGAGAATAAATAAAATTAATTTTTGTAATGAGGGGTTGCTAATACTGGGGCATTACTTACAGATTTTTTTAATTCTGAAAAACATGTCACTATTTGTCCTGTCCATGTCAGTGGCCCCATCCTTTTCTGCAATTCCTTGAGTCCTTCCAAGAGGGGTTTTGTGTAACTAGAATAGTAAAAAATCCAAGCTCTACAGTAGTTACACAAACCCAGGAATTGTTGTATTTCCTTAACTGTAATGGGCTGTGGTGTATTCTGCACTGCAGCAGCGCTTTCCAGGGTTCTCTTTTCACAGCTGATTATATTATTTGTCCCAAATGCACAACCTCCTTCTGGCAATATTGCATTTTCTCATTGTCTACTTTGTACACCTTGTCTGCAAGCAATGTCAATAGTGTGATGTAGTCTGCTCTGCACATCTCTTCCGTGGTGCTACATACTAGAAGATCATCGACATAATGAATGATTGTGCTCGGTACATGTATGTTACCCAAATCCATGTGCAGTACCCTACTAAAAATACTCGGGGACTCACAGTACCCTTGTGGGAGTCTAGTGTGTTCAAATCGCAGCCTGCGGTAAATAAACGCAGTAAGGTATTGAGAGTCAGGGTGTAATGGGATAGAAAAGAATGCATTTTTCAAATCTATGACAGTAAAATATGTGGCTTCCTTCGGTATGTTGCAGAGAATTGTGGCGGGGTTTCGTACAAGTGGGATTTCTGCCTCCTCTATGCTATTCAATGGGGGCGTAAATCTTGTATGAACCTCCCACTTGACCCCTTTGCTTGTTTCATAGCAGGGATGTGCAAAGCAATCCAACGAGCGTTGTTCACATCTTTGGCTCTTATTTGAGCTCTTCTCTTGTTGTCTGTTTGTATTGATTTTCTTGGGGTCATTTTTGTTATTGTCTGATTTTATTGGAGTGGGCCTTCTTAGCTGGGTCGTGTGCTATTTGATTGTAATGATGATTTCTGCTTTGTCTGCAATGTTTGGTTCATCCCTTCCCTTTCCATCTATATGGGTTGGTGGTCCCTTTTGCTGTGTGCTGCGATGGGGCTGAGCACACAGATTAAAGGGCAGACACAGAAGACATGTCACTGGTGTCATCCCTCTGGGTAATCTGCCCGCTCTAGCCTGCAAGCAGGAACTCATTTATTTTTGGGTGGTGATTCATTACACTGCCTGCCTGTGAGTGGATCCAGATGCGTGCTTCTGTGATGTCTAACTCACACATGAGTCAGACCATCTAGTTTCGTACTTCATGTATAACCCTCCCTCAAGAGGTTTAACCATAATGTTCTGGATCAGCTGGGAATGACCACCTCACAAGCGTTGCAACATTTCATTAACTGATGTCATAGTCTTTCAGCTGGTCAGGGATGCGCTATTCTCTTTGGAACCCCTAGTGGGTTGTGCATCATCCTGTGACTTAAGAAAGGGGGTCAGGATCTGGCTCACTTTTAGATGGGCTAGTTTGAGAGGGCTTGATGGGCCACTGTGCTGAGTGTTACACGTCCCTCAATTCTCTAATGGGGACCCGATCAAAGGTGTTCCTGTATGTCTTTTTAAAATTGTGTGTGTTTCAAGTCACAGCAGCTTGCATGTTAGCGGCAGTCACTAAGGGTCCTTGATGGGGCACCACGATTAGTGAGATGGCCACAAAAGGCAAGTCTGACTTGACTCTAGCATAGCGGTTTCTGATCAGTACTGTGTCCCTGACCCACAGATGAGGCTTTTTGCCTCTCTGCACTTCGCTCATGTGGTCACTAGCTCAATTCTGTTGACGCTGTCCCTTCTCTGGATCTAGAGTGGCAGCTCTCCGCGTTTTATGCGCAAGGATTGTGACGGCAATGGGAGGAGCATTAGGCAATGATGTTGGGATGTACCCAGAGGCTGAGTGAGGCATGGTACGATAACAACGAAGAAATCTGTATCTTTAATATTCAATGTCTTTCTTGCCTTCGGTAGCAAAGTGAATGACTTTGTGGAAGGTACGTGTAAATCGTTCGGCATTACCATTTGCCTGAGGCCAGCAAGTGATTTTGTCTGTACCTAATGCTGAGACATTCCACCTCAGGATATCAGTAATAGTTGTTAATAAGGACTTAGAGGTATTGGCCACTGGATATTGAGCAGAAATCAGTACAGACATTCGCCCACGATCGACACTCACTCTCTTGAATTTGAATGGGTGGAAGAGAATCGGCCTGCCAGCTGCCCGACACATTAAGCAGGTCTATACAATGTCTTTTGTCCTATGATCATTGGCTGGCTTTAGTCTTATCGATTCCTTGGATGCCCGCATGAGCAAGTTGGATCACTCTTTCCATGAGTGACTGCAGCACCACAATTTAGTTGTCTGAGTAGCAACCCTTCTGGGCACTTTGAGAGGTCCTGGTGAACTGCCAGTATTGCTGATAGCTGGTCATTGACTGAGCTGAGCTTGCATTGGGTTTTTCCAAAAAGCTGGTTCAGTGGTTTCTATGGCTCTGAAAACGCATTTGTCACACTGGATCGCTTCTGCAATTTCTTGAAGGAGAAGAGGGGCTGATGCCTCTATGATTAACCTGACTTGTTTCTCTGTCCACTCGACATACTTAGCTGTCATTTCACATGGGTGCTTGCCAGAAAATCAGCTGGATTGCTAGCCCCAGGTCAGTTATCAAGAGAGAAATCATAACTTTGAAATTGCATAAGTCACTTTTCAATCTGAGTTAGAAGCCATGGAGCCAACCCTTGACAACAGAGGCTTGACAGCAGAGGCACCTTAAGTGATTATCCGTGAGTGTAGAGATTAAAGTACGTTATGCCCCACAGAACAGCAATTGCCTCTTTTTCTATTTGTGAGTACCGCTGTTCTGTGGGTGTCAGGCTTGACTGGCATATGCCACAGGTTTTGTTCAGCCTCATCGATTTTAGCTAATTCAACTTCCCGGCCACATTAGTTGGCATCCACCAACAGCTTCGCTTGTCTATTAGTACTGAAATTTGCCATTTTAGAATCCTGGGATAGTGCATTCTTGGTGCCATAGAATGTCTGCTGGTGGCATTCCTCCCGTCCCATGAGGCATTTAGCTTTGATGAGATCGTGCAAGGGTTCAATGATCGTGGCTATCCTAGGGATGAACCACTCACAGTAGTTGGCAATCTGTAGGAAGCTTTGTAGATCAGTGACCGAAAGAGGGCAGGGGACTGAATATATGTCCTTAATTTTCATTTAATCTGCTCACATCCCCTGACTGACAAACACGTACTAAAAGAATTCAAGACTCTGTTTAAAGTACTTGCACTTTTCACAAAGTAATGTCAGTCTGGTTTCTCTGAGCCTCTGGAATACAGCGCAAAGGTGATCTATGTTTTCATCCCTTGTGTGGGAGTATACAAGGATATCATCACTTATGTTGAGGATGCCAGGCAGTTCAAACAACACACTGTGAGTTACGTTTGGGAAGTCTTCCACAGCTAAAGATATTTCGCAACTGCGACATTCGTAGAATTGAAGATATACATGCTTGCAGAAAGTAGTGATGGATATGGAGCATTTGCAAAGATTCAACTGGTGATAGCCAGATTTTAGATCAATCTCAGAGGAGCATTGAGCGCCCTAAGGTTTGCGATGATCTCATCAGCGGTGGACATGATATGCCTTTCCAGCTTTATCACTTTGTTTGGCAACCACATGTCTACACATATCTGCCCCGGCTGTTTGGTCATGCACACTATGACTATTGGTGAAACCCACGGGGTCTTAAGGGGGTGAACACCTTGTAAATTAAATTAACCAAGTTCTCTCAAGTTATTCCTTAATTTTGTGTTTGAGATAGAATGGAACATAGCAATGCCTCACGCAGGCAGGTTCCACAGTGTGGTCAACATGCAGACTTACCAGCTTGGTTTAGAAGCAGCCAATTCCTTCGAAAAAGTGAGTTGTGCTCTTCAAACAGATCTTCAAAGTCCAATTTGTGGATTTGGAAAGTGAATTGTTTTAGGCCTAATGATTCGGCCGCGGAGAAGCTGAGGGGCATGTCCTTTCCTACTTCTGCTATGAAAACTCTTTCTGTTATGTAGTTGGCCCCACTGGATATTTTGTGTGTGAACACAACTTTCAATGGTATTGGGGTGTTGTTACCGTATGCAAATATCCATACTCTAGTGGTTTGCAAACTTGGCCATAGTTTTAGGTGTTTGAACTTGGCAGGGGGTAGGATGTTGACAGACACTCCAGTGTCGATTATTTCGTAGACTCTCATTTTGTTCAGCTGGACTATACAGCAAAGTTTCTCATCTCTTGTGTTCTGTGTGTTTAGGTGCATTTATCAAAGGAAGAATACAATGTCTTCGCTGAATGCGTATATTTCTGCTCAGGGCACATATTCTGACAATGGTCCCAATCAATGTTCCCTCTAATTATATTTCCCTAAGTGCGGAAATGCTTAGCTTTCGTGTGCAACTTATTTTCCATGTGCCCAACTAAATTAAGAGGTAAACTACTTTGTGAGCATGCATAGTTGGTGAGCTACCATCTCCAAAGAGTTTGGAACGGAATTTCTCTTTCCCAACCACTGCAATTCTTTATGAATCAGTGTAAAAGGTGCATCTTGAAACACGTTTTCCAAACATATAGGTTTAAAAAACCCCAAATAATTTATGTGGTTATAAGGAGAGGTCATCAACCAGTCCAAAACTTTAAGATATGCCATAGTTCCTTACCAATATTACTCATGTGCAGAGAAAAACATGTGTATGCACAGAAAAGATTTGTATGGTTGGTATAATCAATAGGTTTAGTTGTGGCAATCCATTTGTCGACACTGCTTAGAGACAATGCAGAAAGTGTGTAAAACCATTTGAAAAAAATACTCATGTTTATTATAAAAAAGCAAATATCACTTATCACTGATGAGGCTGTCAAAAAATTCAGATGGGATAACATTTTTGCAAATGAAATAAAGGCAACTAAAAGGAATGTGTCAGAAAACATGCAAATAGGAATTCACGTGCCACTTAATGAAGTAATTCAAGTGCCAGGAGAACATGCCCCAAAATGTGTGTAAGGATGATAATTCAATAACTGCACCACAGACTATGATGATCAGAATTCCTGGGTCTCTACTCGCTATACACATTACGTGGTCCTGTGAGTTGACACATTTGCTCAAAACCAACTTTATAGCTGAGAAGCATATACACAATCCATTGTTACTCCCTAAAAACAGGAAATCATGAACATATAGGAACCTACCCCCTGCTTCTACCCACAAAGTTCCACTGATATTTTTTTTAATCCGTGACCAGCAGAGCAGTAGCATTGGTAGAAACTCAAATAATACTACTGCTCTATCCCTACAGGAATTTTAAAGGGAAAGAACATATTTTAATGAACATGAAAAATCTCTACTGGCAAAGGTAATTACTTTCTTACTCCCTGAAAAATCTTTTAATTCGGGAGTAACATCATATCAGAGCCCTCCTTGTAACCCTGACATAGGAAGTGATATGATAGGATACATAATACAGCTTACAGTTTTGCCCACCCTTTCTCACCACAGCCTAGACACAATTCCACTAGAGTCTTACTGAGGTTTTGTCTGGAGCACTGTGTAAGAAAATCAAATATATTTCCCTTTTAAGCCAGTAGCAGCAATGTTCTTAGGTACAACAGATTGAGCGCTTTCTTCTTTAACTAGGGACCCCTCTTATGCAATTCGCTGTTATCAGTTGGACAAGATACATGGGGATACTAGAGGCAATAAACACAAACACATTATATAAAAAAGCCCTCAGCAGAGAACAGAGAGAGAAACCGAAGGTACAGTGCCCTAGACTGTTCATAGAGTTTCCTATCCTTCAGAAAACAGACACATTTCCTTCACTGTACTGCCCTGCCAAAATATCCAATTTGGTTTTGAATGTTGCTGATTTGTTTTTCACCCCAAATGAGCGTTCTCCTGTGCCCTTCCATCTGTACCCCACTCCGGCTCCCGTGCTAGCCTCCAATACCAGTTGACAGGGCTCTGTAGAAAGTGAGGGATTGTAGCAGTAAAATGTGCAGTTTAAGAAAATGCATGAATCTTGTATATGTTCAATTGCTATGAAGTGTATACAAGACTGTTTGCAACATACACCACCTTTACATTTTTGAGTAGGATTATAAAAATGCTCAGTGAAACTGTTTTTGTATAGGAGCGAGTTTGCATATGAATTGTTATGGTCTATGCCCCATGGAACTTTGAAAACTTGGAAAGGTGGCAGATTGTGTGAAAAGTATCTAGTAATCTGAATATCCATTGCCCTAATACTATATACGAATAATGGCAGCCAATGTTCCATGTTCATTATCCCTTGCAGGCCAGGTATATGATATTGCAAGCTCTCCGCTTATAAAGTAGACATGACATTTGCCTATTCAAAATCCTTAGAGGGCAAATTCATATTTGAGTTTTAGAATACATGAACTTGCAAGGGGGGCTGCTTCAAAGTGCTTGTGTGACATACGTACAAAGAATAGGAATCATGGGATGAGGTTACACATTCAAGTAGCCAGGTTACTTCCACTCAGTATCTGATATTTCAGCTGACAGTTGGGCTACATAGCCTGGATGATGCTTTTGCTAAGGCGCCATGAGTAACAGAAATTCTTGTGCTTTAATGTGATTCATATTAGAAACATAAAACAAGTGGATGTAGGTACAAGTTTGGTAACCTTTTGCAGAGCCAAGGTAGGTACAGTCAAGGTCATCTGGTAATATCTGAATGGGGCCTGGGGTAGAGGATCGAGTCATAAGGTATAAGTGTGGTAGAATCAGGTATAGTATAAGTAGGTAGGTGAGATAATTTGGTTAATGTAGCAGACAACTCTTAATTATATCTTCTGTTTATGCAGTAACTTTTTAAAAATAATTTTTAATCTATTGTGAATGTATTCTACTTTTAGGGTTTGGGGGCTTTTAAGATCAAGCTTGCATAGTAGGGCAATGTAAATGAGCTAGACCCGAATATCAATTGTAGTTCACATAATTTAGCTACATTTTGATAGAAAGCAAATATTGGTACCTGCTGTGCCTTGTGCATTGTTAAATCTTTTTAAATAGGTGGGCATTGTCTGTGTGCGCTGCTGAAATTCTTCTGAGCGGCACCCAGAAGTAGGTTGGGCAAGCGCACATGCGCACAGCTTAGAGGGAACGTTGCCGGTGACCTAAGGGGGGTTACAAAAGTATAGATCCCAAAGAAACCAAGGTATGAAGAGAAGATGTAGAAGACTAAAGAGGAGGAAGTGGTCAAGTACTCGACCAGAGGGGTGGATTAAGCGTAGTAGGAGGACACACCATCCCTAGCTCCTGCCCCCTCACCTCCATCAATCAGAACAACAGGAGAAGATCCCTATGTGGGACACCAGGTATTATCCCAATACTGCATTGAGTGTATGAGAGCTGATGTGCACATAGACAACACATCAAATGTACCCTTGCACTGAAAGTGTGGAAGGATGTCTGCACACATCATTGGACAGCAGAGAGCTATAAGTGAAATCAGATGAAAACGGAGTGACGTCATGAAAGAATGACACAAAGACGCACTGAAACGATATGCATATACTTAAAGAATGAAGGAGTAACTGAAGTAACAAGTGAAACATGTAATGGAGTATGAAGAAATTATGTGCAGTAAAGAATTATTGAGTAGAGACCAAGTGAATGTATATATGCAGAAACGCAAGGTAGACGAGACATATAGAGGCTTGCTGCAGAAGAAAACATAACATGGCTAGGGTGGCCATGATTGAAAGATAGATATTGGACTTGTGTTGAAAACAATTAAGCTACCTCAGAGACAGACCAGGGCTGCAGAGTCAGGAGACACTAAAAACAGCTTTGTCTGAGGAATAAAGAGGTGTCTATTGGCCTGGGATCAAGGAGGCCACATCAAGGAATAAGGTCAAGGCACAAAGAGGATAAGCCATGTATGTATTTCTCTTAGATTAAGCAAAGAAGAAAATGTCTGCAAGTGCCAAGTGTTGGATAATCAAGAATGCGAAAAGCATATGCAAGGTGGAGTGATCAAATCTCCATAAGTCAAGAGGAGTAATGACATCCAGCACAATTAAATCCAAATGCAGTAAATAGAAGGTCGAAATGGACACATTTGTGGTCTCCTCACACGTGATTCAGAAGTCGAAAACAAAGGCTATTCATTGAGCTCTAGATGAAAATAATGGTGTACCTACACTCTCTTGAAAGTCCTAGAACAGAGATCAGGTTCCAAGGTCAACTACAAAGGAGAAGCCATGTCCTAGGGCCAGAGAGATGATGGACTAATTGGGCAAGTGGGTAGTTGTCTGATGTTGCTCTTGGCAACCTGGGTTTGTTTTGCTTACGTGTTACTAACGAGCCTAAAGTCCAAGGTTGGGAGAGAATGCCAACCATACAGAGGGCCTATGTAGCAATGTTTCACAGGCCAACCCATTGCTGTTATTTTGCTGTAATTTGTATTATACATATTTAGAGGTGGTTCAAGGCATGCCTACCAGATAAGGGACTTCCAGTGATATTTCTAATACTTATATGATATATAGGTACACATGTTCTCTTAACTAATCCCTCCCTTCAAAAGGTTTTATAGTTTGCCACGTAGGATGACATCATAGATGACATATATTGAGTTATAAAATGTTTGTATAATCAAAACTAAAGTGTGAGTGCGTGGACTACAGTTTGTTGTTCGCCAGATTGCCCTACTTTATTTGAACTGATAATAAAGTAGTACTTTACCATATTCTTTGAGTCTGTCAGGTTATTTGGTTCTGAGATCGTTATTGGTAATTCCATCAAGCACACAAGACACTTCAAGGTGCTAGAGCACAACTTGTTTTCACCCATTTACCTTTTCTGTTGCAAAGCACTCTGGCTATGACCTCATGCATAAATGAAATTGTTGGTGGAGACCCAAGAATGGTACATTAGGTAGGCTTAGCATACACCAATCACTGTGGTGTATTTGGCTTTAAAAGAGGGCTCAGCCCCTCTTTTGGTAGATCATCTGAAGACTTCATATGGAGTAGCAAGAAGAATCCATCATTGGACCCTGGCTGAAGCAATATCCCTTCCCTAAACCTCTCCCAGGGAACAGAGGAAGATACTGAATCCAGAGGACACTCAAGCAGCTCCAGAACCAGTACCCAGCCAAAAAACAGCACATCCTGATAGGCTCTGCAGCAAGCTTCTTAGTTGGGAAGTGAGTTTAGGGCCCTTTAGGAACGTGCATGCAATGAATGGGTTCATACAGAATAATTCCAAGTCCAAATAACCGAACCAACTCAGGAAGATAGCAAAGTATTGTTTTATTAACAAAAATACAAAACACAGAGTTACAATGAACATCAACGGACGTACGCTCGATTTCCCTCAGTGATCTTTTCTCAAAAGAAAGGTTATATGTCAAAAATACATCAGAGGTAACATCATACTATGTTGCTAATAATGAAAAACCTACTAAAGATCCGGATAGGCTTAAGGGGAACATCTAAGTATATTATCTATAGGAACTAGGATTGTGATTGGCTGCCCACTCTTAGATGGACAACATAGACAACATATGCCTACCTCTAAAACATGTCATCTTTAGAAACATTAGAGGCATGGTTTCTCATTGGTTTTCAAAATCTAAGGTCCTTCGTTATATGGACCACTAAAATTGGTTGGCATGCTTGTGCCATGTCTGGAACATTTGGTTCACTTACCAGCACATAAGCACAGACCCAAGTGCAAGGAGATGAGGCATGACACTACCTCCCCACCCAATTAGCCCAGCATCTCTCATCACCCAAGCCTTCTGCCATGAAGATTGTCTTTGAACTTGGCCTTGCAAAAGTATCCTTGTATTTAGAATACATGGGTGTGCGGGCACTCACTATCGTGTTCTGGGACTCCAAGTCCAAACTCTATTTTCATCCTTGACTCTCGTGACAGAAGATCACAATTTGGTCCATTGGCAGGTTTTAAATGCTCTAAATGAATTAAACTTGGCACTCTTGGTTTTCTTTCTTTGCACCTTAATAAGGGATGATTCATCCTTCACATGTTCACTCCTTTCCAGAATAGACAGCTGACCTTGGCTGCTTCAGTCTTGACTCCAGGCCAGACGACCTCGCCATTCAGCTCCATGATTCAGCTTATTCTTGCTGCAACACCGTTTTCCCTTCCCTTTTCATGGGTCCTGGCTTACTAAATTCATGATATCGATGTCCAGCTTCTGTACAATGGCGGCTTCACCTGCATTCTATTCACTACGTATAGCCAGCTTGTATGATGACTTAGTCTGCTTGTGTTTCAGCGTCTGTACAGTTATTGAACGGTTGGTTTTCTGCAGCACTTCATGCACATGTAATCTTCTTTTTTGTATTTAAAAAGGTTCTCTTGATTCTTTATTTCGTCATTAGTTTCTGTAGGATGCATACATCCTCTTCAGCTAATATCTCAGGAAGCTGTACATGTCTCTTGTGACATCACTAGCTTCTTTCTTTGTTGTTTTTCATATTCCATCAGGGAGTTCCTCCCTTGGGTTGTCATCACTTAGGGGACACATTTGGTAGGGTTGTCTCAACGGGTATCTTCTTTCAAACACACGTTGTAGTATTGGAACAACTGCTGGTGTCAAACACGGCACGATCTCAGGTCTCCAATTTATGAGGGGTACGGGAGCAGGGTTTCCTGCGGAGGCATGCAGATGCTCCTCTACATTCCCCCATCTGGTCGAGTTCTCAACCACCTCCTCAATTTTTTCCACATCCTAGTATTTTCACTTGAAGAAGTGTTTCTTTGGTTTCCATATCTTCATCATCCCCTCAGGATGACTGCCAATTTAATATGTTCATCTACACTCCAGGTCATGTAGTTACATTGTCCATTCGAGGTACAATAGACCCATCGTCCCAAGTACTTCTTATGATTCTTTGGAAAAAGGAACTTCATTCCTTCAGGTGCTACAATGCTGGCCTCTACGTATTTCCTGACAGTGTCATTAGTCAGCTCCTTGGTGTTTGGTTCAGGCTTGACATTGATCATGATCTTCATCCCTACCACCTTATTTGCCATTTTCTTGCATTGGGCAATTACCATCCTGACTACACAGAATCCAAACATTGCTAACACCAGTATTACCCCAAGAACCTTGAATATTTTTGCTAACCACTGTGGAATCCATGAAAAAAAAGAGGTGAACCAGCTGTCATCTTGAATGTCATCTGTTTCATATTGGCACGCAGGTCTGTCAACAACGTTATGGCCTCTGTCAAGGTTCTATTCTCACTCGCCGAACTGCCTGCCACATGATACCCGCAGCTGTCTATGTTTTGAGCTCTGTCGCAGAAGCTGCAAAGCACTCTGAAACTGACTTGATCGTGTCGAGCACCAAGAACATCTACAACACACAGTACATTGTGTCCCCCTGGTCCTTCTCCAAAGACCCCTTGTGACATTTTATGACACATTGCTCCCTTTGTGTTGAAACCAAGTATCCTTGAACTATTACGATTAATTACTATACCAACTACCCTCCTGTCAGTATACACAGTGCATCCCTTTTCCTTCTTTGAAACTGTCTGACCTCTGCATTCCTTCACATTGTGGGTTGTATTTTGTAGTGTGCTAGAACTGTCTGTTGTGATAATAATAAGGTAGATATTTTATACAACCTTGACTGGACAGTCCCTTTTATCATTGGGTAATAATTGTATTTTAACTGTGTTGAAACTAACCAACAATCCACAACCTTCTGGAGATAAGCTGGCTGTTTCGTCCACGTTACCAAAAAAGGACAAGGAGGTTCACAATTTGATTGTGTTTCCAATCTGTTCACATTCCTTCTGGTGTACTAGAGGTGCAGTGG
Organism: Ambystoma mexicanum; assembly: GCF_040938575.1. Lineage (NCBI taxonomy): Eukaryota > Metazoa > Chordata > Amphibia > Caudata > Ambystomatidae > Ambystoma > Ambystoma mexicanum. The sequence continues at coordinate 1,036,117,617 of NC_090926.1, read as the reverse complement.
CGTAACACAAGATCTGGGGGCCCCCCTGTGAGCCATGCTGAGGGGGCCCTCCCAACTCGGCAAAAAAGCACGGGTTGCGCCATACTCTGGGCCGGCCTAGATTACCACGCTTGCGCAATACGCACAAACGTTCTGCTGAAGGAGTATGCCGCACACTGCACTAGGAGAAATATATAAATATGTGTTTTAATGCAATATACAGCACACTTTCTGAGAAAAATGTGCTAAAAAGCCACAGTGTTTGCTATTGTTTTGTAGGGTAACACCAATCCAATACATGCAAGTCACCAACAGTGCACAGGAACATTAATGCTTTGCTATTAAAAATGCATGCCACAATGAAAACATGTCCAACTGGCTGCAACAATGTAGACCAGTGTAGACACGTAATAAAATTACAGTAAAGCATGCCAGGCCACAGTTAAACATACCTAGACTGGTTGCACCAAAATGCCAGTCGAAGCAATAACACTCATCAAGAAGAAAGCACACATTCAAGCCTGTGTCTCTGTGGCCGCTAACAACACGGACAAACTCTTTAAAATCTGCAAGGAACTGGCCAATCCTGTTGCGGTCTTTACCTCTCCTGTTCCCTCAACAGACCCTCCGTACGGCTTTAGCCTCTCGCTTCTCCGCCAAAACTCAGGACATCCTGTCCACTATCTCCTCTTCCTCTCCCTCTCCCTCTTTCTCTCTCCACACTGAATCTGTTGGTTGTCTCCATGACCAATAGTCTGGCTTAAGAGCTGTCAGAGCTGTCTGCTCTCCTGAACAGCTGTGAAGATCTGATCTCTAACCTTTATTCCAGCATTCCTTCTGTCCTCATCCTCCTTGAACTTTCCTCTGCTTTCGACACATTCAACAACGCCATCCTTTTCAATCGACTGTGTGAGAACCTGGGCATCATGGATCAGGCCCTGCAGTGGCTGACCGCCTTCCTCTTGGACTGCCCCTCCCAGGTCCAATTTAGTCCCTTTCTCTCCACCACCTCTCTCTACCTTTGGTGTTCCCCAGGGCTCTATCCTCTTACCCTGGTTTTTCCACCTCTACTTGGCCCCTTTGGCCCACTTGATCTCTGCCTTTTCCTCTAACTTTCAGTGTTATGCGGATGACACTTAGCTTTCCTTCAGGCTCCCCTCAACCTCCTCTCCTCTCTCGCTCATTCCTGGTGTCATCTTCAACTCCACTCTCCCTTTCTCTCCTCACATCTCGGACGTCACCAAGAAGTCCCACTACCAGCTGCACCTTCTCAAAGGGACTCTTCCTTTCTCACTTTCCCCCAGAAGCTCACTGTCTCGAGAGCCCTGGTTCTCTCTAGGCTGGACTACTGCAACAGCCACTTTCTCAATCTGCCTTCCTCTACTGTCCACCCTCTGCAACTAATCCGGAACAGGACTGCAAGACTTATCCTTGGCCTCAAGCCCAAGGACTGTATCTCTCCAGCCATGAAATGTCTCCACTGGCTCCCGGTGGCTGCAAGGATCAAGTTCAAGACCCTTTGCATTGTCCACAAGGCTTTCTGGTGCTGGTATCCGCACTACATCCAACACTCTCTTCCATAATACCTTCCTTCTCGAGCCCTAAGGGTTAAATGCTTCTCCAGGCAGAGAGTGGGGGGTAGATCTCTCTCCTCTGCAGGTGCATCCCTCTGGAATGCCCTCACTGCCCCTACAAAACCTGAGGCGAACCACCTGCAGTTCCAGAAGCAGCTCAAAACGTTCCTCTTCTCCTCTGCTTTCTCTCTCTCCCTCCCCTGCTGACCTACCTGACCTACCTGTCTGCTGTACCAACTGGTTGCTTGGCTACCCTCAGTCTCACTGAGTCCAGGCTCTTTCTTGATCAGTCACCTTTGCACTGCCTCCGGGCCTACCACGCAGTTAGGGGCTGTAACTGTAACCCTACAGCCCCTTGTTCTCCTTGCACTACCCAGAGCCACGCTGCCCTGGCTGCACTTGCTTAGAGCATTGCTGCCCTGTTGTCCCCGCCCCTCTCCCTTGTACCCACACTCCCTTTCCTCTTGCACTTCTCGTTCTCACACTTGCACGATCTGAATTACTCAAGGCCTAGTAAGATCATTTGTCTTGTCCTCCCTCTGTTTTCCTTCCCTTGTCTTGTTGCGCCTAAAAACACTTGTGTACAGGCGCGTTATATATGACTTATCATATCATATCATTTCATAATTTTATCACAGATGCCCAGAAGAATATACAATGCTGCAGTAAGAAATGGCTAGACTGGAAGAACCCAAATGCCAGTCTAGCCAGGTAATTATACTTAGCAGGACTGCTTTATCAGAAATGCCCAGTTAAAAAAAGTCATACCATACTGAGGAATTACTAGACTGGGTGCACCAAAATGCCTCTCTAGCCACTAATACCACATATCATGCCTGCTTAGCATGGATGACCATTATGATTTATTGCACAATCCCGCCCCCCACACATCTCCTCTCCCTCCCATCCCCTACCCCAACCTCCAAAATCAGCTCATTGGCCCAGAATTACCTCCACGTCCCTCTTCCTTGTCCCAGTGCTTATGTATGAGGCTCCTTGCCTCATAGGTAAGCACTGGGTAATGAAGATTACAGGTAGCTAAGTGAGGCATTACCTTCATGTACCTCTATCTCATCCCAGTACTTGTGTATGAGGCATCCTGCCTCATACACAAGTACTCCCTCATACACATGTACTGGGATGAGGAAGAATAAGGCTAGGAGTAATGCAGATTACCAATACGTAATCAAGGCATTAAACAAAAGTAGTGGTGCAACACCATTGAGCTAACTGGGCTTCAGCACCCCCCACCCCTGAAATTGTGGGCTATGTTGACTTGACCTGGCTGACATACAGAGCAGTTGCCGGACAGAAAAGGACACAGATGTTGAACATCACCTGGGTTTCGCTGTTAACAAGGGCCCGGGCCAGCAATTACTAACAAACAGCATTTCACTGTTAATACCTGCATTCAAATGCCAAATGTTTTAGGCAATTGAAATTGTGATGTGGGTTTACTACTTGAATGCTAGGGGAGTGATTGGAAGGGTAGAGAGGGAACAGGAGACCAGTAATTCTCACAGCAGTGCATAAGTGGGTGCTTTCAGACTTAAAGGAGAGAGTTAACTGCTTGTAAAATTGAGGCTGCACTAGAATAGTCTTATAAAATGCGTAAAGAAGTTAGATGCCTCCACACACATAAGTTTGCTCCTCCCCACCACACGTGAAGTTAGCGCCTCTCCCAACATTTCAAGGGTTAGCCCCCCTGAAATGTAGGTTTTGTTGCACCCCCTGAACACAAGCACACACACCAATTACCAATTATACACACACACACCCAGCCATCAATACATTTAAGTGTGCACCCTTTCGCCATACACTCACACAGGCAGACACCTATACATTTAAGTGTGCACCCTATCACCATACACTCACACAGCCACCCATACATTTAAGTGTGCATCCTTTCACCATACACTCACACAGCCACCTATACATTTAAGTGTGCATCCTTTCACCGTACACGCACACATGCATACCCAGCCACCCATACATTTGTGCGGACTCTTTCACCATACACTCACACACGCACACGTCATGGGGTTGAGGGGAGGCATAATACTTCAAAAATAAATTGTTTCTTTTTGAAGTCCTATGGCGCCCCCACCCCATGACATGGAGGCCTCCAGCCTAGGGTCTTAATCTCATGAGGTTGGAGTAGTCCCGGGAGTTCAAAAAGAAGGTTTCTTTTTGTATTCATTCTACTTTCATAAAGAAATTATTTTTGTTTTAGAAATATTTTTTTTTACAAATGTAGAGTGAATTCAAAAAGAAATGTAAAAAAAGAAGAACATTTTTTTTCTCCATTTTTTTTGTCCAAGTGGGGCCCCCTCCCAGGACATTTGGTTGCGGTGTCACCCGCACTGCGGGGGCTGCGGGGGCCCTTGTTATACCGGTGTAGAGGTGTGGGGCTGATTGATGGTTTGGAAACAGATATTCATCCCTGGACCACTGGTGCCCTGGAAGTTTATTTGTCAGAGATAGCCTGCAAAGAGAAGACTCTCAAGCAGATGGTCGGAATGCCCCACCATCCTCCAGTTCTGCAAAAATACTAAAAATTAGGCTCCTTCAGCAATACCTGCCGGACAAATAAAAATCCCTCTCTTCCTCCCCCAACAGTACTGCGCTACTGTATTAAATGCCATTCTCAACGCTGGCACCTTCCTGTTGTAAAGTGCTCCACTGCTCTTGAGCTTGGTTCGTACTATAATCAATAAGGTGAAATAAAAAAGATCAGTGCGGGATGCCCCAATAGCTTAAGGCAAATCAGGATCTTCAGTTGGCAGGTACAGGTCCGTACGTTGGGGACATAGATAACAGGTAGCCACACTCTAGGGAAGACAGCTCACTCTCTCAACTGACAAACATAGAACACACAGGATGGAGCATGAAATGTTCCCTGAGTGCTCTGTCCTGTGTGTTCCATGTTTGTCAGTTGAGAGGGTGAGCTGTCTTTCCAGTGGAGTGGATGCCTGTTATTGATTGATTGATTTGTTTATTTATAGAGCGCTTTATGCCAAGGCGCTGATCTCTGTCTCCACCTACCTGTACCTCCCTGTACCTGCCAACTGAAGATGCTGTCTTACCAATAAAGGACGCCTACTTCCCACAACCGTCTCTTGGTCATCCTTGGACTCCAGAACCTTTATATATTACAGATGCGCACATATAATTTCACTTTTTTTTCCAGGTCAATAGGAGACAGGCTATGCAAAGCCTTGTAGGTCAGGCAGAGAAATTTTACTTCTCAGTGAGTTCCAGTATGAAACTCGCTGACTCTGGCCAAAGAAAAGCCAGGACGCAGCTGTATTTAGACACTGAACTGGTAAGTGGCAGGCTACTGTAGATCCCTTTGCTTAAACACGCCCAACCCCGTTGCCTGATGGCAACTGTTATGCCGCCTTCATTCCACTGCAACCCAGAGACCTGCACTCATACAGCTGATCAAAAAAGCCATGTGGAGCGAGATGGTGATGGCCTCCTTTCCCCTCAGTAGAGCCTCCAAGCTGATAGTAGCTGCTTGTCCATAGGCCCTCTAGCCCATAGTAGCTGCTTGTCCATAGGCCCTCTAGCCCATAGTAGCTGCTTGTCCAGAGGCCCTCTAGCCCATCCGGCCCAGCGGATATATTCACAGAGGGAATCAACCAACCAGCCAGACCTCCCCGTCCACAGAGCAAGGATACTCTCAAAACTAGATCATCATAACCAATCAAATACAATGAATTCCCACCCACCTCCAAGGATTGAAACATGAGTGCCCCAGCTACAAGAATATCCTTACACAATTAAATGTGGACTTGGAGCCTCAAACCCAGTCTACTATCTGCCAAGACAGCCCAGTCCAGCCACGCGAGAAGAACAACAGCTGCTTATCAGGCCAAAGAGCTGTGAGGCTGTTGGTGGAAAATGCTCACCTCATCGTATTATTGTTGGATGAAATCTGCACAGCCGCTCAGCCAGGTGAGTGACTGCAAGTAGCCATCCAGGTGTGGCTGAGGGGCAAATGCAAATAACATCCTAGCAGAGAACATCCATCACAATGAAGAGACTCACAAGACCCCGCCCATCCATCCCATGGTTAGGGGCAAACAGTGTCTGAAGGCAGTACTCTCCTCCTAAGTAACAGGGCTCACAGTTTCAGGAATAAGCCAACGGAGGTCCCCCTCGTCGGACGCCAAGGAATAGCCAAGATGCAACCACGACTAGGAGAGAAGACGTGGTTCCCATGCCCGCAGGCATGTCTGCATATCTTCCATGTCAAGTCACTGGGATTGGGGACAAAGAGATCGCGTTACCCCACTGTCAACCAAGGTGAGACTAAGAGAGAAGACATTGTTCCCTGGTGTGCATGCATGCCCCTGTGGAGAGAGAAGTAATGCATTTTCTTGCATGTTGGATCCCTGGGACCTGTGACAAGCCACCACCCACCATCTTCCTTTTCTGATGGCTGACACCTACTGGTTCTCGTGGAGGAGTACTCAGCAATACAAGAGTGGTTTATGTACCTACAGAAATTCAGCATACACCATCGAAAAATAACCCCTTATTAGCCGCAAGCCAATGAAGACGTCAAGCTTTTTATGTGCACCATCAAAACACGCTAGAAATCACGACTTAAAGGGAAGACACTCAACTGGTGTGAAATCAATTTTTAAGGGAATATCATGTTTCCAGCGGGTGTTCCCTGGCGACCACGTTTAGGAGAAGGTTAGTGGCTTGTACCGCACATGCCCACCTGCTATGGAACCCCACAGAACAAAGTACACCGGACATTGAATGGAAAGGTCAGGCCAATAATAGGTGGGTGAGTGGAAGGGCGGTCCTGGAGTCCCCTCTGCAGGTGTGCAACTGGATCACCATCAAGGATCGTCATCCCGGGGCCAAGTTCAGGACTCCCTTTGAAGCAGAACTTGGAAGGTGGTGGCTTGAATGTCGCCTGGTTCGTGAGACTGCTGACCAGCTCACAGCCCGAAAGTGATCACAATGAGTGGAGGACATGGCGTAGAAGGTTCCCCTGCTTTCCGCGCATCATGGCTCCAATGTGAATTATCTGCTACCCCTCTCTCCCTGTTGGGCCGGCCCAAATAAGCACCCCCACTTCGACCCCTGGCTGAAGGTACAAATCAATGTCATAAAAATCCACACAGCGAGATGGCTGCACTATTACGCTACAGACGATGATAGTGACATTGATCAGTGACGACATGTGACTGTGTTGTGGGGAATGTTATCTTATGATCCGCGGCTCCACAGACCAAAGTGACATCACCTGCTGACACGCATGCCTGCACTTATGACGACAGACCTACTGAGGCCTTCAAGAAAAGGGGAAGCCCCGCCCATAGGCAGATTTTAGCATTGTTACAGGGCCCATGTCTCTTTAAAACAGAGACAGGGCCGTGAGGAGGAAGTCACGTGGTCCTGTGACATAAGAGGAGGGAGGAGAAAGAGGGGAGTCTTCATTTCCATTTATGTAAGCGGGTAAAGAATACATTTAGTTCACTTGCTGGTGTGTGTCCTATTATTTCCCTAGGGCCGCAAAGCCCAACAACTGATGACGAGGCTGATAACTCGCGCACCAGCGTCCTCCTCCTGCAGAGCACAAGTGATCCTGCTGCACAGAGGCCTCATGACCATCATCCGGCGCACCCGATCCCGGGCCCCACCTTCCTCCTCCTCGCACCGCCGAGTGAAGCTGTGCCCATTCCACGAGTAGTCCCAGTACCGCGTGGCAACCAACCAGCGGCAGAAAATCCTGCATTCCACGTGGCCATGTGGGAATACAAGGTGGGTTGCGCCCCTCTCCCACCAAGCCCGCTCCATCAGCTCTCCTCTCCATGCTCACGTGGGCCTAACAGTAAGGCTCACAGAAGTCCACCAGCTTTCTCAAATTCAAGATAAAGGTGCCTACTCTTCCCAGTGTACCACCACAAGGATAAGACTGCCCCCAAATATAAAAGCCTAATTATTAAATCTTCCCAAAACCTCTATAAAGAAACCTACTCCCCCAAGAGGGCTAATTAGATCTACTGCCAGGCACGTGGAGAATAGAACCACCCCCCCCCAGCAGCCTCCAATATACAGTACAGCCAACAGTTGCGAGTGGTCTAACCACTCTCCACCCCGCAGCCACCATGGGTTCACCCTCTAATCAGGATGGGCAGCCCCTTGCAATTCCGGCTCCCGCTATCAAGTCGACCGCCACTGCATGGCGAATGCCTCCAACATATTCCATGATCCTGCAAGCTGATAAAGGCCCCCGGTGGGTAGAGTGGCTCGAGGACTTCAATAATTTCATTGCAGCAGCGGGCTAAGAAACCTCCCCAAAACCACGCAGCATGTTTCTTAACATAGCTGGCAATGAGGTCAAAACAATTCCAGTGGCTGAACACCCTGATTTGGCTTCACTACTCACAGCTCTTAAAAAGAGATTTGACATAGAGTCAAACAGAGACTATGAAAGATACATGTTTAATCAATGCACCCAAAGGATAGATGAAACCATGGATGAGTTCATCACTCAACTACATATGAAATGGGCACACTGCCAGTTCCACGTGTTTTTGTTAGATGAGGCCATTCGTCTGTGAGTGACTGAAGGGTGTATCTCACCTAGACTCAAGAAACAACCGGTCATGAAACCACTTACCATCGAAGAGGTCATCGAAATGGCCAGAATCCTCGAAAGAGTAGACATACAAGCAACTCAAATGTCCAGCAACACCATGCCCAAGCAAGACAGAGGTGACCTAGTAGCGGCAATTCAGACAAACGCCACAAGAGTGGGAGGCAGAAGCAACAGGACCAGCTACCCGACGACCCTGCGGATGCAGCGACAGTGCTACTGCTGTGGGATGTCCTTTCCCCACTCAGGAACATGCCCAGCACTCACCCAGAGATGCAGAAATTGTGGAAATTGTGGAAGAGAAGGACACTTCAAGGCCGTCTGCAGGGAAGGCAGCCTGTTTCCCAGACCATCAGCACCCACAGTGCCACAGTACAGGTCATGTCAGTGGACACCACAGAACCAAACATACCAGATGCGCCCATACCAACAAGGGTCGAGAAGATATGTGAGGGTTGTCGAAGAACTTTACCCAGATGACGAGCCTCAAGACCTTGAGGCACAGGATCAGAACCCATGAATTTGCGATGAATATGATGGACCACTTCCACCACGTCAAGGATACTGCATGATGGCACCCTATGGCCAGGAACATGAGAGTGAACAATATGACCTGTACACACAAGATGAATATGTGAACCTCATCATGACTGAAAGAGAAGCCCGAGAAGTACCCCGAATACCAGTGGAAATTTGCGGCAAACAGTTTTGCTTCCTAATTGATTCAGGGGCCACTGTGAATATCATGGGGTAGAAAGAATTTCACCAGATCCGAGACAGACCAACACTAATTCAGACAACCTCTAAGATTTTTCAATGGGGCGCTGACATCCCGCTACACTCCACAGGATCATTCAAGCATCGACTCATCCATGGAGATCGGTTCACGACAACGGTCATCCACGTGATCCGAAGTCCAACCAAAGGAAGGTGCCTTTTGAGCTACAGGACAACCTCAAGCTTAGGCCTAATTGATATTCATGTTCAGGAAGACAACACCATCCACTCGACAGCCCCCATAACTGAGATGAAAGACCGGATCTGCAACATGGAGAACAATCAGTCAACAAGACCTGCCATTACAAATGACGCAATACTAGAGGAATTTGCGCTCCTATGCAAAGGCTAGGCAAAATGAAAGGTCCTCCTGTCAAATTACACATCGACCTTTCAGTCCGCCATATCCCTCAACACCCAAGAAGAGTCTGTAACTATAGTAATGATATTCTTATTTTCGGGATGTCACAAGAAGAGCATGTCACAGCCCTACGTGCAACCTGCGCTGCCGTTTAAGAGGCAGGACTGACAATCAATTTAGAAAAGTGCAGTTTTAGCAAAACCAAACTGAAGTTCTTCAGGCACTTCTTCTCGGCTGAAGGCATGACACCGAACACTGAGAAAGTTTCCACCATATTCAACCTTCAAGAACCAAGCCAAGTAGTGGACGTAAGATCGTTTTTAGCAATGACAGGCTACTGAGCAGATATATCCCCCACTTTGCCACCATCACAGAGCCGCTGAGGCAGTTACTACAGAAGGAGGTCTCATTCACATGGTCAACTGAGCACCAATCAGTATTTGACAGCATCAAACATGCGCTAGCAGAAGCCAGGAGACTCGCCTTCTTTGCTCCAGACTGGTACACAGAGATCATAGTGGACGCAAGCCCAGTGGGACTAGGAGCCATCTTGGCACAAACCAACGGAATAGACGCTCAACCGAGACACATCATGGCATATGCCAGCACAGCGCTGGCCCCCCCAGAGTCAGCCTACTCACGGGGCAAGAAAGAGAGCCTGGTGGCCGTGTGGGCGTGCAAACACTTCCACAACTTTGTGATAGGAAAGAAGTTCACTCTCATTACGGACCACCAGGCTCTGTTGTCACTTTTTGGGAATCCCAGAACGAAAATGCCCCCGAGGATCGAGTGGTGGGGAATCAGGATTATGATTTTGAAATCATTAATCGGCCTGGTGGCGAGAACACCCCAGCGGATTATTTATCGAGGCACCCAGCAGGCAAACCCGTGCCCAGACCCAGGGACACCGAATACATCAGTTATGTCACATCCAATGCGCTACCTATGGCCATTTCGCTTGAGACCATAACATCGGCCTCATCGGCAGACCCCTTCATGGCTCTGGCGAGTAGCCTTACCGAGAACAACAGATGGAAAGACTATCGCCGAGCTGTGCTCAGACACCCAAGAGCTTGCAAAGATGAACTCGAAAGGTTAGCTAAGGTGAACACAGAGCTAGCCGTACAGGACAAAACAATACTTCTGAGAGGTTGCCGATTGGTCATCCCGGCGACGCTCGGCTCTGAGGTCATCAAGACAGCCATCGAAGACCATTGTGGGGCAGACAATAACAAAAGACAACTCAGATGTCATGTCTGGTTCCTGTTCTTGGATGCAATGGTAGACCGGTGGGTGAAAAACTGTGTAGCTTGCCAATGCACGGCCAAAGTCGAACCTCTGATCCCACCCCGACCAATACAGATCCCAGAGCACCCCTGGGAGAGAGTCGCCATAGACTTTTACGGGCCCCTTGAGTCCAGATTTCTGATTGTAAAAAGGGCAACGTCCACAGGATTTACCCAGGTAGCAGCCATCTTCGATGAGGTCATAAGCGAGTGGGGAATCCCAGATACCATTAAGTCAGACAATGGTCCACCTTTCAGCGGCCATGAGTTTGCAGTCTTTGCAAACACATGGGGTTCAGACATCAAAAAATCACTCCACACAGGCCCCAATCCCACTGGATGGCAGAAAGATTTGTGGCCTCGATCAAGAAAACCCTGAAAAGAGCCGCGTTGAAAGCACTGATCCACACAAGGCACTCTGTCAAATGTGAAGAGACTACCGCAACACGCACCATGAGGTCACGAACAGGACTCCTGCAGAACTAATGATGAAATACCAGGTCCGTACCCGAATTGTCAGAAACCCAGCAAGCCAACCCAAAGCAGACCAAGAGGTCATAAGAAGAGACGCTGAGCGGAAGGAAAAGACACGGATAGAGACAGATGAAAGGAGAGGAGCCCGACCGAAAGAATTTCACATAGGGGATGAAGTATGGGTCCAACAAACCATGAGCAAGAAAACTGACTTGCAATTTCCCCCAAAGCCATTTCAAGCCACTGCCGTAAAAGGGACAATGGTAACGGCAGGAAACGCTGAAAAAGAAATAACCAGAAACAGCTCAATGTTCAAGCATGCCAGTGAGGAAGAAGAGGAGAGGCCTCTACTTCCTGAGCCGGATCCTGAGTATCATGACACCAGAGATGATTTGTGGATCCCCCTGAGCCCCTGGCTTGACATCAAACGGAACCGCCCGACAGTCTCGACGGAGGCCCTGTCCAAGTTTCACAGAGGCGTCCGCAAAGAACCATCAAGAAGCCACCAAGGCTAGTTGAAGAATGTGGATCACAAGTAAGGACATTTGTCCGGGGGTGTTGTAACAGGGCCCATGTTAAGAGAGAGACAGGGCTGTGAGGAGGAAGTCAAGAGGTACTGTGACGTAAGAGGAGGGAGGAGAAAGAGGGGAGTCTTCACTTCAATTTATGTAAGTGAATAAAGAAGACGTTTAGTTCACTTGCTGGTGTGCGTCCTATTATGTCCCTAGGGACGCAAAGCCCAACACGCATGAGTGTTTGCTTGGACTGCGCACTAAATACCTGCGCAGCATCCCTGTGGCACGCTCCACGCACCCTCGTGGCACTACACAACAATAGCTAAGAATCAAGGTTAGCGCTGTCGACAGATAATTGAGAATCTGCCCCAGTTTGGGTGCTTAAACCCATCTCAAATGCCCAAAGATGTTTCACTCTGTCCACAAAGCAGCACCCATAGTGTGGATTTAGACGTGGTATCCCCGAATAAATGATGGGAATCCAGCAAAGTCCACACAATGTTCAATGCATTTAGCTTCAAATCAATTCCCTCTGGCTCTTTGAGCAGGCACAGCGCACAGAAGCAGTGGCTTATACAAAGATCCGATGTTGTACTTCCATAACACACAGAATAGAGCAAACAAAGCTCCCCTTGTGCACCAAAGGGGCAAAGGTCAGGCAGTGGAGTGTCCAGAGAGTGGCCTGGGATGGCATGTACTACCCCTGGAATCTGAACGGCCACCCTAGGTGCCGCCCGGTTATCCTAAACTACGATCATTATGTGTGTGTGCTCGTACTTCATGCCACCCCTGCAAAAGAGCCTGGGCCCGCCACTGACCTCAGGGAGCTTTATTGCAAGATTTTCTTAAACACAGAATTTGCAGCAACAGTTTAAGCGTCCCTCACCCACAGAACATTTACCCTAAGCTTAACATCAGTGTAAGCCCTAACACCACAAAGCATGCACTGCATCAGTAAATTCAGTGCAATCTTTACTCGCGCATAGAACAGGCAGAACACAGGCAGCAGGAGTGGACGCTTCCCTCTGGCATAAAACAGGCAGGGCACAGGCAGCAGCAGCAGAGGCGGATCTAACGGTCGTCAGCCAGACAAATGGCGAGCGGGCCCCTGTGCTAGGGCCCACCCCTTCCACACAGCACAGGGCCCTTTCTGCTGTGGGGGCCTGCTTTGCAGCGAGGAGTTCAAGGAGTTCGCTGCTCGCTTTCCCCCTGACTGCTGCCAGAGAGCACACGTGCCATCACTGTGTGGCTCATTGTTTATCTTAACACTATTTGTCAGCCCTGAGGGAACATGGCAGGCTTTTATGTGACAGCTTTCACACCATAAACAGAGCCAAACAAGGTTGGTGCGAAATGAAGAGGGGTTTGGTCACTGATGAAAAAAATAAAAATAAATCAGTTCTAGTGGCTTGTTTTGCAAGTTAGTTGTCACATGGTTAGGGCTTTGTTATATACAAATTCCAGTATCTCCTTCAAAATACATGCTGCAATGCAAAGGTTTTTTAATATTACGACAATCCACATCAGCACATTGTTCTGTGTTGCTTTTCTTTTCTTTTTTCCTTTTCCTTTAAGGAAGTTTACGGAGCACAGCCCTACCCTAGAAGGCGCCACATGGCCTGATTTACAAAAGTACGTTTCAAAGGAAAAATCCCATTGGAAACGTTTTGTAAATCGGGCACATAGAGGTGAGGTATGATTGGGGAGTGCCACAGCATTCTATCATCTTTTGGGGAAAACATCAAATGAATAAACTAATAGATACCGTATGTGGTCTTGCATGCCATCACAAGCAGCTCATCATCACACTTTTGTCACAAATATCAATTATCCTCGTTTGTTTTTTAACACCATCCACATTGATCTGTTTTGCATCTAAAGTACACGCAGATATAAAATATTGTAAAGTGCTCCGTAATTCCATATTCCTTATACTGATCCGAGGTTATCCCTCTCCAACCAGTGCAGCAAAAGCTTAACACTATGAAATTCTGCCGTTTTGCAATGCATGGCTGCAGCAATGCCCGCACAAACAGAAAGACATCACTTTTCTGCTACAAAGACACGTATGTGCTCTAGGTTTAGAATATTTAGCATTGATAGCAAAGCCTCCTGAGGAGGCCCAGCTGTTACCCGTTAGTCAGACGTCTAGGTAACTGTAATGAAGACAACTTAATAAAAAATTGTTTTTGTCCCTAAAGTTTGCCATTGTGCACTGTGACCACAATTAACTCTGCCCCACCCAAAGCTCCGCCTCCATGACCCCCCCCCCAGGGGCCTGTGTCACGTGCTGCCCACGGGGCCCTTTGCCTTAAATCTGCCACTGAGCAGCAGGGGACGCTTCCCTCTTGCAAAAAGAACAACAATGCCTAGGCAGCAGCAGAGCAAACCACAAACATACACACGGACACCAACACACAATATTAGGACTTCCGTTGCTTTTGTTAGTTCGGGTACATAGCAAGCAACAGAGGTGACAGATTCTCTCACACGTGGCGTGCAGGGACAGAGCAGACAGCAGCAGTAGAATCCTCCCAAAGCAGAACCAGCAATAATCTCTCAACTTGCACACAGAAGAGACACATTACAGAGCACAAACACCCATCATATATAACAAAATTCATACATGCCTTCCCTCCCGATTTAGGCGTTGGGCTGGCTGTTTTATACTTTCTTCGCCTAAAATAATTCTATGCCCTATGCAATCCTATGGAGAAAACGTACTTCTCCTGCTTTCTGTGACAGAATCTCCCTCCCAGGTGCTCCAGTATGTTGGCATAGATGCAATGATGCATTGTTTTTATAACATACAGTACAGGAACGGCATGGGGTGCATCAGTGCAAGCCTTTGTGCATGCACACAGAATTCGCCCAGGATGGAATGTCAAGTATTTACTGAGGCGATATGCCCCTCATTGGCGTGCCGTGCCTATCAGTAACCGGCCGCCGCCAAGTTAGGGTCCCTTAATTCGGCAGTGGGGCTGTTACCAAGAGGGCTGTCCCATCAACGAGGGGCATATCGCCTTTGGCACCCACAAGTTACTGCACACGGGTGCTGAAGTCGATGTTAAAACAAAAAAAAAAGGAAAAACGTACCTTTGTTCTGACCTGCGACGCAACATCAGAAACATGCGTCTGTCTTCAGTGTTGATTCAGAAACTGCAGGACATATGGAGACCCAATGATGTGGGGGACCAGTTCCGTGAGGTACCGGGTTTTCCACACACAACATGAGTATGTGGGGGAGAAGATGAAGGTGTTATTTTGAGGGGCCCTGGTGAACATCATCGTTTTAGTTAGTTTTGGACTTGACTGGGCTAGAGGGAGATACAGAGGATGAATGGGGGTGCCTTTTTGGGGTTTAACTTAAATTACCACCTTGGGTAGGGGTGCCAGCCAATCAGGGACTTGGGAACGCAAAATTCTCAAAGAAAGATATTATTGGAGTGTGCTAATTTGGCAGGGCAGGGGAGAGTGTGTTGGCGATGTCGGCAATGAAAGAGTCACTCATGTGAGGTGGTTAGGAGATGAAGTGAAAGGGGATGATTCCTTGTGAGATAAAGGGAACCAGCAGGCGAGTGATTCAAATGAGCTTATTCTGGGAGAGGGGATGATGGAACATGGCCAAAAGCTCCTGTGGATGATTGCCTCTCTGCCTCCTGCCCTTCCTGGCTGGTGGGCATGTTGGATGCATTAGCTTGGGCATAAGAAAACGTTAGAAACATGGGGGGAGGATGGGGAAAGCCATGTATCAGTGATGAGGAAGGCAACAAGGTGTTGTGTGAGATGAGGTCAGCGATCTCTACAGCATGAGAGACTTCATAGAAGGATTAATCAGCATGAAGGGGGCATGTTTGTGTGATCTGTGTGTGTGGGATGGGGCAAGGGTGATATTGATGAGGTTCGCTAGGGCTGCCCAAGTCACTTGGCCATTCAAACTGTAGCGAGGGTGGGGATAGGCTGTGGAGGGAGGAGAAACCCAGTGATATATTTTGACAAGTAGTAGTAGCAACTCATTTGTAGGTGAAATTGCAGGATAGCAGGTCTGGATCCTGGCCCTGTAATGCTCAAACAGGTAAGGTCCTTGTCTTCATCTGTCTTTTGCTGAGGAAGCTGGCAATGAGGTCTAAGGATGACCATTGAAATCAGCGGTGGG
Organism: Ambystoma mexicanum; assembly: GCF_040938575.1. Classification (NCBI taxonomy): domain Eukaryota; kingdom Metazoa; phylum Chordata; class Amphibia; order Caudata; family Ambystomatidae; genus Ambystoma; species Ambystoma mexicanum. The sequence continues at coordinate 1,036,101,870 of NC_090926.1, read as the reverse complement.
AGGAGCAAATGAGTGGCAGGGCCTGATCACGTGACCAGCAGCCTCCACAGTGCTGCCTCACTGGAGTTCATGGCCTGGAGTCCTTGAGTAGGTGGTTGCTGGTTGAGCATGGAGAGACAGGAAGGACATCATTGCTCGCTGTGTGGTACGTTTAGGGAATTTTGTGATGAAATGAAGGATTTACTCCTAAGAAGGAAGTGAATGTAAGACATTGGCAACCCAAACGGTGGTTCAACGTCATATGCACAGTGCGCTGGTACTAGAACCAGTTTGATGATGCAGCAACAGTGGTTCAAACTATGAGTGTGAGTTACACAGGAAGCACTACAGGTCATGGATGTTCGAAAGTGGCAAACACGATTTGAATTAAGTTCAAGTTGGTTTGAGTGATAAAAACAGGAGGTCCGAATGCTCTGGCCATCTGGATGCTGTGAGCCCCACTCCAGGGGGCTGCAGGACAAGGTGAGTCTTTTCAGTTCCTGCTTTCCCAGCCTAGGGGATTTGCTAGCAGAGTGGTAGGCCTTGGTACTCAGCAAAGTCACCCCAATATGCCCTGGGGATGGGCAGGGAGAAGAGCGTGGCTTGGAACACCTGCCTTCTCTTTTGGCAGAGGGCTTTGGAAAGGACAGGTCTCCCAACAGCCCCCAAAATTAATTCTTCCAGGTGTTCTTGAAGGTTCAAAAGTGAATCAAGGAAGGGGTGGGAGACCTCCTCTTTTACAGTTAAAAAGCCACAGGGAATTGGATGAAATCAAGCCTGTTTTAAGGGATCCAATCCCCATCCTTGAGACAAATGAGCATTGCCTCCTGATGTCATATACAGAGTATCTTGTTCTCCAGGAAGTTGAGGGGACAGGAAGGAGGGAAAAACACCAGAGAATTAATATGGAGGAACCCTTTCTCAAGCTCACTTGCACTCCCTGACTGTCCTAACATTCCCCCTTTCTCAACCAGCAAATTTCAAATGCTCTCTTGTGTGCAACCTCCTTGGGTGAGGCAGGCCTTTGATATGGATTTGCCTCTTTGAAGCAGGCTCCCAGGCGATCTACTGTTGTGTGCTTCTGGGCATAGCAAGGTAAAGTTACTTTCCTCACAGACAGTTAACAGAGGCAGGCATCCTATCTTTGGCTATATTTTCCTTAAGCAAGCCATTGAGGCACTAGCACACCCCGATTGCTTGCAGGTGATAGGCACAAGAGAATTTCTGCTGGATTCCTAACAAGGTTGTGATGTGTTGGAACATCTCATTGGCGAAGTGAGGGCCATTGTTAGACTGCAGGACCTCACAAAAGCCCCATTGTGGGAATACCTCCCGGACCAGGAATCTCACCGCTCTAAGGACATCAGGATGGGAACAAGGACCAACCTCCATCCAACGGGAGAATGAACACACAACCACTATCATGTAGCAGTGACCTTGGCAAACTTGGATCATGTTGACCTAGTCGACATGCAGGTGTTGGAATGGACCCACTGGATGAGGTATGGCTCCTTTCACTACCCTCAATGTATGAGCTGCAGTAAATTGTTTACACACTAGACAATTAGTCCAGAATTCAGCCACGTGTTCCGCAAAGTTAGGGCAGAACCATGTTTCTCCAATATGAGAAGCAAGCACCTCCTTCCCTGTATGGGTCGGATAGTGTAATTGTGTTAGTGCAGTGTGCAATAATGAAAATGGAATTGCCACTTTCCCTGTGCTGTTGTTTTGCCCTAAGGCATCTGTCGGAAACACTGTACAACTCCTTTTTATCCATAACTCTTTTTCTCCCTTGGGTGCAGCTCCCTGCAACTCCACACTCTGTGTCACTGGTAATGTGTATTAGCCTTCCTTTGGTATCATTGTATGCACATAATCAGGCGCGTGGGAGGAAGCCTTCATTTCCAAAATGTCCCCAAAGTCGGGAGCACATTTTGCTTCTGCGTCTGCTGCTTTGTTGCATCTCCCCCCTCATGTGTGCTTGCCACTTCGCTACTGATATTCACTCTGGGAGATTATTGCTTCTATCAATCTGCCCAATAGGAGTGTGTACTGCACCAGTGACCCATCAGCATGCCTGAAGCCCCTCCTCAGCCAACGTGACAGCCCTGAATGCACTGTGGATGTCACGTAGGCTGAATCTGAATACACAGTCACTTCCTTTCCTCTGCTGTGCTTCAGTGCCAATATTAAGTCCACTAATTCTGCTGCTTGCATTGAATAGTGTGATGGTAGACGTGCACTTGTCACCACCTTGCTCGTCCCGTCCTCTCTCAGTCTCACTATTGATGTCCCCGTATTTATTTTGCCAGTTGTTTGGTCAATCGTTGATGACCCATCATTGTAAAGCACCTCTGCCCCCTCAAGTTCATCCTCTTGTACCTTGTGAGTGTCACTGAATTCTTCTATGTTTGCTGTGCAGTCGTGTGCATAGTCACCCTTCTGTAAGACATCAGCAATGAAAGTCGCTGGGTTGACAAGTCTGCATCTCACTATCCTGAGAGCTGGGTTTGACAGTAGTACCTCGTAACCCAAAGCTCTCTGTGTTGTCAATGTAATTTTTGGTCTTTCCAGTATTGCAAAGAAAGCATGCTCCACATGGAGAGTGGTGCTGCATCCCATGGAAATACTCGCTGATTTGTCCATTGCGAATGCGGCTTCAGCCAATGCCTGTTCAAATGGATAGTGTCCTCTCATTACTGCGGTCATAACCACTCTATTGGAGTGTGAAAATATGAAGAATTATTTTTGATAATCTGGGATCACTAACACTGGAGATGTGCATAGTGCTTCTTTCAGCTCGTCAAATGCCTCAATCATTTCTGTTGTCCAATGTAATGTCTTTTCCCCTCTCTGTGCTTCTTTCAGTGCACTCAATACAGGCCTATTTTAAGTGATGTAGTTGAATACCCATACCTTGCAATAGTTACATAGTCCTAGGAACTGCTGCATTTGTCTCACAGTTGTGGGTTTTGCTGTTCTGCATATTGCTTCTGCCCTTTCGGGTGTAACTTTTCTCTCGTCTTGGGATATCATTGGTAAATGTACAACACCTTAGTCTGGCAATATTGTAGTTTTGCTTTATCTACCATGTACCCTTTTTCTGCTATTACTGTCAACATGTGTACTGAGTCATTTCTACACTGTTCGTCTGTCTTGCCGCAAATCAATATGTCGTCTACGTACTGTATAACCGTGCTCTCCATCTTTATGTTGCCAAGGTCAATTTGGAGTACTCTGTTGAATATGGAAGGTGATTCACAGTACCCTTGATGGAGTCTTGTATGTTTCCACTTCTTGTTTCCATATAGAAATGAAGTTAAGTCCTGTGAGTCTGGATGTAATGGTATAGAGAATAATGCATTCTTCAAATATATGACTGTGAAGTAAGCAGCTTCTGTGGGGATGCTACACACAATGGTCACCGGATCCATGACTAAAGGAAATTCTGCTACTACAATTTGTTTAAGAGGGTGCAAGTCCTGTATAAAATGCCATGACCCTGTTGCCTTTTTGACAGGCTACACAGCTGTGTTGCAAGGTGATTCTGATGTAACTAGGAAGCCCTGCTTCACTAGTGCTGCAATAGTCTCATAGATACCTATGTCTGCCTCGCTCATAGTGGGTACTGCCTAACGCTTGGTAAGATGGCTCCTGGATTCAGCTTTATTTTCACTGATTCTATCCCTTTCAGAAGCCCCACATTAATGGGACTTGTGGTCCATAAGATGCTGAGGACCTTTGCCAAGTCCTCCTCGAGAAAGGTCGGTGGTGCTTTCAGCGCCATTGCCATTCTCTGTGGTACCTCTCTGCAATGTATTCTCACCCAATATGTGATGCTCATTTCGAACACCATCTCGTGATCTGATCTGTTGTCTTTGAATAGCTCTTCGTCTGTAACTGTAGTCAATCTGTATCCTTCTGCCACGGCGATCACTGCTCGCCATGGTCGCCCTGTGCTGTCTGTCCCATGCACTGCTATACAGTCGCCCCCCACTATTACTGCTTCTAATTCTAGTGGCACTATTGTCCCTTCTTTCTCATCTAATGGTATTTCTGGCCTGAATAAGCACTCATTTGGAAGGTGCCACATTTTCCCCAGAATCCTTGTGAGCCATGCTATTACTATTTCAATCCCATACTGAAACAGTTCCTCGTCTGTTGGCACCCCTATCTGTACCTTGTGTCCACACAAGGCTTGAAAACTCTCCCTTACATTTCGAAAGTGTATGTCATGATCTCTGCTTCCAAAAGATCAGGACTTGCCCGACTCCCTTGGAAGCAGACCCATAACCCCGGTTCCGAGTGCCAGCCAGTCCCAATTGGGACCTTTTGGACCCTGTCCTGGCGCCAGTGGCACCAGGCTCATAAAGATGCCCAGTCCCAGCACTGGAAGCGCCGGGCTCATAATGCTTGGGTGGACTTACCTGCAGCAGACCATGCTGCTTACTTACCTGCCAGTTGAACCCCTGATCCTCTTCTGTTTGGGACTACTTTTCCTGTTGGGTGTGGCAGGAGCCACTCCCTAGGTTCAGAACACTGGAACTCTTCTGGAAAGCAGGAACTCTTTTCTTACCTGTGGAAAGTGGAAGGAGACACCTAAGCACTACAGGAGGCTATTTAAACCACACCCGATGGATGAATCTTGCTTTGCGTTATTCTGCATTCTCTGCAGCAGAACGCTCATCGTGTCTTCTGCTTCTGATCCTGGGCCTAAGGGAACAAAGGCTTACCATCCTGGAATCCAGTCTTCAGCAGCACCTGTAAAGACAAAGAAAGAACAGGTTAGCACTACGGTCTTCAGTGGCAGCGCATCTCTTACCTGGTCCATCGGCTGTCACCAACGCCTCGCGCTGCATTCCGGCATCTGAAAGACAAAGGCTTACCTACTCTTCGCATGCTCCGGAGGTCTTCGCACTGCATTCCGGCATCTGAAAGACAAAAGCATACCAGCTCTTCGCATGCTCCAGAGGCCTTCGGCGCTGCATCCCGCATCTGAAAGACAAAAGAAGGTGCGTTTAAAGACATTGGGCAACTTTATTACTCACGTGCCATTACTCCTTCCCACGCCGAATCCAGTGGGTATTCCAGCACCCTTCAGCTTCTCTAAAGCTCCGAACTTGTACCTGCAAGATAAAAGGGACAGTTAGTGCGCATCGTGAAGCAGGCTACAAGCGCTTACTTACGTGCTTCCAGGCGCTTCTATTCCTCACGCAGGTTCGATCCTCAACTCTCATCAGCCCGCCATCCGCCATCGCCGGAACCCTGCAAAACAAGAGATATCATTACAAAAGACTTTTAAGACATTTGAAGTGCCCAGAACTTACCGTTCATGCAGTTAATGACAGACAGCAGTCCTCTGAGGTCAAGAGGACTGCACCCTTATCCAGTGAAGAAACTGGTTACGGCACCCTGCCCCGAGGCAGATGGAGAGCTCGGCGTTCACTTACCTAAGGCGAGGGCGTTAACCTTTGGGGTTCTACAGGAGAAGAGAAAGGGAAGAGGAGAGAGGCACCCAATAACCCAGTTCATTAATCCCATATTTTCTATCTGCAGACATCTTACTCTTCAAGTCAGACATACAGTGCACAGAGGTCCAGCCCAAAGAGCCAACCGTGTGTTACACATCACCTTTGAAGATACGGCATTCACCCAGTCAAGACCGGCGCCTCTGCGGGAATCAGGTGAGCGTTACAGTGTATCCCTAGTGTGGAACAGGATATACGTGATTTGACAATTGTCAGAATTGTTTGCGGCGTAATTGATCGTGGCCAATTTCACAGCGAATACGATTTTGCCACAGTCAAATCTGGCTAAACCTTGACCCCCAAAACATCCACCACACACCCCCCACTTAGGTTCGCTTCTCTGCTTGCTTCTGGCCCTGCAGTGTCAGTTCCGACCTTCTTATGTGGGTCAGATCTGACATCGCAGGGTCCGCGTTTCTTTCTTTTTTTTTTCTCCCCCACCTCCAGTCCTCAGGAAGCAGGGGACACCTCCGCAAACCGCAGCTCCCCATTTTTCAGTGTTGATTGCCACATTTTTTCTAATTAAATTGATCAAATGGTACTGGCCGAAATGCCTGTCCTTGTTGTTGCATCTGATCCTGGGCATAGAACTAATTCGGTTCCACTGGATATGCTGGCTGGTATTGCATTCCCCCGTTCTGTTGCATCCCTCTCCTGTTCCACATACCCTTGAGATATGTCATATCTGTCCACACACCCAGCACTGTGGCAGTTCTCTCACTTGCTTCTGGTACCCTCCAGGGCAACCTTCTGGACCCTGCTGCATATGGTATCCGTATCCCTGATACCCTCCCGGAAATCCCTCTTGGTTCTGTTACAGTTGTTGCCAATACCTGCATCCCCTTGGCGGACCCCCTCTTTCTTGAAACCCATGCTGCGTATCCCCTCGCCCCATGAATGCCCCTCTCATGGATGGTGGTGTGTACTGAGTCTGTGGTGCCCCCTGTCCTCCTGTAATTGTTAATACAGTCCCTTCCATGGTGTATTTAGATAGCTTCTTCTGTACTAACTTCGCCTCCTCCTGCTTTTCTCCTCGCACTTCTTCCTTGCATTCTCTTGCATTAACCTACAGTAATGTACTATTGTAAGTTGTATTTATGACCATGGTTTTGCTTCCATCCCCACCAGCTTCTTCAGTTGGCTTTGCACCTGTTATGGCAACCCTTCGCATAGTATATGATCAAATAATGGCACTGTTTTATCTCACCGTTCTCACATTTCAAGGCACCAAAGTTCTTGAATAGCCTGAATATATTGTAGTGGGTCTTTGTCTTCTCCCATTCTGCATGCCATAATCAAACTAATGTCTGACATGTCTGGGTACTGCGTCCGCAAAGCTTGCCATACTGCTGCTCAGCAGTTAGAGAACGATGTACCATTGTGTGCCTTGTTCTGGGTTGTTACTCCTGGGTACCACACCCTCCGTCATACGTCATCAGTGGCCTCTCGGAGGGTTGCCACTAATAGACCTTTTACGTCCAACTGCTGCTAATTTCTGTTCTGCCATCATTCTTTCCATCTACTATATCCATTTCCTTGCACCTGCAGTCAACGAGGGTAGGCTGCACCTCAAGTTTTACTTGTCTTTATGTTTGCATGGTATTTACTGAGGCCACCCCCCTCCTTTTTCTAGTAAGGGCAGCTGTGTTAACCCAATCTCTCCGTCCAGTCCCCTTGTCAAATGTACTTCCCCCTATGATCTCCCAGTGTCTTTGGTTACATTGAACACTCTTTTTTTAAAATGTGTTTATTTATAAATCAACACACAGGAGCTTATACATACATGTTACTTATAGCTTCTCAAAACATATAAAGCACAGAATCCCCTCCTCCCACCCCCAATGTTCCATGGTGGGCACCATTCTCGAGTCTCATTCGGCCTGGTCTAGCGGCGGCGATGGATCGTCCATAGAATTAAGTGCTCTGACGATCAGGCGTGGTTTAAATGTCAGGGCCGGGAAGTTCTGATCATAATCTAGCACCGGTGCCCAAATGTCCATAAATCGATGAAGCAGTCCTGCTTTAGATGCCGTAACCTTCTCAGCTATCAGAATATCCCAGAGTTTGACCCAGCAGAGGGTCATAAAGGGTCCTTCCGCGGATTTCCAAGTGCGGGCCACCGTGATTTTGGCTGCCAGCAATAATTGGGATATTAGGGACGCTCTCCTCCCTGATCTCGGGTATATGTCTGGCAGCGGGATCCCCAGGAGGACTTGCTCAGGCGTTAGCGGAATGGTCACCTGAGTGACGTCCTTTATAGTGGCTAGGCAGTGAGACCAGAACTCCTGTACTCTGGGGCAGGTCCACCACATATGGAAGTATGATCCGGGGAGGCCGCACAGACGCCAGCATTGGGGATCCAGGGCCTGTTGGAAGTGATGGAGGCGCAGGGGGGGTAATACCATCGCAGGAGCAGTTTATGGGCGCACTCCCGGTTGGTGATGCAGAGGGATGCTGTGCGCGTTCTAGACCAGATGTCCACCCACGTGTGATCTTCTATGGCATGCTCAAGGTCTATCTCCCATTGGGACATATAGGAGGGCCTGGAACGGAAAAGGTCATCTTGTAGCAGTTTATAAAGGGCTGATATCTTCCCCCTGGCCGGCAGGTTGTTTACTGTTAGCTCCAGTGGAGGCCCGGTGGTGGGAGCACCAATGTCTGAGTTGGACAAAGTATCTGTCTCTGCTAGCTGGAATGCCAATTTACATCGTTCAAAGGTTAGGGGGGAGTCCCCATCAAAGAGTTGCCCCAGTCTTTCGAGGCCTCCTGCGACCCAGTTCCTGAAGTTCCTAGAATGGGCTCCGGGGGAGAAAGCTGGGTTGAAGAAGATTGTAGAGAGTGCACTCAGGTCTCCTGGAACGCCACGATGCCTGTGGGCCCACTCCCAAGCCTTTATCGATTGTTTCGTGGCAGTCAGTACTCCCGGCCAGCTCCGGCGTAAGGGAGAAACGGGAGGAAGCGGAGGGGGAGAGGGAGGCAGGATTGCTCAATCTCCACCCATTTCGGCCGCCCCGTGGCGAGCCCCCATGCTTGGAGGTGGGCTAGCTGTGCTGCCATTTGGTATTTTCGGAGGTCGGGGATCCCCAGTCCACCCCTCTTGTGCTGGTCATCATCGATCTTCGTGGGATACATGCTTTCTTCCCTTTCCAGATGAAGTCAACCATCTTCCTTTGGAGCCGCTGTAGAGGAGGGAGCGGAATTTGGGCTGGGAGGGAGGCACAGGCATAGAGGAAGCGAGGGAGTAGGTTCATTTTACATGTCGTGATGCGGCTTAGCAGGGAGATTTATTGCGATTGCCAGCGGGTCAAGTCCTTCTCCAGTTCCTCGAAGAGTGGCGGAAAGTTAGCCTGATAGACCTTTGTTGGGTGAGCGGGGAATCGGACCCCCAGGTACGGGTCGAGTGCGTGCTCCAATGGAACGGGCCTCGTTCCTCCAAGGCCTCATGTTCAGCTGGGGTCAGGCCCACTCCGAATGCCGCTGACTTTTGGAAATTACTGGCGAATCCCTATACCCTCCCGAAGTCGTGGATTTCAGCTAGGGCCATCCTCATGGACCCTTCGATGTTCGTGATGGTTAGCAGAACATTGTCTGCATAGAGGGCAACTTTACGTTGCTCGGAGCCAATCCTCAGGCCACTGATCTGGGGGTTTTTGTGAATTCGCCAAGCTAGCGGCTCCATGGCCAGAGCAAAGAGCAGCAGGGATAATGGGCATCCCTGCCTTGTCCCGCATGTGAGGTGGATTAGGTCCGATAGTGGGCCGTTGACTCTTAGCCTGGTCCTAGGGGCTTGGTAGTTCGCGAAGGTCATCTTCTCGAAGGTCGGGCCAAAGCCGAAAGCCTCTAGGGTGAGGCGCAGGTAAGACCAGTCCACCCTATCGAATGCCTTAGTGGCGTCACGCACCATTAGGGCCAGTTGTTGGGAATCCCGATTGGCAATCTCTATTAGGTCCAGTGCCCTCCGGATGTTATCTTTTGTCGACCTGTAGTTCATAAATCCTGTTTGATCCGGGTCTATGATGCTCGGAAGGATAGGTGCAAGACGGTTGGCCAGGATCTTAGAGTATATATTGGCGTCCAAATTCAACAGAGAGATGGGTCTATACGAACTGATATCTTGGGGGTCCTTTCCCAGCTTGAGGATGAAGACAGTGATGTATTCCTGCATCGTTGGGGTGATCGTCCGGTGGCCACAAATGAGTTGAAGAGGCGGGCCGCTAGTTGGGGCCGGAAGAGTTTGTAGAAGTAGGTGGAGAATCCGTCCGGGCCTGGGGCTCTGGTTTTCAAGTATTTGATGGCTGCTTCCACTTCCTCGGTTGCAATGGGCGCTTCGAGTTCTTCCCTGGCCGCCGGGGTCAGATGCGGGGGGGCCGCCTCTTGGATGTATGCGCGCTGCTCACCCGGGACTCTCGGGGCGGCCGTCATTATTTCTGAGTGGTGGCTGACCGCCAGGCGTAGTTTCTCGTTGTCCGTGTAGTGGATCACCCCCTCTGGGTCCCAGAGGCCCAAGATGGTATTTCTGCTCTTCTCCTTGGCCAGCTTGTTAACCAGCAGTTTGTTGGCCTTATTGTTATGGACATAATACCATTGCCTGGTTCTAGTTAGTAGGCTCGCTGTTGCATCAGCGTAGTGCGCTTCAAGCCTCTTCCTTGCCATTTGCAGGACCCTGTAGGATTTAGGGGCCCAGCCCTTTCTTTTGTGGGTAGCTTCAGCTTCACAAACTTCAGATTACAGGGCGGCCTGGGTCACCCTGTTTCTTTTGTGAAACGCGGTTCCTTGGGCGATCAATTTCCCTCTGAGCGCTGCTTTCATGGCGTCCCAGGTGTTGGCCGGGGAAGTATCCTCGTCACGGTTTTCTGCAAAGAAGTTTTTTATTGCTCTGGCGGTTGAGTCTCTCACTGCCATGTCCCCCAGAATAGGGTCATATAGGGTCCACTGGCGGTGAGGAGGGGGTTCTGGGTCATGGGACTGCAGGGTTAGTGTGACTGGAGCATGATCCGAGAGGATCCGGGGCCAATCGCCACATCATCCGTGAAGGTCAGGATCTGCGGGGAGGTCAGGAGCAGGTCAATCCTGGAGAAGGTGCGATGCATGTACGAGTAGAAAGTGAAATCTTTCTCATCCGGGGACAATACCTTCCAGGAGTCCACAACGTTCAGTGTGCGGAACAGGTGGAGCAGGCCAATGGCCCACTTCAGATCTCTAGATGTCGTGGGATGGGATATGTCCTTGAGGGGATCCGGGACCCTGTTGAAGTCCCCTCCCATGACGACCTGCCCCTCAATGAACGGGAGGAGAGAGTCTTCCAGGTCTTGGTAGAAGCCTTCTTGGTGTTCATTCGGAGCATAGGCCGAAATGAGGGTGTAAAGTTGACCAAGGACGATGCATTTTATCGCGATGAAGTGACCATCCTGACATCGCAGCAAGTCCAGGATCTGGGGCCTCAGATCTCTCGTGAATAGGATAGCAGTGCCTCCCTTCTTAGTCCCATTGGAAGCGAAGAATTGTAGCGGAAAGAGTCTATTTCGCAAGCGAGAGAAGTCCGATGGGATTAAGTGAGTTTCTTGCAGGAAAGCGATCGAGGTCCTGTCGTTCTGTAGCCTTTGCAAAATGGATTTTCTCTTCGGGGGGGAGGGAGTTCAAGCCCCTAACGTTCAGGGTGGTGAACTTAAGTTTTAGATGTGGCAGCTGGCTCAAGGGATCCGCTTGCTGTGGGGGGGAGGTTTGGGGGGAACAAGTCAGCCATGGCTGTGAGAGAATAGCTATTTCAAGTTGTCCTGTGGTTGAAGGTTTTAAAACTGGTCCCCAACGGGAGATATGAGCATTCAACAATGCCTCCAACGGGAGGTCCAAACTGCGTCCAGGGGGGCTGATTTTAAACTATCGGCATGGCCCCTGGCCGCCCAGGCTGTCGTTCGACAGAACCAACATGGTTGAAAGTTTCTCCAAGGGTAAGGTGGTGGCATCCGCCTTGGAGGAGGATGTGGACCGCATGGGGTCCGTGGCAAGCTCAAAAAGTTTGGGTGGTTCCAATGCTACGTGTTCTGTGCGGGCGTCCTTGCACGTCACTTGGGTTTGCGGTTTCTCTGCACTCTGGCCCAAGGATCGATGCTGCGTCATCGAGGTGGCTGATGGTGCGGGAGGTGCCTTTATACGAGAATTGTAGCACCGTGGGGAAGAGCCACCGGTAGCGGATCTGCTGTTCTCGGAGGAAGAGCGAGAGTGGACGAAGCATCCTGCGCTTCTGGAGAGTCAGAGGGGAGAGGTCTTGGAAGATCTGTAGGGGGACACCCTGGAAAGAGAGCTCATCCTTTGATCGGCCCATTGCTGCGATTGCCTCCTTAGTGGTGTAGAAGTGGACTCTTGTAATTACGTCCGGAGGATGGTCTGTGTTCACTCCCCGGCGGGGGCGCAATCCATGGGTTCGATCAAGTAGGAGTTGGGCCTCGTCCAGATCCGGCAATAGAGAATGGAAGAAGGTGCTTACAGGGAGCTCCTTGTCAAGGATTGATGAAGGCACCCCTCGGATGCGCAGGATGTTGCGACGGGAGCGGTTTTCCATGTCCTCCTGTTTAAATTCGAGAATTTTGGTTCTCTCCATTAACGTCTGGATGGTGCGCTGCATCTCCATTAGTGAGCTGGAGTGATCTATGGCCAGGTCCTCGGCCTCCCCCATCCTCTGCTCAATGCTACTGACCCTTTGGTCAGTTTGTTCCGATTTAGCAGTGAGTTCCGTCATACAGGTTCTGAATTCTGATTTGATATTCGACATGAAGGCCTGGAGGTCCTCTTTGGTTGCGAGCATCCCTTTCTCTTCGGACGCCTTCTGAGGTGTGGTTTCGGGGGGTCTGTTTTCTTTCCTTTTTCCAAAGCCTGTAGCATGGTGGATATGTCAGCGATTTGGAGGACTTCGATGCTTTGGACATGGCTTCGGAGTGAGGGGGCACGCTGCCACAGGGACCAAGAAAGGCGGAAGCCGAGGCAAGCGGGGATGGAATGGGCCGGAGCACCCCAGGAGGTTGAGTGGGTAGATAGGCCTTCCGGAGGCGGTGCAGGTCGCCACGGGTCTCCAGGCGGCCCTCTGCAGCAGAGACCAGGATGCAGTTGGCGTTATCAGGCTCCCCCATGGCTGGCGAAGAAGGGAAGTGGGCAGGGGCGCCCCAGGAAGGCAAGGGAGGCGTCACGGCCCTACAAGGAGGGGGCAACGTAGATCTGCGTGGATTAGCAGGCCGCTGGGGGGGCAGATGTTGCAGGCCTCAGAAGGCTAGGCCACCCCCAGCAGGGGAGACCTCCAAAGGACAGCTGAAGGCAAATGGAGCCAGTGGGAAGAAAGGAGAAAGTCTCCAAAGCTCTCAATGCAGGAGAAAGCAGGGCCTGCCACGTCTGTTGGAGGGCAGCAGGGCTCACCTGGGTGGCGTGCGGTCCCCTCGCGAGGGCCACGCTATAGATGGTAGGCGGTGGGGCCCTTTTCCCAGGAGAGCGTGCAGCAAATTCAGCTCACCGGCTCAGGCTCCCGGAGGCCCGGTGCGTGGATTACACTGGTGGCGGGCTCACAGAGGCATCGGGCGGGGTCCAATGGCGGGCAGTAGGCTGGGCCCCCGGGCGGGCGGGAGCAGGGTCTGTCAGCGCCCCCTTAATGCGCGTCGGAGAGGCCGATGTCTGCCGTGCGCCGGGGAAGATGAGTTGGCAGGGCGCCGATGCGCGCGCTCAGGGGAGTGGCTGCCATCTTGGTTGCGGTTCCGGCCGACAGAGGAGCGTTTCTTTCGTCGCATTTACAGTGATCCTGGGGGCGTTATGCTCCCAGGTTGCAGGCGATGGTGCTGGGGATGTTCCGCTGCATTAGTATATTGGTGTTCATGGCGAGCATAGCAGGAACCAGGAGAAAATAGCTTTTAGCCGCGGGCCCATGCGGAGGCCACTAGTGGAACTGCCTCATCGCTGGCACTCCAGGCCCATTGAACACTCTTACCTTTTCCCTCCTTCTTTGTGCTGCGAGGCCTCTAAGCCTCTGTGCATATGGGGTTACACTATCCAAGGTGCATGATGCATCCCAGGACCGTTGTGGTCTCTCGCCTTTGTCACCCTGCAATTCCCCTGTATCTCTGTCTGCTCCCCATGTCAACCTTTCGATCTGTCTTATTCCCTGTTGACTGATAAGCAAGGTGTCCTATCCCATCGTCCTCACTGTCTGCCAAGTCGTCTTCTAACTCGGTGTCTCCCAGGTCACTGTAGAAATTGTCATGGAAGCTTAGTCTCCTCAGTACCTTGCTTCCCTGTGGTTCCCCTCCTAAGTCCATCAAATTCCTGCTATCCGCCCTCAGGGAGGACCTGCGTCAGTTCTGTCTGGCAATGCAGCTGCCCTTTCATATGTCTTAATGCGATCCTGCTCCGCTTGCCTATCTTTTCCCGCATTATAGTCGAACTCTGTTAATCCCACTTCAGTCTTATCCTCCTACTTGCGTTTGCGCTCTCTTGTGAGTCGCTGTAGTCCCCACTTCCTCCTTTCCCTTCTTACCAAAACTTGCTTTTCCTTCTCGTCTTCCTCTCTTCATCTCTCTTTCTCCTCAAGCTCCCTCTTTCTCCTCATCTCTTGCTGCTCCCGCTCTTTCTCTTTTTCTCATTGCACTCTCTCATGTTCGTCCTTCTATTGCTTCTCTTCCTTCTTTCCTTTCTACTTCTTGCATTACCTCTGCCCACTCCTGTGCATCACTGCTTCCCTTACATTCAACTACTTCCTTACTTGCCCCTCCTTTTCTCCTGCTGTCTTCCCATCTAATTTCAATAGTATTTGCCCTCCTACCCAATCATTCAATGCTATTCCTCCCAGCCCCTCCTTGGCGCTTAACTGGGTCTCGCTGCAAACCCCTTTCTGTCCATCCTCCTTGGTATAAGGTGGAGGTTCAAATGAGGGATTTGTGTTCCCTTCCGCTGCTTTTAATTCTCGTAGAGGGTATAACCCTTGTGCTTCTGTTGTAGTCCCTTTGTGTTCATGGTCAGGAGCAGGTGGGGGAGCGGGGGCCAAGGGCGCTGCGCCCAGGGTCTCCTGCTGGCTCAGCATCCACTGGTGCCTTGCTACTTACCCCTCATCCTCCTGAAACATATTCCAGAGTTTGAATATCGCCATATGACTGCTTCATTCTTTCCCCTCATAAGCCCTTGTATGTGTGTGTGTAATGATTTCTGCGCACATTTGGAGAAACTTCTGCATATTGGCCATGGCTTAGTCAATTTACCTTTTGTGTTTTTCGTCAATTCCGAGTTATATTTACAAATTTGTCTTTATATTGCAGAGGGGCCTTACATAGGTGCTGTAGGGGCGTATCCCCCTGCACTTCCCTTGATACAGTGCTTTATACTTACTTGACTTCAAGTCGAGGCTTTCGACACTTCTGTTTTTGTACAAACACAAAATACTGTTGTTCTCACTTTTACAAATACCAGTTCTTGACAATTATCCTGAGCCTCTCCAAGTCCCAACCAACCTTTCAGGTGTGCTCTGCGCACGGCCCTTCTACAACTCTCTGCCACCTCAGGCACGCTCAACACTCTTGCGCATGCGTTTTCTGAGCACCGCTACTGAACAGCTGATTCTGTCAATTGCTACTTGTGATCACCACATTTTGTGCCACCTCATGCTACCCTAGTCCTATGCACAGGCCCTGCGGGTGACATCACTGCTTCACTACATATGGGAAGGATAGAAATCACTAACATAACTCAAAATACTATTGTTTCATCAGACAGACAATGTTTACGAACCCGACATATACCCACAGCTGTCTTCCTGCCTCCTAACAGGGGATACCAATATTTCTCATGCTCAATCTGTACCGACAGTGTCGCCTTGTAGATAAAACGCCTTTGCAAGACTTAACCAGAAGAACACCTTCCGCAATTTAGGCTAGCTCCCTTTGCTAAGCCCTTACATAGGGATACCATCATCCATGACCTGAGCTAAATCGCCCAATCCACAGGGAATCCACTATCTATACAACTTTTCTCATCCGTACCCTTAAGTTAATAGTCTAGGTTATTCGCCAGAACCTTTTACCTTAAGACCGAATGCTCCCTAACCACAAAATGACATCTACCTCTGCTCCTTTCCCTACTATACTTCACACTACTCGACACTGCTAAACAATACTCAACAATACTTCAAAGACTTTGTTGAACAGAGTTTATTGGTGTCGGGACCTCCTATCCCCTGCGCACCTCTTATTAACTTGTTACAGAGTCTGCCTGCAGCCTAGATCTGGGTTTGTCTGAGGACCAACTCCAAGGTTCCCGATTGCTTGAAGGATTGGTGGGGGTGACAATTCCGTGGATCGGTGTAGGCGCTGGTTGGATATTAGTCAACGAGGTTGCAATTCTGCTAGTGGTTTTTATTCATGATCCAGACAAGGGATAGTCGGTGCATGTAATAAAATAATAAAAATTCACATGCACCGACTATCCCTTGTCTGGACCATGAATAAAAACTAGCAGAATTGCACCTCGTGGACTAATATATCCAACCAGATACTCAACAATACTTGTCACCAACCCATCCCTAGCATAACTCCCCTCCATACCCACTAAATTGCCTTATGGGTGAGTCAATACTTACACTCGGTGATCCACTGTGACTAATCAACTTCCGGGGCACCAGTGGTCCAGGGATGAATATCGGTTTCTAAACCATCAATCAACCCCACACCTCTAGTACACCAGAAGGGATGCGAACAGGTTGGAATACAAGTGAATTATAACACCTCCCTGTCCAATGTTGGTATCATGGATGGAATGGCACGCTTATCTCTGCAAGGTCATGGATCATTGGTTAGTTGCAGTGAAAATACAATTGTTTCCCAATGATAAAAGGGACTGTCCAATCAAGGTTGTATAAACCTATCTACTTTATTATTACTACAACAGACAGTTCTAGCACACTACAATTACAACCCACACTGTAAAGCAACACAGAGGACAGACAGTTTCATGAAGGAAAGGGATGCACTGTGGATACTGACAGGAGGGTAGTTGCTAAAGTAATCAGTCTTACTGTTCAAGGTTATTTGGTTTAGCACCAAGGGGCAAAGGGTCGTAACTGTCTCTAGGGGCCTTCAGAGAAGGACCAGTGGGGCAGAACCATAATGTACCTAGTGCTGAAGAAGTTCTTGTTGCTCGACAGCATTGAGGCGGTTCCAGGGTGCTTTGCAGCCCTTGAGACAGAGTCAGTGGCTGGAAACAGCTGCGGGTACCACGCGGCAGGCAGTTTGGCAAGCGAGGCTGGACACACATCTGCAGGCTGTCTGGTGCGGTGGCTCGGGCCAAGAATTGTTGTCTCTGTCCTGGTTGGTGGATCTGGAATGCTGGTCGAGGTGGCTCGGATGGCTCTGGTCACTGCAGCGTGACAACAGTCAGCGGTGCAGCTGGATGCGGTTCGAGGACTCGACTATCTCAAAATTGTCATTACAAAGATCAACCCTGGATGATGCTTGTGTTGCACTCCTCCTAGCTTTTTCGCAGGGCTCACATCCTTTCAAGGCAGACGGCCCAAAGCGCAGGAGGGTGTTAGCAGGCAATGGCCTTGTCCTTTGTCCAGAGACTCTCCAGCACTTCCGACCTAGGAAGCTTATTTTCAGAACCTAGCAGGGCACGCTGTGTGCTGGCTGGTTATCAGTTCTGGAGCTGCTGGACAGGTCCTCTGAGTCCGGTATCCACATCTGTTCCCTGGGAGATGTTTACGGGGGGATCTTGCTTCTCTTTTGGAACTCCTGGCCTTCCTTCACTGATGGAAGATGTAAGGTAGACTGTACCTTCAGCTTGGGTCCAAACGAGTCCTTCTTTTTACTCCTTGCAACGTCTTCAGATGATCTGTTAAGTGAGGAGTTCAGCCCTCTTTTAAAGCCAAATTGGCCCCCAGTGATTGGTGCAGGCTAAGCCCACCCTAATTAACCAATCCTGGGTCCCCACCAACAATCTTCTGTTATGCATGAGGTCAGGACCAGAGTGCTCTGCAACATGACACACAAGGGGGTGACAACATATACCTATGTCCCACCCATCTTCCTGTCTGTTGTAGATCAAAGTGTCTCTCTGGTTAACTGAGCCCTCTGTGACTCTTGATTAAAGCACAGGTTTTCCCTTGAAGTATATTCTGGGAGCAGAATTCCTGTCTCCCCCAAACCACATACTACTCCCCTCTGAAAGGGGTGAGCTCTGCAGGGGTTTACCTACGGTAAATAATGGACCCAGCATGCATTTCACTGCCTTTCATACAGATGGCTGGGAATTAGCTTCAAGTTGACACTTTGCACACCAAAGGAGTGTTAGTCCCGCCTTCCTTTTGACTCTCCGGCAACTAAGCCCACTCGGCAGGCTTGCCTCAATTATCTCTCATTAGTATGCACTGCCACCAGCCGGAGAACAAAGGAATGCAGATCCATGGAGCCTTTGATATTTTAATTAGGCTTGGTCATGGCTGGTCTCCATCATTCATTTTCATTTATCAAAAAATCAAAAAAAGCCCACCCAGACGAGCACACTCTCCCTGTGCGGATTGAATTGCTCCCATCCACTGACGCTGCTCGGCTACCAGCTCCCCAAAAGCTGCTGCGTCATCCTTCTGGTTTGATCGGTTCTTTCGCTCTGCAGGCAGGCTATTTTCCAAACTGGGTCCTGAAGGACTCTGCACAGCGGTGCACATCCCATTGGTTTCACTTTCCATGAGCCGCCACACAGCCCTCCAGGCACTGCAGTGGAAGAGGCGGCTTATGCTGAACGGGCATAGTCAACCGTACCTCTGCTACCAACTTGTTGGCTTAGGTATACCTGAGGGACTAGGGGTCACACTACGAACTCACCGTTCCAGCGCCCAGGGCCCAACAAACCCTTACCCAGTTCACAGACGGAGGACTCAGCCAAGGCCAAATTAGAACTGTTGTTTATTACACAAACAGACAGGGATCATAAAGGACATTCAAAATGTCCCAGACTCACGGCGCCTAAACCCATGTCGGGCCATTTTGATTCATTTCGGATATCACAACATGGGGCTCTTCCCCAAAAACCTACGAGAAGACTAGATTGGGTAGTCGGGGTGGTAGTACCTATGCATGGCCTCTATAGATATTACTTTATTGGTCCTCACATGTGAGGTGGCTTGCTTGCCCCTTCCCCAAGAAACTATCTATCACATTATTGCAGGGTCGCACGAATACCATTGGCTCTTGCCCTCTGCCAACCACCCCTGGATTGCTGTTCCCCCACTGGCTGGAGCTGGCCTCCCCAGGCCTGGGACCCAGCTCTGTTCTCATCACTCTGTGCACCTTCTCAAGGTGATGGGAAAGACAATGTGTTCCCAATGTAACCATTAGTGCCACCACTTTTGCCTGTGACAGTGCCCTCAGCGTTGCAACGTTGTTAACGATTCCATGTTTCACTTCATGTCTGTATTGCTGAGAACCGTACGTCTTCCCACCGCGGTTGAATGACCATTGTCTGGCTTGGCTGCACCACGTGATTGAGGACCGCAAAATCGAGCTCCCTGGTCTGCAATTTATGAGAATTTATTCAGTTTTTCTGCAGATGACTTCTTGTCTCTCTCTTAGTTTCGGAATGTGCTGTTTGTCTCTGACCTTGGCTGCGAGCCATCAACTGCTGTTCTGTGCAGCCTAGTTCTGCTTTTCTTCATTTCTCGTCCTGTGGCTTTTGACATCATGTATCCTCATTATAGTTATACTATGATTTCTATATATTTATACCGTGCTATGTTTCCTGTAGGTTAGTAGTTTTCGGTTCTTCCAGGCCTCTTATACGATCCTGCAGTTTCGTTGGGTTAGTTGCGATAAGTGTCTGCAAGCTTGCTCTGCATCTCTTTTGCCTTGCGTTCAGCGTTTCTGCACTTGGCTAATGAGAAAAATAACAAAAGCTTTTGACAGTATGTATATGTATCTATCCTTTATATACAGAAATGTGTAAGCATGTTCTTTGTGTGAGCATGTGTGTGTTTGTGTAACTTCTTGCATGGGTGAGAGTTTGGTTTATGACTAATATGGATATGTCGGGGTGTCACTAATGAAGCCAGCACAATGGTGTTCCGTTGTTAGTCATTCTGATCCATCGAGGCGTTTGGATCCATGATCACGGTAGCGGCACCTGTATCCATAACAACATTGACTGGATAATGTTAAAGACGTTCCAGACACGGCTCCCCACTTGTATCCTCCCAACCCCTGGTGCCCAGGGATGACATGACCAAGGCACTTCTCTTGAATTTCAAGGAATGTGTTTGCTTACGTTGTGTAACTAGGTGTAATTCACATGGGTTTCCACTTCAAGGTGAGGGCAATAGTGCTCTAAATCCTAGCCTGACTCATTGGCACCCCAAAACCTTGTGCCCTATTCTCATGAATTTGTCCTTCAAAAGGTGTATCCCTTCCTGCTCTTTTACCAACATTCCATTGCCATCACGTCCAGTCCCTGCAGCTAGATACCATTAGCGTTTATGTACAGATCATGGGTACCTCTGACCTCGGATTCCCTCCTGGGGAACGGGCAATGGGATCTGTTTATGGAGCTGAAATATCCAAGCAGCAGCTCCACAGCAAGGCCTGCATTCTCGTCTGTTCGTCATATGTTATGAGTTAACATCCAAAAGGGCGTTACTGCTGTTACTTTTAACACATATCTATAATGACAAAGGTAAACTTAGGTGTAGTCTGTACAGAAAGAATACAGACAGGAATGCAATGTTACAGTTGCTATCCACTCACACTAAAACAGAACCTACCATATGGCCAATACCTAAGAGTGCGTTGGAACTGTTCCTCTTTAGAGAACTTGGATGCCAAATTAAAATCAAAGGGGTATTCCGAAACAATTGATCACTCATTCGAAAAAAAGAGTGCAGTACACCCCACGGGAGACTCTATTACTCCCAAGAGAAAGATCAAAGTCAGACTTATTGCAACAGCACTCTGCACCTCAGATCTATGGTTAAGACGTTTGGCCACTAATTCATCTGGCACTACCTAACGAACTGCAACCTAGGATGGCACTAAAAAGTTCCAAAACCCTCAAAGAACATCTCACTCACTCTCTGTTTAAGAGACAGCCAGCATTACATCATCTGTATGTAGGTAAAACAATATGGGGCTGATTCATGGAATTTGTGCGCCGGAAAACTGGGATTTGTGCGCCACTCTGCCCGCAAATACCTGTTTAACAAATGGGGATTTGCGGGCAGAATGGCGCACAAATCACTGTTTTTCGGGGCACAAATTCCATGAATCAGCCCCTATGTGTTCGACTGCAGGCTTGCATTTACATGTCAGGAGAACTCGTTATGCTAAATTGGCATCCTTTTATAGGCTCCTCATTCAGGTCAGTTACACTTATAATCCCCAATTAACACGCGCACTCCACGTAATTTGAAGTGTCGGTCAAGTGCTTTTTCTTTCAGTGTAATGCACTCATACACCTGCAAACAAGTGTCAGAGGAGGCCCCACGGCCCTGGACGTACAAAGCCGGACGTTACACAGGGGTCAAGTCCTAAAAATAAAAGTGAGGGGACTCATCAACAAACGCAATGGGATGTGATGTCGCCAGAAATTAGCATATCAAGGTGAAATATGCACATTTCAATAAATTGGCCACCCAAATTGCACAGGACTTATGACATTTGCCTTTCATAAAATCAACACACACACAGAACCAAGAGAGGATATTTTCTTCTAATAGTGTTTTTGAGAACATTAAAAAGTGTGCATGTTTTAAACTCCACGAATCAATGCAAATGTTTTCCCTTGAACATGCAGTACCGAAATGGGACATTTCACCTTTACTTCTTTGTTATTTATCATCGGGTTATATAGTGCAGTGGCGAAGTATCCGGCCTCCAAAGCTGACATAAATTCATGGAAGAGTTTCAATGTTTCTCATTTTAGCTGTGGGGGGACTGAGTCGACCCTCTGAAAAGAGGGAGTCCACCCGCGTGTACCCTCGGTTTTAGCCATGGTTACAGTACAATGCCGGGTGGCCCGCAGCAGCCGACGTGGACGTGTGCGCACAGACGGACCCGCTAGGCAAGATTTGGTGATCAGTTTCCCATCGGGCTCATGTATAGGACTGAAGGTGAGACGCCACTGTGGCAGATGCATGAGGGGCTAACTATGCCTTCATATATATATATATATATATATATATATATATATATATATATATATATATATATATATATATATATATATATATATATTCACAATACATTTTGTCTAAAGATTATTTTTTTTTTTTTATTTTTTTTTTTATTGATACATTTACTCAGTTTAAAAACAAAGAAAAACTGAGTTTTATCAAAAGTAAAACGAATTTGTCCTCTCTCTTTCCTTCCCTTTCCGAGGTAAAGTCTTCACGCAACGCCACCATCGAATTTTTTTTTCTTCTCCGACGCTAAATTTCACAGTTCACGCTTCCTGTGCGTTGCGACTTTAAGTGGGTGACAGAGAAAGAAAGAAAGTCTATCCTTTATTGAGGTTGCGATGAGGTGTTATGCGAATTTATTTCTTTCATCGCTAGCTCTATTTGCTTTGCCATTGCCACTGCCCAATTCGTTTTCTCTCCTGAGATTAGTCTATCCCACCACTCGTCGGGCTCCAAGATCCAGGCGTTGTCTAGCAGAGGGCGAAGGTAAGCTATTCTGTTTTCTCTGGTCATTGGACAGTTAATCACAAGGTGCTTGACAGATTCAATCGTATCCAGGTTTTTGCAGAGGCGGCAGGACTTTGTGGTCTTAGGGTCACGAATGGCCATAATCTCCCGCGTAGGGAGTAAGTTCAATCTTGCTTTCAATAGAAGGTTTCTCAGTTTTTTATCTGGGAATTGTTGACAGTAGTTTAATGGCATCTTTAATTTGTTGAAGGTGGGAGGTAGGGTGGCTAAAAGTTTGTTTTTAGTTGCCTTTTCCACTGTGGTGATCCAATCCCACTCTTCCATTTTGCGTTTGACACGATCCGGATTTTCCTTCAGGTCTTGTTCGGAGCAGGCTATTTGGGCTAGGTCATTTTCTCTTTTCTCTGCCCAGTTGGATAAGGCAGAGCATTTCCCTTTTTCCTTTTCTTTCCTCAGAATTCATATATTCGCAGGGAGTCAGACATGATGATTTTTCTAAATAGCCTCATCGCGCTTTGATCCACCATGGATGTCAGTGAAACTATAGTGAAGAATATAGGGCGCCTAGCGGAGTCCTGATTTGCCCAGGTGGGTATATGTACACAAAAAGAAATAATCAGGATGAAGAAGATCCTACAAATAAGCCAGTTTGTGCCGTGCATGTATATTTATTTTACATTGACACAGTCCTTTTTTGGTTCATTCAACAATTTATTTTACAGATCTTTCGATAAGCACGAAAGTTTTTTGGCATCAAACGGACAAAAGTTATTGTGAACGGTGGTAACACGGGTTAAGTGTCAACCTCTGATGTATTGAGGTTGAAGCTCCACACTGAAATACATTCCCTGTATAGATGTGATAGAGAAAGAACTATCAAGCAGGGAAAGTATACCTGAGGCTTGACGATGGCCCCAGGGTTAGTTCACATAAGGTGTACACAACAAATATTTACATAACATACACAAGGGGGAAGATACAGTTGTGTCACAGGGATCGACACAGGTGTGGACACAGTTGTGTTTCGGCCAAAAACGTGGCTTGATTGAAGCCGGTCTATATGCTGGCCTTCATCAGGAAAGGCACCATTGGTGGTGCTGTCCGTTGATTCTGCTGCTCCAGTGGCAGTGGCAAGCTGAGAACTATCCTCACGTAGTTAAAGGATAGTGTGTGCATGATTGCACTTAGGAATCTGCCTGAGAATGCTTCAGGTCGACATCTCTCGGGTTCCTACTGACTGTGAAAGACCACAGCGGGTCCCGGACCGTAGTATGTCCGGCGTAGCTCTGTATACGGGGTCCTCAGCTCAGTTTCATTTCGAGCTGAGGACCTGTGACACAACTGTATCTTCCCCCTTGTTTATGTTATGTAAATATTTGTTGTGTACACCTTATGTGAACTAACCCTGGGGCCATCGTCAAGCCTCAGGTATACTTTCCCTGCTTGATAGTTCTTTCTCTATCACATCTATACAGGGAATGTATTTCAGTGTGGAGCTTCAACCTCAATACATCAGAGGTTGACACTTAACCCGTGTTACCACCGTTCACAATAACTTTTGTCCGTTTGATGCCAAAAAACTTTCGTGCTTATCGAAAGATCTGTAAAATAAATTGTTGAATGAACCAAAAAAGGACTGTGTCAATGTAAAATAAATATACATGCACGGCACAAACTGGCTTATTTGTAGGATCTTCTTCATCCTGATTATTTCTTTTTGTGTACGTGTCAGTGAAACTAGACCCAATTCACGCCTAATTGCTGGCATGGAGGTCGATTTGGGTAAACCCAGGACTGTTTTCCATACATAACCCTCCAGTTTGGGCCATAGCTTATGTGGTAAACACAGCGATGACTCGGCACCATATAGTATTGATGGAACCACCTTTGTTTTATAGAAGGTTATGGCTGGGATAAGTGAGAATTTGCCATATTTTCTATCCACTGCTCTTACTTGGGCGGTCAACCGCTTTGTTTTCTCCCATAGTTGAAGTTGCCAGGTCATGTCCACTCCAGAACAATCCATCAATACCCCTAGGTATTTGATGGTTTTTACGGTTTCGATTTCAGTGTTCTCCAGAAACCATGTCTGCTGTTTTGTTCTTTTTTTGCTTTTTTCGAAGACCAAAATCTTGGTTTTTGACTCATTGATCTCTAGGTTATTTTCTCTCATATACTTTGCCAGATTAGTAAGTTTGCGCTGAAGACCAACTGGGGTTTGGTCAATCAGTATGACGTCATCAGCGTACAACAGGCGAGGGATCTCCGTATTTCCTATTTTTGGGGGAAATGTTCTAATTTTGCTTTCTGACTGGCCATAATCTCCCAAAAATGCAATAAACAGGGCAGGGGCCAGTGGACAGCCCTGTTTGACGCCTCTATAAACTTCAATCTCTTCAGATAATGTACCCTGCTGATTCAGTTTGACCTTGATTTTTGTCTTCTCGTGGAGGGCTTTTATTGGCTCCAACACCTCTTCCGGGCATTTCCAGTGGTGTAGTTTTGACCATAACTTGTTACGATCAATCTTATCGAAGGCCTTCGATAGGTCCACGAAAGCCAAAAAAATCCTGGGCGCCCCATCCTTGACCTTAGCTTTCAAGATGTTGAGGATTAGGAGGTTTATTGATGTGCTCCCGTTTTTTTGGAAACCTGTTTGTAGGAAGTCCCTCGACAGGCTGTTTTGTTCCCATGATTTAAAATGGGTCAATAGCAGCGTCGCAAAGATCTTGCCTGTAATGTCCAAAAGAGCGATGGGTCTATAGCTTACTGGCTCATTTCGGGCTCCCTTTTTGTAAATAGGGACGATGATCGCAGTTCGCCATGTTTCAGGGATCATCTTTTTTCTGCCACACTCCTGAAAGATTTTGCTAATCAATTCTGACCATTTTTTCGGGTACCGCTTAAGGTCCATATTAGTAAGGCCATCCGGACCTGGGGCTCTTGATGTTTTTAGTTTGTTAATTGATGCTTATATTTCACTGGAGTTAGATACATCGATCCAGGATGATTTCGACCGATTTATCTCCGTGTACACTTCGCCGTCTGGTCTCTTGAATTCTCGGGTCAGATAAGCAATCCAGCTGGATTCGGCCACCGCGTTTGTCTGCGCTGAGTCTGGAGTGTTTGTCATTTCTTTTATAAGGCCCCAAAATTCACTGGAATTTTTTGTCTGTAGTTTGGACATCATAAGCTCCGCGTCTAATTGAAGTTGGGAAGCTCTCTGCTGTTTTAGCCAATTTTTGTACCCTTTTGTTTCTTGCTTCCATTTCTCCCAATCGGCGGAGGCATTTGTTTTTTTCGCTATTCTTTTTCGTTTGCGCACCTCTTTTCTTTTGTCAACCAGTGCTTTGTTAAATGCATGTCTTCCAGTCCCGAGTATCTTGGTGGACTTTTTAGCCTGGGTCTCGTAGGCCAATAACAAGGGTAAATAGTTTGGTCGTTCATCACGGTTTAATTCCTGCAATTTATCAATCTTTTCGACCCAACCTTGCTTGATTTTAGCGATGTGCGCTTCGCTTATCTTAAGCCTTGTTCTTTGGGAGTTTAAGTCGAGCGTTGTTCCATATGTTTCTTTAGACGGTTTACTGCCTTGCCAAACACAAGTAAGCAGGTTATGATCACTGTGTTCTGTTTTTATTACTTTAAAGCTTGTGATACCTGCTGTAAGGCCGTCAGAAATAAAAATGTAATCAAGGGTCGCGTTTGCAGAGTTTCGTTCCCATGTTGGGAGATTTACTTGTAAGGGGAAGAGATTGGCAACGTTTTGGATGTTTCTTGCTTTAATAACTTGGTTCAAGGCTTTCCCTCGTTCGTAAGCTGCTTCTCTTGATCTGTTCCCTTTTTCATTACCCAAACCAGTGGGCATTTTGCATTAAAGTCACCGCATATTATGATATCGATCGAGTCAAAGTTCTCATACAATTTATCGATGGTGCCCCTCATGTTGTCACAGAATGTTTTAATAGACATCCGTTGAGGGTTCCAGTAACAATTTATAAATGCTACATTTTTTGTAGAGCTGATTTCATTTTTGTCGCTTATCTGTTTCCACGAGGTCAACACCACCAATACTTCGTATGCCTCCTTCCATTCAATTGGCGCCGATAACCCTTGGCCCGTTTTAATTGCCACCAACAGGCCAGACGATGGTCTGCCTAGTAAGCCTTTCACTGCCGCTGAAATTTCAACTGTGTAGCCGTCCAATACAGGTTTATCCATCAGCCATGTCTCTTGGAGACATATCATATCGTCAAACCCCAGGTTTACCTCACCGACCTTTGTCAAGTGGGCATGCCCTCTTGTGTTCCACGAGCACAGAGTAAAGGTCTCTATTTCAGGCCGTTCCTCATCGTAGCAGAGTGTAAAATCGCCAACGTTGAACGACCCAGGTCGTTGCTATTTTCTGTTGTTTGTATTCCATTTTTGAGTGAACCATTTCCAGGGGCCTGATTCCTGGTTTACAGATTTTACACCATTTCTGAGGTCTAGAGAGCTATTTTTATCATCTCTCCTCCTTGCTTCATTGCCTACTTCACTCTGTTGCTCTGATATTCTTCCTCGAGGCGTACTACCTTCAGAACGACTATAAACCCTGTCCCGCTGATCACTTCTGTAACGTTGCCAGATTTCGTCACGAGTGTCGTGATATCTCTTTCGTGTGGTTTTCTTTATCTCCTTGTCCCAGTGGTGGTCACGGTAGGGCCCTCGTAGTCCATCCTTCTCTACCGCCTCTTGTCTGCGGTTTTGGCGATACAGGTCTTCCGTCCTTGATTTATAGTGCACTGATCTAACGGCGATATCAGCCTTTTTCTTGCTCGGAAATATTAACTCCATCGGCTTTGTAATCTCAGTCAGGGTGAAGCCCAATGACTTTAATTCTTCGTACGCCAGTTGGTCAATCCGCTCTGTTTCTCCTGCTTTAATGTGAACATAGGCTTTGGCCCTTTTCTCTCTGTGGTATGGTTCTACTAACACCATATCTGCTGGTCTGATTTTGTATAAAGATTTCGTTTTGCTCATAATCTGCATGACTGTGGGTCTGTTCAAAATCAGGTGGCCGCTCTCTGACTCTCTTTGCTCAAGCTTGAACACTCTTAGTACGTCTTTATTCGTTTTATGATCTCCTCTTTCTCCCCTTTGGGCTCTTAATTTCACTGGGCTGCTTTTTTCATTGAGTCCTATAGGCTTGGTACTTGCCTTTTCTGAAGCTGTCTTAGGTCTCTCTTTAGGGGCGACGACTCCTCGGTTTTGCTGCGGTGTCGCCGTGGCCTCTTTATTTCCATTTTCCCTTTCGACCCCTCTGTTGTCTCCGTTTTGGTCCTTTTGATGTAAATCTAGTCCGACAGTTTGCTCTATCTGCTCTATGTCTCTGCTTTTCTCTGTTTGCTTGTTTTCTTCATAGATCGACATATTCATTAAGTCCGACTTTAGCATAAATTCTTCTGCCGTTTGCGGTGATTTGGGAGAGGTCACCTTCTTTATGCATCTTTGTTGGATGTTTAAATTTACCTTTTCTTGCAGGTTTGCCTTCGTTTTCTTGCTGTTTATTAGGACTCGGGACTGATTTTCGTCTTTAGGTGGACTTCTTAAATCGACTGTCTGGTGTTGGTTTTCGTCATGCCTTTTGGATGTGGATTTGTTGATGAAAGCTGGCTCTTTCCACGCTAACAGCGTTTGAGTGGTATTTCCCATCAGTTTAGGCTGCGGCTGTGATAACTGGATTTGTGGTTTTTGGCTATTTAGTTGAGCCCTCTGCTCGTTGTTTATTTGTTCCATAATTTCTATCTTTTTCTCAAGTTTACTGATTTTACTTCCCCAATTGCGATGAGGAGAGGTAGCACGATTTTCTATGGCTGTGATATAGCTTTCAACGTGAGACATTTTATTCATCATGTTGGATAAAATAGCGGTGTTGTCTTTCACCTCTTCTTTGATCGCCTCATATAATTTGCAAAATGGGGCCAGCACAATAGTCATAGCCGACATGATAGCAATCATGTCTGGTTTTTTACTCTGCGAGTCCTTTTGCATTGCTGCCGCTATATCACTTAATCGTCTCTTTTTCGGAGATGCCAGGATTTGTTCTTTTCTTCGTGTAGTTGCCTGGAGGTCATTATATGAGGAGTCTCGTCGAGGGCTATGGCCGTTTTCATTTAGCATGGTTTGATTACTTCGCCCCTTGTTCGCTAAAACCTGGTCCCAAAGGGTTTTGGACGAATCCCTTACCTGTGAGACTGGTTTGTTTTGGGAGACCAGCGACAGGTGTGGTCTGGTCCAAGCCACCCGCTGCTCCCCATCAACTGCTTGGTTTTTCTCTGGGTTTGAATCGCTAATGATCTGCCCTTCTACTTCCTTAACCACCTCCGATCCCTTGCTCGGGTTTTCTGTTTGGCTTTTCGTCTCTTGAATTACTTTCTTTGGGTAGGAAGTAGGTTGGCTAATTGAAGAGGCCGTCAGTTTTTCCCTCGCGCCTTGATTCGTATTCTCAGCTGTTATATTGTTTCTTAATAGCTCTTCCGTGTCTTTTAGACTTTGTACTTTTGCTTTTTCATTTTGCTGCTCCTGTCTCTGAATATCATTTGCGTCGACAACAGATTTTCTCACTTTAAGAGCTTGTGGGAGATCCCCTACTGCTTCCAACATGTCTGCGTCCGATACTTCGTCTTCTGTTAGAATTTTTCTTTTTTGATGTTGAGTGAAAAAGGCCTTCAAGAAGTTTTGGTTTGAGGGGATGGAAGGCCCCTTTAGTTGCGCGTCTCTTCTAGTTCGTACTTTTTTGCTCATTTGTTCTGGCGTCTCTGATACGAACTTTGATCTTTTGTGACCAGTTTTTTTGCTTTCTTGGAGTACCCTCTTTCTTCCTATTTTTAAGAAGGTGTGGTCGGTTGAGCTTTTAGTTCCCCCTTTTTCCAAGATTTCTGAATTTGATGCGACCTTTGATTTCTTTATCAGGTCAGCCGATTCTGTAGTTTCAGTATCTGAGTCCACTTCGATCGCTGCCTCGTCGTATCTTATCCGTTCTTCTGCATCTGTAGTTAAGTCCGTATCTAGGTCTGAGTCCGTTTCGCTGCTGCTCGTCTCCGAGCAGCGCTTTCGTTCATTTGATCGTCTTTTAGGATGTTTACTCGCTTTTTTTGTTTGTTTAAAAGTGGGTGACGCACTACTAGGATTTCCGTGGATCAATGCCATTACCTGAGTGACCTTGTAGCTGCCATCTAGGCCTTCCTTTTGTGGTACATTGAGCGGGGGTTGTTGGGGATTTTGGGATTCCCCCTTCGCTCCTTCTCCACTCTCAGAATTTATGTCAGCGAACTGTGTACTCATATTTGCATGTGGGGCACCACCCGGTTTATGGCTTGGTTCGCGGGTGCACGCCCGCAGGTTTTCATTTTCCTTTACCATTTGCAGCTCCTTCGTGTCAGTTGTCTCCCTTTGACCCGCCACTCCATGGCTCTCGGTGGCCCGCGTGCCGGGCGTCCCCTTGTCACCCGTCGCGTTTTCCCACCTCACCTTACCAGCGGCCTCCAGATGCACCCTAGCGGTGTCCCCTGGACTCACGGAAGAGGTAGGGATGGTGGTCCTAGGATCCAGGAGGTCTACTCTCCCTGAGGGCTCAGCTAGGGACTGGGCTTCCAAAGGTGTAAATGCGTCAGCATCGACATCTCGTTTACTTTGTGTTTTCTTAGGTTCACCCGGGGTGAGGGACGGCACCCTGATAGAAGTACATACAGGTGGAGTCGTGGCACTATGCTTGCTCGACCCTTGATTTGACCTCTCCGGCCGAGCATTGGGAGCACCTTCAGAAAAAGTTTCAATCGTAGGGGGAGGTGAAGGTGAAGTGGGGGAGTTTAAGATGACAGATTCACTCACCGTTCCCTCTGAAGGCAGATGCTTTTGGATCGCTGTCAGGTTTTCCACCCGCTCCGTGCTCGTTTGCACGGCGCCAATTCTTGCCAGTTTCACGGCCGATTCGGATTTAGTTCTTAATTTCTTTCCCATGGGGGGTGACCACGCGTGGGAAACTGGATGTGGTCTCACGTCAGGCTCCATCCTGCTACGACTCCGCGTAAGCAGCGGACTGCAGCAGACTTCTCCCAACTCAGCTCGCAACTCCGCTCCGCTCTGCGGTGTTTTTGGTGCTGTTAAACACTTCCTGAACACAATGATGTGGTCAGAACACAAGACTGCAGCAGACTGCTCCCAACTCAGCTCGCAACTCCGCTCCGCTCCGAAAAAAGAAAAAAATACTTTTTGTGTCCCACATTGGTTATGGTCATATTACAATTTCATCCCTCAATACGTGTTTCCCCATAGATAAGACTATGGTTCATCAGGAGAGAAAACTTGTTTTGGTTTGGGAGTGTTCACACTTGTGTATTTTTAGACTTCTTATTATATTATGGAGGATTTTCTTCATTAGGATTGACTCACAAAGTCCTGTTGTTGGTCCTGTATCCAGGTGTTTACCAGTTTGGTCTTTTCCTTATCCTTAAAGTGAAGAGAGCAGGTCCGATTGCCTCCAGCACAGCGCCAGGATCAGCTGCATGCAGGACCAACAACAGGACTTTGTGAGCCAATCGTAATGAAGAAAATCCTCCATAATATAATAAGAAGTCTAAAAATACACAAGTGTGAACACTCCCAAACCAAAATAAGTTTTCGAACCTGAGGACTCAGTGCCATATTTCTGTGTTTATAAACGATAGATTGAATTGTGTACTTTTCAAGCCATCTGTTATGAACATGTTTTAAAAAGATGGCTTGAGGAGTATGCAGACCATAAGGTAGGCACACAAATATATAAATGCTATATATTTGTGTGCGTACCTTACTATGGTTTGTGTACTTTTCAAGCCATATTGAGGTACACAAACAATAGTAAGGCACACATACAAATATATAAATAAACACTTTTATACATTTATGTGCATCCCTTACTATGGTTTGCGTACTTTTCAGGCCACGGCCATCCTGCAAGCCATGCCCCCAAATGAGGCCCCACATTCGATTTCTTACCCCACTTAACCCCTGACTATTGAAGAGTGCATTAGTGCATATGTGAAAGTGTGCCATGATCAGTAGAAATGCCAGAGCAGATTGCTCTCTTCCCTTGCATGCAGGAGATGTAGCCAAGGAAATGGAAATACGGCCGTGTAAACTCTTCCAGAAAGTCAGACCGTAGGGGTTCCAATTAGAGGTAGGGGGGAAACTCCATGCTTGGTGCAGTACTGAAAAATAAATCAAGTTTCTTTCATTTTAAACAAATATGTCTCTGCAGATCACGCATATCAGATTTTAACTCAGTGAGGCCTGATGAATTCAAAAACATATAATCTTGTGGCCTGGGGGCAATCCAAAAGATGGGCGCATGAATAAGGTTTGCAATTTAGATTAAGACATTAATACAAGCAGGGAAGTTTCAAACCTACTAGAACACATACTAAATGAATGTTCATTTGGTTGTCTTAATACAGGGGCCAGCCTGATGAACGCGAATATCGAACAGGAATATCGCTGAAAAGTGCAGTCAGTGGAGTGCAAATTGGTATACTGTGACCCACTTAGGAGTCGAGGTTGACCCTACAGCACTGATTAGAGGTTCAGCAGAAAAAAGGCCACTTCCAAAAACCAATGGGGAAGTGCAGTATGGTTGAGGCGTCAAATTGTGAAAGCACATGGGCACTTTAGTGTGACGCCATCTAAAAAACATTTTTGTAGGCACACAGGCACTTTACTTTTAGATTCTTGTAATGTTATATGTGATGTTTTGTATTGTGTATATGTAATTAAGAAGCTAAAACACCGTAGGTATGTTTTATTTGTAAAACAATAACCATGAAGAAATTAAAAGATTGAAATTAAAAGACTGAAAACAGAAATGTATGTAAAATAAATAATATATATCCAATCTAAACTGCCTGAGAACTCATAATAGCTTTGAATTACCAATTCTCACTTTGAAGCAATTATGAACATAGATTTAGGTCAGGATCAAATGTTGTGCTATATTTCCTTTTACCTCACTGCCCTTGCTTCTACCACACTTCCCTACTGACTCCATCTTCCAATGTTTCTGCTTCTTCCCTCATATCGCACATCAATCAGTCTCTGTGTACTTTTTTTGCGAGAGGAGGAGTTTTACCGGCCCTTATGGAGATCATCATCATGACGCTCTTTGGCATAGTCTTCGCGCAGCACCTCCGGATCACCTGACAGGAACAAAAAATCACAAACAAAAATACTATGCTGGGTACCAGCATTTTACAGCTATCTCTTACCACAATGGGGCCCATTAACCAAAAGGTATCAAGCCAGTCATCTGCATTCAATCCAGCTTCTTTCTCCACAGCAGTCCTCAAATTGTGAAGAGCCCCTTTCGCATGTAACAACAATCCATTGTCAGCATTGTTTGGGGGTGTGTGGACAAGACAGTCCAATTTTATTCCACACTCCCCCTGCCATAGCTGTGAACATGTCCAGAACATATCAGTTCTGGTGGATCTTAAGTCTAATGGCTTTCAACTCACTCATTATTGAGTTAAGGCCCTGCTCTGTCTGGTTCGCCATCTGAACCATCTCCCATCTAGTTATTTGCAGCCATTTTGTGTTGGCAGCAGTCTGCATATCTGCCACCAAAAGGGAGGCAAAAAACATTTCTGTCTTGGCAAATAACTGTTATTGATCCAGAATTTCTTTTAGTTTCTCAGAGGAGTCTTTGGACAGGTCATTTTATCTTTTCTGATGACAACCTCTTAATGAGCGATGAACACGCTTAA
The DNA here is from genome assembly GCF_040938575.1 of Ambystoma mexicanum. NCBI lineage: Eukaryota > Metazoa > Chordata > Amphibia > Caudata > Ambystomatidae > Ambystoma > Ambystoma mexicanum. The sequence continues at coordinate 1,036,068,934 of NC_090926.1, read as the reverse complement.
TGGTTGGGGGCTTAGTTGGTTCTGGGGCGGGCACATTTATAACTGACAGATGAGAATCAGGAGGAGTGTACGGTGGTCGGTGAGCATACACGATAGTGGGAGGTGTAAATATGCATATTGTCCACACATCCAGTACACTCCCATTAATGCTGCTGTGCCCTCAGTTAGATCAGGGATGAATAATGTTGTATTGCAATGGCTGTTCATTCCTATGGGTACATTGCCATTTCCTTGGAAACAATAATAGTATTATGCTGGCCTATGTACTTTGGCTGGTGTTTCATTTAGTTCAATCAATGTGAGTTTTGGCACGTAGTTAACCCATACTTTACCACAGTTCTTATTGACACATGCCACCATGTCTTCAGAAAACCCCCATAAGCCCCACCCCGTGAAACACAGCTCACTACATCTGCCACCCATCTTTTGTTGTAAAATAACACTCCTTCAACAATGGCTGCATCTTGCACCGCACCGGCTCTTTCTTCTTGGCACATTCTTCATTGTCCCAGTTTGTGATTAATGCCTGGACAGTGTACCATCAGAAAAGACTCTGTACTCTGCACAGGGTTAAATGTACCAGGAACTGGGCTATAAGAGGCAGCATTTCTTGTGGTATAAACAACTTGGGTTTGCTTGTCACATGAGGTATCAACGAGCATACATAGCAGCTCTCATTTTACCCTCCTTCCCACATCATGCATGTGATTATACCACATGCTATCCGATTCAGAAAAACATTCCCTAACCCCCATATCCTCCCTTTTATATTCCCCTACCATATAAAATAATCACAGAAGAACAATATACAACCGACAAAGAAAAAAACAACATATAAAACATAACATATATATTACACAGCGTCTGCGGTGTTGCACCTGCAGAGGGAGAGAAAAGACAGACATCCATCCAAATAATCGCAAATCCATTATTGTAAAAAAAAAAAGGTAGTGGAATGAGCTTCAAGGACTATGGTGACTGGTGTACTTTAATGTCAATGAGCAACTATGTTAAAAAAAGGAATGTGGTGCACAATGATAAGTCAATAGGGAACCTTATGCATGAACTTTATGCATGAACCTTATGAACCTTATGCATGATAGAACTAACGGGTCAATAATTGTGCCAGGACAACTTTAATAGGACAACGGGAGCATACCGTTATATGCAACTTTATTCTGGGTCAATACTTAGGTGTGCTTCATGAGAAGGTGAAGCAGTGTTGGTGTCTTCCAAGCATTAGCTAGGTGGCCCGAGTACAGCAACTCCTTCACAATAACTGCAAAAGGTATAGAAAACATCATAGTGAAAGGCCCCTGGAACCTCTCCTGATTCCATCGGTGGGCCAAAGTTGTGCACAAACATTTTATCCTCCGAGAACAAATGTAGCGGCGGCAAGTTCAATTGATCAGTCTTCGATGTTACTGCTGCATCTTCTCTTCGAGGAGCAATCTGTCGAGAGAGCACTTAAATGCATTTGGTTCATTGACGCAAATACCAATACATCTGCTGCCATTTGAGCATCTGATGCTGTATGTGTAGGAGTAAGAGGTGTGTGCATTCTTCTCCCTGCCAATATCTCGTGCGGGGACAGGTGGTGGTCTTTGCTGGGCTGCCTTCTCAGGCTAAACAAAGACAGAGGGAGACAGTGCACTGAGTTTCTCCTTAATGTTACACATAACTTAGACAGTCTACTTTTCAAGAGCCCTTTATTTCCTCAACAATTCTGTTGGCCTGTGGGTGGTATATGGATCAAATATTGTGGCGGATCCCCAACAGAGAGACTGTCTCTTTAAATAATGCTAAACACAAAAGTAGAATGAGGATATAATTTATGACATAACAATTGTTTTATTAAAATATTATTTGTTTTTGTAAAGCCACCATATCTGGCTAACAGTTCATTGGTAACACATAATCAAAAACAGACAATTCAAATACAATTTAAAAAAAGATCACAATATACATACACATATAAATCTCATAAAGTGCAATGTGCAAAAAGTGCTAATATCCACCACCATAGTCCTTCAATTGAGGATAAGTAATAAAATAATATGTATGGACCACTGGTGGGCATGGGTATACAATGTTGTACACCCTAAAACAATGCAAACATTCAGCTTTCCAATAAGACTGCATGTTGCACGGGGGTACCATTAGTCCTGCAAAACCGCCTCCATTTCCATCTAGCCAAACCTGAATATACTACAGTGTTGACGTACGCCGAATTGAAGTAAATGGTCACCAAACATCCCTGACATGCTTCTAACTCTTCAATTAAGCCAATCAGTTCCACTGCCTGAACAGAAGAATGTGTTGGTAATCTTTTCTTGCCCATAACCTCATATTTCTCATCTACGAGGTCCCCCCCCAGCTGCCCCATGTGCTTCTGGCCAGACTTCTGATCAATTGTCTATTAACCATCTATGAAAGGACCTCCCCTCCTCCAAACCATTCTCCTGTGCCTGCACTACATCATCTTTGGGGCCTTCATACATCACACAGTCACGTACTTCCTCTCCTTACTTAACATGTATAGCAATAAACATGGCAGGGTTCATTGTGCGGAATTTTACAATATGAATGGATGAGCTGGATAGAATTACTTCATGGGTGGAGGTCCTTTGCATATTTAATGCTGATTTAGATTGTTCCAATTTTGCGAACAAAGCTTGCTCCACATACAGTGTAACTGAGCACCCCATAGTGATGGTTGAACTTTTCTCAATAGCAAAGGCAGCTGCACACAATGCCTGTTCACAAGGGAATTGGCCCTGCATCACTGATTCTAAATTACCACTGTAATAAGCTAGGGGTTGTGGCCAGAGGGTGATTGCTGAGCCAATATGGCTGTACTCACATGACCATTCGAATGTGAGAATAAATAAAATTAATTTTTGTAATGAGGGGTTGCTAATACTGGGGCATTACTTACAGATTTTTTTAATTCTGAAAAACATGTCACTATTTGTCCTGTCCATGTCAGTGGCCCCTTCCTTTTCTGCAATTCCTTGAGTCCCTCCAAGAGGGGTTTTGTGTAACTAGAATAGTAAAAAATCCAAGCTCTACAGTAGTTACACAAACCCAGGAATTGTTGTATTTCCTTAACTGTAATGGGCTGTGGTGTATTCTGCACTGCAGCAGCTCTTTCCAGGGTTACTCTTTTCGCAGCTGATTATATTATTTGTCCCAAATGCACAACCTCCTTCTGGCAATATTGCATTTTCTCATTGTCTACTTTGTACACCTTGTCTGCAAGCAATGTCAATAGTGTGATGTAGTCTGCTCTGCACATCTCTTCCGTGGTGCTACATACTAGAAGATCATCGACATAATGAATGATTGTGCTCGGTACATGTATGTTACCCAAATCCATGTGCAGTACCCTACTAAAAATACTCGGGGACTCACAGTACCCTTGTGGGAGTCTAGTGTGTTCAAATCGCAGCCTGCGGTAAATAAACGCAGTAAGGTATTGAGAGTCAGGGTGTAATGGGATAGAAAAGAATGCATTTTTCAAATCTATGACAGTAAAATATGTGGCTTCCTTGGGTATGTTGCAGAGAATTGTGGCGGGGTTTCCTACAAGTGGGATTTCTGCCTCCTCTATGCTATTCAATGGGGGCGTAAATCTTATATGAACCTCCCACTTGACCCCTTTGCTTGTTTCATAGCAGGGATGTGCAAAGCAATCCAACGAGAGTTGTTCACATCTTTGGCTCTTATTTGAGCTCTTCTCTTGTTGTCTGTTTGCCTTATTTGTATTGATTTTCTTGGGGTCATTTTTGTTATTGTCTGATTTTATTGGAGTGGGCCTTCTTAGCTGGGTCGTGTGCTATTTGATTGTAATGATGATTTCTGCTTTGTCTGCAATGTTTGGTTCATCCCTTCCCTTTCCATCTATATGGGTTGGTGGTCCCTTTTGCTGTGTGCTGCGATGGGGCTGAGCACACAGATTAAAGGGCAGACACAGAAGACATGTCACTGGTGTCATCCCTCTGGGTAATCTGCCCGCTCTAGCCTGCAAGCAGGAACTCATTTATTTTTGGGTGGTGATGCATTACACTGCCTGCCTGTGAGTGGATCCAGATGCGTGCTTCAGTGATGTCTAACTCACACATGAGTCAGACCATCTAGTTTCGTACTTCATGTATAACCCTCCCTCAAGAGGTTTAACCATAATGTTCTGGATCAGCTGGGAATGACCACCTCACAAGCGTTGCAACATTTCATTAACTGATGTCATAGTCTTTCAGCTGGTCAGGGATGCGCTATTCTCTTTGGAACCCCTAGCGGGTTGTGGATCATCCTGTGACTTAAGAAAGGGGGTCAGGATCTGGCTCACTTTTAGATGGGCTATTTTGAGAGGGCTTGATGGGCCACTGTGCTGAGTGTTACACGTCCCTCAATTCTCTAATGGGGACCCGATCAAAGGTGTTCCTGTATGTCTTTTTAAAATGGTGTGTGTTTCAAGTCACAGCAGCTTGCATGTTAGCGGCAGTCACTAAGGGTCCTTGATGGGGCACCACGATTAGTGAGATGGCCACAAAAGGCAAGTCTGACTTGACTCTAGCATAGCGGTTTCTGATCAGTACTGTGTCCCTGACCCACAGATGAGGCTTTTTGCCTCTCTGCACTTCGCTCATGTGGTCACTAGCTCAATTCTGTTGACGATGTCCCTTCTCTGGATCTAGAGTGGCAGCTCTCCGCGTTTTATGCGCAAGGATTGTGACGGCAATGGGAGGAGCATTAGGCAATGATGTTGGGATGTACCCAGAGGCTGAGTGAGGCATGGTACGATAGCAACGAAGAAATCTGTATCTTTCATATTCAATGTCTTTCTTGCCTTCGGTAGCAAAGTGAATGACTTTGTGGAAGGTACGTGTAAATCGTTCGGCATCACCATTTGCCTGAGGCCAGCAAGTGATTTTGTCTGTACCTAATGCTGAGACATTCCAGGTACTCTTTGAATTTGCTGCCTTAGAGTGGTGGCACATTTTCAATCTTGATTACTTCACTGATCCTTCGAGTACTCAGTATCTTCTTGAGCTTGGGTATCACACTGCCTGCGGTAGTGGAATGAACCATTTCTACCTCAGGATATCAGTAATAGTTGTTAATAAGGACTTAGAGGTATTGGCCACTGGATATTGAGCAGAAATCAGTACAGACATTCACCCACGATCGACACTCACTCTCTTGAATTTGAATGGGTGGAAGAGAATCGGCCTGACAGCTGCCCGACACATTAAGCAGGTCTATACAATGTCTTCTGTCCTATGATCATTGGCTGGCTTTAGTCTTATCGATTCCTTGGATGCCCGCATGAGCAAGTTGGATCACTCTTTCCATGAGTGACTGCAGCACCACAATTTAGTTGTCTGAGTAGCAACCCTTCTGGGCACTTTGAGAGATCCTGGTGAACTGCCAGTATTGCTGATAGCTGGTCATTGACTGAGGTGAGCTTGCATTGGGTTTTTCCAAAAAGCTGGTTCAGTGGTTTCTATGGCTCTGAAAACGCATTTGTCACACTGGATCGCTTCTGCAATTTCTTGAAGGAGAAGAGGGGCTGATGCCTCTATGATTAGCCTGACTTGTTTCTCTGTCCACTCGACATACTTAGCTGTCATTTCACATGGGTGCTTGCCAGAAAATCAGCTGGATTGCTAGCCCCAGGTCAGTTATCAAGAGAGAAATCATAACTTTGAAATTGCATAAGTCACTTTTCAATCTGAGTTAGAAGCCATGGAGCCAACCCTTGACAACAGAGGCTTGACAGCAGAGGCACCTTAAGTGATTATCCGTGAGTGTAGAGATTAAAGTACGTTATGCCCCACAGAACAGCAATTGCCTCTTTTTCTATTTGTGAGTATCGCTGTTCTGTGGGTGTCAGGCTTGACTGGCATATGCCACAGGTTTTGTTCAGCGTCATCGATTTTAGCTAATTCAACTTCCCGGCCACATTAGCTGGCATCCACCAACAGCTTTGCTTGTCTCTGAGTACTGAAATTTGCCATTTTAGAATCCTGGGATAGTGCATTCTTGGTGCCATAGAATGTCTGCTGGTGGCATTCCTCCCGTCCCATGAGGCATTTAGCTTTGATGAGATCGTGCAAGGGTTCAATGATCGTGGCTATCCTAGGGATGAACCACTCACAGTAGTTGGCAATCTGTAGGAAGCTTTGTAGATCAGTGACCAAAAGAGGGCAGGGGACTGAATATATGTCCTTAATTTTCATTTAATCTGCTCACATCCCCTGACTGACAAACACGTACCAAAAGAATTCAAGACTCTGTTTAAAGTACTTGCACTTTTCACAAAGTAATGTCAGTCTGGTTTCTCTGAGCCTCTGGAATACAGCGCAAAGGTGATCTATGTTTTCATCCCTTGTGTGGGAGTATACAAGGATATCATCACTTATGTTGAGGATGCCAGGCAGTTCAAACAACACACTGTGAGTTACGTTTGGGAAGTCTTCCACAGCTAAAGATATTTCGCAACTGCGACATTTGTAGAATTGAAGATATACATGCTTGCAGAAAGTAGTGATGGATATGGAGCATTTGCAAAGATTCAACTGGTGATAGCCAGATTTTAGATCAAGCTCAGAGGAGCATTGAGCGCCCCTAAGGTTTGCGATGATCTCATCAGCGGTGGACATGATATGCCTTTCCAGCTTTATCACTTTGTTTGGCAGCCACATGTCGACACATATCTGCCCCGGCTGTTTGGTCATGCACACTAGGACTATTGGTGAAACCCACGGGGTCTTAAGGGGGTGAACACCTTGTAAATTAAATTAACCAAGTTCTCTCAAGTTATTCCTTAATTTTGAGATAGAATGGAACATAGCAATGCCTCAAGCAGGCAGGTTCCACAGTGTGGTCAACATGCAGACTTACCAGCTTGGTTTAGAAGCAGCCAATTCCTTCGAAAAAGTGAGTTGTGCTCTTCAAACAGATCTTCAAAGTCCAATTTGTGGATTTGGAATGTGAATTGTTTTAGGCCTAATGATTCGGCCGCGCAGAAGCTGAGGGGCATGTCCTTTCCTACTTCTGCTATGAAAACCCTTTCTGTTATGCAGTTGGCCCCACTGGATATTTTGTGTGTGAACACAACTTTCAATGGTATTGGGGTGTTGTTACCGTATGCAAATATCCATACTCTAGTGGTTTGCAAACTTGGCCATAGTTTTAGGTGTTTGAACTTGGCAGGGGGTAGGATGTTGACAGACACTCCAGTGTCGATTATTTCGTAGACTCTCATTTTGTTCAGCTGGACTATACAGCAATGTTTCTCATCTCTTGTGTTCTGTGTGTTTAGGTGCATTTATCAAAGGAAGAATACAATGTCTTCGCTGAATGCGTATATTTCTGCTCAGGGCACATATTCTGACAATGGTCCCAATCAATGTTCCCTCTAATTATATTTCCCTAAGTGCGGAAATGCTTAGCTTTCGTGCGCAACCTATTTTCCATGTGCCCAACTAAATTAAGAGGTAAACTACTTTGTGAGCATGCATAGTTGGTGAACTACCATCTCCAAAGAGTTTGGAACGGAATTTCTCTTTCCCAACCACTGCAATTCTTTATGAATCAGTGTAAAAGGTGCATCTTGAAACACGTTTTCCAAACATATAGGTTTAAAAAACCCCAAATAATTTATGTGGTTATAAGGAGAGGTCATCAACCAGTCCAAAACTTTAAGATATGCCATAGTTCCTTACCAATATTACTCATGTGCAGAGAAAAACATGTGCATGCACAAAAAAGATTTGTATGGTTGGTATAATCAATAGGTTTAGTTGTGGCAATCCATTTGTCAACACTGCTTAGAGACAATGCAGAAAGTGTGTAAAACCATTTGAAAAAAATACTCATGTTTATTATTAAAAAAAAGCAAATATCACTTATCACTGATGAGGCTGTCAAAAAATTCAGATGGGATAACATTTTTGCAAATGAAATAAAGGCAACTAAAAGGAATGTGTCAGAAAACATGCAAATAGGAATTCACGTGCCACTTAATGAAGTAATTCAAGTGCCAGGAGAACATGCCCCAAAATGTGTGTAAGGATGATAATTCAATAACTGCACCACAGACTATGATGATCAGAATTCCTGGGTCTCTACTCGCTATACACATTACGTGGTCCTGTGAGTTGACACATTTGCTCAAAACCAGCCTTATAGCTGAGAAGCATATACACAATCCATTGTTACTCCCTAATTACAGGAAACCATGAACATATAGGAACCTATGCCCTGCTTCTACCCACAAAGTTCCACTGATATTTTTTTTTAATCCGTGACCAGAAGAGCAGTAGCATTGGTAGAAAATCAAATAATACTACTGCTCTATCCCAAAAGGAATTTTAAAGGGAAAGAACATATTTTAATGAACATGAAAAATCTCTACTGGCAAAGGTAATTACTTTCTTACTCCCTGAAAAATCTTTTAATTCGGGAGTAACATCATATCAGAGCCCTCCTTGTAACCCTGACATAGGAAGTGATATGATAGGATACATAATACAGCATACAGTTTTGCCCACCCTTTCTCAACACAGCCTAGACACAATTCCACTAGAGTCTTACTGAGGTTTTGTCTGGAGCACTGTGTAAGAAAATCAAATATATTTCCCTTTTAAGTCAATAGCAGCAATGTTATTAGGTACAACAGATTGAGTGCTTTCTTCTTTAACTAGGGACCCCTCTTATGCAATTCGCTGTCATCAGTTGGACAAGATACATGGGAATGCTAGAGGCAATAAACACAAACACATTATATTGAAAAGCCCTCAGCAGCTGAGAAGAGAGAGAAACCGAAGGTACAATGCCCTAGACTGTTCATAGAGTTTCCCATCCTTCAGAAAACAGACACATTTCCTTCACTGTACTGCCCTGCCAAAATGTCCGATTTGGTTTTTGAATGTTGCTGGTTTGTTTTTCACTCCAAATGAGCTCCTGTGCCCTTCCATCTGTACCCCACTCCGGCTCCAGTGCTAGCCTCCAATACCAGTTGACAGGGCTCTGTAGAAAGTGAGCGATTGTAACAGCAAAATGTGCAGTTTAAGAAAATGCCATGAATCTGTATATGCCCAATTACTATGAAGTCTATACAAGATTGTTTGCAACATAAATCACCTTTAAATTGTTGGGTAGGATTATAAAAATGCTCAGTGAAACTGTTTTTGTATAGCATCGAGTTAGCATATAATTTGTTATGATCTCTGCCTCATGGAATTTTGAAAAACTTGGAAAGGTGGCAGATTGTCTGAAAAGTATCGAGTAATCTGAATATCCATTGCCCTAATACTATATACGAATAATGGCAGGCATAGTCCATGCCCATTATTCCTTGCAGGCCAGGTAAATGATATTGCAAGCTCTCTGCTTATAAAGTAGACATGACATTTGCCTATTCAAAATCCTTGGAGGGCAAATTCATATTTGAGTTTTAGAATACATTAACTTGCAAAGGGGGGGGCGCTTCAAAGTGCTTGTGTGACATATGTACAAAGAATAGGAATCATGGGATGAGGTTACACATTCAAGTAGCCTGGTTACTGTTGTGTGCTTTTGTTTAAAGGAATGGTTCGCCCAAAAAATGTTATTTCAAAAATAGATAGACAACATAAAAAAAAAAAACATTGGCGTTTTTTTTTTCTCGAAGGCCCTATGTAAAATTTTGAGCAATTCAAGCTCAAAGATAGCACATGGGGGCATCCATTTTGTGAAATGGATGCCCGCCGCTGTGCTCGCTTTGGCTTTTGCGGCACTAATGAAGGAAAAGCCAGCCAGCTGTAGTAAACAAAAGCTACGACTGGGTGGCTTTTCCTTCATTGGTGCTGTACGCGGAGGACGGGGACCGGAGACTACAGGCAGAAAAGCTGCAGCTGCATCTCTGTAAGTGCTATTTTTTTTTATAAAAATAAAGACCCGCTGCATTTTTTTTTCTAAGTTTTCCGGGCTGGAGGTGCCCAGAAAACTTAGAAATAAAACCGCAGCTTTGAAAACGTTATATTTATGTTTGCGGTCGCTTTTGAAGCGACCGCAAACATAAATACAACGTTATTGTGTTTGAAAACGCTGCGGTTTTTCTTTCTAAGTTTCTCAGGTTCCTCTGGCTCGGAGGAGCCTGAGAAACTCAGAAAGAAGAACCGCAGCGTTTTCAAACACAACCGCGTTGTGTTTCTGCCTGCCGTGGCTATCACTTTGGGTCTCCGGTGCTCCCCGATGGGAGCACCGGAGACCCAAAGTGAAAGCCAAGGCAGGCAGAAACAAAACGCGGTTGTGTTTACATGCCGCGTTGTTTCTGCCTAAATCTGCTTTTCCATTTGGGGCTCTAGGGCTCCCATCGGGGAGCACCAGAGACCCAAAGTGATAGCCACGGCAGGCAGAAACACAACAGAAACAGCTTTTCTGCCTGTAGTCTCCGGTCCGCGTCCTCCGAGTCCCGGCACCAATGAAGGAAAAGCCACCCAGTGGTAGCTTTTGTTTATTACAGCTGGCTGGCTTTTCCTTCATTAGTGCCGCAAAAGCCAGCACAGGCGGGCAGCCATTTCACAAAATGGATGCGCCCATGTGCTTGCTTTTTCAATTTTTGAGCTTGAATTGCTCAAAATTTGACATAGGGACTTCGAAAAAAAAAAACGCCAATCGTTTTTTTTTTATGTTGCCTATCTATTTTTGAAATAAAACATTTTGGGCGAACCATTCCTTTAATATCTATCTGTAGCTATGTTAGTGAGATTTATAGAATGTATATTGCAGAATGCGTAAAGGAATGGGTGGGGGGATTCTGGAATGATGAAGACAGAATTGGTTTGATCTTGGATAAAGATACAGTTAGACACATATGGCTCCTGAGTATTTTATGAATCAATAAACCATAACAATGGCGATGAGGGGAAACGAATTATAAAAAATTAAAATAAAAAAAACACTGATCAAAAAAGACAGAAATAAGGAAATGAAAGAAAAAAGAAATAGAAATAAAGAAGCAAACGGCGAGAAAAACCAAGGAAAAGAAACAAAGAAAAGTACGGTAAGGGGCATGCAATAGATAGCGCCTGTAAAGGGAGGAAATAAATAATAAGGGTGGCGAAAAGCAGAGCAATATTTAAGCGAAGCGGAAAAAGCATCATTTGAAAAGGAAGAGGCTACGGTACTCACAGGCATCGCAGCGCGAGGCAGAGAGCTCGAGGCCGTGTGATAAATGCGAAATATCATTAGAAGTTAGAAAAAAAGGACCCGCGTATGTGAAAATACGTGCGGACATATTAGGAAATAGAAACAAGGTTGCATAGCAACAAGGATCACACTACGAAAAAACGGAAAGTGAAAGAACGGGACATCACAGTCACTGGAAGTTATTAATAAAAGTGGCATTGCTAAACAGAGGGCAATTTCATTCCGTTGGAGCAATAAAGGTTCTTTTATTTTGTGGCTCGTGTTTCATGGAGGATACATGGGGCACTGGCGCCACCTGCTGGATTTATGATGCAATGCAATAATAAGGCGTCCATTGCACACATTTGAATGGCATTTACACACTAATGCCTAACAACAAAAAATATTTTGATGTGTGTTAAGAAAATTTATAAATACGAATAGGCTGTGCTTGTGGAACAAAATAATAAGACATCAGTAAATGCATACTGAGAGTGGGGAATGGAGAAAATATAACCAAATGTAATAAAGAATAAAGAAGAAAGTACATTTGACACAAAATAAGAAGCAGACATGCAAGAATAAAACAAAGTCAAGAACAAATCAAACAAAATAAAGCGTAAAGGAAACAGACACAAAAATAAAATATTGAAGAATAATATTGAAATTAAACAACATGTCGTCTGACAATGCAAATGGAGAATCGGCTCAAGTGCCGACAGGAACACTATTAGCCATGAATCCACGAAATTATTTAAGACGTCCAAATCCTTTTAGTTTAGAACCACAAGAGGATCAGGGTCAGAGATGGCAGGAATGGCTGGATGAATTTGAGAGATTCCTAAGAGCAGTGGGAAATGAAAATGCTGTAAATAAATTGGACATATTTATAAACATAGTTGGTAATGAACTAAACACCATCATAAAAACAATACCAACTTTTAATAACAGCCATCAATAACAAACTAAGAATTCCGACAAAGATTATGAGAGGTATATATTCAATCAATGCACACAAGGTCTAAATGAATCCATTGCTCAATTTGCATTGAGACTACAACAAAAAGCAGTGAACTGTGATTTTGCAAACTACAACAACAATGAGGCAATATGGCTGAGAATAATTGAAGGATGCTTATCGTCTCAATTCAGGAAACATCTGCTGAAGAAACCACTTCCTCTGAAAGAAGTTTTGGAGAAAGCAAGAGTATATGAAAGGGTGGATACTCAAGCTGTGAATATTGAAAATCCAAGGAAAATAGACTCCATTGCTGCAATGGGGCAGAGTGTACCATGGCAAAGAAAATATCCAAATAATTTGGGGACAACAATGACTCACCAGGATGGATGGATTAATCGAAGCAATACAATGGAAAGACAGTGCTATAGGTGTGGATTTGAATTCCCGTAAAAGGGTCCATGTCCTGCTATGGGTCAACTGTGCATCCGATGTGGACAAGAAATCATTTCCAAACAATGTGCCGGGAAAGATTAATGGCCCCTGCATATGGAGCGAGTGCACAGATGAGTTCAAATCATAAATATGAGGGTCAAAGAGGTTTCAACATAAGACAGTTCCCAGAAAAGGAGATAGCAAGGTCATGTCGGGTGCCAGAAATGTCTAATACAATTCAACGACAAGGGTTTGTAAGAGCAATGGGCAATCTGCAAATAGAGATGCCTGAACAAAGATATCAAGGACAGGAATTGCCTATGGAATTGTATCATAGTCAAAGTCAAGAAGAAAAGCAGATAGAAGATCCATATGAGAACCCGACACTACAAGAGGATGATGGAAATAAAAGTCAACATCAATATCAGGAATATGATAGATACAGGAAGAAGTATGTGAGACTGATATATGATAATGGAGGTGAGAAAACAGCCATAAAGGTCACTGTGAAACTCAGTGGACAAGAAATACCATTTCTGGTGGACACTGGTGCAACTGTAAATGTTATGAGTAACAAGGCATATGGAGAAATTGCAGCGTTGTATCCTTTAAAACCATCGAAAGCACTCATAATTCAATGGGGTGCTAAACAACCATTATTGTCGAAAGGGCAATTTCAGTGTAATTTAATTCATAATGGAAAATGTGTAACAGCCAACATGCATGTTATAAATACCCCGGCAGTGGGGAGATGTCTCATCAGTTGTAAAACTGCTACAGAATTGCAACCCGTATCTATTAAGTATGACCAGGTGGAAAAGATACAAGGATATCCTTCAAAATATCATAAAGTCTGTGCCCTTGCAGAAATGGATGTGGAGAAAATAAAAGAAGAATTTCCAAAATTGTTTGAGGGTGTAGGAAAACTTAAAGACAGTATGATACATTTACATATTGATCCGACCATACGTAATGTTCCTCAACACCCTAGAAGGATTGGGTTTCATTTGCAAGACAAAGTATCAAAAGAGCTACAGCAGCTACTAGACAATGACATCATTGAAAAAGTGGAGGGTGGTTCTACTCCGTGGGTGTCCCCATTAGTAGTAGTCCCTAAAGCAGACGGTCGTCTTCGCTTATGTGTGGACATGAGAATTCCCAATACGGCAATACAAAGAGAGAGACATCCGGGACCTAATATTGAGGATATGATGATTCGGTTAAATAAAGCTATCAGATTCACAAAATTAGATCTGAACCAAGGATATCATCAGTTAACAATTGATCCTGAATCAAGACCTATAATCACTTTTACAACACATGATGGTTTGTTTAGATATAAGAGACTGAGTTTTGGTATCTCTTCTGCAGCCGATATATTTCAAGAGACCATAAGAAGAGTTATTGCACCGGTGAACAACTCATTTAATTATAGTGATGACATATTGGTATATGGAACAAATCAGAGTCAACATGATGAGGCATTAGAGAAAGTATGTAAGATTCTTCAAGAAAATGGATTAACACTGAATGGTCCAAAATGTGAGGTAAACAAAAAGAGTTTAAAATTCTTTGGGCACATATTTTCAGAAAATGACATCAAAGCAGATCCGGGGAAAGTATACGCAATACTAGAGCTGGATCCTCCTAAGGATGTAGCCGAAGTAAGATAATTTTTAGGAGTGACTGGGTATTGTGCAAGATACTTACCCAATTATGCAACAATGACTGATGCTTTGAGACAGTTACTAAAGAAAGATACTCAGTTTCAGTGGAATGAAGAGTGTAGAGTAAGTTTTGAATTGATAAATAAAGAGTTGGCAAAAGAACGGCAACTAGAATATTTCAATCCTGGATGAGACTGAAATCCCAGTAGATGCAACTCCAGTGGGTATGGGTGCTATATTAGCACAAACAGAGCCAGGAAGAGACAATGTAAGACATGTCATGGCTTATGCAAGTCGTGCTTTGAGTTCTGGTGAACAAACATATTTGCAAGCAGAAAGAGAGAATCTAGCAGCGGTATGGGCTTGTGAGAAGTTTCATCATTTTGTAATTGGAAGGCCATTCACTTTAATTATAGATCATCAGGCTCTTTTGTCTCTGTTTGGTAAACCCAGGATTAAAATGCCACCAAGAATTGAAAGATCGGGAATTCGTCTACAAGAGTATGATGATAACATTATTCATAAGCCGGGAAAGGAAGCAAATCCAGCAGATTACTTATCAAGACATCCAAAAGAGGTACCCGAGAATGAAATGCAAAAGGAAGCAGAAGAATATCTGTCATATTTATCATTTAATGCATTTCTGAAAGCAATAACTAAGGAGATATTCTTGGAGAAAAGTAAGGAAGACCCAACAATTCAAATGGCTATTAAGATTACCAAAGAAGGTAAATGGAAGCGCTGGAATAAGATTCAAGTCGAAGGAGAGGTGGATCGAAGAGACCTAGAGAGGATAGGCAGAGTGAGTAGTGAATTATCATCAACTGCTCAGGGGTTACTAATGAGAGGAAATCGGTTGGTAGCTCCAAAATGCTTGCGGAAAGCGCTTGTCATGGTAGCCCATGAGGGACATCGGGGAGTTGCAAATACAAAGAAAATTCTCAGGAATCAAGTGTGGTTTCCTTATATGGATATCATTGTTGAGGACTATGTCTGTACAGCAGTCTGAGCCTCTAAGAGTGGTGCCATTGCCCGATGGTCCTTGGAATAGAGTGGCACTTGATTTCTTTGGTCCACTTGAAGAAGGAGGATATCTTCTAGTGGCTATAGATGAATATTCACGTTTTCCATTGGTTAAACATTTGGCTTCTACTGCTTTTCACCATGTTGCAGTGGTTCTAGAAGAGTTGTTTAGTGAATGGGGTGTCCCGAATGTTGTCAAGACTGATAATGGGCCACCATTTCAGAGTCATGAATTCAATAAGTTTGCTACTGATCTGGGGTTTAAGCATCAAAATATCATACCATTATGGCCACAAGCTAATGGTATGGCTGAAAGATTCATCGATACATTAAAGAAAACTCGACAGAAAGCATTAGTGGATAACATGTCAATGCCCCAAGCAATATCTTAGATGCTGAGAAGTTATCGTAATACTCCTCATGAGATGACTGGATATACATCCTCTAGTTTGATGATTCGATATAAACCTCGGACCAGGCTTCCACAAATAGAAGATTACACTCCTGTTGAAATCAGAGAAAGAGACAAGTTAAAGAGGAAGAGGATTAAAGAATGGACTGATCTCAAGAGAAATTCACGTGAAAATAATCTAAAAGTGGGAGATTATGTTTTAGTGATACAAAGACAACGTAGAAAATTGGACTCTAGATATAGGCCTTTGCCTTTGAGGATTGTGGAGATCAAGGGTCCTATGGTGACTGTTGCAGGAGAGGAATGTGAGATAACAAGGAATGCTTCATTTTTTAGAAGATTATTTCGTGATGAGGATGATGAGAATACAGATGAAGGTGTGATTAATGTGTCTGAGGATGCCACTTTTCCTTTTGCTGATGATGACTCTATGGATTCTGATACTTTGTTAGAAAATCCTTTGTTAGAGGAATCTCATGGTCATGTAAATCCTGAAGTACAAGATATAGTTTTAAGAAATCGTCCATGTAGGGTGAGTCGGCGACCAACCCGTTTAATTGAGCATATGTAATTGTGAGCCTGCTAATTTGTAAGTACAAATGTACTTGTTATATTATAGGGATGAAACAAGATGATAAGTAAGGGGGGGTTGTTGTGTGATATTGTTATTAATATGTATCTATAGCTATGTTAGTGAGCGTTATAGAATGTATATTGTAGAAGGTGTAAAGGAATGGGTGGGGGGATTCTGGAATGATGAAGACAGAATTTGTTTGGTCTTGGATAAAGATACAGTTAGACACACATAGCTCCTGAGTATTTTATAAATCAATAAACCATAACAGTTGGGCTACATAGCCTGGCTGATGCTTTTGTTAAGGCGCCATGAGTAACAGAAATTTTTGTGCTTTAATGTGATTCATATTAGAAACATAAAACAAGTGGATGTAAGTCTGGTAACCTTTTGCAGAGCCAAGTTAGGTAGAGTCAAGGTCGTCTGGTAATATCTGAATGAGGCCTGGGGCGGAGGATCGAGTCGTAAGGTATAAGTGTGGTAGAGTCAAGTATAGTATAAGTAGGGAGGTGAGATAATTTAGTTAATGTGTGCAGACAACTCTTAATTATATCTTCTGTTTATGCAGTAACTTTTTCAAATTAATTTTTAATATATTGTGGATGTATTTGACTTTTAGTGTTTGGGGGCTTTTAAGATCAAGCTTGCATAGGCGGGCAATGTAAATGGGCTAGACCCGAATATCAATACTAGTTCATATAATTTAGCTACATTTTGATAGAAAACAAATATTAAGTACCTGCTGTGCCTTGTGCATTATTAAACCTTTTTGAATAGGTGGGAATTGTCTCTGTGCGCTGCTGGAATTCTTCTGAGCAGAACCCAGAAGGAGGTTGGGCAAGTGCACATGCGCACAGCTTAGAGGGAACATTGGTCCCAATCTTTCCACTGTAGATTCTCTAGGGCTGTTCGGACCTGCCTCGGGTCTGGAGTTTTATACTTTAAGGAAATTGATCCGTTGATTACATCGCCGGCACGTCATGTCCTTAGGTGGACATTCATGCAGATCATGTGGGATGCCGCCACAATGGGAGTATGTGTGTTCAGATTCTTATGTGTTAAATGCTCCTGATCAGGGTGTTCCCTTTCGTGACTTCCTTTAATCTGGCTGGTAATGCTAGTCGGTCTCCTCATTGGCTGTACCACATTCATTTGTTTTACCACGTATGTTCTCTCCACTGTCTATTTGATGAATGATTTGTGTATCATCCAGATCATGATTTCTAGTCATTACTGCAATTTTGTTCAGGGAAATGTGTAGTTCTCATTCACTTTTTTTTCCAAAACTCTGAAATACACCGCCTGTGGCTCAGGTTGTTCAGATGGCATTTTTTGCACAGCAGGCGTTCATATCGATCTGACTGGTGCTTCTAATGATAGCCTGGTGCACAAAAGGAACCAAGGTTTCTTCTTTGGGTGACTGGTAGTGTCACAGGAGATACGACCAGCTTAGCAAAATAATGCAGTGTACCGCACAGATCATGGTGGATAAAATGTTTGGCCAAGAGGAAGAGGGAATGGGCCTAGAGGAGGAGGACGAGGTGGCTTCCAGAAACTTCAGGGAGGATGAGGATTTAATGGCGGACAAAAACAACAATGTTGAAATTGCGGAATAGGACACAAAACTAGAACATGTAGAAGCAGAGGTGGCATGCAGCAAAGATGGCAAACTCCTAGAGGGGGGATGGGCTGTGCTCTGCAATATAATACAGGACCACTGGAGTATTATGCCCAAGAACACACGCAGAATCAGATACGTACGCTGCAATTACAGCAGACACAGCAAGCACCATTGCAAATGCAATCTCCACAAGGGCAACCTCAGCAAGTACCTATACAAACACTGCAGGTACAAATTCAGCAGGCACAGACACTACAGGTCATGATACCACAGTGACATATGAATGCAGGAGTCCAGCAAATGCCTGCACCCAAGTTAAGGAGCGTGACAGTGGTACGAAGACATTCTTTCATAGGTACAGGGATACATTTATATCCACAATAGTACAACCCACAGAGCAACCTGAAGTTTTCAGTACTATCTGTGATACTGGACCCCCAAGCGGTACCAATGGTCAGCGTGATGATAGGAGGCAAGACATTTTCATTTCTTGTAGACAACGGAGCAACTCGTCTGTGAGGGAAAATATCCAATGCCAGGTATTGCGATGAATGCGTAGGGATTGTCTGCGGCAATGAGCTTAGTTCCTTTCACAGACAAATTACCAATCTCTATAAGATAACATGATGTGTCAATGCCATTATTTTATTCTAGGCAGACACCAGTTAACATATTAGGGCAGGACTTAATGACAAAACTTTACATGATGATATCTTTTACAGATAAAGGAATAGTGTGTTCTACTCCATGGATATATTATGTGAATGTGAGAGAGTTTACATTAGCCTTCACAGGCCAGAAGGCATTATGAGGAGCTCCCTCATATATTTTTGTATGAAGTGACTGTTCAATTATTATGATTACCCAAGTAGGTAGGTAAACTATTAAGAATACCTAACACGTTTTTATTTAGATGAGAAATCCCCATGGATGATAAGAAGGGCAGATTACACCGTTGGGGTTATAAGCCACAGTGGTCAAAGAGGAAAGGGTGGTTCTTCAAGGGACAGATGATGAGGGAATAGGATGGAGGACAGTGATAGCCCTCAGTGAAGGATATAGGTTGACAGATTTGGCAGATGAGGAACTGTTTAGGGATGTGTGCACAGATGATGAATTAGTATTTTTCTTAAGTCTTACTTATTGGATTAAAAACTGCAGAGAATGGTGCTGATAAAAAAATAAACCTTTATTTTTCCTGGAAGATTTAGAGAAAAAGCCAAATATTATATGGACCACAAGTCAATATGATGTGGTTTTATTAGAAGGGGTAGGAGCAGGAGCTACAAAGAAGTGTGGGAGCCCCTCTACTGAGAACGAACATGGGTCAAATACCCTGTTATATGGAATTTCTTCCACTAAGGAGTGTCTACAAACACGATTTAGCAAGAGATTTGCCTAGCATTTTGGTGCTGGACTTCCCTTGTGGGTGGGAAAAAGACTCATATGCAAATGAATATTTATCCTCTTTGAAGGCTGCAGTGAGCTAAAATGTGGTTGTGAACCCTCCTGAGTGGAAGAAATTCCATAGAACAGGGTATTTGACTTATGTTCATTCTCAGTAAAGGGGCTCCCACACTCCCCTTTAAACCAGGAGCCCTTTTGCCATGAGCAAAGCAATACCCCTTGTCTAGAGAAGCAGATTAAGGTATATTTGAGACCGTTTTTGCTTTAATGAACGATGCAATATTGGTGCAATGCAACACGGCTGTGCACCCATTGAAAAAATCAAGGGGGTCATGTAGATTCATACAGGATCTTTTCTAAATAAACAATATAGATGAGGCTGAGTTTCCTTTAGTTCCAAATCCCATGACAATATTGTGCAACATTCCATCTAAGGCCAGATACGTCACAGTTATAGATTCAAAGAATATGTTCTTTTCAATTCTCCTCCATGAAAACTCAAAAGATTTGACTTCCTTTTCGTATAGAAATATTCGCCTGAAACTTACTTGTTTTCCCCAGGGGTTCTGTGCATTGCCTTCCATCTTTAACAGAGTCCTCCAGATGGACCTAGGAAATGTCCAGTTAGAAAGTGCAATGATTCAATACGTGGATAATATTTTGGATACTAAGTGATCCGACCGCGGCTGATTTTGCCGCGGCCAGAAAGTTTGCATGAGAAAGGTGCGAACCACCAAAAGTTTGCACCTTTCTCATGCGAACACACTTACGTACTACGGGGGCTGCAGGGGTTTCCCCTGTAACCCCTGCTCACTATACCATAAAGTATAGTGAATGGGGTGTTGCGGGGGAAACCCCTGCAGCCCCTGTTTTTATTTTATTTTTTTCCACAGGTGTGCTGCAGGGTTGTGCCCCGCAACACACCGCTCACTATACCACACAGTATAGTGAGCAGGGGATTGTTGGGGACACCCCCACAGCCCCCACAGTCTTTTTTATTGTTACTTACCTGCAATACTACCACCAAAGGTTCAAACTTTTGGTGTTCGAACCTTTGGTGGTAGCATTTTTCTGTTGTATTGTACGGTCTGACCTTTTTTTCGGTCTGATCGTACAATACCGATATTTTGATGTGTAGTGAGACAGAAGAAAGATGCAGAGAAGATTCAGCTAAGCTCATGACCATACTCTCAGAGAAAGGGTGTGAGGTAGACAAGCAGAAGCTACAATACTGTCAGGAAGAGGTTTGTATATAGGACAGTTGATTTCTAACAAAGGGAGGAAAGTGACACCTGAGAGAGCAGAATCTATTATGAAGACTTAAGAACCTAAAACAACGATAGAAATGCAGCAATTTATAGGCTTATGTAACTATTGTAGTGCCTGGGTTTTAGATTACAGTACATATATTCAACCACTTTTAAAAGGACTTAAAGAAGCAGAGGTGAGCAAGAGTAAAAGAACATGGACAGATGAGATGCCTGAAGGATTTCATGAATTAAAAAAGGCAATCAGTACAGCCCCTGTGTTAGGAATTCCAGATGATCACAAATATTTTTTTTTATTTTCTCATTCAAATGGAGAGGTTATGACAGCAGTTCTTACAGAGAAAAAGACATTAGGACATGGACATTAACCATTGGCTAATTATAGTGGGACTTTAGATCCAGTTATCAAAGGGCATTATCCCTGTGAGCACTATTTAGATGGTGCTGCATTCGCGATTCAAAAAAGCTTCAAGTATAACAATCGGGTGTTCGGTAACACTATTTGTAGAGAATGAATTATTTGCAATTTTATAGAAACCCAAAAAGTACATTAACTACACAAAGAGCATCAGGATACGAGGTAATTATTTTGAATCCTGTGATCAAAATTGTTAGATGCAAGACAGTGAACCCAGCAACGTTTGTAGCAGAACCAGCAGGGAAGGATGATTATGTACATGATTGCACAACCTATACTGAATACTATCATGATATTCCCCAAGCTAGGGAGGGACGAAGTTCTCTTTATTGATGGTTCTTCAGAAATTGACCAAACGACTGACAAAAGGCATACTGGATTAGCGGTAGTGAACCGAGAGGGTGAATTCGAGGTAGTGACAAGCACGATATTGCCTTTCCATTACTCAGCACAGGCTGCAGAAATAGTGGTGCTCATGGCTGCACTTCAGAGATTTAAAGACGAGGAAGAGATGCTGCACTCTGACTCTGCCTTTATGATGTTAGCTATACAAACTACAAAAGGAGTGGCATTCTGCGTGCAAACCGCACTCCAGTGTAACATGTGGCCCTATTGGATAAACTTATTGAAGCATTAGGACTCCCATTGATGTTCTCAGTGGCAAAATCCACAGCACATTTAAAAGGTCAGACAAAACTTCCAGTGGAAATGAAGCCAAAGATTTAGAAGCCAGAAAAGCAGCCTATTTCCCAAACATTTGTAATTTGGAAATAGAAAGTGTTAAACAGATGGCAGGACAATGCATGTTGGTAAATGAGGGCTTTAACATGATGTCTATTGTCTAGTTAATTGAGATACAAGGTCGAGCCCCACAGAAAGAGTTGGATTTATGGAGGAAACAGGGGTGTTCTTTATCTCCAAGAGAGGCAATTTGGAGGCAGGATAACACTGGGAAGCCTGTTATGCCTCTGGCATTATTTAGGGTGTTGCTGGAGCAACTTCACTAACCCATGCATATGACTCGAAAGAATCTTGCTGCAATAATTGCAGGAGATTGGTTTTCATTAAATATGTTGGAGCATGTGGCACAGTTTATTATGAATTGCATTGTGTGCCAGAAAGGTACTGCAAAGCACACTTTGCAACTAGTGAGAGGAGCAATTACTAGACCCAGTGGCCCATGTCAGCACCTCCATATAGATTATGTGGATATGCTGCAGGCCTGCAATGGCTACAGATATATACTGGTTGTGGTATGTCCGTTTTCTAGATGGATCGGGGCAGGTCCATGCATGCATCCTGATGCCACTTCTGCTGCCAAGTTCCTTGTGAGTGAGGTGTTTCCAAGATTGGATGTGTGCGAGGTCTTGCGGTCTGATAATGGGCCACATTTTGTAAATCAATTCTTTGAACAAATAGTTCTTCTATTAGGCATTAAGCAAACGCTTTCCTCAGCTTATCATCCATATGAGAATAGCATCTGTGAGAGATTAAATGGACTGTTAAAAGAGAGAATTACAAAAATAAAAAAGACTTTAAAGAAGGGATGCTACATTGCCTAACCCTTAACCTTGTTTGCTCTAAGAAATCACCCTGGCTCATATCACCATCTAACTCCTCATGAGTTAGTGACTGGATGCCATATAAGAACACCTCCCCTTGCTCCTCCAACCAGGTTTAAAAACTGATGCCCATAGTGTAACAAAGACATTAAGTGATGAGATGCATGAACCTAATAACAATGACTGCAACTGTTTCTTTCATGTCTCAACAGGTCAAGAACCGGAGAGAGGGGTCAGAGAGAAGTGACAGAGACAGCCAACCCATTTTTCGGCAACCCTAAGAACCCTAAGAACAATAACATTATTTTTAGAAAAATTATAGCAATTATTTTGCAGATTTTTATCTAAAGGTGTGATCCATAAATAATTACAGAGTTATATATTCAGAGTCAAAACAAAAAGAGCCGGTTTCAGAATATAAGAGGCTCATTGCCATAAAGTCGATGAGTTTTCATGGAGTAATAATTGTGATATTTTGTATTATGATTTGTGTTTTCCACCTGATTATTATGGCATTCAGACAGTTATAAAAAACACTAGAGACATGGCGGGTGACAATGAAACATTTCTATCGTTCCCAATACATGTACGGACAGTATTTTTTATAATATTACGAGGCACATATTTCAATTTAAAAGGGATGTTGGGGAATAGCATGAAGATATAAATACTTATGTTGATAATTCGGCTCATTTAAAAAATAATGTATGGTTTCAACACATGAAGGAGGTGGAAGAGAGAAAGTCAGATGAAAGATGCTACATCTGCTCCTTAATACCATATGCCATGAACGCAGCAAGGACATTTCAATGGCCATCAAGATGAATATTTCTATATGAAAATACTTATGTGAAAACAATGAGGATGGAAAGTGATATGGGGTGGACAAGCAAAAAAATATATTTATCCATCCCAAATTGGAGAGCGAATGAAAATCATTGAGATGAAAAGGATGGACTGCTCAGATATGACTGAGAGATCAGGAGAACCAGGATGCTGGAAGAGACCTCAGCTATTGGTGTATGGGCGTGTTGCCACCAGTACCAGATGGGAAGAAGGACTATTATCTTGCCTTGCACACTTATTGAAGAAAGAACCGGTAAGCTTAGTGCAAATAGTGAATGAAAGATGCCTAGAATCATGGGCCAAAAACTCTACGTTGCTAACATCGGTCGGCAATGAAGCAGGACCAGTATCTATAATACCTTTAAGAAATGCAATAACACGTTTCAAGAATGTAGCCTTGGTTCTGGTTGGAGAAAATATAGGATGTGGACAGACAATCGAGGTCCAAGGAATGAATGGAGGAATTGCAATATCGATGGATCGATATTGGGCTTGTGGATCCAGAGCTTACATGCAGTTGCCTAAAGATTGGGGTGGAGTAGGTTCTATTGTATTAATTGATGTTTCAGCATTAGTGATTCTCCAAAGTGACCTCAATATTGATGGATTCCCAAAAATGAATGAACACCAGAGAAGGAAGAGGGTACTCATTCTTCGCCAGCTGAAAAAGGAGAACTATTTCTCATCAAAATCAATAAAGGCCTATAAAAATATCCCAGATGTGCATAAACTGTTTAGCAAGACAGCAATGATAATGACATATATATTCATGCCAGGACTCCAGACTGCAGTGAACGCCAAGTGGATACAGATCACCAGATGGGAGCTGTTACTGACGATCAATGCAACAAGAACAGGATTCAATTCAATCAGATAAGAATTGAGAGCAATCAGGCGGATGACTCTCCAGAACCGGTATGTCTTGGACTTAATTACAGCAATGGAAGGAGGTGTGTGTGCCAAGGTCGGACCTTCTTGCTGTACATTTACACCATCCCATGATGGAAAAATGGAGCCCTAATGGAAGCAATAACTTTGCTGATGACCCAGCATACGAAGATGGAAGATGAAGTTGATGAGACAGCAGGAGATGACTGGTTTTCATTTCTATTATCATGGATTACAACCTGGCTGGTAAATGCTTTCAAACTGCTTTGAATGCTTGAAACACTTGTGTATAGGCACGTTATAAATGTCATATCATATCATATCATAAATAATTGGATCAATACTCGTGTTGGTATTGCTAGGATTTTGTCTCATAAGAATCATCTGGGGACGGTGCCAGAAGACAGCCAAGAAAGCCATTGGGATGAAGATAATGATTGATACAGGTGCTGGATCAGGAGAACAAATGCAAGATGAGGAAATCACCTGTTATAATGAAGAGTCCCCTGGCACCTCCAGAACAAAGTTTTACTACCCTAAGGATCATAAAAAATATGTAGGATGGTGGATATTCTGTCCACCATCAGGAGAATGTTGTCACATGACCTGGAGTGTAGATGAACATATAAAGAATGCAGGTCACCTGAGGGGGTGACAAAGATATGGATCTCAAAGAAACAACAGTATGAAGACAAGATGAAGCGATTGAAGAGGAAAATATGGCCAATAGGGGAATGTAGAGGAGCAGGTGGATGCATTTTCCCTAGCTCCGGCCTCCTCGCCACCGTAATATTGGAACAGCAGGAGGAGAGCTATATGTGGGACCCCATGTCAGGGGTGTAGGCGACACTTAAAATCTGGGGGGGACAAGGGACACCTTGGGGCTGAAAATAGCAGTATGTATTAAATTACATATATCATCACTGTATAAAACAAGAGAAAAGAAGAAAAGACAACAGAAGAAAATTAAGAAAAAGAAAAGCAGCTCAGAGTATAAAATCCTTCAGTTTGGCGTCTCACTTCAGAAGGTTCAGTTCACGTAAACATTTTACCACTTCCCAGGTTTTTAAGTCTGGGTCATTAGCACTTCAAATGGCAATTTGCTTTTCGAAGCCCCACGTTTAATTTGCAGTGCGTACCTAGGCCTAAGTAAACAGAATCACAAAATAAACCTATTTTTGAAAGATTTAAAACATGGGCTAGTTCATGGTTGCTTTTTTGATGAGCAAAAACCATGTTGACTTTTTTGTGTAAATTAAAGGTTTTGCACATTATGCATATCTGCAAGATAGATGTCGGTGCCAAACAATGCTCTCAGGCAAGTGACTTTATCACAGACCCTTCCAGGGTGTGTCTATGTCTTGAAGGTAGTGCAAACTATAGGGCAGCTCGCAGAGATCCCAAGTTGCCCAATGTAAAGTGTAAAATCATAAACATGTTACTGCATTTAAGTTAACATCGTATTGCATTGTGGTACATGAAGTCTTCCATCTATAGAGCAGAGATGCTGAATGACATGAGCTACACACGCCAGAGCCCAAAAAACATGAACTGAGAGCTGTTCCTCATTAGTAGCTTTATTGGTTGAGAAAGGAGATGAATGGAGCATAGTGTCACTTTACAAAGACACTTTGCGTGTTGCACGCTGGGGATTAGTCTCGATCTTGGTCAGTGTCACTGGATTTGTTAACGGCAATGCAACCTGATAACTGGTAATCCCATCTTTGTGATAACACATCAATATTTTGCTCTGTGAACTTTTGTGAACTTCTGGGTATGAATATTTGTCAGACAATGCATACCGTCTGCATGCAGAATGTCTGTATTGTGTACACTACATAAACATTTAAAGGTGTTTGATCAATAATTGGGAAAACACCATCTGGCTAGAAACCACTATCAGACTCAGTCACATCTCCAACCATTACATGAGTCATGTGAAACATAGATATCCTGTGTGGTTGCACCCTTTAGAGTTCCCTGGGACAATGACTGATGAAAAAGTACAAAGTGTACTGGCTCCCCAAATCACTCATTGTTGCCTCATTTCAGTTCTTTCAGTTCTCTGTAACCTGAAGGTGACATGCTGCAATCTCAGAAGCGTAGCTCAAGGGGTTAATAGGCTCACATATCTGTATGTAGCATTTAAATCAATGATTAATCAGATACATTAAAATGTTTATGTGGAGGCTTCAGAGATTTATGTATGAGTAATCTGAAGCTCTCAATGATTAATCAATAGATGATTAATACCTGAATATCTAAGGAATAATGTGTGTGCAGGGTAGTTTCCAGGTTGGCAATAGCTCGAGATTAAGTGAAAGGAGCCAGGAAATGTAGGGGCTTTTTTACGAGTACGCTGGAGCTATCTACTAGGAAAGCATTCCAGCAAGAGTATTGCAGCTAACCCCCCTCCACCCAACCTCCCATGGGAATACATCTGAAGTGATGTGCTAATAGGGCTGGTGTTGTATTTGAGTATTGGGTTGTGGAGAGTGCACTGTCTGTTTCTTAATAAAACAAAACAAGATGGACATCATGGATATGGTGTAGGGAACTACTCGCAGTACTTTGTCAATTTCCCTTGGTGCCAGATGGTAGCAGGACCAAACTAATGAAGGTGAAGGGGTTAGTTACCAACGTAGGTAAATGGCTTAGGCGAAAAGTGGCCACATGCAGTAACCTTTGGGGTGGGGGTGTGAGGTGTGGAGGGGTAGCATGACAAGCTAATCAGATGTCACAGACGCACACCGTTAACAATGGGTAATGCCCACATTATTTGACCCCTATTTGGTTAAGTGCAGAAGTCTGGACACAACGTGGTTAGGCAACCATAATAGGAAGATGAACGTCGGCTTGTCTCAAGACTCAATTCAGCTACCTCAGAGATGGACCAGGGATTCAGAGTCAGGAGACGTTGGAGAAATAGCTTTGTGTGCAAAATAAAGAGGAATCTGTGTTGGCCTGTGGTCAAGGGTGCTATTTAAGGAATAATTGCAAGGCACAAGGGGAGGAAGACGAATAAGCTATGTACGTAAGACCTATTTCGCTTAGATTAAAGAAAAAGAAAACATTTGCAAAAGCCAAGTATTGGACAATTAACAATGGATAAGGTCTATACAAGATGGAGTGAGCAAGTCCCTGGATTCCAAGTGGAGCAAGAACACCTAGTATATGTAAATCAAACAGTAGTAAATAGGAGGTTGAAATGGACAAATTTACAGTCTCCTCACATGTGACTCAGAAGTCGTAAACAAGGGCTATTCATTAAGCTTCGGATGAAGATAGTGATGTGCTTACACTCCCTCAAATGTCCCAGAATAGAGAGAAGACTACAAGGTCAACAACAGACGGGAAACTTTGGCTTATGGCTGGACTGATGAGAGATGATGAATTAATTGGGAAAGTGGGGAGTAATCTGACGTGACTCAAGCACCTGAGTTTCGTTTTGCTTATGTGCTGCTAACGAGCTGAAAGTCCAAGGTTGGGTAGGAATGCCAACCAATCACAGTGTCTATGGGGTAACATGCTATACAATGTTGCATAGGCTAATCCGCTGCCATTTCCTCTGCTATACTCAGTATTATACGTATTTAGAGGTAGTTCAAGGCGTGCCTTACACCTTAGGTACATACGTGCCCATAACCAATACTTCCCTTCAATAGGTTTTGTAATTTGACACATAGGATGACATCATAGATGACACATATTGGGGTATGTAACCTCTGTATAATCAAGTTTGTGTGTGAGTGCCAAAGCATCAGTCCCATGTCTGCCAGTTTGCCCTGCTTTATTAAATTGTAGAATAAAGTAGTATTTTGCCATATTTTCTGAATCTGTCGAGTTATTTGGTCTGAGATCTTTATTGGAAATTCCATCTAGCACAACAGACGCTTCAAGGTGCTAGAGCACATGATCTTCATGTCATACGGGCAATTGCTTGCCAGATTCTGGCTACTGGGCCAAAAGGGATAGACAAGGTGAACCCTAGAATTCTGATAAGAATTTCATATGGAAATTGGTAGTTGCCAACACCTACATAGTTCTCCAACAGTAGCTGAGGCTCTTGGATGTTTTCCAGAAACTAATTGATCATAGTCATCCTCCTCTTTGGGAGTATAATTATAATTATAACTACTGTAATTGATTTTTATAACACGCTTAATAATAATAATAATAATAATAATAATAATAATAATAATAATAATAATAATAATAATAATTAATAATAATAATAATAATAATAATAATAATAATAATAATTAATAATAATAATAATAATAACAGAGAGGTTTCCAAGTGGGGACCCAGGATTCAAACCTGTGTTGTTCTGCGTCGTCTTGCATCCAAGATGAGTGAGCGTTTCCACTGAGTTATACTACCCGTGCCTGATTGC
Source organism: Ambystoma mexicanum (assembly GCF_040938575.1). Classification (NCBI taxonomy): domain Eukaryota; kingdom Metazoa; phylum Chordata; class Amphibia; order Caudata; family Ambystomatidae; genus Ambystoma; species Ambystoma mexicanum. The sequence goes on along the minus strand of NC_090926.1, from coordinate 1,036,040,281 downwards.
ACTATACTACCCGAGTATGATAGCACAACGGATTCTGAACCTTGTTCAGTGGCTCCATTTGGGTGAATGTCACTGTCTTTAAAATGTCGGACGGTATATCTCCAGGAAGATTTGCATTAACTTGTTCCCCACTCGAAGTCATCTGTTGTAGTTATTTTTCTTTCTCATAAGTGATCTGCAGGTTCCTGTGAATCTCCAAGTGAGATTTAGGAAGGGTCGTGGCTTCCTACAGATTTGTCTTCCAGCCTAAATCTGCCTGAATCTCCTTAAATAACCTTACATCTTTAGGAAGGTTTGGGTGATGTTTGGGCAGGTTCAGGCTGAGGGTGGTTTAGCAAGAGGAATGAAGTCCTGGGCATCTGTGAATGTTATCCAAGTAGGACAGAACATTAAGCTATGTAGTAAGATATCTCAGTAGATTAGTGCACCTACTACAGCGATCTGTGAGTAACCTACACATCCCAGGTTTGAATATGGGTCTCAATAATTCATCCTTCTGAAGTTGATCAAATTAATAAAGTTTAAGTGGGGAAATGTATGATTGCATGACTGATCAGCAGAGCCAGTCAGGCATGCATGGGTCTGGTTTTCATCATGTAGAAGTCAACACATTGTGTATTATTGAGGTTTTTAATATCACGATAAAGGGAATTCATAACAGACATGGACTTCTGAAAAGCCTATGTGGAAGAGACAATCGTGCATTAGGGGTGCATGAAGTTTCATCTTGCTTAGTTTGCTTTCATAAGAACTACTGAGGTTATTTATTTAATAATAGGGGAGTGCATGGAAGTAGGTAAATGACCTTGGAAAGGCCAGCATGGCTAAGGCCGAGCCAGTCACATGTCAAACATTCATTATGTGGACTCTGATGCTCCTTAAACAGATACCATTTAGTCAGGTAAGAATGAAATGTTATGAGCTCTGTACCTGGAAGAAAATACATAACATTTATTTATTTTATTTATTTGAAATGCGCTGGGACGACACCCGTGGGCATAGATGCGCTGGTACAAAACTGACAACAATGAACAGAACAAATAAGAGAACATACCAATCAACCATGCCAGAGAGTCCTGGGGGATGAAGGTGAAGCAGTAAGGTAAGTTTATTGAAACAGAAGGTACTTCAGCCTACCCTTAAATATTGAAACTGCCCCACACAATCTGAGATCCAATGGAAGGGCATTCCATAGTTGGGGTGCGGCCACTGAGAAGCAGCTACTTTGAATGAGGGAGAACTTAGGCGCAGGAGTTTCCAATAGACCTGTGTTGTTGGTGCGTAGTGCTCACTTAACCGGCAATCACCTAATCCTTTTGGTTGGATATGCCAGACTTTTTCTATAAAGACATGCATGCGTAATGCACAGTGTCCTGAATGGAATCCACTTTTGTACTGGTAGCCAGTGGAGTGACCTTCTTCTTGCAGACACATGCTCTGATCTGCGAAGACCAGTCACCACCCCGACTGCATTATTCTGGACCACCTGTAGCCGATTAATCACTGTCCTTCCAATACCCTGAAGGAGACTGGCACAGTAGTCAAGGCAAGAGCCGATGACTACTGGCCAGGGCCAGTGTTGCGCTGTCTGCCCTATCAAGAAATGGTATTGCCATTATATCCCCCCACTTAATATTGTGGGGGGGATTTGTCCCCCTAACCCCCTCCATGTCCTACACCCATGCCCATGTTTTGTCCGTATAACGCATCGAGTGTATGAGAGACGATATGCACTCAGGGAACTATATTGAATGTACCCTCATACTGAAAGAGTGGAAGGATGTCAGCACGCACCTTTTGACATTATGGAACCCTGAGTGAAATATGATGAGGCCAGAGTGATGTCATGAAGAAGATGTATGAGGAGATAATGAAATGATATGAACATGATTAAGAGTGAGGATGCAACTGAAGTGAAAAGAGAAACATGTATGAAATGATAAAATAATCATAAATACAAAGAAGATAAAGGTACTTGCTGACCAATAAGTGTAAATACGCAGTAACGTAAGGAGGATGAGACATATGGAAGCTTGCTATAGAGGAAAATATAACGTGGGTAGGCAGCCATAATAGGAAGATGCACGTCAGCTTGTGTCAAAACTTAATTCAGCTACCTCAGAGATGGACCAGGCATTCAGAGTCAGGAGACGTTGGAGAAATAGCTTTGTGTGAAAAATGAAGAGGAATCTGTGTTGGCCTGAGGTCAAGGGTGCTATTTAAGGAATAATTGGAAGGCACAAGGGGAGGAAGATGAATAAACTATGTACGTAAGACCTATTTCTTTTAGATTAAAGATAAAGAAAACATTTGCAAAAGCCAAGTATTGGACAATTAACAATGGATAAGGTCTACACAAGATGGAGTGAGCAAGTCCCTGGATTCCAAGTGGAGAAAGAACACCTAGTATAAGTAAATCAAACAGTAGTAAATAGGAGTTTGAAATTGACAAATTTGCAGTCTCATCACAAGTGACTCAGAAGTCGTAAACAAGGGCTGTTCATAAAGCTTCGGATGAAGATAGTGAAATGCTTACACTCTCTCAAATGTCCCAGAACAGAGAGAAGACCACAAGGTCAACAACAGATGGGAAACATTTGGCTTATGGCTGGACTGATGAGAGATGATGAATTAATTGGGAAAGTGGGGAGTAATCTGACGTGACTCAAGCACCTGTGTTTCGTTTTGCTTATGTGCTGCTAACGAGATGAAAGTCCAAGGTTGGGTGGGAATGCCAACCAATCATAGGGTATATGGGACAACATGCTATACAATGTTGCATTGGCCAATCCGCTGCCATTTTCTCTGCTATACTCAGTATTATACGTATTTAGAGGTAGTTCAAGGCGTGCCTTACACTTTAGGTCCATATGTTCCCATAACCAATACTTCCCTTCAATAGGTTTTGTAATTTGACACATAGGATGACATCATAGATGACACATATTGGGGTATGTAACCTCTGTATAATCAAGTTTGTGTGTGAGTGCACAAGCATCAGCCCCATGTCTTTTAGTTTGCCCTGCTTTATTAAATTGTAGAATAAAGTAGCATTTTGCCATATTTTCTGAGCCTGTCAGGTTATTTGGTCTGCGATCTTTATTGGAAATTCCATCTAGCACAAGAGACGCTTCAAGGTGCTAGAGCACATGATCTTCATGTCTTACGGGCAATTGCTTGCCAGGTTCTGGCTACTGGACCAAAAGGGATGGACAAGGTGAACCCTAGAATTCTGATAAGAATTTCATAAGGAAATTGGTAGTTGCCAACACCTACATAGTTCTCCAACAGTAGCTTAGGCTCTTGGATGTTTTTCAGAAACCAATTGATCATAGTCATCCTCCTCTTTGGGAGTATAATTATAATTACTGTAATTGATTTTTATAACGCGCTTAATACCAGAGAGGTTTCCAAGTGTGGACCCAGGATTCAAACCTGTGTTGTTCTGCGTCGTCTTGCTTCCAAGATGAGCGCGTTGCCACTGAGTTATACTACCCGTGCCTGATTTCACTATACTACCTGAGTATGATTGCACAACGGATTCTGAACCTTGTTCAGTGGCTACATTTGGGTGAATGTCCAATGTCTTTAAAATGTCAGACCGTATATCTCCAGGAGGATTTGCATTAACTTGTTGCCCATTCAAAGTCATCTGTTGTAGTTATTTTTCTTTCTCATAAGTGATCTGCAGGTTCCTGTGAATCTCCAAGTGAGATTTAGGTAGGTTTGTGGCTTCCTGCAGATTTGTCTTTCAGCCTTAATCTTCCTGAATCTCCATAAATACCCTTACATTTTTTGGAAGGTTTGGGTGATGTTTGGCAGGTTCAGGCTGAGGATGGTTTAGCAAGAGGAATGGTTTAGCCGGTCAAGTGGCACAGCGAGTAGAGCGCCCGCTTTGACACCCGTGCAGAGCCTGTTAACGCAGGTTCGAATCCCGGCGGGGCCAAACTCAGCCTTTCATCCTTCCGAGGTCGATAAATGAGCACCACACACCGTGGGTAATAATAAGCAGCGCTCAGATACCTGAGGGTTTGTAGCGCTATATAAAAGCCTAATTATTATTATTATTATTAATTAATGAAGCACTGGGCATATGTGAATGTTATCCAAGTAGGACAGAACATTGTGATGCTGGAAATGCATCTGGGGGACAGGGCCTCTGAATCCTTGTCCTTTTTCTGTTTCTACCGTGTGTTCTGTCATGTTTTCTGCCCAGGAGTCCATGTGGGACTCCTGGCAGTGCAGCTCTCTCTTTTGGTTTGGTGAACAGACCCATGGGATACCCTTATGGCACCCATGGGTAGGGGTACAACCCTGTGCCCCTAGTGTATGTTTTTGGGCACCTGTGGGTGGCCCACAGAGCAGGGTATGGGCTGGTGGCAGCTCCATGCTGAATCTGCCAGGTGCTCTGAGTGTCCTCCATTTTGGGACACCCAGGCCCTGCCATTGGGATCAGTTGATTCCTGATAGAAACAAGATGGCCCCTGTGGCCTCTTGCTTTCTATTGCCTGTTGTCTTGTTTTTCCCAAAGTCCTGGGAAGCCCTGACTCTGTCCCTTCCCCCTGACTGGCTGTTGGGTGGAAGTTCCATATATGGTGTTGTTGTGAAGGCCCAGCTAGACTGACTGGAGCCTTCCCATTGACTGTATGTTGTGGGTACCTCCTGTGGGTGGGACCTGGGTGAATGGAGTGGGTGACCAATATACACTCCTTGTTGTGGTTGTCTGGTTTCTGGCATGTGAGACAAAGACTGAGACAGCCCTGCCCGAAACTGGCCTGAATGCAGTGTGTAGTGTTGAATGGCTGGGTACTTGTCCCAATCCACATTCCTTGTTGTGAGTGTCTGAAAGGGAGGAGTGTGGCCTGAATGCACTGTGTGCCTGATTGGCTGACTGACTGCATGAATGCCCTTCTGTGTGATTGGCTGCTGTGTGTGTGTGTGCCAGCAGTGTGGATGAGAGACAGAATAGTATATCTGGGGACCTCTCAATACTGAAAATAGTTCAGGAACGTTCAAAAGCGTTCAGAAGCGTTCTGGAGTTGAGTCTCCACTCAAGAGTAACTGGAACTGCTGACCCTCGACGCCCAGCTGGAAGAAGAAGACTTGCTGCTGCATTTGCTTCGACCGATCCGAAGGCTGCCGTGTTCGTCGAGGACTGACCCGAGAGAGGACCTGGTAAGGCGCCCTCTTCCCGTGCTCCGAGGGACCATCGAGCACCGCTCCATCTTCGCCGAAGCGCCCTGGAAGACAGATCCTCGAAAGGCTGTCGACCCGAGACGGGACCGCTGAGGAGATCGAAGTGAAGCACCCGGACATCGGCGCCGTCGAAGTCCATTGCCGTCGACCAGGGTTCGCAGGTTTGTGGAACCGCTGGAGGCCCGTCGAAGTTGTGTTGCCCAGCCGTGGGAACCACTTGACGCCGTGCCGCCGACGACCGGAGCCGTCCGCTCCTTTGCCTAAGAACATTCAATCGAAGGACTCTCTCGACCGCTTCGTCGACCTCTTATCCTGCCGGAGAAAGTCGAGGACGACCAACGCGCCGAGGAGAAACCTGCCGGTGGGTTTCCCGCCACCCGACGACCTCAAAGACTCGGACGACTCGACGCCCTTGCTGGGCTCCCGTCTCTACAATCTTTGCGGTCCAGAACTATTGTCATCGAGGTGCCCCGCACACCTCCGCCTTGCAGGACGCCGACGCCCCGACGCCGACGAGCACCGCTCGGACGAAGCTGCCGCCTCTTCGACATCGTTCTACCTCGTTTGTCGACGGACGTTCGACGCCCCGTGCCTCCCGCTTGAAAGGGAAGGCATTCAAGAAGGGCCGTCGATTCCCCGTCGCCGAACAGCGAGTCCCTCGACGTTTGTCGACGCCTTTTCGAGGAACTCGACTCCACCAGGTACATTGGTGGGGTAAAAACATTATAGGGGAAAATAAGAATTGCAGAGCAATATATGGACTGGGCTTGTGCTATATCTTTCTTTACAGGTTGCCCAGGTGGGGGGATCTCCACACAGAACTGTGCCTAGTGGTAGGGGTCAGTATTCTGCCTATTGCTCAACCATCTTATTTCCTCTCCTCTCTCTATTGCTGGTTTCACTCTATTGGTCTGTGTGACATTGTACAGTACTGTTCATGTACTTCAATGAGATCTAGGGTGGTACCACTTTAGGATTGTAAATATTTGTCATTGTAGATTTTGCCGGAGTACAAAGTGAGTTATCATGATGATGTACATAACCTTAACTATTGATTATATAAAGACTGTGTTCTAACCAATACAGAGTGTGGATATTCCTTTGTGGGGGCTTGGGGTTACACTGTACTTAAGAACCAGCCTGCATCACCTCCTGAGAAGCTAGGCCTTGATTGCTCGACCATTGCTACCGAATAGAGAATCTTGGCTGGGGTCTCCTGTGCCTCCCCTCCACCATATAGGGAGCGGAAGTACAGGCACCCCCCACCGGTCGTTGAGATCCGTTCTCTCACAATCATTAAGCTCTGCAGTAAGATATCTCAGTAGATTAGTGCACCTAATACAGCGATCTGTGTGTAACCTGCAGGTCCCAGGTTTGAATATGGGTCTGAATAATTCATCCTTCTGAAGTTGATCAAATTAGTAAAGTTTAAGTGGGGAATTGTATGATTGCATGACTGATCAGCAGAGCCAGTCAGGCAAGCAAAGTGTCTGGTTTTCATCATGTAGAAGTCAACACATTGGCCCTCATTACGACCCTGGCGGAAATCGAAAAACGATGGCGGAAATGCAATACCGCCATCGAATACCGCCCGTTGCGATTATGACCCGTCACCGTAAAGTACGATGCCATTAGCGACACCGTAGTGAACGCCAACGCTAACTGCACCAAGTACGCGCACGCGCGCACTGCGAAACCGTAATTACCACCATGGCGCAACGGTACGGGAATTCTGACCCTAGCGGACATGTACCTAACGCCATCAAGCATGGCGGAAAGTACCATTCCGCCATGGTGAGAAGTATGGCATCGCAAACCAACCGTAAAAGGCCTTACTGAGTGCCTGTACACCACTCCCTGGCCACATTGCACAACTCCTCGTAGGTGCAATGAAGTCAAACAATGCAACCAGTGAAATGTACAAGTCACCCATGCATGCCAACGAACAAATGAATGTAGGGGCTCCAAGTGCCTTGTGAGTGGCCATCCATATTAGCCATGGCACCATTGCCGTACTGATGCAGCACAGGCATGTGAAGCTCCAAGTACAGCAACATGAACTGAAAACTGAGACAAACAAAAACAGGCCCCTCATCGCTTGACACCAGTGCAAGGCAACATACAAAGCAGTATCCTGAGTGAGACTGCACCAGCCCTGTACTCCTGCCAGTAAACAAACCAACCAGCAGCATAAGCATGTACCACACAAGTTGGCAGAGTGACTGAGCAGCCAGGCACATCTAAAGAGGGGCCAATGGGAGCAGCAGGGCACAGATGGCACGAATACAGAAGCCATTCCAATGGACATGACCTCAGTCTCCCTCAAAGAAACGCACGCAAACACAGGCACCTGTGACCAGCCATATTCTGAAAATCACATCATTCCACCAATCCACCTGGCTGACCGGCATCTGTTACACAAAAGCCAATCCCCCTCCCATGAGCATGACATCATTAAAACAGTCATAATGGTAGCCCCTATCCCTGACCTTACTGGCCTTCGTAGGCAAACGCGCCCAGTACAGTACCACGCAACTATGCTCAGAAGGCCGAACCCAAAGCAGATCTCCTCACAATACATCGCTCCACAAATAGGAATATGCTACATAACTTGCAAAGAATAACGCTACAAGGTCAATATCATAATCAAAATTTAATGCACAGCAAAATCACCCGGGCCATACAGCTATTAGGTCATGAACTCCAAATCATATCTCATAATTGTGGGCTGCATCCGCAATAAATGACCAGCTTCTTCTTGTGTGACGCCCTGTTCCTCCATGGTACACAGGGGCTACATCCACGTTCAAAAAGGCAACATGGAAGCGCCTAGAACCGCAGGGCCGTCCCATTAGGTAGGCACTAGTCCAGCTGAAAGCTCGAAATGTTGCTCCTAGCCACTAGTACTGCGTAAGGGCATGTGGGCCATTGGCGATCATCCCATAAAATCGTAATGGTGCTCCACTGATTAACACGAAGCAGCAGGTGTCGGGAGTAAAAGCCATCTGCAGGAGTGGCATACAGATGGCAGCGGCAAAAGGGGAGGAGATACCTGTCACCCAAATGAAACGAAAAAGAATAGTATGGGCATCTGAACTCCATTTGAATTACTCACTTCAAAGATCACACTAAATCCACAGCCATATGCATGCTAGCCCACTCAAAAGGATTATTCGCACCCAATAATCACTTGCGAATCATAACCATATAAATCGAGGTGAAAACACTATTACAAACGAGTGTTTGTGTGCATGCGTCTGTTAAAACAGAATCCATTAGATGGGATTAGTAACGTGCATAGACACAAGTGTTTGAAGGCGCGTCGAGACAGGGAGGGTTCAACAAGGGCAGATAGACGATGGTCCCACTATGGCAGCCCTGCATCACATAGCGCAGAGGAAGTTGATAGATTCCAAAAAGCCATGTACATGGCAGACTCTCTATTAAATCATCTGTCCATGCATCCATACATCATTCCCTCATCCCGGTATAAAAACGCCTGATTATTTACTCACATAACATTAGAAATTTCCATTGAATCTGTGCTAAATGCAGTCTGCAAAATCCACTGTGCTCCAGGCCGGAATTCTAGTGTTGTGAAGTAACATGTATTTGGGAACGTCCTGCCTTATCCTCCACTACGCTATTGCGCATCCCATACTATTCATATCAATCATTGCATTCTCGGCATGGCCCCTGTCCCAAGGACATTAAACAATAGAACTTTCTATCTGCAGTCAGACCTGTGGGCGTCTCCTCGCCGCTAGCTGGAAACCGAAAGCGCTGTCCTTCGAATTCCTCATTTGCAACATCACGTCGAAAAGGCATCTGTGACCGCTTGAAATCACAAATCCATCCATTTAGTGCGGCAGTGTGTGAAAATGGCAACTGGCTACACTCACAAATGGGACGCCCCGCCCGTCGGTGAACCGCGGTACAGCGCTGCATGAGGGTCCACCGTTAATCGAGTACTACATTCCACGGACCCTTCACAAGTATGTTCCCGACTGCAAAGATAGTATGTGAAACAATGGGAGCATAGCAGATTTAACATATGAAGCAAGATCTCACTGCCATCGGGATGAAATACATGATTGTAATAGCAAGATGCCATGCGTCGATTTGCAGCGTTGTGTGCGGGACGTGCTCGCCCAAAGGGGATTGCAGCTTGCACAGGTGGAATGAATCACCACAGGTGGAGGCTATACAGCTTGGAAACACAAAAATTGCACACCCAACCCCCTCCCACAACCACACCCACTCCAAAATGCTACCGGCAGGACTTGCGATGTTGGCCCTGGGGGACCTGATAGCACTGCAAGTACTCCAACTTCAAGAAGAAGACGAACACCAACTACTACAACAACCGGCCGCACAGAGGAGACGCAGGAGGAGGAGGAGGGCAAGGCAGGGCCAGCAAGGCCCACCAGCACAGCCACTACCACCACGCAGGCAGCCCGCAATCCCACGCCTCCGAGCACATCCGTTCAACCTCACTGATGAGCAGATCCACACCCTCTACCGTTTGGACCGGGACACCATAACCGCCATTGTGGACATGACACACGCTGACCTTGTCAGCATGATAGATAGCCCAACCGCCATCCCACCCCTACTGAAGGTGGTGTCTGTACTCCACTTCCTGGCCACAGGCACCTACCAGCACACAGTCGGACAGTTGCATGGCATTTCACAGCCACTGTTGTCACGGACACTATTGCAAGTGCTCGATGCCCTCCTGAAGCACGCAGACGACTACATCTCTCTACCACGCTCGGACCAGGAAATTACGAACACAAAAGTGGGATTCCATGCACTTGCCGGCATACCGGGTTGCATTGGTGCCATCGACTGCACCCATGTGGAATTGGTTGTCCCACATGCCATGGAGGCCCAGTACCGCAACCGAAAACAATATCATTCTCTTAATGTACAAATGGTGTGTGACTCAAACAGGATCATTACACATTGTTGTGAACGATTTCCTGGATCAACCCATGATTCCATGGTCTTACGGAACTCTACAATACCACGCTACATGGAGCGACATGCAGGGAACAGATCCTGGCTACTCGGTGAGTCTCATTTCATGCATGATAATGTGGGGTATGTGATGCGGCAATGACCTGCCAGGAAGGGGGGGGGGTGCTTACGTAGCAATGTCATTCCTCAAACATCCTTTATTGTGCACATACAGGTGATGCCGGGTATCCACTGAAGAGATGGCTCCTTACACCACTCCGGAACCCACAGGACCAGCATGAGGAGGAATACAACCATGCCCACTCACGTACCCGTGTAGTCATAGAACAGGCATTCGGCCTACTGAAGGGTCGTTTACGCTGCCTCAGCAGGTCTGGCGGGGCACTCCTGTACCGCCATGAGAAGGTTGCTAAGATGGTCATGGCATGTGTCATGCTACACAACATGTGCATACGTAGAAATGTGCCCATGCCCCCTGACGCAGAACTGCAAGCACCAGAATATGGTCATGATGTGGGTGGGGATGTGGCAGAACCTCAAGGAGTCCGCGAGGCACAGGAGGGCCGTGAAATTCGTCAGATTATCATAGATTCATGCTTCTAGCACTCACGCCTGGTGGTTGATACATGGACACGGGAGTTGTGGCACTGTGTGTGTCTGGAACATGCACAATATGAACTGTACGCCTATGATGGCCTCGTACACAAAGATCAATGTCCACACATCTCATTGGATGATTGTGAAATGTTTATAGCAAATCTGAAATTGTGTTACACACCCCATCGACCCGCCACCCAAGTAAGCCCAACACACCCCCTCCACCCTCCTACCTCCTCCCCGAACACCAGTGTCTAAGGATGCTCATTGTCAGTGGGCAGACGCTATTGCAAGCCCCCTCTCCGGGTATCAGGGGCACCCCTGCCTGTGGAGCGCAGGTTCCTCCCAGATCTACGTTGGGGGCTGCCCTGGACGGAACTTGCAACGGATGATGTCTCTGCCTGCTCACGTCCATGCATGTCCCTAAGGGTTTGTGAGAGCTCAGTGAGCACACGGCGCACAGCGGCAAGTTCAGCACATACGTCTTTGGACGTCGCATGCAGTTCCCCCCTCAGGCTCTCGGTGCTTCTCTCCATTTGTACTCTCAGGCTCTCGGTGCTTCTCTCCATTTGTTCTCTCAGGCTCTCGGTGCTTCTCTCCATTTCTGCCCTTAGTGTCTCTGTACATGTTTCTATGGCTGCCTTGGTACCCCCACATTCATCAGCATGGTCCTTGAGGAGCGTGGCCAGTTGCTGCTGTTGCACGATCACCTGGTCGAGGGACTGTTGCCTCTGCTGGGCCATGGCCATTTGCGGTGGTGTCACAGAGGGGCTGATCACCTCATGTTGCCTTGACACAGGGCTTGTGGGGGATGGCCAGTCGTCGTCTTGTGAGTGCCCCTGCGTGGTATCCTCATGTTGTACGGGATGAAACAAACAGGGGGATTGAGACAGGTCATGGATGGATCGTACATCGACATCACCGTTTTCTGTGTCGGAGCATGCTGCCATTAATGCAGTGTCACCTATGGTGCTGCTGCCACCAGAAGCAGTGCCTTCTGTGGCATCCATTGGGGGGGCCTGTGGTGGTGGTGGTGTTGTGGCCATGCTGGCTGCTGGGGTGCCTGTTGAAGTCCCCTCCTGTGTGCTGCCACTTGATTTGTGCTGCTGCCGTGTCTTGATGCGTGCAGCTGAGGTGGAGGGTCTTTGGCCGTTGGTCTTGGCCCTCTTTGCAGGTGTGCTGGTAGGGGTGTCCTGGAGCTCGTCGTTTGAATCGGACCCTGTGGTGGAGTAAAGGAGGGCGAGCGTTATTAATGGGTCTGTGGAAATTGGAATGGCAATGTATCACATGCATTGGGGTGGTACCTGAGGGTGATTTGGGTCAGGGCCTTGGAGGTGGTTTCATTTTTGTGTGGATTGAGGGTGCAGTTGTATTGCAGCCTGCAGTTAGGGGGTGCCTGCTGCACGTGTAGAGGGTGTTTTTAGGAATTTTAATTATTTATTTATTGAATTCGACTTTTAATGTCCGCTATCAGGCCAATGTGAGTGGACGTTCTCCTGGACATGTGTTTCTGTTGCACTATGTGGACACATGGTACTTCACATGATTGAACATTGTGGTTTTAGCATAGTTTTATTTGGGCCACCTACCTGATTCTTCGGATGTCTGCACTCCTTTCTCCATCCCTCCGACTCCCTCTATGGTCTCCATTCCAATGGTGGAGGCACAGATTTCTTCCCAGGGGGTCAGCTTGATGGGTGATTCCGATCCTCCCCCGGTAGCTGTGGCAATGTTACGGTTGGCGGATAGTATGCTCCGTACGCGTATCCGCAAGTCGTCCCATCGCTTTCTGCATTGCTGTGGGTTGCGGGGTGCGGTCCCCACCGCACTTACCCGCTGTGCCACCAGGGCCCATATGGCCTTCTTGTTCGCAAGTGCCGTCCTGGTCATTTGCGTCGAGAAGACGACGGCAGCATTCTCCTGGAGGGTCTCTGTGAGCACCGTGAGTTCCTCACGTGAGAAGTGGACCTGCCGCTTGCGGTCGCACGCTTTTTTCGCTACTTTTCCCATTGTTTTGGTTTCACTAGGGTGGATGACGGGTTGGGATGTCTCTCAGGGTAGTGTTTTTAATGGTTGTGTGAATGTTCTGATTTTATAGGTGTACGGCGTGCTGTTTCCCGTTCCGGGACCATGTTTTTGCTTCCGTTTCCGTATATTTACGGTCACCGTATTTTCCGATTGCCGCTCTTTACGGTGACCGCTATGTCCGGTGGCGGAATTGCACCTAGGTCGCCGTACGACGGCGGTGAGGGGCGTTTTGGGGACATTTCCGCCATCGCGGACTTTGCACTTCCGCCAAGGCGTACTGCTCGTGCCCGATGGGTCAGAATTAGCCGCACTTTACTCTGTCGTGCCATGGCGGAAACGCTATTTACGCTATGGCGGTCAGGTCAGTTGCTTTCCACCAGGGTCGTAATGAGGGCCATTGTGTATTATTGAGGTTTTTAATATCACGATAAAGGGAATTCATAACAGACATTGACCTCTGAAAAGCCTATATGGAAGGGACAATCGTGCATTAGGGGTGCATGAAGTTTCATCTTGCTTAGTTTGCTTTCATTAGAACTACTGAGGTTATTTTTTTAATAATAGGGGAGTGCATGAAAGTAGGTAAATGACCTTGGAAAGGCCAGCATAGCCGGTCAAGTGGCACAAGGAGTAGAGCGCTCGCTTTGGCATTCGGCTAATAATAAGCAGCGCTCAGATACCTGAGGGTTCGTAGCGCTATATAAATGCCTAATTATTATTATTATTAATTATTATTAAGGCCGAGCCAGTCACATGTCAAGCATTCATTATGTCGACTCTGATGCTCCTTAAACAGATACCATTTAGTCAGGTAAGAATGCAATGTTATGAGCTCTGTACCTGGAACAAAATACATAACATTTATTTATTTTATTTATTTGTAACGCGCTGGGACGACACCCATGGGCATAGATGCGCGGGGACAAGACTGACAACAATGAACAGAACAAATAAGAGAACATACCAATCAACCATGCCAGAGAGTCCTGGGGGATGAAGGTGAAGCAGTAAGGTAAGTTTATTCAAACAGAAGGGACTTCAGCCTACCCTTAAAGATTGAAACTGTCCCACACAATCTGAGATCCAATGGAAGGGCATTCCATAGTTGGGGTGCGGCCACTGAGAAGCAGCTACTTTTAATGTGGGAGAGCTTGGGCGCAGGAGTTTCCAATAGACCTGTGTTGTTGGTGCGTAGTGCTCACTTAACCGGCAATCACCTAATCCTTTTGGTTGGATATGCCAGACTTTTTCCATAAAGACAGGCATGCGTAATGCACAGTGTCCTGAATGGAATCCACTTTTGTACTGGTAGCCAGTGGAGTGATCTTCTTCTTCCAGACACATGCTCTGATCTGCGAACACCAGTCACCACCCCGACTGCATTATTCTGGACCACCTGTAGCCGATTAACCTCTGTCTTTCCAATACCCTGAAGGAGAAGGGCACAGTAATCAAGGCAAGAGCCGATGACTACTGGCCGGGTCCTTTGTTGTGCTGTCTGCCCTATCAAGAATTGGTCTTGCCATTATATCCCCCACTTAATATTGTGGGGTGGGATTTGTCCCCATGCACCCCTCCATGTCCTACATGCCCATGTTTTGTCCCCATAACGCATCGAGTGTATGAGAGACGATATGCACTCAGGGAGCCATATTGAATGTACCCTCATACTGAAAGAGTGGAAGGATGTCAGCGCGCACTTTGTGACATTATGGAGCCATGAGTGAAATCTGATGCGGCCAGAGTGATGTCATGAAGAAGATGTATGAGGACATAATGAAATGATATGAACATGATTAAGAGTGACGATGCTACTGAAGTGAAAAGAGAAACATTTATGAAATGAGAAAATAATCATAAGTACAAAGATGATGAAGGTACTTGCTGACCAATAAGTGTAAATACGCAGTAACGTAAGGAAGATGAGACATATAGAAGTTTGCTATACAGGAAAATATAACGTGGCTAGGCAGCCATAATAGGAAGATGCTGTCATGATCTCTGCTTCCAAAAGGTCAGGGTTTTCCCAACTCCCTTGGAAGCAGATTCATAACCCAGGTTCCGAGTGCCAACCAATCCCAATTGGGACCTTTTGGACCCAGTCCTGGCGCCAGTGGCACCAGGCTCATAAATATGCCCAGTCCCAGCGCTGGAAGCGCCGGGCTCATAATGCTTGGGTGGACTTACCTGCAGCAGACCATGCTGCTTACTTGCCTGCCAGTTGAGCCTCTGATCCTCTTCTGTTTGGAACTACTTTTCCTGTTGGGTGGGGCAGGAGCCACTCCCTAGGTTCAGAACACTGGAACTCTTCTGGAAAGCAGGAACTCTTTTCTTACCTAGGCGTGGCTGTGGAAGGAGACACCTAAGCACTACAGGAGGCTATTTAAACCACACCCGATGGATGAATCTTGCTTTGCGTTATTCTGCATCCTCTGCAGCAGAACGCTCATCGTGTCTTCTGCATCTGATCCTGGGCCTAAGGAAAAAGGCTTACCATCCTGAATCCAGTCTTCAGCAACACCTATAAAGACAAGAAAGAACAGGTTAGCATTACGGTCTTCAGTGACAGCTCTTCACTTACCTGGGCCATCGGCTGTCACCAACGCCTCGCGCTGCATTCTGAAAGACAAAGGCTTACCTACTCTTCGTGCGCTCCGGAGGTCTTCACACTGCATTCCGGCATCTGAAAGACAAAAGCTTACCAACTCTTCGCACGCTCCGGAAGCCTTCGGCGCTGCATCCCGCATCTGAAAGACAAAACAAGGTGCATTTAAAGACATTGGGGAACTTTAATACTCACGTGCCATTACTCCTTTCCACATCTAACCCAGTGGGTATTCCGGCACCCTGCAGCCGCTCCGAACTTGTACCTGCAAAATAAAAAGACAGTTAGAGCGCATCGTGAAGCAGGCAACAAGCGCTTACTTACGTGCTTCCAGGCGCTTCCATTCATCACACGGGCTCCATCTTCAACTCACTTCAGCCCGTCATCCACCATCGCCGGAACCCTGCAAAACAAGAGACATCATTACTAAAGACTTTAAAGACATTAGAATTCCTCGAAACTTACCGTTCGTGCAGTAAACGACGGACAGCAGTCCTCTGAAGTCAAGAGACCTGCTCCCCTTATCCAGTGAAGAAACTGGTTACAGCACCCTGCCCGAGGCAGATGGAGAGCACGGCGTTCACTTACCTAAGGTGAGAGCGTTAACCTTCGGGGTTCTACAGGAGAAGAGAAAGGGAAGAAGAGAGAGACATTCAATAACCCAGTTCATTAATCCCCTATTTTCTATCTGCAGACATCTTACCCTTCGAGTCAAACATACAGTGCACAGAGGTCCAGCCCAAAGAGCCAGCCGTGTGTTACACATCACCTTTGAAGATACGGTATACGCCCAGTCAAGACCGGCGCCTCTACGGGAATCAGGTGAGCGTTACAGAACGCAAAGCCTACCACAAACTCCCGTCCAGGCGCTATGGAAACCTCGGATACCGACCAACTAGCCCAGTTACTTGGGAAACTAAGGGCAGAAGTGCATGCAGCCCGTCAGGAAACGAACGCTCTAAGAAGGGAACTGATTATTTCCAAGGAGCGAACAGATGATCTCGCTAGACAATTGCTACAGTCACAAGCCGGACAGACCCCGTTACCCGCATCTGGGGGAAATCTTCCTTCTACATCCTCTATGAATCCAGTGCAGATCAACCTACCTGGGAATGTACCTCTGGCTCCGCCCGAACGATTTTCTGGTGACCCAAAGAGGTTTGCAGTATTTATCAATCAGTGCCGGTTGCATTTCTTATGCCGGCCAGCAGCCTTTCCAACTGATCAAGCTAAAGTAGCTTTCGTGCTTTCGTACCTTAGTGGCAATGCGGCAGACTGGTCGATCCCTCTAGTAAATCAAGATGATCCGGTCCTCCATGATTTTCAAGCTTTTCAGCTCAGTATGGAAAAACTGTTCGCAAGACATTCACAGGGGCAGGCCTTGGACAATGAGCTTCTTTCTTTGCGACAAGGTAATCAAGACCTTTTGGCTTATATTGCGTCTTTCAACAGACTGATAGTGGAAACTCAATGGCCTGAGGACAAAAGGATTATGCTGTTTTATAGAGGTCTACGTGGAGAGCTCAAAGATGTGTTAGCCCAAGTAGTGAATCCCCCACAAGATTGTTCGGACTATATAGACTTAGTCGTTCAAATAGATCACAGACTTCAGAACAGGAAGGCCGATCGTTCCAAGTTTGATGCTCGAGTATTTTCCAAACCGCCAACTCCTTCCAAAGGAGTAGACTCCGGGGAACCCATGCAAATAGGGGGTCTGAAAGGTCCTCTAACACAAAAGGAGCGGGAAAGGAGAAAACAGTTGCAATTATGCCTCTATTGCAGAAACTCAGGGCACTTTCTTCGAGACTGTCCGGTGAAACCTGCTAAGAAGGTAGTAGGAGCTGCAGTTACCAAAGTTACAAACTCTGAGCAGGGAAACGACCTCGCCCGACAAGAATAGAGGTCCTCTTGCTGAGCGTGAAAACCAGTTCCGTGACCTCGCATTTCGTGATACCTATGGTCCTCATTAGCCCTGATAATCCGGATCGATTACATGCAATTGAAGCTTACGTCGACAGCGGTGCCATCGGCAATTATGTGGATCATGAAATGGTTTTGAGGATGAATCTAACTCTTTGTCCCAAGGCTGTAAAGGACGTCATTACTACGGTGGATGGTACGGAGATAGCCTCCGGGCCAGTAACGCATACCACTCAAGAAGTGACGCTAATAAGTCAAGATGGACACCATGAGAAGATCGTGTTCGATGTGATCAAGGCCCCTCAGTTTCAGATTATTCTAGGAATACCTTGGTTAGAGAAACACAATCCTCTGATCGATTGGCGAGCAAGAACGGTCCAGTTTCCAGAATGTGTCTCTACTTGTCACCCTCCACCTGGTGTTGCACTGGCAGCAATTTCTTCAGAGACTCCCCAGTTACCTCCCGAATACCTAGAATACCAAGATGTTTTCCGGAAGGATCAGGCTAACTCTCTACCTCCTCATAGGTCTTATGACTGCCAGATAGACCTGATACCTGGATCTACTCCTCCTTGTAGTAGAATTTATGCCCTCACCGAGCCTGAGAACCTTCACCTTCGACAATACCTGGATCAATACCTGGCAAATGGGTTTATTCGTCCTTCCAAGTCCCCTGCTTCTTCAGCTTTGTTCTTCGTTCCAAAAAAGGAAGGAGACCTTAGAACTTGTATAGATTATCGCTCCCTGAACCAGATCACCGTTAAGAATAGATATCCGTTACCTTTGATCCCTGAACTCCTGGACCAGGTCAGAAAAGCATGCAGATATACAAAGCTGGATCTTAGCGGAGCTTACCACTTGGTACGAGTAAAAGAGGGCGATGAATGGAAGACGGCCTTCCGCACCAAGTATGGGCTATTTGAATATCAGGTCATGCCCTTCGGACTTTGCAATGCCCCAGCCGCCTTTCAATATTTTATGAACGATGTCCTCAGAGAGCTCATAGATGTGTGTGTTGTTGTTTACATTGACGACATCCTCGTTTATTCTTCATCGGAATCTGAACATCGGAAACACGTGAAAATGGTCCTCGAAAGATTGCGTCAACACAAACTTTTCGCTAAGTTGGAAAAATGTGTTTTCAACGTGACTGAAGTTGAATTCTTGGGATTCATATTATCACATGGCGGAGTGCGTATGGATTCAAAGAAGGTCGATGCAGTTCTCAAATGGCCATCACCATCCTCCGTAAAAGGTGTGCAAAGCATGTTAGGCTTCGCTAACTTTTACCGCAGGCTTATCCCCGAATTCTCTCGAATAGTCCAGCCCATCACTGCCTTGTTAAAGAAAAACAAACGTTTTGAATGGTCTACCGAGGCGGAACAAGCTTTCCAGGATTTGAAGACTAAATTTATCTCTGCACCAATCTTAAAACACCCTCTTCCCCGAACTCCCCTACATCGTGGAAACTGATGCTTCAAGCTTTGCCATGGGGGCAGTTCTATCACAAAAGGACCTGGTAACCAATCAGTTGCATCCCGTGGCATTTTGGTCCCACAAATTCTGGCCTCCTGAAATCAATTACACGATTACTGACAAAGAACTTCTGGCTATCAAGTCTGCCTTTAAGGCTTGGCGGCATTATCTGCTGGGGGCCCGACACACCGTTACTGTGATTACGGATCACCGAAACCTGCAATATTTGAAAACCGCAAAAGCCCAATCCTCTAGACAACTCCGTTGGGCATTATTCTTTGCCGAGTTTGACTTCATAATTACCTATCGACCTGGCACAAAAAACGGTAAAGCTGATGCCCTTTCTCGGATGGGAGTGGAAGAACACTTGATCAACCCTAAACCTGTACCAATCATTCCCGAACAAAGAATTCTAGGTGTAATCGCCACACAATCCATAGAGGAAGTTAAGGATAAAGCCAGGCAACTTGTAACTCCAGCAGACATACAGAATTGGCATCTGCAAGGAAAGGACTTTGCAGTAAAGGACAACTTATTGTATTTCCAAGAACGATTATACCTACCCAACACAGATTTACAGAAAGAAGTAATCTCTTGTTATCACGATTCTTTAATGGAAGGACATCCCGGTATAGCCAAGACCTCAGAAAAGATCAAGCGCTACTTCTGGTGGCCGTCTTGGAAAAAAGATATCAGAGACTTTATAATGTCCTGTGGAGTATGCGCCCAAAACAAGAGTCAAAAGGAAAGACCAGCAGGCCTCTTACGCCCTATTGACATCCCACCTCGCCCTTGGCATACGCTTTCTATGGACTTCATCACCGATCTACCTCCATGCTCCGGATACAATACGATTCTAGTAATCGTGGACTTATTCTCCAAGATGGCGCATTTCATTCCGCTCAAAGGCTTGCCAACAGCAGCAACTCTGGCCCTAGAATTTCTCGAAAACATCGTCCGACTACATGGTTTTCCTTTGGTTCTAATTTCGGATCGAGGTAGTCAATTTATTTCTCATTTTTGGCGAAGTTGCTGTCGGTCGGCTCAAATTGATGTGAGACTATAGACCAGTCACCACCCTCAGACCGACGGACAAACCGAGAGGACCAATCAAACTCTGGAACAGTATTTACGCTGCATGCTGCAACAAACTGAAAAAACTTGGAAAGACATCCTTTGGATAGCCGAATATGCCTACAATAACTCTGTCCATTCGGGAACTGGGAAAACCCCGTTTTTTCTTTTGTACGGCAGTCACCCTCGAACCTCGGAGTTGGATCCCCTCCAAGATCTTGAAACACCAGCAGTAGACTACCTGCATTCTACAATCACCCAAGCCTTTAAGGAAGCTGTTTCTCACCTTCAAAGGGCTAAAGAACAATACAAGAAAGGAGCAGATCAACATCGGAAGGAAGCCCCTCAATATCGAGTAGGGGATCAAGTCTGGTTATCCACCAAATATCTACCTCTAAAAGGGCCACGCACATTCAACCCAAGATACCTTGGTCCCTATTCCATCACTACCATAGTAAACCCAGTAGCGGTCAAGTTGGACTTGCCCCCGCACATGAAGATACATCCGGTCTTCCACGTCTCTCTATTAAAACCTGTGCAACCTCAAACCCGACTAACTAAATCTCCAAAACCTATCCTAGTTGATGGGGAACTCGAGTTTGAAGTCAAAAGCATTCTGGACTCCAAGATCTCCAAATCTAAACTATTTTACCTAATTGACTGGAAAGGCGATGGCCCCCAAGAGAGATCCTGGGAACCTGCTGAATATGTCCACGCTCCTCGCCTAATCAAAAGATTTCACCGAACATTTCCTGACAAGCCAAAACCCCCGGAGAAGCCCGGTTTGGGAGGGGCCTAGAGGGGGGGTACTGTCATGATCTCTGCTTCCAAAAGGTCAGGGTTTTCCCAACTCCCTTGGAAGCAGATTCATAACCCAGGTTCCGAGTGCCAACCAGTCCCAATTGGGACCTTTTGGACCCAGTCCTGGCGCCAGTGGCACCAGGCTGATAAATATGCCCAGTCCCAGCGCTGGAAGCGCCGGGCTCATAATGCTTGGGTGGACTTACCTGCAGCAGACCATGCTGCTTACTTGCCTGCCAGTTGAGCCTCTGATCCTCTTCTGTTTGGAACTACTTTTCCTGTTGGGTGGGGCAGGAGCCACTCCCTAGGTTCAGAACACTGGAACTCTTCTGGAAAGCAGGAACTCTTTTCTTACCTAGGCGTGGCTGTGGAAGGAGATACCTAAGCACTACAGGAGGCTATTTAAACCACACCCGATGGATGAATCTTGCTTTGCGTTACTCTGCATCCTCTGCAGCAGAACGCTCATTGTGTCTTCTGCATCTGATCCTGGGCCTAAGGAAAAAGGCTTACCATCCTGAATCCAGTCTTCAGCAACACCTATAAAGACAAGAAAGAACAGGTTAGCATTACGGTCTTCAGTGACAGCTCTTCACTTACCTGGGCCATCGGCTGTCACCAACGCCTCGCGCTGCATTCTGAAAGACAAAGGCTTACCTACTCTTCGTGCGCTCCGGAGGTCTTCACACTGCATTCCGGCATCTGAAAGACAAAAGCTTACCAACTCTTCGCACGCTCCGGAGGCCTTCGGCGCTGCATCCCGCATCTGAAAGACAAAACAAGGTGCGTTTGAAGACATTGGGGAACTTTAATACTCACGTGCCATTACTCCTTTCCACATCTAACCCAGTGGGTATTCCGGCACCCTGCAGCCGCTCTGAACTTGTACCTGCAAAATAAAAAGACAGTTAGAGCGCATTGTGAAGCAGGAAACAAGCGCTTACTTACGTGCTTCCAGGCGCTTCTATTCATCACACGGGCTCCATCTTCAACTCACTTCAGCCCGTCATCCACCATCGCCGGAACCCTGCAAAACAAGAGACATCATTACTAAAGACTTTAAAGACATTAGAATTACTCGAAACTTACCGTTCGTGCAGTAAACGACGGACAGCAGTCCTCTGAAGTCAAGAGACCTGCTCCCCTTATCCAGTGAAGAAACTGGTTACAGCACCCTGCCCCAAGGCAGATGGAGAGCACGGCGTTCACTTACCTAATGTGAGAGCGTTAACCTTCGGGGTTCTACAGGAGAAGAGAAAGGGAAGAAGAGAGAGACATTCAATAACCCAGTTCATTAATCCCATATTTTCTATCTGCAGACATCTTACCCTTCGAGTCAAACATACAGTGCACAGAGGTCCAGCCCAAAGAGCCAGCCGTGTGTTACACATCACCTTTGAAGATACGGTATACGCCCAGTCAAGACCGGCGCCTCTACGGGAATCAGGTGCGCGTTACAGATGCACGTCGGCTTGTGTCAAGACTCAATTCAGCTACCTCAGAGATGGACCAGGGATTCAGAGTCAGGAGACGTTGGAGAAATAGCTTTGTGTGCAAAATAAAGAGGAATCTGTTTTGGCCTGAGGTCAAGGGTGCTATTTAAGGAATAATTGCAAGGCACAAGGGGAGGAAGACGAATGAGCTATGTACGTAAGGCCTATTTCTTTTAGATTAAAGAAAAAGAAAACATTTGCAAAAGCCAAGTATTGGACAATTAACAATGGATAAGGTCTATACAAGATGGAGTGAGCAAGTCCCTGGATTCCAAGTGGAGCAAGAACACCTAGTATAAGTAAATCAAACAGTAGTAAAAAGGAGTTTGAAATTGACAAATTTGCAGTCTCCTCACTCGTGACTCAGAAGTCGTAAACAAGGGCTATTCATTAAGCTTCGGATGAAGATAGTGATGTGCTTACACTCCCTCAAATGTCCCAGAACAGAGAGAAGACTACAAGGTGAACAACAGACGGGAAACTTTGGCTTATGGCTGGACTGATGAGAGATGATGAATTAATTGGGAAAGTGGGGAGTAATCTGATGTGACTCAACCACCTGAGTTTCGTTTTGCTTATGTGCTGCTAACGAGCTGAAAGTCCGAGGTTGGGTGGGAATGCCAACCAATCACAGAGTCCATGGGGCAACATGCTATACAATGTTGCATAGGCCAATCCGCTGCCTGCCATTTTTTCTGCTATACTCAGTATTATACATATTTAGAGGTAGTTCAAGGGGTGCCTTACACCTTAGGTACATATGTTCCCATAACCAATACTTCCCTTCAATAGGTTTTGTAATTTGACACATAGGATGACATCATAGATGACACATATTGGGGTATGTAACCTCTGTATAATCAAGTTTGTGTGTGAGTGCACAAGCATCAGTCCCATGTCTGATAGTTTGCCCTGCTTTATTAAATTGTAGAATAAAGTAGTATTTTGCCATATTTTCTGAGCCTGTCAGGTTATTTGGTCTGAGATCTTTATTGGAAATTCCATCTAGCACAAGAGACGCTTCAAGGTGCTAGAGCACATGATCTTCATGTCATACGGGAAATTGCTTGCCAGATTCTGGCTACTGGGCCAAAGGGGATGGACAAGGTGAACCCTAGAATTCTGATAAGAATTTCATAGGGAAATTGGTAGTTGCCAACACCTACATAGTTCTCCAACAGTAGTTGAGGCTCTTGGATGTTTTCCAGAAACTAATTGATTGTAGTCATCCTCCTCTTTGGGAGTATAATTATAATTATCATTACTGTAATTGATTTTTATAACGCGCTTAATATCAGAGAGGTTTCCAAGTGGGGACCCAGGATTCGAACCTGTATTGTTCTGCGTCGTCTTGCTTCCAAGATGAGTGAGCATTTCCACTGAGTTATACTACCCGTGCCTGATTGCACTATACTACCTGAGTATGATGGCACAACGGATTCTGAACCTTGTTCAGTGGCTCCATTTGGGTGAATGTCCGCTGCCTTTAAAATGTCAGATGGTATATCTCCAGGAGGATTTGTATTAACTTGTTGCCCATTCAAAGTCATCTGTTGTAGTTATTTTTCTTTCTCATAAGTGATCTGCAGGTTCCTGTGAATCTCCAAGTGAGATTTAGGTAGGTTCGTGGCTTCCTGCAGATTTGTCTTCCAGCCTAAATCTGCCTGAATCTCCTTAAATAACCTTACATCTTTAGGAACGTTTGGGTGATCTTTGGCAGGTTCAGGCTGAGGGTGGTTTAGCAAGAGGAATGAAGCACTGGGCATATGTGAATGTTATCCAAGTAGGACAGAACATTAAGCTCTGTAGTAAGATATCTCAGTAGATTAGTGCACCTACTACAGCGATCTGTGAGTAACCAACACGTGCCAGGTTTGAATATGGGTCTCAATAATTAATCCTTCTGAAGTTGATCAAATTAGTAAAGTTTAAGTGGGGAATTGTATGATTGCATGACTGATCAGCAGAGCCAGTAAGGCATGCAAAGGGTCTGGTTTTCATCATGTAGAAGTCAACACATTGTGTATTATTGAGGTTTTTAATATCACGATAAAGGGAATTCATAACAGACATGGACCTCTAAAAAGCCTACATGGAAGAGACATTCGTGCATTAGGGGTGCATTAAGTTTCATCTTTCTTAGTTTGCTTTCATAAGAACTACTGAGGTTATTTATTTAATAATAGGGGGGTGCATGGATGTAGGTAAATGACCTTTGAAAGGCCAGCAAGGCTAAGGCCAAGCCAGTCACATGTCAAACATTAATTATGTGGACTCTGATGCTCCTTAAACAGATAGCATTTTGTCCGGTAAGAATGCAATGTTATGAGCTCTGTACCTGGAAGAAAATACATAACATATATTTATTTAATTTATTTGTAATGTGCTGGGACGACACCCGTGGGCATAGATGCGCTGGTACAAAACTGACAACAATGAACAGAACAAATAAGAGAACATATCAATCAATCATGCCGTAGAGTCCAGGGGGATGAAGGTAAAGCAGTAAGGTAAGTTTATTCAAACAGAAGTGTCTTCAGCCTACCCATGAAGATTGAAACTGCCCCACACAATCTGAGATCCGGTGGAAGGGCATTCCATAGCCGGGGTGCGGCCACTGAGAAGCAGCTACTTTGAATGTGGGAGAGCTTAGCCGCAGAAGTTTCAAATAGACCTGTGTTGGTGGTTTGTAGTGCTCACTTAACCGGCAATCACCTAATCCTTTTGGTTGGATATGTCAGACTTTTTCCATATAGACATCCATGCGTAATGCACATTGTCCTGAATGGAATCCACTTTTGTACTGGTAGCCAGTGGAGTGACCTTCTTCTTGCAGACACATGCTCTGATCTGCGAAGACCAGTCACTGCCCTGACTGCATTATTCTGGACCACCTGTAGCTTATTAATATCTGTCATTCCAATACCCCGATGGAGACTAGCACAGTAGTAAAAGCGAGAGCCGATGATTGCACAAGCCATTGTAGCACTGTCTGCCATATCAAGAAATGGTCTTGCCTGTACCAATAGCTTGACATAATAGGAGGCTCGCGACATGAGGCTGTTGACATGCGCCTTCATTGTAAGCTCAGAATCCAGTATCAGACCCAGAGTTTTAACCTTCGGAATTGTTGTTAAGGGGCAGTCAGAGATTTGAAAGGTGTCATACGCAGGAACCAATTTACACAGTTTGGAGGCTGTGCCTACCAGCATAATCTCTGTCTTCCCATTGTTAAGTACCAAGCCATTAATAGTCATCCATTCATGAATTCAGTTCTAAGTGTTATTAATGGACTGTGAATCAAGTTCATGGTTGCCAGAAGAAGGAAAGAAACACTGAGTGTCATCTGCATAGTTTGCATACCCAACGCCTTCTGCATCCAGGCAGCTGAAGAGGGAGAGAGTAAAGATGTTGAAGAGCATTGTGGGCACACAAGAACCTTGGGGCACCCCACACTCCAGGACATATCCCTCTACCATAGAGTCTTCAAAAAAGACTCTCGCCATCTGATTGGAGAGAAAGGAAAGGACCCAAATAGACGCCTCGCTAGAGAAGTGGGCAGTGTCTTGTAGCCTAGTGGCTAGGATGGTATGATCAACAAGGTCAAAACCTGCAATGAGATCTAATAGCATCAACAGAGATGCTTTACCTTTGTCCGCATGCTGAAGAATGGACGATTTCAGATCAAGGAGAGTGGTTTCTGTACTGCGATTTCTTCTGAACCCAGATTGGTTGGAACCAAGGATGTTATGTACATCTAGGAATTTTTGAATTTGTTGATACGCCACTTCATCAAGAATTTTCAAAAGAAAGGGTGAATTAGTAATTGGGCAGTAGTTGCTGGGTATGTTGGGATCCAGTGAAGTTTTTAGGAGAGGCGAAATCCAGACCTGTTTAAGAGAGCATGGGACAGTATTTTCCCCAAAGGAAGATTGACAAATCTGGTGATAAGAGGCGCTAACATCTGCGCACATGATTTGACAATGGTGGCTGGACAGATGTCAGCCTCGTAGATTGTGGGTTTAATTTTCACCAATAGTTCAAGCATGTTGGGTTCCAATATTTCACAGAACCTGAAGATAGGCCGAGATGAGTGCGATTGTTCTGAACTGGCTATCGCGGATGGATCCTGGGTGACAGAAGGCGTGGCACAGTGTCCTTCCTTGATATTAGCAATCTTTTGCCTCAGGGAGTTCTGGATATCCATACACCAAATAGTGTCTCTTATCACTGGTGAAATGACAGGGCATGGATCTTAAAGCTCACTGAGAATTTTTAACAACTCTTTAGAATAATTTCTTTGCATCCTGAATTGCGAATTTGTAGGATTTGGCTGCTTCAGAGTATTTGACTTTATCCACCAGTGATGATGACGTTCTCCAGCTCTTAAATGCACATTTTTTCTTGGACTTCAGAGTTTGGAGTTCTGGGGTATACCACGGTTTTGAGGGCTGGCACATAACTAGTCTTTGCTTTAATGGGTCTAGAGTGTTAACTGCCACTGTCATAGTATCATCATAGACTGATACAAGCTGGGTGGATGACTCAAAGCTATCAAGGGCCTTAAGAATAGGTTCAAAGAATGGACAAAAAGAGGCAATGGTAAGCTTGGGGGCATCTGTACTTTTCTGCCTATATACAGATGGAACTATTTGAAAATGTACTGATAGACAATCTGACCATGGGCATATTTTGACCTCCACCTTTTCTGCCTGCACCCCATGCGTAACTACCCAATCCAGAATCATGCCCGCATTATGTGTGGGCTTCACAGTGTTCTGAGTGAACCCCAAGCTTTGTATCGAGATTTGGAAGGTTCTAGCATGTGAGTCAGATAGATCACCAAAATCTAAATTTGAGTCTTCCAGCAGAATATTCGTGGTACTTGGTCTCCAAATCTAAGGACAGCCGCTCACACAGCAGTGAGAAAATCTCTGGCATGATATTGGGAGGACGGTATATTAAGAATATGTTGCAGGTATTATTGGGATCAATGGCCCACTTCATGTGTAGGAATTCACCATCAAAGATATTTTCAACATTCAGATATCCAATATTGAGAGGGGAATGAAAAATAAGAGCCTCCCCCCTCTTTTCCTGTCAGCCGATCAGCTCTAAGGACTTTATGATCAGGGGGTATTGCCATCATCAGCACTGGACCTGCCGCTTAATGAACACAGGTTTCAGTTATAGCACAGACGTCTATGCGATTATTTCGGAAGAAATCACAGATTTCCATAGCATGTTTGATCAGAGATCTAGTGTTAATTAGTGCAAAATGCACGGGCCTAAGGCCAGCAGCCATATCATTACCTAGATCATTTTTACCATCTAACATAGCATTGGTAGGTGGGTCTTCCTGCACAGTGTTGTTGCCTATATTGGCAATGAGTGTAGGAGGGCTTCCAGAGGCCATGTCAGAAGTGTGTGTAATATGCTGAATGCAGCTTTCAGGCTTCATAACTGTGGCGCCAAGCAAAACAATTGCCATATTGCACACAGAATGATAAGGAGGAGGAACAATGGGAGCTCTTACCAGTGTTTTCCCTCACCTGCCGAGCTGGATGAGAACCGGCGACAACCGGCCGGCACTAACGTGCCGCCGATATGTTAAGGAGAGCGGTGTAGCTGGGAAAGGCAGTTCAATAGAAGTACAAGAGTCACGGACCACTCTGCGGTGTACAATACACTGCAGCTAGATTGCACACAGTGATTCCAGACAACGTGTGGAAATCGATATAATATTGTGACCCCAATCGCATTGTTTGAATGTATGTTGGCCTACGCCAAGCTGTCTAAAGAACACCATGTACATAGGTTCCGCGGCAAGGTCTTGACCTTAATGTATTGTGTAAGCCGCCATCTTGGATCTAGCCGCCATTTTAGGTACTCTTGCAGTGTGGAAGTCACCCTGAATCACAAAATGGAGGCCGAATGACATTTTGAGTAAGACTCCGGCCATGGTGACCTCCGCACACGTGAATAAACAATATGTCCGCAGGCCACTTGTTAGGGTCACGAACTAAGACCTTGTCCTCTCTTTAACCTGTGTGTAAATATGTAACTGTATCAGCGGAACTGATCAAATTATGTAAATTGTGTGTTCGACCTGGCTACGAACCCTAGCCACAGTTCCAAGAATGGTTAACTTGCGAGAGGGCTGGCCAATACAGGACAAAACGTATAAAAACCCAAGCATCCCGATGATCGGTCTCTCCCACTTTCAGTGCGAACCTTACGTTGAAGGTTCGCGTGTTAGTCAGAGGGCCGAATAGCTATCCGTATGTCAATTGACTTTGGTAACTTTGTAACTTTGAAATAAAGCGCTTTGTATGTCCTTTGTAACCTGTGTTGGTGTGTTTCCTTTTGGGCTTCCCGGCCTCATATCAATTTCTCTGTTTCCACAAACGGGCAGGATAGAGAGAGCCAACAATGTCGCCCATTATGGCTGAGCGGCAACTACGGGTCTATCTGCGATTTGTTCATTATTTTATTAGGGGGACTTTAGAAAAAGTGAACCATGTATTGTTGATATAATCTATGGGGTCTCGGTTTTCATCTGACAAGATCAACACTCTTAACATTTGACAGAGACATGAGCATGTAGAACAGAGATATTGACTAATACACTGTTGTTATTTTGGACTTTTTGAGTCCTGGTGAAGCATAATTTGTAGACACGAAACAAGCATTGATTTACCTTATGATGATTAACCAAATGATTAATCTTGTGTGAAAACGAGATGATAAACCCTAATAATGTAAAGCAACTATACAGAATTGAACATTTTTGGAAAAAAATTGTTAAACCAGATTACATGTCAGTGTTTTAAATATATTTTTTTACCTTAAGTGCCCACGGGGGATACAAGCTGTTCTTCTTTGCAATTGTTGACAAACAGGCCCAATGGACAGTGGGGTTTGTGAACCCGAGAAATGCTAAAGCTCTACTGCAGAAGGTTCACCTTGAAGCAGTGGATGAAACGCCTTCCTTGAAGCGCTACCACCCCTGAAGTCACGGGAGGATAGCTCAGGGGCAGTGTGCTCGCCTTGGAAGCAAGAAGACAGAAAGCAAAACAGGTTCGATCCCCGGGTCCGCACTTAGAAACCTCTGCTATTAAACGCGTTATAAATAACCTATCATATCATACATGTGCCCCTTGATCTGTTTGCAGGCGTGTTTGAGCACGGTGGTGAATTGAATTAGAGGGCGAGCCCAGTACCTCAGTCACTGCCACATCCTCTGCAGTGCTGTGTTGTGGATCAAGGGGAACATGCATGCACCCCGAGGCGTCAGCGGTGGCAGCGGCTCATAGAAGCATTTCTGGTGGCTTTGCACCCCTGCCTCAGAAGCACGCCAGCAATGCCCTTGTTCTGGGCCTGCAGGAAGAGCCATGCTCTCCTTTGGGCTTTCCCCTCTTACTCGGGTTTTTCATTGTACCGTCTGCAGTTTCCACCCATCATTTGGGTGCCTTCCAATATACAGCTTTCAAGGGCCAGGAGGATGCTTTAGTCATCATCGTATTTTGCATTTGTCTTGAATTCGCAGCTTATCATGTTAAAGGCTCAATTCTCTGGTTGGCAATGACAGCTGCTAGTCCTTAATGGAGGCGTTTGCTTTCCCAGGCACGTGTCTACTCTTGAGATTGTAATGTTCAGCGACGGCTCATGTACAGTGCGAGAATCGCCATCAGGCCCGATGAGCTTATTCCTTTGCTCATTTGGATGTTGTAATAGCAGAGTCGCTGCTGCTGCGTTGCCTAGGTGATGAGCAGAGAAGACCCGTGATGCTGTACAAGGCCAGGCGGCGATGCTTTGGCTTCTAAATGGGACATTGTTTTATCGCAGTCAAGGTGGTATTAAGTTTGGATTCTGAAGCGGCGTTGTTTGTGTAATTTACTGTTCAATTGCCTGAGAAGGATGGATTGAAATTTTTAGGGTCACGTTGTGTTTGTGCCTCGCAGAAGGTTGCAGTGTAAAGGTTCGAGCCTGTGTCATGATGCTCCGTCTGCTTACCATGGAGAAGATGAGGCTACATGGTAAGAAAAAAGCTGTACACCTTTTTGCCGACAGATACCCAGACCAGGAGAAACTCTTAGCTGCAGAGAGGAAGCTAGCTATTATTACAGAGGTTGTAGGTGAGTTAGACATCTCTGAAGCGTGCCCAGTTGTTGGCCCATCCAGCAAGGCAAAGCCATGGTCTGAGGGGCGAGGGTCTTTATTAACCAACAGAAAAGATAAAAGAGAGCTAAGCAATAGGGCAGAACTGAGGTCATGAAGTGGGAAATCAAAGAAAATAAAGAAATCTGCTTTCCCTTGAAGGAACCGCGGTCCTTCCCTCTCTTCTCCACCTGGCCAGTAACACGTCGGCGGCTGCTTGGCCTTTCAGGATAAGGCTCTTCTCTTGGCGTGAAACTGGCATCACCACTGCTGGTGCCCTGGGCCGTCTAAGCAAGGACCCGGCATCGGACTAGTGAAGATTCCAGCATATATCGTGTGGGCTCCTTCTGGCCACCACACTTCCTTCTGCTAGCTTTCTGTTTAGCTTTCTGGCCACCACACTTCCTTCTGCTAGCTTTCTGTTTAGCGTTCTGGCCACCACACCTCCTTCTGCTAGCTTTCTGTTTAGCCTTCTGGCCACCACACCTCCTTCTGCTAGCTTTCTGTTTAGCCTTCTGGCCACCACACCTCCTTCTTCTAGCTTTCTGTTTAGCCTTCTGGCCACCACACTTCCTTCTGCTAGGTTTCTGTTTAGCCTTCTGGCCACCACACTTCCTTCTGCTAGCTTCCTGTTTATCCTTCTGGCCACCACACTTCCTTCTGCTAGCTTTCTGTTTAGCCTTCTGGCCACCACACCTCATACTGCTAGCTTTCTGTTTAGCTTTCTGGCCACCACACCTCCTTCTGCTAGCTTTCTGTTTAGCCTTCTGGCCACCACACTTTCTTCTGCAAGCTTTCTGTTTAGCCTTCTGGACACCACACTTCCTTCTGCTAGCTTTCTGTTTAGCCTTCTGGACACCACACCTCCTTCTTCTAGCTTTCTGTTAAGCCTTCTGGCCACCACACGTCCTTCTGCTAGCTTTCTGTTTAGCCTTCTGGACACCAAACTTCCTTCTGCTAGCTTTCTGTTTAGCCTTCTGGCCACCACACGTCCTTCTGCTAGCTTCCTGTTTATCCTTCTGGCCACCACACTTCCTTCTGCTAGCTTTCTGTTTAGCCTTCTGGCCACCACACGTCCTTCTGCTAGCTTCCTGTTTATCCTTCTGGCCACCACACTTCCTTCTGCTAGCTTTCTGTTTAGCTTTCTGGCCACCACACTTCCTTCTGCTAGCTTTCTGTTTAGCGTTCTGGCCACCACACCTCCTTCTGCTAGCTTTCTGTTTAGCCTTCTGGCCACCACACCTCCTTCTGCTAGCTTTCTGTTTAGCCTTCTGGCCACCACACCTCATTCTTCTAGCTTTCTGTTTAGCCTTCTGGCCACCACACTTCCTTCTGCTAGGTTTCTGTTTAGCCTTCTGGCCACCACACTTCCTTCTGCTAGCTTCCTGTTTATCCTTCTGGCCACCACACTTCCTTCTGCTAGGTTTCTGTTTAGCCTTCTGGCCACCACACTTCCTTCTGCTAGCTTCCTGTTTAGCCTTCTGGCCACCACACCTCCTTCTGCTAGCTTTCTGTTTAGCCTTCTGGCCACCACACCTCCTTCTGCTAGCTTTCTGTTTAACCTTCTGGCCACCACACTTCCTTCTGCTAGCTTTCTGTTTAGCCTTCTGGCCACCACACCTCATACTGCTAGCTTTCTGTTTAGCTTTCTGGCCACCACACCTCCTTCTGCTAGCTTTCTGTTTAGCCTTCTGGCCACCACACTTTCTTCTGCAAGCTTTCTGTTTAGCCTTCTGGACACCACACTTCCTTCTGCTAGCTTTCTGTTTAGCCTTCTGGACACCAAACTTCCTTCTGCTAGCTTTCTGTTTAGCCTTCTGGCCACCACACCTCATACTGCTAGCTTTCTGTTTAGCCTTCTGGCCACCACACGTCCTTCTGCTAGCTTTCTGTTCTTTGTGACTTTTCTTTCAGCGTGCCTCCCTCCTTCTGTACTGTGTTTTCCACTGCCTCGCTACTGTTCCTCTCCCCCTCACTTTGTACCTGCCAGTGTTTGTTCAAAGCAGTCTTCTGAGAGTTAATGACCTAATTGGAGTTAAAATCATGCTCCTTGTGAAATACAAATGTCTTATGCCTTCAGCCACTCAATTTATAAGCACTCTGCATGTCCTTCCCTGAATTCCTGTTAAAACACAGTGTTGCCAAAGCCAACAGTTTTGGTTTATGCATAAGTATTGGGCCTTTGCCAGGCACTACTATTAGGTGCCCAGGTATCCACACCATTTTGCACCTGCTACAATCAGTGGCCAGTTATCACCACTATGGCTCTGCCTGGCAAGTGCCTTTCCCATGCCTACACAAAGCCCAAACTGTTTGCATTGCCAATGCTTGTTTCTTTGGGGTGGTATGACGTCCTTTCATCGTGGGATGTTTTTTGCAGGTTTTTTACCGTGATTCTTTTAATGAAAAAAACATATCGAATTTTTAGGGGGGTAGACAAATATATATTTAAGGTGTGTGTTTGAGAATATCAAAAAAATGAAAGGGGATGGGGGCTTAGGTCAGTCCCCCCAAAAATAAAAAATAAAAAATGCAATACATTTTTTTTGTTAAAAAATCTGCGCTAAAAACCCAGGCGAAAAAACATCCCACGATGAAATGACATGAAACCCTGTGGGGTATACCCATCCAGAGGGACATCTGTAGATTCATGTTCGATTATCAGAAATGGCGCCATGTGATAATTGGGCAGGGATGCCAGTGTTTCTGGACAAAAGAGGAGAAAGGGATGCTGATGGACGTAGGCATTGAAATGATGCTCATGTTCCAGGCACTGTAATAATGTTCAGCAGGAGAGTGTTTGAGAAGCACCCTGAGAAAGGTAGCACTGAGGTCACCCTAGATCATGGGATCAAAGAATACAATTGGATTGGGAGCAGGACAGGGATAACTCGTGGCAGTTGTGGAACATAAAATCCCAGCCTTCGGACCATACTAGTCACCTGAGCCACCACCAAGCATAGGACCTGCCTCTTCTGTACCTTCCCCTAAGCTCATCTCAGCTACGCTTAGAGCTACACTCACAGCAAGACATGCTCCAGACTTAGCGCAGAAGCTGTTTGACTAGATTGGCTGCAAGGGTGGTGTTTTATTGTTGAAGATACTGCTGCACGGATGACATCCATCTTGGAACTGAGTGATACTGAGTGGGCGACTCATAATGGAGATTAGGCTGGAGCCCAGGAAAGTACCAACATAGTTACCCGGATGGAGTGAAGTTACCCACTGATTCTTAGAAAACCTAGACAGAGTTGGCATTAAGAAAATGACTGTTTGGGCTGATGGGAGCATTGTTACAATATATCAAGTGTTGTTGGATTGGATAGCCTTTAAACACGTGCTCAGAACTTGCAGTCCAAAGTCCTCCCAGCGTTATGATGGTGGATTCCGATAGGTCACCTCCTTCAATAGCGTTCACAGCTGACAGATGGGACGGCATACCAGTCGATAGTGGAAGACCAAAACTCCATCCGGGCTCCCCCAGATCTTAGAAAAAAGATAGGCTCCGTCTCATGCATATGCCAGTACAACCAAATGTGGTTACCGGGCAGTCGACGGAGACCGTTGAGGAAAATCTACTACCGTCCAATGGGATTCATCCCTTTACGCAGCCATCATTTGAGCCATTATTCCTCCTTAAAGTGAGCAAGCAAGCACTGGTCACCAGTTTTCAATTGCTAGATGCGTAATGTTCTGTTGTTCTGTATAGCCTTCAAAAGGCGTTGATACTTTTAACACCTGTCTGCAAACACTACAGGGACAAATAAAGAGTAGTAGGATTAAAACGAAGTATTGACGCGTTGACCATATTTCCTGTACTGGTGTGTGCAGACAAAGGAGCTTGTATTATTGCCCCATTCGTCTTGCCCCTTGCTGCTGAGGCTTAAGCTATGCAGGACAGCGCTTTAAGCATTTTCGCTCCAAAAATACTAGCTGCATTCCGAAAGGTTTCAATGCCAAGTTGGAAGAGGAAAGACACAAGGAAGAGCAGAAAATGGAGAACATTCCCTACACTACAAGTGCCTGATGGGACTGTGACATCTGAGGTCATAGGAAGTGGGAAGGGTCTGAAGGACCTGGCTCTGACCTGGAAGGAGGGAAGCAGCCCCATGTTATTTTAAGTTTTTAGAAAACATGGGCCCTTGTACAGCGAGTCCCAGAATCTGGAAACTGGAAACTGGAAAAGAACAATCATTGGACGTCTCCCAGTGTCATAAGGATTTCCCGGTTCAATTGGAACATGTGGTACCCTCAGTCAGACACCTAGGGGTGAAGGAGACATTGAAGAGCCCTACTGCCCACTTTCGCTGACCTCCAATTGCTGTAGTAGTTGGCAAATTCTGTAGGCCCCGCCTGACTTGCCAAACCTCTTGGAAGACAGAATGTAACACAAAGGTCCCCCACCAATGAACCTTATCAGTTTGTTTTGGTGCCACACGTGACGGTGGGGATGGACTTTGTCATTTCAATGGATCTTTATTCTGCAAACAATTATCTCCTTGTGGATTATGCCACATGATTTGCAGAAAGTGTACTTCTCATGAACAGTGGTATCTTAAGTCCTGCTTGGCATATTAACCCATATAGGATTCCCCAAATAGGTTGTCTCTGAAAAGGTTCCCAACTTCATGTCTGCCTACATGATGGTAATGTGCGGCACATGTTGAGTGGCTTGCAAGCTCCCCACCTCTTACCATCCACAAAGAAAGGATTTGGTGGAGTGGTTCAACCTGACTACAAAGAGCATGATAGGTGTCGTTGACACACCCTTATAGAGAAAGTGTGGTACCCTCTTACCATGCCTCCCATTGAGTTACAGTTAAGTAAAGAGAAAGGGGCAGAGGTCAACAATGTAAAATTCCTACCTCGTCGACCTGTGTGCCGTTCCATGCCCTTAGTCCAAAGGGATGGAAATGTAACCTCGGTCCCTCATGCATGATGGGGCAGACTATATCCCAAGACTATGTGGGAAATGGACTAGCTAATGAGGAAAGTGAAGATGACTCTCTGGTTCCTCCAGAAATGATCAAACACTTGGCTACTCACAAAGCAACCATGAGCAGTTAATGGGAAAGTCTGGAGGTGTAGAACATTGAGGCACTTAGGCTTGGCACTTCAAAGGACAAATGGTCTGAACTCTATATCAAAAAAGTTTAGTGTTGTGAACAAAGTATCTAGGATCCCATTGGATGTCCCACATAAATGGGCCCAAATCAATCACGTGAAAATATAGAGCTGCTTTCTATAGCAGATGAAGAGGTAGAAAGGTAAGATCAGCCCCTTTGCATATAATGATGAATCTATAGATACGTGCCACTCCACCCCGGGCACGCATGGTGCAGCAGCGCAGGGCTTTGCTTCAGCATTTCTTCTCACTTTTCTCCCTGTCACTGGATCTAATACATTGGCATACCCACAAAATGGACACTGGTGTCGAACGGTACAGCCTGTCAGACAAGGTTTGCCACAGGATGCACGCTGTGGTAAAACCAAAATAAGAGAACCTAGGACTGATTGTACCCTCCAAAATTCCATGGACTTGCCCGGTCATACTCGTGATCTTGAGTTTTCACATTATATGAAATTAGTGTGGGTGGACAAATTAAAAGAGAGGAAGAAGTTATGGTGGGCTATGTATACTGGTTAAAACACTTGGAGAGTGTGCAGGTGGTCCTGGCAACTCCGGTGGCCTTTATGCTGGTGGTTAAAATTTGTAGACCAGGTCAAGTGGACCTTTTAGTGGTACATTTCTATAATGGTGCCCACAAACAACATGCGAAACATTGTCTAGGTGTTCTAGACCATGTGTCGGAGGAACTTGTTGTACGGTTCCCCATGGGCAATATGTGTTGGATACTTGGAGGAGATTTTGATGCGAAGTTGGGGAGTGGCCCGCTGGATAATTTATATGACAACACAGAAGGTGCTGTGGCAGGGATACCTCCACCCACCATGATAGAAACCAGGCTTTGTGTGGAAGGCTTGCACCCTTGCCACTATCTCTATGAGTGGGGATTAGAATCCACAAATGGGCGGTTGGTCAGGGATATTCCCGGCAGAGCTAGTTTTCCGTCAGCAATATGTAGCTCCACAATAGATTATTTGTGTGTTCCGGTTATGCACTGGGGACTCATAAAAGGGTTTTTGGTATTGGTTGATATTTGCAGCAATCGTGTTCCCATCAAACTACGTATGAAGCCCACTGTAGGGGCAGACACGTTGAACCAAGCTTATCCACTGGAGGTATCCCTCCACACTCCAAGGGCCTTGCAGGCACTCACTTCAGAATGAGTCCCGGGAGGATAGCACAGCGGCAGCGTGCGCGTCTTGGAAGCAAGACGACACAAAGCAACAACAGGTTCGATCCCCGGGTCCGTGCTTAGAAACCTCTGAGTGTTTAAGCGCGTTATAAATACGTGACAAAGAAAAAACACAATTACACAACTAAGAAAAACTAACAATTCCTGTAACAGCGCCTCGATGCCTGCGGGCTGTGTGAGCGCTTTATAAATGAAAAATAAAAAAAGAATATGCCGTCTTTATGGAGGTCCTGCATCTGGTTTGTAAATGCAGCTAAATCGGCAGTGATGTCTTGATGTCTTGTTGGAAGGGGAGTCAAAGGATTAATCACAGGGCCGTGCATGGTAGGAACATTATTATCCCCAGGGTTGACCACTTTTACTTGGGCGTTAGATTCTCTGCAAACATGGGTGCAATAGCATACGTACATAAACATGCATTGCAGTTCAAGCAGGCTCTGGGTGGGGTCACTAGTGCCATGTACATGTTTAAAGCAAAGCCAATAGCCCCCCCTGCTTCAGTTGTACAAGGGAAAAGCAGCTTCAGTTGCTAAATTTGGGATGGAGCTCTAGGGTTACTCCAACGTTAGCGCGGTCCAGATCCCGGAGAACCAATTCCTGAAAAACCTGTTGGGGCTTGCAACTTCTGCCCCAATTTTGGAGTGTTGATGGAATTGGGTTGTACTCCAATTGGTGAAACTATTTCCTTGCAGCCAGGATTACACTGGTTTATACTGTGGGGTAATAGTAGGGCGACACTCACTCAGGAACGGATCACCTTCCTAATAGTCAAGGACACAGGAGATAAGATCCCGTGGTTGCCCGACATCAGGAAGCAGCTGAGACAGAAAACCTGCACTCATCTGTATCCACCCACTAGTGTGCTCTCCAGGGGAGAAATCAATCAATGGAATGCTTGTTTCTCTGTGACGTGCACCTGAATAGAGAAAGCAGTGAAATCAGGAAGCCAAAAAAATCAAGGGTTGATGACTATTATGTCTCTGGGAGTTCAGCATTACTTATATGGGCAGAATTCCCCAAGGATCGTGTACTTGTATCAAAGGCAAGGTTTAACTGCATCCCGCTAAAGGCTGTGGTGGCAGCATGGGCCGGGGGTGCGGGAGGTGCTGACAGATCTTGCCCAACTTGTAAAGCCCCATACGATTACATGGCACATCTCATTCTCTTTTGCCCTGCATTTGCGCGGGCGAGAAAACGGCACATACGACCACTACTATGCAGGGGTCAAGTCCTGAAAAAATAAAAGTGGGGCGACTCATCAACAAATGCAATGGGATGTGACGTCGCGAGAAATTGGTATCAGGGCATAATATCCCCATATATATGGTCGCCGTAAATAATATCGCCGGGAAAATGTTGTGGCGATATTATATGGGTGACCATATATATGAGGACGGGGGCAAAAAAAAAATGTTTTAAAAAAAAAGAAAAAAAAAAGTTTGGAGGTTGCGGGGGTGTCCCCCGCATGTTCCATGCAATAATGTCACCACAAAAAACGGCAATTTTTCGGCGAGATTTTTGCATGGCGAGATTTTTGTGGCGACATTATTACATGGAACCAGAAATTAGGGTATCAAGGTGAAATGTGCAGATTTCATTAAATTGGCTTTGCATAACCACCCACATTGCACAGGACGAATGGCATTTGCCTTTTATAAAATCAACACACACACAAAACCAAGAGAGGCTATTTTCTTCTAATAGTCTTTTTGAAAACATTAAAAGGGGTGCATGTTTTAAGATCCAAGAACCAATACAAATGTTTTCCCCGGAACATGCAATACCGAAAAGAGGCATTTCACCTTTAGTTGTTTGTTATTTTTCATCAGGTTACATAGTGCAGTGGTGAAGTGTCCGCCACTTAATAATGTCACCACAAAAATATCGCCATGCAAAAATATCGCCGAAAAATGGCCGTTTTTTGTGGTGACATTATTGCATGGAAAATGCGGGGGACACCCCCGCAACCCCCAAACTTTTTTTATTCTTTATTTTTTAAATTTTAAAAAAAATGTTTTTCCCCTGTCCGCGTATATATGGTCACCCATATAACATCGCTGCGACCTTTTCCCGGCGATATTATTTACGGCGACCATATATATGGGGATAATATTACCTGATACCCCTGCAAGCATGACGAGGTCGGCTTCAATTCAGAAATCCAAAGAATACATTCAATATTTCACATTTTAGCTTGGGGGAACTGAGTCCACCCTCTGAAAGAAGTGGATGGACTCCGTCCACCCGCGTGCACCCTCGACTTGAGCCCTGCTACTATGGGAAATGGGTGTGTTGAAATATGGGCAGCTATAACTTCCCTGTAATGGGCAAACTCACCACAAGTTGGCTGGTCACTACTTTCGTATTTAAAAATAGCACTCTGTCGAAGGAAACGACTGCTTGATACATCACCCTGATAATGTGTTTTTATATATTGATCAATGAACTGAACCCGTAATGTATCTCTTGTCTTGTCTGTTGTTTGTCTTTTTTGTGGTTTTGATTTGGTATGTTTTTATTGTGATTTAATTGTATGTATTTTGTAATGGTTTTATGGATGGTTTAATATGCAAATCCGAATGAACCTGATGATGATGATTATATATGGACTACCGCCTGCCACATTCCATCATGGAGACAGAGGATAGGTCCATGCCATTTGCTTGTTGTTGTAAATGGAATTTAAATATTAGGGGTTACATGGCTCCTGAGTAAGTTCAACTTGGTTTGTAGCTACTGGAAAAAATTACAATAACCTCGATGCCAGAACGAAAACATCATTCTCGACTCCACAAGGAAAATACCACCTCATGCATTTTAAATTAAAGGATATACTGACCACTTCCCAGCAGTTGCTTATTAAGGTCCTCAGTGGTCTGAGTGGCTTCTGATCACCTACCTGGAAGGCAGACAAGTGTATCATGACAGCTAGGCTTGCAATGCGCACCATCTGCAGGTGGTCTTACAGGCTTGGTGGCATTTAGAGGTCACCTTCAAGGCAAGTGCCAGATGAAGCCGAGGACCATTGTATAGCCGGACACGCAGGCGAGCAGAGGGAAGAACCTGGCTTTTTGGGATCAGATTCCAGTTGTATTAGATTCAGAACCAGCAAGGACACAGATACAAGGTTCAGCCTTTCTGGGTCTCACAATGAATGACTACAACTTCATAGATCATGTACAGGACCACAGTCGACCCCCGGCAGAATCGACACCCCGAAACTATCCATTGTTGTGAAGGGGGCTGACAGATTCCTGATGGACGAAGACACTTTAAAAAGAAAGCTCTATCCGAAGCCCCCATACTAAAATCTGATCTTGGAGATGAGTTCAACATGCAAATACTTGCCTATGACTTCAGTTTTTAGTCACCCCCTGTAACCACAGAATAAAAAAAGGGTAAGGAAAAGGCAGAGGTTTTCATCATCACGTGAAGCATTTCTTGGTAGATGAATCCTGCAAGAATGCAGAAATAAGGATTCACTATAATTTGGGCACTTAGGAAATTCCGTTCATAAATGGTTGGGGCCAATCCTGGGTCTAGATGGACCATAAACCACGGACATGGCTAAACGTCCTAAAGAAAGTGCACCTATGAAATGATGAAACTATGTGTGCCAAGAGCCAACAGGGAGAGGAATCCTGGCTATGCAATGCTACAAGATGGATGTGCAGTGCCAATGCCACACTCAGACATGGCGAACCCAAGATCTGCCAGGACTATCCTCATTCTCTGTGCATTACTGTTTCGATTCAAGTGGACTTTCATGTGCAGGTTTGCGCGCAATGGAAGTCAGAGTACTATATTTGGTCATTAATGTAACCTGCGGGCTAAGCATATAGGGTTCCTTCTGGAGTGCTCATTCCTACCACCCTGAAAGATCCAAGTAGCATTGCTGTTTTAATTTCCAAAGGTTGCACCTTGACATTCAACTTGACGTGAGAGGGTGAGCACAGAAGGAATGGGACTAAGAGTATTTTGACTTTGGCCCAAAGACAAGCCCCCTTCTTCCCAAAGAAACCTTTCTGCAGACGAGTTTGTAAGTGCAGATGGCAGAGTTCCTCTCATCCATTTGGCAACACCTAGAGAAAGGTCCATCCCAACCACCTGGTTTGAGCCTCTCCCACAGTTTCTTCTTGCATTGTCCTCCATGTTGCGTTGTCAAGATATGCGCACAGAAGGACAGCTGCCCTGCATTGGACCACATGAATAAGGTCGCAACTTTACCCCACCTCTTTTTTCTTTTTGTCTGAATCTGGGAAGTTTTAACTGAATGCACTTGGAAATGATTTGTTCGGAGCCGGGCCGTGCTGCCCACTTTTAGAACAAAGGCCACGATTTGTAACTACAACTTCAGATTCAGTTTCAGTACTCGGTGTTGTTGAAGAGGCTGTCACACAGGCAACACAATTTTGCACCACTCTAGTGGCAAGATCTCTTTGGAGCTGGACCAGCTCCGGGAATCTGTGTTGCTCCAGAGTAGAACTCCTTTCCATGTTTTCATGAGTGGGATGTTCCTGCTTCTGTTCCTGGACACTGATCTCCTGATGGGCCTATAGAACCTGTGCAGAACTACACGGTGACCTCGCTGCCTGTACATTCTCTTGAAAGCTCCACAGCTGTCTCAGAAGTGCTTTGTCTCCATCTCCAGTGCCAGGACTGGTTTTACCTGTGCCACTCCTTCATCTGGTACAGCACAGATGGACATGACATAGGGAGGTTCTGTGGTCTATTGAGAAAACACTAAGAAAGTATATGGCAAAGCCCCGGGTAAACCCAGAACAATAGTTGCTCCATTTGGGAGTGCGAGCACGAGAGTTTGTTGAAGACTTCTATCTAGAATGTTACCAAGAAGAGCATTTCCAGGCAATTTTCAGGCCAGGGTACTGAGCCCTGGTGACAGCCCTCCCCCCTTGATCAGACCAAGCTGGTAACCAGATGGCTGGCAAAAGAAAGAGGGTTTATCGTTTGCTACAAACCACCACAAGAATCTGTTTCCATTAAGAGTCAATAGGACTCATTATGAGTGTGATGGTAATTCTGCAGGAATTACAGCCAAATTCGTTTACTGTTACACCACTCAATCCTGCAAATCTACAGCAGAATTATGAGTGGGGTAATGGTGGGGCTAGTCCCCATTTTTGCAGGCCATGGGGCATTTCATTAAATGTACTGAGAGGGGTAATTCTGATGCACTAAATCTGACACTTTCTGGAGGTAAAGTCAGAATTCAGCATTGCGATAAACCTGGTGGTATTTTAAATGCCATTAACAGAATAACTGCCAACAATTGACTACACTGCCAAACCCGTCCAGAGGTCCAATGACTGCTACAGAGGGTACACTCTGTGATTTGTAAGTACATTGCCATTTCACTATATTTTATTGTCTGCTTATTTGTGTTGGCAATGAATATTAGATAAAGGGGGTTGGAGCTTGTTGGAACTGTTGATCTCTGCGCTAGCTGCATGGTTTAGTTTGCTTAGAACTTGTGGTTGGCAAAATTCGTCCAGCTGCCTGTAAGTGGGTTTCCAAAAGGACAGAGCTCTTGCAGTCTACGTTCTGGTAATATACTTGTGGGTATTGGAGCAAGCTGGCTCTGGATCAGGTTTTAACCTGCTGTCATAAAGAAGTACTTTGATTCATTCTTTAATAATATTTGATGCCATTTAGGCTTTGAGAAAAGGTTGCTTTTAATGTGCCGGTTGGTCAACTGCACTCTTTAGTCACCAATAGTTGTCACTTGTGTGACATACATCCCAATGTGTACATTGTTCAAACTAAAGAAACCCAACCGGGCACGGATGCAGCCCAGCAGACCATTTTGATCCCACCCAGACAGAGACCCACCCGGGATACCAAATTACCCAACTTTGCCTTGAGAAAACCTTTGTTTGAAACACGTGTCAACACACACATCTTAAAGCATGCAGCTCATGACTGTAGTTTGAACAATGTGCACTCTGGGATGTATGTCACACAAGTGACAACTATTGCTGACTAAAGAGTGCAATTGACTAACTGGCACATTAAAAACAACCTTGTCTCAAAGCCTAAATGGTGTCAAATATTATTGAAGAATGAATCAAAGTACTTCTATATGACAACAGGTTAAAACCTGATCCCCGCAATAAAAAATGTGCTGCATTCGCAATTGAATGTCATCCGGACTTGCTGACTCTTAAAGCAGGGGCTTCAAGGGAAGTCATCCTTGGCTGAAGCATGACTAAAAGGTGTGAAGACTGGGGGTTGCAACTTCAAAGAGCAAACTACCAACTTCAGAGAGACTCATAAAAAACCTCGGGTCACAGGCTGGCACAGGGAGGCAGATGGCTGTGCTGGATGAAGCAGATCTCCCATTGGTTGAACATACAGATGTACAATTAATTTTAAAGGTCTATTATAATTTAGGCCTTTTTTCTCAGGAACCCTAATATGGATCAAATTCATTTTTTGTACCATTTGTTATGTAATTTCCAGGTGATTTTGGGGATATAAAATGCATCTACCTGTGACTCTGGAAATTGTAAAGGCCAGTTAGACTAGATTTCTGGCTGATATAAACCTGTTCCAAATGTGAGAGTTGGTGAACAGGTGGGAAATGAAATTAGGGATATGCTTAATAACATATTCACGACTGTTGTACTTTTTATTGAAACGGCAGAAATGTGCCACATGGCCATGTTACATCGTACAAATTTGGCAGCCGGCTCATCTAATTCTCCATGATCAGCTAAAACAAAAAACATGTTTAGTCTGGCAGTTGCTAGTAAAATTATGAAGTTATGATATGATATGATATTTTATTTATATCGCGCTCTTACACAGGTGTTTCAGAGCGCGACCAGGCAAAGGGAGGGGAACAGGGGAGAAACAAAAACAACGATCTTACTAGGCCCAGTGACATTGAGAACGCGCAAGTGCATGGGGAAGGGAAAAAGGGGTAAAGTGCATGGGGAAGGGAAAAAGGGGGAAAGTGCAGAGCATAGGAGAGAAACAAAATAAATAGTAAGTACATACATAATTAAGTAGAGTGTTAGCAGTGGTAGTGCAGCCTGTAAGAGGCAAAGGTGCTAGGTTAGTCAGATAGGGAGTATATGATAAGTGCAGAAGAAGAGTGGGTGGGGAACTGTATGGGTACAGACACAGGCCCCAGTGCAAGGGGTGGCCTGGAGGCAGTGCAGGAGGATGGCAGGGTGAGCAGGTACCTGGGCCCGAAGGGCAGAAGGTGGCCAGGTGCAGAGTGCCGAGGGAAAAAGGCAGATCAGCAGGGGAGAAGCGGGGCGAAGGCAGAAGCGAAGAGGAAGGTCTTGAGGAGCTTCCGGAACCGTAGATGGTTCTCCTCAAGTTTCAAGGTGGCAGGGAGGCAGTTCCAAAGGGAGGCCCCGGCCGAAGACAGAGATCTACCTCCAGCTCGTTTCTTTGAAAAATGACTGCCCTGAGGGAGTTAGAGGCAGAGGAGCGAAGGGCTTGAGAGGGGAGGTATTTACGGAGGGATAGTTGAAGGTATTTTGGACCCAGGCCCCAGAAAGCCTTGTGGACAATGCAAAGGGTTTTAAATGTAATCCTTGCATCCACTGGGAGCCAATGAAGGGATTTCAGAGCTGGAGAGATACGATCCCAGGGCTTGAGGCCAAGGCCAAGTCTCGCAGTCCTGTTCTGGATTAGTTGTAAAGGGCGGAGAGTAGAGGCAGGTAGATTTAGAAAGAGGCTGTTACAGTAGTCCAACTTAGAGAGAATCAGAGCTTGGGAGACAGTGAGCTTCTGAGGGAAAGTGAGGAAAGGAAGAGTACCTCTAAGGAGGTGCAATAAGAACTTTGATTTTTTAGAGACATCAGAGATGTGTGGGGAGAAGGAAAGTGTGGAGTCAAAGATGACCCCGAGGTTCTTAGCTTTAAAGGTAGGGGCAGGAGGAGGGCCAAGGGAGGCTGGCCAGAGAGTGAGGGGAAAGGATGGAGAGGGTGTACCAATGAGGAGGTACATAACTTGTGATACATAACTAGTTTTGCCAAAAAGTTGAAAAGAGAACAAAGGGGTGAATACAAATAGGAATAGATATATGTTGCACCAAACGCCTAAACTGTATTGGGAGGATAGCTCAGGAAGCAGCACAGGTTTGATCCTCAGGTCCGCGCTTAGAAACCTCTGGGTATTAAGCACGTTATAAAAAAACAATCGTATCATATCATATCATAAACTAATCCTGA
Organism: Ambystoma mexicanum; assembly: GCF_040938575.1. Lineage (NCBI taxonomy): Eukaryota > Metazoa > Chordata > Amphibia > Caudata > Ambystomatidae > Ambystoma > Ambystoma mexicanum. The sequence continues at coordinate 1,035,995,421 of NC_090926.1, read as the reverse complement.
CTTGGAGGCGGGGTTGTGGCGGAGAGAGTGGGTAACTGTCCAATCCTAGTGGCAGGGATTATTTCAGGGTACTACCCCAAGATTGGAAAATTGGTGATGTCATTTCTGCTACATAAGGGCAACTGCACTAGGACAAGGGACACACAAAGACCGGGGAGACAGAAAAAGGAGAAAGACAGGAGGACAGAGAGAAGAGACAGACCACCAGGAAGGCTGCTGATACTTACCATTCTGACAGCTGTAAGGAGACACCACAAGAGATTGCTGAGAAAGCAGACTGAGTCCTGTGGTGGAGAGCGGGAGGCCATCTTTGAGAGTGGAGTGACCAGACCCCTGCTCTATCTTTCCAGAATGTCCTGAGATGCAGCTGGCTTTCCTGAACTTTAAACAGAGGCTTGCTATGTGAGTAGAACTGAGCCCTGGGAAACCAAAAGGTGGGGGTGGGAGGAGTATGCTTGCCTTGAATGCTTTCCCTTTATAGTGGGTGGTGGGCAGAACTGAGTAGATCCTCAGCCTATGTAACCCCAAAAATATGAATTTCATTAATTTCCCATTTGGCAGATCACTAGGGGTGAATTTTGTTAAAATTCGAAATTAACAAAGTTCACTTCCCAGTGTGTGCTAAAAACGATAGCCTATAAAATAATTGTGTTATCTTGGTTGTCCATCTGACCCCGACTTCTTCAAGGAAGAAGGGTGTCTTTGTTCTTAAATCAGTCCAACCTTTTTATCCAGCTTCCCCAACACAGGCCTTTCAGTAAGGGGGGTCTGAAATCCAAAATTCCCCAAAGTATTCACATATTTCTGTCTGACTTCCCAACATAGAGCAAAGCAAGGAGGGTGGGGGGGGTGGAAAAACAAAGCGATATATCACCCTGTGTTTATTTTAAAACAAAGGTTTGGGTGAAATTATATTATGGACCAGTATAATTAATTGTGGAATGAAATTGGCAGAAAGTGTAAAATTGTTACTGTGTTCTTTTTAACTCACTTTTGTGATCTGTTTAAGCTGAGAGAAATTGATTGTGTTGTGCCACAGATAAAGTGGTGTGTTTGATATTTTGGTGTTAATTTCTATTACTTTTAATTTAAATAAATACCCATATATTTCCCGTACACTGACCTGGTTCTTGGCTCATTGTTAGCTCAGGGGCGAGGGATCAAAGGGGCATGATATGTGTCTGAGATAGGGCTAAAAAAGAATCTGTTGCAGGAGTGGTAGGGTGAGCAGGTTCCTTGGCCTGGAGGACAGAGGGTGGCCATGTGCACGATGCCAAGAGAGAAACAGTATAGCAGGGGAGAGGGGGGCGAAGGCAGAAGCAAAGAGGAAGGTCTTGAGGTGCTTCTGGAACCAGAGATGGTTCTCCTCAAGTTTCAGAGTGGCAGGGAGGCTGTTCCAAAGGGAGGCACCAGCCAAAGAAAGAGATCTACCCCCAGCTTGTTTCTTTGAAAGAAAACGAGTGACCATGAAGGTGTAAGAGGTAGAGGAGCAAAGAGCTCGAGAGGAGAGGTATTTACGGAGAGATAGTTGAAGGTATTTTGGACCCAGGCCCCAGAAAAGACTTTTGGATAATGCAGAGGATTTTGAATTTAAACCTTGCATCCACTGGGAGCCAATGAGGGATTTCAGAGCTGGAGAGATAGGATTCTAGGGCTTGAGGCCAAGGGCAAGTCTTACAGTCCTGTTCTGGATTAGTTGTAAAGGGTGGAGAGTAGAGGCAGGAAGATTTAGAAAGAGGCTGTTATAATAGTCCAAGCTAGAGAGAATCAGAGCTTGGGATACCACAAGCCTCTGGGGAAAGGAGAGGAAAGGCAGGGTACCTAGGAGGAAGTGCAGTAGGAGGTTTGACTTTTTAGAGACATCAGAGATATGGGCGGAAAAGGAAAGTGTGGAGTCAAAGATGACCCTGAGGTTCTTAGCCTCACAGGTGGGGGTAGGAGGAGGGCCAAGGGAGGCCGGCCAGAGAGTGAGGAATAATATGGTACCACAAAAACCACAATCACGAAAACGCTTAGGAGGAGAAAGTCAGGGAGTTACATTGGCTGAAGATGCAACTATAAAGAGACCACCTTGCCCACTTTGCTGAAGGAGAAAAGTCAGACCCTCAGCCTAGGAAGGACATTCTAAAAACCTCTGTATTTCCAGGGGAAGGGGGGAATTCTCCACACTCTCTGGTAGGAGGGATGAGGAAACTGGGTTCTATCCTGGGCCGGAAAGGTAATCCAGGTGAGATGAGTCCAGACCTTGTGGTTCTGGGAGATATTCCCAGTCTCATAGAGACAGGGAGCACCTAGAAGACATGAGAGGGAGTACTGGTAGCAGTTCTGAGTCAGAAGGTGAATGGACTCAGGTGCATAGGAAGAAAAAGACAGGTAAGCAGAGCAAGGGTTTTGTGAAAGACCCAATAAGACAAATCAAAGCCATAAAGAGCTTCCTGACCCCATACCACAAGAATGCCAAGTAATTGGTATGGGAGCACCAGGAACTTTATGAGCAGATGATGGCATCATTCCAGATCAGGAATTATGTGAATTGTATAGCATTTGCTAAATGGACGTTCTTTGCAGGACTGGAGAACCAGGATCATCATAAATGGTCCACTTATAAGGCAGCTAAATTGAAAACAAATTCTACACATAGGAACCCACAAGAGGCGCGTAAGGCTGCATATAACCTGCAGTGTGAGGAATATCAGGTGCCTAGGGAGTTTGTGCTGGAGCTAAAGCGTGCATTTGCTCAGACTTCCCATTGGGTGAACACCCATAGTAGGGAGTTCATAACTACATATTTCCATGCTCTACCCAAATACATAATAACTCAGTTGGTGCGGGATTTTCACGAGCATAGGACCCTGGATTGGGTGATTGAACGGGCCACAAAGATTTATGAGATCCAAAAGTAAGAGTAAAAATACTGTCAAAACCCCCAAACCATCTAACATTCTTGCTGCTGCAAAGGTGGCAGAAAAAGTAACCCGCCTGCCACCAAGTAAAATGGAAAGCAGAAGGGACCCCCCCAACCCGCCCAATCGAATGGTAGTCAGGTGGGGTCCCAGAACAATGATCCCTCTGACCCTGCCCCCTATATAAGTCCCAGGTTCAGGGGTACTAAACCGATCCTGGGGTATGTATATACTCCTCTGGCCCAAGAGGGGGTTATTAATCAGGTAAGTTTTGCCCCAGGAAACTTCCCTCCAAACTTCGCTCAGGAGAGAAGTATCACTCCACGCCCCAATCTGACCTTTTTCCCCAGATATCCCCCAAACCAGAGCTTCCTAAACAATCCTCCTCTCTCTCCCTGGTTCCAGGCCACTACATCCCTGACCCCGGGAGAAGGGAGATTCAAGATGGAAAATTATGGGGGGAATTTCCAGTACCCGAGCTACTCCAGGACAAGAGACAGTTATCCCTTTCAGGTACAGCATGGGTATGACTTGAGACCTCCCTACCACCCAGACAAGGTCTTGCAACTGGAGCGACAGGTACAGCATCTGACCAAGGATCTGGGGCACATGAGGGCTCGGTCCAACTCTAAACCTAACCCTGCTTCCCAGAATTCCTCAACACCCAGGCCTGAAATGATGTGAGGAAACCTCCAACAAACCACAGGTTCTGAAGGAGGGGATTTGGGGGAGGGGCGATGCCAAACCCTTGAGGAAGCTTCCTTCCTCACCCAAACAAAACCCCTAAAAACCTCTCAGCATGAAAGAGTATCTTCTACCCCCAAAATGTTAGAACCCAAACAACAAATGGTAAGCAGGATAGGCTAAAAAAGAACCCACTTTGTGGAAGACATCCACATTATGCCCTTTGAAAGAGAAGAATCCCTGGGGGAATTCAGGTAAGCAGATCTTCTCTTTCAAAAACAGGTTAATCCCTCCCAAAAGAAAATGCGTCCCAAAAGACCCTGAGTAGGACAGGGAAAGTATGGAGACCGACCCAGAACCAGAAACCTTTCAACCCCAAACATGTGAGCCACACAGAGGTGAAACGGAGAGGGTGTCCTTTCTCCAAACAGGTTCTGAGAACTGTTGCCAGGTAACGGAGGACAGCCAAGGAGCCAGGGAAAAAGAGAATTCCCCAACAACACCCATTGTGAGTTGCAACGTTTTTTTTTTACAGATTCCCGAACTCTGACACAGAAAGCTGCCCAAGTTCACGCTGTGTCAGAGTTTAATATTAAGAAAATGACCACCGGGCTGTCAAATAACTCACACTTTCTTTGCACCTTGGAAGAGAAAGAAGGCCGATTGTATGCACTGGTTAAGGTGCAAGGTCAGTGGGAATTATCAGCTCTGGTGCATACTCGATCCCGAGCCACCCTCCAGTCAAAAGGTGCCTTTGAACAACTAAACTCAGGACAGGGGAACCAAATTCCACTCACACCACTTCTCAAACAACTCAAAAATGTTGACGGGAATGATATTTCCGTCGAAGGACTGCGGATCTGGACATAAAAATTGGACGCACCGGCTGAAACATCTCCTGAGGAGGTTATCACCTCTGATCCACTGTGTAAACAAGGTCCTCTGTACTCAGACTAACCGCCCCATTAAATAAAAAATGAGTACCAATTATGTAAGCCTGAATGGTACTTGTCACGTAATTGATCAAAGCTCTGAGAATGTAGAGTTCCATTTTAAAAATAACCAAGTCCCAGACATCACTGTCATCTCTGTAGGAGAGCAAACTGGTGATGGGAACCCTTCTCCATTCTTGAAAATCAACCTTCCCCCAGTTTTAAGTAGCATTCCACACTGGAAGCGAACACCCCAAAATTATACACCAGTCCAAAATCAGAAGAAACCTTGAGTCCCGTGAAACCATACAATGAAGAATCCGCTTAAAGTCTGATGGACATTCAGAAAAAGAGCGAGTAGTAGTTTTTTCCCGTTCAGTTAAATGAGGGAGAGGAACCAGTGCTCGCCATAGTATGCCTGAATAATGGAAAGAGCTTCATCAGCGAAGAAGTTTTCAGGAAACTCCCAAAAGATCAGACCATTCCCACATTTAAATTGATTGACAAATGGGAAGTAGGTCTAGAAACCCCAAATTCCAAACATCTCCTGCCTAGCAGCTGTATGCTAAAGATTGCCATTGGCACAAAAGCATAGACCATAATTGTTGGGTCGTGAGAGATGTCCCTTCCGCCTTTTATCTGCGAAGTGACATTCTGAACTGATTCACAATCCATTTGGATCTAATTAATAATATACTATGTTCTGAACATACACCTTGATACTATCTGTGCCCTCCGTTTGTAAAACATGTTAATGTGAGTTTAATGAAAGACGTACACTTGCTGTATGTTGAGAAATTGAGCCTTTTAATTTGGTTCAAAATCAAAGAATAATTGGAGGTTGAATCACATCTGAAGTACTAAAAAAAAGGTCTAGAACTGGTAAGTCTTTGATTGCTTGAGTAATCAATTGAATGCTTGAAACATTTCAGCAAACCCTTGACACGTGTTTCTCCAAATTGTATTGTTTGGTTCCTCAGGAGGGTGCGTTGATCATAATGATTATCAATAGTTCTGTTAGGATACTAACAAGGTGTTTGTTCAGAACTTAGTATATTTTCAGTATAATGGGCAGCCTCACTGAGAAAGCCCCCGTCTCCGCAGCCCCCCACGCTTCTCATAATTATTCACTATAATACTTGCAATTTATAGAACTCGCCAAAGGTTGCATTAAGGCTGCATAATTAATAATAAAGCCTGGTCCCGATTGGGTAGTAACCCTATGGGCTTTGACAACATTGAAAAAGCGTTCCGGTCAGCTCAATTGCTGTCTTATGCGGTTGAAGTTCAAGTGCCAGAAGAGGTTACCATCCCAGGACAGGTGCAACTATTTATTCTTCCCCTAATAATTAAGCACTGACAGATCCTCAAACATCAGGACACATATATAAATCTAAATTCCCATCTCCAACAACAAGGTTCATATTTAAATCCGACCCCTCTAGTAGGCATAGAACACAGCACCATTTGGATATTCGTGGATCATGGCGACCCTCGAAGTATCACTTTGGGAGTAGACACCTTTATTGAATGGCAGTTGATGCCCAACATTATTCTATTGATTTAGGTAAGAGAGAATTTCCTGGTGTACTCTTCCTGCCCCTACAGTGTGGAAGATATCACCTGTGACATTAGGAGGGAGGAGGGAGTTTTCAGAATCAAGCACCACTACCTCGAGTCCCCTGTCCAGGTCAACATCATCAAAAGAGATCTCTCCACACAACTGGAGGATACCGCTAAAATTGCCAAGCCTGAGGTCTTTCCAGGTTTCAAGCAGATGGTCGAGGAAAGGATCAATTTGCCTGATGCCCGTGAGATCGAGGAGAAAATACAAAAGCTACAAAAGGTCTTCCTGGAATTCCAATATATCTTTTCAGTGGACTCATATGAATGTGGACGCACATCTCTTCATTCAACCACCATTCCCACAAAACCCAAGATGGCTCCCGTATTTGTGAAAGTCACTCATAGAGATTATTAAGAATTAAGAATCCCATAGGATATTTCGTCTGATTCGCAGTACCTTCAACATCCCGGTAATGGGGATCCTCGAACCTAACGGCCAATGGAGACTATGTGCAGACCTGAGGGAGTTGAACAATGGGGTCCACATTTCAAGATGGCCCCTTCCCTACATCGATCAGGGACTGGCCTAGATCCAAGGGTCAAAGGTGTACATTGCTATTGACCTGGACAGTGCCCGTGAGTAGGGAAGACCAGTACAAGATTGCCTTTTCCTTCAGGGGCAGCAGTACACATGGACTAAAACACCCTTTGGATACATAAACTCCAGCAATGAGTTCAACATCTTCCTATATAAGGCCATGCCTAATTTGGGCAAAAGGGGAAACCTGGCCTATGTAGATGATGTTTTGATGAAAAGCTCAACTGTGGAGGAACACATAGCAGAAATCCGCTTTGTTCTTACCCTTGCAGTATCTACAAAGTGACAGAATCTGGGCGGGGAACGTTAGTAATTCCAGAATGACTTCTTGGGTTCTGTCCATGCAAGGCTTTCCGGTGTAGGTCAGATATGGCCAAAACAAGAAGAGTCCCCTAGCGCAAGGTTTGGCGGACTTGCATGATTGTGCTCAAGAAAACTGTCTCGTGGGCGAAAGTCTAATGACCAATAACAACCTGGAGGCGTACTTAAGTTCCCCACACAAGGTCTATGAATAAGACACGTGTCAGGGGATACCCACAGCTTATGTGGATGGGTGCTCCTACCATGTTGATAGCAACAGGGAAAAATAACTGGTGGCTGGAATTGGGAATGCCTGGGTGAATGATACCCAGAACCCTCTGAAGGTTATAAAATAGAACGCTGAAGTAGTCAGGTTGCAGAGTTGATGGCTGTTTATCAAGCCATCATCACTGCAGTGCACCACCAACTCAATGAACTGGTCATAATCACTGACTCTGAATATTTCAGGAATGGGTTTGTGGGGCACCTGATTAACTAGAAGAATCGAGGCATGCCTTGTGCCAACAACAAACACCCAAGGCATGCCAAACAGATCCAGTCATTGGACGGTCTGGTGACTTCCAATGAGATGACCATCTGTTGGAAGAAGATAAGAGGTAATTCCAAGATAGAGGAGCCAGATAAGACTGGGAATTACCTGGCTGACCAGCTGGCTAAAACCAGACCTCTGCAGGGGGATTTCATAGAAATGGAATCCCTGCTGAGTGAAATCCAAATGGCAGTTGTCACCAGGTCACAAACTCGGGCCAACAGTGAACGCACAGCAGCCCAGTGGAGTAAAGATACCCCAGATGCAGATTTGATCACTGCACAGAAAGAGGACGCGATCATTAGGAAATGTTATCGACACATTGAAGACCCCGCAAGTTCTCCTGTAAAAGGGTTGGATTATGCTGGTAAAGTGATTCTCCGGATGTTGATGAAGTTTTCAATGATGTTTTGTATCCAAGACAGTTTGTTGGTAAGGAGATACCTATCTGGCCAGTGACCAGTGGGGTGGTACCTACCTCATTCTGAAGCCTGATGTTGAACCACGCCCATAATGCGGCCACTGACAGTCATAGGGGTTTCATACAAAATTGAAAATCTTGTGCTAGGTTGCCTACTGGCCACATATGGGCCAGGACGTCAACACTTAGGAGTGTGTTGTGTGCGCTCAATTCCGACCCAGTTCACTCACACACAGATCTCCACAGCCATGGTCACATTTGCAAATCGATTTCATCGGGCCAGTGATTCGCTCCTCTAGAGGAAACAAGTACATATTGACTGTGACATGCTTTTTTACAAAGTTGGTAGAATGTCTACCAGCTCCGAAATGTAAGGCAGAGACAGCTGCTGCACTAATGATCAATCACATCTTCTCTCGTTTCGGACTTCCACAAAGGATTGAGTCAGACTGAGGAAGCCATTTTACCAGTGAGGTGATGGCAAAGATGTGGGAGATTCTAGGGGAAAAAGAAAACTCCACATTGCCCACCACCTGGCCTAAAGCGGTGAGGGGTGGGAGGAGAGATACAACAAAACAATTGTGAGTATCATAAAGAAGTTTGTGGAAGACTCTGTACCCAGTTGGTACATCCGATTGCCACTTGTCCTGATGGCTATTAGGTCTACACCATCTTCTGCAACAAAGATGTCTCCATTTGATCTCATGAGTGGATGGAAAATGGTTTTACCACAGCATCTGCTCTATAGGACTCAGAAGCAGACACTGATAAATGCATTCACTACTCATGATTGCATTGAAAATATAAGGCAGAACCTACAGCATGATTTTGCTTATGCTCAGCGCAATTTAGGAAAGTCGGCTGAAGGAATGAAGACCGACTATGATCTAAAGACTACCAAGAAAGAGTTTGAAATAGGTGACAAGGTATACCTGTACAATTTTTACAAGATCTGCATCCCAAAAGGAGAAAAGACAGAAGAAAAATGGGTCCACATCAATCAGTTGAAAAGCTGTCATCCCAGACATGCTTTACGACTGATCGATGAGCCAAATGAAAGTCAAGCAGTGGAACCATCTGAAGAATGAAAAGATAGGATGAAAAATTTGATGGAAATATATATATATATGTATATATACATATATACATATATATATAAAATAGGGAGTAATTTACTTAGTGTTATTGTACAAATGAAGAAAGAAAGAAAATATGTTGTGAAATGGAAATGTCATGTTATAACTGTATGTTGTTGTTGTTGTAAATTCTATGTAAATCTTCCAGGGGAAAAATGGGTGTGGAAAGTACTGAAACTCTTTTTCTATTTTTTATTAGAGAACTAACTTCCTTAAACTTCCAGCACGGAGGTGAGAGCGGAGTCCGGTGAGAACCCCAGGGACCTGGAAAGGAAGGAATAAATGGGGTGTCATGCCACACCCTCCAACACAAAGATGGAAGGTGAGGCTGGAGTGTTCACTCCAAAAAGAAGGAAGAAAAGAGGGTGCCATGCCATATCCCCAAACCAGAGATGGAAGGGGAGACTGGAGTGGCCACTCCCTGATGAAGGAAATTACGCTTAAGGAAACCCCACTCTACCCTGCTCTTCCCCAACAAAGAGTCATGGAAGAACAGGGGGGAGGTTGAGACATGTTGGGTGCATTTAAAGGCCCCAAACAGAAGTTCCTTTTATATGAATGACAGGCATTTGAACACTGAAACAAAAACGGCGTGGCTTTTGTTTCTTTGTTTTCAAGTAAAGTTAAAGAGCGATGTGGAAAGGGGCCTACCTATCCTTGCCAATGGACAAGCCGCATTTTAATTTACAAAAAAAGGAGGCATCAAAGGTCCCTGTCACATGAAAAACAGGATTTTTAAACATTGACAACAAAAATGGCCTGCACATGGGTGTGCAAATAAAAACGGCTTTAAAAAAAAGCAAAAGTGGAAAAACAAATCACTGCTTACAGAACAATGTCAGGAAAATAAAACATTATGTGTGGGTTGACAAAAGCAATGTATATTATGTTTCCCCTACAAAACTCCAGTGATATTTGAAGAGCTACTTTGTCTTCATGGAAAACCTGTTTCTGGCTGTGGTCAAAACCATCACAATGAAAACTCCCACTTCCAGCCTGGATGTCACATCTTCCATCTAATGACCCCCGCAATAAAATGTTTTGCTGCTAAGGTGTCGAAATTGAGTGTCCTCCAGACTAGCTGGCTCTGAGAGTAGGGGCTTCAAGGAAAGTCATACTTGGCTGAAGCATGACTAAAAGGTGTGAAGACTGGGGGCTGCCACTTCAAAGAGCAAACTACTAACTTCAGAGAGACTCATAAAAAACCTCTGGTCACAGACTGCCCATGGAGACAGATGGCTGTGCTGGATGAAGCAGATCTCCCATTGGCTAAACATACAGATGTACAATTCATTTAAAAGGACTATTGTCATTTAGGCCTTTTTTCTCTCTCAGCAACCCTAATGTAGATTGAATTCATTTTTGGACCATATTTTATGTAATTTCCAGGTGATTTTGGGGATATAAAATGCATCTACCTGTGACTCTGGGAATTGTAATGGCCAGTTAGACTGGGTTTCTGGCTGATTTAAACCTGTTCCAAATGTCAGAGTTGGTGAACGGGTGGAACATGAAATTAGGGATATGCTTAATAACTTACATATTCATGACTGTTATACATTTTATGGTAATGGCAGAAATGTGCCACATGGCCATGCTACATCGTACAAAGTTGTCGGTTGGCTTACTTAATTCTCCATGATCAGCTAAAACAGAAAATATGTTTAGTCTGGCAACTGCTAGAAAAATTATGAAGTTGTGTTGCATAAATACATTTTGTTACAAAAGTTGAAAGGAGAACAAAGGGGCGATTACAAATGGGTATACACATATGTTGCTCCAAACCCCTAAACAAATACTGACTTGGTGGTGTGTTTGGGCAGAGAGAGTGGGTAACTGTACAATCCTAGTGGCAGGGATTATTGTAGGGTACTTCCCCAAGATTGTAAAATTGGTGATGTCATTTCTGCTATATAAGGGGAACTGCACTAGGACAGTGGACACACAAAAACCGGGGAGACAGAAAAAGGAGAAAGACAGGAGGACAGAGAGAAGAGACAGACCATCAGGAAGGCTGCAGAAACTTACCATTCTGTCAGTTGTAAGGAGACACCAGAGGAGATTGCTGAGAGTGCATCTGGGTGGAACTCTCTATTTCTAGGAAGGCCTCAAAGCAGACTGGGTCCTGTGGTGGACAGCGGAAGGCCATCTTTGAGAGTAAAGTGACCAGACCCCTGCCCTATCTTTCCAGAATGTCCTGAGTTGCAGCTGGCTTTCCTGAACCTGAAACAGAGGCTTGCTATGTAAGTAGAACTAAGCCCTGGAAAACGAAAAGGTGGGGAGTCTGCTTGCCTTGAATCCTTTCCTTTTATAGTTGGTGGGGGGGAGGGGCACAACTGTGTAGATCCTTAGCCTATGTAACCACAAATAATAATTTAATTAATTCCCAATTGGGCAGAACACTACAGGGGGAATTTTGTTAAAATTCGAAATTAACAAAGCTCACTTTGCAGTGTGTGCTGAAAACTATAGCCTATACATTTATTGGGTAATCCTGGTTGTCCAGCTGACCCAGACTTCTTCAAGGAAGAGGGGTGTCTTTATTCTTAAATTACTCCAAACGTTTTATCCAACTTCCCCAACACAGGCTTTTCAGTAAGGGGAGTCTGAAATACAGAATTCCCCAAAGCATTCAAAATTTTCTGTCTGACTTCTCAACATAGACCAAAGCGAGAGGGGGGGTCTGAAAAACAAAGCCACAAACCACCCTGTGTTTATTTTAAAACAAAAGTTTGGGCGAAATTATATTATTGACCAGTGTAATTATTTTGTGGATTGAAATTGGCAGAAAGTGTAAAATTGTTATTGTGTCTTTTTTAACTCATTTTTGTGATCAATTTATGCTGAGAGAAATTGATTGTGTTGTGCCACGGATAAAGTGGTGTGTTCGATATTTTTGTGCTCATTTCTATTACTGTTAATTTACTGTTAATTTCAATAAATACCCATATATTTCCCTACACCGGCCTGGTTCTTGGCTGATTGTTAGTTCAGGGGCGAGGAATCCAAGGGGCGAGGAATCCAAGGGGCATGATATGTGTCTGAGAAAGGGCTAAAAAAAGATTCTGTTCAACAGTTTGTTGAATAACAACTTGAGTGGGGAGGGAAGTAACTCCCTGTGTTGAGGGTGGCTTCTCAATAAACTGTTACAATGTTAGTGTGCCTCTCCAGCCTCTGTAGCCAATTGGCAAACAGTACTGCTTCAAACCCCTGGTTTGGCTTTCGATTAAGGACAGCTTTGGAGAGCACACACAATCCCTGATTAATATAGACTTTAGAACCACGAGCTGTGGTGTCCACAGCACTTCCTCACCACCAAAGACATACAGTTCAACACAATCAATCAAAATGAATACAATAAATCAAAATGCCATAGCCATTACAGACACCAAACATTACACCATTAATTCAAATAGGTGTATCATGTTATACTCCAAGAGCAATTCATCGCCAACAGCAATACAACTCCTACAATACAACTCCAACAAATATACAACTACAGCAACAATACAACTCCAACAGTAATACAACTTCAACAACAATACAACTCCAACAGAAGTACAACTCCAATAGCAATACAACTCCAACAACAATACAACTCCAACAGCAATACAACTCCAACAGCAATACAACTTCAACAACAATACAAAGTCTCTCTGTGCAGCCTGGGGTGTAAATCTGTAAACGCCAATGGGGAGGAACTGTGTTCCATTGCGGGTATATTACAGGTACTACGCATTAGCATGTGCGTGGGAGAAAACCCTTTTTCTGTGCGTCTCACCTTGCCATTTGACATGACTTGTAGGTAGCTGGAAACCTGCCCCCAGTAGTGAGACCAATAGCTCTGCCATTGTAATAGTGCTCTTCACCAACAAAGATCCCAACAGCTGCACAGGAAACGCAACAACCTTCACAAACAAAAATAATCACAGTGGATATGCCATCCTATCACAGACTGTTACCAGCTTGGATACTGCCCGCTGCGTCACCGTCCCAAGGTATATCCCGTAGGCATATCACAACGGATATGCCAGCAATGGCAATACCTTCAGCAACTCTTAGTGCAACAGATGCACCATCAGCTAAACACCCTGATCAAAGCAAGCTATGCCACTCATCTAACAACCCATGCCAACTAAGACCCAGAAGAAAATGGAGCGCGGCACAACACAATACAAATCCCACTACCATCGATGTGAGACATACACACAGTAGCAATAGCTTTTACAACCTGACCCCTTTCTTCTAAGCCTATTACTAAGTCAAAATCTAAATACATTTGAAAGTGCACTTTTTAGTCATTCTAAATACTGAGTAAATAATAAAGCTTTAATTTATTTTCTAAAAACATGTAATGAAGGTTATAAACGTAGAAAATCCAGGAAAGAATTCCAACGTGCTGGTTAATAGTGCAAAAAAAAATGTTTGTATTTGTTTTATTTTTTAGCACAAGGAATTTCTAATCTTAGATAATCAATACTTCAAAAGATTGTGTTGCCTCCTGGAAGTCTCCCCTTTTTTTTGCCGAGTAGCTTGGTTCTTTCAAATGTACCACTTCTACCTTAAAAGCAATGTGCGCCGCCAAAGGCAGCCCCTGTAAGGTCCTAAAATGTGCACAACTGGGTCTCTTTTTTGATTTACTGTTGTAGGTTTGGCTGCTATGTGGAGAACTGTTGTCATTGGTGACAATATAATTCTTGGAACGCCCATCCTTGGAGCACTCGCACATCGACATAAGCCAACAATGGGCCTGCACAAGAGTGTCTAGTTTCTCAATAGATGTCATTGAAAGAAGGCTGTTTGTGTCCTTTTCTACACACAAGCCTAAAATTAAGAGCAAGGATCAGAATGAAATGTAGGATTTTGCACCTTCTGATGGAACAGGTTGAAAGGAACTGCGCTGCATGGTTCGGAGTCACTCCTGAACTACTTCCTCCCCCTTTTCTGAGGAAACCAGCACCAACTTTGCTTTTATTGTATTCAGCTTCAGGGAGGCTGGTGGCATCATTGCCTCGGCACTAGTCACAAGTCACAAAGCTCTCCAAGCAGTGGATATCTGCTGCCGAAAACACTCTGACATATCATACTGATGGATAAGGACCCCCTTTCTGATATCAGACCTGCTGGTAACTCCATATACAGATTTGATTCTAATGGAGACAGAGACTACTAGGAGCGAGGGTGTCGTAAATGTTGGCCGCTGGAAAGAAAAGATGACAACCATTTCAGGACCTTGTCTTCTACAGCCATCCATCTCTTCCACATCCGTAGGAGGGTCTCATTGACTGACAGGACCAGAAGCCACTGAGAGGTGTAGCAGAAATGTGTAGCACCTGATAATGTGTAGCACCTGATAGTTGCTGTTTGAGTCTCACACCTAGGTCTGAAGACAGATTGAAATGGTTGTAGTACATTGGACTGCTCAATGTGTCATTGGAGCTGGGGTGCCACATCTTTTTCAAATATTTCCCCCCAAAAAAGGTGAGATGTGTTATTGGTCTAAAGTTTCCCCAGTCTGGAGAGTCCAAATTGGCTTCCTTCCGAAGGGGAAGAATTCCATCAGCCTTCTGGTTTGAAGAGAATTGCCCTGCTTTTAAAGAGAACTGCAGCTGATGGGAACTATTCCTGTTAATACTGAGCAACTGAATTGCGGCATAAGGGATCTAACCCTGTTAATATTTGTTGGTCTTTGAAATTTTCAGCAGATGGGATTTAACCGTGGTGAATACTTGTCCATTTTGGGATTTAACCCAGGTACATATTTTTTGCAACAGGTTTAATTGACCAGGACCTGGAGTGCGTGCCTCGCCCTCCTTCGTTTTTTCACCTACTGCTTTTAAAGAGGCCTTCACAAATATGAAAAAGGGGCCACAGAGGCTCATCTTTTAATTCTTTTATGGTTTTTGAAGGAACAAATCATCATTATACAAGGTGGCTTTTAATAAATGAATGACCGCAGCAAAGTCATCAAATTGATGGGCTCAAAAGTGTGCCAGTTGGATACAGCTCTTTGTGTCATTTCAGGAACATCCCTTGGATTTCTCTTCTTGTTGCAATTGTGGCTCAGCTTTTGTCCACTTAATCTCATTAGTGAAAAAGCTGTTAAAATCCCTAGATTTTTTAACAGAGGGTTCCATCCTCAGATCTGACAATGGATTTATATAGTGACAAACCACTTTAAAGAGGGCTTGGGATTGATTACTGTACTGTCGGGAAATGTAGTTTAGTATTAAGGAGGGCAGGACGAGAGAGTGGGGAGGGAAGTGACGTGAGGGCAGCAAAGGGCAGACCATGTAAGGAGATAGATGAATAAAGATGTAGAGATCTGACCTACGTCCCTGCCTCCTTCTTTCCTGCGCAGCATGCAGTGCACCCAGGCTGCCTGATCCCAGAGGTCCCGGTGATGCAGGTTACAAGTACCTGCTTGTTTAAACACTGTAGCTGCTTTTATGTCTAATATTTGTTATAACATCTGTAAATGTTCCAGACATTCTGTGGTACCCAGTTTCCGGCTACGCCTTCCTTACATCTCTTTCATTGTCTCTTACAGAGTGATTGTACTAAGGGGTAGTTTTCAGACTGCGGCAAGGCTGCGCGTAATGCATTTACTTCTGATAAGGAACCATTTTAACTACTATTAATTAGAGTTCATCCCTAGAAGAATATTAAAAGTACAGTCTTTAAAAAGACCTAAAAGTAGACTTTCTTATCCTAAAATGCCTTACATGATTAGGATGACTAAAAATGAGAAAGAGATCAACAAGTGATGAAATTAGTGTAATTCAATTGGTTTGTGCACAGCCAACGCTGTTCAGGCATCTATTGGAAAATCTAGAATGTTACCTCTCATCTGCATTGTTGTGTGTTGACTTATTGAAGGTCTAAAGTTGCAACATTGCCACAAAATTGTTTTCACATATCTAATGCACACTCCTTTGCTAGCTGATTAAAATCATCTAAAACGCCATTAGATGAATTACGAAAAATGCTCCATGTCAGGAAATCTGATAATTGCTATATGAAAGAACTCGAAAAACGAGGTGGTTTATATAGAACATGAAACTATCGTTTATCATTATCTGTGCAGAACAGGACATCAACTCAAATCCGTCTAAATAAGCCTCTGATAATATAATCAATTTCTTACTACTTCTAAAATAATGCCTGTAATTTCCAATCCCCTTTTCCCCTGCTTGTCCGTGCGAAATACACGTGATCCTTCTAACACTGATGCTTAAAAAATAGATGGTGAGGCTGGCCTAAACTATATATCAGCTACAAAAAGTGTATCCAATGTGTAATCTGTTAAATTATCTCTCACATCACGCGGGTATTTAACTGTTGAAAGTGAACTCAGTAGTTCACATTTTTTTTGCGTTTGAAGGTTTTTATTCAGGTTACAACTTACAAGGTATTGCAAAAGCATGTAACGTAGCATATCTGCATAAACAATAAAAGATAAAAGTATAATATTTAACCTATTTAAAGCCAAAGTATGCAAATTCATTGATACATTGGTATTGTGTTTTTTGATAAGGGGGGTACGTACATACATTTAAGGACAAAGACATGACATAATGTATACTGGACATACACACAAGGGATGTTGAGTTCGACTAAGGGGGGAGAGTGCATGACGAAACCTAGATAAATTATTAATTACACCACTTAAGACTGCACAGGAAATTCTACAAAAGGCTTCCATTTATGTTCATGCTTACGCAATAGGGATTCAGTAGAGGAATTACAGCTTTCTAGCCTATGAGTATTACAAATAATATTCCACCAAAGTTTGTAATTAAGTTTATCTAAATGTTTCCAATTGCATGAGATTGTCATAATAGCTAACAACATAATAAGTAAATCAAACAAAAACATTTCATGTCTACAGGTAATATTTTGAATGGTAGTGCTTCCAGTAAATAGTACTTGAGGACAGAAATACATTTTAATGTTTAAAATAATCTTAATAGTTTTCCAAAAATGAATCAGAAGTGTGAAACAAATTTCCAGTCAAGAATCATATGCTTTAAGGATACTGGGGATTGAAGACATCTCCAGCAATTGTCGTTTGATAAAAGACAACATTTGAAAAGATGTAGAGGTGTAATGAAAATTGTATGGTGGAAGAAAAACACTGTAGTATATTTGCTGCAGGTGTTACTCTAGACATATGATTCCAGACTTTAGGCCATACCAGTTGATTATCCAATAGTATACAGTCGTGTTGCCATGCTGATAGGCAGTCACGCAATATACTAGATGTAAAGTCTTGTCTGAAGGTTTTGTAATACAGAGCAGCTGACATCATCAATTTATAGAGAGATTGTAATCTTTCAGCATTTGGAGGGGTGATTTTATTAATAAGAGAATCATAGTTTTCGACAATGGAATTAATAATGGACTAAAATTGCTGTATAAATGCGAAGGGAACATTACATTTGTCCATAAGCACATCAAAATCAATTGGGCCACCAAGAACTATCAATTGATCAAGATACTTAATGCCCAGAGAGAGCCATGGCCTCCAGAAAAGTGACTTTGTTTTGATTCTGATTAGAGGGTTAAACCATATATATGAAGAAATGTATTGGTAAGACTCAGTATTTGAGGGGAATATATACCTTCTTAAGTAACGTGAAGATAAAATGGTGGTCGTACACTTAATAAATCTGTCTTTAATAAGGAAGCAATCAGATAGACTTAGGGGAGATACCATCTCTCTCTCTAGGCATAACCATTGAGGTACATCCTCAGAATATTCATGGCTAAACCACAATTAGAATAATAGGTGTAATCATCATTTTGATGGATTCTAATCTACCCCACCATGAAAGGTATAGAGGGGACCAGGAGCTGGTAATTTCCTCAATTCTTGCTAGGAGAGAGGCAGTATTAAGTTTGACAATGTCTTTGATAGAAGAGGAGATATGAATGCCAAGGTATTTAAATCCATCCAGACACCATTTCATACCTATTGTTAGTATGTGATGTTTGCTACAATGAACATTGAGAGGTAGGATTTCAGATTTATCAGTGTTTAGTTTATACCCTGAGACAGCTGAGAACTGTGAGATCAAATCTAAGAGATGTGGCAGGGAAGGATTAGGATCTTTAAGTAGTAATAAGATATCATCACACAACGCCGCTAATTTAATTTGTATATTACTTCAAGTTATGCCTGCAAGTTATGCCTTTAATATTTGTGTTTTGTCCTATTTTTTCTAAAAAGGATGCTATGGCTAAAATAAACAAGAGTGGAGAAAGAGGGCATCCTTGGCAAGTACCTCTGAATAGGGGAAAATATGGGGATATGTTTCCATTAATAAAAATGGAGGTCACCGAATAAAGCACCTTAACCATTGCCAAAAATGGGGTTTCAAGGACATGCCATTTGAGGGCTTCAAGCATAAAATTCCATTCAACTATGTCAAATGCTTTCTCAGCATCGAGGGCAAACACAGCAAATGAGTCGTTAGAGCTACTAATATGATCTGTGGAATTTAAAATAAGTCTTACATTGGAGGAGGAAAGTCTACCTTTAACGTATCCTACTTGAATTGAGAAAATAGTTCTTTGAGTTTGGGTATTTAATATCTTTAAAATGTGCGTTAAAATCACTAGAATATCCATCTGGTCTAGGGTCTTTACCTTTTTGAGGTCTTTGATGGGTTTGTGAATTTCACTGAAGGAGATGCGGTCATTAAGCAACTGATGATTAACTAATGGATATGAAGAATGAGTGATGGTTTTATGAAAGTTCTGTGTAAACTGATTATGTGGGGATATTTCTGAAGTATATAATTTTTTAAAAAAATCATAGAAGACTTTAACAATTTCCTTATCTGAAAACTTTCTATCATCAATACTATCTTTGATAACTGCAATCCTAGCTTTCTTTTATTTGAGTTTCAGATAAGATGCTAATGACTTACTTGATCTATTAGATAGTTGGTAGATTTTTGCCTTATATTTAAGAAGATTGTCACAGGAGTATTGGGTAACTATTTTATTATATTGAACTCTTAGTTTGATGATGGAGTTTAGGAGTATTTTCGAGTTAGTGTGAGCAAAACGAGATTCAAGAAATTTAAGCTCTTTTAGAATATTTTCTGACTCTAACTTGAGCGCTTTCTTTTTATTGGCCACAAAGGAAATAGTGTGCCCTCGCAGGACCGCTTTATAACATTCCCAATGATTAGAGACTGAGGTATCTTGACTTAGATTTCCTGAAAAGTAATGATTATGTTGTTGTGATATAATGGAATTAAATGTCTCATCTTTGTTCAAGGTTGGGTTAAATCTCCATTAATTAGGGGCCCGAGACTTTTGCAAGGAAGTTAGTTGTAAATGGACAGGGGCATGATCTGATAATGCCATACAATCAATTTTGGCATCAACAATAGAATTTACAAAGGGTTTGGAGATACATATGTAATCCAATCAAGATAGGGTTTTGTGAAGACTGGAGAAGAAAGTAATATCAGAGTCAGAGGGGTGAGTAATGTGCCAAGTATCTATGAGGCCTAATTCAGAAATACATTTCGTAAATTGCATATGGAATTTTACAGGTTTATAGCGTACATTGGATTTTCTGTCCAAGTAAGGGTCCATAATCTCATTGCAATCACCACACACAATCAAATTATTGGGATTAGAGAGAAAGATATGGTTCTTAAATTGTACCCAAAAAGAGGGTTATGACGATGTAGGCCCATAAACATTAAGGATAGTGAGTTTGGTGGAGTCAATTAGAAGTTTTACCATCACCCATCTACCTATGTCATCAGATTCATTTGCTAATACTTGACAATAAATGTTTTGCTCATAAAGGTAATGACGCATTTTTTCTTCCCATTGACTGCGCTTGAGAAGACTTGGCCGACCCAGTGGCGCTTAAGTTTGGCCGCTTCTACATTGAAAAGATGAGAATCTTGAATACATGCAATGGGGGGTTTGGTTCTGTTTCGAAGAGAGTGAATTTTCTGCCTTTTTATAGGGTTATGTAACCCTTTAACATTCCATGTTGTTACATTGAATTCAAAGGATAATAGAAGTAAGCTAAAATGTGCAACAAAGTTTAGGAGTAAGCATAATTTGAAATGTACACAAGATATTTCAAGAGGTATATTAAGTCAGAAGTTATATATTATCTTCAGAAAGATGATCAATCATTTTCATGTATGCACTCAACAAAGACACATAACGGAATAGACACAGGGGAGATGAGGAGAGTAACATAACCAGCATGGAAAACAACAAACTAGAAAGAAAAGATTTGACAGTGTTCTCAAGCACTTGAACTCTCCCTGTAATATTTTACCATGATAATACTCTTTCTCTATAACTCTCCGCCACTATCAATATAGTAACCATCAGGAACACTGATCCCTTCAGATACACAACAAATCAAACACCCACCAACAACAGTGACTGCTTCATCTAAACCATCCAAACAGCTTTGCCAAAAAAGATTGCAGCATGGATATCAGCCCAACAACCTGTACTAACGCCGATGATGATATATGCACCAGCAATCTAACACTGATGGCACCATGTCCACCATCATACCATTGACCTACACCAAAACAGATCACAACTACACCACCATACTAACCAAAATATATTGAGCAGCACAGATCTCAACAGCTATGCCACCATACTAATCCAAATGCATTGAGGAACACAGATCTCAACAGCTATGCCACCATACTAACCCAAATACATTGAGGAACACAGATCTCAACAGCTTCGCCACCATACTAACCCAAATGCATTGAGGAACACCGATCTCTACAGCTACGCCACCATATTATCCCAAATTCATTTAGGAACACAGATCACAACAGCTACACCACCATACCAACCCAAATGCATTGAGAAATACAGATCTCAACAGCTACACCACCATACTAACACAAATGCACTGAGAAATACAGATCTCAACAGCTACGCCACAATACTAACCCAAACGCTATGAGGAACACAAATCTCAACAGCTACACCACCATACTAACCCAAATACATTGAGAAACACAGATCTCAAAAGCTTCGCCACCATACTAATCCAAATGCATTGAGAAATACAGATCTCAACAGCTATGCCACCATACTAACCCAAATGCACTGAGGAACACTGATTTCAGCAGCTACACCACCATACTAAACCATGCATTCAGAAACACTGATCTGAACAGCTACGCCACCAAACCAACCCAAATGTATATAAGAACACTGATCTCAACAACTACGCCACCATACCAACCCAAATGTATAGAAGAACACATATCTCAACAGCTAGGCCACCATACTAACCCAAATGCATTGAGGAACTCAGATCTCAACAGCTTCGACACCATACTAACCCAAATGCACTGAGGAACACCGATCTCAACAGCTACACCACCATACTAACACAAATGCATTGAGAAATACAGATCTCAACAGCTACGCCACCATACTAACCCAAATTCACTGAGGAACACTGATCTCAGCAGCTACACCACCATACTAAACCATGCATTCAGGAACACTGATCTTAACAGCTACGCCACCATACCAACCCAAATGTATAGAAGAACACTGATCTCAACAACTACGCCCCCATACCAACCCAAATGTATAGAAGAGCACAGATCTCAACAGCTAGGCCACCATACTAACCCAAATGCATTGAGGAACACAGATCTCAACAGCTTCGCCACCATACTAACCCAAATGCACTGAGGAACACCGATCTCAAAGCTACACCACCCCACCATACTAACCCAAATGCATTGAGGAACACCAATCTCAACAGCTACACCACCCCACCATACTAAGCCAAATGCATTGAGGAACACAGATCTCAACAGCTACACCACCTCACCATACTAACCCAAATGCACTGAGGAACACCGACCTCAACAGCTACACCACCCCACCATACTAACCCAAATGCACTGAGGAACACAGATCTCAACAGCTACACCACCCCACCATACTAACCCAAATGCACTGAGGAACACCGATCTCAACAGCTACACAACCCCACCATACTAACCCAAATGCACTGAGGAACACCGATCTCAACAGCTGCACCACCCCACCATACTAACCCAAATGCATTGAGGAACGGAGATCTCAACAGCTACACCACCCCACCATACTAACCCAAATGCACTGAGGAACACCAATCTCAACAGCTACACCACTCAATCAAATAACTGCTCCTCCACTGGCGTGAAACATCTTCAAGAACCCCCCTTGAGTTGAAAATGTTTGCCGTCTGCCAGAAGGAGCTGATTTAGCGTTGCTTTTACCTTCATCCATTTACATTCTTCAAGAGGAAAGAAATGAACAACACAATTAGGTTGAAGAAAGGAATCTTTAATAATCATAGTAATAGTAATAATAATAATAATAATCATAATAATAACAATAAGTAAGAATAATTAATAATACTGTTAATTCGAATCACACGATAGAAGCATACAGATTGGGAAGAGGTGGATGGGGGCGGGGTGGGGGGCGGGTGAGATCAGGCTCCGGAATAGAAGGAGGGCAAAGTTATGGGAGCTGCATGAAGTGCAAAATGAGAAGCAAAGAGACGGGGGAAGGGAAGAGGAGTCACCGGTGGAGGGGGCTATATACACTGGGAATAGAAAAGGAGAGGTTTATTCCGGTCTTCATCATTTAGCGCTGAGTATAAAGTAGGAATTTCAGTCGATGATACCATGGAGCCATATTGGGAGATATTTACTGGCACATATAGATATTTTATATATTATATATTATATACACCCCCTCCCGCCGATCCCTCCCTCCTCCTGCCCCAATAAACACCAGGTCCAGCATTTTTACTAAACAATCTTCGAGTCCAAACATTTTCCCCCAGGCCACCTGCCACGTCCTGCTGTAGGTTTGCTGTAGAGATTTCATGAGATTTCAGGAGAATGGAAAGAGTGTTTTTTTGTTCTTAAAGTGCTGTGGAAAATATTGTTCTTGGCTCATATATATATATATATATCTATATATATACACACACACACATATATATATTTAAAAAGGAACCTCAAGCCCTTTGGAAGAAAAGCTGCTGCAATGGAAAGATGTGCTGGGAGACCGCTCCGTGCCGCCTGAAGACAGCGCGCGCTCTCTCCTCTCGCCGCTCTCGGGAATGAGCGCCTCTGGGCCTTCCCAGCAGAGGATGCGCACAACATGGAAGAAACCTGTGGGCCGCCTGGGACTGCCCTGGGGATTAGCCGGCCCCATCTTCGCTGCAAAGAGGGTCCGGCAGGAACTGCAACAGTGGCATGCATAGTGAATCCCATCAAAGGCCCACTGACCTGGTCTGGGCATATTGGAGGGCACCCTCTGGCACGATGCGGGTGCACTACAGAGCACTCGCTAGTAGAATGGCGGCACCCTACGGAGTACTCGCTGGTTTATATTGGGACACTACAGAGTACCTGCTGGCATAGTGCGAGCACAATGCAGAGTGCCCACTGCCCTGGATGGCACACGGCATGTGGACCCAACTTCATTGGAACAGATACCTTCATCGTGTTGGGTGAGGTCCACTGCAGTTTGCTTTGTATCACACTTTCCCCGAGTTGACTTCTCCCAACTGACCAGACTGGAAGACGGAAGCCCAAGAGGGACAATAATATGGTTGGGGTGGGTTTGGTCCTGAGGAGGGATGGGACGAGGTCTCCGAACGTGGCTGCTTGGTTTGAAGACGGGTCACAAGCTGAGTGCACCCCTGTACCTGCAGACTCTGTAGCTTGTATGCCAACGGTTACTCCAACAGGCCATGATCACGCTTGGTAGGTGTTTATAGGAGAATATGCTGTTCATTGTTCTGGATATCCCTCTGGAGCAGATTTGTTTTTTTATCATTTATAAAGTCCTTTTTGTCTTTTCTGGCCCAAGAAGATACTGTAACATCAGAGGTTTTTCACTAAAATACAAAACAAACACAAAGAAAGAAGCAAATCCTTTCACAGTTTTCACAACAGCAAATAGTAGACATTTGAGAAAAAATCAACAGAAACAACAGATCGATTAAACGTTGCCTGAAAAACTCCCAGACAAGAGTCACACAGCTAAAGACACAGAACCATGTCTGTTATCGGTGGATTTTGGAGCCTCAACTTTGCATGCAATTTCAATATCAGCTTATTATTTTAGAGCGATACATTTTGGAAAGATCACTGTCAATCACAAGAGAAACACTACATTTGTTGTAGCTGGTGCCCCCGGTGTGAGTTGGGTGTGTGGTGTGGAAAGCGTTGACCGCAAAGATTCTCAAACGGTTCTCCTGCACAGAAGCCATGTCACGGGGTAATGCTGATGGCCACTCTTCTGGAGTAGACGCTCAGCACTGGCCAGAAGCTGGACTATCCCCTCCCTCAGCACTCACTCGCGCCATTGCTTTTGTCAGAGAGGCCGCGAGCGACAGCCGGGTTTGAAAGGTAGGTCCCTGTGAGAACCCGCATCCATTGTCTTTCTGCCACTATCTGCCATTCCTCCAACTCAACGGCACAGATTCATGGAACATGAGACTACCTTTAAACACTGGTGGCAAACTGAGCGTGCATTGTGGAAAGGAATTGGAGGATGTGTAATGCTGAACATGATGCTTCTGGGACTTCAACGCAACTTGACTGTTCAGAGCTGAGAGTGATAATTGCACGGTAGAAACTCTCAGCTCAGTAGAAACACATTAATTCCTATAATAACCAGCACTTATGCAGTACTTTACCACCAAAGGTTCAAAGTTATGTAATGACAGATATTACATTCAGGTAAGGGGTGAGCACAGCTGTGTCTGCGCTTTCAGTGTCAGTCTCTTTCATGCCTGTGCGGCAAGAAGTAGCCGGATCACGCTCGCCTGCATGTCCGTTCTAGGTTGGGCTTGCATCAGGTACAGATCAGGCCCTTCTGGGCCGGATTAAGTCTTCTGTTTGAGGCGCCGTCAGGCATTTCTACTCCTTGTTGGCACAGTGTCCTTTTCATTCCCAGAAGGACCGCTCCTGAGCATGGGACTACCCCAGTGTGGCTGGACACGGGGCAATTCATGCAAGTCGTATGTGATCCGGATACCTGGACCATCCAGGAACCTCCCCTCTATAAAATCAGTAGCGGACCATGCGACTCAGTATGTCATTTGTGAAGCAGCACGTGAATACTTATCTTAAAATACACCCCATGCTTCCAAAGGACTCCAGATTTGGAGGTCTTCCCGGGAATAATTTGCACAGGCACCCATGAGTTTCTCTACCAGAGGGGCACATAGTCCACCCTGGAAATGGCACGATAGATGAGCAGGATGAGTTCCAAGCAGTGGCAGTTATTAATATTGCTCAAGGGAACCAGTGGTAGAGCTTTGATATAGTGACCAAGGGGGGAGTTTGGAGCAAGGAGGCCTGCAGGGAATTCCGGGATTCTCCGATCTGTTAATACTGCGCTGTCCTGGGGAAACTACTTTAGATCTCTATGCCTCCGCTGAATTAGCTGCAAAATTTGGCAAGGTAGAAAATGAGTGAACGTCAGTATTTGGTGCTATTTGAAGGCATTGATTGCTCTTTAACGCCTGGGGCGAATTAATGGGTGCTGCAATGTCTCCTCAAGTCTCTCATTCAAAACTTGGAGGTTGCTCCGTAATGCAATTTCCTTGTCCGGCTGCAAGGGCATGGTACTATCCAACAGTACACCTCATGGGTCGCAGGTAGCGGTGGCCTTGGAAGGCTCTGGCCCTAGCATCTGCCAAGACAATGGATGCTACAGCTCATGGGACGCTGTGGCTGTGGCCTTGGCAGGCTCTGACCCTAGTATCTGGCAAGACAATCGATGCTACAACTCATTGCACGCTGGTATCTGTGGCCTTAGCAAGCTCTTTCCCTACTATCTGGTAAGCCAATAGATGCTACACCTCCTGGCACACTGCTAGCTGTGGCCTTGGCAGGCTTTCGCCCTATTATCTGGCAAGATAATCAATGCTACACCTCATGGGACGCTGGCAGCCGTTGCCTTGGCAGGCTCAGACCCCAGTATCTGGCAAGACAATGGATGCTACAACTCATGCGACACTGGCATGCCGTGGCATTGTCAGGCTCAGACCCCAGTATCTGGCAAGACAATGGATGCTACAACTCATGGGACACTGGCATGCCGTGGCATTGGCAGGCTCAGACCCCAGTATCTGGCAAGACAATGGATGCTACACCTCATGGTACACTGGTAACTGTGAACTTGGCAGGGTCAGACCCCAGTATCTGGCAAGACAATGGATGCTACACCTCATGGGACGCTGGCAGCCGTGGCATTGGCAGGCTCTGACCCTAGAATCTGGCAAGACAATGGATGATACACCTAATGGGACGCTGGCAGCTGTGGCCTTGGCATGCTCTCGCCCTAGTATCTGGCAAAACAATGGATGCTACACATCATGGGATGCGGCAGCCGTTGCCTTGGCAGGGTCAGACCCTAGTGTCTGGCAAGACAATGGATGCTACACCTCATGGGACGCTGGCAGCTGAGGCCTTGGCAGGCTCTCGCCTTAGTATCTGGCAAGACAATGGATGCTGCACCTCATGAGACGCTGGCAGCTGCGGCCTCTATCTGGCAAGACAATGGATGCTGCACCTCATGGGACGCTGGCAGCTGCGGCCTCTATCTGGCAAGACAATGGATGCTGCACCTCATGGGACGCTGGCAGCTGCGGCCTCTATCTGGCAAGACAATGGATGCTAGGATCTCACATCTTCGCGTGCAAATGCGTTAGTTTATGGCCAGAGAAATTCTGTTTGTGCTGCTGTTGATGGAACATTTCAATCTAGGAGCACAAAAAGCAGGTTTACTCCTTCCATTCCGCACCTGCTTTTAAAATGTTCCCCAGGAATGACTGTGCCTCTCACCTGAATGTTCCCCTCTAATTTAACCTGCAAGATTGACATGTGCATTGAAACTCCACAATTAAAACCACCAAACAGGTTTCCTTTCATGTAACACAATCAGGGGAATCCATCTTGAGTTTGATTTACATAAACCTGAAAACAAACCGTTCAGATGATCATAATCCCATCCACACAAACCTGTGTAGCAGGTTTTCAGGAATCATAAACACCTATTCTGTGAAGATCTACCGCTAAACGTAGCTACAAAATATATATTACAGATTATCGACAACGTTGTGTTTGTTCTAAAGTAGTCCCACAAGATTTTGCAAGTTACTTTACAGGATAAAAATACCAGTATGCAATCCAACCCACAGAAAAAGAACACGCTCACTTCATTATTCAGGCTGCAGGGAGTTAGGGTGTTTGGTTGTGCAGTCCAAATTATTCATTTAGGTTCACTTTAAGAGGCCAGTGCGCTTTAGATTTCTTTAACCATTTTTAATCCACTTGCACGATCTGAATGACACAAGGCCTAGTAAGATCCTTTGTCTTGTCCTCCCTCTGTTCCCTCCCTTGTTTTTGTCGCGCCTAGAAACACTTGTGTATAGGCGCGTTACAAATGCCATATCATATCATATCATACCATATCAAATACAGAGGAATGACAGTAAAGATGAGAGGAAACGCATGGTGGTTTCGGCAAACCATGCCACGGTTATTGTTAATTTTCACGTTTCCCGCTCATATTTTGGCTACCTTTAAGGTCCTGCACTGAAGCTGAGTCCGGCATCACAATGCAGGTGTGTGGCTACAGTGTGCGTTCTCTGGAGGAAGCTGGACAACGTCACTCATATTGAGTTCTAGCGTAGAGTGGAACTCTCTTACTAATTTGTACCCTCCCATCTGCAAATGGTGAGACTGCAAGTGGATTTGTGTTGACCTTTGTGGCTATAAGGATGATGTCCCTTTTCTGAAAGAAAAAGAGTCAGCTGTTGTCAGTGTCATCCTCAGAGCTCAGGTAGGTTACCCCAATAGAAGGTTGGCATCAAAGGCTTGTTGTTAAGATTTCAGAATTGCCTTTAAAAAGAACACAAGACTTTATCCCCTAAACTCCCACCTGATATTTGGACCTTCTGTTCTGAATCTCCCCACCCATATGTTCCCCATGACTTTGGGTACTCCCTTTTGTGTAGCCTGTGCACAAGGAGATGAGGGCACTGGGGGTGGCAGCAGCCACTGACAAGCCTGAACTCTGAGTGTGCTCATTAACAGCCATACACCAAACCCCAATTATTTTCAGTACGCTTTCCAACATCAAAAAACTGTACAAAAAGACACACGCCCTCACACAAACATACAGTTACAACAGAAGGAAGGTAGAGTAGGAACTCAGAGACAAAGGGGCGGAGGAGGTGACCAAGCTTGAGGCGAAAGGTCAGTCGTTTGGCCGAGGCCAGCCGTAGGCCTTAGAGCCTGTTGTCTGCACAGTGTCTCCCCCTGCAGTCCTGTCTGGGCATTTTGTTTTATGACCTTTGTTTTGTTTTTGTATTTTTTAAAGCAGTTATGATTTAAAGGTCTGTTGCTAGTAGGGGGCGAATCGACTGTATGTCCCTCGGTATAGGCTAGCCTGCAACATCAAAGATGAAAAACAAAGAGAAACAGCCCATCAGTCATGCGTCGCCTTGGGTTTGCTCAAAGAAAAAAGGAAAACCAAATGGAAAGGTTGGCCTGTTCTCTTTCCTTCCTCAAGGAGGTCACAGTGGAATGGTCTAGTGTACTGAGCCTGAACGAGTGTCGACAGACGTATGAAACCATCGTCCCATACGCGGCAGAAGTCCATAATGAAGATCCCACAATCAAAGCCCGGTCCCCAGAAATTCCCCCTTTTTTTCGTATTTTGCTCCATTTATTTATATAGCCCTAATACATAGGCGTTAAGGCACCCAACAGCTGGCCGTGTATTCTACCCTACTAGACTCAGACCCAGAGAAGTCCCAGCCCGCGAGGGCCAGGCAGGAGCTTCCGTGGCAATCAGATGATTGCCCATCGGACTGGGGGCCTTTGACTGGTTAGTGGGGCTAATGAATTGAGTCTGGAATTTGATCCAGTTTACCTGAGGCCCACCACCCCATGCCGAGCCAGAAATCTCCAGATCTCCCAAAGGTTCAAACCATATCTAACGTGACTTGGCGACAGGTCACCCGGTGAAAGTCTGATCTGGTGGACCATGGTGCAGCGATCAGCGATGGTGAGCCTAGAAATGGCCCCATTAGTTATTCTCTAATGCCCCACCATCTTATGATTAACTTCATGGGAGCCATTCCCTGCATCCCTCAAAGGGCAGCACTTGTGTACACGCGTGTTATAAATGCAATATCATATCAATACAAGACTCTTTCAAGCAGGGTTACCTGCTTCCCCTACAGAGATCCACCGCAGCCCAGAGCTGTTAGACCTCTCGCAGTGAACCCCCGACCACCGCTTTTATGGCAGTGACGCCGGTAGTTTGGGGCAGTCCAACTATAATATAAATAATTGGTTATTTATAACACGCTTAATGCCCAGAGGTTTCTAAGCGGGACCCGGGGATCATACTTGTTTTGCTCCGAGTCGTCTTGCTTCCAAGACAAGTGCATTGCCCCTGAACTATCCTCCCATGACTATTTTAGCATGGGTTGATTTGAGGACTTGTGATAGGGACATGCTGAACAGGAGGAGTTGTTTAACACATTGTCAAGCCACCACGATACAAGAACAAAATGGCGGTCCGATTCTGAAAATGGCGCATAAAAGGCTGCCTTTGGAGCTTTGGGGAACATCTTCTCCTCGTTTTTCAAGGTTATTGTCTCCTCTGCTGTTTTCCTCTTTTCTCATAATCTATTCACCTTTCGCCCCAAAAACAGCACCACTTTCTTTACTGCCCTTTTCTGGCACCTTGTAAGCTATTGCTAGCAATGTCAACTCACAAGTCCCGACCCTGTGTAAAATGGAGCGCCTTCCTCTCAAAGGATTTTCACATCTTTTCTTCACTTTAGCCAATAGTGCCCGCTAATTGGCATTCTGGGTGGTCTCCTGCCACCCGCTGAAGACGCAGACTGCACCAGGAAGGGAGTTTACAAGCTCAGAACAGGCTCTGGGTGTCAGCCCCTCCACCCCCCAATGTTGCTTATTTCCAATGTGATGCCTTTGAGAAGAGAAGAGATCAGAACTGACAAAGAGCAGACAATGGCCTAGAGGGGAGCTGACTGTGCTCTGAGGGTTTAGAGAAAGGACGAGTGCACGAGTGGGTGAAATTAGAGCGAGGAGAGAGAGAGTGGGCACTGGTAAGTGGACAGAATCAGAGGAGAGCGAGAAGAGGTTAGAGCTGGTATTTATGAGGGGGGGAGAAGAAGAGGAGATTGGGTGCACCGGCGGGGGAAACAAAGGACAGTGAGGGAAGGCAAGAGTGTCTGAAAAGAATAGGGTGGTTGGTACTACTGGGTGACAAGACTAGGAGTGTGCGAAATGGAGTGAGAGTGGACACCATGGAATGGAGAGGATTGAAGACAAAAGAGGGCGGTGACAGAAAGACTACAGAGAGAAGAGGAAAACATAATAAGCAGCAACAGGTAAAAACAATAGCTGGAGGAGGAAAATGGAGGTAAGTGGGCACACGTGAGTGGAAAGGCTATAGGGATGGGGAGAAGAGAGAGGACTGTGAAAAGATTAAAGGGGGTGGATGATGAAATGGCTAGATATCCGGCACAAGTGGCTGTAAAGAACATGGGGACAGAGAGAAGAGGAGGCAGAGTGCGCCCTAGTGGGTAGTAAAATAGAAGCAGTGCGAGAAGTGGAGGTAGCCCTTGGGTGGAAGGAATGGGGAGAATAGGAGAAGAGGACATTAATGGGCAAATGACTACAGCGAGAAGATGAGAAAATAGTGGGCTCCAAGGGGTAAAAAGAATAGTTGAAGCGGAAAATAGGAGACGGTGGGCACCCAGGACCGGAAAGAATCTAGGGTTTGGAGAAATGAGAAGAGAGTAGGCAATGGTGAGTGTAGAGAGTAAAGGGAGTGGTAGAAATGGAGCAAGAGAGCGCGGGCACCAGTGAGTGTAAAAATAGAGAGAAACTAAGAAGAAGAGAGGGTGGGCATTTGTGGGTGAAAAGAAGATAGAGAGAGAAAGAGAGAGAAAGAGAGAAAGAAAGCGAGACAGAGATAGAGAGGGAGATAGAGGGAGAGAGAGAGAGAGGACACAATGGATGGCAAAGAAGGAAAGACCGGCACAAGCAGACAAAGGGAGCACTGGCGGCGGAAACACTAGTGAGAAAAGGAGGAAATATTGGGCCCCAACAGGGAAAAAGAATAGTTGGAGGGTGAAGGTAGGGACGGGTCGGAGAGAGAAGGGGCAATGGTGGGTGTAAATAATAAAGGAAGTGGTTGAAATGGAGAAAGAGTTTAGGCACCAGTGAGTGCAAAGATTAGAGGGGTGGAGATAAGATGGAGCCTGAAGGCAACACACAAGAGACAGTGTGCACCATTGGGTGAAAGAATACATGGACAGGGAGAAGAGGGGAGAGAGAGAAGGGGGGCCTGGGTGGAAGAAATGAAGAGAGAACAGGTAACAGTGGCTCTAGTGATTGGTAGAGGCAGAGAAGTATAAGCAAAAAGAATAGAGGGGAAAAAGAGATGAGACAGTGGGCGCCAGCGAGGGACAGGCACGGGCGAGTGAAAAGAGCTGAATGGCAGTTAGAAGACAAGAAAAAGAGGGGAAATGATGGGTGGGAATAATACAAAGGTAAGGAGAGGAGGAGAGGAGAGAGAACAGACGGCACCAAAATCTGAAGGAATAGTCTGAGAGGAAGAAGAGGAGAGAAAGAGAGAGGCAGAGACATATACAGAGAGAGAAAGAGGAGAAAGAGAGAGGCAGAGACAGATGCAGAGAAAGAGAGAGGCAGAGACAGATGCAGAGAGAGAAAGAGAGGGGCAGAGACAGATGCAGAGAGAGAAAGAGAGAGGCAGAGAGATGCAGAGAGAGAAAGAGGAGAAAGAGAGAGGCAGAGACAGATGCAGAGAAAGAGAGAGGCAGAGACAGATGCAGAGAGAGAAAGAGAGGGGCAGAGACAGATGCAGAGAGAGAAAGAGAGAGGCAGAGACAGATGCAGAGAGAGAAAGAGAGGGGCAGAGACAGATGCAGAGAGAGGAAGAGAGAGGCAGAGACAGATGCAGAGAGAGAAAGAGAGAGGCAGAGAAAGATACAGAGAGAGGAAGAGAGAGGCAGAGACATATACAGAGAGAGAAAGAGGAGAAAGAGAGAGGCAGAGACAGATGCAGAGAAAGAGAGAGGCAGAGACAGATGCAGAGAGAGAAAGAGGAGAAAGAGAGAGGCAGAGGCAGATGCAGAGAAAGAGAGAGGCAGAGACAGATGCAGAGAGAGAAAGAGGAGAAAGAGAGAGGCAGAGACAGATGCAGAGAAAGAGAGAGGCAGAGACAGATGCAGAGAGAGAAAGAGAGGGGCAGAGACAGATGCAGAGAGAGAAAGAGAGAGGCAGAGACAGATGCAGAGAGAGAAAGAGAGAGGCAGAGAAAGATACAGAGAGAGAGAGGCAGAGAGAGAAAGAGAGAGGCAGAGACAGATACAGAGAAAGAAAGAGAGATGGTTCTGAAAAGAATAATGTGAGGAGTAGAAGAGTGGAGGGAGTGAGAGTGTGATAGTGAGTACCGTGATGGGTGAAAAGAACAGAGGGTGAATAGGAGAAAGAAAAGATACGGGTGGGTGAAAAGAACAGATGAAGGTGAGAAGAGCAAAAAGCTGGCGCCAGTGAGTGGAAAGAATTAAGGGATGGGGGAAAGGGAGGGATAGAGTGTGTGAGAGAGTTAGCAATCAAGAGAGAGAGAAACAGAGAGTAAGAAAGAGCGAGAGAGCGAGAGAGAGGGTGAGGGAGGAGTACTGGTGCATGAAAGGAATAGTGGAGAGAAGAGGAGAAAGCTGGCACCAGTAGATGGAAAGAACTAATGGGGAGAAGGGGAGGAGTAGAGAGTGTGAGAAAGACAGCAGGCAAAGGAGTGAAATAAAGAGAGAGACAAAAGGAGAGCAAGAGAGAGAGATGGTGGAGCAAACCGTTAGTGAGCTATCAGAAAGTCCATCAAAATTAAATGTTCTCCATCCTCCATCCGAAACCAACTAATTCCAGGAAAGGAATAGGGGAGAGAAGGGGAGAAGGCTGGCACCAGTAGAAGGAAAGAAGGGAGGCACCAGTGGATGGGTAATAAGAGCAGATAGAGTGGGAAGACGGAGAGAAATGACGTCATGGTTGGTGAACAAGGCAACAAGGGGAGAAACGAGAAGAGTGGGCATCAGTGGGCGAAAGCATCAGCACTGTGAGTAAAAATATCAGAGAGATGGGGGGAAAGATGGCACCCTTATGTGCAAAGTACAGATGAGGGGGAGAAGAGCGATAAAGGGGGCACTTGCGGGTGAATAGAAAAGAGTGCAAGAAGGAGGGAGAGGGCAGAAAAGAAGGGAAGAGAAAGAAAAGACGAATGAGGGAAAAGGGTGGAGAGACGAAAAAGATGGAGAATGGAACACACATTGAGCAAGGTTAAATGGTTAAGCTAGGGAAAGGGATGGAGAAAGAGAGACAAGGAAAGAGAGGGAAAGGATGGACAGAAAAGAATGGCAAGAGGGATAAGGATGGAAACGGAAGAAATACAGGGAGAGACAAGGACAGAGAGGGAAAGGATGGACAGAAAAGAATGGCAAGAGGGATAAGGATGGAAACGGAAGAAATACAGGGAGAGACAAGGACAGAGAGGGAAAGGATGGAGAGAAAAGAATGGCAAGAGGGATAAGGATGGAAACGGAAGAAATACAGGGAGAGACAAGGACAGAGAGGGAAAGGATGGACAGAAAAGAATGGCAAGAGGGATAAGGATGGAAACGGAAGAAATACAGGGAGAGACAAGGACAGAGAGGGAAAGGATGGACAGAAAAGAATGGCAAGAGGGATAAGGATGGAAACGGAAGAAATACAGGGAGAGATAAGGACAGAGAGGGAAAGGATGGACAGAAAAGAATGGCAAGAGGGATAAGGATGGAAACGGAAGAAATACAGGGAGAGACAAGGACAGAGGGGGAAAGGATGGACAGAAAAGAATGGCAAGAGGGATAAGGATGGAAACGGAAGAAATACAGAGAGAGACAAGGACAGAGAGGGAAAGGATGGACAGAAAAGAATGGCAAGAGGGATAAGGACGGAAACGGAAGAAATACAGAGATAGATAAGGACAGAGAGGGAAAGGATGGACAGAAAAGAATGGCAAGAGGGATAAGGACGGAAACGGAAGAAATACAGGGAGAGACAAGGACAGAGAGGGAAAGGATGGACAGAAAAGAATGGCAAGAGGGATAAGGATGGAAACTGAAGAAATAGAGAGAGAGACAAGGACAGAGAGGGAAAAGATTGGCGAAAGGGATACAACCCAGAGGGAAAACGAAGCAAGAGCGGGGCAAGGATGAACAGAGAAAAAGTATTGAGGGAAAGAATGGAGGGAAGGAAAAACATTGGGAGAGGGACAAGGGTAGAGAAGGATGGTGAGAGAGACAAAGAGGTAGAGATTGAACGATGAATGGGGTAAACCAAAAAATATAGGTTAGATCAAGCAAAGGGGAGACAAGAGCGATGGGGGGAGAAAAGAACAGCACACAAGAAAAACATGGAATAGAGGGGCAGAGAAAGCAGAGAGGGAGGAGGCGAGAGAGAGAGAGAGAGAGACAGAGAACTCCCCTCATAATTAATGAGAGCTTTTAGCTAGCAGCTGCACTGGGGAATTCAGGTCTGCATGTTTCCCTTTAGTAAGAGAAAGATCAGCAAAACACACCCATAAATAAGAGAAGAGCCCGTATGCTCAAAGAGCGCCATTTCTCTGGAGACCGGCTCTTCAGCTGCAGCGAGCTATGGCTGCCCCTGGAGGCCACTGCTGTCCCCTGCAACATTTGATAAGCGGGACGAGTGACACAAAACATTTAGGATTGCTAAAAAACATCTTCCCATCATTTTATTTTCATCTTTGATGCTGTTTGCAAAGCTAGCTAAAAACACGCATTAACACCACCATGGCAGCCTATCCTGACCAAACGGGGTCGGACCCAGAAACCAGGCCCCCGTTTAGACCGGTGCCTATATTTGAAACACCCACAAACACAAATACACCTCATTGACAATTTAACGCCGTCCCCGGCCCCCATCGTTTGAAAGGATCGGGCCATTTGCTGTACAATAGTACATCACAGACATAATTTAGAGTGGCCAAGGAAAAAGGGGACGCATTGATTTGGTGTTTTCCAGTTTTAGAAATAAAGAAATTAATATTTACCAATAAATTCCAAATCCAGAAGACAGAATATACGGGTGACATGAGACACAGATTGGCTAAGAGATGCGTGTGCGGTTTGATGCAGGAGACCTCTTCAAGGCTACTCAATCAGGGTGTCCGCTGGGCGCGGGAGCCAGCTTCCTTACTGAATATTATGTGGGCAAACCGAAAGGGAGGACACTGGGGTGCTTGGAAGGGCAGTGGGCCTAATGAAGGTTGGGAGAGCGCTGGTCCTGTGTGTGATGCCCACGTGACATGCATCACGTGGATGAGGAAATAAAGGTGGGGGGAAAAGCCCGCCAAGGGCAGTTCCCACTCTAACTCCAGAGCTTGTGTGTCTGCGTCATTTTGTTCTGCGCCTGCCCGCGCAGCGCCTCTCATGCTCTGCAGGAGCGGCTACCACGCCGCGCCACACAGCCACACATCACACTGGTGACGAGGTGGAACACACATGCCCACACAGCACAGCCCGATGGCAGCGAGCTGCGCCCAACTCACATCGCACTCCAGGCACACCAGGGCCTGCTGACCCGTGTCGCGCCCACCCCCCACAGTGCCTGAGCGGCGGAAACGCATCAGCTGACTCTGGAATGTGGCAGCCAGCAAGGCGAGCCAGCTCACACTGCCTCCGCGCCCCATGCACCCCAAGGGCCTGCTGATTACTATCACGCCCTCCCAGCCAGGTGCCTGGCCGCGGGGGGGAAAGAAAAAAAAGAAACACAAACGACACATGAGAAAGTGCGCCACCCGTGCCGCACACAGCAGGAAAACATAAAATAAACAATACAGTCCCACGCACCCGACAGCCCACAGGCCCAGTGCAGAGGCCTAACTTACACGTGGGGCCCGGCCAAGTGAACGCGAGTGCTCAACAGGCTGCAGCGCCCATGACAGATACTCTGAAGGACTCCCATAGCCCCAGGCAAAGCTCAGAGACACCCTTCATGATGCCCAGAGAGCTCTGAGGTGCAGCTATAGCCAAGACAACACAGTGAGCGCACGCACAGCAGGCGGCCAACTCACAACATGAAGCACAGACCCCAGCCTACGTCCCCACTGGCAAGGATTCTCTTTTCTTGCTTAGCCACCTGGGACAGAGCCACACACAGCCATTGCCACGCAAGTGGGCCCCACCCCAATAGCACGGCTAGGCAAGAGCAAAGACATCACTGGTGCACAAGCAAGGATGCACAGCAAGCACAAGCCGTGCACCTCACGACATGGCGGACAACGCCACAGAGGTAACAAGGCCAAAATCCTGACACCAGCACATGGCTAGATACCATGCAGGAGACCTTCATGCAACCCTTTCAGCCCTTCAGCCCCCGCACAGGACTCGGCTGGGAGCTCTGGATCCGAAAGTTTGAGTTAAGCATCAAGGCACGAGACATCACCAGCGAGGAGAAGAAGAGAACCTTGCTTAGGCTCAACATGGGTACCATGGCCATTTGACTGTTTAACACACTCCCGAACCGAGGCACTGAAGATGACTACGATACGGCATAAGATATCCTCACCAGGAAATTCAAACCTAAAGTCAGCCATGGCTTTGAAAGGTTCAAAATGAACCAGGCCAGACAGTGCCCGTAAGGGAACAACGACTTCTACAGCCGACTGCAGGAGATGGCCCTCAGCTGTGACTTCCGGGCGAAGAGTTTGCTGTAAGGCAACAGGTAATACATGGACTGTCCTCAGACAAGCTCCGGTGGTCCATCCTATCAGAAACAAACCTGTCACTGGACACAATCCTGTCCATGTGGGGGCCTGCGAGAAAGGACTGATGAGCATGTGTCGGAGATGGAGCAAATAATCAGCCGACTGCCGCAGGACACCGAATCGCCACACAACAGCATGACAACAGTCAACGCCCTGCGGCAGCGCAGACCCCAACAAGGGCAGCCAACCACCCGACCAAAGAACTGCCTGTGGTTTGGTGGACAGCAACATAGAGGTGAATCCTGCCCTGCATACGGCACAACTTG
The DNA here is from genome assembly GCF_040938575.1 of Ambystoma mexicanum. NCBI lineage: Eukaryota > Metazoa > Chordata > Amphibia > Caudata > Ambystomatidae > Ambystoma > Ambystoma mexicanum. The sequence goes on along the minus strand of NC_090926.1, from coordinate 1,035,958,114 downwards.
CTACAAATGCGGGAAGGTAAACCATTACGCATCGGTTTGTCTCGGAGTTCTCAGACAACCAAGGATCACTCACCCAGGAGGAACACCCCAGACTGGAAGAATGACCCAAGACCTCTCAGCACACAACCACACCAGCCAACACAGCACGACCTCCGGCAAAGGAGACAACCAGGCAAAGTATGAGAAACCAGGCAAGGACGGACCCAAGCAATAGACGGGGAAGACACCGACAGCAGCAACGATGGACAATCGAGCAGAGAATAGTCCCCAAGCCACGCAAAGAGTCACCGCAGCCCCTGGCGGGAAAAGGTCCTCATGATATGAGGGGTAAAACCAGTGACAACAAATCATGCCGCTGCGCTGTGGCAGTAGGAGACATCCCCGTAATGATGATGATTGATACGGGAGCCACGGTAAATGTCATGCCGACCACCAGTTTTGAGAAGCTCGATCCCAGACCCCTCCTGTGGCAAAGGACAATGTTGCTAAACGCCTACGGCTGCAAAAAAGCCCCTCCCCATCATGGGGTACTTCAAGACCGTTCTCACACATCATAGAAAGAGCTGCAAGATGAGCATTTATGTTGTGGACGCAGGAATAGAGACCCTGCTCAGCTGCCCAACAGCAGAACGACTGGAACCTATACAGTTCAATTTTGCAATTTAATCCAAGGATATCAATCATCTGCTAGCAAAGCACAAACAACTATTTGAAGGCATTAGATCCCTAAAAGGAAGATCAGTCAAATTCCACATTGACCCCACGATAGCGCTACGAGCAGTACGACATCGGAGAGTCCCCTTCACATGCAAGCAGCGGTAGAAGCATCTAAACAAACTGGAAGACCTCTGAATCATTGAAAAGACCACCGGCCCCACCCCCCAAGCAGCCAAGGTGGTGCTCATATGCATTGACATGCGCCTGCCGAATGTAACGATAGGGAGAGAGAGACACATAAATCCCACAATAGACAAACTGATCGTGGACCTGACAGGTGCCACCATTTTTAGCAAGCTGGGCTTACGATCAGGCTACCGCCAAATTCACCTAGTGAAAGAATCCGCTACATCACAATATTTTCATCGCACTTGGGTCTAAGAAGGTTCCCGCGCGACTCAACTTCGGCATATCATCAGCCACCGAAGTTTTCCAGCACAAGATACGCAAGGTACTCCAAGACCTTCCGGGAGTCACGAATGTCAACGATGACATCTTGGTATACGGCAAAAACGAGAAAGAACACAACATCCGGCTAGCTGCCACCTTACAATGACTATAATAGTCGGGACTAAAGCTACACAAAAAGAAGCGTGAGTTTGGGAAATCCACACAGTTTTTTTGGCTACGTCTTCAACGAAAAGGGCGTATCACCTGACCCAGGAAAAGTAGAAGACATCAAGAATGCGCAGGCCCCAACTACAGCAGCTGAAGTGGGGAGCTTCTTGGGTATGGCGACATATTGCGGGCGATTCATCCCTGACTTGGCCACCATCGCCACCCACCTGTGGGAACTCACGAAAGCAAAGACAACCTGGGAGTGGGGAGAAGTCCAAGAAAATGCATTTCAGAAGATCAAAGACTCTCTCTCCAGTGACACCACCATGGCATTCTTTGATACCACACACACAACAGAGCTACTAGTGGATGCCAGCCCGTTAGAGCTTGGAGCCGCGCTTACCCAAACAGACAAGGATGGAACCATCATCCCCATCGCATTCGCAAGCAGAGCACTCACCCAGACCGAACAGAATTACGCACACATTGAAAAAGAGGCATTGGCCATCATATGGGGGTGCAAGCATTTCCATGTGTATATCCTCGGACATCCAGTGAAGGTGCTGATAGACCATGAGCCGTTGGTCCCCATATTCAAAGGGTCTGCACCACATCCCCAAGCCAGGATTGTGTGCTGGATGCTCCAGCTGCAGGAATTTGATCTGGAGGTACAATGCCGGGCCGGAGCCGACAACCCGGCCGACTACATTTCACGGCACTCCCAGCCTGCCACTGCCACAGACTGAGAAGCAGCCAAGGAGACAGAGGAGCATGTGTGCCAGGTCATTGCCTGTGCCAAGCCCAAAACCATGAAAATCGATGCAATCTCTGAGGAAACTGACAAAGACCACTGCCTCCAGCTGACCAAGAAGGCGATCCTGACCGGAGAGTGTAAAGCATTCCTCACAGCAGTTGCCCAGAAGACGCCTCAAGCGTAGGAAATGATACAGGCACTGTTTGGGATACGCCATGAACTTTCAGTATCATTCGACGGCCTCATCCTCAAAGGCCGTCGCAATGTGTTGCCCATCACTCTCCATGCGAGAGCTCTCAAACTGGTACACAGAGGCCACCAAGGGATAGTCAAGGCACAGGCCTTCCTCAAATCCCATGTGTGGATGCCACAAATACAACAAAAGGCTATGGCATTCATCCAAACCTGCACCGCATGCCTAGCGACATGCCGGCCAGGGCCCCCGGAAACCATGGCATGTCCCCCAAGAAGCGAGCACCACTGGGATACCATAAGCATCGACTTTTGCACCATCGCCAACGAAGCATACCTTCTTGTGGCCCTTGACGAGTTCACACGTTATCCTGAGGTTGAGCTGGTCAAGTCAACAGATGCTGCATCAGTTACCACTGCGCTGGAGAAGATGTTCGCAATCAACGGCATACCTTCCTCTATAAAAAGCGACAACGGCCCACCCTTCACAAGCAAAGACTTCAGGTGATTCGTCGAGAGCCTAGGGATCCTGCACCACCACATCACCCCATACTGGCCTCAAGCCAACTGGGATGCCAAAAGGTTTATGGCCTCCATGAACAAATCAGTGAGGATCGCAAAAGACAAAGGGCGACCATGGCTACCATGGTTCCTCCGGTCATACCGGCATACCCCCCCACTCGGCAACTCAAGTCAGCCCTGCATCCCTGATGTTCATGGTACCCATTCAGGTAGGTCTGCCACTACATCACTCGTGGAAGCCCCCACCAGTAGACCTGGAGCAGGTGGAACGCCAATGACAAAACCTCATCATCAAAGAGGGAAGAGCCAGAAGAGCCACGCCAAGTGACCTCCAAGTAGGGGACACAGCGCTCGTGAGGAACAGAACGCAAAAGGGGAAGTCAAAGAGGACAGAGCCAGAAGAGGCACACCAAGTGACCTACAAGTAGTGAACACAGCGCTTGTGAGGAACAGAACGCAAAAGGGGAAGATGTAAGTTTTTTTGAAAGGGAAAGAAAAACCCAGATCAGTATCTTTCTGAGGTATCATTTCAACAGCATTTTTGAAATAAGATCACCAGCTGTGAAATTGTATCTTCTGCTTTGGAAACTGGAATTTTTGGTAAAATATACATGACTATTCATTGGAGGAATTACACATTTGACTACATTTGTCTTTCCGCTGTAGTAGGACATGCCAAAGACAAAGACATGCCAATCTGTGCCTCAGCGGCCACCAATCCCTCAAATTGATAATCTGGGTTGAACATGGGTCTGAGAGGGTAGGGGAGGGATCAACATGGGGTCAAGGGACCAGAAAAGCATGGCGGATCATGATACTTACCATGGTTCCAATGCTGTATGTGGCTGCAGGGCCGATGGTGTGGTGGTACGGATCGGCCGCAGTGTAGACTCTTCCGTAGCTTCAGGGGGAGAAAGAAGGATAGGGAAGAGAGAAAAAGAGATGACAGTGCATGAGAAAGAACTGCTCTGAGAGGTTGAGATGGAGTCAGAGGCTACAAGGCCTTAGTAGGGCGAATCGGGGGGGGGGGGGGCAGTACGGGTCAGGGTGTTAAGCGTTGCCGTAAAGGCGACTGACCATGCCTTTGGGATTTTCGTATTTATCAGTCTGACAGGATATATTTGGGTTGGCATGAAGGCCAATGTGCCCATGTCCCAGGAGGGAACTATCTGTACACATTCTCTACCATGCTATGAAACCTGTCACCCACCTTTCCAACCATATGCCAAGCAGATTTCCTGCTACCATCTACACAAACTCCCTTTCACACTCTTCCAGCGGCCCTCCACAGCCACTGCAACCGCTGGTCCCTGTAGGACACATATCCCGCCACGTGTTGTCGCTTTCTGCATGCATTTACTGCCACAGCCTGGCACCTCTTGCACACATTTCCTGGCATACTTGCCCAGCTGTGTCATGCCACCTCCCGCATGCATTCTTTGTCGCATCATGCCCAGCACACCTCCCCGTGCCACCCTCACTTTCTAGTCAGGAGAGCCTTGCACCCCTGCACCCCATTCTCACCTGTCACTGTAGGCAGCTGCTGCCGCCGCCGCCGCCGCGGCTACTGGCTGGGCGTACCGGTAGGCTGCATACCCACCCTGCAATAACAGAAGAGAGCATAGTTAACACTGAGTATGTCATGCCACCAGCCTCCTTCTCTTCCTCCAGCCCCATCTCACATTCTTCTCATCTACCCGCTTTCCTCTAACTCAAGCTGGCTCTCAAGAGGACAACGCTGGCATTGATCCGGGCTCCTACTGGAATTCCACTATAAAACCCCAGGAATGACCATCATGAATCACAAAGACCCCATTCTACCCACATCCTAATGACTTCCCATATACATCCCAAGGGCTCCACTACAGACCACAATGACTCTGTATGGATGCTAGTGCACAACTGGGCTGCAGCAAACAAGCCCTGCTGACAGAACACATGGACCTCCTAAGTGGCTTTCAACCATGAAGACGGATAAGCTTATTAAGGGCATTCCTTGCATGTTCACTGAAGTACAAGTTGCACTGCTAGGCATTCTCTTGGTGTTCCTTTCATGGGCGCAAGAATGGAGCAGATCTGAAGTGGTCCTTGACTTCCTGCCGCTCTGTTGGTGAAACCGCAACAGACATCATCAGTTTCCATGAACCTTCCATTAAATAGACCCCGGCCGGTTTCTTTTAACTACAGTACCCTGGGCCATGTGTGTTCTGCTTCTGGCCGACTAGAGGCATTGCTCATGGACTCGGCCTCCCCATTGCCTCTAAAAACCAGCTCAATTGCCCATGTGGCTACCAAATGGGGATGCTAAGAGGTCATTGCCACCTCCCACGTTGCGCAGTCTAGTTTTAGCCCCTCAACTGGAGTTTGGGCTCAGAATATCCCAGTATCCTAGCAACCCGATGACAGTATACATTCCTACCTCCCCAATACAATATAATTTAAAAAATGAGTCGCAGTATGGATTCTCCAGTATGAATATACATGCCCCCCAGCAGGAATTATACTACCCCACTGTGAATATAAATGACACCCAGAACTTTTATAACACACAAGTAAACACATAATTGACTCCAATATGAATATAGATGACTGCGGGTATGTATTCTAATACTCTTACATTACTGCAAGTGTGTATTTTATTACTCCAGCATAAATATAAATGACTCCCTGTATGATTCCTACCACTCCAGTAAATCATTCCCAGACTGAGTCTTACCATCCTTGCACACACATACATGACTTCCTGTACGAGTCCTTGGTTGTCATGTATATGCATACTGGGAAGGTAAGACTCTCTCTGGGAATAATGTACTGGGGCGGTAGTAAATGATTCCCAGAATTAGTCTTACCATCCCAGTACAAATACAAATGACTCCCAGTATGTATCCTAACAATCCCGTAGATATAAATGATTCCCAAAGGTAATCCCACCAACCCAGCATACATATAAAGAACTGTGTGTGAATCCCATCACACCAGCATGAACCACTGTTTGCCGCCTGGTCCCCCCAATAGGAGTACCTCAGGCTCTTGCAACAGTGGTCCAGGTGTGTGTATGCGACTCTGACAAAGCAGCGTGGCCGGGGCAGTGTCAATTACCTGTTAAATAAATCCTTACATGGGAATGACTCTGTCCCAGCCCTTCCAACACTTTAGAGAGAAGAGATTGGCAGGAAGTCCGCCTACTAGGCCCACTGTCTCCGCAAACACCTTGCACCAGCAGCTGCAGTCACCTGCAGAAAGTGTCCTTCTGGTGCAAGGGAGGGAGCACCTCAGGTACTGCGAATCCCACCAGGGCAGCTAAGAGACACTGAAGGGCGTGGGTTGCGAGTGTCACCTGTATGCGGGTTTTCTATACCACCACCCAGCTGGGAAGTAAAGGAGTGCTGTGCAACAGGGGATGCAGTAAAAGAGGCAATCGTATGTGTACTATTCAAAGGGTGTGGGCCAGGGGATACAGCAGGGGGTACAGGTTAGGAAGAGAAAGATGGATCCAGTTTGGTTTGGGAAGGTTCCGCAGATGGGCTCCCGAAAGATGGATCCAGTTCGGTTTGGGAAGGCTCTGCAGATGGGCTCCCGAAAGATGGATCCAGGTCGGGTTGGAAAGGTTCCGCAGATGTGCCCCCTGGAAGATGGATCCAGGTCGGGTTGGGAAGGTTCCACAGATGGGCTCCATGGAAGATGGATCCAGGTCGGGTTGGGAAGGTTCCGCAGATGTGCCCCCTGGAAGATGGATCCAGGTCGGGTTGGGAAGATTCCGCAGATGGGCTCCCGAAAGATGGATCCAGTTCGGTTTGGGAAGGCTCTGCAGATGGGCTCCCGAAAGATGGACCCAGTTCGGCTTGGGAAGGTTCCGCAGATGGGCTCCCGAAAGATGGATCCAGTTCGGGTTGGGAAGGTTTCGCAGATGTGCCCCCTGGAAGATGGATCCAGTCCGGGTTGGGAAGGTTTCGCAGATGTGCCCCCTGGAAGATGGATCCAGTTCGGGTTGGGAAGGTTTCGCAGATGTGCCCCCTGGAAGATGGATCCAGTTCGGCTTGGGAAGGTTCCGCGGATGGGCTCCCGAAAGATGGACCCAGTTCGGTTTGGGAAGGCTCTGCAGATGGGCTCCCGAAAGATGGACCCAGTTCGGTTTGGGAAGGCTCTGCAGATGGGCTCCCGAAAGATGGATCCAGTTCGGTTTGGGAAGGCTCCGCAGATGGGCTCCCAAAAGATGGATCCAGTTCGGCTTGGGAAGGTTCCGCAGATGGGCTGCCGCTAACGCTATATTTCTGTGATTGTCCTATGATAGGACCTTTCCTCCTATATGACTGCATCAGTGAACCCTCCCTCCCTTTCTTTACTTCCTCTCGGCGGCAGTTATCGCATATCTGTGGGTGAAACAGTACAAAGCCAATGGCCTTTTTTCATAACTTTTTCTATAAGACAACTTGCCCCTGAGAACTTACGTAAATTTCTGCTCCATAAAAACCGTCCTGGTAAACAACCCTAAAATAAAAAAAAAGCGAGAGAGAGAAAGATCAGTGCATACTCAGAGACACCATGCAATACAGAGACCTTCCCTGCTCCACTCCCCACCTTCTAACACCTCCTCTCTGACACCCCATACTTTTTATGACACACCCTCCATTGCCAGACACAGCCTCCATCCTCAGACACCCCGTGCATCCTGTGAGACAACCTCTGAGCCTCCACCCTCAGACACCCCGTGCATCCTGAGAGACAACCTCTGAGCCTCCACCCTCAGACACCCCGTGCATCCTGAGAGACAACCTCTGAGCCTCCACCCTCAGACACCCCGTGCATCCTGAGAGACAACCTCTGAGCCTCCACCCTCAGACACCCCGTGCATCCTGAGAGACAACCTCTGAGCCTCCACCCTCAGACACCCCGTGCATCCTGAGAGACAACCTCCGAGCCTCCACCCTCAGACACCCCGTGCATCCTGAGAGACAACCTCCGAGCCTCCACCCTCAGACACCCCGTGCATCCTGAGAGACAACCTCCGAGCCTCCACCCTCAGACACCCCGTGCATCCTGAGAGACAACCTCCGAGCCTCCACCCTCAGACACCCCGTGCATCCTGAGAGACAACCTCCGAGCCTCCACCCTCAGACACCCCGTGCATCCTGAGAGACAACCTCCGAGCCTCACCCTCAGACGCCCCGTGCATCCTGAGAGACAACCTCAGAGCCTCCATCCTCAGACACTCCGTGCATCCTGAGAGGCAACCTCCGAGCCTCCACCCTCAGACACCCCGTGCATCCTGAGAGACAACCTCTGAGCCTCACCCTCAGACGCCCCGTGCATCCTGAGATACAACCTCCGAGCCTCACCCTCAGACACTCTGTGCATCCTGAGAGGCAACCTCAGAGCCTCCACCCTCAGACACCCCATACATCCTGAGAGACAAGCTCGGAGCCTCACCCTCAGACGCCCCGTGCATCCTGAGATACAACCTCCAAGCCTCACCCTCAGACACTCTGTGCATCCTGAGAGACAACCTCCGAGCCTCCACCCTCAGACACCTCCTCGCCCCTGAGACCTGCTGCTGCCTGATGCCCACTCCTTCCTTTGAATGGTCCCATTGCATGTCTGGGAAGTTGAGTTCCTCACCTTGCCCTTTCTGTAGACTGATCTTGAGTGTGCATGCAACAGCACATTTAAAACACACACTATTGCACAAGACCTCACAATTCTCCCACACTTTTGGACTCCAAACCCTCAGAGAGCATTCAACCAACAGCGCCTTGGGACCCTAATTATGGAGAAAGGCGCTATCCAAATGGAAAACTGAATAGGTGACATGAAGGTAGTAGCTGCCATGGCCACTAGGGGCTAGTAGAAACATGGCTTCTGCAGTTGAGACAGAGGGCCCGATTCTGAGGGCCATGCAAAAATAGAAAAGTGTCCTTCCCTGAAGGAGGGACACTTTTCTATATTGCACCAGATTCATTTGGAATGCAAAAGTGGCGGCTTGCAACATAAGCCACCAGTTGGGGTGGTTTATGCTGCTGCCTGATGCCCACTCCTTCCTTTGAATGGTCCCATTGCATGTCTGGGATGTTGGGTTCCTCACCTTGCCCTTTCTGTAGACTGATCTTGAGTGTGCATACAACAGCACATTTAAAACACACACTATTGCGCAAGACCTCTGCCATATGAATGAAGCTACTTTTAACAACACAAATGTAAACTGGAGCTTCCCACATAACTATCCCTTTAACAACAACCCTCCGCCTTTGGTTCATAATATACCCCTACTGCACCCATACACACTCCATTCTTGCATGGGTGACTCCAAATTCATTTGGAATGCAAAAGTGGCGGCTTGCAACATAAGCCACCACTTTTGTTCTCTAAGCCACGTCTTCACTTTATGGCTTGGCAGAGGTCCTAGGGACCACACCAAACACTGAGCAGTGAAAGAATGCTTATTCTGCTCACCCAACAGTGCATTGGCCAAAAAATAAATAGGTGCTAAAGTACGGCACCCATGAGGTGCTGTTAGGATAGAAAACAGGAGGATTGCTTCCAAGTTATTAGGTTTTGCATTAAAAAACAACGTTTGTATCAGATGACTACTGTAAAAGATACTACACTAAAGGGACACAAGATGGCAGACTATGCGCATAGTAATCAGACAGTGTAACTGCAAAGACTGTGCAAAATATTGTATTGGGGAGGCCCCCGGCCGGTCCATAGAGTCGGGGTTTGCTCCGCAGTACTTTAAGACGAGATAGCTGCACCTTTGAGATGGATGGGGTGTAGGTACGTTACTCCAACACCAATCAATAAGGACAACTCAATGGTTTGGGAAAGGTGAGCCCATTTAATGACAAGTACAAAAAACAAGGAAACATGGAAATCAACAGTGATGCGATAGTCCGTTTCGCTTCAACTCTCAAGAACTTCATACAAACAGTAACATATATACCCAAAACTCAACATCATTGACGTGTAACACTCAAAAGGTAACATGCAATTCTATTGGTTGGGAAAAGGTAACTTTACTATAGGCACTATATCTGTATATGGTAACGGAGTGAGGGGATTGGATAAACACTATCAGGTGGGCATCAAAGCCCTTCCTTCTAACATTACTCTTGTAGACGTCACTAAGAGTATGACGTCTCATTGGTTCTACTATCTATAGGACCCTAGATTATTTGGTCCATTGTGATTGGGTTGGCTTCAACCCCATGCATAAATCTCCACTTTATTTAGCAGCACGCAGAATGGTCAGCCAGGTGTAGGATGCCCCAAGATTCACCTGGCCTCCCTTCCAGCAATCATTACTTTAGTGGCTATGTGTCAATTAGTTGGCTGTGGTCGGCCTCAAAACTGTATCTTCTTGTCAGAAAAAGTTATTATATTTGTCTGGGCGGCAGCAAGGCGTATGTGTGAACCGTGCCTCTTCTTGCTCGAATGGTCACGTGCTGCTCACACCGTGAATCTGCCTAGTTTTCCTTCCATTTGCGCATTTAATTCTTGTCCGGCTTGCCACCTGCCTAGGCTTCCTTATCTCAGCCTTCCTGAGATAGGCTGTTCTGTTCTTAGGTTTCGATTCCGCAAAGCTACTGTTCGCTCCTTCTCTTGGTCTGACCTTGGCTCCCCAGGCACGAGTTGCTCTTGCTGAGTTTCTATTCAGCCATCTCTTCTTGTTTTAACTGGAATACGAATCCTCTCCTGTTTGACCTCTAGTAACCTGAGTTAATTCTGCTTTTGTGTAAAGTGGACTTGCACTTGTATAGTGTGCTTCGTTGAGGTAGATATGTATAGGTGGCGCTTGCTGCTGTCTATCTTCTATCTTGTTTTCTTGTTTCTTGCGGTTCCAAGCATATGTACAGGCGTTAGCTGGTTGAATATCTTCATCCTGTTTATGGCTTAAGTTTCTTTATTTTTCAACATCGTCTCTCCTTCTAAGTTCACAATATCCTTATTCATGGCGTTTCGTCTCTGTGTGTCATCTTTTGGTTGTCGTTTCTTTCATCTGTGAGTCTGTCCGGGCCCTCGTGGTGTCACCATTCGTCTTCAATTAAGGCCTTTTGAGTTTCTTCCGGGACAGTGTTTAAGCAATCTTCATTTTGTTTCATTTGCTGGTAGGGTTTTCTCAATGGATACCTTACTGTTTATGGTTGTCTGGTTATTGGTACTTCAATAGGTATTATTCTTCTGATAGGCACGGGGCAGAGCCCTACTGCGGCTCTCTGCTGGTTTATTTGCCCATCGTACGTCACATATCTCGGTGTGAACGTTTCTGGTACTTCAAAATGGGTGGTTGGAGTGCAGGCCTCACTCGGGACCTCCTCTACAATATGTTTTCAATTCAATTTGTCAGTGCCCCATTTCTACAATAAAGAAAGCGTTGAGCGGATCTGCTGAGCCACCTTCACTTCCTGAACTAAAGAAACGTGTCTGACGTTTGCGTTCGGGTCATCTGTGCTCTTCGCACGGTACCTCTGCAGCGCTTCATCTGCACATATTTCACATGTTTTTTCTTGCCTGCTGCCCGACATCGCCCCTGCACTCTTCCCAGCACCCTCAGAATGCAGGTGGGAGAATTTGGAGGAGGGAATGTTGTATTACTACGTGGCATTCAGCCCAAGCTCAGAATTGGGCCCAGAGAGGCAGGCTTTGAGCATGTGCAAATGTGGTGGTAAAGTGTGACATAAGACCATATTCCTGCAACACCATTCAGAAGGGTGCCACCTTCACAAGACGCTGCCAAGTGGCAGGTGACTTCCAATGGGTGCTACTAGTCATTAGCGCAATGCTTGTAATATCACTGAAACTTTCCCGCTTTTACAGAAGTGTTGCCCTCAAGCCCATCCATTGGCAGGACATTCCTAAAAGAAGAAAAGTGCAGCTGGAGGTGCACACAAAGGCTGTGTCCTAGTTCCGCGCTGTGGGACTGGCTCGGCATCGGACAGCGGTCTGCAATCTTTCGCTCTCTAGGTGTTTTGGAGTACACTTCCCATGAGCCCTAGCAAGCATAATCAATGGTTGGGGATCAGTAGAACGTTCTCAGACTCTCTGAGTGATTCTGTAGAGGCCATCATGATCCCTCATCCAACGCTTACCCTTCTAGGTGATCTGAACACCTGGTCCGACACCCCTTCTAACCCCATGACCCGTCATCTCATTGACAACATTTTGGACTCGGGCGCATGCAGGGCTTTAAGTGGGCCGGGGCCACCCGGAGCCGAGCCCCGGCAGGCTCAGAAATCTCGTTCTGAGGCGTTGCCCATCCGGGCTCACTAATCTCCCCTGACAGCCCCGGCCGCTAGATGACAAGGCTTTTTTTCTAAGGTCTGAAGCTCTCACTCATGTGCGAGAGTTTCAGACTTAAGAAAAAAATGCCTTTCATCCGTAATGGTGGCGCCCGAACCTGCGAGGCATCCCTTCAAGCAAGAGATGCTGTGGCCCGGCCCCACCATTATGGAGAGAAACGTGAGGCCGCTGGAAGCAGAGGACTTTTTTTTCTCAAAATACTAAAGCTCCCGCAAATGAGCAGGAGCTTCTGGATTTTGAAAAAAAGTCCTCTGCTTCCAGGGGCCTCACCTTCTTAGCCTTAATGGGGACGCTGCCCCTCCCCAGCTGGCGAGATGCAGCGCCACCTTTAAGACTGAAAAGCGAGGCGCTGTCCCCTGCCAGGCAAGCCTTTAGAAAATAAATGGAGAGATCAGGAGAGGGTGTTCATCTCTGCCGGGCTCGTCAAGGGGGCGTGGCCTTACGCGCACGCTTGCGACCCTTGTCGTTAGGCCACGCTGCTTTGATGAACCCCGGCTAAAACTTTTGTCCCACTTAAGGCACTGGGCGCATGCAAAAATAGAAAAGCGTTGTTCCTCTAAGAAATAACACTTTTCCACAGTGCAACGGATTCTCTTGAAATCCAAAAGTGTCGTATTAGGATATAATCTGCAAATACCATTAACATTTAACATTTTTGTTACCAGTCCATGTCCTCACTTTACAGCTTTCCAACTGTCCCTTTGTGGCGCACCAACCACAGAGCCACCCGTGCAAGCGCATTGCGCTGCCGAGCGGCATCTTTGCATCTGAAAAATAGGTGCTAAACAGCAGCAACCTGCGAGGTGGCGTAAGGTCCAGCAACACCAAGACGCTGTTCATCACCTCATTGTTAAAAAACGAGCTTGGTATCACTGTCCTGCAATATTACAGGATGGCCACTAGATGGCAGTGCAATCCAGTCTAGAAAAGTAAATAACACGAAGCACCAGTAGCGTGCTCATTCGTACAGCAATTGCAGAAACGTGTCATTGATATGAATAATTGATATGAATAAACTGTTGAGCTGCGAAGCAGCTGCAAGCAGAGAGCATGAAATGAGCGTGGCAGGGGAAATGTTGACCTGCTTGTGAGTGTGTTGAAGAGCCAGGCTTGCCTTCGATTTCTCTGTTATGGAAATTGCTGGCCTGGGTCTGCAAGCTTGGGCACACTTGTGGTAATATAGAAACGCATGGGTTTGGCGCCGGAGGTGCCCTGTGTACTCAAAGCCTGCGGGGCCCCCTCTGCGCCACCCACCACTCCTCGTGCCCACCAGAGTTAGTGCGAGAACTCTAGGGCACTGCCCAGCAGCGGCTAGGATCGGTCCGTTTAAGTCCACGTCATGTGGAAAGTCAATTCTATTGCACCTGTTGCCCTCACTTGTGGGGTCAGGGGGGCTATGAGTATAACTCGGACAACATTGATGCAGTAGAGAGACTATTTCCCAGGAGAAAGATATTGTAGCATTAATATCTTTATTATTAAACTAGCTAATACATATGCCCTTATGAGCACACTTAATAATTAGCAGGGAATGGTTAACAGCTTATGGAAAATAAACTTTGCCAGCCAGCAATCACCCCACGTGCTCCTCTGGGATGGTTGAGGGAGAAGGTTTGCCCTTTTCTTGGGACCCTGACTTTTCACTTCTATGGAAAGGGACCATGGGGCAGACAGAGCCGGTCTCCCCAGCTCAGGCTCCAGTCCAGGTAAAACCTTCTTCTTCAGCCGCCCAACGACGAATCACTCAAGGGGGCGGCCTCCGCCCATTAAACAGGCACTCCTCTGCAGTGGATTGTTTCCCTCCCAGTCTTCTCTAAGGCATCCAATCCCGGCTGCTGTTTCAGATGCTTCTGTCTTGTGATGCCATACCCAGAGTGCTTTGCCTGTAGGAAGTGGGGGAGGAGCACAGGAAGTTTGGGAGTCCTAGGAATTCCAAAGCTGGTGGATCCCTTCTCTTATTGTAAAGTCTACTCCTGAGCTATTCTACTGTGCCCCCTTCCCCTGACTGCCTACACCAATGAGACTCTGTTCATTACCACCCTGGCGCGATTTCTTTTGGCCTGGCAGAGCGTGTCCTTTGAAGCACTGGATCTCTCCCTGTGACTTGGTGGCAGGTCCTGTCCTGGGATGTGACAAGTCATGCCCAGGGAAGAGAAAGAAAGGCTTCTGCTCTGGCAAAGCCCAAAATTATATGTTTTGGGTGAAACTCGGTCCCAGTGAATGCACATAAGGCGTTGACAGGAAGTTCACTTTAAACCAAGTTGACAATAAAATAACACTAAAAGCTTTTTGCCAGTAGAATTGTGGATTTCCAGACACCACAACTAGACAAGGCCTATACTTAGTTATTAATGAGCTGCCACCAGGTAATGGGAGCACATAATTATATAATTTAATTTACAATCATGATTGCACACAGTTAAGGGCAGATTCTAGTTGCTGGAGATTTGGGCCTCATCAGTCTGTTGGCAGCAATGCAAGTGTCCATTTGCACTGCCAAGTGGCTAAACTACAAGGCAGCTGCTAAGGTGTATCAGTGGACACACCCAGCAGAGTACAGCAGAATCAGCAGGGAGCATTGTGAAAGGGGAGGGTGGTTCTGATTATCAGACCTCACTTTCAGAGACAGATCGACCAGCATCAGTGGCATTCTATCACGCTCTCTTCAATCTCGGAGATGGCATTGTGGTTACGTGGGCATTCTTTTATGGTCTGAGCAGCCCAACGTTTCAAACAGATGAGCCGGCAGCCGTGGCCGTCCATCCAGGAGATCGCCTGTTTCTGGCTCGGAGGCTGGGGCATGAAGTTGTGCCATCTGCGGCAAGTCGTTCTGCAGACTTTCAGTCATAAAGAGTGCCTTGAGCCGGATTGCTTTGTACTTCATTTGGGGGGAAATGACACGGTGCACTTAGGGAGGCGGGGTGTACAGTAGTTTTTGCTGAGCAAATTTGCATGGATGTGCTTTGTTTACCGGTCACTATTAATTTTGGTCTGAGATGATACCACACACTGCCTGGGGAGTAGGCGTCTCTGCACAGGCTCCGAATGGAGCAGTTCACAAATTGAACATTAAGTTGTCAAACGTGCCTTGTGACGCTCGTTTGCTGAACATCTGGCATGGGGTGTTGTCATTGTCTGCAAAAACCTTTTTTCACTCTGATGGGGTTCATTTATCGGAGAAGGGCACTGATGTTTTTTTCTGGAGACAATCTTTGGCCAGGTCTCGCTGCAATGACGCAGTGTGTGGCCGCTGGTAGGTGACCCGCACTGTAGCGGAAGTTCACAGGAGTCCTTCAAAGATTTTAGGAGAGAATGATACTAAAGTGTCAAATCGTCTTAAATTCATCTCTCAAGGTTGTGAGATGGGGCTCAGGCTCACACCCCACAGGTGCCCGATGGGTGTCAAGGGAAGGTGTCCATGGATGGTAACGGTTGCTCACCATTTGTTAACATGGCGTGACTCTTTTTTTTTTCTGTGGGGTCAGTGATGGCCTCATGCTTCATGTATTGAGTGGCCAAGCTAAGTGTGCTGTTATTCCTTTGACGGGTAAGTAAACACAGGAATCATTTACATGTAGAGATTTTCTTGTTTTCGTGTTTCGCTTTCCTATGTCCCTTCCACAGGGGCCTTGACCTAATGGGCTTGAACATTATATCCGCAGTAAGAAGTCCCATGTTTATGTTTAATGTTTGAGGATTCTATTAGGCACTACCTTCAAGTAACTGAGTGTTAGAAGTTGTGCCATGGTGAAACGATGTACTAATCTGTGAAAACCTTATGAAAATGAAACGTGTAGTGTCCAATCTATGGACACTCCTATCCCCTGCAGACCTTAGAGCTGATACCTCAGCCAAATATTTGTTTTAAATTGGAAAAATTCAAGATAAGTACAAGACAGTGTCTCATTAACATAATTCCATTGGAGTCTTTCAATTTTCTTTAATCATCATTCTTTAAATGTTCATGTAACAGCCAGTAGTACTCAACGCATTTTCGGGATATATTCACTTTCTTTAGGAGCAAGAATCTACAGCCAAAAACACAGACAGACCCCTTCTTTTTTATGTACAACTTTTTCACATGAATAAATGATTACATATCACCCTAGTGATAGTCGTACATCTCATTGTAAATCCACGTGGTCAACATGCCAAGAGGTTTACAGACTAAGTCCTGTGGTGTAGCGTGAGCTTCCCTCAGGGGATTTGTTGGTGTATGTGATAAACCAAGTATCCATGAAGCAAGCAAAAACAAGCTCACAGTCATCCCGATTGTGTCCCCAGTGTATTAGATGGGAAATATCCCAGAAATGACATGCAACTTCTTTGGTTGAGTACCAGAGATCTCAGAAAATACCAAAGGGTTTGAGGGTATATTTACGACCCACCTTGTGTAAAGATAGCAATGGGTTTGTTTAAAAGTGGGATCAGATTCTTAATAAGGGCTCCTTGGATTTTATTTTCCTCACTATTGAGGAACTTTCAAAATCTTTGAATATAATTGAGAAAGAAATGACTGAATTAAAAACACATTTGAGCTTGTTCAAAACTGATTTAGAACTGACCTCAACTTTGGAGGATATTAATAAGAAACTTGCTTCCAACAAGCGTGATTTAGAACAAAGAAAGTTGAGAAAATTCAAATGGGATACATTCGACTATATGAATGATATTGAGTATTCCTGGAAGGAGTACTACACACAGAGAAACCATAACACATTCCCCAATCCACATTCTGGTCAGTCAAGCTCAGATAACAGCAATTATATTAGTGTAGGGGACCCAACCCCGGTCGATAGAGATCAGGAATACTAATAAGTAATCCGACATTCTGTGTAGTGACACATCGGCCTATAATCCCAGGGACCAGTACTGTACTCACCCAAAAAGAAACAGTTCCTTTTTTAGAAAAAAAGAAGAAATGGGTGAGGCAAAAAGACCAACACATCAAAGAAACAAATAACAGTGAAAGAAAATATTGTGATTAATATATTTAGCAAACCTTTGACTGATGGAAAATTAGAAGTCCTCACCGAGGACTTTCTTTTGTTCCCACATCTACCATTATCCCATTAATGAAATTAAAATCTTGATACAAACTATAGTGGATAAGGCATTTGAGAAGGACTGGATCAATGACAGAACCAGCAGTTTTTTTATTAATCAATTCCCCATTACTCCGTTTTTTTATGGGCTCCAAAAGGCCCATAAACACCAGACAAGACCACCAGTTATACCCATTGAGACAGGGGTCGAGAGTATTTTTGATCCCTTGGCCATTTATGTGGATAGAATCTTAAAACCACTTGTCCAAGGTATCCCGACATACTTGAGGAACACTACATATTTTTGAAGTGCATAAATGAGATTGAGACATTGACACCAGAATGTTTGCTCTTCTCACATGATGTGGGAAGTGTATACACATCATTCCCCACAATGAGGGAGTCGAGGGTAAAGAGCTGTTGAATTCTGAAAAAAGTGAGAGGCAGTAAACAATTATTGAATTAACTAATATTATCTTGTTCAACAACTACTTTCAATATCGGGGTAAATTCTATGCGCAAGCATTGGGAACATCAATGGGGTCAGCAATGGCCCCAGCATATGCTAACATTTTTATGTATGTCTTTGAAAAGACTTTTGTACTAGATTATCCAGAGTGGTCCATTAAGATATTGACTTCTTGGAAAAGGTATATTGATAGCATGTTTGGCATTTGGTGTGGATCTAAACAAGAGTTGATAGCCTTCTTTGAATAACTGAACCAAGTGCATTCCCATATTAAGTTCACTTTAGAAATAGGGACACCAGACATACATTTTTTGGATGTCCAGCTTTCAATTGTAGAGGAGAGAGTGATCACAACAATAAGCCACCCACCAACTGATGTTAACAACCTACTACACTATGCAAGCTTTCATCCAAGAGCCATGACCACGAGCTTTCCTTATAGCCAGATGTTGAGACTCAAAAGAATTATCTCAGACCCAGAAGTCTTCAACAAAGAATGTATAGACCTTATCAAAAGATTTAGTAGAAGAGGTTATCCTGCAGAGATATTGGGTGAGGCAATATCACGAATGGCACAAGTACCTAAGGAGTCGTAATTACACCTAGACATAGAAATACAGAGACACCATTGTTATATATCTCTACATTTTCAAGACAGAGCTTTCAAATTAGCAACATACTTAAAATGAATTGGTGCATCTTGCAACATGATCCCTTACTTCTTACACTGTTTTCTACACCTCCTATGATGGCTTATAAATGAGGGACAAATCTAAAAGATAAATTGGTACTGGCAGAGAGACCCCACAGACCCCAAATAGACAGACAATCTATTTTGAGAAATCAAAAGAAAGGCACATTTTCCTGCCTTACATGGAGCCATTGTAATAATGTGATACAAGGGAAGAGTATCTCACATCCTCATACAGGAAAGAAGATTCCCCTACATGACTATGCCACCTGCACAACATCTGGTGTTATTTATAGCATCAAGTGTCTTTGTGGGCTTCTATATGTAGGGCAAACAGTAAGGACAGCTTGTGAGAGGTGGACTAAACATGTCTAATGTACGTTTCAACAGCACTTCAAAGATCAAGGATACTCAATTGTACAGATGCAATTTACAATATTGGAGGTGATTAAACGCCCCCTTAGGGGTGGTGATTTCAATACTCGTCTGTCTCAGAGAGAAATGTTTTGGATTCGTCTGTTGGATACGGTATATCCAAAGGTCTGAACTGTTTCATCTAGTGTGTAGTTGAATATAGATCACATTGACTAGTTCTGATATTGTAGATTGTGAATGGATAGTACCTGTACCATATTATATTTAATTTATACAGATTGATACATGTATGAGAGTAGAATGTGGCAATGACATTCTGTAAGGTTAATATGCCATTATGAGAGGGTTTCCTCCCAGTAAGGATTATGAATGCATCCTTATGGTGATTGGACTCTATTTCACTAATGACAATGTGGACTGCTTATGCATTTAATTGAGAAATTGCTCGAGAACACAACTGTTTGTAAAGAACTGGGCACTTCAGAGTTCCATTCTGGGATCTGTCTTTGTTTACTATACATTATTTATTATTTATGCAACATGATTTAGTTAGCTTGTGATGCTATGTCATGGATTACATAATACATTAATGGGGAACATTGTGATCATGACCTTTACACGATATGGGCTGAAGTTCAATCCCGTTGGTGAGTGGCTAGTTCATTAGCACTCTATACAAGGAATATGGTTTACAGTTCATTAGTCGAATGCACTAGATTCCGGATAACCCTTTTTTTAAATATTTGAAAATCTGGTTTTGCACCAGAATCCCATGTAGGAGTTTTGTTGAATACAACTTTATACCTTCTTCACTATGATATTTAGCGGTAGACGCATACGTGTGACTGTACTATAAAGATGATGTAGAATGCGCTTAGGTTTAATTTATAGCTATCATTGAATCACTCAATGTCACAATGGCCGCTATATTAGCATGGGATGGAGAACACGACTAAATCACGGATTCACGTGATGCGTATAAGCTCATGTGACCGTTCCAGGAAGTAGTTTTGTTGTAAATAGCAGTGGAACCTGGGCATTACGGAGACACGATAGCAGCGGCGACAATGTTCATTACTGATTCTATTATCCAAGGTGAGCGGGAGAGAGAATGTATCTATCTATATGGAATCAGTACGATTTGACTTCTATAAATTGTGGGAACTTTACGACGCAAGACTAGCGGCCGTGATTTCAAAATTACACGAAAACGGTACTAAACTTTTACTGTTGTAGAAGCTACATTTCGGGTAACTGATCCGAATGTTGGGAATATTGAGGACTCCGGAATAGAGCATCCAGAGAATCTATGGTCTGAGCCAATGGGAATTTATTTGAAGGCTCAGGTGAGTTTTGACACCATACTAACTTTGCACGTTTGAATATTAATCAGGAGTTATTGCTTTGGCTGACCATTTGTTTAATAAAATCCTCTTATCCTATAATTTGTTCCCATCGAATACGATTATTGGCTGAAAAACAGTTGACTCTGCCAGGTAGGCTTAATGGTTCTACCTGTCCAGCACACTGATTTGGGTGATAAACAAGAGAAGGCTCCAAATACACTGGGGACACAATCGGGATGACTGCGAGCTTGTTTTTGCTTGCTTCATGGATACTTGGTTTATCACATACACCAACAAATCCCCTGAGGGAAGCTCACGCTACACCACAGGACTTAGTCTGTAAACCTCGTGGATTTACAATGAGATGTACGACTATCACTAGGGTGATATGTAATCATTTATTCATGTGAAAAAGTTGTATATATAAGAGATTGGGTTTGCCTATGTTGTCGTCTGCAGATTTTTGCTCCTGAAGAAGGGGAATAGATCCCCTAAATGTGTTGAATACTACTGGCTGTTACTTGAACATTCAAAGAATGGCGAATAAAGAAAATTGTAAGACGCCGTGGAATTTTGTTAATGAGACATTCTGCCTCATTACAACCCTGGCGGAATGGGTTTAACAGTGCCGGTAATGGTGCCGGTTCCGTTAAACCCATTCCGCCCTATTACGAGGTCCCCTAGCGGGACCCGGTAAGGGCGCCTGGTAAAACCAGGCATCCTTACTGGGTCCCGCGAGGGGAAAAGGGAGCTAACAACGGTCCCGTTATTAACAGGCCCGTTGTTAGCTCCCTCCCTATTCCCATTGAGCCCTATGGGGGCTCGAATGGGGATGGGTATTTTGAATGAAGAATTAGCGGGTCCTCCAAGGTTGGAATGGCCCGGTAATTCCTCATTCAAGGAACCCGGACCCAAGTTTGGAGGCATGGCTACCTCCAAACTCGTAATGAGGCCCATTGTCTTGTATATATCTTGAATTTTGATAATTTAAAACAAATATTTGATTGATTGATTGATTGTTTATTTATATAGCGCCTATACACAATGTGTTTCAAAGCCGATATATCAGCACTAAGGTGTGCAATGGACGGGAGTGTCCATAGATTGGACACTACACGTTTCATATTTTGTTATGGCTTCGTATCAGGCTGGTATTCCTCTGCATTCATGTCTCGGGAGGATAGTTTAAGGGCAAAGTGCTCACCTTGGAAGCAAGACGACACGGTATGCGCTTAGAAACCTCTGGTATTAAGCACGTTATAAATGAAAATACTATAAATGTGTCTGGATCCAAGGATACACAAAGAGGGCTAACGTGCTTATAATGATATGATATGATATGATATGTCATTTATAGCGCGCCAGTCACACAAGTGTTTCTAGGTGCGATAAGGAGAAAGGCCCTCATCATAGCACAACACATGGTCACTTAAAAACAGCAAATCTGCCGTGCAAGTCACTGACAGCTTTAAGTCAACATCAGCAAGCAAGGTTTGGAAAATCAAAATCCAGGTGTACAGTGAAACCCCACTGGAAGCATTACAGCCTAAGCTCCAGGTGGGTTTCTCTTTGGCGATACGATGTAATGCAATGTACAGTGGTCTTGTATAGTGTGACTTCTGCCATCTTGGCTGCCTCTCGTGGAAGCATCACTCTCTGGGAAGCACCCACCAGGGGTCTCATGCACTTCTGGCTAATTTCCGTGGCGTGAGATATTCTGACATATCTCTTTCATTTTAAGAAACCCCACCTCAACTTCTGGGCAGGAGAGGAGACAGAAACTCTGGTCGATGACTCCACAATCAGAGTCAACAGGTTAGGGTGGGAGGCTTAGCTCTGGTTTCATCCCCACTCTCCCCTTTCATCACACCCACAACACTAGACAAGCACTGGCTATGACAACAGTTTGGGCTTCTGTGTGGGCATGGAAAAGGCATTTGCCAGGCACTGCCATAGTGGTATTAACTGGCCATTAATGGTAGCAGCAGCAAACTAGTGCAAGGACCTGGACAAATAATACCAGTGTCTGGCTAATGCCTAATAATTATGCACAAGTCAAAACTGTTGGCTTTGCCAATACTTGTTTTTAACAGGACTTGTAAATAGAGGGGCTGTAGGCAGACCTGGCTAATGTATTTTTATTACACCAGTAGCAAATCTACAGCTCCGACTAAGTAATTCACTCTAAGACTGCTTTGGAAAAGTACTGGGAGGCACTTCGAGCAAAACATATGATGTTACATCTTGATAAAGCTAGCTGAAAGAGTTCTCAGCAGGATGTTTTTTGGGCAGGGCGGGAGAGTAAGTGGGTGGGAACGGCCATAGGGCTTAGCATGGCCATGGGCATTGAAAGTGTCAGTAAATAAGCAAACACCAACTACAAGCTTTGTGCCTCCGCATATACGATTTCTCCCGAACTTTAATGCAATAGTTTCAGTTTAGCGCCACCTGTAGGCAGAAACTAATGAACATCCTACCTTTAGCCGTGCATAGTGTTCCTCTCAGCCATTTTCATTCTTCCATTCGCCCACTGGCCCCCCGACCACACACAGCCACGGGCATCCCCGTAAAGTCTGACGTGACACACATCTGTATGCAGGCACCTACAGAAACACAGCATAGCACACACACCTGCTGGTCCTTGACGAGAGCCCTCATGGACATACGCTGGCACAGCCATGCTGGCACAGTCTCACCCTGGCAAAGGCACCCACGGACACGCTGCTGTAGATAGCCACACACACACACACTCGAACACAAACACTGACACTGCACGATCTGAATGACACAAGGCCTAGTAAGCTTGTTTGTCATGTCCTCTATCTGTCTTCCCTCCCTTGTCTTGTCGCGCCTAGAAACGCTGGTGTATAGGCGCGTTATAAATGACATATATCATATAGCATAGCATAGAATGTTGCACATCAAATAATTCAAAGAACAGACACTAGTAGAGCATCTAGAAATAAAAGTTAATTCAGGAAGGGAATGGTCAAAGGACAAGTGGTGTCTTAAAGTGGGAGCAGGGCAACCCCCAAACTCACTTTCCACCTGAGATTGGATGGGAGTGAGTTGCTGTAAGGAATTTGGGACCGCCCTTTGCACCGCGTGGTGGGCCAGTGCGGGCTGCAAGGCCCTGGGCGGGAGGGTCCGTGGGCACACTGGGTCCGAGCCCATAAAGCGTTGACTGAGAGTCCCTCTGCGACCCCCCTACACGTCCCCCACGTGATCCATAGCTCTCAACTCACACGCTTTTGGCGGGTGTCACCCGCCTTGTAAAGGGCTGTATCACCCGCCAAGCGTCCTGCACGCCCATTCATTCCAATGGGCGTTTCACCCGCCAAAAACAAAATCGGGTGATTTCACCCGCCTTTGCAGCACAAATGGTTGAGAGCCATGCCTGATCCTTGCTCAATACTCACGTTCCATAGGTCGGGATGGGCGGAGGCGGCGGCGCTGCACGGAAGGTGTTGTACACAGCACGGCCCCGCCCTCGTAAGTGGGCCCCTCGGTATGCGACTGTAGTCCCTGCTGCTGGGTAAGGAAACCCTGTAACTGAAGAGAGGAAATGGCAGTTAATAGAGGAGTGGCAGGAGCTCGCGCCAGCAGCCTAAAACTGTCAGGATGGATATGATTCCACGTGAAGCAATTCCTTATCTGCAGGTGCAGTTAAACAGGTTCCTATGAGATGTTATTTAAACCTTTATTTGTCGTTTTCCATGAAAGAGAAGAAACAGACACTACATATTGTCAGAGCAAGCTGAGCAGCATATCTGCTGCACTTGTGTGATAAGCAACGAATGAGATACATGTAGCCCGTATGTATCTAGCATTATTATCACGTATCATGGGCTAGGCTGCCTCGATGGACAGTTATAAGCATCGTGGGTAAATCATAGCCGGGCTGTACAGTTCATTAGAGTGGCAGTAGAGCCAGTGCGTATTCCCGAGCGCTCATGGGACAATGCCCCCAGGGTTGGAGGCCCATCCTTGAGTTGTGTTCTACACAGAGAGCCTGTAACGATAGCCCAGGAATCCCTGGGCCTGGAGCTTGGTGGTATCACCCCCTCTGCCCCCCCCCTAAGACTCTTCCTGGTCTTAACTTGTGGAGCTCGGACACTCAGCCATTTACAGGCCTTCTGCAGCTTCGCGCGGAGCAGCGCGGTGGCAGTACATATTCAAGCTCTGTTTTCAGTTCCATGTGATAATATCCCTGCAAAAAGGTCGGGTGGCACAAAAGTCACTGCAAAAAGGCAGTGGTTGGCAGCAAGGACATAACTGTGAACCAGCGGCGGGCAACCCCCTTTTTAAAAGTACTTACCCCCTTTTTTTCTTCCCACCAAGTGGAACAGGGGACAGCCCCGCTTCCCTTATCAATGGTCACCACACGTAATGTCGCCATGGCCTTTTCCCGGCGACTATATGGATAGCGACCCTTTGTGTGGGGGTAATATTACCGGATACCCTTTTTTCTAACTGGACTGGACATCGCCCAATAAGCACATGTTCGGGTCGCACGGGACCAGGCACGGGACCAAGGATTCAAATACATGGTGGATCTTGTCAGTTACCGCTTCCCAGCAAGACTCTACTTTACCAGGTGGGGTGTGCACAGTCTGGCCCTCTTGCTGCGTCCATCTCAGGAAGCGGAAGTGGGGAGTGACATGCGCAGTGCAAGAAGGAAAGTCTATCATTCTATGCTTATAGTCTACAGGGATCCTCTCGGGGTGCTTGCAGGCAATATTGCAGATCTTATCTGAAAGTAGGCCACTCAGACATCTCTCTCATCTTTCCCTTGTACTAGGAACAATAACCCATTCAGAAGCAACCATTTTGCATAATATAGGAATAGAGTGTCTTTGTGAAGGGACAGCTATAAGGGAAGTCAATACAAGTTTTTCTTTGGGGGCGCTAGGGCAGGAGAGAGGAAGCCGGGACACCTCACCTCGGGTTCTCTGATAAAAGAAGGAATACTTCATCGTTGTACCCCCTGCCTCTGCAAACTCAGCCAGTGTGAGGAACTCAGCCAGTGTGAGGAACTCAGCCAGTGTGAGGAACTCGCCAGTGTGAGGAACTCAGCCAGTGTGATGAACTCAGCCAGTGTGAGGAACTCAGCCAGTGCGATGAACTCAGACATTGTGAGGAACTCAGCCAGTGTGAGGTACTCGGCCAGTGTGAGGAACTCGCCAGTGTGAGGAACTCAGCCAGTGCGAGGAACTCAGCCAGTGTGAGGAACTCCGCCAGTGTGAGGAACTCAGCCAGTGCGATGAACTCAGCCAGTGCGAGGAACTCCGCCAGTGTGATGAAATCAGCCAGTGTGATGAAATCAGCCAGTGTGAGGAACTCAGCCAGTGTGATGAACTCAGCAAGTGTGAGGAAATCAGCCAGTGTGAGGAACTCGGCCAGTGTGAGGAACTCAGCCAGTGTGAGGAACTCGCCCGTGTGAGGAACTCGGCCAGTGTGAGGAACTCAGCCAGTGTGAGAAACTCAGCCAGTGTGAGGAACTCGCCCGTGTGAGGAACTCAGCCAGTGTGATGAACTCAGCCAGTGTGACGAACTCAGCCAGTGTGAGGAACTCGGCCAGTGTGAGGAACTCGCCCGTGTGAGAAACTCAGCCAGTGTGAGGAACTCAGCCAGTGTGAGGAACCTTCCCATCTACATAGATCTTGAGGTTTAATGTATCCAGGTTTGGCCACTTGTCGCTTTACACCTCTTCCAAACGATGCCTCCATGTGCCAGATTCTATTAATAAATATGCTAAGCGATATGAAAGGGTCGCAGCCCATATTTTGCAGTAGCCTGCTTCGGGGGGTGACGGCTGCCTGTCCATATTGAAAGAGGACCGTGGTGGATGGGGGAAGCCTAGGAGAGCCCGAGTTAGAGGGTATACAGTGTTAATAACGAAAAATAAATAAAGACTAACATATTCAAAGACACATGAGTAACAACAAAAAAGTCAAATTTTTTAGTAAAAGTATATATCGGGGTGGGTAAGGGATTAAAATGTCCGGGGTACACAAGGGGAGGGTAATAAAAAAGCTGTAAAACAGGGCTTTTGGGGGGCCCAAATGAAAAAAATAGAACACATTGTTTTTCATTATTAAAATGTCACTGAACATGTATGTTGTTATTTTGGTTGTCGTTATAAACACATGGAACCGAGTTGGAGTGACTGAAGATATCTCTGCCTTACCTATCGCTAGAGTGACTGAAGATATCACTGTCGTCCCTATTGCTAGAGTGACTGAAGATATCACTGCCCTCCCTATTGCCAGAGTGACTGAAGAAATCACTGTCGTCCCTATTGCTAGAGTGACTGAAGATATCACTGACCTCGCTATTGCTAGAGCGACTGAAGATATCACTGTCCTCCCTATTGCTAGAGTGACTGAAGAAATCACTGTCGTCCCTATTGCTAGAGTGACTGAAGATATCACTGACCTCGCTATTGCTAGAGCGACTGAAGATATCACTGTCCTCCCTATTGCTAGAGTGACTGAAGATATCACTGTCGTCCCTATTGCTCGAGTGACTGAAGATATCACTGTCGTCCCTATTGCTAGAGTGACTGAAGATATCACTGTCGTCCCTATTGCTAGAGTGACTGAAGATATCACTGCCCTCCCTATTGCCAGAGTGACTGAAGATATCACTGCCCTCGTTATTGCGAGAGTGAGTGAAGATTTCACTGCCCTCCCCATTGCTAAAGTTACTGAAGATATCACTGCCCTCCCTATTGCTAGAGCGACTGAAGATATCACTGCCCTCCCTATTGCTGGAGTGACTGAATATATCACTGCCCTCGCTATTGCTAGAGCGACTGAAGATATCACTGCCCTCCTATTGCTAAAGTGATTGAAGATATCACTGCTCTCCCTATTGCTAGAGTGACTGAAGATATCACTGCCCTCTCCATTGCTAAAGTGACTGAAGATATCACTACCCTCCCTATTGCTAGAGTGATTGAAGATATCACTGCCCTCCTTATTGCCAGAGTGACTGAAGATATCACTGCCCTCGCTATTGAGAGAGTGACTGAAGATATCACTGCCCTCGCTATTGAGAGAGTGACTGAAGATATCACTGCCCTCCCTATTGCTGGAGTGACTGAAGATATCACTGCCCTCCCTATTGCTAAAGTGACTGAAGATATCACCGCCCTCCCTATTGCTAGTGCGACTGAAGATATCACTGCCTCCCTATTGCTGGAGTGACTGAAGATATCACTGCCCTCGCTATTGCTAGAGCGACTGAAGATATCACTGCCCTCCCTATTGCTAAAGTGATTGAAGATATCACTGCCCTCCCTATTGCTAGAGTGACTGAAGATATCACTGCCCTCCCCATTGCTAAAGTGACTGAGGATATCACTACCCTCCCTATTGCTAGAGTGATTGAAGATATCACTGCCCTCCTTATTGCCAGGGTGACTGAAGATATCACTGCCCTCGCTATTGAGAGAGTGACTGAAGATATCACTGTCCTCCCTATTGCTAAAGTGACTGAAGATATCACTGCCCTCCCTATTGCTAGAGTGACTGAAGATATCACTACACTCCCTATTGCTAGAGTGACTGAAGATATCACTGCCCTCCTTATTGCTAGAGTGACTGAAGATATCACTGCCCTCCATATTGCTAAAGTGACTGAAGATATCACTGCCCTCCCTATTGCTAGAGTGATTGAAGATATCACCACCATCCTTATTGCTAGAGTGACTGAAGATATCACTGCTGTCCTTATTGCCAGCTGTTGTGCATACCAAACCTTTGCCACAATCAAGGTGTGATTTGACTGACTCGTGCAATGTGGCAGTATATTTCCAGGTTCGGGATCCCCAACCCACCTTTACCCATGGGAAAAGTCTACATCTCCCACATCACCATAGATACCCCCACCCACGCCCATACTCATTTCAAAAGTAGCAACAAGAGCCATGTAAACTAAGATCTATGGACTGTGATTGGCACATTGATGAAAATATAAAGCAATTTATAAGGACAGCCGCATCTTGAGCCCGGTCCCAGTTCTATCCAATTGGATAAGTCCCCATTTATATACATTTTAGCTCTTGGCAGTGTTTATAATAGTTTTTTTAGGTTAAGAAATGGTTCAAGAGCTATCAATAAGGCGAAGAAACAACGCACATCATGATGTGTGGACTGGCCGGCTATAAACCAAGACTGATCTGGAAGAACAAGTGTGCTCATGAGGGCTCGAAATCTTATTGCAATGATTTTTGCAGTATTTTGTTGTCAACATTCAACAACGAGGGAGGTCGAGATGACGAACATTGAGTCGTATCTTTGCCTGTATTTGGGACTAATGTTAGGGAGGCTTCCCTGGGTGAAGCCAGAGGGGTTCCCATTTGAGCGGCTTCCTAGGAAATGTCTGATCACAGAGGGGGTAATAGGTCAGAGTATTCCTTGTAGCCCCCAGACCTCAGAACCTTACCACGCGTGAGTTCGGAGGATGCAATCTTAATAATAAGGCTACTTGGGGCTCTCTAAGATGATAAACTACCCATGCTAACTCCACCCCATCCAAGTATGCCTCAGGTTGATTGGGAGAGACTTCATCCCAGCTAGTATATGGCGTTGCATAAAACTTGGAAAATGCCTGCTCAATATTCTCTGGATGGTTCACAATATTCCCCCGATGACAAGTTCCTCCATTCCATCAGCTTGGTATTTCCCTTTGAGGGTCTAGGAAAGTGGCGTACCAGGATGATCACCTTCTCCATGTTTTTTTGAGGCATATTTTAATTCCCCCTCAGCAGCAGCAGGCACCGGAGGTTGGTTAGGGTTAGCCTAAGATACCTCCAATGCCCGCAGCTCCAACGCCAGAGTATCCAGAGATCTTCTTAAGGATTTGAGGACCCCAACTCGGTGGCAATACACACACCCTTTGATAAAAAGACTGACGGGCCTCCCATACGGGGCCAATGCGGGCCACCGGCCCGGGTTATTCAGAATTAACTCCAGAATCAAGGTCCAAATAGCTTTTTTAAAACATGTGCCAGAGAATCTCTAGTCACTTTCTGGACTAGGGGAAGAACGCCAATCATGTTTAATCAGGACTAGAGAGTGATCGCTACTGGGGACAGCAGCATAACCAAAGCAGTGTTCCACGGGCAATGCCCTGTGTTCACACAGTGGAAGTAGCGCACTACACAGGTAAAGAATACAGGGATCACAGCTCCATATATTGCATGTGATGCTGGTGTTGAAGCCTCAGTGAAATTGACTATGTATTCATGTTCAAGCTTGCAGGCTCTGAGAGGCTGAAAATCTTGGGTAGGTCAGATCTAAAAAGTTTGAAGTATCTGTTTTGTTAGTAGAATTCGAATTATTTTCAGCATTGATGGGGACATCATTTGGTATTTAACTCCATTATCAATGAGCATTTGCTTGACAGCATTGAATGTCCTCCTTGCTGCTACTACCATAGGACGATAATCTGGGAAGATGGATATTTTAGTGTTTTCAAAGAGAAGGGAGCCTTTATCATTCTCATGTGGCATTTTTAAAATCAGGTTATGTTCGCAATAATTGAATATTCTTGCTATGATCAGGCAGGGGTCAGCTTGGTCCCTGTTGACTCTTGACCCATTCGAGCTAGAGCATTAATGGGGGTAGAGTAACTTTAACGAGTTGATGATTCTAAACCGAGCTATTGTTTGCTATATTAACAACCGGTACAATATGGTTTGGCTTGATGCGCTATACAAATATCTTAATTAATTAATCAATCAATCAGTTAGGAACTGGGATGACAGCACAAGATGCCACAGTATTTCTGGCAGCTGCTTTTCCAGAAATGTGCCCGTTGATCCCTCAAACCTACGTTCCAGCATTCCAACAATCCTTATATTAATTTGGCGGTAGCGCAATTCCAGGTCCTCATTCTTGGCCATCATGCTCGCTATTTCCTTTTAGCCATCTCTGATTAAAGTCCATGAACAGCATCTTGCGTGTCACTTATTCATTTATTTTCCTCTATCCCTCTATCACATATCTGTGACATTTTATGTTCCCTTGCTTCAACCTTCATATTGCGGGAGTCCAACTTTCACTGAGGGTGTGGAGCATATTTAATTTCTTGCAGTAACTCCCCAAGATGCACCTCCTGCTGTTCAGACTGATTGGCCATATTGCTAGGGCTCTAAGTGGGCTCAGAGCCACAGGCTGTGGGGCGTTGCAATTTAGTCACTGTAAAGGTGGCAAGTTTCCCCTGTTTGGAAGACTGCTTCTGACCTCTTGCGCCTTTACTACTCCTATATGCAGCGTCGCTAATCTTTAGATATATGGCTCTGCTGCTTGTTGCCTCCTTTATTACGTCGACCTTGTAGGGGGGCCATGAACAATGCGCCCTGATGAGGTATTTACCTTCTAGGATGCAATGTCCAATACTATACTATCAGACAGACTCCCATGCTGACACCAGATCATTTACATGTGTGGAGGCAGATCACCTGTCCTTGTCAGGGGCTCTCTTCAAGACTGGTTGGGCTCCTGCCTTTTTTGTTATGTTGTGGACCATCAGGCACAATTTTCCCCTTGGTGCTGCCACCATCCTGGAACGGTGCTGGTCTCACTGGGCTCCAGCAGAGTTTACTTAATGGAGGCCCGCGTCCACTAAGAGCCTGAGCATGGTGGCGGCTTCTTTCTTCAAGCTCCTACCCAGTTGCTCTACCCTTTGCTATGCGACTAAGCTCCTATACGCTGCTCCGCACTGGGTCGCTTGCTATACCAGACCTCCTTCTCTGTGTGCATAAGGAACACACTGGTGCATCCGCTTCCTCCCAGCCTCCTAAACGTAATCTCAGAAGCCAGCTGCTGACGATACATATGGTTGCCTCCTCGTCACTGGAATATTGCTGAGATAAGCGGTTACCCCCTCATGGTAGTCAGCTTCTGCTTTTAAGCTCAGAGCAGTTTGGGCCCACCACGCCAGACACCCACTTTGTTGCTCAGGCTGCCTCTGTGTTCCCGAGCGCCGTTGCATTGCCACACTTCGGGCCACTCATTGGTCCACGACTCCTTCGCTGTTCCACCCTGTGCCCAGTGGTTGAAGTGGGTGGGAGCAGTGCTCCTCTACTCTTTTTTAAAGGTTTTACTGTTCTTCTACTTTTATCATAAAAAGAAACTGTTCCGGAATGGCTTTGTTATGCATTGTTTGCCTTTCACTGCCCTCACCTAATGCAACAAAATCAGCCACAGAGGCAGCACTTTGTGTCTAAATACTACTGACTCGGTTTATAGTCATTGCATCGAATTCCTACCATCGACATACCATTCCATCTAAAAAGATGAATTAAAATAAAGCATCAAATGCATTTTATTTTTTTAACGGGTTTTCCCCTCAATCCCCCCTTTTTAACCTTTAAACCCCATTATAATTAAACGGAACCCTTTACCTTTACAAAAATGCATTCAATGCTTTTTTCTCGATGCATTTTTTTCGATGGTAAGACATTCGATGGTATTGCATTCGATGCAATGACCAGATACCTACTGGCTCTATTTGCTTTTTTAATTTTTTGGACCGAGACAGGCATGTTTGTAGCGATCGTGTTTCTGAAGGCATGAGCCCACTGGGAGAGCAGACATAGGGAAAGTGGGGTTCAGTAAAAGGTGAGACATGTAAACAGTACAATATAAACTTAGGCAAACATCACAAAAAGGAAGAGAGACACATGTGGAAGCATGTGCCACACAGGGATATAGACACACAAACTGTTGCAGTGCAATACCTCTGCCATTAGTTGGCAGTGTAGGCCAGCCTGCGATGAGCCTGCCAGGGGTAATCATTTAACATGGGGTGTCTCTCGTGGTGCAAGACTCGCGTTGGTTAGGATCGCAAGAGATCCTGGATCAGGCGTGGCTCCTAGCACTGCAAGATTATTAAGACTCTCCCCCACCAATCGACTCCCAGAAGCTTCAGCGCGGATATGCTGCGGCACGCCCGCGGAACACGCGAGGGAAGCAGCAGCCATAGGCAGTGCGTGATTGGCTGGTTCAGAGCTCTAGGGTAGTTGGTGGCAATCAGACTTTATATGTGGCTCCACTTTCTTTGGACTGGTTGTCTAGAGTCATGTTTTTATTTTGCTTCACGGACTCTTGGGGGTGGGGGCAGGTGATGGTGGATGATATGTGGAATAGGTGAGGGGAGGACTTACCCTGCGACCTTTCCTGTCCCTCTTCAGTAGGGTCTCATGCCACAGCCCCAGGCTCGGATTTGTCTGACCTGGTTTTACCCATTGTTTGTCATGCCAAGCTTGCTTAGCTGTTGGCATTGCCATGTGGCTCTGTTTGCTCTTAGGGGAGTCCCTATTCTTTTAGGTTGTATACGAATTGTTCGTTTTACAACTGCTCGAATGACAATTGACCTTTTCACAATTGACCGAATTGTGAAGGTCAATTGTACCATATATGTGGGGGAAAACCCCCCACAATCCCCCACCCAACGCCAAACCCCCCAAAACCCATGTATATATATATATATATATATTCGGTCAATTGTGAAAAGGTCAATTGTGACCCTTTAAATTCGGTCAATTGTTCATTCGAACAATTGTAAACGAACAATTTGGGTAATACCTTCTTTTTCTTTAGGAGCCGTTCCTGGGGAATGCTTCTGCTTGAAAGGTTTGTTCCAAAGCCCCTTTTAGATGCTGATTCTCTTGACTCCCCTTCCCATGGTTTGGGCCCTGACTTCACGCCTAGTCGTAGCAACTGTTTTGTGCTTGCATTGTTAATTAACTGCAGCATCTTTGATGATGTACAAAGACACCTAGCTCGGCTGCTATAGTATGCTGGTGTCCACTGTGTTTATATGTTCTTATAGTGTAATTATGTCTTTCTTTGCTCACTCTTCTGCTATGGGTTATTACTTCCCATGTTTTTATGTTTTCATATTTTGATTATGTTTTTCTTTGCTCGATCTTTGGCTGTCTCGCCGGGTATGCTGATTCTGAAGATGTGCCTGTCCTATACCCGTTATAGAATTGCTGTGTCTTTTTGATTGATTTTCGTTTTCCTCGATCCAGCGATAAAGCCTGAATTCAGATACCAGCCAGACTTTCATGCCCATGGATGCGACCTTGGCGAGCGTCCTGCTTGATCCACACTCCATGTTCTCAGGGTGCCATTCCAATTGCACGGGAAACATCCTCATGAGAGATGTCCCCTTGCGTCCAGAAGTCAGAATGCCATGCTCTGATCTTTGCTTTGTTCTGTCGTGCTGAAGATTTGAATGCGTGGGATTTATAAAGTGTGACCCTCGCCGGGGAGCAATGGAGTGCTGTACATTGTGGATGCATTGAGGGGGTTAACGGTGGGGTGCAGAGGTTGGAAAGGGTTCTGTTATCAGGGAAGGGGAGTGCTCTGGAGGTGAGGAAATGGGGGTGAGTGGAGAGATCAGCAATTGGTCGGGTGCTCTTTGAATGGTAGGGCCTTGCCATCAAGCCAAGTGAACACAGCTCATTACTCTGGTTCAAAGGGATGCATTCAGGACTATCCACAAAATTGCCCAACTCAACAATCGAGTCATAATGGCAAAAAAAGTATTCTTGCTTCCGAATGGTTAGACCAAGATATCACTGAGTCCCTCCTAATATCACTCACAGTCTTCAGGTCAAACTCTTCCCAGCAGGCCACAGGGTAAGTGTTACATATTAGGGCATGCAAACATTTGCGGTGAAGTTCTGGGCTTTGTTGCAGTGAGCTCCAAAGCCTCTCCCAGAGGTGAATTAGGCCAGGAGGGTCCTTAGGGTCCTTGGCAGGTTCATTGACCGATCTATTGCCCAAACCCATCTCACTTCCCTTGCACGTTAATTCCTAGGGGCCAGGCTCTAAGGCTCACATCTGACCCTTGAGCTATCTGTCAACTGACCAACTCACTGTTTTAGCAGAAGGTTGTTCACACCCCTCCTCCCCCACGTCTCCCAGACAAAGGTTAGACACTTCTTATCTTACCGTCTGACAGCCACTGGCCTTGTGCCACCAGGAAACACCCCCACTGTCCCTTTGGTTTCTCCTCTCTCACCTCATCAACCCTGTTCTACTCCTTTCTGATTTTCACTTCCACCAATCCCTTGAATTTGTTCTCCTCCTCATTCTGTCTTCTCCCCTCCTCTCAATGTTATCCTCCTCCAACCTAGACTATACTCACCACTCCTCCTGCACACTCAGTTCTTTCTACACCTTCCTTGCCTCTTGCATAGTCAGCTCTCTCTGCGCCTCTACCTCCTCCTACACCTTCTGCTCTATCTGCACCCTACCTCCTCCTGCACTGTCACCTCTCTCTGCACCTCCACCTCCTCCTACACCTTCTGCTCTCTCTGCACCCCACCTCCTCCTTCACTGTCACCTCTCTCTGCACCTCCACATCCTCCTACACTTTCAGCTCTCTCTGCACTCCACTTCCTCCTGCACCTTCAGCTCTCACTGCACCTGCACCTCCACCTTCCCCTTCAGCTCGCTCTGCACCTCTGACTCCTCCTTCACCTTCACCTCTCTCTGCACCTCCACCTCCTCCTACACCTTCTGCTCTCTCTGCACCCCACCTCCTCCTGCACTGTCACCTCTCTCTGCACCTCCACCTCCTCCTACACCTTCTGCTATCTCTGCACCCCACCTCCTCCTGCACTCTCACCTCTCTCTGCACCTCCACATCCTTCTACACTTTCAGCCCTCTCTGCACTCCACTTCCTCCTGCGCCTTCAGCTCTCACTGCACCTGCACCTCCACCTTCCCCTTCTGCTCGCTCTGCACCTCTGACTCCTCCTTCACCTTCACCTCTCTCTGCACCTCCACCTCCTCCTACACCTTCAGCTCTCTCTCTGCACCTCCACCTCCTCTTGCACCTTCAGCTCTCTCTGCACCTGCACCTCCAGCTCTCACTGCAGCTCCACCGCCTCCTTCCCCTTCACCTCTCTCTGCACCTCCACCTCCTCTTACACCTTCAGCTCTCTATGCACCCCCACCTCCTCCTGCACCTTCAGCTCTCACTGCACCTCCACTGCACCTCCACTTCCTCCTGCACCTCTCTCTGCACTTGCAAATGTGAATGGCAATTGTTTCTGATTTGGGATTGGTGACACTGTAAGACTTCATGTGTGTTTAATGATTTCTCATTGGGTGCTACACTTCATGGAACAAGCCTTTGAAAGGGTGGTCCACCACTTTGGAACTCCATTCATTCCCATGCATGGACAGAGAGGTGCCTATGTGGAGTACGGGGGGGGGGGGGGGTAGCTCTACCACCGACTGCTCTGTGCCCTACTGGTGTGCCGACAGAGAAGTAGAGAATTCATGCTAGCGACTTAGGCTGGTAAACTGCGACCTCCACATATTAATGCATGATTTCTGCATGTCCGCATGGGCATTGGCCATGGTGGTTGACTCTGCCGGATGGTGGAAGTAGATTGGATATGGTGGTCCACTGCTCCAGGCTCCCAGGACTACTGTCCGGGGACCAGGGAATCCTCCCACACACACACCTTGAGGATTGAGTCTTATTTATCCCCTTCCAGTCCTTGGTTTCCAGTCTGTCAACATTGGAGCTTCTGTTTGTGCTTGGTCTCCAGAGGTGGCGTGTTTTTGGGCCGGGTGGAGCGGCATTTTGGCGTGACTGCTTTGTAGGTGATACAGGCTGTCTTGAACATGTCGCGCATGCTTGCTTGGATATCCAGTGCAGAGATGTGTGTGATGTATTTAAACTTTCTTAGTCCTGAGAGGAAGAGAAGTGGTGCAGCACGCTGAAGGCTTTCAGAGGAGCCAGAGTGGCACCTGGGACCGTGTGATTAGGGCTTTGCCCCCCTATCCAGTGAGCAGATAACCGCAGTGTTCACACTGTTCTGAAACCTGGGGAAGGGAAGGAATACATGGCGTTACGCAGACATACAAACTGGTAACACGCTGTTTCTTCCTGGCAATGTGTTGTTGAATGAGAGGTCACAGCCAATGTTAAAGCTGAAAGACTTTGCACTGGTTGATATTTGAGGCATGACTCCTTTGAGCTTTACGACTGTTAGTCAATTCTTGACTCTGTCATGCTTGATGGTGTTTCCAGGAGAATGGATTTGCTCTTTGTAACGTTGAGCTTCATGTAGGCGCTTGATAACCAGGCCTGGATAAAGGGCAGACAGTGTTTGAGTCAATGGCTGTCTTTGATGCAACTGATCTTTACGTAAAACTGTACATCATCTGCGTATCGGTGCATCTTGATGTCAATGGTGACAGGCATTTCCTCTAGAGGTTCCATGTAGTGGTTGAGGATGACAGGATGAAAGAGTATGGATCCCTGCTTGTTTCCATGTGACTCTAGGGTCTGTTGGGGCACTTCCTGCTTGCCGCTCTTTTTCCCTACTTAAGGGGCCCTCCAGCCTCTTTTCCTTTGCAGATGGGGTGCAGGTGCAAGTGGTTCTAGGTCACCTGGCCTAAGCCCTGCTCACCTGCCTTCCAGGTTGCCGCTCTTTTTCCCCACTTAGCAAGCCCGTCCACCTGGTGCCTTCCTGGTTGCCACTCTTTTTCCCTACTTAAGGAGCCCTCCAGCCTCTTTTCCTTTGCAGTTGGGGAGCAGATGTAAGCGGTTCTAGGTCACCTGGCCAAAGCCCCGCCCACCTGCTGCCTTCCAAGTTGCCGCTCTTTTTTCCTATTTAAGGAGCCCTCCAGCCTCTTTTCCTTTGCAGATGGGGAGCAGGTGCAAGTGGATCTAGGTCACTTGGCCTAAGTATCACCCACCATTTTAGCCCTGTATTTTCCTTCCTGCTCTTAACTCTTAGATCAAGAGCGTCTCTCGCCCGGGCGTCCGAAGCGAAGAGCAGACACAGAAAAGGGCAATTCCTGTTTGGACCTGTTCGGACCAGGATGACCCAGGGCCCGACCCCCTGCTCAGACAGCAGCCTACCTCTGCAGGAGTCTGTCCTGATACATTCTGGTTTCACCATCCCCGTCTTGTGGCCAATGCTGGATTTTGCTTGTATGGACTTCATTGATTCACGGTGCATCACCCATTCTCAAATCCCATGCTGGACCTACCTTTGCATCTTGTACTCATGGTGGCCCTGAATCATGCTGTTCTCATCTTCACCTTGTATAGTGAGTTGCAACATTATGTGTTAACACTGACCTCTGCAATTGTATTCGGTCTCCCCTCTTGCTTCTCCACTCTTTTTGACAGCTTACTCTCTGTTCTCTCCTTCTCTCCCTTTCTCCCTTTTCCTATCTCCTCCCTCCTCCCATTACTTTCTTCTATGCACTTACTCTATCACAATTGTCCCTGGACCTAGTATGATAGCAACCTCATCTGTCTCCTATCCCCTCCCCTTATATGTCTCCACACCCAGCACTATCTGAAATGTCGTGAGGCCTAGTACGATAGTTGCTTGTTTTGTTCCTCCCCTCCCTTTCTGCACCCCTCTCTCTCACCTTTTGTTTTTCTCCGGCTCTACTCGAAATGTCATCAGGCCTAGTACAGTAGTCGCCTGTCTGTTTCCATTTCCTTCCCACTCTCCCCCTCCCTTCCTTATCTATGTCTTAGCTCTTGCACTTTCTGAAATGCCGTCAGGCCGAGTACAATAGTTAATTTCACATCCTTACTGTTCATGGCCTGTAAGAATGTCATTGTAGTTTCCTTTGTTTCCTCCCTTGCCTTGAAGCGCTATGAAACACATTGGGCCTCATTACGAGGTTGGAGGTAGCCTTGCCAGTTTTACCAGGAAGGCTACCTCCATACCGGCAAGAAAATCCAGCACCAGAGAATGGGCAATTACCGTGGTATTCCGACCCCGCCAGACCAGGTAATTGCCCTTTCGCAGGAGCTGAATGGGGATGCCTGTAGGACCGGCACCGTTCCTAATGGTGCCGGTGCTACAGGCTTGCTGTGCTCGCGGGTGCCTTTCATTCCGCCTGGGAAGACCTGACGGAATTAAATGCACCTACGAGCACAACTCAGAGTTTGCCGGTCCGGATACAACGGTACCGGTAAGCTTATCGGTATCGTTGTATCCAGACTGGCAAACTCGTAATGAGGCCCATTGTGTATAGGCCCTATATAAATAAACAATCATATCATATCATATCATATCTGGATGAGATGGTCTCTGTTAGAGAGATAGGAGGAAAAACACGGCAAGACTGTTCTATTGAAGCACATGAACATGGCAAAAATGTTCTGGAATGCTTCATGGCCAATGGTATAGAAGGTAGCAGAAAGGTCAAGTAGGATGAATAGGGAGGGAGGTCACCTTTGCCCAGGATGTGGAGGGTGGCATCAATAATGTGCATGGTTGTGGTCTCTGTGCTGCATCATGGTCGGAATCCAAACTGGTAGACTTGGATAGGATTGTTCAGAGTGATTGCTTTGTGCAACAGGATGGTGATAATCTTACTCACTTTACAGAGGAAGAGGGTGGGTGTGATATGGGGATAGCTGGCTACTAAGTCATTCGGGTCTAGTGTGGGTTACTTCAGCAGTGGGACTTCTGTCCTGTTTTTAGTGCATATTGGAAGGTGCCTTGCATGGGGGATGCATTGAAGACATTGCGCAGTAGTGGTGTGAGTGCTTCACCTGTGATCACATCACCAGGGTTGAAGGAAGGATGCCATCTTTGTAGCTGGTGGGTTTGAGAGCTACAACAGTGTTGGTCAGGCCTACGGGAGTATTTGCCCTGAATACAGAACACCTTGATATGCTGGAAGCTGGAATGAGCAGGATATTTTAGTAATTGGGATCCTGTCCTGTAACTAGGTCAAGTAACGCATGTGCACATGTCATTTGAATGAAACAACAGTTTGTACGTTTTTTATGGTTGTTTGAAGATTCCCTTACCTTTGGCTACCGATGCAGTTGTTCTACAAGAAAAGTTTCACAGACCTGCCATTCTTACTTTAATGTTGGAGTCCTTTACACTTGTTGACACTCAGGTACTAGTAGAAGGGGTCAAATTAAACCCATACTACCTTAGATGCTTTGTACAGAGGTTGACTATCCTACCAAATTAGATTACAGCCCTCATCACAACACTGACGATATCAGGTCTCTCTCTCTGTGCAAGAGTACTCGCTATAGGAAAATAAACCATTTACCCTAATACCTGGCTCTGCCCATTTCCAGGGCAGGTCCTAGGTATGGGCAGTCTGTGCAGGTGCCCAGGCTCATGCACTGATGGGGGCCTTGCTGCCACCAGTTGCCATGTGCATGCTAATAGTATATTCTAGAGGAGCTGTGCTGTTTCTACACACAACCCATTTCCCTGCATTTCTCAGTAAGAACGTGCTGTCAGCCTCCCAATCCCCCTGCCTCCAGAGGTCCCTGGAAACAATTTCTCTCAAATTTCTCCCCACATCCCTGCAAAGCAGCCCAGCGGAATTGGCACTGTGGGTTCCAGTGGGGCCCGCAAATACTTTAGTACCTTACCCTCTCTTTCTTATGGCACAGCATTTATATAGATATTTTCCCATAAGTAATGATTCATTTGAGTAACCATTGTTTTGGACAAGAGTTGGGCGCTAATAGCCCTACCGCCAAACCCCCCGGCGCTATTAGCGCCAGATCACGGGATTGGTGGAAGGGTTATTGCCCATTCCCCATTGGGCCCATTCGGGAATTCCTCATTCCCCATTGGGCCCAATGGGGAAAATTTGCGCTATTACTGCCGGCGGATTTCCTGCCAGCGGTAATCGCGCCGAAAATCGGCAATTTTGCCGCAGATGTCCCCCCCAGCTCATAGCGGGGGGGAATCTCATAGCTGGGGGGAAATCCACCCAAGCCGTGATCTGGCAGACCCTTAAATGCGGCGGTAATAGCGCTACCTCCGCATTCAAGGGTTACCAGACATGAGTAAGAGGGACATTTTTGTTCTGAAAGACAATACAATGCATCAGTTTGGTGCCCAAATATGTGCATTCGAACAAGACAATTGAAATGTGTGACATCCAAATTGGTTTTAAAATGCCTCCCTAATTTTCATGTGTGACTACTTGGCACTCCAAACAGCTTTTGCATATGAATGGTGTCTATGCAAAACAATAAAATACAACCATATACCTTAACACACATTATACATTGTTTTGTTGATGGTATATTAAGCTTTTAAAGTATATTTACCAACTTCAGTGGCTATTTCTAGTCTTACAATTAAGTGCATTCTACTATTTTGTAGCCTTCCATTCAAAATGACGCTGCACTCTTCTTTAAGGATTTATATATTTGGTTTATTTGTATTACTACGATTCAGTATTTTTCAAGCCATATATATAAAACAGAGTTTTGTATATATCCAAACACATATTTCTACCAACTGCAACTGGGAAGATGTATAGATAAGGGCTTGAGTGGAAGACTATTTTAAAATCCTGGCTTTATCACTTAACTACAATATGTGATCCTGGCAAATCGTATGTGTCTCCGTGGCGTAGTTGCCAAAATATGGGGTCTTGTTTATGACATTGCTTCTTGTCTAAAAACAAAGAACAGTGATCATTTAATGTATATTTTGCACAGTAAAATGTTAATTTGTCTCCTAGCTCAATCCTGGTGACTTATTTTAATACTAGTGGTAAAGCCTGTGTACACAGGCTAATGCGCATAAAGGAAGACATTTTCAGAGTGTAAATATATTATGTGGGGTATTTTAACACAATTTATGTAAATAGAAAAACATAACTTTTTGTAAAGGATCTTGCTACTTTTATTTGGAGGAGTAGTAACCTCCAGCAAAATCTCACAGAATCTGTTAAAAGTTCAACATAGTACATATGGCCAATTGTTGTACCTGCTCCCCATTGTCTTGGACTCCACTTACGGGTTTTTAACTCCAATATATGATGTTGAGAAATGTCAGAGTAAAATAATTCACGTGCAGCATGATTCGAAGTAGACATGAGATCATAAAACAAAGTAAATGGAAGCCAAATAAAGTCTAAAACGTATATGAAGAATATTATTAATATAATAATACATACCAAGAAATATTATACAGAATAATTAGATAATTCATAAATCCATTAATAAAAAAGTAATTTCATTTATTAGAGAAATAGTACTTCATCAAATGAATTTCGGTTTATATGTTTTTTTAAATGTATATATTTTCTTAGTGTATGCAACTTGAAGTATGCTGTTACAGTTGTATCCCTGCCTTAGGCCTTTTCTGCAGTTAATTTAATGGTATCATGTTGAAATACACGTTTTGTTTGCCTGGATGATGAACTTGATGTCTTAATGTCGTATGCGTTATGCAACCGCTCCCTCTAGTGGTGATAATAGGTGAAGTGGGCAGGACGGCTTTGGACAAACATACATCTAGCATTTTATTATATATTAGTACCCAGTGGGGGAAGGAGGGGTTGTGTCAGCCTCTTAGCCAATGAGAAGGTGAGGAAAGGGGGAATGACCACATGGTAATCCCCCCACTCTGAGCCTCCTCATGGCTGGAGGCAGCCATCATGCCCGTTGGGGTCTCAGGTAAGTGCTCTGCTCCCCTCCCATTATCCCCTTGCCTCCACAGATTTCCCCCCACTCCCTTCACTTACCTGCTTTTTTGCTGCTTTTTGGGAGTGTACGCGCTGGAAGCACTTCTTTCTCCAGCATGGCTGCTCCCAGTCTGCGACAGGCCATTTCTCCCCTTTTCATGGTGGCCATTTTGTTTGTTACATTTTTTATTATTTTCAATGGCCATCATGGAAAGGAAAAACGGACTTCATTTTCCTTTCAACGGTGGCCATTTTTTCTTTTCTTTAGTTTTCCTTTCCAAAACGCTGGAGCATTTTGCAAAGGAAGAAACAAGCTTTTAGTACTCCCATCCAACGGGTTGGGGTAAAGTAGTAGTAAAGACACATATCATTCTCTGTGAGGTCCTTTTCAGTGATGTCTACACATATGTAAATTAGGAGGTCCCACACAACTTTTGCCGCCCAGGATTTGGAAATTCTAAAGCCAGCCTTTCCCCTCATCTGGGCTTACTTGGCTTTGGGAGTAGGGTGCTGTTTTTTTACGCCCGTTGCAGGTCAGAGCCAGGCCCTGATCCAGAAGGGAGAGAGCTAGAACAAAGGTTCTTCGTTAGACGCTGCTCAAATGTGGTAAGAGGAGCAGACTATAGAGTTGCCTGCAAGCCAGCGATTGATGAGGAGCAGACCAAAAACTGCCCTCAAGCCAGGACTCAGCCTGGGCTCCCCAAACTGACTTGCCTGACCTGGTGATGATGATTGATAATATTGCTCTCACAAAGTACATGCCAGTAATAGCCTTGTTTAGATCAAATCCTCAGTTACAGACATTTGGAATTAGGCAACTTGTTTTCTAACATGAAAGGGAAAGTCTAATATAGGGAATATATTGCTTGATGTTTACAACATATCATACGAAAGTTGTGTCATTAGAATGATTTAATAAAATGTCACATGACTATCATGGATTTCCTTCAAGAGAACTGGAGGCTTGGAGTGTGCATTGACACATTTTTATTTGATTAACATTTTACACTTGAATTTCTTTATTTCAGTGAATTCTTTGACTGAACATTAATTACTTTTAACACACCTTTCAAGATATATTTTTCTCCTTTTCATTGGATTTTACAAACACTTAGCTGCATCTGTAAGAGACCTCCTTTAATTATCCAGGCTCTCCATTTGTTAAGGATCTGTAGCTACTTGGGATTCTGAGGCTAGCGCAGACACTTCCTAGGACCCATGTGTGTGCTTGCTTAGAGCCCCCCCCCTTTCATTTCTTATCCCACTTAAAACACTGGTCGGGACGTCTGTTCTCAGATGACCTCTGAATCACGCAAATCAGGATTACTTGGAAGCCAGTTGACCAGGTGAGTGTGTTGATGCTGCTATGCCGGCTTTATAGATTGCTGCTAAGTATCGTAGAAGTTATTAATGGAGGCAAATAAATTAATAGAGACATTGTGGAGAGGCAGATGGATAATGAGGGCCAATGCTTCCTCCAAATCTCTCTTGGCCAACAGGCCTCAGAGTCACTGTAAGGTTATTGGCCACGCCACACCCTCCGTCATTTGTCCAGTGAGCAATCACGTAGAGGTCACCCTCTTACTGCAGGTTTACAAAGGCCACATGAGAACACCTGGCACTAATTCTGGATACCATTACAAAGGACGGAGGGAGCGGGAGATCCTGGCACCAGTCTCCTGGATATGATCAAGGGGAAGGCTTGA
Source organism: Ambystoma mexicanum (assembly GCF_040938575.1). Taxonomy (NCBI): domain Eukaryota; kingdom Metazoa; phylum Chordata; class Amphibia; order Caudata; family Ambystomatidae; genus Ambystoma; species Ambystoma mexicanum. Next base: position 1,035,914,966 of record NC_090926.1, on the reverse strand, counting down.
CATGAAGGATGATTCAATCTTTAAGGAAAGGCGCCAGGAGAATACGTGGACGAATCTGGCGGTTCCATCTACCAATGAGGAATCAAAGGAATACAGAGACCGCCTGAGCAGGTAAGTCATCCTCTCTGCGGCACATATTCCCTTCATGAAATCAAATGCTCATGCTTAACTCCTCGAAAGACCTAAGTCATCTAACTTCTAGCTTGTCGTGCTCCCTTCTCCTCCCCCGGGCCATTTTCACACCGACTTGCTCTGCCCGCACTCTAAGAGACGCATCCTTGGGGTCCTTTTCAATGCAATCTCAGTCTCCAACACTTTATTACTGGTACCTCTACTGCGGCCAGGATTCGCCCGCTTAATATCAGGAGAGTATGTCCTCTCCTCACATACTACTCTAACTAAATGCTTGTACTGACGGTGGTACTATTTGAGTCTCATCCTTGCCCCCCTCCTTCTTCTCCCAGCTTGACAAGATACTCAGCTTGGCCACACATTCCATCAATAATCTTCTCCACTCTTCTCTCACTTCCCAACACTGCCTAGATGCTGGCTGGCACTCTATGAGAAACCAGCCACTTTTCAAATTCCTTTTCCTTACCTTGAAGAGCTAGTCCCTCCATTCCAGGCAGACACTGTCTCCCACCACTATCCTCCGGGCAACCACTACGTTAGCATCCTTTTCCGTCTGGCTGTTCCCTGATCATCCTGCATGTCCTCTCATTTTCACTCTTTCTCCGCCTTGCTCCTTTCCACTGGAACGTCTATCCTTCCATTTAGAAAAAGACCGGTAGCACCCACTCCTTTAAATCTGCACTTAGGTGCCTTCTTCTAAGCCTAGAAGCAGCTGTTGTAACTCCCAAGGTCACAAGTCCCCTTCTATGACAATCCTGTGCCTGTCACCACTGTATTTGGGAAGGTCCACATACCCAGTCCCCCCCAGACTACTGTCTGTCATTTGACTGGGAAACCTAACCACAACAATCCAATCACTTACTGATATTCCCTCTAAGGTGCTACAGGACTACCCCTTATACTGTGGTTTCTATTGTAAGGGTTTCTGGGCGAAACACATTGGGCCTCATTACGAGTCAGGCGGAATGGGTTAACGGGGTCCACTAATGGATGCGGACCTGTTATTCCCATTCCGCCTCATTACGAGGTCCCCTCGCGGGACCCGGTAAGGACGCCTGGTAAAACTAGGCGTCCTTACCGGGTCCCGCGAGGGGACCAGGGAGCTAACAACGGGCCGGTCATAATCGGCCTGTTGTTAGCTCCCTGCACCCATTCCCATTGAGCCCTATGGGGGATCGAATGGGAATGGGGACGGTCCGGGCCGGGTTCCCTGAGGGAGGAATTACCGGGCCCTCCTAACTCGGAATCGCCCGGTAATTCCCCATTCAGGGAACCCAGACCTGGACCCCGTTTTAGAGGCACCCATGCCGCCAATGGCGGCATGGCTACCGCCAAAGCCGTAATGAGGCCCATTGTTCTCTCAATGAACAAAACAAATACAAAATCCTCCAGGAGGGAATTCCCCTTGATGCTCCTGTTCCAGGGACCATCATTGGAGATGCCAGAGCTCTTTGCTAGCGCAGAATCTGGAGGGAGCCCTCCCCACAGGGATGAGGAGCTCCTTTGCAACAGGAAACGTCATTGAATTGGAAGAAGTTTCTAGCAATTCACAAGGTCCTCACGGCATTTTGCAAACACATTACAAACAGATCTATTTTAGTTCGGACAGATAACCAAGGTTCCGCAATAGTCATATCCCTGGCAGACCTATGGGTGTGGAGGTTCTTTTGTGCCAAAGCGAATCTGTTAGCTTTGCCAAAAGTCCCCTTCCGGGTCTCGGAGAGCTCAACAGATTCGTCATCGAAGCGTGCCTCTCTGTGAAGGATATTTTCCATATTGCCAAGACCGCAGGGTTCTGGATGTTGGATCTAGTTGCCTCCTGAGAGAGTGTCCTGGTTCTGCCTTTCCATCAAAGTCACAGGAACAGCAGGACTGGAGGATATGTGCGCTCTTTTTCATTGCCAAGGGGCCTCCTGTAAGCCGCTCATCTTTTTTCCTGATTACCAGAGTTCTAGAAAGATTCATGATGGAGAGTGCAGTTTCGAGTCACAAGGCCCCAGTTGGGACAGCAGGCCTCGTTTCTGGTTCTGAAGAGTATTTTGCCTAGACAGAGATTAAGTCTGGATTTGGTTCCTTTTCTTCCCAAATCCCTGTTTCTGTCAGATCAGATGTTATCCCAGCTCAAGTTGTTGGCTCATAGGTTGAAAGGAAAGAGGTCCACATGTTAATACTGTCTGAGAAAGTGACTATGACAGTTCAACAGTCTGGGGGATGGACTACTCACAAGGCCACATTCATCACTGATATTCCAACATTGCCGGTGTGTGGTTACAGCGATTCATGCCCTGCACTGTGAGTCTGCTGGGCTTATAGGTTGAAAGGAAAGAGGTCCACATGTTAGTACTGTCTGAGAAAGTGACTATGACAGTTCAACAGTCCGGGGGATGGACTACTCATGAGGCCACATTCATCACTGATATTCCAACATTGCCGGTGTGTGGTTACAGCGATTCATGCCCTGCACTGTAAGTCTGCTGGGCTTATAGGTTGAAAGGAAAGAGGTCCACATGTTAGTACTGTCTGAGAAAGTGACTATGACAGTTCAACAGTCCGGGGGATGGACTACTCATGAGGCCACATTCATCACTGATATTCCAACATTGCCGGTGTGTGTTTACACCGATTCATGCCCTGCACTGTGAGTCTCCTTGGCTTCTGGACGTTGCGTTAGGAGCAGGATGTAGTATTGGCAACCTTGGAACTTCATTGGGTAGTACTTAGCGATTTTTTCTCATCAGCTTTTGTAAACAGTTTTGTAGGGTTTCAATCTGTTAATTCCTCCTTGGGATCAACCACTTGCTTTGAAGGCTCATCAGAGTCTCCCACAGGCCCTCTTCAGGAGGTGGAATTCTATTGACTACAAGTTCGAGAGTTTAAAAAAGAAACACAGGACTGAATGAACATCTTGGGAATGACATGGTGAAATTGTCATGCATGTCATGGGTGCCAGCAATGCCTATGTGAACATAAACTAGTGTTTCCGAGCATATGAAGGCGCTGATATTGGACTGGGTGAACAACCGACTACACAGGAGAGGACGCAAGCAAAACAACAAAATTGAGCCTCACATCTTGGGAGCCCACAACCTCACTCTTGCAGGTTTACATTTGTGTTGGTATGGAATCCTTGAGGCTCCAGCAGGAGCTTATGTTTCTGCCCAAATACTCTGTGTGACTGTAAATGAACTGGCGTAGCACCTCCCCGTTGAGGGCAGTTATTGTGTTGATGTCGCCCCCCTCATCAAAACTTGCCCACACATGTGTGAGACGAGTGCTCCCCTTTATCTGCAACGCAGTCGTGTACTCCTTTCGAGCACAGCGAGTCTCGGAGTGGGCGTAAGTGAGGCGTGTCCCTCATTTTTTGTAAATGGGTGCTTGGTATTGTGAGTGTTGTTAACCAGTAATTATCTTGGCAGCTGATAATACCAGCTCGCAGTAGACTGATTGATTGCCAGGTGCTGCACTTTGATCGGTTTGAAATGATGTAAATGAACCTGGGTTTGCAGAACACGGCACCATGGAAGCTCTCGGCTGGGAAGGGAGTCAACTCAGGACGTATAATCCATGCACTCCCTGCACTGGTAAAGGAATACGAGGCACGAACATTCGGGCGGGAGAGTTCGATGGAGCGTATAGGACCATTATCCCTAAAGTAACCCACAATGCCATATATGTGAGGGCTACAGCCTTCAGGAACCCAGGAACAATATACATGGATAGATTCAGTTAAGTAAATCAATATATGCAGTGCTTTAAGTGGGCCCGGGCCAGCCAGAGCCGGGCCCTGGCAGTTCCCAAAAGGTGGCCCTGCCGGGGCCCACCGGTCCCACCACAACATTGACGGGACACATTATCCTGCCTCAGCTGTGACGGGAGATGCGCCTGCCATTTTTGAGTCAGTCAAGCTGACAAAAGTGCCAGCCAGCCACAGGTGTAAATAAAAGGGACTGCAGTCCCTGTTTATTTCGATCCTCCGAGGGAGGGGGCATGGGGCGGGGCTGAGGAGGTCGTGTGCAATGAGCAGTCGGCATGGGAGATGGAATCCTGCAAACTGGAAGGATTCATAGCTACACCAGCGAGTATTGCCCCTAAGCTCCCAGGATTCTATCATCTTTCGATTCCAGATGCTAAAAGATGTTACTTATTATAATAATAATACTAATATGTTATCCCAGAAGATGATGGAAATTGCTCAGTTAATTTGATACATTAGTTTTAATACATACTGTTAATACAGGCAGTCGACAAGTGAATCACACAGACTACAGCTACACTGTGCACACATGTACACCCAAACAAATAGACATACGTGAAGATATATACGCATATCAATAATAATGTCGTTTCTTAAATAGCGCTTCATGCCAGATTCCTTCAGCTTCTAATCCCGGAAATAACAGGTGTTATTTTTACCCAACTAAGTGGTCTTGCAGTCAGGAAGTGGCTGTTTTACCTGCATAGAATTCTGGGCCGTACACTGCACTGACCACTGGGTTCAACTTCCAGCCTGGAAGAAAAGGAGGGAACAGGAAACAATTAGAAAGAGGGAGCGAGAGAGACAGAAATAGAGGAAGAGAGACAGATAACAAAAAAGGGGGAGAGAAAGAGATAGGGCAGAGAGAGAAAGGAAGAGCACGCACGAGATAACTAAAGTGGAGGGGGAGTACGAAGCAGAGAAAGTGCAAAGAGAATTGGAGTGAGGGGAAACGTGAGAGGGAGGGGCAGGGAGAGAGGAATGAAGAGTTAGTGAGAGATAACTAAAGTAGAGGGAGGGATAGAGTCAGAGAAACTAGGCAAAGAGGATTATAGAGAGAGGGAACGTGAGAGGGATGGGCAGGAAGAGAGAGAGCAATGAAGAGTTGGTGAGAGATAACTAAAGTAGAGGGAGGGATAGAGGCAGAGAAACTAGACAAGGAGAATTAGAGAGAGGGAGAATGTGAGAGGGAGGGGCTGGGAGAGAGAGAGCAATGAAGAGTTAGTGAGAGATAACAGAAGTAGAGAGAGGGATAGAGTCAGATAAACTAGGCAAAGAGGATTATAGAGAGAGGGAACGTGAGAGGGATGGGCAGGAAGAGAGAGAGCAATGAAGAGTTAGTGAGAGATAACTAAAGTAGAGGGAGGGATAGAGTCAGAGAAACTAGGCAAAGAGGATTATAGAGAGAGGGAACGTGAGAGGGATGGGCAGGAAGAGAGAGAGCAATGAAGAGTTAGTGAGAGATAACTAAAGTAGAGGGAGGGATAGAGTCAGAGAAACTAGGCAAAGAGGATTATAGAGAGAGGGAACGTGAGAGGGATGGGCAGGAAGAGAGAGAGCAATGAAGAGTTAGTGAGAGATAACTAAAGTAGAGGGAGGGATAGAGGCAGAGAAACTAGGCAAAGAGGATTATAGAGAGAGGGAACGTGAGAGGGATGGGCAGGAAGAGAGAGAGCAATGAAGAGTTAGTGAGAGATAACTAAAGTAGAGGGAGGGATAGAGGCAGAGAAACTAGGCAACGAGAATTAGAGAGAGGGAGAATGTGAGAGGGAGGGGCTGGGAGAGAGAGAGCAATGAAGAGTTAGTGAGAGATAACTAAAGTAGAGAGAGGGATAGAGTCAGATAAACTAGGCAAAGAGGATTATAGAGAGAGGGAACGTGAGAGGGATGGGCAGGAAGAGAGAGAGCAATGAAGAGTTAGTGAGAGATAACTAAAGTAGAGGGAGGGATAGAGTCAGAGAAACTAGGCAAAGAGGATTATAGAGAGAGGGAACGTGAGAGGGATGGGCAGGAAGAGAGAGAGCAATGAAGAGTTAGTGAGAGATAACTAAAGTAGAGGGAAGGATAGAGGCAGAGAAACTAGGCAAAGATAATTAGAGAGAGGGAAAGAATGAAGGGAAAAGAGAGAGAGAGAGAGAGAGAGAGAGAGAGAGAGAGAGAGAAGGAGAGAGAGAGAGAGAGAGAGAGAGAGCGTAAAGAGATGGTTGGAGAGAAACTCCAAAAGTCCACAAAGTAAGAAAACAATATCCTTCATTTTTTTTAAATAATCGACATTTTGTGTAAAGCCATCATATTCTACATGTTCTATACAAAAGCTATTTTCAGATGAAACATTAAATGGCCTGCTTAAGTGCAAGTTGGGCAGGCTCTACGTATAGGCGATGCAGGCCTGTCCACATTATAGTGAGGAATGTTGGCAGTGCTCACAATAAAACTAGTTTGACCCAGCCACGGTGGCGGGAGAAGAAATGGGTTGTAACTGTGGCAAAAACGACAGGCACCATTACAGAACGGGCGGTATGAATGCCACGAGCAGTACATGTCATTTACCACCTGATTCAATGAAATTCTCATTATTGAAGATGAAAATATTTTCCCAAAGTTAAATCTATTCCTCTGGGTTACGACAGGCAGTAAATATCACTGGGGGAATTTATTGCCTGTGTTAAAAAAAATACAGCCAGCAAAATTCTCTTACCTCCAGTAACCCTCATAATGAAAGAAAATATAGTCAGACATTAACTGTATTTACCACCACAAATAACACAATCTTTTAGCTAGTATTAAAAAAGGTAGCCTCTATAAATAGCTGTTGTCGTCTAAGGAATGTTTTTTGTTGGAACAATAAACACACTTGCTACTGAAGGGATGGTTTGTGTCTTGGGGTAAGATGTCAGACACAGACATTAAAACATATTACTGGCCTTATTTTTACCACCTGTGGTAATTATTCATATCCCCCACCCCCCAATGGTACTTGCGTATCTGGTGGAAAAAAACACGTGTTCCATGGGCTGTTTTTGAACTACTGAGGTATTGTAACCCCACCCCCTCCTACCCCCGGTATCGTCATACTGGCAGCAGTAATATGTAATAGCAATTCTGCTGGTAGTATTGCCTGGAAGAGCAGTAACCTTGACGAAGCAGACATATACCACGTGTGTCTTTAGAGTACGACTTTCTACCTTTTGCCATCTCCTTTGCCTCCATCAATCCACATACTCACACCTTCTGAATGGGATCCTCAGCAGGGGTTGCCTACTTTAAATACATAGTCCCAGGCATGACAGGCCACTGCCCTTGGTACTGAGAGGCAGGAGCTGGCTCTAGTTTGTCACAGTGCATATCAAAGGATGTTGGGATTTTCCTGTCCTTTGTTAGTCCTGCGACCAGGCCTCCCGTGGACCTGCTTAAATTAACTCTGATTAGTATTCGAAGCTGCCACCAGCAGCTTACAAAGGGCAGGGTGGAGCCATGGAGCCTTTGTCAGTTAATTAGGCTGGACATGGCAGTCGGAAGGTTTTGCTCTCTCCCTTCTTAGATGCCTTGATGTACTCTTACCTGTCACATTCCAACTAAATATGACAGAGGGGAAGGCACCTGTAGGCTGTGTCCGCCCAGAGTACACGGGTCTATGTGTATGTTGTGCAGTGAGCATAGGAAAATGTGTGCAGATTAGCCCCACACATTTTCCAGAGATTGATCTACCATCATTAAATTTTATTTAAAATTTCAAAAAAGCCCAGGCGAGCACACACCCACCGTGCAGATGGTCGAATTACTCACACCTTGGTAATCCATAAGGAATTTGTTTTATGGGTTCCTGCAGAGAAGGTGGGCCTGCACTTGGGGTGGTTCCGAAACCATTGGGGAGGAGACAAGTGGAAGAGTGACTAGGCCCTTAGTGAGATTTAGATGAGCTCCCACAATGTTCCATACAGTGCACAGGGCTAGATGTAAGGCAGTTTCCTTGAAGTACTATTTGGTAACGTGGACCAAGCTCCAAGGCTTACACTGTGGGAACTTGTCTGGCGGAAAACAACCACAAATTAAAAAACCTGTACCAAACCAAGTTTTTCAAAAGTGTACCAAAAATAATTTGAAAGGGCAGATAAATTAACTAAAAGCACATGCTAATGTAGGGTATCAAACACATTCCATTTGTTAAATAATGGTGCAACATTCTTTGGCCAACAGTAGTTTTTTCAATGGATTTTTTGCAGCAGAAACCCATAGAAAAAACTAATCAACATATATGTGGGGGTGGAGGTTGGGTAAGGGTATAAAAGCGGTTTGAGGGCATTGGGGTGGGGTCAACAACATAGGGAAACTGGGACTATGGCGCCCCCCAAATAAAAATAAATATATATTTCGATGAGTTTTAACATGTCCACAACGATTTCACTCAAAAAAGTGAAAATAAATTAAATAAGGAGCACATACCAAATATACTGGTGCATTCTTGCTTTTCTATGCACCTAAATAGGTCCGACCGACTATGTTCCATTTTCAATGCATTTTGTGTTTGTTAGTTACGGTCTATATGTTTCTGCATGAGTTAAGTCATAGTATGTCGCTGAACAAGCTGTTAGACAGGTCGAGTATGGTTTTCTAGCTAAGTGAACTTGTATAACCTTAGAAGACCAACCTCAAGTTGCCAACTTATTTGATAGTGTAGATTGGGGAGATGCCATATTAACCATCTGGCTCATCCCTTGGAGGCCTCGAACCCCTCACCAGAGAGAGGCCAGGTGGCAAGGAGTATTGTAACTTATCCTGGCTTCGAATGTCTGACCATCTGGGCCCTGAATGCCACGGCACGACCTTGAACGCTCGAGTCTCATGAGGGCATGGAAGTCTGATCACAGACATTGTGTGCACCTGGTAGATTATCATAAATAACACAGGGGGAATGGAATGAGATATGATAACATAACATGGGGCATTCTGGGAAGGGGCGCGTGCAAATGGACCAGCAAGCCACACTGCTTTGCACACAGAGAGATAGACATGTCCATGACATTTTGAGATGCCATTTCACATTAGTGGTTGACTGGAGGAGTGGGAATGTTAGGTCTGCACTCTTATCCACTTTTGATTATAGCTGATTTGCCTGTTATAATACCACACCCAGGGGGCAGACTCGGGCAAATAGTGTTTGGTGAAAAGAAGTAAAACGAATGGAACACTTCCAAGTGCCCACCAGAAGGCCTTGCCGTAGACGCCAGGCTCTTCACACAGGCTGGGTGGGTGGTAGTGAGAGGGGGGGTGTAGGAGGGCGGGGGTTAGCAGCATGCTGACTGACTGCACCGTTTACATTTAATGTTTTCACTTCAATGCTGGGTGACAAAGGATCTCATTCAAAAATGGTAATGCCCAGAAAAGGCGGTTCCAAATTCTGGGAAAGGAAACATACATTCTTAGATCTGTAGATGGTTTACATGTTGGTCTGTCAGCAAGGCTAGAATATCTAACACTGCACCTGCAGCCAGCTAAGGACAAAGTTAGAAGCCACACATGTCAGATTTCGGGAGCTCTTGCCGGTGCCTTTTGATACAAAGTGTGGGCCACCCGGCCACTGCTACATAGAATGCATAGTCCACTGTCCCAACTGGACTACAGCTCCGAGTACTCAGTTCTGAGTGACTGGGAGCTTTCGCTGAATCCCAGATCACTTTTCATGGTTCAGACATTTTATTGAGTCCCCTGGATCACCCCAAAATTGGGGAGCCAAAGGGGTGTGGACCTAGCTATTAGTGAGTCTGATGTTGACAGGAGAAGTATCATGTCTTGGGGCGTAGACAGGGAAGGCCTGTCATCTGGTTCTTTCCTTCCTGCCTTGGCTGAGTTCAGGTTTGCACATGTCCTTACTTCTGGTGGATTGTAGGCCTCTGGAGATGCTGAGTTTCTCAGTGAGGTAGCTTGGGGAATTCAGGGTGACAGCCTTGTAGATGATGCACCAGGATTTGAAGATATGGGCCTGCAGTGTGAGCCAGTGCAGTTTGATGTGGGCTGGGGTGAGGTGATCGAATTTGTGGGGCCTTTTGATGAGTAATGCTGCAGCATGCAGGATTCATCTTAGGGGTGCAATGGCAGTCACCAGAAGGGTTTGGAAAATGGCATTGCCACCATCCAGGTGGGAGAGGACCCAGGCTTGGACAGCAGATCTGAAGCTATTTTCTGTAATGAAGGGTGGAAGAAAAAATTGGTACCATACTTTTTGTGTCTTCCTTGCTACGTGCTGTTTGAAGGAGAGATATCTGTCAATGTTGAACCCAAGGGATTTGGCACAGGTGGCTAGCTCAGGTGTGACACCCTCAAGGTGCATAGCAGAGAGTTAGGTCCGGATGTAAGGGTGTTCAGGGTTGTTGGTCAGCAGTAGGCATTCAGTCTTGGAGGTGTTGAGTTTCAGGTAAGCACTGGACATCCTTGACTGGATCAACGTGAGGCAGGCCTTGAGCCTGCAGTTGTCTTCGATGGAGGATATCCTGATGTGGAGCTACATGTTATCTGCGTATTGGATGTTGTGTGGAGCGAGGAGGGGTCTGAGTTGCTCCATGTAAAGACTGAAGATCACAGGAAGGGGATGGATCCTTGTGGGACTTCACAAGTGATAAGTAGAGTTAGTGAAAAGGCAGAATCCATTCATACAAACTGGTGTCGATTAGAAAGGTAGGATTTGAACCAGTTGAGGATCATCTTGCTGGTCTCTATGTGGTGATGTAGATTGCCAGTGAGGGTCTGTTGTTCTACTGCGTCAAATGCTGGTACAATGTAAAGGAGGGAAGGATGGCCATCATCGAGGATTTTAAGGGCATCATTGATCACTTAGCTGTTTCTGTGCTGAATCTGGGCCTGAAGTTAGGTTGGTTGGACTGAAGGAGGTTGTTGACTTCGATGTGTTGGAGGAGTTGCATGGCTACTGCTTTATTAAGGATCTTACCTATGAAGGTCAGATGGGAGGTGGCGGATGGTTGCTGAGGTTGTCAGGGTCCAGCATTGGTTTCTTGAGAAGCAGGAGGATTTGTCCGGGTTGAGGATCAAGGGGCAGGTGTTTCGAGTTAGGGAGCTGTTGATGATTGCCATGAAGGGGAGGAGTTCTTCAGTCAGAAGGGTCTTCATTAAGGAGGCGAGTAGGATGTCATCCACCCACAATGTGGCCTTGAGGGATGCAAGGGTGGCGGTGAAGTATTCCATAGTGAGCATCTTGAAAGCTTTACTTTACAAAATAATACACATTTGTGCTCTGTACATTGGTCATATAGCAAATGTGGCTTTCGTGTTTGTTAATTTTCAAGCCCTCTTCTCATTTGTTAGGGATCAATTCCCCAAATGGGCTTGGATCTACATTTATCTGCTGAAAGTTGGATAGGGGCTAAGTAACTGGCTTGCCACTAACTTTTAGAATTAAGAGGCCACAATCACAATCAATTCTAATGGTTGGATAAAAAGTAACAATATATTACCATCAAAACCTCCATTTTGTAAAAGGACAATTCATCATTACGAGTTTAATAGGGCAATTTAGGAGCGCTATAAAATTACACGTGTGCCTTTTGGTACCACTCAGTTAAGTATCTTGTCAATTTTCACATTGTGAGGGTTATAGTAAATGTATGTGTGTGTTTAAAAATAAGAGATTCAGTGTAGTTGATATAGGCATTGCTAACACCAGAGCTGACCCATCCAACCTGTGTAATTCTGAAGTGCAAGACCGATATGCATACTTTCACAGAGGTGCACGGGATGTGAGGAACTAAATCAAGTTCTCAGTCCTGAGGTGAAGGTAACAATAAGGGTTCAGAACAGCAAGCACAAATAGGGTGGAGCTAAGGAAGGGGGAGTGCTGCATAGGGAGCAGTCAGGATATAAAGACAATAGTCCCTTACCCGCATAATGTAACTACTAGAGTTGTGAACAGCTTCATCAATATCGCCTATGCCATGCACTTCAGGATCCCCTTAGAAGTCAATATAACCTATGCCATGCACTTCAGGATCCCCTCAGAAGTCGATATCACCTCTGCCATGCACTTCAGGATCCCCTCAGAAGTCGATATCGCTTATGCCATGCACTTCAACATCCCCTCAGAAGTCGATATCACCTCTGTCATGCACTTCAGGATCCCCTCAGAAGTCGATATCACCTATGCCATGCACTTCAACATCCCCTCAGAAGTCGATATTGTTACATGTTTGAAAAAAGGGGTGCAATTATGGATTTGGAAATAGGGGCCTGCAGGGAGAGGGAGGCAGGTTACCGGTAGTCCCAATGGTTGTGGTGACGGCAGCTACTAAGTGTACCACCCACATTCTGACACACACAAACAGAGTCCTGACAGCATGGGGGGGAGACATAACCGGACAGAAGGGCAAGAATTAAAATGGATTTTGGAAGTACGGGTGACTGTGTAGTGTGCAGCTTGAATGGGAAGTGAAAGAAATGCCAGTGGAAGGGGTAGTGTCAGGCAAATGCATGTCAGAGATTGTCGAAACACAAAATGATACTTTCAGGGCATGTGCACCAGAGAAGGACATTGACAGGCCCACATATAAAGAAGGAGGTCAGTGGCAGCATGACTTAATAGTGTTTGGGAGGGAAAGAGCACAGTATGGGGAATTGCAATTGGTGGTGTTGGCTCTAGGAAGAAAGAAGATAACTGCATCTGAGCGAGAGTGGCCCATGACGCCTGTCAATGACCTATAGCCACACCTAATGGCATCCATAGAAGATAAGGAGTGGCATGTGGCAGAGGGCCCATAGCTTGAAGTGACAAAGATTATCCTACAGAAGAACAAGGAGGATCAAAGGAAATGGGAGTGGCTCCTGGCTGATCGGAACAGGGAGGATGAACAAACTATGCAACATATCAATGCCGAGAAAGAGCAAGACAGTGTGTATCGGTGCCCGACAGAGACGGCCTGGTGGCCCATGGCAAAAGAAAGCTGGAAAGAGCATGTGGACATTTGTGTGACGTGTTGGAAGAAAAAACAGAACGATGAGCTAAAGAAGGTGTAGTTCAAGCAGATGGATGTGAAAGGCACACAGTGGGAAGACTGGCTGTCGTTTGTTCTCCATGGCCTACAAGTGTGAGAGTGGACAGCGACCAGGTATTCATCATGCAAAATGCTATTTGGGAGAAATATGACAAGCACGGATAAGTTGTTGCTGACAGTGACTGTGGGTGCACCGAGGGACTGGGAGGTACTAGAGGCTGACTATATACTGCAAAGTAAGAGAAAAATGTACTTTGACTTGGACAGTGCACACAAACATGACAGACACATGAAGGGCGTGCTTCTGGATGTTAGAGTGACAGAGATGCTCAGAGCTAGAAAGGGCGGGACACATAGTTATGACTGTTTTTGTTGTTTTGGATGCACCCTGGATAATGGGTGAGGAGGTGGGGGTGTTTATGCAATACAGTACAGTGAATGAATGGCTTTAGATGAGTTAAGACAAACATTAGTTGTCTTGTTTTGATCATGTTTTTTTATTTTTTGCTTCCTTGTTGGGTATGTATATATCAGAACAGTTTTATTGCAGTGTGCTTTGCGTAGAAGTAATGCAAGGTTTTGGACAGCTATTATTATAGTGGTTCATAGATAAATGGGTTATTGACATACATCAGATGCAAAGGGACTGGCTTACAGACTTGCCTAAGAGACTGGCCTAACAGCTGAACACTCATGCCAACCGATGCCGCAGAGCAGAGCACAGTTGAGCTGTGGAAGGCTGTGATGCCTCAGACTGCCGGGCATGAAGAGCCCCTCCTGGAAATGTATACAGTGACGACGCTGCTCGCTCAAATGCCAAGGCTGTCAGAGCCTGCCTCGCAGAAACAGCCTGCAGTTGCAAAATGTACTTTCCTCCTCCTGTTCTGCGAAATGACCTGTTTGTTATCATACGAGCATTATATGTGCTGGTTTATAGGTGGAGAATAGATTTAGCTACTCGTTTGTACATAATGATGAGCCGGGCCACGGAGGGGCAGAGCAGGGAGAACCCTCCCATGCATTGGTGCGTGTTTGCATTACAGCCCATTTCTCTCTACTTCTGGTCTCCTGTGTATTGTTTGTGTCCGAGTTCCTGGACTGCCTGAGATGTCGTGGGGGAGCTGGATGAGCAGTGGTATGTGGGGAGCAGGACAAGCATGTAACAGATATCACCTAAGCCTTCCACTTCAACATCCCCTCAGAAGTCCTAACAATGCATGACATTTTTGGGGTAATTTTATCATAAAGTCTAATTTCATGCAGGGCACTGCCAACGCTAGCACTAATGCACTTTCTTCCTTGCAGGGCAGAGTGGAAAACTGAAGAGTAAAACCCGGCAAAGCCACCTTTAGTGTTCGGGTTTTACTCTCCGTTTTGTTACAAAAAAGGAAACACTGCCTACAAATGACACTTTTCAGATAGCGTGTGCTGATGGATTCCTATGGAATCCGCCTGCTCCTAAGCAGGTGCCAAACTGAGGAATCCACTTGCTTTATGCTTTCATGAAAATCTCGCCCAAGCGCAAAACTAAGTGTACACCCAAGACAGAGGCAGAAAGCACAGCAGAGATACAAACCTTGCATGATGCCACTTATGGGCAAATTTATTTTTACATTTATAGCACCGCACGAAGTCCTGAGGCTTCAAGGCGCTAGTTACAGTTACAGTAGTGTACAATGTGTACGAGACAATGACACAGAAAAACATAAGGGTGTTTGTCAAGAAATACCCCCCTAGATAGGTCAAATGAAGAAATGTTGAGAGTGTGGGTGCAAGTTAGGTATACAAGGGGAACAGTAGCATGGCGCATTACATTAAAAACATTAGGGTGTTTGAGGAGACATAAGACATGAAAATAGCTTGGAAGGGGAAGTGATAAGTACAAGCATTACACCTTGCTTTGAAGCCTTTATTGTCTGCTCCAAGGATTTGAAAACGACACCCTTTATGGGAATATTTAAACCACGAGCAGATGTATCTTTTGATAACAATGGGCGAGAAAACATTGGTGGACCTTTCATTGTAACGCAATAGGATCATGCGCTCTGTGGGAGACAGAGCAGCCCGCCAGAACCTGCGGCTTCTTCAAGCGGTAAAGGTCCCCTTTTAAGGGGGCCAAGCTGGTGGGCGGGCACTGGGGTGGCTTACCGTTTGTGTAGGGGTTTACTGCTTTCTTATTGGTCATCACTCGGGCAGTTGCATTGTTCACCTGAAACGAGATGGAAGTTTAGGATGACGGTGTTAAAATTTGGCATTAAGAACGTATGGTAAGGTGCCCACTTTCACACTACGACTGCGCACTTGACACCGGAGAGATTTGGCAGCAGGCTAGTACGTCTGGATGGCCGGCAGGGCTGGCTAAAAGACAATCCCCTGTCAGATATAAGCCCTGAACATCAGATTATCACTGCCTCGTGCCCTACCACCGTTCCAGAGCCTTCAACCTGTTGGGCATTTCTGGCATGCATTATGCAGAGTTACAAGTCAGAACACCTCCTGGGCTGACATGTACAGCATGCTCACCACAACACATGACTGATGAGGAAGGGAACTGCATGCATGCATAGGATGTGGGCCGTGCATGGCGGAGCCGGCCTGCCACCAGCCTTCGACGGTGCAACAGGTGCCCACCTCTCTCCAGCCTTCTACTGTGCAACTGGCGCCCGCCTGCCTCCAGCCTTCTATTTAAGAAATATCCAGCCTTCTATTTAAGAAATAAGCCCCGAGCAGGGGGTGGGCTTTACCACTTCAAGTAATGCCCCGGGATCCAAAGTTGCAGGCACGAGTGAAGCGAGGGGCTTATTGTTATTAGTACCCCAGCCGGTACTAAAAGCATTTTTTTCTGTTCTGAAATGTTCCAGTGTTACGGAACAGAAAAAAAAAAAAGTTTAAAAAATGGCAGCCGGTGAAGGGAAAACAAAGTCAGTTTTTCCATTTCTATTCCGGCCATTGGAAATAGATTTAAAAAAGTAAACAAACAAAATGGCCACCATGGGAAGGCGGACCCATCTCCCTTTCCATGACGGTCATACAAAAAAAAGGAAAAGATGTAAACAAAAACTATGGCCGTCATAGAAAGGGGAAGGGACTATGTATAGTTCGTTCTTCCTTTCCAGGGCGGTGTGTCGCAGATCGGGAGCGGACGCACTCGAGACAGAAGTGTTTCCAGCGCGTCTGATCCTGAGGAGCAGCAAAAAACAGGTAAATGGAGGGAGGGGGGGGGACAGGTGGGAATTTGGTGGAGGGGACGGAGCACTTCCCCGCTGGAGGGGAATGGTCTGGTAATTCCCCCATTCCGAGCCTCCTTATTAGCTGAGGAGCCCTTCTCCCCCCACCCCCTGTCTGCCCGGTACTAATGTGCAACAGGGACCTGCCTGTCTCCAGACTTCTACTGTACAGGTTTGCTTCCACCTCTAACAATGCTCATCCTGTACCATTCAAGACAATCTTTGGCAAAGACAAGAATTTCGGCTTTTGTGAAAGCATGGGATAGGCATTTTCCAGGCAGTGCAACAATGGTACTACTTGGCCATAGGACAACAGCTGGAAAAGGCCCCGAGTACCTCGACAAATGATAGCATAGCATGCCAAATGACTAATACTTATACACAAGCCAAAACTGCTGGTTTGCCAATGCTTGTTTTGCACAGGACTTTACTGCAAGCACTAGATATAAGTCAAGGGGCTGATTTGTATTACACCTGTAACACTTTGACAGCTGCTGTTAAGCTATCCACTCTCAGAAGGTTGCTTAAAAATAGCACTTGCAGGCCCTAACAGCTCGACGTGTGATGTTGCCACGTGTTACAGCTAGCTCAAAGATGTCCCTTGAGGGTGTGTTTTGGGAATGAAGGGGCAGACAGTGGGTGGGTAAATAACAAAACAATACCGACAAGCTGTCCACCCCCACACATAGCCTTCCTACCTGTATTACAATTGAATAGTTTTGGAATATAGAAGGCGTTTAAGCACCGCCTAATTGACAAAACTAAAAAGGGTGCCCAAGTAAAGAGAACATTCTACAAAAAAGCCCCCCCCCCCAAACTAGCTTCCATAAACAGAGACCTAGACACAAGGGTGCCTTTGTTGGGCCTTCTCAGTGCCGGATTCCCCTTCCCCGGGTACTAAGGCGGGCAGACAGAGCAGGGCATGCAAATGACAGGCTGGCTGAGTATGGCACCGCACGGTGCAGGCAGACACCTGCAAATGGCGAAGAGGCAGGGTTCTGCATGTTGCAGGCAGGCTTCAGCCTGCATGTAGGTGGCAGGCAGTGCTCATAGAATGGAGGGGCACAGCACATGACAGGCAGGCATGATCCCGCCCGTGACAGGCAGACATGCACCAAGACTTATCTGAGCAGCACCTCAATTTTGCGTCCTTCCACGATGGTACCATTAAGCTTCTCACGGGCCCGGTCAGCATCCATGCTGGTTTCAAAAGTTACAAACCCAAAACCCTGTGAGAGGAAAAGGGGCGGGGCAGGGAAAGTGTGACAGAGAAAGAGTAAAGGGACACGGACAGAAGGAGGGACGTGTAAGGTAGCAAACAGTGAGACAGGGAAGAGGAAGGCAGGAGAAGGAGTGAAATAGGGGAATTAGGGATAGGCAACGAGGGAGCGGTAAGACGAGAGAGGGGAGTAGAGTGGGGAGAGAAAGGGAGAGTGCAGGACACAACAGCAGTCAGTGGTAAGTAAGGGTATATTATGCATTAGATACACGGGTCTGCAACCTTTGGTGCTCCAGGTGTTTCGGACTACAACTCCCATCATCCCCCGCCAGCATTGTCAATGAAAATGGATGATGGGAATTGTAGTCCAAAACATCTGGAGAGCCAACGGTTGCAGGCCCCCTGCTAGCAAAAGCAGAGGGGCGTTGCCCTACAGGGGGACATGCCAATGACTCTGTCCGGGAGGCACAGGCATCTCAAGGTTTCATCCTGTCCCCTCAGAGACGAGTCTCCCTCTGGGCAGCAGAAAACAAGGCGAAGAGGAAACAACACAGAAAGACACTAGCAAGATGGGGAGTCAGTAACACACAGTGGGGAGGAGTGCATGCCTCCCAGAGAACAGACACAGGGGGAAGCTTGGCAGTGAGGAGATAATGAATGAGAGGCTGGACCCATAGGGTCTGCCTCATGGCCCCAGCACAAGACTGGTGCCGAGAAAGAGTTTAGTAAGTCGAGAGCGGCCCCTGGGGTGAGGGGAAGTGAGGTGAGCCCCCACACAGAGTGGACAGGGTGAGAGGAACAGAGGCAGGTCTCCCAGGTATGGCCAGTATGGGCAAAGGAGAGGATTGAGGGACTTAAGGGGTGCAGAGGCAAATGAGAGGAACAGTGACATACCCTTCAGTGGGGAGGAGAGGGAGGTTTGGTGTGAAATCTGAATTACGAGGCAGGCTACTTCAGGGGGTAGGAGAGGGAGGCTTGGTGTAAAATGAGAGGTAAAGTGGCTGTCCTCTTAAGTGGGTAGGAGAGGGAAGCTTGGTTTACAATGAGAGGTAAAGCATCTACCCTCTTCAGTGGGTAGGAGAGGGTGGTTTGCTGTAAGATGGGAGGTACAGAGGCAGCCCTTCCAGTGGTTAGGAGAGGGAGGTTTGGTGTAAGATGAGAGGTACAGAGGCAGCCCCTCCAGTGGTTAGAAGAGGGAGGTTTGGTGTAAGATGAGAAGTACAGAGGCAAGCCAATCAGTGGGTATGGAGGTGAGTTACAGTGACAGCCGCTCCAGTGGGCAGAACAGAGCGAATCGTGGGCTAACCTGAGAACTTTAGAGAGTATTAGAGTCGAACTGTGGGCGCGAGGGACACACCGGTCTGCAGTGGGACAGAGACACCGCCAGTGTGACACATAGGGGGCTCAGTGGTGGTGGTGGGGGAGGGGGGTAGAGAGGGAACCCAGCGGGGAAGAGAGGGAGATCTTTGGAGCGGGATTGACGGGGGGATTCGTGGGGTAGCAGGATGTAGTCGGACATGGCCAGTATATTGTCTGCTCACACACCTTTCTTTACAGGATACTGCTTTTGGAACACATGCAAAACAGTACAATGGTGGCCCAAAACAGCCCCCTACCAGCCCCAGGGAGGAAACAGCCACACGTGGCAGTTATATCGCAGCCACGTGAAAGCAGTGGCAATACAATAACAGAGACGACCCCAAGCCAGGATTCCCATACAAGGACACAATGGCGCGCTGCACACACGGGCAGAGGCCGGCTTCCCTGGAGGGGGACTGGGTCCGGGCTCCATGCGGCCGCTCATGGCACCAGCAGCAGCCAGTGAGAGCTGCCCCGTCTCCCCACACACAGCGAGGGTTCACACCAGCCCTGGAGTCGCACTCGACCGCACACTCATGAGCACCCAGCCAGCACCTACCTTGGAACCTCGCTCGTTAAAGATGATCTCCACGTCCAGGATTTTCCCGAATTGCTGAGGGCCGAAAAACAGACAGATGCCGGCGTGTCAGTATTGCGTCATTAGTTTCTATTCTTGCCAAAGGAAGGGGTGCAGCGGGTGACGGCCCTGCACTCAAGATACACTGCGCCAGGTAACCCAGGGAGCCCCAGAAAGAACCACCCCAGCATGATCACTCCCAGATCAGCACACAGCCCAAGGGCAGTGTCTCTTTCCGAGGAAATTGCTTCTCTAGTGCCCGGGCAATAGGCACGTGTGAGAGCCCTTGTATGTGCATCTTGATATCAGCCTTAACAGGACAGGCCCTAGAGCCTCTGAGGACCTCTCGCTGTGTGCAAGGCATGTTCAGATGCATGGCTTTTAGACCTCCTATAGCATTAAAAAGTACATCAATCCTCATCGCCTTTTGGGGGTTGCATAAGTTCATGGCATCACTTGTGGTTACGGGATATTGTTCCTCAATTAAATGTTATAAGCTTGGAAGACTTTGGTAAGGCTTTGGAAAGATTCATTGACTCTCCTGTGGGTAGCGGGGACGTACACCAAGGCTGTGCCTGATGAATAGTGAAAGACTAGCATGAGTTGCATAACACACGTGAACGTCATAAAGGAGAATAATAATATAGCAAATGAAAAATAACAAAATCGAATGCAAAAACAAAAGTTCAATAAGCAAGGAAAGGGTTAAAGGGCTGGTGGGTGGGGAAAGGATAAATAATACTCAAACATTTCTTGCACTGCCCGGGGCGCTGCCTCCCATAAGGCCCACACTGTTGGGAAGCAACAGCATCCGACACAAGGGATACAGCAACAGGGGGCAAAATGTCTCCCTCTTCAGCCATGTTTTCTGTGCATTAAAATGGAGTGTTACCAGCGATTATTCTTACGGTGTAGCTCGCTAGGTATATTCTCACTCGATCATCAGAGACAGGGGTGGACTGGGAACTAAAAGAGGCCCTGGAAATAATTCTCAAAGTGACTCCATATTACACTTTTTGAAGAAGGCCATGAGAAAATGTGGTAATACCACACAAAAGAGGCCCAGGGTGCAGAGGCCTACTGGGAAATCTGCAGTGTTCCCTATAGGCCAGTCCATCCCTGATCAGAGAGACACAAATCAGTGTATATGGTCTAAGGTCAGTGCTTACATGTGTGTCAAACGCGTGGCGTGGCACTGTGCATGCAGAGGTAACGCATGGGTGAAATCACAGTAGGTTTAAAAATAAAATAGTCTTAGGGTGGCACGGGTGGAGTCTAGATTCCCCACAGCAAACCAATCCTGAAAACATTGAAAATTCATGAACCTTTGGGGTGTATAAGGGTTCAACGTTTGGATCATGTCCTCTAGGCTTGCTGGAAATGACATCTTCCCTACAGGCTCTCCTCCGCCCCCTACCACATCAGCAGTGCTGGGACTAGGACACACTGCTGAGTGATACTCTGCTGCACCACCACCACCACACAGACACCTAGGGCTGAGGGGCGATCTGTGGTGACTCTCTAGGAGCACTTCAGTGACCAAGAGAGGTGACGATAAGGGCGCACAGTCAAGATGTAGACCCCACTCCCAAACACCACCTTAATCGTCCACTACATCCTACTGCCCTCTCAGCCTCACGTTACCCATCCCTAAAACCTCTGCTAGCCCCGTGCCCTACCTATAACCGATCAATACATTGATGGAGTTCAGGAGTCAGTGTGCACACTTGGAGGGAACTTGACATGGCAGTGACTACACTGACACCATGGATGGCTTTGTTTAGTAAATCCCAGTCAGACTATACTCATGATCTCATTTGAAACCCATCATGAGTCAAGGTTCCTCATACGCAGCCACAGTGAGTATCCTGAACACCTGACTGGACTTCAGGATTGGGTGGGAGGGCGAGCCCGGCTCCTGAGTACAGAGGCAGGTGCGGAGGCGGGAGGTAATGGCTCATTATTGGGCCCGACTCAAGGCTCTCCTAATGAGCAGCAGAAAGGGACCTTTAATTGCTGTCTGCGAGAGCGAGATCACTTCATTAATACTAATCGCAGTCTGCCAGGGCCACACATCTGGGCTCACTGAGGAAGAGAGGGGGAAAGCAATGGGTGAAGGGGGGTGAAGCAGGTCCTCTCTGGGAACCCCCTCGTATCTCAGTGGCTGGTGTATCCCCCTCTCATGCCAGAGACTGGTGTACCCCCTCTTACCCAGGGAGGTGCTCTCTATGTGCCCCGCTCTCATCCCAGTGACAGGCGTATCCCGTTTCATCCCAGGCATCGTGGCCTCTGTAGCCCCACTCTCATCCCAGAGACTAGTGTATCCCACTCTCATGCCAGAGACTGGTGTATCCCACTCTCATCCCAGAGAGTAGTGTATCCCACTCTCATCCCAGAGAGTAGTGTATCCCACTCTCATCCCAGAGAGTAGTGTATCCCACTCTCATCCCAGAGACTAGTGTATCCCACTCTCACATCCCAGAGACTAGTGTATTCCACTCTCATCCCAGTGACTGGTGTATCCCAATCTCATCCCAGAGACTGGTGTATCCCACTCTCATGCCAGTGACTGGTGTATCCCACTCTCATCCCAGAGACTGGTGTATCCCACTCTCATCCCAGAGACTGGTGTATCGCCCTCTCATGCCAGTGACTGGTGTATCCCACTCTCATCCCAGTGACCGGTGTATCCCCCTCTTATCCCAGTGACTGGTGTATCCTCCTCTCACTGCAGGGAATATGGTCTCTGTGCCCCCCGCTCTCATGCCAGTGACTGGTGTATCCTGCTCTCATGCCAGAGACGGTTGCATCCCCTCTCATCCCAGTGACCGGTGTATCCCCCTCTTATCCCAGTGACTGGTGTATCCTCCTCTCACTGCAGGAAATATGGTCTCTGTGCCCCCCGCTCTCATGCCAGTGACTGGTGTATCCTGCTCTCATGCCAGAGACGGTTGCATCCCCTCTCATCCCAGTGACCGGTGTATCCCCCTCTCATCCCAGTGACTGGTGTATCCTCCTCTCATGATGCCAGTGACTGGTGTATCCCCCTCTCATGCCAGTGACTGGTGTATCCTCCTCTCATGCCAGTGACTGGTGTGTCCTCCTCTCATGCCAGTGACTGGTGTATCCTCCTCTCATGCCAGTGACTGGTGTATCGCCCTCTCATGCCAGTGACTGGTGTATCCCCCTCTCATGCCAGTGACTGGTGTATCCTCCTCTCATGCCAGTGACTGGTGTATCCCCCTCTCATGCCAGTGACTGGTGTGTCCTCCTCTCATGCCAGTGACTGGTGTATCCTCCTCTCATGCCAGTGACTGGTGTATCGCCCTCTCATGCCAGTGACTGGTGTATCCTCCTCTCATGCCAGTGACTGGTGTATCCTCCTCTCATGCCAGTGACTGGTGTATCCCCCTCTCATGCCAGTGACTGGTGTATCCTCGTGTATCCTCCTCTCATGACAGTGACTGGTGTATCCCCCTCTCATGCCAGTGACTGGTGTATCCTCCTCTCATGCCAGTGACTGGTGTATCCTCCTCTCATGCCAGTGACTGGTGTATCCCCCTCTCACTGCAGGGAATATGGTCTCTCTGTCCCCCGTTCTCATCCCAGAGACTGGTGTATCCCCCCTCTCATGCCAGTGACTGGTGTATCCCACTCTTATGCCAGTGAATGGTGTTTCCCCCCTCTCCTCTCAGTGACTGGTGCATCCCACTCTCATGCCAGTGACTGGTGTAGCCCCTTTTCATCCCAGGGATTGTCGTCTCTGTGTACCCCACTCTCATCTAAGTGACTGGTGTATCCCCCTCTCACTGCAGGAAATATAGTCTCTTTGTCCCACAGTCTCATCACAGTTACTGGTGTATCCCACACTCGTCCAAGGGATTGTGCTATCTGTGTACCCCATTCTTTTCCGAGTGACTAGGTTCCTTGTGTACCCTATTCTCATCTCAGTGTGTCAATCCTTGTGTACCCCACTCTCATCCCAGAGATTGAGTTCCCCTTGTACCCCACTCTCACCCCAGGGATTGTGATCCTTGTGCACCCCACTCTCATCCAAGTGAGTAATTCCTTGTGTACCCCAATCTCATCCCAGGGATTGTGCTCCTTCTGTACCCCACTCTCATCCCAGAGATTGTGATCCTTGTGCACACCACTCTCATCCAAAAGAGTGTGTTATTTGGGAGTGTGTTCCTTGTGTACCCCACTCTCATTCCAGTGACTGCATTCCTTGTGCACCCCACTCTCTTTCCTTGTGTACCCCACTCCCTTCCCATTGAGTCCTTTCTGTGTACCCCACTCTCATCCTAGGGATTGTGTTCTTTGTGTACTCCACTGGCATTCCTGTGACTGCGTTCCTTGTGTACCCCACTCTCATCCCAGTGAGTCATTCTTTGTGCACCCGACTCTCATCCCAGGGGTTGTGTTAATTGTCTACCCCAGTCTCATCCCAGTGATTGCATTCATTGTATACCCCATTCTCTTTACTTGTGTACCCCACTCTCATCCCAGGGATTGTGCTACTTGTGTACCCCCTGTCAACCCAGTGGGTTATTCCTTGTGCACCCCACTCTCATCCCAGGGGTTGCGTTCCTTGTGTACCCCCTCTCAACCCAGTAAGTTATTCCTTGTGTACCTCACTCTCATCCCAGTGAGCCATTCCTTGTGCACCCCACTCTCATCCCAGGGATTGTGTTCCTTGTGTACCCCACTCGCTTTCCTTGTGTACCCCACTCTCACCCCAGTGAGTTATTCCTTGTGTACCCACTCTCATCCCAGTGACTGCATTCCTTGTGTACCCCACTCTCTTTCCTTGTGTATCCCACTCTCATCCCAGGGAGTGTGTTCCTTGTGTACCCCACTATCACCCCAGGGAATGTGATCCCTGTTAATCCCACTCTCACCACATTGGCAATGGTGCCTCTGCAGCCCCCCACTTTCATCCTAGGTAGGGCGCTACCTCTGCGTCCCCAGGTACACCAATTGACCCTGTTCCACCGATCCCACTCGCACCCACCCCAGGGACTGTGCTTCCTGCATATCACGCCCCTCTGCAAGGGCCCGTGTTCTATGTGCATCACACACTCCTCTCCGCGGATGCACTTCCTGTAATCCATGTGCATTCCGTTCAACCTCTGCCTGTTGGAGCGGGTGGGGTACACCCGCCTGTCGGTGTCAGTGGGGTCCCGGGTCTCTGATGCTCCCTGTGTCCTATTAGTTAATGATATGCTCATTATTAGAGTCCTCTAAATGCTAATGTATTCCCAGGAAGCAGAGAGTGCGATGCCCTCCACAGCCTTCATTACCCTTTCCCACTGCACCTGCAGCGTCCACTTCCTGTTTCCTCCCTAACTCGCGCCATCAATGGAAATTGATGACGAGACGAAACCAAGTCCGGGGAAGGACTCCTCTCGTCCATGCAGACCTGTTGCCCCGTGTAGGTCTCCCAGGCGGGATGCATTTAGGGAGACGAGGAGTAGTAAGGAAGAAGGGGAGGGAAATGCAGGGGGACATCAAAGTGGGCGAAACCAGTCAGCGGAAAGGGTGGTGGTGCAGGGAATGTGTGGTGGGGAAGAAGGTGAAAGAACAGCCCTGCCAAGCGGTGGGTGGTGGCCTGTCCTTAGCGATCGGAAACGTTCCTTTACTTTACAGGCCCACATGGCCACCGTAGTTCAGTCTCGTTGCTTCCATCATTCATTAACCTTTGCTTCTACTAAGGCATCCTTCCTTCGTGTTGTTTCATCTCGTTCTATTGCTGATCTGCTCTTCGCCTCTAGGCCGTCCCAATGCTAGGCTTTTTCTCTCTCTTCGCGCTGTCTTCCAGCCGGCTATAAGGCTATCGCGTGGACTCCAAGCTGCCGCTAATCGTTCTGATTCAATGGCGACGGCTTCCTGTTAAGATTTGAGGAGTATATGGTGTGTCGAGGAGACCATCCTCCTTGAGCGCCAAGATGTCTGATGGGGAACACTGCGCTTATTAAAATAATATCAACATAACAGCAGATAAGGAGTTGGAGCAGGGGCTAAACCACCCGACAACGAGGAGTCAGGGACAGGCAACATAGAAAGCAGGTGACTTGTTGAAATGGGGGTGGGCTTTTGAAAGTAGACCCTAAGGTTGGGGTGAAGCGGTGTGACTAGTCTAGCAGAAAAATGACCTCGTGGCCATTTACTTGTAATTGACCCTCGTTTGTGGGGGTAATGTGAGCCCCCCCCATGTCCCGCGCCTGGTGTCCTTCTTCATTCACCCCCACCGTCCCCCATGTGACCAGCGATATCGGGACTCATTACTAGTAGGGTGGTATTTCAGTGGTAAATCTGCCAGATTACCGTCCAACTGAATTACTATCACTGCCTCTTGGTCCGGCGGTATTAATGCCAGATGAAAAGTGGCCGTGGCAGTGTAAATCACAATTTTTTATGAGTCCATTGCACTCTATGAGGCTTTTTTTGGTGAAATTACTGCAGCGGTAATTCGCTGATTTAGCCAATGTTTCAGTGGAGAGTTGGAGGATTTAACTCCAGCATGATGCTGGAGGTAAATCCTCCACCCCAGGGCCATACTCGTAGTATGGCACAGCAGGAATATTGGCGGTATACTTGTAATGAGGCACAATGTAATGAGTATGCAAAAACTCTGATCTAAAGGTGCAGAGGGTGTTTCCTTTGCACGCTGGCGGCTCGCTCTCAATGGCCCTCATTACGACCCTGGCGGAATTCGGAAAACGATGGCGGAAATGCAATACCGCCATCGAATAGCGCTCGGTGCGACTATGACCCGTCACCGCAAAGTACGAAGCCATTAGCGACACCGTAGTGAACGCCAACGCTAACTGCACCAAGCACGCGCGCGCGCGCCATGCCAAACCGTAAACACCACCATGGCGCAAGGGTACGCTAATTCCGACCCTAGCGGACATGTACCTAACGCCATCAAGCATGGCGGAATGTACCATTCCGCCATGGTGAGAAGTACGGCATCGCGAATCAACCGTAAACGGCCCCACTGAGTGCCTGTACACCGCTCCCTGCCCACAAAGTACAACTCCCCGTAGGTGCAATGAAGTCACAATGCAACCAGTGAAATGTACAAGTCACCCATGCATGCCAACGAACAAAAGAAACACAAGAGGGGCCAATGGGAGCTGCAGGGCACAGATGGCACGAATACAGAAGCCAATCCAATGGACATGACCACAGTCCCCCCCCCCCGAAACGCACGCAAACACAGGCACCTGTGACCAGCAATATTCCGAAAATCACATCATTCCACCAGTCCACCTGGCTGACCGGCATCTGTTACACAAAACCCAATCCCCCGCCCCTGAGCATGACAACATTCAAACAGTCATATTGGCAGCCCCCATCCCTGACCTCACTGGGCTTCGTAGGCAAACGCGCCCAGTACAGTACCACGCAACTAAACTCCGAAGCTGGAACCCAATGCAGATCTCCTCCCAATACATCGCTCCCCAAATAGGAATATGCCACATCACTTGCAAAGAAGAACGCTACACGGGCCAAATCAGAATAGAAATTTAATGCACAACAAAATCACCAAGCCCATACAGCCATTAGGCCATGAACTCCAAAACACATTTCACCATTGTGGGCTGCATCCGCAAGAAATGACCAGCCACTACTCGTGTGACGCCCTGTTCCATCATGGTACACAGAGCCACATTCACATACGAAAAGGCAACATGGAAGCGCACAGAACCGCAGGGCCGTCCCAATGGGGAGGCACTAGTCCAGCTGAAAGGCCGAAATGTTGCTCCGAGCCACCAGTACTGCGTAAGGGCATGTGGCCCATTGGCGATCGTCCCATAAGATCGTAATGGTGCTCCACTGATTAACACGAAGCAGCAGGTGTCGGGAGTAAAAGCCATCTGCAGGAGTGGCATACAGATGGCAGTGGCAAAAGGGGAGGAGATACCTGTCAACCAAAAGAAAAGAAAAAGAATAGAATGGCCATCAGAACTACATTCGAACAACTCACTTCAATGATCACACTAAATCCACAGCCATATGCATGCTAGCCCACTCCAAAGGATCATCACCACCCAAAAACCACTTGCGACTCATAACTATCTATATCGAGGTGTAAACACCATCACAAACGAGTGTACCTGTGCATGCGTCTGTCAAAACAGAATCCATCAGATGGGATTGGTAACGTGCATGGACACAAGTGTCTGAGGGCGCGTCGAGACAGGGAGGGCTCAACAAGGCCAGATAGACGATGGTCCCACTATGGCAGCCCTGCATCACATAGCGCAGGGGAGGCGGATAGATTCCAAGAAGCCCTGTACATGGCAAACTCTGTATCAAATCACCTGCCCATGCATCCATTCATCATTCCCTCATCCCGGGATTAAAACGCCTGAATATTTACTCACATAACATTAGAAATATCCATTGAGTCTGTGCGTTATGCAGCCTGCAAAATCCACAGTGCCCCAGCCCGTAATTCCAGTGTAGTGAAGTAACATGTATTTGGGAACGTCCGGCCTCATCGCCCACGTCGCTATTGCGCATCCCAAACCATTCATATCAATCATTGCATCCTCGCCATGGCCCCTGTCTCAAGGACATTGAACAATAGAACGTTATATTTGCAGTCAGACCTGTGGGCATTTCCTCGCCGCTAGCTGAAAACCGAAAGCGCCGCCCTTCGAATTCCTCATTTGCAACATCACGTCGAAGAGGCATCTGTGGCCGTTTGAAATCACTAATTAATCCATCTAGTGCGGCTGTGTGTGAAAATGGCAACTGCCTTCACCCACAAATGGGACGCCCCGCCCGTCGTTGCAACTCGGTACAGTGATGCATGAGGGCCCACCGTTACTTGAGTACTACGTACCACTGACCCTTCACAAGTCTGTTCGCGACTGCACAGATAGTATGTGAAACAATGGGACCACAGCAGAATGAACATATCAACCAATGTTACACGGCCATCGGGTACAAATACATGATTGCAATAGCAAGATGCCATTCCTCGAATTGCAGCGTTGTGTGCGGGACGTGCTCGGCCAAAGGGGAGAGCAGTTTGCACAGGTGGAATGAATCACCACAGGTGGAGGCCATACAGCCTGAAAACACATAAATTGCACACCCAGTCTCCTCCCACAACCACACCCACTCCGAAATGCTACCGGCAGGACTCGCGATGTTGGCCCTGGGGGACCTGATAGCACTGCAAGTACTCCAACTCCAAGAAGAAGACGAACACCAACTACAACCGGCCGCACGGAGGAGACGCAGGAGGAGGAGGAGGGCAAGGCAGGGCCAGCAAGGGCCGCCAGCACAGCCACTACCACCACGCAGGCAGCCCGCAATCCCACGCCTCCGAGCACATCCGTTCAACCTCACTGATGAGCAGATCCACACCCTCTACCGTCTGGACCGGGACACCATAGCCGCCATTGTGGACATGACACAGGCTGACCTTGTCAGCATGATAGATAGCCCAACCACCATCCCACCCCTACTGAAGGTGGTGTCTGTACTCCACTTCCTGGCCACAGGCACCTACCAGCACACAGTCGGACAGTTGCATGGCATTTCTCAGCCACTGTTCTCACGGACACTATTGCAAGTGCTCGATGCCCTCCTGCAGCACGCAGACGACTACATCTCTCTACCACGCTCGGAGCAGGAAATTACAAACACAAAAGTGGGATTCCATGCACTTGCCGGCATACCGGGTTGCATTGGTGCCATCGACTGCACCCATGTGGAATTGGTCGTCCCACATGCCATGGAGGCCCAGTACCGCAACCGAAAACAATTTCATTCCCTGAATGTACAAATGGTGTGTGACTCCAACAGGATCATTACACATTGTTGTGCCCGATTCCCTGGATCAACCCATGATTCTATGGTCTTGAGGAACTCTACAATACCACGCTACATGGAGCGACACGCAGGGAACAGATCCTGGCTACTCGGTGAGTCTCATTACATGCATGATAATGTGGGGTATGTGATTCGGCAATGACCTGGCAGGAAGGGGGGGGGGGTGTGCGTACGTAGCAATGGCATTCCACATCATACGTTTATCGTCCACATACAGGTGATGCTGGATATCCACTGAAGAGATGGCTCCTCACACCAGTCCGGAACCCACGGGACCAGCATGAGGAGGACTACAACCATGCCCACTCACGTACCCGTGTAGTCATTGAACAGGCATTCGGCCTACTGAAGGGTCGTTTCCGCTGCCTCAGCAGGTCTGGCGGGGCACTCCTGTACCGCCATGAGAAGGTTGCAAAGATGGTGATGGCATGTGTCATGCTCCACAACATGTGCGTACGTAGAAATGTGCCCATGCCCCCTGACGCAGAACTGCAAGCACCTGATGATGGTCATGATGAGGGTGGGGATGTGGCAGCACCTCAAGGAGTCTGCGAGGCACCGGAGGGCCGTGACATTCGTCAGCATCTCATTGATGCATGCTTCTAGCACTCACGCCTGGTGGCTGATACATGGACACGGGACTCGTGGCACTGTGTGTGTCTGGGACATGCACAATATGGACTGTACGCCTATGATGGCCTAGTACACAAAGATCAATGTCCACACATCTCATTGGTTGATCGTGCACTGTTTATGGCATATGTGATATCATGTTGAACACCCTATCGACCCGCCACCCAAGTGAGCCCAACACACCCCCTCCACCCTCCTACCTCCCCCCCGAACACCAGTGTCCAAAGATGCTCATTGTCAGTGGGCAGTCGCTATTGCAAGCCCCCTCTGCGGGTATCAGGGGCACCCCTGCCTGTGGAGCGCAGGTTCCTCCCAGATCTACGTTGGGGGCTGCCCTGGACGGAACTTGCAACGGATGATGTCTCTGCCTGCTCACGTCCATGCATGTCCCTGAGGGTTTGCGAGAGCTCAGTGAGCACACGGCGCACTGCGGCAAGTTCGGCACATACGTCTTTGGACGTCGCATGCAGTTCCCCCCTCAGGCTCTCGGTGCTTCTCTCCATTTGTGCCCTTAGTGTCTCTGTACCTCTCTCCATTTCTGCCCTAAGTGTCTCAGTTGATGTTTCTATGTCTGCCTTAGTGCCCCCACATTCATCGGCATGGTCCTTGAGGAGCGTGGCCAGTTGCTGCTGTTGCACGATTAACTGGTCGAGGGACTGTTGCCTCTGCTGGGCCATGGCCATTTGCGGGGGTGTCACAGAGGGGCTGTGGACCTCATGTTGCCTTGCCACAGGGCTTGTGGGGGATGGCCAGTCGTCGTCTTGTGGGTGCCCCTGCGTGGTATCCTCATGTTGTACGGGATGGGACAGACAGGGGGATTGGGACAGGTCATGGATGGATCTGACTTCGACATCCCCGTCTTCTGTGTCGGAGCATGCTGCCATCAATGGGGTGTCACCTATGGTGCTGCTGCCACCAGAGGCAGTGCCTTCTGTGGCATCCGTTGGGGGGACCTGTGGTGGTGGTGTTGTGGGCATGCTGGCTGCTGGGGTGCCTGTTGATGTTCCCTCCTCTGTGCTGCCACCTGATTTGTGCTGCTGCCGTGTCTTGATGCGTGCAGCTGAGGTGGAGGGTCTTTGGCCGTTGGTCTTGGCCCTCTTTGCAGGTGTGCTGGTAGGGGTGTCCTGATGCTCGTCGTTTGGATCGGACCCTGTGGTGGAGTAAAGGAGGGCGAGGGTTATTGATGGGTCTGTGGGAATTGGAATGGCATTGTATCACATGCATTGGGGTGGTACCTGAGGGTGATTTGGGTCGGGGCCTTGGAGGTGCTTTCATTTGTGTGTGGAGTGAGGGTGCAGTTGTTTGGCAGCCTGCAGTTAGGGTGTGCCTGCTGCACGTGTAGTGCGTGTTTTAGGGGTTTTTAATTAATTATGTATTTATTGTGGGTTTTAACGTGCGCTATCAGGCCGATGTGTGTGGACGTTCTCCTGGACATGTGTTTCTGTTGCACTATGTGGACACATGGTACTTCACATGAATGGACTTTGTGGATTTGGCATTGTTTTATCTGGCCCACCTACCTGAATCTTCGGATGTCTGCACTCCTTTCTCCATCCCTCCGACTCCCTCTATGCTCTCCATTCCGATGGTGGAGGCACAGATTTCTTCCCAGGGGGTCAACTTGATGGGTGATTCAGGACCTCCCCCGGTGGCTGTGGCAATGTTGCGGTTGGCAGAGAGTATGCTGCGGACGCGTATCCGCAGGTCGTCCCATCGCTTTCGGCATTGCTGTGGGTTGCGGGGTGCGGTCCCCACCGCACTTACCCGCTGTGCCACCAGAGCCCATATGGCCTTCTTGTTTGCAAGTGCCGTCCTGGTCATTTGCGTGGAGAAGACGACGGCTGCATTCTCCTGGAGGGTCTCTGTTAGCACGGTGAGTTCCTCACGGGAGAAGTGGACCTGCCGCTTGCGGTCGCACGCTTTCTTCGCTACTTTTCCCATTTTTCTTGGTTTCGCTAGGGTGGATGACGGGTTGGGGTGTGTCTCAGGGTAGTGTTTTTGGTGGTTGTGTGATTTTAGTGGTTTTATAGGTGTACGGCGGGATGTTTCCCGTTCCGGGCCCATGTTTTTACTTCCGTTTCCGTATATTTCCGGTCACCGTACTTTCCGGTAGGCGCACACTGCGGTGTCCGCTGTGATGGGTGGCGGTATTGCACCTAGGGCGCCGTACGGCGGCGGTGTGGGCCGTTTTGGGGTCATTTCCGCCATCGCGGACTTTGCACTTCCGCCATGCCGTGGTGCTCGTGCCCGATGGGTCGGAATGGGCCGCACTTTGCTCCTTCGTGCAATGGCGGAAACGCTATTTACGCTGTGGCGGTCCGGTCAGTCACTTTCCGCCAGGGTCGTAATGAGGGCCAATGAGTCATTATTGAGACTTTCGAGGAGGCGTGTTCAGATCATGAAAACTCTCCAGCCTCAGGCCAGCGAAGTGGGCCTGGAAGATATCTGCGGGACAGGACATCTGATCTCTTGACTTCTTGACTTTTACTGACACGACATATCCTTTGACCTATGCGTATCTGTTGCTGTTTTTAGTTTTATGTTAAGGCTGGAACACTGCCATCGCAAGCCATTTTTATAGATTACCCAAATCTCGGTTTCAAACCCTATTCAATTTCTTGGGGGAAGGGGGTCCCAAGTAATCCCCAATTACACACTTCCTCTCACCCTAGGATGCCTGTCACTTGACATGATTTGTATCTCTCATTATCTGCCCGTACCCAGAAACGATTCTTGGAGCCGAGTATTGGCAATTCCGAGAGCTGCTTCACTAGCGTTTGACACGCCAGCATCTGCCATGCTTGTGTGAGGGTCTTCTGTCTTTCCAGACCACGTGCCAAAGGGTTTCAGCCCAAGGCCACGGCGACCAAAGTAGAACTCATGCTTAAGGCGACAAGGTTCACAATCCTCATCGGGACTCCAGGCAGCATACCGCAGGGAAAGGCATGAGGACAAGTCTTGAAATCAGAGGGGACAGAAGGATCCAGAAGTGGGGACAGAAACGGTAGGAATGTGCCTTCCACCCGCTTCTTGAAGGAAGGGCGGTTGCCTACTTTTTCTGTAGACGTTTACATGGACAGGTAGACCATGAAATGGGGCTGGGGCGATCCATCGGGTCCAATCTTCTGGAACCCGGGACGCTGTGTGTGACAGGAAAAACAATCTGTGCTCCCTAATCTGACTCTGGAGGTGACATTTTTCTGGATATTGACCTTTTAACATTGTCTCTGGAAACTGCAAACGTTCTGCTCTTTTGATATGTGTGGTTGCTTTTTTATGCTGTGGCTAAATGATGAACTCTCGAGCGCCCTCCTAAGGAAAGGCTGATGAGCAGCATACGCTAAATGCTCACATTCTGGCCGTGGGAGGGCTGTCAAACCTTTGGTGCTCATGAGAAGTTGGCGATCAGCTTGGATTCTCAGGGAACATGGTGTAATGGCAGCTACTATTACAGTGCTTAAAAGTGGGAGGAAAGTGGCATGAAGCGCTATATAAAATATCACATTGTTATTCGTCGTGATGCTGACAGGCGCATACAGGGAGCGCTTATCAAGGACCCTATGCTTCCAACCTCATTCGAGGCACCCTCCCCCGGCTTCACATCCACATTACAGCCCATCCACACTTTCTTGGGCGTCCACATCGTTTCTACTCTCAAAGACCCTTTCTTCCTGTCCCATGAGGGTTGCATCATGTTTCGACCCCCTGGAGACAATCTTTCATGTATTGGGGCTTTAACCACCTCTTATAATTGTTCTTTTAAAATGTGCTTAATACAAGCGCAAGTGGTTTCTAAGTGCAGCATCGGGATTCAAACCTGTGTTGCGCATCGTTGTCTTGCTTCCAAGAAAAATGCATTGCCCCTGAACTATCTTTCCTCCTCAAATAATTATAATTGTTCTTTTATAACACTCAGGGTCATTACGACCTGGGCGCAAAGGGATACCGGGCACCGGTAATGACACCAGTGCCGGTAATCCCTTTGCGCCCTATTCTGAGGTCCCTTTGCGGGTCCCTCCCTTAATGCCTGGTTTTACCAGGCGTTATGGACGGGACCCGCAAAGGGATAGCAGGGTCAATAACGGTACCGCAATTT
Source organism: Ambystoma mexicanum (assembly GCF_040938575.1). Taxonomy (NCBI): domain Eukaryota; kingdom Metazoa; phylum Chordata; class Amphibia; order Caudata; family Ambystomatidae; genus Ambystoma; species Ambystoma mexicanum. The sequence goes on along the minus strand of NC_090926.1, from coordinate 1,035,881,115 downwards.
GCGGTACCGTTATTGACGCCTTCCCATTGAGCCCTATGGGGGCTAAAATGGGAATGGGGAATGGCTTTTCAAATGGGGACTTACTGGGCCCGCAAACGTCGGAAAAGACCGGTAAGTCCCCATACCACCAAGTCAGTTGCGGTACCGGTATTGGTGCTAGTCATGGCGCTAATAGCGCCATGACTAGCACCAACCTCGGAATGAGGGCCATTGTCTTAATTTAACATGCTCTTTACGTTCTCTTATAATTGTTCTCTTACCTGCGGTCCCATTCTTTCATCCACTTCTCCTGGATCTGGATTACCTTCTACCCATTGGAGGCCCCTTGCCCCATGCTCCCTCCTCCCACATTAGCCATCACTCACCCCGAACATTTGCCGGAGGTCGGGGTCCCGGAAGCGGAAGGGGATGTTGGAGACATGTAGCCTCTTCGGCTGCTGCTTGTCTGTGCTGTCCGAACACCGGAGCTGCTGCTGGCTGCTGTCCGTCTGTGCGAGCTCGTCTGTCTGCGGGAAGAAACAAGGAGAAGGGCCACAGGTAAGTCATGCCGCAGCAGAATTGGTGGAGGTAGAATTTGTCCAATTGATTTCTACAAATGTCAACGCAAATGTATGTGGGGGGTGGGTTTGGGTAATACAAAAGGTGGGGCTGGGAGGCATTGAAATGTCACAATCCAACAAAAAAATGAATTAAATCTCCCTACCAGTTCTTTCCGAACAAATCACACAAATCCTAAGTCACAGATGCAAGGCCAAAAAAAGTCGCCTACAGATTGAAGGGCAAGAGGTGGACAGATCATTGCTGTGAGGCAGAGGTCGTCAACAGCAAGGGCGTGTGAGAGAGATGTTCTGAGACACACACACAAGGGCTGAAAGGCCACAGCAGCCACAGACAAGAGATGAGAGGCCACATGAGTCATACAGAAGCTGGGAGGCCAAGGGAGTTGATGTATCGATGTCCACACAGGTGGGTCATGTATCTTCTTTATTTGTACACTCCTCATAAGATCTCACGGACATCACTCTGTCTTCTCCCTTAAGCAGGACAACTGCTTCTCATACCCAACTGTCTCCGTAGAGCCCTTCACCATTCCACATTCCACTGCCCTAATTCTACTATTACATTCATTACACCACTACACATCCCCCTCCCTTCCTGAGGAGGACGAGAAAAGAAAAACACTAAACTTCAGTTACTAAATGTTAATCTATTACTTATCAACAACATATTCCTGCAACTTGTTCGGTATCCTCTGCACTCTCACACTTCTTCTCACACCTTCCTCCACTCTTGCTTCCTCAGATCCATTAATCATAGGATCTCTTGCTCTCTTACCAAACTCTCCTGCGCATTATTGACATTTCTGAAATGACTATCCTCAATTAGGTTAATCCCAGTGATCCAAACGTCTTTTCTCACTCACTCCTATAGTTTCTGGTACAAACACACATTTTACAACCCTTTTTAAATTCCAGACAGTAGCATTTTCCATGCTCACCGTACTTAACATTCTATCACTCTCATGGGCCAGAGAATTTGGACATTAATTTCTTACATCTTCTTTCCAATTTCACGTTCACCATTTCTCCCACTCCTATCTCATCACGTTTTCTTTTTATATTGAACTTTTTGTCATGGTATTCGTTATTTTTCTTCTGGGTTTCCAACATTTTACTAGCTACAATATGTTCACCTATTATTTTGATTCCTAAATTCTCATTAACTCATGCTGGTAAAAGCTTACTGTTTGGTTCCATACCTCTCATCAAATGGAAAGGTGACACTCCAGTAGCACTGCGGGGTGTCAGTCTGATGCTCCATAACAAATCACCCAAAGCCTCCATCCAAACTATACCATTAGCCAAAGCCAATTACACACATTCTCTAACCACCCTATTTAGCCTATTTAGCCTCTCCACAGTGCCACTGGTTTCAGGGTGATATACTGAAGAGAACTTCCATTCAAAACCTGTCTTTTCACAGAATTCCTTGATCTCCTTCAGCTTAAGTTGAGGACCATTGTCACTGAGTACAACTTCAGGATTGCCTTCTCTCCTGAATATCTTCTCCAGAGAAAAAATGGCCAAAGAGAAAGCCAGTCCACCAATACAATCAAAAATCTATTTCCTCATCCTGATCCCTCAAAAGGACCCATAATGTAATGTGACAGGAAACCCAACACCTTTTTGATATACATCTCTGTCAACCTGAAGTCAGCTCCCACACTTTAGTATGAAGGACAGTAAATGTCATGTCTGGGACAACTGTTTACATTAGGCATTCCCCTGCAGGCGGCACCCTTTTCAAGGGAAGAAGTATGTGATTTGATGGAGACAGAAAGTCAGTTATCGCCATAACTTCAAGGAAGACCTGCACTTTGATCAGGAGCTACAGTGAGCTCAATTAACCAGAGAGACCCTTTGATCCACAACAGACAGGCAGATGGCTGGGACTTAGTCATATATGTTTTCACTGCTTTACCTTTGCTGTTGTAAAGCACTCTAGTTACGACCTCACACAAAACAGAACATTGTTGGTGGGGAACACGGATTGGTTCATTAAGGTAGGCTTTGCCTTCACGGGGGACAATTTGGCTGTAAAAGAGGGCCGAGCCCCTCTCTTAACAGATGATCTGAAAACTTTCTAAGGTGTAACAAGAAGGACTCATTTGGACCCTGGCTGAAGGTACAGTCTGCCTTAAAGCTTCCATCAGTAACGGAGGTACAGGATTTCCAAGAGGGAAGCAAGATCCCTTCCCTAAACATCTCCCAGGGAACAGAGGAAGATACTGAATCCAGAGGACCCTCTAGCAGCTCCAGAACTGGTACCCAGCAGGCACACAGCCTGAGACACTACTGTACATGCGTGATATAAATGTCATATCATATCCTCTCACAGCATGCCCTGCTAGGCTCTGCAAGCAAGCTTCCTAGGTGGGAAGTGCCAGTGAGTCTCTGAACCAAACCCAGGACAAGGCCAGTCCGTGAAACACTCTCCTCAGCTTTGGGCCGTCCGCCTTAAAGGACGACACAAGCCCAGCTAAGAAGCTGGGAGGAGTGCACCAACAGGCATCAACTAGCAGAATGTCCTTTTTTTCACAACGGTAACACTTCCGAGCAAAGAGCTTCCCTCTTTCTCATCCTACATCCTCCAATTGCTCTCTCTTCCACCCTTCCTTGTTTTTTGTCTCCTTGCGCCTTCCTGCAAATGCGTCCTTCCCTTCCTTCAACTTGACTATACATTTTTTGTCGCTTTCTGCAAGTCTTTGTCTTTTTCTTTATAGCCTTAGCACAAATTGAGGGATTCTGCACTTTCTTATCTATGGTTATAATTCCTTCTAATGAAGGATCACCACACATCCACAACCTCTCCTGTATTACACTGTTATTCTTCTCTATTATGATCCGGTCTCTTATACGCTCTTGCGTGGTTTATCCTACGCCAAAGTTGCACGTTAATGCCCATTTCTTGAGTGCACTCACATTATCATCCTCTGACTAATCGATTTCTTGTTTTCTCAAATAAAAAGAAGATCTGTTCTCAGCTACTTTCATTTTGGGATAATAACACAAGTCTAGGCGTTTCAGTGCTATATTCATATTCATTGTTCCCATATGCAAGGAAGGCAATTCTCTAAAATCTCGGTGTCCTTCCAGTCTCAGTGAGTGCAATAACATGTTCTTCTTTGCTGGAGTGAAGTTCTCTTTCTCAATTGTTCCTGTGTAGATTGCCCAGTAATCCTTGCACTCCATACATGGGATTGGCGGCTCACCCGGTAGCACTAAAAAGGGCTGCAGTGGATGTTTAGTATTCACTTGCATCACTAAGCTTTCCAAATTTGAATCACAAGGGCAATGAATAATTGATCTCAGTTACTGACACAAATAAAATCGTCCAGTAATGTATCTCTTAATACTGCCAGCAATGCTGATACAAAGAAGAGGATGATACACAACGATGATCACAAAGAGTGACAATTAACATAGAAGCCCAACAATACTGCCGCAAAGAAGATAAGGCTGCACCATGATGATCGCTGTCTGTAAACATTGATCATCCAAGATGGCCGTATGTTACCACACATTTCAAGGTCCTTTACTCAAACGTCTTGTTGTGCATCCATAACACTGTGTCCTGGTTCATGTGCAATACGTTTGCTGGTCCTTTCTTCTAATGTGCAGACCTTTTGATGCAACTGTACGGTTCACTCGTGCGCATTAACGTTTTTTAAATGATGTCCAATCTTGCGTTGGCGGCCAAAAATCCTATCCAAAGCCCCAAATGTATTCCCATTTTACTTTGGGGCAACTTGGCCAACCAACCAGGATCACAGGGCAGAATTTATAGCAGGAACACTCCGCGTGAAGCTCGGAAGTCAAAACCAGCTGACATAGCACGGTGGGGTCTCTCTACAATCCACACACATGGAGTCGAGCCACTCATCACCAATTGATGTACGGATGACCACACAGGCAGGGAATGTATCTTCTTTATTGACATACTCCTGATAAGGCCCCACGGACACCCCTCTGTCTTCTCCCTTAATCGGTGCAACTGCTTCTCATACTTAACCGTCTCTGTAGAGCCCTCCACCCCTCCACCGTGCACTACAGGAGTCGCAGACACGATCTGAGTGGAAACAGGAGTCAAACACAGAAGCTGAGAGTTCATGGGAGTCACAGATGGAGGCAGGCAGTCCACAGGAGCCACCGACAAGAGTCGAGAGTTCATGGGAGTCACAGACAGTATCCAAGAGTACAGGAGACGACTAAAGTCATAGCTAGGGTCTGAGAGGCCAGGGGAGAAACAGACAAGAAGCAAGCAGCCACAGGAGTCACAGACAGAAACTGAGAGGCCGCAGGAAACATAGACAAGCATTTAGAGGCCATGGGAGTCACAGACGAGCTGAGAGGACACAGGAGTAACAGGGAGAACCAAAGAGGATAAGAAAGTAACAGAAGTGCCGAGAAGCCACGGCAATCACAGACAAGAGCTGAGAGGCCAAGGGAGTTACTGACAGGGATTGAGGGTTCATGAGAATTATTTTCAGGGTTTGACAGGCCAGGGGAGTACCAACTAGACTCTGAGAGGCCATAGAAGCAGGTCACACATGAGCTGAGGGGTCAAGAGAGTTACTGACAAAGGTTGGGAGGTCGAAGGAGTCACACAAAAGGCTGAAATGCCTCACTAGTCATAGTATAGAGCTCAGAGAGCACGTGACCCACTGGAAGGGCCTGGGCATCCAGGGAAGAGGTAATGGGCCCAGGTAGTCACATACAGTGGGTGAGAGGACGATGGAGTCACAGGTAGGTGCCGGGAGACCAACAGAATGCCCAGCAGGGGCAGAGAGTCCAAGAGAGTTACCTATGGAGGTGAGGGAACTAGAGATTCACAAACAGGTGGGGGGGCAATGAAAGCGAGTCACAGGAAGAGGCTGAAAAGCCCCAGAGTCACTCACAGGAGCTAAGAGGCTAAGGGAGTCACAGACAGTGGTTGGGAAGCAATGGGAGTAAGCCACATACAGCACTTGAGATGACATGGGGGCCACAGGCAGGGCTGAGAGGCCACAGGAGCAAATCACAGACAGAAGTTGTAAGACCATGAGAGTCACTGACAGGAGCTACGGGTTTAAGGAAGTCACGGACAGGCGTTAAATGTGTATGGGAGTCACGGACAGGATTTGAGCTGAGATGCCTAGGGAGTCACAGAATTTAGCTAAAAGGCTAAAGGAGTTAAACTGAAAGGTCACAGGAGCGGGTAACAGACAGAACCTAAAAGGCCAAGATATACAGAGACAGGAATAAAGGGAGTCACTGACATGATAAGAGAGGCCAAGGCAGTCACAGAAGCGACTCAGAGGCCACATGAGCGAGTCACAGACGATAGCTGTGCGGCCAAGGAAGTTACACAGGGGCTGAAAGGCGACAGGTGTCACACACAGGTACTAAGGGTCCAGGTAAATCCCTGGCAGGCCAAGGGAGTCATGAGTAAGGGCCGAGAAGCCAACATAATGCTTGATAGGGGCTAGGAGAGTGACCTACAAGGGGTGAGATAACAAGGGAGGCACAGGTAGGGGCTGAGAGGCTAACCAAATGCTTGACAGGGGCGGAGGGGTTAGGAGAGTGGCCTACAAGGAGTAAGAGAACAAGGGAGTCACAGGTAGGGGCTGAGAGGCTAACCAAATGCTTGGCAGGGGCTGAGAGGCTAGGAGAGTGACCTGCAAGGGGTGAGAGAACAAGGGAGTCACAGGTAGGGGCTGAGAGACTTAACAGAATGCTTGACAGGGGCCGAGGGGCTAGGAGAGTGACCTACAAGGGGTGAGAGAACAAGGGAGTCACATGTAGAGACTGAGAGACTAACAGAATGCTTGACAGGGGCCGAGGGCCTAGGAGAGTGACGTGCAAGGGATGAGAGAACAAGGGAGTCACAGGTAGGGGCTGAGAGACTTAACAAAATTCTTGACAGGGGCCGAGGGGCTAGGAGAGTGGCCTACAAGAGGTGAGAGAACAAGGGAGTCACAGGTAGGGGCTGAGAGACTAATTGAATGCTTGACGGGGGCTTAGAGGCTAGGAGAGTGACCTACAAGGGGTGAGAGAACAAGGGAGTCACAGGTAGGGGCTGAGAGGCTAACCAAATACTTGACAGGAGCTGAGAGGCTAGGAGAGTGACCTACAAGGGGTGAGAGAACAAGGGAGTCACAGGTGGAGCCTGAGAGACTAACAGAATCCTTGACAGGGGCCGAGGGGCTAGGAGAGTGACCTACAAGGGGGTCACAGGTAGACCCTGAGAGACTAACAGAATGCTTGACAGGGGCCGAGGGGCTAGGAGAGTGACCTACCAGGGGTGAGAGAACAAGGGAGTCACAGATATGGGCTGAGAGACTAACAGAATGCTTGACAGGGGCCGAGGGGCTAGGAGAGTGACCTGTAAGGGGTGAGAGAACAAGGGAGTCACAGGTAGGGGCTGAGAGTCTAACAGAATGCTTGACAGGGGCCGAGAGGCTAGGAGAGTGACCTGCAAGGGGTGAGAGAACAAGGGAGTCACAGGTAGGGGCTGAGAGGCTAACAGAATGCTTGATAGGGGCTAGGAGAGTACACGGGGTGAGAGAACAAGGGAGTCACAGGTAGGGTCTTAGAGGCTAACCGAATGCTTAACAGGGGCTGAAAGGCTAGGAGAGTGACCTACAAGGGGTGAGAGAACAAGGGAGTCACAGGTAGGGACTGAGAGACTTAACAAAATGCTTGACAGGGCCGAGAGGCTAGGAGAGTGACCTGCAAGGGGTGAGAGAACAAGGGAGTCACAGGTAGGGGCTGAGAGGCTAACCAAATGCTTGACAGGGGCTGAGGGGCTAGGCGAGTGACCTGCAAGGGGTGAGAGAACAAGGGAGTCACTGGTAGGGGCTGAGAGACTTAACAAAATGCTTGACAGGGGCTGAGAGGCTAGGAGAGTGACCTACAAGGGGTGAGAGAACAAGGGAGTCACAGGTAGGGGCTGGAAGGCTAACAGAATGCTTGATAGGGGCTAGGAGAGTACAGGGGGTGAGAGAACAAGGGAGTCACAGGTAGGGGCTGAGAGGCTAACCGAATGCTTAAAATGAGCTGATAGGCTAGGAGAGTGACCTACAAGGAGTGAGAGAACAAGGGAGTAACAGGTAGGAGCTGGGAGACTTAACAAAATGCTTGACAGGGCCGAGAGGCCCGGAGAGTGACCTGCAAGGGGTGAGAGAACAAGGGAGTCACAGGTAGGGGCTGAGAGGCTAACCAAATGCTTCACAGGGGCTGAGAGGCTTGGCGAGTGACCTTCAAGGGGTGAGAGAACAAGGGAGTCACTGGTAGGGGCTGAGAGACTTAACAAAATCCTTGAAAGGGGCTGAGAGGCTAGGAGAGTGACCTACAAGGGGTGAGAGAACAAGGGAGTCACAGGTAGGGGCTGAGAGAATTAACAAAATGCTTGACAGGGGCTGAGAGGGTAGGAAAGCGACATAGAAGGTGTGAAAGAAAAGGAACTATCAGGCAGGATGTAGAGGCAATGGGAGCAGGTCAAAGAAAGGGGCTAATATGACAAGGGAGTTACAGACAGGAGATGAGAGGTCAAGAGGTTGATGTACAAGGTGTAAGAGAACTAGAATGTCAACCTCTGGCTGAAATGCCAAGAGAGTGACATACAAGGGGTGAGAGAACAAGGGAGTCAGAGACAGAGGCTGAGAGGCCAAGAGAGAGAGAGCTACACAGAGTGAGAGAACAATAGAGGGTGAGGCTGAGAGGCCAAGAGAGTGACCTACACGGGGTGAGAGAGAAAGGGAGTCACATACAGAGGCTGAGAGACCAACACTATGACCTGCAAGTGATGAGAGGACAAGGTAGTCAAACCGAGAGACTGAGAGGCCAAGAGAGTGACCTACAAAGGAGTCCCAGGTAGAGGTTGAGAGTCAGAAGAGGTCCCTGACAGGTGTGAGGTGGTGAACCCTCCTGTGTGTATTGCCTCTTTAAGGGGATGTGTCCCTTCCCCTTGCATTGCCCTTTTAAGAGGAGCCATGACTGCGTCATGGCCCAAGCTAATAAAAGGGAGCCCTGCAGGCACGTGTGTTAGAACAGCTGCAGACTTCCAAAGAGGAACGACTGAGTCAGTGTCTCATTAATGATGTAGGCCACAGGCCTACACGTGGCGGCCCAGGCCTGCAGGCCCTGGTGCCATGGGACCCTCGTGCCAGGACGGTGGCAGAGGTCCGCATGGTCTGGAGCCTGGCAGGCTGTGCCCTCACCCTGATGGCGCTGATGTCCTATACCGCCAAGGGGGCCTGCTGGATGTCCAGGGCAGGCGGCCCCCAACAACAGTGGCATGCGAGGTCCAGGGGGGACACAAAAGGGCTGTGGGACAATGGAGTGACACAGATAAGTGCTAAGATGGCATCCAGGACAGACCAGCAATTTGCCACAGAGATACACAAGCCAAAGCCAGCACTGGCCTGCCAGGGCAGTGCCCAATATCATCCGAGGTCGGCTGTCAGAAGACCTTTCGATTTCTCAAAGCCGCTGGTCTCTGCTTAAACGATGATCCCACTAACACCCCCATTGGCGCGGCCACACTTCACAAGCCGAATTTAATTGTCGCTGAATTAAACCTGCACAGGCACCGGGAGGTCTCGGCACGTCGTGGCCCGAGACACAGCATGAGGCACCTGCTACAGAGGTGTATAGAAAGTGCACTGTAAAAGGAGCTGTGTATGACATGCAGGTCGCAGCTCAATATTTCACTAAAAATAGCTCATCAGGTTAAAGCACTTTATGAAAGGATCCGATTGTAGCCTGTGTGGTGTGGGATCCTCCCAAGTGTGTTGCCCCTTTAAGGGGATTTGACTCTCCCTGTGTATTGCTCTTTTAACATGGCCCAGGCTAATAAAAGAGGATTCTGCAGACACGTGTAGCAGAACGGCTGCAGACTCCAGAAGAGGAACTCCTGAGTCCGTGTCTCATTTATGTAGGCTGCAGGCCTACCCGTGGAGGCACAGGCCTGCAGGCCCTGATGCTGTGGGACCCTCGTGCCAGGACGGTGGCAGAGGTCCGCATGGTCAGGGGCCTGGCAGGCTGTGCCCCCATGGGGCTTGCCGGATGTCCAGGGCAGGCACCAACCCCCACAACCTCGCTGCCAGGCGTCTCCACTCCGGATTGAATGCGTGGCAGATAACATAAGAACTATCAGAAAATGCGCTGCCTGCGGTCCGCTATGGAAAATGGCCAATTGGTCTTTGAATGCGAGAGGCTGGACAATGTCGGAATCAGGTCCCAGAGAAAGGATAGTGGTTTACACAGGACGCCTTGACTGGAATGTTACATCTCTTGCCACTTTATCTGCACTGTTTCCAGCCAGGTAACACTCAGGAAGGTGCGGTTCCTCAATGTGGCCAGCAGGGAGCGGACTCGTTTCACTGAAACCAAATTGAGTAACGCAAAAAGACGAGCCGGCAGATTGTGAGCTGGTTTTGAGATGACCAGCTTCATTGACAAACCTGGTGCCAACCACCGACGTGTGAAACATTGCTATAAAACAAATACATACAACAAATGAATACAAACATGGGCGGGGGTCCACGGCGCAGGCGTAGACGAGAAAATTATGGAATACTGCTGTAAGGTCACGGAAGTACACGACCCCAGCAGTTTCTGCGTCTCTCGCGCATTCCAAACACGGAATGTACTATCTGACCAAAAGCAGCTGGGCCTGCCTGGATGGTGCTGTAGCTGGGGGGAGGTTCTACGAAAGGGGCCCTGTAGTTTGTTGCTTCAGTTTGACATGTAGAGTGCCACTGCCTAGTGCGTAGTCGGGTCTTCCCAGAGAGAGTTGTGTGTGTGTGCGGGCGTGCGTGGTATCGTTGCAAACACGACCCGGCGTGTATGGCCCATGGGAAGAGCACTCCAGGGGGGTCCTGGAATTTCATAGGCGAACAGGACGTGTTTTGCGGAAGTGGCAGCCAATCAGTGCTCCGAATGGCTACCAAAAGCAGAGGTGCCTGGCCTGGCATCTCCCCACATGCCCCCGCCCCCCTCACAGACCTACCTGTGAAATCCATGCCCCGTGTTCGATTAAGTTTTACTACTATGGGCCTCATTACGATTTTGGCGGCTGCCGCCAAAATCGGGTCCGGGTTCCCAGAATGAGGAATTACCGGGCCATTCCGAGTTGGGTGGGCCCGGTAATTCCTGCCTCTGGGAACCCGGACCAGGGCCTTCCCCATTCCCATTTCAGCCCCCATAGGGCTGAATGGGAGAGGGAGCAAACAACGGGCTGATAACGAGTGGCCCGTTGTTTGCTCTCTCTTCCCCACGCGGGACCCGCTCTGCACGTCTGGTAAGACCAGACGTGCAGAGCGGGTCCCGCGAGGGGACCTCATAATCACCTTTACCGGTGCCGTTAACCCCTTACCGCCTGACTTGTAATGAGGCCCAATATGTTCAACAGACAGGACAAGTGCCACGACAACGCAGGAGGACTGGGTGGCACGCGATGCTAACTGAACTAAGGGCCAATGGAGATATGCAGCTTGCCCAGCGTGAGGCCGTGTCCCGGGGTGTGAACCAGGCTTGTGGAATCCCAATGGGTGGGGGGTATAGGTTGGGGGGGTAAAGGTGGACGAACTCTAGCATATGCCCGCTTCCCCTCCAGTCAAACCCTGATGCCTCCAATGCATCCAACACTGACACTCACCTATAGGCAACTCAGCAGAACTCACCCAGCACTCACAGCCACACCCCTACTCGGGAAGAGGGAAATGACAAGGTACAAAGCTTCACAACCAACCAGGCAAAAATGCCATTATATCTTATTGGTTCCCCTCCCTCTAACCCCACCCCCTCCACCAGCTCAGGAAGGGGCTGTGGCAACGTGTGAAACCTCACAGATAAGGAAGCAAAGCTGTCCCCTTCCCATTTACATATTAGCTCAGGAAGGGCAATGGCAAGGTGTGAAATCTCAAGAATAAGGAAGCAAAGGTGTCCCTTTCCCATTTACACATTAGCTCAGGAAGGGCAATGGCAAGGTGTGAAACCACACAGATAAGGAAGCAGAGGTGTCCCCTTCCCATTTACACATTAGCTCAGGAAGGGTCAATGGTAAGGTGTGAAATCTCACAGACAAGGAAGCAAAGCTGTCACCTTCCCATTTACATATTAGTTCAGGAAGGGCAATGGCAATGAGTGAAACCTCGCAGATAAGGAAGCAAATCTGTCCCCTTTGCATTAACATATTAGCTCAGGAAGGGCTCATGGCAAGGTGTGAAATCTCACAGGTAAGGAAGCACAGCTGTCACCTTCCCATTTACACATTAGCACAGGTAGGGACAATGACAAGGTGTGAAACCTCAAGAAAAAGGAAGCAAAGCTGTCCCCTTCCCATGTACATATTAGCTCAGGAAGGGCAATGGCAAGGTGTGAAATCTTACAGATAAGGAAGCAAAGCTGTCCCCTTCCCATTTACATAATATCTCAGGTAGGGCAATGGCAAGGTGTTAAACCTCAAGAATAAGGAAGCAAAGGTGTCCCCTTCCCATTTACACATTAGCTCAGGAAGGGCAATGGTAAGGTGTGAAACCTCACAGATAAGGAAGCAAAGGTGTCCCCTCCCAATTACACATTAGCTCAGGAAGGGTCAATGGCAAGGTGTGAAATCTCACAGACAAGGAAGCAAAGCTGTCACCTTCCCATTTACATATAAGCTCAGGAAGGGTAATGGCAATGAGTGAAACCTCACAGAGAAGGAAGCAAAGCTGTCCCCTTCCCATTTACACATTAGCTCAGGAAGGGCAATGGCAAGGTGTGAAACCTCACAGATAAGGAAGCAAAGGTGTCCCCTTCCCATTTACACATTCGCTCAGGAAGGGCAATGGCAAGGTGTGAAACCTCAAGAATAAGGAAGCAAAGGTGTCCCCTTCCCATTTACACATTAGCTCAGGAAGGGCAATGGCAAGGTGTGAAACCTCACAGATAAGGAAGCAAATGTGTCCCCTTCCCATTTACACATTAGCTCAGGAAGGTCAATGGCAAGGTGTGAAACCTCAAGAACAAGGAAGCAAAGGTGTCCCCTTCCCATTTACACATTAGCTCAGGAAGGGCAATGGCAAGGTGTGAAACCTCACAGATAAGGAAGCAAAGGTGTCCCCTTCCCATGTACACATTAGCTCAGAATGAGACAATGGCAATGCATGAAACCTCACAGACAAGGAAGCAAAGGAGCTCTGTGTCTACCCTAGTGATCTCAGTAAGGAATGTGACGGCAAAATGACTATCCACCTGTAAATATGTCCCCGAGTCTAAGCTCCTTGTAGACTACCAGAGGAAAGCTGCCCCTTCTTACTTGCAAGAGCCGCCTGGAATAAGCAACCTATGCCTCGCCAGCCTCTCATCCTCTATCTACACCAGTCCGTGCGAGAACCAGACAAAGTCTTATATGGAAATTGTGAGGCCTTGTCACAGACAAAGTGCAAAATTAAACCTGGGCTGTTAGCCTCATCCTTAAAGAAGTAACTGGGAGTCCGAGCACAGGCCCTAGGATTTGCGTGGCCCTGGGAGCAAAAGATGTGTTGGGGTCCCTTTATGTGCACTGCCAAAAATGTCACAAAATTAGCCATCCATATCCATTGGGATCAAATAAACTGACATTCAATATCTGAATTTTAACTGTGAATATTAGGGCTGTAGCAATGTCAGGAGTGAGCCTTATTTTGGAGTAGCCGACAAGTGAGCTGAATCATTTGTCGAGATTGGTGCCTCAAAAGAAAGTACCGTGATGAGGAAAAGCAGGACAAAGAGTAATGAAGATTACTGGTAAGTAATCCAAACATACTTAATGTGACTGCACGTTGGAAGGATGTGAGGGCATGGATTGGCCCTGGGCCAGACAGGGCAAAGTGCTTTTGCTTGAGGATAGTGCAATCACAACAAAGCTATTTACCGGAAAGGTACGGAGGCAGAGTAAGCAAATCTGCAGAACTTCAAATGTAATCGATAGGGCTCGAGTCCAGAAAAAAGTGTGAGGGATTATTAACATACGCGCAGGGACTGAACATATCCAAAAGGGAAATATGCAAATTTAATTAAATTAACCTTTCCTAATAGAAAAAATTCAAACTAGAAAGGAGCATTGTCTTTCACAAAATTAATCAACAATACCCAAAAAAAACAGCCCCAGGAGATGTTCCTAGAACGCTGCTAGCAAAGTATAAAAGGTGTGCACTCTTTTAACTCAAAAATAAGTATTGAGAGATTCTATGGAAAGCAAAACAGCAATACAAGACATGTTCTTTGAAGACACATTCATGTGGCTTTTTGTGTTAGTGGGTCAAAATCCTGGTGGGAGAAAACTTGAGTAACATGCTTTTTTGCATGCTGTCCTCAAAAAACACCCAACGGGGATAGAGTAGACACTGTGAAAAAAAGTGGAGGACATTGTCACCTCAAAGGTAATCTCAACTTGTACCCTGAAAATCAGCACAGGGCCAGGTAGAACATCTTCAGTCCAGCAACCTCTCTTCCCACATGCACAGACCTGGTAAATCATCACAGCACATTTGCCCTCTGATCCTTTCCACACCTCACCACAACGTTTGGCTTTCAACAACACTCTGCTTTATAAATCGGACACGGATAGTACACACATCATTATTAAAGTACTCCAGAAATATGAGAATACTTATAGAAAAATACGTACACATGTTGCGTTATTTTCACCTCATCTTGAAACTACAAATACCCGAATGCAATTCCACAACATTATAAAAAATGGCTTGTATGCTGTCTACAAAGACTTTATCATAACAAAAGATAATGTGAAATGGTAACCATTTGCATCGTTTGACAAAGGCATGCTTTATATGATGCGAGTGAAATGTGACATTCTCCCCCAAAAAATAAAAACATGGATTTAACACTCAAATGCGGACATATGAATGCTATCGAGATAGTGCACAAATCTTTTTGTCAACATATTTTATTTGCCGTCAAATAAGAGAGATTTCAGTGGTCGAAATGTACGAAAAGAAGTAGTGGAACTATGTTCCCTGCAGGCCTGCACCCACTCCACCCCAACCCCATCATCGCATCCCCTCTCACACACAATACAAACCCCCAAACACTTGCACCTGCTTTTTAAGGGAACGTTCAGTGCAGTGCACTGAAAGAGCAATCTGCAACGTCTTCCTACACTTTTATTTTAAAACTAAACCATTCCAGAACGGTTTCTTTTTAAAATAAAAGTATAGGAGCTGTAAAACGTAATTTAAAAAAGTAGAGGCACACCGCTCCCTACCACTCCCGCTCATTTCGACCACTGGATTTGGGCGGCAACTCGTTTTTGTGTATGTGCTTTCAGAATAAAATTCCCTTTTTCAACCCCTTGTCCAAAGGTTCTTTAATGGACTATTACTTTAAACAGAGCGTGATAAGCCCTAAATGTGAGGCCCCACAGGTCTGATGGGCTGCTGGAGAGGTGGGCGGAGGTATTTGTCTCTAGAAGCGCGTCACAGGGGGTTGGGAGCTGACGACACTGACTCGCTGAAACAGGCACAGAGAAAAGACCTGTGGCTGGAAGCAGCCCCGTCCTCCTTTCGTCTTATAATCGGTTCCATGTCTATACAACGACACCCTAAATAACAACAGCTGGAAGCAACCCAGCCCTCCTTACGTCTTATAATCGGTTCCATGTCTATACAACGACACCCTAAATAACAACAGCTGGAAGCAACCCAGCCCTCCTTACGTCTTATAATCGGTTCCATGTCTATACAACGACACCCTAAATAACAACAGATGGAAGCAGCCCAGCCCTCCTTACGTTTTATAATCGGTTCCATGTCTATACAACGACACCCTAAATAACAACAGCTGGAAGCAACCCAGCCCTCCTTACGTCTTATAATCGGTTCCATGTCTATACAACGACACCCTAAATAACAACAGATGGAAGCAGCCCAGCCCTCCTTACGTTTTATAATCGGTTCCATGTCTATACAACGACACCCTAAATAACAACAGCTGGAAGCAACCCAGCCCTCCTTACGTCTTATAATCGGTTCCATGTCTATACAACGACACCCTAAATAACAACAGATGGAAGCAGCCCAGCCCTCCTTACGTTTTATAATCGGTTCCATGTCTATACAACGACATCCTAAATAACGACAGCTGGAAGCAGCCCAGCCCGCCTTACGTCTTATAATCGGTTCCATGTCTATACAACGATACCCTAAATAACAACATACTTTTAAAACGACACCTGAATAGCAAAAAAACCCACATTTTAAAAAAAAAAATTGGGGGACCCTCCCAAGCCCTCTGTTTCTACTGCCTTTTTACCCTCCCCCTACTACCTCCACCCTTCTAATCCCTTACCCCACCCCTCATATATACTTTGACTTTAGAATTTGACTTTTTGTCGTTATTTAGGTGTCGTTTAAAAAGTGTGTCGTTATTTTCTTCCCGTTATAAACACTAGATACCATTTAATCATGGCATCAAGCAGCTGCGTGGCCCAAAAGCATGGACCCCCGGGCGACAGCACAGACGGCCCGTGTCTCGGCTCTGTCCAGCCTGTGGTGTTGTGGGGATGCCGCACTTCACACACACTTTTTTTTATTTTCTTTTATTAGTAAATGTCCTCAGTGCTGACACCAGCACTTCTGGCCTCAGCGGCGCCGCATCACTGGCACTGAATCGCTGCCAGCCCATGGCGCTCAGCCCAGGAGATTACAAGTGATCAAAGGGTCCAGAGAGGAGGTGGGGTGCTGGAGGGGCTGGTCCAGAGTACACAGGGCACAGAGCCAACAAGGCACTCGCCCGCAGGGCACAGGATCAAAGGATAGAGGCACAGTGCCTGCAACGTGACTGCCAAAACAGCAATGTGCCCAAAGCACCAATCTGGTGTCCACAGGCAACACTTTCTGGTGGGGCACACATCCACTGGGCACATATCCCACTTTCTGCGGAGCACAACTCCCCGCCCATCTCCCTGCCAATGGGGGAACACTTCCTGCTGCCCACAGAGTCCACCTTCCATTGCCAACAGTGGCCGCATTTTGGAGCCCAGGGGGCATATATTGCGCTGACCTCTGGGCACCTTTCCCGCTGCACACAGCTAACACATCTCACTATCCACAGTGCACCCCCATCCCCCAAATGGCACGCATCCCATCACCCACAGCGCAGATGTCACGCTGACCAAAGTGTACACTTGACACTGTTCCCGAGGCAGAGGTCCCATCACCCTCAAGGCCCCACTGACCACATGATGCACTGCCCAATGCCCATGAAGCATACATCTCCATGCCCACTAGCCAATCAGACCTTTCGGCACACACCTATAGTCTGTTGAACATCTATAGTCATGCTGGGTACACATTCCACTGCCTGTAATGCATGTATTACTGCCTGCAAAGCACACACTCCACTGCCTGTCTGGCACACATTCCACTGCCTGTACAATGCATGTTTTATTGCCTGCTGTGCATTTAGCCCACTGTCTACAAGGCACACATCTCACTGCCTGTCTGGCACACATTCCACTGTCTGTAGAATGCATGTTTTACTGCCTGCGGGGCACTCATCCCACTACCTGTCTGGCGCAAAACTCACTGCCTGCTGGGCGCCCCCCACCCCTGCTTTCTGACAGGAATGAATGGAGAAGAAATCCCCATTAGATGTTGCCACAAGGTTGTGAGTCCGTGCTGGTGCTCGCCGCAGACAGTCAGTGCATCCTTTCAAAGCGGGTGCCCTCACTGCGAACAGCACAAAGCCATGGCAATCTTGGGCCTGCTCCTGGCCCTGTTTCTGCTTCTTTCACACAGTGCAGAACATGGCAGTCTGGATCCTTTCCTGTTCGATAGTCAGTCATTTCACACCTGACTCCCTGATGAAGCGAATTAAGTGCCAACACTTTACCTACCTCCCTGGCATTGATTCCAGTGAGGATGGCACTGCCTGCTGATGGCATGAAGATAAGTCCTCTGATAAGTAACCCTTTGGAACTACAACATGCCCCAAACGCTATCTAAACTTCAACACATTTCACGACGCTGCTAACATTTTCATGGTCAAAAAGAGCTAAAAATAAATCTCACACAGCTGTGCCACTGGTGCAACACAGACTTTGGGGGCCTCCCTGTGAGCCATGCTGAGGCGCCCCCCCAACTTGGCAACAAATCACAGGTCACGCCATACTCTGGGCCGGCGTAGATTACCACGAACGTGCTGCTGTCGGAAAAAGATATAAATATGTGCTTTAATGCATTACACAGCACACTGTCTACGAAAAATGTACTAAAAGGCCAGAGTGTTTGCAATTGTTTTGTAGGGTAACACCAATCTTAAAATCCAATACATTCAAGTCACCAACAGTCACAGGAAAATTAATGTTTTAATTAATATAATGCTTTGCTATTAAAAATGCCATGCCACAGTCCAACTGGCTGCACAATGTAGACCAGACTAGACACGTAAAAACATATTACAGTAAAGCATGTCAGGCCACATTTAGACATACCTAGACTGGTTGCACCAAAATGCCAGATGAAGAAATAACACTTATCGTGGTTATTCTATCACAGATGTCCAGAAAAATATACAATGCTGCAGTAAGAAAGGGCTACACTGGAAGCACCCAAATGCCAGTCTAGCCAGGTGATTGCACTTAGCAGGGCTGCTTTATCAGAGATGTCCAGTTAAGAAAAGTCAAGCCAAATTAAAAAATCTAGATCAGCTGCACCAAAATGCCTCTCTAGCCACTAATACCACATAGCAAGCCTGCTTAGCCTGGACATGGATGACCATTACGATTTAACACACAAACCCCATTGCACCACACTCCCCACACACCCCCTCTACCTCCCACACCCTGCCCCATCCCACAAAAGTGGCTTCTCGATCCAGAATTATCTCTCCGTCCCTTTTTCTTGTCCCAGTGCTTACGTATGAGGCTCCTTGCCATATAGGTTAGTACTGGGATGAGGAAGAGTGGGACTAGGAGTAATGAGGATTACATATAACTAAGCCAGGCATTACCTCCATGTTCCTCCACCTCATCCCAGTACTTGAGTATGAGTCAAAGTGCCTCATACACAAGTACTGGGACGAGGAAGAATATGGTTATGAGCAGTGCTTTAAATTAGCCCGTCCTACCCGGCCCTCAGTACCTGCACTTCTTGATTTTTAGCATTTGAGTACCCAGCACTTCTCAAAGCCTGAAAGACAGTACCGGTACTCAACTATGTGGTGAGGTGAAATTGAAAGCATTTCTTTTCACTTTATCACAATGAATGACTAAGCTCCTGCAGATCTTTCTGGGGAAGGCTGCACTCTCTACCTCCTCCTCCACCACCCGCAGTGCACATTTGACCTTTACACTATGAAAAAGGGTAAAACCCAAATTTTACATTTGATCTTTACAAAAGAATAAAATACATACATTCATTGCATAAATTCATCCTACAATAAAACATTTTTAGACTATTATTTTTTTTACAGCGCTTAACATTCATTTTAAACCACAATAAATACTATAATTATAAATAAATCTAAAACACCAGAAGCAGCCTTCTTGACAATAATCCCGATGCATATCTTCAGAATAAGACATAATATAAGATGCTGATTCCAGAAATATCTAAAACACTAGAAGCAGCCTTCCTGACAATGTTCCAGATCCCCAGCTCAAGACATACTACTTCAAATGAACCTTCCAGAAATATCTACAACACCAGAAGCAGCCTTCCTGACAATGTTCCAGTTGCAGATCACAGAACAAGACATACTGCTTCAGGTGAGCCTTACATAAATATCTAAAGCACCAGAAGCAGCCTTCCTGACAATGTTCTAGATGCAGATCTCCAGAATAAGACATATTATAAGATGATGATTGCAGAAATATCTAAAACTCCTGAAGCAGCCTTCCTGACAATGTTCCAGATGCATATGTCCAGAACAAGATATATTATAAGGTGATTTAAAAAAAGCACCAGAAGCAGCCTTCCTGACAATTTTCTAGATGCAGATCTCCAGAACAAGACACACTACTTCAGATGAGCTTTCCAGAATAATCTAAAACACCTGAAGCAGCCTTCCTGACAATGTCCAAGATGCAGATCTCCAAAACAAGACATACTACTTCAGACAAGCCTTCCAGAAATACCTAAAACACCTGAAGCAGCCTTCCTGATAATGTTCCAGATGCAGATCTCCAGAACAATACATATTACATCAAATGAGCCTTCCAGAAATATCTAAAACACCAGAAGTAGCCTTCCTGACAAGGTTCCAGATGCAGATCTCCAAAACAAGACATACTACTTCAGATGAGCCTTCCGAAAATATCAAAAACAGCAGGAGCAGCCTTCCTGGCAATGTTCCAGATGCAGATCTCCAGAACAAGACATATTATAAGATGATGAATGCAGAAAAATCTAAAACACATGAACCAGCCTTCCTGTCAATGTTCCAGATGCAGATCTCCAGAACAAGACATATTATAAGATGATGAATGCAAAAAAATCTAAAACACCTGAACCAGCCTTCCTGACAATGTTCCAGATGCAGATCTCCAGAACAAGACATATTATAAGATGATGAATGCAGAAAAATCTAAAACACATGAACCAGCCTTCCTGTCAATGTTCCAGATGCAGATCTCCAGAACAAGACATATTATAAGATGATGAATGCAAAAAAATCTAAAACACCTGAACCAGCCTTCCTGACAATGTTCCAGATGCAGATCTCCAGATCAAGGCATACTGCTTCAGATGAGCCTTCCAGAAAATCTAAAACATCAGAAGCAGCCTTCCTGACAATGGTCCAGATGCATATCTCCAAAACAAGACATACTACTTCAGACAAGCCTTCCAGAAATACCTAAAACACCTGAAGCCGCCTTCCTGACAATGTTCCAGATGCAGATCTCCAGAACAATACATACTACTTCAAATGAGCATTCCAGAAATATCTAAAACACCAGAAGCAGCCTTCCTAACAATGTTCCAGATGCAGATCACAGAACAAGACATACGACTTCAGATGAGCCTTCTAGAAATATCTAAAACACCTGAAGCAGCCTTCCTGACAATGTTCCAGATGCAGATCTCCAAAGCAAGACATACTACTTCAGACAAGCCTTCCAGAAATACCTAAAACACCTGAAGCAGCCTCCCTGACAATGTTCCAGAAGCAGATCTCCAGAACAAGACATATTATAAGATGATGAATGCAGAAAAATCTAAAACACCTTAACCAGCCTTCCTGACAATGTTCCAGATGCAGATCTCCAGATCAAGACATACTGCTTCAGATGAGCCTTCCAGAAAATCTAAAACATCAGAAGCAGCCTTCCTGACAATGGTCCAGTTGCATATCTCCAGAACAAGACATTTTATGAGATGATTCCAAAAATATCTGAAACACCTGAAGCAGCCTTCCTGACAACGTTCTAGATGCAGATCTCCAGAACAAGACATACTACTTCAGATTAGCCTTCCTGAAAAATCTAAAACACCTGAAGCAGCCTTCCTGACAATGTTCCAGATGCAGCTCTACAGAACAAGACATACTACTTTAGATGGCCCATCCAGAAATATCTAAAACACTTGAATCAGCCTTCCTGACAATGTTCCAGATGTAGATCTACAGACTAAGACATACTGCTTCAGATGAGCCTTCCAGAAAAATCTAAAACACCAGAAGCAGTCTTCCTGACAATGGTCCAGATGCATATCTCATGAACAAGACATATTATAAGATGATTCCAAAAATATCTAAAACACCAGAAGCAGCCTTCCTGGCAATGATCCCGATGAATATTTCCAGAACAAGACATACTACTTCATATGAGCCTGCCAGAAATATCTAAAACATCAGAAGCAGCCTTCCTGACAATGCTCCAGATGCAGCGCTCCAGAACAAGACATACTTCTTCAGACAAGCCTTTCAGAAATATCTAAAGCACCAGAAGCAGCCATCACACAATCCCATATTCTGATACTCAGTGCAGGACATTATCCTAACATTGCCTGATGTAGAGCCTGATATAAAGCAGAACACAATCCCATGTCCTGATACTCAGTGCAGGATATGCTCCTAGCACTGTCTTACACCCGCTCACTAACAGTGGTACCACAGTTCAGCATTCTCCACAGATATTATTGTGCAACCTACAATCATAGGTTCAAATCCTGGCAAGATTGACACAGCTCTTCATCCTTACGAGGTTGATAAATTGAGTATTATCAAATTGGGTAATAACAGGAACTATTGTTACAGTGCCCAAAGGGGGAAATGGGGTTACAACATAATGCACTATATCAGAGGTGTCACTAGGAGGAGACTGTGGGGTGGCTATAGTCCTGGTTCTTTTGGTTGTAGCCTTGGATAGAAGCTTAGGGGCTACAACCAAAAGGCTAGCTAGCCCCGAGTCCTGACAGTGGCGACATTAGCTTAGTCCCTGATCTTTTCCAGACCTAGCAACACCCGTGAGCTACACAAAAGGATGGTATTATCCTCTGGCATAATCTAGGGCAGTTTCGGTGAGCAGACAATTTCTGGTCAACAGACAACACTTGTGCAGTCAGAGGCTTTCATGTAAGAAACGAATGCATTATGTGATGTCATTGACTATTGAAAAATGGAAGTGAAGGACTGGAAACCAATGATTTATAGAACAAGGATGGTAAATGTTGTGCCATGGTACTGTCAAGCCACTGGGCCATCCTAAGCATTGCCAACACGCTCCAATCAGAAGTTTCCCTTGAAAATTCTGGCTCAAGCACGAGGTGCATCCCATCCTGAAATGTGTAGGCGACACGGTCACCAATGGAACCGAAGAAGCATCAGTCTTACCGACAGGGTCTGTGTTCCTGCCAGGGACTGTGTGCTGGCATCGCTGGCGGTCTGCTCCGGGTGGCTCTGTGCTGGGGTGTAGAGAGTCAGTGCATGCTCAGGTACTGAGGTCTGCCCGGGGTACTCCGACGTGGGCAGGGCGTGTGGAGGGGCATACTCTGGTGGGATGCCGTTCTGCGGTGGAGGAGGGTACTGGGCTGGGGGGTAGGGTTGAGCCATGGCTTCTGGTGGGGCCGTGGCGTCCGGATTACCCTGCAGAGGAAGGACAAGAAAGAACAGGTTATCATTCAAGCAGCAGAAGCCCTTATAAAAAAACATGAATGCACTTGCAAAGCCTCATCATGGGATCCACGTATGCATAAAGTAGGGCTGTGCATCCGTGCATGCACGTACACGCGCAGCGCGCACATGGTCAGAGATCTGTGTGCATGGGCGGACTGGCAACAAAAAGAGGCCCTGGAAATAATTTTCAAAGTGGCCCCAATAGTACACATTTTCAGCAAGCCCAAGCCTTTTCCTATGAGAAAATACGAAAATACAATAGGTTACCGCACAAAAGAGGTCAAGGGAGGAGAGGCCTACTGGGAAATCTCCAGAGTTCCCTGTAGGACAGTCCACCCCTGTCTGTGAGAGGGCTGTGTATGCACACAACTGAGATTTCGATGTATGTTTGTCTATACAAGGGCTTAGTGCCTTTGCAATGGCTTTTGCTCTGTTTGTGTGGACATTGTGTACGTGCTCGTGCTGTGTTTGTGTAGGCATGATGATGTTCTTGGTCCAGTGAGACGGGCATCTAGCCGAACCCCCCCTCTATTGGTAAAAATCCTGGGCGAGGAACTGTGCTTAGATCCACAATTGAAATCGATGGATAGTAAACGTTTTTCCATTTAAACATTCTAAAAAACACATTTCTTTTGCACTCCCTGAATCAGTGGTCGAAGTGGGCGGGGTTGGCGCTCCTCTACTTTTTAAAATTAAGTTTTACTGTTCCCACAGGTTTATTTTAAAAAATAAACTGTTCCGGAATGGTTTCCTTTTAAAATAAAAGTTTAGGAAGAAGTTGAAACGTGCACGTTCCCCTAAACAGCCGATGGATTTGTTTAGGGGTTTCTATTGCACGTGGGAGGGGGTGTGGTGATGGGGTTTGTGGGGAGCGCGGGCAGGCCAGCAGGGAACATAGTTCCGCTACTTCTTTTCATATACTTCGACCACTGCCCTGCATTCACAGATGAGAAGTTTGGAGCTGGTTGGAAGACCTGGTATTAGGACTTGCGCGGGGGTCACCGCCATACCCGGTCAGGCAGCTCCAGAGTAATCAGAACGCGGCAGGGGCTGGGAGGGTGGGCGGCATCTCGTGTGGTCTTAAGTAACATCACTGCCTGTGAAGTAAAGGGCCCTGTGTGCATAGCTCAATGGGGTATTCACTTCTTTGACCTTTAAGCACTGCCATTCTGAACCGGATGTTGTCCAACACTCGAGTCTAAAATTAATTGCCTGTGGCTTTTCGACCCTGGCTCCACACACATAAAACTTGTGCAGCACTCTCTGTAGTTATGGCTGAGAGCAGCACGGACGCCTACAGAACACCTAAGCTAGCCTGCTGGTAAATGTATAATGAATATGCGCCTTGAAAAAGCGCACTGTGCAACGAAACACATGAGAGTATAGCATTTTAAGCAATGATGCTCTTCGACTGTAGCAGTGATGTACACTGTCTTATACTTTAATCGAGTCCTTTGACGCAGAGGTGTAGTGTGAGTTAAGATTTCATCTTTAGTGTGATCGACCTTGCACTGGAGTAAATTTAAACTCGGACCTATAGGTAGGAAAGTTAACTCTGATCACTAAAGAGCACAAACAAGCCCAAGGCACAGCAGCAAACATGACTTTATAGGCTAGCAGTATGGAGCCCAAATCCATGAGTGTGGGGAATTGGTAAGCTCTTGGCTCCAGTGTACAGCATCTCTGACTCTAGTACAGAAACAAATGGGGCACCCTTGGGATTGACAGGTAGAGGATACAATAAAGAAAGAAATCAAAATTGCCATAGTCTCTTGGTCCATAAAATTAGAGCTATGTTTCTTTAGAACCCTCAAACGCTTGACCATCGAAATATCTTACTCCTGGTAAGCCGGTGCGTCTTTCAAACTGCTCTGCATTGTGTGGCTGAAATCCAGGAGGTCTGACAGGGTTGTGTTCAACTTGCATGCCAACAGGGAGATAACACCATCAAAAATAGTGAAAAGGTTAAACAAGCACTTTAAGGGAAAAATGGAGAGAGAACTGAATATCAAAGTTAAACTACATGTGATGGGAGGGATCAAGAGAACAGTCGACACTCTGCTTTTAAGTTAACTCTTTAGTCAACACAATGAGGAGGCTGGATGAATGTCCATCAGGTGGGGTAAAGGTGGGTAAGGATCAAGGTGAAATGGGGTCAGGATAGAGGAGTAACCACATCGATGCACAAGGGTTCCTTACTCGGTCTACTGCCCAGAGTCGCTTCCCCATGGTACCACTCCCAATATCTCTAGTCTCAATCCCCTATGGCTCCAGCCCCACAGTGTCTAGTCTGAGTAGGACCTAGTGTTCCAGTCCCACAAGCCTCTTGCATGGACCTTCCGTCTCTCCTCTGCGGTTCTCGGTGGTTGCTTCCATGCCTCCGCGTGTCACCTTGCCAGGCTCTCAAATGCGCTTACACCACACACCTACCCGCAAGGAAGTGTTATTCTCCCGGGCCTTAGGGCGGGGGTGAACAGCATGCGGGCCATGGGTCACATGTGGCCCTTCAGCACATTATTTAGGACCCCTCAAGTTACAAGAGGTTCATGATTAAGTGTGGCCTTGCCTAAAGTCAGTCAGTCACTCTGGCACGTCAGGTGTGCGAATCCGCTTTGGTCCTGTTTTGTCTTGGCATCATGATACGATATGTATTACTTCTATTTACAAGCATAATGTCAGTGGCAATCCATTAAAAGGCAAAGTATCACACGTTTTGCAATAGAAAAGTAATAAAAAGTACACCTTAAAACCCATGTTGTAAACTCAAATTCGTGCACTCATGCCGCTATCAACCACTCAAAACCATGGATTGTACCGCCCGCAGTATGGGACTTGTGTGAACATTTTTTGAGGTGCGTGAGGGCAGTGATTTTCTCTGACTCGCTTCAAACCTATGTAGTGTGTATTTACAACAATTATTTTTTCTTTTTATTATCTCAACCTCCTTCTTTTTTAATAATTTTAATTCGAAGGTCATTCTTAGTTTCACACCTCGGCATTGTATTTCTCGCATGAGGAAGGTCCCACAACAACATAGGGGATTGAAACATGTTGGGCGAGGCTAAAGCATTTATGAAATAAACAGTACAAATTATGTATTTTCTGACCTGTGTCGTGTTTTATGTAAATTGTATTCTTCCCATTCATGGATATGTGGTATTGTAGTGTGAACATTGTTTCAACTAACTTTTAGTATTTCATCTATGTTGTTTGACAATAGCACCGTTTTTGGCACACATAATTCGGACGTGTCTCCATTCTGGAGGTTACATTCTTAGTGATTTTAACAGCAGTTCCCATATAAGGTTTCCCTTTTACTGCCTACCACCTACACACTCACTGATGAGGTTTGTTGGTGTTAAATGCAGATTAATTGCCCGCTTTCCCTCCATTCAGTCCAATAGGACTCCCTTCTGTTGTTCTGCTTTGTGTGTTGCATAGCCACCTGCATCACACAACCACAGCCCTTCTACTGACAGCACAGAACCACTGCGCCCTTGGTGACAGACAAATGACCTCGGACAGACAGACTCCTGCCAAGGCCGCAGACAATGAGCATACCAAAGGGCAAAGGTACCGATTATGAGGGATCCCCAGTCATTCATGAGGACCCACGCCTTTTTTCTTGGCCCTATGCTTACGGAGAATCAGTACACTTTGAACATGGTCCCTTTTGCTGTGCCTAGTCGTTTCAGTAGCGTGGTTGGGCGGATGAAATTGTGAAAGGATATTCCAAAAAAAAAAAACGGTTGTGTTTTTAGAGGGGTAAACCGGTTAAGGGGCAGAAGCATATGGGGGCTATGGGTTGGTCAGGGAGTGTTAGAATGGGGGACACGGTTGGTTAACTCCCATAAAAATACAACAAAAATGCTTTTTAATGTCACGGACGATGGGATATGATTGCCTGTGGTAATATCCATGTTGCCCTGTAGTGGCTGCACCCACACACCCTCTTAAGGGTGGGCCTTGGGTGCGTGGCCTTGTGTGCCACAGCTGAGGCAAGGTGCTGGGGAGGCTCCTGCATAGCCTGATTCCGAGACAGTAGCCGCTAGACTATGTGGGCTCCAATAATACTACCCAGAATTTACGGTTGCCCAAAACACCTCTCTGACACTAAGGAGTACCTTTTCTGCACAAAGTGTACGGACTATACATATGTAACTGCTCAGTGAAATAGTCGCAAAGTGGAATGACCCGGACGGCTCTGATATTTTTATTATCTGGCCAACAGGAGAGTTGTGATCTAAGTAGTCCTAGACACTAATTAGTCAGATGTGCTCTTGAAAAATGGGCGGGTAACTTTGCCAATCTACGCTGAGCCCGTGTATAAGAGGGGGGGTGGCAGTGCAATGTCAGACTAGGCCGTCAATGCTGTTAATGGGGCGGGTTCTTATATAAACTATAGTTCTGTTTTAAGGACTGCTAAAGGTTTTGTAATTTGCTCAGATCTAGGAATCTGGGATTTGCACCTCCGACCGGTTCCTGGGATATTCCTGTGATTATTCACGGGATATTGCCAGACTGGTGAATTATTATCCGTCATTTACAGGAATTAGGGAATTTACCAGTGGCCAGACTAGGATACCACGCTGGCCAATTAGACTAGGTTTATTGGTCTCTAAGCTTGACTCTCCTTTTAAAGGATCTAAAACGGCGTGGAATTGGTTCTGCATGAGAACAGGTCCACCTTGCTGCATTGTGTAAAGTGGCGTTGTGTCAAGAAGCACTGCTGGAGAAATGCAACTGAGCCACATTGTGTAATGAGTGGTATCCAGTGAATATACCAAATACAATATAGAGAATCAAATCTCAAATAAAAAATACCCACAAAAATCTCCAATTTCCATACAAAATATATGCGGGGTAAAGGGTTAAATCTGATGGGGAGGAGGTTGGGGTTTAAAGCTGGGAAAACCGGGGGGGGGGGGGAATGAGCGGACCCCCCAAAAAGAATGTGTTCGTTAAAATGTCATTCTCTATTTTCTGATTGGTTAAAATCACATGGATCCTAATCAGCAGCCTACTGCACCTGAAAGGCAAAGAAAGCGATAGTAAGTATCCAAGTGATGGCCTTAGCTACCAGCTGTGAAAACCAACCATGCAGCCCTGAAGAGCAGAATACTTGCAATATCCGCTGTCTGAAAATGAAAACATCCCAAATATCGATGTATCAATTAAGTATGCGGTATAGGTTTCTTGCAATAGGCTGCCTTATAGGATACAACCTCTTGCAACTCCCGCTTGCAATTATTAAAGTCCTGTTTGAAAACATACATCTTGTCCACTCTGTATGAATCCAGACTCAAGCGTGCATTATTAAACGGGGCTGCCCAGCCCTTGGCAATCACAACTGCTGAATAAGGGCCCGTTCTATGTATTTGCTTTCCCTAGCCTGGTTATTGTTAACATATAACGTAAACACAAAGAGGCAAAGGGTAACTGTGTATTATGTTTCAATAATGACTTCTTGCGGCTTGGGCCACATTGACAAACCACTCTGCATTCGGCCTTGCGGTCTGTTATGAAACCGTACCCCTCAAGGGCACTATTAAACCATTAATTACTGTTTACTCTTATCTATGTTTTCCCTCTGTGCTATATACATATCAGTGGAAAATATGTTTTTTGATAAAAGGGTTACTACTTAGAAAACGGCACGGGCTACCAGCCCTAAAGTACAAACACTAGCCCACAAGGCGTCCAAATGTAATAACAGCCAGTGTTAAGATGCCCACGCTCACTTCAAATGAACTCATTCTCAAATACACAATCCATCACTCACGTTTAACCTTATCTCACACCACAGCCCTGCTTCAGAGGACTGGCTCTGAGTGTAGCAGGGATGTGAGCTGGCTGACACTGAAACAGTTCTGTGTCTGGCTGCAGCATGAATGTGTGCTGGCTGACACTGAAACAGTTCTGTGTCTGGCTGCAGCATGAATGTGTGCTGGCTGACACTGAAACAGTTCTGTGTCTGGCTGCAGCATGGATGTGAGCTGGCTGACACTGAAACAGTTCTGTGTCTGGCTGCAGCATGAATGTGTGCTGGCTGACATCGAAACAGTTCTGTGTCTGGCTGCAGCATGGCTGTGAGCTGGCTGACACTGAAACAGTTCTGTGTCCTGCTGCAGCATGAATGTGAGCTGGCTGACATTGAAACAGTTCTGTGTCCGACTACTGCATGGATGTGAGCTGGCTGACATTGAAACAGTTCTATGTCCGGCTGCAGCATGGATGTGAGCTGGCTGACATTGAAACAGTTCTATGTCCAGCTGCAGCATGGATGTGAGCTGGCTGACACGGGCTGCAGTTCTGTGTCCGGTTGCTACACAGAAGGAGGCAAGAGGGAGTCGCGGAGACCCCATTGACCGGCAGCAAGGGTCCAGCTAAGGCTTCCCGACACGTTCTATCGGAACACGGGGAAAGGTTCTCCCCATTCACTCTGGACCTCGTTATTTTGCGAGCACGTGCTCAGGCCTCCTCAATGACACGAGACACCTTTGGTGAAGCTTAAAAGATGATTTCAATGTATAAAGCATTTCAATGAGGTGTTTTTTTGCTTTGAGTTTACCACAAACCCCCCAAAACACGCTTTCGGCACGCCTAGGCTTACATTTGCCATTTGGAGCAGAGATGTTCAGCATAGACCTAACCAAAAACACAATGTATTCACTGCTTTAAAATGCAACCATGTATCTACAATTTGCTACACGTGTAGTAACACCGAAGTTCAACACGCACCCACAAATGCGGATTTGCATGCATAAGCATGTGATCACGTGCCGACATGAACCTATACCTGCACAGTTGTCAATGCTGTTTTTTCACACGCCACGTGGAAATTAAACTTGGGAACCTTTTACAGATGGAGACAACTTCACACCCACCCTGTGGAGCTGGAACGTCCCGCATTTTCCACACACATCAGTTCCTCCAACCACACCATCGGACAGGGCACCAGTGCAAGCAGATAACACCACATGCAAATAAAAACACATTCCAGACCACCCCAACATGCAAACGGCAACACGTAAACGTCAACACAATCGCCACCATACCATGCAAATCATTGTGCGCTAAATCCAGACATACTGAAATGATTGTGGAGACACACTCTAACGTGTCAACACACAAACATCTCGCTCAAAGTCTGCATCTAAAATAGTCACACCTACACAATTCCAACTTGCTGTTCTTTGAGACTCCTTCTGAACTAGTTATCCGTTTTTAACCATGCAGTCATAATGCAAATATTACATTTTTGAACATGTGTTTATTTGATGCTTTAAAGTGTCCATTTTATCTTTCATCGTACACATTCTACACAAATTAATACTTCCATCTACAGGCCACACCCCCACTGCCATGGTGCACATCTGTAAAAACGACACATGCGCAACACTCACACAGCCAGGCATTCTATATGCAGAGTGTGTGTGTGGATTGGGGGCCTGCAGCAGATGCGGAGAATGCACACATGGTTCAATGTTGAACATGTGTTTGTGTTCAGCACTATGAATCTGCACCCAAAATCCACATCAAGCCACTGCATGCGTAATCTGAATGCACAACCGAGAATCTGCATCCCACACCATACTGTGCAAACATACAGAGACCGCTCCCGCGGCCATTGTTACCATCATCAACAAGGACACCGGAGCAAAATGGCCCCCAAACACATGTTAATGTTAATGTTAAAGGACATTTGTACCGCGCACTATCACCACCGGCGTGGTCCCCTGGCGCTCTGGAGGCTCTGAAAGAGGGAGGGTGGGGGGGTTAGTGGGAGGAAGCTGGAAAAGTGCAAGAGAGCTGTGATGTGCTGTTGGCGGCCTCAGCCCGGTGGGTCAGTTGGCTGGGCCTGGGGTGTTTGTGGCCGGTAGTCGTAGTGTACTGTTGTGTGAGACTATGTGCGTTTTTTTGTTTTGTGGTAATGTAGTGAATTTTGTGTGGTTTGTTGTGCTGTAGGTTTGTGGTTGTGTTTGGTTTGAGTCTGAGCTGTGTATGCAGAGGGGGAAATTGTTAGTGCAATTGGTTAGTTGGCATCTTTATCCTGAATTGAGGCGCTGGGCTTCTGTAATTTCCCAGGTGGGGTTCGGGAGCGCCCATGTGCCTCTGTCCTGATCTGGGTCAGTCTGCCCTTCATGGTCCCTTTCACATCTGTCCCCCTCCTCCCCCGGCCTCCCTCGCAGCCCTACCTGACTTCCCTTCACACTCATACTGCTAGTGCACCTGCCAATGTCCACAACTCAGCTAGTGTGGTGTTGGGTGGGGTTAGGGTGGGTTGTTGACTCCGTCTCTGTGTGTGTCGCCTGTGTTCCACTTTACCCGGCGTCCCTCGTCCAGGTGCCATGGTAGCTTCTCCACATAAGGAGTTGTCCACAGTCGGTAGTGGGGGTTGTCCGTGTCTGCTCCAGTTTAGTCATCCCTTTTCCTTTCTTTTTCGGTTTTCAGTTTGAGTCAGTGGTGTTGAAGCCAGGTTTTTAGTAATTTCCTAAATTTTAGGTGATTTATGGTGTTTCTTATTTCTTTTGGGATGTTGTTCCAGGCTTTTGCGGCTAAGTGGTAGAAGGAGGTGCCTCCAAGGTTTTTCTTGAGGTATGGTTTTGATTCCAGGCGAATTTCGTTGCTTGACCTGAGGAGTCTTGTTGGCTTGTAGACTGTTATTTTCTTTTGTAGGAATTCTGCCCGTTGTCCACTGATTGCCCTGTGCGTTATGCACATTTTTTTGAAGGTGATGCGATGCTTTAATGGGCACCAGTGTAGGGTTTTTAGGGCTGGAGGGATATGTTCTCTTCTTGATAGTTTAAGGAGTAGTCTGGCTGCTGTATTTTGGATCCGTTGTAGTTTCTTCAGGAGGTATTCTGGTATTGCGAGGTAGAGGCTGTTTGCATAGTCGATTCTTGACATGATGAGGGTGACAATTGTGAGTGTTTTGTGCGTGAAGGAGAGGAAAGGTAGGATTCTTCCTGCCCTGTGGAGGAGGAAAAAGCCTATCTTGACTGTTGCATTTACTTGTGGTTCTAAGGTTAGGGTGTTGTCCATCAGGACTCCCAGATTTTTTACTACCTTAGATGCTGATGGTGCGGTTCCCATTTCTGTTGGCCATGAGATGCTGTTTTTTTCTCTTTGTGTTTGGATATGATCATAATTTCTGTCTTTCCTGGGTTGATTTTTAGGTTGTTGGCAATCACCCAGTGGAAGACTTCTTTTAGACACTCGATTAGGGTTGAAAGATCAGCTTGGGTGTCTTTGGTTTTGTAGATGATTTCAGTATCATCAGCATATTTGTAGCATGTAATGTTGTACTTTTTGAAGATTCTGATAACCGCAGTCTGGTAGATGTTGAAGTACAGTGGTGATAGTGCGAATCCTTGTGGCATTTCACAGTCGTTAACTCTTAGAGGGGACTTGAAGGGTTTAATCAACGTCCCAGACAAACATGCACCATGCAAATGTGCACACATCCAAACCTTCTCAAATATCAACATATATGTACAACACCTTGTAGAAATGAATTCCAGACCATGAAAGCAAAAGCAATTCTGGAGTGGATGTGACAGGCCAGAAACTAAGCAGAGTCATAGACACTTCTACAACGGCACCAGATTTTATTTAAAGGAAAAGCAGAAAAAGCTCCTCCTGGGATAGGGTAGGCATGGCAAGGGAAAGACTGAGGGGCTCATTTCACATCTCCCTAGAAATAGCACGAAGGGGGGTGACGGATACAACTGCAGTACCCGCCTCACTATATATATCCTCTTGGTCAGATTTAGCAAATTTAACAGGGAATTTCGCGTGGCCCCAGGTTTCCATGTTAGGTTCAGACCATTAATAAATGACTGTAAACGCATGCCTAAATACTTACCATTTAGACTGCAAAATGTAGTCCCATTTACACTGTAAAATGTAGTTCTTGAAGTTACTTAGATAGCTGTATGTTCGGGACTTTATAACGGCTACTAACATTAAAACCTTATGAATGTGTCTGTTGACCTTTTTTTAAGAGAACTTCAAATTGGAATCCATCTTTAGTAAACATGTCCAATCTGTGTACCTCGTGGCATATGTGGATTTCATAGCCTGGCTATTACTTGTATGGTGTGTTTTCAAGTGGAATGTTTAATATACATAAGCTTGGTATAGTAATACAATTCATGAGCTAACACATCTATGGTCTTGTTTTTCCTCATGCACTTATTGCACTAAATAAGGGTTTACCCCATTTAGATCAAATCATTTGATGGTCTTTTGTGATATATGTACCATTTATTTTAAGGAAATAGAAAGTGATGTTTAATTTTGTAGTACTAAATGTACATTTGTAATATGTCTGATTTTAAAGAAAATAAGTATCAATTAAATAAAGAATTTGACAACAATGTGGATATATGAATAGCCTACACTGAACTGTTCGCTCTCAGCCTCCTCCAGTGTGGCCTGTGGTCCTTTCTTTTAAAATAGTTTAGATTCAATAGCGGTTCCGCGAGGCATCCTGTCAAGTTTTGGTTAATTGGTTCATCCCCAGATGCCGACGAAGAAGGGGATCCCCACCTTTTTGGTTTTCATCTC
Organism: Ambystoma mexicanum; assembly: GCF_040938575.1. Classification (NCBI taxonomy): domain Eukaryota; kingdom Metazoa; phylum Chordata; class Amphibia; order Caudata; family Ambystomatidae; genus Ambystoma; species Ambystoma mexicanum. Next base: position 1,035,847,897 of record NC_090926.1, on the reverse strand, counting down.
ATCATATGTGGATTTCAGACAGGTCTTTGGGTGTGACCTGTGTGTAAACACAAACGCACAACAAGCAAGACAATAATACCTGAAGATATGATGGAGGATACCAAAAACCTATGTATACACAGACACACTAGCGGCTCTCCAGGTGCAACTCCTGCACCATGTGTTGCACCTTTGATTTGAGCCCCCTTACTGTTGGGCCAGCAGCACCACTGTGTCTTAGAGTCTTCCTCCACCCCCGCTCACCTCGGGCCATTGACCTCTACCTTCAGAGCTTTCTTATGAAGGCAGAGGTCGTACTACCTCCAGTGACCGAGTCACTTGCTGCAGCACTCAATGAAGGCCTGACGATTACCTAGTGAACAGTAATGGGGCATGTCCGAGAGCCCCAGGAACTTGGCAAATACATATGGGCCTTATTTGAAGAGAAATTGAGTCAAAAAGATAAATTCCTTTTGTTAAGCTTAGTGTATGTGCATTTTGTTAAGCTTAGCGTATATGCATGATGTGTGCTATTTTTACACACAAAAATTATGTTTTGCTTTTTTCAGAACACAAAGATCTCAGGTTTCACATGGCCATGCGTGAGAAGGCCATCCAATCCTGTTTTGTTTAGAGTTCTGGGACTTGTAGTTTTGGTCAATTTCAAATGGAAAAGAAAAAAAACGACAAGTCCCAGAATTAAAAGTGTAACAAAACCTTACTTGAAGGCCTTCTAAGTCATTGCCATGGACAACTTGAGAGCTCTGAATATTCATAATTTGTTCACACTATATATAACAGCAAGCTGGGGGTTTATACTAAACAATTACTTTCATATAGCCTTATAGTGATGCAAACAGAGGAGACTTTTCACACTTGCCATACTTTGCATTCTTAAAATGAGGACACGCTACCGGTACAGAGGGATGCTCGAGACAAGACCGCCCAGCGCTTGTACACGCGGACATAAAGCAATACAATGCACAGTTCAGTGCCCTCAAAGGCAACAAGGGTATTTTAAGTCCAGATATTTCAAGACTTTTTCGGCTGTTCGATGATTCATAATTCCTGCCGTCTACTTAATTAAATAGACCGAAGCTCAAGAGAGTAGAACTTTCGCACACGAAGACTCTTCTGTTACTCCTGCTACTATTCATAAGTTGGCAGTGAGGTTGGCACTACACAGTGATAAGAGCCTTCCTTAACAAGCTGCTCCCTCTTCCTTGCATCAAGTCACACTGTTAATACTTGGAATTATTCCAGTAATTGTAATGCCAATTGTTGTTTACAGTACATCCCCCCTGAAGAATTTCCCATTAACAACCCTCTCGAAGGATAATGAGAATGAAACATGTCGGGTTTTTTGTCTGCGAGAAAGATGTCACGGTTTCAATAAGGCATTAAGAGCTGCTTTGCATCCAGGATTAATAATAGGATCTCATCATCAATTTAAGAGATTCAAAATTAGACATCAGATTTGTGGTTTGACCCAAGATGCTAATGTTTTATATTTTTTATGTCATATGTTTTGTTTAGTACGCAATTGGATGTTTTTGTTTCGTAATGTTAATAACAACCACAAAGAGTAAAATTTTTTGCAACAACTGTCTTTCCGTTTTCTTGTTTATTAATGGTGTAGGTTTCTTCTTCACGTATACACAGAACGTTATTAGTCCCATCTCAGGGCCTCTTTTTTCTTTATCTTTTCTTTACTAGTTTATCTATCTTAGTTATTTTTTCCCTTTTTTTTGCACCACACATTAGAATTATTGTGGTTGGTATGCTGTTTTTAAGAAAAAAGGTTTTATAATATAAAATGAATTTTGTAATAAAGCATAACAATATATATATTTTTTCAATTATGGTTGTAAGTGTAATTTGTTGCAACTAAGGAGGGCAGGTCGTAAGGTTTCCAAACAGTTCAATTTGGATCCCTAAGGGTGAGGTGGTGAGAGGAGCTAGGACCCTTTCTTTGCAGCCAATATGAGTTTCATTGGGCACTGTCCTAGGCCTCTTTAAACAAAAAAACTCAGTCCTTTGCAAGTTTTAGAGGTCTTACTACCTCCAGTGACCGAGTCACTTGCTGCAGCACTCAAAGAAGGCCTGGCGATTACCTAGTGAACAGTAAGGGGCATGTCCGAGAGCCCCAGTAACTTGGCAAATACATATGGGCCTTATTTGAAGAGAAATTGAGTCAAAAAGATTAATTCCTTTTGTTAAGCTTAGTGTATGTGCATTTTGTTAAGCTTAGCGTATATGCATGATGTGTGCTATTTATACACACAAAAATGATGTTTTGCTTTTTTCAGAACACAAAGATCTCAGGTTTCACATGGCCATGCGTGAGAAGGCCATCCAATCCTGTTTTGTTTTGAGTTCTGGGACTTGTAGTTTTGGTCAATTTCAAATGGAAAAGAAAAAAACGACAAGTCCCAGAATTAAAAGTGTAACAAAACCTTACTGGAAGGCCTTCTAAGTCATTGCCATGGACAACTTGAGAGCTCTGAATATTCATATTTTCTTCACACTATATATAACAGCAAGCTGGGGGTTTATACTAAACAATTACTTTCATATAGCCTTATAGTGATGCAAACAGAGGAGACTTTTCACACTTGCCATACTTTGCATTCTTAAAATGCTTGTGGGTGATTTTCGTTCCCACATTTGTATGGCAGAGGGGGAAACGTTATGCCTTCCCTGCTCTTCAGCTGCCCCATACAAATGTAATAAAAAGGGATGGACAGGGAAAAAATGACTAACATATTTACCACCATTCCGTTCTGATTTCATCAGAATTAACATAAGCTCTTAGTTGTCCATGCAGAAAGCAAAGTGTAAAGCTACACCCATTATTTTGTCACTTAACACAAGTCTATACGGAATTATATATTTGTAGGTTGCTTTACTGTGTGATTTGTTTACTTTGTATGCATTCTTTATTATTTGTTATAAAACAGCATTTCTGTTGGTAAATAAAAGCCAAAACCTTAATATTTGTATCAACTAGAGCTCTGAATGTATTGTGTCAAGTTGTTAAATTGCAGAGCAGGTTACTGTCTTGGCTTCACTACTTAATCAAAGTGTGTGATCCTGTGGTCTGCAAACATTGGGAGTATCTAGAATTGATTCATAAAATGCCCCCTTTACAATCAGGCAGATCTAACCTTTTAGGATAATAAACGATTTCTTTTTGTGCTTCTCCGCTTGTGGTCTCACGGGCAGTCACCTAGAATTGTGTTTTTGTAACACTGAGTCTGTATCAGACCAATATCACTTGATTTGGCAAGGGGATATATAGACTGACCAGTCAGTTAGGGGACCAGATATTTTCATCATCATCAATAGCCTTTACTCAACGTCAGTCATGTGGTAGCAGCACCGTAAAAACATCATATCTGCATTCAACAGTTTGTATACATTTCAGAAAATTGCATATTCATCATAAATATTCAATACAAACTTAAAAAACTTAAACATAACATGAACTTGCCCCACATGATAAAACACACAAATTATAAGACCTTTAATCTAAAAAATCCTATAAAATGTGAAAACCTGCTGGAACAATACGCAATTGTTTATGAATTCATTAAATTAATGGAACATACCCTAAGAAGGCAGGCCCGGTGTACAGGTTTGGCAATGAAATAAACTGCATTCAAATCATTTGTTGTCTTGCAGTAAATGATTGCCTGGGCAACATTAGGGATGCCTACTAAATTCAACAATGGTTTTAAGTACTTATTTCGCAGAGCTTTGTGCACTCACATGATGTTTGTGCCACTCCAATTCTTGGTGGAGTTTGCCACGCTAATGGTGTTTTTCCATGGAATCAAGGCAGCACTTATCAATGTGGCAATACTTGCCCTATTAACGGATGTCGGGTTGGACCAATAACTGCCCAATTCTACTACAGTAGACTGGTTGCAGCAAAAACAATATTACCTGCCTCCCCAGCCGCTGCCAGTCCCCAGAGTAGCTTTCACAAGACAGAGCTCTCGACTTGATAGTCGAATGATCAACTATTTGCTGTGTGATTGTGTTATTAATGGGTCTTGTATAGCACATCTTTAACCATTTCCTGGTCTTTTGGCACTTCAGTACCTGCAAGCGCGAGACGCGGGGTCGGGCAGCCATTTAGAAGTAGAAGAAACTTGGGAGATTAATTGCAGCGTCAAGGAGCGCGGATCACATAAGACATATTCATAGACACATAACAACCCCTCTTCCCCATCCCCATCGTACTCATTCCATTGGGCCTCAATGTATCTCTTCCCCTCATTACTTCTGTCTCTATTGTTGTGTTTCCCCTTACCACTCTTACGTACTCTAGACCACGGCCTCTGGTGGGGGTCACTGACCCCGATTTATCAGACAAGCTCTCAGTGCTGTAAGCCCACTTCAGGGATGATGGCAGTTGCATAAAATACACTTAACATGACGTGTTGTTTCGGTGTTGGAGTAATGTGTAAAGATGTGTTGTCTGTGCAGGAGGGAGGAACACTGATTTAGAGGTGACTATTGTTGCCATACTTTGTCCAGCATTCCACCCAAAAACAAGCACAAAACAAAAAAATGTGACTTTGGGAATATCAAAGGAGGTGGTTGCACTTAGTTGTGTATGTGCATAAAAATAATGATTTCTGCAGCTTTTATGCCTTGGTATGCTTTATTATGCAATGTTATGCTAGGCCAGGTTATGCTCTGCCAGGGCCCACATTCAGAGTTCATAATTTGTAGTCAGTTGCCCAGGACCATCCTTCTGATGGCTCACTGACACCTCAAAGAGACCCCAACCATAGCAGCAGGTTTATATGGGATTATGATACAACGCATCTTGGCATGTAACATGAACTAGCAACAGGAAGGCTTAAGGCATTGTCACCCTTTGCATGAGGGGTGTTTCCCCTTCTTAAAAGGGGTATGTGGGACTTGCCGGAGGCAGGTGCTGGAGGAAGGGGGTTTAAGTACAGCAGTTGCCCTCTTAGCTCCCCTCCATGTGTTGCAGTGCAGACCCTAACTGATTGCGTAACCCCTGACTTGCATCATCATTGCAGCTAAAATCGGGGATGTTTTTCAACTACAATGCATGCAACCCAAGCATGGCAACAAGGTCAATGGAGCCTTTCCCAATCCTCAGGCCCTGTACTTTGATTCGGGCTGGATCTAGGAGGAGAGCAATGACTGGCTGTGGCATGTAGGGGTGCCATGGTATTGGGTTTATGGCGGTATGATAACCTTCTTGCCAAATGACGGTATATCATGGTTATCGCGGTATAGCAGGTGAAGTTAATTATTCTTAACAAATATTTTCTTAGAGGTCATAAATTGTCAGCATTTTTAATCTCTGATCATTTTCAGATGCTCCTCCAGGAATCTAAGGCGGCTGCAGATTTGATCTTTCATGGCGCTCACTCGTTGATCGCCTTGAATGAAAGAGTGACTAGTGGAAGTGTTAAAATGCACATTTTGAGCAATGAGCTTGCTGCTCAGTCACAGGTCATCGCTTTGAAAATCAGCCACGACCTGCATTATTTTGGAACCACATTGCATGGGCATCATGACCCCTCGCTGCGATCAGTCATAAACATTTGTTTTGACAACGCTTTATCCCATTTAAGGGAAAAAAGTCACTCATGTGAGGTCTGAAAGCCCATGTCGTTGTGTTTCTTTTGTCAAAATGTCATAGTCAACACACACTCACCGAAAGGTTGCATATTGATCAAATCACTATAGCTTATTTACCATCTGCCTGGTGTATTATAAAGGTCTGATGTTGGAGTCACCACTGACCATGTAATCCTAACAGGACAGCGTTCAGTGGGCGCTGTTGATTTCTTTTTTGATTCTTGCAATACATGTTAATTACCTTCTTAAAGATAGGGGCACAAAAACATTTTGAAAATGACAAAGTTAAAATACATATCGGCACAAATATGGCCTAGACCACCACCTGACCACAACCCCATTATTACCATTTCCCCCAGGTCTGAGTGCATTAGGACCCTTGTCATGTGAGTTGAGACGGAGGAATGCTTTCATGGGTGGTGTCACAAATAAAGGATAGACCTGAGAAATATCTCACCCCCATTGCTCTGGGTACTTCAAATTGAATGTAGAATCTGTCCTGCCTGCTTGAGTCCAGTGCCATATGCAGAAGGCAGGTGAAGGATCAAGCGAAGCAACAACTTTAGTGCCAATGTGTAAATCTACACAGAGGACAGTGGGGGCGGGGGGCAATTTATATACTAGCACAAAGCACTGATAGGCCCAGTGTTCATACAGTGTACAGAGCTAATGTTTCTTGTGGACATGCATCAGAAGGGCATCCAGTTCATTCCCCCCTTTGAATTCTGGGATGTGTAGTTCCCCATCTTTCAAATTGGTGGGAAAACTACAAATCGGCTAATCTTTAACCCGACTCTGCTGATCACAGAGAAAGAGCGCTCACAGCATCAAAGCTGCATTTACTAATGTGGCCTCACTTTCCCAATGCTCTTGTCTGCCAAACGCCACATCCCACAGTGCAAGATCCAGAATGCGCAGCACTTGCTTACTGCAGCCATTCAAAATCAGATTGAAAGGCTCAATTAGTAGATGTAGGCCGTAAAACGGTATACCAGTATAAACAATGTGATGGTTATTATAGTTCAATTAAGCTGTTCACGGTATCTATAACGGTATACCATTATACCGTTACACCCCTAGTGGCATGTCGGCTCTGAAGTGCTACATTTGTCTTAATCCATTTACCTTTTATAGATGCTTGCTAGCATTCCTCCCCTAACCCAACCTGCCCAATTAGTTAGGACATTTATCGTGCGTGTCTTTATTTTTTTTTAACACCCCCTCCCCTGGGCTGCATGTCACACCACCGGCATTACCGGTGTGGACTGATTGGAGCCATAGACTGGAGGGTGTGATGAGTCCAGCAACACCACATTGAAGAGTTATGTTTTTTTTAAGTGTGTATGTGTATGCATACAAGAGCTTGAAAGAATGTGCATGACTGAATGTTAAGGTGCATGGTACCAGCACCATGAATTGTGAGAGCCTAGTCCTTGAATGGGATTTACAGAGGCAATCTGACATTCTGGACATCACTGTGAAAGTGTTTTACAGTGGTAATATTGGCATGTGTTTGGGCACAGGCACTATTTTATAGGCCAATGCTGGAATATGTCATAGACACTGTTGACATGATCATGTGCGTAACATTTGCAATACTAACAAATATTATGAACAGGCCACGATGAAGAAAGTATTATAAAGAGGCAATTCTGGCATGTGTTTCACTTAAAGACAATGCTGGCATAGTTCATAGACATTGGCACCATGAACAGGCACTTCTCAGTGGCAGTGCTGGCATACTTGTTGAGTACCATCATGACATTGTCTCACAGTGTCAATACTGGCATATGCTTGGTTACAGGCCGTGTGAACAACTGTTTCATAGGGCAATGCTAGCATACTCCATAGATAAATGCATCATAAACAGGTTATTTAGAGTATTCATGCTGCCATAATTGCACAATACCCTTTGTGAACTGAAATGTATCTATAGAATTGCACATTTTATCAAGTTTTCTATACATAAGTGCACTGTAATATGCACCATTTTCACCCATTATTTAAACAAATTCATCAGGGTGAGAAACCCACCTCAAAACGTCCGATATAGGCTCTGGATCCTTCCCTAATCTTGGTCGCTCATTGGAAATTCAGGGGAAACGTTAACGCAACATCAGTGAAAAAATCTACAGCTGCCCCTAATCTGGCATCATTCGTCATAGAGGTGCTCCGTTATTATCCTCATTCCACCTGGCACTAAAGGCTGCCTCAACTACACCCCCCCACTGCAGAATAGCAGAATAGCAGCATCCTGCACCACGTTACGACTGGGAGAAGGATGAATGAACCCAGAGGGGAAAGTCTGTAGGCTGGTTTTCTGATACTAAATATGGGCATCGGGAAAGAAGTGACAATATGCAAAGGATAATGTGCTCCACCCTTGAAAAACATATCCCTGCATTAAAATCAAGGGTAGCAGCATACCCTTGGAAGGCATGCTTTCTCCATTTCCAATTGAGAATTTTCTTTCATTCTCGTTTCTTTTGTTTTTCCAGAATAGTAAAGTTCACCTAATTATTTGGTGAGTTAAAAGGGTGTAAATGTTTTCCAAATGCAACCCTAATACTGGAGTTACCAATCTAGGTGTTTTCTTTTTCATTTAGATGTTTCCATTAAAGGGTGGCAGATATCACACACACTCTCTGGCCATATGTGGCTAACCACAGGGGAATCACTGATAACCATGGTGTGTCAACTATCATACAACTGAGAACTCTCCCTGAGTCTCCTGTGTTTAAGTAACAGTCCCTTAATAATACAAGTCCCAGCATTCAATGTGCAAAACAAGGACTGTTTGGAATGACATGCATGATGCGGGGCCACTTGACAGCGCTGCACCTCTTTTAATGTATATATATCTTGATAAGGAACCTCAAAAATATGAAAAGAAATATCTAAAGGAGTGCAGGCATAAGGGTAAGGGATTGGGTTTTACAAATATTAAGTGAGATCTCCATGTTAAAGAAGCATTAGCAGTTCTACAGCTGTAGCAAATGTAGAATGGGGAATCACTCCTTCACTCCCTCACTATCCATCTCCATATCACTCTTCCTTCTCTGTGAGTAACGCTCAGCAACACGAAAAGGTTTAATGGTGGCATGCATTGGTCAGGCAAGCACTATGATGATTTGCGGGCACAAGCAGCATAACAATGATTTACATTGGTGTATATTGTTGAGCCAAGACTCATGACAGTCTTTGGGTACATGTAGGATGACAATGTTTTACAATGGTATATACTTTTGAGGAAAATCCCATGATGGTCTTGGGCACAAGCTGCATGAAAATGTTTTACAGTGGTAGTGCTGGCATATATCATTTGGACGGGACTCCACATTTTCTTTGATCACAACTAACTGAAAAGGGGACTTTTCTGGCAACATGAAAATGTATAATTTGGACAGGACTTAGAATTTTCCTTTGGTACACCTAACTTTAAAGGGGGCAGTGTTGAAGTATATTGGTACGAAAACGTATACACTTGACATCTTTCTGGAACATTGGGAATACTAAATGATACAGATTGTTCTAACAACCAGAACTAAACACACTGTAAATAAAGAGATTTAAAAACTGCTAGTATGTCCATTCGCTTACATTATTGCCTACATTTGTTTTGAGAATGTCAAAAAATGTAGGTGTTGAACATCGGTGTATTTAGCCTTGCCTTAAGGGTTAAAGACCACAACCACAATTTCATGACTCGCCCCCCCTTGATGTTGCACCTTTCCAAATTCTTGAGAGCCGCCAGTGCACACACAGACACACACACACACACACACACACACACACACACGCGCGCACACGTACTTACAGTTACCCCCCCCACACAGACACACACTACTTGTTGAACATTCCTTAATATTTTTTAATACATCATTTCAAACATAAACAATCGGTAAGAGGGCTCATGTCCATTAATGTCACCTCGGTCTCAGAATTGTATGTACTGAGCACTAGGCTAAGCAATGTCACCCAAACCCCGCAATGCAGCTGTATGACAGTAATTAAAGTAATGTTTATGGTTATGGCGAATACGCCATACAGAAAAAGAACATTGGTTGGGTGCAGAAAAAAAGTAAGAAACAAAACCTCCTGGGTTCATCTAAGGGGCCCCCACTCAGTAGCCAGAGCGCAAGAGCAAGGGGTGGCTGGGCATATTTTCGCTGAGTGACAGCCTTCTGCTCCAATGAAAAGCTCAGATTAGCCCCATAATCGAAAGTATTTGTTGACTTTAATGTGTTGCGTTTGTCAGTGAGTCAATGATTGTGGAAGACCCTTGAGGGATGTCACACATGTGAGTACAGTGCCGCAGTAACAAATCGTACTACGTGTGCTTCACCGTATGCCTTTTCGTGGTTTGCACAGCAGGGCAGCGGGTCTGTATGTGTTAGTTGAGCTGGGCCTAGAAAGTGGTAGGCCCTGCTATTCTCTGGTACATAAATGTCTCCCCAAGTGAAGGTCTGCTCCCTGCTGCTGCCGTCCCTTCACCACACAAAGCTTGCCGTCTCCTGCGAGACATGATCTGCCCACCTGACACGCGGCTGGCCCTAGTCCAGTCCACCTGCCCGTCATAGCAGGGGAAATCTCTCGGTCTCTGGCGGCAGGGTGTGCATGCTAGGAATAGTACACGAGATCCCTAACACCAGACCAGTGCTTTAAATGGGCTGGTCCTACCCAGCCCTCAGTACCGGCATTTCTTATTTTTGAGCATTTGAGTACCTGCACTGCTCAACGCCTGAAAGTGAGTACCGGTACTCAACTATGTCGCGTGGTGAACATGAAAGCTTTTCATACACTATATTGCAATTTAAAGAAGTAGCCTTTGCTGGGAAAAGCGGCGCCCTCTCCCTCCTCCTCTCTCCACCACCCGCAGTGCCCACAATGTCTCCTTCAGGGCCCACCCTGCAGAACAACACAGAGACACACATGCATCTACTGTGCTCTTGCACACCAGGCGCGCATTACTGTTTACCTAAGCAGGCTTCTACTGTTAATATTGGTGCCCTTTATAGAGCAGGGATTGATTTGGAAAGCCTGCAAAATTACTTTTTTAAAATGTTTCTTTCTTCTTTTAGCAAGGCCTATTCTAATATGAAAATGTTTAAGTGATTGGAGTTGTGGAACCAGCTCCAGTTAGCTACCGAATTTCTTATTATGCTATGAAAGCGAGCCACAAGAGAACTCCCCTTCTAAAGCTTAGTTTACAGCTATGATATCTGCTAGTTTGATACGCAAAAAAAGAAAGTCTCGTTTAATATAGATATTCAAACGTTCATAACACAGTGCATAACAATAAGCTAGCGGTTTGGTGTAAGAATCTCAGATACACTGGTTACTAAAGTGTCTGCTCCTTGAAACATTATTTAATCTCACTGGGCATTGCCTGCAAACAGCGTGTGGCTAAAAGGGACCTGTGCCAAAGGTGTCGCGCCGAAATGACCGGAGCCTAAGAGCCGCACTGAAATGACCGGAGCCTAAATCGACGCGCTGAAATGACCGGAGCCTAAATCGACGCGCTGAAATTACCGGAGCCTAAATCGACACGCTGAAATGACCGGAGCCTAAGCGCCGCGCTGAAATGACCGGAGCCTAAATCGACGCGCCAAAATGACCGGAGCCTAAAGCGCTGCGCTGAATTGGCCAGAGACTAAAGCGCTGCATCGGAATATCCAGCTTCGTAGCTTGGTGAGTGCCTGCACTACTTTTTTCCATTTAAAGCACTGCAGCTGACGCAACTGCAGCAGGACCCCCACTCCATTAACAACCCAACACCCACTGACGATGATTCAACCCTCTCCTATCCTGCCAAGCCCCCCCACACCCTCCAAACCCCCCACCCCCCCACCCCCCACACACACACACCTGGCCCTAAACAAATGCCACACAAGCAAGATGCCTCCCAAATGTGGGAAGTCTTCTGACAGGTCGGCGCGAGAAAGCCGGATGGAATGAGAAGAGAGAGTCAGAGGGCGGGGGAGAGGGCCCGGGTACAGTGCAGACGGTAATCACTGCATCGTTTTACATAATTGATGTGTTTGTAATATTTGTACAACTTGTCAGGCACAATGAGAGGGAAGTGAGAGTCAGGAGGAAGCGAGGGTGGGGGGGGCAAAGGCTGAGATCATAGAGGAGGCTAAAGAGGTAGGGGAGATAAGGACAGGGGGAGAGACGGAAGAGAAAGGAGCGGGGTGGGAGAGGAGGACAGCGGGGAGAGAGGGGAACAGAAGGGAGAGGATGGGGAAGACAAGAGGAACTGAAGAGGAAATACGGAGGGAGAGAGGAGATGAGGATAGGGGAGAGACAAGAGGAACTGAAGAGGAAATACGGAGGGAGAGAGGAGATGAGGATAGGGGAGAGACAAGAGGAACTGAAGAGGAAATACGGAGGGAGAGAGGAGATGAGGATAGGGGAGAGACAAGAGGAAGTGAAGGGGAAATACGGAGGGAGAGAGGAGATGAGGATAGGGGAGAGACAAGAGGAACTGAAGGGGAAATATGGAGGGAGAGAGGAGATGAGGATAGGGGAGAGACAAGAGGAACTGAAGGGGAAATATGAAGGGAGAGAGGAGATGAGGATGGGAGAGACAAGAGGAACTGAAGAGGAAACTTGGAGGGAGAGAGGAGATGAGGATAGGGGAGAGACAAGAGGAACTGAAGGGGAAATATGAAGGGAGAGAGGAGATGAGGATAGGGGAGAGACAAGAGGAACTGAAGGGGAAATATGAAGGGAGAGAGGAGATGAGGATGGGAGAGACAAGAGATACTGAAGAGGAAATATGGAGGTCGAGAGGAGATGAGGATAGGGGAGAGACAAGAGGAACTGAAGGGGAAATATGAAGGGAGAGAGGAGATGAGGATGGGGAGAGACAAGAGGAACTGAAGAGGAAATATGAAGGGAGAGAGGAGATGAGGATGGGGAGAGACAAGAGGAACTGAAGAGGAAATAAGGAGGGAGAGAAGGAAATATGAAGGCAGAGAGGAGATGAGGATAGGGGGAGACAAGAGGAGACCAAAAAAGGAAAGATACAAGGGAATTTGGGGGCACAGTTTATGCTTGTGGAAGTAGGGGGTCCTTTGTAAATCAGTGGTCGTAGTGCATGAAAAGAAGTAGTGGAACTATGTTCCCTGCTGTCCTTCCCCCATGCCCCCACAAACCTCATTGCCACGCCCACTCCCACGCACAATAGAAACCTTCAAACACATGCGCCTTCTGTTTAAGGGAACGTTCAGTGCAGTGAACTGAAGTGCAAGTTTCAACTTCTTCCTACACTTTTATTTTAAAGCGAAACCATTCCGGAACAGGTTCTTTTTCAAATAAAAGGACAGTGACAGTAAAATGTAATAAAAAATGTAGAAGGGCACCACTCCCAACCACTCTCGCCCACTTCGACCACTGTGTAATCATAGTGGATCAAATCGATGCTGAGCAGAAAAAAGGGAGGTTGTATGATGGTTGCACAATCAACTGCAGTGAGAAAAGTGCCCACTTTGAGCTACAGCTGAGTATGTTCCAGGGGGCGCTGGAACCCCTCCTTTCGCTGAGGCCAGCCAGCATATATTTACTAGATTGACACATGGGGGCACCCATATATGCACCCCTCAGACAGTGCACTGTTTCCCCTCACACAAGACCTTTGTAACCAGTTTCTCAAAAAGTGCTGCAAGTTAAAAATACACAGAGGGCGCTTTCCTTTTTTTTGCGGCACTTTAAAAAATGCGCAGGTACCTCATTCACAAAGGTGGACCGGTCCTCTGCTTGGGGGCTGCCCGTCAGCACAAATGATGCTCTGGCCAGTCCTATCTCGAAACTAATGCATGCCAGCTTCCCAGGTGGGTTCTGGGAGTGCATTTCACAATGACAGACCATTAAAGGGCCCGTCATTCTGATATCCAGAGCAACGAAAAAAAGCATTATTTTCCCACTTTAGAAAAGTGCCCGACAGGGTTCTAAACTGGCACCGGGGACTGCGCGGCGTTAGCGCATCTCCTCACTTGTGTCAAAGCAAGTTTTCAGCATCTGTCCGTTTATGTCATATAAATGCTCATATCTCGTTACCGCAAACACACTACATTGATACGGGGAAAGCCACATTACACCGCAAAGCTAGGGCCTGGTTCACAGAGTGTTTTTCAATGGGATTGCTCCATCATAAAATGCTTCTGTGAATCAGGACCTCTGTATCCAGCGTTGCCAGTAATCTGACTGCCTTCTATGTGCTAGAGAAGAGTTTGGACCTCTAAGTCCTCTTCATGCCTCTCATGTGCTCCCAAATGAGTACACACCCTTCCCCAGCAAGCACAGGAAAGGGGGGTGTACTAACCAAAGTGTACTCTTCTCGGCATTCACTCTGAAGGAGATGTCAGGCACTCAGAGGATTAAATGGCAGCCCCCCACCCATACACTCATTACGAGATATCATACACAGACACAATGGTATGTCGCATTACACTTACAGCGTGGGATATCACAACATATATAGGATAGAGTGTCACATCACACATCGAAGATGTGACATAACTGTGAGGTATTCGACCATCCACACAGGGAGTGTGCACTCGCCTGGGCTTTTGGAATTTTTTAAGAAATGCAATGATGGGAGATCAACCTCCGAAATGTGTGGGGCTAATCTGCACACATTTGTTAATGCTCGCCGCACAACAAAAACACAGTCCAGTGCACTCTGGGGGACACAGCCTACAGGCGCAGTCCTCCCTGTCACATTTATTTGACAGGTGACAGCGAGGGGTGCATGAAAACATCCAGAGGAGAAGGGCAGCACCTTCCTCCTTCCATGGTCAGCGTAATTAAATATGAAAGGCTCCATGCAACTGCCCTGTTCTATTGCTATGTTCTGTGTGTTGCATACTGATGAGAGTTAATTGAAGCAGGCTTGCAAATAGGCCTGATCACAGAACTTAAAAATGGCCAGGAAATCTAACACCTCTTTCATATGCGCTGTGTCACCTTAAAACTAGTTCCCACCTCACAGTATGAAGGGCAGTGAATGCCATCTCTGGGACAACTGTTTACAGTAGGCAAACTCTCTTTCAGAGGGGCGAAGTATGTGATTTGAGGGAGACAGAAGTCTGTGCTCACCACAAACTTCAAGGGAGACTTGCGCTTTGATCAAGAGCCACAGAGGACTCAGTTAACCAGAGAGACACTTTGATTTCCAGTAGACAGAAAGATGGGTGGGACTTAAGAGACCATGTTGTCACCTTTTACCTTTCCTGTTGCAAAGCACTCTAGCCCTGATCTCACGAATAACAGAAGACTGTTAGTGGGGACCCCGGATTTCTTCTTTAAGGTAGGCTTAGCCTGCACCAATCACAGGGCCCGTTTGGCTTTAAAAGAGGGCTGAGCCCCTCACTTAGCAGATCATCTGAAGGCTTCACCAGAAGCAGGAAAGAAGAACTCAGCATTGGACCCTGGCTGAAGGTACAGTCTACCTTACAGCTTCTGCCAGAGAAGGAAGGCCTGAATTTCCAACAAGGAAGCAAGATCCCTCCCCTAAACATCTCCCAGGGAACAGAGGGAGATACCAGACTCAGAGGACCCATCCAGCAGCTCCGGAATGGGTTCCCAGCTAGCACAGAGCATGTCCTGCTAGGTTTTGCCAGCAAGCTTCCTAGGTGGGAATTGCCAGAGAGTCTCCGAACAAAGGACAAGGCCGTCGCCTGCAAACACTCTCCTCAGCTTTGGGCCATCCACCTTGAAAGGACGACATAAGCCCTGCGAAGAAGCTAGGAGGAATGCCACACAAGCATCAACCAGCCTCCATCTTTTAAGAACATTTTTGAGACAGTCGAGCCCTTGAACCGCGACCGGCTGCACCACTGACTGTTGTCACGCTGCAGTCACTAAAGCCATCCGAGGATCCTCGACCAGCTCTGTCAACCAGCACAGAGACAATCATTCTTTATCCTGAACCGCCGTGCCAGCCAGCCTGCCTCCAGCCGTCCGTCCAGCCTCACTTGCCGAACTGCCTGCCGCCTGATACCCGCAGCTGTATCCCGCCTTGAACTCTGTCACAGGAGCTGCAAAGCATCCTGGAACCGAATCGATGCTGACGAGCATCAAGAACTTCTCAAGCACCAGGTACAATGTGGTTATGTCCCCCTGGTCCTTCTCCGAAGGCCCATAGTGACATTTATGACCCACTGCTTCCTTGGTGCTGAAACCAAATAACCTTGAACAGTTAAGACTGATTGCTTTACCGACTACCCTCCTGTCAGTATCCAGAGTGCATCCCTTTCCTTTGTGAAACTGTCCATCCTCTGTGTTCCTTTACTGTGTGGGTTGTATTTTGTTGTGTGCTAGAACTGTCTGTTGTAATAATAATAAAGTAGATATTAGGATACAACCTTGACTGGAAAGTCCCTTTTATCATTGGGTAATAATTGTATTTTCGCTGTGTTGCAACTAACCAATGATCTACGACCTGTGAAGATAAGCCTGCCATTCCCGTCCACGTTACCAAAATTGGACAAGGAGGTTTCTAATTCACTTGTGTTCCAATCTGTTCGGATCTCTTCTGGTGTGCTAGAGGTGTGGGGCTGATTGATGGTTTAGAAACCGATATTCATCCCTGAACCACTGGTGCCCCAGAAGTTGATTCATCACAATAACATCACACATTCATGATGTGACAGTATACCGTACTTTGCATATTAAATTTCACTTACTGTTTGTGCCATCACACAGTACATAATGTTGCACAATTCAAAGACAAATCGGACATCACACATATAGGTTTTGACTTCACATTACACTTTCAGGATGTGAAACCATAGCATACGATGTGATAACCCAATGTAGGGTAGTGTGCTACTCCACAAAAACACACTGGATTTCACAAACACAGGATTTAGCACAACATCCACTTGGAGGCTATTATATGAGACAAGAGAAGCCCTACGCAACAAATTATCAGCATGGTTGCACCAATGTACAGGCCCAGGGGTTGTTAGATCGTTTGATCTGAATGTCACACGCCAAATTAACTTGAGTGCGTGGTGCTCCTCACCGAATAGTGACTGTGTCATCCTGGGCTGCGGGTTGAGCACGTTACCACTCTTTCTCGGCATGTGTAACTATCTCCCAAAAGGGATTACAAACTGTAAAATAATACTTTAACCGCACAGTTATTTGTAAAATGTATTCCTTATTTATTCGTTTTATTATTCCCACTCTTTTATTACGGGTTGAATAATTCTTTACTGGGCTCATCTGGTTTTTAGGTCGTATATTTTTACTCTGCTTTAGTTTCATGTTTTATGTATGTATTTTCTATTTTGTTTGCCTTGTATGGGCCATCATGCCTGAGGGTCAATTGTGCGCGATATAAATAAATGTATACAAATAAATGTAAATATTTATAGTTGCAGATGTTACATCACAGCGCAATTATAGGTTGTGACATCACCTTATAGTCACAGGATGTGACATCATATCACTTACATAAAATGCACAAAGTGTAATTTCAAACCTTATGGCGCCTGGCATGCATCAAAAATCAGCATCAAACTGACAGAGGTTGTTCTTTTTAACACTGTATTACGGTAACAGTAGTCAATCAAAAAGTGAATTAATTATAACAAAAACAAAGACACAGGGTTTTTTCCAATAGCTTTTCTCCAATAGCCGACACGTGTTTCGCTCAGCGTCCAACTTCAATTCATTGGAGGCTAGTGAGCTTCTGCATGGCTAAATCATACCAAACATCTCTTGGTTAAACGAGCAATTTTATACTTTGATTGTTGTTTTTAATAATTAATTGATAAAAATGTACATTGTAAGTTTGTATTTTCATGTATTTGAAAGGTTGATTTTATCAGCCAAAACAAATAAAAAAAATAAAAAAATAACCCAAACATCTCTTGATTAATCCGTAAAATGTCAAATGATAAATGCACGTGGGATATAGGAAATGCAAGTATAAAGGCCAGGGGGCCACAGCACAGGATGTGGCATCACTTGCAGAATGCGCCATTACATCACCCTTCTTGCTGGGTGTTACTCTACAGTTAGGGGGGTGAGTTTGCTTCAAGTCAATTGCACTGGAAGGTGGTGAATAGCAGGAAGACCCTGTTCTAAAATGGCGGCAGCTCCACATAAACATGGCTGAAATTAGAGTAGATCAAAGGAAGCAGTAAGCTTTCAGCGAACCTCAAAGATGTAGAAACACCGAAAAGGGCAACCAGGACATAGGCCTGCTGAAAACTCATCTATTTAACAGTGTCAGGGAAGACTCTTTTTACTGGTTTCGAATGGTGTATATTGGTTTCTGCGTCTTAATTTAACTAGTGAAATGGCCATCTTTTATCCCAGGACATATGTAATATAATATCCAAAAATCCACTTGCTGAGGCTGGATGCTGTAGAAATCATAGGCAAGTGTCAACTGGAAGTTCTTGTAGCAAGAGAGAGCTGCGCTTAATAGGATATAGAATTTGCGACTGGTCTTGTACATTTCGAGAGCTGTAAATAAATGATGACCATTACTCAATTTAAGTATACTCATTTTATCCAACCTCTGAGAAAAAAAGGCCAACGCGCTTCTGTGATCTGTTAGCTCACCGCAGCAGATACATTAACCCAGTGAGCAGTCTTGCCCTGGAGCACGGGGGTGTGACTCGGTGCTGCAGAAGCCCCCCGCGCGCGACTGCTGAATGCGCTGGAATCGGAGTGGAAATAACGCGAGAGTCAGGGAATGCTGGCGCATACGACAGGCCCTTCAATTAGGGGAACGCTCCATTATCCAAATGAAGGCGAGCACTCTTCTGTGCGAGGAAATACGAGCGGCCAAAGCGAGGGATAACTGATGAGGTCATTAGAAATCTGCGCTGCAGTGGAAGGGACCTTTCAGAGGGATGAGAAGGGCCGCTTAAAGACTCCAGCCAATGCAGCATGTGCAGCCTCCTGTAGGATCCGAGTGGCGCGGAGAAGGAATAGCTAACTAACCATGTGGCGCGGCCAAGCAAAAAAGCCTGGACAAACAACGATTCGCCAGGCTCTCCCAGGCCTGCACAAACGAACCAGTCTGTAGTGCAAGGCAGAGAAGCCTTTATTAGCCAACCTTTCGGAAGCGCGAAACCTAGACGAATGAGGCACCCAACTACTCTGTAGCACAACCCAGAGAAGTCTTCTGTAGCGCAACCCAGAGAAGGCTTCTGTAGCGCAACCCAGAGAAGGCTTCAGTAGCCAACCATTCAGCCACAGGGTACATAGACAGCTGGGGAAACCAGCTACTCTGTAGTGCAACCGAAAGAAGTCTTCAGTAGCTGAAACCAGAGAAGGCTTCTGTAGCGCAACCCAGAGAAGGCTTCTGTAGCGCAACCCAGAGATGTCTTCTGTAGCGCAACCCAGAGAAGGCTTCTGTAGCTTAACCCAGAGAAGGCTTCAGTAGCCAACCATTCAGCCACAGGGTACATAGACAGCTGGGGAAACCAGCTACTCTGTAGTGCAACCGAAAGAAGTCTTCAGTAGCTGAAACCAGAGAAGGCTTCTGTAGCGCAACCCAGAGAAGGCTTCTGTAGCGCAACCCAGAGAAGGCTTTGGTATCGCAACCCAGAGAAGGCTTCGGTATCTCATCCCAGAGACATATTCGGTAGCTCAACCCAGAGAAGGCTTTGTTAGTCAACCTTTCGGCAGCGTGAAACATAGACGGCTGCGGTAGCCAACTACTCTCTAGCACAACCGAGACAAGTCTTCTGTAGCGCCACCCAGAGAATGGCTTTGGTAGCGCAACCCAGAGAAGTCTTCTGTAGCGTAACCCAGAGAAGACTTTGGTAGCTCAACCCAGAGAAGTCTTCGGTAGCTCATCCCAGAAACATCTTCAGTAGCTCAACCCAGAGAAGTCAGCTCAAACCAGAGAAGGCTTTGGTAGTCAACCTTTCAGCTGTGTGAAACATAGACGGCTGGGGCATAGACTCTGTAGTGCAACCCAGAGAAGTCTTCAGTAGCTTAACCCAGAGAAGTCCTCTGGAGCTTAACCCAGAGAAGGCTTGGGTAGCCAACCATTCAGCCACAGGGTACATAGACAGTTGGGGAGACCAACTGCTCTGTAGCGCAACCCAAAGAAGTCTTCAATAGCTCAACCGAGAGAAGAATTTGGTAGCTCACCCCAGAGAACTCTTCAGTAGCTCAACCCAGAGAAGGCTTTAGTAGCCAACCTTTCAGCAGCGTGAAACAGACGCCTGGGGAAGCCAAATACTCTGTAGCACAACCCAGAGAAGTCTTCAGTAGCTCAACCCAGCGAAGTCAGCTCAAACCAGAGAAGGCTTCAGTAGCCAACCATTCATCCACAGGGTACATAGACAGCTGGGGAAAACAACTAATCTGTAGTGCAACCCAATTAATTCTTCAGTACCTCAACCCAGAGAACAACTCGGTAGATCAACCCAGAGAAGTCTTCAGTAGCTCAACCAGAGAAGTCTTTTGTAGCTTAAACCAGAGAAGGCTTTGGCAGTCAAACTTTTAGCAGCATTAAACATTGACGGCTGGGGAAACCAGCTACTCTGTAGCGCAATCCAGAGAAGGCTTTGGCAACCAACAATTGAGCCACATGGGTCTCACAGGATTGTACAACTAACCATTCCGTAGCACAAGCCAGAGAAGGCTTTGATAGCCAACCATTCAGCCACATGGAACATAAAAGACAGGGACAACCAACCATTCTGTAGCACAACCCAGAGAAGGCTTTGGTAGCCAATCATTCAGCAGAATGACCCATAGGAGTCCTGGATAAGCAACCATTCTGTAGCTCAAACCAGAGAAGTCTGAGGTAGCCAGTCATTTGCAGTGTGCAATATAGAAGGCTTGGGCAACCAACTACTCCGCACCGTAACCCAGAGATGTTTGGGGTAGCCAATCATTTGTAGCATAACCAATAGAGGCCCTGGATAAGCAACCATTCAGAAGCTCAATCCAGAGATGTTTGGGGTAGCCAATCATTCAGTAGCATAACCAATAGAGGCCCTGGATAAGCAACCATTCAGGAGCTCAACCCAGAGAAGGCTTTGGTAGCCAATCATTCAGTAGCATAACCAATAGAGGCCCTGGATAAGCAACCATTCAGGAGCTGAACCCAGAGAAGGCTTTGGTAGGCAATCAGCCCATATGAAGCATAGAAGTCGGGAAACCAACTACTCTGTAGCACAACCCAGAGAAGTCTAGGGTTGCCATGATTGCATAGCTTTGATAAGCAACCATTCAAAGCACAAACCAGAGCAGGCTTGGGTGCCAGTCGTTTGGCAGCATGAAGCATAGAAGGCCAGGGACACCACCCCCTCTGTAGCACAGAGAAGGATGGGATATCCACCATTTCGGCAGTATAAGACATAGACGTTCTGGATAAGCAATAATGCAGCAGTGCAAACCAGAGAATGCTTGGGTAGCCAATCATTCGGCAGCCTGAAAAATAAAAGGCTGGAGTAACCAATCATTCCTGGCTACGAGGTCTTGTCTGATTGGGTGTGTGTTGAAGATCGAAACGGCAGCATATTTCCCTATGAATTATGAGGTTGTCTTTCAATATGCAGACAATCACCTTAATGGCGCTGGTATCCAATATATAAGGCAGCAATTTGGTTGAGGGCCTGTTCTTATTCCCTACCCTTCTTTTTGTAGTCACATGAAGAAGAATAACGACAGCATGCATCAATCCTGTTGAGCCGAGAATCTCTTTTTAGACGCCTGTGCCATATTTGTGTCTGTCCTGCATGATCAACCCTAACTGTATGGGTGTCCTATATATCTAGTGACCTCACTACTATAGGTTTGAAACTTCACAGCCCAGAAAATTACAGCTGTTATGATCCCAACTCAGTGAAACTCAGTTTAGACTGCAGTTGGGCCTTTGGGATTAAAATCTCAAACTCAGAGTCCTCAGCAGTGGATGCATTTACTTACCGAGATTTCTTGGCCAATACATCTGATGTATTCACAGTTTGAAGACAGACTAACCACTTCTGTGTCTTATAGCTTCTCCCATATAATTAACTGTCGTTTCTCACTACAGGGAGATGTTTTGTTAAAATTTGAAATGAACCAAGTTCACTTGCCAGTGTGCGCTGAAAAACTATAGCCTATAATTTAATTGTGTAATCATTTTTTTGTCCTGTTGTCCCTGACTTCTTTAAGAAAGATGGGTGTTTTGTTCTTAAATCAGTCCAATCTTTTTGTCCAACTTTCCCCTAAAACAGGCCTTTCAGTGGCAGAGGGTCTAAAATCCAAAATTCCCAAATAATTCACATTTTTTGTCCGACTTCCCCAAAACAAAGTATGGGTGGTCTGAAAAACAAACCGCTAAATTACCCTGTGTTTATTTTAAATCAAAAGTGTGGGTGAACTCACAATCGGCATATGTATTTTGTACCAATCTCAAAACCATACTGCTAGCCTTATAGGCCAGCAGGAAAATACAAATTGCACAACACTACATTTATAATTGCTTTGGTTATTGATCAGTTTAATTATTTCTTGAAGTGAAATTTGTAGAAAGTAAAGAATTGTGATTTATGCTTTTGTAAACTAATTTGTGTAATTGATTTGAGTAACACAAAGTTAATGGTGAGCCACAAAGAAGGTGGCGTGTGCAGTTGATTGTGATTTCTATTACTTTGAATTTAAATAAATACAATCATATTTCTTGTACACCGGCCTGGTTCTTGGCTCATTGCTAGCTCAGGGAGAGGGATCCAAGGGGCAGGATTATGTGTCTGAAGCAGGGCTGAAGAAAATAATCTGTTATACAGTTTGTTGCGTAAGACCCTGAGGGGGAGGGAAGGAATTCTCTGTGTTGAGGGTGGCTTCTCAATAAACTGTTACAACTAATATGGTAAAATTGAGAAAAGACTGGCACCTTGATATCAAAAATGTCAGTACTAAGAGTTTGCTCCATGAAGTGCCATGCTGGACGTTATCTTTAGTTCACGGTGAGGCAGTCTGAGGCTTCACTTGTGAGCAGGCAATCAGCATATAGTAAAACATACCCCACCTATAGTGAGAAAATATACTCCAAGCTCACTCTGCAGACAGTGTTTATTAGACTGTGTGAAAGGCGGCTGTGGATGTGCAAAAAACAGGTTGTGTTTGTCGAGAAGGACCAGATGTCTGTCATTCTGTATGCACTGACAGTCTGGCACCCTTTTGTGTTAAATGTTTTAAAGACATCAGGTTTTTAAGCCACCCACAACACCAAGATTGTGAATCTGATGTTTTGAAACATGCACAAGGGAACAAGAGATCAAGCACCTATCTACTTGCTCCTTAGGTTTTTAATGGCTAGAAACAGCAAGGTTCAATAGACAGGAGAGCTGGGAGGAACTATGGACACTCTTAAATAAGGGTGGGTTTTGAGCTGGGACTCCTCTGGGAGCAAAGCTCTGGACCAGGCTTCCTGGGAGTTCTTTGGACCTGCTAGCAACTTCATGGGGATGGTTATGGTGGTGTGGGAGGCATGATTGCTCTTGGGTAGGGGTTGGGGTCTTCTGGGAGTTAATAAGACTGAGATTCTACTCATCGGCACACCCACTCCCTCCTTCCCTGCAGCTCTCTGGCCGGCCTCGCTTGGCCCCCTTCCCGCCCCTACCTGCAAGGCTAAAAACCTTGGGGTCATCTTCGACTCCACACTCTCCTTCTCTCCTCATATATCTGACGTCTCTAAGAAGTCACACTACCAGCTGCACCTCCTCAGAGGTATTCTTCCCTTCCTCTCCTTCCCCCAGAAGCTCACTGTCTCCCGAGCCCTGGTTCTCTCAAGGCTGTAACAGCCTCTATCTTAATCTGCCTGCCTCCACTCTCCGCCCTCTGCAACTTATCCAGAACAGAACTGCGAGACTTGTCCTTGGCCTCAAGCCCAGGGACCGTATCTCTCCAGGACTGAAATCTCTTCACTGGCTCCCAGTGGATGCGAGGATTAAGTTCAAAACCCTCTGCATTGTCCACAAGGCCTTCTGGGGCCTGGGGCCTAAATACCTTCAACTCTCTCTTCCTAAATATCTTCCTTCACGAGCCCTTCGCTCATCCGTCTCCAACTCCCTCATGGTCAGCCGCTTCTCGAAGCAACGAGCTGGGGGTAGATCTCTCTCCGCAGCAGGGGCCTCCCTCTGGAACAGCCTTCCTGCCTCCCTGAAACTTGAGGAGAACCATCTCCGGTTCCGGAAGTACCTCAAAACCTTCCTCTTCGCTTCTGCCTTCTCACTCCCTCTCCCCTGCTAAACCTGCTTAACTCCCCACTGAATTCTGCACTAAACCTGCATCTGGGCCACTCTCAGCGACCTCGGTCCAGGGCCCAGCCACTCTCCACTTGCACTGCCTCCCTGGCTCCCCGTGCACTGTGGGACTGTCACTGTATCCCTACAGCCCCCCTTCCCAGCACTTCTCAGCACTTGCTCTGCACTTACCTCGCACTTGCCACCAGCTGGCCCTTTTTATTTATTATTTATTATTTTATTACGCTACTTCCTTGTACTGCACTTCCCCCCCACCTCCTCCCCCTGCACTTTCTCCTTTTCCCCTTACCTCTGCACTTGCGCGATCTGAATGACACCTGGCCTAGTAAGATCGTTTGTCTGTCTTCCCCCTGTTTCCCTCCCTCCCTGCCTCGTCGCGCCTTGAAACACTTGTGTATAGGCGCGTTACAAATACCATATCATATCATATCATATCAATCTGCAATATCCAGCTTTATGTACCTTTTTCAAAGCGAGCTGCAGCTACCTTGTCCTTTCAATAGACAGCAGTGTGGGCCCTTATGCCCAACGCGGGTGTAGATTCTGTTTATCATCTTACAGGTTGGCTCTCAGTTTTCCCTTTTACAAGTCTCCTCCTGATCACACAAACCATCTGAAGATCTTCGCCTTGGAGAGTCCTGGGTCATGCGCACACAACTATTGTGTAAGTTTATTTAGTGGCACTGACAGGAAGTGGAACCTTAGGTAAAGAAGTAAATCGTCTTGGATTAGAGAAGAAATGAGCTTGCAAACCTCTGTTCGGACCAGCCACCATCCCATTCTAAATCACGTAATACTGGGAAAGGGGTACTGACAGGCGGTCGCCATCTTAGAACGATCTTCCCTATGGGGATTCAATATAGAACGGTGGGGAAAGGCATGGTTTTATAATTTCCTCTGGCATTTCTGGATTATATTAATTATTATATGGCATTATTCTGGATTTCTGGATCGTTATATCATGCAATGTCTGTTTTTTGTAAATAATTCTAGTCCCAGCATGTTTCTTTCGAATGCATCTCTTTTGCCTCTGTTCATACTGAACACACAAAGTGCTGCTTAGTCTTATCTATTGTAGCGTGGCATGAGACTAGTCCTGAAATAGGAGTCTTACCACCACAAAATGAACACTGGCGCTGCTCTCTGGTGAAATACCCAGATGACCCTTTAGACGTGGCCTCCTCTGCTGGTAACCCTCAAAACACCACCTCTGAAACGGAAATCCATCAACGTCCTGATGGGCATCGCATACATGTCAACCCTCCCAGTTTAGGTGGGAGACTCCCATTTTTTCTGTCAAAAATGTTTCTTTTTTTATATTTTACCTCCAAAAATAATTCTAATCTCAATTCAGTTTTTCCGCCTTCTGTGACAAAATCTCCCTCCCAAACGCTACAACGCTACCCAAACGTTGGCAGCGATGGTGTAAATCTCACAACCTTTACATTCAGGGAAAGAGCAACGCACTTGCTGTGACATTAATAAAGTGTTGACTTTGGACCATAATTGTCTCAGCTTTTTACAGCCCATGCCCACTTTTGAAATATGTATGTGAGGGAATCCATCAGCCTCTGCAGCAGTGTTTGATTTATTGTCATTTTCTTTTTGGCTGGACTAGCAAGTCTGCTGGGAGGAGTGCCTAGAGTGGACCCTTGACTCTGTTCCAGTTCTGCACATCCTGGGAACAGCAGGACATATAAAAGGCAGACACTGTGCAGACATTCTGCATGTAGGAGCAGGGGAGTTGCTAGGTCTGGAAAAGACCTGGGGCTAAACTGATGTCGGAACTGTTGGGACTGGGGGATAGCTAGTCTTTTGGCTGTAGCTCCTGAGATTCTATCCGGGGCTACAACCAAAAGATCAGGGGCTATAGTCCCCTTAGCCCCCCCCTAGCAACGCCCCTGTGTAGGAGTGAGACCATCTCTGGGCCAGGTTCGGAAGCCCTCCCCCCCGCACACGGTCCATACCAGAAAGAGTAGGGATTTGCCTGCCTACCAGGGGGATCACTGGAGCTGAAGAGAGGCTGTCTCTTGGCACATTCCCCAACGTAGTTCTGTTGGCCGGTGAGCTAGGGAAGAGAGGTTTCGACCCATTTCGCCCTGTCAGGAATTCGACCAACCGCATGGTCGGTGTGCGCTCGCCTGGGCTTTATTACATTTTGAAATGAAATTGAATGATGGTAGATCAACCTCTGGAAAATGTGTGGGGTTAATCTGCACACATTTTCCTATGCTCACCGCATGACATACACATAGATCCATGTACTCTGGGTGGACACATCCTACAGATGCCATCCCCCTGTCATATTAAGCTGGAATATGATAGACAAGAGTACATCAAAGCGTCTCTGAAGGGGGAAATCAAAACCTTCCTCCGGCCATGGCCAGCCTAAATAACTAACAAAGTCTCCATGGATCTGCCCATCCTTTATTAGCTAAAAGGAGGCATGGTCGCAGGACTAAATAAGACAGGGAACCCACAACAACCTTTAATGTGCACTGTGTCAACCTGAAGCCAGCCCCCGCCTCTGAGTATCAAGGGCAGTGATATGTCGTGTCTCGGACTATGTGTTTACAGTAGGCAACCCCTGCAGGTGGACCCCATTCAGAAGGTACAGTACAAGTATGTGGATTGATGGAGAAGGAAAGTCTGTTCTCATCAAAGCTTCAAGGGAGACCTGATTGCTTTAATCATGAACCACAGACAGCTCCATTA
Source organism: Ambystoma mexicanum (assembly GCF_040938575.1). NCBI lineage: Eukaryota > Metazoa > Chordata > Amphibia > Caudata > Ambystomatidae > Ambystoma > Ambystoma mexicanum. Next base: position 1,035,821,330 of record NC_090926.1, on the reverse strand, counting down.
ACTAGAGAGAACCTTTGACCTACAACAGACAGGAAGATGGGTGGGAATTTGTATTACATGTTTTCACCCCTTTGCCTTTTTTGTTGCAAAGCACTCTGGTTATGACCTCATGCATATGGAAGGTTGTTGGTGGGGACCCAGGATTGGTTCATTAAGGTAGGCTTAGCCTACACCAATTACTGTGGACCATTTGGCTTAGCCCCTCTTTTGGGCAGATCATCTGAAGACTTCACAAGGAGTAACAATAAGAACTCATTTGGACCCTGGCTGATGGTACTGTCTGCCTTACAGCTGCCGTCAGTGGAGGAAGGCCAGGATTTCCAAAGAGGGAAGCAAGATCCCTCCTCTAAACATCTCCCAGGGTACTGTGGGAGATTCTGAATCCAGAGGACCCTCCAGCAGCTCCAGAACCAGTACCCAGCCAGCACACTGCATTCCCTGCTAGGCTCTTCAAGCAAAGTGGGAGGTGCCAGAGAGTCTCTGAACCAAACCAAGGACAAGGATGTTGCCTGCAACACTCTCCTCAGCTTTGGGCCATCCGCCTTAGAGGACAACATGAGTCTAGTGCAGTAGCTAGGAGGAGTGCATCAACAAGCGTCAACCAGTGTCTGCCTTAAAGGACATTTTCGAGCCAGTGGAGCCTCTTGAGCTGCAACCGACTGCAACGCTGACTGTTGTCACACCACAGTTGCTAGTGTCATCCAAGAGACCTCGACCAGTGCTTCAGACACGCCAACTAGCACTGAGACAATGATTGCTGACCCGAAGCCGCTGTGTAGGCCAGCCTGAAGCCGTTCATCCATCCTGACTCGCATAACTGCCTGCTACCTGATACCTGCAGCTGTCTCCTATCTTGAACGCTGTTGCAGAAGATGCAAGAGGCCCTGAAACCAACTCGACCCTGTCAAGTACCAAGAACTTCTACAAGCACAAGGTGCATTGTGGTTCTGTCCCCCTGGTCCTTCTCCGAAGACCTCTAGCGACATTTTATGATTAATTTGTCCCTTTGTGCTGAAACCAAGTATGCTTGAACTATTGTGATTAATTACTTTACTGACTATCCTCCTGCCAGTATCCAGAGTGCATCCCTTTTCCTTCTTGAAACTGTCTGTCCTCTGCATTCCTTTACTAGGTGGGTTGTATCTTGTAGTGTGCTAGAACTGTCAGTTGAATAATAATAAAGTCGATATTTTTCTATAAGCTTAACTTGACAGCCCTTTTTATCATTGGGTAATCATTGTATTTTCGCTGTGTTGCAACTAACCAACGATCCACAACCTTGCGGAGATAAGCCTGCCATTCCGTTCACATTATCGAAAGTGGACAAGGAGATTTATAATTTTTGTATCTTTCCAATCTGTTTGGATCCCTTCTGGTGCACTAGAGGCGTGGGGCTGATTGATGGTTTAGAAACAGATATTCATCCCTGGACCACTGGTGCCCGGAGGTTGATTCGTCACACGCCCTCCTCATCCACTTCAATGAAAGCCTTTTCAGTGCAAGACCATCTCACCAAAAATCCACAAAGATACACATTGAGCTAAAGGCAAAACTCAAAAAGTACAAAGAAAACCTCAAAAAGAAAAATTAAATGTAAACAATTCAATAATAATCAGTAACTGGGAATAGGGTAGAACAATGTGTGACTAAAAGAAACATACAATAAACAAAAGTGAAACAAAGTGGAGGGAGAGGTCATAAGAGACAAAAAGGGGGCACCAGCTGAGAGCTGTAGTGGAGGAGTTGGACTCAAGATGAACAATGATCTTTCACTCCTTTCCTCTGACTTTTACCTGACCTCTCCTGAATATACCACGAATCAACTCCTTGCTCCAACCCCTTTCACCATGCTACTTAGCTATAGGCCTCCTGCCCTGATCTTGACTTCTTTCTAGACCCTCTTCTCACTGAGGCCTCAATGACCTCTTAGTAGACTACACATTTCCTAAAATCTCATCGACTCTCCAACTTAATCTTAAATCCCTACGTTCTTGATCTCTGTTGTATCTCAGCTGCGGCATCAAGCAACTTCAGACAGCTCATGGAAGAAGCGATCAAGGAGCAACTAACGGTGCACACAAAAAATGCACACATTTTGGAACGTCTATAGCACATCATGGAACCAACGCTGGACAAAGTGATCACATTAATCGCACCAACAGAAAGGACAATGGGGAGATGAAAAGTCATTGAAGTGGGAAATACGTGGGAACCAGTACTCCTGTGCAGAGTCATGTCAAGACCAATAATGGGTGGCAGAAAATGACCACCCACGTAACTAAACTGGTGCAATGCAATAGATGGGGTGATTTGAAACCTGTTGCAACTTCCAAGGGTTTCACAGTCATATGGAAGGTGTGCAAGGAATGTGGCTGTGTTTAGTGCAAATGGAAGAACTATTGCTCGAGGTGCACTAACAGCAACCCCAATGAGAGAGTTGCCTTTGTGATTGAAGACCAGGGGATATTGAGAATGTGGGTGACCTGGGTGCAGTCCTGAAGGAAAGACAGGTAGATGACCTGTGTGCAGTGCTGGAGGATAGACCTGTGGATGACATGTGTGCAGTCCTGAAGGAAAGACCTGTGGATGACATGTGTGCAGTGCTGAAGGAAAGGCCTGTTGATGACCTGTGTGCAGTGCTGAAGGAAAGGCCTGTTGATGACCTGTGTGCAGTGCTGAAGGAAAGACCTGCGGATGACCTGTGTGCAGTGCTGGAGGATAGACCTGTGGATGACCCGTGTGATGTCATGAAGGAAAGACCTGCGGATGACCTGTGTGCAGTTCTGAAGGAAAGACCTGTGGATGACATGTGTGCAGTCCTGAAGGAAAGACCTGTGGATGACATGTGTGCAGTCCTGAAGGAAAGACGTGTGGATGACATGTGTGCAGTGCTGAAGGAAAGGCCCGTGGATGACATGTGTGCAGTCCTGAAGGAAAGACCTGTGGATGACATGTGTGCAGTGCTGAAGGAAAGGCCTGTGGATGACCTGTGTGCAGTCCTGAAGGAAAGACCTGTGGATGACATGTGTGCAGTGCTGAAGGAAAGGCCTGTGGATGACCTGTGTGCAGTCCTGAAGGAAAGACCTGTGGATGACATGTGTGCAGTGCTGAAGGAAAGACCTGTGGATGACATGTGTGCAGTCCTGAAGGAAAGACCTGTGGATGACATGTGTGCAGTGCTGAAGGAAAGACCTGTGGATGACATGTGTGCAGTGCTGAAGGAAAGACAGGTAGATGACCTGTGTGCAGTGCTGGAGGATAGACCTGTGGATGACCCGTGTGATGTCATGAAGGAAAGACCTGTGGATGACATGTGTGCAGTGCTGAAGGAAAGGCCTGTGGATGACCTGTGTGCAGTCCTGAAGGAAAGACCTGTGGATGGCCTGTGTGCAGTCCTGAAGGAAAGACCTGTGGATGGCCTGTGTGCAGTGCTGAAGGAAAGACCTGTGGATGGCCTGTGTGCAGTGCTGAAGGAAAGACCTGTGGATGACCTGTGATGACCTGTGTGCAGTCCTGAAGGAAGGTGTTATTTCAGTGGAAGTAGAAAATGAACAGAAACATGAAGGCCTGCAAAGAAGCATTTATTGTCATGAAAGTACATGGAAGAAATGTGGGACTGATGGTCGACTCTGGTTCTTTACATACTATAATTCCATTAGAGATGTACTAAGATAAATTGTCACCTGTATTGACATAATTCTGGACAACTTTACTGATTCCTGGAGCCAGGTCAGGGCATGAAATAAGCATTGTAGGATACTTCATTGCAGAGATGAATGACATACGCAGGTGAATATGGGGGAGATTAAATATGGCCACTAACGAACCACCATATTTAGTTGGAGGCATAAAACACCTTTTCAGAAGAACACGTCCTGCTGGTGAGGAAAATCGAATAAACATCTGATAACAACATTCAGCACAATTTAAAAACAGGGGAGTACCCATAAAGCATGTTGTCTGGAACATCCGCTTGAGGTGAAATGAGACGTTGAATGAACTACTTAAAAATATAGTTGAGAAACCCTGTAATTACCGAGATAAAATCATTCAAGTGGGTAGACCTCAAAGTCCTAGCCTACAAGCAGAACGACTCTATCAGGCTGTTGAGAGACCTCAGAAGTTTCAGAGCAAACTATGTGTAAGCTACTGCTCATTGCCCATTATCAGTAAGATGTGGTACAAGGTGGGAACGAGCGGCGCCTTCTCAACATTAGATCTAAAGAGCGCACACCATCAAGTAGAGCTTTTGGCAGAGTGCAATTAAGAATATATGGATACTATGCAAAGTTCCTAAGGTACTCCCGCTGCATTGTAGACCCCTCCCAATTAAACAGGTTAAGAAAGAATGCAATTTAAGTGGATGGAAGAACGGAGCCATGCACTCGCAAAGGCCAAGAAACGGATGCCAAAGGCACCCTTTGTGTGACCTTTTGACACTAACATGAGCTCCATTCTTATCATTCTTATTACATTGAGTTACTGCAGCATTGACCTCTTGATTATTGAGGAAGGCATAGAGGATCTACTTGTCATAGAGCATCCGGTTCTAGCCCTGAATGGACAGCAGAATAATGTCACTCAGATCAGTTCCTAAGCCCTTGGTTAAGGTTCTCTGGGCTGGTGGGGCAGTCGCATTTTCACCCAGATCGGCCAGGATAGTGTCTAGAATGATGGTGTTCTGTGATGCCACAGAACACAAAGTGGGGCACACCAATGTGGTGGCAAACTTGCTACCATGGCTTGCCATTCTGCCAGATGAAGGTGGGGAAACAGTGCGACAGGCAGGTGCTACACGGGAAACATGATGTGGCTGAGGGAGCTGGGGGAGCATTTATGATCGAAGAATGGGAGAATTTGGAAGCAAAAGATTGCACTCTTAAAGAAGCCAAAGTATATGTTTAGGGCGGTTGATCCCATCGCAGGCAGAGAGGACATGAATTATGCCTGTATAGTAACATTGGCAAATAATTTAGGGTAAGTGAAAGGTGCATATCACCTGAAAAGATGAGTGGGAAAATAATTAGCAACAGACGTGTGGGGCTCTCATTGATAAGGGAACACGAAGCATAGTAAAGGGACTCCTCTGGTGACTGGGTATAAACAGGGACATAGACAGGCACATCAGACACTGCAGTCAATGCCAAACACATGTAAGGCGCTGTACACAAGCAATGCTCCCTTCACAATCATAACACTACCAGATAAGTGCTGGAGCAAGAGGGCATTAGATATAATGGGTCCCTTCTGTATATTACGAACAGAAATGAAGTTTGGCGTAGTGATGTAAGCTATCATTCCAACAAGCCAGAGGTGACGTTCAAGGGAGAAATCTCAGCCTTGGAAGGGCCGAAATTCCACAATGAGACAGTCAACAGGGAAAGAGCCACAGACATGGTTGTGATACATATAGTGCCACAGGAGGAAACTACCGTCACAGCTGCCTGATTGGAAGAAGCAACTTGCATCCTTTAATGTGTATGAATAACTAGGTGTAAAGGAAATATTATTGTGAAAACATTTCCGTTTTCCAGTGACAACTTATTTTTACTTGCTTCTAAAAATACTTCCATTGGGAATTGGACTTACATTTTTACTCCCATAAAAACATTATACTCCCAACTTTAAAAAACAGGGAGTAAAATACTCCCACTTCAAAAGCTTATCTGGAACACTGAAATGTGTACATAGCGCATCATGCTGGATTACTTCCTGGTTTACCCTCAAAGCCTTCCAAAGGTGCCTATACCAGGCATTAAAGGCCCCCAAATAAATTAAAGACCCAAGTTGAGCCTGGTCCGTTAGCAAGGTCTATGGTGCCATAAAGATTCAGAATAGTCTTCTCGGGCGGGCTCTTTTAAAAAAAAAATGTTTTTATTAATAATGTGTTATTAGTTCCAAAGAACTTTCCACATCTATTCACAAAATTAAAATATACATTCGACTGTAAATAGTAAAAGAGATGGATTTTTTAAAAAAGCAGAGATAATTAAACAAAACAGAAGAATAGCAATGCATGTACTAAATTCATACAAGACATCATTTCATACAATGGACTTCAATTTAGCATCAACCACCGCCATATACCATACAAAACTAATAAGAGGTGCCCATTCCCAGAAATGAGGCAACAAAGTCAGAATTCGCCTCCTCTACAGATGCTTTGTTATGTACAGACCCCATTGATCTATTTGCAATCGAGGTGTGTATACGTTTTTCAAGAAGTCAACACATGTTGGGCCGTCTCCTCCGTATTAGGGGCTCTACACAGGCGACAAGTACGACATTCATACGGTATCCCTAACTGAGGGCATATAGTGGTCAAGGTGGGCAAATGGTCGGTTCTCAACGATAAGTCAAATCTTCTAGTATTTTACCAGATAGTTCTGTGGCTTCCTGTGGGTGTATTTAATATAGCGGTGTCTGGGATATCGTCTTAGTGTCTCCATCTGATTGAAATTAGAGACCCACTCCCAGTCATCCAGTTTACACTCAAATGCGGCCTTCAGCAGACAATACTCGTCAGCCCAATTGGGAGACCAGTCCATTTGTCTAAGCAGTTTATGAACAGATTCAGCCCAGGTGCACAGTCTACAGGTCTTATCATCCTTTATCATGGCAGTGCCCATTAATGAGGGAAGCGGGCAGGTAGGGGCTTTGACATCCTTGGTGTATGGGTTCCTTTTTTCCTCAAGACCAGAGGTCTGAGGGATCTAAATCCAAACTCTAGCCGCACCAGTTCAATTGGTAATGATTGCCCTAGGTTCAAGGCTGCACTCCTGTATTTTCATTGCTGCCCGCCTGAATTTCCCCTCCAATTATATGATATGATATGACATTTATAAAGCGCATATACACAAGTTTTTCAAGGCGCAACGTGGTAAGGTAGGGGAAACAGAGGGAAGACTGAGACAACGATCTTACTAGGTCAGGTGACATTGAGATCGCGCGATAGTGTTTTCAGCCATTGATGGATGATCATCGATAGTGATTCCAAGCCATAAACTATTGCCGGACAGAAGATCTGCTTATACAGCATCACTATCCCCTCGTCGCTGTAGCCTGCCGTATTATTCGCAAATCTTCTGATCAGCGAAGTAAGGAACCGAGCGTTCCTCTACTTTTCCAACATGATCTCGATATATTTACCCTGCCCAAACTCCAGACCAAGATACTTGTACATCAGTACAACATCAAGAGCAACAGTTGGTAATTGTAAAGGTGCTCTTCTCTGACTCTTATTACCATGGCACATGTATTTGTTTTTTTCTACATTCAGCACTAAGCCGTTAGCTTCCGAATACTTACTTAGTGCCATCGCCACCCTTGGGCAGACCGTCATATGTATGGTCCAACAGGACTATGCCATCCGCATATGCAGCCATTCCACGTGCACTCCTCCAATGTACGGGGACCGGTTGTTAATCGGAGCAAGAAGGCAGGCAGATTGGCAATGCACAGATTGAAGAGGAGTGGGGCTAGCACACACCCCTGCTTAACCCCTCGTATAATGTGGACAGTGCAGTGCCAGCCCCGCCGCTCTCCAACTGCACACACACACCATGGTAGATTCATGCAGCTGCACGATTGCCTCAAGGAGCCACTCATCAATACCACAGAACCTAAGTTTCTGCCGCAATCTAGTGCGGTTCACTGTGTCAAAAGCCACTTTTAAATTGACATATAACTCAAAAGCCCTGATTCACAGAAGCGTTTTATAATGGTGCAATCCCATTGGAAAAAGCTTTGTGGGACCAGGCCCATAGCGCGCTAGCACCTTTCACCAAAGAGTTCCCAATCAATGTGTCCAACAATGACATATTTTGTACAGTTAGGAGCCTTTCCGGAATATACCCAGTATCTGGAGTGAATCCATCCATTTCCGCAGCTCCATAAGCAGGAGAGTCGAAGAGATCCTACTTGTCACATCCGGCACTGAGAGTAAACAGTAGTTGGTGGGCACTGTCCTGCTCCCTCGCTTGTGAACTGGAATCAAGATTGCACGCTTCCAGGGCTGAGGTACTTGACCAGCACTGCAGATCTTGTATAACCAGTATTGATGACCATACAACCGGATCGTGTTTTAAAACCACATTCGGGGGACCATTCGGGACAGGCGCCCTGGACCACCTAAGGCCATTAGTAATCACCATGATGTCATCTTTATGAAATGTTAATTTGAACGAGAGGCTGGAATGAGGGCGATACTCAATATCCCGCCTTTATCCTCATGAAAGGTGGCTTTTAGGTGTTCTAGCAATTTACTCACTAGGATGGGATTAAGCACACGGTAGGCAGGACATCCACTACATGTACCAAGGGACTCACATATACGTTTAGTATTTCCCCACCAGCCGTAATCGGACTGGCCTATAGGGCAAGAGGCCGTGGCTGAACCAAAAACATAAAATGTTGGTGCTGGCCCGATTCTTTGGTCAAAGTGGGCAAGTTTGATGAGTTAATTCACTCTGTAGTTAGTAGTCTTAACCAGTGTTGCTGAATAAATATTCTTTAAAATGCACAATTTGCTCCCCTTTGGTTACTTTTCAAGCAGTGTAACAAAAGGAATGAATAGCCATTTGCAACTGTGGCCCACTTCTTCATTGGTGCCCGAGACAATTTGACGGCCCTGACCCAGCCAATACCTGAATCGCATGTTGCCACCAGTGTCTTTTTACCCAAATCAAGTGCTTATTTCTTAGCCTTCTAAGATGTTGGTCAAGAATCAAGGGGTCGTCCCGCTCTCTAGGGGCCACCCTGATCTCTCGTTTTAATCTGCGCTTGGCCTGCCAATCTCTTTATCAGAAGTTTTCCTTACACCACCGTGACCCTCCTTAAAACAGGACGGTTACCCATAGCAGCCCTAAGGGTGGGCATAGCCATCACCTCCTCTGATTCGTCCATTTCAGGAGAGTGGGCATCTCTAGGTCCAAGTTACCCGGCATATATTTGCCCATTCTTTCACGATTGCGGGCCATGCAAGGGATTCAATGACCACCCTGATTGACAGTGCCCCCTAATGTGGGCAGATCGACAGCCCCACGAGCCAACACATCATGGTCGCGGAAGGTTCTCGTTGGGAATGCCCTCAAGTCTTCCAACATGTTTAGTGAAATACGTGTAGTGACAGCTTCGTAGATCCACTCTTCCAGGTAGAAGCACCCGGAAGGTCGCCATTTCCCACTCATCTAAACATCCAGACCAACGCCCACTCTGCGTGTTCACCTGTGTCTGGTTCACTAAGCTCCCAGAAGTCAAGCACTCATTGGCCATCAACCCCCCCAGAATCCCTAGCGGTGGCAATTAGGTCTCCAGACAGCATAACAAAACACGACTGGCCTGATTCAAAGAAGTGTTTTAATTTGGCGCAATACAATAGGAAATTGCTCTGTGAATCAGGACCTATGAAGGCTATTAGCATCCTGATTTGCTTTCCAATGCAGGGACGTTTTTGGCATTCTGAATGCATAGCGCTCGGATCACAAGCACTATTTCCGGCTAACCACTGTTCAGTATTGCCCGTATTCAGAGCAATATGATTGGCTCGCGCTTATTTTCTGCATCCTCATGTGTGCTATTACCCAATGTATTTAAGGCAATATATAGGCCTAGTATAAGCCTATGTTGCACAATGATATCGCAGGCAGATAGATGGCCGTGGTAAGAACGCAACTCGTTGAGCTACCTTAATGATGCTTATGTTCCATTAATGGCGAGAGAAGCATCGCGCAGCACTAAAAGGGCGATGTCAGCTACAGAGGAGCTTTCACTGCTCCCTGCCTCTGTGCTCTCTGCGCCAGGAGTTCTTTTGGCACTGCAGCATGTTGCTGTCTTTCAAAGCGCTTCGAAGCAGGCGGAAGGTAGCATGTTGGTGCTTTAAACGACCTAATGTATCCACTTACCAGCCAAGCATCGCATTAGAGATAGATGGAGCCTGGCTCGATAGAGGGGGCATGCCATGGCGGGGTCTGACACGGGGCCACACCTCTACTCGGCATTAGCAAGAACGTGTTGTTTGAGAGCGAAACTTATGGGGGGTTTGAGAGACAGGAAATGGTGGTGTCCATAAACAGGCGCCCCCCACCCCCCTCCTCCTCCCACAGCAGAGCCAAAGTGTTTCTATCCCGACATAGGCCAGGGTAACGCCATCTTGGCGGCAATTAGCATTGCATTACCAATCAGGCCGTGCGATGTAATCTCCCTCACAGAGCTATTCTTTTTAGAGGTCAGCCTATCCTAATTAAATCTCCGAGAAGGGATACAGCGCACGCTCTCATTCCGAGACGCGGCCCATCCTCCTCTGTCCTCACAAAGGTTTAAAACCCATCAGCAAAACGTGTGTGCACCAAGGATCGCCCCGCAACCCCGGAGCCAGGCGTGGAGGCGGCGAACAGTCGAGCCGAGCAGTGATGCTGCGCGCGGTGCATGCGCGCAGCTGATCCACGGGACCGCCAGCACGAGGCAAGGTGCGCCATCACACCGACAAAGGCACCCCGCCTAGAAAAGGGGCCAGGCAGCGCTTAATGACGAGTATGCTCTTCCTTTTTGCATAGACTTGCATAATAGCCTGGCACTTAAGGGGTTCAGTAGGGGTAAGAAATCGAGGGGGCGTGGCTTGCGGGATGGCCATGACCTGGAAAGTGCACAAACCATAGTAAGGTAGCAAATATATAAATGCATCTAAGCATTTATATATTTGTATGCGCTCCCTACTTTTTTATTTTTATATGTGTTTATAATGTTACACCAGTAGAAGCAATTACAGTGACAAAAAAAACATGCGTGGCAGTGATGTCGCCACTCTGGCAGCCAACGCCTGCAATAGTGTCATTTCTCCTTTCAGTGTCATTACACCTCCTTATTCACATATAAACAACAAATGAAAGATAATTAATAGCAGAGAGAGCTCAAACAATCCCTGCTCATCGAGCAGTGCACATATTAATGGTGTGGAGGGCTGAGTCTGCACCGGCATGCTCAGTGCTGGAAATGGAAAAAAATGTGGTGCGGGATCCCACACGGGCCAGAGTGGGGGGAGGAGTTTGGGGGGGGTGGCTGAGGGGGTGTGGACTAGAATGGGCGGGGCTGGTAGTGAACCTAAGATCAAATGAATCTTTGGGCCTAATTCACAGACCGTTTCCCACGGGGTGTGGGGGGGGGTTGACATTACAAAACACTTCTGTGGGGGCATTTATTTGGTTTGTAACTGTTCTGATGAAGAATTGTTTAACAGCCATGGCAGGGTTCTAAAAAAAACACATACACATAAATTAAAAAAATTAAAAACACCCACGGGTCTGTGGGCGGGCAGACCTTTCTCTGCCTGGAGGCTTAAGCACAGTGGCATTGCTGGGAGAGGCCTGGGGGGCCTGCTCCCCCCCTCTGAAATCCTCTGCCCGTCCTTGTGTGTCCCCTACCTAAGGCAAGCAGTGACCATGTTCTCTGTTTGTGGTGTTATTTGTAACACTCACTGAGGCAAATGTCTGCAGATCACAGGGCAATACTTTTTTTGTCTCAAAGCAAGTAGAGATCTGGCAGCTTGCAGCCCCTCCCATCAGAATGTAGCGCCTAAAACTGCTAAGGATGGGCCATTAGTCACTGAATAGTTGGGTAGTTGGGGTGCACAAAAGCCTCTCTGCAGGAGTGCTTCTGATGTCACACATTACCTTGCATAGGCGGCCCCCCACTTTTGTCTGTGCTCCCCCTACTTTTGTCTTTTGCTCCCTGTGTGTCCCTTCTAAATTTGATTCCTGCTCAACTGAAAGGAATATGCAGATGTGAAATAAACACGGAATAACCCATCCTGGCCATTGGAGGAGTGGGGAGTGGGCATGGGGGGCCTTGCCTTTAGTGGTGCGGGTTTTCTTTGGGGGCTTGCTTCGGGTGTCATTGGATTAGGATTCTGTTAGGGGCCTGGCGACAAATAATGCGAGGGAAGCATGGGGACAGACAAGAGGGGCCCCTTCCATCGCCGCTTAATGCTGCCTACATTTATCACCCACTTTCTAGCATTCCAAGGTAAAGACGTGGAGCGCCGTGACCCTGATCACAAAGTGAACCCCTAGGTCCCCACTGCCCCCTTATCCTGCAGTGCTAGCTGCCGTAATTGGCTCTTGCTCACAGGACCTCCAGAGGTCCAAAGGATGGGACGAATAGGGCGGCTAGTGCCCTCCGTCTGGATGGGTTACTCTCCAGTGTGCCATGGTGCCAAGCTCATCAATAGCAACATGCAGTTGAAATCAGTCTGAGCGCAGATAGCAGGGAGGGATCTTCCTTCCCTGCAGGAGGGGGCTCCCTGGGCTCTCGGCGGTCGCTGAACTGCAGCGTTTTTTAATTATTTTTTTTACAGTTTTCCAGGGCAGAGCATGGGCTGGGGCGGCTGACTCTGGCCGGATCCCGAGATCCGGCTACGCATCTGGTGCCGGATCTCGGATCCGGAGAGAGCCGGCCCAATGACCAGCACTGGGCATGCTAGTGTTTTTGCCCACACATCTGGGTAGGACAATGCAGGGTAACCATTCGGACCCTCATTCTAACATGACCATCATGTTGAGGCAGGTTTGTCATCAGAGGGATGAAACATCGTTGCATTCAGGCTTTTCCAGTCCTCAGACGTTCCTACCAGTTCTCCTTCCGTCCCGTGGGTGGACCCAGCCCACGCCTTTGTCTCCGCTAGACACCAGCACTCAAATTCTTTGTACCACTGTTTATATTGGTGGCCATGCTTATTTCTCCAGGACACACGCCAGGTCAATTAAGTAAGTTATATGTCTATATCTGTTTGTCCTGGGGTATATGCCTATTGTGTGCGTACCTTACTATGGTTTGTGTACTATGCAAGCCATCTTTTATAAACATAGAAATATGTTACATATTTCATGTTTATAAAAGATGGCTTGAAAAGTACACAAACCATAGCAAGGTACGCACATAAATATATAATAACATAATGCTTACATTTATATATTTTTTTGCGTGTCTTACTATGGTTTGTGGGAAACATCAACAATTTTGAACGGCTGAAAAGTTCGACCAGGTCACGCATTCAGTGTTGGGGGCTGCGCGGGCTGCGGGTGTGTCCCCCGCACCCTTGCTCACTATATTGTGAGCTTGGGTTGCGGGGTGTCCCCCGCAGCCGATTCTGAAAAAGCCCCAAAAAAAAGAAAAAAGGAGGGTTGCGGGGGTGTACCACGCACGCTTGCTCACTATATTGTGAGTGGGGGTTGCGGGGTGTCCCCCACAAACATCCCAAATAAATCAATAAACAAATAAATAAATAAATGGAAAGGACCCTGCGGCCCGGTTCCCGATCACGGAAGTGAAAGGGAACATAAATTGCAGGGACACTGCGAGTCAGCAGCCACACGATAAGTAGGGGGTTGGGGTGGGGGTCAAGCTGGAAATGTTCAGGGGAGAAAAGACCAAAGGTTATTTTGGAAAAATAATCTTTTGTCTTTTCTCCCACAAACATTTGGATCTCGGGCTTTCAACCTTGATCGGGTTTGTGAACTTCAAGGTGTCTTGAAAAGTACACAAACCATAGTAAGGTACGCACACAAATACATAACATTTATATATTTGTGTGCATTGTGTACTTTTTAAGCAATATTTTTTAAACATTTCTATGTTCATAAAAGATGTCTTGAAAAGTCCACAATTTAATCCATCTTTTGTAAAGCTTTGACTATGGACAAAGTCTGAGGCGTCTTTTTCCATCGGCAAAGCTTTAAAAAAAGATTGTCTGAATTGTGTGCTTTACAAGCCATCCTTAATAAACATAGAAATTAGCAGAGAGTTCCCAGGTTCGGCGAGGGTCAAAGTTGCCTCAGTGACCTCGGGAGGGGCGAGGAAAAAAAAGGACAGTAAACTTCCTCTTGTGACCCCTCGTATGAGGGGTCACAAAAGGAAGTTACAGTGACAGACAGTAGTGCCAGCCAGCCACAGCTGTGACTGGCTGGCACTTCTATCAGCTTGCCTAGCTCGAAAATGGCGGGTGCATCTCACGCCACGGCTGCGGCCGTGGTGGGATAATATGCCCTGCTGCGGTGTGGTGGGACCGGGGGCCCCACCAGGGCCCACGCTAAGCCCCACTTTTTGGAGACTGCTGCCTCCTGGCCCTGGCCCATTTGAAACACTGGGCACAGGCATCTCCAGTAGGCCAAGCAAGACAGAAAACACACCCTACACCCAAAACATCACAAGGGGAGAACAGCACTACAAGGAAACAGCAGCACCCGAGTACCAACGCCAGCTACAGCACCACAACAAGGACCATTGCTGCCGCCAGGAAGTACCACCATCACAAGGAAACAAGACTACCTCAAGGAAACAGCACCACTGCAAACAAACAGCACCAATGCAGAGAAACCTTAAACTTGAAAAAAAAAAATAACACACGGAAACTTTCACTGCAATAAACATTTCTACCTCCCTCATCACTCCAACAAAACACAATCACCTCAAGGTACCCTACCCTCAGCAAGCAGAGGCAACAAAGGATGAAAACATTATTCCTAAAAACAAACGTCAATCTCCCAGGATAAATAGCCCTGCAGGAGTAAACCAAGGTCACTTCAAGTAAATACTGCCTCCAAGGTAGTATAACCACTCTATCAAACAGCACCAATACCAGGATACCTCATCATCAAAATACAGAGCCAAACCATGAGGAACCTTCATCACTCCAACAAGCCACCACCACCACAAGGTACCACCGCCACAGCAAGCAGAGGTGCCAACACATGAAAAAATAATACCTATAAATAAACAGCACTCACCCAAAACATCCTGCACTCTCCAGGGGGAGATAGCCCCACTGCAATAAAACACTACCAACTCAAGGAAATACAGCACACAGGGAAGCACAACTATTGTAACAAACAGCACCAATGCAAAGAGACATGAAACTTGAAAGAAGCAGTACTAGCTCAAAGAAAAGACATTGCGGCAGGGTAACATCATCCCTACAATAATAAGCCCCAACCAGGAACCTGCCACCATTGCAACAAAACAAGAACACTGCTAGAAGCCATCACCATCACAAGCGACAGCAACAGCAAATAGAGTTATCATTCAAAATAAGCAACACCACCTCAAAGAAACAGCACCAATGGAAGGAAACACACCCAATGGGAAACATCACCACTGCAACAAATCACTACCGCCTCAAGGAAACAGCACCAATCGAAGGAAACACATCCAGCGGGAACCATCACCACTACAATAAATCACTACCACCTCAAGGAAACAGCACCAATGGACAGAAACATACCCAACGGGAAATATCACCAGTGCAATAAATTACTACCACCACAAGGAAACAGCACCAATGGAAGGAACACACCCGATAGGAACCATCACCACAGCAATAAATCACTTCCACCTCAAAGAAACAGCACCAATGGAAGGAAACACACCCAAGGGAACCATCACCACTACAATAAATCACTACCACCTCAAGGAAAGAGCACCAATGGAAGGAAACACACCCAACGGGAACCATCACCACTGCAATAAATCACTAACACCTCAAGGAAACAGCACCAATGGAAGGAAACACACCCAACGGGAACCATCACCACTACACTAAATCACTACCACCACAAGGAAACAGCACCAATGGAAGGAAACACACCCAACGGGAACCATCACCACTGCAATAAATCACTAACACCTCAAGGAAACAGCACCAATGGACAGAAACACACCCAACGGGAAATATCACAACTGAAACAAATCACTACCACCTCAAGGAAACAGCACCAATGGAAGGAAACACACCCAAAGGGAAACATCACCACTGCAATACATCACTACCACCTCAAGGAAACAGCACCAATGCAACAAAATGCTGTACTGGAAAGTAAACCATACTAGGTCAAGGAACTGCACTGCTGCTGCAAAGCAGCATCTTTGCAAGGAAACATTGGCATCACAAATTACAGCAACAATACATGGACATATTATAACTGAAAATAAACTGCATCCGTGCAAGGAAACATCATCACTTCAATAAAGGGCCCCCCAATTGGGGGGAACTGTTATCACTCAAGCGATACAGCACAACCTGCATACATATTACCACATAAATCAAACAGCACCAATGCAAGGAAACTCCATAGTTGAAAGTAAACAGCAGCTCTTCAAGGAAATAGCACACCCACCATCAAACACCACCTCAAGGAAAAATTGCAGATGCAAGTAAACTGTAACACACTAGTAAAATAACAGTAAAAGGGAACCACACCTTCAGAAGGACCAGTCATAGGGGGGCCATTATAAGTTTGCCGGCATCCCAGCAAACTGACCCTACCATTTCTGCCACCTGATATCCCAGTATTAACAGTATATTCCAGATGGCAGAAAAGTCAGTAAAACCCTATTCCATGGAGTCCATGGAGCAACTGCATAGGTTTCAAAAATCCCAGACTGCAGCTGTTAGGCTGGTCGGCTGGTAAGGTAGGTCAGCCCATGTATCCCCTTTTTTCTGAACACTACATTGATTGACAGTGTTCATCAGATTTAATGTCTGATTTTCAAATGTCTAAATGGTCTGGCCCCAGATTATTTGAGAGATAAAATCTATTTGTTACCAGCTAACCAGGACGTTCCGATCAAAGGATCAGCTGTTGCTGACCGTCCCTCCGTCACTGTCAGTATGCGTCTCACGGGGAGAGAGAAGGTTCGCAGTCTTTGGCCCCAGGCTGTGGTATAGCGTCCCTAAAAAGATCAGGGCTTCTGAGATGCTTTATTAGTTCTTAAAGGTCATTAAGACCTTCATTTTCAAATAAAGGGGATAAGGACTGTGGGGGGGATGGTTTCTACTCATTAATCTTTTTGTTACTAATCATTGATATCAGCTGCACCACTAAACAGTTAAGTCTGTCCCGTGCGCGTTATAAACAACCAAAATCAAATCAAAATCAAACAAAACAAAACAGCACCATCTGCAAGAAAACAGCAGCAAGGCAAGGGACCACACCCCTGCAAGGAAATAACAACAATGTAAGGAAACAGCACCATTTGCAGGAAAACAGCAGCCAGGCAAGGAAACCACGCCTCATGCAAGGAAACAACAGCCAAGCAAGGAAACCACACCCTCTGCAGGAAACAGCAGCCAGGCAAGGAAACCACACCTCCTACAAGGAAATAACAGCAATGTAAGGAAACAGCACCATCTGCAAGAAAACAGCAGCAAGGCAAGGAACAACACCCCCTGCAAGGAAGCAACAGCAATGTAAGGAAACAGCACCATCTGCAGGAAACAGCAGCCAGGCAAGGAAACCACACCTCATGCAAGAAAACAACAGCAAAGCAAGGCGACAGCACCATCTCCAAGAAAATAGCAGCCAGGCAAGGAAACCACACCCCCTGTAAGGAAACATCAGCACAACATGAAAAAGCACCATCTGCAAGTAAATATCAGCCAGGCAAGGAAACCAAACCTCCTGCAAGGAAGAAACAGCAATGCAAAGAAACTGCACTATCTGCAAGAAAACAGCAGCAAGGCAAGGAATCCACACCCGCCTGCAAGGAAGCAACAGCAATGTAAGGGAACTGCAGAATCTGTCGGAAAACATCAGCCAGGCAAGGAACCCACTCCACATGCAAGGAAACAGCAAGGAAACAGCACCATGTGCAAGAAAAAAGCAGCAAGGCAAGGAAACCACACCCCCTTCAAGAAAAAAACAGCAATGTAAGTGAACTGCAGAATCTGCAGGAAAACAGCATCCAGGCAAGGAAACCACACCTCCTATAAGGAAAGAACAGCAAAGCAAGGAAACAACACCATCTGCAAGAACATAGCAGCAAGGCCAGGAACCCACACCCTCTGTAAGGAAGCATCAGCACGGCAATGAAACAGCACCATCTGCAAGAAAATATTGGTCAGGCAAGGAAACCAAACCTCCTGCTTGGAAAAACAGCAATGCAAAGAAACTTGCGCCATCAGCAAGAAAAAAGCAGCAAGGAAAGGAAAGCACATCCCCTGCAAGGAAACAGCAGTAATGCACAGAAACTGCAGAACGTGCAGGAAAACAGCAGCCAGGCAAGGAAACCTCGCCCCATGCAAGGAAACAACAGCAATGCACAGAAACAGGACCATCTGCAACAAAACAGCAGCAAGGCAAGGAAACCACATCTCCTGCAAGGAAACAACAGCAATGCAGAGAAACTGCAGAATCTGCAGGAAAACAACAGTTGGGAAAGGAAACCTCACCCCTTGCAAAGAAACAACAGCAATGTAAGAGAACTGTAGAATCTGCAGGAAAACAGCAGCAAGGCAAGAAAACCAAACCTCCTGCAAGGAAAAACAGCAATGCACAGAAACGGCCTGCCAAAGGAAATGTCACCACTACTAGGCCATCGGCAATTAGCCCATTGACTAAACCAGGACACATCTGTGTCAGTAGCCAACGCAGAAACACATGCAGTTACCATGGGCTTACAGTCTACTGTTGCCCACCTTTTCTACCCAGTATCAGTGAACATCTCCAAAAAGCACAGATAGTACCCACTTGTTTCGAGGGATACCGTGATTTGCTCAAAGAGCTATTGTACGGGCCCCCAATTCAGAATGCTGGCTCTCCTTTGGGATCACCCACATCTGAGACTTCCTGGAACCGTGCTGCCTTGCACTACAGTAAAGGACCCGCATTTATTCTGGTTGAGGCAGCAACTTTCAAGTTTACTACACTGCTGTCATCAGGTCATCCCTCATTTTGGGATCTCCAACAGTGTGGCCTCCAAGGAACATTGTTATCCAGGGCCACGTAAGGCAGAGTGCTGTTTGTTTAGAGACTTCACATAGCGTAATGTAATGTGGTCTTATATAGCGCCTTTCTGCCAATAATGGTGGCCTTGCTGCACATGGAACTGTAAGAAAGGAGGGTAGGGTGTGTTAGTTACCTAGAAGCAGCTGCAGTATAGGGAGTAACAGTCTCACAACAACTCTGTCCCCAGGAGCTTTTGTCTTGGGTGCACTCACCAGGTGTGGGATCAGCTCCCTAGGGTTTAGGGTCCAGCATCCAACTTTGATCATTAGTTCAGGACAGTAATCACACACAGTCAGATGTAAGCCCCAGCCTTAAGACAATGACGTCACACTCAGTTGTAAACACTAGCTCTAGTAGCTAACCATAAGCTCATCTCTACACACTAGCCCTAGGCGGGGCTCATATACTCACCTAGTGCTAGAAACAAACTCAGGTATAAAGTATAGCTCTAGGCAATAACGTCACACCGTGAGCTAGAAACACTCGTTATAGATACCAACCACACACTCAGCTATAAACCCCAGCACAGGACAATAACCTCACCAACTCCAGTGGACTCTAGCCTAGGGCAGTAATCTCACACACTGCGCTATAAATACTAGTTCTATAAAGCAACTGCACACTCATCCATAAACCCCAGCACAGAACAACAATCCCGCTAAATCTAATACAAACCTGAGCCCAGAGCAGCAACCTCACACACTCAGCTATCAAACGCAGCTCTAGAGACCAACTGCACACTCAGCCATAAACACCAGCACACGACAATAACCCCACTAAATATCATACAAATCTTAGCCCAGGGCAGCAACCTCACACACTCAGCTATCAAGCACAGCTCTAGGGACAAACTGCACACTGAGTTATAAACACCAGCACAAAACAACAACCCCACTAAATCTAATAAAAACCTTAAACCCAGGGCAGCAACCTCACACGCTCAGATATCAAGCACAGCTCTAGGGACAAACTGCACACTCAGTTATTCACCCCAGCACATGACAACAACCCCACTAAATCTAATACAACCTTAGCTCAAGGCAGCAACCTCACACACTGAGCTATCAAACACTACTCTAGGGACCAACTGCCCACTCAGCTATAAACACCAGCACAGAAGAAAAAACCCACTAAATCTAATACAAACCTTAGCCCAGGGCAGCAACCTCACACACTCAGCTATCAGCACAGCTCTAGGGACAAACTGCACACTCAGCTATACACATCAGCACATAACATCAACCCCACTAAGTCTAACACAAACCCTAGCCCAGGGTAGCAACCTTACACACTCAGCTATCAAACTCTGCTCTAGGGACAAACTGCACACTCAGCTGTAAACACAAGCACAGAACAACAACCCGGCTAAACGAATACAAACCTTAGCCCAGGGCAGCAACCTCACACACTCAGCTATTAAGCACTGCTCTAGGGACCAACTGCACACTCAGCTATAAACACCAGCACATGACAACAACCCCACTAAATCTAACACAAACCTTATCCCAGGGCAGCGACCTCACCCACTCAGCTATCAAACACAGCTCTAGGGACAAAATGCACACTCAACTATAAACACCAGCACAGAACAACAACCCCACTAAATCTAACACAAACCCTAGCCCAGGGCAGCAACCTCACACACTCAGCTATCAAACTCTGCTCTAGGGACCAACTGCACACTCATTCACAACCCCCAGCACAGAACAACAATCCTACTAAATCTAATAGAAGCCTAAACTCAGGGCAGTAACCTCACACACTGAGCTATACATGCTAGTTCTATGAAGCAACGGCACATTCACCCATAAACCCCAGCACAGAACAACAACCCCACTAAATCGAATACAAAGCTTAGCCCAGGGCTGCAACCTCACGCATTCAGCTATGAAACACAGCTCTAGGGACAAACTGCAGACTCATCCATAAACCCCAGCACAGAACAACAACCCCACTAAATCGAATACAAAGCTTAGCCCAGGGCAGCAACCTCACACATTCAGCTATGAAACACAGCTCTAGGGACAAACTGCAGACTCATCCATAAACCCCAGCACAGAACAACAACCCCACTAAATCGAATACAAAGCTTAGCCCAGGGCAGCAACCTCACACATTCAGCTATGAAACACAGCTCTAGGGACAAACTGCAGACTCATCCATAAACCCCAGCACAGAACAACAACCCCACTAAATCGAATACAAAGCTTAGCCCAGGGCAGCAACCTCACACATTCAGCTATGAAACACAGCTCTAGGGACAAACTGCAGACTCATCCATAAACCCCAGCACAGAACAACAACCCCACTAAATCGAATACAAAGCTTAGCCCAGGGCAGCAACCTCACACATTCAGCTATGAAACACAGATCTAGGGACAAACTGCAGACTCATCCATAAACCCCAGCACAGAACAACAACCCCACTAAATCAAATACAAAGCTTAGCCAGGGCAGCAACCTCACACATTCAGCTATGAAACACAGCTCTAGGGACAAACTGCACACTCAGTTATAAACCAGAGCATATAACAACAACTCCACTAAATCTAATAGAAACCTTAGCCCAGGGCAGCAACTTCACACACTCAGCTATAACCCCCAGCAGTAGGCAGCGCACTCAATCTCAGACTTTTCTCCCGACTCGGGTACCAGGAGAGAGAAGTGCACATCTCCAAATGCGGCTCTGCCTGCACTCCCCCTTGGCTCTACCATGGCAGCAGTGATTAATGTAGGCCCGAGCTCTGACTCGGGGGCTTTGTGGAACAGTCCCAGATACAGCAATACATTGCTGTTGGTATAGGCTGACCAGAAAGCCTATTTTTTCTGGGACTGTCAGGGAAATGGGGCGTCCATCCCTCACCCCAAGATTTAAAAACCCAGTGGCTGTTTTTGGGGAGAAGGTTGGGGCGGCACTTGCCCGTTTCATCTTGACATGTCTGCAGCGCCGCCGTCGGCAGGAGTGCACATGATGTCCAATCTCCAGGCATAGAGCAGAAGACATGGCGTCCAATGCTCGTTTACCAACAAATCAACATAACGTTGCATTGCTCTAAGCCAAAAAAAGGTTATAATAGTATGGAGATTTTACAGAAATACTTAAAACTGGATCCCCTCCAGCCCCGGGTTGGCTCGAACCGCCGACTTTTCAGTTAAATGCCAAATGCATTAACCAATGGTGCCAAAGAGACCGTTAGGGAATGGGTCATAGAGCCAGGCCTGAAATATCAATTAGAGCATAAGCTCCTCTAGGATAGAGTCACAGACAACTTTATATCTGGGGAATGTCTTCAATCACACCCGGCCCGATTCCACTTATACACTATTGCATAGTCCTGGCAGCCACTGCCAATTGTAGTCCTACCTTTATGTTGGTGGCCTGTCCCGATTTCTTTGTTTGAAAATCTGGTCAACCCAAGTCATTACTGAAGCAAATACATAGTACGGTGCATCCGTAGTTATTTACTTTAAAATATGTATGTTATTCCATAGGGTCTCAGAAAGAAAAAAACAAAGGCTCTAGGTGCTATGGTTCAAGGGTCAGCGCTCTGACTGAACCGGAAATACCCATGAGGGTTGACTTGGTCCAAGGTATTGAAAGGTGCCAATGTTGTCTTACTGTCTGGCTGCTCGGAAGCATGGATAGCGCAGCCGCTGTCTGTGGTGCTGATGTCCTCGGCTAGGGAGTAACTTCCTTTCCAGCGGCCCATGTTTTCTGAACGCTAGAGGGGGCGGTTTGCGTTTCTTACTTTGTGAATTCCGGGCGCGAGGTCGTGGCTCATGAGGGCTTGTGGGACAAAACAGGGCTGGGTCTCTCCTTCCACCACACAATGTACTCCCATTCTCCTGCTGTGGTGAAGGCGCCGAGCCTTCTCGGGTAGGGGGCTAGGCGTCCGCGCACAGGGCTAGGACATGCCAGTTCAGGCTAACGGATCTCCTTCAGGATAGGAGCGGTGCCAGTGCTTCAAATCGAAACACAGAAGTGAAGGTGCTCACTATCCTAGAGTACCTTGCTTACTGCTGAGAAGTGCTGGTACTCCTCCATTAAAAGTATGGGTGTCCTGGCACTATGTCTTTCAAATAAAAGTATTGCAGGTATTCATTGCCAGCACATACTTGCACATTTAAAGTACTGGGCCGTGCCATGGATATGCAGGCACACCTAAGTGAGGAGCATAAGCCAGCGTTGCTAGTGGGGGGTGAGGCCTGAGGGGGCTATAGCCCCCGGTCTTTTGGTTGTAGCCCCGGATAGAAGCTCAGGAGCTACAACCAAAAGGCTAGCTAGCCCCGAGTCCCGACAGTGCCAACATTAGAGTAGCCCCAGATCTTTTCCAGACCTAGCAACACCTCTGCCATGAGGGCCTACATGTTCCGTTCGGCCAGAGTCAAAACTGTGGTAACAGGCACCCATTTCAGTTTACTTGGCTGACGTGAGGTACTTCCAGGCAGATTACGTGATGGGACCAGTGGCACTCTTTCCAGGCAGAGTCATGACCCCTGGTTACTGGGGTTACTTGGTTTCCATAGGATTAGGTGGTGATCTCACCAGGGAGGCTAACTACCTACCTGGGCTTTGCTTGGCTATCTGCAGGTGGTGGTATCTCAAAACGGCAACTGTTACACACTCACATGCAAGCCCGTATCATCTTCAAGTCTTGCTGCATCATCTACAAGGTTGTCACCCTGAAGTACCCAAGCTACCGATGTAGCCAGCAATCCACCGAAGTACGTTTGCTAATAAAAACTTTTAGCCGTGTGATCATGTACATTTTCAAAAGTGCAGACTCGTCAATATGATGCATCTTCCACAACAACATTAAATATAGTTGACACTTTGAGATTTAAGATACACTAACCTAATCTTTACTGTAAAGCATGTTGACAATGCAGTGTTTTACAGTAGCAATAATTAGATTTCTAGGAATGGAATTGCATGACTGTTTTAAAAAAAAAAGAATAACAATAAAGTTAACACATACTGGTCTTTTCCAGACAGGATATACTCAGCTTAATAAAAGTATCATCCTGATTACTTCTGGTTTGCAATTATTGAAAAAGAAAACAATAAATCTTGCATGCCACTCCCACACAGGCGGTTGGCACTTAAGAGCGGAGGAGATGATTATGGCTGCACCATCTCTCTGTTAGTCATTTGAACTTGCAGTGAACAGAGACAAGAGAGTGGAGGGACCCCTGGGGGCAAGTGAGGAATGCAAGGTAAGCTGTGTTTTCATTGAACAGGGCAACTGAAATAGCTAGCTTTGCTACACAAGTGTCCATTTAATTAGCAAACCTACAGAATTGCAGAGCAAATTGCTACGTAACACTGCTTATTTTATGACGTGCACCCTCAAAGGCACAGCTTTAGAGCAAGACAGAAATCCTCACACACTCAGCTATAAACATCACCTGAATATAGCAACTCACTTACTCAGCAATGCACTGTTTCTCCATGCAGTGATCCTCCCACACTCCATTGTAAAATGTATCTGAAGGTAACGGCCCCATCACACTGAACTTAACGCCGTACAAAACAATAACCTCGCAAATTCAAATCTAAACATTAGCACTGTGCAGTAGTCCATCCCTCTATATCTCTCCCTCTTTCTCTCACAAATGCGCGTGCACACGGACACACACACACACACACACAAACTTATAAACCTCAGCACTGTGCAATAACCTCTCCCACGCTCCTTCACATACAAAAATACACACATTGACACACACAACTATAGACCTTGTCGCACACTGAAACACTTGTGTACGAGCGCGATAGAAATAAAATATCAATCAATCAATCAATCAATCAAAACCTTAGCATGGAGCAGTAGCCTATCTCTACTTCACATAAACACACACACACATGTGTACACACGCAGGCACACACACACGCATGCACACACACATAGCTGTCAACCTCAGTACTAAGCAGTAACGTCTCTCCTTCATACACGCACGCGCTCACACACACATGCCCTTACACAAAATCCCCCACACACATAGCTGTCAACCTCACTAACCTGACACCTATGAACCGCAGTCTGTAACCTTGGTACCTATGAACCGCAGGCTGTAACCTCAGTACCTATGAACCGCAGGCTGTAACCTTGGTACCTATGAACCGCAGGCTGTAACCCCGGTACCTATGAACCGCAGGCTGTAACCTCAGTACCTATGAACCGCAGGCTGTAACCTTGGTACCTATGAACCGCAGGCTGTAACCTCGGTACCTATGAACCGCAGGCTGTAACCTCGGTCAGCTTTCATACCCCAGCGCGTGCCACTGACTTTTAACGCTAAGCCAGTGGTATTCAAACGTTTTTATTCGGAGACCCTCCTTGAGTAGAAATAGTGTTGTCGGGCCCCTCCAGATGCCATATCTGCCTATTTTTTTCTGTTGAAAGCCGTCATCCTGCTGAATTTTGTTAGAGCTCCACGCCCCCCAGCCCTGACCACCCTTTGGGCCCCCCTAGCGGGGAATGCCCCACAGTTTGAAGGCCACTGTGCTAAGCTATACGACCTGACATTGGGCAGTGGCCTTTCACGCGCCGTGCTTGGCAGTAACCCCTCACATGTTTAGCTATAAACCCCATCACTTGGGCAGTACCCATTCCCACTCTTCTCCATGTACAGCCCCCGCCCCCCACCCCGGGCAGCATCTGACACACTGCGCCATTACCAGTGACACCGAGCAGTAACTCGTGCGCTCGGCTATAAACACTGACACCGCTATGTCACACACTCGTCACAGTACTCCGGGAGGACACTGACCCCTCACTACGAGCCGAAGATGGATCGACCCACTGCGTCCGCAGATTATTTTTTAAAAAGGTTTAATAAAATTAGCCTTCAAGTAATAGGCCCTATCACTTTTTAATAACCAGGGTAGAATCACTTAATTAACAATTGCCTTCTTTGATTACCATGGGAAAATTGCCAGGCCCGTGCACGCTCCATATCACTGAAATGGTTAATTAATCGTCCACGGCGGAATTTTTTGATGCGCATTTTCCGCATTTTCATTAAAAGATATTATCATTATTAATGAGGCATGCTTTTCATTTACCAAATGAGACAGGGGATTAAGCATTATGTCCGAGGCAGAGAACACAAAGGGGAGGTGAGGCGCGATTTAAAGCCGGGGTGGACCTTGGCACGGGCATTGGGAGCAGAGAGGTGTATCAGTGAGAGGGTGGGGGGACGCGGCAAGTGCACCCTGGCACTACAGACACCAGGCCCAGGAGCACATGGTCTGTGTACACTGGGGCACGGCGGTGCCCACTGGCAAAGGTATTCAGGGTGCAAGGCAAAGACACTCTAGGCCTTGCCAGTGAGGGACACAGAAAAACATGGTATGTGAGCACTAGAGCACAGTGGTACACGGAGAGGGTGCTCCCGACCTAGGGGCACAGTGACGCAAGGCCGGGGCACAGGGTTACAGAGTGAGTGACATAGTAGGGGCACTAAGCAAATGCACACGAATGTAGGGGCACAAGGCTAGTGTGTGCCAAGGAGCACCTGAAATCAAGCCAGCTCATGCATGGGCACAGGGCTAACAGACAATGGGAAAGAAGGTCGGGGTACACACGGGCAGACGCCTTAGCGGCGCCAGGCCAATGGGCACAGAGGCTGAATGGCCCATAGTCACAGTGACGCAAAGCAGGTGTGCAAAGACACGGGGGCTCTGTACGCAGGTGCCCACAGCAAGGGACACACATGGACGCCGGAAGGGCTGGTACACGGTTTAGTGATACGCAGACACTGGGGCAGTGTACACATGTCCAGTGAGCAAAGGGCATAGGGGCACAGTAACACCAGGCTGGTCTACACAGGGACACAAGGCTGGGTCAGATGAGAATACAGGACCTTTAGACAGAAGGCCAATGTACACACCGGCATAGAACACATGGAGCCTGTGCCCTTCCATGCAATGTATATGCTCCAGCCTGGGCCCTGTGCTCCTCTTCCTCTTTGCTATCATTTAACGTGGCCAGGGTTCCTCCGTTCAGGGCAGGACGTTATGGAAGCTGCTAAGATTTATTTCAACATATCCGAGAATCGTGCACAGGGAGGGATACAGAGTCCGGAGTGACTCAAGCATACGGGCGGTGTGCGCCGAGGGCCTAGAAGCCCACGAGAATCATGCACGCGGAGGGACACAGAGCCCAGAGTGACTCAAGCATAAGGGGTGGTGTGCGCCGAGGGCCTAGAAGCGTGACTCAAGCTTACAGGGTGGTGTGCGCCGAGGGCCTAGAAGCCCGCGAGAATCAGGCACGGGGAGGGACACAGAGCCCAGAGTGACTCAAGCATACGGGGTGGTGTGCGCCGAGGGCCTAGAAGCCCGCGAGAATCATGTACGCGGAGGGACACAGAGCCCAGAGTGACGCAGGCATACGGGGTGGTGTGCGCCGAGGGCCTAGAAGCCCGCGAGAATCATGTACGCGGAGGGACACAGAGCCCAGAGTGACTCAAGCATACGGGGTGGTGTGCGCCGAGGGCCTAGAAGCCCGCGAGAATCATGTACGCGGAGGGACACAGAGCCCAGAGTGACGCAGGCATACGGGGTGGTGTGCGCCGAGGGCCTAGAAGCCCGTGAGAATCATGTACGCGGAGGGACACAGAGCCCAGAGTGACTCAAGCATACGGGGTGGTGTGCGCCGAGGGCCTAGAAGCCAGCGAGAATCATGTACGCGGAGGGACACAGAGCCCAGAGTGACTCAAGCATACGGGGTGGTGTGCGCCGAGGGCCTAGAAGCCCGCGAGAATCATGTACGCGGAGGGACACAGAGCCCAGAGTGACTCAAGCATACGGGGTGGTGTGCGCAGAGGGCCTAGAAGCCCGCGAGAATCATGCACGCGGAGGGACACAGAGCCCAGAGTGACTCAAGCATACGGGGTGGTGTGCGCCGAGGGCCTAGAAGCCCGAGAGAATCAGGCACAGGGAGGGACACAGAGCCCAGAGTGACGCAAGCATACGGGGCGGTGTGCGCCGAGGGCCTAGAAGGCCGAGAGAATCAGGCACGGGGAGGGACACAGAGCCAAGAGTGACGCAGGCATACGGGGCGGTGTGCGCCGAGGGCCTAGAAGCCCGCGAGAATCATGTACGCGGAGGGACACAGAGCCCAGAGTGAAGCAGGCATACGGGGCGGTGTGCGCCGAGGGCCTAGAAGCCCCTGAGAATCATGTACGCGGAGGGACACAGAACCCAGAGTGACTCAAGCATACGGGGTGGTGTGTGCCAAGGGCCTAGAAGCCCGCGAGAATCATGTACGCGGAGGGACACAGAGCCCAGAGTGACGCAGGCATATGGGGTGGTGTGTGCCAAGCCACGAGAATCATGTATGCGGAGGGACACGGAGCCCAGAGTGACTCAAGCATACGGGGCGGTGTGCGCCGAGGGCCTAGAAGCCCGTGAGAATCGTGCACAGGGAGGAACACAGAGCCCAGAGTGACGCAAGCATATGAGGCAGTGTGCGCCGAGGGCCTAGAAGCCCAAGTAATCTGTTGGGAGAGACACCCGGCCATGCTGTCTCATCAGATTATGTTCTTGACTGAGCAACGTTTTTGATTGGCTGAGGACATGGGACCTCCGTGTTTGGTGCCCACAATGCCATGTGCGCTTATTGACATGACAACGCTGCATTTGGAAACGACCTACTGCGGGCGTGAAAGATTACGTGGCAGTCTCCAGCCACTGGCTGGCTCCATTCTAAATCCTGTATAGAGCTGCTTTTCTGTAACAGCGGAGCATGGCTGTTCCAAAATGAAGGTTTTATTAACCAGTTAAGGCAACTCCCATGGATAGTTGCCTTAACTGGTTATTGGTGACCGTTTTTTTCCCAAATAAACATGTAAAGCACATCGAATGTTTACAATACACTGCTCTTGTTTTTTAAGGATGTCTTTGGACATATAATGAATAGTCTGCGACCTTTTGCTGTACATTCGAAAGGATGTGGATTCGAGTCATGGGAACATGGAGCTTTTCCCTGGCTGCCAGGGAGGGCTACTGGGGAGCCTGTCTGCGGCTGGGGAACCACTTCGGGGGATATCTGCAAACATTGACTATTATCCAACATTTCTTCTCCTATTAAAAGTAACTTTTCCAGCTGTCTGATTACAACATCCAGGCAGAAGTAGCCATTTCATGGTCCGAACCACGCTCTATTGTATCACTGTATTATCACTTACAAGAATTTAAGACATATTTCGGCGTAGAGGTTTATGAACACCTATTGAGACTTCATAACGGGCCCTACTGATTTCGTAGTCTGGTTATGTTTGTATCTACTCTTATTTAATTGTACCTTAAGTTACTTATTTGTTTACTGTATTGAATTTGTGGTTGTCTTCTTGCATGCATTGGCAAGTACCACTGGCAGTGTTAAGTCTTGAGCTCAGCTTGTGTTACTCAGGAGTGAGCCAAGGGTACTACGAGGACACTTCAGGCCATCCTCTGTTTCAAGTTGCAAGATCAGGGTGATGTCGGAGCTCAGCTACAATGGGTCAATCCCCCAGCAACTCACCACTTTGACATCTTACACAGAAGGGCAAGGTCACATGTTCACAGGTGAGTACATGTGAAGAGGAGAATGAGTAAAATGTAGGACAAAGGCATCTCATAGAGGAAGACACATAAAGAAGCAGACACACACGCGCGCACACACACACAAAGAGAAACGCAAACAGAAATAGTAACATACATACACACAAAGAGAGCCAAACAGGCACAGAAACACGGCCGCTGGGGTAGGTGTGGAGATGCCAGGAAGTACCGAACGTACTCTTCTGTGGGATTCCCATGAGGGGGCACATGCTCCAGATTTTCTATTCACGCAGAGTCAGCACAAGCATCCAGGCTCTGGCATCTTAGCCTCCTGCCTTCACACAGAAGAATGCTTTCTGCAGAAGTCTGCAGACTTCCTGCTTTGGCCTGCAGATTTCCCTCGTTGTGCTGTGGCCAGCCGCAGAAGCTTGCAGACTTCCTGCTTTGGCCTGCAGATTTCCCTCGCTTGTGCTATGGCCACCCTCAGAAGCTTGCAGACTTCCTGCTATGACCTGGAGATGTCCTAGCTTCTGCTATGGCCAGCCGCAGAAGCTTGCAGACTTCCTGCTTTAGCCTGCAGATTTCCATCGCTTGTGCTATGGCCAGCCTCAGAAGCCTGCAGACTTCCTGCTCTAGCTTGCAGATTTCCTTTGCTTGTGCTATGGCCAGCTGCAGATGCCTGCAGACTTCCTGCTTTGGTCTGCAGATTTCCCTCCTTGTGCTATGGCCAGCCTCAGAAGCTTGCAGACTTCCTGTTTAGGCCTGCAGATTTTCCTCATGTGTGCTATGGCCAGCCGCAGAAGCTTGCAGACTTCCTGCTTTGGCCTGCAGATTTCCCTCGCTTGTGCTATGGCCACCCTCAGAAGCTTGCAGACTTCCTGCTATGACCTGGAGATGTCCTTGCTTCTGCTATGGCCAGCAGCAGAAGCTTGCAGACTTCCTGCTTTAGCCTGCAGATTTCCATCGCTTGTGCTATGGCCAGCCTCAGAAGCCTGCAGACTTCCTGCTCTAGCTTGCAGATTTCCTTTGCTTGTGCTATGGCCAGCTGCAGATGCCTGCAGACTTCCTGCTTTGGTCTGCAGATTTCCCTCCTTGTGCTATGGCCAGCCTCAGAAGCTTGCAGACTTCCTGTTTAGGCCTGCAGATTTTCCTCATGTGTGCTATGGCCAGCCGCAGATGCCTGCAGACTTCCTGCTTTGGCCTGCAGATTTCCTGCGCTTGTGTTATGGCCAGCCACAGAAGCTTGCAGACTTCCTTCTTTTCCCTGCAGATGTCCCTCGCTCGTGCTAAGCCAGCCTCAGAAGCCTACTGACTTCCTGCTTTTGCCTGCCGGCTTTCCTGGGTTGTACTACGGCCAGCCTCAGTAGCTTGCAGACTTCCAGCTTTGTCCTGCAGATTTTCCTCATGTGTGCTGTGGCCAGGCGCAGAAGCTTGCAGACTTCCGGCTTTGGCATTTTTCCTGGGTTGTGGTATGGTCAGACTCAGTAGCTTGCAGTAGCAAGCTTCCGGCTTTGTCCTTCAGTAAAAACCAGTAAACCGTTTCTGCACCACACTACACTGCGTCCGATTGGATCTCCGGCTGTATACATGACCCGGAAATCAGACATGCAAACCCACCTCTGTGCTGCAATTCCGATGCACAAGTGTACTTGCACCTGCCTTCAGGTGGTGGAGAGATGAAGGGATGACGGCATTTCACAGGTGAGAGGTTGAGTGGTCACATCCTTGAATATGCTATGTCCTGCACATTTGTGGGCGTGCTATGGATTGCCTGCTGCCCATCCCTCATAATGCCGGCTTTTTCTTTTCTTCTTCATTTTCTGAGTTCCACCCCCTACTCCACTTTTTGGGCAGGCTTTGCCTATGCTCTGCGTGGTGTCTCACGCAAGCTACTTGACAGCTTGCAGAGACTTGTCGAGCCTGCGCGAATCCCCTGCAAGTTACGGAAAAATCCTGCATAGTCGATTCCATGAATCAAAAAACAGGGTTTTGCACACAGAATGGCAATTATATACGCGATTTTCCACTAAAATAATTCCATGAATCGGCTACAAATTGTATAATTCAAGAAGATTAAAGAGTGGCTGAGCAAGTAGAACTGTTACTGATTGGGAAAAGCGTGGGAGCACCGCAGTAGTGTCCACAGAGAAGCACCTAATGGGTTGAATGAGGCTGAGCAATGGGCATCGGAGTTCTGTAAGAAGAGACAAGGAAGACTAGAGCACCTTCCAGGAGGTGGGTACCACAAGAGGCCTTGGAGTTACCATGGCAACTGCTGATCCATTCTTACCCCTAGTACCTCCGACCTTCCATAGGCCGTCTATAAAGTCCACTCTGTTGAAAACAGGGTCAGAGGCACTGTTGTGCGTGACCAGTCTTCCCGGCTATGTACCGCGCTGCCTCAGCTTTTACTTTGAGGTGGAGTTTGGACCCACAAAGACCAGTGCTCCCATCATGAGGTGCTGCAACTATTCCATGCCTGGGGCACTCAGGTGTGAGTTTCTGGCGATGGACAGCGGTTTCAGTCTGTCCTGGAATCTGTCATTGTCAGTGCAGGATAATGCTTGCCTTAAATGCGTCTCAAAGGGAATCTCGTGGTGCTGCCTCCCAGCCCACATACCTCCGTGCCCATCTTGCGCCACCTAGAAGAGCTAAGGATGGAGCGAGCCTAGGATGGAGCGAGCCAAGGATGGAGCGATCCAAGGATGGAGCGAGCCCAGGGTGGAGCGACCCAAGGATGGAGCGAGCCAAGGATGGAGCGAGCCAAGGATGGAGCGACCCAAGGATGGAGCGAGCAAAGGATGGAGCGAGCCAAGGATGGAGCTGTCAAACTAGAAATTAAATCGTGCCTCCTATTGCTATGAATATATGTATATTGGCCTACGCCAAGCTGCTAACAAGCTGCTTATAAACTACATGTGAATAAATTCGCATTGCAAGGTCCTGACCTTAGAAACCTTGTAAACTGTCATTTTGGGTCAAGCTGCCATTTTAGGTTTTCTTGCTCTATAAAGTCACCATGTGAGCTAATATGGTAGCCTATGTTATTCAGAACAGAACTCGATTGTCATGACCTCTGTACAGCTAATGTATAACTTGCCTGCAGGCCACTTGTTAGGGTCATGAGCTGAGACCTTGTCCTTCTGCTGACCTGTGTGCAATGGATTACCTGTATCACCGAAACTGATCTATAATTGAATGGGAACACCTGCTTAACTATATTGTATAAATTAAGTCCCGCATTGTAATGTTAGGCCTAGAGCATACATTATTACCATTTCTTCTTGTTAATGTATAAACCTAAGATGAACTAGATTTGACCTGGCAAGGGACCCTAGAGCAGTAACTTATTTATGGAATGGTTAACCTGAAGAAAGGCTGGACAACAGGCTGGAGAAATGTATAAAAGCCTGACTGTTTCAATGAATATTTGCAACCACGCCGGAGTTCGCTGTGTTGTACTGAGGGTCGATAGCTATCTGAATTTTGTTCTGTTCTTTTGTAACTGGATTCAGTATAAAATAAAGTACTTTGTATGTTCCTTTGTAACCTGTGTTTGGTGTGTTTCCTTTTTGGTTACCCTGCCTCATATTATTTCCTTGTTTTCACAGAGCGACCCAAGGATGGAGCGAGCCAAGGATAGAGCGAGCCAAGGATGGAGCGAGCCAAGGATGGAGCGAGCCAAGGATGGAGTGCTTTAGTAGCCCTCATCCTTATATTAGAGTAGAATCTCGAGGTGCTTACTCCCTGCCACCCACCTCTGTGCCCACCCCCTCTACCTGGAAGAGCCCAGGATGGTGTGCTTTAGTAGCCCCCTGGGCCGTGCTCATTAGAGGAGAAACCCGGTATCCAGTTAAAAAGTCAAAAACATTTGGTCGAATGACAAAAATGTCGAAAAATAATGTCGACATTTTTTTTTTAGAATGCTTTCTTTTTTTATTTACATTTTTTTTTTGGGTTCCGAAAGTAAAAAAAAAGGGTTAAAACAGAAAAAATATTTTAAAAAGGGGGGATTGGGGGGGAACCCCCCCATTTCGAACAAAAAACAAACAAAAAAAGACATTCGAAAAAAAAAATGTCGCCATTATTTTTTCGACATTTTGACTTTCGACCAAATGTAATTCGAAATAGTCACTATAAACCGAAAATCTCGTAGTGCTGCCTCCCTGCCGGATGGAGCGAGCCAAGGATGGAGTGCTTTACTAGCCCCTACTTATATTAGAGGAGAATCTCGCAGTGCTGCCTCCATGCCCACATTCTTCCATGCCCAGCTCATGCTGTCCAGAAGAACCCAGGGTGGTGTGCTTTAGTAGCCCCCTGGGCCATGCTTATATTAGAGGAGAATCTCCTGGGGCTGCCTCCATGCCCACACACCTCCTTGGCCAGCTCCCTGTGCCTAGAATAAACCAGGGTGATGTGCTTTAGTAGCCTCCTGGGCCATGCTTATATTAGAGGAGAATCTCGTGGTCCTCCCTCCATGCCCACACACCTCCATGTCCAGCTCCTGCTGCCTAGAATAGTCAAGGATGGAGCGTTTCGGTAGCTCCCATGCTTATATTAGAGGAGAATCTCGTGCTGCTGTCTCCCTGCCCACACACCCCCACGCCCAGCCCCTGCTGGAGCCAAGGGCGGTGTGCTTCGGCTGCCTTGCTCACCCGGGAGACATTTGATGAGAATCTCGTGGTGCTGTCTCCATGCCCACACACCCCCACACCCAGCTCCTGCTGGAGCCAAGGCGGTGTGCTTCGGCTGCCCTGCTCACGCGGGAGACATTTGATGAGAATCTCGTCGTGCTGCCTCCATGCCCACACACCCCCACGCCCAGCTCCTGGTGGAG
The DNA here is from genome assembly GCF_040938575.1 of Ambystoma mexicanum. Classification (NCBI taxonomy): domain Eukaryota; kingdom Metazoa; phylum Chordata; class Amphibia; order Caudata; family Ambystomatidae; genus Ambystoma; species Ambystoma mexicanum. The sequence continues at coordinate 1,035,787,171 of NC_090926.1, read as the reverse complement.
CCAAGCCTGCTCACCCAGGAGACATTTGATGGGAACCTCGGGGCGCTGCCTGTTCACTTTTCTGCATGAAGCCCGCTGGCTGAGCACACACGCCCTGGACAGTGATCCGCAGCCGGCGAGCCTTCCCCTCTTTCCTGCCCCAGGGCTGCACCAGACTCAACGACCTCCACGAGGGCAGGTCTGCGCATCCTGCGGTCCGCTTGTGTGGGAAGGAGTCATGATCCCCTCCGGAGGACGCTGGTCCCTCCGGTGCCCACCCCCTTCACCGCACGTGCGAGCTGGTGCTTTTCCGCCACAAACATCTCACTTTAAACAGTTTACAGACATGCCACAGGGCACCGGGCCTCAGCGGTGGCATGCCGGTGCACTACACGCCCCTGGCCCTAGCCCACGGGGTGTCCCGGGCCCCTAAGCTAGGAGCCGGCCTTACCACGTGCTCCTAAACCCACAGCCACTTTCCCCGCGCTGGCTGAAAGCGACAGTGAGGAAGGGACCTTCGGCTGATTAAACGTCTCTCATTAACGACTTCCTTTAATTAATGGAGATTTTTTTCCTTTTTTTCGGGCTGTTCCAGTTGCTTTGCTCCTAGCGGCGGCTGCTGTCTCAGCACTAATGGGCCCGGACTGCCGACTCCGCACTCTGCGCATTACGGACGACAGACTCCCCACCAACGCAATTGACAACTCCATTTTTACTAATTCCCCGCTTTCGAAAAAAAGAGCTGCAGTCCGTAAATTTAAAAAAATAAAATACAACTAAGCCTGGGTCCTTGTAGACACCAGGCTACGCCTCTGTTGCTGGTATTGTACACAAAGACGAGAAGCAAACGGAGATTAAAGAATCTCACAGTTTTGTATAGTGCTTTATGGTGGATTGCTGCAGCTTCTAAGTGCTGTGATGAAGGTGACATTTTACCTAATATGGTGGCACTGTCTTTATCGGCTTGCGTGAATGCTTTTCACGCCCCCATTTCCTCTGCCTTCCCCTCCCTGGCCGCTCTCCTCCAATGAGAGGAGTGTGCCTGTGAACACCATCCATATATCACAAAAACACGGGGACACCTCCCTCAACTGTAACAAAATATAGAAGGGGAACCGGAAGAAAACAGGAACCCAATGCATAATCTAGCCGACATACTCAATGACGATACAGACACCACTGAACTACCATCACACCCTGAGAGCAAGTTGGGAGCAAACCATTGCGACAACGACAAGACAAAACCGATATGAAAAAAACAAAAAAAAACACACCAAAGAAAACAAAAAACGATTCAGTGCAAACTAATCAACGCAAGATCAAAGTTCAAACATGCCACAAAGATATACGACCTGCTATCGACGACAATTTCAAGTGCGCACAGTTACACAGAATTTGAAAAAAGAGGCAATTGCATTAAAGGAACACCTGAAACTAAAAACAGACGAACCACTAAACATCAAAAACTGTGAATCTCTAGTCCTTCACTTGACAGTAAATCCAAAAACAAACATACAATTCATACTGGTCTACAGACCACTGACGTAGAACGCAACTTTCGTCGACAACTTCATAGAAGCCATCACCAACATAGCCATCCAACATGAACCTCTGATAATCCTTGGGGAGTTCAACATCTGGTTTGAAGAAGAAAGCACAAACTCACAAAAAAAACTAATCAAGCAGCTAAAAACCATGCAACTATGACAACTAGTTAAAGGAGCAACACACAGCGGGATACACACTTGACGCAATCTTCGCCTTCAAAACTCTTATCACCACTGCACCACCAATACAGATACTCTTCACTGACCTCTTCATCATTCCTTTTGTGATCAAGTTACCAATTAATGCAGCCAAGCAGCCCAATAAGCTCCCAACGATCACAAAAAGAACTGGAAGATCGTCAAAGTGAGCAACCGAACAGAACAAATTGAACTTGCAAAACCAGAAACCACGAACCTGGATGAAGCCGACCTCGATGGAAAAACAGAGCTACTTCAAAAATGTATTGTTGAAACAATGAACTTCATCTCCCCTGACAAACCCATCACCCCATCACAAAATAGACCACTGGCAAAATGTTTCACCCCTCCCCCCCCAAAACTCAGCACCATGAAAATGAACACAAGAAGCTCGAACTAGAATGGAGGAAAAAATATGACCAGGCAAAGAGAGTTCAATTCCACCGACAATTGCGATCCTACTAAAAGGAAATCCAAAAGGCCCAAAAAGAAATACTACAACAACAGAATCACCAAAGCCACCAACACACCCAAAAAATTATTCAACATCAAAAACGAAATACGGAATGCAGCAACACTCCTATACCTTCACAGAAACTATGCAATGACCCCGCGGACCACTTCAAAAATAAAATCAGCAACATCCATCAAATCATACATAGGAAACCAGACAACCAAAACACACAGCCAAACTCACCAAACGAGAAACCCACAGCATAAATTCCAAAGCTTCTCACAAAATATCAGTAGAGACATTTGTCAAGCTGGTAAGACACAGCAATAAGGCAGGCCCCCCATGGACCCTTGTCCTCCTGACATCTATATATCAATCCTCACACAGGACGCACCACTGGAATACTACAGTAACCTCCTTAACGTATCACCTTCAACAGGGAAAATGCAACCCGAACAGCTCACTGTCTATACTCACACTTTATAAACATCCCCAGAATCTACCCCTTTTTGAAGCACCGCTTATTACCTTACTGAACAACATCACAAAACCCAATTCCTTTGTGATCTTTTTGGGTGACTTCAACCTATGGGCAGAAGATTTCTCTGACAACAAAGTGAACTCAATATTATCCTCTATAAAATGTAGTGGCTTCACCCAAATGATAAATAATCCCACACACCAAGGCGATCACGCCTTAGAGTGGATAATGACACACAACCTTGAATGTAAGACAGTTGACGTCTCACCCTGTTCAGGGTCAGACCCTTTCCTGATTAATATCGATATAGCACTACCAGCTGTCCCGCACAAGCTCAATACTAACTTGAGGATAACAAGGAAATGTAAACATTTCAAAATGTCTCACCTCTTACCTCTTCCAGTCTATTGGCCAGTAAAGTTAACAATACTGAACAATTTGAGGGGATTACTGACCTGGTGACACACCTCTCCTCAGCTATCAAAGTGACTTCAGATATAGTAGCACCAGAAAAAACCAAGACAACCAACGCTGAAGTCATAAAGGAATGATGGTTCAATGATGATGTCATTGAAGCTAGGAAGATAAAGAGAGCATGTGAACGTGAGGGGAGAAAGAACCCCTGTCCTGGAATGGAGAGGGAAGGAGCACACACATGAGGACTGGGGAGAAAGAAAAGAAGTATGTGAGTGGGAGAAAATTGTGCCTAAATTCTGGTATGGGAGAGGTAGAAAAAGCAGGAGAAGAGACAGAGGAGAGGGAGAGAAAGGAGAGGGGATGGGACGCCATGAAACTCATCTACGTGTGCCAACTAGGAGCTAAGATTCCAATGTTGGAACAGGACACGATTTGGATTCTGTAGGGTTGGAAAAGCCTTCATATTGCACTCCCATATGTTTTGTTACATGAACCAAATGGTCATACCATACTTTTGAAATTGACATGCAGGTTCTGTTAGTGAACAACAGAGCACCGTACAAGCCTTTCGGGGTGAACTCAGTTTGGTGGAAGGGGAGGTTGCAGGGTATAGGAGCTTGCGTATCTTTTACTGAAGGGGAGGAATATACCTAGAAGTGGCAGGTACTCTGTAAGATATACACAAAGTATTTCTCATTACCTGTCACAGGAATGAACTGTACTCTGAGCCTAGTGGACTGGCAGCTTCAGACGGTCATGCAGCAAAATCCAGAATAGTCCATCACCAGGGCCCCCTCCTGTGAACCCACCAGGGCAGCCTGGAGCTGGTTTACCTCAGTGCAAAAGGTTGCACCCAGGCACCCGCAGTCATCAAGTCATATGTGGGGCAGCAGGACTGGCCCAATCAGATGGGTCCTGCTGCAGACAGGTTTGCAGATTTCTATGCGAAAGATAGAAATGCAAATGTTGAAGTTTGAGGGAAAATAGCAGCCAACCTCCCTCCAAGGCTAACACTCAGGGAAGTGTACGCTCACTTCCTATGAAGCCAAGAATCAGGGGCGCATGAGCTACGCCACCTCACTGAGCATTCACAGTGATGGCAGCTTTCCTCATGTGCCCTGGGGTAGACAGCAGCAATCTGGGACTACCTATCACCTTTCCTTTTTGGTCAAGGATCTGGGGGCCATTGTGCGTTTGGATGAAGGCACTCTCTGTGATTGGTTTGGGCACAGAAGTGATGCTGTCCACCTTTCGGATAAGTCTGAGCTGTCATCTCAGGTTGTCCTAGAGTAGTGGCATCGATGGGCACACTCTCCTCAGGGACCGTGCTACAGACATCTCATCCTGGGTGGTACTGGGTGCCAAGAGTGATTGTGGAGTGGGTACAATGCTGAATACCCGCCACTGCATGAACAAGCATGCCCATAGTTGCCTTTGGGCAAGCAGAACCTGCCCGTCACACCCTCTACACAGCATTGTAATCCTGACTGGTTCTTTCTGCCCACCTGCCACACAATGTGCATGCCAATTTCCTCAAAATCCCATTTGTTCTTCTATTTTATTACACATTATGCTGCAAATATAGATGGGGGTTAGGTTTAGGTATTTATTATGGTGGGGGATGTGGCGGAAGGTTGCGGGAGGTCTCGCCCCACTTTTTCTTGCGGCAAAATGTGTACAAAACGAGCAAATGGGCCTTGACCAAATGTTTTTGAGGTGACCTTCACAGTCCTAAGATTTCTGGGCCAGCCTCTAGAATCAGACACTAGAGCAGGGCTCTGCAACCTTTGGGTCCCCAGATGTTTTAGACTGCAACTGCCAACCATCCTAGCTAATATAGTCAAAGGCGAGGATTCATGGAAGTTGTCAGACAAAAACCCTAAGGGACCCGCTGGTTGCAGATGCCTGCACTAGAAAGTCGTTGTGATGGGCCTGGGCTATTCAGATGTGATGGATCAACTTCCGGGGCACCAGTGGTCCAGGGATGAATACTGGTTTCTAAACCATTAATCAGCAGCACACCTCTAGCACACCAGAAGGGATCTAAACAGATTGGAAACACAAGTACATAATACACCTCCTTGTCCAATTTTGGTAACGTGGACGGAACGGCAGGCTTATCTCCTTAAAGTCGTGGATCATTGGTTAGTTGCAACACAGCGAAAATACAGTTATTTCCCAATTATAAAAGGGACTGTGCAGTCAAGGTTTCATAAAAACATCTACTGAATTATTGCACAACAGACAGTTCTAGCACAAAACAAAATACAAACCACCCTGTGAACGAATGGTTCTATGTCATTTCATTGCCAGTCATTTTTACGACTGTTGCTTTTACAGATACATTCTGCCGAAAAAAGTCATCCAAATCTTTTTTTTTGGTTGGATTCCCCCCAAAAGCTCCCCCTGCCCCACCTATTTTTAACTATTGTTGACACCCCTAACGCCTTATCTGCCCTTTCCCACCCCCCCATATTTTCGATGAGTTTTTTCGTAAAACTGTACTAATAGAAAATGGCAGTCGTAAAAATGTCTGTCAATGAAACAATGGTATACCGAAGGAATGCACAGGACAGACAGTTTCAAGAATGAAAAGGGATACAGTCTGGATAATAACAGGAGGGTAGTCGGTAAAGTAATGTATTGCAATAGTTCAAGGATACGTGGTTTCAACACAAAGGGAGCAATGGATCGTAAAATGTCAAGTTGTGCTTTTATAAATTATTGGTGCTCGACAGTGTAGAGTCGGTTTTAGGATGCTTTGCAGCTTCTGTGACAGAGCTCAAGATGAGAGACAGCTGTGGGTATCAGCTGACTGGCAGTTCGGTGAGTGAGGCTGAACCGGCGGCTGCAGGCTGGCCTCCATGGCAGCTATGGGTCAGGAAGCGTCTCAGTGCTGGTTGAGGGGTCTGAAGCAATGATCAAGGTGTTTGGGATAGTGTTAGTGACTGCAGCGTAACGACAATCAGCATTTCATTCGGTTGCAGCTTGAGAGGCTCAACTGGCCTGAAAATGTCCTTTAAGGCAGATGTCGGTGGATGCTTGTCGATGCACTCCTCCTAGCTTCTTCATTGGGCTTGTGTCTTCCTTTAAGGTGGACGACCCACATCTGAGTGTTGCAGGCCATTGCCTTGTCCTTGGTTTGGTTCAGAGAATCTGGCACTTCCCACCAAGGAAGCTTGCTGCAGAGACTAGCAGGACACGCTGTGTGCTGGCTGGGTACCGGTTCTGCAGCTGCTGGAGGGTCCTCTAGATTCCCTCTGTTTCCTGGCCGATGTTTAGGGGAGGGATCTTGCTTCCCTCTTTGGAAATCCTGGCATTCCTTCACTGGTGGAAGCTGTAAGGCAGCCTGTACCTTCAGCCAGGATACAAATGAGTTATTTTTACTCCTTGCAAAGTGTTCAGATCATCTTCCCAAAATAGGGGCTTGACCCTCTTTTAAAGCCAAATGGGGCCACAGTGATTGGTATGGTATGCTAGGCCTACCTCAATGAACCAATCCTGGGTCCCCACCAACAATCTCATGCATGAGGTCACAACCAGAGTGCTTTGCAACAGAAAAGGTAAAGGGTTGAAAACATGTAATACTAAGTCCCACCCATCGTCCTGTCTTTTGTGGATTAAAGGGTCTTGCTGGTTAATTGAGCTCTCTCTGGTCCTTGATTAAAGTGGCAGGTCTCCCTTGCAGCTGTGGCAAGACCAGACTTTCTGACTTCTGAAAACCACATTCTCGTACCTTCTGAATGGTGTCCCCTTACGGGGATGACTGTAAACTGCTGTCCCAGACATGACAGTTCACTGCCATTGATACTAAGAAGCAGGGGGCTGGATTCAGGTTGACACAGATGCATTTCAAAGGTTGTTAGGGTTTCTTGTCTCTTTTGTTAGTTACTGCGACCAGGCCCACTGTGGGCTGGTTTGAACTAACTCTGATTAGCATGCGAAGCTGCCACCAACAGAGCTAACAAAGGACAGGGTTGATCCATGGAGTCTTTGTTAGTTAATTAGGCTGGCCATGGCAGAAGGAAGGTGTTACCCTACCCCTTCTGGGATGCCTTTATGTACTGTTGGCTGTCACACAGGTCTATGTGTATGTCATATGGTGAGCATAGGAAAATGTGGGCGGATTAGCCCCACATATTTTCTGAAGTTTAACCTACCATTTTTCAATTTCTTTGAATTTTTCAAAAAACCCACGCGAGCGCACACCCCCCGTGCGGATGCTCGAATTCCTCACATCAGGTCAGTCCAGAGTCGAACATCGATTTTCTCACAGTTCTGACTTTCACTGGCTAGCCTCTAAAACCAAACACCAGAGGCTTCCTCACAACCCCCCTCTCTCTCTGGCTAGCACCCAGAATCAAACACCAGTGTCTTCCTCACAGTTCTCCCGTTCCTCTGACCAACTGCAAAAACGAGACACCACAATCTTTCTAACAAACCTCTTCTCCCTCTGACTAGCCTTCACATTCCAACACCAGAGTATTCCTCCCAAACCTCCTCCCTCTCTGGTTAGACCCCAGAAACAAACACTAGTGTTGAACCCAGAGTCCTCCTCTTTCTGCCTAGACTATAAAATCAGACACCAGAGTCTTCCTAGAAGTCCCCCTCTCCCTCTGGCTTGCGCCCAGAATCAGACACCAGTGTTGTCCCCACATTCTTCCTCTCTTTCTGGCTGGACTCCGGTATCAGACATCAAAGTCTTCCTAGCAGTCCTCCTCTCTCCCTGGCTAGCACTCAGAATCAGATAAAAGAGTCTTCCTCACAGTTAACTTCTCTCAGTAGCTACCCCCCTTGGATCAGACACCAGAGCCCTCCTCTCCCTCTGGATAGACTCCAGAATCAGACACCAGAATCTTCCCAGCAGTCCTCTTCTTCTTCTGGCTGGCATCTAGAATCAGACACCAGCCTTTCCTCTCATTCCTACTCCCTCTCTGGCTAAACACCAACGTGTGTCTGTAGCCAGCGCCCAGGCGCTGACATCAGCCGTGTATTTTTTTAAAAAAAATAAAAATAGATGCTTTTGAAATGATCTTGCATTTATTAGCGAGTGATTTACTGGTGCCTGGCACAAAGCGCTCCGCTGGGTGACCACGGGGCCGGAGCCAGGAGACTATGACGCTGACGGGAGGGGGTGAGGGATTACACACAGAGGAGGTGGGAAGAGAGAGAGAGAGAGATGAGATACCGCAGCTAAGAGGCGGTGAGATCCAGAGCCGGAACCCTGGACTTTGGGATCAGTCCCACGGATCTTTTTCATCACATGTTGGTCAGCACTGATGGGGCACTTGTGTAGCCTGACAGGTATCACATGGTAAAACCAGGAAAGTATGTTCGCTGGGATTGGAAATTGGGACATCGCCGAATTTAGTAGTAATGAACACAGCTGCAGATTATGGCACTGCTAGGCTAAAAGTCACACAGTAAAACACTGCGTGCCAATATCCATGCGCTTGTGCAGAAAGTATCTTTAGTAATACATATTGTTATCAGTGTTATCACAGATATTGTGTATTGTATTTATTTAATGTGTGTTCACACAATTTATTGAAACTTTTGAGCCTCTGCAGAACCTTTGCCAACACGTGTTTCGACGGTTGTGCTCTTTTTCAAGGCACCATTTTTAATTATAACAACCTGGTTTGGGATTAGTGCATATCTATCAAATGGCTGTGAACCACTTTGAAAGATCTGCCTGTTAGGCTGCCAGAGCGGAAATACATCTACAGTGAGGTATGGTCCTGTATGGATTTGGGTGGGTGTTTCATGGCTAGTCATCTATTCTTTGATAAAATACCCGCAGGGGATCTGCATGGACCCGAGCTACTAAGGGTTTAACTAAGAGGCGGTGAGATGCGGAGCCAGAAGCTTGGACCTTATGATCAGTATCAGGGATCTTTTTTTATCACAACATGTTAGCACCGATAGGGCACTTGTGTATCCTAACAATCAGTGATGGCACCCGATAGAGCTCCCTGTTTGGCCCCAGCCTCTTCATTCATGGTGCTCTGATATTACTGTCAGCATAGGGGACCCATGTGTCTCCAGGCCAACAGTGATGGCACCCCATAGAGCTCCCAGTTGGCCCACAACATCTTCATTCTTGGTGCTCTGACATTACTGCCAGAATGGGGGGGCTTTGTGACTCCAAGCCATCAGTGATGGCACCCCATAGAGCTCCCAGTTGGCCCACAGCATCTTGATTCATGGGACTCTTGTTTCACTGTCAGCATGGGTGGCTCATGTGTCTCCAGGCCAACAGTGATGGCACCACATAGAACTCCCAGTTGGCCCACAGCATCTTGATTCATGGGACTCTTGTTTCACTGTCAGCATGGGTGGCTCATGTGTCTCCAGGCTAACAGTGATGGCACCCCATAGAGCTCCCAGTTGGCCCACAGCATCTTCATTCTTGGTGCTCTGACATTACTGCCAGAATGGGGGGCTATGTGACTCCAAGCCATTAGTGATGGCACCCCATGGAGCTCCCAGTTGGGTCCCCAGCATCTTCATTCATGGTGCTCTGATATTACTGCCAGCATGGGTGGCCCATGTATCTCCAAGCCATCAGTGATGGCACCCCATAGAGCTCCCAGTTGGCCCACAGCATCTTGATTCATGGGACTCTTGTTTCACTGTCAGCATGGGTGGCTCATGTGTCTCCAGGCTAACAGTGATGGCACCCCATAGAGCTCCCAGTTGGCCCACAGCATCTTCATTCTTGGTGCTCTGACATTACTGCCAGAATGGGGGGGCTATGTGACTCCAAGCCATTAGTGATGGCACCTCATGGAGCTCCCAGTTGGGTCCCCAGCATCTTCATTCATGGTGCTCTGATATTACTGCCAGCATGGGTGGCCCATGTATCTCCAAGCCATCAGTGATGGCACCACATAGAACTCCCGGTTGGGCCTCAGCATGTTCGCAGTGCCCCTATATTACTGTCAATATGGGGGGCCCATGTGTCTTCAAGCCATCAGTGATGGCACTCCCATAGAGCGAACAAAGAGAAAAAGTTCCGAATTAGGGAACTCACGTCCCCTGCACACTATCAGGTGTCTGGAAATCCAGACTAACAACTTAGAATTCAGTTGTAGTGTTAAATTCGGTTTAGCTTAATGAGCATACAAAACAAAACATATAATTATTTGCAATTTTTAAAAAAATGAGAGTAAATTGTTTATCACAAAAATCTTCTGTTTATTCATGATGATGACACAGTGAGGGCCCAGCGTGTTTCCAGTGTAAAAAACTCATCAGAGGCATTAGTGATTCTATTGAAAAAGTATATATAGGACATATTTTAGTTAAATTCATATTTACAGCCATTTTCAACAATAATACATCATAATCCAATTGTTTATAAATGCATTTGGTCATGTTACAGTTTAGATAATCGTGTACATAACTACTTTTTCACATCTCTGTCTGCAACAGATAGTAAACAATCCCTATTAATGAAATGTAAGATTCCATGTTTACCAGTGTCATTTAGAGTCTGACTAATCAGAGAATTAGGTTATTACATTTCTTAGTTGCTAATATGTAGGAAATTGCAGGGGGGCTAACCTTGTAATATGTGGAACTTATTCTTAGAGGGATCTGTGTCCCTTGATTCTGGACATCAGGGTGATGTCTTCAGTCTTCAAAGGCTGTAGGTAGCCAAATCACAAATTCAGTTTAACACACTAGTATCTATACATAGGAATTAATTTGATCTGATACAATGCACAAATGCCCTCTTACCAATTGTATGATCGTCAGATCATGAGCTCTTTCCTGTGCAGCTGATCCATTACTTCAGTTCATTAAATATCATCTAAGACTCGTCAGTAGTGCCTACAAGTGAGCAACCTCGCAACCACTAAAGGGAGAATAAATGTAAGGCAGAAAGTCCAGAACAAGGGTGGATCAGTGTCTAGTACGTCTTATTTAAAAAGGAAGATCATGTAAAAAGTAGTAAGAAGAGGTAAGCTCAAAGCTTATGTTGACTTACTGAGTCCAATTCTTGGGGGCTGTAGATCATACAGACGCCTCAAATGGTGTTCTCAAGCTGATCAGTCGGTTACCAGTCCCAACAGGGCCAGTTTCACGTTCTGTTAAAATAAGTGAATAGGTGCTTTAGACCAATGTTCAAAAATTAAGGGAATCTTGAACGGGTCACCAGTGTTGTGATCGTTCAATAGAGAGTCCTTGGTAACCGGTCATAGCTCAATGTGAGCTTGAGCGCTGTTAAAAACTTACTTGCAAGTGGTAGAAATAAGCCGAAGTAAATGGTGCCTTGTCCTGCGTCCTGGAGACTCCAACGCTGACTCAGGTGCCATTTTGGAGTCATGCATCTGTTTATATATTGAAATCAGATGATGTCATGGCGCGCATGTACGCCTGACGTCATTGTCAATTAAACCAAATTGGTTGGAGTGTAAAGTATGCAATATCCATTATTGTAAATTGATAACTCAATTTTAGTTAATGTATGTATGGTTTTAGAAAAGTCTAAAGATTCTCAGGTTTACTGAGCAAATAAGCAAAAGTGACTTCATCTCGTGCATGCGTAGATAAGGTCATTTTCAAAATCACGCGGAATTGTGCATTTAGGTAAGTCAAGGTTTTCAATAAGGAAAACCAACACATAATCAATTGTAAAGATTAGCTCATTGAAGGTAAGGATGGGAGCTAAGTATAAAATGAATCTTCTAATATGTTGTATTGAAGGCTATGCATATTAAGTACTGCTCAATAGCGGCATGGGGTGGATGGATATGGTGTGATATCCAGTATTGGTGAGCTGTTGGTAACAGTCTAGATAGTCATGTGTCAAGCTGAATAAGATCTCGAATGCTTTGTATCGATAAAGACAGCACATTTATCAAACGCCTTTCAGTTTAAGAGGACAATAGAAGTGTTCTTCAAATGGAATGGTCATACTTAATAATCGCATGTCAACAGTGGACGTTTGATTTTTGACAACCTCCCCTAACAGTATTGCAAATTATAGGGATGCCAGAGTAACAAAACATACATATTATGTCCCCTAATGGGTTTAGTGAAGTCGGTCATACTTCATAAAATCTTGTAATCTATGGACCCATGTTTTTCAACCACATGTTTATAAGCACCATGTCATTGCCCCGTTACTTGATAAAAATTTGTTAGAATACAGGTGCAATAGTTTAAGCCTACACATTCTTTCCCTCAGTGGGTTCACAATCTGGTGCTCACTGATTTAGCGTATTTTGTATAACATTGTCTGTTGTTAGGGAGATTCAAAAAAATATGTTTTTATAGAAATGGTCCTAGGTAGTAATCTTCATTTAAATCTAACGGTGTCATTGCATCGAGTTTGTGTATCCACAGTAATTCTCGTTGGGATAATATTTTTGGCAAGTTGCCATCTCTTGATAGAGGATGTACCACCTCTAGTATTGCAAAACGCATTTAAGAGATGTTGTGATTGTTGCCCCTGAAGTGTCGATACACCAGTGATTTTGAGTTGCAAGTCCTGATCTGTGACTTGTGTTCAGTCCAACAGTCTTTTGCTCGTCTTGCAGTTTTGCCTACATAATATTTGCCACAATGGCAGCCTATCATGCATATTACATTTCTGGAGTCACACGTTGCATAGTTCCTCAGAAATATCATTTTGCCAGTATTCAGGCGTCAGATGTGGTCTCCTTTTATGATATTAGAACAATGTTGGCAATTAAGACATGGGAATGTGCCCAGTTTGTGTTTGGTTAGACTTCTTTGTGTTGATTTTTTAGGTTTTCCGGCTTTGATGAGTTTGTCTCGTATGTTTTGTCCCCTTTTGTACGCCAACATTGGTGGCTATGGGAAGAGTCGGTTGAGGTTAGGATCTGATCTTATCAAGTCCCAGTTGTTATTAATGAGTTTTTTGATCTGAAAACTCTGCCCTGAATATTTCAGTGTATAGAAGAGATTGGTCTCTCTTGGTTTTAGCTCCTAAGAGTATTTCCCGACTCTGAGTGTGGGTTCTTTGTATTACTTTATCAAGAACCTCTTCAGGGAAACCTCTATCGAGGAATCTTGATCTCATGGTATTATATTCTGCTTGTAGTTTTCCTGCATCGGAAGTGACGCGTTTCAATCTCAGTAATTGACTGTAAGGCAAACTCTCTTTCGGGTGCCTTGGATGGAAGCTATTATAGTGGAGGGAGCTATTCACATCAGTTGGTTTTCTAACGATAGATGTATCAAAACCAGTGTCTTTCAGTTCCACAGTCACATCTAGAAAATTAATCTTGGGTTTCCCGGTTTCTATGGTAAATTTGATCCTTGCATGACATTGGTTGATGTCTTCCCAAAACTCCAGTAATTCATCTCCAGTGCCATGCCAGATTCCAAAAATGTTGTCAATATATCTTAGCCAACAGTAAACCTTGTGTTTCCAATGTGGGTGTTCCAGGACAAATGTGTTCTTAAAATGAAACATTAAAATGTTGGCATATGATAGGGCAACAGCCGAACCCAGTGAGGTGCCATAGAGCTCCCATTTGGCACACAGCATCTCATTCATGGGGCTCTTGTTTCACTGTCAGCATGGGTGGCTCATGTGCCTCCAGGCCATAAGTGATGGCACCCCATAGAGCTTCCTGGTGGGCCTCAGCATTTTCATTCATGAAGCTCTGATATTACTGTCAGCATGGGTGGCACGTGGGTCTCCAAACCATCAGAGATGGCACCCCATGGATCTCCCAGTTGGACCACAGCGTCTTCATTCATGGGGCGCTGATCTCACTGTCAGCACTGATGGCCATGTATCCACTAACCCTCACTGATGGCAGCCACCAATGGAGCTCCGTGAGGCTTCAGAATCTCCATTCATGGTGCTTTGATCTAACCTTCAGCACTGGTGGTTCTTGATCCTCTAGGCCATCAGTGATGGCAGCTCGTGGAGCTTCCTGCGGGGTCTCAGCATCTGCGTTCACGTTGCTCTGATCTCACTTTCAGGACTGGTGGCCCATGTGCGTCTGAGCCATCGATGATGGCAACCCATAGAACATCATGCTGGACCTCAGCATCTCCATTCATGGTGCTCTGGTAGCAGTATCTGCACCATAGGCCTTGGATCACATGGACCTCACCCCTGCCACCAGGGCGCTATAAACTTAGTGAGCATTATTTGGGCCATTCCACCAATGGGGCATCTTGGTTCTCTCAGCCGACCCTGGTAGTCCCGGTACTTTGCTTTCCCCATTGGGGTCTCTCGGGTTTGTCTCATCTGGTCTTAGGGTCTGATATGTGGATCTGCTTGATTGTGGGCCACTACTTTCAAGTGGCTGGAAAGGTTTTTTGGGGGGCTCACCTGGACCACTGGAAACCATTAGCATCTGCCCCCATTTCTACATTCCGATGTTGTTCCTCACATAGTGCCCTTGCAATACGATGTGTCCAAAATACCAATAAAGATGGGGCGCACCCAGTCACATGTTAGGCCTGCCCATCTTAAAGCTTGGTCAAATTAGGGTGCAGAGTTGGAGACATATTAGTTTCTCCATCTGGTAGACTGGTACAGCTGACATGAATTCAGCTACATGTACAGCTGGTGTCTCTGAGGGGCTGATTGAAGATCACAACCAGTCACACACACATCAGGTTTAAGCCCCTGAAAGACTGTATGGTCAGGGATGTGATCAGTCACATCTTAGGCGGATGCCTCTGTCCGGTCTGGTTGGTGCTGTGGAAGGCTGTCGGGGCTGGGATGGAGTCAGTCACATGTCAAATCGAATTTACCAATCTGTTGTCATATGAGAAATGTTGGTGAGATGTTGGTGAAAAGTGCCAGGCCAGATGAAGCGCATGAATCGCTGACGAAGGAGGGAAGTGAGCTGGCACACACTTCTGGTCTGGATAATGACTCATGAAACTGTGTTATTACATCTTAATGGATTCGAGTGGTCCATGTCTCCGCATTAAGTAAGTTACTAACCATGCAATTTTTTTGCACAGGGCAAAGTCCAAATCTGCCTGCCTCAGCCACAACGTGCGGGAAATGCACTTGCCTCACTACCGGTATTGAATGTTCATGTCAACCACTCTGTGCAGGAAATGCACACGCCTCACCACCCGCAATGCATGTTCATGTCAACCACTCTGTGCAGGAAAGGCACACGCTTCACCACCTGCAATGCATGTTCATGTCAACCACTCTGTGCAGGAAAGGCACACGCTTCACCACCTGCAATGCATGTTCATGTCAACCACTCTGTGCAGGAAATGCACTTGCCTCACCACTCGCAATGCATGTTCGTGTCAACCACTCTGTGCTTGAATATGTGGGAGGAAAGGCTGAAAGCTGCATGTAAACACTGCGTGCAATGCATTGTTATTGTGGCCCGCGATTGCAATAGGTTTTGTGAATGAGCTTAGATTGTGTACAGAAACACGGGATGACCGGATTTCCGTGACAAATTAATATCAAATCACCAAAGCAAACACAATCGCACGGGGAGGTGGGCTTCATAGCCCAACGCAAGCGTAAGCATTAGCTGCCCTCTGCGTGCAACGTACGGGTCACCCGTTATGACTGATGGGTGTCCTAGAGCTCCAGCGCCCATGCTGTGGACAGGCACTTCCTCTCAGCTGACTCCATTGGGCGGAGAAGGCGGGGACACCGCCCCCTTGCTCCCCATCTAGGCCTGGTAGCTGTGGCGACGCAAGGCCAGCAGCATGTTAAGGCGCACGTGGAGCTCTCAGTTTCAACCTAAAGGCCGACTCGCCTGTCACATTGGCAAACATGCACATAGCGGGACGACCCCCCTCCTCTAGGTGGCTGTGAGGTGATGGCTGACCACGGGAGGGGTGGCCAGAGTTACCCCCCAACCCCCTCGCTATGTAGAGCCCCAACCAGGGACAGGCCAGTCTCTGATTCTCCAACACAAACATTTAGGAGAATAAAAGCCACGCGCACTCGTCCATCTTCTCTGTGTCACGTGACTCCGATCTTGCAGAAAATGTAAATATCCTGCCGTCCCGTGCTGGCATACAAAAAAAAAAAAACACACACACACAACAGTAAAGCGGTAAATAAAAATGCCATTTTCGGCTCTGACACTTTGATTTAAAAAACAAGGAATGAATGAAAAAATATCGCAGAATCTGTCATTATTCTTAGCCGCCCAACAGACGGCTAGGCCTCCCCCCTCCCCCGCCCCCGTAGGTCCCACATGATATTGGGCGAGGTGGGTGGGGGAAGGCGGGGGTGGATGGAATGGAATTTGTTCAGAAAGGACTGAATATGTATTTTATTATAATCGGGAGCAGACTGAAAAAAATCAATTTTTAATTGAGTTTATTATTTGAGCAGGCCTCGCTGTCCATCACTGCCAGCTAATGGGATTTTTGTCTCGGGTCAGCCCCCCACCCCCTCTCGCCGCCCATGAGACCCCCCCTCCTCCCCCATAGCCATAGTGCTGACTGAGGCAGGTTTCTCCCGTCACTAAATCACCTCCTATCACCAGCTTTACGGGCGGGAAATTAACCTTTTCATACTTGCTCTGTTCCGAGTGATTAATGGCGGCAGAACCACCCTGAAGCAGCGCGCGGGGGCCGGAAACCCGCACACCACTGGGTGCCCAGTCTCAGCCCCACAGATAAAGAGGGGGGCACACGAACCCTATGGGTTTGCTGGTCCCCGCACCCCCCAGGCAGCAGCGTTGTGATATTGGAAGGGTGAATTTACAGTCTGTCTCAGATCCTGTCAGCAAGGGTTCAACTGGGACCAAGTGAGTCCCGTCACTTTATATTAGCAAAGACTGTTCAGCCTGTGAATTCCAAACCCCACAAGCTGTACACACAACCATGCACACCCACTGTACTCAAAGACCCCCATTTATTGTACTACCCCCACTATATACGATTTTGAAACACGTGGCTTACTGTACGCAGACTCTTCACACACTCTACTCAAACACTGCATGATGTACTTAAACATGCCACAAGCTGCATGCAAATTGTCTGGATAGTGTACCCAGAACCCTAGATACTGTCTGGAGCCCAGTCACAGCACTTAGACGTGCCACAGACTGTATCTACTTACCATTGTAACCTTCACTCCCATCCTTATCCTGTACCCACACCCCACTCCATACCGTGCTAAAAGCATGACATGCAGTCAAGTAAAACACTCCATAAGCTGTACTCAAATACACCATGTGTTGTATTCAATCCTCTAAATACTGTACTCGGAACAGGATATACTGTACATAAAGCACCTACAGACTGTATTTGAGCGTACTGCCTACTGTAAACAACTTTTTACACACTCTAGGTAAGCCCTCTACATAATGCACTTAGTCCTACTCAAAACCCTACATATAGATGTCCAACGCCTGCCTCAGTTACTCCAATATCCTGCATACTGTACTTGCAACCACAGCACAGCGTACTCATAATACTATACTGCATCCATGCTATCATCAACCATGCAGCCTGCTTTACTGACACACTCCACACACTCTATTCAAGCGCCTAACATAATATACGGAAACCTGACATAACAGCACCCGTTCTCCAGCCCTTAACACACTCTATTTGCACATACACGCTGTACTATAAACATGTACACACTGCACAACCCCCTAGGGAAATTTACTGAAGCTCCTACCTGTTGTCCTCACACCCAGCATAACGCCATGAAATCCCTACAAACCACACTCAAAATTCCACACATACTCTAACTAACAAAGGAGAACATTACACTTGAGTAAATACAAGAAGGTTTATCGGACCTACTGTAACCAACAAAGGATAAAATTATTCGGTGGTAAATACAAGAATGTTCAACGACATACTGTAACCAACATAGGAAAAAACGACTCTGTAGTCAATAGAGGAATGTTTATCTGACATACAGTAACCAACAAAGGAAAAAGCAACTCAGTAGTAAAAAAAGAAGGTTTAGCTGACATAATGTAACCAACAAAGGAGAAAATTACTCAGTAGTAAATACAAGAATTTTCATCGGATATACTGTAACCAACATAGGAAAAAACGACTCCGTAGTAAATATACAAATGTTTATCGAACATGCTGTAAGCAACAAAGGAAAAAAAAACGACTCTATAGTAAATAAAAGAAGATTTAGTGGACATACTGTAATCAACAAAGGAGAACATTACTCAGTAGTAAATACAAGAATGTTCATCGGATATACTGTAAACAACAAAGGAAAAACGACTCTGTAGTAAAATAGAAGAAGGTTTATCAGACATACTGGTAGCAACAAAGGAGAACATTACTCTCTAATAAATACAAGAATGTTCAATCGGGCATTCTGTAACCAACACAGGAAAAAAACTACTGAGTAGTAAAATAGAAGAAGGTTTATCAGACATACTGGTAGCAACAAAGGAGAACATTACTCTCTAATAAATACAAGAATGTTCAATCGGGCATACTGTAACCAACACAGGAAAAAACTACTCAGTAGTAAAATAGAAGAAGGTTTATCAGACATACTGGTAGCAACAAAGGAAAAAATTACTCTGTAGTAAATAGAAGAAGGTTTATCAGACATACTGTTGCCAACAAAGGAAACATCTACTATGTACTAAATATAAGATTTATCAAACATGCTGTAACCAACGATGGAGAAAATTACTCTTTACCAAATAGAAGAATGCTCATCGGACATACTGTAACCAGCAAATCAATAAACTACCTTGTAGTAAATATAAGAAGGTTTATCAGACATACTGTAACCAACAAAGGTGAAAATGACTTTGTACTAAATAGAAAAAGGTTTATTAGACATACTGTAAACAACAATGGTGAAAATTAATTTGTAGTAAATAGAAGAATGCTTGTTGGACATACTGTAATAAACAAAAGAAAAAACGACTGCGAAGTAAATATTAGAAGGTTTATCTGACATACCACAACCAACAAAGGAAAACCTTGTTCTGTGGAAAATAGAAGAATGTTTATTTCCTTCTAGGAAAGAATGCTTGCAATGTGTTTCACACCACATTATTTGAATATAGCACAACATTTTTCAGTACTTCCTGTACCTTTATGGAGTACTGATGGATTCGCAGTCTTCCTTACTTCATGTGCGTTTCCGGTGACCTGAAAGCATTGTACGCTCCGAAGAAGCGCTTTGTGCGCACTAGCATTTGATAAAGTTCCAGGAAGTATAAAAACATGCCATGCTGTCATATGAACACGTGACTGATAATTGCCCATTCGGGTATGCTGTTCTTAAATATAGATGGTCTACATACTGGAATGGGCTGAATATTTTCTTAGAAAAATTGTTCCCACTTGTTACCTACATTTCTGGCTGAACTCTGGAGGTAGTCCACCTTCACCCATAGCTTTGGCAGTGAGAAGATCTGCACTGGCACAGCCGGCATTTCTAAATCGCATGCCCACTCTCTTGATGCTTCAGGGTTAATCACATATTCTTGGCATTCCTCATTGTTCCTTTGTGATATACCCCTCCTTCTGAAACAGAACCAAATAATATGCAACGATAGAAGCTTACAGATAAAAATGGATTGCTGGAACACAAATCATAATAGTAGCGCCTTGTGGGCATCATGGCCTCTTCGGCACTAGAAAGGAAGAGGGAGGAAGAAATGGTGGGAGCAAAACCTGGAAGGTAAATAGGTAAAAAGAACTAGACACTGGGCCGTCTAGTATTGTGCCATGAACGTGTTCATAGCCTCAATACATTCTGGTTTATATAGCCTTCAACTTTTAAGATAGGTGCTGCTACGATAAACGTACTTTCCATGTTTGCTGCTCCTTGGTGCCAAGTCTGTGCTTTTTGAAAAGCAACCACGATGAAACATAATTTAATAAAAATAGCTAAAATAAGGACACGGCGCTGTGATATGACAGCATCCAAGGGATGACGCAGAGTAATGCAGACATTGATCGCTTGCTCGCGGTGCCTAGAGCGACGCCGCACCTCAAGAACGCCTCGCAGATGATGCCCAACCAGGCAGAAACACGATTCTGGGTTTGCTGCTGGGGCTCTTTTTCATAGTAGAATTGCCCAGCATGTTGGTGCTGGACTGTCCTTGTGGGAGGTACCAGACTCCTATGCAAAGGGGTATTTCGTGCTAAAACGTGATTGCAGACCCTTGGAACTGGGCAAAACCCTGCAGAACAAGATTTTTGGTCTTGCTCCTTCTCAGCAGAGGGTCTCTCAAACTGTTAGTCCATTTTTGAAAAGTTTGGAGTTTTATGCTTAGTTAGCAAATTAAACCAGACATAGACCCCTTGCTTTTCTGTGCCTAGAACAGTGGTCTTAAACTATGGCGCTGGTACCTATGGTGGGGCCCGTAGGATTTCCAGGGTACACACAATGCTCTTTAAAAAGGGAGTACAGTGACTCTTTTCAATATAAAATATAACCATTTAATTAAGCTTTATAGAGCTAGCTCGAGGGCTGTACCGGGAGTTATGTGCCCTGAAGACCGAGTTGAAGGCTGGAGCATAGCGAGGGCACTTAATGAGGTTTACAGGCCCATAACTCCCAGTCAGCGTCCGGGTGGGGTCTTTAAAGCTATTATGTCCCAGTAAAATGTGAAAGGGGTATTTTAAAAACATGCAGTCTGCCTGCAGTTGTTGCTGAGAAATTCTCAGCAACCATGTAGCATTGTGCTGGGGCAGAGGTAGGGCTTAGAAATCTACCAGGCCGCGTGTGTCAGGAATGGCTCGGAAAAGTAAGGGAGGCAAGGTGGAGGGGCCAGGCCGTGTCTGCTAGGTGCGGCCCAGCAAAGGTTTTTGTGGCAGGGGGCAGTCATCAGCCCCCACCACACTCTGCTAAGGAGCTGGGGTGTGGGGAAATGCTTAGCCATATTGTTCCGAAATTAGCCAGTGGGGTAGTCCCACGCCACTCCCCCGGGACATAATAGAAAATATAAGCAGCTATAGCTTGTGGGAAGCAGCAAACAATATTTTTACTCAAGAGGGGGCTCAGTATAAAAAGGTTTGAATACCACTGGTCTAGGATAACGCTTGCTGATGAAGCCCAACATGGCAGAAACACGTATCTGGGGTGCTGCTGGTGTTCTTGTTCAGCTGAGAATTGCCTTGAATTAGAGGCTGGACTATCCTTGTGCGGAAGACCAGACTGTGCAAATAGATATTTTTCAGCTGGCTTGGCACAGAAAGTTGTAAGATGATTGTGGACCCTTGTGTGTGTGTAATATCCCATTGATCATATCATATCATCATATCATATCATTTGGTTTTGTTCATTGTCAGCAGAAAGGCTATCACAACATTGGAAATAGTGCACATATTACCAGTGATAAATTCCAAGCTTAGAAAATAAATATTACAAGATTTTTGATTCTTGGCAACATTCTGTTTCCAATAGAAAACAGGATTTGCTCCATGGCACCCGACTTACACCACATTCCTTAATCCACAAACGTGAAAGGATATGTTTTCCCGTTGCTTGGGCTACAAGCATATTCAGAGGTTTATGATGTGATTTAATGGGAGACCTGTTACCTCAAACAGGAGTGTTATCCTTTATTAAAGCCCACACCGCAGCTTCTGCCTCTCTCTTGCCTCCAATAGTCAATTAGAGAAAACCATGAACTTGCATGTTTCCAACCTTGACATCAGCCCAAGAACACACATTATGAACACACGCTAGAGCGCTATGCAACCCATTACCGCGTGCCTACCACGCTTTCACATAAGTGAGAATATGCACCTAAAAAATGCAACCGCGGGGACGAAACATCACATGCTGACAGACAGACATGGCAGAGGCCTATTTAAATGACACCAACCACAGTGACAAACTCAACATAACTCTTTGATATAGGGTTAATCTGCACTTAATTTGTCAAACGAGCTTCTTCATCCCTCAAAGACTGTCAAGTGGAGGAAGATCTATAAACTTTTGTTTTTAAAGCCCCGTAAGTCAACACACAGCCTATTTCGATAGGTATCTTTAGAGCATCACCAATGGGTGAAATTCGTCCATTGCTATTAAAGGTTATAAGACATCAAGGTTCTATAATTTCTTCAGTTACTCTGAGAGAATGTCTAATGAGCATACACAGCTGCTTATTACCCCAATAGTAGCTGGTTGATCGTCAAAACCTTAAAATACCCAAGCTTTTCACAAAACATTTGGGAAATATCCATTCTTGATAATGTCATTAATGATGTCATTTGTATCAGTTTCTAGCTAGCATCCTTCTACTTCTTCTATGTACAGCTCTCCATTGCTTGCCCGGTTGGTCTGCACTGCCTTTTAAATGCATTAGGTACACACACATCATAACTTGTTGTTCCACCATCTTAAGTTCCCCACTTTGAAGCCACCCAAACACCAAAACTTGTTCCTTGCGTCATGCAATGTGCTCTTTGTACTCCGGCCCAAGTATTCCAAATCAACCTTGAAAACTGCTGCCAATTGAATAGACATTTGTGTGAATCCACTTTTACAAATACTGCCATTTTCTAATGCAGAATTCAGAGGAAAAATAGGTGGTGAATGTTGAACCATAATCAACAAACCTACACGCGCACGCGCACACACACACACACACAGTCTGCAGAAATGACAACATATGACCTTTGTTCCCAATGATGTCAACATGCGCTATATAACAAACACCTTCCATCCTCCTGCAAAATATCATCTGAGCTGATGCATTTGGGCACTCTACAAGAACTTTTGCATGGATAGGAAATAAAGAGGAGAAGAGCAATTCAGATATGTCTTAGCTGTGGGGGTTCTAATCATTCCAGGAGACGTCCCCCCTCATACTACCCAAACTGACAGAAAACTGATGTGACTGATGTCAAATTGGAAGGAAACATCAGGCCCATCAATTTCTAAAGCCCTTCCTCCGACCGCTCAGCCTGAAGCCCACCCCACATAGCTTTGATCTTGTTTGTGATAAAGTTTGTCTGTTCTGAGTGAAAACTAAAAGATCTTCAGTACTCTTGCCCTGATTGACTGTGGCACATCAGGAAACTATGTGGACTCAACCCCTGACCATGGACACTTGTGGAAGTCATCAACTGTGCTCCTTTAGCAACAAGACCAGCACAGCCCGTGGAATCAACTATATTCGATATCCTGTTGATTGGGGATAGTCAGGCTTGTACAGCACAAACTTTAGATGACCTCGACGCCCGATACTGCTGCGTTCACTTCCACTTAGGGTGCCAGTATGCTCTGTAAATTACCAGAACTTTTATTGGTGCATTCTCCAGCTTCCAGGACAAACCCCCTTATCGAACCCCAACGGATCAACTTGTGCCACAGAGTACCCCCTTTCTACCATCCATACCATTCTGTATTCAATACGCCTAAATACTTTCCGTTAGCACCCCACCATCTCTATGGTTTGAGCTATGATTGCTTCCTAACAAGCCCATACCTCACAGGCGCATATAGGGCCTGAATCACAGAGGGTCTTCCAATGGGGTGGCACCATTATAAAGCTCTTATGTGAACCAGGCCCATCATCTCTAATCCATACTGTAAAAGAAGAGCTATGGGGATAGCTCAAGGAGTGTCTGGACAAGAGCTATTAAGCCCATCACAGCCCCCTGTTGGAGCAAGCCTCTTCATTTTGTCCAAGTAGAAGGGAAGCCAGCTACCCTGCATTGATTATAGATTGTCGAATGACATCACCCAAAAGGACTGATACACACTTTCTGTAATCTGAGACATAGTGCAATGTCTTCAGACCCCCCCTCAGTATTCACCAAAGTCAATTTAAGATGGTTCTATCTTGTCATTTGATTTGAATCAAAAGGGAGAACAACTGAAGATGGCATTCAAAATGCCTTTCGCACATTACAAATATAAGGTGATGCCCTTTTACTTGCCTAATGCTCCCGCTGTCATGTAATGTTTCATGGATTCCATTTTGTTTGACATCCTGGGAATCTCAGGTTGGGTGTACCTAGATGACAATCTGGTTTTCCCACCCACCATGGATGCTCATATGAGGGGGGATAGCTCGGGGGCAAAGCATTTGTCTTGGAAGCAAGACAATGCAGCGCAACACAGGTTCAAATGCCGATCCCGCACTTAGAAACCAATCTGTGGTATTAAGTGCATTATAAAAGAACAATTATAATTATACACACCACATTTCAGAGGTCACAGCTCGTCTCCCGACAAATACGCTGTTTGGAATATCTGAGAAACGCCAGTTCCATAAAATGAGTATTGACTTCCTCTTATAGGTTATCAGAAGTACAGACATACGCATGGATCCACAAAATGTCAAGGCCATGCTTACAGCCCCTACGATGTGAAATCCAATCGATGTGAAATTCCTATAGGCAGTTGTTTGCAAACTTTGTGCATTTAACAGCTGTCATATCTCACCTGCTGTTCAAAGAATGCCAATTTAAGTGAGACAGCATTCCAGACACTAAAGGTCACCTTTACCAAAGACCCGGTTCTGTAACATCCAGATGACTAAAGTACCTTCATTGTGGAAGCAGATGGTCCGGTCTGACTTGGCCATGGAGAAGGTGCTGTTGCAAGGAAGTGACACCACATGTTTGAACACCTGGTTGCCTATTATTCCTGCAAACAGACATCCAGTGAACAATGATATGCAGTCCTCAAAAAAGAGCTGGTGCACCTTCTGTGAATATTAAACATCATTTTCATGGTGACTCCTTTCTGATTGAGGTCTGGACTGACCACTGCACTATTTATGTTTGTTTGTTTATTTATTTATTGTGCGCGCCGGACCCAGAGGTAGCAGGGCGCATGTGACAAGTGGGCTTACAGCTTGGTTACAGAAGTTATAAATTTACAGCAGTTACAAGTTTACAGGACAAGGTAGAACAGTTTTCTTGGCTCCACAGGATGAGGGTTAGGCAATAGAGTACAAGTACAATGGAATGATGACAACAAGTCAGCAGGCTGACGTGACAAAATAGCAAGTCTATGTCAGGTACAATACATGCAATAGGTGAATGGGAGAATGAGGGGTACATAGCATTCTCAGTGAGCCATTTTATTGTGTTCTTTCTGAATTTGTTGAACGTTTGGTCCGATCAAAGTGCGTGAGGTAGGGAGTTCCACAATTGAGCTGCCCTAACTGGGAAGCTGGACCCTCCAATAGTAGACCTTGTTCCTTCACCTGTAAGAACAACCAGCCGGAAAGTACTTTTTCTTTTCACAGTGTGAGTTTACCATTACCTACATCCCTAGCTCTTACAACCTAAGGGTAGATATTCTATCACAGTTATCTACACACGAACACAGCAACAATCTAGTCCTGCCTGGTAGTCCTGCCCCCTACCTGGAATGCTTGTACTGGAGATCCCTGTATCCTGACGTACCCTTGTTAATAGAAAAGCCCCAAGTCACAAGACAGGACGGTATAATGATCTATCTACACAGACGGTACATACTCACAAAAGCACTATAGTGTACAAGCACTAGGTTTAACAAGTGCTGTAATGTCCGTACCCCACCAGTCCCACATTGGAGGCCACAGTGGTATCTGATCCTCTAAGGAGCTCGTCACACAGCAATTCTGGTGACCAGAGATGTATGCCCAGAAAGCAGACTATTTGTTACCCACCAGACATCTGACCATGCCAAAATAACTAGAACAAAACTTGTCCGCTTATTGAAACATCTGGAGCCCCCACTATATCCCTGGCAAAAATTGCTGCCGATTTTATGGTTGATCTACCAACATCCCAGGGGAATACCTCCCTCATTGTGATTGTGGACTGCTTCAGCTAGTCCCATTTTCCACAGCTGCTCAGAGGTCAAATGTGTTTATTTATGAGGTTTACAGCCTACCATCCCTACACAAACAAGTCTTGAATGACAGCACCCAGTTCTGGTGGCATTTTGGGATGGCAGTATGTAAGCATAGAGGCATCCATAGTGCACTTTGCTTTAGCTACCATCCCCAGATGGAAAATACCAAACAAACACTGAAGCAATACTTGTGTTGTTATGCTAGTGGCCAGCAATCTGACGACTGGTGCTGACAGATTACTATGGCAGAAGTGGCATACAACAATTCTGTCCATTCCTCAAGTGGACACACCCTGTACTCCTGCACCTGTGGTTGACAACCCACACTCCTTCATGTGGTCTTGTTGCAACTAACGCCATGCCCAATGCAGACGTAATGGTGTCAAAATAGACACTATTCTACATGACATCAAAGATATTCAACAATGACAAACTGATCAACACAGGACCCAATTAACCATTGTACTAAATGGACAATTTAATATCCAGGAACCTACATCCTTAATATGGCTACCATGCAAGAACCTGCATCCTGCCACAGAAACTGTCTCCATGATATCTGTGCCGTTTTTCCAGAACCCAATGTCTTTCTTTTTTAGCCCACTACCTTCAGCTACCCACTAGTTGGTGCATGCACCAGGAGTTCTATGTCTCCCTACGCACACTCTGCATACCTGGTGTCCCCCATTGGAGGAACCGAAAGCTATCCTCCTGTGAGTCCAACTATACTTTCTTATCTATTGATATGTACACTCCTTGAGGTATCCCCATAGCTCTTCTTTTACAGTATGGATTAGAGATGATGGGCCTGGTTCACATAAGAGCGTTATAATGGTGCAACCCCATTGGAAGACCCTCTGTGAATCAGGCCCCATATGTGCCTGCAACCAATGCACATGCACCTGGCTCGGTGCAGCCCTTTTACATTCTCTTTCCCTGGAAAGCAGCTTGTCTGGCCTTTTATCAGGGGGTGGGACACGGTGTTATTCCACTACTCCAGCCCCGGTTTCCTTACCAGAGAGAGTCGGCATTGAGAGGGTATATTGATGTTAGCAGTGGCACCTTCTTTTTGGAGCTCCCTGGCATATGCCAATCTTCCTGTGGCATACGCATATGGAGCTTATTTTGCATCAAGTGGACAGGTATAGGCATGGGGCTTGGTGGCCGTAACATTGGGCCTTGTAGCAGGGAGCTGGTTCCAGGTCGTTGCAGGGTGGGTTGTCCTTATGGCAGGTTAGGACTTGGTCAATGTATCACTCTCACCTTGCAGAACAACAAACTCCAAGTACACTACGTGGAGACCACCCGGCCAGCTGGCCACAGAAACCTAGGTATGCAGCACTGACATCTTATGACAGCCAGCCACGCATGCCAAAGATAGTCATTATGTACAGGGTGCAGACTGAAGTGGCCAGCTGCCCTGCTCATATACCAAATTCTGCTGAACTCGATAGGGTATGGTAGCACCAAACAGACAAAAAAGCATCAATACTTTGAGAGTACGCTAAGCACAACATCCAACCACTTACTGGTGAAATGCAGTAGTCCATTAAAGTCTATGATCGTATGCGTTGGCCCTTTTCCTGATCAGCGGCATGCTTTGATCGTTCTCCAATGATACTGAAGGCATTCAGCCTATCACAATCTTCATTCCTACTTTCCATCCCCTCTATTATCTCTGCATATGTTATGTTTGTTTAACTCTGCGCTCCCTTTCATCTTCCTCACCTCTAATGCCCCTTTCCATTCCTCCATAGACTAAGGCCTGTATATCACTGGCAGGGGGCGCAATACACCACTTCCGGGCAAGCATTGGTGCTGTGAGACCACCACAGTGTTGATGAGCGCAGTATAAAAAACTTAACATATACTAAGAAAATGACACTATGTCAGCGCAAAGGACATCATCACGTGGCTAGGTGCTAAAATCATAACAAGTGCAACCTTATATACTCAGCCAGTGCCACTTTATTGTAAGGGGAGCCTCATACATCAGGCATAGTCCCCAGAAATTTGGTACACCCTGACATACCCAGGTGCTGCCGTCATATGCCAAGTGTGGCAATAAATATCTAGGAGCTAAAATCCTATGCCAAGTTTAGTCCTCATGTGTAAATGACAGTCAGGTGCTATCCTCATATGCCAAATGCAGCCTTATTTGCACAGGTAAACCCATCGTATCCACAGGAACAACCGTTATACGAATAAGAAGCATATGGACGATGTTCTTGAGTATATGGTGAGGTGCATTTAAAGGCCTAAAAAAGAAGTCTGTTTCACATGAATAGCAAGATTGTAAACACTGAAACAAAAACGGCCTGGCCTTTGCTTTTTTTTTCAAGTAAAATTAAAGAGCCATGTGGAAAGGGGCCTACCTGTCATTACCAATGGAAAAGCAGCATTTTAATTGACAAAAGAAGGGTAAATCAAAGATCCCTGTTACATAGAAACAGGATTTTAAAACAGTGAAAACAAAAATGGCCTTCACATGTGTGTGAAAATAAAAAACGGTTTTAAAAAGTAAAAACTTCACATGGACATCTCCGACTTCCAGCCTGGATGTCACATGTCCCATTTAATGACCAACCACAATGAAATGTCTGCTGGCTCTGAAAACATTGACTTCAAGAAAAGTTACCCCTTGTCTGGAGCGTGACTAATATGTGTAAAAATGATGCACCCACTTCAAAGAGTAAGCTTCCAGCACAAAGGAAACTGATAAAAAAAATCAAACTCTGGGCACATGCTGACTCAGTGAAAACAAATGGCCAGAAGGCAGGAGTTAGGGCCGTTTGTCCCGCGTGAAGACTCACAATTAATTTAAAAGTACTATTATTATTTAGGCCTTTTTCCCTGCCATCATAAAGCGGATGGATTTCATCTATGTACCACTTTCTATGTATTTTCTAGGCGATTTTGGGGATATAAAATTCATCCACGTGCGACTCATGAACTGTAATGGCTATCTAAGATGTGTTTCTGGCTGATATTCACATGTTCCAAATGTGAGAGTTGGTGAGCGGGTGGAAAATGAAATTATGGATATGCTTAATAATTTACATACATTTAACTGTTGTGCTTTTTATGGAAATGGCAGAAAGCAGCCACATGGCTGTGCTACATGATACAGATTTGCTGGTTGGCTTATCTAATTCCCCATGATTAGCTGGAACAGAAAATATGTTTAGTATGGCAGTCCCTAGTACAATTATAAAGTTGTGGTACATAACTAATTTTAGCCAAAAAAGCTGAAAGGAGAACAAAGGGCGATTATAAATGGGAATTACCATATGTTGCTCCAGACTCCTAAACCAATCCTGACTTGGAGGCTGGGTTTGGGAGGAAGGAGAAGGGTATCTGTCCAATCTTAGTGGCAGGGATTATTGCAGGGTACTTCCCCAAGATTGAACATTGGTGATGGCATCCCTTCTACACAAAGGGCTCTGCATTAGGACAGGAGACCGAAAAAGGAGGAAGAGACAGGGACAGAGAGAAGATTCAGACCATCAGGAAGGGTGCTGAAACTTACCATCTGACAGCTGTAAGGAGATACCAGAGGAGATTGCTGAGGGTGCATATGGGTGGAGCTGTCTATTTCTAGGAAGGCCTCAAAGCTGACTGGGTGCTATGGTGGAGAGTGGGAGCCCAGATCCCTGCCCGATCGTTCCAGAGTGTCCTGAGATACAGCTGGCTTTCCTGAACCTTAAACAGAGGCTTGCTTTGTAAGTACAACTGAGCTCTGGGAAACCAAAAGGTGGGGGAGTCTGCTTGCCTTGAATCATGTCCCTTTATAGTGGGTGGGGGGAGGGGCAATACTGTCTATTTAATAAAAATAAATAAATGTTTATTAATTCCCGATTTGGCAGAACACTACGGGCTGAATTTTGTTAAAATTCAAAATTAATCAAGCTCACTTCCCAGTGTGTGCTGAAAGCTATAGCCTACACATCAATTGGGCAATCTTTGTTGTCCAGCTGACCCTGACTTCTTAAGGAAGAGGGGTGTCTTTGTTCTTAAATCCATCCAACCTTTTTATCCAGCTTCCCCAACACAGGCCTTTCAGTAAAGGGGGGTCTGAAATCCAAAATTCCCCAAAGCATTTGATTTTTTCTGTCCAACTTCCCAACATAGACCAAATCAAGGGTGGTAGAGGGTCTGAAAAACAAACTGATGAATCACCCTGTGTTTATTGTAAACCAAAAGTGTGGGCAAAAACATAATTGCCAATCTTGAAATCCCACTGCTAGCCTTTAAAGCCGGCAGGAAAATCAAAATCGCACAATATCACATGATAACTGACTTTGTTATTGGTCAGTGTAATTATTTTGTGAAGTGAAATTTGCAGAAAGTTAAGAATTGTGATTGTGTTCTTTTTAACTCACTTTTGTGATTTATTTATGCTGAGAGAAGTTGATTGTGTTGTGCCACGGATAAAGTTGTTTTTGACATTTTTGTGCTAATTTCTATTACTTTTAATTTAAATAAGTTCCACTATATTTCCAGTAAACCAGCCTAGTTCTTGGCTCATTGTTAGCTCAAGGGAGAGGGATTTAATGGGAATGATATGTGTCTGAAATAGGGCTAAAAAAATTATCGAACAGTTTGTTGCATAACCATGTAAGTGAGGAGGGAAGGAACTCCCTGTGTTGAGGTGGCTTCTCAATAAACCGTTACAACCTGAAGACAGTATGTGCAAATACCATGCCTTATGTGGAATTATTATGCATAATCAAATCCGCTACGGAAAGCCATCAGGTATGGGCCCAGGAGAATTGCCAAAGTCTAGCCCATAGGAACCCAAAACATCTAAGAAAATTAGGCCCAGCGAAGCACCCACCATAAGCTTTATCAAGGATGAAGTCAGAGTGTTCCAGACATTTCAGTCAGAAGAACCCTCTAGGAGGAGCGCATTCTGATCAACTTAGAAATCGAATGCGCATAAAATTATACGTATGGTTATCCGCACATCCCATTTTTAAATAAATATGCATAATCAAGGTCGAGGGCAAGAAGATATCAGTTAGATATTATATCTACATGCAAACCTGCTATCCACCGGCACCAAATATGGTAATCGAACAACAGCATTTCTATCCCAGTTTGAGGAATAGAAAAGTAAATAGGATAGCAGCATTTCCTAGCACTGCTGATTCACTTACATAAAATGAATGAATTGATCTCCAGAAGACTAAGGTCTAGGGTCCCTGGTCGGGGCACAGTGAGCCAGTGCATCGACAAGCCTGGATGCCCTGGAACTACTACAGCAGTGAACCGACATAGTACAAATGCCTAACATAACATAACAAAGTCAGGAATGCACTTGTTATGTAATGTGCATCCCTCTGCACCTAGTTCCAAAAAGCTACTGGGTAATGTCTTAGTTCTGTGAGCATTTTAAAGCACATTGAAAGCAGTATAAAAAAAACTTGCATGCCACTGCTCCCCCCACCACAGAGTATGCAGAGTACTGAGTTTGGGGCGGGGATGTGGAAACGATACACGAAAGTGATACCTGGAGTCTGACCATGTCTGACCTGCGGCTGATCGTGTGTGTCCGCTGAGGATGCACAGTCTGTTTGGCCAGGACGGCGTGTGAAGATGCAACGATATCAATACATATATAGTTACTTGCATCAAAGTGTTTATTGAGGAGCAGTGAACTCTTGCTGGTAAATCGAGGAGATTGGACAGAAGGGTTAGCAGTGAACAGGGCACTCCGAGGAAGAACAGGCACAAAGAGGAACCAGAGACACTCCGAAGAAGTAGAAAGGACAGCGACGAGGAGCTGAGGACAAACATGGGTTTAAAGGGGCAGGTGCCACCCAATGAGTAAAGAAACAGGAAGAGAAGAACACAGGATCAGAGACAGAGAGAGAAAGTGAAAAAATGAAGAAAGAAAGAAAGAAAGAAAGAAAGAAAGAAAGAAAGAAAGAAAGAAAGAAAGAAAGAAAGAAAGAAAGAAAGAAAGAAAGAAGAAAGAAAGAAAGAAAGAAGGAAAGAAAGAAAGAGAAGAAACAAACGCACAGTGGATGCAAAGAGTATATAGGGTTGGAGCCCATACCAAGGTGGATCAGAGAAAGAGACAGAGAAAGCGAGAGTGTGGCAGAAAAAGAGAGAGAAATAGTGAAAGTGGCAGACAGAGAGAGAGAAAGAGTGAAAGTGGCAGAAAGAGAGAGAAAGTGTGATAAAAAAAGAAACAAACAAAGAAAGGAAGAGAAAGAAAGAAAGAAAGAAAGAAAGAAAGAAAGAAAGAAAGAAAGAAAGAAAGAAAGAAAGAAAGAAAGAAAGAAAGAGATGAACAGTGGATGGAAAGAGGGCATTTAGGGGTGAACACCATATTAATGAATAACAGGGGCAAAGAGAGGGGGGGGGGCAAGTGATGGAAGGATGGGCCAGAGATCATACCAAGGAGTGAGCGAGAAAGAGAGAGAGAGGAAGATAATGCAAGGATGGAAGAGTGTATGGAGTGACAAGGGCCATACCAAGTAATAACAAGGATGGAGAGGGAGAGGGGGTGGGAGAGAGAGAGAAAGAGAGAGAGAGAGAGACATGTACAGAGAAAGAGTGACATCATATATGTAAAGAATGGGGGACATTAGGGAGACGCACATATGCAAAGAAGTAGAGACATAAGGGACACACATATGTAGAGAATGAGAGACATAAGCGAGACATATACATATGCAAAGAATGGAAGTCTTTACTCTCTCTCTCTCTCTCTCTGTCCAGGTTACTCCTTGGTATGGTCTGTTCTGCCTCTATATGCCCGCTTTCTATCTGCTGCGTCCATCTCTCTGGCGCTTTCTCTCCATGACCCTCTTTCGCCTTGGTATATATTCTCTGCTGCCATATACCCTATCTCCCACTACGCCAGCCCGGGGGAGCCCTTGAAAGACTCCCCTGAGCTGAGTGGCAGGGGACTAATGGAGCCCTGAGGAGCATGGCACCCTGGACGGTCGCCCTGCCCAACAGGTCCAGACCGTAGCAGCAGAGCCTGTGGACTGACCCTGGGAAAATGTTCCTCATTCTATGTGAAGGACAGTGGAGGAAAGTAAAATAAGGCAGCAGTGAAAGGAGGGCGGTAGCGTAGGCAGCTTTGAGGGGAGTACCCCCACTTTGCCAGCTGAAGAGGTCATAATTTCCCTCCATAGTAAGCAGACTGCCGGACAAGAGAGTTCACAGGCAGAGGGGCATATGAACCGAGATGAAGGCGAGAGAGCGACGGGGTGCAGAGCGGGGCGGAGACGCAGGGGTGGCATGTTTGCAGGCCCGGTAGACGCTTGCCCTCCTGGCTCCGATCTGTCCGCTCCGATCAGCTCCTATCTGCCTGGCCCAGCTCGCTGTGTCAGGGCTGTCATCTCACGGGACGTCACTCTGCCTGAGGAGGCTCGGGGCAGCGCTAATACAAGCCTGTATCTACTTGTTCGGCCGAGAGAGTCTCCCCGGAGGCGGACAGACACTTAGCACGCAAGCGGTCTCCCGACCTGCTGGGACCTACGAGCTCTGAGCTCTGCTCATGCCATCTGCAGGCAAAGTTTGGGGTGCTCCACTCATCCCCTCCGTAATCAGGGTAGTGACATAATGCGGTGGCAACTTTGTAACGACACAATAAACGGAGCAACGGAGCACCGGGAAGCACGACCACGCAGAGATACCGAGGTTCGAATCCCGGATCCGCGCTTAGAAACCGAATTCAGATATTAAGTGCGTTATAAAAAAAATAATTAAAAATATAAACAAGCCCAGCCAATGAATAATAATTACCAGAGAGTTAGGGCTTTATCTTGGCCTGTGCTTTATAGGGCCAAAAGTACCGGAGGGCAATTGCACCTTGGGCGACCAGGCCCCAACCGGTTCAGTTGCTGGCCTCTTACTTGTGCACGTAGGGTGGCCAACTGTCCATCTTTTCGCGGGATTGTCCCGCCGTTTGCAGAGTGGCTGTGAGGGATGCAGGTTGTCCCAACTTTCGTCAGGACAACCTGCATCCATCACAGCCACTCTGCGAATTGAAGTGGGCAGTTAAACAGCACGGTGCTACCGCCTGCTGCTTTCTTTCCCCGGCGGCTCTGCAGCCCTGGCTCCTTTAGAGCCTGCAGGTCGAGCTGTAATGCTCGACACCTGGCTTTATTCAAATGCTAATGCTTTGTTCCTGGGGTCCTGATGGTCATGTTTGCAGTTAAAAAACGTGACCATCACCCCCCAAGGACAAACCATTTGCATTTCAATTAAGCCAGGTGTCAGAGCGTTATAGCTCGACCTGCAGGCTCTAAAGGAGCCATTAAAAAAATGGAAATTAAAAAAGGGGCGGGCAAAACGTGAATGACGTTGTGACGTCATCGCCGCTTTGTGGACAAGTGTCCTGCAAAATACTATCAAAGAGACGGCCACCCTAGTGTCACATGCTTGTCATCAGGAGGGGCACATCAGACCCTTCCTTCCTGCGCCCAGGAGTCTGCCTTCTGCCCACCAAACCGACACTAACTAGCGCTGAGGTGTTAGTGGAAAGGGGAGGGCGCCCTTGCCAGCACTCCACGTGGGGCTCCCAACCACGTACCTGTCACACTGGCTTAATCCCCTGGGACCTTTACCTTCCGGGCCCCAGGGCATGCTCCCTGCCCCACCTGGATTGCTAGCTTTCCCCGCACACCCACACTGATGGAAGACCGTAGCGAGACACACATATATCACAAGGACGAGAGACATCAGGGGGACGGACACTCACACATGCAAAGGCTGAGAGACATCAGGGAGATGCACATCTGTGCAAAGGATGAGGGACATCAGGGAGACACACACATACACACACACACACACGCAAAGTATGAGAGACATCAGAGAGACACAAACATGCAAAGGATGAGGGACAACAGAGAGACACACACACATGCAAAGGATGAGGGACATCAGAGAGACACACACACATGCAAAGGATGAGGGACATCAGAGAGACACACAAACATGCAAAGGATGAAGGACATCAGAGAGACACACAAACATGCAAAGGAAGAGGGACATCAGAGAGACACACACACATGCAAACGATGAGGGACATCACAGAGACACACAAACAGGCAAAGGATGAGGGACATCAGAGAGACACACAAACATGCAAAGGATGAGGGACATCACAGAGACACACACACACATGCAAAGGAAGAGGGACATCAGAGAGACACACACACATGCAAAGGATGAGGGACATCAGAGAGACACACAAACATGCAAAGGATGAGGGACATCAGAGAGACACACACACATGCAAAGGATGAGGGACATCAGAGAGACACACAAACATGCAAAGGATGAGGGACATCAGAGAGACACACAAACATGCAAAGGATGAAGGACATCAGAGAGACACACAAACATGCAAAGGAAGAGGGACATCAGAGAGACACACAAACATGCAAAGGATGAGGGACATCAGAGAGACACACAAACATGCAAAGGATGAGGGACATCAGAGAGACACACACACATGCAAACGATGAGGGACATCACAGAGACACACAAACAGGCAAAGGATGAGGGACATCAGAGAGACACACAAACAGGCAAAGGATGAGGGACATCAGAGAGACACACAAACAAATATGCAAAGGATGAGGGACATCAGCGAGAGACACAACCACATGCAACGGACGAGGGACATCAGGGGGATACACATATATGAAAAGAAAGGGCTCCATTAGTGATACACACTCTAGCAAAGAATAAAAGACATTACAGAGACACATGCTAAGAATCAGAGACATCAGGGAGACACACAATGTGAAAGATGGGTGCTATACATGAACATTAAACATACACTACCTTACATATGCAAAGACTGTAAAGCATCACATAAACACACTTGCAAAGGATGAGAGACAACGGGGAGACATAAGCAAAGAGTGGGAGGCTTCATAGATGTGCACACATGCTAAGAAGAAGAGACATCACAGAGACACACATGCAACGCATGAGAGACAACAGGGAGTAGCACAGCCATAAAGAGTGGGGTGCTTTAGAGATGAGCACACATGCCAAGAAGAAGAGACATCACAGAGACACATTGACCACCTCACATTTACCACAGAAAGCATGACATGAGACACACACACACACAGGCAAAAGCACAGCTGCAAGGACACACAGTGATATACACTTCGAGCTACACACACATTTAGACATAATACACCATAGAAACAAATAATGAAGCACAAACACACATACCTGTAAACAGGGAGTCCACCCTAATGAAACACGCCCGTCGTGTCACACAAACGCAGCTCTTTTGCCTGACATGTCAAGTGTCATCCTATTTGCAAAGCGACATGCAAACCCATGAGAGTGTTGGCTTTATGGCAGCGCTGGTCATTGGGCCGGATTATCTGAGATCCAGCAAAACATGTCTCCCCGTGTCTCGGATCCGGGAAAACTAGTGGTGCCCATTAAGGCAACGATCTACGCTACCACAACTTCTGCTTGCAACGCTTGTGAATTTTCCGGTCAGGATTGTACTCTGCAGAAAATATTGGAGAACAGTTTTGTAAAGATGTGCACCTTTTCTAATTTGCTTTCAACATTGCAGGAATTTCCTCCTTTCTTTAATAATGTATTCATCACCTGAAATGTAAATGTTTAAATATGGGTGTTGGAAGTGCAGAGAAAGATCTCCTGGGTTCTCCCTCAACTTAACTTACAACCCCAGAGCATTCTCCTAACCGCCCCCCCTCCCCGCCCCACCACGCAGGCAGTGGGATCCCACAGCTTATGATTTCCATTTCCAGCACTACTTGATGTGGCATCATCAGTGAGGCACAGTGCGAGCCCACACCTGGGCTTATGACGCTAGCTTCAGTAACACACCACTGTCGTACCTTTTCAGCAATACCTTGGATAGATGGCTGTAATAGTTACGCAGCATGGCTCCTAAAAGCCAACCTGTTTGGAAATTGGACCATCTCCTCTTTACTTATTAGCCCCTATTTCCTCTCTGGGCCGGGCACCCACCTTACAACCTCTTCAATTCTTCTTCTACTCTGCGTTCTGCCCATTGATTGGCCGGAACGCCACCTAACTGCTCAGTTTTTCTGTGCTATTCTTTCACTTTTTCTTCATTTATTATTACTATTATTATTATTATAACATTTTTATTACACGCACCTTGCCTATGGGTCTCAGGGCGCACATCAAAAGACGAACAATACAAGAGAATACAATGCATACAACAGAAAGGTCAGAATCGAAACGAAGTAAGGTAACCCAGAAATTAAACATGTTTAACCTGGCTTGAGATTGAACAGTTGGGTTTTGACTGCCCCCTTGAGCACAGACAAGGAGTCAGGGGTTCTCATTGTCAGTGGGAGGGCTTTCCATTCTCTGGGAGCATGTACAGTAAAGCTAACACCTTCAAATCTAGCCAACCTAAACCGACGCTGTCTACATTTGTGTTGGTCACTGAAGCGAAGATGCCTAGAGTATTGATCAACACTCAATCGTTTTGAGAGGTACAGGGGGGGGAGTAGAGGTCCAGCATTTATAGGACAGGGCTA
The DNA here is from genome assembly GCF_040938575.1 of Ambystoma mexicanum. Classification (NCBI taxonomy): domain Eukaryota; kingdom Metazoa; phylum Chordata; class Amphibia; order Caudata; family Ambystomatidae; genus Ambystoma; species Ambystoma mexicanum. The sequence goes on along the minus strand of NC_090926.1, from coordinate 1,035,749,805 downwards.
GAGTTTTGTGAATGATCCTTTGCCTAATAGGTAGCCAATGCAATGTCCTGTGAGAGTCCATAATGTGGTCTTGTTTGCGGAGACTGAAAACCGCCCTTATAGCACTGAGTTGGGTGGTTTGAAGTGACTGAAGATTCCCCTGTGATGTCCCGATTAAGAGGCTATTGCAGTAGTCCAATCTCAATCTCAGTAGTCCAGTAGTTGAATTCACAAGGGCCGAAGTCAAAATGCATCTATTAGTGACTGAGATAAGGGGCCTGATTACATAGCCACAGGAGGAGCCAACAAAAAGAAAGACAGGCATATATAATGCCAACAGTTTGGTCTTTTGTGTAGGCACGGGAAAGGAACTTGCTAGGCCTTGCCATAGTGGTATGAACTGCCCATTGATGGTAGTAATTGCAAAATGGTGTCAGAACCTGGCATCTGATAGGAGTGCCTAGCACAGGCGTAGACAGGATAGGGCCTGTGTGGCGAAGGCCCACTCAAAATCTGTACATGCCCACTAAGCAGCACATTTGCAGGCCATTGGGGTTGGATGACCAGGTTACTCAGTTCAGTACGGCAGGGGGGATAAGAACTGGGACTTGAATGTCAGAGCCCTAGAACCAGGGGAGGGCTGGCAACATTAGGCCTTTGGGGCAATGTAGAGGAGCAGCCGAATGCCTCTGCAGGAAGTCCCGCCCCTATCCTGCCTGCATGTTGGAAGCCTGAAACTGCACCATGCTTGACACCAGTAGTTGTGACCATAGCGCAACAAGTGTTCGAGAAAAGGTATCCATTAAGAAAGCCATACCTGATGTATGCCTGAAGAGATGACAATCTCTTGGAAGAGGTCCCCAAAGGAATATGAAAACGACAGAAAGAGAAGCTGTTGAAGTCACAAGAAGTGAGGGTGACGCACTAAGAAGATAAGAAGAAGAAGATGTATGGACCTTATAGAAACTGATGATGAAATAAGGAATTGAGTGAACATCCTTATGCAGAAAAGAAGGTTGCATGTGTGTACGACACACTGCAGAAAATGCAGACCGATCAATGAATGTAGAGATGCAGCAACACAACTAGACTAAGTAATCTTAGAAGCTAGCTATATGTAGTGAGTAGACTGCAGGTGAAGCTGCCATTGTATAGTGTCTGGACATCGGCGCCATACATTTTAGTAAGTTCAAACCCATGGAGAAGAAGGATTGAGAGCTGTGTGTGTCGCAGCAAAGAATTAGCTGAAGATCGTGGACTTGAAGGACAGAAACTGTGAGACACTGAATCATCCCGTGTTAAGGTGCAAAGAAAGAACACCATGAGTGCCAAGTTTATTAATTCAAGAAAATGAAATGCTGCAAAATGGGCCGAAATGCAGTCTCCTTTTACGTGAGCCAAGGATGGAAATAGGAGCTGGGCATGCAGACCACAACCATGATAAGCGTGTGCCTTTACTCCCTTTGATTCCCAAGAGAAGGGAATCTACTGCAAGTCCAAGTTCAAAGACAGTCTTGATGGCAGAAGGCATGGGCAATGAGAGATGAGGGGCTAATTGGGTGGGAGCAAAGTCATGTCCACCTCCAGGCACCTGGGTATGAGCGTATGTGCTGCTAAGGAGCCGAATGTTCCAGACATGGCACAATCGTGCCAACCAATTGTAGAGGGCCATATAATTAATTGCTTTATAGTTTAAGAGCAAATAGTATTCTGTGTACTTAATAAGTGTTAAGGATGAGTTACACTAGAGGTAGGCTTAAGTTGTACACCTGACCGTAGAGACCCAACCACACAACCTGATCCTGTATAGAAAGTATACTTAGATGTTCCCCTTGAACCACCCATAATCCCTCGTAGGTTTTTCTTATTTGCCATGTAGTATGATGTCACTTATGATGAATTTCCAGTACTTACCTGTGTTTTGATGTGATTTCCATTGAGAGCTCGAGCGCACGTCCATCGATGTCCGTTTTAACTCCCTGTTTTAGACAATTGATATTAAAACTGTCAAATTAGACTTTGCCAACTACTTGAGTCAGTCTGATTATTTGGTGTAAGAATTACTCTGCATCCCATCCTTTGCAAGACACATTACTGATTAAGGAACTTATGTTCAGCAAGTTTACTTTTATGGTCCACAGTGCAGTGACCCCAACAACCAGTACAAGCACACTCAATGTGTGAAAAATCTACTTCTGGGACACCAGTGGTCCAGGGATGAATATCAGTGTCTAAACCATCAATCAGCCCCACACCTCCAGTACCACAGATTGAAAAAAACAAATAAATTATAGACCTCCTTGTCCAATTTTGGGAACGTGCATGGAACGGCTGGTTTATTTTTTCAAGGTTGTGTATCATTGGTTAGTTGCAACACAGCGAAAATACAATTATTACCCAATGATAAAAGGAACTGTCCAGTCAAGGATGCATACACATGTCTACTTTATTATTATTACAACAGACAGTTCTAGCACACTACAAAATACAGACCACCCTGTAAAGGAACACAGAGAACAGACTAAGGACAGACTGTTTCCCGAAGGAAAGGGATGAACTATGGATAATAACAGGAGGGTAGTTGGTAAAGCATCAGTCTTAACTGTTCAAGATTATTTTGTTTCAGCACCAAGGGAGCAAGGGGTCGTAAATGTCACTGGGGCCTTCGGAGAAGGACCAGGGAGATAGAACCACAATGTACCTGGTGCTTGAGATGATATTGATGTCGGCTACAGGACGCTTTGCAGTTCCTGGAACCGACATCAAGACAGAGTTCAAGAAGGGAGACAGCTGCAGGTATCAGGCGGCAGGCAGTTCGGCAAGCAAAGCAGGACAGACGGCTGCAGGCTGGCCTACACGGTAGCTCGGGTCAAGAATCGTCTCTGTGCTGCTTGGCGGATCTGGAAAGCTGGTTGAGACATTTCTGATGGCTTTAGTGACTGCAGTGTGACAACAGTCAGTGGTGCAGCCAGTCACGAAAATGTTCTTAAAAGATGGACGCTGGTTGATGCTTGTTGTGGCACTCCACCTAGCTTCTTCGCAGGTTTTGTGTCGTCCTTCAAGGCAGACTGCCCAAAGCTGTCCTTTGTTCAGAGACTCTCTGGCACTTCCCACCTAGGAAGCTTGCTGGCAGAACCTAGCAGTGCATGCTGGGTGCTTGCTGGGTACCGGTTCTGCAGCTGCTGGACGGGTCCTCCGAGTCCAGTATCTCCCTCTGTTCCTTGGGAGATGTTTCGGGGAGGGATCTTGCTTCCCTATTGAAAATCCTGGGCTTTCTTCACTGGCAGAAGCTGTAAGGCAGACTGTACCTTGAGCCAGGGTCCAAATGAGTCCTTCTTCTTACTCTTGTTGAAGTCGCTAGATAATCTGCCAAAATAGGGTCTCAACCCTCTTTTAAAGCCACATGGGGTCCAGTGATTGGTGCAGGCTAAGCCCACCTTAAGGAACCAATCCTGGGTCCCCACCAACAATCTTCTGTTATGCGTGAGGTCATAACCAGAATGCTTTGCAATGCAAAAGATAAGGGGTGACAACATGTACTGCTAAGTCCCACCCATCTTCCTGACTGTTGTTGATCAAAGTGTCTTGGTTAATTGAGCTCTCTGTAACTCTTGATCAAAGCGCAGGTCTCCCTTGAAGTTTGTGGCAAGAAAATATTTTCTGTCTCCATTAATTCACATACTTCTTCCCTCTGAAAGGGGGTCTCCCTGCAGGGGTTGCCTACTGTAAACAGTTGTCTCAGACATGTCATTCATTATCTGTCATACAGATGGTTGTGGGCTAGCTTCAAGTTGACACATTGCATATCAAAGTGTTGGTTGTCCTGTCCCCTTTTGTCAGTTCTGCAAACAAGCCCCTTTTCAGGCCTGCTACAATTAACTCTCATCAGTATGCACTGCCACCAGCAGAACTTAGATAATAGAGAAGGCGGATCCATGGAGCCTTTGCTATTTTAATTAGGCTGGCCATGGCCAGATGAAGGTGTTGCCTTCCTCCTTACTGAGATGTTTTGATGTACCCGTGGCTGTCACATTCCAGCTAAATGTCACTGGGAGGACTGTCCCCCGGAGTACACATGACTATGTGTTTGTTGTGCGCTGAGCAGAGGAAAATGTATGTGGATTAGCCACACCCATTTTCTGAAGTTGAACGCCCATCATTCATTTTCATTACAAAACTTCAAAAGACCCCAGGCGAGTGCACACTCCCTGTGTGACGGCCCACCTTGATGCAGTAGCCAACTGACCCAGAGGGGTTATACAACAAAAGACTATTGCCAGAGCTCATCAAACACAATATATGCTTTGTGATCACCACACACGCCTTGAAAAAGACCCGTGTTGGGTCAAAACACTTGTCGGCTGAGTGCATTAATAAATCACCAACAACTATAAAGGACAAGACTGCTCCCATTCTTTGTACAGTCTGTATACAATCATACAAAGAGTAATTACTTCAATAAACCAGCACCCGGGCGATACCGGTTCTTCAACCCAAATTCACATAAGAGTAGTGTGTTCTGGACAAGGCAATGGAAAATGATCACAGACATAAGGGGTCATTCAGAGTTGGGTGGTAACAGTAAAATTGTCAGTATTTGGCAAATACTGTTGATTTTACCGTCCACCCAATTCAGGGTTTGATCAAATACTATTGGTGGTATTCCATGGGAATACCAGCGGTGGTATGCACTGTACAGAACAGAAGCAGAGGTACTTCCCTTCCACATAATGAAAAATATTTTTAGAAAAGGCCATGTTGAGAGGGTAAAATGGTGGGCATCTCTGATTGCCTCCTCTCACCACATTACCCATATAATGCATAAGCGGGCCAGAATTGACCCTTTTGTGCATAAAGAAAATCATTAGTGATATGACCTAACACTGTACATAATCCATTTCTCCCTTTACATTGATTGATGCTGAAAACGGCTGAAACAATTCTAAAAAACCTTTGTTCATTACCGCCATCAGAGGTGGTATTTCTAAAATAGCACTGTTGGTATTCCAGAAATAACACCTCTGCTGGTGGTAAACTTTGAGTAGGGCTGATTTTCACAAATACTACAGGCAGAGCTGGTAACTTTCTTTAGCTGTATTAAAAAATATGCCCAACTCTGAATGCCCCCCTTAGTTTGTAGTCTTCTAATTATGTATTACTGAATATTCCTTCTTTCTATGAGCATTTTTCAATGGTGTACCAAAGTAAGCACCAGAGGCAAGCAGCCATTCCTAAACCAACCCACTATATAAGCAACATCCTACGGTGCTAATAAGGGTGCTATTACACTTTTTTGTATGAACACATTAGTGATCAAGAAATTCTCCAGATCATAGGGGAAGCATTCATACAGAATCAAACCGAGGACAAACTCTAATAAGATATTGACCCTTACATCCATGTCATGAAGGCATTGTGATGATAAGCTGCTATGGATTGTACCAGACCACTGGCGTATGGTGCAGAGTGGCGCTAGAATTACCATCCATGGTCACAGAACCAGTTATTGAAATGCATACATTGCCACTGTGTACCATGAACATGCCCTTGCACCCTAGACTCCTCTCCCTCTCAGCCAATGAGAAGGTCCATATTTGGGAGCTACCCAGGCACATCTACACCATTGCTGAAATTAAGACAATGTCCCTCCGCGATATGCACTCAGGCAACGATACCGATTGTACCCTTGCAGTGAAAGAATGGGAGGATGTCTGCACACACCATTGGATATCATGTAATGCTGAGTGAAATGTGATGAGGCCAGATTGATGTTATGAAGAAGATATATGAGGATATACTGAGATGATATGAAATATTTAAGAGTGATGATGTAACCGAAGCAACAAGACAAACATGTACGAAATTATGAAATAATCATGTCTGCAAAAGAAGATAAAGTAACTTCCTGGTCAATAAGTGTAAATACGCAGCAGCGCAAGGTAGATGAGACATATAGAAGCTTGCTATAGAGGAAAATATAATGAGGCAAGGACGGCCATAATCGGAAGATGGACGTCGGCTACTGTAAAGATTCATTCCAGCTGCCTCAGAAACAGACCACGGGCGCAGAGTCAGGAGATGTTGGGAAACAGCTTTGTGCGCAGAATAAACAGGAGTTTAGGTTGGCCTGGGATGAAGGATGCTATTTCAAAGAATGGCTGCAAAATACAAAGGGAGGCAGATGGATAAGCCATGAACGGAGACATATTTCTCTTCGATTAAGGAAGAAGAAACTATTTACAAGAGCCATGTTTTGGACAATTAACAATAGATAACGCTCCTACACGATGGAGTGAGCAGGTCTCTAGAGGCCAAGAGGAGCAATAACACACAGCATATTTGAATCAAATAACAGTAAATAGGAGTTTGAAATGGACACATTGGTCAACTGCAGACGGGAAAGTTTGGCTTATGGCTGGACTGATGAGAGATGATGGACTAATTGGGAAAGTGGGGAGTAAAAAGACGTGACATAAGCACATGGGTTTAGTTTTTCTTACGTGCTTCTATCCGAGCCGAAAGTCCAAGGTTGGGTGGGAATGCCAACCAATCAGTGGGTCTATGGGGCAACATGCTAATCAATGTTGCATCGACCAACCCGCTGCCATTTTCCCGCTATAATCAGTATTATACGTATTTAGAGGTAGTTCGAGGAGCATCCTACAGATAAGGGGCAGCCAATGAAGTACTAACTCATATGCATTCTATAAGTAGATATGTTCCCCCAACCAATCCCTCCCGTCAATAGGTTTTACAGTTCGCCAAGCAGGATGATGTCATACATGACACATATTGGGGTATAAGACCTCTGTGTAATCAAGCTTGTTTGTGAGTGTGCGGGCATCAATCTGATGTCTGCCAGGTTACCCTGCTTTATTAAATTGAGAATAAGGTAGTACTTTGCCATATTCCTTGAGTCTGTCTGGTTATTTGGTCTGAGAGCTTCATTGGTAATTCCATCTAGCACAAGAGACGCTTCAAGGTGCTAGAGCATGGCAGCACACGGTTCCTTTTTAGAAGGCTAGATTCTGAAGGATTTTGTCTTTTTGAATTATTGTTTTTACATTTTGGAGCCCTAGCGCATGGGGCAAACGCCCAGAGAGGGGGGAAATGTCCCCTTTGGCACCCTTGCGAGTCCGCCCCTTCCCAGACCCAAACAACTAACATTCTGAATCTGATGAATAAAGCGACCTCCAGACTGTATCTTGTGCTTACGTCACCGTTCTGTGGCGTCTGTCACACTGGACTTTGTTTAGAAAAAACAATCGGTGGCTGTTCGAAGGTATCTCATTTTTTAGAGGGTTAGGCAGTAGGTATCATCTCCTGGGTGTAGCCCCCAGCATTTTGAATAACTGTCACCAACCAGGTGCTCTCACAGAGCAAAAGCAAGCGAGGCTGCTTGCCTGGGGAATATTTGGGAGGTGGTGTCATCCTAACCTGCACACACTCATTTAAACACACACACTCGCGCTCTCCCTCTTATATATATATATATATATATACAGTCTGTCAAACTGTCTCACACACACGCACACGCACACGCACACGCACACACACTTTACTTGGGACCTGTGGGGGTGGAAGTGAGGGAGGCCCTCACCCCACCATAATCCGTTGCCACTCGAAAAAATAACACGATAGGAACGTTTCCTATAATGTACTGGAAAAGTATGAAAGGTGCCCACCTTTTAAGCCTAAAGAGCTGTATTTAGTTTTTCTGGCAGAGTGCAAACTTAGCAAGCGATTTAACAGGAAACTTCATCAGATGTCAAGTAGTGTGTCTCTTTCCCACACACACATACACACACTGATACCACGTTTCACAATCTCTCTCTCTGACACACACAAACACACGTGATCTCTCTCCGTTTTTCACCAGCACACATACAGACTCACACGCAGTATCTTCGACTCGCAGCCCGTCTCCCTCCCCTGCAGCTCTCACGCAGTCACACACCCTCACACATGTCCCCGCGGACCCCGAAACCCCAGTCATTCAGGGCAATCATTTTTCTTCTAATTACACATTCAGCACTTGGGAGAAAATTAGATTTCCGTAATTCAATTGCACTGGGAGGCAAAACTGTAATAAAATGGAGCTTGGAAGTAGCGCGCAGTGAAATTAGTGGCGTGGAGGCATTGCAGCCGAGGATAGCACGGCGGTGACCTCCAGGGGACCCGTAGTGGCCCTCAGGAACTCAGCTCCGCCCACAGCAGGTAAGGAAGAGACTCGAGGAGGCGAGGACGATAAGCAAGACCCAAGACCCGCCAAAGGTACCCATTCCCTGCAGACATGTATCCAGTCGCTCAATTTTCCTCAGATCGAGGCCCCGGAGCTAGTGAGCCATGCCCTTGCCAGCTCTAGCACCAACCTTGTGTTGACATATACTGCAGGTGGGCAATGCCTGGTGGCCTGGGACCAGACAGGCCAGAGTGGGCACTTCTATGCATAGTTTTAAGTGGCCTGCACACTCGAGCTGGTGCTGGCAGCGGGGTCGGTGCCGCATTTTGGAGACGATGCTTACCTCACCTGAATTTTGCCTTATGCCCCAGGCCCCGGGTCATACAAAGTACGGCGCGATGAAGGGCCTGAGGGGTTAGGTGAATGGTGAGGGCGGAAAACGGCACGAAACACAAGGGGAGGGTCAGCCGGGTGGCACCCCCCACCCTGAGTTGCCATGGTAGCAGCCAACAAAACAGGAAGAGGGAGATGGCAATCAGTGGGTGGGCCAGGGGAGGGCTGGCCCCCCCCTACTAGAATAACAAAGGGAGGGGGGTATAAGAAGGGCCCAGTAAGAGGAGGAAGGCACAGCCAGGTAGGAAGCTCACTTCACTCGGTTAGGTTTCTGGTGTCCTGGAAAAGGGGAAGGAAATTGTTTTCACACCCAACCCACCCTGCAAGGAAGGAAGAAGGAGACGAACCAAGGAGGAGCTGGAACGCCGAGTACTCACTTCGGTACACGGTAGAGGAAAGTCGTAGGTGGCACGTGTCCAGGAGCCGATGCCCGAGGGAAACATAGGGCCTCATTACGAGTCCGCCAACCTGGACTTAACGTCACCGGTAAAACCATACCGGCGCCGTTTCCGCAACCGTGCAATCACGACCCACGGAACCGGAAACACCACCACCACAAACCGCCGCCGTGTAGATAAGGGATCCATAAAGAGCAACGGCGCTAAAACTACCTACATACTGCCAACACGAAACACCATGGCCATCACGAGTACCACCGACATGGAAACACTGCCAAAAAAATGGCGGAAAAACCGTGGCCACGGAGGCGGTATCGGCACCGCCGCGAACATGACGTTAAACAGTACCAGGTGAGGTGAATCAGGCCACAGGTGCCCCAAATGAGGCCAGCCGGACCCAGCAGCCCACTGGGAGGCTACAAAAGGGACACACCCACACCCAGGCCAACTCCAAACACAACAATGAAGGCAGCAGCAGCAGCATTGGGACTGGGACTCCTGAACCTACAGGCAGCAGTGCACATAGTGGCAGCAATGTTGCAGAGGAGGATGAGGCAGAGGCAGAGGAGGCGCAGGCGTCAGTTAGCAAACCCTGCACCCATGCCAAACCCAAATGCGCAGCCGGCACGGCCCCACAGGCAGCCTGCAATACCCCACATCAGGGCCTCACCGTGGAACTTGACCCCAGGACCGATCCACACATTATAACGGCTGGAGCGGCCAACAATCATGTACATCACCGCTATGATTGAGGACGACATTAGCAGCCACATTGCCATTTCGAAAGCAATTCCCCCCCTCCTGAAGGTGGTGTCAGTACTGCATTTCCTAGGCACAGGAACCTATCAGCACACAGTTGGTGAGCTGCATGAGCTCTCACAACCCTGTTTCTTTAAAATATTGGGACAGGTAGTGGATGCTCTGCTGCGCCATGTGTCAGAACACATCGCCCTACCCCGTACACTTGCAGAGGTCATTGCAACCAAGTTGGCATTCCATGCCATTGCAGCCATGCCAAATTGCATAGGTGCATTAGACTGCACCCACATAGAGCTGACAGTACCACATGCAATGGAGATGGTGTACTGCAACAGGAAACAGTACCACTCACTGAATGTACAGATGGTATGTGATGCCGGACTGCTGATTACACATTGCTGTGCACATTTTCCGGGCTCAACACATGACTCAATGGTTCTGTGGAATTCAACATTGCCACGCTACATGGAACGCTACGCTGGACAAAGCACATGGCTTTTGGGTGAGTACTTCTGCCAATGTCCTATGGATGTGCATTGAATGTCTAGGCCAATGACCCGTGTAAGAGGGCTGCCACAACTGAACATGCATTAACCCCTTGCACATGTAATGGACGGTCAGCATAACCTACACATCAAAAATACAGACAAGACAGGTTGCCACTGTACAACACCTGCCTAAGGAGACATACGACCAATGCTACCAACAGGCCATACAGGTTGATCCTCTCAATGCAGCCATCCACACCTAGGTCCACTTTCCCCCAATACACATGTTGTCTGCTCATGTGACATCCTGCAATAGCCTAATCATCACAGGTCATGGAATGAGTCCCCTATGTCTGCTTGGCATTGCACGGTGCATTACTCACCAACCACTATCGCGTATAAGATCCACTTCAAAATCACAGCAAGTAATAGTGCCATGTCCACATGACACCAGCTACAACAATCACCGCTGGATAGTAATCACCTGCCTTTAAGACCATGGCAAGGCCCTCATGGATGAATGTATGATGACACAGTATTGCATTACATCAGATCGTGAGATGAACCACAAACACTGACATGTACCACACATTTACTTCCCATGTAGGTGATGCTGGATATGCACTCACGCCATGGCTGGTGACACCTGTGCGGAGGCCAAGGAACAGGCATGAGGAGGCGTACAACAGGGCACACATCCGCACACGTGGCATGATAGAGAGGACGTTTGGCCTACTGAAGACCAGGTTCCGCTGCTTGAGCAGATCTGGAGGATCACTGCAGTACAACCCAGATAAAATTGTGCTTGTGTGTGCCATGCTGCACAATCTGTGCTTGCGCAGGAACATTTCACTTCCCCCAGATGCAGAAGATGAAAATGGGGATGGCGATGGCGATGGGGAAGGGGATGGGGCTGGTGATGGGGATGGAGTGGCACCCCAACCTCCCAGGGGTGCACAAGATGGCCAACAAGCACGGGATGCACTCATTCGCATTTACTTTTGAGAGACTGCACATTGATAGAAAAGCATGGATATGACAATGCCAATGATTAAATGATGTTTGTCTGCGAATGAAATGACAGATGTCCACTCATTAATGCAGTATTGAAAGGTTTTGTATTATCATTTCAACAGGTTAGAAGGTGCATTGGGTCTAGGGAAGCTGTACACCCATACCCACCCACCACCCAAACCACCCAAACGTTCCAACCCCCGAACACGACCCTATGAACTAACCCCCTAATGACTAACCCCCAACCCCCACGCCACCCAAGTTTCCACCCATCCAAAACCCATGGTGTCCACAAATGCCATGTTCACTGGCATCCCCACATGCCACTATTTGCGGGGATGCTTGTGTGCAGGTGTGTCCTTGCTCGTGGATCCAGTCAAGCGACTGGAACGCCTCCGTGGGCTTCCAGTGGCAGAGCTGGATAGGGTGGTGCTTGTTGAGGTGACCGTTCGTGTGATGATGGGCAAGCGTCCTTGAAAGGCCTGCTGGGCCACCAACATGGACTCGGCAATGCTTGACTGCACGCTGTTCCCTTCCCTGACATGGCGTGACAGGGTGAGAATTGTGGCTGCAAATCTGCCAATGGACCTAGTGAGCCGACGGACCGACATGACATTGGTCTCCCGCTGCAGCCTGGCCTCCTCACGCTGCTGCACGGCCTCCTCACGCTGCAGCCTGGCCTCCTCCAGCTGTCTTTCCACCAGCTGCGTCAGGGTGGCCTGCTGTTGTTCAGTGGGCTGCAATCTTGCACATAGCTCGCCCATGGATGGTGTTGGGGAGAGCATGGGGCTGTGCAGTTCTTGGGGGCTGAACTCTAGCCCATGGATGGGTGACACGCCATCCATGTTTTCTTTATCACCCTGTTGCACTTGCTCGGCCTGCATGACCGGACCACTCCCATCACTAGATGCTGTCTCCTCAGCTGTGCAGATGGGTTGTGATTCGTCATCTGGGGCATGGATGGCTGGCTGAATGCGGGTAGTGTCTTCTGCTGGTGTGCCTGGTTCTGCCAGTGTTCCTGATGTTGCCGGTGTGCCTGGTTCTGCTGGTGCCTGTGGGCCAGAGCAGCTTGCATCATCGTCCTGGACTTGAGTGCTGCGTTGTGCGCCTGCAGGTGGCCGCTGCGTCACCTCTCGTCCATCATTGCTGTCACTTGTCACAACTATGGGGATACAGAGGACATTTGTTTAATTGTGTGGTTATACGTAATGTGTCCATCACATTCATCAAACATCACAATCCATATCTACTTGCGTTACAACACTTTTGACTATTTATGCACACAGGTGTGTGTCTCTGCTTCCTGTCAGGCACGCACGGTATGAATGTTGTGGGGTCGTGCCTTGGGGATGTGCCACTCATCATTTGGCCAGTCAGTGGGTCCAGTGGGTCACTGCAGCCCTGTTGGGGGGGCATTGGAAGTGGGGCCATTGGGTCACTCCCGTTCACACGTATGGCATTGTACTCTGTGCACTTACCAGCATCGGCAGCTGGGCTCACACCTGCCTCTGCCTCTCCTATGCCGTGGATGCCTTCCAGGTGCATTACACTGCTGCAGCGCTCCTCCCATGATTGCAGCTTCAGAGGGGATGCAGGGCCTCCACCAGTTCCAGTGCTGTGTTGGCGGTGTGCTGTGATGAGGTTGCGCACCCAGAGCCTGAGGTCCTCCCACCTCTTGTGGCACTTCGTCACTGAACGTGTGGTCACGCCAACCGCTGTGCACTTGCATGCTGCCTCCACCCACACCTCCTTGCGCCTTTGCTGAGTGGCACGCCGCTGATCTGCACTGAAAAGCATTTCTGCATGCTCAACAATGTGCTCAACCAGTACGGTGAGCTCAACCTCAGTGAAGCGCTGCTTTCTCTGCCTGCGTGCTGGTATCCTGGATGACATGATGGTGTTGGATGGTTTGTCAGTCTCAGGGAGGTGATCTGACCTGTGGTGTCTCAGGATGGCAGTGGATTGTGCTTTATATAATGGCCGCCTCTCTGTTCACGGTCTTTTTCCCGCGGTCATGGTATTTCTGCTTCCGGTGTTTCCGTGTCGGCGGTGGGGGACACGGTTGTAGCACCGTTTTATGTGCCGCTAGGTCCGCTTGTGTGGGTGTTTGCGTGACGGCGGTGACTCCGTTCCGCCTTAGTGTGTTGCGCGCGACCCACATGCCGTAATGGGACCATCTTTCCGCACCCTTTACGGAAGCGGAAGCGGAGTCACCGTCGACACAGAATCACCGCTTTCCAGCGCGGCGGACTCGTAATGAGGCCCATAGACTTCACAAAGCGAAGGATGGCATCTGCAACCCTGGACACGGTGTGCCCAAAAGCACACCTGTTGGCATATTATATTGGTTTGTGTAATTTCTGTAGAAAAATAAATGCCTACGGCCAATAATTTATTCCACAACAAAACTGTCTGTACTCATTCCATACTAGGAGGTACGAACCAAGAGCAAGGGGAGGCCCACACTACTCAGCCTATAGGCCATGCCCCTGTAAGAGCCCTGACTCGATTTTGGCTGTGGCCTAACAGGCACCATTCAGGTTAGTTAAGTGTTTCCTTGTGTATTAATTGACAGCTTCTGACTTTAAAAAAAAAGCCTTGCCTACTGCCAGCCTGGTGAACTGGGGTTTGCAGGGGACTTCAGGGGGACCAGTAGGGCCCCGTCACAAGAACAATTTTCAGAGCCTGCCAGGGCTCTGCCCCGGCTCACTTAAAGTCCTGCTCATGTGGACAAGTTTGGTGACGTAATGCGCTATTCAGCTGGCACTTTTGTTCTACGTTATTGGCCCATCGTGATATGAAATGCACCATACCACATAGTTTCTTAACAATACACTTCCAGTTTGCAGCAAACATTCACAACCTATTCTCTCCAAATGTGGCCCCCTTTCTATGGTGCCGGGGTGGGTCTATTTCTTGCTCCAGTTGAGCCTACTAGCCCCACAGGTGCATTCCAGTCTCCAGCTCTGCTGGCCTGTCCGCAGCCCCCTCCCCCAGCTTCCCGTAGTCTGTGGCGAGCTGGGCTGCCTCCGATTCATCACCCGGGCAGTCGTGATTGGAAGCGAGAGCTAGTCAATAGGGAGCGGGGAGGTGTCGGCGTCAGGGTTCTTCTGTGTCAGGATTTATGAGTGGGGACCGCAGCGATCCGGGGCCAGCGGCCGGCAGAACTGCTGAATCGGAGCCTGGCTGCTACGGGGCAGCCATCCTGATGAGATTACAGGGCATTACCAGAGCCGTAGGGAGCCAGGCCAGGGGTGGGGCATGGTGGGCTGCCTCTCGGCTGGGATGCGCGAGAGTGAGATGCCCTGGAAGGATAGGCAAAGCCCGCTGGACAGGCAGCGTGGGCCTCAGGGCAAGGCACGGCTCTGAACGTTCCTGTGGCACTGGGTGAGAAGGCCATCCAGTTCTGTTTTTGCTTGAAATTCTGGGACTTGTAGTTTACCTACATTTCAAATGGGAGATACATGTTTCCCAGAATCCAAAGGGAGCACAGGAAAGGCAGAGCTCTGGATTTGACAAGAGAACGGGTGTTGGCCAGGGCATGGCGTTTGTAGGTATGTCTAGGGCGAGTTTGGATGGGATTGAGCAAAGGGCCAGTGTGATACAGCAAATTCAGGTGAGTGCAGAATCAGAATGCGTGCTACATAGGCAGACTGGGAGGCCACGAGCAGACTGGGCAGAAAGAGACTCCAGCACCTTTCAGAAGTGTTTACCTATTCCTCTCCACACACAGCATTGTGAACGCTTCTGCGCGTATAAGCTCATGCCCGCATGGTAGTGTCAGCAGTACATGGACTGATTGATGCACTTTTATTAGACTTTTTAATGTGACACATTTTTCAACTTTCTGTATCAAATCACATACTTCTTCCCTGTGAAAGGGGGTTCACGGCAGGGGTTGCCTACTGTAAACAGTTATCCCAGATATGACATTCACTGCGATTAATACAGAGGGGTGGGAGCTAGCCTCAAGTTGACACATTGCATATCAAAGAGGTGTTGGTGTTTCCTGTCCCTTGTGTTAGTTCTGTGACCAGGCCTCTTTGCAGGCCTGTTTTCATTCACCTCTCATCAGTATGTGCTGCCACCACACAGAACTTTGACAATAGGACAGGGCGGATCCATGGAGCCTTTGATATTTTAATTAGGCTGGGCATGGCCAGAGGAAGGTGTTGCCTTCCCCCTTCATAGATGCTATGATGTACCAGTGGCTGTCACATTCCAGCTAAATGTGACAGGGAGGACTGCGCCTGTAGGCTGTATCCCCCCGGAATGCACTTGACTATGTGTTTGTTGTGCGGTGAGCATAAGAAAATGTGTGCAGATTAGCCCCACACATTTTCTGAGGTTGATCTCCCATCATTCATTTTACTTACAAAACTTCAAAAAAGCCCAGGCAGCACACACTTCCCGTGCGGATGGTCAGATTCCTCAAAATCACCTCAAGCTCTCATGCATCACTCTGTCATTCTCATGAACTACCGCAGGAGACAACTCAATGTATCCTCCTCAATTACACGTTAAACATCGGAGAATGCACCAGCAGGAATAATTACACAGGGGGGAAATACAGAACCCCAGGCTCTCATGCATCAGCATCACCTCAAGCCCTCATGCATCACTTGGCCATTCTCATGTACCACCGCAGGAGAGAACTGGATGCATTTTCCTCAATCACATCTTAAACATTGCAGAATGCGTCAGTGGGAAAAATAGCACAGGGGAAAAAACAGAACTCCAGGCTTTCATGCATCAGCATCACCTCAAGCTCTCATGCATCACTTGGACATTCTCATGTACCACGGCAGGAGGCAACTGAATGCATCCTCCTCAATCATACATTAACCATTTTTGGAAGGTGCCAGTGGAAGCTCTAGCACAGGGGGAAAGCATAGAACCCCATGCTCTCATGCATCAGCATTGCCCCATGCTCTCATGCACTAGCATCACTCAGCCATTCTCATGTGCTACTGGAGGTGAGAACTAGACACATCCTCCTTAATTACACATGAACACCACATTACCGGAAGGAGAATACTGGACTTCTAGCAAAGGGGGGTGTGAGGAATTCGACCATCCGCACAGGCAGAGTGCGCTCGCCTGGGATTTTTGATTTTTTAATAATGAAAATGAATGATGGGAGATCATCCTCCGAGGACTGTGTGAGGCCATTCCACATACAGTCCACCTGCATCCCACACAAAATGCATAGTCAGATGTACTCTGGGAAGACAGAGCCTACAGGCGCCTTCTTCCCCTGTCATATTCAGCTCGAATGTGACAGCCCCAGGTACATTAAAGCATCTCCAGAAGGGGGAATGCACACCTTCCTCCAACCATGAGCAACCTAATTTAAATATCAAAGGCTCCATGGCTCTGCATTCCTTTTGACTACTCCGGCTGGTGGCAGTGCATACTAACAAGATAACTGAAGCAAGCCTAGAGGAGAGGCATGGTTGCCGGAAGACACAACAGGAAGGCAGGACTAATACCTCTTTAGTATGCAATGTGTCAACTTGAAGCTAGTTCCCACCTATCTGTATGAAAGGCAGTGAATGGCCTGTCTGGGACCAGCAGTTGCCGCAGGTGTCCGTGCAGAGCAGAACCCTTTCAGAGCGACAAAGGATGTGATTTGCGAGGGACAGGAAGTCTGCTCCCAGCACATACTTAAAGGGAAGCCTGCACTTTAATCAAGAATCACAGAGGGCTCAGTTAACCAGATAGACACTTTGATCTACAACAGACAGGAAGGTGGGTGGGACTTAGGCATATGTTGTCACCCCTTGTCCGTCCTGTTGCAGAGCACTCTGGTCCTGGCATCATGCATAACAGAAGATTGTTGGTGGGGACCCAGGATTGGTTAATTAAGGTAGGTTTAGCCTGCACCAATCACAGGGGCCCATTTGGCTTTAAGTGAGGGCTGAACCCCTCACTTAGGAGATCATCTGAAGACTTTGAAAGGAATAAGAAGAAAGACTCATTTGGACCTGAGCTGAAGGTACAGTCTACCTTACATCTTCCGTCAATGAAGGAAGCCCAGGAGTTCCAAGAGGGAAGCACTATCCCTCGCCTAAACATCTCAGAGGGAACAGAGAGAGATACCGGACCCAGAGGACCCATCCAGCAGCTCCAGAACCGGTACCCAGCCAGCACACAGCGTGCCCTGCTAGGTCCTGCCAGCCAGCTTCCTAGTTGGGACGTGCCAGAGAGTCTCTGGACAAAGGACAAGGCTGTTGCTTGCAATCCCTTTCCTGAGCTTTGGGCCATCCACCTTGAATGGACACAAGCCCAGCGAAGAAGCTAGGAGAAGTGCCACACAAGCATTATCCAGCGTCCATCTTTTAAGGACATTTTCAAGACAGTTGAGTCTTCGAACCGCATCCAGCTACACCTCTGACTCTTGTCCTGCCGCAGTCACAAGAGCCGTCGGAGCTGCCTCGACCAGCATTCCAGATTCATCAACCAGCACAGAGACGACGATTCTTGGCCCTGAGGCGCTGTGCCGGCCAGCCTGCAGACATCCGTCCAGCCTTGCTTACCAAACTGCCTGCTGCCTGGAACCCGCAGCTGTCTCCCACCACTAACTCTGTTTCAAGGGCTGTGATTTGCCCTGGAACAGCTTCAATGCCGTTGAGCATCAAGAACTTCTTCAGCACCAGGTACATTGTGGTTCTGTCCCCCTAGTAGTTCTCTGAAGGCCCATAGAGACAGTTACAACCCTTTGCCCCATTGTTGCTGGAAACGAATAACCTTGAACAGTAAGACTGATTACTTTACCAAATACCCTCCTGTCAGTAGCCAGAGTGTATCCCTTTCCTTCGGGAAACTGACTGTCCTCTGTGTTCCTTTACAGTGTGGGTTGTATTTTATAGTGTGCTAGAACCATCTGCTGCAGTAATAATAAAGTATATATTTGTATACAACCTTGATTGGACAGTCCATTTTATCATTGGGTAATAATTATATTTTCGCTGTGTTGCAACTAACCAACAATCCACGACCTTGCAGAGAAAAGCCTGCTATTCCGTCCACGTTACCAAAAGAAGACAAGGAGGTCTTATAATTCACTTGTATTCCAATCTGTTAGGAACCCTTCTGGTGTACTAGAAATGTGGGGTTGTTTGATGGTTTAGAAACAGATATTCTTCCCTGGACTACCGGGGCCCCGGAAGATGATTCATCTTGGGGGGATAGCTCAAGGGCAACGTGCTCGCCTTGGCAGCAAGACGATGCCCCTGAGCTATCCTCCCGAGAATAAAAGGCAACAAGGTGATAGCACTTGTGCAAACCTCGATGGAAGTGACCTCTCGAAGGGCTCCAGCATACACAGCTTGTAAGGCGAGCGCCGCAAAGTGCACATTGTAAGCCCCAGAACGTAACCAATATACAAAGGAATACATTGCCATGTTATAAGACTGCTGACTAGCAACATGGGGGCAGTTGCTGGGGCCCCCCTGAGGCTCTTGGCCCCTTTTATTTGAAATGGTTGGAAGGCCCCGACACCGTCCCTAAGTGTCCCCGAAGAATGGACATGAACAGCAAGGATGATCATATACACTGAATAATGAATTTTACATGATCCCAGGGGACTCACAGTCAGGGGGGACACATCCCGAAAAGGCGCACATTCAGAGAGCTGACATATGTACCCTGAGCAGCGATCTGTACACGAAGAGGAAGGTAGTATAGACTCATCAGGGACATTTCTCCCTCTATATTACCCCTCTCTTCGTCCTCGGTGGTTTGAGATGGTCTGGTCGCTGTGTAACGCACCAGGCAAGCAACTAATATACAACGTGTTCTCAGTGGCTGTGCTGTTCCCTCCCGCTTCCTAACGTCTTCTCACCGTTACAGCCTCTCTCCCTTTAAATCTTCTTCATCTCTTCATCTTCAGCGCTTGGAGGCAGCCGATAGCAGTGTAAAGCGCTAGACAAGGAACCAACAACCTGCTAGTGGAATCAGCAAGGGCTTTCTTATGTGTATCGAGAAGCTCGAGTGCAAGCCCTATAGTCACCAGGACCCAGAGTGGCAGTCTGCCTCCCGGGGGTGCTTAACAGAAGGCAAGTCACCACATTGTTGGAGACAGATAACCGGGAAGATCCATGCACAGGCCATTGCAGTAGTCAAGTTGGGTGAGTCCGTTTCCAAGGGCCACCCAAATGTGATGGGGTTTGGGAAGTGCCAGGAGCACCAGCTAGACATTGTGCCTCTGAAAGAAGCAGTATTCCGCTATTGCCTCCGCCTGGAGTATTAGTGCTGAACTCTCCCAAGAATGGATTCCCACGTTTTACAATGTGGCAACCAGAGCAGGGCAAGGCCCAGGGCAGCTTGGCTAGTGGAAGCGGGACGGCCAACACTGGTTTCCATCCACAAAGATGATAGCCTCACTCTTGCTATTAATCCGGTGGAGGAAATTGCGTCCAGCTATGCACTTCAGAGAAGCTCAAATGAACAGCCAGGGCCGGTCTGGAAAGATCTTTTTCGAATTACCATGAAATGACCGAATGGAGAACTGCTGGCACTTTTTTTTTTAACTCAGGGGGAGAACCCTTGCCCCTGTCTCCCCTGCCTTAACTATTACTCTTACCCCATCACACACCTATATTTTAGTAAAATACCCCGCATTTCGAAAACAATCGGTAAAATAATGCAGTAATTTCTCCATTCGTTATTTTAAATTGGATTATTTCTACAGATACCTCTTTTTCTCACCTAAACTTTACTTGAAAGAACATGCAAGCCACTCTTGGTGATTCAATTTGCGAAAAGGTTGGATGCAGATACTAAACAGGTTAGGAGTAGCGGCAGAGCCCTGCAGGCCCCAGCATGGAAAGGTTACTACGAAGAGGAACATGGCGGCATCACCAACCTTTGAGTCTGGTTGGACAGAAACAATGAAATCTCTTGGGGGAGGAGTCTCGGATCCTAAACAGTGCTAGATGGGAGCAGAGGATATCCTGCTCAATGGTGTCAAATGCTGCTGGAAGATCTAGGAGAGTCGCAGCAATGACAGCACCATCTTCTATCTGGCGTGCCTGGCTCATCATCGTGACAAGAATCGTCCACATTCTGGCCAAAAACCAGATTGGAATGTATCTGACAGATCATAGCACTCCAAGTAAAATTGAAGCCGTTGAGCAACTGCTGAACTGAGCAACCAGGCCTTCCAAGGCCAGGTAGTAATTCACAGGAAATGTGTGGGATCTCCTGAATACAATGGTGGCTTTTTAAAAGAAGAGGTTCATTGATTTCTGAAGCTTGATTGGCCTTTTCCTGAATAGCAGGTTGAGGTTGTTTAAGAAATGAGCACAGAGTCAAGTATTTGATGATGTGTCCAGAAGACATATTTTTCCAGGGATAATTTGTTGAGTTACTCTAGAGAAGCGTTGATATTGTACATACAGCGACAATGCCGGGAATAAACAGACTTATTTTCAGGTGTTAGTTGATTATCATTATCAATGATGGAAAAAGACAGAGTGTAATGGTAATATTCATATCTTCAATTCTCTCTCAAAATTCCCTATAGGGATTAATCACATAGAAACGACGGGTGGTTTGTGTCTATCTCCAAATACGAAGGGCAGGTTCTAGTGTAGGGTGTCAACCACAATGGCATTCGCTTTCTCACCGCTGGCATCTCCAGGCTCCGGCATTGTAGGATCTTGCGTTCCGCTACAGATGGGAACGATACGATTGCACATCCCGGGAATACTGGAGTAGCGAATCCAGAGGATGCCCGTGCGATGAAACATCATCTGTGCTCATTAGGTGAAGTATTTATCTTGTTTTTTATGCTGAAATAAATGAATGAGCTTCTCATTTGCAAGGTAATTAGCCTAATTAAATCTTATTAAGAATTGGAAACACAAAGCAGATCAGACTGGAGTTGCAGAAGTTGTTCTCTTTCCCTACCGGCAGCGGGCTATGTGGAGGTTGCGCTCTCTCATTGTCCGTCCCCAGATCATCAGTCCCAGTGGTCTTAAATGTCTGTTATACCACGTCCCTCGCTCAGTGAAGAGCTTGGACCTCACTGGGAAGAGATCCTTTTAAGTTACACAAACACGTTTTGGGAGGTGTTTGCAAATGTATGGCCCCTTTTCTTATGAATATTTACAAAGTATGACAATCACTGAGGACCATAAATCTGCCCAAAATAATTAGCCTTTTTGTCCTCTTTAGAAAGATGGAAGGTTGGTGATGGAGTTAGTACAATGTAAACACCATCATAACTCACCTCCAACTCCCTCCGGGTTAGACGCTTCTCCATGCAACGAGTTGTGGGCAAATCTCTTTCTTCTGCTGGGGCCTCCCTCTGGAACAGCCTCCCTGCCTCTCTGAAGCTCGAGGAAAATCATCTCCGGTTACAGAAGCACCTCAAGACCTTCCTCTTTGCTTCTGCCTTCTCTCTTCCTCTCTCCTGCTGATCTCAGGTCTGATACTGCACTGGTCACCTAACTACCCTCTGATTTCGTGGCCAGGCCCCAGCCCGCCCAGTTGCACACCTGCACTGCCTCCTGGCAACCTTGCACTTGGGTCTGTATCTGTAACCCTACAGTCCCCTTAACTGCACTTTTTGGACACCCGCTCTCTGCACTTACCCTTGCACCTGTCACCTGCTGGCCGCACTTCTTGTTATTGTGATCCTATGTACAGCACTTCGTCCAATCTCCTGGTGCTTTTCCCCTCCCACCTCCCCTGCACTTGGGCGATCTCAATGTCACCTGGCCTAGTAAGATCGTGGTCTCTGTCCTCCCTCTGTTTCCCCTCTCGCGCCTCGATGCACATTGGAACACTTGTGTATAGGCGCGTTACAAATGCCAGATCATATCATAAATAAAAGATGCAAGCCCACATAGATGAGGGGTCTGCAACCTTTGGCTCTACAGATTGTGCAGTTACAAATCTCATCAATCCTAGCCAGAAAATTCAATGGTGAGGGCTCATGGGAGTTGTAGTCCAAAACAACTGGAGAGTCAAATTCAAAACTGAAAATAATTTTTTGTAAAACATAGGTACATGGTAAAAGGGATCCCTGCGGAGCAGAGCTAATCTGAGCAAGGGAAAATGGATGCCTGCTGAACAGAGCCAATCTGGGAAAGGAAAAAGGGATGGATGCTGAAATTAGACGATTCGGGAAAAGGAAAAGTGATACTTGCTGAACAGAGCTAGTCCGGCAAAGGGAAAAGGGATGCCTGCTAAAGGGAACTAATCCAGGAAAGGGAAAAGGAATGCCTGCTGATTCGGGCCAGTGGGAAAAGGGATACATGTTGAAGGGAGACAATCCAGGAAATCGAAAAGGAATTCCTGCTGAACGGAGCCAATCTAGGAAAGGGAAAGGGGGTGCCTGCTGAAGGGATCCAATCTAGGAAAGGGAAAAGGGATGCCTGCTGAAGGGATCCAGTCTGGGAAAGGGAAAAGGCTTGCAGGCTGGGGAAAGGGAAAAGAATGCCTGCTGAAAAGATGCCAATCGGGAAAGGGAGGAGGGATGCCTGCTGGTGGGATCCAATCTGGGAAAGGAGAAAATGTGCCTGCTGAACAGAGCCGCTCTGGGAAAGGAAAAAGGGATGCCTGGTGAATGGATCCAATCTCGGAAACAGAAAAAGGAGGCTATTATATAGAGCCATTCTTGTAAATGGAAAAGGGAGGCCTGCTGTAGGGAGCCAATCCGGGAAAGGGAAAAGGGTTGCCTACTGGACAGCGACAATCTGGGAAATGGAAAAGGGATGCCTTTTGACAGGTGCCAGTCCGGGAAAGGGAAAAGGTATTCCTGCTAAAGGGAGCCAATACTGGAAAGGGAAAAGGAATGCCTGCTGAAGAGATCCAATCCGGAAAAGGGATGACTGCTGATGGAAGCCAATCGGGGAAAGGGAAAAGGGAGGCCTGCTGATGGAAGCCAATCGGGGAAAGGGAAAAGGGGTGTCTGCTGAAGTGAGAGAACACGGATCACTCCTGAAGTGAGTCAATCCATCCGGTAAAGGGAAAAGGGATGCCTGCTGAGTGGAGCCAATTTGGGAAAGGGAATAGGGATGCCAGTTGAAGGGATCCAGTCTGGGAAAGGACAAACAAGGTAAATGTGCTACTCTGAGAGGCGGAAACCAGGGAGGCAGATAAATGTCAGAACTAAAATAAAACTTTAAAATGGCAAATGCTTATCAAAAAAGGAACATTTGGCTGGGCAGTTATAGCAATAATGATCTCTCAGGAGCCCTGTAATAAATGTCTCACTCGTTACGAGAAGCTTAAGTGTCTTGTTTGCAGACTGCCACGGAGGCAAGTCTACATGCTGAAATATCTGCTCCACATGGCAAACATACGAGGAGCAGCAAACAACATGAGAATGAGCGTGCTATTCTGGAGGGGGCCTGGCCATGTCTACCTGCCCGCAGCCCCGCACCAAGAGTACCGCCTGACCTGGGAATACTTAGAGATGGGCACAACGAACCCACGCTCTGGGGCTGGTGACCAACTTCAACACTTATCTTCTAACACTGGACCTCTCCTGCAACCTCCAGGACTCAGTAAGGGATAGAGTGGTACAAGGAAGCTGTGGGTGGCCTGAGCCACTGCAGAAACGCCTATGGGAAGGCAGTGTGTAGGCGTAGGGTGAGAGAACTACGCCAGGCTGTGCAGGCTCCAGTGTGGCCTCTATGCTATGTGTTGGTGAGTGCATGAATGGAAAGAGTTCATTGATGGTAGTTGCGCCTAGCTCCTGTCCTGGAGGCGCTTGCATTATTTATGCCAATAAAGAGTGTATTTCTTTATTTTATAAAGCACCCACCGTGAACATATTTCCTTTGTAGCACCACCAAGGCCTTGGAAGGGGGAGCTAGTTATTCACAGGTGTTAAAAGGATAAGGATGATCGTAGTGCTAAAGACAAGGCAGAGGACAAGAACAACATTATAGGGAAGAGCAATGACAAGGGAAGCAAAACAATAAGTGGAGACCAAGAGACAATATATACAGTCTGCTCCAGAGGGCATTATAGAGGTGAAGTCAAATCAGATCGCGCAAACGTGCAAAAGACAGTGGTGCCATTAGGGTGATCAATTGGGATCAGTTCAGATCTGTCCTAGGTTCTTGTGTTGATGACTCGATCAGTACAGAAACAGGACCAAGACCCGGAACGGAGATCATGAATCCATCCAAAACTCTTTCCTTAAAGAAATGTTTGAGTTTTGTGGTAAGAACGGAAGGTGGTTCTCAACCAATTTCATGGTGATGGTAAAATCGTTCCAGAAGGAGGCATCTTTAGAGTCCAGTGTCCTGCCGCCAAACAGAAGTCGCCATCTTAGAGGAGCTTGCTGATGTCGAGGACCTAGTCCATCTGATCTCTTAACTTTGTCTCCGAGATAAAAGGGCTTTTTCCAATATGTCCAGTGCATGAGGCAGAGATCTTTAAAGTTGATGTGTGCTCAAACCCGGAGCCAGTGAAGAGAGAGAAGAGCTGAGGCATCTGGTCCCAGGGCTTGAGGTCAGGGGTCATTCCAGCTGCCTTGTTGTGAAGTATTCGGAACTGCTGGGTAAGATTTTTTTGGGGGAACCACCAGGAGGCAGTTGCCGTATTCAAGCGGAGACCGATCTATGACGGATACGACAAAGGAGATGTGACTTGGAATGTATATGATGTGATCGGGAGAGGAAGGAGCTCTTGGATATGATGGGCAAAGATGGGACATTATCAAAGAGAACGCCAAGGCTCCTTGCTTCGGCTGGAAGGGTTGGAGGAGCTTTTGTGTCATGAACATGCTTGGTCTTGCGCCATCACCTTTCGAGGGCTCCTTTCTCTTTCTTTTAGCTTTGCTAGCTCCAGACAAGCCACAGACTTGTTTTGTAGGAGGGTTGGATTTCTTTCTATATAGTTGGCGCCAGGAGTCCAAGGTACTAATGAGTTAGTGAGAGAAGCTACTAAGGATGCAGCCATGAGAGCGGCAATGTGTAGTGTTTGAAAGCCATGTCTCCATCGATGCTAGGAAGTCGAGTTCCAAGTCCCCTAAGAAGTCATGGATGCTAGTGGCATTCTGATTGCTAGAGCGGATATTGGAGGTAGAAATATGCTATAGGATTGTTTGACCCCACCCTTGCCCCTGCGGCTGGCATCCAAAGGAAGGATGGAAAGTAGAGGCAGAGAGGAGGGGAGTCAGGGATGAGGATTACATAAATTGCATGTGGCCAAGAAGAAGTGCATTCAAAATGAGAAGACTTTATGGATGCGCTGGTCCGTGGTAGTCCCAGTCTTTTAAAGCACCTGGAGACTATGCAAATGGAAATGGTGCCTGGGGTAAATCAACGTAACATAACATTAACCTCCTGAGGACACAATAGTGTGGCTTTTCACCTCTCTCCGCCAATGCCACTGGCTGGGTAAGAATGCCTCTCCTTGCTCCATGCCGCTGGTGGCTTCTGCTCACCCCTCGCCCTGCAGGTACCAATAATGGAGATCTTGGTTGGAGATTCAGGAATGTTGACTTGCAGGGGACTTCTACCTTAGCCACTTACCCCAGGGTGAAGGGCATGTCGTGGTTAAAATGACCACCGTTTGGTCTTTATAAATGTGTTGTCCCTGTACCTATAAGAGGTTCTATTGAAGCCTATAAGAGGGTATGGGGTATTGGTTGAACCATCGAGATGTTGGCACTAGAGAGATGAACATGGATTTTGACTTAGGGTTTGCTGATTGATCAGCTCTGAGCCTTAAAATTAATAAAGACATAGACGTTGGCTACGGGGTTAGCATTGGCAACCAACAAGAAGTGATGGTGTTGACTGAGTGACACAGATATCACCATGGCAACCAACAAGAAGTGATGGTGTTGACTGAGTGACACAGATATCACCATGGCAACCATCAAGAAGTGATGGAGTTGACTAAGTGACACAGATATCACCATGGCAACCATCAAGAAGTGATGGAGTTGACTAAGTGACACAGATATCACCATGGCAACCAGCAAGACGTGATGGTGTTGACTGAGTGACACGGATATCACCACATCAGAGCAACAGTATGGGGTCACCAGGACGCTAGTGAAACAGTATGGGGTCACCAGGACGATGGCTGACAGGGATACGCAATGTTCCGACAGCGATGACATCATTGCGTTACATGCTGGCGGGACACATTCTTTTTTGATGTCACCATCCATTTTTGGACTAGTGTATGTATGGGTCATAAACGAAACAAGAGGTGTGAGGGACTTGGAAACAGACATGTAAGTGTGTTTTATGGCTTTATAATAATGTCCTTAAGATGACAAATTCGTTAAAGCCACGCACAATACATTTTAACACAGTTCCCCTACCTTCTACACAAGCCCAGATATAGACACACTAAGCAACCATCCCTCACACAACTTCTGAGGGTCAGCAGTCAGTCGATAAACAGAAGCAGTAGGCACAATGCCAGGTTGACATCAGTCAGTGCCAGTGAAATGGACAGCTAAAGATGCTAGCAGGAGGGGCGCTGAGGTGAAACCTTCAAGGCGTGCTCATTTGTCACTTTTGCGCTGCCACCAGCTCTGTTCAACTGCAAAGGTGTGACTTGCTAATCTCGGACAAAAGGAGCGGAGTGGTTATGCCTCGGCAGGAGAGTTGCTCTCACCAGAGGTGCCCTTTGAGGTTTGCCTGCAGAGAGGGGAAACAGTTCCGCTGTTGCCAGTGCAGGTGAATCTATCGTTCTCTCATGTGTTCCTAGTTAGAGCGCTCTCCAGCAAATCAGCTGCAATCATTCGAGTCCGTCCCTCTGGTTGGAAGTATGATGAGGTGTCCTGCGAGGAATCAGCCCAGAATGGCTGCGCGTGATTGGCTGGAGAAAGCTCTAACTAGGATAGATTCACTGGCACTACCAACACTGGAACTGTTTCCCTGCAGGAAGTTTCAACACATTACTCTGACCATTTTGAAAGAATCTTTTGGCCTTGAGAAAGACATCAAGTCGAAACACATGTTGGCTGTTTCTTGCACAAGTTACTGCCAGAAAAATTAACCACACCAATATTTGACCCAAGAGTCTGCGACACAACTTCATGGACAATCTTTCTTAAAGACACTATATAAATTGCATTGGCCAAGCGTGAAGTGTGAGGGGTTTCTGAGCTAACTTGGATGTTTAGTGGCATAAGGGTTTACCACATACCTCTCACCATGCAGCTGGCACAACACACTACATCACCCCAGCGCACTAGGACACAGCTTACCCTTGTCTAGCCCTTTATCCATCACAGTAGGGACAGACCCGCCAGCAGCTACTGGGGAGACCCAGAACTGGCGGGATCACTTCCCAGCTCCAGAACTCAGATGTTCCGGTGCAGGTGTATTTGACGGTGGGACCGGCAGGGGGTCTAGGAGAGCATTTATGATGTTGGCTTGTTCTCTGCAGAGTTCTCACAGTTGAAGTCTGCACGGCGTGGCCTACAAAGAACAGTTCTTTGGTGATGGACCCAGTGTGGCAGACGCCCCCGCCACTGTTGGATTGCGGTGGAGCACGATGTTCATATCATGCGGGGGATTTGCACCTCTCCCAGTGCGGATCTTGAATGGCACGCCTCTGTACACCTCTGGAACGGCATGGCGTATTCACTGACGAGCACAGCCAGGTGTGTCCTGCACAGTGGTTTCCTGTCTAGAGCCACTCTCAATGGAGGGCGATGGGTTCGTTGCTAGGGGTGGGCTAAGGGGTCTTTTGGTTGTAGCCCCGGATAGAAACTCAAGTTCTACAACCAAAATGCTAGCTAGCCCTGAGTCCCGACAGTCCCAACATTAGCTTAGCCCCTGATCTTCTCCAGAAACTAGCAACACCCCAGGTTTGGACCATTTTTATAGCGCACACTGCTTATTCACTTGCAGCTTGGAGTGGATGGAAATATAGAAGTCCTTATGGGGAGCTGATCTCTCTAGGGGTGCCCTGGTTGGGGTTGAAAGTATTTGTGCACCTGGGGTGTTGCCCTGTCCAGAGCTAATACGGATATGAAAATAAACGACCTGATTCACAGAACATTTTTCATAGGGATTGGACCATTATAAAATACTTCTGTGAATCGGGCCCTGAGGAGGCTGGTATTGCCAAAAATGCACTCTGCCCTGCCTCAGCCTAGGCACCCTCACTCTGCCCTGCCTCAGCCTAGACACCCTCACTCTGCCCTGCCTTAGCCTAGACACCATCACTCTGTCCTGCCTCACCCTAGACACGTTCACTCTGCCCTGCCTCAGCCTAGACACCCTCACTCTGCCCTGCCTCAGCCTAGACACCCTCACTCTGCCCTGCCTCAGCCTAGACACCCTCACTCTGCCCTGCTTCAGCCTAGACACCCTCACTCTGCCCTGCCTCAGCCTAGACACCCTCACTCTGTCCTGCCTCACCCTAGACACCTCACTCTGCCCTGCCTCAGCCTAGACACCCTCAATCTGCCCTGCCCCCGCCTAGTAACCCTCACTCTGCCCTACCCCCGCCTAGTCACCCCCACTCTGCCCTGCCCCCGCCTAGTCACCTTCACTCTGCCCTGCCTAGTCAACCTCACTCTGCCCTGCCTCAGCCTAGACACCCTCACTCTGCTCTATCTCAGCCTAGACACCCTCACTCTCCCCGCCTTAACACCCTCACTCTGCCCTGTCTCAGCCTAGACACCCTCACTCTGCCCTGTCTCAGCCCAGACACCCTCACTCTGCTCTGCCTCAGCCTAGACACCCTCACTCTTCCCTGACTCCGCCTAGACACCCTCACTCTGCACTCCCCCCACCTAGACACCATCACTCTGCCCTGCCTCACACTAGACACCCTCACTCTGCTTAGCCACATTATAATTGTGTGATGAGTAAATGGGAAACCTTTTGTGAGCCTAGTACGAAGAGACAAGAAAAAATATGAACTTACCAGTATCTGTGATTTTTTTCGATTTTATTATTCTGTGTAATGATTTCACCTTTACAAAGTGTGTGGAGTTTATGAAAAAATGTAATGCAGCAAATATTTAAAAATAACCCTACTCACCGCCCATCAATACCCGCCAGTGCCACCTTTCCAAAAGGACCATCAGTTTCCCACCTTCGCCCCACCTTCTACTTCTGAGTGAGAAGAATTCCATTGGCAGGTGTGGGTTTGGCAGGGTCCTTCCCTGGAATTCTCATCGCTTGTGTGGAATTCTGGGAATTCTGCTCTGTGCTTTCTTGTGTTTACAGAGTTCTGACGGCTTGATTAGCTGAGATGCAGTACAATTCAGCCAATCAGGAGGGCTGGAATGTTATTTCTCCCTCATTGGCCGAAATCTGTACATTCCTTTTCGGCTGCGGGCCCTCTGCATGTAAGGAACAATGCCAGCAGTGAGAGGACCGTCCGCCAATGAACCATTCTGTTTGATCCTACTTTCCACACTGCCAAAGTCTGGCACTGCCCACTAGTGCCTGCTGCTCACATTGCAACCAAAGCCCTCCTCTTGCACTGCTTTATCTACACATCCATTCCGCAAACGTCCCTTTTACTAGGGTGACCAGATTTTAAAAAAAAAGATAAAATAAACGGACAGGCCATAGCTATAGATGTAGGACTAAAGTAAACACAAATAAAACTGTAGTCCCACGTCTATGTTGCTGGCCTGTTGCAGTGGGTGTGGGGGGATGTTGGGGTGTGAGCTCACAGGCACACTCCTCTAAATGGAGGGGAACGGCTGGGGATGGGAAGAGGGAGGAAATGGGGGCGTGAAAAGCATTTACGCTTTTCACACCCCCATTCACGCACAGGAAGAGTCGCATTGGGCTGATTTCGGGATTTCGAAATCAGGTCCCACCAAAAACCGGGACCGTAGCCAGCCACCCTTCCAATCCTGGGATGCGGTTTATATAACTGTCCCGAGAAAACCGGGATGTCTGGTCACCCTACCCGGCATCACTTTTGTGTCAATTTCAATGATATCCCCAAGGGTATTCTTTCAAAATGGTCAGAGTAATGTGTTGAAACTTCCTGTGGGGAAACAGTTCCAGTGTTGGTAGTGCCGGTGAATCTATTCTAGTTAGCGCTTTCTCCAGCCAATCACGCGCAGCCATTCTGGGCTGATTCCTCGCAGGACACCTCATCATACTTCCAACCAGAGGGACGGACTCGAATGATTGCAGCTGATTTGCTGGAGAGCGCTCTAACTAGGAACACATGAGAGAACGATAGATTCACCTGCACTGGCAACAGTGGAACTTTTTCCCCTCTCTGCAGGCAAACCTCAAAGGGCACCTCTGGTGAGAGCAACTCTCCTGCCGAGGCATAACCACTCCGCTCCTTTTGTCCGAGATTAGCAAGTCACCCCTTTGCAGTTGAACAGAGCTGGTGGCAGCGCAAAAGTGACAAATGAGCACGCCTTGAAGGTTTCACCTCAGCGCCCCTCCTGCTGGCATCTTTAGCTGTCCATTTCACTGGCCCTGACTGATGTCAACCTGGCATTGTGCCTACTGCTTCTGTTTATCGACTGACTGCTGACCCTCAGAAGTTGTGTGGGGGATGGTTGCTTAATGTGTCTATATCTGGGCTTGTGTAGAAGGAAGGGAAAATGTGTTAAAATGTATTGTGCGTGGCTTTAACGAATTTGCCATTTTAAGGACATTATTATAAAGCCATAAAACACACTTACATGTATGTTTCCAAGTCCCTCACACCTCTTGATTCCTTTATGACCCATACATACACTAGTCCAAAAATGGATGGTGACATCAAAAAAGAATGTGTCCCGCCAGCATGTAACGCAATGATGTCATCGCTGTCGGAACATTGTGTATCCCTGTCAGCCGGCGTCCTGGTGACCGCATACCCAGGGGTGCTGGAGCCAAAGTGGGCACAGGTGAAGGGATGTGGTATGGAGAAGAAACTGGGCAAGGGAGAGGACTTGCACCTCGTTTTTAATACCTCGAGGGAAACAGAATTCCCACAGAGAAACCCCTCAGTAAAACCCTATAAGGACTGACCTCAAGCCTTAATTTGGGGTCATCCAATAAAAGGAAAGCCAAGAATGCCATAACAATGATGTTTGCATCTAATGCAAAAATGGGTAACATGCATTATGGTCCAATAATGCCATCTTGGGTTTCTGGTGCTATGTGCAAACCACTCAACCTAGCGGTTTGTTGTCTGGTCAGCAACATGACCGAAGCATGACACATGGCTGCTGTGTACGGCGGGGGGCGTGGCTTGGAGCCGATGGAGGGCAGAAGCTGATCTGCCGGGCTCCGGCCGAGACGCCGCTTCCTGATCCTTTTTCTCCGGTACAAGAGTGGTCGCAGCCAGCGGAAAAGCACGCATCGGTGGGGGAAGTGCTCCCCATTGGGAATTACTCGAGTGTTGGAATTTTCGGTGCCCCTGTGAGGAACGGTGGGCTCCGGATCCCACCCTCCCCTCCGCCGCGCATTGATCCAAGATGGCGCCTGGCACAGCTTCACGCAGCCCCTGCACCGGAGTCCCCTGACGGAGCGCTTTGGGGATTGGCAACAAGGCCGGGGGGGGTGACCCCGGTCCGACGCTGAACCGACACAGGCCCCCAGGCACCTGACCCCGTTACCCCTCGGCTGGCCCAATTTATGCAACGCGGACTACAACTAGAACCACGTGGATGGCATCACATAAAGAGAAACACCTTGTGAAGCAGCACCCCGCCCCACGGCCATCACCCGAACGATCTGATTCCAGCTGAAGCACTCGGGGGCCCGGAAATGCAAGGTGTGTGAGCCTACATAACACCCTTTGGTGGGCCCCTGACCACCACCGCACCCTCGGGCCGCCTACACTTGGCTCCCCGACTCGGCTGCCCGGGGCACGCACTTGCCCCTGCAGGTTCGGCGATCCACGTCCAGCGGCTTCAAGATGGCCACCAAGAACAAGAGCAGGGCCGCCACCATGGACTCCTTTGTCTCGACCAAGGCGAAGACCTCCACCCAGTCCAGACCTAGCCTCTCCGAAAACACCCATCCGAACGAAGGGGAGGTCAACGACAATCGCTCTCAGATATTAGATGCCATTGCCTCACTGAGAACCCACATTGACTCCAAGATTGATGAGTTCAAAATGGACATACAACTCATCCGCCAGGATGCCCGCAACTTGACGGAGAGGGTAACGACCGTCGAGAATTCCACGACGGAGCTGTCCGGGGCCACCACAACCCTGAAGTCCGAAGTCTCCGACCTAAAGAGGAGGGTCGCCTTCCTGGAGGGAAGGGTGGAGGAAGCCGAAGGACGGGCCAGATGGGGGAACATCAGGATCCTGGGTATCCCGGAGGGAACAGAGGGCCTAAACACCACATCCTATGTCGAAACCCTTCTGCTACAAGAGATCGGGGCCGGAAAACTAACCCAAGGCTTTGCGGTTGAAAGGGCACATAGATCCCTCCAGAGACGTCCTCCCCCCGGCTCGCATCCACGGCCAATAATAGCCAAAATATTGAATTTTCAAGATAGAGAAACCATCCTACGGCACTCCAGGGAAGCAGGTCCCATAGAAAGGGGGGACTCAAAAATTACTATTTACCCCGACTACACCCAGAAAGTGCAGAGGGAAAGGAACTCATTCGTCCCGATCAAGGCGAAGCTTCGCCAACTGGACATTAAATACAGGCTGCTGTACCCCGCGCGCCTGAGAGTTGTTCATAATGGGCGAGCGATATTTCTTGAAAACCCGGAGGCGGCCAATATGTAGCTAGAAGATAATAACCTAGCCGATGGCAAGGATCCCCCTCAGAATGAAGATTAAGTCCCGAGTCTCCTCGCACCACCAGTAACCGGACCCCAGCAGGTAATCCAAATAACAGTTTAACTTACGGAAGCGGCCCTCGCACGGCCCTGCCGCCTCGCGCCAACCCTACCCCCAGCAGAAAATCCAATTGGGCCAGTTCACCGCCCGACCCAGCTCGCGCCCGATTCCCGGATGGGTTCAGACGGCTCGAGAGCGCCTGAGCACCGCGACAGTGTTGTAGTCGCTGGGCGCACCAGTTTGTGTTATATCATTAGTTTAGTTGGTTTTGCAGTCTACGAATCATCAATGTTGGTAAAGTACAAGATGGTGGCAAGTTACGACACAAGACTTCATGAACCAGGGGCCCCCCGCCCGCAGAACGCCTCCTGTGGCTCGTCGTACCACCGAGCCAGCGGGCCAGAACTCCAAGACGAATTCAGAACACCGATCCGATGGCGTCGCAACTCGTTGTAATGACATGGAATGTGAGGGGGATGGCTTCATACCTCAGAAGGAACCGCGTACAGTCCTACCTCAGGAGGAAGAAGGTCTCGATTGCGCTATTACAAGAGACCCACCTTACAGCGGACTCCATGTCTAAGTTAACAGATCGATGGGATGGGACCACGAGGGGGTCTCCTTACTCCAAATATGCGAGAGGCGTACTGATATGGGTGAACCCGAATGTGCCTTTCCAGCTGGAAGGCTGGGGTTCTGACAACGAAGGGAGATATACATCAATGTGGGGCACCATAGAACAAACCCCAGTGTGCTTCATTAACACATACTTTCCGCAACACGGAATCCCGTCACACTTAAGCACGTTGAGTGCTAGACTGGCACAACACCGAGGCAGGACCTTCGTGTGGGGGGGAGACTTCAACTGCGTCATGGACTTAAGCAAGGACAGATCGCGCCCTCCTCCACAGCCAAGCAATCCCGCATCCACCTCCTTGTCGGAAACACTCGACCAGCTCAACCTGGTAGACATCTGGAGAGTGCAACACCCAGAGGCCAGAATTTACTCACACTACTCAGCTCCACATGGCGTCCACACAAGGATCGACTACTTGTTTGTTGATAAGGAACAATCTCCACTGGCCACATCCACTGAATACTTGGGGAGATCGATCTCCGACCACTCCCCGCTTGCCATGCATTGGCAGCTGCGTGGACCCAAACCTCCAATTCCCATGTGGAGGATGCCTACAGCAGCGTTGGATGATCCGGAGTTCAGAGAGGACCTTGCTGAGAAACTAGAGGAATATGTCGAAATCAATAAGGGATCGGTGGCCACCTGGTCCACACTGTGGGAGGCCATGAAGGTAGTTACCAGGGGAGAAATCATTTCAAGAGCGGGCGGAACCCGCAGACAACTACAGTCCTCTCTCGAGGCCCAAGAATTAGAGATCGCAAGACTAGAGTCCACCCCTGACATTTCTCCAGAGTCCGAAAAGATCCTTAAAACAGCCCGTATAAAATGCCAGGAATCATGGGTCAGACTGGAGAAATTTGACTTCGCAACACGTACCGCCAGATCCCACAGAGAGTCTGACAAACCCGGTAGATTGCTTGCCTGGCTCTGCATGCGGGAACACCCTAAACACCTGCCAACGGAGATAAAGGACGAAAAAGGAGTAACACACAAGACGCAGATGGAGATCAACGAGACTTTTGCTAAGTTCTACTCCAGATTGTATGCCCACGAGTCCCAGGTGCCCGCCGCAGAACTAATCGAAACATTGGAGGAGATAGGCCTCCCTCAAATTTCCAGCGAGCAGAGGGAGGAACTGGACTCAGAAATCACTTCCGAAGATGTAACAGCGGCCATCAGATCGCTTGCTAATGGTAAAGCCCCCGGCAGTGATGGTCTCCCGCCCGAATTCTACAAGACCTACGAACCCATACTCACCCCCATCCTGCATGAAGTTTATCAAGAAGCCTACACAAATGGCATCCTGCCCAACACCATGAAAGAGACCATAATTATTCCAATGCTCAAGCCGCACAAGTCACCCACCGAATGTGATTCTTATCGACCTTTGGCTATGCTGAACTACGATAGTAAGATCCTCACTTCCATATTAGCCAACAGACTCGCCAGAGTGGTAGGATCCATAATTCACGAAGATCAAAATGGATTCGTCCCAGGACGCAATACCACGGCCAACCTCAGGAGACTACAACACATCATGGCCGAAACCCACGACCGAGAGGAGGACCTGGCGATACTGTCACTTGATGCCATCAAGGCCTTCGACTCTATCTATTGGGAGTGGCTTGTGGAGGTTCTGAGGGGCTTCGGCTTTGGTGCGGGCTTCATCAGATGGATCCAGGTACTTTATAATTCGCCAATGGCAAGGGTTAAAACAGGCAGGATTGTCTCGGGATCCTGGGCAATACAAAGGGGCACGAGACAGGGGTGCCCACTCTCGCCCATGCTATATATATTGGGCCTAGAACCAATAGCCATATACTTTCGCCAACAGTTTTTTGATGCGGGCATTAAGGTGGGCAACGCTTACAATATAATCTCATTATACGCGGATGATGTACTTCTCTACTTGAGGAACCCTGAGCTCAACGCACCCACAACGCTAGAAGTTCTCGACAATTATGCAAAGTACTCAGGGATACGATTCAGCAGACACAAATCAACTGCATTCCCCCTAGCTAGCCTGAGGGGCATTGCAGTAGACGACCTCCCGCCTATCGGAATACAGTGGCAACTTGACAAGTTCCGGTACCTGGGAATCAATGTGGGTCACACCCCGCTACTCACGCACGAACATAACACTATAGCAGCAGTCACCGGCCTTCGGCGTTCAATCAAATTTTGGTCCAAACTACCACTGTCAATGGTGGGTAGAGCGGCGATTGCCAAAATGATAATCCTTCCTCGATTTCTGTACTTCTTTGCCAATATTTGCCACTACGTTCGCCCGCCTTTCTTCAAGACACTAGAGGCCATCATCAAGGACTTCTTGTGGGGTCCGCGCAGACACAAGCTCACACTGGCCACGCTGTCTCTCCCACATAAGGAAGGTGGAATAAAACTCCCAGACCTCCACCTTTACTACTTGGCGGCCCAGCTCAGTCACATTACGAAGTGGCTGTCTGATGACACATCGGCCGAACTGGAACTACTCAGGCAATCTTCCACAAACTTAATACCTAAAGAAACTCTATGGTTTCCCCCTCGGCTACCTCCCGAAGCTCCGCTGATTGTCAAACTGGGCAGGCAGATATGGGCCAGGGCCTGTCACATAAGGCAAGTGAAACATCCGTACTCACCGGACAACCCCATAATGGTGGATGTGTGCAAGTCAGAGGCGGAACTTCCCACGCCCAGGAGATGGGAAGAAGCAGGCATATATACATGGGGAGACATGTTCACAGATGGGGAATTCAGGGACTTCGAGTCGTTACAGAACATTGAAGGACTTTCCAAGGGCCAGTTCCTCTGGTACCACAGGATCAAACAGATCGCTAAGAAGCAGTGGAACAGTTGGCCGGAAGAGCCCACCCCAGACCCACTGCTACAGGAAATGCACGACCTCTCAGATGGTTGGAGACCAGTTTCCAGACTTTACAACAGACTCATAGACAAGCCTAACCGCAAAGGTCAGGCACTGAAGGCGAAATGGGAGGCAGATCTTGAATCACCACTTACTGACAAGGAATGGGAGAGAGCACTGATTTACCCCAAGAAAGTGTCCCGGAATTCCAGATTCGGACAAATACAGCTGAATGTCCTTTACCGAACATATATGACTCCCCACAGGATTGCCACATTCAACCCGAAAATACCCCCGACGTGCCCATGGTGCGGAAATGACAAGGCAGATATGATCCACATGTTCTGGTCCTGCATCAAAGTGAAAACACTCTGGTCCAAAGCCAAACAATCCTGCGCAGAAGCTGGCATGGTAAGATACGACTGGACGCCCGGTGAGTGCCTACTAGGTATATATCCTAGACCGGGCAAACTTAAACATTTGGTGAAACTAATGGACATCTCATGCATCTTGGTCAAGAGAACAATAGCGATGGCCTGGAAGACTCCAGCGGGCCCCAGCCATGCTCGGTGGCTGAGCGAACTGGCGAGATGGACGACTGCTGAAACCAGGGCCTGGCAAGACGGGATCACAACCAGCGGAGAAGCCACAAGTGGGACCCTGGACTCCTGGAAAGCCCTCCTGAGTGACATGCGCTTCAAGGCAAACTATAAGCCTCCCTGAGGGACTGTATCGTCCTACAACACCCGATTTTACATACTGACACAGAGATGGAATTACCCGAAACTGTTCCCCTCGCTTCCTGTAACATCGGAACTATAATTTTTACTTGCCACCAAACATCTCATAATTAACGCTACACGTAGACTGCTGTTGTTTTGGTTGTTCTCACGTCACTTTTTTTATTTCTTTTTTCTTTTTTTTGTTTGTTTGTTGTATCGTTTTTTTTATTACCACACTTGCAAGTTTGTAATGTTTCTCACTTTCTTGAAAAAATCAATAAAATACTTTAAAAAAAAAAATGGCTGCTGTGTACGGCGACTCCTGGCCCAGGGTTTAGCGGGCTACACCGCTTTAGAGGCGCATAGATGCCAGGCCCCAGAGCAGGGATGAACATGAGTTCTGATTTCTCATAGATCGTTGCATCTTCTAACTGCCAGGATATGCTTTAACAACAGAAGAAGGAATTCCTGAATATGTTCAGAATGCAAGAAACACCACCCTGCCACCCCGCCACCGCAGCGCTACTCTGCGTTAACTAACTAAATGGGGTCTGCATTGCATTGGTCTGCACAGTGGGGCTCCGGCTCAAAGTACCCCCTTTTCTTGCTGTGAGTACTCTCGCCTGCATTGGATGTGTGGTGACTGCCTGCTTGGCGGCATTTCCACTATTTTCCGGTGTAAATTCTGCAGCTCCGCCTGGGTTTGAGGTGTACCGGCGCCAACTCCACTAAAAATAGAACGTTACCTCATACCTCGATCACGTTTTCCAAGAAGTGATTGTGTAGGGTTCTAGTCCGTGGTTTTGGTGGAAGGTGGTATTTAGAGAGTTTTCCAAACACAAGCAGCGCTGAGTACCCGTCACTCAGGCCTATTAACCGCCACAGGCATTATTGCTTAATTAATGAACACCTCCTAGCATTATAAAGCAGCAAAGGGCTCCCTCTCCACAGAATACCATTTATTAGAACCAATCCCACAGGCTCATCACTAAAAAGAAAGGCGCATCGCAGTCAATGCGCTGATAAACTACTAGGAGGGGGACTATCGCCGCCGGAAACATTGGGGTGCCAAAATGAAGAGATTTGCCAATGAGAAAAGTGGGGCGGAAGTCTACTGTGGATTGTTCGGCCACACAATAGTAGTCTCCATGTGAACGTAAGAAGGTTTTGAAGGCCATTAGAACTAGTTATGTTTACAAGTTACCGTCCATTACTGTCACCCAACGTCACTTCCTCCTCTACATTAATTTCTCCTGTGTGCTCCCAAGACAGATTCGTATGGTTCTTGCTTTTCATTTTATGACTCTCGTAGCTTTGCTTTTTTATGCATTCTGGAACTTGCTGTTTTAGTTTGCCCATAAGTTTGGAGCCACAGCTCCTCCAAAGAAAATGACTGTTGTCTTAAAGCCAAAGAACAGTAATTAGCCAAATTGATCGTAAACAAATCGATCGAATGGTACATTTCAACGATTTCTGTCAGTACAATTCGACTGATTTTTCAAAATACTGAACACGTAGAGCAGGGTTTGTGGGTGTGTCCCCTGCTCCCAAAGTTCAGTATTTTTAGATTTTGAGGGTGCAGTGGTGCCCCCCCCTTCCTCAATATAAAAAGGGACCCTGGGGCGCGTCAGATCCGACCCACGCTAGAGGGACAGAACTGACACTGCAGGGTACAGAAAAGGCGGCGGAGGGTGAAAAGGTAAGTAGGGGAGTAGTGGGGGGTTGTGGACCTAGTGGTGATTTGGGGAGACATGGGTTTGGTTTGCTTGGCTGCACTAAAAACGTATTGGCGCTGAAAATTACTATGGTCATTTCTGCCGCGAACAATTCTACCACGGTCAAACACCCCAAATCCAAAGAGCAGGCACTTGCCAGGACAGGAGGTGGGGATGGAAGTGTTAATCATATGTGACAAGGGGCACGTTGAGATGGCAGGAAACTCACCTTCGGCTGGCATTATCAACACAAAGTGTCCTGCCTTTCATGATTGTGTGAAACATACATGCTGTTTGCTGTCATGCATTATGTGAAAAGAGTGTGCTGTACCCTAAAAACGTAAAGGAGCTTTTCCTCTCACACAAGCAATCAGCTTTGTACATTCCTTAAAGTATTACTTTCCCAGACTGGGGGGCAGTGGTGTCATTTTCCAGTGGGCACATCACCCGATTAATACACTAGAACATTGCCAACTTATCACGAAGGTTGGGAACTTTTCACATAAACAAGTTTCTGAGGATGACCTTTCCCTCATGAACCATTTTGCATTAGTTGCATTAACTGCTGTCTGTTAGGCACCCCTTGACTGACAAAAGCAAGGCTTAGGTACAGCGGGGGCCGAAGCAGAGAGAATGGCGTGTGATTAAGAGAATGATGATACGAAGCTTTCATGGGGACTGTCCACGAATGACAGCTCTGCTCCTAATGTGCAGTTCCCAGCCCAACCGGGCTCCCTGGACCAGACGGCAGGGTAAAGGGGGCCATGGGGTGGGACTCCTCATGCACCCCTCACAGGGCAAGGCCCTCAGGCCTGAATGTATGCATGGGAGGAGTTGAAAGGGTAGATCTGCGTGCAGAAAGCTGCTTCTGAATTTATAGGAAGTCTTTTTTCTCTGTCTAGCTTCACTGACCAAATACACAAACCGGTTTGATCCAGGAAACCACTGTCTTGTGGTCCATGAAGCTTGAGAGGGTTGCACGCGGGCTTGTCTCTGGTTCTCATTTCAGGTCAAACTCCATTTATGAATATATGCTCTTCTGCTGTTTTGCAACATAATCCGGAACTAGCCAAGCTCCTACGTAACCTACGCCGTGATACCTCCGGGTTTGGGCGTGTAATAAAAGTATAAATAAATCAAATAAATAAAATTGAGCGGGAGGACCTTCACGCTGGCGTTAATGTATTATTGTCATTATGGGTCTGACAATCACCCCTTCCCATCCCCAATCTCTGACCACTGTTAATGCTCCTGTGCACTAAACCCACAGGGGGTGAGGGATATAGTTATAGCCAGACATGGGGCCAACGGTTTTTAAGCGACAAGTATGGCTGCCAGCTGCCCATTTACTAAGGTCTGGGATTCCGAAGACCACGGATCGGTGAAAGGAAAATGGCCGCTTACTGGTGTATCCGATTAGGGAAATACTTCAAAAAGGCAGTAAGCTTTTATATGGGAAAAAATAAAGCTTTTTTCCTGCGACATATTTTTGATGGAAAAGGAGAAAACGATCCACCCACTGTTCAATCACCCCAAAAATCCAAAACCAGTCATCCCATGTCATTCATACACGGGACCTTGTCTGCATTCAAAACAAAATATGCTCTTCCCGCCTTCATAGCCCTGCCAGAGTCCCTTGGGCAGGGGGGCCCGGCGTGGCTGTAAGAGGAGTGGACCCTGGGTTCTCGCTCTCTGGCAACATCTGGATGTGTTCGAGGCTCTAGGGGGAGTGGACCCTGGGTTCTCGCTCTCTGTCCACATCTGGATGTGTTCGAGGCTCTAGGGGGAGTGGACCCTGGGTTCTCGCTCTCTGTCCACATCTGGATGTGTTCGAGGCTCTAGGGGGAGTGGACCCTGGGTTCTCGCACTCTGTCCACATCTGGATGTGTTCTAGGCTCTAGGGCATGTGGCCTAGAATAGCAGACATGCAAAAAATTCCTACTGGGCGGGTGCCCCAGTAGGGCTGGGCTCCAATACTCACCTATCAGACTCATGCTGCCCCAGCCCCACTCTCTTTTTTGAAAATTGGCATATGAAGCCTGGGACTTGACCCACCTCACCTCTACTTGCTTATCAATTAAATTACTACTCTGCCCCACCAGCATTTCATATGCACTGCGCTATCACGCCTGATACATGGCTGATTCTAGACAAGACCCACTGCCCTGTCACATGTACCGTTCCTTCTAGCTGAAACATGGAAGGCTCCATCCAACACTGAGAAGCCTTGTAGTGGGACTTGCTTGGCATGTTAGCAACTGTGACACCCCTCCCTCCCAGGACAATATGGCATATCACAAACAAGAAAACAGTTAGAGGAGGAGCTCAGAACATTGCAGTCTCTATTGTCCTGATGGAAAGTTCGCTAATGGAGTCATTGACAGGAAAAGATAGGACAGGGACATCCAGCTTTGTAACAGTGGTTAAGGCCCTCTGCTGACGACACCATTGCTCACCAACATTCCAATGTTATAATACGTTCTAGCACCAGAGACGAGTGGTGTCTGTTAATCGGGAGACTAGGAACATGGGCTTGCATCATTAGGGGAGGAAGGAAAGCTCAGGGGTCAAGCGCTTGTCTTGGAAGCAAGACAACGCGGCGCAGCACAGGTTTGAATCCCGATCCCGCGCTTAGAAACCACTTGTTGGTATTAAGCACGTTATAACTGAACAATTACTATGTTACTATGGCATTCCTTGTAAGGTTTTTTTACCCTGTCCATGTCTCGGTTGCCCCACCCCTCTTCGCCCCCTGAAACGTCGAGTACCTCTCCCTCCAATCTCCCTTTCCCAATGTACCCCTCACAAGACATTCCTGTCCCTCGCTACCTACTCCTGCTTGAAGTGATGGCCTCAGCAACACAGAAAAGGGACTTACTCTCCTGTCCACATTTTATTTTGTTTAGAGTATCAGGCTTGTACTGTCGTGGTAGTCCCGATTCTCTTTAAACACATATATTTTACCACCCTGGATCGGGCCTGGGTGCTAATAGCATTATGCACCCGTTAGGAGGTGGTCTTGGCCAGTGGCCTTAAGCCCTTGCGGTATCCCCGGTTCAGCCGGGCCCACTGTGGCACGGCTAGGAGGCCATTACCAGCTAAGCCCGGCCCTCTACATGACACGATGCGTAAGTCTATATTACATTAGCTACTGACTTCTGAGTTTCCACCGGCCTACCATGTGCCAAGGCTTTATGAGAACCCGTGCTCATGGCTGACTCTACCCAACGCCCAGGGGCCATGTGTTATGTGAACCCGTACTCATGGCTGACTCTACCCAACGCCCAGGGGCCACGGGTTATGTGAACCCGTGCTCAATGCTGATTCTACCCAACGCCCAGGGGCCACGGGTTATGTGAACCCGTGCTCATGGCTGACTCTACCCAACGCCCAAGGGCCACGGGTTATGTGAACCCGTGCTCATGGCTGACTCTACCCAACGCCCAGGGGCCACGGGTTATGTGAACCCGTGCTCATGGCTGACTCTACCCAACACCCAGGGTCCACGGGTTATGTGAACGCGTGCTCAATGCTGACTCTACCCAACGCCCAGGGGCCACGGGTTATGTGCCATGGCTGACTCTACCCAACGCCCTCCCGTGCTCATGGCTGACTCTACCAAACGCCCAGAGGCCACGGGTTATGTGAACCCGTGCTCATGGCTGACTCTACCCAACGCCCAGGGGCCACGGGTTATGTGAACCCGTGCTCATGGCTGACTCTACCCAACGCCCAGGGGCCTGTCAAGCCCACCATGTTAATGCCCCGGCCACACCAGCCTTGAAATCTGGCATGCAGCAAGACTGTGCTCCAATCCCATGCCCACCGTGTGACCGTCTCCACCCCAGCTCCACAGACATGTCCGAGACTCCCCTTCGGCACCTCGTGAACGACTCCGAGTGCCCCAGCCCTGCCAGCCTTCTACAGTCCATGTCGCTGAGCAAAGGCGTTTCCTCCGCCCCCCCCCGAGTCACAACCGCCCGCCCGGGGAAGAGAGGGAGGGCACGTGGGGGGGGGAGGCAATAACGGATCAATCAGCACACACTCCACTGGAACAGCTCCGGGAGGAATGCGAGAGGGAAATCATTAGAGCAGTGCGTCAATAGCGCCTTCACTAACAGCCCTTTAACAGGGCCAGGGGGGGCCGGCGGGTGACAGCAGAGCGGGGGAGGGAAAAGGGGGAGCAGAGCGCACAGGTAAACATATATGGCCAGCTTTTTAGCATGACCCCTCCTATGTACCATATTCAGGGATCAAAAGTTGTGCTCTGCACGGCAGGCTGAAAGTCTCTCTTGCAGGGACTTAGTTTTACCAACGTGATATCACATGACCCTTGACATTTGATGACACCACAGGAAGTGATGTCATTTGACCCCACCCTGAAGTGGCATCATGGGAAACGATAGAACACAACCTTTCCCCCTTTAATGAGCTTAGCAATTATTGTGTAGAATTCCAGAAAGACACATTATTTGATATTCCTATTCTTTCTTATTTAGGGCCACTGCTGAAAGTGTTACACTTGTGGAACCCCTGTTTTTTTTTAAGAGGCCTGAACAAGAATGCCAGCTACTCCAAAACAAAGAGCCACATGGCACTGGCCACAGCCCAGGAGCTTCAATGTAAAAAAAAATGAATCGTTTTTTAGGGGTAGCAAGGGAGGCCTCAGGGGAACCAAATGACATCCCTGCGCTCATGGCTGATGGGGGCCATAACACAATTTTGTTTCCCCCCCCCACCCCTTTTCTTACAGCAGTGAGAAACAGAGCCACCTGTGGGGTTCTTACATAATAATGAAACCAAAAGAATGCAGCGAGGAAGTTAACAGGTGCAAATGATCACGTGACACACAGCCAGCAGGGAGTCCAGCTAAAACAGCAAAAGGCTGCTCAAAACCTATTAAACGCTGTTTGGCAGCAGGGTGTTGTCTGAACACCTGAGTAAAAATGCGGCTAGGTGAACGTTGCTGAACACGC
Organism: Ambystoma mexicanum; assembly: GCF_040938575.1. Taxonomy (NCBI): domain Eukaryota; kingdom Metazoa; phylum Chordata; class Amphibia; order Caudata; family Ambystomatidae; genus Ambystoma; species Ambystoma mexicanum. The sequence goes on along the minus strand of NC_090926.1, from coordinate 1,035,705,959 downwards.
AAAGGAGAGGTGACAGCCTGGGGGCACCAGCGCTTGGCATGTTTAATGTCCAGAATCAAGGACAATGTCCTGGTATCAAGAGACTGCCAGCATTGGGCAGCTTTTGGGGGCCCCAGTAGTGTCCTCGGTCCCATATGAACATAGAAAGTTGAAAGGTCCTGAGGCCGTCCCTTATCCTATACCAGGCATAAACAGCTTATCCACATAGAGATCCAAGCTGTCCTAGGTCAGGTATAAACAACTTACCCACCAGAGATCACAACCTGACGTAGGTGAGGTATAAACATCTCACCCACACAGAGATCCCACACTGTCCAAAATCAGGTATAACTGCCTCGCCGATCAGAGATAGAAAGCCAACGTAGGTCAGGTATAATCATCTCACCCACACACAGATGCCAAGCTGTCGTAGGTCAAGGATTAACATCTCACCAAACCAGAGATCCCAAGCCGACCTAGGTCAGGTATAACGATCTCACCAAACCAGTGATCCTAAGCCGACCTACGTCAGGTATTAAAATCTCACCAAGCCAGTGATCCTAAGCCGACCTAGGTCAGGTATCTCACCACCAAACCAGCGATCCCAAGCCGACCTAGGTCAGGTATTAACATCTCACCAAGCCAGCAATCCCAAGCCAACCTAGGTCAGGTATTAACATCTCACCAAGCCAGCAATCTCAAACTGACCTACGTCAGGTATTAACATCTCACCAAGTCAGCAATCCCAAGCCGACCTAGGTCAGGTATAAACATCTCACCAAATCAGCGATCCCAGGCCAACCTAGGTCAGGCATTGACATCTCACCAAGCCAGCAATCCCAAGCCAACCTACGTCAGGTATTAACATCTCACCAAGTCAGCAATCCCAAGCCAACATAGGTCAGGTATAAACCTCTCACCAAACCTGCAATCCCAGGCCAACCTAGGTCAGGTATTAACATCTCACCAAGCCAGCAATCCCAAGCTGACCTAGGTCAGGTATAAACATCTCAAACAGATGCCAAGTTCTCCTAGGTCAGGTATTAACATCTCACCAAACTAGAGATCCCAAGCCGACCTAGGTCAGGTATAAAATCTCACCCACACACAGATGCCAAGCTGTCCTAGGCCAAGTACTAACTTTTCATCAAACCAGAAATCCCACCCCATCCTTTAGAGACAGGCCATGGGGCATTTGAAAGTGAGAAGGAGTGCACCTTGTGGGATTGGTTTAGGGCCAGTGTTGGTGAAGTGAGCTTGCTCTAGGGCACACATCCTCATTCTGGTAGCACTGTGTATTGCTCCATGTTAGCACACCAGTGCTCCACAGAGTCTCCATAGGGGATTATGGCGTGCTGAGTGAAACTTGATGAGGGCAGAGTGATGTCATAAAGAAACTATACAAGGAAATACTGAAACGATAGGAAAATACTTAAGGGTGACAATGTGACTGGAGCAACAAGAGAAACATGTACGAAATGGTAAGGTAATCATGAATGCAAATGAAGACACAGTAACTTGCTGACTAATACGTGTAAATACGCAATAACGCAAGGTAGAAGAGTTGCCCGGTAGCTTGACGTAACGTGACAAAAATGTCCATAATTGGAATATGGACCCCGGCTCGTCTCAAGATTGAATTCAACTACCTCAGAAACAGATCAGCGATGAAGAGATAGGAGACGCTGGAAGAACAGCTTTGTGTGCAAAACAAAGAGGAGTCTATATTGGCTTGGGATCAAGGATGCTATTTTTAAGGAATAGTTGCAAAGCACAATGGGAGGTAGAAGATAAGCCATGGACGAGACACATTTCTCTTAGATTAAAAAACTTCTGCAGGTGCCAAGTATTGGACAATTAAAAGTGTATAAAGTCTATACAGGGTAGAGTGAGCAAGTCTCTAGAGGCCAAGAAGAGCAATCACACTGCATTATAATTAAATCAAATAGCAGTAAATAAGAGGTTGAAATGGACAAATTCATGGTCTCTTCAGATGGGATTCAGAAGTCAAAAACAAGGCCTATTATAAAAATTCGGATGAAGATAATGATGTGCTTACACTCCCTTGAATGTCCCAGAACAGAGAGCAGGCTACAAGGTCAACTACAGACAGGAAATGTTATGATCATTTTTTTGCTCATGGTCGGACTGATCGGAGATGATGGACTAATTGGCAACGTGGGGAGTAATCTGATGTGATTCAAGCACCTGGGTTTCGTTTCACTTATGTGCTTCTAGCCAAGCCAAAAGTCCAAGTTTGGGTGAGAATGCCAGCCAATCAGTGGGTCTATAGGGCAACCTGCTATACAATGTTGTATAGACCAATCCGCTGCCATTTTGTTTGCTATAATCAGTATTATACGTATTTAGTAGTAGTTTGAGGCGTGCCTCACAGAAAAGAGACAGCCAATAGTGTACTAACCCCTATTTATTCTATAAGTAGATATGTTCCCCTAACCAATCCCTGCCGCTAATAGGTTTTACGCTTTAACACGTAAGAAGACATCATAGATGACGTATATTAGGGTGTAAGACCTCAGTGTAATCAAGTTTGTGTGTGAGTGTGCAAGTATCAGTCCGATGTCTGCCCGTTGACCCTGCTTTATTAAATTGAGAATAAAGTAGTAGTACTTTGCCATATTCTATGAGTCTGTCCGGTTATTTGGTCTGAGATATTTATTGGTAATTCCATCTAGCACAAGAGACGCTTCAAGGTGCTAGAACACACCTCGATGAACTGTCTAAATTGGTCCACGAGCTCCTTATTGGCCAACAGCTTGTACTCTGAAAATTCTGACCACAAACAGTTGAGGTAGGGCAGGGGCTCACCAAAAGACAATGGATAGCCTTGCTTTTGGTTCAAGTTGGCCGCATTAGTTAACAAAATGCAACAGACATTTATATATATTCCCCTAGAATTGTTTTCACACAAAAAAAACCTCAGCAGACATTAAATTCATAAACTAAATACATCAGCTCCTGAGATTCCTGCATTGCACCAATCTAGTCAGCATAGGGTCAATGGCGACTCCGGGGCCATGACCCCACATCCTGAGGGCAATATCAGTGGACTGGACCCCCACAAACCTGAACCGAATATTTTCTGATCTTGTTCCCCCGGCCCTGCAGACCTTACTAGTTAGAAACATTCCGGTGAGCACCCCCCTGGCAACTTCACCGGATGGCCCAATCCTCAGGACCATCACTAGGGGCAAAGCCAGCTGTCCAGCTAATCTTTTTTGAGTGCCCCTACCTAAAAGAACGGGGGACGCGTGGGCAAAAGGAACGGCGTGTGCCGCTCCTCTCCCCTTTTGGCAGCGACGAACGGGTTGGGGAACCGCGAAGGTCACTACACGTAGCCTCACACCATTTGAACCTTAGTTCCCGCTGCACCGGAGCCCAAAACCTGTGAAATAACACTCCTGAGTGCCACGCGGCAGAGGCATTATGCTGGGGCTTGCCAAGTGGTCTCTCGCCCAATGCCCTAGAGACTGAAAATTTCACCCATCTAGGAACCCAAGTCAGCCCAGAAAGTCTGGCAGCAAACTCCCTCCACAATATTTGTGCTCCTTTTCCTGCCCACTGCACTTATTGACTACTTACAAAGGTGTTTGGTTGAGCTCAAGACAGGAATGATAAGGCCTCAGTCGCTCAATCACGTCTGCCATAGGTGAGCCAAGAAAGCTGCAGGGGCAGCATATGCTTTTTCAGTAAAGTACCCACTTCCTGGACTATATGGTGCCCCAGGACAGCACTATTATTAAGAACTGCACTTTGCGGCAACAACAATGGGGCGTGGAGCGAGAATCTGACCACCGCCTTTGTACTTTACAACTTGACAGTACTTTGCAATAGATCAGTGTTAAAACTACTGAGCATGCTCGGGACAGGCCACTCCCTTCATGCACCATGACCTGGTAGTACTTTGCAGATCTGTGAGCAAACTACTGAGCATGCTCGGGACAGGCCACTCCCTTCATGCACCATGACCTGGTAGTACTTTTCAGATCTGTGAGCAAACTACTGGGCATGCTCAGAATAGGCCACTCCCTTCATACACCATGACCTGGTAGCACTTTGCAGATCTGCGGGCAAACTACTGGGCATGCTCAGGACGGACAGGCTCTAAAAGCAGGCCACAGGCCCCCCGACACAGGCTCAGGCACAGTCCAAAGTGGGAACATTTGAGAAAAGGGGCACCGGAGGAATAAGGAGGGACAAGAGAGAAAAAGGGAGGCAAGAAGGGAACGGGAAAGAAAAGCAGAAAGGAGAGATCGAGTAAAAGATGGAACATGGCGAGAAGGAGGGCACTGGTGAAAGGGAAGGTAAACTGGGGGAGAGGAAAGGAGTCGACATGAGAGGGAGGGGCAACTGGAACTAGAATGAGGGATTGAGGTGGGAGAGGTAGAAAAAAGGATAGAGGAGGGGGGACCTGGAAAGAGTGAATGAGCGAACTTGAAAGAAGGAGTAGTGGAGGGCACTGGGGACAGGAAAGTAGTGCGCAGGAGACGGCAGCGGGACCAGTGGGAGAGATGGAGGGGGGTGGAGACAGGAAGTGATGAAACACATAGAAGAGAAGAGAGAGATGGGAGACAGGAGCGAGGGGATCTCGGGTTTGTGAGGGTGAAACAGGAGCAAGAAGCGCTAGGAGAGGGAAGGAAGGGACTCCAGGCGCTGAAAGATGAAAATGAAAGAAGTGGGAAATGGGAAGGAAGGAAAGAGAGAACCGCAGGGAGGGAAAGAGAACAAGGGAGAGACGGAGGAGAATGGAGAGACGGAGGGTGTCAATGGTTTGTATTTCTATTTATTGAAATGCAGAGAACGCTTTCGCCAAAGCAATTAACAGACGTAGGCAACAAGGGTGCCACTTAATGGAAGGAGACGCGACACCATGATCGCAGGCCAGATGGAGCATTCCCTTAAAGTGTCAGAGAGAAGAGACAGAAGAAGGTCTGAGAGATGTAAAGAGAAGTGCAAGAGCGCATGAAGGGGTAAAGTGTTCCAATGATTAGGCCCTGAACAGAGAAGGAGCGAAACAACAATCCACGCAAGGAGGACAGGGACAGAGAGAAGATGGCGGTATTGAGAGTCAAGGGGCGGGCAGGGGACTTAAAGGAGACAAGAGGAGAAAGATAGGAAGGACCAAGGCCACAAAGACACGTGAAAACCGTGCCAAGAAAGTGAAAAAGAAAGGAAGGAAGCAGAGCGGAGAGAGTGGGTGATGAGGCACGTGAGAAGTGACGAAAGAGTCACCCCCTAAACACTAATCCAGCTCCAGAGTCACCCGGAAGGGGATCTTGGTGCCCACATGGTGCTCCCCAACCCCTAAATTCCGGGTGGGTGGGAAGGGAAAGGTCGAACGCGGGGCGGCAGGTGGTCCGGGCAGCTAAGGGACACAGCCAGAGGGACCACGGTGCCACAAACTTCCCCGGGTGAGGCAGGGACAATGTTTCCCTACCTCTGGTCTCCCTTTATGGGGGACTTTTGCGTCACCGTGCCCCCCCCCCGTTGCGAGGCCAATGCCTGTGAAGCCGACCTGCCCTCCTGCCGTGACTACAGTTCCAGCTGGTGCCCACCAGTGCCAACCGCCACTTCTGTCCCTCGGCCTCCCGTTGGCACACCCAACCCAGCATCCCTGCGAAAGGCGGGTCTTTTGCCTTCGTAATCACTTGGCCTGCTGGGATCCTGCACCTCTCCTAAGGTTCTACGGTGGTCCTTAGCGCTCTAATACCCATGGGTCCTTACTTATATACTATACGCACTATATAAGAAAGGCTCACATAACATCAGAGAACCGGAGAGAGAGGCAGGAGGTACGGGCCTGGAGAAATAGAAGGTGCCAATAGGAGAGGGAGGGAAAACTAAAGAGAGAGCAGGAGGTAACAGGAGACGGAGAAGGAGGGAACGGGAGAGGGGGAAATGGAACAGAGGGAGAGAATTGGGGAACAGAAGAGAAGGTATGGGTGGCGCAGGTGCAAAGCCAAGAAGAGACAGGTCACAGAAATCCCTTTGGAAGGCATTTGACCACATTTATTATTTACAAAATGTGAGAGAAGTGAATTTGCGTAAATCAAACATATTGCACATTTCCAGAGCCCTTCCTTTACTTACGCGCCAGGGATTGGTTCTGCCCATCTCTCCTGGTGGAGTGAGGAGCCCCCTGTGAACCCACCAAACCCCCAGTCTTGTTCTCTGGAGTGAGGGCAGCGGGGAAGCTGGGACATAGGAGAAGTGCACATGAGAGGGGAAAAGACAACAGGAGAAAGGGAAGCAAAGAAAGGTAGAGGGGAAAGAACGGGACAGGCAAGAGGGAAAGGGGAACCGGATAGAAAGAATGAAGGAACAGGCGAAAGGGAGCTGGGTAGAGGGGACACGAGAGGCTAAAGGGGCGGGATACAGGGAAGGAGGCATCCGGAAGGGGAACATGAATCCCGATTACGTGGATTTCTCGTTATGTGCGGTCTATCAGGAGGAGATGCAGGGCGGAGGGTGCCTGTCGTACGGGTGTGTTGCGAGTGATCAAGGAGTTCGGGACTATATTGACAAGTGCAGGCCGAGAGGTTTCTTTCTAGAAACATAAGGCAGGGGGGTGCTTTATTTCGTATAATACATGAGCTGGTGAACACTTACGCCTCCCCCTGCTGCCCTCCTTACATTAATATTGCCCTGCCCCGACCCCCCCACCCCCCCGCTCCCCCTCCGATGCAAGGGATCTTCGGGTTCTGCAGAGAAAATGTAGATTCAAAGTGCGAAAATGACACAAATCAACGTACTTTGCTGACTCTGAGTTACACCGCCACTGGAACCGAATGTTGGTAATAGGTCATTGCCACGCAGTGCAATGGCACCACCAACTAGGGACTTGTGGGGTGGGGGGTAGGCCCCACCAACATTTGAACAAACGCTTGTGCTCTACGGGGTGCAGAGTGTGCCGGCGCCAGCACCCAGGAAAGGCCCTCATACTGCTGAACTATTGCCACCCATACTCTGCTTTAAGAACTACATCGAAATAAGGAACTCTGAACCAGGGTGGGACGGGGTTTAGGAGTAACCCTATTCTCTGACGAGCTGCAGCTGCGGTTAGGTGTTCATATATTGGCTACAAGCTCCAGGAAGGCACACGTGTGTCTTGAATCCCTCAGTTGGCTTCTCATTGTGTGTCCACTCCAACGCAGCACAAAGATGACATTTTAACAACTTTTTTTGGTCATTTGTATAGAGCCTCTCAGCATAATTATAGGAGCAAAGCGTGGTTTGGTTGAATGCCCTAGGAGGGACAGGAGTCCACATTTTTGAGAACTGGGAGGTGCTATTAGGCATGTGTGCGCTTCGGCCATTACAGTTATGTGCGGGCGGGCAAGACCCTGCTAGTCAACCATGTCCGAATGGCTTGTAGATGGGCGCGGCAGAGGTAAACTATGAACTAAAGGGGGTCGGTTGTGTTTAAGGAGAATTATGTGGGACACTACATTTTATATATTTTATATATGTGTTGTTAAAGTTAGCATCATTCTTATGGCAGAGAAGTTGTGCAATAGTGTTTGTGTTATATGTGAGTGCAGGGTGTGTAAAATGAGGCTGTGCCGTCTGCTAAATTATTAAAGTGCGTGGTGGAGGGGAGAAAATGGATTAGCTGTACAAACAACAATGTTTACAACCTGGGTGTACAAAGAGCAGTGCTACGTATCACCTAGATTCAAAAAGGAGAGCAGGGCCTAAAATGTGTAGACAGACATCTAGTGATTGATTTTAGAAACCCCTTCCACAATATGTTGCTACCTCACACAAGTGGGCTAACTGCAGATTATGGCTACCTTACACATTCAGGCTAAATGCAGACTATGGCTACCTTATACAAGTGAGCTAAATGCAGAATATGGAACCTTACACAATTAGGCTAAATGCAGACTATGGCTACCTTATACAAGTGGGCTAACTGCAGAGTATGGCTACCTTACACATTCAGGCTAAATGCAGACTATGGCTACCTTATACATTTAGGCTAAATGCAGACTATGACTACCTTATACAAGTGGGTTAAATGCAGACTATGGCTACCTTATACAAGTGGGCTAACTGCAGAGTATGGCTACCTTACACATTCAGGCTAAATGCAGACTATGGCTACCTCACACAAGTGGGCTAACTGCAGACTATGGCTACCTTATACAAGTGAGCTAAATGCAGAATATGGAACCTTACAAAATTAGGCCAAATGCAGACTATGGCTACCTTACACAATTAGGCTAAATGCAGACTATGGCTACCTTACACATTCAGGCTAAATGCAGACTATGGCTACCTCACACAAGTGGGCTAACTGCAGACTATGGCTACCTTATACAAGTGAGCTAAATGCAGAATATGGAACCTTACACAATTAGGCTAAATGCAGACTATGGCTACCTTATACAAGTGGGCTAACTGCAGAGTATGGCTACCTTACACATTCAGGCTAAATGCAGACTATGGCTACCTTATACATTTAGGCTAAATGCAGACTATGACTACCTTATACAAGTGGGCTAAATGCAGAATATGGCTACCTTACACATTCAGGCTAAATGCAGACTATGGCTACCTCACACAAGTGGGCTAACTGCAGATTATGGCTACCTTACACATTCAGGCTAAATGCAGACTATGGCTACCTCACACAAGTGGGTTAAATGCAGAGTATGACTACCTTACACATTTAGGCTAAATGCAGACTATGACTACCTTAGAAAAGTGGGCTAAATGCAGACTATGGCTACCTTACACAATTAGGCTAAATGCAGACTATGGCTACCTTATACAAGTGGGCTAAATGCAGAATATGGCTACCTTATACAAGTGGGCTAAATGCAGAATATGGCTACCTTACACTATTAAACTAAATGCCGAATATGACTACCTTACACAAGTGGGTTAAATGCAGAGTATGACTACCTTACACAAGTGAGCTAAATGCAGAATATGGAACCTTACAAAATTAGGCCAAATGCAGACTATGGCTACCTTACACATTTAGGCTAAATGCAGACTATGGCTACCTTACACATTTAGGCCAAATGCAGACTATGGTTACCTTACACAATTAGGCCACATGCTGACTATGGCTACCTTACACTGTTAGGCTAAATGCAGACTATGGCTACCTTACACAATTAGGCCACATGCTGACTATGGCTACCTTACACTGCTAGGCTAAATGCAGACTATGGTTACCTTACAACACTTGGCTAAATGCAGAGTAGTGTTATAATAGTCTCAAATAATATCAAAACAATGTGTTCAACTTTTGTTGTGGGACTGCAAATTCGAACGGCATATCTGGAATGCACATGCTTGTGTCAATCAATGACTGCACGTCAATAACTTAAACCAGAAGTCTCTTCTGAGGTGTGGCTTTGAGTTTGAAGTAGTGAACCCCATCTGGCACTTGACAGAGTTCTGATGTTTTCCCTTGTGTGATGCAGAATAATCTGCCAGCTCTGCGTTTTAGGCTCACATCACACTGCATTCTGGGGTTCCATGGGTTTGTACCGCCGATTTATTTGCTGATGATTTTTAAACCTTTAGAAATTCTGTGCAGCTGCCAAATGTGGGGGAAACCTGCCTCGCAACCTACCATTAGTGCCCACCCCCCAAAATACCCCGTTTCCCAATCTCACTATTGTTCTGTGAATATCATTGCAATTAATATTCTGCACTGAAAAATGTGTGTAATGAACAATGAAACCACTGGGTACTCATTCTGGTACTCATTCGTACCACAGGAATGTAAAGTAATGTGCAAGAAAACCCAGACTTATTTGCAGGACGTGACTCGAGACTGCCTTTTCTGTATATTTTTGAGAAAAACAAGTGTGAATGAGGTGGGGCTGCTGGGTGAGAAACGTGGGCAATGTTTTGTCCGCAGTCCGACCTTTGGTGGCCTTTTGGATTTTCATAGCGGGGATAACCTCTACTATCCCCTACTCAGTAATACATAATATCTCGTATACTTTATCCACACATAAAGAGATGAGACAGTGATATTCTGAAATTTGAAAACATGTTACATTTTATTGGAAACACATGGTCACTTTCCTAGAGTCATCCTATCAGGCGGTCCCAGCCCTTCTCAGGCCATAAAAGTATGCCTGGCCCAAAAAACATCATCCTTTCCCGGTTGGCTCTGCCAATCCCATATTACAAAGTCCAATTTCCAAACCGGTGATCCTTTCTCACTTCCATTTCCACTGTTGCTAGAACGGCCCGCCCTGGTATACGACTGCCAGTTCAGTCACTCCCATTTAGTCAATGGAGCGAACAAGCCACTGCAACAGCTACTGCCTCTGCTGGAAGAGAGACCTGGCCCTCTAAGACCAGGCTATGTATGCGCCCCACAAGGCCAGGCCGTTTTCGGCGGACCATAGGGGGCACTCACTTTCTCCCCTCAGTGAGGGGATGCGAGTCCACGAAGGGTGTGGCTAGAGAGGCGGCCCGCTATGCCAGCTGCCCCTCTAGCACTTCCTGCGTGGGCTGGTGCACCCGCTTTCTGATTAATTCCTTTGCATGTAGATTAGTGATGTGCGGCTTTAGCGGCGGTAGAGCCCCGGGCAGTGAAACAAAAATGTGGTACTCCTCCCGTGGTCAAAGAAAATTCCTTGATCCAGGCCGAGCAAAGGTTTGTGACAATTCTCCCCTGGGCTTTTTCATGCATTCCCACTTCTCATCTCAGCTCGGATTTCACAAGTGGTGCAGGAAAAGGGTCAGTGAGGCAAACGGGAAATGCTACTCACTACAAACTCCCTCAACCAATCATACTGAAGCATTGACAGAGTGTAGGACGCCAACCGCGTGCGTAGTGCACTGGTGACAAATATGTAGAGGGCTCAAACGGCGCTCCCTGCCCAATGGCCTGAGATTTCCTGCAGTGCCTCTATATACCTTGTCCCTAATGTCACCCCTGGATTCCTGAAAACCCTGTTGCACGCAATCCGAAGACATCCACAAAGAGTGTAGGCAGTGCCTTAAGTGGTACAGGAAAACGAGCTGGGGCTCATCGAGGGGGCGTTGCCTAATGGCCGGGGTCGCTTGCTGGTCGTTAGGCCATGCCCCCTTGATAAGCCCCAGATTTTAATGGGCTACAGGCACCCCCGCCAGGTAGCCCTTTGTAGAGATCAGCACAGATCTCTGCATCTGTTACCTAAAGGGATGCCTGGCGAGCAGCAGCAGCAACATTAAGGATGAAAAGGTGAGGCTGCTGGAAGCCGAAGCCATTTTTCCTAAAGCCTGAAGCGCCCATGAAAGAGGCAGCCTCACATTATCTACTATAGTGGTGGCACCGACCAACAGACTTCTCTTGAGGGATGCCTCCATTACAGAGAAAATGCAGTTTTTTTCGGAAGCCTTTGAGCTTCAGGCTTTAGAAAAAGAGCCTTTTCTTCTAGTGGCCAGTGCTGCCAGGGGGCATTAGGGGGCCCAAGCAGGACCGAGACTCAGAATCATATTTCTGAGCCTGCCGGGAGACCGCCCAAGCTAGCCCTGGCCCACTTAAAGCCCAGAGTGTAGGGTGAGTAGGTATCTGGTGCTGACACGTATAGGGCAGCAGGCACCTTTGGGGGATGGGCAGAGAGGGTGCGACACAGTGGGGCAGATGTCTCTCGAACACTCGTCCCTCGGCACACATGTTAGAAGAAGCAGGGTTGAGGGGGGCTTGCTCTCTGTTGGAGGTGGGAGAGTCCCAGAGTGACCAATTGGCATCTCAGGGGCACAGAGATCAGTGCTGGTATCATTTTTGGCCAAACCTCAATGAGAGGATGGGGGCGCTATGGGAGAGGGGGTTGATGGCAAAAGAGATTGCTAAACCTTCCTGGGCAGGTCGTAACCAGAGAGGCTGAGGCTAGTAAAGGTGATTTTACAGGGGCAGCGAGTGGAACTTAATTTCAGTCCGCTGCTGGCCCCCGCATTGCTGACTTCTGCATGGTGGATTACCACGGCGTGCACTGGTTGTGCGTATGTATGCTGAGAAGCATAGTAAAGGGTCTTTCTATGGACCCAGGTGTGTTACATAGCGCTGAATCAGTTGGAACTTGCTGGCAGGATTGTACAACATATCAATTGGTGAATGATAGTAGCTTCCAGTGGGGTTACACTTTTTCTCTGTGGGCCCTCGGGTGCATAAGCGTGCACTGCTGCCTCCTGTGCTATTCTGTACATGCTCGGTGGGTGAGTGAAAGATAGACTGCTGCTGCCTGTGCTGCAGCTATGTGACAGGGAAGCTTGCAGTACTGCTCTGGGTGATGCACCTGGAATATGGGGAGGAAGCTTGCAATGCTGCCTGCTGTGCTATTCTGTACCTACTCTGTGGGTGAGTGAAAGATAACCTGCTGCTGCCTGTGCTGTAGCTATCTGACAGGGAAGCTTGCAGTATTCTGTGGGTGATGCACTTCGAATGTGGGGAGGAAGCTTGTACTGCTGCCTTCTGTGCTATTCTGTACCTGCTATGTGAGTGAGTGAACGATAACCTGCTGCTTCCTGTGCTGCAGTGACAGGGAAGCTTGCAATACTGCTGTTGGTGATGCATCTTGAATGTGGGGCGGAAGCTTGCACTGCTGCCTCCTCTGCTATTCTGTACCTGCTCTGTGGATGAGTGAAAGATAACCTGCTGCTGCCTGTGCTGCAGCTATGGGACAGGGAAGCTTGCAGTACTGCCGTGGGCGATGCACCTGGAATGTGGGGAGGAAGCTTGCAATGCTGCCTGCTGTGCTATTCTGTACCTACTCTGTGGGTGAGTGGAAGATACCCTGTTGCTGCCTGTACTGCAGCTATGGGACAGGGAAGCTTGCAGTACTGCTGTTGGTGATGCAGTTGGAATGTGGGGAGGAAGCTTGCACTGCTGCCTCCTGTGCTATTCTGTACCTGCTCTGTGGGGGAGTGAAAGATAACCTGCTGCTGCCTGTGCTGTAGCTATCTGACAGGGAAGCTTGCAGTATTCTGTGGGTGATGCACTTGGAATGTGGGGAGGAAGCTTGTACTGCTGCCTTATGTGCTATTCTGTACCTGCTATGTGAGTGAGTGAACGATAACCTGCTGCTTCCTGTGCTGCAGTGACAGGGAAGCTTGCAATACTGCTGTTGGTGATGCATCTTGAATGTGGGGCGGAAGCTTGCACTGCTGCCTCCTCTGCTATTCTGTACCTGCTCTGTGGATGAGTGAAAGATAACCTGCTGCTGCCTGTGCTGCAGCTGTGTGACAGGGAAGCTTGCAGTACTGCCGTGGGCGATGCACCTGGAATGTGGGGAGGAGGCTTGCACTGCTGCCTCCTGTGCTATCCTGTACCTGCTCTGTGGGTGAATGAAAGATAACCTGCTGCTGCCTGTGCTGCAGCGATGTGACAGTGAAGCTTGCAGTACTGGTGTTGGTGATGCATCTTCAATGTGGGGCGGAAGTTTACACTGCTGCCTCCTGTGCTATTCTGCACCTAATCTGTGGGTGAGTGAAAAATAACCTTCTGCTGCCTGTGCTGCAGCTATGTGACAGGGAAGCTTGCAGTACTGTTGTGGGTGATGCGCCTGGAATGTGGAGAGGAAGTTTGCACTGCTGACTCCTGTGATATTCCATAGCTGCTCTGTGGGTGAGTGAAAAATAACCTTCTGCTGCCTGTGCTGCAGCTATGTGACAGGGAAGCTTGCAGTACTGCTCTGGGTGATGCACCTGGAATGTGGGGAGGAAGCTTGCAATGCTGCCTGCTGTGCTATTCTGTACCTACTCTGTGGGTGAGTGGAAGATACCCTGCTGCTGCCTGTGCTGCAGCTATGGGACAGGGAAGCTTGCAGTACTGCTGTTGGTGATGCACCTGGAATGTGGGGAGGAAGATTGCACTGCTGCCTCCTGTGCTATTCTGTACCTGCTCTGTGGGTGAGTGGAAGATACCCTGTTGCTGCCTGTACTGCAGCTATGGGACAGGGAAGCTTGCAGTACTGCTGTTGGTGATGCACCTGGAATGTGGGGAGGAAGATTGCACTGCTGCCTCCTGTGCTATTCTGTACCTGCTCTGTGGGTGAGTGGAAGATACCCTGCTGCTGCCTGTACTGCAGCTGTGGGACAGGGAAGCTTGCAGTACTGCTGTTGGTGATGCAGCTGGAATGTGGGGAGGAAGCTTGCACTGCTGCCTCCTGTGCTATTCTGTACCTGCTCTGTGGGTGAGTGAAAGTTAACCTGCTGCTGGCTGTGTTGCACGTGTTCAGTAAATGGCCTGTCAGTATATGGTCATACAAGGAAATACATGGGCCGGGCGTCTCTAGACAATATTGTGCCCAGGGTGAAACACCAGGATATACCCTTCCCATATAGCTCCTCTACTGATAACCCGCACTGCACTCTGTCTCCAAAAGCAATACATCATTGCAATTTAAATACTGTTTTATTGGCCTGTACTGAAAACGAATAAGTTAATGAGCAGACAAAACATACAACAAATTATTTAACCAGGAATTCATTTTCTATCTCCTGTTCATGATCTAAATGAAGGGCCCTCTCCTAGAAGTTGCTGCCGCAAAAGCGCCTATTGCTAATGCAATCTATTTTTCCGACAATGTTGTCTCAATTTAAAGTGCAGCAAAAACCAATAGCTCTCTTCATTTGGTGAACACAGGACTCAGCGGCTATTCAAAATGCTCGGACAGAAGAATTGAAGATGGGTGTGAACAGGGCCGTCAATTCACCGAAATGCCAGGGGTAGCGGAAGTGACATCACACGAACCTTGACCCCCTGATGATGTCACAGGAAGTGATGTCATTTGACCCCACCCCAAAGTGATATCGCTGCAAGCGATGGAACACGACCTTTCACCCTTGACAAAACAGGAAGTGGCATCACATAGCATTGTACGCTACAAAAAATATGGTTATGATATCACTATAATGTGATGTGCATTTCATACAAGAATGGATCACCATATGTATCGTTAAGATCAGTGTGTATAGGCCCATATTACCAAATGACTGTGAATGCAAGCAGACGTCCATGACCAAATGATAATGATGTGTTACTATATAGCACTTACGCTTAAGCGCTTTATATAGAAAAAAATATACACCCAATATCACCCAACCTGTGTTGGTACTCATTTATCGACCTCAGAAGGATGAAAGGCTGAGTTGAGGCATTTAAGAACAGACTAAATCACTGACTCACCCCCTGAAGTGTGCCTGAAATAAACCTTTAAGGAGTCCAGCAATTATTGTATAGAATTCCAGAAAGACACATTGGGCCTCATCACAAGTCTGGCGGTAATCCTTAAATGCGGTGGTAGCGCTATTACCGCCGCATTTAAGGGTCGGCCAGATCATGGCTTTGGCGGATTTCCCCCCAGCTACGAGCTGGGGGGAAATCTGCGGCAAAATTGCCGATTTTCCGCACAATTACCGCCAGCAGGAAATCCGCCGGCGGTAATAGCGCAAATTTTCCCCATTGGGCCCAATGGGGAATGAGGAATTCCCGAATGGGCCCAATGGGGAATGGGCAATAACCATTCCGCCAAACCCGTGATCCGGCGCTAATAGCGCCGAGGGGTTTGGCAGTAGGGCTATTAACGCTGGCGCTAATAGCGCCGGCGTTACCGCTCAACTCGTGATGAGGCCCATTATTTGGTATTACTATTCTTTCTTATTTAGGGTCAGTGCTGAAATTGTTAGACTTGCTGCACTCCTGTTCTTATTTTTCTTCTTCATTTTTAAGGGGCCTGAACAAGAAAGCCAGCCACGCCAGAAGTAAAGAGTGACATGGTGCTGGCCACAGCCCAGGAGCATGAATTACAACAACAAAAAAAACAAAAAACGCTTTTTATTTTTTATTTTTTATAGAGGTCGCAAGGGAGACCATAGAGGACGTAAGGGAGACATCAGGGGTCGCAGATGAGACCTCTGGCGACCCCTAAATGACGTCCCTGGGTGTGAAATAAATGGAAAACGTTAGGTGGTGGTGAACAAGGAGGCAGTTCCCAATTAGGTACAGTAAGGTTAGGTTATAAACCTTCATACAAGAACCATGTCAAGACTCTTGGCTAACTCTTTTATTGTTGCTACAATAAATGCTTTTCACATTTCCACATACATTTTTTCACAGTAAGTAAAACACACACACACAACTAAACAAATCCACTGCACAACCCCCTCCCCCACCTCACCCCACATCCCCCTCCACAACTCCCAGCCTTTAAACTTCCATACTTGGCCCTTTTGCTGAAACTTAAAAGGCAGAAATAGATATAGTGCCCGATTCATAGATTGTTTACACGATTCAACGTCACTTTGCACTGCTGAAAAGTGGCTTTGCACTGCCGATACAAACCCTGGTTCATGGAACTGTGCAAAGTGTATTTTTGCAGTGCAAAGTCATTTTGTACTGTAAAAATGACTTTGTACTGACTTTGCACTGACTTTGAACAACGAAAATACACTTTGCACAGTTCCATGAATCCGGGTTTTTGTCGGCAGTGCAAAGCCACTTTTCAGCAGTGCAAAGTCACTTTGAACTGTGCAATAAATTCCATGAATCGGGCCCCACATGTGCATAAGTAGGGCTTTTTCCATAATCTGCTACTTTTTTTGCCTCTCAGTAAAGGGCATCGTTTTGCAAGGTGACTCCATGTCACCTGAGCACGTGTTTCCATTCCAAAGCATTTTGGGAATGTGAGTCTGGTTTCTCAACTCGATTATCATACCAGAAAACACGGGCAGCGGTGTTCAGAAGACTTGGAATCACTGATTTCATTGCCCTCAAACATGCCCTAAACAAGATTTGATTAAGCCAGCACACAAAAAAACCGCTCAGTCCATCCTGGCATGTCATTGCTATGCTGAAGTTACTACACGGTTTAAGCATGCTTCGTTTCAAAAAGATATGCTAATTTGGGAGGTGGGTGCCTTCTCAAAATTGGTCTGTGCTGAGTATTAAGCTATTGGGTGCATCTTGGTGGGTAAATAGTCATGGGCAGACCAGGCATGCGTCCCCTGCCTCTATCTGTACAGTGCTCAATAATTCTCTGTGTGAAGGCTCCTTGCCCTCGCAGGTGGGATGGTGGGAGACTTCGAAAGCCGCCCCAGCACTTCGCCTCTATGGCGGGTTGGGAGTCGTGGAAACGGGCCAACTGGGCGGGGCACCTGCAGAGGGGGGGACACCCCAGCGTGGTGCGGGAGGGTGACGCCATTGGCTGGTGCCGGCGGCGGAATTGTAGCTCCAAAGGGTCCGCGGTGGGTATAAAGAGAGGTGGCGTAATGTACCGTCCCTCTCTGTTTCTCTGCCCCGGGCGCTATGCTGCTTGGCAGCATGTTTCGTTTTGAAGGACCAGGTGGAATGAGAGTGGCCCCCCACAGGGACTCTGGGCCAGTAATGGTGAGTGGCAGGAGTTGGTTTCGATGGTGGGGGAGGCTAAGGGCTCTCAGTTCCATGTTGGGATAGGTCGCTGTGCTGGCTAGTTTACCACCTTATATGTGTTTAACATGTCAATGACACCCGACGACGTGGAGAATAAGCCTAGGCTTTCTGGCCGGTGAATTACCATCAGGGCAAACAAGGGTACTGTGGTGGGAGGGGGCAACGTCTAACTGCCGCGCAACAGCTAGAAGAGGAGTTTGGAGCTCTACCCAATCTGAAGAAACATCCCAAAATTCTTGACTGGCTCCGGCAAACGGTGCCTGTGAAAGGATGCAAGTTGTTGGAATATGTATGCACGATTGAAGGGCCCCATTGCTAGGGGGGGATTTTGTCTGGGGACCTCTCATAAGTGGGGGCGCATCGGAGAAGAGATGATGTTCTGATCATGTGTCGAGTTTTCGATGAGTCGGAGGTCAGGGCGTCAGGCCGTATTCGGTTTTCTAGTGATGGGCATGAGTTCTATTCTGGAACGGGTGGGGAGTGCCCCTGGCGGGTAGGCCAGTGGCCCTGTGGCGGTAGGTATGATTACATTGAATCGTGTTGAGCAAGGGGCTCAACCATTTGGGTCACTGGAATGGAGAGTTATTGCTGATTGTTGGGGTCCTAGCTTTGGCGTGGAACAGTGAGGTGTCAGACCAGGGACTAATCGAGAGGTCCTCACCGGTCCATGCAAGGGGAGAGGAGGTATGGGGGTCTGGTCGGATTGGGGGGTCACAGATATCCCTCGGGCCCATCCAGGAGGAAGGGGGGGTGATGGACATGGACAACCCCAAGCTATAATACGTAATGATGACATAATTGAAGATGTAATTATTTTATTTATTTATTTTATTGTTCATCTATAACGCACTTAATACCAGCGAGTGGTTTCTAAGCATGGGATTGGGATTC
Source organism: Ambystoma mexicanum (assembly GCF_040938575.1). Taxonomy (NCBI): domain Eukaryota; kingdom Metazoa; phylum Chordata; class Amphibia; order Caudata; family Ambystomatidae; genus Ambystoma; species Ambystoma mexicanum. The sequence continues at coordinate 1,035,687,679 of NC_090926.1, read as the reverse complement.
AAACCTGTGTTGCAACCTGTTGTCTTGCTTCCAAGATATACGCGTTGCCCTCAGCGTTGCTTCCTCTCCAGGAAGGGGATGCATGATGATGCAATTGATGATGTAACAATGATGTAACCATCTGATGATGTAATTCATGTATGGCCTTGTCGCATGTTGATGATGTAAGATATATAATAAATGCGGACTGTGTTTGGTGTCCTTCACTGGCGATGCCGCCTGCGTCGCCCACAAAATCGGCCCTGGCTCTTCGCCTGGCCAGCGGGTTGGGAGGTGTGGAGCCAAGGTATCTGTACGGGAGCACCACACTGGCACACGGCACCCGGGGCCGACATCATTGGCAGGCGCCACCACCTGGCATCAGAAGTGTAGAACTAAGGGGTCCTGGGTGGGTATAAATAGAGAGAGGACACAAAGCGCCCACCGTCTCATTTTCTGTGCCTGGGACCGGTGTTTTGTTTTCCCACTCATCCTTTAGATCAGCAGGGGGAGAGTGTGTTACAGTAGGTTGGAGCACCTTGCAGTGGATTGAACAAGGGGCTCAACCTTTTGGGTCACTGGAAGGGAGAGTTAGTGCTGATTTACATCGGGGTCTTAGCTTCGGTGCGGATGGTGAGGTGTCAGGACAGGGGCTCATAGAGCGGTCCTTACGGTCTGTGCAAGGAGAGGGCGGTCTGGGGTCTAGCCAGTTTAGGGGTCACAGATTTCCCACAGGCCCATCCCAGAGCATGGGGGCAATGGACATGGATACCCCCCACGCTATAGTATGTAATGATGATGTAATTGATGCTTCTCACTGGCCCTGCCGCCTGTGTCACCCAATCAGTCTGCCTGCTGAGCCCCTTGTCCTGGGCCATCACCTGGCTTGCCCACCCCTATAAACAGGCCTGTATCTGGGCATATTGTATTGTATTGTATTTGTCATTTATATAGCATCTTTTCCCATTTGTATGGTCTCAACACGCTTTGTGGTAGAAATGCCCTTGAGGACCGAAGTCCAGGTATGGGAAATTCTCAGTAAAAGGCTTAAAGTGCGTGTGCGCATTTTGCGAAGACTAGGAATTAGGTGGGCTGGCTGGGCTCCAGTAAGCAACCCAAGAGATCAGGCATGTAGACGGGTGCTGAGGGAGCTCACGACAGAGTGCTAGTGCAAGAGCATCGATGTGTGCCAGGCTAGACCAAAAACTATTCTAGGCTTTCTCTGTATTATAATGGAAGAGGTGTTGAGGCAAGTATGGTTTACAGGCAAAGCTAGTACGTGTCCAGCTGGACTGAATTTGTTGTAGTCGTAGCTGCATTCTAAAGTGTGTGGATGGATGGCCATGCCTGCGGTAGAGTACCACTGTATTGCTGCGTTTATACATACCTTAAGCTCTGGTAGATCTTATCTCAGATCTCGCTGCGTGATCCGGTCATCTGTGTGAAAGCAACAAGCTACCCATATATGTTAATTCTAGGAACTACAGACAGGCTATCCTAAGCACAAACAGACCGGCTATCTTATACCTTCTTCTAAGTGTGGAGGCCAGGCTGCCATAAGACCTAGCATCTTACGATTTTCTAGTGCACTGGGCAGGCTACCCTTATAGTCTTACTGTTTATCTTCTAAGTTCCATAATAGGCTAACATCAGGCCGCTTCTAGTGCAGTATCAAGGATACCTGGATATATCACTACGAGTCACAGTGACTGACTTATAGATCTTCTCATTGCAAAGGAGGGATTACCATCAAATATCTTCTTGCGCAATAGACAGGATAGACATTATAAGGTGCCACCAACGTGTCCACTCCCAGATCTATCTGGGTGCAGCAACTAGTTCACCCCTCAATCCATCAAACCTTCACCGATCCTCTAAGCGAGGTATTTGTGCTATGATGAATAGCGTGTGGAGTACGGACATGTGTGAGACTGAACCTATCCGTGTGGAGGCATTTCTGATGCACAACGGCAGAACATGGGCATTCATAGCTGAACCTATGCATACAAAGAAGGCCCTGGAATTGACCCTGGGCAAATAGCGGTGTCACTGGCCTATATGGTGGCACCCGTGTGCCATTAGTAAATTAGATAATGTAATGAAAATGTCAAGCTGATGTGTGTTGACCCACCCAAAGAGGCATTGAATGATCACTTGGAGCCCCCTTTGAGCCCCCACCCCCAAATAAGATCATAGCTGACTCGGCCACTGGCACACAGGCTGCTTTCGGAGTGCCGAGAGTCACTGATTGATTCCTATAACCCTTTTACAGATTCAAGCTCAGGTGTGGAGCTCTCCATCACAATGGCCACTGTTGGGAGACCGCCTGTCAGTTGTAAAATGTGGGGAGGAGGCCGGGGCCTGGCCCCAAGGGGTACCGGGTCATGGGATGGCGTGCACTTTGTCCTTTATTTCCATGGAAGGGCACCAGAATAACACGTCAGGCGCTAATTACATCATTCCTCATTAGCTAATGACTGGGAATTGTCAATTAAAGCGCAACTGACTGAAAACCCTGCACTCCATCCCCTCGACTCATTTCGCTGGGTTTAACAGCGGTTTGTTGTGTTCTCATGGAGATAGTGTTTTTCATATTTATTTAATGGTAGTATGTAGTGCGCGCATACAACATATCATGTCATTAATCTACCAGTATGCTTTGCGTGAGTCCAGGGCAGCTGTAATACATTGTTACAGGTTGATTCTGACAAACAAGCGTGGAAGTTTATACAACTATCCCAGGCCTGGACCATGAGGAAGAGATGCTGAGAACTGGAGACCAGGTCATGTGACCAAATAATACAAATAATGAAATAATGGATGCATCGCTATCATATAAAACTCCAGGAAACAGGCAATGCTATGACACTGAGGGGATGAGGGCTTCCCAATATGCGTGCTCTACCTCTATAGTAGTGATTGCTTAGAGGGACGTGGACATTTCTAGGGGAGGAAGCGTGAATTCCTACTTCGGAATTCCCACCACCCGCGGTAGGGAATTACACTCCTGTGTTGTATCACGGGACGGGGTGCTGGGACCAAGGTGGGCTCTGCCTGACTAAAATTTGTGGGTGTGCTTCACCCCCTGAGTCTCTAAAAGAATGGACGCCTTCCATCCACACAACCGGGACCACTGGCAGTTATGCCTCGCGGATGCCCGCCACCCATTCCATCCACTTCTGCAGTATACGTGGCAGTCCTTTCGCCACAGCTGGGGTGCTGGGGCCAAGGTGGGCTCTGCCTGTCTGAAATGTGTAGGTGTGCGTCATCCCCTGAGTCTCTGAAAGAATGGACGCCTTCCATCCACACAACCAGGACCACTGGCAGTTATGCATCGCGGATGCCCGCCACCCATTCCATCCACTTCTGCAGTATACGTGGCAGGTATTTTGCCACCGCTGCCCACCACCTGAATGGCACCTAGGCCCTCCGATGGTCTTTTTAGGGCCCAACTTGATTATCCTCAGCATCCGAAGTATAACAGATGATGCCAGGGGTGGACTGGGAACCAAAAGTGGCCCTGTGAATCATTTTCTAAGTGGCTCCCTATTGCACATTTCCAGCAAGCCCGAGCCTTTTCCTATTCGAAAATGTGGAAATAACATAGGTAACCACTCAAAAAAGGCCCAGGGTTCAGGGGCCTACCGGGAAGTCTCCAGATTTCCCTATAGGCCGGTCCGCCCCTGGAAGACACACACACTTTTCTGTGGCAGGCACATTACCACACTGAGCAGTTTCACCAGTGAATACAGCTGCGTGTCCTCCGCCATGCTTCTTTCCTATACCTGCGCATATAGCAATCACGGTTCCGGTTTAAAGTGGCAGCCGGTCTCAACCCTCTGAGTTATCTAGAGAGAGGCGGGGACCTGATCAATTAGCAGCCTTTATAGATCAGTGGGTTGATGTGGCGAGGGGTACCTGATATTCCCGCCACCGCGGTACAGGCGTGCCTTGGGCTATTCTGGGGAATCTTAAACAGGTGGGGTCCCTGCACCGCCTGGGCTGCAAGGATGTCGGTTACACACCTGCATGACATGTATGCGGGCACACGTCTCATGCAGAAATCCAGGCCACAGGCCCCAGGCTGCATCCGCGGTGATGACGTCAGGGGGCCCCATATGAGGATGTGGATTCCAGAACAAGCTTCTTTTATTGGAGCAGTCCACGGCACCCGCCAGTGCACGAGCGCCCCCTGATGTTCCCCTCTTTCATTCGAATAAAAGAGGAGTGGCGTGCCGTAAAGGTGCAGTAAGCTGATAGTTTAAAACAAAACAAAAAAATACCCCTAATTGCTGTTTATTTTTTGCACCGTGTTTTTTTTTTAGGACACTCCGGCGTTTCCTGAGATGCGCCGTGCGAATGTTAAACTCATGCGCCCTTACTTGACACCCAGTGAGTGCATCCGCCATGTACAGCACTCAATGCTTCCCATCTAGGTTTGAGCTTCACAGAAAGTGCCTAATACTGGTGGTAGGTCACTTCTAAGAGCTCCCAACATTAGCAAATGATTACAATAAAGACGAAGGCGTGAAAACAATTTGCTCAAGATCACAGCATTGGTTGGGGGATTAAAAGGTGTTCTTGTGTTCATAAACTTTGATACTGCACTAGTCACCACTGTAGTGTTCATATGATGCCAATACTTGTCAGTACAGTGGCATATAGTGCCCTCACCCAGCGGTATCAAAGACCATGGTCTGTGTTACAAAGAAAAAGGGGGAAATGGTGAGTGGACAGGAGAACCAGGAGCAGGAAGACAGGATAAGAACTCGGGTCTTCTTGATGCAGAGTAAATATTGTAATCTTAAGAACACATGGCTGCCATTAGACCTATCTTCACCTCGGGCCGCATCTACACCACTAGACCACATCTACACCACTAGACCACATCTACACCTCTAGCTAGCATTGCATTACTACTTCACGTGTCTATTACTAGTCCACACCTCCATCACTAGACCACATCTCCACCTCTAGGTCACGTCTCCACCTAGAGACTGCATATATCATACTAGACAACATCTGTATCACTAGACCACATCTCCACCTCGAGACTGCATATGTCCTACTAGATGACATCTCTATCACTAGACCACATCTCCACCTCTAGATCACCTCTCCACCTCGAGACTGCATATGTGCTACTAGATGACCTCTCTATCACTAGACCACATCTCCACCACCTGACCACATTCTCCAATTAAAGACTACATTACACCACTAGAGTAAATGCCCATCACTAGACTACATCCCCAGAAGTATACCACTCGCTCCACCCCTAGACACTCCACTAGATAAGATCTGCACCACTAAATAATTATCTATACCTCTAGACTATGCTACACCACTAGACCACATCTCCAGCACTAGCCCATACGCCTACTACTACCCCACAATCTCCACGTCTAGACTACATTACACCATAAGAGTAGATTTCTATCACTAGACCATGCCCACGGCATAAGGCCAATAGCTCCACCGTTAGATGAAATCTTCACTCTGGAACTGATTTAAACCACTAGACCACATCTCCACCACAATATCTCCACCACTAGACCCCATCTCCACCACTAGACCAGAATCTGCTATTCTATACATCATCTCCCCTTGACCTGATGCTCAAAAGTTATTACATTATAATAATAATTTGCATTATCCTATGGCGTGATACAGTACATCAAATTACTGTAAGGCCTTGTACAGTGCATTGCATTATCATATGTCCTGATACGCACAATAAATAATATTATCCTGTACCCGCTACTCACAGTAAATCAAATGATCATGTGACCCGATATAGAACATCACATTATCCTCTGGCCCAATACTCACAATAAATCACATTATTATATGACTCAATACTCACAATAAATCATATTATCATGTGGCTCGATACTCACAATACATCCTATTCTCCTGTTGCCTGATACTCACAGTACATCTCATTATCCTGTGTCCTGATACTCACAGTACATCTCATTATCCTGTGTCCTGATACTCACAGTACATCTCATTATCCTCTGGCCCGGTACTCACAGTACATCTCATTATCCTCTGGCCCGGTACTCACAGTACATCTCATTTTCCTTATATTCTCCTGTTGCCTGATACTCACAGTACATCTCATTTTCCTGTGTCCTAATACAGTATATCTCATTATCCTCTGGCCCGACACTTACAATAAATCACATTATCCTGTGGCCCGATACTCACAGTATATCTCATTATCCTCTGGCCCGACACTTACAATAAATCACATTATCCCGTGGCCCGATACTCATAGTAATCAAATGATCATGTGGTCCGATATTCTGCGTACAGAACTTACATAGCTGTCTTCATTTGTATTTTTATGCGTTTATCTATGAATGGTTGCTATTAAATTTGTCAAAACGGTTCACCATAAAACGATTTGGAAGAATGCAATCTTGCCCCCCGATGCGCACTGTGCCACAGCAGACCCGCATGGGTATCCCGCAGAGGGAGGGGCCAGCGAGCAGGTCCCCAGGCCTGCAGCCGGACAGCCAGGCGACATGATGCCGGGCAAACCAAACTTAAGTGGAGTCACTTGCTCGCACGCACTCGCTAGGCAGCATGCACGCGCCTGGACCAGTATGGAGAAGTACGCAGCGCCTTGAGTTTATTACATAATAATAAAGCGCTGTGTATTCACAAGGGGGCGCTGCACAATATGAAACCAACCGTAGTCACCTGTAAACACAAGAAACGGGAGGGAACACATAATAGCATTCACTAGAAATAGCACGCGCGCCTCTGAGACATGGAATTGCACCAGAAGACTTCACAATCTGCCGCGAAGAGCGTCAGCAGAGCGATGTCTTGGCTGGACCGAGCGTGCGCCTCGTTTACGTAAAAGGCTTGAGTGGCGACTCCACGCCACCTTACGCAAAGCAGAGCCCCGCGTGTGCAGGGGTCGCCAGGTCGCTCGTGGACAAAAAAAACAGAAACCCGTTTTGACGTATTCGGCTGCTGCGAAGAACCATGAATAATGCGCGTGATATGGGGCTAACGTAGGCATTAGTGATCTGCGCGAGAAGGCCTCGAGCAAAGGGCCTCTGCGCGAGGGTACCCAGTCCCCGGCCCTTGACCTCTGGCCTATGTTCCGTGCTGCATTACCAGAAATGCAATCCCGCACCCGCCGTCTTCAAAGGAGTGGCAATAGAGTTCACTCTAACCCAAAACTGAAGCCCGACGGCCTCCTGACTATGGAGCCCAACAGGAGACCAACAGGCCGGCCCAGCCCGGACTCCTGCTTCTTCTCCTAAGACCATGGGGAGCAAGGAAAGAGCCCCTGTGCACCTCAGGGGCCAAACCCTGACTCCCGTCTATGGAGAGCAAGGGGGCGGTCCCTGCGCAGCTGCACGCGCGCGAGAAGCCAATGGAAAGGCGCGTGCTGCTGAGGAGGGCGCAGAGCTGCCGCTCTGCTGCTCAGGGTGCACCACGTGACCCTGGCCCAGGAGTACATTAAAGGGATTGGGTGAGCCGTTCTCTCTGCCCCAGGAGCATGGGGACATGGCCCGCGCCCCATCGCGAGTCCTCGCCTTAGGAGGAAGTGAGGGGTGCTGAGGGTGGGAAGCAGTGTCCGCGCCCGCCCCCTCCCCCCACACACATTACTACTGGCTGGAGGATGAGGATAAGGAGAGAGAGGGGTCCCCGCCCCTCCCCCCAACACATTACTACTGGCTGGAGGATGAGGATAAGGAGAGAGGGGTCCCCGCCCCCTCCCCCCAACACATTACTACTGGCTGGAGGATGAGGAGAGAGGGGTTGCCCCAGGATGGCGTGGCACTCGGAGCGACGCCACATGAGACAGAACTTCCGGGTTACCCTAGCATGGGTTAGTGGTAGCTGCGTAAACTACGATGGGAAGCAGTGTACCACGTCCGCCCCACCTCACACAGCCGCGGCTTTCCCATCGTTAAAGCACACGCATAAGAGGACGTGAATGTGTGTCTGTGAAGGCAGGGAACTGAGACTCCTCTGGGGGTGGGGGAGTCCGGGAGAGCAAGCTGACCGTGCCAGTAACTTTGGGACACAATGACATGTGGCAGCTGGGGAAAGAAAGTCATTTAGGGGTCGCCAGGGGTCTTCCTCGCTACCCCTGTGTTCTCCATTGCTACCCCTAAAATCTTTTTTTTTTTCACAAATTGAAGCTCCTGGGCTGTGGCCAGAGCCATGTGCCTCTTTGTTTCTGCTGTGGCTGCCTTTCTTGTGCAGGCTTCTTAAAAAATCAGGAGGCACCACAAGTCTACCACTTTGAGCAGTGACCCTAAATAAGAAAGAATAGGAATTAAAATGATTTGTCTTTCTGAAATTCTAAACAATAATTGCTAAACTCATTAAAGGTTTATTTCAGGCACACTACAGGGGGTGAGTCCCTGATTTATTCTGTTCTAAAACACCTCAAATTCACAATGCAGACAAAATACTCCAAAAAGCATTTAGAGTAGAATAAGCATCCATTTCGGACTATGTATTTTGCTTTTCACAAGTTGCAGTTATAGCATGTTTTTTTTCTGCCGATACATATGGTGATCCATTTTTGTATGAAATGTATATCACGTTACATTCATATTGTAACCATATTTTTCAGTGTACTTAGAAACAATGCTATGTGTGACCACTTCCTGTTTTGACAAGGGGTAAACAGTTGTGTTCCATCGCTTTGGGGTGGGGTCACATTACATCACTTCCTGTGATGTCATCAGGTGGTCAAGGGTCATGTGATGTCACTTCAGCTACCCTAGGCATTTTGGGGAAATAACGTCCCTGAGCTGGGGCCGCAACTGAGGGGGAGGCGAAGTGGGCTACACGGAAACCTCGTGGCATGGAATTACTAGTGTAAATAATGCATTGTCAGCAGTGAAGTACATGAGTGTTGCACATGGAAGATCCGGGGAGAGGTAGGGTGGCAGTGATGGTTCAGGCACTGGAGCAGGGGCAGGAAATGATGACCCAGGGGCCCCTAGTGCATGGGCACAGTGATGGTTGGGGCCCTGGAGCAGGGGCTGCAAATGATTGCATAGGGGCCCTAGTGCATGGGCACAGTGATGTTTCGGTCACTGGAGCAGGGGCTGCAAATGATTGCATAGGGGCCCTAGTGCATGGGCACAGTGATGTTTCGGTCACTGGAGCATGGGGTGCAAATGATGACCATGAGGCCCTAGTGCATGGGCACAGTGATGGTTCAGTCACTGGAGCAGGGGCTGCAAATGATGGTATAGGGACCCTAGTACCTAGGGTCCCTATACACTTTGATGGTTCAGGCACTGGAGCAGGGGCTGCAAATGATGGCATATGGGCCGTAGTGCATGGGCACTGTGTTGTTTTGGTCACTGGAGGAGGGGCTGCAAATGATGGTATAGGGACCCTAGTGCATGGGCACAGTGATGGTTTGGGCACTGGAGCAGGGACTGCAAATGGTGGTCAGGGGCCCTAGTGCATGGGCACAGTGTTATTTCGGTCACTGGAGCAGGGGCTGCAAATTATGGTGATGGGCTCCAAGTACATGGGCACAGTGATGGTTCGGGCACTGGAGCAGGGGCTGCAAATGATGGTATGGGGCCCCAAGTGCATGGACACAGTGTTGTTTTGGTCACTGGAGCGGGGGCTGCAAATGATGGTGATGGGGTCCTAGTACATGGGCGCAGTGATGGTTCGGGCACTGGAGCAGGGGCTGCAAATGATGGTATCGGGGTCCTAGTGCATGGGCGCATTGATGGTACGGGCACTGGAGCAGGTCCTGAAAATGATGGTATGGGAGTCCTAGTGCATGGACACAGTGATGTTATGGGCACTGGAGCAGGGGCTGCAAATGATGGTATGGGGTCCTAGTGCATGGACACAGTGATGGTATGGGCACTGGAGCAGGGGCTGCAAATGATGGTCAGGGGCCCTAGTGCATGGGCACAGTGTTGTTTCGGTCACTGGAGTGGGGGCTGCAAATGATGGCGATGGGGGTCCTAGTGCATGGACACAGTGATGGTATGGGCACTGGAGCAGGGGCTGCAAATGATGGCGATGGGGTCCTAGTACATGGGCACAGTGATGGTTTGGGCACTGGAGCAGGGGCTGCAAATTATGGTATGGGGTCCTAGTGCATGGGCGCAGTGATGGTACGGGCACTGGAGCAGGGGCTGCAAATGATGGTCAGGGGCCCTAGTGCATGGGCACAGTGTTGTTTCGGTCACTGGAGCAGGGGCTGCAAATGATGGCGATGGGGTCCTAGTACATGAGCACAATGATGGTTCGGGCACTGGAGCAGGGGCTGCAAATGATGGTCAGGGACCCTAGTGCATGGGCACAGTGTTGTTTCGGTCACTGGAGCAGGGGCTGCAAATGATGGTATGGGGGTCCTAGTGCATGGGCGTAGTGATGGTTCTGGCAATGGAGCAGGGGCTGCAAATGATGGTATGGGGGTCCTAGTGCATGGGCGCAGTGATGGTTCAGTCACTGGAGCAGGGGCTGCAAATGATGGTATCGGGGTCCTAGTACATGGGCACAGTGATGGTTCGGGCACTGGAGCAGGGGCTGCAAATGATGGTGTGGGTGTCCTAGTACATGGGCGCAGTGATGGTATTGGCACTGGAGCAGGGGCTGCAAATGATGGTCAGGGGCCCTAGTGCATGGGCACATTGTTGTTTCAGTCACTGGAGCAGGGGCTACAAATGATGGCGATGGGGTCCTAGTACATGGGCACAGTGATGGTTCGGGCACTGGAGCAGGGGCTGAAAATTATGGTATGGGGGTCCTAGTGCATGGGCGCAGTGATGGTACGGGCACTGGAGCAGGGGCCACAAATGATGGTATGGGGGTCCTAGTGCATGGGCGCAGTGATGGTTCTGGCAATGGAGCAGGGGCTGCAAATGATGGTATGGGGGTCCTAGTGCATGGGCGCAGTGATGGTTCAGGCTCTGGAGCAGGGGCTACAAATGATGGTCAGGGGCCCTAGTGCATGGGCACAGTGTTGTTTTGGTCACTGGAGCGGGGGCTGCAAATGATGGTATGGGGGTCCTAGTACATGGGCACAGTGATGGTTCGGGCACTGGAGCAGGGGCTGCAAATGATGGTCAGGGACCCTAGTGCTTGGGCACAGTGTTGTTTCGGTCACTGGAGCAGGGGCTGCAAATGATGGTATGGGGGTCCTAGTGCATGGGCGCAGTGATGGTTCTGGCAATGGAGCAGGGGCTGCAAATGATGGTATGGGGGTCCTAGTGCATGGGTGCAGTGATGGTTCAGTCACTGGAGCAGGGGCTGCAAATGATGGTATCGGGGTCCTAGTACATGGGCACAGTGATGGTTCGGGCACTGGAGCAGGGGCTGCAAATGATGGTGTGGGTGTCCTAGTACATGGGCGCAGTGATGGTATTGGCACTGGAGCAGGGCTGCAAATGATGGTTAGGGGCCCTAGTGCATGGGCACATTGTTGTTTCAGTCACTGGAGCAGGGGCTGCAAATGATGGCGATGGGGTCCTAGTACATGGGCACAGTGATGGTTCGGGCACTGGAGCAGGGGCTGAAAATTATGGTATGGGGTCCTAGTGCATGGACGCAGTGATGGTACGGGCACTGGAGCAGGGGCCGCAAATGATGGTATGGGGGTCCTAGTGCATGGGCGCAGTGATGGTTCTGGCAATGGAGCAGGGGCTGCAAATGATGGTATGGGGGTCCTAGTGCATGGGCGCAGTGATGGTTCAGGCTCTGGAGCAGGGGCTACAAATGATGGTCAGGGGCCCTAGTGCATGGGCACAGTGTTGTTTTGGTCACTGGAGCGGGGGCTGCAAATGATGGCGATGGGATCCTAGTACATGGGCACAGTGATGGTTCGGGCACTGGAGCAGGGGATGGAAAGGATGGTATGGGGGTCCTAGTGCATGGGCGCAGTGATGGTTCGGGCACTGGAGCAGGGGATGGAAAGGATGGTATGGGGGTCCTAGTGCATGGGCGCAGTGATGGTTCGGGCACTGGAGCAGAGGTGGATACTGATGGTTAAGTGGGTCCTAGTATGGACGTGGGTGCATGGTGGCCCCTGCACCAGAGGAGGGGTGGGTAACGCTGAACTAGGGGTCCTGGTATGTATACAGGCACAGTATGGTTCATGCAGGGGTGGAGAACGATAGCATGAGGTTCCCGGTACATGAGCACAGTGACGGTCCCTACACCAGAGCAGGGGTATGGAACGCTGGGCGAAGGGTCCTACTATGTACACTTGCACAGTGATGGCCCCATGCAAAAGACAAGGGGTGGGGAACGATGACTGAGGAGCTCAAGCATTTACGGGAGCACCGTGGCGAGAGGTTCCTAATATAGGCATGGGCCCACTGATGGTCGCTACCCCAGAGCGGGCGCGGGGAGCGATGACCTAAGGGTTCCAGTACATCAGTGCTAGTCCCTGCACCAGAGTAGAGGTGGGGGATGCTGATCTAGGGGTCCTAGAACACGAGTACAGTGGTGGTCCCTGCACCAGAGTACAGGTGGGGGATGCTGATCTAGGGGTCCTAGAAAATGAGTACAGTGATGGCCCCTGCATCAGAGTAGAGGTGGGGAATGCTGATCTAGGGGTCCTAGAAAATGAGTACAGTGGTGGTCCCTGCACCAGAGTACAGGTGGGGGATGCTGATCTAGGGGTCCTAGAAAATGAGTACAGTGGTGGTCCCTGCACCAGAGTACAGGTGGGGGATGCTGATCTAGGGGTCCCAGAACACGAGTACAGTGATGGTACCTACACCAGAGCAGGCACAGGGAACGATGAACCTGGGGTCCTAGAACCCGAGTACAGTGGTGGTCCCCGCATCAGAGTAGAGGTGGGGGATGCTGATCTAGGGGTCCTAGAAAATGAGTACAGTGGTGGTCCCTGCACCAGAGTACAGGTGGGGGATGCTGATCTAAGGGTCCTAGAACACGAGTACAGTGATGGTACCTACACCAGAGCAGGCACAGGGAACGATGAACCAGGGGTCCTAGAACACGAGTACAGTGATGGTCCCTGCACCAGAGTAGAGGTGGGGGATGCTGATCTAGGGGTCTTAGAACATGAGTACAGTGGTGGTCCCTGCACCAGAGTAGAGGTGGGGATGCTTATCTAGGGGTCCTAGAACACGAGTACAGTGGTGGTCCCTACACCAGAGTAGAGGTAGGGGATGTTGATCTAGGGGTCTTAGAACATGAGTACAGTGGTGGTCCCTGCACCAGAGTAGAGGTGGGGATGCTTATCTAGGGGTCCTAGAACATGAGTACAGTGGTGGTCCCTACACCAGAGTAGAGGTGGGGGATGTTGATCTAGGGGTCCTGGAACATGAGTACAGTGGTGGTCCCTGCACCAGAGTAGAGGTGGGGGATGCTGATCTAGGGGTCCTAGAACATGAGTACAGTGGTGGTCCCTGCACCAGAGTAGAGGTGGGGGATGCTGATCTAGGGGTCCTAGAACACGCGTACAGTGGTGGTCCCTGCACCAGAGTAGAGGTGGGGATGCTTATCTAGGGGTCCTAGAACATGAGTACAGTGGTGGTCCCTACACCAGAGTAGAGGTGGGGGATGTTGATCTAGGGGTCTTAGAACATGAGTACAGTGGTGGTCCCTGCACCAGAGTAGAGGTGGGGGATGCTGATCTAGGGGTCCTAGAACATGAGTACAGTGGTGGTCCCTGCACCAGAGCAGAGGTGGGGGATGCTGATCTAGGGGTCCTAGAACACGCGTACAGTGGTGGTCCCTGCACCAGAGTAGAGGTGGGGATGCTTATCTAGGGGTCCTAGAACATGAGTACAGTGGTGGTCCCTACACCAGAGTAGAGGTGGGGGATGTTGATCTAGGGGTCTTAGAACATGAGTACAGTGGTGGTCCCTGCACCAGAGTAGAGGTGGGGGATGCTGATCTAGGGGTCCTAGAACATGAGTACAGTGGTGGTCCCTGCACCAGAGCAGAGGTGGGGGATGCTGATCTAGGGGTCCTAGAACACGCGTACAGTGGTGGTCCCTACCCCAGAGCAGGGGCGGGGAATGATGAACCAGGGGTTCCAGTACATCAGTGGTGGTCCCTGCACCAGGCTAGAGGTTTGGGATGTTGATCTAGGGGTCCTAGAACACGAGTACAGTGGTGGTCCCTACCCCAGAGTAGAGGTGGGGGATGTTGATCTGGGGGTCCTAGAACACGAGTACAGTGGTGGTCCTTACACCAGAGTAGAGGTGGGGGATGCTGACCTACGGGTCCTAGAACACGAGTAAAATGATGGTCCCTACACCAGAGCAGGGGCAGGTAACGATGAACCAGGGGTCCTAGACCAGAGCAGAGTGATGCTCCCTACCCCAGAGCAGGGGCGGGGAACGATGGCCTGGGGTACGTAGTATTGACTCGGGTATAGTGATGGCCCCTGCACTAGAGAATGATGCCCTCCGAGTTTTGCGTAAGTTTCCTGGGCACAGCAAGGTTCTGCATGCCAGTTCCTGGGCCATAGTACCCGGAGCACGGGTTGGACACGATGCTCCAAAGGGTCTTAGTGCAGCAGTAAGTACAGCGATGGTCCCTGCCCCGCAGCAGGGGTTGGGCATAACGCCCAGGGCAGGGGGGTCGGGAGCATGAGTGTAGCAGGGGCAATGGGGTACTTTCACACTCAACAGTTGATGGGAGAAGCTCTTACCTGCTGCAGGTACAGGAAGGTGGGCGCACAGGCCATGGAGTGAGGCAGCATGCCTGGGTTGGGCAGCAGAAGGCAGCCCGAGTTGGCCATGGAGCACAGCATGTAGGAACGGTGCCCAGGCAGCGACGCTGGCTTCCGCCGGTGCCTCTCCTCCCGCAGGATGACCGCAGAGCGGCTGCGCTCGCCAGTGGTGTGCGCCGCTCTCTGCCACGCTCCGCTGCGCCTCGCTCCTCTACCAGCGAGCCATGGCGGGCTCGATTCCTTCTCAGCCCCCTCGACCAGCGTCCTCCGCTCCACTGCCAGGGAAACGACGAGCTGATGCCCAGCAAGCAGCCTGTGGACCCGGCGCCCCTTCGCGCAACCCTGCGCTCAGCCGCTGGACTCAGTGGTCAGTTACGCACCCAGCACCCATCTGTGGGCACAGCAGCAGTCACTGGACCCGGATCCCAGATGCTGCCGTCGGGCTCTGGGGCCAACGCTCTGTCTGTTTACCCAACCGGACTTACCACTAAGGCAGAGGACCCGGGGTCGGTCCGCCGGACCGCGTGTTCAATGGATGGACGGCGCCAGGAGACTACAGGACCAGTGACAAGTCTACCCACCCACGGCAAAAAGTACAACCCCAGTGTGCAGTGTACGAGCGCCCAGTCTGCAAACTGACTGTTCACCCTCTGGACCCAAAGGCCAGTCTGTCAGTGACTATAGACCCAGCAGCTACTCTGCGGGCTCTATGCCCAGCCCACGGACCCACTTTTGAAAGCCAGCAGCCAGCTCGCAGACAGGCTGCTCGGGCTTTTAAGCTAGTGTCCAGTCTATGCACCCGGAGCTCAGTCCAGGGACCTGGCGCCCATTCTCCGGACAGCGCACTAGTGCCTAGTTTGCAGACCCAGCGCTTCGTCTATGGAGCCAGAACCAGTCTAGGGACCCTGCGCCAAGCCTACAGATCCGGAGCCCAGTCTATACAGTCCATGGGGTGAACATCCAGTCTGCGGTCCCAGCCCCCGGGATGGAGTACCCAGTCTACGAGGTCAGGCTACGGAGCGTGCGCTAAGTCTAGCGTGTCCTCTTTGTGGGTCTTGCGCCCGTCTGTGGACCCAGCTCCCAGCCAAGACTCCTCGCAATTGGTCTAGAGAGCCAGCGCCTAGTGTGCCGATGCTGCGCCCGGCCTGCGGTATCCTCGCCCGGCGTGCCCGCCGATCCTACACCCGGGTCTGCGGACTGGCTGGCACACGGTGTGTCCGGTGCGATGACTGGGCGGAGGCGCGCGCGCGCGTATGTGTGTGTGTGTGTGTGTATGAGCGCGCCGCGAGTGAGTACAAGGGAAGGGGTGTGGAGCGCAGGGAGGGGGGAATCCCCCGTGTATTCAAACATCAAACAGAGCACTGTATAAAATGAACAGAATCTGTAATGACACGAGAACAGCTGATCCTGCATTTAACCCCCTCGGCGCCGCGGCGCACGCATGCTCCGTGCGCAGCCGCTCCGCCCGTCTCCCTCGTCTCTGTAGCCCGCCCACACCCTCCCTCCAACAGCACGCCTTCATCGGCTCTCTCTCCGCCCACCCCGGCCGGCACCCCGTCTTCCCTTCTCCCGAGCCCCAAATGCACGTGCCGGAGAGGACTATGCACAGCACGCACGCCACGAAGGCCATGCTCAGCGGGTTAATGTGCCTGTCGTGGAAACACAGGCTCCAACCCCATCTCTCCAGATACGTATGTGTCTGCGGACGAGTTCGGTGTAAAAGCCGCAGAGCACATGTTATGGCCCAGTAAATGCACTCAGACACGCCCCATTCACCGGCTATTTAATTGGGCGATTCCCGTGAATAACAGATTTTTAACAACCCATAAAAAAGACATGTTTTGCGAAATAAACCGGGTATCGATGTTGCGACATTCTGGTGACATTTCCCCAATATTCCACTTCCGGCCTCGTGGCGCTGTGTGCGCCCCGAGTCGTTTGGGATCAGTATAGCGAGGTCAGAATACACAATACCCGTTATTGTGAACGCCTCGACATTCACACACATGCCAAGCAGTCATTGTTTCGTTTCCTCTGTGTCCTCTGGAGCACCCCTTAGCTTCCGTCCCAATTCCTGTAGATCTCTTGCAATTTACACGCTGGCCTCCCAGGGACCTGCCCTCCCCCCAGGCTACATACTGCTAGTGCATAGAAGCCGGGGGCTGTGCTCTGGATAGAGTACCGCGCCTCGGCCGCATTGTCATGAACCGGAGGGAGAGGGGCGACACCCTCCACGGGGCCCTGCCCCCTCGCGCTCACCCACATACCCTCACTCCCCTACCCGAGGGTCCCCCACGTCCTCTGAGGTCACTGGCCGCCCGTGGAATGGGGAGAGTTCAAGAGAGGATGGCTCTTTTGAAAGGCTGGGAGGGTTGGGGTAGCGCCAGTTGCAGCTGAGGGATTTTTTTTATTTATTTAGTGTGATATAGTTTACATTTCAAACTTTCCACTCATTTCTAGAGCACAATAAGACAGATCGTATAAAGCTAACGTATTGCATCAAATGCGCGCATGCGTCCAGTAGAAATATAATTGCATACAATAACATGAATATAAAGATATTGCGCAATTTATGTGAAGTGCTTTTACGGTCGCAATTTTTGCAGTACAAAGGGACTTTGCACAGCAAAAATACACTTTGCACAGTTCCATGAATCAAGGTGTGTGTTGGCACTGCAAAGTGACTTTGCACCACCAGTGAAAAGCCACTTTGCACAGTGCAAAACATTACATGAATCAGGCCCACCTCTAATCCAGAGTACCCTTAGTAGCTTTTCAACTCTGCTGCATCATGGTGAGAGGAGATCCAATCAAACTGGCTTTAGAGATGTATTCCTCCTTAAGAACGTGAAGACCTTTCCCCCAATCCTGCACCCACCCTACATCTCGAAAATATGACTGGCTGGTTCTCCTGAACAGTACAGCTGTTTTACATCTGGAGCAATTAAAAGCTTTGGCTAACAGCACCAATAGGGGCCACACATGATTCATAATTCGTCATAGACTTCATATACAAGAGGCCCCTGTTGATGAGGACATGTGTGTACAAAGATCTTCTGGATTCTATTGGGATTTCTAGAGAGACACCAAGAATGCGCCCCCATTGCCTCGCCTTCACACAGTCAAACCTCGTGTTTCCCAATGCTAGCTTCCAGTCCGTACACCACAGTGCCCCAGTCATTTTTCATAGTGGTGGCCTGTCCCGGCCCAGCCGAAGTTGCATTCATTGAGAGGGAGGCCAGCCTTTTATAAGGCCCTTGGTTGCGGAAGCTCTGCTTATAATTATTATAATTGTTCTTTTGTAACATGCTTAATACCAGCAAGCGGTTTCTAAGCTGGGGATCGGGATTCGATCCTGTGTTACTCTGCGTTGTCTTACTTCCAAGACAAATGCCTTGCCCCTGAGCTATCCTTCCTTCCCAATATATATAGGCCAATAAAATTCCCTTAAGGATGTTTCTGGCAGTTCTGGTTTCAAACCTCTTCATGACCACATCACATTATAGACTTGCTAGTTTTGGAAGCGACGAGCCCCAGATACCCTCGCTTTGTATTAACCGCATGTCCCAGGTAGGTGTCGGAGCCCATTTGTTCAATATGCCCCATCCTAATATTATTTGTCAAAGGGGGACGTTTGATAGCACCAATCCACATGGATATAGTTTAATTTAAATTTATTTGCAGGTCATTTGCTTAGCATACTTGCATAGTTTCAGAGCACTGCACTTAATGACAATAGAGGACACTGCCATTTGTACATGCCATCCAAACCATGTGTCCATCACCAAGTTTGGGCGGAAAGTTTTCAAGCTTTGCCAGCTCTTCAAGCAAGTCAGCCATGTACAGTTTGAATAGCATGTGGGAAATCACACAGAATTGTTTTAAACCTCTACTAGTAACCATTTCTTAAGTCATGGTCCCTAGGATATTCAGCCTGACCTGGACACGGGTGCCCATGTGTAATTGGGCTATAATTGAGATCAACGCCTCCGGCAGTGCCAACATCCTCAGTATGGTCAATAACATACTGCAGTTAATGGCATCAAACACCTAGGCATCTTACAGATTTGTGGACCCCAATGCTCGTTCTGTACAACCCCAGCTTGTTTTCTTTGCCCAACTTAACATACACCATTTGTTTCCATTTTATCTAAGCGCGCTCCTTCCCTAAAGTTGGAAAAGGCGGCCCTGTGCAGAGCAAGCCAGAATGTGCTCAGCTGCATGTATTCCTCTGGAATAGAGCCACCAAAAGTTGCAAAAGCCTGTGTGTCCCTTTGAAGCGCAGGTATAGCCACAGGTGATGATACACCGTCCCAGAGTACACCTGCCGGTCTGAACTATAATCCTCAAACCACAGTGCCACTAGGCATGCGCTCTATAAGATAATTGCTGGATGCAGGCTTACACCCACCATATTGCGAACAATTTGTAGCATGAAAAGACAGCCCCAGAGTGACAGAGTTGGAGAGGCCATGCTAGGCCCCATTGTGAGATTGAAGATGGCTAAGTGTGGAGATCGATTGAAATATAAAAGCCAGTGCAAAATAGTGATTTCGACATAAAGCCTAGTGAATGAGCTAGAATGGGCCTCCCTCCATTTTGATAGAATCTACTGGCACTCAGATGAAGACTAAAGTGACTTAGAACTGCAATATTGTTAACTGCGTCCAATGGTTTCCAAGGACATGTGTCACTGCAGATGCTGATTTCATGTAAAGGCACATGTGACAGATTTAAGGCTGCAGAAGAGCACATGGAAGGAAACAAATACATCTGAAATACTGTTCATTTGGAAGCTAAAAAGGTGGAATGATGCCTTACATTTAAGAAATAAAGTCGAATGACAAATTGCCTTCATGAGGAATAAAGAGACTTAATTTCAGCACATAAAATGACAACATTTCTATGGGAAGGCCTATTTTGTTTTAGCATACATGAACACTGCTTTCTTATGTAACTACGACCTATTTATGTGACGAATACCAAGAGTGAACTTATTTCTGTTTATACAGTATATAAAGCAAGATTATATTGTGAACAACAGGCCCTGGTGTAGTATTGAAAGTTATATGTACACAGTGGGTACATGTGATATACTAGCCTTTCAGCATTGTGAACTGCAACTTGTTTTTCTCTCTGAGCTGAAAATTTGACCTCAAGACCTTTGGGGCTGGGTTTATCAAGGAAACAGGCTTGGAGCTTCAGTTAAAAATACAAGAAATGTTGCAAGAGAGATTGGAACTTTGGTGATACAGATAACATGACCAACTGAAATGACCTTTAAGGTCAGGTTACCCATTAATGGTGCATTAGCCATGTGCAAAGCCCTTTGGAGCTCAGGAGAAGAGGGTAGAATAAACTTTGGCCCAAGCAGATGCTGGTCACATGTTTAAGGAGGAATAGAAACCTAAGAATTGTTGGGGGCCATAATAGTGAAACTGGGAGCACCTATTAAGCAGTGGATTGATTAAACATTGAATATGTTTTTTCGAATAAAAAGTGCCTCATCAAGCCCATCCTGGGTTAATTTTAAAGGGGATAAAAAGCCAGTTAGGGCCGTGTAAAATGACATTCTTGTGAGGTACATAACTTAAGTCATGATCAAAATTATGATTCTGGCCTTTTCATACATCTGAGGTATTGGAAATATTGAGAGAATGATGGACGGTGGAATTAATGTTGGATGCATGTAATGTCAGAGTTGTAACTATTATGGCACAGCTACAAAGCTTGAAAAACTGTGTCTCTGCCCGGGAAGGGCGTGCCTAAATAAAATGAGTATTTTCTGATTCACCATAACATGGATAATTAGAAAATATCTAGATTTATGTAGTTACCTGAAAAATGAGCATAGGTGCCATATTGTTAGATTTTCAGAACCCACATTGTTGAAACCCACCTGTAATTTGATGCAACAAATCTTTCTCCCCCCTCAGCCTACATCTTACATACCTCGCAACTCCTGGTCCTATCAGCAGCCAGTGGGTGTCTTGGTGAGAGATGAAGGGAGAGTGCTAGCCAATCCTTACTCTGGGAATTATGATAATGTAGGAGTGTCATCAGCCCTATAAGAGGTCAATTTTGCATCAGAACAAGGGTTTCCCTTTTTAGTCCTGTAGATAGTCTACTGTCGGACACTTGCGAGGAACAACTAGCAGAGAGGCCTCAATCCTTTCATTGGAGACAGTGGCAGGGACATGTAGAAGCTAGCTGGGACCTCCAATCAGAGGAGCCAGAGTTAGCCTGGATGCAGGAGAAAATCCTTGATGAAGCCCTTGACCAGATCTGCGTTGCCCTCAGAGGAGCTCTGCTATTTTCCCCTGACCAAGGCCTCTCATTTATGTAGACAAATTCAAACACCATCAGTTGTGTGGGGAGCAACCTGATCTTACCCCTTTCCATTAGTAGGTAAGGGGGGTGAAACTGGGTAGCCCTTTGGAACATTTTATTAAATCCAATCAAAATTAATTCCACTATAGAAAATCACCGTATACATTTAAATTAAATTGTGTTGGGAACAGCCCGCCTTAATCCTTCCCATTAAATTGTGTGGGGGGGGGAGCTGTGTAGATCCTTAGCACATTGAATTTAAGTTAAATCAATTAATTCCCATATAGAAAATCATGGGATGAGTATTGTTAGAGTTTGAAACTAACAAAGTTCATGCCCAGTGTGTTAGAGCCAGTACAGACAATAAAGACTTATGTGACTGTTCTTCTGAAACCCCACACTTCTGTCCAGAAGATGGGTCCTGAATCCCAAAAGAAGTGATCCTAAAACGCTATCTTTCAAGTGAATTTAGAGGGTGCAAAACAAAATTCCCTATTTATCCCCTTGCATCCCAAACCAGAATTACCAAGCATTACATCTCAATTGTATGTGAGGGTGCAAAACGAGATTCTCCATTTATTCCCTTGCATCCCAAACCAGAATGACCAAGCATTGCTTCTCATTTGAATGTGTATTGAAAAAGGATTTCCCAATTTGAGTTCTTTTTCCCAACCTTGCCTTTCAAATAAAAGCCTAAAACATGATTTCCCCATTTGAATTCCCTTTCCACTCCTCTGTTTTCAAATAAAAGGCAAAATGATTTTTCCAGTGTATTGTAAATGTTTTCTACTGGTTAATTTGGAATTAAATCTGATGTAAGTTGTGACTGCAGATTTCAAAACTGTACCTGCGTTGATTTAATAACAGAAAGTAGTGCTACAGCATTGGTGGTTGATGCAGGTTGCTAGTCTCCTTTGTCAAACCTTAAATAAGTATATATATATTCCTACTGTACACCGGCCTGGTTCCTAGCTCATTGGGGCTATAGAGGGTATTTGTTGGGATGGTGCGAGACGGGTTGGAGGCCTCACTGAAGTTGAATCTGTATAAGAGCTTCGGGTGCGCCAGCTTGCTTGGGGGGGAACTCTCTGAGTTGAGTGGGACCACCTGATTAATCGAGACAAAGCGGGGGGCTTGTGGCCGGGATTTGTTTGAGAGTCTTCACTTGTGACAGTGCTGTGCAACTATTCATTTGGGTGTATTTGCATTGCAATGGATGGAAAGCTGTGCAGCAATGTGAAGATACATTTTATTGTATAAATAAAATAGTGTTGATTTTAAATTGTCATTGTGAGTGGAAACTAAGCAGGAACATGGTTGTGGATTTTGCACTTGCACAGTGAAGGTTGTAGAACACGTTTTGCAATGAGCACCATAGAAATTAATTTGGCCAGGAAGCGCCTCCTATCTAAACTATTAATTAAAGGTGAATGGGTAGAGAATGCCGCATGCTAGAAGGCCGTGGGCTGCTAGTGTGCTTTACAAATACAAATAAATAAAAGGATGCAGGAGGTTTCCTCTGCAAATGTTGATATGTGGCAGGATAATGGGCTTTTACATCAGGGCAAGAAAAATATTTACATGACACAGACCAGCAAAGATGAACACATTAAAATGGCTCAGCTCACAGCAACACAAGAGACCTCTAGAGTGGAATGGTGGGTATGCCAGCAAGTTGTACCCCAGGAGGCCGAATTGATGAATTTGTGGTTTATGGATCATGTTTAACTTGGTTTTATTTTGTGTATTTAAGTGAAAGTTTTTTTTGTAAACCAAACACTAATACATAAATAAAAATAAATATATGCATTTTCATATGCTCGTCATGGAAGAAAGACACCAGGATAGTTTGGCTTCTGTGCAAAAGCAGGCTGAGTTTTTGAATCAAGCCCAGAAAGAGCTGAAACAATTATAAGTAAAAGCGCAACAGAGCCAAAATTCAGAGTCAAAATTCTAAAATATTATTCAACAGCTAAAAGATGGGTTAGCGACACAACAGCAAGCGAATGCTCAACTTTCTTCACTGCATGGGGAGTATCAAGAATGTGTTGAAAATCTGAGCGCAAGTCAACACAAATTAAATGAGCAGGTTGTTCATAATAGAGCCTGCTTAGAGGACATTTTCACATTTCAAGCACAGGTTAAACAACTGAAAGCTGAACACAGCCAGTTAATTATTAAGGGGGTTGATCCTCAGGGTGAGGTCGATCACATGCACCAAGATCTGAACATCCTGAAACAGCAGAGAGAGCAATTGAGGGAAGAAAATTACAAATTAAGTCAAGATAATAGTGCCCTGTTTCAGGAAGTGCGTCGGTTAAGGGTGGACATGGAGAAAAGTGAGTTATGTTCGCAGGAACTGACTGACATGAGGCTAGAAAATGAAAAGTTAAGGGAAAATTTGAGGCACGGAGCAGTTGACATAGAGCAGGCAGCACAGGTCAAAATTGCGAATGAAAGGAGATTAGTCTCTGGAAAAAGAAGCGCTCTGAATATGCCCAGACAATACAAGCCTCACAGAAGGAAAATGAGTCACATTGTGAAGACAAGGAACTGAGAGACCGGTTAATGGCACAAAATAAAGTGCTAGAAGCCACTCAAGCACTGGTGTCAGAATTGAAAACTCTGGCCTCTGCATATCACCAAGAGATAGGGACTGAGAAAAACAAATGTGAGCAGTTGTAAATTGAAGTAGGCAAATACAAACAGGATTTGAGGCACTTCCACTAGTCAGGGTATGGAAAAGCACTCTCCAATTACGGAGTATAGACATATTTACCAGGGACCTCAAGCCAACTGTCCACTTCATATGTACAGTGTGCAGCTGACTTCATACCTGCCAGTTTTCAAGAACAGGGAAACATGAGGCAGCTGGACTCGAGCAGGCATGGTCAAAATGAGCCAGAAGGCCAGTCCTTATCAGATATGGATGAATATTCATCTCTTACAAGTAGAATGGAAGGTGGCCGGACCGGTGGCCTGTGTTGGTTTACAAATACCCTGGCAGGTACTTCTGACCAGTAGGGCTCCTCTGATGAAAAGATCAGGGAGTTGGATGGACTGGCAGAAAATGAAGTTACAAAGGGACCACCTGGTCTGCTTTGCAGAAAAAGAAGGACTAGAGTTTAGGCCTCAAAATAGTATTTTTGAAAACCTCCACACATTCAGGGAGGTGGGGGGAATTTGCCACTGTACCTGGAAGGAGGGATGAGGCGTAAGAGTAATTCCCTGTGTGAAATGGAGAGTACACAAGAAATGACCCAGAGAGCCCACATCACCACAGGGGAGGAGAGTCCAGATCCTGTCGTTCTGGGAGGGATTCCCAGTCTCATAGAGGTAGGGAGCGCCTAGAGGACAGGAATGGTCCACCAATAGCAGCTGCACTGAGTCAGATGGTGAGTGGACTCAGGTGCAGCAGAAAAGAAAGTCTGCCAAACAGAAGAGAGGTCTTGTGAAAGACCCAATTCGGCAGATAAAGGTCATAAAGAGCTTTATCAATCCCTACCATAAAAACGCCAAATACTCAGTATGGGAGCATCTAAAACCTTATGATGACTTCATTTGGTATCAAGAATTATAAAAATTCCATGGAGTTCGTCAAATGGACATTTTCTCCTGAATACTCCAGCTTCTTTGCAGGGCTGGAGGACCTACAAGGCGGCCATTCTAAAACACTTTTCCATTCATAGGAACCTGCAGAAGGCCCGCAAGGTGGTATACAACCTGCAGCGTGGGGAAGACCAAGCGCCTAGAGAGTTCGTGCAGGACCTGAAGCAAGCATTTGCAAAGACCTCTAGGTGGGTGGACACCAATAGTCGGGAGATCATCAACGCCTACTTCCATGCGCTCTCGAAATACATTATGACCCAACTAGTAAGGGATTTCTATGAGCGTAGGACCCTGGATTGGGCGATAGAACAGGCCACCCAGATTTATGAGGTCCAAAAGCCCTCTGAAAACAAAAAGAACACTAAAAACCCCAACCATCAAACACACACGCCGCTGAAAAGGTAGCAGAGGTGAAAAATCCTCCCACATTGGACTGGAAGACAGGGGGGGATAAAAATACTCCTCCCACCAACAAGCAGAATGAGAGCAGAGGAGACCCTCAGATCCATCCCAATTGGGTGTTAGCCAGGCAGGGTACCAGACCAATGCTCCATCTGACCCTGCCACCTATATCAGTCCAAGATACAAGGATAACAGACAAATCCTGGGCTATGTATGGGCTCCCCTGGCACAAGGCGGCAATCAGGTAAGTACTGCCCAAGGAAATTTCCCTCAAAACATCCCTCCACACTTCCCTCAGGAGGGAAGAAATACTCCACCCGACAACTTAAGTTTCATTCCCAAATACCCTTCAAACCCAAATTTCCAGAACAATCCCCCTCTCTCTCCCTGCTTTCAGGACAATAGATTCCCAAATCCAGTAGAAGGGAGACCTAGCATGGAAGGTTATCAGGGAAACTACCAATACCCAAGCTAATCTGGGAGAAGGGATAGCTCCCCTTTCCTGGAACAGCAAAGGTATGAATCCAGACCTCTCTACCAACCAGAAAAGAATGTCACAAATGGAGCGACAAGTCCAACAATTAACCCATGACCTGGGTCGCATGTTGAAGTCTCAGCAGAATCCTCAACTGGAAACTGCTGCCCAGAATAACTCGACACCCGGGTCTCTTGCCCCGGAGCAATGATGGGCAGAAACCTCTGACAACCAACAGGTTCCAGAGGAGGAGGCCCAGGTGGAAGGGATATGTGACACCCTAGAGGAAGTACCCATTCCCACTGGAACAAAACCCCTGAAAACCTCTAAGCCTGAACATAAATCTTCTATCCCCGAAAAGCTGGAACCTAAGGAACAGAGGTTAAGTAGGAGAAATCAATAGCAAAAGAAAACCTACTATGTGGAGGAAGTCTGCATCATCCCTTTCACAGGAGAAGAATTCCTGCAGGATTCAGGGAAGAAAATCTTCTCCTTCAGAGATGGAGGGATCCCTCCCAAGGAACAATGGGTCCCAAAAGACCCTGATTTCGACGGGGTAAGTATGAGAACTGACCCAGAGTAAGATGCTCTTAAACCCACACAATGTCACTCAGATGACCCTGAAAGCACTGAGGTATCCTCCCTCAAACAGGTTTGGGTAGCTGTCTCCAGGAAAAGGGGGACAGCAAAGAATTTGAGGAAAAAGGGGACTTCCCAATCCCACCTGTTTCTGGGTGCAAATTTGTTTTTACCGTTTACTGGACTCTGACACAGCAAATTGTCCAAGATCACACAGTGTCACAGTTCAATATAAATAAGTTAACTGCTCGGCTGGCACATAATGCATATTTTCTTTGCCCTCTTGAGGAGAGAGAAGGAAGATTTTATGCATCCATCAAGGTACAGGTTCAGTGTGCATTATCAGCATTGGTGGATACTGGATCCTATGCCACACTCCTGTCCAAAAATGCCTTTCACCAAATGAATTCAGGAAGGGAGAGAGTCACCAAATTCGTCTCAGACCTCTTCCTGGACAACTCCAAAACCTTGATGGGAATGATATTTCTGCAGAAGGGACTGAGGATCTGGAGACATAGGGTGAAACACCTGGTGATAGTCTTCACTCCAAGGGAACATCTTGTCTACTGGGGAATCACCTACTTTGGAGGTTGTCACCACTGATTGACTGCGTGAAACAGGTCCTCTGGACTTAGACTAACCAGCCAATCATACTAACACAAAACACAAACTATGCGAGTTTGAGTGGCATATGCCATATGATTGAACAGGGGTCCGACAAAACAGAATTCTATTTTTTAGGAACAATCAAGTCCCAGGCATCACTGTCATCTCTTTAGGAGAACAAACTGGCGATGGAAACCCTTCTCATTTTTGAAAATCAACCTCTCTTCCAGCTTTAAGTGGCACTCCACACTGGAGGGAAATACTCAGAAATGTTATACCAATCCCCAATGAGAGGAAAACCCAAATCCCATGACAAATGATGATGAAAAACCAGCTCAATGTTTGACTGACATCCAGATAAATGGTGAACACCTATTTATCGCCATTCAGATAAATGAGGGGGAGGAGCCTGTTCCCGCCAGAGTATGCCTGAATAATGCAAGAAGCTTCATCAGCGAAGCATTATTCAGGAAACTCCCAAAATATGAGACTATTCACACATTTAAATTGATTGATAAGTGGGAAAAGGGCCTGGAAACTCCACCCTCCAAACATCTCCTGCCTAGCAGTTGTATGCTAAAATTCCCATTGGCGACAAAAGCATAGAACATCATTTTTGGGTTGTGAGAGATGCCCCCCTGCCTTTTACTTAGGTAGTGGCTTTCTCAATCTATTCACAATTAATTTGGACCTAATTAATAATAAGGCCTGGTACTGACTAGGGGGTAACCCCATGGGTTTTGACAACATTGAGAAAGCATTCCGGTCAGCTCAATTGCTGCTGTATACGGTTGAAGTTCAAGTCGGAGAAGAGGTTAACATCCCAGGACATGTGTGACAAATTACAATTCCCCTAAAAATTAAGTGATGACAGAATCTCAAAAACAAGGACTCCTATATAAATCTGAATTCTCATCTCTAACAAGGTTAGTATTTACATCCGACACCCCTAGTTGACCTAGCAAACACTACCATTCGAATATTGGTGGATAACAGCGACCCCCAAAGAATCACTTTGGGCGCAGACACCTTTATTGGAATGGTGGTTGATGCCCAATAGTATTCTATTGATTTAGTTAATGAGATCATTGGACCAATTCCAAATGACTGAATACATATAGACGACAGTGACCCTCCGGAAAAGATTTTCAACAGACAAGGGTGGAATTTCTTGGTGTACTCTTCCGGCCCTTATGGTGTGGAAGAGGTAACCTCTGACCTCAGGAAGGATGAGGTGGTATTCAACAGTGACTCCCTCCCATCCTTGAAACCTCACATCCAGGCCAACACCATAACAAGAGATCTCTCCACCCAACTGGAGGATACTGCTGAAATTGCCAAGCCTGAGGTCTTTCCTGGCTTGAAGCAGATGGTCAAAGAATGAATCAATCTCGCTGATGCCTTTGATACTGAGGAGCAAAAGCAGATGCTGAAACAGGTTTTTCTGGATTTTCAGGATATCTTTGTAGTGGATTCATATATATATTCAACCACCATACCTAGGGACCTTGAAGTGGCTCCAGTATTTGTGAAGCAATACCGGTTATCACTCGGTCTACGGAGTCACTCACAGAGATTATTAAAAATGTACAATCTCATGGGATAATTCGTCCAATCCACAGTACCTTTAACAACCCGGTGCCGGGAATACTCAAACCCAATGGCCAATGGAGACTTTGCACAGACCTAAGGGAGTTAAATATACGGGTCCATATGTCAAGATGGCATCTTCCCTACATTGATCAGGGACTGGCCCAGATCCAAGGGTTAAAGGTGTAGACCACCATTGACCTGACCACTGGTTACTGGACAGTACCTGTGAGTAGGCAAGACCAGTACAATATTGCCTTTACCTTCGGGGGGGCAGCAATACAAGTGAACCCAAACCACCTTTGGATACATATACTCTGGTAATGAATGTAATATCTTCCTACATAAGGCCATGCCCGATTTGGGTGAAAGGGGAAACCTGGCCTATGCAGATGATGTCCTAATCAAGAGCTCAACTGTGGAGGAACATATAGTGGAAATATGCTATGTTCTGACTCAGTTTCAGAAAGCCAGAGCAAAACTGTCCTTTCAGAAGGCACAGTGGTGCAAGACCTGCGTGTACTTCTTAGGGCACAAAATCACCTGTGAGGGTCTTTGACACCAGGCGACAAAGGTGGAAGCATTATTGAAATTGAAAGACCCTAACACTCTGCATGAATTAAGAAGCCTTCTTGGTCTTACTAATTATAGTAGAAAGTTAATTGAAGACTACACAGAGGTCACATGCCCCTTGGTCCATTTATTAAAGGCCGGGGTGAAGTTGGAGTGGGGTCCGGAACAATCTGAGGCAGTAAAACAATCAAAGAGAAGCCTTTCCCAAGCCCCTTGTTTGGCTTAACCCATAAAGATCAAGGAGTTCTTCTTGGAGACGAGATT
Organism: Ambystoma mexicanum; assembly: GCF_040938575.1. Classification (NCBI taxonomy): domain Eukaryota; kingdom Metazoa; phylum Chordata; class Amphibia; order Caudata; family Ambystomatidae; genus Ambystoma; species Ambystoma mexicanum. The sequence goes on along the minus strand of NC_090926.1, from coordinate 1,035,658,598 downwards.
CTCCGATACTTGCTTAACAGCTGTATTATATCAAAAGCATGAAACGGCCAACAAAGTAATATCGTATGCGAGCAAGACATTGTCCTCTGTGGAGGAAAAACTTAACCCTTGCAATATCTCCAAAGTGACTGAATCCGAACAGGGAATGTCAGTAATTCCAGATCCTGGATTCTGTACAACCAAGGCTTTCCTGTGGAAGTCTGATATGGCCAAAACAAGAAGAGTCCTCTAGCACATGGATTGGCTGACTTGCATGACTGTGCTCCAGAAAACTGCCTCGAGGATGAAAATCTAAAGACCAATGACAATAGGAGGCATGCCTTACTTCCCTGCACAAAGTCTATAAGGAAGACACATGTCCGGGGATACCCACAGATTATGTGGATGGGTGCTCCTACCATGTTGACAATAACGGGGTAAATAACTAGTGGCTGACATTGGGAATGCATGGGTGAATGATGCCCCAGAACCCTCTGCTGGGTACAAAATAGATCCCCAAAGAAGTCAGGTGAAGAGTTGATGGAGGTACATCAAGCCATCCTTACTGACTTGCAACACCAACTCAAATAACTGATCATAATCACTGATTCATATTATGCCAGGAATGGGTTCGTGGAACTCCTGATTAATTAGATAAATCGAGGTATGCTGTGTGCAAATAACAAACAGCTCAAGCACAGGAAATTAACCCAATCAATTGATGATCTGGTAACCTCTAATGAGATATTGGAAAAAGATCAGAAGTCCCTCCAAAATAGAGGGACCAGACTAAACTGGAAATGACTTGACTGCCCTGTTGACCAAAGCCAGAGCCATTCACAGGCATCTCATAGAAACTGAATCCCTGTCTGGGAAATCCAGGTCGCGGCTGTCACCAGGTCAGAAATCCATGCCAATAATGAACTCTCAACTGCCCAGTGGAGTACAGAAACCCCAGAGGCAGATTTGATTACTGCACAAAAAGAGGACCCAATTATTGGGAAATGTTATCAACATGCTGAAGACCCTGTGAATTTTCTTCTGACAGAATCCAATTATATCAGGAAGCTGTAACTCTGGGTGTTGATGAAGTTTTCTAAAATGTTCTGAATCCAAGATGTTTTGTTGGTAGGAGATCCATATCTGTGGGTGACCAGTGGGGTTTACCTACCTAATTCCAAACCCTAATGTTAATTCACGCCAGCAATAGGGGGTTTCATACAACATTAAAAATGTTTTCCGAGGTCGCGTATTGGCCACACATGGGCCAGAACCTCGGCATCTGCTTAAAGGGATTTTTTGTGTGTGCTCAGTTTCAGCCAAGTTCTGTCACATACAGAGCTCCCCTACAGAAAAGGGGATTTACACTGCCTTGGTCGGATTTGCATGTCGATTTCATCGGGCCAGTGATTTGCTCCTCAAGAGGAAACAAGTACATGTTGACCGTGACATGCTTGTTTACCAAGTCGGTAGAATGTCTCCCGGCTCCAAATTGTAAGGCAAAGACAGCTGTCACACTAATGATCAATCACATCTTCTCTCATTTCAGCCTTCCCCAAAGGATTGAGTCCCACTGAGGAAGTCATTTTACCAGTGAAGTGATGACCAAGATGTGGGAGATAGTAGGGATAAAAAAGAAACCTCTCCATTGTCTATCACCCAGTCTCGAGTGGGGGGTGTTGAGAGGTACAATAAAACAATTGTGGGCATCTTGAAGAAGTTTGTGGGGGTCTCTGGACCAAGTTGGGACATCCGATTACCGCTTGTGCTAAAGGCCATTAGGTCCACACCGTTTTCTGCAACAGAAATGTCTGCATTTGAGCATATGACTGGATGAAAAATGGTGCTAACTCAGCATCTGCTCTACAGAACTCAAGAGCAGACCCTGATCAACGCGTCCATTATCCATGAGTACATTGAGAATTTATGGAAACACCTTCAGCATGCTTTTGCTTACGCTAAGCAAAATTTAGAAAAGTCAGCAGAAGGAATGAAAGACTACTACCAAGAAGGAGTACGAAGACGGAGACAGGGTCTACCTGTACAATTTCCAAAGGAACCCGACCGAGGATAAAATCTCACATGTCGCCTATAAGTTCTGCATCCCTAAAGGAGAACATATGGAAGAGAAATGGGTCGTAATCAATCAGTTGAAGAGCTGTCACCCCAGACAGGTGCTACGACTGATTGAAGAACCCAGTGAGGGTCGAGCCCAGGAACCATCTGTAGAATGAAAGGAAAGGATGGAAAGCCAGATGGAAAATATTGCACATTAGCAGGGGTTAAAACAATTCATACTTACAAGGAATATACCAAAATTAGAGAAAGAGAATGTTGTCAAATTATGTATGTCAAGTGAAATCAATGTTAACTTTTGGTTGCAACGTATAAACTGTCATTTGTTGTCAAATTTGTATCCCTATTTACTGGGGAAAGAAGTACTGTATAAAATATTTTACCCCTCTTTTACTCTCGGCAGATTCAATAACTCTTTCATAGGTGGGGAGGGTGGAGTTTCCAAAAATGGAGGGGTTCAGTTCCAAAACCCCAAAATCTGAAAAGAATGGAGTGCAGACCAAAGCACCACTCCCTCAGGAAAAGAGTGAACATGCTCCAACGAGGAAATTCATGGAATGAGCCAAAGCAAAAAGAAAACAAAAACCCCACTCTCCCTTTGCTGTTTTCTCTGAGTCACCTGAATCAAAGAACCAGGGGGGAGGGGACTTGTGGGGTAAAAAGACAACCCTAGAGTGACAGAGATGAAGAGGCCATACTAGGCCTCACTGTGAGAATTAAGCTGACTAGGTGTGATGTTCCATTGAAATATAAAAGCCAATAAAAACCAGTGATTGCGAAATAAGGCCTAGTGAATGAGCGAGAATGGGCCTCCCTCCATTTTGTTAGAATGTAAAGGCCCTCAGATGAAAAGTGCAACTTAGAAGTGGAACATTGTTTACTGTGTCCAATGGATTCCAAAAAGACATGTGGCACTGCAGATGCGGACTATGTGTAAAGGCAGATTTAAGACTGCAGATGTGTGCACATGGAAGGAAATACATATAGTTGACATACTGTGCATTTGGCAGCAAACAAGGAGGAATGATGCCTTACATTTAAGAAATAAAGTCAAATGACAAATTGCCTTCATGAGGACTAAAGAGAATTATGTCAGGACATAAAATGACAACATTTATAGGGAAAGGCCTATTTCATTTTTCATAAATGAACACTGTTTTCCTATGTAACTATGACCTATTTATGTGAAGAATACCAAGAGTGAACTTATTTCTGTTTATACTGCATATAAAGAAAGATTATTTTGTAAACAACAGGCCTTGGTGCAGTATTGTAAGTTACATGTACACGGTGGGTAAATGTGATTTGCTAGCCTTCCAGAATTGTGAACTGCAACTTGTTTTTTTCTCTGAGCTGAAACTTGAACCCAAGACCTCTGGCGCTGGGTTTATCAAGGAAACAGGCTCAGAGTTTCAGTTAAAAATACAAGAAATGTTGAAAGAGAGATTGGAACTACAGTGATACAGATACCATGACCAACAGAAATGTACTTCAAGGTCAGGTTCTCCATTAATGGCACATTAGCCCTGAGCAAAGCCCTTTGAATCTCAGGAGAAGAAGGTAGAATACACATTGGCCCAATAAGATGGCTGGTCACATGTTTAAGGAGAAATAGAAACATAAGAATTGGTGGGGGCCATAAGAGTGAAACTGGGAGCATCTATTATATGTATACAGTGCCATTGATTAAACATTACATACATTTTCTCAAATAAAAAGTGCATCATGTGTCTCATCAAGCCCATCCCGGGTTCATTTTAAAGGGGATAAAAAGACAATCCGGAGCATGTACAAATGTAATTTTTGTGATGTGCATAACTTAAGTTATAATTTAAATTATGATTCTGGCATTTTCATACATCTGAGGAATTGGAATTATTGATAGAGTCATAGACAGTGAAATAAATGTTGCAAGTATGTAGTGTCAGATTTGTAACTATTACGGCGCAGCCACAAAGATCAGAAAACAGTGGCTCTGCCCAGGAAGGGCGTGCCAAAATAAAATTTGCATTTTCCAACTGTCCATAAAATGTATATATATAATGTATATATATTTATGTAGTTATCTAAAAAATGTGCATTGCTGCCATGTTGTTAGATGTTCATAACCCAAAAAGGTAAACCCACCTATCATTTTGAGATGACACACCTTTCTCCTCCCTCACCCTACATCATACATACCTTCCAACTCCTGGTCCTATCAGCAGCCACTGGGAGACTTGGAGTGAGGTGCAGGGAGAGTGCTAGCTAATCCTCACCATGGGAATTATGATAATGTTTGAGTGTCATCGGCCCTATAAGAGATACATCTTGCACCAGAACAAGGCTTTTCCACCTTATTCCTGAAGATAGTCTACTGACGAACTATTGCGAAGAACAGCTAGCAGAGAGGCCTCAATCCTTGCATTGGAGACAGTCACAGGGAAATCTGGAAGCTAGCTAGGACCTACAATCAGAGGAGCCAGAGGGAGCCTGGGTGGAGGAGAAAATCCTTGACTGAAGCCCTTGACAATATCTGCACTGTCCTCAGAGGAGCAATAACATAACTGGCGGTTCCTCAGGAAAAGCACTGTCACCTAAAACCAAATGAGGAATTAGTAAAAAAGTGAGACGCCGACAGACGCGTTAATTCGTGGAAGCGGCAATGCATGTTTAGTTGTTTCTAATATGGACCTGTTTCAAGGACACATTTGTATTTGACCTGCGACCATTTTGCCAGCAACTACTTTCAGCTGATTCATCACAGCACATTGTTTCATCCCGTCATTGGCCAAGCAGTATAAGCCGGGACATTTGCTTCTAAACAAGAAACGATACAGACACAGAACTTTCAGTCACAGCAATAAATCATTTTTCGTATCAGGCTAAACATCTTTCTAATCACGGTTGGAAGACACGCCATTACCTCGCTTTGAGGGATTGTGCTTTTGCATTTTTTACATTGGTTCATCTCTTGTCCTGGATCCAGTTGCTGCCAGGACACAGCTATTGCTGTTTTTTTATATTAGAGCCTTGCCTTGATAAGGACCCAGGAAGGGTCGAAACACGTGTCGGCAAAGTTGGCAAAGTTGACCTAGTTTTGATACATTCATTACCAAATTGTGATTAAAACATAGATTGTAGTAATTGCAATGTGTATCCATATTTTTCTCATTCCTCATTTGGTTTAAGGTGGCAGTGCTTTTCCTCAGGAACAACCAGTTATGTTATTGCTTTATTAGAGTAGGCTGGGGGAGGTCTACTGTTCCCGGAGTTTTGAAGCAGCCACCATCATATGTCATTTCTAAGCAGTAGTTCAACTTTATTCTCAGACCCCATCGCTCTAACACCTGGTACCCCATTTTCCTGTTGTCCTCAGAGGAGCCCTGCTGCTTTTCCCTGACCAAGGTCTCTCATGTAAGTAGACAAATGCAAAAGACATCAATTGTGGGGGCGGGGGGTGACCTGACTTTAACCCTTTCTATTAGTGGGTAACAGGGGTGAAACTGGGGATGGCCCTTCGCCCTTGTATTAAATCCAATCAAAAGTAATTCCACTATAGCAAATCACCCTATTCATTTAAATTGGATTGTGTTGGGGACAGCCCACCTTAATCCTCCCCATTAAATTGTTGGGAGGGGGAAGCTGTGTGATCCTTAGCACATTGAATTGAAGTTAAATCAATTAATTCCCATATAGAAAAACATGGGATGAGTGTTGTTAGAGTTCAAAACTAACAAAGTTGTTGTCCAGTGTGTTAGAGCCGGTATAGACAATAAAGACTTGGGTGACTGTCCTCTGAAACCCCAGACTTCTATCCAGAAGGGGGGCTTCTGAATCCCAAAAGAAGTAATCCTAAAACGCTACCTTTCAAGTGAATGTACAGGGTACTAAAAGAAATTCCCAATTCATTCCCTTGCATCCCAAACCAGAATTACCAAGCATTACATCTCAATTGTAAGCTAGGGCGCAAAACGAAATTCCCCATTTATTCCCTTGCACCCGAAAACCAGAATTACCAAGCATTGCTTCTCATTTGAATGTGTGTTGAAAAACGATTTCCCCATTTGAGTTCCTTTTCCCAACCTTACTTTCAACTAAAAACCAAACCGATTTTTCCATTGCATTGTGAATGTTTTCTACTGGTTAATTTGCACTAAATCTGATCTAAGTTGTGACTACATATTTCAAAATTTTACCTTTGCTGTTTTAATAACGGAAAGTAATTTGGAGTTGTGATATTGTGTAGTGCCACAGCATTGGTGGTTGATATTGGTTGCTAGTCTCCTTTGTCAAACCTTAAATAAATATGTATATATTCTTACTGTACACCGGCCTGGTTCCGAGCTCATTGGGGCTATAGAGGGTGTTTGTTGGGGTGGTGCGAGACGGGTTGGAAGCCTCACTAAAGTTGAATCTGTATAAGCGCTTTGGGTGCGTGCCACCTTACTTGGGTGGGAAAGGAACTCCCTGAGTTGAGTGTGATCACCTGATTAATCGCGACAATGTTGGTAGCATATATCAAGAGGGGGCCTCCCAGCATAAATGGCATGCTGCTAGAGAAGGCCATTGGATTAGGATTTTGAGTCTTTTTCTTAAGCAGATTATTGTTGTATTGTGGAGGTCAAATGATTCTTCGACCAGAGACTGACAGCTGCCTGTCATTGAAAGTGGCCCAATGAGGCTGCGGATCTTCTCTGAACCAGAAATCAGTCACCAATTTATATCAGGTGTGGAGCTCTCGATAGCAGGGGGAGTTAGAATGTTTCCCCAGTAATGCTTATCCCACTCTTCTTTCCACACAAGTACCCTAAATCCACTGGAGAAGCACATTGGCATTTTCGAGTTTGGAATGGGACCAAAGTCTCCCCCACACCCACAAACATCTGCTCATTCCTCTTTGATGTCAAGGGGAATGGGGCGGGGTGGTGGGGGGCGACAATTACCATAAACCTACTCCAACCTGAATAGACTCATGCCCTACTGGTGAAAATGTGGGTTCACCCCGCCCAAGGTTTGACAGACGATGGGGCATGATTTGTTTTTCAATACCAAGTTTCGAGCCTAAAAACGATCGGATCCTGACAATGCTTGACCCTCCGTCAAAAATATTTGCCTGTGTCCTATTGGCTTAACTTAACAACTGCGCTAATAGCCAGAACATTATTCCCCTAAATCAAATATGGTTCCGTAATGGTTTTGGTACTACCACAAATCTATTGGCTCTTGTTTCTATGGTGGAGTACCACTTTTGGAACTATCCAGCGTGAGTTATTGTGGACTAAACTGAGAAATTGGGGCATTTGAAAGCGCTTTGAAACACATTGTGTTTAGGCGCTATATAAATAAACTATCATATCATACCTCTGGACCTTCTCTGTAGGATTATCCTGTTACACACTGGGAGTACATATTTCTTCCGCGGGCACCGTCACTGATTCACTACCCATGTATGTTGTCCTCAAATAGGGGTGCATTCTTTCACCTACTCTATTCAATCGTTATCGCTCTGACCTTCCGACAATCTTCTGTGGAAATGAAACATTTCTGGTAAGATTAGGTAGGCACACAGTCCAATGGTTTGGCTATAACAGTGATTTGGTTCGATTAGTCATTTATGCCAACCCCAATGGCTTGACCATCAACACCAACAAAACCTGTAACAGCTTTTAACTTTTCCCATAATGGGAACATTTTTTGTCAATGATGGGCCTTGTAGTGTAACCCCTTGGACAGTGTTGGTACCATTGATAGTAAAATGACAAGGCTACCCCAGATAGAGAGTATCAAGATCAAGGCTAACCCAGATAGAGAATATCAAGATTACGGCTACCCCAGATAGAGAGTATCAAGATCAAGTTTGTGGCAGTTGTTGAGTGTTGTACTTTGTTTCAATTGCAACCGCTGTGGTTGTACCATCAATTGCAGGTTACAGGTGTACAATGTCAAAATCAGAACCACTCTCCTTTACAGGCCAGAACTATGGGGAACGAAGCATATGACTGCATTCTGATGAGGGGCTGCGTCTAAAAGCAATTATCAATTGCCCATGTACTACCCGATTTAGTATATCTATGCTGAGTGTGGTATGCCGAGGGCAGGTAGTGTGCTTTTCACTAAGACATGTCAGTCGTAGTGGAAACTAATTAACAAGGCTGAACCATCCCTACTGTGAACACTGCTAACCGCGGCTTTTGGAAAATCTTGTCTGAAGACACTAATAGCTGAAGGAGTGAAGTGGGGCACTCGCCGTGCTCCTGATTCCCTTGGTTACCCATATCCAGGATTCAAGCGACGCATTACAAATATCTGTCCTGTCGTGGATTTTGAACAGACAAGGTTCATCTTTGCCACAACATCTTTTCGTGGTGAGTTTCTTTTGCAACTCACCAAACGAAAGAGCCTACCTAGATATCTAGGAGACTACGGACACAATAGGATTCTTCCTTTATGCGGATACAATGTAATCTGACAAGCACACTTGAGGCTAAAGGGAGTAGGGTGGGCCTAGGCAAGGACCATAGATTGTGTAGTCTAGCTCACTGGAACCAGTCAAGCACCGTATTTAGTGTTGTGAAAGTCTGAACACGCTTTGCATTGTGGGGCATGGACGGTTAGGTTTTTCCACTTCACATCTCATGGTGTGGAATATGTATGGGAGCGATTGTGTGCAGGTAAGGACGTATGGACTATTTCCTATTTGAGTAAACTGGGGCTCACTGTCGAGGAGACTTTAGAATTACTTAGCTGTTAGATTGGCTCATGTTTTCATGTTTTTACCATTATTGTATTGATCCTTTTATGTCATTGTATTAAACTGTTTCCAAAGCCTTATGGGCTGCTGAATACTAAAATAAACAAATACAAATACAGAGTTTGGGTGTTGGTGGCATCGAGCCATGAAGTGTGGGTTGAGGAGCTTTTTCTAGCAGGTGTGTGGGGCGGGTGTGCAGATACCTTGGGATGTTTCTCTACATTGAAGATTCAGGTTTGCGATATATTGTCCTCATAATGCTCCTTGCTTTTATGCAAATCACCAGGATTAGGTTCTATATAGAGATGCTGTGTTGCACAACCTGGACAGGGTTGGGGCGCCCCTTGGTCCTGCCCCCTCCTTCCCAGAGTCCCGCCTCTCCTAAGAGGTGCACATCATCCTATAGGATGGGGAAGCGCCTGCGTGGGGCCGCCCACGCCTCCGATAATTAAGAAGAAGAGGAAGAAGAAGTGATGGTTCCTGCAAAACATGTTTTTCATTTCCAGCACTGGGAATACAGACGTCGAAACGCATTGGCCTTGTTCCTCATTGTTGATTATGTTTTTCACATTAAATACCCAACAGCATCGCTTAGATTACATTTGTTTTTTTACATGCACATTTTTGAGCAATCCGAGCACCATTTGCAGTGCAAATAGCATCAAGGTAGAGATCCGTGGCCATTCATATATTGATAGGTGATTGGTGACTTTGAGCCATTGGCATCTTTCTGTCACCTAGTACAAAATCATTCCTAAGAAAGGCAATAATAGTAATACTAATATCTGGTTAATTTATAACGCACTTAATACCCAGTGGTTTCTAGTGTGGATCCAGGGATGGAACCACTTCGTCTTGCTTCCAAGGTGAGCGTGTTGCCCCTGAGCTATCCCACCCGGCCCTTCCTTCTCTTCCTCTTGGAAGAGAAAGTTCATGCACAAACCACAAAAGATTCTGCCTAGACGGGAACATGAAAGGTTTCCAGACTTTTGCGAAACACAGATACTCCTGGATTCGTGAAGATGTTGAGGAACAGAGTTTCAGAGAGCGGGTGCCTGCGTAGCGAAGGAATGGTAGGCCTCACTTCCGGGATTTCAAATAAGCGCCGTTCCACAGAGCAAAGAGATCTGGCATGGACATTCCTGGTCAATCTATCAATCAAAAACCCCGGTGCTCGCCCTCAGGAGCCAAACAGAGACCTTTAAGGGCAATATAGTCTCCGACAGGCGAGCAGTAAACATGCCTCAGGGCTGAGGACTCTCTTGGAATTTTCAGAGGCATCGAGGTGCCATATTCTGGACTCCTGAAGCCTTTGCAGTGCCACCACAGGCCACTCAGGATAAGAGGCATTGCAACAGTCCATCCAAGGGCAGAAAGCTTGGGGAGACAAAAGGGGACAACAGCATTTTAAGCATCTTACTCGAGCAAAGCAAGACTACTTTATTAAATTGGGGAGTCAATGTAGGTTCACTGTCACTTAGAACTGCCTGCTTGTGGGACTCAGTAATGAGTGCAAGAGAGGGCTTTTTAATGTGGGACAGGCTACGTTTCAAAACATTTACTTTATTCTATGTTTGTTGAGAGTAATGGCTTTGCTAATGCTGGTCTGTTTTTAAAGCCTTTAGGCTTTATCCACTGTTTTGGTTCATTTTCCCCTAGTAATGTCAACTAATTAATTAAATTATGTGCTGCAGTTTTTAAGGTTTTAGGTGTTCATTCTGAATAACTATATATGTTGAGGATGCCATCATATATTGCATGCGTCTCTTCGTTAGAATGCTCCATTCTTAAATTATGACCTGCTTTTGAAATTTGTGCTGGTTAAATCCCAATATCATAGTATGCTCTAAGCCTTTGGAGCTCAGCCTACGCTACCATGGGGGAGCCAAAGGAACGGTATAATGAGTTTTATTTTCTTGCCACTGCATGGAAATACCTTGACGGGACACTGTAGAAGTAGAGCTAGGGCAAGTTTATTCCCTAGCCACCCTTTCTCCAGGTCCACCAGGTGCAATTACAGATGACATCTCACATGGGGGAAATATGTGACTGTGAGGCAGCAACCTAGAGAGGCGGAAAGGTCTACCAGGGTAGGTGAGTCCTCGGATGATACCATGCAAGTTGATGCCCTGGGAAGATGGATGCCCCTGGGAGGAGACGATAGTTTAGCCTGTGTTATAAGGTTCACTTATGCTGCTACCGTGCAGCGAAGCAGCCTGAACTAGCATACGCCGCAGGGGGGAGAGATTACGCCTGCATCGGGAAGTGCTTTGTTGATATCACGAAACACGGGTATAAGACAGGCACACACTTGGAAGACGAGCACCCCAGAGGGTGACCTAATCTTCCTGAGTTAAAAGGCGTTACAATGCGATACAGTGCCGGGCCTTGACCGGGTGAGAGACATACACACCAGGTGAGATTTGATAGCTCTGCATTGACAGTCCTCTGGGGATATGACACATGGCGATGCCCTGTGCAGCACTCAAGTGCTCTGGAAATGTTTGATTTAAATGCATTCTCTGGAGATAGAGATGGTGGCTCCCTAGCAGAGCACTGGGGTTTCCTCGAAAGCCTCTGGGCTCGAAGTAATATCTCTTTCACCGTCGCAGAGGGAAGGGTTGTAAGACTGCCCTTCTGCAGTGGTAACTGTTTATGGGGTGTGTTTAATCTCTTGTTGTTTTATCGATGTCATTATATTTTAATCTGCAGTATGAGCTATACTACACTTTGTACCCTGAACATGCTCTATGAGAATAAAAAACAAAACAACATGGAGCCTTTTCTCTAGACCGCTCTCTGTTATTTTGGCAGTGGATGGGCCATATACATATGTATACCTTTTTTGAAGGACATACTGTGAGTTCTTCCTACTGGAAACTCCTGCTAAATGAAAGGCAGTGATAACCGGAACCATGAACTCAATGGACAAAGGAGCACGTGCGGATGTTTGCGCCTAGTCACCATAGTGTGCACTGTAAAGGATTCCCAACACTGCCACATGCTGGGCTCCTAGGGAGGCTGTGGTGATAACTCTTTCTGAAAGGCTCATTTATAAACCTCGAAATATGTCGAGAAGTCCCCAGGTTCGCCGAGGGTTAAAGACACCTCGGCGACCTGGGGAAACAAAGGCACAGTAACTTCCTCTGGTGACCCCTCACGTGAGAGGTCACCATAGGAAGTTAGAGTGACTGACAGAAGTGCCAGCCAGTCAACTTGCCTGACCTAATGGCGTGCGCATTTGCGATGGGATAATGCATCCCGCCAATGTTGTGGTGGGACCGGGGGGGCCCCGGCAGGCCCCGGCCCACTTAAAGTACTGACCCCATGAGAAAACAGGCTTTAGAGCTGCCACGCTTGCAACTCGGTTGAGCAAGTGTGGACCAAGATATTGTGGGTGCCCCATATTAGTCTCCCCCTCAAGGCCAAGGAGAGTCATGGTAGAATCTGGGATGCCCTACAGTACAGTAATATGTGTGCCATTACCAGAGACACCTAGTCCTATTTCTATGTCTATTGCCTGGCCCGTTTGTTTTTGTTTGTTATCTGGTCACCATTCGCATTATGAATGCCAGGCCCGAGCGTGGGGCGAATGTCCCTCCTGTACTATATATCCTGGTACCCAGCCAGCACTTTGGAATGTTTGAGAACATGTAGGGACCCACAGCTGCAGCAGAAAGTCCCCGATGAGCACAGCGGGAGAGGTCTGTCCTAGGCTGGCGCCAGCTTTCATGCAGTGGATGGGCCTGCTGCATCCATGCCCGTCTACACCTCACTTGAGGAACGGAGGGCGCTGTACTCTGTCATCTAGTCGGGGCATTGATGGACTGGGCAGTCCTTCTTCTGAAAAGGCGGCTCCCAAGGTTGTCTGGAGGCCGTCTGAGTCCTGCTGCTGGCTGAAGAGCTGCTCTAGACAATAGTGGACAGTGGGGTGGAGATGCTGATAAAGCGTTGTGTATTGTGCGGAGAGCGCGATAATGTGCCAAAGAGAGACCACTGCAGATGCCCAGCATAGCTTGGGAGTTTGCAGCACTGGATGTTCTGGGCTTGCTGGATGGAGCGCATGGACCAAAATATACAACCTTATAGATCTGTACTCTAAGTGCCTAGAAGTGAAAATAGTTTGAGAATCAGACGCCGAGGCCGGTGTGCATTTCCTGGGTGAAATGTTCCAGACAGAGTGCTACGAGGGGAAGATTCTCAGCGATAATGAGTTACAATTGATGTGTCATATCACGGAATCCACCCTGCAGCAGGTCGGGGTGGGCAACCATCAAATGTCCTAATGCCACCCAGAGACAAACAGGGCAGTAGAGAGATTCAATCACCCCCTGATGCATGTGGTGAGATGGGCAGTCAGTGGTGGCGAACATTGACTGCCCCTCATGCCACCACTGGTATGGTTCTGTTGGAGGTCCTTAGAAGGAGCAAGTCTAACACACCAATGTGCCCACCATGGCGAAGGCGTGCGATGTTCATAGTCGCGCCTTGAAACACTTGTGTATAGGCGCGTTACAAATGCCACATCATATCATATCATATATCATAGATTGGGTTGATGGAGAATAGATGGGGGATGTGAGAGAGAAGGTGGAAAGGAGGGAGGAACAGTTTGCCTAGTCTTAAATGTGTCAGAGTGAAAGAAGTGCTACTAGAGGACACGTGTGCGGCAGAAGCCGGGGGTGACCGCAAAGAGCCTGAGCAGGGTCTGATGGTATGTGTGCTCTCTGAAGCTCTGGTCATAGAGGACAGCAGTACTTGGAACAAGGGGAGGCTAGCCATAAATAAAGGGAAGACTTAGATTCCATAAGCAGTGTGTGTGTGTGTATATTTCAGCTATTCTATTTATTCTCCAGCTCTTAATTTCTCTAGAGTGCTATGCAGTCTCAGGGCCTAGACAGGAGATGTTCTGGGAAGGTATCCCAGAAGGGTGAGTGGAAGATTCCAGAGAAGGCCATTGAGAGAGGACTGAGTGTGGTGGCGAGCTGCTCCTGGAGGCAGTTACCTATGCTTCCATGTCTGTATACCTGAGCAAAAATAAAATCTGCCGCAGAGTTCCTGAGTGAATCCGGTCTCACGTCTTACCTGTTTTGGGTAGCATGATTTATTATGCAATGGAAGTGATAGCTGCTTCCTTCAAGAGGGAGATGCTGGCTGCTTGATCACAACATCACCCAATCACAATTTATCACTTTAAACAACAAGCACCATACACTGTCGCCCGCTGGGTACTTTGAAGAGATCAACACAAGTTCTGGAACCAAGAACCTTCATGAATAGGACAACACTTCCCCTCTGGTTTACTAGGTACACAGGAGCCCACACCTGGTTTAGGAACTTTGCTCATGGGTGCCTTTTAAGCATATGTGTTTGCTGTGCTATGTTTTTTAAGAAGTACCTTCGACTGGATCTCAACCATTGTACTCTTGTATTATACTCTAACCGGCTCGTCCCAAACTAGAGTGTCCTCATACTTTGATCTGGCTACCAAAGGTGAGAAGATGACACTTAAAGAAGGTCTTGTTCATCCTTATCAGTAAAATAACCATAACCACTGAGTCAAAACAGTGCCGGGGTAGCACCACCATTGAATCCCTGTGGATCACTGTGATTAATGCGCTGGGGTCCTCACAACTAGTCCAGTATATTCCAGAATAGAGAAGAACACTTTACGAGATACATCATGTTGGTACGCAGGCCAATGGAGAACTGACTAATTTCCTGTGGCAACACTTTTTGGTCTTGGTGTTGCTCATTTCTGAATCGGGCCCCTTGAGAGCCACTTCATGTTGTGAGTTCTGCTTATCAAAGATGGAGATAATGAAAAGACCATTCAACCTTCTGATCCAACTGATTCCAAGTGGAGACCTTCTGAGGGCATCGTTTGAGAAACTCTTCCAGCACCGGATCCAACTGATCCCAAAAAGAAAATGTTTTGAGGGACCCTCTCAGATACCATTCAAGCTCCTGAGCAAACTGATTCCTAAATGGCGACCTTCCAAAGGACCCTTAAGAAGCCTCTTCAAGCTCTTGAACCAACTGATTCCAAAACACAGCCCTTCAGAGAGATCATCGGAGAGACCCTTAAAGCTCCTGATTCCAAATAAGAGACCTTTCGAGAGACCCTTTGAGAGACTCTTCGAAGCTCCAAGCCAAGCTATTTCAGTGAGTGGACACTTTGAGAAAACCTTAGGAAGTGAAAATGAGAAGCTCTTTGGTGCATCTTCAATGTTAAACAAACTAAACAACAACCGTAATGCTTCTGTGTCTGTTGAGTTACAAGGTAACTTTGCTAAATTGCCGCCAGTACGGTTGTTAAAAGCGGACTGTGCCACATTACCTAATGGATTGCTTAGCAAAAGGAGCTTTCCGATGGATACACAGAGTCTTGTCCATATCAAATGTCCTACGTACGCACACTTTTAGTTCTGTAGTCTGTAACTTACAATACTCTGCAGCCTGCAAATGACTGGCTACTGCTGGGCATTACCTCACCGATCTGGCTCCAGATGGATGGAACCTGGAATAGCTGCTGAACATATGGTCAGGGCAGGCAGGCCATACTGTCCACTGACATGAAAATCAAGGTCCCCTCAAGGGGAAAGACTTCTGGGGACAGAAGCAGGAAATTGACTTTTGAACAGTGTCAAGTCATATAAATAAAAAAAAGGGCAGGTGACACAGACAAAGTCAATCAGCAAGATGAAAGAGTACCACCAAATGAATAATCCCACAAAGCACCCAAGTGACTGGAAAAAACCTGGTTATCTCTGCAAGGTCGTGGATCGGTGGTTAGTTGCAACACAGTGAACATACAATTATTACCCAATGATAAAAGGGACTGTCCAGTCAAGGTGGTATTAAAACATCTACTTTATTATTTTTAGAACAGGCAGCTCTAGCACACTACATAAAACAATTCACCCTGTAAAGAAACACAGAGGATAGACAGTTTCACGAAGGAAAGGGATGCACTCTGGATATTGACAGGAGGGTAGTCGGTCAGTCAGCACTGTTCGAGCTTATTTGGTTTCATCAGCAAGGGAGAAAGGGGTCAAATGTAACTAGGGGCCTTCGGGGAAGGACTAGCAGGGCAAAACCAGAATGTACCTGGTGCTTGAGATGTTCTTGATGCTCGACAGCGTCAAGTAGGTTCCAAGACACTGTGCAGCTCCAGCAACAGATTTCAAGTCGGGAGACAGCTGCAGCTATCAGGCGACAGGCAGTTCGGCAAGGGAGGTTGGACGGATGGCTGCAGGCTGGCCTACATGGTGGCTCGGGGTCAAATATTGTTTTCTCTGTGCTGGTTGGCAGATCTGGAATGCTGGTCGAGCGTCTCAGACGGCTTGTGTGACTGCAGCATGACAACAGTCAGTGGTGCAGTCCGTCACGGTTTGAGGGCTCGACTGCAAACAAAATGTAATTAAAAGAGGGACTCTGGTTGATGCTTGTGTGGTACTCCTCCTAGCTTCTTTGCAGGGCTAGTTGAGTCCTTTCAAGGTGGACGGGCCAACGCTGAGGAGAGTGTTTGCAGGAAACGGCCTTGTCCATTGTTCAGAGACTCTCTGGCACTTCCCACCTAGGAAGTTTGCTGGCAGAACCTAGCAGGACACGCTGTGTGCTGGCTGAGTACCGGTTCTGGGGCTGCTGGATGGGTTCTCTGAGTCCAGTATCTCCCTCTGTGCCCTGGGAGATGTTTAGGGGAGGGCTCTTGCTTCCCGCTTGGAACTCTTGGCCTTCCTTCACAGGCGGAAGATGTAAGGTAGACTGCATCTTCAGCTAGGGTCCAAATGAGTCCTTCTTCTTGATCCTTTCAAAGTCGCTAAGTGAGGGGTTAAGCCCTCTTTGAAAGCCAAATGAGCCCCAGTGATTGGAGCAGGCTAAGCCTATTTTAATGAACCAATTCTGGGTCCCAACCAACAATATTTTATTATGCTTGAGGTCAGAACAAGAGTGCTCTGCAACAGGAAAGGTAGGGGGTGACAACATATACTCCTAAATCCCGCACATCTTCCTGTCTGTTGTAGATTAAAGTGTCTCTCTGGTTAACTGAGCCCTCTGTGGCTCTTGATCAAGGCTCAAGTCTCCCTTGCAGTTTGTGATGAGTGCAGATGTCCAGTCTCCCTTAAATTGCATACTTCTCCCTCTGAAATGGGTCCGGTCTGCAGGGGTTGCCTATGGTACTAGTGGACCCAGACATGCTGTTCACTGTCCTTCATACAGAGGGGTGGGAACTAGCTTCAAGTTGACACATTGCATATCAAAGAGGTGTTAGCCCAAACTTCCTGTTGTCTGTTCTGCAACCAAGCCCCTTTGAAGGCTTGCTTTCATTATTTCTCATTAATATGCACTGCCACCAGCCAAACCAGACAATAGGGAGGCAAATCCATGGACCTTTTGATATGTTAATTAGGCTGCCCAGGGCTGGAGGAAGGTGTGCCTTCCTCCTTCTTGAGATGCTTTGATGTACACATGGCTGTCACATTCCAGCTGAACATAACAGGGGAAGATTGCGCCTGTAGGCTGTGTCCTCCCAGAGCACATGTGACTATGTGGTTCATGCAGTGTGCAGGGAAAATGTGTGCTGAATGGACTCACGCATTTTCGGATGTCTATCTCCTATCATTCATTTTTATTTTTTTTTAAATCAAAAAGCCCAAGTGAGCGCACACTCCCCATGCAAATTCCTCACACTTAGTACCAAGGTTTCCTGGCTGCTCTTGTAGATACTGCCATGATTTACCCTGAGGCTGTACACTGGCAGAATTGCCACAGTGATGTCTCAAGACTTGATGGGGATCTTTTGCCATGTTGTTTTCCTAAGGGAAAATATTTCAGACCAAGGGACCTTCTTCATGTTGACATGAATTAGAGCCACGTGGTATAAGTGTGCAGTGACATAAGACATCTCACTTATATCACCCACAAAACAATGGGCTTGTTGAGTGGTTCAGCGACTCTCAGAAGAGCATGAAGGGTGCTTTGGAACAACATCCTGAAGTGGACGTGAGATATTTTTCTGACACAAATGTACTTTATTTTAATTTAATTTTATTGGACATTGTATTGCACCTATATACACGTGTTTCCAGGTGCCACAAGACAAGAAGGGGGGAGGGGACAAGGGAATCATGAGCATAGAGGAGTCAAAAACAAGAAACTGTTATGTTGGCCTTGTGGCAATCCTATAGTGGCTTTGTGGAATACAGCTCGGTTCAGTTCATTTTAGCTACGATTCATCCACAGTGTCTAGGGCCCAACCTCTGTCAAGTGGCTCTAGGGAGTAACCCTCAGCTCACTCACAAGCAATGCGGGGGGGGGGTCTATTTACAGGGGCCATGGTGGAGGATGGGCAAGTTTGCAATGAAAGCAAAATATAAAATGCTGGCCAACCAAGACACAACCAATCAAAAGATATGATCAGAAGGCAACCCCAGCATGTGAAGAGGAAGGTAGGGAGGATATGGTCATTAGGCAGACATACCAGAGGACTGTGGGAGACAAATTGATGGGGGACACAAAGATGAAAGCATAGCTACCACAAGAGAAACAGATTTAATTAAAAAAACTAACGTTCCGGAAGAAGCGGGATATAATGAGTGCACTCTGAGTTTATCTGCCATGATATGAATATAAGAAATATTATTATTAGAATATTACGAAAATGCAACAGCGTGGACTCCATGTATTTTTTTAGGCTTCTCAAATTATTCTGAAAAAAAGATGAATGGGAGAAATGACTTTATTGATACTGGAGTTCATTGGGGTGTTTTGAGGCAATACTTGTGTTTTTCCTCCATCGGGGAAACCTGTTTCCAGGCTCGAACTATGGCATAAAATTGTCCTGGAAACCAATGAAAAGTGGCCAACAGTTGCAAGTGGAAAATAATTCCTTTTGTGACAGACTGAGTAGTACTCAAGGGGGAGCTTTTTAAGAAAATGTAATGCAAATTATACAATTTAAAGAACATTTATCCAGGAACAATGGTCAACACTACTAGCCGCATAGTGAAGTAACTCCTCAAACTGGGCCACATTGGCCAAAAAAGTGGCCCACTTTGACCAAAAAAACGGGCCCACACAAGCATTTTGCGTTTTTGGTTTTGGCATTGCCCTATGGGCCAGTCCGAGCCTGCCTGTTTCTACTCCCTGTTGTAACCATAAAGGACGTAGCGATAGCTGAGCCACTTCTCAACCTTCACAATGGAGTGGAGACAAGCGGCTGCATGGACGGAACCCAGATCTCTGTCTTTTAAAAGTATTTATGAAACTTAAGCATTCACCGCTGCGGGGCCTGACACGGAGGTACTGCTGCAGTACTCAAGCCGAGGGAATACTGGAGGAAGAGCCTTGTCTTTGCTGATCTCTCGAAGGCCAATTGATCCTGATCGTCGTCATCACGGATTCTTATGAAGAATTCCGCAGATTTGCTGCCTGATAGAATGCGCAGCCTCTTTGTGAAACAACGTTGATCGATGGGAAGACAATCGGCCGGAAGTTGAATATTGTAAAGGCAGTAAAAGGAAAATAATTGGCAACGCGGCGATCATTGTAAAGAGCATTTCATACAAAGCCATGGAGGTGAAGCGATGGAAGAGTGGACCAGACGGATCGTGGAAACCTGGGCTCTGCGAAAGGCAATTCTTTTGTTGCAGCATACCCTTTACACATTTGGTCAGTTCCCAAATATATAACATTGCAATGTTCAAGCCTCATTTATGAAGCTATTGACATTAGTTACTGATCCAGAAAGGAAAAGAAATATAGCACCAGTGGATAGAAGCGAGACTGGGATACCATCAGAGAAATCTGAAGCAGAAAGAGGGGTGCAGGGCTTTTCATGAGGCAGAGCTTGAAGCGCTTCAGCCTGGCACCAGGAGCGCCAAGTTGGTGGCAGTGAACGATTGACACTGGAATCTAAGGCAGGTCAGGTCTGCAAACGCTGCAATGGCTGCGCGTACGCTGGATCTTTTGGTGACTAAGCCCTGGAGCACTCTGTGGTCCCGACCATGGGTAGAGAAATCAAGGGCAGAATTGAAGGAGGGGACCGCCAAACACTCAATGCCATCACAAAGTCAGATGTTCATCCACTTCCAAAAGCTGAGAAACTCATCAACCATCTTGGGAGGCACAGTACAAGCTATTTGTCCAGTGGCTATTGGTCAATTACCCTGACAAGAAGTGCCAGGGAGATTTACACATTTCAGCACCAGAGACAGACTTTCCGCTTAAGGATTTGGTCTTAAAAATGCAAAAGCAACGTTCCAAAGACTTGTGACCAGAGGTAGCCTCTGGGTTGCCTACCTACATGCTATCATTGTGTGTGGCCCCAATTGGCTGATCCCGATCAGCCACTGAGAGAAACTGTTGCCGACCTTAAAATGGGCTAACTTGCTATAACGAGTCGTTAGTGTCAGGTGGGGCAAAGTTCACCTGGTGCATAGAGCGGGTATGAGGGAGGTGCAGCCCCCTCCCTGTCCCAAACCATGATGCACGTGATCATGCACTGGGGCCAACTGAAGACACAGAGCCACCATGGGATCTGTCATGCTTTCCCCCTGGCCAGGGCATTGTGATCCGGAAGCGACTTCTGACCTCCTTTTGACACCTTAAGGTGCTCCATCTCTTGAAACTACTTCCAGGACTTCTTTAGAACCAGGTTATTCTGAGACCTAAATCTACCTAAATATGAAGGTCCATAGACTCTGAATAGATCCAGGGATGAACAACTCGTCTTTGGTGCCCTGGTATTTATTCACCACAGCGGTGTCTGTATCATGCTGAATTATCCTATGTTATATTTTGTCTCGCTTGAGCTCGCCACCTTCTGCACTACCATTGAGCACAGGAAGCTAGGAGACCCACTTTTCCTTCTCGGTGGCAGTAGCCGGATACATGGTTTATAGAGGACTTCTTTGTGCCACTTGGTACTTCTAGGCTCTCCCTTCTCCTTTCAAGTTGTTGAAAGCCTTAATCCAAGCCATCCCATCTTGGATTTGCTCCTATTTTTTAGTAGCATATGTTGTTTTACAAAATCACAATACCTTTCCGTTTGCTCCAAGAATCACCATGAAATCAAACTATTTCACACTTCAATAAAACAGTTAATCGATAACAAGTTATAATGTTCAGACAAAATGTTATAGTATTCAAACATCGATGCATGGTTTGTTTTAATCATACAATGAAAATCAGTTCATAACACTACAGTGAAGGATGACACTCCTTTCAGACCTTTGTGATCCTTGCAATGATGACAAGTTAAATTCCTTAGGTTACCAACAGGCCCATTCCAATCCAAGGGCGAGTGCTTTGGGGCATAGACAGTGGGCCTCATTATAACTTTAGCGGTATGGGTTAACGGGCTCCGCTAATGGAGGCGGACCCGTTAAACCCATCCCGCGAAATTACGAGGTCCCCACGTGGGACCCGGTAAGGACGCCTGGTAAAACCAGGCATCATTACCGGGTCCCGCGAGGGGAAGAGAGAGCTAACAACGGGCCGGTCGTAATCGGCCCGTTGTTTGCTCCCTCTCCCATTCCCATTGAGCCCTATGGGGGCTCAGATGGGAATGGGGAAGGTCCGGGCCCGGGTTCCCAGAGGGAGGAATTACCGGGTCCTCCGTACTCGGAATGGCCCGGTAATTCCCCATTCTGGGAACCCGGTAAAGGAGCCCGGTTTGGCAGCAGCCATGGAGCTCAGAGCTCCATGGCTGCTGCCAACCTCGTAATGAGGCCCAGTGTCTCCTCTAATCCCTCATTAAAGACGCAGGGTCTGTATTTATAAATATATTTTCTTTGCAGTGGGCTGTCTATCGGTCCTCGACCTGATTCAGCCAGTTCATTCAAATTCCCCTGCTTGCACCGTTCTTGCATCTCCTTTTCCTTTTTAATTCTAAAATCCTTTAGTTTTGGTCACTGTTTAAAGTCCATCCCACACTAGGATCTTTTTGGGTCCCGGTTTTTTCTCTTTCTCCCAGAGAGGGGACCCTTACAGGGACTGTCAATGCACACTTCGAGAGAGGTTATGGGATTTCTGTTGACTTGTTCTATACAGGGGACCCACAGAGAAACACTGGGGGATCCTGCTCAAACTAATGTTATGGTGTAGACCCTTCAAGCCAAGACCAGCACACTTCACACTGGGGACCATTTGAAGACCCACATGCTCTTGGTCCAACATATCTTCAAAGGGTGAAATACTGGGATACAATTCAAATATGTTTTTCACTGCTATTCTAGAGTAGAACCGCTTCTCTCGTAGTCCATCCATTCAAGAGGGGAGACTATTCATGCTCCTATTCCAACGCATGCAGAGTGGATAACCAGAGGCCCACCAAATATTCAGACACATCCTTGACTAGGTGGTGCCCCTGAACCACAGCATGGCAACGGAAGAGTGAGGGCCTTAGCAGAACACCTTGACTTATGGATGACCATCCACAGCCAAGCAAAGAAGTACACCAATGTCTGTGAATGGTACTTGTAGTTACATTTGTGAAGTGCAAGTAAGCAGTTTTCTACCTGCTGCCCAAGGGTATTCAAACACATGTTCGATTGACCTCATCTTTCTTACCATACAAGAATGACCAGATAACAAATACATTATTAAGCTTACATTTAATGATGTTAAAACTACATTGCGTACTTCAAATTTGATTGATTATTTGGAAAGACCCCTGATAGGTACTATTAAACATTCATACACAGTGGAACTGCACAAAACGTATGTTTGACCATCTGCACCGTGGGTGTGCGCTCGCCTGGGCTTTTTTAAATTTTTAAATGCAATTGAAATATGGTAGATCAACTCTCTGAAAATGTGTGGGGCTAATCTGCACACATTTTCTTATTCTCACCGCATGACATACACATAGACCTGTGCACTCTGGACACAGCATACAGGTTCTGTCTCCCTTTCATGTTTAGTTGGAATATGACAGCTACGTGTACATCAAGGCACCTCAGAAGGGGAAAGGCAAAACCTTCCTCCTGCTATGGCCAGCCTAATTAACTAACAAAGGCTCCATGGATCCCCCCATTCCTTTGCTAGCTGTTGGTGGCAACATCACATACTAATCAGAGTTAATTCAAGCAGTCCCATGGGGGGGGCCTGGTCGCAGGACTAACTAAAGACAGGAAAACCCCAACAACCTTTAATATGCACTGTGTCAACCTGCAGCCAGCTCCCATCTCTCAGCATCAAGGGCAGTGACCTGCATTGTCTGGACCTATGTATTTACAGTAGTCATCCCCGCAGGGGGGCCCAATTCAGAAGGTATGAGCATGTGGTTTGGCAGAGACCAAAAGTCTGTTCCTGCTGCAGCTTCAAGGGAGACTTGCCGCTTTAATCAGGAGCCACAGAGAGCTCAATGAACTAGAGAAACCCTCAGACCCACAACAGACAGGAAGATAGGTGGAGCTTAGTATTACATATTTCACCCCTTTACCGTTTCTATTGCAAAGCACTCTGGTTATGACCTCATGCATAAAGGAGATTGTTGACGGGGACCCAGGATTAGATCATTAAGGTGCGTGACAGTTTGATTTAGAAAGACTGCTCCGTGCGGTCACGGAGCGGTCTTTCTAAATAAGTCTTTTAGTGAAATCTGTTTTAAAAAATCATTTCACTTAGGACCAGGAAAATCCATGGTAAAATGATACAAGAAATGTAAAAAGCACAGTTTTGCGGGACAACTCTTATTTTTCAATAATAAATCATCACCCTACTTGCAACATATGAGAATTTGTCAGATTGCTTCTGAAGATTATATCTTTGAAAAAGAAGACAAACCAGCAATTTCTTGACAGAACATATTCCCATTGATTATTCTGATCAGATGTAAGGGATATTAATCAACAACAACAAAGCCACATTACTGCACCCAAACAATATCACTAAATAATCAATACACTAGTGCTGGACTGCTTTTGGCCCCACAATTACCCCACCTGAACAGATTTGTCATTGTCAGAACAACATCCTAAAACAGAAATGATTGTTCTAAAAAAACGATTTTTTCATTTTAAAAAACCATACAAGAAAGACATCAAAGATTTGGCACAGTAAAATACAGACTTTTCATTTCTTTGGAATTGCAGTGGTTGCAATTATATTGTTCCCCAATTTGAAACCTACACAAAGGAGGGGACATGCCAATTAATTGAAATGCATTTCAAACTTTGCGATTTATCTCATGAAATGAGCAGGAAGTTCAGGAAGAGGGGCACTACTGTGTATTTCCACAGGTGTGTTTTATATCTTGTATTTATTTATTTATTTATTTTAATTCTTGTTACGCGCCACATGCCTGTGGGCCTCAGGGCGCACCGAAAACAGAAACAAGACAAACAAAACAGTAAAAGGCCGAAGCAGAGGAAGTGTGGAGAGGTTGTAAGATTACTTTATGTTAAAAAGGTGAGTCTTTATAGCTCTTTTAAAAAGAGGGCGGCTTTGAACCTGGCGTATTGCAGGTGAAAGTACATTCCATAGGAGAAGACCCTGGGAATCGAGAGTGGTACCTCCAAATTTCGCGATTTTGAATCTGGGGGAAGCAAGTACTGTAGCAGTAGAGGAACACAGGTTCCTGCCAGTTGTCTTGACTTTGATGCCTTCTGACAAATATGAGGGACTGCTTAAGGACACGCACTTGTGTGTCATTGTTAATACTTTATGTGTTATTCTGTGTTTTACCGGAAGCCAATGTAGCTTCCTTCTGTAGGTGGAAATGTGAGTGTGGCACGAATGGTTAAAGATGGTGCGCACAAAATTATTTGGAGCCACCTGCAAAGATTGTATGTTGGCAGCGGTCGTGCCGGACAGTAGGCTGTTATAATAATCTAATCTAGAATGTATCAACGCGCTGGACATAAGTGCACAGTTTTCGGTTGTTCTCAATGGGCGAATATAGTGTATTTGCTTATTAATCGGTCAACAGCTAGATCAAATGCTGGAGACGTGGGGCTTCATGGATAGTTCGTCATCTAGAACTACTCCTAATGTTTTTACTTTCCTTTGGACCATGCTGACATTGTCCGCAATAGTGAAGTTGGCATCGTCTGTGGCTAGCTTGTTTCGGGTGTTTTTAGAGGATACTATCATGTATTTGTTTTATGGTTATTCAGGGCTAAGGAGTTCTAGGCCATCCAATCATGGATGGCTTTATAGATGGTATTGATAGTTTCAGCATCATTTTTATAGTGACCGCTCAGCTGGATGACAATCTGAGTGTCATCCGCGTAGTTTGAATATTGAACACCTAATTCATGAATATAACTTTACTCATAATACAATAAGTTTCTAATAACAAAAAATACGTTCTTCAGGTGCACCAGGTTATAGTCTCCGTGCCTATGGAGACTCAACACAATTTCTAATCAAACCAGCCTATTGTTGTCAATAGGTAACCCAAGTGCAGTCCCAATGGACATACAATCTCTCTGTGCTTGAGATATATTTAAATGCAATTCACATATATTCCTAAATGTTTGGTCACGTGTTTATCTAAAATAAATTAGATACTGCAAGAGTTTGCAAAAAATTAATCCGTAATTTATTTTCCGAGTGTAATCAACTTCATTGATGTCAAAATACAAATGTATTTCCACTTGGTTATTTCTAATGAAACCTTTAACAAATCCAAAGAAAAATATACATAACGTCACCTCAACATAAAACATAATGCTTTAACAGATATGCTATTTTTAAACAATCAACTCAAGATTGACACTGTTGCCGACACATTTCAGATATACAAAATCAATATTCAGGACTTAGATTTGATTACTTCACGAAAATGATAATTACATTTACATATTCATCTGTGTGCCTCAATAGTAGAGGTGGACCTTCAAAAGTATTCAATCCTGTGGTCACGAGTGTCGCACCTACTGGAAGGTTTTTTTCACACACTGGGCTGGGCTATCTTAGACCGGTCTTCTGTCTACTTTTTCGTGGTTACTTTTCACGAGACCTGAGGCAGTGAACTGGGTATCTCCTGAAATTATTCATATTTACTTCAGAAAATGGACCGGGACAGCCAGGGAGCAGATGATTGACTATTTAAGCATTAGGGCTCACAGACTTCAAGTGATGGAACATAATCCTGAACATTCACGATTTCGAGACAGATATCACTTATCACAATGACGGGAATCCTTTTGGATATGTAAACTGGGGAATTTAATCCTTAAAGATCTTATTAAAGAACTTAATTTTGTCATATATGAATGTGGAAAATGTGGACCTTATTTTTTGATTTTTGAAAAACCATTTCTGTAGTTTCTACCAGCGATTTGAACTCTGGGTAGGCGTGGCTGGCATAGAGAAGAGTCCCCTTTTTGTTGCTGCGCATTCTAGAATTCACTGTGGATGTCAACCGTTCAGATAGTGTTTGTGGTCAAATGCATATCCTGGATCGACCACTATTTTGCAATTGTACACCTGTCAGGGAAGTTTAAACATTCCCAGACGTAGATGGCAAATGAATTGCAGAGCCCTTGAAGCAGAACCCTTGTCTTGCATAACCTGGTTTACTTGAAAACAGTGAAAGTGCTATAAGCAATATATTGTATTCATTTTCTCATTGATCTATTAATAAAAACAAAACATTATACAAGGAATAACGAGTTTGCAAGACACATTTGATTGAACCAGAGTGCCGTACCGGTATCCCTGAAGTGACCGACAATTATCTGTAGATATTGCGTCTGGCTTTTCGGCGCTGAAAGTCATGCACCAATACTGCAATGTGTGGACCTTGCTTCTAAACCATTGAAGTTCTACCCCAGCCATGCCAAGCATCCTCAGGCATTGGTTTCACATTAATCTTTCCCATCCCCCTACAGGCCAGTCCACCTTTGTGCAGATCTTCCGAGGTAAGTCCAGCCCAGTTATGCTCTTGCTCATAACAGAATGATGAGCACACAGGCGACCCTTGAAAAGATGCTTTAGGCTCTTGTTGAAACTTTTTTTCGAAGTGGAGATCTTCTGAGAGTCCGTTTAATCCTGTTAGTCAGACTCGAGAGCTGAGATTCATCGAGAGGCCATTCTAGAAAGATTTCACGGCATTAGACCGAGCTGCACCAATTTCACTGACACTTTTAGAAAATCGTAGAGCTTGGCACAACTCAACGAAATGTGCAATCCCTCTGAGGGACTCTTCCACCTAAGCCAAGCTTACTCCTGACTGAATATACTTCAAGCGACCCTTTGAGAAACCCTTCCAGGTCTTTTTTCAGGTCAATCCAGAGCCAAGCCCCTTTGTCCTCTTAGTTCAGCTCTTTTTAGATTGAGGATTTGCACCGACTCCTTCCTCAAAGGAAACCCTTCAGGGGCACCAGGCTTTGAGGCTTCAATATCAGCTCTGCATGAGCCTCACCTACGATATCACCAGGAATCAAGGTTACTGTTTCTCTCTCGGAGAAAGAGTCTTCAGTAGCTTCTGCAGCTGCCACTGCGCGTACTACTGTTATTATTATAATTGTTCTTTTATAACACGCTTTCTGTTGAGAGAAGGTTTCTGCCCTTTTAGTTCTGTTGCTGTTTTCACCGCCTTACTTTTCCTGTTGCAAAGCACTCTGGTTATGACTTCACGGATAACTGAAAATTGTTGGAAGGGACCCCAGGATTGGTTCATTAAGGTAGGCTTAGCCTGCACCAATCACTGTGGTCCACTTGACTTTAAAAGAGGGTCAAGCCCCTCTTTTGGCAGATCATCTGAAAACTTTGTAAGAAGCTGCAAGAAGAACTCGATCTTGGACCCTGGTTGAAGCTACCGTCTGCCTTACAGCTTCGACCAGTGAAGGAATGCCATGATCTCCAAGGAGGGAAGCAGGATCCCGCCCCTAAACATCTTCCAGGGAACAGAGGGAGATATAGAACTCACAGGACCCTCCAGTTGCTCAAGAACCGGTACCCATCCAGCACACACCGTGCCCTGCTAGGCTATGCAGCAAGCTTCCCGGATAGGAAGTGCCAGAGAGTCCCTGAACCCGAAACCAAGGACAAGGCAGCTACCTGCAACACACTCTTCAACTTGGGCCATCCACCTTAAAGGACGGCACAAGCCCACTGAAGAAGCTGGGAGAAGTGCCTCGACAAGCATCTTCCGCCATCTGCCTTAAACGGCATTTTTGAGCCAGTGGAGTTCCTCGAGCTGCAACCGACTGCAATGCTGACTGACCATTGTTACGCTACATTTGCTTAAAGACATTTGAGACACCTTTACCAGTGCTTCAAAACCGCTGACCAGCATTGAGACGATTCCTGACCCAGAGCCGCCATGTAGATCAGCCTGCCGCCGTTTGTCAAGCTTCGCTTGCCGAACCATCTTGCCGCCTGATACCCACAGCTGACTCTGTCTTGTAGTCTGCCACAGAAACATGCATTGCACCCCGAAGCTGACTCCATCCTGTCGAGCACCAAGAAACAGCACAAGGTACATTGTGGTTCTGTCCCCCTGGGCCTTCCCATAAGGCCCTTAGAGATATATTAAGACCCCTTGCTCCCTTTTTGCTGAAGCCAAGTAACCTTAAACCAACCATACCGACTGCCCTCCTAACAGTATCCAGAGTGCATCCCTTTTTCTTCTTTGAAACTGTCTGTCCTCTGCATTCCTAAACAGGGTGGGCTGTATTTCGTAGTGTTGCTGGAACTTTCTGTCGCGATAATAAAGTAGATATGTGTATACAAGCATGTCTGGACAGTCCCTTTTATCATTGGGTGATAATTGTATTTTCGCTGTGTTGCAACTAACCAACGACCCATGACCTTGCGGAGATAAGCCTGCCGTTCCGTCCACATTACCAAAATTGGACAAGGAGGTTTATAATTTGCTTGTTATTCCAATCTCTGCGGATCTCTTCTGGGGTGTTAACAGTGTGGGGCTGATTGATGGTTTAGAAACCGATATTCACTCCTGGACGAATGGTACCCTGGATGTTGATTAGTCACAACCCAGTGCTGGTCATTGGGCCGGCTCTCGGCGGATCCGAGATCCGGCACCAGATATGGAGCCAGATCTCGGGATCCAGCCAGAGACAGCCGCCCAAGCCCATGAACCGCACTGGAATAGTTAAAAAAAACAACAAAAAAAAGAAAAGCGCATGCGACGGCAGCATGGTTGGCCTTGGGGCAGGCCGGGTGACCACCCGTGGCAACAAGCCCCATCAGGGCCCATTAGCTCCCTGCCAGCCAGCTCTGGGGAGTCTTTCAAAGGCTCCCCCAAGCTGAGAGAAGGCACGGCAGTCGCCCTTTTCTTATTAAATGCACCCACCTCACATGAGCCCCCCCCTTCTGCACACTCAATGGGATGCAGGGCGGGTCTGAACTGAAACAGTGAAAGATCTGCCATAATTTGCATATGTGTGGACATCACCTGACGCAACAAGGAGTTAAGTCAGCCTTTGATTCTCGGGTGCGTCGTGGGAGGCTGCATTACAAGAATCTAAAAAGTGTGTGATGTGCATTCGATAGGTTCGCATTTCCACTATGACCGGTTTGTTTTCAAAGCCTACACTGAGTCGCTTCTCCTGACTCCGCATTTTGGCAGATGGGGCGCAGTAAAGAAAAAGTTGTGCCCAATGTCACAAGATTTATTACTAGGCTGTGAAGCTGGGATTTGAACCCAATTAGCTCGCTCTGGCTGGTAAAAATATTCATTAACACATGCCCGCATGGCATGTGTTAATGCGCATAGAACACTGTTCTATTTAAAGACCGTGTGAGGCTCCTAAAGGGGTGTGCGGGGAGGGGTGCCAATTCGGCCAGGGCGCTGCTGCTGCTAAGGCTGGCCCTGGATGGCAGCATTGCCTTCTACTGCAGCTTTGGCACTGGTGAGTAATGCACAATGGTTTCTATATGTACAACTGATTGTACATGCAGCGACCATTGTGCATTACACACCAGTGCCAAAGCCGTGGTAAAAAGGCAGTCGCGGTGTATTTTTTTTAAGTATTCCATTGCTGGATATCCACTACGAGCCGCGCCCCATCTAGACCAAGCCCCCTCGGGCACCGCCCCACCAAACCCCTCCCCCACCACGCTCCCTCAGGCACCACCCCCACCAAACTCCTCCCCCACCACATTTTTTTCCATTTCCACCACTGTTTGTTTGTTTGTTTGTTTTATTCATTTATAATGCGCACCAGACCCGAAGGTAGCCGGGCGCAGCAATACAAAAAATGCGAAGCTTAAATTACAGGGTAGGGTCATGGGTTGCATACAATGTACAATGTACAAAATACAGAATACAATCTATCGCGGGTAGGCGGCAATTGCAATTTACACATACAGTACATACAGAATGAATACAAATACAGAAAAAGACAGTATATATACAGGCACTAGATGGACGTTGGCTCCTCCGCCAGGTGGGCAGAGTGAGGAGGTCCATAGGATCAATGGAGAGCAGGATAGTGATGTGTGTATGCTAGGGATGTGTGAGGATAAGTTGGCGCCAATGGGCTAATCATTGGCAGACTTCAGCAGATTAATGTATATATTAATATTTGTTCTGAATTTCGGAAAGGGCTGCTCCTCACGTAGAGGGTTTGGCAGGGAGTTCCATAATTGGGCCGCTTGAACCTAGAAGCTGCTATCCCCGCCCTAGATAGCCTGTATCTAGGAATGATGAGGCTATTGGCCATTGAAGTTCTGGCAGGATAGCGTGTATCTAGGAATGATGAGGCTATTGGCCATTGAAGTTCTGACAGGGCGCGTGTGGTTTCTTTTTGTCAGTTTATTACAGAGATAGCTCGGTGCGGCATTGTTCAGGGCTTTGTGAACCAGGGATGCTACTTTTAAATGGATTTTGTTTTGGGTGGACAGCCAGTTATTTTGACGCCTGATCTTTGAAATATGCGATCTTTTAGGCACACCGAGGGCGGCTCGTAGGGCTCGTAGGGCATTGTTTTGGAGAATTTGAATTCGGTGGGTGATGGATTTATTTGCTCCAATGTAGAGGGCATTACAATAGTCGAGCCTCAAGAGGATTAGTGCTCTCGCTAGGATAAGGCAGTTGTTGTCAGAGAGAAAGTGTTTGCCTGCTCTAATAAGTTTGCATGTGTAGCCGGTGGCCGAGGCCAATGACTTCACCTGCTTGTCGAAGGAGAGGGTGGCATCCAGATAGAAGCCAGATAGAAGCCAAGAGTCTTTCACATCTTTAGATATCTTGATGATATTCCCATCAATTTCAAATGAGGTATAGTCCTGGCTACGTTTTTTAATGTTGGAATGCGTCCCTAGGATGATCAACTCTGTTTTATCATTGTTCAGGCATAGACTGTGGGTTGCCATCCATGCCTGGATGATAATATACACCCTATTCACCAAGGCCAAATCCTTGTTGTAATCTCCGGAAAGTGGGAGGAGAATCTGGGTATCATCTGCATAGTTAGCGTAGGTGATACCGAGATGGTCCAGATCATCATGTAAAGAGTCGGGAGACACACGAGCCCTGAGGAACTCAGCACCGGATGGGGATTGGGTCAGCCGATGCCGATGGGGAGAACACCCTCATGGTCCTGTCACTAAGAAAGGATTCAATCCAAGTTATGGCCTCTCTGGAGAAATGTACGGCAGAGTCTAAATGGCTGCAAAGTACCCCATGGTCCACAAGGTCGAATGCCGCCGAGAGGTCCAGCAGCAAGAGGAAAGCTATTTTTCCCTTATCTCTTAGTTCATCTATTTGTGCCTTTAGGTCAATGAGGGTGGTCTCTGTGCCGTGTTGGGGACGGAATCCTGATTGGCGCTCTCCTAAGAGTTTATGTTGTTCCAGAAAGCTTTGGATTTGATTATAGGCAATCTTATCCAAGATTTTAAGCAGGAAAGGGACTGTTGTAATGGGACGGTAGTTTGTAGGTATGAGAGGGTCTAGCGTTTGCTTTTTGAACAGTGGTAGTACCCATGATTGTTTTAGATTGGTGGGCACCGTGCCGGACGTGAATGATGAGTTGACAAGTTTGGCAATGAACGGGGAGAGATCTCTAGCAGCATCTTTTATAAGCTGGGCAGGGCAAGAATCGCCCTGGCAGTTTGACGGTTTAAGAGAGAGGATGACTTTCTCCACCTCCAGAATAGAGGTTTTAGAGAACGAGAACCGTATAGCTGGGTCCTGAGCCTTTGGGGCAGGGTCTATAATGGAGTTGTTGGTCTTAAGTGGTTGTGTAAGGGAGGTTTTCTTTTTGGCTATT
This sequence comes from Ambystoma mexicanum, assembly GCF_040938575.1. Taxonomy (NCBI): domain Eukaryota; kingdom Metazoa; phylum Chordata; class Amphibia; order Caudata; family Ambystomatidae; genus Ambystoma; species Ambystoma mexicanum. The sequence goes on along the minus strand of NC_090926.1, from coordinate 1,035,626,618 downwards.
TTCGTTTGGAGTAAGGACATTTTATTTGATAAGGCTTGCTGAATGTCAGAGCACCAGGTTTTATCTTTGGTGCATATATACGGGATGGGGGTGGGTGATTCTAGTTCCTTGAGGATGGTGAACAGTTCCCTCATGCTTGAGTTGGCGTTGGAGATGCGCTTATTGAAAGAGTTCTGTTTGGCCAAATGGATTTCTTTTTTATATAGGGAGGAGATTTCTGTTAGTGTCATTTTGTGATCTACTGAGGGGGTAAGCCTCCATGCTGTTTCACAACTCCTCTTAAGTAGACGCAGATCCTTTAGTTCAGGGGTAAACCATTTGTTTAGGTGAGAATTTGAGTTTACTTTGTCTGAGTTTCAAAGGTGCGATGTTGTCGAGGGTGGTTAGCATAATTTTATTATACTCATTGACTAATGTTTCTGGGTCTAAATGATCCTCTAATCCGTTGAGGGTAGGTAGAATGGCCGGGATCACTTTATCTCTGGTGATGCTCTTTTTATTTCTTGTTAGGCAAGGCGGGGCCATGATAGAAGCAGGTGGGGGTGGTCTGAAGGTAGATAATTCAAAAGACAGGAAGAAATGGTCTGTCCAAGGTTGAAGGATGATGGCTTTGATATTGGCAGTACAGTTGTAGTCTACTAGCCAATCAAGGATTCTTCCTTTATTGTGAGTGGGTCCTAGAGTTTTTTGCGTCATACCCAGATTGGAAAGGGAGTTGGCAATGATGGTGGCATTTTTGTCTGAAGGGTCGTTGAAGCCCAAATTGAAGTCCCCTAGGAAAATTAGTTGGGAGGAGGTTTTAAGGTTGTTGGGGAGTAAGTTGTAGATATCCTCCTCGAAGGTCGCTAGGGGACCAGGTGGTCTGTAGATGAGGTGGATAGTCAATGTTTGGGAGTTTAATGGTAAGTGATTCAGATGAATCAGATGCTGTCACGACCATAGTAGTTTCAGTGTACCGTACAACCATACCGTGTTTTGTCTGTGAAGTGGCATACAGTGCCTTTTCCATGGGTAAGCAAAGCGTAGTCTGCTGGAGATTAGACAATGAGCAAGACGAAGATAAGAGGATTGGAACTGAGGGGTATGGAAGTGAAGGATAACGGGACGGAACAGGAAGAGGAGGAGGCTATAGGGAGAGAAGAGGAGTAATGTGATGCTATGCCATCTTAGCTGCTTGCTTCGCGTACAGCACCCGCATATCACTTTAAAGCACTGGGAGGAACATGAGATTGTGGGATGTAGTAGGAAACCTGAAAGTGGGATATTGGGGTGCACAGCAAAGGGGGTGCAAGCATACACCCTGTTAGTTCCTTGTGTTGAGCTAATACCACCATCAAATAGGAAGAATCAGGGAAACTGTCTTCCTCACCATCCTCCCACTTCCCCCTAACCCCTGTCCTCCACCAAGACGCTGTACAAGAAGGTTCCCATTTCCCTGTCACTCTGTCTCTCGGTCTTTCCCTCTCTCTTAGAGAGTGCGCCGTCCACAGGGAATGACTGCTGAAGGGTGTGAAGAGACAGGAGGCTTTCTGGGAATTACCCTTACACTCTTGGGTCGCTTGACAATGCTTTATTGTAGGACAGCATCCAATGGGATGCCCAAACACGGCCATGCCACTCTCCATACTTGGGGTGTAGGGAGCATTTTCACAGTGGACTCTGGCCTCACCCAGCCTACGTGTTATGCCCAGCCTGGTCTGATAGGTCTGCGCTCATTGGGGTAAGGACAGGATTGTATCCAGCTCTTGAGCTCCACATTGAGTGCTACAGAATCTGCCTCGATAGCTCAACAAAAGGGGGCAGCAGCAAGGAAAGTGGTGCAGAGGGCTGGCGGTAAAGGGGACCTCTGTGTGCGAGGGCAGAAAGCTTGTATGGTTCAGGCATTCTGTCTGGGGCTACAGGAGGCGAGGGTCTATAATGCGCAAAACGACCACCTGCGCACAGCAGATGCACTTCCGCATGTGGCCAAAGGTCCCTGACATTTCTGCAGTTCCTCACTCACTGGACAGCTTCCGGGGAAGGCATCCAGTTCCTGAGTGATAAGAGAGCGAAGCGCATAACGCTGTGCATGGCATGTCACACGCCAATGTCCCGCAACCTCTCGCCACACCTGATGTGTCACACAGTATTTCTATATGTCTAGGTGAATCGCTCAGGAGTTAAGCGCTGGCTGCTGACAAGGGCAAACGCCGCATTTGTAGATTTTGAAGCCGACCTAGCCACTCCTTATTCAGAGCTCGATGCATTGAGTACCGCGGAGCTGGCTAGAAATAACACTTATTATGAAAGCCCTTGGAAGAGGGAGGAGACTGGAATACACTGCTACATAGAAACCTCTGATTTTAACTATTACTGGCTAGCATAAGCACCCGCGCCTGGCCCCACCGACTCATCCGTAACGAGGTAAGACATGGATCTTGCCGTGTCTGCAGCAACGCAAACGCCATCTCCTAGTACACAATGAGGCCGGGCTGCAAAGATCCAGTGTGATTGGTTGGACTCCATGGTCCCCCTTCAGTTACTCCACTTCTGAAAAGGAGAATGCGGCTCTTCGCAAATACAGAAATACACCGATAGGGTGGGGGCTGAGGGAGGGGAGAAAGGAGGCTGAAGTGGCCAGGTGGGTCCGCTGCACGCAAAGGCGCGTGCCCATTGTCATGCCATGAAAGAGAGTGATTGGGATATTCAGCTGACAAATGAGAATCCATCACAAGCATCCGAAAATGGCGGCTGTATAAGAGCTTGCGGATACAGGTCCAAAGCCAGGAAAGAAAGAGCGAAGTTGCAGAAGGCCCCCCCTCCCCCGTGAACGCCGCTCCCTGCATTCCCCCTGCCCATCCACTCAGATGCATAGCCCTTTCTTTGGGGGTTCGTTGAAAGTCCGTTTCCTGCCTTGTGAGGGACTGTAGGTGCTATGTGTGGTTAGTTGGACTATGTGGCAGATTTGAGGGATTTGAGGGGCTATGCCATGTTGGTGGCGTGTCAAGCTTTTCATTAAAGATCCTGGCTCCATGAAAGAGTACGCAGGATCCTTTCCTGTGTGTTTGCATGCATGTGACTTATAAAGCGCACGCCTAGCTGTGAAGTAATCGAGTTCTGTACATAGTGGACACACTCAGGGGGATACATGTGTGGGTGAGTGTCAATAGAGGAGCTATGCTGGGCATGTGGAGCAGGGAAATAGGGTCGAGTGGGGCGATCAGCGATTGGCGAGATGTTCTTTAAAGAGTAGGGTCTTCAGGATCCGATAGCGGCCTCTCTGGTGTAGGGTCTGGGGCAGTACTCCATAGCCTCCCTGGAACACCTCTGGTAGCTGGGATCGAGCATTCAAGGCTCAGCCTTCATCAGAGGAATGTGTCTGGTGGCACCAGATATCGTATAACACTAAATTCACGGGTAACAAACTAAGAAGCTCCAGTCAGAGATGAATAGAAGAGTAACATCCCTTTACGTACCCCCTGATCATATACACAGAGCAATATGGTAAACATCTCTAACCCTAACTCATGAAGGGCTACAATACCAAACAGGATTTACAACAAAGGTGGGGCTACCACAGTCGCATGAGCGCAAAGGGTTAACAGTAGTACATATCATATTCTTTTCTTTTGGAGGGTATTTGATGTACCTATGGTCCAGGCTTCCCAACTTCCCTGGCATATGTTATTGGGGGGCCCAGGCATATGTACTTCTTAGTCACCTGTATAGCTTCAGGGGCTGAAAGCTCATGGCTGCTAAAAGGTATGAGACGGTGACTATGGAAATGCGTGCACTCACTCTGATGATTACGTTGGATCTACCTGAAAATCAGGTTGCTGAAAACAAAGGGGCGAATACTGCAAAGTCGAAAGCTTTGCATTACAAAAATGTCAAATGCGTTTATTTTCCAATTGTCCCTCGCTTTTCATGTAATGTAAGCAGGGGATACTCCTGCAACCCCTGAAACCCATAATGCCGAAATAGAGCAGCACGGGATAACCCTGAAACTCCCACTCTCCTTGTTTGGCATTATGGGATTTGAAGTTTTCTGTAGCAAAACAAAAGAGGTGATGGCTGGAAGGTTTCAAATGAATCTTAACCTCTGGCATTGCTCTGGGCAACCCTCCAGGCCATCGTTCTTTACCTGCCAAGCCATTACAAAAGGTGAAAGACCATATGCAAATCTGGCTTGGCCCCACCCCCAAAGGGGTAGTCCAATCCGAACCGCTAGGTCACATCTCTTCTGCACGAGACCACAAGCATCCCCAGACATGTTTCGGCCGTGTTGGGCCTCATCAGTGAGGAGTAGCTTAGGTCTCTAGGCCCAGCAGGCATGGGTCCCACATCTGGGCATACCCGTCCCACTTGGGACGTTTTCTACCATTCTGAATGTGCACAAAATACGCATTGAGCATTTCTTTCCGTTCTCTTCTGCCATTACTGGTGCACTCAGTCTGATAATATACATGTCCTTGCGGCCGAAGAGTTCCATACATTTTCCGGCAGAATTCATAGGTTTACAGAAAGATGGCGGAAGACTCACGCTTGTGGTTTGTTGTGTTCTTAGTCTGTGTCAGTGACGGCGGCCTGAGGCTCCTACCAGTGCTCTAGAACAGGTCGGTGGTTGCAATCCCGTGTTCAGGTTTTCCCGTCTCAGGGGCTTAGGTGGTCCCGATAATCTGGGCATCAGTTGACACACTTTGGGCTCCTCACAGCTCACCTCTTGGGATGGGTACTCCACCAGGAACTGTTGGGTTCCCTACACTGGAACTCCAGCTACACTAATATGGTGAGCTGATTGTGCAGGTCAGCAGTGGAAGGCCATGGCTCTTGGAAGCAGCTATCTCCATTTGGTGCATGGTCATCTCTTAGATGGCACAAAGGCACTGTCTAGGTGACAAGTGCCGGGTTATACCAATGAGGAAGGAAAAGGGCTCTGTTATTACAGATTTCCAGTAAAGTACAACATACTAGTGTAAAACATCACATAGTTATTTCTATACTGGTGTAGGGAAAATGATCGCAGCAAATCCTGGCTGCTACGCTGGTCACAGTTTGGAACGTTTGGCCTGGTGGCGCCTTTACAGCACTGAGGCTGCTAACAAAGGCTGATGGGCAACAGAAGAGAGGAGAACAAATCTTATGTTATGCTATGCTATGTTATGGTATCATAGGTTAGTATGATTTTATACTGAGCCAAACCACCACCATAGTAGTTTCAAAGCTACTAGACTTGTCAATGGAGAGGCATACTGTGCCCCCACCAGTTCCAGACCTGCTGGAGGAAAGAAAATTAGGAGGGGGACAGCGGGAAATATGTGCTGCAAAAACAGGGAGCGAGGATGCAGTGGATGAGGAATGTTTTATGATAGCATGGGTCTGTCCTGCTTGGTGCAATATAGTTCCACACAAGGGAGGTGGTGGATATGTCTGGAAGCGTTGTGCTAATTGGGCTGTGTTTCTAAGGCAGGTTTGGATAATTGAAGTCAGTATGCAATGCAACGGTCAAGGCACGAAGCGCTCGAAAGTCTGCTTGGTAATGCTAGAAGATGGGTGGCACCAGGTCATCAAACTCCAGAATGCTATTTCTGTGACTGCCCAACCAGAGCCTAGACTGTATAAAAGTAAATGTCATTGGTAACAGAAGGTGAGGGAGTAGTGTGGTCAATCTAGTATGGCGACAATTGAAACAGCCTGGCACCTGCATGCCCAGAGGCTATTATTAACAGTTGATCCTGTATCTTGTCATGCTAGACTTTATTTGACATCACAGTGAGACAGGGTGGTTCCTTACTTGGGAATAAACAATCACAGTAATACGTAGGCATGTATAGTGAGAAACTATAGCCTGTGCTCCCAATGCAGGCTGTGCTCACTATCGTGTGAAAGGTGACAGATAAAGACAGTATAGGGTATTTAGGGACTGGAGGGGCAGATGGCAGTCGTCCACTCTTCTGTTATGCTATGCTCTCTTATGTTACTATGCTTTGACTCTCACCATAAGGCCTGACGTGTTTTTTGCTTCTTCTGCGCTTTATGCCACAGTAAGGCTGCCACACAAGACTGAGGGGCAGGAAGGGAATCTTTCAGGTTGTAAGCCAACAGCACGGACATCGGTGCATCCTAAGATCAGCCCTTGGGGCCCCTCACCCAGAGAAAATGAACAGAATGGGCAGGAAACAATAGTGCATTTTCTCCAAAACGGATACACAGGCAATGGTGATCTGGGTAGCTTGTACACTTGGACAGCCTTTTAAAAACAACATTCGGGAGGAGCAGTAAGTCATAAATGTGATTTTGCCTTGTTTACAACTCCCTGAAAATTGAGCAACGATCTGCACATTTAGCAATGCTTGTATACAGTGCCAAATCATACTGCAGTCATCTTCTGAGACTCCCACGCTGCTAGCGTGTCTTTTTGAACCTGGTCATGTTGAATCCATGTACAAGAACAACAAGTGGGCAAAGCTCTTCTACTTACTCGCCTCGGCCTGGAAGGCCATTAACTGCCATGTTCTGTAGACAAGCACACTGGAAGAAAATTAGGTGTGGTTTTTATTCATGGCTCCTACGGGACCAGAATCCCAGACTGGGCTTCCTGGAAGTTCTTGAGGCCTACTAGGTACCATATTGATATTGATATAGATATTTTTTTTCTATCGCGCTCGTACACAAGTGTTTCAGAGTGCACCAAGGCAAAGGAGGGGAACAGGGGAGAACAAAGCAAAGATCTTACTACGCCCAGTGACAGTGCGAACACGCAAGTGCATGGAGGAGGGGAAAAGTGCAGTGGATAGTGCGGAGCAAAGGAGATACAGATAAATAATAATTAATAAATAGCAAAGGCAACAAACAGTGGTAATGTAGCCAGCAATTGGCAAGTGCTGGGTTTAAGGCAGCAGGCAGGGTAAGTCTGATAAGTGCAGGAAGCAAAGGGGGGGAGGGGTGTATGGGTACAGATACCCCAGTTCAAGGGCTGGCCCGGAGGCAGTGTGGGCGGGTGGCAGGGTGAGCTGGTACCTGTTCCCGGAGGACGGAGGGTGGCCAGTTGCACAGTGCCAAGAGAGAACCGATCAGCAGGGGAGAGGGGCAGCGAAAGTGGGGATGGTTTTAGAGGGGTGTGAGGCAGGACTCGCTCCTCCTATGCCGCGGCTGGGCTCTTCTGCGTGCTAATTTGCATACTCCAAATAATATACTCTATATCCTTCATGACTGGGGCTGCAAACGCTGCATGCGGCTATTAGATCAAGACAGCGGTGCAGAGTCTCCTTAGCCAATCGCATTTGCTAGTGTAACTCTGGGAGTTATGGCCCTGTTCATAAACCGAGTACTGCTCCTGTGTTTTGTTATTTGGGTGCTTGGGAATTTCTCAACTTATGGCTGCTTCAAAGTGCTTGAATATTAGGCATTAGTGTGAAATGACATCATGGAATATCACATAATGTAACCTGACATAAAATGACCTAACCAGCCGGTATAACATAAACCAGCGTCACGTCCCAAAACATACAAAGAAGGATTAAATACATACAAGGGGTGAATATATACATAACACACGAAACTGAAAAACAAGCAAAACCCGCTTCAACAACCAAGGAATGGAAATTCGGTTACAAGATCAAAACTGGGAAGAGAGCATTAAACAAGGAACCATACAAGGGGTGGCCTAGGGCTAGGCTTAAATGCAGTGAGGGACGAAGTCATAGTATAAACAAGGGACTGTGCGCGGCTTTGGGGTCTCGGCGCCCACCTAAAAAAGAAGGACTTTGCTAATCAAAAATATAGTTCAAGTTAACAAGTCTTTAGATTCTGGAACACATTAAATGGATCCTAATAGACAAACATTACACAACATGTTCCTGCAGCTTAAAAACATGACATGGTGTGGCAGAACAGAACACCAATTTTAAGAGAGGATAGTGAAGATAACACAGTAAAAACATAGTATACCAGAATACAGTAAAACATATTATACCAGACTAATAATAATGTAAATCAGTATAACAGCAATGCAAATGTAGCTTCTTCAAAAGACACACACACACACACACACACACCCCACGCCCCTGCTTCAGACTCATCGCTTCTAGATTTGAAAATTCCTGAATAGAGAGGAGGCCTATTGGTTGTTTCAAAGCACTAAAAGGGGGAACAGAAAAGGTGCGTGGAAGCCAAGAGAGCAGCAAAGCCACGAAAGCGAGGCCATGCTCTTTTATTTATTTATTTTCTTGTAGTGTGCTCTATGCGGCCTGGGGGTCGCGGCAGTGTGGTATGAAGAAAGTACATGGCACCTGAACATGACCGTGAGATAACATTCCATCCAGGGACAGGGAAAACCGGAGCCATCTCAGTGTTCCTCAGTTGGTCTTATCAATGGCAGGAGCACAGGTGTGTCAGAACTGGCGATAGCGGAGATCGGAGGCTGGACATCACATGTGCCATCTCTCTGCGTCTGCTTTACGAATGTCTGAACAGGCATGAGCATGGCCGAGTCACCTGAGCTTGGGCCCCAGTGATCACTTTGCAGAGATGTACTGGACCTTGCTTGGGCAATGCCTTGGGGTGGCACATACTGCCTAGAACCTGATCCAGGAGGAGAATAAAAGCCAGTGTAACTGACACATTATGTGACTTGATATTGAAGAGAAGTTAGGTCAAGAAGTTAAATAGCTTTAGTTGTTTGTATAGCGCTTATGCACCACCCAGGCGCACTGCGGAGATCAGATGGGGAACAAGAGAGCGCCTGGCTCATTTGAGGGTTGCCAAGGGTCGCACCTGTGACTGCTGGGGTCTCCCTTGCTATCCCTGACAAAAATAACAAATATATACATATTCTTTTTAAAATGGAAGCTCGTGGGCTGTGGCCAGTGCCATGTGACTCTTTGTTTCCTGGAGCGGCTGGCTTCCTTGATCAGGACTCTTAAAGGGGGTTCCACAGGTGTAACACTTTCAGCCCTGACCCTAAATAAGAAAGAATAGATATAACAGCTCAGTTGGTTGAGCGTTTGTGACTGCAATGTGTTTGTGTATCACAGGTTGGGTGATATTGTATATATATTTGTTCTCTATAAAGAGCTTAACCGTAAGTGCTATATAGTCACTTATCATTTGGCCTTAAATACCTGCTTGCATTGACAGTAATGTGGTAATGTGTGCCTATACAGACTGATATTAACATATGGTGATCCATGCTTGTATGAAATGTATATCACATTACAGTGATATCTTAACCATATTTTTCGTAGGGATCTTAGAAACAATGCTATGTGATGCCACTTCCTGTTTTGTCATGGGGTGAAAGGTCGTGTTCCATCGCTTTTCTGTGATGTCATCAGAGGTCAGGAGTTGCGTGATGTCACTTCCGCTACCCCTGGCATTTTGGGGAAATGACGTACCTGGTGCCTGGAGCTGACACATCAATGGGAATTCAGCAGGAGGCACAGCACTGATCATGACGAATGGGACTTCAGGGATGGAGCCAGCCTCAAAAGTGCGGGGGAGGGTCTGGGGGGCAGTTGCACTGTTGACCCCATCTCCCCCTTCCTCTGAGCCCGGGAGGCTGAAGACACATTGCACTTCCTTTGGCTCATTAGTTGCATCTTTCGCGCCAATGTATCAGCTCATTAGTTTCACAAAGCGATGCTAATCATTGGGGGCGTGGGCTGTCCAAAAGCTGAGCCCAGCCATGAAGCGTTTCGCCTCATCATGGGGGGTATATTGATATTGCCTGGGCAGGTTGTTGCCCTCTGCCACTGTATGTCTGCCTCTGCTGGTGCCCTCACGGTAATGACTGTTTATAAGTGAGTAAGTGCACTACTCTCCCAGGGGAAAGATTTGCCAGGCTGTGGCTGTCAGAGCAGCAACAGAGTGATGCCTTCTGCCTCAAAGTGGCAGAGCTCTAGCGCTCCACATCCCTAGGCTGGCACTGCCCATGGAGGCCACTGCTCACAGCGCCCACAGATGGACGCACAGCATGTAGGAGGTGCCATCCAAGTGGCGGCCCACCACGGAGGAGGAAACACACCGTGCAGCGGGGGGGGGGGCCGTTAAGAAGGAGGTGATGCAGCCACAGCCAGCAGGAGGGGGCACACCACTAAACACATTATGCAGGTGGTACCGAGCACGGGGGTGATGGCACAACAAGCAGAAGTACAGACTGCATGGAGCAGGAGGCAGGCAGGAGATGGCACAGCACCAAGCCTGATATCAGGGGACACAGAACACAGGGGTTAGGAGCAACCCCGGGCATGCGTGACGTGGTGGCACAGCTACACACACAGAGCAAGGGGCACATAACCGAGCCGGGAGGAAAGGGCGCAACCCCCATCAAGAGGATGGTAACAAGCTTTGCAAAAGGCGGGCCAGAGGTGGCACAGGGCAGCCACTGGCACAGAGCAAACATGGTGGCACAGACGGTCGGAGGCCGTGGCACGGCACATGGGAGATAACGCATGAAGTCGGCAGCCCAGAATGCGGGAGTCGGCAAAGCGTGCAGAAAAGACACAGTATGGAGAATTCGGCACACCACACAGGAAGTGGCTGGCACAGCGCAGGCAGGAGGAGGCACAGCTTTGCTGCTAGAGGACGGTGCAGCAGGTGGCAATTCACACAATACCTAGCACAGCCGGGGTGAGGGGCCACGGCCTCAGTGGTGTGGCTCAGCACTGGAGCAGCCCTACACGGGTATTTATGGCTTTAATTGAGCTGTTTGCAGAACGCCTGGAGCCGGCCTGATCCATCTCACTTAAAGCCCCTGTCCCTGCAAAGTAAAATACAATACGCGGAGGAAGAAGGGAGCTGGAGTGGGGGCAGAGGTGTCATAGCTATGGGGAATGAACGGGGAAGGGGGTAATATCACTTGCAATGGTGACCACGCTCCCCCAGCCCCCTCCCACCCAGCTCTGGAACTCTCTCCAGGGGCCTGCGGGGGCGGGGGGGCTGGGTGTTTGTGTTCTCTTTTTATTTAAATGACCAACTTTGTTCCTGCAATGAAACATTTCACAATGAAAGTGTTTATGGCTTTAATTAAAGAGATGCAGAGAAGCTAGGAGAGCGATGAGGCGGCCTGATGGGTCGGGATTGCAGGAAGCAGCTTTATGGGCAGCTCCAGAACCGTCCGGCAGCTCCACAACTGGTGCCCTGCTAGGTTCTGCCAGCAAGCTTCCTAGTTTGGAAGTGCAGGAGAGTCTCTGAACAAAGGTCAAGGCTGTTGCTTGCAATCACTCTCCTGAGATTTGGGCCGTCCGCCTTGAAAGGACATGAGCCCTGCGAAGAAGTAAGGAGGAGTGCCACACAAGCATCATCCAGCATCCATCTTTTAAGGACATTTTCGAGACAGTCCAGGCCTCGAACCGCCTTCAGCTGCACCGCTGACTGTTGTCCCTCCGCAGTCACAAGAGCCGCCCGAGCCACCGCGACCAGCATTACAGATCCGCCAACCAGCACAGAAACACCGATTTTTGGCCCCTAGCCACCGCGCCGGACAGCCTGCAGACGTTATGATATGATATAATATGGAATTTATAACGCGCCTATACACAAGTGTTTCAAGGCGCAACGAGGCAAGGGGGGGAACAAAGGGAAGACAGATCACGATCCTACTAGGCCAAGTGACATTCAGATTGCGCAAGTGCATGGGAAGAGGAATGTGGGAGAGTGCGGGGGGAAAGGGGGGACAGTGCTGTACATGGGATAATAAATAACAATAAGTAAAAGTATGGGCATCAGGTGGCCAAGTGCAGGTAGTGAGACTGTAGGGATACAGAAACAGTCCCCAAGTGCGGGGGTTCAGCATGCAGAGTGCAAGGTACCTATGTTGAGGCAGCGGGCCCTTCTCATCCAGGAAGGTCGCCAGGTCCACCCATTCAGCATGCAGAGTGCAAGGTACCCATGTCGAGGCAGTGGGCCCTTTTGACCCAGGAAGGTCACTAGGTCTACCCATTCAGAATGCAGAGTGCAAGGTACCGGTGTCAAGGCAGCGGGGCCCTTCTCAGCCAGGAAGGTCGCCAGGTCTACCCATTCAGCATGCAGAGTGCAAAGTGCCTGTGTCGAGGCAGCGGGGCCCTTCTCAGCTAGGAAGGTCACCAGGTCTACCCATTCGGCATGCAGAGTGCAAGGTACCCGTGTCGAGGCGGCGGGCCCTTCTCAGCCAGGAAGGTCACCAGGTCTACCCATTCAGCATGCAGAGTGAAGGTACCTGTGTCGAGGCAGTGGGTCCTTCTCAGCCAGGAAGGTCACCAGGTCTACCCATTCAGCATGCAGAGTGCAAGGTCCCCCTGTCGAGGCAGCGGGGCCCTTCTCATCCAGGAAGGTCACCAGGTCACCCATTCAGCATGCAGAGTACAAGGTACCCATGTCGAGGCAGCAGGCCCTTTTCAGCCAGGAAGGTCGCCAGGTCTACCCATTCAGCATGCAGAGTGCAAGGTACCATGTCGAGGCAGCGGGGCCCTTCTCATCCAGGAAGGTCACGAGGTCATCCATTCAGCATGCAGAGTGCAAGGTAACCATGTCGAGGCAGCAGGCCCTTTTCAGCCAGGAAGGAAACCAGGTCTACCCATTCAGCATGCAGAGTGCAAGGTACCCGTGTCAAGGCAGCGGGCCCTTCTCAGCAAGGAAGGTCGCCAGGTCTACCCATTCAGCATGCAGAGTGCAAGGTACCCGTGTCGAGGCAGCAGGCCCTTTTCAGCCAGGAAGGTCACCAGGTCTACCCATTCAGCATGCAGAGTGCAAGGTACCCGTGTCGAGGCAGTGGGCCCTTCTCAGCCAGGAAGGTCACCAGGTCTACCCATTCAGCATGCAGAGTGAAGGTACCTGTGTCGAGGAAGCGGGCCCTTCGAAGCCAGAAAGGTCACCAGGTCTACCCATTCAGCATGCAGAGTGCAAGGTACCCGTGTTGAGGCAGTGGGCCCTTCTTAGCCAGGAAGGTCACCAGGTCTACCCATTCAGAATGCAGAGTGCAAGGTACCCGTGTCGAGGCAGCAGGCCCTTTTCAGCCAGGAAGGTCGCCAGGTCTACCCATTCAGCATGTAGAGTGCAAGGTACCATGTCGAGGCAGCGGGGCCCTTCTCATCCAGGAAGGTCACCAGGTCATCCATTCAGCATGCAGAGTGCAAGGTAACCATGTCGAGGCAGCAGGCCCTTTTCAGCCAGGAAGGTCGCCAGGTCTACCCATTCAGCATGCAGAGTGCAAGCTACTGGTGTCAAGGCAGCGGGTCCTTCTCAGCTAGGAAGGTCGCCAGGTCTACCCATTCAGCATGCAGAGTGCAAGGTACCCGTGTCGAGGCAGTGGCCCTCCTCAGCCAGGAAGGTCGCCAGGTCACCCATTCAGCATGCAGAGTGCAAGGTACCTGTGTCGAGGCAGCGGCCCCTTTTCATCCAGGAAGGTGACCAGGTCTACTCATTCAGCATGCAGAGTGCAAGGTACCCGTGTCAAGGCAGCGGGGGCCCTCCTCAGCCAGGAAGGTCACCAGGTCTGCAGAGTGCAAGGTACCCGTGTTGAGGCAGCGGGCCCTTCTCAGCTAGGAAGGTCACCAGGTCTACCCATTCAGCATGCAAGGTAAGTGTCAAGGCAACAGGCTGGCCTTGTCCGACAGATGGTTCATCTCCTCTAAACCTGAAGTGACTTTTACCCCACTCCATTGCCACATTCTCCCCACCCCCATCTATACCTTTTCCTCAAGACCTTCTTACTCCATTCCCAAGGCAGACACCCTGGGTGTTCCCTTTGGAAGTGGCATGTAAATCCACTGCTGCAATGGCTCGGTTTAACCCCCTGAACATCTGTAAAACGTGCCCCCATCTCACCTTTCCTGTCAACAAAACACTTGTGGTCACCCCGAAGCTCCGCAGGCTGGACTCCTGTTCCAGTCTCATTGTGGGACGCTTTTTAGATCCTGCTCTCCCTCTCACCAAGCTGCTGAACTTTACTACCCATGAGCTTCAAAACCTTTCAAGATCCTCGACCCTCGACCCCTTCACGTGGGGTGGCTATCCATGCAAACTCATCCCTTACTTAAATTCCTTCTTCCAGGGTTTAAATCACCTTTGGTTTAAAACCCCAATCTATCTCCTGGTACTCACCCCCTCGCAAGCTATCCTCCAAATGTTTCCCCGAATGCAGCCACCCTCATCTCATTGTGCTGTCTCCCAGTCCCACGCATTCACCCTCCTGGCACCCCATCACATTGGCCGCTGTAGCCTCACCCTCCTGGCACCCCATCACATTGGCCGCCGTAGCCTCCGAAAATAAGGTTTAATCAAAAGCAACTAGCTTTAAAATCCCTTTTATGAACCTCATGCTTTTCTAGCTGGGCACTCCATAGACTTATAGCGCTGCCCCCCTGCTCCAGTGACCCCCAGCCACTGGGTTGCATATCTGTACACACCTCTTAATACTGTCATTACTGAAGATGTCTTGTGCTGCCCCCATTCACCGTTTCCAATGCCATTCTACACTAGCGGCTGCTTCAATCTATCCACTGCTGTACCCCGACTGTATAAAGGTAGGCGAAGCACCCAGCAACGGCACGGCTCCGGGCATCCTTATGCCCTTTGATAGAGCACTTTTCATGTTCAATAAATACATGCACATTGTGAGCTAGGCCTGGGTGTGTGGTGTAAGAGCCGTGGGAGTAGAAGAGTGATTCACTTAAACAATAATAATTATTCACATGTATATGGCGCTACATACACTCAGGCATCTAAGCGCTGATTATTATCATCCACTGTGTGTGGTGCTCATTTATCGACCACGGAAAGATGAAAGGCTGAGTTTGCCTCTGCAGAGACTCGACTCTGCACCGGCAGGCTCTGCACGATGTGAAAGCGAGCGCTCTACTCGCTGTGCTATCTGACCGGCTAGAGTTGGCGGAGGTGGGGAAGTATAAGGAGGAATGGCCACAGCAGAGTCTCCCGGAAGGTTGCACTGTGTGGTGCCCTGGATTCCTGACGATGACCCCCGCTTGCAGGGGTGCCATGTCATGCACTACCCTGAAGGGTCTATGCGCAGAGGGGCCGATACTGCATGTCTAAGATTTCCCAGAGGCAAAGCGTATCCTTTGAATGGTGGCAGCATGTGATAACCATGAGACATATCCACAGGTTATGAACATATTATTAATGTATGCATTAAGCTGTGTATTGATTGGCTGGAGATAGAGCATTCCAATCGAAATACACACCTGATAAAATGATAATGCAATCCACATTCAATCATTTACAATTCACAAACAACTTTTTGCAATCCATATCCTGACTGGTCCTGAGCACTACCATTCCAAACACAAGTTAAGGGACTGCAAAGCGGTTAACCCACAAATTTCCACCAGCAATCCCTTCAAGGTCGCCTGCACTGTCACACACAGCATTACTACACTATGGTGGCCAAGTGGCACAGCGAGGAGAGCGCTCGCTTTGACATCCGTGCAGAGCCTGCTAACGCAGGTTCGACTCCCGGCAGGGCCAAACTCAGCCTTTCATTCCTCTGAGGTCGAGATAAATGAGCACCACACACCGTGGGTAATAATAAGCAGCGCTCAGATACCTGAGGGTTCCTAGCAGTGGAGCACCAATTGAAACCACTGAATATACGTTTGTGCTCTGAGGCCGAATCTATGATTTTATGATCACCACACAATTACAATTCCCCTAATGTGCCTAGAGTGTTCGGCCATCTCCTTCCACAAAGGATTGGGATTTCTAAGTTAAGAATATCTTTACCACATGACACGAGTACAATGAAGCTCGACAAACCAATATGTTGGGGTGGAATAATGTTGTTTAATTTTAAACTAATTAGGTACCACCGACCAGACAGATAAGAGGTGTATCGGCCACTTTTACTCCCTAAAAATAGGCAAATTCTCAGCAAAAATACATGTAGGGAGTACAAGTACCTGTTTTCCCTTACGCAGCTCTCTGGATATGTTTGGACCAGTAGTGCACATAGGACTGCAAGAAGAAAACTAGTGTCATTACTGCTTGATCCGAAGAAGTGAACATGTATCTTTCATTGTGTATGAATAAGTAGTAAGTGCAAAGAAATAATTATTGCAAAAACATTTCCATTTTCCAGATAAAACACATTTTTACTCCCTTGTAAAATACTCCCGTTAGGAATTGGACATGTTTACTCCCCAAACATTATTTTACTCTGAACTTTTAAAAATAGGGAGTAAAATGCTCCGACTTAAAAAAGTTATCTGGAGCACGGGTACCCCACAGGCACCTTACAATGATATTAGCTAGTGAGTTTTGAGATTTGATACAGTGGTACAGTGTGGGCTCCAGAGGGAAGCCAGATGGTGGAAGAAGGCGGTTTAGCCACATCAACCGGATGTAGAGTAGGGGGTGGGATCAATTTAGCAGTGTGCTGAGATGGGGAATGGGTTGGGGCAGCATCATGGTCTACGGCAGCAGACCAGGGTATGAAGCAATTGTAATCGTAGGATTCTGCTCTAAGCGTTACATTTGCCCTTTGACCAAAACCACCACAGGTAATTCCTCTACCACTGTCCAAGTAACTCAGCTGCCTCCTATTGGTTGCGAGTCACTACTGACAGGGGATTCCCCTACAGCCGCTTTCACTCTGGGGGCTTTGAGGCGTAGGGTTTTCAGCACCGGAAAGGAGATGTTTAGCGGAACCTGCTGCAATAAAGATGGATGGTGAGCCTCAAGGGCCAACACAGTCCCTGAAGTGCAAGATTGTCTCCCTCCCTGAGCAGATTTTTGGGACATCTCCAACAAGATTACCACCTCTCTAGGACAGGGCAAGGTGTAAGCATATATATATTTGGTGAAAAAACATTGTTAAAGGGACGTTATGGTTAAGTTGCACTAAATAAAAAACCTATCAAATTCGGTGAAAAACTTTGGTGAAAGGGATGTTATGGTTACAAGTAAACCCAAAAAACCCCGGAAATTCACCAGTTATGGTAGGCTAAGCAACCATAACTCACGCCACCATCATGCACTGCTACCACTAACAACTAGGACATCAAATATGACATTACAAATGTCATTGATGACATCACTGATGACATCACATTTGAAATACATTTTGATGAAAAGTCCCTACAAGGGATTGTATTTACAATGTTGGTAACAAGATGTCAGGGGTGATCGGGAGACCCCTCATGAAGTACTTAATGTCTTAAAAAATGTACCCATCTAAACAAGACCTTACATTAGAGTGATGCTGTTTATAAAGGAACATAATAATGCATACACATAGGCAATGGGTGCAGCATGCAACATTGAAGGACAGTATTTTTTAT
Organism: Ambystoma mexicanum; assembly: GCF_040938575.1. Taxonomy (NCBI): domain Eukaryota; kingdom Metazoa; phylum Chordata; class Amphibia; order Caudata; family Ambystomatidae; genus Ambystoma; species Ambystoma mexicanum. The sequence continues at coordinate 1,035,609,366 of NC_090926.1, read as the reverse complement.
CTGTTAATATTGGCCAGAAAAATAACAAATGCAAACCTATCAAAATCTTGACTAATGTTAAACTTGGAATTAATAGCTAGCAATAGAAGACTTCTTACACACGTACACACTTTTGTTATGGCCATGCCCTCAAGAATCTGGCCTCTGGCCACAACCATCACAATATAATTAAACCATAGAACAGGTATGTACAATACACCTTCAAATAACAAGTCTCACACAGAACCCACCCGATATCCAACTAATGTTCGCAGACACTAAAATTGATGGCGGACTCGACGGCACCTTCAAAACCCTTTTTCACCTATAAAAACCACTTCACATCAACTTTATTCCACTCCCCCACACTTTCCAGGCCCTCGTTCGGCCACCAAGTAACCCCAAATATGTTTTCAAGACTGTTTGTTCACCACGTTGTCTGCGGCGACGTCTGCGGACTCGGTGGCACATGCACAACCTTGTTTCACCTATAAAAACAGCTCCATATCAATTTTATTCCACTGCGACACCTTTTCCAGTCCCTCTTTTACCCACCAAATAACTCCAAATGTGTTTTACAGACTTTCTTTTGACCATGCTGTCTGCGGTTAGTGGCGAATGTCTGGGGATTCAACATGGCGACTGTTTCAAAATATCTGACGCAGCTCACATTTTTTCACCATCCAATAAGCGGCCATGTACTATGTCATCACGTCGCCCCCTGATTGGCACAGATGTGTACGCGGACCCCAAATCATGAAGTGAGTCCACAGACCGAACCCAGATATGACAAATATTTTGCTTACTTTTTGGACATTTTTAAAATAAACGACTGGACGTATTTACACCAAATTTACAAAAGCACATGTTTGGGACCAAGCTGCCGCTCCTGCCGTGGTTTGGGCTGTAGGTGTGAGCACATTTTATTTTCCATGTCATCTTTGATGTTATGGGTGTTAGTGTTAGCATTGCACAGTGGTGGCACAAGTTATGGTTTCTTAGCTTACCATAACTGGCGAATTTCAAGGGTTTTTCGGTTTTACTTGTAATGAAAACGTTCCCTTAAAAAGGGTTTTTCACTGAATTTCATAGGTTTTTATTATTGCAACTTAACCATAATGTCCCTCTAACAAAGTCATAAGCCATCCAAAAACTGTTTTACAACGGTCCTGTAATGCAGAAATATGTTCGTTAACATCACAGAAATGCCCCTGAACATCTGATGAAAAAACACCAGATTTTTGTCTTTTTATGGCCGTATACCATCCCATCCTCATCACACCTCACCTCCCCAGAGATAGTTTCATTAGTTTGACAAGTGCAATGTTGTGTTTTTCAATATGTTTTAACTGCGATGTCCGCGGACTACGTGTGCTGTTCGCGAATCCAACATGAGATCCTTTTTAGAAGTTTTGACACACCTCACTTTTTTTATTCACCAGTGACTAAGCACGTATGATGTCCACGAACATCACACTGCTCTCTGATTGGTCCAGAAGACGTCCACAGACTCTGAATCAGGAAATTAGTCTGTGGACCAGGCCCAGATATCACTTTTTTTTTAACTTTGTTTTTGGCCTTTAAAAAGAAAACTACTGATGGATTTGCACAAAATTTACAAAAGGACATTTTAGGGACCAAGCTGCCTCTTGTGGCACCATTTTGCTAAAAATCCATCCAGCGGTTTGGGCTGTAGACATGAGAAAACTTTTTTTTCCATCGCGTCTATGAGGTTTTCCACAAATGTTGGGGGTCCCCCTATAACTTTTCTCCCACCGGACGAAACCGCACAAAACTTCGAAACATCATTCTGAGTGGGCCATATCATGGGTCATATCATTTTTTTGTGTGGTGAGGATTTGTCCGGGGAGGGGGGGCAAAGATATAAGCCGCCCAAAAGTGCTCTATGAGTTGAGAAACATAATCATAACTACTGGCCCGCTACCACAGGCCCTGTAATATATATATATATATATAGATATACACATGCCTTGAGGCCTTCAAGTGCCTCAGATAGCATAATGAGTGAATGGCTTTTTGTTAGTACCATGGAGGCAAGAACTGAGTGTCGGCTACTCACCATCACTCATAAATGTCTGGCAGGACAATACCCAGCCTATACAACGGTTAGACTCAACCAAAAAAAGGAAACAGGGATTCTTAGATCGAAAGATCCAAAAACTCTTAGAAGTACCAAGAGCTAATCTGGCTATGGTTAGAAAGAGCACTTTCTGGGTGGCAGCACCCAGAAGATGGAATACTAGCTCAGAAGTTGCATGCCCCTGACAGTTTTAAGAAAAAACTTAAAGCCCACCTATTTAGATAACATATGTGGCAGTATAACCGGCACCCTCTAGGCCCTGTGTCTTTGTTTCTTTTGGCCATAACCACTTCCCAGGGACTCTAGTTCTCGGCACCCGTATGCCACCGAGCCACCTTGGTAGCACCTAACAAATAAACAAAGTAAAGTAAAGTACCAGTTAAGGTTTCTGGCGACACCAACTTCTCTCGGATTGGTGAATTCTTGTTCCGTCACCACCGGGGCACGGCATATTGCGGGGCAGATCCAAGGTGTCAATTAAGGCTATTATACAGGATCTGTAAGATCATGTTGTGCACCCACCTTGCTTCTACGCCTTCAGCAAAGTAGAAATGGCATAGGCTGGTAAGTTCCTGTTTGGTCACCCAGTATGGTGGGACCATTCGGCAAACAAGAGCAGATTTATTAAGTGATGCAAACTGAAAGTGCGGTAGGGCCAGGAGATGGAGGGAGGTGGAATGGGGAAAGCTAGACACATTCAGTAAAGGGGCATTTACCCCAGAAATGCTAAAGCCCCCGTACACCCATTTAGGTGGTCATCCTTTTGGTGTTAGGTGAAAACAGGGGCACTCTTCTAACTGGGGCTTTAACCCTGTTAATGTGACCCTCTACTTTGAACAATAATGGCAGGCTCGGCCCACTTGTAACCCAATACAATGAACAGGGTCTTACTTTGCCTATGAGTCCAATTAATTCTGAGGCTAACTTTTTGTGTGTGCGTGTGCTACGTTTAAACTGACACTGATGGTGGCGGGGGACAGCGACAGTGACAATGACTCCCTCCACAATAAAATCAAATCTCTTTTTGTCAACAATCAAGGAGGGAAGGTAAGCAGCTCTCGCTCTCCTCGATAAACGAGAAGGCAAGATCCTTTGCCAGCACCGAAATCCTGTGTTTCCTCCTACCCCGGGCAGGGGGCGCTGCCGCACACAGGCTAACAAAGACGGGGCTGTTACCATAGTAAAATCCCAGTGCAGTGCTCACTCAGTGACGGGTGGAGCTGTCATTTCTAGGCCTCATCGCCACTTCCGTCAACAAATAGCCCACTCCAGATATTCCACTCTGTGTGTACCAGGCGTGGAAGTGGCAGAGCAGGGAGGGCCATACAAGGTCCACAGCCTGATCCTGGGAAACCAACTCTACTGTGCCAGGATAACGCAGACAAGAAGCAATCCGAACCGTGACTACACTTTCAACCAGAGGAATTGGAGTAATTAGGCTTAGCCTCGGTATCCCAAAACACCATTGGCAGAAGATAAAGTGCGAGGCGCGCGCCCCACTCTCGCTGCAAACAGAGCGCCCTGCAGCCACCCACACCTCAATCAGCGGGCCTTTGAAGAGGGGCCAGGTTTCCTTCAGGTTGCAGCAAAGCGGTTTAGGGCGTTTGAAAGGAAGTACAGAGGAAGCAGCGAGCGGGAAAACGAACAGGCTGCAGATAAGATGCGCCCATCGGAGGCACAGTGCTGTCAGGTCAGGGCTTCAGGGAATGAATAAAGGGACAGCAGGCAGCCATAATATTACTCAGAGATATTGTGTAGTTAGGGGGCGATTTTTTCTTGGAGTTTTCATAATGACTGTTGAGGTCCAATGGGGGGCCTGATCAGGAGTAGTGTGTCATCATCAGGGTGCAATAACGTGGGCATTTCTCCAGGGACTGGGTACGGTGGCAAGGATTGTGCCCTAACTCCGGTGGCAATTCTGCTCCATAAACAGTAAAGGGAAGGGGAGCCAACACATACCTGTATTTTAACGCTGGGTTGGGGACAGTTCTCCTTGAAATTCTCTGGCCTCTATCCAGCTGCTGGTGCACAACCAGCGCTTTAAGTGGGCCGGGGCCTGCCGGGGCTCGTCCCCGTCAGGCTCCGAAATCTCGTTTTGAGGCTGAGCCCTGCCGGGGCCCACTAATCTCCCCTGGCAGCACCCCAGGCCACTACACGAAAAGGCTTTTTTTCTAAACACCTGAAGCTCTCGCTCGTGTGCGAGAGCTTCTGGCTTCAGAAAAAAATGCCTTTCAGGCATAATGGTGGCGCCGCACCTGCGAGACTTTCCTTTAAGCAAGAGATGCCCCTGGGCCGACGCCACCATTATGGAGAGAAACGTGAGACTGCTGGAAGAAGAGGCCTTGTTTTCTAAATTCTGAAACGGCCTCACCTTCCAGCAGCCTCTCCCTTTTAGCCTTAATGGTGACGCTGCCCCTCCCCAGCTGGCGAGGGGCAGCACCGCCATTAAGGCTGAATAGGAGAGGTGCTGTCCCCTGCCAGGCAAGCCTATAGAAAATAAATGCAGAGATCAGCACCCTCTGCCCCAGGGGGAGAGGGTGCTGATCTCTGCAAAAGGCTGCCTGGCAGGGGAGCCAGTAGCCCATTGAGTCGGGGCTCGTCAAAGGGGCGTGGCCTAACGGGCCAGCAGGTGACACCCCTGTCGTTAGGCCACATCCCCCCTGATGAGCTCCGGCTCATTTAGCAGGGCCACTTAAGGCACTGTGAACAACTGTTGGACAAGACCACACAGACTAAGACGAATACGAACCCACGACTACATACTCAACCCGAGAAGATGGAGTAATGAGGCTCAAGCCTCGGTATCCAAAAATTATCGCTGATGGATAAAAATCTATCAGGGAGAAGAAGAACAAGCGTTGTTAGATCAGAGATGGGTGGCCCGCTGGACTAGCCCACAAGTCCAACATAAGCCGGAGCTTGGCAGGGTGCAGCTGCAGTGACATCAGCGAACCCCAGGAACAGGGGGCCCCGCATACTTCAGCAGTTAACAATGCCAGAGTCAAGCAGCGCGGGGCGCAGGTAAGTCGTGCTCGTGGAGGACCGCACCTCATTATCACTGGTCCCTTCAGGTACCTGGCGCAGGATGCTCCCCTCCAGGATCAAAGGTCATTCCTCTGCAGTTCCCGGGCTGGGCGTTTGCACAGGTTTTATGTAGCAGCAGGAGTCAGGCGCCCTTCCACCCCGACTCATTCCTCGAAAAAAGGGGGGCCACGAAGCCTGGCCATCCATCCGGCAACGCTCTCGCTGACACATTCTTTGAACAGTAGGCTTTAAATTGTATTACATGTATTATGGTAAACGAAAGCTTTCATACATTACAAAATATGCAGTAGATCAATAGTTCAGTAAATAAGGATCAGATCGCTACATTACCACATTACACGGAAGTCAAAGCACCACATTGTTCTGCACCCCGCACCACATTTTGACAGCGTCCACAATGTATGCTGAATTACTGCTTGTCATTAAGTCCTGCCATGCTCTTGGCCGTAGTTCACTGTCCTTCAAATAATACTTCCCAAAATACTTGCTTCTCCGATATATCAGCCTCATGCCCTGTAATAAGAGATGGTTTGCGGCCCTAGGGCACCCTCAACCCTACATAGTCTACATATGCCCTTCATTTTGCCTCACACTAGGGCAAGGACATGTCACTGCATGTGGTAGAGTTTGCCCAGGCACGGTGGCCAATGGCAAGTAGTCTTGTGCCTGGGCATTAGTTTCTAAATCTACCAAGTTCTCTTCATAATCTAGCTCTAATGATGGAGGCTGCAACCAGGCCTTAATCTCCTGGATTGGACCCGCAGTTAGGTTGCTATCCATCCTAGATCCTATGGGAATGTTTCATAATGATGGTAGCAGTCTCCTCTGCCTTCCGGTTAAAGGCCTGGTCGATATCATACAGCAGCGTATGGCAGCCCCCGCTCGGTCCCATGGCCCTTTATCCTTTAGCAGGCCTTTGGATTAAGCAATGTGGCGGCTCTGATTTACAGGGTGGGCTACCTTGGACCATATCCCTTCCGCCCATTCCAGACCTGCCATTGCACAGAGCGGAGATGGAATGAACCCAACGCAGTTCACCTGTTACATTCTCGCTTTTCACCAAGTTGTCTCCCTCAGAGTCAGTGACCAGCATTTTTTGGGTACCTCGATGCCGTGCCCTCCTGCTTAATAGCACCATGTCTAGATTCATCTGCCGTTTTATAAGACTTGAGACAGATTTTAAATCTCTGTTTGCATTTTCTAATTAGTTCACTATTGAGGAACTGACAAGTAATTCATCTCGAGTAATGAGTTTCAAATAAGGTGATGATGACAGAGGCAAATGGGTGGGCTGTGAGATAGCTTGGCTAGTAACTAAACTTCGGCTCACTTTCTTCTATGGAATGCACGCTGTGTAATAAGGTGATACTGACTATGGCTGTCCCGAATAGCATATTTAGTATTCGGCCGAATACCGAATAGTTTGTCAACTATCCGGCCGAAGCCGAATATGAAGCCAAATAGTTGCTTTATTTAATAAATCATGCTCCAAACTTGAAAAAACACACTTATTTTTTTAAAAAGCATAATTTTAAATGCATTCTATGCTTTTATTTCTCTTCATTGTAATCAATGCAGCATCTTTATTTATATAACAGCCAGAATAAAAGCAGATTTAACCAAAATGATGGGACCAAATGTACAGAATGCTGGTGCATAATCAAAACCGTGCCATTCCAAGTAGAAAGCTTCACAAATGCTAAAGGACTAGGTTGAACAAAATAGATATTGCAATTTGCAACAATCTGTCACACAATGGCCCAATTTGATAATCCAACATAAATTCCTCTGAAAGTCCTGTCAGGTGGGTGCATATTACTCTGCCTGACATAACCAAGCCTTGCTAATCTCCAATACCTATTGTGAATTCTTAATGTTTCCCCATGGCCATGGCCCATAAGAACAAATGCTGCTCACTTTTCACTTATCCTCGCCAATACACAAACATATGCACCTTATCATTCCTGATAAAATATTAGATAATGTTAAACTCAGGGCTCAAGGCCTTAAAAAATAAAAGGAGAGACTATGACGTACGCAATGGGAAGTAACATGACAGGAACTGAATGTATCCTAAAGAGAAATATGCACATTGGGCCTCATTATAAGGCTAGCGCTCACGGATTGAAGGGGGCCGGTTCATTCCGGGAGCGCCGATTACAAGCTTCCCATCGCGGGACCCGGAACGCACGCCTGGTAAAACCAGGCGTGCTTTCCGGGTCCCGCGAGGTGAAGAGGGAGGCAATAACGGGCCAGATGTAATCTGCTCGTTTTTACCTCCCACCCCATTCCCATTGAGCCCTATGGGGGCTCAATGGGAATGGGGATGGGTTCCTGCAAGGAGGAATTACCGGGTCCTCCTATGTCGGAGTAACCCGGTAAGTCCCCATTGCAGGAACCCGGTAATGGAGCCCTGAATGGAGGCAGCCATGGAGCTAACAGCTCCATGGCTCCCGCCTTTCTCGTAATGAGGCCCATTGTCTTTTCCAACCGGAGAAAATGCACATCGCATATAAACATTCGCCAAAAGAAAAGATTTTCCTGTATTGTTGCTGTCTAAGGATAAAAGGTGAGCAACCTTTATGTCTACAAATCTGTAACAAAACATTCCCTAAAGAGCAGATTACAATATAAGACATTTGACAGCTGTGTGATAGCAAGTTGTCTGGTCTTGTGGCTAAGTGTCTGGTCTAAGTCTGTTCAGTTTTGCAAACTGAATTCTATATTTGCCTTTCTGAGTTCTTGTTGTATTGTATTCAAATAAGAATGACAAAGTATTCGGCAACAGCTGAATAGCAAGAAACTATTCGGCCGGAACCAAATAGCTTTTTTTCAGCCAGAATTCAGCCGAATACTTACTCGAAGCCGAAGTTCGGTGCACCCCTAATACTGACGGAGGCAAATGGGTCGGCTGTAAAATAGCTTGGCTAGCAAACAACTGCAGCTCACTTTCTTCTATGGAATGCACGCTGTGTAATAAGGTGATACTGACCGAGGCAAATGGGTCGGCTGTAAGTTAGCTTGGCTAGCAATGAAACTGCAGCTCACTTTCTTCTACGGAATGCACGCTGTGTAAGGTAATACTGACAGAGGCTAATGGGTCAGCTGTAAGATAGATTGGCTAGCAATGAAACCGCGGCTCCCTTTCTTCTACGGAATGCACGCTGTGTAATAAGGTGATACTGACAGAGGCAAATGGGTGGGCTGTAAGATAGCTTGGCTAGCAATGAAACTGCGGCTCACTTTCTTCTACGGAATGCACGCTGTGTAATAAGGTGATACTGACGGAGGCAAATGGGTAGGCTGTAAGATAGCTTTGCTAGCAATGAAACTTCGGCTCACTTTCTTCTACGGAATGCACGCTGTGTAATAAGGTGATACTGACGGAGGCAAATGGGTGGGCTGTAAGATAGCTTGGCTAGCAATGAAACTTCAGCTCACTTTCTTCTACGGAATGCACGCTGTGTAATAAGGTGATACTGACGGAGGCAAATAGGTGGGCTTTAAGATAGCTTGGCTAGCAATGAAACTGCAGCTCACTTTCTTCTACGGAATGCACGCTGTGTAATAAGTTGATACTGACGGAGGCAAATGGGTCGGCTGTAAGATAGCTTGGCTAGCAATTAAAGTGCGGCTCACTTTCTTCTATTGAATGCACGCAGTGTGAATATTTGTATTTAGGTTTATATGGCACAAACCTAGCAAGGAAGCTGAATGGGTAATTTGAGGTAATAGGAGCTTGGGTATCCCATAATAAAGGGACAGTACATTTTTAGGAGCAGTAGGTCGTAAGTGAAATGTGTTGACTGAACAGCAGGGTACTGAGTTCCTCTATACATTGCAGGAGCATTGGAGCTGTCCTGATTGGGACGAGGGTGGTATTTTCGCTGTGTTGCAACTAACCAACGATCAACGACCTTAGGGAGATAAGCCTGCCATTCTGTCCATGTTACCAAAATTGGGCAAGGAGGTTTATAATTGACTTGGGTTTCCAATCTGCTCGAAGACTCTTCTGGTGTACTAGAGGTGTGGGCTGATAAATGGTTTAGGATCCGGTATTCCTCCATGGGCCACTCGTGCTCGGGAAGTTGATTCGTCACACTGAGATATAGCAAGAGAAGACTGGTTCTCTAGTTTTCCCTTTGCTTACCTCTTTAGTGACGAGCTGGCAATGGTCTGTCTCGTAGAGGAGCACTTCCGATCTGAGCCCATGAGTTTCGTGGCTAGGTGTCTTGTGTTCGGGCAGTTTAGAAGAGTATCCTGGCTGGCATGGGAAGCCAGTGTAATTCTTTTAGGAAGGGGACATGAGGTCACATTTCTTAGTTTCCGTGCATACAGCCCTGTGTTAGAAGGTCCAAAAGGCAGAGGTCTTCAAACTGTGGGGCGCAGCCACATACCCGGGGGAGGGAACGCGAGACTCCAGCCTGAAATTTAAAATAAATAAATACATTTTTTTTTTAAACAGAGGATTTTGGTAGGGGCGGCTCACAGGGTCGGACTGGAGCATAAAACTCTCGGGCACCAATGAAAAAGTGGCCCACAGTTGTAAATGACAATTCATTCCTTCATTTCTTTAGTGGCAGACTGTTTGAATAGTACCCAAGGGGGTGTTTTTTTGTCAAAATGTAAGCACATTGTGATATTGTGATATTCAAAGAATATTTATTCAGCAACAATGATCAAAACTACTAGCTGCATAGTGAAGTAACTCATCAAACTGGCCCACATTGGCCAAAAAAGGGGCACATTTTGACCCAAGAAATGGGCCCACACTAGCTTTTTGTATTTTTGGTTTGGGCATTGCTTATAGACCAGTCTGAGCCTGGTGGCTCAGCCATAATGGGCGAGGGGGCGTTGACCCAGTGGCCTCCTCACCCATTATGGAGACACTGAGCTTTTTCCAGTTGAAGGAGTGCTTCTGAGCTGGCTGAACTGTCAAAGGGAAACTCTGTGTCACTTTGACAGTTCAGTTCTCCAGCCGCATATGCTCACTGAGCCATGCAACACTGGGGGCGTTTTGCTTCACCAGCCTTGCATAGCTCATTGGAAATGCTGGCTGGCGAACTGCAGGCCTGTTTGTGCAAGGGAGAGCTCCTGTGCCTCCTCGCACATACGGACAGAGCAGTCTGGAGCAGGGCATTTCATCACCCGTGTGCATGCCCCTGCATAGATGTGCAGGAACCAGGAAGCTCTTGTTTCCCGATTCCTGTTCCTGATGCAGGATGTGGAGCGCTGGGGAAGAAACTTCAGGACCAGGACAGAAGGTACGTTTATGTTCATTTATTTTTTACTTAAATATGTGTATGGATGCGTGTATGCTTGTGTTATGAGTGAGTGTATGGTGTTGGGTGCTTGTGTGAATGATAGAGTGATTGCTCTGTGAATGTGTGTCTGTGTGTGTGTATTTGTTTTGGTCCATTGAGCTGATTTTGGTGAGACGGGAATAGGGGGTGGAGGGAGGAGGCTTGTACAGCACAGGCATTTTAAAAATACCTGTGAGGAATTCGACCATCCGCACAGGAGGAGTGCGCTCGCCTGGGCTTTTTTTGTTTGTTTAAAAGAATGAATGATGGGGCCATTCCCACGCACATTTTCCACGTTCACCGCACAGCTGAAAAATAGTTATGTCCTCTGGGACAGCTTACCAGAGTCACCCGCCCCTGTCATGTGTAGCTGGCACATGACAGCCGTGGGTACATCAAAAGCCTTTGGCCATGGGCAGCATGATTAGAATTTCAAGACCCCATGGATTTGCATCTACATTGTCAAACATTGCTGGTGGTGGTGAATACTGAAGAATGTTAATTAGCAGGCCCCAGGGAAGGCCTGAGTGCAGGAAGTGACAATGGAGACCAGACGCCAACACCTCTTTGTAATGCAATGTGTCAAATTGGTACTAACACCCCTCCTTGGTATGAGAGGGCAGTGAATGTCCTGTCTGGAACCAATCCTTTCAGAGCAGAGAAGTATGTGAATTGTAGGAGGCGAAAGTCTGCCTGCAACCCCCTACTTCAAAGGAGGCTCATGTTGTGATCAAGCCTCGCATAGGGCTCAGGTAATTAGAGAGAAACTTTGATGTACAGCAGACGGGAAAATGGGTGGGACTTAGAAGTATATGTTGTCACCCTTCCACTGTCTGTTGCCAAGTGCCCTGGTTCTGACCTGAAGCGTTACTGAACACTGTTGGTGGAGACCCAGTATTAGATGAGCCCCTCACTGGTCAGATCATCTGAAGACTTCGCAAGGAGTAATAAGGACTCATTTGGACCCAAGCTGAAGGTACAGTCTACCTTACATTTTCTGCCAGTGAAGGAAGGCCAAGAGTTCCAAGATGGGAGCAAGATCCCTCCCCTAAACATCTCCCAGAGAACAGAGGGAAATACCGGACTCAGAGGACCCAACCAAGCGTGCCCTGCTAGGTTTTAACAGCAAGCTTCCTAGGTGGAAGTGCCAGAGAGTCTCTGGACAAAGGACAAGGCTGTTGCCTGCTAACACCCTCCGGAGCCTTGGGCTGTCCGCCTTGAATGGACATGAGCCCTGCGAAGAAGCTAGGAGGAGTGCCGCACAAGCATCATCCAGTGTCTATCTTTTTAAGGACAATTTCGAGACAGTCGATCCCTTAAACTGCATCCGCCACACTGCTAACTGTTGTCATGCTGCAGTCACCAGAGCCGTCCGGGACGCCTCGACCAGCATTCCAGATCTGCCAACCAGCACAGAGACAATTATTCTTTTCCCTGACCCGCCATGCGGGACAGCCTGCAGACTTCTGTCCATCCTTGCTTACCGAACTGCCTGCCACTGGTTCCCGCAGCTGTCTCCCACCACTAACTCTGTCTCACGGGCTGCGAAGCACCCTGGAACCGCCTCAACACTGTTGAGCACCAAGAACTTCTTCAGCACCAGGTACATTGTGGTTCTCAGAAGGCCCCCAGCTATGACCCTTTCCCCCTTTGGTGTTGAAACCAAATAATCTTGAACTATAAGACTAATTACTTTACCAACTACCCTCCCGTTAGTATCCAGAGTGCATCCCTTTCCTTTGAGAAACTGTCTGTCCTCTGTATTCTTTTACAGTGTGGGTTGCAATTGTAGAGTGCTAGAACTGTCTGTTGTAGTAATAATAAAGTAGATATGTTTATACAAGCTTGACTGAACAATCCCTTTTATCATTGAGTAAAAATTGTATTTTCGCTGTGTTGCAATTTACCAACGATTCACAACCTTGTGGTGATAAGCCTGCCGTTCCCTCCACGTTACCAAAATTGGACAAGGAGGGCTTATAATTTACTTGTATTTCAATCTGTTCGGATCTATTTTGGTGTACCAGAGGTGTGGAGATTATTGATGATTTGGAAACCGATATTCACCCCTGGATCCCTGGTGCCCCGGAAGTTGATTCGTCACCTTTGTTGCACTATCCTCCAACCCACCCGCCAAAATCAGCTCTCCTTCTGAGGCATTGTGGAGCCCAGGTGACAGGGGTGGTATTTTTTTACTAGACATCTATCATAGATGTGCAGTCAAAAATACCATGATTTTGCCCGTGGATCCCCCAGCGCCTTGCATACACAGATTCTCATGTTGATTGTGTTAGGCACTGTGGGGCCCATCAGACAAGGGAGGTATCTTTTTACTGGACATCTGTGATAGATGTCCAGTAAAAAAATCTCATGCCTGCGCCCTGGTGCCCCACAGTGCCAATTGCAAACTGTTGGGCTTTTACCCATTTTTTTTTTTAAAGTAACCCATTATTTAAATAAATGATTTGGGGGGAACCCCCTGGACACTTCTTGTTTGGTTTGGTTTCCCTTGCTACACTCGATCACTATGGCAAATCTGGCGGAAATATTTATGCCCCTCCACTTAAAAGATTCACCAGCTGCCACTGGCCCTGGGACTGTGCTTGGAGCAGGGAGCCCAGGGGGTGTGGTGGGAGGAGCGTGGGGAGAGCCCGGGGTCTGTGCTGGGGTGTGGAGGACTCAGGGACTGGGTAGGAGTGGAGTGAAAGAGCCCCTAGACTCTGATGGGAGCAGGTGGGGGAGCCCAGGGACTATAATGGGAGTAGGGTGTGGTGACAGTGCACAATAATTCATAGCCATTTGGACTTACTGTCCATTTGGCATTTTTGGGGGGCCCGCCTGCCCACATTTTGCTTGCAGGACCCAGGCCTCAAAAGTTTGAAGACCACTGCTCTAAGGGCTGGGTTTTTGGGTGACTAAGCCTGATTTGCCTTCTCTATGGTGCCCCCTTTCTTGGCGTGTAAAAGTGGGTGATATTCTTACCCAATTGAATGATCCTTAGTTTTTCATCCTCAGAAGAATGGATGTATAGTGGACTACAGTGAGAATCAACGCTGCGGCTGCAGATTGCATACGCGTGTAGTAGTGGAGCGCATAACTTGCTGAGCTGGACATAAACGCTCTTCCCAGCTCTGACTCTGGGCCGGACACACAGGCGGCCAGGGGTGCATGGCTCTGACGCCCCAGGAAGGCTGCCTCAAAGATGGAGTTTACCATGCGCGCGGCACTCCGACGGACAGCCGTGACGCAGCATGTAGGTCCGATCCCTGGATGCCTCAGGGGACTTTTTTTCCTTGTACTTTCCTTAAAAAAATCGTAGGGACTCCCCAAAGCGGCCTGAATACAGTTACATGCCCGCAAACCCCAAGCACACGTGACTTGCCACCAAGTACAAAGCTAGACATGGGAACATGTCTAATAAAACAGAATATCTCACTAATGAATCCAATCGCGTTTTTTTTTTAAATATAGCGCTTTATGGTGGATTCTCCAAGTATCTAAGCACTATAATAAAAGCCACTATTTGTACCCACTTTAATGGTATTTGAAAAGCAGACAGATAAGGTGCAGTGTGCTCACCTTGAGAAGAGGAGGCAGGTGCGGACACGGGTGGGCTGACTCAGCCTTTCATCCTCGAGTTTGATGCATTGGGTACCACCAGAGGGCAATACTAACGACACCAATTATTACAGTGATTAGAAGCTGAAGAAATCCGCCATGACGTGTTACATAGAAGACCAATTTATGATATTATTATTATCAACCTGGGCTATGCTAGGGCGCTAAATAACCTTTGGCAACACCTACTTTTCTCCTTTGTTCACAAGAGTCACAGAGCAGTGCATGGTGTTAATGACTGCCCGGGTCCACGAGCATCCTGCCCGGATCAGGGTCTGCGCCTCTTCACTTCCTGGGGACGCATGTGACATGACGTCGCTCACAGAAGGGCACTGCATGAGAGCATTTAAGGGAGGGCGCAGGAAGGAAGGGGGGCTCGGCCTGTCCGACCTTGTCCTCCAAAAGGCTCATGTCAGCAGCTATGACAGGCTGGTGCCGGAACTCTACACGGGGTCATGTGGCAGAGGGTGCCGGGTGAGGAGTGTCACCCGTCATAGCGCAGAAGGGAGGGCTGTAAGGAAATTGGGAGACGTTGTGATAGACCGATGCCTGCGAAAGCCCAGTAGGTGAGACAGACGTGACTGTTAACCCACTTCTCAAGGGCCGGTAGGCTTGGACAGACAGACTGACAGACGCTTGACTGATTCTTCCAACACTGAGAACCAGAATGGTTTTGGTAGACCGTGAGACATGTGATTGACACTTACCCTAAAAAGGACTGTATGTTTGTGATGGATCGTGACATATGTGATTGACTCTTCCTCCTCAGGACAGCATGGTTGAGCCAGACTGTGAGCCATGTGACCGATTCTACAGGCACAGTCCGCCATGTCATATTTAGTTGGAATGTGACAGTCAGGAATGCACAATGTCATCTCCATGAAGGGGGGCACATTTCCCCCTAACATGACCAGCATGATTAACTATCAAAGGCTCCATGGATCCCTCCTGCTCTTTTTTTTTTGGGCCGGCAGCTGGTGGAAGTGATTAACATACCAATAGAGGGTACTTCAAACAGGCCCACATGGGGCCTGGCTGCTGAGGTTAACAAAGGTGTCCCAACAACCTGAAGCCAGTTTCTGCCCTCAGTATCAATGACAGTGAGCTGCCATGTCTGGGACTGTTGTGTACAGTAGGCCACCATGCTAGGGGGCCCCATTGATAAGGTATGAGAATGTGGTTTTCAAGAGCCAGACAGTATGGTCTTACCACAGCTTCAAGGTGTCAAACGGGAAATTATATCGTAGCTCCTATTGCAACGAATTGGCCTACGCCAAGCTGCTTATAAGCCACTAGTGAAGAAAACCATGTTGCAAGGTCCTGACCTTAGAATCAATGTATGCTGCCATTTTAGGTCAATCCGCCATTTTAGCTTCTCTCTGTAAAGTCACCCCGTGAGTTAAAATGGTGGTCGATGTCATTCCGAAATACAACATGCCCGTTTTGACCTCAGTGTGTAATTAATATGTAACTCGCCTACAGGCCACTTGTCCTTCGTTGACCTGTGTGTAAAGGATTACTCGCGCAATGAAACTAATCCGCGAGCATATGTTAAGAACAATGTATCCAAATACTGAATTAAGAACACTTGTTTAACTACATTGTATTAATGTTTGTGAAGACCTGTTAGAGAAATCCTAGAATACACAGTTGCTGTGTAGGCTTGTTGACGTATGTATTAAAGGCAAACTAATTGCATGTGGATATGCAAGCTCGGCATGAACCCTAGACCAGTAATGTATTAGAGGAATATTAACCCAAATTAGGGTTGGACATCATGTTCGCAGTTGGTATAAAAGAGCAACGAATTCTAATGTACAGCGTCTCTCACTGAACACACTGAACCACGCTGGAGTTTGTTGTGTTGTACTGAGGGCCGATAGCTATCTGTTATTTCTCTTGGAAAACTGTTCGGTATAAAATAAAGATCTTTGTATGTTCTTTTGTAACCCGTGATCGGTGTATTTCCTTTTGGGGTACTCAGCCTCGATATTTTAATTTTGTTTTCACAGTTGGCGCCCGAATAGGGACCCTCAAGATTGATGCCGGATTATCGAAGTTTGACCCTCGCTATCGGACTGGGATCGGATGGTGTGACAAAATAAGGGGCCCCTTCTGAACGAGACGCGACACCTCAGCAGCGATGCACGACCCGATCCGTGGACGATTAGCTTGTGGTCCGAGATGGAATCTTGACGAGGGTCCACTTATCGAGGCGGGCAGATTTGCCGAAATCACCAAACACGAGGTAAGATTAGTTAGGTAAGATTCTTTGTAATCCGATCGGACCTCGTTAGGACTGATCAGGTGAGTCGTGACCCGATTCTTAAATATCCTGATAACTTGATTTTGGCGTATTGTATCTGCAGACACAATTATTGACCAGGTAACACCAATAATTTCATATGCCTGGGAAATTGTCTACCTGCTTCAGGGCGTTATTCCACAGCGATAGACAATCTTTGGAATTTGACCGTCTGGCACCACAGGAGGGGTCGCCGGCGTGTACTATGTACTGTAAGCATGGTATTGGAAGTATAGAGTTTAAAGATATTTGGCACAGACAAACCAGACATGCCTCTGAACTTCAGTGGCCAATCAATGGTAGTTTTGAAATCCCTCGTATTGAGTATTTAGAGTCAATTCTATTAAAGAAAAAGGCTAGACCTGCAGCATTCGATGTTTTGCAGAATTGGAAAAAAGAAGTGTTGCACCAATTGAAGAGTAGAGAAAAACATGCGCGCCGTCATAAAACGAACGCCGAAAAAGCATTATTATAGGACCAAGATAAACAGTCTGAGTCAGCTAGGAATATGGATAGGGCTTTCTCACTTGGCATTCAGAAAATCTATCCTTCTAAAGATCTTCACCTTTCTGATGAATTAATTGACAAATTGTTAAATGAGCGAAGGCCTGGTGCCTCTGCGCCACCTCCGTATGTTCCTCTTCCTGCTGCTTTGCCTCTTCCTGTTGTTCCTGCATCTCCTAATGTTCCTCTTCCTCCAGTTACTGTTCCTCCACCTATTCCTCCACCCCTTCCTATTGCACCAGTAACAGTACCTCCATTGAATTTGCCTGCTCCCCCTCTTCCAAGTGGTCTTGTGCCGCTTGTAGTCGATCAGGGTGCTGGGTTAAGGGTTGTCACTCGCAATACTGTACCGCCAGAGAAGAAACAGGATTTGTTGCATGGGCTAAGCATTGTATGGAGAGAGATGATCAAGGTAATGTTTTTGCCACACTTTTCTAATATGGATAATTTTCCTGAGAAAAATGTTTTTATTGAAGGTTTAGAGATTCATTTATGTGTAAGGTGGGGAAAATTAAATAATACAGATCTCCCGCAAGGGTTAAGGGATCTAAACACTTTAGCATTTTCAAGAGACACTGTGGAGAAAGTTAATGAGCATGTCGAGAGGTTATTTGAGTATAGAAAGGAGTTGGAAAGGTTACAGAATGAGGATGACGAGGGGGAAAGTATTTATGTACAGAAACGGTTCCTTCCTTGTCATAAATTGATATCTGAGGAAGCACGAATTTGTACGAAAGACGCGCTTAGATGGATTTCAGATATGTCGATAACTCTAGTTGAGGTATATGACACATATAGTCAGTATATGCCAGAAATGCAGAGGAAAGTGATACAGGTAATGATAGAGTACTTACAGGATGATTGTGTAAAAAGAAAGATTAGTTGTCCCACAGAATTATTGAGTATTTATAAGAGAGCTTTTTCACTTGACACTTCTTTGACTGCTTTAGCGCTAGACTTAGCTCTGTTGCTTAGTAAGTGTTCGGAGTTGCCTACTTCTCAGTTGCCTATGAGAGAGGTTCCTCTGACATTTGTCCCAAAGGTTGAGATTGCGGCCGATGCTGCAGCGAGTATTGTCGCTGTGAACATTCCTGCACATTATGTATCGCAGTTTGTTCATGTCCCGTTCTCAAGACAGGAAGTGAATACTATTAGACAATCTATTCCTGATATTAGGAAAAATCTGACAGGATTCTATAAAGAGATAGAGTCTGTATTGCAGTCCTCAGTGTTCACCCTAGGTGATATTGATTTGCTATTTCCTGTACTCCTGCCCATAGATTTATGGAAACAAGTTAGGATCATAGACGACATACCAGGGTTGGGAGATACATGGGCGAACATAACTAGACTCGATGGAGAAAGGCCAGCTGGTGAAAGACTGCCCCAGGTGATACTAACCTTGCCTGATTGAATCATCGCAAAATAGAAATCCATAATTCCCGAGAAAATAATTATTTGGGACAAACTTATGGCCTGTGTCCAAGGGAAGTCTGAGGGTGCTACCGAGTTCTTTAATCGGTTTGAACAGGTATTCTCGGATTTCAGCGGACAGGACTTAGGCACAGAGTCTGGGAAAAGATTATTTGTTGCCAAATTTGTGCGTGGATTGCTGCCTGACATCCAGTCACAATTATGTCTTCTGAGAGTGCCTGGCAGGCGAAGCACCAATCAGAAGTACTGCACATGGCTCAGTAGTACGAGAATCGTGTCAATAATGAAAAAGATATAGTCGAGAAGCGAAAAGGTGATTTAAAGACTAATGTACTATTACAGCAAATTGTTAGAGGCCCCAGAGGGGGTAGTTCACAGATCAGAGGTCAATATGTTCCACAAGGGAATGTGCCCTTCAGTCCTGTGAACATTAACCAGTGTGCCTATTGTCGACAAGAGGGTCATTGGCGTACACAATGCCCTGTCCTTCGACAGAGGTCAAATAACACATTTGGGAATATGGGTAGACGATCCAGAGGTCCCCCGGGTGTAGGGGGCCCTGGTAGAGGTCAGTTTGCACAGGATCCTCAGCAACCTTTCTCTCAGGATAATCAGACTCCGAGTGTGGATACTAGGAACATATTTGATCATCCTTCTGCTGCATACCTATCTGAAGAGCTTCCTTTTGATGATATTCTGTTTCGTTAGGATTGCTACCGAACAAGAGACAAAGGGTAGAATTGATTTGAAAGACACTCCTTTGGACAATCCGCAAGGAGAGCTGTTTTGTGATGGCTCCTGCTTCAAACTTCCGGATGGTACATCCACAGCTGCTTATGCAATCACCACATTAAGCACGGTCGTGGAAACCAAGAGAATCATGCATAACTCTGCGCAGACCGCAGAGATTATAGCATTGACCGGAGCTTGTGAACTTTCAGAAGGGCTTACAGTAAACATATATTCTGACTTTGGGGTGGTTCACAACTTTGGGAGACTTTGGTCAGAGAGAGGTTTCTTAACTTCACATGGCACCAAAATCCAACATGGCTCCCTAACAGTACAACTGCTCTCAGCGCTTGCGCTCCCTACTCAGTTAGCCGTCATGAAATGTGCAGCACATCGAAAGATTACAGATGACATAGGAAAAGGGAATGCTTTCGCTGATCAGATAGCTAGACAAACTGCTACCGATCTCTTTACAGAGATATATGTTTCAAGGGAGACTGTAAATGCCTATGCAATGGACGAGGGTGTTGGGTCTGTACGGGATATCCAAGCTGATGGCACGTTAGAAGAATCCAAGAGGTGGGCTGAAGGCTTGGGGAAACTTGATGATGATGGGTGTTGGGTGGACATAGTTGAATGGAAATGGCTACTCCCTGACGCTTATGTAATGATGATGGTCATCATGGCCCATGGTCCTACGCATATATGTGCCCAGAAAGTCACGAAAATGTTAGAGAAGGTTTGGGCAAATAACACAATTTTTAAAATTGCCCAGCACTGTGTTCAGGACTGCATAATATGCCTACAACATAATGTGGGAAAGGGGACAGCAACTCCAAGGGGAAGTTTTGGGCCACCCTCTGTCCCCTTCGAAGTCATCCACTTTGATTTTATTGAAATGGAACGCTGTAATAATATGAAGTACGTGTTAGTCGTCATCTGTGCTTTTAGTAAATGGGTTGAGGCTTTCCCTGTCAAAGATGCTACAGCCATGACTACTGAGAAGACCATGTTAAAAGAATACTTCCCGCGGTTCGGGCTACCAAGAGTCATCTGATCGGACAATGGTCCACATTTTGTCGCTCCTGTAATTCTACAGATATGTGCGGCGTTACAGATCGACAAACGGTTCCATTCGGCCAGACACGCTCAGAGCGCCGGACTAGTAGAAAGACACAATGGTATCATCAAGAACAAGCTCGCTAAAACGTGTGCCGGCTCTAAATTAAAATGGCCGGATGCCTTACCGATCGTGTTATTAGCCATGCGTACAAACCCTCAAACTAATACTGGGCTCTCTCCATTTGAGGTGTAATGGGGAGACCTGCCAATATCTGGAACCTTCCTAAATGTAGATCTTTGAGAAATGTTGAAAATGTATTACTTTCAGATTATTGCAGCCAGTTGACTAAAAACCTGTATTTGATTTATCACCAGGTGTGAGAGGCTTTACCTGTGTGATACGAATGTCCAGGCCACAGCATACGGCCTGGGAGCTGGGTGCTCATCAAAGCATTTGAGCGCTCCTCTTGCCTTGCACCTCGCTGGCGGGGCCCATTCCAGGTCCTGTTGGTCACACAGACGGCGGTGCGAGTTTTCTGGCAGAAAGAATTGGAGCCACGCGTCGCATGTCATGAAAATTCCTCACGTAGTGCCACACGATACAGAAGAAACAGAACCCCTCGCTAACACTGCAACCAACGATCCCAAAGCAGTAGATAGCACTGAGAGTGTATCGGAGAATGTGTCTGAGCCCGTGAGGCTTGGAAAACCTGCCATTTTGTCTCCACACTCTCCAAAAGTTTTGCATCCGGAAACTGCTCTTTCAAATTCAGCATCTTCACTTGTTTCTGATACGTTGCTTCCAACGGGAAGTGACAACACATTGTTTCCGGATCAATCAGTACTGGGAAAAGCAAGGTACAATCTGCATCCAAGAAGATAGACTTACGGCACAGGTTTTGCTGTGCATCTGATAGACTTACGGCACGGTTCGGCTGTGCATTCGGAGAAGGAAAGGATCATCGAGGGCTTGTTTTTGCCCAAATTGGAGAAAGGGGATTCTGTTGGCTAGGGTTGTGGAAGGACTAAGAAGTCGCATGGCCGGGAGGTCACCAGCAACGAACATTGGGGGTTTCCGTTTGAAGACTACAATGCCTGCCACCGCTACCACTCGTATGGGACTTGTAAATGATTGTGTGACCAACCGGGATAATGGACAAAGCCCTTGGGCCCCGAAAATGTATTGCTGTGTTTTTATAATAATATTTGGTTTAATAATAGTCACTGTCTTAGGCTTATGGTACCTCGAGTAAACTCATCCTTTAGAGTCCTTGTTACCGATTGAAAATGTACCTACTGTTCCTACTTCCTTCATGCATTTGCATACTCTGTCCCCTAGGGACTCCCAGCATAGACAAAGGTACCACAATAATACTCTGTTACTTATCATGAAGGCTACGCATGCCATTTTTAATAGGTCCAACTGTTGGGTCTGCTCACATTTACCGCATCACGGGATAAGGTGCTAGGTTGGTATATTCATCCTTTACCTTTGACAACTGCTTGTCATGCTTCTCTTAGAGCACTATTCTTTGGCCGTTGGAACAATAGCATCTCAGAGAACTTTGATGGTACTAATTTGAATAGCTTTGAGAAACGTGTTCTGACTCCCCTGGGATGCTCGCTTTTCGCAAATAGGTGTAAGATTAACATTGCTTCTATTAGGCCTTCTCACAGACTGTCTCGTCCTTTCCAATCTTTGATTTCCTTCAAGTTGGCTCCGATAGGCAATAAGGATGCCATGCCTCCTTCTTACACTGTTAACCATAGCCCCGATTCAGTTTCTTTCTGCATACAGAGGAATGGTACTCCGTCAACGGGAGATTTTAGAGGTTGTGCTAACGTTGCAAATTTGACTGGGGAAGACAGAACTTTGTATGTACGCGAACCTGTCTACTTTGTTTGTGGTAATGTAGCATTTCCTGATTGCCCAGGGATTGGCAGGGAACCGGTTATTTAGGTATCATGTTACCTGGGGTGTATATAGCTAGTACAGTAGAGGTTTCAAAGGCTCATCCACGGCGGGACGAGAACGGTGACACTCCAGTACAGGTCTTGGGAGATGTAGCAAAATCATTTGTGCCATTTTGGGCGCAGATAGCGAATTCCAAAGATATCAGAAGACTAGCGAGAGTACTGGAGAGAACCATCATCCGGACCACGGACATACCCTATAATATGACATTAGAACAGAAAGCGATAAGACCAGTAGCGCTTCAGAATCGGATGGCATTGGATGTCATTCTGGCTGAACGTGGTGGAGTGTGTAAATTAGTGGGGTCAGCTTGCTGTGTTTTCGTGCCAGATTCCTCCCCAACTATCTTCAAGGCAAAACAGAATCTGCACGTCCTTAGTTCAGAAGTGCATGTTCCCGAGGGAAACTGGGATCTTAGCGCTTGGTTCTGGGACTTCTTGCGATCTTGGGGTTAGAAGGTACTTTCGGTCTTACTGATCATTTTGGGAATTCTGTTGTTCCTTTGTTGTTTTATCCAGTGTCTACCTAGTATATGTTCGATGCTAGGGGGATGTTGCACACAAGCGATAGGTATGATAGGACATGAAGTGTATGCCCCAGATAAAACTTCGAAGGAATATGTGTTAAAAGAAATTTTAGCGAATGATCTGATGGCAATAGATATTTCTGGCAGCGATTCAGGGTGCATGGACAATGATGCATGGAGTTATTTGCAAGCAGATCCGAAGTAGTTTAGCACTTGGCATAGGCCAAAAGGAGGGTTTGTCAAATGGGAAATTATATCGTACCTCCTATTGCAACGAATATATGTACATTGGCCTACGCCAAGCTGCTTATAAGCCACTTGCGAAGAAAACCGTGTTGCGAGGTCCTGACCTTAGAATCACTGTAAAGTGCCATTTTAGGTCAATCGCCATTTTAGGTTCTCTCTGTAAAGTCACCCTGTGAGTTAAAATGTTGGACGATGTCATTCTGAAATACAACATGTCCGTTTTGACCTCTGTGTGTAATTAATATGTAACTTGCCTACAGGCCACTTGTTGAGGTCGTGAACTGAGACCTTGTCCTTCGTTGACCTGTGTGTAAAGGATTACTCGTGCAATGAAACTAATCTGTGAGCATATGTTAAGAACAATGTATCAAAATACTGAATTAGGAACACTTGTTTAACTACATTGTATTAATGTTTGAGAAAACCTGTATGAGAAATCCTAGAATACACAGTTGCTGTGTAGGCTTGTTGACATATGTATTAAAGGCAAACTAGTTGCATGTGGATATGCGTACTTGGCATGAACCCTAGATCAGTAATGTATTAGAGGAATAGTAAACCGAAGTAGGGTTGGACATCATGTTCGCAGATGGTATAAAAGAGCAACAAATTCTAATGTACAGCGTCTCTCACCGAACACACTGAACCACGCTGGAGTTCGTTGTGTTGTACTGAGGGCCGATAGCTATCTGTTATTTCTCTTGGAAAACTGTTCGTTATAAAATAAAGATCTTTGTATGTTCCTTTGTAGCCCTTGTTCAGTGTATTTCCTTTTGCGGTACTCAGCCTCGATATTTTGATTTTGTTTTCACAAAGGGAGACCTGCCACTTTAACAGGGGCGACCGAGGGAGAACCATTAACCAAAGAGACTCTTTGAAAATGACAGGTAGATGAGTGGAACTTAGTGTCACAAGGGAGTTAGCCCAGAGATCATTAAGGGGGGCTTAGCCTACACCAATCACTGTGGCCCACTTGGCTGTAAAGAGAGCCCCCATTTTGACAGATCATCTGAAGGCTTCACAAGAAGCAGAAAGACGAACTCATCCTTGGACCATGGCTGAAAGTACAGTCTGCCTTACATCTTCCGCCAGTGAAGGAAGGCCAGGATGTCCGAATAGAGAATCACAATCCCTCCCCTAAACATCTCCCAAGGAACAGAGAGAGATCCAGAACTCAGAGGACCATCTAGCTGCTCCCGAACCTGTACCCAGCCAGCACTCAGCGCCCCTGTTAGGCTCTGCAGCAAGTTTCCTGGATAGGGGGTGCCAGAAGGTCTCTGAACCAACAACAAAGGACAAGGCAGCTACCTATAGCACACTCCTCAGCTTTGGGACATCCGCCTTAAAGGACAAAATGAGCCCTTTGAAGAAGCTGGGAGAAGTACCCCGACAAGCATCTACCAACGTCTGCATTAAAAAACATTTTCGAGCCAGTCTAGTTCCTCAAGCTTCAAACAACTGAAATGCTGACCGCTGTGACACTGCAGTCGCTTAAAGACATCCAAGACGTCTCGACCGGTACTTCAGAACCACCGATCAGCACTGAGACAATGATTGCTGATACCGAGCCACTGTGTAGGTCAGCCTGTAGCTGTTCGTTCAGCTCACTTCAGCTTCGCTCGCTGAATTGTCTTGCGTCTGATACATGCACCTGACTCCCATCTTGAACTGTGTCCCAGATGCCTGCAAAGTGCCCTGAAGCTGACTTGACCCTGTTGAGCACCAAGGACATCTCCATGCACAAGGTAAGTTGTGGTTCTGTCCCCCTGGTCCTTCTCCAAAGGCCCCTAGGGACATTTTACGACCTATGCTCCCTTTGTGCTGAAACCAAGTATCCTTGAACTATTGCAATTACTTACTTTACAGACTACCCTCCTGTCAGTATTCAGAGTGCATCCATTTCCCTACTTGAAACATCTGTCCTCTGCATTTCTTAAAAGGGTGGGTTGTATTTTATAGTGTGCTAGAACTGTCTGTTGAATAATAATAAAGTAGATATTTTTATACAACCATTTGACTAGACAGTCCATTTTATCATTGGGCAATAATTGTATTTTTACTGTGTTAAATCTAACCAACGATGCACAACCTTTTGGAGATAAGCCTGTCATTCTGTCCACGTTACCAAAATTGGACAAGGAGGTTTATAATTTGCTTGTGTTTCCAATCTGTTTGGATCCCTTCTGGTGTACTAGAGGTGTGGGGCTGATTGATGGTTTAGAAACTGATTTTCATCCCTGGACCACTGGTGACCCGGAATTTGATTCGTCAAAATAGAAGCATTAAAACTACAAGTGGAGGTAGCAATAAAAGAGTGTGCCACCCACACAGGTGGATAAAACTTCATATCCCAAGGAAATGACATGGCTGACAAAGCAGCCAAAGAGACGGCCTACCTGCCTGAAAGAACAACTGGGATGTACCTAGGTGCAAAGGACAGGGTTTCCATGATGATTGCTGGAGAAAAATAGGAATACGTGCTTTGAGGATACGTAGCATTTAATGCATTGCCCATCGTACAGATGATAGACCTACAGGGGGAAGCGCCACAGGATGAAATAATGGTTGGGTACAGAGGGTGTTCTCCCTGTCTCCCACCGATTTGGTATGGAGGGTATCAGGTAATATTATCCCCATATATATGGTCGCCGTAAATAATATCGCCGGGAAAAGGTTGTTGCGATATTATATGGGTGACCATATATATGGGGACAGGGCCAATGTTCCATGCAATAATGTCGCCACAAAAAACGGCCATTTTTCGGCTGTATTTTTGTATGGCGAGATTTTTGTGGTGACATTATTACATGGAACCGTATGGAAACAGAATAGCATAGAGAAACCAGCAATGCCCAGGAAATGGTTGGCTGTGGGCTAACCAAGGAATCATGCCTAGGCGAAGAGAGAACACACGCTACAACATCTCTGGATGCCAACCGGCCACATTTTTACTCTCACAGTAAATCAGAAATGCACTAAAAAAATGTGACGTTTATACATAATACACAATATCAACAATTCCAACATAATTCTCAACATTTCCTATTGGCAAGTGGTGCAGGGGAAACATGGCATTATGTCCCGTTGGGGCGATGCATGGTGGTGAGGCTCTGTCCCCTCCCCACTATGCCCCTCATGGAAGGTGTAACCAGGAGGCATCCCCCTATATTATCGGGACCAGCTGTTCCCCCCGGTCCCACCGCCCCCTTCTCCTGCTGGGATTCTCCGGTCACTGTGCCCCAGTACGGTTCCGGAGTCCCACGGAAAGGGATCTCAGTGTCCCTGTGGTCCTCCTTCACAGCACAACTCTCCCCTCCTCTGAAAACAGAGTGGGTAGGATGGGATAGGAACTTGTGGGATCCAGACGGCAATACGGGCTTGGCGGCAACAATCCTGCAGGACGAGCCAGAGAACTGTGCTCACCTCATCCTCTAGGGCTCAGTTTAAGCCCCCAGGATTGGTGCCAACGTGCCACCCCGCTAGGCCCGAGCCTGCAAAAAGCTGCCCACCGCCCCCCACCCACATATGGGTGCTGGTTCCAACAGGCATCTGCCTGCTCCTTCTACCCTGGCCGCTTCCTGCCCGCTCTGGCAACCCCGTAATTGAGGGGTTTTCACATTCGTAAGTGTTGGAACAACTTCACTTTCCTGCCCAAGTGTCTAAGGAGCATGTGGTGGCAGAAATAAATGAAAGATGGGTTGTCCCAAGGCTCCACGAACTGCTGGCTGAATTTACGTGGAATTGTTTGACATGTCAGAAGTTTTTGTCAGGAAACATATTGAAAACAATGAAAAAAAAACACTACTGCAACCGGAGGGGTCCTTCCGGCAGATGAGCTTCTTACAGGTACATGGTTGTCATTTTCTGTCCTTTCACATGTTGGCTTGAAGTGGGACCTAGTACTCACAATGACGCAAAGTCGGCGGCAAATGTTTTGGTGCGAAAGGTGCTATTGAGATGGGGAATATGTGACAAACTGCGGTCAGATAATGGGAAACACTTTGCCAATGATCTGTTGAAGGAGTTTGCAAACCTCCCGGGGATAAATCACTGCCTATGCACAGTGTACCCCCACAAATGAACAGTGTTGTAGAGCAACTAAATGGCTTGCTTAAGGAATGCTTAGCAAAGCTAACAACAACTTTGAGCAAACATTGGCTTTATTGCTTCCCTTTTATGCTTTTTCAATTATGTAACTCACCTGGCGCCGAACATCATTTGACTTTGCATGAAATTGTTACTGGCAGGAAAATGCATTTACCTTTCTCTCCTGCACATACAATTTTGGATGCTAATACAACTGCACAAGTTTTGGGTAGGAATGGAACCCATATCTGACTGAACTCGGGAAAGCTGTAAAATACATATCTCGTCAGGTGCATCCACGATCAAGCTGGCCGGCCAATGAAACCAATAGAACAACGCCCACAAGTGCACACACAGAGGACATGTGTCCACTAGCTCCCTCTAACTTCGTGCGGAGATGGAGAGAGCCTCAGTGTACTGGGCCACACAAAGTAATATATGCAACATCTACAGCAGTGTAAGTTGCAGACAGGCGTGCATTCATCCACATTTCGGACGTTAGCAGAGACAACAGCGGCTCCCTCTCCGGAGAAGAGGAGAGGGGTCCAACTTGAGTATCAGTCAACTATCTTTCAGTTTTTTCCCTGCAATATGACTTTAAAGGAAGCCTGTGGAGGAGCAGAAAATTGTGCATGGGAGAAAGTATAAAAATTATGTGCTTTGGAAGGTGTAGAGCCTTTTTCTGTTTCTTTTTCTTCTTTGTTTTTTATTGCATAAAGAGTCAGATGGTGTGTTAAAAGAAAATGATGAAAATATACGAGCCAAAAGGAGTATATTTGACATAGAAAAGTTTCATGACACAATTGGGGGAGGGCAGGACACGGCACCGGGAATATATGGTACAAGGAAATGAAATGTGTGGGGCGAGAGAGGTCTAAGGACACCTGCTATGTGCTCTCTCTATTCCCACACGTCACAGGGACACCAAGACAATTTATGTCCTGGAGTTAACAGCCGGGGAGGAGGGATGCATAATGCACCTGTCTTTGTGTAAACCCAGTTGACTTTTCCAAAGGTGGACAGGATCTTTTCACTGGATAGATGAAGGGGAAGAAGTGTACGTGGATAATTATATACAGCTAAAAAGTAGGGCCGGAAAAGAAGCTACCAAGCATAAAATATGAAAATGTGTAACAGAGGTGGAAAGAAGGGGAGTGCAGTTGTTCACAGACCACAGCAGAGGGCACTGTAAAACTTCTACAGGACATGACATTCCATGGTGCCAACCCAGACCCCTGATAAGAATACGGGAACCTGTGGCTCACCTTTGAAGATAGGAAGGGGGCATTGTACAGTGTCATGCAGAGGCGTTTATCTGTGGAAGATGTGGCAGCAAAAACAAATGAGAGTTGTTGGGCGGTGTGGAACAGGCACTTGCATGTTTTGACTTGGATATGATATGATATGACATTTCTAACACACCTGTACACAAGTGTTTCTAGGAGCTACTAGACAAGGGAGGGGAGTAGGGCTGTACCGAATTGCATATTTAGTATTTGGCCGAATACCGAATAGTTTGTCAACTATTCGGCCGAAGCCGAATATGAAGCAGAATAGTTGCTTCATTTAATAAATCATGTTCCAAACTTAAAAAACACACTTATTAAAAAAACAAATAAAGCTCCATTTTAAATGCATTCTATAATTTTATTTCTCTTCATTATAATTAATGTAGCATCTTTTTTTAAAGTATAAAAGCCACAAATAAAGCAGATTTAACCAAAATTAAGTGACCAAATGTACAGAAGATTGTTGCATATTCAGTGCCAGGTAAAGTAAGAGGCAAAAGGACTGCCTTTGTGAATCAGATGCATTGCATTCTCTATCCAGTTGTAACGTCGATGTGGTTGAGTTTCAAAACTTCTTTGCAGCTCACTTAGAAATGTATAAAATGGTTCATGTCAGCTCATGCAGGACACAAGTCAAGAAGAAATCTGAAATTGTTAAGATGAGTATCACGAGAGTGTTGCGTACCTGTTGGTTTGGTTGTAGATCTTGATGTGGCTGCCAGACTGACAACTGTTTCCAGACGAGCGTACGACGCGGGGAACCGGCATTTCCACCACCCAAGATGGTACTGGGTGAAAGATGGACCGACTCCCAACGTCACGGACCGCTCTCTCTTGATTTGCGTGACGTCAGGACAGTGCAAGCACTGGCAGGAGAGGCGGATGTTCAATGGTCAAAAGTCCGATGAGGATGAAAGCCGGAGGGTGATGTCCAGAAGAGCAAGTCTAGGAAGCTATGAAGCTGATGCGGAGAAAGGTCGAAGATCCTGTGCTGACCAGGGTAACAGGCAAGAAGAGACTGGACTGAACCACCACAGTCCACAGGGGAGAAGGCGAAGCAGGCTAAGGCAGCGGAAAAGGATGGTCAGGACAGACTGAGGCAAACAACAGAGGGTCCAAGGAGTTCAGGACTGACAGGCAGGAGGATGAGGAACTGACCCAGGAGAAGGGAACAACCAGCAGGCGGAATGGGAATCACAGGATGGAGAAGGAAGCTGCCCAAGATGACAGTCCAGGAGCTGGTACCCAGAATGACTGGAAAGAGAATCCCCCTGGGAAGGAAGGTCAGGGAAGACAGGAGACCCGGGAGACCCACAAGGAGGACAAGGCAGGACCCAACCAGGACCCAGGCAGGAGCAAGGCAAGGAGCAGGAAACCGGACAGGAACAGCTCGAGAGCCGAGCGAGCAACACGTTCCAAGAACAAACCGCGTTGAGACGCGACTAGCTCCCGATCCCGTCTCCTCTTATGGGCCGCCAGCAAACGAGAGGCTTGAGCCGCAAGCTGCCTCGTTGCCCGGTGCTGGTGAGCCCAAAACAAGGCTTGGAAAGCAAGCCGCAGCAGTTGCGAGGGCCCAGTCAACTGCGCATGTGCGGAACCAAGACCGTGGTCGTCCGCGCATGCACAGAGGCACACCAACACGAACCCCCGACACTCTCCCAGCGATGGACCCCCAAGTGCGGAAGCGCAGATAGAGCCGCCAAGAGGGAGATGGGCGAACTGGCGAAGAGGATCCCGGTCTCCAGGTAAGTGGCGTGACAGAAATGCGTGAACTCCATCTCACAACTATTCACCCCACCCAAACAAATGCTGCTCACTTTTCACTTATGCTATCCACTCTTTCTCGTCAATACACAAACATATGCAACTTATAATTTCCTGATAAAATATCAGTTAATGTTAAACTCAGGATGCAAGTCTTAAAAAAGAAAAGGGTGGACTACGACATACGCAATGGGAAGTGACATGACAGGAACTGAGAGTATCTATACACATTTCTTTCAGTTGTTTTTTACAACTGAGAAAACTGCACACTGCATATAAACATTCACCAAAAGAAAAGATGTTCCTGCACAAAACATGCCCTAAAGAGCAGATTATAATATAAGATATTTTTCAGCTGTGCAATAGCAATTTGTTTGGTCTAATTCTATTCAGTTTTGCAAAGTGAAGTCTATATTTGCCTTTCTGAGTTCATGTTGCATTGTATTCAAATGAGAATGTCAAAGTATTCGGCAAGAGCCGAATAGCTAGAAACTATTCGGCCGGAGCCGAATAGCTTTTTTTCAGCCGGAATTTGGCCGAATACTTACTCGAAGCCAAAGTTCGGTACACCCCTAGAGGGAAGACATAGGGAGGACAAGACAAACAATCCTACTAGGCCTTGTATCATTCATATCATGCAAGTGTGACAGAGTGAAAGGGGAAGGAGAGGGGGAAGTGCAAGGAAGAGATGAGAGACATCACCCACTTCATACCTGGTACAAAAGTGACAGTTCCCAAAGCGCTTTATGGCACCACAGTGCACTAGCCAGTCACATAACAGCTTGTCAAACCGGATATTAAATTATGCCTCTCATTACAAATGATTTGTATGTATATTGGCCTACGCCAAGTTGCTTAAAAATTGTATGCGAATAACTCTCTGCGGCAAGGTCTTGACCTTAGAAATTGATGTAAGCCGCCATCTTGAATCAAGCCTCCATTTTAGGTTAGAAACTGCCATTTTGGGGTTTTATACAAAGTCACCCTGTAATCTAAAATGGCCGTCTCGTGTGTCCTTGTTCTTGCCTTAACCTCTCCAACCTCTGTAGGGGAGTTAATGTCCAACCTGCCCTCAGGCTACATGTTAGGGTCATGTAGACCTTGTCCTTTGTTGACCTCGGGAGCAGGGGATTACTTGAATTAGCAAAGTTAAACTACAAGTATACAAGAACAGTAATGATATCCGAATATAATATGCGAAACATTGTTTGGTCTGTATTAAAGCAATATATAAAGAGTGTAAATGTTAAATTGAAGAATAATGGAGTGTGTTAGTAAATGTATTGAAAAGTAAACCGCATGCACGAGATATGTAAATTAGGAAAGTGGACCTGGCGCGACCCTAGCCCAGTGCATGATTAACCTGTAAGGGGGCTGGACATCATTTTACAAATTGTATAAATGCGTCGATGTCCAGCTAGGAAATTCCCTCACTGCTCATATTGAACCCTGCTGGTGGTCTCTGTGATGTATTGACGGCCGAATAGCTATTTGTGTACTTTGTTGAATACTGTTCAGTTTTGTAATGAAGATTCTGGGAACCTTTATAAACCCGTGTCGATGTATTTTCCATTGCTCGGTCTAACAGCCGTAATATTGTATTTTTTCCTGATTCCACAAGCTCACAGTCCTTTATGGCACCACAGTGCACTAGACAGTGATGTGACAGTTCCCACAACCATTCCTGACACCATAAAGCACTAGTCAGTAAAGTGACTTCTTCCACAACCCTTCTTGACATCACAGTGCACACGCTAGTAATTTGGCAACTGAGCAGATTTCTGGTTGGCATCACATCACACACGCCACTAATACGACAATCCTCACTGCTTTTTATAGTATCACCCTGTGCTAACCATTAACGTGACACTTCTCCTAAGATTGCTAAGACATCACATTGCCTTAACCCGTTTCCCGACCCATTACGTTGCTTTTCCCTCACTACTTTATGGCATCACAGTGCACTAGCCAGTAACATGGCAGCTTCCTCAGCAGTGTATCACATCACAGGACACTAAGCAGTGTAATTATTTATGCCCCGGTTCCGCAATAGCCAGTAAAGTGAGAGTTCTCACTGCGTCTTGTGACGTCACTGCGCAGTAACCATGACTATTGCAGTGCCAAGAGTTCACATCATAGCCCGGAAGATAGGTGAATGGGCAGATACTTTGCTTGGAACGCTGACAACAAAGGCCAGAACCCGAAGCTGTTTGGGGTTTATGCCAAGTCCTACAGCGCACAACACTTGTTTGCAACCATGTTAGATATCAAATATTCCTTGTCCTCACATACTTGCCAACCCTACAGATTTAGGCCGTAGGCTACTGCTTTTGAAGCAGTCCTATCGCCTACAGATTTCAGTGACAGATCCTACTGCTTTTTACAGTGGCAAGTAATTTATGTGACTCTAAAGCAGGCTGCAGGACAAAGCATGCAACACATTAGTGTGTCTGTACAGTGGACTGGTAGGTGATTACTCTGATTGGGCTCAGACCAATCCACTGACCTGACAGCTACTGACTCTGTCCTGCACTCTGGCCGAGACAAGCCTTAGGTGAACCACCAGTGATGGCAAGTGGCAAAGTGTAACACTACCACACAGGTTAAGTTACATGTTAAGTTACCATTCAGAATTATACGTTTGTAACATTTCAACATCTTTCCATGTTGTGCTGTTTGTATTTTTCTGTGATGTCATTGTTATGGGAATTATTATTTTTGAAACTTGAAAAGTCCTGCATCTTTTTGGTCGCAGAATGTTGACAAGTATGTCCTCCGGCACCCCTCGCCCGCGGCGAGCCGGGTTGGGTCGATGTTAAGGAGGAATGTGTAATTTCTAATCGCTCTCCCAATTTGGATGTTACCCGTGTAACCTTAACACGGAAAGGTTTTCAATGGCCGGTTCAATGCCAAACAGAAACAGCGTAAAGGGAAAAACACGTGAGCGAAACTTTATTGAAATCCGGTGGCAATTATAAAATCGTAATGAAGGCGCCGGCGTTCGGTGAGAGGCCTCTAATTGGAAGTCAGTCCTGGGAGATCTCAACCCGTTCCCTGATTGGGATTGTGTTTTCAGGAGTAAATGCCAGGGACAGTGGCGGAGCCTGGAGGGGGGCTGACGGCCTGTGGGGACTCGGGACCGCAGGAAGGATGACCTATTGCACGCAGCTCGATGGCCGAGGCGGAGCTCTGGCGCCACCAGGCGCCTAACAAAGCATTGCTAGCGCCGAGGGGCTGCCCTGGAGCCGGAGTCAGAACTGAGGGGGAGGCCGAGGCGGGAAGGAGTATTGCAGCGATGCCAGAACCTTATGCGGTTTACTGGTTGGCGAATATAAGCACAGTCTTGAAACGCAACACAAGGGGATCTTATTGACGAAAACTGTTGGCCTCGACCATCAAAGACACAACCAGGCACAAAACTATCCAGTCCAAGGCTCCAAGATCTTACTGTGCCCTGCACAATGAACTAAAAAAGCCTGCAAACCACTCAATGGCATACTCTGCGCCCATGCTTATGCCACTGAAACACCAGTCTGCAAGTGATACACACCGGGTAGCCGGTTATTACCATGAGCCCCACTTATGCTCTTTTAGCTCACTCAAAGCCAACCCCTGCACTGATGCTTATGCCACTGAAACACCAGTCTGCAAGTGATGCACACCGGGTAGCCGGTTATTACCGTGAACTCCACTTATGCTCTTTTAGCTCACTGAAAGCCAACCTCTGCGCCCATGTTTATGCCACTGAAACACTAGTCTGCAAGTGATGCACACTGGGTAGCCGCCTATTACCGTGCACCCCACTTATGCTCTTTTAGCTCACTCAAAGACAACCCCTGCATCCATGCTTATGCCTCTGAAACACCAGTCTGCAAGTGATGCACACCGGGTAGCCGGTTATTACCGCGAGCCGCACTTATGCTCTTTTAGCTCACTCAAAGCCAACCGGTGCACCCATGCTTTTGCCACTGAAACACCAGCCTGCAAGTGATGCACACCCGGTAGCCGGTTATTACCATGAGCCCCACTCTTGCTTGTTTAGCTCACTCAAAGCCAACCCCGGCATCCATGCTTATGCCACTGAAACACCAGTCTGCAGTCCGTACACACTGTGTGGCCGGTTACTCCTGTGAGCCCCAATCTAACAGTTTATTGAGAGGCCACCCTCAACATGTGGAGTTCCTTCCCTCCCCAAGCCAAGTGTCACACAATAAATTGTTTAATGTCAGTTCTTCATTCAGCCCTGTTTCAGACTTATATAATGCCCCTGGGATCTCTCCCCCTGAGCTACCAACGAGCCAAGAACCAGGCCGATGTACAAAAAATATATTTGTGTTTATTTGAATGATAAATAACGGAAATCACACCAAAATTACACATGCCACCTTCTTTGTGGCTAACAATTAAACTTATTTATAGATAAAAAAATCACAAAAGTTGATGGGAAAAACACAAATCACTGTACTTTACTTTATCCCGATATCAATTCTAGAAAAAAACAAAACTAGTCAATGAACAAAATCAATTTACACATGCAGTGCTATGCAATTTCTATTTCCCAGTTAGCAGTTGGGTTTAAAGATGTGTACAAATGCATATGGCAATTATTATTTCACCAACACTTTTGTTTTTTAAATAAACCTAGTGTAATTTGGGATTATTGTGGAATTTTGGATTTCAGAATGCCCTCCACTTAAAGGCAGGGTCATGTTGCACGGCTGTTTGGCATTTTCTGCTGTTTTTACAAAAAGCACAATGGTTAGGAACATGTAATGTACTCCCCACATTCCTAATTTTACCCTCCACCAGCATTCCAATTCTCAAATTTGGGACATGTTTAGCACAGCCAGGAACACCTTTTAGCTGGCCATTACAATTATATAAGTCACAGGTTGATTAATTTAATTTATAGAAAATTGCCTGGAAATTATCTAAACAATTGCAGAAAAATTAAGGCAGCGTCACTTATGGTTGCCGAGAAAAATGCCTAAATGATATCAGTCCTTTTACATTAATATGAAATCTTCATGTTATGCAAATTGCAGCTCTCGGGTCTCCAGGCCATTTGCCACTCAGGGCAAGCCTTTGACCAGAGTTTTTTTTTAATTAGTCTCTTTGTTGTTTGAAGCGTAAGATGCAGATAGTAAATAATTGGGGTGCACCAGCCAACACAGAGATCCCCCATGGCAGACATCTGGCATCCTGTCCTCTTCTCTGAAGAGGACCACCAATTTGATCTGGAAAACTTCTATTTTCCTGTATTTTTTTCAGAGTTCACCCTTGATTGCAGCCCCTGTTTTCACACCTCACCCTACATTCCCGTCATGTACTGTCTGGGCCATCTGCCATGCACAGAAATTAGCTTTCAGAGACACCATGCCTAGGGAAAGTTTGTTTTCAACACCCATAACGGCCACACTTTTCTGCAGTTGTAAACGGCTGGGATGCAAGACAGGCTTTCAGTGGGGGAGTCCATTTGCAAATTTCGCCCAACAGCAAGCCAAAAGAGTCTGCCTTGGTCCTAAATGAGATCTTCATGTGACTGATGGAAACAAGGTTTTTCTTTTCACTTGTTGCCAGTATTTTGCAGGTGAAGCATTATATATATTGCATCTTGTTTAGCACATACTAAGTCTTTCCCCTGACATCTTTATCTTAGCAAGGGAACATTTTTTCACAATCTCTTGCTTTCAAACTACAAACGCACATGTAAATCCATTTTCGTATCAGTATTTGCAAATCCTGCTTTTCATATGAAAGGGGCCTTTGATTTCTTCTGCCACCATGAATTGAAAGGTTGCCTTTCCTTTTGTAATGGCAGATAGCCCTTTTTCACATTGGACTTCCTTGTGTTACTTGCAGAATCCCTACGGTCTGCCTTAATAGGCCCATTTTCAGTGTGACAGTTTTATTATTTTTTAAGCAGACTTGCAGGTCATTTTTATGAGTGGGCCTTTCAGTTGCATTGTTTGGACTTTTGATTACACCCCACACCTCATATGCTCTTTTGGCTCACTCAAAGCCTACCTCTACACACCTGTGCTTATGCCACTGAAATACCAGTCTACCAGCCATGCACACTGTGTAGCAAATTATTACTGTGAACCCCACTTAAGCTCTTTTAGCTCACTCAAAACTTGCCTCTACACACCAATGCTCATGCCACTGAAATACCAGTCTGCAAGCAATGCACACTGTGTAGTCAATTACTACTGTGAGCCCCACTTATGTTCTTTTAGCTCACTCAAACCAACCTCTACACCCATGCTTATGCCACTAAAACACGAGTCTGCAAGCCATACATCGCTGATTACTACTGTGAGCTCCACGTATGCTGTTTTAGCTCACTCAAAGCCACCCTCTGCACCCACTGAAACACCAGTCTGCAAGTGATTTACACTGTGTAGTTGATTACTCCTGTGAAATCCACATGCGCTCTTCTACCCAACTCGCCCCCGTCCTATATATATATTACACGGCCCGCAGCAGCGGCCATGTAGTTATGGGTAAGTTGCTAAACTCACAGGAAGAGCACTTTTTGGGAAGCTTATAACTTCGCTCCCCCTGGACGAATCCTCACCAAACTTTGCAAAAAAAAAGTATATGGCCCGCTCTGAATTATTTTTCAAAGTTTGGTGATGTTTCATCAAGGGGGGACAAAGTTATAGGAGGGTCCCAATTTTTTTTTTCTCCATAGACTGAATGGAGAAAAACTTTGCTCACGCCTAGAGATCAAACCGCTGGATGGATTTTCACCAAATTTGCAGCAGGAGCGGCGGCTTGGTCCCAAACGCGTGCTTTTGTAATTTTGGTGGAAATCCGTCCAGTTGATTTTTTTAAATGACCAAAATGTAGTGCTATCTGGGTCCGGTCTGCTGGCTCATTTCCCTGTTCGGTCTGCGGACCGCACTCTGATTGGATTAAAAGGCAACGTGCTGTCCACAGTCATAGGACGCACCCACTGATTAGATGGTGGAAAGCATGAAGTGCGTCAGATTTTTGGAAACGCCTGCCATATTGGATTCACAGACTTCAGCCGCTGTCTGGGGACATTGTGGTAAAAACATATTAAAAAACACAACATTGCACTTGTCAAACTTATCAAATAATCTCTGGGGAGGTGAGGGATGATGCGGATGGGATGGGATATGGCTGCAAGAAGCAAAAAAATTGGTGTTTTTCACCATAAAAGTCTGCAAACTGTGAGGTTCGCGGACACCTCTGCGTTACAGGGTTGGTGAACAGCATTTCTTGGATGGGTTATAACTTTGGTGCCACTTAATGAAACTGCATGAAACTTTGGAAATATATTTATTCCTGACCTGATTCCGAATGAGTTGTTTGGTGGGATTCTGTCAAGAGGTGGCAAAATTAGAGGGGGGTCCCAAAATAATGTAAAGGCTTATAAATGAGGTGCCATTTGATGAATCTACACTTAATTTGGCAAACTGATAATAGATCTAGATATAAATGTTTTTGCAATGTTTGGTAGGATTTTGTCAAGAAGGGGCAAAATTAGAGGGGGCGCCCCAAAATATTGTAAAGGCTTATAAATGTGGTGCCATTTGTTGAATCTACACAAAGGTTTACAAAAAAAATATAGATCTAGACATAAATGTTTTCGTAAAGTCTGAATGGATTTTGTCAAGTGGGGGCTAGGTTATATGACTATTGTATGTGCATACATTTGATACTTTTGAAAAAATAAAACATGGGTGGATTTCCAGCAAACTTATGTAAGGAGTATTGGCAAGGACCTGAAAGCATGGTTTTGCAAATGTGCCTGTGTTTTATTTTTTGTCAAGTGTCATAATTTAGGTACAAAAACTAGTGATATACCTTTGGTGACTGAGGTGTAGCCTGAGGCCATGGGCAGTGGCCAGAGTGTCCGGGTCATGGAATAAGGTCATGATCCGGACAATCTGGCTACTGGCCATGACCACACATGCGCGTTAAAGTGCCATGTCTACCTGGGACTGGCTTTGTGGTAAAGTTATTCGAAATTGGGATAGGTTTGAAAGGGAAGAAAAATGTGCTTGTGGTAATATGGACATAGGGATCTCTTTTCGCCTTCTGGTGGCTGCCATGGAAAGGGAAGAGGGACCCTGTATGGAACCCTGCCTTCCCTTTCCACGGTGGCCATCTTGGAAAAGGATTTCCCTTCCTACACCGGGATGCCGTAGGGGTACCGGTGTAAGAAGCAAAATCCTCTTTTTTAGCACCCCGGGTTCCCGCTTTGGTAACCTAGGATGCTAATGGCCTTCATCCCCCATTAAAGGGGCTGGAGGGAGGGGATAATGGTCCGGAGACCTAGTTATCCACCCAAGCTGATAACTTGGGCTGCCGGGCCAGTATCCACAGTTCCAGTCCTTGGAACGGGGGATGAACGCCACAATATTCCCATTAGCATAACACAAAATGCAAATGGAAGTGTTCGAAAATCTTATTGAGTCTATGTACTTTACTGAGAAATGTAAAGTAGACTGAGTTATACGTTTTCTTTTGAATTCTTTTTTTTAACTGTGAAAGGTGGTTCCTAAAGCAACATATTGTGTTTTTTTTGTATGTATTTTGCTTTTTGGCAGGAGAGCTTAGAACAAGTGATGGGGAGGGAAATGAGAGAAGAGGCACCAAACACAATATGAGGGGCAGGTGGACAGGGTAAAATGTTGCACTTGTGTTATTTCTAAGGTACGGGGCAGTGTTTCTCATGCTCCTTGATTACAGCATTGGTGGTGGCTCTTGGAGAGGAGGGGTGGCATTATTTAATGCCATTTTAAGATAAATAGCAGTTTTGCTAAAAATATGTACTATGTACTAGATTGTTAATGGATAATGAATAGGAAAAGGTGTAGGAGCTGTGCAAGGGAAA
The DNA here is from genome assembly GCF_040938575.1 of Ambystoma mexicanum. NCBI lineage: Eukaryota > Metazoa > Chordata > Amphibia > Caudata > Ambystomatidae > Ambystoma > Ambystoma mexicanum. The sequence continues at coordinate 1,035,570,528 of NC_090926.1, read as the reverse complement.
TTTTGAAGTTGAAAGTTCCTAGATCAGTAGAAAATGCAGTTCCGAAATGCCCGCAAAGCACAGATCTTATCATGAAATGCGGACGGGTACTCGGACACGTCATCATGCCGTGCGCCACCATATGGTCATGTGGCACTGTCCGCAAGGTCCGCAATGAAGTCAGATGTGTGTAGATGTCTATGGATGCAAAACCAGTTGAAATAGTTGCAAAAAGTGTATAGAAGTGTTAAAAATGATTCTAGAAGGTGGGAAATGGCAGAGAATTAAGATGACACTTTGTAAATTGGACACAAATATTGCTATGTTGGGTAAGTATGATATTAGTAAGTTGTAGGAAATAGCATACACTGGTAAAAACCCATATAATTCACTGAAAAAAACGTTGTTAAAGGAACGTTATGGTTAAGTTACACTAATAAAAACCTATGAAATTCAATGAAAAATCTTAGTTAAAGGGATGTTATGGATACAAGTAAAACCGAAAAACCTCAGAAATTCACCAGTTATGGTAAGCTAAGCAACCATAACCCGTACCACCACCGTGCACTGCTAAGACTAACACCCAGGACACCAACGATGACATCACAAATGTCATTGATGACATCACTGATGACTTCAAATATCTGGGCCACTTGTTTTGTTCACTGACATATATAGGCCAGGTGGTTTTGTTCACTGACAGTTAGAAAATTAAAATTGAAAAGGCGCTATATATCTAGACGTTAACCATGTCATATGTTCTTCAAGTACTTTCCTTAGGGTTTGGTCTCAACTCATGGTGCACATACATGTGCAAATGAGCAGGCCTCAAACACTCAATTCATTTGTATATATGAAGATAAACTTTAATGTTATTAACCAAACCTGGTTAACCAACAGCTGAAAAGTGGCTGGGGCATTCTTAAAGCCAAAGGGCATCACAGTTAACTGATAATGTATTTCAGGGGTTGAGTATGCTGACCTTTCTCTCTCTCGCTACATCTGTCAAGCCGACCTACCAGTACCATGTCGTGGGGTCAAAGGTAGTCATGTACTTGGCAGCGCTGAGTTTGTCAATGAGCTCATCTGCCCGAGGATTGACGTAAGCATCTGTCTTCATGACAGAATTGAGCCCCTTTAGTCCACATAAAAGCGTACTTATGTCTTCTCACCACTGTTCTTGTTAGGGACCAGTACCACTGGATTAGCCTAGGGGCTGTGCGATGGCTCTATCTCTCCTGTGGACAGCATCTTGGAAACGTCCTCCTTGGTGATGCCCCTGACATTATCGGAGATCCGGTGAACCCTACTCTTGACTGACTTACTGTCCCCAGTGTCCACATCATGGGTGCACCAATCTGTGTGACATGGAGTCAGTGAAAACAGGCTGGCAAACTGTCCCAGTAACTGGCAAAAGTCTGTCAGTTGCTATTCTGACACCTGCGTTGCCAGGTTGACACCTTCAAATGACCCATCTGTGGTTTCAGTGTGCAGGAGGTCTGGGAGGGCATCCGTCACCTCCTCAGTCTCTCCACCTGTCACTAATGTCATGATCAAGTCATACTGGCTATATTGGGGTTTTAGCCGGTTGAGTGTGAAAGACCCTGCACATCTGTTTAGGTCTGTTCACGTCAATGAGATAATTCACCTCACTGATATTTTCCAGCACACAGTAAGGCCCATTCCACCTTTCCTGAAGGGCACTGGGTCTGACAGGCTCCATAATCTGCACCCAATGGCCTGGAGAATAGTCTGTCACTGTGGCCATCTGGTCATGTCAGTGCTTCATCAGCTTCTGACTGGCCTTTAGATTTTACGTTGACTGTTCCATGTACTTTGCCTTTCTAGACCGAAGGTCGAGTACATAGTGCACCACATCTCATGTAGGGGATGAGGGGATGCCCTCCCATCCCTCTTTCCCTAGTCTGAGGGGACATTGTACAGGGTGTCCAAACAGAAGCACAAAGGGGCTAAACCCTACTCTGTTCTGTGGCAACTCCCTGTAGGCGAACAGAAGGCATGGCAGGAGAATATCCCATTTTATCCTCAGGTGCTCCTCCAAGCCACCTTCATGCCTTTCAGGGTCTTGTTGAACCCCTCAACAAGCCCATTGGTTTGCGGACAGAAGGGTGTAGAGAACCGGTAGGTGCCTCCATTCTTCCCACATAGCCTTCATATATGCGGATATGAGGTTTGATCCTCTGTCAGAAATTACTTCCTTGAGGAATCCAACATGGGCGACTATCCCAATCTGAGGCTTTGTAATCACGGTGGCTTTGATACTCCTCAGAGGGATAGCCTCGGGGTACTTTGTGGCATGGTCTACCATCACCAAGATGTCTCTGTTCCCTGAACTGCTTTGAGGATCCAAGAAACCCACAATGTCTATGCCTATTCTCTAGAAAGGCCTCATAACCACGGGTAGTGGAATTAAGGGGGCCTTTGCGGCACCACCTGACTTGCTAGAAGCTTGACAAGTCAGGCAGAACCGGACACATTCCTTAACGTTTACGCTGAACTGTGGCCAGTAAAAGTGTGCAGACAAACTGTCTAATGTCTTAGTCACTCCCAAGTGACCTGCTAAAGGAATTTAGTGAGCCAAATCCAAAAGGAACTTTCTGTGGCATTGGGGAATCACCAACATTCTGGTGTCCTCATCCTCAGAGTGTTTTGGCTCACTGTACAGGAGTCCATCCTCATTGTACACTTTAAACAATCCAGGGGCCTCACCCATAGCCTGTTCCCCTGCCTGCTTCCGCAGACCCGTCAGAGTGGGACACTCTTTCTGGGCTTTAAAGAAATCAGTTTGTTCTGGGCCCCCAGCTGATGCAAACTAATACAACTTGGGCGGCCCTTCAGATCTGCGCTCTCCTGGTCCTCCATCTCCGGTTCCTGTGCTGCGCCAGGCAACTCTCAAGTCACTGAGTCCTCTGGTACATAAGTAGGGTCCTCAGGGGCTACTGGCCCCTCTCCTGCCTGAGTAGGCGTCTCAGCATTCTCTGGAACTGGACTAGGGGCTACCGACATGCTGGTCCCACCAATAACCTTCCGAATGTAATCCAGGCCCTGAGGTTCTGAGAGTGTTCAAACTGGTGATCTCTTTCGCCATCGATTGGGTAGCCGCTGCAACTATCTCGGGATTAGGAAGATTATTACCCAACAGAGAGGGGTGGAGTCTTTCACCAATACACGGCACTGGGCCCCTTCACCTCACCAGCAGAACTACACTATTGCCAAGGGGCACCTACTCTTTCCGTCAAAACTACTGACTCTGTAATCAGGTCCATCAATATACTAGCCTGGCCTTACCCGCTGCCGAGGGACAGCAGTGATGCTAGCCGCTGTGTTTCGGACCGCAGGAGTTATGTTTACATTTATATACACATGTTCTAGATAGAGTTGCATATTATTGGGAACTGCAATCTCTTCTGGGGACTCAGTACTGTTCCCACTCAGTGTAACCAATCTATATTTAGCCACTCCTTGGTCTAGTGGGAAGACCTCCTCTAGGATGCCCACACTAATGATGGCCTCCTCCACAGGTGCAATATTCACTATGGCTTGCTTGGGTAAGCCCTTACAAGCAGGACCCTCTTTCCTATGGCCCAGCTCTAATACACAAAACAATCTTTGGGTGGTGAGAATGCAGGTGTCCCAGTGTCACCAGGGGCAGCCTCCACCAGGCCCCCACCCATGTCTCCACTCTGGGTGCCTGCACTCTTCTTTACAATGTGCATGGCTGAAGTAAGGTTTTGGGATATCCCTTCATTGATTTGGGGACCTGACTTCGAAGAGGATTGGGTTGGATCTTTGTCCTTCCTGTCCTTGTTTACTTATTTGTCCGCCAATTTCTCTTCCGGTTTGGGTTTGCTCCCCCAAGCCTTTTTCTGGACTCGTGTACTCACAATCCTGTCGGCAGCCTTTGCAAGCTCCCTAGGGTCTGTGATAGTCTTATCCAAACGATGCTGTTGTAGGTGAACCTCACAAATCTTCAATACATGCTCACACGCAATCACATTTTACATCCCTTTAAATGTGTCAACTTTGTTACCAGCCATCGACTCGCTCAGATATTTCAACCACAAATGTGTGAATGCTTCAAATGTCTGTCCATTTTTCTTTCTGAGCTCTCTTAAGCTCTTGAGATACTGTTCAGGGGTTTTACACCTCTTCCTGAGGAGGGCCGCCTTATTGCTCTCATAAACGGGCCTTTCCTCAGGAGTTAACTGAATAATTGCATCAGTCCCTAGTGTCGGTAAGCGACTCATGAGTACTGCATCCCACAGTACCTGGTCCATCTCCTGTAGCTGAAAAGCAAGCTCAAGCACTTCAAACCAATCAAAATATCCTTCCCCACCTCGTAATCCTGCACTAAGTATTTGGGGATCTGGCGCCAGGGTTTATCGCCCGGGAACCCTGGTTTGAGCCACTACCGCTTCATTCTCTAAAGGTGGATCTGTAGGCCTCCTTCTCATCGAGTGCCAGTCTGCATAGCTCTACGGCGGCCCTGTCCCGCTCCATTGCAACCATGTCCCACTGCATTGCAACCCTGTCCTGCTGTTTTTGTTCCTCCAGCGCAAGTCTCTTCACCTCTAACAGGAGTGTTCTAGCCACTATATCATTAACAGCCGGGACAATTACTGGGCCACTTAGAAACTGTGCCGAGGCCTGGTACCTGCGGGGTGCTGCACTAGCTCCTGACCTCTGTGACACCCTAGAGTGTTGAGAAACCTCGCTTGCCACCCGGCGGGATAGTTGGCGAGAAACTGCTGCTCATGCTTTCTTCCTCGTCATCTTCTACTACCCCTCACGGAAGGTCTTCTTCATTAGGGTACACAGTATCTAACCCATCCGCTAAGGTCTTCTCCCCAACCACCCTCACTTCTACCCAAGCTTGGAACCTGGTGAGCAACTGAGGTTTATTAACCTTAGTGCTCTGGGGAAGTCCCCTCTCTTGACATAGGATGTACAGGACATTCTTGCTCATGCCTTTCACAGTCTCTATGTCAAGATCCATGATTACTTAACAATAGCTAACAGTGTCTTAATGTTGCCTGCAGCAGTAGTTTTATTGTTGTATGGCTAAGCTGTGCACAAGGCTTCAACTCAATCCGACCACCTGCCATCAATGTGACAAATCAACTTCCGGGGCACCAGTGGTCCAGGGATGAATATCAGTTTCTAAACCATCAATCAGCCCCACACCTCCAGTACACCAGAAAGGATCTGAACAGATCGGAAACACAAGCACATTGTAAACAGAGGCATAGCCAGGACAGTCTAACAAGTGGGGCCTGAAGCTAATCTAGTTGGGCCAACTGCAGTGACATTAACATCAGTAAATGCCCACCCAGCCCAGCTGAGTGGGCATTTACAGATTTTGGATGGGCCTTGCCCGCTCAAGCCCTACCCTCTCTAGGCCTCTGATTATAAACCTCCTTGTACAATTTTGGTAATGTGGGCGGAACGTCAGGCTTATCTCCGAAAGGTTGTGGTTCGTTGGTTAATTGCAACACAGTGAAAATACAATTATTACCCAATGATAAAAGGGACCATCCAGTCAAGGTTGTATACAAATATCTACTTTACTATTATCACAATAGACAGTTATAGCAAACTACCAGAAACAACCCACTCTGTAAAGGAACGCAGAGGACAGACAGTTTCAAAGAAGGAAAAGGGATGCACTCTGGATACTGACAGAAGGGTAGTCGGTATCGTAATTAATCGCAATAGTTCAAGGATACTTGATTTCAATACAAAGGGAGCAATGGGTCGTAAAATGTCACTAGGGGCCTTCATAGAAGGACCAGGGGGACAGAACCACAATGCACCTTCTGCTATAGGAGTTATTGGTGCTTGACTGGGTCAAGTCGGTTTCAGGGCGCTTTGCAGCTTCTGTGACAGAGTTCAAGATGGGAGACAGCTGCGGGCATCAGGTGACAGGCAATTCGGCGAGCGAAGCTGGATGGATGGCTGCAGGTGGCCTACACAGCAGCTCCGGGTCAGGAGTGATTGTCTCAGTGCTGGTGTGCGGTTCTGAAGCACTGGTCGAGGCGTCTCGGGTGGCTTTAGCAACTGCGGCGTAACACCAGTTAGCGGTGCTGTCGGTTGCAGCTCGACTGGCTTGAAAAATGTCCTTTAAGGTGGACGTCGATAGATGGTTGTTGATTCAATCCTCCTAGCTTCTTCATTGGGCTTATGTCGTCCTTTAAGGTGGACAACCCAAAGCTGAGAAGTGTGTTGCAAGCAGCTGCCTTGTCCTTGGTTTGGTTCAGAGACTCTCTGGCACTTTCCAACCAGGAAGCTTGCTGCAGAGCCTAACAGGGCACATTGTGTGCTGGCAGGGTTTCAGTTATGGAGCAGCTGGAGGGTCATCTGGATTTGGTATCTCCCTCTGTTCCCTGGGAGTTGTTTAGGGTAGGGATTTTGCTTCCCTCTTGGAGGGCCTTCCTTCACCGGCAGAAGATGTGAAGCAGACTATACCTTCAGCCAGGGTCCAATGATGAGTTATTCCTTCTGCTTCTGGTGAAACCTTCAGATGACCTGTCAAAAGAGGGGCTTGTCCCTTTTTAAAAGCCAAATGGAACACAGGGATTGGTGTAGGGGAGGCCTTACGTTAATGAACCAATCCTGGGCCCCCACCAACAATGTGTGAGGTCATAACCAGAGTGCATTGCAAAAGAAAATGTTAAAGGGGTGAAAACATGTAATACTAAGTCCCACCATCTTCCATTCTGTTGTGCATCAACGGGTCCCTCTGGTTAATGGATCTCTCTGTGGTTCCTGATTAAAGTGTCAGGTCTCCCTTGAAGCTGCAGCGAGACCAGAATTTCTGGCACTGTCAATCCACATACTTGTACCTTGTGAATGGGGTCTCCCTGCAGGGATGACTACTGTAAACATGCAGTCCCATACATTTCACTGTCAATCGATACTGATGACATATGAAAGAGTGTTGGGGTTTCCTGTCTCCTTTGTTATCCTCTACAGCCAGGCCCCATGTGGGCCTGTTTGATTTAAACTCTGGTTAGTATGGGAATGCTGCCACCAGATACGGAGCTTAACAAAAGGACATGACAGATCCATGGAACCCTTGTTAGTTAATTAGGCTGGCAATGGCAGAGGGAAGGTTTGGACCTTCCCCTTCTGAGATGACATGGTGTACTCCTGGCTGTCATATCTCAACAAATTATGGTAGGACTGCACCTGTCGTCTGTGTCTACCCAGAGTACACAGGTCTATGTGTATGTTGTGCAGTGACTATTGGAAAATGTGTGCAGATTATTCCCACACATTTTCCAGATATTGATCTACCATCTTTCAAATTAATTTAAAATTTAAAAAAAGCCCAGGCGAGCGCACACCCACTGTGCAGATGGTCGAAAACTCACAGGTAGTATCACAGAAAGGGAGCAAAAGAGCAGCCTTCACTCTCCCAATCCGGCAACGGAAGGTGTAAATGACGAAGAAAACATGAACAATCCATGTGTGAGGGAATGAAAGTGCATCCTTCCCTCTCACAATCCAGCAAAAGAAGTTGCAAATGACGAGGTGGGCATGAACCATCCTTGTGTGGGGGAATTAAATTGCATCCTTCCCTCTCACATAACACCATAGGAGGGCGCAGATAAGAAGGTGATCCCTTGCGTTATTGCCACCTGGTTTATTCCATGTGTCATCATCACACAGGAGATCGCCCTGCCCTATATCATGGGGTGTGGAGGGGTGAATGTCCTTTGGCTTCTGTCATTAACCCACATCCTGAGCTCACGATACCCACAGACGGCAGAAGCCAGACGTTGAGCTTTGTGATGTAGGACCTACAGCGTGTTACTGTTAGATGCATTGTGCTTTGTGTAAGAAGTTACCACATCCAATTTTTCTGAATAACAATAAATTATGTTTCTTTGCGTGAGTGTCTGTATTGAAATTAGAAGGACGAAGGGTATCGAAGGATGTATAGATTAGTAGGAGTGAATCCATCTTTATTGGAGTCGATCAAACAACACCCACAAACCTACACACTTCTCATTCCATCATACACCAGTTTGCATATGTCCAAGTAACAACTACAGAATTCCCAACATGCAACTTTCTCACTTAAAGTTCCACTACACTCATTCATACTTCCACATACCACACACAAGCTCCCCCAGCCCTCTTGGCTGGTACCCACATCTGTGCCAGAGCAGGGTTCTGGGTTTAAGGATGTGCACATTGGATCTTTCTGTCACCATGTCAGTGACATTGCCTGTGAATTGATCTCTGCCTCTTTGTTCTTTGGGCCAGTAGAGCTTTGCCCTCTAAAGCGTGGTGAAGGCGCTGTGCTGCACTAACATCAAAACAACCCCTCGGCAGTGCCGTCAATCTATTTCGAAAACACACACCAGCAACCTGAAAAGCACAGTTTAGGCGAGTCTCCACTTTCTTGCGTTTCCTTTACGTACAAGGGGAGGAAATACAACCTTCCTGGGGGGGGGAAGCCAAGCAGGGTTTTCCTCCTGGTTCTCCCCTCTGATTTAGAGAAGGAAGTGGGATCCTGATTTGAGCATTTGAAAGATTAAGGAGTGCCTCGACGCCCCCCCACCCCCGCCATCTGCCTTTACAATGTTGATTTTGTTGACAGGCAGATGGATATGTCAGTCATAGCCACTGTCCCTGCTCCACCTCAATATCACATAGGTGAGAAACTTTATTCATTAATGTGGCCATACCACCCTTATCCCAGGCAGGTGCAGCAGGAAATTGAGTTAATCTAACTAAAGATGATGATAACGAACAAGCACACAGTGAGATAGCATACATGCATGCAATAGACACAAAACAAATATGCACTCACCATGATCAAACACAGACACTAGGTTAAGTATGCATTTAAGCATGAGGAATACTGCTTGCACTCATAAAGACATGAAGAACATAACATAAGCAAATTATAAGATTAATGCAACACGAACGAGACACGTATATAGCTCACCAAGATAGAAACGCAATAATATTGAGCAGCCATCTTTTTCCAAATGAAAGCAGCAGCACACATAGAAATGAATGAAAGACCCTGAGACTTCATGAAAACTCAAACTGCTGAATTTACTGAAATACAGACCCGTGCAAGACACAGACAGTAGTTGCACAGACCCAGCAAAGGTTACTGAGAAATGACGGAAGGTGTGGATGGCTCAGAGAGAACACGAGATAATAATTCCAATGGCACAAGACATATTTTTCTAAGATTAATTGAAGAACAACCACCCTTTGAAAGCCAGCTCAAAACGTTCATAAGGAACGGATCGACTAAGACCCGAGTGGTCAGGAAAGTAATAACACTCACACTTATATTAGCCAAAATCCAAGTAAATTCAGGGTGAAATAATTCAAAACATGGCCCACTCACACGTGACCCATAATTCAAGAACACTGTCTACTCATTAGCCCCCAACACTGATAAGACACCTGCCTCGACTCCCCACATATTCTCAGAAATGAGGCGCCTTACAAGGTTAACTACAAATTCGCTCTGGCTCATGGCCTAGAAATAAGGAATAGTATCTTTTTTTAATTGAAAGGAAAACAGTTACTGGTCACCTCTCCCACTACTCCTGTCTGGCTCATGTGTTGACGGCCTGTAAATTGTCCAAGGTTGGTCAGTAAGATGCAAAGCAATGAAAATCCTGAATGCTAGGCCGCCCAGCACTTGATCAAGCAATCAAAATAATCTCAATACAGAAAGCTTCATATTTAATCATGAGAAAGAATACATTCTCCATTACGCAATAACAGGATACTTCAAAAATAGAATGCCACAGCTCACCTAACCACGGCACTTACAGGCCCGAGTATGTGGGCCTTCAGCGTGCATAGTGATCAGACACATGGACCACATTTGCTATCAGAACACATGTGCTACCTAGCAGACTATCCTGTTATTGGGTAATGGAGAACGTTTCTAATAGGTGCACAGAAACACTGGCTTACTCAGCCCTAAAGATGACCTTTAGGTCAAAACATGTATCGGCTGTACTTATTCCTAAAATGAAATCTCTTTGTAATCTTTCTCATGATTAAATATAAAGCATTTTGAATTGAGATGGTTTTGATGGCTTGATCAAATACAAATGCTACGGGGCCAGGTTTATAGGGATATGTAGGTGACACACTAATTTATGACAATTTTGGGCAATAACTGTTGTTGGAGCACAGGTGGAGAGTGGCCAAATTCCTCTTTCGTCTTGTCTAGTTTTGGTGGCCTGTGGGCCTGGCTCACTTTAGGTTTCCTTTTCTGGGCTCTTTCAGTACATTATCTATTTCAGGTCAGCTCATACCTAGGACGGCCCATTTCCTTGCAGACAGTCGAATACCATGTCAAGAAGCACCCGTTCCCGTTTTGCGGAGTGTAATTCAACATCAATGATCTGCAGGCTCAAGAGTGCCCGTGCATCCACATCAGACTGTAGGGTCCCTCACCAGGTGCCAATGCTCCATCGCTTCACTCCAGCTACCCTCACGGGCATCCTGACCTCTTGTTGGATTCTGTCCCTCAAGTGCTTTATCCGTATCTGCCTCCTTTGTACTTTCAAGTATCTTCAGATGTTCTGTGTTATGGAGTTCCCCGCCTGCATGTTTTGAATGTTCTGCTTGAAATCTGGTCTTTGCCCTGGAAGGTGAGGGGGTCTTCAGTGGAATGAACTGCCCAAAGGTTCTAGTGTCTGTAGCTTCATTTGGGTGACAGCTGTGGCAATGAGAGCTCTTGCAGAAGGTGCTCCAGCCTCCGCTGATGGCCACCACTGTTATCTGATGGAAGGTCAGTTGCCAGAAGGCACTGGTGCATGAGAGAGCCCTGTGTACTAAAGGAAGAGATGTTTCCCAAGCGTGAGGAATACTTTGAGGTCAATTTCGAGACTGCGGTCTTCAGATTTCCCTCAGTGACCACCTGCAAGCTTGTTTAAATGTATGGGCTGCATACAGCTGGCCGATTCAGGAACTCAATGGCTCCGGATATGTGCAGTGTGTTACGTGGAATTCCATCTGTTCTTCCGATGAGGAAACCCGGGCTGTAAATGTGGTTCCATGTGGGGAACTTCAGCTACGGTCAGGGGTCAAGTCGAGGGTAAGCACAGATGGACGGAGCCCCCCAGGGTATTTTAGAGGCTATGTGTAAAACAAGACACTTTGACTGGCTTTTTCAAAATTATGATTTATCGGGATTCGAACCACAGTTGCCAGGGTCACAGGTTCGGCCCTTCACCGACACACCATATAACCTTGTGGAAAACAACGAACAACTAAAGGTGAACTGTCACATTTGGGGCCTGAACTCTCCAGGGAAAACATTGCATTGATTCTTTGGGTGTAAAACGTGCCCATTTGTCCTGTGCAATTTGTATGGTTATGCAAAGCCAATTGAATGAAATGTGCATGTTTCACCTTGACATGCTCATTTCTGGTGATGCCACATCCCATTGCGTATGTTAATGAGTCCCTCCAATTTTTTCTTAGGACTTGACCCCTGGTTATGTCAGACGATGGCCTTATCAGTTTAACTCACCATGAGCAGCTGCAAAGTTGCTTGGCATTTAGTTTGGTAAGTGCTTATTCCTTGGGAGTGCAAGTACTCAGGGGGCTATATAAAAAAGACAACATTCCAAAAAGGCTTTTCACACATCTGGCTGTGTTTCAGTGCCAAATAGTGTACATGACGCTGGCGCATTTCCACTGATCTCCAGTAATTCAGCTTGGTGCCCCAGGAATCCAGTGTCAGATTCGTCTCATGGTGCTGGGGATTTGTATTGCAACATGTACAATTTGACAGCAGCCAGTCCTTCCTAACAAGTCCTGGTGATCCACCTGTCCCCTAGGAATATTGGATAGACGTCCTGGTGATCCAACTGTCCCCTGGGAATATTGGCTAGACGTTCTAGTGACCAACCTGTCCCTTGGGAATATACAAAATAAGGATAAGAAAGGGTCATGGTCTGCACTTGCCACTAATGAGCATGTGATTAGCATGCAGTGACATTCGCCTCAAATGGAAACAATACTCATAGCTTACATTTCGAGGATCAGCTTACTCCTGCATAGTGGTGAGACTTGGGAACTCGCTCCCAAAGGAAATACGAACAACAGTAGATCACCTAAAGTTCAGGCGACCACTACAAATATGGCTCTTTAACTCACCAATCTAAATAGAAAACATCAAGAAGGAAACTGACAACAGAGCAAAACAGAAACACTGAAAACAACAAAAATCTGATTGCCCGAACAGGACCACCCAAAGAAATAAAGCATCCTGCTGCAAATCACCACAGAATAATAATCACTCATCAATTCAAAATAACCATCAGAAAAGGACTCAAACTACTGCCCATTAACCCTACAAAAACCCTATAATACTCTGCACACTCACCCTAAAACACTGAATTGATCAGACACATACCGCAGACGCAGAAAAAAAAAAATCAACTGCAAACTACAGGCACTCCACAGCACCCAGCAGGAAACTAAACCAATCGCATGCAAATCACCCCATTCACACTCATGTACCAAACACCCCACATGTTGACCAACTAAAACATACAGCACACAGTGACCGTTTCTTCTGCACTGAAGCTACCAACAGCACATCAAAGCTCTCTTGTGCTTTTCCCTCCCAATCCCACGAAGCCCCCACAACCCACTTCCTTTTCAAAGCCACCAGAGTGCCCACAGACCATGAAAATGGCAGCGCTGTGGGGTATAAATCACAATAACGTAACATAACGTGGTCCTCCACACCAGTTTGCTGTACACAATAGTCCCCAAAGAAGTGTATCTTGGGAAACTCAAGTGTGAGTTAAACAATGTAAGAAAATTGGATATAAATGCAAAGGCTTTACATAAGAGTCCTTTTCTTGTGATCAGGTAAAAGTGGGTCACACTTAAGTTAATCAAACAAGTTAGGCGTGTGCATGATTCCTCAGATTGGCTGCCCTCAACGCAGGCTTGCCTGTCCTATAGGGCAATAGGCCAATGCCCGAACCCAAAACTCAGAATGCTAGTGTGGGCCCAATGTTTTGGCCAAAGTGGTCCACTTTTCTGGCCAGTGTTGGCCAGTTGGATGAGTTACTTCACCATGTGGCTGGTAGTTTTGACCAGTGTTGCTGAATACATTTTCTTGAAAATGCACAATTTGCTTCACATTTTATCAGAAAACCTCCCCCTTGGGTACTACTTAAACAGCCTGCTACAAAAGGAATGAATTGCCATTTGCAACTGTGGGCCACTTTTTCATTGGTGCCCAAGACAATTTTATGCCCCAGTCCAACCCTGCCCCTGTGGACATAAAGCACAAGACCGATGGAAAAAATGTGCATGGGTGTTGGCAGGTGTGACCTCAATCCTAGCAATTAGCTAGATTGGCATCCATTGCCCAATATTCCAGAGAAGCGAACTACTGTGAACCCAGCCAGGCATTTCACTTCATTAGAGTTGTCTTTGGAATGCTACCAGCTCAGCTTCCATGACTCTTCTGGGTACATTAGTTCATTTTTTGGGCGCATTTAGATATGAGTATATGCCTTTCGGTCTGGTGTCTGCAGACTCATTGTACAAAGACTTATGAAAGAACTGTTGAGTGCTGTGCCAGGGGTTTCCTGCTTTAAAGATGACATAAGGGCCCATGGGAGCGCAGAAGAAAAACATGATACGATATGTTGTGATAGGTTATTTATAACGTGCTTTATACCCAGAGGTTTCTAAGCGTGGTGCTTCCAAGGCGAGCACGTTGCCCCTGAGCAATCCTCCCGAGATCATGATGCTACGAGCAAAGTTTTGACACTGCATTTCAAAAGTGTCAAATCAGCAGCATGAATTAGGTACAGAAAACATAAGGCAGGAGGGAACTCATCCCAAGCACTATTACTCATTATGTGCAGATGACTCACCGCCTAAGATCAGTTTCTTCTTTGGGCTCATGGACTATCACACTAGGTTTATTCCAAATATTGAGGAGACATCAGCGGGAGAGAACATGTTGTTGAAAAAGGGGGTAAACTATGACAGTGAGTGCTTGATACTTTTTGAAGGCCTACAGAATGTGTTGACTGTGGCTCCGGCAATGAACATATTTGATGCCGAAGCTAAAGTCATGACCAGGGAAGACCAAGAACTGAGGCTTTACTAACCCGGACTCTGGAGAAAGGGCAAGTCACATCTGTGAAACTATTGAAAAGGAAGTGTTAGCCATGTACTGGCCAGCAAAACATTTCAAGACTTTAATCAGGGGTATTGCTTCAGTCATTGCAACAGCTCACGAGCCATTAATGCACCTGTTTCCATCCGCGAACATGAACAGAAACTCGCCCAGAATAATGAGGTGGAAACTTGAGTGCAAGTAGCACAACATCAAGAAATAATCTGTATAAGGAGAATGCGACCTGGTGGAAGATTGTCTCTTGAAACTGACCATTGATCCAGAGGTGCTCTGTGCCTCTAGTGACTTAGGGGAAGACCACGTCGTGGCAGCCATCAATCATGGAATCGAAATTTATTAATGGAACAAGTGTAGTGAGGATAAGAGAAGCAACCTTGATTTGCAAAGATTTGGGTGAGATGGATGGAAAGAGGTCATCAAATACCTCCTTGATTTTCTAATTGTGATGATGGAAGTTGTTGACAGAGATTAGGGAATTTTAATGGGCAGTCACCTTTTTCCACCAGTAGTGTTAAGATGTAAAATGGTTGATTTAGCCCTGAGGGTCATCAAGGTCAAAGTGTCACTGGAGGATGGGTTTGTGCACTCTATTTCAGGCCCGTAATGGTCATTCAGTGGAAGGTTTAGCCAACAACTCTTTTTCTACAACAGGTATGGACCAAATTACCCTGTGACAAGCTAGGTCACTTTGAGCCATTAGGCATACTTATCTGTTTTGATGGATTCGACCTTGAAGTGGATTGAGTGGCAAAGCAAGTCAAGAGTTGCCACACAAAGATGTTGCCAGGAGCTTTCATAAATGATGGTATACCATTTGCTCTGAAGAGATGCAACATTTCCTACAGATCTGGAGCGCCAAGCGTTCTCACGCTGCCAGTTATCACACATATATCAATGGGAAAGAGTGAACTGTTGGCATTTTCCAGTAACTTGGTCTGGCATCAGGCTTTTGATTGAAGATGTATTGGCCTATGAGTTAATACCCACTCCATAACTGCAATAACTTCACTCCTTCATCCTCATGGGAGGTAAGGCTTATGATATCAGATTGCACCCTGTGTGGCTAGAGATGGGCAAGTGACCGTGTGTTGTAAATCTCCCCCGTCTCACCTGGGATCGCTTCTTGCTCTGTTCCGCGGGAGGATTCCTCTTGTGGACGGATCAGGTCTTGTATAGGCTCGCTCGAGTCTCGTCCGGCTGCAGAGCATGTTCAGAGTTCCCGGGAAGGCCGCTGTTCCAGGATGTCCAGGAAAAAGGTAGCGGTCGCTAGGAATCAGGATTCCGGGAGCAAGTTAGAGGAAAGGGGTGAAGGGAAGGAGCACACGTCAAGCCACTACCTATTGATAGCGTTGAGACGCGCAGGGCCGCGGGGGAGTGGCCAATTTATAGAACGTGCCGTGTGCGACATGAAGGCTGGTGCGAGGCAAGTCGCTTGGCGCGGCCATGTTGGGAGTAACAAAGAATACAAGCCCCATCGCGATAAGGACCAGCAAGTCCAGAAAGGCCAGGTTCTATGGGTCATGACAGCATGCCTCCTCTGAAGACCTGTTCCACCAGGTTTTCCCAGGTGTATGAGATGGAATCTTCTAAGCAGTCGAGGGGTATTTAAGTTAGAAACTGGTTCCCAGGTTCTCTCGCTAGGAGGATATCCTTTCCATTCAACCAGGTATTGAAGTCGACCCTGTTTATACCTGGAATCGCATATTCTGGACACTTCATATTCCAGCTGATCGTCCACAACAACAGGACTGGGTCTGCAGGATTTTCGGGTGGATTGGATGTAAGGTTTCAATAGGGAAGTGTGAAAGACTGGGTGTATTTTCTTCCAGGAATCGGGTAGCTTGAGTCGGAATGAGACAGGATTGATGATTTCCTTTATGGAAAATGGTCCATATTACCGAGGAGCCAATTTGTTTGGCCGTAGATGTCGCAGTAATAGTTTCGAGGACAACCAGACTTGATCACCGACAGAATAAGAAGCCGCTGGTCTTCTTTTGGAATCCGCATAAAGCTTAGTGTGTGTTTGAGCCTCTTTCAATTGTTCCTTGGCTTCCTTGAGATGCGCGCGGGGGCGGGGCCAATTTATAGAACGTGCCGTGTGCGACGTGAAGCCTGGTGCGAGGCAAGTCGCTTGGCGCGGCCATGTTGGGAGTAACAAAGAATACAAGCCCCGTCGTGATAAGTACCAGGAAGTCCAGAAAGGTCAAGTTCTATGGGTCATGACACCATGGACATGAAGAAAGTGATGGACAAGGTAAAGGGGAGTCAAGGGAAGTGCAAGATGAGGAGCGATCAATATGCCCCTTGCTAGTGTCCCACTTCTGCCCCCCACCCTAATCCAGACCTCTGTGCAGAAGCTCCCCTCTCCCTTCCTGCCTTTTCTGGCAGTTTGCCTCTTGTTTTTTCCTTTCCCTTACCCCTACCAGTCCCCTCAGCAGTTCCCCTGCTTTCCCTGTGTTTCTGTCTCTGTTTTGTTCCCCCAAATACCTCCAGCCTCTGTGCAGCACCTCACCTCTCCCTTCAGGCCTTTCCTGGTGTTTTCTCTCTGTTTTCATTTCCCAACTGCCTCCTGCTCTCTGGGTGACTCCCTTCCCAGCCCAACTTTATACGTGCATCCTCTGCCCCAGGGGTTCATTAGCAAAGGGTCACATGACCTCTGTCACTGGCCCTTTTTTGCCTGTATTTGTTCTGTTTTGTTCCATGAATACCACCATACTTCTGTGCAGCTCCACCCTCCACTTTTCTGCCATTTTCCCCCACCCACCTCCAGCACTCAGTGCAGTTTCAACCCTCTCCCTTCCCGCTTTTTCTGCATTTTTCCCTCTGTTCCCCCCCTCCTTTAGCCTTTGGTACAATCCTTCCCTGCTGTCTTCTCAATGTTGTATAGACCCTCTGCTCCATCTTATTCCCCCACCTTCCTCTGGCCCTGTGCACTGTCCATCCCTATCCCTTCTGCTCTTACCCCTTCCTCCTTACGGTGTCTCGGCTGAGGTGGCGGAAGTGAAAGGCTGATAAAGACACGGGTGACTCTTGTGGGTCCCTCTTCGGCCCTGGAGGATCCAGAACCCCAATACCAGAAACCTCAAGTAAAGCACACACCATGTGTATCACCTCTCACAGGCCATCCCTACTTTCAATACAAAGGGCATATAACTTCATCATTCTCATGAACTCCACTTAACAGATCCTCACCCACATTCTCCTCAGGCCAGCACACACCACCTTTTACAAACACACGACATCTGAAGCATACCAATGCTCACTAGCTGACATTTCACACACCGTTACCAACCACAAACAGAAAGCACTCTTCATCACTGAACCCTGGCTCACCCTCTCCTTGACCCACATTCGAGATGTCCTCACCCCTAATGGCTAAAATATTCAATTCTCATCTACCATAAAAGTTCCTGACCTTTGAGCAGTGGAGATGTTGCAATATCATCTCCTGCCACGACCCCTTCTCACCCAATGAAACAATCGCCTTCAAGCAAATCTACAGACCAGACTAACACAGCAGCTCTATCTTTGATAGCTTCTCGGACATGGTCACCAGCATGTACCTCTCACGTGACAACATCTTCTTCTGGGACTTCCACCGTCTAGGGTGCACAGCCACTAAGACTACGAAGGAAACACTGCTCAGCATATTAGACACACTGAACCCCACCCAGCATGCCACTGATTCAAGCCCCAATCAAGGCACCTTCCTAGTTCTCATCATCACTGCCATGTTGATCCTCCATTACAACATCTCTACACCACTTCACTGGCTTGATCACTTCACAATTCCCTTCATCGATCGATCACATCACCCTGTACAACCACAACCTCAAACAACCACACACAACCTAGGTTTATCAACCAGACACTCCACTCCTCGAAAACCTTCCCTATAGAAATGCTCATTGAAGACCTCAGCAACTTTATCTCCTCCCTATCAGGACCCAAGTACAAGAACTGCAAAACATACTAGAAGCTCTCAACAACACCTTGAAGCTCAACATTAACAAACAATCCCCAGAGCAACAGCAAACCACCAGCCACCCGGTACATGCAACAACTTAATATCAGCAAAGGAGTCACCTGAACACAAGTGAAAATCTGGCACAGGTCTGAAAAAGCATCTCACCTAACCCACCATAAAGAACTGCAGACTACCCACACACAACTGATAACCACAGCAAAAACAACATGCGACAAGAACACCATAGCAGGTACCGACAGTGAAAGCTAAGCACTCTTCAAGGTAGTCGAAAAGTGCACCAAGCCACTCCCTGACCATGGAATTCCTCACTCCTTTCAGAAATATACTACCATCAACAACTCGTTCACTTACAAGATGAGAAGGATCCACTAAAAACATCAACGGCCGCCTCATTTCACACACCATCCCACTTATTCCACGGTGAGAAACAATGACATGAACCACAGTTAAAACTCTGTCCATGGAGGACCTGACAAACAGCCTAGCCACCCTCAAAGGTACCTCCTACTCTGGTGACTCCATGCCAGCCTGAATTCTCCCACAGAATATATTTCATGCCATTACTTGTCCCCTAAGGGAAATGTAAAAATAAAGACACATGAAATACTTTATTTAGTGTTTGTGTATTGTGTGGTGTTTGTGGAACCTACCTGGACTGAACCAACCAGCCTACCATGGGGCTGGATGGAATGCTGAAGGAGGGAAAAAAAGAATGGGCTGGGCAGGGGAGAAAGGAAACTAGGAAAAACCATTGACAAGGACTGTTAAGAGAGAGAAAGAGCACAAAATGGTGGCTCTCTTTAATCACCGAACTCAACGTCATTGCTATGGGCCCGGGCTTCGTGTCCAGAGCGGCCTGGGCATCCACGCGGCTGTGCTGTCTGCCGGGCAGGACAGTTGTGAAGGCCTGGACAATATGAGAGGGGTGGCGCAGGTGAAGAGGAAGAAATACCGCTCAGTCCAGGCCACGTGCGTTGGGTGGCCAGAACCTGCCAACCTGACCATGCCCCCTGGTGGCCTGCTTCATGGCCAGGCAGCCCCAAAAAGAAGTTCAAATGGGCCGCGTATGCCAGGTGCTGCCAGGGAGGTGAAGAGGTAGTGGGTGAAGTCCTCCCTGGGGTGGTGAAGAAAAGTCCAGGGCTGCCACGTCGGATTGCCCGGATGAAGAGAGGAGAGGAAGGGGGAAGTTTGCTCCACCCCTTTGGATGGAGCAGTGACGAAAAGTCCCAGGCCTCCATGCCAGGCGGCCCAGGCCAAGTAGGCACTGTGGCATGCCGCCTGGAGCTCCCGAAGTGACCCCCCCCTCCATCACTCTGACACAATGAAGAGAGGAGGCGGGTCCGTGAGGCCTGGCAGCGCGCAGCGGTTGCAGTGATGATGGCACAGCCTTCCGATGGCAGCAGGAAAGCTGCCAGAAGATGCAAGGGTGATGAAGCCACTGCAGTGAGGGTGGGCACCCCACTAGGGCATGGGGTCGCCCAGAAGATGAAACAGGGCTGTGGGCCACAGCGGTGATCATGGGTGGCCCCCAATAGGTATGGGGTCATCCAAAATATGGAAAAACAGCTGTGAGGTGGCGCAGTGAGCTCGGCAGGCCACCGTGCGTCACACATAAGATCAAAAGGGCTGCGGGTGAGGTGCTGATTGCGGCAGGCCCCCGGCGGGAATGGGGGCCACCGGAGAACAGCAACATTGTGCAGGCCACGTGGGAGAACTGGTGGCGCCAGGTGGTGTAGGGGAACATCCAAGAAAAGCAACCTGAGGCGGAACACCCCTATTTGCATCACTAAGAGACACCACCAGGAGGTACTGACTGCAAAGGGGTGGGTGGCTGACTGCAGTGGTTACCCCTATGTACTGTAATATGTTTAATATATGGTTTGTGGTTATATGAATTTGCATTTGTCTGCGTGTATATTGTTATAGGTATGTGTAGTACATGTTAGTATTTGAGTTGGGGTTAACTTTGGGCAATCTTTATAATGTTGGGTAGTTGTGTATATAAGGGGGGGCATAGAAAAATAGAGGCGTTGTGTGTACCCTGTGCATGACTGGTAAGGGATGGGATGGCCTACCAGAGAACACCTAGTTAAGGGGCTCATCCTCTCGGCCATCCACGGGCCCCTGTGGGTGGTGCCATGTATAGGTCGGGCATCTTTTCAGTCAGTTCCACCCTAAGGGCCCCCCTCCACCTAAGGAAAGTTGGGCTGACATGGCATATCCCTTTAGAAAGAACGCATGCCAGGGGAACATAGAAGGGGGATTAGTGTTAGAAGGGAAGGGTAGGAAAGTTTACTAATAAAAGGAGTTTGTGTGTTTTTATTAATAAAGAGGGGCCCCGTTTGTGTTCTCTAAAAAAAAAACACCATGGTATCTGTGTCCCATTGGAGTGGATTAAGGTAAGGACATAGGGCATAGCCCACCTCCTGTTTAACAGCAAATCTTTTTACAGGTTGCAGTGCCCCCCTCTCTTCAGAGCTGGTCTGGTGGGTGGGTAGTCTGTTCCCGTGGGCACTGCCCCTGATCTTGGGTGAGAGTGTGCACTCTTGTCCTGGACCAGGGCTGGAAAACAGGAGCTACATCTGTCCTGCATTCTCTTGTGGTTTCACATTACAAGAGCAGCTTAAGCCTGACATTGGGAGGAAGGGGGCGCTTCTTCGTTGGAATAACCTAGAAAAACCGCACTGTGTCTTCACGGTGTGATGTGGCATTTATAACGCGCATCCATTCGGCTTAAAAACCATGAAAGTCTAAAGGAAATGCCATCTATCGCAATGTGGACTTTTAGTAGATGTTGGGGCTGTAGACGGGGGAACATGGTGCTCAGAGAAATACCATGGGTACAATTCAATAGAAGTGGAATTCTAAAGAGGAGCAACGGACATGAAGTCCAGAAAGATGCCATGAATATACATAGGAGACACCCCTAAGAAAAACACAGGGGCTGCACTTCATAGAGGTGGAATCCCAGAGTGCAGACAGAGCTCAGAAAGACCCTCATAGCAATAGAATCCCATAGAGCAGTCACTGCTCAGAGAAAGAAAACAATAAACATACGCACATTTCTACACAACAAGAATTAGACAAAAACCTTCATCAGAATTACAAAACACACACACACACACACACACGCTCGCGCGCGCGCGCGCGCGCACTGCAGCCCCTCATCTTCTCCTCCTCACACTGTCCTCTTTCCGCACACACTATCCTCTCCTCCTCACAGGCTTTCATTTACATACACACACACAGACACACACACACACTCTCTCTCTCACTATCCTCTCATTATCTTCTCCTCACCACAGTATCCTCTCCCCTCACAAACTACCTTGTCCTCCTCACACACCATCGACGCACTTTTACACACACATACAGACATCCCCTCACAAAATATACTCTCTCTATCTTTCCCTCCTCACACGTTCCTCCGCCCTAGCACACTCCATCTCCTCCGCCCTCTTCTCTGGTCGATCCCTTCACACTTTGTGGTTCTGAGCCTGTTAGCTCCTTCAATTGGGCGGCTATCGGGTGTTTCCTGCACCAGGACCCAGGAGGAGAGTCATCCCATCTGGGGATCGGGTTCTGCTGCTCTGCGAAACACCCCCACCGCCGCCTCTTCACAGCAGCCCCCCAGACCTTCAAGTTATCCGCTTGGATTAGATTACGCACAAAAATGCAGTTTATGGCACAACATACGGAGACAAGAGAGGAGTGAAATGGAAAAAAAAGGCGAAGGTGGAAATAAGAAGGGGGTGCAGCTAGAAAGAGCGGTGTAGACAAAAGAGGAGATGGAGTGAAGTAAAAGCAAGAAGAGAGGGGTGCAGGTAATTATAGAAGCAGGAAATTGGGGTTGTAATTGAACAAGGCGACCAGGGAAGGAGAAGAAGACGCGGAAGAGAAACAAACTGCAAAGTAAGAAAAATGGAAGGAGAGGAAGAGGGAGTGGGCAGGAAAGCTGGGGAAAAGGGGAGGACAAAATACCGAGGAGAAGTATAGGAAAAGAAGAGGTGAGAAGGGAATACGGTGGGGTTCAGAAGGGTTGGGGGGTCGGTATAGAGAGGAAAGAAATATAAGGCATGAAAGGAATAATCAAAAGGCAGGAGGATCTGAAAGAAAGATGACAGAATACAAGGGTATGAATGGGGAAAAGCTAAGGGAGGAGAAGAAGCAGAAGGGCGAGGATAGGGAGGCGCCACCCAATCACCAAGGCTTGCCACTTCCAAATCTGCATACAGTGCCAGATTAAAACCAACAATTTGATCACAGTCTGCACATCACACGTGCGTGGGTCGCCTCGGATTATTTTACAAACAGACAGCTATCAGAAAATGAGCTTATAAGAGACAAACTGTTATGTGAATCCGATGCCTCTGGTGTATGTACTTTAAGTTGTTAATGGGTACATTACATTAACACAGTATTTTCTCTATGGATACTTTAATGTAAAGTTTTCGTTTTTTTGAGGTCATTCATTTGTTTCTATCTTTTGAAAACAATTTAAGAAAGCTTGATTGTAATTTTCTTTCAAGATCAAATCAAAATGATTTTGATCCGTTGTCACGGTGCCACTAAGAGTGGGGCCTGTAGGCCGGTGCCTACGTTGCCTACTTGGTAATCCGGGGCGGCCTGCATACTAGAATATCAGACTCCAAGGCACGACTTTAGGACCGTCCTTGCTGTGCCCAGCTTCAGAATAAGTTGAGCGTGAAGGATACCCGGCTCGGTGTAGATTGTTAGGAAGATGGGGTAGTGGCTCCTCTTGGCACTTGCCACAGCGCTTTGGTAAGTAAAATCCTTATTCTTTCTCCTATCATGGGTTACTGTTATGCCTATGAATTGTGCTGTTGAATAGAAGCTCTGAGAAGTCTCTGTGCTTTCATTACTCGGGCATGTTGTCAATGGTTCCATCCTTTGTTTAACCCTACAGATGCCGCACCTGTGCACATTTGAGTGGCTGCTCATGTAACAAAGAAGAAATTGATTAAATTGTAAAGGTGATCATGGTTTGGGATGATGCAGAATATGGGTTTTCTACTGGGGCTGGGATGGGTTTTAGAGCGGTATTTTAGAATTGCATCGAGTGCTTTGTGATCTGCAGATTTGACCCTGCGCACTGCACCCGTCGTAGGTAGAGAACCATGCCGGAGCAAGTCGAGGCTACCTGCATCTAGACAACTACCACTGCACGTTGCCTCTACTAAAGCAATAACGCCAGATGCCGCGGGCATAAGTGGCCGGTAACAACGCAAGGCCTGGCCCTCTTACCAGCTGATGAAGCTTGATGCAGTGGGCGTTATTGCTATTAGCGCCCCAGGTGATAATAGCATTTAAAATCCTAAAAGTGCCTGCAGCAAATGCATGGGTCACAGTGAAGAAGGCCATCCGAGGAATTGAACCGCAGCTCCCAGCTGAGCCCCTCTTCCATTTCCATGCACAGCTCGTGGTACGAGTGAACGAGATGGAAGCTGGACGAGGCAGCGGTGACCCGTGGATTGAGGAGCAGCTAAGGAGTTTCTTGGGGGCTGTTGGGGTTTGGTGCACTCAGAGCCGGGGAAACACTGCTCTGAATTCCGGCAAAGCCCGGAGTAGGAGCCTCAGGTAGGATGGAGAGGGCAGGAGTAGGAGGCTGAGAGGGGTGGGGGCGGCGATGGAACGACAGGAGCGAGCATGGACTTATACCGTGAGATTCAGTTTAGCCATGTTACAGTGCTACTAATTGGCTGGTGCCTTCTACCCATGGGGCTAATCACACCTTCAACCACCACTCTTTCTACTGCAGGCATCCGAAAGGTTTTCATTGACCAGAGCATACTTATATTTGCTGCACAACGCTCATGAGTCCTAGGATGCTGCTGCCTCGAGATGATTGCTTATATTTGATTACTCTCACCCACATCACATGACCCCATTATTCCCTATTGCTGATCTCGACTAAATGGAGTTTAGTGGGTTAGGCAGTAGGCATCACCTCTGGATTGAGATGCCCTTGTATCCCAAAACACTACGCACTTCCACCAAGCAGGTGGTCAACCCAGAGTCAGTCATGAGTGGCGCCTCACCTGCGTAAAGGCATAAGCTCATCCCATTGAAGCTTATGTGCCTCGTGGTGGGTGGGGGATAACGGCATTGGCAGTGAGAGATGATGTTCTGGCCGTCCTGGTTCTATCTTGCCTGCCCATTTCCAAGTCTTGCTAAAGATTTGCGGAGAATCCCACCAATCTCAAGGGACCAAAGCACTGACCAAGGACCTCCTCCACTCCCGCTCCAGGTGTCTGCTATTGATATTCCATGCTGGAGTCAGCCGTTCAATGGGCCATCACCCTGCCCGCCTGCCCCTTCCCTGCCTCCCTAGATCCGTCCAAGGCCTCCTGGATTAAGCTCCCATTCATATAGTTTGTGTTGCTTCCATTACTGAATCTTAAGATCGCACACCCAGTGCTCTTTGCTGTTAACAGATGGACGAGGAACAGAGTCCAGAAGAAGGAAAAGACATCTCAGCGGAACCCAGAAAACCAACCTAAACACAGCCTATGCAGTTCACAACAGGACAGCTGCGTAGGAGGAAGAACTCTCAGCAGCTCCACGGCAGAACCATGGGAGAAGGAAGAGCACCCTTGGAAAGGCCAAGTGCAACATTTCTTCTTGGTCACGGCAAGGTTTTGGCTTGCAATATTCTTGGCCATAAACTCCCCGAATGTGTTTTCTGTAGGAAGCACAGAACCTTAGACTAGGCCTCTGAATGGTCACTACCACTGAGGGAATAGAGGTCCAAGAACATCTGAGATTTAATACATGGGTGGGAATGAGACACACAAGTTGCGATGATGGTACTTCCAAATCCCCATCATCTCCTCCAGCATTATGTTAGGGAATTGGATCTTGGAACCAGCCCAGGCAGACATCAGGACTAGCTTTACCGGATGCGGGGCCAAGTGCCGGTAGTGATAGCACGCAGCCATAGAAATAGAAGGGTAGGTTGCTGAAACAAGAGAGACCATGCGCCACAGACACATGCTAGATGCTTCTTAAGCTACAACCTTGAAACTGGAATGGCCAAATGTAAGGGCAACTGTGGGGCATCTGCTGCCTGCCATGACCGAGCACAGAAGAGCCGGGACAGATGCCTGGCTGTCTGCCCTATTACTTGGCAGTCCACAGAGCACACCAAGTTGCCTGGTACCAAATGGGAAGAGCCTATAATGGCTGACAAATCTCCAATGACTGGTCTGGGGGTACAGCCCAAATTAATTAAGCTGTAAGCAAATGTAGTATGAAGAAGGCAGAATTCTGAAAAGACCAACAGGAGAGTGAAACTCTGGAGAGACAAATAAAGCAGGTCAGAGTATAGGAAGTGGGTTTAGCACCCAGCGGCTCATAAGCAGGCCACAGTCCTAGAAGAGGGTGACACACTCAACTGCTCAGAAGCAGGCCACAGGCCTGCAAGAGGGTAGAGCACTCAGGTTTTCAGAAGCAGGCCACAGCCAAAGAAGAGTAGTAGCACTCAGTTGCTCAGAAAAAGGCCACATCCCAAGGTGGGGGTGTAGCACTTGCTCCTCAGCAGCAACCTTCAGCTCAAGAAGACGGTGAAGCACTAAACTGCTCAGAAGCAGGCCACAGCCCTAGAAGATGGTAGAATACTCAGCTTTTCAGAAGCAGGCCGCAGCCAAAGAAGAAGTGCAGCACTCAGCTGCTCAGAAAAAAGGCCCTAGCCAAAGGTGGGGGTGCAGCACTCAGCTGCTCAGAAAAAAGGCCATAGCCAAAGGTGGGGGTGTAGCACTCGGCTGCTCAGAAAAAAGGCCCTAGCCAAAGGTGGGGGTGCAGCACTCAGCTGCTCAGAAAAAAGGCCATAGCCAAAGGTGGGGGTGTAGCACTCGGCTGCTCAGAAAAAAGGCCCTAGCCAAAGGTGGGGGTGTAGCACTCGGCTGCTCAGAAAAAAGGGCCTAGCCAAAGAAGAAGTGCAGCACTCAGCTGCTCAGAAAAAAGGCCATAGCCAAAGGTGGGGGTGTAGCACTCAGCTGCTCAGAAAAAAAGGCCCTAGCCAAAGGTGGGGGTGTAGCACTCGGCTGCTCAGAAAAAAGGCCCTAGCCAAAGAAGAAGTGCAGCACTCAGCTGCTCAGAAAAAAGGCCATAGCCAAAGGTGGGGGTGTAGCACTCGGCTGCTCAGAAAAAAGGCCCTAGCCAAAGGTGGGGGTGCAGCACTCAGCTGCTCAGAAAAAAGGCCATAGCCAAAGGTGGGGGTGTAGCACTCGGCTGCTCAGAAAAAAGGCCCTAGCCAAAGGTGGGGGTGTAGCACTCGGCTGCTCAGAAAAAAGGGCCTAGCCAAAGAAGAAGTGCAGCACTCAGCTGCTCAGAAAAAAGGCCATAGCCAAAGGTGGGGGTGTAGCACTCAGCTGCTCAGAAAAAAGGCCATAGCCAAAGGTGGGGGTGTAACACTCAGCTGCTCAGAAAAAAAGGCCCTAGCCAAAGGTGGGGGTGTAGCACTCGGCTGCTCAGAAAAAAGGCCCTAGCCAAAGGTGGGGGTGTAGCACTCGGCTGCTCAGAAAAAAGGGCCTAGCCAAAGAAGAAGTGCAGCACTCAGCTGCTCAGAAAAAAGGCCCTAGCCAAAGGTGGGGGTGTAGCACTCGGCTGCTCAGAAAAAAGACCCTAGCCAAAGGTGGGGGTGTAACACTCAGCTGCTCAGAAAAAAGGCCCTAGCCAAAGGTGGGGGTGTAGCACTCGGCTGCTCAGAAAAAAGGCCCTAGCCAAAGGTGGGGGTGTAGCACTCGGCTGCTCAGAAAAAAGGGCCTAGCCAAAGAAAAAGTGCAGCACTCAGCTGCTCAGAAAAAAGGCCATAGCCAAAGGTGGGGGTGTAGCACTCGGCTGCTCAGAAAAAAGGCCCTAGCCAAAGGTGGGGGTGTAGCACTCGGCTGCTCAGAAAAAAGGCCCTAGCCAAAGAAGAAGTGCAGCACTCAGCTGCTCAGAAAAAAGGCGATAGCCAAAGGTGGGGGTGTAGCACTCGGCTGCGTGGCAGCAGGCTTCATCTCACAAAGGGATGCAGCGCTCGCCTGGTCAGAAGTAGGCCACGGCCCAAGTAGGGGGTGCATCTGTTTCGGTATGCCATCTTTGGGGGGTGTAATATTCTCCGGCAACTGTGCATGCAGGGGCAGCAAGGTAGGATCAAACGTCACATGGGCATTCCGGATAGCTGCTTCAACACAAAGAGTTGGCTCTTTAAGCCCCTGCACCTCTGCTTAAAAACATAGTAATTGCGTACGCCAGCCGCCTGGTGGCATGGTGAACTCTAACTATAAGCCATGTCTAGTTATGGCATGGTGGCTGTGAGTTCACATAACAATACAGCTACAGAGTGTGGATGTCTTAGTACTGTCAGCCAGGTGTACTGGAAAGATGACCTACTTTGTAATTACCTCAAGAACGTTGGATCAGGGACCACCAAGAGTCTAGTTGTTACTCAACCCAAGTGGGGTAAAACGCATGCAATACTGCAGGATCTGCCTGCCATGCCAATCGAGAGGTGCTAACTGTGGTGAGACGATGCGGGGAGATCTAGTGTCGCACCAGCAGCAGCCTAGCACCTCTGAGAACTGGGGCATTATGGTTGTGGTGCAATGTAGCACCAAGAGGCAGTGCACTTTTGAGCTAAACTACTCAACGATCACAATAACATGACAACAGAAGAGGGTAAATAGGAGATGACAGAGGTTTGAGTGGGGATAAAGGATGAGGAAGTGAACATAATGGTAGAAGAAAGAGAGAGAAGGGGTGAGGAAGAGAGAGAGGCGATGAGAGGGGTGCAAAAAGAAGAAAAGACGAAGGGAGAAAGAGGAAAGACGGATAGAGGCAGAAAGGAAGCGGACTGAGGAGAATACAAGATAGGGAGGGAGAAGATGAGGTAAGATGTGCGTAGCACATTCATTTACATGGTCTGGGCTAAAGTTATGGATAAAATAGATGCGTTTTTAAATAAACAAATCAGGTAACTGTGATGTTGCTGCTCTTTGTGTTATTCCCAAATGTCACTAACTAGACTGGAGTAAGTGGTCCAGAAAAACATTGGGTTCTGGGAGTAATCTGCAGTGAGGGGTGCCACTTCTGGAAATCTCAGAGAAGCCCCCAGTGTGATACTTGCACAGAGGACCTCCTGGAAAAGGGCTTCTTGGGAATGGCTGCTACCTGCCAATGGTTTCAGGAGATTTGGGTCTGTTTGGGGAGTATATGGTGGAGATGAATAAAGTGTGCCCACTTCTGGAAGTCTCAGAGACACCCCCAGTGTGATACTTGCACAGAGGACCTGACATCCCATTCTTCCTGGAAAAGGGCTTCTTAGGAATGGCTGGTACCTGGGAAAGGTTTCAGGAGATTTGGGTCTGTTTGGGGAGTATATGGTGGAGATGAGTAATGTGTGGCCACTTCTGGAAGTCTCAGAGACACCCCCAGTGTGATACTTGCACAGAGGACCTGACACCCCAGTCTTCCTGGAAAAGGGCTTCTTAGGAATGGCTTGTACCTGGCAATGGTTTCAGGAGATTTGGGCCTGTTTTAGGGAGCATATGGTGGAGATAAGTAAAGTGTGGCCACTTCTGGAAGTCTCAGAGAAATCCCCAGGTGATACTTGCACAGAGGACCTGACATCCCAGTCTTCCTGGAAAAGGGCTTCTTGGGAATGGCTGGTACCTGGGAATGGTTTCAGGAGATGTGGGTCTGTTTGGGGAGTATATGGTGGAGATGAGTAAAGTGTGCCCACTTCTGGAAGTCTCAGAGACACCCCCCGGTGTGATACTTGCACAGAGGACCTGACATCCCATTCTTCCTGGAAAAGGGCTTCTTGGGAATGGCTGGTACCTGGGAATGGTTTCAGGAGATTTGGGTCTTTTTGGGGAGTATATGGTGGAGATGAGTAAAGTGTGGCGACTTCTGGACTTCTCAGAGAACCCCTCCCCCCAGTGTGATACTTGCATAGAGGACCTCACATCCCAGTCTTCCTGTAAAAGGGCTTCTTAGGAATGGCTGCTACCTGGCAATGGTTTCAGGAGATTTGGGCCTGTTTTAGGGAGCATATGGTGGAGATAAGTAAAGTGTGGCCACTTCTGGAAGTCTCAGAGAACCCCCCAGTGTGATACTTGCACAGAGGACCTGACATCCCAGTCTTCCTGGAAAAGGGCTTCTTGGGAATGGCTGGTACCTGGGAATGGTTTCATGAGATGTGGGTCTGTTTGGGGAGTATATGGTGGAGATGAGTAAAGTGTGGCCACTTCTGGAAGTCTCAGAGAACCCCCCAGTGTGATACTTGCACAGAGGACCTGACATCCCATTCTTCCTGGAAAAGGGCTTGTTAGGAATGGCTGGTACCTGGGAATGGTTTCAGGAGATTTGGGTCTTTTTGGGGAGTATATGGTGGAGATGAGTAAAGTGTGGCGACTTCTGGACTTCTCAGAGAACCCCCCCCCAGTGTGATACTTGCATAGAGGACCTCACATCCCAGTCTTCCTGTAAAAGGGCTTCTTAGGAATGGCTGCTACCTGGCAATGGTTTCAGGAGATTTTGGTCTGTTTTAGGGAGCATATGGTGGAGATAAGTAAAGTGTGGCCACTTCTGGAAGTCTCAGAGAAACCCCCAGTGTGATACTTGCACAGAGGACCTGACATCCCAGTCTTCCTGGAAAAGGGCTTCTTGGGAATGGCTGGTACCTGGGAATGGTTTCAGGAGATTTGGGTCTGTTTGGGGAGTATATGGTGGAGATGAGTAAAGTGTGGCCACTTCTGGAAGTCTCAGAGAAACCCCCAATGTGATACTTGCACAGAGGACCTGACATCCCAGCCTTCCTGGAAAAGGGCTTCTTAGGAATGGCTTGTACCTGGGAATGGTTTCAGGAGATTTGGGCCTGTTTTAGGGAGCATATGGTGGAGATGAGTAAAGTGTGGCCACTTCTGGAAGTCTCAGAGAAACCCCCAGTGTGATACTTGCACAGAGGACCTGACACCCCAGTCTTCCTGAAAAAGGGCTTCTTGGGAATGGCTGGTACCTGGGAATGGTTTCATGAGATGTGGGTCTGTTTGGGGAGTATATGGTGGAGATGAGTAAAGTGTGGCCACTTCTGGAAGTCTCAGAGAACCCCCCAGTGTGATACTTGCACAGAGGACCTGACATCCCATTCTTCCTGGAAAAGGGCTTGTTAGGAATGGCTGGTACCTGGGAATGGTTTCAGGAGATTTGGGTCTTTTTGGGGAGTATATGGTGGAGATGAGTAAAGTGTGGCGACTTCTGGACTTCTCAGAGAACCCCCCCCCAGTGTGATACTTGCATAGAGGACCTCACATCCCAGTCTTCCTGTAAAAGGGCTTCTTAGGAATGGCTGCTACCTGGCAATGGTTTCAGGAGATTTGGGTCTGTTTTAGGGAGCATATGGTGGAGATAAGTAAAGTGTGGCCACTTCTGGAAGTCTCAGAGAAACCCCCAGTGTGATACTTGCACAGAGGACCTGACATCCCAGTCTTCCTGGAAAAGGGCTTCTTGGGAATGGCTGGTACCTGGGAATGGTTTCAGGAGATTTGGGTCTGTTTGGGGAGTATATGGTGGAGATGAGTAAAGTGTGGCCACTTCTGGAAGTCTCAGAGAAACCCCCAATGTGATACTTGCACAGAGGACCTGACATCCCAGCCTTCCTGGAAAAGGGCTTCTTAGGAATGGCTTGTACCTGGGAATGGTTTCAGGAGATTTGGGCCTGTTTTAGGGAGCATATGGTGGAGATGATTAAAGTGTGGCCACTTCTGGAAGTCTCAGAGAAACCCCCAGTGTGATACTTGCACAGAGGACCTGACACCCCAGTCTTCCTGAAAAAGGGCTTCTTGGGAATGGCTGGTACCTGGGAATGGTTTCATGAGATGTGGGTCTGTTTGGGGAGTATATGGTGGAGATGAGTAAAGTGTGGCCACTTCTGGAAGTCTCAGAGAACCCCCCAGTGTGATACTTGCACAGAGGACCTGTCATCCCAGCCTTCCTGCAAAAGGGCTTCTTAGGAATGGCTGCTACCTGGGAATCGTTCCATGAGATGTGGGTCTGTTTGGGGAGTATATGGTGGAGATGAGTAAAGTGTGGGCCCTCTGGACGTCCAACCAGTTTATTTTCACCCTACCACGAAAGAGCCAACAGAAGCCGGTGGAGGGGGGGGATGGGTGGCGCAAGAGGGGCTCATGATAAGGGGCAGAAAGAGGGGAGGGAGCAGGGGAAGACAGGGTGGTAGAAGGGAACATGTGGATAGTGAAGGTTGGGAAGGATGGGGAGGAAACTGGAGGGGGCAAAGAAAGGAACACGATGGGATGAGAAAGGTGGGTGGTAGAATCTGGAGCAATAAGAAGCGCAAAAGGGGCGAGAAAGGGGTGTAGATTGATGAAGAGGTGAAACATGGGTATGAGAGCCAAAAAGGAGGCAGACGAGGAAAAGAAGAAGAGAGGACAACAGAATGAGAGGAGAGAGAATGGGGTCAGACCAGGATGGTAGGCGGAGGGAAAGATAAGTGGGAGTGAGTACACACGGAGAGGAGGGGGGTGCCTCCCGTTCTGGGCTGAGGGGCTGCGATCAATGATAAGTGAGTTACGAGCTGAGATTCAGCTGCTGCAGAAGCTGCAAACACTGCGGTGTGCAGCACAGAATTCTGCAGTGTGGGCGGGAGCGCAGACACTGCCGCGGCACCCTCACAGCACAGTGTAAATCTACAGTAGCACACATATCCCCTCCACCCCCAGCACAGGGACCATTCTCCGGCTGCCCTGGGACCCCAAACTTCTCCTGCACGGGAACCCAGGGTGAATTTTTTGATAACAGGTGAAGCAAATTGTGCAATTAAAAGAATATTTATCGAGCAACAATGGTCAAAATTGCTAGCCGCATAGTGAAGTAACTCATCAAACTGGCCCACATCGTCCAAAAAAATGGGCCACTTTGATTTTTTTAACGGTGGCCCACACTGACATTTTCAGTTTTTGGATTGGGCATTGCCCTGTTGCCCTATAGGCCACTCTGAGTCTGTATGGAAGCTCCTCCCCATCAGACGAACCCCATCGCTTCTACAGTTCAGGAAAGAGCTCAAGACCTTCCTCTTCCAGGAATGGCTCCTCCCTAACCCTGATGTCCACACCCCGCACTCCTCACCCTACCCGAGTCTCAGTGATCTGCTCTCCACTGGGTCCTCCCCACCCCTGTTAGCTCCCCGCCCCCATTTCCTCTGCTTCCCTCGCTGTGTTCTACCCCCTTATGATTGTAAAGTGCTCCGTTGCTTCCCGAACCTCACTCAATAAATACCCTATTAATAATAATAATAATAATGATGATAATGATAATAAAAGCAGTCCAAGTGCAGCACAGGGCCAGGAAACTCTGAAATCCCAACTGTCACAGGGATGGCCAACTAGCTCGACCCTTTCACAGCACCCCACATCTCCCCACCTTCCCAAACTCTGCAGCGCACGGATGTTGGAGAATCTCCCATGCATGTGTTTGGGGAGCAGGCGAGGCTTGCATTTCCTTTGCACTGTGTTCCTGTAGCTGGAGTTGCAGGGTGGCAAAGGGTTACCGGATTGCAGGATGCTGATCCCTGTGTTTACATCGTTTAAGCATTGACTGCTTGGTCCGCCTTTGCACTCAGCCTTCTATTTCAATGTGCTTTTCTGCTTATCCACACCTCACCTGTGACACCTCACCCTCACCTGTGACACCTCACCCGTACGGACCCCGGAGGGGCAGGCATTTCCAGCCACATTTACCCCAATTCGAGTGGATATTCCCAAAAACAAGAAACCTGGATCTCTCCCTTATTGAGTTCAGCGCTTCTCCATCCATTCTGCCATGACATTGGCAACGGGTGGGGCAGGGGAGTTGCTAAGTCTGGAAAAGGCCCTGGGCTATGCTGATGTCGGAACTGTTGGGACTGGGGGCTAGCTAGTCTTTTGGCTGTAGCTCCTGAGATTCTATCCGGGGCTACAACCAAAAGATCAGGGGCTCTAGCCCCCTTCGCCCCCCCCTAGCAATGCCCCTGGGGTGGGGGATGTAAACAAAGATGGCGTCTGAAGAGTATCAGATACTACCGTTCCCTGCACACCTTATTGCTATGTATAACAGCCAAAATTACATAAACACTTGTACAGAATTATGTTGCATTTAATTCCACAACTTTGCAGTTCTGTGCTTCAAAAGAAATGTTTTCAGTAATAGTGGACGTAGGAGATACATTTTGTAATCCAATCTTCTTTTATATTCAAAAATAAGTCGGCACAACGCGTTTCGGGGAAATCTTCTCGTGGAATACTATCTTTAAAACACATACTAGATCAGGTTGACACGCCCACTAGTCTGTCCTTTAGCTCCATGTATACGTTGCCCTGGCAACCTTATATACAACAGAGTCGCTCGCGCGAGCTGCGGCGGCGACAGGCGCGGATCACTTTCTCTCAAACACACACAAGATCAGGTTGAAACGGGTTTATAGTAATAAAACCGAAAACAAAAATCCCGAATACAATAATCTCGAATCCAAAATCTCGAAAAAAAAAAAGTCGAATTTTTTTTTAATGACGTTTTTTGTTCGAAATGGGGGGGTTCCCCCCCCAACCCCCCTTTTTTCTATTTTTTTTTATTTTAACCCATTTTTTTTACTTACCTGACCCCAAAAAAGCATATAATTAAATAAATAAAAAATTCGACTTTTTTTTTTTCGGGATTTTGGATTCGAGATTATTGTATTTCGAGATTTTTTTTTCGGTCTTTTGACCGACCACCGTTGAAACGCTCTCCTTCCTCTGTTCACCTGCTGTAATCTTCATGTCACACCTTGAGGGATGCTCATACTGACTGTCCCTCTTTAACTTTTTATAATTTCAGCGACGTCTATTTTCTCGATATAGATTGTTCTCTTTCAGCCGCCCACGTTTGTTCGTGTAAGTTAGTCTGACAGTTTTTAAAACACTTTTTTCCAAGGTAGGCACCTTCTATTAGCACACAGTTTTCTTTCTGTTTATAACGGGTCTCCTAGAACCTCTCAGTGCTTGCAATTGTCTTTTTATTGCATACAGGAATTATTCCTACACGCTTACTCTCAGGGATCACCCCCTGTTGCTTCACTGAAGTTTATTAAATTATTCTATTGCTATTTTTATGCTCCCAACTGTTCTGCACGCTGGGTTGGTGACACAGGATCACAGGTGATTGGCAACTTGTGAGGTGACATGCATGGATACTTGCTTTGCACTTGTCTTTAAGTTGAACCTACTGGGGGTTTCTGTCCTCTGTCTTCTTGATTCATATTCTATATATCACTTACATATAGTATCACAGGTGATAAATAATCCACACCATCTTGTCTAGTAGCTCCTGCTAATCCATACGAGGCATCCTGTATTATGGATGTGCTGTTTATCTGATGCCAATGGTCATAGCAGAATGATTTGTTGAAAGTACGTGTGACTATGAAATAATTGATATGATATGTCATGATAAGCCATTTATAACATGCCTGGAAAGGGAACAGTAGAGGTGGAGACTGCAGCAGGATTGGCCAGCACCTTGCAGATTTTGAAGAGTTTGGCTGTATTGTTAGAATCCGCAGAGACGCGGGCTTGGATGTAAGCTCTCTTCTTGGATAGCACAGAGAGTCTGTATTGCCTTTGGAGGAGGCGGAAGGCCAGTTTGTCAGAGGATGCGCCTGATGCCCTCCACTTCCTCTCAGCCACCCTACACTTGCCTTTAAGGGTGGTGAGGTTAGAGTCATACCAAGAGTTGCACTTGGACGTGGGCTTCAAACGGAACATCATGACAAGGGCAAGGCTATCAAGAGTGTTAGAGATGGAGAGCTGCAGGTTAGAGAGGGCTGTTTCAGAGTGTAAATTAGCCAGAGGTGGAGGAGGAGGAGAGAGAGCCAAACTGGTGCAATCTGCCCTTCCATGCAATGAGATAAAAAGCTGTGTTCCTAGGAAAGTAGAGTGTTATAGTGACTACATAGCAGACCAAATGCACAGCTTGGCTGATAGAAGGGGGCAGTGCATGCAACATACAGGAATCTACAGCTCATAGATCTGCAAAGCAACTACTATAATTTCCTAGGGAATCCCAAGCCTCATTTGCACAAACTTTTCAACTTCCAGGAAATGAGTCCAAAACGGCGTGCTCCTAGGCAAGTGGGCTACCTTAGGGAATGCATAGTATAAGGAATGCATAGCATTGCTGACAGACGGGAACAGTGTGATCTACACACAGGAATCTACAGCTCAGAGATCTGTGAGAGCAACTTCTGCTACTCTCCAGGGAAGTCACAGTCCTCCTTTGTACACACTTTTCAACTAAGGTAAGCATTCTCCCATGGTTGGAGGTAATTTGGTAGAGTGAAGATTGCATCATCAGCGTGTTTAGGTCATTCATATTAAACCCCTTTAAAGAAACCACTTATACGTTTTAAAATATGCAGTTTGTTTGTGCCAAGTCCTTGCATGATCAAGTCACTTGCACTGTTCCCAGCTGATCGTGGGAGCTAGGAATAGGTGCCTAGACATCCCAGTTTAAGGGGGACAATCCTAGTTTTTTATATGATCTTCCTGTGTAGGACAAGTTTCTGCAAAATAGTGAACTATCCTTGTGACGTATCAACTCCCAGTGGTCCAGGGATGAATATCTGTTTCTAAACCATCAATTAGCCCCACACCTCTAGTACACCAGAAGGGATCCAAACAGATTGGAATACAAGCAAAGTATAAGACCTCTTTGTCCAATTTTGGTAACATGAATGGAACGGCAGGCTTATCTCCGTAAGATCGTGGATTGTTGGTTAGTTGCAACACAGCGAAAATACAATTATTACCAAACGATAAACGGGACTGGCCAGTCAAGGTTGTATAAAAATCTCTACTTTATTATTACTACAACAGGCTGTTCTAGCAGACTACAATTACAACCCACACTGTAAGTGAACACAGAAACAGACAGTTTCACAAAGGAAAGGGATGCACTCTGGATACTGACAGGAGGGTAGTTGATGAAGTAATCGGTTTTATAGCTCAAGATGACTTGGTTCCAGCACCAAAGGGGCAAAGGGTCATAACTGTCTCTAGGGTCTTCGGAGAAGGACCGGGGGTAGAACCACAATGTACCTGGTGCTGGATAAGTTCTTGGTGCTTGACAGAGTCGAGGCGGTTCCAGGGCACTTGAGTGATCAGCCTTTTAATGTCCCTTTATGTCCATTACAATCACTTTATAAAATTGTTCCTTTTTTGTTATTAAAATCTGGTGACGCAAACATCGGAGCTGGTCAGAGAAACCTTCAAGGTGGGTATCTATGTAGCATCTTAAAGATGGGCTGTTCTCTTGTAAAGGGTGTACGTTAGGGTGCGCAATCCAATATAATCCACAGCACAGCGACCTCTCTGCAACCCTCATGGGACACTAATGAAATCAAGTTAGATTTGACCATCATGACCATTCAGGGGCTGAAGCCAGTGAAATATAACAGAGGCCACACAGACGGAAACAGGAAGGTGTCTCACACATTTCAAGGGACACTGACCACTATGAACTGCCACCAGTGCCATCAGGAGTACATGAAAGCAGCAAGAGGCCGAGGGCAACACCTTCCTCCTGCCATGGCCAACCTAATTAAATATCAAAGGCTGCATGGATCCACCCTATCCTTTGTCTGCCTGCTTGTGGCAACGCATACTGATGAGAGTTCATTGAAGCAGGCCTGCAGGAGGCTGGGTCACAGATCTGATAAAGGGGGAAGGAAACCCAACACCATTTTGATATGCATCTCTGTCAAATCGAAGTCAACTTCCACCCCTTAGTATGAAGGGAAGTGAAGGTAATGTCTGGGACAAATCTTTAAAGTAGGCAACCCCTGCACGGGGAGCCCCTTCATAGGGAAGAAGTATGTGATTTGATGGAGACAGAAAATCTGTTTTCGCCATAACTTCAAGGGAAACCTGCACTTTGATCAGGAGCCACAGAGAGCTCAATTAACCAGAGAGACACTTATAAACCATCAATCAGCCCCACACCTCTAGTACACCAGAAGCGATCAGAACAGATTGGAATACAAGTGAATTACAAGACGTCCTTCTCCAATGTTGGTAATGTGGACGGAACGGCAGGATTATCTCCGAAAGGTCGTGGATCATTGGTTAGTTGCAATACTGCGAAAATACAATTACCCAATGATAAAAGGGACTGTCCAGTCAAGGTTGTATAAAAATTTCCTCTTTATTATTACTACAACAGACAGTTCTAGCACACTACAAATACAACCCACATTGTAAAGGAACACAGAAGACAGACAATTTCACAAAGGAAAGGAATGCACTCTGTATACTGACAGGAGGGTAGTTGGTAACGTAATAACTGTTCAAGGTTATTTGGTTGCAGCACCAAGGGGGCAAAGGGTCGTAACTGTCTCTAGGGGCCTTCGGAGAAGGACCAGGGGGGCAGAAACACAATGTACCTGGTGCTGAAAAAGTTCCTGGTGCTTGATAGCTTTGAGGCAATTCCAAGGTGCTTCACAGCCCTTGAGACAGAGTTAGTGGTGGGAGACAACTGTGGGTACCAGGTGGCAGGCAGTTCGGCAAGCGAGGATGGACGGATGTCTGCAGGCTGTCCGGCGCGGTGGCTCGGTGCCAAGAATCGTTGCCTCTCTGCTGGTTGGCGGATCTGGAATGCTGGTCGAGGTGGCTCAGATGGCTCTTGTTATTACGGTGTGACAACAGTCGGTGGTGCAGCAGGATGCGGTTCGAGGACTCAACTGTCTCAAAAATATCCATCAAAGATGGACTCTGGATGATGCTTGTGTGGCACCCCTCCCAGCTTCTACGCAGGGCTCGTGTCCTTTCAAGGCACATGGCCCAAAGCTCAGGAGAGCTGTTGTAGGCAATGGCCTTGTCCTTTGTCCAGAGACTCTCCGGCACTTCCCACCTATGAAGCTTGCTGGCAGAACCTAGCAGGGCATGCTGTGTGCTGGCTGGGTACCGGTTCTGGAGCTGCTGGACCGGTCCTCTGAGTCTGCTATCTCCCTCTGTTCCTTGGGATATGTTTAGGTGAGGGATCTTGCTTCCCTCTTGGAACTCCTGGTCTTCCTTCACTGGCGGAAGATGTAAAGTAGACTATACCTTCAGCCCGGGTCCAAATGAGTCCTTCTTCTTATCCTTTTCGAAGTCTTCAGATGATCTGCTGAGTGAGGGGTTCAGCCCTCCTTTAAAGCCAAATAGGCTCCAATGAATGGTGTAGGCTATGCATACCTTAATCAACCAATCCTGGGTCCCCACCGACAATCTTCTGTTATGCATGAGGTCAGAACCAGGGTGCTTGGCAACAGGACAGACAAGGGGTGACAACATATAACTAAGGCCCACCGAAGTTCCAGTCTGTTATAGATCAAAGTGGCTCCCTGGTTAACTGAGCCCTCTGTGACTCTTTATTAAAGCACAGGCTTCCCTTGAAGTATCTGCTGGAAGCAGACTTCCTTTCTCTCCCAAATCACATCCTTTGCCCCTCTGAAAGGGGTCTGCTGGAGCCTTTGATATTTAAATTAGGCTGCTCATGACTGGAGGAAGGTGTGCCTTCCCCCTTCTAGAGATGCTTTGATGTACCCGAGGTTGTCACATTCCAGCTGAATATGACAGGGGAAGACGGCGCATATAGGCTGTCTTCCCAGAGTACATGTGACTATGCGTTTTGTGTGGGAGGCAGATGGACTGTGTGCAGAATGGCCTCACACAGTCCTCGGAGGTTGATCTCCCAGCATTCATTTTTATTTATCAAAAAAATCGAAAAGCCCAGGTGAACGCACTCTCCCCGTGCATATGGTCGAATTCCTCACACTATGTATAAAAGGTGCACACCTTTTATGTCACGAATCGGTAACAAAATATGCTTTGTATAGTAGAAAACCTATATAAGACATTTAAGAGTTTCATCCCGGGCAATTTGTGTGGTCTTGTGGCTAAGTATCTGGCCTCCCAGCCCCGTGGCCAGGGTCCGAATCCTGGCAGTGGCACTGTTTATGTGGAGGCAGAATTGTTTTACTTACTGAAAAACAAACAAGGGGGTGGGGGTAGCGACCCACTAAAAAAGTGGGCAAGCACTGTGTGGTCCCTTGACTTGTGCCCTGACGCTGGAGCAGGTTGTGAGGAACAGGGCAGACTGTTATGAAGGTAGAAAATGCCACCCACAAACTGGTTTTGCACATTTGTTCTGGGAGTCCCCGGCGCTGTCTGAAAGCTCACAGCTGTCCCAATCACCAACTCCTCCCTCAAGTTCAACCCTAAATATTAATCTACAAGGCTGTCGGATACCACTGTGCTTTACTGCTTGAGTTTCTGACGAGTTTGGGAGGTTTATTAAGCCATGCTGTGATTAATGTTACATCCATTAAATGTATACAGTTTGCTTTAAAGGCCTTGGCATGGTGCATTGTTTCTTCATGGTCGTGAAAGGTACTTTATTTGTGCTTCTCACATGACCTTAGAAGGGGCGCTTTGCACCTGATCTGCACCAAGAACGAGAGCGAGCAGTTTCTTTTAAAGCCAACAGTCTCGCTTCCTTCAACAAGACTAAATCAGCCAAATGTGGAGGGAGAACTACCCAATCACTAGCTGACCCTGCTGAAACCTACTGCCACTGGTAGGCTGACATGAAGGCTCAGTAGAGCGGAAAAGATGTCCTGGTGCTAAAACAAGAGTCTGACACCAGTAGCTGGGGAAATCACAGTTGGACTTAACTGAGTCATCTCAGTCTTAATAGCTGGCGAAAACTATCCTGGAACCAATGCTGGAATATTGCAGTGGGTACAAAAAGCAATCCTGGAACCAGAACAGGTACATAGCAACACACGGGAACCAACTTTGGAATATGGCAGGTGAAGGAAAACAATCCTGGAACCATCACTGGACTATAGCACCTCGTGGAAAGCCATCCTGGTGCCAACACTGAAATGTGACAGCCGAAGGAGCGCAATCCTGGAACAAACTGGAATATGTCAGCTGACAGAAAGAAATCTTGCTACCAGCACTGGAATATGGTAGCTGGCAGAAAGCAATCCTGCTACCAGCACTGGAATATGGCAGCTGGCAGAAAGCAGTCCTGCTACCAGCAGTGGAATATGTCAGCTGGCAGAAAGCAATCCTTGAACCAACACTGGAATATGGCAGCTGGCAGAAAGCAATTCTGGAACCAACACAGAAATACGGCAACTGGTGGAAAGCAATCCAAGAGCCAACATTGGGATATGCCAGTTGGAGGAAAGCAATTCTGGAACCAACACTGCAATATGGAAAAGTTTGTAACCATCACTGGACTATAGCAGCTCGTGGAAATCAATCCTGGAACCAACGCTGGAATTTGACAGCCGAAGGAAAGGAATCCTGGAACAAACTGGATTCTGTCAGCTGGCAGAAAGCAATCCTGCTACCAGCACTGGAATATGGAAGCTGGCAGAAAGCAATCCTTGAACAAACACTGGTATATGGCAGCTGACAGAAAGCAATCTTGCTACCAGCACTGGAATATGGAAGCTGGCAGAAAGCAATCTTGAACAAACACTGGAATATGGCAGCTGGTAGAAAGCAATCTTGCTACCAGCACTGGAATATGGAAGCTGTCAGAAAGCAATTGTGGAACCAACACCGACATATGGCAGCTGGTGGAAAGCAATCCAAGAGCCAACACTGTAATATGCCAGTTGGAGGAAAGCAATTCTGGAACCAACACTGTAATATGGAAACGTGTGTAACCAGCACTGGAATATGGCAGTTGGTGGAAAAGGTAATCCTGGAACTGACAATGGAAAATTGCAGCTGGTGGTAAACAAACCTCGGACCAGCACTGGAATATGGCAGCAGAAGGAAAGCAATCATGGAACCAATCATGGAAGATGGCAGCTGGCGTAAAGCATTCCTGGAGCCAACACTGGAATGTGACAGTGGGAGGATGGCAACTAACACTCGAATGTGGCAGTAAGAAGAAAGCAATTCTGGAACAAAAATGGAATGTGGTTTTTGGAGGAAAGTAGTTCTTGAAACAACACTGGAACACAGCAGTAGGTGTAAAGTGATCCTGTTAGCAGTACTGCAATGTGACAGAAGGAGGAAAGCAATCTTGAAACTAAAACTGGAACACAGCAATAGATGTAAAGTGATCCTGTTACGAGCACTGGAATGTGGCAGTAAGAGGAAATGCATTCTGGACCAACAATGGAATATGGCATTTGGAGAAAGCAATTCTTGAAACAACACTGGAACACAGCAGTAGGTGTAAAGTGATCCTGTTACCAGCACTACAATGTAACAGAAGGAGGAAAGCAATCTTGGAATTAACACTGGATGTGACAGTGGGAGGAAAGCAATCATGAACTGACACTGGAATATGGCAGCGGTAGGAAAGCAATCCTGGAATTAACACTGACATTTAGCAGCTGAAGAACGGCAATCCCAGAACCAACACTGAAAAATGACACTAGACTATGCCAGTGGGTGGAAAGCCATCCTATAACCAACACTGGAATATTGCAACTGAAGGGAAGAAATAATGCAACCAATCATGGAATGTGGCACTGGCAGGAAGGCAATCCTGGAGGCAGCACTGGAATATGCAGAACTGGGGGACCAGGGAATCAACCTTTGAACAAACAAGGGGAACACGTTACTGCTTCAAAACCCCATAATTATAAACAAGATAGTGGCTAAGCATGAAACCCCGTGGCTGTGGAAGCAGTGCCACGCAAGAACCTGCAAGCAGTCTTCTGATCTCAGAATGTGCCAACGTCCTTTTAGAAAAACACAGACAGACTAGAAGAAAGAGGAAAGCCCGGCCGTAAAGCAAGGAAGTTACCCACAGGCTAGAAGAAAGAGGAAATCCCGGCCTCAAAGCAAGGAAGTTACACACAGACCAGAAGAACGAGGAAAGCCCGGCCGCAAAGCAAGGAAGTTACACACAGGCTAGAAGAAAGAGGAAAGCCCGCCCTCAAAGCAAGGAAGTTACACACAGGCTAGAAGAAAGCTGAAAGCCAGGCCTCAAAGCAAGGAAGTTACACACAGGCTAGAAGAAAGAGAAAAGCCTGGCCTCAAAGCAACAAAGTTACACGTAGGCTAGAAGAAAAAGGAAAGCCCGGCCGCAAAGCAAGTAAGTTACACACATGCTAGAAGAAAGAGCAAAGCCCGGGCTCAAAGCAAGGAAGTTACACACAGGCTAGAAGAAAGAGCAAAGCATCGCCTCAAAGCAAGGAAGTTACACACAGGCTAGAAGAAAGAGCAAAGCCGGGCCTCAAAGCAAGGAAGTTACACACAGGCTAGAAGAAAGAGGAAAGCCTGGCCTCAAAGCAACAAAGTTACACGTAGGCTAGAAGAAAAAGGAAAGCCCGGCCGCAAAGCGAGGAATCTACACTCAGGTTAGAAGAAAGAGGAAAGCCAGGCCGCAAAGCAAGGAAGTTACACACAGGCTAGAAGAAAGAGCAAAGCCGGGCCTCAAAGCAAGGAAGTTACACACAGGCTAGAAGAAAGAGGAAAGCCCGGCCGCAAAGCAAGGAAGTTACACACCAGCTAGAAGAAAGAGGAAAGCCAGGCCGCAAAGCAAGGAAGTTACACACAGGCCAGAAGAAAGAGGAAAGCCCGGCCTCAAAGCAAGGAAGTTATACACAGGCTAGAAGAAAGAGGAAAGCCAGGCCGCAAAGCAAGGAAGTTACACACAGGCTAGAAGAAAGAGAAAATCCCGGCCACAAAGCAAGGAAGTTACACACAGGCTAGAAGAAAGAGGAAATCCCGGTCTCAAAGCAAGGAAGTTACACACAGGCTAGAAGAAAGAGGAAAGGCCAGCCTCAAAGCAAGGAAGCCACACTCAGGCTAGAAGAAAGGGGAAATCCCAGCCTCAAAGCAAGGAAGTTACACTCAGGCTAGAAGAAAGAGGAAAGCCCGGCCGCAAAGCAAGGAAGTTACACACCAGCTAGAAGAAAGAGGAAAGCCAGGCCGCAAAGCAAGGTAGTTACACACAGGCCAGAAGAAAGAGGAAAGGTCGGCCTCAAAGCAAGGAAGTTATACACAGGCTAGAAGAAAGAGGAAAGCCAGGCCGCAAAGCAAGGAAGTTACACACAGGCTAGAAGAAAGAGAAAATCCCGGCCTAAAAGCAAGGAAGTTACACACATGCTAGAAGAAAGAGGAAATCCCGGTCTCAAAGCAAGGAAGTTACACACAGGCTAGAAGAAAGAGGAAAGGCCGGCCTCAAAGCAAGGAAGCCACACTCAGGCTTGAAGAAAGGGGAAATCCCGGCCTCAAAGCAAGGAAGTTACACTCAGGCTAGAAGAAAGAGGAAATCCTGTCCTCAAAGCATGGAAGTTACACTCAGGCTAGAAGAAAGAGTAAAACCCTGGCCTTAAAGCAAGGAAGTTAAACACAGGCTAGAAGAAAGAGCAAAACTCCAGCCTCAAAGCAAGGAAGTTACACACAGGCTAGAAGAAAGAGGAAATCCCAGCCGCAAAGCAAGGAAGTTACACACAGACTAGAAGAAAGAGGAAAGCACGGCCGTAAAGCAAGGAAGTTACAGACAGGCTAGAAGAAAGCGGAAAGCACGGGTGCAAAGCAAGGAATTTACACACAGGCTAGAAGAAGGAGGAAAGCCTGGTGTTGAAGTTACACACAGGCTAGAAGAAAGAGGAAAGCCCGGCCACAAAGCAACAAAGTTACACATAGGCTAGAAGAAAGAGGAAAGCCCGGTCTCAAAGAAAGGAAGTTACACACACCCTAGAAGAAAGAGGAAAGCCTGATCTCGAAGATACACACAGGCAAGAAGAAAGAGGAAAGCCCGGCCACAAAGCAAGGAAGTTACACACAGGCTAGAAGAAAGAGGAAAGCCTGGTCTCGAAGTTACACACATGCTAGAAGAAAGAGGAAAGCCCGGCCACAAAGCAAGGAAGTTACACATAGGCTAGAAGAAAGAGGAAAGCCCAGTCTCAAAGCAAGGAAGCTACACACAGCCTAGAAGAAAGAGGAAAGCCTGGTCTCAAAGCAAGGAAGTTACACTCAGGCTAGACAAAAGAGGAAAGCCCGGCCTCAAAGCAAGGAAGTTACACTTAGGCTAGAAGAAAGAGGAAAGCCCGGCCTCAAAGCAAAGAAGTTACACTCAGGCTAGAACAGAGGTCTTCAAACTGTGGGGCACGCCCCCCCCCCAGGGGGGCGTGGCTGCATCCCTGGGGGGGGCGTCAGAGCTCAGCATGAAAAGTAAAAAAAAATATATATATTTCTTTTTTTTTTTTTTTTTTTAGATTGGAGGGTGCAGCTCACATGGCCAGACTGGGCCATAAAATGGTCTTAGGCACAAATATATAAATGGCCAGCAGTTACAAATGGATATTCAGTCCTTTAGTCACAGACTGTTTGAATAGTACCCAAGGGGGTGTTTTTTGTTCAAATGTAAACAAATGGTGATATTTAAAGAAAATGTATTCAGCAACAATGGTCAAAACTACTATTTGCATAGTGAAGTAACTCCTCAAACTGGCCCACATTGGCCAAAAAAGTGGCCCATTTTGACGGCCTACACTAGCATTTTGCATTTTTGGTACGGTCATCGCCCTATTGCCCTATAGGTCAGTCCAAGCCTGCCGGCTCATCCATAATGGGTGAGGGGCGTCCACCGACTAGCCAACTCACCTATTATGGAGGAGCCGAGGAGCCAGCTCAGTGAAACACCGAGCATTCCCTCAGTTGCTTTTTCCA
Organism: Ambystoma mexicanum; assembly: GCF_040938575.1. NCBI lineage: Eukaryota > Metazoa > Chordata > Amphibia > Caudata > Ambystomatidae > Ambystoma > Ambystoma mexicanum. Next base: position 1,035,525,641 of record NC_090926.1, on the reverse strand, counting down.
GCTGAGGGAGTGCTCCTGGGCTGGCTGAACTGTCAAGGGGAAAGTCTGTTTGCCTTTGACAGTTCATTTCCCCAGCCGCACATGATCACTGAGCCATGCAACGCTGGGGGTGTTTTGCTTCGCCAGCCTTGCATAGCTCATTGGAAATGCTGGCTGGGGCACTGCATATATGTATGTGCGAGGGGGTGCTCCTGCGCCTCCTCGCCCATACGGACATAGCAACCTGGAGCGGGGCATTTTAGCAACCACGCGAGGTACGTTTATGGCGATTTATTTTTTATTTAAATGTGTATGGATGTGTGTATGCTTGTGTTATGGGACTGTGGTGGGAGCAGGATGGGAGGCAACACTGGGATAGTGGTGGGAGTGGGGTGGGGAGAGCCCAGGGTCTGTACTGGGAGTAGGGTGCGGTGACTGCAGGCAAAGGTTCATAGCGGTTTCTACATACTGTCCATCTGGCACTTTTGGGGGGGGGCCGGCCTGCCTATACTTTGCTCAGGGGGCCCAGGCCAAAAAAGTTTGAAGACCACTGGGCTAGAAGAAAGAGTAAAGCCCCGGCCTTAAAGCAACAAAGTTACACACAGGCTAGAAGAAATAGGAAAGCCCGGTCTCAAAGCAAGGAAGCTACACACAGGCTAGAAGAAAGAGGAAAGCCCGGCCTCAAAGCAAGGAAGCTACACACAGGCTAGAAGAAAGAGTAAAGCCCGGTCTCAAAGCTAGGAAGTTACACTCAGGCTAGAAGAAAGAGGAAAGCCCGGCCTCAAAGGAAAAAAGTTACACTCAGGCTAGAAGAAAGAGAAAACCCCGGCCTTAAAGCAACAAAGTTACACACAGACTAGAAGAAAGAGGAAAGCCCGGCCTCAAAGCCAGGAAGTGGACCCAAATCTTGGTTCAGAGCGGCAGACGTTACAACAGTGAATATCATTGGAGTACATCAAGATGTTGACTTGCAAGGTTTATGTAGTGCCATTAGTGAGGCTGGGGTCGCCATGCAGGGCCCCACAGCCTGAAGGTCGCCTTGTTGTGATACCTGGTCCCAGATGCCTCCAGGTCCAGCCTTGCCTGCCTGGCCTTGTGCAGTGTCACCTCTTCTGCAGCCTTGTACACTGTGTGGTGTGATGCTTCCAGAGGATGGTGGCAGTAAAGGCAGGTGGAGCGGAGGTGGGGTGCCGGGGGCGGTTTCTCCTGTGGGCCTGGAGAACCCTCCTCTTTATACACTCCTTTGCAATAAAGCATGCCTGATGGGGACTGCACCCGCATGAGTAATCCTGTCTCTTCTGGGGAGATCTCGCCTCGCTTGTGCTTCTCTCGTATAATACTTTCCATAGTCTGATATTGGGGAAAGACCACAAAGGCCAGAAGGCATCATTCCTGCCATGGTAAAACTGGAATGGTTTCTGGACTGGAGACCTTTCCTGCATGTAGGTTATTCTGTTTTCGATAAGACTTAGGAAAATGAGTGCAGGTGTAAAAAGGCAGCATAGTCGTGCACCAGAACCGAACCGAAATTCAAAGCACAATGATAATACAGAATGTTTTATGATAAGAAGGAAAGGGGCAGGTTTACAATGGCAGCGGTCTGCAGGAGCACATTGGGTCATGAATTGGAGGCGTGGTTCCAGAGCGGTGCAACTGGTTTGAGGCAGGGATCGGGGTTTGGCTGGTGCGAAGTTCCTCACTGAGGTTTTGGCGATAGTAGGTGAATCTGATTCCAGGGTTCGATGGTGAAGATTAGAAACATTTCTGGTTCCTCCTTTCTGCATTTCTGGGTGCAGAAGCAGCCGCGGTAGACTGGATAGACGGATCCATTCTATTGGAGCTATGATCAAGGAGGCAGATGCAGAGCGGACGGTCTTGAGCAGCGCCCGGGTCATGCCTGATGTTCCTGCGAGAAGAGGGGTACTCTAGTCACCAAAGGGAAGCACCGGGGCCTTGGTGGTGGCTCGGCGTGTATATGCTTGCAGGCAGCGCTTGATCCTGGGAGAAGGTGTTTATCTACCAAGCTGTGAGGGACACATTTGCTCACATGGTATTTGAAGCAGAGGGAAACATGGAAGGAATTTGCTGATAAGAAGAAGGTGTGCAGAGTTTGGTCTGGGATTCCACGGTGTTGTCACAGAGGAGTAAAAACTCAATTTTGGCAAGGGTTGGGTCTCAGGCAGAAGGTCGATGTACATGTTTGCGTAGGTCCTTCACGTTATAAATAAACTGATGTCATTGGCAGAAAATATTGGTGTGAGAATGGCGCTGCAGGGAACACGGCATGCTGCAGGGTTGGAGGGCCTGGGGATTGCAGCCTACACAAATCATTACCATGCTGGAAGAAACATTGTGGACCACTGCCGTGCCATGCAGTCAATGCCCATGAGTGAAGGACGTGTGGAGGACAGGGCCTTGCCATTTCCAGAATGGCATGCAATGGACAAAAGGTCCGGCTACTGGCGTGTTAAGAGTTTGGAGGGTGCCACCAGTCCCTGCATATTCGCGGCTTCGTGGAACAACGAGAGTGGAACCCTTGCTAGTGAGCCTGCCGCAGGTGGAGCTGATAGAGGTGCGATTGCAATCGTATAGCTACGGCTCTTCCCAGTATGCTCTCTGGAAAGAGGTGGGTGACCGGGTGGTGGTTGGATCTCTCGTTTGGATCCACTTGGCCTTCTCGCATGATCTAGACTCAGTCCAGCTTTCTATGAGGTGAGGAGGACCCTGGTGTGAGCGAGGAGTTGATGATGTCGAGGGAAGGGATAAAGACCCAAACAGGTCTGGTCTTGACGCCAGACGATGGGACGTGGCATCCTTATGACGGTAATGACGAGTGCATTGTCAATGCAGATACGATCATCTAGAGTCAGCAGCATGAACGCCCGATTGGCTGTGAGCTAGTCAGTCAGTGCAGGCAGTAGTAACCTTTTAATGAAGTACCTGTTGATACCAGGTTACCTCTGCAGTACGTGATGGATGGTGGAGATATGATTGCTTAATGAAGGCAGTAGTAACTTTATGATGAAGTACCTGTTGATACCAGGTTACTTCTGCAGTACGTGATGAATGGTGGAGATATGATTGCTTAATGAAGGCAGTAGTAACTTTATGATGAAGTACCTGTTGATACCAGGTTACCTCTGCAGTACGTGATGGATGGTGGAGATATGATTGCTTAATGAAGGCAGTAGTGACCTTGTAATGAAGTACCTGCTGATACCAGGTTACCTCTGCAGTACGTGATGGATGGTGGAGATATGATTGCTTAATGAAGGCAGTAGTAACTTTATGATGACGTACCTGTTGATACCAGGTTACTTCTGCAGTACGTGATGGATGGTGGAGATATGATTGCTTAATGAAGGCAGTAGTAACTTTATGATGAAGTACCTGTTGATACCAGGTTACCTCTGCAGTACGTGATGGATGGTGGAGATATGATTGCTTAATGAAGGCAGTAGTAACTTTATGATGAAGTACCTGTTGATACCAGGTTACCTCTGCAGTACGTGATGGATGGTGGAGATATGATTGCTTAATGAAGGCAGTAGTGACCTTGTAATGAAGTACCTGCTGATACCAGGTTACCTCTGCAGTACGTGATGGATGGTGGAGATATGATTGCTTAATGAAGGCAGTAGTAACTTTATGATGAAGTACCTGTTGATACCAGGTTACCTCTGCAGTACGTGATGGATGGTGGAGATATGATTGCTTAATGAAGGCAGTATTAACCTTGTAATGAAGTACCTGTTGATACCAGGTTACCTCTGCAGTACGTGATGGATGGTGGAGATATGATTGCTTAATGAAGGCAGTAGTAACTTTATGATGACGTACCTGTTGATACCAGGTTACCTCTGCAGTACGTGATGGATGGTGGAGATATGATTGCTTAATGAAGGCAGTAGTAACTTTATGATGAAGTACCTGCTGATACCAGGTTACCGCTGCAGTACGTGATGGATGGGGGGAGATATGATTGCTTAATGAAGGCAGTAGTGACCTTGTAATGAAGTACCTGCTGATACCAGGTTACCGCTGCAGTACGTGATGGATGAGGGGAGATATGATTGCTTAATGAAGCGGTGACCTGCCTTGAAGGGAGTATTTTGCCCCGTATTATGGTGCACACAGTGATAATGGATTTAGTTGTGGTCCTTGTCTTCAGCGCATGCCACGTTGAGAGTTTCCACAGTCTGGGATTTGTGCCAGCACTTTGCTAGTCTGTGTGGACCTCTGTTTTGTTGGTGCTCTGTTCCTGTGTTTATCAGGGGACTGGGGATTTTATATTCGGTCTTTAGACTGTGTATCCTGGGTCACCTTTTAAAAGGACTGCCCAGGAAATGCCACCTAAATGGCCGAATGCCAGAATAGGAAGTGGTTGGCTGCCCAGAAGAGGGGAGATAGAGCTGTGGGGGAGCAGGTGTGTGCATGTGTGTGTGCGCACACAAGTGTGTGTGATTGCTACGGGGAAGGGGAAGAGTGGGGGGAGGGAGCAGCACCAAATTGGGTTTTCAGGATAAAAACCGCCAGCATGGGAGGTGGTAAATGGGGGAAACTTGAAGGAGAGTGGCGTGTTTGTTTTAGGAAGGTGAGTAGGGTGGGGACAGGGAGCAGTGCCGAGAAGGGTTCCTGGGGGGTGAAAGCCCCCCCCCCCGAAGGGCCAAATATCCAACCCTTTTTGGATGGCGCTCTGGGACGGTGATAAAGAGGAGCCATTTGGCGGAGCGGCTTCTGTTGGGCGCATTGTGGCCTAGAATTGAGGATTTGGGTTTGAGGTGCTGTATTGCTTGAGGTAATATTAAATGTCTCTAGAAGAGTGTCTGTGCTCTGCATTGGTGTGGCCGGATGTGAAAGGAGGTCATTCCGTCTGTAGATTTCAGTTTAGATGACTTTCTTGCAGCGGGGCTTTGGTGAGCCTTTGTGTGGTTCCTTTGTAAGGAATTGGACCATCCGCACAGTGGGTGTGCGCTCGCATGGGATTTTCTTTTAATTTGAATGGAAATTGAATGATGGTAGCGCAACCTCGGGAAAATGTTTGGTGCAAATCTGCACACATTTTCCTATGCTCACCGTACGACATAGATATAGACCTGTGTACTCTGGATGGACACAGCCTACAGGCGCAGACCCCCTGTCATATTTTGTTGGGATAAGACAGCCAGGATAACATCTCAGAAGGGGGAATGCAACACCTTCCCCCTGCCATGGCCAGCCTTAATAGCTATCAAAGGCTCCTTGGATCCGCTCTGTCCTATTGTGTAACGCTGAATATGGTGGCAACAATTAACATAATAATAGAGTATACTCAAACAGGAACACATGGGGCGTGGCTGCAGAGGTTAACAAAGGAAGATAAGAAACCATAACAACCTTTGATATGCACTGTGTCAACCTGAAACCAGTTCCCACCCTTAGTATCAATGGACAGTGAAATGTCATGTCTGGGACTGTGTGTGTTACAGTAGTCATCCCCACAGAGGGACCCCTTTCAGAAGATATGAGTATGTGGATTTATGGAGACAGAAAGTCTGGTCTCGCTGTGGCTTCAATGGAGACCTGCCGCTTTAATCAGGATCCACAACGAGCTCCATTAACTAGAGAGATCCTTTGATCCACAACAGACAGGAAGATGGGTGGGACTTAGTATTATATGTTTTCACCCCTTTATCTTTTCTGTTGCAAAGCACTCTGGTTATGACCTCGTGCATACAGGTGATTGTTGGTGGGGACCCATGATTGGTTCATTAAGGTAGGCCTAGCATACCATACCAATCACTGTGGCCGATTTGGCTTTAATTGAGGGATGCGTCACTCTTTTGGGCAGATCATCTGAAGAGTTAGCAAGGAGAAACAAGAATAACTCAGCATTGGGCCCTGACTGAAGATATAGTCTGCCTTACATCTTATGCCAATGAAGGAAGGCCAGGACCCCTGAGAGGGAAGCAAGATCCCTCCACTAAACATCTCCTAGGGAACAGAGGGAGATACCGAATCCAGAGGACCCTCCAGCATCTCCAGAACTAGTACCCAGCCAGCACCCAGCATCCCCTGCTAGGCTCTGAAGCAAGCTTCCTAGGTGGGAAGTGCCAGAGAGTCTCTGAACCAAACCAAGTACAAGGCATATGCCTGGAACACTCTCCTCAGCTTTGGGCCATCCGCCTTAAAGGGCAACACAAGCCCAGTGAAGAACCTAGGAGAAGTGCATTGACAAGCGTCAAACGACATCTACCTTAAAGGACATTTTTGAGCCAGTTGAGCCAGTTGAGCCGCTCGAGCTGCAACCGACTGTACTCCTGACTGTTGTAATGCCACAGTTGCTAATGCTGTCGAAGACGCCTCAACCAGTGCTTCAAAATCATTGACCAGCACTGAGAGAACGATTCCTGACCCCGAGCCACCGTGTAGACCAGCCTGCAGCCGTCTGTCCAGCTTTACTTACCGAATTGCCTGTCGGCCGATACCCTCAGCTATCTCCCTTCTTGAAATCTGTTTTAGAAGCTGCAAAGCACCCCAAAACCGACTCGACTCAGTCGAGCACCAAGGACACCTACCTGCACCAGTTACATTGTGGTTCTGTCCCCCTGGTCCTTCTCCGAAGGCCCCTAGTGACATTTATTATGACCCATTGCTCCCTTTGTTTTGAAACCAAGTATCCTTGAACTATTGGGATTCATTACTATACTGACTACCCTCCTGTCAGTATCCAGAGTGTGTCCCTTTTGCTTCTTTGAAACTGTCTCTCCTCTGCATTCCTTTACAGGGTGGGTAGTATTTGGAGTGTTGCTAGAACTGTCTGTTCTGATAAAATAAAGTCGATATTTTTATACAACTTTGAATCCCTTTTATCATTGGGTAGTAATTGTATTTTTGCTGTGTTGCAACTAACCAAGGATCCACGACCTTGCCAAGATAAGCCTGCCGTTCCGTCCACTTTACCAAAATTTGACAAGGAGGTATTTAATATTCTTGTATTTCCACTCTGTTTGGATTCCTACTGGTGTACTAGAGGTGTGGGGCTGATTGATGGTTTAGAAACCGATATTCAATATTCATCCCATGACCACTGGTGCCCCAGATGTTGATTCGTCACAGCTTGTGCAATGGATGAGTGAACAAGTGCACTTATAATGTACCTATGAAAAGTCAATGATATGCTTTTTTTAATTTTCTAAATCCCCACAGCCAGTTCAGAGTGCTTTGGTTGTAAAGGGTACTGTGGGGGAGAGCAGGCAGATAGGTCGAAGGTGTCAGCAGTCCTGATGAGTCTATTGCGTTTCACGTTCGATAGTAGATCCTTGTTCAGAGAGATTACTGGAGGCAGGAGGTTTGCCATTGGAGGAGAATGGAGGAGGCAATGGTCCTAATCATCTAACCGGTTGGCAAGGGGGCAGTGGAAGGCCGCAAGTGAAAGGATGCCTGAGAAGGGCACTTCTGCTGAGATGGAGGCAGAATAAATAGTAAGCATCCTGGAACAGGTGGGCCCACGGTGCTAGTGTGGAAGGAGGGAGTGCCTGAGGGAGAGGCCCTGGGACTGCCGGGCTCCTTCCATGTAATTCATCTCCCGGTGCTGGCAAATGGCCAGTAGCCTTTGAGTGGGTGAATGCAGACATCTGGACGTCTGATTGCAGTAGAACACTCTCGTGAGATAGCTAGGGGCTGACCCATTGAGTGCTTTGTGGGTCATGCAGAGTGTCTTAAAGTCAATACAGTGTTTCACGGCAGCCAATCGAGAGACTTCCAGGCCGGGAGACGTGAGTCAACCACTTGAAGCCTGAGGATAGGCAGACTGCATGGTTTTAGGGTCAGTGGAGTTTGTTATGGGGCTTGGCAGGAAGCCCAACATAGATTTCACTGTAATAGACCACGTAGGGCATTACTACTTCAATGATCAGTGTAATCCAGTGCTGCAGGCGCATGAGTGTAAAGGACCTCCCCAGAAGGTGCAAGAGACAGGCTGTTTCTACAAGGCCTCGGTTCAGGCCCGGACCCCATTATGGCTACAGAGACTCCCTTCATACCACAAGCCCATATCCTCTGTTCCCATCTTGGCTTCACTGGGTCTCCCTTCACATTACAAACGCCCTGCCAGCCCCGGCCACTGCATAGGTCACCCCACCCCCTATAGGATCCTTCACCTTCCAGAAAGAATCCGATCCTCCAGCCTCAATTTCTGAGCATATTCCCTACGCCTCATGGCCCCCATGGGGCTCTCACTGCACCCTCTCTGGAGCCGCACATGTCTGCACTACTGCACATGCCAAACGGGTATGTTGTGGGGATCCCTGAGAGGGGAGGGCTTGGAGCTGCGAGGTGCACAGCGGGCGCTGTGTGTGAATTCATCCTCTTATGCCGTTGGTCTACCTGGGAGATGAGGAGTCCTTGTGTGGGTTGCATTGAAAGACCGTGTGATGTGCACTGCAAGGTTTAAGGGAGACCCGTGCACTTGTGCTTTAGTGGAATGAGACTATATGGGGTTCAGGGGGAAGAGCAGATGATCAAGTACCAGGGGTGTAACTGGATTGTGTGTGTTGGCATGACCTGCAAAACATGGCGACATCCCATACCGGGACACAGTGCATGTGTGCGGGATTGGTGTTTGTATGAATTATGTTTTATATGCTGCATGCCTAGCTCGGGAGCAATGCAGCGTTGTATATGCTTTAGACAAAACAAGATGGATACATTTACAAGACATTCGCAGGGTGGTGGTTATCTGAGGACAGTGGATCCTAGGTGGCACCTAGGAATTCCCTAAACAACAGGGAGTGCAGTTTTATCTGAACTGCAGGAGCATTCCTGATCACAACCGAGGTAGTACTGCAGTATGCTGGAGCATAGCGAGAAGGAGTGTTTCCTGGTCTTCTCCCTGCCTGCCAGTGTTATTTCAAGCCTCGGGATAGTCAGGCTCCCTAGGCTTGAGTTGACAAGTTTGGCAGCAAGTATTCTTGAATAGAATCCAAAGGACAATGATCTCTGCTGTGAGAGCAGCGGCGCAGACTCTGCTATCCCTCGCAGACACTGCGATCTCTGTGCTGAAGGAAGTCAGGGCATTGGAGACACTGCAACCCTCTGGCACAGCTGCTGGTATCAATGCAACCCGCCACATGTGCCCCAGGAGCCATCTGATCAATGGCTGCTTCTGCACAGACTCTCCTACCCACCCGATCAATGCCAACTTCCCTTGCCATGGCCACCCTCAATGCTGACCCTCCTCATTTAATCAATGGCCGCCTTCACACAAGCCCATATGCTCATCTGATCAATGTCAGCTTCCATACAAGCCCCGCTGCCCTTCTAATCAATGCCAACTTCCACTACTACCCTTCTCTCCATCAGATGACTGGCCCTCGCGATAGTAACCCTCCTCACATCTGGGCAATGCCAGCCTCTACGCATGGCCTCTCCACAGATCTGTGCCTGTCTCGTCGCATCAATGGCAGACTCCCGAAATAGCCTTAACCCACTAAATCAACATCAGCTTGTACATAAAAACCTTCACCCATTGAATCAATGGCAGACTCTACATATAGCCTTAATCCAATAAATAAATGGCAGTCTCTGCACATAGCCTTAACCCATTGATTCAATGGCAGCTTCTGCCCATGGCCTTCTCCCATCAAATCAATTGCAGTCTCTGCACATAGCCTTTACCCATTGAATCAATGACAAGCTCTTCACATAGTCTTCTCCCATCTAATCGATGGCAACCTCCACACAGAACTTCCCCCAATTAATCAGTGGCAGCTTCTACATGTAGATTTCTATCACCCATTCAGTGTCACCCTCTACTCATAGACTTCTCCTATCCAATCAATGGAAGCCGCTACATAAAGTCTTCCCCCATCAAATCAATTGCAGTCTTCATACACAGCCTTCCCTATCCAATCAGTGCCAGTTGCTGCACGCAGCCGATCACTTATCCGATCTATGCCCACCTTTGCACGGACCATAATGAGCATCTGATCAATCCCTGCTTCCACAGGCACCCTCATGCCACCTTAATCAATGCTAGTCTTCAAACGGCTCTCCTGCACCTCCCTCTGCCCTTTCCTCTCTTAATTTCCCCCACACTAGGTTGCAGGACTCTCAAGGCCTGATTCATGGAAAAGTACACATAGATCCCGCAAATGCAGCATGCCCAGAACGCCTCTGCACGAGCATGCAGGCAGAATTAATTCTGCGTGCCCTGCGTTTTCATGGAATTGTTCCCGCAAAGTATGCCTATCCGCAAGTCGCAAAAGGAATGCCCCTGACACACCCGCACGCAAAGCCAAAACAGCCACATAAACCTACCCCTGCGACCTCCTCGGGCACAAACACATGCACCATGTGAAAACTGCATGGGTCCCCCACAACCAAGCCAGCACCCCAGCCCCCGTAACTGCAACTGACACCGTGAGAACAGGAGTACCGTTTCCCGTAACTCACGTCATATTTTGGTCGGACTGCGTGTGAACCCCCATACACCATCCCTGCACCCCGCTATGCTGCGTACGCATACCATTGGAACTCTGCGTGCACACACCCCTAAATCCGACACGGAAAATCACATCTGCCCTGCGAATCCTATGCGCAAGTGTCTGTACACCTGTCTTCGGATGGCGAAAGTTCTAGGGCTTTCCGTGGGCACTTTGCAGGTGAGATGTTGCATGGTCACATCCATTAATATGCTTTGTTTTACGCATTTGGGAGCGTGTTGTGGACTGCTTGCGGCCCGTCCCTCATAACACCCACTTTTTCCCTTGTTCTTCCTTATTTTGCCTGTTGCGCCCCCTACTCCGGTCCCTGCACAAGCCACACCCACCCCCATGCGTCGAGTCTTGCACAAAGCACTCTGCCTGTTGCAGAGCCATGCCGAGCCTGCGCGAAGTACGAAAAAGTGCCGTGCAGATGATTCCATGAATCGACAAACAGGGTTTTGGGCGCAGTTTGGCGCTCAAAGTCACTATTTACCATGCAATATATTCCATGACTCAGGCTCTCAAGCTTTAGCACTGAGACCAGCTGCCCAGACTCTGGCCAGCAACATAGGTATCGGGACCCGTCTGATACTAGACTGTTTTTTTCCTGGTCCCAGTGTCGCTCTAGTTTTTGATGGCCTGGCTCATGTTCTGGTCAACACAGAGGAAAAGGAGTACATCTTAAACTGGAGTGAAGGCCTTCCCAAAATCCTGCGAAGTGGAGGTCCTCCGAATCTTCTGCGTTACAGCCTCAATCTGAATCTGATGCATACCTGGAAAATCCCTGCATCTGCCCATTGGATGCTTTGCATTAATGAGCTCTGCACAGGTATGGGATCATTGCACCTGCATGCTGACACATGGCCGCTGTTCATGTGTGATTGTCCTGGTTTCGTACACTCTATGCTGGGACGTGTTGGTCATTTGTTCCCAGTACAAATATGGACCTACAAGTTCCGGCATGCAATGTTCAAAACCTGGAAGGAGTGAAGCCCTCACACAAAAAAAAAAAAACGCCTGGCAGCTGTGCACCTGTGCGGGATATGTCACAGGTATTGGGAGTCCAACTTATAATGTTTACTGATTGTGCCTGGCTTAGATATGCCTGCAGGAATCAGGCGCATTCGGTGACCATTGGTGTGGGAATGTTGGTGATTACTGCAATGGCACTCAGAGCAGTGATCGTCCCAAATTTAGTGCATGTACGCTGTGATTGGCTCAAAAGACTAGGCTGCTCACTGGTATATGTTTGCTGTGTGCGGAGATTAAACTCAATGTTTGGAAAAAGACAGACCGACCCATACTAGTATAAGTTGGGCTCTTATCCGTGGGCAAATCACAGAGTTCAGAATGACCTTCAGGAAATACAGAGGGCCAAACCCTGTGCTCCCATACGGCCTTTCTTTGCAGGAGTTCACTTTGACATGGTACTTTTCCCCCAAGGGCTTCACTCCTACAGGCACTCTCTCAAGGCAACAGGAGGAAGCAGCTGCCTTTACAGTCAGACTTCCGGTCCAATTCGCCGTACGTGCGGCAGTGGGAGGGGGTTACAGTGATGTTCTGTGTAATTCAGGATGGAAATATACATCCTTACCACGTAAGGTTAAAAATGGAAGACATCCAATAAGAGCAGTGTGTGAAGGGCACAGCCAGCCCTTTAGCAATTGCCACCTCTAGACATAGCCTTCCCTATTGCATGAGTGGCAACCTCCAGACACAGCCTCCCCTATCTCAGAGTGGTATTCTCTCACCATAGCCTTCCTCGTCTCATGAGTGGAAAGGTCTAGACACAGCCTTCCCCATCTCATCAGTGGAATTCACTCACCATAGCCTTCCTCATCTCATGAGTGGAAACGTCTAGACACAGCCTTCCCCATCTCATCAGTGGAATTTTCTCACCATAGCCTTCCTCATCTCATGAGTGGAAACGTCTAGACACAGCCTTCCCCATCTCATCAGTGGAATTCTCTCCCCATAGCCTTCCTCATCTCATGAGTGAAAACCTCTAGACATAGCTATGCCTATGTCATCATCGGAAGCCTGTGACGAATCAACTTCCGGGGGACCAGTGGTCCAGGGAAGAATATCGGTTTCTAAACCATCAATCAACTCCATACCTTTAGTACACCAGAAGGGATCTAGACAGATTGGAATACAAGGCAATTATAAGACCTCTTTGTCCAATTTTGGTAACGTGAATCGGAATGGCAGGCTTATCTCTGCAAGGTCGTGGATCGTTGGTTAGTTGCAACACTGCGAAAATACAATTCTTACCCAATGATAAAAGGAACTGTCCAGTCAAGGTATTACACAAATATATACTTTATTATTACTACAACAGACAGTTCTAGCAACACTACAAATAAAAACCCACCATGTAAAGGAACACAGAGGACAGACAGTTTCATGAAGGAAAGCGCTGCACTCTCTGATACTGACAAAAGAGTTCTTGGTAAAGTAATCAGTCTTGTAGTTCAAGATTATTGGTTTTAGCACCATGGGGGCAAAGGGGCATAACTGTCTCTAGGGGCCTTCGGAGAAGGACCAGGGGGGCAGACGCACAATATACATGGAGCTGAAGAAGTTCTTGGTGCTCAACAGCGTTGAGGAGAATCCAGGGCCCTTGAGACAGATTCAGTGGCTGGAGACAGTACCAGGCGGCAGGTAGTTCAGCAAGCGAGGCTGGACGGATGTCTGCAGGCTGCCCGGCATGGTGGCTCGGGGCCAAGAATCATTGACTCTGTGCTGGATTGCAGATCTGGAATGCTGGTTGAGGCGTTTCGGGCAGCTCTGGTGACTGCGGCATGACAACAGTCAGCGGTGCAGCCGGATGCGGTTCGAGGGCTCGACTGTCTTGAAAATGTCCTTAAGAGATGGACACGGATGATGCTTTTATGGCACCCCTCTTAGCTTTTTCCTTGTATCCTTTCAAGGCAGACGGCCCAAAGCTCAGGAGAGTGATTACAGGCAACACCCTTGTCCTTTGTCCAGATACTCTCTGGCACTTCCCTCCTAGGGAGCTTGCTTGCCGACCCTAGCAGGGCACACTGTGTGCTGACTGGGTACCGATTCTGGAACTGCTGGGCGGGTCCTCTGAGTCTGCTAACCCCCTCTGTTCCCTGGGAGATGTTTAGGGGAGGGATCTTGCTTCCCTCCTGTACGGTAGACTGTGCTTTCAGCTCAGGTCCACATTAGTCCTTCTTACTCCTTTCAAAGTCTTCAGATGATGTGCTTATTGAGGGGTTCAGCCCTCTTTTAAAGCCAAATGGGCCCCAGTGATTGGTGCAGGCTAAGCCTACCTTAATGAACCAATCCTGGGTCCCCACCAACCATCTTCTGTTATGCATGAGGTCAGGACCAGAGTGCTCTGCAACAGGACAGACAAGGGGTGACAACATATACCTAAGTCCCACCCATCTTCCTGTCTGTTATTTATCAAAGTGTCTCTCTGGTTAACTGAGCGCGCAGTGACTCATGATAAAAGCGCAGGGTTCCCTTGAAGTTTGTGCTGGGAGCAGACTTCCTGTCTCCCCAAAACACATACTTCTCCCCTCTGAAAGGGGTCAACTCTGCAGGCAAACCTGCAGTAACTGCTGGGCCCAGACAGGCCATTCACTGCCTTTCATACAGAGGGGTGGGAACTAGCTTCAAGTTGACACATTGCATACCAAATGGGTGTTAGCCCTGCCTTTCCTGCTGTCTATTCTGCCAACCAAGCCCCTTCAGGCTTGCTTCACTTATCTCATTAGTATGCACAGCCATCAGCCGGAGGACAAAAGGAATGCAGATTCATGAAGCCTTTGACATTTATATTAGGCTGCCCATGCTGGGAAAGGTGTGCCTTCCCCCTCTTTGAGATGCTTTGATGTATCTGGGGCTTTCACATTCCAGCTGAATATGACAGCATGTAGACTGTGTCCTACCAGAGTACATGGAACTATGCTTTTTTTGCGGGAAACAGATGAAATGTGCGCGGAATGGCCTCTCACATTTCTCAGAGGTTGGTCTCCCATCATTCATTTTCATTATTAAGAAAATCAAAAAAGCAGATGGTTGAATCCCTCACAAAGCCTCTAGACATAGCCTTCCCCACCTCATGAGTGGCAACCTCTAGACAAAGCCTTCCCGATCTCATGAGGGCAACCTCTAAACATAACCTTCCACATCTCTTTAGACATATCCTCCCCATCTGATCAGTGGCATCATCTCGGTATATCTTTCCCCATCTCTTCATTTGCAGCCTCTAGATATAGCCTTCCCCATCTCATCATCGACACCCTCTAGACATAACCTTTCCACTCTCATCAGTAGGCTTCTTTCAGCATAGCCATCACCATCTCATCAGTGGCTCCCTCTCAGCATATCCTTCCCCCTCTGATCAGTGGCAGCCTCTCAGTATATCTTTCCCCATCTCATCATTGGAAGCCCCTAGACATATCCTCTCCATCTCATCATTTGCAGCCTTTAGACATAATTTTCCTCATCCTATCATTGGCAGCCTCTACACATAGCCTTCCTCGTCTTATTATTGACAGACTCTATACATAACCTTTCTCCATCTCATCAATGACGTCCTCTCGGCATATTCTTCCCCATCTCATCATTGGAAGCCTCTAGGCATATCCTCCCCATCTCATCAATTATAGCCTATAGACATTATTTCCCCCATGTTATCATTGGCAGCCTCTACACAAAGCCTTCCTCGGCTCATTATTGACAGACTCTATACATAGCATTCCTCCATCTCATCAATGACATCCTCTCAGCATAATCTTCCCCATCTCATCATTGGAAGCCTCTAGGCATATCCTCCCCATCTCATCAATTGTAGCCTATAGACATTATTTCTCCCATTTTATCATTGGCAGCCTGTACACAAAGCCTTTCTCGGTTCATTATTGAAAGACTCAATACATAGCCTTCCTCCATCTCATCAATGACATCCTCTCAGCATAATCTTCCCCATCTCATCATTGGAAGCCTCTAGGCATATCCTCCCCATCTCATCAATTGTAGCCTATAGACATTATTTCCCCCATCTTATCATTGGCAGCCTCTACACATAGCTTTCCTCGGCTCATTATTGACAGACTCTATACATAGCCTTCCTCCATCTCATCAATGACATCCTCTCAGCATATTCTTCCCCATCTCATCTTCAGCAGTCTCTCAACATACCCATCTCCCATCCGACCAGTAGCAGCCTCTACACCCAGCCCCTACATCACTTTCTACAATGCCTCCTACAGGGAGAGGCGGAGACAGCCCACCGCCAGCCCCATGCAGCAAAGAGCATTCCAGCACGGCTTCCAGCAGCGGATGCTGGAAGGCACACGCTGTAATAATATCTCACTGCCACCCTCCAGTGATTCCATGTTTCAGTTTCCATTAAATGTTACCAGAGGTTTCCGATGCTGAGTGCAGTGATCTTGCTGCTGCAGGCGCTGCAGGGCTCAGATGAAAGCAATGCCTGGGTGCTCGCCAGCAGCCTTCAAACCCACGAACAGTGGGCACTGTGGGACGTCTGACATTGGCCTGTTAACCTCTATAGAGTGGGCACCGCAGTAGTATCGCCATCGCCCCACAACTCATACACTTTGAGTATTGTTGTGTGCTCTTCACTGCCATGTAACTGCAGTAGTGCATCGCCCTTGCACTGTGCATGTAAGTAGGCTTCCCATTGCCCTGACATCCCTCCACAAATGTGCACTTAAGTGTTCCCGCAGAGGCATCAATGCATGTGGGCAGGTCCAGAGCAGAATTTCATTTCTCCAAATCTCACTGGGACTCCGACTGCGACCAATAATCCTAAAAGCTTCTCAAACCTACAGGGACCTTTGACGTCTTGATGGCAATAAAGCGCCCAGCCGTGTGATACATAACAACCAATAGCCTCCTTAACACTTTGACAGACAATTCCCCAGTAACCTCGTTATCCTGATTGGACAATAGACAATAATCTGCTCCGCCCTATGATGGATAACAACCTCCTCAAGTTGCAAATGTCCCAATAGCATCTTTGTTGGAAGCCGTATGAGAAATGATACCCTCTTCAACGCAATGAGGAATAGCAACCTCTTCAACACTAGGCAGGCCTCGTACATTCTTAAAAATACCACTAGTCTTGCAGGGCGAGTTTCTTAGTTTACGAACCCGACCTAGAGAAATTATTTTACCCCATGATGACAGCTAAAAAATGCTTAACAGTGCCTTTTGTTAAATGATATGATATTGTATTTGTATCGCGAGTATACACAAGTGTTTCAGAGCGCAACGAGGCAAGGGAGAGGAAACAAGGGAGGGAAATACAACGATCTTACTAGGCCCAGTGGCATTGAGAACGTGCAAGTGCAGGGGGGGAGCAAAGGGGAGGGTTCGAGGGGCGGAGGGGGGCGTGGAAAGTGCTGAACACGTGATAGAACAACAACAGTTTAGTGCGGCCAGCAGGTGGTAAGTGCCAGAGTAAGGTGTAGACGACAGGTGTCTAATAAGTGCTGGAAGGGGACTGTAGGGTTGCAGATACAGACCCAAGTGCAGGGGTTGCCAGGAGGCAGGGTTGGTGTGTGGCTGGGAGGGCAGGGATCTGGACCCGAAATCAGTGGGTAACCAGGTACCCGGTGCCAAAGCAGACAGATTAGCAGGGGAGAGGAAGAGCGAAGGCAGAAGCAAAGAGGAAGGTCTTCAGGTGTTTCCGGAACCTGAGATAGTTCTCCTCGAGTTTCAAAGAGGCAGGGAGGCTATTCCAGAGGGAGGCCCCAGCCGAGGATAGGGATCTATCCCCAACTCATTGCTTGGAGAAGCGACTGACCCTGAGGGAGTTGTAGGCGAAGGAGCGAAGAGTTCGAGTAGGAATATATTAACGGAGGGAGAGTTGAAGGTATTGTGGGCCCACGCCACAGAAAGCCTTGCAGACAATGCAAAGGGTCTTGATTTTAATCCTTGCAGCTACTGGGAGCCAATGAAGAGATTTCAGTGCTGGAGAGATGCGATCCCAGGGCTTGAGGCTAAGGACACGTCTTGCAGTCCTGTTCTGGATGAGCTGCAGAGGACGGTGCGTGGTTGCAGGCAGATTTAGAAAGAGGCTGTTGCAATAGTCAAGCCTAGAGAGAACTAGAGCTCTGGGGACAGTGAGCTTCTGGGGGAAGTAGAGGAAAGGAAGAATACCTCTAAGGAGGTGCAGTTGGTAGTTAGACTTTTTTGAGATGGCAGAGATGTGAGGAGAAAAGGAAAGTGTGGAGTCAAAGATAACCCTGAGGTTCTTAGCCTCTCAAGTGGGAGCAGGGAGAGGGCCAAGGGAGGCCGGACAGAGAGTGACAGGAAAGGAAGTTGCAGGTGTGCCAATGAGGAGGATCTCTGTCTTACTGGCGTTAAGGCAGAGGTCGTTGGTGGCACACCACTCCTGGATTGCAGACAGACATTTGGAGATGAGAGAGGGAGAAGAGGTGGCAGAGGGGAGCCTGAAAACAAGTTGGGTGTCATCCGCATAGCATTGAAAGTTCGAGCAGAGAGCAGCAATGCAATGAGCGAGTGGTTCCAGGTATTGGTTGAAGAGCCAGGGAGAGAGGTTAGATCTCTGAGGGACACCACAGGTAGAAGGTGAGATAGAGGAGAGGAAGGACCCAAGTTGGACCTGGGAGGGTCGGTTGGAGAGGAAGGAGGTCAGCCAGGCCAGGGCCAGATCAGTGATACCCAGATTATCACAGAGACTATTGAGCTGGATGACATGGTTGACCATGTCACAGGCAGAAGAAAGATCAAGTAAGAGGAGGACAGATGGGATATTAGAATTAAGGTTGGAGAGCAGGCCTTCACAGATGTTCAAAAGAGCATTTTCCATGCTTCTGGCAGCCCTGAGGCCAGACTGATGGTCATGTAGACAACCAACAGAATCGTTGTGAAGATTAAGCTGGGAGATGGGCAGCTTTTCCAGGAGTTTGCCCAGGAAAGGAGTGATATAGATCGGGTGATAGTTAGCTGGGCAAGAGGGGTCAGCTGTGGGTTTTTTAAGAAGAGGGTGCAGAAGAGAGTGCTTCAGAGGGAGGAGAAGTCTCCAGAGGTGAAGGAGTGGTTGCAGATGCCGGCCAGAGCAGGAGCAAGGGTGTCAATTTGGTCCTTGATGGCTTTGGATGAACAGGGAAAACCTGTTTGCATGTCACCAAAAACAAACTCCCTATTTGGTGCAATGTCACCACCCGAAGGACAGCCAGGCACAGTGAAACCTTTATTTTCCACTTACTGCGAACAAAGTTTGTTTGCAGAAAATGTCACATAAAATGTTCTCACATCCATACACTAGCCAGTAAGGTTGAGTACTGTGCAAAAGGTTTTCATACCGTCTCCTTGCCAATGAGAGTGGGCTATAAGATTTTGCAAGCCTTGCTGTGACAATGTCTGAATAGCAACTTCATTACTGCCACACAATAGGCCTCACTATAAGTTTGGCGGTAGCCTTGCTGGTAAAACCGTCAGGCTGCCGCCAAACTTGTGAAAATTTCAGGCGCCTGTGAATGGGCAATTACTGGGTCATTACAGCCCTGCCGGACCCCGTAATTGCCCATTCGCGGGCACCGGAATGAAATGCTCCCCATTCCCATTTGAGCCCCATAGAGCTCAATGGGAATGGGGAGGTTGGATGCACCAGCACCATTCAGAATGATGCCGGTGCATCCGACATGCTAGGCTCGCGGGTGCCGTTCTGGCGGGTGCCGTTCTGGCGGGTGAAAAGGCACCTGAAAGCAGAACTTGTAGTTTGCCGGTCCGGTAACTACAGTACCGGCAAGCTTACTGGTACCATATTTACCAGACCAGCAAACTTATAATGAGGCCCAATGAGTAGTATCCTCATCATTTCTATAATGGGCAATAGTATCCTCAACAGTGCCACAATATCCCAAATATGATCAACCCTACCCTGCAATGCACAATAACTGCATTAATGATATCATGTCATTAATTATTGGCCTTCTGAAAGACAATACACCAATAAGCTCTCCATCCGGCTTATACCATAAATATCAAGCTCATTATTCACATGATGAAGTATAGCCTTCTCAGCAATGCCCCAATAACATTGCCATCCATAGTCCAATGTAGAGTAGCAGCTGTATGCCTCTGCAGGAAATCCCGCCCGCTACCTCCTTTATGTTGGAAGCCTGAGATCGTGCTGTGTTTGAAACCAGCTGTTTTGCCAATACCGCAGCGAAAATTCAAAAGAAGATACCCATTGAGATAACCCTAGCAAATTTATCCCAGAAGAGATGACAATCTGAGAGAGGAACTCCCAAAAGGAATATGAAAAAGAGCAAAGAGAGAAGTCTGTGACGTTATAAGAGAGTATGAGTGATGTCTCTAGATACTTGTTGAAGAGGATGTATCGATCCTACAGATGACGAAGTAAGGAATCAAATGAACTCTTGAATATGAAAAAGAAGATTACATGTGCACAACGTGTTGCAGAGAATCAATCATTCAATTATTGTTTAGACTCTGAAACGCAAGGTAGACTAAGTCATCGTAGAAGCTGGCTATTGTAGTGAATAGAATGCAGGCAAAGCCACCACTGTATAGAAGGTGGACATCGGTAGCATGAATTTTAGTAAGCCAGGACCCATGAAGAAGAATACGCTGAAATCGTGGAGCTGCATGGCTAGGTTGACTGGCTCAAAGGCAAGACTGAGGCCGACAAGGTCAGCTATCTTTTCTGGAAAGGAGTGAACGTGCAAAGGATGAATCATCCCTTGTTGAGGTGCAAAGAAAGAACACCAAGGATGCCAAGTTTTTATTAATTTAAGACATTTAAAACCTGCAAAATGGACAGATCGATTGTAAATAACATGTTTTAGAGGTAGGCATATATGGCCCATCTGACAGTGGGCAGGCAACCAGAATCCTAATTCCCATACAATGTGTACTTAAATGTACTTAAATGTTCCTCTTAATCCTAGTAATTTTTTGTTTTATTTTCCACATAGTATGACATCACCACTGACGTGTTTTTAGTATAAAGTCTATGTTGTGTGAAAAAGTTGCTGAGAGAAATCGAGCGTACGTCCATTGATGTTCATTATAACTCTCTGTTTTAGATAATTGTTTATAAAACAGTACTTTGCCATCTTCCTGAGATGGTTTGGTTATTTGGAACCATCCATTGCATGCACATTCCTAAAGGGCCCTAAGCTCACTAAAATTAACAATAACCTCCTCAGTGCTATGATGGGAGACCACCTCTCCAACCCTGTGAAAGACAATGCACCAAAAGCCCTTCATCCCTGACATAGAATACATCATTTACCTTATCATTCATGTGATGGAGTATAGCCACCTCAATGCTAAGGCCTCTATAACATTGTCATCCCTACCCTACACTGGACAATACTGTGATGAAAGACCCCCCCTCCCCAAACCTGTGCAAGACAGTGCACCAAAAGCCTCTTCATTCTTAAAATGCTAAAAATGATAACCTGTACAATAAACAAAACCTTCCTCAACCAAATGATTGGCATTAACCTCATCAACCCCACCAAAGGCAATTCAGCAATATGATCTTCATCACTGCAGAACAATGCACAGCAACCTCTGCAACCCCATGATGAACTACATCTTCCCCAACACAGTGACAATACCATCTACATTGCTATCTTACAATGTACAATAACCTCCCAAACCCTCTGATTAACAATATCTTCCTCAACACTGTGACCGTAACACCTACATTCCTATCTTACAATGTAATGTACAATAACATCCCAAACCCCCCGATTAACAATATCTTCCTCAACACTGTGACCATAACATCTACATTCCTATCTTACAATGTACAATAACCTCTCCAACAATACAATGAACTATATCTTCCTCAACGCTGTGACAATAACATCACATTCCTATCTTACAATCTTCAATAACCTCCCCAACCCTACAATTAACAATATCTTCCTCAACGCTGTGACAATAAAATGTACATGCCTATCTTACAATGTACAATGACCTCCCAAACCCTACGATTAACAATATCTTCCTCAACGCTGTGACAATAACATCTACATTTCTATCTTATAATGAACAATAACCTCTGCAACCTACGATGAACAATATGTTCCTCAGCACTGTGACAATGACATATATATTCCTATTGTACAATGAACAATAGCCTCTTGGATCTTATAATTGACAATAACCCGTGTATCCCAGCAAATTGCAACACTCCATTTAAATCTGTATCCTTTCTGTAGAATGAACACTAACCCCACCCCCCAACCTTATGATGGACAGCAACCCCCATAATGTTGTAAAATGTCAATGCACCATTAACCTCTTTCCCCTGCCACACACAATTAACAGTAACCTTGTTAACAATATGAAGGGCAATAACTTCACCAACCAGGTGAAAGACAATGCATCAATTACCTCTATACAACGAACAATGACCTACTCAACCCTAGGATGGACGATACCAGGTAGCCCTTTACAGGCCTATGTTAGATGATTATCAAATAACTTCTTGAATCTGGAATCTGTAATCACTCCTTCATCAAATGATAGGCCATAGAACAAGCACCTCCCAACAGTAGGACCGTGTTGTATCTATGCACCTGGTATCTTGTTCATGCTACTCCTTGCTCCTCCTTCTTGACCACCATCCTTGTGTAGTCCCCTGTATGTGATCCCTTGCATGGCACCTTAGAGAATGTTACTCATCAAGGTCCCCAGAGCATCAGTCAGTCGGTGGCTGCTGAGCGGGGGGGTTGCTCTTGCTGTGGCATCAATACATCTTCCCACCTGTGCCTTTTGGGGTGCTTACTACAGACACTTTCAACTAGGCTCTGCTTGGTGGGGGAGAGTGAGATGGATGGCAGGTCTCTCTCCTGAGTGGGGGAGAGGAAGTTGGTGGGAAGAGCTCCCCAGGCTGGGCTGCAAAAGAGAACTAGGGAGTTAATCAGAGCAACTATCCTAGCTCCCTTTTGCAGCCCATGATCCCGGCCTGGTAAAAACATAAGGGCAGTCCTCTGCCGATGGTGACATAGTGAGTGGAATTAAAGTGTAATACAAATCATTAAAAACAATAGCTTCATTACTATAAACTATCAGCAGAATTAAAACCTTCTGAAGCAGAATAACACTAATTCTGTCGGTTATAGGTCAAAGGTTCGAATCCAAAGGACCGAAATGCAATAGGGTCGAATCAAAAGGACCGAAAACCAAAGGCTCGAATTTTTTTTTTTTGGGGGGAGGTCTCCCCAAATAACTGTTTTTGGTGTAAAAACCACTTTTTTTTTACTATAAGAAAACCAAAAAAAATATATGTTTAAAAAGAAAAATCGACCCTTTGGTTTTCGGTCATATTGCCTCGACCCTATTGCATTCGATCCTTTTGGTGTCGAAACTTTGACCGGACACCAATTCTGACCATTCTGTGCATGATTGTTGTTGAAAGAAGGAAATAGACGGGGCTTTATTTGAAGTTCATATATCGCTAGAGTTTGTGTGCTTGTAGCATCACTGGTGACCTAATTATACAAAGAGTTGGGCTTCTACGCCTTGTTACAATATTTTATGATACAAACGGCGACACCTCATCGACTGCATATTTTGAAACCTAATTGCTTTGACTGTTAATTTCAAAATTGTAAATGATATTTTAATCTTTTTAAATTCTTTTGGAAGGCCTTTGGCACCCTGTTGCCTTTCATACTATTGAAAAACGTTTTTACTAGTGCTCCAGCATTTTATAGTTCTTAGGAACTACATTTCCCTGCGAACACGGGTTGAATGCAGTGAAGAGGTGCCCTTAAAACTCTTTCTTCCTTACCTTCCTTTTAGGTGAGTTATTGTCCGGTAATCTTACATCAAATCTGCGCTTTCTGCTTTTAATATGGGTGACCTGCATGGCAACATTCATGAATCTGCAATACGTGGTAACCATAAGAAAGTACATCCTATGACCACTTTAATACAAACCACCGAAAGACCTTCCACTGAAAATGCTTCAGAAATCAAATCAGAAACATGTCATGCAACACTGCAACCCTCTAACAAGAAACAAATGCCCAGTATGCTAAAACTTGGCCTACTCAACACAAGGTCTCGGTCTAAACATTCCCCCAACATACATGATTACATTCTGGAAATGAGATTGACATGTTACGTCTTACTGAGACCTGGCTAAAAGAGAGCAGTGGACCTAGCATTGATTTAGCACCTCCACAAGGATATAAGATGATGAACAAAGACTGTTTAGTTGGTAAAGGGGTGGAATTGCAATCATTAGCAGAAAGGAGATCAGGATTTTCAAATCCTATACAGAATGCTTGGGATGCGAAACTCTGTTAGCCAAAATAACTCCAATGGCTAACAGCTTCATCAATATCTGTTTAATCTACAGGCCGCCTACTGACATGCCCTCTTTGGAGATCTTGTATCTATACTCAACACACTTAACAGCCTAAACTCCTCCACTATACTCCCAGGAGACCTAAATTGCTGGCAGGGTGACATTAAGGACAAGGAAGCTGTGGAGTTCGAACAATATCTCACGAATGCTGGATTAACCATTCACAATGATAAGCCCACGCATACTGGAGGCCATATCCTGGATTGGGTAGCAACCAGAAACATCGACATATGCAACTTTAGCACCGACCCGTGTATCTGGTCTGACCATTGCAAAATTGAATGCCCTATCGTAGTACCAACATCTAAGAAACTGCAGCAAAACTCTCCTAAGAAAATCTCTAATAGAAACGATAATAAAATTAAGGCAGGAGATTTGGAAAACTGTATGCAAGGCATTATGAATGACACATCAGATTCAGATCCCCCAGACAGACTTGCCGAAAGGTATAAAAACAGAGTTTCTAGGGTACTGGAACATTTTGAACCAATAAAAACCAAAACCATTACCGTCGTAATCAGCTAAATTGGTTATCTGAAGACTTAAAAACACTTAAACAAGGTAAAAGAAGAGCAGAATGGATATGGGCAAAGGACCCCACCACTGAGAATAGAAATAAATGGAAACGCCTAGAAAGGGATTACAAGGAAAAGATCTTTGAGGCAAAAGAAACATTTTGCAACGCTCAAATTGCACAGGCAGGTCATAATACTAAAACACGTTTTCGAAATGTATAGATCATGGGAGAAAACTAGCGCTCTCACTCAATGCATAAACCCTACATTAGAAGACTGCAAAAAGGTTCAGGAGGCCTTTCAAAATAAGGTCCTATTGGCTCGAGATAAGATCCAGAAATCACTAGAAACCAAGAAAACTTTCTTAAGCCAAGTGGACGAAATCAAGATAGAAAGATCTAATAACGCATCGACTTTTAGCTTTAAAGCAATAACTACAGCTGACACACTGACAATGTTGGCTAACATCAGACCGACTACCTGTATTAGGGATCCCCTTCCATCTAAGATAATCCTCAAGCATGCTGACATCTTTGTGCCTTTTGTTACGCGTTTCATAAATGCCTCATTTCTCCATGAGTATGTGCCTATCACCATAAAGGAAGTTGCTGTTACCCCCCTCTTTAAGAAGGCTGGGCTTAGTGCTACAGATCCTGCCAACCTGCACCCCTTTTCTTCTTAAGATACTGAATAAAGAGCCATCCCTCAGTTCCAGGCCCATTTTGAATCCGCCTCTGTGTTCCACTACAAACAATCCAGCTTTAGTCGGAACCATGGTACTGAAAGTGCGTTATTGGATTTGCAGACACAAATGTTAAGATCTCAGGATGAGGGTAAAACAGGCCTCCTGTGTTATTGGACCTTTCGGCGGCGTCCAATCTCCTTGATCACGCCAGAGTTCTAGAGACATTAAGAAGTACAGGAAAATGCTCTAACCAAGCTATGGAATGGACACACTCATTCTTATGTGATAGAACATCTAAGGTATGCTGGGGCACCATGTGCTCTGACCCCATTTTCATCCAATATGGGGTACCACAAGGGGCTTGTATCTCGTTTATCTTGTTTAACATCTATATAAGACTCTTGTGTGCCAAACTGCAAAAAACGTGCATCCACTTCACTAATTACACGGTGACTTCCAGTTAGTTATGGAACTTATAGGCGATCACTCTAAGGACACCTACACGCTAAACTACATCTACTCCATTATCCAGGAGTGGATGACTGAAAACTGGATGTGCTTAAACAGTTCTAAGATAGAACTTATGGTCTTTGGATCAAAGCAGGCTAGAAAATAAATGGATCAGTCATACACACATTTTAGGAATGATACATGTGATATCAAGGTAGTTGAGAAGGTAAAAGTCTTGGGGATAGTTTTTGAGGCTCCTCTTAATATGAACACACACGTTAACAACGTGACAAAACGTGCACAGTATCATCTCAGAGTACTAAGGCAGATAAACCCACTGGTATCTCGCAATAACTGTGAAACTCTAGTCAGATGCATTATTATGCCTCGACTAGAATACTGCAATGCCCTTGTGGCTGGAGGAAATAAGAGGAACATCCTAAAATTGCAGATAACTCAAAATGATGCGGTAAGAATTATCTACAGCAAAACTAAGAGGGACCACGTATCACATCACCGCAGGAGCTTCATTGATTACCTGTCGAGAAAAGAATCTTATTCAAGACACTGGATCTTGCGCATAAGTGTCTGTATGGAGACGACCCACAATACCTGAAACAAACATTGAGGAAATGTTCTCCCAATAGGCCTTTGCGATCTAGTGCCGCACATCTTCTGACCATACCTCATGTTAAAAGAGCCAGAGGATCAGGACGATCCTTCCCCAGTAATGCAGCCAGCAACTGGAATAGACTGCTGGTATCTATGCAAGCAGAACCAAACCATATTGCGTTCAGAAGAATTCTGAAAACCTACTTGTTCGAGTTAATTTACCCTGAACTGTGAACCTTTATGGTGTCTCTTTTGCGCCATGGTGCCTGCGGGCTATGGCGCGGTATAAATCAATCAATCAATAAAATAAATGTATATCGCTAATGCTGTTCTCACTAAATTACCTAACCTATCCTACCCTGACCCAACCCCTTCAATCTCTCTCTCTATGCTCTAACAATGCATTTTGTACTCTCCATGTTCACATGTGGTTATATGTTTTGTGTCGAACCTAATTATACCTTAGCATGTTAGTGTATGCGCAGTTATAGTCCAGCTTTGAGGAAGCCAACCAGCCGAAACACGTGTCACATGCTGGAAACTGTCTCTGACTATACTTGAATGAACCAGTCAATAAACTCATAAAAGTAAACTTGCGCAGATAGAATAAACTTTACCTTTTGCCCCACTGTAACAAAGTTTTTCTCATTGTCTGTAACTAAGTTCTTCTCATTGTCTGTAACCAGCGCCACGTTGCCCACGGGCTGTTGCGCGCTTAACAAATAGGAATACATAAATAAATAAATAAATGGTGGCATCTTTGCTACATTGAATCAAGACGAGGGTATAGTGGGTTACCTCTCATGCCCGCATGCGCTATGACAGGTTGAACTAACCAGACTTCACAACTTTACCCAACCATTTAGATCACGTCACACTAAGATCCTCTCTAAACTTCCCACGACAGTTTTCCTTTGTATGTCGCTAATGACGTTAAAAGTCCGAAAAAAACCTTCAAAAGGTTCATTTTAATCAAAAGTCTCAAAACATCCTAACTGGGATATAGGTATGTCTCCTCATCAATCAAAAGGGAGGAATTCCCATGCGGTCACAGCAAGGAAAGGGGCCATTATCTGGGGGTGACTTTTCTGTGGTTGAAAAACGACACACAAGGCTCAGCGAGGGCAGTCTAAGACACTGGTTGAAACAGGTGGTCCGTCATCCACTTCTGTGTGCGGATTGGACATGGCCACACAACTGATGGATGGCCTTAGACTATAGCCAGAGAAAGTCTATTCCCAATGACTGAGTTTCTTGTTTTTGAATGTCAACACTTGCATGTGGGTGTCTTATTGTTACGGATCTTCAGAAGGCAAGACAGCAAAGTCCGAGCAAAATAAACACAGTTCATATCGCTCGTAAATTGTAATGCAAACATTCTCTCTTAGTCTAGGCAATCTCCTTGATGCGTAAGGTTGATCTCGTCGCTTTTTGAAGGGATTGACTCCTGTGTTTGCCCAAGAGAGTAAGTACATTTAAGAATAGTAATCTCTTACATGACAAAGTGCATGAGAACAAAAAGAAATGGGGCGACCCATGAAGTGAACAAAAAAATCTATGTATTCACGAAAAATGTAAAAGGAAAAGGTTTTGTTCAACCACAGGAAGATATCAAATCTTAACTAGAATGTCCTTGTGTGTGCTCATCTGTGAGCCTTCAGTCCCTAGCATTATCCTCTTTATGTCCTCTTCTTAGTATTTCCTCTTTGTTTCCTCTCCACTTATATCCTCGTTTATCCTTTTCGTATGCAGTCCTCTTATTGTATCCTCTTTTGTCCCTTTTGTATCCTTTTGTCCTCTACACGTGTTTCACCACCTCTATGTGGCCCTTCAGGAGGAGAATTTTGTACTTTGCAACTATGTGCATGTCCAAGTATAAAGTTAAATCCTGCCTTATTTGTTATAGGCTGGTTCGATGGGTGGTCTTTATTCTCTCAAAGTTATGCTGCACCCATAGATTATTCGGTGCTTAGTTTAGAAACTTTAGAAGAGAAGAACTTGAGATTTCTCTCAATGCAGGCAGATACGATAGTCCCTGCTCGTTTGGCCGCGAGCTGTTATGGATCTTCGGAAGGCAAGAGAGCAAAGTCGGAACAAAATAAACACAGTTCATAGCACTGCTTCTTCTGGGCCGGCCCCAGTGCTGCTCACGGTTTCCCAGGTCTGTACTATCAAAATGGCACTTGGAGGAACGCTTCATCTACAGAACGGCATCCGAGGCTCAACTCATCCTGATGGATCTACAAAGTCATTTGGTGCCTCTACAAGGCATAGCATCTCTCGGGCCGGGCCAGATAGCAGATGTGGCACCCTGTGGCTGAACTGCCCAATGGGGACCAGGTGGCTCACCAGGTGGCTTGTGCCATGCTGGGCTGAGAAGGCTCGCAGCCGGGTGCTCAGGATCCAGAGGACTGGCAGAGGGGTTTGTTTAATGATGGCTTCTCTGAACTATTTGCCTTGGGGGTGTCCTCAGCAGTCCTTCAGCATTTTCTGTAGTTAGTCAGGTGAGGCCTGAGTTTGAATTGACAGAATGTCTGCGCTGCCGTTAAAGGAAGTCAGCAGCAGGGTGGTTGAATCTGTGTCCTGTCTCACCATATGGGGTAAGCTGGCATTCACCTAGAGGGAATGACTGTTCCTGGTGCAATTTGCATGGAAAGTGAATATATCGTTGGGGAGAATTGACCAACTGTGTTGAGAAGGCAGTCTCTTCTGCTCAGTAATGACAGGACATCCCGGGTGTGCAGGTAAACCCTTGTGATTGTCTTTGGGGTGGCAGGTATCCCTTGTGTACCCTCCTCAGCTCATCCTGATTAGTCAAATACTAATGTTCTAACACAGTAGGTGAGTAAATGTGAGAGGGGTTAGAAGCTTCAAATACTTCAGTTGGGCTCCCACAACACCCTCAGCAGCTGCCGCCAAATACAGCCATGGGTCAAACGTGTGTTTGAAGTACCCATGGCTCCTGGATAATTAGCACCAGCCAAGGTCATTGCTTAACTCAGTTAGAGGTGTTGGGAAATGCAGTGTTTATGAGCACTAGCTCCTTTGGGCGTATCTCATGCGCAGAATGGAATTACCATAATAAGTGATCTCGTACCCAAATACTCAGACAGACTCAAAGAATATGACAAAGTACTACTGTACTACTGTATTTTTCAACTCAAATACATTAAGGAATTCAGGTTAGCATAACAAGTCACAGCTTACTCACTCTTAGTTACTTTTCCATCATGCAAAACGTTATACCTTTATGTACATCAGCTATGACATCACCCTACGTGGCAAATGATAAAACCTATCAAAGAGAGGTATTGGTTAGGGGAACACTTATACTGATATTATGCATGTGTGTTAATAACATAATTGGCTGCCCCTTATCTGTTAGGCATGCTTCAAACTACCTCTAAATACGTATAATACAGTTTATAGGGACACAATAACAGCTGATTGGCTTGTGTAATATTGTATAGCATGTCGCTTCACAACCTCTTTGGATTGGTTGGCATACTCTCCTAACCTTGGGCATTCGGCTCGTTAGCAGCAGACTTGGCTGTTCCATCTTACATGTACTTTCTAAATCCTTAATTGTTCAATACTTGTCACTTGCAAATGTTTTCACTTCTGCTTAACATCAGAGAAATATGTCCTTCGTTCATAGTTTATCCATGTTTACTCCCTCGCACGAAAACTATTTCCTCAGCATCTTTCAACCCTGCAGCTTTGGTTTGTCTTCCGAGGTAGTTTTGACACAATCCAATGTCCATCTTTCCATCATCGTTGTTCCTCGCGTTATAGTTTCTTCTGCAGAAAGTACTATATGTCTCATCTACCTTGTGTTTCTGTATATATACATTTGCCACTCATCTGGTTATTTATCTTCTTTGTATTGGCATATCGTTTTAGTACGTCTTAGTATTTTCTCTTCATGACGTCAATTTGCTCTGGTCTGACTTCATTTACAGCTGTTCTATGTCCAATGGTTTGTGCCAACTTCCCTTCACCACATCAGTGTGTGTGTACATTCAGTATGGTTGTCTGAGTGCATAACGTCTCTCATATCTTCGATGCAGTATTGGGATAATTCTTGGTGTCAGGCACAGGGTCTTCCTGCTATTCTTCAATATGACGGAGGTGAGGGGGTGGGCACTAGAGAGGACAACATCTGCTTCTCTACATTTACAATCAAACACAATTTCAGCACAGATAAGAAATACAACACTTACTGAACTATTAACTAAGAGACCACTAAAATGATTTAACATGAAACTAACAACAGTATGTGAAAAAGACTAATGGATCTGAACAGCAACTAAGATATCGGTGTCAATGGGTCCCTGTACAAGTCTCTGGGCCTCATTCCGAGGTGGGCGCAAAGGGATACCGGGCACCGTTAAGGACATCAGTGCTGGTAATCCCTTTGCACCATATTCCGAGGTCCCTTAGCAGGGCACGCAATGGGCGCCTGGTTTTACCCGCACCCTTAGCGGGAGCCGCTAAGGGACCAGAGAGCTGATAACAGTAATGCAAATTGCGGTACCGTTATTAGCTACTTCCCCATTCCCATTGAGCCCTCTGGGGGCTCAATGGGAATGGGGAATGGATTTTTCAATGGGGACTTACCGGTCCTTCCATGGTCGGAATGGACCGGTAAGTCTGCATTGAACCAGGTCGGACCCGGACCCGGTATGGGAGGTAGTCATGGCGCAAATAGCGCCATCACTACCTCCATACTCGGAATGAGGCCCAATGTCTGGTAATGGATCCACAGATCTGCACATGCACAAAGGAGGCCACAGTCTAAGCAACTGTCGGAAGTGAAAAAGCTCCCACTGGGAAAATATGCCTCTACTCGCAGGAGGGGCATGCCGGATCCACGTGGTGGCCTTTCCTAGTAGTGTCCCGGAGCGCAAGACACGCCAACAGAAGATAGTCATGGGTGACACCTAATGAGGTTAACGCACCGCACCCTCTTGCAGCGATTGCGGGAGGCTGTGGTGAAGGGTCTTGGTGAGTTCTGGAAAGCTACAGGTTGGAGACGCTGCTAGTAGATGCAATGAAGGGTTCACTTGCAATAGAGTCGTTCAGAGATGTAACACATTTGATTCTCACGGAGCTCAAGGTGTGCAAAATACCTGGCCCCAAGGTATACAGTTATTACATTTTTTTGATTAAGAAAAGTCCAATCTTTTGTATGCTTTCAAATAGATCCGTGGTCAACACATATGTCAGGCTCCCAAATCCCCTGTGAAGACCAGGCAATGTTTCAATTTTCGGCTGCGTTTCTGTGGCACCAGTATTTATCAATATGCTGTCTCTGGGTTCGTACTCTAGTATTTCGTTCCAGGATGGAAGCATTCCTGTTCCGCCTTATACAGATCGAGCTCCAGTGCCCCCGCTCTCCAAGAAGTCTCCCGGCTACAGCCTGGGATATCCCACGGGTTAACCAGAATTGACAAACCCTGCTGAGTACTGCTGCAGGAAGTCGTCCTCAGGTGGTACTCCTGGCGACGATTACTTCGGCCTTCTGTATATTGCCTTAGTAGGTCCTCCTGGGTTTGGGAACACTCATTCTCCTGAGACCAGTACCCTCCTTCATTACTTAAGTATGTTCCTACTATTTGTTCACACTGAATCTGTTGGTTCTCTCCATGACCATCAATCTGGCTTCAGAGCCGCCAGAAGCACAGAAACGGATCTCCTGAACATCTGTGAAGACCTGCTCTCCAACCTTGATTCCAACATCCCCTGTGTCCTCATCTTACTTGATCTCTCATCTGCCTTTGACATGGTCAACCATGCCATCCTGCTCAACCATCTCCGTGATAAACTAGGTATCACTGATCAGGGTCTGGCTGGCTGACCTCGTTCCTCTCTGATAGATCTTCCCAGGTCCAACTTGGGACCTTCCGTTCCTCTATCTCACTCTCTACCTGTGGTGTTCCCCAGGGGTCTAACCTCTTTCGCTGGCTGTTCAACCAATACCTGCCACTTCTTGCCCACCGCATTGCTGCTCTCTGCCCCAACTGTCAGTGCTATGCGGATGACACTCAACTCATTTTCAGGCTCCTCTCTGCCACTTCACCACATCTCATCTCTGACTGTTTGTCTGCTATCCAGGAGTGGTGTGCCGCCAATGATCTCTGCCTTAATGCCAGTAAGACTGAGATTCTCCTCATTGGCACACCTGTGCCCTCCTTTCCTGCTGCTCTCTGGCCGGCCTCTCTTGGCCCTCTTCCTGCTCCCACCAGTGAGGCTAAAAACCTCTGGGTCATCTTCGACTCCACACTCTCCTTCTCTCCTCACATCTCTGACATCTCTAAGAAATCACACTACCAGCTGCACCTCCTCAGTGGTATTCTTCCTTTCCCATCCTTCCCCCAGAAGCTCACTGTTTCCAGAGCTCTGGTACTCTCTAGGCTGGGCTACTGTAACAGCCTCTTTTTAAATCTGCCTGCTTCTACACTCCGCCCTCTGCAACACATCCAGAACAGGACTGCAAGACTTGTCCTTGGCCTCAAGCCCAGGGATCGTATCTCTCCAGGAATTAAATGTCTGCATTGGCTCCCAGTGGCTGCGAGGATTAAGTTCAAGACCCTGTGATATTGTCCACAAGGCCTACTGGGGCCTCAATACCTCCAACTCTCTCTTCCTAAATATCTTCCTTCCCAATCTCTTCACTTATCCGTCTCCAACTCCCTCAGGGTCAGTCGCTTCTCCAAGCAATGAGTTGGTGGTAGATCTCTGCCTTCGGCCGGGGCCTCCCTCTGGAACAGCTCCCTGTCTCCCTGAAACTTGAGGAGAACCATCTTTGGTTCCGGAAGCACCTCAAAACCTTCCTCTTTGCTTCTGCTTTCTCTCCTCCTCTCTCCTGCTGAACTTCTGGCTGATTCTGAAACTACACTGGTTGCCTGGCCACACTTTGATCGCAAGCCCAGGTCCCCTCAGCCGCCAGTTGCACACCAGCATTGCCTCCCTGGGAACCCGCGCACTTGTGGACTGATTCTGTAGCCCTACAGCCCACTACCTGCACTTGACACCTGATGTCCGCACTCACACCTGCACTTGCCACCAGCTGGCCGCACCTTTTACTTATGGCTTTATATTTATTCTATATTTTCTACTGTTGATCTCATGTACTGCACTGTCCCCTCCCCCCAGCACTTTTCCCCTTTCAACCTCCCCCTGCACTTGCGCAATCTCAATGTCACCTGATCGTTGTCTCTGTCTTCCCTCTGTTCCCTCTCTCTTGCCTCGTCGCGCTTTGAAACACTTGTGTATAGGCGCGTTATAAATGCCATATCATATCATGTCATATTTTCATTCTACCGAACCCTGTGTCTCGAGAACAAGAATCACACATCTTTTGAGAGTGGCAAACACCCACTCAATTGCAAAAAAAATAACAGCAAAATAAAGTTAGGTATCTGAGGCTGGCCCTCAAGTATAAGGATTAGAATCCTAAAGAAAGGCTGATCTGTTCACACGAGCCTCCCAGAACCCATTAGGCCTTCCACCGCCCTCCAGTGACCACCCTAAGCATACTTGCTCATCTTAAGCAAGGACAAGCCAGAGGATTTGGTCCATCTGCCCAATGCTATATGTTCTTGCTCAGGAGAAATCATGTATGCAAAGGTAGACAGGGGTCTCCAGGGGTATGGTTTCTCTTAATATGGTATTTGGTATGAGGACCCTCTCTCCCCCTCCAATTCTGAGTCCTACCCCTCAACCCCTTGGACTATCTCCCCCTCCCCCTCTCTCACATCACCCTGAAGATGTTGGTGCATGCGGCCCGGCATAAAACCGCAATAAATAAACAAACCCATTGAGCTTGGACTAGAATATACATATTTTATTGTCCTTGGATTGAAAATTGCACATTAGTAAATTGGACCGCCCCCTCTGCCTGCCCACTGATATATCAATGTCTACACATTAAACATGGCCACGGCGAGAGATGCTGACTGCGGAGGCGCTATCAGCGCTGACGACGGAGGGCGGCTTCATTAAGTGGCTCAGCGATGTGGAAGGAGATAATATTTATGTCGCGTTCGCAACGACGAGCTGCTATCTCATCAAAGAGTTATTATCAGACGCAAACGGGGTATAATTAAAACATTTTACACTTAAAGCAAAATTAATTAGACTCTAGGTGAGCCTCTCTGTGCTGTTGCGCAGTCAGCCGACTAGCACGCCACCGTTTTTATCGGAAAGGCTTTGTGCGATTTTGCCAACGGCGCATCTTGGCCTTTCGAGGGATTTCTGTGGTACGAGCTCTAGACACCAGTTGTGGAAAGGAGAGAACATTTTATTGAATTGTTTTCATGCACTTGTGTGTCGGGTTTAAGTTGACCACTCATCATGTCCTTAAGGTCTTGATGATCAGCCGTTATGTTACTAATGAGGCCTTTCTTCATACGATGAGGACGGATTTCGCCATCATGTCAATTTCAGCTCTTTTCACCAAATACCTTCAATGATATCGGAAGCAAGAAATGGGCAGTGAAACTGACTTCGCCGTTCAGTTGCAAGGATACTTAACCCTGTGGTTATGGGGACACTTTTTGGAGAAAAACTTTCAAAACGTTGTCCTTATTAAAGATGAAAGGAGGGCAATGATTGTTTTTAAAATACAAAATGTGTATACAAAGGGAAAAATGGTCAACATATCAAATACCATGTTGTACAATATTTATACAAAGGCATGACTTTATATTCCTGAACATTTCCTCTAATGGACAATTTTAGATCCACTAGTCCTAATGATCCCTCAAACCCTCTATTTTACTAGACCTACAGAGCTCAGGAGACAGGAGACTGCAACCACTAATCACACCTTCCAGAGAAGACCCAGGCAGCGGCCTCTGTAAAACACTACCTAGTAAAAAGGGGCAGCCTGACTCGGAAACCATGTGCCTTTGGCTTTCTATGCAAAGCTGTGGCTGGAGATGGGCCAGTCTACCCAACAGTGGTTTTTAGGGTTGTGAGCAAATGTGGGCACCGCACAGCCTTGGACAATAGCACCAAGAAGCCACGGAAATGGTAATGGTGGAACTTCACAAACACAGCATCACATCGCATGACATAACATAAGCTTGTTTCAGACGATCTGAGCTTACACAAGCCGCTATTATGCATCCATGGACAATGCCGAAATGTTCCCCAGTTAGTCAAATGATGTTTTAATTATATAGCACTTTAAATAGAACATCACCCTACCACATGTTAATACTCATTTAGCGTCTTCAGAAAGATGAAAGGCTGAGTTGGCTTTGGAAACTCCAGATCACACACAGATTGCAGCAGCGAATCGTCAACCCACTGAGCTATTTTAGCAGGATGCGAATCTATTGTAACATAAATGAGTGGCTTTAATTATTAAACTGCAGCTGTGGATTTCTAGCCCTGAAAAGCCCAAGATACAGGTTTGAATCGTGTCACTGAATAAACAGGGGCCTGGAGCTAAGAGAACTGACCTCACTCTTATCTGCCATGTTGGTTTTGGCAATGCAACACAACTTAAGCATCACAAGTAAAGTGGTGCCAATAACAGCCTCATGTATTGCCATTAGCCAGACATTTGAAAGTTCACAATCACAGTACAGTTTGTAATGCATATATGACTATGGTCCCTTTTACGCTGAGTATGCATGAAATGAGGTATCCCAGATATGCAGGACTGCTGTGTTCGCTTTACATGTGAAACAGGACACATGAGGGACACGTGCTCCTTTTGGTGCAGGCTCCCGCTTGGAGCGATGCCTTTCGGAAACAAACATTACACTTTCTTTAGCCTCGTCCTCCCCCGTGACACTGCTCCGGCCTAAACACTATTGCGTGTGCAGTCCCCCCATTGCTCCATCAGGGAGACGGTGCATTGTCCGTGCACTAATAGACGGGAGGATGTTCAGTGGCGTGTCCCCGATGCTGAAGAGATGAGCTCCCATTCCTTGCAATCTACTGATGCCAAAGGTCTGACTTCCTTGGAGAGGCCACCAGAGTGCACGTCTGGGGCAATACAGGAGCTGCCTGCTAGTGCCCAACTGTGACCCAAGCTCAGCCTGGCACTATTTATATAGCGCTTTGGAGTAAGGCGCTATATCAATAACACATCATGATCGTGCCTCCTACGTTATTCACCACTTTCACTCTTTTAAACATTCTAAATGTTACCCCAAATGTCTAGGCATTCTCACTATGACCGCACACAATATTCAGCTCCATGTCGTTACAACGACCCCCAAAATAACGACATACTTTAAAAACGACACCCAAATGACGAAAAAAGTCGAATCTATTAATTTTCTTGTATTTGAGGGTTCCCCCAAGCACTCTGTTTCTACTACCTTTTTACCCTCCCTCCTACTACCCCACCCCTTTGAATCTCTTAACCCATCCCACATATATACATTTACTTTAAAATTCGACTTTTATTCGTTATTTAGGTGTCGTTTAAAAGGTTTGTCGTTATTTATTTATTTATCGTTATAAACACTGGATAACACAATATTCGGACATCCTGCATGCTTTCACCACTTCTCCCCCATCTTTTGCCATTTAATAAACACCCCCCCCCCTCACCCCTCCATTTATAATAATGTTGGCAGGGCCCACACTTGTCTAAATTAGTTATTGGAAGCAGAGGCAGCATTAGTTCGAATTCCGAGTCCTTCCATCCCTTCTATATTGATTTCTTGAATGCCCCTAATGAGCCCATCTGTTATCCATTTAGGCCCCCTTCAATGTCAGGCGAGGTGATGTCCTAACAGGCTCTCTACTGTCATCTTTTCTGCACCTGGCATTACTTTTCATAATTAGGCCTTCTTCATTCTGCTTGGTGATGTCCACCCAATGACAGACCGTCTTCTCATAGTGGTTTACAGGTCAAGGTCATCAACCTTCCAAAACACCCCAATGTTGCTAACTTATCATGCAAAGGATCAAGCATGCATACCACCTGCAATGATCAAAGGCTTCTACAAATATTTATGGTGTTCGATGAGCAGGAGCTAAAACCAGCTCCTGGGTGTCGGGCATTGCCCTGTAGGCAGGAGGCACCAGGAGATGCCCCTTTAACCTTGTGCCCACTATGTATGCTGTATTGTGATAAAATGTGTATTAGATGTGTTATAATTCTTCTATACAAACATTCTCAAATACCCGGAGTTAATGTCGCGTATACATGCTTGTAAGGGAGCAGTTGGCCTGAGGAGTCAAATGTAGGTCCAGGTATCTGTTGGTATCAAGCTAACCAGGGACCCCCGGTTGAGCAGCAGGTCCCAGCATCTCCGAACCCTAGTGATTGAGAAACATGTCACCCGGATCACAGTTTTTGTTTGAAGAAATAATTCTGTTTTGGCCAATGTAGAAGAGCCCAATGCGACAACTGTCTCAGGAGGATAGCTCAGGGGCAACATGGTAGCCTTGGAAGCAAAACGACATGGAGCAACTCAGGTTCGATGCCCGGGTCTGCGCTTAGAAAACTCTGGGTATTAAGCGCGTTATAAATAACCTATCATATCATATCATAACTGTGTCACCATGTCGTGAAAAGGCCAACATCATGGGGTGCTCCAGGCTGGAGCAATGACACACTGTCATGTTGTCATCGTGCGTTTCGCTTACCGAGTGCAAAAGAGACAGAACCAAGCTGGGCAGCTAGTGTGATACCGAGGCAGACCCCACTGACCCCCAATTGAAGCACCTCAACATGGTGTCATGGTCCGTTTAAAGAACGAATTCTAACTCAAGTGTTCCCCCACTCCCCCCCTCCCCCACTTTAACAAAACAATGTACAGAACCCAATCTCTGAAAACACAATCAAAACAGAATAAATAATGTCACAGGAAAAGCATAACAGAAAAAGTGGTCCTTTCATGGTGTCTGAACAGGTAAGTAGGTGTGCGCCTCAGTGCGGGGTGGGGCAGGGCCCAGCAAACCTCGAAACACAGACCCCGGTGGTGCCAGATGGGAAACCATGGTCACGGTGATGCACGCCTTCTCTAAGCACCTGTCCATGCCTAGTCGCCCAGTGATAAAGGGCATAAGGGCCAGCTCGCACTTTACCGGGAAAACTACAGGAGGCCAGTGGGGATTCTGCAAGATGGCGCCATTTGCCCCAAGTGCAAAACCTGTGAAAGCAGCTGCGTGTGCCCTCCATGCCCGGCATACCAGCCCTCTTGCATGTAGTGCAGTGGCCAGTACCTACTGACGCTCGCACTTACCCCTTTTCGCCGTTCTGCCTTGGAAAGAAACTTAAGTCTGTATGCCACTTCCATTTCATGCCTTCAGATGATAGTAACTTGCATTGCATTGAGCGGCATAGGGACTAGGGACTATGGCAGAACCCTGGGGGCCCCTGTAAAATACATGCCTATAAGCCAAACCTAGGCACCTACACGTACCTGTTGGCCCCTGCCCCACTGGAATGAGGAGCGTGGCTTCTGCCCTGCTGGAATGAGGAGCGCGGCTCCTGGCCTGCTGGAATGAGGAGCGTGGCTTCTGCCCTGCTGGAATGAGGAGCGCGGCTCCTGGCCTGCTGGAATGAGGAGCGTGGCTCCTGCCCCGCTGGAATGAGGAGCATGGCTCCTGCCCTGCCAGAATTAGGAGCGTGGCTCCTGCCCTGCCATAATGAGAAGCACGGCGAGCGTGGTTCCTGCCCTGCCGAAATGAGGAGCGTGGCTCCTGCCGGAATTAGAAGCGTGGCTCTTGCCCTGCCAAAATGAGCAGGGTGGCTCTGGGCCTGCCGGAATGAGGAGCGTGGCTCACGCCCTGCCGGAATGAGGAGCGTGGCTCCTGCCGTGCCAGAATGAGGAGCGTGGCTCCTACCGTGCTGGAATGAGGAGCGTGGCTCCTGCCCTGCCGGAATGAGGTGCATGGCGAGCGTGGTTCCTGCCCTGCTGGAATGAGGAGCGTGGCGAGTGTGTCTCCTGCCCTGCTGCAATGAGGAGAGAGGCTCATGCCCTGCCAAAATGAGCAGCGCGGCTCCTGGGCTGCTAGAATGAGGAGCGTGGCTCCTGCCCTGCCGGAATGGGGAGCGTGGCTCCTGCTGTGCCGGAATAAGGAGTGTGGCTCCTGCCGTGCTGGAATGAGGAGCGTGGCTCCTGCCCTGCCAGAATGAGGAGCTTGGCTCCTGCCCTGCCGGAATGAGGAGCATGGCTCCTGGCCTGCCAGAATGAGGAGCGCGGCTCCTGCTCTGCCGGAATGAGGAGCGTGGCTCCTGCCGTGTCGGAATGAGGAGCGTGGCTCCGGTTGTTTTGGAATGAGGAGCGTGGCTCCTGCCCTGCCAGAATGAGGAGCTTGGCTCCTGCCCTGCTGGAATGAGGAGCGTGGCTCCTGCCCTGCAGGAATGAAGAGCGTGGCTCCTGGCCTGTGGCTCCTAGCGTGCCTCCTGCCCTGCAGGAATGAAGAGCGTGGCCCCTGGCCTGTGGCTCCTGGCGTGTCTCCTGCCCTGCTGGAATGAGGAGCGTGGCTCCTGCCCTGCAGGAATGAAGAGCGTCGCTCCTGCCCTTTGACTCCTGGCGTGTCTCCTGTCCTGCAGGAATGAAGAGCGTGGCTCCTGGCCTGTGGCTCCTGGCGTGGCTCCTGCCCTGCTGGAATGGGGAGCGAATTCGAGAATAGCCTAGCCTCCACCCCAGTGCTTCCAGGCCCTTTATATGGGCCAAGAGCGTGAATTGTTCAATGGTGCCAAGGTACACTGGAAGGTTCTGGGCAAAGTAAATGATACTCCACTCAGACTGGGGTGGAGTCTGTGCAATCACCATCTCTAAAAGCAGTGGGAAAGACATGGAAGAAGCATATCTCTTCCATGTTTTCTCCAGCTCGGAAAATATGACCTGCTCAAACATCTTCGCCATCAGGGAAGATTTGGAAGGATGGCAGTTGGCTCAAGCATCCCCATCAAAGCCAGAAGTTTTGAATGGGGCTACAGCAAGACCCTTATATAGGGCCTCCAACTCCCTAGAAAGGTAAGCTACTTTTGCGCTCATCTACCCAGGATACCACTTGTGATGGACGGGGCCCACATTGCAGTCAATGCTTAGAGGTCAGGGGCAGCGACGAGAGCACCCTGGGCGCCAGGCCTGGCTCAGAGAGCACCCCGGGCGCGAGGCCTGGCTCAGAGAGCACCGCGGGCGCGAGGCTGGGTCAGAGAGCACCCAAGGCACCATGCCTGACTCAGAGAGCACCCCGGGCATGAGGCCTGGCTCAGAGAGCACCCCGAGCGCAAGGTCTTGCTCAGAGAGCACCCTGGGCACGAGGCCTGGCTCAGAGAGCACCCCTGGCGGGAGGCCTGGCTCAGAGAGCACCCCGGGCGCAAGGTCTGGCTCAGAGAGCACCCCGGGGCAAAGTCTGGCTCAGAGAGCACCCTGGGCACGAGGCCTGGCTCAGCGAGCACCCTGGGCGCGAGGCCTGGCTCAGAGATAACAATGCACTGATTCTAGCTGGGCTGTGCCTGATCCTATCAAAACATTTTACTTTCCTTTGCAACAGTCTTCATAGCTTCCCCCTTGATGATCCCAGAGTCTGGAGGAATCGGGCTGAGTGCCCCCCCAAAGAGTTTACTGGAACGGTTTCTTGCAGTGTTAGTCGTCCAGACTTTTTCCATGGAGATTGCAATCCTGCCATGTTGATGACAGATCTTCAGGAATGTCCAGCTAGTGTCCTGCGGGAGCTCTTTCTATCCCAAAACCCGACACAGGTGCCTGTGATGCTGGGTATTCCATGGCACACTGAGGCTGCCCTTGCGAAGTGGGGCGATCTCCTTGACTGCCCCCTGAAGAACAAGCCAATGCATCTGCAGGCTGTTGCTGAGGTTGCCATGGCAGCTGAAGAGGACACCTGGCGCTTTGAGGATATCTCAAAGCACTTACGTTGAGTCATGTGTTGGGCCAGACCCATGCAGGCTTGGGTTTTCTGCTGTTTTTATTGAGGGCTCAGTGTACCCCAGCTCTGCCCGGATCACATTATGAGATGTCCATGGGGGCGACCTCACACACATTTAACCCCAGGATAATGTTTCACTAGATCATATGGTAATGCCAGTAGGTTGAGCCATAACCAAACTGGTTAAAACCCATGGACTACAAGAGGTCCAAAACATCTGTCATTCTTGTTTCAGAGGAATCATCCACACATCTGTTTACACCTCCCACAAGTGACCACACGTGACAGAGCCACAAAAAACCATTGCATTCTCCTTCATATCCCAAAGCTCAGCCCTTGGCCCAGGGAAGGTGGAGCAGGTAGAGTCCCTCCGGCGCCTTTCTTTCTAATAGCTGTGGGGGTGCTCAGCACAGAAAACAGCCCAGGAAGGAACGTCTGCCTGAGAAGATCGCCCCCAGTACCTGGCAACCACGCCGCAGGGCAGCTCGGGATTAACTCACAGCCTGGATCCTCTGAATAAGGTAGGGTGGTGGGCTAGTGGCCTAGCACCCATAACCAGATGCCTTCCTCCAGGCACCTGTCCCCCCTTGACCCATTACCCCGACCTGTGTTATAGCGGGGTGAGAGGAGTGAGCTGGGATGGCCACTGAGTACTCCTCTCCTGAACCTTATCACACTCACAGACAGGGGGAGACAGAGAGAAACATTCACACAGATGACAGGAGCCACCGGAAGCGTGGGAAAGAAGGCGGAGACTAGACTCCTGCTGAAAGTCAGGGTCACTGAATTCCCACCGCGTGGAGGCGCTATACAAAGAGCAAGCCAGCAGCAGTGACCCGCAGAGCATCACGGGAAGCGCTCCAACAAAGGCTGTCTTTAGACCTGCCGCATTCAGCGTGATATCCATGAATGCATGCAGGTATCCCGCCACCAACTTCCGGGCAAGAGGACCGTCTACTGCCAGAGTCTGCTCCTGACCCACAACGCATGCGGGTGTAGTCACAGCGGCGGGTCAGACATGCTGATGCGGCCACAGCTGGAAGTCAGACATCTTGCAGCTTCTGGTCTCTGATCTCAGCCTTTTATCCTTCCTCGGTTCAAATTGAACAACAATACATGGGGCAATGAAACGCATTTTCACAGAGCTTAGAAGTGGGAAGAAACTAGCATGAAGCACTACAGGAATACATGAATATATTAATACAAGGGAAAAAATGAAAAGCCCAACTGCAGCCACCACCTCCTCAATGCACCTGGCTGAAGCCACGGGGTACACTGGCATGCGGGGATGTGGACTCTAGTGGTAGACTGAGCCAACATCTGCGCTGTACACCAACATCTCTTTCAGATACAATGATGACATAGGCCCTCTTTCCGAGATTGGAGGTAGCCATGGCGCCAATACCGGGTCCGGCACCGGTCTGGTTGAATGGGGAGTTACCGGGACATTCCGACCTGTGCGGACTCGGTAAGTCCCTATTCAACCAACCATTCCCCATTCCTATTTGAGCCCCCATAGGGCTCAATGGGAATGGGGAAGGCGCGAATAACGGGCCCACAAATAGCAGGCCCATTATTAGCGCCCTGGTCCCTTAGCAGGACCCGTAAAAGACGTGTGGGTTCCCGCTAAGGGACCTCGGAATTGGGCAGTAAGGGATTACCGGCACCGGTCTCCTTACCGGTGCCCGGTATCCCTTACCGCCCAACTCATAATGACCCCCATAGTCTTAAAGTACACTGGACAGGTACTTCAACGCACTGCACCAACATACTGTGTATATATCCACCAAACGTTTCAGTGCCTTTATCCAATCTTGAAGTGTGTTGACATTTTCCCAATGCAATATCATACAGCTGCAGAAAGTCAATAGATGACCAGCATAAACGAATGCATTGTGGAGGCACTCTGAAGGCATGCCGATGCAGCGGTGCAGTATAGTGGAAGACGTTTGAAATACTCTTTTACAGTGATGAATACGTGCACACACTGTTGAAGTACATGGATGTAGTGTCAGAGCATTCTGACACACCAGTGAGGTGCTCTAATGCAGTGCAGAGTACATAGATGCATGGTCATATTATGCTGGCGCAGTGTCACAGGGCACTGGCACACAGTCCAGACATGCTGATGCAGTGCATTTGAAAAAGTAATATTAAAGAATGTAGAGTTTCCTCGATTACTATATAAGTACGCTGAGCAGACGTCAGAGTACACTATGTACCATGGCATAACATGTACCGTATTTAATTTTCTCCCAAACAAGATTGTGAACTGATTTATAAAATCAGGAAGTGTTATCTCAACTACACCCACCCTGACAAAGACTAAGACTAAGAAAAAATAAAAATACAATTATTGAAACATGTTACATGTTAAATGTAAAGCGAATGCGCTTTTTTCATTTATATTTAAACTTTGTTCGTAGTGGTGGGTTTCTGTTTTGGAATAGAGTACACTAACACACATGGTTGTGTAATACTCATGTAGTGTCAGAGCATGTTGGTATATTATTAAAGTACATTGACTTTCCCCAGAAAAGCTTTACAACAGGACGGCCCCAGGATTGGGATTGCGTTGCATTGCATTGTATACAGGACTGTTCGTGGAGGGAGAGAGGGACTACTCACGTCCCCGGTCTCTATGGTGGATGATACACGCTCATGGACGCGGCTGCTTGCCATCAGTTGTCATATTGGATATCCCACTGGCTTCTGACACTCTTGACAAGGCAGTTCTGCTAGTCTTTTCTGGATCTGGCAATGGGAGCTATGCCAGCCCATATGCCACCTCTTTGGCCTGCCATGGTCTGTTCTGTCCCCCCTTCTTTTCAATGTATACATTTGGTGGTTGTGTGATATATTCAAGAGGCATGGCCGCGGTCCCACCAGAGCACTGATGCCGCGCAGTTCTAGATCAGGCTCCAAGCCTGCCTTCATCGGGAGGACACTTGCTGCTTGCTGTTGAGCTGCTTGAGTGAAGCGGCAACCAGAATACACATAATCTGGCTAAAAACCCCAACCTGCACAGGACAATACGGATGATTGTTTGTCCTGGGAGACTCCAGGATTAGTTCCACAAGCTGCCATTATTGGCTGACGAGGGCCCACTACCGCCACCATGCTGTGCAGCTTTGTGTTCCCTGACTGCAGTCTACACACATGTTCTCAAGTGCTCACAGTGGTTGGGATCAAGCCGCCGGTTATGGACTGTTAGCCAAAGGTGATAGGGCTGAGAGAAGCAAGGTCTTTTGGTGTGTAATTAGGGCCCTTACAAGTAGGATATGTCTGCCGGGGTGGATATTAACACTATCATTACCCAGACATCACATCTGGGCCCCAAGGTATTTATTGGTTTGACAAAAGAAGTAGTGATCGCAAAGATAATGTTTGTTTATCTTGGCAAAACAAACAAACAACCTACTAGGAAATATAGCTGCCAATGAAATGGAGAAGGTAGATTTCTGAGTCCCTTCTCCATTTCCTTGCAGAACACAGGAAAATATGGCATTGTACAGGAAGCAATGGCAAGAACAAAATAGATGGTGAGGGCAGGTGGAAGCAGGAGTGGGTGTGGTAAATGTGGGGTAGGCAGTTTGGGTGAGTTATAG
Source organism: Ambystoma mexicanum (assembly GCF_040938575.1). Taxonomy (NCBI): domain Eukaryota; kingdom Metazoa; phylum Chordata; class Amphibia; order Caudata; family Ambystomatidae; genus Ambystoma; species Ambystoma mexicanum. The sequence continues at coordinate 1,035,481,056 of NC_090926.1, read as the reverse complement.
CTGTGCACAGCTGGAGGCCGGAGTAGGAGGGCTGGGGTTTCAGTAAAAGGAGGGTGTCAGGTGGAGTGATTGTGCAGGAAATCTGACTTGAGCTCACTTGCAACACAAAGCCTTGTGGTAGATTCAGACAGCAATCCAACTGAGCTGATTCCGGGTGCCAACCTTTAGAACACTGCCCTTGACCTGGAATAAATTGCCCCTTATTTGTTTCAATACATTTGTATTCACTATGCGATGTCCTCGTCTGCCTGATGAGGAGGCCCCAACTAGTTATGGCATGGTGTTATGTTATTCAACCGATGCACAAGGGTTCCAGAGAGCACATACTCTTCTGCTTACTCCCTAGGACCTGAAAGACCCTTAACGGCCAGGCACCATAGAATGGACAGCCAGGAGGGACTATGGACACTCTCAATTGAGGCTGGGCTTTGTTCTGTGGTTCCACTGGGAGCAAAGCCCTTGACTGGGCTACGGGAAGTTCTTAGGGCCTGCCAGGAGCTTTAAGGGCATGCCATTATTGGGGTGGGGTGTTGGATTCCTCTTAGGCTGGGCGCGGCTCCTTTGGGAGTTAATCTGCATAACCCGGCCCTGTTTATCCTTCTCACCCTTGGATGCGGTGACATTCTCCTCTTAATAGAGCGCAGCAGGTGACCTTCTCCTCTTAATAGAGCGCAGCAGGTGACTTTGTCCTGTTAATAGAGCGCAGCAGGTGAGCTTTATGGGCATGTCATTATTGGGGTGGGGTGTTGGATTCCTCTTAGGCTGGGGAGTGGCTCTTCTGGGAGTTAATTTACATAATCCGGCCCTGTTTATCCTTCTCACCCTCGGCTGCAGTGACCTTCTCCTCTTAATAGAGCGCAGCAGGTGACTTTGTCCTGTTAATAGAGCGCAGCAGGTGAGCTTTATGGGCATGTCATTATTGGGGTGGGGTGTTGGATTCCTCTTAGGCTGGGGAGTGGCTCTTCTGGGAGTTAATTTACATAATCCGGCCCTGTTTATCCTTCTCACCCTCGGCTGCAGTGACCTTCTCCTCTTAATAGAGCGCAGCAGGTGACTTTGTCCTGTTAATAGAGCGCAGCAGGTGAGCTTTATGGGCATGTCATTATTGGGGTGGGGTGTTGGATTCCTCTTAGGCTGGGGAGTGGCTCTTCTGGGAGTTAATTTACATAATCCGGCCCTGTTTATCCTTCTCACCCTCGGCTGCAGTGACCTTCTCCTCTTAATAGAGCGCAGCAGGTGACTTTGTCCTGTTAATAGAGCGCAGCAGGTGAGCTTTATGGGCATGTCATTAGTGGGGTGGGGTGTTGGATTCTTCTTAGGCTGGGCGCGGCTCTTCTGGGAGTTAATCTGCATAACCCGGCCCTGTTTATCCTTCTCACCCTTGGATGCGGTGACCTTCTCCTCTTAATAGAGCGCAGCAGGTGACTTTGTCCTGTTAATAGAGCGCAGCAGGTGAGCTTTATGGGCATGTCATTATTGGGGTGGGGTGTTGGATTCCTCTTAGGCTGGGGAGTGGCTCTTCTGGGAGTTAATTTACATAATCCGGCCCTGTTTATCCTTCTCACCCTCGGCTGCAGTGACCTTCTCCTCTTAATAGAGCGCAGCAGGTGACTTTGTCCTGTTAATAGAGCGCAGCAGGTGAGCTTTATGGGCATGTCATTATTGGGGTGGGGTGTTGGATTCCTCTTAGGCTGGGGAGTGGCTCTTCTGGGAGTTAATTTACATAATCCGGCCCTGTTTATCCTTCTCACCCTCGGCTGCAGTGACCTTCTCCTCTTAATAGAGCGCAGCAGGTGACTTTGTCCTGTTAATAGAGCGCAGCAGGTGAGCTTTATGGGCATGTCATTAGTGGGGTGGGGTGTTGGATTCTTCTTAGGCTGGGCGCGGCTCTTCTGGGAGTTAATCTGCATAACCCGGCCCTGTTTATCCTTCTCACCCTTGGATGCGGTGACCTTCTCCTCTTAATAGAGCGCAGCAGATGACTTTGTCCTGTTAATAGAGCGCAGCAGGTGAGCTTTATGGGCATGTCATTAGTGGGGTGTTGGATTTCTCTTAGGTTGGGGAGTGGCTCTTCTGGGAGTTAATTTACATAATCCGGCCCTGTTTATCCTTCTCACCCTCGGCTGCAGTGACCTTCTCCTCTTAATAGAGCGCAGCAGGTGACTTTGTCCTGTTAATAGAGCGCAGCAGGTGAGCTTTATGGGCATGTCATTAGTGGGGTGGGGTGTTGGATTCCTCTTAGGCTGGGCGCGGCTCCTTTGGGAGTTAATCTGCATAACCCGGCCCTGTTTATCCTTCTCACCCTTGGATGCGGTGACATTCTCCTCTTAATAGAGCGCAGCAGGTGACCTTCTCCTCTTAATAGAGCGCAGCAGGTGACTTTGTCCTGTTAATAGAGCGCAGCAGGTGAGCTTTATGGGCATGTCATTATTGGGGTGGGGTGTTGGATTCCTCTTAGGCTGGGGAGTGGCTCTTCTGGGAGTTAATTTACATAATCCGGCCCTGTTTATCCTTCTCACCCTCGGCTGCAGTGACCTTCTCCTCTTAATAGAGCGCAGCAGGTGACTTTGTCCTGTTAATAGAGCGCAGCAGGTGAGCTTTATGGGCATGTCATTATTGGGGTGGGGTGTTGGATTCCTCTTAGGCTGGGGAGTGGCTCTTCTGGGAGTTAATTTACATAATCCGGCCCTGTTTATCCTTCTCACCCTCGGCTGCAGTGACCTTCTCCTCTTAATAGAGCGCAGCAGGTGACTTTGTCCTGTTAATAGAGCGCAGCAGGTGAGCTTTATGGGCATGTCATTAGTGGGGTGGGGTGTTGGATTCTTCTTAGGCTGGGCGCGGCTCTTCTGGGAGTTAATCTGCATAACCCGGCCCTGTTTATCCTTCTCACCCTTGGATGCGGTGACCTTCTCCTCTTAATAGAGCGCAGCAGATGACTTTGTCCTGTTAATAGAGCGCAGCAGGTGAGCTTTATGGGCATGTCATTAGTGGGGTGTTGGATTTCTCTTAGGCTGGGGAGTGGCTCTTCTGGGAGTTAATTTACATAATCCGGCCCTGTTTATCCTTCTCACCCTGGGCTGCAGTGACCTTGTCCTGTTAATAGAGTGCAGCAGGTAAACCTTGGGTTCAAGAGGGTTGCCAAGTCTTCACATGTGCGGGTCTACTTTGGGAGAGGTAGCCCTTTTCAGGAACTGACTGCCGCTGTGTATATATTTTTGGGGAGTTTATGCAGTGGTAAATGCCACCTTCCCGCTGCTTCACAGTCCTTGAAGGCCCTGCACAAAGAGACATTATATTGTTGTAAAACAACATACCCAAATATGACATAATATCGCACAACCTAACACAACATGCCATAGCGTGCCAGCATAACACCACTGCCACTATGTCCTAAACAATGAAGGTGGAAAGATACATATGTATAAATACACACATACATAGAATGAAAAATGAGCAAAAGTCCCATGAATAAAACAACAATGGCCTTCAGTAACACAGCTGATATTTGAAAGAATGAATTAAAGGAAAACATGTGGAGGCCCAACAGGAGTGTGTGTCAGAGAGAGAGAGAGGGAGAGAGGAAAAGAGGGAAAGAGAGGGGGAGGCAGACAGAGGGAAGAGGTACACACACGCGCGCGCCTCAGCCCTGCAGGTGTTGAGGTATGCTCCACTGCAGCTGCGCTGGGATAGGAAGAATCATGACGAGTGTTTGGTACCTCTACTCCATTCCGCCCTTGAGGCAAATGACCCTTGACTTTCATTTAGGCGGCGCTGAGCCCCAGCTACAGGAGAACATTAGGGTTCCTGCTCTGCTGAGCAAAGCAAGCTGAGGCGAGTCCAAGCATCCAGATGTCTGTGGCACTGGCATGCTGCCTTCGACATTGCAGCCTAGTGTGTTGAGACCCTGCTGCCTGCTGGAAATCCCACCTGAAAGCTAACCGGTCCTTCATTGGCTTCTGCTGACCTTCGGGTGAGTTTCATGACGGTCATATTGGCTTGACCGCCGGGCACGTTATCAGCGTCTCTGTATTTGCATCATTGACTGGTGCACCAAACAAGGGCCCAATTGCCAGGGATGCTCGGAGGATATGCTTCAAAGCAGACCCTTCTCGAGTGCGGCACCGGAGGAGTTGGACCTCACGTGCATGCACGCAGAGCCTCCACAATGCATGTTCCTTCTGTTTGCCCTTTCACCCCGATTTCTCAAGTATGGGATGCCCTTTCAGGGAGAGTGCACTTTCACTATAGAGATGCATTTGGAAACAAGCATTGGCTATGCCAACAGTTTGGGGTTTGTGTGGGCATTGGAAAGGTACTTGCCAGGCACTACCATAGTGGTAATAATTGGCTATTGATGGTAGCAGTTGCCAAATGGTTCAAGTACATAGGCATATAATAGCAGTGCCAGGAAAATGCGTAATGCTTGCACACAAGCCAAAACTGCTGGCTTTGCCAGTGCTTGTTTTTAACAGGACTTGAGCGAAGGACACATAGTTCTTCTAGAGTGGCTGAAGCCAGACCTGGTTGAGACATTTTTTATCACACCAGTAGCACGTTTGCAACACCAGTTACGTATTTGAATCTCAGAAGACTGTTCTGCAAAAAACATTGGCAGGCAATTTGAGTGAAAAGTTTGATGGTAAGACTTGATAAAAGCAACCTCAAAGAGTTCCCATGAGAAGGTGTGTTGGGTGGGGAGAGGCAGGAACAGGGTGGGAACGGTCATATGGATTAGCAGGGCCATGGGCAGTCAATGGGTGAGCAAATATCCAAACAACACCTACAAGACTTGTGTCAGTCCTCAAGTGCCACTCCCCCTATATGTACTCTAATGCAATAGTTTCGCCTTCTAGAGCTAAATGGCCAACTAATGATATGATATGTTATTTATAGTGTGCTTAATACCCAAAGGTTTCTAAGCGCGGAAGTTGGGGATCAAACCTGTCTTGACTGTGTCATCTTGCTGCCATGGCGAGCACGTTGCTCCTGAGCTATCATCCCGAGACTTAATATCTTAAACTAAAAAGAGTTTTGCGCACGGTTGGACTGCATGGACCAGCACCCATGGACCCTAGTGCTGCCGGACTTCGTCAACAGCCAGAGAGGAAGGCATAACAAAGCGCATGCGCGAGGCCACCCTCGACCCCCCTTTTTTCACCATAGCATTGTTTTGTCAAGTTATTTCCTTTTGAGCAATGGCCTGCGACCAGGAACACAGAGGGACATGTTTTGGAGGCGACCTGTCCCTTCAGAGAAAAGCCTACGGGAAACTCGGGGTACGCGTTGGAACACGCACTGCTCCCAACATACAGCAGCCATCAATACGCCAGAAGAAAAAAAAGTTACGCCTGATATTGCACAATCCCACCTCATTTATATTTATAAATGCATCATTATCGAATCTCACCTGGTTCTATTAAGAAAAACAGCAACAGAGATCAAATTACACTTTCGAAGAAATCGAAAAGTCTCACATTCCCAAGTCCCTGGATCAATTATGAAACATTCACGCAAATGCCACTTCAACATCCATCCCCGGCAGCCATCCGCAGGTGCCCTGGGGGGCCAGGAAAGCGCCTGCAAATTCATTATCCCCCCGCCACTCAGGACGCCTTCATCTGAAAGGCGAACACTGTCCAAGCCACACTTTAGACCCCCACAATCCCGATTGGACCCCATTGTCAATTTCCCCTCAAGTATCTCCATCAAAGAAGTTTGGGTGGTGATGGAGGGCCAGTTGATGCCTGGAGTAGAGTGCATGGTAATGGGAGAAGGGGCCAGAGTATAGAGCAATAGGGAGTAGGAGCAGGACACTTAGTAATGAGGGAAGGAGTAGGGTGCAAGGTAATGGGAGAAAGGGATAAGGCAAGAGGGAGTAGGGGCGGGCACTTAGCAATGAGAGAAGGGTAGGGTGCATGGTGATAGAAGAAAGGTCCCGAGTATAAGGCAACAGAGTGTAGGGGGCAGGACATTTAGTAATGAGGGAAGGAGTAGAGTGCATGGTAATGGGAGAAGGGGCCTGAGTATAAGGCAACAGGGAGTAGGGGCGGACACTTAGAAATTAGGGAAGGAGTAGAGTGCAAGGTAATGGGAGCAGGGGCCCGAGTATAAAGCAATAGGGAGTAGGGGCAGGATAGTCAGCAATGCGGAAGGAGTAGGGTGCATGGTGATGGGAGAAGGGGCCTGAGTATAAGGCAACAGGGAGTAGGGGCAGGGCATATAGCAAAGAGCCAGAGCCCAAAACAGTGGGGAAAGAGCACTGTTCTTAGCAAAGGACAAGTTGCATAGAAATGTGGAAACAGGGAGGGTAATTAGCAAAGGCTAAATGGGCAGGGGACCTAGCAATGGGGGAAGCAGTAGTGCGCATAGCAATGGGGGACAGGGCCAGAGTGCAAAGCAATAGGGAGTAGGGGCAGGGGACCTAGCAACGGAGAAAGGAGGAGGGCGCATAGCCATGGGGGACAGGGCCAGAGTGCAAAGCAATAGGGAGTAGGGGCAGGGTACCTAGCAACGGGGGAAGGAGTAGGGCGCATAGCAATGGGGGACATGGCCAGAGTGCAAAGCAATAGGGAGTAGGGTCAGGGGACCTAGCAACGGAGGAAGGAGGAGGGCACATAGCAATGGGGGACAGGGCCAGAGTGAAAAGCAATAGGGAGTAGGGGCAGGGTACCTAGCAACGGAGGAAGGAGAAGGGCGCATAGCAATGGGGGACAGGGCCAGAGTACAAAGCAATAGGGAGTAGGGGCAGGGTACCTAGCACAGGGGAAGGAGGAGGGCGCATAGCAATGGGGACAGGGCCAGAGTGCAAAACAATAGGGACTAGGGGCAGGGTACCTAGCAAGGGGGGAAGGGGGAGGGCGCATAGCAATGGGGGACAGGGCCAGAGTGCAAAGCAATAGGGAGAAGGGACAGGGTAACTAGCAACGGGGCAAGGAGGAGGGCGTATAGCAATGAGGGACAGGGCCAGAGTGCAAAGCAATAGGGACTAGGGGCAGGGTACCTAGCAAGTGGGGAAGGAGGAGGGCGCATAGCAATGGGGGACAGGGCCAGAGTGCAAAGCAATAGGGAGAAGGGACAGGGTAACTAGCACAGGGGGAAGGAGGAGGGCGCATAGCAATGGGGGACAGGGCCAGAGTGCAATGCAATAGGGAGAAGGGGCAGGGTACCTAGCACCGGGGAAGGAGGAGGGCGCATAGAAATGGGGGACAGGGCCAGAGTGCAAAGCAATAAGGAGTAGGGGCAGAGTACCTAGCAACGGGGGAGGGAGGAGGGCGTATAGCAATGGGGGACAGGGATAGAGTGCAAAGCAATAGGGAGTAGGGGCAGGGTACCTAGCAACAGGGGAAGGAGTAGGGCGCATAGCAATGGGGGAAAGGGCCAGAGTACAAAGCAATCTTTGGGAAGCAGCAGGGTATTTACCAATGGGGCAAAGAGGCCGGTTACGTAGAAACAAGGCAAAGGATGACAGTACATGTTAAAGTGGGAAGGAGTTGGGTACATAGCAATGGAGGGGAGGGGCAAGCTGCGTAGCAACGGGGTAAAGAGACACATTACATGAAATTGGGGGAAGGGTACATGGGGGATGTTGCAGGATAGCTATAATGAGAGAGAGGTAGGATGCACAGTAATGGGGGATATGGTAGGGCACATGCCAAAATGGCATACATTGACAAGGTACACAGTACACAGTAATGGGGGAAAGATGTGGGGTCATTCATTTTTATTTATTTTTATTTTATTGGGCATTTGTAAGGTGCAAAATAGGCGGCCATGGAATGAACGGTGCCTGTAAGAGACGGGCACCGTTCATTCCAAGCCGCCACATTACAAGGTCTGCAGTGGGTCCCACTCTGGACGCCTGGCCAGACCAGACGTGCAGAGCGGGACCTGCTAGCAGACTAGGATGATAACAACGGGCCCGTCATTAACGGCCCGGTGTTAGCATCCTCCTAATTCCCATTGAGCCCTATGGGGGCTCAAATGGGAATGGGGAGGTACCGGGTACGGGTCCTGCGAAAGGGAATTACCGGGCCCTCCAAGGTCGGAATGGCCCGGTAAGTCCCCTTTTGCGGGACCCGAACCTGGTACCAGATTGGGCGTAGCTATGCCGCTAAAAACGCCATGGCTACCTCCAAACTCGTAATGAGGCTCATTGTGTTTCCGAGCGCTCACAGGGCGGAGGGAAGGGAACAACTGAAGAACAAGACAATAGAACATGAAAACAATGATGAGCAAAATACCAATATCAGTCCTACTCGGCCTTGTGAACATTCAGCGTGTGCAAGTGCAGAGAGAGAGAAGGGGGGACAAGTGGCGTTAGTGCTAGAGGTACCACATAGGGGTGAAGTGTCAGAGAGCCAATCGCAAATGCAACAGGGAAGTGCCAGGCAGTGACCACATAGTGCAGGAGGGGTCACCAGCCAATACAATAAGTGCAGGCCTGTGAGACATCACTGGCCAGTGGTGCCCGAAGGGAAGTGCAGGGAGAGGGCAGCGGCTGAGGGCGATTGGACAGCAGACCAGGACCCAGAAGGACACATAAGGGCCCAGGCAATGCAGGATGAACAACAAGGCGTGGGAAGAGCACAGTGGCCCATTTGGCTGGCCCCATTTCATCATTTTGAAGAAATGGGGCCCTGTTGCTACTGTATGAAATATACGCACATTTGGTACTGCTAGGTCCTTCTGATTAAAGCAGGATCGGGATTACAGGGTGACCGGTAACTCCATCTTCCTTTCCACTGTATTCACTTACACCTGCTCATGCCTCAACCCCTTCTTCTAATTGCTCCATCGCTTTAAAGGGGGATCCCACAAGGGCCGGGGTGTGAGCGGAGTTTGGAGGAGGGCGCCGAGTTCCGAGAGGGTGGAGCTGGCATTTGAAATCCGCTCATAGGAAATGTTCAAAATAATACTTTTTACATGGTGCAATTTCTTTCATGCTGCTTCTGTCCAAACTGCACACTGTACACCAATTCCACTTTAAACCTCTTCCATGGCAGTGGTGCACCCAGAATACTCTTGGTCATGCAGTGATTCTTTGTTTATTAAGGGGTATGTAGACACCCTCTACAGTAAAAGGCTACCAGGTTAGCTCAGCAGGTTGAGAGACCGTTGCTGAGATGTTATATATTACACACTGGTTGCTAATCGGATGACTTTTTGTAATTCCTTATAAAAACAAGTTATAAAATGTCTTTGCCCAGGGCATGGGTTGGGCTGGTCGCTGGCTTATATTCAGGGCAGAGGTGGGGGTATTTCTGCCACTGTAATGAAAATCAAAAAGTTGGCAACCATGTACACGCAGTTTAATTTCCTAATAACTATTGTCAGCACAACAGAAGCATTTATTTGTGAGTAAGCAGTTTGACAAGCATATCAAATCATATCATCTGTGATAAAACACAAAGGGCCTCATTACAACTCAGGCGGTAAGGGGTTTACGGCGCCCTGAGTACGAGGTCCCTTAGCGCCATGGCGGATTTAACACCTGCTTTTAGCAGGTGTTAAAATCCATGGCGCTAAGGGACCATGGAGTTAATTACGCCACCGTGATTTACGGTGGCGTAATTAACGCCTTCCCCACTCCCATTATGCCCTATGGGGCAAAAATGGGAATGGGGAAGGGTAAATGGGGATTGGGGACTTACCGCCCCGCCAAACTCGGAATGGGGCGGTAAGTCCGCCAACCACCATGGCGTAAACGTAGTTTACGCCATGGTGGTAAAGTCACGGCCCAGGCGGTAACTTACCGCTTGGGTCGTAATGAGGCCCAAAGTAAGGGGCACACAAATTACATGGTATTTGTTTGGAAGTCTGACAAAAAAAGAAACACATTTCAAAGAAAACCAGTGAATGCAGGTTCAAGCAGCATTTCTGAGTTTGGAAATTATTTTTTTTATAGAAACCAATAGTGTGCCAAGCATGTATAAAGCCTGCTTTTAACAGTGATGGCCCGTCCCCCACCCCAATGGTAGTCATGGCCCATTGATTCCCGTAGTGTCCCTTTCAGGGCAGACGAAAATTAAACAGGTTCAGCAAATGGGCCCTGCAAACGCGTGACTGACATGAGCAAAAGAGCACAGCACAGATTAGGTCACTGACCCCCCAACTTCCCTCTGCGAAGCTGGGGGCTCGGTAAAGCCTTGTCACGGTTAAGGCATCCAGGGTCCAAGACCTGGGGAGACATCTGATGCCGGGTATCGTACCCAGCAAGTACCAGCCAATTGACCAGCGTTGCTCAAGCGCCATCTCTGCACCGTTCCACCAGTGCAGGGGAACGCTTTCAAACCCCCTCCACTGTTGCAGAAGCCTAGTCCCCTGCCTGTCGGACCCGTCAGCCTATCAGAGGAGCTGAAATTGTATAGCCAGAATTTGCCACAAACCATTGGGGAGCTTGGCACATACTGAAAAACCAGATGGTCCCTTTGGAGGCAGCCAACTGCTGTGCTGGACCCCATTCCACGTGTGTCCCTTTGTGGATACCGAGTAGCCTTTTAATCTTGTCCTCTTACATAATTGCCCTGCCTTTAGGGTGACCATATTTTGAAGAAGTCAAACCAGGATGCCAACAACGAAAATGACCACACCCCTAACAGTCCCCCCAACCCACTCTCCTGCCACATTTTGTCCCTCAACCCCCACCAACCGTCCCATCCCCCTGCTTGCCCCCTCCCAACACCCAGCTGGTAGCTACAAGGCTAGACTTGAAACACTTATCATGAACATAGAAAGAGGACTGTTGACAGTTAGGTAGCAGTCATCACTACATACCTTTCCTTCTGTATGCTAGTCTACCCCATCTACTGACATACATCCCCACTACCAGTCAGTCTTTATTCCATACACCACCCCATAATCCCCCAATGAAAGTTATGGGGTTTCACCTTTAGAGCTACCTGAAGTCTATTGGGGTCTGGCAACACTTCACTCTCTGGCGATACTGTTCTCTTGCCCCATGCACTATTTTTAGTAGCTGGTCAGGCTCACTGCTACTGGAAATGCTCAATCCTCCTCAACTAGCCTGCGGTTACACAGGACGTCCAGACATTCAATGGTTCTCTTTAAGGTGCCATTGTCTATTTTGACTTCTCTTTCCCCAAGTTATTCCTGCCCGCACAGTCTCCATTTATCCCACAGCTCTTGAGGTAATTGCTATGACTAGCTTCTCACATCTTCTAATGCCATCTTATTTCACAGCTCTGCCGGCAATGCTGATATAAGCATTTCTTGAATTCGGCCTCGACGACAGCCCTCTATGCTCACCATTCATCCATTACCATAGAATGTGCCTTGCTTAACATCAAACAACCATCATGGACCCCAAACATGACTGTTTCTTCATCACGGAATCCTGGACCAAAGATACTTCTAATTCCATTTTCTATCCCCCACTTAGAGTATCTGTATATGACAGCAACACCTCCACCAAGACCTTCTACATGGTCAACAAATAGCACAGTATACCTCTGCCATAATCTCTCTACACCCCACACCTTATGAGCAAAATGTGAACATTACTGCCTACACTCACACCACCGTCAGGCCCTAACTCCGACATCAACTACCAATCTCGCAGAGACGGGAGAAACTTTATTGACTCTTTTGTTTCCCCTCTTGCTTCCTTGTTTCTTTCTCCAAATCCATCCTTTCAGTTGGTGACTTTAACGACTCAGCCAAATATGTCTGTAGAGGCATATTGTAGTGTTCTACCTCTTCAGCAAAGCTCTTAAACCTCCAATGACCACTTCCTAGACCTTATCTGTGGACATGGACATGGAATCTAGATTTACGACCTCTCCTCCGGCCCCCTCACCTGCTCGGATCATTACAGTGAATCATTCGCAATCATGTGCTCCAGGGCTCCTTGCTTCAAGGACAACCAACGTTTCTTCATTGCAGCTTTGGCCTCATAGGAAACTCTTCTTGACTGAACTAAGAAACACTCTCAAAGAGAAACGGCTCTCCCTCCACGATGTTTCTTCGCCCTCTTCCTTCGTTGCCAACTTTAGATTGAAGGCAATGGCTGTCATTGACACCTTTTTCACCCATCAAATCAGTTAAAGCCGAAGAGACTCACTCAAGCTGATTTACTCAAGGCTGAGCCCCAAACAAAATTCTAATCAGGAAGTTAGAGACCCCTTAGAAATATCCTTCTCCCCAAAGCATTCCTGAGTACAACTCTGCCACGAAAGCCTACTTTAAAGCTATTGCACAAAAAAATCTCCAAACCCATTAGCAAACCCAAGGAACTCACCAGAATCGCTGTCTTCTTGATTTCCGCAGACTCACTCATCCATTCATCGCTCACATGAGCTTTGTGAAACATGAAGCACCTTCTTAACTTCTGAAGTGGCCAAAATGGTCAATTGAGTCGAGGCAGCCTGCTAAAATAACCTGTCCTTCCCGTCTCTCCACAATCTCATTCCACTCAAAGCCCCACAGATAACTTCTATTTAGTACTTTTGGCAATATCCTGCCCCCCTCAAAATCTCAAAGTAGGCAAAGAACCAAATGACATCTGTGCATTCTAACTCATCAGTGTTCTCTAATACTCTAGCTACCATTGCCTCCCCTGGCTTGCCAAAAACCTTGAACAAGTTTTTGCCGAACAGCTTCACCTCCACGCCGAAAGTAACCCTCTTCTGGATTCTTCTGACCAGGGCAATGACTTCGCTCGGATCTCTGCATGGGGTGACATGATCTTCGATCCATCAGCTGCATTCAAGAAGTTAAGTACTCCCATCTACTGGATTGGCTTGACCTGAAGACCAGTATCAACCGCCAGCAAATAAATTGTAGACATGGAATCTCCCCTCTCAGTGCCCTCCATGACTCCCCTCTTTCTCCACGCCTCGATAAAGTTTACATGAAGACTCATATTGATAGTCGTCATTACCATATAATAAAATCCAACTCTGACGTCGAAAACCAGCAAATTTACCTGTGACCCTTCTGGGCCCAGTCCTCCCCAGAACCCTCCATATTACTTTGCCTAAGTGCATCAATGGTATGCCTCCCACCAATCTCAAAAGCCAAATCCAACATTTCCAGCCAACTTAAGTGTTTAATTTCACTGAACAGCTGCTACTCCAGATCCGAATCCAAATACCATGTAAGAGAAGACAGGAGATTCCCAGTTGTGATCCCTTCGCTGCGGAAGTCTCTAGCCAGCTACTCTCATCAAACAGCCTGTGTACACTCCTAAAGACCTGGCTACTCAACCGATCCTAGACTTTCCCCCTTGCCTTCTCTCCCCGTTCCCTGGTTGCATCTGGTTTGCCTCGGCCCCCAGTAACAATGCATTTTAAATGTGCGGTCTATAAACTCTCAAATAAATAAATAAAATATGCATTTTAATAATTGGGTAGAAGTTCTAATGAGACAATCTGGGTGTACTAGCCTGCAAGCAAATTGGGAGATGTGCTGGGAAGCCAATGCCTCTTGGGAGCACGTGGAGCTGCAGCCTCCTGCCATATGTCAAGCATAGTCAGTTGCAAAGCATGCCCAGTAGAACAGGGATAAACCCGTCAGCTACCGCCGCCATCTTGAAGTGGGAGAAGTGGCAGAGCTTCTTAGGTACAAGAACAACAATTGACCAAATTCCCGAGAGTAAGAGCAGCACCCGAGTGCGTTTTGTAAGGCAGCATTTTGGTACATGTATGAGCCAGACTGGTATGAAATCTCCAGTCACCATGAAGCCTTGTTATTGGTCCCTAGCCGATCCCTGGGAACCCTTGTGTACAAGCACCAGTCTTGACACTGGAGGATCTTCCCGAAATGCATTGTTTCTTAGAAACCTGCCAAGTGAGCTCATTGCCCCCTGACGTACGTACTGACGTTAGTTAATATCTAACATCATAAACCTACCATTGCATACGTTACCCCTATAACACTGTTCATCACACTCTCATTATATTACATTTCACTTCAACCCGCCCTTCCACATCCAGTGGCGTCGGAAGGAATCAAATTTAGGAGGGGCACAGTGAGGCCGAAAGACAAAAGTAGGGGGGCCACAGACAAAAGTGGTGGGCGCCTATGAAAGGAATGTGTGATGTCACAGGCACTCCTGCAGAGAGGCTTTTGTGCACACCAACTACACACACCCCACTGCACCTCCCCTCCCATAAGAATGCAGGCACAAAACCATTCAGTGACTAATGGCCCATCATTAGCAGTTTCAGGCACTACATTCTGAAGGGAGGGGCTGCAAGCTGCTTTACACACTATGGAGGTTGCTGTGCAGAAGCTGGGCAGGAACACCTGAGAAGTGGCTCCGGCTCATGTTAGTATTTGCCGTGTGATGTGGTGACATTTGCCTTAGTGAGTGTCACAAATAACACAGCAAACAGAGAACACGGTCACTGCTCACCTTTGTGGGGTGGGGGGAGCAAGGGGGAGGCCATGATTTCAGAGGGGGGGCACGGCCCTCCCAGCCCCCTCCCTACCCTCCCCATCTCCCAGCGATGCCACTGTCCACATCCAGCCTCCGCTCTGAATTAGGCTTTCCAGAACCAGGCGCCACTCTGTGAACAGGCGTCACAGCCCATCACCCCACTGAGATCACGCGAGACTGCATATATCTGTAATAGGGGTAGACGGGTGTGGGGAGAGCAGGGAGGCTGGGGATAGGGAGGGGATGGGGTAGGGCGAGGGGTGTGGGGGAATAGAGGGGGTAGTGAGGGTTGGGTGGGGGTCAGGTGAGAGGGTGAATGAGTGGTAGGGAGTGGTCAGGTGGGAGTTGGGAGAGGAGACAGGGTATGTTAAGCGGCTTCACTTCAACACTACAGCTAAGTCAATGCCTATTCTGGGATGCTGAGGGAAACCCTTATTGACATATTTGTAGGTCCAGGTCATGTACTCTGGATGACAACCCTTATGTAACACCCCTCTCTTAGAATCCCCCTGACCCCACTGAGCCAAGAAGTAGGTCTGTTTTGCAAATTTAAACAGTTTATTTGAAAAATTAAACAATATATATATCACACTTTTATAATAAATTAATATCTGATAGTACACTGAGACATATGATGTGGATCCACAATGGGTAATGTTGCAGTGGTACACTTGATTACTTAGGAGTAGTATAGAGGATGAGGTAGCTGAAAATGCTTTATGGTTTCAAGGAAATTATAGGTGGAACAAAATGCAGTACAGCAAATAAACTTTTTCTCTGGCAATTCACCCCATCCCCCCCTATGCAATGTAAGAAGATGGAAGTAACACACACAGTCTTCAGGAATACAATCAAATACAATACGGAATCAGTTCCCCCCCCAGCAAGCTTAGAGGAAACAGGCAGAAGTTTGAACACAGGCCCAAAATGCTTTTAAATGTGATGGCAGTGGATGGGAAAATGTGCTAATTGATTTTAATTCCCTCTAGAGATTCAGGGTGAGTGAGAGATGCTTGTTGGTATTAGTTCAGGCTCACTTTAGCAATGCTCTATGAGTTATTACCAGGTTGCAAACGGATTTTAACAAAGGAAAGAATGGTGCTGCTATTTTGACAAGTGGAGAAATTGAGCCAAATCGCAAATCGCGGTAAATTTCGCGAGTGCGTAAATCGCGATTGCGGAAAAAGTATAGGGAGTAGGACGTTAGTTCTAGGTTCCTTGGAAAGCCTGGAATCACAGCTTTAAAATGAAAGTTAAATTCCGTTCCTAGCCGAAACGGTTCCAGAGATACGGACGATTTAATAAAGGTAGATTTTCGGATTTAAAGTAAAACTCAAAATGACAGGTGATAGCTTGCAGCTGCAGAATTGACAGGTGACAGTTGTGCAGCTTTACAAATGACAGATGACACGATTTCTAGGAGGCAGTTCTACTTAGGTTAAAATAGTTTGGATTAGCTTATTTTAACTAAGAGATTGGTTCTGCACAGTTCTGCTAGGTACTCACAATATAAATTTGGAATAGGCCTCGTCACGGGTCTGGTCAACACGTCCAGCGGCGGTTCTCTCTGCTCGGCGGGTCAATCAGGCACCGGTGCTGCTCTCAGCGATCCGGATCTCTGGTTCTGCTCACAGAGGTCTGGGTCTGGTCTGCGGTTCCGGCAAAAGTTCTTGGCACAGAATTCAAACAGCTCACCCGGCTGTGGAATAGTTTGCAGATGATTTTAAGGATGCTGAGGCCTGCTGAGAAGAGTTCTCAGTTTGTGGGTTTAGGCCCTTGCTTTAAGTTCTGAAGTAAAGTTCTGGTCTTTGGAGATTGATGGATGTGAAGTCTGGAGTCTCCCGGCAGAGCGTCCCGCAGAAAATGGAATTGAATGTCTCTACATGTCCCAGCAGTCTCTTTTTATGTGTTTTGGAAGTGGGTGTGTGCGTGGCATAACTGAGCCTGCCCCTCTCTACTTGTCATTGGCCCAATTCTCCTCTCTCCCATGATTGGGGGAAGGAAATGGATTGTCATCATGATGAGGTCTGTTTATGGGTCAGAGGATCCTCCCCTGGTCAATTTGCCCACAAATCTATATTTGATTCAAATACATATATCCCAGATACACAATTTGTTGAAATTACATATACACATTATATATTCCTTATGGTCCATGCTTGTTCGCCTCTGATCTTCCTGGGGGCTTGCATTAAAAAATGACAACATTTTGCGCTTTTTGACTGGTTTACCAATATCGGACATTTACCAAAAATTACACACATGTGCGCAAGGAGTATGGACATTAATTGATGAAGTGTCAGATTTTTAACATGCAGACATTTGGAGTAAGACCCTATTTTCCGCTAGCAACCCCTCAGCATACACCACAGGGTCCTAACACCTCTTAAAACGTGCACAGAAAAATCACAAGAATAATGATATTACTTATATAATTCTGACAAGTCCGTACTATGAATTATCCATCTTTTTTAAAATTATGCTCTGGCCCAGATGGGTGTGGTTTAGGTTCCAAAGCACATGGGGGAAGCTTCTGTCTGCGCCCGCCTCCAGCTTCGGTGGCTCCCAGAGGCACTTCTCCTCCCACTTCTCCCAAGAGGAAGCCACTTTACGGCCCCCCCAATATAACATTTGCCTGAGTCCATTGTTCAGTTTCCTGCAGTCCCCAGGTAATTCAATCAGAGAGGTGTCACCTCCTTTTTGTGGGGAAGCAGGATGCAGCTAGGCCTGGGAAGAGTGGCTGAGCAGGTTTCTCCTGTCGGGGGTAGTTGTCAGGCAGAATTCAGCTAAATGTCACTTTAGTTCCCAGTTTAATTCAAACTTACAATTTTCACCTATACATTAAATAATTACTTCCTTCAAGTCATTTCAGAATATAGTTTTACATTGTATCCACCTCTTAGCAAATCTTTCCTTGGTCTGGTTTGGGTTCCTCTGTTCAGTTTTACACAAAAGTCTGGTGGTTTTAAAACGCCGGCTTTCTGATAGTGGTGAGTACCGGTATTGCAACCATTTTTGGGATTAAGAAAATGAATTCCCCACAGTTCTGAGTTGCTTTTTGGCAATCAGCATTGCCATTCCCAATGGTTTCGGGCTACTGTGTGTGTAGCCCAATGGTGGTTTTAGGCAGTGCCCTCCTGTGCTCACAACATAGGCAAAAATGGGTGGCAGCCTATTCTTCATGTTTTCCCTGTGCACTCTCTGTCTCTGGGGAGTTCTGGCCATCATGATGTTTTCCATGCTAGTACTGCACAGTTTTATGGTAGGGCTTGGATGCATGGGTAAAAACATCCCACAGGCAGGTGGGGGCTAGGAGAAGGAGGGGGCTGGGTGGGCGGTATGGAGAGGAGAGGGGTGAGGGGGGTGGGAGGAGGGATGGGTAGGGAGATTGGGTAGGGAGAGGAGGAGGGTGGGGGTAGAGAGAGGATCGGGTGGTTGGATGGTGTGAGGAACGTATGGTGGCAACAAGTAAGACAGACACAAATGATCACAGTTCAAGGGTGCTGAAGGGGATCGGTGGGGGGCATCAGCAAATTTCGAGTCTGCTGGGGTGGACAAAGTGCCCCGGTGGCCTCATGAGTCTGGGCCGCTCCTGGACAGTGGAGCGGCCCCCGATTTGTGCAGATAATATCGGGCCACAGGTTTTGCACTGGTGGCCCGACTGAAATGAATGCCATTTGGGTGAGGCCGCGGGGATGCAGGGCACCCCAGCAACCTCACTGTGCTGAAGGGGCAGGGGGCC
Organism: Ambystoma mexicanum; assembly: GCF_040938575.1. NCBI lineage: Eukaryota > Metazoa > Chordata > Amphibia > Caudata > Ambystomatidae > Ambystoma > Ambystoma mexicanum. The sequence goes on along the minus strand of NC_090926.1, from coordinate 1,035,462,916 downwards.
TCAGAAAATGTCGAGGTTGCTGGGGTGGACAAAGTGCCCCGGTGGCCTTGTGAGTCTGGAGGCCACTCCTGGAAAGTGGAGGGGCCCCCAATTTGTGCAAATAATGACAGGCCACCGGCTTTGCACGGGTGGCCTGACTGAAATTAATTCCATTTCGGTGAGGCAGCAGGTGTGCGGGGCACCCCAGCAGCCTCAACGTGCTGAAGGTGCGGGGGGTCCATAGCAAATTTCGAGGCCGCCGGGGTGGACAAAGTTCCCCGGCGGCCTTGTCAGTCTGGGGGCCGCTCCTGGACAGTGGAGTGGCCCGCGGTTTATGCAAATAATGTCAGGCCACCGGCTTTGCATCGATGGCCCGACCGACATGAATGCCATTTCGGTGATACTGCCGGGGTGGACAAAGTGCCCCAGTGGGCTTGTGAGTCTCTGAGCTGCTCCTGGACAGTGTACCGGCACCCAATGTATCCATATAGTCGGGCCACCGGCTTTGCACTGGTGGCCCGACAGAAATTATTGCCATTTCGATGAGGCTGTGGGGGGGCAGGGCCCCCAGCAACCTCAACATGCTGAAGGGGGTGGGGGGAGCCTCAGTGAATTTCGAGGCATCTGGGGTGGGCAAAGTGCCCCGGGGGCCTCATGAGTCTGGGGGGCCGGTCCCAGAGAGTGGTGCAGCCCCCAAATTATCCATAGATGCAGAAGCTTCTTTCGATGTGCGCACTTACCTGGGGCTGATGGTCTCTCCGGTACTGACATCTGCTGGTGCACCATGTTGGCAGAGGAATCGAGGAAAGGGAAGAACCTTTCCCTTCCCTCACTTCCTATTTCAACGCACGCTGAGGCTGTTTCCTTTGTGGTCAGTGTTATGATGTGCTTGTCTGAGTCTGCTGAAGCTGGTCATGTGCTCAGTGATGTCACGCCAGTGTCAAGTGGAATGTTGATGTGTGAGTTTGAGAATGCTGTGTGTTGAGTGTTCTGTAACAGTATCAGTTGGTCCTTCCCTCCCTGGGTGATGGGTGCCGGTGTCTTTATTGCATATGTCTTATTCCTGATGTCTCAGTGCCATGTAACTGTAACTAAGAATATGAAGTAAACTTATTGAGAAGCAACATAAACCTGTCTGGACCTCGCATCTTAACATTTGAAGTTTGATGGTGGATGGTAATGTGATTTGCCTGAATGTAAAGTGCTTGTTGTTTGTGTTGGTGTTTCGGTAAGGAGGGAGATGTGTTATGATGTGCTTGTCTGAGTCTGCTGTAGCTGGTCATGTGCTTAATGATGTCATGCAAGTGTCAAGTGGAATGTTGATGTATGAGTGTGAGAATGCTGTGTTGAGTGTTCTGTATGGGTTCAGTTGGTCCCTCCCTCCCTGGGTGGTGGGTGCCGGTGTCTTTATTGCTTATGTCTTATTCCTGATGTCTCAGTGCCATGTAATTGTAACTAAGAATATGAAGTAAACTTATTGAGAAGCAACATAAACCTGTCTGGACCTTGCATCTTAACAGTCAGGCTGCAGAAGCCAATAAGCAAACAGCTTATTTGGCTTCTGCAGCCTAGACACTGCAATACTTTCGATGATTGGCTGTCATCTCCCAAGCAGGGAGAAGGCAGCTAATCATAGAAAGTGGACTTTGGCTTTGAGTCACTACGCAGAAACTATTCTGCTGAAGCCGGATAGTTGTTTTTCAGCCGAACTTCGGCAGAATAGTAACTCAAAGCCGAAGTTCGATACACCCCTAATCTGTAATGGCATGATATTCTTTATTTGTATTCCATATAATTCTATGTTGTTTCTGTGTGCTGGGGTATCAGGTAATATTGTCCCCATAAATAAAGTCACCATACATATAGTCGCCGGGAAACGACATAGGCAACATTATTTATGGGGACAATATATAGGGTAAATGGGAGCGGGTGTTGCAGGGGTGTCCCCCGCTCCATTCTAAAAATGTGGGAGCTGCAGGGGTGTCCCCCGCAAGTTCGATATGATGTCACCGCAAAAAAATGGTGGCATTCTTGTATGGTGACATTTTTGCGGGGACATTACCACACAGAACCGTGCTGGGCTGGAAAAAAACGGTTGCGTGTATGTTCCATTTTTCATACAGGCGCGTGTTCTTTCTGGCCCTACTGTGCATGCCCTGCCTAGAGAAACATTTTTCATTTTTGAAAAATAAATGAAAAAATCTCACCCGATTTTCTAAATTATTATTGTGTGCACTCATAAGGTCAAGTTTGTGAAAAATCTCAAAAATTAAAGTGATCATTTTTTATATATTTGCGCTGAAAACATTCTTTTGGGCCATTGGAAACTCCATGCAAAAACACGTTTTTAAATACCTTCTTTTGAACCATGAAAAACGCGAATCAAATTTCACCACATTTAGCATGCGCATTCTAATGCGGGCAAAGTTTGTTTTGCCCAATTTGGTGAACTTTTAAACAACATTGCTGTGAAATGTCGCTGCACAAATCACCAATAAAATAAAGGAAGATAACTCCCATGGCAGAGTGAAAAAGTTACAGGGCAACATATATTCCCGTTTCCATTTGTAATGTGACAGATAACCTTAATTATGGTATCGCTGCTCCGATACCACAACATGTGATGAATGACACAATACTCAAAAAAGAAAAAATAATCATTACAATTATTAGGGTATTTATTGAGCGCGGGCCTAAGTTCGGGAAGCAAGAGAGCGCTTTACAATCATAGGAGGAAGAACATGGTGAGAGGAGCAGAGAAAGAAACAAGTCGGTGGAGAGCTAACAGGGGAGGAGGGAGGTGGGCAATTTGTCAGCACGGGGTCTATAAGCAACCCGGGGAGGAAATAGTGGGGATCAAGTCACCCAGTCTCAATTAGGGTGGGGAATGGAGGGAGTGTGGACCTCGGTGTTAGGGAGTGGCAATTCCTTGAATGGGAGGGTCTTGAGCTCCTTCCTGAACTTCAGAAGCGAGGGGGTGAGCCTGATGTTGACAGGGAAGAGGTTCCAGAGTCTTAGGGCATAGACAGAGAAGGCCTGTCTCCTGGGTCTTTCCTGCACCGGAAGAGTTCAGGTAAAACAATAAATTAGTCAAATAAAGTGTGTGTTAACATCATAATAAGTGAATGCATTAAAGAACCTGTCACTATAGAGAGGTGGGAAGTATACTTCTACAATGTCCAGCAATGGGCACCGGGAGCAGCTGTAGTGAGGAAACAAGGGTAAGGCATGGGAAAATCCATGTGTGGCAAAAGATGGGCAGGCTGTACGGACCCTGCAGTCTTTCTTCTAAAGTGCTATGATGCGTACGCTCTCTTGCAGTGCATATATACTTGTGAAATATGCATTGTCAAATATGCACAACAGCTCCTTTTTCTATAGGTCACCTTTCTCTGCATGCTTACTTTTTCTGCGAGACGTCATAATATGCTACAGGCCTGCCTTTAGGAGGAAGTTGGACAGACCACATACAGAGGCAGGCATCAGGGCTTTAAGTGAGACATAGATTGCCGGATCCCTGTTCCCTCAGTTCCCCGGGATGCCTCTAGGCACACCATCCTGTGAAAGGGGTGTGCTAAGGGAAGCTCTCCGTCTGCCTGCTAAAAGCACAGGAATCCCAAAGAACAGGTCAGTTGGTTTGTGCGTGTGAGAGGGGGATTGAAAATGCTGGCTCCATAAATATCTCCCACGCCCCTCTGCGCCATTCCATGGATGGGGCGGGGCTTCAGTGTTCTGTGAAAGAGCTGCAGAGCGTCTCTTCGCAGCCCCTCCCTGTCTCGAGCTCTCGGGGTTTGGCTCCCTGTTCCAATTCACAATTATATAACTATTGTAAGGTTGTTACTCACCTGTAAAAAGTGACGCCCTGGCCATTGCTGATGGGTCGCTAGTTAGGGTCCCTTTGATGTCAAAAGGGGGCTGGGGTATTGCAACTAGGGGCCACTGATGGCCGTGCCTGCCGCCCTCGGACTGAGTGCAGGTTAAGTGCATGACCAGTGGCGGTGAGAAAGGAGCTCACGGCCATTGCAAGCAACGAGTGGCTAGTCAGATAGCACAACGAGTAGAGCGCTCGCATTGACATCAATGCAGAGCCTGCTGATGCAGGTTTGAATCCCGGCAAGACCAAAATCAGCCTTTCATCCTTCCAAGATTGAAAAAGGAGCACCACGCACGGTGGGTAATAATAAGCAGCGCTCAGGTTTATATAATATGCTATATAAATGCAAAGTAGTATTATTATGAGTGCAGGGATGGCGTGGGCAAGTGACATTAGGAGAGGGAGAACCCACTCCCTGCAACGCATTTTAAAATGATTAGGTCTGTGTGTTGTTAAATATGTGTGTGTCCATAAAACTGTCTGTGTGCATCTATCTATCTATGTATGTGTGCGGATATTTATGTTTGGATGCATACAGGTGTGTGGATTTGCGCTTAGGTGTGGATAAGAGCACTATGGATTAGGTTCAGCGCCTGTGGCCTACATATCCTGTGGTAGCCCACATCCATGCAACATGCCATACACACAAGTCTTCTGCACTGCCTCCTTTAGAGTCCCACAGATCAGACACGGATGGGAGGAGGTTTGTGGTCTTCTCCCGTGCGCCTCATGAGGCAGTGGGACACGGCGGAAGATGGACGGGTGGCACCGACGGGGTAACAGAGGTCTTCCACAGATTCCAGATTCAAGGGCAGTCTGTGAAAAGTGGCATGCATGACTCAGTCATAGAATCAGAGACGTAGCCAGGGTAAGGCCTGAGCGGGCAATGCCCACGCAAAATCTAGAACTGCCCACTCAGCAGAGCTGTGTGGGCATTTACAGATGTTAATGTCGCTGCGGTGGGCCCAACTACATCAGCTTCAGGCCGCCTCTGCATAGAACCACAGTCTGTGCATCCATAGCGGAACACGGGTATTCTGACACACACATTGAACTATGACTCTAGAAAAATTCCATTCAAGGATGGGCATCCTTTGAATGTGGTCCTGCCTTCTGGAATGCTCAACCTGTGATGCCCAAGCAAGCATGTGTTACTTTCTGCAGCCCACAAAAGTTAGAACCCAGGCAACTCCTGCTTACCCCATCACCCTCTTCTTCACTAAAGAGGAGTGCAAGCTGAACTGCCTATTCACCCCAAGGCGATGCAGCTCAGTATGCATATTCTAAATGATAGTCAGTATCAGTGCGCACTGATACACCATCTACTGATACACCACGCATTGTTCCTATGCCCCCCACTGGTCGTCCTCCCTTTCCCCTGGCACTTTTCCCCTCTTCCCTCCCCCGCACTTGTGCGATCTCAATGTCACTTGGTCTAGTAAGATCGGTGTCTTGTCCTCCCTTGTTCCCCCGCTTACCTCGTCGCGCCTTGAAACACTTGCGCGCAATTAATAAAATATATCATATACTGCATTGCAAGAATGGGCCTTCACCTGGCGAGCATCACTATTCCTGCAGGGGCGGCAACGCGGTCCAATCAAGCTCTGCTTTTCAATTAACATTATGGGGGCAGAAGTGATGAGATTGGTCCGATCAAGCTCAGCTTTTCAATTAACATTATGGGGCAGAAGTGATGAGATTAGCCCGAACAAGCTCTGCTTTTTAATGCCCATTATGGGGGCAGAAGTGATGCGATTGATCAGATCAAGCTCTGCTTTTTAATAAATATTATGGGGGCAGAAGTGATGAGATTGGTCTGATCAAGCTCTGCTTTTGAAGGAACATTATGGGGCAGAAGTGATGAGATTGGTCCGATCAAGCTCTGCTTTTTAATAAATATTATGGGGCAGAAGTAGTGCGATTGATCCGATCAAGCTCTGCTTTCGAATGAACATTATGGGGGCAGAAGTGATGCGATTGCATGTTTTGCATTTGACATTTAAAGAGGTGCTCGCAAGGCGGTTTCTTGTAACCAAACGTTTTCGTCAGAAGGTCCCCTACCTGCCTCTCACCTTCCAAACTATACACGGCAAAATCCCTCTCTTAAATTCAGGGCAGTCTGCAAAGTCTAAAGTACACAAGGGCTGAAATAAAAGTCACACATGAGATGTGTAATAACATAAAGAACACCTTTTGTTCCCTCAAAAGCTGGGACTGTTCCGGGAGCGATTGAAATAGTGGCAAATGGATGAATGAGTAATGAATGGGTCAAGGAGACTGCCACAGGTGCTGCTCAGTCTCCCAGATTAATGTAGATCCAAAACTATACACAAAAGCGGTGGCCAAGGGAGTGAGTGCTGTGGGGCCCAGGCAAGTCGAAGTCTTACACTGGGGTTCACTGGCGATGTCTCTCCAGGGCGCAAAGGCATTCGATAGAGTTAAATGGAACTTTCTATTCACTGTGAGAGGAAACTGGGGTTCAAGGAGAAAAGCGTGCCAATGGTCAGAGCTCCGTTTGCTTCCCAAAAAGCTTGCGCTCGGGCAAATGACTCCTGCTACAGCTTTACCCAACCTCAGCGTGGCACAAGACAGGGCACCCTCAGACCACCCCTCTTCTTTGACCTGTCATTGGAACGATTAGCTTGGCACATCCGACAGAGCATGCAAATAAGGGAGTCAAGTCAGGTGGAGGAGAATGGAGTGCTAAGACCCAAACCAAAGAACTGGAATGGGTTTATTGGCAGAGGGCCCGAGCTAAAGGCCTGAGCGAACCAAGGGCTTTTAAGAAGGGTCCCCAGGCCGATAAGACCCAACCCGGCCTCCCGGAGAGGGTCTTAAGGCTATTAGGGTGTTAAGAAAAATGTATTTTCCTTGAACGAATGGGACGCGCGTGGTGTCCCATTCATTGAATAAAAATAATGCCACAAGAGGGCTGCCATAGATCTGGAAGGCAACAGAAGCGCGCTGGCAGAGGGTGCCACCGCCATGTAAGAAGATAAGTGGGGAAGAGGGGTGGGGGTACTGCACAAATAAAATATACGGTAGGGTGGGGGTAGATGGTGATATGGGGGAATCAACCTTTAGGGTCCATAAACAGGGGCTGAGATTTATTAGTTTCAGCCAGCGATCCAAGGAACCCGATTGGCTGCTCCCCCACCCCGCGCACATTAGCATAAAATTGGAAAAAGCTCTCAACAATCTTGACTTCCAGGTTATAAATGAGGAACCTACTACCCCACAGGGAAATCAGCTGGACTGGATGTGTGGACATAACACACAAATCCAAGATTGTGAAACCACGCCATGTATTTGGAGTGATCATCATCTGGTATCTGCAACTCTCAAACTGCCAATACCTCCTCATCAACATAATCCTCATATCCAAGTAGGCAGCAGAAACTTTAAAAACCTGAATAAGGTACAACTTCAGCCTTGCCTCGACAAAACAATGTGCTCTTTCCAGGAGCAAGATAATTGTGTGACCTTGTTAGATAAATACAATAAGCGTATTTTTGAGTTGGTGGAGTTAGAGGCCCCTCCTTAAGACTAAATTGTCAGAAAAAATAATAATAATCAAAAATGGTTCACCACAGAGCTCCTTACAATCAAGAAGGAAAAAAGGGCTTCGGAGAGAAAGTGGCTCCAAGACAAATCAGAGGAAAACAGGATCAACTGCAAAACTAAGGACAAGGAGTACAGAGATAAGATTAGGATAGCGAAGGCTAATTTCTTCAACATGGAAATTGAAAATGCGACCAATAAAACTAACAAACTCTTCGACATATTGAAAACCTAACCCCCCACGTTTATGCCTACAGAGGCGGATTGTAATCTCGTACAGAAGGCTTTTCTGGCCAAAACAGAAAAAGCCAAACAAAATATTATCAACGCTAGAGCATCCTTGAAGCAGACTATGTCGCTTATAGAAGTTGAGGTCGATATCAGAGAACAGCTCTTCAAATTTGATACCGTCATGGAAGTGGAGCTCTTAGGGATGCTGAGCCATATGAAACCCACAACTTGCGCAGAAAACGTTTTACCACCTAGCGTTATTCTGCAACATAAGGAAATCTTTGCACCCATCCTCTTGAAAATTGTGAACGCCTCATTTAAGGAGGGCTTAGTGCCAAAGGAGCTGAAAAAGGTCACGATCACCCCACTAGTAAAAAAGGCGGGCTTGGATCCTAAGGACCCAGCTAACCTTCGTCCTATTATGAATTCAAACTTTGTCCTTAAAATCTTGGACAAATTAACTACTCAGCAATTACAATGCTATGTAGAGAACCATTCGGCTTTACATCAGCAACAATCAGGCTTTAGAGCGTCGCACAGCACGGAGACAGCCATGCTGGATCTTCAGAACCAGATGCTGAGCATGGTGGACAAGAATAAAATAGGCATGCTAATGCTCCTGGATCTAAGCGCGGCCTTCCATCTGGTGGACCATGAACTCCTCATAAAAGCATTCAGGGAAAAAGTGGGTTGCTCTGAAAGGGCAATAGAGTGGCTGGTGTCGTTTCTATCGGACCGCCAAGCCAGAGATCATTGGGGAAGCAGTTTCTCTGACGCCTGTCCCATTCTCTTCTGGGGTTCCTCAGGGTGCGAGTCTGTCACCTACGTTGTTTAATATTTATATGCGCACACTGTGTAGCATTTTAGTTAAGGCCGGGTTGTCTTTTACGAACCACGCGGATGACACTCAGCTCATTTTGGAGCTGGAGCGAAGTCATCACCCTGCAGACAGTGTCATAATAGGAAAAGTCTATAAGATAATAGACGAATGGATGCAGGCCAATTGGATGTGTCTGAATGACATAAAGACTGAACTGATGTTGTTCGGATCCAGTCGCCAATTAGCAAATCTTGGGGCGGAATATAAATCCTTTCAGATTAAAGACGCCAAAATTCTAGTGGCTTCCAAAGTTAAAACCCTGGCTATGATGGTCAACTCAGTGGTTAACTCGGACGCCCAGACCAATTATATTCAGAAAAACACGGCTTATTACAGCAGGTTACTGAAATCTATTAAGCCTTTTTTAAACAAAGGTAACCTGGCCACCATAGCCAGAGCCATTGTGCTATCAAGGCTCGACTATGGTAATTCTCTTCTGATAGGGGCATCCGTCAAGGACTTAGCCAGATGCCAATTGATTCAGAATGACGCGGTCAGGCTAGTAAGAAATTTGAAGAAGAGAGATCATGTCACGAGTGAACGAGTGTCCCTTCATTGGCTCAGAGTTGAGAAACAAATAAAGTTTAAAGCCCTTTCATTGGTGCATAAGTGCCTCTACGGCAAAGCCCCAGATTATCTAAAGATCAGTTTAGTGCCATACGCACCTCTGAGATGATTACGATCTGAAGGCAAGAGTCTTCTGGCTGTTCCCAAGTTCAAATTGATATCTGGGTTGGGCAGATCCTTCCTGGTGTTGGCTCCACAACTGTGGAACAATCTTCCTGAAGCATTAAGGTCGGAAAACAACCACCTGGCTTTCAGGAAATGGCTTAAGACACACATTTCCAGATAAGGAACTCAGATTCCTAGGATCATGGGGCTATCATTCCGGTCTAGGAAGAGGTCAGGTCTTATGCCTGGCCTATTTGTGTAGTATTGTCCAAGCGCCCTGATGCCTGCTGGCTACCGGCGCTTCACAAGCATAAATACATACATACATACATACATAATATGCTGGTTTTCTTTTCTATCAGACCAAGAAAACAAGCTGCTGCACCTTGTAGAGTCCCTGGAAGCCTGCTGGGATGGAATATCACAGACTCGGAATGTGAGGTATTGTGCTGTCACTAGGCTGCCTCTGCGGCCACCTGAGGAATTGGGCCCAGGAGCGCCCTCGACACATTTAAATAATATTCTTCCAGAGAGAGTTAAAAGGAATACAGAGGGCAAATCTAAATGCACTAATTAGCAGCTCACAGCAGGTGTTTGATAGATTGGTGGCCCTCACATTGCCATTGTCGGGCAGGGGGAACTGCTTTAAAATAATGATTGCACCTCAGATATGGAATAAGCTGAGAGCATCAGCAAGTTGCCTCTGCAATACCTGCTGTAAGACATTACTGTCCCTCCAATGAAGAGTCCTGTGTGGCTCCCAGAAAGTGTATGGACGACCTTCAGAAGACACATCTGCTTTTGGTTTAAAGGGGTGTGAAGCTGCCTAACTTAAAGATGTGTTTTTAAGGAATTGGTGTTGCAGCAAGCAACTCCCTCGGTGAGTTACCTTCCCTCCGAAACACCAACATGGGTATTATTCAGGGGAGGTTTGGTGGGAGCCCTGGAGCCTGATCAGATAATCTACACAAAACAAAGGTTGTGCTAAACCCTTGGCCCTGGCTGTGATCCAATTTGCTAGGAACAGACGGTCCACCATGGCCTGGAACTCCATTAAAGATCTCTTAGCCAGGCAGAGGCGCCCATTATGCTGCACTCACACTAAAACGTCTAGTTAGGTGTCAACCGACCAGCTGGGAGGCTCAGGAAATTAACCAAATTGCACTCTACGTATGGGCCTGCATCCTGGGAGGACATTGATCAAAGATCTGAGAGGCTGGAGTGATGCTAAGGTCATTGCATTGTTGACATATCGCAGGAAGCTTGGGCTGCTGTGTGAGCATCTGGCAGCTCATCCGGAGGAGGATCTAGAACTGTGAGACCGGAAGTGCTCGAGTCAGCAAGGACAGGAACTATCTCCTGAGCTCTGGAAACCTATTGCAGAGTAGATGCTCGCGCGCACCCGAGGGTGTGGCAGATGCAGCAAGGAACTCAGTACAGGCTCTGCTGGTCACTTGCCAAGATGTTTAAGGTAGCTAAAGATGACAGAGATTGATGCCAGTCCTGCGAGGTGGCACACATGTTCTGGACATGCAGGAACGTTACCACCTTCTGGGAGGATACTCAGGATTGAACTGCACTGGGTCATTGACATGAAGTGCATCTGGAACCACTACTGGGTGTCCCGGACTGACATATTCTCTCAAGAATTGTGTCAAACTGAGTCTCTTTGGATGCTGTGTAGAATCAATCACATGGGCTGCAAAAATCCTGATGAGCCTGTGGAAGGTGCAGACAAAGACACACGTTGAAGGGGTTCCATGTTCACATATTTCAGATTCAGGGCAGCATCATACCGCATGGGCAAATCCCCCACAAGTCCATATTAACCCTCCACCCAAAACACGATATTCCCCAAACTTACTATCTGTTCCTGTTTTTCAATTATATTTTGTAGGTGATTGTGTTTGTGATTAATATTCTGCAATGAAATCGCTGGGCATGGAAAGACGGGAACTCATCTGTTCTACCTCCACAGCCCTCTATGGGGAATAATTGACCCTCTATGGGGATTAATTGACCATCTATGGGGGGAACATGGAGCTGCATTGCTTCTCTTTGCTCGCTGGTGTCTTGACCTCACCCCTTATATCTTTCTCTACCCCGATGTGACTATTGGCTGCACTGATGCAAACATGGAGCTGCATTGCTTCTCTTTGCTCGCTGGGGTCTTGACCTCACCCCTTATATCTTTTTGCACCCCGATGTGACTATTGGCTGCACTGATGCAAACATGGAGCTGCATTGCTTCTCTTTGCTCGCTGGGTTCTTGACCTCACCCCTTATATCTTTTTGCACCCCGATGTGACTATTGGCTGCACTGGTGTGAACATGGAGCTGCATTGCTTCTCTTTGCTCGCTGGTGTCTTGACCTCACCCCTTATATCTTTCTCTACCCCGATGTGACTATTGGCTGCACTGATGCAAACATGGAGCTGCATTGCTTCTCTTTGCTCGCTGGGTTCTTGACCTCACCCCTTATATCTTTTTGCACCCCGATGTGACTATTGGCTGCACTGATGCAAACATGGAGCTGCATTGCTTCTCTTTGCTCGCTGGGGTCTTGACCTCACCCCTTATATCTTTCTGCACCCCGATGTGACTATTGGCTGCACTGGTGCGAACATGGATCTGCATTGCTTCTCTGTGCTCGCTGGGGTCTTGACCTCACCCCTTATATCTTTCTGCACCCCGATGTGACTATTGGCTGCACTGATGTGAACATGGAGCTGCATTGCTTCTCTTTGCTCGCTGGGGTCTTGACCTCACCCCTTATATCTTTCTGCACCCCGATGTGACTATTGGCTGCACTGGTGTGAACATGGATCTGCATTGCTTCTCTTTGCTCGCTGGGGTCTTGACCTCACCCCTTATATCTTTCTGCACCCCGATGTGACTATTGGCTGCACTGGTGTGAACATGGAGCTGCATTGCTTCTCTTTGCTCGCTGGGGTCTTGACCTCACCCCTTATATCTTTCTGCACCCCGATGTGACTATTGGCTGCACTGGTGTGAACATGGAGCTGCATTGCTTCTCTTTGCTCGCTGGGGTCTTGACCTCACCCCTTATATCTTTCTGTACCCCGATGTGACTATTGGCCGCACTGATGTCAACATGGATCTGCATTGCTTCTCTTTGCTCGCTGGGGTCTTGACCTCACCACTTATATCTTTCTCTACCCCGATGTGACTATTGGCCGCACTGGTGTGAACATGGATCTGCATTGCTTCTCTTTGCTCGCTGGGGTCTTGACCTCACTCCTTATATCTTTCTGCACCCCGATGTGACTATTGGCCGCACTGGTGTGAACATGGATCTGCATTGCTTCTCTTTGCTCGCTGGGTTCTTGACCTCACCCCTTATATCTTTTTGTACCTCGATGTGACTATTGGCTGCACTGATGTGAACATGGAGCTGCATTGCTTCTCTTTGCTCGCTGGGGTCTTGACCTCACCCCTTATATCTTTCTGCACCCCGATGTGACTATTGGCCGCACTGGTGTGAACATGGATCTGCATTGCTTCTCTTTGCTCGCTGGGGTCTTGACCTCACCCCTTATATCTTTCTGCACCCCGATGTGACTATTGGCCGCACTGGTGTGAACATGGAGCTGCATTGCTTCTCTTTGCTCGCTGGGGTCTTGACCTCACCCCTTATATCTTTTTGCACCCCGATGTGACTATTGGCCGCACTGATGTCAACATGGATCTGCATTGCTTCTCTTTGCTCGCTGGGGTCTTGACCTCACCCCTTATATCTTTCTCTACCCCGATGTGACTATTGGCTGCACTGGTGTGAACATGGATCTGCATTGCTTCTCTTTGCTCGCTGGGGACTTGACCTCACCCCTTATATCTTTCTGCACCCCGATGTGACTATTGGCTGCACTGGTGTGAACATGGATCTGCATTGCTTCTCTTTGCTCGCTGGGGTCTTGACCTCACCCCTTATATCTTTCTGCACCCCGATGTGACTATTGGCTGCACTGGTGTGAACATGGAGCTGCATTGCTTCTCTTTGCTCGCTGGGTTCTTGACCTCACCCCTTATATCTTTTTGCACCCCGATGTGACTATTGGCTGCACTGATGCAAACATGGAGCTGCATTGCTTCTCTTTGCTCGCTGGGGTCTTGACCTCACCCCTTATATCTTTCTGTACCCCGATGTGACTATTGGCCGCACTGATGCGAACATGGATCTGCATTGCTTCTCTTTGCTCGCTGGGGTCTTGACCTCACCCCTTATATCTTTCTCTACCCCGATGTGACTATTGGCCGCACTGGTGTGAACATGGATCTGCATTGCTTCTCTTTGCTCGCTGGGGTCTTGACCTCACCCCTTATATCTTTCTCTACCCGGATGTGACTATTGACTGCACTGGTGTCAACATGGATCTGCATTGCTTCTCTTTGCTCGCTGGGGTCTTGACCTCACCCCTTATATCTTTCTGCACCCCGATGTGACTATTGGCTGCACTGGTGTGAACATGGAGCTGCATTGCTTCTCTTTGCTCGCTGGGGTCTTGACCTCACCCCTTATATCTTTCTGCACCCCGATGTGACTATTGGCTGCACTGGTGTGAACATGGATCTGCATTGCTTCTCTTTGCTCGCTGGGGTCTTGACCTCACCCCTTATATCTTTCTGCACCCCGATGTGACTATTGGCTGCACTGGTGTGAACATGGATCTGCATTGCTTCTCTTTGCTCGCTGGGGTCTTGACCTCACCCCTTATATCTTTCTGCACCCCGATGTGACTATTGGCTGCACTGGTGTGAACATGGAGCTGTATTGCTTCTCTTTGCTCGCTGGGGTCTTGACCTCACCCCTTATATCTTTCTGCACCCCGATGTGACTATTGGCTGCACTGGTGTGAACATGGATCTGCATTGCTTCTCTTTGCTCGCTGGGGTCTTGACCTCACCCCTTATATCTTTCTGCACCCCGATGTGACTATTGGCTGCACTGGTGTGAACATGGAGCTGCATTGCTTCTCTTTGCTCGCTGGGGTCTTGACCTCACCCCTTATATCTTTTTGCACCCCGATGTGACTATTGGCTGCACTGATGCAAACATGGAGCTGCATTGCTTCTCTTTGCTCGCTGGGGTCTTGACCTCACCCCTTATATCTTTCTGCACCCCGATGTGACTATTGGCTGCACTGATGCAAACATGGAGCTGCATTGCTTCTCTTTGCTCGCTGGGTTCTTGACCTCACCCCTTATATCTTTTTGCACCCCGATGTGACTATTGGCTGCACTGACGCGAACATGGAGCTGCATTGCTTCTCTTTGCTCGCTGGGGTCTTGACCTCACCCCTTATATCTTTCTGCACCCCGATGTGACTATTGGCTGCACTGGTGTGAACATGGAGCTGCATTGCTTCTCTTTGCTCGCTGGGGTCTTGACCTCACCCCTTATATCTTTTTGCACCCCGATGTGACTATTGGCCGCACTGATGTCAACATGGATCTGCATTGCTTCTCTTTGCTCGCTGGGGTCTTGACCTCACCCCTTATATCTTTCTCTACCCCAATGTGACTGTTGGCTGCACTGATGCAAACATGGAGCTGCATTGCTTCTCTTTGCTCGCTGGGTTCTTGACCTCACCCCTTATATCTTTTTGCACCCCGATGTGACTATTGGCTGCACTGATGTGAACATGGAGCTGCATTGCTTCTCTTTGCTCGCTGGGGTCTTGACCTCACCCCTTATACCTTTCTGCACCCCGATGTGACTATTGGCCGCACTGGTGTGAACATGGAGCTGCATTGCTTCTCTTTGCTCGCTGGGGTCTTGACCTCACCCCTTATATCTTTCTCTACCCCGATGTGACTATTGGCCGCACTGGTGTGAACATGGAGCTGCATTGCTTCTCTTTGCTCGCTGGGGTCTTGACCTCACCCCTTATATCTTTCTGCACCCCGATGTGACTATTGGCTGCACTGGTGTGAACATGGAGCTGCATTGCTTCTCTTTGCTCGCTGGGGTCTTGACCTCACCCCTTATATCTTTCTTTACCCCGATGTGACTATTGGCCGCACTGATGTCAACATGGATCTGCATTGCTTCTCTTTGCTCGCTGGGGTCTTGACCTCACCCCTTATATCTTTCTGCACCCCGATGTGACTATTGGCTGCACTGGTGTGAACATGGAGCTGCATTGCTTCTCTTTGCTCGCTGGGGTCTTGACCTCACCCCTTATATATTTCTTTACCCCGATGTGACCATCGGGTGCAGTGATGTGAACATCATTGCTTCTCTTTGCTCGCTGGGGTCTTGACCTTTTGCACTTAGTTATTGGCTGTTCTATGTAAATATAATAAGATTTATGTAAACAAAATAAGAAAAAGAGAATCAAGCCGCAGGCCATTGGTGACATGTGCACATGACACAAATGTACATAAGTAACTCAATAAATAAATAAATGACAATCTTTCTGGCCCTGCTCACCTTGAATACTTTCTATAAATCTTAATTTAAAAAAGTATAAGATTCGCACAACTCCAAAAGAAAACAAATAAATTATTCACAAGACGATGAGGGAAAAAGTCAAAAATGATCATGCTCGGCTTATAAAACACAGATATGTGTTAGAAGGGTAACATATGGTGGCCATGCGGGCGGCGCAGCAAGGATATGGAGAAAAACTCCTAAACGAATTTATCTTTGGTTTGGAAGGGTCATCATGGAGTGACCAATAACTTAAATACACCACAAATGAAGCCATTAATATTGCATTACGGAGCATCCATTCTGCCCCCCTCACGTCATTCCGTGGCCAGGAACCCACGGATAGTCATTCCCGCGCGGTTGCAGAGGGTATCTTCTCCCTGTGTGGCTTTCGACACAATGCTGTACATAAATCAAGGCGCCGGAAATCAATATCCTGCAAATTCACCCCACTCATTCAAAGATCATAAATTGTACATATCAGCACCTATGGAGGCCTCTCTGATTATTACATGCACACTTCTAAATAATTCAATCGATAGAGAATCTCTGCAAAAAAAGAGAAAAGAGGTTTTCCCGGAGTGGGAGGAATACAAATAAGCGTGTATGTACGCAGGACCCTCGGATCGACACAAAAAGGCCAAAAAGAGTCAAATCTCATCATGCAATGGACAGGCTCCATTAGGCTGCATTTATGAGCAATCTTTCCATGCAGAATCCCCTACCCACAGCAGAGGCATTAATAAAGAGGCAGCGACCGTCGGCGGGGGCCCTAAACAGCGGCCGACACAATATCATCCGTGTCTCATCGAGGGAACAAATCGAATGCAGAGTCCAAATAATGGCATCTGCATGAGACACCGACGGAATAAGACACTGCGTTCTTGGAAATTCTTCAATCATGGTTGCCGTCATAATTGAATCCTTCCGCTAAAGCATGCACAAGTTAAAGAGCTGCTGATGGGATATGGAATCAAAGAGCGTGTCAGCAGAAAAAGACCACCCGCCTTATCTAGTCTTCTCATTTCCCCCCTTAATGCAGCACCTGGAGAACTTCCTCCGTCTCCAGCTTAAACCTGGTTCTCCCATAACTCACAGCTCCCCTTAATAGCCTCAAGATGTTTGCAAATGGGTTTCTCTGATGCCCAATACTTTTACACAAACTGCCTCATTTACCATTTGGATTTCAGACTTTGCCCCATAAAATCTGGGCAGGATTTGCAGCCAAGCACTTACCTGTGCTCCCAAATGTGGACAGGCTCCTCCCTGGTTCACTCATCGGACACCTGCCCCATGGCTCAGCTGGAGGGCCAGGGACCCAGCTTTCGGCACTCCTAGATCTGTGCTTGACCACATTGGCTCCCCTTAGAAGGGTCTCCTCAAATTGTGTTTGATGTTTACTCCCAGAAATGGTGAAATGTCTAAAGAACTGACCTAGACCGATACTCTGTTGCTCCACGGTCTCAAGGTGAACATGTATGAAACTGTCACACCTGAGAGACACAACATGATGTAAAAACGAGCTTGTGTATGTTCCAAGGTGGCACCAGCCTTCATGCCCCTAAACATTTCATGGTGTATGTTTGGGAGTATCACTAATTTACATTCTTAGCACCTTACACACATGATTAGCATGATGACCTGAAGATGTATCGCTTGTACAGCACTGACGGTAATTACTCTTAAACACATAGGAAACATTTCAATAAATGCACTGTGATGCAGCAGCTTGCACTTGTGGATGTGTATTATTGGGGTACCGGCCCAACTCACAGCAGGCCAACTCGTCACCGCTGCTTAGCCACATTGTTTTTTCTGCATCTCTAGTGTGAGGAGTTAGGATACATTTTTAAATTTGCGAGTTAGAGAAGGGAGGTATGAGGCCTATGGGGGCTAGCTCCCCCATACAAATACTGAAAGATCTGCGGGGAAATAGCAGCGACGAGTTGACCCATATCCATTGTTATCAAGGCCGATCACATAAACGCTGTACCTTAATCTCACTAGGCTCTACTTTATCAAACATTAGGTTAATGTTTTCTGGACTCGGTGGTAAAATTGTGAGAGTCCTTTAATATTCCCCCTGAAACTCCTTCTGTGTAGGAAGTGGCTTTGACTTCCCAGACTCTCCTCCCATGCCCCAAGGTCCAAACGGGCAACAACCACGAAGGTTAAAGATGTCCTAACCCCCTCATAAAATGGGACATTATCTGGGGTCCCATCCCCCTTAGGCTTTCCTCCTAACAATGCTGCTGCGTTACACGAGCAAGAACAAATGCAAGAACAAATGCGAGGAGATTCAGTTTAGCATGACAGCCCTACCCACATTGCTAAGAGCAAAGCATGTCCAGAAGGTTATTGTTTTTTCTTTATTTGGATTTAATCAAAAATAGATTTTTACAAAAATGTGCTGATACGTAGATTATCTCTAAAAATGTGCCCTCGTAGTCGACTATGGCCTTGGCAAATTTACTGCTTCCAGTATTTTGTAAGTTGCTATTTGCCACTGTGTTTTGTCTCCTCCGATCAACCGGGCCCAACACGTCTGTTCACCTGAAGTAATTAAATCCGAAAAGATGTATCTTAGATATCATTCTCTTATCTGTTGGTTGCTGGCACATTTTAGAAGTAGATGTCGAATGGATTCTTTTTCAGTTGAGCTACAAAAGCGACAGAGATTTGAAGCGGATTTTCGTCTGATTGCCAAAATCTCATTCGTAGGAAGCAGATTTAGACGAGCGCGTAAGAGAAAATCTCTCCCCTTTTTGCATGGGATTTTTTTATGTATTCTTGTAGCTCGTCTACTTTCCTAGTGTTTGGAGGCAGGTGTGTTGTAATTTTATTTTTTCCTGCTGCTTCTAATGTGACTATCCAATCTTGCGCCTTTAATTTTGATAGGATTTTTCTCGGGTTAGTAATTAGTGTGTCTTCAGCGGAATGTATTGATTCCAGTACTTTGATGTTCTCTTTTTTCCAAAGTGATAGTCTTTTGCAGCTGTTTCTCTCCATTTCTTGATTTATTAAGTTGTAGATTGACGGCGGTTCAGCTGTCCGACATTTCCTGTACAACATTAATGTAGACTGCTCCACTGCGCTTTTTAAGGAGGCAGACTCAATTCTCGACAAATGGATGCACCTGGGGTGGAATTTGGCAAAGAAAGGACTTTCCTCCAAAATTTCGCTTCCATTTTTGGCCAGATATTCGCTGGTAGGTTTAACATAGCATTCCCTCCGTATGTTAAAGTTGGCATCACCTTCTTTCTATAGAATTCTCGTACTGGGACCATTGAATATCTGCCAAATGTTTTATCTATGGCCCTAGCTTGTGCTGCCATTTTGTTGACATTTGATCTTAATGAGTCTTGCATCGCTTTGTCCTGTTTTGTCGAATCCAATATAACCCATAGATATTTAAAATCTAGAACTTTTTCAATCGGGATACCTTCGAGATTTAAGCAGGTTTTTTCTCTTTTTCTTGTGACTATTTCAAGCGTCAGAAACTTTGTTTTTTTCCCATTTATTTCCAAGTTATTTTCCTGAATATAACTTTGTAAATTGGTTAATTGGCGTTGTAGCCCTATTGGAGTATAGTCCAATAGAAGTAGATTGTCAGCGTAGAGTAGCCTCGTTATTGATGTATTGCATAGTTTTGGTGGAAATGTGCTGATTTCTGTGTCTAAGTTCTTAATATCGCCAATAAATGCCAGAAAAAGGGTCGGAGGCAGCGGATATCCCTGTTTTACATCTTGTGATGTTAGGATCGGGGTTGACAATAATCCATTTTGGTCCAGCCGAATCCGCATGCTGGTGTCAGTATACAAGGCCTTAATTGGATCCGAGATGGCGGGGGGACAATCCCACACCTTGAGGTTTGACCAGAGTCTCGATCTTTCTACTCGGTCAAACGCCTGTGTCGATAAATGTGATGAAAATTCTTGGTCCTCCTTCCAAGACTTTGTTCTTCAGGACATTGAGTAGCAATATATTGGCTGCCGTGCCTATGTTTTTCTTAAATCCTGTTTGGAAGGGGTCTTCACAAGGGGCATTTTGTGCCCAGCTCTTAAAGTGATCTAATAGCATGGAACCAAAAACCTTCCCCATTACGTCAAGCAACGCGATTGGTTGATAATTCGCTGGGTCTTTTTTATCGCCTTTCTCAAACATCGGTACCACTGTTGCTGATTTCCCTGAGAGCGGGGTGGTTTTTAAGTCCGCACATCTTCCAAAGATTTTACTCAGGAGACTAGCCCATTTGTTTGGGTTTGTTTTTAGGTCGATATTTGTGACCCCATCAGGTCCTGGGGCCCTTGAGTTCTTTAGGGATTTGATCCAAGCTCTAATCTCGCTTGGGTCATCCACTCTTAACCATGGCGCGGACTTCACCCCATGTTTGTAGTTTCTGTTGTGTCTGGGGCTAAGTACATGCTTTGAAAGTGTGTTAACCAGGTGTGTTCACCAATTTCACTTGTTATGAGGTTTTCTTGACCATCCACAAAAGTTCTCAAGGTACTCCAGAATTCTCTTGTGTTTCTGCCACTTTTATTTTTAAGATGTTTTCAGAATCCTGTTGGTAAAGGGTTAGCCTGTGTGCTTTTACCCATGTTTTGTGATGTTTTGATGCAGTTTCTGCTTCCTTCTTTGCTGCTGGTGTTGCGGTGAGTTTTGCTCTGTGTTGAATTTTCCTCAACTCTCGTCGTTTGTCAACTAGGCTTTTATCGAACACATGTCTTGGATGTTCTCTGCCGATCTTTTTCGGGAATAGCGTTTTTTTTATAATTTATTAGTAGCGGGATATATTCTGTTTTGTTTATGCAATTTGTGTTCGTCATGATGTTGAATCTATTTTCCATGTCCATGATTGACTTCATTGACAAGCCTTCCGCAGGTTATGTACATTTCTTGAGTCCATCAACCGTGACCATAATTTCCCACGATTTCCAGCTGCGGATTTGTTTACTTGCCCTTTTTCCTCTCCTGTTGTTGTTAGGCAAGTGGCGTTTAAGTCACTGCAGATCAGGAAGTATTTTGCC
The DNA here is from genome assembly GCF_040938575.1 of Ambystoma mexicanum. Lineage (NCBI taxonomy): Eukaryota > Metazoa > Chordata > Amphibia > Caudata > Ambystomatidae > Ambystoma > Ambystoma mexicanum. The sequence goes on along the minus strand of NC_090926.1, from coordinate 1,035,442,235 downwards.
AAATGTCCAGCAAGGGCCTCATCTATAGCTTCCTCTACCTTCTCCAGGTAGGCTGATGTTTCCATAGTGGCCGGGTTCCAGAAGGTGTTTGCTATTACTAATGTTGGTTTTTCATACTCTGCCTTATTTTTTACTTGGAAGGTCCATGATGCTTTAACCATCAGTATCGCTAGGTTGCTGATCAGTGTCTCTTCTAGTTGGATTCCACATCCATTCATACAAGCTATCAATAGCCCAGATGATCGTCTTCCTAGTCGGCCTTGTTTTGCTGGTGCGTGAATTAGCTCAGACCCCCTAATTGGGGATTGCAGATTAGATTAGATTATATGAGCCAATATCCATGTCGCATGGGGATTGTAAATGAGAATGTCCTCTCGTATTCCATGAGCACATCTTTAGCATCTGATTTTGTTGATTTTTGCAAAGTCTTCTTTGATAGATGTGCTCATGTCCCCCGGGTTGCTATCTTTGTTTTTTTTTGCTGTCAGGGTTTTTGGCAGCCAGGACCATATCCCTTTCATTGGTGCGCATTTCTATGTCGTTTGACTTTCTAATTTTTGGTTCGGGCCCACTTGTGGACTAGAACTCCTAAAAGTAAGATTTCTTCTTGTATCGCTGATCTTGGTCAGCGTAATGTCCTTACTGTTTTGTTTAGTAGTTGTCCGTTTATGCATCGCTCGTTCTTGTACCTCACGTTCATTATGTTTTAGCATGGTATCTTTATTGTTTTTCTTCAGTGAGTGCGAAGGACTAACGCTTTTTTCTCCCTGGTTCTGTAGTTTTTAATTTGCGTGTTGCCCTAACACGCGGTGTCTCTTTTAGGTGTTTATTTAAGTTTTTGTAGGCAGGTACCAGGTTCTTTTTTTTGTCGTTGCTTGATGATCTTTTGGACGTGCTGTTTGCTGGATATACCTTTAACTCGTTCCTGTTCAGTGTTATCTTGTCATTATTTTCTTCCACTTGCGTTAGTTTGATTAGCCAATTCGCTTGCTCCCATGTTTTTGGTTTTTCATTATACATTTGTGTCCTAGATCTATAGTGTAGGCCCGTTGACCTCGGTTCTCTTGTTGTCTGGTGAGACTTCCCTTCATTTTCTCCAAACCTATCATGCTTTTTTTTTGGTGCGATGTTGGACTGGCGTTCGATGTGTTGTACTATCTCTTTTTCTTCGCCAGTCCTCCTGGTTACAAAGGAGTTCCTGGAGATGTTTCTTTGTTTTTTGTTCATCGACGAGGGCCGCTTTTGCTCTTTTTCGGGTGTTCCAATGATCGGCTCTTCCCGTGATCTCGTTCTCTCTCTTTCTGTTTGTTTTTTGGTTATTTTTATCCTCTGTATTAGATTTCTCTGCCTCAGAGTATCTGCAGTCCAGTTTACTTTTTTGTTTAGTCTTTTGCACCTATCCTCGTATAGCTTCGGGAGGCTCACCCGGATCTCTTCCTTTTTTTCCGAATTGTCCTCTTGTATATCTGTTTTGTCGGTGATTTGTGTGTTTGTTATCTTGCTGATCTTTATTGCGCTTGAGTCAATCAGAAACTGGTCTGATAGGTGTTGGCTCAGGTTCATTAGATCCTCGTTTTCAAGGAAATCATTGGTGGTTGTTGGTGATGGAGGATCAATGTCTTTCAAAGTTCCTAATATTTTCTTTTGTTGGACAATTGCATCACACGCAGGAGATTGTTGTTGTTCTTTTTGACTGCCTGGTCGTGTGAAGAATTGAAAAATCACTTCTGCCGATTGAGTAACCAATTTATCTTTATTAAGCAAAGATTTTTCCTTCCCAGTAGTTTTGGGCATAATCCGTCACTTTGGTGACCCGCACTGGGGCTCTATCGTGTTTTTTGTTTTACACGGGTCTTCTATGTTACCGCTTTGCCCTATCTGGGGCTCCGTGTTCACTAGTCCACTTATTCAATCATTTGCTGTTTTGTTTGTTGTTAAATCAATCATTGTAATAGTTTGTGTGCCTGTCGTGTTTCCGACAGCCCCCTGCCCTTTGCCATGTAGATGTTCTTGGGGCTTTGTGCAAAGTAGATCCTGGCTGGGGTCAGAAGTGTTTTTTTCTTGATTCTAACACCATAATGTAAGCTTCTAAGAAGATAACCTTACTATGGATCATTGCTTGTAGTGTAGTATGGTCCTTGAGGGAGTCTGCTACATATTCGTAAAGATTCATGAATGGTGCAAGCGCTATCGTCACAGACGACATGATGGAAAGTAAGTGAATATTTTTATTAGAAGTGTCCAGTGGACTTAACAGCTGTTGTTGCACTAAAGTTCTCCTTATTGGAGAGTCAGTTGTAGTTGTTACCAAGTTTGGCCGGTAGCTTTTTTTCAGCCTATTAGTATCCAGAGAGCTTCTTCTATTTCTGGTCTTATCCGGGGAAGACAGATGGTTTTCAATCCCCTATGAGCTTTGATGATGAAGGTAGGGCTCCTTCAGACTTTGAGCCTGAAGGTTTCCTCCCCTGTTAAACGCATTTTGTAGATCTTCTAGGTTTGTCTCATCCGTCGTTTTGCTTGGCTGTAATGCAGTCCTTGACGCGCCCTTTATCTTGGTCTCTATCATATGTGTTAGCATTTTTGGTATATCACTTCCTCTCTCTGCCACTTCATCCAGCCCTCCCCGTGGCGGCAATGGGATTTCTCCCGTTGATATCAGTTCACTAGACAGCTCCTGTGTGGTCCCCCCATTCGGGTCAGGTTGAGTGTCTACCGCAGGTCGGATATTTCTGTCTATATGTGCTTCCCTCCCTGATGCAGATTCCTTACCCTTTAGGGATCTGAGCGGATTTTTTCCCGTTGTTATCTTTGCGTCAGGGTTCTCTAGCTCTTCTTCCATGTCGGATAACTCTAGCGGGTGGTGTCTGTTCACAGTTTACAGTTCTGGCACCTGTTCGTGCTGAAAAATAGTTTGTTACAGGATTTTTTGCTGCTAATCCCTCATGTCTTTTGGCTTGTTTTTCTTTAGCCCAAATCATTTGCTGCGCTATTTTTGCATCTTGCGCATTTATCTTAGAAATAGTTGTTTCCAAGTGTTTCCTGTTGTGTCTCAAGGGTATTTTTGTTTTTGTGTTAGCTGTATCCTGCTGTCTTGATCTTTTCTTGGTCCTGCTCTCTCTCATTCGCAAAGCCCCCCTCTGAATCGGTGTGGATTTGTACCTCCACGCGGATTGGGGCTAGTGTGAGAGGAGGAGGAGGCATGGCCAAGTCTTGGTTGTGAGCCAATGCCCACCCGACACTTCCCGTCGTTTTCTCCACCGAAGCTGACACTGCAGCTTTCTCTCTGTTTTCCTGACTCCACACACCCCCGGCCTCACCCCCGTTTTCCACACAGATGGGGGCCCTCCTCCGAGAGCCGCCGGCGTGTGGTACTGTTAAGCGACTTCAATTCAGTACTCCAACTAAGTCAGTGCCTAGTCTGGAATGCCCAAAGGAAGCCCTTATTTATATATTTTTATGACAAGTTCATATATCTGGATGATAAACCCTACTATAACACCCCTCTCTTTGAATCCCCCTGACCTCACTGAGCCAAGAAGTAGGTTTGTTTTGCAAATTAAAAGATTTATTTGACAAATTAAACAATATATATATATATATCACACCTTTATAAATAAATTAATATTTGATAGCATACTTATGAATCTGACAGTGATCAACCATGGATAATATTACACTAGCACACTTTTTTAATTACTTAGGAGTTGTTATAGAGAGGATAAAGTAGCTGAGAATGCTTTTATGGGTTCAAGGAAATGCAATGATGGAAAAGAATGCAGAACAGAAATAACTGAGATGGTTTCCACAAGAGACAATATGATCACTTTTTCTTTTGACAATTCACTCCCCCCCTATGCAATATGAAGAGATGGAAGAGGAGCACACAGTTTTCAGGAATACAATCAAATGCAATACCAATTCAGTTCCCCCCTATCAAGCTTAGAGCAACAGGGATGATTTGAAAACACAGGCAAAAATACTTTAAATGTGATTTGAAAAGAAGTGAAAATATGCTAAAAATGATTTTAGTTCCCCATAGGAGATTCAGGGTAGGTGATAGCTACTTAAGATTGGTTCAGGTCCACACTATCAGTGATTCGTGAGGGATTATCAGGTAAGAAAATGGATTTCAGCAGTTGCCAGCAAAAGACAGTGATTTTGACAGGTGGAGAAATTTGATTCAAATTGCAATTTGCTGCACTTTTTCCGAGTGCATCAAGCACGATTCCAGAAAATCTATAAGGAGTAGAAAGTCTTAGGGCTTGTTGGAAAGCTGAGGATCCTAGCTTTAAACGGAAAGTTAAATCTAATTCCTAGCACACGCGGTTCAAAAGATACGGACAATTTCGTGGAGGTAGATTTTCAGAAAGAAAGTAAGATTCAAATGGCAAATGACACTTTCACAGGTTTGAAATCACAGAATGGACACATGATTTATATGCAGTTCTAAATAGGTTGAAATGGGTTGAATTAGATTATTTTAAACTAAGAGATGACTATGCACAGTTCTGTGGGTACTCACACTATAAATTTGAAATAGGCCGTCAAGATCTGGTCATGTTTGGGCTTCACTCGCCACGGACGGTCTCTGGTTCCGGTTCTGCTCACAGCGATCTGGTCTGGGTCTCTGGTTTTGGCAAAAGTTCTGGCACTGCACAGCGGTCTGGACTGCGTCTGGTCTTCTATCGGCTCTGCACGGCGGTCTGGATACAGCTCTGCTTTCTGGGTTCTGGCACAGGGTTCTAGGCCAGAATCAAACAGCTCGCCCAGCTGTTGAATAGTTTGGTTAGGTTGCTGGATTCTGAGGCCTCTGAAGGATTCAGCTTGTGGACTAGGCCTCTCTGCTACAGGTTCTGAAGTCTGGATTCTAAGTTCTGGTTCTGGAGTCTTCTGGATTTGAAGTCTGGATTCTAAGTTCTGGTTCTGGAGTCTTCTGGCAAAGCGCTTCGCAGGAAATCAGTTTTGAAGTGGGAAGTAAGTGTCCCTACCTGGGTTTCAGTGGTCCTTTTTATGTCTTTTGAAAGTGGGTGGGAAGGCTGACTTTCTATGCCCAACTCTCTGAAGATACTGATAGGTTAGCAGATTTTCTGTGCTCTCACTGGAGAACAGAGTTGTGAGTCATCCGGTGTCATTTTTATGGCATTCAGAAAGAACACTCCCCTTGTCACTTTGCACACAAATCTATTTTTGATCCAAATGCAAATTTATCTATGTACAATTTTTCTAATATTATATGTCCAGTTAACATATTTTCTGTAGCACCAAACCATCCGATCCCTGTCTTTGTAAAATGTTGTGTCCACTTCTGACAGAATTCTGCCCTTTTCATCCAGAAGACAACCTCTAAACTTTTCCAGAATTTACACAAATGTGCGCAAGGAATATGGGCATCAGATGATGAAGTGTCAGATTTTTAACATACAGACACTTGGAGTAACACCCTATTTTCCGCTACTACTCCCCAGAACATACCACAGAGCCTTAAAACATCTTTAAATGTGCACAGAAAAAGCACAGGAATAATGATATTATTTACATAATTTTGACACTTCCGTACTATGAATTATCCATCTTTTTTAAATTATGCTCTGGACCAGATGGGTGTGGTTTAGGTTCCAAAGTACATGGGGGAATTTCTGTCTGTCCCTGCCTCCAGCTCAGGTGGCTCCCAGGGGCAGCACCCCTCCCATTTCCTTCCAAGAGGAAGCCATTTACGACCCCCTGATTTAGCATTTGCCTGAGCCAAGGAAAGTTCATTGTTCTGTTTCATGCAGTCCCAGGTATTCCTCTCCTAATTCAATCAGAGAGGTGTGATCTCCTTTTGGTGGGAACAGCAGAAGACAGCCAGGCCTGTGAATGCAGTTGCTGGGCAAGTTTCAACTCCTTTCGGGGGTAGTTGCCAGGCAGAATTCAATCTCTTTAAGCCAGGCTTTAGCCAAATCTCACTTTTGTTCTAGTTTTTCTTCATTCAAATCAAACTTACAATTTTGACACATGCAGCTAGAACGCTGATTCTAAGTTCAAAACTATGACATTTAAACAGTTGCAATTTATGTGACACTCCAAAGTAAATCACTCATTTATTTGAAACTTTTCGATTTTAGTGGCTTTAAATCCAATTTCACTTAAGCTGCTGACATCCACAGCTCAGCCAGTTTTGTTATAAACATTGTTTTAGGCTCTTCATCTTTCCAGATTTTGTATGCACACAAGACTTCATTCTGCCAGATGTCTGCTGGTGTTCAGTAAGATTTTTGAATATCTTGCGATGTTTGAAATAGGCATTTTTAGCTTTCATTCAGAGAAAGTGATTTCAAAGCGCTTTTTGAGCTAACAGGCACTGCTGTTTTTCCTTTGGCACCACGTTTCACTCATGGCACGTCTGGCCCCTCACGCTCACACTAGTGGGTGGCAGGTCAGGCAACCATTTTGGTGTGTGCAAAACTGCGCGGTTTTCCTGGATTCTGGCGCGAATGTGGGCTTTTCGGCAATCTTGGATTTTCTAAGCCCACAGCACCAAATGTTGTAGCATAATAATTCAAACGTGGTCAAGACACCTGACAGTACGGCGCACGCGGGTGCTCCATGCAGGGGGAGGCCAGGACAGGAGCCGAAGCCGGCACTCGCTGGGGATGTTTCTCGCTCTGCGCCCCCCTCAGTCCCTCCCGTGTTTCCCACACAGGCAGGGGCCCTCCTGCGAGAGCCGCCGGCGTGTGGCACAGCGCACGCGGGTGCTCTGTGCAGGGGGAGGCCAGGACAGGAGCCAAAGCCGGCGCTCGCTGGGGATGTTTCTCGCTCCGTGCTTCCCCCGGCCCCTCCCCTGTTTCCCACACAGGTGGGGGCCCTCCTCCGAGAGCCGCCGGCATGTGGCACGGCACACACAGGACAGGTGCTCCGTGCAGGGGGAGGTCAGGAGGGAGGCAGAGGCTAACGCCGGAACTTGTTGCAGTCGACTATCCGCCGATGTGAGTAATTGCTGTTGGTTTTTTTGTTCAATGTTGACTGCCGATGGCTGCTGTTTTCGGAGCCGTTCGCCATTACTGGGTCTGTCGCCTCAAGGCTCTCTCGTGTGAAACTCAGCTCTATCGAGTCTGTGTGGATCTCAAGACAGTCTGTGGGAATATTCACACTCTGCTTCATGCTCAGCTTCGAGTTCCTTAGGCACCGGCCTTCCTCATTCTCTTTTCTGGTCACATTCAAGTCCATTGGCCTGCTAGCCCTGGCAGTCCTGCCAGTCATGACTGCAGGACTGCCACTTGTCGTCTACTCCACAGCCGCTCCGCGGATGTAAGATGGTTTTATGCTGTAGGTTCACCCACAACACTCAGCACAGTAGAAAGGAGAGACAGACTCTCTAGCAGCTCAGCTCAGGACTGCCAGTCGTCGTCCACTCCGCGGATGTAAGATGGTTTTATGCTGTAGGTCCACCCACAACACTCAGCATTTTGATTTTATGCAAATCAGCAAGGTGCTATTTGTCCCGCACACCTTTCTCATAGGTAATGCATTTTGCAGAATTAAGCTGATTTTCTTATTGGGGTTCATTTGGTGGTGCAGTGAATAAAGTGCACAAGTAAGTAAGACTTACACCTATCTTTACACTTGTTTGACGCTCTACAGCATTTAAAACATCTTTTGCATGAAGAGTCGAGTCACGCCCACTCTAACTGCAAAACGACTTCTTTTTACGCTTGCATGATATTTTAATGCAGGCCTTATACCAATGGATCGATTCCTATGGAATCTGACTGAGTTTACCACCTGCTAACACACCTGTTGTAAATGTTATTTGCAGGGGGTTTGACATTTGTTTAACAAAACAGAGGAGTAGGGTGGTTTTATCTGTATTTACTTTTTATTTTTGCACTCTGTTTTGCAAAAATGGAAAATTGCATACCGGGGTGCCACCAGTACATGAGTGATAACATTGGTGGTCCCTGCATGCAATTAACGCTTTTAACATAATTAACCTGACAGATGGAATTGTTTATATACTGAGTGTGGGAGTGTTTTATGTACAGACAATGAGCCTCATTCCGGGTTTGGAGTTAACCGTGGAGTAATTAGCTCCATGGTTGCCTCTGAAACCGTCCCAAATCCGGCATGGTGAATGGAGTAATTACCGGTCCATTCCAGGGTTGAAGGGACCGGTAATTCCCCATTCACCTTTTGCCCTTCCCCATTCCCATTTCTGCCCCGTAGGGCTCAATGGGAATGGGGAAGGAGGTAATTACGGCACCGTAAATTACGGTACTGTAATTACCTCCGAGGTACCTTTGCGGGTCCCGTACTTAACTCCTGCCAAAAGCAGGAGGTAAGGAAGGACCCGCAAAGGGAACTCGGAATACAGAGGTAAGGGATTACCGGCATTGGCAACCTTAACGGTGCCGGTAATCCCTTACCTCCAACCTCGTATCTACAAACTGGGGCAGAGACGTATTCCCAACATGAAGGCTGGATGCAAACTGCGCCCCTCACTACCATGGCCCATGACTCAAAGTACATATCTTCAGGGTCTCATGATTTAGTGTTTGAGGCATGCAGCTCCCCTTTCAGGCAAAGGAAGCTAGAGCCCACCACAACTTCACATCTCCTGGATATTCTTTGTATTAACGTAGAGAAACATTTGTACATGTTATGGCTTTAAATTTAGTTTTTCTCAAAACGTGTGCAGTTAAATGCACCAGTGCAACACGTAATTTTTAAAATGTTCATGGGGGTTAGCCCCCTACATTACTAAGGGTTCCCCAAATAGTGGTCATAAACTTCTGCTAATCTGTGGGAGATGTTAATGCCCCTCCATTAAAAATATTCACCTACTGCCACTGACCTTGAATTGTTTCCAATGCCAGTGTCCACTCAGGTGTCGCCCCCCTCCCCTGCCTACCCTCAGCATCAGAAGCTGCCTCTAGCATTGGCATACATATATTAATGTTACTGGCTGTACGCAGTGTCGAGCAGTATGTTTTCTCCAGTGCAGCGCATGGTGCGCCCCTCTCGCGGCATGATCACCTCATCATTTGTTTTACGTACACATGATGGCACGGGCCGGTTTGGGAGTCTTTGGTGCAACATGTGCGCCTTCGAGGAGCTTGGCGGAACCGCTCAGCAGCACCCTCATTTTGTGTTATCTCACTTACACACCGACTTTAAGTTTAATTGGAGTCCTGTGCAGGCCTGACAATGACAATGTCATGACGATGAGACTGTCCCAAACCCCTAAAGCCCCTTTCCACATGCTGCTGATTATATTTGACTTATGTTGACTATACTTGTTAGGCCTTGACTGCTGGACCTGACTGCTGTACCTGACTGTAACTCTACAAACTCAACACACAGCATTTTGCGCAGGCGCCTGATCTTGTGCAAGCCTCCACCAGGTAAAATTGAAACACATGTGTGTGGGCAGTATCATCATCACTGTCTGCAGGCATGCAGGTGCAAGTAGCTGGCCTAGCACTCATCTCCCTTTCCACATGCTGCTGCTTATATTTGACTTGTGTTGACTATACTAGTTAGGCCTCGACTGCTGGACCTGACTGTAACTCTACAAACTCAACAGACAGCATTTTGAGCAGGGTGCTGATGTTGCACCAGCCGGCACCAGGTCTACCACCCTCCTAGACCACTAAGATAGAATGAAAGATAAACAAATCCAATGACACCCAGACACTGTATTGAGGCAGGAGAGAGGCAAGCAATCTGCGGCCATAGCCCACCCATTACTCTTGAGTGGAAAGAACATTGTCCCAAATTGTGAACCCTACATAGCACTGCCTGAGCTTAGCAGCCCTCCAACTTGGAAAGAGCCCACGCTGTGTGTGGATAAAGGTTATATTTCTATGAACAAATCCCACAGACACTTAAGACCGTTGACAGACTCATTGTCCATGATACTCAGAGCCTCCACGTCCTACAAGGGACAGTTGTTTTTGTCACTGAAAATAATTCCAGAATCCACTCCTGCATGGGACAGATTCTCTATCCATGTTTGTATCCATAGAACCATCCCATTGATCTGCTAATGGCTCATGTTTTGATGGTGGTAGGTGAACATTCCTCTGAACCAATTATTGCAACAGGTAAATGCGCTATACATTTTTCTTTGATTGAGAAAATGGACAGAATCTAACAGGTGAAATGCAGTGTTTTGTCCTTGGGACAATGGGCGGAAACGATATTTCTTGGCAGTGCAATGTAGTGATTTGGCCCAGGGACAATACCCACAATCCATTCTCCCCTACAGTGTCCAAAGGTTCCACTAAGCAAATGAATACGATGTAACTTCGAAATGTACTGCATATGTTTGTGGAGTAAGAGGTAAAAGGGAGATGGGGAAGGGGATGGAGTGAGGTTGGAAGTGGAGGTGAAGAGGGGCTTGGGTGGGGACCTCCCTAAACCCCCCTCACCCAAAAAAAGCATTTCAAAGTGTTTTTTTCAAAGTAATTTCAACTAAGTAAATTGCATCGAAGTTTACTTTGTTGCAATGACGTGGAACCCTCCCCTACAGATGAAAGATAGATTATGCATGAGCAAATCCCCAGAACGTGTCCCAAACAAGTACCAACAACATTCTCTTTCCACAGGAAGATGCCTAGAGTCCATCAATCTTTCAGGTGACAGCCAATGGGGGCCAACGAATCCCCTTCACTCATGTTTTCCGAAAAGGCACATCTCAAAAACCATCTTTTCTAAGTGAGTGGAAGTCCTAGCTGGATTCCTCCTGCCTACACGTGGCAGGTCCTTCATTTCTTCCTGCTGCTGCACACATTATCACTTGACATCGAATTCACCATGCAACAGAGACTACTGTGACAGGGTCATGGGCTTGACCCTGTTAGGGGGTGACAGGGACCTCTCCTACCCTGGGATAGGAGGCCTAGAACGGTGTATGCCATAGCCAGCCCTACCCTAGAGGAGGGGCGAGAGAGTTGGAGGGGCACTCCCTGAACCCCCTGAATGTGCTCTTGACTGCTAATACCAGTACCCCAATCAATCACCTTATGCCATGCACCCTCAAATCTGTCCCGAGTCCTCTTTAATTCATTTCAGAACTACCTGGACCATCATGCACTGCCGCACCGGGCGAGCCCAGCAGACCACTGGAGAAAAGCAAGGACCCCCACACAGATTCTGCCATTCTGATGCCCGTCATAGAAGAGAAGCATTACTCACTGCAGACTAAATGGAGCAGAATGCCAACCTGATATCCAGCTGAGAACAAGGCAGGGATTATTAAAATGCCAGTGCCAAAAGGGGGTGATGCTAAGAGGGTTTTTGGTTGCATTCCACTATTATGACCCCACCCAGTGGAAAGGACAGCTTTAGATTGGCCCATAATGTCAGCAGAAACCCTAGACTCAAAGAGGGGGAGGAAGGACAGAAGGAGGGAATCAAAGACCCAGAGGAATGAAATTTAGCATAGTGTTTTCGGGTGAGTCAAGGCGGTGCGGTGGTACACTGAGAGACCAGGAGGGGGATGGAAGGTGGAGTGGAGTGGAGGGATGAGGAATCTGTGGAGCAGTTGGATAGGAGTACAGGTGGTGAGGCATTGTGTGTGTGAGAGAGAGTAGTACCCATTGCAGAGGGCGAAGCTTCAATTGTGTTAGTGTGTGTGATAATGAGTGGTAGTAGGGTGGGTGTAAGAGGTTAAAGAGGGATAGAAGGAGAGTGTTAGGGTAAAGGAGAGAGTAGAGAAAGTGAGAGTGTGAGAGAGGCATGAAGAGGAGTGAAGGGTAGAGAAAAGAGAGAGGCAGGAGTTGTGGCAGGAGAGGCTGTGGGCTTTAGGCCCCGCCATGGAAGAGTGGGTCCCTTCGACAGTAGGGTTTTCCGATCTTTAGTGTCCACGCTGACCTCGGTCAAAAAGGGTACCTGGGTTAAGGTGGAGGGAGCCCACCTGCGATTGAGAGGCTACCCAGAACACCCAATTAGTCGTATAAGCCAACAGTCTCAAAGCCCTGGCAAAAAGATAATAAAACCAGGGAACCATCTATCGGCCTTGTGAGTTTCCTACGGCCGTCTCTGACACCGCACAGTCATTCTGCAAAGTAATGCTGCTAAACCGCTTTAACACCGCAATCCCAAATGTATATCTGGCAGTACTGGTCCCTCAACATTAGAATGGTGGTTGCTCCCCTGTCAATATCACCTTCAAAGTGCGGAATCTTTCTGCTCAAGGAAACACTGAGATCGTTCTTAGGGGAATAAGGCGCAGAGAGTTTCTGCTTCACCCCGCACCCGCCCCTCTTCCACCTTGCCCTGTCGCTCGCAAGTATGGACCGGGAACGATACTTCATGGAGGTGGAAAACAAACGGATTGGCGGAGGTAGACGCTTGCCCTGTTACAAGTACTTCCGGGTGGGCACGTTCCATAGCTAGCTGGTCTCGGATAGCTTCCAAGAACAAACGCGACCACCCTAAGGGCAACGTTTGAATGCATTGTTTTTTTTATAGACCCTTGGCAAAAAGCAACCTGCCGGCTGGTGGCTCGATTTACATGTCACTGGGTGAAAGTGGAACAGGGGTCAGGAAAGGCCTCGTGCACCCAGTGGGGGCCGAATGTGCTCCAACGGTGCCTTCATCCAGAAGATGTGCAGGCACCCCTCTTCTCAGGCAGCAGAGAGGCGCAAGGAAACAGGCCTGGGATATACTGTAGAAAGGAAGATACAGTTAGTCCACTGGCACTGCTTAACTTTGGCAGCTCGCATGCCTCTAAGTGCTTCCATTTGTTGAAGAAACTGGTCCAGGAGCATCATCGGACCAGCTATTTTTGCTCTTTACTGAGGGTCTGGGCCTCGCTAAACACTCTTTCAATTGCATCCAATTCAATTCCAGCTGATAAAGCCATCAGCCAATCGGATCATCACCCAAGCCAACAGACCGGAGCACCGACGCCCTTTTTTAAAAGCCCACCTGGATGAGAAGCCTCCAATGTGGACACCTGGTGACATTTAAACCTTTAGAAAACACCCAAAAGAACGAGTAAAGGATTAAGATACCGACAAAGGGTTCGCTGGGCCCATGTTTGTACACACGTGACCTTTACGTTTACTTGTTATAGAGCACTTGAGGGCGCAGCCGCTTGCTTTGGAGAGAGCCCCTTTCTACAGAGCAGGGAATTGAGGGCCGGTGCATTATATACGCCCAGGATCACTCAGTTTGCTTAAGTGCAGACTGGGATTAAAGCATGGTCGTCTTGGTATCACTGGAGACATCCAGCGAGAAGAACATTCAAGCTCTAAAAATCTAAAAGCCGCAAATAACTATTCTTCAACCTGACAAACAGAGAAACGATTAGTTCCAGCCACTGTCCAAAACGAGCACATTTCACAACCAGATGTTCGTATTTTTGGATATGACATGTTCGTCTAAGTTTACAAAAATGGTGCAAAGTGCTGGAGCCTATTGTAAACTAAGACAGGGCCTATCCGCTTTACAATGCTATTGTGAATCGTATTAGGTGCATGTTCTGTCTGTTGCCGGGCTACAGACGGCACTCGGAGGAGACGTGATGCAGTGCAGGAGAGCAGCCTAGTAGTAAGCGAGCAAGTAGCGATGGGGGTAGGGATCTAATGTGGGGGATGGGCTCTAGCTGTGAAAGGTGCTCCATTGTGAGGGATGTGACCTATTGTGGGAGATGTAGTCTAGTGGTGCAGCTGTGATCAACATGTTGAGGTGGGGTTATAATGTGTGATATGTGGTATATTTGTGGAAATGTCGTCTGTTCGGGGGATGTGGTCTACTGTGCAAGATTTACTATGGTTATGCAGTTGTGGTCTAGTGCAGATGTGACCTAGTTGTGCAGTTGTGGTCGAGTGCACAGTTGGTCTAGTTGTGAACATGTGGTCTAGTTGTATCGATGTGAGCTGATTCTATACATGTGATCTGGTTGTGCAAATGAGATCTGGTTGTGCAGATGAGATCTAGTTGTATAGATGTGACCAAGTTGTGTAGATGTGATCTAGTTGTGCATAGTAAAACTAGTTGTGAAAATGAGATCTAGTTGTATAGATTTGAGCTGGTTGTGCAAATGTGATCTAGTTGTGCAGATGAGATCTAATTGTGGATATGAGATCTAGTTGTATATATGTGACCTAGTTGTGCAGATGTGATCTAGTTGTGCAGATGAGATCTAGTTGTGAAGATGAGATCTAGTTGTATATATGTGACCTAGTTGTGGATATGTGATCTAGTTGTGCAGATCAGATCTAGTTGTGCAGATCAGATCTAGTTGTGCAGATGAGATCTACTTGTGAAGATCAGTTCTGGTTGTGCAGATGAGATCTACTTGTGAAGATGAGTTCTGGTTGAATAGATGTGATCTAGTTGTGCAGATGAGATCTAGTTGTGAAGATGAGATCTAGTTGTATATATGTGACCTAGTTGTGGATATGTGATCTAGTTGTGCAGATCAGATCTAGTTGTGCAGATCAGATCTAGTTGTGCAGATCAGATCTACTTGTGAAGATCAGTTCTGGTTGTGCAGATGAGATCTACTTGTGAAGATGAGTTCTGGTTGAATAGATGTGATCTAGTTGTGCAGATGAGATCTAGTTGTGAAGATGAGATCTAGTTGTATATATGTGACCTAGTTGTGGATATGTGATCTAGTTGTGCAGATCAGATCTAGTTGTGCAGATCAGATCTAGTTGTGCAGATGAGATCTACTTGTGAAGATCAGTTCTGGTTGTGCAGATGAGATCTACTTGTGAAGATGAGTTCTGGTTGAATAGATGTGATCTAGTTGTGCAGATGAGATCTAGTTGTGAAGATGAGATCTAGTTGTATATATGTGACCTAGTTGTGGATATGTGATCTAGTTGTGCAGATCAGATCTAGTTGTGCAGATCAGATCTAGTTGTGCAGATGAGATCTACTTGTGAAGATGAGTTCTGGTTGTGCAGATGAGATCTACTTGTGAAGATGAGTTCTGGTTGAATAGATGTGATCTAGTTGTGCAGATGAGATCTAGTTGTGAAGATGAGATCTAGTTGTATATATGTGACCTAGTTGTGGATATATGATCTAGTTGTGCAGATCAGATCTAGTTGTGCAGATCAGATCTAGTTGTGCAGATGAGATCTACTTGTGAAGATGAGTTCTGGTTGTGCAGATGAGATCTACTTGTGAAGATGAGTTCTGGTTGAATAGATGTGAGCTGGTTGTGCAGATGAGATCTAGTTTTGCGTGTGTGAAGCTTGTGGTGGAGAACCAGTGTTGCCATGGAGATTGTGGCTAGTGATCGTGATGCTGTTAGTTATGGCACTGTGGTCTAGTGATTGGGGTGGCAGCTTTAAGAGATGTAGTCTGGCTTTAGAGGTCTTCTCTGGTGTCAGAGATGGGAATCTAGTGCTAGAGAAATGGTCGAATGGGTGAGATGTGGCTTCCTGGGAAAGCAGGCTATGTGGTCGTGTGGAGTAGGTGGCCTCTAGTAGTGGAGATGTAGTTGTGTGTTGTCACCTAGCTCAGATATGTTCTACTGTATGTGACTTGCAGGGACAGGTTTTGATCTCAGGGGGGCATAGCCCTTCATCCTACATTGAGTGCTGTGTTATTGGGGAATCATGACAGCTATTATTAGAGCACCTAATGAAGTGATATGTAGAATGTAATTTATTATTATTATTATTATTATTATTATTATTATTATTATTATTTCTACAGAAGATTGTGTTTGGTGGTAGAAGTGTGGTCTTCTGGCGAGGTTGGGGATCTGGTGGAGGCAAGGTCTTTACAGGGTGTCGTGGTTTGCTTGTAGACCTCTGTGCCATGGAGAAGGTGTGGTTTAGTGGTGGATATGCATTGTAGTGGTGGATGAGTGGTCTAGCAGTGGAGATGTGGTTTAGTGATGGCAATATGGTCTGTAGGAGCCAATGTGGTGTATTCTAGTAGCTATATGCATGCCTTCATAAGCCAACGAAGGACAACTCCTTCCTGTGGCAAAGTGCAACCTACTCCATATAAGCAGCGCTCAATGAGGGCTGGCAACTCCTTCCTGGGGCAGAGTGCAACCTACTCCATATGAGCGGCACTCGATGAGGGCCGGCAACTCCTTCCTGGGGCAGAGTGCAACCTACTCCATATAAGCGGCACTCGATGAGGGCTGGCAACTCCTTCCTGGGGCAGAGTGCAACCTACTCCACATCAGCGGCGCTCGATGAGGGCTGGCAACTCCTTCCTGGGGCAGAGTGCAACCTACTCCACATCAGCGGCGCTCGATGAGGGCCGGCAACTCCTTCCTGGGGCAGAGTGCAACCTACTCCACATAAGCGGTGCTCGATGAGGGCCGGCAACTCCTTCCTGGGGCAGAGTGCAACCTACTCCATATGAGCGGCACTCGATGAGGGCCGGCAACTCCTTCCTGGGGCAGAGTGCAACCTACTCCACATCAGCGGCGCTCGATGAGGACTGGGCCTTAGCAGGCCAGTTACAGCTATAAAACATTTCCTAAATATGATGTCTGTTGAGGTGCAAAACTCTTGCTGGTGCACATACCCGGGTGCTTCACTAAAATGTAAGACCTTGTTGGTTCAGCTTTCCATAACTTTAATAACGAAACTTGCTGATAGTTGAAACACACAGTCTAGGAACAACTGACGATGGTGGTGTAGAAGCTATGGGGTGAGGGAGTGAGAGACAAGGCTGAGATAAAAACGACTGAGAAAACCTTCAAAACTCAAATCATCCGTTTACACAAACACCGCTTCGTCTGCACATGGTTGCGGTGTATATTTTCTAAGGCTGAGAAGACTCTACCCACCTGCGTGTGATGGGATGTGAATTGGGTGACTGGCTTTCTTGTAATCGGAGGAAGCCGCATTTATAGAGAAAAGATGTGTCCGGGAGGGTACCTGGAATGTGTAGTAAGTGCAGAGAGATCACCTCAGCCTCATAGAGCCCGAGTCCCAGTCGGAGGGAGGGGGTAACAACTGAGATTGGTGGTTATTTGTTTTCTGCTCCTTCCCTGGGTTAGAGATGACATTGTCAATGTTCCAGGGAGTTCTCAATGTTGTAGTGGTTGTACTAGTCCAGATGCCGCCACTTGGGAATGACCGCCACGTGATATAGTAGAGGCTTTCCGGGATCAGCCTATTTATGTACAGTGCACCAGGCTCTTAGGGAGGTCTTGCTCACAAGCAGTTGAAAGCCAACTTAGATCCCCGGAATATACACTACCGAGAAGCTCTCAAGGGTCATATCTGAGAGTCAAGATTGGATGGCAGAAACGGAAGGATTCCGTTGGAGAACCACACGCTCTACTATGGCCTGGTTCACGTAGACGACAGACATTCCGGTGTGGATTAAGAAAAGGCATGTTCCCAGACAAAGGATGTCATGGTTGATTGGAGATCGAGCTTTGTGTCTTCGGCTTACTAATGGACGACGATGTCAGTAATTAGCAGGCAGACGTGGCAGGGCTCTATCTGCAAGTTGAAGATCATTGATGAAAGACAGGAGCCTTGGGTAAGAAACAAGTGGGAGGCATCTACCGATTTTAATTTGGACCTACTGATGTCTATCTGGCGGAAGAGAGGTGATCCATTTAAAACTGTGAGGTCAATGCTTGGTCACGATGGCAGAGTGGTGACGAGGGAGGCCTTGTGATCAATGGTACTGGAAGTTGCTTACAAGTTGTCAACAAAGACCAGGCACAAGACATCCTCATGGATGAATTTGAAGGCCAACCGCCCCAGGCTCATGGTTGTTGTAGTGAGGCACAGGGGATGGAGTCTTGGCAGGGAGGCCTACAGAAATTCATGCTTTTTTGTGTTTTTTGGGAGTTATAGATCTACAGATTTCTCCAGTATCAATAGCCGGTGATGGGCGACAGGACCCATTACAGAAAGTGTCTGTTTCTAGCAGTATTCTTTCAAGCAGAGGTGGAGTATGCCAAGTTTTCATAGTAGAGGGAAATGGGATTGCGCTCTATCAACAATGTATATTGTAGTGCCATCTTTGACAATTAAAGGGGAAGGTTTGATGAATAAGGAAGAAATAATGGTGTCTTCTGTGGTCATTTTCAGACTTCTCAGACTTCTCATTCTGCTACAAAGGTCCCTTAGTTTCGGAGATTTGAAAGAACCATTTTGGAATGTCCTGAAGGGAGATGTCCGTGAATGGTGGGACAGTCAGTTGGTTTGTTACTGAGATTGATGATTTGCTGGATGGTGTTAATCTCCTTATCAGTTGCTATCTCTGCAGTGGTGCATAAGAGAAGGAGGGAGTAAATGGATGCAGCCAGTGACTGCCCTGAAGTAGACTGCGCTACCTTTACATTACACGTAGTGGGACGATTTCAAGGGGGAGGGGTCTTTGCATATGTGTGTCCCGTGCTAGCATTTATCAAATCTGTAGCTGTTACTTTTGTGAGGGTGTAGGCCATGCATGCACCACAGGCCTGTAGTTTGGGTTTGCGGCTTTTGTTAGAGAAAGGGAACGCAGGTCTGATGGTTGATGCAAGGTTTCCTTGAGAGTCCTAAAGGTGAGTCATTGTGAATTGGTGGCATGCTTGGAAGGGAGATTGGAGCTGGCTACCGTGATTCATTGGGAAGCTCTATAAGGATCAGGCTGTTTTTGTTGGCCTCTGTGCAGAGGCTGGTAGTGTTGAGGCTGAAGGGATAGCATTGAGGTATGCCAATGGTAAGGCTGTAGGTTTCTGGTGAGCCAGAGTGGGTGGGTTAGAAAGACCAGATTCAGTGTGTTTGTATTGATGCGAGTGGGTATATGCAGTTGGGATGTTATTGTTATGCAGGACATGGGGGTCTTGAACACTTCCTTTAAAGCTTTGGTTATAGGGTCTCTTGGAAGACTGATCCCCACAAGGAATACCTCACTGTAGTTTGTGAGAGTGGGAGACTACAAAGTGAGAAGAGGGGTTTATGAGTGCTTTTTGGATGGTGTTATTTCCGGAGATCAGGCGAAACTAAACCCAATTAGTTAATGGCACGTTGACAGTGTTGGTGGGTGCGGGTGTGAGTGTTGTGAATTGCCACGAGGACCTATGAGCACAGGGGAAGACTCTGCTTGTTTCGTCGGTGAGATCCTGAGGGATGCAGGTGACTGGTTTAAGCTGATGGAAGATTGGGGAAGATGTGGGTGTTATTCACATCTTAATGATAAAGAGGTATCCAGATCGTTTGGTGTTACCTATGTTTCGGGGATGTGCGTGGCCTCCGGCAGGCTATTGGTGTTAGGCATGCTTCAGGGATGGGCATGGTGTGCAACTGGCTATGGGTATTAACCATGTTTCATAGATGAGCATGCCATCCGGCTGGGACTGGATCTTAGGCATGTTTACGAGATGAGAATGGATGTGGGCCTTAGCCATGGTTTAGAGATCAGTATGACCGCCAGCTAGTTATGGGTTATACATATGTTAGAGTTAACCGCAGCATCGAGCTATCCATGTTTCAGCAATGAGCATGGCAGCAAGCTGGCTGTGATTTGAGGCCATGGTTCCATTATTCCATGATAAAATCATGCTCAGATTAGACTCGATAGAAGTTGCCATGTCTGCCCCTGTATGGACTAGCAAGGGAGTTAAGCAGGGGTGTGTTAGGCACCCCTCCTTTTTAACCTCTACCTTGCAGACTTACCATTATGTCCTAGGTGAATTTCAAACTGTCCTCCCAAGGTTGCTCCGTCTCCCGTGGTCTGCTTTTCCTATGCAGACGATCTTGTGATATTTGATCACACTTTTTCTGGCTTGTCAAGAACCACTGGTGAATTGTAGAGATATGCTGATGTGAATCAGCTGGTAATCAATAGGGAAAAGACGAACATTATGCTATTTACTGGGAAAGCGGGTACAGGAATATAGTACACACGCCCCAAGGGCAATATAGATTCTACCGATTGTTATAAATACCTGGGTGTTGACATTGACATCAGACGTAATTATGTTGACTGTATCACTTTTAGACAAGGAAGAGCTGCTCAGCTCACTTTGTTAGTCATACAGTTTGTTTAGCAAATGGCTACTTTAGTTTAGACGGAATCCTCCGCTTACTTAAGCAATATTTTTGTGCTGCAGTTCTCTGTGGCTTGGAAGCTCTTACTTTAAAAGCTCCTGCATGGCTCCAGGTGACAGAGGGAAACTCTTGGAAGAGCATGTTGGGTTTACCCCCATACGTACCAATGGCAATCTTGCGACTGGAACTTGGATTCATTTCTCTGGCGACTCAAGTTTGCACTAAACAGGGAATTGGCTTTCTTAAAGCTCTAACCAAACCTAGTTGCCCCCTGTTAACATCGATTGGAGCTGCTATGCGACGGAATCCAAGTGAGGCAGATTAAGCAACAACTACCAGGTGCTTTAGCAAGATTGATTGGCCCCCAGATTGCGGGGGCGGGGGGGGGGGGGGGGGTTTCCACGTGTTGAAGAAGCAGAGGATGGGACTGGATCTGCAGTTTCAAGTATTTATCTTAATTAAAAAGCTATACTTGTGTGGCTAAAACATGATATCGTTTTAACATCGCACATCCCTGCTGTGTCCATCCCTTTTACTTGGAAGATGTGTGCTTTCAGTGCGCATTCATCGAGTGTCGTTGTTGATGGCCCTGCATTGAAATTGACACCCGATAAAAGATTCTGTAGATTGTGTGGGGATCATTCTGCAACGGAAACTGCGAAACGTGTGCTGACAGAATGTAAGAGTTTGGGTCCGACTTACATATGTATGTTGAGTCCGTTTGTCCATGAACTCGATGCCATTAAGGGGCCAGAGTTTTGGACATATTACCTTGAAACTAATAGGGCATTGCGCTATGCACTTTATAGGGCACTGCCGGTGGCTGATAAGAGACTCGTAATATGAAATTGAGCAAATCGTAATTGATTCTTTTTGTAAGTATTTTGTATAGGTTTTATGTATTGTATTTTTGTATTGTAATGTTTACATTGTCGTAATCGTTTAACTTTTATTGATACATATTATGTGAAACGTCCTTATGAACTAAAACTCATTAAATTAAATACATTAGTAAATAAATAAGCAGCCATGCTTGAGAGATGAGCACGAAATCCAGCCTGCCGTGGGTGTTAGCCCTGTTTCAGTACTGAGTAGGGAATCCAGTTTTTTGGGGGGGGTGTTAGCCACGTTTCAGAACACAGTAGGCCATCCAGTGTGTGTGCGCTTGTTAGCCATGTTTCAGTACTAAGCAACACAGTCCGTTTTCTGTAGGTGTTACCCTTGTTTTAGTAGTGAGAGGTGCTTCCGGTTTTTGTGGGTGTGTTAGACATGTTTCATTACTGAGCTGAGCATCCATTATTTCGGTTTTAGTCATGTTTCAGTGCTCAATAGCGCATCCAGTTTTTTGTGGATGTTCGAATTGTTTCAGTACTGAGCAGTACATCTAGATTTGTGTGGGTCTTAGCCATCTTCCAGTATGCAAGGCATACATTTTTGTGGGTGGTAGGCTTCTTTCAGTACAAAGCAGCATTACATCCAGTTGTTGTGGGTGTTTGCCATAGTTCAGTGTTGAGCAGTACATCCAGTTGTCGTGGGTGCTCGACATCTTTCAGTACTGAGCAGGGCATCCAGTTGGTGTGGGTGTTATCCGTCTTTCAGTACAGAACAGCAGTACATCCATTTGGTGCGGGTGTTAGCCACAACTCAGTGTTGAGCAGCACATCCAGTTGTTTTGGGTGTTCGACATCTTTCAGTACTGGGCAGGGCATCCAGTTGGTGTGGGTGTTATCCGTCTTTCAGTACAGAACAGCAGTACATCCATTTGGTGCGGGTGTTAGCCACAGCTCAGTGTTGAGCAGCACATCCAGTTGTTTTGGGTGTTCGACATCTTTCAGTACTTGGCAGGGCATCCAGTTGGTGTGGGTGTTATCCGTCTTTCAGTACAGAACAGCAGTACATCCATTTGGTGCGGGTGTTAGCCACAGCTCAGTGTTGAGCAGCACATCCAGTTGTTTTGGGTGTTCGACATCTTTCAGTACTGGGCAGGGCATCCAGTTGGTGTGGGTGTTATCCATCTTTCAATACAGAGCAGCAGTACATCCAGTTGTTGTGGGCGTTAGCCATAGTTCAGTGCTGAACAGCACATCCCGTTGTTGTGGGTGTTAGCCATAGTTCAGTGATGAGCAGCACATCCAGTTGTTTTGGGTGTTCGACATCTTTCAGTACTGAGCATGGCATCCCGTTTTGTGGGTCTCACTCATATTCCAGTCCTGCGCAGAGCATCCATTTTGTGTGTGGGTGTTATCCATGATTCTGTACAAAGCATTGCATCCATTTCCTGTGGGTCTTAGACATATTTCAATACTAAGTAGGGAATCCATTTTTGTGGTCGTTAGACATGTTACAGCACTGCGCAGTACATTCAGTTGTTGTGGGTGTTAACCCTCTTTCAGTACTGAGCAGTACATTTAATATTTTTGTGGTTACTAGGTATTTTTCGGTGCTGAACAGTGCATCGAGTTTTTGTGGGTGTTAGCCATGGTTTAGTACTGAGCAGGGCATCCATTTTTGTAGGAGTTCGTCATCTTCCAGTAATGAGAAGGGCATCCATGTTATGTTAGTGTTAGCCATAGTTGAGTACTGAGCAGGGCATCAATATTTTGTGGATGTTAGCCATCTTCCAGTACTGAGCGGGGCATCCATGTTATGTGAGTGTTAGCCATAGCTGAGTACTGAGCAGGGCATCTATTTTATGTGAGTGTTATCTGTAGTTGAGTACTGGGCAGGGCATCCATTTTATGTGAGTGTTAGCCATAGTTCAGTACTGAGAATGGCATCCATTTTATGTGAGTGCTAGCCATAGTTAAGTACTGTGCTGGGCATCTATTTTATGTGAGTGTTAGCTGTAGTTGAGTACTGAGCAGGGCATCCATTTTATGTGAGTGTTAGCCATAGCTGAGTACCGAGCAGGGCATCTATTTTTTGCAGCTGTTAGTCATCTTCCAGTACTGAGCAGGGAATCCATTTTCTGTGGCTATTAGTCATCTTCCAGTACTGAGCAGGGCATCCATTTTATGTGTTAGCCATAGTTCAGTACTGAGCAGGGCATCCGTTTATGTGAGTGTTAGCCATAGTTGAGTACTGAGAAGGGCATCCATTTTATGTGAGTGTTAGCCATAGATGAGTACTGAGCAGGGCATCCATTTTTGTGGCTGTTAGTCATCTTCCAGTACTGAGCAGGGCATCCATTTTATGTGTTAGCCATAGTTCAGTACTGAGCAGGGCATCCATTTTATGTGTTAGCCATAGTTCAGTACTGAGCAGGGCATCCGTTTATGTGAGTGTTAGCCATAGATGAGTACTGAGCAGGGCATCCATTTTTGTGGCTGTTAGTCATCTTCCAGTACTGAGCAGGGCATCAATTTTATGTGGTAGCCATAGTTCAGTACTGAGCAGGGCATCCATTTTATGTGTTAGCCATAGTTTTTTTTTTTTAATTCTTTATTTTAATTTTAGTACTTAGAACCGAACTGACCAATAAATCACAAAATATCATAACACAGCATAAAGGATATATACATGTAGGAATAGAAAAAGAAAGAACTTAGCAATGCACTAGTACCTACTCAAAAAAGCACCCCAGACCTTCGTATATAAACTCAATTTCCCCATTTTTCTGTATATAAATTTCTCAATATTCGCTAAGCAGTTCATTTCTGTAATCCAATCCTCCAATATTGGTGAGACACACAACTTCCAGCTCCTCAAAATCATTTTCTTGCAAATAGAAGCACCTCTGAACAAAAATTTCTTTTCCGATAGTGAAAGGTCGTCCAGTAAAGCATCACAACCCAGCACCATAGTCTTAAAATCCAAGTCAACATTTTGGTTCAGAACCCCGAGACAAATAATACAAACCTCATGCCAAAAGCCACGAACCCTCACACAGTCCCACAGCAAATGTTCCATACTGCCTTTCTCACTCCAACAACACCAACAAACATCAGAATCAGACAAACCTCTATTTTTAAGCCTTTCCGGGCTCCAAAAAACTCTATTGAGAATTTTGATTTGTCTCGACCGTTCAGTCAAACTTATCGAACAAAGCTTCACATTCGCACACATCACAAGCCACAGGTCAGAAGTGATTTCACAACCCAGTCTTCTGCTCCATTCATTAAGTAATTCAGTATTCTCCTTATAATTCGATACAATTCGATGATACACCCTACTCGCAAGCGATTGAACGCCAGTAGTGAAAAGTTCAACATTCACATCCCCGTCACAATGCACTTCACCAATACATCTCTTCAATTTCCTGAAGTCCGAGATAGAAAAGTTTTCAACATTAAAAGTAGCACTTAACTCAGCAAAGTCAATCCATTTTCCATCTTTAAAAACATCACTAATCCATTGAATTCCGCCAAGAAAACACTCCGGCCAAAACAACAACTTGCCATTGTCCGTTATAGCTTTATTCAGCCACAGAGATGCATCAGGCGATTTCAGAGCAACCGAGCCACACATATCATAGATATTCTTCCAAACGTCTCTTAGAAACTCCGTCAAGGGGCATCTGTTACCACGTTTGCTAACAGTCGTGAATATCGCTCTTGGGGCGAGTGGGCCCATCACACTTGCCTCTGCCATCGCCCACTCACTAGGAGAATCCTTCAAAAAAGGAAGAAAAAACTGGCACGAGAAGGCCATATGATATGCCTTAAAATTTGGGACACCTAGTCCCCCCTTCTCAACCAGGAGCTGGAGTTTCCAAAGCTTCAGTCTAGGCGGCTTCTCATCCCAAAGAAAGGACTGGAGAGTGGTATCAATCAACTTCCAAAAGGATTGACCAATTTTCAGGGGAAGCATACTCAGAATATAATTAATTTTTGGTGCAGAATTCATCTTTAGCGCATTTACTTTACCCCACAGAGATAGATGCAATACCGACCACCTTTGGACGTTCAGTTTCAGTTCCTTACAGACCATGCCCATGTTCTCTTCAACCATATCACTGACATCCGGAGTCAACCAAACCCCCAAGTATTTCAGCTTTTCCTCACACCATTGAAATCCAAACCCCACCACCAAAGACTTATCACAAAGTGCAGTCACCGGCCTTACCTCCGATTTAGACCAGTTAATCTTATATCCTGCCACTTCATGAAACCAATTAAGTGTGTTCATCAACGAATGCAAAGACAAATCCAAGTTCCTCAAAACTAATAAAAGATCATCTTCGTAGATCCAAATCTTCTGTTCAACACCGTGAAAGGAAACACCTTGCAAATTCAAATCACCTCTCAATGCAATAGCCAGCGGTTCAATGGCTAGGACAAACAGCAAAGGGGACAATGGACAACCTTGCCTAGTGCCCCTATGTAAATCAAAAGATTCCGACAATAAGCCATTAGTTTTAACATTAGCTGTGGGGCGAGCATATAAAAGGGCCACCCACGCAATGTATTCTTCTCCCATGTTCATATTTCGTAAAACCATAAACAAATATTGCCAGTTAATTCGATCAAATGCTTTCTCAGCATCTAGGGAGAAAATCGCCACGTCTTCATCTAAATCCTGTGCATGTGACATGGTCAATAACAAATTCCTGATATTACTGGAAGTCCTACGGCCTTTAACAAACCCAGATTGATCAGTGTGAATAAGCTTCGGCATGAGTTGTTCAATCCGTAAAGCAAGTAATTTAGCCAAAATCTTATTGTCAGTGTTTATCAAACTGATCGGTCGATAGTTTGACGGCAAATTACCATCCCTGCCCTTCTTTAAAAAGACTGAAATAGTAGCATGGTTTGTAGACGACGGGAGAAATCCAGCTTCCTTGGATTCAGTATACATATCCTTCAAAAGGCCCAGCACCCTCTCTGGCAGAATTTTATAGAACTCAACCAGTAAACCATCAGGTCCCTGAGTCTTCCCAGAATTCAATCAGTTCAGGATGGGAATGGTGTGACCACTTTTGATCCGCGTGAGATTAATGCAGTCTTTAAGACCTTTTATGCTGATTTATATAGAGATGAATCTGATGTTACTGGTCAAGGTGAGCATTTTATACACAGGTTGGATGTTCCAAAGGTTAATTGTGATGAGGAGGAAGAGTTGAACAGACAGGTCACAATTGATGAAATCAGGTTTGCCATTGGTGTTAGCCATAGTTGAGTACTGAGAAGGGCATCCATTTTATGTGAGTGTTAGCCGTAGATGAGTACTGAGAAGGGCATCCATTTTATGTGGCTGTTAGTCATCTTCCAGTACTGAGCAGGGCATCCATTTTATGTGTTAGCCATAGTTCAGTACTGAGCAGGGCATCCATTGTATATGTTAGCCATAGTTCAGTACTGAGCAGGGCATCCGTTTATGTGAGTGTTAGGCATAGATGAGTACTGAGAAGGGCATCCATGTTACGTGAGTGTTAGCCATAGTTCAGTACTGAGCAGGGCATCCATTTTTTGTGGCTGTTAGTCTTCTTCCAGTACTGAGCAGGGCATCCATTTTATGTGTTAGCCATAGTTCAGTACTGAGCAGGGCATCCATTTTATGTGTTAGCCACAGTTCAGTACTGAGCATGGCATTCGTTTTATGTGTGTATTAGCCATAGTTGAGTACTGAGAAGGGCATCCATTTTATGTGAGTGTTAGCCATAGATGAGTACTGAGCGATGTGTGGGTCTCTCAGACTGGAATTGGTTGTTTCTTTGTGGTGGGGAGCATAGTATTTTATGTTTGGCGTCAGCGGGAGCATTTCTGAGCTATTAACTTATACAGGCACTGCTATGCCTAAATGAGGATAACCTCGGAGCAGGGAAAATAGTAAAGAGTGGCTTGTCACACAAGTGGTCTGGCCTAAACAGAATGTGTTCGATGTTTTCCGACAGGCCCATGCCCTAGTAAGACATAGACCTCAGGCTCACAGGCCAGTGAAATTCAGCAAAGCTGGGAAGAGTCTCACGCATTAATGCTTGGACAAGCTTCTGCAGCCTTATCCGGCTCTCCTAGGCACTGGCCTATGCATGCATCTCCAATGTTCATTGCAGGCCAATTCACCTCTGGGCCATGGTATCGAATCACAGAACCGAGGCGTGGACCTTCCGAACCTGCCCTCAGAGACTTCGAACAGCGCCCCCCTTAGCCCTGCTCTCCGAACTGGCAGGTCAGAGGTCAAGACACGTGATGGCCAGCCCCCATCACAAACAACTCGGGATGCAAAAACACAACTGCTCGGAACGCGAGCAGTAGGCTCCGTGGAAGCTGCACTGAAGTAGGGCTAAGAAGGATGTGAGTGGGCGCTGCAGCCCCGCGCTGCGATCGCTCGCCCATCAGCTGTGGAATGGCCGGGGCTCTGGCCGGATTCCCGTGAACAGATAGGAGTGCCCATCGAAGAGCGCTTCTGTATGAGAGCGACAGGCAGAGATGCAGAAGGCAGGCCAGTCGCGCTCGGTGGCTCTAGTCCCTGCTTGACTCCCAGCCTTGCTTATTACTCCTCTGTGTCTGTCCCAGGCCAGAGCTGATATGTTTGAGCCCCAATACCCCTGTCTAAGGCTGCCCCATACACCCTGCACTAGGTCTTAAAGCAGAGGTAGGCGTTTCGAGGTTGTGACCTGGGACATCTCACTCACACCACTGACTTCTTGGAACTGGTCCCGTCAACCCACCATCTGAAGAGGCATGAATGGAGAAGATTAGTGCCAAGTTACAAACAGATGGACTCTGAACCCCGGTGGGTATGCGAACTGGGATCACAAGGCGGTACTAGACTCTCCCTGCAAAACACACTCCTCCTTCGGATGCAGACCCATTTCTCTTAGGCTTGCCTATGATTTTATACAGCAACACTAATACACCCTGCACAAGGTGGGAGCACAGAGTTGTTGGCCGCTACAGCAAACAGAGTGATAATTCTCTACGCGCATTCCGCAATCAGGTGCGCAACGCTATGGATAATGACCAGTGGCCAACATCATAGTCTCGACCCACCGCAGAAAGATATGGAAACTCAAACTTGGTACCTACCCAAAAATACATCATCATCTTGTCCACGCGGCCCTGCGGGTGTCGCACGCAACCAGACAGAAGCACGGACCAATCAGGGGGGCTTGGCCTACCGGCAGGAGAGAGTTGTCATCTGTTCCTGGTCTCAGGTCTCCTATAGTTTCCCGATATTATCTCAGGATTGCGTCGTGCCTTCGCTCCTTCTCCCTCTTCACCGTCTCTCCCTCCTCACTAGTAGTTTCTGTCTCTCTCTCTCTCTCTCTCTCAGCGTTGCGTCAAAGTCTGGAGTTGGTCACTCCTCAAGAGTTTCCTTTGGGGCGTTGAACGTTCAAACACAGCCTTCACAATGACGCATCCATTGAAAACACCCTGGCTGGGACAGCAAAGGGATGGCAGGGCCCTGCAGTGAAACCACTTCCAAGCGGGTGGAAAGGAAGGGCCAAAAATAAATGTAAAGGGAGCTGTTAAGATCGGAACACAAATTAGATCTAGAGAAACGGGGTTGAGGGATACAATTTGGAAATGTTGGAGTTCCAGATTAACTCAGTAGATTAAAAAGAAAAGAAAAAAAGGAAGAAGCAGGGCGGTTAAAAAGAGAAACGCACCACGAACACACAGAGATGATGGAGGCAGAACTGCTCCGGTAGATGCTAGCCCACACGGAGGGAGCCTGCACCGGGAACACAGGGGCGGCCGGCCAAGCATGGGCTCCCAGGCCTGCAATCCAATCAGAAAGACGGCGTCCAGGCCGAGGAGAGGGGGAGCAGTTGACAGGTTTGCAGTGTGGTGGGGGCTGCAGGGAGGGCGAGAGAAAAGGAGGGAATGAGTAAGAAGGACAGCAGAGAGAGCCAGGCAGTGAGAGGGGGAAGTGCAGGCTCCGGCTCTGACAGCACCGTAACATATGTCCTGCCTCAGCGTTTCCTCAAGCAGCGCTGTTAATAAGAGGATCGGCCATTCTCAGGAATAACCTGGCTACGGCCGGCCGGCCGGCCGGCGTTCCAGCACTACCTCCTCCACACCAGAACCACCACCAAGCCTCCCATCGTCATGTGACCCAGCACCCAAAGCACTATTAACCCCTTAAGTGCCAAGGATGAGTATGCTCTTCCTTTTTGAATAGACTTGAATCTAGATGCTAACCTTCTGGATGCCAAGTCTACCATGAACCAACTCAGTGCTATTCCTGGCATAGGACTTCCCGTGCAACCCTTCCGTTCCAACTGGCATGCAGGTGGAAACACCTGTACATTAGAAACACTTCTCATCTTTGTGTCCCTGAGACACACATAACCAGACATTTTCGTTAAGGAATGCTTAACTAACACCAACACACACTTGCACACACCTCTTTCTGAAGCATGAAGGAACGTATGAACATTTTATTTCCTTAAGAGAAAGGGGCTCATTTTCCAAGACCCCAAAGTGTAAATTAAGTTGCTAGAGTGAGGCTTAAAAGTGTATCACCAGTGTTAACACCTTCATACATGAACCAGGGTATTTTTGTATTTTTCTTAAGTCGGGAGGAGAACAGGACTTACACTTCTGTCTCCCTTTCCCCCTTCATTTTCAAAAATCATTTGTTTTTATGCCAGCGTGAATCCGTCTGGTTTTTACACAAGAAAAAATCAAGTGGATCATATAGGAATCTATTGTAAACGCCGCCTTTCATGCACTGGCCGGCCTACTACATTTCTCTGTTTTATAGTCTGTGTTGAGTAGTAAGAAATGTTGTGAGTATGATTCTGAAAGACTGGGTGTGTACTTCACACCTTATCCTTTTCTGCTACTAGTTGTGTGTCCATGCACAACACACACACACACACACACACACCTGATGCTATCACAATGGCACATTGCAGTGGACCAATCAAAGAACATACCCACGATGCAATCAGAATGGCAAAACACAGTGGCCCAATCAAAGAATAAAAACATGATGCAATGGACCAATTAAAAGAACTCTGCACTGCACGGGACCACAGAGTGAAACTGGGGTGCCTGTAAGATAGAAATGCAAAAGGTCTGTGAAAAGCTGACATTTCAGTATCTATGCACTACAGTGGGACTGGGAGTCCACTCAACATTGGAAGGCAAGCCATTCCTAACCTCCAGAGCTGTTATTGAAAAGGCACACCCTTTGAAAGCTAGATTCCAAGTGCCTAATTGTGGTATTGTGCTTGTTTGATGCTGCGGCACAGGAAGATTCCAGAACGGAGTGATGATATCAGGAAGAGTGAGGAGACAGTTGGACGGCAGGGCGGAGACAGCGGGGCTCATTACCAGCATCTTATGATATCATTTTAAATACTTTATTTACAATAAATAGTATAATTGCAGATAATATCTCTGTCCGTGCACTGGTGTACAGTGGGGCAATACAGAGTGGCAACTAGCGTGCAAGCCATGACTTACTGGTGCAGCTTTTAAGCTTCAGAGGCGTTTCATTGAGCCCTGCTGTGCAGGATTTGAGTGGAGGCCACGCGCAACAGTTGCTGGAGGTGAGAGCCTCGAGGTGCAATTTGGGAAAGCTGCACAGCTGTGTTCGTCGGCCAATGCAGTGTTGCATATATATTAGAGGAAAGGACCCAGTAACATGAATCATGAAAGCCATTTTGAGAGAACAGGCACTCTCCAACACTGCTATGCAGCCATAGGGCCTCATGCCAGTACTTTAAAAAACAAAAATAAATCCTTGCCTCAGTACATTCAAAAGGAGATGTATAAATACTGTTTGTTTAATACTGGACTGTTCAAGACTATTAAAGATTTATAAGTGATACAATTACCATATTTGAGCACACTCATCACAACTGTTCAAAGGTGTGCGGGAAACATGGTTATACACAGTATGCCTCCCCCAGAAATGTTTCTACCAGAGGTTGGTGAGTCTACTTTGCCATGGAAGAGGTGGTTTAAAGCCTTCAAACATTATGCAACTGTGGTGTGTGGCACCAATTAAAGTGTTGAGAGAAAGAAATCTCTGTTTCTACATTGTCTGGGACGGGCTGGCCAAGAAAAATGTGAAGACTTGCCTGATTTAACAGCAGAGGAGAGCACAGATATGAATGAATATGAAAACTCTATAAAGAAAATGAACAAACATTATAACAAAAGAAACATTAATAATGAATTGTACAAGTTTGGAAAGCGGACACAGAAAGAAGAAGATAACAGAGAAAACAGGCATAACAGCGACAATAGAGACATCAGAAGGGGCCTCGCTATGGATTTCCAGAGTGGGAGATGCAGACAAAGGTTAAGGGGGCAAACTACTTCAAGAACCTGTGAAACAGTCCTTCAAACTGGACCAATAGAAGACAGTGATGAAGAGGCTGGGGAGTGCATTTCAGCTGTAGGGAATGAAGAAGAAGATGTAGACAGTCCAAAGACTGTAGTTCAGGTTAATGGTGTGCCAGCTGTGATGATGGATGATTTGGGTGCGAAGTACACTCTCATTCTGGAAGTAGAATGGAAGGGATTTGGGCCCAGGTACTTAGATGAAGTGAAAATTAACCCAAGAGCCTATGGTGGGACGAAGAATATTATTGGCTGGTTCAGGGTGTCCTTATGCATCAAGGGATGAGAGGCCATAGGATGGATACATGTATCAAAAAAGGAAGCATTTCCGTTCCTGAGTTGGGAGCATCAGAAGATGCCAAAAGTCAGACTGGATCCAAAAGCAGATGAGATGGTGTTTGTGGTAGAAGCCTCAGAAAGGAACACTCAAAAGATACAGTGTTAACTATTCAAATACAAGATAGGTTGTTTAAGAGGTTTCATGCATTGCACAATGCTTACACGGGGTTGCAGACCAGTAGCTCAGAAGCTGCACAACATTCTGCTATCCATAAGAGATGAGGTGAAGCTGGAGTTAAAAAGACTGGAGGAGCAAGGGATCATAGAGAGCATTGATGCATCAGAGTGGGTGTCACCTCTAGTGGTTGTGAGGAAGAGTTCAGGGAAGATCAGAATTTGTATCGATTTGCGAGAACTCAATACATGTGTAATCCCAGAAAGGCATCCTCTGCTTAACATTCAAAAAATTGATTTCAACAATAAAAAGCGCATTGGCAAGAGTGCCAGCATTGCAAAACTACAACAGAAGTAGACAGAAAGTGACCAAGACAGATTCGTGCAATGTTGGATAGGGGTAGTTCTATCGCAAATAGAAGGAGGGAAGGAGTATGTGATAGAATGTGCATCATGCCTGCTGAAAGGTCCAGAGAAGGCATATGCAACCATAAAGGAAGAGAGAGGCTTTGGCTATCAGATGGGCCACAGACAAATTCAGAGGTTTTGTCTTGGCGATGAGATTTGAGTTGCACACCAAGCATAAGCCTTTGGAGAAGTGTTTTCTACTAATGGTCTGGAAAAAGAGTCGGGAAGGATAAGAAGATGGGTGTCCAGACTACAAGAGTTTGACTTTACTGTGACATACCTACCTGAAGCGAATAATTATGCAGCAGATTGTTTGTCACGGATGACAAAACATGTGGAGTTCAATTGTGATTGTGAAGACCAAGATGTAATTTTTGAAGTAGCAGAGCCATCGATTCTGAAGTAGGAATAGGGCGAGGAAATGTTGAAAGATAATAATTTGAGTGCAGGCATCAAGCACCTAATGGAAGGAGGTTTGTGTAAAGCGACTGTGCAAAGGATAGGAATGGAAGCTTTTTGCAACATGAGAAATTAGCTATGTGTCCAAAATAGTATGCTAATGAGGGGAGGCAAACTGATACCACCAGAAAGCATCAGGGAGAAGCTGATTAATCTTGGGCGTGAAGGTCATCATGGAATTGACAAGACTATACGCAAAATAAGGAACAGCTATTGGTGGCGAGCGTGTGACCCCCAAAATGAGAGGATGGTGAGGAATTGTGTCCTTTGTACTAACAGTGATAAGGTTTGTGTGAGTGAGAAATGTCCTATGGCTCTTGCCGGGGAGACCATGGGAGAAACTGGCGATTGATGTGATTGGGTCTATATGGAGTGGTGGTTGTCAGACAGTGTTGTGTTGTAATAAAAGATGTTTTTTCCAGATTGGCTGAGCTGTTAATGATTTCACATGTTACAACTGGATGTCTAATTGAATTCTTGGATGAGTTGTGTTGGTTGTGAGTGTGGTGTGGTTGTGAGTGTGACAAATCAACTTCTGGGGCAACAGAGGTCCAGGGATGAATATCGGTTTCTAAACTATCAATCAACCCCACACCTCTAGTACACCAGAATAGATATGAACAGATTGGAACACAAGTCAATTATAAACCTCCTTGTCCAATTTTGGTAATGTGGATGGAACGGCAGGCTTACTCCACACGGTCGTGGATCATTGGTTAGTTGCAACACAACGAAAATACAATTATTACCAAATGATAAAAAGGACTGTCCAGTCAACATTCTATAAAAATATCTACTTTATTATTATTACAACAGACAGTTCTAGCACACTACAGTTACAACCCACACTGTAAAGGAACACAGAGGACAGATAGTTTCACAAAGGAAAGGGATGCACTCTGGATACTGACAGGAGGGTAGTTGGTAAAGTAATAATAAGTCTTATAGTTCAAGATTGTTTGGTTTCAACACCAAAGGGCAAAGGGTCGTACCTGTCTCTTTGGGCCTTCAGAGAAGCACCAGGGAGGCAGAAACACAATGTACCTGGTGCTGAAGAGGTTCTTGGTGCTCGACAGCATCGAGGCAGTTCCAGGGCATTTTGCAGCCTGTGAGACAGAGTTAATGGCGGGAGACTACGCTGCAGGTATCAGGCAGCAGGCAGTTCAGCAAGCAAGGCTGGACGCACATCTGCATGCTGTCCGGTGCAGTGGCTCGAGGCCAAGAATCGGTGTGTCTGTGCAGGTCAAGGCAGATCTGGAATGCTGGTCGAGGTGCCTCGATCGCTTTGGCGACTGAGGCGTGACAGCAATCAGCGGTGCAGCCGGATGTGGTTCGAGGCCTCGACTGCCTGGAAATGTTCCTTTAAAAGATGAATGCTGGATGATGCTTGTGTGGCACTCCTCCTAGCTTCTTCGCAGGACTTGTGTGCTTTTAAAGAAGACGGCCCCAAGCTCAGGAGGGTGTTAGCAGCAACAGCCTTGTCCTTTGTCCAGAGACTCTCCGGCACTTCCCACCTAGTAACCTTGCTGTCAGGACAAAGCAGGGCCTGCTATGTGCTAGCTGGGTATTGTTTCTGGAGCTGCTGGATGCGTCCTCTGAGTCTACTATCTCCCTCTGTTCCCTGGGAGATGTTTAGGGGAGGGATCTTGCTTCCCTCTTGGAACTCCTGACCTTCCATCACTGGCAGAATATGTAAGATAGACTGTACCTTTATCTCAGGTCCAAATTAGTCCTTCTTCTTACTCCTTGCAAAGTGTTCAGATGATCTGATCAGTGAGGGGTTCAGCCCTCTTTTAAAGCCAAATGGGCCCCAGCGATTGGTGTAGGCTAAGCCCACCTTAATGGAACAATTCTGGGTCCCCACCAACAATCTTCAGTGATGCTTCATGTCAGAATCAGAGTGCTTGGAAACAGACAGGGGAAGGATGACAACATATACAAGTCCCACCCATCTTCCTGGCTGCTGTACATTAATGTTTCTCCCTAATTAACCTGGTCACAATGTGGGCCTCCTTTGAAGTAGGGGGTTGCGGGCAGACTCTCATCTCCTAATATTCACATACTTCCCTTTTCTGAAAGGAGTGGTTGCAGACAGGACATTCACTTCCCTTTCATACCAAGGAGGTGTGTTGGTACCAAGTTGAGGCATTGCATTACAAAAAGGTGTTGGTCTCTGGTCTCCATTGTCGCTTCCTACACCCAGGCCTCCCTGAGACCTGCTAATTAACATTCATCTGTATTCGCCGCCACCAGCAAGGTATAACAATTGAGATGCAAATCCATGGGGCCTTGAAATGCTAATCAGGCTGCCCACAGCCAGAGGGTTTTGATGTATACACTGCCGTCAGGTGTCAGCTACACATGACAGGGGAGGGCAGCGCTGGGTGCTTTGTCTATTGTGTACATGACTATTTTTCTGCTGTGTGATGAGCGTGGAAAATATGTGCAGGAATGGCCCCACATATTTTCCAGAGGTTGATCTCCCATCAGTCCTTCCTTTTAAATAAACATAAATCAAAAAGCCAAGGCGAGCACATTCTCCCTGTATGGATGGTTGAATTCCTCACAGTGAGGGCGATCCCAATGTGATTCTTACAGATAATGGCTCCCAATTCAAATCGAGAAAAATGTGGGAGCAATTTAAGGAGAGGCCCATTACGCATAAGACTAGTGCCATATGTCATCTATAAACCAATGGGGGTTTGCGGAAAATGTAAATGTAATTGTAATTGTTTATTTGTAAAGTGCTTATACACAAGTAAAGTGCTTCAAATCAATTTGAGGAGGGAAGGGATCAAGGGACTATAGTCATCATTCTTAGGCCTTGACGATTCCAAATGATCTAACAACAATAACTAGTATAAGTCGGAGACAGGCAGGGAGGCTGTTCCAGAGGGAGGCACATGCAGAGCATAAGAATCTGCACCCAAATCTCTGATTGGAAAAACAGCTCACCCACAGAGAATTGGAGGAGGCCAAGTGGAGGACTCTAGAAGGAGAGCATTTGGGAAGAGAGCTTTGTAGGTAGTAGGGGCCCCGTCCCCAAAAAACCTTGTGGACTATGCAGAGGGACTTAAACTTGATCCTTGATATAATAGAGGCCATTAGATGGGCGTGGTCTAATGGGAGAGATTGATTGGAGGGATGCTGGGAAGAGGACGATGGTGCTTCAGAGATTCGTGCCACATAGCATGACTGGGGTTTCTCATTTTGAGCAAAGCAGAGGGAGGAAGGCCAGTAAATTGTTTCCAGGTTGGATGGGTGATGTGACCAGAATTGCGGTGGTGTTGGATAATGTAAGGGAGAGAATCAGAGAGAGACAGAACAAAACCAAAGGGTTGCAGGATAAAAGTCATTTCAGGAAACTCAGATCTCCACAAGTCAATCAAACCGCCTGTCATGTGGAGAGAAGATGGATGTCAGTGGTCAAAGCCGATTAGGGTGATAGAAACGTTTAAATTTGCAGAGGACGTAAAACTATGGAATTTGGAGAGAGTGGTGGTTGAGAGAGCAAGGCATGGTGAGGTGATGTGTGGCAGGATGGCTGTGAATGGGAATAAAGGAAATGGTGGTGGAGGTTCCTTGCCAAATGAAACAGATACATCACAGTCAACCTCAAGGTTTGGAAGAGGTTATTGAAGGCCAAGATATCTGGAAGACTATACTCAACCGTGAGAGGCAGGAGAAGAATCCTTATGAAGGAAAGGGGATGTGTGGTATCGTGGCTGTTCGATGCTGCGGCACGGGAGGATTCCAGAATGCAATGACGTTATCAGGGAGAGTGAGAAGATGGTTGGAAAGCTGGACGGAGACAGCACAGCTTGTTACTTGCATCCTATGATACATATATATAAATACTTTATTTACAATAAATAGTATCATAGAATATAATCTCTGTGTCCGTGTACTGGTGTACAGCAGGGCACTACACTAATCCAAGAGACCGCCTCTGAAGCCATTCTTTGCAGCTCTCCAAGGCACCAAGCATGTGTACAGTAACAGACTTTATCTGAAGGTACAAGGCCATTCTTTGCAGCCCTCGCATATGCCAAATGACTACACATATTGGCAGACGTTCTCTGAAGACCTGAGGCCATTCTTTGCAGGCAGCCCTGTGATGCTCCAAGCATCTCTGCAGTGGCAGACCTCCTAGGAAGACCTGAGGCCATTCTTTGCAGGCAGCCCTGTGATGCTCCAAGCATCTCTGAAGTGGCAGACTTCCTATGAAGACCTGAAATCATACTTTGCAGGCAGCCCTGTGATGCTCCAAGCATCTCTGCAGTGGCAGACTTCCTATGAAGACCTGAGGTCATACTTTGCAGGCAGCCCTGTGATGCTCCAAGCATCTCTGCAGTGGCAGACTTCCTATGAAGACATGAGGCCATTCTTTGCAGGCAGCCCTGTGATGCTCCAAGCATCTCTGCAGTGACAGACTTCCTATGAAGACCTGAGGTCATACTTTGCAGCCCTGTGATGGTCAAAGCATCTCTGCAGTGACAGACTTCGCATGAAGCCCCCTGGTGTTTCAATAATGCGTACGGTGGTACACTGCCTCTGAAGATGTGAGGCCATTATTTGCAGGCCTTTGATTCTCCCAGCACATCCATCATCCATGACAGACTTCCTTTGAAGACCTGTGACAATTCATTGCAGCCATGCATTACTCCAAGCATATCTACAGTGACAGTCTCCCTCTGAAGACCCCTAGGCTAGTGTATGGAGCCATCTGATACACCAAGCATGCCTAACATCTGTGACAGTCTTCCTCTGAAAAACGGTGGCAATTATTTGCAGCACTCTGATGTTCCAAGCATATCTACAGGAACAGACTAATTCTGAAGCGTTGGGGCCATTCTGCACAGCCCATTGATGCTCGAAGCATCTCTACAGTGACAGATTTCTTCTGGGTCTTGATGCCATTCTGTACAGCCCATTGATGCTCGAAGCATCTCTACAGTGAAATACTTCTTCGGGGTCTTGATGCCATTCTGCACAGCCCATGAGGCTCCAGTATCTCGACAGTGACAGACTTCTTCTGAGTCTTGATGCCATTCTGTGCAGCCCATTGATGCTCCACGCATCTCTACAGGCACTGCCTCCCTCTGAGGACTTGAGGACATTCTGCACAGCCCATGAGGCTCCAGTATCTCAACAGTGACAGACTTCCTCCGAGTCCTGATGCCATTCTGTACAGCCCATTGATGCTCCAATCATCTCTACAGGCACTGTCTCCCTCTGAGGACTTTAGGCCATTCTGCACAGCCCATGAGACTCCAGTATCTCGACAGTGACGGGCTTCTTCTGAGTCATGATGCCATTCTGTACAGCCCATTGATGCTCCAAGCATCTCTACAGGCACTGTCTCCCTCTGAGGAATTGAGGCCATTCTGCACAGCCCATGAGGCTCCAGTATCTCGACAGTGACAGACTTCTTCTGAGTCATGATGCCATTCTGTACAGCCCATTGATGCTCCAAGCATCTATACAGGCACTGTCTCCCTCTGAGGACTTGAGGCCATTCTGCACAGCCCATGAGGCTCCAGTATCTCGACAGTGACAGACTTCTTCTGAGTCTTGATGCCATTTTGTACAGCCCATTGATGCTCCAAGCATCTCTACAGGCACTGTCTCCCCCTGAAGTCTTGAGGCCATTCTGCACAGCCCATGAGGCTCCAGTATCTCGACAGTGACAGACTTATTCTGAGTCTTGATGCCATTCTGTGCAGCCCATTGATGCTCCACGCATCTCTACAGGCACCGTCTCCCTCTGAGGACTTGAGGCCATTTGCACAGCCCATGAGGCTCCAGTATCTCGACAGTGACAGACTTGTTCTGAGTCTTGATGCCATTCTGTACAGACCATTGATGCTCCAAGCTTCTCTACAGTGAGAGACATCGCCTGAAGACACGAGGATATTCTTTGCACCTCTTTGATGGTCCAAGTATATTTGTGAATGGTGAGGACACAAGTCCTGGGGTACTTGCAACTTGGACTACACTGGAAGATTCATGGTAAGAAATCAAGCACAGATTGCCCTCGGTGGGTTCATATGGTGGAAGCAAAGGATTTGTTGCAGAATCGGAGCCACCATACATCCTAACTAGGGTTTACAAGAGAGGGCAAAACCTCTAAATGTAGTCTTAGAAAAACTTTCTATATCTTCACTGACCGAACTGTGTCCCAAACACTACTCTTCTGTGTATTTTATAACACTCTATTTAGAGGCTTTCCACTCTCTTGAATCCTTGTTGCCCCTCAGGTGTGGTCTGCTGAAGAATACGCTTATTTATTGGGCATTGCCACATGCCCATTCAGCGCATGGCACTAGTTCAGACATCTTCAGCCAGAAGGCTCTCGATGCAAGCTGTGGGATGGAAGGGAGTGAGAAACATGGTGGTTGTAGGGAGAGAGAAGTAGAGAGGCTTGTACAGACAGGCAGGTATTCAGTGGGTGAGACAGAAGAGATGGGATTTCAAATTACACATGAAGCAGAAATAGCTCACTGTGTTAGTAAGTGCAGGAGAGCATGAGTTCCAAAGGATCGGAGCGTGCAGCGAGAGTCAACGACCAGCATCGCCATGCTAAGGAAATCTTGGTACCTCAAGAAGTGAAGATGGATGGTTTGCTGTAGGCAGGTGAGTATTTATGTATTTATTTATTTTATTGTTTTATTTGTATAGCACACACAAACCCTCAGGCATCAGAGTGCTGGAGAGAACCATCTGCATGCAGCCCGGAGGCACAGAATAGTAGCATAGAAGGTTACATTCAGCAAGTACATCCATCAAGCAGGCTCATGTTAAGCAGTTAATTAAACAGCAATGTTTTATCCTCCGCTTCTTACAAGCAAGTGTGAGGGAGTTCCATTGCTTAGCTGCAACAACTGGGAAACTTGTCCCATCAGCTTTTGCACGTTTGAATTTAGGTTGAACCAGTCTGTGTGTAAAGGGTTCTGGTGGGCCTGGTCGAGAGAGTATTGATGATTATTTGAATCGGGTAGGGCGGGCAGATTTGAAGATCCATCTGTGGGTAATTGTGAGTGTCTTCAATGAGATTCTATCCGGGATGCAAAGACAGTATACTGCTCTGCGGGTAGCTGATATTTGTACTGACTTGCGAATGTTTAGGGCAGCTCGTAGGGCATTATTTTGGATAGTCTTTATGTTGTGGGCTGAGGTACCCGCGAATAGTACATTACAATAGTCCAACCTAGCACCCAACAATGCGCGGGCGATCGTCAGGGAATTGTCTGTCGAGAGAAAGAGTCTGGCAGCATTAGGAGTTTAGTTGAGTAGGCTGCTGAGGAGGAAATAGCGTTAACTTGACGGGTTAGGGATAGTGTGTCGTAAAGGTATACTCCAATGGTTTTGACAACTGGTGAGACTGGGATCAGTGTTCCATCAATATTGAAGCCTGAATACTT
Organism: Ambystoma mexicanum; assembly: GCF_040938575.1. NCBI lineage: Eukaryota > Metazoa > Chordata > Amphibia > Caudata > Ambystomatidae > Ambystoma > Ambystoma mexicanum. Next base: position 1,035,402,278 of record NC_090926.1, on the reverse strand, counting down.
ACGGTTCTATTTTTTTAGCACAGCTGGGTGACCAATGATGAGAAGTTCAGCTTTCTCATCATTAAGACAGAGACCAAGGGTCGTCATGCAACTTCATCAGCACCAGTAGTACAGGGATGAATTTCGGTTTCTAAACCATCAATCAGCCCCACCCCTCTACTACACCAAAAGGGATCCAAACAGATTGGAAACACAAGCACATTATAAACCTCCTTTTCCAATTTTGGTAACGTGGACAGAATGGTGGGCTTCCCTCTGCAAGGTTGTGGATCGTTGGTTAGGTGCAACACAGCAAAAATACAATTATTACCCAATGATAAAAGGGACTGTCCAGTCAAGGTTGTATACAAATATCTACTTTATTATTATCACAACACACAGTTCTAGAAACACTATGAAATACAACCCACCCTGTAAAGGAGTGTAGAGAATGGACAATTTCAAAGAAGGAAAACAGATGCACTCTGAATAGTGACAGGAGGGTAGTTGGTATAGTAAACAACCACAAATGTTCAAGTTTACTTGGCTTCAGCACAAAGGGAGCAATAGGTCTTAGAATTTCTCTAGGAGCATTCTGGAAAGGACCAGTGGGACAAAACCACAATGTACCTTGTGCTGTAGGTGTTCTTGGTGCTCAACAGTGTCGAGTTGGTTTCAGTGTGCTTTGCAGGCTTGTGTGACAGAGTTAAAGATGGGAGTCAGCTGTGCCTACACAGTGGCCCAGGGTCAGAAATTGTTGTCTCAGTGGTGGTTGGCAGTTCTGGAGCACTGGTTGAGACATCTCAGACGTCTTTAAGAGACTATGGTGTAACAGCGATCTGTGTTGCAGTCAGCTGCAGCTCTAGGATCTTGACTGGCTTGAACATGTCTTTTAGAGAGGATGTTGGTAGATGCTCATTGAGGCACTTCCCCCAGCTTCTTCGCTGGGCTCATGTCATCCTCTAAGATGAATGGCCCAAAGCTGAGGAGTGTGTTACAGGCAGCTGTATTGTCCGTGGTTTCAGGTTCAGAGACCTTCTGCCACTTCCCACCTAGGACGCTTGCTGCAGTGCCTAGCAGTGCATGCTGTGTGCTGTCTGGGTACCAGTTCTGGAGCGGCTCGAGGGTAAGGGGAGAACACATGTACTACTAAGTCCCACCCATCTTCCTGTCTGTTGTCGTTCAAAGGGTCTCACAAGTTAATGGAGCTCTGTATGGTTCCAGACTCTCTGGTTCCGGAAAACCATATACTCGTACCTTATCAATGGAGTACCCTATGGGGTGAACCTCTGTAAACACACAGTCCCAGACATGACAGCTCACTGTCAATTGAAACTGAGGGTAGGAGCTGGTTTCAGGTTGCCACTGTTGTATATCAAAGGATGTTGTTGTTTCCTGTCTCCTTTCTTAACCTCTGCAGCCAAGCGCCCCATGTGGGCCTGTTTGAATTACCCTTTGAATGGTATGCAAATTGCTGCCACCCGTTGCAGGTTCCAACCAAAGGACATGGCTAATCCATGGAGCCTTTGTTTGTTAATAAGGCTGGCGATGGCAGGGGGAAGGTTTGCCCCCTCTTCTGGAGATGTACTGTGTACTCCTCCTGTCATATCCCAACTAAATATGACAGGGGGGACTGTTTCTGTAGGCTATGCCCACCCAGAGTACACAGGTCTATGCGTATTCCGTGCAGTGAGCATACGTAAATGTGTGCGGATTAGCCCCACACATTTTCCAAAGGTTGATTTACAATCATCCAATTTCTTATCAACATTTTTAAAAGCCCAGGTGGGCGCACTTCCACAGTGTGGATGGTCAAATTCCTCACAACATGAACCACCATGAAATTAAAACGTAGTTACAAAATCACCATAGGGAGCCAGAATTAAAAAAAGGAAAAAATATAAGGCAGTAGCAGAGTTAGGGTTGGATGTGGAAACATAGAGAAAGAGAAAGAGAGAGAGAGAGAGAGAGAGAGAGAGAGAGAGAGAGAGAGAGAGAGAGAGAGAGAGATAGAGAGAGAGAGAGAGAGAGAGAGAGAGAGGGAGAGAGAAAGGAAGTGGAAATCGTACGTAAGGGGTGTGTCAATCACAATCACAGCAGTCCATACCTGTACTATTCAAAATGGCGGGCAGAGCAGCACTATCTAATGTTAGGGGTCCATATTTGGGTATTTTACCTCTGTTTTGTTCTTGGGTTGGCAGGTATTTGCAAAGAACAAAAAATATGAAAAAGGCCAAGCAGGAGCTAAATGCTTACTTAGAGCTGCTTGAACACATGGAAACTCACTGATGTGCCTCATCTAGATGTCCTCATCCACCTGCCTGAATGAACGGAAACAAACTTCTGGGCCTCTCCCAGCTACTGCCAGATACCCAGCCTGCTACATTAGGGCCCAAAGGAATGTGTAGGGCAGCACCCACGTGGGCCAATGGGACACCTGAGCTGACCAAGACTGCAAGGTAAAAAACGACCCATGGAAGAATAAAATAGCTACAGAACATCATCCCAGACGCGGGGACCATACCTGCAACTTCCCTCTTAGGCCCTCGTGGACGTTTACACATCCAGATGGACAGGTTGCAAGGTTCTAGTTCTTCCTCGTGCAATACACTCCATTAGCACCTGCGCAGGGAGAGCCGGCCAATCAGATGGTTAGGAATGTGGGCTTGAATGGCCGGTACAAGCCCACATTCCTGACGGCCGCGTCCCCTTACCAGCATCTTCCCCCATCCTCCATGACTCTGCTGACAAGTTAGCAATCTGCGTGGCGCTATCCATGGTGCTGACAAAATGGCAATCTGCACGGAGCTGTGCAGGGTGCTGACAAGAAGGCAATCTACATGGAGCTGTTCATGGTGCTGACAAGATGGCAACTGCACGGAGCAGTCCAGGGTGCTGACAAGCAAGCAATCTGCACGGAGCTGTGCAGGGTGCTGACAAGATTGCCATCACATGAAACTGTCCTGGGTGCTGACAAGATTGCAATCTGCATGGAGCTGTCCAGGGTGCTGACAGGATTGCAATCTGCATGGAGCTGTCCAGGGTGCTGACAAAATGGCAATCTGCACGGAGCTGTCCAGGGTGCTGACGAGAAAGCAATCTGCATGGAGCTGTGCAGGGTGCTGACAACATTGCACTCCGCACGAAGCTGTCATGGGTGCTGACAAGATTGCAACCTGCATGGAGCTGTCCAGGGTGCTGACATGATTGCAATCTGCATGGAGCTGTCTATGGTGCTGTCAAGAAAGCAACCTGCACGGAGCTGTCCAGAGTGCTGACTAATATCGAAAGATGCTGGAGCTGTCCTGGGAGCTGGCCAAGACCACAATCTGCAGGAATCAACATCACAATCTGTACAAAAGTTTCCTGGGACAGCAGGTCACATTGTGCTTGGGGCTGTCCTAGGGGCTGAGCAATATCGCATTTTGCGCTGAAGCTTTGCGATGGGATAACGATGACTTTAATTAGCAGGGAGCTGTCCTGGGGCTGACAAAGGTCACAATCTGCACGGAGCTGTCCTGGTTTCCTGGGTGCTGACATAGATTACTATCAGTAGGGAGCTATCCTAGCTGTCCTAGGTGCTGACAATATTCATCAGTAGAGAGCTGTCATGTGTTCTGAAAATGAGTGCAACCTGCTGGACGCTGTATTGAGAGCAGACAAACATCGCACGTTGCTGGGAGAGGCCCTAGGTCGCAATCCGGGTGCAGACAAAGATTACGATCCTGGTCGCATGTGAAGTAGCTGTCCTGGGTGCTGACTATTTCAAACTCTCCGTGGAGCTGTGCTGGATGCTGACCAAATAGTATTTCTGTGGGGAGCTGTTCCTAGAGGTGACCAAGCTAGATGCGGGCAGCTAGATGCCTCTAATGCTGGCTAGTGCCGTGAAATTGTGCACCAATGTAGCTCCCGGGCACATTCGAATAATCAGGATGTGGGCAGGGCAAGGGAACAAATACAGCATGCAAGGGTGCACCAGGCAGCCCTTGCAGGAAAGAAAAGAGTCAGCCTGGCACCGCCGCCACTGACTGTTCCCCGACCCAAACACCTACAACACCATAGGGGGAACTAACAACAAAAGGTGACCTAGCAGGTACAAGTGTTAGGACGGGAAAGGAGGGCAAAGGTCACTCCTAGGTGTAAAGGCTGACGGCGCCAGTGCCGGCTAGAGCGGCTTGAAGCCCCTGGAAGCAGGCATGCCTGCAGGCATGAACAGCGAATATAAGGAAAGAACTGGAAGGGTGAATACAGTTCTCTGTGGTACTCCGGACGGAGTACCACTGGTCATTCTCCGCACGCAGAAGACCTCTTCTTCTTGTCCCAATCCCACCCACCCCAATGGAAAGGAGAAGAAAAAAAATAGGGCAACAAACGGGCCCACTAAGACGTGGGAAGGAGTTGGTGGCACTGGCCAGGTAGAGGCCACTGGCCCTGTTCCCAAAAGATGACAGTTGTTTATCATTGTGTGTTGTTTTGGATAACTACATTTACCAAAATGTGTTATGATTATACTGTTGCAATAAAAATCACAGCCTTTTATTGCCAATCATAAGACTATGCTTCCGGTCGTCATTTCACAACGCCAACCAAGGGATCAGGCCAGCGGGCTCTGGGCCAGATTATGGAAAAGATTTAGCTGAGGCCCATGTCCACACGCTAACCCATAGGGCAACACATATGGAGCTGGCCTGGTTGCTGAAAAAGTGTGAAATGTGGAGGGAGCTTTCATGAGGACTGAAATATGTCAGACACAGAGGGCGTTGTCCTTGTCCATGGTGCAACGTTGTCCATGGAGTATGCATATGGCTACTGGCCACCCAAATGGCCGGCCTGTTCTGACAACCACTGTGCACCTATGTGCGTGCAGTGGTCGAAGTGTACAAAAAGAAGTAGTGGAACTATGTTCCCTGCTGGCCTGACCCTGCTCTCCACAAACCCCATCACCACGCCCCCTCCCACGTGCAATAGAAAACCCTAAACAAATGCGCCTGCTTTTTAAGGGAGCGTTCAGTGCAGTGCACTGCAGTGCACGTTTCAACTTCTTCCTACACTTTTATTTGAAAAAGAAACCATTCCGGAACGGTTACTTTTTAAAATAAAAGTATAGGAGCCATAAAATGTAATAAAAAAAAGTGAGGAGCAACACTCCCAACCGCTCTTACCCACTTCGACCACTGTGTGCGTGGCTTTCTGCCTCTTCCCTCTCCACCTTTGAAGAAGACACTGGGGGTTTCGGTGCTGGCGCCCGTCGCCCTTTAGCAGCTTTTGTTGAGTCCTGGCATCCCTCCTTGTCAGACTCTGCCCGTGAGTCCTGCAGCAGGAGAGGACTCGTGGGTGGGGGCGAGCGGCGAGCCTTTTGGTCGTCTTTCTTCCCAGTTACCTCCTCTGAACCCCGTGGGCACCCCCTCCCAAGCTTAAGGGCCGGTGCCCTTGAGCTCCATGGGGTGGCCCCTCATTCTGCGGCACTGGACACTGTTGTATGGCCAGGGGAGGGTCTTACCAGGCGTGTGTGTGTGTGTGTGTGTGTGTGTATCTAGTCCTGCCTGTCATAGGGTGACCTATAGCCCCAGAGAACGGGGAATGAAAAGGAATAGTCATCTCTTGCCACACTTATGCTACTAGCTTTGATCAGTGATGGGCTGGGGTGTAGAAGGTGAAAAGAGGGCGAGAGAATGTGGGGAGGCGAGAGGGGTAGAAAGAAAGTGAGAAGGAGAGAAAGAAAGTGAGAAGGAGAGAAAGAACGAAAGAAAGAAGGAGAGAAAGAAAGAAAGATAGAAATAAAGCAGGAGGGTTAGAAAGAAGAAGAGAAGGAGAGGAAAGAAGGAAGGAAGGAAGGAAGGAAGGAAGGAAGGAAGGAAGGAAGGAAGGAAGGAAGGAAGGAAGGAAGGAAGGAAGGAAGGAAGGAAGGAAGGAAGGAAGGAAGGAAGGAAGGAAGGAAGGAAGGAAGGAAGGAAGGAAGGAAGGAAGGAAGGAAGGAAGGAAGGAAGGAAGGAAGGAAGGAAGGAAGGAAGGAAGGAAGGAAGGAAGGAAGGAAGGAAGGAAGGAAGGAAGGAAGGAAGGAAGGAAGGAAGGAAGGAAGGAAGGAAGGAAGGAAGGAAGGAAGGAAGGAAGGAACAGCCAAGAGAGGGCCGGACTGTGTAGCTCAGAGGGCCCATGTGTGGGGGTGGGGGTCGGTCATCCCTGATCCCTCTCCTGCCCCCACAGCAGTATTCAAAGCTCAGCTGTTTAGCGGCACCTCAGCTCCTTCCTGGCAATAAAAGAAAACAACAGCTTCAATAATTCAGGAGAGGCAAAGAAGGCAGTAAAGAGAGCGCAGCCGGAGAAGACTGCGGGGGAAAGGAGAGGCAAAGGGGAAGAGAGCCGGGGTAACTGCACCGAAAGGAGGAGGAAGGGTGGAGAGTGCACTGGAAAAGATAAGCATGGGCACTCGGAGCACCCTGAACGCGATGCGCCCTGCGCGAAGTGCGCGCACACTCTGATCACACCGCATGCAGCAAGCACAGCGCACGCGGCGTGCAATAGGTGCACAATGCAAACCCACTGGACAATGTGAGCCTATCGCTGAGGGTGCAAACGCGCACTTGGATCACACTGCTCGGACACTGCGAACAGTGAGTGCAGTGCACAGACATCACACTGCGTACACACTACGTACCCTGCGTTGGAATAGTGGCCAAACTGCGCACTACGATCACACCCTTCGGACATTGTGAACAGGGAGTACACCCAATGGGCACTGTGATCTCCCAGGGTACTACCTCACACGGCGTAGCCACTGCACACGGTGTGCGCGCTATATCCACTCTGCTTGGGCATACTTGACACACTGCGCACTTGGGTCCCACTGCTCGGACACTGCGCGCTACACCACACTGCTTACGCACTGTGATGGATCTACTCTCACTCACTGCACACTCCCAGCCAATAGCTCACGGCCCCTGGCAGAGTATCAGGACTCTGCCCGTCAATTATTCAGAGCTGTGTTTTCCATTTATTGGTAGCTCTCGCCGATCGCTTCAGCGTCCGGAGGCCAGGTCTCCCTCTCGGCATTCATGATTCATGGACAGCGAAGACGGCGCAGATAACCGAGGGGGTCGGGAGAGAGCCAAAGGGGCGCCCCTTCCCGCCTCTGGTAGCTGCAGAGAAGGAGGCGTCTTCCGGGGCATGGTTCCCACCAAGGGCTTGCAAATGTGTTTGCGTTATATCTGTTGTGAGTGAAGACGTGGCATCTGCCAGTCTACGGGTTGGTTTGCAAGTCTGTACAGCGCTTTGTGTGTGCTCACGTGCAGCTGCCAGGTAGCTGTTTAAATGTGCGCACGTGTGCAACCAGAGATAGGCGCTGACGGATCTTTCTTTACACATGCGCAAAGGCCTATATTTTTCTGTATATAGAAGTGAATCAGAAAATGAAAAAGTCAATGCAGACCCTGGCAGTTCTGCTTCCGGTAAGTAACTGCCTGGAGGCTAGTCCATCATCCCGGAACTGGATGGAGTCTGGCCCATCCTTTCCTTGAGCAACTGGCTGAAATCTGGATCATCCTTCATATGAGTAACTGAGGTAGGCTGGGCCATCATGCCCGAGTAGTTGGCGAGTAACTGCCAGAAGGCATATCTATCATCTAAGGAATGCATGAAGGTTGGTCATCCTTACAGCCAGTACATGCCCGAAGGCTTGTCCATCATCTCAGTAATGGATGAAGGTGGTCATCCTTCTCGAGTAACTGCATGTAGTCTTGTCCATCATCTCAGTAATGAATGAAGGTGGTCAACCTTCTCTAATAACTGCCCGAAGGCATATCTATCATCTAAGGAATGGATGAAGGTTGGTCATCCTTACAGCCAGTAAATGCTCGAAGGCTTGTCCATCATCTCAGTAATGGATGAAGGTGGTCATCCTTCTTGAGTATCTGCCCGAAGGCATGGCTATCATCTGAAGAATGCATGAAGGTTGGTCATCCTTCCTGAGAATAACTGCCCAAAGAATTGTCCATCATCTCAGGAATGGATGAAGGTTGGTCATCCTTCACGCGAGTAACTGCCCGAAGGCTTGTCCATCATCTCTGTAACAAATGAAGGTTGGTCATCTTTCTTGAATAACTGCCTGAAGACTTGGCAATCATCTCAGTAATCGATGAAGGTTGTTCATCCTTCTCAAGCATCTGCCCGAAGGCATGTCTATCATCTAATGAATGCATAAAGGTTGGTCATCCTTCCTGTGAGTAACTGGCCTGAATGCTGGCACATGCTTCCCATTAGCAACTTGCTCAAGGCAAGATCATCCTTATGGTGGGTTGGCGACGGGTGCCTGGTACATTATTCCTGATTATCTATCTGAAGCCTGGGCCATGCTTCTTTAGTAACTTACTGAAGGCTAGGTGTCCTTTCCATATGTGAACTGGCTGGAACTTAGGCTGTCCTTGTGCATGGAGTGTGCGCTCGGCCAGGCTTTTTTGATTTTTTGATAATGAAAATGAACGATGGGCGATCAACCCCTGAAAATGTGAGGCAATTCTGCACACATTTTCTCTGCTCACTGCATGAAACGCATAGTCACGTGTACTCTGGGAGGACACAGCCTACAGGCGCCGTCTTCCCCTGTCATGTTCAGCTGGACTGTGATAGCCATGGGCATATAAAAGCATTTCAAGAAAGGGGAGGCACACCTTCCTACGGCCATGGGCAGCCTAATTAAAATATCAAAGGCTCCATGGATCTACTTTCCTATTGTTTAGTGAGGCTGGTGGCAGTGCATACTTATGACAGATAATTGAGGCGAGCCTGGAAGGGGCTTGGTTGCCGGACAGACAACAGGAAAGCTGGGCTAACACCCCTTTGGAATGCAATGTGTCAACTTGAAGCTAGTTCCCACCCCTCTGTATGAAAGGCAATGAATGGCATGTCTGGGTCCATCAGTTACCGTAGGAGCGGAAACCTTTCAGAGGGGAGAAGTATGTAATTTGAGGGAGACAGGAAGTCTGCTCTCATCACAAACTTTAAGGGAGACCAGTGATTTAATCATGAGTCACAAAGGGCTAATTTAACCATAGATACAGTTTGATCTACAACAGACAGGAAGATGGGAGGGACTTAGATATATGTTGTCACCTTTTACCTTTCCTGTGACAGAGCACTCTGGTCCTGACCTTATGCATAACAGAAAATTGTTGGTGGGGACCAAGGATTGGTTCATTAAGGTAGGCTTAGCCTGCACCAATCACTTGGGCCCATTTGGCTTTAAAAGAGGGCTGAACCCCTCACTTAGTAGATCATTTGATGACTTCAAAAGGAGTAAGAAGAAGGACTCATTTGGACTCGGGCTGAAGTTACACTCTACATCTTCCACCAGGGAAGGAAGGCCAGGCTTTTCAAGAGGGAAGCAATATCCCTCCTCTAAAATTCTGCCAAGGAAAAGAGGGAGATACCAGGCTCAGAGGACCCACCAAACAGCTCCAGAACCGGTATACAGCCAGCACACAGCGTGCCCTGCTAGGTTCAGCCAGTAAGCTTCCTGGTGGGAAGTGCCGGAGAGTATCTGAACTAAGGACAAGGCCGTTGCCCACACTCTCCTAAGCTTTGGGCCATCTGCCTTGAAAGGATGACCCACGCCCTGCGAAGAAGCTAGGAGGAGTGTCCCTACAAGCATCAACCAGCATCGTCCTTTTAAGGAAATTTTCGAGACAGTCGAGTCCTTGAACCACAACCTGCTGCACCGCTGACTGTTGTAACACAGCAGTAACCAGAGCCATCCGAGACACCTCGAGCAGTGCTCCAGATTCGCCAACCAGCACAGTGACAATGATTCTTGTCCCTGAACCGCTGTGTAGGCGAGCCTACAGCCGCCCGGCTAGTCTCACCTGCTGAACTGCCTGCCGCCTGATACCCGCAGCTGTCTCCCGCCTCAAACTCAGTCTCAGGAGCTGCAAAGTGCCCTGGAACCGCCTTGACGTTACCGAGCATCAAGAACTTATTAAGCACCAAGTACACTGTGGCTCTGCCCCTTGGTCCTTCTGTGAAGGCCCTTAGAGACAGTTACGACCCTTTGCCCCTTGGTGCTAAAACCAAATACTCTTGAACAATAAGACTGATCACTTTAACTACCCTCCTCTCAGTATCCAGAATGCTTCCCTTTCCTTTGTGAAACAGTGTGTCCTCTGTATTCCTTTACAAGGTGGGTTGCATTTTGTAGTGTGCTAGAACTGTCTGTTGTAGAAATAATAAAGTAGATATTTGTATACAACCTTGACTGGACAGTCCATTTTATCATTGGGTAATATTTATTTTTGCTGTGGTGCAAATAACCAACGATCCATGACCTTGCAAAGATAAGCCTGCCATTCCGTCCACGTTACTAAAATTGGAGACAGAGGTTTATAATTGACTTCTATTACAATCTGTTCGGATCCCTTCTGGTGTACTAGAGTTGTGGGGCTGATTGATGGTTTAGAAAACGATATTCATCCCTGGACCACTGGTGCCCCGGAAGTTGATTCATCACAGTCCTTCCCAATTTAGAGAGTAAAGTCTTGTCCATCCTTCCTGATTAACTGTGTGAAGCCCAGGCCATCCTTCCCTTATAACTTGATGTGACAAAGACTTGGTGTCCTGCACTCATTTAAATAGCTGGAAGTTGGGTCATTCTCCCTGAGTAAGTGGTTGAATCCTGGGCCAACCTTCCAGACTAACTGGCTGGTGCCTGGGACATCCTTTCCAAGTAAGTGCATGAAGCCTGGTGATTCCTTACCAAGTAAGTGAATGAAGCCCCTGCCAGTCTTCCTGAGTAATGACTAAAGCCTTGGCTATACTTAAGTGGCTGGAGCCTGGGCCAACCATCCTGAGTAAGTGACTGCATCCTGGGCCAACTTTCTCAAAGAAGTGACTGAAGCCTGGTACATCCTTTCTGAGTAACTGGCTGAAGCCTGGGCCATCCTTCCTATGAGTAATTGACTCACGGCGGGGCCATCCTTCCAGTCAGTAACTGGCTCAAGCTTGGGTCATCCTTCCCATGGGTAAATGGCTGATGGCTAGGGCATTCATTCTGAGTAACATGGGCCATCCTTTCTATGATTAAGTGACTCGCGGTTGGGTCATCCTTCTAGTGAGTACCTGGTTGATAGCCGAGCCATCCTTCCCAAGTAACTAGTTGAAGCTTGGGTCATCCTTCCAATGAGTAACTGGCTGGTGGTTGGGCCACTCTTCCTTAGTAAATGGCGAAAGCCTGGGCTATCCTTCCCAAGAAACTGGCTGAAGCCTTGGCTATACTTCAAAAGCAACAGGCTGAAGCTTTGGCTATCCTTCCCATGAAACTGGCTGAAGCCTTGGTTATCCTTCTAAAGTAACTGGCTGAAGCCTTGCCTTGGGCCCTCCCACCCAAGTAACTGGCAGACATTTGGGCCAGCTTTCTATGAATAACGGTTGAAGGATGGGCCATCCTTTGTGTGAGTTACTGGGTGATGCTGGGCCATCCTTCCGATAACTGGTTGATGGCGGGCCATCCTTCCTATTACTGGTTTACGGCTGGGCCAACTTTCCTGAGTAAATGAATGAAGCCTGTGCCATCCATCCTGGGTAATTGGCCAAATCACAGGGAAACCTTCCCATGAATAACTGGCTGAAGGCTGGGCTATTCTTCCTAAATAAGTGAATGAAACCTAGTCCATCCTTCCCAAGTAGCTAGCTGAAGCTTGGCCATCCTTCCCATGAGTAACTGACTCAAGGCTGGGGCATCCTTCCAGTAAGTAACTGGCTGATGGCTGAGGCATGCTTCCCGATTAACTGGCTGAAGCTTGGGCCATCCTTCCCATGAGTAATTAACTGATGGCCGGGCCATTCTTCTCGAGTAACTGGCAGTTGCCTTGGCTATCCTTCCAACGTAAGTGGCTGAAGCCTGGGTCATATTTCCCAAGTAACTAGTTGAAGCCTAGGCTATTTTTCCCAAGTAACTGACTGGAGCTTGGACAATGCTTCCCAAGTATCTGGATGAAGCCTGGGCCTTCCTTTCCGAGTAACTGGCTGAAGCCTGTGCCATCCTTCTCGTGAGTAACTGGCTGATTGCTGGGCCACCTTTCCTGAGAAAGTGACTAAAGCCTGGGCTATCCTTCGTGAATATGGCTGAAGCCTCTGCAATCCTTTGCGTAAGTAACTGGTTGACGACTGGACCATCTCTCCATGAGAAACTGGTTGATGGCTGTGCCATCCTTCCTGTGAGTAACTGGTTGATGACTGGACCATCCTTCCCGAGTAACTGGCTGAAGCTTGGGTCATATAAAATATGTGGGTACTTCCCTATTTTTTGTTTTTGGCGCGACCGGTTTCAAGATGGGAAGATTTTCATAACACATTATATAAAGAGAAAAACAGGTTACCCCTCCCTTTTGCATTGACTTGATTCAAGGTAGCACACAATACCAGCCCAATGCTACATATGTCATCGGCTTTAACAACAAAGAATTATTTTATCCCAAAAATACATATTTATTTATTCATATTGATAAAAATCCAGCTCTGTTCTGCTCCACGTAAAAATAGGTCCCGCTCCCTGCCTATTGGGGGTGCCTCAATAACTTGCATTATAAATTGAAACATATCTATTGGTTTGTGTCTTAGCCAAGTTAAGTTTGTGTTTGTGAGCAAAGGTGGATTTTTAAATTGAACACAGTACAGAACGGCCTGAACACCAACATAGAATGGGGTCTGTTCATGCATTGAAAACATAAGGCAAAAGTTGTTCTGGCCACTCTGCTTGTTTGCCCTTACTGTCTGCAGTTTGGTCCATCTATACATGAACGACAATTAGGGATGTAATTATTCAAGTTAGGGAGTCTCTATATATGATACAAATATTTACTATACAAAGAAACAAGTATATAAAGGAAACTAATTATAGATCAGCTCAGGCAGGTAGAAATAATTTACATCACTACAACAATTATCTGATACTAAGAACCTATTAATAGATCAAGAAATGGATAAACAGATCTATCTATACATTGACAAAAATGTCTTAGTTTTAGCGATTAATCAGCAGGAGAAACATTTGGCATCTAGCCTTGAGTACAGTATACTGTTGCGCATGCTCGATTTGCACATCTTTAAGAGGTGCTGAATGACATAGTCTTTGACAGAGAGTCTGTATGAAATACAAAAAATTCATATGTTCTAAAAATCTTCAGAGCAGGTGAAATGCGCAATAGCGATGAAATAAAATCATTTTTGACATACGAAAACACAGCATTAAAATCAATGCTCTTTGAATGCTGAGAATTCATTTAATTACAAACGACCCAGGGGATCTTGGTACTTGTTGTTTTTTCACAAAGAAAAGGAGTACAAAACAGTATTCAAAATAATAAAATATGAGAACGAAGCAACGCTTCAATTTGACCTCATTAAGATGGCCTCCAAAAGCTGACACAGCATCTAAATGACTTTCCACGCCTTTTGCATATTTTCTTTAATAGGTGCTGATGCTGACGCTCGGCTTGCGAACAGCATTCAGCAAGGAAATTGCAGGACGATGACCACGCGGTTACAGGTAACAAAGCTAACAACCCAAGTAGATGGGTATGCAGAAAGACACTAAAGAAAATAGCACTGGGGAATTGCCACATTAAGGGCTTTAACAGCGAAAGATTTTTCTCATAAGAAACACATGACCATAGAGCCCTGTTTCAATCTGACAAGAGCAGCATAGAATAGAAAAACAATATGACTGATATTGGAGGAAAGAAAGGAAAATAATAATATCCTTGCAATTTTCTAGTGATAGCATTCCTACCAGGAGGTTAGTAAAAATAAAATGCACTATCTTTTGAAATAGTTATAATATGATTAAATACATGTATCGAAATAAATGGTTCTTGTTGACCCTCAGTGGAACAGAATTACACTTGCCTATTCAATACAGAAAGATTTTGGAAAAAGTAGAAGCCTTCCAAGCACGTGTTACTGCAAGAATGGGGTTAGTAGGTGGCACATTTGTACACTGGGAATCCCTCAAATAGCGCAGAGCAATTTTTTAAATACAAGGTTTGTGTATTTTGGGCTTATAGTTGTTTGGCACAAAGAAACGGGAGTATCCTAGATTGAGTCTCAGATCTAGCAAGCAATTTTGTCCTGATGAAGGCCTGATATTAACGTGAGAATGCCAGGGACTGGCGTATCTCAACAGAAGGGCCGAAACACACTGTGTCGACCAAGATCTGGCTAGACTTTTTCCTCCAAGGACCCTCATTTCTCCCTTCCACAGCATTGCAAAAAAAGTACAGCACAAAATCATTAGTAGACCAAATGAAAAGTCAGAACAGGAGGAGATCTTGTCATGTTGACTAAACCCTGCTCGATGTATTGATTGTGTTATGTCTGGCTATTTTTTTTGTTCAAGAAATGTGAATATCTGTCTTGCATTGATTGACATTAATAGTAAAGACAAAACACTTAGTTGATACTAATCCATTCCCACAAATGATGCTGGTTATGATTTTCGTGAATCAATGTTAAAAGGTGCATACAGGTGTACAGGAAGAGTGTTAGATATTTCTATGAAAGGTTTTCACGAAAATGCATTAAATACATAAACATATTTGGGATAAAATGATGCTCTGTTGTTAAAGCCGATGACTAATGTACCATTGGGCTGGTATTGTGTGCTACCTTGAATCAAGTCAGTGCAAAAAGGAGGGGTATCCTGTTTTTCTCTTTATATATTGTGAAGCTTGGGTCATCCTTTCCGTGAGTAACTGGCTGATGGCTGGGCCATCTTTCCTAAGTAAGTGAATGAAGCCTGAGCCATCCTTCCAGTGAGTAACTGGTTGACGACTGGGCCAGCCCTCCATGAGTAACTGGCTAATGGGTGGTCCATTCCTTCCTGTGAGTAACTGGCCGAAGTCTGTGCTAGCCTTCCTTTGACTAACTGGTGGACGACTGAGCTATCCCATACCTCGGTGAGTAACTGGCTGAAGCCTGTTACATCCTTCCTGTGAGTAATTGGCTGAAGTCTGTGCCATCCTTCCCGTGAATAACTGGTGGATGGCTGGGCCATCCATCCGTGAGTAACTGACTGAAGTCTGTGCTTCCTTCACGTGAGTAACTGGTTGATGGCTGGGCCATTCCTCCGTGAGTAACTGACTGAAGTCTGTGCTTCCTTCATGTGAGTAACGGGTTGGTGGCTGGGCAATCCTTCTGTGAGTAACTGGTTGATGGCTGGGCCATCCCTCCCGTGACTAACTGGTTGGTGACTGGGCCATCCCTCCCGTGAGTAACTATCTGTATGCGCTATTATCCTTCCCATGAGTAACGGGCTGAAGTCTGTGCCATCCTTCCGTGAGTAACTGGTTGGTGGCTGGGCCATCCCTCCGTGAGTAACTGACTGAAGTCTGTGCATCCTTCACGGGAGTAACTGGTTGACGACTGGGCCATCACTTCGTGAGTAACTCATGAAGTCTGTGCCGTCCTTCCCGTGAGTAACTGTTTGGTGGCTGGGCCATCCCTCCGTGAGTAACTGGCTAAAGTCTGTGCCATCCTTACCGTAACTGGCGGGTGGCTTGGCCATCCCTCTGTGAGTAACTGGTTGGTGACTGGGCCATCCCTCCGCGAGTATCTGGTTGATTGCTGGGCCATCCCTCCCGTGAGTAACTGGCTGTAGTGGCTATTATCCTTCCCATGAGTAACGGGCTGAAGGCTGGTCCATCCTTTCTTGAACAGACTGTAATAGCGCCTGTTAGTTTGGTGAGTTATATCAAACAACCCCAATGCGATGGCGAGTAAAATAAAATTGGAAAATCCATCGGCTGTAATGCGCTGTGGAAAAGATACATTGGCCATGAAAATGTGCTCAGCGCAGCCGCCTGCAGCCCTGCTTATGAATGCCAGCATCCAGGAAATGCGACAGAAAGCCCCAGAATCTTTCTCAAGCCTGCCCTGAACGGGAAGCCTGCAGCTCCTGCGCAAAACCTTCACAAGACACCCGCAGCCCCAGAGAAGAGCCCCCCAGCCCCCGGTGCTTGCCTCTGAATGCCATGCTTTCATAAGTAGGCACGTGCCAGACCTTAACCGTGCATTACCTGAGCCAGACTGCTGGTAAAGGCATTGGCATCAGTAAAGCCACTGGCAGCATTGGCATGAATACCTGATCCAGCCTGCAGGTAAAGGCGCTGGCAGCAATGGCATCAATACCTGAACCTGGCAGCATTGGCATCAATACCTGATCCAGCCTGCAGGTAAAGGCGCTGGCAGCATTGGCATCAATACCTGAGCCTGGCAGCATTGCAATCAATACCTGAGCCTGGCAGCATTCCCATCTATACCTGAGTCAGCCTGCTGGTAAAGATGCTGGCAGCATTGGCATCAATACCTGAGCCTGGCAGCATTTCCATCAATACCTGAACCAGCCTGCTGGTAAAGGGACTGGCAGCATTGGCATCAATACCTGTGTCGAACGGGAAAATTATATTGTGCCTCCTATTATGATGAAAATATGTATATTGGCCTACGCCAAGCTGCTTATACGCCACGTGCGAAGAAATCCATATTGCAAGGTCTTGATCTTAAATCAGTGTAAGCCACCATTTTAGATCTATCCACCATTTTAGGTTCTCTCCGTAAAGTCACCCTGTGAGCTAAAATGGTGGACAGTGTCATTCCGAATGTAACATGGCCATCTTGACCTCTGTGTACAAACTAATGTGTAACTTGCCTGCAGGCCACATGCTAGGGTCATGAACTGAGACCTTGTCCTTCGTTCACCTGTGTGTAGAGGATTACTTGTGCCAATGAAGCTAATCCATGAGCATATGTTAAGAACAATGTATCCAAATAATGAACTGAGAACACTTGTTTAAACTACATTGTATAGATGTTTGAGAAGGTTTAACAAGAAATCCTAAAACATACTGTTGCTATTTTGACTTGTTAGTGAATGTATTAAAGGTAAACCCTAAACGTACAGATGCACGAACTCGGCACAAACCCTAGATCTGTAATGTATTAACCAATATTAACTCCTAGGTGGGTTGAACATCATGTTTTCGAAGGTATATAAAGTGCGACTATTCTAATGTACAGTCCCACTCACTGAGCACACCGAACCACGCTGGAGTTCGCTGTGTTGTACCGAGGGCCGATAGCTATCGGTTGATTTGTCCTTTGAAACTGTTCAGTATAAAATAAAGATCTTTGTATGTTCCTTTGTAACCCGTGTTCGGTGTATTTCCTTTTGGGGTACTCAGCCTCGATATCTTCTTTTTGTTTTCACAGTTGGCGCCCGAATAGGGACCCTCAAGATTGATGTCGGATTGTTGAAGGTTGACACACGCTATCGGACCGGGATTGGACAATGTGACAAAATAAAGGGGCCCCTTTCTGAAAGAGACGCTACACCTCAGCAGCGCTGCACGACCCGATCCCTGGATGATGAGCTTGTGGTCCGAGATGGCATCTTGACGAGGGTCCACTTATCGAGGCGGGCAGATTTGCCGAAATCACCAAACACTAGGTAGTATCAGTTAGAAAATAATTTTGAAATCCGATCGGACCTCCTTAGGATTGATCAGGTGAGTCGTGACCCGATTCTTAAGTATCCTGATAATTTGTTTTGGCGCATTGTATCTGCAAATACAATTATTGACCAGGCAACACCAATAATTTGATATGCCTGGGAAATTGTCTACCTGCTTCAGGGTGTTATTCCGCAGTTATAGGCAATCTTTGGAATTTAGCCATCCGGTACCACAGGAGGGGTCGCCGGCTTGTACTATGTACTGTAAGCATGACATTGGTAGTATAGTGTTTAATGGTATTTGGCACAGACAAACCAGACATGCTTCCGAAACTTCAGTGGCCGATCAATGGTAGTTTTGAAATCCCTCGTATCGAGTATTTAGGGTCAATTTTGTTAAAGAGAAAGGCCAGACCTGCAGCATTTGATGTTTTGCAGAATTGGAAAAAAGAAGCATTGCAGCAGCTTAAGAGTAGAGAAAAACATGCGCGCCATCATAAAACAAACATCGAAAAAGCATTGTTATATGACCAAGATAAACAGTCTGAGTCGGCTAGGAATATGGATAGGGCTTTCTCACTTGGCATTCAGAAAATCTATCCTTCTAAAGACCTTCATGTTTCCGACGAATTTATTGACAAATTGTTAAATGAACGAAGGCCTGGTGCCACTGCGCCACCTCCGTATGTTCCTCTTCCTGCTGCTTTGCCTCTTCCTGATGTTATTCCTGCTCTTCCTGCTCCGCCTGTTGCTCCTGCTCCTCCTGTTGTTCCTCTTCCTCCAGTCGTTGTTCCTCCACCTGCTCCTCTGCCTCTTCCTATTGCACCAGTGACAGTACCTCCATTGAACTTGCCTGCACCCCCTCTTCCAAGTGGTCCTGCACCGCTTGTAGTCGATCAGGGTGCGGGGTCAAGGGTTTTCACTCACAATACTGTACCTCCAGAAAGGAAACATGGCTTGATTGCATGGGCTAAGCATTGTATGGAAAAAGATGATCAAGCTAATGTTTTTGTCACACATTCTAATATGGATCATTTTCCTGAGAAAAATGTTTTTATTGCAGGTTTAGGGATTCATTTATGTGTAATGTGGGCCAAACTAAACAATACAGATCTCCCACAAGGGTTGAGGGATCTGAACACCTTAGCACTTTCAAGAGACACTGTGCAGAAAGTACAGGAGTATGTAGAGAGGATATTTGAGTATAGGAAGGAGTTGGAAAGGTTACAGAATGAGGATGACAATGAGGATAGTATGTATGTACAGAAACAGTTCCTTCCTTGTCGTAAATCGATATCTGAGGAAGTACGAATTTGTACGAAAGACGCGATTAGATGGATCTCAGATATGTCGATAACTCCAGGTGAGGTACATGACACATATAGTCAGTATATGCCAGAAATGCAGAGGAAAGTGATACAGGTAATGGTAGAGTACCCGCAGGATGAATGTGTAAGAAGAAAGATTTGTTGTCACACAGAGTTATAGAGTATTTATAAGAGAGCTTTTTCACTTGACACTTCTTGGGCAGCTTTAGCGCTCGACTTGGCTCTGTTGCTTAGTAAGCGTTTGGAGTTGCTCAGTTCTCAGTTGCCTATGAGAGAGGTTCCTCCGACATTTGTCCCGAAGGTTGTGATTGCGGCCGATGCTGCAGCCGGTACGGTTGCTGTGAACATCCCTGCACATTATGTATCGCAGTTTGCTCACGTCCCGTTTTGGAGACAGGAAGTGAATACCATTAGACAATCTATTCCTGACAGTAGGAAAAATCCGACAGGATTCTATAAAGAAATAGAGTCTGTCTTGCAATCCTCGGTATTCACCTTGGGTGATATTGATCTGTTATTTCCTGTACTCCTGCCCGTAGATTTGTGGAAACAGGTTAGGAGTATAGATGACGTACCAGGGTTGGGAGATACATGAGCTAACATAATTAGACTCGATGAAGAAAGGCCAGCTGGTGAGAGACCGCCTCAGGTGATACTAACTTTACCTGATAGAATCATTGCGCGAAATTGAAAAATATAATTCCCGAAAAGAGAATTATTTGGGACAAGCTTACGGTCCGTGTCCAAGGGAAGTCTGAGGGTGCTACTGAGTTCTTCAATCGGTTTGAACAGGTATTCTTGGATTTCAGTGGACAAGACTTAGGCACAGAGTCTGGGAAAAGATTATTTGTGGGCAGATTTGTGCGTGGATTGCTGCCTGACATCCAGTCACAAATTATGTCTTCTGAGAGCGCTTGGCAAGCGAAGTCTCAATCAGAAGTACTGCACATGGTTCAGTACTATGAGAATCATGTCAATAATGAAAAGGAAAGAGTCGAGAAGAGAAAAGGTGATTTAAAGTTTAAAGTTTTATTACAGCAAATAGTTAGAGGCCCTAGAGGGGGTTGTTCGCAGATTAGAGGTCAGTATGTTCCACAAGAAAGTATGCCCTTGGGTCCTGTAAACATTAACCAGTGCGCCTATTGACGGCAAGAGGGTCATTGGCGTGCACAATGCCCGATCCTACGACAAAGGTCAAATAACACATTTGGAAATATAGGTAGAAGATCCAGAGGTCACCCGGGTGCAGGGGGCTCTGGTAGAGGTCAGTTTACACAAGATCCACAGCAACCTTATTCGCAGGATAATCAGGCACCAAGTGTGGATAATAGAAACATTTTTGATCATCCTTCTGCTGCTTACCTCTCTGAAGAACTTCCTTTTGATGACATTCTGTTTCGTTAGGATTGCCCGAAGCAGAGTTTGGAACCAACGCCTATTCCTGTTAATCAGAAAGGTCTCTAGGTTGAAATGATAGTGGGAAATAGGAAACATCTGTTCTTGATAGATACAGGGGCACAGAAGTGTTCCATTGATCATTCTCGGGTTCCAAACATTCCACTGTCAGGGCAAACCAATATTTCTGTAGGGTTTTCTGGCACAACAGTTGTCTGCCCAGTTTCTTCGTTGGTACCTATTTCTTTGGGTCCCTTCACAAACCACTGTCCATTCCTTTTGACTTTGAATTGTGGAGAGAATTTGCTGGGGTTGAATCTGTTGAAAGAATTAAATGCGGTAATTCATTGTTTTTCTGATGGAGTGCGTTTGACGATTTCACCACAGCAAATTTCTGGCTCACAATTCTTAACCAGACCATTGCCGCCAGAATTCAGTGATGTACCATAGTGTTTATGGGCAATTGACGACAATGACGTTGGCGTTTTAAAGATTGAGCCTGTTAAAATAGTCTTGAAACATGGACTAAAGCTGCCACGTATTCCACAACATAAGATTTCAGTTGCGGGCGAGCATGCTTTGAAATGCATTGTTTCCGATTTGTGCATCGAAGGGTGATTGAGGAAATTGCAGGTAGTTTGTGCAATAGTCCAATTTTGCCCATGTACAAAAAAGGCGATAATGCAATTCCATTTCGTTTCATAATTGATTTGCTGCCATTAATAAGGTCGTCGCTCCGCAATTTCCAATTGTGCCTGATGTGACGACAATATTAACCATGATCCCGGCTTCAGCTACTCACTTTAGTGTTGTGGATCTGAAGAATGCTTTCTTTAGTATTCCTATACACAAGGAAAGTAGATACTTGTTCGTGTTCACCTTAGGGGGACGCTCGTTCACCTTTACCCGTGCACCGCAGGGTTACACAGAAAGTCCTAGTATCTACAGTAGGGCTTTGAAAGAACAGCTTGATACTCTTGAATTGCCCTCTACTTGTACACTGCTTCAGTATGTTGATTACATGCTTTTAGCAGCAGACTCTGAGAGCGCTTGTAAGGAGGGCACTGTGTTATTGCTTATTCATCTGGCTAAACATGGTCACAAAGCTTCGCTTAAAAAGTTTCAATATTGTTGTCAGGAGGTCGCCTATTTAGGCTATATCCTGTTAGAGGGAAGAAGATTGACACCTGAAAGGATAAAACTAATTTCTGGCATGTCTGTCCCAAATACACAGAAGGAAGTTAGAGCCTTGATATGTATGGCTTCTTACTGTAGGTTGTGGATCCCAAACTTCTCACTAGTCATTAAGCTGATGTTGGCTCTGACGAAGAAGGGCATTTCTCTGCCATTGCTGTAGAACACAGAAACCCAGCAATCATTGATCTGCTCAAGACTGCATTGTGCTCGGCACCGGTTTTGGGCACACCAAACTATGAAAAGGCCTTTGTGTTGTTTGTGCATGAATGTGATGGATGTGCTTTGGCTGTATTAACGCAGGAACATGGAGGGAAGAATAGGCCATGCGGTTACTTTTCTTCCGCCCTTGATCCTGTAGCATGCACTTTGCCAAGATGTTTGCGAGCTGTCGCTGCTGCTGCTCCGTCTGTAAAGCAGAGTGAGGGAATGGTCCTAGGCCATGATCTAACCCTGATGGTGCCTCACTCTGTAGATCTTCTACTGAACAGAACTCAAATGCAGCACCTCACTTCCGCACGGTTGATGAGATATGAATTGATCTTGTTCGCTCCCCACATACAAATTAAGAGGTGTTGTGTTCTTAATCCAGCTGAACTCTTACCTTTCCCGCAAGGTACTGCTTGCAGTGACGAAGAGTCACATGACTGTCTGTATACTACCGAACAAGAGACAAAGGGTAGAATTGATCTAAAACACACTCCTTTGAACAATCCACAAGAGGAGCTGTTTTGTGATGGCTCCTGCTTCAAACATCCGGATGGTACATCCACAGCTGCTTATGCAATCACTACATTGAGCACGGTCGTGGAAACCAAGAGAATCACACATAACTCCGCGCAGGCTGCAGAGATTATAGCATTGACCCGAGCTTGTGAACTTTCCGAAGGGATTACAGTAAACATATATACTGATAGTCAGTATGCCTTTGGGGTGGTTCACAACTTTGGGAGACTTTGGTTAGAAAGAGGGTTCTTAACTTCACATGGCACAAAGATTGAGCATGGCTCCCTAATAGTACAATTGCTCTCAGTGCTTGCGCTCCCTACTCAGTTAGTTGTCGTGAAATGTGCAGCACATCGAAAGATTATAGATGATATAGGAAAAGGGAATGCTTTCGCTGATCAGATAGCTAAGCAGACTGCCACCAATTTCTCTGCAGAAATGCATGTTTCAAGGGAGACTGTAAATGCCAATGCAATGGATGAGGGTGTTGATTCCGTAAGGGATATCCAAGCCGATGCCACATTAGAAGAGTCCAAGAGATGGCCAGAAGGCTTGGGGAAGCTTGATGATGATGGGGGTTGGGTGGAGATAGTTGAAGGGAAATGGCTACTTCCTGATGCATACGTGATGATGATGGTCGTCATGGCTCATGGCCCTACACATGTATGTGCCCAGAAGCTTACAAACATTTTGGATAAAGTTTGGGCAAATGACAAAGGGCCTCATTCTGGGTTTGGAGCTAACCATGGAGTAATTAGCTCCATGGTTGCCTCCGAAACTGTCCCAAATCCGGCATGGTGAATGGAGTAATTACTGGTCCATTCCAGGGTTGGAGGGACCGGTAATTCCCCATTCACCTTTTGCTCTTCCCCATTCCCATTTCTGCCCCATAGGGCTCAATGGGAATGGGGAAGGAGGTAATTACGGCACCGTAAATTATGGTACCGTAATTACCTCTGAAGTACCTTTGCGGGTCCCGTACTTAACTCCTGCTAAAATCAGGAGGTAAGGAAGGACCCGCAAAGGGATCTCAGAATACAGAGGTAAGGGATTACCGGCATCGCCACCCTTACCGGGGCCAGTAATTCCTTACCTCCAACCTCGGAATGACCCCCATAATCTCTAAAATAGCTCAGCGCTATGTTCAAGACTGCATGATCTGTTTACAGCACAATATGGGAAAGGGAACATCAACTCCGAGGGGAAGTTTTGGACTACGTTCTGTCCCCTTTGAGGTTATTCACTTTGATTTTATTGAAATGGAACGGTGTAATAACTTGAAATATGTGTTAGTTGTCATCTGTGCTTTAAGCAAATGGGTCGAGGCTTTCCCTGTCAAAGACGCTACAGCCATGACCACTGCAAAAACCATGTTAAAGGAGTATTTCCCCAGGTTCGGGCTACCAAGAGTCATCTGGTCGGACAATGGTCCACATTTTGTCGCTGCTGTTATTCTGCAGATATGTGCGGCATTGCAGATCGACAAACTTTTCCATTCGACCAGACACTCTCAGAGTGCCGGATTAGTAGAAAGACACAATGGTATCATCAAGAACAAGCTCACTAAGACGTGCGCCTTACCGATCGTGTTACTAGCCATGCGTACAACCCCTCAAACTAAGACTGGGCTCTCTCCATTTGAGGTGGTAATGGGTATCTGGAATCTTCCAAAATGTCGGTCTTTAAGGAATGTTGAAAATGTACTTCTTTCAGATTACTGTAGCCAGTTTACTAAAAACTGGTATTTGATTTATCACCAGGTGCGAGAGGCTTTACCTGTGCGATACAAGGGCCCGGGCCACAGCATCCGGCCCGGAGACTGGGTGTTAACAAAGGCATTTGAGCGATCTTCTTGCCTTGCACCTTGGTGGCGGGGCCCTTTCCAGGTCCTGCTGGTCACAAGACGGCGGTGCGTGTCGCAGGCAGAAAAATCTGGATCCACGCGACACGTGTCAAGAGAATTCCTCACCCAGTGCCATACGATACAGAAGAAACAGAACTAATGCTGCAACCAACGATCCCGAAGCAGTAAATAGCATTGAGAGTGTATTGGAGAATCCCTCTGAGCCCGTGAGGCCTGGGGAACCAGTCATTTTGTCTCCACACTCTCCAAAAGTTTCGCTTCCGGAAACTGTCGTTCCGGATCTTGCATCTACACTTGCTCTTGACACGCTGCGTCCTACGGGAAGTGACGACACATTGTTCTCGGATCAATCAGTACCGGGGACAACAAGGTACAATTTACGTCCAAGGAAATAGACTTACGGCACGGTTCGGCTGTGCATTTGAAGGAAGGAAAATCATCAAGGGCTTGCTTTTTGGCTCAAATAATTGTTTTAAAAAGGGGATTCTGTTGGCTAGGGTTGTGGAAGGACTAAGAAGTTGCACGGCCTGGAGGTCACCAGCAAAAAACATTGGGGTTTCTGTTTAAAGACTGCAATGGTTGCAACCGCTACCGTTCGTACTGGACTGATAAATGATCGTGTGACCGGCCAGGAAAATGGACAAATTGTTGGGGCCCCAAAAAAGTATTGCTGTTTTTTCATAATGGTAATTGGTTTTATAATAGTCACTGTTTTAGGCCTTTGGCATCTCGAGGAAGTACATCCATTAGAGATCTTGTTACCGACTGAAAATGTACCCACTGTTTCTACTCCTTTCGTGCATTTGCATACTCTGTCTCCTAGAGACTCCCAACATAGACAAAGATATTACAACAATACATTGTTACTTATCATGAATGCTACACATGCCATTTTTCATAGGTCCAACTGTTGGGTCTGTTCGCATTTACTGCAACATGGGGATAAGGGGGTAGGTTGGTATATTCATCCTTTACCTTTGACAACTGCTTGTTATGCTTCTCTTAGAGCACTGTTCTTTGGCCGTTGGAATGATAGCATCTCGGGGAACTTTGATGGTACTAATTTGAATAGTTTTGAGAAACGTGTTCTGACTCCCCTGGGATGCTTGCTTTTCGCAAATAGAAGTAAGCTTAACGTTGCTTCTTTAGGCCTTCTGATAGACTGTCTCGTCCCTTTCAATCTTTGATTTCTTTCAAGATGGCTCCGATAGACTATAAGGATGCCTCCATTTTACGCTGTTAACCATATCCCCGATTCAGTTTCTTTCTGCATACGAAGGAATGGTACTCAGTCAATGGGAGATTTTAAAGGTTGCGTCAATGTTACGAATTTGACTGAGGAAGACAGACCCTTGTATGTAGGCGAACCTGTCTACTTTGTTTGCGGTAATGTAGCATTTCCGTGGTTACCCAGGGATTGGCAGGGAACTTGTTATTTGGGGATCCTGTTACCCGGGGTATTCATAGCTAGTACTGTAGAGGTTTCAATGGCTCGTCCACGGCGGGATGAGAATGGTGACACTCCAGAACAGGTTCTGGGAGATGTAGCAAAATCATTCCTGCCATTTTGGGGACAGATAGCGAATTCTGAAGACATCAGGAGACTAGCGAGAGTACTGGATAGAACCATCAACCGGACCACGGCCAAACTCTATAATATGACATTAGAACAGAAAGCAATAAGATTAGTAGCACTTCAGAACCGGATGGCATTAGATGTCATTCTGGCTGAATGTGGTGGAGTGTGTAAATTGGTGGGGTCCGTTTGCTGTGTTTTTTTTCCAGATTCCTCCACAACTATCTTTAAGGCAATACAAAATCTGCACGTCCTTAGTTCAGAAGTGGATGTTCCCAAGGGAAACTGAGATCTTAGCGCTTGGTTCTGGGACTTCTTGCGATCTTGGGGTTGGAAGGTGCTTTCGGTCTTGCTGATCATTTTTCGAATTCTGTTGTTTCTTTGTTGCTGTATACAATGTTTACCTAGTATATGTTCGATGCTAGGGGGATGTTGCGCACAGGCGATAGGTACAATAGTACACAAGGTATACGCCACAGATAAGAGTTCCAAACAGTATGTGCTGGAAGAGATTTTGATAGACGATCTAATGAAAATAGATATTTCTTACAGTGATTCAGGGTGTATGGATGTTGAGACGTGGAGTTGTTCATAAAGTGATCAGAAGTCATTTTTAGCACTTGGCATTGGACAAAAGGAGGGTTTGTCGCATTGGAAAATTATATCGTGCCTCCTATTATGATGAATATATGTATATTGGCCTACGCCAAGATGCTTATAAGCCACTTGCGAAGAAATTTGCGTTGCAAGGTCTTGACCTTAAATCAGTGTAAGCCGTCATTTTAGATCTATCCGCCATTTTAGGTACTCTCCGTAAAGTCACCCTGTGAGCTAAAATGGTGGACAGTGTCACTCCGAATGTAACATGGCCGTCTTGACCTCTGTGTACAAACTAATGTGTAACTTGCCTGCAGGCCACATGCAAGGGTCATGAACTGAGACCTTGTCCTTCTTTGACCTGTGTGTAGAGGATTACTTGTGCCAATGAAGCTAATCCGCGAGCATATGTTAAGAACAATGTATCCAAATACTGAACTGAGAACACTTGTTTAAACTACATTGTATAGATGTTTGAGAAGGTTTAACAAGAAATCCTAAAACATACTGTTGCTATTTTTACTTGTTAGTGAATGTATTAAAGGTAAACCCTAAACGTACAGATGTATGAACTTGGCACGAACCCTAGATCTGTAATGTATTAACCAGTATGAACTTCTAGGTGGGTTGAACATCATGTTTTCGAAGGTATATAAAGTGTGACTATTCTAATGTACAGTCCCACTCACTGAGCACACCGAACCACGCTGGAGTTCGCTGTGTTGTACTGAGGGCCGATAGCTATCTGTTGCTTTGTCCTTTGAAACTGTTCAGTATAAAATAAAGATCTTTGTATGTTCCTTTGTAACCCGTGTTTGGTGTATTTCCTTTTGGTGTACTCAGCCTCAATATCTTCGTTTTGTTTTCACACCTGAGCCTGGCAGCATTGCCATCAATACCTGAGCCAGCCTGCTGGTAAAGGCGCTGGCAGCATTGGCATCAATACCTGAGCCTGGCAGCATTGCCATCAATACCTGAGCCAGTCTGCTGATAAAGGCGCTGGCAGCATTGCCATCAATACCTGAGCCAGTCTGCTGGTAAAGGCGCTGGCAGCATTGGCATCAATACCTGAGCCAGTCTGCTGGTAAAGTCGCTGGCAGCATTGGCATCAATACCTGAGCCAGCCTGCTGGTAAAGGCGCTGGCAGCATTGGCATCAATACCTGAGCCTGGCAGCATTGCCATCAATACCTGAGCCAGTCTGCTGATAAAGGCGCTGGCAGCATTGCCATCAATACCTGAGCCAGTCTGCTGGTAAAGGCGCTGGCAGCATTGGCATCAATACCTGAGCCAGTCTGCTGGTAAAGTCGCTGGCAGCATTGGCATCAATACCTGAGCCAGCCTGCTGGTAAAGGCGCTGGTTGAATTGACATCAATACCCGAGCCAGCCTGCTGGCAAAGGCACTGGCAGCATTGGCATCAATACCTGAGCCAGCCTGCTGGTAAAGGCGCTGGTTGAATTGACATCAATACCCGAGCCAGCCTGCTGGCAAAGGCACTGGCAGCATTGGCATCAATACCTGAGGCTGGTTGCATTGGCATACCGCCTGCCTCTAACCACTCGCACATGATGTGCCAAATCCGATGCTTAAAGCCAGCCTGTAGTGATCCGGCGGGGGGCGGGGGTGGCGGGGTGGGGGCGGGATCTAGGTTTAGGAAACAGGATTTCATGTCCCCACTGACTCAATCACAGCACCATAAGATATGCCATTAGTTGGGCGGCAAATGAAAACCGCATTCTCCTTTCGGGAGTAGGGTGAGGACAACGCACCATTTTTTGAAGTGTAAGGGCACCAAAACTAAAGATACAATACAAGAGAACACAACAAATTAACACAAAGCATAAACAAACACAAGCACTCCTGTGCCTATGAAAGCGGGCACCCATTGGAATGAACAAAAGCACGATGTTTAAAGACAGGGCCTGTAGACCAAGAACACTTCTCTGCAGGCGAACAGAGGCAACGTGGCCCTCGGGGTGTCTGCATCTGTCTACGCCAGGAAAGCAGCACAAGCAGAGACAGGACACCCCTTTTATTCCAAGCAAAGTGCCTAGAAACTGCACCAAAGGGGATAGCCACAGTGATCCAAATAAGTCTCGGATTTCGGGGGGCTCCATGCCAGAATAAGGAGGCCGACCGCAGACCCAGGCAGACTAATGCCAGCGGTAACTGAACTGGCATCCAGGGAGCAGGGCCTACATCAGCGAATATAAGTGGGGTCTTCACTTCCGCAGTCCGCCTTCTGGGGGTCTCTCAAGTGCATCGGTGGCCGCTAAGCGACGAAACCACCCGGTTCACTTCCACGACTCTCTCTGGAAATGCTACCTTGCAGGAGACCCCTAAAAGCATTGCCCTCCCAAGGCGCTGTCACCGGGCGAGCACCAGGGGTGGGCCTTACTCAAGACATGTGGGGTAGCCATTACACTTGCCCCGCCGACACTCTGAATTTACACTGTTTATCTGCAAGCAAAAAAGTCTGATAATGAGCAAAGCGCAAGGCCCCTAAACCGAAAGTTGTATTTTGGTGAGTTAAAAAAATAAAAAGAGGGAGTAGGAGGAGGCTGGGTGAAATGGAAGTGGGTATGGAACGATAGGCAGGGGCAATTCAGTTCAAACAGATATGGCTAGAAAAGACATTAAAGCAATATGAATGGGAGGGAGACGCAGATCTGACCAGTTATTGTTGAGAACTAAGCGGAAAGGGCAATTATTTGGGTGTCATTGTGTTCAGTAAATGTGCCCAGGTGTAACCATTTTATCTCCTTTTTAATCTATTTATGTGCGACTCATGGGTGTGATAACCAGTCGAGGTTTTGACTCATTGCGATCGTTCTTAACTATGAGTTGTTGTCTTTTTATTGAATGTGAAGTTTGAACGTTTAATATTTTGAGATTTGTACTTTGTGAAAAGTTCAACATCTGAACAATACCACAATAAAAAAATAAAAACAAAACATTCTCCAGATTATCTCGAGCCTCGAGGCCAGAGATATCCATCAAGGGGTTGGTGCACTTCACCTTTGCCCCCCACTGCCCTCTCCTAAGGATGGGCATTGTGCTTCTAGAACTCGCTTGGCCAGAGGATACTAGCGTCGCCCTTTCCCCCTGGGAGCCCTAATCTAAGCAGCCCAAAGGCTGCGGCATGCACCCTGGTGGTCCCTAAACCCGTGAATCCACCTAAAAGAAAAAGCTCTGGAAACCAAATATTACAAAATAGAATAGATTCTGACACCAAAGATCACCCAGTGTTGGCCAAATGTGGACACTGGGGTTAGGACATGGGTTTCCTGTTGGTACATACCCCGAAGGGTCCCCTTTTCTTTTGGTTAAATAGGGCCAATTCCTCAGCTTCACTAGGAATGGGGACGATAATAAAACTGCTCAATTTACCTGAAGAATACCTCACACTCAAGGTTGCCCGGCTTCCAACGTATGCTGGACTCTGTCTGTCCAGCCATATCTCGCATCCCCCCTCGGTTCCCCACCCACACTCACATTCTGCATAGTCTACTCCTGAGTGGGCCACACTAGGCCCTTCGTCCTGGTAGTCCCTGGGTACCCATTCAAGGTTTTCTAAATGGCAAAGGTTTGAAGGCAATCCTGGGTAAAAAAAAAGCAGCACAAGGGTCTGCTTGAGCACAATGAGCACCAGCACACTGCCAGACACCACATGTTCCTGAATACCCATTGCGCTTGAAAACTGACACATGGCTCTGAACATATTTTACTACTCTCCATTCTCTGCAACCCTGATCTATGGTCTCCAGAAACTGGAGGGGCATGCACCCAACGTTCACCAAACGTGACCCTCGCTTCCTACTCTCTCTGGCAACTCCACTCTCTACCTCCCACCGCTTTCTCCTCTTCTCCATTTTTCTCTGCAGGCCAAGGTGTAGACACGACGGGGCATTAGGGTACAGCATGTCAACCTCCACTGAAGCTTAGGAACACTGGGACTGCTACATTAGCAATTTGTCACAGTATACAATCTTCGAAACATAGCATAGTAAGCAGCACCAGGCCACATAAAGGGACCCGCATCCCCAAAAGTGGCAGGTCATTCATGGCACTAAGAAGATATACAGCGTATATACCAGTTATGGGTGAACATGCCTCACAGCCCCGACACAACTTGGGTATGTACTACTCAAACTGGGATGACGTCACCATGAGCCCTCCCTCAACCCCAGCACAGAGCACGGTAAGGAATACATGGCCCAAATGCGGCCCAACTAGCAGTGAGCGCAGAACAGACCCTCAACTGTACCAAGAGTGTCTTCCAGACTCTGACTGGCCCAAATGCAGCCAAACTAGCAGTGAGCGCAGTAAAAACCTTCAACTCTACTAAGAGCGTCTTCCAGGCTCTGACTGGCCCAAATGCAGCCAAACTCGCAGTGAGCGGAGTACAAACCTTCAACTCTACTAAGAGCGTCTTCCAGGCTTTGACTGGCCCGAATGCAGCCAAACTAGCAGTGAGCGCAGAACAAACCCTCAACTCTACTAAGAGCGTCTTCCAGGCTCTGACTGGTCCGAATGCAGCCAAACTAGCAGTGAGCGCAGTATAAACCCTCGACTCTACTAAGAGCGTCTTCCAGGCTCTGACTGGTCTAAATGCAGCCAAGCTAGCAGTGAGCGCAGTACGAACCCTCAATTCTACTACGAGCGTCTTCCAGGCTCTGACTGGTCCAGATGCAGCCAAACTAGCAGTGAGCGCAGTAGAAACCCTCAACTCTAATAAGAACGTCTTCCAGGCTCTGACTGGTCCAAATGCAGCCAAACTAGCAGTGAGCGCAGTAGAAACCCTCAACTCTAATAAGAACGTCTTCCAAGGTCTGACTGGTCCAAATGCAGCCAAACTAGCAGTGAGCGCAGTACAAACCCTCAACTCTACTAAGAGCGTCTTCCAGGCTCTGACTGGTCCAAATGCAGCCAAACTAGCAGTGAGCGCAGTACAAACCCTCAACTCTACTAAGAGCGTCTTCCAGGCTCTGACTGGTCCAAATGCAGCCAAACAAGCAGTGAGCGCAGTACAAACCCTCAACTCTACTAAGAGCGTCTTCCAGGCTCTGACTGGTCCAAATGCAGCCAAACTAGCAGTGAGCGCAGTAGAAACCCTCAACTCTACTAAGAGCGTCTTCCAGGCTCTGACTGGTCCAAATGCAGCCAAACTAGCAGTGAGCGCAGTAGAAACCCTCAACTCTAATAAGAACGTCTTCCAGGGTCTGACTGGTCCAAATGCAGCTAAACTAGCAGTGAGCGCAGTACAAACCCTCAACTCTACTAAGAGCATCTTCCAGGCTCTGACTGGTCCAAATGCAGCCAAACTAGCAGTGAGTGCAGTACAAACCCTCAACTCTACTAGGAGTGTCTTCCAGGCTCTGACTGACCCAAATGCAGCCAAACTAGCAGTGAGCGCAGTACAAACCTTCAACTCTACTAAGAGCGTCTTCCAGGCTCTGACTGGTCCAAATGCAGTCAAACTAGCAGTGAGCGCAGTATAAACCTTCAACTCTACTAAGAGCGTCTTCCAGGCTCTGACTGGTCCAAATGCAGTCAAACTAGCAGTGAGCGCAGTATAAACCCTCAACTCTACTAAGAGCGTCTTCCAGGCTCTGACTGGCCCAAATGTAGCCAAACTAGCAGTGAGCGCAGTACAAACCCTGAACTCTACTAAGAGCGTCTTCCAGTCTCTCACTGGCCCAAATGCAGCCAAACTAGCAGCGAGCGCAGTACAAACCCTCAACTCTACTAAGAGCGTCTTCCAGGCTCTGACTGGTCCAAATGCAGCCAAACTAGCAGTGAGCGCAATACAAACCCTCAACTCTACTAAGAGCGTCATCCAGTCTCTCACTGGCCCAAATGCAGTCAAATTAGCAGTGAGCGCAGTACAAACCCTCAACTCTACTAAGAGCGTCTTCCAGGCTCTGACTGGTCCAAATACAGCCAAACTAGCAGTGAGCGCAGTACAAAACCTCAACTCTACTAAGAGCGTCTTCCAGGCTCAGACTGGCCCAAATGCAGCCAAACTAGCAGTGAGCGCAGTACAAACCCTCAACTTCACTAAGAGCGTCTTCCAGGCTCTGACTGGTCCAAATGCAGCCAAACTAGCAGTGAGTGCAGTACAAATCCTCAACTCTACTAAGAGCGTCTTCCAGGCTCTGACTGGCCCAAATGCAGCGAAACTAGCAGTGAGCGCAGTACAAACCCTCAACTCTACTAAGAGCGTCTTCCAGGCTCTGACTGGTCCAAATGCAGCCAAACTAGCAGTGAGCGGAGTACAAACCCTCAACTCTACTAAGAGCGTCTTCCAGGCTCTGACTGACCCAAATGCAGCCAAACTAGCAGTGAGCGCAGTACAAACCTTCAACTCTACTAAGAGCGTCTTCCAGGCTCTGACTGGTCCAAATGCAGCCAAACTAGCAGTGAGCGCAGTACAAATCCTCAACTCTAATAAGAGCGTCTTCCAGGCTCTGACTGGTCCAAATGCAGCCAAACTAGCAGTGAGCGCAGTACAAACCCTCAACTCTACTAAGAGCGTCTTCCAGGCTCTGACTGGTCCAAATGCAGCCAAACTAGCAGTGAGCGGAGTACAAACCCTCAACTCTACTAAGAGCATCTTCCAGGCTCTGACTGACCCACATGCAGCAAAACTAGCAGTGAGCGCAGTACAAACCTTCAACTCTACTAAGAGCGTCTTCCATGCTCTGACTGACCCAAATGCAGCCAAACTAGCAGTGAGCGCAGTACAAACCCTCAACTCTACTAAGAGCGTCGTCCAAGCTCTGATTGGCCCAAATGTAGCCAAACTAGCAGTGAACGCAGTAGAAACCCTCAACTCTATTAAGAGCGTCTTCCAGACTCTGACTGGTCCAAATACAGCCAAACTAGCAGTGAGCGCAATACAAACCCTCAACTCTACTAAGAGCGTCTTCCAGTCTGTCACTGGCCCAAATGCAGCCAAACTAGCAGTGAGTGGAGTAGAAACCCTCAACTCTACTAAGAGTGTCTTCCAGGCTCTGACTGGTCTTAATGCAGCCAAACTAGCAGTCAGCGCAGTACAAACCCTCAACTCTACTAAGAGCGTCTTCCAGGCTCTGACTGGTCCAAATGCAGCCAAACTAGCAGTGAGCACAGTACAAACCCTCAACTCTACTAAGAGCGTCTTCCAGGCTCTGACTGACCCAAATGCAGCCAAATTAGCAGTGAGCGCAGTACAAACCCTCAACTCTACTAAGAGCGTCTTCCAGGTTCTCACTGGCCCAAATGCAGCCAAACTAGCAGTGAGCGCAGTACAAACCTTGAACTCTACTAAGAGCGTCTTCCACGCTCCGATTGGTCCAAATGAGGCCAAACTAGCAGTGAGTGTAGTATAAACCCTCGACTCTACTAAGAGCGTCTTCAAGGCTCTGACTGGTCTAAATGCAGCCAAGCTAGCAGTGAGCGCAGTACAAACCCTCAACTCTACTAAGAGCAACGTCTAGGCTCTGACTGTCCCAAATGCAGCTAAACTAGCAGTGAGCGCAGTACAAACCCTCAACTCTACTAAGAGCGTCTTCCAGGCTCTGACTGGTCCACATGCAGCCAAACTAGCGGTGAGCGCAGTTCAAACCCGCAACTCTATTAAGAGCGTCTTCCAGGGTCTGACTGGTCCAAATGCAGCCCAACTAGCAATGAGCACAGTACAAACCCTCAACTCTACTAAGAGCGTCTTCCAGGCTCTGACTGGCCCAAATGCAGCCAAACTAGCAGTGAGCACAGTAGAAACCCTCAACTCTACTAAGAGCATCTTCCAGTCTCTCACTGGCCCAAATGCAGCCAAACTAGCAGTGAGCGCAGTAGAAACCCTCGACTCTACTAAGAGCGTCTTCCAGGCTCTGACTGACCCAAATGCAGCCAAACGAGCAGTGAGTGTAGTACAAACCCTCGACTCTACTAAGAGCGTCTTCCAGGCTCTGACTGGTCTAAATGCAGCCAAGCTAGCAGTGAGCGCAGTACAAACCCTCAACTCTACTAAGAGCGTCTTCCAGGCTCTGACTGGTCCAAATGCAGCCAAACTAGCAGTGAGCGCAGTAGAAACCCTCAACTCTACTAAGAGCGTCTTCCAGACTCTGACTGGTCCAAATGCAGCCAAACTAGCAGTGAGCGCAGTACAAACCCTCAACTCTAATAAGAGCGTCTTCCAGGGTGTGACTGGTCCAA
This sequence comes from Ambystoma mexicanum, assembly GCF_040938575.1. Taxonomy (NCBI): domain Eukaryota; kingdom Metazoa; phylum Chordata; class Amphibia; order Caudata; family Ambystomatidae; genus Ambystoma; species Ambystoma mexicanum. The sequence continues at coordinate 1,035,367,928 of NC_090926.1, read as the reverse complement.
ATGCAGCCCAACTAGCAGTGAGCGCAGTACAAACCCTCAAATCTACTAAGAGCGTCTTCCAGGCTCTGACTGACCCAAATGCAGCCAAACTAGTAGTGAGCGCAGTACAAACCTTCAACTCTACTAAGAGCGTCTTCCAGGCTCTGACTGACCCAAATGCAGTCAAACTAGCAGTGAGCGCAGTACAAACCCTCAACTCTACTAAGAGCATCGTTCAGGCTCTGACTGGCCCAAATGCAGCCAAACTAGCAGTGAGCGCAGTACAAACCCTCAACTCTACTAAGAGCGTCTTCCAGGCTCTGACTGGTCCACATGCAGCCAAACTAGCAGTGAGCGCAGTACAAACCCTCAACTCTAATAAGAGCGTCTTCCAGGGTCTGACTGGTCCAAATGCAGCCTAACTAGCAGTGAGCGCAGTACAAACCCTCAACTCTACTAAGAGCGTCTTCCAGGCTCTGACTGGCCCAAATGCAGCCAAACTAGCAGTGAGCGCAGTACAAACCCTCAACTCTACTAAGAGCGTCTTCCAGTCTCTCACTGGCCCAAATGCAGCCAAACTAGCAGTGAGCGCAGTACAAACCCTCAACTCTACTAAGAGCGTCTTCAAGGCTCTGACTGACCCAAATGCAGCCTAACTAGCAGTGAGCGCAGTACAAACCTTCAATTCTTCTAAGAGCGTCATCCAGGCTCTGACTGGCCCAAATGCAGCCAAACTAGCAGTAAGCACAGTACAAACCCTCAACTCTATTAAGAGCGTCTTCCAGGCTCTGACTGGTCCAAATACAGCCAAACTAGCAGTGAGCGCAATACAAACCCTCAACTCTACTAAGAGCGTCTTCCAGTCTCTCACTGGCCCAAATGCAGCCAAACTAGCAGTGAGCGCAGTAGAAACCCTCAACTCTACTAAGAGCGTCTTCCAGGCTCTGACTGGTCTTAATGCAGCCAAACTAGCAGTCAGCGCAGTACAAACCCTCAACTCTACTAAGAGCGTCTTCCAGGCTCTGACTGGTCCAAATGCAGCCAAACTAGCAGTGAGCGCAGTACAAACCCTCAACTCTACTAAGAGCGTCTTCCAGGCTCTGACTGACCCAAATGCAGCCAAACTAGCAGTGAGCGCAGTACAAACCTTCAACTCTACTAAGAGCGTCTTCCAGGCTCTGACTGGTCCAAATGCAGCAAAATTAGCAGTGAGCGCAGTACAAACCCTCAACTCTACTAAGAGCGTCTTCCAGGCTCTCACTGGCCCAAATGCAGCCAAACTAGCAGTGAGCGCAGTACAAACCCTCAACTCTACTAAGAGCGTCTTCCAGTCTCTCACTGGCCCAAATGCAGTCAATCTAGCAGTGAGTGCAGTACAAACCCTCAACTCTACTAAGAGCGTCTTCCAGGCTCTGACTGGTCCAAATGTAGCCAAACTAGCAGTGAGCGCAGTACAAACCCTCAACTCTAATAAGAGCGTCTTCCAGGGTCTAACTGGTCCAAATGCAGCCCAACTAGCAGTGAGCGCAGTACAAACCCTCAACTCTAATAAGAACGTCTTCCAGGGTCTGACTGGTCCAAATGCAGCCCAACTAGCAGTGAGCGCAGTACAAACCCTCAACTCTACTAAGAGCGTCTTCCAGGCTCTGACTGACCCAAATGCAGCCAAACTAGCAGTGAGCGCAGTACAAACCTTCAACTCTACTAAGAGCGTCTTCCAGGCTCTGACTGACCCAAATGCAGTCAAACTAGCAGTGAGCGCAGTACAAACCCTCAACTCTACTAAGAGCGTCTTCCAGGCTCTGACTGGTCCAAATGCAGCCAAACTAGCAGTGAGCGCAGTACAAACCCTCAACTCTACTAAGAGCGTCTTCCAGGCTCTGACTGACCCAAATGCAGCCAAACTAGCAGTGAGCGCAGTACAAACCTTCAACTCTACTAACAGCGTCTTCCAGGCTCTGACTGGTCCAAATGCAGCCAAACTAGCAGTGAGCGCAGTACAAACCCTCAACTCTACTAAGAGCGCCTTCCAGGCTCTCACTGGACCAAATGCAGCCAAACTAGCAGTGAGCGCAGTACAAACCCTCAACTCTACTAAGAGCGTCTTCCAGTCTCTCACTGGCCCAAATGCAGCCAATCTAGCAGTGAGGGCAGTACAAACCCTCAACTCTACTAAGAGCGTCTTCCAGGCTCTGACTGGTCCAAATGCAGCCAAACTAGCAGTGAGCGCAGTACAAACCCTCAACTCTAATAAGAGCATCTTCCAGGGTCTGACTGGTCCAAATGCAGCCCAACTAGCAGTGAGCGCAGTACAAACCCTCAACTCTACTAAGAGCGTCTTCCAGGCTCTGACGGACCCAAATGCAGCCAAACTAGCAGTGAGCGCAGTACAAACCTTCAACTCTACTAAGAGCGTTTTCCAGGCTCTGACTGACCCAAATGCAGCCAAACTAGCAGTGAGCGCAATACAAACCCTCAACTCTACTAAGAGGGTCTTCCAGTCTCTCACTGGCCCGAATGCAGCCAAGCTAGCAGTGAGCGCAGTAGAAACCCTTAACTCTACTAAGAGCGTCTTCCAGGCTCTGACTGGTCTAAATGTAGCCCAGCTAGCTAGTAGTGAGTGTAGTATAAACCCTCGACTCTACTAAGAGCGTCTTCCAGGCTCTGACTGGTCTAAATGCAGCCAAGCTAGCAATGAGCGCAGTACGAACCCTCAACTCTAATAAGAACGTCTTCCAGGGTCTGACTGGTCCAAATGCAGCCCAACTAGCAGTGAGCGCAGTACAAACCCTCAACTCTACTAAGAGCGTCTTCCAGGCTCTGACTGACCCAAATGCAGCCAAACTAGCAGTGAGCGCAGTACAAACCTTCAACTCTACTAAGAGCGTCTTCCAGGCTCTGACTGACCCAAATGCAGTCAAACTAGCAGTGAGTGCAGTACAAACCCTCAACTCTACTAAGAGCATCATCCAGGCTCTGACTGGCCCAAATTCAGCCAAACTAGCAGTGAGCGCAGTACAAACCCTCAACTCTACTAAGAGCGTCTTCCAGGCTCTGACTGGTCCAAATGCAGCCAAACTAGCAGTGAGCGCAGTACAAACCATCAACTCTACTAAGAGCGTCTTCCAGGCTCTGACTGGTCCAAATGCAGCCAAACTAGCAGTGAGCGCAATAAAAAACCTCAACTCTACAAAGAGCGTCTTCCAGGCTCTGACTGGTCTAAATGCAGCCAAACTAGCAGTGAGCGCAGTACAAACCCTCAACTCTAATAAGAGCGTCTTCCAGGCTCTGACTTGTCCAAATGCAGCCAAACTAGCAGTGAGCGCAGTAGAAACCCTCAACTCTACTAAGTGTGTCTTCCGGGCTCTGACTGGTCCAAATGCAGCCCAAATAGCAGTGAGCGCAGTACAAACCCTCAACTCTACTAAGAGCGTCTTCCAGGCTCTGACTGACCCAAATGCAGTCAAACTAGCAGTGAGCGCAGTAGAAACCCTCAACTCTAATAAGAACGTCTTCCAGGGTCTGACTGGTCCAAATGCAGCCAAAATAGCAGTGTGCTCAGTAGAAACCCTCAACTCTAATAAGAACATCTTCCAGGCTCTGACTGGTCCAAATGCAGCCAAACTAGCAATGAGTGCAGTACAAACCCTCAACTCTACTAAGAGTGTCTTCCAGGCTCTGACTGACCTAAATGCAGCCAAACTAGCAGTGAGCGCAGTACAAACCTTCAACTCTACTAAGAGTGTCTTCCAGGCTCTGACTGGTCCAAATGCAGTCAAACTAGCAGTGAGCGCAGTACAAACCCTCAACTCTACTAAGAGCGTCTTCCAGGCTCTGACTGGCCCGAATGCAGCCAAACTAGCAGTGAGCGCAGTACAAACCCTCAACTCTACTAAGAGCGTCTTCCAGTCTCTCACTGGACCAAATGCAGCCAAACTAGCAGTGAGCGCAGTAGAAACCCTCAACTCTACTAAGAGCGTCTTCCAGGCTCTGACTGGTCCAAATGCAGCCAACCTAGCAGTGAGCGCAGTACAAACCCTCCACTCTAATAAGAGCGTCTTCCAGGGTCTGACTGGTCCAAATGCAGCCCAACTAGCAGTGAGCGCAGTACAAACCCTCAAATCTACTAAGAGTGTCTTTCAGGCTCTGACTGACCCAATTGCAGCCAAACTAGCAGTGAGCGCAGTACAAACCTTGAACTCTACTAAGAGCGTCTTCCAGGCTCTGACTGACCCAAATGCAGCCAAACTAGCAGTGAGCGCAGTACAAACCATCAACTCTACTAAGAGCGTCGTCCAGGCTCTGACTGGCCCAAATGCAGCCAAACTAGCAGTGAGCTCAATACAAACCCTCAACTCTACTAAGAGCGTCTTCCAGGCTCTGACTGGTCTAAATGCAGCCAAGCTAGCAGTGAGTGTAGTATAAACCCTCGACTCTACTAAGAGCGTCTTCCAGGCTCTGACTGGTCTAAATGCAGCCAAGCTAGCAATGAGCGCAGTACGAACCCTCAACTCTAATAAGAACGTCTTCCAGGGTCTGACTGGTCCAAATGCAGCCCAACTAGCAGTGAGCGCAGTACAAACCCTCAACTCTACTAAGAGCGTCTTCCAGGCTCTGACTGACCCAAATGCAGCCAAACTAGCAGTGAGTTCAGTACAAACCTTCAACTCTACTAAGAGCGTCTTCCAGGCTCTGACTGACCCAAATGCAGTCAAACTAGCAGTGAGCGCAGTACAAACCCTCAACTCTACTAAGAGCATCATCCAGGCTCTGACTGGCCCAAATGCAGCCAAACTAGCAGTGAGCGCAGTACAAACCCTCAACTCTACTAAGAGCGTCTTCCAGGCTCTGACTGGTCCAAATGCAGCCAAACTAGCAGTGAGCGCAGTACAAACCATCAACTCTACTAAGAGCGTCTTCCAGGCTCTGACTGGTCCAAATGCAGCCAAACTAGCAGTGAGCGCAATACAAAACCTCAACTCTACTAAGAGCGTCTTCCAGGCTCTGACTGGTCTAAATGCAGCCAAACTAGCAGTGAGCGCAGTACAAACCCTCAACTCTACTAAGAGCGTCTTTCAGGCTCTGACTTGTCCAAATGCAGCCAAACTAGCAGTGAGCGCAGTAGAAACCCTCAACTCTACTAAGTGCATCTTCCGGGCTCTGACCGGTCCAAATGCAGCCCAACTAGCAGTGAGCGCAGTACAAACCCTCAACTCTACTAAGAGCGTCTTCCAGGCTCTGACGGACCCAAATGCAGCTAAACTAGCAGTGAGCGCAGTAGAAACCCTCAACTCTAATAAGAACGTCTTCCAGGGTCTGACTGGTCCAAATGCAGCCAAACTAGCAGTGTGCGCAGTAGAAACCCTCAACTCTAATAAGAACGTCTTCCAGGGTCTGACTGGTCCAAATGCAGCCAAACTAGCAGTGAGCGCAGTACAAACCCTCAACTCTACTAAGAGCGTCTTCCAGGCTCTGACTGGTCCAAATGCAGCCAAACTAGCAGTGAGTGCAGTACAAACCCTCAACTCTACTAAGAGTGTCTTCCAGGCTCTGACTGACCTAAATGCAGCCAAACTAGCAGTGAGCGCACTACAAACCTTCAACATTACTAAGAGTGTCTTCCAGGCTCTGACTCGTCCAAATGCAGTCAAACTAGCAGTGAGCGCAGTACAAACCCTCAACTCTACTAAGAGCGTCTTCCAGGCTCTGACTGGCCCAAATGCAGCCAAACTAGCAGTGAGCGCAGTACAAACCCTCAACTCTACTAAGAGCGTCTTCCAGTCTCTCACTGGCCCAAATGCAGCCAAACTAGCAGTGAGCGCAGTAGAAACCCTCAACTCTACTAAGAGCGTCTTCCAGGGTCTGACTGGTCCAAATGCAGCCCAACTAGCAGTGAGCGCAGTACAAACCCTCAAATCTACTAAGAGTGTCTTCCAGGCTCTGACTGACCCAAATGCAGCCAAACTAGCAGTGAGCGCACTACAAACCTTCAACTCTACTAAGAGCGTCTTCCAGGCTCTGACTGACCCAAATGCAGCCAAACTAGCAGTGAACGCAGTACAAACCCTCAACTCTACTAAGAGCGTCGTCCAGGCTCTGACTGGCCCAAATGCAGCCAAACTAGCAGCGAGTGCAGTACAAATCCTCAACTCTACTAAGAGCGTCTTCCAAGCTCTGACTGGTCCAAATGCAGCCAAACTAGCAGTGAGCTCAATACAAACCCTCAACTCTACTAAGAGCGTCTTCCAGTCTCTCACTGGCCCAAATGCAGCCAAACTAGCAGTGAGCGCAGTACAAACCCTCAACTCTACTAAGAGCGTCTTCCAGGCTCTGACTGACCCAAATGCAGCCAAACTAGCAGTGAGCACAGTACAAACCCTCAACTTTACTAAGAGCGTCTTCCAGGCTCTGACTGGCCCAAATGCAGCCAAACTAGCAGTGAGCGCAGTACAAATCCTCAACTCTACTAAGAGCGTCTTCCAGGCTCTGACTGGTCCAAATGCAGCCAAACTAGCAGTGCGCGCAGTACAAACCCTCAACTCTACTAAGAGCGACTTCCAGGCTCTGACTGGTCCAAATGCAGCCAAGCTAGCAATGAGCGCAGTACGAACCCTCAACTCTAATAAGAACGTCTTCCAGGGTCTGACTGGTCCAAATGCAGCCCAACTAGCAGTGAGTGCAGTACAAACCCTCAACTCTACTAAGAGCGTATTCCAGGCTCTGACTGACCCAAATGCAGCCAAACTAGCAGTGAGCGCAGTACAAACCTTCAACTCTACTAAGAGCGTCTTCCAGGCTCTGACTGACCCAAATGCAGTCAAACTAGCAGTGAGCGCAGTACAAACCCTCAACTCTACTAAGAGCATCATCCAGGCTCTGACTGGCCCAAATGCAGCCAAACTAGCAGTGAGCGCAGTACAAACCCTCAACTCTACTAAGAGCGTCTTCCAGGCTCTGACTGGTCCAAATGCAGCCAAACTAGCAGTGAGCGCAGTACAAACCATCAACTCTACTAAGAGCGTCTTCCAGGCTCTGACTGGTCCAAATGCAGCCAAACTAGCAGTGAGCGCAATACAAAACCTCAACTCTACTAAGAGCGTCTTCCAGGCTCTGACTGGTCTAAATGCAGCCAAACTAGCAGTGAGCGCAGTACAAACCCTCAACTCTACTAAGAACGTCTTCCAGGCTCTGACTGGTCCAAATGCAGCCAAACTAGCAATGAGTGCAGTACAAACCCTCAACTCTAATAAGAGCGTCTTCCAGGGTCTGACTGGTCCAAATGCAGCCCAACTAGCAGTGAGCGCAGTACAAACCCTCAAATCTACTAAGAGTGTCTTCCAGGCTCTGACTGACCCAAATGCAGCCAAACTAGCAGTGAGCGCAGTACAAACCTTGAACTCTACTAAGAGCGTCTTCCAGGCTCTGACTGACCCAAATGCAGCCAAACTAGCAGTGAGCGCAGTACAAACCATCAACTCTACTAAGAGCGTCGTCCAGGCTCTGACTGGCCCAAATGCAGCCAAACTAGCAGTGAGCTCAATACAAACCCTGAACTCTACTAAGAGCGTCTTCCAGGCTCTGACTGGTCTAAATGCAGCCAAGCTAGCAGTGAGTGTAGTATAAACCCTCGACTCTACTAAGAGCGTCTTCCAGGCTCTGACTGGTCTAAATGTAGCCAAGCTAGCAATGAGCGCAGTACGAACCCTCAACTCTAATAAGAACGTCTTCCAGTGTCTGACTGGTCCAAATGCAGCCCAACTAGCAGTGAGCGCAGTACAAACCCTCAACTCTACTAAGAGCGTCTTCCAGGCTCTGACTGACCCAAATGCAGCCAAACTAGCAGTGAGATCAGTACAAACCTTCAACTCTACTAAGAGCGTCTTCCAGGCTCTGACTGACCCAAATGCAGTCAAACTAGCAGTGAGCGCAGTACAAACCCTCAACTCTACTAAGAGCATCATCCAGGCTCTGACTGGCCCAAATGCAGCCAAACTAGCAGTGAGCGCAGTACAAACCCTCAACTCTACTAAGAGCGTCTTCCAGGCTCTGACTGGTCCAAATGCAGCCAAACTAGCAGTGAGCGCAGTACAAACCATCAACTCTACTAAGAGCGTCTTCCAGGCTCTGACTTGTCCAAATGCAGGCAAACTAGCAGTGAGCGCAGTAGAAACCCTCAACTCTACTAAGTGCGTCTTCCGGGCTCTGACCGGTCCAAATGCAGCCCAACTAGCAGTCAGCGCAGTACAAACCCTCAACTCTACTAAGAGCGTCTTCCAGGCTCTGACGGACCCAAATGCAGCCAAACTAGCAGTGAGCGCAGTACAAACCTTCAACTCTACTAAGAGCGTCTTCCAGGCTCTGACTGACCCAAATGCAGTCAAACTAGCAGTGAGCGCAGTAGAAACCCTCAACTCTAATAAGAACGTCTTCCAGGGTCTGACTGGTCCAAATGCAGCCAAACTAGCAGTGTGCGCAGTAGAAACCCTCAACTCTAATAAGAACGTCTTCCAGGGTCTGACTGGTCCAAATGCAGCCAAACTAGCAGTGAGCGCAGTAAAAACCCTCAACTCTACTAAGAGCGTCTTCCAGGCTCTGACTGGTCCAAATGCAGCCAAACTAGCAGTGAGTGCAGTACAAACCCTCAACTCTACTAAGAGTGTCTTCCAGGCTCTGACTGACCTAAATGCAGCCAAACTAGCAGTGAGCGCACTACAAACCTTCAACTCTACTAAGAGTGTCTTCCAGGCTCTGACTGGTCCAAATGCAGTCAAACTAGCAGTGAGCGCAGTACAAACCCTCAACTCTACTAAGAGCGTCTTCCAGGCTCTGACTGGCCCAAATGCAGCCAAACTAGCAGTGAGCGCAGTACAAACCCTCAACTCTACTGAGAGCGTCTTCCAGTCTCTCACTGGCCCAAATGCAGCCAAACTAGCAGTGAGCGCAGTAGAAACCCTCAACTCTACTAAGAGCGTCTTCCAGGCTCTGACTGGTCCAAATGCAGCCAACCTAGCAGTGAGCGCAGTACAAACCCTCAACTCTAATAAGAGCGTCTTCCAGGGTCTGACTGGTCCAAATGCAGCCCAACTAGCAGTGAGCGCAGTACAAACCCTCAAATCTACTAAGAGTGTCTTCCAGGCTCTGACTGACCCAAATGCAACCAAACTAGCAGTGAGCGCAGTACAAACCTTCAACTCTACTAAGAGCGTCTTCCAGGCTCTGACTGACCCAAATGCAGCCAAACTAGCAGTGAGCGCAGTACAAACCCTCAACTCTACTAAGAGCGTCGTCCAGGCTCTGACTGGCCCAAATGCAGCCAAACTAGCAGCGAGTGCAGTACAAATCCTCAACTCTACTAAGAGCGTCTTCCAAGCTCTGACTGGTCCAAATGCAGCCAAACTAGCAGTGAGCTCAATACAAACCCTCAACTCTACTAAGAGCGTCTTCCAGTCTCTCACTGGCCCAAATGCAGCCAAACTAGCAGTGAGCGCAGTACAAACCCTCAACTCTACTAAGAGCGTCTTCCAGGCTCTGACTGACCCAAATGCAGCCAAACTAGCAGTGAGCACAGTACAAACCCTCAACTTTACTAAGAGCGTCTTCCAGGCTCTGACTGGCCCAAATGCAGCCAAACTAGCAGTGAGCGCAGTACAAATCCTCAACTCTACTAAGAGCGTCTTCCAGGCTCGGACTAGTCCAAATGCAGCCAAACTAGCAGTGCGCGCAGTACAAACCCTCAACTCTACTAAGAGCGACTTCCAGGCTCTGACTGGTCTAAATGCATCCAAACTAGCAGTGAGCGCAGTACAAACCCTCAACTCTAATAAGAGCGTCTTCCAGGGTCTGACTGGTCCAAATGCAGCGAAACTAGCAGTGAGCGCAGTACAAACCCTCAACTCTACTAAGAGCGTCTTCCAGGCTCTCACTTACCCAAATGCAGCCAAACTAGCAGTGAGCGCAGTAGAAACACTCAACTCTACTAAGAGCGTCTTCCAGGCTCTGACTGACCCAAATGCAGCCAAAGTAGCAGTGAGCGCAGTACAAACCTTCAACTCTTCTAAGAGCGTCTTCCAGGCTCTGACTGACCCAAATGCAGCCAAACTAGCAATGAGCGCAGTACAAACCCTCAACTCTACTAAGAGCGTCGTCCAGGCTCTGACTGGCCCAAATGCAGCCAAACTAGCAATAAGCACAGTACAAACCCTCAACTCTATTAAGAGCGTCTTCCAGGCTCTGACTGGTCCAAATATAGCCAAACTAGCAGTGAGCGCAATACAAACCCTCAACTCTACTAAGAGCGTCTTCCAGTCTCTCACTGGCCCAAATGCAGCCAAACTAGCAGTGAGCGCAGTAGAAACCCTCAACTCTACTAAGAGCCTCTTCCAGTCTCTGACTGGTCTTAATGCAGCCAAACTAGCAGTGAGCGCAGTACAAACCCTCAACTCTACTAAGAGCGTCTTCCAGGCTCTGACTGACCCAAATGCAGCCAAACTAGCAGTGAGCGCAGTACAAACCTTCAACTCTACTAAGAGCGTCTTCCAGGCCCTGACCGGTCCAAATGCAGCCAAATTAGCAGTGAGCGCAATACAACCCTCAACTCTACTAAGAGCGTCTTCCAGTCTCTCACTGGCCCAAATGCAGACAATCTAGCAGTGAGCGCAGTACAAACCCTCAACTCTACTAAGAGTGTCTTCCAGGCTCTGACTGGTCCAAATGCAGCCAAACTAGCAGTGAGCGCAGTACAAACCCTCAACTCTAATAAGAGCATCTTCCAGGGTCTGACTAGTCCAAATGCAGCCCAACTAGCAGTGAGCGCAGTACAAACCCTCAACTCTACTAAGAGCGTCTTCCAGGCTCTGACGGACCCAAATGCAGCCAAACCAGCAGTGAGCGCAGTACAAATCTTCAACTCTACTAAGAGCGTCTTCCAGGCTCTGACTGACCCAAATGCAGCCAAACTAGCAGTGAGCGCAGTACAAACCCTCAACTCTACTAAGAGCGTCGTCCAGGCTCTGACTGGACCAAATGCAGTCAAACTAGCCGTGAACGCAGTACAAACCCTCAACTCTACTAAGAGCATCTTCCAGGCTCTGACTGGTCCAAATGCAGCCAAACTAGCAGTGAGCGCAGTACAAACCCTCAACTCTACTAAGAGCGTCTTCCAGGCTCTGACTGGTCAGAAAGCAGCCAAACTAGCAGTGAGCGCAATACAAACCCTCAACTCTACTAAGAGCGTCTTCCACGCTCCGACTGGTCCAAATGCAGCCAAACTAGCAGTGAGTGTAGTATAAACCCTCGACTCTACTAAGAGCGTCTTCCAGGCTCTGACTGGTCTAAATGCAGCCAAGCTAGCAGTGAGCGCAGTACAAACCCTCAACTCTACTAAGAGCGTCTTCCAGACTCTGACTGGTCCAAATGCAGCCAAAATAGCCGTGAGCGCAGTACAAACTCTCAACTCTTATAAGAGTGTCTTCCAGGGTCTGACTGGTCCAAATGCAGCCCAACTAGCAGTGAGCGCAGTACAAACCCTCAACCCTACTAAGAGCGTCTTCCAGGCTCTGACTGACCCAAATGCAGCCAAACTAGCAGTGAGCGCAGTACAAACCTTAAACTCTACTAAGAGCGTCTTCCAGGCTCTGACTGACTCAAATGCAGTCAAACTAGCAGTGAGCGCAGTACAAACCCTCAACTCTACTAAGAGCATCGTCCAGGCTCTGACTGGCCCAAATGCAGCCAAACCAGCAGTGAGCGCAGTACAAACCCTCAACTCTACTAAGAGCGTCTTCCAGGCTCTGACTGGTCCAAATGCAGCCAAACTAGCAGTGAGCGCAGTACACATCCTCAACTCTAATAAGAGCGTCTTCCAGGGTCTGACTGGTCCAAATGCAGCCCAACTAGCAGTGAGCGCAGTATAAACCCTCAACTCTACTAAGAGCGTCTTCCAGGCTCTGATGGACCCAAATGCAGCCAAACCAGCAGTGAGCGCAGTACAAACCTTCAACTCTACTAAGAGCGTCTTCCAGGCTCTGACTGACCCAAATGCAGCCAAACTAGCAGTGAGCGCAGTACAAACCCTCAACTCTACTAAGAGCGTCGTCCAGGCTCTGACTGGCCCAAATGCAGTCAAACTAGCCGTGAGCGCAGTACAAACCCTCAACTCTACTAAGAGCATCATCCAGGCTCTGACTGGTCCAAATGCAGCCAAACTAGCAGTGAGCGCAGTACAAACCCTCAACTCTACTAAGAGCGTCTTCCAGGCTCTGACTGGTCAGAAAGCAGCCAAACTAGCAGTGAGCGCAATACAAACCCTCAACTCTACTAAGAGGGTCTTTCAGTCTCTCACTGGCCTGAATGCAGCCAAACTAGCAGTGAGCGCAGTAGAAACCCTCAACTCTACTAAGAGCGTCTTCCACGCTCCGACTGGTCCAAATGCAGCCAAACTAGCAGTGAGTGTAGTATAAACCCTCGACTCTACTAAGAGCGTCTTCCAAGCTCTGACTGGTCTAAATGCAGCCAAGCTAGCAGTGAGCGCAGTAAAAACCCTCAACTCTACTAAGAGCGTCTTCCAGACTCTGACTGGTCCAAATGCAGCCAAAATAGCAGTGAGCGCAGTACAAACTCTCAACTCTTATAAGAGTGTCTTCCAGGGTCTGACTGGTCCAAATGCAGCCCAACCTGCAGTGAGCGCAGTACAAACCCTCAACCCTACTAAGAGCGTCTTCCAGGCTCTGACTGGTCCAAATGCAGCCCAACCTGCAGTGAGCGCAGTACAAACCCTCAACCCTACTAAGAGCGTCTTCCAGGCTCTGACTGACCCAAATGCAGCCAAACTAGCAGTGAGCGCAGTACAAACCCTCAACTCTACTAAGAGCATCGTCCAGGCTCTGACTGGCCCAAATGCAGCCAAACTAGCAGTGAGCGCAGTACAAACCCTCAACTCTACTAAGAGCGTCTTCCAGGCTCTGACTGGTCCAAATGCAGCCAAACTAGCAGTGAGCGCAGTACAAACCCTCAACTCTAATAAGAGCGTCTTCCAGGGTCTGACTGGTCCAAATGCAGCCCAACTAGCAGTGAGCACAGTACAAACCCTCAACTCTACTAAGAGCGTCTTCCAGGCTCTGACTGGCCCAAATGCAGCCAAACTAGCAGTGAGCGCAGTACAAACCCTCAACTCTACTAAGAGCGTCTTCCAGGCTCTGACTGACCCAAATGCAGCCAAACTAGCAGTGAGCGCAGTACAAACCTTCATCTCTTCAAAGAGCGTCTTCCAGGCTCTGACTGACCCAAATGCAGCCAAACTAGCAGTGAGCTCAGTACAAACCCTCAACTCTACTAAAAGCGTCGTCCAGGCTCTGACTGGCCCAAATGCAGCCAAACTAGCAGTAAGCACTGTACAAACCCTCAACTCTATAAAGAGCGTCTTCCAGGCTCTGACTGGTCCAAATACAGCCAATCTAGCAGTGAGCGCAATACAAACCCTCAACTCTACTAAGAGCGTCTTCCAGTCTCTCACTGGCCCAAATGCAGCCAAACTAGCAGTGAGCGCAGTAGAAACCCTCAACTCTACTAAGAGCGTCTTCCAGGCTCTGACTGGTCCAAATGCAGCCAAACTAGCAGTCAGCGCAGTAGAAACCCTCAACTCTACTAAGAGCGTCTTCCAGGCTCTGACTGGTCTTAATGCAGCCAAACTAGCAGTCAGCGCAGTACAAACCCTCATCTCTACTAAGAGCGTCTTCCAGGCTCTGACTGGTCCAAATGCAGCCAAACTAGCAGTGAGCGCAGTACAAACCCTCAACTCTACTAAGGGCGTCTTCCAGGCTCTGACTGACCCAAATGCAGCAACACTAGCAGTGAGCGCAGTACAAACCTTCAACTCTACTAAGAGCGTCTTCCAGGCTCTGACTGGTCCAAATGCAGCCAAATTAGCAGTGAGCTCAGTACAAACCCTCAACTCTACTAAGAGCGTCTTCCAGGCTCTCACTGGCCCAAATGCAGCCAAACTAGCAGTGAGCGCAGTACAAACCCTCAACTCTAATAAGAGCGTCTTCCAGTCTCTCACTGGCCCAAATGCAGCCAATCTAGCAGTGAGCGCAGTACAAACCCTCAACTCTACTAAGAGCGTCTTCCAGGCTCTGACTGGTCCAAATGCAGCCAAACTAGCAGTGAGCGCAGTACAAACCCTCAACTCTAATAAGAGCGTCTTCCAGGGTCTGACTGGTCCAAATGCAGCCCAACTAGCAGTGAGCGCAGTACAAACCCTCAACTCTACTAAGAGCGTCTTCCAGTCTCTGACGGACCCAAATGCAGCCAAACTAGCAGTGAGCGCAGTACAAACCTTCAACTCTACTAAGAGTTTCTTCCAGGCTCTGACTGACCCAAATGCAGCCAAACTAGCAGTGAGCGCAGTACAAACCCTCAACTCTACTAAGAGCGTCGTCCAGGCTCTGACTGGCCCAAATGCAGCCAAACTAGCCGTGAGCGCAGTACAAACCCTCAACTCTACTAAGAGCATCTTCCAGGCTCTGACTGGTCCAAATGCAGCCAAACTAGCAGTGAGCGCAGTACAAACCCTCAACTCTACTAAGAGCGTCTTCCAGGCTCTGACTGGTCCGAAAGCAGCCAAACTAGCAGTGAGCGCAATACAAACCCTCAACTCTACTAAGAGGGTCTTCCAGTCTCTCACTGGCCCGAATGCAGCCAAACTAGCAGTGAGCGCAGTACAAACCCTCAACTCTACTAAGAGCGTCTTCCAGTCTCTCACTGGCCCAAATGCAGCCAAACTAGCAGTGAGCGCAGTAGAAACCCTCAACTCGACTAAGAGCGTCTTCCAGGCTCTGACTGGTCCAAATGCAGCCAACCTAGCAGTGAGCGCAGTACAAACCCTCAACTCTAATAAGAGCGTCTTCCAGGGTCTGACTGGTCCAAATGCAGCCCAACTAGCAGTGTGCGCAGTACAAACCCTCAAATCTACTAAGAGCGTCTTCCAGGCTCTGACTGACCCAAATGCAGCCAAACTAGCAGTGAGCGCAGTACAAACCTTCAACTCTACTAAGAGCGTCTTCCAGGCTCTGACTGACCCAAATGCAGCCAAACTAGCAGTGAGCGCAGTACAAACCCTCAACTCTACTAAGAGCGTCTTCCAGGCTCTGACTGACCCAAATGCAGCCAAACTAGCAGTGAGCACAGTACAAACCCTCAACTCTACTAAGAGCGTCGTCCAGGCTCTGACTGGCCCAAATGCAGCCAAACTAGCAGCGAGCGCAGTACAAATCCTCAACTCTACTAAGAGCGTCTTCCAAGCTCTGACTGGTCCAAATGCAGCCAAACTAGCAGTGAGGTCAATACAAACCCTCAACTCTACTAAGAGCGTCTTCCAGGCTCTGACTGGTCTAAATGCAGCCAAGCTAGCAGTGAGTGTAGTATAAACCCTCGACTCTACTAAGAGCGTCTTCCAGGCTCTGACTGGTCTAAATGCAGCCAAGCTAGCAATGAGCGCAGTACGAACCCTCAACTCTAATAAGAACGTCTTCCAGGGTCTGACTGGTCCAAATGCAGCCCAACTAGCAGTGAGCGCAGTACAAACCCTCAACTCTACTAAGAGCGTCTTCCAGGCTCTGACTGACCCAAATGCAGCCAAACTAGCAGTGATCGCAGTACAAACCATCAACTCTACTAAGAGCGTCTTCCAGGCTCTGACTGGTCCAAATGCAGCCAAACTAGCAGTGAGCGCAATACAAAACCTCAACTCTACTAAGAGCGTCTTCCAGGCTCTGACTGGGCTAAATGCAGCCAAACCAGCAGTGAGCACAGTACAAACCTTCAACTCTACTAAGCGCGTCTTCAAGGCTCTGACTTGTCCAAATGCAGCCAAACTAGCAGTGAGCGCAGTACAAACCTTCATCTCTTCTAAGAGTGTCTTCCAGGCTCTGACTGACCCAAATGCAGCCAAACTAGCAGTGAGCTCAGTACAAACCCTCAACTCTACTAAGAGCGTCGTCCAGGCTCTGACTGGCCCAAATGCAGCCAAACTAGCAGTAAGCACTGTACAAACCCTCAACTCTATAAAGAGCGTCTTCCAGGCTCTGACTGGTCCAAATACAGCCAATCTAGCAGTGAGCGCAATACAAACCCTCAACTCTACTAAGAGCGTCTTCCAGTCTCTCACTGGCCCAAATGCAGCCAAACTAGCAGTGAGCGCAGTAGAAACCCTCAACTCTACTAAGAGCGTCTTCCAGGCTCTGACTGGTCCAAATGCAGCCAAACTAGCAGTCAGCGCAGTAGAAACCCTCAACTCTACTAAGAGCGTCTTCCAGGCTCTGACTGGTCTTAATGCAGCCAAACTAGCAGTCAGCGCAGTACAAACCCTCATCTCTACTAAGAGCGTCTTCCAGGCTCTGACTGGTCCAAATGCATCCAAACTAGCAGTGAGCGCAGTACAAACCCTCAACTCTACTAAGGGCGTCTTCCAGGCTCTGACTGACCCAAATGCAGCAACACTAGCAGTGAGCGCAGTACAAACCTTCAACTCTACTAAGAGCGTCTTCCAGGCTCTGACTGGTCCAAATGCAGCCAAATTAGCAGTGAGCGCAGTACAAACCCTGAACTCTACTAAGAGCGTCTTCCAGGCTCTCACTGGCCCAAATGCAGCCAAACTAGCAGTGAGCGCAGTACAAACCCTCAACTCTAATAAGAGCGTCTTCCAGTCTCTCACTGGCCCAAATGCAGCCAAACTAGCAGTGAGCGCAGTACAAACCCTCAACTCTAATAAGAGCGTCTTCCAGGGTCTGACTGGTCCAAATGCAGCCCAACTAGCAGTGAGCGCAGTACAAACCCTCAACTCTACTGAGAGCATCTTCCAGTCTCTGACGGACCCAAATGCAGCCAAACTAGCAGTGAGCGCAGTACAAACCTTCAACTCTACTAAGAGTTTCTTCCAGGCTCTGACTGACCCAAATGCAGCCAAACTAGCAGTGAGTGCAGTACAAACCCTCAACTCTACTAAGAGCGTCGTCCAGGCTCTGACTGGCCCAAATGCAGCCAAACTAGCCGTGAGCGCAGTACAAACCCTCAACTCTACTAAGAGCATCTTCCAGGCTCTGACTGGTCCAAATGCAGCCAAACTAGCAGTGAGCGCAGTACAAACCCTCAACTCTACTAAGAGCGTCTTCCAGGCTCTGACTGGTCCGAAAGCAGCCAAACTAGCAGTGAGCGCAATACAAACCCTCAACTCTACTAAGAGGGTCTTCCAGTCTCTCACTGGCCCGAATGCAGCCAAACTAGCAGTGAGCGCAGTACAAACCCTCAACTCTACTAAGAGCGTCTTCCAGTCTCTCACTGGCCCAAATGCAGCCAAACTAGCAGTGAGCGCAGTAGAAACCCTCAACACTACTAAGAGCGTCTTCCAGGCTCTGACTGGTCCAAATGCAGCCAACCTAGCAGTGAGCGCAGTACAAACCCTCAACTCTAATAAGAGCGTCTTCCAGGGTCTGACTGGTCCAAATGCAGCCCAACTAGCAGTGTGCGCAGTACAAACCCTCAAATCTACTAAGAGCGTCTTCCAGGCTCTGACTGACCCAAATGCAGCCAAACTAGCAGTGAGCGCAGTACAAACCTTCAACTCTACTAAGAGCGTCTTCCAGGCTCTGACTGACCCAAATGCAGCCAAACTAGCAGTGAGCGCAGTACAAACCCTCAACTCTACTAAGAGCGTCTTCCAGGCTCTGACTGACCCAAATGCAGCCAAACTAGCAGTGAGCACAGTACAAACCCTCAACTCTACTAAGAGCGTCGTCCAGGCTCTGACTGGCCCAAATGCAGCCAAACTAGCAGCGAGCGCAGTACAAATCCTCAACTCTACTAAGAGCGTCTTCCAAGCTCTGACTGGTCCAAATGCAGCCAAACTAGCAGTGAGCTCAATACAAACCCTCAACTCTACTAAGAGCGTCTTCCAGGCTCTGACTGGTCTAAATGCAGCCAAGCTAGCAGTGAGTGTAGTATAAACCCTCGACTCTACTAAGAGCGTCTTCCAGGCTCTGACTGGTCTAAATGCAGCCAAGCTAGCAATGAGCGCAGTACGAACCCTCAACTCTAATAAGAACGTCTTCCAGGGTCTGACTGGTCCAAATGCCGCCCAACTAGCAGTGAGCGCAGTACAAACCCTCAACTCTACTAAGAGCGTCTTCCAGGCTCTGACTGACCCAAATGCAGCCAAACTAGCAGTGAGCGCAGTACAAACCATCAACTCTACTAAGAGCGTCTTCCAGGCTCTGACTGGTCCAAATGCAGCCAAACTAGCAGTGAGCGCAATACAAAACCTCAACTCTACTAAGAGCGTCTTCCAGGCTCTGACTGGGCTAAATGCAGCCAAACCAGCAGTGAGCACAGTACAAACCTTCAACTCTACTAAGAGCGTCTTCAAGGCTCTGACTTGTCCAAATGCAGCCAAACTAGCAGTGAGCGCAGTACAAACCCTCAACTCTACTAAGTGCGTCTTCCGGGCTCTGACTGGCCCAAATGCAGTCAAACTAACCGTGAGCGCAGTACAAACCCTCAACTCTACTAAGAGCATCTTCCAGGCTCTGACTGGTCCAAATGCAGCCAAACTAGCAGTGAGCGCAGTACAAACCCTCAACTCTACTAAGAGCGTCTTCCAGGCTCTGACTGGTCAGAAAGCAGCCAATCTAGCAGTGAGCGCAATACAAACCCTCAACTCTACTAAGAGGGTCTTCCAGTCTCTCACTGGCCTGAATGCAGCCAAACTAGCAGTGAGCGCAGTAGAAACCCTCAACTCTACTAAGAGCGTCTTCCACGCTCCGACTGGTCCAAATGCAGCCAAACTAGCAGTGAGTGTAGTATAAACCCTCGACTCTACTAAGAGCGTCTTCCAGGCTCTGACTGGTCTAAATGCAGCCAAGCTAGCAGTGAGCGCAGTACAAACCCTCAACTCTACTAAGAGCGTCTTCCAGACTCTGACTGGTCCAAATGCAGCCAAAATAGCAGTGAGCGCAGTACAAACTCTCAACCCTACTAAGAGCGTCTTCCAGGCCCTGACTGACCCAAATGCAGCCAAACTAGCAGTGAGCGCAGTACAAACCTTGAACTCTACTAAGAGCGTCTTCCGGGCTCTGACTGACTCAAATGCAGTCAAACTAGCAGTGAGCGCAGTACAAACCCTCAACTCTACTAAGAGCATCGTCCAGGCTCTGACTGGCCCAAATGCAGCCAAACTAGCAGTGAGCGCAGTACAAACCCTCAACTCTACTAAGAGCGTCTTCCAGGCTCTGACTGGCCCAAATGCAGCCAAACTAGCAGTGAGCGCAGTACAAACCCTCAACTCTAATAAGAGCGTCTTCCAGGGTCTGACTGGTCCAAATGCAGCCCAACTAGCAGTGAGCACAGTACAAACCCTCAACTCTACTAAGAGCGTCTTCCAGGCTCTGACTGGCCCAAATGCAGCCAAACTAGCAGTGAGCGCAGTACAAACCCTCAACTCTACTAAGAGCATCTTCCAGTCTCTCACTGGCCCAAATGCAGCCAAACTAGCAGTGAGCGCAGTAGAAACCCTCAACTCTACTAAGAGCGTCTTCCAGGCTCTGACTGGTCCAAATGCAGCCAAACTAGCAGTGAGCGCAGTACAAACCCTCAACTCTACTAAGAGCGTCTTCCAGGCTCTGACTGACCCAAATGCAGCCAAACTAGCAGTGAGCGCAGTACAAACCTTCATCTCTTCTAAGAGCGTCTTCCAGGCTCTGACTGACCCAAATGCAGCCAAACTAGCAGTGAGCGCAGTACAAACCCTCAACTCTACTAAGAGCGTCGTCCAGGCTCTGACTGGCCCAAATGCAGCCAAACTAGCAGTAAGCACAGTACAAACCCTCAACTCTACTAAGAGCGTCTTCCAGTCTCTCACTGGCCCAAATGCAGCCAAACTAGCAGTGAGCGCAGTAGAAACCCTCAACTCTACTAAGAGCGTCTTCCAGGCTCTGACTGGTCTTAATGCAGCCAAACTAGCAGTCAGCGCAGTACAAACCCTCAACTCTACTAAGAGCGTCTTCCAGTCTCTCACTGGCCCAAATGCAGCCAAACTAGCAGTGAGCGCAGTAGGAACCCTCAACTCTACTAAGAGCGTCTTCCAGGCTCTGACTGGTCTTAATGCAGCCAAACTAGCAGTCAGCGCAGTACAAACCCTCAACTCTACTAAGAGCGTCTTCCAGGCTCTGACTGGTCCAAAAGCAGCCAAACTAGCAGTGAGCGCAGTACAAACCCTCAACTCTACTAAGGGCGTCTTCCAGGCTCTGACTGACCCAAATGCAGCCAAACTAGCAGTGAGCGCAGTACAAACCTTCAACTCTACTAAGAGCGTCTTCCAGGCTCTGACTGGTCCAAATGCAGCCAAATTAGCAGTGAGCGCAGTACAAACCCTCAACTCTACTAAGAGCGTCTTCCAGGCTCTCACTGGCCCAAATGCAGCCAAACTAGCAGTGAGCGCAGTACAAACCCTCAACTCTACTAAGAGCGTCTTCCAGTCTCTAACTGGCCCAAATGCAGCCAATCTAGCAGTGAGCGCAGTACAAACCCTCAACTCTACTAAGAGCGTCTTCCAGGGTCTGACTGGTCCAAATGCAGCCCAACTAGCAGTGAGCGCAGTACAAACCCTCAACTCTACTAAGAGCGTCTTAAAGGCTCTGACGGACCCAAACGCAGCCAAACTAGCAGTGAGCGCAGTACAAACCTTCAACTCTACTAAGAGTTTCTTCCAGGCTCTGACTGACCCAAATGCAGCCAAACTAGCAGTGAGCGCAGTACAAACCCTCAACTCTACTAAGAGCATCGTCCAGGCTCTGACTGGCCCAAATGCAGCCAAACTAGCCGTGAGCGCAGTACAAACCCTCAACTCTACTAAGAGCATCTTCCAGGCTCTGACTGGTCCAAATGCAGCCAAACTAGCAGTGAGCGCAGTACAAACCCTCAACTCTACTAAGAGCGTCTTCCAGGCTCTGACTGGTCCAAAAGCAGCCAAACTAGCAGTGAGCGCAATACAAACCCTCAACTCTACTAAGAGGGTCTTCCAGTCTCTCACTGGCCCGAATGCAGCCAAACTAGCAGTGAGCACAGTAGAAACCCTCAGCTCTACTAAGAGTGTCTTCCACGCTCCGACTGGTCCAAATGCAGCCAAACTAGCAGTGAGTGTAGTATAAACCCTCGACTCTACTAAGAGCGTCTTCCAGGCTCTGACTGGTCTAAATGCAGCCAAGCTAGCAGTGAGCACAGTACGAACCATCAACTCTACTAAGAGCGTCTTCCAGGCTCTGACTGGTCCAAATGCAGCCAAACTAGCAGTGAGCGCAGTAGAAACCCTCAACTCTACTAAGAGCGTCTTCCAGACTCTGACTGGTCCAAATGCAGCCAAACTAGCAGTGAGCGCAGTACACACCCTCAACTCTAATAAGAGCGTCTTCCAGGGTCTGACTGGTCCAAATGCAGCCCAACTAGCAGTGAGCGCAGTACAAACCCTCAACTCTACTAAGAGCGTCTTCCAGGCTCTCACTGGCCCAAATGCATCCAAACTAGCAGTGAGCGCAGTGCAAACCCTCAACTCTAATAAGAGCGTCTTCCAGTCTCTAACTGGCCCAAATGCAGCCAATCTAGCAGTGAGCGCAGTACAAACCCTCAACTCTACTAAGAGCGTCTTCCAGGGTCTGACTGGTCCAAATGCAGCCCAACTAGCAGTGAGCGCAGTACAAACCCTCAACTCTACTAAGAGCGTCTTAAAGGCTCTGACGGACCCAAACGCAGCCAAACTAGCAGTGAGCGCAGTACAAACCTTCAACTCTACTAAGAGTTTCTTCCAGGCTCTGACTGACCCAAATGCAGCCAAACTAGCAGTGAGCGCAGTACAAACCCTCAACTCTACTAAGAGCATCGTCCAGGCTCTGACTGGCCCAAATGCAGCCAAACTAGCCGTGAGCGCAGTACAAACCCTCAACTCTACTAAGAGCATCTTCCAGGCTCTGACTGGTCCAAATGCAGCCAAACTAGCAGTGAGCGCAGTACAAACCCTCAACTCTACTAAGAGCGTCTTCCAGGCTCTGACTGGTCCGAAAGCAGCCAAACTAGCAGTGAGCGCAATACAAACCCTCAACTCTACTAAGAGGGTCTTCCAGTCTCTCACTGGCCCGAATGCAGCCAAACTAGCAGTGAGCACAGTAGAAACCCTCAGCTCTACTAAGAGTGTCTTCCACGCTCCGACTGGTCCAAATGCAGCCAAACTAGCAGTGAGTGTAGTATAAACCGTCGACTCTACTAAGAGCGTCTTCCAGGCTCTGACTGGTCTAAATGCAGCCAAGCTAGCAGTGAGCACAGTACGAACCATCAACTCTACTAAGAGCGTCTTCCAGGCTCTGACTGGTCCAAATGCAGCCAAACTAGCAGTGAGCGCAGTAGAAACCCTCAACTCTACTAAGAGCGTCTTCCAGACTCTGACTGGTCCAAATGCAGCCAAACTAGCAGTGAGCGCAGTACACACCCTCAACTCTAATAAGAGCGTCTTCCAGGGTCTGACTGGTCCAAATGCAGCCCAACTAGCAGTGAGCGCAGTACAAACCCTCAACTCTACTAAGAGCGTCTTCCAGGCTCTCACTGGCCCAAATGCAGCCAAACTAGCAGTGAGCGCAGTACAAACCCTCAACTCTAATAAGAGCGTCTTCCAGTCTCTAACTGGCCCAAATGCAGCCAATCTAGCAGTGAGCGCAGTACAAACCCTCAACTCTACTAAGAGCGTCTTCCAGGGTCTGACTGGTCCAAATGCAGCCCAACTAGCAGTGAGCGCAGTACAAACCCTCAACTCTACTAAGAGCGTCTTAAAGGCTCTGACGGACCCAAACGCAGCCAAACTAGCAGTGAGCGCAGTACAAACCTTCAACTCTACTAAGAGTTTCTTCCAGGCTCTGACTGACCCAAATGCAGCCAAACTAGCAGTGAGCGCAGTACAAACCCTCAACTCTACTAAGAGCATCGTCCAGGCTCTGACTGGCCCAAATGCAGCCAAACTAGCCGTGAGCGCAGTACAAACCATCAACTCTACTAAGAGCATCTTCCAGGCTCTGACTGGTCCAAATGCAGCCAAACTAGCAGTGAGCGCAGTACAAACCCTCAACTCTACTAAGAGCGTCTTCCAGGCTCTGACTGGTCCGAAAGCAGCCAAACTAGCAGTGAGCGCAATACAAACCCTCAACTCTACTAAGAGGGTCTTCCAGTCTCTCACTGGCCCGAATGCAGCCAAACTAGCAGTGAGCACAGTAGAAACCCTCAACTCTACTAAGAGTGTCTTCCACGCTCCGACTGGTCCAAATGCAGCCAAACTAGCAGTGAGTGTAGTATAAACCCTCGACTCTACTAAGAGCGTCTTCCAGGCTCTGACTGGTCTAAATGCAGCCAAGCTAGCAGTGAGCACAGTACGAACCA
Organism: Ambystoma mexicanum; assembly: GCF_040938575.1. NCBI lineage: Eukaryota > Metazoa > Chordata > Amphibia > Caudata > Ambystomatidae > Ambystoma > Ambystoma mexicanum. The sequence goes on along the minus strand of NC_090926.1, from coordinate 1,035,344,489 downwards.
TCAACTCTACTAAGAGCGTCTTCCAGGCTCTGACTGGTCCAAATGCAGCCAAACTAGCAGTGAGCGCAGTAGAAACCCTCAACTCTACTAAGAGCGTCTTCCAGACTCTGACTGGTCCAAATGCAGCCAAATTGCAGTGAGCGCAGTACACACCCTCAACTCTAATAAGAGCGTCTTCCAGGGTCTGACTGGTCCAAATGCAGCCCAACTAGCAGTGAGCGCAGTACAAACCCTCAACTCTACTAAGAGCGTCTTCCAGGCTCTGACTGACCCAAATGCAGCCAAACTAGCAGTGAGCGCAGTACAAACCCTCAACTCTACTAACAGCGTCTTCCAGGCTCTGACTGGTCCAAATGCAGCCAAACTAGCAGTGAGCGCAGTACAAACCCGCAACTCTACTAAGAGCGTCTTCCAGGCTCTGACTGGTTCAAATGCAGCCAAACTAGCAGTGAGCGCAATACAAAACCTCAATTCTACTAAGAGCGTCTTCCAGGCTCTGACTGGTCTAAATGCAGCCAAACTAACAGTGAGCGCAGTACAAACCCTCAACTCTACTAAGAGCGTCTTCCATGCTCTGACTTGTCCAAATGCAGCCAAACTAGCAGTGAGCGCAGTACAAACCTTCAACTCTACTAAGAGCGTCTTCCAGGCTCTGATTGACCCAAATGCAGTCAAACTAGCAGTGAGTGCAGTACAAACCCTCAACTCTACTAAGAGCATCGTCCAAGGCTCTGACTGGCTCAAATGTAGCTAAACTAGCAGTGAGCGCAGTACAAACCTTCAACTCTACTAAGAGCGTCTTCCAGGCTCTGACTGACCCAAATGCAGCCAAACTAGCAGTGAGCGCAGTACAAACCCTCAACTCTACTAAGAGCATCGTCCAGGCTCTGACTGGCCCAAATGCAGCCAAACTAGCCGGGAGCGCAGTACAAACCCTCAACTCTACTAGGAGCTTCTTCCAGGCTCTGACTGGTCCAAAAGCAGCCAAACTAGCAGTGAGCGCAGTACAAACCCTGAACTCTACTAAGAGGGCCTTCCAGTCTCTCACTGGCCCGAATGCAGCCAAACTAGCAGTGAGCGCAGTAGAAACCCTCAACTCTACTAAGAGCGTCTTCCACGCTCCGACTGGTCCAAATGCAGCCAAACAAGCAGTGAGTGTAGTATAAACCCTCGACTCTACTAAGAGCGTCTTCCAGGCTCAGACTGGTCTAAATGCAGCCAAACTAGCAGTGAGTGCAGTACAAACCCTCAACTCTACTAAGAGCGTCTTCCAGTCTCTGACTGGCCCAAATGCAGCCAATCTAGCAGTGAACACAGTAGAGACCCTCAACTCTACTAAGAGCGTCTTCCAGGCTCTGACTTGTTCAAATGCAGCCAAACTAGCAGTGAGCGCAGTACAAACCCTCAAGTCTAATACGAGAGTCTTCCAGGGTCTGACTGGTCCAAATGCAGCCCAACTAGCAGTGAGCGCAGTACAAACCCTCAAGTCTACTAAGGGCGTCTTCCAGGCTCTGACTGACCCAAATGCAGCAAAACTAGCAGTGAGCGCAGTACAAACCTTCAACTCTACTAAGAGCGTCTTCCAGGCTCTCACTGGGCCAAATGCAGCCAAACTAGCGGTGAGCGCAGTACAAACCCTCAACTCTACTAAGAGCGTCTTCCAGTCTCTCACTGGCCCAAATGCAGCCAATCTAGCAGTGAGCACAGTACAAACCCTCAACTCTACTAAGAGCGTCTTCCAGGCTCTGACTGGTCCAAATGCAGCCAAACTAGCAGTGAGCGCAGTACAAACCCTCAACTCTAATAAGAGCGTCTTCCAGGGTCTGACTGGTCCAAATGCAGCCCAACTAGCAGTGAGCGCAGTACAAACCCTCAACTCTACTAAGAGTTTCTTCCAGGCTCTGACTGACCCAAATGCAGCCAAACTAGCAGTGAGCGCAGTACAAACCCTGAACTCTACTAAGAGCGTCGTCCAGGCTCTGACTGGCCCAAATGCAGCCAAACTAGCCGTGAGCGCAGTACAAACCCTCAACTCTACTAAGAGCATCTTCCAGGCTCTGACTGGTCCAAATGCAGCCAAACTAGCAGTGAGCGCAGTACAAACCCTCAACTCTACTAAGAGCGTCTTCCGGGCTCTGACTGGTCCGAAAGCAGCCAAACTAGCAGTGAGCGCAATACAAAACCTCAACTCTACTAAGAGGGTCTTCCAGTCTCTCACTGGCCCGAATGCAGCCAAACTAGCAGTGAGCACAGTAGAAACCCTCAACTCTACTAAGAGCGTCTTCCACGCTCCGACTGGTCCAAATGCAGCCAAACTAGCAGTGAGTGTAGTATAAACCCTCGACTCTACTAAGAGCGTCTTCCAGGCTCTGACTGGTCTAAATGCAGCCAAACTAGCAGTGAGCGCAGTACAAACCCTCAACTCTACTAAGAGTGTCTTTCAGGCTCTGACTGGTCCAAATGCAGCCAAACTAGCAGTGAGCGCAGTCCAAACCCGCAACTCTACTAAGAGCGTCTTCCAGGCTCTGACTGGTCCAAATCTAAGAGCGTCTTCCAGGCTCTGACTGGTCTAAATGCAGCCAAACTAGCAGTGAGCGCAGTACAAACCCTCAACTCTACTAAGAGCGTCTTCCAGGCTCTGACTGATCCAAATGCAGCCAAACTAGCAGTGAGCGCAGTACAAACCCGCAACTCTACTTAGAGAGTCTTCCAGGCTCTGACTGGTCCAAATGCAGCCAAACTAGCAGTGAGCGCAATACAAAACCTCAAGTCTACTAAGAGCGTCTTCCAGGCTCTGACTGGTCTAAATGCAGCCAAACTAACAGTGAGTGTAGTATAAACCCTTGACTCTACTAAGAGAGTCTTCCAGGCTCTGACTGGTCTAAATGCAGCCAAGCTACCAGTGAGCACAGTACGAACCCTCAACTCTACTAAGAGCATCGTCCAGGCTCTGACTGGCCCAAATGCAGCCAAACTAGCAGTGAGCGCAGTACAAACCCTCAACTCTACTAAGAGCGTCTTCCGGGCTCTGACTGGTCCAAATGCAGCCAAACTAGCAGTGAGCGCAGTACAAACCCGCAACTCTACTGAGTGCGTCTTCCGGGTTCTGACCGGTCCAAATGCAGCCCAACTAGCAGTGAGCGCAGTACAAACCCTCAACCCCACTAAGAGCGTCTTCCAGGCTCTGACGGACCCAAATGCAGCCCAACTAGCAGTGAGCGCAGTACAAACCCTCAACTCTACTAAGAGCGTCTTCCAGGCTCTGACGGACCCAAATGCAGCCAAACCAGCAGTGAGCACAGTAGAAACCCTCAACTCTACTAAGAGCATCTTCCAGACTCTGACTGGTCCAAATGCAGCTAAACTAGCAGTGAGCGCAGTATACACCCTCAACTCTAATAAGAGCGTCTTCCAGGGTCTGACTGGTCCAAATGCAGCCCAACTAGCAGTGAGCGCAGTACAAACCCTCAACTCTACTAAGAGCGTCTTCCAGGCTCTGACTGACCCAAATGCAGCCAAATTAGCAGTGAGCGCAGTACAAACCCTCAACTCTACTAAGAGCGTCTTCCAGGCTCTGACTGGTCCAAATGCAGCCAAACTAGCAGTGAGCGCAGTACAAACCCGCAACTCTACTAAGAGCGTCTTCCAGGCTCTGACTGGTCCAAATGCAGCCAACTAGCAGTGAGCGCAATACAAAACCTCAATTCTACTAAGAGCGTCTTCCAGGCTCTGACTGGTCTAAATGCAGCCAAACTAACAGTGAGCGCAGTACAAACCCTCAACTCTACTAAGAGCGTCTTCCAGGCTCTGACTTGTCCAAATGCAGCCAAACTAGCAGTGAGCGCAGTACAAACCTTCAACTCTACTAAGAGCGTCTTCCAGGCTCTGATTGACCCAAATGCAGTCAAACTTGCAGTGAGCGCAGTACAAACCCTCAACTCTACTAAGAGCATCGTCCAGGCTCTGACTGGCCCAAATGTAGCTAAACTAGCAGTGAGCGCAGTACAAACCTTCAACTCTACTAAGAGCGTCTTCCAGGCTCTGACTGACCCAAATGCAGCCAAACTAGCAGTGAGCGCAGTACAAACCCTCAACTCTACTAAGAGCATCGTCCAGGCTCTGACTGGCCCAAATGCAGCCAAACTAGCCGGGAGCGCAGTACAAACCCTCAACTCTACTAGGAGCTTCTTCCAGGCTCTGACTGGTCCAAATGCAGCCAAACTAGCAGTGAGCGCAGTACAAACCCTCGACTCTACTAAGAGCGTCTTCCAGGCTCTGACTGGTCCGAAAGGAGCCAAACTAGCAGTGAGTGCAATACAAACCCTCAACTCTAGTAAGAGGGTCTTCCAGTCTCTCACTGGCCCGATTGCAGCCAAACTAGCAGTGAGCGCAGTAGAAACCCTCAACTCTACTAAGAGCGTCTTCCACGCTCCGACTGGTCCAAATGCAGCCAAACTAGCAGTGAGTGTAGTATAAACCCTCGACTCTACTAAGAGCGTCTTCCAGGCTCTGACTGGTCTAAATGCTGCCAAACTAGCAGTGAGTGCAGTACAAACCCTCAACTCTACTAAGAGCGTCTTCCAGTCTCTCACTGGCCCAAATGCAACCAATCTAGCAGTGAACACAGTAGAAACCCTCAACTCTACTAAGAGCGTCTTCCAGGCTCTGACTGGTTCAAATGCAGCCAAACTAGCAGTGAGCGCAGTACAAACCCTCAAGTCTAATAAGAGAGTCTTCCAGGGTCTGACTGGTCCAAATGCAGCCCAACTAGCAGTGAGCGCAGTACAAACCCTCAACTCTACTAAGGGCGTCTTCCAGGCTCTGACTGACCCAAATGCAGCAAAACTAGCAGTGAGCGCAGTACAAACCTTCAACTCTACTAAGAGCGTCTTCCAGGCTCTCACTGGCCCAAATGCAGCCAAACTAGCAGTGAGCGCAGTACAAACCCTCAACTCTACTAAGAGCGTCTTCCATTCTCTCACTGGCCCAAATGCAGCCAATCTAGCAGTGAGCGCAGTACAAACCCTCAACTCTACTAAGAGCGTCTTCCAGGCTCTGACTGGTCCAAATGCAGCCAAACTAGCAGTGAGCGCAGTACAAACCCTCAACTCTAATAAGAGCGTCTTCCAGGGTCTGACTGGTCCAAATGCAGCCCAACTAGCAGTGAGCGCAGTACAAACCCTCAACTCTACTAAGAGCGTCTTCCAGGCTCTGACGGACCCAAATGCAGCCAAACTAGCATGGAGCGCAGTACAAACCTTCAACTCTACTAAGCGTTTCTTCCAGGCTCTGACTGACCCACATGCAGCCAAACTAGCAGTGAGCGCAGTACAAACCCTCAACTCTACTAAGAGCGTCGTCCAGGCTCTGACTGGCCCAAATGCAGCCAAACTAGCCGTGAGCGCAGTACAAACCCTCAACTCTACTAAGAGCATCTTCCAGGCTCTGACTGGCCCAAATGCAGCCAAACTAGCCGTGAGCGCAGTACAAACCCTCAACTCTACTAAGAGCATCTTCCAGGCTCTGACTGGCCCAAATGCAGCCAAACTAGCAGTGAGAGCAGTACAAACCCTCAACTCTACTAAGAGCGTCTTCCAGGCTCTGACTGGTCCGAAAGCAGCCAAACTAGCAGTGAGCGCAATACAAACCCTCAACTCTACTAAGAGGGTCTTCCAGTCTCTCACTGGCCCGAATGCAGCCAAACTAGCAGTGAGCACAGTAGAAACCCTCAACTCTACTAAGAGCGTATTCCACGCTTCGACTGGTCCAAATGCAGCCAAACTAGCAGTGAGTGTAGTATAAACCCTTGACTCTACTAAGAGCGTCTTCCAGGCTCTGACTGGTCTAAATGCAGCCAAACTAGCAGTGAGCGCAGTACAAACCCTCAACTCTACTAAGAGCGTCTTCCAGGCTCTGACTGGTCCAAATGCAGCCAAACTAGCAGTGAGCGCAGTACAAACCCTCAACTCTAATAAGAGCGTCTTCCAGGGTCTGACTGGTCCAAATGCAGCCCAACTAGCAGTGAGCGCAGTACAAACCCTCAACTCTACTAAGAGCGTCTTCCAGTCTCTGACGGACCCAAATGCAGCCAAACTAGCAGTGAGCGCAGTACAAACCTTCAACTCTACTAAGAGTTTCTTCCAGGCTCTGACTGACCCAAATGCAGCCAAACTAGCAGTGAGCGCAGTACAAACCCTCAACTCTACTAAGAGCGTCGTCCAGGCTCTGACTGGCCCAAATGCAGCCAAACTAGCCGTGAGCGCAGTACAAACCCTCAACTCTACTAAGAGCATCTTCCAGGCTCTGACTGGTCCAAATGCAGCCAAACTAGCAGTGAGCGCAGTACAAACCCTCAACTCTACTAAGAGCGTCTTCCAGGCTCTGACTGGTCCGAAAGCAGCCAAACTAGCAGTGAGCGCAATACAAACCCTCAACTCTACTAAGAGGGTCTTCCAGTCTCTCACTGGCCCGAATGCAGCCAAACTAGCAGTGAGCGCAGTACAAACCCTCAACTCTACTAAGAGCGTCTTCCAGTCTCTCACTGGCCCAAATGCAGCCAAACTAGCAGTGAGCGCAGTAGAAACCCTCAACTCGACTAAGAGCGTCTTCCAGGCTCTGACTGGTCCAAATGCAGCCAACCTAGCAGTGAGCGCAGTACAAACCCTCAACTCTAATAAGAGCGTCTTCCAGGGTCTGACTGGTCCAAATGCAGCCCAACTAGCAGTGTGCGCAGTACAAACCCTCAAATCTACTAAGAGCGTCTTCCAGGCTCTGACTGACCCAAATGCAGCCAAACTAGCAGTGAGCGCAGTACAAACCTTCAACTCTACTAAGAGCGTCTTCCAGGCTCTGACTGACCCAAATGCAGCCAAACTAGCAGTGAGCGCAGTACAAACCCTCAACTCTACTAAGAGCGTCTTCCAGGCTCTGACTGACCCAAATGCAGCCAAACTAGCAGTGAGCACAGTACAAACCCTCAACTCTACTAAGAGCGTCGTCCAGGCTCTGACTGGCCCAAATGCAGCCAAACTAGCAGCGAGCGCAGTACAAATCCTCAACTCTACTAAGAGCGTCTTCCAAGCTCTGACTGGTCCAAATGCAGCCAAACTAGCAGTGAGGTCAATACAAACCCTCAACTCTACTAAGAGCGTCTTCCAGGCTCTGACTGGTCTAAATGCAGCCAAGCTAGCAGTGAGTGTAGTATAAACCCTCGACTCTACTAAGAGCGTCTTCCAGGCTCTGACTGGTCTAAATGCAGCCAAGCTAGCAATGAGCGCAGTACGAACCCTCAACTCTAATAAGAACGTCTTCCAGGGTCTGACTGGTCCAAATGCAGCCCAACTAGCAGTGAGCGCAGTACAAACCCTCAACTCTACTAAGAGCGTCTTCCAGGCTCTGACTGACCCAAATGCAGCCAAACTAGCAGTGATCGCAGTACAAACCATCAACTCTACTAAGAGCGTCTTCCAGGCTCTGACTGGTCCAAATGCAGCCAAACTAGCAGTGAGCGCAATACAAAACCTCAACTCTACTAAGAGCGTCTTCCAGGCTCTGACTGGGCTAAATGCAGCCAAACCAGCAGTGAGCACAGTACAAACCTTCAACTCTACTAAGCGCGTCTTCAAGGCTCTGACTTGTCCAAATGCAGCCAAACTAGCAGTGAGCGCAGTACAAACCTTCATCTCTTCTAAGAGTGTCTTCCAGGCTCTGACTGACCCAAATGCAGCCAAACTAGCAGTGAGCTCAGTACAAACCCTCAACTCTACTAAGAGCGTCGTCCAGGCTCTGACTGGCCCAAATGCAGCCAAACTAGCAGTAAGCACTGTACAAACCCTCAACTCTATAAAGAGCGTCTTCCAGGCTCTGACTGGTCCAAATACAGCCAATCTAGCAGTGAGCGCAATACAAACCCTCAACTCTACTAAGAGCGTCTTCCAGTCTCTCACTGGCCCAAATGCAGCCAAACTAGCAGTGAGCGCAGTAGAAACCCTCAACTCTACTAAGAGCGTCTTCCAGGCTCTGACTGGTCCAAATGCAGCCAAACTAGCAGTCAGCGCAGTAGAAACCCTCAACTCTACTAAGAGCGTCTTCCAGGCTCTGACTGGTCTTAATGCAGCCAAACTAGCAGTCAGCGCAGTACAAACCCTCATCTCTACTAAGAGCGTCTTCCAGGCTCTGACTGGTCCAAATGCATCCAAACTAGCAGTGAGCGCAGTACAAACCCTCAACTCTACTAAGGGCGTCTTCCAGGCTCTGACTGACCCAAATGCAGCAACACTAGCAGTGAGCGCAGTACAAACCTTCAACTCTACTAAGAGCGTCTTCCAGGCTCTGACTGGTCCAAATGCAGCCAAATTAGCAGTGAGCGCAGTACAAACCCTGAACTCTACTAAGAGCGTCTTCCAGGCTCTCACTGGCCCAAATGCAGCCAAACTAGCAGTGAGCGCAGTACAAACCCTCAACTCTAATAAGAGCGTCTTCCAGTCTCTCACTGGCCCAAATGCAGCCAAACTAGCAGTGAGCGCAGTACAAACCCTCAACTCTAATAAGAGCGTCTTCCAGGGTCTGACTGGTCCAAATGCAGCCCAACTAGCAGTGAGCGCAGTACAAACCCTCAACTCTACTGAGAGCGTCTTCCAGTCTCTGACGGACCCAAATGCAGCCAAACTAGCAGTGAGCGCAGTACAAACCTTCAACTCTACTAAGAGTTTCTTCCAGGCTCTGACTGACCCAAATGCAGCCAAACTAGCAGTGAGTGCAGTACAAACCCTCAACTCTACTAAGAGCGTCGTCCAGGCTCTGACTGGCCCAAATGCAGCCAAACTAGCCGTGAGCGCAGTACAAACCCTCAACTCTACTAAGAGCATCTTCCAGGCTCTGACTGGTCCAAATGCAGCCAAACTAGCAGTGAGCGCAGTACAAACCCTCAACTCTACTAAGAGCGTCTTCCAGGCTCTGACTGGTCCGAAAGCAGCCAAACTAGCAGTGAGCGCAATACAAACCCTCAACTCTACTAAGAGGGTCTTCCAGTCTCTCACTGGCCCGAATGCAGCCAAACTAGCAGTGAGCGCAGTACAAACCCTCAACTCTACTAAGAGCGTCTTCCAGTCTCTCACTGGCCCAAATGCAGCCAAACTAGCAGTGAGCGCAGTAGAAACCCTCAACACTACTAAGAGCGTCTTCCAGGCTCTGACTGGTCCAAATGCAGCCAACCTAGCAGTGAGCGCAGTACAAACCCTCAACTCTAATAAGAGCGTCTTCCAGGGTCTGACTGGTCCAAATGCAGCCCAACTAGCAGTGTGCGCAGTACAAACCCTCAAATCTACTAAGAGCGTCTTCCAGGCTCTGACTGACCCAAATGCAGCCAAACTAGCAGTGAGCGCAGTACAAACCTTCAACTCTACTAAGAGCGTCTTCCAGGCTCTGACTGACCCAAATGCAGCCAAACTAGCAGTGAGCGCAGTACAAACCCTCAACTCTACTAAGAGCGTCTTCCAGGCTCTGACTGACCCAAATGCAGCCAAACTAGCAGTGAGCACAGTACAAACCCTCAACTCTACTAAGAGCGTCGTCCAGGCTCTGACTGGCCCAAATGCAGCCAAACTAGCAGCGAGCGCAGTACAAATCCTCAACTCTACTAAGAGCGTCTTCCAAGCTCTGACTGGTCCAAATGCAGCCAAACTAGCAGTGAGCTCAATACAAACCCTCAACTCTACTAAGAGCGTCTTCCAGGCTCTGACTGGTCTAAATGCAGCCAAGCTAGCAGTGAGTGTAGTATAAACCCTCGACTCTACTAAGAGCGTCTTCCAGGCTCTGACTGGTCTAAATGCAGCCAAGCTAGCAATGAGCGCAGTACGAACCCTCAACTCTAATAAGAACGTCTTCCAGGGTCTGACTGGTCCAAATGCCGCCCAACTAGCAGTGAGCGCAGTACAAACCCTCAACTCTACTAAGAGCGTCTTCCAGGCTCTGACTGACCCAAATGCAGCCAAACTAGCAGTGAGCGCAGTACAAACCATCAACTCTACTAAGAGCGTCTTCCAGGCTCTGACTGGTCCAAATGCAGCCAAACTAGCAGTGAGCGCAATACAAAACCTCAACTCTACTAAGAGCGTCTTCCAGGCTCTGACTGGGCTAAATGCAGCCAAACCAGCAGTGAGCACAGTACAAACCTTCAACTCTACTAAGAGCGTCTTCAAGGCTCTGACTTGTCCAAATGCAGCCAAACTAGCAGTGAGCGCAGTACAAACCCTCAACTCTACTAAGTGCGTCTTCCGGGCTCTGACTGGCCCAAATGCAGTCAAACTAACCGTGAGCGCAGTACAAACCCTCAACTCTACTAAGAGCATCTTCCAGGCTCTGACTGGTCCAAATGCAGCCAAACTAGCAGTGAGCGCAGTACAAACCCTCAACTCTACTAAGAGCGTCTTCCAGGCTCTGACTGGTCAGAAAGCAGCCAATCTAGCAGTGAGCGCAATACAAACCCTCAACTCTACTAAGAGGGTCTTCCAGTCTCTCACTGGCCTGAATGCAGCCAAACTAGCAGTGAGCGCAGTAGAAACCCTCAACTCTACTAAGAGCGTCTTCCACGCTCCGACTGGTCCAAATGCAGCCAAACTAGCAGTGAGTGTAGTATAAACCCTCGACTCTACTAAGAGCGTCTTCCAGGCTCTGACTGGTCTAAATGCAGCCAAGCTAGCAGTGAGCGCAGTACAAACCCTCAACTCTACTAAGAGCGTCTTCCAGACTCTGACTGGTCCAAATGCAGCCAAAATAGCAGTGAGCGCAGTACAAACTCTCAACCCTACTAAGAGCGTCTTCCAGGCCCTGACTGACCCAAATGCAGCCAAACTAGCAGTGAGCGCAGTACAAACCTTGAACTCTACTAAGAGCGTCTTCCGGGCTCTGACTGACTCAAATGCAGTCAAACTAGCAGTGAGCGCAGTACAAACCCTCAACTCTACTAAGAGCATCGTCCAGGCTCTGACTGGCCCAAATGCAGCCAAACTAGCAGTGAGCGCAGTACAAACCCTCAACTCTACTAAGAGCGTCTTCCAGGCTCTGACTGGCCCAAATGCAGCCAAACTAGCAGTGAGCGCAGTACAAACCCTCAACTCTAATAAGAGCGTCTTCCAGGGTCTGACTGGTCCAAATGCAGCCCAACTAGCAGTGAGCACAGTACAAACCCTCAACTCTACTAAGAGCGTCTTCCAGGCTCTGACTGGCCCAAATGCAGCCAAACTAGCAGTGAGCGCAGTACAAACCCTCAACTCTACTAAGAGCATCTTCCAGTCTCTCACTGGCCCAAATGCAGCCAAACTAGCAGTGAGCGCAGTAGAAACCCTCAACTCTACTAAGAGCGTCTTCCAGGCTCTGACTGGTCCAAATGCAGCCAAACTAGCAGTGAGCGCAGTACAAACCCTCAACTCTACTAAGAGCGTCTTCCAGGCTCTGACTGACCCAAATGCAGCCAAACTAGCAGTGAGCGCAGTACAAACCTTCATCTCTTCTAAGAGCGTCTTCCAGGCTCTGACTGACCCAAATGCAGCCAAACTAGCAGTGAGCGCAGTACAAACCCTCAACTCTACTAAGAGCGTCGTCCAGGCTCTGACTGGCCCAAATGCAGCCAAACTAGCAGTAAGCACAGTACAAACCCTCAACTCTACTAAGAGCGTCTTCCAGTCTCTCACTGGCCCAAATGCAGCCAAACTAGCAGTGAGCGCAGTAGAAACCCTCAACTCTACTAAGAGCGTCTTCCAGGCTCTGACTGGTCTTAATGCAGCCAAACTAGCAGTCAGCGCAGTACAAACCCTCAACTCTACTAAGAGCGTCTTCCAGTCTCTCACTGGCCCAAATGCAGCCAAACTAGCAGTGAGCGCAGTAGGAACCCTCAACTCTACTAAGAGCGTCTTCCAGGCTCTGACTGGTCTTAATGCAGCCAAACTAGCAGTCAGCGCAGTACAAACCCTCAACTCTACTAAGAGCGTCTTCCAGGCTCTGACTGGTCCAAAAGCAGCCAAACTAGCAGTGAGCGCAGTACAAACCCTCAACTCTACTAAGGGCGTCTTCCAGGCTCTGACTGACCCAAATGCAGCCAAACTAGCAGTGAGCGCAGTACAAACCTTCAACTCTACTAAGAGCGTCTTCCAGGCTCTGACTGGTCCAAATGCAGCCAAATTAGCAGTGAGCGCAGTACAAACCCTCAACTCTACTAAGAGCGTCTTCCAGGCTCTCACTGGCCCAAATGCAGCCAAACTAGCAGTGAGCGCAGTACAAACCCTCAACTCTACTAAGAGCGTCTTCCAGTCTCTAACTGGCCCAAATGCAGCCAATCTAGCAGTGAGCGCAGTACAAACCCTCAACTCTACTAAGAGCGTCTTCCAGGGTCTGACTGGTCCAAATGCAGCCCAACTAGCAGTGAGCGCAGTACAAACCCTCAACTCTACTAAGAGCGTCTTAAAGGCTCTGACGGACCCAAACGCAGCCAAACTAGCAGTGAGCGCAGTACAAACCTTCAACTCTACTAAGAGTTTCTTCCAGGCTCTGACTGACCCAAATGCAGCCAAACTAGCAGTGAGCGCAGTACAAACCCTCAACTCTACTAAGAGCATCGTCCAGGCTCTGACTGGCCCAAATGCAGCCAAACTAGCCGTGAGCGCAGTACAAACCCTCAACTCTACTAAGAGCATCTTCCAGGCTCTGACTGGTCCAAATGCAGCCAAACTAGCAGTGAGCGCAGTACAAACCCTCAACTCTACTAAGAGCGTCTTCCAGGCTCTGACTGGTCCAAAAGCAGCCAAACTAGCAGTGAGCGCAATACAAACCCTCAACTCTACTAAGAGGGTCTTCCAGTCTCTCACTGGCCCGAATGCAGCCAAACTAGCAGTGAGCACAGTAGAAACCCTCAGCTCTACTAAGAGTGTCTTCCACGCTCCGACTGGTCCAAATGCAGCCAAACTAGCAGTGAGTGTAGTATAAACCCTCGACTCTACTAAGAGCGTCTTCCAGGCTCTGACTGGTCTAAATGCAGCCAAGCTAGCAGTGAGCACAGTACGAACCATCAACTCTACTAAGAGCGTCTTCCAGGCTCTGACTGGTCCAAATGCAGCCAAACTAGCAGTGAGCGCAGTAGAAACCCTCAACTCTACTAAGAGCGTCTTCCAGACTCTGACTGGTCCAAATGCAGCCAAACTAGCAGTGAGCGCAGTACACACCCTCAACTCTAATAAGAGCGTCTTCCAGGGTCTGACTGGTCCAAATGCAGCCCAACTAGCAGTGAGCGCAGTACAAACCCTCAACTCTACTAAGAGCGTCTTCCAGGCTCTCACTGGCCCAAATGCATCCAAACTAGCAGTGAGCGCAGTGCAAACCCTCAACTCTAATAAGAGCGTCTTCCAGTCTCTAACTGGCCCAAATGCAGCCAATCTAGCAGTGAGCGCAGTACAAACCCTCAACTCTACTAAGAGCGTCTTCCAGGGTCTGACTGGTCCAAATGCAGCCCAACTAGCAGTGAGCGCAGTACAAACCCTCAACTCTACTAAGAGCGTCTTAAAGGCTCTGACGGACCCAAACGCAGCCAAACTAGCAGTGAGCGCAGTACAAACCTTCAACTCTACTAAGAGTTTCTTCCAGGCTCTGACTGACCCAAATGCAGCCAAACTAGCAGTGAGCGCAGTACAAACCCTCAACTCTACTAAGAGCATCGTCCAGGCTCTGACTGGCCCAAATGCAGCCAAACTAGCCGTGAGCGCAGTACAAACCCTCAACTCTACTAAGAGCATCTTCCAGGCTCTGACTGGTCCAAATGCAGCCAAACTAGCAGTGAGCGCAGTACAAACCCTCAACTCTACTAAGAGCGTCTTCCAGGCTCTGACTGGTCCGAAAGCAGCCAAACTAGCAGTGAGCGCAATACAAACCCTCAACTCTACTAAGAGGGTCTTCCAGTCTCTCACTGGCCCGAATGCAGCCAAACTAGCAGTGAGCACAGTAGAAACCCTCAGCTCTACTAAGAGTGTCTTCCACGCTCCGACTGGTCCAAATGCAGCCAAACTAGCAGTGAGTGTAGTATAAACCCTCGACTCTACTAAGAGCGTCTTCCAGGCTCTGACTGGTCTAAATGCAGCCAAGCTAGCAGTGAGCACAGTACGAACCATCAACTCTACTAAGAGCGTCTTCCAGGCTCTGACTGGTCCAAATGCAGCCAAACTAGCAGTGAGCGCAGTAGAAACCCTCAACTCTACTAAGAGCGTCTTCCAGACTCTGACTGGTCCAAATGCAGCCAAACTAGCAGTGAGCGCAGTACACACCCTCAACTCTAATAAGAGCGTCTTCCAGGGTCTGACTGGTCCAAATGCAGCCCAACTAGCAGTGAGCGCAGTACAAACCCTCAACTCTACTAAGAGCGTCTTCCAGGCTCTCACTGGCCCAAATGCAGCCAAACTAGCAGTGAGCGCAGTACAAACCCTCAACTCTAATAAGAGCGTCTTCCAGTCTCTAACTGGCCCAAATGCAGCCAATCTAGCAGTGAGCGCAGTACAAACCCTCAACTCTACTAAGAGCGTCTTCCAGGGTCTGACTGGTCCAAATGCAGCCCAACTAGCAGTGAGCGCAGTACAAACCCTCAACTCTACTAAGAGCGTCTTAAAGGCTCTGACGGACCCAAACGCAGCCAAACTAGCAGTGAGCGCAGTACAAACCTTCAACTCTACTAAGAGTTTCTTCCAGGCTCTGACTGACCCAAATGCAGCCAAACTAGCAGTGAGCGCAGTACAAACCCTCAACTCTACTAAGAGCATCGTCCAGGCTCTGACTGGCCCAAATGCAGCCAAACTAGCCGTGAGCGCAGTACAAACCATCAACTCTACTAAGAGCATCTTCCAGGCTCTGACTGGTCCAAATGCAGCCAAACTAGCAGTGAGCGCAGTACAAACCCTCAACTCTACTAAGAGCGTCTTCCAGGCTCTGACTGGTCCGAAAGCAGCCAAACTAGCAGTGAGCGCAATACAAACCCTCAACTCTACTAAGAGGGTCTTCCAGTCTCTCACTGGCCCGAATGCAGCCAAACTAGCAGTGAGCACAGTAGAAACCCTCAACTCTACTAAGAGTGTCTTCCACGCTCCGACTGGTCCAAATGCAGCCAAACTAGCAGTGAGTGTAGTATAAACCCTCGACTCTACTAAGAGCGTCTTCCAGGCTCTGACTGGTCTAAATGCAGCCAAGCTAGCAGTGAGCACAGTACGAACCATCAACTCTACTAAGAGCGTCTTCCAGGCTCTGACTGGTCCAAATGCAGCCAAACTAGCAGTGAGCGCAGTAGAAACCCTCAACTCTACTAAGAGCGTCTTCCAGACTCTGACTGGTCCAAATGCAGCCAAATTGCAGTGAGCGCAGTACACACCCTCAACTCTAATAAGAGCGTCTTCCAGGGTCTGACTGGTCCAAATGCAGCCCAACTAGCAGTGAGCGCAGTACAAACCCTCAACTCTACTAAGAGCGTCTTCCAGGCTCTGACTGACCCAAATGCAGCCAAACTAGCAGTGAGCGCAGTACAAACCCTCAACTCTACTAACAGCGTCTTCCAGGCTCTGACTGGTCCAAATGCAGCCAAACTAGCAGTGAGCGCAGTACAAACCCGCAACTCTACTAAGAGCGTCTTCCAGGCTCTGACTGGTTCAAATGCAGCCAAACTAGCAGTGAGCGCAATACAAAACCTCAATTCTACTAAGAGCGTCTTCCAGGCTCTGACTGGTCTAAATGCAGCCAAACTAACAGTGAGCGCAGTACAAACCCTCAACTCTACTAAGAGCGTCTTCCATGCTCTGACTTGTCCAAATGCAGCCAAACTAGCAGTGAGCGCAGTACAAACCTTCAACTCTACTAAGAGCGTCTTCCAGGCTCTGATTGACCCAAATGCAGTCAAACTAGCAGTGAGTGCAGTACAAACCCTCAACTCTACTAAGAGCATCGTCCAAGGCTCTGACTGGCTCAAATGTAGCTAAACTAGCAGTGAGCGCAGTACAAACCTTCAACTCTACTAAGAGCGTCTTCCAGGCTCTGACTGACCCAAATGCAGCCAAACTAGCAGTGAGCGCAGTACAAACCCTCAACTCTACTAAGAGCATCGTCCAGGCTCTGACTGGCCCAAATGCAGCCAAACTAGCCGGGAGCGCAGTACAAACCCTCAACTCTACTAGGAGCTTCTTCCAGGCTCTGACTGGTCCAAAAGCAGCCAAACTAGCAGTGAGCGCAGTACAAACCCTGAACTCTACTAAGAGGGCCTTCCAGTCTCTCACTGGCCCGAATGCAGCCAAACTAGCAGTGAGCGCAGTAGAAACCCTCAACTCTACTAAGAGCGTCTTCCACGCTCCGACTGGTCCAAATGCAGCCAAACAAGCAGTGAGTGTAGTATAAACCCTCGACTCTACTAAGAGCGTCTTCCAGGCTCAGACTGGTCTAAATGCAGCCAAACTAGCAGTGAGTGCAGTACAAACCCTCAACTCTACTAAGAGCGTCTTCCAGTCTCTGACTGGCCCAAATGCAGCCAATCTAGCAGTGAACACAGTAGAGACCCTCAACTCTACTAAGAGCGTCTTCCAGGCTCTGACTTGTTCAAATGCAGCCAAACTAGCAGTGAGCGCAGTACAAACCCTCAAGTCTAATACGAGAGTCTTCCAGGGTCTGACTGGTCCAAATGCAGCCCAACTAGCAGTGAGCGCAGTACAAACCCTCAAGTCTACTAAGGGCGTCTTCCAGGCTCTGACTGACCCAAATGCAGCAAAACTAGCAGTGAGCGCAGTACAAACCTTCAACTCTACTAAGAGCGTCTTCCAGGCTCTCACTGGGCCAAATGCAGCCAAACTAGCGGTGAGCGCAGTACAAACCCTCAACTCTACTAAGAGCGTCTTCCAGTCTCTCACTGGCCCAAATGCAGCCAATCTAGCAGTGAGCACAGTACAAACCCTCAACTCTACTAAGAGCGTCTTCCAGGCTCTGACTGGTCCAAATGCAGCCAAACTAGCAGTGAGCGCAGTACAAACCCTCAACTCTAATAAGAGCGTCTTCCAGGGTCTGACTGGTCCAAATGCAGCCCAACTAGCAGTGAGCGCAGTACAAACCCTCAACTCTACTAAGAGTTTCTTCCAGGCTCTGACTGACCCAAATGCAGCCAAACTAGCAGTGAGCGCAGTACAAACCCTGAACTCTACTAAGAGCGTCGTCCAGGCTCTGACTGGCCCAAATGCAGCCAAACTAGCCGTGAGCGCAGTACAAACCCTCAACTCTACTAAGAGCATCTTCCAGGCTCTGACTGGTCCAAATGCAGCCAAACTAGCAGTGAGCGCAGTACAAACCCTCAACTCTACTAAGAGCGTCTTCCGGGCTCTGACTGGTCCGAAAGCAGCCAAACTAGCAGTGAGCGCAATACAAAACCTCAACTCTACTAAGAGGGTCTTCCAGTCTCTCACTGGCCCGAATGCAGCCAAACTAGCAGTGAGCACAGTAGAAACCCTCAACTCTACTAAGAGCGTCTTCCACGCTCCGACTGGTCCAAATGCAGCCAAACTAGCAGTGAGTGTAGTATAAACCCTCGACTCTACTAAGAGCGTCTTCCAGGCTCTGACTGGTCTAAATGCAGCCAAACTAGCAGTGAGCGCAGTACAAACCCTCAACTCTACTAAGAGTGTCTTTCAGGCTCTGACTGGTCCAAATGCAGCCAAACTAGCAGTGAGCGCAGTCCAAACCCGCAACTCTACTAAGAGCGTCTTCCAGGCTCTGACTGGTCCAAATCTAAGAGCGTCTTCCAGGCTCTGACTGGTCTAAATGCAGCCAAACTAGCAGTGAGCGCAGTACAAACCCTCAACTCTACTAAGAGCGTCTTCCAGGCTCTGACTGATCCAAATGCAGCCAAACTAGCAGTGAGCGCAGTACAAACCCGCAACTCTACTTAGAGAGTCTTCCAGGCTCTGACTGGTCCAAATGCAGCCAAACTAGCAGTGAGCGCAATACAAAACCTCAAGTCTACTAAGAGCGTCTTCCAGGCTCTGACTGGTCTAAATGCAGCCAAACTAACAGTGAGTGTAGTATAAACCCTTGACTCTACTAAGAGAGTCTTCCAGGCTCTGACTGGTCTAAATGCAGCCAAGCTACCAGTGAGCACAGTACGAACCCTCAACTCTACTAAGAGCATCGTCCAGGCTCTGACTGGCCCAAATGCAGCCAAACTAGCAGTGAGCGCAGTACAAACCCTCAACTCTACTAAGAGCGTCTTCCGGGCTCTGACTGGTCCAAATGCAGCCAAACTAGCAGTGAGCGCAGTACAAACCCGCAACTCTACTGAGTGCGTCTTCCGGGTTCTGACCGGTCCAAATGCAGCCCAACTAGCAGTGAGCGCAGTACAAACCCTCAACCCCACTAAGAGCGTCTTCCAGGCTCTGACGGACCCAAATGCAGCCCAACTAGCAGTGAGCGCAGTACAAACCCTCAACTCTACTAAGAGCGTCTTCCAGGCTCTGACGGACCCAAATGCAGCCAAACCAGCAGTGAGCACAGTAGAAACCCTCAACTCTACTAAGAGCATCTTCCAGACTCTGACTGGTCCAAATGCAGCTAAACTAGCAGTGAGCGCAGTATACACCCTCAACTCTAATAAGAGCGTCTTCCAGGGTCTGACTGGTCCAAATGCAGCCCAACTAGCAGTGAGCGCAGTACAAACCCTCAACTCTACTAAGAGCGTCTTCCAGGCTCTGACTGACCCAAATGCAGCCAAATTAGCAGTGAGCGCAGTACAAACCCTCAACTCTACTAAGAGCGTCTTCCAGGCTCTGACTGGTCCAAATGCAGCCAAACTAGCAGTGAGCGCAGTACAAACCCGCAACTCTACTAAGAGCGTCTTCCAGGCTCTGACTGGTCCAAATGCAGCCAACTAGCAGTGAGCGCAATACAAAACCTCAATTCTACTAAGAGCGTCTTCCAGGCTCTGACTGGTCTAAATGCAGCCAAACTAACAGTGAGCGCAGTACAAACCCTCAACTCTACTAAGAGCGTCTTCCAGGCTCTGACTTGTCCAAATGCAGCCAAACTAGCAGTGAGCGCAGTACAAACCTTCAACTCTACTAAGAGCGTCTTCCAGGCTCTGATTGACCCAAATGCAGTCAAACTTGCAGTGAGCGCAGTACAAACCCTCAACTCTACTAAGAGCATCGTCCAGGCTCTGACTGGCCCAAATGTAGCTAAACTAGCAGTGAGCGCAGTACAAACCTTCAACTCTACTAAGAGCGTCTTCCAGGCTCTGACTGACCCAAATGCAGCCAAACTAGCAGTGAGCGCAGTACAAACCCTCAACTCTACTAAGAGCATCGTCCAGGCTCTGACTGGCCCAAATGCAGCCAAACTAGCCGGGAGCGCAGTACAAACCCTCAACTCTACTAGGAGCTTCTTCCAGGCTCTGACTGGTCCAAATGCAGCCAAACTAGCAGTGAGCGCAGTACAAACCCTCGACTCTACTAAGAGCGTCTTCCAGGCTCTGACTGGTCCGAAAGGAGCCAAACTAGCAGTGAGTGCAATACAAACCCTCAACTCTAGTAAGAGGGTCTTCCAGTCTCTCACTGGCCCGATTGCAGCCAAACTAGCAGTGAGCGCAGTAGAAACCCTCAACTCTACTAAGAGCGTCTTCCACGCTCCGACTGGTCCAAATGCAGCCAAACTAGCAGTGAGTGTAGTATAAACCCTCGACTCTACTAAGAGCGTCTTCCAGGCTCTGACTGGTCTAAATGCTGCCAAACTAGCAGTGAGTGCAGTACAAACCCTCAACTCTACTAAGAGCGTCTTCCAGTCTCTCACTGGCCCAAATGCAACCAATCTAGCAGTGAACACAGTAGAAACCCTCAACTCTACTAAGAGCGTCTTCCAGGCTCTGACTGGTTCAAATGCAGCCAAACTAGCAGTGAGCGCAGTACAAACCCTCAAGTCTAATAAGAGAGTCTTCCAGGGTCTGACTGGTCCAAATGCAGCCCAACTAGCAGTGAGCGCAGTACAAACCCTCAACTCTACTAAGGGCGTCTTCCAGGCTCTGACTGACCCAAATGCAGCAAAACTAGCAGTGAGCGCAGTACAAACCTTCAACTCTACTAAGAGCGTCTTCCAGGCTCTCACTGGCCCAAATGCAGCCAAACTAGCAGTGAGCGCAGTACAAACCCTCAACTCTACTAAGAGCGTCTTCCATTCTCTCACTGGCCCAAATGCAGCCAATCTAGCAGTGAGCGCAGTACAAACCCTCAACTCTACTAAGAGCGTCTTCCAGGCTCTGACTGGTCCAAATGCAGCCAAACTAGCAGTGAGCGCAGTACAAACCCTCAACTCTAATAAGAGCGTCTTCCAGGGTCTGACTGGTCCAAATGCAGCCCAACTAGCAGTGAGCGCAGTACAAACCCTCAACTCTACTAAGAGCGTCTTCCAGGCTCTGACGGACCCAAATGCAGCCAAACTAGCATGGAGCGCAGTACAAACCTTCAACTCTACTAAGCGTTTCTTCCAGGCTCTGACTGACCCACATGCAGCCAAACTAGCAGTGAGCGCAGTACAAACCCTCAACTCTACTAAGAGCGTCGTCCAGGCTCTGACTGGCCCAAATGCAGCCAAACTAGCCGTGAGCGCAGTACAAACCCTCAACTCTACTAAGAGCATCTTCCAGGCTCTGACTGGCCCAAATGCAGCCAAACTAGCCGTGAGCGCAGTACAAACCCTCAACTCTACTAAGAGCATCTTCCAGGCTCTGACTGGCCCAAATGCAGCCAAACTAGCAGTGAGAGCAGTACAAACCCTCAACTCTACTAAGAGCGTCTTCCAGGCTCTGACTGGTCCGAAAGCAGCCAAACTAGCAGTGAGCGCAATACAAACCCTCAACTCTACTAAGAGGGTCTTCCAGTCTCTCACTGGCCCGAATGCAGCCAAACTAGCAGTGAGCACAGTAGAAACCCTCAACTCTACTAAGAGCGTATTCCACGCTTCGACTGGTCCAAATGCAGCCAAACTAGCAGTGAGTGTAGTATAAACCCTTGACTCTACTAAGAGCGTCTTCCAGGCTCTGACTGGTCTAAATGCAGCCAAACTAGCAGTGAGCGCAGTACAAACCCTCAACTCTACTAAGAGCGTCTTCCAGGCTCTGACTGGTCCAAATGCAGCCAAACTAGCAGTGAGCGCAGTACAAACCCTCAACTCTACTAAGAGCATCGTCCAGGC
Source organism: Ambystoma mexicanum (assembly GCF_040938575.1). Lineage (NCBI taxonomy): Eukaryota > Metazoa > Chordata > Amphibia > Caudata > Ambystomatidae > Ambystoma > Ambystoma mexicanum. Next base: position 1,035,323,255 of record NC_090926.1, on the reverse strand, counting down.
TCTGACTGGCCCAAATGCAGCCAAACTAGCCGGGAGCGCAGTACAAACCCTCAACTCTACTAGGAGCTTCTTCCAGGCTCTGACTGGTCCAAATGCTGCCAAACTAGCAGTGAGCGCAGTACAAACCCTCGACTCTACTAAGAGCGTCTTCCAGGCTCTGACTGGTCCGAAAGGAGCCAAACTAGCAGTGAGTGCAATACAAACCCTCAACTCTACTAAGAGGGTCTTCCAGTCTCTCACTGGCCCGATTGCAGCCAAACTAGCAGTGAGCGCAGTAGAAACCCTCAACTCTACTAAGAGCGTCTTCCACGCTCCGACTGGTCCAAATGCAGCCAAACTAGCAGTGAGTGTAGTATAAACCCTCGACTCTACTAAGAGCGTCTTCCAGGCTCTGACTGGTCTAAATGCAGCCAAACTAGCAGTGAGTGCAGTACAAACCCTCAACTCTACTAAGAGCGTCTTCCAGTCTCTCACTGGCCCAAATGCAGCCAATCTAGCAGTGAACACAGAAGAAACCCTCAACTCTACTAAGAGCGTCTTCCAGGCTCTGACTGGTTCAAATGCAGCCAAACTAGCAGTGAGCGCAGTACAAACCCTCAAGTCTAATAAGAGAGTCTTCCAGGGTCTGACTGGTCCAAATGCAGCCCAACTAGCAGTGAGCGCAGTACAAACCCTCAACTCTACTAAGGGCGTCTTCCAGGCTCTGACTGACCCAAATGCAGCAAAACTAGCAGTGAGCGCAGTACAAACCTTCAACTCTACTAAGAGCGTCTTCCAGGCTCTCACTGGCCCAAATGCAGCCAAACTAGCAGTGAGCGCAGTACAAACCCTCAACTCTACTAAGAGCGTCTTCCAGTCTCTCACTGGCCCAAATGCAGCCAATCTAGCAGTGAGAGCAGTACAAACCCTCAACTCTACTAAGAGCGTCTTCCAGGCTCTGACTGGTCCAAATGCAGCCAAACTAGCAGTGAGCGCAGTACAAACCCTCAACTCTAATAAGAGCGTCTTCCAGGGTCTGACTGGTCCAAATGCAGCCCAACTAGCAGTGAGCGCAGTACAAACCCTCAACTCTACTAAGAGCGTCTTCCAGGCTCTGACGGACCCAAATGCAGCCAAACTAGCAGTGAGCGCAGTACAAACCTTCAACTCTACTAAGCGTTTCTTCCAGGCTCTGACTCACCCACATGCAGCCAAACTAGCAGTGAGCGCAGTACAAACCCTCAACTCTACTAAGAGCGTCGTCCAGGCTCTGACTGGCCCAAATGCAGCCAAACTAGCCGTGAGCGCAGTACAAACCCTCAACTCTACTAAGAGCATCTTCCAGGCTCTGACTGGCCCAAATGCAGCCAAACTAGCCGTGAGCGCAGTACAAACCCTCAACTCTACTAAGAGCATCTTCCAGGCTCTGACTGGCCCAAATGCAGCCAAACTAGCAGTGAGCGCAGTACAAACCCTCAACTCTACTAAGAGCGTCTTCCAGGCTCTGACTGGTCCGAAAGCAGCCAAACTAGCAGTGAGCGCAATACAAACCCTCAACTCTACTAAGAGGGTCTTCCAGTCTCTCACTGGCCCGAATGCAGCCAAACTAGCAGTGAGCACAGTAGAAACCCTCAACTCTACTAAGAGCGTCTTCCACGCTCCGACTGGTCCAAATGCAGCCAAACTAGCAGTGAGTGTAGTATAAACCCTTGACTCTACTAAGAGCGTCTTCCAGGCTCTGACTGGTCTAAATGCAGCCAAACTAGCAGTGAGCGCAGTACAAACCCTCAACTCTACTAAGAGCGTCTTCCAGGCTCTGACTGGTCCAAATGCAGCCAAACTAGCAGTGAGCGCAGTACAAACCCGCAACTCTACTAAGAGCGTCTTCCAGGCTCTGACTTGTCCAAATGCAGCCAAACTAGCAGTGAGCGCAATACAAAACCTCAATTCTACTAAGAGCGTCTTCCAGCCTCTGACTGGTCTAAATGCAGCCAAACTAACAGTGAGTGTAGTATAAACCCACTACTCTACTAAGAGAGTCTTCCAGGCTCTGACTGGTCTAAATGCAGCCAAGCTAGCAGTGAGCACAGTACGAACCCTCAACTCTACTAAGAGCATCGTCCAGGCTCTGAATGGCCCAAATGCAGCCAAACTATCAGTGAGCGCAGTACAAACCCTCAAGTCTAATACGAGAGTCTTCCAGGGTCTGACTTGTCCAAATGCAGCCCAACTAGCAGTGAGCGCAGTACAAACCCTCAAGTCTACTAAGGGCGTCTTCCAGGCTCTGACTGACCCAAATGCAGCAAAACTAGCAGTGAGCGCAGTACAAACCTTCAACTCTACTAAGAGCGTCTTCCAGGCTCTCACTGGCCCAAATGCAGCCAAACTAGCGGTGAGCGCAGTACAAACCCTCAACTCTACTAAGAGCGTCTTCAAGTCTCTCACTGGCCCAAATGCAGCCAATCTAGCAGTGAGCGCAGTACAAACCCTCAACTCTACTAAGAGCGTCTTCCAGGCTCTGACTGGTCCAAATGCAGCCAAACTAGCAGTGAGTGCAGTACAAACCCTCAACTCTAATAAGAGCGTCTTCCAGGGTCTGACTGGTCCAAATGCAGCCCAACTAGCAGTGAGCGCAGTACAAACCCTCAACTCTACTAAGAGTTTCTTCCAGGCTCTGACTGACCCAAATGCAGCCAAACTAGCAGTGAGCGCAGTACAAACCCTGAACTCTACTAAGAGCGTCGTCCAGGCTCTGACTGGCCCAAATGCAGCCAAACTAGCCGTGAGCGCAGTACAAACCCTCAACTCTACTAAGAGCATCTTCCAGGCTCTGACTGGTCCAAATGCAGCCAAACTAGCAGTGAGCGCAGTACAAACCCTCAACTCTACTAAGAGCGTCTTCCAGGCTCTGACTTGTCCGAAAGCAGCCAAACTAGCAGTGAGCGCAATACAAAACCTCAACTCTACTAAGAGGGTCTTCCAGTCTCTCACTGGCCCGAATGCAGCCAAACTAGCAGTGAGCACAGTAGAAACCCTCAACTCTACTAAGAGCGTCTTCCACGCTCCGACTGGTCCAAATGCAGCCAAACTAGCAGTGAGTGTAGTATAAACCCTCGACTCTACTAAGAGCGTCTTCCAGGCTCTGACTGGTCTAAATGCAGCCAAACTAGCAGTGAGCGCAGTACGAACCCTCAACTCTAATAAGAACGTCTTCCAGGGTCTGACTGGTCCAAATGCAGCCCAACTAGCAGTGAGCGCAGTACAAACCCTCAACTCTACTAAGAGCGTCTTCCAGGCTCTGACTGACCCAAATGCAGCCAAACTAGCAGTGAGCGCAGTACAAACCATCAACTCTACTAAGAGCGTCTTCCAGGCTCTGACTGGTCCAAATGCAGCCAAACTAGCAGTGAGCGCAATACAAAACCTCAACTCTACTAAGAGCGTCTTCCAGGCTCTGACTGGGCTAAATGCAGCCAAACCAGCAGTGAGCACAGTACAAACCTTCAACTCTACTAAGAGCGTCTTCAAGGCTCTGACTTGTCCAAATGCAGCCAAACTAGCAGTGAGCGCAGTACAAACCCTCAACTCTACTAAGTGCGTCTTCCGGGCTCTGACTGGCCCAAATGCAGTCAAACTAACCGTGAGCGCAGTACAAACCCTCAACTCTACTAAGAGCATCTTCCAGGCTCTGACTGGTCCAAATGCAGCCAAACTAGCAGTGAGCGCAGTACAAACCCTCAACTCTACTAAGAGCGTCTTCCAGGCTCTGACTGGTCAGAAAGCAGCCAATCTAGCAGTGAGCGCAATACAAACCCTCAACTCTACTAAGAGGGTCTTCCAGTCTCTCACTGGCCTGAATGCAGCCAAACTAGCAGTGAGCGCAGTAGAAACCCTCAACTCTACTAAGAGCGTCTTCCACGCTCCGACTGGTCCAAATGCAGCCAAACTAGCAGTGAGTGTAGTATAAACCCTCGACTCTACTAAGAGCGTCTTCCAGGCTCTGACTGGTCTAAATGCAGCCAAGCTAGCAGTGAGCGCAGTACAAACCCTCAACTCTACTAAGAGCGTCTTCCAGACTCTGACTGGTCCAAATGCAGCCAAAATAGCAGTGAGCGCAGTACAAACTCTCAACCCTACTAAGAGCGTCTTCCAGGCCCTGACTGACCCAAATGCAGCCAAACTAGCAGTGAGCGCAGTACAAACCTTGAACTCTACTAAGAGCGTCTTCCGGGCTCTGACTGACTCAAATGCAGTCAAACTAGCAGTGAGCGCAGTACAAACCCTCAACTCTACTAAGAGCATCGTCCAGGCTCTGACTGGCCCAAATGCAGCCAAACTAGCAGTGAGCGCAGTACAAACCCTCAACTCTACTAAGAGCGTCTTCCAGGCTCTGACTGGCCCAAATGCAGCCAAACTAGCAGTGAGCGCAGTACAAACCCTCAACTCTAATAAGAGCGTCTTCCAGGGTCTGACTGGTCCAAATGCAGCCCAACTAGCAGTGAGCACAGTACAAACCCTCAACTCTACTAAGAGCGTCTTCCAGGCTCTGACTGGCCCAAATGCAGCCAAACTAGCAGTGAGCGCAGTACAAACCCTCAACTCTACTAAGAGCATCTTCCAGTCTCTCACTGGCCCAAATGCAGCCAAACTAGCAGTGAGCGCAGTAGAAACCCTCAACTCTACTAAGAGCGTCTTCCAGGCTCTGACTGGTCCAAATGCAGCCAAACTAGCAGTGAGCGCAGTACAAACCCTCAACTCTACTAAGAGCGTCTTCCAGGCTCTGACTGACCCAAATGCAGCCAAACTAGCAGTGAGCGCAGTACAAACCTTCATCTCTTCTAAGAGCGTCTTCCAGGCTCTGACTGACCCAAATGCAGCCAAACTAGCAGTGAGCGCAGTACAAACCCTCAACTCTACTAAGAGCGTCGTCCAGGCTCTGACTGGCCCAAATGCAGCCAAACTAGCAGTAAGCACAGTACAAACCCTCAACTCTACTAAGAGCGTCTTCCAGTCTCTCACTGGCCCAAATGCAGCCAAACTAGCAGTGAGCGCAGTAGAAACCCTCAACTCTACTAAGAGCGTCTTCCAGGCTCTGACTGGTCTTAATGCAGCCAAACTAGCAGTCAGCGCAGTACAAACCCTCAACTCTACTAAGAGCGTCTTCCAGTCTCTCACTGGCCCAAATGCAGCCAAACTAGCAGTGAGCGCAGTAGGAACCCTCAACTCTACTAAGAGCGTCTTCCAGGCTCTGACTGGTCTTAATGCAGCCAAACTAGCAGTCAGCGCAGTACAAACCCTCAACTCTACTAAGAGCGTCTTCCAGGCTCTGACTGGTCCAAATGCAGCCAAACTAGCAGTGAGCGCAGTACAAACCCTCAACTCTACTAAGGGCGTCTTCCAGGCTCTGACTGACCCAAATGCAGCCAAACTAGCAGTGAGCGCAGTACAAACCTTCAACTCTACTAAGAGCGTCTTCCAGGCTCTGACTGGTCCAAATGCAGCCAAATTAGCAGTGAGCTCAGTACAAACCCTCAACTCTACTAAGAGCGTCTTCCAGGCTCTCACTGGCCCAAATGCAGCCAAACTAGCAGTGAGCGCAGTACAAACCCTCAACTCTAATAAGAGCGTCTTCCAGTCTCTAACTGGCCCAAATGCAGCCAATCTAGCAGTGAGCGCAGTACAAACCCTCAACTCTACTAAGAGCGTCTTCCAGGGTCTGACTGGTCCAAATGCAGCCCAACTAGCAGTGAGCGCAGTACAAACCCTCAACTCTACTAAGAGCGTCTTAAAGGCTCTGACGGACCCAAACGCAGCCAAACTAGCAGTGAGCGCAGTACAAACCTTCAACTCTACTAAGAGTTTCTTCCAGGCTCTGACTGACCCAAATGCAGCCAAACTAGCAGTGAGCGCAGTACAAACCCTCAACTCTACTAAGAGCATCGTCCAGGCTCTGACTGGCCCAAATGCAGCCAAACTAGCCGTGAGCGCAGTACAAACCCTCAACTCTACTAAGAGCATCTTCCAGGCTCTGACTGGTCCAAATGCAGCCAAACTAGCAGTGAGCGCAGTACAAACCCTCAACTCTACTAAGAGCGTCTTCCAGGCTCTGACTGGTCCGAAAGCAGCCAAACTAGCAGTGAGCGCAATACAAACCCTCAACTCTACTAAGAGGGTCTTCCAGTCTCTCACTGGCCCGAATGCAGCCAAACTAGCAGTGAGCACAGTAGAAACCCTCAACTCTACTAAGAGTGTCTTCCACGCTCCGACTGGTCCAAATGCAGCCAAACTAGCAGTGAGTGTAGTATAAACCCTCGACTCTACTAAGAGCGTCTTCCAGGCTCTGACTGGTCTAAATGCAGCCAAGCTAGCAGTGAGCACAGTACGAACCATCAACTCTACTAAGAGCGTCGTCCAGGCTCTGACTGGCCCAAATGCAGCCAAACTAGCCGTGAGCGCAGTACAAACCCTCAACTCTACTAAGAGCATCTTCCAGGCTCTGACTGGCCCAAATGCAGCCAAACTAGCCGTGAGCGCAGTACAAACCCTCAACTCTACTAAGAGCATCTTCCAGGCTCTGACTGGCCCAAATGCAGCCAAACTAGCAGTGAGCGCAGTACAAACCCTCAACTCTACTAAGAGCGTCTTCCAGGCTCTGACTGGTCCGAAAGCAGCCAAACTAGCAGTGAGCGCAATACAAACCCTCAACTCTACTAAGAGGGTCTTCCAGTCTCTCACTGGCCCGAATGCAGCCAAACTAGCAGTGAGCACAGTAGAAACCCTCAACTCTACTAAGAGCGTCTTCCACGCTCCGACTGGTCCAAATGCAGCCAAACTAGCAGTGAGTGTAGTATAAACCCTTGACTCTACTAAGAGCGTCTTCCAGGCTCTGACTGGTCTAAATGCAGCCAAACTAGCAGTGAGCGCAGTACAAACCCTCAACTCTACTAAGAGCGTCTTCCAGGCTCTGACTGGTCCAAATGCAGCCAAACTAGCAGTGAGCGCAGTACAAACCCGCAACTCTACTAAGAGCGTCTTCCAGGCTCTGACTTGTCCAAATGCAGCCAAACTAGCAGTGAGCGCAATACAAAACCTCAATTCTACTAAGAGCGTCTTCCAGCCTCTGACTGGTCTAAATGCAGCCAAACTAACAGTGAGTGTAGTATAAACCCACTACTCTACTAAGAGAGTCTTCCAGGCTCTGACTGGTCTAAATGCAGCCAAGCTAGCAGTGAGCACAGTACGAACCCTCAACTCTACTAAGAGCATCGTCCAGGCTCTGAATGGCCCAAATGCAGCCAAACTATCAGTGAGCGCAGTACAAACCCTCAAGTCTAATACGAGAGTCTTCCAGGGTCTGACTTGTCCAAATGCAGCCCAACTAGCAGTGAGCGCAGTACAAACCCTCAAGTCTACTAAGGGCGTCTTCCAGGCTCTGACTGACCCAAATGCAGCAAAACTAGCAGTGAGCGCAGTACAAACCTTCAACTCTACTAAGAGCGTCTTCCAGGCTCTCACTGGCCCAAATGCAGCCAAACTAGCGGTGAGCGCAGTACAAACCCTCAACTCTACTAAGAGCGTCTTCAAGTCTCTCACTGGCCCAAATGCAGCCAATCTAGCAGTGAGCGCAGTACAAACCCTCAACTCTACTAAGAGCGTCTTCCAGGCTCTGACTGGTCCAAATGCAGCCAAACTAGCAGTGAGTGCAGTACAAACCCTCAACTCTAATAAGAGCGTCTTCCAGGGTCTGACTGGTCCAAATGCAGCCCAACTAGCAGTGAGCGCAGTACAAACCCTCAACTCTACTAAGAGTTTCTTCCAGGCTCTGACTGACCCAAATGCAGCCAAACTAGCAGTGAGCGCAGTACAAACCCTGAACTCTACTAAGAGCGTCGTCCAGGCTCTGACTGGCCCAAATGCAGCCAAACTAGCCGTGAGCGCAGTACAAACCCTCAACTCTACTAAGAGCATCTTCCAGGCTCTGACTGGTCCAAATGCAGCCAAACTAGCAGTGAGCGCAGTACAAACCCTCAACTCTACTAAGAGCGTCTTCCAGGCTCTGACTTGTCCGAAAGCAGCCAAACTAGCAGTGAGCGCAATACAAAACCTCAACTCTACTAAGAGGGTCTTCCAGTCTCTCACTGGCCCGAATGCAGCCAAACTAGCAGTGAGCACAGTAGAAACCCTCAACTCTACTAAGAGCGTCTTCCACGCTCCGACTGGTCCAAATGCAGCCAAACTAGCAGTGAGTGTAGTATAAACCCTCGACTCTACTAAGAGCGTCTTCCAGGCTCTGACTGGTCTAAATGCAGCCAAACTAGCAGTGAGCGCAGTACGAACCCTCAACTCTAATAAGAACGTCTTCCAGGGTCTGACTGGTCCAAATGCAGCCCAACTAGCAGTGAGCGCAGTACAAACCCTCAACTCTACTAAGAGCGTCTTCCAGGCTCTGACTGACCCAAATGCAGCCAAACTAGCAGTGAGCGCAGTACAAACCATCAACTCTACTAAGAGCGTCTTCCAGGCTCTGACTGGTCCAAATGCAGCCAAACTAGCAGTGAGCGCAATACAAAACCTCAACTCTACTAAGAGCGTCTTCCAGGCTCTGACTGGGCTAAATGCAGCCAAACCAGCAGTGAGCACAGTACAAACCTTCAACTCTACTAAGAGCGTCTTCAAGGCTCTGACTTGTCCAAATGCAGCCAAACTAGCAGTGAGCGCAGTACAAACCCTCAACTCTACTAAGTGCGTCTTCCGGGCTCTGACTGGCCCAAATGCAGTCAAACTAACCGTGAGCGCAGTACAAACCCTCAACTCTACTAAGAGCATCTTCCAGGCTCTGACTGGTCCAAATGCAGCCAAACTAGCAGTGAGCGCAGTACAAACCCTCAACTCTACTAAGAGCGTCTTCCAGGCTCTGACTGGTCAGAAAGCAGCCAATCTAGCAGTGAGCGCAATACAAACCCTCAACTCTACTAAGAGGGTCTTCCAGTCTCTCACTGGCCTGAATGCAGCCAAACTAGCAGTGAGCGCAGTAGAAACCCTCAACTCTACTAAGAGCGTCTTCCACGCTCCGACTGGTCCAAATGCAGCCAAACTAGCAGTGAGTGTAGTATAAACCCTCGACTCTACTAAGAGCGTCTTCCAGGCTCTGACTGGTCTAAATGCAGCCAAGCTAGCAGTGAGCGCAGTACAAACCCTCAACTCTACTAAGAGCGTCTTCCAGACTCTGACTGGTCCAAATGCAGCCAAAATAGCAGTGAGCGCAGTACAAACTCTCAACCCTACTAAGAGCGTCTTCCAGGCCCTGACTGACCCAAATGCAGCCAAACTAGCAGTGAGCGCAGTACAAACCTTGAACTCTACTAAGAGCGTCTTCCGGGCTCTGACTGACTCAAATGCAGTCAAACTAGCAGTGAGCGCAGTACAAACCCTCAACTCTACTAAGAGCATCGTCCAGGCTCTGACTGGCCCAAATGCAGCCAAACTAGCAGTGAGCGCAGTACAAACCCTCAACTCTACTAAGAGCGTCTTCCAGGCTCTGACTGGCCCAAATGCAGCCAAACTAGCAGTGAGCGCAGTACAAACCCTCAACTCTAATAAGAGCGTCTTCCAGGGTCTGACTGGTCCAAATGCAGCCCAACTAGCAGTGAGCACAGTACAAACCCTCAACTCTACTAAGAGCGTCTTCCAGGCTCTGACTGGCCCAAATGCAGCCAAACTAGCAGTGAGCGCAGTACAAACCCTCAACTCTACTAAGAGCATCTTCCAGTCTCTCACTGGCCCAAATGCAGCCAAACTAGCAGTGAGCGCAGTAGAAACCCTCAACTCTACTAAGAGCGTCTTCCAGGCTCTGACTGGTCCAAATGCAGCCAAACTAGCAGTGAGCGCAGTACAAACCCTCAACTCTACTAAGAGCGTCTTCCAGGCTCTGACTGACCCAAATGCAGCCAAACTAGCAGTGAGCGCAGTACAAACCTTCATCTCTTCTAAGAGCGTCTTCCAGGCTCTGACTGACCCAAATGCAGCCAAACTAGCAGTGAGCGCAGTACAAACCCTCAACTCTACTAAGAGCGTCGTCCAGGCTCTGACTGGCCCAAATGCAGCCAAACTAGCAGTAAGCACAGTACAAACCCTCAACTCTACTAAGAGCGTCTTCCAGTCTCTCACTGGCCCAAATGCAGCCAAACTAGCAGTGAGCGCAGTAGAAACCCTCAACTCTACTAAGAGCGTCTTCCAGGCTCTGACTGGTCTTAATGCAGCCAAACTAGCAGTCAGCGCAGTACAAACCCTCAACTCTACTAAGAGCGTCTTCCAGTCTCTCACTGGCCCAAATGCAGCCAAACTAGCAGTGAGCGCAGTAGGAACCCTCAACTCTACTAAGAGCGTCTTCCAGGCTCTGACTGGTCTTAATGCAGCCAAACCAGCAGTCAGCGCAGTACAAACCCTCAACTCTACTAAGAGCGTCTTCCAGGCTCTGACTGGTCCAAATGCAGCCAAACTAGCAGTGAGCGCAGTACAAACCCTCAACTCTACTAAGGGCGTCTTCCAGGCTCTGACTGACCCAAATGCAGCCAAACTAGCAGTGAGCGCAGTACAAACCTTCAACTCTACTAAGAGCGTCTTCCAGGCTCTGACTGGTCCAAATGCAGCCAAATTAGCAGTGAGCTCAGTACAAACCCTCAACTCTACTAAGAGCGTCTTCCAGGCTCTCACTGGCCCAAATGCAGCCAAACTAGCAGTGAGCGCAGTACAAACCCTCAACTCTAATAAGAGCGTCTTCCAGTCTCTAACTGGCCCAAATGCAGCCAATCTAGCAGTGAGCGCAGTACAAACCCTCAACTCTACTAAGAGCGTCTTCCAGGGTCTGACTGGTCCAAATGCAGCCCAACTAGCAGTGAGCGCAGTACAAACCCTCAACTCTACTAAGAGCGTCTTAAAGGCTCTGACGGACCCAAACGCAGCCAAACTAGCAGTGAGCGCAGTACAAACCTTCAACTCTACTAAGAGTTTCTTCCAGGCTCTGACTGACCCAAATGCAGCCAAACTAGCAGTGAGCGCAGTACAAACCCTCAACTCTACTAAGAGCATCGTCCAGGCTCTGACTGGCCCAAATGCAGCCAAACTAGCCGTGAGCGCAGTACAAACCCTCAACTCTACTAAGAGCATCTTCCAGGCTCTGACTGGTCCAAATGCAGCCAAACTAGCAGTGAGCGCAGTACAAACCCTCAACTCTACTAAGAGCGTCTTCCAGGCTCTGACTGGTCCGAAAGCAGCCAAACTAGCAGTGAGCGCAATACAAACCCTCAACTCTACTAAGAGGGTCTTCCAGTCTCTCACTGGCCCGAATGCAGCCAAACTAGCAGTGAGCACAGTAGAAACCCTCAACTCTACTAAGAGTGTCTTCCACGCTCCGACTGGTCCAAATGCAGCCAAACTAGCAGTGAGTGTAGTATAAACCCTCGACTCTACTAAGAGCGTCTTCCAGGCTCTGACTGGTCTAAATGCAGCCAAGCTAGCAGTGAGCACAGTACGAACCATCAACTCTACTAAGAGCGTCTTCCAGGCTCTGACTGGTCCAAATGCAGCCAAACTAGCAGTGAGCGCAGTAGAAACCCTCAACTCTACTAAGAGCGTCTTCCAGACTCTGACTGGTCCAAATGCAGCCAAACTAGCAGTGAGCGCAGTACACACCCTCAACTCTAATAAGAGCGTCTTCCAGGGTCTGACTGGTCCAAATGCAGCCCAACTAGCAGTGAGCGCAGTACAAACCCTCAACTCTACTAAGAGCGTCTTCCAGGCTCTGACTGACCCAAATGCAGCCAAACTAGCAGTGAGCGCAGTACAAACCCTCAACTCTACTAACAGCGTCTTCCAGGCTCTGACTGGTCCAAATGCAGCCAAACTAGCAGTGAGCGCAGTACAAACCCGCAACTCTACTAAGAGCGTCTTCCAGGCTCTGACTGGTTCAAATGCAGCCAAACTAGCAGTGAGCGCAATACAAAACCTCAATTCTACTAAGAGCGTCTTCCAGGCTCTGACTGGTCTAAATGCAGCCAAACTAACAGTGAGCGCAGTACAAACCCTCAACTCTACTAAGAGCGTCTTCCATGCTCTGACTTGTCCAAATGCAGCCAAACTAGCAGTGAGCGCAGTACAAACCTTCAACTCTACTAAGAGTGTCTTCCAGGCTCTGATTGACCCAAATGCAGTCAAACTAGCAGTGAGTGCAGTACAAACCCTCAACTCTACTAAGAGCATCGTCCAAGGCTCTGACTGGCTCAAATGTAGCTAAACTAGCAGTGAGCGCAGTACAAACCTTCAACTCTACTAAGAGCGTCTTCCAGGCTCTGACTGACCCAAATGCAGCCAAACTAGCAGTGAGCGCAGTACAAACCCTCAACTCTGCTAAGAGCATCGTCCAGGCTCTGACTGGCCCAAATGCAGCCAAACTAGCCGGGAGCGCAGTACAAACCCTCAACTCTACTAGGAGGGCCTTCCAGTCTCTCACTGGCCCGAATGCAGCCAAACTAGCAGTGAGCGCAGTAGAAACCCTCAACTCTACTAAGAGCGTCTTCCACGCTCCGACTGGTCCAAATGCAGCCAAACAAGCAGTGAGTGTAGTATAAACCCTCGACTCTACTAAGAGCGTCTTCCAGGCTCAGACTGGTCTAAATGCAGCCAAACTAGCAGTGAGTGCAGTACAAACCCTCAACTCTACTAAGAGCGTCTTCCAGGCTCTGACTGGTCTAAATGCAGCCAAACTAACAGTGAGCGCAGTACAAACCCTCAACTCTACTAAGAGCGTCTTCCATGCTCTGACTTGTCCAAATGCAGCCAAACTAGCAGTGAGCGCAGTACAAACCTTCAACTCTACTAAGAGTGTCTTCCAGGCTCTGATTGACCCAAATGCAGTCAAACTAGCAGTGAGTGCAGTACAAACCCTCAACTCTACTAAGAGCATCGTCCAAGGCTCTGACTGGCTCAAATGTAGCTAAACTAGCAGTGAGCGCAGTACAAACCTTCAACTCTACTAACAGCGTCTTCCAGGCTCTGACTGGTCCAAAAGCAGCCAAACTAGCAGTGAGCGCAGTACAAACCCTGAACTCTACTAAGAGCGTCTTCCAGGCTCTGACTGGTCCGAAAGGAGCCAAACTAGCAGTGAGTGCAATACAAACCCTCAACTCTACTAAGAGGGCCTTCCAGTCTCTCACTGGCCCGAATGCAGCCAAACTAGCAGTGAGCGCAGTAGAAACCCTCAACTCTACTAAGAGCGTCTTCCACGCTCCGACTGGTCCAAATGCAGCCAAACAAGCAGTGAGTGTAGTATAAACCCTCGACTCTACTAAGAGCGTCTTCCAGGCTCAGACTGGTCTAAATGCAGCCAAACTAGCAGTGAGTGCAGTACAAACCCTCAACTCTACTAAGAGCGTCTTCCAGTCTCTGACTGGCCCAAATGCAGCCAATCTAGCAGTGAACACAGTAGAGACCCTCAACTCTACTAAGAGCGTCTTCCAGGCTCTGACTGGTTCAAATGCAGCCAAACTAGCAGTGAGCGCAGTACAAACCCTCAAGTCTAATACGAGAGTCTTCCAGGGTCTGACTGGTCCAAATGCAGCAAAACTAGCAGTGAGCGCAGTACAAACCTTCAACTCTACTAAGAGCGTCTTCCAGGCTCTCACTGGGCCAAATGCAGCCAAACTAGCGGTGAGCGCAGTACAAACCCTCAACTCTACTAAGAGCGTCTTCCAGTCTCTCACTGGCCCAAATGCAGCCAATCTAGCAGTGAGCACAGTACAAACCCTCAACTCTACTAAGAGCGTCTTCCAGGCTCTGACTGGTCCAAATGCAGCCAAACTAGCAGTGAGCGCAGTACAAACCCTCAACTCTAATAAGAGCGTCTTCCAGGGTCTGACTGGTCCAAATGCAGCCCAACTAGCAGTGAGCGCAGTACCAACCCTCAACTCTACTAAGAGTTTCTTCCAGGCTCTGACTGACCCAAATGCAGCCAAACTAGCAGTGAGCGCAGTACAAACCCTGAACTCTACTAAGAGCGTCGTCCAGGCTCTGACTGGCCCAAATGCAGCCAAACTAGCCGTGAGCGCAGTACAAACCCTCAACTCTACTAAGAGCATCTTCCAGGCTCTGACTGGTCCAAATGCAGCCAAACTAGCAGTGAGCGCAGTACAAACCCTCAACTCTACTAAGAGCGTCTTCCGGGCTCTGACTGGTCCGAAAGCAGCCAAACTAGCAGTGAGCGCAATACAAAACCTCAACTCTACTAAGAGGGTCTTCCAGTCTCTCACTGGCCCGAATGCAGCCAAACTAGCAGTGAGCACAGTAGAAACACTCAACTCTACTAAGAGCGTCTTCCACGCTCCGACTGGTCCAAATGCAGCCAAACTAGCAGTGAGTGTAGTATAAACCCTCGACTCTACTAAGAGCGTCTTCCAGGCTCTGACTGGTCTAAATGCAGCCAAACTAGCAGTGAGCGCAGTACAAACCCTCAACTCTACTAAGAGCGTCTTCCAGGCTCTGACTGATCCAAATGCAGCCAAACTAGCAGTGAGCGCAGTACAAACCCGCAACTCTACTTAGAGAGTCTTCCAGGCTCTGACTGGTCCAAATGCAGCCAAACTAGCAGTGAGCGCAATACAAAACCTCAAGTCTACTAAGAGCGTCTTCCAGGCTCTGACTGGTCTAAATGCAGCCAAACTAACAGTGAGTGTAGTATAAACCCTCGACTCTACTAAGAGAGTCTTCCAGGCTCTGACTGGTCTAAATGCAGCCAAGCTAGCAGTGAGCACAGTACGAACCCTCAACTCTACTAAGAGCATCGTCCAGGCTCTGACTGGCCCAAATGCAGCCAAACTAGCAGTGAGCGCAGTACAAACCCTCAACTCTACTAAGAGCGTCTTCCGGGCTCTGACTGGTCCAAATGCAGCCAAACTAGCAGTGAGCGCAGTACAAACCCGCAACTCTACTAAGTGCGTCTTCCGGGTTCTGACCGGTCCAAATGCAGCCCAACTAGCAGTGAGCGCAGTACAAACCCTCAACCCTACTAAGAGCGTCTTCCAGGCTCTGACGGACCCAAATGCAGCCAAACCAGCAGTGAGCACAGTAGAAACCCTCAACTCTACTAAGAGCATCTTCCAGACTCTGACTGGTCCAAATGCAGCTAAACTAGCAGTGAGCGCAGTACACACCCTCAACTCTAATAAGAGCGTCTTCCAGGGTCTGACTGGTCCAAATGCAGCCCAACTAGCAGTGAGCGCAGTACAAACCCTCAACTCTACTAAGAGCGTCTTCCAGGCTCTGACTGACCCAAATGCAGCCAAATTAGCAGTGAGTGCAGTACAAACCCTCAACTCTACTAAGAGCGTCTTCCAGGCTCTGACTGGTCCAAATGCAGCCAAACTAGCAGTGAGCGCAGTACAAACCCGCAACTCACTAAGAGCGTCTTCCAGGCTCTGACTGGTCCAAATGCAGCCAAACTAGCAGTGAGCGCAATACAAAACCTCAATTCTACTAAGAGCGTCTTCCAGGCTCTGACTGGTCTAAATGCAGCCAAACTAACAGTGAGCGCAGTACAAACCCTACACTCTACTAAGAGCGTCTTCCAGGCTCTGACTTGTCCAAATGCAGCCAAACTAGCAGTGAGCGCAGTACAAACCTTCAACTCTACTAAGAGCGTCTTCCAGGCTCTGATTGACCCAAATGCAGTCAAACTTGCAGTGAGCGCAGTACAAACCCTCAACTCTACTAAGAGCATCGTCCAGGCTCTGACTGGCCCAAATGTAGCTAAACTAGCAGTGAGCGCAGTACAAACCTTCAACTCTACTAAGAGCGTCTTCCAGGCTCTGACTGACCCAAATGCAGCCAAACTAGCAGTGAGCGCAGTACAAACCCTCAACTCTACTAAGAGCATCGTCCAGGCTCTGACTGGCCCAAATGCAGCCAAACTAGCCGGGAGCGCAGTACAAACCCTCAACTCTACTAGGAGCTTCTTCCAGGCTCTGACTGGTCCAAATGCAGCCAAACTAGCAGTGAGCGCAGTACAAACCCTCGACTCTACCAAGAGCGTCTTCCAGGCTCTGACTGGTCCGAAAGGAGCCAAACTAGCAGTGAGTGCAATACAAACCCTCAACTCTAGTAAGAGGGTCTTCCAGTCTCTCACTGGCCCGATTGCAGCCAAACTAGCAGTGAGCGCAGTAGAAACCCTCAACTCTACTAAGAGCGTCTTCCACGCTCCGACTGGTCCAAATGCAGCCAAACTAGCAGTGAGTGTAGTATAAACCCTCGACTCTACTAAGAGCGTCTTCCAGGCTCTGACTGGTCTAAATGCTGCCAAACTAGCAGTGAGTGCAGTACAAACCCTCAACTCTACTAAGAGCGTCTTCCAGTCTCTCACTGGCCCAAATGCAGTCAATCTAGCAGTGAACACAGTAGAAACCCTCAACTCTACTAAGAGCGTCTTCCAGGCTCTGACTGGTTCAAATGCAGCCAAACTAGCAGTGAGCGCAGTACAAACCCTCAAGTCTAATAAGAGAGTCTTCCAGGGTCTGACTGGTCCAAATGCAGCCCAACTAGCAGTGAGCGCAGTACAAACCCTCAACTCTACTAAGGGCGTCTTCCAGGCTCTGACTGACCCAAATGCTGCCAAACTAGCAGTGAGCGCAGTACAAACCTTCAACTCTACTAAGAGCGTCTTCCAGGCTCTGACTGGTCCGAAAGGAGCCAAACTAGCAGTGAGTGCAATACAAACCCTCAACTCTACTAAGAGCGTCTTCCAGTCTCTCACTGGCCCAAATGCAGCCAATCTAGCAGTGAGCGCAGTACAAACCCTCAACTCTACTAAGAGCGTCTTCCAGGCTCTGACTGGTCTAAATGCAGCCAAACTAGCAGTGAGCGCAGTACAAACCCTCAACTCTACTAAGAGCGTCTTCCAGGGTCTGACTGGTCCAAATGCAGCCAATCTAGCAGTGAACACAGTAGAAACCCTCAACTCTACTAAGAGCGTCTTCCAGGCTCTGACTGGTTCAAATGCAGCCAAACTAGCATGGAGCGCAGTACAAACCTTCAACTCTACTAAGCGTTTCTTCCAGGCTCTGACTGACCCACATGCAGCCAAACTAGCAGTGAGCGCAGTACAAACCCTCAACTCTACTAAGAGCGTCGTCCAGGCTCTGACTGGCCCAAATGCAGCCAAACTAGCCGTGAGCGCAGTACAAACCCTCAACTCTACTAAGAGCATCTTCCAGGCTCTGACTGGCCCAAATGCAGCCAAACTAGCCGTGAGCGCAGTACAAACCCTCAACTCTACTAAGAGCGTCTTCCAGTCTCTGACTGGCCCAAATGCAGCCAAACTAGCAGTGAGAGCAGTACAAACCCTCAACTCTACTAAGAGCGTCTTCCAGGCTCTGACTGGTCCAAATGCAGCCAAACTAGCAGTGAGCGCAGTACAAACCCTCAACTCTAATAAGAGCGTCTTCCAGGGTCTGACTGGTCCAAATGTAGCCCAACTAGCAGTGAGCGCAGTACAAACCCTCAACTCTACTAAGAGCGTCTTCCAGGCTCTGATGGACCCAAATGCAGCCAAACTAGCAGTGAGCGCAGTACAAACCTTCAACTCTACTAAGCGTTTCTTCCAGGCTCTGACTGACCCACATGCAGCCAAACTAGCAGTGAGTGCAGTACAAACCCTCAACTCTACTAAGAGTGTCGTCCAGGCTCTGACTGGCCCAAATGCAGCCAAACTAGCCGTGAGCGCAGTACAAACCCTCAACTCTACTAAGAGCATCTTCCAGGCTCTGACTGGCCCAAATGCAGCCAAACTAGCCGTGAGCGCAGTACAAACCCTCAACTCTACTAAGAGCATCTTCCAGGCTCTGACTGGCCCAAATGCAGCCAAACTAGCAGTGAGCGCAGTACAAACCCTCAACTCTACTAAGAGCGTCTTCCAGGCTCTGACTAGTCCGAAAGCAGCCAAACTAGCAGTGAGCGCAATACAAACCCTCAACTCTACTAAGAGGGTCTTCCAGTCTCTCACTGGCCCGAATGCAGCCAAACTAGCAGTGAGCGCAATACAAACCCTCAACTCTACTAAGAGCGTCTTCCACGCTCCGACTGGTCCAAATGCAGCCAAACTAGCAGTGAGTGTAGTATAAACCCTTGACTCTACTAAGAGCGTCTTCCAGGCTCTGACTGGTCTAAATGCAGCCAAACTAGCAGTGAGCGCAGTACAAACCCTCAACTCTACTAAGAGCGTCTTCCAGGCTCTGACTGGTCCAAATGCAGCCAAACTAGCAGTGAGCGCAGTACAAACCCGCAACTCTACTAAGAGCGTCTTCCAGGCTCTGACTTGTCCAAATGCAGCCAAACTAGCAGTGAGCGCAATACAAAACCTCAATTCTACTAAGAGCGTCTTCCAGGCTCTGACTGGTCTAAATGCAGCCAAACTAACAGTGAGTGTAGTATAAACCCTCGACTCTACTAAGAGAGTCTTCCAGGCTCTGACTGGTCTAAATGCAGCCAAGCTAGCAGTGAGCACAGTACGAACCCTCAACTCTACTAAGAGCATCGTCCAGGCTCTGAATGGCCCAAATGCAGCCAAACTAGCAGTGAGCGCAGTACAAACCCTCAAGTCTAATACGAGAGTCTTCCAGGGTCTGACTTGTCCAAATGCAGCCCAACTAGCAGTGAGCGCAGTACAAACCCTCAAGTCTACTAAGGGCGTCTTCCAGGCTCTGACTGACCCAAATGCAGCAAAACTAGCAGTGAGCGCAGTACAAACCTTCAACTCTACTAAGAGCGTCTTCCAGGCTCTCACTGGCCCAAATGCAGCCAAACTAGCGGTGAGCGCAGTACAAACCCTCAACTCTACTAAGAGCGTCTTCAAGTCTCTCACTGGCCCAAATGCAGCCAATCTAGCAGTGAGCGCAGTACAAACCCTCAACTCTACTAAGAGGGTCTTCCAGGCTCTGACTGGTCCAAATGCAGCCAAACTAGCAGTGAGCGCAGTACAAACCCTCAACTCTAATAAGAGCGTCTTCCAGGGTCTGACTGGTCCAAATGCAGCCCAACTAGCAGTGAGCGCAGTACAAACCCTCAACTCTACTAAGAGTTTCTTCCAGGCTCTGACTGACCCAAATGCAGCCAAACTAGCAGTGAGCGCAGTACAAACCCTGAACTCTACTAAGAGCATCGTCCAGGCTCTGACTGGCCCAAATGCAGCCAAACTAGCCGTGAGCGCAGTACAAACCCTCAACTCTACTAAGAGCATCTTCCAGGCTCTGACTGGTCCAAATGCAGCCAAACTAGCAGTGAGCGCAGTACAAACCCTCAACTCTACTAAGAGCGTCTTCCAGGCTCTGACTTGTCCGAAAGCAGCCAAACTAGCAGTGAGCGCAATACAAAACCTCAACTCTACTAAGAGGGTCTTCCAGTCTCTCACTGGCCCGAATGCAGCCAAACTAGCAGTGAGCACAGTAGAAACCCTCAACTCTACTAAGAGCGTCTTCCACGCTCCGACTGGTCCAAATGCAGCCAAACTAGCAGTGAGTGTAGTATAAACCCTCGACTCTACTAAGAGCGTCTTCCAGGCTCTGACTGGTCTAAATGCAGCCAAACTAGCAGTGAGCGCAGTACGAACCCTCAACTCTAATAAGAACGTCTTCCAGGGTCTGACTGGTCCAAATGCAGCCCAACTAGCAGTGAGCGCAGTACAAACCCTCAACTCTACTAAGAGCGTCTTCCAGGCTCTGACTGACCCAAATGCAGCCAAACTAGCAGTGAGCGCAGTACAAACCATCAACTCTACTAAGAGCGTCTTCAAGGCTCTGACTGGTCCAAATGCAGCCAAACTAGCAGTGAGCGCAATACAAAACCTCAACTCTACTAAGAGCGTCTTCCAGGCTCTGACTGGGCTAAATGCAGCCAAACCAGCAGTGAGCACAGTACAAACCTTCAACTCTACTAAGAGCGTCTTCAAGGCTCTGACTTGTCCAAATGCAGCCAAACTAGCAGTGAGCGCAGTACAAACCCTCAACTCTACTAAGTGCGTCTTCCGGGCTCTGACTGGCCCAAATGCAGTCAAACTAACCGTGAGCGCAGTACAAACCCTCAACTCTACTAAGAGCATCTTCCAGGCTCTGACTGGTCCAAATGCAGCCAATCTAGCAGTGAGCGCAGTACAAACCCTCAACTCTACTAAGAGCGTCTTACAGGCTCTGACTGGTCAGAAAGCAGCCAATCTAGCAGTGAGCGCAATACAAACCCTCAACTCTACTAAGAGGGTCTTCCAGTCTCTCACTGGCCTGAATGCAGCCAAACTAGCAGTGAGCGCAGTAGAAACCCTCAACTCTACTAAGAGCGTCTTCCACGCTCCGACTGGTCCAAATGCAGCCAAACTAGCAGTGAGTGTAGTATAAACCCTCGACTCTACTAAGAGCGTCTTCCAGGCTCTGACTGGTCTAAATGCAGCCAAGCTAGCCGTGAGCGCAGTACAAACCCTCAACTCTACTAAGAGCGTCTTCCAGACTCTGACTGGTCCAAATGCAGCCAAAATAGCAGTGAGCGCAGTACAAACTCTCAACCCTACTAAGAGCGTCTTCCAGGCCCTGACTGACCCAAATGCAGCCAAACTAGCAGTGAGCGCAGTACAAACCTTGAACTCTACTAAGAGCGTCTTCCGGGCTCTGACTGACTCAAATGCAGTCAAACTAGCAGTGAGCGCAGTACAAACCCTCAACTCTACTAAGAGCATCGTCCAGGCTCTGACTGGCCCAAATGCAGCCAAACTAGCAGTGAGCGCAGTACAAACCCTCAACTCTACTAAGAGCGTCTTCCAGGCTCTGACTGGCCCAAATGCAGCCAAACTAGCAGTGAGCGCAGTACAAACCCTCAACTCTAATAAGAGCGTCTTCCAGGGTCTGACTGGTCCAAATGCAGCCCAACTAGCAGTGAGCACAGTACAAACCCTCAACTCTACTAAGAGCGTCTTCCAGGCTCTGACTGGCCCAAATGCAGCCAAACTAGCAGTGAGCGCAGTACAAACCCTCAACTCTACTAAGAGCATCTTCCAGTCTCTCACTGGCCCAAATGCAGCCAAACTAGCAGTGAGCGCAGTAGAAACCCTCAACTCTACTAAGAGCGTCTTCCAGGCTCTGACTGGTCCAAATGCAGCCAAACTAGCAGTGAGCGCAGTACAAACCCTCAACTCTACTAAGAGCGTCTTCCAGGCTCTGACTGACCCAAATGCAGCCAAACTAGCAGTGAGCGCAGTACAAACCTTCATCTCTTCTAAGAGCGTCTTCCAGGCTCTGACTGACCCAAATGCAGCCAAACTAGCAGTGAGCGCAGTACAAACCCTCAACTCTACTAAGAGTGTCGTCCAGGCTCTGACTGGCCCAAATGCAGCCAAACTAGCAGTAAGCACAGTACAAACCCTCAACTCTACTAAGAGCGTCTTCCAGTCTCTCACTGGCCCAAATGCAGCCAAACTAGCAGTGAGCGCAGTAGAAACCCTCAACTCTACTAAGAGCGTCTTCCAGGCTCTGACTGGTCTTAATGCAGCCAAACTAGCAGTCAGCGCAGTACAAACCCTCAACTCTACTAAGAGCGTCTTCCAGTCTCTCACTGGCCCAAATGCAGCCAAACTAGCAGTGAGCGCAGTAGGAACCCTAAACTCTACTAAGAGCGTCTTCCAGGCTCTGACTGGTCTTAATGCAGCCAAACTAGCAGTCAGCGCAGTACAAACCCTCAACTCTACTAAGAGCGTCTTCCAGGCTCTGACTGGTCCAAATGCAGCCAAACTAGCAGTGAGCGCAGTACAAACCCTCAACTCTACTAAGGGCGTCTTCCAGGCTCTGACTGACCCAAATGCAGCCAAACTAGCAGTGAGCGCAGTACAAACCTTCAACTCTACTAAGAGCGTCTTCCAGGCTCTGACTGGTCCAAATGCAGCCAAATTAGCAGTGAGCGCAGTACAAACCCTCAACTCTACTAAGAGCGTCTTCCAGGCTCTCACTGGCCCAAATGCAGCCAAACTAGCAGTGAGCGCAGTACAAACCCTCAACTCTAATAAGAGCGTCTTCCAGTCTCTAACTGGCCCAAATGCAGCCAATCTAGCAGTGAGCGCAGTACAAACCCTCAACTCTACTAAGAGCGTCTTCCAGGGTCTGACTGGTCCAAATGCAGCCCAACTAGCAGTGAGCGCAGTACAAACCCTCAACTCTACTAAGAGCGTCTTAAAGGCTCTGACGGACCCAAACGCAGCCAAACTAGCAGTGAGCGCAGTACAAACCTTCAACTCTACTAAGAGTTTCTTCCAGGCTCTGACTGACCCAAATGCAGCCAAACTAGCAGTGAGCGCAGTACAAACCCTCAACTCTACTAAGAGCATCGTCCAGGCTCTGACTGGCCCAAATGCAGCCAAACTAGCCGTGAGCGCAGTACAAACCCTCAACTCTACTAAGAGCATCTTCCAGGCTCTGACTGGTCCAAATGCAGCCAAACTAGCAGTGAGCGCAGTACAAACCCTCAACTCTACTAAGAGCGTCTTCCAGGCTCTGACTGGTCCGAAAGCAGCCAAACTAGCAGTGAGCGCAATACAAACCCTCAACTCTACTAAGAGGGTCTTCCAGTCTCTCACTGGCCCGAATGCAGCCAAACTAGCAGTGAGCACAGTAGAAACCCTCAACTCTACTAAGAGTGTCTTCCACGCTCCGACTGGTCCAAATGCAGCCAAACTAGCAGTGAGTGTAGTATAAACCCTCGACTCTACTAAGAGCGTCTTCCAGGCTCTGACTGGTCTAAATGCAGCCAAGCTAGCAGTGAGCACAGTACGAACCATCAACTCTACTAAGAGCGTCTTCCAGGCTCTGACTGGTCCAAATGTAGCCAAACTAGCAGTGAGCGCAGTAGAAACCCTCAACTCTACTAAGAGCGTCTTCCAGACTCTGACTGGTCCAAATGCAGCCAAACTAGCAGTGAGCGCAGTACACACCCTCAACTCTAATAAGAGCGTCTTCCAGGGTCTGACTGGTCCAAATGCAGCCCAACTAGCAGTGAGCGCAGTACAAACCCTCAACTCTACTAAGAGCGTCTTCCAGGCTCTGACTGACCCAAATGCAGCCAAACTAGCAGTGAGCGCAGTACAAACCCTCAACTCTACTAACAGCGTCTTCCAGGCTCTGACTGGTCCAAATGCAGCCAAACTAGCAGTGAGCGCAGTACAAACCCGCAACTCTACTAAGAGCGTCTTCCAGGCTCTGACTGGTTCAAATGCAGCCAAACTAGCAGTGAGCGCAATACAAAACCTCAATTCTACTAAGAGCGTCTTCCAGGCTCTGACTGGTCTAAATGCAGCCAAACTAACAGTGAGCGCAGTACAAACCCTCAACTCTACTAAGAGCGTCTTCCATGCTCTGACTTGTCCAAATGCAGCCAAACTAGCAGTGAGCGCAGTACAAACCTTCAACTCTACTAAGAGCGTCTTCCAGGCTCTGATTGACCCAAATGCAGTCAAACTAGCAGTGAGTGCAGTACAAACCCTCAACTCTACTAAGAGCATCGTCCAAGGCTCTGACTGGCTCAAATGTAGCTAAACTAGCAGTGAGCGCAGTACAAACCTTCAACTCTACTAAGAGCGTCTTCCAGGCTCTGACTGACCCAAATGCAGCCAAACTAGCAGTGAGCGCAGTACAAACCCTCAACTCTACTAAGAGCATCGTCCAGGCTCTGACTGGCCCAAATGCAGCCAAACTAGCCGGGAGCGCAGTACAAACCCTCAACTCTACTAGGAGCTTCTTCCAGGCTCTGACTGGTCCAAAAGCAGCCAAACTAGCAGTGAGCGCAGTACAAACCCTGAACTCTACTAAGAGCCTCTTCCAGGCTCTGACTGGTCCGAAAGGAGCCAAACTAGCAGTGAGTGCAATACAAACCCTCAACTCTACTAAGAGGGCCTTCCAGTCTCTCACTGGCCCGAATGCAGCCAAACTAGCAGTGAGCGCAGTAGAAACCCTCAACTCTACTAAGAGCGTCTTCCACGCTCCGACTGGTCCAAATGCAGCCAAACAAGCAGTGAGTGTAGTATAAACCCTCGACTCTACTAAGAGCGTCTTCCAGGCTCAGACTGGTCTAAATGCAGCCAAACTAGCAGTGAGTGCAGTACAAACCCTCAACTCTACTAAGAGCGTCTTCCAGTCTCTGACTGGCCCAAATGCAGCCAATCTAGCAGTGAACACAGTAGAGACCCTCAACTCTACTAAGAGCGTCTTCCAGGCTCTGACTGGTTCAAATGCAGCCAAACTAGCAGTGAGCGCAGTACAAACCCTCAAGTCTAATACGAGAGTCTTCCAGGGTCTGACTGGTCCAAATGCAGCCCAACTAGCAGTGAGCGCAGTACAAACCCTCAAGTCTACTAAGGGCGTCTTCCAGGCTCTGACTGACCCAAATGCAGCAAAACTAGCAGTGAGCGCAGTACAAACCTTCAACTCTACTAAGAGCATCTCCAGGCTCTCACTGGGCCAAATGCAGCCAAACTAGCGGTGAGCGCAGTACAAACCCTCAACTCTACTAAGAGCGTCTTCCAGTCTCTCACTGGCCCAAATGCAGCCAATCTAGCAGTGAGCACAGTACAAACCCTCAACTCTACTAAGAGCGTCTTCCAGGCTCTGACTGGTCCAAATGCAGCCAAACTAGCAGTGAGCGCAGTACAAACCCTCAACTCTAATAAGAGCGTCTTCCAGGGTCTGACTGGTCCAAATGCAGCCCAACTAGCAGTGAGCGCAGTACAAACCCTCAACTCTACTAAGAGTTTCTTCCAGGCTCTGACTGACCCAAATGCAGCCAAACTAGCAGTGAGCGCAGTACAAACCCTGAACTCTACTAAGAGCGTCGTCCAGGCTCTGACTGGCCCAAATGCAGCCAAACTAGCCGTGAGCGCAGTACAAACCCTCAACTCTACTAAGAGCATCTTCCAGGCTCTGACTGGCCCAAATGCAGCCAAACTAGCCGTGAGCGCAGTACAAACCCTCAACTCTACTAAGAGCATCTTCCAGGCTCTGACTGGCCCAAATGCAGCCAAACTAGCAGTGAGAGCAGTACAAACCCTCAACTCTACTAAGAGCGTCTTCCAGGCTCTGACTGGTCCGAAAGCAGCCAAACTAGCAGTGAGCGCAATACAAACCCTCAACTCTACTAAGAGGGTCTTCCAGTATCTCACTGGCCCGAATGCAGCCAAACTAGCAGTGAGCACAGTAGAAACCCTCAACTCTACTAAGAGCGTCTTCCACGCTCCGACTGATCCAAATGCAGCCAAACTAGCAGTGAGTGTAGTATAAACCCTTGACTCTACTAAGAGCGTCTTCCAGGCTCTGACTGGTCTAAATGCAGCCAAACTAGCAGTGAGCGCAGTACAAACCCTCAACTCTACTAAGAGCGTCTTCCAGGCTCTGACTGGTCCAAATGCAGCCAAACTAGCAGTGAGCGCAGTACAAACCCTCAACTCTACTAAGAGCATCGTCCAGGCTCTGACTGGCCCAAATGCAGCCAAACTAGCCGGGAGCGCAGTACAAACCCTCAACTCTACTAGGAGCTTCTTCCAGGCTCTGACTGGTCCAAATGCTGCCAAACTAGCAGTGAGCGCAGTACAAACCCTCGACTCTACTAAGAGCGTCTTCCAGGCTCTGACTGGTCCGAAAGGAGCCAAACTAGCAGTGAGTGCAATACAAACCCTCAACTCTACTAAGAGGGTCTTCCAGTCTCTCACTGGCCCGATTGCAGCCAAACTAGCAGTGAGCGCAGTAGAAACCCTCAACTCTACTAAGAGCGTCTTCCACGCTCCGACTGGTCCAAATGCAGCCAAGCTAGCAGTGAGTGTAGTATAAACCCTCGACTCTACTAAGAGCGTCTTCCAGGCTCTGACTGGTCTAAATGCAGCCAAACTAGCAGTGAGTGCAGTACAAACCCTCAACTCTACTAAGAGCGTCTTCCAGTCTCTCACTGGCCCAAATGCAGCCAATCTAGCAGTGAACACAGTAGAAACCCTCAACTCTACTAAGAGCGTCTTCCAGGCTCTGACTGGTTCAAATGCAGCCAAACTAGCAGTGAGCGCAGTACAAACCCCCAAGTCTAATAAGAGAGTCTTCCAGGGTCTGACTGGTCCAAATGCAGCCCAACTAGCAGTGAGCGCAGTACAAACCCTCAACTCTACTAAGGGCGTCTTCCAGGCTCTGACTGACCCAAATGCAGCAAAACTAGCAGTGAGCGCAGTACAAACCTTCAACTCTACTAAGAGCGTCTTCCAGGCTCTCACTGGCCCAAATGCAGCCAAACTAGCAGTGAGCGCAGTACAAACCCTCAACTCTACTAAGAGCGTCTTCCAGTCTCTCACTGGCCCAAATGCAGCCAATCTAGCAGTGAGAGCAGTACAAACCCTCAACTCTACTAAGAGCGTCTTCCAGGCTCTGACTGGTCCAAATGCAGCCAAACTAGCAGTGAGCGCAGTACAAACCCTCAACTCTAATAAGAGCGTCTTCCAGGGTCTGACTGGTCCAAATGTAGCCCAACTAGCAGTGAGCGCAGTACAAACCCTCAACTCTACTAAGCGTTTCTTCTAGGCTCTGACTGACCCACATGCAGCCAAACTAGCAGTGAGTGCAGTATAAACCCTCAACTCTACTAAGAGCGTCGTCCAGGCTCTGACTGGCCCAAATGCAGCCAAACTAGCCGTGAGCGCAGTACAAACCCTCAACTCTACTAAGAGCATCTTCCAGGCTCTGACTGGCCCAAATGCAGCCAAACTAGCCGTGAGCGCAGTACAAACCCTCAACTCTACTAAGAGCATCTTCCAGGCTCTGACTGGCCCAAATGCAGCCAAACTAGCAGTGAGCGCAGTACAAACCCTCAACTCTACTAAGAGCGTCTTCCAGGCTCTGACTGGTCCGAAAGCAGCCAAACTAGCAGTGAGCGCAATACAAACCCTCAACTCTACTAAGAGGGTCTTCCAGTCTCTCACTGGCCCGAATGCAGCCAAACTAGCAGTGAGCACAGTAGAAACCCTCAACTCTACTAAGAGCGTCTTCCACGCTCCGACTGGTCCAAATGCAGCCAAACTAGCAGTGAGTGTAGTATAAACCCTTGACTCTACTAAGAGCGTCTTCCAGGCTCTGACTGGTCTAAATGCAGCCAAACTAGCAGTGAGCGCAGTACAAACCCTCAACTCTACTAAGAGCGTCTTCCAGGCTCTGACTGGTCCAAATGCAGCCAAACTAGCAGTGAGCGCAGTACAAACCCGCAACTCTACTAAGAGCGTCTTCCAGGCTCTGACTTGTCCAAATGCAGCCAAACTAGCAGTGAGCGCAATACAAAACCTCAATTCTACTAAGAGCGTCTTCCAGGCTCTGACTGGTCTAAATGCAGCCAAACTAACAGTGAGTGTAGTATAAACCCTCGACTCTACTAAGAGAGTCTTCCAGGCTCTGACTGGTCTAAATGCAGCCAAGCTAGCAGTGAGCACAGTACGAACCCTCAACTCTACTAAGAGCATCGTCCAGGCTCTGAATGGCCCAAATGCAGCCAAACTAGCAGTGAGCGCAGTACAAACCCTCAAGTCTAATACGAGAGTCTTCCAGGGTCTGACTTGTCCAAATGCAGCCCAACTAGCAGTGAGCGCAGTACAAACCCTCAAGTCTACTAAGGGCGTCTTCCAGGCTCTGACTGACCCAAATGCAGCAAAACTAGCAGTGAGCGCAGTACAAACCTTCAACTCTACTAAGAGCGTCTTCCAGGCTCTCACTGGCCCAAATGCAGCCAAACTAGCGGTGAGCGCAGTACAAACCCTCAACTCTACTAAGAGCGTCTTCAAGTCTCTCACTGGCCCAAATGCAGCCAATCTAGCAGTGAGCGCAGTACAAACCCTCAACTCTACTAAGAGGGTCTTCCAGGCTCTGACTGGTCCAAATGCAGCCAAACTAGCAGTGAGCGCAGTACAAACCCTCAACTCTAATAAGAGCGTCTTCCAGGGTCTGACTGGTCCAAATGCAGCCCAACTAGCAGTGAGCGCAGTACAAACCCTCAACTCTACTAAGAGTTTCTTCCAGGCTCTGACTGACCCAAATGCAGCCAAACTAGCAGTGAGCGCAGTACAAACCCTGAACTCTACTAAGAGCGTCGTCCAGGCTCTGACTGGCCCAAATGCAGCCAAACTAGCCGTGAGCGCAGTACAAACCCTCAACTCTACTAAGAGCATCTTCCAGGCTCTGACTGGTCCAAATGCAGCCAAACTAGCAGTGAGCGCAGTACAAACCCTCAACTCTACTAAGAGCGTCTTCCAGGCTCTGACTTGTCCGAAAGCAGCCAAACTAGCAGTGAGCGCAATACAAAACCTCAACTCTACTAAGAGGGTCTTCCAGTCTCTCACTGGCCCGAATGCAGCCAAACTAGCAGTGAGCACAGTAGAAACCCTCAACTCTACTAAGAGCGTCTTCCACGCTCCGACTGGTCCAAATGCAGCCAAACTAGCAGTGAGTGTAGTATAAACCCTCGACTCTACTAAGAGCGTCTTCCAGGCTCTGACTGGTCTAAATGCAGCCAAACTAGCAGTGAGCGCAGTACGAACCCTCAACTCTAATAAGAACGTCTTCCAGGGTCTGACTGGTCCAAATGCAGCCCAACTAGCAGTGAGCGCAGTACAAACCCTCAACTCTACTAAGAGCGTCTTCCAGGCTCTGACTGACCCAAATGCAGCCAAACTAGCAGTGAGCGCAGTACAAACCATCAACTCTACTAAGAGCGTCTTCCAGGCTCTGACTGGTCCAAATGCAGCCAAACTAGCAGTGAGCGCAATACAAAACCTCAACTCTACTAAGAGCGTCTTCCAGGCTCTGACTGGGCTAAATGCAGCCAAACCAGCAGTGAGCACAGTACAAACCTTCAACTCTACTAAGAGCGTCTTCAAGGCTCTGACTTGTCCAAATGCAGCCAAACTAGCAGTGAGCGCAGTACAAACCCTCAACTCTACTAAGTGCGTCTTCCGGGCTCTGACTGGCCCAAATGCAGTCAAACTAACCGTGAGCGCAGTACAAACCCTCAACTCTACTAAGAGCATCTTCCAGGCTCTGACTGGTCCAAATGCAGCCAATCTAGCAGTGAGCGCAGTACAAACCCTCAACTCTACTAAGAGCGTCTTCCAGGCTCTGACTGGTCAGAAAGCAGCCAATCTAGCAGTGAGCGCAATACAAACCCTCAACTCTACTAAGAGGGTCTTCCAGTCTCTCACTGGCCTGAATGCAGCCAAACTAGCAGTGAGCGCAGTAGAAACCCTCAACTCTACTAAGAGCGTCTTCCACGCTCCGACTGGTCCAAATGCAGCCAAACTAGCAGTGAGTGTAGTATAAACCCTCGACTCTACTAAGAGCGTCTTCCAGGCTCTGACTGGTCTAAATGCAGCCAAGCTAGCAGTGAGCGCAGTACAAACCCTCAACTCTACTAAGAGCGTCTTCCAGACTCTGACTGGTCCAAATGCATCCAAAATAGCAGTGAGCGCAGTACAAACTCTCAACCCTACTAAGAGCGTCTTCCAGGCCCTGACTGACCCAAATGCAGCCAAACTAGCAGTGAGTGCAGTACAAACCTTGAACTCTACTAAGAGCGTCTTCCGGGCTCTGACTGACTCAAATGCAGTCAAACTAGCAGTGAGCGCAGTACAAACCCTCAACTCTACTAAGAGCATCGTCCAGGCTCTGACTGGCCCAAATGCAGCCAAACTAGCAGTGAGCGCAGTACAAACCCTCAACTCTACTAAGAGCGTCTTCCAGGCTCTGACTGGCCCAAATGCAGCCAAACTAGCAGTGAGCGCAGTACAAACCCTCAACTCTAATAAGAGCGTCTTCCAGGGTCTGACTGGTCCAAATGCAGCCCAACTAGCAGTGAGCACAGTACAAACCCTCAACTCTACTAAGAGCGTCTTCCACGCTCTGACTGCCCCAAATGCAGCCAAACTAGCAGTGAGCGCAGTACAAACCCTCAACTCTACTAAGAGCATCTTCCAGTCTCTCACTGGCCCAAATGCAGCCAAACTAGCAGTGAGCGCAGTAGAAACCCTCAACTCTACTAAGAGCGTCTTCCAGGCTCTGACTAATCCAAATGCAGCCAAACTAGCAGTGAGCGCAGTACAAACCCTCAACTCTACTAAGAGCGTCTTCCAGGCTCTGACTGACCCAAATGCAGCCAAACTAGCAGTGAGCGCAGTACAAACCTTCATCTCTTCTAAGAGCGTCTTCCAGGCTCTGACTGACCCAAATGCAGCCAAACTAGCAGTGAGCGCAGTACAAACCCTCAACTCTACTAAGAGTGTCGTCCAGGCTCTGACTGGCCCAAATGCAGCCAAACTAGCAGTAAGCACAGTACAAACCCTCAACTCTACTAAGAGCGTCTTCCAGTCTCTCACTGGCCCAAATGCAGCCAAACTAGCAGTGAGCGCAGTAGAAACCCTCAACTCTACTAAGAGCGTCTTCCAGGCTCTGACTGGTCTTAATGCAGCCAAACTAGCAGTCAGCGCAGTACAAACCCTCAACTCTACTAAGAGCGTCTTCCAGTCTCTCACTGGCCCAAATGCAGCCAAACTAGCAGTGAGCGCAGTAGGAACCCTCAACTCTACTAAGAGCGTCTTCCAGGCTCTGACTGGTCTTAATGCAGCCAAACTAGCAGTCAGCGCAGTACAAACCCTCAACTCTACTAAGAGCGTCTTCCAGGCTCTGACTGGTCCAAATGCAGCCAAACTAGCAGTGAGCGCAGTACAAACCCTCAACTCTACTAAGGGCGTCTTCCAGGCTCTGACTGACCCAAATGCAGCCAAACTAGCAGTGAGCGCAGTACAAACCTTCAACTCTACTAAGAGCGTCTTCCAGGCTCTGACTGGTCCAAATGCAGCCAAATTAGCAGTGAGCGCAGTACAAACCCTCAACTCTACTAAGAGCGTCTTCCAGGCTCTCACTGGCCCAAATGCAGCCAAACTAGCAGTGAGCGCAGTACAAACCCTCAACTCTAATAAGAGCGTCTTCCAGTCTCTAACTGGCCCAAATGCAGCCAATCTAGCAGTGAGCGCAGTACAAACCCTCAACTCTACTAAGAGCGTCTTCCAGGGTCTGACTGGTCCAAATGCAGCCCAACTAGCAGTGAGCGCAGTACAAACCCTCAACTCTACTAAGAGCGTCTTAAAGGCTCTGACGGACCCAAACGCAGCCAAACTAGCAGTGAGCGCAGTACAAACCTTCAACTCTACTAAGAGTTTCTTCCAGGCTCTGACTGACCCAAATGCAGCCAAACTAGCAGTGAGCGCAGTACAAACCCTCAACTCTACTAAGAGCATCGTCCAGGCTCTGACTGGCCCAAATGCAGCCAAACTAGCCGTGAGCGCAGTACAAACCCTCAACTCTACTAAGAGCATCTTCCAGGCTCTGACTGGTCCAAATGCAGCCAAACTAGCAGTGAGCGCAGTACAAACCCTCAACTCTACTAAGAGCGTCTTCCAGGCTCTGACTGGTCCGAAAGCAGCCAAACTAGCAGTGAGCGCAATACAAACCCTCAACTCTACTAAGAGGGTCTTCCAGTCTCTCACTGGCCCGAATGCAGCCAAACTAGCAGTGAGCACAGTAGAAACCCTCAACTCTACTAAGAGTGTCTTCCACGCTCCGACTGGTCCAAATGCAGCCAAACTAGCAGTGAGTGTAGTATAAACCCTCGACTCTACTAAGAGCGTCTTCCAGGCTCTGACTGGTCTAAATGCAGCCAAGCTAGCAGTGAGCACAGTACGAACCATCAACTCTACTAAGAGCGTCTTCCAGGCTCTGACTGGTCCAAATGCAGCCAAACTAGCAGTGAGCGCAGTAGAAACCCTCAACTCTACTAAGAGCGTCTTCCAGACTCTGACTGGTCCAAATGCAGCCAAACTAGCAGTGAGCGCATTACACACCCTCAACTCTAATAAGAGCGTCTTCCAGGGTCTGACTGGTCCAAATGCAGCCCAACTAGCAGTGAGCGCAGTACAAACCCTCAACTCTACTAAGAGCGTCTTCCAGGCTCTGACTGACCCAAATGCAGCCAAACTAGCAGTGAGCGCAGTACAAACCCTCAACTCTACTAACAGCGTCTTCCAGGCTCTGACTGGTCCAAATGCAGCCAAACTAGCAGTGAGCGCAGTACAAACCCGCAACTCTACTAAGAGCGTCTTCCAGGCTCTGACTGGTTCAAATGCTGCCAAACTAGCAGATGAGCGCAATACAAAACCTCAATTCTACTAAGAGCGTCTTCCAGGCTCTGACTGGTCTAAATGCAGCCAAACTAACAGTGAGCGCAGTACAAACCCTCAACTCTACTAAGAGCGTCTTCCATGCTCTGACTTGTCCAAATGCAGCCAAACTAGCAGTGAGCGCAGTACAAACCTTCAACTCTACTAAGAGCGTCTTCCAGGCTCTGATTGACCCAAATGCAGTCAAACTAGCAGTGAGTGCAGTACAAACCCTCAACTCTACTAAGAGCATCGTCCAAGGCTCTGACTGGCTCAAATGTAGCTAAACTAGCAGTGAGCGCAGTACAAACCTTCAACTCTACTAAGAGCGTCTTCCAGGCTCTGACTGACCCAAATGCAGCCAAACTAGCAGTGAGCGCAGTACAAACCCTCAACTCTACTAAGAGCATCGTCCAGGCTCTGACTGGCCCAAATGCAGCCAAACTAGCCGGGAGCGCAGTACAAACCCTCAACTCTACTAGGAGCTTCTTCCAGGCTCTGACTGGTCCAAAAGCAGCCAAACTAGCAGTGAGCGCAGTACAAACCCTGAACTCTACTAAGAGCGTCTTCCAGGCTCTGACTGGTCCGAAAGGAGCCAAACTAGCAGTGAGTGCAATACAAACCCTCAACTCTACTAAGAGGGCCTTCCAGTCTCTCACTGGCCCGAATGCAGCCAAACTAGCAGTGAGCGCAGTAGAAACCCTCAACTCTACTAAGAGCGTCTTCCACGCTCCGACTGGTCCAAATGCAGCCAAACAAGCAGTGAGTGTAGTATAAACCCTCGACTCTACTAAGAGCGTCTTCCAGGCTCAGACTGGTCTAAATGCAGCCAAACTAGCAGTGAGTGCAGTACAAACCCTCAACTCTACTAAGAGCGTCTTCCAGTCTCTGACTGGCCCAAATGCAGCCAATCTAGCAGTGAACACAGTAGAGACCCTCAACTCTACTAAGAGCGTCTTCCAGGCTCTGACTGGTTCAAATGCAGCCAAACTAGCAGTGAGCTCAGTACAAACCCTCAAGTCTAATACGAGAGTCTTCCAGGGTCTGACTGGTCCAAATGCAGCCCAACTAGCAGTGAGCGCAGTACAAACCCTCAAGTCTACTAAGGGCGTCTTCCAGGCTCTGACTGACCCAAATGCAGCAAAACTAGCAGTGAGCGCAGTACAAACCTTCAACTCTACTAAGAGCGTCTTCCAGGCTCTCACTGGGCCAAATGCAGCCAAACTAGCGGTGAGCGCAGTACAAACCCTCAACTCTACTAAGAGCGTCTTCCAGTCTCTCACTGGCCCAAATGCAGCCAATCTAGCAGTGAGCACAGTACAAACCCTCAACTCTACTAAGAGCGTCTACCAGGCTCTGACTGGTCCAAATGCAGCCAAACTAGCAGTGAGCACAGTACAAACCCTCAACTCTAATAAGAGCGTCTTCCAGGGTCTGACTGGTCCAAATGCAGCCCAACTAGCAGTGAGCGCAGTACAAACCCTCAACTCTACTAAGAGTTTCTTCCAGGCTCTGACTGACCCAAATGCAGCCAAACTAGCAGTGAGCGCAGTACAAACCCTGAACTCTACTAAGAGCGTCGTCCAGGCTCTGACTGGCCCAAATGCAGCCAAACTAGCCGTGAGCGCAGTACAAACCCTCAACTCTACTAAGAGCATCTTCCAGGCTCTGACTGGTCCAAATGCAGCCAAACTAGCAGTGAGCGCAGTACAAACCCTCAACTCTACTAAGAGCGTCTTCCGGGCTCTGACTGGTCCGAAAGCAGCCAAACTAGCAGTGAGCGCAATACAAAACCTCAACTCTACTAAGAGGGTCTTCCAGTCTCTCACTGGCCCGAATGCAGCCAAACTAGCAGTGAGCACAGTAGAAACCCTCAACTCTACTAAGAGCGTCTTCCACGCTCCGACTGGTCCAAATGCAGCCAAACTAGCAGTGAGTGTAGTATAAACCCTCGACTCTACTAAGAGCGTCTTCCAGGCTCTGACTGGTCTAAATGCAGCCAAACTAGCAGTGAGCGCAGTACAAACCCTCAACTCTACTAAGAGCGTCTTTCAGGCTCTGACTGGTCCAAATGCAGCCAAACTAGCAGTGAGCGCAGTACAAACCCGCAACTCTACTAAGAGCATCTTCCAGGCTCTGACTGGTCCAAATCTAAGAGCGTCTTCCAGGCTCTGACTGGTCTAAATGCAGCCAAACTAGCAGTGAGCGCAGTACAAACCCTCAACTCTACTAAGAGCGTCTTCCAGGCTCTGACTGATCCAAATGCAGCCAAACTAGCAGTGAGCGCAGTACAAACCCGCAACTCTACTTAGAGAGTCTTCCAGGCTCTGACTGGTCCAAATGCAGCCAAACTAGCAGTGAGCGCAATACAAAACCTCAAGTCTACTAAGAGCGTCTTCCAGGCTCTGACTGGTCTAAATGCAGCCAAACTAACAGTGAGTGTAGTATAAACCCTTGACTCTACTAAGAGAGTCTTCCAGGCTCTGACTGGTCTAAATGCAGCCAAGCTAGCAGTGAGCACAGTACGAACCCTCAACTCTACTAAGAGCATCGTCCAGGCTCTGACTGGCCCAAATGCAGCCAAACTAGCAGTGAGCGCAGTACAAACCCTCAACTCTACTAAGAGCGTCTTCCGGGCTCTGACTGGTCCAAATGCAGCCAAACTAGCAGTGAGCGCAGTACAAACCCCCAACTCTACTAAGTGCGTCTTCCGGGTTCTGACCGGTCCAAATGCAGCCCAACTAGCAGTGAGCGCAGTACAAACCCTCAACCCTACTAAGAGCGTCTTCCAGGCTCTGACGGACCCAAATGCAGCCCAACTAGCAGTGAGCGCAGTACAAACCCTCAACTCTACTAAGAGCGTCTTCCAGGCTCTGACGGACCCAAATGCAGCCAAACCAGCAGTGAGCACAGTAGAAACCCTCAACTCTACTAAGAGCATCTTCCAGTCTCTCACTGGCCCAAATGCAGCCAAACTAGCAGTGAGCGCAGTAGAAACCCTCAACTCTACTAAGAGCGTCTTCCAGGCTCTGACTGGTCCAAATGCAGCCAAACTAGCAGTGAGCGCAGTACAAACCCTCAACTCTACTAAGAGCGTCTTCCAGGCTCTGACTGACCCAAATGCAGCCAAACTAGCAGTGAGCGCAGTACAAACCTTCATCTCTTCTAAGAGCGTCTTCCAGGCTCTGACTGACCCAAATGCAGCCAAACTAGCAGTGAGCGCAGTACAAACCCTCAACTCTACTAAGAGTGTCGTCCAGGCTCTGACTGGCCCAAATGCAGCCAAACTAGCAGTAAGCACAGTACAAACCCTCAACTCTACTAAGAGCGTCTTCCAGTCTCTCACTGGCCCAAATGCAGCCAAACTAGCAGTGAGCGCAGTAGAAACCCTCAACTCTACTAAGAGCGTCTTCCAGGCTCTGACTGGTCTTAATGCAGCCAAACTAGCAGTCAGCGCAGTACAAACCCTCAACTCTACTAAGAGCGTCTTCCAGTCTCTCACTGGCCCAAATGCAGCCAAACTAGCAGTGAGCGCAGTAGGAACCCTCAACTCTACTAAGAGCGTCTTCCAGGCTCTGACTGGTCTTAATGCAGCCAAACTAGCAGTCAGCGCAGTACAAACCCTCAACTCTACTAAGAGCGTCTTCCAGGCTCTGACTGGTCCAAATGCAGCCAAACTAGCAGTGAGCGCAGTACAAACCCTCAACTCTACTAAGGGCGTCTTCCAGGCTCTGACTGACCCAAATGCAGCCAAACTAGCAGTGAGCGCAGTACAAACCTTCAACTCTACTAAGAGCGTCTTCCAGGCTCTGACTGGTCCAAATGCAGCCAAATTAGCAGTGAGCGCAGTACAAACCCTCAACTCTACTAAGAGCGTCTTCCAGGCTCTCACTGGCCCAAATGCAGCCAAACTAGCAGTGAGCGCAGTAGAAACCCTCAACTCTACTAAGAGCGTCTTCCAGGCTCTGACTGGTCAGAAAGCAGCCAATCTAGCAGTGAGCGCAATACAAACCCTCAACTCTACTAAGAGGGTCTTCCAGTCTCTCACTGGCCTGAATGCAGCCAAACTAGCAGTGAGCGCAGTAGAAACCCTCAACTCTACTAAGAGCGTCTTCCACGCTCCGACTGGTCCAAATGCAGCCAAACTAGCAGTGAGTGTAGTATAAACCCTCGACTCTACTAAGAGCGTCTTCCAGGCTCTGACTGGTCTAAATGCAGCCAAGCTAGCAGTGAGCGCAGTACAAACCCTCAACTCTACTAAGAGCGTCTTCCAGACTCTGACTGGTCCAAATGCAGCCAAAATAGCAGTGAGCGCAGTACAAACTCTCAACCCTACTAAGAGCGTCTTCCAGGCCCTGACTGACCCAAATGCAGCCAAACTAGCAGTGAGCGCAGTACAAACCTTGAACTCTACTAAGAGCGTCTTCCGGGCTCTGACTGACTCAAATGCAGTCAAACTAGCAGTGAGCGCAGTACAAACCCTCAACTCTACTAAGAGCATCGTCCAGGCTCTGACTGGCCCAAATGCAGCCAAACTAGCAGTGAGCGCAGTACAAACCCTCAACTCTACTAAGAGCGTCTTCCAGGCTCTGACTGGCCCAAATGCAGCCAAACTAGCAGTGAGCGCAGTACAAACCCTCAACTCTAATAAGAGCGTCTTCCAGGGTCTGACTGGTCCAAATGCAGCCCAACTAGCAGTGAGCACAGTACAAACCCTCAACTCTACTAAGAGCGTCTTCCAGGCTCTGACTGGCCCAAATGCAGCCAAACTAGCAGTGAGCGCAGTACAAACCCTCAACTCTACTAAGAGCATCTTCCAGTCTCTCACTGGCCCAAATGCAGCCAAACTAGCAGTGAGCGCAGTAGAAACCCTCAACTCTACTAAGAGCGTCTTCCAGGCTCTGACTGGTCCAAATGCAGCCAAACTAGCAGTGAGCGCAGTACAAACCCTCAACTCTACTAAGAGCGTCTTCCAGGCTCTGACTGACCCAAATGCAGCCAAACTAGCAGTGAGCGCAGTACAAACCTTCATCTCTTCTAAGAGCGTCTTCCAGGCTCTGACTGACCCAAATGCAGCCAAACTAGCAGTGAGCGCAGTACAAACCCTCAACTCTACTAAGAGTGTCGTCCAGGCTCTGACTGGCCCAAATGCAGCCAAACTAGCAGTAAGCACAGTACAAACCCTCAACTCTACTAAGAGCGTCTTCCAGTCTCTCACTGGCCCAAATGCAGCCAAACTAGCAGTGAGCACAGTAGAAACCCTCAACTCTACTAAGAGCGTCTTCCAGGCTCTGACTGGTCTTAATGCAGCCAAACTAGCAGTCAGCGCAGTACAAACCCTCAACTCTACTAAGAGCGTCTTCCAGTCTCTCACTGGCCCAAATGCAGCCAAACTAGCAGTGAGCGCAGTAGGAACCCTCAACTCTACTAAGAGCGTCTTCCAGGCTCTGACTGGTCTTAATGCAGCCAAACTAGCAGTCAGCGCAGTACAAACCCTCAACTCTACTAAGAGCGTCTTCCAGGCTCTGACTGGTCCAAATGCAGCCAAACTAGCAGTGAGCGCAGTACAAACCCTCAACTCTACTAAGGGCGTCTTCCAGGCTCTGACTGACCCAAATGCAGCCAAACTAGCAGTGAGCGCAGTACAAACCTTCAACTCTACTAAGAGCGTCTTCCAGGCTCTGACTGGTCCAAATGCAGCCAAATTAGCAGTGAGCGCAGTACAAACCCTCAACTCTACTAAGAGCGTCTTCCAGGCTCTCACTGGCCCAAATGCAGCCAAACTAGCAGTGAGCGCAGTACAAACCCTCAACTCTAATAAGAGCGTCTTCCAGTCTCTAACTGGCCCAAATGCAGCCAATCTAGCAGTGAGCGCAGTACAAACCCTCAACTCTACTAAGAGCGTCTTCCAGGGTCTGACTGGTCCAAATGCAGCCCAACTAGCAGTGAGCGCAGTACAAACCCTCAACTCTACTAAGAGTGTCTTAAAGGCTCTGACGGACCCAAACGCAGCCAAACTAGCAGTGAGCGCAGTACAAACCTTCAACTCTACTAAGAGTTTCTTCCAGGCTCTGACTGACCCAAATGCAGCCAAACTAGCAGTGAGCGCAGTACAAACCCTCAACTCTACTAAGAGCATCGTCCAGGCTCTGACTGGCCCAAATGCAGCCAAACTAGCCGTGAGCGCAGTACAAACCCTCAACTCTACTAAGAGCATCTTCCAGGCTCTGACTGGTCCAAATGCAGCCAAACTAGCAGTGAGCGCAGTAGAAACCCTCAACTCTACTAAGAGTGTCGTCCAGGCTCTGACTGGCCCAAATGCAGCCAAACTAGCAGTAAGCACAGTACAAACCCTCAACTCTACTAAGAGCGTCTTCCAGTCTCTCACTGGCCCGAATGCAGCCAAACTAGCAGTGAGCACAGTAGAAACCCTCAACTCTACTAAGAGTGTCTTCCACGCTCCGACTGGTCCAAATGCAGCCAAACTAGCAGTGAGTGTAGTATAAACCCTCGACTCTACTAAGAGCGTCTTCCAGGCTCTGACTGGTCTAAATGCAGCCAAGCTAGCAGTGAGCACAGTACGAACCATCAACTCTACTAAGAGCGTCTTCCAGGCTCTGACTGGTCCAAATGCAGCCAAACTAGCAGTGAGCGCAGTAGAAACCCTCAACTCTACTAAGAGCGTCTTCCAGACTCTGACTGGTCCAAATGCAGCCAAACTAGCAGTGAGCGCAGTACACACCCTCAACTCTAATAAGAGCGTCTTCCAGGGTCTGACTGGTCCAAATGCAGCCCAACTAGCAGTGAGCGCAGTACAAACCCTCAACTCTACTAAGAGCGTCTTCCAGGCTCTGACTGACCCAAATGCAGCCAAACTAGCAGTGAGCGCAGTACAAACCCTCAACTCTACTAACAGCGTCTTCCAGGCTCTGACTGGTCCAAATGCAGCCAAACTAGCAGTGAGCGCAGTACAAACCCGCAACTCTACTAAGAGCGTCTTCCAGGCTCTGACTGGTTCAAATGCAGCCAAACTAGCAGTGAGCGCAATACAAAACCTCAATTCTACTAAGAGCGTCTTCCAGGCTCTGACTGGTCTAAATGCAGCCAAACTAACAGTGAGCGCAGTACAAACCCTCAACTCTACTAAGAGCGTCTTCCATGCTCTGACTTGTCCAAATGCAGCCAAACTAGCAGTGAGCGCAGTACAAACCTTCAACTCTACTAAGAGCGTCTTCCAGGCTCTGATTGACCCAAATGCAGTCAAACTAGCAGTGAGTGCAGTACAAACCCTCAACTCTACTAAGAGCATCGTCCAAGGCTCTGACTGGCTCAAATGTAGCTAAACTAGCAGTGAGCGCAGTACAAACCTTCAACTCTACTAAGAGCGTCTTCCAGGCTCTGACTGACCCAAATGCAGCCAAACTAGCAGTGAGCGCAGTACAAACCCTCAACTCTACTAAGAGCATCGTCCAGGCTCTGACTGGCCCAAATGCAGCCAAACTAGCCGGGAGCGCAGTACAAACCCTCAACTCTACTAGGAGCTTCTTCCAGGCTCTGACTGGTCCAAAAGCAGCCAAACTAGCAGTGAGCGCAGTACAAACCCTGAACTCTACTAAGAGCGTCTTCCAGGCTCTGACTGGTCCGAAAGGAGCCAAACTAGCAGTGAGTGCAATACAAACCCTCAACTCTACTAAGAGGGCCTTCCAGTCTCTCACTGGCCCGAATGCAGCCAAACTAGCAGTGAGCGCAGTAGAAACCCTCAACTCTACTAAGAGCGTCTTCCACGCTCCGACTGGTCCAAATGCAGCCAAACAAGCAGTGAGTGTAGTATAAACCCTCGACTCTACTAAGAGCGTCTTCCAGGCTCAGACTGGTCTAAATGCAGCCAAACTAGCAGTGAGTGCAGTACAAACCCTCAACTCTACTAAGAGCGTCTTCCAGTCTCTGACTGGCCCAAATGCAGCCAATCTAGCAGTGAACACAGTAGAGACCCTCAACTCTACTAAGAGCGTCTTCCAGGCTCTGACTGGTTCAAATGCAGCCAAACTAGCAGTGAGCGCAGTACAAACCCTCAAGTCTAATACGAGAGTCTTCCAGGGTCTGACTGGTCCAAATGCAGCCCAACTAGCAGTGAGCGCAGTACAAACCCTCAAGTCTACTAAGGGCGTCTTCCAGGCTCTGACTGACCCAAATGCAGCAAAACTAGCAGTGAGCGCAGTACAAACCTTCAACTCTACTAAGAGCGTCTTCCAGGCTCTCACTGGGCCAAATGCAGCCAAACTAGCGGTGAGCGCAGTACAAACCCTCAACTCTACTAAGAGCGTCTTCCAGTCTCTCACTGGCCCAAATGCAGCCAATCTAGCAGTGAGCACAGTACAAACCCTCAACTCTACTAAGAGCGTCTTCCAGGCTCTGACTGGTCCAAATGCAGCCAAACTAGCAGTGAGCGCAGTACAAACCCTCAACTCTAATAAGAGCGTCTTCCAGGGTCTGACTGGTCCAAATGCAGCCCAACTAGCAGTGAGCGCAGTACAAACCCTCAACTCTACTAAGAGTTTCTTCCAGGCTCTGACTGACCCAAATGCAGCCAAACTAGCAGTGAGCGCAGTACAAACCCTGAACTCTACTAAGAGCGTCGTCCAGGCTCTGACTGGACCAAATGCAGCCAAACTAGCCGTGAGCGCAGTACAAACCCTCAACTCTACTAAGAGCATCTTCCAGGCTCTGACTGGTCCAAATGCAGCCAAACTAGCAGTGAGCGCAGTACAAACCCTCAACTCTACTAAGAGCGTCTTCCGGGCTCTGACTGGTCCGAAAGCAGCCAAACTAGCAGTGAGCGCAATACAAAACCTCAACTCTACTAAGAGGGACTTCCAGTCTCTCACTGGCCCGAATGCAGCCAAACTAGCAGTGAGCACAGTAGAAACCCTCAACTCTACTAAGAGCGTCTTCCACGCTCCGACTGGTCCAAATGCAACCAAACTAGCAGTGAGTGTAGTATAAACCCTCGACTCTACTAAGAGCGTCTTCCAGGCTCTGACTGGTCTAAATGCAGCCAAACTAGCAGTGAGCGCAGTACAAACCCTCAACTCTACTAAGAGCGTCTTTCAGGCTCTGACTGGTCCAAATGCAGCCAAACTAGCAGTGAGCGCAGTACAAACCCGCAACTCTACTAAGAGCGTCTTCCAGGCTCTGACTGGTCCAAATCTAAGAGCGTCTTCCAGGCTCTGACTGGTCTAAATGCAGCCAAACTAGCAGTGAGCGCAGTACAAACCCTCAACTCTACTAAGAGCGTCTTCCAGGCTCTGACTGATCCAAATGCAGCCAAACTAGCAGTGAGCGCAGTACAAACCCGCAACTCTACTTAGAGAGTCTTCCAGGCTCTGACTGGTCCAAATGCAGCCAAACTAGCAGTGAGCGCAATACAAAACCTCAAGTCTACTAAGAGCGTCTTCCAGGCTCTGACTGGTCTAAATGCAGCCAAACTAACAGTGAGTGTAGTATAAACCCTTGACTTTACTAAGAGAGTCTTCCAGGCTCTGACTGGTCTAAATGCAGCCAAGCTAGCAGTGAGCACAGTACGAACCCTCAACTCTACTAAGAGCATCGTCCAGGCTCTGACTGGCCCAAATGCAGCCAAACTAGCAGTGAGCGCAGTACAAACCCTCAACTCTACTAAGAGCGTCTTCCGGGCTCTGACTGGTCCAAATGCAGCCAAACTAGCAGTGAGCGCAGTACAAACCCGCAACTCTACTAAGTGCGTCTTCCGGGTTCTGACCGGTCCAAATGCAGCCCAACTAGCAGTGAGCGCAGTACAAACCCTCAACCCTACTAAGAGCGTCTTCCAGGCTCTGACGGACCCAAATGCAGCCCAACTAGCAGTGAGCGCAGTACAAACCCTCAACTCTACTAAGAGCGTCTTCCAGGCTCTGACGGACCCAAATGCAGCCAAACCAGCAGTGAGCACAGTAGAAACCCTCAACTCTACTAAGAGCATCTCCCAGACTCTGACTGGTCCAAATGCAGCTAAACTAGCAGTGAGCGCAGTACACACCCTCAACTCTAATAAGAGCGTCTTCCAGGGTCTGACTGGTCCAAATGCAGCCCAGCTAGCAGTGAGCGCAGTACAAACCCTCAACTCTACTAAGAGCGTCTTCCAGGCTCTGACTGACCCAAATGCAGCCAAATTAGCAGTGAGCGCAGTACAAACCCTCAACTCTACTAAGAGCGTCTTCCAGGCTCTGACTGGTCCAAATGCAGCCAAACTAGCAGTGAGCGCAGTACAAACCCGCAACTCTACTAAGAGCGTCTTCCAGGCTCTGACTGGTCCAAATGCAGCCAAACTAGCAGTGAGCGCAATACAAAACCTCAATTCTACTAAGAGCGTCTTCCAGGCTCTGACTGGTCTAAATGCAGCCAAACTAACAGTGAGCGCAGTACAAACCCTCAACTCTACTAAGAGCGTCTTCCAGGCTCTGACTTGTCCAAATGCAGCCAAACTAGCAGTGAGCGCAGTACAAACCTTCAACTCTACTAAGAGCGTCTTCCAGGCTCTGATTGACCCAAATGCAGTCAAACTTGCAGTGAGCGCAGTACAAACCCTCAACTCTACTAAGAGCATCGTCCAGGCTCTGACTGGCCCAAATGTAGCTAAACTAGCAGTGAGCGCAGTACAAACCTTCAACTCTACTAAGAGCGTCTTCCAGGCTCTGACTGACCCAAATGCAGCCAAACTAGCAGTGAGCGCAGTACAAACCCTCAACTCTACTAAGAGCATCGTCCAGGCTCTGACTGGCCCAAATGCAGCCAAACTAGCCGGGAGCGCAGTACAAACCCTCAACTCTACTAGGAGCTTCTTCCAGGCTCTGACTGGTCCAAATGCAGCCAAACTAGCAGTGAGTGCAGTACAAACCCTCGACTCTACTAAGAGCGTCTTCCAGGCTCTGACTGGTCCGAAAGGAGCCAAACTAGCAGTGAGTGCAATACAAACCCTCAACTCTAGTAAGAGGGTCTTCCAGTCTCTCACTGGCCCGATTGCAGCCAAACTAGCAGTGAGCGCAGTAGAAACCCTCAACTCTACTAAGAGCGTCTTCCACGTTCCGACTGGTCCAAATGCAGCCAAACTAGCAGTGAGTGTAGTATAAACCCTCGACTCTACTAAGAGCGTCTTCCAGGCTCTGACTGGTCTAAATGCTGCCAAACTAGCAGTGAGTGCAGTACAAACCCTCAACTCTACTAAGAGCGTCTTCCAGTCTCTCACTGGCCCAAATGCAGCCAAT
The DNA here is from genome assembly GCF_040938575.1 of Ambystoma mexicanum. Classification (NCBI taxonomy): domain Eukaryota; kingdom Metazoa; phylum Chordata; class Amphibia; order Caudata; family Ambystomatidae; genus Ambystoma; species Ambystoma mexicanum. The sequence goes on along the minus strand of NC_090926.1, from coordinate 1,035,279,710 downwards.
CTAGCAGTGAACACAGTAGAAACCCTCAACTCTACTAAGAGCGTCTTCCAGGCTCTGACTGGTTCAAATGCAGCCAAACTAGCAGTGAGCGCAGTACAAACCCTCAAGTCTAATAAGAGAGTCTTCCAGGGTCTGACTGGTCCAAATGCAGCCCAACTAGCAGTGAGCGCAGTACAAACCCTCAACTCTACTAAGGGCGTCTTCCAGGCTCTGACTGACCCAAATGCAGCAAAACTAGCAGTGAGCGCAGTACAAACCTTCAACTCTACTAAGAGCGTCTTCCAGGCTCTCACTGGCCCAAATGCAGCCAAACTAGCAGTGAGCGCAGTACAAACCCTCAACTCTACTAAGAGCGTCTTCCAGTCTCTCACTGGCCCAAATGCAGCCAATCTAGCAGTGAGCGCAGTACAAACCCTCAACTCTACTAAGAGCGTCTTCCAGGCTCTGACTGGTCCAAATGCAGCCAAACTAGCAGTGAGCGCAGTACAAACCCTCAACTCTAATAAGAGCGTCTTCCAGGGTCTGACTGGTCCAAATGCAGCCCAACTAGCAGTGAGCGCAGTACAAACCCTCAACTCTACTAAGAGCGTCTTCCAGGCTCTGACGGACCCAAATGCAGCCAAACTAGCATGGAGCGCAGTACAAACCTTCAACTCTACTAAGCGTTTCTTCCAGGCTCTGACTGACCCACATGCAGCCAAACTAGCAGTGAGCGCAGTACAAACCCTCAACTCTACTAAGAGCGTCGTCCAGGCTCTGACTGGCCCAAATGCAGCCAAACTAGCCGTGAGCGCAGTACAAACCCTCAACTCTACTAAGAGCATCTTCCAGGCTCTGACTGGCCCAAATGCAGCCAAACTAGCCGTGAGCGCAGTACAAACCCTCAACTCTACTAAGAGCATCTTCCAGGCTCTGACTGGCCCAAATGCAGCCAAACTAGCAGTGAGAGCAGTACAAACCCTCAACTCTACTAAGAGCGTCTTCCAGGCTCTGACTGGTCCGAAAGCAGCCAAACTAGCAGTGAGCGCAATACAAACCCTCAACTCTACTAAGAGGGTCTTCCAGTCTCTCACTGGCCCGAATGCAGCCAAACTAGCAGTGAGCACAGTAGAAACCCTCAACTCTACTAAGAGCGTCTTCCACGCTCCGACTGGTCCAAATGCAGCCAAACTAGCAGTGAGTGTAGTATAAAACCTTGACTCTACTAAGAGCGTCTTCCAGGCTCTGACTGGTCTAAATGCAGCCAAACTAGCAGTGAGCGCAGTACAAACCCTCAACTCTACTAAGAGCGTCTTCCAGGCTCTGACTGGCCCAAATGCAGCCAAACTAGCAGTGAGCGCAGTACAAACCCTCAACTCTACTAAGAGCATCGTCCAGGCTCTGACTGGCCCAAATGCAGCCAAACTAGCCGGGAGCGCAGTACAAACCCTCAACTCTACTAGGAGCTTCTTCCAGGCTCTGACTGGTCCAAATGCTGCCAAACTAGCAGTGAGCGCAGTACAAACCCTCGACTCTACTAAGAGCGTCTTCCAGGCTCTGACTGGTCCGAAAGGAGCCAAACTAGCAGTGAGTGCAATACAAACCCTCAACTCTACTAAGAGGGTCTTCCAGTCTCTCACTGGCCCGATTGCAGCCAAACTAGCAGTGAGCGCAGTAGAAACCCTCAACTCTACTAAGAGCGTCTTCCACGCTCCGACTGGTCCAAATGCAGCCAAACTAGCAGTGAGTGTAGGATAAACCCTCGACTCTACTAAGAGCGTCTTCCAGGCTCTGACTGGTCTAAATGCAGCCAAACTAGCAGTGAGTGCAGTACAAACCCTCAACTCTACTAAGAGCGTCTTCCAGTCTCTCACTGGCCCAAATGCAGCCAATCTAGCAGTGAACACAGTAGAAACCCTCAACTCTACTAAGAGCGTCTTCCAGGCTCTGACTGGTTCAAATGCAGCCAAACTAGCAGTGAGCGCAGTACAAACCCTCAAGTCTAATAAGAGAGTCTTCCAGGGTCTGACTGGTCCAAATGCAGCCCAACTAGCAGTGAGCGCAGTACAAACCCTCAACTCTACTAAGGGCGTCTTCCAGGCTCTGACTGACCCAAATGCAGCAAAACTAGCAGTGAGCGCAGTACAAACCTTCAACTCTACTAAGAGCGTCTTCCAGGCTCTCACTGGCCCAAATGCAGCCAAACTAGCAGTGAGCGCAGTACAAACCCTCAACTCTACTAAGAGCGTCTTCCAGTCTCTCACTGGCCCAAATGCAGCCAATCTAGCAGTGAGAGCAGTACAAACCCTCAACTCTACTAAGAGCGTCTTCCAGGCTCTGACTGGTCCAAATGCAGCCAAACTAGCAGTGAGCGCAGTACAAACCCTCAACTCTAATAAGAGCGTTTTCCAGGGTCTGACTGGTCCAAATGCAGCCCAACTAGCAGTGAGCGCAGTACAAACCCTCAACTCTACTAAGAGCGTCTTCCAGGCTCTGACGGACCCAAATGCAGCCAAACTAGCAGTGAGCGCAGTACAAACCTTCAACTCTACTAAGCGTTTCTTCCAGGCTCTGACTGACCCACATGCAGCCAAACTAGCAGTGAGCGCAGTACAAACCCTCAACTCTACTAAGAGCGTCGTCCAGGCTCTGACTGGCCCAAATGCAGCCAAACTAGCCGTGAGCGCAGTACAAACCCTCAACTCTACTAAGAGCATCTTCCAGGCTCTGACTGGCCCAAATGCAGCCAAACTAGCCGTGAGCGCAGTACAAACCCTCAACTCTACTAAGAGCATCTTCCAGGCTCTGACTGGCCCAAATGCAGCCAAACTAGCAGTGAGCGCAGTACAAACCCTCAACTCTACTAAGAGCGTCTTCCAGGCTCTGACTGGTCCGAAAGCAGCCAAACTAGCAGTGAGCGCAATACAAACCCTCAACTCTACTAAGAGGGTCTTCCAGTCTCTCACTGGCCCGAATGCAGCCAAACTAGCAGTGAGCACAGTAGAAACCCTCAACTCTACTAAGAGCGTCTTCCACGCTCCGACTGGTCCAAATGCAGCCAAACTAGCAGTGAGTGTAGTATAAACCCTTGACTCTACTAAGAGCGTCTTCCAGGCTCTGACTGGTCTAAATGCAGCCAAACTAGCAGTGAGCGCAGTACAAACCCTCAACTCTACTAAGAGCGTCTTCCAGGCTCTGACTGGTCCAAATGCAGCCAAACTAGCAGTGAGCGCAGTACAAACCCGCAACTCTACTAAGATCGTCTTCCAGGCTCTGACTTGTCCAAATGCAGCCAAACTAGCAGTGAGCGCAATACAAAACCTCAATTCTACTAAGAGCGTCTTCCAGGCTCTGACTGGTCTAAATGCAGCCAAACTAACAGTGAGTGTAGTATAAACCCTCGACTCTACTAAGAGAGTCTTCCAGGCTCTGACTGGTCTAAATGCAGCCAAGCTAGCAGTGAGCACAGTACGAACCCTCAACTCTACTAAGAGCATCGTCCAGGCTCTGAATGGCCCAAATGCAGCCAAACTAGCAGTGAGCGCAGTACAAACCCTCAAGTCTAATACGAGAGTCTTCCAGGGTCTGACTTGTCCAAATGCAGCCCAACTAGCAGTGAGCGCAGTACAAACCCTCAAGTCTACTAAGGGCGTCTTCCAGGCTCTGACTGACCCAAATGCAGCAAAACTAGCAGTGAGCGCAGTACAAACCTTCAACTCTACTAAGAGCGTCTTCCAGGCTCTCACTGGCCCAAATGCAGCCAAACTAGCGGTGAGCGCAGTACAAACCCTCAACTCTACTAAGAGAGTCTTCCAGGCTCTGACTGGTCTAAATGCAGCCAAGCTAGCAGTGAGCACAGTACGAACCCTCAACTCTACTAAGAGCATCGTCCAGGCTCTGACTGGTCCAAATGCAGCCAAACTAGCAGTGAGCGCAGTACAAACCCTCAACTCTAATAAGAGCGTCTTCCAGGGTCTGACTGGTCCAAATGCAGCCCAACTAGCAGTGAGCGCAGTACAAACCCTCAACTCTACTAAGAGTTTCTTCCAGGCTCTGACTGACCCAAATGCAGCCAAACTAGCAGTGAGCGCAGTACAAACCCTGAACTCTACTAAGAGCGTCGTCCAGGCTCTGACTGGCCCAAATGCAGCCAAACTAGCCGTGAGCGCAGTACAAACCCTCAACTCTACTAAGAGCATCTTCCAGGCTCTGACTGGTCCAAATGCAGCCAAACTAGCAGTGAGCGCAGTACAAACCCTCAACTCTACTAAGAGCGTCTTCCAGGCTCTGACTTGTCCGAAAGCAGCCAAACTAGCAGTGAGCGCAATACAAAACCTCAACTCTACTAAGAGGGTCTTCCAGTCTCTCACTGGCCCGAATGCAGCCAAACTAGCAGTGAGCACAGTAGAAACCCTCAACTCTACTAAGAGCGTCTTCCACGCTCCGACTGGTCCAAATGCAGCCAAACTAGCAGTGAGTGTAGTATAAACCCTCGACTCTACTAAGAGCGTCTTCCAGGCTCTGACTGGTCTAAATGCAGCCAAACTAGCAGTTAGCGCAGTACAAACCCTCAACTCTACTAAGAGCGTCTTCCAGGCTCTGACTGGTCCAAATGCAGCCAAACTAGCAGTGAGCGCAGTACAAACCCGCAACTCTACTAAGAGCGTCTTCCAGGCTCTGACTGGTCCAAATCTAAGAGCGTCTTCCAGGCTCTGACTGGTCTAAATGCAGCCAAACTAGCAGAGAGCGCAGTACAAACCCTCAACTCTACTAAGAGCGTCTTCCAGGCTCTGACTGGTCCAAATGCAGCCAAACTAGCAGTGAGCGCAGTACAAACCCGCAACTCTACTAAGAGCGTCTTCCAGGCTCTGACTGGTCCAAATGCAGCCAAACTAGCAGTGAGCGCAATACAAAACCTCAATTCTACTAAGAGCGTCTTCCAGGCTCTGACTGGTCTAAATGCAGCCAAACTAACAGTGAGTGTAGTATAAACCCTCGACTCTACTAAGAGAGTCTTCCAGGCTCTGACTGGTCTAAATGCAGCCAAGCTAGCAGTGAGCACAGTACGAACCCTCAACTCTACTAAGAGCATCGTCCAGGATCGGACTGGCCCAAATGCAGCCAAACTAGCAGTGAGCGCAGTACAAACCCTCAACTCTACTAAGAGCGTCTTCCAGGCTCTGACTGGTCCAAATGCAGCCAAACTAGCAGTGAGCGCAGTACAAACCCGCAACTCTACTAAGTGCGTCTTCCGGGGTCTGACCGGTCCAAATGCAGCCCAACTAGCAGTGAGCGCAGTACAAACCCTCAACCCTACTAAGAGCGTCTTCCAGGCTCTGACGGACCCAAATGCAGCCCAACTAGCAGTGAGCGCAGTACAAACCCTCAACTCTACTAAGAGCGTCTTCCAGGCTCTGACTGGTCTAAATGCAGCCAAGCTAGCAGTGAGTGTAGTATAAACCCTCGACTCTACTAAGAGCGTCTTCCAGGCTCTGACTGTTCTAAATGCAGCCAAGCTAGCAATGAGCGCAGTACGAACCCTCAACTCTAATAAGAACGTCTTCCAGGGTCTGACTGGTCCAAATGCAGCCCAACTAGCAGTGAGCGCAGTACAAACCCTCAACTCTACTAAGAGCGTCTTCCAGGCTCTGACTGACCCAAATGCAGCCAAACTAGCAGTGAGCGCAGTACAAACCATCAACTCTACTAAGAGCGTCTTCCAGGGTCTGACTGGTCCAAATGTAGCCCAACTAGCAGTGAGCGCAGTACAAACCCTCAACTCTACTAAGAGCGTCTTCCAGGCTCTGACTGACCCAAATGCAGCCAAACTAGCAGTGAGCGCAGTACAAACCATCAACTCTACTAAGAGCGTCTTCCAGGCTCTGACTGGTCCAAATGCAGCCAAACTAGCAGTGAGCGCAATACAAAACCTCAACTCTACTAAGAGCGTCTTCCAGGCTCTGACTGGGCTAAATGCAGCCAAACCAGCAGTGAGCACAGTACAAACCTTCAACTCTACTAAGAGCGTCTTCAAGGCTCTGACTTGTCCAAATGCAGCCAAACTAGCAGTGAGCGCAGTACAAACCCTCAACTCTACTAAGTGCGTCTTCCGGGCTCTGACTGGCCCAAATGCAGTCAAACTAACCGTGAGCGCAGTACAAACCCTCAACTCTACTAAGAGCATCTTCCAGGCTCTGACTGGTCCAAATGCAGCCAAACTAGCAGTGAGCGCAGTACAAACCCTCAACTCTACTAAGAGCGTCTTCCAGGCTCTGACTGGTCAGAAAGCAGCCAATCTAGCAGTGAGCGCAATACAAACCCTCAACTCTACTAAGAGGGTCTTCCAGTCTCTCACTGGCCTGAATGCAGCCAAACTAGCAGTGAGCGCAGTAGAAACCCTCAACTCTACTAAGAGCGTCTTCCACGCTCCGACTGGTCCAAATGCAGCCAAACTAGCAGTGAGTGTAGTATAAACCCTCGACTCTACTAAGAGCGTCTTCCAGGCTCTGACTGGTCTAAATGCAGCCAAGCTAGCAGTGAGCGCAGTACAAACCCTCAACTCTACTAAGAGCGTCTTCCAGACTCTGACTGGTCCAAATGCAGCCAAAATAGCAGTGAGCGCAGTACAAACTCTCAACCCTACTAAGAGCGTCTTCCAGGCTCTGACTGACCCAAATGCAGCCAAACTAGCAGTGAGCGCAGTACAAACCTTGAACTCTATTAAGAGCGTCTTCCGGGCTCTGACTGACTCAAATGCAGTCAAACTAGCAGTGAGCGCAGTACAAACCCTCAACTCTACTAAGAGCATCGTCCAGGCTCTGACTGGCCCAAATGCAGCCAAACTAGCAGTGAGCGCAGTACAAACCCTCAACTCTACTAAGAGCGTCTTCCAGGCTCTGACTGGTCCAAATGCAGCCAAACTAGCAGTGAGCGCAGTACAAACCCTCAACTCTAATAAGAGCGTCTTCCAGGGTCTGACTGGTCCAAATGCAGCCCAACTAGCAGTGAGCACAGTACAAACCCTCAACTCTACTAAGAGCGTCTTCCAGGCTCTGACTGGCCCAAATGCAGCCAAACTAGCAGTGAGCGCAGTACAAACCCTCAACTCTACTAAGAGCATCTTCCAGTCTCTCACTGTCCCAAATGCAGCCAAACTAGCAGTGAGCGCAGTAGAAACCCTCAACTCTACTAAGAGCGTCTTCCAGGCTCTGACTGGCCCAAATGCAGCCAAACTAGCAGTGAGCGCAGTACAAACCCTCAACTCTACTAAGAGCGTCTTCCAGGCTCTGACTGGTCCACATGCAGCCAAACTAGCAGTGAGCGCAGTACAAACCCTCAACTCTACTAAGAGCGTCTTCCAGGCTCTGACTGGTCCAAATGCAGCCAAACTAGCAGTGAGCGCAGTACAAACCCTCAACTCTAATAAGAGCGTCTTCCAGGGTCTGACTGGTCCAAATGCAGCCCAACTAGCAGTGAGCACAGTACAAACCCTCAACTCTAATAAGAGCGTCTTCCAGGCTCTGACTGGCCCAAATGCAGCCAATCTAGCAGTGAGCGCAGTACAAACCCTCAACTCTACTAAGAGCGTCTTCCAGGCTCTGACTGGCCCAAATGCAGCCAAACTAGCAGTGAGCGCAGTACAAACCCTCAACTCTACTAAGAGCATCTTCCAGTCTCTCACTGTCCCAAATGCAGCCAAACTAGCAGTGAGCGCAGTAGAAACCCTCAACTCTACTAAGAGCGTCTTCCAGGCTCTGACTGGCCCAAATGCAGCCAAACTAGCAGTGAGCGCAGTACAAACCCTCAACTCTACTAAGAGCGTCTTCCAGGCTCTGACTGGTCCACATGCAGCCAAACTAGCAGTGAGCGCAGTACAAACCCTCAACTCTAATAAGAGCGTCTTCCAGGGTCTGACTGGTCCAAATGCAGCCTAACTAGCAGTGAGCGCAGTACAAACCCTCAACTCTACTAAGAGCGTCTTCCAGGCTCTGACTGGCCCAAATGCTGCCAAACTAGCAGTGAGCGCAGTACAAACCCTCAACTCTACTAAGAGCATCTTCCAGTCTCTCACTGGCCCAAATGCAGCCAAACTAGCAGTGAGCGCAGTACAAACCCTCAACTCTACTAAGAGCGTCTTCAAGGCTCTGACTGACCCAAATGCAGCCTAACTAGCAGTGAGCGCAGTACAAACTTTCAATTCTTCTAAGAGCGTCATCCAGGCTCTGACTGGCCCAAATGCAGCCAAACTAGCAGTAAGCACAGTACAAACCCTCAATTCTATTAAGAGCGTCTTCCAGGCTCTGACTGGTCCAAATACAGCCAAACTAGCAGTGAGCGCAATACAAACCCTCAACTCTACTAAGAGCGTCTTCCAGGCTCTGACTGTTCTAAATGCAGCCAAGCTAGCAATGAGCGCAGTACGAACCCTCAACTCTAATAAGAACGTCTTCCAGGGTCTGACTGGTCCAAATGCAGCCCAACTAGCAGTGAGCGCAGTACAAACCCTCAACTCTACTAAGAGCGTCTTCCAGGCTCTGACTGACCCAAATGCAGCCAAACTAGCAGTGAGCGCAGTACAAACCATCAACTCTACTAAGAGCGTCTTCCAGGGTCTGACTGGTCCAAATGCAGCCCAACTAGCAGTGAGCGCAGTACAAACCCTCAACTCTACTAAGAGCGTCTTCCAGGCTCTGACTGACCCAAATGCAGCCAAACTAGCAGTGAGCGCAGTACAAACCATCAACTCTACTAAGAGCGTCTTCCAGGCTCTGACTGGTCCAAATGCAGCCAAACTAGCAGTGAGCGCAATACAAAACCTCAACTCTACTAAGAGCGTCTTCCAGGCTCTGACTGGGCTAAATGCAGCCAAACCAGCAGTGAGCACAGTACAAACCTTCAACTCTACTAAGAGCGTCTTCAAGGCTCTGACTTGTCCAAATGCAGCCAAACTAGCAGTGAGCGCAGTACAAACCCTCAACTCTACTAAGTGCGTCTTCCGGGCTCTGACTGGCCCAAATGCAGTCAAACTAACCGTGAGCGCAGTACAAACCCTCAACTCTACTAAGAGCATCTTCCAGGCTCTGACTGGTCCAAATGCAGCCAAACTAGCAGTGAGCGCAGTACAAACCCTCAACTCTACTAAGAGCGTCTTCCAGGCTCTGACTGGTCAGAAAGCAGCCAATCTAGCAGTGAGCGCAATACAAACCCTCAACTCTACTAAGAGGGTCTTCCAGTCTCTCACTGGCCTGAATGCAGCCAAACTAGCAGTGAGCGCAGTAGAAACCCTCAACTCTACTAAGAGCGTCTTCCACGCTCCGACTGGTCCAAATGCAGCCAAACTAGCAGTGAGTGTAGTATAAACCCTCGACTCTACTAAGAGCGTCTTCCAGGCTCTGACTGGTCTAAATGCAGCCAAGCTAGCAGTGAGCGCAGTACAAACCCTCAACTCTACTAAGAGCGTCTTCCAGACTCTGACTGGTCCAAATGCAGCCAAAATAGCAGTGAGCGCAGTACAAACTCTCAACCCTACTAAGAGCGTCTTCCAGGCTCTGACTGACCCAAATGCAGCCAAACTAGCAGTGAGCGCAGTACAAACCTTGAACTCTATTAAGAGCGTCTTCCGGGCTCTGACTGACTCAAATGCAGTCAAACTAGCAGTGAGCGCAGTACAAACCCTCAACTCTACTAAGAGCATCGTCCAGGCTCTGACTGGCCCAAATGCAGCCAAACTAGCAGTGAGCGCAGTACAAACCCTCAACTCTACTAAGAGCGTCTTCCAGGCTCTGACTGGTCCAAATGCAGCCAAACTAGCAGTGAGCGCAGTACAAACCCTCAACTCTAATAAGAGCGTCTTCCAGGGTCTGACTGGTCCAAATGCAGCCCAACTAGCAGTGAGCACAGTACAAACCCTCAACTCTACTAAGAGCGTCTTCCAGGCTCTGACTGGCCCAAATGCAGCCAAACTAGCAGTGAGCGCAGTACAAACCCTCAACTCTACTAAGAGCATCTTCCAGTCTCTCACTGTCCCAAATGCAGCCAAACTAGCAGTGAGCGCAGTAGAAACCCTCAACTCTACTAAGAGCGTCTTCCAGGCTCTGACTGGCCCAAATGCAGCCAAACTAGCAGTGAGCGCAGTACAAACCCTCAACTCTACTAAGAGCGTCTTCCAGGCTCTGACTGGTCCACATGCAGCCAAACTAGCAGTGAGCGCAGTACAAACCCTCAACTCTACTAAGAGCGTCTTCCAGGCTCTGACTGGTCCAAATGCAGCCAAACTAGCAGTGAGCGCAGTACAAACCCTCAACTCTAATAAGAGCGTCTTCCAGGGTCTGACTGGTCCAAATGCAGCCCAACTAGCAGTGAGCACAGTACAAACCCTCAACTCTACTAAGAGCGTCTTCCAGGCTCTGACTGGCCCAAATGCAGCCAAACTAGCAGTGAGCGCAGTACAAACCCTCAACTCTACTAAGAGCATCTTCCAGTCTCTCACTGTCCCAAATGCAGCCAAACTAGCAGTGAGCGCAGTAGAAACCCTCAACTCTACTAAGAGCGTCTTCCAGGCTCTGACTGGCCCAAATGCAGCCAAACTAGCAGTGAGCGCAGTACAAACCCTCAACTCTACTAAGAGCGTCTTCCAGGCTCTGACTGGTCCACATGCAGCCAAACTAGCAGTGAGCGCAGTACAAACCCTCAACTCTAATAAGAGCGTCTTCCAGGGTCTGACTGGTCCAAATGCAGCCTAACTAGCAGTGAGCGCAGTACAAACCCTCAACTCTACTAAGAGCGTCTTCCAGGCTCTGACTGGCCCAAATGCTGCCAAACTAGCAGTGAGCGCAGTACAAACCCTCAACTCTACTAAGAGCATCTTCCAGTCTCTCACTGGCCCAAATGCAGCCAAACTAGCAGTGAGCGCAGTACAAACCCTCAACTCTACTAAGAGCGTCTTCAAGGCTCTGACTGACCCAAATGCAGCCTAACTAGCAGTGAGCGCAGTACAAACTTTCAATTCTTCTAAGAGCGTCATCCAGGCTCTGACTGGCCCAAATGCAGCCAAACTAGCAGTAAGCACAGTACAAACCCTCAATTCTATTAAGAGCGTCTTCCAGGCTCTGACTGGTCCAAATACAGCCAAACTAGCAGTGAGCGCAATACAAACCCTCAACTCTACTAAGAGCGTCTTCCAGTCTCTCACTGGCCCAAATGCAGCCAAACTAGCAGTGAGCGCAGTACAAACCCTCAACTCTAATAAGAGCGTCTTCCAGGGTCTGACTGGTCCAAATGCAGCCCAACTAGCAGTGAGCACAGTACAAACCCTCAACTCTACTAAGAGCGTCTTCCAGGCTCTGACTGGCCCAAATGCAGCCAAACTAGCAGTGAGCGCAGTACAAACCCTCAACTCTACTAAGAGCATCTTCCAGTCTCTCACTGTCCCAAATGCAGCCAAACTAGCAGTGAGCGCAGTAGAAACCCTCAACTCTACTAAGAGCGTCTTCCAGGCTCTGACTGGCCCAAATGCAGCCAAACTAGCAGTGAGCGCAGTACAAACCCTCAACTCTACTAAGAGCGTCTTCCAGGCTCTGACTGGTCCACATGCAGCCAAACTAGCAGTGAGCGCAGTACAAACCCTCAACTCTAATAAGAGCGTCTTCCAGGGTCTGACTGGTCCAAATGCAGCCTAACTAGCAGTGAGCGCAGTACAAACCCTCAACTCTACTAAGAGCGTCTTCCAGGCTCTGACTGGCCCAAATGCAGCCAAACTAGCAGTGAGCGCAGTACAAACCGTCAACTCTACTAAGAGCATCTTCCAGTCTCTCACTGGCCCAAATGCAGCCAAACTAGCAGTGAGCGCAGTACAAACCCTCAACTCTACTAAGAGCGTCTTCAAGGCTCTGACTGACCCAAATGCAGCCTAACTAGCAGTGAGCGCAGTACAAACCTTCAATTCTTCTAAGAGCGTCATCCAGGCTCTGACTGGCCCAAATGCAGCCAAACTAGCAGTAAGCACAGTACAAACCCTCAACTCTATTAAGAGCGTCTTCCATGCTCTGACTGGTCCAAATACAGCCAAACTAGCAGTGAGCGCAATACAAACCCTCAACTCTACTAAGAGCGTCTTCCAGTCTCTCACTGGCCCAAATGCAGCCAAACTAGCAGTGAGCGCAGTACAAACCCTCAACTCTACTAAGAGCGTCTTCCAGGCTCTGACTGGCCCAAATGCAGCCAAACTAGCAGTGAGCGCAGTACAAACCGTCAACTCTACTAAGAGCATCTTCCAGTCTCTCACTGGCCCAAATGCAGCCAAACTAGCAGTGAGCGCAGTACAAACCCTCAACTCTACTAAGAGCGTCTTCAAGGCTCTGACTGACCCAAATGCAGCCTAACTAGCAGTGAGCGCAGTACAAACCTTCAATTCTTCTAAGAGCGTCATCCAGGCTCTGACTGGCCCAAATGCAGCCAAACTAGCAGTAAGCACAGTACAAACCCTCAACTCTATTAAGAGCGTCTTCCATGCTCTGACTGGTCCAAATACAGCCAAACTAGCAGTGAGCGCAATACAAACCCTCAACTCTACTAAGAGCGTCTTCCAGTCTCTCACTGGCCCAAATGCAGCCAAACTAGCAGTGAGCGCAGTAGAAACCCTCAACTCTACTAAGAGCGTCTTCCAGGCTCTGACTGGTCTTAATGCAGCCAAACTAGCAGTCAGCGCAGTACAAACCCTCAACTCTACTAAGAGCGTCTTCCAGGCTCTGACTGGTCAGAAAGCAGCCAATCTAGCAGTGAGCGCAATACAAACCCTCAACTCTACTAAGAGGGTCTTCCAGTCTCTCACTGGCCTGAATGCAGCCAAACTAGCAGTGAGCGCAGTAGAAACCCTCAACTCTACTAAGAGCGTCTTCCACGCTCCGACTGGTCCAAATGCAGCCAAACTAGCAGTGAGTGTAGTATAAACCCTCGACTCTACTAAGAGCGTCTTCCAGGCTCTGACTGGTCTAAATGCAGCCAAGCTAGCAGTGAGCGCAGTACAAACCCTCAACTCTACTAAGAGCGTCTTCCAGACTCTGACTGGTCCAAATGCAGCCAAAATAGCAGTGAGCGCAGTACAAACTCTCAACCCTACTAAGAGCGTCTTCCAGGCTCTGACTGACCCAAATGCAGCCAAACTAGCAGTGAGCGCAGTACAAACCTTGAACTCTATTAAGAGCGTCTTCCGGGCTCTGACTGACTCAAATGCAGTCAAACTAGCAGTGAGCGCAGTACAAACCCTCAACTCTACTAAGAGCATCGTCCAGGCGCTGACTGGCCCAAATGCAGCCAAACTAGCAGTGAGCGCAGTACAAACCCTCAACTCTACTAAGAGCGTCTTCCAGGCTCTGACTGGTCCAAATGCAGCCAAACTAGCAGTGAGCGCAGTACAAACCCTCAACTCTAATAAGAGCGTCTTCCAGGGTCTGACTGGTCCAAATGCAGCCCAACTAGCAGTGAGCACAGTACAAACCCTCAACTCTACTAAGAGCGTCTTCCAGGCTCTGACTGGCCCAAATGCAGCCAAACTAGCAGTGAGCGCAGTACAAACCCTCAACTCTACTAAGAGCATCTTCCAGTCTCTCACTGGCCCAAATGCAGCCAAACTAGCAGTGAGCGCAGTAGAAACCCTCAACTCTACTAAGAGCGTCTTCCAGGCTCTGACTGGTCCAAATGCAGCCAAACTAGCAGTGAGCGCAGTACAAACCCTCAACTCTACTAAGAGCGTCTTCCAGGCTCTGACTGACCCAAATGCAGCCAAACTAGCAGTGAGCGCAGTACAAACCTTCATCTCTTCTAAGAGCGTCTTCCAGGCTCTGACTGACCCAAATGCAGCCAAACTAGCAGTGAGCGCAGTACAAACCCTCAACTCTACTAAGAGCGTCGTCCAGGCTCTGACTGGCCCAAATGCAGCCAAACTAGCAGTAAGTACAGTACAAACCCTCAACTCTACTAAGAGCGTCTTCCAGTCTCTCACTGGCCCAAATGCAGCCAAACTAGCAGTGAGCGCAGTAGAAACCCTCAACTCTACTAAGAGCGTCTTCCAGGCTCTGACTGGTCTTAATGCAGCCAAACTAGCAGTCAGCGCAGTACAAACCCTCAACTCTACTAAGAGCGTCTTCCAGTCTCTCACTGGCCCAAATGCAGCCAAACTAGCAGTGAGCGCAGTAGGAACCCTCAACTCTACTAAGAGCGTCTTCCAGGCTCTGACTGGTCTTAATGCAGCCAAACTAGCAGTCAGCGCAGTACAAACCCTCAACTCTACTAAGAGCGTCTTCCAGTCTCTCACTGGCCCAAATGCAGCCAAACTAGCAGTGAGCGTAGTAGGAACCCTCAACTCTACTAAGAGCGTCTTCCAGGCTCTGACTGGTCTTAATGCAGCCAAACTAGCAGTCAGCGCAGTACAAACCCTCAACTCTACTAAGAGCGTCTTCCAGGCTCTGACTGGTCCAAATGCAGCCAAACTAGCAGTGAGCGCAGTACAAACCCTCAACTCTACTAAGGGCGTCTTCCAGGCTCTGACTGACCCAAATGCAGCCAAACTAGCAGTGAGCGCAGTACAAACCTTCAACTCTACTAAGAGCGTCTTCCAGGCTCTGACTGGTCCAAATGCAGCCAAATTAGCAGTGAGCGCAGTACAAACCCTCAACTCTACTAAGAGCGTCTTCCAGGCTCTCACTGGCCCAAATGCAGCCAAACTAGCAGTGAGCGCAGTACAAACCCTCAACTCTAATAAGAGCGTCTTCCAGTCTCTAACTGGCCCAAATGCAGCCAATCTAGCAGTGAGCGCAGTACAAACCCTCAACTCTACTAAGAGCGTCTTCCAGGGTCTGACTGGTCCAAATGCAGCCCAACTAGCAGTGAGCGCAGTACAAACCCTCAACTCTACTAAGAGCGTCTTAAAGGCTCTGACGGACCCAAACGCAGCCAAACTAGCAGTGAGCGCAGTACAAACCTTCAACTCTACTAAGAGTTTCTTCCAGGCTCTGACTGACCCAAATGCAGCCAAACTAGCAGTGAGCGCAGTACAAACCCTCAACTCTACTAAGAGCGTCGTCCAGGCTCTGACTGGCCCAAATGCAGCCAAACTAGCCGTGAGCGCAGTACAAACCCTCAACTCTACTAAGAGCATCTTCCAGGCTCTGACTGGTCCAAATGCAGCCAAACTAGCAGTGAGCGCAGTACAAACCCTCAACTCTACTAAGAGCGTCTTCCAGGCTCTGACTGGTCCGAAAGCAGCCAAACTAGCAGTGAGCGCAATACAAACCCTCAACTCTACTAAGAGGGTCTTCCAGTCTCTCACTGGCCCGAATGCAGCCAAACTAGCAGTGAGCACAGTAGAAACCCTCAACTCTACTAAGAGTGTCTTCCACGCTCCGACTGGTCCAAATGCAGCCAAACTAGCAGTGAGTGTAGTATAAACCCTCGACTCTACTAAGAGCGTCTTCCAGGCTCTGACTGGTCTAAATGCAGCCAAGCTAGCAGTGAGCACAGTACGAACCATCAACTCTACTAAGAGCGTCTTCCAGGCTCTGACTGGTCCAAATGCAGCCAAACTAGCAGTGAGCGCAGTAGAAACCCTCAACTCTACTAAGAGCGTCTTCCAGACTCTGACTGGTCCAAATGCAGCCAAACTAGCAGTGAGCGCAGTACAAACCCGCAGCTCTACTAAGAGCGTCTTCCAGGCTCTGACTGGTCCAAATGCAGCCAAACTAGCAGTGAGCGCAATACAAAACCTCAATTCTACTAAGAGCGTCTTCCAGGCTCTGACTGGTCTAAATGCAGCCAAACTAACAGTGAGCGCAGTACAAACCCTCAACTCTACTAAGAGCGTCTTCCATGCTCTGACTTGTCCAAATGCAGCCAAACTAGCAGTGAGCGCAGTACAAACCTTCAACTCTACTAAGAGCGTCTTCCAGGCTCTGATTGACCCAAATGCAGTCAAACTAGCAGTGAGTGCAGTACAAACCCTCAACTCTACTAAGACCATCGTCCAAGGCTCTGACTGGCTCAAATGTAGCTAAACTTGCAGTGAGCGCAGTACAAACCTTCAACTCTACTAAGAGCGTCTTCCAGGCTCTGACTGACCCAAATGCAGCCAAACTAGCAGTGAGCGCAGTACAAACCCTCAACTCTACTAAGAGCATCGTCCAGGCTCTGACTGGCCCAAATGCAGCCAAACTAGCCGGGAGCGCAGTACAAACCCTCAACTCTACTAGGAGCTTCTTCCAGGCTCTGACTGGTCCAAAAGCAGCCAAACTAGCAGTGAGCGCAGTACAAACCCTGAACTCTACTAAGAGCGTCTTCCAGGCTCTGACTGGTCCGAAAGGAGCCAAACTAGCAGTGAGTGCAATACAAACCCTCAACTCTACTAAGAGGGCCTTCCAGTCTCTCACTGGCCCGAATGCAGCCAAACTAGCAGTGAGCGCAGTAGAAACCCTCAACTCTACTAAGAGCGTCTTCCACGCTCCGACTGGTCCAAATGCAGCCAAACTAGCAGTGAGTGTAGTATAAACCCTCGACTCTACTAAGAGCGTCTTCCAGGCTCAGACTGGTCTAAATGCAGCCAAACTAGCAGTGAGTGCAGTACAAACCCTAAACTCTACTAAGAGCGTCTTCCAGTCTCTCACTGGCCCAAATGCAGCCAATCTAGCAGTGAGCGCAGTACAAACCCTCAACTCTACTAAGAGCGTCTTCCAGGCTCTGACTGGTCCAAATGCAGCCAAACTAGCAGTGAGCGCAGTACAAACCCTCAACTCTAATAAGAGCGTCTTCCAGGGTCTGACTGGTCCAAATGCAGCCCAACTAGCAGTGAGCGCAGTACAAACCCTCAACTCTACTAAGAGTTTCTTCCAGGCTCTGACTGACCCAAATGCAGCCAAACTAGCAGTGAGCGCAGTACAAACCCTGAACTCTACTAAGAGCGTCGTCCAAGCTCTGACTGGCCCAAATGCAGCCAAACTAGCCGTGAGCGCAGTACAAACCCTCAACTCTACTAAGAGCATCTTCCAGGCTCTGACTGGTCCAAATGCAGCCAAACTAGCAGTGAGCGCAGTACAAACCCTCAACTCTACTAAGAGCGTCTTCCAGGCTCTGACTGGTCCGAAAGCAGCCAAACTAGCAGTGAGCGCAATACAAAACCTCAACTCTACTAAGAGGGTCTTCCAGTCTCTCACTGGCCCAAATGCAGCCAAACTAGCAGTGAGCACAGTAGAAACCCTCAACTCTACTAAGAGCGTCTTCCACGCTCCGACTGGTCCAAATGCAGCCAAACTAGCAGTGAGTGTAGTATAAACCCTCGACTCTACTAAGAGCGTCTTCCAGGCTCTGACTGGTCTAAATGCAGCCAAACTAGCAGTGAGCGCAGTACAAACCCTCAACTCTACTAAGAGCGTCTTCCAGGCTCTGACTGGTCCAAATGCAGCCAAACTAGCAGTGAGCGCAGTACAAACCCGCAACTCTACTAAGAGCGTCTTCCAGGCTCTGACTGGTCCAAATGCAGCCAAACTAGCAGTGAGCGCAATACAAAACCTCAATTCTACTAAGAGCGTCTTCCAGGCTCTGACTGGTCTAAATGCAGCCAAACTAACAGTGAGTGTAGTATAAACCCTCGACTCTACTAAGAGAGTCTTCCAGGCTCTGACTGGTCTAAATGCAGCCAAGCTAGCAGTGAGCACAGTACGAACCCTCAACTCTACTAAGAGCATCGTCCAGGCTCTGACTGGCCCAAATGCAGCCAAACTAGCAGTGAGCGCAGTACAAACCCTCAACTCTACTAAGAGCGTCTTCCAGGCTCTGACTGGTCCAAATGAAGCCAAACTAGCAGTGAGCGCAGTACAAACCCGCAACTCTACTAAGTGCGTCTTCCGGGTTCTGACCGGTCCAAATGCAGCCCAACTAGCAGTGAGCGCAGTACAAACCCTCAACCCTACTAAGAGCGTCTTCCAGGCTCTGACGGACCCAAATGCAGCCCAACTAGCAGTGAGCGCAGTACAAACCCTCAACTCTACTAAGAGCGTCTTCCAGGCTCTGACGGACCCAAATGCAGCCAAACCAGCAGTGAGCACAGTAGAAACCCTCAACTCTACTAAGAGCATCTTCCAGACTCTGACTGGTCCAAATGCAGCTAAACTAGCAGTGAGCGCAGTACACACCCTCAACTCTAATAAGAGCGTCTTCCAGGGTCTGACTGGTCCAAATGCAGCCCAACTAGCAGTGAGCGCAGTACAAACCCTCAACTCTACTAAGAGCGTCTTCCAGGCTCTGACTGACCCAAATGCAGCCAAATTAGCAGTGAGCGCAGTACAAACCCTCAACTCTACTAAGAGCGTCTTCCAGGCTCTGACTGGTCCAAATGCAGCCAAACTAGCAGTGAGCGCAGTACAAACCCGCAACTCTACTAAGAGCGTCTTCCAGGCTCTGACTGGTCCAAATGCAGCCAAACTAGCAGTGAGCGCAATACAAAACCTCAATTCTACTAAGAGCGTCTTCCAGGCTCTGACTGGTCTAAATGCAGCCAAACTAACAGTGAGCGCAGTACAAACCCTCAACTCTACTAAGAGCGTCTTCCAGGCTCTGACTTGTCCAAATGCAGCCAAACTAGCAGTGAGCGCAGTACAAACCTTCAACTCTACTAAGAGCGTCTTCCAGGCTCTGATTGACCCAAATGCAGTCAAACTTGCAGTGAGCGCAGTACAAACCCTCAACTCTACTAAGAGCATCGTCCAGGCTCTGACTGGCCCAAATGTAGCTAAACTAGCAGTGAGCGCAGTACAAACCTTCAACTCTACTAAGAGCGTCTTCCAGGCTCTGACTGGCCCAAATGCAGCCAAACTAGCCGGGAGCGCAGTACAAACCCTCAACTCTACTAGGAGCTTCTTCCAGGCTCTGACTGGTCCAAATGCAGCCAAACTAGCAGTGAGCGCAGTACAAACCCTCGACTCTACTAAGAGCGTCTTCCAGGCTCTGACTGGTCCGAAAGGAGCCAAACTAGCAGTGAGTGCAATACAAACCCTCAACTCTACTAAGAGGGTCTTCCAGTCTCTCACTGGCCCGATTGCAGCCAAACTAGCAGTGAGCGCAGTAGAAACCCTCAACTCTACTAAGAGCGTCTTCCACGCTCCGACTGGTCCAAATGCAGCCAAACTAGCAGTGAGTGTAGTATAAACCCTCGACTCTACTAAGAGCGTCTTCCAGGCTCTGACTGGTCTAAATGCAGCCAAACTAGCAGTGAGTGCAGTACAAACCCTCAACTCTACTAAGAGCGTCTTCCAGTCTCTCACTGGCCCAAATGCAGCCAATCTAGCAGTGAACACAGTAGAAACCCTCAACTCTACTAAGAGCGTCTTCCAGGCTCTGACTGGTTCAAATGCAGCCAAACTAGCAGTGAGCGCAGTACAAACCCTCAAGTCTAATAAGAGAGTCTTCCAGGGTCTGACTGGTCCAAATGCAGCCCAACTAGCAGTGAGCGCAGTACAAACCCTCAACTCTACTAAGGGCGTCTTCCAGGCTCTGACTGACCCAAATGCAGCAAAACTAGCAGTGAGCGCAGTACAAACCTTCAACTCTACTAAGAGCGTCTTCCAGGCTCTCACTGGCCCAAATGCAGCCAAACTAGCAGTGAGCGCAGTACAAACCCTCAACTCTACTAAGAGCGTCTTCCAGTCTCTCACTGGCCCAAATGCAGCCAAACTAGCAGTGAGCGCAGTACAAACCCTCAACTCTAATAAGAGCGTCTTCCAGGGTCTGACTGGTCCAAATGCAGCCCAACTAGCAGTGAGCGCAGTACAAACCCTCAACTCTACTAAGAACGTCTTCCAGGCTCTGACGGACCCAAATGCAGCCAAACTAGCAGTGAGCGCAGTACAAACCTTCAACTCTACTAAGCGTTTCTTCCAGGCTCTGACTGACCCACATGCAGCCAAACTAGCAGTGAGCGCAGTACAAACCCTCAACTCTACTAAGAGCGTCGTCCAGGCTCTGACTGGCCCAAATGCAGCCAAACTAGCCGTGAGCGCAGTACAAACCCTCAATTCTACTAAGAGCATCTTCCAGGCTCTGACTGGCCCAAATGCAGCCAAACTAGCCGTGAGCGCAGTACAAACCCTCAACTCTACTAAGAGCATCTTCCAGGCTCTGACTGGCCCAAATGCAGCCAAACTAGCAGTGAGCGCAGTAAAAACCCTCAACTCTACTAAGAGCGTCTTCCAGGCTCTGACTGGTCCGAAAGCAGCCAAACTAGCAGTGAGCGCAATACAAACCCTCAACTCTACTAAGAGGGTCTTCCAGTCTCTCACTGGCCCGAATGCAGCCAAACTAGCAGTGAGCACAGTAGAAACCCTCAACTCTACTAAGAGCGTCTTCCACGCTCCGACTGGTCCAAATGCAGCCAAACTAGCAGTGAGTGTAGTATAAACCCTTGACTCTACTAAGAGCGTCTTCCAGGCTCTGACTGGTCTAAATGCAGCCAAACTAGCAGTGAGCGCAGTACAAACCCTCAACTCTACTAAGAGCGTCTTCCAGGCTCTGACTGGTCCAAATGCAGCCAAACTAGCAGTGAGCGCGGTACAAATCCTCAACTCTACTAAGAGCATCGTCCAGGCTCTGACTGGCCCAAATGTAGCTAAACTAGCAGTGAGCGCAGTACAAACCTTCAACTCTACTAAGAGCGTCTTCCAGGCTCTGATTGACCCAAATGCAGTCAAACTTGCAGTGAGCGCAGTACAAACCCTCAACTCTACTAAGAGCATCGTCCAGGCTCTGACTGGCCCAAATGTAGCTAAACTAGCAGTGAGCGCAGTACAAACCTTCAACTCTACTAAGAGCGTCTTCCAGGCTCTGACTGGCCCAAATGCAGCCAAACTAGCCGGGAGCGCAGTACAAACCCTCAACTCTACTAGGAGCTTCTTCCAGGCTCTGACTGGTCCAAATGCAGCCAAACTAGCAGTGAGCGCAGTACAAACCCTCGACTCTACTAAGAGCGTCTTCCAGGCTCTGACTGGTCCGAAAGGAGCCAAACTAGCAGTGAGTGCAATACAAACCCTCAACTCTACTAAGAGGGTCTTCCAGTCTCTCACTGGCCCGATTGCAGCCAAACTAGCAGTGAGCGCAGTAGAAACCCTCAACTCTACTAAGAGCGTCTTCCACGCTCCGACTGGTCCAAATGCAGCCAAACTAGCAGTGAGTGTAGTATAAACCCTCGACTCTACTAAGAGCGTCTTCCAGGCTCTGACTGGTCTAAATGCAGCCAAACTAGCAGTGAGTGCAGTACAAACCCTCAACTCTACTAAGAGCGTCTTCCAGTCTCTCACTGGCCCAAATGCAGCCAATCTAGCAGTGAACACAGTAGAAACCCTCAACTCTACTAAGAGCGTCTTCCAGGCTCTGACTGGTTCAAATGCAGCCAAACTAGTAGTGAGCACAGTACAAACCATCAAGTCTAATAAGAGAGTCTTCCAGGGTCTGACTGGTCCAAATGCAGCCCAACTAGCAGTGAGCGCAGTACAAACCCTCAACTCTACTAAGGGCGTCTTCCAGGCTCTGACTGACCCAAATGCAGCAAAACTAGCAGTGAGCGCAGTACAAACCTTCAACTCTACTAAGAGCGTCTTCCAGGCTCTCACTGGCCCAAATGCAGCCAAACTAGCAGTGAGCGCAGTACAAACCCTCAACTCTACTAAGAGCGTCTTCCAGTCTCTCACTGGCCCAAATGCAGCCAATCTAGCAGTGAGCGCAGTACAAACCCTCAACTCTACTAAGAGCGTCTTCCAGGCTCTGACTGGTCCAAATGCAGCCAAACTAGCAGTGAGCGCAGTACAAACCCTCAACTCTAATAAGAGCGTCTTCCAGGGTCTGACTGGTCCAAATGCAGCCCAACTAGCAGTGAGCGCAGTACAAACCCTCAACTCTACTAAGAGCGTCTTCCAGGCTCTGACGGACCCAAATGCAGCCAAACTAGCAGTGAGCGCAGTACAAACCTTCAACTCTACTAAGCGTTTCTTCCCGGCTCTGACTGACCCACATGCAGCCAAACTAGCAGTGAGCGCAGTACAAACCCTCAACTCTACTAAGAGCGTCGTCCAGGCTCTGACTGGCCCAAATGCAGCCAAACTAGCCGTGAGCGCAGTACAAACCCTCAACTCTACTAAGAGCATCTTCCAGGCTCTGACTGGCCCAAATGCAGCCAAACTAGCCGTGAGCGCAGTACAAACCCTCAACTCTACTAAGAGCATCTTCCAGGCTCTGACTGGCCCAAATGGAGCCAAACTAGCAGTGAGCGCAGTAAAAACCCTCAACTCTACTAAGAGCGTCTTCCAGGCTCTGACTGGTCCGAAAGCAGCCAAACTAGCAGTGAGCGCAATACAAACCCTCAACTCTACTAAGAGGGTCTTCCAGTCTCTGACTGGCCCGAATGCAGCCGAACTAGCAGTGAGCACAGTAGAAACCCTCAACTCTACTAAGAGTGTCTTCCACGCTCAGACTGGTCCAAATGCAGCCAAACTAGCAGTGAGTGTAGTATAAACCCTTGACTCTACTAAGAGCGTCTTCCAGGCTCTGACTGGTCTAAATGCAGCCAAACTAGCAGTGAGCGCAGTACAAACCCTCAAATCTACTAAGAGGTCTTCCAGGCTCTGACTGGTCCAAATGCAGCCAAACTAGCAGTGAGCGCAGTACAAACCCTCAACTCTACTAAGAGCATCGTCCAGGCTCTGACTGGCCCAAATGCAGCCAAACTAGCCGGGAGCGCAGTACAAACCCTCAACTCTACTAGGAGCTTCTTCCAGGCTCTGACTGGTCCAAATGCAGCCAAACTAGCAGTGAGTGCAGTACAAACCCTCGACTCTACTAAGAGCGTTTTCCAGGCTCTGACTGGTCCGAAAGGAGCCAAACTAGCAGTGAGTGCAATACAAACCCTCAACTCTACTAAGAGGGTCTTCCAGTCTCTCACTGGCCCGATTGCAGCCAAACTAGCAGTGAGCGCAGTAGAAACCCTCAACTCTACTAAGAGCGTCTTCCACGCTCCGACTGGTCCAAATGCAGCCAAACTAGCAGTGAGTGTAGTATAAACCCTCGACTCTACTAAGAGCGTCTTCCAGGCTCTGACTGGTCTAAATGCAGCCAAACTAGCAGTGAGTGCAGTACAAACCCTCAACTCTACTAAGAGCGTCTTCCAGTCTCTCACTGGCCCAAATGCAGCCAATCTAGCAGTGAACACAGTAGAAACCCTCAACTCTACTAAGAGCGTCTTCCAGGCTCTGACTGGTTCAAATGCAGCCAAACTAGCAGTGAGCGCAGTACAAACCCTCAAGTCTAATAAGAGAGTCTTCCAGGGTCTGACTGGTCCAAATGCAGCCCAACTAGCAGTGAGCGCAGTACAAACCCTCAACTCTACTAAGGGCGTCTTCCAGGCTCTGACTGACCCAAATGCAGCAAAACTAGCAGTGAGCGCAGTACAAACCTTCAACTCTACTAAGAGCGTCTTCCAGGCTCTCACTGCCCAAATGCAGCCAAACTAGCAGTGAGCGCAGTACAAACCCTCAACTCTACTAAGAGCGTCTTCCAGTCTCTCACTGGCCCAAATGCAGCCAATCTAGCAGTGAGCGCAGTACAAACCCTCAACTCTACTAAGAGCGTCTTCCAGGCTCTGACTGGTCCAAATGCAGCCAAACTAGCAGTGAGCGCAGTACAAACCCTCAACTCTAATAAGAGCGTCTTCCAGGGTCTGACTGGTCCAAATGCAGCCCAACTAGCAGTGAGCGCAGTACAAACCCTCAACTCTACTAAGAGCGTCTTCCAGGCTCTGACGGACCCAAATGCAGCCAAACTAGCAGTGAGCGCAGTACAAACCTTCAACTCTACTAAGCGTTTCTTCCAGGCTCTGACTGACCCACATGCAGCCAAACTAGCAGTGAGCGCAGTACAAACCCTCAACTCTACTAAGAGCGTCGTCCAGGCTCTGACTGGCCCAAATGCAGCCAAACTAGCCGTGAGCGCAGTACAAACCCTCAACTCTACTAAGAGCATCTTCCAGGCTCTGACTGGCCCAAATGCAGCCAAACTAGCCGTGAGCGCAGTACAAACCCTCAACTCTACTAAGAGCATCTTCCAGGCTCTGACTGGCCCAAATGCAGCCAAACTAGCAGTGAGCACAGTAGAAACCCTCAACTCTACTAAGAGCGTCTTCCACGCTCCGACTGGTCCAAATGCAGCCAAACTAGCAGTGAGTGTAGTATAAACCCTTGACTCTACTAAGAGCGTCTTCCAGGCTCTGACTGGTCTAAATGCAGCCAAACTAGCAGTGAGCGCAGTACAAACCCTCAACTCTACTAAGAGCGTCTTCCAGGCTCTGACTGGTCCAAATGCAGCCAAACTAGCAGTGAGCGCAGTACAAACCCGCAACTCTACTAAGAGCGTCTTCCAGGCTCTGACTTGTCCAAATGCAGCCAAACTAGCAGTGAGCGCAATACAAAACCTCAATTCTACTAAGAGCGTCTTCCAGGCTCTGACTGGTCTAAATGCAGCCAAACTAACAGTGAGTGTAGTATAAACCCTCGACTCTACTAAGAGAGTCTTCCAGGCTCTGACTGGTCTAAATGCAGCCAAGCTAGCAGTGAGCACAGTACGAACCCTCAACTCTACTAAGAGCATCGTCCAGGCTCTGAATGGCCCAAATGCAGCCAAACTAGCAGTGAGCGCAGTACAAACCCTCAAGTCTAATACGAGAGTCTTCCAGGGTCTGACTTGTCCAAATGCAGCCCAACTAGCAGTGAGCGCAGTACAAACCCTCAAGTCTACTAAGGGCGTCTTCCAGGCTCTGACTGACCCAAATGCAGCAAAACTAGCAGTGAGCGCAGTACAAACCTTCAACTCTACTAAGAGCGTCTTCCAGGCTCTCACTGGCCCAAATGCAGCCAAACTAGCGGTGAGCGCAGTACAAACCCTCAACTCTACTAAGAGCGTCTTCAAGTCTCTCACTGGCCCAAATGCAGCCAATCTAGCAGTGAGCGCAGTACAAACCCTCAACTCTACTAAGAGCGTCTTCCAGGCTCTGACTGGTCCAAATGCAGCCAAACTAGCAGTGAGCGCAGTACAAACCCTCAACTCTAATAAGAGCGTCTTCCAGGGTCTGACTGGTCCAAATGCAGCCCAACTAGCAGTGAGCGCAGTACAAACCCTCAACTCTACTAAGAGTTTCTTCCAGGCTCTGACTGACCCAAATGCAGCCAAACTAGCAGTGAGCGCAGTACAAACCCTGAACTCTACTAAGAGCGTCGTCCAGGCTCTGACTGGCCCAAATGCAGCCAAACTAGCCGTGAGCGCAGTACAAACCCTCAACTCTACTAAGAGCATCTTCCAGGCTCTGACTGGTCCAAATGCAGCCAAACTAGCAGTGAGCGCAATACAAACCCTCAACTCTACTAAGAGCGTCTTCCAGGCTCTGACTGGTCCGAAAGCAGCCAAACTAGCAGTGAGCGCAATACAAAACCTCAACTCTACTAAGAGGGTCTTCCAGTCTCTCACTGGCCCGAATGCAGCCAAACTAGCAGTGAGCACAGTAGAAACCCTCAACTCTACTAAGAGCGTCTTCCACGCTCCGACTGGTCCAAATGCAGCCAAACTAGCAGTGAGTGTAGTATAAACCCTCGACTCTACTAAGAGCGTCTTCCAGGCTCTGACTGGTCTAAATGCAGCCAAACTAGCAGTGAGCGCAGTACAAACCCTCAACTCTACTAAGAGCGTCTTCCAGGCTCTGACTGGTCCAAATGCAGCCAAACTAGCAGTGAGAGCAATACAAACCCGCAACTCTACTAAGAGCGTCTTCCAGGCTCTGACTGGTCCAAATCTAAGAGCGTCTTCCAGGCTCTGACTGGTCTAAATGCAGCCAAACTAGCAGTGAGCGCAGTACAAACCCTCAACTCTACTAAGAGCGTCTTCCAGGCTCTGACTAGTCCAAATGCAGCCAAACTAGCAGTGAGCGCAGTACAAACCCGCAACTCTACTAACAGCGTCTTCCAGGCTCTGACTGGTCCGAAAGGAGCCAAACTAGCAGTGAGTGCAATACAAACCCTCAACTCTACTAAGAGGGTCTTCCAGTCTCTCACTGGCCCGAATGCAGCCAAACTAGCAGTGAGCGCAGTAGAAACCCTCAACTCTAATAAGAGCGTCTTCCACGCTCCGACTGGTCCAAATGCAGCCAAACTAGCAGTGAGTGTAGTATAAACCCTCGACTCTACTAAGAGCGTCTTCCAGGCTCTGACTGGTCTAAATGCAGCCAAACTAGCAGTGAGTGCAGTACAAACCCTCAACTCTACTAAGAGCGTCTTCCAGTCTCTCACTGGCCCAAATGCAGCCAATCTAGCAGTGAACACAGTAGAAACCCTCAACTCTACTAAGAGCGTCTTCCAGGCTCTGACTGGTTCAAATGCAGCCAAACTAGCAGTGAGCGCAGTACAAACCTTCAAGTCTAATAAGAGAGTCTTCCAGGGTCTGACTGGTCCAAATGCAGCCCAACTAGCAGTGAGCGCAGTACAAACCCTCAACTCTACTAAGGGCGTCTTCCAGGCTCTGACTGACCCAAATGCAGCAAAACTAGCAGTGAGCGCAGTACAAACCTTCAACTCTACTAAGAGCGTCTTCCAGGCTCTCACTGGCCCAAATGCAGCCAAACTAGCAGTGAGCGCAGTACAAACCGTCAACTCTACTAAGAGCGTCTTCCAGTCTCTCACTGGCCCAAATGCAGCCAATCTAGCAGTGAGCGCAGTACAAACCCTCAACTCTACTAAGAGCGTCTTCCAGGCTCTGACTGGTCCAAATGCAGCCAAACTAGCAGTGAGCGCAGTACAAAACCTCAACTCTAATAAGAGCGTCTTCCAGGGTCTGACTGGTCCAAATGCAGCCCAACTAGCAGTGAGCGCAGTACAAACCCTCAACTCTACTAAGAGCGTCTTCCAGGCTCTGACGGACCCAAATGCAGCCAAACTAGCAGTGAGCGCAGTACAAACCTTCAACTCTACTAAGCGTTTCTTCCAGGCTGTGACTGACCCACATGCAGCCAAACTAGCAGTGAGCACAGTACAAACCCTCAACTCTACTAAGAGCGTCGTCCAGGCTCTGACTGGCCCAAATGCAGCCAAACTAGCCGTGAGCGCAGTACAAACCCTCAACTCTACTAAGAGCATCTTCCAGGCTCTGACTGGTCCAAATGCAGCCAAACTAGCAGTGAGCGCAGTACAAACCCTCAACTCTACTAAGAGCGTCTTCCAGGCTCTGACTGGTCCGAAAGCAGCCAAACTAGCAGTGAGCGCAATACAAACCCTCAACTCTACTAAGAGGGTCTTCCAGTCTCTCACTGGCCCGAATGCAGCCAAACTAGCAGTGAGCACAGTAGAAACCCTCAACTCTACTAAGAGCGTCTTCCACGCTCCGACTGGTCCAAATGCAGCCAAACTAGCAGTGAGTGTAGTATAAACCCTTGACTCTACTAAGAGCGTCTTCCAGGCTCTGACTGGTCTAAATGCAGCCAAACTAGCAGTGAGCGCAGTACAAACCCTCAACTCTACTAAGAGCGTCTTCCAGGCTCTGACTGGTCCAAATGCAGCCAAACTAGCAGTGAGCGCAGTACAAACCCGCAACTCTACTAAGAGCGTCTTTCAGGCTCTGACTTGTCCAAATGCAGCCAAACTAGCAGTGAGCGCAATACAAAACCTCAATTCTACTAAGAGCGTCTTCCAGGCTCTGACTGGTCTAAATGCAGCCAAACTAACAGTGAGTATAGTATAAACCCTCGACTCTACTAAGAGAGTCTTCCAGGCTCTGACTGGTCTAAATGCAGTCAAGCTAGCAGTGAGCACAGTACGAACCCTCAACTCTACTAAGAGCATCGTCCAGGCTCTGACTGGCCCAAATGCAGCCAAACTAGCAGTGAGCGCAGTACAAACCCTCAACTCTACTAAGAGCGTCTTCCAGGCTCTGACTGGTCCAAATGCAGCCAAACTAGCAGTGAGCGCAATACAAAATCTCAATTCTACTAAGAGCGTCTTCCAGGCTCTGACTGGTCTAAATGCAGCCAAACTAACAGTGAGCGCAGTACAAACCCTCAACTCTACTAAGAGCGTCTTCCAGGCTCTGACTTGTCCAAATGCAGCCAAACTAGCAGTGAGCGCAGTAGAAACCCTCAACTCTACTAAGTGCGTCTTCCGGGTTCTGACCGATCCAAATGCAGCCCAACTAGCAGTGAGCGCAGTACAAACCCTCAACTCTACTAAGAGCGTCTTCCAGGCTCTGACGGACCCAAATGCAGCCAAACTAGCAGTGAGCGCAGTACAAACCTTCAACTCTACTAAGAGCGTCTTCCAGGCTCTGACTGACCCAAATGCAGCCAAACTAGCAGTTAGCGCAGTACAAACCCTCAACTCTACTAAGAGCATCGTCCAGGCTCTGACTGGCCCAAATGCAGCCAAACTAGCCTGGAGCGCAGTACAAACCCTCAACTCTACTAAGAGCTTCTTCCAGGCTCTGACTGGTCCAAATGCAGCCAAACTAGCAGTGAGCGCAGTACAAACCCGCAACTCTACTAAGAGCGTCTTCCAGGCTCTGACTTGTCCAAATGCAGCCAAACTAGCAGTGAGCGCATTACAAAACCTCAATTCTACTAAGAGCGTCTTCCAGGCTCTGACTGGTCTAAATGCAGCCAAACTAACAGTGAGTGTAGTATAAACCCTCGACTCTACTAAGAGAGTCTTCCAGGCTCTGACTGGTCTAAATGCAGCCAAGCTAGCAGTGAGCACAGTACGAACCCTCAACTCTACTAAGAGCATCGTCCAGGTTCTGAATGGCCCAAATGCAGCCAAACTAGCAGTGAGCGCAGTACAAACCCTCAAGTCTACTAAGAGCGTCTTCCAGGCTCTGACTGGTCCAAATGCAGCCAAACTAGCAGTGAGCGCAGTACAAACCCGCAACTCTAATAAGAGCGTCTTCCAGGCTCTGACTGGTCCAAATCTAAGAGCGTCTTCCAGGCTCTGACTGGTCTAAATGCAGCCAAACTAGCAGTGAGCGCAGTACAAACCCTCAACTCTACTAAGAGCGTCTTCCAGGCTCTGACTGGTCCAAATGCAGCCAAACTAGCAGTGAGCGCAGTACAAACCCGCAACTCTACTAAGAGCGTCTTCCAGGCTCTGACTGGTCCAAATGCAGCCAAACTAGCAGTGAGCGCAATACAAAACCTCAATTCTACTAAGAGCGTCTTCCAGGCTCTGACTGGTCTAAATGCAGCCAAACTAACAGTGAGTGTAGTATAAACCCTCGACTCTACTAAGAGAGTCTTCCAGGCTCTGACTGGTCTAAATGCAGCCAAGCTAGCAGTGAGCACAGTACGAACCCTCAACTCTACTAAGAGCATCGTCCAGGCTCTGACTGGCCCAAATGCAGCCAAACTAGCAGTGAGCGCAGTACAAACCCTCAACTCTACTAAGAGCGTCTTCCAGGCTCTGACTGGTCCAAATGCAGCCAAACTAGCAGTGAGCGCAGTACAAACCCGCAACTCTACTAAGTGCGTCTTCCGGGTTCTGACCGGTCCAAATGCAGCCCAACTAGCAGTGAGCGCAGTACAAACCCTCAACCCTACTAAGAGCGTCTTCCAGGCTCTGACGGACCCAAATGCAGCCCAACTAGCAGTGAGCGCAGTACAAACCCTCAACTCTACTAAGAGCGTCTTCCAGGCTCTGACGGACCCAAATGCAGCCAAACCAGCAGTGAGCACAGTAGAAACCCTCAACTCTACTAAGAGCATCTTCCAGACTCTGACTGGTCCAAATGCAGCTAAACTAGCAGTGAGCGCAGTACACACCCTCAACTCTAATAAGAGCGTCTTCCAGGGTCTGACTGGTCCAAATGCAGCCCAACTAGCAGTGAGCGCAGTACAAACCCTCAACTCTACTAAGAGCGTCTTCCAGGCTCTGACTGACCCAAATGCAGCCAAATTAGCAGTGAGCGCAGTACAAACCCTCAACTCTACTAAGAGCGTCTTCCAGGCTCTGACTGGTCCAAATGCAGCCAAACTAGCAGTGAGCGCAGTACAAACCCGCAACTCTACTAAGAGCGTCTTCCAGGCTCTGACTGGTCCAAATGCAGCCAAACTAGCAGTGAGCGCAATACAAAACCTCAATTCTACTAAGAGCGTCTTCCAGGCTCTGACTGGTCTAAATGCAGCCAAACTAACAGTGAGCGCAGTACAAACCCTCAACTCTACTAAGAGCGTCTTCCAGGCTCTGACTTGTCCAAATGTAGCCAAACTAGCAGTGAGCGCAGTACAAACCTTCAACTCTACTAAGAGCGTCTTCCAGGCTCTGATTGACCCAAATGCAGTCAAACTTGCAGTGAGCGCAGTACAAACCCTCAACTCTACTAAGAGCATCGTCCAGGCTCTGACTGGCCCAAATGTAGCTAAACTAGCAGTGAGCGCAGTACAAACCTTCAACTCTACTAAGAGCGTCTTCCAGGCTCTGACTGACCCAAATGCAGCAAAACTAGCAGTGAGCGCAGTACAAACCCTCAACTCTACTAAGAGCATCGTCCAGGCTCTGACTGGCCCAAATGCAGCCAAACTAGCCGGGAGCGCAGTACAAACCCTCAACTCTACTAGGAGCTTCTTCCAGGCTCTGACTGGTCCAAATGCAGCCAAACTAGCAGTGAGCGCAGTACAAACCCTCGACTCTACTAAGAGCATCTTCCAGGCTCTGACTGGTCCGAAAGGAGCCAAACTAGCAGTGAGTGCAATACAAACCCTCAACTCTACTAAGAGGGTCTTCCAGTCTCTCACTGGCCCGAATGCAGCCAAACTAGCAGTGAGCGCAGTAGAAACCCTCAACTCTAATAAGAGCGTCTTCCACGCTCCGACTGGTCCAAATGCAGCCAAACTAGCAGTGAGTGTAGTATAAACCCTCGACTCTACTAAGAGCGTCTTCCAGGCTCTGACTGGTCTAAATGCAGCCAAACTAGCAGTGAGTGCAGTACAAACCCTCAACTCTACTAAGAGCGTCTTCCAGTCTCTCACTGGCCCAAATGCAGCCAATCTAGCAGTGAACACAGTAGAAACCCTCAACTCTACTAAGAGCGTCTTCCAGGCTCTGACTGGTTCAAATGCAGCCAAACTAGCAGTGAGCGCAGTACAAACCCTCAAGTCTAATAAGAGAGTCTTCCAGGGTCTGACTGGTCCAAATGCAGCCCAACTAGCAGTGAGCGCAGTACAAACCCTCAACTCTACTAAGGGCGTCTTCCAGGCTCTGACTGACCCAAATGCAGCAAAACTAGCAGTGAGCGCAGTACAAACCTTCAACTCTACTAAGAGCGTCTTCCAGGCTCTCACTGGCCCAAATGCAGCCAAACTAGCAGTGAGCGCAGTAAAAACCCTCAACTCTACTAAGAGCGTCTTCCAGTCTCTCACTGGCCCAAATGCAGCCAATCTAGCAGTGAGCGCAGTACAAACCCTCAACTCTACTAAGAGCGTCTTCCAGGCTCTGACTGGTCCAAATGCAGCCAAACTAGCAGTGAGCGCAGTACAAACCCTCAACTCTAATAAGAGCGTCTTCCAGGGTCTGACTGGTCCAAATGCAGCCCAACTAGCAGTGAGCGCAGTACAAACCCTCAACTCTACTAAGAGCGTCTTCCAGGCTCTGACGGACCCAAATGCAGCCAAACTAGCAGTGAGCGCAGTACAAACCTTCAACTCTACTAAGCGTTTCTTCCAGGCTCTGACTGACCCACATGCAGCCAAACTAGCAGTGAGCGCAGTACAAACCCTCAACTCTACTAAGAGCGTCGTCCAGGCTCTGACTGGCCCAAATGCAGCCAAACTAGCCGTGAGCGCAGTACAAACCCTCAACTCTACTAAGAGCATCTTCCAGGCTCTGACTGGTCCAAATGCAGCCAAACTAGCAGTGAGCGCAGTACAAACCCTCAACTCTACTAAGAGCGTCTTCCAGGCTCTGACTGGTCCGAAAGCAGCCAAACTAGCAGTGAGCGCAATACAAAACCTCAACTCTACTAAGAGGGTCTTCCGGTCTCTCACTGGCCCGAATGCAGCCAAACTAGCAGTGAGCACAGTAGAAACCCTCAACTCTACTAAGAGCGTCTTCCACGCTCCGACTGGTCCAAATGCAGCCAAACTAGCAGTGAGTGTAGTATAAACCCTCGACTCTACTAAGAGCGTCTTCCAGGCTCTGACTGGTCTAAATGCAGCCAAACTAGCAGTGAGCGCAGTACAAACCCTCAACTCTACTAAGAGCGTCTTCCAGGCTCTGACTGGTCCAAATGCAGCCAAACTAGCAGTGAGCGCAGTACAAACCCGCAACTCTAAGAAGAGCGTCTTCCAGGCTCTGACTGGTCCAAATCTAAGAGCGTCTTCCAGGCTCTGACTGGTCTAAATGCAGCCAAACTAGCAGTGAGCGCAGTACAAACCCTCAACTCTACTAAGAGCATCTTCCAGGCTCTGACTGGTCCAAATGCAGCCAAACTAGCAGTGAGCGCAGTACAAACCCGCAACTCTACTAAGAGCGTCTTCCAGGCTCTGACTGGTCCAAATGCAGCCAAACTAGCAGTGAGCGCAATACAAAACCTCAATTCTACTAAGAGCGTCTTCCAGGCTCTGACTGGTCTAAATGCAGCCAAACTAACAGTGAGTGTAGTATAAACCCTCGACTCTACTAAGAGAGTCTTCCAGGCTCTGACTGGTCTAAATGCAGCCAAGCTAGCAGTGAGCACAGTACGAACCCTCAACTCTACTAAGAGCATCGTCCAGGCTCTGACTGGCCCAAATGCAGCCAAACTAGCAGTGAGCGCAGTACAAACCCTCACCTCTACTAAGAGCGTCTTCCAGGCTCTGACTGGTCCAAATGCAGCCAAACTAGCAGTGAGCGCAGTACAAACCCGCAACTCTACTAAGTGCGTCTTCCGGGTTCTGACCGGTCCAAATGCAGCCCAACTAGCAGTGAGCGCAGTACAAACCCTCAACCCTACTAAGAGCGTCTTCCAGGCTCTGACGGACCCAAATGCAGCCCAACTAGCAGTGAGCGCAGTACAAACCCTCAACTCTACTAAGAGCGTCTTCCAGGCTCTGACGGACCCAAATGCAGCCAAACCAGCAGTGAGCACAGTA
This sequence comes from Ambystoma mexicanum, assembly GCF_040938575.1. Taxonomy (NCBI): domain Eukaryota; kingdom Metazoa; phylum Chordata; class Amphibia; order Caudata; family Ambystomatidae; genus Ambystoma; species Ambystoma mexicanum. The sequence continues at coordinate 1,035,246,559 of NC_090926.1, read as the reverse complement.
GAAACCCTCAACTCTACTAAGAGCATCTTCCAGACTCTGACTGGTCCAAATGCAGCTAAACTAGCAGTGAGCGCAGTACACACCCTCAACTCTAATAAGAGCGTCTTCCAGGGTCTGACTGGTCCAAATGCAGCCCAACTAGCAGTGAGCGCAGTACAAACCCTCAACTCTACTAAGAGCGTCTTCCAGGCTCTGACTGACCCAAATGCAGCCAAATTAGCAGTGAGCGCAGTACAAACCCTCAACTCTACTAAGAGCGTCTTCCAGGCTCTGACTGGTCCAAATGCAGCCAAACTAGCAGTGAGCGCAGTACAAACCCGCAACTCTACTAAGAGCGTCTTCCAGGCTCTGACTGGTCCAAATGCAGCCAAACTAGCAGTGAGCGCAATACAAAACCTCAATTCTACTAAGAGCGTCTTCCAGGCTCTGACTGGTCTAAATGCAGCCAAACTAACAGTGAGCGCAGTACAAACCCTCAACTCTACTAAGAGCGTCTTCCAGGTTCTGACTTGTCCAAATGTAGCCAAACTAGCAGTGAGCGCAGTACAAACCTTCAACTCTACTAAGAGCGTCTTCCAGGCTCTGATTGACCCAAATGCAGTCAAACTTGCAGTGAGCGCAGTACAAACCCTCAACTCTACTAAGAGCATCGTCCAGGCTCTGACTGGCCCAAATGTAGCTAAACTAGCAGTGAGCGCAGTACAAACCTTCAACTCTACTAAGAGCGTCTTCCAGGCTCTGACTGACCCAAATGCAGCCAAACTAGCAGTGAGCGCAGTACAAACCCTCAACTCTACTAAGAGCATCGTCCAGGCTCTGACTGGCCCAAATGCAGCCAAACTAGCCGGGAGCGCAGTACAAACCCTCAACTCTACTAGGAGCTTCTTCCAGGCTCTGACTGGTCCAAATGCAGCCAAACTAGCAGTGAGCGCAGTACAAACCCTCGACTCTACTAAGAGCATCTTCCAGGCTCTGACTGGTCTGAAAGGAGCCAAACTAGCAGTGAGTGCAATACAAACCCTCAACTCTACTAAGAGGGTCTTCCAGTCTCTCACTGGCCCGAATGCAGCCAAACTAGCAGTGAGCGCAGTAGAAACCCTCAACTCTAATAAGAGCGTCTTCCACGCTCCGACTGGTCCAAATGCAGCCAAACTAGCAGTGAGTGTAGTATAAACCCTCGACTCTACTAAGAGCGTCTTCCAGGCTCTGACTGGTCTAAATGCAGCCAAACTAGCAGTGAGTGCAGTACAAACCCTCAACTCTACTAAGAGCGTCTTCCAGTCTCTCACTGGCCCAAATGCAGCCAATCTAGCAGTGAACACAGTAGAAACCCTCAACTCTACTAAGAGCGTCTTCCAGGCTCTGACTGGTTCAAATGCAGCCAAACTAGCAGTGAGCGCAGTACAAACCCTCAAGTCTAATAAGAGAGTCTTCCAGGGTCTGACTGGTCCAAATGCAGCCCAACTAGCAGTGAGCGCAGTACAAACCCTCAACTCTACTAAGGGCGTCTTCCAGGCTCTGACTGACCCAAATGCAGCAAAACTAGCAGTGAGCGCAGTACAAACCTTCAACTCTACTAAGAGCGTCTTCCAGGCTCTCACTGGCCCAAATGCAGCCAAACTAGCAGTGAGCGCAGTACAAACCCTCAACTCTACTAAGAGCGTCTTCCAGTCTCTCACTGGCCCAAATGCAGCCAATCTAGCAGTGAGCGCAGTACAAACCCTCAACTCTACTAAGAGCGTCTTCCAGGCTCTGACTGGTCCAAATGCAGCCAAACTAGCAGTGAGCGCAGTACAAACCCTCAACTCTAATAAGAGCGTCTTCCAGGGTCTGACTGGTCCAAATGCAGCCCAACTAGCAGTGAGCGCAGTACAAACCCTCAACTCTACTAAGAGCGTCTTCCAGGCTCTGACGGACCCAAATGCAGCCAAACTAGCAGTGAGCGCAGTACAAACCTTCAACTCTACTAAGCGTTTCTTCCAGGCTCTGACTGACCCACATGCAGCCAAACTAGCAGTGAGCGCAGTACAAACCCTCAACTCTACTAAGAGCGTCGTCCAGGCTCTGACTGGCCCAAATGCAGCCAAACTAGCCGTGAGCGCAGTACAAACCCTCAACTCTACTAAGAGCATCTTCCAGGCTCTGACTGGTCCAAATGCAGCCAAACTAGCAGTGAGCGCAGAACAAACCCTCAACTCTACTAAGAGCGTCTTCCAGGCTCTGACTGGTCCGAAAGCAGCCAAACTAGCAGTGAGCGCAATACAAACCCTCAACTCTACTAAGAGGGTCTTCCAGTCTCTCACTGGCCCGAATGCAGCCAAACTAGCAGTGAGCACAGTAGAAACCCTCAACTCTACTAAGAGCGTCTTCCACGCTCCGACTGGTCCAAATGCAGCCAAACTAGCAGTGAGTGTAGTATAAACCCTTGACTCTACTAAGAGCGTCTTCCAGGCTCTGACTGGTCTAAATGCAGCCAAACTAGCAGTGAGCGCAGTACAAACCCTCAACTCTACTAAGAGCGTCTTCCAGGCTCTGACTGGTCCAAATGCAGCCAAACTAGCAGTGAGCGCAGTACAAACCCGCAACTCTACTAAGAGCGTCTTCCAGGCTCTGACTTGTCCAAATGCAGCCAAACTAGCAGTGAGCGCAATACAAAACCTCAATTCTACTAAGAGCGTCTTCCAGGCTCTGACTGGTCTAAATGCAGTCAAACTAACAGTGAGTGTAGTATAAACCCTCGACTCTACTAAGAGAGTCTTCCAGGCTGTGACTGGTCTAAATGCAGCCAAGCTAGCAGTGAGCACAGTACGAACCCTCAACTCTACTAAGAGCATCGTCCAGGCTCTGACTGGCCCAAATGCAGCCAAACTAGCAGTGAGCGCAGTACAAACCCTCAACTCTACTAAGAGCGTCTTCCAGGCTCTGACTGGTCCAAATGCAGCCAAACTAGCAGTGAGCGCAATACAAAATCTCAATTCTACTAAGAGCGTCTTCCAGGCTCTGACTGGTCTAAATGCAGCCAAACTAACAGTGAGCGCAGTACAAACCCACAACTCTACTAAGAGCGTCTTCCAGGCTCTGACTTGTCCAAATGCAGCCAAACTAGCAGTGAGCGCAGTAGAAACCCTCAACTCTACTAAGTGCGTCTTCCGGGTTCTGACCGATCCAAATGCAGCCCAACTAGCAGTGAGCGCAGTACAAACCCTCAACTCTACTAAGAGCGTCTTCCAGGCTCTGACGGACCCAAATGCAGCCAAACTAGCAGTGAGCGCAGTACAAACCTTCAACTCTACTAAGAGCGTCTTCCAGGCTCTGACTGACCCAAATGCAGCCAAACTAGCAGTTAGCGCAGTACAAACCCTCAACTCTACTAAGAGCATCGTCCAGGCTCTGACTGGCCCAAATGCAGCCAAACTAGCCTGGAGCGCAGTACAAACCCTCAACTCTACTAAGAGCTTCTTCCAGGCTCTGACTGGTCCAAATGCAGCCAAACTAGCAAGTGAGCGCAGTACAAACCCTCAACTCTACTAAGAGCGTCTTCCAGGCTCTGACTGGTCCGAAAGGAGCCAAACTAGCAGTGAGTGCAATACAAACCCTCAACTCTACTAAGAGGGTCTTCCAGTCTCTCACTGGCCCGAATGCAGCCAAACTAGCAGTGAGCGCAGTAGAAACCCTCAACTCTACTAAGAGCGTCTTCCATGCTCCGACTGGTCCAAATGCAGCCAAACTAGCAGTGAGTGTAGTATAAACCCTCGACTGTACTAAGAGCGTCTTCCAGGCTCTGACTGGTCTAAATGCAGCCAAACCAGCAGTGAATGCAGTACAAACCCTCAACTCTACTAAGAGCGTCTTCCAGTCTCTCACTGGCCCAAATGCAGCCAATCTAGCAGTGAACACAGTAGAAACCCTCAACTCTACTAAGAGCGTCTTCCAGGCTCTGACTGGTTCAAATGCAGCCAAACTAGCAGTGAGCGCAGTACAAACCCTCAAGTCTAATAAGAGCGTCTTCCAGGGTCTGACTGGTCCAAATGCAGCCCAACTAGCAGTGAGCGCAGTACAAACCCTCAACTCTATTAAGAGTGTCTTCCAGGCTCTGACTGACCCAAATGCAGCCAAACTAGCAGTGAGCGCAGTACAAACCTTCAACTCTACTAAGAGCGTCTTCCAGGCTCTGACTGACCCAAATGCAGGCAAACTAGCAGTGAGCGCAGTACAAACCCTCAACTCTACTAAGAGCGTCTTCCAGGCTCTGACGGACCCAAATGCAGCCAAACTAGCAGTGAGCGCAGTACAAACCTTCAACTCTACTAAGAGCGTCTTCCAGGCTCTGACTGACCCAAATGCAGCCAAACTAGCAGTTAGCGCAGTACAAACCCTCAACTCTACTAAGAGCATCGTGCAGGCTCTGACTGGCCCAAATGCAGCCAAACTAGCCTGGAGCGCAGTACAAACCCTCAACTCTACTAAGAGCTTCTTCCAGGCTCTGACTGGTCCAAATGCAGCCAAACTAGCAGTGAGCGCAGTACAAACCCTCAACTCTACTAAGAGCGTCTTCCAGGCTCTGACTGGTCCGAAAGGAGCCAAACTAGCAGTGAGTGCAATACAAACCCTCAACTCTACTAAGAGGGTCTTCCAGTCTCTCACTGGCCCGAATGCAGCCAAACTAGCAGTGAGCGCAGTAGAAACCCTCAACTCTACTAAGAGCGTCTTCCATGCTCCGACTGGTCCAAATGCAGCCAAACTAGCAGTGAGTGTAGTATAAACCCTCGACTCTACTAAGAGCGTCTTCCAGGCTCTGACTGGTCTAAATGCAGCCAAACCAGCAGTGAATGCAGTACAAACCCTCAACTCTACTAAGAGCGTCTTCCAGTCTCTCACTGGCCCAAATGCAGCCAATCTAGCAGTGAACACAGTAGAAACCCTCAACTCTACTAAGAGCGTCTTCCAGGCTCTGACTGGTTCAAATGCAGCCAAACTAGCAGTGAGCGCAGTACAAACCCTCAAGTCTAATAAGAGCGTCTTCCAGGGTCTGACTGGTCCAAATGCAGCCCAACTAGCAGTGAGCGCAGTACAAACCCTCAACTCTATTAAGAGTGTCTTCCAGGCTCTGACTGACCCAAATGCAGCCAAACTAGCAGTGAGCGCAGTACAAACCTTCAACTCTACTAAGAGCGTCTTCCAGGCTCTGACTGACCCAAATGCAGGCAAACTAGCAGTGAGCGCAGTACAAACCCTCAACTCTACTAAGAGCGTCGTCCAGGCTCTGACTGGCCCAAATGCAGTCAAACTAGCAGTGAGCGCAGTAAAAACCCTCAACTCTACTACGAGCGTCTTCCAGGCTCTGACTGACCCAAATGCAGCCAAACTAGCAGTGAGCGCAATACAAACCTTCAACTCTTCTAAGAGCGTCTTGCAGGCTCTGACTGACCCAAATGCAGCCAAACTAGCAGTGAGCGCAGTACAAACCCTCAACTCTACTAAGAGCGTCGTCCAGGCTCTGACTGGCCCAAATGCAGCCAAACTAGCAGTAGGCACAATACAAACCCTCAACTCTATTAAGAGCGTCTTCCAGGCTCTGACTGGTCCAAATACAGCCAAACTAGCAGTGAGCGCAATACAAACCCTCAACTCTACTAAGAGCGTCTTCCAGTCTCTCACTGGCCCAAATGCAGCCAAACTAGCAGTGAGCGCAGTAGAAACCCTCAACTCTACTAAGAGCGTTTTCCAGGCTCTGACCGGTGTTAATGCAGCCAAACTAGCAGTCAGCGCAATACAAACCCTCAACTCTACTAAGATGTCTTCCAGGCTCTGACTGGTCCAAATGCAGCCAAACTAGCAGTGAGCACAGTACAAACCCTCAACTCTACTAAGAGCGTCTTCCAGGCTCTGACTGACCCAAATGCAGCCAATCTAGCAGTGAGCGCAGTACAAACCCTCAACTCTGATAAGAGCGTCTTCCAGGGTCTGACTGGTCCAAATGCAGCCCAACTAGCAGTGAGCGCAGTACAAACCTTCAACTCTACTAAGAGCATCTTCCAGCTCTGACTGACCCAAATGCAGCCAAACTAGCAGTGAGCGCAGTACAAACCTTCAACTCTACTCAGAGCGTCTTCCAAGCTCTGACTGGTCCAAATGCAGCCAAACTAGCAGTGAGCGCAGTAGAAACCCTCAACTCTACTAAGAGTGTCTTCCAGGCTCTGACTGGTCCAAATGCAGCCAAACTAGCAGTGAGCGCAGTAGAAACCCTCAACTCTACTAAGAGCATCTTCCAGGCTCTGACTGGTCCAAATGCAGCCAAACTAGCAGTGAGCGCAATACAAAACCTCAATTCTACTAAGAGCGTCTTCCAGGCTCTGACTGGTCTAAATGCAGCCAAACTAACAGTGAGTGTAGTATAAACCCTCGACTCTACTAAGAGAGTCTTCCAGGCTCTGACTGGTCTAAATGCAGTCAAGCTAGCAGTGAGCACAGTACGAACCCTCAACTCTACTAAGAGCATCGTCCAGGCTCTGACGGACCCAAATGCAGCCAAACTAGCAGTGAGCGCAGTACAAACCTTCAACTCTACTAAGCGTTTCTTCCAGGCTGTGACTGACCCACATGCAGCCAAACTAGCAGTGAGCACAGTACAAACCCTCAACTCTACTAAGAGCGTCGTCCAGGCTCTGACTGGCCCAAATGCAGCCAAACTAGCCGTGAGCGCAGTACAAACCCTCAACTCTACTAAGAGCATCTTCCAGGCTCTGACTGGTCCAAATGCAGCCAAACTAGCAGTGAGCGCAGTACAAACCCTCAACTCTACTAAGAGCGTCTTCCAGGCTCTGACTGGTCCGAAAGCAGCCAAACTAGCAGTGAGCGCAATACAAACCCTCAACTCTACTAAGAGGGTCTTCCAGTCTCTCACTGGCCCGAATGCAGCCAAACTAGCAGTGAGCACAGTAGAAACCCTCAACTCTACTAAGAGCGTCTTCCACGCTCCGACTGGTCCAAATGCAGCCAAACTAGCAGTGAGTGTAGTATAAACCCTTGACTCTACTAAGAGCGTCTTCCAGGCTCTGACTGGTCTAAATGCAGCCAAACTAGCAGTGAGCGCAGTACAAACCCTCAACTCTACTAAGAGCGTCTTCCAGGCTCTGACTGGTCCAAATGCAGCCAAACTAGCAGTGAGCGCAGTACAAACCCGCAACTCTACTAAGAGCGTCTTTCAGGCTCTGACTTGTCCAAATGCAGCCAAACTAGCAGTGAGCGCAATACAAAACCTCAATTCTACTAAGAGCGTCTTCCAGGCTCTGACTGGTCTAAATGCAGCCAAACTAACAGTGAGTGTAGTATAAACCCTCGACTCTACTAAGAGAGTCTTCCAGGCTCTGACTGGTCTAAATGCAGTCAAGCTAGCAGTGAGCACAGTACGAACCCTCAACTCTACTAAGAGCATCGTCCAGGCTCTGACTGGCCCAAATGCAGCCAAACTAGCAGTGAGCGCAGTACAAACCCTCAACTCTACTAAGAGCGTCTTCCAGGCTCTGACTGGTCCAAATGCAGCCAAACTAGCAGTGAGCGCAATACAAAATCTCAATTCTACTAAGAGCGTCTTCCAGGCTCTGACTGGTCTAAATGCAGCCAAACTAACAGTGAGCGCAGTACAAACCCTCAACTCTACTAAGAGCGTCTTCCAGGCTCTGACTTGTCCAAATGCAGCCAAACTAGCAGTGAGCGCAGTAGAAACCCTCAACTCTACTAAGTGCGTCTTCCGGGTTCTGACCGATCCAAATGCAGCCCAACTAGCAGTGAGCGCAGTACAAACCCTCAACTCTACTAAGAGCGTCTTCCAGGCTCTGACGGACCCAAATGCAGCCAAACTAGCAGTGAGCGCAGTACAAACCTTCAACTCTACTAAGAGCGTCTTCCAGGCTCTGACTGACCCAAGTGCAGCCAAACTAGCAGTTAGCGCAGTACAAACCCTCAACTCTACTAAGAGCATCGTCCAGGCTCTGACTGGCCCAAATGCAGCCAAACTAGCCTGGAGCGCAGTACAAACCCTCAACTCTACTAAGAGCTTCTTCCAGGCTCTGACTGGTCCAAATGCAGCCAAACTAGCAGTGAGCGCAGTACAAACCCGCAACTCTACTAAGAGCGTCTTCCAGGCTCTGACTTGTCCAAATGCAGCCAAACTAGCAGTGAGCGCATTACAAAACCTCAATTCTACTAAGAGCGTCTTCCAGGCTCTGACTGGTCTAAATGCAGCCAAACTAACAGTGAGTGTAGTATAAACCCTCGACTCTACTAAGAGAGTCTTCCAGGCTCTGACTGGTCTAAATGCAGCCAAGCTAGCAGTGAGCACAGTACGAACCCTCAACTCTACTAAGAGCATCGTCCAGGTTCTGAATGGCCCAAATGCAGCTAAACTAGCAGTGAGCGCAGTACAAACCTTCAACTCTACTAAGAGCGTCTTCCAGGCTCTGACTGGCCCAAATGCAGCCAAACTAGCCGGGAGCGCAGTACAAACCCTCAACTCTACTAGGAGCTTCTTCCAGGCTCTGACTGGTCCAAATGCAGCCAAACTAGCAGTGAGCGCAGTACAAACCCTCGACTCTACTAAGAGCGTCTTCCAGGCTCTGACTGGTCCGAAAGGAGCCAAACTAGCAGTGAGTGCAATACAAACCCTCAACTCTACTAAGAGGGTCTTCCAGTCTCTCACTGGCCCGATTGCAGCCAAACTAGCAGTGAGCGCAGTAGAAACCCTCAACTCTACTAAGAGCGTCTTCCACGCTCCGACTGGTCCAAATGCAGCCAAACTAGCAGTGAGTGTAGTATAAACCCTCGACTCTACTAAGAGCGTCTTCCAGGCTCTGACTGGTCTAAATGCAGCCAAACTAGCAGTGAGTGCAGTACAAACCCTCAACTCTACTAAGAGCGTCTTCCAGTCTCTCACTGGCCCAAATGCAGCCAATCTAGCAGTGAACACAGTAGAAACCCTCAACTCTACTAAGAGCGTCTTCCAGGCTCTGACTGGTTCAAATGCAGCCAAACTAGCAGTGAGCGCAGTACAAACCCTCAAGTCTAATAAGAGAGTCTTCCAGGGTCTGACTGGTCCAAATGCAGCCCAACTAGCAGTGAGCGCAGTACAAACCCTCAACTCTACTAAGGGCGTCTTCCAGGCTCTGACTGACCCAAATGCAGCAAAACTAGCAGTGAGCGCAGTACAAACCTTCAACTCTACTAAGAGCGTCTTCCAGGCTCTCACTGGCCCAAATGCAGCCAAACTAGCAATGAGCGCAGTACAAACCCTCAACTCTACTAAGAGCGTCTTCCAGTCTCTCACTGGCCCAAATGCAGCCAATCTAGCAGTGAGCGCAGTACAAACCCTCAACTCTACTAAGAGCGTCTTCCAGGCTCTGACTGGTCCAAATGCAGCCAAACTAGCAGTGAGCGCAGTACAAACCCTCAACTCTAATAAGAGCGTCTTCCAGGGTCTGACTGGTCCAAATGCAGCCCAACTAGCAGTGAGCGCAGTACAAACCCTCAACTCTACTAAGAGCGTCTTCCAGGCTCTGACGGACCCAAATGCAGCCAAACTAGCAGTGAGCGCAGTACAAACCTTCAACTCTACTAAGCGTTTCTTCCCGGCTCTGACTGACCCACATGCAGCCAAACTAGCAGTGAGCGCAGTACAAACCCTCAACTCTACTAAGAGCGTCGTCCAGGCTCTGACTGGCCCAAATGCAGCCAAACTAGCCGTGAGCGCAGTACAAACCCTCAACTCTACTAAGAGCATCTTCCAGGCTCTGACTGGCCCAAATGCAGCCAAACTAGCCGTGAGCGCAGTACAAACCCTCAACTCTACTAAGAGCATCTTCCAGGCTCTGACTGGCCCAAATGCAGCCAAACTAGCAGTGAGCGCAGTAAAAACCCTCAACTCTACTAAGAGCGTCTTCCAGGCTCTGACTGGTCCGAAAGCAGCCAAACTAGCAGTGAGCGCAATACAAACCCTCAACTCTACTAAGAGGGTCTTCCAGTCTCTGACTGGCCCGAATGCAGCCGAACTAGCAGTGAGCACAGTAGAAACCCTCAACTCTACTAAGAGTGTCTTCCACGCTCAGACTGGTCCAAATGCAGCCAAACTAGCAGTGAGTGTAGTATAAACCCTTGACTCTACTAAGAGCGTCTTCCAGGCTCTGACTGGTCTAAATGCAGCCAAACTAGCAGTGAGCGCAGTACAAACCCTCAAATCTACTAAGAGGTCTTCCAGGCTCTGACTGGTCCAAATGCAGCCAAACTAGCAGTGAGCGCAGTACAAACCCTCAACTCTACTAAGAGCATCGTCCAGGCTCTGACTGGCCCAAATGCAGCCAAACTAGCCGGGAGCGCAGTACAAACCCTCAACTCTACTAGGAGCTTCTTCCAGGCTCTGACTGGTCCAAATGCAGCCAAACTAGCAGTGAGTGCAGTACAAACCCTCGACTCTACTAAGAGCGTTTTCCAGGCTCTGACTGGTCCGAAAGGAGCCAAACTAGCAGTGAGTGCAATACAAACCCTCAACTCTACTAAGAGGGTCTTCCAGTCTCTCACTGGCCCGATTGCAGCCAAACTAGCAGTGAGCGCAGTAGAAACCCTCAACTCTACTAAGAGCGTCTTCCACGCTCCGACTGGTCCAAATGCAGCCAAACTAGCAGTGAGTGTAGTATAAACCCTCGACTCTACTAAGAGCGTCTTCCAGGCTCTGACTGGTCTAAATGCAGCCAAACTAGCAGTGAGTGCAGTACAAACCCTCAACTCTACTAAGAGCGTCTTCCAGTCTCTCACTGGCCCAAATGCAGCCAATCTAGCAGTGAACACAGTAGAAACCCTCAACTCTACTAAGAGCGTCTTCCAGGCTCTGACTGGTTCAAATGCAGCCAAACTAGCAGTGAGCGCAGTACAAACCCTCAAGTCTAATAAGAGAGTCTTCCAGGGTCTGACTGGTCCAAATGCAGCCCAACTAGCAGTGAGCGCAGTACAAACCCTCAACTCTACTAAGGGCGTCTTCCAGGCTCTGACTGACCCAAATGCAGCAAAACTAGCAGTGAGCGCAGTACAAACCTTCAACTCTACTAAGAGCGTCTTCCAGGCTCTCACTGCCCAAATGCAGCCAAACTAGCAGTGAGCGCAGTACAAACCCTCAACTCTACTAAGAGCGTCTTCCAGTCTCTCACTGGCCCAAATGCAGCCAATCTAGCAGTGAGCGCAGTACAAACCCTCAACTCTACTAAGAGCGTCTTCCAGGCTCTGACTGGTCCAAATGCAGCCAAACTAGCAGTGAGCGCAGTACAAACCCTCAACTCTAATAAGAGCGTCTTCCAGGGTCTGACTGGTCCAAATGCAGCCCAACTAGCAGTGAGCGCAGTACAAACCCTCAACTCTACTAAGAGCGTCTTCCAGGCTCTGACGGACCCAAATGCAGCCAAACTAGCAGTGAGCGCAGTACAAACCTTCAACTCTACTAAGCGTTTCTTCCAGGCTCTGACTGACCCACATGCAGCCAAACTAGCAGTGCGCGCAGTACAAACCCTCAACTCTACTAAGAGCGTCGTCCAGGCTCTGACTGGCCCAAATGCAGCCAAACTAGCCGTGAGCGCAGTACAAACCCTCAACTCTACTAAGAGCATCTTCCAGGCTCTGACTGGCCCAAATGCAGCCAAACTAGCCGTGAGCGCAGTACAAACCCTCAACTCTACTAAGAGCATCTTCCAGGCTCTGACTGGCCCAAATGCAGCCAAACTAGCAGTGAGCACAGTAGAAACCCTCAACTCTACTAAGAGCGTCTTCCACGCTCCGACTGGTCCAAATGCAGCCAAACTAGCAGTGAGTGTAGTATAAACCCTTGACTCTACTAAGAGCGTCTTCCAGGCTCTGACTGGTCTAAATGCAGCCAAACTAGCAGTGAGCGCAGTACAAACCCTCAACTCTACTAAGAGCGTCTTCCAGGCTCTGACTGGTCCAAATGCAGCCAAACTAGCAGTGAGCGCAGTACAAACCCGCAACTCTACTAAGAGCGTCTTCCAGGCTCTGACTTGTCCAAATGCAGCCAAACTAGCAGTGAGCGCAATACAAAACCTCAATTCTACTAAGAGCATCTTCCAGGCTCTGACTGGTCTAAATGCAGCCAAACTAACAGTGAGTGTAGTATAAACCCTCGACTCTACTAAGAGAGTCTTCCAGGCTCTGACTGGTCTAAATGCAGCCAAGCTAGCAGTGAGCACAGTACGAACCCTCAACTCTACTAAGAGCATCGTCCAGGCTCTGAATGGCCCAAATGCAGCCAAACTAGCAGTGAGCGCAGTACAAACCCTCAAGTCTAATACGAGAGTCTTCCAGGGTCTGACTTGTCCAAATGCAGCCCAACTAGCAGTGAGCGCAGTACAAACCCTCAAGTCTACTAAGGGCGTCTTCCAGGCTCTGACTGACCCAAATGCAGCAAAACTAGCAGTGAGCGCAGTACAAACCTTCAACTCTACTAAGAGCGTCTTCCAGGCTCTCACTGGCCCAAATGCAGCCAAACTAGCGGTGAGCGCAGTACAAACCCTCAACTCTACTAAGAGCGTCTTCAAGTCTCTCACTGGCCCAAATGCAGCCAATCTAGCAGTGAGCGCAGTACAAACCCTCAACTCTACTAAGAGCGTCTTCCAGGCTCTGACTGGTCCAAATGCAGCCAAACTAGCAGTGAGCGCAGTACAAACCCTCAACTCTAATAAGAGCGTCTTCCAGGGTCTGACTGGTCCAAATGCAGCCCAACTAGCAGTGAGCGCAGTACAAACCCTCAACTCTACTAAGAGTTTCTTCCAGGCTCTGACTGACCCAAATGCAGCCAAACTAGCAGTGAGCGCAGTACAAACCCTGAACTCTACTAAGAGCGTCGTCCAGGCTCTGACTGGCCCAAATGCAGCCAAACTAGCCGTGAGCGCAGTACAAACCCTCAACTCTACTAAGAGCATCTTCCAGGCTCTGACTGGTCCAAATGCAGCCAAACTAGCAGTGAGCGCAGTACAAACCCTCAACTCTACTAAGAGCGTCTTCCAGGCTCTGACTGGTCCGAAAGCAGCCAAACTAGCAGTGAGCGCAATACAAAACCTCAACTCTACTAAGAGGGTCTTCCAGTCTCTCACTGGCCCGAATGCAGCCAAACTAGCAGTGAGCACAGTAGAAACCCTCAACTCTACTAAGAGCGTCTTCCACGCTCCGACTGGTCCAAATGCAGCCAAACTAGCAGTGAGTGTAGTATAAACCCTCGACTCTACTAAGAGCGTCTTCCAGGCTCTGACTGGTCTAAATGCAGCCAAACTAGCAGTGAGCGCAGTACAAACCCTCAACTCTACTAAGAGCGTCTTCCAGGCTCTGACTGGTCCAAATGCAGCCAAACTAGCAGTGAGAGCAATACAAACCCGCAACTCTACTAAGAGCGTCTTCCAGGCTCTGACTGGTCCAAATCTAAGAGCGTCTTCCAGGCTCTGACTGGTCTAAATGCAGCCAAACTAGCAGTAAGCGCAGTACAAACCCTCAACTCTACTAAGAGCGTCTTCCAGGCTCTGACTAGTCCAAATGCAGCCAAACTAGCAGTGAGCGCAGTACAAACCCGCAACTCTACTAACAGCGTCTTCCAGGCTCTGACTGGTCCAAATGCAGCCAAACTAGCAGTGAGCGCAATACAAAACCTCAATTCTACTAAGAGCGTCTTCCAGGCTCTGACTGGTCTAAATGCAACCAAACTAACAGTGAGTGTAGTATAAACCCTCGACTCTACTAAGAGAGTCTTCCAGGCTCTGACTGGTCTAAATGCAGCCAAGCTAGCAGTGAGCACAGTACGAACCCTCAACTCTACTAAGAGCATCGTCCAGGCTCTGACTGGCCCAAATGCAGCCAAACTAGCAGTGAGCGCAGTACAAACCCTCAACTCTACTAAGAGCGTCTTCCAGGCTCTGACTGGTCCAAATGCAGCCAAACTAGCAGTGAGCGCAGTACAAACCCGCAACTCTACTAAGTGCGTCTTCCGGGTTCTGACCGGTCCAAATGCAGCCCAACTAGCAGTGAGCGCAGTACAAACCCTCAACCCTACTAAGAGCGTCTTCCAGGCTCTGACGGACCCAAATGCAGCCCAACTAGCAGTGAGCGCAGTACAAACCCTCAACTCTACTAAGAGCGTCTTCCAGGCTCTGACGGACCCAAATGCAGCCAAACCAGCAGTGAGCACAGTAGAAACCCTCAACTCTACTAAGAGCATCTTCCAGACTCTGACTGGTCCAAATGCAGCTAAACTAGCAGTGAGCGCAGTACACACCCTCAACTCTAATAAGAGCGTCTTCCAGGGTCTGACTGGTCCAAATGCAGCCCAACTAGCAGTGAGCGCAGTACAAACCCTCAACTCTACTAAGAGCGTCTTCCAGGCTCTGACTGACCCAAATGCAGCCAAATTAGCAGTGAGCGCAGTACAAACCCTCAACTCTACTAAGAGCGTCTTCCAGGCTCTGACTGGTCCAAATGCAGCCAAACTAGCAGTGAGCGCAGTACAAACCCGCAACTCTACTAAGAGCGTCTTCCAGGCTCTGACTGGTCCAAATGCAGCCAAACTAGCAGTGAGCGCAATACAAAACCTCAATTCTACTAAGAGCGTCTTCCAGGCTCTGACTGGTCTAAATGCAGCCAAACTAACAGTGAGCGCAGTACAAACCCTCAACTCTACTAAGAGCGTCTTCCAGGCTCTGACTTGTCCAAATGCAGCCAAACTAGCAGTGAGCGCAGTACAAACCTTCAACTCTACTAAGAGCGTCTTCCAGGCTCTGATTGACCCAAATGCAGTCAAACTTGCAGTGAGCGCAGTACAAACCCTCAACTCTACTAAGAGCATCGTCCAGGCTCTGACTGGCCCAAATGTAGCTAAACTAGCAGTGAGCGCAGTACAAACCTTCAACTCTACTAAGAGCGTCTTCCAGGCTCTGACTGACCCAAATGCAGCCAAACTAGCAGTGAGCGCAGTACAAACCCTCAACTCTACTAAGAGCATCGTCCAGGCTCTGACTGGCCCAAATGCAGCCAAACTAGCCGGGAGCGCAGTACAAACCCTCAACTCTACTAGGAGCTTCTTCCAGGCTCTGACTGGTCCAAATGCAGCCAAACTAGCAGTGAGCGCAGTACAAACCCTCGACTCTACTAAGAGCATCTTCCAGGCTCTGACTGGTCCGAAAGGAGCCAAACTAGCAGTGAGTGCAATACAAACCCTCAACTCTACTAAGAGGGTCTTCCAGTCTCTCACTGGCCCGAATGCAGCCAAACTAGCAGTGAGCGCAGTAGAAACCCTCAACTCTAATAAGAGCGTCTTCCACGCTCCGACTGGTCCAAATGCAGCCAAACTAGCAGTGAGTGTAGTATAAACCCTCGACTCTACTAAGAGCGTCTTCCAGGCTCTGACTGGTCTAAATGCAGCCAAACTAGCAGTGAGTGCAGTACAAACCCTCAACTCTACTAAGAGCGTCTTCCAGTCTCTCACTGGCCCAAATGCAGCCAATCTAGCAGTGAACATAGTAGAAACCCTCAACTCTACTAAGAGCGTCTTCCAGGCTCTGACTGGTTCAAATGCAGCCAAACTAGCAGTGAGCGCAGTACAAACCTTCAAGTCTAATAAGAGAGTCTTCCAGGGTCTGACTGGTCCAAATGCAGCCCAACTAGCAGTGAGCGCAGTACAAACCCTCAACTCTACTAAGGGCGTCTTCCAGGCTCTGACTGACCCAAATGCAGCAAAACTAGCAGTGAGCGCAGTACAAACCTTCAACTCTACTAAGAGCGTCTTCCAGGCTCTCACTGGCCCAAATGCAGCCAAACTAGCAGTGAGCGCAGTACAAACCGTCAACTCTACTAAGAGCGTCTTCCAGTCTCTCACTGGCCCAAATGCAGCCAATCTAGCAGTGAGCGCAGTACAAACCCTCAACTCTACTAAGAGCGTCTTCCAGGCTCTGACTGGTCCAAATGCAGCCAAACTAGCCGTGAGCGCAGTACAAACCCTCAACTCTACTAAGAGCATCTTCCAGGCTCTGACTGGCCCAAATGCAGCCAAACTAGCCGTGAGCGCAGTACAAACCTTCAACTCTACTAAGCGTTTCTTCCAGGCTCTGACTGACCCACATGCAGCCAAACTAGCAGTGAGCGCAGTACAAACCCTCAACTCTACTAAGAGCGTCGTCCAGGCTCTGACTGGCCCAAATGCAGCCAAACTAGCCGTGAGCGCAGTACAAACCCTCAACTCTACTAAGAGCATCTTCCAGGCTCTGACTGGCCCAAATGCAGCCAAACTAGCCGTGAGCGCAGTACAAACCCTCAACTCTACTAAGAGCATCTTCCAGGCTCTGACTGGCCCAAATGCAGCCAAACTAGCAGTGAGCACAGTAGAAACCCTCAACTCTACTAAGAGCGTCTTCCACGCTCCGACTGGTCCAAATGCAGCCAAACTAGCAGTGAGTGTAGTATAAACCCTTGACTCTACTAAGAGCGTCTTCCAGGCTCTGACTGGTCTAAATGCAGCCAAACTAGCAGTGAGCGCAGTACAAACCCTCAACTCTACTAAGAGCGTCTTCCAGGCTCTGACTGGTCCAAATGCAGCCAAACTAGCAGTGAGCGCAGTACAAACCCGCAACTCTACTAAGAGCGTCTTCCAGGCTCTGACTTGTCCAAATGCAGCCAAACTAGCAGTGAGCGCAATACAAAACCTCAATTCTACTAAGAGCGTCTTCCAGGCTCTGACTGGTCTAAATGCAGCCAAACTAACAGTGAGTGTAGTATAAACCCTCGACTCTACTAAGAGAGTCTTCCAGGCTCTGACTGGTCTAAATGCAGCCAAGCTAGCAGTGAGCACAGTACGAACCCTCAACTCTACTAAGAGCATCGTCCAGGCTCTGAATGGCCCAAATGCAGCCAAACTAGCAGTGAGCGCAGTACAAACCCTCAAGTCTAATACGAGAGTCTTCCAGGGTCTGACTTGTCCAAATGCAGCCCAACTAGCAGTGAGCGCAGTACAAACCCTCAAGTCTACTAAGGGCGTCTTCCAGGCTCTGACTGACCCAAATGCAGCAAAACTAGCAGTGAGCGCAGTACAAACCTTCAACTCTACTAAGAGTGTCTTCCAGGCTCTCACTGGCCCAAATGCAGCCAAACTAGCGGTGAGCGCAGTACAAACCCTCAACTCTACTAAGAGCGTCTTCAAGTCTCTCACTGGCCCAAATGCAGCCAATCTAGCAGTGAGCGCAGTACAAACCCTCAACTCTACTAAGAGCGTCTTCCAGGCTCTGACTGGTCCAAATGCAGCCAAACTAGCAGTGAGCGCAGTACAAACCCTCAACTCTAATAAGAGCGTCTTCCAGGGTCTGACTGGTCCAAATGCAGCCCAACTAGCAGTGAGCGCAGTACAAACCCTCAACTCTACTAAGAGTTTCTTCCAGGCTCTGACTGACCCAAATGCAGCCAAACTAGCAGTGAGCGCAGTACAAACCCTGAACTCTACTAAGAGCGTCGTCCAGGCTCTGACTGGCCCAAATGCAGCCAAACTAGCCGTGAGCGCAGTACAAACCCTCAACTCTACTAAGAGCATCTTCCAGGCTCTGACTGGTCCAAATGCAGCCAAACTAGCAGTGAGCGCAGTACAAACCCTCAACTCTACTAAGAGCGTCTTCCAGGCTCTGACTGGTCCGAAAGCAGCCAAACTAGCAGTGAGCGCAATACAAAACCTCAACTCTACTAAGAGGGTCTTCCAGTCTCTCACTGGCCCGAATGCAGCCAAACTAGCAGTGAGCACAGTAGAAACCCTCAACTCTACTAAGAGCGTCTTCCACGCTCCGACTGGTCCAAATGCAGCCAAACTAGCAGTGAGTGTAGTATAAACCCTCGACTCTACTAAGAGCGTCTTCCAGGCTCTGACTGGTCTAAATGCAGCCAAACTAGCAGTGAGCGCAGTACAAACCCTCAACTCTACTAAGAGCGTCTTCCAGGCTCTGACTGGTCCAAATGCAGCCAAACTAGCAGTGAGAGCAATACAAACCCGCAACTCTACTAAGAGCGTCTTCCAGGCTCTGACTGGTCCAAATCTAAGAGCGTCTTCCAGGCTCTGACTGGTCTAAATGCAGCCAAACTAGCAGTAAGCGCAGTACAAACCCTCAACTCTACTAAGAGCGTCTTCCAGGCTCTGACTAGTCCAAATGCAGCCAAACTAGCAGTGAGCGCAGTACAAACCTGCAACTCTACTAACAGCGTCTTCCAGGCTCTGACTGGTCCAAATGCAGCCAAACTAGCAGTGAGCGCAATACAAAACCTCAATTCTACTAAGAGCGTCTTCCAGGCTCTGACTGGTCTAAATGCAACCAAACTAACAGTGAGTGTAGTATAAACCCTCGACTCTACT
Source organism: Ambystoma mexicanum (assembly GCF_040938575.1). Taxonomy (NCBI): domain Eukaryota; kingdom Metazoa; phylum Chordata; class Amphibia; order Caudata; family Ambystomatidae; genus Ambystoma; species Ambystoma mexicanum. Next base: position 1,035,228,144 of record NC_090926.1, on the reverse strand, counting down.
AAGAGAGTCTTCCAGGCTCTGACTGGTCTAAATGCAGCCAAGCTAGCAGTGAGCACAGTACGAACCCTCAACTCTACTAAGAGCATCGTCCAGGCTCTGACTGGCCCAAATGCAGCCAAACTAGCAGTGAGCGCAGTACAAACCCTCAACTCTACTAAGAGCGTCTTCCAGGCTCTGACTGGTCCAAATGCAGCCAAACTAGCAGTGAGCGCAGTACAAACCCGCAACTCTACTAAGTGCGTCTTCCGGGTTCTGACCGGTCCAAATGCAGCCCAACTAGCAGTGAGCGCAGTACAAACCCTCAACCCTACTAAGAGCGTCTTCCAGGCTCTGACGGACCCAAATGCAGCCCAACTAGCAGTGAGCGCAGTACAAACCCTCAACTCTACTAAGAGCGTCTTCCAGGCTCTGACGGACCCAAATGCAGCCAAACCAGCAGTGAGCACAGTAGAAACCCTCAACTCTACTAAGAGCATCTTCCAGACTCTGACTGGTCCAAATGCAGCTAATCTAGCAGTGAGCGCAGTACACACCCTCAACTCTAATAAGAGCGTCTTCCAGGCTCTGACTGACCCAAATGCAGCCAAATTAGCAGTGAGCGCAGTACAAACCCTCAACTCTACTAAGAGCGTCTTCCAGGCTCTGACTGGTCCAAATGCAGCCAAACTAGCAGTGAGTGCAGTACAAACCCGCAACTCTACTAAGAGCGTCTTCCAGGCTCTGACTGGTCCAAATGCAGCCAAACTAGCAGTGAGCGCAATACAAAACCTCAATTCTACTAAGAGCGTCTTCCAGGCTCTGACTGGTCTAAATGCAGCCAAACTAACAGTGAGCGCAGTACAAACCCTCAACTCTACTAAGAGCGTCTTCCAGGCTCTGACTTGTCCAAATGCAGCCAAACTAGCAGTGAGCGCAGTACAAACCTTCAACTCTACTAAGAGCGTCTTCCAGGCTCTGATTGACCCAAATGCAGTCAAACTTGCAGTGAGCGCAGTACAAACCCTCAACTCTACTAAGAGCATCGTCCAGGCTCTGACTGGCCCAAATGTAGCTAAACTAGCAGTGAGCGCAGTACAAACCTTCAACTCTACTAAGAGCGTCTTCCAGGCTCTGACTGACCCAAATGCAGCCAAACTAGCAGTGAGCGCAGTACAAACCCTCAACTCTACTAAGAGCATCGTCCAGGCTCTGACTGGCCCAAATGCAGCCAAACTAGCCGGGAGCGCAGTACAAACCCTCAACTCTACTAGGAGCTTCTTCCAGGCTCTGACTGGTCCAAATGCAGCCAAACTAGCAGTGAGCGCAGTACAAACCCTCGACTCTACTAAGAGCATCTTCCAGGCTCTGACTGGTCCGAAAGGAGCCAAACTAGCAGTGAGTGCAATACAAACCCTCAACTCTACTAAGAGGGTCTTCCAGTCTCTCACTGGCCCGAATGCAGCCAAACTAGCAGTGAGCGCAGTAGAAACCCTCAACTCTAATAAGAGCGTCTTCCACGCTCCGACTGGTCCAAATGCAGCCAAACTAGCAGTGAGTGTAGTATAAACCCTCGACTCTACTAAGAGCGTCTTCCAGGCTCTGACTGGTCTAAATGCAGCCAAACTAGCAGTGAGTGCAGTACAAACCCTCAACTCTACTAAGAGCGTCTTCCAGTCTCTCACTGGCCCAAATGCAGCCAATCTAGCAGTGAACATAGTAGAAACCCTCAACTCTACTAAGAGCGTCTTCCAGGCTCTGACTGGTTCAAATGCAGCCAAACTAGCAGTGAGCGCAGTACAAACCTTCAAGTCTAATAAGAGAGTCTTCCAGGGTCTGACTGGTCCAAATGCAGCCCAACTAGCAGTGAGCGCAGTACAAACCCTCAACTCTACTAAGGGCGTCTTCCAGGCTCTGACTGACCCAAATGCAGCAAAACTAGCAGTGAGCGCAGTACAAACCTTCAACTCTACTAAGAGCGTCTTCCAGGCTCTCACTGGCCCAAATGCAGCCAAACTAGCAGTGAGCGCAGTACAAACCGTCAACTCTACTAAGAGCGTCTTCCAGTCTCTCACTGGCCCAAATGCAGCCAATCTAGCAGTGAGCGCAGTACAAACCCTCAACTCTACTAAGAGCGTCTTCCAGGCTCTGACTGGTCCAAATGCAGCCAAACTAGCAGTGAGCGCAGTACAAAACCTCAACTCTAATAAGAGCGTCTTCCAGGGTCTGACTGGTCCAAATGCAGCCCAACTAGCAGTGAGCGCAGTACAAACCCTCAACTCTACTAAGAGCGTCTTCCAGGCTCTGACGGACCCAAATGCAGCCAAACTAGCAGTGAGCGCAGTACAAACCTTCAACTCTACTAAGCGTTTCTTCCAGGCTGTGACTGACCCACATGCAGCCAAACTAGCAGTGAGCACAGTACAAACCCTCAACTCTACTAAGAGCGTCGTCCAGGCTCTGACTGGCCCAAATGCAGCCAAACTAGCCGTGAGCGCAGTACAAACCCTCAACTCTACTAAGAGCATCTTCCAGGCTCTGACTGGTCCAAATGCAGCCAAACTAGCAGTGAGCGCAGTACAAACCCTCAACTCTACTAAGAGCGTCTTCCAGGCTCTGACTGGTCCGAAAGCAGCCAAACTAGCAGTGAGCGCAATACAAACCCTCAACTCTACTAAGAGGGTCTTCCAGTCTCTCACTGGCCCGAATGCAGCCAAACTAGCAGTGAGCACAGTAGAAACCCTCAACTCTACTAAGAGCGTCTTCCACGCTCCGACTGGTCCAAATGCAGCCAAACTAGCAGTGAGTGTAGTATAAACCCTTGACTCTACTAAGAGCGTCTTCCAGGCTCTGACTGGTCTAAATGCAGCCAAACTAGCAGTGAGCGCAGTACAAACCCTCAACTCTACTAAGAGCGTCTTCCAGGCTCTGACTGGTCCAAATGCAGCCAAACTAGCAGTGAGCGCAGTACAAACCCGCAACTCTACTAAGAGCGTCTTTCAGGCTCTGACTTGTCCAAATGCAGCCAAACTAGCAGTGAGCGCAATACAAAACCTCAATTCTACTAAGAGCGTCTTCCAGGCTCTGACTGGTCTAAATGCAGCCAAACTAACAGTGAGTGTAGTATAAACCCTCGACTCTACTAAGAGAGTCTTCCAGGCTCTGACTGGTCTAAATGCAGTCAAGCTAGCAGTGAGCACAGTACGAACCCTCAACTCTACTAAGAGCATCGTCCAGGCTCTGACTGGCCCAAATGCAGCCAAACTAGCAGTGAGCGCAGTACAAACCCTCAACTCTACTAAGAGCGTCTTCCAGGCTCTGACTGGTCCAAATGCAGCCAAACTAGCAGTGAGCGCAATACAAAATCTCAATTCTACTAAGAGCGTCTTCCAGGCTCTGACTGGTCTAAATGCAGCCAAACTAACAGTGAGCGCAGTACAAACCCTCAACTCTACTAAGAGCGTCTTCCAGGCTCTGACTTGTCCAAATGCAGCCAAACTAGCAGTGAGCGCAGTAGAAACCCTCAACTCTACTAAGTGCGTCTTCCGGGTTCTGACCGATCCAAATGCAGCCCAACTAGCAGTGAGCGCAGTACAAACCCTCAACTCTACTAAGAGCGTTTTCCAGGCTCTGACGGACCCAAATGCAGCCAAACTAGCAGTGAGCGCAGTACAAACCTTCAACTCTACTAAGAGCGTCTTCCAGGCTCTGACTGACCCAAATGCAGCCAAACTAGCAGTTAGCGCAGTACAAACCCTCAACTCTACTAAGAGCATCGTCCAGGCTCTGACTGGCCCAAATGCAGCCAAACTAGCCTGGAGCGCAGTACAAACCCTCAACTCTACTAAGAGCTTCTTCCAGGCTCTGACTGGTCCAAATGCAGCCAAACTAGCAGTGAGCGCAGTACAAACCCGCAACTCTACTAAGAGCGTCTTCCAGGCTCTGACTTGTCCAAATGCAGCCAAACTAGCAGTGAGCGCATTACAAAACCTCAATTCTACTAAGAGCGTCTTCCAGGCTCTGACTGGTCTAAATGCAGCCAAACTAACAGTGAGTGTAGTATAAACCCTCGACTCTACTAAGAGAGTCTTCCAGGCTCTGACTGGTCTAAATGCAGCCAAGCTAGCAGTGAGCACAGTACGAACCCTCAACTCTACTAAGAGCATCGTCCAGGTTCTGAATGGCCCAAATGCAGCCAAACTAGCAGTGAGCGCAGTACAAACCCTCAAGTCTACTAAGAGCGTCTTCCAGGCTCTGACTGGTCCAAATGCAGCCAAACTAGCAGTGAGCGCAGTACAAACCCGCAACTCTAATAAGAGCGTCTTCCAGGCTCTGACTGGTCCAAATCTAAGAGCGTCTTCCAGGCTCTGACTGGTCCAAATGCAGCCAAACTAGCAGTGAGCGCAATACAAAACCTCAATTCTACTAAGAGCGTCTTCCAGGCTCTGACTGGTCTAAATGCAGCCAAACTAACAGTGAGCGCAGTACAAACCCTCAACTCTACTAAGAGCGTCTTCCAGGCTCTGACTTGTCCAAATGCAGCCAAACTAGCAGTGAGCGCAGTACAAACCTTCAACTCTACTAAGAGCGTCTTCCAGGCTCTGATTGACCCAAATGCAGTCAAACTTGCAGTGAGCGCAGTACAAACCCTCAACTCTACTAAGAGCATCGTCCAGGCTCTGACTGGCCCAAATGTAGCTAAACTAGCAGTGAGCGCAGTACAAACCTTCAACTCTACTAAGAGCGTCTTCCAGGCTCTGACTGACCCAAATGCAGCCAAACTAGCAGTGAGCGCAGTACAAACCCTCAACTCTACTAAGAGCATCGTCCAGGCTCTGACTGGCCCAAATGCAGCCAAACTAGCCGGGAGCGCAGTACAAACCCTCAACTCTACTAGGAGCTTCTTCCAGGCTCTGACTGGTCCAAATGCAGCCAAACTAGCAGTGAGCGCAGTACAAACCCTCGACTCTACTAAGAGCATCTTCCAGGCTCTGACTGGTCCGAAAGGAGCCAAACTAGCAGTGAGTGCAATACAAACCCTCAACTCTACTAAGAGGGTCTTCCAGTCTCTCACTGGCCCGAATGCAGCCAAACTAGCAGTGAGCGCAGTAGAAACCCTCAACTCTAATAAGAGCGTCTTCCACGCTCCGACTGGTCCAAATGCAGCCAAACTAGCAGTGAGTGTAGTATAAACCCTCGACTCTACTAAGAGCGTCTTCCAGGCTCTGACTGGTCTAAATGCAGCCAAACTAGCAGTGAGTGCAGTACAAACCCTCAACTCTACTAAGAGCGTCTTCCAGTCTCTCACTGGCCCAAATGCAGCCAATCTAGCAGTGAACATAGTAGAAACCCTCAACTCTACTAAGAGCGTCTTCCAGGCTCTGACTGGTTCAAATGCAGCCAAACTAGCAGTGAGCGCAGTACAAACCTTCAAGTCTAATAAGAGAGTCTTCCAGGGTCTGACTGGTCCAAATGCAGCCCAACTAGCAGTGAGCGCAGTACAAACCCTCAACTCTACTAAGGGCGTCTTCCAGGCTCTGACTGACCCAAATGCAGCAAAACTAGCAGTGAGCGCAGTACAAACCTTCAACTCTACTAAGAGCGTCTTCCAGGCTCTCACTGGCCCAAATGCAGCCAAACTAGCAGTGAGCGCAGTACAAACCGTCAACTCTACTAAGAGCGTCTTCCAGTCTCTCACTGGCCCAAATGCAGCCAATCTAGCAGTGAGCGCAGTACAAACCCTCAACTCTACTAAGAGCGTCTTCCAGGCTCTGACTGGTCCAAATGCAGCCAAACTAGCAGTGAGCGCAGTACAAAACCTCAACTCTAATAAGAGCGTCTTCCAGGGTCTGACTGGTCCAAATGCAGCCCAACTAGCAGTGAGCGCAGTACAAACCCTCAACTCTACTAAGAGCGTCTTCCAGGCTCTGACGGACCCAAATGCAGCCAAACTAGCAGTGAGCGCAGTACAAACCTTCAACTCTACTAAGCGTTTCTTCCAGGCTGTGACTGACCCACATGCAGCCAAACTAGCAGTGAGCACAGTACAAACCCTCAACTCTACTAAGAGCGTCGTCCAGGCTCTGACTGGCCCAAATGCAGCCAAACTAGCCGTGAGCGCAGTACAAACCCTCAACTCTACTAAGAGCATCTTCCAGGCTCTGACTGGTCCAAATGCAGCCAAACTAGCAGTGAGCGCAGTACAAACCCTCAACTCTACTAAGAGCGTCTTCCAGGCTCTGACTGGTCCGAAAGCAGCCAAACTAGCAGTGAGCGCAATACAAACCCTCAACTCTACTAAGAGGGTCTTCCAGTCTCTCACTGGCCCGAATGCAGCCAAACTAGCAGTGAGCACAGTAGAAACCCTCAACTCTACTAAGAGCGTCTTCCACGCTCCGACTGGTCCAAATGCAGCCAAACTAGCAGTGAGTGTAGTATAAACCCTTGACTCTACTAAGAGCGTCTTCCAGGCTCTGACTGGTCTAAATGCAGCCAAACTAGCAGTGAGCGCAGTACAAACCCTCAACTCTACTAAGAGCGTCTTCCAGGCTCTGACTGGTCCAAATGCAGCCAAACTAGCAGTGAGCGCAGTACAAACCCGCAACTCTACTAAGAGCGTCTTTCAGGCTCTGACTTGTCCAAATGCAGCCAAACTAGCAGTGAGCGCAATACAAAACCTCAATTCTACTAAGAGCGTCTTCCAGGCTCTGACTGGTCTAAATGCAGCCAAACTAACAGTGAGTGTAGTATAAACCCTCGACTCTACTAAGAGAGTCTTCCAGGCTCTGACTGGTCTAAATGCAGTCAAGCTAGCAGTGAGCACAGTACGAACCCTCAACTCTACTAAGAGCATCGTCCAGGCTCTGACTGGCCCAAATGCAGCCAAACTAGCAGTGAGCGCAGTACAAACCCTCAACTCTACTAAGAGCGTCTTCCAGGCTCTGACTGGTCCAAATGCAGCCAAACTAGCAGTGAGCGCAATACAAAATCTCAATTCTACTAAGAGCGTCTTCCAGGCTCTGACTGGTCTAAATGCAGCCAAACTAACAGTGAGCGCAGTACAAACCCTCAACTCTACTAAGAGCGTCTTCCAGGCTCTGACTTGTCCAAATGCAGCCAAACTAGCAGTGAGCGCAGTAGAAACCCTCAACTCTACTAAGTGCGTCTTCCGGGTTCTGACCGATCCAAATGCAGCCCAACTAGCAGTGAGCGCAGTACAAACCCTCAACTCTACTAAGAGCGTTTTCCAGGCTCTGACGGACCCAAATGCAGCCAAACTAGCAGTGAGCGCAGTACAAACCTTCAACTCTACTAAGAGCGTCTTCCAGGCTCTGACTGACCCAAATGCAGCCAAACTAGCAGTTAGCGCAGTACAAACCCTCAACTCTACTAAGAGCATCGTCCAGGCTCTGACTGGCCCAAATGCAGCCAAACTAGCCTGGAGCGCAGTACAAACCCTCAACTCTACTAAGAGCTTCTTCCAGGCTCTGACTGGTCCAAATGCAGCCAAACTAGCAGTGAGCGCAGTACAAACCCGCAACTCTACTAAGAGCGTCTTCCAGGCTCTGACTTGTCCAAATGCAGCCAAACTAGCAGTGAGCGCATTACAAAACCTCAATTCTACTAAGAGCGTCTTCCAGGCTCTGACTGGTCTAAATGCAGCCAAACTAACAGTGAGTGTAGTATAAACCCTCGACTCTACTAAGAGAGTCTTCCAGGCTCTGACTGGTCTAAATGCAGCCAAGCTAGCAGTGAGCACAGTACGAACCCTCAACTCTACTAAGAGCATCGTCCAGGTTCTGAATGGCCCAAATGCAGCCAAACTAGCAGTGAGCGCAGTACAAACCCTCAAGTCTACTAAGAGCGTCTTCCAGGCTCTGACTGGTCCAAATGCAGCCAAACTAGCAGTGAGCGCAGTACAAACCCGCAACTCTAATAAGAGCGTCTTCCAGGCTCTGACTGGTCCAAATCTAAGAGCGTCTTCCAGGCTCTGACTGGTCTAAATGCAGCCAAACTAGCAGTGAGCGCAGTACAAACCCTCAACTCTACTAAGAGCGTCTTCCAGGCTCTGACTGGTCCAAATGCAGCCAAACTAGCAGTGAGCGCAGTACAAACCCGCAACTCTACTAAGAGCGTCTTCCAGGCTCTGACTGGTCCAAATGCAGCCAAACTAGCAGTGAGCGCAATACAAAACCTCAATTCTACTAAGAGCGTCTTCCAGGCTCTGACTGGTCTAAATGCAGCCAAACTAACAGTGAGTGTAGTATAAACCCTCGACTCTACTAAGAGAGTCTTCCAGGCTCTGACTGGTCTAAATGCAGCCAAGCTAGCAGTGAGCACAGTACGAACCCTCAACTCTACTAAGAGCATCGTCCAGGCTCTGACTGGCCCAAATGCAGCCAAACTAGCAGTGAGCGCAGTACAAACCCTCAACTCTACTAAGAGCGTCTTCCAGGCTCTGACTGGTCCAAATGCAGCCAAACTAGCAGTGAGCGCAGTACAAACCCGCAACTCTACTAAGTGCGTCTTCCGGGTTCTGACCGGTCCAAATGCAGCCCAACTAGCAGTGAGCGCAGTACAAACCCTCAACCCTACTAAGAGCGTCTTCCAGGCTCTGACGGACCCAAATGCAGCCCAACTAGCAGTGAGCCCAGTACAAACCCTCAACTCTACTAAGAGCGTCTTCCAGGCTCTGACGGACCCAAATGCAGCCAAACCAGCAGTGAGCACAGTAGAAACCCTCAACTCTACTAAGAGCATCTTCCAGACTCTGACTGGTCCAAATGCAGCTAAACTAGCAGTGAGCGCAGTACACACCCTCAACTCTAATAAGAGCGTCTTCCAGGGTCTGACTGGTCCAAATGCAGCCCAACTAGCAGTGAGCGCAGTACAAACCCTCAACTCTACTAAGAGCGTCTTCCAGGCTCTGACTGACCCAAATGCAGCCAAATTAGCAGTGAGCGCAGTACAAACCCTCAACTCTACTAAGAGCGTCTTCCAGGCTCTGACTGGTCCAAATGCAGCCAAACTAGCAGTGAGCGCAGTACAAACCCGCAACTCTACTAAGAGCGTCTTCCAGGCTCTGACTGGTCCAAATGCAGCCAAACTAGCAGTGAGCGCAATACAAAACCTCAATTCTACTAAGAGCGTCTTCCAGGCTCTGACTGGTCTAAATGCAGCCAAACTAACAGTGAGCGCAGTACAAACCCTCAACTCTACTAAGAGCGTCTTCCAGGCTCTGACTTGTCCAAATGTAGCCAAACTAGCAGTGAGCGCAGTACAAACCTTCAACTCTACTAAGAGCGTCTTCCAGGCTCTGATTGACCCAAATGCAGTCAAACTTGCAGTGAGCGCAGTACAAACCCTCAACTCTACTAAGAGCATCGTCCAGGCTCTGACTGGCCCAAATGTAGCTAAACTAGCAGTGAGCGCAGTACAAACCTTCAACTCTACTAAGAGCGTCTTCCAGGCTCTGACTGACCCAAATGCAGCAAAACTAGCAGTGAGCGCAGTACAAACCCTCAACTCTACTAAGAGCATCGTCCAGGCTCTGACTGGCCCAAATGCAGCCAAACTAGCCGGGAGCGCAGTACAAACCCTCAACTCTACTAGGAGCTTCTTCCAGGCTCTGACTGGTCCAAATGCAGCCAAACTAGCAGTGAGCGCAGTACAAACCCTCGACTCTACTAAGAGCATCTTCCAGGCTCTGACTGGTCCGAAAGGAGCCAAACTAGCAGTGAGTGCAATACAAACCCTCAACTCTACTAAGAGGGTCTTCCAGTCTCTCACTGGCCCGAATGCAGCCAAACTAGCAGTGAGCGCAGTAGAAACCCTCAACTCTAATAAGAGCGTCTTCCACGCTCCGACTGGTCCAAATGCAGCCAAACTAGCAGTGAGTGTAGTATAAACCCTCGACTCTACTAAGAGCGTCTTCCAGGCTCTGACTGGTCTAAATGCAGCCAAACTAGCAGTAAGTGCAGTACAAACCCTCAACTCTACTAAGAGCGTCTTCCAGTCTCTCACTGGCCCAAATGCAGCCAATCTAGCAGTGAACACAGTAGAAACCCTCAACTCTACTAAGAGCGTCTTCCAGGCTCTGACTGGTTCAAATGCAGCCAAACTAGCAGTGAGCGCAGTACAAACCCTCAAGTCTAATAAGAGAGTCTTCCAGGGTCTGACTGGTCCAAATGCAGCCCAACTAGCAGTGAGCGCAGTACAAACCCTCAACTCTACTAAGGGCGTCTTCCAGGCTCTGACTGACCCAAATGCAGCAAAACTAGCAGTGAGCGCAGTACAAACCTTCAACTCTACTAAGAGCGTCTTCCAGGCTCTCACTGGCCCAAATGCAGCCAAACTAGCAGTGAGCGCAGTAAAAACCCTCAACTCTACTAAGAGCGTCTTCCAGTCTCTCACTGGCCCAAATGCAGCCAATCTAGCAGTGAGCGCAGTACAAACCCTCAACTCTACTAAGAGCGTCTTCCAGGCTCTGACTGGTCCAAATGCAGCCAAACTAGCAGTGAGCGCAGTACAAACCCTCAACTCTAATAAGAGCGTCTTCCAGGGTCTGACTGGTCCAAATGCAGCCCAACTAGCAGTGGGCGCAGTACAAACCCTCAACTCTACTAAGAGCGTCTTCCAGGCTCTGACGGACCCAAATGCAGCCAAACTAGCAGTGAGCGCAGTACAAACCTTCAACTCTACTAAGCGTTTCTTCCAGGCTCTGACTGACCCACATGCAGCCAAACTAGCAGTGAGGGCAGTACAAACCCTCAACTCTACTAAGAGCGTCGTCCAGGCTCTGACTGGCCCAAATGCAGCCAAACTAGCCGTGAGCGCAGTACAAACCCTCAACTCTACTAAGAGCATCTTCCAGGCTCTGACTGGTCCAAATGCAGCCAAACTAGCAGTGAGCGCAGTACAAACCCTCAACTCTACTAAGAGCGTCTTCCAGGCTCTGACTGGTCCGAAAGCAGCCAAACTAGCAGTGAGCGCAATACAAAACCTCAACTCTACTAAGAGGGTCTTCCGGTCTCTCACTGGCCCGAATGCAGCCAAACTAGCAGTGAGCACAGTAGAAACCCTCAACTCTACTAAGAGCGTCTTCCACGCTCCGACTGGTCCAAATGCAGCCAAACTAGCAGTGAGTGTAGTATAAACCCTCGACTCTACTAAGAGCGTCTTCCAGGCTCTGACTGGTCCAAATGCAGCCAAACTAGCAGTGAGCGCAGTACAAAACCTCAACTCTAATAAGAGCGTCTTCCAGGGTCTGACTGGTCCAAATGCAGCCCAACTAGCAGTGAGCGCAGTACAAACCCTCAACTCTACTAAGAGCGTCTTCCAGGCTCTGACGGACCCAAATGCAGCCAAACTAGCAGTGAGCGCAGTACAAACCTTCAACTCTACTAAGCGTTTCTTCCAGGCTGTGACTGACCCACATGCAGCCAAACTAGCAGTGAGCACAGTACAAACCCTCAACTCTACTAAGAGCGTCGTCCAGGCTCTGACTGGCCCAAATGCAGCCAAACTAGCCGTGAGCGCAGTACAAACCCTCAACTCTACTAAGAGCATCTTCCAGGCTCTGACTGGTCCAAATGCAGCCAAACTAGCAGTGAGCGCAGTACAAACCCTCAACTCTACTAAGAGCGTCTTCCAGGCTCTGACTGGTCCGAAAGCAGCCAAACTAGCAGTGAGCGCAATACAAACCCTCAACTCTACTAAGAGGGTCTTCCAGTCTCTCACTGGCCCGAATGCAGCCAAACTAGCAGTGAGCACAGTAGAAACCCTCAACTCTACTAAGAGCGTCTTCCACGCTCCGACTGGTCCAAATGCAGCCAAACTAGCAGTGAGTGTAGTATAAACCCTTGACTCTACTAAGAGCGTCTTCCAGGCTCTGACTGGTCTAAATGCAGCCAAACTAGCAGTGAGCGCAGTACAAACCCTCAACTCTACTAAGAGCGTCTTCCAGGCTCTGACTGGTCCAAATGCAGCCAAACTAGCAGTGAGCGCAGTACAAACCCGCAACTCTACTAAGAGCGTCTTTCAGGCTCTGACTTGTCCAAATGCAGCCAAACTAGCAGTGAGCGCAATACAAAACCTCAATTCTACTAAGAGCGTCTTCCAGGCTCTGACTGGTCTAAATGCAGCCAAACTAACAGTGAGTGTAGTATAAACCCTCGACTCTACTAAGAGAGTCTTCCAGGCTCTGACTGGTCTAAATGCAGTCAAGCTAGCAGTGAGCACAGTACGAACCCTCAACTCTACTAAGAGCATCGTCCAGGCTCTGACTGGCCCAAATGCAGCCAAACTAGCAGTGAGCGCAGTACAAACCCTCAACTCTACTAAGAGCGTCTTCCAGGCTCTGACTGGTCCAAATGCAGCCAAACTAGCAGTGAGCGCAATACAAAATCTCAATTCTACTAAGAGCGTCTTCCAGGCTCTGACTGGTCTAAATGCAGCCAAACTAACAGTGAGCGCAGTACAAACCCTCAACTCTACTAAGAGCGTCTTCCAGGCTCTGACTTGTCCAAATGCAGCCAAACTAGCAGTGAGCGCAGTAGAAACCCTCAACTCTACTAAGTGCGTCTTCCGGGTTCTGACCGATCCAAATGCAGCCCAACTAGCAGTGAGCGCAGTACAAACCCTCAACTCTACTAAGAGCGTTTTCCAGGCTCTGACGGACCCAAATGCAGCCAAACTAGCAGTGAGCGCAGTACAAACCTTCAACTCTACTAAGAGCGTCTTCCAGGCTCTGACTGACCCAAATGCAGCCAAACTAGCAGTTAGCGCAGTACAAACCCTCAACTCTACTAAGAGCATCGTCCAGGCTCTGACTGGCCCAAATGCAGCCAAACTAGCCTGGAGCGCAGTACAAACCCTCAACTCTACTAAGAGCTTCTTCCAGGCTCTGACTGGTCCAAATGCAGCCAAACTAGCAGTGAGCGCAGTACAAACCCGCAACTCTACTAAGAGCGTCTTCCAGGCTCTGACTTGTCCAAATGCAGCCAAACTAGCAGTGAGCGCATTACAAAACCTCAATTCTACTAAGAGCGTCTTCCAGGCTCTGACTGGTCTAAATGCAGCCAAACTAACAGTGAGTGTAGTATAAACCCTCGACTCTACTAAGAGAGTCTTCCAGGCTCTGACTGGTCTAAATGCAGCCAAGCTAGCAGTGAGCACAGTACGAACCCTCAACTCTACTAAGAGCATCGTCCAGGTTCTGAATGGCCCAAATGCAGCCAAACTAGCAGTGAGCGCAGTACAAACCCTCAAGTCTACTAAGAGCGTCTTCCAGGCTCTGACTGGTCCAAATGCAGCCAAACTAGCAGTGAGCGCAGTACAAACCCGCAACTCTAATAAGAGCGTCTTCCAGGCTCTGACTGGTCCAAATCTAAGAGCGTCTTCCAGGCTCTGACTGGTCTAAATGCAGCCAAACTAGCAGTGAGCGCAGTACAAACCCTCAACTCTACTAAGAGCGTCTTCCAGGCTCTGACTGGTCCAAATGCAGCCAAACTAGCAGTGAGCGCAGTACAAACCCGCAACTCTACTAAGAGCGTCTTCCAGGCTCTGACTGGTCCAAATGCAGCCAAACTAGCAGTGAGCGCAATACAAAACCTCAATTCTACTAAGAGCGTCTTCCAGGCTCTGACTGGTCTAAATGCAGCCAAACTAACAGTGAGTGTAGTATAAACCCTCGACTCTACTAAGAGAGTCTTCCAGGCTCTGACTGGTCTAAATGCAGCCAAGCTAGCAGTGAGCACAGTACGAACCCTCAACTCTACTAAGAGCATCGTCCAGGCTCTGACTGGCCCAAATGCAGCCAAACTAGCAGTGAGCGCAGTACAAACCCTCAACTCTACTAAGAGCGTCTTCCAGGCTCTGACTGGTCCAAATGCAGCCAAACTAGCAGTGAGCGCAGTACAAACCCGCAACTCTACTAAGTGCGTCTTCCGGGTTCTGACCGGTCCAAATGCAGCCCAACTAGCAGTGAGCGCAGTACAAACCCTCAACCCTACTAAGAGCGTCTTCCAGGCTCTGACGGACCCAAATGCAGCCCAACTAGCAGTGAGCCCAGTACAAACCCTCAACTCTACTAAGAGCGTCTTCCAGGCTCTGACGGACCCAAATGCAGCCAAACCAGCAGTGAGCACAGTAGAAACCCTCAACTCTACTAAGAGCATCTTCCAGACTCTGACTGGTCCAAATGCAGCTAAACTAGCAGTGAGCGCAGTACACACCCTCAACTCTAATAAGAGCGTCTTCCAGGGTCTGACTGGTCCAAATGCAGCCCAACTAGCAGTGAGCGCAGTACAAACCCTCAACTCTACTAAGAGCGTCTTCCAGGCTCTGACTGACCCAAATGCAGCCAAATTAGCAGTGAGCGCAGTACAAACCCTCAACTCTACTAAGAGCGTCTTCCAGGCTCTGACTGGTCCAAATGCAGCCAAACTAGCAGTGAGCGCAGTACAAACCCGCAACTCTACTAAGAGCGTCTTCCAGGCTCTGACTGGTCCAAATGCAGCCAAACTAGCAGTGAGCGCAATACAAAACCTCAATTCTACTAAGAGCGTCTTCCAGGCTCTGACTGGTCTAAATGCAGCCAAACTAACAGTGAGCGCAGTACAAACCCTCAACTCTACTAAGAGCGTCTTCCAGGCTCTGACTTGTCCAAATGTAGCCAAACTAGCAGTGAGCGCAGTACAAACCTTCAACTCTACTAAGAGCGTCTTCCAGGCTCTGATTGACCCAAATGCAGTCAAACTTGCAGTGAGCGCAGTACAAACCCTCAACTCTACTAAGAGCATCGTCCAGGCTCTGACTGGCCCAAATGTAGCTAAACTAGCAGTGAGCGCAGTACAAACCTTCAACTCTACTAAGAGCGTCTTCCAGGCTCTGACTGACCCAAATGCAGCAAAACTAGCAGTGAGCGCAGTACAAACCCTCAACTCTACTAAGAGCATCGTCCAGGCTCTGACTGGCCCAAATGCAGCCAAACTAGCCGGGAGCGCAGTACAAACCCTCAACTCTACTAGGAGCTTCTTCCAGGCTCTGACTGGTCCAAATGCAGCCAAACTAGCAGTGAGCGCAGTACAAACCCTCGACTCTACTAAGAGCATCTTCCAGGCTCTGACTGGTCCGAAAGGAGCCAAACTAGCAGTGAGTGCAATACAAACCCTCAACTCTACTAAGAGGGTCTTCCAGTCTCTCACTGGCCCGAATGCAGCCAAACTAGCAGTGAGCGCAGTAGAAACCCTCAACTCTAATAAGAGCGTCTTCCACGCTCCGACTGGTCCAAATGCAGCCAAACTAGCAGTGAGTGTAGTATAAACCCTCGACTCTACTAAGAGCGTCTTCCAGGCTCTGACTGGTCTAAATGCAGCCAAACTAGCAGTAAGTGCAGTACAAACCCTCAACTCTACTAAGAGCGTCTTCCAGTCTCTCACTGGCCCAAATGCAGCCAATCTAGCAGTGAACACAGTAGAAACCCTCAACTCTACTAAGAGCGTCTTCCAGGCTCTGACTGGTTCAAATGCAGCCAAACTAGCAGTGAGCGCAGTACAAACCCTCAAGTCTAATAAGAGAGTCTTCCAGGGTCTGACTGGTCCAAATGCAGCCCAACTAGCAGTGAGCGCAGTACAAACCCTCAACTCTACTAAGGGCGTCTTCCAGGCTCTGACTGACCCAAATGCAGCAAAACTAGCAGTGAGCGCAGTACAAACCTTCAACTCTACTAAGAGCGTCTTCCAGGCTCTCACTGGCCCAAATGCAGCCAAACTAGCAGTGAGCGCAGTAAAAACCCTCAACTCTACTAAGAGCGTCTTCCAGTCTCTCACTGGCCCAAATGCAGCCAATCTAGCAGTGAGCGCAGTACAAACCCTCAACTCTACTAAGAGCGTCTTCCAGGCTCTGACTGGTCCAAATGCAGCCAAACTAGCAGTGAGCGCAGTACAAACCCTCAACTCTAATAAGAGCGTCTTCCAGGGTCTGACTGGTCCAAATGCAGCCCAACTAGCAGTGGGCGCAGTACAAACCCTCAACTCTACTAAGAGCGTCTTCCAGGCTCTGACGGACCCAAATGCAGCCAAACTAGCAGTGAGCGCAGTACAAACCTTCAACTCTACTAAGCGTTTCTTCCAGGCTCTGACTGACCCACATGCAGCCAAACTAGCAGTGAGGGCAGTACAAACCCTCAACTCTACTAAGAGCGTCGTCCAGGCTCTGACTGGCCCAAATGCAGCCAAACTAGCCGTGAGCGCAGTACAAACCCTCAACTCTACTAAGAGCATCTTCCAGGCTCTGACTGGTCCAAATGCAGCCAAACTAGCAGTGAGCGCAGTACAAACCCTCAACTCTACTAAGAGCGTCTTCCAGGCTCTGACTGGTCCGAAAGCAGCCAAACTAGCAGTGAGCGCAATACAAAACCTCAACTCTACTAAGAGGGTCTTCCGGTCTCTCACTGGCCCGAATGCAGCCAAACTAGCAGTGAGCACAGTAGAAACCCTCAACTCTACTAAGAGCGTCTTCCACGCTCCGACTGGTCCAAATGCAGCCAAACTAGCAGTGAGTGTAGTATAAACCCTCGACTCTACTAAGAGCGTCTTCCAGGCTCTGACTGGTCTAAATGCAGCCAAACTAGCAGTGAGCGCAGTACAAACCCTCAACTCTACTAAGAGCGTCTTCCAGGCTCTGACTGGTCCAAATGCAGCCAAACTAGCAGTGAGCGCAGTACAAACCCGCAACTCTAATAAGAGCGTCTTCCAGGCTCTGACTGGTCCAAATCTAAGAGCGTCTTCCAGGCTCTGACTGGTCTAAATGCAGCCAAACTAGCAGTGAGCGCAGTACAAACCCTCAACTCTACTAAGAGCGTCTTCCAGGCTCTGACTGGTCCAAATGCAGCCAAACTAGCAGTGAGCGCAGTACAAACCCGCAACTCTACTAAGAGCGTCTTCCAGGCTCTGACTGGTCCAAATGCAGCCAAACTAGCAGTGAGCGCAATACAAAACCTCAATTCTACTAAGAGCGTCTTCCAGGCTCTGACTGGTCTAAATGCAGCCAAACTAACAGTGAGTGTAGTATAAACCCTCGACTCTACTAAGAGAGTCTTCCAGGCTCTGACTGGTCTAAATGCAGCCAAGCTAGCAGTGAGCACAGTACGAACCCTCAACTCTACTAAGAGCATCGTCCAGGCTCTGACTGGCCCAAATGCAGCCAAACTAGCAGTGAGCGCAGTACAAACCCTCACCTCTACTAAGAGCGTCTTCCAGGCTCTGACTGGTCCAAATGCAGCCAAACTAGCAGTGAGCGCAGTACAAACCCGCAACTCTACTAAGTGCGTCTTCCGGGTTCTGACCGGTCCAAATGCAGCCCAACTAGCAGTGAGCGCAGTACAAACCCTCAACCCTACTAAGAGCGTCTTCCAGGCTCTGACGGACCCAAATGCAGCCCAACTAGCAGTGAGCGCAGTACAAACCCTCAACTCTACTAAGAGCGTCTTCCAGGCTCTGACGGACCCAAATGCAGCCAAACCAGCAGTGAGCACAGTAGAAACCCTCAACTCTACTAAGAGCATCTTCCAGACTCTGACTGGTCCAAATGCAGCTAAACTAGCAGTGAGCGCAGTACACACCCTCAACTCTAATAAGAGCGTCTTCCAGGGTCTGACTGGTCCAAATGCAGCCCAACTAGCAGTGAGCGCAGTACAAACCCTCAACTCTACTAAGAGCGTCTTCCAGGCTCTGACTGACCCAAATGCAGCCAAATTAGCAGTGAGCGCAGTACAAACCCTCAACTCTACTAAGAGCGTCTTCCAGGCTCTGACTGGTCCAAATGCAGCCAAACTAGCAGTGAGCGCAGTACAAACCCGCAACTCTACTAAGAGCGTCTTCCAGGCTCTGACTGGTCCAAATGCAGCCAAACTAGCAGTGAGCGCAATACAAAACCTCAATTCTACTAAGAGCGTCTTCCAGGCTCTGACTGGTCTAAATGCAGCCAAACTAACAGTGAGCGCAGTACAAACCCTCAACTCTACTAAGAGCGTCTTCCAGGTTCTGACTTGTCCAAATGTAGCCAAACTAGCAGTGAGCGCAGTACAAACCTTCAACTCTACTAAGAGCGTCTTCCAGGCTCTGATTGACCCAAATGCAGTCAAACTTGCAGTGAGCGCAGTACAAACCCTCAACTCTACTAAGAGCATCGTCCAGGCTCTGACTGGCCCAAATGTAGCTAAACTAGCAGTGAGCGCAGTACAAACCTTCAACTCTACTAAGAGCGTCTTCCAGGCTCTGACTGACCCAAATGCAGCCAAACTAGCAGTGAGCGCAGTACAAACCCTCAACTCTACTAAGAGCATCGTCCAGGCTCTGACTGGCCCAAATGCAGCCAAACTAGCCGGGAGCGCAGTACAAACCCTCAACTCTACTAGGAGCTTCTTCCAGGCTCTGACTGGTCCAAATGCAGCCAAACTAGCAGTGAGCGCAGTACAAACCCTCGACTCTACTAAGAGCATCTTCCAGGCTCTGACTGGTCCGAAAGGAGCCAAACTAGCAGTGAGTGCAATACAAACCCTCAACTCTACTAAGAGGGTCTTCCAGTCTCTCACTGGCCCGAATGCAGCCAAACTAGCAGTGAGCGCAGTAGAAACCCTCAACTCTAATAAGAGCGTCTTCCACGCTCCGACTGGTCCAAATGCAGCCAAACTAGCAGTGAGTGTAGTATAAACCCTCGACTCTACTAAGAGCGTCTTCCAGGCTCTGACTGGTCTAAATGCAGCCAAACTAGCAGTGAGTGCAGTACAAACCCTCAACTCTACTAAGAGCGTCTTCCAGTCTCTCACTGGCCCAAATGCAGCCAATCTAGCAGTGAACACAGTAGAAACCCTCAACTCTACTAAGAGCGTCTTCCAGGCTCTGACTGGTTCAAATGCAGCCAAACTAGCAGTGAGCGCAGTACAAACCCTCAAGTCTAATAAGAGAGTCTTCCAGGGTCTGACTGGTCCAAATGCAGCCCAACTAGCAGTGAGCGCAGTACAAACCCTCAACTCTACTAAGGGCGTCTTCCAGGCTCTGACTGACCCAAATGCAGCAAAACTAGCAGTGAGCGCAGTACAAACCTTCAACTCTACTAAGAGCGTCTTCCAGGCTCTCACTGGCCCAAATGCAGCCAAACTAGCAGTGAGCGCAGTACAAACCCTCAACTCTACTAAGAGCGTCTTCCAGTCTCTCACTGGCCCAAATGCAGCCAATCTAGCAGTGAGCGCAGTACAAACCCTCAACTCTACTAAGAGCGTCTTCCAGGCTCTGACTGGTCCAAATGCAGCCAAACTAGCAGTGAGCGCAGTACAAACCCTCAACTCTAATAAGAGCGTCTTCCAGGGTCTGACTGGTCCAAATGCAGCCCAACTAGCAGTGAGCGCAGTACAAACCCTCAACTCTACTAAGAGCGTCTTCCAGGCTCTGACGGACCCAAATGCAGCCAAACTAGCAGTGAGCGCAGTACAAACCTTCAACTCTACTAAGCGTTTCTTCCAGGCTCTGACTGACCCACATGCAGCCAAACTAGCAGTGAGCGCAGTACAAACCCTCAACTCTACTAAGAGCGTCTTCCAGGCTCTGATTGACCCAAATGCAGTCAAACTTGCAGTGAGCGCAGTACAAACCCTCAACTCTACTAAGAGCATCGTCCAGGCTCTGACTGGCCCAAATGTAGCTAAACTAGCAGTGAGCGCAGTACAAACCTTCAACTCTACTAAGAGCGTCTTCCAGGCTCTGACTGACCCAAATGCAGCCAAACTAGCAGTGAGCGCAGTACAAACCCTCAACTCTACTAAGAGCATCGTCCAGGCTCTGACTGGCCCAAATGCAGCCAAACTAGCCGGGAGCGCAGTACAAACCCTCAACTCTACTAGGAGCTTCTTCCAGGCTCTGACTGGTCCAAATGCAGCCAAACTAGCAGTGAGCGCAGTACAAACCCTCGACTCTACTAAGAGCATCTTCCAGGCTCTGACTGGTCCGAAAGGAGCCAAACTAGCAGTGAGTGCAATACAAACCCTCAACTCTACTAAGAGGGTCTTCCAGTCTCTCACTGGCCCGAATGCAGCCAAACTAGCAGTGAGCGCAGTAGAAACCCTCAACTCTAATAAGAGCGTCTTCCACGCTCCGACTGGTCCAAATGCAGCCAAACTAGCAGTGAGTGTAGTATAAACCCTCGACTCTACTAAGAGCGTCTTCCAGGCTCTGACTGGTCTAAATGCAGCCAAACTAGCAGTGAGTGCAGTACAAACCCTCAACTCTACTAAGAGCGTCTTCCAGTCTCTCACTGGCCCAAATGCAGCCAATCTAGCAGTGAACACAGTAGAAACCCTCAACTCTACTAAGAGCGTCTTCCAGGCTCTGACTGGTTCAAATGCAGCCAAACTAGCAGTGAGCGCAGTACAAACCCTCAAGTCTAATAAGAGAGTCTTCCAGGGTCTGACTGGTCCAAATGCAGCCCAACTAGCAGTGAGCGCAGTACAAACCCTCAACTCTACTAAGGGCGTCTTCCAGGCTCTGACTGACCCAAATGCAGCAAAACTAGCAGTGAGCGCAGTACAAACCTTCAACTCTACTAAGAGCGTCTTCCAGGCTCTCACTGGCCCAAATGCAGCCAAACTAGCAGTGAGCGCAGTACAAACCCTCAACTCTACTAAGAGCGTCTTCCAGTCTCTCACTGGCCCAAATGCAGCCAATCTAGCAGTGAGCGCAGTACAAACCCTCAACTCTACTAAGAGCGTCTTCCAGGCTCTGACTGGTCCAAATGCAGCCAAACTAGCAGTGAGCGCAGTACAAACCCTCAACTCTAATAAGAGCGTCTTCCAGGGTCTGACTGGTCCAAATGCAGCCCAACTAGCAGTGAGCGCAGTACAAACCCTCAACTCTACTAAGAGCGTCTTCCAGGCTCTGACGGACCCAAATGCAGCCAAACTAGCAGTGAGCGCAGTACAAACCTTCAACTCTACTAAGCGTTTCTTCCAGGCTCTGACTGACCCACATGCAGCCAAACTAGCAGTGAGCGCAGTACAAACCCTCAACTCTACTAAGAGCGTCGTCCAGGCTCTGACTGGCCCAAATGCAGCCAAACTAGCCGTGAGCGCAGTACAAACCCTCAACTCTACTAAGAGCATCTTCCAGGCTCTGACTGGTCCAAATGCAGCCAAACTAGCAGTGAGCGCAGAACAAACCCTCAACTCTACTAAGAGCGTCTTCCAGGCTCTGACTGGTCCGAAAGCAGCCAAACTAGCAGTGAGCGCAATACAAACCCTCAACTCTACTAAGAGGGTCTTCCAGTCTCTCACTGGCCCGAATGCAGCCAAACTAGCAGTGAGCACAGTAGAAACCCTCAACTCTACTAAGAGCGTCTTCCACGCTCCGACTGGTCCAAATGCAGCCAAACTAGCAGTGAGTGTAGTATAAACCCTTGACTCTACTAAGAGCGTCTTCCAGGCTCTGACTGGTCTAAATGCAGCCAAACTAGCAGTGAGCGCAGTACAAACCCTCAACTCTACCAAGAGCGTCTTCCAGGCTCTGACTGGTCCAAATGCAGCCAAACTAGCAGTGAGCGCAGTACAAACCCGCAACTCTACTAAGAGCGTCTTCCAGGCTCTGACTTGTCCAAATGCAGCCAAACTAGCAGTGAGCGCAATACAAAACCTCAATTCTACTAAGAGCGTCTTCCAGGCTCTGACTGGTCTAAATGCAGTCAAACTAACAGTGAGTGTAGTATAAACCCTCGACTCTACTAAGAGAGTCTTCCAGGCTCTGACTGGTCTAAATGCAGCCAAGCTAGCAGTGAGCACAGTACGAACCCTCAACTCTACTAAGAGCATCGTCCAGGCTCTGACTGGCCCAAATGCAGCCAAACTAGCAGTGAGCGCAGTACAAACCCTCAACTCTACTAAGAGCGTCTTCCAGGCTCTGACTGGTCCAAATGCAGCCAAACTAGCAGTGAGCGCAATACAAAATCTCAATTCTACTAAGAGCGTCTTCCAGGCTCTGACTGGTCTAAATGCAGCCAAACTAACAGTGAGCGCAGTACAAACCCACAACTCTACTAAGAGCGTCTTCCAGGCTCTGACTTGTCCAAATGCAGCCAAACTAGCAGTGAGCGCAGTAGAAACCCTCAACTCTACTAAGTGCGTCTTCCGGGTTCTGACCGATCCAAATGCAGCCCAACTAGCAGTGAGCGCAGTACAAACCCTCAACTCTACTAAGAGCGTCTTCCAGGCTCTGACGGACCCAAATGCAGCCAAACTAGCAGTGAGCGCAGTACAAACCTTCAACTCTACTAAGAGCGTCTTCCAGGCTCTGACTGACCCAAATGCAGCCAAACTAGCAGTTAGCGCAGTACAAACCCTCAACTCTACTAAGAGCATCGTCCAGGCTCTGACTGGCCCAAATGCAGCCAAACTAGCCTGGAGCGCAGTACAAACCCTCAACTCTACTAAGAGCTTCTTCCAGGCTCTGACTGGTCCAAATGCAGCCAAACTAGCAAGTGAGCGCAGTACAAACCCTCAACTCTACTAAGAGCGTCTTCCAGGCTCTGACTGGTCCGAAAGGAGCCAAACTAGCAGTGAGTGCAATACAAACCCTCAACTCTACTAAGAGGGTCTTCCAGTCTCTCACTGGCCCGAATGCAGCCAAACTAGCAGTGAGCGCAGTAGAAACCCTCAACTCTACTAAGAGCGTCTTCCATGCTCCGACTGGTCCAAATGCAGCCAAACTAGCAGTGAGTGTAGTATAAACCCTCGACTGTACTAAGAGCGTCTTCCAGGCTCTGACTGGTCTAAATGCAGCCAAACCAGCAGTGAATGCAGTACAAACCCTCAACTCTACTAAGAGCGTCTTCCAGTCTCTCACTGGCCCAAATGCAGCCAATCTAGCAGTGAACACAGTAGAAACCCTCAACTCTACTAAGAGCGTCTTCCAGGCTCTGACTGGTTCAAATGCAGCCAAACTAGCAGTGAGCGCAGTACAAACCCTCAAGTCTAATAAGAGCGTCTTCCAGGGTCTGACTGGTCCAAATGCAGCCTAACTAGCAGTGAGCGCAGTACAAACCCTCAACTCTATTAAGAGTGTCTTCCAGGCTCTGACTGACCCAAATGCAGCCAAACTAGCAGTGAGCGCAGTACAAACCTTCAACTCTACTAAGAGCGTCTTCCAGGCTCTGACTGACCCAAATGCAGGCAAACTAGCAGTGAGCGCAGTACAAACCCTCAACTCTACTAAGAGCGTCTTCCAGGCTCTGACGGACCCAAATGCAGCCAAACTAGCAGTGAGCGCAGTACAAACCTTCAACTCTACTAAGAGCGTCTTCCAGGCTCTGACTGACCCAAATGCAGCCAAACTAGCAGTTAGCGCAGTACAAACCCTCAACTCTACTAAGAGCATCGTCCAGGCTCTGACTGGCCCAAATGCAGCCAAACTAGCCTGGAGCGCAGTACAAACCCTCAACTCTACTAAGAGCTTCTTCCAGGCTCTGACTGGTCCAAATGCAGCCAAACTAGCAGTGAGCGCAGTACAAACCCTCAACTCTACTAAGAGCGTCTTCCAGGCTCTGACTGGTCCGAAAGGAGCCAAACTAGCAGTGAGTGCAATACAAACCCTCAACTCTACTAAGAGGGTCTTCCAGTCTCTCACTGGCCCGAATGCAGCCAAACTAGCAGTGAGCGCAGTAGAAACCCTCAACTCTACTAAGAGCGTCTTCCATGCTCCGACTGGTCCAAATGCAGCCAAACTAGCAGTGAGTGTAGTATAAACCCTCGACTCTACTAAGAGCGTCTTCCAGGCTCTGACTGGTCTAAATGCAGCCAAACCAGCAGTGAATGCAGTACAAACCCTCAACTCTACTAAGAGCGTCTTCCAGTCTCTCACTGGCCCAAATGCAGCCAATCTAGCAGTGAACACAGTAGAAACCCTCAACTCTACTAAGAGCGTCTTCCAGGCTCTGACTGGTTCAAATGCAGCCAAACTAGCAGTGAGCGCAGTACAAACCCTCAAGTCTAATAAGAGCGTCTTCCAGGGTCTGACTGGTCCAAATGCAGCCCAACTAGCAGTGAGCGCAGTACAAACCCTCAACTCTATTAAGAGTGTCTTCCAGGCTCTGACTGACCCAAATGCAGCCAAACTAGCAGTGAGCGCAGTACAAACCTTCAACTCTACTAAGAGCGTCTTCCAGGCTCTGACTGACCCAAATGCAGGCAAACTAGCAGTGAGCGCAGTACAAACCCTCAACTCTACTAAGAGCGTCGTCCAGGCTCTGACTGGCCCAAATGCAGCCAAACTAGCAGTGAGTGCAGTACAAACCCTCAACTCTACCAAGAGCGTCTTCCAGTCTCTCACTGGTCCAAATGCAGTCAAACTAGCAGTGAGTGCAGTAAAAACCCTCAACTCTACTACGAGCGTCTTCCAGGCTCTGACTGACCCAAATGCAGCCAAACTAGCAGTGAGCGCAATACAAACCTTCAACTCTTCTAAGAGCGTCTTGCAGGCTCTGACTGACCCAAATGCAGCCAAACTAGCAGTGAGCGCAGTACAAACCCTCAACTCTACTAAGAGCGTCGTCCAGGCTCTGACTGGCCCAAATGCAGCCAAACTAGCAGTAGGCACAATACAAACCCTCAACTCTATTAAGAGCGTCTTCCAGGCTCTGACTGGTCCAAATACAGCCAAACTAGCAGTGAGCGCAATACAAACCCTCAACTCTACTAAGAGCGTCTTCCAGTCTCTCACTGGCCCAAATGCAGCCAAACTAGCAGTGAGCGCAGTAGAAACCCTCAACTCTACTAAGAGCGTTTTCCAGGCTCTGACCGGTGTTAATGCAGCCAAACTAGCAGTCAGCGCAATACAAACCCTCAACTCTACTAAGATGTCTTCCAGGCTCTGACTGGTCCAAATGCAGCCAAACTAGCAGTGAGCGCAGTACAAACCCTCAACTCTACTAAGAGCGTCTTCCAGGCTCTGACTGACCCAAATGCAGCCAATCTAGCAGTGAGCGCAGTACAAACCCTCAACTCTGATAAGAGCGTCTTCCAGGGTCTGACTGGTCCAAATGCAGCCCAACTAGCAGTGAGCGCAGTACAAACCTTCAACTCTACTAAGAGCATCTTCCAGCTCTGACTGACCCAAATGCAGCCAAACTAGCAGTGAGCGCAGTACAAACCTTCAACTCTACTCAGAGCGTCTTCCAAGCTCTGACTGGTCCAAATGCAGCCAAACTAGCAGTGAGCGCAGTAGAAACCCTCAACTCTACTAAGAGTGTCTTCCAGGCTCTGACTGGTCCAAATGCAGCCAAACTAGCAGTGAGCGCAGTAGAAACCCTCAACTCTACTAAGAGCATCTTCCAGGCTCTGACTGGTCCAAATGCAGCCAAACTAGCAGTGAGCGCAATACAAAACCTCAATTCTACTAAGAGCGTCTTCCAGGCTCTGACTGGTCTAAATGCAGCCAAACTAACAGTGAGTGTAGTATAAACCCTCGACTCTACTAAGAGAGTCTTCCAGGCTCTGACTGGTCTAAATGCAGTCAAGCTAGCAGTGAGCACAGTACGAACCCTCAACTCTACTAAGAGCATCGTCCAGGCTCTGACGGACCCAAATGCAGCCAAACTAGCAGTGAGCGCAGTACAAACCTTCAACTCTACTAAGCGTTTCTTCCAGGCTGTGACTGACCCACATGCAGCCAAACTAGCAGTGAGCACAGTACAAACCCTCAACTCTACTAAGAGCGTCGTCCAGGCTCTGACTGGCCCAAATGCAGCCAAACTAGCCGTGAGCGCAGTACAAACCCTCAACTCTACTAAGAGCATCTTCCAGGCTCTGACTGGTCCAAATGCAGCCAAACTAGCAGTGAGCGCAGTACAAACCCTCAACTCTACTAAGAGCGTCTTCCAGGCTCTGACTGGTCCGAAAGCAGCCAAACTAGCAGTGAGCGCAATACAAACCCTCAACTCTACTAAGAGGGTCTTCCAGTCTCTCACTGGCCCGAATGCAGCCAAACTAGCAGTGAGCACAGTAGAAACCCTCAACTCTACTAAGAGCGTCTTCCACGCTCCGACTGGTCCAAATGCAGCCAAACTAGCAGTGAGTGTAGTATAAACCCTTGACTCTACTAAGAGCGTCTTCCAGGCTCTGACTGGTCTAAATGCAGCCAAACTAGCAGTGAGCGCAGTACAAACCCTCAACTCTACTAAGAGCGTCTTCCAGGCTCTGACTGGTCCAAATGCAGCCAAACTAGCAGTGAGCGCAGTACAAACCCGCAACTCTACTAAGAGCGTCTTTCAGGCTCTGACTTGTCCAAATGCAGCCAAACTAGCAGTGAGCGCAATACAAAACCTCAATTCTACTAAGAGCGTCTTCCAGGCTCTGACTGGTCTAAATGCAGCCAAACTAACAGTGAGTGTAGTATAAACCCTCGACTCTACTAAGAGAGTCTTCCAGGCTCTGACTGGTCTAAATGCAGTCAAGCTAGCAGTGAGCACAGTACGAACCCTCAACTCTACTAAGAGCATCGTCCAGGCTCTGACTGGCCCAAATGCAGCCAAACTAGCAGTGAGCGCAGTACAAACCCTCAACTCTACTAAGAGCGTCTTCCAGGCTCTGACTGGTCCAAATGCAGCCAAACTAGCAGTGAGCGCAATACAAAATCTCAATTCTACTAAGAGCGTCTTCCAGGCTCTGACTGGTCTAAATGCAGCCAAACTAACAGTGAGCGCAGTACAAACCCTCAACTCTACTAAGAGCGTCTTCCAGGCTCTGACTTGTCCAAATGCAGCCAAACTAGCAGTGAGCGCAGTAGAAACCCTCAACTCTACTAAGTGCGTCTTCCGGGTTCTGACCGATCCAAATGCAGCCCAACTAGCAGTGAGCGCAGTACAAACCCTCAACTCTACTAAGAGCGTCTTCCAGGCTCTGACGGACCCAAATGCAGCCAAACTAGCAGTGAGCGCAGTACAAACCTTCAACTCTACTAAGAGCGTCTTCCAGGCTCTGACTGACCCAAATGCAGCCAAACTAGCAGTTAGCGCAGTACAAACCCTCAACTCTACTAAGAGCATCGTCCAGGCTCTGACTGGCCCAAATGCAGCCAAACTAGCCTGGAGCGCAGTACAAACCCTCAACTCTACTAAGAGCTTCTTCCAGGCTCTGACTGGTCCAAATGCAGCCAAACTAGCAGTGAGCGCAGTACAAACCCGCAACTCTACTAAGAGCGTCTTCCAGGCTCTGACTTGTCCAAATGCAGCCAAACTAGCAGTGAGCGCATTACAAAACCTCAATTCTACTAAGAGCGTCTTCCAGGCTCTGACTGGTCTAAATGCAGCCAAACTAACAGTGAGTGTAGTATAAACCCTCGACTCTACTAAGAGAGTCTTCCAGGCTCTGACTGGTCTAAATGCAGCCAAGCTAGCAGTGAGCACAGTACGAACCCTCAACTCTACTAAGAGCATCGTCCAGGTTCTGAATGGCCCAAATGCAGCCAAACTAGCAGTGAGCGCAGTACAAACCCTCAAGTCTAATACGAGAGTCTTCCAGGGTCTGACTTGTCCAAATGCAGCCCAACTAGCAGTGAGCTCAGTACAAACCCTCAAGTCTACTAAGGGCGTCTTCCAGGCTCTGACTGACCCAAATGCAGCAAAACTAGCAGTGAGCGCAGTACAAACCTTCAACTCTACTAAGAGCGTCTTCCAGGCTCTCACTGGCCCAAATGCAGCCAAACTAGCGGTGAGCGCAGTACAAACCCTCAACTCTACTAAGAGCGTCTTCAAGTCTCTCACTGGCCCAAATGCAGCCAATCTAGCAGTGAGCGCAGTACAAACCCTCAACTCTACTAAGAGCGTCTTCCAGGCTCTGACTGGTCCAAATGCAGCCAAACTAGCAGTGAGCGCAGTACAAACCCTCAACTCTAATAAGAGCGTCTTTCAGGGTCTGACTGGTCCAAATGCAGCCCAACTAGCAGTGAGCGCAGTACAAACCCTCAACTCTACTAAGAGTTTCTTCCAGGCTCTGACTGACCCAAATGCAGCCAAACTAGCAGTGAGCGCAGTACAAACCCTGAACTCTACTAAGAGCGTCGTCCAGGCTCTGACTGGCCCAAATGCAGCCAAACTAGCCGTGAGCGCAGTACAAACCCTCAACTCTACTAAGAGCATCTTCCAGGCTCTGACTGGTCCAAATGCAGCCAAACTAGCAGTGAGCGCTGTACAAACCCTCAACTCTACTAAGAGCGTCTTCCAGGCTCTGAATGGTCCGAAAGCAGCCAAACTAGCAGTGAGCGCAATACAAAACCTCAACTCTACTAAGAGGGTCTTCCGGTCTCTCACTGGCCCGAATGCAGCCAAACTAGCAGTGAGCACAGTAGAAACCCTCAACTCTACTAAGAGCGTCTTCCACGCTCCGACTGGTCCAAATGCAGCCAAACTAGCAGTGAGTGTAGTATAAACCCTCGACTCTACTAAGAGCGTCTTCCAGGCTCTGACTGGTCTAAATGCAGCCAAACTAGCAGTGAGCGCAGTACAAACCCTCAACTCTACTAAGAGCGTCTTCCAGGCTCTGACTGGTCCAAATGCAGCCAAACTAGCAGTGAGCGCAGTACAAACCCGCAACTCTAATAAGAGCGTCTTCCAGGCTCTGACTGGTCCAAATCTAAGAGCGTCTTCCAGGCTCTGACTGGTCTAAATGCAGCCAAACTAGCAGTGAGCGCAGTACAAACCCTCAACTCTACTAAGAGCGTCTTCCAGGCTCTGACTGGTCCAAATGCAGCCAAACTAGCAGTGAGCGCAGTACAAACCCGCAACTCTACTAAGAGCGTCTTCCAGGCTCTGACTGGTCCAAATGCAGCCAAACTAGCAGTGAGCGCAATACAAAACCTCAATTCTACTAAGAGCGTCTTCCAGGCTCTGACTGGTCTAAATGCAGCCAAACTAACAGTGAGTGTAGTATAAACCCTCGACTCTACTAAGAGAGTCTTCCAGGCTCTGACTGGTCTAAATGCAGCCAAGCTAGCAGTGAGCACAGTACGAACCCTCAACTCTACTAAGAGCATCGTCCAGGCTCTGACTGGCCCAAATGCAGCCAAACTAGCAGTGAGCGCAGTACAAACCCTCAACTCTACTAAGAGCGTCTTCCAGGCTCTGACTGGTCCAAATGCAGCCAAACTAGCAGTGAGCGCAGTACAAACCCGCAACTCTACTAAGTGCGTCTTCCGGGTTCTGACCGGTCCAAATGCAGCCCAACTAGCAGTGAGCGCAGTACAAACCCTCAACCCTTCTAAGAGCGTCTTCCAGGCTCTGACGGACCCAAATGCAGCCCAACTAGCAGTGAGCGCAGTACAAACCCTCAACTCTACTAAGAGCGTCTTCCAGGCTCTGACGGACCCAAATGCAGCCAAACCAGCAGTGAGCACAGTAGAAACCCTCAACTCTACTAAGAGCATCTTCCAGACTCTGACTGGTCCAAATGCAGCTAAACTAGCAGTGAGCGCAGTACACACCCTCAACTCTAATAAGAGCGTCTTCCAGGGTCTGACTGGTCCAAATGCAGCCCAACTAGCAGTGAGCGCAGTACAAACCCTCAACTCTACTAAGAGCGTCTTCCAGGCTCCGACTGACCCAAATGCAGCCAAATTAGCAGTGAGCGCAGTACAAACCCTCAACTCTACTAAGAGCGTCTTCCAGGCTCTGACTGGTCCAAATGCAGCCAAACTAGCAGTGAGCGCAGTACAAACCCGCAACTCTACTAAGAGCGTCTTCCAGGCTCTGACTGGTCCAAATGCAGCCAAACTAGCAGTGAGCGCAATACAAAACCTCAATTCTACTAAGAGCGTCTTCCAGGCTCTGACTGGTCTAAATGCAGCCAAACTAACAGTGAGCGCAGTACAAACCCTCAACTCTACTAAGAGCGTCTTCCAGGCTCTGACTTGTCCAAATGTAGCCAAACTAGCAGTGAACGCAGTACAAACCTTCAACTCTACTAAGAGCGTCTTCCAGGCTCTGATTGACCCAAATGCAGTCAAACTTGCAGTGAGCGCAGTACAAACCCTCAACTCTACTAAGAGCATCGTCCAGGCTCTGACTGGCCCAAATGTAGCTAAACTAGCAGTGAGCGCAGTACAAACCTTCAACTCTACTAAGAGCGTCTTCCAGGCTCTGACTGACCCAAATGCAGCCAAACTAGCAGTGAGCGCAGTACAAACCCTCAACTCTACTAAGAGCATCGTCCAGGCTCTGACTGGCCCAAATGCAGCCAAACTAGCCGGGAGCGCAGTACAAACCCTCAACTCTACTAGGAGCTTCTTCCAGGCTCTGACTGGTCCAAATGCAGCCAAACTAGCAGTGAGCGCAGTACAAACCCTCGACTCTACTAAGAGCATCTTCCAGGCTCTGACTGGTCCGAAAGGAGCCAAACTAGCAGTGAGTGCAATACAAACCCTCAACTCTACTAAGAGGGTCTTCCAGTCTCTCACTGGCCCGAATGCAGCCAAACTAGCAGTGAGCGCAGTAGAAACCCTCAACTCTAATAAGAGCGTCTTCCACGCTCCGACTGGTCCAAATGCAGCCAAACTAGCAGTGAGTGTAGTATAAACCCTCGACTCTACTAAGAGCGTCTTCCAGGCTCTGACTGGTCTAAATGCAGCCAAACTAGCAGTGAGTGCAGTACAAACCCTCAACTCTACTAAGAGCGTCTTCCAGTCTCTCACTGGCCCAAATGCAGCCAATCTAGCAGTGAACACAGTAGAAACCCTCAACTCTACTAAGAGCGTCTTCCAGGCTCTGACTGGTTCAAATGCAGCCAAACTAGCAGTGAGCGCAGTACAAACCCTCAAGTCTAATAAGAGAGTCTTCCAGGGTCTGACTGGTCCAAATGCAGCCCAACTAGCAGTGAGCGCAGTACAAACCCTCAACTCTACTAAGGGCGTCTTCCAGGCTCTGACTGACCCAAATGCAGCAAAACTAGCAGTGAGCGCAGTACAAACCTTCAACTCTACTAAGAGCGTCTTCCAGGCTCTCACTGGCCCAAATGCAGCCAAACTAGCAGTGAGCGCAGTAAAAACCCTCAACTCTACTAAGAGCGTCTTCCAGTCTCTCACTGGCCCAAATGCAGCCAATCTAGCAGTGAGCGCAGTACAAACCCTCAACTCTACTAAGAGCGTCTTCCAGGCTCTGACTGGTCCAAATGCAGCCAAACTAGCAGTGAGCGCAGTACAAACCCTCAACTCTAATAAGAGCGTCTTCCAGGGTCTGACTGGTCCAAATGCAGCCCAACTAGCAGTGAGCGCAGTACAAACCCTCAACTCTACTAAGAGCGTCTTCCAGGCTCTGACGGACCCAAATGCAGCCAAACTAGCAGTGAGCGCAGTACAAACCTTCAACTCTACTAAGCGTTTCTTCCAGGCTCTGACTGACCCACATGCAGCCAAACTAGCAGTGAGCGCAGTACAAACCCTCAACTCTACTAAGAGCGTCGTCCAGGCTCTGACTGGCCCAAATGCAGCCAAACTAGCCGTGAGCGCAGTACAAACCCTCAACTCTACTAAGAGCATCTTCCAGGCTCTGACTGGTCCAAATGCAGCCAAACTAGCAGTGAGCGCAGTACAAACCCTCAACTCTACTAAGAGCGTCTTCCAGGCTCTGACTGGTCCGAAAGCAGCCAAACTAGCAGTGAGCGCAATACAAAACCTCAACTCTACTAAGAGGGTCTTCCGGTCTCTCACTGGCCCGAATGCAGCCAAACTAGCAGTGAGCACAGTAGAAACCCTCAACTCTACTAAGAGCGTCTTCCACGCTCCGACTGGTCCAAATGCAGCCAAACTAGCAGTGAGTGTAGTATAAACCCTCGACTCTACTAAGAGCGTCTTCCAGGCTCTGACTGGTCTAAATGCAGCCAAACTAGCAGTGAGCGCAGTACAAACCCTCAACTCTACTAAGAGCGTCTTCCAGGCTCTGACTGGTCCAAATGCAGCCAAACTAGCAGTGAGCGCAGTACAAACCCGCAACTCTAATAAGAGCGTCTTCCAGGCTCTGACTGGTCCAAATCTAAGAGCGTCTTCCAGGCTCTGACTGGTCTAAATGCAGCCAAACTAGCAGTGAGCGCAGTACAAACCCTCAACTCTACTAAGAGCGTCTTCCAGGCTCTGACTGGTCCAAATGCAGCCAAACTAGCAGTGAGCGCAGTACAAACCCGCAACTCTACTAAGAGCGTCTTCCAGGCTCTGACTGGTCCAAATGCAGCCAAACTAGCAGTGAGCGCAATACAAAACCTCAATTCTACTAAGAGCGTCTTCCAGGCTCTGACTGGTCTAAATGCAGCCAAACTAACAGTGAGTGTAGTATAAACCCTCGACTCTACTAAGAGAGTCTTCCAGGCTCTGACTGGTCTAAATGCAGCCAAGCTAGCAGTGAGCACAGTACGAACCCTCAACTCTACTAAGAGCATCGTCCAGGCTCTGACTGGCCCAAATGCAGCCAAACTAGCAGTGAGCGCAGTACAAACCCTCACCTCTACTAAGAGCGTCTTCCAGGCTCTGACTGGTCCAAATGCAGCCAAACTAGCAGTGAGCGCAGTACAAACCCGCAACTCTACTAAGTGCGTCTTCCGGGTTCTGACCGGTCCAAATGCAGCCCAACTAGCAGTGAGCGCAGTACAAACCCTCAACCCTACTAAGAGCGTCTTCCAGGCTCTGACGGACCCAAATGCAGCCCAACTAGCAGTGAGCGCAGTACAAACCCTCAACTCTACTAAGAGCGTCTTCCAGGCTCTGACGGACCCAAATGCAGCCAAACCAGCAGTGAGCACAGTAGAAACCCTCAACTCTACTAAGAGCATCTTCCAGACTCTGACTGGTCCAAATGCAGCTAAACTAGCAGTGAGCGCAGTACACACCCTCAACTCTAATAAGAGCGTCTTCCAGGGTCTGACTGGTCCAAATGCAGCCCAACTAGCAGTGAGCGCAGTACAAACCCTCAACTCTACTAAGAGCGTCTTCCAGGCTCTGACTGACCCAAATGCAGCCAAATTAGCAGTGAGCGCAGTACAAACCCGCAACTCTACTAAGAGCGTCTTCCAGGCTCTGACTGGTCCAAATGCAGCCAAACTAGCAGTGAGCGCAATACAAAACCTCAATTCTACTAAGAGCGTCTTCCAGGCTCTGACTGGTCTAAATGCAGCCAAACTAACAGTGAGCGCAGTACAAACCCTCAACTCTACTAAGAGCGTCTTCCAGGTTCTGACTTGTCCAAATGTAGCCAAACTAGCAGTGAGCGCAGTACAAACCTTCAACTCTACTAAGAGCGTCTTCCAGGCTCTGATTGACCCAAATGCAGTCAAACTTGCAGTGAGCGCAGTACAAACCCTCAACTCTACTAAGAGCATCGTCCAGGCTCTGACTGGCCCAAATGTAGCTAAACTAGCAGTGAGCGCAGTACAAACCTTCAACTCTACTAAGAGCGTCTTCCAGGCTCTGACTGACCCAAATGCAGCCAAACTAGCAGTGAGCGCAGTACAAACCCTCAACTCTACTAAGAGCATCGTCCAGGCTCTGACTGGCCCAAATGCAGCCAAACTAGCCGGGAGCGCAGTACAAACCCTCAACTCTACTAGGAGCTTCTTCCAGGCTCTGACTGGTCCAAATGCAGCCAAACTAGCAGTGAGCGCAGTACAAACCCTCGACTCTACTAAGAGCATCTTCCAGGCTCTGACTGGTCCGAAAGGAGCCAAACTAGCAGTGAGTGCAATACAAACCCTCAACTCTACTAAGAGGGTCTTCCAGTCTCTCACTGGCCCGAATGCAGCCAAACTAGCAGTGAGCGCAGTAGAAACCCTCAACTCTAATAAGAGCGTCTTCCACGCTCCGACTGGTCCAAATGCAGCCAAACTAGCAGTGAGTGTAGTATAAACCCTCGACTCTACTAAGAGCGTCTTCCAGGCTCTGACTGGTCTAAATGCAGCCAAACTAGCAGTGAGTGCAGTACAAACCCTCAACTCTACTAAGAGCGTCTTCCAGTCTCTCACTGGCCCAAATGCAGCCAATCTAGCAGTGAACACAGTAGAAACCCTCAACTCTACTAAGAGCGTCTTCCAGGCTCTGACTGGTTCAAATGCAGCCAAACTAGCAGTGAGCGCAGTACAAACCCTCAAGTCTAATAAGAGAGTCTTCCAGGGTCTGACTGGTCCAAATGCAGCCCAACTAGCAGTGAGCGCAGTACAAACCCTCAACTCTACTAAGGGCGTCTTCCAGGCTCTGACTGACCCAAATGCAGCAAAACTAGCAGTGAGCGCAGTACAAACCTTCAACTCTACTAAGAGCGTCTTCCAGGCTCTCACTGGCCCAAATGCAGCCAAACTAGCAGTGAGCGCAGTACAAACCCTCAACTCTACTAAGAGCGTCTTCCAGTCTCTCACTGGCCCAAATGCAGCCAATCTAGCAGTGAGCGCAGTACAAACCCTCACCTCTACTAAGAGCGTCTTCCAGGCTCTGACTGGTCCAAATGCAGCCAAACTAGCAGTGAGCACAGTACAAACCCTCAACTCTAATAAGAGCGTCTTCCAGGGTCTGACTGGTCCAAATGCAGCCCAACTAGCAGTGAGCGCAGTACAAACCCTCAACTCTACTAAGAGCGTCTTCCAGGCTCTGACGGACCCAAATGCAGCCAAACTAGCAGTGAGCGCAGTACAAACCTTCAACTCTACTAAGCGTTTCTTCCAGGCTCTGACTGACCCACATGCAGCCAAACTAGCAGTGAGCGCAGTACAAACCCTCAACTCTACTAAGAGCGTCGTCCAGGCTCTGACTGGCCCAAATGCAGCCAAACTAGCCGTGAGCGCAGTACAAACCCTCAACTCTACTAAGAGCATCTTCCAGGCTCTGACTGGTCCAAATGCAGCCAAACTAGCAGTGAGCGCAGAACAAACCCTCAACTCTACTAAGAGCGTCTTCCAGGCTCTGACTGGTCCGAAAGCAGCCAAACTAGCAGTGAGCGCAATACAAACCCTCAACTCTACTAAGAGGGTCTTCCAGTCTCTCACTGGCCCGAATGCAGCCAAACTAGCAGTGAGCACAGTAGAAACCCTCAACTCTACTAAGAGCGTCTTCCACGCTCCGACTGGTCCAAATGCAGCCAAACTAGCAGTGAGTGTAGTATAAACCCTTGACTCTACTAAGAGCGTCTTCCAGGCTCTGACTGGTCTAAATGCAGCCAAACTAGCAGTGAGCGCAGTACAAACCCTCAACTCTACTAAGAGCGTCTTCCAGGCTCTGACTGGTCCAAATGCAGCCAAACTAGCAGTGAGCGCAGTACAAACCCGCAACTCTACTAAGAGCGTCTTCCAGGCTCTGACTTGTCCAAATGCAGCCAAACTAGCAGTGAGCGCAATACAAAACCTCAATTCTACTAAGAGCGTCTTCCAGGCTCTGACTGGTCTAAATGCAGTCAAACTAACAGTGAGTGTAGTATAAACCCTCGACTCTACTAAGAGAGTCTTCCAGGCTCTGACTGGTCTAAATGCAGCCAAGCTAGCAGTGAGCACAGTACGAACCCTCAACTCTACTAAGAGCATCGTCCAGGCTCTGACTGGCCCAAATGCAGCCAAACTAGCAGTGAGCGCAGTACAAACCCTCAACTCTACTAAGAGCGTCTTCCAGGCTCTGACTGGTCCAAATGCAGCCAAACTAGCAGTGAGCGCAATACAAAATCTCAATTCTACTAAGAGCGTCTTCCAGGCTCTGACTGGTCTAAATGCAGCCAAACTAACAGTGAGCGCAGTACAAACCCACAACTCTACTAAGAGCGTCTTCCAGGCTCTGACTTGTCCAAATGCAGCCAAACTAGCAGTGAGCGCAGTAGAAACCCTCAACTCTACTAAGTGCGTCTTCCGGGTTCTGACCTATCCAAATGCAGCCCAACTAGCAGTGAGCGCAGTACAAACCCTCAACTCTACTAAGAGCGTCTTCCAGGCTCTGACGGACCCAAATGCAGCCAAACTAGCAGTGAGCGCAGTACAAACCTTCAACTCTACTAAGAGCGTCTTCCAGGCTCTGACTGACCCAAATGCAGCCAAACTAGCAGTTAGCGCAGTACAAACCCTCAACTCTACTAAGAGCATCGTCCAGGCTCTGACTGGCCCAAATGCAGCCAAACTAGCCTGGAGCGCAGTACAAACCCTCAACTCTACTAAGAGCTTCTTCCAGGCTCTGACTGGTCCAAATGCAGCCAAACTAGCAAGTGAGCGCAGTACAAACCCTCAACTCTACTAAGAGCGTCTTCCAGGCTCTGACTGGTCCGAAAGGAGCCAAACTAGCAGTGAGTGCAATACAAACCCTCAACTCTACTAAGAGGGTCTTCCAGTCTCTCACTGGCCCGAATGCAGCCAAACTAGCAGTGAGCGCAGTAGAAACCCTCAACTCTACTAAGAGCGTCTTCCATGCTCCGACTGGTCCAAATGCAGCCAAACTAGCAGTGAGTGTAGTATAAACCCTCGACTGTACTAAGAGCGTCTTCCAGGCTCTGACTGGTCTAAATGCAGCCAAACCAGCAGTGAATGCAGTACAAACCCTCAACTCTACTAAGAGCGTCTTCCAGTCTCTCACTGGCCCAAATGCAGCCAATCTAGCAGTGAACACAGTAGAAACCCTCAACTCTACTAAGAGCGTCTTCCAGGCTCTGACTGGTTCAAATGCAGCCAAACTAGCAGTGAGCGCAGTACAAACCCTCAAGTCTAATAAGAGCGTCTTCCAGGGTCTGACTGGTCCAAATGCAGCCCAACTAGCAGTGAGCGCAGTACAAACCCTCAACTCTATTAAGAGTGTCTTCCAGGCTCTGACTGACCCAAATGCAGCCAAACTAGCAGTGAGCGCAGTACAAACCTTCAACTCTACTAAGAGCGTCTTCCAGGCTCTGACTGACCCAAATGCAGGCAAACTAGCAGTGAGCGCAGTACAAACCCTCAACTCTACTAAGAGCGTCTTCCAGGCTCTGACGGACCCAAATGCAGCCAAACTAGCAGTGAGCGCAGTACAAACCTTCAACTCTACTAAGAGCGTCTTCCAGGCTCTGACTGACCCAAATGCAGCCAAACTAGCAGTTAGCGCAGTACAAACCCTCAACTCTACTAAGAGCATCGTCCAGGCTCTGACTGGCCCAAATGCAGCCAAACTAGCCTGGAGCGCAGTACAAACCCTCAACTCTACTAAGAGCTTCTTCCAGGCTCTGACTGGTCCAAATGCAGCCAAACTAGCAGTGAGCGCAGTACAAACCCTCAACTCTACTAAGAGCGTCTTCCAGGCTCTGACTGGTCCGAAAGGAGCCAAACTAGCAGTGAGTGCAATACAAACCCTCAACTCTACTAAGAGGGTCTTCCAGTCTCTCACTGGCCCGAATGCAGCCAAACTAGCAGTGAGCGCAGTAGAAACCCTCAACTCTACTAAGAGCGTCTTCCATGCTCCGACTGGTCCAAATGCAGCCAAACTAGCAGTGAGTGTAGTATAAACCCTCGACTCTACTAAGAGCGTCTTCCAGGCTCTGACTGGTCTAAATGCAGCCAAACCAGCAGTGAATGCAGTACAAACCCTCAACTCTACTAAGAGCGTCTTCCAGTCTCTCACTGGCCCAAATGCAGCCAATCTAGCAGTGAACACAGTAGAAACCCTCAACTCTACTAAGAGCGTCTTCCAGGCTCTGACTGGTTCAAATGCAGCCAAACTAGCAGTGAGCGCAGTACAAACCCTCAAGTCTAATAAGAGCGTCTTCCAGGGTCTGACTGGTCCAAATGCAGCCCAACTAGCAGTGAGCGCAGTACAAACCCTCAACTCTATTAAGAGTGTCTTCCAGGCTCTGACTGACCCAAATGCAGCCAAACTAGCAGTGAGCGCAGTACAAACCTTCAACTCTACTAAGAGCGTCTTCCAGGCTCTGACTGACCCAAATGCAGGCAAACTAGCAGTGAGCGCAGTACAAACCCTCAACTCTACTAAGAGCGTCGTCCAGGCTCTGACTGGCCCAAATGCAGCCAAACTAGCAGTGAGTGCAGTACAAACCCTCAACTCTACCAAGAGCGTCTTCCAGTCTCTCACTGGTCCAAATGCAGTCAAACTAGCAGTGAGCGCAGTAAAAACCCTCAACTCTACTACGAGCGTCTTCCAGGCTCTGACTGACCCAAATGCAGCCAAACTAGCAGTGAGCGCAATACAAACCTTCAACTCTTCTAAGAGCGTCTTGCAGGCTCTGACTGACCCAAATGCAGCCAAACTAGCAGTGAGCGCAGTACAAACCCTCAACTCTACTAAGAGCGTCGTCCAGGCTCTGACTGGCCCAAATGCAGCCAAACTAGCAGTAAGCACAATACAAACCCTCAACTCTATTAAGAGCGTCTTCCAGGCTCTGACTGGTCCAAATACAGCCAAACTAGCAGTGAGCGCAATACAAACCCTCAACTCTACTAAGAGCGTCTTCCAGTCTCTCACTGGCCCAAATGCAGCCAAACTAGCAGTGAGCGCAGTAGAAACCCTCAACTCTACTAAGAGCGTTTTCCAGGCTCTGACCGGTGTTAATGCAGCCAAACTAGCAGTCAGCGCAATACAAACCCTCAACTCTACTAAGATGTCTTCCAGGCTCTGACTGGTCCAAATGCAGCCAAACTAGCAGTGAGCGCAGTACAAACCCTCAACTCTACTAAGAGCGTCTTCCAGGCTCTGACTGACCCAAATGCAGCCAATCTAGCAGTGAGCGCAGTACAAACCCTCAACTCTGATAAGAGCGTCTTCCAGGGTCTGACTGGTCCAAATGCAGCCCAACTAGCAGTGAGCGCAGTACAAACCTTCAACTCTACTAAGAGCATCTTCCAGCTCTGACTGACCCAAATGCAGCCAAACTAGCAGTGAGCGCAGTACAAACCTTCAACTCTACTCAGAGCGTCTTCCAAGCTCTGACTGGTCCAAATGCAGCCAAACTAGCAGTGAGCGCAGTAGAAACCCTCAACTCTACTAAGAGTGTCTTCCAGGCTCTGACTGGTCCAAATGCAGCCAAACTAGCAGTGAGCGCAGTAGAAACCCTCAACTCTACTAAGAGCATCTTCCAGGCTCTGACTGGTCCAAATGCAGCCAAACTAGCAGTGAGCGCAGTACAAACCCTCAACTCTACTAAGAGCATCTTCCAGGCTCTCACTGGCGCAAATGCAGCCAAACTAGCAGTGAGCGCAGTAAAAACCCTCAACTCTACTAAGAGCGTCTTCCAGTCTCTCACTGGCCCAAATGCAGCCAATTTAGCAGTGAGCGCAGTAGAAACCCTCAACTCTACTAAGAGCGTCTACCAGGCTCTGACTGGTCCAAATGCAGCCAAACTAGCAGTGAGCGCAGTACAAACCCTCAACTCTGATAAGAGCGTCTTCCAGGGTCTGACTGGTCCAAATGCAGCCCAACTAGCAGTGAGCGCAGTACGAACCTTCAACTCTACTAAGTGCGTCTTCCAGGCTCTGACTGACCCAAATGCAGCCAAACTAGCAGTGAGCGCAGTACAAACCCTCAACTCTACTAAGAGCGTCTTCCAGGCTCTGACTGGTCTAAATGCAGCCAAACTAGCAGTGAGCGCAGTACAAACCCTCAACTCTACTAAGAGCGTCTTCCAGGCTCTGACTGGTCCAAATGCAGCCAAACTAGCAGTGAGCGCAGTACAAACCCGCAACTCTACTAAGAGCGTCTTCCAGGCTCTGACTGGTCTAAATGCAGCCAAACTAACAGTGAGTATAGTATAAACCCTCGACTCTACTAAGAGAGTCTTCCAGGCTCTGACTGGTCTAAATGCAGCCAAGCTAGCAGTGAGCACAGTACGAACCCTCAACTCTACTAAGAGCATCGTCCAGGCTCTGACTGGCCCAAATGCAGCCAAACTAGCAGTGAGCGCAGTACAAACCCTCAACTCTACTAAGAGCGTCTTCCAGGCTCTGACTGGTCCAAATGCAGCCAAACTAGCAGTGAGCGCAATACAAAATCTCAATTCTACTAAGAGCGTCTTCCAGGCTCTGACTGGTCTAAATGCAGCCAAACTAACAGTGAGCGCAGTACAAACCCTCAACTCTACTAAGAGCGTCTTCCAGGCTCTGACTTGTCCAAATGCAGCCAAACTAGCAGTGAGCGCAGTAGAAACCCTCAACTCTACTAAGTGCGTCTTCCGGGTTCTGACCGATCCAAATGAAGCCCAACTAGCAGTGAGCGCAGTACAAACCCTCAACTCTACTAAGAGCGTCTTCCAGGCTCTGACGGACCCAAATGCAGCCAAACTAGCAGTGAGCGCAGTACAAACCTTCAACTCTACTAAGAGCGTCTTCCAGGCTCTGACTGACCCAAATGCAGCCAAACTAGCAGTTAGCGCAGTACAAACCCTCAACTCTACTAAGAGCATCGTCCAGGCTCTGACTGGCCCAAATGCAGCCAAACTAGCAGTGAGCGCAGTAGAAACCCTCAACTCTACTAAGAGGGTCTTCCAGTCTCTCACTGGCCCGAATGCAGCCAAACTAGCAGTGAGCGCAGTAGAAACCCTCAACTCTACTAAGAGGGTCTTCCAGTCTCTCACTGGCCCGAATGCAGCCAAACTAGCAGTGAGCGCAGTAGAAACCCTCAACTCTACTAAGAGCGTCTTCCATGCTCCGACTGGTCCAAATGCAGCCAAACTAGCAGTGAGTGTAGTATAAACCCTCGACTCTACTAAGAGCGTCTTCCAGGCTTTGACTGGTCTAAATGCAGCCAAACCAGCAGTGAATGCAGTACAAACCCTCAACTCTACTAAGAGCGTCTTCCAGTCTCTCACTGGCCCAAATGCAGCCAATCTAGCAGTGAACACAGTAGAAACCCTCAACTCTACTAAGAGCGTCTTCCAGGCT
Source organism: Ambystoma mexicanum (assembly GCF_040938575.1). NCBI lineage: Eukaryota > Metazoa > Chordata > Amphibia > Caudata > Ambystomatidae > Ambystoma > Ambystoma mexicanum. Next base: position 1,035,187,280 of record NC_090926.1, on the reverse strand, counting down.
CTGACTGGTTCAAATGCAGCCAAACTAGCAGTGAGCGCAGTACAAACCCTCAAGTCTAATAAGAGCGTCTTCCAGGGTCTGACTGGTCCAAATGCAGCCGAACTAGCAGTGAGCGCAGTACAAACCCTCAACTCTATTAAGAGTGTCTTCCAGGCTCTGACTGACCCAAATGCAGCCAAACTAGCAGTGAGCGCAGTACAAACCTTCAACTCTACTAAGAGCGTCTTCCAGGCTCTGACTGACCCAAATGCAGGCAAACTAGCAGTGAGCGCAGTACAAACCCTCAACTCTACTAAGAGCGTCGTCCAGGCTCTGACTGGCCCAAATGCAGCCAAACTAGCAGTGAGCGCAGTACAAACCCTCAACTCTACTAAGAGCGTCTTCCAGGCTCTGACTGGTCTAAATGCAGCCAAACTAGCAGTGAGCGCAGTACAAACCCTCAACTCTACTAAGAGCATCTTCCAGGCTCTGACTGGTCCAAATGCAGCCAAACTAGCAGTGAGCGCAGTACAAACCCTCAACTCTACTAAGAGCGTCTTCCAGGCTCTGACTGACCCAAATGCAGCCAAACTAGCAGTGAGCACAGTACAAACCCTCAACTCTACCAAGAGCGTCTTCCAGGCTCTGACTGGTCCAAATGCAGCCAAACTAGGAGTGAGTGCAGTACAAATCCTCAACTCTACTAAGAGCGTCTTCCAGGCTCTGACTGGCCCAAATGCAGCCAAACTAGCAGTGAGTGCAGTACAAACCCTCAACTCTACCAAGAGCGTCTTCCAGTCTCTCACTGGTCCAAATGCAGTCAAACTAGCAGTGAGCGCAGTAAAAACCCTCAACTCTACTACGAGCGTCTTCCAGGCTCTGACTGACCCAAATGCAGCCAAACTAGCAGTGAGCGCAATACAAACCTTCAACTCTTCTAAGAGCGTCTTGCAGGCTCTGACTGGTCCAAATACAGCCAAACTAGCAGTGAGCGCAATACAAACCCTCAACTCTACTAAGAGCGTCTTCCAGTCTCTCACTGGCCCAAATGCAGCCAAACTAGCAGTGAGCGCAGTAGAAACCCTGAACTCTACTAAGAGCGTTTTCCAGGCTCTGACCGGTCTTAATGCAGCCAAACTAGCAGTCAGCGCAATACAAACCCTCAACTCTACTAAGATGTCTTCCAGGCTCTGACTGGTCCAAATGCAGCCAAACTAGCAGTGAGCGCAGTACAAACCCTCAACTCTACTAAGAGCGTCTTCCAGGCTCTGACTGACCCAAATGCAGCCAAACTAGCAGTGAGCGCAGTACAAACCCTCAACTCTGATAAGAGCGTCTTCCAGGGTCTGACTGGTCCAAATGCAGCCCAACTAGCAGTGAGCGCAGTACAAACCTTCAACTCTACTAAGAGCATCTTCCAGGCTCTGACTGACCCAAATGCAGCCAAACTAGCAGTGAGCGCAGTACAAACCTTCAACTCTACTCAGAGCGTCTTCCAAGCTCTGACTGGTCCAAATGCAGCCAAACTAGCAGTGAGCGCAGTAGAAACCCTCAACTCTACTAAGAGTGTCTTCCAGGCTCTGACTGGTCCAAATGCAGCCAAACTAGCAGTGAGCGCAGTAGAAACCCTCAACTCTACTAAGAGAGTCTTCCAGGCTCTGACTGGTCTAAATGCAGCCAAGCTAGCAGTGAGCACAGTACGAACCCTCAACTCTACTAAGAGCATCGTCCAGGCTCTGACTGGCCCAAATGCAGCCAAACTAGCAGTGAGCGCAGTACAAACCCTCAACTCTACTAAGAGCGTCTTCCAGGCTCTGACTGGTCCAAATGCAGCCAAACTAGCAGTGAGCGCAATACAAAATCTCAATTCTACTAAGAGCGTCTTCCAGGCTCTGACTGGTCTAAATGCAGCCAAACTAACAGTGAGCGCAGTACAAACCCTCAACTCTACTAAGAGCGTCTTCCAGGCTCTGACTTGTCCAAATGCAGCCAAACTAGCAGTGAGCGCAGTAGAAACCCTCAACTCTACTAAGTGCGTCTTCCGGGTTCTGACCGATCCAAATGAAGCCCAACTAGCAGTGAGCGCAGTACAAACCCTCAACTCTACTAAGAGCGTCTTCCAGGCTCTGACGGACCCAAATGCAGCCAAACTAGCAGTGAGCGCAGTACAAACCTTCAACTCTACTAAGAGCGTCTTCCAGGCTCTGACTGACCCAAATGCAGCCAAACTAGCAGTTAGCGCAGTACAAACCCTCAACTCTACTAAGAGCATCGTCCAGGCTCTGACTGGCCCAAATGCAGCCAAACTAGCAGTGAGCGCAGTAGAAACCCTCAACTCTACTAAGAGGGTCTTCCAGTCTCTCACTGGCCCGAATGCAGCCAAACTAGCAGTGAGCGCAGTAGAAACCCTCAACTCTACTAAGAGGGTCTTCCAGTCTCTCACTGGCCCGAATGCAGCCAAACTAGCAGTGAGCGCAGTAGAAACCCTCAACTCTACTAAGAGCGTCTTCCATGCTCCGACTGGTCCAAATGCAGCCAAACTAGCAGTGAGTGTAGTATAAACCCTCGACTCTACTAAGAGCGTCTTCCAGGCTTTGACTGGTCTAAATGCAGCCAAACCAGCAGTGAATGCAGTACAAACCCTCAACTCTACTAAGAGCGTCTTCCAGTCTCTCACTGGCCCAAATGCAGCCAATCTAGCAGTGAACACAGTAGAAACCCTCAACTCTACTAAGAGCGTCTTCCAGGCTCTGACTGGTTCAAATGCAGCCAAACTAGCAGTGAGCGCAGTACAAACCCTCAAGTCTAATAAGAGCGTCTTCCAGGGTCTGACTGGTCCAAATGCAGCCGAACTAGCAGTGAGCGCAGTACAAACCCTCAACTCTATTAAGAGTGTCTTCCAGGCTCTGACTGACCCAAATGCAGCCAAACTAGCAGTGAGCGCAGTACAAACCTTCAACTCTACTAAGAGCGTCTTCCAGGCTCTGACTGACCCAAATGCAGGCAAACTAGCAGTGAGCGCAGTACAAACCCTCAACTCTACTAAGAGCGTCGTCCAGGCTCTGACTGGCCCAAATGCAGCCAAACTAGCAGTGACCGCAGTACAAACCCTCAACTCTACTAAGAGCGTCTTCCAGGCTCTGACTGGTCTAAATGCAGCCAAACTAGCAGTGAGCGCAGTACAAACCCTCAACTCTACTAAGAGCATCTTCCAGGCTCTGACTGGTCCAAATGCAGCCAAACTAGCAGTGAGCGCAGTACAAACCCTCAACTCTACTAAGAGCGTCTTCCAGGCTCTGACTGACCCAAATGCAGCCAAACTAGCAGTGAGCACAGTACAAACCCTCAACTCTACCAAGAGCGTCTTCCAGGCTCTGACTGGTCCAAATGCAGCCAAACTAGGAGTGAGTGCAGTACAAATCCTCAACTCTACTAAGAGCGTCTTCCAGGCTCTGACTGGCCCAAATGCAGCCAAACTAGCAGTGAGTGCAGTACAAACCCTCAACTCTACCAAGAGCGTCTTCCAGTCTCTCACTGGTCCAAATGCAGTCAAACTAGCAGTGAGCGCAGTAAAAACCCTCAACTCTACTACGAGCGTCTTCCAGGCTCTGACTGACCCAAATGCAGCCAAACTAGCAGTGAGCGCAATACAAACCTTCAACTCTTCTAAGAGCGTCTTGCAGGCTCTGACTGGTCCAAATACAGCCAAACTAGCAGTGAGCGCAATACAAACCCTCAACTCTACTAAGAGCGTCTTCCAGTCTCTCACTGGCCCAAATGCAGCCAAACTAGCAGTGAGCGCAGTAGAAACCCTGAACTCTACTAAGAGCGTTTTCCAGGCTCTGACCGGTCTTAATGCAGCCAAACTAGCAGTCAGCGCAATACAAACCCTCAACTCTACTAAGATGTCTTCCAGGCTCTGACTGGTCCAAATGCAGCCAAACTAGCAGTGAGCGCAGTACAAACCCTCAACTCTACTAAGAGCGTCTTCCAGGCTCTGACTGACCCAAATGCAGCCAAACTAGCAGTGAGCGCAGTACAAACCCTCAACTCTGATAAGAGCGTCTTCCAGGGTCTGACTGGTCCAAATGCAGCCCAACTAGCAGTGAGCGCAGTACAAACCTTCAACTCTACTAAGAGCATCTTCCAGGCTCTGACTGACCCAAATGCAGCCAAACTAGCAGTGAGCGCAGTACAAACCTTCAACTCTACTCAGAGCGTCTTCCAAGCTCTGACTGGTCCAAATGCAGCCAAACTAGCAGTGAGCGCAGTAGAAACCCTCAACTCTACTAAGAGTGTCTTCCAGGCTCTGACTGGTCCAAATGCAGCCAAACTAGCAGTGAGCGCAGTAGAAACCCTCAACTCTACTAAGAGCATCTTCCAGGCTCTGACTGGTCCAAATGCAGCCAAACTAGCAGTGAGCGCAGTACAAACCCTCAACTCTACTAAGAACATCTTCCAGGCTCTCACTGGCGCAAATGCAGCCAAACTAGCAGTGAGCGCAGTAAAAACCCTCAACTCTACTAAGAGCGTCTTCCAGTCTCTCACTGGCCCAAATGCAGCCAATTTAGCAGTGAACGCAGTAGAAACCCTCAACTCTACTAAGAGCGTCTACCAGGCTCTGACTGGTCCAAATGCAGCCAAACTAGCAGTGAGCGCAGTACAAACCCTCAACTCTGATAAGAGCGTCTTCCAGGGTCTGACTGGTCCAAATGCAGCCCAACTAGCAGTGAGCGCAGTACGAACCTTCAACTCTACTAAGAGCGTCTTCCAGGCTCTGACTGACCAAAATGCAGCCAAACTAGCAGTGAGCGCAGTACAAACCCTCAACTCTACTAAGAGCGTCTTCCAGGCTCTGACTGGTCTAAATGCAGCCAAACTAGCAGTGAGCGCAGTACAAACCCTCAACTCTACTAAGAGCGTCTTCCAGGCTCTGACTGGTCCAAATGCAGCCAAACTAGCAGTGAGCACAGTACAAACCCGCAACTCTACTAAGAGCGTCTTCCAGGCTCTGACTGGTCCAAATGCAGCCAAATTAGCAGTGAGCGCAATACAAAACCTCAATTCTACTAAGAGCGTCTTCCAGGCTCTGACTGGTCTAAATGCAGCCAAATTAACAGTGAGTGTAGTATAAACCCTCAACTCTACTAAGAGAGTCTTCCAGGCTCTGACTGGTCTAAATGCAGCCAAGCTAGCAGTGAGCACAGTACGAACCCTCAACTCTACTAAGAGCATCGTCCAGGCTCTGACTGGCCCAAATGCAGCCAAACTAGCAGTGAGCGCAGTACAAACCCTCAACTCTACTAAGAGCGTCTTCCAGGCTCTGACTGGTCCAAATGCAGCCAAACTAGCAGTGAGCGCAGTACAAACCCGCAACTCTACTAAGTGCGTCTTCCGGGTTCTGACCGGTCCAAATGCAGCCCAACTAGCAGTGAGCGCAGTACAAACCCTCAACCCTACTAAGAGCGTCTTCCAGGCTCTGACGGACCCAAATGCAGCCCAACTAGCAGTGAGCGCAGTACAAACCCTCAACTCTACTAAGAGCGTCTTCCAGGCTCTGACGGACCCAAATGCAGCCAAACCAGCAGTGAGCACAGTAGAAACCCTCAACTCTACTAAGAGCATCTTCCAGACTCTGACTGGTCCAAATGCAGCTAAACTAGCAGTGAGCGCAGTACACACCCTCAACTCTAATAAGAGCGTCTTCCAGGGTCTGACTGGTCCAAATGCAGCCCAACTAGCAGTGAGCGCAGTACAAACCCTCAACTCTACTAAGAGCGTCTTCCAGGCTCTGACTGACCCAAATGCAGCCAAATTAGCAGTGAGCGCAGTACAAACCCTCAACTCTACTAAGAGCGTCTTCCAGGCTCTGACTGGTCCAAATGCAGCCAAACTAGCAGTGAGCGCAGTACAAACCCGCAACTCTACTAAGAGCGTCTTCCAGGCTCTGACTGGTCCAAATGCAGCCAAACTAGCAGTGAGCGCAATACAAAACCTCAATTCTACTAAGAGCGTCTTCCAGGCTCTGACTGGTCTAAATGCAGCCAAACTAACAGTGAGCGCAGTACAAACCCTCAACTCTACTAAGAGCGTCTTCCAGGCTCTGACTTGTCCAAATGCAGCCAAACTAGCAGTGAGCGCAGTACAAACCTTCAACTCTACTAAGAGCGTCTTCCAGGCTCTGACTGACCCAAATGCAGCCAAACTAGCAGTGAGCGCAGTACAAACCCTCAACTCTACTAAGAGCATCGTCCAGGCTCTGACTGGCCCAAATGCAGCCAAACTAGCCGGGAGCGCAGTACAAACCCTCAACTCTACTAGGAGCTTCTTCCAGGCTCTGACTGGTCCAAATGCAGCCAAACTAGCAGTGAGCGCAGTACAAACCCTCGACTCTACTAAGAGCGTCTTCCAGGCTCTGACTGGTCCGAAAGGAGCCAAACTAGCAGTGAGTGCAATACAAACCCTCAACTCTACTAAGAGGGTCTTCCAGTCTCTCACTGGCCCGATTGCAGCCAAACTAGCAGTGAGCGCAGTAGAAACCCTCAACTCTACTAAGAGCGTCTTCCACGCTCCGACTGGTCCAAATGCAGCCAAACTAGCAGTGAGTGTAGTATAAACCCTCGACTCTACTAAGAGCGTCTTCCAGGCTCTGACTGGTCTAAATGCAGCCAAACTAGCAGTGAGTGCAGTACAAACCCTCAACTCTACTAAGAGCGTCTTCCAGTCTCTCACTGGCCCAAATGCAGCCAATCTAGCAGTGAACACAGTAGAAACCCTCAATTCTACTAAGAGCGTCTTCCAGGCTCTGACTGGTTCAAATGCAGCCAAACTAGCAGTGAGCGCAGTACAAACCCTCAAGTCTAATAAGAGAGTCTTCCAGGCTCTGACTGGTCCAAATGCAGCCCAACTAGCAGTGAGCGCAGTACAAACCCTCAACTCTACTAAGGGCGTCTTCCAGGCTCTGACTGACCCAAATGCAGCAAAACTAGCAGTGAGCGCAGTACAAACCTTTAACTCTACTAAGAGCGTCTTCCAGGCTCTCACTGGCCCAAATGCAGCCAAACTAGCAGTGAGCGCAGTACAAACCCTCAACTCTACTAAGAGCGTCTTCCAGTCTCTCACTGGCCCAAATGCAGCCAATCTAGCAGTGAGCGCAGTACAAACCCTCAACTCTACTAAGAGCGTCTTCCAGGCTCTGACTGGTCCAAATGCAGCCAAACTAGCAGTGAGCGCAGTACAAACCCTCAACTCTAATAAGAGCGTCTTCCAGGGTCTGACTGGTCCAAATGCAGCCCAACTAGCAGTGAGCGCAGTACAAACCCTCAACTCTACTAAGAGCGTCTTCCAGGCTCTGACGGACCCAAATGCAGCCAAACTAGCAGTGAGCGCAGTACAAACCTTCAACTCTACTAAGCGTTTCTTCCAGGCTCTGACTGACCCACATGCAGCCAAACTAGCAGTGAGTGCAGTACAAACCCTCAACTCTACTAAGAGCGTCGTCCAGGCTCTGACTGGCCCAAATGCAGCCAAACTAGCCGTGAGCGCAGTACAAACCCTCAACTCTACTAAGAGCATCTTCCAGGCTCTGACTGGCCCAAATGCAGCCAAACTAGCCGTGAGCGCAGTACAAACCCTCAACTCTACTAAGAGCATCTTCCAGGCTCTGACTGGCCCAAATGCAGCCAAACTAGCAGTGAGCGCAGTACAAACCCTCAACTCTACTAAGAGCGTCTTCCAGGCTCTGACTGGTCCGAAAGCAGCCAAACTAGCAGTGAGCGCAATACAAACCCTCAACTCTACTAAGAGGGTCTTCCAGTCTCTCACTGGCTCGAATGCAGCCAAACTAGCAGTGAGCACAGTAGAAACCCTCAACTCTACTAAGAGCGTCTTCCACGCTCCGACTGGTCCAAATGCAGCCAAACTAGCAGTGAGTGTAGTATAAACCCTTGACTCTACTAAGAGCGTCTTCCAGGCTCTGACTGGTCTAAATGCAGCCAAACTAGCAGTGAGCGCAGTACAAACCCTCAACTCTACTAAGAGCGTCTTCCAGGCTCTGACTGGTCCAAATGCAGCCAAACTAGCAGTGAGCGCAGTACAAACCCTCAACTCTACTAAGAGCATCGTCCAGGCTCTGACTGGCCCAAATGCAGCCAAACTAGCCGGGAGCGCAGTACAAACCCTCAACTCTACTAGGAGCTTCTTCCAGGCTCTGACTGGTCCAAATGCAGCCAAACTAGCAGTGAGCGCAGTACAAACCCTCGACTCTACTAAGAGCGTCTTCCAGGCTCTGACTGGTCCGAAAGGAGCCAAACTAGCAGTGAGTGCAATACAAACCCTCAACTCTACTAAGAGGGTCTTCCAGTCTCTCACTGGCCCGATTGCAGCCAAACTAGCAGTGAGCGCAGTAGAAACCCTCAACTCTACTAAGAGCGTCTTAAACGCTCCGACTGGTCCAAATGCAGCCAAACTAGCAGTGAGTGTAGTATAAACCCTCGACTCTACTAAGAGCGTCTTCCAGGCTCTGACTGGTCTAAATGCAGCCAAACTAGCAGTGAGTGCAGTACAAACCCTCAACTCTACTAAGAGCGTCTTCCAGTCTCTCACTGGCCCAAATGCAGCCAATCTAGCAGTGAACACAGTAGAAACCCTCAACTCTACTAAGAGCGTCTTCCAGGCTCTGACTGGTTCAAATGCAGCCAAACTAGCAGTGAGCGCAGTACAAACCCTCAAGTCTAATAAGAGAGTCTTCCAGGGTCTGACTGGTCCAAATGCAGCCCAACTAGCAGTGAGCGCAGTACAAACCCTCAACTCTACTAAGGGCGTCTTCCAGGCTCTGACTGACCCAAATGCAGCAAAACTAGCAGTGAGCGCAGTACAAACCTACAACTCTACTAAGAGCATCTTCCAGGCTCTCACTGGCCCAAATGCAGCCAAACTAGCAGTGAGCGCAGTACAAACCCTCAACTCTACTAAGAGCGTCTTCCAGTCTCTCACTGGCCCAAATGCAGCCAATCTATCAGTGAGCGCAGTACAAACCCTCAACTCTACTAAGGGCGTCTTCCAGGCTCTGACTGACCCAAATGCAGCAAAACTAGCAGTGAGCGCAGTACAAACCTTCAACTCTACTAAGAGCATCTTCCAGGCTCTCACTGGTCCAAATGCAGCCAAACTAGCAGTGAGCGCAGTACAAACCCTCAACTCTAATAAGAGCGTCTTCCAGGGTCTGACTGGTCCAAATGCAGCCCAACTAGCAGTGAGCGCAGTACAAACCCTCAACTCTACTAAGAGCGTCTTCCAGGCTCTGACGGACCCAAATGCAGCCAAACTAGCAGTGAGCGCAGTACAAACCTTCAACTCTACTAAGCGTTTCTTCCAGGCTCTGACTGACCCACATGCAGCCAAACTAGCAGTGAGTGCAGTACAAACCCTCAACTCTACTAAGAGCGTCGTCCAGGCTCTGACTGGCCCAAATGCAGCCAAACTAGCCGTGAGCGCAGTACAAACCCTCAACTCTACTAAGAGCATCTTCCAGGCTCTGACTGGCCCAAATGCAGCCAAACTAGCCGTGAGCGCAGTACAAACCCTCAACTCTACTAAGAGCGTCTTCCAGGCTCTGACTGGTCCGAAAGCAGCCAAACTAGCAGTGAGCGCAATACAAACCCTCAACTCTACTAAGAGGGTCTTCCAGTCTCTCACTGGCTCGAATGCAGCCAAACTAGCAGTGAGCACAGTAGAAACCCTCAACTCTACTAAGAGCGTCTTCCACGCTCCGACTGGTCCAAATGCAGCCAAACTAGCAGTGAGTGTAGTATAAACCCTTGACTCTACTAAGAGCGTCTTCCAGGCTCTGACTGGTCTAAATGCAGCCAAACTAGCAGTGAGCGCAGTACAAACCCTCAACTCTACTAAGAGCGTCTTCCAGGCTCTGACTGGTCCAAATGCAGCCAAACTAGCAGTGAGCGCAGTACAAACCCTCAACTCTACTAAGAGCATCGTCCAGGCTCTGACTGGCCCAAATGCAGCCAAACTAGCCGGGAGCGCAGTACAAACCCTCAACTCTACTAGGAGCTTCTTCCAGGCTCTGACTGGTCCAAATGCAGCCAAACTAGCAGTGAGCGCAGTACAAACCCTCGACTCTACTAAGAGCGTCTTCCAGGCTCTGACTGGTCCGAAAGGAGCCAAACTAGCAGTGAGTGCAATACAAACCCTCAACTCTACTAAGAGGGTCTTCCAGTCTCTCACTGGCCCGATTGCAGCCAAACTAGCAGTGAGCGCAGTAGAAACCCTCAACTCTACTAAGAGCGTCTTAAACGCTCCGACTGGTCCAAATGCAGCCAAACTAGCAGTGAGTGTAGTATAAACCCTCGACTCTACTAAGAGCGTCTTCCAGGCTCTGACTGGTCTAAATGCAGCCAAACTAGCAGTGAGTGCAGTACAAACCCTCAACTCTACTAAGAGCGTCTTCCAGTCTCTCACTGGCCCAAATGCAGCCAATCTAGCAGTGAACACAGTAGAAACCCTCAACTCTACTAAGAGCGTCTTCCAGGCTCTGACTGGTTCAAATGCAGCCAAACTAGCAGTGAGCGCAGTACAAACCCTCAAGTCTAATAAGAGAGTCTTCCAGGGTCTGACTGGTCCAAATGCAGCCCAACTAGCAGTGAGCGCAGTACAAACCCTCAACTCTACTAAGGGCGTCTTCCAGGCTCTGACTGACCCAAATGCAGCAAAACTAGCAGTGAGCGCAGTACAAACCTTCAACTCTACTAAGAGCATCTTCCAGGCTCTCACTGGCCCAAATGCAGCCAAACTAGCAGTGAGCGCAGTACAAACCCTCAACTCTACTAAGAGCGTCTTCCAGTCTCTCACTGGCCCAAATGCAGCCAATCTATCAGTGAGCGCAGTACAAACCCTCAACTCTACTAAGGGCGTCTTCCAGGCTCTGACTGACCCAAATGCAGCAAAACTAGCAGTGAGCGCAGTACAAACCTTCAACTCTACTAAGAGCATCTTCCAGGCTCTCACTGGTCCAAATGCAGCCAAACTAGCAGTGAGCGCAGTACAAACCCTCAACTCTAATAAGAGCGTCTTCCAGGGTCTGACTGGTCCAAATGCAGCCCAACTAGCAGTGAGCGCAGTACAAACCCTCAACTCTACTAAGAGCGTCTTCCAGGCTCTGACGGACCCAAATGCAGCCAAACTAGCAGTGAGCGCAGTACAAACCTTCAACTCTACTAAGCGTTTCTTCCAGGCTCTGACTGACCCACATGCAGCCAAACTAGCAGTGAGCGCAGTACAAACCCTCAACTCTTCTAAGAGCGTCGTCCAGGCTCTGACTGGCCCAAATGCAGCCAAACTAGCCGTGAGCGCAGTACAAACCCTCAACTCTACTAAGAGCATCTTCCAGGCTCTGACTGGCCCAAATGCAGCCAAACTAGCCGTGAGCGCAGTACAAACCCTCAACTCTACTAAGAGCATCTTCCAGGCTCTGACTGGCCCAAATGCAGCCAAACTAGCAGTGAGCGCAGTACAAACCCTCAACTCTACTAAGAGCGTCTTCCAGTCTCTCACTGGCCCGAATGCAGCCAAACTAGCAGTGAGCACAGTAGAAACCCTCAACTCTACTAAGAGCGTCTTCCACGCTCCGACTGGTCCAAATGCAGCCAAACTAGCAGTGAGTGTAGTATAAACCCTTGACTCTACTAAGAGCGTCTTCCAGGCTCTGACTGGTCTAAATGCAGCCAAACTAGCAGTGAGCGCAGTACAAACCCTCAACTCTACTAAGAGCGTCTTCCAGGCTCTGACTGGTCCAAATGCAGCCAAACTAGCAGTGAGCGCAGTACAAACCCTCAAGTCTAATAAGAGAGTCTTCCAGGGTCTGACTGGTCCAAATGCAGCCCAACTAGCAGTGAGCGCAGTACAAACCCTCAACTCTACTAAGGGCGTCTTCCAGGCTCTGACTGACCCAAATGCAGCAAAACTAGCAGTGAGCGCAGTACAAACCTTCAACTCTACTAAGAGCATCTTCCAGGCTCTCACTGGCCCAAATGCAGCCAAACTAGCAGTGAGCGCAGTACAAACCCTCAACTCTACTAAGAGCGTCTTCCAGTCTCTCACTGGCCCAAATGCAGCCAATCTATCAGTGAGCGCAGTACAAACCCTCAACTCTACTAAGGGCGTCTTCCAGGCTCTGACTGACCCAAATGCAGCAAAACTAGCAGTGAGCGCAGTACAAACCTTCAACTCTACTAAGAGCATCTTCCAGGCTCTCACTGGTCCAAATGCAGCCAAACTAGCAGTGAGCGCAGTACAAACCCTCAACTCTAATAAGAGCGTCTTCCAGGGTCTGACTGGTCCAAATGCAGCCCAACTAGCAGTGAGCGCAGTACAAACCCTCAACTCTACTAAGAGCGTCTTCCAGGCTCTGACGGACCCAAATGCAGCCAAACTAGCAGTGAGCGCAGTACAAACCTTCAACTCTACTAAGCGTTTCTTCCAGGCTCTGACTGACCCACATGCAGCCAAACTAGCAGTGAGCGCAGTACAAACCCTCAACTCTTCTAAGAGCGTCGTCCAGGCTCTGACTGGCCCAAATGCAGCCAAACTAGCCGTGAGCGCAGTACAAACCCTCAACTCTACTAAGAGCATCTTCCAGGCTCTGACTGGCCCAAATGCAGCCAAACTAGCCGTGAGCGCAGTACAAACCCTCAACTCTACTAAGAGCATCTTCCAGGCTCTGACTGGCCCAAATGCAGCCAAACTAGCAGTGAGCGCAGTACAAACCCTCAACTCTACTAAGAGCGTCTTCCAGGCTCTGACTGGTCTAAATGCAGCCAAACTAACAGTGAGTGTAGTATAAACCCTCGACTCTACTAAGAGAGTCTTCCAGGCTCTGACTGGTCTAAATGCAGCCAAGCTAGCAGTGAGCACAGTACGAACCCTCAACTCTACTAAGAGCATCGTCCAGGCTCTGACTGGCCCAAATGCAGCCAAACTAGCAGTGAGCGCAGTACAAACCCTCAACTCTACTAAGAGCGTCTTCCAGGCTCTGACTGGTCCAACTGCAGCCAAACTAGCAGTGAGCGCAGTACAAACCCGCAACTCTACTAAGTGCGTCTTCCGGGTTCTGACCGGTCCAAATGCAGCCCAACTAGCAGTGAGCGCAGTACAAACCCTCAACCCTACTAAGAGCGTCTTCCATGCTCTGACGGACCCAAATGCAGCCCAACTAGCAGTGAGCGCAGTACAAACCCTCAACTCTACTAAGAGCGTCTTCCAGGCTCTGACGGACCCAAATGCAGCCAAACCAGCAGTGAGCACAGTAGAAACCCTCAACTTTACTAAGAGCATCTTCCAGACTCTGACTGGTCCAAATGCAGCTAAACTAGCAGTGAGCGCAGTACACACCCTCAACTCTAATAAGAGCGTCTTCCAGGGTCTGACTGGTCCAAATGCAGCCCAACTAGCAGTGAGCGCAGTACAAACCCTCAACTCTACTAAGAGCGTCTTCCAGGCTCTGACTGACCCAAATGCAGCCAAATTAGCAGTGAGCGCAGTACAAACCCTCAACTCTACTAAGAGCGTCTTCCAGGCTCTGACTGGTCCAAATGCAGCCAAACTAGCAGTGAGCGCAGTACAAACCCGCAACTCTACTAAGAGCGTCTTCCAGGCTCTGACTGGTCCAAATGCAGCCAAACTAGCAGTGAGCGCAATACAAAACCTCAATTCTACTAAGAGCGTCTTCCAGGCTCTGACTGGTCTAAATGCAGCCAAACTAACAGTGAGCGCAGTACAAACCCCCAACTCTACTAAGAGCGTCTTCCAGGCTCTGACTTCTCCAAATGCAGCCAAACTAGCAGTGAGCGCAGTACAAACCTTCAACTCTACTAAGAGCGTCTTCCAGGCTCTGATTGACCCAAATGCAGTCAAACTTGCAGTGAGCGCAGTACAAACCCTCAACTCTACTAAGAGCATCGTCCAGGCTCTGACTGGCCCAAATGTAGCTAAACTAGCAGTGAGCGCAGTACAAACCTTCAACTCTACTAAGAGCGTCTTCCAGGCTCTGACTGACCCAAATGCAGCCAAACTAGCAGTGAGCGCAGTACAAACCCTCAACTCTACTAAGAGCATCGTCCAGGCTCTGACTGGCCCAAATGCAGCCAAACTAGCCGGGAGCGCAGTACAAACCCTCAACTCTACTAGGAGCTTCTTCCAGGCTCTGACTGGTCCAAATGCAGCCAAACTAGCAGTGAGCGCAGTACAAACCCTCGACTCTACTAAGAGCATCTTCCAGGCTCTGACTGGTCCGAAAGGAGCCAAACTAGCAGTGAGTGCAATACAAACCCTCAACTCTACTAAGAGGGTCTTCCAGTCTCTCACTGGCCCCAATGCAGCCAAACTAGCAGTGAGCGCAGTAGAAACCCTCAACTCTAATAAGAGCGTCTTCCACGCTCCGACTGGTCCAAATGCAGCCAAACTAGCAGTGAGTGTAGTATAAACCCTCGACTCTACTAAGAGCGTCTTCCAGGCTCTGACTGGTCTAAATGCAGCCAAACTAGCAGTGAGTGCAGTACAAACCCTCAACTCTACTAAGAGCGTCTTCCAGTCTCTCACTGGCCCAAATGCAGCCAATCTAGCAGTGAACACAGTAGAAACCCTCAACTCTACTAAGAGCGTCTTCCAGGCTCTGACTGGTTCAAATGCAGCCAAACTAGCAGTGAGCGCAGTACAAACCCTCAAGTCTAATAAGAGAGTCTTCCAGGGTCTGACTGGTCCAAATGCAGCCCAACTAGCAGTGAGCGCAGTACAAACCCTCAACTCTACTAAGGGCGTCTTCCAGGCTCTGACTGACCCAAATGCAGCAAAACTAGCAGTGAGCGCAGTACAAACCCTCAAGTCTAATAAGAGAGTCTTCCAGGGTCTGACTGGTCCAAATGCAGCCCAACTAGCAGTGAGCGCAGTACAAACCCTCAACTCTACTAAGGGCGTCTTCCAGGCTCTGACTGACCCAAATGCAGCAAAACTAGCAGTGAGCGCAGTACAAACCCTCAACTCTACTAAGAGCGTCTTCCAGTCTCTCACTGGCCCAAATGCAGCCAATCTAGCAGTGAGCGCAGTACAAACCCTCAACTCTACTAAGAGCGTCTTCCAGGCTCTGACTGGTCCAAATGCAGCCAAACTAGCAGTGAGCGCAGTACAAACCCTCAACTCTAATAAGAGCGTCTTCCAGGGTCTGACTGGTCCAAATGCAGCCCAACTAGCAGTGAGCGCAGTACAAACCCTCAACTCTACTAAGAGCGTCTTCCAGGCTCTGACTGGTCCAAATGCAGCCAAACTAGCAGTGAGCGCAATACAAAATCTCAATTCTACTAAGAGCGTCTTCCAGGCTCTGACTGGTCTAAATGCAGCCAAACTAACAGTGAGCGCAGTACAAACCCTCAACTCTACTAAGAGTTTCTTCCAGGCTCTGACTTGTCCAAATGCAGCCAAACTAGCAGTGAGCGCAGTAGAAACCCTCAACTCTACTAAGTGCGTCTTCCGGGTTCTGACCGATCCAAATGCAGCCCAACTAGCAGTGAGCGCAGTACAAACGCTCAACTCTACTAAGAGCGTCTTCCAGGCTCTGACGGACCCAAATGCAGCCAAACTAGCAGTGAGCGCAGTACAAACCTTCAACTCTACTAAGAGCGTCTTCCAGGCTCTGACTGACCCAAATGCAGCCAAACTAGCAGTTAGCGCAGTACAAACCCTCAACTCTACTAAGAGCATCGTCCAGGCTCTGACTGGCCCAAATGCAGCCAAACTAGCCTGGAGCGCAGTACAAACCCTCAACTCTACTAAGAGCTTCTTCCAGGCTCTGACTGGTCCAAATGCAGCCAAACTAGCAGTGAGCGCAGTACAAACCCTCAACTCTACTAAGAGCGTCTTCCAGGCTCTGACTGGTCCGAAAGGAGCCAAACTAGCAGTGAGTGCAATACAAACCCTCAACTCTACTAAGAGGGTCTTCCAGTCTCTCACTGGCCCGAATGCAGCCAAACTAGCAGTGAGCGCAGTAGAAACCCTCAACTCTACTAAGAGCGTCTTCCATGCTCCGACTGGTCCAAATGCAGCCAAACTAGCAGTGAGTGTAGTATAAACCCTCGACTCTACTAAGAGCGTCTTCCAGGCTCTGACTGGTCTAAATGCAGCCAAACCAGCAGTGAATGCAGTACAAACCCTCAACTCTACTAAGAGCGTCTTCCAGTCTCTCACTGGCCCAAATGCAGCCAATCTAGCAGTGAACACAGTAGAAACCCTCAACTCTACTAAGAGCGTCTTCCAGGCTCTGACTGGTTCAAATGCAGCCAAACTAGCAGTGAGCGCAGTACAAACCCTCAAGTCTAATAAGAGCGTCTTCCAGGGTCTGACTGGTCCAAATGCAGCCCAACTAGCAGTGAGCGCAGTACAAACCCTCAACTCTATTAAGAGTGTCTTCCAGGCTCTGACTGACCCAAATGCAGCCAAACTAGCAGTGAGCGCAGTACAAACCTTCAACTCTACTAAGAGCGTCTTCCAGGCTCTGACTGACCCAAATGCAGGCAAACTAGCAGTGAGCGCAGTACAAACCCTCAACTCTACTAAGAGCGTCGTCCAGGCTCTGACTGGCCCAAATGCAGCCAAGCTAGCAGTGAGCGCAGTACAAACCCTCAACTCTACTAAGAGCGTCTTCCAGGCTCTGACTGGTCTAAATGCAGCCAAACTAGCAGTGAGCGCAGTACAAACCCTCAACTCTACTAAGAGCGTCTTCCAGGCTCTGACTGGTCCAAATGCAGCCAAACTAGCAGTGAGCGCAGTACAAACCCTCAACTCTACCAAGAGCGTCTTCCAGGCTCTGACTGGCCCAAATGCAGCCAAACTAGCAGTGAGCACAGTACAAACCCTCAACTCTACCAAGAGCGTCTTCCAGGCTCTGACTGGTCAAAATGCAGCCAAACTAGCAGTGAGTTCAGTACAAATCCTCAACTCTACTAAGAGCGTCTTCCAGGCTCTGACTGGCCCAAATGCAGCCAAACTAGCAGTGAGTGCAGTACAAACCCTCAACTCTACCAAGAGCGTCTTCCAGTCTCTCACTGGTCCAAATGCAGTCAAACTAGCAGTGAGCGCAGTAAAAACCCTCAACTCTACTACGAGCGTCTTCCAGGCTCTGACTGGCCCAAATGCAGCCAAACTAGCAGTGAGCGCAATACAAACCTTCAACTCTTCTAAGAGCGTCTTGCAGGCTCTGACTGACCCAAATGCAGCCAAACTAGCAGTGAGCGCAGTACAAACCCTCAACTCTACTAAGAGCGTCGTCCAGGCTCTGACTGGCCCAAATGCAGCCAAACTAGCAGTAAGCACAATACAAACCCTGAACTCTATTAAGAGCGTCTTCCAGGCTCTGACTGGTCCAAATACAGCCAAACTAGCAGTGAGCGCAATACAAACCCTCAACTCTACTAAGAGCGTCTTCCAGTCTCTCACTGGCCCAAATGCAGCCAAACTAGCAGTGAGCGCAGTAGAAACCCTCAACTCTACTAAGAGTGTTTTCCAGGCTCTGACCGGTCTTAATGCAGCCAAACTAGCAGTCAGCGCAATACAAACCCTCAACTCTACTAAGATGTCTTCCAGGCTCTGACTGGTCCAAATGCAGCCAAACTAGCAGTGAGCGCAGTACAAACCCTCAACTCTGATAAGAGCGTCTTCCAGGGTCTGACTGGTCCAAATGCAGCCCAACTAGCAGTGAGCGCAGTACAAACCTTCAACTCTACTAAGAGCATCTTCCAGGCTCTGACTGTCCCAAATGCAGCCAAACTAGCAGTGAGCGCAGTACAAACCTTCAACTCTACTCAGAGCGTCTTCCAAGCTCTGACTGGTCCAAATGCAGCCAAACTAGCAGTGAGCGCAGTAGAAACCCTCAACTCTACTAAGAGTGTCTTCCAGGCTCTGACTGGTCCAAATGCAGCCAAACTAGCAGTGAGCGCAGTAGAAACCCTCAACTCTACTAAGAGCATCTTCCAGGCTCTGACTGGTCCAAATGCAGCCAAACTAGCAGTGAGCGCAGTACAAACCCTCAACTCTACTAAGAGCATCTTCCAGGCTCTCACTGGCGCAAATGCAGCCAAACTAGCAGTGAGCGCAGTAAAAACCCTCAACTCTACTAAGAGCGTCTTCCAGTCTCTCACTGGCCCAAATGCAGCCAATTTAGCAGTGAGCGCAGTAGAAACCCTCAACTCTACTAAGAGCATCTACCAGGCTCTGACTGGTCCAAATGCAGCCAAACTAGCAGTGAGCGCAGTACAAACCCTCAACTCTGATAAGAGCGTCTTCCAGGGTCTGACTGGTCCAAATGCAGCCCAACTAGCAGTGAGCGCAGTACGAACCTTCAACTCTACTAAGAGCGTCTTCCAGGCTCTGACTGACCCAAATGCAGCCAAACTAGCAGTGAGCGCAGTACAAACCCTCAACTCTACTAAGAGCGTCTTCCAGGCTCTGACTTGTCCAAATGCAGCCAAACTAGCAGTGAGCGCAGTACAAACCTTCAACTCTACTAAGAGCGTCTTCCAGGCTCTGACTTATCCAAATGCAGCCAAACTAGCAGTGAGCGCAGTACAAACCCTCAACTCTACTAAGAGCGTCATCCAGGCTCTGACTGGCCCAAATGCAGCCAAACTAGCAGTGAGCGCAGTACAAACCCTCAACTCTACTAAGAGCGTCTTCCAGGCTCTGACTGTTCCAAATGCAGCCAAACTAGCAGTGAGCGCAGTACAAACCCTCAACTCTACTAAGAGCGTCTTCCAGGCTCTGACTGTTCCAAATGCAGCCAAACTAGCAGTGAGCACAGTACAAACCCTCAACTCTACTAAGAGCGTCTTCCAGGCTCTGACTGGTCTAAATGCAGCCAAACTAGCAGTGAGCGCAGTACAAACCCTCAACTCTACTAAGAGCATCTTCCAGGCTCTGACTGGTCCAAATGCAGCCAAACTAGCAGTGAGCTCAGTAGAAAGCCTCAACTCTACTAAGAGCGTCTTCCAGGTTCTGACTGGTCCAAATGCAGCCAAACTAGCAGTGAGCGCAGTACAAACCCTCAACTCTAATAAGAGCGTCTTCCAGGGTCTGACTGGTCCAAAAGCAGCCCAACTAGCAATGAGCGCAGTACAAACCCTCAACTCTACTAAGAGCCTCTTCCAGGCTCTGATTGACCCAAATGCGGCCAAACTAGCAGTGAGCGCAGTACAAACCTTAAACTCTACTAAGAGCGTCTTCCAGGCTCTGACTGACCCAAATGCAGCCAAACTAGCAGTGTGTGCAGTACAAATCCTAAACTCTACTAAGAGCGTCTTCCAGGCTCTGACTGGCCCAAATGCAGCCAAACTAGCAGTGAGTGCAGTACAAACCCTCAACTCTACCAAGAGCGTCTTCCAGTCTCTCACTGGTCCAAATGCAGTCAAACTAGCAGTGAGCGCAGTAAAAACCCTCAACTCTACTACGAGCGTCTTCCAGGCTCTGACTGACCCAAATGCAGCCAAACTAGCAGTGAGCGCAATACAAACCTTCAACTCTTCTAAGAGCGTCTTGCAGGCTCTGACTGACCCAAATGCAGCCAAACTAGCAGTGAGCGCAGTACAAACCCTCAACTCTACTAAGAGCGTCGTCCAGGCTCTGACTGGCCCAAATGCAGCCAAACTAGCAGTAAGCACAATACAAACCCTCAACTCTATTAAGAGCGTCTTCCAGGCTCTGACTGGTCCAAATACAGCCAAACTAGCAGTGAGCGCAATACAAACCCTCAACTCTACTAAGAGCGTCTTCCAGTCTCTCACTGGCCCAAATGCAGCCAAACTAGCAGTGAGCGCAGTAGAAACCCTCAACTCTACTAAGAGCGTTTTCCAGGCTCTGACCGGTCTTAATGCAGCCAAACTAGCAGTCAGCGCAATACAAACCCTCAACTCTACTAAGATGTCTTCCAGGCTCTGACTGGTCCAAATGCAGCCAAACTAGCAGTGAGCGCAGTACAAACCCTCAACTCTACTAAGAGCGTCTTCCAGGCTCTGACTGACCCAAATGCAGCCAAACTAGCAGTGAGCGCAGTACAAACCCTCAACTCTGATAAGAGCGTCTTCCAGGGTCTGACTGGTCCAAATGCAGCCCAACTAGCAGTGAGCGCAGTACAAACCTTCAACTCTACTAAGAGCATCTTCCAGGCTCTGACTGACCCAAATGCAGCCAAACTAGCAGTGAGCGCAGTACAAACCTTCAACTCTACTCAGAGCGTCTTCCAAGCTCCGACTGGTCCAAATGCAGCCAAACTAGCAGTGAGCGCAGTAGAAACCCTCAACTCTACTAAGAGTGTCTTCCAGGCTCTGACTGGTCCAAATGCAGCCAAACTAGCAGTGAGCGCAGTAGAAACCCTCAACTCTACTAAGAGCATCTTCCAGGCTCTGACTGGTCCAAATGCAGCCAAACTAGCAGTGAGCGCAGTACAAACCCTCAACTCTACTAAGAGCATCTTCCAGGCTCTCACTGGCGCAAATGCAGCCAAACTAGCAGTGAGCGCAGTAAAAACCCTCAACTCTACTAAGAGCGTCTTCCAGGCTCTGACTGACCCAAATGCAGGCAAACTAGCAGTGAGCGCAGTACAAACCCTCAACTCTACTAAGAGCGTCGTCCAGGCTCTGACTGGCCCAAATGCAGCCAAACTAGCAGTGAGCGCAGTACAAACCCTCAACTCTACTAAGAGCATCTTCCAGGCTCTGACTGGTCCAAATGCAGCCAAACTAGCAGTGAGCGCAGTACAAACCTTCAACTCTACTAAGAGCGTCTTCCAGGCTCTGACTGACCCAAATGCAGGCAAACTAGCAGTGAGCGCAGTACAAACCCTCAACTCTACTAAGAGCGTCGTCCAGGCTCTGACTGGCCCAAATGCAGCCAAACTAGCAGTGAGCACAGTACAAACCCGCAACTCTACTAAGAGCGTCTTCCAGGCTCTGACTGGTCCAAATGCAGCCAAACTAGCAGTGAGCGCAATACAAAACCTCAATTCTACTAAGAGCGTCTTCCAGGCTCTGACTGGTCTAAATGCAGCCAAATTAACAGTGAGTGTAGTATAAACCCTCGACTCTACTAAGAGAGTCTTCCAGGCTCTGACTGGTCTAAATGCAGCCAAGCTAGCAGTGAGCACAGTACGAACCCTCAACTCTACTAAGAGCATCGTCCAGGCTCTGACTGGCCCAAATGCAGCCAAACTAGCAGTGAGCGCAGTACAAACCCTCAACTCTACTAAGAGCGTCTTCCAGGCTCTGACTGGTCCAAATGCAGCCAAACTAGCAGTGAGCGCAGTACAAACCCGCAACTCTACTAAGTGCGTCTTCCGGGTTCTGACCGGTCCAAATGCAGCCCAACTAGCAGTGAGCGCAGTACAAACCCTCAACCCTACTAAGAGCGTCTTCCAGGCTCTGACGGACCCAAATGCAGCCCAACTAGCAGTGAGCGCAGTACAAACCCTCAACTCTACTAAGAGCGTCTTCCAGGCTCTGACGGACCCAAATGCAGCCAAACCAGCAGTGAGCACAGTAGAAACCCTCAACTCTACTAAGAGCATCTTCCAGACTCTGACTGGTCCAAATGCAGCTAAACTAGCAGTGAGCGCAGTACACACCCTCAACTCTAATAAGAGCGTCTTCCAGGGTCTGACTGGTCCAAATGCAGCCCAACTAGCAGTGAGCGCAGTACAAACCCTCAACTCTACTAAGAGCGTCTTCCAGGCTCTGACTGACCCAAATGCAGCCAAATTAGCAGTGAGCGCAGTACAAACCCTCACCTCTACTAAGAGCGTCTTCCAGGCTCTGACTGGTCCAAATGCAGCCAAACTAGCAGTGAGCGCAGTACAAACCCGCAACTCTACTAAGAGCGTCTTCCAGGCTCTGACTGGTCCAAATGCAGCCAAACTAGCAGTGAGCGCAATACAAAACCTCAATTCTACTAAGAGCGTCTTCCAGGCTCTGACTGGTCTAAATGCAGCCAAACTAACAGTGAGCGCAGTACAAACCCTCAACTCTACTAAGAGCGTCTTCCAGGCTCTGACTTGTCCAAATGCAGCCAAACTAGCAGTGAGCGCAGTACAAACCTTCAACTCTACTAAGAGCGTCTTCCAGGCTCTGATTGACCCAAATGCAGTCAAACTTGCAGTGAGCGCAGTACAAACCCTCAACTCTACTAAGAGCATCGTCCAGGCTCTGACTGGCCCAAATGTAGCTAAACTAGCAGTGAGCGCAGTACAAACCTTCAACTCTACTAAGAGCGTCTTCCAGGCTCTGACTGACCCAAATGCAGCCAAACTAGCAGTGAGCGCAGTACAAACCCTCAACTCTACTAAGAGCATCGTCCAGGCTCTGACTGGCCCAAATGCAGCCAAACTAGCCGGGAGCGCAGTACAAACCCTCAACTCTACTAGGAGCTTCTTCCAGGCTCTGACTGGTCCAAATGCAGCCAAACTAGCAGTGAGCGCAGTACAAACCCTCGACTCTACTAAGAGCGTCTTCCAGGCTCTGACTGGTCCGAAAGGAGCCAAACTAGCAGTGAGTGCAATACAAACCCTCAACTCTACTAAGAGGGTCTTCCAGTCTCTCACTGGCCCGATTGCAGCCAAACTAGCAGTGAGCGCAGTAGAAACCCTCAACTCTACTAAGAGCGTCTTCCACGCTCCGACTGGTCCAAATGCAGCCAAACTAGCAGTGAGTGTAGTATAAACCCTCGACTCTACTAAGAGCGTCTTCCAGGCTCTGACTGGTCTAAATGCAGCCAAACTAGCAGTGAGTGCAGTACAAACCCTCAACTCTACTAAGAGCGTCTTCCAGTCTCTCACTGGCCCAAATGCAGCCAATCTAGCAGTGAACACAGTAGAAACCCTCAACTCTACTAAGAGCGTCTTCCAGGCTCTGACTGGTTCAAATGCAGCCAAACTAGCAGTGAGCGCAGTACAAACCCTCAAGTCTAATAAGAGAGTCTTCCAGGGTCTGACTGGTCCAAATGCAGCCCAACTAGCAGTGAGCGCAGTACAAACCCTCAACTCTACTAAGGGCGTCTTCCAGGCTCTGACTGACCCAAATGCAGCAAAACTAGCAGTGAGCGCAGTACAAACCTTCAACTCTACTAAGAGCGTCTTCCAGGCTCTCACTGGCCCAAATGCAGCCAAACTAGCAGTGAGCGCAGTACAAACCCTCAACTCTACTAAGAGCGTCTTCCAGTCTCTCACTGGCCCAAATGCAGCCAATCTAGCAGTGAGCGCAGTACAAACCCTCAACTCTACTAAGAGCGTCTTCCAGGCTCTGACTGTTCCAAATGCAGCCAAACTAGCAGTGAGCACAGTACAAACCCTCAACTCTACTAAGAGCGTCTTCCAGGCTCTGACTGGTCCAAATGCAGCCAAACTAGCAGTGAGCGCAATACAAATCCTCAACTCTACTAAGAGCGTCTTCCAGGCTCTGACTGGTCTAAATGCAGCCAAACTAGCAGTGAGCTCAATACAAACCCTCAACTCTACAAAGAGGGTCTTCCAGTCTCTCAGTGGCCCGAATGCAGCCAAACTAGCAGTGAGCGCAGTAGAAACCCACGACTCTACTAAGAGGGTCTTCCACGCTCCAACTGGTCCAAATGCAGCAAAACTAGCAGTGAGTGTAGTATAAACCCTTGACTCTACTAAGAGCGTCTTCCAGGCTCTGACTGGTCTAAATGCAGCCAAACTAGCAGTGAGCGCAGTACAAACCCTCAACTCTACTAAGAGCATCTTCCAGGCTCTGACTGGTCCAAATGCAGCCAAACTAGCAGTGAGCTCAGTAGAAAGCCTCAACTCTACTAAGAGCGTCTTCCAGGTTCTGACTGGTCCAAATGCAGCCAAACTAGCAGTGAGCGCAGTACAAACCCTCAACTCTAATAAGAGCGTCTTCCAGGGTCTGACTGGTCCAAAAGCAGCCCAACTAGCAATGAGCGCAGTACAAACCCTCAACTCTACTAAGAGCCTCTTCCAGGCTCTGATTGACCCAAATGCGGCCAAACTAGCAGTGAGCGCAGTACAAACCTTAAACTCTACTAAGAGCGTCTTCCAGGCTCTGACTGACCCAAATGCAGCCAAACTAGCAGTGTGTGCAGTACAAATCCTAAACTCTACTAAGAGCGTCTTCCAGGCTCTGACTGACCCAAATGCAGCCAAACTAGCAGTGAGCACAGTACAAACCCTCAACTCTACCAAGAGCGTCTTCCAGGCTCTGACTGGTCCAAATGCAGCCAAACTAGCAGTGAGTGCAGTACAAATCCTCAACTCTACTAAGAGCGTCTTCCAGGCTCTGACTGGCCCAAATGCAGCCAAACTAGCAGTGAGTGCAGTACAAACCCTCAACTCTACCAAGAGCGTCTTCCAGTCTCTCACTGGTCCAAATGCAGTCAAACTAGCAGTGAGCGCAGTAAAAACCCTCAACTCTACTACGAGCGTCTTCCAGGCTCTGACTGACCCAAATGCAGCCAAACTAGCAGTGAGCGCAATACAAACCTTCAACTCTTCTAAGAGCGTCTTGCAGGCTCTGACTGACCCAAATGCAGCCAAACTAGCAGTGAGCGCAGTACAAACCCTCAACTCTACTAAGAGCGTCGTCCAGGCTCTGACTGGCCCAAATGCAGCCAAACTAGCAGTAAGCACAATACAAACCCTCAACTCTATTAAGAGCGTCTTCCAGGCTCTGACTGGTCCAAATACAGCCAAACTAGCAGTGAGCGCAATACAAACCCTCAACTCTACTAAGAGCGTCTTCCAGTCTCTCACTGGCCCAAATGCAGCCAAACTAGCAGTGAGCGCAGTAGAAACCCTCAACTCTACTAAGAGCGTTTTCCAGGCTCTGACCGGTCTTAATGCAGCCAAACTAGCAGTCAGCGCAATACAAACCCTCAACTCTACTAAGATGTCTTCCAGGCTCTGACTGGTCCAAATGCAGCCAAACTAGCAGTGAGCGCAGTACAAACCCTCAACTCTACTAAGAGCGTCTTCCAGGCTCTGACTGACCCAAATGCAGCCAAACTAGCAGTGAGCGCAGTACAAACCCTCAACTCTGATAAGAGCGTCTTCCAGGGTCTGACTGGTCCAAATGCAGCCCAACTAGCAGTGAGCGCAGTACAAACCTTCAACTCTACTAAGAGCATCTTCCAGGCTCTGACTGACCCAAATGCAGCCAAACTAGCAGTGAGCGCAGTACAAACCTTCAACTCTACTCAGAGCGTCTTCCAAGCTCTGACTGGTCCAAATGCAGCCAAACTAGCAGTGAGCGCAGTAGAAACCCTCAACTCTACTAAGAGTGTCTTCCAGGCTCTGACTGGTCCAAATGCAGCCAAACTAGCAGTGAGCGCAGTAGAAACCCTCAACTCTACTAAGAGCATCTTCCAGGCTCTGACTGGTCCAAATGCAGCCAAACTAGCAGTGAGCGCAGTACAAACCCTCAACTCTACTAAGAGCATCTTCCAGGCTCTCACTGGCGCAAATGCAGCCAAACTAGCAGTGAGCGCAGTAAAAACCCTCAACTCTACTAAGAGCGTCTTCCAGGCTCTGACTGACCCAAATGCAGGCAAACTAGCAGTGAGCGCAGTACAAACCCTCAACTCTACTAAGAGCGTCGTCCAGGCTCTGACTGGCCCAAATGCAGCCAAACTAGCAGTGAGCGCAGTACAAACCCTCAACTCTACTAAGAGCATCTTCCAGGCTCTGACTGGTCCAAATGCAGCCAAACTAGCAGTGAGCGCAGTACAAACCTTCAACTCTACTAAGAGCGTCTTCCAGGCTCTGACTGACCCAAATGCAGGCAAACTAGCAGTGAGCGCAGTACAAACCCTCAACTCTACTAAGAGCGTCGTCCAGGCTCTGACTGGCCCAAATGCAGCCAAACTAGCAGTGAGCGCAGTACAAACCCTCAACTCTACTAAGAGCGTCTTCCAGGCTCTGACTGGTCTAAATGCAGCCAAACTAGCAGTGAGCGCAGTACAAACCCTCAACTCTACTAAGAGCATCTTCCAGGCTCTGACTGGTCCAAATGCAGCCAAACTAGCAGTGAGCGCAGTACAAACCCTCAACTCTACTAAGAGCGTCTTCCAGGCTCTGACTGACCCAAATGCAGCCAAACTAGCAGTGAGCACAGTACAAACCCTCAACTCTACCAAGAGCGTCTTCCAGGCTCTGACTGGTCCAAATGCAGCCAAACTAGGAGTGAGTGCAGTACAAATCCTCAACTCTACTAAGAGCGTCTTCCAGGCTCTGACTGGCCCAAATGCAGCCAAACTAGCAGTGAGTGCAGTACAAACCCTCAACTCTACCAAGAGCGTCTTCCAGTCTCTCACTGGTCCAAATGCAGTCAAACTAGCAGTGAGCGCAGTAAAAACCCTCAACTCTACTACGAGCGTCTTCCAGGCTCTGACTGACCCAAATGCAGCCAAACTAGCAGTGAGCGCAATACAAACCTTCAACTCTTCTAAGAGCGTCTTGCAGGCTCTGACTGACCCAAATGCAGCCAAACTAGCAGTGAGCGCAGTACAAACCCTCAACTCTACTAAGAGCGTCGTCCAGGCTCTGACTGGCCCAAATGCAGCCAAACTAGCAGTAAGCACAATACAAACCCTCAACTCTATTAAGAGCGTCTTCCAGGCTCTGACTGGTCCAAATACAGCCAAACTAGCAGTGAGCGCAATACAAACCCTCAACTCTACTAAGAGCGTCTTCCAGTCTCTCACTGGCCCAAATGCAGCCAAACTAGCAGTGAGCGCAGTAGAAACCCTGAACTCTACTAAGAGCGTTTTCCAGGCTCTGACCGGTCTTAATGCAGCCAAACTAGCAGTCAGCGCAATACAAACCCTCAACTCTACTAAGATGTCTTCCAGGCTCTGACTGGTTCAAATGCAGCCAAACTAGCAGTGAGCGCAGTACAAACCCTCAACTCTACTAAGAGCGTCTTCCAGGCTCTGACTGACCCAAATGCAGCCAAACTAGCAGTGAGCGCAGTACAAACCCTCAACTCTGATAAGAGCGTCTTCCAGGGTCTGACTGGTCCAAATGCAGCCCAACTAGCAGTGAGCGCAGTACAAACCTTCAACTCTACTAAGAGCATCTTCCAGGCTCTGACTGACCCAAATGCAGCCAAACTAGCAGTGAGCGCAGTACAAACCTTCAACTCTACTCAGAGCGTCTTCCAAGCTCTGACTGGTCCAAATGCAGCCAAACTAGCAGTGAGCGCAGTAGAAACCCTCAACTCTACTAAGAGTGTCTTCCAGGCTCTGACTGGTCCAAATGCAGCCAAACTAGCAGTGAGCGCAGTAGAAACCCTCAACTCTACTAAGAGCATCTTCCAGGCTCTGACTGGTCCAAATGCAGCCAAACTAGCAGTGAGCGCAGTACAAACCCTCAACTCTACTAAGAACATCTTCCAGGCTCTCACTGGCGCAAATGCAGCCAAACTAGCAGTGAGCGCAGTAAAAACCCTCAACTCTACTAAGAGCGTCTTCCAGTCTCTCACTGGCCCAAATGCAGCCAATTTAGCAGTGAACGCAGTAGAAACCCTCAACTCTACTAAGAGCGTCTACCAGGCTCTGACTGGTCCAAATGCAGCCAAACTAGCAGTGAGCGCAGTACAAACCCTCAACTCTGATAAGAGCGTCTTCCAGGGTCTGACTGGTCCAAATGCAGCCCAACTAGCAGTGAGCGCAGTACGAACCTTCAACTCTACTAAGAGCGTCTTCCAGGCTCTGACTGACCAAAATGCAGCCAAACTAGCAGTGAGCGCAGTACAAACCCTCAACTCTACTAAGAGCGTCTTCCAGGCTCTGACTGGTCTAAATGCAGCCAAACTAGCAGTGAGCGCAGTACAAACCCTCAACTCTACTAAGAGCGTCTTCCAGGCTCTGACTGGTCCAAATGCAGCCAAACTAGCAGTGAGCACAGTACAAACCCGCAACTCTACTAAGAGCGTCTTCCAGGCTCTGACTGGTCCAAATGCAGCCAAACTAGCAGTGAGCGCAATACAAAACCTCAATTCTACTAAGAGCGTCTTCCAGGCTCTGACTGGTCTAAATGCAGCCAAATTAACAGTGAGTGTAGTATAAACCCTCGACTCTACTAAGAGAGTCTTCCAGGCTCTGACTGGTCTAAATGCAGCCAAGCTAGCAGTGAGCACAGTACGAACCCTCAACTCTACTAAGAGCATCGTCCAGGCTCTGACTGGCCCAAATGCAGCCAAACTAGCAGTGAGCGCAGTACAAACCCTCAACTCTACTAAGAGCGTCTTCCAGGCTCTGACTGGTCCAAATGCAGCCAAACTAGCAGTGAGCGCAGTACAAACCCGCAACTCTACTAAGTGCGTCTTCCGGGTTCTGACCGGTCCAAATGCAGCCCAACTAGCAGTGAGCGCAGTACAAACCCTCAACCCTACTAAGAGCGTCTTCCAGGCTCTGACGGACCCAAATGCAGCCCAACTAGCAGTGAGCGCAGTACAAACCCTCAACTCTACTAAGAGCGTCTTCCAGGCTCTGACGGACCCAAATGCAGCCAAACCAGCAGTGAGCACAGTAGAAACCCTCAACTCTACTAAGAGCATCTTCCAGACTCTGACTGGTCCAAATGCAGCTAAACTAGCAGTGAGCGCAGTACACACCCTCAACTCTAATAAGAGCGTCTTCCAGGGTCTGACTGGTCCAAATGCAGCCCAACTAGCAGTGAGCGCAGTACAAACCCTCAACTCTACTAAGAGCGTCTTCCAGGCTCTGACTGACCCAAATGCAGCCAAATTAGCAGTGAGCGCAGTACAAACCCTCAACTCTACTAAGAGCGTCTTCCAGGCTCTGACTGGTCCAAATGCAGCCAAACTAGCAGTGAGCGCAGTACAAACCCGCAACTCTACTAAGAGCGTCTTCCAGGCTCTGACTGGTCCAAATGCAGCCAAACTAGCAGTGAGCGCAATACAAAACCTCAATTCTACTAAGAGCGTCTTCCAGGCTCTGACTGGTCTAAATGCAGCCAAACTAACAGTGAGCGCAGTACAAACCCTCAACTCTACTAAGAGCGTCTTCCAGGCTCTGACTTGTCCAAATGCAGCCAAACTAGCAGTGAGCGCAGTACAAACCTTCAACTCTACTAAGAGCGTCTTCCAGGCTCTGATTGACCCAAATGCAGTCAAACTTGCAGTGAGCGCAGTACAAACCCTCAACTCTACTAAGAGCATCGTCCAGGCTCTGACTGGCCCAAATGTAGCTAAACTAGCAGTGAGCGCAGTACAAACCTTCAACTCTACTAAGAGCGTCTTCCAGGCTCTGACTGACCCAAATGCAGCCAAACTAGCAGTGAGCGCAGTACAAACCCTCAACTCTACTAAGAGCATCGTCCAGGCTCTGACTGGCCCAAATGCAGCCAAACTAGCCGGGAGCGCAGTACAAACCCTCAACTCTACTAGGAGCTTCTTCCAGGCTCTGACTGGTCCAAATGCAGCCAAACTAGCAGTGAGCGCAGTACAAACCCTCGACTCTACTAAGAGCGTCTTCCAGGCTCTGACTGGTCCGAAAGGAGCCAAACTAGCAGTGAGTGCAATACAAACCCTCAACTCTACTAAGAGGGTCTTCCAGTCTCTCACTGGCCCGATTGCAGCCAAACTAGCAGTGAGCGCAGTAGAAACCCTCAACTCTACTGAGAGCGTCTTCCACGCTCCGACTGGTCCAAATGCAGCCAAACTAGCAGTGAGTGTAGTATAAACCCTCGACTCTACTAAGAGCGTCTTCCAGGCTCTGACTGGTCTAAATGCAGCCAAACTAGCAGTGAGTGCAGTACAAACCCTCAACTCTACTAAGAGCGTCTTCCAGTCTCTCACTGGCCCAAATGCAGCCAATCTAGC
Organism: Ambystoma mexicanum; assembly: GCF_040938575.1. NCBI lineage: Eukaryota > Metazoa > Chordata > Amphibia > Caudata > Ambystomatidae > Ambystoma > Ambystoma mexicanum. Next base: position 1,035,157,383 of record NC_090926.1, on the reverse strand, counting down.
AGTGAACACAGTAGAAACCCTCAACTCTACTAAGAGCGTCTTCCAGGCTCTGACTGGTTCAAATGCAGCCAAACTAGCAGTGAGCGCAGTACAAACCCTCAAGTCTAATAAGAGAGTCTTCCAGGGTCTGACTGGTCCAAATGCAGCCCAACTAGCAGTGAGCGCAGTACAAACCCTCAACTCTACTAAGGGCGTCTTCCAGGCTCTGACTGACCCAAATGCAGCAAAACTAGCAGTGAGCGCAGTACAAACCTTCAACTCTACTAAGAGCGTCTTCCAGGCTCTCACTGGCCCAAATGCAGCCAAACTAGCAGTGAGCGCAGTACAAACCCTCAACTCTACTAAGAGCGTCTTCCAGTCTCTCACTGGCCCAAATGCAGCCAATCTAGCAGTGAGCGCAGTACAAACCCTCAACTCTACTAAGAGCGTCTTCCAGGCTCTGACTGGTCCAAATGCAGCCAAACTAGCAGTGAGCGCAGTACAAACCCTCAACTCTAATAAGAGCGTCTTCCAGGGTCTGACTGGTCCAAATGCAGCCCAACTAGCAGTGAGCGCAGTACAAACCCTCAACTCTACTAAGAGCGTCTTCCAGGCTCTGACGGACCCAAATGCAGCCAAACTAGCAGTGAGCGCAGTACAAACCTTCAACTCTACTAAGCGTTTCTTCCAGGCTCTGACTGACCCACATGCAGCCAAACTAGCAGTGAGTGCAGTACAAACCCTCAACTCTACTAAGAGCGTCGTCCAGGCTCTGACTGGCCCAAATGCAGCCAAACTAGCCGTGAGCGCAGTACAAACCCTCAACTCTACTAAGAGCATCTTCCAGGCTCTGACTGGCCCAAATGCAGCCAAACTAGCCGTGAGCGCAGTACAAACCCTCAACTCTACTAAGAGCATCTTCCAGGCTCTGACTGGCCCAAATGCAGCCAAACTAGCAGTGAGCGCAGTACAAACCCTCAACTCTACTAAGAGCGTCTTCCAGGCTCTGACTGGTCCGAAAGCAGCCAAACTAGCAGTGAGCGCAATACAAACCCTCAACTCTACTAAGAGGGTCTTCCAGTCTCTCACTGGCTCGAATGCAGCCAAACTAGCAGTGAGCACAGTAGAAACCCTCAACTCTACTAAGAGCGTCTTCCACGCTCCGACTGGTCCAAATGCAGCCAAACTAGCAGTGAGTGTAGTATAAACCCTTGACTCTACTAAGAGCGTCTTCCAGGCTCTGACTGGTCTAAATGCAGCCAAACTAGCAGTGAGCGCAGTACAAACCCTCAACTCTACTAAGAGCGTCTTCCAGGCTCTGACTGGTCCAAATGCAGCCAAACTAGCAGTGAGCGCAGTACAAACCCTCAACTCTACTAAGAGCATCGTCTAGGCTCTGACTGGCCCAAATGCAGCCAAACTGGCCGGGAGCGCAGTACAAACCCTCAACTCTACTAGGAGCTTCTTCCAGGCTCTGACTGGTCCAAATGCAGCCAAACTAGCAGTGAGCGCAGTACAAACCCTCGACTCTACTAAGAGCGTCTTCCAGGCTCTGACTGGTCCGAAAGGAGCCAAACTAGCAGTGAGTGCAATACAAACCCTCAACTCTACTAAGAGGGTCTTCCAGTCTCTCACTGGCCCGATTGCAGCCAAACTAGCAGTGAGCGCAGTAGAAACCCTCAACTCTACTAAGAGCGTCTTAAACGCTCCGACTGGTCCAAATGCAGCCAAACTAGCAGTGAGTGTAGTATAAACCCTCGACTCTACTAAGAGCGTCTTCCAGGCTCTGACTGGTCTAAATGCAGCCAAACTAGCAGTGAGTGCAGTACAAACCCTCAACTCTACTAAGAGCGTCTTCCAGTCTCTCACTGGCCCAAATGCAGCCAATCTAGCAGTGAACACAGTAGAAACCCTCAACTCTACTAAGAGCGTCTTCCAGGCTCTGACTGGTTCAAATGCAGCCAAACTAGCAGTGAGCGCAGTACAAACCCTCAAGTCTAATAAGAGAGTCTTCCAGGGTCTGACTGGTCCAAATGCAGCCCAACTAGCAGTGAGCGCAGTACAAACCCTCAACTCTACTAAGGGCGTCTTCCAGGCTCTGACTGACCCAAATGCAGCAAAACTAGCAGTGAGCGCAGTACAAACCTTCAACTCTACTAAGAGCATCTTCCAGGCTCTCACTGGCCCAAATGCAGCCAAACTAGCAGTGAGCGCAGTACAAACCCTCAACTCTACTAAGAGCGTCTTCCAGTCTCTCACTGGCCCAAATGCAGCCAATCTATCAGTGAGCGCAGTACAAACCCTCAACTCTACTAAGGGTGTCTTCCAGGCTCTGACTGACCCAAATGCAGCAAAACTAGCAGTGAGCGCAGTACAAACCTTCAACTCTACTAAGAGCATCTTCCAGGCTCTCACTGGTCCAAATGCAGCCAAACTAGCAGTGAGCGCAGTACAAACCCTCAACTCTAATAAGAGCGTCTTCCAGGGTCTGACTGGTCCAAATGCAGCCCAACTAGCAGTGAGCGCAGTACAAACCCTCAACTCTACTAAGAGCGTCTTCCAGGCTCTGACGGACCCAAATGCAGCCAAACTAGCAGTGAGCGCAGTACAAACCTTCAACTCTACTAAGCGTTTCTTCCAGGCTCTGACTGACCCACATGCAGCCAAACTAGCAGTGAGTGCAGTACAAACCCTCAACTCTACTAAGAGCGTCGTCCAGGCTCTGACTGGCCCAAATGCAGCCAAACTAGCCGTGAGCGCAGTACAAACCCTCAACTCTACTAAGAGCATCTTCCAGGCTCTGACTGGCCCAAATGCAGCCAAACTAGCCGTGAGCGCAGTACAAACCCTCAACTCTACTAAGAGCATCTTCCAGGCTCTGACTGGCCCAAATGCAGCCAAACTAGCAGTGAGCGCAGTACAAACCCTCAACTCTACTAAGAGCGTCTTCCAGGCTCTGACTGGTCCGAAAGCAGCCAAACTAGCAGTGAGCGCAGTACAAACCCTCAACTCTACTAAGAGCGTCTTCCAGGCTCCGACTGGTCCAAATGCAGCCAAACTAGCAGTGAGTGTAGTATAAACCCTTGACTCTACTAAGAGCGTCTTCCAGGCTCTGACTGGTCTAAATGCAGCCAAACTAGCAGTGAGCGCAGTACAAACCCTCAACTCTACTAAGAGCGTCTTCCAGGCTCTGACTGGTCCAAATGCAGCCAAACTAGCAGTGAGCGCAGTACAAACCCCCAACTCTACTAAGAGCATCGTCCAGGCTCTGACTGGCCCAAATGCAGCCAAACTAGCCGGGAGCGCAGTACAAACCCTCAACTCTACTAGGAGCTTCTTCCAGGCTCTGACTGGTCCAAATGCAGCCAAACTAGCAGTGAGCGCAGTACAAACCCTCGACTCTACTAAGAGCGTCTTCCAGGCTCTGACTGGTCCGAAAGGAGCCAAACTAGCAGTGAGTGCAATACAAACCCTCAACTCTACTAAGAGGGTCTTCCAGTCTCTCACTGGCCCGATTGCAGCCAAACTAGCAGTGAGCGCAGTAGAAACCCTCAACTCTACTAAGAGCGTCTTAAACGCTCCGACTGGTCCAAATGCAGCCAAACTAGCAGTGAGTGTAGTATAAACCCTCGACTCTACTAAGAGCGTCTTCCAGGCTCTGACTGGTCTAAATGCAGCCAAACTAGCAGTGAGTGCAGTACAAACCCTCAACTCTACTAAGAGCGTCTTCCAGTCTCTCACTGGCCCAAATGCAGCCAATCTAGCAGTGAACACAGTAGAAACCCTCAACTCTACTAAGAGCGTCTTCCAGGCTCTGACTGGTTCAAATGCAGCCAAACTAGCAGTGAGCGCAGTACAAACCCTCAAGTCTAATAAGAGAGTCTTCCAGGGTCTGACTGGTCCAAATGCAGCCCAACTAGCAGTGAGCGCAGTACAAACCCTCAACTCTACTAAGGGCGTCTTCCAGGCTCTGACTGACCCAAATGCAGCAAAACTAGCAGTGAGCGCAGTACAAACCTTCAACTCTACTAAGAGCATCTTCCAGGCTCTCACTGGCCCAAATGCAGCCAAACTAGCAGTGAGCGCAGTACAAACCCTCAACTCTACTAAGAGCGTCTTCCAGTCTCTCACTGGCCCAAATGCAGCCAATCTATCAGTGAGCGCAGTACAAACCCTCAACTCTACTAAGGGCGTCTTCCAGGCTCTGACTGACCCAAATGCAGCAAAACTAGCAGTGAGCGCAGTACAAACCTTCAACTCTACTAAGAGCATCTTCCAGGCTCTGACGGACCCAAATGCAGCCAAACTAGCAGTGAGCGCAGTACAAACCTTCAACTCTACTAAGCGTTTCTTCCAGGCTCTGACTGACCCACATGCAGCCAAACTAGCAGTGAGCGCAGTACAAACCCTCAACTCTTCTAAGAGCGTCGTCCAGGCTCTGACTGGCCCAAATGCAGCCAAACTAGCCGTGAGCGCAGTACAAACCCTCAACTCTACTAAGAGCATCTTCCAGGCTCTGACTGGCCCAAATGCAGCCAAACTAGCCGTGAGCGCAGTACAAACCCTCAACTCTACTAAGAGCATCTTCCAGGCTCTGACTGGCCCAAATGCAGCCAAACTAGCAGTGAGCGCAGTACAAACCCTCAACTCTACTAAGAGCGTCTTCCAGGCTCTGACTGGTCCGAAAGCAGCCAAACTAGCAGTGAGCACAATACAAACCCTCAACTCTACTAAGAGGGTCTTCCAGTCTCTCACTGGCCCGAATGCAGCCAAACTAGCAGTGAGCACAGTAGAAACCCTCAACTCTACTAAGAGCGTCTTCCACGCTCCGACTGGTCCAAATGCAGCCAAACTAGCAGTGAGTGTAGTATAAACCCTTGACTCTACTAAGAGCGTCTTCCAGGCTCTGACTGGTCTAAATGCAGCCAAACTAGCAGTGAGCGCAGTACAAACCCTCAACTCTACTAAGAGCGTCTTCCAGGCTCTGACTGGTCCAAATGCAGCCAAACTAGCAGTGAGCGCAGTACAAACCCTCAAGTCTAATAAGAGAGTCTTCCAGGGTCTGACTGGTCCAAATGCAGCCCAACTAGCAGTGAGCGCAGTACAAACCCTCAACTCTACTAAGGGCGTCTTCCAGGCTCTGACTGACCCAAATGCAGCAAAACTAGCAGTGAGCGCAGTACAAACCTTCAACTCTACTAAGAGCATCTTCCAGGATCTCACTGGCCCAAATGCAGCCAAACTAGCAGTGAGCGCAGTACAAACCCTCAACTCTACTAAGAGCGTCTTCCAGTCTCTCACTGGCCCAAATGCAGCCAATCTATCAGTGAGCGCAGTACAAACCCTCAACTCTACTAAGGGAGTCTTCCAGGCTCTGACTGACCCAAATGCAGCAAAACTAGCAGTGAGCGCAGTACAAACCTTCAACTCTACTAAGAGCATCTTCCAGGCTCTCACTGGTCCAAATGCAGCCAAACTAGCAGTGAGCGCAGTACAAACCCTCAACTCTAATAAGAGCGTCTTCCAGGGTCTGACTGGTCCAAATGCAGCCCAACTAGCAGTGAGCGCAGTACAAACCCTCAACTCTACTAAGAGCGTCTTCCAGGCTCTGACGGACCCAAATGCAGCCAAACTAGCAGTGAGCGCAGTACAAACCTTCAACTCTACTAAGCGTTTCTTCCAGGCTCTGACTGACCCACATGCAGCCAAACTAGCAGTGAGCGCAGTACAAACCCTCAACTCTTCTAAGAGCGTCGTCCAGGCTCTGACTGGCCCAAATGCAGCCAAACTAGCCGTGAGCGCAGTACAAACCCTCAACTCTACTAAGAGCATCTTCCAGGCTCTGACTGGCCCAAATGCAGCCAAACTAGCCGTGAGCGCAGTACAAACCCTCAACTCTACTAAGAGCATCTTCCAGGCTCTGACTGGCCCAAATGCAGCCAAACTAGCAGTGAGCGCAGTACAAACCCTCAACTCTACTAAGAGCGTCTTCCAGGCTCTGACTGGTCCGAAAGCAGCCAAACTAGCAGTGAGCACAATACAAACCCTCAACTCTACTAAGAGGGTCTTCCAGTCTCTCACTGGCCCGAATGCAGCCAAACTAGCAGTGAGCACAGTAGAAACCCTCAACTCTACTAAGAGCGTCTTCCACGCTCCGACTGGTCCAAATGCAGCCAAACTAGCAGTGAGTGTAGTATAAACCCTTGACTCTACTAAGAGCGTCTTCCAGGCTCTGACTGGTCTAAATGCAGCCAAACTAGCAGTGAGCGCAGTACAAACCCTCAACTCTACTAAGAGCGTCTTCCAGGCTCTGACTGGTCCAAATGCAGCCAAACTAGCAGTGAGCGCAGTACAAACCCGCAACTCTACTAAGAGCGTCTTCCAGGCTCTGACTTGTCCAAATGCAGCCAAACTAGCAGTGAGCGCAATACAAAACCTCAATTCTACTAAGAGCGTCTTCCAGGCTCTGACTGGTCTAAATGCAGCCAAACTAACAGTGAGTGTAGTATAAACCCTCGACTCTACTAAGAGAGTCTTCCAGGCTCTGACTGGTCTAAATGCAGCCAAGCTAGCAGTGAGCACAGTACGAACCCTCAACTCTACTAAGAGCATCGTCCAGGCTCTGAATGGCCCAAATGCAGCCAAACTAGCAGTGAGCGCGGTACAAACCCTCAAGTCTAATACGAGAGTCTTCCAGGGTCTGACTTGTCCAAATGCAGCCCAACTAGCAGTGAGCGCAGTACAAACCCTCAAGTCTACTAAGGGCGTCTTCCAGGCTCTGACTGACCCAAATGCAGCAAAACTAGCAGTGAGCGCAGTACAAACCTTCAACTCTACTAAGAGCCTCTTCCAGGCTCTCACTGGCCCAAATGCAGCCAAACTAGCGGTGAGCGCAGTACAAACCCTCAACTCTACTAAGAGCGTCTTCAAGTCTCTCACTGGCCCAAATGCAGCCAATCTAGCAGTGAGCGCAGTACAAACCCTCAACTCTACAAAGAGCGTCTTCCAGGCTCTGACTGGTCCAAATGCAGCGAAACTAGCAGTGAGTGCAGTACAAACCCTCAACTCTAATCAGAGCGTCTTCCAGGGTCTGACTGGTCCAAATGCAGCCCAACTAGCAGTGAGCGCAGTACAAACCCTCAACTCTACTAAGAGTTTCTTCCAGGCTCTGACTGACCCAAATGCAGCCAAACTAGCAGTGAGCGCAGTACAAACCCTGAACTCTACTAAGAGCGTCGTCCAGGCTCTGACTGGCCCAAATGCAGCCAAACTAGCCGTGAGCGCAGTACAAACCCTCAACTCTACTAAGAGCATCTTCCAGGCTCTGACTGGTCCAAATGCAGCCAAACTAGCAGTGAGCGCAGTACAAACCCTCAACTCTACTAAGAGCGTCTTCCAGGCTCTGACTGGTCCGAAAGCAGCCAAACTAGCAGTGAGCGCAATACAAAACCTCAACTCTACTAAGAGGGTCTTCCAGTCTCTCACTGGCCCGAATGCAGCCAAACTAGCAGTGAGCACAGTAGAAACCCTCAACTCTACTAAGAGCGTCTTCCACGCTCCGACTGGTCCAAATGCAGCCAAACTAGCAGTGAGTGTAGTATAAACCCTCGACTCTACTAAGAGCGTCTTCCAGGCTCTGACTGGTCTAAATGCAGCCAAACTAGCAGTGAGCGCAGTACAAACCCTCAACTCTACTAAGAGCGTCTTCCAGGCTCTGACTGGTCCAAATGCAGCCAAACTAGCAGTGAGCGCAGTACAAACCCGCAACTCTACTAAGAGCGTCTTCCAGGCTCTGACTGGTCCAAATCTAAGAGCGTCTTCCAGGCTCTGACTGGTCTAAATGCAGCCAAACTAGCAGTGAGCGCAGTACAAACCCTCAACTCTACTAAGAGCGTCTTCCAGGCTCTGACTGGTCCAAATGCAGCCAAACTAGCAGTGAGCGCAGTACAAACCCGCAACTCTACTAAGAGCGTCTTCCAGGCTCTGACTGGTCCAAATGCAGCCAAACTAGCAGTGAGCGCAATACAAAACCTCAATTCTACTAAGAGCGTCTTCCAGGCTCTGACTGGTCTAAATGCAGCCAAACTAACAGTGAGTGTAGTATAAACCCTCGACTCTACTAAGAGAGTCTTCCAGGCTCTGACTGGTCTAAATGCAGCCAAGCTAGCAGTGAGCACAGTACGAACCCTCAACTCTACTAAGAGCATCGTCCAGGCTCTGACTGGCCCAAATGCAGCCAAACTAGCAGTGAGCGCAGTACAAACCCTCAACTCTACTAAGAGCGTCTTCCAGGCTCTGACTGGTCCAAATGCAGCCAAACTAGCAGTGAGCGAAGTACAAACCCGCAACTCTACTAAGTGCGTCTTCCGGGTTCTGACCGGTCCAAATGCAGCCCAACTAGCAGTGAGCGCAGTACAAACCCTCAACCCTACTAAGAGCGTCTTCCATGCTCTGACGGACCCAAATGCAGCCCAACTAGCAGTGAGCGCAGTACAAACCCTCAACTCTACTAAGAGCGTCTTCCAGGCTCTGACGGACCCAAATGCAGCCAAACCAGCAGTGAGCACAGTAGAAACCCTCAACTTTACTAAGAGCATCTTCCAGACTCTGACTGGTCCAAATGCAGCTAAACTAGCAGTGAGCGCAGTACACACCCTCAACTCTAATAAGAGCGTCTTCCAGGGTCTGACTGGTCCAAATGCAGCCCAACTAGCAGTGAGCGCAGTACAAACCCTCAACTCTACTAAGAGCGTCTTCCAGGCTCTGACTGACCCAAATGCAGCCAAATTAGCAGTGAGCGCAGTACAAACCCTCAACTCTACTAAGAGCGTCTTCCAGGCTCTGACTGGTCCAAATGCAGCCAAACTAGCAGTGAGCGCAGTACAAACCCGCAACTCTACTAAGAGCGTCTTCCAGGCTCTGACTGGTCCAAATGCAGCCAAACTAGCAGTGAGCGCAATACAAAACCTCAATTCTACTAAGAGCGTCTTCCAGGCTCTGACTGGTCTAAATGCAGCCAAACTAACAGTGAGCGCAGTACAAACCCCCAACTCTACTAAGAGCGTCTTCCAGGCTCTGACTTGTCCAAATGCAGCCAAACTAGCAGTGAGCGCAGTACAAACCTTCAACTCTACTAAGAGCGTCTTCCAGGCTCTGATTGACCCAAATGCAGTCAAACTTGCAGTGAGCGCAGTACAAACCCTCAACTCTACTAAGAGCATCGTCCAGGCTCTGACTGGCCCAAATGTAGCTAAACTAGCAGTGAGCGCAGTACAAACCTTCAACTCTACTAAGAGCGTCTTCCAGGCTCTGACTGACCCAAATGCAGCCAAACTAGCAGTGAGCGCAGTACAAACCCTCAACTCTACTAAGAGCATCGTCCAGGCTCTGACTGGCCCAAATGCAGCCAAACTAGCCGGGAGCGCAGTACAAACCCTCAACTCTACTAGGAGCTTCTTCCAGGCTCTGACTGGTCCAAATGCAGCCAAACTAGCAGTGAGCGCAGTACAAACCCTCGACTCTACTAAGAGCATCTTCCAGGCTCTGACTGGTCCGAAAGGAGCCAAACTAGCAGTGAGTGCAATACAAACCCTCAACTCTACTAAGAGGGTCTTCCAGTCTCTCACTGGCCCCAATGCAGCCAAACTAGCAGTGAGCGCAGTAGAAACCCTCAACTCTAATAAGAGCGTCTTCCACGCTCCGACTGGTCCAAATGCAGCCAAACTAGCAGTGAGTGTAGTATAAACCCTCGACTCTACTAAGAGCGTCTTCCAGGCTCTGACTGGTCTAAATGCAGCCAAACTAGCAGTGAGTGCAGTACAAACCCTCAACTCTACTAAGAGCGTCTTCCAGTCTCTCACTGGCCCAAATGCAGCCAATATAGCAGTGAACACAGTAGAAACCCTCAACTCTACTAAGAGCGTCTTCCAGGCTCTGACTGGTTCAAATGCAGCCAAACTAGCAGTGAGCGCAGTACAAACCCTCAAGTCTAATAAGAGAGTCTTCCAGGGTCTGACTGGTCCAAATGCAGCCCAACTAGCAGTGAGCGCAGTACAAACCCTCAACTCTACTAAGGGCGTCTTCCAGGCTCTGACTGACCCAAATGCAGCAAAACTAGCAGTGAGCGCAGTACAAACCCTCAAGTCTAATAAGAGAGTCTTCTAGGGTCTGACTGGTCCAAATGCAGCCCAACTAGCAGTGAGCGCAGTACAAACCCTCAACTCTACTAAGGGCGTCTTCCAGGCTCTGACTGACCCAAATGCAGCAAAACTAGCAGTGACCGCAGTACAAACCCTCAACTCTACTAAGAGCGTCTTCCAGTCTCTCACTGGCCCAAATGCAGCCAATCTAGCAGTGAGCGCAGTACAAACCCTCAACTCTACTAAGAGCGTCTTCCAGGCTCTGACTGGTCCAAATGCAGCCAAACTAGCAGTGAGCGCAGTACAAACCCTCAACTCTAATAAGAGCGTCTTCCAGGGTCTGACTGGTCCAAATGCAGCCCAACTAGCAGTGAGCGCAGTACAAACCCTCAACTCTACTAAGAGCGTCTTCCAGGCTCTGACGGACCCAAATGCAGCCAAACTAGCAGTGAGCGCAGTACAAACCTTCAACTCTACTAAGCGTTTCTTCCAGGCTCTGACTGACCCACATGCAGCCAAACTAGCAGTGAGCGCAGTACAAACCCTCAACTCTACTAAGAGCGTCGTCCAGGCTCTGACTGGCCCAAATGCAGCCAAACTAGCCGTGAGCGCAGTACAAACCCTCAACTCTACTAAGAGCATCTTCCAGGCTCTGACTGGTCCAAATGCAGCCAAACTAGCAGTGAGCGCAGTACAAACCCTCAACTCTACTAAGAGCGTCTTCCAGGCTCTGACTGGTCCGAAAGCAGCCAAACTAGCAGTGAGCGCAATACAAACCCTCAACTCTACTAAGAGGGTCTTCCAGTCTCTCACTGGCCCGAATGCAGCCAAACTAGCAGTGAGCACAGTAGAAACCCTCAACTCTACTAAGAGCGTCTTCCACGCTCCGACTGGTCCAAATGCAGCCAAACTAGCAGTGAGTGTAGTATAAACCCTTGACTCTACTAAGAGCGTCTTCCAGGCTCTGACTGGTCTAAATGCAGCCAAACTAGCAGTGAGCGCAGTACAAACCCTCAACTCTACTAAGAGCGTCTTCCAGGCTCTGACTGGTCCAAATGCAGCCAAACTAGCAGTGAGTGCAGTACAAACCCGCAACTCTACTAAGAGCGTATTCCAGGCTCTGACTTGTCCAAATGCAGCCAAACTAGCAGTGAGCGCAATACAAAACCTCAATTCTACTAAGAGCGTCTTCCAGGCTCTGACTGGTCTAAATGCAGCCAAACTAACAGTGAGTGTAGTATAAACCCTCGACTCTACTAAGAGAGTCTTCCAGGCTCTGACTGGTCTAAATGCAGCCAAGCTAGCAATGAGCACAGTACGAACCCTCAACTCTACTAAGAGCATCGTCCAGGCTCTGACTGGCCCAAATGCAGCCAAACTAGCAGTGAGCGCAGTACAAACCCTCAACTCTACTAAGAGCGTCTTCCAGGCTCTGACTGGTCCAAATGCAGCCAAACTAGCAGTGAGCGCAATACAAAATCTCAATTCTACTAAGAGCGTCTTCCAGGCTCTGACTGGTCTAAATGCAGCCAAACTAACAGTGAGCGCAGTACAAACCCTCAACTCTACTAAGAGCGTCTTCCAGGCTCTGACTTGTCCAAATGCAGCCAAACTAGCAGTGAGCGCAGTAGAAACCCTCAACTCTACTAAGTGCGTCTTCCGGGTTCTGACCAATCCAAATGCAGCCCAACTAGCAGTGAGCGCAGTACAAACGCTCAACTCTACTAAGAGCGTCTTCCAGGCTCTGACGGACCCAAATGCAGCCAAACTAGCAGTGAGCGCAGTACAAACCTTCAACTCTACTAAGAGCGTCTTCCAGGCTCTGACTGACCCAAATGCAGCCAAACTAGCAGTTAGCGCAGTACAAACCCTCAACTCTACTAAGAGCATCGTCCAGGCTCTGACTGGCCCAAATGCAGCCAAACTAGCCTGGAGCGCAGTACAAACCCTCAACTCTACTAAGAGCTTCTTCCAGGCTCTGACTGGTCCAAATGCAGCCAAACTAGCAGTGAGCGCAGTACAAACCCTCAACTCTATACTAAGAGCGTCTTCCAGGCTCTGACTGGTCCGAAAGGAGCCAAACTAGCAGTGAGTGCAATACAAACCCTCAACTCTACTAAGAGGGTCTTCCAGTCTCTCACTGGCCCGAATGCAGCCAAACTAGCAGTGAGCGCAGTAGAAACCCTCAACTCTACTAAGAGCGTCTTCCATGCTCCGACTGGTCCAAATGCAGCCAAACTAGCAGTGAGTGTAGTATAAACCCTCGACTCTACTAAGAGCGTCTTCCAGGCTCTGACTGGTCTAAATGCAGCCAAACCAGCAGTGAATGCAGTACAAACCCTCAACTCTACTAAGAGCGTCTTCCAGTCTCTCACTGGCCCAAATGCAGCCAATCTAGCAGTGAACACAGTAGAAACCCTCAACTCTACTAAGAGCGTCTTCCAGGCTCTGACTGGTTCAAATGCAGCCAAACTAGCAGTGAGCGCAGTACAAACCCTCAAGTCTAATAAGAGCGTCTTCCAGGGTCTGACTGGTCCAAATGCAGCCCAACTAGCAGTGAGCGCAGTACAAACCCTCAACTCTATTAAGAGTGTCTTCCAGGCTCTGACTGACCCAAATGCAGCCAAACTAGCAGTGAGCGCAGTACAAACCTTCAACTCTACTAAGAGCGTCTTCCAGGCTCTGACTGACCCAAATGCAGGCAAACTAGCAGTGAGCGCAGTACAAACCCTCAACTCTACTAAGAGCGTCGTCCAGGCTCTGACTGGCCCAAATGCAGCCAAGCTAGCAGTGAGCGCAGTACAAACCCTCAACTCTACTAAGAGCGTCTTCCAGGCTCTGACTGGTCTAAATGCAGCCAAACTAGCAGTGAGCGCAGTACAAACCCTCAACTCTACTAAGAGCGTCTTCCAGGCTCTGACTGGTCCAAATGCAGCCAAACTAGCAGTGAGCGCAGTACAAACCCTCAACTCTACCAAGAGCGTCTTCCAGGCTCTGACTGGCCCAAATGCAGCCAAACTAGCAGTGAGCACAGTACAAACCCTCAACTCTACCAAGAGCGTCTTCCAGGCTCTGACTGGTCCAAATGCAGCCAAACTAGCAGTGAGTTCAGTACAAATCCTCAACTCTACTAAGAGCGTCTTCCAGGCTCTGACTGGCCCAAATGCAGCCAAACTAGCAGTGAGTGCAGTACAAACCCTCAACTCTACCAAGAGCGTCTTCCAGTCTCTCACTGGTCCAAATGCAGTCAAACTAGCAGTGAGCGCAGTAAAAACCCTCAACTCTACTACGAGCGTCTTCCAGGCTCTGACTGGCCCAAATGCAGCCAAACTAGCAGTGAGCGCAATACAAACCTTCAACTCTTCTAAGAGCGTCTTGCAGGCTCTGACTGACCCAAATGCAGCCAAACTAGCAGTGAGCGCAGTACAAACCCTCAACTCTACTAAGAGCGTCGTCCAGGCTCTGACTGGCCCAAATGCAGCCAAACTAGCAGTAAGCACAATACAAACCCTGAACTCTATTAAGAGCGTCTTCCAGGCTCTGACTGGTCCAAATACAGCCAAACTAGCAGTGAGCGCAATACAAACCCTCAACTCTACTAAGAGCGTCTTCCAGTCTCTCACTGGCCCAAATGCAGCCAAACTAGCAGTGAGCGCAGTAGAAACCCTCAACTCTACTAAGAGTGTTTTCCAGGCTCTGACCGGTCTTAATGCAGCCAAACTAGCAGTCAGCGCAATACAAACCCTCAACTCTACTAAGATGTCTTCCAGGCTCTGACTGGTCCAAATGCAGCCAAACTAGCAGTGAGCGCAGTACAAACCCTCAACTCTGATAAGAGCGTCTTCCAGGGTCTGACTGGTCCAAATGCAGCCCAACTAGCAGTGAGCGCAGTACAAACCTTCAACTCTACTAAGAGCATCTTCCAGGCTCTGACTGTCCCAAATGCAGCCAAACTAGCAGTGAGCGCAGTACAAACCTTCAACTCTACTCAGAGCGTCTTCCAAGCTCTGACTGGTCCAAATGCAGCCAAACTAGCAGTGAGCGCAGTAGAAACCCTCAACTCTACTAAGAGTGTCTTCCAGGCTCTGACTGGTCCAAATGCAGCCAAACTAGCAGTGAGCGCAGTAGAAACCCTCAACTCTACTAAGAGCATCTTCCAGGCTCTGACTGGTCCAAATGCAGCCAAACTAGCAGTGAGCGCAGTACAAACCCTCAACTCTACTAAGAGCATCTTCCAGGCTCTCACTGGCGCAAATGCAGCCAAACTAGCAGTGAGCGCAGTAAAAACCCTCAACTCTACTAAGAGCGTCTTCCAGTCTCTCACTGGCCCAAATGCAGCCAATTTAGCAGTGAGCACAGTAGAAACCCTCAACTCTACTAAGAGCATCTACCAGGCTCTGACTGGTCCAAATGCAGCCAAACTAGCAGTGAGCGCAGTACAAACCCTCAACTCTGATAAGAGCGTCTTCCAGGGTCTGACTGGTCCAAATGCAGCCCAACTAGCAGTGAGCGCAGTACGAACCTTCAACTCTACTAAGAGCGTCTTCCAGGCTCTGACTGACCCAAATGCAGCCAAACTAGCAGTGAGCGCAGTACAAACCCTCAACTCTACTAAGAGCGTCTTCCAGGCTCTGACTTGTCCAAATGCAGCCAAACTAGCAGTGAGCGCAGTACAAACCTTCAACTCTACTAAGAGCGTCTTCCAGGCTCTGACTTATCCAAATGCAGCCAAACTAGCAGTGAGCGCAGTACAAACCCTCAACTCTACTAAGAGCGTCATCCAGGCTCTGACTGGCCCAAATGCAGCCAAACTAGCAGTGAGCGCAGTACAAACCCTCAACTCTACTAAGAGCGTCTTCCAGGCTCTGACTGTTCCAAATGCAGCCAAACTAGCAGTGAGCACAGTACAAACCCTCAACTCTACTAAGAGCGTCTTCCAGGCTCTGACTGGTCCAAATGCAGCCAAACTAGCAGTGAGCGCAATACAAATCCTCAACTCTACTAAGAGCGTCTTCCAGGCTCTGACTGGTCTAAATGCAGCCAAACTAGCAGTGAGCTCAATACAAACCCTCAACTCTACAAAGAGGGTCTTCCAGTCTCTCAGTGGCCCGAATGCAGCCAAACTAGCAGTGAGCGCAGTAGAAACCCACGACTCTACTAAGAGGGTCTTCCACGCTCCAACTGGTCCAAATGCAGCAAAACTAGCAGTGAGTGTAGTATAAACCCTTGACTCTACTAAGAGCGTCTTCCAGGCTCTGACTGGTCTAAATGCAGCCAAACTAGCAGTGAGCGCAGTACAAACCCTCAACTCTACTAAGAGCATCTTCCAGGCTCTGACTGGTCCAAATGCAGCCAAACTAGCAGTGAGCTCAGTAGAAAGCCTCAACTCTACTAAGAGCGTCTTCCAGGTTCTGACTGGTCCAAATGCAGCCAAACTAGCAGTGAGCGCAGTACAAACCCTCAACTCTAATAAGAGCGTCTTCCAGGGTCTGACTGGTCCAAAAGCAGCCCAACTAGCAATGAGCGCAGTACAAACCCTCAACTCTACTAAGAGCCTCTTCCAGGCTCTGATTGACCCAAATGCGGCCAAACTAGCAGTGAGCGCAGTACAAACCTTAAACTCTACTAAGAGCGTCTTCCAGGCTCTGACTGACCCAAATGCAGCCAAACTAGCAGTGTGTGCAGTACAAATCCTAAACTCTACTAAGAGCGTCTTCCAGGCTCTGACTGACCCAAATGCAGCCAAACTAGCAGTGAGCACAGTACAAACCCTCAACTCTACCAAGAGCGTCTTCCAGGCTCTGACTGGTCCAAATGCAGCCAAACTAGCAGTGAGTGCAGTACAAATCCTCAACTCTACTAAGAGCGTCTTCCAGGCTCTGACTGGCCCAAATGCAGCCAAACTAGCAGTGAGTGCAGTACAAACCCTCAACTCTACCAAGAGCGTCTTCCAGTCTCTCACTGGTCCAAATGCAGTCAAACTAGCAGTGAGCGCAGTAAAAACCCTCAACTCTACTACGAGCGTCTTCCAGGCTCTGACTGACCCAAATGCAGCCAAACTAGCAGTGAGCGCAATACAAACCTTCAACTCTTCTAAGAGCGTCTTGCAGGCTCTGACTGACCCAAATGCAGCCAAACTAGCAGTGAGCGCAGTACAAACCCTCAACTCTACTAAGAGCGTCGTCCAGGCTCTGACTGGCCCAAATGCAGCCAAACTAGCAGTAAGCACAATACAAACCCTCAACTCTATTAAGAGCGTCTTCCAGGCTCTGACTGGTCCAAATACAGCCAAACTAGCAGTGAGCGCAATACAAACCCTCAACTCTACTAAGAGCGTCTTCCAGTCTCTCACTGGCCCAAATGCAGCCAAACTAGCAGTGAGCGCAGTAGAAACCCTCAACTCTACTAAGAGCGTTTTCCAGGCTCTGACCGGTCTTAATGCAGCCAAACTAGCAGTCAGCGCAATACAAACCCTCAACTCTACTAAGATGTCTTCCAGGCTCTGACTGGTCCAAATGCAGCCAAACTAGCAGTGAGCGCAGTACAAACCCTCAACTCTACTAAGAGCGTCTTCCAGGCTCTGACTGACCCAAATGCAGCCAAACTAGCAGTGAGCGCAGTACAAACCCTCAACTCTGATAAGAGCGTCTTCCAGGGTCTGACTGGTCCAAATGCAGCCCAACTAGCAGTGAGCGCAGTACAAACCTTCAACTCTACTAAGAGCATCTTCCAGGCTCTGACTGACCCAAATGCAGCCAAACTAGCAGTGAGCGCAGTACAAACCTTCAACTCTACTCAGAGCGTCTTCCAAGCTCTGACTGGTCCAAATGCAGCCAAACTAGCAGTGAGCGCAGTAGAAACCCTCAACTCTACTAAGAGTGTCTTCCAGGCTCTGACTGGTCCAAATGCAGCCAAACTAGCAGTGAGCGCAGTAGAAACCCTCAACTCTACTAAGAGCATCTTCCAGGCTCTGACTGGTCCAAATGCAGCCAAACTAGCAGTGAGCGCAGTACAAACCCTCAACTCTACTAAGAGCATCTTCCAGGCTCTCACTGGCGCAAATGCAGCCAAACTAGCAGTGAGCGCAGTAAAAACCCTCAACTCTACTAAGAGCGTCTTCCAGTCTCTCACTGGCCCAAATGCAGCCAATTTAGCAGTGAGCGCAGTAGAAACCCTCAACTCTACTAAGAGCGTCTACCAGGCTCTGACTGGTCCAAATGCAGCCAAACTAGCAGTGAGCGCAGTACAAACCCTCAACTCTGATAAGAGCGTCTTCCAGGGTCTGACTGGTCCAAATGCAGCCCAACTAGCAGTGAGCGCAGTACGAACCTTCAACTCTACTAAGAGCGTCTTCCAGGCTCTGACTGACCCAAATGCAGCCAAACTAGCAGTGAGCGCAGTACAAACCCTCAACTCTACTAAGAGCGTCTTCCAGGCTCTGACTTGTCCAAATGTAGCCAAACTAGCAGTGAGCGCAGTACAAACCCTCAACTCTACTAAGAGCGTCTTCCAGGCTCTGACTGGTCCAAATGCAGCCAAACTAGCAGTGAGCGCAGTACAAACCCTCAACTCTCCTAAGAGCGTCTTCCAGGGTCTGACTGACCCAAATGCAGCCAAACTAGCAGTGAGCGCAGTACAAACCCTCAACTCTACTAAGAGCGTCGTCCAGGCTCTTACTGGCCCAAATGCAGCCAAACTAGCAGTAAGCACAATACAAACCCTCAACTCTATTAAGAGCGTCTTCCAGGCTCTGACTGGTCCAAATACAGCCAAACTAGCAGTGAGCGCAATACAAACCCTCTACTCTACTAAGAGCGTCTTCCAGTCTCTCACTGGCCCAAATGCAGCCAAACTAGCAGTGAGCGCAGTAGAAACCCTCAACTCTACTAAGAGCGTTTTCCAGGCTCTGACCGGTCTTAATGCAGCCAAACTAGCAGTCAGCGCAATACAAACCCTCAACTCTACTAAGATGTCTTCCAGGCTCTGACTGGTCCAAATGCAGCCAAACTAGCAGTGAGCGCAGTACAAACCCTCAACTCTACTAAGAGCGTCTTCCAGGCTCTGACTGACCCAAATGCAGCCAAACTAGCAGTGAGCGCAGTACAAACCCTCAACTCTGATAAGAGCGTCTTCCAGGGTCTGACTGGTCCAAATGCAGCCCAACTAGCAGTGAGCGCAGTACAAACCTTCAACTCTACTAAGAGCATCTTCCAGGCTCTGACTGACCCAAATGCAGCCAAACTAGCAGTGAGCGCAGTACAAACCTTCAACTCTACTCAGAGCGTCTTCCAAGCTCTGACTGGTCCAAATGCAGCCAAACTAGCAGTGAGCGCAGTAGAAACCCTCAACTCTACTAAGAGTGTCTTCCAGGCTCTGACTGGTCCAAATGCAGCCAAACTAGCAGTGAGCGCAGTAGAAACCCTCAACTCTACTAAGAGCATCTTCCAGGCTCTGACTGGTCCAAATGCAGCCAAACTAGCAGTGAGCGCAGTACAAACCCTCAACTCTACTAAGAGCATCTTCCAGGCTCTCACTGGCGCAAATGCAGCCAAACTAGCAGTGAGCGCAGTAAAAACCCTCAACTCTACTAAGAGCGTCTTCCAGTCTCTCACTGGCCCAAATGCAGCCAATTTAGCAGTGAGCGCAGTAGAAACCCTCAACTCTACTAAGAGCGTCTACCAGGCTCTGACTGGTCCAAATGCAGCCAAACTAGCAGTGAGCGCAGTACAAACCCTCAACTCTGATAAGAGCGTCTTCCAGGGTCTGACTGGTCCAAATGCAGCCCAACTAGCAGTGAGCGCAGTACGAACCTTCAACTCTACTAAGAGCGTCTTCCAGGCTCTGACTGACCCAAATGCAGCCAAACTAGCAGTGAGCGCAGTACAAACCCTCAACTCTACTAAGAGCGTCTTCCAGGCTCTGACTTGTCCAAATGTAGCCAAACTAGCAGTGAGCGCAGTACAAACCCTCAACTCTACTAAGAGCGTCTTCCAGGCTCTGACTGGTCCAAATGCAGCCAAACTAGCAGTGAGCGCAGTACAAACCCTCAACTCTCCTAAGAGCGTCTTCCAGGGTCTGACTGACCCAAATGCAGCCAAACTAGCAGTGAGCGCAGTACAAACCTTCAACTCTACTAAGAGCGTCTTCCAGGCTCTGACTTATCCAAATGCAGCCAAACTAGCAGTGAGCGCAGTACAAACCCTCAACTCTACTAAGAGCGTCATCCAGGCTCTGACTGGCCCAAATGCAGCCAAACTAGCAGTGAGCGCAGTACAAACCCTCAACTCTACTAAGAGCGTCTTCCAGGCTCTGACTGTTCCAAATGCAGCCAAACTAGCAGTGAGCACAGTACAAACCCTCAACTCTACCAAGAGCGTCTTCCAGGCTCTGACTGGTCCAAATGCAGCCAAACTAGCAGTGAGCGCAATACAAATCCTCAACTCTACTAAGAGCGTCTTCCAGGCTCTGACTGGTCTAAATGCAGCCAAACTAGCAGTGAGCTCAATACAAACCCTCAACTCTACAAAGAGGGTCTTCCAGTCTCTCAGTGGCCCGAATGCAGCCAAACTAGCAGTGAGCTCAGTAGAAACCCACGACTCTACTAAGAGCGTCTTCCACGCTCCAACTGGTCCAAATGCAGCAAAACTAGCAGTGAGTGTAGTATAAACCCTTGACTCTACTAAGAGCGTCTTCCAGGCTCTGACTGGTCTAAATGCAGCCAAACTAGCAGTGAGCGCAGTACAAACCCTCAACTCTACTAAGAGCGTCTTCCAGGCTCTGACTTGTCCAAATGCAGCCAAACTAGCAGTGAGCTCAGTAGAAAGCCTCAACTCTACTAAGAGCGTCTTCCAGGTTCTGACTGGTCCAAATTCAGCCAAACTAGCAGTGAGCGCAGTACAAACCCTCAACTCTAATAAGAGCGTCTTCCAGGGTCTGACTGGTCCAAAAGCAGCCCAACTAGCAGTGAGCGCAGTACAAACCCTCAACTCTACTATGAGCCTCTTCCAGGCTCTGATTGACCCAAATGCGGCCAAACTAGCAGTGAGCGCAGTACAAACCTTAAACTCTACTAAGAGCGTCTTCCAGGCTCTGACTGACCCAAATGCAGCCAAACTAGCAGTGTGTGCAGTACAAATCCTAAACTCTACTAAGAGCGTCGTCCAGGCTCTGACTGGCCCAAATGCAGCCAAACTAGCAGTGAGCGCAGTACAAACCCTCAACTCTACTAAGAGCGTCTTCCAGGCTCTGACTGGTCCAAATGCAGCCAAATTAGCAGTGAGCGCAGTACAAACCCTCAACTCTACTAAAAGCGTCTTCCAGGTTCTGACTGGTCCAAATGCAGCCAAACTAGCAGTGAGCGGAATACAAAACCTCAACTCTACTAAGAGCGTTTTCTAGGCTCTGACTGGTCTAAATGCAGCCAAACTAGCAGTGAGCGCAGTATGAACCCTCAACTCTACTAAGAGCGTCTTCCATGCTCTGACTTGTCCAAATGGAGCCAAACTAGCAGTGAGCGCAGTAGAAACCCTCAACTCTACTAAGTGCGTCTTCCGGGCTCTGACTGGTCCAAATGCAGCCAAACTAGCAGTGAGCGCAGTATAAACCCTCAACCCTAATAAGAGCGTCTTCCAGGGTCTGACTGGTCCAAAAGCAGCCCAACTAGCAGTGAGCGCAGTACAAACCCTCAACTCTACTAAGAGCCTCTTCCAGGCTCTGATTGACCCAAATGCGGCCA
Source organism: Ambystoma mexicanum (assembly GCF_040938575.1). Lineage (NCBI taxonomy): Eukaryota > Metazoa > Chordata > Amphibia > Caudata > Ambystomatidae > Ambystoma > Ambystoma mexicanum. The sequence goes on along the minus strand of NC_090926.1, from coordinate 1,035,136,530 downwards.
AACTAGCAGTGAGCGCAGTACAAACCTTAAACTCTACTAAGAGTGTCTTCCAGGCTCTGACTGACCCAAATGCAGCCAAACTAGCAGTGTGTGCAGTACAAATCCTAAACTCTACTAAGAGCGTCGTCCAGGCTCTGACTGGCCCAAATGCAGCCAAACTAGCAGTGAGCGCAGTACAAACCCTCAACTCTACTAAGAGCGTCTTCCAGGCTCTGACTGGTCCAAATGCAGCCAAATTAGCAGTGAGCGCAGTACAAACTCTCAACTCTACTAAAAGCGTCTTCCAGGCTCTGACTGGTCCAAATGCAGCCAAACTAGCAGTGAGCGCAATACAAAACCTCAACTCTACTAAGAGCGTCTTCTAGGCTCTGACTGGTCTAAATGCAGCCAAACTAGCAGTGAGCGCAGTATAAACCCTCAACTCTACTAAGAGCGTCTTCCAGGCTCTGACTGACCCAAATGCAGCCAAACTAGCAGTGAGCGCAGTACAAACCTTAAACTCTACTAAGAGCGTCTTCCAGGCTCTGACTAGTCCAAATGCAACCAAACTAGCAGTGAGCGCAGTACAAACCCTCAACTCTACTAAGAGCGTCTTCCAGGCTCTCACTGGCCCAAATGCAGCCAAACTAGCAGTGAGCGCAGTACAAACCCTCAACTCTACTAAGAGCGTCTTCCAGACTCTGACTGGTCCAAATGCAGCCAAACTAGCAGTGAGCGCAGTACAAACCCTCAACTCTACTAGGAGCGTCGTCCAGGCTCTGACTGGCCCAAATGCAGCCAAACTAGCAGTGAGCGCAGTACAAACCCTCAACTCTACTAAGAGCGTCTTCCAGGCTCTGACTGGTCCAAATGCAGCCAAACTAGCAGTGAGCACAGTACAAACCCTCATCTCTACTAAGAGCGTCTTCCAGGCTCTGACTGATCCGAATGCAGCCAAACTAGCAGTGAGCGCAATACAAACCCTCAACTCTACTAAGAGGGTCTTCCAGTCTCTCACTGGCCTGAATGCAGCCAAACTAGCAGTGAGCGCAGTAGAAACCCTCAACTCTACTAAGAGCGTCTTCCACGCTCCGACTGGTCCAAATGCAGCCAAACTAGCAGTGAGTGTAGTATAAACCCTCGACTCTACTAAAAGCGTCTTCCAGGCTCTGACTGCTCTAAATGCAGCCAAACTAGCAGTGATTGCAGTACGAACCCTCAACTCTACTAAGAGCGTCTTCTAGGCTCTGACTGGTCCAAATGCAGCCAAACTGCAGTGAGCGCAGTAGAAACCCTCAACTCTACTAAGAGCGTCTTCCAGGCTCTGACTGGTCCAAATGCAGCCAAACTAGCAGTGAGCGCAATACAAAACCTCAACTCTACTAAGAGCGTCTTCCAGGCTCTGACTGGTCTAAATGCAGCCAAACTAGCAGTGAGCGCAGTACAAACCCTCAACTCTACTAAGAGCGTCTTCCAGGCTCTGACTTGTCCAAATGCAGCCAAACTAGCAGTGAGCGCAGTAGAAACCCTCAACTCTACTAAGTGCATCTTCCGGGCTCTGACTGGTCCAAATGCAGCCAAACTAGCAGTGAGCGCAGTACAAACCCTCAACTCTACTAAGAGCGTCTTCCAGGCTCTGACTGACCCAAATGCAGCCAAACTAGCAGTGAGCGCAGTTCAAACTTTCAACTCTACTAAGAGCATCTTCCAGGCTCTGACTGGTCCAAATGCAGTCAAACTAGCAGTGAGCGCAGTACAAACCCTCAACTCTACTAAGAGCGTCTTCCAGGCTCACTGGCCCAAATGCAGCCAAACTAGCAGTGAGCGCAGTACAAACCCTCAACTCTACTAAGAGCGTCTTCCAGGCTCTGACTGGTCCAAATGCAGCCAAACTAGCAGTGAGCGCAGTACAAACCCTCAACTCTAATAAGAGCGTCTTCCAGGGTCTGACTGGTCCAAATGCAGCCCAACTAGCAGTGAGCGCAGTACAAACCCTCAACTCTACTAAGACGGTCTTCCAGTCTCTCACTGGCCCGAATGCAGCCAAACTAGCAGTGAGTGTAGTATAAACCCTCGACTCTACTAAGAGCGTCTTCCAGGCTCTCACTGGTCTAAATGCAGCCAAACTAGCAGTGAGCGCAGTACGAGCCCTCAACTCTACTAAGAGCGTCTTCCAGGCTCTGACTGGTCCAAATGCAGCCAAACTAGCAGTGAGCGCAGTAGAAACCCTCAACTCTACTAAGAGCGTCTTCCAGGCTCTGACTGGTCCAAATGCAGCCAAACTAGCAGTGAGCGCAATACAAATCCTCAACTCTACTAAGAGCATCTTCCAGGCTCTGACTGGTCTAAATGCAGCCAAACTAGCAGTGAGCGCAGTACAAACCCTCAACTCTACTAAGTGCGTCTTCCGGGCTCTGACTGGTCCAAATGCAGCCAAACTAGCAGTGAGCGCAGTACAAACCCTCAACTCTACTAAGATTGTCTTCCTGGCTCTGACTCTTGCTCTTGGGAGTTCATTCAGGATTAGCCGGGCCGAGAAATGTTTGCCACCAACCACTTCTATAGGGGCCGTGCCTGCTTCTTCACTGGTTGCTTAGCATCTGCACCATACAACCCTAAGGAGGACATGTACATGCAGAGTGCCTTTTAAAGGTTTCTCGCCTCACCTTTGGGTTAGACATCAGCTGCAGAGATCTATCTGTAGTCTGCAGGTCATCGGTTCGCCTTGAGGCAGGGCCAACTCAACCTTTCACCATTACAAGTGTGACAAAATGATGGCTTCAGTAGCACCCTTTTGGCGCCAAGAGAAAATGTAGCTTGCTTTGTGTGCTACATGAATGGCCAATGCTACTGCAAGGTTAGCTTGCATTATTGTATGAAAGCAAGTGCACAAACGCACATTCAAAAAGAAGGGCACACTTCACTATTTCTAAGTTATCAGCAATTGTGTTGGCCCGTACTGGTGCAGTGCACACGGAAGGTAGCCAAGTAAACTGGGCAATGCCTTCAGGTTGACTGGGCATATCCTGCTGCCGCCTAGTTACCTAAACAACACCTTGAGGATTGTTCGAAGGGGGCTGAGAGTCCAGAGCCGAGCACTGGCAGACTCAGAGGGAAAAACAATGCCCCGAGGTTTAGGGCCCACTAGGAAACCAGGCCACTAATGGGCGCCAGAGGCCCTAGGGGCTGGCGCCTAATAGTACGAGACCAGCTTTCATGTCATGTTCACTGCTTGTGCGGGCGCCCTGAGAGGGGGTTCAGAGTCACCTTAATGCAGACTCTTTTCTGCGGAGTATGTCAGCATTGCTACGCTTTTGTGCTCCCTCTCTCTCAAATGCTTAAAGCTCTCATTGGAGCCTCATAACCCTGCGTGTCTTCTCTATTCCTTTCTCCTACCCATCTAACTGGCCAAAGCCTGTCCTATCCCTGCAGCCTTCCCCAGATCCTAGGCAGGCACATCTGGGCAGGGCATCTTCCTTCCCTGTATGGGCAGTGATTCTGTTTGTCTACTTTTTTTTTCTGGGGCAGAAATGCACTGTATTTCTGCTATATGGGTTTAACCCCTGTGACGCCCATTCTTTGTTTTAATCTACCTTAGTGATTCTCGTACCCTCCCTGTGAGGAATACGACCATCCGCACAGGGAGTGTGCCCTTGCCTAGCCTTTTTTGAAATTTTAAGAAATTGAATGATGGGAAATCAACCTCGGAAAATGTATGGGGCTAAACCGCAAACATTTTCTTATGATCGCTGCAAAACAGACACATAGTCACGTGTACTGTGCGTGGACACAATCTATAGATGCAATCCCCCTGTCATGTTCAGCTAGAATGTGCCAGCATGGGTACATCAAAGCATCTCAGGAAGTGGTAAGGCAACACCTTCCTCCTGCCATGGCCACCCTAATTAAATATCAAAGGCTACATGAATCCGCCCTCTCTATTGTCAAAGTTCTGCTGGTGGCAGTGCATACTGATGGGAGTTAATTAAAGCAGGCCTGTGGGAAGCCTGATTGCAGAACTGACAAAAGGGGACAGGAAATCAACACCTCTTTGATATGCAACGTGTCAACTTGAATCTAGCTCCCACCCCTCTGTATGAAGGGCGGTGAATGTCATGTCAGGGACAACTGTTAACAGTAGCAGCCCCTGCAAAAGGGACACCCTTTCACAGGGAAGAAGTATGTGATTTGATGGAGACAGAAAGTCTGTTCTTTGTGGATCAAAGTGTCAGAGAGACACTTTGATCCACAACAGACCGGAAGATGAGTGGGACTTAGTAGTACACGTTGTCACCCCTTACCTTTCCTGTTGCAAAGCACTCTCGTTATGACCTCATGCATAACAGAAGATCGCTGGTGGGGACCCAGGATTGGTTCATTAAGGTAGGCTTAGTCTGCACCAATCACTGGGGCTCATTTGTCTTTACAAGAGGGTCGAGCCCCTCTTTTAGGCGGATCATCTGATGACTTTGAAAGGTTTAAGAAGGACTCATTTGTACCCTGGCTGAAGGTACAGTCTGCCTTACAGTTTCCGCCAGTGTAGGAAGGCCAGGATTTCCAAGAGGGAAGCAAGATCCCTCCCTTAAATATCTTCCAAGGAACCGAGGGAGATGCCGACTTCAAAGGACCCATCTAGCAGCTCCAGAACCGGTACCGAGCTAGAAGAAGTGCCACAACAAGCAACCAGCGTCCATCTTTTAAGGACATTTTTGAGGCAGTCGAGCCCTCCCCTCGAACTGCGACTGGCTGCAATCACTAAAGCCTTCCGAGACCAGCATTCCAGATCCGTCAACCAGCAAAGAGACAGCAATTCTTGACCCCGAGCCACCTTGTAAACCAGCCTGCAACCGTCAGTCTGGCCTTGCTTGCCAAACTGACCACCACCTGATACCCACAGCTGTATTATCCCACCTGGAACTCTGTCGCAGGAGCTGCAAAGTGTCCTGGAAGCGACTCGACCCTGTCGAGCATCAAGATCATTTCAAGCACCAGGTACATTGTGGTTCTGTCTCCCTAGTCCGTCTCCGAAGGCCCCTAGTGACATGTATGACCGCTTGCTCCCTTGGTGCTGAAACCAAATAACCTTGAACAGTTAAAACTGATTGCTTTACCGTCTACCCTCCATAGTATAGTATCCAGAGTGCATCCCTTTCCTTCCTGAAACTAACTGTCCTCTGTGTCCCTTTACAGGGTGGGTTGTATTTTGTAGTGTGCTAGAACCATTTGTTGTAATAATAATAAAGTAGATATTTTTTATACAACCTTGACTGGACAGTCCCTTTTTATCATTGGGTAATAATTGTATTTTCGCTGTGTTGCAACTAACCAATGATCCATGACCTTGCGGAGATAAGCCTGCTGTTCTGTCCACGTTACCAAAATGTAACCAAAACAGGAGGTTTATAATTTACTTGTGTTTCCAATCTGTTTGGATCCCTTCTGGTGTACTAGAGGTGTGGGGCTGACGGATGGTTTAGAAACCGAAATTCATCCCTTGACCACTGGTGCCCTGGAAGTTGATTGGTCACACTCACCCACCACCGCTGCATCCATCTGCTTTGCTGCCTAGACACTGAACATAGGCTGCAAAGTGTTGTCATTTGTAAACTGGCCATTGCATAGAGAGCAAAAGAAAGAAGGTCGGCATTCCAAGGAAGACCATGTCCCCATGGAAATGTCAGTCAGAAACCTGGCTTCCCATTTCACTCTGACATGTCCACCCACCCCAGATCGATGAGGCGGTCCCAAAGACCAATTGCCAAATCCACATACACCACACAATTATCCCTCACCAGGAAATGGGTCAAAAGGACGATCTGACCAGAGCCCTGGCTCTATCAAATGTAGATCAGTGCAACATCATCTGTATCATCTGTATAACACACACCAAGTAGCCTGAGACACACTCATAACCAGGTCTCACCTGGATATTAGGTTGCTACAGGTAACTGATCGAACTCCACAGCTCTGCAAAGTCCTCGCTCAGACTCACTGAGGCCGCCCCAAAGAAGGACCCAAACTTCTCCTCCCAACTCAAATCCTTCCAAGCCATGGGGAACCTGAGGCTCACAGGCAAAAACCTGCAGACCCCACCCAAGTTTAAGGGACTCCACCAGGGAGAAGATACTCTGAAGTCAATGCAGCCAGAACGTGGAATGGTCTACGGAGAACATTGAGGCCGGAGGTCAACAACCTCAGACGCAAAGGTGCATGAACTAAATCCCTTCCCACAAAGGCTTCACAGGACCAGTCTGAGGGCGTCTCTGCAGCCCTGCCCCCTCACCATAGCCTCTGTAAGCCTTGTCTCATTTGCACTGCTCTGAAGCTTCACAGGAGGGCGCACTTCTCCTGTGAAGCTAAACATTTCTTTATATTCAAAACTGCATATCTGTCAGGCACTTATTAGGAATTACTGTTCCCTTGAAGTTGTAGTTGCTTGTGTGTGCACTGTAATTGGTTAATATGGAATGTGTTGCACTTAGTACTTTACAACAATTGTTTAACTATAATCCCGCTTACCCCCACTATCCCAAAGTATGATCCCCCTATCTCCACTACAGAACACCTCTCTTATAGGTGATGCTATAGAAAACACCAATACATTAAAAAAAACAACACGTATAAGACTCAGACTCTCCTGGCTTCCTCAGTGACCCTAACCTGGGCGTGAGATGAATGCCAGGGCCGGTGCTTCTGTCCCCCAGACTGCACACCTGAGAAGGATAACATCTGATGTCTTAGGAAATAATTACCAGCATCACAGTTTACTCCCTCCCAACACTAAGCATCTCGTCTAGGGTGTCCGTCAAAAATAGCTTTGGGACACCTGCAGAGGAGGTCCACCGCCCCACACATAGGCTTTCTGCATGGCCTTGCGTCATATCTGAATCCATTGTAACCAGACTCTGAAGACTCAGCTTGCACAGATATCTATAAAGAAATGTGTTAAAGATTACACCATTTGGTCAAGAGGGGAGATAGTATTACGTTCCACCTCCCCTCCAGTAGACCACGTCACCACCACTAGAGGACATCTCCATCACTAGAAATAACCTCCACCACTAGAACACAATGTCCCTCATTACAACACCGGCGGTAACCAATGGCGCTATTAGCACCATGGTTGCTGCCGGTATTGTAACAAGTCCGCCAATGGTAAATGGGGAAATACCGCCCCATTCCAATGTTGGAGGGACGGTAATTCCCCATTTCCCATTGGCCCTTCCCCATTCCCATTTTTGCCCCATAGGGCTCAATGGGACTGGGGAAGGCAGTAATTACGGTACTGCAAATTGCGGTACTGTAATTACCTCGGAGGTCCCTTTGCGGGTCCCTACTTTAACTGGTCCAGAACAGCCGTTAAGGTCGGGAGCCGCAAAGGGACCTCGTAATCAGGCGTTAAGGGTTTAACGGCGCCAACACCTTTTACGGCGCTGTTAAACCCTTAACGCCAGGGTCGTAATGACCTCCATTGCCATCACTAGACCCCAGCATCCCACCAACTCTTATCTCCTCCACTAGATCACATATCCAACATATCAGAGCAGTCTTGCCTTCTTGTTTACCCCCTGAATATGAATCTTACAGGGACGTGTTTGATGTGAAGGGTGCTGAGACGCTGCCTCCTCACAGGGTTTACGACAGCCCTATCGACCTAGTTCCAGGAGCTAAAATACCTACGGGAAGAACATACTCCTTAACCCAGAAGGAGGATGTAATCCTTAAAGAATATATTGACAAATCCCTGAAGTCCGGTTCCATACGACCTTCACGTTCACCGGCATCAGCTCCACTATTCTTTGTTCCAAAGAAAGAAGGGGAGCTCCGCCCATGCATTGATTACCAGGCGTTAAACTTGGTTACAATAAGAAATCAATACCCCATTCCGCTAATCTCTGTCCTACTGGATCAGTTAGGTTCCGCAGCAATATTCACCAAGTTGGACCTGAGAGGGGCCTACAATTTGGTTCGGATCCGGCATGGGGATGAATGGAAAGCGGCATTCAAGACCAAATACGGTTTGTTCGAGTATTGTTTAATGCCATTTGGGTTGTGTAACGCTCCTGCTACGTTTCAACATTTCATTAATGACATTTTCAGTGACATGATGGATCGTTTTGTTGTTATATATCTTGATGATATTCTAATATACTCAGCGTCAATGGAGGCCCATGTTCTACATGTCACACAAGTGTTACAACGCCTGCGCGAGAACTCTTTATACGCCAAATTGGAGAAATGTATTTTCCATGTTACCATTGTTGAGTTCCTTGGGTATGAGATGTCTAACAAAGGCGTTCAAATGTGCCAGACCAAAGTCAAGGCGGTACTAGATTGGCCAGTACCTAAAACCCTGAAGGCTTGGCAATCATTTCTTGGTTTTGCAAACTTTTATCGACGTTTCATCAAATCGTTCTCCAAGATTGCAGCTCCCCTCAGTCATCTTACCAGCTGTAAGAACAAATTTGAATGGAATTCCAAAGCCGATCAGGCCTTTGAAAGGCTGAAACAGGCGTTTACTACGGCTCCGGTTTTGCAGCACCCTGACCTCAAGAAACCCTTTGTGGTGGAGGCGGATGCTTCCGATTCTGCTTTAGGAGCAGTATTGTCTCAAGTATGTCCTGATACGGGTTTGTTGCATCTGGTTGCTTACCATTCTCGAAAACTGTCTTCATACGAATGCAATTATACTGTCACAGAAAAAGAACTACTGGCGGTCCGTGATGCTTTCTTGACTTGGAGACATCATCTGCTAGGCACCAGCACACCTGTCACTGTGTATACAGATCACAGAAATCTGCTTGCCCTTCAATCAGTCAAATGCTTTACGGCCAGACATGCACGTTGGCATGAATTTTTTTCCCAATTCTCTTTTGTTATCACGTATCGACCTGGTTCATTACACACCAAGGCGGACGCCTTGTCGCGTCTGGATGGCGATCTCACCAGATGTAGACTTACGGGATCTGTGCTGCTACCTAACCAAGTCATTTGTGCTTGTACACTTCAGGATTCTATGAAGGTCGCCATTCAGGAGTGGGTTAAGAAGAATCCGCAGCTATTAACTAACAATGAATTTTAGGTCGTTCACTCCCTTCCTTATGTTCAGGGAAAACTTTATCCCCCGGACACCTCTACAAGACAAAAGGAATTGGCGTGGTGTCACGATTCTAAGCTGGCTGCACACCCGGGTATAAAGAAAACATTTGAGCTCCTCCATCGCTGGTGTTGGTGGCCAGGGATGCTCAAAGATGTTCAATTTCATGTTGCCTCTTGTGCCGTTTGTGCCCAAGCTAAGTGTTTACGCAGTAAACCAGTGGGTCTGTTGCATCCACTACCGATCCCTGAACATCCTTGGTCCATGATCTCTATAGATTTTATAGTCGAATTACCGTACTTACAAGGTCATGATACCATATGGGTGGTTATTGACTATTTCACGAAATACGCCTTGTTTGTGCCATGCTGTGGTCTCCCGACAGCTCCTGTTTTAGCGGACTTGTTTCTGAAGCACATATTTCGTCCCTTTGGATTACCATCCATTATAGTGACGGATCGTGGTTCGCAGTTCACTTCTTGATTTTGGCGAGCTCTGACAGGTTGTTTTGGTATTGAAGACCGGTACTCGAGTGCCCATCACCCCCAAACGGATGGGCAAACGGAGAGATTGAACGCTACTCTGGAACAGTATCTCTGGTGTTTGATGATTCATCATCAAGATTCCTGGTTGTCGGCCCTACCATTGGCTGAGTTTGCCTACAATAACGCAGTTCATACGGCCACGGGTACCTCTCCTTTCTTCGCTACTTATGGTCGTCATCCTCGGGCCTTTCCAAGTCCTTTGACCATGACACCTTGCAACCCTGCCGCGGCCACTTGTGCCAACGGATTAAAGAGGACCCATGAGCTCATCAAGCAGCATCTTGTGGAAGCTCAGACTCATAGCAAGTTTTGCGCTGATGCTCATTGTTCTGCATCTCCCTCTTATTCAGTGGGGATGAAAGTTTGGTTAGCTACAAAACATCTTCGCCTACCTGGACGTGCGTCTTTACAGCCACGCTACGTCGGTCCTTATGAAATCACCGCCATAATCAATCCTGTGGTCATTCGGCTTGCTTTGCCTAGTTCCTGGAAAATTCACCCTGTGTTTCACGTGTCCTTGCTCAAACCTGTACATGCAAATCTTAGGCTACTTCCTCGTTCTAGACCACTGGCTGTTGGAAATTCTGATGAGTATGAGGTTAGTGGCATTTTGGACACCAAGGTCAAGAGGGGTGCGAGGATGTATTTGGTGGATTGGGAGGGTTACGGGCCAGAGGACCGCACATGGGAACCAGCTGGGAATATACATGCACCTGCTCTCCTTTCTGATTTCTGGTCTATCCGTAGAGTGAGGCGCTCTTTGGGAGCGGGTACTGTTAGGAATCCACCTACCACTAAGGTCCGTTCACACACACAGGGTTTAAGGGGCTCTGCTAAATTACTAGATATCTCGCAATATAGCAGGAAACATACTCTTTTCACACCAGGGTCTCACGTAAATGCCAAACGCCTCGTTCTGCATAAGAACCTGTGCAGTTTTACACATAGTGCTAACGTACACTACATTTCCCAGAAGGCTCAGAAGATGGGACGCTACAGGCATTCCTGGCGGTTGGCCTGGAAACTGTGGCGCCCGTGATGTTTTCGTCATCACGTTTGAATTCCTGTCATGTGACTTGGTCTTATTTAGTTTCCGTTTGCCTTGCATTCAGCGCTTCTGATTAACGCGGAAGTGCGCCTTGTTTCCTGTTTTGAAAACTGTTTGGATTTCTGCTGCCTTGACCCTTGATTTTGTGTTTCAGATTTGTCCCTGCCTTATCCTTGTCTGCCTTGTTGTCTGGATTATTTGGTTTCTCTGGCTCCTCGACCTCGGAACGTTTTCTTGGACTGCCTGGCTACTTCCTTGTCTGCTTCGGATCCTGCTCGTATTGTGCAGTGTTCTCTGTGCTTCCTACGGATCAAGTGTACCGGACCTGTTTTGACTTTCTCTTCACTACGACTTTTCAAGCAAGTTGCCTGTATCCCAGTGTCACTTCAGCCCTTTTACCGCCTTCCCCAGTCATACACCTTGGACTAGAGACTTCTTTGGGTGTATTGCCTGTGCGTCCTCGTTTCGTCGGGTTCCCCATCTGGAACTAGTGACTCTACGAAGGCGTCCTCGTTTCATCGGGCACAGTTGGGCTGTTGTTACCTGGGTACGGCATCTCTGGATTAACCTCTCTTGCTGACTTCTTGGAGTTCCATGGCAAGGTACATCATACACTACATACACTGCTCACTCAAAAGTGTAGGATTTCCTCCTCTTATCATATTTGTCTTTGATTACTTTGTCACAGAATTGTGGAGGATAGATTTGCTTGTACTTCTTACCGGCTCCTAAGGTTGGTTCTAAATCTTAGTACTCGACGACTGTTGCATTGCATTGTGCTGATAACTAACCGGGGTTTTTTCTATAGGTTACCGGAATTGGCTGACATCCCTTGCTGTTTAACCCTCGGGGCATCCTCTGGTTTTCCTCCGGATTTTCGTGGATTTCCATCTTTCAAAGAATGTCTCAGTCTGTCCGCTATTTGGCGGCCAGTCAGTGACATTGTTGGGAAGATATCTTCGGCTACACTACGTGGTCAAGCATCTGCCAAGGATCTCTGACAATTCCACAGTAATGACAGAAGCATGCCAGCCACCCTCCCACCCCCTCCCCCCAATTAACCCTACCCCCACCGTTAGCTGGTGCCAAATGAACCATATTGACTTGTTTAAGCTTGGAAGTATGCATGTATATAAAGCTGCTAGCTTATATCACAAGCTTGTTAAGGGGTTGCAAGGAAGACATGTGGCCTCGTATCTTTACAGAATGTAGAGCTCCAACCAGCAGAAGGGCTGCACGTGTTACAGAACTTATATGCAAAGCCTGCAAAGATGTTATAAGTTATCACAGTTCCCCCTTTTCTTTACAGCGCTCATAGCTCAAACTTTCAAGAGTGTTACTGGTGTTACAGATCTTATATCTCAAACTTGCTAAAGTGTTAGAAGACGCGTCGGCACTTATCTTTGAAGAGCTCATAGCTCAAACGTGCTAAAAGGTTGCAAGGCAGACGTGTGGTGACTGCTCTTTGTGACTAGTCTCAGTGTGTAGTCAGCACTGTGTAGTCTTGCTGTTCTCATTATTCAGTGAGCATCATGTTATTGCAGTGACACACTTGTAAAGTTTAGCATACTATTTTAAAATCTGCAGTGGGAGCGGGTTTGTGTATTACTTGCATAGGCCTAGACTCAGGAAGCAGTTTCACAGGAGAGGGAGTTTCTACTGAGATTACACTGATTCCTCTTTGAGGGTGGATTCTTGCATGGGCCTTCCCTGACTCACACTGTCTTTTGTGTGAGCACTGAGTAAGGTCAGAAGGAGGCAGGCCAAACAGTAGTATTCTTACAATTCTTTCAATTAAAATAATAAGAAACTGTCTATCTGTCCCAAGGACACAGCCATACCTAACACAAAACCAACTATGGGCCTTGTCGCCAGTAAGGCAGTTCAGAATAACGATCCATCCTCTGTCCAGAAGCTATCCTATTCTAACCCTACCACTAATCCAAATATCAAAAGAAAAGCGCTAGTGTCCAGGAGGATGACTACCGTCTCCTGGACGAGCTTCTTCCAGCCGTAATAGTCTGTTTTTAAATAGTTCTCTGTAACCATGTGAATCAAATCCTTTAATTGTTCTAGGGGATGTTTCAACCTTTTCTGCTTCCCCTTTAATGCTTTCAATAGAGTTCCTTGGTTTCTCACAATAAAGTCTTTACCCTTATCCCTTTTGTATTCTGTAGTCTCTCTAGATTGCTTTATATGTTTGGATCACATGTCAACCACTCTTAGGACTTCATGAACTGTCCCTTCACTGCCTTTAAGGTATTCACAACCACTGGGATGAGTATGAGGAGTCCCCTTATATTCCTCACTTTCTTTAGGGTATTTATAATCACTGGGATGAGTATGAGGAGTCCCCTTATATTCCTCACTTTCTTTAGGGTATTTATAATCACTGGGATGAGTATGAGGAGTCCCCTTATATTCCTCACTTTCTTTCGGGTATTTATAATCACTGGGATGAGTATGATATGTCCCTTTTTGCTCTTCACTTACTTTAGGGCATTCAGAATCACTGGGACGAGTATGTCCCCTGAGGCTCTTCCTTACGCATTCCCCTCCCTGGTCTTCCGCCACTCCCATTACCTCTGTTCTGATGGATTGGCGTCACTGGTTCTTCCTGGGGGGTTGGACTGCCTCTCATATCTTGTGCACGTCTAGCTTGTCATCTCTCTTCTGGCTCCATGGCATGGCTCAGCAGAGCCTTTCCAGTTGTGGCATAGGCGCTGTTTGGGGACCAGCAGGTCCACCTCTTCAGGGTCACGCTAACCACCTCGATTGTCGTTCTTGGGCATACCTAGTTTGGCTCTCTGTCCACTCTGTGTTTCTTGCACCTCGTGGTTGCTGGCGTCCTCTTGGCTCAGGACCTCCCATGGCTCCCTGGTCTCTTGCCATCTTTGTACTTTCTGGGTTCCATGAACTAATATATGTTTGTTCTTCTTCTGTTTTTATGGGGAAGCACTGGTCCCTCCCCAGCATAGAACCATAGCCTTTTGTCTCTCTCTCATTCATGAGTGCTCTTCCTCACTCGCTCAGTCTTCTTTGTCCCAGTATGGTTGGCTGCCAACCACTAGGCAATCTTTATTTCTGCTATCCTTTTCTTCTTCTAAGCATGATTGTTTGTCTGATGGTGAGTTGTTATGACATTACAATAACAAGCATTGACTTGTGATGGATGTTTTTTCTGAAGGCTTGATGGTTGCAAAGGTTCTTCATAGAGAGATTTAGGGATTTCCGTGATGGACAATGAATTCTATTAACCCAAGAGGGGAGTCTGTCCCTCTGAGGTTCTTCTTACCGCCACTCCTAGGGGGATATTGCATAGAGAGCTCACCACCCGAGCCTCACAAAAAAGGGTTCCCCTCTGGGGAGAAGTGACAAGATCCCATGAATCATCACAGCCCACTGCAACCCACCTTGTTTCTTATTAGGACAAGATGGGGAATAAGCAAAGTAGTCACAAGAAACTAGAGTGCAAAATGCCAGCGTTTGGCAAAACACTAAAACCCTGTTTACAAAGATATCACTGGGGATTAGCCCAGATTAACAGTTCTTTGACTGGCTAGAATCAATTTAAACAAGCATGGTCACAGCATAACATCAGCATCCAGCTTGCTACTGTGGGAAATCCGTTTACATGTACTGAGCCTTGCTATGGGATATGACAGCATGCATAGGTCTTGAATCAGAGTTGCCACTTGGACCTTTTGCATCAGTATGACCAGAGTCCAGTAATGTGCCTCTTTTCCTGCAGGAATCCCTATTGGAACGGAGTGGGATTTTCCTTGCCCTGTCCCAGGTCCTGCAGACACAGCGTTCAGCTCTGCTGAATGTGTGAGTGGCCTTGATGAGGCAAAAAGAGGACGCGACAAGCCAGTGGTGTGCAGATGACCCTGAGGCGTGTTATGCCATGAATGGGGTCATAAACCAGATCTCTTCACAGTACTGCATTGGTGCTGCCCTTCTGTCTGCTTTGTACCCATCCATGACCACTTGGATAAACAAATAGAGCAAGATAGAGAGCCAAGACTTCAGGAACTCTCATCTCCTGGCTATTGGGACCAGCATAGGATGAGGAGACGAAACATGAATCTTTCTCTTGCAGCGGAATGTGCTTGAGCTTTCTCTTATGTCTGGTGGAGACATAGAGAGTGTGGGGCACCGGTGGGACTCTGAGTGTGGGGTCTGCTGAAGCTTAGAATGTGAAAAGTTTTATCCTGAAATGAGGCAGGGTGGTGACATCTATAGACTATACCTGTAATGATTCACACTTCATCCGTTCAGAAAAAGTCCCACCGCCCATTGTGTATACAGCTTGCTTGTTGCTGCCGTACCCATAATTTCTAACCATCGATATGGACTTTAGTGCTGTATTTTCACCAAATGCATAGAAAGGATTTTTTGCGCTGTTGGGACAATCTTCCTCACATTTGCTGGGATTTAATTAAAGAATTGATGAGCAGGATCTAAAAGCAGCTGAGTATCTAGCTTCTCAGTGGGAGTAGATACCCCTGGCAAACAAGGAGCTAGAAACTAGCGTGGCGCAAATCTAACATCTACATGAGATTCATTTTATGTTGAATACATATGACCATCTGCACAGGGAGTGTGTGCTCGCCTGGGCTTTCTGATCTTTTTGAAAATGAAAATGAATGATGGGAGATCAACCTCTGAAAATGTGTGTGGCCATTCCGCACACATTTCCCCTGCTCACCGCACAAAATGCATAGTCACATGTACTCAGGGAGGAGACAGCCTATAGTCGCGTCCTCCCCTGTCATGTTCAGCTGGAATGTGACAGCCACAGGTACATCAACGCTTCGCAAGAAGGGATAATGCACACCTTCCTCCGGCCATAGGCAGCCTAGTTAAAATATCAAAGGCCCCATGGATCTGCCTCACTATTGTCTAGTTCGGCTGGCGGCAGTGCATACTAATGAGAAATAATTAAGGAAAGCCTGCGACAGGGCTTGTTGGCAGAACAGACAACAGGAAGGTGGGGCTAACACCCCTTTGGTATGCAATGTGTCAACTTAAAGATAGTTCCCTCCCTCGGTATGAAAGGCAGTGAATGGAATGTCTGGGTTAATTATTTACTGCAGAGTGGACCCCTTTCAGAGGGGAGTAGTATGTGATTTAAGGGAAACAGCAAGTCTGCTCTCATCACAAACTTCAATGGGAGACCTGCCCTTTCATCAAGAGTCACAGAGGGCTCAGTGAACCAGAGAGACACTTTGATCTACAGACAGTAAGATGGGTGGGATTTAGGAGTATATGTTGTCACCCCTCACCTTTCCTGTTGCAAAGCACTCTGGTCCTGACCTCATTGTGATGCTGGAAATGCATCAGAGGGACAGGGCCTCTGAATCCTTGTCCTTTACTGCTTTTTATCGTGTGTTCTGTCGTGTTTTCTGCCCAGGAGTCCATGTGGGACTCCTGGCAGTGCAGCTCTCTCTTTTGGTTTGGTGCACAGACCCATGGGATACCCTTATGGCACCCATGGGTAGGGGTACAACCCTGTGCCCCTAGTGTATGTTTTTGGGCACCTGTGGGTGGCCCACAGAGCAGGGTATGGGCTGGTGGCAGCTCCATGCTGAATTTGACAGGTGCTCTGGGTGTCCTCCATTTGGGAATACCCAGGCCCTGCCATTGGGATCAGTTGATTCCTGATAGGAAACAAGATGGCCCCTGTGGCCTCTTGCTTTCTATTGCCTGTTACCTTGTTTTCCCAAAGTCCTGGGAAGCCCTGACTCTGTCTCTTCCCCCTGACTGGCTGTTGGGTGGAAGTTCCATATATGGTGTTGTTGTGAAGGCCCAGCTAGACTGACTGGAGCCTTCCCAGTGACTGTATGTTGTGGGTACCTCCTGTGGGTGGGATCTGGGTGAATGGAGTGTGTGACCAATATACACTCCTTGTTGTGGTTGTCTGGTTTCTGGCATGAGAGACAAAGACTGAGACAGCCCTGCCCGAAACTGCCTGAATGCAGTGTGTAGTGTTGAATGGCTGGGTACTTGTCCCAATCCACATTCCTTGTTGTGAGTGTCTGAAAGGGAGGAGTGTGGCCTGAATGCACTGTGTGCCTGATTGGCTGACTGACTGCATGAATGCCCTTCTGTATGATTGGCTGCTGAGTGTGTGCCAGCAGTGTGGATGAGAGACAGAATAGTATATCTGGGGACTTCTCACCACTGGTAATTGTTCAGAAGCGTTCTGGAGCTGAGTCTCCACTCTAAGAGTAACTGGAACTGCTGATCCTCGACGTCCAGCTGGAAGAAGAAGACTTGCTGTTGCATTTGCTTTGACCAATCCAAAGGCTGCCGAAATCGTCGAAGACTGACCCGAGAGAGGACCTGGTAAGGTGCCCTCTTCCCGTGCTCCGAGGGACCATCGAGCACCGCTCTATCTTCGCCGAAGCGCCCTGGAAGTCAGACCCTCGAAAGGCTGCCGACCCGAGACGGGACCGCCGAGGAGATCGAAGTGAAGCACCCGGGCATCGCCGCCGTCGAATTCCATTGCCGTCGACCAGGGTTCGCGGGTCTGTGTAACCGCTGGAGGCCCGTCGAAGTTGTGTTGCCCAGCCGTGGGAACCACTTGACGCTGTGCCGCCGACGACCGGAGCCGTCCGCTCCTTGCCTAAGAACATTTGAATCGAAGGACTCCCTCGTCCGGACCATCGACCGCTTTATCCTGCCGGAGAAAGTCGAGGACGACCAACGCGCCGAGGAGAAACCTGCCGGTGGGTTTCCCGCCACCCGAAGACCACAAAGACTCGAACGACTCGATGCCCTTGCTGGGCCCCCGTCTCCACAATCTTTGCGGTCCAGAACAATTGTCATCGAGGTGCCCCGCATGCCTCTGCCTTGCAGGACGCCGACGCTCCGTCGTCGACGAGCACCGCTTGGATCGAAGCTGCCGCCTCATCGACGCCGTTCTACCCTGTTTGTTGTCGGACGTTCGACGCCCCGTGTCTCCCGCTTGAAAGGGAAGGCATTCAAGAAGGGCCGTCGATTCCCCAACGCCGAACGCCGAGTTCCTCGACGGACGTTCGACGCCCCGTGTCTCCCGCTTGAAAGGGAAGGCATTCAAGAAGGGCCGTCGAATCCCCGCTGCCGAACGCCGAGTTCCTCGACGCTTCTCGACGCCTCTCGACGATCCGTGACTCCCGCTTGAAAGGGGGTCGCTCAAGAAGGATCTGTCGACGCCTCTTCAAAGAACTCGACTCCACCAGGTACATTGGGGGGGTAAAAACATTATAGGAGGGAATAAGACTTGCAGAACAATATATGGACTGGGCTTGTGCTATATCTTTATTTTACAGGTTGCCCAGGTGGGGGGATCTCCACACAGAACTGTGTCTAGTGATAGGGGCCAGTATTCTGCCTATTGCTCAACCATCTTATTTTCTCTCCTCTCTCTATTGCTGGTTTCACTCTATTGATCTGTGTGACATTGTTACAGTATTGTTGATGCACTTTAATGAGATCTAATACAAAGGGTGGTACCACTTTAGAATTGTATATATTTGCCATTGTTGATTTTCCTAAGTACAAAGTGAGTTATTATGATAAGTGTACATAACCTTGAATATTGATTATATAAAGACTGTGTTCTAACCAATACAGTGTGTGGACATTCCTTTGTGGGGGCTTGGGGACTACACTGTACTTAAGAACCAGCCTGCATCACCTCCTGAGAAGCTAGGCCTTGATTGCTCGACCATAGCTACCGAATAGAGAATCTAGGCTGGGGTCCTCTGTGCCTCCCCTCTACCATAGAGAGAGCAGAAGTACAGACCACCCCCTACCAGTCTCTACACTCATGCATAACAGAAGATTTTTGGTGGGGGCCCCAGATTGATTCCTTAAGGTAGACTTAGCCTGCACCAATCACTGAGGCCCATTGGTCTTTAAAAGAAGGCTGAACCCCTAACTTAGCAGATCATCCGACTCATTTGGACCCTGGCTGAAGGTGCAGTCTACCTTACATCTTCCGTGTGTGAAGGAAGGCCATGATTTCCAAGAGGGAAGCAATACCCCACCCCTATATATCTCACAGGGAAGAAAGGGAGATACAGGACTCATAGTACCCACCCAGCAGCTCCAGAAACGGTACCCAAATAGCACACTGCATGCCCTGCTAGGCTCGGCTAGCAAGCTCCCTGGTTGGGAAGTGCCAGCGAGTCTCTGAACAAAGGACAAGGCCGTTGCCTGCAAAAACTGTCCTCAGCTTTGGGCCATCAGCCTTGATAGGACACCACAAACCCTGCGAAGAAGCTAGGTGGAGTGCCACACAAGCATCAACAAGCGTCCATGTTTTAAGGACATTTTCAAGGCAGTCAAGCACTCGAAACGTGACCGGCTGCACCACTGACACCATCCGAGACACCTGGACCAGCATTCCAGATGCACCAACCATCACAGAGACAACGATTCCTGAGCCACCCTGTATGCCAGCCTGCAGCCGACTGTCCAGCCTCGCTTGCCGAACTGCTTGCTGCCTGATACCCACATCTGTCTCCCGTCTTGCAGTCTATCATAGGAGCTGTAAAGCATTGTGGAATCGACTGGACACTCTAGAGCATCAAGAACATTTCATGCACTAGGTACATTGTGGTTCTGTCCCCTGGTTCTTCTCCGAAGCCCCCTCGTGACATTTACACCCCCTTGCTCACTTGGTGCTGAAACCAAATAACATTGAACAATTATGACTATTTGCTTTCCCGACTACTCTCCTGTCAGTATTCAGAGTGCATCCCTTTCCTTCGTGAAACTGTCTGTCCTTTACAGGGAGGGTTGCATTTTGTAGTGTGCCAGAACTGTCTGTTGTAGTAATAATAAAGTAGAAATGTTTGTACAACCTTGACTGGACAGTCCCTTTTATCAATGGGTAATAATTGTATTTTCGCGGTGTTGCAACTAACCAATGATCCACGAACTTGTGAAGATAAGCCTGCCGTTCCGTCCACGTTACCAAAATTGGACAGAGAGGTTTATAATTGACTTGTTTTACAATCTGTTTGGATCCCTTCTGGTGTACCAGAGGAGTGGGGCTGATGATGGTTTAGAAATCGCTTTTCATCCCTGGACCACTGGCACCCCGGAAGTTGATTTCTCACAATACATATGAGCCATTATGTTATTAATGTCTTCCAAATGTGTCCCAGTGTTCAATATGACACATTCCCAGCACACACAGCTTATGTCACCAAGGTATGTCTGTATGGTATAGATGACCTGGGAGTAAAAGGTAGATCCTGGTAGCAATCCAACCAGGCTTTTCTAGACTATCACCAGAAGCTAAATAGCTCCCAGCTCCTGGCAATTTCATACCATGCATTTGTACATGTGCGCCCAAAGCATAAGAAATATTTAATTTCCATGGAATAATGAAGTGAGAAAATCCTTTAAAAAGCAATTATTACTTTTGTAACACCTCAAGCCTCTGATATTACTGCTCTTAAGTGTTCACTGTGGGAATGAAAAATTATGTTTATCACCCTCTGAATGGTTTCAGCCTGGGCTCCACCTGTTACATGTACTCTGGAGCCAGAAGAAAACATAAACTGCCAATTGGGGTGTCCCTAACTGGCCAGACCGCACGTGACCCTGCCTGTCGCTGATAACGTAACAAGCCCTAACATTACCTCCCTTGGCACTCTACTCTGGCTAAGAAGAGAAATCCTGTCTAGGTCTGATAACTCCATGATGATATTGCTTCTCCCTGAAAAGCCCCAAAAGTTCAGAACTCTTCATAGCGTGCCTTATGTAAAGAGTAGGGCATCTCCCAGACCTTCCACCTTCCAGACAGTTTTGCATTCCATTTTGGCAGAAAACATGAGATATCGTATGTGGTGATGACACTTGCCCAGCCTCTGTCCTATGAAAGAGACACTGACATGCCCTTGGGTTTGAAGGCGGGTAATTTTCAAGCTCTGCCCACTTGCTCAGTGAACAATTTAATTTGTGAGGTCTGCAATCACTGGCTGTATATGTCATGGCTATGGCATACTGAAAGGATGGGTTCTTCACTCAAGACACAGGGAGACCATGCTGGGGTAAGTAGCTTCTTTACTGAGGTTATGTTTAAAATGTATTGCCGGTATCAGGTAGGTACATTAAGTAGGAGACACATAGAGATACCCACAGCACCCTCTCATCCAAGCAGTTCCCTTGCAACTGACGCCAAGGGAACACTCAAACACAAACACTGACTCAACATTCCAGAAGCAGGCATTCCACGGGCATTCCAAGCACACACGCTCACAGCACAGGGGACAGGAGAGATGTAAGACATAACACATACCTTTACAACCCCATCCTCACCCTCCATCACCATCCAATGTCCGTTATATAGAACAACAACAGCAAAATCCTCTGCGAGGTGTTAAGTTTTGTCACGGTACAACCAAAGAGTTGGGACCAGGGTCTTCACCTCTACAGATGAGACTCTCCCAAGGAGGTGCATTGATCACAACGTGGGCAATTCGACTTCTACTGAGCCACAAATATGCCACTAGGACACACTTCCGCCCTCCCCCATATCTATCCAATAGACCACATTGCTAACACTTCAGCATATCTTCAGCACATCACCAGAACTCTGGCACCGTTATCGATCACTATAACTAGAGCACATGACCACAGTTAATCCACATTACTCCCACTAGACCACGTACACACCAATACGCTGCATATTTATCATGATAGCACATATCTACCGCCACATTACAGCACAACTATGCCAAATTTCCACTACTGCACCATATCTCTTTAGCTAGAACACTTTGCAGCTTAAGCCCACAACACCGCCCCAATACCAGATATGTACTACCTGATTAAATATTTATCACATTAGCAGATATCTACCCAAATATCACACCACAATTATGCCGCATTCCCACTGCTGCACCATATCTCTTCAACAAGTATACTTCAACTTTAGACCGCATCCCTGCCACAAGAGCATAAATGCACCATTAGACTACATATTAAACACAATAGCATTTATCTAAACAAGTATCTCCGCTATGCCAAATTTCCACTACTGCACCATATCGCTATAGATAGAACACGTCATTATTAGAATACATCTCTGCCACGAGACCAAATGTGCACCTCTACTCATCAAATTCATGTATGGCTCATATCTACCCGTGCATCACACCACAACTATGCCACATTCCCACTGCTGCACCATATATATTTAGCTGGAACACTTTGCACCTTAAGGCAACAAGACCAAATATGTACTACTTAAATACATATTTATGACATTAGCAGATATCTACCACAACATCACACAACTAGGCCACATTTCCAACTCTGCACCATATCTCTATAGCAAGAAAACTTCACCTTCACATCGCATCCCTGCCCCAACACCATGAATGCGGCATTAGACTACATATTTACCACAATAGCACATAAATACCCCTACAGCACAACTATGCCACATTTCCACTACTGCACCATATCTCTGCAGCTAGAACCAGTCATCATAGACCACATCTCTGCCGCGGGACCAAATATGCACCTCTACTCTTCATATTCACAATGAGATCATATATCTATCCCTACATCACACCACAACTATGCCCCATTCACACTGCTGCACCACACCTCTATAGCTAGAACACCTCACCACTTTTAGGACACATCCCTGCCACAACACCAAATATGCACCACTAGATTACATATTCTCCATGATATCACACATCTTCCCTACATCACACCACCACCTTCCCACCGCAGAACCGCCTTATTGGCACTGTTTCAGAGCTATGTTCACAAATAGCGAAAGTCTCAACCACTCACTCACATGTCTTTGAACCCTCAAGACAGATAGGAGCGGTTTAAAGGACAAGGATTCAACCACACTCCTTGGACTGCTTCACATCAAGACCCGAGCCAGGTGTAGGGGGCCTTCCCAAATTGGCTGGACCTTGCCTGTATTTGAAGAAGCATCAATACAGCGCTACCCGGTGAGATTTCACTCTGGAGAACAGGATAAGTGCACCCAGCTACCACTGAAAGGCAGCTACGGAGGGTCTAGGCGAGGAGGCCTGAAAGCCGGTGCAACCGTTTGCTGATTCTTTGTCTCTGCTGAAGACTACTGCACTTCTGGATTTGGCATTCTGATAGGGTGACCGAGTCCTTCATTTTCCAGAGGAGGAAGTCCCTGGGAGATTAGACCTGGAAGAACAAACACTGTATTTCTCGAAGACCCATGATCGTGCGAATTACAAGCACAGAGGTAAGAATGGCACACACTTGGTAGCTTTGGCTGAGGTTAAGGCTTGTGCTGGCAATAGGTGCTGAGCTGCACAAAAATTACAGCCGGCAAATGCAATGGCAGTTCGGAGAACAGTGATCCAGGGTATTGAAAATAAAGGAATTTCTAAAAATAGCAGATCTTAATGAACTAAGTAGTACAAACACTGTCAACGTTTAAAATAAGACCCAGGTGGATTAATGTGCTCAGGAATCTTAAAACGAAATCAACTTACATTTAACACATGAAAAATGAGCGCGTTGTGATGGAAATAGCCAAAGTGCAGAGGACCAAACAAAAAACGTGAAAAAGTAGTGCATGTTCTAGATTGCACAGAAGGCCAATGTTCTCACAGAGGCCGGGGGTGTTTGGCAAAGGTCCTGCAGTGCCATGATAAAAAGCTATCTTAGGATACACTCTGGTGAGGTGTGCCAGCCAACAGCAGGAGGCTAAACAGCTAATCCATTAGTCAGCTATTTTTGCAGGAGGGCTCATTTTACTCTCTTACCCTGGGTCCTTACACGATCTAGCCGTATTCCACACAACTTCACTGCAAATTATCACTCATACATGCAGATAATATAAAGGAAGTGGCACGCAGCTTGGTCTATTAAAGAGATATACATACATATAATATATGATATCTGATGCCCTGAAACTAACCAAGAAAAAGTAAACTTCACCTTCCACTTGTGACTCTATACAGAGAGAAGGGAGGGCATCGCGTAACCTTTTGCCTAGCTGGCAGCTGCCCACCAAATAACAGGTCCCGCTTCCTGCTCGAAAACATTGCAACCATAAGCCTTGCTGGTGAAAGTGCACCCCCACGTTCACTTGGACTCTTCAAAACAACAAAGGGGAATAACAGCTACACATCAGGCGGAAGGCAGCGCCACTCCCTGCTGTGTGAGGACTCACCCATGCTGCACTGCTTGGGGAGGGGTCGCATTTCACGAGGAATTCTAGCTGCCCACAGAAACAGCGAACATGACTCGCCTGTGGAGGGATACACCTGAGTGATATACTGCAGAAGGATAGTGCAAGATTAAAATAATGCACTAGGGGCATGCATGGCCTGGATACAAGTTTACATATGGAGTGAGTTAACTAGTCCATAGTGAAGTGGGAGAATGGAAAAACAGGCTCCCGTCCTTCCCCTCTCGCGCCTGGCCTAAAGGATCACGGCCCAGACACCCGCCACGAGAAGAGTTTGCCCATCTACCAGACGACCAAATACCCTGGTACAGGAACATACGGATGTGTCCATCTGCCTGCCCAGCAGCCCGCCCTGCCCATGCCGATACCTGCGGCACGGATCAACTGGACTAAAACCTACACGTCGTTAGAGATGCCATGACGACCTAGCCAACGCTCAGCACACCTGTGCAAATATACACACCGGACACTCCTGCACCAATCTACACGAAGAATATACTCAGTGCTATGACGTAGGCGACAAACATACTCACGGACGTGCATCTTTATTATTTTCCACATAGGCTCTCAAAATGCAGAAACGTAAGACGCATCATGAACTCATCTAAAGAGCTTGCTTACGCTTCTCCTAAACCCAGGTGCCATAATGAGAAATATAACTAAGACACGATACTGGTCATAAGACAATATGATACTATAACCTAAAGCGCCTGTGCACCAAACGGTTCCACCTATACACCAGGCCTGAGTAGGCCACAAGTAAGAGCTCCCATGGACGTTAAAAGAACAAGAGTCAGGTTGCTGATCATGCAGAATGAGCCTGGCGAAAGCAGACAGCCAAGGTCGTAATGTTGCAAACCCACATTCCAAAAACAGACCATCAAGGGCACGATGTTGCAACCTCGCACGCCGCGCACCAACGTTAAAGTCGCACCTGCAAATTAAACCAGGCACACAGTGGGAAAACAATATTAATTGTGCAGAATTCTGCCTCAAACACGGTCCCACCTCACGTGACCAAGCCGAACCTGACAGGATGCCAAGCCCAGGAGAAAGAAGGCGTCTGGATCCCTCGTTACAAGACACAGGCAGATACACTTAAAAGGCTCAATGGACATCTGCGACAGTGGGAGTAGTCGGCTTTCCAGCTCATGAATAAGTCCTCATATTGTCTGCACGTACTCATTGTGAAACATTGTTGCAAATGACAGGTACACCGAGAGCTGGGAACAGCGATGGTCCCAGGCTGGGAAGCTCTCGGACGCACCAATCAGAACATGTGGCTCTTATCACTGACGCCATTAACATTAACCAATCATCAGGAGTCTTCATGTAACAATTCTCATGTATCTAATTGTAGGGACAACCCAGATATATCACCTGACTAACCCTTGTCCACTAATATTGTTCTCTATACGTATGCTATACTAACCCTACCACTCGAGCAACCAATTAAGAGTGGCGATAGGTTTTTTGCTAACTCTCTAAGGTGACGCAAGTAGCGCGTCATACTAAGGTAAAAAGGGCCTGCGAGCCCCACGATTGTGTGTGTGTCAGGACGGACGCGTACGATCCTTGACCCATCCCTGCCATTTTTGTATAATAAACAGCAGAGTCACCTTGCTTCTTGTGTGTGTCTCATACTCTATCTCTTCTGGGATATACGGGAGGAGTTGGGGCCTCCCTGCCCGGAGGTCTGAGGACGGCCCGGCCGACCCCGGCAGAATATTCCCCCCGACAAGTTGGAGGCACTGCTGAGATCTGTTTAAGATCGGCATTTTTATTTTTTGCTTTTTCCAGGAACTCCGGTTGCGAGGAGGCCCGGCGGCGCGGCCCCCTCTGCCGTCGCCCCTTCTGAGGACTACAGGACCATCGCGGAGCTGCGAGAAGACCGGACAGCGCAATCCGGATATTGGCCCTCGGGAGCCGGTTGAGAAGTATCCCGCCCGCGGTTGGCGAGTGTCCAGACGTGGTCCAGATGAGGGGAGGTGACAAGCCGCTTGGAGGGGTGCACGCAGTCGAGCGACCCCGCATCAAGAGAACTTGGTGAGCATGCCACGCACAACAAGAAATGTGAAATTGTGAGGGAGGGGGGAGAAATTAAATACGGGAGGGGGGAGGTGTTGCACAGGTGCGCGGCGAAGGTTTGACAATTTAGTGTTGGAAATGGAATGAATGGTAGCCGAACAAGTGCGAGGGCAGTCGGCTACGTTACGCGAAGGGAGGGGGCGGAGCACGAAAACACCACGTGCGGCCGCTCGTAGACACTGATTGGCCTAGGTCGCGACTACGTGTAAGGGTGTGTGTGTGTGGTTTCCTACGATTTGGCACTTGTTGGTCAATGAGTAGATGAGGATCCCTATTGTTCGAGCGAGACACTCGATAGGTAGATGACGTTTCCCTGTAGGCGGTAGCTAGTTAGTTGCCCAATACGGAAGATAATTGGCTGGTTAAGCCCTCCTGTAGAGGGGCGTATCACACGCAAGGCGACGCAGTGTGCGCAGTCCGATTATATTATTGATTTGATTACCTTGTTCCAGGAGTGACAGGAAGACAGCTGTAAAGGTAGCGGGGGTAGATTGCAAGTGTATTTTGAACTTAAAGAATATATGAAGAACTTACCAGTAGCTCGAAGAGATCGGTGACGTCACCAGTAGGGCTCTCATAGGATATCGCGAACACAAGGCTTCTCCGTATTGAGAGTGATGGGGAAGGGAAGTGTGGTAAGGGAGTGGAAACGGAGATAAACGGTAAATGAGTTGATCGGGGAAAGGCGAAACAGGGAACGTGGCTGCGCACGGAGAACGCCGGCCACGGCAAGTGTAGAAGGGGGAGGAGCACGTGAAAATTAGGACGACTGTATAAGAACGTCATAAGGGGTACGCAGCCGCAGGGGGCTACGTGCGCCTCGGCCGCAGGGGGCTGTAAGGGTGTTGTATAAAGAAAGATAGAAGAAAATGTACAAATGTAACATAATATATTTTTTATAATTTTTCATAGCGGACTATCGTAAGCCCCCAAACTTACGGGCCCAGGTAACGATATAAGGCTGTATATTGTAAACTACTAGTGAGATAAACTGCTACCAGATAGGGGAAGGGTAGCAGGTGGAGTGCTACTATGTCATACGGGACAAAATCGGGAGGGTGGGGGAACACCCTCACTACCCCACTACAACACATATGCACAACACTGCCACCCCATAGGGAGAAACTGATTAAGTATAGCATAGAATGGACCCAGGGGACAGATAATAAAATGCTGACACCGTGGCCGCCTAATGGTAGCTTCGATCAATATGTCCAACATTCATTATTAAACCATCTGCACAATACATATAAAGGGAAGAAGTTGGCAAACAACGTGGAGGTGTTTAACTTATGGAGGATGTTCCAGGGGTCCAGACCAGGACCAAATGGAATGTTCACTATGGGGGAAACACCGGAAGACAAAGAGTTCAAGGAGGAAGGAGAGGATGGGAAACAGGGGAGTGAGGACCAAAAGAACATGGGAAACAGAGGAGAGGGTGGAGAAAAGAATAAGACAGATGAAATAAAACAGGAACCGAGCAACGATATACCCCTAGCAAAGGGAGTGAAAACAGAGGGAAGGGGTTGTACCCCTTAAGAGAATTAGGAGAAATAGAAAAAGGACAGTTGAGGGCGGCTGAGGGATACTCGAACCCGGCATACAGCCCTCCACCATATGTAGCTCATAGGAAGGTGCCAGCAGGGGAGGGTTGGACCGGAGAAGACCAGACTGTGGAAATAGGAAATGATGAGTGGGTAGCTGCACAGATATTATTAAAATTACGAGGTTCATTAACAGGAGAAGAGAGGGAGGTAGTAAAGAAAACAGACGAGGATAATGCCAGGGAGAGTGAAATGAGGGGGGAAGAGCTGTTAAGACAAAAGGAAGAGATTTTGGAGGAACGACTAGCAAAATTAAGGGATGAGCAGAATGAATTGATCAAGCAGCTCGAGAGGGAGGAGAGAGAGAGAGCGAGGAAAAGGAAAGAAGGTAAGAATGAATTGGAAAAAATAAGAGAACGAACTGAGGAGCAAAGGAGAGGAGCTGAAAGGGTAAAAGCAGCAGCAGAAAGGGTATCAAGAGCAGTGCTGCGAGAAAAGAAAAGGGAAGAAGAAGAAAAAGAAAAAGAAATGGCAATGTGGAAGAGAAGGCTACTATCAGAAACAACTAAGAAATACAAAGAAGGGAGGGTGATAGAGAGTATAGTAGAAAGGGAAAGGGTGAAATGGGAAAGGAAGAAAGAGGATGAAAAAATATTGGAACAGATGAGAAGTGAAGTGATGGAGGAATTAAAAAGGAAAAGGGAGGAAAATAGTAGGGAGATGGAGGAGAGAAATGAAGAAGAAAGAGAGGATAGGAGAAGGGAGAGTGGAGCATGGGGGGATGTATGTAGAAACACAGAAGTAGCAACAACATCAGCGCAAAGGGGAGCGGTTGATGAAGGAGGAAAAGGAGAACTGGACCTAATAGACTTACAAACAGTAACGATCAAGGGGAAAAAGACCGAGTGGGGGGTACCGTTTACGACTAGCTTTTGTAGTGAGGAAGAAGGAGGAGTGTAAAAGGAAGGAAGAAACAGTGAAAGGGAAAGCTTAGATAAACTATACATCACCCGGACCAACACAGACTCACCATGGATCAGTAGGAGAAAGGAGGAACTGGGGAGAAGTGAGGAGAGAGAACAAGGAATAGCGGAAAGACAGGCACATGAGGGAGCATCATCCCCATCACGCCCTCCCCCATCGCACCCTACATGTTCAACCACCTCACGTTCACTACGCAAAATAAAACCCGCCCCCTTCACAGACGAACTGACACCATATGCATGTCGGCTTAGAGACCTCCCTAGTCGCAGGCAGGAAAGACGAATACACATGCCCACATTAAATACAGGAAATGATGGAAGAAGGGGAAAAGATGGAGAGGAAAGAGTTAGGAGCAGGGGAAATATGGACGAAGTTGAAGATATAGAAGAAAGAGAAGAGGAGGAAGGGTGTGAGGACTCGATATTATGGAACACGAAGGGGGAAAACAGACATAACTTAATGCCACTTTTGGAGAGAGGAGGGGTTAGACCACAGTATGTCCCTTGAAGGCATACCGATAAAGAAAATATAAAATGCAGGCTCCCATCATTAAGTGGAGGTGCGGGTAAGTGGATATATGAAATGGAAAAACACACCGCAGGACAGAAACTGGCAGTAGGAGATGTAAAGGGCCTTTTAATAACAATATTAGGGGATAGAGCGGATGACATTTGGAAGAGAGCGGGATTCCATGGGGTAACAATAACAAACACATCGCATGATGGGGCACCATTCGCGAACTGCAGACATGCACTATGGCAGGCACTGAGGGTACAGTACCCAGACACATCAGACATAGGAGCAATTACCTCCCGCAAGATGCGTGAGAACGAACATCCTGTTGATTATATCGAGGAAATCCAAGAGAAGTGGCGCATGGAAACTAGGGAACAATGGGATAAAACACCAGCAATATTTTACCATATACTGGTACAAGGGCTCCCAGAAGGAGTTGTTACACCGCTCCCCGCACGAGGTGCGACTCTTCCTACAAAGACACGCCCCCCCACGTCTCTAGCCTCTTCCCATCCAGCACCCAAACACACACGTCCCGACAGGGGTACCTCATTACCTTATCTGGTGTCACGCTATGGGGCACGACGTGGCATGCTTGGCAGGACTGGGGTTTATCGCCCTTCATGTGTGTGGCAAACGAACTGGCGACTCCATCACAGACACGCACGAAGAACTGCGCGACCCAGCGCAGCCCGGAACACGTGACTCGTTGCCTAGCAACTCTCAACGCTTGGGTATACGTGTCACGTGATAATGGTCACGTGTTTCCTTTCCATGGTTAAAAGGAGCCCGGTTACGGAAAACGTTGCTTCACAGCTGTTCTCTCTGGATCACGTGTTGCTTGCGCTTCGTTTTCAAGTCTCCTTGCTTCGCCAGGCCCCTGCTCTGTCTAACGGACTGCTCTGTGCCTAACCCTTGTCTGCTTTGTCTACCTTGGAACTGTGGATTATTGGTTGATGAACTATTTTGCCCAACGGATTGCTCGTGTCTCACCCCTTTCTGCCTTGGAATTTGGATCCATCAACGCCGACCTACGCTTTGCCTACGGACTGCCTTGTGTCTATCCCCTTGGACACACTTCTGCTACTCGCTACCTTTCTTGTTACGAAGACCCCGTCCTGGGTGGTCACCTGCCTGTCTCTGCCGCCACGTCTGTCCCCCCCTGGTAACGCTTGCCTCCGACTCCCTGGGACTACGTTCCAGCATACACAACGCTCCAGCATACCCAACGCTCCAGCATACACAGGTATATCGTGTCTTGGTTGTATTCACGTGATTTTGCATATTGAACAGTTACATAACCTTATACCTTCCTTTACAGCGCTCCAGGGGTTTTTCCGGTTGTTCCTGAGTCCTGGCTCCACGGACTACCTTCTTTGGTCCTAAGCATCACTCTGGCGGTATTCTTGTGGTTGTCAGTCCGATACTTGGGAACAGAGGGATAGCCCATACTCTGCACGACCAACAGCTGCGTAACAGACTGTGAAGCCTTTGGTCATCCAGAGTATGAATCCCTCCACCGGGGACCCAGTGACCGCTTTGATGCAAGCAGTAGCGGCCCTCAGGACCGACATGGCAGCCGCTACAACAGCCATACATGACCGTCTTGATGCCTTACAGAGCACGCGTTACCCATTACCCCCAGACACCGAATTCGGGGACTCCGGCCCCTCGGAACAGCCAGCACATATCCCGGCCTCTGCACCCACTCCTTTGTTGGTTCCGACACCCGTTCCTCTTGCTGCCCCAGAACGCTACCAGGGAGACCCCCGGAAATACCGAACCTTCATTAATCAATGTAAACTCCACTTTTTGTGCAGACCCTTGGCTTTCCCTGATTCAGTCACAAAGGCCGCATTCCTTCTTTCACATCTATCTGGGGTGGCGGCCACCTGGGCAAATCCAATGCTGGAAAACGACCATCCCGCTCTGTATGATTTCGACCTCCTCACAACGGAAATGGCCAAGGTCTTTAATACACATCATAAAGCCCAATCACGGGACCTTGAACTCCTAGACCTAACACAGGGTAAGCTATCGTTAATAGAATACATAGCTCGGTATAACCAGCTCGCCGCCGAGACTTCCTGGCCGGAGGAGAAAAAGGCGATTGTGTTCTACCGTGGCTTATGTAACACCATGAAAGATGCGCTTTCAGTGGTTCCTGCCCTTCCCTCGGTATTTCCAGACCTGGTGGATCTCGCTTTACAGATAGATGCAAGGAGGTCCGAGAGAAGGACAGAAACAACATTCGCTAGCCAGTCCGGTCAGGTCTCTTCTACCACCCCTTCCGAACCCATGCAAATAGGAGGCATCCGAAGCCCGATAACACCGTCAGAACGCGAACGCCGGAGGGCGGATAATGCCTGCTTTTATTGCGGGTTAAACGGGCACTATGTAAGGGAATGCCCCCGACGCCCTAAGAACAAAAACCCGGGTTTTCAGAAGGCTCGCCCATGATACAGGGGGCACCGGCGAGCCTGTCTTCAAGCACCTCTGAACCCGCCTTCGGCCCTGTCAGACCAGTGATAGTCCAGGCCCTCATGAAGCCCACTAGGGATGTCACACATATGGTCCATATAGTGATTGACTCTGGGGCCACTGGTTGTTTTATCGATATCGCCTTGGCCCATCGTCTCAACCTACCCCTGGTCAGAAAAGAACACCCAGAACCCATACATGCTGTTGACGGCAAGTCCTTATCGTCCGGCCCCATTCAGTTTCAGACCGCACCCTTGGAAGTATTGATCCAGAGCACCCACAGGGAAACCTTGTCGTTTGATCTTATTACCACGCCACAATTCGGTGTCATTTTGGGAATCCCCTGGTTGCGACAACACAACCCGTTGATTAACTGGGGGACAGGACAGGTCACGTTCGAGTCAGAGGTGTGTCAGCAGTTTTGTCTTGTGGAGGGCGATACGCCCTCCTCTCCTGCCAATATCCTGGGCGTCATGACCGCTACTCGCATCACTGACGCAACCTCCGAGACTGGGCCTTCACATACTGTGGGGGCCGTCCTGGCTGACGTCCCCATCGAATACCACGAATACCACATGGTATTTGATAAAGCCACGGCGGAGGGTCTCCCTCCACATAGACCATACGACTGCCCGATTGATTTGGTTACGGATGCGCCTATACCCAGGGGGAGGATCTACTCATTGTCCCAATCAGAGGAGCAGGCCCTCAATGAATACATCCAGCAGGAATTGCAATTGGGTCACATTCGTCCATCAAGTTCCCCTGCTGCCAGCCCGATATTTTTTGTGCCGAAAAAGGAAGGCGATCTGCGTCCATGTGTGGACTACAGGAAGCTGAATGCCGTTACCATAAAAAACAGGTACCCTCTCCCCCTCATCTCCACACTGCTGGACAGGTTAACCAGGGCTACCATTTTTACCAAATTGGA
Source organism: Ambystoma mexicanum (assembly GCF_040938575.1). Classification (NCBI taxonomy): domain Eukaryota; kingdom Metazoa; phylum Chordata; class Amphibia; order Caudata; family Ambystomatidae; genus Ambystoma; species Ambystoma mexicanum. Next base: position 1,035,104,113 of record NC_090926.1, on the reverse strand, counting down.
CCTAAGAGGGGCCTACAACCTGATCCGTATGCGACGTGGGGATGAGTGGAAGACGGCCTTCTGCTCTCGGCAAGGGTTATTTGAGTACACCGTAATGCCCTTTGGGCTTTGCAACGCTCCCGCAACTTTCCAGCGGTTTATCAATGACGTGTTCTCCGACGTCTTGGATACCTACGTAGTTTTATACCTGGACGATATATTGTTTTTTTCTCCCTCCTTAGAGGAACACATCGTTCATGTCAAAGAGGTCCTCTCTCGTCTTAAAGCGAACGCCCTGTTCGCCAAACCGGAGAAATGCATTTTTCATTCAAAGGAAGTGGAGTTCCTAGGCTTCCACATCTCCCCCGGAGGCTTGTCCATGAATCAGTCCAAGGTTCGTGCTGTCATGGAATGGCCGACTCCGACTAATGTTAAACAACTTCAATCCTTTCTTGGTTTCGCTAATTTCTACCGGCGGTTCATCGCCGGCTTCTCTTCCATCGTTTCTCCGCTGACCGCTCTGACCAGTCCTCTTGCCCCGTACTCTTGGACCCCCACGCAGCAAAGGGCGTTCGAGGCACTCAAATCCAGGTTTACTTCTGCCCCGGTCCTACAACACCCCGATCCAGACCTCCCCTACGTTCTGGAAGCGGATGCCTCTTCGTTTGCACTAGGTGCGGTGTTGTCCCAGCCATGTCCAGCCACGGGCCGGTTACATCCGGTGGCCTACCATTCTCGGAAGTTCTCAACAGCCGAAACTCACTACACGGTAACCGAGAAAGAGCTGCTGGCCATCAAGGACGCCCTCCAGACATGGAGACACCACCTCATGGGGGCAAAACACCAAACGGTGGTTTATACAGACCACAAAAACCTGCAAGACCTGGCCTCCCTGAAGTGCGTAAATAGTCGGCAGGTACGCTGGCACTTGTTTTTTGCTGCCTTCGATTTTGTTGTGAAACACAGACCAGGCCTCACCAATGGCAAGGCTGACGCTTTGTCCCGATCTCCCGGTGGTGAGTCCTTAGTTTCGTACCCAGACACTTTATTAGGGAAAGGCCATGTTGTCTGCTTATGTACGCCCTCGCCACTCATGCTCACTGCCATTAGAGAATGGGTTTCTCAACATCCCCATACGCTCACGGAATGGGACATCATTCTCCAGGATGGGCTCCCTTTCATTCAGGGCAAGCTATTCCTTCCTACATGCGATGCACGCAACCAGGCGCTGGCATGGTCGCATGATGCGGCCATTAACGGCCATCCCGGGCAACAACGCACCCTTGAATTGTTACAACGCTGGTGCTGGTGGCCATCCATGAGGAAGGACATAGAAAGTTATGTAAACACGTGTTCCATATGCGCACAATGTAAAACACGTAGAGGACGACCATTGGGGTTGCTCCTGCCATTACCCATACCTCCCAGGCCATGGCACACCATTTCGATGGACCTCATTACTGATCTACCTCGCAGACAGGGTTACGATACCATATGGGTTGTCGTTGACTCATACACCAAAATGGCCCGTTTTGTTCCCTGCACAGGCATTCCATCGGCCCCAACACTAGCTCGCCTGTTTTTCAAAACGGTTTTCTGTCTTTTTGGTTTACCACATGTCATCATATCAGACCGGGGATCCCAGTTCACGTCCTGCTTCTGGCGCGCTCTTACCAGGCTTCTGAAGATCGATGCACACTTCTCTTCGGCGTACCACCCTGAAAGCGATGGGCAGACGGAGAGGGTTAACCAAGCCCTAGAACAGTACCTGCGCTGTCTGTCCCTCCAGTACCAGGACTCTTGGTTCAAGCTGCTCTATCTGGCTGAGTTCGCATACAATAATTCCCGTCATTCGGCCACTGGGTTCTCCCCTTTCTACTCTCTGTACGGGCAGCATCCTCGCACCCTACCGCTCCCTGACTTCTCCTCGGCCACTCCCGCTGCTAACGCCTGCGTGCGTGATTTAGCGGGGGTCCATGCACATACTCTGGTCCACCTCCGCGAGGCTCAGGCGGTGATGAAGGCCAAAGCGGACCGTAGGCGGGCTGAGGCGCCGGTGTATCATGTGGGCGATCGGGTATGGTTGTCGACCAGACACCTGCGAATCCCTGGTTGTCGCAAGTTGTTGCCCCGCTTTGTGGACCCCTATCGGATTGCCGGTATACTTAATCCCGTGGCCCTACGCCTGACTGTACCGCGTGCTTGGCGGATCCACCCGGTTTTCCATATCTCCCTCCTCAAACCGTTCCTTGCTTCCACTCGCATCCTTGTTCCTCCCGCCCCAGTTTCTGTGTCTTCCCAGGACGTTTTTGAGGTCAGTGCCATCCTCGGATCCCGCTTCCATAGAGGCCGTCTACAGTACCTGGTGGACTGGCTGGGTTATGGTCCCGAAGACCGGTCCTGGGTTCCCTCCCATGACGTCCAGGCCCCTCTTCTGGTGGCGCAGTTCCATAAGGATAACCCGGCTTGCCCACGGGGTCGTGGGTCGTTGCGGGGGGAGTCTGTTACACCGCTCCCCGCACGAGCTGCGACTCTTCCTACAAAGACACGCCCCCCCACGTCTCTAGCCTCTTCCCATCCAGCACCCAAACACACACGTCCCGACAGGGGTACCTCATTACCTTATCTGGTGTCACGCTATGGGGCACGACGTGGCATGCTTGGCAGGACTGGGGTTTATCGCCCTTCATGTGTGTGGCAAACGAACTGGCGACTCCATCACAGACACGCACGAAGAACTGCGCGACCCAGCGCAGCCCGGAACACGTGACTCGTTGCCTAGCAACTCTCAACGCTTGGGTATACGTGTCACGTGATAATGGTCACGTGTTTCCTTTCCATGGTTAAAAGGAGCCCGGTTACGGAAAACGTTGCTTCACAGCTGTTCTCTCTGGATCACGTGTTGCTTGCGCTTCGTTTTCAAGTCTCCTTGCTTCGCCAGGCCCCTGCTCTGTCTAACGGACTGCTCTGTGCCTAACCCTTGTCTGCTTTGTCTACCTTGGAACTGTGGATTATTGGTTGATGAACTATTTTGCCCAACGGATTGCTCGTGTCTCACCCCTTTCTGCCTTGGAATTTGGATCCATCAACGCCGACCTACGCTTTGCCTACGGACTGCCTTGTGTCTATCCCCTTGGACACACTTCTGCTACTCGCTACCTTTCTTGTTACGAAGACCCCGTCCTGGGTGGTCACCTGCCTGTCTCTGCCGCCACGTCTGTCCCCCCCTGGTAACGCTTGCCTCCGACTCCCTGGGACTACATTCCAGCATACACAACGCTCCAGCATACCCAACGCTCCAGCATACACAGGTATATCGTGTCTTGGTTGTATTCACGTGATTTTGCATATTGAACAGTTACATAACCTTATACCTTCCTTTACAGCGCTCCAGGGGTTTTTCCGGTTGTTCCTGAGTCCTGGCTCCACGGACTACCTTCTTTGGTCCTAAGCATCACTCTGGCGGTATTCTTGTGGTTGTCAGTCCGATACTTGGGAACAGAGGGATAGCCCATACTCTGCACGACCAACAGCTGCGTAACAGGAGTTCAGAAACAACTAAAGAAAGTAGTGGGAATGGAAGCAAAACCATGGCCAGAAATACAACTGACCATAGTGCATCATTGCAGGACATGGCAAGGAAAAATTAAACAAAAGGAAGAAGACAGGAAAACGGAAGAGGCTAAACTAGTACAGAAAAAGCTTACTAAATATACAATGGAAGGGGCACTAATAACTACACCTACAACAATGACCCAAAGCCCCACACAAGTAGTGGCTGCACAAGATTCAATGCCACCTTCACCGGCTATAACACAACAGGCGCCACCAATCCAACCATACACGACCAACATGGGGGGAGGACAAACAATGACAGGAACAGGGTATTATAATTATAACAGGGGGAGAGGAGGAATTATGAGAGGGAGAGGATACGGATATAACACCCAACAGCAGGTGGGAGGACTTAGAAATTCCTACCCCACAGGGCAACCAGTATACCAGGACAACACAGGGAGCTTTCCATGGCAGAGTAGGGAACCACTGGTGTGTTGGAGCTGTGGGCTATTAGGGCACATGTCACGCACGTGTAGAGTTAGACCAGGAACACCATCATGGAGTGATCAGGGACAACCAAGGCCCTCACAGGAACAGCAGGGCCTACAACAACAGCAGACGTTGCAACAGGGAAATGAGCAACAGCAACAATTAACACAACAACAGCCACAAACATATTCACTGCCACAACAACAGGTAGCGATGACACAACAACCCCAAGCACAACAAACACAACTGGGTAGGGTGACGGTTTTGGGACACAACCCTTACACCGGAAATGGCCAGTCGTTGTACCCTCAATAGGACAGCCCACAGACGGCCTTGGTGTGTCCCATCCTGTCAGTAACACCTAATAGTGCGGAGGAACCACGCATAGAGGTAACGATAGGTGACAAAAAATTATCATTCCTTGTTGACACCGGGGCGACCCGGTCTTGCATAAGGGAAGGTAAATTCAAGATGTCAGGCGAAGCCATGAACACCCAAGGATTCTCTGGGGCTAGAGGGTTGGTTCCCTTTACTGATAACATTCCCTTATCTATTGGAGATTATGATCTGTCAGTTCCACTTCTATATTATAGTGCCTCACCAGTAAATATACTGGGGAGAGACATAATGAACAGGTTGAATATGACAATCTCCTTTACTGAGGACGGCATAATTTGCTCTTCTCCAGGGATTAACATGCTCACAGCACGACAGATTATGCAAGCATACTGCGGACAGACAGCGATTAGGGCGGAGCCATTAGATGGCGAACTATTTCAGTATGGAACGGATATGGCAATTGCATGGATGCCAGGGATAGAAGGGAAAATATGGAGGAGGCCAGCAGCCTATCTGTTCAGACCAGAAACACCTGTTAATGAACCAGAAGGAAAGGTGGTTCTAATGGACATTGAGAGCATTATTGCAACAGCTGATTACATTGCTGTACATGCCCAAGATAGAGAAGGAAGAGCATGGAGGGCCGTGATAGCATTAGCAGAAGGATGTAGGCTCACCCAGGTGTCAGATGAGGAGCTGTTCTCAGATGAAAAGGAGGAAGGTGAAATGGTGCTTATGATGAGTGTGGAAATATGGCTAAGAGTGGCTTACAAACAAGTAGCACAGAAAATGGCAATGGCACTTGAGGCACCCGCATGCACCCCAGTCCCCTTCTTTAAGGAGGATATGTCAAAGGTACCCAAATCATTGTGGACTACTGGCCCCTATGACGTGGGGTGCATAAAAAGTATAGGGGGAGTAAGAATAAAATTGAAAAAAGGTGCAATACTCCCCAGAGTAAAACAGTACCCGCTATCAAAAGAGGCAGATGAGGGCATATATGAAACCATAACGGCCCTTATAAATAATGGTATATTGGTCCCCTCAGAATCACCATGTAACACGGCTGTGTACCCAGTGCGCAAGGCTAAAAGGGGGTCTTGGCGCTTCATACAGGATCTCAGGCCCTTGAACAACATAGTAGAAGCGGAATACCCCATAGCAGCAAACCCGGCCACGATATTGTGTGGCATCCCAGCAGAAGCATCTCGATTTACAGTGATCGACCTTAAAAATGCTTTTTTCTCAATACCACTACACCCAGACTCACAAGATCTGACGAGCTTCACTTACAGAAACACAAAGTGGAAGCACACCAGATTGCCACAAGGGTATTGCGAATCACCCTCAATTTTCAATAGAGTAATACAGATGGATTTGGGTAACATTGAAATGGAAAGCACAGTGTTACAGAATGTGGATGACATAATAATTTGCAGTACAAACGAAAGAACATGCAGAGAGGACTCCTTAAAGATGTTGACAATATTGGCTGAAAAAGGTTACAAGGTAGACATGGAAAAGATACAGTACTGCCAAGAACAGGTACTTTACATTGGTCAACTTATATCCCAACATGGAAGGAAGATTGCACCACAAAGAGCACAGGCCATTGTTAACACTCCAATGCCGCAAACTGTGAGGGAACTGCAGCAGTTCCTGGGGCTGTGCAACTACTGTAGAGCATGGGTATTTGATTATAGCTCGTACATAGGACCCCTGCTTGAGGCGTTAAGGGAAGCTAATAAAGGGGAGAAAAAGCTGGGGTGGACGATGGAAATGAAAGAGGCTTTTGATGAACTGAAAGATGCGATATCAACTGCTCCGGTACTGGCATCCCCAGACTATGAGCGACAATTTTTTATATTTTCACATTGCGATTCAGCAGTAATGAAAGCAGTGTTGGCTCAAAAAACAAGCATGGGCTACAAACCAGTAGCATTTTACAGTGGCCACTAAGATCCTGTGATGTTAGGTCACTTCCCTTGCGAACAGGGTCTCGCCGCAGCTGCCTTTGCGGTGGAAAAAGCATCAGCAATCACCATGGGGTGCCCAACTACACTATTTGTGGAACATGCACTATTTGCGATATTGAATAAACCTAAATCCACCCTAACCACGCAAAGAGCATCAGGTTATGAGATCATTTTATCCAGAGCTGAACTATCAATTGTTAGATGTAGCACGGTCAACCCTGCAAGGTTCCTAGCAGAAGTAATTGAGGAGGGGGATTATGCCCATGACTGTACGCAAATAACTGAAATGTACTCATGTACTAGAAAGGTTGAAGAAAACGCACTAGAGGGAGGTGAGCTCTTGTTTATTGATGGGTCATCGACTATCGATCAAACAGATGGGGTAAGGAGAACTGGGGCTGCAGTGGTGAAAATGATGGAGGTACCGGTGTGTGTGGCAATGAAATGTGTACAATTACCACAGCATTACTCCGCTCAAGCAGCATAATTGGTTGCACTGATCTTGGCGTTGAAAGAAAGCTTTGACAAACGGGTGACGATATACTCCGACAGCGCATATGTTACATCTACTGTCCACTCAGGGCTGTCGAAATGGAGAAGAAGAGGGTTTAGGAGAGCTGATGGCACTCCAGTGCAACATGCCCTCTTATTGGCTGAACTAATTGAAGTAATAAATGACCCCCAAGAATTAGCTTTAGTAAAATGCACCGCACACACCAATGGTGAAGACCACGTCTCAAAGGGGAATGCAGCAGCAGACGCACATGCAAAATATGCTGCATATTTTGGTGAGATATGGAACCCCCCAGAGTCAGAGAGAGGGAGAGGGAGGGGAATGGCTAAGGAGATGTTAATAAGAGAAGGGTACACCCATCTCCCAGCCACACAGATTATGGAGCTACAAGCGGCTGCACCAATGGCCGAAAAAGAAATATGGGTAAAAAAAGGATGTACAATGTCACCGACCGACGCACTATGGCGCCAGGGTGGCACTGGAAAGGTTGTAATACCATTGGCACTTTTGAACACCGCCCTGAGCCAACTACATCATCCAGCCCACACAGGCAAGGAAGTAATTGCAGCACAAATTAGGGAAGACTGGTTCTGCCCTGAGTTAAATTCTCATGTGTCAAATTTTATCAGTAATTGCCTCACATGCCAACAGTTTACGGCCGGCCATACTCTAAAGGTGATAAGAGGTACTATACCCCGGCCAGAGGGACCGTTTCGGCATCTCCATATTGACTATGCTGATATGATCAACATATGTCAAGGAAATAGGTATATGATTGTAGTAGTATGCCCATTCTCTAGGTGGATTGAGGCAGGGCCCTGTTCACACCCAGATGCATTTAGAGCAGCTTAATTCCTAGTAAGGGAGGTCTTCCCCAGGTGGGGAGTGTGCGAGGTGTTAAGGTCAGACAACGGCCCACATTTCGCAAACGAAATGTTCCAGCACATCACATCCTTGCTGAACATCAAGCATAAATTTGCATGTGCATACCACCCACAGGCCAACGGTGTATGTGAACGCCTGAATGGCCTATTAAAGGAGGCAATTGCAAAGATACAGCAAACAACAAAGAAGAGTTGGTTATATTGCCTTCCATTAGCCCTATTTGAGCTAAGGAATAGACCAGGGTCCGACCACCACCTCACCCCTCACGAGGTGGTTACCGGACGTCAAATGCGCCTTCCCCTAACGCCAACGTCAAGAGCATTTACCGACCACGAAAGCACAGCGAGTGTTCTTGGTGATGAAATGTACCAATATGTGTCTTCTTTGATTACTAGTGTAGTGTTTGTGTCTCAACAGCTCGAGCGCACACGGGGCGGGTCTAACAGCAATCAACAAGAAGACGCGGATAAAGAACTGGAAAAGGAAGGACTGTGTAAAATTGCTAAAGGTGACCACGTACTACTTCGCAATTTCAACAGGAAATGGAATAGTCCGCGATTCACCGGCCCCCATCTGGTAGAGGAGGTATCAACGAGAGCGGTAAAGCTACAGGACAAGCGTGCCTGGAACCACCTACACGATGTAAAGATCTACAAACCCCAGACCCGCCCCAGCGCCACCGACAGGTCCATTGGTAGAACAGCGACAACATCACCAACGGAGGAAGAAAGGTCTACCACAGCCAACGGCCCAAGTGTTCCCATACCCTGTCACTCCCCAGACTCCCCAGAGACAATAACTGAAGAAGAAAGGGGTGATCCCCATACTGCCCACCCCATGGTCACACGCTCAAAGAGTAAAGATAATTTCGCCCGTTGAGCCCAAATCCCCTGCCCACCACCCACTGACCCTAGCCACATTGCAGTAATACCTGAATTGAAGGACATTGTCTCGCACACCTACACATGTAAACACGTGAATGCTCTCTTTTCTTTTCTCTCGCACATGCAGGAACTGCGTATTATTGTACTGCTAAGAAAGTAGATAACTAACAAATTCACTGCCCAGGAGTAGATGGTACCCTCAGACGATAACTACCCAGAAGAATTGTCACACCAATTTGTATATGAAATAAAAAGGCCAACGTACCTGCAAAGGAAAAGGGTACGTGTCTACTACACAGCATTCCTCTTGGCCATAGAATACTCAATGCCCCACCTCCACCCATATTTGCCTGCCCTAAGAGATAGATCGCTTAGGTTAGCGTGGGAACAGCTCTTCGCCTGGGCACTGAATGACTATTTGATAGGGAGAGCTTAAAAAAAACAACAACTAACATTTAATAACCAGCATATTGAGAATTTTCAGGCGGGCAACTCTAACGTCGCAAGAATACGCTGCCGGACTGCAGCAAGGTAAGAGCAAAATGCCGGTGAAATTAGCATGTGTAATAAAAATAATAGGGATTTTCATGATCACCGGGTTCTTGGCTGCCTCTGTATGGCATTACAGCTGTGCTATCAATATTATTGCTGCACCCAAACCTAACCCACCCCCATCCCCAGCTGCAACAGGTGTTACGTCAGGTGATATTAGTAAAATTGCGCACAAACAAAATAGAGTTCGACGCAGCACATACTCAGATAATAAAGGTATTGACAATTATATACAAGATTCAGCACACGTCTCAAACAACATATGGTACCAACACATGACCCGCATTGGTAAGCAGACAACAGAAGACAGCTGCTACGTTTGCTCATTAATACCATACGCCATGAGCGCTTCTCGAACATTTGTTGCCACAGAAATAGATGAAAAGACAGCACGATGCATAATATACTTGGCACTGTTCCAAACGAAAGGAAGATTTCAAGGGACAGTGGTGCATATGGTATGGAAAACACGTGACTCATACCCATACGAAAACAACTTCCTCAAGACTTATTTGAGTTACCACAAGAGCAGTTTACATGCTGAAGCATTCAGGTACATAACAAGTGGTCCTGCAAAAGGAGAAACAAAGAAAGTAACACTGCAGTATTTACCATGTGATTGGTACGCCACTGAAGTTCCTGGTAAACCAGGATGCTGGGAAAGGCCACTGGTGACGATAACGGGGAAGGTGTACTTGGACAACAAATGGGAGATAGGAGTGGTTGGCAGCAACATGGTGACAAAAGAAACTATTTCAACTATCGATGCACACAACCACAGATTTTGGACGACTTGGATCAAGTACGTGCCCATGCTCACGTGGATAGAGACGGATGAAGACCCAATAACAATACTGCCACTGACTGCGCCTAAGGTATGCTACCAACATAAAGGAGAGGTGGACGTAGGGTACAACACCAACTGTGCAAGCGTGATGGAGTTACCTGAGGGGGGAGCAGGAACAGCAGTAATAATGGACCATTACTGGGCCTGTGGAGAAAAGGCATACCACACACTGCCCCCTCTGTGGAATGGTGTATGCACGATGGTGCACGTTAATGTACCATCACTAGTGGTACCCCAGAAGCATGTGAATGTGGCGAACTTTCCCAAAATGGATGAAGGGGACAAGAGAAAGAAGAGAGCTGCACCACCTCAGGTGGAGCCAGGAAACAGGACCAACAGCAATAATACTGTCCTAAACAGAAGGAAAAGACAAGGAGAACCTCTGACAGGAAATTACCTATAGGGAAGGTCGGAAACAGCACTCACTTCAATTCCGCCAGAACACAGACTATTCAGCAGAGCAGCAATGTTCTTCTCCTCAATAATACATCCGGGACTGCAGGCTTACGCAAACGCAAAATGGCTCCAGATAACTAGATGGGAACTAATGATGACCATCAATTCTACAGTAAATGGATTCAACGCAATAAAAGAGGAGCTGCGAGCTATAAGGATGGTAGCACTTCAGAACAGATATGTATTGGACCTCCTCACAGCCATGGAAGGAGGAGTGTGCGCAAAGATAGGACAATCATGCTGCACGTTCATTCCTGCCAATGATGCTGACAACGGTACACTGACAGAAGCAGTTTCACAATTGGCCCAGATGCACTCCAAAATGATGGATGAAAGTAAAGGTGTGAAAAAGGATGAGAGCTGGTTTTCGTTATTATGGTCATGGATGCCATCTTGGCTTTCAGATGGACTGAAAATTATAGTTGGTTGTACTATTTTGGCTGGAGCTACACTGATAATAATAAGATTTTGGAAGGCCCGGAAGGCACGCACCACTGACGAATTGCTTGAAATGGTCGGTATGCACCCCTTGATGCCAGCAGATGACGGCCAGCACACAGGCATAATAATACAAGAGAGAGAGAAATTGCGCAACCAGATCATCACCAACCACCTGGACCCGCCATCGGTGAAGATCGAGAACCCAAGAAATCCCAGGAGCTACATAGGAAAATGGGTATACTGTACTCCTGGAGGAACATGTGAATATATGTATTGGTCATATGAAGATCATGTTAACCATTATGGACATTTGGGAGGAATAACTAAGATATGGAGAGTAAGAGGAGATCACGAAAAGGATATGTTTGTGGTCGACAAGTCGACCAGAGGGGGGACTGAAGTGGGAGAATGGAAAAACAGGCTCCCGTCCTTCCCCTCTCGCGCCTGACCTAAAGGATCACGGCCCAGACACCCGCCACGAGAAGAGTTTGCCCATCTACCAGACGACCAAATACCCTGGTACAGGAACATACGGATGTGTCCATCTGCCTGCCCAGCAGCCCGCCCTGCCCATGCCGATACCTGCGGCACGGATCAACTGGACTAAAACCTACATGTCGTTAGAGATGCCATGACGACCTAGCCAACGGTCAGCACACCTGTGCAAATATACACACCGGACACTTCCGCACCAATCTACACGAAGAATATACTCAGTGCTATGACGTAGGCGACAAACATACTCACAGACGTGCATCTTTATTATTTTCCACATAGGCTCTCAAAATGCAGAAACGCAAGACGCATCATGAACTCATCTAAAGAGCTTGCTTACTCTTCTCCTAAACCCAGGTGCCATAATGAGAAATATAACGAAGACACGATACTGGTCATAAGACAATATGATACTATAACCTAAAGCGCCTGTGCACCAAACGGTTCCACCTATACACCAGGCCTGAGTAGGCCACAAGTAAGAGCTCCCATGGACGTTAAAAGAACAAGAGTCAGGTTGCTGATCATGCAGAATGAGCCTGGCGAAAGCAGACAGCCAAGGTCGTAATGTTGCAAACCCACATTCCAAAAACAGACCATCAAGAGCACGATGTTGCAACCTTGCACGCCGCGCACCAACGTTAAAGTCGCACCTGCAAATTAAACCAGGCACACAGTGGGAAAACAATATTAATTGTGCAGAATTATGCATCAAACACGGTCCCACCTCACATGACCAAGCCGAACCTGACAGGATGCCAAGCCCAGGAGAAAGAAGGCGTCTGGATCCCTCGTTACAAGACAGAGGCAGATACACTTAAAAGGCTCAATGGACATCTGCGACAGTGGGAGTAGTCGGCTTTCCAGCTCATGAATAAGTCCTCATATTGTCTGCACGTACTCATAGTGAAACATTGTTGCAAATGACAGGTACACCGAGAGCTGGGAACAGCGATGGTCCCAGGCTGGGAAGCTCTCGGACGCACCAATCAGAACATGGGGCTCTTATCACTGACGCCATTAACATTAACCAATCATCAGGAGTCTTCATGTAACAATTCTCATGTATCTAATTGTAGGGACAACCCAGATATATCACCTGACTAACCCTTGTCCACTAATATTGTTCTCTATACGTATGCTATACTAACCCTACCACTCGAGCAACCAATTAAGAGTGGCGATAGGTTTTTTGCTAACTCTCTAAGGTGGCGCAAGTAGCGCGTCATACTAAGGTAAAAAGGGCCTGTGAGCCCCACGATTGTTTGTGTGTCAGGACGGACGCGTACGATCCTTGACCCATCCCTGCCGTTTTTGTATAATAAACAGCAGAGTCACCTTGCTTCTTGTGTGTGTCTCATACTCTATCTCTTCTGGGATATACGGGAGGAGTTGGGGCCTCCCTGCCCGGAGGTCTGCGGACGGCCCGGCCGACCCCGGCAGAATTTTCCCCCCGACAATAGGTTTTGCCTTCTGCGTTTTTGTAACATTTTGATAAGTCATACATATTTGGAAGCAATACGAATACAGATAGAAGGATTTCACTTCCAAAAGTGTGCTCCTAGTTTCTTAGCGGGTAAGGAAAGTAGTGAGAGAGCATAGGGCACGTTTTCTCTTTGATACACCAGCGTACCATCAGGGTTAGCTACACACCACCAGGGAGAGAAAGTGCTTCTTTAGGGACATTTAGTAATCTATAGGGAACTAAGTTTGAGGAATAATTTGATAGATAAATTGTTCTGTCTGTGATGTGTTAAAATTGTAATGGGTTAAAACAGAATGTGTTAACCTGCCGACTTTAGTTGTGATTACTGGATACAAGGTTACCACCTCCCCGATGGTGCTTGCTAACGGCATTTCAAAACTACTATTACAGTCACAGATTATTCAAATGTGTACACGGGTCGTAGTTGCTGACGTGAGCAAGTTCATAATTACAGAAACGATTTATTAAAAACACTCCTTTTGTTTATGCATTTTACAAGCGTTGGCTGTGCCTGCAGCACCTGGCACTTCCCATCTCATTAATGCAATCATATGGGATTACAGGTGCTCCCTGAATGGAAGTCTGACAATCAGGCCTCCTACAGGGGGGCATGAAATTTGGAGGTTGGTCTGTATCCTGAAACTGTGAGGAGTCTGGCAAGAAGCTCACAGGACAGACGTCGTAGTGTCCACAAGGAGGTATACAAAACAAACGTGCTTTGCCATCTCAGCAGGTTGCTTTAAAAAATATATGAGTGCCAATGAGCTGGGAAAAATAACAACTGTTATGAGGGAGTTCAGACTTTGGTGAGCTGGGGCTGCACAATTTATAACATTATCTGGTAGGGAATCCTGACCATGCATTTCAATGGGGCGCTTAGAAGATCTGCAGATGTTTTCTGTGAGCCTGAACTGATTTCATTTTTTGGGAGTGTGATCTTTTTCAACTCCACTCCCTGGCTGAACTCAGTTGTTTTGGGGGCATTGGTCACTTGCTTACGCTTCTCCTAAACCCAGGTTAGTTAATAACATTTTCTTTTATTCAAACTCAAATTACAGATCAATAATCTCAATGACAGTCAGAGATTAATAAATATTTCAGTTTAAAAATATAAAACCAAAATGATACCCAATAAACATTAACTGTTCAGAGAATAAGTAATTTGAGATTGATAATGTAAGAAAGAGAAGAGAAAGAAAAAATAACAGACAAAAAAATAAAAAATAGAATTAATCATGTCTGAAGAGCCATAGCAAAGGACTCACTGCTATTAATGTAAACAATGTTATCTATAAAATACATACCTGGGTATGATATTTGCATCATTTAAATAACTAACAATGTATTACCATTTCTTGTCATGTTTAAAAGAGAGAGGCTGAGTTGATGATGCAGTGAACAGCGGATAGTAGAGGGGCAACGTGCTGGTCTTGGAAGCAAGACCACGCAGTGCAATGGAGGTTTGAATCCCAGATCCGTGCTTAGAAACCGAACTCGGGTATTAAGCGCGTTATAAAAATAAATTACATAAATAAATACATTTCACCATTCTATGTACATCACATATATTATTCTACCAACCTTTGATAGACATTTTTGTAAAATCTTTCCAGTTAGATATAATGAAGTGGATGGAAGTTTTGCAATGGGAGTCGCCATTAAAACACTCTTCTGTGAATTAGGCCCAAAGAGTTTCTGAGGAGTAATAAAGGCTCTATGAGTGAAGAAATACAATGTTTGGGATATGTTTGCAGAGACAGATACACTCTTAGTCTTAGTCCAAATCATAGACCACAGTTCATCACCAAAGTGTGTTCCACAATCCTCTTCTCATTGTAGTTCAGATGACCACCCACTATTAGGGGATTTTTCGCTCTTTAATATTTTGTAGAAGCTAGAGGCTTTGATGATATCAAGAGATTCCAGGAAGGGTAATCTGGAACGATCAACAACCAATTCATTAGATTCCTTTCTGCTCTGGCATTAAGACAGGGGCATTAATTAAGTTGAGATATTGACTATTAAGAAATCCTGCTAATAATAATGTGGTTTTAAATTCTTCTGAAGTGATATTGCCTCCCATGATTATTTGATTAATACATTTAACACCCTTATTAATCCAAGTTTTCCAACAAATATGTCTATTATTTATAATTATGTTTTTATTGCACCATTTGAAAGGATAAAAGGCCTTAGCACTTTTATTAATTTGATGAAAAAGGAAGTCCTTTAAATAAGAGTAAGTGAGACATATTGTGTTAGAAAAATCCATTTTGGAACCATTAAAGAGATATATTATGTCCCTGTTGTCAAATGGTAAAACTAGAAACTTTTCATCGGTCAATCAAGTAGGTGGATTTACGACTCCACTAGGGGAAAACCAATTTTTGGCAAGCTTTAGAACAATGGCTTTATGATCATTCTTAAAATTCGGAAACCCTACACCAATGAAATCATGTGAGTTTTAAAGTTTACTACAGGCAATTCTTTTCTTTTTCTTAGGACTCCTAAGGAAGTCAATGAGTATCTTGTTAATAGATTTGAAAGAAGAGGCTGGTAGAGGGATATGGAGAATTTGTATGTAGTATAGAATCACAGCAGTATGGCCTCTAATCTTCCCCACCATGATAAATATAAGGGGAACTATACGGTTACTGATTGATTTAATTTTAATTACAGATTTTGCAGATTTATCTTTACCATTTGAACAAAAGAAGACGCGATTGAAATACCCAGATATTTAATCGAAATTGGATTCCAAGTGAGGCCAAAATGTGTAGAATCTTCTTTTATACAATATACATTAAGCAGAAGCATTTCAGATGTATCTCTTTTTAACTTATACCCCGAGAAATGAGAGAATAAGTCAATCATATCTAGTAAATGAGGAAGTGTTGAGCTCAGATTTTCAAGAGAGATTGATATGTCATCAGCATATGCAGCAAATTTAAATTCAGAACTACCGCAGCTAATACCTACAATATCTTTATTCCTTCATATTAATTCTAATAAATGTTCAAGGGCCAGGACAAATAAAATAGAGGAGAGGGGACAACCTTGCCTTGTACTTCTCTGCAGGGAGAATCGGTGAGAAAATTGATCATTTATAAAAATTGATGCTTTTGGATCACAATATAGAAGTTTAACCAATTGAATAAAGCCATCTCCAATTCCATGCCACTTTAAGCCTTGGAAAAGAAAATCCCACTCTCACGGTCAAATGCTTTTTCAGCATCAAGTGCTACTGCCATATAGGAGTTTGTTGGATGGTTCACTTTCTTTATACAGTGAATAAGATTCATAAAAAGTCTTGTGTTAGCTGAGATAATCCTACCTTTAACAAATCCTACCTGGGTTCAGGTTTAATTAATGTGTTCATGAAGGATTCTATTCTATTGGCTAAAATCTTTGCACAAATCTTACGGTCAGAATTGATCAATGAGATTGGCCTATAGTTTTTGTTATGTGTAAAAAAGTCCATGAAAAAGTCGTCCGGTCCAGTACCTTTAATTTTCTTAAGGTCTTTAATAGCCCTGGTGATTTCAGGAACGTGCATAGGGATATTAAGGCTACTTAAACCAATGTTTATTTTATGATTATGTTTTTAACGATCGAAAAAATCATTAAAGTCAATATTTGAGTGTATGTGCTCTGAGGAATATCATTTTTCATAGAATTTGGTAAAGACATTCAGAATATTTGCATCAGAGGATACCAATTTGCCTAATTAATTGTTAACAGCAGAGGTTCTAGATCTTTCTTTTTTGACTTTGAGATATGAGGCTACAACTTTACCTGCTTTATCAGATGATTGATAGATTTGGTATTTAAACATTAGTAGAACACCAGGGACTAGATCCGTTAGTTTTCTATTAATAGAGAAACGAAGAGCAAGATTTGTAGAAATGGAGCATTATTTGCTGTAGAATTTTATTTTTCCCAAATTCCGCAGTTGACCATGAAGGGCTCTAGATACTTTTTTTGCTTCCTTCTATCTCCTGGCTACATGAGATATAATATGCCTTGGCTGGGTGCTTTATATGCATCCTAGTTATATGTAGGGGGGATAATCATCATCTTAATTGATTTGAAAGAAAAAATGATGAAAATAAAGGTAAGAAGTTAATGTCCTGGAGTAATGAGTTGCTAAATCGCCATCTGTTAGTGCCATTTCTATTGCATCCCAATTCAATGTTGGTTATTACCGGAGAATGATCTGAGATAAGTGAACATTGAATAGTGGAGGCAATTATTTAAGGTACTAAAGATTTGGAAACACATATATAGTCAATACGGGAGAATTAGTTATGTGGGAGGGAAAGGTAAAATCCAGACCTGCAGTATAGGAAAATCTCCATGAGTCGATAACGCCAGTTTCCGTTAAACAACTTGTAAATTCCATGTGTGATTTACTATTTTTAAATTGAGATGGGGGTCTTCTATCTAAAAAAGGATCAATAATATTATATAAGTCCCCCTATATATCCCTAATGGGAGGCCAGGCGACCACAAATACTTCCATTAAGGGTATGTACCAGAACAAAGCCACTGTGCATTTGAAATATTGAGTCCAATTGCCTAACCATACCAAAAGGTCTCATGATTTGTTTGTTTGTTTGTTTATTATTTATAAAGCGCTCTGGACCCATAGGTATCTGGGCGCATTCAAGACAGCTTGGAATTCATATACAAAATACATAGGGCAGGTATGAGGTGTACAAGGATAAATGACAATAATTTACAATAAAACTAGGCAAGCACTACATAAATAACTAACAGATTTGACTGGCCCAAACCGTGATAACGCATAACACTATTTACAAGACTCTCAGGAACCAGGCCCTACAATAAACCAACCTTGCCTTGACAAAGACACTGTTGCTGAAACACGTGTAGGCTGACAGGCTGAATTCCTTGATGCATACTGAATTAAATTGCAGGTTTTTGAGCACACCAAGATACTTGTGTTGATCTACATTGAATACGTTTTGTAGCCCATCTATTTACTTATCTAAAAGAATACAATTTTACAGGCTAGCACAATTACCCACAGCCACCCTCTGTTCATTCTTATTTAACTCTTGAGGTGTGGAGTAGAGCTTCAAGGATCTGGTGGTGCAGCAAGCCATACTACATTTCAGAACATTAAGCGCACTAAGAGTCTGATCTACCCAATACACTTAATCCATGTATCTGGGAGTGTTTTAAATTGTTGCAAAAAGTATATAAACTGTCAACTGATGTTGTATGTTGAGACTTCGGTTAGGTTGGGTTAGGTTGGTCCTGCAACACCATCTAACTGCTCTCCGGAGCTTCTGTACAATAAACTTGCTTTATGCATAATGGTGTACTTGCTTCTTAAGTGATGGGCCTGTTTTGGGTTAAGGTGATTAAAGGTCCACCCCCACAAGGTCATAGTTTAAAAAGAGATAACAATAATAACTTCAACAGTGAATATATACTTAAAACCTTTTACCATCAAGAAACATCACGTATGACCAGTAGTTAACATATACCAAAGCAAATATAAGGTTGCTTAGATTGTCAAAGGACAAACAAAAAAGAAAAACACTAAAATAAAAATTGAAAGAGCAAGCAATGCAAAATCTGACCACAGAGTGTTATGAAATAAAAAGTTAAAAGATCATTATGTTCAAGACAAATCCACCCAACAAGTAAGAGAAAGTGAGGTAGAACAATAAACACAATCTCAAAGGCCAGAATCGCAGTGTCAAGTGTCAAATGGGAGTGTAGGTGCAGCCCAAAGAGAACAAAATGACAGGCCAAACAAGAGAGGGGGCCCTGCAAATAGTTATTAAACTTGACAGTTCCAAAGAAAACTATTTCAGAGGAGTTTCTTATTGAAACACAGTATGAGATGGATACCAAGGAAGAGAAGTTGGTATTTTATGTGTGACCGGTGGTACCGGTATCCACTGCTTCTATCTTTTGAAGTCTTATGAAATTATTTACGTCAGTTTGATCCTTGAATGAAGAGGTTTTGCCCTTAATGGTGACTTTAAAAGCACAAGGGTGGATCAGGCCATAACTCGCATTCAATTGTGTGAGCGCAGCATGACAAGAAAGTAGCTCATTTCTCCACTGTGAGATAAAAATCCTGGGACCATTCCAAACCAGATGACCTATTCCTTTAGCTTTCTGTAAGATTAGCTGAAGTTGCGTATATTCAAGAAGCAAAATAATTATTGTTGTAGGCGCTTTTTTCTTGTGCGACTCTGCTTTTTTGAAACCCACTCTGTGCGCCCTTTGTATGTTAAGAACAATGGATGAATGCAGACTCAGGATGTTAAACAAAGTTTTCTTGAGAAAGAGGGTAATGTCATCTCCTTCCTATCCCGCTGGAAAACCAAAAACATGCAGGTTATTTCTCTAATTTCTATTTTCCAAATCTTAATTGTGTTTCTGAAGAGTATGAATTGATTTTTCAATATGAGCAATTTGAGTGGTGATGTCTTCAGCCAAGCTTATTCTTCTCTCTCCCTCTTCAATCCTGTTTTCAATGTTTTCCCAGCTTTCATCAATTTTCCAGCCAATTACATTGCTTCAAGGGTAAATCAAACATGGTAAGTGTTATTACGTGGCTAGACTGGCCTTCATTAGTGGTGCCATTCTCCTATTTTCTTATTGTGGCAAGGGAATGTTTTGCATTTAATGTAGGCCGGTCTAGCCACATAATAACACATATCAGGTTTGCTTTACCCTTGGTGTCAAGCAAATAATGTCATGCCATATTATGAAAATATATCACTTGGCACTACTGGTGTCAATCTGCATATACTTTATTTGGCATGGCAAGTGTTACTTGGCATAAGAGCAAAGCAAACATGATAAGAGTTATTACATTGCTAGACTGACCTACATTATTATTGTCAGTATGCATTTACTTTCTTAATGTGGCATGACATATTTTCTGGAATTAAGGGAAAAGCAGATATGATAAGGTTATTACGTGGCTGGCTTGGCCTATGGTATCAGTGTGCATTTACTTTCTTACTGTTGCATGGTGTTTGTTACTTTTTACCTGGCATCAAGGGCAAGCAGGCATGATGAGTGTTGTTACATGGCTAGAATGTCTTAAACCGGTGATTCCAGTCTAGCCATATATACTTTGTGTATTTTTTTACTTATTTATGTATAAGGTGCTGAAAGCCCACAGGCATCAGAGTGTCATGACAGAAACACAACTTACAACATAGAATCACATAGAATCACATGAAAAAGACAGCACACCCTCAACACAATAAATACAACACATAAAAAGATCATCATAATACAGCACTTCACAGTTTCAAGTTTGATGAGCCTCTGTGTATATACTTGAAGTTACTAAGGTAGATTGGTAGGTTACTAGCCCCACACCCAACCAAAACACAGTCCTTGTTTCCTGGGTACACTACTCATCAATTTCGAACGTATGTAGAATTTTCAGATCTGTGCATCTAACGACCCCTGGCCCAGTTCTTTGACGGAGCTAAACCAGAACTTTGTTCCTTAGTGTATCTTTTGGTTCTTTCCCACCTGTTTTTCCATTTTTGGTAATGATGAAATTCCTATTATCCATGACAAAATCCTGTAAAGTCTTGTCACGTCTCCACTTACTTCTCCATTTGCAGTGCAGAGACTAGGACACTATCCATTTTTCCTCTCAATAAATTACAATATTCATTTGATTTTTCAGTTATTAAATGTTGTACATGAAATGTAAAACAAAGTGTAGTGTGGGCAAATCTTCAAACCTTTTGGGGTCTTATAAAATTGAATGGGAATGTCGAAGGAGACAGTCCACCTGCCCCAACGTGGCACAATGTAAAGAAAACATCCCTCGTAGCTATCATGGTATTTTTGTACTTTGCATCAAGGGTAAAAGTAAACATAAGTGTGATTAGGTGGTACACTGGCCTATACTGGTCTAGCCCATCTGGATATACTTTCTTTCTGTGACATGGCATTTTTTACTGCCTGTGAGACCTTATGTGGTAATACTGGCAAATATTAGTACAGCATGAATGGACATGTATGGGCACAACCAATATGAAAATGTTTTGTATGCTGCCAAATATTGCAGGCAAAGGCGTCATGAAACTACATTGGAAAATGGTCCATTGCACGGTTGGTGACTTGCATCTATTCGATATTTTCGTGTACCACCATACAAAACGATTGAAAACTGTGTGGCTTTTTATCCTTTTTTTCACAGAAGGTGCTCTAAAATTGCCTATTTTAACCCATTATTTAAAAACAGTTCTTCGAGGGATTTGGAGGAATAAACACCCTGAACTAACCTTGTTTGGTTTGGCCTCACTCGCTGCTCTCATTTTGCTTCCGCATAGGAAGGGTATCTGGAGCCATTCAGCAATCGACATCTGGAAACAAGATTTTGAAAAGGGGCTAAAGTGAGACACCAGAGGACTTCTGCTGGAATCTGCGTTGGCCTATTCATCTTCTGCAAAGGAGAACCTCCACTCTTCATAGACATGGAAGATCTATACATGGTGTCTCCCTCCCTTGGACTAGTGAAGTCCTACTCTGCTGTCTTTGTAAGCTGGAGCTCTGAAGAGACTGTGGGCCTCAGCACAAGTTGGACAGTATCCCAGCGGTATTACTGCCGTCATACCGCCCAGGCTAAAAGCGTTACTGCCACCCGGTCGGGTGCTATTAGTGCCGGATCAAGGGTTGGGCTGTAATGGGCATTCCCAAGTCCGCCTTTGATCCATTGGAACCAATGGGGCATTCTCAGTGCAATTAGCGCGCACTAATAGCCCATTCTAATTGCGACTGAAAATGGGCATTAAGTTGTCGCATTTATCCCGGCTTACAGCTGGGGTAAATGCTGCCTGACTAGTGGTTGGGCAGACCCTTATATGCGGCGGTAATAGCGTTGACGCCGCATTTAAGGGCTACCGCCCAACTCGTGATGTAGCCCTGTATCTGGCAGGCAACATCTGGAGTCGGGACTCCTCCGTTGCGTGCACACTGTTTAGTGTTTTAACTGGATATTTCTTAGACATCCCTGTTATGGGACTGGGACAGCTTCACCTTGCTCTTGATGAGAAGCAGGGTCTGCATGGAGTCTGAGCCCATCTGTCCTGCATGCATGCATCGTGCATGCTGACCCTCCTTTGGATCCCTACAGCTGCATCACATCTCTACTGCAAAGGTCCTTCAAATTTGAAATCCTGAAGTCCAGCCTTGTAGCATACCTAAAGATCTGTGACCCAGACATCAGAACCACTAACTAGCCAGACCCAATCCGAACACCAACACCAGAATTGACCACTGCACTCGCAACCCAGGTAATCTGATTTGTGATGGCCAACGGTAAGAACATTTGTCCCCAATTTCCGTCACTTACCTTGTGTTGTTAATTTCTTGATTTAGATTTTGCGGGGCTGGGCTGCATCCCTGTTTTGGAGTTCAGTATGGGTGTCAAGTCCATTATTCTCTGTGATCAGAAAGTCCACTCCTGTAGCTACCTGGGTCTGACTTCTGTTGGTGGTCCAGAATCGGTGTATCCTGTTTGGGGCCTCTCTGGATGACTAGGATCTTTGCAATCCGGGAACCCTGACTTACATATAATGGCAAACGTACTGCACTGATCCTAGGGCTACCACTGAATCCATCAAGTAATCTAACTTGGATAACTTACCTCAGACTTTATTGAACGTTTGCTCTTAGGCTAGGGTTTGGTCTAGTAAATCTTTGTATCAAAGTGTTGGTCAGCTTTATAACCTTACAAGACCTATATGAGAGTTGTAACTTCTTTTTAGCACAATTTAGGCTTTTGTTACAGTGCATCGTGGGGTGTGTGTTCCAACTCCACTGATTTCACTTACCTTTTAGTGCTTTTGCCTAATGCATGCATGTATGTTGCTATAAGAACATCTAGAGGTGTGAAGCAGGGATGCCCACTGGCTTCCATATGATGGAATCTGTTTATTTCTGACAATGGGGAAACACTGGGAGAGGACAATGCGTTTGCACCAAAAATAAATGGGAAGCACCTAAGCTGGATGCTGTATGCAGACGACTTATTCCTCCTGGATGTAACCCCAATTGGCCTCCAGCGAAAACTATCCGCTTTGGAGAAACATGTGGATGCTAATGGACTAAAGATGAATCCATCTAAATCAGAAATCCTACTCCTACAGAATCGGAGGGAAAAACGTGCAGTTATTAAAAAACAATATCGATGGAAGATCAAAAAAGGAAACTTTAAACTCTGTCAATCATGCACAATATCTAGGCATGACAATTCATTCCAACATTAATGATGATCCCTTAACACAGAAGATCACGGCAAAGTGCAAACAGATTGCTGAACAAGGGCTCTTGCTAATAAGAAAATGTGGCAGGTTCTCATTGAAACCGGTTGTCGAGTTCTATAAGGCAAAGTAGTTCCGGCCTTGATTCATGGAGCAGAAGCTGCCCTGGGGTGCCCGTAATTGACATGGACGTCGTGCGAAAATGTGTTTTGGCAAACATTTTTACAGCTGCCAAAAGGAACTCCAACAGCGTGCATCGGATATGACCTTGGCCTTATATCTATGAATGCAAGGATTATTTGCAACATGCTGAACTTATATCGAAAACTGATCTGCCCAGATGCTCCGCCAGAATTCAACATATTAACAACAGCGACTAATAGAATAAAGGAAATAGTCTTGTCTAACTGGATGGAACGCTGCGAAGATATATCACAGCAACTGAATACAGATAACATCGTGCTTCAAAGCAATCCAAATTTGGTCAAAAAGATATTGTGGGAGCAAGATTGGCCAGATACGGTAGAGAAAAGAGCCCCACATAAATGCATGCAACTTGCCGCTCTCGAGGCTAGAGCGTACAACGAGCTACCACATTATTTGGAATTGTTCCCTGATAAACATCGCAGGCAGCTTTTCGTGAAGTTTCGTTTTAAATTTATTCGAGACGAAAGAAAGGCAAAACTTAAGAGCAAATACTGCAGCCTGTGACTGGAAATGTAGCTTCTGTCCTAATTCCTAAGAAACCCTGAAGCATCTAAGTCTCTACTGTATTGGGTTGAAAACACTACGAACAAAACTTCTTGGGTCAGAAGTTGCAAAAAGACCGTCCTTGTGTGGAGAAGAATGGTGGACATTGATGGCAGAAGTAACCAATAAAACATGGACGTTTGCACTCACCTTCTACCTGGAACAAGTGAATACGTTGCTGCAGAAGAAGACAAATAATTCAATGATAACGAGATGTGGTAAAGCATAAAAACTGATAAAGTGCGATTTATGTGAAAGATATATTTGTAATCTTTAGTGCAATACTGTCTGTTTTTCAAACGTTTGTAATAAACTATTAAAAAATTAAATTAAAATAAAAAATGCATCTATTTTGCTAAAAAAAAATGATATATAGTTTCCTCGCTTGTGTGGAGAATCTACACCTTGCCAAGCTCTTGTGTTTGTTAATTGCACTTTCCACCAGACCCATGATCTCCTAAATCTCAGCCTAATATCTTGTATGCGTTACCAATCGAGAGTTCAGACTTTTGTGTTAAACTTTTGCATATCTATCTAGGCTGGCTTCTCAGAACTGTACATCATTAGTGTTTCTGGGAAACCTACTAAAACGATCCATTCATGTAAACAAAGCCAGCAACAGATCTCTGATGGGAAGGCACTGACAGATTATCCTGCCCAGAGGTGATCCTGCCCAGTGGCAGATTTAAGTCAAAGGGCATCGTGGACAGAAATGAAAGAAGGCCCCAGGTGGGCAGGCCATGGAAGAGGAGCTTAGAGTGAACACAGCTGCACAATGATGAACTTTAGGGACAAATGCTTTTACAGTTTTCTGTGTTTTGAGGGTCGGCTCTAGCTGGAGATAGCTGGGCCTCCTCATCAGATTTTGCTGTCAATGGTGGCAATATTGAATGAAGCCTGAAGCTTATGTTGTAAATGATTGAGTTCAAGACACTGGGCAATGGGAAGAGACATTACAGGAGGTGATATCACGGGATAATCCCTACAGTACGGAGAACCATCTGGTGCATGTCCCAGGTGTTCTTACCCCGCACACTTGAAATGTCATTGAACATACCAGACTTAAAGGAGCTCACGTTTTAATCTCAAAACATACCAGGGGTTTCACTTTTTTCTGGGTGCTGCTTGTGGAACTTGAAAGACCCGTTAACTCACACCCACCACATCAATAGCTCCTCCTGCTGCAGGGCAGTGAATAGAAATGGAGAGTGAATAAGGGCCGGATAGTGAGGCAGTAATGGAGAGAAGGAGCAGGAAACATGAACACTGATGGGACAGGAGAGTGGTTAGTGGATGAGGGCAGAAGCGTGAAGGGGAGATTGAGAGAGAGAGAAAGCAGGGGATGAAGTAATTAAAGGGAGCCAGGTGAGGGTAAAAGGGTGAATGGGTGCTGAGAATGAACAAGGGCAGGTGAATGGGTCAATAGTCAATGAGACAAAAGAGTGAGGTTAAATGCTGGGCAGAAAAGGAAGAAAGGGAGGGAAAATAGAGAGCAGGGTTTTCAGGAGTGTAAGGAGAATGGGGAATAATGGAGTCGAGAGTAAGGGAGAAATGAAGAGTGAAGGAGTTCACTCATTCTTACATCTGGCTAAATCACTGCTTTCCAGAAGCTACGGACCAATTTGTAACCCGGTCTTTTATTGAACTATCAAACTCTGTTTGCATCAGGGACTATTCTGTAAACTGGTCCCTCATGTTATTTATTGTACTGTATCTTAACTGACTGTCTCTTCATATGTGCAACTATCTTTAACTTAGGTTGTTCTCAAGATAAAGCGCCCAGTACCCCCAGGGTTCGGCCGTGCTATACAAATAAACAAACTAAACTAAACTAAACTAAACTAAACTAAACAAAGCTCATCCCCAGTGTGTGCTGAAAACAATAGACTGTAATTGTATTGGGTAATCCTATTGGTCCAACTTCACCAACACAGGCCTTTAAGTGGAGTGGGTCTGGAATCCAACATTATCAAATCATTCCAATGTTCTTCTGTCCAGTTTCCCCAACACAGGCCTTTAAGTGGGGGGGGAGGGATCTGAAATCCAAAATGCTCAAATCATCCCAATTATTTCTGCCCAGCTTCCCCAACACAGGCCTTTACATGGAGGGGGGCTGAGAATCCCAAATTCTTTAATCATCCCAATTTTTACTTTCCAACTTCCCCAACACAGACCTTTAAATGGAGGGGGCTAAAAATCCAAAATTCTTAACTCATCCTAATTGTTACTGGCAAACTTCCCCTAACACAGGTTTTTATTTTATGTGTTGGAGGGGATGGGGATGAAACATTTTATTGTCCATCTTCTCAAATACAGACCTTTAAGTGAGGGGGCGGTCAGAAAACAAACCGCTGAATCACCCTGTGTTTATTTTAAAGCAAAGGTGTGGGTGAAATTGTAATTGCCACCTTCATTTGTACCAATCTATAAACCAAACTGCTAGCCATTCAAGCATGCAGAACAACTGAAATTGCACAGCACTACATATGCAACTGACTTTTGTTCATTGATCAGTTTGATTATATCTTGAAGTATAATCTGGAATCGTTATGACCTAATGTGCAGTGCCATTATTTCTTTGGCCTTCCAGAGTGGCATTCTTTCCGTTTCAAAGAGACAACAAATCGACTTGCATACCTCAGCAGGAAGAAATAGTGAGAATGGCTATCAAATTATATATGGGTCTCATTTGGCCATAGCCGTGCCTTAGAGGATCCACACTAAATACAGGGTCCTCACTCATGAACCCATGTGTGTGGCTTTTTTACCTCTTTCTCCTCTCTTGCAACTAAAGCCACCACAGTCAATTTTGTGTGGTGTCATCAGCTGTTAGTTGGAGGTCTGAAACCGACCATTTAGTGTAATTGACTCTGTATGCAAACATTTTTGTAGAAGGTCAAAGGGGAAACAGGTGAGAGAGGGATGGGACCGACTTAATTGTACCAGTGATAGAGAGCCTTAGATAAAAAAGGGGAGAGAGAGGCAGCCAGGTCAGAACTGATGGACCACACGGTAAAGGGAACACATGCAAACCTCGAGCAGGTGGTAATTGCGACACACCAAAATATACGAGATGGGAACATATAGCCCATCGAGGGCCCACTCTTCTGCACACAAAATAGGAGGGGCAAGTGTAGCACACCAGAATACACGTGCAACAGTCAATAAAGACAGATGATATAGGATAAGGCACTGCCACTAACCAACCCTACTAAAAAAAAACTCACCCCTCTGCTTAGATCTCTTAAACTCCAAACTAAACACAACCATACCTCTACATCACAACAAACTGCATGCAACTCACTACACCACAAAAATGAAACAAACCACGCACAACAGCACATGGCAGCTAGCAAACGAAAAACACACCTGTGCTCAGCGTGCGGTGTCAACCGAACTGAAGCTGCCAACAGCACATCACAGCTCTCTTGCTCCTTTTGCTGCTGAATCCTGCTAATTTACACCCTACCCTCTTGCTTTACAGTCCCGCCAGAGCACCAAGGGACCACGCAAGTCGTGACAGTGCGTGGTATAAGAACCTTTAACATAACATAACTGTGTCCAGCCCCCCCTAACTGTAAACGGGATGGCTAAACATATTGAAATGGGAACCCACAAGCTCTGACAAATGTGTAGCCGGCCCTTTGACCTAGCCCTAAAACTGCTTTTTGTTATTCTGCTGTGCCCGACTACCAGCAAGGAGAGATGAGGGTGTGTGTGTTGTGACTGATGTGATGAGATGGGAAGGTGGCAGACCAGTACACAGCAGGGCCCGCTCGCCGTTTGGCCATCACCCGAGTGCTAAATCTGCCTCTGACCGTGCCCATGTGGAAAGTGAGAGACTCCATTGCACACCAGAGCCTCTGAAAGGGGGGCTGGGTCCTGAGCAGAGACGGTTAGATGATGGAAGTGACTTCACTCAAGACTAGCACCCATAACAACAGACACTACCCCCTGCCATACTGGCCGTTCAGAGAGACCAACCTGTTCGGGAAGTTAAGCATCTCCAACATGGGTCCAGGCCACACTTTTCAAGTTTGAATACTGAAAGGGCCAGCTCATCCCTTCACCCAGAGCTCGAGGACCACCATTACATGTATTTATAATAACAGCTATGGGAGGAATCCGGCATAATGTGCTGTATAGGAGCCTAATATTGAACACTCTCGGAAGGATGAAAGGCGGAGTCAGACCTGCATTCATTCAAACCAGTCGCCTGCAGGTTGAATGCAGACCTCGACAGAAAGGACTAAACTCGCTGAGCTGTATGACTGCCATGCAATCCCGTCCACTCCTAGAGCCATGTTTGCCACAGAGTCCCTGCTCACAGGGAGAGCTCTCGGAGACTCCGTTTGCTTGGCCCGATCTCTTCTGAGTCCAGGGATGGGAGGAGGGGGGGGCATTTTACCATCACACCACACTTCTTCCCAGGCCTCCTTCCACCATATTTCTGATCTGCCCCATTCCCCAGACAGCCGCATGATAAATGGGGGATGCCAACCGCACACCAACGAGCTGAGTCGTATGTTCTAATTAGTCCACCAGGGAAAATGCAAAAGAAGCAACACAGACACCCTGCAATAGGAAGACACTGGCACACATTGAGACACTCACTGGCACACACAATGCAATGTGACAACAGTGGCATGTACCGAGACACGCACTGGCACACACAATGCAATGTGACAACAGTGGCATGTACCGAGACACGCACTGGCACACACAATGCAATGTGACAACAGTGGCATGTACCGAGACACGCACTGGCACTCACAATGCAATGTGACAACAGTGGCATGTACCGAGACACGCACTGGCACACACAATGCAATGTGACAACAGTGGCATGTACCGAGACACGCACTGGCACACACAATGCAATGGGTTGACAGTGGCACACACCGAGACACACACTGACACACACAATGCAATGTGATGACAGTGACATGTACTGACACTGCAACTGGCACACACAATGCAATGTGACAACAGTGGCATGTACCGAGACACGCACTAGCACACACAATGCAATGTGACAACAGTGGCATGTACCGAGACACACACTGGCACACACAATGCAATGTGTTGACAGTGGCACGCACCAAGACACGCACTGGCACACACAATGCAATGTGATGACAGTGACCTGTACTGCCACAGCCACTGGCACACACAATGCAATGTGACAACAGTGGCATGTACCGAGACACACACTGGCACACACAATGCAATGTGATGACAGTGATATGTACTAAAACAGCCAATTGCACACACAACGCAATGTGACAACAGTGGCATGTACCGAGACACGCACTGGCACACACAATGCAATGTGTTGGCAGTGGCACGCACTGAGACACGCACTGGCACACACAATGCAATGTGATGATAGGGACATGTACTAAAACAACCAATGGCACACACAATGCAATGTGACAACAGTGGCACATACCGAGACACGCACTAGCACACACGATGCAATGTGATAACAGTGATATGTACTGAAACAGCCAATAGAACACACAATGCAATGTGACAACAGTGGCATGTACCGAGACACGCACTGGCACACACAATGCAATGTGATGAAAGTGACATGTACCGAGACACGCACCGGCACACACAATGCAATGTGATGACAGCGACATGTACTGACACAGCCACTGGCACACACAATGCAATGTGACAACAGTGGCATGTACCGAGACACACACCGGCACACACAATGCAATGTGATGATAGTGACATGTACTGAAACAGCCAATGGCACACACAATGCAATGTGACAACAGTGGCATGTACCGAGACACACACTGGCACACACAATGCAATGTGATGACAATTACATGTACCGAGACGCGCACTGGCACACACAATGCAATGTGATAACAGTGATATGTACTGAAACAACCAATGGCACACACAATGCAATGTGACAACAGTGGCAAGTACCGAGACACGCACTTGCACACACAATGCAATGTGACAACAGTGGCAAGTACCGAGACACGCACTTGCACACACAATGCAATGTGACAACAGTGGCAAGTACCGAGATACGCACTGACACACACAATGCAATGTGACAACAGTAGCAAGTACCGAGACACGTACTTGCACACACAATGCAATGTGACAACAGTGGCAAGTACCGAGACACACACTTGCACACACAATGCAATGTGACAACAGTGGCAAGTACCGAGACACGCACTTGCACACACAATGCAATGTGACAACAGTGGCAAGTACCGTGACATGCACTTTCACACACAATGCAATGTGATGATAGTGACATGTACTAAAACAACCAATGGCACACACAATGCAATGTGACAACAGTGGCACGTACCGAGACACACACTAGCGCACACGATGCAATGTGTAAACAGTGATATGTGCTGAAACAGCCAATAGCACACACAATGCAATGTGATGACAGTGGCATGTACCGAGACACGCACTGGCACACACATTAATGACAGTGTCATGTACCGAGACACATGCTGGTACACACAATGCAATGTGATAAATCACTAGCATGTACTGACACACAAACACACACACTGGTACAGATGTTAAAGCACTAGCATGTACTGATACATAAACAAACAGACTGCAATGTGTACACACTAGCACCAATGACAGGCACTGGTTCACACGCTTCAGTGTTACATCAATAGAATTTTCTGGCACACAGACACACACACACACACTGGTGCATATGTTAAAGCACTAGCATGTACGGACACGCACACACACACACACACACACTGCAATGTGTACACATTGGCACCAGTGACACACGCTGGTGCACATGCTTCGCTGTTAAAGCACTAGCATGTATTGGCACACACAAACACACTGGTACAAATGTTAAAGCACTAGTATGTCCAGTAACACAAACAAACACACTGCAATGTGTATACAAAGGCACGAGTGACACGCGCTGGGGCACACACCGCAGTGTTAAATCGCTAGAATGTACTGACACACACACTGGTACAGATGTTGAAGCACTAGCATGTACTGACACACAGACACACACACATTGCAATGTGTATACACTGGCACGAGTGACACGCGCTGGGGCACACACTTCGGTGTTAAATCACTAGCATGTACTGACACGCACACAAACACACTGCAATATGTATAAACTGGCACCAGTGACATGCGCAGGTACACACGCCCCAGTGTTAAATCACTAGAATGTACTGACACACACACTGGTACAGATGTTAAAGCACTAGCATGTACTGACACACACACACACACACACACACTGCAATATGTATACACTGGCACCAATGACAGAAGCTGGTGCACACACTTCGGTGTTAAATCACTGTACTGAGCCAGACACTGGGATAAACACTGCCTTAAAATCTTACTTATATCCACGCACTTGCACTAAAATATGAGGGCCTCGTGCAAGGCCTTCCCCCAGTCCTGGAAGCTAGTATTGCTATGGTTCCCCATGGTCCAATGGCTTGGTGCTACACCTGAAAGGTAGCTTTCTCGGGTCACCTATGGTGGCGGAGATGGGGTACACAGTACCCAAGCTCTGTAGGAGGGGTTACTAGGGTCGAACATGGCATAGTCCAACAGAGGTGTTTGCCTATGTCTGGTGCGATAGGCAATAAAGACAGAGCTCTAGGCAGAGTGTGTTACTTCATGAAGGGACTACGTCTTTAAATGCACAACAAAAACAATATGAAATCAAAATAAGGATTGAGCCACAATCTTTCACAGCTCCGCCCCAATCCTCGGACTGCACAGGGCGAATGGTAGTCAACATAGGCCTGTTTTTCTGTCCAGTGTCCTTCACGCATCAGCCCATTGGTACAGCCATGTGAATTGTACCACCAACACTCTAAACTGCCACTAACCAGTCAAGACCCACAAAGCAGGCCAAAGAAAGGGACTTGCAGAAAATGGGGATTTCAAGGAGGACCCGAAACACTCATCAACCCAAGGCTTTTGGTAAACAGCCATCAGAATTGCTGCCCCGTCAAGCATCTGGGAATCAGAAACCACAATGCAAAACTGGAACGCAAACTGTACTACAGAGCGGCTGCCCGTTGCCCTCATTTCTAGATGTTCGATTTTACAGCATGCTCATCCCAGATTAGACCAGGGCCAGAGGCTCATCCCAGATTAGACCAGGCCAGAGGTTCATCCCAGATTAGACCGGGGCCTGGGGCTCGTCACAGATTATACCAGGCCAGAGGCTCATCCCAGATTTGACCACGGCCAGAGGTTCATCCCAGATTAGACCTGGGCCAGAGGTTCATCCCAGATTGGGCCAGGGCCAGAGGTTAATCCCAGATTGGACCAGGGCCAGAGGTTCATCCCAGATTAGACCGGTGCCTGGGGCTTGTCACAGGTTAGACTAGGGCCAAAGGTTCATCCCAGGTTAGAGCAGGGCCAGAGGCTCATCCCAGATTAGACCAGAGCCAGATATTGATCCCAGATTAGACCAGGGCCAGAGGTTCATCCCAGATTAGAGCAGAACCAGAAACTGATCCCAGATTAGACCAGGGCCAGAGGTTCATCCCAGATTAGACTGGGACCTGGGACTCGTCACAGGTTAGACCAGGGCCAGAGGCTCATCGCAGATTAGACCAGCGCCAGAGGTTCATCCCAGATTCGACCAGGGCCAAAGGTTCATCCCAGATTAGACCAGGGCCAGAAGCTGATCCCAGATTAAACCAGGGCCCGATGCTCATCCCAGATTAGACCTGGCCAGAGGCTCATCCCAGATTAGACCATTGCCTGGGGCTTGTCACAGGTTAGACTAGGGCCAAAGGTTCATCCCAGATTGCCTGGGGCTTGTCACAGGTTAGACTAGGGCCAAAGGTTCATCCCAGATTAGAGCAGGGCCAGAGGTTCATCCCAGATTAGACCAGAGCCAGAAACTGATCCCAGATTAGACCAGGGCCAGAGGTTCATCCCAGATTAGACCGGGGCCTGAGTCTCGTCACAGGTTAGACCAGAGGCTCATCCCAGATTAGACCAGGGCCAGAGGTTCGTCCAAGATTAGACCAGGGCTATATGCTGATCCCAGATTAGACCAGGGCTAGAGGTTCATCCCAGATTAGACCGGGTCTGGGGCTCGTAAAACCAGGGCCAGAAGTTCATCCAAGATTAGACCAGGGCCAGAGGTTCATCCCAGATTAGACCAGGACCAGAAACTGATCCCAGATCAGACCATGGCCAGAGGCACATCCCAGGTTAGACCAGGGCCAGGGGCTCATCAAAGATTAGACCGGGACCAGAGGCTCATCCCAGGTTAGACTGGGGCCAGAGGCTCATCGCAGGTTAGGCTGGAGCCAGAGGCTCATCCCAAATCAGACCGGGGCCACAGGCTCATTCCAGGTTAGACCAGAGCCTGATTTCATCCCAGGTTAGACCAGAGCCAGAGGTTCATCCCAGATTAGTCCAGAGCCAGAGGTTTGTCACAGATTAGACCAGCGCCAGAGGTTCATCCCAGATTCGACCAGGGCCAAAGGTTCATCCCAGATTAGACCAGGGCCAGAGGTTCATCCCAGATTCGACCAGGGCTATACGCTGATCCCAGATTAGACCAGGGCCAGAGGTTCATCCCAGATTAGACCATTGCCTGGGGCTTGTCACAGGTTAGACTAGGGCCAAAGGTTCATCCCAGATTAGAGCAGGGCCAGAGGTTCATCCCAGATTAGACCAGAGCCAGAAACTGATCCCAGATTAGACCAGGGCCAGAGGTTCATCCCAGATTAGACCGGGGCCTGGGTCTCATCACAGGTTAGACCAGAGGCTCATCCCAGATTAGACCAGGGCCAGAGGTTCGTCCAAGATTAGACCAGGGCTATATGCTGATCCCAGATTAGACCAGGGCTAGAGGTTCATCCCAGATTAGACCGGGTCTGGGGATCGTAAAACCAGGGCCAGAGGTTCATCCAAGATTAGACCAGGGCCAGAGGTTCATCCCAGATTAGACCAGGACCAGAAGCTGATCCCAGATCAGACCAGGGCCAGAGGCCCATCCCAGGTTAGACCAGGGCCAGGGGCTCATCACAGGTTAGACCGGGGCCAGAGGCTCATCACAGGTTAGACTGGGGCCAGAGGCTCATCACAGGTTAGACTGGGGCCAGAGGCTCATCCCAGGTTAGACCGGGGCCAGAGGCTCATCACAGGTTAGACTGGGGCCAGGGGCTCATCCCAGGTTAGACCGGGGCCAGAGGCTCATCACAGGTTAGACTGGGGCCAGGGGCTCATCACAGGTTAGACCGGGGCCAGAGGCTCATCACAGGTTAGACCGGGGCCAGAGGCTCATCACAGGTTAGACTGGGGCCAGAGGCTCATCACAGGTTAGACTGGGGCCAGAGGCTCATCCCAAATCAGACCGGGGCCAGAGGCTCATTCCAGGTTAGACCAGAGCCTGATTTCATCCCAGGTTAGACCAGAGCCAGAGGTTCATCCCAGATTAGACCATTGCCTGGGGCTTGTCACAGGTTAGACTAAGGCCAAAGGTTCATCCCAGATTAGAGCAGGGCCAGAGGTTCAACCCAGATTAGACCAGAGCCAGAAACTGATCCCAGATTAGACCAGGGACAGAGGTTCATCCCAGATTAGACCGGGGCCTGAGTCTCGTCACAGGTTAGACCAGAGGCTAATCCCAGATTAGACCAGGGCCAGAGGTTCGTCCAAGATTAGACCAGGGCTATACGCTGATCCCAGATTAGACCAGGGCTAGAGGTTCATCCCAGATTAGACCGGGTCTGGGGCTCGTAAAACCAGGGCCAGAAGTTCATCCAAGATTAGACCAGGGCCAGAGGTTCATCCCAGATTAGACCAGGACCAGAAGCTGATCCCAGATCAGACCAGGGCCAGGGGCTCATCAAAGATTAGACCGGGACCAGAGGCTCATCCCAGGTTAGACTGGGGCCAGAGGCTCATCACAGGTTAGACCGGAGCCAGAGGCTCATTCCAGGTTGACCAGAGCCTGATTTCATCCCAGGTTAGACCAGAGCCAGAGGTCCATCCCAGATTAGTCCAGAGCCAGAGGTTTGTCACAGATTAGACCAGGGCCAGATGCTCATCCCAGATTAGACAGGGGCTAGTGGTTCATCCCAGAATAGACCAGGGCCAGAAGCTGATCCCAGATTAAACCAGGGCCCGATGCTCATCCCAGATTAGACCTGGCCAGAGGCTCATCCCAGTTTAGACCAGGGCAAGAGGCTGATCCCAGGTTAGACCGGGGCCAGAGGCTGATCCCAGGTTAGACCGGGGCCAGAGGCTCATCCCAGGTCAAACTGGAGCCAAACGAAATTATGTTGTACGGTATGCTGTGTTTTCACTCCAATATATATTTTAAGATATATGTTCCCGAAAATGCAATTTATTAACATTAACAAATGTCTCACACAGGTTAGACCAGAGGCTCATCCCAGATTAGACCAGGGCCAGAGGTTCGTCCAAGATTAGACCAGGGCTATACGCTGATCCCAGATTAGACCAGGGCTAGAGGTTCATCCCAGATTAGACCAGGTCTGGGGCTCGTAAAACCAGGGCCAGAAGTTCATCCAAGATTAGACCAGGGCCAGAGGTTCATCCCAGATTAGACCAGGACCAGAAGCTGATCCCAGATCAGACCAGGGCCAGAGGCCCATCCCAGGTTAGACCAGGGCCAGGGGCTCATCAAAGATTAGACCGGGACCGGAGGCTCATCCCAGGTTAGACCGGGGCCAGAGGCTCATCACAGGTTAGACTGGGGCCAGAGGCTCATCACAGGTTAGACTGGGGCCAGAGGCTCATCCCAAATCAGACCGGGGCCAGAGGCTCATTCCAGGTTAGACCAGAGCCTGATTTCATCCCATCAACAAAAGAAGCCTCACAAGTCAAGTCATTAGACTTTGAATATCAGACAGTGGAAAATAAAAATGAGGTTTGGTTTTTAACATGTGTAACTATGGTACATATGATACCTTCAAATATGGCTGCCGAATTTGGTGGGTATTGTATGAAATTACGGAGGGAAAAAAGTCTGAAGGCCAAAAGTCTGACCCCTAGTCTTTTGCATATATATATATATATATATGAGGGGGGGTAAAGTTAATAAAAAGGTATAGGGGTAAGGTGGGGGGATTTAGGGGGCCTCCCCCTGACATATATATATGCGAACAAATGGGAAATAAAAAAATAAAAAAACGGTCATTTCACATAGATCCGAATGGCGATGTAATGTTCATGAGAGGCCCATCTTCTATTTTCACTAATGGCCATATATAAACTGCAGCAAAATGGCGCCAGTCACACTAAATCACGGGGGAGTCATTCAATGATGCCACTCACTGACTAAAGATATGCGTCCATGGGCATATAGAGCGCTTAGTTTAACATTAGATTGTGCATCCTTTTCCGGTTTTGACAGGAGTACTACCAGGGGTGGACTGGTCTATAGGGAGCTCCTGAGATTTCCCGGTAGGCCTCTGCAACCTTGGCCCCTTTTGTGTGCTAACCTATTTTATTTCCACTTTTTCTCATAGGACAAGGGTTGGGCTTGCTGAACATAGGCAATATGGTGCCCCTTAGAACATTATTTCCAGGGCTTCCCAGTCCACCCCTGGGTACTCCAGTTGAAGAGGGCTATTTCATGAGAAGGATATGTGTAATCCTTACAGAGGAACTGTTGTAGTTTTGAAGGATGGAAGAGAGAACGTGATTATGCTACTGCTTGATTGCAGAGGTGCACAATGGGTGCATAAAGAACTCAAATAAACAGAGCTCACTGCCTTTCATTGGTTTAACAGGAGCACTGCACTGGCTCATTGAATAGGTGAAGAGGGGAATTAACGAGAAGAACACTCGTGCATAATAACACCTGACACTGTAAATATCCACTCGAGACAGTTCAAAGAGGAAGCAGAATGCTCAGGTGCTCAAGGGATATCGCAATTACGAGACGGACCTCCTTTCCTAGACATTCTTATCAGACACAAATGAGGACAGAGACACGCACCCGAGCGTCTGATCATAGCAAGCACGTACGGTAAGGTAGGGGTGTCACAGGGGAAAGCTTACATTGCAATACCTTTTATTATGAGATGCGAATATCACACATGACTTGAATATTGAATATTTATAGCTGGGGTGTCATAAAACCTGATGGGAGTGTTGACCTTACTCAATGATAATTATGGCTTATAAAAAGTACATACTTTGAGTTACTATAAATATAGAAAATGATGCTTTGAATTGTGTAAATATACTTTTGGTACAATCTTGAATAGTTGTATTGAAAAGGTTTATCTTGTTTGATATGTGTAGGCACATAAACCCCCTAAGTGGCTGCTTTGAATTTAGTTGCTAAATGTTTTCAACAAACATTTGTCTATTCACGCCTTACGCTCGCAGATTGGTACAACCAAAACTCAAGAGCAGGAGAACTGGTGGCTCCAGCTTCCCTGTCCTCACGGCTAAACAATGGAACGTCCTCCCTCAGTCACTAAGAGCAGAAAAATCCTATTGGGCCTTCCGTAGAGCACTCACAACCTGGCTATTGGCGTAAACTTCCGTCAGGATGCACTAAACTGCACCTTTTTTTGTAACCTATGAAAGAAAATCTGTTCTTATGTTCCCTAAATGTCTGTAAATGCGAATGCATACCTCTGTTAAACAATTCATTTATGAAGTGGTTGGCCTATGAACCTCATATAACTTGTATGAGGGGTTGCGCGCGCTATACAAATGTAACAAATAATAAATAAATAAATAATAACATCTCAATATCCATATGCCCCGAGGCGAGAACTTTCGAGTCAAAACATGCATTGGCATTAAATTGGCACATAATTCAAATTGGCAGAATACTAAATAAGATGTTTACAGAGTATGTGCTATTAATTCACTTTCCGTACAATTCAATTAAATATTAATTAAAGGAAATTGTTAAATTGCAAATCTGATCATTTCGCCTCAAGGGCTGGGAGGATAGCTATGGGGGAGGGGCACACACACAGGTTTTGTTGTCAAAGTAACACAGAACAGCATGGGTTTGAATCCCTGTCTCATGCTTTGAGGCTGGACTCTGGCATGAGGTGTGATAGACAAAGTCAATTTAATTTTGTTTTACAAAAATCCCACCGTTTGGCTTATCTCCAGCCCCTACTACCTTCAGAGTGTTTAGGAGTCATGTGAAGCAGTTCACATGACTCCTAAACACTCTGAAGGTAGTAGGAGTCATGTGAAGCAGTTCTATGTTCCCAAAGTCTAGAGGCAGAGTACTATGTTGCATCCTTGGCTCACCTGTGGTAGCAGTGGCCGGGTAATGAAGACCTGAGATGCGTAGGAGTGCTGTTCTTGATGGCATATGCACCATAAAAACGTGTTACCAGAATAATACAGATGTGTGCTCAGTCAGAGTAAGTTTAAGGCAGCGATAACTCCACTCACACACTGCACAGTCAAAATAAGTATCTCACAAGAATACTAGAAACACTAGATTCTGACTCCTAAGAGGACCATCAACCGGGGTCTGCAAGCGTTTGCGTTCCAGATGTTTTGGACTACAACTCACACTTTTCCTAGCCAGCATGGTCAATGGTGGGGGATCATGGGAGTAGTAGATGTCTGGTCTACAACAACATAGCGTCTACTGCGGTGATATGTACAGATATCGTCAATTATACAATAACGTTTTCTGTGGCCAGGGAGGCTTTTCATCGCCCACAGCCTGAGATTCATAACGACCTGAATTCTTTGCAGGGCTGAGACCTTCATGTGCATATTTCTGTGCCCACTGCCTGGATTCTGAGGCAGAAAGCTGGCAGTTGCTGGGAAGGATGTTATGGGTACTATGGCAATGGTGAAACTAATTTTGGTGGCCATCCTGGGCTTTGCAGGTGAAGAGTGCTGACTGCCTTCGATTCATGGGATAGTGATCATTCAGAGCGTCGGGTTCTGGTGCCCTTGAACAGTTCCTTGTGGCAGGAGCTTTGCGGTGTTATGGCTTCTCTTGCACCCCCCGTCATTTCCGTTAACCATGGATGTTGTGGTTGGCATGAAACAGCACGTTGGAACCAGTCAAGTTCATCGGAACTAGTATTTTTGCTGGTTCAGCGGTGTCTGCGGATCCAGGGCCTGAAGATGCAGGGTCAGTACCCGGGCTGCATCTGTGGAGTGGTGCAGGCATGACAGGAAGTAATTTGCTGGTTCAGCGGTGTTTGCAGATCTAGGGCCTGAAGATGTAGGGCCAGTAGCCGGGCTGCATCTGAATAGTGATGCAGGCATGACAGGAGGTTAGTTGCTGGTTCGGCGGTGTCTGCGCATCCAGGGCCTTAAGATGCAGGACCAGTACCAGGGCTGCAACTGAGGAGTGGTGCAGGCATGACAGGAAGTCATTTGCTGTTCCGGCGGTGTCTGCGGATCCAGGGCTTGAGGTGCAAGGCCAGTACCCGGGCTGTATACGAGGAGTGGTGCAAGCATGACAGGGCCAGTACCTGGCTGCATCTGTGGAGTGGTGCAGGCGGGGGGGGGGGTTATTTGCTGGTTCAGTGGTGTCTGCGGATCCAGGGCCTGAAGATGTAGGGCCAGTAGCCGGGCTGCATCTGAATAGTGATGCAGGCATGACAGGAGGTTAGTTGCTGGTTCGGCGGTGTCTGCGCATCCAGGGCCTGAAGATGCAGGACCAGTACCAATACCACGACTGCATCTGAGGAGTGGAGCAGGCATGACAGGAAGTCATGTGAAGTTGAAGTTGTTAGCACTATAGGGTACTGTGATTAACTGCACTGATTGCATGGATGCCAGTTCAGTTGAAGAGGGCACGCTGGGGTGGGTGGGCAGAGCGAGTGAGCTTGTAGCAGTACACGCAAAGTCACAGTCACACACACAAACATTGTGATTCGAAGATAGTGGCAACTATGGTCGCACACTGTAAAATGAAGACGTTGGTAAACGCTGGCACACATATCCAACTAGCGTGTGAGTACAGATGCCCCCCACCCTTCCCGCACGCAGGTGTTGCCTCTTTTGCTTGACTCATCTACCCTGCTACCCCACCCTACCCCCCTCCAGTCTACTTCTGCAGGAGTCTGTCCTGATACATTCTGGTTTCACCATCACCTTCTTGTGGCCAATGCTGGATTTGACTTTTATGGACTTCATTCACGGTGCGTCACTCTTTCTCAACTCTCATGCTGGACTTCCTTTGCATCTTGGACTCATGGTGGCCCTGAATCATGCTGTTTCCATCTTCCTCTTGTATCCTGGCTTGCAACATTATGTGTTACTACTGACTTCTGCAATTGTATTAGCTCTCCACTCTTGCTTCTTCACTTTTTTGGCTTACTCTCTGTTCTATTCTCCTCTCCCTTTCTCCCTTTTCCTATCCCCCCTTACTTTCTTCTATGCACTTATTCTATCAGAATTGTCCCTGGACCTAGTATGATAGCAACCTCGTCTGTCTCCTACTCCCTCCCCTTACTTGTTGCCCCCCCCCCCCTCCAGCACTATCTGAAATGTCCTCAGGCCTAGTATGATAGTCGCTTGTTTTGTTCCTCCCCTCCCTTTCTGCACCCCTCTCCCTCACCTTTTGTTTTTCTCTGGCTCTACCAGAAATATCGTCAGGCCTAGTACGGTAGTCGCCTGTCTGTTTCCATTTCCTTCCCACTCTCCCCCTCCCTTCCTTATCTATGTCTTAGCTCTTGCACTATCTGAAATGACGTCAGGCCGAGTACGATAGTTAATTTCACATCCTTACTGTTCATGGCCTGTAAGAATGTCATTGTATTTTCCCTTGTTCCCTCCCTTGCCTTGAAGCGCATTGAAACACATTGTGTATAGGCGTTATATAAATAAACTATCATATCATGTATCACACTGACAACACATGCTGACAATGTGCTCACCGTATTAGATAAAGTGAGACAATGATGCAGCCAGGGAACCTGCCACACTCTTTCCATACCTGTGGTACGATGCAGAATCTAGGTTTAAGGTGGTGTGTAGAAGCGGGACAAAGGCTAGAGAGGAGACGGCAAGGCAATGTACCCTGAGCAAATGCAGAAGCGTGGGCAAGGCGGGGGAAGCTGGCAAAGTTAAGGGACATCTGGGAAAACAGTCCCAGAGGGAGGAGGGCTATAGCAATGCGATGGAAGACAGGGCAAAGCAGGGGAGGCCCCCAGTAAAAGGCGGGGAGCAGGGGCACACTTTCTTGTTGACAAAGCTAGAAGGAAAGCCAAGAAGCCACTGGAACATTGTCAAAGGTAGAGAAAAGGCGCTAAAGCAAGGCTAAACATGGGGAAGATGCAGAGCTAAAGTAAAGCCAAAGAAGCTAAAATAGAGGCACAAATCCAGTGTAAAGCAAGCGGAGCTAGAGTAAAGGCATGGAGGCAAGATGAACCTGTGGCAGCTGGGGTCTAAACATGGAAGCTAAGGTAAAGAAAGGGAAGCTAGAGTAAAGAGTGGAAGCTAACATTAAGCTAAGGAAGCTGGAGCAGAGGCACAAATCCAGTGTAAAGCAAGGGAAGCTAGAGTAAAGGCATGGAGGCAAGATGAACCTGTGGCAGCTGGGGTCTAAACATGGAAGCTAAGGTAAAGAAAGGGAAGCTAGAGTAAAGAGTGGAAGCTAGGGTAAAGCTATGGTAGCTGGAGCAGAGGCACAAATCCAATGTAAAGCAAGGGAAGCTAGAGTAAAGGCATGGAGGCAAGATGAACCTGTGGCAGCTGGGGTCTAAACATGGAAGCTAAGGTAAAGCTAGGGAAGCTAGAGTAAAGAATGGAAGCTAACATTAAGCTACGGAAGCTGGAGTAGAGGCAAGACCTCAAGTGTAAGGTGTGGAAAGATAGAGTAAAGGCATCGACGTGAAGGCAAAGCGTTGTAACCTAGATTAAAAACAAGGGAAGCTAGAGTAAAGGCATAGAGGCAAGATGAATCTGTGGCAGCTGTGGTCCAAACACGGAAACTAAGGTAAAGAAAGCATGGACGCTAGGGTAAAGCTAGGGAAACTAGAGTAGAACTAGAAATCTAGTGTAAACAAGGGAAGCTAGAGTAAAGGCATGGTTGCAAGATGAACCTGTGGCAGCTGGGGTTCAAACATGGAAGCTAAGGTAAAAATGGGGAAGCTAGAGTAAAGAATGGAAGCTAACATAAAGCTAAGGAAGCTAGAGTAAAGGCATGGAGGCAAGAGTAAGCATGGGAAAGCTAAAGTAAAAGTGTGAAAAACTAAGGTAAAGATAGGGATGCTACAGTAATGCATGGAAGCTAAGTTAAAGCTAAGGAAGCTGGAATAGAGGCACACATCCAGTGTAAATCAAGGGAAGCTAGATTAAAGGCATATAGGCAAGATGAACCTGTGGCAGCTGGGGTCCAAACATGGAAACTAAGGTAAAGATGGGGAAGCTAGCGTACAGAATGGAAGCTAACATAAAGCTAAGGAATCCGGAGTTGAGGCAAGACCTCAAGTGTAAAGTGTGGAAAGCTAGAGTAAAGGCATCGAACCGAAGGCAAATCCTTGGAACCTAGAGTAAAAGCATGGAAGCTAGGGTAAAGCTAGGGAAACTAGAGACGAGGCAAGCAATCCAGTGTAAAGTATGGGAAGCTAGAATAAAGGCATGGAAGTGAAGGTAAAGCTAGGAAAGCTAAAGTAAAAACATGGAAGCTAGGGTAAAGCTAGGGAACCTAGAGTAGGGCCATGAATCCAGTGTAAAGCAAGGGAAGCTAGAGTAAAGGCATGGAGGCAAGAGTAAACATAGGAAAGCTAAAGTAAATGTTGAAAGCTAAGGCAAAGACAGGGAAGCTAGAATAATGCATGGAAGCTAAGGTAAATTAGGGAAGCTGGAGTAGAGGCACAAATCCAGTGCAAAGCAAAGGAAGCTAGATTAAAGGCATGGAGGCAAGAGTAAACTTGGGCAGCTAGAGTAAAAGCAAGGAAGCTAAGGTAAATCCAGGGAAGCTGGAATTAATGCATGGAAGCTAGGGCAAAGCTAGGAAAGCTAGAATAGAGGCATGAATCCAGTGTAAGGCAAGGGGCGCTAGAGTAAAGGCATGGAAGTGAAGGTAAAGATAGGCATGCCACACTACAGGCAATATATCCTTTTTAAAATAAGCGAAGCTACAGTAAAGGCATGGGAGCTAATGTAAAGCTAGGGAAGCTAGAGAAAAAGCATGGAAACTGAGGGAAAGCTAATGATGCCAGAATAACGGCAAGGCATCCAGTGTAAAGTATGGAAATTTAGAATAAAGGCATAGAAGTGAATGTGAAGCTAGGAAAGCTAGAATGAAAGCATGGAAACCAGTATAAAGCAATAAAGCAAGAGACGCTAGAGTAAAGACATGGAGGCAAGAGCAAACCTGGGTTAGCTAGAGTAAAACATGGAAGATACGGAAAAGCCAAAGAAGCTAGAGTAAAAGCATGGAAGCTGGGGTAAAGCTAAGGAAGCTAGAATAGAAGCATGCCCCAGGTTTGCTTTGTCTCAGGAGGATAGCTCAGGGGCAACATGCTCGCCTTGGAAGCAAGACGACACAGAGAAACAAAGGTTCGATCCCCGGTCTGTGCTTAGAAACCTCTGGGTATTAAGCTAGTTATAAATAACCTATCATCATATCATGAATCCAGTGTAAAGCAAAGGATGTTAGAGTAAAGGCATAGAGGCAAGATTAAGCTCTGGCAGCTAGGGTAAAAGCATGGAAACTAAGGTAAAGATAGGGAAGCTAAAGTAAAAGCATGGAAGCTATGTTAAAGATAATGAAGCCAGAATAGAGGCATGAATCCAGTTTAAAGCAAGGGAAACTAGATTAAAGGAATGGAGGCAAGATTAACCTGTGGCAACTTGGATAAAAGCATCGAAACTAAGGTAAAGATAGAGAATCTAGAGTAAAGCATGGAAGCTAAAATATAGCTAAGGAAGCTAGAGTAGAGGCAAGATGTAAAGCAAGGGAAGCTAGAGTAAAGGCATGGAGGCAAGAGTAAACATAGGAAAGCTA
Organism: Ambystoma mexicanum; assembly: GCF_040938575.1. Taxonomy (NCBI): domain Eukaryota; kingdom Metazoa; phylum Chordata; class Amphibia; order Caudata; family Ambystomatidae; genus Ambystoma; species Ambystoma mexicanum. The sequence continues at coordinate 1,035,060,210 of NC_090926.1, read as the reverse complement.
AAGTAAACATTTGAAAGCTAAGGCAAAGATAGGGAAGCTAGAGTAATGCATGGAAGCTAAGGTACATCTAGGGAAGCTGGAGTAGAGGCACAAATCCAGTGTAAAGCAAAGGAAGCTATATTAAAGGCATGGAGGCAAGAGTAAACTTGGGGCAGCTAGAGTAAAAACAAGGAAGCTAAGGTAAATCCAGGGAAGCTGGAATTAATGCATGGAAGCTATGGCAAAGCTAGGAAAGCTAGAATAGAGGCATGAATCCAGTGTAAGGCAAGGGGAGCTAGAGTAAAGGCATGGAAGTGAAGGTAAAGATAGGCATGCCAGACTACAGGCAATATATCCTTTTTAAAATAAGCGAAGCTACTGTAAAGGCATGGGAGCTAATGTAAAGCTAGGGAAGCTAGAGAAAAAGCATGGAGGTAAAGCTAATGAAGCCAGAATAACGGCAAGACATCCAGTGTAAAGTATGGAAATCTAGAGTAAAGGCATAGAAATGAATGTGAAGCTAGGAAAGCTACAATGAAAGCATGGAAACCAGTGTAAAGCAATAAAGCAAGGGAAGCTAGAGTAAAGACATGGAGGCAAGAGCAAACCTGGGTTAGCTAGAGTAAAAGCATGGAAGATACGGAAAAGCCAAAGAAGCTAGAGTAAAAGCATGGAAGCTGAAGCCATGAGGCACAGCTTTGCCAGACTGTACACCTAGCTTCACTTTGTTGTTTTATCATATAAAGTGTCATTTTACACTTACTATAACTAGGGCCGTGATACCCGAAGGTCTTGGGCGCCGCTATAAATGCAAAAATAAATAAATAAATGGAGGCAAAAGTAAACCTGGGGCAGCAAGAGTAAAAGCGAGGAAGCTAAAGTAAAGATATGGAAGCTAGAGTAAAGCATGGAAGCTAAGATAAAGCTAGGGAAGCTAGAGTAGAGGCAAGAAATCCAGTGTAAAGTATGGGAAGCTAGAGTAACGGCATGGACGTGAAGGGAAAGCTAGAGAAGCTAAAGTAAAAGCATGGAAGGTAAGGTAAGGCTATGGAAGCTAGAGTGGGTGCACACATCCTGTGCAAGGCAAGGGAAGCTACAGTAAAGGTATGGAGGCAAGAGTAAACCTGGAGGAGCTAGAGTAAAGCACGAAAGTTAAGGTAAAGCCAGGAAAGCTAGAGTAAAGCACAGACGTTAAGGTAAAGCTATGGAAGTTAGGGAAGAGACAAGCAATCCAGTGCAAAGTATGAGAAGCTAGAGCAAAGGCATGGAGGGAAAAGTAAACCTGGGGCAACTAGAGTAAAACCATGAACATTAAGGTAAAGCCAGGAAAGTTAGAGTAAAGCATAGAAGTTAAGGTAAAGCTAAGGAATCTAGAGTAGAGTCAAGAAATCCAGTGCAAAGCATGGGAAGCTAGAGCAAGGGCATGGAGGCCAGAGGAAACCTGGGACAGCGAGAGCAAAAGCACGGAATCTGAAGCAAACCTAGAGTAAAGGCAGGCAAGTATGGAATGAAAAGACAGCCCCAGAGCGTTACAGGAGGATAGCTCAGGGACAACACGCTCACCTTTGAAGCAAGAGGATGCCGAGTCCACGCTTAAAAACCTCTGGGTATTAAGAGTGTTATAAATAACCAAATACAATTATAGAGATGGAGAGGCCATGCTAGGCCCCTATTGCGAGAGTGAAGCTGGCTAATGTGCAGTTTCATTAAAATATGTAAAGCCAGTACAAAACAGTGATTTCTGACATAAGGCCTAGTTAAATGAAAGAAATGGGCCTAGCCAACTCCACTAAAATGGACAGGAGTGCAAGTGAAATGGAATCTACCTGAGAGCTTAAAACTGATGAATATGCCCAATGAATGTGACATAACCTGCGGTGCTGCAGATGCTGCCTTTGTGTAAATTGGGAAAAGGTACCTTTGACCGATTTCAACCACAGAAGTGCATGTCGAAAGAAAGGATACATTTGAAATAGGGCACACTTGGAAGATAAAAAGGAGGAATGATGCCTGTCATTTAAAAAATAAAGCCAAGTGACAGATTGAGTTTATCAGGAATAAAGACACTTAATTTTCATCATATAAAATGACAGCCTGTAAAGTGAAAGGCCTATTTCGTTTTTGTAGCAGTGGACACTGGTTTCCTATGTTAACTGTGGCCTATCTGTGTGTATGAGATTCATAATGAATCTACCTCTGATCTACTATAATAGAAAGAAAGATTGTATGTATGAACAGTAGGGCTAGGTGTAATAGACAATGTGTCAATGTAAAATGCTATTCTTTTAGAATTATTTATGTAGCTTGTTTTTCCCATTGAACTGGAAGGTCTGTGCCTCTGAAATTTTGTCCTCAAGAACTTTGGCTGAGGACCTCTAGGAGAAGAAGTCTGGTTTTCAGAAATGACCTTTAAGGTCAGGTCTCCTCATTAACTGCACATTAACTTCAAACAAAAACCACTGAAGCCCAGGAGGGGAGGGCATGATCACATGGGCCAGTCAGATGTCCTGATCAGGCCATAGAAGGGAAATTAAACCTAAAATTTGTTGGGGGCTATCTGAAACTGGGGGACCCATGTGATGTCTTCCCATTGATTAACATTGGGCCACCTTTTCTTTAATTAAAAGAGAATCGTGTGTCCCTGTGAGCTCACCCCTGGACTCAGATTAAAGGGGTTAAAAAGCCTGTCGGGACCATGTAAAAAGAAATTTTGTATGATGGATACAACTCAAGTTATGAGAAAAAATATAAGCTAAGAACAGAGATCTCCCATGTAATATATCCCAAAACTATCAATTGTGTGGGAAGCTACCTGCCTTAATACATTTCCCTTAGTGGGTAAGGAGGGGGGAGGGCAAAACTGGGTAGACCCTGTCCATATTGAACAGAAAATGTAACTCAATGAATTCTCTATAGAAGAACACTCTAGCCAGTTACATTGAATCGTGTTGGAATCTGTCTGTTTAACCCATATTTTTGCATTGGTGGGTCCTCTCCATTAGTGGGAGGGGGTGAAAGTGTGTATACCCATAGCACAGTCAACTATAAATATAATATCATTAATTCCCATAGGGTCATTTATCAGGGGGTGATGTTTTTGTCAAAATTCGAAATTGACTAAAGGATTATCCCAGTGCACTGTAAATGACTCTAGTCTGCAGTGTCATTGGGCAACCCTGCTGTTCAGTTGAATGTGGTGGTGTCCCCAAAACGAACATCCCAACACCTTGCATCCCCATTGAAAACAAATTGTGAAAAACACATGTTCTCTCCCAGTCCAAACTGTGATCCCAAAGCCTTGCATTTGTAGGGGTGACGTAACACAAAATTGTAGGGGTGGCGTAACACAAAATTCCCCATTTATTCCCTTGCATCCCAAATCAGAAATCCAAAACATTGTATTTTACCAAAATAAAAAGCCCAAAACGATTTTCCATTGTGTTCCCACTCCCTGTACCCTGCCTTCAGATCAGAGGGGTCATATCTAATTATTGCCTGGAGGGTGTGGGGGTTGCTGGTAGAAATGAGTATTGTACCAAACTAAGCAATCACTGTGTGTTTTGTATTTTTCCTATTGGTTAATTTGCAAGAGATCTGATGTAAATTGTGACTGCCAACTTCAATGTGCTACCCATGTCTTATAGCAACTGAAAGTCCATCAAACCCTATGTTAGTTTAATGGTGCAAGAAATTTGAATTAAGCAATATGACCCGAGCGGCGGGGGCATTACCGACTCAGGTAATGCCCCGGGGCCCAGTTCGCTCGGGCCTTAACGAAGGCTGAGGACAAGGCGGCTGGAATCCCGGCCGAGAATCGAAGGATTCTCGGCCGGGTAAGGACCCGGCGAGAGCCAATCAGAATGCTTGTTGAATTCTGATTGTTTCTCGCCGGGTACTAATTGGTGATATTGTGTAGTGCCACAGCATTGGTGGTTGATGTTTTTGTGATTACCTATGATTCTTTGCAAAAACTTAAATACATATATATTTTTACCATACACCAGATAGGCCCCTAGCTGATTGATGGTAAAGAGGGTATTTTGCAGTAGGGTACGATAGAAGTGGAGGACTCACTAAAGTTGAATCTGTAAAGCGTTTTGTTGAGCGCCACCTTGCTTGGGTGGGGAACTCCCTGAGTTGAGAGTGACCGTATAATAAACTGTGACACAAGCCAGGCGAACGCATGGGAAGTTAGTGAAAAAGCATGGACATCATGGAAAAGCCTGGGGGGGGGGCGTATAGGTGGGGAATCCAATGTAAAGGTGGCATAGCCAGAAAGCTGCAGAATCTTCTAGAGTAAAGGCATGGAAGACAGGTAAAAGACAGACATGCCAGGGTAGGGTTCCTCTGGCATCTAGGGCCAAGGAGCGAGCGTCTACAAGGCTAGTGGTGAACATACCCATGTGCCAGTGCTGAAAGGGAAACGAGCAGACTTAGGGTGACACTGATCCTGAGCTACTGCCAGATTCCATGACATGCTGTGTGGCGCCGGCGCAAGCGCACACACACACACTGAGCACACACACAAAGGCTCACTCTAGTCTACACCAACATGAAGATAGAGCAACGGCTCAATACATAGCCATACTCGCATGCATAGGCACGCACGTGGCTGCTCTGCATTGCACACGTGTTGCGAAGATACAGGAAATGACGCGCAAAACTCCCTCCCGAAGCACGTCTATACGCACACTCTGGCATGATTGCAGCTGCTCCAACGGGGCACCCTGCCACCCGTCTGGCTGCCTGGATGGCGGCGAGGAGTTAGCAGATGCACTTGTTATGGGTATCTCCAATACCGTGGCCACGCGAGGTGGAGGCAAGACGCAGCCTAAACACTCCCACCGGCTCCCCGGCAGCTGGGAGTCTTTAGCTGAACAAGTGCGGCCTTGCTTCCTCCGCGCCACGGTCAATACCTGCGCCTATTGATGGCGGGCTCTGTCCGAGCGCCTGATTGCCGTCAGAGTCTGTAGGGGTTCGAGGGAGATCAACAAAATCTTTCTCCTCCTTCCCGCTCCTGGTTAGCCGCTATCGACAGGGTGATTAAGACATTAGCCACAATGCCTGCGGAATGTGGTTTCGAGCCGCTCACGTCGATGGCCATTGTTAGACGAGTGGCGCTCTGCGTCCTATCTCTCCGGAAGCGACGTTTGATAAAGCATTTAGGAAGGGCTCATTAAAAGTGGAGAGCACCGCAGGGGGCACCTGGAGCCTGTGATGCACAAAGCAGGGAAAGGCCGCATGTCGCTCCTCCAAAGTGCCTACATCGGTGTGCTACTCCTGAACAAAGGTCGGCCAGAGTAAATCTTCAGGTTTTCAACGTCGCAATTAATAGACACATTTTACTAGAGGACACTAGAGGATACCTCGCATGAAGGGGGCTGCCGATGTTAGCACTTACATGATGTGGGGTCCCCTGTGTGCTATTTTAAAGGTCCACGAGGCAGAATGGACAAGGAAAGAGCAACAGCGGGGGAGGGGAGGACTCGCTGGTACTCTCACACCGTCCACTCTTGTTTGCGGAAAGTGCATGTTGCCTGCAAATACACGTAGCAGACACTTTCTAATGGGTGCCTATGGAATCCGCCTGGTCTTGACCTGGTGCAAAATATGATGCAAGTTCCACAGGAATCCATTCCTTTTACTCCTGCATGAAAATCACATGACGTGCTCAAAGGAGGCAGAGGAGGTGCGCATGGCGGAGAGCCTGTCTCCACTCTGGGCCCCTCCACTTGGTGAAGAGCCTGTCTTTCCGCTTTGCACCCCGCCACTTAGTGGAGAGCCTGTCTCTGCTCTGCGCCCCTCCACTTGGTGGAGAGTCTGTCTCTGATCTGCGCCCCTCCAGTTGGTGGAGAGCCTGTCTCTGCTCTGCACTCCGCCACTTAGTGGAGACCCTGTCTCTGCTCTGCGCCCCTCCACTTGGTGGAGAGCCTGTCTCCGATCTGCGCCCCTCCAGTTGGTGGAGAGCCTGTCTCCGCTTCGCACCCCGCCACTTAGTGGAGAGCCTGTCTCTGCTCTGCGCCCCTCCACTTGGTGGAGAGCCTGTCTCCGATCTGCACCCCTCCAGTTGGTGGAGAGCTTGTCTCCGCTTTGCACCCCGCCACTTAGTGGAGAGCCTATCTCTGCTCTGCGCCCCTCCACTTGGTGGAGAGCCTGTCTCCGATCTGCGCCCCTCCAGTTGGTGGAGGGCCTGTCTCTGCTCTGCACTCCGCCACTTAGGGGAGACCCTGTCTCTGCTCTGCGCCCTCCACTTGGTGGAGAGCCTGTCTCCAATCCGACCCCTCTACTTGGGGTGAGCCTGTCTCCACTCGGCACCCCTCCACTTGCAGGAGAGCCTGTCTCCACTCTGCACCCCTCCACTTAGTGTAGAGCCTGTCTCTGTTATGCGCCCCTCCACTTGGTGGAGAGGCAGTCTCCACTCTGCGCCCCTTGACTTGGCAGAGGAGAGACTGTCTCTGCTCTGCGACCCTCCACTTGGTGGCAATCCTGTGTCCGCTCTGCACCCTTCCACTTGGTGGAGAGCCTGTCTCCGCTCTGTGCCCCTCCTCTTGTTGGAGAGCCTGTCTCTACTCTGCGCCCCTCCACTTGGAGAGCCTGTCTCCGCTCTGCGCCCCTCCACTTGGAGAGCCTGTCTCCTCTCTCCAGCCCTCCACTTTTTGGAGAGCCTGTCTCCACTCTGCCCCTTCACTTGGTGGAGATCCTGTCTCCGCTCTGCATCTCTCCACTTGGTAGAGAGCCTGTCTATGCTCTGCACCCCTCCACTTGGTGGAGAGCCTGTCTCCGCTCTGCCCCCTTCACTTGGTGAAGAGCCTGTCTCCACTCTGCGTGGCTTCACTTGGTGTAGAGCCTGTCTACGCTCTGCGACCCTCTACTTGCTGAAGAGCCCATCTCTTGGTGGAGAGCCTGTCTCCGCTCTGCGCCCTTCCACTTGGTGGAGACCCTGTCTCCGCTCTGCGCCCCTTCACTTGGTGAAGAGCCTGTCTCTGCTCTGCACCCCGCCATTTAGTGGAGAACTGGTCTCTGCTCTGCGCCCCTCCACTTGGTGGAGAGCCTGTCTCTGCTCTATGCCCCTCCACTTGGTGGAGAACCTGTCTCCGCTCTGCGTGGCTCCACTTGGTGTAGAGCCTGTCTATGCTCTCCGCCCCTCCACTTGGTGGTGAGCCTGTCTCTTGGTGGAGAGCCTGTCTCTGCTCTGCGCCCTTCCACTTGGTGGAGAGCCTGTCACCGCTCTGCACCCCTTCACTTGGTGGAGAGCCTGTCTCCGATCTGCGCCTCTCCACTTGGTGAAGAGCCTGTCTCTGCTCTGCACCCCGCCACTTAGTGAAGAGCCTGTCTCTGCTCTGCACTGCTCCACTTGGTGTAGAGCCTGTCTACGCTCTGCGCACCTCCACTTGGGGAAGAGCCTGTGTCTGCTCTGCGCCGCTCCACTTGGTGTAGAGCCTGTGCGCACCTCCACTTAGTGAAGAGCCTGTCTCTGCTCTGCACCCCGCCACTTAGTGGAGAGCCTGTCTCTGCTATGTGCTGCTCCACTTGGTGTAGCGCCTTCTACTCTCTGCACCCCTCCACTTGGTAGAAAGCCTGTCTCTTGGTGGAGAGCCTGTCTCCGCTCTGTGCCCCTTCTCTTGGTGGAGAGCCTGTCTCTTGGTGGAGAGCCTGTCTCTGCTGTGCACCCCGCCACTTAGTGAAGAGCCTGTCTCTGCTCTGCGCCACTCCACTTGGTGTAGAGCCTGTCTACGAACTGCGCACCTCCACTTGGGGAAGAGCCTGTGTCTGCTCTGCACCCTTCCACTTGGTGTAGAGCCTGTCTACACTCTGCGCACCTCCACTTGGTGAAGAGCCTGTCTCTGCTCTGCACCCCGCCACTTAGTGGAGTGCCTGTCTCTGCTCTGCGCCGCTCCACTTGGGTAGAGCCTGTCTACGCTCTGCACCCCTCCACTTGGTGCAGAGCATGTCTCTTGGTGGAGAGCCTGTCTCCGCTCTGCGCCGCTCCACTTGGTGTAGAGCCTGTCTACGCTCTGCACCCCTCCACTTGGTGGAGAGCCTGTCTCTTGGTGGAGAGCCTGTCTCCGCTCTGTGCCCCTTCTCTTGGTGGAGAGCCTATCTCTGATCTGCGCCTCTCCACTTGGTGAAGAGCCTGTCTCTGCTCTGCACCCCGCCACTTAGTGGAGAGCCCGACTCCGCTCTGCGCCCCTCCATTTTGTGTGAGCAGGAAAATAGGGCAGAGTGAAAATGCATTAAGCCACGTGTGCACATCTTCATTTCCGGACACGCCCCATTTAGGCATGTCCAATCAAGGGTCTATAAATATAAAAGACTTTAATTAAATTAAAAAAACACACAAATAGAAAAAAACCACTAACGCACCACTGTAAGAGAAGACACAGAATATGCAGACCTTAAGATTGAGGGTGACATTGACCATTAAAGAGTGCGCTCCTTTTTGAAAGTTGAGGCACCTGAGGCTCAGGGCTACAAAGGGATTTTTCCACAATTTGACCAGGTAGGGAACATTAGCAACAACACGTTTCAAAGTAGGTACAGGCACAGCGACTCCCTAGCACTGCAACTCGACCTTGGTCACATAGGGGTTCATTACAAGTTTCCTGGTATCCTGCCGGTAATTCCGGCTAGATACCGGGAAACTGCTGCTACCGTCACTGCCACCTGATGGTCTGGTATTACCGGGATATTCCAGGCGGTGGAGACGGCGGTAAGTTCCCATTCCTTGGAGTCCCATGGGATGGAATTGCCAGAATGACCAGCAGCGCTGCGGGTGATTCCGTCATTGCTTTGCCGGTCGGGGACTGATCAGGACCCCCACCAGGAAACTCAGGTTTCCCCGGTCCGGTAAAAAAAATGCAATGAGGCCCATAGACTTGTCCAAAACATCATTCATACGTGTCTTAAAAGGACGTTCCTATGGCACACGTCCAAGAGAATTGGAAAGATCAGCCCAGGCGAGTCACCCCACGAGTATCACGCTTCGGGACACTGGCCGCCGCCATCTGAATGACCCTGACCTTCCAGGGTATATTGTGGGGATGGTGCCGTTTTTGTTGTTATAATGCAATTGTGAACCGATGGAATGAAATCCTATACAATGGATATTGTTTAAGTCTGACCAGTGTTCTGATCATGTTTTGAGCTGCATAAAGGTCTACAAAAATATTTATATTACAAATCTAATGTATGCACATAGTATATACAAAATACAAATAGGCGCCACAATGAATAGAAAGGCAGTCGTCAACAACCTTTCTATTTGGAAAGTGCCTTGTGCACATTTGCGCTGGCTTCTATACACTGGGGTCGAAACCTAGGAATCCCTTGGCAAGCATGTTACCGCCAGGCACGCATGCTACATGTGCTCCCATTCCAAGACGTTTCACAACATGTTTGCATTTTTTTTTTACATAATAAGGATTTTGGGTGAGGCTTCTGTAGGCTGGTGTTTCAGTCATATTTCTGGTAGGCCTGCTTCTGGGAGGCAGGAGGGGCTGGGGTCGGGTCGGCACAGGTGGGGCCTCCCAGACGATGCTTCTCGCCAATATTAGAAATCCAATGTGCCTTCCTGCCCTAGGCGGTAAGGTTCTCTAGTGACCAACAGGGGCTGCCATCAATACTTTCAACACATCCAAAGGGGTACTTTTTACATCACGAAGGCATACAGAGGCGCCAAAGGAAGAGACCGAGGACGTACCTTGCCGCAGCCGCTCCGTGTCCCCCGTGGCAGGCAGGAATTCTGCAAGGAAACAGGGCAGAGTTAGGAGCCATGGCATCATACTGGGCACCGGGCAGCAGACGTTTCCACACTTTTAAGATCTCTTCCATTATTCCTTCAACATACAATTTCCTCTTCTTCATTATAACTACATCCTAGCACTTTAAAAACAATATTAATATATCAAAATGTATTCTGTGTTAGCTCCTCTACCACTACGAGACAAGACTAAAGCTATACATCATATATGGGATGGTATTTGTATTTTATTTGGTTTTATATAGCGCCTTACACCAAATCGCTGAACATAAGAACAAGCACAGTACAAATAATGAATTAACATTTAAAACACAGAGTATTTCTGTGGTTGCAGCTGGCAGTGAATACGCTGTTATGGTACGCAGTGGATGAACACCTTGCCATTTTGTGTGCCTCCTGCTGCCTGCCACATCACACATGCAGGACAGTGTGCTTTCACCCACTACTCACATCACCACAGGGCAGCAGGAGAGAGAAGCTTCTCCAGAAGCGGGTGCCTTCAGGAGTGCGACACACCCACGCCCTGTACCAGGCTCCACCATGAGCGGCCTGGACTGCGGGGACCCCTGGCCCCAATCGTCCCTTTGTGCTGTCTCTGCACTAGTACAGAGATGAGTAGTGACTAAGCAGCCTACTCAGCCCCACACTAGACGCAGCACAACAGGTATATCTTTATCGCCTCTTGTGGTAATGTGGGCCTAGACTAGGCTGCTCTCTACATGTGGGGTGTGAGCTAGAGCAGAATCTGGCCGGACAACAATAGTGTTTTTGTATCAAAACAAAAGGCATGTCCAATCAAGGTTCTATAAATATAAAAGACTTTAATTAAATTAAAAAAACACACAAATAGAAAAAAACCCACTAACGCACCACTGTAAGAGAAGACACAGAATATGCAGACCTTAAGATGAAAGAGGCACCCTGGGTCTGAAGGCAGGGATGGCATCTTTAAAAAGGTAAGGAGTAGGGTCTCAAAGGTCTCTACGGCCCATTTAGGGAGGCCACAAGGACAGAACCACTACTAATATGTTTTAGGCCTGCTCTTGGGTCTTTACAGTATCGAGACCGTTTTTTTAGGCACTGTTCCACAGTTCAATAAAGATGGGTGGAGTCGGCTTCCCAATGTGTTTAGTTGGAATGTGAGATGGGCGAGACGTATCAAAACAAAAGGCATGTCCAATCAAGGTTCTATAAATATAAAAGACTTTAATTAAATTAAAAAAACACACAAATAGAAAAAAACCCACTAACGCACCACTGTAAGAGAAGACACAGAATATGCAGACCTTAAGATGAAAGAGGCACCCTGGGTCTGAAGGCAGGGATGGCATCTTTAAAAAGGTAAGGAGTAGGGTCTCAAAGGTCTCTACGGCCCATTTAGGGAGGCCACAAGGACAGAACCACTACTAATATGTTTTAGGCCTGCTCTTGGGTCTTTACAGTATCGAGACCGTTTTTTTAGGCACTGTTCCACAGTTCAATAAAGATGGGTGGAGTCGGCTTCCCAATGTGTTTAGTTGGAATGTGAGATGGGCGAGACGATTGCTTCCGGGGGTCGAATCCACATCGAGAAGGGTCATGACGATTACTTCCAGTGGATAGAGTTGGTATTCAAAATGGGCGTGTCAATGGCTTAAAATGAGTCATGTCAAGATTGATTGAGACAATGGGCCTCATTACGTCTGTGGCAGTAAGGCAACAACAGCGCTGGTAGTGCTACCGGCGCCGTTGTTACCATGCCGCCACATTATGAGTTCTGCGTGCGGGTGCCTCTCTGCAAGCGTGGTCAGACCAGGCGTGCAGAGCTGCACCCACGAGCAGAACCGGATGGTAGCAACGGTACCGTTATGAATGGTTCCTCTGCTACCATCCTCCCCATTCCCATTGAGCCCTATGGGGGTTCAAATGGGAATGGGGATGTACCGGCAATGGGTACTGCACAAGGGAAATTACTAGGCCTGCAAAGGTCGGAATGGCCCAGTAATTCCCCTTTCACCGGACCTGGAGCCGGACCGGAGTTTGGCTACCTCCAACCTCGTAATGAGGCCCAGTGGCTTCTAGTGTTTCGAGTGGATAGTCGAGATGGGATGAGATGAATGTTTCCATTGGAAATCAGAGTTTAAGATGGGCGAGTCGATGACTTCCAATGGGTTGAGTGAGTCGGCAGTTTAGACAAGCGAGTGATTGCTTCCATTTGGTTGAGTTGGCATTCAAGGTGGGCGAGACGATTGCTTCTAGTGGGTACAACCAGTGTTGCGATGGATCAAAGAGTGGCTTACACCAGCCCGACGTGCTTCGAGTGACAGCGGCAGTGCCGGGTACATGGCATTACAATCCTCCAACATCGAGCATTGAGTTACAGCAACTTCATTCCCAACCTTGGGATCCGCAGTATTCAAATCTTTTGGGCTGGAAATGCAGTATTCATTGTGAAGTAGCCCGGCTTCCATTAAATTATGGGGGTGTCTCCCTCTCAAACTTTCCCAGAAGGAGTCGGACACTCTTCCTTTCCACAGTTGCTGCCCCTTTTTTGGGAGACAGTATCTGCCCCGCAGATACTGAAAATGAAAATGATTGCTGCACTACTCTCCTGCGGCTATCCAAGCATTTTTCTGGGGCTGTTTTATCGACCCCAATCTCTCTGACCACGAATATGACTTACAATAAAAACCAAAGCTATTGGCTTGCGCATTGCTCGTTGAAGTTCTGTACTATTTTTATTTTCCGTTTCGTCCAAAATGTTCTAACTCCCCTCCCTGCCATCACCAGCAAATTAATCTCAATTGCAATCCGTGGCAGAACCTGCTACTGCAATATTGGTTCTCTGTACACAGCTCTGCCCATGCACTTCAAACCCGACTTGAAGTAACCCCGCTTCCAAGTGCTGGAAATCGCACACAGCTCTGCCCATGCACTTCAAACCCGACTTGAAGTAACCCTGCTTCCAAGTGCTGGAAATCACACACAGCTCTACCAATGCTCCTCAAACCTGCCTTGAAGTAGCCCGGCTTCCAAGTGCTGGACATCACACACAGCTCTGCCAATGCTCCTCAAACCCGCCTTGAAGTAGCCGGCTTCCAAGTGCTGGACATCACACACAGCTCTGTCAATGCTCCTCAAACCCGCCTTGAAGTAGCCTGGCTTCCAAGTGCTGGACATCACACACAGCTCTGCCAATGCACCGCAAACCCACCTTGAAGTAGCGTGGCTTCCAAGTGCTGGACATCACACACAGCTCTGCCAATGCTCCTCAAACCCGCCTTGAAGTAACCCTGCTTCCAAGTGCTGGAAATCACACACAGCTCTACCAATGCTCCTCAAACCCGCCTTGAAATAGCCCGGCTTCCAAGTGCTGGATATCACACACAGCTACACCAATGCTCCTCAAACCCGCCTTGAAGTAGCCCGGCTTCCAAGTGCTAGAAATCACACACAGCTCTACCAATGCTCCTCAAACCCGCTTTGAAGTAGCCTGGCTTCTAAGTGCTGGAAATCACACACAGCTCTGCCAATGCTCCTCAAACTCGCCTTGAAGTAGCCCGGCTTCTAAGTGCTGGACATCACACACAGCTCTGCCCATGCACTTCAAACCCGATTTGAAGTAAGCCCGCTTCCAAGTGCTGGAAATCACACAGAGCTCTGCCAATGCTCCTCAAACCCGCCTTGAAGTAGCCCGGCTTCCAAGTGCTAGAAATCACACACAGCTCTACCAATGCTCCTCAAACCCGCCTTGAAGTAGCCTGGCTTCTAAGTGCTGGAAATCACACAACGCTCTGCCAATGCTCCTCAAACCCGTCTTGAAGTAACCCAGCTTCCAAGTGCTGGACATCACACACAGCTCTGCCAATGGTCCTCAAACCCGCCTTGAAGTAGCCTGGCTTCCAAGTGCTGGACATCACACACAGCTCTGCCCATGCACTTCAAACCCGACTTGAAGTAACTCCGCTCCCAAGTGCTGGAAATCACACACAGCTCTACCAATGCTCCTCAAACCCGCCTTGAAGTAGCCTGGCTTCTAAGTGCTGGAAATCACACACAGCTCTGCCCATGCACTTCAAACCCGACTTGAAGTAACCCCGCTCCCAAGTGCTACACACAGCTTTGTTAATGCTCCTCAAACCCGCCTTGAAGTAGCGCGGCTTCCAAGTGCTGGACGTCACACACAGCTCTGTCAATGCTCCTCAAACCCGCCTTGAAGTAGCGCGGCTTCCAAGTGCTGGACGTCACACACAGCTCTGCCATTGCTTCTCAAACCCACCTTGAAGTAACCCGGCTTCCAAGTGCTGGACATCACACACAGCTCTTCCAATGCACCTCAAACTCTGTCGCAGCATTCCGGCTTTGCTAGTACTGGAAACCACACAGAACTCTTCCGATGCATCTCAATCCTGACCTGCAGCACCCCCTGACTTGCTAATATAGAGGTTGACACCCATCAATGCCAGTGCATCTCATTGCTGTCTAGTAGCACCTCTTCTTCTTCTCCAGTTCTGGAAACCACAGACATTCTGCAGCCCGACCAGCAGCTTCCCATGGCAGTGTGTGCTATGCTCCGCCAATCCACCTCTACGCTCACTTGCCACCTACTGCTTTTCCAAACAGTGATACCAATGCACCTCTATTGGGTTTCACAGCACAACCTGTTATTCTTTTACTGTGATTCGCACAGAGCTCTGCTAATGTGCCTCAATCCTTACTTACCGCATCACTTTTCTCCATGCCATCAACTTCCCTAAATAAAGTGTCAAAGGCAGAAACGTCCCTCACAGGCAGGCCGTGGACCTGGCAGGAGAGACCACCAGCTGCCCGAGACGGGACACTGCCCCTTGGCCAGTCCTCCAGCCCACCCCTAGGTCCCCAAATCCACGCTATGTCGTCGGTTTCTACCGCAGCAAAGTACGTTGATGGAAAAACATAGACGCTGTAATTCACAGACATAACATGTGACATGATAGAACAGTAACCTTCCGATAAATCAGGTCTATCATTTTATACAGAAGTTCATTAAAACGGTCTATCATCTATTTGTCATTGTCGCTGCAAGGTTAATACAGTGTGCTCCTGCGAGAGTTATGCCACCATGTGAGATTTCCAAGTTAAGAGTGCCCCCAAGCCATCTGGCTGAGGAGCCACCAAGACGGCACGTGCATAGTATCCCAGGTGCAGACAAGGCCGGTCCGCCCGCCTGCCTGCCTGCTGTAACACTGCAGATCATGTTTAGTCTCCAGCTCGGCTCTCGCTCTGATGCTCCGATCTCCCGTCTGCCGCACGACTTCTTTAACTAGTATGTCTGTGTGCAGTCAGAGTATACTTCGCCGGTATAGGGTGGGGGTACGACGTCCTTTCGCCGGCTGGTATTTGAACGTGTATATTACAACGAATATGCTCATCGAATTTTTTTATGGGGGGGTGGGAAAGGCCAGATTTTGATAAATAAAGAGTGTCGGAGGTAGACTTGGGGTGAATGGCCAACAAAAAAAAAAAACATGAGCATTTTCGTTGGAATGTATACGTTAAATTCCCCCTAGCCCCTCCCCTATGTTAGCTGGGGCCAAGCCTCCAGGGCCCACGCTCTTTAGTGGTGGCTTCTTGTGGTAGTACCGAATACAGTTTAAGCCAGTGTTATTACAGGCAAAACAACAGTCTGCTGAGGGGTATAAAGGGGTATAACACAAAACAACTCAAATACATGCAGTAAATATTGGTATTCTAAAAGAAACCAGAAATGTGCTTTATTCTATTGTTCTAATCGAAAAACAGATCCGCAATGAGGTGTAGTCTACCGTGATCAATGACAACAACATTGCCATTGTCAGTCACAGACAGCAGTGCTGAGTTATTAAGGCAGTTCAGCACCAAGGACAGCGCTATGCTCCAAGTTACTCTTAAACTTTACACAGGCGAGACCACAGACCGGCCATCCTTTCATTCAGAACATTCTCCATTCTCCTGAGCTGTCACTCGCACCTTGCATCAACATTTCATCAGGGTTCATAGATGGCCAGCAGGACAGGACAACATTCAGACAGATGCTACGACCCCGACCCCGCCTCCATTCATCGGGAGGATAGCTCAAAGGCAACATGCTCGCCTTGGAATCAAGAAGACGCAGAGCAACACAGGAGGGCCCGCGCTTAGAAACAGCGTGTTATAAATACCCAATTACAATTACAATTCTGAGGCAAAGGGCCAATGGTTAGAGAAATAACGTGATGTTGTAATTTCTTGTGGAGATAACGTGGATCTGTATGAAGGCTGAAAGTACTGACACAGAGCCTCCGGAAGTGAGAAGATTTGGAGCTGGGTTGTGGGTCAAAGCACCAATTACAAAACAACATTCATTCAAACCCAAAGATGCTAGCCACTCAGAGTTAGTGCTGGCATGCACACGCGCACACACACCTAAGGCACAGCTGAGAACTTTCAGGCTCAGACGTGCTATTGCGTTGAGTGTGTTAGTACTAATATAACGGGGTGTAGTTTTATTGTGGGTCTTTGTGTGTGCTTACACACACCACCTTCTTATGCAGATTTGAGCTGCATGGTGTCCATGTTCTTACTTTGGATTCAAACCATGCACATGGTGTGTCTTTGTTGTGTGCATGCCTGTGCATACTCTGTGGTGTGTCTGTTAGAAGGGTTAGGTGTACATATACAGGTTGTTTGTAGAAGTGCTTTCTTGTGTATACGTGCATTTGTATGTGTTATGCGTGTGTGTGCTTGTTTGCATTTCTGTGCATATGTAAATATGTCTATGATCATGCATACCCCAACCCCTCAAGCAATGGTAAAACACACCCTATCCTAGGATATGAAAGAACATCCCATTTAAGAACTCGCACTAGACCACCATACCACAACCCTACTACCAAGACCCAGCCTCCTAGATCACCCAAACCCACGACCCACACAACCAACGACAAACACACCCAGCCTAGAGCAACTAAAACCACTCCACTAGGTGGCCCACCAACCATAAATACACCCTCTAAGGAGCCCAACCCCCCCATCAGTCTCAAAAATGCACTCATTAACGCCCGCTCCCTTGGAGCCCACGCCATTGATATTCATGACCTCATCATCGAACTTGACCTTGACATGTTAGTAATTACAGAAACCTGGCTACACCAAGCTTCAGGCCCTCTGCTAGCACTGGCTATTCCACCAGATTACACCATTCTCAGATCTGATAGAACCACCACTCCAGGAGGCGGTGTGGCCATCATTGCAAAAAACACTATCAAACTTAGATCTAGTTCCATTGAAATAATCTCAGGGTACGAACTACTACTCGCCAAACTCTCATTGAATGAAAACACCACAATTAACATAGTTGTCATCTATAGAGCCCCTAGCACAAACAGCCACCCAGAAACAGACATCCCACTAATACTGGCGCCCTTCCTCAAACCTAAAACGAAATGTATCATCATTGGTGACTTGAATCTAGGTTTTAATGACAACCAAGACTCCAAAGCAACCGCCCTCCTCCTGGCACTAAATGACATGAACTTCTGCCAACACGTCAATGCCCCCACCCATACCAAGGGCAGAACCCTCGATTGGATCCTCACCCTCAACACCAACATCACCTTAGGCCCGATTACCGCACTGAATTGGACAGACCACTTCTGCATAGAATTTACAATCACTAGTGACGAACCTTGCATACCCAAGAACATACCTATGGACATCATCGAAAGTAGAAATTCTAAAAAGCTCACAGCTGAGAACTTCGATCCCACTTTGAATAAATTGCTAGATACCCAATCTATCCTCAGCAATGACCCAACTACTATCGCTGAGTACTACCACACATGCCTTTCCACAGCGATTAACACCATAGCACCGGTAACCTCCAAACTAAGGCGCCTCAATAAAAAATCCAACTTCTGGTTCAACGAGGAATCGCCCTTAGAAGGAAAAAACGCTCTCTTGAGCATGCCCATAATAAACATCCCTCCCCAGACTCAGCTAAAGCATTCAAAGACGCAAATACCCTCTACAAATCAGCTATCATCTCACATAAAGCTAACGCCTACAATGCTCGCATTAGCAATGCAGCATCTGATTCCAAAGAGCTCTTCTCTATCCTTAGAGAACTTGAAAACCCACTTCCGACCGACACTCCCATTAACACAAGCAAAGAATGGTGTACCACTATACAAGATGCTCTTGCTTCCAAAATCACTATGTTACAAAACAAAATCAACTCCAAAAAATTACTCCTAGCTACAAAAACCCCCCCCTCCTCTAATCCCTGTACCCTTTCCAGTGACAACTCCAACCCCCCCTTCCAATTCACACCAGTCACCCACAATCTCGTACTCGAGACTATCTCCAAACTAAAAGCATCCAACTGCAAAGGTGATACTGTCCCAGCCAAACTAGTCAAAGCCTGTGCACCCACCCTGACCCCCCTCATCACTAAATTTGTCAATGCCTCATTCAACTCCAATACAGTTCCGACTTGCATTAAAGAAGCCTGGGTTACACCACTTCTAAAAAAACCAAATCTAGACCCCACCATTCCAACCAACTATCGCCCCATAACCACGGTCCCATTCTTACTCAAAATCATCGACAAACTAGCCTACCACCAAATTCAAGCCCATCTAGAATCTAACCAGCTCCTCGGTACCAGACAATCAGGCTTCAGGCCCAACCATAGTACTGAAACAGCTCTCTTGGACCTCAAAATCCAGATGGATGCCATTAGAGATTCAGGGAAACTCTGCATTCTCCTGCTGTTGGACCTCTCAGCTGCGTTCGACTTGGTTGACCATGACAAACTCTGTAATTCACTCGCCCGTGAATTTAATTTCTCTGGGGCAGCCACTGCTTGGGTGAAATCATTCTTAACTGACCGCACCTCCAGAGTGTCCATAGGCAAAGAAGCAGCCAACCCCATCCCAGTCCCCATAGGAGTGCCCCAAGGCTCTTGCCTTTCCCCCACGCTGTATAACGCATATACCAAGCTCCTGTTCTCAGCACTCGACGATATGGGTGTCATATACACAAATTTTGCGGATGACACTCAGATCCTTATACCCCTTACAGGCAACTATGACCAGGACACTTCAACCATCAATAAAATTTACGTCATCATACAAAACTGGATGGCATTAAACAGCCTATGTCTTAACGATGAGAAGACGGAAGTCCTCATCGTAGGAGCTCCAGCCAAATTAGCAACCCTCCAGCCAGACTATTCAACCATCAACATCGACGGCACCAATATTCCAGTATCAAAACAAGTAAAAACACTGGGAGTGTACTTCGATGCTAGCCTGACCATGACTAAACAGATCAATGTACTTTCCTCCTCCACGGCCTACACTTCCAAATTAATTGCACTCAGCCGCCAATTTCTGACTCCAGTTAACTGCCTCACCCTGGCCAGAGCACTGGTCTTATCGAAATTGGACTACTGTAATGTATTACTACTGGGCACATCCAACACCAACCTAGCCAAAATGCAACTTCTGCAAAACAAAGTCCTGAGGGCAGCGCTAGGTATAAAAAAATCAGACCATATATCCAAGACCAGGAAAGATGCCCACTGGCTCCCCATCAAAGCCCGCATCATTTTCAAAACATTATGCATCACCCACAAATGCATCACAAAAAAAGGACCCATCTACCTCAACAACACTCTGCATCCTAAAACTAACATTAGACTACTGAGATCCAATGACAAACTCCTCCTGGACCCCCCCCGATTCAAAACCGCAAGAGCAGGGGGCAGCAGCTTCACCACTCTAGCCCCCAAACACTGGAACACCCTACCCACCACCATCAAAAAAGCATCCTCCTTCACGACCTTTAAGAAACAGCTAAAAACCTGGTTATTCAACCAATATTAGCACCCAAAGATAGGTCCCCTCCCACCGGATACTGCTGTGAATACCTAGGCCACTGTATATTTTTGTGAATATGTTTGTAACCTATATCATGTAAAGCAACTAATGTAATGTATGAATATGACTAATTCCTAAGGCATCTTATATCCTCGCCGTGACACCTGAGCGTCTGGGCGTGTAACAAATAAATAAAATAAAATAAATAAAATAAATGAAATACAAACACCAAGTGGGAGAGTGGTTACAGACTCGGTGTGCTACAGTTGATCTTCCAAAACACCCTGTGAGGAATTCGAACATCCGCGCAGGGAGTGTGCGTTCACCTGGGCTTTATTTAAATTTTGCAAGAAATAGAATCATGGGAGATCAACCACAGAAAATGTGTGGGGCTACTCCACATATATTTCCCTATGCTCGCAGCACAACAAACATATAGTCAAGTGTACTCCAGGGGGACACACCCTTCAGCCACAGGTACATCAAAGCATCTCAGGAAGGGGGAAGGCAACAGCTTAGAGTAATTAAATATCAAAGGCTCCATGGGTCCGCTCTGTTCTATTGTCAAAGTTCTGTGTGGTGGCAGCACATACTGATGAGAGTTAAATGAAAGCAGGCTTGCGAAGAGGCCTGGTCACAGAACTAACACAAGGGACAGGAAACAAACACCTCTTTGATATGCAATGTGTCAACTTGAAGCTAGCTCTCATCCCTCTGTATTAAGGGCTGTGGATGTCATGTTTGGGACAACTGTTTACAGTAGGCAACCCCTGCACGGAACCCCCTTTCAGAGGGAAGAAATATGCGATTTGATGGAGACAGAAAGTCTGTTTTCACCACAAACTTCAAGGGAGACCAGCACTTTGATCAAGAGTCTCAGAGAGCTAAATTAACCAGAGAGACACTTTGATCCACAACAGACAGGAATATGGGTGGGAATTAGTAGTACATGTTGTCACCACTTACCTTTCCTGTTGTAAAGCACTCTGGTTATGACCTCACGCATAGCAGAAGATTGTTGGTGGGCACCCAGGATTGGTTCATTAAGGTAGGCTTAGCCTGAACAAATCACTGGGGCTCATGTGGCTTTAAAAGAGGGGTGAGCCCCTATTTTGGAATATCATCCAATGACTTTGAAAGGAGTAAGGACTCATTCAGTCCCTGGTTGAAGGTACAGTCTGCCATACAGCTTCCGCCAGTGAATGGAGGACAGGATTTCCATGAGGGAAGCAAGATCCCTCCCCTAAACATCTCCCTTGGCACAGAGGGAGATACCGAACTCAGAGGACCCGTCAAGCAGCTCCATAACCGGTTCCCAGCCAGCACACAGCCTGCCCTGCTAGGTTCTGCCAGCAGGCTTCCTAGTTGGAAAGTGCCAGAGAGTTTCTGAACAAAGGACAGGGCCATTGCCTGCAAACACTCTCCTCAGCTTTGGGCCGTCCACCTTAAAGGATGACACAAGCCCAGCGAAGAGGCTCGGAGGAGTGCCACAACAAGCATCAACCAGTGTCCATCTTTTAAGGACGTTTTTGAGGCAGTTGAGCCCTCAAACGCATGCACCACTGACTGTTGTCATGCTGCATTCACTAAAACTGTCCAAGATGCCTTGACCAGAGTTCCAGATCTCCAACTAGCACAGAGACAACGATTTTTGACTTCAAGCTACCGTATAGACCAGCCTGCAGCTGTCCATCCAGCCTCGCTTGCCGAACTGTCTGCCACCTGATACCCGCAGCTCTCTCCTGTCTTGAACTCTGTTGCAGAAGCAGCAAAGCATCCTGGAACTTACTTAACGCTGTCAAGCATCAAGATCAACTCAAGCACCAGGTTCATTGTGGTTCTGTCCCCCTGGTTCTTCTCTGAAGGCCCCTAGTGATATTTATGACCCCTTGTTCCCTTGGTGCTGAAACCAAATAACCTTGAACAGTTAAGAATGATTGCTTTACCGACTACCCTCCTATCAGTTTCCAGGGTACATCCCTTTCCTTCAGGAAACTGTCTGTGCTCTGTGTTCTTTTACAGGGTGGGTTGTATTTTGTAGTGTGGTAGAACTGTCTGTTGTAATAGTATTAAAGTAAATATTTGTATAGAACTTTGACTGGACAGTCCCTTTTGTCATTGGGTAATAATTGTATTTTCGCTGTGTTGCAACTAACAAACAATCCACGACCTTGCAGCATTTGCAGAGGCCTGCCATTCCGTTCACGTTACCAACATTGGACAAGGAGTTTTATAATTTACTTGCGTTTCCAATCTGTTAAGATTCCTTCTGGTGTAGTAGAGGTTGGGGCTGATTGATGGTTTAGAAACTGATATTCATCCCTGGACCACTGGTGCCCCGGAAGTTGATTTGTCACACACCCACCAGGCTGAAAGCAATTAAAGCCAAAGTACCATTGGCTCATCTGTAGGTAGTGCAGACCGAGCTCAAGACATATCGGGGGACCAAGGCATCAAACAGTAGTAGTGTAAACAATATGAATATGAGTGAACCAGTTAAATGCCAAATACATTGATGTATTAAATTAAGCAAATTGATAAAGTAATTATCATTGAAAGCTCATAGGGGAAACGCTGGAAAAACACATGTTTCTTTCTAAATTGGCTGTGAACAAAATGCATTCAAAATATTGTCCATTTTGGAAAACGCACTAAACAACTGTCTCACAAAAACCCATCAAGAGCTAAAATGAAGAAGGGTCATTAAAACAATCTGTAAACGCGTCTAAGTGTCCTGTAGGAGGCTTCAGTAAGTGTCATGATGCCTACCCCCGGGGATTCAGACCAAATCCAGCAACCCCGGAAGCAGGCATCAAGTTATTCTAAGCTAGCCCAACAACCCCTGCTAGGGGCTATTTGGGTGCAGGCCTGGCGTGCAGACCATGCTGCAAACTCACCTGATGCAGATCATGCTGCAAGAGCTCCAAGCCAAAAGAGGCGAAGGGACTACTTTACCTAGGGACTATTTTTTTACTTGGGTGGGGCTGAGGAGGAATACTTACCTGGGACTACTTTGGAGGCTATTTAAACCACGCCCGAAGAGCAGCACATGCTTCACGTTATTCTGCATCCAGCAGCGTAACGCTCACCGTGCCTGCAAATCTGCATCCAGTCTTCTGCCACGCCCGCCTCGAGTCTGGAGCTCCTAGAAAAAGGGAGAAAGAAGGAGAAAAGGTTAGAACAAGAGCAATACCTTTGATCCTTACCTGAATTCCCAATCCATCGCGCCTTCGAGCTGGAAGAAAGAAGTTATTTTATGCGCGACGCCTCGCCTGCTGCAGCACCGCGCTGAACTCACCGGCCTTCGCAGCATCTTCACATTCTACCGCATCCTTCTGCATGTTCCCGCCGCACTCCGGCACCTAATGGGGAAGACAAGAACAGCAAGGTGAAACAAGGGAATACACCAAGGCAATATTAGTTACCCCCATAGACTTACCTGATTTTACCACCGGGGGTACTATTCCTCTTCACGTGTCGGCGCAGCTCCACTGCATCCTCGCTGAACCCTGACCCCTAAGGGGAAACAAAAGAACAGCACGGTGAAACAAAGGGACAAACAAGGGGAAACCTCCTCACCACAATAGACTTACCTGATTTTACCGCCGGAGGCATTATTCCCCCGAGACTTCATACTTTCTCTCAGCGCCTGAATAAGGGAGAAAGCAACAGGTTACATATTGACATTATTCTATCGAACTGTGTTGGATAATACAAATCCTTATCTGAATATTACCGGTTGCACGAGGAACTCTTCGCTAGGGTCAAGCTGCAACCTCCAAGGAATCGGACAGAGTGAAAGTCAGACATTTGAACTCTTATGAACTACATACTTACGGCGTCTTGCCGGGAATCTCGGAGTCAATATTGTTCTGGAACTCACCAATTCCTTCGAGCCAGTGAAGTAACTGGTTATCTACGCACCCCTGCGCTCAATGCAGGATGGAGAGCTCATCTTTCCAAACCATCAGGTGAGACTATAAGAGGGGACATCAAAGGTGATCAGTAGGGAGAACAGCGGGAGTGGGGGGGGTTAACGCTCAACTCCACGGGTGGTTAATTCCCTTTCTCCATTTGCAGAAGAATATTCCTACGGGCCAAGCAAACGAAGCTAGGTGGGCCAGTCCAGTCTGTCATCTCGACACTACGCGTCACACTGGTGGAGACCGTAGCTGTCCAGTTCAGATCGACGCCCCTGTGGGAGCCAGGGGAGCGTAACAGAACGCGAAGCCTACACACAAATTCCCACCCGGGCGTTATGGATACCTCAGAAACTGACCAATTGGCCCAATTACTAGGGGAACTGAGGGCTGAAGTGCATTCCACCCGTCAAGAAACCAATGCCCTTAGGAGAGAACTGATTTTGTCAAAGGAGCAAACCTTATGACCTTGCTAGGCAACTACTGCAAAGCCAGGCTGGACAAGTACCCCTACCAGGTCCCGGGGTAAATCCAGCTCCTTTGTCATCGAGTAACCCTGTGCAAATAAACCTACCAGGAAATATTCCATTAGCTCCCCCCGAACGCTTTGCCAGAGATTCCAAAAGGTTCACCGTGTTTATGAACCAATGCCGCTTGCACTTTTTATGCAGACCTGGAGCCTTCCCAAACGATTAAGCCAAGGTAGCCTTTGTATTGTCATATCTCAGCGGCAGTGCAGCTGATTGGTCATTTCCACTAGTTACTCAGGATGACCCAATTCTTCGGGATTTTCAAGACTTTCAAATGAGCATGGAAAGACTATTTGCCCGGCACTCCCAAGGACAGGCCCTGGATAACAAACTTTTGTCCCTACGACAGGGTAACCAGGACCTTCTATCCTACATCACAACCTTTAATAGGTTGATAGTGGAAACTGGATTGCCTGAGGTAAAACGAACCATGTTATTTCATCGAGGTCTTCGAGGAGAACTCAAGGATGTCTTGACTCAAGTCGTGAACCCACCTCAAGACTGCACTGAATATATAGATTTAGTGGTCCAGTTAGATCACAGACTTCAGAACAGAAAGGCTAATCGAGCCAAGTTTGAGAATCAGGTGTTGGTTAAAACCTACGCTAACTCCAAAGGAGCAGATGCTTCAGAACGCATGCAAATCGGAGGGGTTAAAGGACCCTTAATCCAGAATGAAAGAGAAAGGAGACGGCAAATGCAATTGTGTCTATATTGTGGAACTTCTGGGCATTTTCTATGGGATTGCCCCGTAAAACCACCCAAGAAGGTGGTAGGAGCTGCTGATAAAAGCTATATGGAGTCAGACTCGGGAAATGACCACGCCCGACAAGCGTAGAGGTCCGCTTGGCGAGCTTGAAGAAGGATACTCAGACCTCGCATTTCATCATACCAATGGTCCTCGTAGATCCAAAGCAGCCATCGCGTATGCACGGAGTAAAGGCATACATTGATAGCGGGCCATAGGAAACTATGTGGACTACGAATTGGCTTCCAGGATGAATCTACCTCTCTGCCGAAAAACCACCTCAGATGTCATCACCACAGTCGATGGAACTGAAATTGCCTCTGGGCCTGTAACCCATTCCACCGCAGAGATGACATTATTGGGTCAGGAATGGCATCGAGAGACTATTGTGTTTGATCTAATCAAAGCCCCGCAGTTCCAAATAATACTGGGGATACCTTGGTTGGAAACACATAATCCTTGTATTGATTGGCGAGAGAAGAGAATAACCTTCCCGGATTGTGCACAAACCTGTTACCCAAAGAAATATCTGAACTCAGGCCTGGCCACAGTAACCACAGCAATCGTGCAACTACCTCCAGAATAACAAGAATTCCAGGATCTCTTCCAAAAAGAACAGGCAAACACCTTACCAGCTCACAGATCGTACGATTGTCAAATCGATCTCATACCCGGTGCACAACCCCCTTGTAGCAGGATCTACGCCCTTACGGAACCTTCATCTACGACAATACTTAGACCAGCACCTTGCTAATGGCTTCATTCGCCCATCCAAGTCCCCTGCATCTTCATCTTTGTTCTTCGTGCCCAAAAAGGAAGGTGGCCTCAGAACGTGCATAGACTACCGCGCATAGAACCAGATAACTGTTAAGAACCGATACCCATTGCCTCTGATCCCTGAACTACTAGACCAAGTGAAGGACGCTTGCATATACACTAAGTTAGATCTCCGGGGGGCATACCATCTGGTACGTGTAAAAGAGGGTGACGAATGGAAGACTGCTTTTCGTACTAAGTATGGGTTATTCGAATACCAGGTGATGCCTTTCGGGTTGTGCAATGCACCAGCAGCCTTCCAATACTTCATGAACGATGTCCTTCGTGAACTCATTGACGTTTGTGTTGTCGTATATATCGATGATATTCTAGTATACTCCTGTTCAGAATCTGACCATGTGAAGCACGTCCGAGCAGTCCTTGAGAAATTGCGCCAGCACAAACTATATGCAAAACTGGAAAAATGCATTTTTCATGCCACAGAAGTTGAATTCCTTGGGTTTATCCTGACCCCTAGAGGAGTCCGAATGGACTCACGAAAGGTGGACACAATCCTTAAGTGGCCATCACCAAGTTCAGTTACAGGAGTATAAAGCATGCTCGGCTTTGCCAATTTCTACCTCAGATTCATCCTGGATTTTTCACATGTTGTACATCCCATCACAGCACTCTTGCGAAAAAATAAACGCTTTATGTGGACTGAAGAAGCTGAAAATGCCTTCCAAGAGCTGAAAGTGAAATTCACGTCTGCACCTGTATTAAAGCACCCGCGCCCTGAACTTCCATACATAGTGGAAACTGATGCATCCAGTCTAGCCCTGGGAGCTGTCCTGTCTCAAAAGGACCCTGAAACTGGCCAGCTTCACCCAGTAGCATTTTGGTCCAGAAAGTTCTCGGCCCCCGAGTTAAACTATGCGGTTACCGACAAGGAGTTATTACCCATTAAATCCGCCTTCAAGGCTTGGCGGCACTATCTTCTCGGTGCCAGGCATACCATTACTGTGATCACTGATCACCGGAATTTACAGTATTTAAAGACAGCCAAGGCCCAATCGTCACGCCAACTCCGATGGGCATTGTTCTTTGCTGAGTTCGATTTCGTGATAACCTATCGACCAGGTTGTAAGAATGGTAAAGCAGATGCCTTATCCCGAATAGGGATGGGAGAGGCAGAAGTGAACCCAGAACCAGTACCTATAATTTCTGAACAAAGGATTCTTGGCATGACTACGCTACAGACACTAGAGGACATTCAGGTAAAGATCCAGCAACTCTATGATCCTACAGCCCTGCAGGACTGGGTAAAGAAAGGCCCAGACTACTCTGTCACCAATGACCTGCCTGATTACCAAGGGCGGCTATTTCTGCCACATAAGGAACTACAAGAGCTAGTCATTTCCCGTTATCATGATACCTTAATGGAGGGGCATTCAGGTATTGCAAAAACTGAAGCTAAGATTAAGAGACAATTCTAGTGGCCCACATGGCGAAAGGATATTAAATTATTTGTGATGTCTTGTGGCATTTGCGCCCAAAACAAAAGTCCAAAGAAAAAACCAGCTGGACTCTTACAACCTTTAGACATTCCGCCTACACCATGGCACACCTTATCGTTAGACTTTATTACTGATCTACCCCCATGCAATGGATTTAACACCATTCTAGTTATTGTGGATCTTTTTTCCAAGATGGCCCACTTTATTCCTTTAAATGGATTACCTTCAGCTTCAATCCTGGCCAAGGAGTTCCTCGAAAACATTGTTCGCATACACAGATTTCCGTCCGTATTGGTCTCTGACCGCGGCAGTCAATTCATTTCACATTTTTGGAAAAAATGTTGTCAATTGGCGCAAATCGATGTGAGGTTATCGACCAGTCACCACCCCCAAACTGATGGTCAAACGGAGAGGTCCAACCAGCCTCTCGAACAATACCTGCGTTGTATGTTACATCAGACTGAGAGTAATTTGAAAGACATTCTTTGGATCGCTGAATATGCATACAATAATTCAGCACATTCTGGAACTGGACAAAGCCCCTTTTATACCTTATATGGGCACCATCCTCGAGCCTCAGACCTTGACTCACCCCAACACTTAGAAATGCCCACAGTGGACCATCTGCACACTACGATTACACAAGCCTTTAAGGAAGCAACTGCACATTTAAAAAAGGCAAAAGAAAAATACAAGAAAGATGCTGATGGCATAGAAGTGATACTCCACAATACCAGATAGGGTACCAAGTATGGTTAGCCACAAAACATATACCTCTAAAGGGAACACAGACCTTTTACCCCAGATATTTGGGAACTTACTCTATTAAGACCATTATCAACCCGGTGGCCGTTAAATTGGACTTACCTGCTAATATGCAAATTCACCTCGTCTTTCATGTGTCACTTTTGAAGCCAGTGCAACCAGGGACAAGGCTAACCAAGCCACCAGACCCCATCCTTGTAGACGGGGAACCCGAATTTGAAGTTAAGAACATCCTGGACTCCAAGCTGATAAAGTCAAAACTTTTTTATTTAATCGACTGGAAAGGTTATGGACCACAGGAAAGGTCATGGGAACCTAGTGACCACGTTCATGCATCCCGATTGGTGAACAAATTCCACTGAAATTTCCCAGACAAACCGAAACCACAGGGAAGAACGACTTTAGGAGGGGCCTTGGGGGGAGTGCTGCCATGATGCCTACCCCCGGGGACCCAGACCAAGTCCAGCAACCCCAGAAGCAGGCATCAAGATATTCTAAGCAAGCCCAACAACCCCTGCTAGGGGCTATTTGGGTGCAGTCCTGGCGCCTATTGCTCATAGATTAAAACGTACCTGATGCAGACCATGCTGCAAACTCACCTGATGCAGACCAAGCTGCAAGAACTCCAAGCCAAAAGAGGCTTGGAAGGGACGACTTTACCTAGGGACTATTTTCTTTACTCGGGTGGGGCTGAGGAGGAATACTTACCTGGGACTACTTCAGATGCTATTTAAACCACGCACAAAGAGCAGCACACGCTTCGCGTTATTCTGCATCCAGCAGCGTAACGCTCACCGTGCCTGCAAGTCTGCATCCAGTCTTCTGCCACGCCCGCCTCGAGTCTGGAGCTCCTAGAAAAAGGGAGAAAGAAGGAGAAAAGGTTAAAACAAGAGCAATACCTTTGATCCTTACCTGAATTCCCGATCCATCGCGCCTTTGAGCTGGAAGAAAGAAGTTATTTTATGCGCGACACCTCGCCTGCTGCAGCACCGCGCTGAACTCACTGGCCTTCACAGCATCTTCACATTCCACCGCATCCTTCTGCATGTTCCAGCCACACTCCGGCACCTAAAGGGGAAGACAAGAACAGCAAGGAGAAACAAGGGAATACACAAAGGCAATATTAGTTACCCCCGATAGACTTACCTGATTTTACCACCGGGGGTACTATTCCTCTTCACGGGTTGGCGCAGCTTCCACTGCATCCTCGCTGACCCCGGCCCCTAACGGGAAACAAAAGGACAGCAAGGTGAAACAAAGGGACAAACAAGGGGAAATCTCCTCACCACAACAGACTTACCTGATTTTACCTCCGGAGGCATCATTCCCCGAGACTTCATACTTTCTCTCAGCGCCTGAATAAGGGAGAAAGCAACAGGTTACATATTGACATTATTTTATCGAACTGTGTTGGATAATACAAATCCTTACCTGAATATTACCGGTTGCTACGAGGAACTCTTCGCTAGGGTCAAGCTGCAACCTGCAAGGACTCGGACAAGAGTGAAAGTCAGATATTTGAACTCTTACGAACTACATACTTTTGGTGTCTTGCCAGGAATCTCAGAGTCAATATTGTTCTGGAACTCACCAATTCCTTCGAGCCAGTGAAGTAACTGGTTATCTACGCACCCCTGCGCTCAATGCAGGATGGAGAGCTCATCTTTCCAAACCATCAGGTGAGACTATAAGAGGGGACATCAAAGGTGATCAGTAGGGAGAACAGCGGGAGTGGGGGGGATTTAACGCTCAAATCCACGGGTGGTTAATTCCCTTTCTCCATTTGCAGAAGAATATTCCTACGGGCCAAGCAAACGAAGCTAGGTGGGCCAGTCCAGTCTGTCATCTCGGCACTATGCGTCACATTGGTGGAGACCGCAGCTGTCCAGTTCAGACCGACGCCCCTGTGGGAGCCAGGTGAGCGTAACAGTAAGCCAGGCTCCACCCATAGGCAGAATAGCTGGGGCAATGCCTTTCCATAGCAGGTAATCTACTAACGAACAGTTCTTGAGTGATGAAGTTCTTGTTTCCAGATGTAGCACTGATGAAGGGAAAGGGCGCTTCAGGTTCAAGGATGATGAAAACAGATGTTCTTAATCCCAGATTTGAATCCCACTATTTCCTCTGTACTAAGTGTAGGTTTTCAACCTCGATGTTCTACAGACTCTGTAGAGAGGCAGATGTACATGTCATCTATGGAGCCCATCCCCTCACCTCCATCATATTGGGTGAACAGCAAGAGAACACTGTGCATGGCACCTGGTGTCATCCCAATACCACATCGAAGATCCGAGAGACGTTATGCACTGAGACAACCTTACTGAATGTATACCCAAAGTGATGTGGTAGACATGATCCTGCGGATACCACTGGACATAGAAGAACTATAAGTAAAGTCTGACAGGTGTGAAGTGAAGTCATGAAGAAGAGAAGATACGTGGGCGCACTAAACCTGATGTATGAAAATCTAGTGATTGAAGAAGTGACTAAAGGGACAAAGTAAACATACATGCTAATATGAAGAAAACCATATACACGTAGAAGATAAGTAACAAGAGATGCAGTAGATGTATAAATGCAGAAACGTAAGGTATATATGGCAATCTAGAAGCTTGCTAAAGTAAGAAACAGAACGCGAGTAAAGCAGCCATGTTGAGAAAATGGACATCGGCATTGCATTGTATAATAGTAAGCGAGAAGCCTCGAGAAGGGAAACCAAGGCTGCATAGGTGACAGGCGATGGAATACAGATTTGTGCAAGAACGAAGGATATTTGCTTGGTTCAGAATCATGGATGCCGCAGCAAGAAGCAACTGCAAGGCACGAAAGGAGGTGAAGAGGATAAGCTGCATACGCAGGACATATTTCTCTTAGATTAAGTAAATGAGTGAATAATTGTGAGTGCCAAGTATTGAACAATCAAAGATGCTGAAAGCACATGCAAGACGGAGCAACCATGTCTCCAGAGCACCCAATATAATTGAATCAAATACCTCTAAATAAAAGAACATAATTGACAAAATCATGGTCTCCTTACACGTGGTGCAAAACCAGAAGACAAGGCCTATTCATAAAGCTCCAGACGAAGATATCAATGTACCTTCATTCCCTTTAAAGCTCCAAGGAAGAGAACAGTCAGTAAGGTCAACTACAGATAGGAAGCTTTGGCTTAGGGCCTAACTGATGAGATATGGTAGGCTAATTAGCTAAGGAGGGCAGATGTCTGATGTTCCCTTGCACCTGGGTTTCATTGCTTACGTGCTGCTAACGGGTCGAATGTCCAAGGTTGGAAGAGAGTGCCAACCAGTCATGGGGCCTGTGTGATTTTGGACCATACATTTTTGCATTAAGTTTATCCACTGCTGGTATTATGTTATTATCAGTATTTTACATAGTTAGAAGCTGTCTAAAGTGTGCTTTCCAGATAAGGGGCCGCCAATGATGATACTAATACTCATATATACATCTGCCCGATAGGTTTTGTTTATCACGTAGAATGACATCATGGCTGATATATGTTGAGGTATAAATCCATTTGTGTAATTAAAATGCCTTGAGAGTGTGTGAGCTACAATCTGTTTGTTCACCAGGTTTCCCTAATTTATTGAACAGATAATAAAGTAGTATTTTGCCATATTCTTTGAGCCTGTCCATTCATATAACTCAGAGATCATTTGCTTGGTAATCCCATTCGGCAATTGGAATGTTCCAGGTGTTACTGCACATTGTGGTAGCAGAGGATGGTGTGGATCCAAACTCTCAGGTTCTTGACATCTTCCACCATTAGCCAGAAGATTGCAGAGTTTCCTGTGGAGAACAGAGAAATCACGTGTGTAAAACGAGACGGTCGGCAGGTGCCTCTTTGAAGAAATTCCTGTCCGGTCCCCATGGTTACCCCACAGACTGAATGCAAAGTGGTCGATTGGGTAATAGTCGATACGAAAGGGTTCGAAAGTTTCTTTACTTTTGAAAAAGTAAAGAAAGACGATTGTATAAATAGTTGAGCACATTTGGTTTGGATTATGAATATGTTAGTGTAATTGTGATAAAGATAGGTTGTAAACTGAAAATATAGAACAATAGTATTAATTTGGCTGGTTATCAGAGTCTAAAAACAAGAGATTGGCACCAATCATAGTAGAATAACAGTTGGGAAAACATATAGCAAGATAACACTTTAGATGGTCAATAATACAATAGTCAGGATCTGTTACGCTCACCTGGTTTCCACAGGGGCGCCGAACGGAGCTGGACTATCCGGCGATGAGTGGTGTCTTGTGCTCCCCTCTGACTACGTCACGAAAGCAGGCTTGCCTACAATGTTAAATCACATGCTACCCAACCATATGGACGAGAGCAACTCCCGCCTCCCGTGGCGTCCTCTTGCATGCCCCAACTGCTATAGCTCACCTTTGATTTATGAATAGCGAGCTCTCCATCCTGAGACTGTTTGCAGGGTACGTATTACTTCAAGGATCTAGTTACTTCACTGATCCTACCAAGTTCCAGACAACTGTGACTCAATGGTAAGTCTTATTCCAATGGTATGGATTGCTTAAGAGTTCCAGTTGTTAAAGTCCACTCCTGTGCCCCCTTCCTTACAGGTTTCCACTTTGTGCTTAAGATGGAGAGAGGTCCTGTGATAGCTGGCTTCCAGGTAACATTTGCGCCAGCGCTATGCGAACGTCTTTCCACACGGTATAGTTCTCTGCACAACTAACCTGTTGCTCTTTATATTCCCAGGGGCGGAACCTCCTGGACAGACGTTGAGTGATGAAGTATTGTGAGTCCGTGAGGATTGCTGCCTTCAGGGCGGCGTTGCGCAAAATTATAGGTCTGAATGAGGCCTTCCCCTCTGCACCGCTAACCTGATGTCTTTCTTTGTGTTTTACAGATGCAGCCGCTCCGGAGCGGTGATCGGATGATGGAGCAGTGATCATGTGATGATGCTCCGTTGTATCACTGGTAAGTATTAGCGTTGCGCTGAACTGCGATGAAGATTGCGTGGGCTGCGCAGCTAATCAGGTGTCCTTTCCTTTTCAGCTCAGAAGAAGCGGCGACTCCAAAAAACGGCCGTGAAGCAGAGTCAGGTAAGCATCTTGGTCAGTTCTCTAGCCTCTCTCTTTCCTTGCAGGTAGCTTGAGATAACTGGATGGGCGTGGCCGATGGCTGGCCTGGGGCTGCAGACACGGTGAGCGTTACGCTGCAGGAGTGCAGAATAACACGAAGCGTGTTCTGTACCAAGGGTGAGGCTTATATAGTCTTCTGAAAGTAGTCCCCAAGTAAAGTAGTCCCAGCAACCACACCCAAGCAAATATTCCCAAGGCAAGTAATCCCTTCAACCTGCTTCAGATTGGTTTACATATGCTTTATTTGGTTTGAAACGTCCCATGTTGGTGATGGCAGTATGAGCCTGGCGCCAATGGTGCCAGGACCGAGTCCAGGAAGCTCCTACGAGATCCTTTGGGGTCTTTAAGGCCCCCATGGAACCCAACGCCTTGGGCTGTTTGGTCTGTACCTGATGTTTGGGGGTATGGACCATGACAGCACTCCCCCCCAAGGCCCCTCCCAAGGTGGTTTGTCCCACTGGTCCTGGTTTGGTCGGATAGTTCAGATGGAAACTGTTCACCAGGCGTGGTGCATGAACAAAGTCACTTGGCTCCCATGACCTTTCTTGAGGACCATAGCCTTTCCAGTCAACTAGATAAAAAAGTTTTGATTTGACCCACTTCGAATCTATAATGTCTTTGACCTCGAATTCTGATTCCCCATCTACCCAAATGGGTCTTGGCGGTTTTGTTATCCGAGTTCCTGGTTGTACTGGCTTCAGCAGGGAAACGTGGAATATGGGATGTACTCGCATGTTTGGAGGTAGCTCCAGTTTTGCTGCCATAGGGTTGATGATGGCCTTGATGGTGTATGGTCCCAAAAACCTGGGATTAAATGTGTGGGTTCCTTTTAGTGGTATATGTCTTGAGGCTAACCAAGCCTCATCTCCAATTTGGTATTTTGGAGCTTCGCTCCTATGTTGATCTGCACATTTCTTGTGTCTCTCTTTAGCTTGTTTCAAATGTTCTGTTGCTCTTTTGAAGGCTTGGGTAATGGTTGTGTGCAGACTGCTTACGGCAGGCATTTCCAAATGTTGTGGTGGGTCAAGTTCTGATGTTTGTGGATGCATTCCATATATTGTATAGAATGGAGTTTGCCCCGTGCTGGAATGCAAAGAGTTATTGTAGGCATACTCGGTTATCCATAAAATGTCCTTCCAATTGCTTTCAGTTTGATGCAACATGCATCTTAGGTATTGTTCCAGAGTCTGGTTGGTTCTTTCGGTTTAACCATCTGTTTGGGGATGGTGACTGGTCAAAAGTCTTACGTCAATCTGGGCCAACTGACAACATTTTCTCCAAAACTTTGAGATAAACTGACTGGCCCGATCTGAGACTAGGACGGAGGGGAATCCACGTATTCGGACAATTTGTTCTAAGAATTCTTTCACCAAAATTGAAGCGGAGGGCAAACCTTTAAACGGAATGAAATGGGCCATTTTAGAAAACAGGTCCACCACCACCAATATGGTGTTGAAGCCGTTACAGGGAGGTAGATCTGTGATGAAGTCAAGAGACAATGTATGCCAGGGTGTAGGTGCAACATCTAGAGGCTGAAGTAGACCAGGTGGTTTCTTTTTCTGGGCCTTGTTCTGAGCACAAATGCCACATGAAAGCACAAATTGTTTGATATCCTTACGCCATGTCGGCCACCAAAAATATCTCTTGATTTTGGCTTCAGCCTTTGCAATTCCAGGGTGGCCTTCCACCAATGACTCATGTTAATTTGAGATGACCTGTTTTTGAAGTTCCTTACTAGGTAAGAAGAGACCTCCTTGGAAATAAGGTAAATGATTAGCAACTGAATGATGTTTGTTTTTGGTGACCAGTCTTGTAAGACCTTGGAATCGAGGAGATGTGAAATTTCCTTGTGTATGTCATCCAGGGTCAGTGTGGTTGTGATTCCAAGGATTCTCTCCCCTGGAATGATGGGTACTATGTCCAAAGTTGAATATGCTTCTTCCATCCCTATGCGTGACTGCACATCAGCCTTGCCGTTTCAGCAACCAGGTCGGTAAGTAATCACAAAATCGTATTCTGCAAAAAATAATGCCCATCGGAGGTGACGAGAAGACCAATTTTAGGTATTGTACATTTTCGGTGATCTGTAATCACAGTGATGGTGTGTCTGGCCCCTAGGAGATGATGCTGCCAAGCTTTGAATGCTGCCTTGATGGCTAGAAGCTCTTTGTTGGTTACAGCATAGTTCAGTTCTGGTGCTGTGAAATTTTGCGACCAAAACGCCACTGGATGCAGTTGACTGGTCTCCG
Organism: Ambystoma mexicanum; assembly: GCF_040938575.1. Taxonomy (NCBI): domain Eukaryota; kingdom Metazoa; phylum Chordata; class Amphibia; order Caudata; family Ambystomatidae; genus Ambystoma; species Ambystoma mexicanum. Next base: position 1,035,024,997 of record NC_090926.1, on the reverse strand, counting down.
GGTCCCTCTGAGAAAGAACCGCTCCCATTGCCAAACTGGAAGCATCAGTTTCCACTACAAATGGGAGATCTGGGAGAGGATGTTTTAGGACTGGAGCTGAGGTGAATTTTCTTTTTAAGTCTTGGAAGGCCTTTTCTGCTTCATCCGACCACTGAAAGTGTTTGTTCTTTCGTAATAAGGATGTGATGGGATGCACCAATTGCGAAAAGCCTGGGATGAATCTGCGATAGAAGTTTGCAAATCCAAGCATGCTCTGAACTCCTTTGATTGAAGTTGGAGAGGGCCATTTGAGAATAGTGTCCACTTTCCTAGAGTCCATATGAACACCACATGGAGTTAGAACAAAACCAAGAAACGCGACCTCTGTAACGTGGAAGAAACATTTTTCCAATTTAGCATACAGCTTATGTTGTCAGAGTTTTTCAAGTACGGTGCAGACGCGTTTCACATGATCCTGCTTGGAAGCTGAGTACACCAGGATATCGTCAATATATACGACGACACAAACATAGATTAGCTCTCGAAGGACATCGTTCATAAAATATTGAAATGCTGCTGGGGTGATACAAAGCCCAAAGGGCATCACTTGTTATTCAAAGAGCCCATACTTAGTGCGGAAGGCGGTCTTCCATTCGTCCCCCTTTTTACTCGTACGAGATGGTACCCCCCTCTGAGATCCAACTTAGTGTAAATTTGAGCTTCTTTTACTTGGTCCAGCAGTTCCGAGATTAGAGGCAGGGGGTACCGTTTTTCTATTGTCACCTGGTTTAATGCGCTGTAGTCGATACATGTCCTTAGATCTCCTTCCTACTTAGGGACGAAGAATAAGGGTGAGGCCGCAGGAGATTTAGATGGACGAATGAAGCCATTAGCCAGGTACTGGTCCAAATATTGTTTTAGGTGAAGATTTTCGGGTTCCGTGAGGGTGTAGATTCTACTGCATGGGATCTGAGCTCCGGGTATTAGGTCGATCTGGCAATCATACGGTCTATGGGGTGGTAAGGTGTTGGCTTGGTCCTTCTGAAAAACATCCCGAAAGTCCAGATATTCCTGGGGTAGCTGACTTGCCAGACTTGTAACAGTTGCAATTCCCTTAGCTTCTTCTGGATAGCCGGTGTAAGCACAGTTTGCGAAGGTCAACCTATTCTCCCACCAGTCTATACAAGGATTATGCATTTCTAGCCACGGCATACCCAGAATCACTTAAAATTGCAGGCCTTGATTAAGTCAAACACAATGGTTTCTCGATGTCCGTTTTGGCACAACAGTGTCATCTCCCTCGCTGAGTACGTTACAGGACCAGAAGAGATCTCAGTTCCGTCGACGGTGGTGACCAAATCAGTCGTTGCCTTTGGGCAAAGAGATAGACTCATCCTTGAAGCCAATTCTTGATCCATATAGTTACCTATAGCTCCACTGTCGATGTAAGCTCTGACCGCGTGCATACGAGACGGGTGCTGGTGACTGATGAGGATGTTTGGCAAGGCTAGATGTGAGGTCTGGATACCCTTCTTCTCGCTCGACAAGCTGACCTCTATGCTTGCCGGGCCGCGTAGTTTTCCGACTCAGGTTCGGTGCTGACCTTATCGGCTACCCCGACTGCCTTCTTGGGTGGTTCCACTGGACAGTCTCGGAGGAAATGGCCAGCCGTGCCGCAATATAGGCACAATTGTTGTTGTCTACTCTTATCCCTTTCGGACTTGGATAGTGGTCCTCGCACACCTCCAATTTGCATGGGTTCAGATGTATCTGTAGTCCTGGCGGTGTTATCTTTCGGAATCACAAACACTCGATTCTCAAATCTAGCTTGGTCAGCTTTCCGGTTCTACAGTCTATGATCTAGTTGTACCACTAAGTCAATGTATTCCGCACAATCTTGAGGTGGGTTGACCACTTGAGCCAAGACATCATTCAGTTCGCCACTCAACCCACGATGAAATAACGTGATCCTTTTTTCCTCCGGCCAACTGGTTTCCACCACTAGTCTGTTAAAGGTCGCAATATAAGTTAACAGGTCCTGGTTCCCTTGACGAAGAGACAACAGTTCGTTATCCAAAGCTTGACCTTGGGAGTGCCGGGCAAACAACTTCTCCATATTCTGCTGAAACCCTTGAAAGTCTCAAAGAAGGGGGTCGTCTTGATTCACTAGTGGTATGGACCAATCCGCTGCACTCCCACTGAGGTATGAAAGAACAAAGGCCACCTTTGCTTGATCGTTCGGAAAGGCCCCTGGCCTGCATAGGAAGTGTAGGCGGAACTGGTTCATAAAAACCGCAAACCGTTTATGATCTCCCACAAAGAATTCTGGTGGAGCCAAAGGAATGGCTCCCGGGAGGACCACTTGCACTGGATTACTGGACTGGATTGGGACAGAGGCCCCCATTGTTGGCAACGGTGTGTGGCCAGCCTGAGCTTGGAGTAATTGCCGGGCTAAATCATCAGTGCGCTCTTTTGCCACAATCAGTTCCCTTTGTAAAGCATTAGTCTCTTGTCGAGCCGAATTCACCTCTGCTCTGAGTTCTCCCAAGAGCTGGGCTAATTGGTTGGTCTTCGAGGTTTCCATGGTGCCCAGGTAGAGGTTTGTGTGAGGCTTCGTGTTCTGTTACGCTCACCTGGGTTCCACAGGGGCGCCGAACGGAGCTGGACTATCTGGCGATGAGTGCTCCCCTCTGACTTTGTCACGAAAGCAGGCTTGCCTAGAATGTTAAATCACATGTTACCCAACCATATGGACGAGAGCAACTCCAGCCTCCCGTGGCATCCTCTTGCACCCCCTAACTGCTATATCTCACCTTTTTTTTATGAATAGCGAGCTCTCCGTCCTGCGACTGTTTGCTGGGGTGCGCAGTAGTTCAAGGATCTAGTTACTTCACTGATCCTACCAAGTTCCAGCCAACTGTGACTCAATGGTACATCTTATTCCAATCGTATGGATTGCTTAAGAGTTCAAGTTGTTAAAGTTCACTCCTGTGCCCCCTTCCTTACAGGTTTACACTTCGTGCTTAAGATGGAGAGAGGTTCTGTGATAGCTGGCTTCCAGGTAAGATTTGCGCCAGCTCTATGTGAATGTCTTTACGCACGGTATAGTTCTCTGCACAACTAACCTGTTGCTCTTTATATTCCGCAGGGGCGGAACCTCCTGGACAGAGGTTGAGTGATAAAGTATTGCGAGTCCGTGAGGATTGCTGCCTTCAGGTGAGAGCGGTGTTGCGCAAAAGGCCTTCACCTCTGTAACGCTAACTTGATGTCTTTCTTTGTGTTTTACAGATGCGGCAGCTCCGGAGCGGTGATCGGATCATGAAGCAGCGATCGTGTGATGATGCTCCGTTGGATCGCTGGTAAGTATTAGCGTTGCGCTGAACTGTGATGAAGATTGCGTGGGCTGCGCGGCTAAACAGGTGTCCTTTCCTTTTCAGCTCAGAAGAAGCGGCGACTCCAAAAAACGGCCGCGAAGCAGAGTCAGGTAAGTATCTTGTTCAGTTCTCTATTTTCTCTCTTTCCTTGCAGGTAGCTCGAGATAACTGGCCGGGCGCGGTGATGGCTGGCCTGGAGCTGCAGACACGGTGAGCGTCACGCTTCAGGAGTGCAGAATAACGAGAAGCGTGTTCTGTACCAAGGGTGTGGCTTATATAGTCTTCTGAAAGTAGTCCCCATGTAAAGTAGTCCCAGCAACCACACCCAAGCAAATAGTCCCAAGTCAAGTAATCCCTTCAACCTGCTTCAGATTAGTTTACACGTGCTTTATTTGGTTTGAAACGTGCCATGTTGGTGATGGCAGTATGAGCCTGGCACCAACGGCGCCAGGACCGAGTCCAGGAAGCTCCTGCGAGATCCTTTGAGGTCTTTAAGGCCCCCATGGAACCCAACGCCTTGGGCCGTTTGGTCTGTACCTGATGTTTGGAGGTATGGACCATGACAGGATTGATACAACTGTAACAAAGGAGCACATAGAATACATTGTTTAGGCTTGTTTTAAGAATCTTTTTTGGGAAATGGGCAGCGATTGATGGTGCTTGCCGATCTGATTGTTGTGATATATGTAATTATAGTAATAGCAGAATAAAAGGTCTGGTAAGTATTGACAGTTAAAAACGATGTGTCATCATGGAGGACACTTCTCTTTTAAACCTGTGCAAAACATTACTGAGGTACACACCTAAGATTAGGAAATATCATGCTGAATGTGTAAGAGGCATGGCTGATGAAATGTTTATGCTTTGGCCTCAAGAGGGATCCCTATCAAGAGCAGTATTGCAACACATGACACAATACTTACATGCTGTGTACACAGGGAAGAAGTTACAAAAAATGTTCCTTGTTTTTGAGTCATGGAAAATGTATCAGAGCGAAAGAGAAGACCCACAGAGAAGGAGTGGATGCTTAATCAGCATTGGGGAGGACACAGCGCCATTGTTCCACTTTCCCCTTCTGAAGACAATAGTACAGCCACTGAGAAATGGTATCCATTAATTTTACCAAACAGAAAACAGAGAATAACATTAATAAATAAACATTAAAAATGAAAAGATATCAAATTTATTAAATAAAATATATATGGGGGTAGGGTAAGTGGTAAAAACTGGTGGGGTGGGGGTTGGGGTGGGTTTAAAACCATGGGGAAATAGGGGCATGAGGTAGCACCCCAAAATAAAGAAAATAAAAACTTTATTTTTTCATTATAAAGGTTTGGTTGTTTCATTCTCTGTTTTTTAATACGTTAAAATCACATTCTATCCACTAAAGGAGTTAAAAGCAGTAGCAGGTTATATTAATCGGATATATGCACTCCCATTTTATAATAGTGAATATATTACAGAAGAGAGCAAGATTAAAGAACACAAATATATGTCCAGATTTTGTAAATAGGAGGAGCGTAACAAGAGAAGGAAATCACTGATAGAGAAAGAAAAAGAGACCAAGAGACACAAAGGAGAGAAAGATAAAGCCATTGAAGTGAGAACTGTACAGAATGAGTGGATGGGAGGACAAATATTACTTAGATTAGACGGAAACTGTATCAACGAACTTGAAGAAAGAGAGTAAAAGGAAAGAAAGGAAAAGGAACGAGAAAGGGCATAAAAAGATGAAAAGGAAAAAGAGAGTAAACTAACGGAAGAATGAAGAAGGTATGAAGAGCAGGTGGAAGAGAGAGAGAAAGAAAAGATGGGGAAAAGAAGAAAAATTAAGAAATAGAAACACAGAGATATGTTGCAGAGAAGGCAAGAGGAAGAAGAGAAGAGGGAGATGAGAAGGAGGGAAGAGCAAGAGCAAAAGGAAATTAGAAGGAGCAGGGAACAAAGGGAGGGCAAAATAGAACACATAATTAACAGATGTGTAATACCAGTTGAAGAACGGGAATGATGGGAAGAAGAGAGAAGGATGCAACAGCCCCCTAGGGAGCTGCATGAGATACCTAGGGTACTGACATGGGCTGATGAGCATGAGGCAGATGGCATAGGAAAAAGGATCGGTGAATTATAATGATAGATGAGGAAAAAAGATGGTTATGAGATTAGAGGTAGTATCGAAGGATCTATGAGAGAAACAAGAGCTGCATCGGATGATGCATTGATGAATAAGCATAGAACGCTGTCCCTAAGCAGACTAGATCTTGATGATGAGGAAGAAAACGAGAGAGCGGAAGAAGAGGGCCCATGTGGTTCTTCTATTGATCCAGATGTAGGATAAGGGGTAAAGTGGTCAGATTTAGAAGAACCAGAAGCAAAAACATCAGAACCTATATCATATCCTGAATGACCACAAGGATGGTTGCATAGTGTAGGGGAAATGTACCGCCTTATGTAAGTAGACTGAAGTCATTGCCAGGACAAAGCCGAGTGGACAAAACTAGCCCCACCTGGAAGACAAAAAGCATAGGTATATACGATTGTAGAACAGGGTTCACATATTTTCCGTTATTAGAGAAAGGGGAGGACGACCACAATATATACTGTGGCTGCAGATTGATAAATATAATTTAAAATGCAAGTTGCCTAGTTTGACTGCAGTAGCGGTTATGTGGATTTATGAGTTAGGAAGAATGACAGCGGGATGGACATTAGCAGTGGGTAATGTAAAAGGCCTACTGGCAGCTATCTTAGGGGAGAGAGCTGACAACATTTGGAGACGAGCGGGATATGCAAGTGTGACAGCACAAAACACAAGACACAATGGAGCGCCATTTGATAGTAGAGCAGACGCATGGATGGCACTTAGAATACAATATCCTGATACGTCAGACATGGGTGCGATTATGAAATGGAAAAGGGGTGAGAACTAAGATCCTGTTGCTTATATTCAGGAGATTGATTCAAGAACGTTGTCGTCATGAAACGAGAGAACCGTGGGATAAAACAGTAGCATTATTTTATCATATTTCATGTCAGGAACTGCCAGAGCCAGTGCAAAGACAGATGAAAATACAGGTAGGGATGAAAGCAAAGTCATGGCCAGAAATATAGTTGACTCTTGTCAATTGTTACAAGAGAAGAATAAGAAAAAAAGATGAGAATAGAAAACTTGAGGAAGCAAAGTTAGTTCAGAAAAAAATATCAAAATTTGTCATAGACGAGCAGTGAAGCAGTGGTTATACGAGAATTACAGCCTACACACCCAATCAATGTAGGGTACCTTGTCGATCAGGGTGGGTATTATTTTTGGCCATGTGGTAGAAGGAATTGACCTAGAGGTGGCAGATTTCAAAACTCCCAAGGGGAAGGAGGATTTAATGGAGGACAGCCACAAGAGTGTTGGAATTGTGAGAATTGAACATATGGCCCACACATGGAGAAGTAGAGAGGGCATTCAGCAGAACTGGCAAGTTCCAAGAGGAGGAGGAAGGCCTATTTTCCACTGCATAGTACAGAACCACCTGAGTATTATGCCTAAGATCAAACGCAGTAGCAGTCACGTGCGTCACAAATACAGCACATGCATCAGATTCTGCTGCAATCACAGTCGCCACAAGGGCAATCACAGCAGGCGCCTATGCAAACACAAGTACAGAGTCTGCTGTACAATCTGACACAACAGGTGACAATACCACAATCGAATGTGAATAAACAAGCCCCACACAAACCTACACCCAGGATAGGGAGTGTGTCAGCAGTGGGAGGAAATCCTTTTATGGGTACATGGATACATTTATATCCACAATAGGAAAGCCCACAGAGTTACCTGATGTTTTCAGTACTATCAGTGACACCAGACCGCCAAGAGGAACCTAGGGTCAGGGTAACAGGAGGAGGCAAGACATTTTTGTATCTAGTGGACATGGGAGCGTGTCCTGTGTTCGGGAGGGAATGTTTACAATGTCTGGCATTGTTTTGAATGCATGGGGATTCGCTGGGGATATGACTTTGGTTCCTTTTACTGATGAATTAACAATTTCAATAGGAGAACATGACATGTCTATGCTATTATTGTATTCCCGACAGACACCAATTAACATACTAGGACGTGACATGATGATAAACCTTAACATGACAATAACATTTACTGACAAGGGCATAATATGTTCCACTCCAGGGATACATTACATAAATATAAGAGAATGTATACTGTTAATAGAATACAGGTACAGAGAACCCCAAAAAATTCACTCCCACTGGGGGAGATCTATCTCTACTGTCTGAGGTAGACAGACTATATGTAACATACGTATGCAAGAAGAAGGGATAGGAACAAACAATTTTGAAACCTTATAGTGACTAACTCGTCTTCCTTTCTACTGTTCAGTCCTGAAAAAAGTACCCAGTAGTCAGTACCTAAAATCTCATATTCAATTTTATTGCATTTATTATCCTAATTCAACATTCCATTGAACGCACAGGGTTGTGCCATTGTTTCGGGGGTGAGTTCTATTTTGGAACCCTTCTCCAATATTGCTGATTAGTATTTGAGACCTTTTGTACAACAGATGATGAGCTACTTTAGAGATACCACGGATGCCATCAACAAGATTGAAGGGCTAGATTACACCCCAGGTTACGCATTTACTGATGTGTCTGGACATCCAGTCTCTATATACCATGATCCCCCAGAAAGCCACACTAGAGGTGACTGAAGAGGTATTAATGGGTCGTAATGATGATCATCCTGTGAGTAAAGGCTTTATCTTGAGGTGTACTGAGTTTGCCCTTACCAGAAATGTGTTCCAATTTTAGGGCCGTTTTTATCAACAAGTGGAATAAACTGCTATGTGCACAGGGAGGGCTCCTAATTTGGCCAATCTATATGTTGAAATGTTCGAAAAATTAGAAGTATATGGTGACAATAATCCCCACAAATCTCACCTTAAACAATGGCTAAGATATATACATGATATATCTATTGTCTGGGAAGGGTCAAGAGAGGAAGCAGAGAGTTCTTTTGTGTGGCTCAATCAACAGAATGCTTTTCTGAAATTCACCAAAGAAACAAGTGATCTTGAAATAAATGCCCTGGACATAAGCATTTTCCAACAGGGAGGACTTTTGTGGATCAAGCCTTACAGCAAGGCGACAAATAGAAATGCTCTGTTGCATTTCTCTAGCCACCACACAAAACATATTAAATCGAATTTGCCATTTGGTCTGTTTTTGAGATTGAAACAAAATAGCAGCATGAAGGAACATTATGAGAACAGTGCCAATACACTGAACAATAAGCCTCTGGAAAGAGGATATCCCAGGAAATTCGTCAGGAATTCGGCTAAACGGGCTTATAACAATAACCAAGAAGGCCCTCTTTGAAAAGGTACCCCCTGAGGATGAGGAAAAATACAGGGTCAGTTTTTGTCAATACATTTTCAAACCTGTATTATAAAATCAAAACAGTGATTGCCAAAAGTTGTAGAAAAGTCTATAATAATGGGAAGTAGTGTATAAAAGGAGTCAGAACTTGATGAATATCTTAGTCAAGAATGACATAACAGAGAAGCATCAGGGTTTGGTGAAACAGACAACTTTATGGGGTATGTCTTCTGTGATTGGCCATTTCCCATGTGGTCAGTGTGTGGTGTACAAATACACAATGACAACTAGTGAAGTTGACATTGGGCTACAGGCCAAATGGTATTGAAAGGAATTGAGCAACTGCAACAGTGAAAATGTCGTATACATGATCACATGTCCATGTGGGCTACATTATATAGGAAAGACAAACAGAAAGTGCAAGACCAGACTCATCAAGCACCGCAGCTGCATCAAAGGAAACATTACAAAGGCACCCATGGTGAAACACTTCATTGAAAAGGGTCATATCCATGAGGATTTCACATGGGTCATCTTTAAGAAGATCAATGGTGCTAATAAGGAAGAAACCAATTGTAAACGTCTCACTTTTGAACAAAAAATATTTTTAGAACTCAAAGTCATGTGTTTGGATTAAACGAAGAGGTTGAGTGGCACAATGCCAATTCCGCCTAAACAGTCCTGAAGAGTTTTCTCTTATGGCCAAGGTTGCAGGGGGGGGGTGCACAGGGAGCTTTGGTCCATGTTTTATGTATTGAGTATCTAAACCAAATATGAGCCACATATATGTGTATGTTTTGAGCCCTATAAGATGAAATTGTATTTAATCCAATAGTGGGCCACAGACACTTGACTTGGCGTTGTTGCTATTTTTGCTTTAAGCCTTGTAGGATGAAATTGTATTCTGCATTGAATATGCTTCATAGATGTATGTGACGCTATTATGTAGCATACATTAATTTACTACTATGTGTTGATGATGCTAGAACCAGCTCATGCCCACGAAATACCAGATAACACGTAATATGTGAAATAGACAGGAAGGTTTGGACCACGAGGGTTGCACCATTAATTATAATCATATATGTGCAACATACAAGTTAACTGCTACAGTATGAAATGCCTGCTGTGTATTAAGAATTTTCTCAAACATCTTTCAACTTGTAATAACACAGTTTGAATTTTATGATTTTTTGGAATGAATTCCTGTGGGAAGAATGATTGTACATCTGCCAATCTCTGTATAATATGGTCATGTAAGAACAAGATGGCTGCCATGGCTTACAGGGTTTGTACATGAATAAAAAGAGGGGAAGTAGTCCCTCATCTCTGTCCACACAAAAGTCGGAGTCTTGATAAACAATTCCTGCTCCACGTATGGGGTGTAACTTTCTAAGTACATGCAATGTGTATGTTTGGGGTTTTCGCAGCATTATTGAAGGTGAGTCTTCTCCTTGTCCTTTTAAGATCTAAGGCACATGGAATTGTATTAGCAAAAGAAATGTAGAATTGCACAGTTTTTTAACAGCACTCGTCTCACCCGGCTATTGGTAGCTTTGACTTAGTGTACTCTGATTTGGGTTCCACACTGAGGTGATCGTGCTTTTGCGATTGAGTTTATAAACTACATACATTGGGCTTTCCCTAAGGACATGACGATATTTGCACATACAATTTTGCAGCAGGTGCGCGTTCCGGATCAAGTACTACGAGAGGTTGTTTTCTCTTCTCTAAATGTATTTATTCAGAGAGCGACAGCTACCTGTGTTTGACCCGTGGGGTGGAAACATTTGATTTTACATCACAATGACAGTGATTTTTCACCATATATGTGTAGAATAGTGGTCTTCAAACTATTTTGGCCTGAGCACCACTGAGCAAAATTTGGGCGGGCCGCCCACCACCCCCAAAATGCCAAATGGACAGAATGTACAAATGGCAATGAACTACTGCGTGCCATCACCTCACCCTACTCCCAGTATCGTCCGTGGGCTCCCCCACCTGCTCCCATCACAGTCGCTGGGCTCCCTCATTCCACTCCTACCAAGTCCCTGTGGTCTTCCCACCCCATCACAGACCCTCCACCCTGCTCCCTCCACTATCCCAGTGCTCCCACCCATCCTGCTCCCACCACAGTCCCTGGGCCCCTCCTCCCCCCGTCTCAACACTGTCTGAGGGCCAGTGGGAGCTAGTGAATTTTATAAGTGGAGGGGTATACATAGATCCCACAAAAATGACATAGCGACTGAGCGCAGTGAGGGAGCTCGAACCAATCAAAGAGGGTTCAGAGGTATTTCCCCCGTGATTTAAAAAAAATTATGAGTTCAAACATTGCATTTTAGAGCATACTTTAAAAAGAAAATAGGTAAAAAGCCAAACTGCAATTGGCACTGGAGGGCTCAGGGGGAAAGCATGGTGTTTTTGATAGCACATCTATGATAGATATCAGGTAATAAAAATACCATCCTTGTCCCCTGGGCTCCACAGCGCCTCAGAAGGAGAGCTGGTTTTGGCAGGTGGGTAGGGGGATTGTGCAACAAAGGCATTTTTAAAATGCCTTTGTTGTACAACCCTCCTTCCCTCCTGTATCCCCCACTCACCAAAATCAGCTCAACGGACCAAAACACACACACACACCCATTCACACAGCAACCACTATCATTCATACAAGCACCCATCACCATACACTCACTCAAAACACAAGCATACACGCATCCATTCACATATTTAAATAAAGCTCCCCCTCACACATACAGACATGCAGGGCCCCAGCCAGCATTTCCAATGAGCTATGCAAGGCTGGCGAAGAAAAATGCCCCCAGCGTTGCATGGCTCAGTGAGCATGTGCGGCTGGGGAACTGAACTGTCAAAGGGAAACAGCGTTTCCCTTTGACAGTTCAGCCAGCCCAGGAGCACCCCCTCAGCTGGAAAAAGCAGCTGAGGGAGTGCTCAGTGTTTCACTGGGCTGGCTCCTCAGCTCCTCCCTAATGAGTGAGGGCCACTGGATGGACCCCCCGTTGGCCATTATGGATGAGCTGCCAGGCTTGGACTGGCCTATAGGGCAATAGGGCAATACCTGTACGAAAAATGCAAAATGCTAGTGTAGGCTAGTCAAAATGGGCCACTTTTCTAGCAATTGTGGGCTAGTTTGATGAGTTACTTCACTATGCAGCTAGTAGTTTTGACTATTGTTGCAGAATAAATATTCTTTAAATGTAACAATTTGCTTACATTTTAACAAAAAACACCACTGTGTTTACTATTCAACATTCTGTGACTAAAGGAATGAATATCCATTTGTAACTGTGGGACACGTTTTCATTGGTGCATGAAACAGTTTTATGGTCCAGTCCGACCATGTGAGCCACGCCAGCCCATTTTCTCCAATCTAAAAAAAATAAATATATATTTATTTTTTACACATTTCATGCTGGGCTCTCGCACCCCCCCTTGGGGTTGGGGGGACACGCCCCACAGTTTGAAGACCTATGGCGTAGAATATTAAACTCCTCCAGAACAAGGTATGTGATGTATGACAATGTAGCTGTTATTTTGGTCACAGCTCTTTGAGGTGGGCATGTGTCCCTCCTGTTTTCTTCATAATTGTCTTTTAAATTGTATGGGTTTGAACAGTTTTCTAGTGTGTAATATGTATTTTGCAGTGTATCTCGGAGGCTATTTTGAGGCCATGATGAAGTTTGTCTTCTATTGAATAGGACAGTTGAATTAATTCTTCACTACATGGGTTTTTACTGTGCATAAAGAGCAGGTACCCTTCCATGTCATGATTGTGGTTTCATAAACCCACACCTGATGAAACATAAATGGTTTCATTGTTGGTGTGTATATATAGATATGAACTAATATTGTAAATTAATGTATTGGTGATATTTGTTTTTCTCTCTCTTCCTTTTTATTCCCTTGATTGTTTGTATCTGGGGATCCCAATTTCAGAAAGTATTCTTCATGTGAACTACACCCAAGATACAAGAATCAGAAACCCATTAAAGAATTACAGAGGACAGTTCCTGATGAGAAAGTATTTGTTGTCCTATTGTGTCTTTGTATAATGATTTTTGAAGAGTTTTTAACCTGTGGGTGTTTTTAGACGAATGTTTTGAAAGTAATGTTTTAGATTTGTACTATTTTGAATTAGGATAATAAATGCTATAAAATGTCATTTGAGATTTTAGGTACTGACTACTGGGTCCATTTCTTCAGGACTAAACAGTAGAAAGGAAGATGAGTTAGTCACTATAAGGTTTCACAATTGTTAGTTCCTATCCCTTCTTCTTGCATACAGAGAATGTATCCTAGCATTTACAGGTCAGAATGCATTGTGAGGAGTTATTTTAGACCGAGAAGCATTTGTGTATGGAGTAAACATTTTGTTGACATGGTTTCCTGGATTGATAGGTAAATTGGTGAGGATACCTGATGAATTTTTGATTAGGCCAGAAATACCTATGGAAGACGAGGCAGGACATGTTATTCCCATATTACGAGAGACAGCAGTGGCAAGAGATGAAAGGGTGGTTGTTCATTGGACAGATAATGACAGAAGAACATGTAGAACAGTAATAGCTCTTGAGGAAGGATGTAGACTAACAGACTTGACAGACAAAGAGTTGTTCAGAGATGACAACTCAGACGATGAATTAGTATTTTTTATAAGACTTCCATAGTGGATAGCATTTGAGAATAGGAAAATACCACAGAGAATGGCATTGGTAAGAAAGCAACCATCATTCTTTCAGGAAGATTTAGAAAAAGGTCCAAGCATCTTATGGGCTAGCAGTCTGTATGACGTAGGTCTATTGAGCGGAGCAGAAGCAGTTAAAATTCAACTTAAGCCAGGAGCAATTCTACCATGAGCAAAACAGTACCACATGTCCAGAGAAGCAGGTGAAGGTATATTTGAAACCATTTCCACCTTACTACAGAAGGGAATACAGGTACCATCAGACTCCACATGTAACACAGCTGTGTAAGAAGTAAAGAAATCACTGGCGGGGTCATGGAGATTTATTTAGGATCTACGCCCATAAACAATATTGTCAAAGCAGAGTTTCCTCTGGTTACGAATCCAGCTACAATATTATGTAACATCTCAGCTACAGCTAAACATTTAGTAGTTTTTAAAAAGTAGTAGATTTTAAAAACACGTTCTTTTCAATTCCCCTTCAAGAGGGATCCCAAGATTTGAATTCCTTTTTGTATAGAAATCAGCAGTGGCAATGTACAAGATTATCACATGGGTACTGTGAGTCCCCACCAACCTTTAATAGTCCTTCATATGGACCTAGACAACATACAACTTGAGAGCACAATAATTCAGTACGTAGATGACATAATAGTGTGTAGCGAGGCAGAAGAAAAATGCAGAGAAGATTCGGTCCAGTTAATGACAGTATTGGCAGGAAGAGGACACAAAGGGGACAAAGAGAAATTACAGTATTGCCAGGAAGAAGGTCCTCTACATAGACAGCTAATCCTTCAAGAAAGAAGAAAAGGGACACCTGAGAGAGCAGAAGAAAATCATGAAATCTCTAAGACCTGAGACAGTAAGGGAAATGCAGCCATTTCTAGGCCTAGGTAATTGTAGTAGGGCCTGGGTTTTTGATTACAGTACACATATTAGACCACTTTTGAAAAGACATAAAGAAGCACAGATGGGTAAAGACAACATAACATGAACAGACAAATTGGCAGAGGATTTGAAAAGTTAAAAGGGCAATTTGTACAGCCCCTGGGTTAGGGATTCCAGATTATAATGAGGAGTTTTATTTATCCTTGCATTCACATGGAGTGGTAATGACAGCAGTTCTTACGCAGAAGACAACATTAGGACATTGACATACGCCAGTGGCTTATTACAGTGGGATTTTAGACCCAGTGATGAGAGGGCATTACCCCTGAGAACAGGAATTAGCTTCTGCTGATTTCGCAATTGAAAAAAGCTGCAAGTTTAAGAACGGGGTGCTCAATGACGATATACTGTAGAGGAGGTCCCAAGCACAACTCACACTACAACCGTTCATTTTGAAGTACCAGGAACATTCACGCGCAAGTATGTGACAGATGATGAGCAAATAAACCAGCAGAGAGCCGCAATAGGGCTCTGTCCAGTACATACCAGAAGAATAGCACCAATTGAAGTACCAACACCAAAGAAAACATGGACAGTAAGGTATCCATTGAGAAAACCATATCAACAAATGAAACAAAAAGAAGATCGTCTGAGTACAGTCCCTGAAGAAGTCAAAAAGGTCTTAATGGAAAAGGTGATGTCACAAGAACCCGGATTGACTCACATATAGAAGATATTACAACCTGAGAATGACGTAAAGAGACGAAACGCCATGGACAATGGACATTGTGAACCTAAAGTGAAAGGACAATGTGAAATGTAAGAAGCTTATGCCATGAGCATGACAAATATATTCAACCAGTTTATGCATGTACATATGCCTGGAACCACAAGAAAGCTAAGAAAATCATGCGGGTTGATATGTTTAGTAGTAAGAAAGATTGCGGCAAATACCACCCATACATATCTTTCTCAAAAGAAGCACGTTATATAAGTATACTTCCGCTATGCACAAGAAGCAGAATCAACCAAAGGTTACTAAAGGCAAAACAAGGAGAGCTTTATATTTAACAAATCAAGAATAAAAGGCAGAAACGAAACTCAGCAGAGACAAATCGTGCCAAAATGCCAAGGTCGTATCAGCTAAAATAGACGAACAGTAACTACAATTAATGAAGCAAGGAACAGAATATCCTGCGCTGACTGGTCAAGATAAAAAACCGAAGGCAGGTGGTGGGCAAAAAGAAAATCAAATACACAAATTACATGGAGAAGAAGGTGATTTCACTGTGTCTGAATCACGTGACCAGCCGAGCGGTAAGAAGTGAGACTTTCACACCTACGCATGGCGGAGTGCCATGCAAAGATATCAGAACTTTTCCAGTCAGAGATGCCGTCTCGAGGCCAACCACCATGAAATAATTGACACATGGCCACTAAAGTGATGATTGTTTGTAACAATAATTGGAGGAAGGCCAGGGGAGCTGGTGGGCACCCTGCAGCTGGCCGACCATTCTGCACGCTGCTAGGCAAAGTGGAAAAGTGTGAGTGGGGTTGGTGCCAAACCAATCATAACGGACCAAGTAATCTAGGGTCCAATAGTTAGTAGAACCAATGGGACGTCGTACTTTTAGTGATGTCTACAGTAGCCATTTTTGAAGGAAGCGTTTAGATGCCGCACCTGACAGTGTTTACCCCATCCCCTTACTCCGTTACCATATACAGATATAGTACCTATATTAAAGTTACCTTCCTAGAACCAATAGAATTGCATGCCACCTTTTAAGCGTTACACGTCAGTGATGACAAATCTTTAGTGTAAATGATGTGTTTCTTATGAAGTTCGTTGGAGTTGTGAAGCGAGAAGGAAGATCACGCATCCACTGATATTCATGAAACTCCCTGTTTTTTGTACTTGTCATTAAACAGACTCCCTTTGCCAAACGGTTAAGTTGTGATTATTGATTTGATGCTTGAGTATTAATCTGCATCCCCATCCATCTCACAGGTGCTGCTATTCCATCTTAAAGTGCCATTGGGCAACCTCCAGTCCTATGGGCCAGCTGGGGTCCTGGTGCACACTTGGTAGCAGAGATAGGATGGTTTTTCGATTATTGATTAGATAAGACACCCATTGACTCTCGACATAAAATAACTGTAGGTCCTCAGCAATATCACGTGTCCTTTGCCATCCGGCTAAGTAGAACGTGAAGCTCCCCGTAGATAGTAGTTAGAATAAAGAGCAAAACCTGCAGGTAAAGGTCTGAAGGGACCTATGTTGCCCCCACAAAACCCTGTCCCGAGCATCCAGAGAGGAAATATACGAACGGTGAGTAAAAAAGACTAAATGCTTTGGCAAAAATTGCATGCCATAGAACAAGTAAGGGAAGATACAGAGGGAGGCGGGAAAACAAAACTACAGTTAGTAGAGTAGAATGTGTGTATATATATATATATATATATATATATATATATATATATATATATATATATATATATATATATATATATATTTATATGTATATATAGGGGGAAGGAAATAGTGACTTTCAGGGTGACCTACTAGCAGAGAAGAATACTGAGGCAGACACCCAAGAAGACAAGGATACCAGGAGGATGCCTGAGAAGAGATAGATACCGGGGGGGGAGCACCTGAGAAGAGAAGAAACGCCCACATTCCTACGCTTAATATAGCGGTTAGAAGCCTGCATCCAAAGTCCTGAATAAAATAGGAATAAATAGAAAACCACAGCAGTTAAATACGCTTGTGAAAGGGATGGGCTTACACCCCATGTAGGAGTAAAATTTAGGGGCAGAGATCTGTGTAGCCAGCTGGAGTTTGTCTAGTCTGTTAACATCTGTCTTATGTATTGTTTCTTGTGACATCATAGGACGACATTTTTCCTTCGAGGAACTAGCATAAAAATTACGCAATTGAGTAACTGAGATATTGTAGAATACGAATTGATGTTTGTTGATTGGAAAAGGAGGTATACATTTTTGTGAAAAAATGGGATTGGATCTTGCGACGATTGGTGCTCGCTCATATTGTTGAAGAAACGAAAGACATAACAAGTTTTATATAAAGAGAAAGTGAACAAGAAACAGGAAGACATGACTCCATTAGTACACCTTTGCAAACAGTTGCCAAAACATGCACCTAAGCTGAAAAAGTACAGTGCAGAATGGGTTAAAGGAATCACAAACAAAATGTTTATGCCATGGCCCCAAGGTGGATCGCTATCTAAAACGGTCCTACCGAACATGACAACATATTTGCACGCCACATACACTGGCAAAAAGGTAGACAAAAGCCTAGCTAGTTTAGAGGTTTGGAAGATGTACCAAGAGGATAAGGAGGAGGAGCCGCTGTTAGATTGGATACTTAACGTATGCACATAGGGGGGTGAGACACCTTCCGCACCACCCGCCCCTTCTGAAACAAAAAATGAAGTCAGTAAGGATGAAGGGTTATCCCACTAAGAGAACTTAAAGCAGCTACTGGGTATAGAAACCCGGCATTTAAGGCACCTACGCAAAGTAGTGACGAAAATGCAGACAAAGACAGAAATAGAGATATCACCTCCAAAGTCCCGAGGGACAAGGAGAGACGCGAGAACAAGGGAAAAGACCAGTCACAAGCAAGTACATCTCTCGATACAGAGAGAGAGGGCAAATGATGGAAAGGAAATGAGGATAGAACTGATGAGATAGCATTCACATAGAACAAATGGGGAGGTCAGATTTTATTGAAACTCGATGGTAAAGACATTGATGACGCGAAACAGAAAGGGAAGCTAGACGATTTACTGAAAAAGGAGAAGGGAAAGGAAAAAGGATTGAGAGACGAAAAAATCAGGAAGAAAGATAGGCAGAGACGAGAGCAGTTATATCGCGAAAAGCAAGAAAGACGGACAGACAGGAGCATCAGAGAATAGAAGAAGAGCAAAGGATACGGGAGAAAAGAATAAAGAGACGATGGGGTGAGGAAATTCGAAGGGCAAATGAACGTAGAGATGCAAAGAAAGAGGAAGAAGATAGAGTCCGAGAGGAAGCGAGGAAGCGCAGAGAATTTGATGAGGACGTAGAACGTAAGCGAAGACAGAGAGCATGCAGTCTTGAATATCTGGAAAGGGAGGTTAAAAAACCTGATCCAGTAGTAGATTGGGAAGAAATAGAGGAATTCTTTCCTGAGTACGATTCAGTAGCAGGCACGTCTAGGGCAAATATCGAGGATGACTTCGACACCAGAAGCATCACAGAGATGATCGATAGAATATATGATGAAATTGGGCTAGAACAAGTATCCCAAGGGGATGGTGAGGACGGGCGACTGGAGAGCACTCAGCTTTATGATGCTGAGGACATCTCCCGAAGTAGTAGAAATGGAGAGCTGTCCCTAGATAGGTTGGAAATCAGTAAGAACAAAGAGGATGTGAGAAGTTGCATGAGTTGGGCACAGACAATGTCAGACACCAAAAGAAAGGAACATGAGGAAAAGGAGGAAGAAAGGAGACACAAAAAATGATTCTCAGGAGGAAAAGGGATAAGATGGTCAGGTTCTAGTAGATCTGCACCGAGGGCATCAGAGTCTGCCACACAGTCAGACCGACGCAAAAAAATAACTTATGTTCAGAGGGGATGTCTCTACCACCCTATGTGAGCCGACTAAGGACATTACCAGGTAGGCGGCGATGCAGGAATATTACTCCTGCAATAGACAGAAAAAAAATTATAGAGAGGGCTATGTGTCCCAATTTCCGTTGCTCGATATATGCTAGTATATTCCATGGCCACACATTGATCGGGAATACCTGAAAAATAAGCTTCTAATGCTGACATCGGGAGCTGGACAATGGATATACGAGCTAGAAAAAATGACGGGAGGGAACACGTTAGCTATACGGGATATCAAGGGTCTTTTAATCGCCATACTTGGTGATAGAGCTGATGATGTGTGGTCACGGGCAGGTTACCCTGGTGTGACTACAGTTAATACTGCGCATGATGGAGTGCCATTTAACAATTGCAGAGCCGCGGTATGGAAAGCATTACGATTGCTATATCTGGATACTTCCAACATGGGAGCTATCATGACACGAAAGATAAAGGAGTCAGAGGACCATTTGCTTTACATTCAGAAGTTCCAAGACACATGGGTACTCGAGAATCGTGAATCTAGTGGGAAATCCATACCCGTTTTTTACCGTATATTATGCCAAGGGCTGCCTGATCAGGTACATAAATAGCTCAAGAAATTGGTAGGAATTGAGGCCAAACCGTGGTCTGAAATACAGTTGACCATAGTGCATTATTGCAGACTGCTGCAAGAGAAGAATCGCAAAAAAGAGGCTGCACGAAAAGGTGAAGAAGCACAATGAGTGCAGAAGAAACTGTCAAAATATGCCATTGAAGGGGCAATGATAACTAGCACAGACTGACCGAGCATGCAGCAGGTCAATAATCCACAACAGAGTAATCAGAGCAATAATGGGTTTTACCCCAGAGGGAGAGGACTTAGAGGAAGAGGATGGCAGAGTAATCGGGGAGGTTTTCAGAGTAATCAGGGAGGCTTTCAAAACATGCAAAATGGTAATGAAGATATGTGAAATGGGCAAATAATCAGACCACAACCAATATGTTGGGTGTGTGGGATGACAGAGCATCTAGCATGCACATGCAGAAGTCAGGGTATGAGGAAAAACGACCAAGGAAAAAGAGCAGGTATGGTGAATCCACCTGTGTTTTTACAACAGAGAAGAAATGGAGTTGCACAGAATCACACGGTGCAACAGCAAATGCCAGGAGCACAGCAAAGCTTGCAACCACAGAATTTGATGACTTTTCCACAAGGGCAGTATCAACAGTCACTGATGCAACTGTCACAGACAGTAAGTGCAGGACAGGCTGTGAACTCTGGAATGAGAGCTAACACTGGTGATGGAGGAAGTCCATTCATGCAAAATGGGACAAAGTTGTATACGGACTAGGACAGCTCACTGGAAAACCTGATGTGTTCCATCATATCAGTGTCACCAGCCCCTCACCAGGAACCAGCGGTGGATGTCATTATAGGGGATAAAGAATATTCCTTCTTAGTTGTGTCGGGGGGAAATTCTCCCGGGGTCGGCTGGGCCGTCCGCGGACATCCGGGCAGGGAGGCCCCAACTCCTCCCGTATATCCCAAAAAATGAGTATGAGACACACGCAAGAAGCAAGGTGATTCTGCTGTTTATTAAACAAAACGGCAGGGATGGTTCAAGGATCGTACGCGTCCGTCCTGACACTCTCTCCTAATCGTGGGGCTCGCAGGCCCTTTTTACCTTAGTATGAAGCGCTACTTGCGTCACCTGGGAAAGTTAGCAAAAAACCTATCGCCACTCTGGATTGGTTCCTCGAGTGGTAGGGTTAGTATAGCATACGTATAGAGAGTGTTATTAGTGGTCGAGGGTTAGTCAGGTGGTAAACTTGGGTTGTCCCTTCAATTTGATACATGAAAATTGTTACATGAAGACCCCTGAGGATTGGCTAATGTTAATGGCGTCAGTAATAAGAGCCCCATGTTCTGATTGGTCCACTCGCGAGCCCCCCAGTCTGGGACCATCGCTGTTCCCAGCTCGCGGTGCACCTGTCATTTGCAACAATGTATCACTATGGGTATGTGCAGACAATGTAAGGATTTATTCATATGCTGGAAGGCAGACTACTCCCACCGCCGCAGATGTCCATTGAGTCGCTTAATTGTATCTGCCTGTGTCTTGAAACGTGGGATCCAAGCGCATCCCTCCTCCTGGGCCTGGAACCCTGTCAGGTTCGGCTTGGTCACGTGAGGTGAGACCGTGGTTGAGGCAGAATTCTGCACAATTAATATTGCATTTTCCACTGTGTGCCCGGCTTAATTTGCAGGTGTGACCTTGGCGTCGGCTTGTGGCATGCGAGTTTGCAACATTGTGCCCTTGACTGTCTGCTCTCGCCGGGCTCATTCTGCAGGGTCAGCAACTGTACTCTTGCTCATTCAATGTTCATGGAAGCTCTTGCTTGCGGCCTACTTGGGCCTGGTGCATAGGTGGAACCGTTTGATACACAGCGTTTTAGGTTATGGTATCATATTGCTTTATCCCCAGTATCAGGTCTTCGTTATATTTCTCATTGTAATGCATGGGTTTAGGAGAAGCGTGAGCAAGCATTTTAGAAGAGTTCATTGTGCGTCTTGCGTTTCTGCATTTTGAAAAGCCTATGTGAAAAATAATAAAGATGCGCGTCAGTGGGTGTGTCCGTCACCTACGTCATAGCACTGAATATGTTCTTCGTGTGGATTGGTGTGGGAGTGTCCAGTGTGCATGTTTGCACGGGGGTGCTGACCGTTGGCTAGGTCGTCATGGCATCTCTAACGATGTGTTGATTTAGTGTTGGATGGTTCAGTCGAGTCCATCCATGCCGCAGGTGTCGGCATGGGCAGGGCAAGCTGGTGGGCAGGCAGGTGGGCACGCGGGTGGGCACATCCGTATGTTCCTGTTCCAGGGTATTTGGTCGTCTGGTAGATGGGCAAACTCCTCTCGTGGCGGTTGCCTGGGCCGCGATCCTCTAGGCCAGGGGTGTGAGCGGATTGGTGGGAGCCTTTTGTTCCATTCTCCCACTTCGGTTGACACAGGTGCAACACGTTTGTGTATACGTGAAGGTGAGTTTTCCTTGTCTGGCGATGCTATAAATACTCAGGTCTTCACAGGAGCTAAAAGTCCTCTTCCTTTTACAGATGCACTTCCAGTCTCTATAGGAGAATGTGATATGAATGTACCACTGTTATATTCAAGACAAACCCCAGTAAATATATTGGGACAAGATCTAATGATAAAGTTAAACATGACAATCTCGTTCACAGAGAAAGGCATAGTATGTTCAACTCCAGGAATGCACTATTTGAACTTATGCAAGATGATTAGAGCATACGCAGGACACACAGCTATGAGAGCTATCCCATTAGAGCCAGAAATATTTGCGTATGGAGAATGTGTGCTGATGGCAGGGCTGCCAGACCTTGCAGACAAAACCATGACTACCTGAGATGAATTTCTCTTTAGGCCAAGAGTATTTATGCACGAGGAAAAGGGACAAGTATTTCCCTTGGTGATGCACGCAGCCATAATATGAGGGAAAATGGCTTTGATCGATGGTTGTGATAATGAAGGCCGACAATGGTGCACAGTAATCACCGTTGAAGAAGGGTACAGATTGACTGACGTCACTGATGACGATCTGTTTGATGAGCAAGCAGATGGGGAAGAAACAACAGTTGAGGTAAAATTCACTTTATGGGTGAAAATGATCAAAAGAGAAGTGCCCCAGAGAATGATGTTGGCACAGAACCGTCCTCAATGTTTTGAGGACGACATGGCCCAGATGCCTGTCTCAGTATGGATCACAGGCCCATATGACGTAGGCCTATTGAAAGGAGTAGGAGAAGTAAAAATTAAACTGAAGCCAGGAGCAATTTTACCAAAAGCATGACAGTATCCCATGTCTAGGGAGGCATATGAAGGAATTTTCAAGACGATTTTGGCTATGATGGGACAGGGCATCTGAGTGATGTCAGAGTCATCATGCAACACAGCAGTTTATCCGATTAAAAAATCAAAGGGAGGGTCTTGGAGACTAATTCAAGATTTACATCAGATGAATGATATTGTAGAGGCAGAGTTCCCTTTAGTCCCTAACCCGGCTACAATCCTATGTAATATACCTGTTGAGGCAAAATATTTCTCTGTGATTGACTTGGCATTTTTCTCAATCCCCTTCCACCGAGACTTACAAGAGATGACGTCATTTATTTTCCGACAGATACGTCTGAAAAGAACGAGGCTACCCCAGGGGTACTGTGAGTCTCCTTCAATTTTCAACAGAGTCCTGCAGATGGCCTTAAGCAATATTGCTTAAGTAAGTGTTGTCTTGTAATATGTGGATGACATCTTAATTTGCAGCACTAAAGAGTAAAGATGCAGACGCGATTCTATTCAGCTAATGACTATATTGGCTTAAAAAGAATATAAAGTTGACAAAGAAAAGTTGCAATATTGTCGACAAGAAGTGCTGTACATAGGCAAGCTCATCTCACATGAGGAGAAAAGGGTTACCCCGGAAAGGGCTGAAGCCATACTGAACACAGCTAAGCCATACATGATAAAACAGATCCAAAGCCTTTTAGTTCTTTTCAATTATGTCGGGGCATGGGCCTTTGACTACATCCCATATACCAAGCCTTTGTTACAGGCCCTAAAGAAAGCACAGGTGACGAAAGGAAAAATTGAATGGTCTGAGAACATGGAGGAAGGGTTTACTGAACTCAAGAGAGCCAATTGCACGGCACCAGTTTTAGGAATTCCCAATTATGCATAGGAATTCTACTTGTTTTCACACACGAATGGCAGCGTTATGACGGCAGTGCTCACACAAAGACCCACATTGGGGTAAAAGCCTCTGCATAATACAGTGGGAATTCTGACCCAGTGATGAGAGGCTATTTCCCTTTCAAACAAAGTTTAGCTGCCGCAGCGTTCGCCATAGAGTAGGCTACAACCATTGTGATGGGATGCTCCATGACATTGTACGTCGAGCACGCACTATTTGCTATTCTAGAGAAACCAAAGGGCACATTGACATTGCAGAGAGCTTCTGCCTATGAAGTGATCATATTGATTAAGATAGTTCGATGCAAGATAGTGAACCCAGCTATGTTCATAGCAGAGCCAGTTACTGAAGGAGAACCGATCCATGACTGTGCAAATTAGGAGAACCGATCCATGACTGTGCAAATTATGAAGAATTCTATGACGTGATTCCCAGAGTGAAAGTACATGCATTGGCAGAAGTAGAGATTGTCTTCATTGACAGTTCTTTGAGAATCAATCAAAATGACGGGCAAAGATATACATACAGGCACTGCTGTGATGAAGCACACAGCAAATGGAGAATTTCGAGTACTCATTAGTGCACGATTACCATTTCACTATTCAGCACAGGCTGCACAATTATTGGCGATTGAGAATCATGCAGACCAGGAAGTAACGGTGTACAGTGACTTCGCCTATGTAACCGCAACAGTACAAGCAGGCTTAGCCCACTGGAAAAGGTGGGGCTACCTCCGAGCGGACAGCACACCACTGCAGCACGCAGCCCTATTGGATACGCTCATTAAGGCACTACAACTCCCAGTGGGCATAGCGGTCATGAAGTGCACCACCCACACGAAGGGGACAGATTTTTATCCCACAAAGGAATCAAGCAGCAGACACAGAAGCCAAGCGTATAACATCCAAGGGCGAGACCATCATGGATGTGGAAATCATTGATGTGAACGAAAAAAATGATTGTTGCACAACGTGACCCTGAAAGCTATAATAACATGGGGCAAACCCAGTTATTGGAACTCCAAGGGGACGCACCACAGGAGGAGAAGAATCTCTGGAAGTTGCAAAGGTGTTCTTTAAACCCCTCCGAAAGCGTGTGGTGACAAGACAGCACTGGTAAACCAGTAATGCCTATAGCCCTATTAAAATAGCATTGGAACAGTTGCACTATCCAGCGCACATGACAAAAGAGAATCTTGCAGCAACGCTCACTGAAGACTGGTTTACAACCGAACTTAGCAGAGCACGCTGCATTTTTGTGGTGTACTATATAATCTACCAGCAGTTCACGGCTGGGCACACATTAAAAGTAATTAGAGGAGTCATCCCAAGCGAAATGGACCTTTTTAGCACTTGCATGTCGATTATGTCGATATGATTTAAGTATGTAACAGGCACAGGTATCTAATTGTTGTGGTGCGTCGATTCTCTAGATGGATAGAAGCAGGTCCATGTACACACCCAGACTCTACCTGTGTGGCCAAATTTCTGGTGAGAGAGGTATTTCCCAGGTGGGAGTATGTGAAGTCATGAGATCAGATAATGGGGCTCACTTTGTCAACAAAGATTTTGAACGGATTAGCTTGTTGCTTGGTATAAAGGACAAGTTCCTGTCGACATATCACCCACAAGGTAATGGGATATGTGAGAAGCTCAACGGCTTCTTAAAGGAAAGGATAGCCAAGTTGGAGCTTACTCTAAGAAAGGGATGGTTGCACTGCCTTCCTCTGACACTGTATGCACTCAGAAACCAACCTGGTTCTGACAATCATCTCATACCGCACGGAATAGCAACAGGGAGAAGGATGCACACTCGCTGGACACCCCGAGACAAAGCTAGATGTGATGCCCAGCCGACAAGAGAAATCTTAGGGTCTGAAATTCAAAAGTAATTGAATTGCATGACATCTTGTGTTACTGTAATTTCAGGCCACCTTCAGAGACGACGAAAAGGGTGCAGGGCAGCACAGTACACAGAAGGGGATACTACTGCAGATACAGCTCAGAATCTATGTGTTCCATCAATCTTCCCTGGAGATACCATCCTGGTGAAGAATCACACGGGAAAGAAGTGGGATGAGCCAAGGTTTAACAGTCCCTTTACAGTGGAAGATATCACTCACACTGCAATAACATTACAAGGAAGAAGAGCGTGGATTGTTTTGGGTGACATCAAGCCATACATCGGAGAAGGCCCCCTGCCTGCACCCCAATGCGTAGAGGCTACAGGCGACGGGGAAGAACCACAGCATGTGCAGGCGAGATCCATGATGAGGAAGAAGGACACATGACCAGTAGCAAAGCAAAGACAAGGAACTTTTGTGCAAAGTTGTGGCTTCATTTCTAAACATTTCTCTGAGCAAAAAAGAGGTTAAGGATATAAAATCGGACACTCTGTGCATCCTAGTTGCAGGATGAAGAAGAAAATTGAATGTATAAGCCACAACATAGTCTGTTAACTTTGAACTTTGGACTGAGGCACACTGAAGCCTTGATAAGAAAGGGAGATGCCAAATTTTGATCGAGGACATATAAATTGGAAGAAGATAAAGTATCCAGATTCTTTCAACACAGAGACTTTGTTCGGACTCACTTATGGTGTCCCACAGTAGTGACATCACTAAGGACGTTTTGATATATTTCGAGTTAGTATTAAGATCATACCTGTCACTGGTGGGGAGGCTCACCAGCATCACTGAATTCCTTCAAGATCCTGAAAACGAAAAGACGATAAGAAGGCTGCTCACTGTGATTGCCAAGCAGTTCCTCCTGCTTTTGGAGTACAGTGAGAAAAAAAACAAATGTCCCAAACAGAGGAAGAAGCGAATAGGCTTATCAACGTAATGTTCTTTCGCCTAATTGAAGACTGTCCAGATCTTGTCAGGAGAACCACAGACGTTTTGACGTTTCTTCGTGATCCAGAAAATACAGAACATTTAATTATAATACTGAATGGAATTATCATCCAAGTTGCTCTCCACACACATCGAAATTGCAGACACTGCTCACAGTGAATAAGGGCAAACAGTTCCAAACTTCAGCAAGGGCATGACAAATGTCCCTGTCACCAGAAGATAGCAGACTGGCAAGCAATGTCTTTTTTTGCCAGAACTTGTGGGAAGACCCGCCGGTGTTGACGTCCTCATATTCATCAGAGACCCAGCTAATTCTATGCAGATGAGCATGCTCTTGCATGATATCATAATGCAGGTCAAACTTTCTTAACCATCAACAGAACTATCTGAGAAGATTTTAAACTTTCCGCCGAGGGACAGATCGAGAAGGTACTGCCAGAGACTTCACGGTTGTTATACTGACAAGAACAACATGTCTTCTGGAGCGAAGCAAATAAGTGGCACCGATTGGGAACTCGTGCACTTTGAACATGCACAGTAAAGAGACTTGCTGAAGTATTACTCGATTTTGACATTTCGTCATACGTAGAACAAGAAACTGTATCCAGAAACAATAGACAATCCATTGTTCTGGCAAAGAGGGACAATTGTTTAGTACCTGCAACCCACAAGTAGAACCAACAGAATCCAGAAATAATATTGTCTAAGAGTGTATTAAAAGTTAGTATCTTTCAACAGATGATTGAGATGGGGAATCAAAGTAGCAACCTTGTCCTCCCTCAGGAGGAGAGACGCTGTCATTTTTCTGAAACTAAATGCTGTAGATTAACCTATAGGAGTATCATGTATTTATTTATTATATTCATCATTGTTTTACTGTCACTGACGATTAGAAGTGAATTTGTTACTGGTGTGCAAAGCGTTCCATTTCCAGTGCACCCACTTAATTATGCATGCATGAAACCTACAAAGGCACCTAGAGCTTACGTAGTCATTCCAGTCCCTAGGAGGTCTGATAGCAGAATGAGTGAAATTGAGATGGATGGGATTAGCAATGACACACCCACATTTCTGGTAACAAGCAAACTGAAAAGCAGGACACAGGGTAGGCAGAGTATGAATGAAAGAAGGTTACTGACAACCACCCGCATGCAAACGATGAGTAAACCCATACCAGGTCTAGTGTCAATAATTACTGAACCACAAGCCAAAGAAGAAAGGAAGGTTGGATAGCCAACAATGAGAAGCTGTACAATCAGCGAAGTTAAAAGCCGGATGGAGGAGGCTGAGCTCTTGAAGAGACAAAAAGAGTTGGAAAAGAAACCAACCGAAACAACAGTAATGGAAACTCTTGATACATCACTGAAGGAGACAAGAGCAAGCCCAGTGAAAGTCTCACAGGCTCAGATGATAGCAGAATCAATATGGTCGTTCATAACCAGAGCCAATAAGATACAAGAGGAAAAAGAAAGAATTGCCAGACTTTTGCCCACTCAATTGGTGCAGATGAAGAGGCCTGCACCATGGACCAGGTTACCTGAGAATCCTCCAGCAAGAAGAAGCCATACGGATGCATTCAAGGATGTAGTTATAGCAAACTACATCAAGACCTTAAGAATCAAGAGAAGCATACAAGGAGATGACAGTGAACTAAATGACTACTTGGACAGCACAGCACCTTTGGGAAACAACATCTGGTACCAACATATGAAAGAAGTTGGAAGACGGAGTTCAGAGGGGGAATGCTTTGTTTGTGCACTCCTACCTTACAGCATGGGGAAGTCAAAGATCTTTGTAGCTGTAGAAATTGATGTCCAGACAGCACACTGTCTATCACACATGGCAATGTGCAAGACCAGAGGCCAGTTCATGGGAAGTGATAGCTCACTGAAATGGGCAACTGAAGCAACTGATCCAAAGGAAGATGATTTTGTCCAAGATATAAAGACAAGAAACAATGGAAAGACAAAACACATTGTGATCAGATATGAGAAGCCTGGAGTTAAAGGAGCAGAAATCAGAAGAGAAGCGCACACACTAAACGTTCAAGGGAAGATGCTGGACGAGGCTCGGAAGTGGAAAAACAGAGGCCAAATGCTAATTTGGGGAACAGTGCTTTCACTAGACGGATGGAAAAAAGGAGTAGTGATTTGCAGAGCATGGATGGCCATTGGAGCCTGAAAAGAAGCAATTGAAAAAGCACAAAGGATATGCAAGCCATTATGGCCAAAACATGCTAAACTGCTAACATGGGTCAAAGACAGAGGAGGACCCTTGCAGACAGTACCATTGGAGAATCCGAACCTCTGCTTCAGGAATAATGGCACAAGGAAGATGGCAGAGAATCAGAACTGTGGATGAGTCTTTGATGCTCCAGGAATGGTACATCGAACAGCAGTGATCCTGGATCATTATTGGGCATGTGAATCCAAGCATATATCAGGTTGCCGAGAAACTGGGGAGGTATATGCACAATAGTGAATGTCCACGTTCCAGCATTGGTGATGAATCGAATGAAGAGAGAGAATTACTTTTCTGCTAACTCAGAAGAAGCTTTTCATGCAATCCCATATGAACACAGACTGTTCAGCCTAACCTCATCTGTGTTCACGACAATCTTCATGCCAAGAGTTCAGGTTGGAGCAAATATTAAATAGTTGCAGATATCCAGATTGGAATTACTGCAGACCATCAACACAACCATAAAAGGATTCAATGCAATCAAAGAAGAGTTAAGGGTGATTCGCCTTATGACCCTCCGGAACATATATGTCCTTGACATGATCACAGCTATGCATGGAGGAGGTTGTGCAAAAATCAGAGAATCATGTTGCACATTTATACCTTCTCACGATGAAGAAAATGGAACTCTAACAGAAGCCATAGGTATGCTGACGAAACTACAGAATCAAATGATAGACACAGTTGACGAAGTTGATGACGACAGTTGGTTTGCATCTCTATTTTCATGGATTCCACAATGGATGGAAGACACATTCAAATTCCTATGACCCCTGCTAGTGATCATATTGCTCATATTTTGTGTTATCAAGATAATAATCTCTAAGTGTCGGAAAACCGCAAAAAAGGCCATAGGGATGAAGATCATGATTGATGTCAAACCCGGATGGAAGTCCAAAGACCTGACTGATGAAGAAATAAGAGACTTTGTGAAGGCCAGCATTTATGCACCAGAAGGAACACATTTTCTATATCCCAGGAAGCATAGAAATTATGTGGGAAGATGGATTTATTGCAGCCCAAATGGACAATGTCAACTAATGACATGGAACAAAGATGAACATGTAAGAACAGCAGGAAGTTTAAAAGGAGTTATGAAAATATGGCCCCCAAAGAGACATTTCTTCAGACCATCATGTATAGACCCAAAAGATTAAGAAGAAATGGGCCAGGCAATGAAGTGAACGTGAATGCAGAGGATCCAAAGAAGAGGAATACAAAGGAAGAGATGAAAGTGGTCGATGAATCACCCAGAGAGGGGAGTGTAGAGGAGGTCCCAAGCATGACCCGCACTCCAACCGTCCAATTTGAAGTATCAGGAGCATTCACGCTGAAGTATGTGACGGATGATGAGCAAATAAACCAGCAGAGAGCCGCAGTGGGGCTCTGTCCAGTACCTATCAGAAGAATAGCACCTTTTGAAGTACCGACACCAAAGAAAACATGGACAGTAAGGTATCCTTTGAGAAAACCATATCAACACATCAAACGAAATGAAGATCGTCTGAGTACAATCCCTGAAGCAGTCAAAAAGGTCTTAATGGAAGATGAATCGTGATGTCACAAGAACCCGGAATGACTCACATATAGAAGATATGACGACATGAGAATGACATAAAGAGTCGAAACGCCATGGACAAGGGACATTGTGAACCTAAGGTCAAAGGACAACGTCAAATGTAAGAAGCTTATGCCAGGAGCATGACAAAGATATTCAGCCAGTTTACGCATGTACATATGGGTGGAACCACAAGAAAGCTAAGAAAATCATGCAGTTTGCTATGCTTAGTAGTAAGATACATTGCGTCAAGCACCACCTATACATATCTACCTCAAAAGAAGCACGTTATATAAGTATACTTCCACTATGCACAAGAAGCAGAATCATCCAAAGGTTACTAAAGGCCACACAAAGAGAGCTTCATATTTAATAAATCAAGAATAAAAGGCAGAAACGAACCTCAGCAGAGAGAAATTGTGCCAAAAAGCCAAGGTCGTATCAGCTAAAATAGACAAACAGTAACTACAATTAATGAAGCAATGAACAGAATATCCTGCACAGAAAGGTCAAGAAAAGAACCAAAGTTAGGTGGTGGGCAAAACGGATTACATGGAAAAGAAGGTGATTTCACGGTGTCTGAATCACGTGACCAGCCGAATGAGAAGAAGTGAGACTTTCACACCTACGCATGGCGGAGTGCCATGCAAAGATATCAGAACTTTTCCAGACAGAGATGCAGTCTCGAGGCCAACCACAGTGAGATAATTGACACATGACCACTAAAGTGATGATTGATGGTAGCAATAATTGGAGGAAGGCCGGGGGAGCTGGTGGGCACCCTGCAGCTGGCCGACCAGAAAGTATGAGTGGGGCTGGTGCCAACCCAATCTTAATAGACCAAATATCCTAGGGTCCTATAGTTAGTAGAACCAATGGGACGTCATACTTTTAGTGCCGTCTACAGTAGCCATTTTTGAAGGAAGGGCTTAGATGCCCCACCTGACAGTGTTTACCCCATCCCCTTACTCCATTACTATATACGGATATAGTACCTATATTAACGTTAGCTTCCTAGAACCAATAGAATTGCATGCCAACTTTTAAGTGTTACACGTCAGTGATGACAAATTTTTAGTATAAATGATGTGTTTCTTATGAAGTTCATTGGAATTGTGAAGCGAGAAGGAAGATCACGCATCCGATGATATTCATGAAACTCCCCGTTTTTTGTACTTGTCATTAAACAATCTCCTTTTGCCAAACCGTTGAGTTGTCATTATTGATTTGATGCTTGTGTATTAATCTGCATCCCCATCCATCTCACGGGTGCTGCTATTCTATCTTAAAGTGCCATTGGGCAACCCCAAGTCCGATGGTCCGGCTGGGGTCCTGGTGCCCAATACATCGAGCATTCCTTATTCACCATTTTACAGAAACCTAAAAGCACATTGACTACACAAAGAGCATCAGGATATGAGATGATAATTTCAAACCCAGCAATAAAAATTGTTAGATGTAGAGTTGTGAATCCAGGGACATTCATAGCAGAACCATTAGAGAAGGAGGATTATGTACGTGATTGCACAATGTATACTGAGTTTTATGATGATATTCACCACGTTAAAGAAAACACTGTAGGAAGGGAGGAAATTCTATTCACTGATGGTTCTTTGAAAATTTATCAAACGACAGGAAAAAGGCATATACGGGATCGCAGTAGAGAAGTTAAAACAGAATGGTGAATTTGAAGATGTGGCAATTGCAAGATTGCCTTCAAATTGTTCAGCAAAGGCTGACAAATTAGTGGAGCTTATTACCACACTTCAGAGATATGAGAATAAGGAAGTGACAGTGTATTCTGACTCCACCTATGTGACACCAACCAAACACACAGCTTTCTCCATGCATATGGCACACCAATTCAAAATGTGCCACTATTGAACAAGCTTATTAAGCTACTAAAGATCCCATTGGCTAATGCTGTGGTGAAGTGCCCATCCCATACTAAGAGGGCAGACATGATTTCTCGCAGTAACGAAACAGCAGACATTGAAGAAAAAAGAGCAGCATATTTTTTCTCAATATTTTAAATTTTGAAGTAGAAAGTGTTAAGCACATGTCAGAATGATGTATGATGATTAAGGAAGGCTTTAATATGTTATCCATTGCACAGTTAATTGAGCTGGAAGGACAATCTCCACGAGACGAACAGGATTTGTGGAAAAGATGGGGGTGTTCTTTATCCCCAGCTGAGGCTTTATGGAAATAAGAGAGTACTGGAAAGCCAGTTATGCCTCTAGCATTATTGAGAGTTGCACTGGATCAGCTTCACTATCCTGCGCAGTCTTGTTGCCATGATTGCAGAAGACTGGTTTTCGCCAAATTGATTAGAACATGTTGCACAGTTTATTGTGAACTGCATTGTCAGTGAGAGGAGCAACACTCCCACCCCAATGGTCCTTTTGAGTATCTGCATATAGATAATGTGGATACATTGCAGACTTGCAATGGCTACAGATATATGTTAGTAGTAGTGTGTCCTTTTTCCTGATGGATTGAGGCAGGACCATGCACACACCCCGATACCAAATGTGCCGGAAAATTTCTCATACATGTGGCGTTTCCTATATGGGGTGTATGTGAAGTCCTACGGTCCAACAGTGGGCCGCATTTTGTTAATGAGATGTTTGAACAAATCACTCTTCAATTAGGTATAAAGCATAGGTTTTCATCTGCTTATCACCCACAGGTGAATGCTATTTGTGAGCATTTAAACAGACTCCTTAAAGAAAGGATAGCCAATATAAAGATGACTTTGAAGAAGGAATGGCTATATTGCCTACCCCTTTCCATATTCGCATTCAGAATCCAAGCTAGCTCAGATCACCACTTGACTCCTCATGAGATGGTGACTGAACGCCAGATGAGAGTACCCCTTGCTCCTCCCACTTAAAAATAAACTGCTGTGCATAGTGTAGCAAAAACATTAGGGGTTGATATGCATGATTATTTGACAAATATGACTGCTGGTGTTTCTTTTATTTCCCAACAGATCAAAATCAAAAATTGGAGGGAAGGGTCATTGAAGATTGAAGAAGACAGCAGCCAAACGATCAACCCTATCAAATTGTTAAAACCACAGAGTTTGTTTCCAGGGGACCAAGTGATTGTTAAGAGTTATGTCCACACTTGGAATAACCCCTGTTTTGAAGGACCGTACCAAGTAGAGGAGGTCCCCCCCCACTGCCGCAACGATCCAAGGAAGATGAGCTTGGCTGCATCTGAATGACATAAAGATTTAGAAAGGATTTACCCTTACCCCTCTGGCGTCCGTTGACAGAGAAGAAGTTCTGTGAATGCAGACTAGATTGCCTACTAAGAGTCAACAAGAACAGATGAAATAAAAACTATTTTAACTTTCGATCATTCCCAAAGTTTAAAGGGAAACAAACAAACCTTTCAGTGTTCAAAGAACTAATCCCGTTAGGTAAACGAGACAATAGAAAGAAAAAGAAGAAGAGCCCACAACACTTTATGCTGTCTATAACATTGCATAAATTCTTGTATGCTGTTTTCATTTACATACTACGATCCTATCCTGCTTTAGTGAGACAAAGCATTAATATGTCACCCTTTTTGGAAATCCTAATACAGCCCCTATTATTGAAAGGATCATCATTGCAATGCTATTACAATTTCTGTTATAAAAAAGTGTGCAAGTGTGCTTGTTATAAAGAATAACAATGAACAAAACGTTGATTAAAATAGAATGGGGAACTACCAATTCAAAACGTACACATTACTAGCAAGAATACAGATTAATGTGCAGGATGCAGTAGGATGCATGAATTATTTTGCAATATTTCTTGTAGCCATGTTTTATACAATGTGTAGTGTTTACTTCCTTATTTTTATAGGATTTTGCCAAATGATGGTTCACAATATAGATGAAGTGTCTAACGATAAGACAGCTGTTTTTATCCCTAACAAAAGTGCAAGTGATATTTTCTCAGAAATGTCCAAATAAATTAACCGACTTAAGAGAGATGCTGGAGAAGATTTTCAGGATATAAATACATGCATACCTTGATAATTCAGCTCATTTAAAAAATAACATGTAGTATCAGCACATGAGTGAGGTGGGGAGAAGAACATCGGATGAGACCTGCTATATATGTTCTCTCATCCCTTATGCCATGAGCACAACCAGAACATTTATAGTAAGAGAAATACCCACACATGATGTGAAGTGTCTTAGCTATGTAGCAGCATATATGACAAGAGGACAATTTGAAGGGAAATTCGCAACCATATGATGGATGTCAAAGAGAACGTTCACATATGAAGATGCTTACATAAAAACACAGAAGATGATAAAAGACCCAAGTTGGAAGAGCAGAATGCTCCTGTACTCATTCAGTGGTCTGAGTGGAGAAGAGATGAAGATTCTTGAACAAAAGAGACTGGATTGTGCAGACACATGGGAAATACCAGTATTGCCAGGATGCAGGGAGAGATCACAGCTATTAATATATGTGCAAGTAGCCACCAGTACAAGATGGGAAGAAGGAATGATGGGATGCAGTGCACACCGATTGATGACAGCACCAGTAAAGATAGTGCAAGTAGTAAATGATAGATGCCTCAAGGTTTTGGCCAAGTATTTGAAGTTACTAGCATGGGTTGAATATGAAGAAGGACCTGTAGCCATACTGCTGATGATGAATGTGACACAGTCTTTCAGAAACAGTGGTCTGACCAAAGTTGGAGAAAATAAAGGATGCAAGCTATACATTGATATGCCAGGAATGAAAGGAGGAATTGCCATGCTAATGGACCAGTATTGGGCCTGTGAAGCTACTTATAAATTGTGGAGGGTGCCTGCATTGGCAATCCCCCAATGTGATCTCCACATCACTGACATTCCAAAAATTGATGCACATCAAGGGAAAAAGAGGTCACTCCACCTCACCCGACAGAAGACAGGGAACAATTTTTCAGCAAAATCAATAGAAGCTTATCTCGAAATACCAGATGAGCAGATATTCTTTGATAGGACAGCAGTGATATTTACAGCTATATTCGTACCAGGAATTCAGGCTTCTGCAAATTCTAAGTGGTTAAACATCACCAGATGGGAACTGGTACAGACAATGAATACAACAATAAAAGGATTTAATGCGATTAAAGAAGAATTGAGGGCCATCAGATGCATGACCCTCCAGAATAGGTATGTCCTTGAATTAATTACAGGAATGGAAAAAGGCATATGTGCCAAGGAAGGGCCTTCTTGCTGTACATACATACCTGCCCATGAGGGAGAAAATGGAACCCTGACAGAAGCAATAACTATGTTGTCAACCTTGCATACGAAAATATTGGAAGAAGTAGATGACACTGAAGGTGAAGATTTGTTTTCATCTCTATTCTCATGGGTTCAACCTGAATGGCAAAGGCCTTCAAAATGTAGGAGCAATACTAGAGTTGTTGTTGTTGGGATTCTGTCTTATAAGAATAATCATTGGACAATACACTAGAGCAGTGAAGAAAGATATTGGGAAGAAGATAATGATCGATGTGAATGCTGTGGCTGATGAGCACACAATGACTGAAAAACCACCTGTGAGCACCTGAATGGAAGTACAATGGCACCCCAGAACCGTATCCTAAGAATAAGATGTTGGGTGTTCTGTTCACTGACTGGGGAATGCTGCTATATGATCTGAAGTGTCCATGAACACATAAAGAATGAAGTTGACCTGAGGGGGATGAAAAAGATAGGGATTCCAAAGAAACCACAATGTGAAGAAAAGGTGAAGAAAATTGAGGAGGTGGCCGAGGACTGGACCAGAGGGGGGAATGTAGAGAGGCAGATGTGCACGTCATCTATGTAGCCTACCCCCTCACCTCTATCATATTTGAAGAACACCAAGAGGACACTGTGTGTGGAACCTGTTATCATCCCCACATCGAAGGTACGAGAGACGCTATGCACTGAGACAACCTTACAGAATGTATCCCCGAACTGATGTGTTAGACACAAGGCTGAAGACATGACTGGACATAGAAGAACTATAAGTAAAGTCTGACAGGTGTGAAGTGATGTCATGAAGAAGATAATATACATACGTGCACAAACCGTGATGTATGGATATCTAGAGAATGAAGATGTGACTAATATGACAAAGTAAACAGATATGAAATAGGGAGAAGACCATATATATGTAGAAATATGTAACAAGAGATTCAGTAGATGTATACGCAGAAACGCAAGGTAGATAGGCAATATGGAAGCTTGCTGAAGTAGGAGATATAATGCGAGTAAAGCAGCCATGTTGAGAAAATGGACGTCTGCATCATCGTAAGTGAGAAGCCTCAAGAAGGGAAATCAAGGCTTCAGAGTTGACAGGCGCTGGAATACAGACGTGTGAATCTGTTTGTTCCCCAGGTCTCCCTACTTTATTGAACTGATAATAAAGTAGTATTTGCCATTTTCTTTGAGTCTGTCTGGATTTTTGGGTCTGGGATCATTTATTTGGTAATCCCATTCGGCACTTGGGATGCTCCAGCTGCTACTGCACAACTCTGACACAATTTGGTGTAGTCCCCACAACAGCTGAGCAGCACTTATGGAGTGGTGACAATGTCCATCCCCAGGTGTGCTCTTAATGCAGTGACTTGAGTCCAAGAATCTCAGCTGCTGTGGACTATCCCTTCGGTCAATCCTCATTCTCCTGCGAGTTCCTCCTGCGCTACTGACCCCTCTCCACTACCATCTCTCTGCTGTCTTCCCGAGGCTGAAGCTAGAGAGCATGATCTGTGTATACAGGACGCATAGGCAGACTTGAGCAGGCGTTACAGGCCCGGCACTTGTTATCTACTGCTACATTGACAGTTGTATGTTCTGTGGCTTCATGCCTGATTCCTCGCGCTTCTGAGTGCTTTAACCACAGGTGTGAATGATGAAGGGCTGAGTCAGCCCTCATGCACCAACAGTAAACAATGTACTAACTTACAGTTCTCCATATTTACTTTGGAACGACAACCCAAGGATCACAACACAGCCTCTTCCTCTTTAGCAGAACTATGGTTCACCCCAAACGGCTGATTTGCACCATTCTTCCCTGCTGATTCCTTTCCTCCATTTGTTTGTACCATGCATTTCCTGCTTTCACATCCTCTTATCATCCATTTATCATTGTCTTCCTCCAGAAGACTAAGGTCTGGATAGCGCTGGTGGGTGGATGTTATTCCTTTTGATAAACAAGCAAAGGCATTCAAAAACTACTGCAGTGGCCAAGAATAAAACCCTATGAACATAGAGTACTTATCTCCGGATGCCAGCACACCACCAGAATCCACACCATCACCAGGCTGGAAACAAAGAACTGCAAGAGGGAAAACACAGAAACCAGGCCTTTCCCTGCTGGCCACCCTGTCCCTGGCACAGGATGCAAATAAGATAAGACTGGCCCCTTCCGTCCTACACTTAAAGAAGGACCTGAAGACCCTACTCTTCAATAAACTTCTCAGCAATCACTCATCACTACACTCAACCCTATTTTCCCTCGCTCGAGCACCCCCCCCCCTCTCTGCTCCCTCTACTCTCTCCGGAGCCTCTACTACCCTTACACCCTAAATGTAACCCCAAATGGGTGCTCTTAGTACATCACTGTGTTACTTCCCAGCTACGTTCATGCTTTATAATTCCCAAACATACAGACATACAAACATAACATGACAGGAGTGAGTGCTCAACTCGCTGAGCTATCCGCTCGGACTATGATATCTCGTTTGGTTAATAGGCAGTTAAAATGAATAATTGCTTATGAGATTAGCCCACCACCCTCCACAGTCTTCACAACTAACTTTCTAATATTGAAACGTTTGTTTTATGACATGTTCCATTGCCTAATTCTCCTGCTTCTAAGCACTGCAATCATTGGTGTTATCTTAATAGGAACTGCAAGAGACATTATGGCACGTAGACGAATTATAACCTTCTGAAAAGAATTTTTGTCGGTTTTGTCAAGACAAAAAACAAAAGGACATTTTGAAACATCTTATGCTGAATGCCTCATTTTAACGGATAAACGCTGTTTCTTTTTTAAACTGTATTTTACCGCTTTTGAGATAGCAGATGCAAATGACGTATGGACACGAATTTGTAGTACTAAATACACTTCAATCAGAACAGGCACCATCCAATTTCCTGAGCTTCTAGACTTACGGAATCTTTACTCACCAGGAGATAAAATATGATGACTTCTCAACATGTTAATGCACGATTGTATTCAATGTATCATGCTCTTATTGTGTTGAAAGGTGGGACCTCCTCTTTCTCTCTTTTTAATTGTTGATATTCCATTTTATTGTAAACATTTTAGAATCATTGAGAACAAAATGAAATTTTCTCTGTAAATTACTCTGTAACATACTCAAATGTTACTGAATTGTGTGAAATTGGGTGTAATGAAATCATCAATTGTTATTGAAAGGTTGTATCTACAGCCAATACAATAAAACAAAAAATAATATAGGAACTGCGACTTCCTAAGTCAAGTCATTAGGAAAAGCTCTGGGCATGCGCATTTGAAGGAGACAGGCCTACCTTTAAGCATCAATATTTACAAAGCACCATCGCCTTAAATTGGTGCCCCTTTCAGTGGCACTGCTGGGATTCTTACTTAATTGCAGACATGCGTGTATAAAAATCACACCCCAGGAGTTCATATGATTGCAAGAGGTATGCACACATTTAAGGTGGATGCTGCCGTGTCTGAAGGCGAGCGAGAGCAGGTTATGAACGCACCAGCACTGAGTAAACCACGATTTTACCAGTCTATATGTTGCTTTCCATGTATAGGTGGCTCCCCTATGTTTGCCTATGATCCCTTTGTGGACACCCCAAATATGATTCCGGGAGATGCCACTGCCCCTCTTCCCGGGAGGGACAGAGCACCGTGGTGCCAGGATGTACTTCACAAGGCACTTGGCTCAAATGCTAAGCGCAGTCTGGTCTCCACGCAGGCTACATGATGTCCAGGAGTCGTGCCAGGAGACCTAGGCACACACTCATGGCAATCCGCCTGCAACTCAGCAAAGCGCAGCCAGCGAGACAGTGGGGTGCCTACAGCTCTTCTGTGCGAATCGCACCTCGGGTTGTGTCAAAGATTGGCACGGTGGGTTGACATTAAGGGCTGTGTGAATGGATGGATTTCTGACCCAACTCACTCGCCCACGGGGATTGTCTCTTGAGTGCCTGACCACCCACCTTTCTCAGCAGAGGGCACAGTGGCAGCTCCTGAGGGAATTGCCTTGCTGGCTGGCGCTCGACCTCTCTATCCATGTGAAAACTTCCCTCTCAGTGCAGTTCCCTCAATTGGCATGTACCAACGCCTTGATAGGTAGGGTTAACTACCCCCGCTCGCCTCATGGGTCAAATCCAGCAGATCCAATGATCCACAATCGCCAACTCTTCTCTCCTTGTGCCAGGGGACTACCACACACACAATGGCGAAAAGCAACGGGAGGTCTGGGCTCTGCGGTGGGTTCCTGGCAGCAGCAAGCCTTTGCAGACAGCCCAATGCACAGCAGAATCCACGGGGGCGCTGGCACATCTACTGGGGCTCA
Organism: Ambystoma mexicanum; assembly: GCF_040938575.1. Classification (NCBI taxonomy): domain Eukaryota; kingdom Metazoa; phylum Chordata; class Amphibia; order Caudata; family Ambystomatidae; genus Ambystoma; species Ambystoma mexicanum. Next base: position 1,034,985,044 of record NC_090926.1, on the reverse strand, counting down.
GCTGAAGTCCAGGAACAGAGAAATCAACACTCTGGGTGCCACCCAGCTTTCAGACCGGCTGCCAGGAATGTCTGTGTCTTTAAGTGCTCTCATGCCTCTACGTATCCATGTCTTGTGTTTGTGCGCCATCATCGCCATGCGTCCTTGCTTTCACGTGCCCAATGTTTGTCTGCATGTGTCTTTCTATATTGTCTGTGTGTCTATTTCACTTTCTGTAGGTTTCCCTGCGAGGCTGGTCCCATCTTGCAGCAGGCAGAGGGCTCTGAAACCTCACGTGGTTGTGAATGTTTAAATGATTTAAAGATTTAAACTTTAATAATGATTTGTCCAAAAAAATCAAGTAATTGTTGCTCTTAATTAAATTCAGCGGCGAGATGAGATGCGATCCTGGGAAGGGATATCGCGTCACCACTGGCCGGCCTGCTCGGGATTTAACTGTCGGAGCCAAAGACGGGTCCTTCCTCCGGTGGCATTAAAGATTTAAGTGTTTAATTTACAGCCACATTCCTCGGAAGGCGATCCAGGCACCATGTCAAGATCCTTAATTGAATGGGTTTTTTATTCTGCACCAAGAAACATAATTATAAACACAAAATCCTGATGACGGAAAATAAACCTGACCGCTTTGGCTGAGACTGGTTGCGCGGGGACCAGCTTCTCCTCTTGGAGGGGTCGCCCTCAAGCACCCAGGGACAGAAAGGCTACAGTGATATCGTGCACCTGAGATGGGGCGCTGGCACCAGCCAACTGGAAGGGCAGAGGTCTTGGTCGGCCCCGATCTGTGACCGGTAGACCCAGGCCTTCCTGGGGCATTTGGTCTCCTGTTGTTGGGCTGCAGAATGCGGATCCAACCCGGCAGGTCTTTTCATCAGAGCAGGGGCCATGACATTCCCGCAGGAGACAGACGTTGATAGCCGAATAAGCTGGTCATGGAGTACACCTTGGCAGAGCTTTCTCTGGGATCCCAAGCTCATGGCAGTGATTCGTTTCAGGTTAGGGTCTTCACTTGAGAGGTTTTCTTTATATGCAGGGCTGTGTGTCTCTAGTGGGCACTAGAGGGACAAGGTGACCTTCCACAGCAAATCTAGATCAGTGCTCATGGAGTTTAATAGGACGACTGTAATTATCGTGACATCGGCAAAGCCACATGGGGGGGGCGACCATTCTTTAACACAGAGAAGCAGGATCATCCGTAAGCACGGAGTCTCCTTCAGAGCCTGGATCATGGTGGTACAACCCTCCAACACTGAGTTCTTGCAAACCTGGGAAAGTAAGGGTGGCCATCCTTTGACACAGAGACTCCTTCAGAGCCTGGAACATGGTGTCACAACCCTTCAACATTGTCTCCTCCTAACTCCGGAAAGAAATGGTGAACATCCAACACTGAGTCTCCTTCTGAGCCTAGATCATGGTGGTACAACACTCAACACTGAGTTCCTGCAAACCCGAGAAAGCAAGGGTGGCCATCCTTTGACACTGAGTCTCTTTCAGAGCATGGAATATGGTGTTACTATCATTCAAAATGGAGTCTCCTACAAACCAGGGAAAGTAACGGGGGACCACCCTGCAACATTGGGTCTCTTTCAGAGCTTCGGACATGATGTTACATCCATCCAACACTGAGTTCTTGCAAACGACATGAAGTAATGGGTGACCATCATTGAACACTGAGTCACCTTCAGAACTTCGAACAAGAAGTTACAACCCTCCAACATTGAGAAACAAGTAAGGTTAGGGGGTGGGGGTGGGGCATTCTCCCTAGCTGATTCTTACAGAGATTATGCCCCTAAATATGAGCCTCTGGCAAAACCCGGACAGTAAGGGAGTCATTTCATCAATTAATCTACTGATGTTGGTGGTGGGGCATGGCAGGGTCCTCCCAACCTCCTACAGTGAGCCATTCCTCTCAACTCACACATTTTTGGCAGGTGTCCCTGTGACAAATCAACTTCCGGGGCACCAGTGGTCCAAGGATGTAGATCGGTTTCTAAACCATCCCTCAGCCCCACACCTCTAGTACACCAAAAGGGATCCAAACAGATTGGAAATGTAAGTAAATTATAAACCTCCTTGTCCAATGTTGGTAATGTGGAACGGCAGGCTTATCGCTGCATGGTGGTGGAACATTGGTTAGTTGCAACACAGTGAAAATACAATTATTACCCAATGATAAAAGGGACTGTCCAGTCAAGGTTGTATTCAAATATTGATTTGCAATGATTTGCCCACAGCTGAAAGTACAGCGGGCGAAACGTTTGCATGAGAAAGGTGCGAACTACCAAAAGTTTGCACCTTTCTCATGCGAACACACATACAAACTCACACCCACACACACAACACACCCATAACACCCCCCCACCCATACCCTCAGCACTCCCCCATCCACACCCCCAACATAAAGAAACCCCACTTACCTTCATCTTCCCGCTGGGTTCCTGCAGCACCAGTTCCCTTTCACTACCATGATTGGGAACCGGCGCTGCAGGGTCCTTTTCTTTTCTTTTTTTTTGCAACGGAAGGCTGCAAGGGTGTCCCCCGCAGCCCCCTGCTCAATATACCATGAAGTCTAGTGAGCAGGGCGAAGCAGGGGACAGCCCCGCAGCCCCTGGTTTTTTTTTTACAATCATACCATCAAAGGTTCGAACTTTTGGTGTTCGAACCTTTGGTGGTATCATTTTTAGAACTTTTGGTCATTGCAACCATTTATTTTCAGTAGACCCAAATATTTTCGTTATTATTATTGCAACAGACAGTTCTAGCACACTATAAAATACAACCCACCCTGTAAAGGAACACAGAGGACAGACAGTTTCACGAAGAAAAGAGATGCACTCTGGATAGTGACAGGAGGGCAGTCGGTAAAGCAATCAGCCTTAACTGTTCATGGTTATTTGGTTTTAGCAACAAAGGAAGCAATGGGTCGTAAATGTCACCAGGGGCCTTCGGAGAAGGACCAGGGGGCCAGAACAACAATGTACCTGGTGTTTGAGATGACCTTGATGTTCGACAGCATTGAGTTGGTTCCTGGACAGTCTGCAGCTCCTGCGACAGAGTTCAAGCCAGGAGACAGCTGCGGGTATCAGGCGGCAGGCAGTTTCGCATGCGAGGCTGGACGGACGGCTGCAGGCTGGCCTACACTGTGGCTCGGGGTCAAGAATCATTGTGTCTGTGCTGGTGATGGATCTGGAAGGCTGGTTGAGGCGTCTCGGGTGGCTTTACTGACTGCAGCGTGACAACAGTCAGTGGTGCAGTCGGTCACGGTTGACTGTCTCAAAAAAGTGTTCAAAAGATGGATGCTGGTTGATGCTTGTTGTGGCACTCCTCCCAGCTTCTTCGCAGGGCTTGTGTTGTCCTTTAAGGTGAACAGCCCAAAGCTGAGGACAGTGTTTGTAGGCAAAGGCCTTGTCCTTTGTTCAGAGACTCTCTGACACTTCCCACCTAGGAAGCTTGCTGGAAGAACCTAGCATGGCACGCTGTGTGGTGGCTGGGTACCGGTTCTGGAGCTGCTGGACGGGTCCTCTGAGTCTGGTATCTCCCTCTGTTCCCTCTGAGATGTTTAAGGGAACAATCTTGTTTCCCTCTTGGAATTCTGCCTTCAGCTTGGGTCCAAATGAGTCTTTCTTCCTAATCCTTTCAAAGTCATTGGATGATCTGCTAAGTGAGGGGCTCAGCCCTCTTGTAAAGCCAAATGGGCCCCAGAGATGGATGCAGGCTAAGCTTACCTTAATAAACCAAACCCGGGTCACCACCAACAATCTTCTGTTATGCGTGAGGTCATAATCAGAATGCTTTGCAGCAGGAAAGGTAAGGGGTGACAATATGTACTACTAAGTCCCACCCATCTTCCTGTCTGTTGTGGATCAAAGGGTCTCTCTGGTTAATTGAGCTCTCTGTGACTCCTGATCAAAGCACAGATCTCCCTTGAAGTTTGTGGTGAGAACAGACTGTTAGTCTCCATCAATTCACATGCGTCTTCCCTCTGAAAGAGGTTTCCTACTGTAAACAGTTGTACCAGACATGATATTCACTGCCCTTAATACAGAAAGGTGGGAGATAGCTTCAAGCTGACACATTGCATTTCAAAAAGGGGTTGGGGTTTCCGGTCATTTGTTAGTTCCATGAACAAGCCTCTTCGTAGGAACTCTTATCATTATGCGCTGCCCCCACACAGAACTTAACAATAGGTCGGGATGGATCCATGGAGCCTTTTACATTTTAATTAGGCTGGCCATGCCCGGAGGACGGGGTTGCCTTCCCCCTTCAGAGATGCTTTGATGTGCCCGTGGCTGTCACATTCCAGCTAAATGTGACAGGGAGGACTGCACCTGTAGGCTGTGTTCCCCCCTCCCGGAGTAGACTTGACTATGTGTTTGTTGTGCAGCGAACATAGGAAAATGTGTGCGGATTAGCCCCACACATTTTCTGAGGTTGATCTCCCATCATTCATTTTAATTCCAAAACTTCAAAAAACACAGGAGAATGCACACTCCCTGTGCGGATGGTTGGTCGAAATCCTCACAGTCACCCACTACATAGGCAGCTGTTTCACCCGCCAAGCCCCTTAGATGTCCATATAACTCAATGGGCTTTCACAGCCAAAAACAAAATGTAGTGTTTTCACCCACCCTGTGGCTTCAAACAGTTGAGAGCTATGCATTGAGACCCTCCTCCCCTCCCCACACTCTCCCCGTGCTCAGAAGGTAAGGGTTTTGAGCCTTTAATATCGTGTCTACTGCAGAGCATGGAGGGTAAGGAATAATTACTGCAATACAAAATGATACAGAAACACAAAGAAACGTAAGCACTCCCACAAAAGAAACAACCACAAAAACACATACAGCAAATAAGCAACCTGATAAATGCACGTGCATTCAAGAATACAGTACAAAGACAGGCACGTGAACAGTATGCACCCTAACAGGGAAGGTCAAACGGAGCCACTCACACATACACTTGCACGAATCCCACAGTGACAGAACTCGCACCAACAGGCGTGCTCAGACGCTCAGCGGCCAGCACCAATAGAAACCCACGCAGACACATTCAGCGGGAGGCGCTGGAATTCTCCACGCAATAGTGAGCTCTGGATGACGTAGACACGTGCCCGGCTGAAACTGTCAGTGAACGGTTCTCGTGAGAGACAGCGATGCACGTGCACGTTTGCACGCGCACACACCAGACTCCCCCCAGGCAGGGAGAGTGAGCGCTGATGGCAGGGTGCCTCCCACTAAAAGCTGAGTGTCACGAAATCAATAATTCATTTACTTTAATGAGATAAGTACTTTGAAAACTAATTGCAAACTGCTCCATTTACCCCGAGCAGCGAGCCCTTAATGTGAATTGCGGACATTGTTGTGAGGGGGAAGTGTGCCGGAGGTACATCACTCACAGTCTTTCCCCAGGAGCAAGCATGGGTGGCAGGAGGGATGTGTACAAACGTGCAGAGGCTCCACCCCTGCCAAGAAGACAGAGGGACAACTGCACAGCGCAACGTGGGCGCCGCTGGAACCATGTTTACCCGAGGGGGGAGGCCCTCTGTACCCCAGAGTGTAGGGCGCTCTGATCCCCAGAGTGTAGGGCGCTCTGCACCCCAGAGTGTAGGGTGCGCAGTACCCCAGAGTGTAGGGCGCTCGGTACCCCAGAGTGCAGGGTGCTCTGTACCCCAGAGTGTAGGGTCCTAGGTACCCCAGAGTGTAGGGTTCTCCGTATACCCCAGAGTGTAGGGCGCTCAGTACCCCAGAGTCCAGGGTGCTCCCTCTGTACCCCAGAGTGAAGGGTGATCTGTACCCCAGAGTGTAGGTTCCTCTGTACCCAAAAGTGTAGGCCCCTCTGTTTCCCAGAGTGTAGGGCCCTCTGTACTCCAGAGTTCAGGTCCCTGTGTACCAATGAGTGCACGGTCCTCTGCTCCCCAGAGTGCACATCCTCTGTACCCAGAGTGCAGGGCCCTATGTACCAATGAGTGCACGGTGCCCTGCACCCCAGAGTGTTGGGCCTTCGGTACATCAGAGTGTAGGGCTCTCTGTACCAATGAGTCCACAGTCCTCTGCTCCCCAGAGTGCACGGCCCTCTGTACCCCAGAGTGCAAGGCCCTATGTACCAATGAGTGCGCAGTCCTCTGCTCCCCAGAGTGCACGGCCCTCTGCTCCCCAGAGTGCATGGCCCTCTGTACCCCAGAGTGCAGGGCCCTATGTACCAATGAGTGCACGGTGCCCTGCACCCCAGAGTGTTGGGCCTTCGGTACACCAGAGTGTAGGTCTCTCTGTACCAATGAGTGCACAGCCCTCTGCTCCCCAGAGTGCACGGCCCTCTGTACCCCAGAGTGCAGGGCCCTATGTACCAATGAGTGCATTGTGTCCTGCACCCCAGAGTGTTGGGCCTTCGGTACACCAGAGTGTAGGGCTCTCTGTACCAATGAGTGCACAGCCCTCTGCTCCCCAGAGTGCACGGCCCTCTGTACCCCAGAGTGCAGGGCCCTATGTACCAATTAGTGCATTGTGTCCTGCACCCCAGAGTGTTGGGCCTTCGGTACACCAGAGTGTAGGGCTCTCTGTACCAATGAGTGCACAGCCCTCTGCTCCCCAGAGTGCACAGCCCTCTGTACCCCAGAGTGCAGGGCCCTCTGTACCCAAAAGTGTAGGCCCCTCTGTTTCCCAGAGTGTAAGGCCCTCTGTACTCCAGAGTTCAGGTCCCTGTGTACCAATGAGTGCACGGTCCTCTGCTCCCCAGAGTGCACATCCTCTGTACCCAGAGTGCAGGGCCCTATGTACCAATGAGTGCACGGTGCCCTGCACCCCAGAGTGTTGGGCCTTCGGTACATCAGAGTGTAGGGCTCTCTGTACCAATGAGTCCACAGTCCTCTGCTCCCCAGAGTGCACGGCCCTCTGTACCCCAGAGTGCAAGGCCCTATGTACCAATGAGTGCGCAGTCCTCTGCTCCCCAGAGTGCACGGCCCTCTGCTCCCCAGAGTGCATGGCCCTCTGTACCCCAGAGTGCAGGGCCCTATGTACCAATGAGTGCACGGTGCCCTGCACCCCAGAGTGTTGGGCCTTTGGTACACCAGAGTGTAGGTCTCTCTGTACCAATGAGTGCAAAGCCCTCTGCTCCCCAGAGTGCACGGCCCTCTGTACCCCAGAGTGCAGGGCCCTATGTACCAATGAGTGCATTGTGTCCTGCACCCCAGAGTGTTGGGCCTTCGGTACACCAGAGTGTAGGGCTCTCTGTACCAATGAGTGCACAGCCCTCTGCTCCCCAGAGTGCACGGCCCTCTGTACCCCAGAGTGCAGGGCCCTATGTACCAATTAGTGCATTGTGTCCTGCACCCCAGAGTGTTGGGCCTTCGGTACACCAGAGTGTAGGGCTCTCTGTACCAATGAGTGCACAGCCCTCTGCTCCCCAGAGTGCACAGCCCTCTGTACCCCAGAGTGCAGGGCCCTATGTACCAATGAGTGCACGGTGCCCTGCACCCCAGAGTGTTGGGCCTTTGGTACACCAGAGTGGAGGGCTCTCTCTAACAATGAGTGCACAGCCCTCTGCTCCCCAGAGTGCGCGGCCCTCTATACCCCAGAGTGCAGGGCCCTATGTACCAATGAGTGCATTGTGTCCTGCACCCCAGAATGTTGGGCCTTCGGTACACCAGAGTGTAGGGCTCTCTGTACCAATGAGTGCACAGTCCTCTGCTCCCCAGAGTGCATTGCCTTCTGCTCCCCAGAGTGCACGGCCCTCTGTACCCCAGAGTGCAGGGCCATATGTAACAATGAGTGCACGGTGCCCTGCACCCCAGAGTGTTGGGCCTTCGGAACATCAGAGTGTAGGGCTCTCTGTACCAATGAGTGCACAGTCCTCTGCTCGACAGAGTGCGCGCCCCTCTATACCCCAGAGTGCAGGGCCCTATGTACCAATGAGTGCATTGTGCCCTGCACCCCAGAGTGTTGGGCCTTCGGTACACCAGAGTGTAGGGCTCTCAGTACCAATGAGTACATGACTCTCTGTAACCCACAGTACAGGGCCCTGGTGCCAATGAGTGCACAGCCTCCTATACCCCAGACACTTTGATCTACTACAGACAGTAAGATGGGTGGGCATTAGATATATGATGTCACCCCTTACCTTTCCGTTTGTAGAGCAGTCTGGTCCTGACGTCATGCATAACAGAAGATTGTTGGTGGGGACCCAGGATTGGTTCATTAAGGTAGGCTTAGCCTGCCCAAATCAGTGGGGCCCATTTGCTTTAAAAGAGGTGTAGAGGAGGAGCCAAATGCCTCTACCGGATGTCCTGCCCCTATCTTGCCTATATGTTGGGAACCGGAAATAGTGACAAGCAGAACACCTGTAATGATACCCATAACACGAAAAGCCTTTAAGACACAGTATCCATTGAGAAAACCATTCTTTATGCATCCACAAAGAGCTGACCAACATGTAAAGATGGATGGAAGAGGGGACTGGTGACGTCCCATGAAGCAAGGTGACACGACAAGAAGGGATGCTAAGAGAGGAGGTGAATAGACCATATAAAATCTGATGACAAAGAAAGGAATCGAGTGACTCTTTATGTGCGGAATGAAGATTGCACATGCAGAGAGCACTGAAGAAAATGCAAGCCGTTTTATAATTATACAGATGCAGTATCGCAAGTCGACTAAGTATTCATGATGGCTGGCTATACGTAGTAAATAGTCTGCAGGCGGTGCCACAATATATATATGAGTATAGAATCTGGATGTTCCACATCGTATTTTAGCAAACTGGGATCCCATGAGCAGAAGGACTGAAAGTGTGGCGCAGTGTAATAAGAATGGCTGACAATGGAGGAAAAATCGAGAAGGCTTGTCTGGCCCAAGGGTTGAGGCAGCCAAGAATCTGGTTATCTATCATGGAAAGATACAATGAGCGTGAGAGCCGAGACAAGTTCCTGTTAAGGTGCGACGGAAAGACAATGAGTGCCAAGTTTTTTTCACTTTAATAGTATTAAATGCAAAGAAGGAGCTCAAAACACAGTCTTCTGTCACAGGGTCTAGATGGAAATAGATTTTGGGCAAACTACACCGAGACTTGAAAATAAGGGTATGCTCACACTCCCTTCTATTCCCAGGAGCAGTGATACTTTGCAAGGCCAGTTCAAAGACTATTTGAATGGCAGGCAGCTTGAGTGATGATGGATGATGGGCTAATTGGGTGGGGAGGCATGGTCAAGTCGAAACCTCCAGCACCTGGGGTACCAGCTTGCGGGCTGCTAGCGAGTGGAATATTCCAGAAGGGTACAAGCATGCCAACCAATTGTAGAGGGCTACGTATCAAAGAGCTCTATAGTTTGAGACCCAATGAAACATTGTGTATTTTATGACACTGACGATTACTAGCATTAGGGGAGGCCTTAGTTGTCCATCTGACTGTAGAGACCCAATCACAATTCCATCCCCCATAGAAAGTATACCTAAACATTCCCCATAGATCAACCACAATCCAACTTAGGTTTTCTTAGTTTTCCACGTAGTATGATGTCAGTGATGACATGTTTTTACTATATTACTGTATTTTTATGTAACTCGATGAGAGTTATGCTGTGCAACATCCATTGATGTGCATTGTACTCCCTGTTTTAGATAATTGTTAATAAAACAGCTAACTATTTGCCAACTTCCTGAGTCGGTCTTAATATTGATGTATGAGTAACTTCTGCATCCCTATCCATTCCATAGAGCACTACCTCATTTAAAAAGGGCCTACGGGTTCAGAGGGCTGCACCCCTCTCATAGCAGATCATCCAACGACTTTGTAAGGAGTAAGAAGGAGGTCTCATTTTGAGCCGGGCTGAAGGTACAGTCTACCTTACATCTTCCGCCAGTGAAGGAAGGCCAGGATTTCCGAGAGGGAAGCAAGATACCTCCCCAAACATCTCCCAAGGAACAGAGGGAGATACCGGACTCAAAGGACTCATCCAGCAGCTCCATAACCGCTGTCATACTGGATATTAAATTATGCCTCCTATTATAACGATTTGTATGTATATTGGCCTACGCCAAGTTGCTTAAAAATGTATGCGAATAACTCTCTACAGCAAGGTCTTGACCTTAGAAATTGATGCAAGCCGCCATCTTGAATCAAGCCTCCATTTTAGGTTAGAACCGCCATTTTGGGGTTTTTGTACAAAGTCACCCTGTAATCTAAAATGGGCATCTCGTGTGCCCTTGTTCTTGCCTTAACCTCTCCAACCTCTGTAGGAGAGTTAATGTCGAACCTGCCTTTAGGCTACATGTTAGGGTTATGTAGACCTTGTCCTTTGTTGACCTCGGGAGCAGGGGATTACTTGAATCAGCAATGTTAAACTACAAGTATACAAGAACAGTAATGCTATCCGAATATAATATGTGAAACATTTGTTTGGTCTGTATTAAAGCAGTATGTAAAGAGTGTAAACGTTAAATTAAAGAATAATGGAGTGTGTTAGTAAATATATTCAAAAGTAAACCGCATGCACGAGATATGTAAATTAGGAAAGTGAACCTGGCGCGACCCTAGCCCAGTGTATAATTAACCTGTAAGAGGATGGGCATCATTTTACAAATTGTATAAATGCGTCAATGTCCAGCTAGGAAATTCTGTTCACTGCTCACATTGAACCCTGCTGGTGGTCTCTGTGATGTATTGACGGCTAAATAGCTATTTGTGTACTTTGTTGAATGCTGTTCAGTTTTGTAATAAAGATTCTGGGAATCTTTACAAGCCCGTGTCGGTGTATTTTCCTTTGCTTGGTGTAACAGCTGTAATATTGTATTTTTTCTGATTCCACACCGTTACCCAGCCAGCACACAGCGTGCCCTGCTAGGTTCTGCCAGCAAGCTTCCTATGTGAGAAGTGCCGGAGAGTATCTGAAGTAACGACAAGGCCATTGCCTGAAAACACTCTCCAAAGCTTTGGGCCATCTGCCTTGAAAGAGCGACACAGGGCCTTCAAAGAAGCTAGTAGGAGTGCCACACAAACATGAACAGCGTCCATCTTTTAAAGGATATTTTTTTGAGACAGTCGAGTCCTCGAACTTCAATGGGCTGCACCTATGACTGTTGTAATGCTGCAGTCACCAGAGCCATCCCAGACGCCTCGACCAGAGTTCCAGATATGCCAAGCAGCAGAGAGACGATTGCCGAACTGCATGCCGCCTGATAACCACAGGTTTCTCCCATCTGGAAGTCTGTTTTAGGAGCTGCCAAGCACTCTGGAACTGCCTCAACGCTGTCAAGCATCAAGAACTTCTTAAGTACTAGTTACATTGTGGTTCTGCCCCCCGGTCCTTCTCCGAATGCCCCTAGAGACAGTTACGACCATTTGCCCCTTGGTGCTGAAATAAATAACATTGAACAGTTAAGACTGATTGCTTTACCAACTACCCTCCTGTCAGAATCCAAAGTACATCCCTTTGCTTCGTGAAACTATCTGTCCTCCATGTTCCTTTACAGGGTGGGTTATATTTTGTAGTGTGCTTTAACTGTCTGTTGTAATAATAATAAAGTAGATCTTTTTATACAACCTTGACTGGACAGTCCCTTTTATCATTGGGAAATAATTGTATTTTCGCTGTTGCAACTAACCAACGATCCACGACCTTGCAGAGATAAACCTGCCATTCTGTCCATGTTACCAAAAATTGGACAAGGAGGTTTATAATTGACTTGTGTTTCAATCGGTTCAGATCCCTTCTAGTGTACTTGAGGTGTGGGGCTGATTGATGGTTTAGAAACCGATACTCATCTCTGGACCACTGGAATTTGATTTGTCACGGGTGCAATCATTTCTACTAATTCAGATGCTGAAGCATTTTCTGCATGTGAAACTACCGACATTTCGGGTGCAAGCATAAAAAAAGATGACATTTTTGCTCCAATCATTGTTGTTTGACGATGATACTGTGCTCCTCTCCCTCATTCCGGCTGGTGTGTACAAACAACTGGATATTTTTGTGTCTTTTGCAAAGAAGAATGGGCTTGCCTTGAAAACAAGGCTATGATCTTCAATGCCAATTCCAAGAAGAAGCACAAGCCCTTATATTCTTTGTAGAGGGGGGTGCAATTGAGCAGGTTCAGTCCTATGATTATCTAGGTTTGAGAGTTATGGCATCATGCATTTGGAAAATGCAGGTTAAGAAGGCCAACCTCACCTTGGCTAGATATAGCGAGGCCCTCACTAGATTCACCAACGAACATGGGAATGGGGCAGTGCGGGTCTCGCTGGAGGCCTACAGAGCACAGGCAAGTCAGGCAGCATTGTTTGGGGCAGAACTCTGGTGGCACGTGGACACCTTGCAGTGACTGAGACAACATTTCTGAAGAATATCCTTGGCTTGCCAACTGCGGCCCCGAACATCCCGGTGCTTTTGGAAACTGGATTGGATGGGTTTGAGATGATCTGTATGTTACACCCAGAACTTTACTGGGCTCGCCTCTGGTCTAATCCTCACCTCCGTAAATACAAAGAGGAAGTTACAGATGTGTTATCCCAGCAGGGGGGCAGCTCCTTAAAGTGGGCTGCCCGTGTGAAAGGATATCTGTGTTAGCTGGGTTTGGAGGATTACTGGTCAAATTCCTTAATCATCACACCAGTTTCAAAGGAAGCAATCAAGAGTGCAGCAGAGGCAAAGGCACGGGAGGACATCTGGGCAAGATCCAGGACTTCTGAGCAGCTGGCCACATATCTTTCAATAAAGATATGGGCGGCCTGTGAAGAATACCTGGACTATGTCTCACCCAGGTGGGCAAGAGCATTATATTTAAAGTTTCGTATTGGAATCTTGCCGACTTCTGTATTTCAGCATAGATGGAATATTGCTGTTTCCGCATCATGTTTCCTTTGTGGTGAGTCTGAAGAGAAGGTACAACACCATTTGTTACTCTGTCCGGCCACCAAGCCTCTGAGGAGGCGCTCCCTGTAGCCTCTGTTCTTAAGCCGTGGATGTAGATCCCTAACTGGTGCTATGGTAATTTGCCTGGACACCTCGGATAAGGAAGCTCTGCTTGCCACTACAAAGTTATCTGAGCTGGGCAAGAAAAATGTATATGAGGCATGTTAAGTTGCTGAACAGTGCTATGGGGTAAAGACATCTTTCTGTACGAGCTGCTGTTGTCTGTATAATGTTGACCTGTTTTATTTGGTTTTAAGGTAAAGCACTGTTTGTGTAATTTTAGTGGAGTTATTATGAGCTAAGCGATTGTGATGATGTAACTAATGTGTTTTTTAACTTTTCTGTGAACTGCTTTTATGACTATTTTGTCGAAATAAAGCAATAAAAGTAAAGAAAAAGGTAGTGGTTCTAAAACCTGCATTGCTAATGCTCCCAAAGCAGCAAGGGAGGATGAAAGGATGAAAGCTGTGTAGGGCTGGCACGCTCAAACCAGTTTCCAAGAAACTGGTCTTTAAAGCAGACTGTGGGCTACGAAAATTATCTGGACCAAATGTATCCTGAACAAATGAGATCTTTGTTTATTAAAGCCAGCATGGTCATTCTCCTTCTGGCCGCTGTAAAGAGCAAGTGAAATCGTAAAGGTATTCCTGCATGTCCCTTCTGCCCTGATGCAATTGAGGACATGGTTCACTTTGTCCTGTTCTGTCCATACTATGGTGACTTGAGAATAGGACCCTTAAAGCCACTGTTTACGTCTTGTAGAGTAAACACCACTGCCGCGGCTACGGCCTTATGTCAAGTGGCCAAAGATCACCTTGAAACCTTTGCCATGGGCTGGTACTTATCGAGGGCATGGAGAAGAAGGTCCAAATATGCCCCACATCCAAGGGGGTTGGTGAGGATCTTACAGAACTGGCAACGCACACATGAGACAGGTTTTCCCTGTTTGTGCCACTGCTAGATCCCCTCGAAGACTGAGGCCATCGAATGACTATGTAGATTAAGATCCATGGTTGAAATGTTGATTCAGTGATTCCATGAACTGCGCTTTTTTGACTATGTGGGACTTTTTCTGTTGTCTTGGCACTGTTCCCGCACACTCGCAACGTTTAAAGATCGTACTGTGATTAATGCGCATTCGCTCTAGCGGCGTGGCGGAACACTTTGTATAGCAAGCTCTGGTGAGTTCCCTAGTGCCATGCATTATTCCAATCAATTGTTTTCATTGGTGTTACTGCTGAATCTAAAAGTTATTTTACTGTGTATTGCATACGTTGGTTTCTATGCCCATTTTATACTTCTTTTAGTGTGTATTGTATGCGTTGGTTTCTATGCCCATTGATCCAAGGGGGTGGCGAGGGCCCTACGGAGCTGATAGTGCACACATGTAGTATGCCTTCCCTGCTTGTACTACTGCTAGATCTTGTGAAGACCAAGGGTAGTGATGGTCATTTTGAATAATACCCATGGCTTAGATTATATGTACTTCATGCACTGCATTTTGGGACTGTGTGGTATTTCCTTTGTTGTGTTAGCACTGAATGCATTTTTTACACTTTTGCATTCTGTAAAGATCTTATTTTGATTAATGTATATCCACGCTAGCAAAGTTCTAGAATATATTTTGTAGTATGACCCGAAGATGTGCCTAGTAACATTCATTCATTAATCCAATTGTTCTTTTTGCCACTACTGATGGTTTAAAATGTTGTTTTAACTGTGTATTTCATGTGTTGCTTTATGGCAAATTGCCTAAATACAGCACAAACTAACACAATTTAGTCCGTCCCTCTCCATGAATACATATATATGATCATTATTCATTATTATTATTATAAATATTATTATTATGATTATTATTATTATTATTATTATTGTTTTATTGAGCACGGACCTAGCTTCAACAAGCAACGGAGCGCTTTACAGAGCTATACAAAAGTACAGATGCATAATGGAGCATTTTCCGGGGGTAACAAGAGAACGGATATACAGCAACAGCTAGGATACAGATGGGCATAGAGAGGGGTACAGCTGTACCAGGTTGTGGGGAGAAAGGGGCAGGAGGCGCCTCGCAAATCAGGTGGCAGGAGGGCCGATGTGTTGTCCTATGTGTTGAGGAGGAGAGATTCCTTGAAAAGGTTGGTCTTGAGTTCTTTTCTGAATTGTAGGAGTGTGGGGGCGAGTTTGATGCTGACGCGGACAAAGTTCCATAGTCTTGGGGTGTAGGCAGAGAAGGCTTGCTTTCTGGTCCTTTTCTTTTTGCAAGGGTGGATTTCAAGTCTGCACGTGACCTGGCTTCTGGTGGTGCGCTGTCCACCAGAGATGCTGAGTTTCTCCGTGAGGAAGCTTGGTGGCTTGAGGGCGACTGCCTTATAGATGATGCAGCAAGACTTGAAGGTGGCTTCTCAGGGGCACAAGGGAGGACGACCGGAGGACTTTGAGGAGTGCATTTACTCCATCCAGGTGAGATAGGACCAGTGTTTGAATGGTGGATCTAAAGCTGTTGGGAGGGAGGAAGGGCTTAACTTTCCGCAGGAGGGAGAGATGATACCAAGCTGTCTGAGGTTTATTAGCTATGCGTGTCTTGAAAGAGAGTTGCTCGTCAATGCAAGCCAGATGGACTTGGCTCAGGAGGTGAGCTCTGGTGTGAATCCCTCAGAGTTAATTGTTGATAGCCAGGTCTATACCTCTGTTTGTTCAGTGATGTTGGTGAGGCGTAGGATCTCGGTTTTGGAGGGGTTAAGCTGCAAGTATGCACTGGAAATCAATGACTGGATCAGCCTAAGGGAGGTTTTGAGCCTATGGATGTGCTTGATGGAGTCAATCTTGAGGTATAGCTGTGTGTTGTTGGCATATTGGTGGATGTGGATGTTGTGTGTGGCTAGGAGGGCTTCCAGCCGCACCATGTTTAAATTAAAGATCACTGGGAAGAGAATGGAACCCTGCCGGAATCCACATGTGACGGGTAGCTTTGGCAATCTACAAGTGTCCATCTGAACAAACTGTTGGCAGTTGGTGAATTAGGACTTGAACCAGAGTAGAACAAGGTTTCTGATCCTCATGCGCCGATGTAGGGTGCCTGTAAGTGCCTGTTTATCTACTGTGTCAAAAGCATCCGAGGGGTCAAGTAAAACCAGGAGGCATGTGGTGGCTGCCATCAATGATGTTGAGGATGACGTCGACCACCTGTATTGTTGCTGTCTCCGTGCTGCATCTGGGTCTGAACCTGGATTGTTAGGTTTGGAAGAGATTGTTGGTGTTGATGTGTTGCTGCAGTTGAGCGGTTTCTGCTTTCTCGATGATCTTACATAGGAAGGGAAGATGGATGATGGGGCAATAGATACCTAGGTTGTCAGTATCCAGGGTGGGTTTCTTTACTAAAGGGAGGATTTGACCTGTATTTAGGGTGGATGGGAAGGTGTCTTGAGTTAGGGAGCTGTTGATGATCTCCAGGTAGTGAAGGAGTACTTCTGTGGTGAGGGTCTAGAGGATGGATGCTGAGAGGATGTCATCTGTATATGATGTGGCTTTGAGGGTGGCCAGGGTTTCTACCAGGTCCTCTGTTGAGAGTGTCTTGAATGTTGTCCAGGGTGGGATGTGAGTTAGGTCAGTGGATGCAGAGCTAGTGTCTATGTGCTGGCAAATCTTGCTGATTTTGTCGATGAAGAAGATGTTGATGGCGGTGCATTTTTTGATGGAGTGTGGTATGGCAGGGGTGGGTAGCGGGTTGATGAATTGCTTGACTAATTTGAAGAGGTCTCTGCTTTGGTTGTCATCTTTGGCTATGGTGTACTCATAGTAGGAGGCCTTGGCTGTTTTGATGACTTGTGGGCGGGTTGGTCAGAGTTCCCTAAGGAGCTCCAGGTCAGATGCGGTCCTAGAGCGGCACCAGATTTTCTCTTGTTCCCTGGTGACTCTTTTGCCGAGGTTGAGTTCTTGAATGTACCAGAATGCTGATGGTTTCGGTTTGCAGGTGCTTTATTTCAGAGGAGCGTGCCAGTTATGGAGGCTGAAAGGGTGGCATTACATGCTTCCAGTAAATAGTCACAGATCGGTTGGGGGTGTTTAGTCCATGTAAGGTGGAGGTTGGCAAGGTCTTCCGTAAGGGCTTCACTGGGGTGGTTTGCAGGATTTTGAAAGGCACGGCTAGGTGATCAGACCTATCAAGTGGGAGAGGAGAGCTGTAGTGGGGGGAGGACAGGACAGCGCACTGATGATTAGGTTGAGGACGTTACCTTTTTCATTTGTTGGGTCTCTCGTGTGCTGTGTGAGGCTGAGGGTGTCGAAAAGGCAGTGGTGAGCTTCCTTCATTGGTTTGGTGGCCTTGTTGCCTGTGAGGTTGAAGTCACCTAGGAAGATGTTGTATGCTTGCGTGAGGGACATGGTGGTGACCAGGTCCGTAAATTCTCTGATGAAGGCGGTGTTGGGTTTGTGTGGTCTGTAGATGAGATGGAATGTGACTGTGTTCGACAGGGAGAGCAGGAAGTGGCAGGAGAGGATTTCAAAGGAGCCAATGTTGTTGATGTCAAGTCTGGTGCAGGGCCACAAGGTCTTGTGGATGATGTAGGGTCCTTGCTACCCATATAGTACAGGGCTCAGATACATACCCTTCTTTATCCACAGAGTGCAGTCTTCTGATGCAGGACCCTCTGTACCTACTGTGTAGGGCCCCAGTCAAAGGACCCGCTGTACCCACAGAGTAGGAGACTCTGATGCAGGAACCACTGTGCACCTGAGTGGAGGCCCAAGACGCAGGGATCTCTGTACGCACATAGATACAGGGAACTTTGGGACCTGCAGGTTTTAGGTAACTAATACATGTCCATCTTTACCCTACGAGTTCAGGTCTTTGCTGATGGACTCTGCCTAATGTGAAGGCATCATGAAGTAAGTCACAGACAACAAATTCAGTGTTCGTAAAAAAAACATTTATTTACTTAAATGTTTGGATGGTGTAAGGCCTAACTTGACCTACGCTAAGGCAGAATTTCCCTACCTAATGAAACTAAGGATAGTCTGAGTCAGTAAGTTCATTTTAAACGTTTGTCTGTGTCCACAACCTGTACTTACCCTAACAACTAAAGCCAAACAATGTGTAGGGATGTCAGCAACAAAAGAAATAGTGTTCCCAATAAAGTTTTGAGCTTGTTCCAGCTCCTGGCCTTCCTTAAAACTCCCCTATCCCAGGTTCAAAACACTTCCAAAAGACCTCTGGGTTCCCTTCCTCAAAAAGACAACACAGTTCCAAAAAGGCCTCAAGTTTTCTTCCCCACAACGACAACACAATTCACAAAGTCTTGAGTTCCCTTCCCCGCGACATCAGCTCTTCCAGTTTGTAAACTTAGAATCAGTTCAAGTCTCTGAGTTCTCAGAACCAGTTCCAGGTCAGCGTTATAATCCTTCAGGCTGTTCAATAGTTCATACATATTTCTCTCTGCCTCAAGCACTTCAGCAATCCTATTCCAAAGTGTAGATTCTTCATCTTTACTTTCCTTGGCTTTTTGCAAGCAGGGTATCCTGGGTCTAGGTGCAGATGTCGAACCACACCGTCCACTCATTGCAGGTCACTTAACCGATAACCCGTTGGCACTCTGTTATTTAGCTTTCAGTATTCTTTGGGTTTTCTTGTTAACACAGGTTTCTCGCCCACTGCACCTGTGATTTGGTTTACATTCACTTTTGATTCTCCTTGGCCATCTCTTGGCTTTTCCACAATGTGTTCTTCCACAGAACTCACTCTGTGGTTCTCACTCTCTTCCACCACCTTGCTTTCACAGTATTCGTAAGTGCTCATGTCTTTCTTTTCACTTTATTTATAAATATTCATCATTTGCCTTTAATCAATGGTTCAAAAACATTTACTTCATAAATGATCATTACTTATGTTTCACACTTGGTTTCACTCAATTTGCAGGCTCATCAGAACTTTCTTTTAATTCGGGACTCAATAATACGTGCATCCCATTCAAGTTCTTTTAACTACAATTTGCAGCTTGCTTGATATATAAAACCCCTTACTTTGCGTCCACCATTAATTGTTACACGTTTTAGTGCATTCAGCGTTACCATATGCCCAGCTGTAGCTCCAGGAGCACCCCAGCATGAATGTTACCTCTTTTTCACTCACCAGTACTCAGCTGCTCCTCCGGGTGTCGTTCGGCTCTGCGTACACTTTTCGGAGGCCGGCAAGCAGTGCTCGCCTTCTTCAAACCTTGCTGCATGTTGCTCATAGCTCCGCTCTTCACTTGCAGACGCTACCCGTGGTCTGCAGTCCTTGGGAGTCTTCTGTGCCCCACAGCTCCGGCTGTGAGCACAAGGCAAAGGAGACTCTAGCGATCTCGACAATCTCATGGCCCTCTCAGGGCACGCTCGGGCCTCGGCGTCATGGTCTCTCCTCTGCAGTAGCCGGCGTCCTATTCTCCAGGCAGGACCCTCCTCAGCAGGGCCCTATCTGTCCACAGAGTACAGATACACTATACATAGCTCTCTATATCCACACAGTAAAGGTCCCTGACATGGGGCCCTAAGTGTCCACATAGTACATACACATTACACAGAGACATCTATATCCACAGATTACAGGTCCCTGATATAGGGCCCTATGTGCTCACATGGTGCAGACACACAACAAGGAGCCCTCTATATCAGTGAGCAAAGGAAAATGTGTGCGGATTAGCCACACACATGTTCCAGAGGTTGATCTACCATCATTCAATTTCATTTAACATTTCAAAAAAGCCCAGGCGAGAGCACACCCACCGTGCAGATGGTCGAATTCATTACAGGCCCTGTCTAGCCACAGAGTCCTCTGCATCCACGTAGTAGAGTCCCTGATATCGGGTCTTGTGTGCCCACAGGGAACGGACACATGATACAGAGCCTTCTATATATACACAGAGTACATGTCCCTGATACAGGGACCTATGCGCCCACAGAATACAGACGCATAAAGAGATCCCTCTATATCCACAGACTAAAGATCCCTAATGTAGGTCCCTATGTGCCCACAGAGCACACACACACACACACACACACACATGACACAGGGCCTTCTAGAACCACATAGCACAGCTCCCTGATAAAGAGCCCTATGTAACCAGAGAGCACACAAACATGGCACAGAGCCTTCTATATCCACAGATACGGGTCCGAATACAGGCCTCTATGTGCCTACAGAGTACAGGACGCTGACCGACACATAGCTCTCTCGACACACCGAGTAAAGGACTCTGCCACATGAACTCTGCACCCACAATGCTTGTGTTTCTTCTGACTTTGCACTTTTCCTTATGCTCTTCTTTCTCCTCCACAGGCTTGTCCTTCTCTTACTATGCAAACTCTCTATTCCTTTTCTTCTATTTCATGTACAGACACTAGTTGTTTTCTGGCTCAAGCGCCTCCTTCTGCGGCCCCAACTGATCCTCTCCCGTCCATCATTATTCTGAAGGCCTATCCTCTCTGGATCCCCTACATCACAGCTATCTGCAATGTGTCATTACCACTGGGATATTTCCTTCAGAATGTAAACATGCCACGACTATTCCTGGGCTGAAGAAACCTACTCTCGATCCTTCTTTCCCTTGCAACGTTCATCCTGTTTCTCTGGAACCATTTCTCTATAAAATACCAGAAAGGCTTTTCGTATTCTTAACTTTCTTCCTTTGTTAATTCACACAATCTTTTACCTCTGCACCAGTCAGGCTTTCCACCGAGCCACTCCACTGAGACCGCACTTCTACATGTCACAAACTCTCTCCTTAAGGCTTGTCACCATAAACTGTCCTCGGGGCTGGTGCTATAAGACCTTTCGGCAGCATTTGATACAGCAGATCATGGCATCCCACGTTCTACTCTTTCTGCTTGTGGGTCTCGGGTTCTGTTCATCAGTGGTTTGCTTCTCATCTTTCTAACCGCACATATTCCGTTTCCTGGACGGGTCCATCTTCAGCGACTTTTCCTTTACGTTTTGGTGTCCCCTAGGGCTCAGTTTTAGGTCCACTTCTTTTTTATCTTTATACTTCACCGTTATCTAAAATCATTGCTTCCTTTGGACTTTGTGTCACTTTTATTTATTAATACGCTTAATACCCAGAAGTTTCTAAGCGTGGACCGGTGATCGATCCTGTGTTGCTCCACGTCGTCTAGCTTCCAAGGGCAGCGCGTTGCTCCTGAGCTATCTTCCCGAGACAACAAATGGATAACATACCCATTTTCTTCTCTTTCTCGTCTTTATCTGTATCTCTTCACTCTACTCCCTCGACCTGTCTGTCTTCTCTTCAAAACTGGATGCTATCCCATTCTCCACACTTTCATCCCTCAAGAACTGAGTTTTATATTTTTCTCCCCCCGCCCCATCTGTCTTTGCTCCTCCTGCACCCATCTTTTTTCCTCCTTCTCATCTACCTTTTTCTACCTCTGCTAGGAATCTAGTTATTTTTTTCAGTAACCTCTCTCCATCATTGCATATTTCCAACTTGGATTAAACCTCTAGATTTGTTTTATATAATATAATAAAAACTCACCCATTCATAACTTTTCATGCTTCTAAAATTCGAATAACTTCTCTTTTCCTCGTCTAGGCTATTGTTCTTCACGGCCGGTCCTGCTTACGTCACAGTTCTGGTGACGTCTGTATTTAAAGCCTCTATTCGTCTACTCTTCCTTCTTCCGCCTCGTTCTTCCATAGCAGACTCCATTCTCTCTTTTCGCTGGCTTTCTTTCGCTTATTGCATTCTATTTCATTTCTTGCTTCTTGTTTACAAATCTCTGCCTGGTCCTTCCCCTCTGTAGTTGTCTTCTTCAGTTTCTTTGTACACTCCCTCTCGCTCCCTTCGTTCTGCCTCCTCCGCGTCCTCCCTATACCCAATGCTGCTTCTGAGAGCCTTTTCTTTGTTAGCTCATAAACATTGCAATGCACTCCCACTTCACATTCACTCTGCTTCTTCTCTTGATACTTTCTGTACTTTACTCAAGGATCCTTTTCTCTCTCGTTCGTGATTCTCTCCATGTTCTTTGGTTGACTACTGATGTTTTGCACCGTTTGATCATGTGTGTACCAGCGCTTTGGAGAACTCCAAAGCGCTTAATAAGGAAAAATCAATGCAATTCATCCAAAATAAAGGGCTCTGTCGCAGGGACCTCTGTACCTACAAAGCGCGGAACCCTAATATACGTACTTCAGTTCACCCACAATCACCGCCTCCTGAGAGATGCCCCCTCAATACAGTGCACAGACACGTGTCATCGGGCGCTCTGTACCAACATAGCACAGACACCCGATGCAAGCCCTCAGCATCCACAGAAATCAGGTACCTGATGTAGGGCTCTCATACCCGTAGTGTACAGGTGTCTGATGCAGACCCCCTGCCGTCCCACAGATAGGGCCCTATGATCCAACGGGGGAAGGAACCCTGTCTATCCACACACTCCAGACCTGCGTGGCAGGGCCCTCTCTGCCCACAGTACATTCTGTGCCCAGAGAGTACACATCCTTGATGCAAGACCCTCAGTCCACAGAGCCCAGGTCCCTGATACTCGCCCCCTACACCATAAGAGTATAGATCTGTGATATAGTGCCCTCTGTCCCCAGGGAGTGCATGCCCCTGACAAAGGGCACTCTTTACCCACAGAGCACGGGCCCTTGATACAGCCCCCCTGTACCCACTGCATGCACCCCCCTTATATGGGACCATCTGTATCCACAGAGTCTTATCTACCCACAGAGCACAGGCCCCTGATATTGGACCATCTGTACCCACAGAATTGAGGCCTATATTTATTTATTTATTTATTTATTGTTTGTTTTTTAGTTTATTACAAACTTTAAAAATACATCTCAATCATCAAACATTCACCATTACAGCACATCTCATCTTGACAGAAATTGAGGCCTATACTACAGGGGCCTCTGCCCCCAATCCTCCCCCCCCCCACCGAGTACATGACCTATATGGAGGGCTTACTGTAACTTTGAGTACAGGCCCATACACAAAGGCTGTCTGAACACACACTGAGTGCAGGCCCTAATGCAGTGGCCTCTGTAATCACAGCGATCTCTGTACTCACTATGTATAGACCTCCCACTTAGGGTCACTCGTATCTACAGAGTAGAGGTCACCGATAAAGGTGATTCCTGCACGTCCGCCAATGGGGCTCACTCGTCGGTATCTACAAAGTAGAAGTCCATGAGGCAGGTGCTTCCTTCAAGTATAAGGTCGCTGTCCAGCACATATTTGAGCAGCACAAGTGATGACCTGAATATGGCCCATTTTGGCATTTGTGAGATATGAAATGTGTCTCTAGTTTTACCCAGGCAAGAAGATAAATTACCAAGAAAATAAGGATATTCTTTCAAGGGAAATATATAGTAAAGTGTACAAGGAGATGCCTTCAAGACCCTACCAAAAACGACACAGTTCAATAGAGCGTTCAAGCAGGATCAAGGTCAGTCGGCTACATACCTAGATTGAGGGATTTGTAAACGATTGGAAGAAGGTCAGCGCTTGGCACAGCCTTCATTCCAGAACCCTGAAGACCATCAAGTAGGGCAGGTACTTCAACCCATCCTCTTACAGACTGTTTGGCAAATTTGTCAACAAGGTTAGGCCTCTGAGCTATTGACAGATACGCTCCAGGTAAAGCAGAGGGAGAATGAGGAATTGGGGTCACGGAGGCTCTGAACAGGTGCTCCTAATGGAACTGAAGGTGCACTTGTGTCTTTATCTCCTGAATGTTGGTACATTGCACGATTCTCCCTTCAATATAGAAGGTAAGAATTGCACATGCGTGTAGCTGCTTGGCGACATAGTCCTTTATTGCATATTGAATTCATCAATGAATGTATCTTTGGTGAAGAAATCGCACTAATATCTGATTCATTTTATATTTTACCAAGGATCCGATGTTTGATTGAAGCATTCCTTTTACGGATACCAGCATTGACGTCCATTCAAGTCATTATTTTAGTTGGTTACTCGCACTTTTATTTAAACATAAGAAGTGGGCACGCATTTGTTCTTCCACATTTTTTAGAATCAGTTACTGGTGGCTTTATTTGGAATACTACATTGCAGGTGTAGATGTGGACAGTCTGTTCTGAGGTCCATAGCTTAACCCAAGTGGTATCTTTTTCGGTATAATTTGCTGAGTGCTACTGAGGCTTGGTAATTACTACGAATGGCAGTCATTGACGCTGCAAAATAAGGGTAATGATAATTCCCTTCAATTTTTTGTTTCCGTTGCGAAATATTGAAAATAATGTGTCAATTTCCATTATTCGTAAAATCTGCCTGCAAGTGGATGGTTCAGAAGAAGGCGTGCTAACATAGTATATCTAAGAACCATATTTGACAATTTCATTCAGTTAATAGGTCCTGAAGAGGGCGTGTCATTCTCTAGAATGCCGAAACGTTCAATATAACCTCCACCAAATCACTCCTCTGATGATTGTTGTACTCACAAGGGTTTCAGACTAATCCTGTTGTTTGTACTGTATAAAACCAAAACTGTGTATATGGATGTTGTGAATTTTTAGAATGTTTACCCAAAAAATTATTCATCTGGTGTGTTAATGATTTTCTGTAATTTTTATGATTTGTGTTTTTCTAGTTTTCGATGTATGCTTAGTGGCTGTTTTCAGCGCGTCCAGCACTTCAGCATTGCCATTTTAATTAGCTTTTATAGCATTAAATGCATTTTATTTTGGACATGTACGTTTCTTGTTTTGTTTTAGTCTCAGATACATATGTCTTTGATTATGTTATGGTTTACAATTTTGTTGGCACTTGATAAATTGTGTCTAAGCAGGAACATTTGCAGTAACCCCATTTACTGCGGTAGTGGGGTCCATTTTCTAATATAGGACTTCATGCTTGTGGCACACCACATTTAATGGTTTGTGTTCTTAAGGAGAAAGGTAGGTTAGTAGGTAGGCTTCTGTGGGTCAGACAGTGAGGAAGTATTTTATCCAGTATAGTGCAGCGCCACTATGAAGCTAGACAATCCGGCACAGCAGTTTCGCCGACTGGCGTTTCGACCATCAAATAGGTTGCTGTTTCCCGCAAACATAACATGCAGGACGCAGCAACCTATCTGTGCATGGAGCGTTCACTTACAGGTCAGCGGCATGCACTGAGCGCTAGTGTTTCCTTAAATATACTGTCAACCAAAGCACTACACTTTTCCATGCTTCGGTTGACCTATCTAAGCAAACAGCTCAGGTCCTTGCATCCTGCTGGCTGCGGCCAACAGGGCGGTCCTAAAAGGGACCTGCGCACACAGTGCCGCGCCGAAACAGCAGGAGCTGAAAGTGCTGCACCAAAACACGGCATACCGGGCGTGATGATGCTAGATTGTTGCAGGCTCCTGATTGAGGTATTGTGGTTGATGCTGTTGGAAGCTGAAATGTCCAGAGGTATCAGGGCTGAGCATATATTATTGTCAGTATTAAATTATAGGTGAGCCCAGATGGACAGACATGCGGATTCAGGTCTTGTCATTGGTCTAAATCCTCCCTGAGATTGGTCCATTGCTCTATTTGATTCCTTGTGTTCGAGGATTTCTTTGTGTATGTAACTTTCCAGGATTTGACCGGCTCGGCTCGGGTGAGTTAGACATGGCTGGAAGGTGGTCGGGTTGTCCGCTCTCCCTGTAGTATTTATTAAGAGAGGTTTAATGCAGTTAGCTTTGAAAACGTTTGGTAGTATTCCAGCGTCCAGTTCATCCATTTTTGTAAATAGAAGGCTGGCTTTTCCTTGGTAAGAAGGCGTTTCTAGATGTCCGTCGGGTGAGGGGGGGTCACTGGGTGAGCCGGTCCTATTGCTCTCTCTGCAACACAGCACCTGGCACAACAAAAATGTCCCAAACAAGCGTGCTTCAGCCTCCTGACCCATAAGCCATATATGTGTATGGACATCTATTGCTGGCACTGAATCCATGTCAAAAACAATCACTGGCAAGCCAACTGTCCCTGCTCCTGTATAGGCACTTGCCAGGCACTACCATAGTATGCCCAGGAACTAAGACCATTTGTAAGCTGTGGCCATTTTATGACAAGGCAGTACCATTAGCCCCCCCTCCACTCCCCCGGAACATGTCTACCCCATGACCACTCAAAAGCCTACACTGTTGCCCTGCCAGTGCCCGCTTACTGTGATACCTTCCTTAAATGTGAATACATTATGCAACACATATGTGTATTTCACTCCATACTGCTCGAACGACACTCGGCTACATCTAGGAATTGTATTTCTTTCATGTTTTCAACACATTGGTTTTAAGCAAGACATTCGGCATTGCTGCTAACATGAATCACCTGTGTACCTCAAAGGAAAATGGCACCGCTCAGTGGTTAAGATCACTGGTCTTGTTAACCAGAGGTCACAGTTTGTATCCACATTAAATATTTCCCATATTTTCCTGGGGAAAATAACTGAGGTAAAACGTACGACCAGGGAGTGTAATTTGGAGTGGACCATGTAATATGGTAATACCTACAATGATGTAAGCACCCAGGCTCCCTCTGGCAAGCCCGAGGATACGATAGCTGTCATATGATATTAGGAACATGGCATATAATGGTCATACCTGGCAATGATATAAGCAACCAGGCTTCCTCTGGCAAGCCTGAGTATATCATAGCTGTCATGTGATATTAGGAACACAGCATACACTAGTACAGCCTGGAAATGATGTAAGCAACCAGGCTTCCTCTGGCAAGCCTGAGTATATGATATCTGTCATGTGATATTAGGAACACGGCATATACTAGTACTGCCTGGAAATGATGTAAGCAACCAGGCTTCCTCTGGCAAGTCTGGGTATATGATATCTGTCATATGATACTAGGAACATGGCATATAATGGTAATGCCTGGAAAGAATGAAAGCAACCGGGCTTCCTCTGGCAAATCTGAGTATATAATAGCTGCCATATGATATTAGGAACATGGCATATAATGGTAGTGCCTGGAAAGGATGTAAGCAAGAGGGCTTCCTCTGGCAAGCCTGAATATATGATATCTCGCATGTGATGCCAGAGTATATGATAGCTGTCATGTGATATTAGGAACATAGCATATACTAGTATTGCCTGGAAATGATGTAAGCACCCAGGCTTCCTCTGGCAAGCCTGAGTATATGATAGCTGTCATGTGATATTAGGAACATAGCATATACTAGTACTGCCTGGAAATGATGTAAGCACCCAGGCTTCGTCTGGCAAGCCTGAGTATATGATATCTGTCATGTGATATTAGGAACATGCCATATACTAGTACTGCCTGGAAATGATGTAAGCACCCAGGCTTCGTCTGGCAAGCCTGAGCATATGATAGCTGTCATGTGATATTAGGAACATGGCATATACTAGTACTGCCTGGAAATGATGTAAGCAACCAGGCTTCCTCTGGCAAGCCTGAGTATATGATATCTGTCATGTGATATTAGGAACATGGCATATACTAGTACTGCCTGGAAATGATCTAGGCAACCAGGCTTCCTCTGGCAAGCCTGAGTATATGATAGCTGTCATGTGATATTAGGAACATGGCATATACTAGTACTGCCTGGAAATGATGTAGGCAACCATGCTTCCTCTGGCAAGCCTGAGTATATGATATCTGTCATGTGATATTAGGAACATGGCATATACTAGTACTGCCTGGAAATTATGTAAGTACCCAGGCTTCCTCTGGCAAGCCCGAGTACGGGGCCCACGACCCCCGGCGCTGTGCACACATACAGGGAGCGAGTGCTGAAGAGTGGGGGCAGGCAAGACACAGCACTCCCTCCCCAACTTCACCACCGTCCTGCATTATCCCCCCGTGGGGGTGGGACAGGTAGCCAGGACATACCATATCGGCCCCAAAGGAAGCACCTTTCAGCCTATAACCAAGGAAGACACGGAAAGGAACTTCTCCACATTAAACCCACAAACTCTGCTGCTGATCACAGTTCAACTTTGGCGGTTATTAACCAACATAATTAATACGTTCCTGCACCGGGCGTTTTTTACCCTGGTCTGTAAACACGCAAGGGGTTGCCCCAGGGACGTCATTTCACCAAAATGCCAGGGGTAGCGGAAGTGACATCACACGACCCTTGACCCATGATGACATCACAGGAAGTGATGTCATTTGACCCCACCCCGAAGTGATATCGCGGGAAGCGATGGAACACGGCCTTTCACCCGTTGACAAAACAGGAAGTTGCATCACATAGCATTGTAAACTACAAAAAACATGGTTATGATATCACTATAATTTGATGTACATTTCATACCTGAATGGATCGCCATATGTATCGTTAAGATCAGTGTGTATAGGCCCATATTACCAAATTACTGTGAATGCAAGCAGACGTCCATGAGCAAATGATAATGATGTGTTATTATAAAGGACTTACGCTTAAGCGCTTTATATAGAAAAAAATATACACCCAATATCACCCAACCTGTGTTGGTACCCATTTATCGACCTCAGAAGGATGAAAGGCTGAGTTGAGGCGTTTAAGAACAGACTAAATCAGTGACTCATCCCCTGAAGTGGGCCTGAAATAAACCTTTAATGAGTCTAGCAATTATTGTATAGAAGTCCAGAAAGACACATTTTTTGGCATTCCTATTCTTTCTTATTTAGGGTCAGTGCTGAAAGTGTTAGACTTCTGGCACTCCTGTTCTTATTTTTCTTCTTTTTTAAGGGGCCTGAACAGGAAAGCCAGCCACGCCAGAAGTAAAGAGCCACATGGTGCTGGCCACAGCCCAGGAGCTTGCATTACAAAAAATAAAATATATACTTTTTTTTGTTTTTTTTAGAGGTCGCAAGGGAGACCACAGAGGTCGCAAGGGAGACCACAGAGGTCGCAAGGGAGACCACAGAGGTCGCAAGGGAGACCACAGAGGTCGCAAGGGAGACCACAGAGGTCGCACTTGCGACCTCTGGTGGCCCCCAAATGACGGCCCTGGGTTGCCCCCGACTGAAAACGCCCTCCCTTAACCTGGCACAAGCTGCTAGGTACCATCCTATAGCAATCTTATCCCATGGAAAATGTCCCAAAGCCTCTGCCTCCCAAGGTTAGTATATCACCCGAGCCCACAACAGCCTTACTGGTGATCATTGCAGCTTCCGTCCCAGGCACGGACCAGAAAGTGCCCTTTTTCTGTCCGGGACAGCGCCATGGGGGCAGTAGATGTATGTGGCTACACTTTTATCTGCCAGTCCAATGTATATTCAGCATTCAACCGAGCATCGATTTCTTGGTCTCCCAGTAGTCGCCATCGCTGGTAATCCCTCTCTCTCTCCACCTATCCCCTTTCTATCTCACCCCCACTCCCTCTCCTTAGTAATATGCTGATCTGAGGTGCTCATGTCTGTAACCTTAGAGTGTAAGAGTGCTTACAGACTCTGCTTCCAAACTTGTTATGGGTAAAAAAAAATCTTGCCTCTAACAAATATTAATAATATTGAGTTTTAAATAGCACTACAGACCCGCTATATAAGAGTTGATATCGTTATCCCACTGCATGGTACTCAATGTATCAACCTTGGAAGGATGAAGGGCTGAGTTGGCCCTGCCAGGATTCAAACCTGCATCAGTAGGTGGTGCACAGATGTCAGAACGAGTGCTCAGCTTGCTGTGCTATCTGACCGGCTTCAAGTGGTTCCTCTCAGGCATATCATCATCTCTAGCTTTTGAAAGCACCAGGTGGCTGCTGGACTTTTAAACACCTCTAGGTTACCACAGCTCTTCATATGCCGGGCTTCCTTTGTACCGCATATCAACGCTGCTGGTCTTGGGAACTATGGCCATGTTCCCAGGAGAGTATCCAGCATTGCAAGTGTGGGTGCAGGGGGTGGTGGGGGGATCAAGCCATGAAAGAGTCCTGCTGCTTTTCCCCCAAATGCAGTGCACGCGATTCCATACGTCTGATTCGCGTCCCCAGGCACCCCCAAGCCCCAATCAACTTTTTAGTTAACAATAGTGGCAGATGGAATTTTAACACATATAAACAACAAAAAAACTAAACACTGCAGGTCCATTATAGATGAAGAAAACACATCTATTACAGCTCTGTACATGCTATGTGGGGCAAAATACATGCAGACCTCCTAATTTGCACATGCTTTGCACTACATACATTGCTATAGAAATATGTCAAGCAATAAGCGTATGTTTTATTCTCCCCATCCTGCATGCAAAGTCACAATAGCATCAGGCAGATTAATGTGAGCCTAACAAACTCCACTTGGGTTTTAAAGCCATAGTCATTATTTCCTAAATCATGCACTGTGTTAACTTCTGATCACCCCCATTCACATTTCTTAACAGAAAACAGTACCTGCTAATAGCCCCCCTCCCTCCCATCAGTGCCTAATGGGTCGCATTGTAATGCTCTATTGACACTGAGCAACATGTCAGGTTCTCAGGAGAGCTGCTCTGCTGCCCGGTGCTCTGCTGGACATTGTTCTGACAGAGGGACAGTGAGGGTGCTGAGCAGGAACACTGTGCTGCTCAGCACCCTAATAGTCCTGCCAGTGTGACATCTTTCCTGTTCAGCCCCCTGAGGGGCCCAAACGGGAGAGGTGTCCTTCTGCCAAATGTCCTGGTCTGGCTATTGAAGGAACCACTGGGGGTGCAATCTGCTACCTCTGCCCCCACCCTCTGCACGGTGCGCTACTGCATGTTCCCACAGCTTGGTGATCCAACCATCGGCTGGACGTAAAAGGCAGAATAACCTTTTTGATTCAGCACCACATGCAGAAATGTCTCTCGGAATCTTCCTCTGTATATCTTACTATGAGCAGAGGTCAAAGGTGCAAGGTACTAGCTATGGATAAAAGGTTAATTGCCCCAGGTTGGTCTTCTACATCCGTACAGCATGATATTGCTTATTCACCAAGAGGTAGTTATCACTGTTACCAACTCTGATACTTCATTTCATTTTCTTTTGGTTTCTTTGAGGCACATTGGATGCAATGAGACTGGCCTACAGACTGGTCTACAGCTGAAACACCCATGCCGTGCATTTCGCAACTGCAGTCTTCCTTTCCCCTGTTCTCAAAATTGACCTGTTTGTTATCATCCGTGGTGTTTTATGGGTGGAGAATGGATTTAGCCACTCTGTTTGTATATAAGGATGAGTCAGGCCTGGAGGGGCAGAACAGTAAGCCGCCCTCACATGCACTGGGGTGTTTTGCATTACAGCCTATTTCTCTCTACTTTTAGTCTCCTTTGTATTTGGGTCGAGTGCCTGAAGTGCCTGAGGTGTTGGGGGGCACTGGTATCATGGGGAGCAGGACGAGCCTGTAACAATCGCTGCCTAATGGCTGTGGCAAGTGCAACTTTTCAGGCCCGCCTCCCTCATACGTCACTATGTGCCATCTTGAATGCTTAGATCAGCCAACCAAGGGTTACTAGTTGTTCCTAATGTTCGCTGCTCGCCACAATCATGGCCAAGGGAATTGGATCCTGAACCGCAATCCACCTTGGCATAAGGCAGACTTCAGTGCACAGCCTCCAATCCATTCTACTCCTGAGTCCCTGTGATGGTGCCTGCCTTTACTGATAAGCTCCATCGCTACTTGTCACCTTCAGTGTATGCATTCGGCCTCATTCCAATTCGGGCGGTGTGGTAAAAAGTGCCAGTATCAGTGGATGCCGGCACTTTACCGGGCCACCCGACTACGGGTTTGTCGGTGGGGCACCTGGGTTACCTCCAGCTAAATGCTGGAGGTAAGCCAGGCACCCTACTAGCCAAAAAAGCCCTCATTACCATGATGGAAGATCCCCTCATGGAGTCCTATGGGACACCATAAATGGGGATTAACACTGTCCCGCCGGCACTCATAATCCTGCGGCAATGCCACCGGACCCAGTGCCAGTAAAGGTAAGTACCAAATTCTGATATCCTGGCGGCTCTACCACCAGGATACCAGTATGCTCGGAATGAGGCACACTTTCCTTTCTTCTTTTCCATGGTATGAGCTTTTGAGAAGCCAAGCTGTGTGTTTTTCTGTCCCTGATGTGGGTGTTTTTAACAATCATTTACTTGGAGAAAACTCTGGCAGCCTTCATGAAAGGAAAACAGTACACGATGGGCATTACCTCATTTCTTTTCTGAACCTTATGATGGGGAGGGGGGTGCTCTTCCATCTCACTGGATCTCAAACAAAGCACATCTCCATGGATCCTTGAGCATTAATGGAGCAATGACTGCTATTATTATTATTATAATGGTATTTATTGAGCGCGGACCTGGCTTCAAGACGCAATGGAGCACTTTACAGAGTTATACAACAGTACAGAAGCATAACAAAGCGCTTTACAGAGGTATACAACAGTACAGATGCATAACGTAGCACTTTACAGAGGTATACAACAGTACAGAAGCATAACAAAGCGCTTTACAGAGGTATACAACAGTACAGATGCATAACGGAGCACTTTACAGAGGTATACAACAGTACAGAAGCATAACAAAGCGCTTTACAGAGGTATACAACAGTACAGATGCATAACGGAGCACTTTACAGAGGTATACAACAGTACAGATGCATAACAAAGCGCTCTACAGAGGTATACAACAGTACAGATGCATAACAGAGCACTTTTCAGAAGTAACAACAGAACAGATATACAGCGGGGGTAGGATACAGAGGGGCATAGAGGAGGGGTACAGCTGTACCAGGTGGTGGGGAGGAGAGAGGCGGGCAATATGTAGTGAGTCGGGTGGGGTGAGGGGCGATGTGATGGCCTAGATGTTGAGGATGAGAGACTCCTTGAAGAGCTGGGTCTTGAGTTATTTGCTGAATTGTAGGAGCGTGGGGGAGAGTCTGATGCTGACGAGGAGGAGGTTCCATAGTCTTGGGGTGTAGGCAGAGTAGGCTTGTTTTCTGGTCCTTTCCTGTTTGCAGCAGCCTATTTCAAGTCTGATGGACGCGAACAGGGGTTGGACTTGATATTCACGGGTCTCTCCTCATACATCAATCATTCTTGCCATACAGTGCCCCTACGGCTACACCGACCAAATTGCCTAAATTGTGCTATACTGGACTCAATTACATTACACAGGGTGGGATGGAAATACTTAGTTTTATCAGATTAGTACACCAATGGTTCCTATGGCTACCAGTGCATGACTATGGCCCATCGTCATGTCCCACACAATGATCTAGAGGTTTAACACACTAGTGTAGCCAAATGTGCCCCACAGCAGGTGGGAGGGCTTGGCAACCTACACTCGCCATTCTTGCTCTGTAATGCTATTATTCTGTTATTGAATATTCTTTCTAGTAATCCTCCGTTAGGAACATCAGGATATGACACCAGAGCACCTTAAGTGTCAGTACCTCGATAGCCGTTGTGCTATTTTCCGTAAAAATACATGCCATGCGGCACAATTCACTGGTATTGAGGCACAAGAGTCACATCAGGGCTGATCCCTCCATTTTGAACTTCACAAAGCAAATTAAGACTTTACTCTTAAAAGAAAATTCAGCGGCTACTGACCGATAGATCCAGCTACGGTTCTCAGATGTCTGCACCCATCCCTTC
The DNA here is from genome assembly GCF_040938575.1 of Ambystoma mexicanum. Lineage (NCBI taxonomy): Eukaryota > Metazoa > Chordata > Amphibia > Caudata > Ambystomatidae > Ambystoma > Ambystoma mexicanum. The sequence goes on along the minus strand of NC_090926.1, from coordinate 1,034,951,603 downwards.
CCCCTCCCTACCCCTACAGTACCCTTTATTCTGTACAGTGCTTCATTGCTTCCCAACTAGGCTGACACGTTGGAAAACTCATTCATACTTTCAGTTCAGGATAACACAGGACTTTCAAGGAATTATGGCTGGGAGACATCTAAGAAATGGTAAAGTGGCACAAGTCAAAGACGTGATATAAAAAATAGCACTCAACTTCTGGGGGTCGTAGGCCTGCAAAGTGAGAATCTCCATGCTAATACAATGAACCCACTCTCATCCCTCCGCTGCGATGGTCCAGAACTCTCCCACACCGGAGACTAATAGTCGCTCAGAATAAGGGGACCTTCCAGCTCATAGACCTGGCTCTGCACTGGGCCTGAGCAATCATTCCCCAGCATTGAGTGGATCGGTGCATATACCCCAGCAAGATCATGTCTGGAGGCGTCTGGAGGCGCCCGGTTCTCCTAGGGCCCTAATCCAGTCCAATCATTGCAAGTGCCCCACGGAAGTCCAGGTGCGGGAGGGGTTTACTATAACTACGAGCAAGAGCGGGTGTCTGCAGACATAAGGGTACCTCCTGAAGAGTATAGGCTACCCTCAGCTGATAATACCTTAAAGAGCAGATGGCGGTCTTCTTGTCAGGCTGAGCCTGTTTCACCTGTATGGTTGCCATCATGTCTGGTTTAGCATTAGTGTGTGGATGAGTAGGTGTAGTACTTAATGCTCACCCCTTTTCTCCAGCAGAGCAGTAGTCATTTTGTCACAGCAGGACAGTAGAGAAATCATTGATGACAGTGAGTCACCATGACGCCACCATAGATCGATCCTCATCCCAGGCTGCCCAGGTCCTGAATGGATGACGGTCAGTGGCTCAATGAAGACAGTGACCCTGTTCTGCCCTCACCCCAGGCTGACATGGTCCTGAATGGATGACGATCAGTGGCGCAATGAAGACAGTGACCCTCCAGTAGGGCACCATGGACCCTCCCTCACCGCAGGCTGCTCAGGTCCTGAATGGATGACGATCAGTGGCTCAATGAAGACAGTGAGCCTCCATGAGGGCACCATGGATCCTCCCTCTCCCCAGGCTGCCCAGGTCCCGAATGGATGTCTGTCAAGGTCATCTAGAATACCATTGATGACAGTGAGGAAGGATGTTCTGCTCTGGGTGATGCAGCATTGAAATAATAGCCTGGGCAGAAAGATGCTTCCAGGGGCATAAGAGCCCAGGTAGACCTGGTCCACCAAATACAAAAAGGCAATCACCCAAGCAAAGGCCAAATCCTTTGAATCCAGAATCTCGGAAGCTCAATCTAGCACAAAAGAAATCTTTGCCATTTTCAGAGAGCTCGAGACACCCACTCCCGGCCCCCAGAATTTCACCAAAGACAAAGACTGGTGTGACAAAACACAAACGGCCATGCAAAGCAAATTAAGCCTCCTCAAAAGCAAAATACTAGCCACTAAACAAGCTCTACCCAGTAGGCATATCCCTAGCCCATCACCCGCCCCGGATCCCCCCCTACCCTTCTCCTTCAAACCCATCCAAGAAAAAGACATCATCAACATTATGAGGAACATCAAGCCCTCTAACTGCAAAGGTGATGCATGCCCAGCCTCCATTATCAAAGACTGCACGGAAGCGCTCGCGCCCTTCCTAACAGCCTTTGTGAATGCCTCCTTTACCACAGGGAAAGTCCCCGCCTCCCTCAAGGAAGCTTGGGTCCGCCCTCTCTTGAAAAAACCAACTCTCGATCCCACCTCCCCCAACAACTACAGACCTATCACCACTGTCCCATTCCTCCTCAAAATACTGGACAAAGCAGCCTACCTGCAGGTCCAGCACTTCATTGAAGAGAACAAACTCCTTGGACTCCGCCAATCTGGCTTCCGCCCTAGACACGGGACCGAAACCGCCCTACTTGACTTGAAAAACTAAATGGACGATGCTAGAGACATGAGTAAACCAGCACTTCTCCTACTCCTTGACCTATCCGCGGCATTCAACCTCGTAGATCATGGCGTCCTATGCCACCACCTTTCCTCCACCGCCAAATTCTCCCCAGAGGCCACAGCTTGGATCACCTCCTTCTTACAAGACAGAACCATGCAAGTATTCTCTGACCTAGCCGCCGCATCACCAACTATTATACCTTGTGGTGTACCCCAAGGCTCCTGTCTCTCCCCCACCCTGTACAACATCTTCACACGACCCCTCGTCCTCATCCTCGACGCTATGGGCATCTCATACACCAACTACGCCGACGACACCCAGATCCTCCTCACTCTCACAGGTAACTATGACACCGACTCCCTGACCCTCAACAACCTCTACAACACCATCCAAGCCTGGATGGCTGACAACGGACTATGCCTCAACTCTGACAAGACGGAACTCCTCCTGGTAGGTTCCCCCGACACGCTAAAAAACCTAGATGTCCAATTCAGCCACTTCACCATTGACTCCATTAAAATCCCGGTCTCCGATTCTGTCAAAACTCTGGGAGTCTACCTGGACTCCAGCCTATCCATGGATAGACAAGTCAACGCAATAGCATCCGCAGCTGCATATCATGCTAAACTTATCAATGCAATCAGGCCCTTTCTATCCAAAGAGAACTGCACCAACATACCCAGAGCCATCACCGGCTCCAGGCTAGACTACTGCAATGTACTCTTTCTAGGAACCTCCAACAAAAACTTAGAGAGACTACAAGTAATACAGAACAATGCTCTCCGGGCAGCCCAAGGCATTGCTAAAAGAGAACACATCTCTGAAGCCAGAAAACTAGCCCACTGGCTCCCAATAAAGGAAAGGATCGTATTCAAAGCCCTGACACTGACCCACAAGTGCATTCACTTCACTGCTCCTGCATACCTTTCTCAAAGGATCCACCCTGTCTCCACTACCAGGCCAACCAGATCCCCGTACACCAACATGCTCTCTGTGCCACTAGTAAAAAGAGTAAAAGCGGGTGGATCCAGCTTCCCCTACCTCGCGCCCACCCTCTGGAATGCCCTACCTCCCACCATCCGTGGCGAAGACTCCCTCACCACCTTCCGCAAAACACTGAAAACTACCCTCTTCACATAAGGACCGACACATCAGCACGAATACTTATCATTTATGTTTGTAATATACGACCAAATGCAATATTTGTAACAACAGTATGATTTCTTGTACTATTCATAATGTGTCAACAATCGCTATCATATGTACCATGTAACTAAGTTATTGCAAGTAACAGCGCCTCAATGCCCCTGGGCTGCTTGCGCGCTATATAAATATAAATAAATAAAATAAATAAGACGGGCACGACTCCACAGAGAAAGCAGGCCCACGGGTCTTCACAGGAATATTGAAGTTAGGAGGGCCCACCACATCACTGCATTGCATTGCACTGGGGTGACTGATGCCAGGGTAAACGTGACCACGAGCATTCCTGAGTGCCAGCTAGGTCCAAAGCTCCTGCCAACAGCTGCTGGGAATTCAAGTCTAAGGCCTCCGCGGTGCGTCCCTTGAGGGCTGTCCTGAGGCTGCTGCTGTTTGATTGCTCTTTTCACTACACAGCTGCGGACCATGCACTGAATATCTGGCCTCGGATCCTCCAAATTAACCAAAGAGCCGGAGTGCGGGTTACACAGCTCAGGCCGGTCGCAGAATGACTCGCCAGGGCTCCCGGGACCCCCTCGCCCCTGCCCCCAGAGTAGACGTGGTACTTCAACTCCTGCCCTTGCCTCGACTCTGATACTCTCTAGCGCTCCTATGACCTATGTTCAGCCTTAAACACATTGCTAACCTGAGACCAACAACTACGAGACACAGCGCTCCACTGTTTCCTGCGGCACCATGCCTACCATTTAAATGGCAGAGAGGGACCTGCGTTGCTTTGAGGTGGGCCGTATTAAATCCTTCAAAGCTGGTCATGGTCAGGTCCAATTTGCCGCCTTAAATTGAGTATGTATAATTAACTAGACGTTGTCAGTGATGGAGTTCATATTTGCACGGATAGTCTCGGGTTGGATCGCGTTCTCGTGATCTGTGTGCCACGTAGCATCTCAAAGCGCGCGCCCGCCAGCCCTCAGCGCACCGGGGTGTGCGATCTTGCGATCAGAGGTGGCTGGAGGAAGCTACTGAGAGCATAGCTTGCCTCTGAGTGAGAGCATCTCGCCGGGCATCGCGCGGATGCAGCTCGGACAGTGCAGGAAGGACCCAGGGAGCGTTCCCTTTCATGCCCAGCCTAGCCGCCCCGCCAGTGCTCTGGGGGCAGGAAGGTCTGTGCATGGGAGAGGGTCGCCTAAAGAAGAGGACATAGCAGTCGTCTAATTATGTCTGCAGACACCCGCTCTTGCTCGTATTTATAGTAAACCCCTCCCGCACCTGGACTTCCGTGGGGCACTTGCAATGATTGGCCTGGATTAGGGCCCTAGGAGAACCGCGCGCCTCCAGACGCCTCCAGACATGAGCTTGCTGGGGTATATGCACCGATCCACTCAATGCGGGGGAATGATTCCTCAGGCCCAGTGCAGAGCCAGGTCTATGAGCTGGGAGGTCCCCTTATTCTGAGCGACTATTGGTCTCCGGTGTGGGAGAGTCTGAGACTCGGATAGAGCCTGAGCCCTACTAACTTGACAGTATATGCCCCCCCTCCGTACCCCCCAGCGTTAGAGTCTCTGATTGGATAGAGCATGAGCCCTACTAATCTGAGAGTATATGCCCCCCCAGTGTTAGAGTCTCCGATTGGATAGAGCCTGAGCACTACTAATCCCCGCCCCCCCCAGTGTTAGAGTCTCTGTTTGGATAGAGCCTGAGCCCTACTAATCTGAGAGTACATGCACCCCCGCCCCCCCCAGTGTTAGAGTCTCTGATTGGATAGAGCCTGAGCCCTACTAATCTGAGAGTATATGCCCCCCTGTGTTAGAGTCTCCGATTGGATAGAACCTGAGCCCTACTAATCTGAGAGTATATGCCCCCCCCCCAGTGTTAGAGTCTCTGATTTGATAGAGCCTGAGCCCTACTAATCTGAGAGTATATGCCCCCCCAGTGTTAGAGTCTCCGATTGGATAGAGCCTGAGCCCTACTAATCTGAGAGTATATGACCCACCCCAGTGTTAGAGTCTCGGACACCTTTCTGATAGAACCACAAGCCTACTAATCCGGGAGGCTATGACCATACCAGTGTGAGAGTCTCTTACTCCGAGACAGCCTCCCAGTGTAAGAGCTCTGCCACAGGTTCTGACAAAGAGACCAAGCAAGTATGATGTCTCTGACACCCTCCTACCATGAGGGTTCTGAGCCCGAGATTGCGTCTAGTCTGTATCTTCGGTCTAGCCAGTGAGACGGGAACTAACTATGAACCCTTGTAGTCTGACAGTGACCCTCATACCTCCTACACTGATGTGAGGGCTTGGTCTGAGAAGCCAGGTGGGGTGGGTGGAGGGGGATAGCTATGTCACAATTCTGTGCACCCCTTCCGCTGCAGTGAGACGAGGAAGCGCTCCTGAGTTGTATGATGTGGGAAACTAGGGTGATCTGGGGCCGAGAGTACTCCAGCCAGTGCACAACCAATGGGCCATGCAAGGCAGGGAGTGATGTGCTTCCCCAGCCTTGCATGGCCCATTGGGGATACAGGCTGGCGTACTGCAGTCCACTAGGACAAAGGGGCTCCCCCTGCACATCTGCACCCTAATGCCCTATCCGGGTCGTTGAATGTTACTGCTCTTGACCCACTGCAGGGACCAGGTGTGGTTGCCACCTCCCCCTGCAGGGTGCACATGAGTGGCTCGTCCCTGGGAAGAGCATCGGGAAGAACACGTCGAGTGGAGGGCTGGAGCAGACGAGGGCATGCAGGTAGTTTACAAAATAAAACATGGTCTGTGCCTCCGAGGAGTTGTGTGGCTGTGCCAGTGTGTGTGTGTGCGCTTGTGAATGTCTATGCGTGTGTGTGAATGATTTCAGCGGGTAAGCACAGGCCATGGGGCAGGGGGAAGGGACTGGGCGTGTGAGGAGATGGAAGCGGGTTGATAGCCCAACAAAGAGGGTTCTTTCGCAGCCAACATGACCATGGCTTCTTACGACACCGCCTCTACTAAGCAAAGGCCAGTGCGCATGTGTGGCAGCAATGGGCTTTGCAGGCAAAGGTAACTTATTTCTGTGACAGTAGCGCTGGAATCTTTGGGCAAAGCCACCGTGATAAGTTACTTACAGGAGTGCAGGCCTTTTGGGAAAAGCCCACACGATCAGATCATTGAACAATGGCATCGTGCGAGTGTACTTACAGGAGCAGTAGTGGGGCTGTTGGACAAAGGCTACGGGTGTGTGTGGTTGTACGCACAGTGGCAGACGATAGTACTGGAATTAGCGGGCCAAGGCATCACGAGTGGGCACTTGCAAGGGGTGTGTGCGTGGAAGTGTCCTCGACGTGATGGCCCACCAAAGAGATTTATTCCGCAGCCAGAAGGAACATGCATTCTCACAATAAGCACACAGCAATGATTGGATACATTCCATCCAGTGTGCATACTTACAGTAGCAAGTGTGGAGGTATGCGTGTGCATACAGTACTGGTATTGGGCAAAGGAAGCAAACGTGTGGGCCTAGCTGCACTGGTCATATTGGACAACGCATCGTGAGGGTGAACTTAGAGCAGCAATACTGCCTTACTGGGCAAAGCCACCATGAGTGTGAAAACTTAGAGCAGCAGTACCGCCTTACTGGACAAAGCCACCATGTGTGTGAACTTAGAGCAGCAGTACCGCCTTACTGGACAAAGCCACCATGAGTGTGAACTTAGAGCAGCAGTACCGCCTTACTGGACAAAGCCACCATGAGTGTGAACTTAGAGCAGCAGTACCGCCTTACTGGACAAAGCCACCATGAGTGTGAACTTAGAGCAGCAGTACCGCCTTACTGGACAAAGCCACCATGAGTGTGAACTTAGAGCAGCAGTACCGCCTTACTGGACAAAGCCACCATGAGTGTGAACTTAGAGCAGCAGTACCGCCTTACTGGCCAAAGCCACCATGAGTGTGAACTTAGAGCAGCAGTACCGCCTTACTGGCCAAAGCCACCATGAGTGTGAACTTAGAGCAGCAGTACCGCCTTACTGGACAAAGCCACCATGAGTGTGAACTTAGAGCAGCAGTACCGCCTTACTGGACAAAGCCACCATGAGTGTGAACTTAGAGCAGCAGTACCGCCTTACTGGACAAAGCCACCATGAGTGTGAAATTAGCGCAGCAGTACCGCCTTACTGGACAAAGCCACCATGAGTGTGAACTTAGAGCAGCAGTATCGCCGTACTGGACAAAACCAATGTGAGTGTGTGTGTGTATGTACAGCAGCAGTACTATAATTGTTAGCCAATGCCATTACGAGTAGATAATTACAGTAGTAGTACTGGGATTATTGGGAAAAGCCATCATGAGTGTGAATTTACAGTAGCAGTACTGGCCAAAGCCATCATGAGCGTGCACTTTCAGTAGCAGTACTGGCCAAAGCCATTATAAGCGTGCATTTTCAGTTCCAGTACTGGCAAAGCCATCATGAGCGTGCACTTCGAGTAGCAGTACTGGCCAAAGCCATCATGAGCGTGCACTTTCAGTAGCAGTACTGGCCAAAGCCAGAGATGTGGGAGACTTTTTCAGCTGGGATTTTTGAGTGTTGGGGCACTCCTCCAGGCTTTGGCGCTGCCCTTCCTGTACTAGTCCTGGTAACGGCGACATGTGCAGTGACGCCCACACTGGGCGCTAGGTGCGGAAGCTACAGTGCTCCCCTCAACCCCGGGCCTCGCCAAAGCTTCCCTGCTGTCGCTTCCCAGCTCGGCCTCTCCACCTTGCGCAGAAAATCAATGGGCAGCATCTCAATTAATCATGCCCGGGGGCAAATTGATCAGGAACCTAAATTAGGTCAACACGACTGTCTATTTAGAGGGCAGGACCCCTTAATCATCATCTTATCTGGAATAGGCTGAGACCAGGGAGTCCCCAAGAGCCCCGCAACCCCCTCCCCTGAGTGTCTCCATCTATCTGCATGCGCTCTTCATCAGCGCTCTCTCCCTCCGCCCGACCGGCCTGCCCTCATCCCCGCCATTTCCCTCAGCACTTCGTCTTGGAATATTTCTCGCGTAAGCATTCGGTCTTTGCACACAAAGGCAACACGTGTCAAATCAGGGGTTTCTCTAAAAAGCCTTTAAAGGTTCAAGAGGGGAGGGGTGCAAGGGAAGTCTGACAGTGAGGGCCCAGAACCAAAGAACAACGTTATACAAAACTGAGCAAAAGAAGTGGATTCTAGGCGCAGAAAGGCAGGCTAGGCCGTCCAAGACCCTTGTACCAGGGGTTGTGTATACTCTTCCAGCCTGCGTCCTTATTCTTATCAGAAGAGAGATTGGAGAGGGTGCCCGTGCAAGAGGGTTATGGATCTGGGGCGGCACGCGCAGGGCATAGTGACGCACGGGGTCTCCATATTTCTCCATCGGTGGGTTCCCGTCAATGCTACACGGCACTCTTTTCTCCTAATCTTATGGGGCAATTGAGCTTTTGGTTGCCCTGCTCAAGTGCCCAGTTTCTGATATCTGGTCCACTTATCTTAGTAGTTCTTATTTTGTACTTGCGGCTCTCTAGACCGTCCCTTCTCGGGGTCTTCTTTGCGCCATATATTGTGCGACTTGTGGAAGTAGGTCTTGCTTGAGGGTTGCCCCTTTCTCCTCTTCACTTGTCAACTTGTCAGTTCCTATGGGGATAGATCATATTTCTGATCTTGTTCCTCCAGGTTCTATATTTTGGTCACCCTGAGGGTACGTGAGTGAAAGTTTCTCTTTCGTTCACCTCACAGTCGCCGGTGCCCCTTCCTACAGGCTCCTTTTTGACTTGAAGGTCTGTCACCAAATGTGTTGGCCTGAGCCAGGATAAAAGGCAGCATTTAGGAACATTTGTGAAAATACTTGGCCACGGTATTCTGTTCCATGGCTCTGTTCTCCCTCTCTACTCTTCTCATCTGAGGGTATCGTAAGCCTCATTGAGGATAGATTGGATATTGGTCTCAGCTGACCTGAAGGTCTCTTTTGGAAAATGTAGTTTATCACCTTATTTTTGCAAGACAATCTTGGACTCAGTCTGTTCAATGTGACTGATGTGGTCTTTCCAGAATTCGTCTATCAAATTCACATTGCTCAATCAATGCCGGCATAATGCAACGCCGCCTTCTTAGGTTGCACGATTGCCGGAGTATAACATCCAGCAATGAGGCATGCAGGAGGGAAAGAGTTTGGAGTACCATAATCTGTTGCCGCATGTGAGGAATTCGACCATCCGCGCGTGGGTGTGCGCTCGCCAGGGTTTTTTAAAAATTTATGGTAGATCAACCTCCGGAAAATGTGTGGGGCTAATCCGCACACATTTCTCTATGCTCAATGCATGACATACACATAGACCCACTGTCCCAGATAAGATTTTCAAATCCGAGTATTTTACTGCCTATTTTTTTTAAGTTGGGAGTAAAATAATTTTATGTGGAGTAAAAGTGAATTCCAATTCCGAATGGCAGTATTTTCTAAGCAAGTAAAAATGGTTTAACTGGAAAACTTAAATATTTTTGTAATCATTATTTCTTTGCACCTACTTATTGATACACGTTAACATGCATGGTTACTAATTCTGATCAGACATCATTAATAATAGTAGTTTCTTCCTGTGGTACTATTTGCACCACTGTCCCAAACATATTCATGGAGTTAGGTGGGTACAAGCAGGGGTACAAGGTTTAAAGTGTCTGTTTCCTATGCTTTGTTGGGAGTATTTTTACTACCTATTTTTATTTTCTGATACTATTTGCCTATTTTTAGGGAGTACAACTGGCTGTTACACCCCTTATCTGTAGGGCTGCATAGACCTGTGTACTCTGGGTGGACACAGCCTACAAGCACAGCCCCCCTGTCATATTTAGTTGGGTTCTGACAGGCGGAGTACACAATGCATCTCCAGAAGGGGCAGGGCAAACCCTTCCCCCTCCCATGTCCAGAATAATTAACTAACAAAGGACCCATGAATCTGCCCTGTCATTTTGTTGGGCCCTGTAACTGGTGGCATCAATTTGCATTCTAATCAGAAAGTAATTCTAACAGGCCGATATCGGGCTTGGCTACAGAGGCTATCAAAGGAGACATGAAACTCCCACAACCTTTCATATACAACTGTGTCAACCTGATGCCAACTCCCGCCCTCAGTACAGATTGACAGTGAAATGTCATGTCTGGGACTGCGTGTTGACAGTAGTCATGCCTGCAAGGGGGGCCCATGCAGAAGCTACACGTATGTGGTTTGATGGAGCCAGAAAGTCTGGTCTCTCCGCAGTTTCAAGGGAGACCGACCATTTTAATCAGGAACCACAGAGAGCTCCATTAACCAGAGATACCCTTCAATCCACAACAGACAGGAAGATGGGTGGGACTTAGTATAACCCATTTCTAACCCTTTACCTTTTCTGATGCAAAGCACTCTAGTTATGATATGATATGATATGATGATATGATATGATTTGATATGGCATTTATAACGCGCCTATACACAAGTGTTTCAAGGCGCGACGAGGCAATGGGTGGGGCAAGGGAGGACAGACAACGATCCTTCTAGGCCAGGTGTCATTCAGATCGCACAAGTGCATGGGAAGGGGGGAAAAGGAAAAGTGCACGGGGGAAGGGAGAGGGGAAAGTGCAGTACATGGGAAAGTGGAATAATAAGATAAATAAGACAAATAAACCAGCCAGTTAGTGGCAAGTGCAAGGAAGTGCGGACATAAGTGCTGGTAGGGGGACTGAAAGGGATACAGAAAAACGGTCCCCAAGTGCAGGGGTTGCCAGGGAGGCAGTGCAGGTGTGCAATTGACAGGGCCTGGGCCAGAGATCAGAAAGTGTGGACAGGTAACCAGTGCAATTTCAGTCAGGAATTCAACAAGGGAGGGGAGGAGAGAAAGCAGAAGCTAAGAGGAAGGTTTTGAGGTGTTTCCGGACCCGGAGATGGTTCTCCTCGAGTTTCAGGGAGGCAGGAAGGCTGTTCCAGAGAGAGGCCCCTTCCGAAGAGAGTGATCTGCCACCAACTCGTTGCTTGGAGAAGCAACTGACCCTGAGGGAGTTGGAGGCAGATGAGCGAAGAGCTCGAGAAGGAAGATATTTAGGAAGAGAGAGTTTAGGGTATTGCGGCCCCAGACCCCAGAAGGCCTTGTGTACAATGCATAGGGTTTTGAACTTAATCCTCACAGCCACTGGGAGCCAGTGCAGAGATTTCAGTCCTGGAGAGATACGATCCCTGGGCTTGAGGCCAAGGACAAGTCTTGCAGTCCTGTTCTGGATAAGTTGCAGAGGGCGGAGAGTGGAGGCAGGCAGATTTAGATAGAGGCTGTTACTGTAGTCCACCTTAGAGAGGACCAGGGCTCTGGAGACAGTGAGCTTCTGGGGGAAGGAGAGGAAAGGAGTCGAAGATGACCCCGAGATTTTTAGCCTTGCAGGTGGGAGTGGGAGGAGGGCCAAGAGAGGCCGGCCAGAGAGCTGCAGGGAAGGAGGGAGTGGGTGCGCCGATGAGTAGAATCTCAGTCTTACTGGCATTAAGACAGAGGTCGTTGGCGGCACACCATTCCTGGATGGCAGACATACAGTCAGAGATGAGGAAAGGAGAGGAGGAGGAGGCCGAGGGTAGCCTGAAAATGAGCTGGGCATCATCCGCATAGCACTGAAAGTTGGGACAGAGAGCGGCGATGCGGTGGGCAAGGAGTGACAGGTATTGGTTGAACAGCCAGGGAGAGAGGTTAGATCCCTGGGAGACACCACAGGTAGAGAAAAAGATGTGGGAGAGGAAGGACCCAAGTTGGACCTGGGAGGGTCGGTCGGAGAGGAAAGAAGTCAGCCACGCCAGAGCCTGACCAGTGATACCCAGGTTATCACGGAGACGGTTGAGCAGGATGGCATGGTTGACAGTGTCAAAGGCAGAAGAGAGATCGAGCAAGATAAGAACGCAAGGGGTGTTAGAGTCGAGGTTGGTGAGCAGGTCTTCACAAATGTTCAGGAGAGCAGTTTCCGTGCTTCTGGCAGCTCTGAAGCCAGACTGATGGTCATGAAGACAACCAACAGATTCAGTCTGGAGATTGAGCTGGGAGATGGCCATTTTCTCCAGGAGCTTGCCCAGGAAGGGAGTGATGGAGATTGGGCGACAGTTAGCCGGGCAGGAGGGGTCGGCAGAGGGTTTTTTAAGAAGAGGGTGCACAAGGGAGTGCTTCAGGGGGGAAGGGAAGACTCCGGTGGCAAAGGAGTGATTGCAGAAATCCACCAGGGCAGGAGCCAGGGAGTCGATGTGATCCTGGATAGTTTTGGAGGAACAGGGGTGAACTGTAACGCTCACCTGATTCCCGTAGAGGCGCCGGTCTTGACTGGGCGTATACCGTATCTTCAAAGTTGATGTGTAACACACGGCTGGCTCTTTGGGCTGGACCTCTGTGCACTGTATGTTTGACTCGAAGGGTAAGATGTCTGCAGATAGAAAATATGGGATTAATGAACTGGGTTATTGAATGTCTCTCTCTTCTCCCCTTTCTCTCCTCCTGTAGAACCCCGAAGGTTAACGCTCTCACCTTAGGTAAGTGAACGCCGTGCTCTCCATCTGCCTCGGGGCAGGGTGCTGTAACCAGTTTCTTCACTGGATAAGGGGAGCAGGCCTCTTGACTTCAGAGGACTGCTGTCCGTCGTTTACTGCACGAACGGTAAGTTTCGAGTAATTCTAATGTCTTTAAAGTGTTTAGTAATGATGTCTCTTGTTTTGCAGGGTTCCGGCGATGGTGGATGATGGGCTGAAGTGAGTTGAAGATGGAGCCCGTGTGATGAATAGAAGCGCCTGGAAGCACGTAAGTAAGCGCTTGTTGCCTGCTTCACGATGCGCTCTAACTGTCTTTTTATTTTGCAGGTACAAGTTCGGAGCGGCTGCAGGGTGCCGGAATACCCACTGGGTTAGATGTGGAAAGGAGTAATGGCACGTGAGTATTAAAGTTCCCCAATGTCTTTACACGCACCTTGTTTTGTCTTTCAGATGCGGGATGCAGCGCCGAAGGCCTCCGGAGCGTGCGAAGAGTTGGTAAGCTTTTGTCTTTCAGATGCCGGAATGCAGTGTGAAGACCTCCGGAGCGCACAAAGAGTAGGTAAGCCTTTGTCTTTCAGAATGCAGCGCGAGGCGTTGGTGACAGCCGATGGCCCAGGTAAGTGAAGAGCTGTCACTGAAGACCGTAATGCTAACCTGTTCTTTCTTGTCTTTATAGGTGTTGCTGAAGACTGGATTCAGGATGGTAAGCCTTTTTCCTTAGGCCCAGGATCAGATGCAGAAGACACGATGAGCGTTCTGCTGCAGAGGATGCAGAATAACGCAAAGCAAGATTCATCCATCGGGTGTGGTTTAAATAGCCTCCTGTAGTGCTTAGGTGTCTCCTTCCACAGCCACGCCTAGGTAAGAAAAGAGTTCCTGCTTTCCAGAAGAGTTCCAGTGTTCTGAACCTAGGGAGTGGCTCCTGCCCCACCCAACAGGAAAAGTAGTTCCAAACAGAAGAGGATCAGAGGCTCAACTGGCAGGCAAGTAAGCAGCATGGTCTGCTGCAGGTAAGTCCACCCAAGCATTATGAGCCCGGCGCTTCCAGCGCTGGGACTGGGCATATTTATGAGCCTGGTGCCACTGGTGCCAGGACTGGGTCCAAAAGGTCCCAATTGGGACTGGTTGGCACTCGGAACCTGGGTTATGGATCTGCTTCCAAGGGAGTTGGGAAAACCCTGACCTTTTGGAGGCAGAGATCATGACAGTACCCCCCTCAAGGCCCCTCCCAAACCGGGCTTCTCCGGGGGTTTTGGCTTGTCAGGAAATGTTCGGTGAAATCTTTTGATTAGGCGAGGAGCGTGGACATATTCAGCAGGTTCCCAGGATCTCTCTTGGGGGCCGTAGCCTTTCCAGTCAATTAGGTAAAATAGTTTAGATTTGGAGATCTTGGAGTCCAGAATGCTTTTGACTTCAAACTCGAGTTCCCCATCAACTAGGATAGGTTTTGGAGATTTAGTTAGTCGGGTTTGAGGTTGCACGGGTTTTAATAGAGAGACGTGGAATACCGGATGTATCTTCATGTGCGGGGGCAAGTCCAACTTGACCGCTACTGGGTTTACTATGGTAGTGATGGAATAGGGACCAAGGTATCTTGGGTTGAATGTGCGTGGCCCTTTTAGAGGTAGATATTTGGTGGATAACCAGACTTGATCCCCCACTCGATATTGAGGGGCTTCCTTCCGATGTTGATCTGCTCCTTTCTTGTATTGTTCTTTAGCCCTTTGAAGGTGAGAAACAGCTTCCTTAAAGGCTTGGGTGATTGTAGAATGCAGGTAGTCTACTGCTGGTGTTTCAAGATCTTGGAGGGGATCCAACTCCGAGGTTCGAGGGTGACTGCCGTACACAAGAAAAAACGGGGTTTTCCCAGTTCCCGAATGGACAGAGTTATTGTAGGCATATTCGGCTATCCAAAGGATGTCTTTCCGAGTTTTTTCAGTTTGTTGCAGCATGCAGCGTAAATACTGTTCCAGAGTTTGATTGGTCCTCTCGGTTTGTCCGTCAGTCTGAAGGTGGTGACTGGTCGATAGTCTCACATCAATTTGAGCCGACCGACAGCAACTTCGCCAAAAATGAGAAATAAATTGACTACCTGGATCCGAAATTAGAACCGAAGGAAAACCGTGCAGTCGGACGATGTTTTGGAGAAATTCTCGGGCCAGAGTTGCTGCTGTTGGCAAGCCTTTGAGCGGAATGAAATGCGCCATCTTGGAGAATAAGTCCACGATTACTAGAATCGTATTGTATCCGGAGCATGGAGGTAGATCGGTGATGAAGTCCATAGAAAGCGTATGCCAAGGGCGAGGTGGGATGTCAATAGGGCGTAAGAGGCCTGCTGGTCTTTCCTTTTGACTCTTGTTTTGGGTGCATACTACACAGGACATTATAAAGTCTCTGATATCTTTTTTCCAAGACGGCCACCAGAAGTAGCGCTTGATCTTTTCTGAGGTCTTGGCTATACCGGGATGTCCTTCCATTAAAGAATTGTGATAACAAGAGATTACTTCTTTCTGTAAATCTGTGCTGGGTAGGTATAATCGTTCTTGGAAATACAATAAGTTGTCCTTTACTGCAAAGTCCTTTCCTTGCAGATGCCAATTCTGTATGTCTGCTGGAGTTACAAGTTGCCTGGCTTTATCCTTAACTTCCTCTATGGATTGTGTGGCGATTACACCCAGAATTCTTTGTTCGGGAATGATTGGTACAGGTTTAGGGTTGATCAAGAGTTCTTCCACTCCCATCCGAGAAAGGGCATCAGCTTTACCGTTTTTTGTACCAGGTCGATAGGTAATTATGAAGTCAAACTCGGCAAAGAATAATGCCCAACGGAGTTGTCTAGAGGATTGGGCTTTTGCGGTTTTCAAATATTGCAGGTTTCGGTGATCCGTAATCACAGTAACGGTGTGTCGGGCCCCCAGCAGATAATGCCGCCAAGCCTTAAAGGCAGACTTGATAGCCAGAAGTTCCTTGTCAGTAATCGTGTAATTGATTTCAGGAGGCGAGAATTCGCGGGACCAAAATGCCACGGGATGCAACTGATTGGTTGCCGGGTCCTTTTGTGATAGAACTGCCCCCATGGCAAGGCTTGAAGCATCAGTTTCCACGATGTAGGGGAGTTCGGGGCGAGGGTGTTTTAAGATTGGTGCAGAGATAAATTTAGTCTTCAAATCCTGGAAAGCTTGTTCCACCTCGGTAGACCATTCAAAACGTTTGTTTTTCTTTAACAAGGCAGTGATGGGCTGGACTATTAGAGAGAATTCGGGGATAAACCTGCGGTAAAAGTTAGCGAAGCCTAACATGCTTTGCACACCTTTTACGGAGGATGGTGATGGCCATTTGAGAACTGCATCAACCTTCTTTGAATCCATACACACTCCGCCAGGTGATAATATGAATCCCAAGAATTCAACTTCAGTCACGTTGAAAACACATTTTTCCAACTTAGCGAAAAGTTTGTGTTGACGCAATCTTTCGAGGACCATTTTCACGTGTTTCCGATGTTCAGATTCCGATGAAGAATAAACGAGGATGTTGTCAATGTAAACAACAACACACACATCTATGAGCTCTCTGAGGACATCGTTCATAAAATATTGAAAGGCGGCCGGGGCATTGCAAAGTCCGAAGGGCATGACCTGATATTCAAATAGCCCATACTTGGTGCGGAAGGCCGTCTTCCATTCATCGCCCTCTTTTACTCGTACCAAGTGGTAAGCTCCTCTAAGATCCAGCTTTGTATATATGCATGCTTTTCTAACTTGGTCCAGGAGTTCAGGGATCAAAGGTAACGGATATCTATTCTTAACGGTGATCTGGTTCAGGGAGCGATAATCTATACAAGTTCTAAGGTCTCCTTCCTTTTTTGGAACGAAGAACAAAGCTGAAGAAGCAGGGGACTTGGAAGGACGAATAAACCCATTTGCCAGGTATTGATCCAGGTATTGTCGAAGGTGAAGGTTCTCAGGCTCGGTGAGGGCATAAATTCTACTACAAGGCGGAGTAGATCCAGGTATCAGGTCTATCTGGCAGTCATAAGACCTATGAGGAGGTAGAGAGTTAGCCTGATCCTTCCGGAAAACATCTTGGTATTCTAGGTATTCGGGAGGTAACTGGGGAGTCTCTGAAGAAATTGCTGCCAGTGCAACACCAGGTGGAGGGTGACAAGTAGAGACACATTCTGCAAACTGGACCGTTCTTGCTCGCCAATCGATCAGAGGATTGTGTTTCTCTAAACAAGGTATTCCTAGAATAATCTGAAACTGAGGGGCCTTGATCACATCGAACACGATCTTCTCATGGTGTCCATCTTGACTTACTAGCATCACTTCTTGAGTGGTATGCGTTACTGGCCCGGAGGCTATCTCCGTACCATCCACCGTAGTAATGACGTCCTTTACAGCCTTGGGACAAAGAGTTAGATTCATCCTCAAAACCATTTCATGATCCACATAATTGCCGATGGCACCGCTGTCGACGTAAGCTTCAATTGCATGTAATCGATCCGGATTATCAGGGCTAATGAGGACCATAGGTATCACGAAATGCGAGGTCACAGAACTGGTTTTCACGCTCGGCAAGAGGACCTCTATTCTTGTCGGGCGAGGTCGTTTCCCTGCTCAGAGTTTGTAACTTTGGTAACTGCAGCTCCTAATGCCTTCTTAGCAGGTTTCACCGGACAGTCTCGAAGAAAGTGTCCTGAGTTTCCGCAATAGAGGCATAATTGCAACTGTTTTCTCCTTTCCCACTCCTTTTGTGTTAGAGGACCTTTCAGACCCCCTATTTGCATGGGTTCCCCGGAGTCTATTCCTTTGGAAGGAGTTGGCGGTTTGGAAAATACTCGAGCATCAAACTTGGAACGATCGGCCTTCCTGTTCTGCAGTCTGTGATCTATTTGAACGACTAAGTCTATATAGTCCGAACAATCTTGTGGGGGATTCACTACTTGGGCTAACACATCTTTGAGCTCTCCACGTAGACCTCTATAAAACAGCGTAATCCTTTTGTCCTCAGGCCATTGAGTTTCCACTATCAGTCTGTTGAAAGACGCAATATAAGCCAAAAGGTCTTGATTACCTTGTCGCAACGAAAGAAGCTCATTGTCCAAGGCCTGCCCCTGCGAATGTCTTGCGAACAGTTTTTCCATACTGAGTTGAAAAGCTTGAAAATCATGGAGGACCGGATCATCTTGATTTACTAGAGGGATCGACCAGTCTGCCGCATTGCCACTAAGGTACGAAAGCACGAAAGCTACTTTAGCTTGATCAGTTGGAAAGGCTGCTGGCCGGCATAAGAAATGCAACCGGCACTGATTGATAAATACTGCAAACCTCTTTGGGTCACCAGAAAATCGTTCGGGCGGAGCCAGAGGTACATTCCCAGGTAGGTTGATCTGCACTGGATTCATAGAGGATGTAGAAGGAAGATTTCCCCCAGATGCGGGTAACGGGGTCTGTCCGGCTTGTGACTGTAGCAATTGTCTAGCGAGATCATCTGTTCGCTCCTTGGAAATAATCAGTTCCCTTCTTAGAGCGTTCGTTTCCTGACGGGCTGCATGCACTTCTGCCCTTAGTTCCCCAAGTAACTGGGCTAGTTGGTCGGTATCCGAGGTTTCCATAGCGCCTGGACGGGAGTTCTGTGGTAGGCTTTGCGTTCTGTAACGCTCACCTGATTCCTGTAGAGGCGCCGGTCTTGACTGGGCGTATACCGTATCTTCAAAGGTGATGTGTAACACACGGCTGGCTCTTTGGGCTGGACCTCTGTGCACTGTATGTTTGACTCGAAGGGTAAGATGTCTGCAGATAGAAAATATGGGATTAATGAACTGGGTTATTGAATGTCTCTCTCTTCTTCCCTTTCTCTCCTCCTGTAGAACCCCGAAGGTTAACGCTCTCACCTTAGGTAAGTGAACGCCGTGCTCTCCATCTGCCTCGGGGCAGGGTGCTGTAACCAGTTTCTTCACTGGATAAGGGGAGCAGGCCTCTTGACTTCAGAGGACTGCTGTCCGTCGTTTACTGCACGAACGGTAAGTTTCGAGTAATTCTAATGTCTTTAAAGTCTTTAGTAATGATGTCTCTTGTTTTGCAGGGTTCCGGCGATGGTGGATGACGGGCTGAAGTGAGTTGAAGATGGAGCCCGTGTGATGAATAGAAGCGCCTGGAAGCACGTAAGTAAGCGCTTGTTGCCCGCTTCACGATGCGCTCTAACTGTCTTTTTATTTTGCAGGTACAAGTTCGGAGCGGCTGCAGGGTGCCGGAATACCCACTGGGTTAGATGTGGAAAGGAGTAATGGCACGTGAGTATTAAAGTTCCCCAATGTCTTTACACGCACCTTGTTTTGTCTTTCAGATGCGGGATGCAGCGCCGAAGGCCTCCGGAGCGTGCGAAGAGTTGGTAAGCTTTTGTCTTTCAGATGCCGGAATGCAGTGTGAAGACCTCCGGAGTGCACGAAGAGTAGGTAAGCCTTTGTCTTTCAGAATGCAGCGCGAGGCGTTGGTGACAGCCGATGGCCCAGGTAAGTGAAGAGCTGTCACTGAAGACCGTAATGCTAACCTGTTCTTTCTTGTCTTTATAGGTGTTGCTGAAGACTGGATTCAGGATGGTAAGCCTTTTTCTTTAGGCCCAGGATCAGATGCAGAAGACACGATGAGCGTTCTGCTGCAGAGGATGCAGAATAACGCAAAGCAAGATTCATCCATCGGGTGTGGTTTAAATAGCCTCCTGTAGTGCTTAGGTGTCTCCTTCCACAGCCACGCCTAGGTAAGAAAAGAGTTCCTGCTTTCCAGAAGAGTTCCAGTGTTCTGAACCTAGGGAGTGGCTCCTGCCCCACCCAACAGGAAAAGTAGTTCCAAACAGAAGAGGATCAGAGGCTCAACTGGCAGGCAAGTAAGCAGCATGGTCTGCTGCAGGTAAGTCCACCCAAGCATTATGAGCCCGGCGCTTCCAGCGCTGGGACTGGGCATATTTATGAGCCTGGTGCCACTGGCGCCAGGACTGGGTCCAAAAGGTCCCAATTGGGACTGGTTGGCACTCGGAACCTGGGTTATGGATCTGCTTCCAAGGGAGTTGGGAAAACCCTGACCTTTTGGAAGCAGAGATCATGACATGAACCTGTTTCGACGAGACATTCATAGATCGGACTTGTCTAGAAACCTTGTCTGGGGAGAAAAGGGGAAAGGCAGAGAAGGAGGGAGGAGGGGTGGCTGCAGAAGGGCCAAAGGAAGAGCAGGGAATAGCGAGAGGGGGATGAGGAGGAGAGTGAGGACAGGATGTCCTGAGTTTTTGAAATGAAGTGAGAAGCCTGTGCCGTGCAGAGGGCCTGGGAAGGGACATGAGAGGTAGAGACTGCGGCAGAATTGGCCATTTCCTAGCAAATTTTAAAAAGTTCAGCCGAGTTGTTATGAACTCACGCATACTGGAGATTGTTGGTGGGAACCCAAGATTGGTTAATTAAGGTAGGCTTAACCTGCACTAATCCCTGTGGTCCATTTGACTTTAAAAGAGGCCAGAGCTCCTCGTTTGGCAGATCATCTGAAGTGTTCACAATGAATAGCAAGACAAACTCATCATTGGACCCTGGCTGAAGTTACAGTCTCCATTGCATCTTTCACCATTGAAGGAAGGTCAGGACCTCCATAGAGAGAAGCAAAATTCTTCCCCTATACATCTACCAGGGAACAGAGAGAGATACAGCAGATCCAGAACCGGTACCCAGCCAGCACTCAGCGTGCCCTGTTAGACTCTGCGGCAAGCTTCCTAGGTGGAAAGTGCCAGCAGGTCTCTGTACCCGAAACCATGGACAAGGCAGCTGTCTGCAACACACTCCTCGGCTTTGGACTGTCTGTCATAAAGGACGACGCAAGACCATTGAAGAAACTGGGAGAAGTGCATCTACAAGCATCTAATGTTGTCTGCCAACAGGTCAAACAAAAGAAACAAGCAAGTCTTTACCAAACGAAGTGTCCTGCTGGACAACGGAAAAACAAGTCTTTCGCCCAATAATTAGTGGTCTTTGTGGTTCAGCTACCCAGTTCCTAGGTCCAATACCCTCAACCAGGGGAGTCAACGGTTTTGCTGATGTTAGACCTCTCCACAGCCTTTGACACTGTGAACCATCAGATAATGGCACAACGTATTGGGCAGGTGGGAAAAGCGTCCAAACAGGTGATAAACTGGTTTGAATCCTTTCTTAAAGATGGAACTCACAGGGTAATACTGGATAGATTTACCTCTCAAATGGTCGAGTTGGAATGTGGGGTATCTCAAGGTTCTTCCTTATCACCTCTTATCTTTAACTTGTACTTTCACCCAGTTTTCAAGATATTTCAGAAGTATTGCCTGTGATTTCACTCGTATGCGGATGACACGCAGTTATACATGGAAATCCAAAATATTGAAGACGCCTTTGAGAGAATCAAAATGTGTATGGAAGAGCTCAAGGAATGGACGATGGATAACCATCTACAATTAAATGCAGCCAAGACAGAAATCATACTGTTTGGCACTAAGAACAAAATGCTATCTGAGAGACAGAATCCGCCACCATTGATTCTAGGGGATCAATTGCAGTATTCCAAAATAATTTAAAACCTGGGCTGCTGGTGGCAGGAACATCTAGGCAGTGAGACTCAGGTGGGGGCAAAAGTGAAATCAGTCTATTATGCACTGCAATCATTACGAAATGTGTTACCCTATATTCCTTTGGAGGACAGGGCAGTTGTGGTGGGGGCAATGATTAAACCCCACCTGGACTACTGCAATAGTTTATTAGCAGGAATCCCACAAAAACAAATTGCTAGACTCAAATCAGCCCAGAATGAGGCAGTCAAAGTGATAGGAAACCTTGGCAAATGAGACCATGCGGGTCATTACAAGGTTGGCGGTAAGAGGTTAACGGCACCGGTAAAGGTGCTGGTGCCATTAACCACTTACTGCCGCATTACGAGGTCCTTTAGCGGGTCCCGCTAAGGGCGGCTGGTTTTACCAGGCGCTCTTAGTGGGAGCCGCTAAAGGACCAGCATGCTAACAACGGGCCTGTTATTAACAGGCCCGTTGTTAGCATGGTCCCCATTCCCATTGAGCCCTATGGGGGCTCGAATGAGAATGGGGATGGGTTCCCTGAATGGGGAAATACTAATGCTAATAGCGCCATGGCTACCTCCAACCTCGTAATGACCCCCTATGTATTATTAAGGCGAAGATCCCTCCACTGGTTGATGGTGGAGGATAGAATTACATTTAAAATGGCCTGTTTAGTCTTTAAATGCCTGAAAGGGCTTGCATCCGGTTACCTGTCTGAAATAATTACAGTATACCATCCAAGGAGAAATCTGCGTTCAGAAGACAAATTCCTGACCTGTATCCCACGGACTAAATGTATTTCAAGAGGAGACAGAAGCTTTGGAGCTTTTGGGCCCAAAGTTTGAAACCAGCTTCCTTTAGAGATCAGAATGTGTGAATCTCTTGATCTTTTTAGGAAGAGACTAAAAACCTTTTTATTTAAATAAAGGAAAACTGAACATAACTAGAACTTTGGCTCCCTACACGTTTGGATTCTCCTTTTAGTGATCCACTGCGCCCGAATAAGGTTTATTCTGTCTGGTGCGTGTAATAGAATCATTCAAAATCAAAAATCAAAATCAAACTATCAAGTATATCACCAGGTCCCAGATTGGGTTGGCTTGCATGGCTCCTCCTGGGAGCTACTCTGGGTTATTTCCAACAGTTGCAGGAGATTTTTGAGTTTCTTGAGGTCAGAGAGCTTGAGTCAGGAGTGGTCCAAAGTACCACGTTCTCCCCAGGCAATTCCTTCACTGTCCCAGATCATTCTGAAGTCTCCATGCCATCTAGTGTCCTTATTATTCTGACCTTCCTTCTTTGGTTTCATGCCTCGTCATGCCCTTTCCCCTACCTTGGGCCAACTTAGCCACATCATCCCTTCCTGCATGCACCCCTTTCCTACTGGGTGCTCAGCCAACTCAAGCTCTTATCACCACATCTAGCTCACCCGCCTCTCCTCCGGTTGTTACTTCCTCTGACAAGTTCTCCTGTCCTCCTCTTTCTACACCCTCCTCCAAATCTTCCCCTTTTTCTCCAGCTTTTCTCAACCACCATCTATTACTTACTCCTCTAGCCCTTTACCTTTTTGAACAAATGTAACCTCCTCCACCTTCTACTGCTCCTTCTCCAACACGTTATCTCTTCCTGCTCTTGACTCCTTCTCCTCCAGCAAACACCACTTCTCCAAATGCTGCCATGATCTAGAAAATACCCTGCATTCACGAGCCTAAATACCATGCCAAAAGTGGTCTAAATGATCACCAGAGACTGTAGGAGGGTTTGTGGTAGGGAATAGTCCTGTACTCGAATCAGGGCTCTGGAGAAAGTTGGGTCCCTGCTCTTAAGTGCAAGAGATACTACTACCCCTGAGCACTAGACTGTTAGAATATACAGTGTGATGTGTACTGGAACCATCTGAGGGCAGGGAAAAAAGAATTCGTAGACCAAATTGCGGAAATTCTTGACTCCTTGTTGGTGCTTAAGGAGCATGTGAACATTTTGATCTGTGGGGATTTGATTATTGACCTTTTCAATGCTACTACTAACAGTAAAAAGGTGTTGGGTCACAACTGGTTGGAAGAAATGAAAGCCAGAGAAATGCAAATGTTAAATGGGAACACGATTGGAGACCTGGTACCGGCAGCAACATGGCATCGAGCCGAGACTACCTCCATAATTGACTATATATTCGTGTCTAGAAATCTGCATGCTCGAATAAAGTACTTTAAGGTTAGGAACCAGACTAGCAGTGATCACGACATACTGCTAACAAGTTTCATTATGAAACCAAAAGAGGACCCATCAATGTGGCAATACAAGATCCTAGTCACATCGAACAGGGTCAGACTACGTCTAGAGACGCATGAGGTGGCCAAGTTGGCAACAGCCTATTGTCACAACAGCACTGAAACAGACTATGCACAGTTACTGCTCAAATTTAAGAGCAAGAATGTAGGGCTTAAACATCCAAATATGGTGCGTGAACAGTGGTTTGACCCAGAGATGCAGATCCATAAAAGACAGATGAGACAAGCGATCTGCCAGGCTAATCTACTGGACCAGTATTTCCAGAAAAAGGCCATTAGATCTGCCAAACAGAAGTACAAAAACTGGTTAAAAGCCCATAAACATCTGACCATCCAAAATGATGCGGAATCCATGCTAATGGCACTGAAGAACAAAAATTCAGGAGATTTTTGGAGGATCATTAACACCATGCAGGCTCCACAAAAGGCCTTGCAAACGTGTTTGGTGATGGAGAAGGATGGATTTCCCACTTTGAGGAACTATATAAGCGCCACAAGATTGCCGAAAACGGATACGACTCGATGTTTCCCCCTCGAACAATCAACTACTGTAAAGAAGACATTATATCTATAATCTTGAAAACAAACAACTCGAGAGCGCCTGGTCTGGACGGGTTAATTAATTATACCATCAAACAACACCCCGAGATCTGAGCCGAGCTGTGCGTAACCCTATTTAAAAGAATAAACAACTCTGGACCATTCCCTGATTCATGGAAATCGGCGGTCATAGAACCAATATTCAAAAAAGGAGACAGAGCGAACCCAGGAAATTACCGACCAGTGGCTCTTCTGGACGTCCTGGGTAAGATATATGCCACTGTCTTGCAACAAAAATTGGTAGCATGGGCTGTTGAAACGGCGCATGTTGATGCCCGCCAGGCTGGGTTTGTCAAACAGGTGGGTTGTTCTCTAAATCTATTACTACTCAACCTGATAAAATGGAGGCCTTGAAATCAAATACCATCATCTACCTGGCCTTTATTGACTTTTCCAGTGGATTTGACACCGTCGACCGGGATCTACTATGGTCGAAACTGCGCCGGTGGGGGTGTTCTGAAGATTTAGTAGCGGCAATCCAGGAGCTCCACACGGATACCTCTATCAAGATTCGACTTGATCAACTAGGGTCCTTGTCAACAACAATTAAGACATACAAGGGGGTAAAGCAAGGGTGCCCGCTTGCCGCAGCAATATTTAGCCTGTACATATCGGACCTGCGCCACTCGTTAGACGCAGTGACCTCATATCCACCAAAATAAACAAAACACATGTAAGCTGGTGATGATCTGGTGATCATGGATTTAACACCGGTCGGCTTGAAATGAAAAGTAGACGCTATCCAAGTCTACGTAAGAGAGAATCATTTGTTGATCAATGCAAAGAAAAGAGAAGTCCTAATATTCAAAAACTTAAAAGGGGCAACTTCAAGGAAAGCAAAAAATCTCAAATGGTATCTGAGTGGGGCTCCAATGACGATATCACAAAATGTCAAATAAGTTAAGTTCCTGCATTAATGATGCCCTGTGGGTGGCAGACACTAAAAGGAAATGCACTCAGTTAGCAAACCAAGTACTGCTAATGAACAAGAAATTTGGGAAATTCTCATTGGAGCCAGTGCGGTTGTTTTATCAGCAAAAAGGTGTGCCGGTATTGATCTACGGAGTTGAAAATGCTCTGGGATGCTCTCATGAGGTGGGGTCTTTCCTGGAGAACCAATTTTGGACAAAGGTGTTGGGTCTCCCTAGAGGGACCACGACCTTGTGCATTAGATACGAGATATCTCTCATTTCATTACAAGCAAGGATTACGTGGAACCTGTTATCTCTATACCGAAAGACTCGAGTGCAAGAAAACATCTTGCAATTTGAACTCCTTCAAAGTGCAATGGCGCAAGGTCAGAATTTGGTGGCCTTGTGGATGCACCCATGTGAAAGCTTACTGGAAGAATTTGACATTAAGAGCAATTTACTCCATGAAAATCCAATCGCTGCTAAAAACGAAAATCTGGCTTTGGGACTGCGAGAGAACCTGTTCTGAAAGATCTATGGCAAAACTGATGTTGAGTGCCCCACTGGAAGTACGTTCTTTTAACACGCCCCAATGTTACATCAATTTGGTTCCAGAACCCAGTGCACGAAGACGTTTTATGCTATTCCGCCTAAATTTGTTCAAAACTAAAGAGCGTTTACAAACATGGAAATGTAACAAAAACATAAACCTCAGGTGCAGATTCTGTAGAAAGGAACCAGAGTCGCTGAAACATTGAGTGTTATTTTGTAACAGTTTTCGGAATTAAAGAACTTTTCGTTTGGGACCTTGGGGCGCTATCCACCATTCGTTGTGTGCGGAAGAATGGTGGGGTCACATGTTTAATGGTATTGACTTAAAATTGTTAATTCCGCTGACACAATTTCTAGCAACAATTGAATATCAGTTAAACTTGGTATCTGACACTTTGGGAATGAACAAAGGGCCAATGGGCATCTAGAAGGCCGATGAAATGAAGGAAAGGGAGGTGGCGATCTTGAATGTAGTGTTGTGGGGATTGTTGATGTATGTAACATTTTTTTAAAGGTTTATAAAAAAAATCGTATAAAATAAAACATAAAAAAATAAAAAAATATACAGTGTGATTCTGATTATCATTAACCTCTATAGTAGCAGCCGAGTAGGGGATATATGCAAGGTATTGCCCCAAAGCCCTTACCCCCCCCCGATTTGTACGTTCAGGAAGGTAAGAACCCTAGAGAAACCCTACGGGGGGGCGGATATGGTGCTCCAATGTCGAGGTGCTGATAACAGGTTTGTTGGAGAAAGCAATGGGACACAGTGAGACTGAAGGCAGGACATGCTGTGTCCTAACTATGCAGCATCGGCAACATATGCATTTATCATTCAAAGGAGATCTGATTCTGTAGCTGATAAAACACAGAGATTACATAAAGCAAACAAAGGGTTGTTTATGTCAGTCCTGTGCCATCACTGTCGTAAATCTAAAGTAAATGCCTTTGTGAGAATGGTTCTACTGCTTCAGCGTAGCAGCTAGAGATGCCAGGAAATATAATGTCTTCTTTCTCCAAGAGACTCGAGAAGCGTAGGGAGAGTCTTCTTGTCAAACAAGACAGCCGTGTTCTAAATGTTTTACCAGGAAGGATGAAAGAGAGGGTTAGAACAGACAGCAGTATGAAAACATATAAGGGTATAGATAAGTGAAGAAAAAAGACAGAAATAAAGAGTAAGACGGTGGAGGAACATACAGAGCATTCTGCTTAACAGTGGCAATGTGACATTGCTGTGGAAACTAGCCTTCTTCTAGCATTCCGGGGAGCTGATCCAGTGACGAGGAAGGAAAGCAGTCACCTCTGCATCCGCCTTCTCTGACCACTAGACCTGCACTCGGTGCAATGGGCACCATTTTGAGGGTAGTCACCCTCTCAGATGAGCCATGCCGCCAAGGTTGCAATAAAGAGGGGCTCCTGAGGTGAGACATGACACAGACAGACTTACTATTGGACAGCAATGTTGTTTTGGATCTACCTTCTGGGTGAATCTGCATCAATTCTTATTACCCTACTGTGTTAGATAAGTATTAGATGCTATTAATAGCTTCCCTACATAGTTTTATCACTAAGTCAACAAGTGTTTCCAATAGCAATATAGTGTGTTTTATACTCATGAATAGAAACACATTAATAATGTTCTCACTTATGGTTAGCAAGCTTACCAAATGGTGAGCAATTGGTAAACTGGCTTATTTCAGCACCCAAGCTATTGAAACAGTATAATTCGGAAGAATTGACAATGTATCAATGTTTATTCTGATGAGCAGTTTAATTTCTCATGATGAAGGCATCTAAAAGCAATTTTTTGCTTGTTTTCAATTCAGTTGCTCTTCGTAATTTAATTTTGCCTCCAAAAATGTAAGTAAGCAAAAAAACAAAAAACAAATATTTGCAAACAAATTGGTAATGCGCAGATCTTTAGGTGCAAAGAATAGTATTACATTCTTGGTCTAATCTCTAAGGACCCTGCTTGCTTCCTTATCCCAATTGGGTCAAGTCGTGTGGGCCATCATTTATCCTCCAGGCTTTGCCCCTTCATCGTCTGTTCTACAGAATGGTATAGTCCTTGTTGAAATTTCTGGAATTCTTCCAAACTGTCTGAAACATTCGATTTATAAAGGGTAAGTCCAACCCATGTTTCCCTGTTAGCCAATTCAATTCTAAAACATAATGCTGACATTTGTGAAATCAGAAAAAACAGTATAACTGATCAACGTGTTTGTTTACATTTGAAATAAAGGCAATCTTGTCAATATCAGTGACTTATGAAAGAAATTGCATTTTGAACAAGATAGGCCATTGAAAATGATACACAATGTCAGTGCTTAATCCATATAATTTTCGGCTATTGGTTTGTCCCAATTAAGGATTCACTTGGTTAGTGGTGTATTTATATTAAGCTTGGACTTGTGTCTTTTCCTTCACATAAAACATTTTTGGATATGGATTGTTTGCAGCCCACGTAGCATTTGTTTGCAGTTTGCAATTACATCTTTTCAAAATAATTCTCGTTTAAAAAATATTGGGTTCATTTTGAAAATGCTGCTCTCTCCGTGACTGCGTTTTTAAAACAATGAAGTATGTCACAATGCTCTCATTATAGCAAAGCTGGTATTTGAAGACAACTTGCAAACAGAACAGCTTAGAAGGGAGGTCTTTCACCCAAACCACATTTTATCTTTTGCTTTTTGCATAGAAAATAATGAACACAAGTTACCATTTCATGCAATATGAATGGTTCAATAACATTCTGTACATTATTCACTTGTGCTTTTATTATTTTTATTAGGGTATTTATTGCGTATCAGGAAACAACACAGTGTTCTACAGATCATATGGGGAAGGATACAGTGAGGGAAGCAGAGATACAAGTGAGCAGGGAGCTTCCAAAAGGGGAGCTAACAACAAGGAGTAAGAGGGCGTCAAAGAGTGTCAACACCAAACATTTTAAATGCACATTTGTGATTAAATCGTCTGTCAAAGTCAATAAGCATGTTCCATTTATGAAATGCATCCCTTACAAAGTCCATGTAGTAATGATCCATGGTCCAAACTAATACTCATTGAGTGACTGTGAGTCACTGTGGCTTGGCTTAGAGTTTAGAACTGTTTAAATTAAAGGTATATAATTCAATCTATAACAAAATCTTGTAACATCTTTGAAAATCCTTTGACCACCAGCCACAACACAGTATTGGTCTGCCCTGGTGGGGTTTTATAGCAAGAATGTCCCTCTCTCGGTTGGAACTGGAGCTTAGGGCCTGCAGCTGTGGGCCTGGGGTGTTGGAGGTAATGATTGGCAGGTTCCTTCCCTCCTCATGGCTCAGAATTTAGATCTACTGTGGGGTGAGAGGTATTAGACCATATGCACAAGGAGTGTGCACTGGCCTGGGCTTTTTATTTTTTTGTTGATGATTTTATTTAGGAAATTGAATCCGCACATATTTTCTAATGCTTGCCACACAACAAACGCATAGTCCAGTGTACTCTGGAGGACACAGCCTACAGACGCAGTCCTCTCTGTCATAATAATTTGACAGGTGACAGTGAGGTGTGCACGAAAACATCCAGAGGAGAAGGGCAACACCTTCCTCTTCCCATGGCCAGCCTAATTAAATATCAAAGGCTCCATGGATCCGCCCTGTGCTATTGTCTAAATTCTGTGTGGTGGCGGCGCATACTGATGAGAGTTAATTGAAGCAGGCCTGTGAATAGGCCTGGCCACAGAACTTAAAAATGGGAAGAAAAACTAACCTCTCTTTGATATGCAATGTGTCAACTTGAAGCTAGTTCCTACCCCTATGTATGAAGGACAGTGAATGGCATGTTAAGACCACTATTTGCCATAGGCAACCCCTGCAGAACGAACCCCTTTCAGAGGGAGAAGTATGTGATGTAAGTGAGACAGGAAGTCTGCTCTCGTCACAAACCTCAAGGGAGACCTTCGCTTTGATGAAGTGTCACAGAGGGCACAGTTAACCAGAGAGAAACTTTGATCTACAACAGACAGGAAGATGGGTGGGATTTAGGAGTATATGTTGTCACCCCTTACCTTTCCTGTTGCAAAGCACTCTGGTACAGACTTCATGCATAACAGAAGGTTGTTGGTGGGGACCCCAGATTAATTCCTTAAGGTAGGCTTAGCCTGCACAAATCACTGGGGCCCATTAGGCTTTAAAAAAGGGCTGAGCTTCTAGTTAGCAGATCATCCAACGACTTCAAAAGGAGTAAGAAGAAGGACTCGTACAGACCCTGGCTGAAGGTACACTCTGCCTTACATATTCCGTCAGTGTATGAAGGCCAGAATTTCAAAGAACGAAGCAAGATCCCTTCCCTAAACATCCCCGAGGGAACAGAGCAGGATACCAGACTTCGAGGACCCGTCAAGCAGCTCCAGAACTGGTACCGAGCCAGCACACAGCATGCCCTGCTAGGTTCTGCCAGCAAGCTTCTTAGTTGGGAAGTGCCAGAGAGTCTCTGAACAAAGTACAAGGCTGTTGCCTGCAAACACTCTCCTGAGCTTTGGGCCATCCACTTTCAAAGGATGACAAGACACCTGCAAAGAAGCTAGGAGGAGTGCCACACAAGAATCAACCAGAAGCCATCTTTTAAGGACATTTTCGAGGCAGTTAAGCCCTCGAACCACGACCTGACAAAGTCCACGAAAAGATGTAATGTTTTGGACTGTTGTCACTCTGCAGTCACTAAAGCTATCCGAGACGCCTCGACCAACATTCCAGATTCAGTAACCAGCACAGAGACAACGATTCTTGACTCGGAGCCGCTGTGTAGGCCAGCCTGCACGCATCGGTCCAGCCTTGCTTGCCGAACTGCTTGCCGCCTGATAACCGCAGCTGTCTC
Source organism: Ambystoma mexicanum (assembly GCF_040938575.1). Taxonomy (NCBI): domain Eukaryota; kingdom Metazoa; phylum Chordata; class Amphibia; order Caudata; family Ambystomatidae; genus Ambystoma; species Ambystoma mexicanum. The sequence goes on along the minus strand of NC_090926.1, from coordinate 1,034,921,215 downwards.
CCGTCTTGAACTCTGTTGCAGAAGCTGCAAAGCGCCCTGGAACCGACTCAGCGATGTCGATATTCAAGAACATCTCAAGAAACAGGTACATTGTTGTTATTTCCCCCGGTCCTTCTCAGAAGGCACCTATTGACATTTACAACACCTTGCTCCCTAAACCAAATAACCTTGAACAGTTAAGACTGATTGCTTTACTGACTACCCTCCTATCAGTATCCAGAGTGCATCCCTTTCCTTCATGAAACTGTCTGTCCTCTGTGTTCCTTTACAGGGTGGGTTGTATTTTTTAGTGTGCTAGAACGGTCTATTGTAACAATAATAAAGTAGATATTTGTATACAACCTTGACTGGGCATTCCCTTTTATCGTTGGGTAATAATTGTATTTTCGCTTTGTTGCAACTAAACCACGATCCACAAACTTGCAGGGATAAGCCTGCCATTCCGTCCACGTTTACCAAATATTTGACATGGAGGTTTATGATGTACTTGTGATCTAATCTGTTTGGATCCCTTCTGGTGTACTAGAGGTGTGGGGCTGATTGATAGTTTAGAAACCGAGATTCATCCCTGGCCCACTGGTGCCCCAGAAGTTGATTTGTCACAGGCGGACAATTTGAATGTGGTCCGTTTGCATGAGAGGACAGGAGGAAGGTGTTGGTTTTGTAAGCTGAATACTCTGATGCTGGGAATAAGTGAATTAACTTTCATGGTGTCTGGACTACCACTCAAGCTGTCCTTGAGTTCTCTGGAGGTTGTGCCATGAGCGTGCTTGTGATCTGTGTGAGCGCCATGTGAACTTTGTAGGTGGGTTGGGGGTCCCAAGAGAATCCCAAGTGCTGCTTATGGGCCTGTGAGCCTGAATGAGCTTGCAAACTTCAGGGACGTTCACTGGTGAAGTTGGGGATATTTTGGGGACAATACCATGTAGTTTGGGAAGGGTTTTGTGGGGGTGTGGCTTGCTAATATCTGACATACCATTTGGAAGGGTTTAGGATAGCCACAATGTGACTGCCCGCTGCCATGCGACACGGACAGTGGGGGTGTAGCCCGGAAATTCTCCATATGTTGTCCCTAGGTCCATCATTCATTACCTGTGTGAGTCATATGGCCCCAAGGCCACTCTCCTACCTGTCTACAGAGCTAGGCAGGGGACTTAATCTCAGGTGCAATCTGCACTTGCCAAAAGCTGCAACAGATACAGTAGAGGACAGGATGCCAAGGGTTTTCTTCATGTGTGGCAGGCTGGCCTGCTGGCCTGTCCTTACGCTGTGAGTCATATGGTGCCAGCAGTCGTAAGGGTGGAGCTGGGATCCCAAGGCCCAAAGTGGAACTCTTTAGAATGCTTGTAGCAATCGAAGACACCCAGCCTTTCTGAATGGTGGGTTGCCATATTGGCTAGGCACTGACAGGAGCATGATCACTGTAGAATGTAAGTGAGATATGCAACTATTGCTTGATGGATTCTTGAAATGGAAGTTGCAAGGAAGACGTTGCCTGACTAACTGGCATCTCTTATCCTCCGAAATGTCACATCAGTCACAGAGCTTAGCTTCTCTCTGGCTTTACCCTGTCACATGGTTGCAGACACTGTCATCTTTGTACATGTTTTCCTGTCAAATGGCCGTAGAGCCTAGACTCTAAGGGATTCTAGTCAATATCTCAGTGCCTGCACAGCTTGACCTCTCAGGGCCTCACTGGCAGCAGGACCTGCACTCTCTAGGATTCTCTATTGTCCCACTGACTGATAAAACCTGACCTCTATATGGTTGCAGAGCCTGCCATCTCTAGACATCTCTCATGTCACGCTGGCTGCAAAACCAGTCTCACTGCTACACGAGGTGAAGCGGCTCACATCTCTAGACATCTCTCGTGTCAAACTGGCTGCAAAACCAGTCTCCCTTCTACACGAGGTGATGCGGCTCACATCTCTAGACATCTCTCGTGTCACACTGGCTGCAGAACCAGCCTCTCTTCTACACGGGGCGAAGCGGCTCACATCTCTAGACATCTCTCGTGTCACACTGGCTGCAAAACCAGTCTCCCTTGTACACGAGGCGAAGCGGCTCACATCTCTAGAGATCTCTCGTGTCACGCTGGCTGCAAAACCAGTCTCTCTTCTACACGAGGCGAAGCGGCTCACATCTCGAGAGATCTCTCGTGTCACGCTGGCTGCAAAACCAGTCTCTCTGCGACACGAAGCGAAGGGGCTCACATCTCTCGTGTCACGCTGGCTGCAAAACCAGTCTCTCTGCTACACGAGGCGAAGCGGCTCACATCTCTAGACATCTCTCGTGTCACGCTGGCTGCAAAACCAGTCTCTCTGCTACACGAGGTGAAGCGGCTCACATCTCTAGACATCTCACGTGTCAGGCTGGCTGCAAAACCAGTCTCTCTGCGACACGAGGTGAAGCGGCTCACATCTCTAGACATCTCTCGTGTCACACTGGCTGCAAAACCAGTCTCTCTGCGACACGAGGCGAAGCGGCTCACATCTCTAGACATCTCTCGTGTCACACTGGCTGCAAAACCAGTCTCTCTGCTAAACCAGGCGAAGAGGCTCACATCTCTAGACATCTCTCGTGTCACACTGGCTGCAAAACCAGTCTCTCTGCAACACAAGGTGAAGCGGCTCACATCTCTAGACATCTCTCGTGTCACACTGGCTGCACAACCAGTCTCTCTGCTACACGAGGTGAAGCGGCTCCCATCTCTAGACATCTCTCGTGTCACACCAGGTTCATCTTGGCATGTTTAGACCTTTCCCATGCTGCCATGGCTGAAGAGCAATGACTGTCTGTGTGTGTTCCATGTACAGTTGATGGAGAGCATAGCCTCTTGATGCCTGTTTGTGACAAATCAATTTCCGGGGTATAAGTTGTCAAGGGGAGAATATCGGTCTCTAAACCATCAATCAGCCCCACTCCTCTGGTACACAGAAGGGCTCCAAACCGATTGGAAATACAAGTCCATTATAAACCACCTTGTCAATTTTGGTAACGTGAACAGAACAGCAGGCTGATCTCCGAAAAGGGCATGGATCATTCGTTAGTTGCAACACAGCCAAAAATGCAATTATTACCCAATGATAAAAGGGATTGTCCAGTCAAGGTTGTATAAAAGTATCTACTTTATTATTATCACAACAGACAGTTCTAGCAACACTACGAAATACAACCCACCCTGTAAAGGAATGCAGAGTTCAGACAGTTTCCAAGAAGGAAAAGTGATGCACTCTGGATACTGACAGAAGGGTAGTAGGTATGGTTAGTAACCAAAACAGTTTAAGGTTACTTGGCTTCAGCACAACAGGAGCAATGGGTCTTAGAATGTCTCTAGGGGGTCTTCTGGGAAGGACCAGGGGGACAGAACCACAATGTAACTTGTGCAGTAGGTATTATTGATGCTTGACAGGGTCGAGTCGGCTTTAGGCCACTTTTCAGGTTTCTGTGACAGAGTTCAAGATGGGAGTCAGCTGCGGGTATCAGGCGGCAAGACGGTTTTGCGAGCAAATTTGGATGAAAGGCTGCAGGCTGTCCTAGATGGTGGCTCTGGGTCAGGTATCATTGTCTCAGTGTGGGCCGGTGGTTCTGAATTGCTGGTTGAGACGTCGCAGATGTATTTAAGCAACTGCGTCTTGATAGCGGATGTCAGAGTTGCAGTCAGTTTCAGCTCGAGAAACTCGGCTGCCTGGAAAATGCCCTTTAAGGCAGACGTCGGTAAATGCTTGACGTGGCACTTCTCCCAGCTTCTTCAATGGGCTTGTGTCGTCCTTTAAGGTGGACGGCCCAAAGCTGAGGAGTATGTTGCAGGCAGCTGCCTTGTCTTTGGTTTCAAGTTCAGGACTCCAGGCACCTCCGATCCAGGAAGCTTGCTGCAGATCCCAGCATGGCACGCTGTGTGCTGGCTGGGGACTGGTTCTGGAGTGGCTGGAGGGTCCCCTGGATTCGATATCTGCCTCTGTTCCCTGCAAGATGTTTAGGGGAGAGATCTTGCATCCCTCTTTGGAAATCCTGGCCTTCCTTCACTGGAAGAAGATGTAAGGCAAACTGTACCTTCAGCCAGGGTTCAATGATGAGTTCTTCTTGCTACTTCTTGCAAAGTCTTCAGATGACCTGGCAAAAGATGGGCTCAGCCTTCTTTTAAAGCCAAGTGGGCCATAGTGATTGGTGTAGGCTAAGCCCACCTAAATGAACTAATTATGGGGTCCTCACTAACAATATCCTGTATGCATGAGGTTATAGCCAGAGTGCAACAGGAAAGGCACAGGGGTGAAAACATGTGATACTAAGTCCCACAAAAATTCCTGTCTGTTGTTGATCAAAGAGTCTCTCCGGTTAATGGATCTCTATGTGGTTCCTGTTTAAAGTGCCAGGTCTCCCTTGAAGCTGCGGCAAGACCAGACTTTCTAGCTCCTGTAAACCCCATTCTCTTACCTGATGAATGGGGTCCCTCTACCAGGGAGGATTACTATAAACACAGAGTCCCAGACATGACAGTTCCCTGTCAATGACAGTGAGAGCAGGAGCTGGCTTCAGGTTGACAGAGTTACCTATGAAAGGTTGTTGGGATTCCTGTCTCCTTTGTTAACCTTTGCAGCCAGGCCCCATATGTGGGCCTGTTTGAAGTACATTCTATTCATATGATAATCGCTGCCACCAGCTGCAGGGCCCAACCATAGAGCAGGGTTGATCCATGGAACATTTGTTAGTTAATCAGGAAGGCCATGCCAGTGGGGAGGTTGGACGTGGTGTACTCCTGGCTGTCATATCTCAACTAAATATGACAGCGCAGACAGTGCCTGTAGGCTGTGTCCACCGAGAGTACACAAGTCTATGCATTTGTCATGGTGTGAGCATAGGAAAATGTGTGTGGATTAGCCCCACACATTTTCCTGAGGTTGGTCTACCATCGTTATATTTAATTAAAATGTTCAAAAAATCCCAGGCGAGCACACATCCATCATGCGGATGGTCGAATTCCTCACACTATACAATTCTACACTGGCTGAAGAGCCTGGCATCTCCAGTCCTCTCATATCTCTCACTGGTGACAGAGCCTGCCCTCTCCAGACCTCTCTAATGTTAAACCCTCTACAGAGCCTGGCATCTCTATTCCTCTCACATCTCACACTGGTGGCACATCTTGGCCTCTCTAGAGCTCCCTTATATTACACTGGCTGCAGACCCTGGCATCTCTATTCCTCTCACATCTCACACAGGTGGCAGATCTTGGCCTCTCTAGACCTCCCTCATGTTACACTGGTGGCACATCTTGGCCTCTCTAGAGCTCCCTTATGTTACACTGGCTGCAGACCCTGGGATCTCTATTCCTCTCACATCTAGCACTGATTGCAGATCTTGGCCTCTCTAGACCTCCCTTATATTACACTGGCTGCAGACCCTGGCGTCTCTATTCCTCTCACATCTCACACTGGTGGCAGATATTGGCCTCTCTAGACCTCCCTCCTGTTACACTGGTGGCAGAGCCTGGCCTCTCTAGACCTCTCTCATGTTACACTGGCTGCAAGGTGTGTCCTTTCTAGTTGTGTCTGATATCAGGCTGGTTACAGAACCCGGCCTCCATAGACCTCTCCCATGTCACGCTGGTTGCAGAGTTTGTCCACTTCAGATCTCTTCCATTGCACAAAACCCACAGAGCCAGGCTGGCCTCCCTGGGGCTCTCCCATGTTATCCTGGTGGCAGAGCCTGGCCTCTCTAGACCTCCCTCCTGTTACACTGGTGGCAGAGCCTTGCCTCTCTAGCCCCCCCTCGTGTTACACTGGTGGCACATTTTGGCCTCTCTAGACCTCCTTTATGTTACACTGGCTGCAGACCCTTGCATCTCTATTCCTCTCACATCTCATACTGGTGGCAGAGCCTGGCCTCTCTAGACCTCCCTCATGCCACACTGGTGGCAGAGCCTGGCCTCTCTAGACCTCCCTCCTGTTACACTGGTGGCAGATCTTGTCCTCTCTAGACCTCCCTCATGTTACACTGGTGGCAGAGCCTGGCCTCTCTAGACCTCCCTCCTGTTACACTGGTGGCAGAGCCTGGCCTCTCTAGACCTCTCTCCTTTTACACTGGCTGCAAGGTGTGTCCTCTCTAGTTGTGTCTGATATCAGTTTGGTTACAGAACCCGGCCTCCATAGACCTTCACCCATGTCACGCAGGTTGCAGAGTTTGTCCACTTCAGATCTCTTCCATTGCACGCAACCCGCAGAGCCAGGCAGGCCTCCCTGGTGCTCTCCCATGTTATCCTGGTGCAGAGCCGGGCCTATTGGTACCTCTTTCCGCAGATGCCTCCCCCCCCACCAGGGAGCAGCAGTCCCGGACTTCTCTAAGCTGCTCGCTCGCCAGTGGCCGTTCCTGGGAAGGGGCACACGGTCACACCATGCAGGACTGTAGTGTGAAGCATGGTCTCCCTCTTCCGCCGTAGTTACCCTTGGCTACACCCGTGATGGGGGCGGGGTGGACGGCGAGAGAGGGGCCCGCGGATATGGTGAAATGTGTGGCCTCCTCTTTGGGGGACACTGGTGGGCAGACTGCAGTATCTCGATCATCCAGGGCTTTGTGTGCAGTGGCATGCGTGCCCAGACAGCCCGCGTACCCCTGGCGAGGAAGCAAGCTGGGGTGCCTGGGAAGTCCCCTCGGCGCCTCTCCCTGCAGCTCCTCTGCGGCCCTGGCCCGGTGCCATGGCGGCGGCTTCTCTGGACACGTGCCCATTGCGTTTCCGCCACACTGTCCTCACATTTCCTGAGAGGGACGGACGTGTATCACTGGACGCCACAGATGCGTCAGCCCTGGCCTGTGCGACGCCTTTGTCCAGTTCTGTTTTTTTTAGCCAACCGCCTCTTGCAAGCACGGTTACGTAATTGGGCCGGTTATTTTAATGGCAACAAATCTGTTAAGGGCCAGTGGCTGGACTGGCATGCATGAAATGGGGTCCACAAGGGGAGGATGTTCTTGGTAGGAAGTGGGCCAGGGTGTGCACACCTGAAAAGGGAGTAGTTAATGCGAACGGTAAAACAGTCCGGTCTTCACGGCCGCCTTGCACCGCGCCAAGCAGGCTAATCTTAAGGGTAGGGAGGTCCTTCCTCCAGCTGCCAGAATACCAACGATCTGCCACCCCAGATGGCAACCAGTGAAGGCCACTGTCCCAATCAGGAGGTTCCTGGACATCAGGCCTATTGCTCTGCATTTGCCCTGTGCATGTATGGATTTGCATATAGCACAAATGTAGCTGGGGTGCCAGAGGTCAAGCAGGAGGGAACTAAAGGGTAACAGACACCCTTCTTAGGGAAGTCTGTCATTTTTCGTTTTCTTTAGTTGGCCTGATGTGACCTTGCAGACGTCAACCTTCGCACTAATTTTGCCTTTTTTTTTTATTTCCCCCCTGCTGGGTATTCGAACCCTGGTACTGCCGGTTACAATCCAATGTCAGATCTTATTGAGCTATTGCATAGGTACTGGATTAGCTTTCTTTATTTCCATAGATTGCTTGGGACATAAAGCCACCCCAAAGCTGTCAAAAAAGCCCAGCTCCATAGTGATCTGCGATTTATATAGTGGTAGGAGCGGAGGTGTTATTAGCTAATGGGAGGGTGTGCGTGTGTCAGTGGCTAAATAGTCTTGGGCATGCCCCTAAGAGGTGCCAATGGTGGGTGAAGGGAATGCTGCATAAAGCTGCATGCTGAGCAGGACAATAACTACTGATGGTGGTTATTTAAATGCCTATTTTTTCTCCACACTTCCTTCAGTCTTCATAGAACTGTTGTGAAACAGAGTTGTGGTAGCAGAGGAAAGGAAGGACCCAGGTAGGGGTTGGAATGACAGGGAGTATGGGGGAGTGGAGGTAGCAGAAATGGGGGCGTGGGCAGAGGGAACATCATTACACACTTTTTTTTTCTTTTTTACACTTCGACCACTGGATGCAACGGAACACTGCACAAGACGGGCCAGGACATAGATCAGGGCCGGGGGGGGGTGGGGGGTGAAGTGGGAGTCTGCCTTGAATCCATTGATCAGGGGGTGATGAGCTAGACTGTGCTGAGAAGTCTTCAGGTACAGGGACCCCCACTGCCTGCACTGCCTATGCCTATTGCCCCACAGGCCTGCGCTTCTCGCCATGTTATCACAGAGTACTGGTGCGTAGCATGGACTGCTAGATTTACAGTCTGGCCGTGCCATGGATTCTTGCACTATTCTGATTCTCTGGGGCCCTGTGTTGCGAGTTCTGCTCACTACCTGGGGCTCACTTTTGTTAGTGTGTCCTAGTGTCCAATGTCGAAGGCTATCAGTCTGGTGAGAAACACAGGGACATCTCCTGACAATCGCAGTGAAGCGGTATGTGCTGTTGAGTCCGTTTTCAAAAGGTTCTCACTAAACCTTGAAGTAACCTCGGCAGCACGTTGAAGGCAGCATTGGGATGGCACAATAGTCATTTATAATCATACACATTAGCACCCGGGCAGGGGGAGCCAGCCAATCGGGTGGCTTGGAAGGCGGGCTTGAACCACCGGTGTAAGCCCGTGTTCCAAGCTGCCTGACGGCCGGCTCCTACCCACTGCCATCTTCCCCCCATATTCCCCTGTCCACTTTTTTAATTTTTTAATCCCCTCCTGCCCCAATTTATCTTAATACGGCTGCAGCGGTAATTGCTGCAGCCGCACTTTCCTCTCTGTGCAGAACGGCCGTCATGGAAAGGGAAGATGGGCTCCTTTCCATGGTGGCCATGTTGGTAAAGGATTTTCTTCTGTGCAATGGGACGCCATGCACGTCCCGTTGTAGGAAGGAAAATCTTTTTTTAACACCCCGAGTTACTGCTTTGGTTAGCCTAGGTACTAATGACCTTAACACCCGAACCAGCCTTCCGGATCGGGTGTTAACACCACAGTATCAAGTAAGCATTTTACACATGAGATTGATCGCCATATCGCCCTGCGGCCACAATATAAGGGAGCACCCACAGGAGGCAACAAGAGCAAGTCTAGGGGGCGTGCCATGATCACTATTATTATTATTATTTCTATTATTCTGATATAGTTTTATATTGGAAACCTAGCTTGGGAGCAGAGGAGCGCTGCACAGATCATAGCTCGTCAGCGGGGTCAAGCTCTGAGCCCGGGCTGAACAGAGGGCGTACATACACGGGTGACCAGGGGGTTACAGCAAGAATCAGCCTCCGGCGTGCACAGGATAAACCCTGAGAAAGGGTTGCAGCCATGCGGCCTCCCCATCTTTCACAGCAGTGCAGGTATAATCTGTGCAAACCGGGGTACAGCTTTTCCAGCCGCTGGGGCACCTGGGGCAAATGGCATGACCCAGATTAAGGCCCTACAAGGAAGGGATCGGCCTCTTCTCAACAGACCTAGAGCATCTTGCTCGGTGCTGCAGCACCAGGGAGGCCGGGCGTGGCCCATGACGGCAGATGTAGCCCTGGCTGGGAAGGGCAAATATTTCTTGTTTGACTGGCTGGACTGCCAAAAGATCCCACAGGCAGGGCATCATTTCATCTGGTATTTCATCTGGTTCAAGGACTGGCACCGGCAGCAGCTGCTGCAGGTTTTCAAGTGGAGCTCCCAGAACTCTGGGCAAACTCAGGCCTGGCTATCTGTAGGGGTTCCTGCAGCAGATCAGGCGATGCAAAATCAGGGGTAGAATGCTGTCTCTGACCTGTGCAGGAAGTCAGCAGCTTCCCCAACTCTGGCTCTGGATGTCCTTCAAAGCCCTACGGTGGTGTGATACTCAAGGACGAGTCAAAGGCCCTCTGACACTCAAGAGAAGCCGGTTCAAGCTAGTGGTGGGAGCCTTATAGGTGTGATTACACTTCACCAAGTCACATCTTTCTCATTGACTTCCAGTCCCCCTTTCCAGGTCTCCCCTGTGCAGTACACGTGCTCCAGACAGACCCCCGACTGCAGAAATTAGCTACCTCGAGTAGGTCAAGAAATTCACCAAACTGAGCAATTATCCAACTACGAAGCACAAGTTTAGGAAATAGAAATGAAGTCACAGACTTTCTTAAATTGTATCCGATCTTTTTTCTGCTTGTTGATATTGGAATAATCCCCAGATAAATTCCTGGCAAGAATACATTTCATTTATTTATTTTTCGTATTTTGTAAGTGCTATGTGCAGAACTGAACCACTTCAGTGTTCTACGGAGAGATACGATGTGTTGGATCTATGGCGAGGAGGAGGCAGGAGATGGGAGGAGGAGGAGTGGGTAAGGAGCGCGTTACTCATAGTAAGCCTTAAAAAAGAATTATTGAGGGTCCAGGGCGAAAGTAAGGGGGTCTAGAGTCAGCCTATAGTTACCACAAAGGGTTGGTCTCTGTTGACTTAACAACGTTCCCAAGTGCACGCCACAGAAATGCGTTCCTTAGAATCCGACTGAACATCATTCCAACCGAGAGGATCTTTCTCACAGCCACGGTGGCGAAACAAACGACGCTTGGTGTAGATTCTGCAGAAATCATGACGAAACCTCACAGCATCTGATGCTATTTTGCCACAAATTAAAATCGCAAAGAACTTAACATATGGCTGAGATACTAATGAAAAACGACCACTTATCTGCAGAAGATTGGTGGGAACCTTGCCAGGGACGAAACGATTTGAAATGAATTTTTGCGGTTACACATTTTTTTAAAGAAATATTGCATATTTAACAACTTTTCATGAAACTGCGAGGTGCAGTGTTGACCATATGCCGAGTTAAATAAATTGCAAACTAATTGTTGTAGAATTGATTGTCCATCTCTGTACTTTTTTATTTTTGGGTAAACGTTTGTAATATACTGAATACTTTTAATAACAAAACAAAAAAAGAAACTCTTCAGGTGTTTCCAGCCATGGTGTATGGGTGTTTGGGAGGTTAGACAGGCCCTGACTGCAAAGCATCTGACGGTAGCTGTCAGGGAGAGTTTGCAGGTATATTCTGGGGTTTGGGTTTTCTGAACGGGAAATGGTTTCAAGAATTCTGAGCCTCTGTGAGAGGTCATTATAGAGTTTGTGGAGGACACATTCCAGCCTGCTGACACCGCACTGAGTGCTCCTTGGAATTGTCATATGAATACAGCCAGAGTAGGCTGCTACACGGTTCCTAAAGTTGACTACCATTGTGTTCAACTGCTTAAGTATTTCCGAACATTATGCCAAATGCCCCGGTGTCCTGTACAATGTACCTTGCCTTCCACTCCTGCTTCTACTGGGAATCAGTCAAAGGTCTGATACAGTCAGATCTTCCGAGAGCTGAAATCACCCTAATGGGTTTGGTGCGTAGTGGAGGAGTTGCAGATGACTGACAAGTCTCTGTAGGATGTCCATGAATACAGCCCCGATCACCTCTCTTTTGGGCCAGAACTTGTAGAATAGGAGTGTGGAATAGGAGTATTTCAGAGCATTTGTAGGTGGGATTGATGACAGAACATGCAGGGGTAAATATGCATCAAATTTAGAAGGTACACCAAGGTCCCTGACCATAGCTGCTGCCAATAGGGGGTATCCTTTGAGTCTCGCCAGCTAAAAGGCAGTTTCCGATTCAAGGGGCCTCATTATATGTTTGCCCGTCTGGGAACTATGGTACCAGTAAGCTTGCCGGTACCCTAGTTCCTGGACTGGCAAACTACGAGTTGAGCTCGCGGGTGCCTTTCTGCCCGTCAGGTGTGACCTGGCGGGCAGAGCGGCACCGACGAGCACAGCATGTTCCATGCGCCGGCACTGTTTATAACGGTGCCGGTGCATCCGACCTCCCCATTCCCATTGAGCACTGTGGGGCTCAAATAGGAATGGGGAGCATTCCGTTCCGGCGCCTGCGAAAGGGAAATTACCGGGCCTGGTAGGGCCGTAATTACCTGGTAATCGCCCATTCGTGGCCGCCGGATATTTTCGGAAGTTTGGCGGCAGCCTGCCAGTTTCACTAGGAAAGCTACCGCCAAACTTCTAATGAGACCCAAGGTCTTGGATAAGCTTCATATCAACATTTTTCATTTTAAGGCAGAGGAAGCTCCAGACATCCATTCTTGGATGTGTTGTAAGAAAAGTGGTGATATGATGGTGATTGAAGGAGTTGTTTCCCCTGTCAGTCATTCACATACAATCTAAAGTGATGTGCACTGCATCCATGAGAGAGACTCGTGGTTTCAGGAGCACAAAGAGAGCGCAAACACTTGAAGCAGCCAAATGGTTTGTCGTTCAGTTCGAGAACAAATGATTCATCAACACTTGGAAGAATTTGTCGTTAGGGAGGAAGTCAGCCAAGCCAGGGACACACACATTACCTCCTTAAGGTGTGTGTGGTATTCCAGGAGGATGGGGTGGTTGACAGTGTGACATGCAGTTGGAATGTATCCTGTGAATGCGTTTGCCATGGTCATAATATAGGGATCATGTGAAAGTTGGCGTTGCTGGGGGTGGGGGGCTGAGGAGGCTATAGCCCCGGATCTTTTGGTTGTAGCCCCAGATAGAAGCTCAGGAGCTACAACCAAAAGACTAGCTAGCCCCGAGTCTTGACAGTCCCGGCATTAGCTGTTCAGTCATTTGGTCGACAGACAAATGGTCGACAGACAAATGGTCGACGCAATTTGGTCGAAAGACAAATGGTCACATTTTTTTTTTATTTATATATATATTCTTCAGGTTTTCGTTTAGGAAAAAAAGGGTTTTTTAGCAAAAAAAGGGGGATGGGGGTCCCCCCCTCCAAAAAAAATGTGAAAATACAAAAAAAAAAAATTCGACCATTTGTCTTTCCACCAAATTGGTCGACCATTTGTCCTGTCGACCATTTATTTTCGACCAAATGACCTGTAACCCCGGCATTAGTGTAGCCCCAGATCTTTTCCAGACCTAGCAACACCCCTGTGGGCAACTTTAAGATGGCAAGCACTTACCTTAGCTTAGATATCCCGAGTCCTGTTGGAGATGAAAGCAGCAATGTCTCACAGTAAGCCGAGTGTCGTGCCACTGTATTTTGAATGTAGGCTGGTGAGGTCTGTTCACTGAAGATCCTGAACTCTGTGGATAGGCTGATAGCTTCAACATTCCGTTAGGAAGATAATAATATCTTCTTCTTATTCAGCACTTCATGAAAGGGTCCACCAGCTTCTAACTGCTGTGATAATAGCTGTCGTCATTACCCATTATGATGGTACCCAGTTTATCGATCTCAGAAGGCGGAAGGGCTGAGTGGTCGCTGCCATGATCGCCTTTGGTGCTTTTGGTGTGCATTCTGCATGCTTCGTCTTGCTTGGTGTCTGACTTTCTTAATATGGTGATAAATTCATTGAAGCCTTAATTCCAAACTTCTCCCTTTTCTGTATTTTCGGTGCTCTGTCGTCACCATGCCTCTCTGTGGTGTCCACATCTTTCAATGGAAAATGTGTTTTTATTAATTTGTAGATGTCAAGTGAGTACCGACTTACTCCTTATGTATTATATTTGATCAATGTGTTGCAGGTGGGTGAACATCCATGCATTAGTGTAAGATTACTGAAGCACCTGAGGCCACAAGAGATGCTGGAATCATAACTGTGACAAATCAACTTCCAGGGCACTAATGGTCCAAGGGTGAATATCAGTTTCTAAACTGTCAATCAGCCCACACCTCTAGTACACCAGAAGGGATCAGACCAGATTGGAATACAAGTAAATTATAAGACCTCCTTGTCCAATTTTGGCAACGTGGATTTAACAGCAGGCTTATCTCCACAAGGTCGTGGATCGTTGGATAGATGCAACACAGCAGAAATACAATTATTACCCAAAGATAAAAGGGACTGTCCAGTCAAGGTTGTATAAAAATATCTACTTTATTATTACAAGAACATACAGTTCTAGCACACTACAAAATACAACCCACCCTGTGAAGGAACACAGAGTTCAGACAGTTTCACAAAGGAAAGGTATGCACTCTGGATACTGACGGGAGGATAGTTGGTAAAGTAATTAGTCTTACTGTTCAAGGTTATTTGGTTTCAGCACCAAGAGGCAAAGGGTCATAACTGTCTCTAGAGGCCTTCGGAGAAGCGCTAGGGGGGGGGGGGCAGAAACGCAATGTACCTGGTGCTGGAGAGGCTCTTGGTGCTCGACAGCATCGTGCCGATTCCAGGGTGCTTTGCAGCTCTTGAGACAGAGTTAGCGGTGGGGGCAGCTGTGGGTACCAGGCGGCAGGCAATTCTGCAAGCGAGGCTGGACTGACATCTTCAGGCTGAACAATGTGGTTGCTCAGGGCCGATAATCATTCTCTCTATTCTGGTTGGCGGATCTGGAATGCTGGTCGAGGCGTCTCGGAGGGCTCTGGTGACTGCGGCGTGACACCAGTGAGCGGTGCAGCCGGATGTGGTTCGAGGACTCGAATGTGGCGAAAATGTCCTTAAAAGATGGATGCTGGATGATGCTTGTGTGGAACTCCTCCTAGCTTCTTCGCAGGGCTTGTGTCCTTTCAAGGCGGAAGCCCCAAATTTGAGGAGAGTGATTGCAGGCAATGGCCTTGTCCTTTGTCCAGAGACTTACCGGCACTTCCCAACTAGGAAGCTTGCTGGCAGAACCTAGCAGGGCACGCTGTGTGCTGGCTGGGCACCGGGTCTGGAGCTGCTGGACGGGTCCTCGAGTCTGCTATGTCCCTCTGTTCACTGGGAGGTGTTTAAGGGAGGGATCTTGCTTCCCTCTTGGAACTCCTGGCCTTTCTTCACTGGCAGAAGATGTATGGTAGACTGATGATCGGGTAAGTGAGGGGCTCAGCCCTCTTTTAAGGCCAAATGGGCCCCATTGATTGATGCAGGCATGCCTACCTTAAAAAGCCAATGCTGGGTCCCCACCAACAATCTTCTGTTATGCGTGAGGTCAGGACCAGAGTGCTTTGCACCCGGGAAGGTAAGAGGTGACAACTTCTAAGTCCCAGCAATCTTCCTGTCTTTTGTAGATCAAAGTGTCTCCCTGGTTATCGGAGCCCACTGTGTCTCTTGATCAAAGCGCAGGTCTCCCTTAAAGTTTGTGGTGAGAACAGACTTCTGTCTCCCTCAAATGACATACTTCATCCCTCTGAAAGAGGACCGCTCTGCAGGGGTTGCCTATAGTAAATAGTGGACCCAGACATGCCATTCACTGTTCTTGATACAGAGGGATGCGAGCTAGCTTCAAGGTGACACATTGCATATCAAAGAGGTGTTCGTTTTCCTGCCCATTGTTAAGTTCTGAGACCAGGCCTATTCACAGGCCTGCTTCAATTAAATCAAATCAATATGCGCTGCCACCAAACAAAACTTAGACAATAGCACAGGGCGGATCTATGGAGCCTTTGATATTTAATTAGGCTGGCCATGGGAGAAGAAAAGTGTTGCCATTCTCCTCTGGATGTTTTGGTGCACCCCTCGCTGTCATATCTCAAGTAAATGTGACAGGGAGGACTGCGCCTCTAGGGTGTGTCCCCCAGAGTACACTGGACTATCCGTTTGTTGTGCGTTGAGCATTAGAACATTTGTGTGGTTTAGCCTCACACATATTCGTAGGGTGATCATTCATTTTCATTAAAAAAAAAAAAATCAGGAAAGCCCAGGCGGGCGCACACTCCCCGTGCAGAATATTTAGTGTCATAAAATAGCATTGCTAATTTAATAAATTAATATTTTTGATACTTTAAACAAGTACTATATATGGCGTTCATATACCCGGATATAGCTCCAGCTTTACAAAACCAGGCATCTATAATTAAAATAAATAGGACACCATCCAAAAAACTTGGGCGCTGCTTCCAAGATATTTTGGGACACACAGGAATTACAGTCCCAGTCTGACTGCTTGTGGCCTAGTGCAAAACGATTGTGCCCTGCAAGTCACCCTGGAGTGCCTTTTAGGGTGGGACCAAGCCTGATTTGCATATGGTAGTTCCCCTTCTGCAAGGGCATGGCAGGCTCAAGAGTTATGGTCTGGTGGGTTGCCCAGAACATTGCAAGGGGTGAGGGAACCTTCAGACTTCTGTTTGGCTAAACGCTGGAACCACAACAATACAATTTCCACACAACTGGACAAATAGCAGTAATTCAAAAATGTCACGCACCATGGCTGTGCACTGGCACGCCACAGTGTAAAGATCAGAGCGGCTGCTTTATTTGAATGTTCCATTGTGTCTCCAAACCTGTACCTTGAAAGACGATAACAGTGCCAGTGATCTCAGGTGCAAAAGGATCGACATGCACAGTTATTGGGGTTAGTATTTTAAAGATACTTTGTAGCCCAGCAGAAAGGATAGGTGTTGCAAAGCTATGCTACAAAGGACCACTGTTACTGGCACCAACCGCGGAACCCAGGTAACATCTTACCTGGGCCTGTGCTCTCCCTGTACCATTCTCCCTGAAACACTGCTGCGTTCCCCTACTAATACCACACGTACCTCAATCTATGCTCCTACCTCTCCCAGCAATGCTCTCAGGGATTTTTCAGCACTCTGCTTGGGTGCATACCACCTACACAGGCTCAGAACCACCGCCCCTACCACACGTACCTCAATCTATGCTCTTACCTCTCCCAACAATGCTCTCAAGGATTTTTCAGCACCCTGCTTGGGTGCATACCACCTACACAGGCTCAGAACCACTGCCCCTACCACACGTACCTCAATCTACGCTCCTACCTCTCCTACCGATGCTCTCGTGGGTTTTTCAGCACCCTGCTTGGGTGCATCCCGCCTACGCAGACTCAGATCCAGAACCACTGCCCCTACCACACGTAAATCAATCTACGCTCTTACGTGTCCTAACAATGCTCTCAGGGATTTTTCAGCGCCCTGCTTGGGCACATCCCACCTACACATACTCAGATCTGCCTCTACCTCCTCCCCGCCACCTTGGTAATCGCCTATCCCAAATTTGGGACTAATTCTCCTCTTACATTTCCTCATGCTACTACTCCACATACCACATGTGTCACCAATACCGCAACCTTCCCATGCAAACAGAATCCCCCAGGTGCACGCTACATAATATGAGATCAGTAGGTGCACACACAGTGGAAATTTGCAACCTTATCCTTGAGCTGCACCTCGAAATCCTCGCCACTACGGAGTCCTGACTGCGCGTCGCCTTTGGCCCCTGTGCTTTCCATGGCCATCCCCCCAGACTACATTATTTACAGATCTGACCAGCCGGATGGAGTAGGCGGGGGAGTAGCCCTCATTAACAAATCATCCCTACATTTCAGGACCAGCCCACTACCCTGCACCCCGAGGTACAAAATGTTACAACTAAAGCTAACAACAGACCCCCAAACCACTTTGGCTCCTAATTTACAGGTACCCCAACAGACACAGCCTCCCGGATTTAGACATCCCTCTGCTGGTCACATCACTCATGAAACCTATCACCAAATGCATCGTCCCAGGAGATGTCAATCTTTGAGTTCATAATGTCACTGACCCCAAAGCCACAGCATTAATTGCTGCGCTCAGTGACATGAGATTCACACAAATTGTCATGGCCCCAACTCATTCAAAAGACCGGACCCTTGACTGGATACTCACTACCTAGTCCACAATCAATATCACGTCCATTGATTCTGTCCCATGGAGAGATCATTTCCTCAGCCCCACCCAAGTCCGCAACACTCGCAACCTGAAGCATCAGGATCTTGAACCCTCCTTCCTCGCCACACTCAACACTAATGTCTTACCTCACCGACAATCGGCACATGACCTGGCCAGCCACTACCACTCCTGCCTTCTCTAGGCTCTAGACTAGCTTACACCGATTAAAACCAAAATCCCTAAACTTCACATAGTAAAAAAACTTGGTTTACCAAGGAATTGGTCCTCCTACGCAGAGACAAGAGGGCCCCAATGCTCCTACGCCAAAAAAAAAACAACTCTACTATGAACTGAATGGACCTCGCCACTATGACCTTTGACTACAAAAAAAAGTCTTTACCTGTAAATCCAACAGTTAAAATAACATAATTGTATCTGCCAGCTCCAATAGTAAAACATGATTTGCTATTTAGTCATAGTCACCCTAAGTTTCCCAGGGTCATCCAGACGTGGACCCCTTGCTCACTGTGCTCAGAGAGCCACAGCTCTACCTCACTGATGAGGCCCAACAAGGCTGAAACACGTGTATGGGGTTGCTGTTGGTACTCTTGTTCAGAAGGGAATTGCCATGGCATTTTGGTGCTGGACTGCCCATGTGGGAGGGAAAAGACTGATATGCAAATGGATATTTCCCATCTGTGAAAGGTACAGTGAGCTAAACTGTGGCAGTGGACTCTCGAGTGGGTACCTTCCCAAAGAACAGGTCAATGGGCTATGTTCGTTCTCGCAGAGGGGCGCACATGACTACAATTTGGCTATTCTTAGAGAGCTAGAACCGCCTATCCCTCCATTATTGGCACATGTAGTGATAAAGATTTGTGCACCATAATTGTCAAAACTACCTCTCTCAAATAATGGACTTACTGCTTTCCAGAATTAGTATTTTCTAATTTTTCTAACTTTCTAACAAAGCTCCTTTATTCTACCTGTTTGCCCCCCTAGTGGGATTTCCACTACCAACACCCCCTCTTCACCTTCTCCCAAGTCACCCTCGACAAGTAGCAGACACCACCATCAGGACACTCAAACCATCCAGTTGCAAAGGTGACTTGTGCCGAGTCCGCGTAGTTAAGCTCTGTGCGCTCACACGCACCCCTATCATCACAGACTTTGCCAATGCTTCTTTCCCTTCTAGCAGAGTGCCTTCCTCCATAAAAGCAGCTTGGGTCTCACCGCTATTTTAAAAAAAACTCCCTAAAAATCTCCCTTGACCCCTCCATTCCCACGAATTACCGCCCTATCACCACTGTCCCTATCCTATTCAAGATACTTGACCGCCCAGCGTGCACCCTAGTCCAACAATTCCTAGAGAGCAACCATCTTCTGGGTAAAAGGCAATCCGGGTTTTGTCCTAAGCATAGCACCGGAACAGCATTACTAGATTTAAAAATCCAAATGGACTCCATCCGGGATGCAGGCAAACTCGGTATCCTCCTCCTGCTTGATCGTTCTGTGGCCTTTGACCTGGTCGACCACAATATCCTGCGTCAACACCTTTGCCAACATTCCCACTTCTCTCAAGAAGCTATCTTGTGGATTAGCCCCTTTCTCTGTGCTCGTACCACACGGATGACTCTATCCCTGCCCCATAGGTGTCTCGCAAGGCTCTTGCCTCTCCCCCACCCTCTATGATACCTAAACTAGACCCCTTGCTGACCTCCGGCCTGCCAGAGATATCATCTAGACTAACTTTGCAGATGATACACAAATTCTCATCCCCCTCTTGGGTGATCAAAAATGTGATTCCCTCACTATTAATGATGTCTACAGCACAATCCAGAACTGGATGGCCACTCATAACCTATGCCTCAACAGATGAGAAAACCGAGCTCCTCGTTATAGGCACTCCACACCGTATAAAACATCTGGACTCCTCCTTTGCATCCCTCCCTTGCTCAAGCAATTAAAAACACTGGGCGTTCACCTCAAAGCGGACCTTTCCATGTCGAGACACACCAATGCGCTCGCCTCCTCCACGGCCTACGCAGCTAGACTAATTTCTCTTAGCAGACAGCTGCTTTCCCCTAGCAACTGCTTTACTCTTGCATGTGCTCTTATCCTCTCCAAACTCGACTACTGTAACATTCTACTGATGGGCTCATCTACGGTGAATCTCACCAAACTACAGTTGCTCCAAAACAAAGCCCTACACTCTTCCCTTGGGCTGAAACGTTCTGATCACATCTCTGCTAGCAGACAAGATGCTCACTGGCTCCCCATTCAGGCACGGGTTGAATTCAGAAATCCACAGCTGCATCTCCCAAACTGCACACGCAGGGGTTCTAAGATCCAGTCTCAGCATCTCATTGAATGCTCCCCGGTACAGGTGCAAAAAACAGGTGGAGTCTGTTTCTGTGTCACGCCCCCAGCTCTGTGAGATGCCCTGCCACTGTCTACCAGAAATGAGCAATCATTCTCTACCTTTAGAAAAAGAACTAAGACCTGGCTGTTTGACAAGTATGAGTAACTTGATTTGTATTCTCACTGTTTGTCATCCATGTTTATGTACTTATTTCCCTCTGTACTGTACCAACACTGTGATACCTTTGGGTCTAGGCGTTTCATAAATGTAATAAATACTAATAAAATACACAGGATCAGGGAGTGTGGCTTGCCTGCGCCCCTGCTGTGCTATGTGGATTCATGTTGTCTGGTCTGGGGGCAACACCAGCCCCCAGGCACCTCTTATTATCTCTGAGTAAGACAGCGGCCTCTTTGTGTGATGAAAAGGCAGCTGCTGCTGAGTGAATACAGGCTCATGTATGCCTGGCAGGAATACAAACTCACAGACACAGAGCAAATCCTGACCTCCCCATGTTGTCTAGACAGAAAATGATGCATGACATCACAGGTGCAACCGGGCACCTCCCCCACAATGGCTGGTGCCCGCTCTGTAGGACAGGAAGTGTGGGCAGTAAGGCTACGGGCATTCCTCATTGGTTAATGCACAATTCATGCTACACAATTTTAAAAACACGTTGGAACACACCATTTGCCGACCTGATTATGCCCACGCTGTTTCTAAGCAAAGCTGAAGGAGTATCGTGTGTGCTCGGTCCTTCCTGGACTGTGAAGTCCTGTGTCTGCCACTCTGTTCTGTGCCCAGGTGGCCTGGACGCCTGTGAAACAGTGCCCAGAAGCGTAGTCGCTCAAGACAATATGGAACGCTCATTAGATATCTAGAAGGAAACAGCTAAGGGCGCCTTGAAGCACTGTGACCAGCACACACCATGCTGAGCTTTTGCAAGTCCTGAGAGCAAAACGCCTCAGTGCTGGGGGGCAGACCTCTGGGCGCATTTACCCCCTGTCCTGATGGGTACATCAGGGAACCAGCAAAGGCCAAGCAGGTTCTGCTGCAGGCGGGAGATGTCTTTATTCTCTCCTGAACCAATACAGGTCTCAGGCCAAAGCGCTTGGAGTGAGGCAATTGTCTTCTGGACTCTCTCTTGATTTCTTAAGCTGTGTATGTTGGTACATCAGAGAAAACAACAATGATCCAGTGTGAGAATTGAGTCCCCTCAACTTGCTTGGTGCAAAAGCAGGAGTGACCAAGGCTGGACTGGGAACCAAAAGAGGCCTTGGAAATAATGTTCACAGTGGCCTCATATTACACATTCTTAGCAAGCGCAGCCCTTTTCCTATGAGAAAATTTGAAAATAAAATAGGTTACTGCACAAAGGAGGCCCAGGTTGCAGAGGCCTACCAGGAATTCTCTAGAGTTCTCCAGAATTCCATGTAGGCCAATCCACCCCGTGAGCACCCCTTCTCTGATGCCAGTGCCTCACCTGTCGAATAAACAAAGTGGTATGCAGAGTGCGCGAGCGACGCAACCGCTTGCGCAAGGACAGAAAACCACTTCCAGCCAAAAGACATCGATCTGAACAGGCTTCAAAAACCGTTGCAGCAAAGAGGAGGTCAACTACAATCCAGCGGCTTTACTGGGGGCGGAGAACGCGTCTTCCTTCCGGCTCGTGGCTCCTCATACCATCACCGGCGACAGGGACAGACAGGAGTGCATGCCCTCCATGATGGTTTGATAAAGTCCCAACCATCAAGAGCAACACCAACATATGGTAGACATGTTGGCATAGTTGCCAGGTTTCCCAGTACAATGTGCGACAGCTTTAGCAAGCCCGTTTTTTCCGTTTGCATGCTGTGACTTGTAGGCCAATACTTACAATGAGAAAAACGAAACTCTAAATCCCAGCATTCAATGGGAAAACTAGGACTGGCTCACGGTGGCATGCATGCAACTGAGTGGGGAACTTGGCAACCATGTCTTGGATTGGTAAACAAACCTACCACAAAACCAGCATCCAGATCCGGCGTACCATCAAAGAAGTATTTTAATGCAACACAGCACAATGCGGCTCTTTGCAACCCTGCCTGCTCAACTCCTCAGGCTAGAAACCACAATCTGAAACCTGCCATAAGCCAGTGCTAGTCCCCGCTGAATCTGCATGATGCTACGATGATCACAGCGCATGGCAACAGGCATGTTCTAGGGCAGGAGGGCCATCCTTTTAGATTGTCACTGTCCCCTGCTTCTTTGGTTAGCCAGGCTGGCCACACTGAGGGTGCAAAGCAGAAGGCAGGGCAGCATGCCGGCAGGAAAGTGGGCCCCCTTAGCTGACCATAGAACCAAGATGCATGATAGCCCATTCTAAGGGTGTGACAAATCAACTTCTGCGACACCAGTGGTCCAGGGATGAATATCGGTTTCTAAACCATCAATGAACCCCACGTCTCTAGTACACCAAAAAGGATCCGAACAGATTGGAACACAAGTCAATTATAAGACCTCCTTGTCCAATTTTGGTAATGTTGATGGAAATGCAGGCTTGTGTCCACAAGCTCGTGAATCGTTGATTAGTTGCAACAGAGCGAAAATACAATTATTACCAAATGATAAAAGCTACTGTCCAGTTAAGGTTGTATAAAAAATATCTACATTATTATTACTACAACAGACCATTCTAGCACACTACAATTACAACCCCCAATGTAAAGGAACACAGAGGACAGACAGTTTCATGAAGGAAAGGGATGCACTCTGGATACTGACAGGAGGGTGGTTGGTAAAGCAATCAGTCTTACTTTTCAAGGTTATTTGTTTTCAACACCAATAGGGCAAAGGGTCGTAATTGTCTCTAGGGACCTACAGAGAAGGACCAGGGGGGCAGAACCACAATGTACCTGGTGCTGAACAAGTTATTGGTGCTCGATAGCTTCGAGGCAGTTCCAGGATGCTTTGCATCCCATGAGACAGAGTTAGTGGTGGGAGACAGCTGCGGGTATGAGGCTGCAGGCAGTTTGGCAAGCGAGGCTGGACAGCATGTCTGCAGGCTGTCCAGCGCGGCAGCTCTGGGCCAAGAATTGTTGTCTCTGTGCTGGTTGGTGGATCTGGAATGCTGGTCGAGGTGTCCCGGATGGCTCTGGCGACTGCGGTGTGACAACAGTCAGCGTTGCAGCCGGATGCGGTTCGAGGACTCAACTGTCTTGAAATTGTCCTTAAAAAGATGGCCGCTGGATGATTCTGGTGTGGGAGTCCTAGCTGCTTCCCAGGGCTTGTGTTCTTTCAAGGCGGATGGGCCAAAGCACTGGAGGGTGTTAGCAGGCAATGGCCTTGCCCTTTGTCCAGAGACTCCCCGGCACTTCACACCTAGGAAGCTTGCTGTCAGAACCTAGCAGGGCACGCTGTGTGTTGGCTGGGTACCGGTACTGGAGCTGCTGGATGTGCCCTCTGAGTCCGGTATCTCCCTCTGTTCCCTGGGAGATGCTTAGGGGAGGGATTTTCCTTCCCATTTGGAACTCCTGCCCTTCCTTTCCTGGCAGAAGATGTAAGGTAGACTGTACCTTCAGTCTGGGTACAAATGAGTCCTTCTTGTTACTCCTTGCAAAGTCTTTAGATGATCTGTTAAGTGAGGGGTTCAGCCCTCTTTTAAAGCCAAATGGGCCCCAGCGATTGGTGTAGTCTACACCCACCTTAATGAACCAATCCTGGGTTCTCACCAACAGTCTTCTGTTATGCATGAGGCCAGGACCAGAGTTCTCTGCAACAGGACAGACAAGGAGGTGACAACGTATACCTAAGTCCCACCCATCTTCCTGTCTGTTGTCAATCAAAGTATCTCTCTGGTTAACTAAGCCCTATGTGACTCTTGATTAAAGTGCAGGTTTTCCCTTGACGTATGTTCTGGGAGCAGACTTCCTGTCTCCCCCAAACAACATACTTCTCCCCTCTGAAAGGGCCAGCTCTGCAGGGTTTTCCTACAGTAAATAGTGGACTCAGACATGCATTTCACTGCCTTTCATATAGAGGGGTGGGAACTAGCTTCAAGTTGACACATTGCATACCAAAAGGCTGTTAGCCCTGCCTTTGCTGTTATCTCTCCGGACACCAAGCCCACTGGGCAGACTTGCCTCAATTATCTCTCATTAGTATGCACTGCCATCAGCCGGAGAACAAAGGAATGCAGATCCATGGAGCCTTTAATATTTTATTTAGGCTGCTTGTGGCTGGAGGAAGGTGTGCCTTCCCCCTTCTTGGAATGATTTGATGTACCCAGGGCTGTCGCATTCCATGTGAATATGACTGGGGAAGACGACACCTGTAGGCTGTGTCCTGCCGAGTACAGGTGACTATGTGTTTGGTGCAGGAAGCAGATGAAATGAGTGCGGAATGGCTGTAGTCATTTCTCAGAGGTTTGTTTCCCATCATTCATTTTCATTTATCAAAAAATATTAAAAGCCCAGGCGAGCACACTTCTCCTGTGCGGATGGTCGAATTCCTCACAACGGGGCTGCAGGACACGTTTCAGACCATTGGTTTGCAACTCCTCTGCTGTCACCATTCAACCAGATACAGGAAGGCCAACTTCAAGTACACCTGGGATTGTTCGGTTGGCTGTCATGGAAACTGGGGTTAAGGCTGTGTGTTAGGATTCACTGGAAGTGGGTATCATAGGTCTCCATGACAACCCCATCTTAGCCTGCTGCTCATCCAAAGGAGATGCAGAAATATTTTGGAGTGTGTTTCATATGAAGGAAATAACTGGAGAAACCAGGGAAGACCCACACACGAATGTCTACCTATGGAGGCCAGTGTGCCTTCTTTCTGGGAGCGTAAACCCAGACAATAGCAGAGGCTCGTACTCAGATACATCTATAAAAAAAAAATGGGAATATAAAGTTACCAACATCTCTAGGACTTATAACGTAAACAGACATGACATGAATGAAAAGGACGCCCTCCTTATAAGGACCATTAGAGAGGACATGCCTTGGTTGCTTTCGGGAGTTCAGACAGTTCGACGGAGGAGGTGGCAGGATTAAATCCAATCCCAACTCTTTTGCAATGAAATTAATCACGCTAAACACCTGGTGGGATTAGAGGGAGTTTTTTAAACTTGAAACCATAATGTCGTCTGAGCCTGGACTTGTCCACCCGCTCGGGCCACTTCACGGTTATCTGGCCCGGCCCTCCACCTGGCACTGAGACAGCCCAGCACCAGAACAGTCCACAGTCTGTGAAGGCTAACCAGTCATGCCTCTAGCCTACACAGCTTCACAACACAATCAAGCTGGGTCTAGGAAATGGAACTACACCCAGGTGGGCCCAGCGGTGAAGTGTAAAAGAAGAGTAGTGGAACTATGTTCCCTCTGCCCGCCCCCTTTTCTGCCCACCCTCCCCCTGTCCCCATTCAAGCCCCATACCTGGGTCCTTCCTTTCCTCCACTGCACCATGCAACATTGTGTTTTACAACAGTTCTAGCAAAACTGAAGAAAACGCCATGAAAGAAAATGCATTTAAATGACATGCATGAGTGTGTCATTGTTGCACTCAGCACGCACCTTCCTGCAGCCTCCCCTTCACCCTACGTTTGCACTTCTTATGGAACATGGCCAGACGCAGACACACCCCTCCCATTGCCTGCTAACAAGGCTGCACCTACAGCCATTCATACACAGATAGGTGCTTAGGCGGCTTGGGAATGGGTTTTGTATCTCAAGCAGTCTATTGAAATAAATGATCCCTTTTCAGCACGTAAGAGATAGCGCAGTACTATATTGCAATAGCTTGAGAACAGCAGCACTCAGGCTCGAGGCTCCAATGGGGATGAAATAAAAAACAAAACAAAAAAAGTATTTTTTACAAAAGTTGCCGTCCTGGAACGGTGAGGAGTTGCCCCGAGAAGTAATGGAACGTCGTACCCTTTAGTTCCCTCCCACTTTGACCCCTGGGTGTACCTGGAAAAGGGACACTGACATTCCAGAGCAAGGTGGAGGAGAGAAGGCAGTCCAAGAATTGAGTGCTGGGGGCGATTTCTGGGCGGTGAGTTAAAGTGGCAGGACATGGATTGGAACGGGGCGCGGGATTTGTCGAGCTCACGTGTCATAGAGGCTCTGGGACAGGAATTCAGTAAAACCTTGGAGTTTGTGCTCTTCCGGAATCGGGGGCGCATGTGCACGAGTCTGATGTAGAGGGAGGGGGTGCAGTTCCACAGTGCTGCTTCGATGGACTTTGTAATTTGGGCAGAGCCGCATGAATTATCAAGCTAACAACGTACTTATTATCATCGCTCAGGAGCTCTGCTTAATGTCCACCCCGCTACAGCACATCATCTAACATATTTGCATATTCAAGGAGCGAGGCAGCCCTGCGTTTCCCCGGCACTGCCACCCACCGGTGGGGAGATCCCGGCCCCCTGGCCCCGGCAGAGCCCCCCTCCTTCCCTCACCTCATGTCCAGGCATGTCTCCCCTGGGATTCTCCCTCGGTCCCCCCGCCCACATATCATTCCTAAAGGGCGTATTGCCTCAGCACGCCGCAGCCTCGGTCCTCTGCAAACCCTTATAAATATTACAATCGGATTTAATATTTAATATTGTCATGGTAAATAAGCATTCAGAATCCATAAAACATCATTAACTGGTAGATTAATTACACAGCTGGGAAACATCAGCAGGGCTTGTTTAAAGAATGGAACATAGTATACAGTGCGCCCATTGGCTATTCGCCGGCCCTGCAGCTGCATTGCAGCCAATCCTCTGCCGATTCCAGGGGATGTGTGACAAAGGACTGACTCATAAAAGAGATAGATCAACACAGGAAAAACACCATACTGAGATAAGTTAATCGAAAATGGATGAACGCAAAACGGTGTGGGAGGAATTCGATCAGCTGCTTGGTGGGCGCGGGCTCGCCTGGGCTTTTTAGAAATGTTTAAGTTTAGGGATGATGGTAGACCTGCCCCAGGAAAACGTTTGGGGCTAATCCACACACATTCTGCTGTGCTCACACTTCAACAAACGCATACACCTGTGCACTTCAGCATGGACACAGCCTACAGATACAGTCCGCCCCTATCATGTTTAGTTGGAATAAGACAGGAGAAGAAAGCACAATGTAATTTCAGGGAGGAGTGGGTTACTATCCCCTGACATGGGCAGACTGATTAACTGAAAAGAATTCCATGGAACCGCCCTGACCTTTTGTTAGCCTTGCAGCTGATGGCTGCAATTAACATACAAGTAAAGGGCACTTCAAATGGGCCCCCAAAGGGCCTGACTTCAGAGGATAACAAAGGAGAAAGGAAACCCAACAAACCTTTCATATGCAACTGTGTCAACCTGAAGCCAGCTCCCACCCCTCACTATCATCTATTTTTGCAGTAGACAACCCCAGCTAGGGGGACCCCATTCATAAGATACAAGAATGTGGTTTGCAGAAGCCAGAGAGTCTGGTCTCTCAGCATGTTCAAGGGAGATCTGCCGCTTTAAAAAGGAACCACACAGGGTGAACCATTAACCAGAGTCTCCTGCATCACAGCAGACAAGAAGGCGGGCGGGACCTGGCATCACAGGGGTGTGAGCCCAGAATTCTACAAGAGGGCAGAGAGCTCCCTTCACCCCCCAGCCAGACTCTCTGAGAAGGATGGATTTGAAATCCATGCTGGGCCGCTCGCCTTGGCAGCATATGCCAGTATGTTTCCAGGATTACGGCACCCTGGAAGCTGGATCCTGGAGCAGATGAGGAGTCAGACACACAGGCACGGATCAAACCCAACGCCCATACTTCTGCAAGAGGGCAGGACGCACTATATTGACTGAAAGCCGTGCACAGAATGGTTGATAGTCAAGGGCCCATCACTACTCTTTAGTGGGGAGGCACCAAGCAGGAAGCCATCTGGTGAGGGCAGGATAGCCTGAGCTTTTTTGATGTGAATAAATTAAAATGATGCAGGTGATTCTGTTTCTGAAAGGGAACTCTGCTAATCAAACCCCCCCTTTCATAAGGTTCCGTGCCAAAACTATAGTCCACTCATGTGCCTTTGCACGGATAGTCTGCTGACACGCCCAGCACCAGCCCTGCAGTTGCAGCAGGGCAGGTGCACATGTCACACTTACATTCCTGACAGCTGCTGGAATGCAGAGTTCCAACCAGCAGAGCTGGCTTTTTAATTGTATGCACCCCTGATTATAGACACAGTAACTGTGGGCCTCATCACGAGTTGGGCGGTAGTCCTTAAATGCGGCGGTAACAGTGTTACTGCTGCATTTACTGCTCCAACCAATCTCGAGTCTGGTGTGTTTACCCCTAGCTCTGAGCTGGGGGTAAACATGCTGGAAAAATGTCACTTTTCGGTGCAATTTTCGCAGGCGGTATTACCGCGTGATAATTGCACTGAAAAGTCCCCCATTGGGTCCAACGTTTAGCGCACAACCCGTGATCCGGTGGTAATACCACCGGACGGGTGGGCGCTAACACAAATAAAGTTTGGTGGTATCTCAGCCGGGATACCGCCCAACTCGTGATGAGGCCCTGTGTATCCTAGTCAGCCAGATGGCAGGTTAAACTGTAAATACAAACCATACATGGCGATGGCATGTTGGTTAGTAGGATCCCAAAATAATACAGCCATGGACATTTGATATCATACTTGTGCCTTAGTGAGCAGTGTACTGCTATGACAGGGATACCTATTAGCTGTCTGGCCTGACTTTCCACGCAACAGCTATTTGGAACAATGATCAGAAGACTCCATTTTGATCCTCTTAGATGAAGGGCAACACGTTCCTCCCACTGCAAAATAACCCTAACCAGCAGGTCCCCTAGGTGGTGGTGCTTCAAAGGCAACACTAACATAACACAAACTCTTTCACACTAGCGTGCTGACCTCGGGAGTCCTTTTGAAGTCAGCGGAAATGGAGTTAGAGTAGTCAGAAGAGAGTGGTAGGCTGGGCATGGGGTTCCACCATCTTGGTTTCGGCAATGGCTCCCTACAACTTCTTGCCCAGACAATGCACTCTGCTCATGATGTCAGAAGGCAAAGGACACTTGTTACAACAACCTGGATTGGATCCTTACATTAGGCTTGCTTGGGACAAATCCTCTGTAACATTTTGAAATTATAAGGGGAAGAAACATCTCCTTATGTCACTTCTCTTTGGACTCTCACAAGAAGAAGGAGGATTTGCTGGACCACTTCTGGAAATACATCCTATTGCTAAGTCCTCTGCTATAGAGGTGGAGACAGAAGGCATACAAGGTAGAGGCAAGTTCTGCTCCATTACCATCCCCAGGACAGTGGGGCTGACACTAATTAGGCAATAAGCCCTGAAACTGCCGGCCATTACTGCATAAGGTAATGCCCCTGGGGCCCAGAGATACATAATTAACAAAGGCCCCAGGGGCATTACCGTATGCGGTTATGTCCTGCAGTTGAGGGGCTTATTGCCATTAGTACCCCGGGCCATTAGACTTGGGTACTAAAGACATTTTTTTTCCTTTTTCCGACAAGCTCTGGCATTTCGGAACAGAGAAAAAAAAAGAAAAAATGGCTGCTGTGGAAGGGAAAACAAAGTCTGTTTTGCCTTTCCATAGCGGCCATAGAAAATAAAATAGGAAAAAAAGCAATTAAAAAGATAGGGAAACAAATAAACAAACAAAATGGCCGCCATAGCAAGGGAGAAGGGACTAACCATAGTCCCTTCTTCCTTTCCATGATGACCTGTCGCAAATCGGGAGCGGATGTGCTGGGGACTGAAGTGTTCCCAGCATGTCCGATCTCGAATTAGACCAAAAAAGAAGGTAAGTGGGGGTAGGTGGGCATCAAGGGAATTCTGTTGATGGGGAGAGGGGGGTGGGTTGAAGACTTACCTGATTCCTCGGCAAGGGGAGATGGCGGCGGCCGGCCGTGAGGAGGCTCAGGGCAGCAGGATTACTGTGTGGTAATGCCTGCATTCTGAGCCTCCCCATTGGCTGGGAGGCCACCACACCCCCCTTGCCGGGTACTAATGTGAACTAAAGCCTCTCTGCTGCCTGTGCACTGGAACTAGGATTGTTCACTGGAAGTGAAGGAACTCCTGCAGGTGGCAGACAGCATCCTGAAGTGGGAGAGCACGACGAAGGACAAACCATGTCCCAGGATACCCTGGATTGGGCCGCTCAGCAAACCAGGACCCCAGAAGCACCTGGAACCCTGGGTCATTGACTTGAGATACCTTTGAGCCGGTTTTATCATACTTGTGCCGCTTTGGGACACTATATTTCTTTGAGCCGCTTACCAGCCTTTCATGCCACCTGGACACCTGATTGACCAATTAAAGTGGACCTTGTCTCAACCTGACTGC
This sequence comes from Ambystoma mexicanum, assembly GCF_040938575.1. Lineage (NCBI taxonomy): Eukaryota > Metazoa > Chordata > Amphibia > Caudata > Ambystomatidae > Ambystoma > Ambystoma mexicanum. Next base: position 1,034,891,005 of record NC_090926.1, on the reverse strand, counting down.
CAGCTCTACTCCGTGGAAACAACTGATTCGAAATGCTAGAAGTCATTGACACAACAGTTTCAAACATGGACTCAACCCAACGGGAGCCCGCAAATTGAACAAATTCGACCCCAACTCGCTAGCGGGATTGCACAATTTGAACATCTCAACATTAGTTTGACTGCGGTATAAGCACCTAGAAGCTCGATTAAATAATATTGAACACATAAAACATGTAGCAAAGGCATTTTGAAGAGGCACTGTCCACTAGTCTGCTTTATGGGACTATAATGACTTTTAATTCCCCATTCTTTGCCTTATTGAGTACATATCCTTGAACATGTTTGCTGCCATATTTTGCCTGAATATAGACTTTGCTCAACCCAGAGTCCCTTTCTCAAGAAAGTCTGCATTCTCTGTGTTTTTCTTGCAGGTGCGACTCTACTATTTGTAATTAGTTGATTGCATTGATCGTTTTGTTTTAAGTCCCTATTTTGTGTAGGAAGCTGATTGGAAATTCTTGTATGCTGGTACCTCCAAACTATGGTTGTTGATGTTGCAACTGGATCAGCTCACACCGCTCCTGAAGATAAAGCCTGCCCTTAGCTTACGTTACTAAAAAAGGTGAAGAAGGTATACCTATCGGGCAGTGCCGGTTTCACCTTCCTGATTGGGCTCACCTCTGGTCTAATAGTAATGTGGTGCTGAGTGGGCTGTTCATCCACTACTCATCCCGGCATTCCTGCAGAGCAGTAGTCATTTCTTCACAGCACCAGATTATATTTACATCCTGTCTGCCAACACGCTTCCTGTCTTGGTAACAGCTATCAGACCCTCCCGTGATGACACATGTTCAAAAGAGAACAACCACTGGGCAAGCCAGCAATTTTGACTTTTGTGTAGACCCGGGAAAGGCATTTTCTAGACACTGACATATTGGTACAACCTGGCCATAAGACGGCAACAGCTGAAAAGGGTCGTAGAAATCGGGCACATGATGCCGGTGTCTAGCAAAAACTGTTGACTTTACAGTGCCTGTTCTATGCAAGGGACAGATGCATGGACATGTGCATTGCTTATCAGCACCCATGGTAGAACTCCAGAATCCTGAGATCCAATCAGAATCCCGGGCTTCCGGTCTATATACTTCAGGGTAGCTATTGATCCTGATGGTGTCCGAATTCCAACGTGCTTCGTGCGAAGCCGCGCTCCCCGCACCCTCGCCCACACCTACACTTTTGAAAACGGCACCACTGGTCCTCGCTATGCTGGTCGGTCTGCCTCCTCCCTGGCTACCCCTGCGTCTCTGCCTCCATGCCATTTGGAAATTAAGAAATTACTTTACTTTACTTCCTCCAAGCTAGTTCTTTATTTACTCGGCAGAGAGATGGAGCCGTGGGGGAGCCAGGTTAAAGGCGGATGCACTGGGCTCGGGTGAGTGCCACACACCCAGCCCTAGGAGATAATAGTGTTATTATCCACAGCTGTGTGCAATACAGGCTCGTATGAGTGCATATGCCCTCTTTATGCACCCTCGCTTTGTTTGGACTTCTAAATCATTTATCTAGGCTCATAATAGCCCACATTGCCCATAGCTGTGGATAATAACGCGTAATAAATCAAATGGCTGATGTCACACTTGCTTAAGACATGTTTGTTACACTAGGAATTCATGCAATTAATCCATTATCTCTCTGAAGATTGTTTATTATTTATTTATGTATTTATGTATGTATTTATTTATTTATTTATTTATTTATTTATTTATTCAATTCTTCTAACATACCAAATGCCCACAGGCCTCACGGCGCACACAGATTACACACAGATAGTGAGATACAAACGTATCAAGTAGAGGAGCAGGACAGTGATGCATAGCCAGAAGGACTAGGCAAAAAAGTGTGTTTTGACTGCTTTTTGAAAGCAGCTTAGAATGAAAACTGTCAGGCCCTATACAGCAGCAAGCTTGGTGTTACTTCCCGATTAAGCTAGTTTAACGAGGTTCAAGAGAGGATATCTGGGTGGGAAGGGACGGGTAGTGGGTAGGAATGTCCATAGGGATTACAATGGCCATGGTGTTCAATGGGTGCGTAAAAATCGAAACATCATCCACAAGCTGTGTGTACCTCCTCCCATCTCACTCCTACCCACTGCCAATGCAACAGTTTCAGTTTATAGGTGTTGCTATAGCACAAGCTAACAACCAAAACTAAAAATAAACAGTGCGACTGGGACCAAGGGGAAGGGGAGTGGACAAGTGACGTATGGCTATCTCTCTAACTGCTACATCTACACAACACTGCTTTGGATTTCAGCTTACCCTCAGAGGGAGGATATGCACCTCTTTGGGCCCACTCCCATCATTCCTACAAGCAAAATGCATCCTATGAGCTTCAATAGGATCCTCCTCCCAGAAAGTTTTCACCACTCACCAAAATATGTTCAATCCATCGACTTCAATAGGGTCACCCTCCAAAAACTGCTGACTCAGCTTATTTGGGGCTCCAAGAGATTGAGGGGGGCATCTTTGGAACTACTGAGAATTATACCTAACCTGTCAAAGAGGGGGCTTATGAATGCAAGCAGCAAAGGAGCATCTCATTTACCCATTTACCCGCATTATAGACACTAACCTCGTGTTTAAGAGAAACCGATGAGGTCACTACCATGCAAAGTGCTGCAAAATGAGCTAAGAAATGCTCTATTCGTTTGCTATGTTTCTGGCATGGATGCATAATGTGCCCAGTGTCTCCCTAGCCAGTCACTGCCTCCTTCTCCACGCCCCAGGGAAACTGCAGAAAGACAGCAGCCACTCACTGCCTCCTTCTCTAGGCCGCAGGGAGGATGCATAATGTGCCCAGTGACTCCCTAGCCACTCACTACCTCCTTCTCTAGGCCCCAGGGAGGATGCATAATGTGCCCAGTGTCTCCCTAGCCACTCACTGCCTCCTTCTCTAGGCCCCAGGGAAACTGCAGAAAGACAGAAGCCACTCACTGCCTCCTTCTCCACGCCCCAGGGAAGCTGCAGAAAGACAGAAGCCACTCACTGCCTCCTTCTCCACGCCCCAGAGAAGCTGCAGAAAGACAGAAGCCACTCACTGCCTCCTTCTCCACGCCCCAGGGACGCTGCAGAAAGACAGCAGCCACTCACTGCCTCCTTCTCCACGCCCCAGGGAAGCTGCAGAAAGACAGAAGCCACTCACTGTCTCCTTCTCCACGCCCCAGGGAAGCTGCAGAAAGACAGAAGCCACTCACTGCCTCCTTCTCCACGCCCCAGGGAAGCTGCAGAAAGGCAGCAGCCACTCACTGCCTCCTTCTCTAGGCCCCAGGGAGGATGCATAATTTGCTCAGTGTCCCCCTAGCCACTCACTGCCTCCTTCTCCACGCCCCAGGGAAGCTGCAGAAAGACAGCAGCCACTCACTGCCTCCTTCTCAATGCCCCAGGGAAGCTGCAGAAAGACAGCAGCCACTCACTGCCTCCTTCTCTGGGCCCCAGGGAGGATGCATAATGTGCCCAGTGTCTCCCTAGCCACTCACTGCCTCCTTCTCCACGCCCCAGGGAAGCTGCAGAAAGACAGCAGCCATTCACTGCCTCCTTCTCTCCGCCCCAGGGAAGCTGCAGAAAGACAGCAGCCACTCACTGCCTCCTTCTCTAGGCCCCGGGGAGGATGCATAATGTGCCCAGTGTCTCCCTAGCCACGCACTGCCTCCTTCTCCACGCCCCAGGGAAGCTGCAGAAAGACAGCAACCCCTCACTGCCTCCTTCTCCACGCCCCAGGGAACCTGCAGAAAGACAGCAGCCACTCACTGCCTCCTTCCCTAGGCCCCAGCGAGTATGCATAATGTGCCCAGTGTCTCCCTAGCCACCCACTGCCTCCTTCTCCACGCCCCAGGGAACCTGCAGAAAGACAGCAGCCACTCACTGCCTCCTACCCTAGGCCCCAGCGAGTATGCATAATGTGCCAAGTGTCTCCCTAGCCACTAACTGCCTCCTTCTCCACGCCCCAGGGAAGCTGCAGAAAGGCAGCAGCCACTCACTGCCTCCTTCTCTAGGCCCCAGGGAGGATGCATAATGTGCCCAGTGTCTCCCTAGCCACTCACTGTCTCCTTCTCCACGCCCCAGGGAAGCTGCAGAAAGACAGCAGCCACTCACTGCCTCCTTCTCTAGGCCCCAGGGAGGAAGCATAATGTGCCCAGTGTCTCCCTAGCCACTCACTGCCTCCTTCTCCACGCCCCAGGGAAGCTGCAGAAAGGCAGCAGCCACTCACTGCCTCCTTCTCTAGGCCCCAGGGAGGATGCATAATGTGCCCAGTGTCTCCCTAGCCACTCACTGCCTCCTTCTCCACGCCCCAGGGAAGCTGCAGAAAGACAGCAGCCACTCACTGCCTCCTTCTCTAGGCCCCAGGGAGGATGCATAATGTGCCCAGTTTCTCCCTAGCCACTCACTGCCTCCTTCTCCACGCCCCAGGGAAGCTGCAGAAAGGCAGCAGCCACTCACTGCCTCCTTCTCTAGGCCCCAGGGAGGATGCATAATGTGCCCAGTGTCTCCCTAGCCACTCACTGCCTCCTTCTCCAGGCCCCAGGGAACCTGCAGAAAGACAGCAGCCACTCACTGCCTCCTTCCCTAGGCCCCAGCGAGTATGCATAATGTGCCAAGTGTCTCCCTAGCCACTCACTGCCTCCTTCTCCACGCCCCAGGGAAGCTGCAGAAAGGCAGCAGCCACTCACTGCCTCCTTCACTAGGCCCCAGGGAGGATGCATAATGTGCCCAGTGTCTCCCTAGCCACTCACTGCCTCCTTCTCCAAGCCCCAGGGAAGCTGCAGAAAGACCGCAGCCACTTCACTGCCCATGCCGGATTCTGATCTGTGGAGCCAGACCGTGGGTAAGGCTGGATCAACTTACCGAAATGTGCCCGTGAAAATTCACTGGGCAGAGAGTCAAAGGTCCTATACCCAGCAAATAACAATGTGTCACTTTGGGTGCTTGCAAACCAGCCTCCTGGCCTCGCTAGACGCACCCCTCGGGGCCACGTGCCTCTTGCAGCTCTCCACCGCTTCCTATGGTTTCCCGTTACCTCCCAGCACCAGGGAAGATGTGCCTTACCAGCAGGCCCCAATACAGAAGCGGGGCAAGCTGTAGAGCCCTGCGGGGGGAATGCCAGCAGCCTGTCCGCCATTTCCTGTGCTAATTTTAACCGCTGGGTGTCCTCGCTCATCCCTGCATGAAAATTACAAATGTTCATGTATCTGTAACTAAGAACTGTTGTAACGAGCACCATGATGCCCACGGGCTGTTGCTCAACACTCAACGCTCAACAAACCCAAATAAATAAATAAAATAATACATTTCAGTAAAAGTGTGCGCAAACAAATAACCACCTGAAATGCGGGTGATATGGCGAATCCCTTAACACTGTCACTCAGCACTATTCCCGATTTGCTGCATCTGTGCAGTGACAATCAGGGAACACTGGGATCTGCCCGGGTTTCCGTGCCTTTTGATCAGGGGTGTTGCTAGGTCTGCAAAATATCTGGGCCTACGCTAATGTCGGAACTCGGGGCTAGCTAGCCTTTTGGTTATATCCCCTGAGCTTCTATCCGGGGCTACAACCGAAAGACCCAGGGCCATGCCCCCTCAGCCCGCCCCTAGCAACGGCTCTTCTCTTGCCGTAGGGATGCAGTGCATCCTGGGAGATCTCCACGGCGGCTGCCATGACGAAAAATGCCTGCCAGCATTGGCAATGGATTAACGTGGACTGTGCCTGCTTTTCCGTGCATAGAAACCACAGGTGCAATCTGTTGTAATGCAGCCACTCTGATTGAATTCGAAAAATGATCGCCAGGGATCAATTTGAAGATTCCATACACATGCGGATCCCTTCACATGACTCCATTTCAAGGGTGAGACCATGATCCGGTGATTCCTCCAGGACCATCACCAGAGTGGCGTGGATAAGAGGGAATGGCTGGCACGCCTTTTTACAATACACATCTGTTATCTTTCAATAGTGCCATGGTTGCCCACCTGAGGCTGGTTAATGTGAACTCTACAAATACACCTGTTATGCTACCATGGGAAAGTGTTTGGGCACTGGATCATAGTCTCCCCATGTGCTTCATTCTACTGGTTCTGTTTCTTTTTTGTTGTTTCTTTACTTGTTACCAGATTTATGAACCGTTCGGTCTCGGATTTGTGCTTGTTTTTAGATAGATCCCATATCTACACACTTGGTTTAGTACAGTGGAGTTTATTTTGATACAAACATGTTATGTTACCACGCTTCAAGCCACACGCAGCACTTGGAGAACTCACACTTACCTACTGTGGACAAGGCATGAAAGAGGAACATTTCAGGCGAGAGAATGGAGCAGGTTATGGCTCTCTTTGGGCAGCAATGGCCCAAGTACGATGCTAGAATCCAACCCCCAAAAGAGGCACCTCTGAACGAGATGCTGCAATGGCATCACGCAGCAATTAACACAGGATGCTGCATTTCTGGGTAGGTATCTAAAGGCATAATGTGCACTGCTCTGTTCGCCGGTGTGATTATATACAAGTAGAGTTCGCGTTAGTGAACTTTATGCCTGTGACGAGACATACTTACCACCTTTAGCACCGAGATCGCTCCTGCACCGGGACTGATCTCTGATGCCAAGAAGTTAGCTTGATGTCTCCCCTTAATCTTCACCTCGATCCATACAGGCAGGGCCAGCGCTCGGCAAGTGCAGCCAGGGCCATCTTAAGCTTTTTTGGGGCCCTGGGCATGGACATCTTTGGGGCCCCCTCAATCAAACCAAAGGAATTAAGTGATCACGTATATCTGGTGCCCCCCTCCCCCTCCACCGTGAGCAAAACCCATAGGTAGACATGCTGCCTCGCAGCATTCAAAATAAGCATGTTTACTCCCTTTAAGTCCCCTTACCCTCTTCATTCTGGCTCTAATCAGATTGTTAAACAAGTAGCATTTAAAGACCAACATTAGCAGTCTATGAAGAGGTGACTTCTGTTAATGATAATGATAAAGATGTGTTATTTATATAGCGCCTTAATCCAACAGGATACTTTTTATCAATAGCATCCAGGAAGGTATGCAGCCTGTAGTATTAATGCAGGACTGTATGTAAAAGGTGCATGTAACCCAGAATAGGCAGATAACTCACCTTAGCTGCCTCAGAGAATGCAAAAGTGCTCAAGCATGGAGAGAGTAGACCAATTGTAAGGAAGGAGAAAGCTACACATACCATAGCATGGATAGTGAAGGCAGATTAGAAGCTACCAGGAAGGTATATGTATGCAGACAGACTGAGATTAGAAGTGGGGCATGGTTTTCAAATAGCATTGCCATTAGAGATCAAGGGAACAAGTGCCTGTGGTGTGCAGTATATCAATGCTCACTATTATAGTGGAAGCAACCTTATAGCCAGTGAAGCCATGAGTGAGGCTTTTATGAAGATCATACCCTGAGAAGGAAATCACACTGAGGAACTGACCATTTTGAAAGGTTTAGGGAGTGGCAACACTGAGAGGTTAGGCAATACAAGATTAAATGAGGTGCCCAGGATCACATATCACATAATCCCCAAGCTGGGATTTGTGCCAACTCTGCAATTTCTGCATTTGACCACTTTCTTTTCCAGCTCTTACCATGTACTAAAACAATCTCATTTTATAAAACAGACTTTCAAAGTACACAAATCACATTTCCAAACCTGACAATTTTTAAAACCAAAATATTACAGAAGGGTGTTACCTAAAATGGAAATGATTCTAGCTACATTCTCTTCATCATCAAGGGAAGTATATAAGTACCAGCATACCAATCGATGTGATTTAACAGATTTAATCTAGGTATGTCTTTTGTACTTTTAAGCTTTAAATACTGCCAAAACAATGGCAAAATGTTGTTTGTGTCAAACAAACAGACCTGAACATATGCTTGCCCAATGCCTACACCATATGGTCTGCTCTCTCCTGTCTAGCACACATTCCACTCAAATGGCCTACATAAGAAGAAAGATCAAGTAATGAGCTACACGATGCCACCAGCATGCAAGAAGGCAAACCTCACAGAAGACAGCACAGTAATGCAAGAGATATATCATTTGACCAAGATCACTGTATCGTCTGCTGGCAAAGCCAGGATACAAGCATGAACACTTTGGTTCAACAGTCTTTTATTCACTTGTTGGATTAATAGTTTATGCCCATCTTTGGAGGGGATTGCCTAGGTTTTAGAACGCCCCATCTGAACAAACCAATTTCTAAACCTTCACCATACGAATGACATGTTAGTTTTTATAGCAGCACCTATCTGATGCAGGAGCATTGCTGATAATAGCACCTCTTATGTTGCAAAACCAAGTACATATGCAGGTAGGTTTATCAAACATAGGAAAGGTTCAGCCAGCCTTGCTGGAATGTGCTCTTCTAATCTTTCATATGAACACACATCTCTGCAATGTGTGCTTAACACACTGAGCTAACGTCTGAACCATTGTGGCACTCAGTTTATCAATATGGATTTCAACTTTGGCTATTGCAAATGATCAACATAATTCAAACAAGAAGGAAAGAATGCTACAGAAGTTGTGCAGTACGGAACACACTAACTATGTATTCCACAGTGAACACAGAAAGCATTACATGATTAATTGATCAAGGCAGAATGTACTTGTCAAAACAGACAGACAATAGGTTTAGAGCCTCAGCAGCATGCCATAAAATCTCCTGACTTGTGCAATTTAAGTCTGGTGAACAGTGGAATCTTACTTTTGATCAGGCAGCTTTGTGGGGGCCCCCTCCAAGGTGGGGGCCCTGGCCAAGTGCCCCCTTTTCCCTCCCATAAAGACGTCTCTGAGTGCAGCATGTGCCGCTGCACTTGGCCTGGCGCTCATGGGGCCCCGCCCCTCTTAGGAGAAAGAGGGCCAGCCTCTGAGAATCTCCAGCACTGTAGTCAGTGGCGGATCCAGCCATCATGCGGCTGCATGACCCTTCTGGGGCAGGCCCGGCACAATGTGGGCGGGGGTTTTGTTCTTACGTGTCTTTACATTGCAGCTTCAAAGATCAGGCTGATTGCCATTCTTATGCAAGGCCACATGCAGCAGCGTGCTGCACAGAGCTGCCTGCAGCCTTTTACCTGCAACATGCTCCTTTCTCTTATCCGGCACACCCTTTATTTGACACTGATGGGCTCAATACCATAGCAAGAAGGTGTTCAGTTAAAATACAGCTTCCCTCTTAAACGTTTGTCATGAGGTCTGACATGTAAAAAAAGGGTTGCTTTATACGAATAGGCAAATGCTCTTCACATCTTACACAACAGCCAGCTGCAAGTTTGTGACCAAAGTAACTTTTATCCAAGCTTTTAGCATTGTGGCCCTTCTAGCTTTCCATTCAGGATGTGGAAAATAAAGCAACAACAATATTGTTTTGATTTAACGTGTCTCTAAGGGTTAATTTATTGTAATGTTGCTATAATATCAGATATGTGTATTTTATAACTAAACTATCTGAGCTCTGGAGGTTCTCAGGGCCATGTGTGAGAAGGTCATGAAGTTCCTGTTTTTTTTTCTATTTGGATTCTGGTACCTGCAGTTTTTTCTCTACCGTTTGAAATTTAAAAACATTAAGTTCATGAATTTCACAGAAAAACAGGACTGGATGGCATTCTCATTCATAGCCATTGGAAACTTGAGGGCTCTGCTTTACAAGGCATTATTGTAGGTCTTGAAATCCAAACTTTTTTTTATTTTTTAAAACCTTTATTTTTGTTTTTTTTGTTATTCTATAAAGACATAAGAACAAATACACACCCACATTAGGGTGGACTTAACTCTGCGCCGTATCCCACCACCCATCCTCCCCCACCCCCTCTCTTCCCCCACCCCCGGTCCGGCCCATAGTTCAACAGTTTGTGCCGTCCTGATTCCAAGTCGGTCTAGCATGGAACTGGTGCTGTTAATTCTGTGCCTTCACTGTGACTTTTCTTCTGTGTCTGCGGCATCAGGATGGTTGGTCGAGTCCTCTTCTGATTCTTTTAGCAAAAATGCTATCAGCGGACCCCAGATGTCTGGAGGTCGGGCATGCAGGGGAAGTTGTTTGACAAAGTCTGATTCTACATCCTGGCAGTATAGGATGTGTTTGCGCCAGGTGGTAAACGATGGGGGGGGCCTCGGCCCCAGGACATGGCCACTCTCCTCCTGGCCAGTGTCAGCAGAAGACCCGTCAGTTTCCTTGTCGGGGCAGAGAGCAGCCTAGTCATGCCCAACAAGGCCGCTGTCTGGCTTGTTTGTATCGCCTCTCCCACTATTGCTGCCGTTGTCTCCAAGACCCGGTTCCAGAACGGTGTTATTTCGGGGCAGTCCCATGCCAAATGGACGAAATCTGCTGAATGCTCTCCACATCTTTCACATTTAGCGGCTGTTTCAGGGCGGTGCTTGTTTGCTTTCGCTGGTGTGTGATAGGTCTGATGTAGAAAGTTAAAATGGATTAGTTTAAAGCGTGAGTTGAGAGCGATTTTTTGAGTCTGCTTCAGGATGCAGGTCCAGTCCTCCTCGGATATTGTACTGTGCAGGGACCTTTCCCATCTGATCTTTGCTTGGGAGAGTTTAAGTGATGTTTCCGTGACAATAGCTCTGTAGATTTGTGACACCAGGTTGCCTTCACCTTGTGCTTGAATGGCGTTGTGTAGTAGTTGCCAGGTCTGTGGCTGACGAGGGAAGTCTGGTAGGAGCGCTTGAAACATGTATCGGGTCCTGAAGTAGAGGAATACATCGAGTGCTGTGTTACCACCTTTTGATTTTGCTTGTTGCGGCGTTATAAATCCGTCCTCTGTGAAGAGATCCCCCAGAGTCACAATTTTCAGTTTGTCAGCCCACTGATGAAATACTTTTTCCGACGTGAGCGGAACTCCTGGAATGAATTTAAGAGGCAACAGGGGAGAGTATCTCGTTTTTACCCCGTACCTTTGGGCCAGTTTCAGCCAAACTCTATATGTTGACAGCATTACGTTCATAGTGGAGATGGGGACGGGAATTTGACTGAAGATGACTGCGGTTAACAGGTTCGGAGTTGCCAGCGCCCTTTCCACCTGAACGTGGGGTCTGATTATGTGGGAGGCATACCAGTGACTGAGAAATTGCGCTTGCGCTGCCCAAAAGTACTTTTCCAGGTCTGGGAGGGCGAGGCCACCGCTCGCCACTGGAAGTGTTAGTGTTGCATACGCCACTCTGGCCGGTTTGTCTGCCCATAGTAGTTCGAGGACCATGCTTTTTAGTCTCTTCAGATAAGATTGAGGAAGGAATATTGGAATGTTGGTGAACAGGTAGAGTAATTTTGGTAGGATCACCATCTTGACCAGGGAAACTCTTCCCCAGAGCGTTAGTGGTAGGGTCTTCCATCTGGTCACTTTATCCTGGAGGGCTTTGGTCACCTCATCGTAATTGTCGCGGAACACCTCGTGGTAGTTCAGGGACATTTGGATTCCCAGGTATCGAACATTAGACGTTTTCCATGTGAAATGGAAGTCATCTTCGAAGGGTTTGGTGGCTGGGGTCAGCGGGAATATTATGGAATTTGATTGATTGATTTTTAGTCCGGAGGCAGTCCCAAATTTGATTACTTCCCTCATGACTGGGTTCAGGTTCTCCTCGGGATCTCGAACGAATAGGACCACGTCGTCCGCGTAGAGGGATATGATGAGCTTGTGCGGTTCCATCACCAGGGCGAAGATCAATGCTGAGAGTGGGCAGCCTTGTCTGGTGCCCCGCTGGAGTATCACTGGAGCCGATTTTGCCGTACCTATGATGATGTTGGAGTGCGGCTCATTGTACAATAACGATACTAGTTTGATAAAACGGGCTCCTAGGCCCATTCTGGTGAGTGTAGCGAACATAAACGGCCATTCCACCGAGTCGAATGCCTTTTCGGCGTCGAGGAGGACCGCTATTGCTTGAGTTGAGGGATCTAGTGCTTCGATAACGCTGAACAGCCTCCTGATGCCGAAGGTCGTGTTACGGCCTGGGATGAAGCCTGCCTGATCAGCCAGGACGAGGGTGGGCATCAATGGTAGTAGCCTGTTGGTAAGCACCTTTGCAAGTATTTTGTTGTCAAGATTAAGAAGGGAAATGGGCCTGTACGATGCACAGTCCTCCGGAGGCTTGCCTGGTTTGTGTAGCAGGATGACATTGGCTTCACGAGAGGAGTGGGGAAGTATCGCTTTTTCTAGTGCCTCGGCATACACCGCCGCCAGAAGGGGGGCGAGGGTGGTGGCGAAGGCTTTGTAAAATTCCCCTGTTAGGCCGTCTGGGCCAGGAGCTTTTGAGCTAGGGAGGGTTTTGATGGCTTCTGTGATCTCCTCTTGAGTGATTAGGTCGTTCAGTGGTTCCCGCAGGGAGTGCTCGACCCAGTACAACTCTGCGTCTTCGAGGTACTCCAACTCGACTTGCGGGTCGCTGTTGTGGCTGTTGCTGTATAGGTCCTGATAGAAGCACCTGAATTCCTCCGCTATGTCTTCATCGGTGTGGACGAAGTGTCCTTGCTTGGCCCGAATCCTTTCTATTGGCGATTGATTGTTGTGTGCCTTGACCAGGTTTGCCAGGAGGGCGCCTGGTTTTTGACCTTCGCCGTATTGTCTGACTAGTCTGTTGCGATTTAAAAATTTCACTTCCCGCTCCGCTGCGTTACTGAATTTCTGCAGCTCTTCCCTCAGGGCGACTGGTATGTTCGGATTGGTAGTGTTGGAGCGCTGGAGTTCAAGTTGTTTTAGATTCTCTTCACAAGTTGTTAGCTCTCGTCGTATGAGTTTCAGTATGCCATTTTCTTTGGCGTGGCAGACCCCTCTGACAAAACACTTTAGGGTTTCCCACAATGTGCTGGGTGAGGCCACTGATCCAGTGTTAACTTCGAGGAACAACGCAATCTCTTCTCTTAGTTCGGCAGCGAATACCTCATCCCGCATTGAGCCGGTTTTGAAACGCCACCTTTGTAGGGGGGGTTTGGGGTGTGCAGGGTTTAGAACGAGAGTTACCGGGGAGTGGTCTGAGAGAGTTCTTGGATGGATATCGCATGGGCCGCTGATCCATGGGCCGTTCACGGAGGTGAACAGATAGTCGATCCTGGAACTGGAGTTGTGTACGGCGGAGTGGAAAGTATATTCACGCAGCTCCCCTTTAGACGTTCTCCAGGCATCTGTCAGATTGAATGCCTTGCAGATTTCTTTTATTTGGAGGCTGGCTTTGGATGGTGGTTGTGGGGTTGCTCTTGATCTGTCCCTCACCGGGTCCAGCACTGTATTCATGTCCCCGCCCCAGATTATGGTCGCAGGTTCTTGGGATGATAAACGGGATGGTACCCAGCTGAAGCTGTCGGGGCCGTCTACGTTTGGTGCATACGAGTTAACAAAGGTGATTTTCTGGCCTGCTATAATGCCGCTCACCAGGAGAGTTCTCCCTTCGTTGTCTTTTGTGGTGTGGACTAGCCGGATGCTGGTCTTCTTGTGTATTAAAATCGCGTCTCCTCTGGAGTAAGATGAGTACGAGGAGAAGTATCTATGGCAACCCCAGCTCTTGGCCCATTGATGATCCTTCCCTGGGAGTAAGTGAGTTTCTTGAATCATGGCCACATCTACTTCGTGTCTACTAAGGTACTGGAGGATTTTCCTAGTTTTAGATGGGATGTTGCCTCCTCTTATGTTCCAGGTTATGATTTTGAATGGAGCGTTTCAGGGTCTATATTGATCCGTTTTTTGTTCTCTATGGTCTTGCCAGGCGAATTGTTGGATGGACGGAGAGGTGGAGATGGTGGCGAGCGAAGGGGATGTAGGGCCGGAGGACGGCGTGGAACTGGTGGCGCATAACTTGGCCGCTCCTCACGGCTAAACGAAGGTGAGGATGCGCACCTCAACTGGAGGTGGTGTGGCAACTGTGACTTCCCTCCCGCGCGCGGGCAACCCCCAACTGACCCGCGAGGTTCCCACTTCATAACTAAACTGTAAGGGTTGCTGTGCTTGGGGCACTTGTGCCTCCCGAGAGGGGCGGGTGGCTCTCCAACGCACTGGGGGTGAGTCTCTGCGGTATTAGGTTTATGCATAGGTGCCGGGGTATGAATCCTGTTCCCTTAGGAGCCAGGGTCGATCCTTATGGTGGATCTCTGCGTCTTTGGTGTTCACGCTGCGGTCTGGGGTTATTAGCGGCGGATCTGCAGCCGGCGTGATCAAGGTAGTCGCTGGCTTCCTCGGGTGTGTGGAAGAAGTGGGCTTTCCCTTCATGTTGAATGCGAAGCTTTGCTGGGTAGAGCATTGAGTAAAGTATCTGGTTATCTTGCAGTCTTCTCTTAACTGTCGTGAAGGAGCGCCTCAGTGTTTGAACGGTAGGGGAGAAATCTGGGAAGAACTGGATTGGGTCTCCGTCGTATTGCAGTTTCCCTTTTTCTCTGGCTGCTGTAAGTATCGCATCTCTATCTTTATAGTTTAATAGTTTTGCAATGATCGGCCGTGGAGTTGCGCCTGGGATTGGTCTGGTGTCCGGAATTCTGTGGGCTCGTTCAACTACAAACAATTTGGAGAGAAGTTCTTTCCCGAAGAGATCTATGCAGATCTGTTCGACGTGGTCCTCCATTTGCGTTCGAAGTTGTTGTTCTCTGACTCCGATGATTCGGATGTTATTCCTTCGTGAGCGACCCTCTAAGTCTTCATTCTTGGCGCAGACTGCTTTCATCTGGGACTCGAGGGCGGTGACTCTTGCGTTAAGGCCTGTTGCGCCGTCGTCCAGGTCCGATACTCGTTGCTCGACTGTGTCTAATCTATCAGCGTGTTTGTCGAGGCGATGTTGGAGCAGGTCTACTTTAGATGATAAGTTATCAAGTTTACTGCCTAAGTCGCCAATTCCAGCTTTGAGGTCCATCAGAATTTCCCTGATATCGAAGCTAGGAAATTGCTCTTCTGGCCGGGACATAGTGTGTGTTGGTGACGTTGCTCCGCTCGCTTCAGTTTGCGGTTTGCTGGTGGAGCCAGACTCAAAGTTCAGTTTCTTTTGGGCTTTGTCTGGTTTCCCCATTTTGAACTATTTTCTGCTTCCTCTGAGGTTCTCCGACAGGGTCGATGTGCTCCCCAGGCTGCAGGTATTCTGGTTATGAGTTGTTGGGTTTTTCCCCGGGCCCTGGTGTGAGGGGATGTGTCGCCGGTCGGCAGGCCCCGTATGGTCTTGTGTCGTAGCCCGGACCCCTAGACGTGGTGCTGTTTCTCGGCGGATTGGCCGTGAAGGCCTCGGTCAAGTGGGCTGATCACTGTGGCTTTCGCTGTGGTTGTGGGGGATGATGGTGGTATCCCCCTGTCGCTGCGTGTTCCGTCCCGCTCCGCCTTGGGGGGGGCCTCGGTGTTCTCGCAGTTCGAGGAAGCCCGGAGTGGGTCGGGTGCCGCCCTCGTACGGAGGGGAGACAGCTGGTTGAGCCTTGGGGACGGGTTGCTGGTGTGGCGCTTCCTGCTGCGCTCCCCTCGACCACCGATGACTGTGACGGAAGCGCAGGTCGTCCGTAGACCGACGGATCGGGGAGGCCGCTTGCGTACGCTGGGGGGAGCTCCTACCTGGGTGCTCGGCGTGAGCACCGCTGTTCGTCGCACTTCTTCTTGAGCTTCGGCCGGGCTGTTGCGGGGACGGAGACTGTGTGTCTCTTGGCGCCACCGGCGCGCACGTCTACCCGCTGTTTGACGTGGTCCAGCCTTGCACCCCCACAGGACTCCGCTGGCTCTGGGTGTCGGGAGTTACTCCGATGCCGCCGCTCGGGCTTCGATGGGGCGCTCTTGCACCTCTCTTTCTCTCGATCCTCTCCACTGCTCGAGGCTCACTGCCGGCCTGAGCGGCAGGCCTAGCTGGCCAGGTCGGGACTCGGCCGTTGGTCTGCCGCCAAAGACGATTTTGGGCTCAAAATGTTCGTCGGCACCTCCTGGATGCACCTGGCCGTAGTCGTGGGAGATATGGACACCGCAGAGGGGAGGATGTCGCAGGATTAATGGAGAGCCACACGGAGCTCTCTAGGAGGCAGCCATCTTGGATGGCTCTCTAGCGCCCTCTTGAAATCCAAACTTGAAATATTTGTGCCAAGTGGAGCTTGCAAGGTATGTGTTCAAATGGTTAAACTGTACATGGGTTAAAATCCCGGCTTCATTGTTTAATCACAGTGTGTGATCCTGGGGAAATAATGTAATCCCTTGTAGTATAGAGGACTGGCCTCAGTAGAGCCATCATTAACTTTGTTCTCATTTTGCTGCCAGTACCCAAAATGGCACGGGCCATGCAGAGTACTGCCCAACAGAGAATGCGTGAAACCTTTTGCTATGCCCTGTTGTGTCATTTTATTGAATTTTGTATAACACATAGTTTACCATAAAAAAGCAAGTGTCTATGTGTGTGTGTTAGGGTAAAGAGGCAAATATACAACAAGAAAGTACCTTTATGCTCAGTGTGCGATAAATCAATATGCATGCAGCAATGATAGCCATTGGCTAAATGTGTCTACTGCTGAGATCTGCTGGCCATGGCTTCCAATCCCCTAACGTTTCATCCTTCCGATTTCAGGTTGGAGTGATGTCATTTCCTTTTATATCATATGCAAATTAAGAGGCCCCACAATTAATTTGCCACATTTGGCAACACAATTCCAAGGACTGGACCTGCATTCAGGTGCCCCTACTTTGAAGGGATACAGTACGTCTTATGTTGAGATCCTCAAGTGCCATTGTTGCATGAATGGTTGAGGTCAGCTCTTTAAGTGCATGTGAAATCTAGTGGGCTCTGTAACAGGGTGTGGCCTAAAAGTGGGCATGGCCTAATGGGTGGCAGGCAGCTTAGCTTAGTGCCACCGACCCACACCGGGCATCCTTTTGCAGGCATCAGCACCCTCTCACTTGTGGTGCGAGGGTAATAATCCCTGCATCTCTTAACTAAAGGGATGCCTGGCAGGGGGTAGGCGCCACACCGTTTGTTTCTTCATTGTGACATCACCCTTGCCAGACCTCCATTTAACTAAGAAATGCAGGGATCATCACCCTCGCACACCGGGCGAGACGGTGATGATCCCTGCATCTCTTAGCTACAGTTATGCTGGGAGAGGTTGGCGCTGACCCCTGCCAGACATCCCTTTAACTAAGAGATGGAGTGATCTCCCTTGTGTGATCGCTACATCTCTTAGTTAAAAAGGATGTCTGCAGCAGGTCAGCGCCACCAGTATGGAAGAAAAGGCTTTCTTTGCTAAAGCCTGAAGCTCTCACGCATAATCAAGAGATTCTCGCTGTAGAGAAAAAGGCCTTAGCCACTAGCGTCCTCAGCTGCTGGGGCTACTAGAGGACTTTAGGGAGCCATGGCGGTTCCCTGTCTCAATATTTTTTCGGAGATGGTCGGGCCCGGCCCACTTAAAGCCCTGGTTGAGGTGGTGTTTCACGATCTGCACTGAACACAAGTCGTTTGATGAAAATGCCCTTCAGCAGGTAACACTCAGACAGAGGCGAGCGGGTCATCGGTCAATGACACTCTCACATTCACAGTGGCATCACTGTTTGACCAGCTGACCAGATCACCAAGTGAATTTAGTAAAAAAAGAATAATGTTGCATCTGCATACAAGTACGTTAAAAAAGAGGAAACATTTTAATAAAATAAAAGTAGTAACTCGGTTCCCATCAGTTACCACTCACTTCGACCTCTGTTGGAGGACATGTGCACTTCACTACACGTGCTCAGATCAGCCAATGCCAGCATGTCCAATCCAAGCTTTTGCATGTATTTGAATATATATTTGGGGATATAGGAGAAACCTAGCTGGCAAGCAATATAGCACTGTGCAAGGGAAGGTTGCAAGAACAGAAAAAGTTAATAAAATGGAGGGCAAGAGGTCATTTGTGGTGGGATGGTGTAGAGTTGGGTTGAATCTGGTACAGGTGCGGTCAGGCATTCTTTGAAGGGATTGGACAGTAAGTGGTTTACACTGGAACTTAGGGGAGAAAATCTTAATAAACATCAATCTGAAAGAAAATGGAAGGCAACATCACCTCCCAGCAGATAAAGTCAAAAAGATACAATTTTAAAGAGTCTATAAGAACATCAATGGGAATATAAATGCCAATAAACAATATTCATACTAGAGAAACCCCATTTCACAACACATCATTGGGGACCTCTGTTTTCCCAAAGCCTTAACGTGTCACGCCTCCTCCCTGCCACACCATTGCCAGACAGCCTCCCAAACTCACACCCACCACCCCTAACCCTGCACGCTTCATCCTGCGTGTTCCCCATGATTCTCACCGCACTCAGCAACTGAATTACCAGGGACGGATACAACCTTTCCTGCACTGGAATCTGCCATGGCGCTTCTCTCTGGGACGGCGCCCGTCCACAGGCGTCCGGAGACTACGATCTAACGCACGGAGTGCTTCCAATCAGGTGACCAAACACTGGCATCAGACGGCCAATCGCCGGCAGACTCCCCGTGCAGCGTCGAGGGTCACGTGACACGACTCCGCGTTTCCCTCGTGACTGCATCACGTGATCACTTCAATGCAGTCAAAAGGACAGTGGAAACGCGGAACAAACACTTCACAGCTGCTTTTCGGAGTGCTGCACGGCATTTTTGGATCTCGCTAAGGATTCTGATTTCTTCGACCACGGAACGTTGTACGGATTGCTTTTGGTTTCTTCCTACAGCTCAGGCGAACTTTGATCTTCAGGCATCACAACCTTTGGCTTTGCACAAACATTTTGAACTTTGGATATTGGACTTTGGAAATTGTTTTCTTGGCTTTCGACCCTGGACTGTTTACGGATGATCCACTTGCTAGGCGTTCTCCATCAAGAGTGCCCACAAGGACCCTTCTGTTTCCCCTACCCCTTTGAGGCATCCTGACCAGCACATTTGGGTAAGCCCCTTTAGCTTCTTCCATCATATTGTATTGTGATCATTGTGACTGTCTGCCCTAATCATTCATTGCCTTACAGTGGTCAGGGGGTCCTTCCGGTGTTCCTGGTTCCAGCTTGACGGCACTCCACACCTGTGGCCTCAAGAATTGCATTGGTAGTGATTTTCTTCTTACCAGTGTGGTACTTGGGGACGGAGGTATCTTCATCTACACGACCATCAAGATCACAACATAACGTCCACTATTGTGTCAATGCAATCTCTCTGCAACCAACTGGTGGCCCTTTTTGTAAATAAAATACACAATATTTCCAATGATATTTGGACTGAATCTTAAGCAGAATTCTCTTTCTAGTTTATCCCAGATAGAGGAATTCTGCATCCTGTGGATCAGACTGGACGGTCTCATTTTAAGACCATCACTATGGAGCAGTTCCAGGCTCTTTCCAGGCTTTGCAAAGGTGCAGACTCCCCATGGAAAAACTGTGCACCCAACATGTGTAACCAACCGGTGCAATGCTGGGTGGGGGCGGGCCCCATTATATAGCTCACTAAGGCATATCTCACTATGAGCTAGGTTCACACTAGTCTAAATAGGGCCTTGATCGCATCACAGTTAATACAAAAATAAAGCTGGCATTAAAGGCCCGCCCAGTGACTGTCTGGCCAAGCAATAATAGCAACCTCCGTAAACTTAATCTGAGACAGTCAGAGATTTTGGTGGAAGGGCTGCACCCCCATTTATGGAAATGATACTTCTGGCGGAGTGAAATTATCGTGCTTCCAGTTCCCACTCCCAAAGCCAAGAGTCTGGTAGTACCCCTGATGGTAGTACCCCAAGGTCTCTAAAGGCACAAGTCAGCACAAACCAAGCAGGGTTTTCACATCTGGACAGTGAGGATGATCGTCCCCTCTTTGGAGGGCAGGGGTGATATCTCAGTCATTGTTTCCCTGGTGTTATTAAGGGTTGATTTTGCCAATAGCCTTTATTTTGGGCAATGCCACCTGGCCTAGTGCCCAAGGCACAGCATCTGCAGAATGCCACTGCTCGTCCCTTTTTTCAGCTCTAGAGCTGGGACCATAACGTTCCCACTCTCCAGAATGTGCGTTGGCTGAACCTCATCAGCTCAATCTCCATTGAAATGTCCAGCCTTTCATAGAGAAGAGCCGAGACTTGCGGAAGATCGCCTAAGCCACTATTAGGGACCTTGGTCCCCAAGGCCATCCGCTTCGTTGTTACTGGATGCCCCTAAATTCAATGAGAGTCAAGCCGGCTGGAGATCCGTTCACGCCTCGTTCCAGGGCCATGCAACCCATGCCCCCCTTGTTCCTCAGAGAAATCCCATCCTTGGCGGCCTTTGAAAAGAAGTTGAAGGCATTTAGTTTCAATGCCTTCTATGGTTAAAATAGGTTTGCTTTCCTTTTAGGGTGGGCTTGGCACGAGTTCACAGCAGTGACTGTGTTCTACAAGCACACATACATGACAACACAGTGCAACTGTGACATACATGCAGGGCTTTAAGTGGGCTAAGAAATCGAGGGGGGGCCCTCATTTGGGGGCGTGGCTTGTGGGAGGGGCGTGGCCTAAAACGTACGCAAATCGTAGGGTATACACACATATATATATATATAAATGTTATATATTTGTGTGCGTACCTTACTATGGTTTGTGTACTATGCAAGCCATCTTTTCTAAACATAGAAATGTGTTACACATTTCTACGTTTATAAAAGATGGCTTGCAAAGTACACAACCCATAGTAAGGTACGCACACAAATATATAACATTTATATATATTTGTGTGCATACCCTACGGTTTGACTAGTTTTCAGGCCATCTTTTTTTTTAAAGATTTCGGATTTATAAAAGATGGCTTTGAAAGTACACAATTCAAGCCATCTTTTATAAAGAGGAATCCCCAGGTTCGCCGAGGGTTAAAGACGCCTCGGCGACCTGGGGAAACAAAGGGACAGTAAGTCAGTAACTGCCTCTGGTGACCGCTCGCGCGAGGGGTCACCAGACGCAGTTACTATGACTGAGGGAAGTGGCAGCCAGTCACAGCGTCGCTGTGACTGGCTGCCACTTCTGTCAGCTTGCCTGACTTCATTGCAGGCACATCTCCCTTCGCGGC
Source organism: Ambystoma mexicanum (assembly GCF_040938575.1). Taxonomy (NCBI): domain Eukaryota; kingdom Metazoa; phylum Chordata; class Amphibia; order Caudata; family Ambystomatidae; genus Ambystoma; species Ambystoma mexicanum. Next base: position 1,034,869,988 of record NC_090926.1, on the reverse strand, counting down.
GGCGGCCACGACGGGATAATGCATCCCGCGATTCCCGCCAATGTTGCTGTAGGACGGGGACCCGGCGGGGCCCCGGCTCAGTCCCACTTTTTGGAGACTGCCGGGGCCCCGGCCCACTTTAAGCACTGCATACATGACATAAACTTTTGTGATCCCTGGGACTTTGCACAGAGGATGCAGTGATGGAATACATCCAGTTTGATAACAGCACCAGCTTTTCCAGGAGGGCACTAACACATGACAGAGTCACCCTATCCTCTGTGCAGTAACTCCAAGCTCCTTGCTTTCCCCTGTCCTGCTAAACCTCTAAAGGGAACCCTTAGGATGTGGCCTTACCAAGCTTGAGGTTGAGCTTGGCCCATGTGTAGGAATTTGTGATCCGGAGCAGAACAGACTTATCAAACCACGGGGCTGCGGTGAAGGTGTGGAGGAAGGCCTGGTGCTCAGCTGTGTCCAGTGTACACTCTTGCAGCCTGCCTCCATGCAAATAAGCCACGGACTCCACAGTCTTCTGAGTTTCAGTGCAGCTTATCTCTCATGAGACCAAACCCCACAATTGCCCAGGATCAGAGGGTGCATGGGGTGGGCCGACTGCAGTACCCACAGGGTTACACAATCAGCAGAAATGTAACCAACCAATGTAAGCAGGCGGTGCAGACAGAAAGAGAGGTGCGGTCATTGTGTATGGCGCACAGTGCCCACTCCAGGCAGGGGGTGGGACTGCAGGTGCGCTCCGTGGCTCCATGCGGCCTTCTGTTTTGACTGTAACTAGAAGACGCCACTGCCTCCTTCTACAGACTGGCTATTTGCTCTTTCCGGTTGAGAGGCCCGGGTCCCGCCGGGTTCCTCCACACTGCTGGCCGTGCACTGCGTCCGCTGCCATTTATCCTGCTCTATATTAGCTCGTGTCCATCAGGGTAAAGTGTTCCCGGGGACTGGTTCCAGAGACTCGAGCGAGGGGTCCCCTTTTTCTTTTTAATTGTAGCCTCCGAGGTCCCGGACAAGGCCTGAATGAGTAGCTTCTGTTCTCGAGAAGCGGCGGATCAATAGCGCGAGGCGGCGAGCGAGACGAGACACCTCCAGCCCGACTCGCCTTCTGCACTCTCTACAGAACTTATTAAGGCCATCACTCGGGCGCTCTAGTGACTGCAGCCGAAGGAACTGGCACACAGGGCTATGCGATGCTTTGCCAATGCCTAGATAACACGCTTCACTCGGCTCAGGAAGGTGGCATTAGAAAGCGACTCCTCTGGTTCAATACTTGCTAACCTTAGACCACATGGCCTTCAGAAATCCGCCAAATCACCACTGGACCTCTCTCCACCACTAGACCACATTTCCTTTGGTAGCTCACACGTATGTCACTAGACCACATTTGCACCACTAGACCAAATTTCCGCCTCTATACCATATGTCCACAAGAACATGCTTATGTCACTAAACCACATCTACACACTAGACCACATGCTCTCCACTAACCCACATCTCTACCACCAGACTACATTTCCATCATTAGACCACATCTACACACTAGACCACATGCACTCCACTAACTCACATCTCTACCACCAGACCACATTTCCATCATTAGACCACATCTACACACTAGACCACATGCACTCCACTAACTCACATCTCTACCAAAAGACCACATTTCCATCATTAGACCACATCTACACACTAGACCACATGCCCTCCACTAACTCACATCTCTACCACTAGACCACATTTCCATCATTAGACCACATCTACACACTAGACCACATGCCCTCCACTAACTCACATCTCTACCACTAGACCACATTTCCATCATTAGTCCACATCTACACACTAGACCACATGCCCTCCACTAACTCACATCTCTACCACCAGACTACATTTCCATCATTAGACCACATCTACACACTAGACCACATGCACTCCACTAACTCACATCTCTACCACCAGACCACATTTCCATCATTAGACCACATCTACACACTAGACCACATGCCCTCCACTAACTCACATCTCTACCACCAGACCACATTTCCATCATTAGACCACATCTACACACTAGACCACATGCCCTCCACTAACTCACATCCCTACCACCAGACCACATTTCCATCATTAGTCCACATCTACACACTAGACCACATGCCCTCCACTAACTCACATCTCTACCACTAGACCACATTTCCATCATTAGACCACATCTACACACTAGACCACATGCCCTCCACTAACCCGGATCTCTACCACCAGACCACATTTCCATCATTAGTCCACCACTACACCCTAAACCACATGCCCTCCACTAACTCATATCCCTACCACCAGACCACATTTCCATCATTAGACCACATCTACACACTAGACCACATGCCCTCCACTAACTCACATCTCTACCACCAGACCACATTTCCATCATTAGACCACATCTACACACTAGACCACATGCCCTCCACTAACTCACATCTCTACCACTAGACCACATTTCCATCATTAGACCACATCTACACACTAGACCACATGCCCTCCACTAACTCACATCTCTACCACTAGACCACATTTCCATCATTAGACCACATCTACACACTAGACCACATTCCCTCCACTAACTCATATCCCTACCACCAGACCACATTTCCATCATTAGACCACCACTACACCCTAGACTACATGCCATCCACTAACTCACATCTCTACCACTAGACCACATTTCCTTTTTTTTCTTTATTTGTTTTAGTTGCATAACAACTTTTCAAATATTTTATCAGCATTTATACAATTACACAATTCATACAACACAAAAGTTTTCCTAAAACAACAAATATACAAATAACAAATGAATCCAAATTGCATAACAAATATGAAAAAAACCTGATAAAAACGTATTCCCCCTAACAATTTAAACTATTCCCGCTCCATTAGGCCAAAGGAATATTAGGGTCCAACCAATCCTCTTAACATAAAATTCACTCAAACCTCCTAAGATGGGACCAACATCCTATCTCACAGCAGACTTTATGACTTGTGAGTCTAAGGAAGCATTATGTCAATTTGACCCCCTGTGGCTTCAACTTTCGGGAGAATCACTCTAAAGAATTGTACCACTGCAATTTGGACACGTTCTCTTGAAGAAGAAAATATTATTTGCCATCTACTCTCACTTGAGGTATGAATGTGAAAAGTGAGAATATTAAGGAAGCATCTATTCCGGACCTCCCTTAAAGCCGGGCAATCAATTAAAAGATGCTGACGGGTTTCCTTTTGTGAAGTATCTAAGCAATATCTACAGTAGTTCTGTGCTGCAGTTATGACTTTACGCCGGGCCAATACCTCACGCGTGCCCCACAGATTAAGTCTGAACCTTAGAAATTCAGCCCTGGTCTCAGGTGATGGACATTTGGTACAACACCATTCTCCCATAAGGTTTTATGCCAAAAGACCAGATATCAAAGTCTTTATAAAGGTTGCAAGTAGCAAGCGTCTCAGCCCAGTCTACGTAATATATCTTTCTTTTAGCCCGGTCCGGATTCAGCAGTAACAATTCAAGTGATACCTCCGCCTTGGCCAGACAATTTAACACACAATTGAGCCATTCTCTCGCAAATTTAATTCTTAATTTCAGCAGGGCAGAGGCTAACACTTCTAAGATGGTACTCGTGTTGACCCCCAATAAGCATTTTCGTAATAACGCACATTGTCTCCAATTTGCCTGGGCGTGGAGGGACAACAGGCCCAGCTCGTACCTAATCAATGCAATCGGAACTGCTTTTGGTACTGATAAAGTCTCTTTCCAATATTTGGATTCAAGAGCGTTCCATGGGTGAGATTTATTTAGTACCATTGCTTCCATCCCATACAACAAGATCAGGGACACTTTCATCTTATAAAAGTCAAGTGCATGTTTTAACGTGAATTTCCCATACTTCTTAATTATTATTCTGGTCTGTGGGATCAGCTGCGATAACTTCTGCAGAGACCTTGCACAATCGTCACCCTTACGTTGACTATCCATGATTAGGGTTCCCAGATATTTATACTCTGAGACTTTTTCCAATGATATGTCTTGAATTGACCATTTGTGATTGACTTGAAACCTCTTACTAGTTATCGAAGGTTTACATGTTAATACCAGGTATTTACTCACATTAATACTCAGGCCGTTTTTGCAGGCATAGGACCCCAACTTCTCCAACATGCGTTGTAGCCCCTGAGGTGTTTGTGACAGTAACACCAAATCATCCGCATACAACATATACAGGATTTGGTGAAGGCCCAGCCTCAGAGGATCCCAATTACAGTTAGCAAATTCCTTCTCCATATCGAGAATGAAAAAATTAAACAAAAAAGCTGCTAACGGGCACATTTCCATCATTAAACCACATCTACACACTAGACCACATGCTCTCCACTAACCCAGATCTCTACCACCAGACTACATTTCCATCATTAGACCCCATCTACAAACTAGACCACATGCCCTCCACTAACTCACATCTCTACCACCAGATCACATTTCCAACATTAGACCACATCTGCACACTAGACCACATGCCCTCCACTAACCCAGATCTCTACCACCAGACCACATATCATCATTAGACCACCACTACACACTAGACCACATGCCCTCCACTAACCCAGACCTCTACCACCAGACCGCATTTCCATCATTAGACCACATCTACACACTAGACCACATACCTTCCACTAACTCACATCTCTACCGCTAGACCCCATTCTCCATCACTTTACCATATCACCACTATATTAAACATCCACCACTATAGCAAATTCTACTGTCTACTTGATGTCCTGCACTAGCCACAGTCATGACACTTGACCAGAAACCTCTCCATTACTAAACCACATCCTCACCAGCATACCACATCTGTACCACCCAGTGCTTGACCCTACGTCAGTCTGTGCCTGAGGATTCAAGCCTTTTGAATGCCACTCCATTCGATCGGCAATGCAAGATCCCACTTTTAAAGTGGATGGCTCTGCGCAAGTGTAGGTGTGAGAGAGGAGGCACGGGTCTATCAAGCCAACCTCTCCTACCTATTGCCTGATTAAGAAAGTGCAAGTCTGGCACATGTGCTGTCTCTTGGCTGCCTTTCATTTGCCCACGGAGGACCTTTTCCTCTGGCGTTACAGACCACAAATCTTGCCTATGCCACTTGCTGTTGGCCAGAAGGAAAGGGATTCAAGTCAGTAGGTGCTGGGGCGGTACCAGGGGAAAATAACCATGGGTTCAATCCCTGCCCATAGCCATCTACCAAGCACCTGACACATGGTGGCTTGGGCTGATATGCAAGGGTCGCAGGGAGACCACCGAGACTGGCATCTGCACCGGGAAGAATGCAGCCAGATATGGCAGTAAACCTCTATGACTACTGAACCAAGAGATTCCAGAGGTGTGCTTCAGCACCCTGAGGAGTGCTAGCCCCTAATCCCCACCCCACATGTCCTTTAAGATAAAAAGGGGAGAATCACAGACAGCTACCCCACCCCCAGCAATCTGGATAGTTTCTATTTCCTTTGTGAGAGGGCGATAGGGCAATAGATGGAGTGAGTAAGAGCGAGACAAGCATTGAGCATTGGGGGATGGCCATGAGGACAGCAGGGTGTGAAAGAGAGAAGAACTTGGACTCTGTTTTGCTGTGAATGTTGTGCAACTCTTCCTTTAAAACAATCCCTCTATTATGTAAGTAACATGATGTTTGTTACTCCCTTTTCCCGATTTTACACTGCCTAAAGAATCCCCCCAGCCTTGATCCCCCCCCTGTCTGTGCCAGTCTTGGATCCCTCTTATAGCCTCAACCTCTCTCTTCTTGGGATCTCCTCTTTAGGGCCACACCATAGGGTCGACAGAGACTCTATGTATTTATTTTTATTCATGTATTATTCTCATTCATAAAGCACACTAAACCAGGGGCACTGTTACATAACCAGTTACTCGCAAGAAATGTCAAAATAAGTCAGTAAACCTGGGAAGTCCCAGTTTAAAGTGTATGCGACCAGCCACGTTTTTAGGGCTCTCTGCAAGGGCCAGTAAGATTGTTCTGCTCGCAGGGCAGCTGGGAGTGAGTTCCATTGTTTGGCTGCAATAGTGGGGAAGCTGGAGTCTCCAGCTTTAGTCCGTTTAAATTTCGGCTGGACGAGACGGTGTGTATAGGCCAATCTGGTGGGTCTAGAGGAGTGAGCTTTTGCGATTTTCTATGGGAGGTACGGGAGTGCAACGTTGGAGAGGCATCTGTGCGTGACTGACATGGTTTTGAGCATTATCCATTCTCGTATCAGGAGCCAATGTCCCCTTCTTCTAGCGGAGGAGATATGTTCTAGTTTGGGAATATTTAATACTGCTCACAAGGCATTATTCTGAATCATCTGCATCTTCTTCTTGTTGTGCGATGAGCAGAGGCATTGCTTTAGGGTGAATGAGGGGGCTAAAGCCTGTGTCTTTTGGTTGTAAGCCCTAAATTGAAGCTGCGGGGCTACAGCCAAAAGGCTAGCTAGCCTGGAGTCCCGACAGTCCTGACATTAGCGTAGCCCCAGATCTTTTCCAGACCTAGCAACACCCCTGGCGACGAGTTGCCTGAAAAGAGAGCATTACAATAGTCGAGCCTCGATTTGATTACTGCTCGGGCGATTGTAAGTCAGCTGCCTGGGGATGAGAAAGGTCTAGTAGCATTGATCTGTTCAGCAGTGTAGGCAGCTGATGAGGCAATGGCATTAACTTGGCTAGTAAGCAAGAGGGTTGCATCAAGGTAGACACCCAAGGTCTTCACTGAGGATGAAACAGGGATCAATCTCAGTCTTTTCAACGTTGAGGCAGAGGTGCTGAGAAGCCACCCAATCCTGGATGGTCATGTAAACAGAGTTTAGTGTGATAGAGTCTTCAAGCTAGTTGCCAGAGAGGGGAGGAGGATTTGTGTGTCATTGGCATAGTTGGTATAAGATATACCGATGGAGTCTAGTAAGTCAAATAGAGGTTTTGTAAAAATGTTATAGATTGTGGTGGATACACAGGACCCTTAAGGAATACCACAGGAGATTGGTGCTCGGGGGGTGGGGGCGTTGGCCTTTTCTGCAAACACTGTGATAGATCCTCCCTCTAAAAAGGAGGAAATTCAGGTTGGGGCTTATGGCAAACAATTGACTGCAGTGGTGATGTGATAGCAGAGGATTTTATGGTCGACCAGCTCGAACACAGCCGACACATCAAGAAGTAAAAGGAGGGCAGGCTTCCCTTCGTCCCTGATCTCATCAAGGTGGCTCATCAGGTCAAAAAGGGCACATTTAGTTCCATGGCCTGGACGAAAACCAGATTGGTGCATTAACAGGATTTGCTTGGCTTCCAGGTAGCGCTGAATTTAGATGTAGTCTGCTCTGTCAATAATGTTCAGTAGAAAGGGGACATTTGTGATTGGTCTGTAGTTATTTGTGGCAGCATGGTCAAGAGAAGGTTTTTTAATAAGTGGGAGTGCCCACGCTTCCTTTAGGCTAGTGGGGACTAAGCCAGATGAGAAGGATGCGTAAATGAAGGTAGTGTTGAAGGGTGACAGGACCTCAGAGCAGTCCTTAATGATAGAGGCTGGGCATGTGCTGCCTTTGCACCTTGTTGGTATTAGTCCTTTGAAGATAGCTGCAACTTCCACCTCTGTGATATTGCTGAAGCGAAACACAGGAAGGTCTTGACAGGTGGTAGTTAGGGGGGGTGCGGTGGAGGTAGGCTGTTGAGTGGTTTTATGTGTGGAATTCTTGAGGAGGATTTTTTTGTGCTAGGATTTAATTTTGTAAGGCATTCTGTATATTACCATGCCTCGTCTTTGGTAATGCTGGGCGGGGGCAAAGGGGTGGATGCGGCTTCTAGTTCCCTGAGGATGGTGAAGATCTCTCGGGTACTAGCCTTTGCATTGGCACTCCTTGCATTATAGGTATAGGATTTAGTGCTATGGATGTCTTGTTTGTAGAGTTTAGCTGCATTAGTGAACAGCAGCTTGAGAGGGTCAGAGGGTGATTTTTTCCAGTTAGATTCCAATATCAATTTTTTCAGTTAGTGCATAGCTCTTGGAGGTCAGGCGTGAACCATGAGTTGATGTGCACAGAAGTTTGTTCTGGCGGGGTGCTAAGGGGGTAATGGTGTCAATGGCTTCTCTCAGCATTTTGGAGTAGAGGTCAGTAAGTATATTAGGGTCTGAGGTGTGGAGCTGCTCCAATTAGAGTCTGCTGAGCAGGGACACTATGTGATCCTTCCTGCAGCTTCAGGAGCTGCGGGCCCAGGTAGGTGCCAGGGATGGGATGACATGTGTAGTGTGTTCAATGGGCAAGATCGTGAAGACCACAATGCATTGGACAGACCACAGGGAGGGGATATTAGAGACGACAGAGACCTGGCAGTAAAGGTCTGTAATCCAATCTAGTGTATGAGCTTTGACAAGGGTGGGGGCACTAATACAGTGGTCAAGCCTTGTGTGCTGGGGGAACTAGCTACTGAGGTGGCTTTGGGATCAGAGACATCATTGAGGTCAAGGTTTAAGTCGCCTACGAGGATCATTTTGGTGGTCGGCTTATTGTTGGTTCACATGGTATTTAAGAGGTCCTCTTCGAAGTTTAGGGTTGTGCTTAGAGGGCCATGGGTGCAGCAGTGTCTATGTGACTGAGAGTAGGTCACAGTTTCCATCCAAGGTGGTACTGAGCTGTTTTATGGGAAGTGAGACTTTTGCTATCTGAGCCACTCCTCAGCCTCTTGCGCTAGGTCGGCAGATCCTGAAAATCATGAAGCGAGCAGGGACCGTTATGTACAAGGCTGGGCCAGAGGCAGCAGGTAGTCAAGTTTCTGTGATGGCTTGGAGATCTAGGTTGACAGCTAAATAATGTCCTATTATTTTGGGGAGAATTAAATGCATGTTACAGGAGCTAATTGAGGGTACAGTCACGAGTGGACACTGCAATGAAATTGATGAGATATTACACCCAATATAATCAACATGTATCTTCTTATAGCTTGGAACTTAACTATGCAGCCGGTAGTGGGCTATCAGTTCTGGTTGGAGAACAGCATACTTCACGATGGCATAGTTGGTTATTAATATAGTGTTAAGATCCATGGTGTTATCAGCCCGTTGCCCAATTAAAGCCCTGAGTGAAATGAGGGCTATAAAAAAGCATCTCTGGGCCAATAGGACCCGATCCGGCCCACAGGAGGGGGTCTTAAGGCTTTCAGCACCCTGGGTGTCCAATCCGGAAACCTGGGGTGTTAAGAAAAATGTATTTTCATTCAACGGATTGGACATGCACAGTGGCCTGTTCAGTGAATGAAAATTCTGACCTAAGATGGCCGCCATGGATCTGGAAGGAGAGGCTCCATAAGGAGCCCCTCTTCTATTTCTATGCCAGCCAGGGAGCAGCAACAGAAGCGTGGCCACAGCAGAGGGTGCTGCCACCGAGGAAACAATGTACAGCATAGGGGGGGAGGGGGAACTGTAAAAATAAAACAGAAGGCAGGGTGGGGGAAGATGGCGGTGCAGGGTGGGGGAAGCAGCCTTCAGGTTCAATGGAATGGGCGCTGAGATTAGCAGTTTCAGCCTGCAATCCAAGGAACCTGATTGGCTGCTCTCCCTGCCCCAGGTGTTAATAACAACTGAGGACTTGATCCATTTGATTAGCTTCAATCTTCCAAAAATCCTATGAACCAGATAGATTAAAACCAGTTCTTTCACTACAAAGGTTAGGCCTTTCATACAAGTTGTTCAGATTGGCAGAGATAGTTGGGGCAGAGAGTATGGATGACTATGCCCACATGAGAAGCATGGATCCTCATTAAGGATGACAAAGCTAGAGTATGGATGACTATGACCCAATGAGAAGCATGGATCCTCACTAAGGATGACAAAGCTAGAGTATGGATGACTATAACCCAATGAGAAGCACAGATCCTCTTGAAGGATGATAAATCTAGTATATGGGTGACTATGAACCAATGAGAAGCATAGATTCTTGCTAAGGATGATAAAGCAAGAGTATGGATGACCATGACCCAATGAGAAGCATGGATCATCACTAAGGATGACAAAGCTATGTCAGCACCCAGGGCAGGACAGTCAACCAATCAGGTTACTCGGAATGTGGGCTGAAACTGTTAATCTCAGCCCATGTTCCGGGCAGCCTGCTAGCTGCATCCCTTGCCCGCACCACCATCTTTCCCCCTACCCTCACTTCCCTAAAGTTATTTTATTTACTTCCCTCTGCCCCCCACATACCTTTAATTTCGATGGTGGGAGGAAGCCGCTGCACCTGCGGCTGCCACCATGCTCCCTCCAGGCCATCACGCAAATGGAAGCGGTGCTCCATCTCTGTGGCGGCCATCTTAGTGCAGTATCTTTTTTAATGAGCCAGATGCCTCTCTCAGCACCCCGGGTTACCGGATTGGCAACCCGGGGCACTTATACCATAAACACTCTCTCCGGCATGCCCAATCGGATGTTATTAGCCCACAGACTATAACCCAATGAGAAGCATGGATCCTTGCTAAGGATGATAGATCTAGAGGGTGGAGTTTGCTTTGTGGCGGCGATCAGGGAAAACATTCATCCTAACATTGACAGAGCATTCCTCCTATGCCTTTTTCGATTGTGTTGCCATGGAAACTCCCAGCTATTCAAGAAGGACATCAGCAACCTGGGGACAAGGGCCCATCTTTAGGCACCACAATGTAGGGACAGATGGAAATGTGGAGACAGAATCTCTGGAATTGAGTGCTCGATAGCTTGCCCCCCTTTCTTTTCAATTCCTGGCACACATCTATCCTCCACGCCTACAAGCCCCCTTCCCACACTTGCATGCCTGACTGATCGAGGTGGCTACCCATTGGTGAACAGTGGCTCTTCAAGTCCTCCGTTTGACTTTTAACCACAAATCAAGTTGCTGAGTTACCATTTCACAAAGGTATTCACCGGATCCGCAGAGGACAGCGATCCACACATCACCTGGACATGAGTCAATGACTCGAACATAGCACATGGTTTCAGCGCTACCCGTCTCCCCCATTCTCAATTCTCTTGGATATTCCTTTACCGCCCCTGTTCCACCACAGCGCTTTGAAACAGGCCGAGGGTGTGACGCCAATGGTATGAAGTGTCTGTGAATGCCATACGCGGTGCCTAACAAACTGCCAGATAATTTAATAATTAAATTGTGTACCATCCTTCCTTCTTCACTACACCTGCTTCCCTCTACTGCGTCCTCACAGCACTTTGAAGCAGCCTCAGTGTGGCGCAAGCACTATACTGAAAGCAAATTACTTGAGTGGGCTCCAGACATCTATTAGCACACCTGAACAGCATCACATGGTTAGACAACAAGTAAAACAATTGCATAAGGAGAACCTAAAAGCAGAGAAAAAAACTTGTGTATAGCATTTCCCTTCTACACAATTTTTCAAAAATAACACTCATCTTTGTGGACTATCATGGTAAACATATATATAGGTCTATTTATTCATTAAGCCTTTGTACATCAATTAATTGCAAAGCATAGTGATGGCATTTATTAATTAGAAAGACAAATAGATGCATAGAAGTTTCCTAAGTGTTGCAGTGAAAAATAGCAGTGCCTGAAACAAGTGAATAGTGAAAGACACAAAACTATATATAACAAAACAACAATCCATTACAAATATACAGTCAAGTGAGTTTTAGCTTGCATTTTGATAAACACACAGTATAATGTACTAATTCCTAATTGTGTGATCAGGCATGAGTTAAGTCTCATGTCATTATCCTGCAGAGTGTTATGGTGCTTGTTGTCGAGCTACGCAAAGTTTCTGAATCCTCCAAATAATTGCTTATATAAAGATCTGCAATGTCTGATGGAAGAAAAATCAGTGGGCTCCATTAATAGGGTTAAAACCTGTATGCAAGAGATCTTAGACAGACTTGGGGTAACGCACAATGATCTATGCATTGGACCTGCCTTTGTTAAAAAAAATAGTTTGAAGATGACTGGATACGAACTATGGACCAATTGAAACTCTATTCTTCGTATTTACAATATGCCAAATTCTTACGGAAGCGTAATCCCTATTTTGCTATATTTCCTTGTTCTGCTATCAGATGCCGATTCATGCGTTCTAAGATGAATCAATTTCCCACTAAGGAACAATGGCAGCACTGGGCAGGCATGACAGAACGTATGCAATCTATGGAATGTAGGTTTGCCCACTGTATGGAACCATATGAAACCCTGAAACATTTGATGCAAGAGTGTCCACATTTGAAAAGTTAAAGTACGCTTTTATTGATGAAATTTGTTAGCACGGAATTTGTTGATTGCACTGAATTTTTATGAGACAGACTCATGAATGCTATACATTACCCATTAATTTTAGCATTAGGAAATTTCTTAAAGATTGTGGAAAAAGAACTTGCTTGTTTTGAAATTCAAGATGAAATCAGCTAATCTTGACAAATGAATTCAATTCAAAAGGTGTTTTAAACAGTGTGTAAAATAAATGGTGTTGTAAAAGGTAAATGTGTGACATTTTATGAATACAAAGATGTCCAATACTGTTTTAAGGTGTTTTGTATGAATTGTTATTTTACGATACTGTAAATGTTTTTTGTAAAGGTTTATTTTTAACCAAATACAAATTAAAAAAATAAAATAATTTACTAATGTGAAAATTCTGTCAATTGTTCAGACTACGCAAGGAGTGATTCCAGAAAGTCTGAGCACTATACTGGCCTTCCATATCTCATGAATGGGCACAAGGACACTGCCACCTCTCTTATATGCTACATCTTCCCAGGCTCGGACTGGCCTATAAGGCAATAGGGCAATGCCCGTAACCAAAAATGAAAAATGCTTGTGTGGCCTAGTTTTTTTTGGTCAAAGTGGGACACTTTTTTTTGCCAAAATGGGCCAGTTTAATAAGTTACCTCACTATGCAGTTATTAGCTTTGACCACTGTTTCTGAATATTCTTTAAAATGCACAATTTGCAAGATATTTTTTTTAAAAACTCCTCTTTGAGTACTAGTCTGTCACAAAAGTAATGAATTGCCATTTGTAACTGTGGGCCCCTTTACGTTGGTGCCCGAGACAATTGTATGCCCCAGTGCGACCCTGCTTCTCCATCTTATTTCTGTGTGTCCAGGTCTCGACCTCTAGCGCGCGTGCTTTGGCCCCCGATTTCTCTTTACTCCTTTACTGGCCTTTCGTTCTTCACCTTCATGCCTGGTCTTTCCACATCTCTTCCTAGAGCCTGTGCTAAGTTCTGAGATAGAGGGCGCCTCTGGAGCTCGGAATTCCCCAATAACTGCCTACCTCGCTACCTCGGTTACTAAACCTCTCTCATTACACCTGTGTCTCTGCCCCTCTCATCTGGTGCTCACTCGTTCTCTCTGCCTCTTCATAGAACTCCCAACATACTCTCAGCACGGCAGTCTCTGCCTTCACTTCTGCGCCCATCCACCTCATTCTCGCCCCTCGGTGGGCCTTCCCTCTTCTGCCCGCCCCTTTCTCTGCAGCTAGGAGGCTGCCTCATTCTGTGATACTCTTTCCTATGCCCGCCCCAATCCCCGCACAGCTTCCTATGGGCCTTGCCATGTGTTTTACTCCAGTCTTCACTGCAGGCCCAGCCACTCTTTCAGCATTGAGGGCCTAAGTTTTGCCGTCCGGTCTGTGATTGGCTGAAGCACATTGGTTGTTAGTCTCCACAGACCTCCCACCTGCGAACTGCACTAACTGCAGTCGGAATGGGGAATGTTGGGCCCCACATTGGAGCCAGGCCTGGAGCCAGGCCAGTGAATGTAGCAAGGAATGGCATTAAATCCAGGAACCGAATCACAAAATAGATTAAACGAATCCATTACCTGAAAAAGTAGAATTCATCCAGAACTGATCTACAGGACAGATGAACAAAACCGCTGAGATGTTTTATATATTTTGATGTATTGCATGCCTTGGAGGCCCAATTGTGGCCCATTTGAGGCCCATTTGGGGCTTAAGAGAGAAGAAGGGAGGACCACATGCACAGAACAAGAAGACACACAGTGTCATTCTTCTGATTCTATGACTGTCTCAAAATCACGTTTGTTGACAAACCATTTAGTATCTCCATGCCAACAAACCTCAAAACCCTGTGGCCCACCCACATCTGGTAATATAAAGCTCTACCACCTCTAGCAGAGCAACAAAGTCTTCCATCTAAACCAATGCGCTTTAAAGCGCTGTTTACTGCCGTCTGGGCCATAAGGCGCTTTGATCGGTTATTTCACAACAGATAATTTACATATTTGGAAGAGAACCTGTAGCAAAAAGACAGAGGCGTCTGATACAGAAGCGCCCTATAAAAGGTGTAGAAGTGGACGCCTCAACTCTTCAGGTGGTCCTATCATCCACCGGTCTTAATATATATTATTTAAACCAGACTTAATGAAATATGAGTTGAGAGCCACATGAGTACGTGCATTCACGCTCTGCTGCATCCCTCCCTTTAAATCAGCAATCACTTGCCAGCTCCTCCGACAAAAAGCATTTCTGGTTCACTTGTATGTGGTCGCGTTACACATGCCATATCACATCATGTGGGCGAAATTATTTAAATAGTGCCCCTTTCACACTGATCTTCTTTTCATTTGTGGGGTAGGGAGATCACCATTCTCAGAGCCAATCACTCAGAAGGACCCTCCCTGTCAGTCTGCGGGGAAGGGGGGGGTCTTCTAGTTTCCACAGTGTAAGAATCTTGCTTCTTTTGTTGCTTTTTGTGCAAGATGGAACAAACCACCGTTCTACGGGAATGGGACCTGAGACGGCCTAGATTTTAATACATGTAGTATTTTACTTTCATGCGCATTTTGTTAAGCAAATAAAAGATGTCACTATCTACAGAGGGGGCACAATGAACACTCGCCACTAGCCACTGGCTACTGACGATGGACTCTTTGCGAGTAAGAAATGGAGTGTCTAGTGCATTTGTAAACATTGAGGTGGCAAGTGACTTTTTATGACAGACTTGTGGCCTTCCAATTTGCAGCAGTCTACTGATAAACCGCTGGACACACATGGGATATACACAATGCAAACAGAGAGAACAGATACTGTTCCCATCTCTGTCCATAGGCACCCAAGCTGCACCGCACAAAAGTTGCCCAGTAAGACAAAAACAGATCTGGGGTCACTCCTGGTCTTGTGTAGAAGGCACCATCAGACCTAGGAGTTCTGGTTGGACTGCCCTTTTGGGGTTAGGACCGAGCCTGGATTGCACATGGTCTGGCCCTTGCTGTAATGGCACGGCAGGCTGAACATGATGGCCACGTGGGATCTCTGAAGCTGTGCCTATAGTTAGGATGAATTAAAAAACTTCAGCCATTGGCCTTCGGTTTTTCCCAGGTATAGGCTTCTAGTTTACAGTGCCTAAACACCCAAACTACCACTCACTGACATTACTGAATGAGCTGCTTGTGGTTGTGGGGATTGCTCAGAACAATGACAATGGTTATGACTATTTCAAATCTTGCGATTTGCTGAAGTCACTCTCCAGTACAAGTAGGTCGAAACATGGGTCCCAAATCCGCTGTCTCTATAGACCCAAGCTAGACCTCACAGATGATTCCCAATCAGGCTGAAACATAATGGGGGTTTGCATGTGGTCTCGTGCAGAAGAGATGACCTCTATTTTCTTGGGCTGGACTGTTCCTTTTTGGAGTCGCACCAACCGTGATTTGAATATGGTCCTTCTCCTTCTGTAATGGCAGAGCAGGCTGAAGAACGATGGTCTGGTGGTTTTCCCATAGCAATATCCGTTGTCCATCTACTTGCCCGGAGAAAATGCCTGTGGTTATTTGCACTACCTCAGGCTGGTTCATCTTTGAAAAGAACTGTTTGCAGTGTCAGTAGGAAATACCTATAGCACAATCCTACCTACTAGCTAAATACAACCAAATCTCCAGAAATATCTTCCTTTTCTCACTAAATGATGCTTCTTTCGCCTCAGTGTTTACATTGTTCTCCCAATCTACTGTTTAAGGCACTATTCATGGAGGAGAAAGAATGACCATTTATGGCAGAGATGTCCACATTGACAAAACAACGTGTGATACCTATCTCAGTGGCACAATCTTAATTCAAGCTAAGTCCTCCAACCTGACGAGAACAGTGACCTATTATTACACTAAGTGAAGAAGCTTGATAAAAACTTCTATACTAATATGAGTCACAAGAAATATACACGGCTTGCCTTAGTACCCATCTCTGCCATTGACCCCATCCACGAAAGTGACCTGACCAGACCTCAAAACTTGGGTTATAGCCAGGACGAATGACGGAATAATCCCCTGACCAACCAGAACTCCCGCAGAACAGAGAAAGACACAAAAGGATACCGTGCAGGTGTGTAAGTGCAAGCAAATCCTCTAAAATCATTACACAAGATCACCAGATAGTAGCAAGGATATTACTTCATGCAGCAATAAAGATAGAGACCATCACTACTAAATCAGCCTGGATAAAGGCAGAAAACATGTTCTATGTGGCCAATGAAGACAAACTTGACATCATCGCCATATTTCAGAAACAGTTCACGATTCCTCCCCACCATAGTAGATACCCGGTTAGCACAAAACGTCAACATTATGTGAGAAACCAGAAGGTGTCTCACCCACTAGACCCCGGAGATCAGTCATCCAGGTGGCCAGGACACAGCAATCGCGTTCGGATCCAGTTCCTGGGGGTGGACCAGTGAGGGAGTATCACCGGGGTGAGCGGTCTGCAGGGAGTGGGAGTGGGACATCGGATGGTGAGACGTGATATCCCCTTCCTTGTAACACCTTTACCCCATCCTACAAGTAGGATATTTAGGAACTCCACCCACCCCCCCTTTACAACATGAACACTTTCTCACGGACAGCCCGCTATGAGAGAAAACAGACTAACACCCGAGCAGTATCCCTGACGTGTCCCAATAGAATGGTCAGGCGAGGTCAGGCAATTGCAGATCATCACACACACCTGACTTCCATTACACTTCCCCACACGGATAAAAGGCGGAGCACGAGAGCACACTCAGAGAGGCAAAGCACATGTGGAAACAGCAGTTTTGAGACGGCAGCTAAGCAAAAGAGGAAAGACAGCAAAACCAAAGGGGATTGCAAGGAGGGAAATTCCCTTCACTTTTTCGACAAGGAACTTTTACTTTCCAGAAACCTTGACGATAGAAAGCGTAAGAACAGGAAACCAGGCTAAATAATCCTGCATTGTGCATCAAAGATACCTGGGGCCTTACCACACCAATAATCAAGGTGGGGAGAATCACCAGCAGCTGTGGTACTGTCTTTGGTTCAAAGAACACAGCAGCTTCAGCGAAATCAACACAGCTGGTGAGTTGGGGAGATCAATATGAGACCAGTCTGTGTTGAAGCCAAGGTTGCAAGCAGCAACATTGTATGGTGAGCGTTGGAACGAACATTGTTAAAACGCGTAAGAGATGCAAGTGAAGTTGAACTGCTGATGAATGATTGAACTTTAGAGCAAGTTACAATACCTTTTAAAGAGTGGTCTGGCACCGCGTGGGTGCTCAATTGAAGGTCTCTGTAAGGTATCCAGCTGAGAAGTGACAAAAGTAGATACATTTTGTCCAAGCCCGACAGAGGCAGAACAATTGAAAAATAATGAATAAATAAATGTGAATCAAAGAGGTCCTGCAACGGGTCAAGCAAAATCCTGTACACAATCGAAAGTCTTCAATTTTGATGAAGTAGAGAAAGGTTAGAAAAATACATGAATTTGGACCGGTCCATCAGAGGAAGATGAATTGAAGGTTTTGAGTTGAAGTGGGTCTGAGCCCAGTGTAGAGGTACCCGGGGGAACAGTAAATCACCGGAGAAGTTGTATAAGTGAAAATTCTTAGATGAAAGGAACTTTAATGTTTTATCGTGTTGCATCAGGCCCTCTGAAATAAGAGACTTTGAATGGCAAAGAGACCTTGGCACAGCGGGCCCTGATGTGGAAGTCTTGAACTGCATCCTCATGCTAGGGAAGCCAAAGAGTGTGCTAAGCTTGAGTGTGCTGCCGTGCCCCGTGCTGAAAACCTGGGGAAGGGAAGGCAATACCTTGAATATCCTAACATGTCATTTCTTGAACACTTTTCTTTCACATAACATTGTTTCCCGCACTATTTGTATTTAGAAGTAAGGATTGGCAATTGGTTTATTAGTATAGGCCCTTTTATTTTGACAGACTCGACTAGGACTGCGTTATTGTTACTCGATGGTCGTAGCTTACTCCCATCTTTAGATTTAGGATTAGATAGGCATTCAACCAACCCACTGAGGTGCAATAAACACCCTTGAATGGTGATCACCTGTGTTTGTCTTACTGTTTGATACCATGCCTTCCTTACAATTATAACAAAAAACAGGGAAAACCAATCGGGTGGAGGAGTAGCCACTATTTTTCATGACAAATAAAAACGGACCCCTGAATCATACCCATGCTCTAAAGACAAAGCAAGCAAGCGCATAAGCAATGCAGAAGTAACTATGGCATACTTGTGCAATACAAGTCCCAGGACTATAATGCACTCTTCCTAAACATTAGCGAAAACTCTCTTAGCAATTACAAAATCATTTTCAAAGTGATCATTCGGGGAAAAATCTGGCTAGAGGTACATTCCAACAAAAACACACATGCAATCCTTACCAACATGACAGCTCTTGGGTACATCTATAAACGAGCAGGTCCATCTCATGGGCAAGGACACCCTCTTGACATAGGGTTACCATACAACCTAGCAGTTCCCAGCCTGCAAACCTTGTAACCATTTTGAACAGACCACTTCTGGTCACTGGTGAAGTAATAGTACCCACTTTGATTTGAGAAGAAAAAAAGAGGCTGACCGATGACAACTATCATTTCCTTCTTATGAACATTGAAAACCTACAGTTGTCCATGAAGGTGCCAAAAACCCCAATGGATTATACTTTGCAGGGGTGCAAAACTCAGAACATGACCCTAAATCAATGTCTCCACATATCAGAAGCAGGTGTGACTAAAACAGTCAGAAACGTGAAAGCATTAACTGCATTTAGCATGCCTCGCAAAGTGTCATTTATCAGAAGAAATTACCTCCCTTACCCTAATCCTCAGGCATCTCATCAAATCCAGGACTGTAGCCCCTGACCTAAAGATAAACATCGCCCATTAGACCCGGCTTAAAGAAAAGCAATGATGACCTGGAGATCATGGCAAATTACAGATGTATAATGAAGACCCCCCCTTCCAGGCAAATCTAACAAAGAGCCGCCATAGTCCAACTGCTGGGAAACAGCAACATGTTGAACCAATTTCATGTAGAAAAGGAGGGCTCCACCGACCTAACCGCATCACAAAAAACTCCCTGGCTGATTATAATAAAAAAAGACATCCTTTAAATCACAACCAAGAACCACATGGGGGCTGATCAGATTTGATTTATCGTCGGCATATCATACAGTGAACCACAACATACTACTTGACAGATTGCACTGTCCACAAAGCATAAGAAGAACCATGCTTAACCTGGGCAAATGCTTCGGATCCAATTCAAAAAGGCTATTCTCTCCTCCAGACTTATCATGCAAGAATGTGGGGTCCCACAAGGGTCATCTATATTGCTGTGTGTGCATGTGCACAATCAAAGATCTAATTCATGGATACATCACGCTCTTCCAATAATAAGGAGGCGATATTCAGCTACTTTTTAAGACCAACGCTCGAACAACCTAAAATGAAGAACACACATGAGTGTCTAGCAGTGATCCAAACCTGAACGTTCACCAGCAACCTCGGTTTCAGGATGGTAAAAGGACCATCCTCAACTTGGGTAACACTCCCAGAGCATAATTGCTCTTCAAGTGGGCAGGCAAACTAGGACCCTGCCGGTTGCAACATCGCAACATACATGCAAATAATGCCCTCTCTGGATATTTGGAGTTCGGAAACATGGTTTGTACAAAGCGAACATTCACTCCCGTGGTTTAACTGAAAAAAGTAAATGTATGCGTCGCATTTATCAATTTGAAATGCTGTGCGAAAGAATCCGAGTTCATTTTCTGTAGAAAGTCTACAGAAAATGAACGTCTGTTAGATAAAATCAGATTCATTAGCAAAGCATTTCAAAATGATAAATGCGACACATTCAAAGTTAAACCACGTGAGGAAATGTTCTCTTCATTTTCTGTAGCCCAACATATTTCAATTATACACATGTGCCATCAGCCAGGTTTTTAAATGAAAGACAAGATCTAAAAGCAGAAATCTTATTATAGATATTTAATTAAAACGATGCACACTATTATCAATGCCAATTTAGAAGCCCATACCAAGGAGTTAACTTTGTGGGGTTAATAATGCTAAACCTTTCTGTATTTATCTGAATTAGTAATAGGTGCAAACCATGACATCTTTCCATATGATAGAAACCGACATTTCTAATCAACCAGACACGTGTGGATTATGGCTTAACTGGAACCATATTCAAGGATGCTTTGAAGAATAATGAGAGCTCAGGGAAGCGAATTACAATGCTCCCATGTGCATGGAGGAAGCAGCCCAAACTGTCTGTTTATATTGTGTAAAACCTGATCAAGATACCTTCCTACCTTTCACCAGCCAAAGTCCGAAAGAGACTATCTGGTTCCAAAGAATCCATTTAAAAACAAGAAAAGGAGGCACTTTCTGAAGTGACATGGCCTGCTGTGTACCATTGACAGTGATTCATTGTTGAAACAGTTGTCAGACGCTGGTAAGGAGGAGTCTGTATTTTGCCCCCTATATCTACAGAAGAACAGAGGAACAGATGTTAGCTGCAATTGGATTTTCATGTTCAACCTTAAGTCTACCATCGGCCACTGACACTACCTTTATCCAAACGCGATTGGACGCTTGATTGCCAGATGGATGCCCAGTTATATTATTTACAAAGAAACAGACTTGTTTTACATATATTTGGCCGACTTTGAATGCATGCAGTTGACTAATACTTTGTAAAACAATGAAGATAGGCACGTTTAAAACAACCACTGTTAGCATTTAGAATTGTCGGTACGTGTTTGGGCACACAAGACATAAGATATCAAGGTGTATATTTATAGACAGAGGATTTTCGTCTTTCAGGAAATATTCGTTTTCTACAGATTCATGCAAGGTTTGACATGTTAGGAATACTTTGATAAATGTATCTGTTCTCCTTCTAGAGAAATGCAAATTAGATGACTGAAATACGGTCTTTCATGCAAATTCAATGTCAATATCTTTCAAATTCTGAAATGTTTGAAAATCATGTGTCAAGGTCCAAAGGATAGGAGCTAGCTAAAAGAGACCTCCTTGATACCTTCTCCTTGTGTATTATTTTGTCTGTGGCCATGTAACGTACCGCTATCATGCATGTTACCTATTGTTATTACCTCTTCCCACAACCTAGGTTCCAGCTCTCATGTGCACCCTGACATTCTTACATTGTACTGTGATATTTATTACTAATAATTACTTGATATCTAGACTTGCTAAATTATCGCTACCAGTGTTTTCCTCTATGACCTGCATCACTCCTCCTAGCTCCTGTGCTAGATCTGCACTATCCCAATGCATATATAAAGTGAATATGATTAATATCAAACTCCTTTAGTTTTGCTAAAGCCGCCACGAAGGATGGGACTGCCCATATGTTGATTTTCCCAGATGTGGGCCCTTAGTCCACACTGCCTATGAACCCATTCTACACTCACTTATATTGCCAAACAAGGACTGAATGTTCCTGAGGTTGCTCTTGGTTTTGGGCAGAAGGGATGTGTCCTAGCACTTCGGTCTGGAATACACCCTTTGGTGTGCCCCGGAATTTGTGAAGTATCAACTTCCGGGGCACCCGTGATCCAGGGATGAATATCGGTTTCTAAACTAACAATCAGCCCCATGTCAAAAGAGAAATTATATTGTGCCTCCTATTGCAATAAATATATGTATATTGGCCTACGCCAAGCTGCTCGAAAGTTGCTTGCAAAAGAATCCGTGTTGCAAGGTTCTGACCTTAAGATCAATGTAAGCCGCCATTTTAGGTCAATCCGCCATTTTAGGTTCACTTTGTAAAAGTCACCCTGTGAGTCAAAATGGTGGACAATGTCATTCCAAAATACAACATGGCCGTCTTGACCTCTGTACATAGCTAATATGTAACTTGCCTGCAGGCCACTTGTTGAGGTCGTGAACTGAGACCCTGTCCTACGTTGACCTGTGTGTAAGGGATTACTCGTGCAATGAAAGTAATCCACGAGTATACTATAAAGACAATGTATTCAAATACTGAACGTAGAACACTTGTTTAGTCACATTGTATTAATGTTTAAGAAGACTTATGTGGAAAATCCCAAGAATACACAGTTGTATAGGCTTGTTGATACATGTATTAAAAGTAAACCAGTTATATGCGGATGTTCGAGACTTGGCATGAACTCTAGTTCGGTGATGTATTAATGGAATACTAACCCGAAGTGGGGCTGGACATCGTGCTCACAAAATGTATAAAAAGCCAATGCATTCTAATGTACAGCGTCTCTCACTGAACACATTGAACCACGCTGGAGTTCGTTGTGTTGTACTGAGGGCTGATAGCTATCTGATTTTCCTCTGTTTTTGTAACTGGATTCAGTATAAAATAAAGTACTTTGTATGTTCCTTTGTAACCCGTGTTCGGTGTCTTTCCTTTTGGGGTACTCAGCCTCGACATTTTGATTTTTGTTTTCACAGTTGGCGCCCGAATAGGGACCTTCAAGATTGATGCCGGATTGTCGAAGGTTGACACACGCTATCAGACCGGGATCGGACGGTGTGACAAAAAGGGGCCCCACTGAATGAGGCGCGACACCTCAGCAGCGCTGCACGACCCGATCCATGGACGATTAGCTTGTGGTCCGAGACGGCATCTTGACGAGGGTCCATTTATCGAGGCGGGCAGATTTGCTGCAATCACCATACACGAGGTAAGATTAGTTAGGTAAGATTCTTTGAATTCCGATCGGACCTCCTTAGGTTTGTTCAGGTGAGTCATGATCCGACTCTTAATTCAACCCTGAAAATTTGAATTTGGATCATTGTATCTGCAGACACAATTATTGACCAGGTAACACCAATAATTTGATATATCTGGCAAATTGTCTACCTGCTTCAGGGCGTTGTTCCGCAGTGATAGACAATCCTTGGAATTTAGCCATCCGGCACCACAGGAGGGGTCGCCGGCATGTACTATGTACTGTAAGCATGGCATTGGAAGTATAGTATTTAATGACATTTGGCACAGACAAACCAGACATGCCTCCGAACTTCAGTGGCCAACCAATGGTAGTTTTGAGATCCCTCGTATTGAGTATTTAGAGTCAATTCTATTAAAGAAAAAGGCTAGACCTGCAGCATTTGATGTTTTGCAGAATTGGAAAAAAGAAGCGTTGCAACAACTTAAAAGTAGAGAAAAACATGCGCGCCGTCATAAGACGAACGCCGAAAAAACATTATTGTATGACCAAGATAAACATTCTGAATCGACTAGGAATATGGATAGGGCTTTCTTATTTGGAATTCAAAAAATATATCCTTCCAAAGACCTCCATGCTTCCGATGAATTTATAGATAAATTGTTAGTTGAACGAAGGCCTGGTGCTCTGCGCCACCTCCGTATGTTCCTCTTCCTGCTGCTTTGCCTCTCCCTCCTGTTCTTCCTGCACTACCTGCTGTTGTTCCCATTGTTCCTGCTCCTCCTAATGTTCCCCTTCCTCCAGCTCCCCCACCTCTTCTTATCGCACCAGTTACAGTACCTCCATTGAATTTGCCTGCTCCCTCTCTTCCAAGTGGTCCTGAGCTGCTTGTAATCGATCGAGGTGCAGGGTCAAAGGTTGTCACTCGCAATACTGTACCACCGGAGAAGAAATGTGAGTTAATTGCATGGGCTAAGTATTGTATGGAGAAGGATGATCAAGCTAATGTTTTTGCCACACTTTGTAATATGGATAATTTTCCTGAGAAAAATGTTTTTATTGAAGGTTTAGGGATTCAGTTATGTGTAATGTGGGGAAAGTTAAATAATACAGATCTCCCGCAAGGGTTAAGGGATCTAAATTCTTTACCGTTTTCTAGAGGCACTGTGGAGAAAGTAAATGAGCATGTCGAGAGGTTATTTGGGTATAGAAAGGAGTTAGAAAAGTTGCAGAATGAGGATGACGAGGAGGAAAGTATGTATGTACAGAAACGGTTCCTTCCTTGATGTAAATCGATATCTGAGGAAGCACAAATTTGTACGAAGGACGCACTTAGATGGATTTCGGATATGTCGATAACTCCAGTTGAAGTATATGACACATATAGTCAGTATATGCCAGAAATGCAGAGGAAAGTGATACAGGTAATGATAGAGTACCTACAGGATGATTGTGTAAAAAGAAAGATTAGTTTTCCCACAGAGTTATTGAGTATTTACAAGAGAGCATTTTCATTTGACATTTCTTCGACTGCTTTAGCGCTTGATTTAGCTCTGTTGCTTAGTAAGCGTTCGGAGTCACCTACTTCTCAGTTGCCTATGATAGAGGTTCCTCCGACATTTGTCCCGAAGGTTGAGGTTGCGGCCGATGTTGCACAGGGTATAGTTGCTGTGAGCATTCCTGCACATTATGTATCACAGTTCGTTCACGTCCCGTTCTCAAGACAGGAAGTGAATACTATAAGGCAATCTATTCCTGATATTAGGAAAAATCCGACAGGATCCTATAAAGAAATAGAGTCTGTTTTACAATCCTCAGTGTTCACCTTAGGCGTTATCGATTTGTTATTCCCTGTACTCCTGCCCGTAGATTTGTGGAAGCAAGTTAGAACTATAGACGACGTGCCAGGGATGGGAGATACATGGGTAAATATAACTAGACTCGATGGAAAAGGCCAGCTGGTGAAAGACCGCCTCAGGTGATATTAACTTTGCCTGATTGAATCATTGCTAAATTGAAAACCATAATTCCAGAGAAAAGAATTATATGGGACAAACTTACAGCCTGTGTCCACGGAAAGTCTGAGGGTGCTACCGAGTTCTTTAATCGGTTTGAACAGGTATTCTCGGATTTCAGTGGATAAGACCTAGGCACAGAGTCTGGGAAAAGGTTATTTGTGGACAAATTTGAGCGTGGTTTGCTACCTGACATCCAGTCACAAATTATGTCTTCCGAGAGCGCTTGGCAGGCGAAATCGCAATCAGAAGTACTGCACATGGCTCAGTACTACGAGAACCGTGTAAATAATGAAAAAGATAGAGTTGAAAAACGAAAAGGTGATTTGAAAACTAAATTGCTATTGCAGCAAATTGTTAGAGGCCCCAGATGGGGAAGTTCTCAGATTAGAGGTCAGTATGTCCCGCAAGGGAATGTGCCCTTGGGTCCTGTGAACATTAACCAGTGCGCTTATTGTCGCCAAGAGGGTCATTGGCGTGCACAATGCCCCGTCCTTCGACAAAGGTCGAATAACACATTTGGAAATATGGGTAGACGATCCAGAGGTCGCCCGGGTGTAGGGGGCCCTGGTAGAGGTCAGTTTACAGAGGATCTTCAGCAACCTTTCTCGCAGGATAATCAGATTTCGAGTGTGGATACCAGGAACATATTTGATCATCATTCCGCTGCATATTTACCTGAAGAGCTTCCTTTTGATGACATTCTGTTTCGTTAGGATTGCCCGAAGCAGGGTTTGGAACCTACACCTGTTCCCGTCAATCAGAAAGGTCCCTACATTGAAATGATGGTGGGAAATAGGAAACATCAGTTTTTGATAGACACTGGAGCACAGAAGTGTTCCATTGACCATTCACGGGTTCCAAACATTCCACTGTCAGGGCAAACCAATGTTTCTGTAGGGTTCTCCGGCAAACCAGTTGTTTGTCCGGTTTCTTCGCCGGTACCTATTTCTTTGGGTCCATTTACGGACCACTGTCCATTTCTGTTGACTTCGAATTGTGGCGAGAACTTGCTGGGGTTGAATCTGTTAAAAGAATTAAATGCAGTGATCTATTGTTCTTCTGATAGAGTACGCTTGACGATTTCACCACAGCAATTTTCTGTCTCACAATTCTTGACTAGACCTTTGCCGCCAGAATTCATTAATGTACCAGAGAGCTTGTGGGCTGTTGACGACAATGATGTTGGTGTTTTACAGATTGACCCTGTTAAGATAGTTTTGAAATATGGAATTGAGCTGCCACACATTCCCCAGTATAAGATTTCAGTTGAGGGCGAGCGAGCTTTGAAATGCATTGTTTCCGATTTTGTGCTTCGCGGGGTGATTGAGAAAATTTCAGGAAGTTTGTGTAATAGTCCGATTTTACCCATGTACAAGAAAGGCGATAATGCAATTCCATTCCGTTTCATAATTGATTTACGTGCCATTAATAAAGTCGTGGCTCCACAATTTCCAATTGTGCCTGATGTAACGACAATCCTAACCATGATTCCAGCTACAGCTACTTACTTTAGTGTGGTGGATCTAAAGAATGCTTTCTTTAGTATTCCTATACACAAGGATAGTAGATACTTGTTTGCGTTCACATTAGGGGGACACTCGTTCACATTTACTCGTGCACCTCAAGGGTACGCAGAGAGTCCTAGCATTTACAGTAGGGCTTTGAAAGAACAACTTGATACCCTTGAATTGCCCTCTACCTGTACATTGCTTCAGTACGTTGATGACTTGCTTTTAGCTGCTGACTCTGAGAGCACCTATAAGGAGGGCACTGTGTTATTGCTTAACCATCTAGCTAAGCATGGTCACAAAGCTTCGCTTAAAAAATGTCAATATTGCTGCCAGGAGGTCGCCTATTTAGGCTATCTCTTGTCAAAGGAGGGAAGAAGATTGACACCTGAAAGAATAAAACGCATTCCTGGCATGTCTGTCCCAAATACACAGAAGGAATTTAGAGCCTTGATAGGTATGGCTTCTTACTGTAGGTTGTGGATCCCACAGTTTTCACTAGTGATCAAACCGATGTTGGCTTTGACAAAGAAGGGCATTTCTTCGCCATTGCCATGGAACGCGGAACACCAGCAATCGTTTGACTTGCTTAAGACTGCATTATGCTCTGCACCAGTTTTGGGCACACCAAACTATGAAAAGGCCTTTGTGTTGTTTGTGCATGAATGTGATGGAGGTGCTTTGGCTGTACTAACGCAGGAACATGGAGGGAAGAATAGGCCGTGCGATTACTTTTCTTCCGCCCTTGATCCTGTAGCATGCGCTTTGCCAAGATGTTTGCGAGCTGTCGCTGCTGCTGCGTCTGTAAAACAGAGTGAGGGAAAGGTCCTAGGCCATGATCTAACCCTGATGGTGCCTCACTCTGTAGATGTTCTACTGAACCGAACTCAAACGCAACACCTCACTTCTGCACGGTTGACAATATATGAATTGATCTTGTTTGCTCCTCACATTCAAATTAAGAGGTGTTGTGTTCTTAATCCGGCTGAACTCCTACCTTTCCCGCAAGATACTACTTGCGGCGATGAAGAGTCACATGATTGTTTGTATACTACCGAACAAGAGCAAAGGGTAGAATTGATTTGAAAGACACTCCTTTGGATAATTTGCAAGGAGAACTGTTCTGTGATGGCTCTTGCTTCAAACTTCCGGATGGTACATCCACAGCTGCTTATGCAATCACCACAACTTAAGCACGGTTGTGGAAACTAAGAGAATCACGCATAATTCTGTGCAGGCCGCAGATATTATAGCATTGACCCGAGCTTGTGAACTTTCCAAAGGGCTTGCAGTAAATATATATACTGACAGTCAGTATGCCTTTGGGGTGGTTCACAGCTTTGGGAGACTTTGGTCAGAAAGAGGGTTCCTAACTTCACATGGCACTAGAATCCAACACGGCTCCCTAATAGTACAACTACTCTCAGCGCTTGCAATCCCTACTCAGTTAGCAGTTATGAAATGTGCAGCACATCGAAAGGTTACAGATGAAATAGGGAAAGGGAATGCTTTCGCTGATCAGATAGCTAGACAAACTGCTACCGATCCCCTTACGCAAATGTATGTTTCAAGGGAGACTGTAAATGCTTATGCAATGGATGAGGGTGTTGGGTCTGTACGGGATATCCAAGCTGATGCCACGTTAGAAGAATCCAAAAGGTGGGCTGAGGGCTTGGGGAAACTTGATGATGACGGGTGTTGGGTGGATATAGCGGAAGGGAAATGGCTACTCCCTGACACGTATGTAATGATGATGGTCATCATGGCCCATGGTCTTACGCATGTATGTACCTAGAAGATGACAGAAATGTTAGAGAAAGTTTGGGTAAATGACAAAATTTCACAAATTGCCCAGCGCTACGTCCAAGATTGCATGATTTGCCTACAACACAATGTGGGAAAGGGGACAGTAACTTTTTGGGTCACCCTCTGTCCCCTTCGAAGTTATCCACTTTGATTTTATTGAAATGGAACAATGTGATAATAAAAAATATGTGCTGGTGGTTATCTGCGCTTTTAGTAAATGGGTTGAGGCTTTCCCTGTTAAAGATGCTACAGCCATGCATACTGCAAAAACCATGTTAAGGGAATACTTCCCGCGGTTCGGGCTACCAAGAGTTATCTGGTCGGACAATGGTCCACATTTTGTCGCTGCTGTAATTCTGCAGATATGCGCGGCATTACAAATTGACAAACGGTTCCATTCGTCCAGACATGCTCAGAGCGCCGGACTAGTAGAAAGACACAACGGTATCATTAAAACAAGCTCGCGAAGACGCGTGCCGGCACCAAACTAAAATGGCCGGACGCCTTACCGATCGTGTTATTATCTATGCGTACAACCTCTCAAACTAAGACTGGGCGCTCTCCATTTGACGTGGTAATGGGGAGACCAATATTTGGAACCTTCCTAAATGCAATTTTTTGAGAAATTCTTTGTATTAAGTTTTTCCATTGTACAGCGCCTTGGTGTAAGGCGCTCTATAAATAAATAAATAAATAAATAAATCAAATGTTGAAAATGTATTACTTTCAGATTATTGCATCCAGTTGACTAAAAACCTGTATTTGATTTATCACCAGGTACGAGAAGCTTTACCCGTGCGATTCGAGGGCCCGGCCCACAGCATACGGCCTGGAAGCTGGGTGCTCGTCAAAGCATTCGAGCGCTCTTCCTGTCTTGCGCCTCGCTGCATGGGCCGTTTCAAGTCCTGTTGGTCACCCAAACAGCGGTGCGGGTTTCTGGGAGAAAGAACTGGATCCACGCGTCCCACGTCAAGAAACTTCCTCACCCTGTGCTACACGTTACAGAAGAAACAGAACCCCTCGCTGATACTGCAACCAACGATCCCAAAGCAGTAAGTAGCACTGAGAGTGTGTCGGAGAATCTCTCTGAGCCCGTGAGGCTTGGGGAAGCTGCCATTTTGTCTTCACACTCTCCAAAAGTTTTGCATCCGGAAACTGCTATTTCAAATTCGTCATCTTCACTTGTCTCTGACACGTTGCTTCCAACAGGAAGTGACAACATATTGTTTCCGGATCAATCAGTACCGGGAAAAGTAAAGTACAACCTGCGTCCAAGAAAATAGACTTACAGCACGGTTTTGCTGTGCATCTGATAGACTTACGGCACAGTTCGGCTGTGCATTTGAAGAAGAAAAGGATCATCGAGGGCTTCTTTTTGCCCAAATTTGAGAAAGGGGATTCTGTTGGCTAGGGTTGTGGAAGAACTAAGAAGTCGCTCAACCGGAGGTCACCAGCAATGAACATTGGGGTATCTGTTTGAAGACTACAATGCCTGCTACCGCTACCGCTCATATGGGACTTGTAAATACGGGGGTGACCAACCGGGACAATGGACAGAACGCCTGGGCCCCGAAAATGTATTGCTGTGTTTTTAACATGATATTTGGGTTTTTAATAGTCACTGCCTTAGGATTGTGGTTATAATATGACGTTCGAACAGAAGGCGATAAGACTAGTAGCACTTCACAACCGGATGGCATTAGATGTCATTCTGGCTGAACGTGGTGGAGTGTGTAAATTAGTGGGGTCCGCTTGCTATGTTTTCGTACCAGATTCCTCCCCAACCATCTTCAAGGCAATACAACATCTGCATGTCCTTAGTTCAGAAGTGCATGTTCCCGAGGGAAATTGGGATCTTAGCGCTTGGTTCTGGGACTTCTTGCGATCTTGGGGTTGGAAGGTACTTTTGGTCTTGCTGATTATCTTGGGAATCCTGTTGTTTCTTTGTTGCTGTAATCAGTGTCTAGGTGGTATGTGTTTGATGCTAGGGGGATGTTGCGCACAAGCGATAGGTTCGATAGGACATAAAGTGTATGCCCCAGATAAAACTTCCAAAGAATATGTGTTGAAAGAAATTTTAGCAAATTACCTAATGGCAATAGATATTTCCGACAGTGATTCAGGGTGCATGGACGATGATGCATGGAGTTATTTGCAAGGAGATCCAAAGTAGTTTTAGCACTTGGCATAGGCCAAAAGGAGGGTTTGTCAAAAGAGAAATTATATTGTGCCTCCTATTGCAATAAATATATGTATATTGGCCTACGCCAAGCTGCTCGAAAGTCGCTTGCAAAAGAATCCGTGTTGCAAGGTCCTGACCTTAAGATCAATGTAAGCCGCCATTTTAGGTCAATCCGCCATTTTAGGTTCGCTTTGTAAAAGTCACCCTGTGAGTTAAAATGGTGGACGATGTCATTCCAAAATACAACATGGCTGTCTTGACCTCTTTACATGGCTAATATGTAACTTGTCTGCAGCCCACTTGTTGAGGTCGTGAACTGAGACCCTGTCCTACGTTGACCTGTGTGTAAGGGATTACTCGTGCAATGAAACTAATCCACGAGTATGCTATAAAGACAATGTATTCAAATACTGAACGTAGAACACTTGTTTAGTCACATTGTATTAATGTTTAAGAAGACTTATATGGAAAATCCCAAGAATACACAGTTGCTGTATAGGCTTGTTGATACATGTATTAAAAGCAAACCAGTTATATGCGGATGTTCGAGATTTGGCATGAACCCTAGATCGGTGATGTATTAATGGAAAATTAACCCGAAGTGGTGCTGGACATCGTGCTCACAAAATGTATAAAAAGCCAATGCATTCTTATGTACAGGGTCTCTCACTGAACACATTGAACCATGCTGGAGTTTGTTGTGTTGTACTAAGGGCCGATAGCTATCTGATTTTGCTCTGTTTTTGTAACTGGATTCAGTATAAAATAAAGTACTTTGTATGTTCATTTGTAAACCGTGTTCGGTGTATTTCCTTTTGGGGTACTCAGCCTCGATATTTTGATTTTTGTTTTCACACCCACACCTCTAGTACACCGGAGGGATCCGAACAGATTGGAACCACAAGTAAATGTTTTTATTTATGGATAATATACGTTTAGCCAAGTGGCTTTGTATATACAAATTAAAGAAGGTATAAAACCAGTGAACAAAATAACAAATACACAACATTGAGCAAGTATACAGGCAATTGATCAGAAAAACAGAAAGGCAGAAAACAGTTGCTGTTTTAAAATGAGACGTCTAACAAAATCATAAAATAGTGATCATTACAAGATAAAATAATCATAAAATAATCATTTACTATTTAAAAGAAGTCAAGACATCAATAGGATTGTTAATATTACTCAGTTACCACAACCTAAACGTTTCGAAATTTCCACACATCTCCGTGAAATGACAAATTATGATCCTTCTCCTCAATAAAGATCGTCCCGAGCTGCAACATGTCAGTACAATCATCAGTGTTGCTATACGAGCGCATATAACTTTCCCTAATCACAGTCAATCAGTAAGTGAACGAAGGTTTCAAAAACGGGGATGCCGCAAGGCTGACAGTGGCGTTCTGATATCTATCCTGTATAGTGCCCCTTTGGTTGCAAGTGCTTCGCTAAAATTAAATTTCAGTAACAAATATTGACGCATTATGGCGCTATTTGTGAAGGCGTCTAACTATGTTGGTTTTGGCTGGCGTGCTGTTCTATATTCACAATAAGTGCCACTGAGCCTTTTGGTGTATACATTCATCAAGTTTTGTTCATAACTGAGTTGGTTTAGCACGGTTTTCAGCCGTGATTTTACTTAATAGAGGTCACCGTAGGATGACAGATTAATACAGCCTTCCTGGCATTTGAGATAGAGGGATATAACTTCTCCTAGGGTCCCCTAAAGAAGTACATCGATCCAAATAAAGGAATGCAGAGAAAAGGGTAAGCATTGAGGTCCCATTCTGAAGAACCCGCAAGTGTTCATGGCACATCACAACCCTCTGAATGAAGTCACAATCTATTCCATTGAGATCGGAATCCAAGTAAAGATACTCAATAGATAGTGCATGTGGCATTCTGAAGAGGGTGTGTAGAGTCATTGCTTCAAAGAAATGCATTTTGGTTAAATAGCGATGACCCCAAACCTCAATGCTGTAGTAGAGGATGGGCAGTATCTTTGTTCTATATAGTAACAGCACTCTCGATATCAAGATGCCACCTTGACGCCCAATGTATCAGACCCTCCAGTTTATAGCGATTTTGCATTTCCGCAAAATTCAGTGAAAAAAGCAGTTTTTGCAAAAAAGCGGAAGAATAGCAGTTTTTGCAAAAACACCCACAAAAATGGCTATTTTTGCGAGAAAAAAAATACTCAAGGGGCCAGATTCTCAACACTTTTTATTGGACTCAAGAAGTGAAATGTGCAAGCACATCTCATCACTTGAGCAAAAAAAAAAAAGAGCAGTCTGATCCACAAAGGACATCTGAATGGACGCTTCTTATATGCGCCCATTCAGATGTCCTTTTTCACCTCTTAGTGTAAATCAGGGGGAGTTTCTGCGCATTTCAAAGCGCATCCCAAATTGACAAGCAAGATGCGCTTTTAAATGTGCAGAAATCATAGGCCACTCTATGCGCCCACTTTAAATACGTGCATCAGCGGTGCCACTGCTTTAAAGGGTCTTTACTGACCCTACTGACTCATGCAATACTTTAACAACAACAAAAAAATAAGTGTGACAGCTGCTGTCTCATTTGCATTTCTGTTCCCCAAATGGGATAGAAATGTTTTTTTTGGGTTGCATTTTACAGTGGCAGGACCCTTAAGGGCCAGTCGTAGTGAAATGCACAGGGAACCTGTACACCATTGTCGGGAGAGCGCTTCCAACACAAACATATTCAAGGTGGCTGGCCAGCGCATCATTTGCGCTACAGCCCAGCCCTGTGTGAGATTAAGGTGGCATGCTCATTTTCCAAAAATGGGTTATCTAAAAACAACACATCCTCTGCTCTATTTTTAGATGCCCCATTTTTTTAGGACAAAATCTACAGTTTACTTCAAAAATTTAAAAATGATCACAATATGTAAGAGAAAGGAGTGAGAGGGTGAGTGATGGGTGAGCTGTGGGGTGGTAGCCAAGAAAGCAAAGGGAGATCAGAGGGAGAGCAGTGGGTCAGAGAGAGAAGCAGTGGGGAAGAGAGTAGAGCAGATGCAGTGGGGCGGTGGGCCAATAATCAGAGAGAGAGCAGAGGTACAGAAAGTGGAAGGAACGTGGGCTCAGGGGTAGTAGTCGTCCAAAAGCAGAGAGGGGTTGGCCGGAAAAGGGCAGTAAGCTGCATATTGGGAGAAAGGACGAGGGAAGAGTGTGATAGAACAGGGGAAAAGATGAAAGATGCAGAAGTAGCATGCAAGAATGAAGGACTGTATAATGCGGGAGGAATTGTTGAGCGTACGGTGTGAGTTGGGAGTATGATTTGCAGTTTGGCAGGGACTAGAGAGTGCAAATTGTGACTTAGCAGTGTGACAGAGCATGCAAGCATGTGTATGACTGAGCGTCAGGTTAAAAAATACAAGTTGTGATGGGGAATTGCTGAGACGTGTGCAGTGTGTTGGGTGAGAGAGGTGTGGGTGTTTGCAGGATTGGGGAACATAGAAAGGCAACATTTTCAGTATTACAACTGATAATGATTAATAACGTTAATAATATTAAATAGGCATGCACATTAAACCAAAAAATGTAGCCAAAACAAAGCCTGTTCTGCCAAGCCAGAGACATCTAGGACTCTTCCTATTTAATACAAAAGATACACATATTGACACTCTGGCTTTCTTGTAGCCTTGCACACGGCCTCTTTCCTGCAATGTACCAATCTTGCACCCTTCAGTCAATACAAATTGTGCTGCAAAATGCTGCCATAAATAAAGGTTTGCGCTGCAAAATTTGCCATTTCATGCCGCAAAATATGCCATTTCATGTCACAAAAACCTGAAGGGTCTGAATATATGCACTAATTGCTCTTACAGATTTCATGCACCTATTTTTCGTTTCGAGTCAGTGAGTCAACCAGTTAAGGGTATTATCAATACAGAGACCAAGATATTTGTACGAGCTCAGAAACTCCAAGTTGGAACTATTAAGTAGACACTGGATAGTCTTGCGCAGAGAGCATTTGCGAGAGAATAGCATTGTTTTACTCTTAGCGATGTTACTTGAGAGACTGTTTTTAATTACATACCGTCTCAATGCAGTTACCAGGGATTGCAGTCCTTTTGGGGTGGGGTCTATTAGCAGGGGGTCACCTGGGAGGTGTGACGAATCAACTTCTGGAGTACCAGTGGTCCAGGAATTAATATCGGTTTCTACACCATCAATCAGCCCCACACCAATAGTACACCAGAAGGGATCCGAGCAGATTGGAAACACAAGCATATTATAAACCTGCTTGTCCAATTTTGGAAACGTGGATGGAACGGCAGCCTTATCTCCGAAAGGTCTTGGATCATTGGGTAGTTACAACACAGCAAAAAAAACAATTATTGACAATGATAACAGGGATGGTCCAGTCAAGATTTTATGCAAATATCTGCTTTATTTTTATCACATCAGACAGTTCTAGCAACACTAGGAAATATAACCCACCCTGCAAAGGAATGCAGAGGACAGACAGTTTCAAAGAAGGAAAAGGGATGCACTCTGGATACTGACAGGAGGGTAGTCGGTATAGTAATTAATCGCAATAGTTCAAGGATACTTGGCTTCAGCCCAAAGGTAGCAATGGGTCTTAAAATGTATTAAAATGTCTTTAGGTGCCTTCGGACAGAACCAAAATGTACCTTAAACTGTAGGTGTTCTTGGTGCTCGACAGCATCAAATCAGTTTCAGGGTGCTTTGCAGCTTCTATGACAGAGTTCAAGATGGGAGACAGCTGCGTATATCAGGCTGCAAACAGTTCCGCTAGCGAAGCTGGGCGGATGGCTGCAGGCAGGCTTAAACAACGGTTCCAGGTCAGGAATCATTGTCTCATTGCTGGTGAGCAGTTCGGAAGCAGTGGTCGAGGCGTCTTAGAAGTATTTAAGCTCCTTTACTGGCGGAAGATGTAAGGCAGAATGTACCTTCAGCCAGGGCCCAAATGAGTTCTGCTTGTTACTCCTTGCTAAGTCTTCAGATGATCTGCCCAAAAGAGGGGCTCCGCCCTCTTTTAAAGCCAAATGGACCACTGTGATTGGTGTAGGCTAAGCCTACCTTAATGAACAAATCCTGGGGTCCCTACCAACAATCTCCTGTATGCATGAGGTCATAACCAGAGTGCTTTGCCAAAGGAAAGGTAAAGGGGTGAAACATTCGATATTAAGTCCCTCCCATCATGCTGTCTGTTGTGGATCAAAGATTCTCTCTGTTTAATGGACCACTCTGTTGTTCCTGATTAAAGCAGCAGGTGTCCTTTGAAGCTGCGGCCAGATCAGACTAGCATCACTAGCAAACCACATCCTTGAAACTTATGAATGGGGTCATCTGCGGGGTGAACTACTGTAAACACGCAATACCAGACAAGACAGCTTACTGTCAATTGATACTGTGGGTGGTAGCTGCCTTCAGGTTGACACAGTTGCATATGAAAGGGTTTTGGGGTTTCCTGTCTCCTTTGTTAACCTCTGCAGCCAGATCCCATGTTGGCCAGTTTTAAGACCATTCTATTCGTATTGTAATCGCTGCCACCATCTGCCGGGCCCAACAAAAGGACAGGACAGATCCATGCAACCTTTGTTAGTTAATCTGGCTGGCCATCGCCGGGGGAAGGTTTGGACCTCCCCTTTCTGGAGATGCATTGTGTACTCCTCCTGTCATATCCCAACTAAAGATGACAGGGTGTACTGCGCCTGTAGGCTGTGTCCACCCAGACTACACAGTTCTATGTGTATGCCCTTGGGTGAGCATAGGAAAATCGATGCATATTCGTCCCACACATTATTTAGAGGTTGATCTACCATCATTCTATTTATTTAAACATTTTTTTAAAAACAGGCGAGCGTATATCCCCCATGTGGATGGTCGAATTCCTCACATGCACATTAAGGAAGTGTTTGACAGAGTGGACTGGACATTTGAAGCAATGTCCAGTTTTTTCTGTCATATTTTATGCTTGGCCCAAAAGAAATTTCTTGGATTATAGCCTCCTGCAACAACCACATTATTAAAACAAGCACTGCCACATGTTGGCTTTTGTGAAGACATGGGTTTGGAATTTACCAGACACTGCCATACAGCCACTTCCTGGCCATAAGGTGGCAACAGGTAGAAAATGATACGAGTACCTGGGCATATTATGTCAGTGCCTGGCAAATGCCGAACTTTACCTATGCACAAGCCAAAACTGTTGGCTTTGCTAATGCATGTATTAGAAGTGCAAGGAACAGATATGAGGACACACATACTGCTAATAAATCAAGTAGCTGAACGCACACTTGGTTAGGATATTTTCTACTATACAATTAGCTCATTTAAAGCTGCAATTAAGCCATTAACCAGGCCCTTTGCAGCCCAAAGTGTGATGTTAGCGCATGACAGAGCCAGCTCAAAGTGATCACAGGATGATGTTATTTGAGTGTACAGCGGAAGATAAAAGGTGGGAATCGCCATAGAGATTAGCATGACTATGGGTGGAGAATTGATGGGTAAATAATCAAACAACACCTGCAGATTGTGCACCCCTCCTCACAACCCATCTCCCACCTACCTGTACTTCAATGCCACAACGTAATCCTATATCTGGTGCTAAAGTGGTTCTAATAACTTAATCCTAAATCTGGTGCTAAAATGGCTCTAATAATGTAATCCTATATCTGGTGCTAAAGTGGTTCTAATAACTTAATCCTATATCTGGTGCTAAAGTGGTTCTAATAACTGAATCCCATATCTGGTGCTAAAGTGGTTCTAATAACGTAATGCCATATCTGGTGCTAAAGTGGTTCTAATAATTTAATCCTATAACTGGTGCTAAAGTGGTTCTAATAACTGAATCCCATATCTCATGCTAAAGTGGTTCTAATAACGTAATCCCATATCTGGTGCTAAAGTGGTTCTAATAACGTAATCCTATATCTGCTGCTAAAGTGGTTCTAATAATTTAATCCTATATCTGGTGCTAAAGTGGTTCTAATAACTTAATCCTATATCTGGTGCTAAAGTGGTTCTACTAATGTAATCCCATATCTGGTGCTAAAGTGGTTCTAATAATTTAATCCTATATCTGCTGCTAAAGTGGTTCTAATAATTGAATCCTATATCTGATGCTAAAGTGGTTCTAATAACTTAATCCCATATTTGGTGCTGAAGTGGTTCTATGTGATTTGGTCGAAAATATTTTTTGTTGTAGATTTTGCAGCAAAAATATGCGGGGGGACACCTGCAGCCACCCCCCTCGACCCCTGTAGCTCCCCCACATTAGTTATTCACCCATACCCACCCCCGTATAGATTTGGTACAACAGTTGTTGAAATAAATTCTATGAATTCGCAGTAATCTCCCATAGCAAAACGTCCCTACCCCTCTAACGTGCCACCTAATCGCCAAAACCAAAAAGGAACGGGACACGTTTCGAAAGAGCTTTACTACAAGGAGAAATTAGACAGAGGTGCCTAATGTCGCCTCCCCTTTTCACTTTCAACTAGATTCGTGTCCAGAGAAGCATGGACCCTTCAAAGTTAGAGGGTGCAAACATATGTAAAGGGACGGTGTCTGTAGACAACATGTTCATTACTGTACAATCCACAAGGCTGTACAGTAGAAGGCTTGGTTGGAGAGATGCCCATCTGACCTCCTTGTTCTTTGAGGTCCTACATCTCCATGCAAGGATCACTTACCAGAGAGATGAGGGTGACCCTAGACAAGTGCTTGGAAAGTCAGACAGCACATCCTGAATGGCAGATGTGAGTTCAATGGAAGCCTATCAGGGTGCTCAGATGTGTGAACACCCACCACCGAACCAGCTACAGACTCAAAAACACATTGGGCCTCCTTATAAGATGTGCGGAATGGGTTTAACAGTGCTGGCAATGGTGCCGGCGCCATTAAACCCACTCCGCACTATTACGAGGTTCCCTCGCGGGACCCGCTGTGGACGTCTGGTTTATCCAGACGTCCATAGTGGGTTCCTAGAGGGAACCAGGAAGCTAACAATGGGCCCATTATGAGTGGGCCGGTTGTTAGCTCCCTCCCCATTCCCATTGAGCCCTATGGGGGCTCAAATGGGAATGGGGAAGGACCGGGCCCGGGTTCCCTGAAGGAGGAATTACTGAGCCCTCCAAACTCAGAATGGCCCGGTAATTCCCCATTCAGTGCACCCGGACACGATTTTAGAGGCAGCCATGGCGCTAATAGCGCTAATAGCGCCATTTTTACCTCCAAAGTCATAATGATGAGATGTGTGGAATGGGTTTAACAGCACCGGTAATGGTGCCGGCGCCGTTAAACCCACTCCGCACTATTACAAGGTTCCCTCGCGGGACCCGCTGTGACATCTGGTTTATTCAAACGTCCATAGCGGGTTCCTCGAGGAAACCAGGGAGCTAACAACAGGCCCCCTATGAGTGGGTCCGTTGTTAGCTCCCTCCCCATTCCCCTATAGGGGCTCAATGGGAATGGGGAAGGACCGGGCCTGGGTTCCCTGAAGGAGGAATTACCAGGCCCTCCAAACTCGGAATGGCCCGGTAATTCCCCATTCAGGGAACCCGGACCCGGACGCGATTTTGGAGGCAGCCATGGCGCTAATAGCACCATGGCTACCTCCAAAGTCGTAATGAGGCCCATTGAGTGGAGCCAATAATGAGGCTGGAGGATCAGAAAAAGGAACTCTTCTGCCAATTGTTTCGTAGAATACATTAAGAGGGAGAAATTCAGAGCATGGCTCCTAGTGAGAGATGAGAACATTCCCCACGGCTCCTCAGTGACCAACAGTCAGGAAACAGGACACCCCTGGCCAGGGCAGCATCCAGCATTGCAAGAGTGGAGAGGTGAGCAACGAGAATGTCTTGCTACTTTTCCCCACAAATGCACCATGGAAAATGAATGCTAAATTGACATACACTCGTTTCTGCCCACCATATGATGCAGGGCGGCGCACTACAACTAGTCACTGAGCACATTCGCTAGTCCGACTTCAGAAAGAAGTCAGGTCATTTCTTTCTGGACTCCTGACATTACCCGACTTCAGAAAGAAGTCAGGTCATTTCTTTCTGGACTCCAGAAAGACATGACCTGACTTCTTTTTGAAGTCAGACTAGCGAAGGTGCACAGGGCCGGAGCTGAAGGCAGAGCACAGAGCACTATCTGGGGACCGTGTCACACATCACACCGGCTGCTGCAGTGGCCCAGAGTAGGGTGGGACATGGACACCTGTTTGCCGGTTGCTCCTGCTCCAATGGCAGCATGTCCATTGTTAGGTGGCCAACTTTACTAAATGGTTTTGCAGGACACTTTGTACATGGTGGCGCATCAGAAGCGCCCTGCAGTGTGTGCAATTCCATACAGTACAATTCACATACACCCCAATTAACATTTTTGGTAACATTACAGGCAGATGTTATTGGCATTTTAACATATACACATAGCAACAAAAATAAAACTGCAGGACCACTACACATGCAGGAAACATCCATTAGCCTCTGTGGGGCAAAATACATGGAAACCTCCTAATTAGCACATGGATTGCACCAACAAAAGTGTCTTCACAGAAAAGGACATTGCAAGGAGCATCATCAGTCTTTGATATGTGGAGGCGCCATGGAAGTGACTTTAGAATAAGTTGCCATAAGTAAGCCAAGTGGCAAATAACTTTGTGGTGCACAATACCTAAATTGCACTATTATCATTTATGGAGCAACTCTATAGTCATTATGCTTTTTTTAAAAATAATAATAGCATGATATATATATATATACATAAGCTTTGAAGTAAATCACTTACAGAGCTTCAGATAAGACTCAGTGCGATAAATGACTTGCTCAAGATCACACACTTTGGTTAACTGGTGAAACCAGGATGTGGACAATTTAAGCACCATCTTGCCAGGTTTAGTTGATATAGATATTTATTAAGATTTTGCTTTGCATTTCATGTGCTTAAATAATACTTTATTTATAACAATGTCTTGCAAGCAAACCACATTACATAATATACTAGCGTTCCATTATTAGGTTTACACTATATACATCATCAATAAAACATGTTGAGCACTAAGAGTTCCCATGGAAAATGACAATAGCATAATGCAGATTAATGTGAGGCTAACAATGCCCCATGCTTTTAAAGCAATAGTCATTGTTTGCTCAAGCATGCAGTATTATGCACCCTTCTCATCTCTGATCACCCACATGCACCTTTCTTAAGGGTCAGAATTCCCAGCTAATAGTACAGACTCCCTCCCATCAGTGCCGAATGGCTCCCAGTGCAATGCTCTGTTACACAGAGCAAGGTGTCCTGTTGCCAGGACGATGAAGGTGCTGAGCAGGAACTCCTGCTCAGCCCCCTAATCGTCTTGCGAATGTCCTGATCTGGCTCTGAAATGGGCCAGTGGGGGTTGGAGGGCATGGCGCCCTCCATATTGCTCCCCCCTCCCCACTTGGTACGCCACTGCCCCTGACCACCTGGACTGGATCTTCCCTACTGCAGTCCCTGCCCCTGTCCCGGTTTCTGATTAAGCAAGATTTTAACTGGTATGCCCAACTGTCAAATGGGGGACAGGATCAAACCCGTGGGCACCCAAAGAGAGCCTTGTGTGTTTGGTGCCAACAGTTGCAACTGAATGCACCTTAAATTCAGTGGTTAAGGACAGAAGTGATGCTGATATTTGTTGGCATGAAAGCCCTGCTTCTGCACCGAGGCTGCCTCTGCCTCATGAGTAGCCTGTGAGGCTGCCTGTGCCTCATGAGTAGCCTGTGAGGCTGCCTGTGCCTCATGAGTAGCCTGTGAGGCTGCCTGTGCATCATGAGTAGCCTGGCATTGCCGAGGCTGCCTGTGCATCATGAGTCGCCTGGCATTGCCGAGGCTGCCTGTGCCTCACTGGCATTGCCGAGGCTGCCTGTACATCGTGAGTAGCCTGGCATTGCCGAGGCTGCCTGTGTATCATGAGTATAATGCACTAGAGGGTATATCCCTACTCTGTCAAGGACCAGGAAATCACTAAACCACAAAACAAAAAAGTGTCCTGACAGGTTCACTAAACATATATATACATTTAATTTACAATAAACTTCTCAATACCAGAAATATGGCACAAGCTATCTAAAGTATTTCCTAGGTATGTGTTTTACAGTTTTCTGTGTACACCTAAGTTTTCATAGGGATACATTTTACAAAAATCACCATTTCGTACTTCTGTTTAAGCATTATACAGAAGTAACTTTTTATTATTTCAATTATTACTCATAAGCAAGGTCTGTCAATTACCAAGCACTATTAGCTCAACATAAACTCCAAATCAAGCACAATATGTACAAAAAAGAACCAATAAATATCCATGTTCATGTACACAGTATTTCATACAATGCAAAAGACAGTTATATACACACATTAGAAAAAAACATTTGAAAAAACTTTTTCTCAGAATAGTCAACACTATATAAATTTTGAAGTTGATAGGCCCCCACTCAGAGGTTGAAACCATATGTCTCTGGATTATAAATTTTCAGTTCCATTGGGGGCATTTTCAATCGGTTAGCTAAACTCAAGGTCTACTAGCTAAACTCGGGGTCTACGTGTGACACCAGGATAAATCTAGAAGGTGTCAAACTCGCACACGAATAAAACAGAAAGTGCGAGTAAACTACGTTTCGGCGGAGTGGGCCATTCCGCCTTCCTCAGGACCAGTAGAAGTCGTGACCCGTGTCTGGGGCTCAAGCTCAGATTCGTTCCTTCACGTTTACAAATTGACGTTACGTTTCTGGTCTGTGCTGCAACATGTCTCCTCACTGCAATGCTGCAGATGAAAGCTGTCTACGGACTAAAGACAAGCAGAAATTATTGTTTTGGACATCGGACCAAAACAACAGGCTGCCTGTGCCTCACTGGCATTGCCGAGGCTGCCTGTGCCTCATGAGTAGCC
The DNA here is from genome assembly GCF_040938575.1 of Ambystoma mexicanum. NCBI lineage: Eukaryota > Metazoa > Chordata > Amphibia > Caudata > Ambystomatidae > Ambystoma > Ambystoma mexicanum. The sequence continues at coordinate 1,034,827,556 of NC_090926.1, read as the reverse complement.
TGGCATTGCCGAGGCTGCCTGTGCCTCATGAGTAGCCTGGCATTGCCGAGGCTGCCTGTGCCTCACTGGCATTGCCGAGGCTGCCTGTGCCTCGTGAGTAGCCTGTGAGGCTGCCTGTGCATCATGAGTAGCCTGGCATTGCCAAGGCTGCCGGTGCCTCATGAGTAGCCTGTGAGGCTGCCTGTGTCTCGTGAGTAGCCTGGCATTGCCGAGGCTGCCTGTGCCTCACTGGCATTGCCGAGGCTGCCTGTGCCTCATGAGTCGCCTGGCACTGCCGAGGCTGCCTGTGCATCATGAGTAGCCTGGCATTGCCGAGGCTGCCTGTGCTGCCTGTGCCTCATGAGTCGCCTGGCATTGCCGAGGCTGCCTGTGCATCATGAGTAGCCTGGCATTGCCGAGGCTGCCTGTGCCTCATGAGTAGCCTGTGAGGCTGCCTGTGCCTCGTGAGTAGCCTGGCATTGCCGAGGCTGCCTGTGCCTCACTGGCATTGCCGAGGCTGCCTGTGCCTCATGAGTCGCCTGGCATTGCCGAGGCTGCCTGTGCATCATGAGTAGCCTGGCATTGCCGAGGCTGCCTGTGCTGCCTGTGCCTCATGAGTCGCCTGGCATTGCCGAGGCTGCCTGTGCATCATGAGTAGCCTGGCATTGCCGAGGCTGCCTGTGCCTCACTGGCATTGCCGAGGCTGCCTGTGCCTCGTGAGTAGCCTGTGAGGCTGCCTGTGCATCATGAGTAGCCTGGCATTGCCGAGGCTGCCTGTGCCTCACTGGCATTGCCGAGGCTGCCTGTGCCTCATGAGTAGCCTGTGAGGCTGCCTGTGCCTCGTGAATAGCTTGGCATTGCCGAGGCTGCCTGTGCGTCACTGACATTGCTGAGGCTGCCTGTGCCTCATGAGTCGCCTGGCATTGCCGAGGCTGCCTGTGCATCATGAGTAGCCTGGCATTGCCGAGGCTGCCTGTGCCTCACTGACATTGCCGAGGCTGCCTGTGCCTCATGAGTCGCCTGGCATTGCCGAGGCTGCCTGTGCATCATGAGTAGCCTGGCATTGCCGAGGCTGCCTGTGCCTCACTGCCATTGCCGAGGCTGCCTGTGCCTCATGAGTCGCCTGGCATTGCCGAGGCTGCCTGTGCATCATGAGTAGCCTGCCATTGCCGAGGCTGCCTGTGCCTCACTGGCATTGCCGAGGCTGCCGGTGCCTCATGAGTAGCCTGTGAGGCTGCCTGTGTCTCGTGAGTAGCCTGGCATTGCCGAGGCTGCCTGTGCCTCACTGGCATTGCCGAGGCTGCCTGTGCCTCATGAGTCGCCTGGCATTGCCGAGGCTGCCTGTGCATCATGAGTAGCCTGGCATTGCCGAGGCTGCCTGTGCTGCCTGTGCCTCATGAGTCGCCTGGCATTGCCGAGGCTGCCTGTGCATCATGAGTAGCCTGGCATTGCCGAGGCTGCCTGTGCCTCATGAGTAGCCTGTGAGGCTGCCTGTGCCTCGTGAGTAGCCTGGCATTGCCGAGGCTGCCTGTGCCTCACTGGCATTGCCAAGGCTGCCTGTGCCTCATGAGTCGCCTGGCATTGCCGAGGCTGCCTGTGCATCATGAGTAGCCTGGCATTGCCGAGGCTGCCTGTGCTGCCTGTGCCTCATGAGTCGCCTGGCATTGCCGAGGCTGCCTGTGCATCATGAGTAGCCTGGCATTGCCGAGGCTGCCTGTGCCTCACTGGCATTGCCGAGGCTGCCTGTGCCTCGTGAGAAGCCTGTGAGGCTGCCTGTGCATCATGAGTAGCCTGGCATTGCCGAGGCTGCCTGTGCCTCACTGGCATTGCCGAGGCTGCCTGTGCCTCATGAGTAGCCTGTGAGGCTGCCTGTGCCTCGTGAGTAGCTTGGCATTGCCGAGGCTGCCTGTGCGTCACTGACATTGCCGAGGCTGCCTGTGCCTCATGAGTCGCCTGGCATTGCCGAGGCTGCCTGTGCATCATGAGTAGCCTGGCATTGCCGAGGCTGCCTGTGCCTCACTGACATTGCCGAGGCTGCCTGTGCCTCATGAGTCGCCTGGCATTGCCGAGGCTGCCTGTGCATCATGAGTAGCCTGGCATTGCCGAGGCTGCCTGTGCCTCACTGCCATTGCCGAGGCTGCCTGTGCCTCATGAGTCGCCTGGCATTGCCGAGGCTGCCTGTGCATCATGAGTAGCCTGCCATTGCCGAGGCTGCCTGTGCCTCACTGGCATTGCCGAGGCTGCCTGTGCCTCAATGGCATTGCCGAGGCTGCCTGTGCCTCATGAGTAGCCTGTGAGGCTGCCTGTGCCTCGTGAGTAGCCTGGCATTGCCGAGGCTGCCTGTGCCTCACTGGCATTGCCGAGGCTGCCTGTGCCTCATGAGTAGCCTGTGAGGCTGCCTGTGCATCATGAGTAGCCTGGCATTGCCGAGGCTGCCTGTGCATCTTGAGTAGCCTGGCATTGCCGAGGCTGCCTGTGCACCGTGAGTAGCCTGGCATTGCCGAGGCTGCCTGTGCATCGTGAATAGCCTGGCATTGCCGAGGCTGCCTGTGCCTCGTGAGTAGCCTGGCATTGCCGAGGCTGCCTGTGTCTCGTGAGTAGCCTGGCATTGCCGAGGCTGCCTGTGCATCGTGAGTAGCCTGGCATTGCCGGGGCTGCCTGTGCATCATGAGTAGCCTGGCATTGCCGAGGCTGCCTGTGCATCATGAGTCGCCTGGCATTGCCGAGGCTGCCTGTGCCTCACTGGCATTGCCGAGGCTGCTTGTGCATCATGAGTAGCCTGGCATTGCCGAGGCTGCCTGTGCATCATGAGTAGCCTGGCATTGCCGAGGCTGCCTGTGCCTCACTGGCATTGCCGAGGCTGCCTGTGCATCATGAGTAGCCTGGCATTGCCGAGGCTGCCTGTGCCTCGTGAGTAGCCTGGCATTGCCGAGGCTGCCTGTGCCTCGTGAGTAGCCTGGCATTGCCGGGGCTGCCTGTGCATCATGAGTAGCCTGGCATTGCCGAGGCTGCCTGTGCATCATGAGTCGCCTGGCATTGCCGAGGCTGCCTGTGCCTCACTGGCATTGCCGAGGCTGCCTGTGCATCATGAGTAGCCTGGCATTGCCGAGGCTGCCTGTGCCTCGTGAGTAGCCTGGCATTGCCGAGGCTGCCTGTGCCTCGTGAGTAGCCTGGCATTGCCACTCCGAATCTCAGCTAGGGTAGCTGCGCAGGCATCTGCCCGCACCCCGCTTTTGCACCGAGGCTGCCTGTGCAACATGAGTCGCCTGGCATAGGGCCCGGTGCAGGAACTCGCAACTCTTCTCAATGAGACTGCCTGTCCACTGCTGTCCTTCCAGGCACCCTTGCAACCCTTGTGCATGTCACTGCAGCCCCCCTGTGTAGTCTCGACTGTTGGTGTGTTTCACCTGCCGGCCTGGACACTCTAGTCCAGTGAGAACATGGACATGTCTACGAAGAGGCCCTTGCTGCCTGGACAAGAGCAGTTATTTCTGATTAGGACTTTTGGGGATCCTGCTCTCAGTGCACACCATTCATTACTAGGATGGGACTCGTGTGAGCTCTGTCACCTTCCCCACAATCCACCCCTGCCTCATCATACTCAATCCTTGGACACTGATAAGTATTGTGTATTTTGAAGAAAGCGCTAGGAAGTGCATAGCAGCATTTCTTGCTTGAGTGGCAGGTCTACTTTAATATGTTTTACTGTTTTGTACAGTGATTCATTGCAACAACAAATCATATACACCTGCTGGGGCATGGGTCAGGAGGATGATCATAAAATGCACAGCTAAGCACAATGGTTGCATTGCCAAACATGTATGAAGGGAGGGGAGAGGGGAGTCGAACGAGGTAAGGAGGAGAAGGGTGGAGAAGGGGACTTCTACAGATAAGCCCAGTGGCTGCACTCCCACACATATCCAAGGCGGTGACAGGGGAGTCCACAGAGGTCAGGAGGGGGAGAAGGATGGAAGTCAGGGACATCTACTTCTAGGCCGATAGGAACAACAAGAGATTTCAGGGAGGGAAGGTGGATTGAAAGTGTGATAGTCAGAGACATTCACAGCTGAGGCCAAAGTCACATTCCTGGTACTGAACTATGGGTGGGGAAGGAGTGTGATATGATATGGTAGGCTATTGATAACACGCTTATGCGGACCCAGGGATCGAACCTGTGTCACTCCATGTCCTCTTGCTTTCAAGGTGAGCACGTTGGCCCTGAGCTATCTTCCCGAGACCCATAAGCGTGGTGGGTTAAAATGTGAGGCAGTGCAAATGGAACATTCGAAGTGAGACACTGAAATGATCATTTGGATTAGGGGTGGCTGAAGTGCTTATGGACAGAGTGGAATTGGTAAGTTCCTCTCAAGTTTCCAACTGCAAGATCTGATAGCAAGGCTGCCAATGATTGCCTGAAATTCCCAAGCATTCTGCCACCTGACATCGTAGACTTCCTGGTTGAATCCTTCCTCCTACAAAGCCTGTCCCGAAGGACATTCCTTTTCAGAACTTTGTGTTGATAACCTTTGCCTAAATATTTTCAGGAATTTAGCCCTGATAAAAAAAAAAAAAAAACCCTTGCCTGGCTGAACGACAGCAAAGAACTTCGCCCCTTCTTATAAGGAGTACGTGACCACTGCGTTTCTGTGTCGAGAGACTGGAGGTTAATGGGGAACAGCTCCAATACATTCTTACAGGTTGGAGTAACTGATCAGCCCAGGTACCGATTGGTGAACAGTAGCCAGGGGGTGGACTGGCCTATGAGGAACTCTGGAGATTACCCAGTTGGCCTCTGCACCCTTGGCCACTTTTGTGTGGTGACCTGTTATTTCCAAATGCTCCCCAAGGAAAAGGGTTGTACTTGCCGAAAATGTGTAATATGGGTGCACTTTGAACATTGTCTCCAGGGCCTCTTTTGGTTGCCAGTCCACCACTGGCAAGTGGCCCTTCAAGCATCTGCCTGTGTATCCCCTTGTTTACATTGAGGCTAGGTGCAGAATTCATATTTCTCTGTCTGATAATTTACTGTGAGGCTGCAGCCTGGCGCACCAATGCCTGATCTCATCTGGTCTCCTGCAGTACGGTGGCATCACTCCCAGTGGCCAGGTTCATTGGCCAACAGCAGGGGGGAGAAATACAGCTTATGACAGTGGACCGATTGGGGGTGGTAGACTGACTGAGGTGTAAAGTGACGTGCTGTACTGCAGGTCTTTGGGAGTTGGTTTCACGAGGACTCCGCTGTGAGAGGAGAAGCAAGCATAAGCATAGCCGGTGAGATAGCACAGCGAGTAGAGAGAGATTGCTTTGACATCAGTACAGAGCCTACCAGAGAAGGTTCAAATCCCGGCAGGGCCAAACTGAGCCTTTTATCTTTCCCAGGTCGATAAATGAGCATTGCACACCGTGGGTAATAATAAGCAGCGCTCAGATACCTGAGGGTTCGTGGCGCTATATAAAAGCACAATTATTATTATTATTATTACAAGGCTAAGAAGAAACTGTATAGGGTAGAGGGTCCAGCAACTCTGTGCCTAGACGAGGACTATTTATTCCTCCACTCCGGGAGCACACTCTACCTTTAGCCATAAGAGGGAGAGCCCCCAAAACATACAGTTGCATTTGTAGTGTCATTTCAAGCACACCTATATTTCTCACTGGTCTTCCCTGGGACCCTTGCAGAGGTGAAGTGTCTCAGAAAGAGGCCGGCCGCAGTCTCTGACAAGCTCTAGGCGCTGGAGATCGGGGGGTGGGCCTACTGTGAGTGATGGAATTATTGGGGGATGTGACATGAAGGAGGTATATTTAGGACTGAATGGTCACTAGCAGGGACTTAGAGACCCCTACTGTTGTACTGGCTAAAATGCACACACGCATTCTAAAATCCTCTCCCAATTCTCACACCTAGGACTTCGGTCCTCGAAGGGCGTTCACCCACAGTGCTTTGAGGCCATACCAATGGCACTAGGTGCTATACAAATGCCATATAACATAACATAACTGATGATCCATGGGTTGTTCTAGCAAACGCTGATGAAGTGCAACAGGCTCCTTTCAAGTGTCATGGCGGCCGGACGGTTCGTGCTCAATCCCACACTCGCCATGCAGGGCATCAGCAATGAGTGCCCGCCGGGGATGGAGCCCCTGATCTCCTGCATGAGAGTTTTCTCCCCAGGGAGTGTGCACACGTGCTTAATATATGGGAGTCTTGGAATGTAGGCTACTGCGCTGTGACTTCCTCCGAACGTGGTCCAGCAATGAAGGCGAAAGGCATCTTGTCCGTGTGGTCTAGCGCCGTAAGAGCCCCACCGCGGCTCATTTACGTGCTCCGACATGTTAAGCACACATCTTGGCGTGCCCCGGAAGCGTTGCTTCCGGCATTCTTGTTTGCGGGTTTTGTCATGTTGGGCGGTGGTGCCACGTGAAATGCTATGAACAATAAGATGCTTTCGATGGAGAGGTGATCTCTTCCTTCAGCAACGATGTGAATTTCGGGGTGCTTTAGCTTGATAATATATTTTAACCTTGTTCCCATGCTGCCCATATTAAGGGACGGTGTGCACCCCAGGACTGGGCTCCTGGGGTACAGTGCTGTCCCCAAGCATTCCAGTAATATACATTATATCCACATGAGGGATTGATTAGGGGGCCTTCCAAACACCCGGATGTTGATAGATGTGTACATAGTCATATCACACCCTGGTAACTGGATCCGGGTCACAATGGCCTAGGCACGTTGATTCATGGACTGCCTGGTACTGGGCATAATGCAGGTCCTGCCAGCTTGTCTATCTCTGTCAGGTGGAGGCACTTACTTTGAGTTATGACCATAGTGTTAATTGCGTCTTAAGCCAATGTTCTCATTTCGCACTGATGTGTTATGCCACTGTAGGAACTCAGCCAGCCATGATGTGCCTCTCTCTTGTTTTTACATCCTAACATCATTGTAAGTTCATCGCAGTAAGTGAGCGACCACTTGATACACTGTTAAAGCAGAAAAGGGCTGCAACCTGTGGCTCACCAGAAGGTTTGGACTCCCATGGTCCCTCACCATTGAATATGACAGCTAGGGCTGACTTGGAGTTCTAGTGCAAAGCAATTAGAGAGTCACATTTCGCAGACCCTCTGTGACTCCTGTCATCCTCAGCATTCAATCTGCTGCCTAGGGTTGATGGGAGTTGTAGTCCAGAACATCTGGAGAGCCAGAGGTTGCCGACTCTTGCTGCAGGTTAAGGAGAGTTGCCTGGTTGTCAGGGAATGACGGTTCATTGACAGTCCCTGGCCCCTACAGCCCAGCTCCAGTCCCCCAGACATTCCGATCCCCCAGCCTCCTCATGCTCTTAAGTCAGCATGAAGAAAGTTCCGCTAGGGTGTACTCACCAAGGTACACTCAGAGTGGACCTGTCCCTCAAAGCCAGTCTGGGTCACCCCACTAGAGTTACCCACATCTGCTTCCTTGACTTTTTCAGAATGAGTCCATCCTTGAGTATCGCCGCTCCGTGCAGAGTCACTCTAAGTCCCTCGCTGGCTCAGTCCGATGTTAAGGTTTATTTGTAACACAGTGTGATTTCTTTTTTAATCAATCTGCGTCTTTACTTTTTTTGGGTCCTTGGAGGGGCCTTGCTCAGGGTCTTCTACCTGAGGCCATTGTTACCTCTTCCTGGTGGACTCACTGATTGGTGAGAGGAGTGAGGGAGTGGTTTCATGGTGTAGGGGAGCCCTCCCACTCAGCCTGGCACAATAACAACTGCACAGGGTAGGTCCTGGAAATTACACGTGGAACTTCTGTCATGGATCGCACTACACCGAGCAACCTGTTTCGGGCAAAATGGCGCCACCGTGCACGTGCCTCAAGTACAATATCCGCAGTAGATGGCAGGCATCTGAAAGTTAATGTGGAGGGCGATGCTGGAATCCCATCTGTGCGCTGCCCTTGGCGTAATTACCTAATTGGGAAAAATATCCATTTTTACATGGATGGCGTATTTTCCCAATGAACCTTTCTCGGGAAATAAGGACCTTTGACCTTTACGCGCCCGCTCCGGAGACACGCATTGGTAATGAGCATCCGCCCTGCGGTCTTCCTGTCCGCCCCGTCACCGCCAAGAAGCAGAAGCGCCGGCCCCCGCGCGCGCTAGTTCACAATTGACCCGCTGTCCAAAATTGGAAAGGTAATGAAAGTTTTACAAGACCCTCATCTAATTAACGGGCATCTGTCTGGCAGAAAAGCCTGCCCTGCGCAGCCCTGCGGATAGTGACCTGCCATCGACAAGACTCACCTCTGACCTTTCCCGCGGACAGCAGGAAGAACGCGCTTGCCTGGTCAAATTAGTTAAAATGTGTCCATCGGCCAGATCAGCCTGGCAGCCCCCGCCAGAGGGAGCTCCCCGTGGAACTTACAGTAGCACACATGGCATACAGGGAACTGGGGGGGACACCCTGCACCTCCTGCAGCAAGACATGTGATGCAGGCACGGGATCGGAAGGAGTGACAGTGCTGGAAAGGCAAACAGATTACTGGGGGACCCTCTCATCCTCAGAGTGGTGGGGTGTGCGGAGGAGAGGGTGGGGTCGAGCGCCGTGGCCCCCGGGCAGGTCACCGATACTAAGGGTGCCGGACCGCCAGAATACGAGAATTCCTGCAGGGGCCGGTACTCCAGGCAGGTCGGACCTGTCCTGCAGGTATGGTTTTCGCGGAAGCACCAGCACCACTAGAAAAGGTACCGGTGCTTCCGTGTCCCCAGGACTCCACGGGAAAGGGGACTTTCACTTTCAGCCGCCTGATATCCCGGCCGGCGGGACTTGTAATGGCACCGGGATATCAGGCAGCGGAACGGTGTTACGAGGTGGACGGCAATCTGCCGGTAGCACCAGCGGGTTACCACCGACCTTGTAATGAGGCCCAGTATCTCTTCATAGAACCCAATCCTAGCGATTTGCATACAATCAACGAGCATTATGGGAATTTAAGAAAAATGTCCACAATTTAAAATTGAAAACATGTTTTATAGTGATTCAGTATGAAACTCTTTTGAGCGAATAATGGAAATTTGGCTCTGCAGTGTTGATAGGTCACACTTTTAACCCTAAGAAGAAAAAAAATGCCTGCACATTGCAGGACATATATACCACTTTGGACAGCTGCAACAAGTGTGTGAGGCTGTGGATGTTTTTGTATTCAGTTGCTAGTGCATGTGATCACTCGGCTTCAGGTTTTACGGTTCCTATACCTGTTTTTTTTGCATTTTTTTTAAAGCGCACACACAGCCTGGGGGCATCGAAGCGCTGTTACAGGAATATGTCTTAGTTACGTATTGCGCTTAATACCCAGAGGTTTCTAAGCGCGGACCCGGGGATCAAACCTATGTTGCTTCGTGTCGTCTTGTTTCTAAGGCGAGCTCGTTGCCCCTGAGCTATCCTCCTGGGACACCTATATTTTAAAAAGAAACCGTTACGTATTAAGAAACGCTATGTGGCGACCCCGGATTGGTTCATTAAGGTAGGCTTAGCCTACACCAATCACTGTGGCCCATTCGACATTAAAAGAGGCCTTTATTCCTCTTTGGGGAGATCATCTGAAGACTTTGGCACTTTATTTACATCCTTGTATAGCCCATTCTTGTGCGCAGAGGGTGCCTGGCCTACAGCAACCAGAGGCGATGCTCGGGCATTCCTGTGCCTTTTCTTTCATACTCGCATGCATAGGCTAGTAGAGTACCCTCTGTTCCTGCTGCAAGCGGATCCGTTTATCCAGGGACACTCCCCACTGGCAGCGCAGTGGTTGGGCGTAGCCGGAAAGAGCCCGCTGTCCCGAAGTCACTCCAAATCCCAGCCTGTCTGTGTTCGTCTGGGCCAAGGACGGGCAGGACAGGACACTGCACGGCAGATAAGACATGAGGTTCCCGCCTTAAATCACACTTCTGCATAAAGCTACTCTGTGTACCCCAACAGAGTGTACTTCACTGGTACACACTCAGGAAGAGATGTCTTCCTCACTTTTATTTATTTGCATACCCATCCCCCTAAAGCTTATTCTCTGGGTTTCTTTTTATCTTTACTAAGTTTATCCGTGTGTTCTTTCTTTAGTGAGACACTATCCAAGGCCCAGAAGAAGGCGCCCTGAACTGTAGCCGAAACGTCAATGGACCCAGCCATCACCTATTTGTCGAGTCCACAGTACATCTAGGGAACCCACGATTGGTCACTTTTTGCCTGCAGGCCAACCTATGTTAGGTCATAGACGATGACACGCACATCAACACAATGATGATGTGTCACTATTATACTATCTTTGTTTAAAACGGTGATAATATGCCCATAAGTACTGCCTTTGAACAAATGTGCGGTACGTACACATTGCACTGTCCACAATTGTAGTATTGCTGTGTGTTTTTTGCATTAATACGTTAAGTAAAGAATATGTCAAATTGCTAAGAATGGATTAATTAGCATTACAGTGTTTTACCATATGTAATTAAAAACAGAAATAAAATCGATGATATAGCCAATTAGAGAGAGCTGTCTCGACAATATATGTTGTAGCTAACTATTTGCTTATGACTTCATGAACCTAGAATCAGGCTCTGGGTGGGTTCTAAAGGCTGATTAACTCTAGCCACTACCTCTAAGTGACATTGCATACACCAATCACGGTATGTTAAACAAATAAGTGGCAGGACCCTTTTTGGTTCTTACATTCCAATTTCGAACCCTCAGTCCTTCCACATAGGGACGTCCCTCCAGTTACGTTTATGGCAGATACACCAGGCAGACTCTGCTGGAACTAGAACCCTTCAGAACCAGATTTCCCCTGGGGTGGGGATCTCCACATGGATTCCATCACCTCCCCTATGCACAAGAGATGGCGAGCCTCACTTCCATGCTACTCAATACTAGATCCCTGTCAGCTCATGCCGCTTCGGTAAAAGATCTCTTGGATAACGGGCCACCGGATTTTCTCTGCCTGATGAGAAATGGATAAATGAGCCATCTCCTTCAATACTGGTGCAGTCTCTATCCTGTAACTATACTATTTTACATCTCGATCGATCCTCACCGCATCCAGGGGGTGGGGTCGCAATGATCTTTAAATCCGAATTAGCTGTTTCCCAGATTCCACTTAGCCATAATGTTGCTATGGAAGCACTATTGCTGTGATGTTTAAGCTCGGCGTACTATACATGTCACTTTTTAATTATCTACCTAGCCCCAGGGTCGCATGTTGGGTTTCTAGATCCCTTTTCGGTTCTGCTGGCAGAGCTTTACATAAAGTTCACTCACCTTGTGTCCTCAGTGATTTTAATATTTAACTGACCTGTCCCACCTATTTTAAATCAATTTTTTGACAGCCTCCTTGACTTCGGCTTCTATCAATTTGTGACAGAACCAACCCATAAATTGGGAAACAAGTTTTATCTTGTACTTGCTGGGGAATTTGAGCTATCCATCTGTTCCCCAGAACCTGTTTTATGGTCTGACCACTACCTTGTGACCTCCTCTATGGAATCCCTATGTCCCCCTCCTAGGAGTCTCCCTCCTAGAGTTCTCCGCCGCAGCTGGCGCTCGGCTGATCTGAAGACACTGGTCACTCCAGTGAAGCCTAGTGTAGCCTATCCCATGAGGTAGATCTTTCTCTTCTGTCCCACTCGCTGGAGGAGGCAGCTGACATAGAAGCCCCCCTTAGACTGACCCAATTGTGGAGGCTGCCATTTGAACCATGGTTCTCTGATCAGCTCAAGAAAGCCTGCCTTGAACTCAGGCAGGTTGAGCGGAAATGGCGCCATACGTACAGCTCTACTGAGAGAGAACACTACAGGTAATGCACCACTGGCTACTATGCTGCTGTTCTGGCAGCCAAGAAGGCTTTTCTCTAACAGAACATTAAAAAATCCCTCAGTAAGCCCAGCAAACTATTCTCAGTGGTTAGATCAATGTCCTCCAATGCCAATCTCATTACGTCTGTTATCCCGTCACAAGAGCTCTGTGACTGTGTCCCAGTTCGTTATCACTGAAATAGATACTATTCGGGCTAACCTCTCTCTGGCTACCCGGGCTACCGCCCTAGCTAGTATTGCCCCAGTCGGTGCTGCAGCGGTACACCTCCCAAAATGGTCATCATTCCGTCTGTTCTCAGAGAAATGGATCAGCGCATCGATCAATGAACTTAAATCGGCAGCCACTTCTGATCCGCTGCCGTTATTGCTACTGAAAGATATATCCATGGATGTTCCAGGCGAGATTACACAGGCTATCAATGGCCCCTGCTAGTCAGGGTACATCCCTAGGGAACTGAATCAAGCCACTGTCATTCCTCTTCTTAAGAAACCCTCTCTGGACCCTTCACTTCTCTTCTATCTTATTCTTTATGAAGCTTCCAGAGGCTTTGATTTCTACATTTCTCTCCTCATTCTTGGAGGCCTCTGGCTTCTTCGACCCCGTCCAGTCAGGATTCTGGCCGGGGCACAAAGAGTGTCCTGGTGTTGGTCCAGGACGATATGGCTAGGCTGGTCGATGGGGTTGGGTGGGTGCCCTGATTCTACTCGATCTATCTGCAGCATTTGACAATGTTGACCACTCCACCCTTCTGACCCGTCTTGCCGAGGCCAGCATTGCTGGCCAAGTGCTGGCCTGGTTCACCTCGTTCCTGGCCGAGAGAGGCCAAGTACCTTCACTTCCTCCTTTCTGTTCACTCCCTTGCTCTCTTTTCTGTGGGGTTCTGCAGAGCTCTGCTTTGTCTCCGATACTTTTTAACATTTACATTCAACCACTTGTGTGTCTCATCCGCTCCTTCGGCATTAGATGGTACTCCTATGCTGACGACACACAGATCCTGATTCAGTTAGATCTGGAGCAGGCCAAAATGTCATCATGCCTTTTTCAATGTCTTTCTGCCGTGGGAGATTGGATGAACCACAACTGGTTGAAACTCAAACGGAGACAAGATGGAGGCCCTGGTGGTTGGTGCCCTCCCCCCCTGATCACTCACTCTGGGCATCTTCTTTCTGGTCATATGCACTTAGTTCTGTCCCTGTTCCAGTCAAGTTTGTAAAGAATCTTGGGGTTATTCTTTCCTCCACTCTTTTGATGGATCATCAGGTCTCGGCCGTATGCAAGGCGGGGCACTTTCACTTGAAGGTCTTGCGGAAAGTGCTCCCCCTTATACCTCCTGAACCCCAGCCACCAGTCATAGCTTGCATTGTTCTTAGCCGTTTGGGCTACTGTAACGCACTCTATCTCGCAGAGCCCAAAGGTCTAGTCCAGCGTCTTCAGCGCTTTCAGAATCTTGCTGCTCGAGTTGCTACTGGAGCCCCGTATTGAGGTCATATCTCTCCAGTCCTATGTGCATTACATTGGCTACCTGTGACCAAACGTATTAAATTCAAATCGCTCTGGTAATCGTGCCCTCCAAGGTCTCGGGACTGAATACCTTTGTGACAAATTCCTTCGCTACCACCCAAACAGGGAGCTCCGGTTGTGGTCTGCTGGTTTGCTATGTGTGCCCTCTTTCTGTTGCACCAGAGTGAGCGGTCGAGCCATCTCTGTGGCGGAAGCGCAATTGTGAAACACTTTGCCACCCATGATTAGAAATGTTACTAATACCTGAAATTTAGGCGATCTCTGAAGACCCTTCTCTTTTGGGCCATAAGGTACCTCCTGTCCTATGATAGATAAGCTCTGTTAATGTAACATAACTCTGCCAGAAATAGCAGGAAGAATTCAGTATTGGACCATATCTGAAGGTACAGTTTGCCTTAAAGCTTCTGCCAGTGAAGGAAGGCCAGAGCCTCCAAGAGGGAAGCAATATCCCTTCCCTAAACATTTCCCAATGGACATAGGGAGATAATGAATCCAGGGGACCCTCCAACAGCTCCAGAACCAGTACCCAGCCAGCACACATCATGCCTTGTTAGGCTCTGCAGCAAGCTTTCTACGTGGGAAGTGCCAGAGAGTCTCTGAACCAAACCAAGGACAAAGCTGTTGCCTGCAACACCCTCCTCAGCCTTTTTCCGTCTCTCTAAAAGGACAACACAAGCCCAGTGAAGAAGCTAGGAGTAGTGCATTGACAAGCATCAACCAGCATCCGCCTTAAAGGACATTTTCAAGTCAGTCGAGCTGTAATCGACTGGACCGCTGACTGTTGTCACGCCGCAGTCGCTAACGTCATCCGAGATGCCTCAACCAGTGTGTCGGACCCGCCATCCAGCACTGAGGCGATTCCTGAGCCGCCTTGTAGGTCATCCTGCAGCCATCCATCCAGCCTCGCTCACCAAACTGCCTGCCGCCTGATACCGACAGCTGTCTCCTGTCTTGAACTCTGTCACAGGAGCTGCAAAGCATCCTGGAACCGACTCCACACTGTCGAGCATCAAGATCATCTCAAGCAACAGGTACATTGTGGTTCTGTCCCCCTGGTCCTTCTCTGAAGGCCGCTAGTGACATTTTATGACCCATTGTTCCCTTTGTGTTGAATCCAGGTATCCCTGAACTATTGTGATTAATTACTTTACTGACTACCCTCCTGTCAGTATCCAGAGTGCGTCCCTTTTCCTTCTTTGAAACCGTCTCTCCTATGCATTCCTGTACAGGGTGGGTTGTATTTTGTAGTGTGCTAAAACTGTCTGTTGTGATAATAAAAAAAATGATATTTTTCTAAAACCTTGATTGGACAGTCCCTTTTATCATTGGGTAATAATTGCATTTTCACGTGTTGGAACTAACCAATGATTCATGACCTTGCAGAAATAAGCCTGCCGTTAGGTCCATGTTACCAAAATTGGACAAGGAGGTTTACAATTTGCTTGTGTTTCCAATCTGTTTGTATCCCTTCTGGTGTACGAGAGGTGTAGGGCTGATTGATGGTTTAGAAACCGATATCTATCCCTGGACCACTGGTACCCCGGAAGTTGATTCGTCACAACAGGCCCATGTTGAGCCGGCTACTGTATAGCTTACAGTATCCCAAATCATACATACCCGAAGTGCATATGCAGCACCCTTTGCAGATTATGGTACCACGAGTCCTACAGACACAGGTGATTAAGGTTTGTTTACAAGAAAGGTAATGCAGGGCAGCCCCGCCACCCCCCACGCTGTCAAATGAGTCTGTAAATTGTAAAATATATATTCTGGTTTGTTTTTCTGGTCTTTTATGGTGCAACAAATGGCACCTTTTGATTTTTTTTTAGAGGGATTTCTTTCACACGCTTTACATCTTATCACAGAATGAATATTGGTAGACTTCAGAAAATATAGACATCAAAGCACTGGGGTCATCTTGGTGGGGAGCGCGGAGGGGCGGCTTCCCTCCCACCCCCCAAAACACGAATGCCAGTGTATTTCCAATCAGGGAGTGGAATTGTGGGATATTGTCTCCGCGCATAAAAGAGTAATAATTGGCTTAGAATTGATCCGGTTCTTCCCTAAATTAGGTTTCTATTGACCCAGAGGAGGGGGCGGCCCGTGTGTGGGAAAGGGGGCGCGTGGGAGGAAGGGGCAAAAAGAAAGGCTTGACTTTAAGGGTGCTTTTTTCCTCTGTAATGTGAAATCTAATACCCAGTTGTATATTTTGCATAGCACCATGATCACAGCTCCGTGCAGCGTGAGAATTCTGAGGCGGCTGCCAGCAGGCAGTGGCAGCATGGACATATTTCAGGCCAAATGAATAAATGCACTGGGATGTTCATCTAGCGCCTAATGTGAAGTGAATGAAGACCTACTAGGCACATGGGGTTTAGTGCTGGAGCAGGCATGCACAGATTGGGCCTGATTCATGGAACGTTTTCCTATGGGATTGCGCCATTATAAAACACTTCCATGAATCAAGCCCGTTGCGTGTCTTTCTATCGGCAGGCTGGTAATTCCTTCCCCAGCTGTAGCAACAGCCCCCCATTCTACACCTCACGGCGCTGCACTGCTGTGCACCCTGGGCTGTGGTACTGAGCTCCTGGCATGTTGGGTCCAGCTCTTGTGCAATGGGATGTAGCTGAGGTCCGTGCAGTAACAGTGTCCTGGCCCGGGGTGTTGCACAGCCCCGGCTGGACTGCATCACTCACTCTACAGCAGTTACCTGCTCTTCCCAGGATCATGCTCTGTGGCGCTCATTTTTGTTGTGGCATAGCGTAAAATGCACGTGTAAAATGCATGCCTACAAAGGTGCATGCATGCATTTCACCGTATGCCACGTTTTCATATGCAAGAGAGGTGGCTCGGAAAGTAATGCATGTTTCCGCCTCCCTCATCCTCTCTGCCATACAAATACCCCAGCATTTATGCCAGCATGATACTTTCATGCTGGAGTAATACTGTGGATTCCTATGGCAGTTGCCTCCTTTTTACACTCGCAAATGGGGGCGGGATAAGTGGACCTGACAGTGGTCGAACCTGTGACCAGGAATTCCATGTAGTGCATGCATTAGTCCACCAAGTCCAGGCATTGCTCCTTGAAAAAATGCCTAAGCACCTTGAAGTCATGGGTTACAGAGCCTAGCAGCGTGTGCCAGACCTTCAAGAGGAGGGGAAAGAAAGGAGGGTTGTGACAGTCAACTTCCTGCAGTCCAGGGATAAATATCAGTTTCTAAACCATCAATCAGTCCCACTCCTCTAGCACACCAGAAGGGATCAGACCAGATTGGAAACACAAGCAACTTATAAACCTCCTTGTCCAATTTTGGTAACGTGGACGGAACAGCGGCTTATCTTCGCAATGTCGTGGATCGTTGGGTAAGTGCAACAAAGCGAAAATACAGTTATTACCCAATGACAAAAGGTAAAATATTATCACAACAAACAGTTGTAGCACACTACAAAATACAACTCACCCTGTAAAGGAATGCAGAAGACAGACAGTTTCAAAGAAGGAAAAATGATGCACTCTGGATACTGGCAGGAGGGTAGTCGGTATAGTAATTAATCGCAGTAGTTCAAGGATTCTTGGTTTCAACACAAAAAGAGCAATGGGCTGTAAAATGTTACTAGGGGACTTTGGAGAGGGACCAGGAGGATAGACCCACGATGTAGCATGTGATTGTAGAAGTTCATGGTGCTCGACAGTGTAGAGTCGGTTTCAGGGCGGTTTGCAGCTTCTGCAACAGAGTTCCAAGTGGGAGACAGCTCTGGGTATCAGGCAGCAGGAACTTCGCCTATCCAGGTTGCACGGACGGCTGCAGAGGGGCCTACACGGCAGCTGCTGGCCAGGAATAGTTATCTCAGTGCTGATCGGTGGTTCTGTGGTTCTGTAGCACTGAAATCCTGGCCTTCCTTCACTGGTGGAAGCTGTAAAGCAGACTATACCTTCAGACAGGGTCCAATGCTGAGTTCTTCCTTCTGCTTCTGGTGAAGTCCTCAGATGATTGCCCAAAAGAGGTTCTCAGATCTTTTTGAAAGCTAAATGGGCCACAGTGATTGGTGTAGGCTAAGCCTACTTTAATGAACTAATCATGGGTCCGCACCAACAATCTCCTCTATGCATGATGTCATAACTAGAGTGCATTGCAACAGAAAAGGTAAATGAGTGAAAACATGTAATACTAAGTCCCACCCATCTTCCTGTCTCTTGTGGATATAAGGGTCTCTCTGGTTAATTGAGCTCTCTGTGGTTTCTGATTAAAGCGGGAGGTCTCCCTCAAAGCGGCAGCGAGACCAGACTTTCTGGCTTCTGCAAACCACATTCTCTTATCTTATGAATGGGGTCTCTCCATGAGGATGACTACTGTAAACATGCAGACCCAGATGTAGAGAAGGAGCTAAGTATCCCCACCTTAATTGCCTCTCTGATCTTGCCTATGTGTTTGGAACCAGAGTGTGAGACACGTGCGGTACCAGTGAAAATACCAATACTGAGAAGAATCTTGGAGGCAAGGTTCCCATTGAGAAAGCCATACCTACACAGAGAACAGTACGAGGGCCATTTGAATGAAATCCCGGAAGAACCAGAGCACATGAATGTCCAAGTTGAATGGTGATGTCGCACAGAATCAAAGCTGACGTACATAGAAGACTAAAGAATGCTGATATTCTATAAGGCATCAAGAAAGGATCGGAGATAAGAGGCATCTTGGGATCAAGATGAAGAGACTTATGCTTCAAAATGGATGAAGATATCAAGTCAGTTTACACGTGTACAGATGCAAAAGAAATTCAAGCAGACAAAGTATTCTTGAGGCTAGCTTAATAGTAAATACATTGCGGCATTTGTGCCATATACATATATGCCTGAGTGAGTGAAGATTGGATGTTTCCACTACGAACTATAGCAGAGGTGGCTAAAAAAGGAAGGCCTCTTTTCCAGTTTGTCGCAGTGAGAAAACAAATGAATCACTAAGTGAATCTCAGAAAGGCGAGGCTGGATGAGCCATGAAGCCAAGCCAAGAAGCCAAGCTCTTATCAGGCTGGAGTGAGCAGACATTGGATACAAAATCGTGTGAAAGAATGAAACTCCTGTTCAGGAGGCATGAACAAAACAAGGAATATGTCAGAGGTTTATAAGAAAATAATATTTTAATACACTAGAAGCTCAATTTTGTGGTCTTCAGTCACTTGGATGGATGAAGTTAGATGAACATGATGATCACATCTACGCATGAGGGCAAAGCGTGCCTTCACTCCCCTGAATTCTCCAGAACTAAGAAAATTTCCAAGGACAAGTTCAAAGTCCTAATTGACAGCAGACCATTCAGGTGATGATAGATGAATATGCTAATTGGTGGGAAGCTATGATTAAGACTAGTGAAAAGAGAAAAAAAACATTACTCCAGGACTCTGCACCAATTAGTGACAGAAAAAGGAATCTTTTGTGCTTTATTCCGTCAAAGTGCCCTTAAGTGATGAACTGTGTTTCGGATCGGCAGAGCCTTTCTCAAATCTGGGCTAATGCTAATGATCACAATAATCAACTAGCATTGCAATAGTACCAATGTTATGTTACATTTTTTTCCGCTCTTTCAATTAGTCGTATTCTTAATGACTGGGATTGATCCCACAATTCTTTCCGTAATACGGAGAAATCATTCACGTCGGCTGCGTTTGAAATGGAGAGATTAAAACTAGCTCACCAGCACCTGGAAGCTCAGCCTGCATGATGCTATCGTAGGAGAAAAGGTACTGACGGCGGTTAGATTGCCAACCAATGGTTGGGGACCGCATGATAAAGGGTCCTATAGTTTGTGTAGACAACAGGACATCATGTATTTGGTGACGTTCATAGTGACCTGTTTATCGGAAGAGCTTAGTTGCCCCACCTGATGTTAAGAAACAAATCACTTTCTTTCACTGCCTTAGACGAGTATGGATCGTATACTTAGATATTTTATTAGACCCAATCACACTTGTCACTAGGTTTTTTTGTATTATGCCACCTAGGATGACGTTAGTAATACGTTGAATAACGTCACCTATGATGACTTTTTGCTATAAAAGAAAGCTTTTTATCTAGATGCATTGAGAGTTCTTACGCTGCAACTTCTGTTGATGTCCGTTGTACTCTCTGTTTTAGATAATTGATGTTAAAACAGTTATCCTTTTACCAACTACCTGAGTTGTTTTGATTATTGATGTTTAAATAATTTCTGCATCCCCATCCATCTCAAGAGTATTACTACCTCATCTTAAAAGGCTGGGAGCTCCAGTTCACAGACATGACAATTCCCTATCAAACGATACTGAGGGCGTGAGCTGGCATCAGGTTGACACATTGCATATGAAAGGGTGTTGGGGTTTACTTTCTCCTTTGTTAGACTCTGCAGCCAGGCCCCATATGGGCCATGTTTGAAATGCACTCTAGTCATATGTTAATTGTGTTAATTGCTGCTATCAGATGCAGGGCTCAACAAAAGGACATGGTGGATCCATGGGGCCTTTGTTAGTTAATTAGGCTGGGCATGGCAGGCGGAAGGTTTGGCCCTCCCTCTTCTGGAGACATCTTGTGTACTCCACCACTCAGATCCCAACTAAATATGAAAGAGACTGCTCCACCTGTAGGCTTTGTCACCCAGAGTACACAGGTCTATGTGTGTGTCGTGCGATGAGCATAGGAAAATATGTACAAATTAGCCCCACACATTTTACGGAGTTTCATCTACCATCCTTTAATTTCATTTAACATTTCAAAAAAGCCCAGTCGAGCACACATCCACCGTGAGGATGGTTGAATTCCTCACAAAAAGCCAGTTTGAGAGAGACTCTCCAGAGGACACTACACAGAGACCCACTGGTTGCAAACAAGGTCTGAAAGTCGCTGCTCTGCAGGACTGACTCTCATACACAGAACAAATGTTTGCCAGGTTGCCATGCTTAAAGGACCTTCACAGAGTGAATTTTGAGGGGACGCCACCTAACAGCAATCCTCGGCAAGACTATTACCTGGGTGATCCAGTATTTAAAATCTCAAGGCAGCCCCCACCGATCGTTGCTAGTGGTTCTAGACTGCAGCCATTGTGAAGGTAGTGGGTCTACTCAGGTAGATGGCTGTCCTAGTCTCTGCCACCAGGATGTGTGAACTCCTGAGGTTGTCACTCCTAATGAGGAGGATTTCAGTAGCTGTTGCTGATCCAGGCGTATCTGTAGGTCAAAGAGGCCATCATACTTCAGACATCTGGTGTTCAGCCAATCCAGCTGCCTAGATCGCAAGCGTTATTCAAGGGTATAGCACTCCCACTCAGAGAAGCCTAGATTTGTTTTGCTTCCAGTATATTTACATAGCGTTGACTTAAATCCCTTGGGGAATCTTGGCGCTAGGCAAACTCAGAGATGAGATTGTATCCTGTTGCTACCAAGCTGGCACCAGACCGAATATAAATGTTTTTAGACATTATGGGTACTTTAGGTGACTCCATTCTTTCCAGAGTTGAACGGGTGGAGAATGGCAGAAAGCTACGCCTTGAGCAGAGAACATTCAGAGACCCCACTCCCAGGCACCATTTAGGGGGAGAGGAAGATTTAGAGCTTCAGACTGGAGGCTCCCACTGCGATTGTACTTTTCTAAACCATGTTCGGTTCTGGGTGAACATAGCGCAGGGCGTTGAATTTTCTTCGCTCAGAAAACGTCATCCAATGCAGTTGCTTCGGGGCTGCGGTTGTGTGTACCCTTCTGGGCATTTAGGTAGTTTCCTGCCCAAAGTGTTCTGAGTCCTCTTCCATCTGAGTACTGGGTGTTTTTTTTTTGGGCCCTAACTATATGGCTCTGCAGAAATAGCGCCATGGTGGCACGAGTGCGTTTGCCGATTGAACATCAAGAGTGAACGTGAGGAGATGCAGACGTTTTTAAACTGTGGAATGTGGCCAAAAAAGGCTCCTACCACCAGGGTCGTACTGGGCCATGAAATCGTCTCGGAAAGCAAATGGCAATTCATTCCTTTTGCGACACTGTTTGAATAGCACCCAAGCAGGAGCTATTTGATGACATGAGATGCAAATTGTGCATTTTAAAGAATATTTATTCAGCAACACTGATCAAAACTAATAGCAGCATAATGAAATATCTCATCAAAAAGGGCCAAATTGGCCCAAAAAGGGACACGCTTTGACTAAACAAACTGCCCCACACCAGCATTTTGTGTTTTTGGGTCGGCCATGCGCCTATTGCCCAATAGGCCAGTCCGCGCCTGCCTAGCACCTACATTGAATTTTGGCATCAGAGGGATTTTGTCTGTCATTGGTAGCTCACATGCTTCGGCACATAGCTGTCTGTCAGAGAGGGGAGAGAAGCCTTTCCAGAAACAGGCAGCTTTAAAGTGTCGCACAAAAGCAGAATTAAAGCTGCCAGTCTCGAGAAAGGCTTCCCTCGCCTCTCTGCCTCAGAACACCCAAATGCGCACATCAGCCCCTCCCCACGGATGTAACTTCGCCATGCGTTTCTTTCACATCTGAGGGGAGGGGGCTGATGTGTACACTTGCTTTTTTTTAGGCAGAGAGGCGAGGGAAGCCTTTTCTGAAACTAGCAGTGTGAAAGGGTGTTGCGGTTTAGCTCATCATGTTTGTATGCAAGGAGTGTGTACCGGCTCGGACTGGCCTATTGGGCAATAGGCCCATGGCCGAACCAAAAACGCAAAATGCTGGTGTGGGACAGTTTGTTTGGTCAAAGCGTGTCTCTTTTTTGGCCAATGAGGGCCAGTTTGATGAGTTACTTCACTAACCTGCTAGTAGTTTTGACAAGTGTTGCTGAATGAATATTCTTTAAAATGCACAATTTGCATCGCATTTTATCAAAAATCTCCACCTTTGGTGCTTCTCAAACAGTGTCACAAAAGGAATGAATAGCCATTTGCAACTATCGGACACTTTTTCATTGGTGTTTGAGACAATTGTATAACCCAATCCGACCATAAGTGTGTATGAAATGTGTGTGTGAATGAGTGAGTGTGTGAATTAGTATATGATGTGTGGGGGGTGGGTGCACATTTAAATGAGCGAGTCGCACAGAATCTATGGGGAATCAGGATTGTTAAATGAGTGAGTGATTGTGTAAGTGTGTGTGTGTGTGCGTGCGCTTAGGTGCTGGCCCAAAGAACTGATTCTGGTGGGTAGAGGGTGGGAAGGGTCTTTGTTGGAAGAGACATGGGTGGGGAAAGGGGCATTTTGCTATATATAACATTTTAGTGAACATCTATAATTAAAATAAGCAGCATGTCCTTTTAGTGCAGCTAGTCATTTATTACTGCGGCTTGAAATGTTTTTACTGGGATGGACGTGTTTTCTTATAGTATCATTACTGGCATTGTGCACAGAACAAACATGAGTATGTTCATATATGGGAATGTTGGCATATTTTGGTGCCGCCAGAATGGAAATGTATGGGCACAGCCAGAGTGAACATGTTTTACACTGGTATAAAATTGGAATAATGAACAAAAATGTAATGTTTGTATGTCATGTTGAAGTTGGATTAGTTCCACACTGTACTTCTGCCTGGTTCCCTGGTGGTCGCTTTTGCTTAAAGGGTGATGCCTGATCGGATACATGGGCTTTAGATATACAAATTAGCAAAGCATCTAAATGTGTATGTTATCTTTAAATCCAATCACTGCGTCATTCTCACTGGCAAAAACGCTTTAAAATGTACCATTTGATACGCGGGCCCCACGCCAGGCAACCCTTGGGGTAGGACAGAGGGGGCGGTGCCTCCAAGTTTTCCCTGCCCAGTTTCTGAAGTGGCCCCTACCACCACCAGTTAGCCCCCTCCACACGTAGGGTTTGTTGCACTCTTGCTCATAGGTTACTCTGTATCTGAAGGTTTTGGAGACGGGCCAATGACAGTTGTTTTCGAGAGAGCCATAGGGCACAATCTTAGTTTTACCAGCATTAAACCTCAGACTGAACCTATCAATTCACTTGCACACCTATCAAAACGGGCGCTGTTTCTATTTTCATGAGGGTTAAGGGTCCAGATGACAAACTGCAGCTGTGACAAGGAGACCAGGAAGATGGTACACAAAATATACGTTTTTCTTTTTTGTAATAAAAAAAGGAAGGGTTTTATGAGTATATATAAAAGCAGAGGTGTGGGAGGGACACAGGTTCAGATTACATAAAACACAGGCTTAAACCATCTGTTATAGCATGCCTTCCAAGCGATCTGATTGGCTACTACACACCATCAGGGTCCTAATGAATACTGTTGCCATTGATTTTACAGGCTTTCCATTGGTTTCCATTGGTTCAAATTCATAATTAATAACAATTATACAGTTCACGTGAATTATGGAAAGTAATTTACAAGTATCATGTAATTTCTGTTAATTAGGGTTTAAAACTCCTCCTCTGTATGCCAGTTTAATCTGGCCTCACTCATACCTAGACCCAAATAACTGTGAAAACATTGTGCTGTCCCAGCAGACACAATTGCTGATGTATCCTCTAATAACAGCACCTACGCCCTTACCCCTGGTCTTCCGTGTAGACCCCCGTGGTTCTGTCCCTGGCCCTGACACCAGGCCTGTCTAGGGACATCTACACTGAAGAAAAGTATACACAGAAAGACAAGGCATCAGTTTAAAAACAAACATGTGAGCTGCGGCCTGCACACAGATTCTGAAAAACACAAATGCAAGGAAAGATGCAATGTTTGCAGCTGATCTTTAATACAAATATAACTGACAAGACCGGAGATAAATATTTTCAAGTACCAGAAAGTATCCTGCATTTTTTATTAAAATGGAGAACTGCTCACTCCAAGGTGAAAAGTAAACCATTTTAAAGTGACAGAAAGCACAAATTAAAATTTGGCCTGCATTTCTTCTGGTGTTTGTATCTATTTTCCTTTACATAAATAAAAAGTCAGTATCAGGGACATCATTTCACCAAAATGGCAGGGGTAGCGGAAGTGCCAACACATGGCCCTTGACCCCTGATGACATCACAGGAAGGGATGTAATTTGACCCCACCCTGAAGTGATATCACCAGAAGGGATGGAACATGACCTTTCACCCGTTGACAAAACATGAAGTGGCATCACATAGAATTGTACACTTCTAAAAATATGGCTACGATATCACTATAATGTGATGTACATTTCATACAAGAATGGATCGCCATATGTATCATTAAGATCAGTGTGTATAGGCCCATATTACCAAATAAGCAGACGTCCATGACCAAATGATAATGATGTGTTATTATATAGCACTTACGCTTAAGCGCTTTATATAGAAATAATATACACTCAATATCACCCAACCTGTTTTGGTACTCATTTATCCACCTCAGAAGGATACAAGGCTGAGTTGAGGCGTTCAAGAACAGACTAAATCAGCGACTCACCCCCTGAAGTTTGCCTGAAATAAACCTTTAATGAGTCTAGCAAGTATTGTATAGAATTCCAGAAAGGCACATTATTTGGTTTCCTATTCTTTCTTATTTAGGGTCAGTGCTGAAAGTGTTAGACTTGTGGCACTCCTGTTCTTATTTTTCTTCTTTTTTTTAAGAGGCCTGAACAAAAAAACAAGCCACTCCAGAAGTTAAGAGCCACATGGTGCTGGCCACAGCCCAGAAGCATGCATTGCAAAAAAAAAAATAAAAAAATAATACGTGTATTTGTATTTTTTTTTAGAGGTAGCAAGGGTGACCACATAGGTCACAAGGGAGACCTCAGTGGTCACAGTTGTGACCGCTGGCGACCCCTAAATGACATCCCTAGTCAGGATTATGAAATCTACAGATGTTGAATAATGTGGGATAGGCGCTTGATCATCAAATATAATGTATAAACTGCTGTGATTTTCGAAAATGTGAAATGGGAACCGAAAATGTAAATTTAAAAGTTGCAATGGTGAAGGATAAAGCCAAGACTGAACTGACAAATGGAATCCCTTTCAACTCACAAACCCCAGCAACAAGATGGGAAAAGAGATGCCAGGCCTTCAAGGAAATTAAACCCTTTTTGAAGCTCAGCAGTGAAGATAATAACTGTCACTGGGACTAAGTCTCATGAAGGGAGACCCTCCAATTAAGTCCACATGATGACTTTACAGCATGAATCTGTCTATGTGCTTGTGCTTAAAATCTTAAACATACAAGGAGTGCAGCTTGGCCAGTGGTCTTCCTAATCCAATCTGATATTGCCATCACCAAGGCCTTTCGCTAAGGAAGGAATCTGACACCTGGGAGAACAGAATGTCTTATCTAAAATCACCAGGGCCTGAGCCCACTCCAAGGGGGTGGGACTGAAGTCATAAACAGCCCCAGCAACTTAAACTACAAAGACTTCAACATGGAGACAGGCCTCTGAGTCATAAATACACCTGTGAGGCATTTGACCATCTGCACGGTGGGTGTGCGCTCAGCTGTTTTTTTTGGACATTTTAAATGAGATTGAATGATGGTAGATCAACCTCTGGAAAATGTGTGGGGCTAACCCGCAAACATTTTCCTATGCACACCGTACGCCCTAAACAAAGGGTGGACACAGCCTACAGGCACAGTCCCTCCTGTCATATTTAGTTGGGATATAACAGCCAGGAGTCCACCATGTCATCTCAGAAAGGGGAGGACCAAACCTTCTTCCTGCCATGGCCAGCCTAATTATCTATCAAAGGCTCCATGGATCCACCATGTTCTTTTGTTTAGCTCTGTAGCTGGTGGCAGTGATTAACATACTAATAGAGTGTACTTCAGACAGGCCCACATGGGGCATGGCTGCAGAGGTTAACAAAGGAGACAGAAAACCCCCAACACCTATCATATGCACTGTTTTAATCTGAAGCCAGGTCCCGACCTTAGTATCGATTGACAGTGAAATGTAACGCCTGGGACTGCATGTATTGCAGGGGGACCCCATTCTGAAGGTTCAGGTATATGGATTAATGGTGCCAGCAAGTCTGGTCTCACTGCAGCTTTTAGGGAGACCTGCCGCTTTAATCAGGAACCAGAGAGAGCTCCATTGAACAGAGAGAACCTTTGATCCACAACAGACAGGAAGATGGGTGGGACTTAGTATTACATGTTTTCCCCCCTTTAACTTTTCTGTTGCAAAGTGCTCTCGTTATGATCTCATGCATGCATGAGATTGGTGGTGGGGACCCAGGATCGTTTAATTAAGGTAGGCTTAGCCTACACCAATCCCTGTGGTACACCTAGCTTTAAAAGAGGGCAAAGAGCCTCTTTTGGCAGATCATCTGATGACTTCACAAGGGTAGCAAGAGGAACTCATCATTGGACCCAGGCTGAAGGTACAGTCTGCCTTACATCTTCTGCCAGTGAAGGAAGGCCAGGGCCTCCAAGAGGGAAGCAAGATTCCTTCCCTAAACATCTCCCAGGGAACAGAGGGAGATACCAAATCCAGAGGACCCTACAGCAGTTGCAGAACCGGTACCCAGCCAGCACAGAAGTTGATTCATCACAACTCCAGCTCAGAATTAGCAGCATGAACACCAGATGTCTTGGTTACTTGGCAGAAAAAAACAAAGACTTCCATGTAAAGAAAAAATGCATTAGTGAAGTTACATTATATTCTTATTTATGGTGATAACTTTGAAATGAAAGTCAAAGAGAGATATTTGTTCATTAACATGTTCAGCTTGAAAAGATCTATTAGATGGACCCAAACTGAAATTGTTCCAATGTCATTTCATTATGTAATTGGGTGAATTTGTATATCATTGCACAAAAACGGTGCACGTCAGTGATTAATATATCCTAGTGTTCTTATTGAAGCGCCTGTTATTTTGAGGTAGAAAAATAATTGGGCATTAAGGTATAAGTGAGTCAAATGAGACAATGTGTAAGTCATCCACTGTAAGTTGTGTCAAGATGAAAATTGCATTGTTGATTGCACGCCAGAGAGAAACATCTAGTGAATTGATAAGTAAAATTGTCACCTGAGAGGAATACACTATTTCAGAAAGTCCAAAGTATAATGCAAAGAAATCTCTATGATGACATCACATTAAATGGGAGGGAAGCTGGGTTTAGAAATGACTCCCATCAGACTGTCCCTTCATTAATATGCCCAATGGAAACAGAGAGGTAGGTCTAATGTGATGTCAGTTTTGGAACACTGTCCAATCATATGCAATGTCAAACCAATAGATTCTGGACAGACACTCGCTCACTCACTGACTGATGGAGAGGAAGAAGGACAGAAGGGAGAATTGCTAACAACAGGAAGGAGATGGAAAAGATGGTTCTCCTTTAGGACCCATCTTGGATTATCAGAAGATCACTATACGTGAGGCCTACCAGGAGTTAAAGTCCTAGGCCTGCTTCAGTGAAAGAGCCAGCAGACAGGCTGTGGAGGAAAGCTGATCCTACCTTGATTACTGATGCCCACCAGTTCCTAGAGGAGGAGACGTAAACCAGCCCTTAAGAGGATGCCCCACAGTTTGTGAGGCAGCCACATGAAATTCATATGTGAGTATGATCTAAAGGGGAAGGAGTCTTGAGGGAAGGAATACTGTAAAGGGTATACGATTAAAACCTGGCTACTGTTATTTGTGGACACTGAGGGTGTACACTTTGAGAAGGTAGCAAACATTTCAGATGTCTAGGTACTTCTGCAATTATAAATATTTGATAGACTAGGTCCGATGGCATGTATACAGCAAGATCCCATTGCTCCTTCTTTGTGAAGATGCCTAGCATGGAGAAGTATCGGAGGAGTCAATTAGACATCTCACTGTGTGCATACCGAGAAAAAGCATATAACTGAAGTAATTCCTGACTATACCATCAAACCCAATACTGTTATTGCTAAGTTGCTCAAGAGAAGAGGGAGAGGGTGATTATTCACTACCCATTTTCCTGCTTTTTTAGTAGCTAATTGAAAGTGAGAAAGGTATACTTTTACACATTAATAAAATAGAAACACAACTGAAGGGAATTTAGCCAACATACATGTTGAGCATATATTTTCATTTCTACAAGCAATTTACATGCCGAAAGGTCCAGTAGCTTGTTGCAATTGAGTTTTCTAGAATGCTGCTGAAATTCTGACATGTTTATTGAGTACGCTGGGTTTCTATTTTCAATAAGGGGGATGGAGAGAGAATTAGGTAGACATGGATATGTTGAATTGAATTTATCTGCTTTAGTAAATGAAAGATTCATCTTGGACTCTTGTGCGTTTTTCAATCCATGGTACATGCACGCTCAGGCTGAATTACATGTATAGGTACATATGGTGAGGTGCGTGTTACAAAAGTCTCTATTTCTATAAATGTAGCATTGAAAATTGAGGTGAGTAGTGTATTCACCAATTTGCATCTTTAAATTGATTGACTTGTTTTGCTTTTATTAATAAATATATCTTCCTTGCAACCCTGTGTGGTAAATGTCCTGAGAGGTTTGGTAGGCTATAGGGATTCAACACTGTTAAATTGTGGGTCCCAAATTCATACGAAGAACTTAATAAAATAAAGAATAAGTGTGCACGTCTGGTTTAGGGTGCGTGGAAAATCCCCCTGAATTGGATGTTGTCTGATTAAAACCTCCAACACCTGTGTGTCCCAATAGAGGGTGCCCCCCCCCCCGGGTAGGAACAACACCTCCTCCAGCACCTCCACCCATCCCCCCTGGACTTCAGTGTAGACTCCCGTGGGGCTGTCCCTGGCACCAGGCCTGTGTGTCTCGATAGAGGGTGCCCCCCGGGTAGAGACACCTCCTCCAGCACCTTCACCCATCCCCCCTGGACTTCAGTGTAGACTCCCGTGGGGCTGTCCCTGGCACCAGGCCTGTGTGTCTCGATAGAGGGTGTCCCCCATGTAGAGACACCTCCTCCAGCCCCTCCACCCATCCCCCTGGACTTCAGTGTAGACTCCCGTGGGGCTGTCCCTGGCACCAGGCCTGTGTGTCTCGATAGGTGGGCTGTGAGTAGGGATGAAGTGAAGTGCTTGCCATGTGTTTGTGGAGTGGTGTAAAGAATACAGAGAGGTGAAAGAGGGGTGGAGGGGGCGCCCCAAAACCTAAACATGTGCCCTGCCTTCAGGATATGGCCTGTCCAACAAAGGCCCAGACTGTAGCCTGCCATTAGAACTTGCTTATCCAGCCTGTGGAGAAGCAGTTGCACTTAGTAGAGAAGAAATACAGGCTCTAAAATGAGCAGCAAAACTGTCAGCTGCCACGGCCAAGACATTACAGCGAAGAGCTTCCCTGCTCCCTCCCTCTGAGATGCGAGCAGTGCGCCTGGCACCGAGTCCTGAGCCTGGCACCGAGCCTTCTGCCTGGCACTGATGTAACCTAAGGATCAGCCGCAGTGAGATCAAACTCAGCGCAGAGCCCCTGAGGGAGAGCGAGAGACAGGCTGCAAGTGCCTTCTTACAGCCGCCAGAGGTAGCCTGCGCAATGCAAGGGGCTGGATTGGGGATTCAGGATTGGGGTACAGTGAAAGAGCTGTCTTTGGATGTGAGTGCTGCAATAGACAGGGGTCTTCAGCTGCAGATAGGGGTGCATTTAGGGAGCGATAAAAGAAAACACGGCGATTAAGTTCTCTGGGCGGCCTGCCACTTGCCACTCGCTCAGTCTCTTGCAGGAACACTAGGCATGAGAAGGACTGCACACCCAATGGGCCAATTCCAGAAGCAAGCTCGGGCAGACTGGCACGAGCCTGGGATGATTTGCAGAAACACTTGTGTATAGGCGCGTTATGAATGCCATATCATATTCTATAATCTCAAACCTCAGGTTAAGGGACCGAATTATGTGGCGTACTTTGGTGACATGGCCCTGACATTAATGCTGCTCTGGGAAAAGTGCAATTCAAATACATACAAAGGCTTTATTTATTTATTTATGTTTCATTCATATGAACTATTTCGCAAAATGATATCACAATTACAACCAAAACATTGTACCCAAAATCAACATCAAACAGTTAATAACAATTAAATATGACACAATCATCATGTTAATTCAAAGCGACTCAATGGACCCCAGTCACCTTAAACACAATGGGTCTCATTACGACCCTGGCGGAAATCGCGGTGCAAAATGCACCATGGGGCACGGCGGAAAGCTGCCGATAGCGCCATGGGGGTTGGCGGATTCACCGCCCCATTCCGACCTTGGCGGGGCGGTGAATCCCCATTCCCCATTTTACCCTTCCCCATTCCCATTTTTGCCCCATAGGGTATAATGGGAGTGGGGAAGGCGTTAATTACGCCACCGTTAAATACGGTGGCGTAATTAACAACAAGGTCCCGTAGCGCCATGGATTTCTCCGCCCGGAAAAACCAGGCGGAAAACGCTCCATGGCGCTACGGAATCTTGTAGTGGGGCGGACGGGTCCGCCGCGAATAACGCTGGCGTAAACCCACTCCGCCAGGGTCATAATGAGGCCCAATTCATTGTTTTAACAATTTGCTAATGCGCAGCTGGCAGAGAGGCGACTGGGAGAGAGGAGCTGGCAGAGTGGTGACTGGGCGAGAGGGAGCTGGCAGAGTGGTGACTGGGAGAGAGGGAGCTGGCAGAGTGGTGACTGGGCGAGAGGGAACAGGCAGAGTGGTGACTGGGCGAGAGGGAGCTGGCAGAGTGGTGACTGGGAGAGAGGAAGCTGGCAGAGTGGTGACTGGGAGAGAGGAGCTGGCAGAGTGGTGACTGGGCGAGAGGGAACTGGCAGAGTGGTGACTGGGAGACAGGGAGCTGGCAGAGTGGTGACTGGGAAAGAGGGAGCTGGCAGAGTGGTGACTGGGAGAGAGGAGCTGGCAGAGTGGTGACTGGGCGAGAGGGAACTGGCAGAGTGGTGACTGGGAGAGAGGTAGCTGGCAGAGTGTTGACTGGGAGAGAGGGAGCTGGCAGAGTGGTGACTGGGTGAGAGGGAACTGGCATAGTGGTGACTGGGAGCGAGGGAGCTGGCAGAGTGGTGACTGGGAGAGAGGAGCTGGCAGAGTGGTGACTGGGAGAGATGGAGCTGGCAGAGTGATGACTGGGCGAGAGGGAGCTGGCAGAGTGGTGACTGGGAGAGAGGGAGCTGGCAGAGTGGTGACTGGGAGAGAGGAGCTGGCAGAGTGGTGACTGGGCGAGAGGGAACTGGCAGAGTGGTGACTGGGAGAGAGGGAGCTTGCAGAGTGGTGACTGGGAGAGAGGGAGCTGGCAGAGTGGTGACTGGGCGAGAGGGAACTGGCAGAGTGGTGACTGGGAGAGAGGAGCTGGCAGAGTGGTGACTAGGAGAGAGGAGCTGGCAGAGTGGTGACTGGGAGAGAGGGAGCTGGCAGAGTGGTGACTGGGAGAGAGGGAGCTGGGAACTGGCAGAGTGGTGACTGGTGGAGAGGAGCTGGCAGAGTGGTGACTGGGAGAGAGGAGCTGGCAGAGTGGTGACTGGGCGAGAGGGAACTGGCAGAGTGGTGACTGAGAGAGAGGAGCTGGCAGAGTGGTGACTGGGAGAGAGGGAGCTGGCAGAGTGGTGACTGGGAGAGAGGAGCTGGCAGAGTGGTGACTTGGCGAGAGGGAACTGGCAGAATGGTGACTGGGAGAGAGGAGCTGGCAGAGTGGTGACTGGGAGAGAGGAGCTGGCAGAGTGGTGACTGGGAGAGAGGGAGCTGGCAGAGTGATGACTGGGCGAGAGAGAGCTGGCAGAGTGGTGACTGGGAGAGAGGAGCTGGCAGAGTGGTGACTGGGAGAGAGGGAGCTGGCAGAGTGATGACTGGGCGAGAGGGAGCTGGCAGAGTGGTGACTGGGAGAGAGGGAGCTGGCAGAGTGGTGACTGGGAGAGAGGAGCTGGCAGAGTGGTGACTGGGCGAGAGGGAACTGGCAGAGTGGTGACTGGGAGAGAGGGAGCTTGCAGAATGGTGACTGGGAGAGAGGGAGCTGGCAGAGTGGTGACTGGGAGAGAGGAGCTTCCAGAGTGGTGACTGGGCGAGAGGGAACTGACAGAGTGGTGACTGGGAGAGAGGGAACTGGCAGAGTGGTGACTAGGAGAGAGGAGCTGGCAGAGTGGTGACTGGGAGAGAGGGAGCTGGCAGAGTGGTGACTGGGAGAGAGGGAGCTGGCAGAGTGGTGACTGGGCGAGAGGGAACTGGCAAAGTGGTGACTGAGAGAGAGGAGCTGGCTGAGTGGTGACTGGGAGAGAGGGAAATGGCATAGTGGTGACTGAGAGAGAGGAGCTGGCAGAGTGGTGACTGGGAAAGAGGGAGCTGGCAGAGTGGTGACTGGGCGAGATGGAACTGGCAAAGTGGTGACTGGGAGAGAGGAGCTGGCAGAGTGGTGACTGGGCGAGAGGGAACTGGCAGAGTGGAGATGACTGGGAGAGAGGAGCTGGCTGAGTGGTGACTAGGAGAGAGGGAACTGGCATAGTGGTGACTGAGAGAGAGGAGCTGGCAGAGTGGTGACTGGGAAAGAGGGAGCTGGCAGAGTGGTGACTGGGCGAGATGGAACTGGCAAAGTGGTGACTGGGAGAGAGGAGCTGGCAGAGTGGTGACTGGGCGAGAGGGAACTGGCAGAGTGGAGATGACTGGGAGAGAGGAGCTGGCAGAGTGGTGACTGGGAGAAAGGAGCTGGCAGAGTGGTGACTGGGCGAGAGGGAACTGGCAGAGTGGTGACTGGGAGAGAGGAGCTGGCAGAGTGGTGACTGGGCGAGAGGGAACTAGCAGACTGGTGACTGGGAGAGAGGAGCTGGCAGAGTGGTGACTGGGAGAGAGGAGCTGGCAGAGTGGTGACTGGGTGAGAGGGAACTGGCAGAGTGGTGACTGGGAGAGAGGGAACTGGCAGAGTGGTGACTGGGAGAGAGGAGCTGGCAGAGTGGTGACTGGGCGAGAGGGAACTGGCAGGGTGGTGACTGGGTGAGAGGGAACCCGCAGAGTGGTGACTGGGAGAGAGGAGCTGGCAGAGTGGTGACTGGGTGAGAGGAGCTAGCAGAGTGGTGACTGGGCGAGAGGGAACTGGCAGAGTGGTGACAGGGAGAGAGGAGCTGGCAGAGTGGTGACTGGGAAAGAGGGAGCTGGCAGAGTGGTGACTGGGAGAGAGGAGCTGGCAGAGTGGTGACTGGGAGAGAGGGAACTGGCAGAGTGGTGACTGGGAGAGAGGAGCTGGCAGAGTGGTGACTGTGCGAGAGCGGAGCTGGCAGAGTGGTGACTGGGAGAGAGGAGCTGGCAGAGTGGTGACTGGGCGAGAGGGCTCTGGCAGAGTGGTGACTGGGAGAGAGGGCGCTGGCAGAGTGGTGACTGGGCGAGAGGGAGCTGGCAGAGTGGTGACTGGGGGAGAGGAGCTTACAGAGTGGTGACTGGGCGAGAGGGAACTGGCAGAGTGGTGACTGGGAGAGAGAGAGCTGGCAGATTGGTGACTGGGAGAGAGGGTGCTGGCAGTGTGGTGACTGGGAGAGAGGGCGCTGGAAGAGTGGTGACTGGGAGAGAGGAGCTGGCAGAGTGGTGACTGGGTGAGAGGGAATGGCAGTGTGGTGACTGGGCGAGAGGGAACTGGCAGAGTGGTGACTGGGAGAGAGGAGCTGGCAGAGTGCTGACTGGGAGAGAGGAGCTGGCAGAGTGGTGACTGGGCGAGAGGGCGCTGGCAGAGTGGTGACTGGGAGAGAGGGAGCTGGCAGAGTGGTGACTGGGTGAGAGGGAACTGGCAGAGTGGTGACTGGGCGAGAGGGCACTGGCAGAGTGGTGACTGGGAGAGAGGAGCTGGCAGAGTGGTGACTGGGAGAGAGGGAACTGGCAGAGTGGTGACTGAGAGAGAGGGAACTGGCAGAGTGGTGACTGGGAGAGAGGAGCTGGCAGAGTGGTGACTGGGCGAGAGGGAACTGGCAGGGTGGTGACTGGGA
Organism: Ambystoma mexicanum; assembly: GCF_040938575.1. Lineage (NCBI taxonomy): Eukaryota > Metazoa > Chordata > Amphibia > Caudata > Ambystomatidae > Ambystoma > Ambystoma mexicanum. The sequence continues at coordinate 1,034,793,402 of NC_090926.1, read as the reverse complement.
GAGAGGGTGCTGGCAGAGTGGTGACTGGGCGAGAGGGAACTGGCAGAGTGGAGACTGAGAGAGAGGGAACTGGCAGAGTGGTGACTGGGAAAGAGGAGCTGGCAGAGTAGTGACTGGGTAAGAGGGAGCTGGCAGAGTGGTGACTGGGAGAAAGAAGCTGGCAGAGTGGTGACTGGGCGAGAGGGAACTGGCAGAGTGGTGACTGGGAGAGAGGAGCTGGCAGAGTGGTGACTGGGCGAGAGGGAACTGGCAGAATGGTGACTGGGAGAGAGGAGCTGGCAGAGTGGTGACTGGGAGAGAGGAGCTGGCAGAGTGGTGACTGGGCGAGAGGGAACTGGCAGAGTGGTGACTGGGAGAGAGGAGCTGGCAGAGTGGTGACTGGGCGAGAGGGAACTGGCAGGGTGGTGACTGGGAGAGAGGGTGCTGGCAGAGTGGTGACTGGGCGAGAGGAGCTAGCAGAGTGGTGACTGGGCGAGAGGGAACTGGCAGAGTGGTGACTGGGAGAGAGGAGCTGGCAGAGTGGTGACTGGGAAAGAGGGAGCTGGCAGAGGGGTGACTGGGAGAGAGGAGCTGGCAGAGTGGTGACTGGGAGAGAGGGAACTGGCAGAGTGGTGACTGGGAGAGAGGAGCTGGCAGAGTGGTGACTGGGAGAGAGGGAACTGGCAGAGTGGTGACTGAGAGAGAGGAGCTGGCAGAGTGGTGACTGGGAGAGAGGGAGCTGGCAGAGTGGTGACGGGGCGAGATGGAACTGGCAGAGTGGTGACTGGGAGAGAGGAGCTGGCAGAGTGGTGACTGGGCGAGAGGGAACTGGCAGAGTGGAGATGACTGGGAGAGAGGAGCTGGCAGAGTAGTGACTGGGTGAGAGGGAGCTGGCAGAGTGGTGACTGGGAGAAAGGAGCTGGCAGAGTGGTGACTGGGCGAGAGGGAACTGGCAGAGTGGTGACTGGGAGAGAGGAGCTGGCAGAGTGGTGACTGGGCGAGAGGGAACTGGCAGAATGGTGACTGGGAGAGATGGAACTGGCAGAGTGGTGACTGGGAGAGAGGAGCTGGCAGAGTGGTGACTGGAAGAGAGGAGCTGGCAGAGTGGTGACTGGGCGAGAGGGAACTGGCAGAGTGGTGACTGGGAGAGAGGGAACTGGCAGAGTGGTGACTGGGAGAGAGGAGCTGGCAGAGTGGTGACTGGGCGAGAGGGAACTGGCAGGGTGGTGACTGGGAGAGAGGGTGCTGGCAGAGTGGTGACTGGGAGAGAGGAGCTGGCAGAGTGGTGACTGGGTGAGAGGGAACTGGCAGAGTGGTGACTGGGAGAGAGGAGCTGGCAGAGTGGTGACTGTGCGAGAGCGGAGCTGGCAGAGTGGTGACTGGGAGAGATGAGCTGGCAGAGTGGTGACTGGGCGAGAGGGCGCTGGCAGAGTGGTGACTGGGAGAGAGGGCTCTGGCAGAGTGGTGACTGGGCGAGAGGGAGCTGGCAGAGTGGTGACTGGGAGAGAGGAGCTGGCAGAGTGGTGACTGGGTGAGAGGGAACTGGCAGAGTGGTGACTGGGAGAGAGGAGCTTGCAGAGTGGTGACTGGGCGAGAGGGAACTGGCAGAGTGTTGACTGGGAGAGAGGGAGCTGGCAGAGTGGTGACTGGGAGAGAGGGTGCTGGCAGAGTGGTGACTGGGAGAGAGGGCGCTGGCAGAGTGGTGACTGGGAGAGAGGAGCTGGCAGAGTGGTGACTGGGCGAGAGGGAATTGGCAGAGTGGTGACTGGGCGAGAGGGAACTGGCAGAGTGGTGACTGGGAGAGAGGAACTGGCAGAGTGCTGACTGGGAGAGAGGAGCTGGCAGAGTGGTGACTGGGCGAGAGGGCGCTGGCAGAGTGGTGACTGGGAGAGAGGGCGCTGGCAGAGTGGTGACTGGGAGAGAGGGCGCTGGCAGAGTGGTTACTGGGAGAGAGGAGCTGGCAGAGTGGTGACTGGGGAAGAGGGAACTGGCAGAGTGGTGACTGGGCGCGAGGGAACTGGCAGAGTGGTGACTGGGAGAGAGGAGCTGGCAGAGTGCTGACTGGGAGAGAGGAGCTGGCAGAGTGGTGACTGGGCGAGAGGGCGCTGGCAGAGTGGTGACTGGGAGAGAGGGAGCTGGCAGAGTGGTGACTGGGTGAGAGGGAACTGGCAGAGTGGTGACTGGGCGAGAGGGCGCTGGCAGAGTGGTGACTGGGAGAGAGGGAGCTGGCAGAGTGGTGACTGGGAGAATTGGAAATACCAGAGTTGCACCTGTCTCCCAGTCACCACTCTGCCCACTTAACTGTCCCGTTATTTGCAGAGTGGGAGAAGGGACAAGGGAGGAGTGGGTGCTCTTTGGAAGAGCGGGAACAGGTGGGCGAGAGTGAGCTGCAGTGATCGCACCCTTTAACGGCCCTTAATATTCCGCATTTGCAGAGCGCTGACACAGCTTTCAGACTCAGGATTTATCTGCCCCTTCAGTGAGCATGCTCCAAGCCCGGGCAAACTCTGGCGTCAGCAAAAACAGGAATAAAACATACAGACAATACTGCGGGGCAGGGGCAGTGAAGGAAAGCCGGGTGTTCCCTTAATGACAGCGTTTAGGGGGAGCAATTCGGGCCCCCGCACGCCCCCACTCATTGCCACCAAGTGACAGCAACTCAAGGTGTGCTCTTCAGACGCGGAAAACTGCCAGGTAGCACAGTAAACGTGGAATTAGATTGCAGGCCTCCATCGTAATAGGTGGTGCATGCCTTGTCTAGGGAATGCCTGACTTGTTCAATTGATTCACCTAATATCTGCATATGTACAGTACCTCCCAGTCGAGCTTTGCCGAGACCTTTAACTGGGCAGGCATTGAGTGAAAATCCCACTCATGACACCAAGCCGGATGGCTAGGGATTCTAGTTAGCATGCAGGTGAGGTCGCCTCCTACCCCCAGGATAGGAGGACGGTAGGATGGAGATTGCTACATTTCCTTTCCCCTGCTTCTCTCTATGGGTAGTACCAGGAGCTTCAATTACGTTTCATTGAATGCCTAGGATGCTGCAGCCAGTCATTGCTCTTGTAAAAGTAAACATGTACCTTTTTATATAGATGCGCTTGCGCTGCTCCCTAGCTTGGATCTGCTACATAACAACCACATGTGTACACATGCAAAGGATCAGTGAGGATGGAAACTAGAATATTGTGTCACGGCTCCCCACAGCTGTGGAACAGTGGTGAACCACATTGTAAATGACGATAAAGAGCAGATTAAAGGGTGGCTCTGGACCTGTGCGCCTAGGTGTGAAGAATGAGAAATGCAAGTACTGTGTGAGTGTGTGTGGATAAGAAGAATGGTCATGGTCTCCGGGTTACAGGCATAGGACACCCACGAGGTTACTCCATAGTCCTCTAGGGTCCATCACTCTGGCCACTACTATTCAGCAACGAAGTGTGGCCGGTGTCAGAGGTCGTCTCTTAGCGCCAGGTGGAGTTCCAAAGGTACAGTGATGACAGATTCAGAACAGCCTCACTGAAGGCCTGCAGCACATCTGCCATTGGATGAAACAGCACCATTACTCCTTCAATGGAAGAGCATCGCAGTTCCTTTGCTTGGGCTTCACCATCATAGACACCTCACACATCACTTGGACATGGTTGCCGTGCATGGCCACTGTACCAGCACTGACCCTATATAATATTCTGTGTGCCTGGTTTACCTCTGACCTTTCCTTTACCCTGCAGAGAGATGGCAACTTTGAAATGGCCTACCTGCTTCACCAGGTCAAGCATCAAGCAGAAATGAGAAGGGTCCTGGAACTCTCTCCACTTGATTATTGAAAACAAATCTACATGGTGGCCCCCAAAAAGTAATATGGAGATGCCAAAATACTCAGAAACCAGCAGCCTGCCTCTCTCCTAACCTTTGAAAATAGACCTGACATAGGCAGCTTTCAAAGATTGTGCAACTACAAGTTCAGTGTTGTTATTCATGATGTAGAAAGTCTGTGTGGACAATGGTCCTGTCTACTTGTAGAATCTCTGCCCAAGAACAGGTCCCTACCGACCTATGGCATCTAAATTGTACTTCATTGGTTACCACCGGCCTATTGCATCTAAATTGTCTATTTTGGCTCCTCCTCTTGTGCTCTAGCACCCTGAAGTGTCTCTTGTGCTGGATGGAATTACCAACAAAAATCTCTGACCAAATAACCGGACAGACTCAAGGAATAGGGCAAAGTACTACTACTTTATTCTCAAGTAAATAAAGCAGGGTCAACTGACAAACATCAGACAGAGCTTGAGCACTCACAAATAAACAATTACACAGGGGTCTTATCCCCCAATATGCACCATCTATGACGCCATCCTACGTGGAAAACCAAAAAATGTCTTAGCAGGAGGGATTGTATATGGGGAACATATCCACTTGTAGAATACATATGGGTTAGTATTTCATTGGTTGCCTCTTATCTGTAAGACAACCCTCAAACATCCTCTAAATACATATAATACTGGTCGATGGCTCGGTCGATGCAACATTGTATAGCAGATTGCCCCATAGACCTACTGATTGGTTGACATTCTCACCCAACTTTGGACTCTCGACTCAGCTAGCAGCACGTAAGCAAACCAAAACTCAGGTGCTTGGATCACGTCAGATTACTCCCCACGTTCCCAATTAGTCGATCATGTCTCATCGGACCATCCATGAGCCAAGGTTTTCTGTCTGTAGTAGACCTTGTAGCCTGTTCTCTGTTCTAGGACATTCGAGGGGGTGAAAACACATCACTATCTTCATGCAAGGCTTAATGAACAGTGCTTGTTTTCAACTTCTGAGTCACATGTGAAGAGACCACGAATTTGTCCATTTCAGCCTCTTATTTACTGCTATTTGATTTAATTATACTGGGTGTCACTGCTCCTCTTGGCCTCTAGAGACTTGCTCTCTCTACCTGGTATAGACTTTCACTTTTAATTATCCAATACTTGGCTCTTGAAAATGTCTTCTTCTCTTTTAATCTTCGTGAAATATATCTTACGTCCATGACTCATCCTTCTCCCTCCCTTCGTGCTTTTCAGCTATTCCTTAAAAATAGCATCCTTGATCGCAATCCAACATTGACTACTCTGTTTCGCACGCAAAGCTGTTCTTCCAGCGTCTCCTGATTCTGCAACTCTGATCAGCTCCTGAGGTAGTTGACTTGAATATTTACACGAGCCGGCTTCGATTTTGCAATAATGGCTGCCTTAGCCACGTTATATATTCCTCTATAGCAAACTTCTAAGTATTTTTTCTTCTTTGCATCACTACGAATTTACACTTATTGGCCAGCAAGTTACTTTGTCTTCTTTTGCGTTCATGATTACTTTATCATTTCATACATGTTTCTCTTGTCACTTCAGTTTCATCATCATCCTTAAGTATTTTCATATTTCAGCATGGCTTCATACATCTTCTCCATGACATTACTCAGCCTTTCGTCAGATTTCACTCAGTGCTCCATAATGTCCAATGGTGCATGCTGACATCCTTCCATATGGCATCCTTCCACCCTTTCAGTGTGAGGGTACATTCTGTATGGTTGTTTAAGTGCATATCTTCTCTCATACACTCAATGCGGTATAGGCATAAACAGGGGGACCCACATATAGCCCTTCTCCTGCTGTTCCAGTATGATGGCGGTGAGGGGGTGGGAGATAGGGAAAAGGAATCCACCTGCTCCTTTACTCTCTCTTGCCTTACTCTGGCTCAACCCCCACATCTCGCCATTTTTCCACTTCTTCTATACACCTACCCCAATGCTCCTGCCTATCCTATTCCTCCTAACTGTCCTCTCTCCTTTTCGCACAGTCCTCACATATCCTCATGCCCCTCCGCTTCCCTTATCCCTCCATATTTATATCCTCCATTATCCCTCTTTTCACTATACACATACACTCAAACTTCATTGACGCTGTCTGCCTTCCCTCTACTACCTGTGAGGAATTTGACCATCCACACAGGGAGAGTGCACTCACCTGGGCTTTTTTTTTATTTTTTAATAATGAAAATGGACGATGGGAGACCAATCTCTGAGAAATGTGTGTGGCCATTCCGCACCAATTTCATCTGCTTCCTGTACAAAATGCATAGTCATATGTGATCCGGGAAGACACAGCCTAAAGGCGCCATCTTCCCCTGTCATATTCAGCTGGAATGTGACAGCCCTCGGTACATCAAAGCATCTCCAGAAGGGGGAAGCACACCTTGCTCCAGCAATGAGCAGCCTAATTTAAATATCAAAGACTCCATGGATCTACATATCCTTTGTCCTCCGGCTGGTGGCAGTGCATACTAATGAGAGATAATTGAAGCAAGCCTGAAGGGGCTTGGTTGCCGGAAGAGACAACAGCAACGGCGGGGCTAACACCCCTTGGTTATGGAGTCAACTTGAAGCTAGTTCCCACCCCTCTGTATGAAAGACAGTGAAATGCATGGCTGGGTCCACTATTTACCATAGGCAAGCCCCTGCAGAGCTGACCTCTTTCAGAGGGGAGAGGTATGTGGTTTGGGGGCAACAGGAAGTTGAACAAACTTCAAGGGAACCCTGTGCTTTAATCAAGAGTCACAGGGAGCTCAGTTAACCAGAGAGACCCTTTGATCTACAATAGACAGGTAGATGGGTGGGACTTAAGTACATGTTGTCACCCCCTTGTCTGTCCTGTCACAGAGCACTCTGATCCTGGCCTCATGCATAACAGAATATTGTTGGTGGGGACCCAAGATTGGTTCATTAAGGTGGGCTTAGCCTGCACCGATCACTGGAGTCCATTTGGCTTTAAATGAGGGCTGAACCCCTCACTTAGCAGATCATCTGAAGACTTTGAAAAGAGTAAGAAGAAGGACTAATTTGGACCTGAGATGAAGGTACAGTCTACCTTACATCTTCCGCCAGTGAAGGAATGCCAGGAGTTCCAAGAGGGAAGCAATATCCTGCCCCTAAACATCTCCCAGTGAACAGAGGGAGATACTGGACTCAGAGGACCCGTCCAGCAGCTCCAGAACCAGTACCTAGCCAGCGAGCCAGAACCCAGAGTGCCCTGTTAGGTTCTCCCAGCAAGCTTCCTAGGTGGGAAGTGCCAGAGATCATCTGAAATAAGGACAAGGCTGTTGCCTGAAAACACTCTCCTGAGCTTTGGGACATCTGCCTTGGAAGGACACGAGCCCTGTGAAGAAGCTAGGAGGAGTGCCACACAAGCATCATCCAGCGTCCACCTTTTAAGGACCTTTTCGAGGCATTCGAGTCCTGGAACCACATCCGGCTGCACCACTCGCTGTTGTCAATCCGCAGTCACCAGAGCCATCCAAGACGCCTTGACCAGCATTCCAGATCTGCCAACGAGCACAGAGACAATCATTCTTGGCCCTGAGCTGTAGCGCCAGACAGCCTCCAGAAGTCGGTTCAGCATCGCTTGCCGAACTGCTTGCCCCCAGGTACCCGCAGCTTTCTCCCAAAACAAACTCAGTCTCAAGGGCTGCGAAGTGCCCAGGAACCACCAAGACTCTGTTGAGCACCAAGAACTTCTTCAGCACCAGATACATTGTGGTTATGCCCCCCCTGGTCCTTCTCAGAAGGCCCCTAGAGACTTTTACAACCCTTTGCCCCCTTGGTGCTGAAACCAAATAATCTTGAACAGTAAGACTAGTTACTTTACTAACTACCCTCCTGTCAGTATCCAGAGTGCATCCCTTTCCTTTGTAAACTTTACAGTAGATAGTATACAACCTTGACTGGACAGTCCCTTTATCATTGGGCAAAAATTGTATTTTCACTGTGTTGCAACTAACCAACGATCCACGGCCTTGGAGAGATAATCCTGCCGTTCCGTCCACGTTACCAAAAATTTGACATGGGGGTCTTATAATTCACTGTATTCCAATCTGATTGGATCCCTTCTGGTGTACTAGAGGTGTGGGGTTGATTGATGGTTTAGAAACCGATATTCATACCTGGACCACTGGTGCCCCGGAATTTGATTCATCACACTACACCCCAACCCGGACCTATCCAACAGCCACATTCCCTCCCCTCAGTGACCTTTCTCTGGATCTCTCGAACACCCAATCTCTCTGCAATAAAACTTCACACATTATGGATAACTGACTCCCACCACCCTAAACTCTCTGCAGTGGCCATCACTGAAACCTAACTCTCCCCTCATGAAAAACTCACTACTGCCCATCTTCACAAAAACATACACTTTGCCATTGTCTTCCAATCCCTTGGTCCTCGCAAAAAAGTGGTGGTCTAATTATTTGCAAGAACAACCCACCTAACTCTCTTCTCCCTTCAGGCTCTACCCCCTCATCCTTTGCAAACATCTCCATCCACCTCGTTGCTACCGCCCCATCTACCCATAATTCTCTTCAGCTATCGCCTACCCTCAATCGCTTCCTTACCTCTGGCTGAATTAAGTTTACCGGGGTCTGGGGTTATTGAACGCCAGCTGCACCAGTTATTCCAGTGTTTATAGTTTTATTTAGGATTGAGAAGAAATGCTGTAGCTGCTCTGTTCCTGGCCGCTAATTGTTCCAGAAGACATTACTTATGCTTTGTTGGAATGGGGTACAGCCAGGAAATGGCTGCACATGTTTTATCCCGAGATAGAGGGTTCTGCAACCACATCTGAAGTCTATAGAATGCAGGCCACTGCCAAACTACAGGGATAGATGCGAACTTCCTGTACCATTGGGGAGGGATGGTTGAGGGCAGGCAGGAGAGAGAAAGAGCGGAGGACAAGCAGGTCTTAGCTAGGGGCTGTTGCCCCAGGTATTCGCAACTGGCGACCTACCTGCGCGCAGGTAGTGACAGACTGTGGAGGGGGCCAGCCTTGATTTCTCCAACTCAGGAAAGCTCTACTAGTTTCCTGGGCCTCACTGCCATTTTATCCCATGAAGGAAGAGTTGCGTGAATGAGACTTCTGTAGGTGTTCCATGTCTAAGAGGTGGGCTTTGACCCAGGTGCCTAGCACTGGTAGAGGAGATCCCAGAGTTCTGCATTCGACACGAAGCACCCCAAACACTATCTACATGGACAAAAAAGACATGGCATCATTGGCTATGGCGGCATCACTCTACCCACCTCTCTTACATCATTCTCAGGAGTGATGGGAGGGCTTGTACATACTGGGGCTCTCACTCAGGGACCCGTAGTGAGCACATGTAGAAAGGAGGTGGATCCCCTACAAGATGGCTAGTCATGGGTCTGGAACGGTTTGGGTCTATTTGACCTATAACCTATGACCTAATCACATTTGATCGAATTTATTAGTCTATGATTCCGGGGGGAGATCCCCGCAACCTGCCCCACTTCCCCTCAACCAAATCTATAGCCTTACCCACACCCATATATATATTTCATTAAATTTGACCAAAAAAAGGTAAAAATAATTTGATCAAATGTTTTAGATCAAATGTTTTTAGATCAATTATGCTAATAGCGTCTGGACCGTCAGAGAGCCGCATTGGGAATATGCCGTTTGACGCAGCAGGTGTGAGAGGAAGACATGTTTCGTACAGGACAATCTGCACCACCACTAGGGTGGTGTGGACAGAGAAGTTAAAGCCAACCAATGTGCATCATGGCAAGAGGGTTGCATGTGGCTGGCAGCCTTATTCTGGATTTGGTGCAGGCCACATAAGCGCAATTGACTGGGCTGTGGCCTGACAGACTGGAGCTGCTCAGGGTTCATAGGTGCAGGAGTGCACCCACCATATGTCATGGTGAGCTTAGCTCTGGCCTATGGAGTTTTGCAGAGAGACGGTGTACTGCAAAGGACGGCCAGGGTGAGTAGGTCGTCTTGTGAAGGTGTGTAGGAAGCTTGACTAGCTTTACCCTTGATGCTGCTCCCTAACAGAAAGTCAACACTGAGGTAATACTTGCTATAAAGATGTCTTTTCAAACACCTGTTTTGCTAAAAAGGTTGTGAATGCAAAGAGCACAGTTCGCTTTACGATTCCTTTAGCAGGCAGTTTTGGGGTTAGTCTACACCCCATTTCAGCTGGTCTGGGATGGTCGCTTGGCTTCAGAATACCTCCCATGTCTGGTATGAAGGAAGCAACCAGACATCAGCCATCAGCTGGGAGGAAAAACACCTGGGCTGCACCTTCTTGTCAGAACTTGACTTGCTACTTGAATCTATCACGGCCGACATCCACACAGACTCTATGGGAAATCTCACTCTATTTAATGTTATAAACGTCAATCCACCAGTGTGTGCCCACTATCTCCGACCACTCAATAGTCAACCCGCACAACCACCCCACACATGCCCAACCTCTCTACTGACTGCCCTCCCTCTAACCACTCACTCATTCACGTCACTATCTCTACCCACGCCTCGCGCACCCCAAAGCCTTTATCCGTCACCAAACAAGTTCAAAACTCCAAGTAAAGTTCCATCTTGAAAACCTCTTTCCGCCACTTACCCACTCCTCTGAACTTGCCTTAGCTGAGTTCAATAGCGCACGAGCCATGTTCCTGGACTATCACATTCCTGCTCATTCCATCAACCATTCCTACCCTGGCCTTCCAAGGTGGATCTCCCAGCCGCCAATACAAAGTGGTCCCTCAGTGATTATTTGCCATACATTGAACACAATCACATATTGCACCATGTACCTCCAAGAACATCCAGCAAAGAACCAATACGTTTCTGCGAATACCTTTAATCCTAGATGCATTGCTTCTCTAAAAACCTCAATACACAATACTTTATGCAACATCCCCTAATAATCACCCTAACATATACATACATCAGCAACATACAAAGACATAAATATGCATATTGTGGAAAATATAATACATACATATCACAGGGTTTACAGTTTAGTGCAAACGAGACACCTAATTCATTTTACACTTGTCTATATGAGTAAGTACCGGGTTCTGCAAAAGAGTCCACTCTGTTCAAAACAGGTGATTTAACAGTTGTAGATTGACAAAAAGCCAATTTAAGTTTCGTCTGCCATGGCCTAATTAGTCTTTGGCCAAGCTGTCCTTAGGGTGTGATATTTTTACACCAGGGTAGGCAATTATAGGTAGAATATAACCCGAATTGTGTATATTAAAAGTTTACATTGGTGATATTTTGAAATCATTATTTAATTACTGAACATTTAAGCAAAAGGCACTTAATTATATACGTAATTCCTTGTAGCAAGTTGCACCTTGCTTAATGGATCTCCCCAGCCACCTACAGTTGCAAACAGCCATGTTTCTCCACCTGTTTCACTGGTGCTAAGATCACAGCAGCTCTCTTCTTGACGCCTAAAGAAAATCTCTCCCCTTACTTTCACCAAAGCTCGTGCCAACTCTGCCTACTACACTGCCCTTATATCCTCTCTTGACTCCCAATCTTGCCCTCCACACTAAGAGCCCCTAAAAACTGCTCCCTATCCACCTCTCTACCCGTCCCCTTTCACCCACACCCTTTCCTCACCCACTTCTCTCCCACCTACCCCACCAATCTCCTATCCACCCTCTGCTCTGTTAACCCTCCCTGTGCTCCCATTGGCCCCTTTGCACTGCACACTTTTGCGCAACTTGCCTGTATCCCCTGCTCATAGAGCACATCCCGCTGCAACCTCTAACTCTTGTGATGAATTCAATTGAGTCATCAATGATCTCCTGGCAGTGACCTCCTCCCATGTGGCATGGGGACGACAGCCGCTACCTGACCCTGAGCCTGGGGGCGGCGGCTATAAGAGGGGGATCGCATGGGAAAGAGACAGCCTCCTGGTAGATGTCATGGCTTCCTTGGATGAGACATGGTATCCCCCATTTGCCCATGAAGAAGACCCCTTGATACCCAATACCCTAATGGCCTATTGTCATATATACACACCCCCCTTTAGGGAAAATATAAAAACCTTTTCCCAAATACCTATGGGACAAACTTCCATCCCTGGTCTAAAAATGTAAAAGCTTCAAAATGACAGTTTCAAGTTATAACTATCCACCAAATATAACTGACTCATCATTGAGAACTGTTAAAAGTGATTTTCCAAATAATCTGTATCAAAGAACATCAATTGACCCCTTTTCCCAAAATCACTCAAATACTGGGACGAGGAAGAAGGAAAGAACAATGCAGAGCAGAGGAAGCCTCAAACTCAATGAGCGTTGTAGTTGTTTTCAGAATGCACCTGTGCGCAGGACATTTCAAGATCGAAAGCAAACTCTTAGGGGCGCTTTGGGAGAAGTTGTTGCACCTCTCTGAAGGCTTGTGGAGTCTGGAAGCACGAACTGGTATGGTGGAGTTGAGCGGCTTGCCAGAGAGGAAGCTTAGAAACGCTGCGAGGATACGACGTGCTGAAGACATGCCAGGAGCCAGTGGAAGACTCCTGGCAGTTTGGCAACTGAAGAAGGCAGCGTTTCACGTACTGGGACCTGGATGGAGACACACATACTCATGGGAAGCCAAGAGAGAGACCGGAATGACATGAGAGCAGACTAGAGTGGAAAGCAGTCGGCAAACCTTTGCCATGTAAGCATGAACAGGACCGAAAATGGCAATTAAATACGATTAGTCAGCCCAGGTATATGGTGGACCTGGGGCATTTCGGGGACCGTGCCAAGTACAAACTATAACAACTGAAGTCATAGAAATAGAAACAATAAAGAGACTGATTGAAAACCAAGAAGGCATATTGCAAATAGGGAGCCCAGCCACATATGAATGTATGCAATGTAAATATGGGGGGAACCCAAATCGAATGATGTATCAAGGAGATTTAATACACTAAAAGGGGTAAGCACAACTGTGGAAGTTAAAGAGGCACCACGTGTGAATATAGGCCTGGCAGTCGAGTAAACCAGGCAATCATAAGTGTGAACACAAGAAGCCCTGGCAGGAGAGTATACCAGGCATTCACAAGTGCATAATAAGTCCTGGCAGGGGAGTATACCAGGCATTTGCAAATCTACAGGAAGTAACAAGAAAATATATAGGACTGTATTTGCTAAACAAGAAGGAACTTTTGGAAGAAGTGGAAACCACAAGGCTAAGCAACTGTGTAAATAACAGTATTGTTGTTGACCAAGAGGTGACACCATGTGCTTGATCGGATCATAGTTTCATAAACTTTGAAATGTAACTGATCTCAACAATCAAGAGAGTCAACCATCACGAGGGAAAGTGTGCTGCCGTAACCTACAAAAACTCACTTTAGGGTCATTAGCTCATTTATTTGCCCATTATGTCAACAACCTTGATCAGTACAAGTCAGTAGTTGACTTGTCTTCAGCATCTAAAGAGTTGATTATGAATGCTGTGGAGAGCTTAGCTCCCCAGAAGCTTAGATGAGAAACGACCGCACCTTCCAAAAGCTGGTACTCACCAGAAATCCAAAAATGGAGCATAAGAAAAGTAAGGCCTTCAGGAAATGACAAAATACACTGTCCCCTGAGGACAAGTCTAACTATACCCGTGCAGCCAAAGAGCACAAAGAGGCCATTTGTACCGTGAAAGAGTCCTCATATGAGAACAGGATTAAGACGGCTGCCTCAGATACAAAGGAACTTTTTAAAATAATAAGTGGTCAAAGACCCCTGTCCGATTGATGTCACAATCATGAAAGACTCTGACTGGTGTATTCAAATTGAAAAGGCCATGCCCAGCAGCATCCTTCTGATCAAAGGGGACATCAAATCCAGGTTAGACAAATTGAATCCCCCACCTCCTACTGTTTCTGCATAGCAACAGCCAGACCAGCCTAAGCTCTTTAATTTCGAAGAGGTAACTGAAGCAGAGGTCCTGGGATTATTGAGTAGGATGAAACCCACGAGCTGTAAGGGCGATATCTGTCCTGTGAAAATAGTCAAAGCCTGTGCTCTGCCTCTGGCCCCTTTAATTGCAACGTTTGATAATGCATCTTTCAAAAAAATGCTAGTTCCAAAATAAGTAATGTTATATTATGTTAGAATATTTATACCACACCAAAGCGCTTGGGCATCCAGGCGCTCAAACAATACAACACAGAGGCCTATGAGCTATCCAAAATTCCAACACTACGCAAACAACCTAGTTTTCAAGAGCTTCCTAAATACAATGTGGCTTTCCTCTTTACGCATGGACTCAGGGTGTTCATTCCATGCTCGAGCAGCCAGGACCAGAAAAAGAGCTCCCTCCTCCCTGGGCTCTTTTGATACGTTCAATTTTCGAGAGACAGACTTTGGCTGATCGCAGGTTCCTCGAAGGTTGATATACTACCAGCTGATCCCTAAGCTACTGGTGAGCAGTCCCTAAAATACATTTATGAGCCAGGGTCAAAATCTTGAAAGCCACTCTAGCTGCCACCGGTAGCCAATGCAGATCTCTCCTGGCTACAGATGTCGGGTCTTTCCGTGTCATTTTGTGCACAATACGTACTTCTGCATTCTGAGTTTTTTGCAATATTTGTATGGGCTTTTTACTCGCCGCTCCTAAAAGGGAGTTAAAATAGTCCAACCGTGAAAGAATGACAGCTCTTGCCAACTTGGCACAGTTCTCCTTCGGAATCATTAGTCTAACCAACCTTAAAATTCTAAGGTAATAGTTAGTATTTCTTACAATCCCTTAGACCTGGGCATCGGCATTGAGGGCTTGCTTCCATATAGACACCAAGCGTCTTGACCTTGGCCACTACTAGAATTAGGTCTCCTCTATAGAAAAGCATCTATATGACTGACTTACATTTTTCCTTGCTTGGCTGGAGCCATAGATCATAAAGTTCTGTTTTGGCTGCATTGAAGCATAGCCCGTTTCTAGACATTCAGTTCTTAATGTCCTGGTATATGCTTTTAAGCTTCTCTTGTTCCTCTTAAGTAGTGCCCATTCATCTCCATTGTGAGCTGAAAATCATCAGCATAGTTGGAGGAAAAGAATCCTAGCCTCCCCAACTCCTGGCATAATGGTTGTAAATATATATTAAAGAATAGCGGCTACAAGCAGGCTCCATGGGGAACCCCACACATCAAAAGAATAGCCTCTGAAACATTGTCTCCCCAATACACCCTTGATCTATGTCCCCTTAGAAAGGATTGTACCCAGAAGATTGCTTTCTCTGAGAGCCCCTCTATCAATTTCAGCCTCGCCAATAAGATCTGATGGTCCAAGATATTGAACGCAGCTGAAAGATCTAGGGGGATCATCGGCCCTAAACTGCTTTTTTCCAATGCTTCCAGCATTTGCGTTTGTAAGTCCACTAAAGCACTCTCCGTGCCATGAGCACACCTAAATCCTGATTGTTTCTTATTAAAGATTCCAGCAACTTCCATATGTGTTTGGAGTTGGGTGGCTGCAATCTTATCTAGCAATTTAAGAACTCAAGCAAGCTTGGATAACCCCCCTTCTGAAGAAGCCTTCATTGGATCCAGGTGTGGCAAGCAATTATTGCCCACTCACTAACTCCCCTTTTCTCCTGAAAGTTCTGGATAAGATTGCACATTTACCATCTTCAGGGAGTTAGAAACTCCTGCCCCCCCCTCCCAAGCCATTTAAAAAAATGAAGCCTGGTGTTCTGACATCCAATCAGCCATGCTCCACAAGCTTGACACCCTCCGACACAAAGTTATAACTAATCAACTCCATCCGTGCCTCCCTAATCCTGTCCACTCCCTAACCTCCAACCAAGGGGCCACTAACGTAACACTCTTCGCTTTCAAGGACTTCAACGAGACTGAAGTAGTCGTGATTATGAAGAACATTAAACCTTCCATGTGCAAAGGGGATATCTGCACAGCCACCCTTATCAAGGAGTGCGCAGACTTGCTCGCATCCGTCCTCATGGCATTCCTCAATGCCTCCTTTGCATCAGTATCTGTTCCACCCAGCCTAAATGAAGCATGGGTATTCTCCCTTCTAAAAAAATCTTCACTCGACCCAACCAACCACAATAACTACAGGCCTATAACCACTGTGCCCTTCCAACTGAAATTTCTAGACAAGGCAGCCTACCTGCAAGTCCAGCAATTCCTAGAGTCCAATAATATCCTTGGCTCCCGACAATCCGGCTTCCGTTCAGGTCATGGAACTGAAACAGCCTTTACTAGTCCACAAAAACCAAATGGATGACATTAGAGACACAGGCAAACCTGCCTTACTCCTCCTCCTAGACCTCTCAGCTGCCTTTGACCTGGTGGACCATAAGCTAGTCTGTCAACACCTCTCCGTCTCAGCCTTCTTCTCCCCTAATGCAATCACCTGGATTGCCTCCTTCCTCCAAGTAAGAGCCATGCAAGTCTTTTCAGACCAAACATCGGCAACCCCAGCCACCATCCTATGCAGAGTTCCACAGGGCTCCTGCCTGTCCCCCACGCTATACAACATTTTCCCTATACCTCTCTTCAACACACTGGACTCGCTCTGCATTATGTACACCCACTATGCTGATGATACTCAAGTCCTTCTTCCCTTGTCCGGTGACTACGAGGCTGACTTCAAAACCCTCAACTCCACCTGCTCCACCATCCACACATGGATGGCTGAGAACTGGCTCTGCCTAAATGGGGATAAGACAGAACTACTACTGTTAGCTTCCACAGATTCACAGATTAAACTCGATAACTACTGCCTATCCTTCACTATCGACAACACCACCATCCCCGTCTCCCAATCAGTCAAAACTCTGGGAGTCTACTTAGATCCCAACCTAACTATGACCAGACAAGTAAGTGCCATTGCTGCCTCTGCAGCCTACTTCACTAAACTTCTCAACACCACTAGACCATTTTTCTACACCACAAACTGTCCATCGCTAGAGCCCTAATAGGCTCAAGACTGGACTATTGTAGCAATGTGGACAAACTCCAAGCCTTTCAAAACAATGCCATACGCGCTGCACTAGGCATCCCCAAAAGAGAACACATCTCCGCAGCCAGACAGCAAGCCCACTATCTGCCTGTCCGCCAATGCGTCCTTTTCAAAAAACATGCCCTCACCCATCCATCACACAGCACCTCCCTACCTTTCTCACAGAGTCATCATTCCTCCCGCCTCTAGACTCACAAAAACACCATACGCCAACCTGCTGCCTGTTCCTAGAGTTAAGCATGCCACAGGAGGGGGTGCCAGCTTCCCCTTCATTGCCGCCAGGCAATGGAACTCTTTCCTGCGTGCCCTCCGAGCTGAACCTTCACACCTCGCTATCCGCAAAGTCATCAAAACCAGACTATTTGCTTAAAAACCTCACACACACTGCCATCTAGGCCCTTACCCAGCCACTCCTGTGTGTTCGATGACAAACAACCATATGCAATGGATATGTAATGATGATATGCTGCTCAATATGTAGCCCATGCAGCATTATCATATATGTAACTAATCCTGCGTATCTAAACACATGTATGGGCTAATGTAACTAAGCTGTTTCCTTGTAACAGCGCCGCAATGCCTTTGGGCTGTTTTGCTAGCTTTATAAATGCAAATAAATTACAAAGAAAAAAAAATGAACAGGTCCAGCTGTTCCTGAGTGCTTACAGCTTATTAGGCCCCAAGCAATCAGGTTTTCGGAGCTCTCATAGTACCAAATCTACATTACTAGATCTTAAGACCAATATTCGGCAACAGCTGGATAAAGGAAAACTTAATTACTGATGTTTCTGGACCTAACAGCTGCATTCGATTTGGTTGATCACTCCATCTTAGCCAACAGACTTCTTGAGAGGGCTTCTTTTTCCAGTGAAGCAGCTAGTTGGGTACTCTCCTTCCTGTCAGACCGGACAGCCAAGGTCTTCCATGAGGAAGCTATGTCAGAGGGATTTGCTCTAGACTGTGGAGTGGACATTGGAGTTCCTGTCTGTCACCCACTCTTTTTAACACATTCATGCTCACACTGTTCGATCAACTGGCTTCAGAAGGTAGATGCTACGCAAGCTATGCGGATGATACTCAGTGTCTTTTCCCACTTTCCGGTGACTACATCATAGACACTGAGGTCATCAATGCCACATACAACAGAATTCATCTCTGGATGTTGCACAATGGCCTTGCCCTGAGCAGCTCCAAAGCAGAGATTATAATCTTAGGCACCTAGACCAAGCCTACTCTTCCTTCCAAATTGCAGAATGTCTTTTTCCCACTCTCAAGAAAGTGAAGACTTTGGGAGTTACTATCGATCAAGAGCTCTTAATGAGGGCACACATTAGCTGCTTAGTGTCTACCTCATCATACTATATCATGCTCCTGCACAAGTTACACCTTGAAGTGTCAGACTGTGCTGCTTTGGCCAGAGCTATCATAAGTAGTCGCCTGGAGTACTGTGCAAGTACCCTACTGGGTGTGGGTAAGGGTGAAATCAACGCAGTGAGGGTGGTAGTAGGCCTGCGCAAAACTGATCAGGTGTCAGCGGCATGGAGATCGCTACACTGGCTTCTTATAGCTAAGAGGGTCATGTTTTGCACCCTGTGCATTGTACACTCTTGTCTCTATGGCAAAAGTCTGACATACCTGGTAGCACAACTTAAATGGCTACCAGACAGATGCAGCCTCAGATCTAACAACACCAGACTATTGCAACTACCGAAAGCAAATTTGTCACTTGTAAAGAAATTGATGCTTTCCATTCTCGACTCCACGTCTATGGAATAACTTGCCCCATGACTTGAGGCTGTGTCCTAGTTTCGCCAGATTCAAACACAATCTGAAAACTGTCCTCTTTGAATACATGTAAACACTTTTGTGTTTATATGTCTATGGATTATCCCTTGATTGATAGATGTTTCTCATTGTTTGTCAGTCTCAACGCTCTCATGCCCCAGGGTTTCCTGTACAGCACTTTCAAAACTAAATAAACAAATAAATAAATAAATACAAAGAACTATTAGACCAAGAATAATTTGTATTAAGGAAGAATCCAGGGGAAGGGACCCATGGCCCTTCGACCTTGGAGAACTTTTATGTTGGAGCTGTTCAATTTTCCTTTATGGACTCTTTGCAAGAACCTAATGTTAAAGACATTTCCCTCTTCACCTTATAGTTCAGTTTATAGTGTGAGGGTCAGAAAAGAACTTTTGGACAGAAGGATAGTTTTGATTTTGGTTTTAGGTAGGGGAATCCATTTTAGAGCAGAGGCCTTATCCCAACCCTTTTGTTTTCAATAAAAGTCTTTAATCAAAATAATTGCTTACTTGTGTCTGAGTTTCTTTCCTGACTCTTCACACTCTCCAATTACATTTTCGCTGCTTGTTACAAAATACCCACAGTTATCCCAATAATCCAAAATCCCAGAGCTGACCCAACCAACCCCTCCTTCTTCAGACCGGTATCTCCTCTCCCCCACCACTGAAATCCGCGAGTGAGACTTCAACTGTATAGTCAAATGTTTTGAGATTCACACACTGTTTTATCCCTTCAATCAGGCTTCCAAGGCAAACACTCTATTGCAACTGTTCTCACCATGTGTTCTCACTCGTTAACCACCACTCACCTATCCTCATACTACCTGACCTCTCTGCATCCTGTGATACTGTGTGCCAACTTCCCCCTCCTTCAAACTCTCTCCTCTCTTGGTTACAAAGACATTTCATTTGCCTGGGTGGCTGCAGTTCTGTCTTGACAGCACTTTTATTATTTTTTGGGGGATTGGTGGAGAACATCACTGCAGATGACTTTGGGATAATCCGTTTTTTTAACATGAATACTCTCCAGAAAACCACGTTTTCTTTTTATTACAATCACAGAGAGTGCGTGGATTTGGGTTTTTTTGGAGTCCGAAAGTGAATTTAAAATTGGTTGAACGTGAGTGAGTTGGTCTACTGGTGTGTAGATGAGCAGGTAGATACATCAACCCTAGCTCCCGCTCCTCACCACCATCATACTGGAACAGCAGGAGAAGAGCCCTATGCGGGACACCAGGTATCATCCCAATACCACATGGAGTGTATGAGAGACGACATCCACTCAGACAACTGTATCAAATGTACCCTCGCAGTGAGAGGGTGGGAGGGTGTTGGCACACACCATTGGACATCACAGAGCTATAAGTGAAATATGATGAGCGCAGAGTGACGTCATGAAGGAAAGATACTGAGACGTACTGAAACAATGTGCAAATACTTAAAGAATTAAGATGTAACTGAAGTAACAAGAGACGCATCTAATCAAATACAAATAAATCAAATATGCAAAGAAGTTAAAGTATCCTGCTGACTAATAAGTGTATATATGCAGAAACGCAAAGTAGACAAGACATATAGAAGCTTGTTGCGGTGGAAAATATAAGGTGGCTAGAGCGGCCATGATGGAAAGATGGATGTCGGACTCATATTAAAACCAATCAAGCTAGCTCAGAGATCGACCAGGGCTGCAGAGTCTGGTGATGCTGGAAAAACAGCTTTATGTGAAGAATAAAGAGGAGTCTATTGGCCTGGGATTGAGTATGCTACTTCAAGGAATAATTGCAAGGGGAGTCAAAAGGATAAGCCTTGTACGTAAGACATATTTCTCTTAGAGTAAGCAAAGATGAAATCATCTTTAAGAGCCAAGCATTGGACAATTAAAAGTGCAGAAAGCCTATGCAAGGTGGAGTGAGCAAGTCTCCAGAGGCTGAGAGAAGTAATGACACCCAGTACAGGTGAATCAAATAGTAAATAAAAGGTCAAAATTGACACATTTGTGGTCTCCTCACACGTCATTCAGAAGTCAAAAACAAGGGCTATTCATTAAACTTCAGATAAAGATAATTGCATGCCTACACTCTGTTAAAAGTCCCAGAGTAAGAGAACAGGCTGCAAGGTCAATTACAAAGGAGAAGCCTTGGCTTCGGGCCGGACCAATCAGAGATGATGGACAAATTGGGAAGTGGGGAGTAGTCTGACGTTACTCTCGACACCTGGGGTCCATTTTTGTCTCAGTGCTGCTAACGAGCTGAAAGCCCAGGGTTGGGAAAGCATGCCAACCAATCAGAGGGTCTATGTGGCAACATGCTATGCCTATACAATGTTGCAAAGATCAACCTGCTGCCATTTTTCCACTATAATCAGTAGTATGCGTATTTAGCAGTGGTTTGAGCGCAGAGTGACGTCATGAAGGAAAGATACTGAGACGTACTGAAACGATGTGCAAATACTTAAAGAATTAAGATGTAACTGAAGTAACAAGAGACGCATCTAATCAAATACAAATAAATCAAATATGCAAAGAAGTTAAAGTATCCTGCTGACTAATAAGTGTATATATGCAGAAACGCAAAGTAGACAAGACATATAGAAGCTTGTTGCGGTGGAAAATATAAGGTGGCTAGAGCGGCCATGATGGAAAGATGGATGTCAGACTCATATTAAAACCAATCAAGCTAGCTCAGAGATCGACCAGGGCTGCAGAGTCAGGTGATGCTGGAAAAACAGCTTTATGTGAAGAATAAAGAGGAGTCTATTGGCCTGGGATTGAGTATGCTACTTCAAGGAATAATTGCAAGGGGAGTCAAAAGGATAAGCCTTGTACGTAAGACATATTTCTCTTAGAGTAAGCAAAGATGAAATCATCTTTAAGAGCCAAGCATTGGACAATTAAAAGTGCAGAAAGCCTATGCAAGGTGGAGTGAACAAGTCTCCAGAGGCTGAGAGAAGTAATGACACCCAGTACAGTTGAATCAAATAGTAAATAAAAGGTCAAAATTGACACATTTGTGGTCTCCTCACACGTCATTCAGAAGTCAAAAACAAGGGCTATTCATTAAACTTCAGATAAAGATAATTGCATGCCTACACTCTGTTAAAAGTCCCAGAGTAAGAGAACAGGCTGCAAGGTCAATTACAAAGGAGAAGCCTTGGCTTCGGGCCGGACCAATGAGAGATGATGGACAAATTGGGAAAGTGGGGAGTAGTCTGACGTTACTCTCGACACCTGGGGTCCATTTTTGTCTCAGTGCTGCTAACGAGCTGAAAGCCCAGGGTTGGGAAAGCATGCCAACCAATCAGAGGGTCTATGTGGCAACATGCTATGCCTATACAATGTTGCAAAGATCAACCTGCTGCCATTTTTCCACTATAATCAGTAGTATGCGTATTTAGCAGTGGTTTGAATTGTGCCTAGCAGATAGGGGGCAGCCAATGATGTTAACACTTGTACGTACCATAGGTACATATGTTCCCTTAACCAATCTCTTCCTTTAATAGGTTGACGTAAAAAAAAAACTTTGTATAGTCAAGTTTGAGTGTGAGTGTGTGGACTACAGCTTGTTGTTAGACAGATAGCCTTAGTTTATTTCATGTTGATAATAAAGTAGTACTTTGCCATATTCTTTGGGTATGTCCGGTTATTTGGGCCCATGATCGTTATTGGCAATTCCATCTAGCACATGAGACGCTTCAAGGTGCTATGGAAAAGTTGTGATGTTAGGGTGAATTGTTATTTGTTGTGAGCATGTCTTCCATTTAAATTTTTCCTTGGTTAGTCAAAGTAGTGACAGGAGATCTTCCTGTAGACAGAAAAAGACAGCAGCATAGTTGTAGTATTAGAGAGAAAAGAGGAAGTGGTGTGTAGGAAAAAACACCCTTCTCCAGTGCTCGAGCGGAGGAGATATATTAATGATAAACCATGGTATTGTGTTTCATTATTGATAATATGCTGTCTTTTGTGTAAGACTGATTAATGTAGGTATGTGGTGAGGTTTATTGTATGGTAAGTGAGGAAGAGGTGAATGATTTATGAGGGGTGTTTGGAGAATTTGGAGGTAATTACCTTTTGTTTGGGAATTTCTTGCATTTATTTGTCGTGCCGCAGGTTCGGTTTGTGTTTAGATTTCTTTTATTTATAGAAAACTGATTATAAAGGGGCATGGAGACTCTGCTTGATCATCTGTGTCAGTGGATTTCAAATTATAAGGAAACCATTTTAAAATGTTACAGAAAATGAGTAAAAGAAACTAGGGGCAGAATGTTTAGATCATGGCCCAAGAAGAGTACATATGACATTGGGATGTTGGAGAATATGCACACCTTTTTATCAACAAGGTGTAAGGGTAGGAATTTGACAAAGAGGCAGAGCATTTTAGAATTGTGGAGGGTGTTTATGGAGACAGGAAAGACCCAGGAAGGAAAAATGGGAGAAGGGGAGAAAATGAAAATGGGTGTAGAGACCCCAACAGCCCCACCACCATCTGGGTGCTTTCTCTTACCACCTGGTGTAGGATATATTAATTCCCAGTTTTTGCCACTGTCGTCCCAACCGTCCACTCCAGTAAATTCAAGGAGGAGGCAAGTAACGCCTCCGGTGGTGAGAGTAGAAGAAAGATTAAGACGAGGGGTGAAGAACCAAGAGTGCAGAAATCTGGAGGAAGCACTGCAGAAGGCTGTGGGAGAGAGAGGGTACAAGCAAGACAGCAAGGAAGAGAGGAGCAGGGAGAAGGAGACAGGTGAGAAGAAGGCATAGGATTGGTTCAGTTGACAGGGCTGTTGTAACAGACCTCAAGGTGGACTTCTCTCAGGGAGATATGTCCTTAGAAGGGGAAATTGAGATGTTAGTGTTATGGTGATGTCTTAGGATCTCAGCCATTGTTATGCTGAGTGGAACTCTGTTGATGATGTCATGGCATGTTGCTATGGTACAGTGTTTCAGAATGTTATTTCTTGATATCTTCAGTTGATGCTGTGCTGTGGAGATGGTTGGGGGCTCTGCTATCCAGTCTAACCTACATGCAATAAACCTTTTATATAACTCTTTTGGCTTGGTTTATTGCCACCACATTGGCGACGAGGATGGGATATACTGCTGCAGTGGAGCAGTGACTGGACTAAAATTCGTTTGAATATTTGAGAACCCCGACCGTGAGAATTCGCTACCAAGAGCTGCACCCGACCCCGCTAGCACCACCCAGACCAAAGGAGGTGCACCCTCTCCCATCCGTTTCTACCTGGTGTGGTGCCCAGTCGTGGGCTGCCCCGTGGACCTTCCAGTCTGTAGGTACACCGGCGAAACTCATCAGTTCATCCGAGCCGCTTGTGTTGCTTGTGCGCGGCAGCGCCACAACGCAATCCGTTGTGTGGAGGGTGAGTTGCCCGTTTTCCCCTGTCAGCCTCACTTTTGGGGAAGGGGGAGGCGCGAGGGGAGCTGGAGAGTGCATCCAGAAAGAGCGAGGGGAGCCGGTGAACGCAACTGGACAGCGTGAGGGCGGCGCGAGAGCAGAGCAGGCTCGAGAGCAAGGACGCTCAAGTAAAGCACCCGGGCTGCCGACACGTGACGTGTCACGTGTGCGGAGGCGAGCCGAACTTCCGTGAGGTTCCCTGTGCACAGAGCTATACAGGCACCCTACGCGCCGCATCACGTGTGCGGAGAGGAGCGACAGATGTCGGTTCACTAAACAATCGGATCGCTATGCAAGTATCCGCCTAGGGCCACTAGTGGAAGGCGGCAATGAGGAGCGTTTGGTGACCAGCATTATCCCTGTGAAGCAGGTTGGATTCTAATTGGCACCCATGGCTTTATCAGGCATTCCTGGACCACAAATGTTTCTGCCGACTCCTGGCCCTCCAAAAATTAAATGGGGGCCTTGGAAGAGAGACTTTCTGCATTTTGTAAAATCCACTTGTGGAGCAGGTATGTATGTAGAAAGGAAGGTGTCCATGCTCATGCATCTGCTTGGTTATGAGGGGCAGCGAATTTTTGAAACATTGCCCGATTTAAGTGAATTGGATGTGGATGAAGGTATGAATGACTTTGATGTAGCTTTGGCAAAACTGGACAAACATTTTGAATTAAAGATAAGTACTGTATTAGAACGCTATCACTTTGGAATGAGATCGCAGCATGAAAGTGTGACTGTGGAATAATACATTACTGCCCTGAGGCATTTATCACTAAACTGCAAGTTTGGTGAAAAGTTGGATGAACATATTAGAGATCAGCTCATGCTGCACTGTTCTAATGACAAGATTAGGGAAGAGGTATGGCTAAAAGATGATCCTTGTTTGGATGAAGTGGTTGGCATTGCAAAAAGAATTGAGCATACTTTGCAATGTTTGGCAAAGCTTGCCACGAAAGAGTCCAAAGCTATTCAACAGGTCGAAGTTCTAAAGGTTGGTGGCAAAAAGAGAGATGTAGTCAAGGATCAAAAGAAAAGGAAGAACAGAACGTCCAAACGGGGCGACACGTATCAAGGGAAGGGTGGCAATAGTGCCCAGACAGCAAATAGGCTTACCCAAAGAGAAAATGCACAAGCGGGAAAAAGGAGAGAGGAGCGTTTGTGTTTCAGGTGTGGGAGTGCTTGCCACTTATCATCCTCTCCAATCTGTCCTGGGAGAAGAGCTACCTGCAACATTTGTAAAAGATGGGGGCATTTTTAAAATTGCTGTACCAACTACAATGTCGGTGCTGGGAGGAGAATTATTTTTGTTGAGGAGGGTGATGGTCCATCCTCAGATGAATGTGAAGGTTCAGAAAATTAAATTGTTACAGTAAACATGGTTCAGTGTGTGGAAATTGATGAATGTGAACATCCTTCCGCTTGGGTTGAAGTAAATGGTTGTCAAGTTAAAATGCTGGCAGATTCATGTTCTAAAATCACTTTGATGTCAAAGGCAGTATATGAAAATGTGGTTGGTGGGAAAATGGAAGATTTGAGCCCGTCAGATATCACACATGGGGGTTATAATGGCAGTAGAATTGACGTGTTAGGATGCTGTTTGGCAACTTTCAAATTTAAAAATAGAGTCACGTATGGTAGATTATATATTACCAAGAAGGCTGAGACATTGTTGGGATGGAAAGAGCAAAGAGGTTTATGTATTAAACTAGATCCAAATAGCAAAGAACAGGTACTGAATGTGGAAAAGGTATCTGTGGACTGTAGTTTGGATGATGGTGCCAAGAATTTGACTATGAAATATCCTGATGTTTTTAACAAAAATGTTGGTTGCTTAAAAGGAATGGTTCATAAGATTGTTTTGAAGGACGGTTGCAAGCCTGTGGCATCAAACCTCAGACCGGTGCCGGTGTCAATGCGAAATGCTGTGAGAGTGGAGTTGGAGAAATTGGAGAAAGCAGGTATTATTGAACCAGCCAACGCTGTCGAATGGATTTCCCCGGTCGTTGTTGTTAAAAAGTCTGGCGGGGTTTGAGGGTATGCATAGATTTGAGAGAGTTGAACCGGTGTGTGGTAGCTGACCGGCATCCGCTCCCCAATATGGGAGAACTTTTGACCAGAATTGGAAACGCCAAATACTTTGCCCAATTAGATATGGCCAGTGCCTATCATCAGATTAACCTTGATGCTGAGTCATGAAAGCTAACAGCTTTTATTACATACGAGGGCATTTACCAATTTCGGCGCATGCCATATCCGCCTCATCAGTTTTTCAAAAAGTCATGGATAGATTATTAAAGGGAATTACCAATGTTTGGTGTTTCCAAGATGATGTGTTAATTTGTGGAAGAACTGAAGAGGAATTAAGAAGGAAACTAGAAATGGTTTTAGAAATATTCAGAGTACGTGGTATTACTTTGCGGAGTGAGAAATGGGTCTTCTCCACTCAGTCGGTGTAGTATTTAGGACATGAAATATCTGAGGAGGAACTGCAGCCTAAAGCCTAAGAGTTAGTGAGTGGAATAATGAGAATGCAGTCTCCAAAGAGGCAGAACTACGGTCATTTTTAGGGACAATAGAATTGTACCACCGGTTCATAGAAAGCTATGCTGACAGTGTTACCACCTTGAAAGCTTTATTGAGGAAAGGTGTGGAATTTATTTGGGACAGTGAATGTGAAAGAGAAGCTGTTGAGATTAAGTCCAAAATTGATATGGCTAAACCCCTAACCATGTATGACACTAAGAAAAACACAATATTGTCGGTGGATGCGAGTGAAACTGGAGTTGGAGCGGTTATGTCACAGGTGGGAATTGATGGAGCAGTGTCGGCGGTGTTGCACGCTTCACACATGCTGAGAGGTCCTGAACTGAATTATTCCGTTTTGTAAAAAGAGGCTTTGGCATGCAATTGGGGCATAGAAAAGCTAAAAAAACGTTGTGTGAGGTCAGGAATTTGTGTTGAGAACGGACCACAAGCCGTTAAAATCTTTATTTGAAAGCAAAGGTTTGGACAAAGTTTCGAGAAGGGTTGCATGTTGGGTGACGAGATTGCAATGTCACAAGTTTAAGATTGAAGTTGTGGCTGGTAAGAACAATGTGCAGGCTGATCATGCATCTAGAATAAGAGTTGAAGATGAGGATGGTGAGGAGGGGTCAGCCGAATTCGAGAATATGGTATTTGCCACTATAGATGGTGTGCTACACAAAGAAGAATGGGTTGAGGCATTGTCATCAGATGAAGTGTGGAGGCGCATAACAAATTTTGTTAAAGATGGCTGGCCAGAGAAGAGATTGTTATCTGGTGATGAGAGAGCTATGTGGGAGGTGAGATTTGAACTTTCTGTGAAGGATGGGCTAATATATCGTTGGCACAAGCATGTTGTTCCGGTGTGTTTAAGGAGAAGACTTATAGCTATTGCGCATCAAGGGCACATAGGCACGTATAAGACTAAGGAAGTCATTAAGGCTGATTATTGGTGGCCAGGATTGGATCGCGAGGTTGAGAGGACAGTGGGAGAATGCGTAGACTGCATAAAGTCAGGGAAGAGCATATCTGCTGTAGTGCAGCCAGTAAAAGGAGTTGAAAGTCCAAAGGGTGTCTGGCAGGATCTTGCCATGTATGTCTTAGGCCCAGTGGATATGGGTAGAGGTTGAGGCAGATTTGTGTTGGCTTTAGTGGATATGTTCTCGCGCTGGACGGAGTTCAAAATAATGAGGTATGTCACAGGACAATCCGTTGTGGCATTTCTGGAAGAAATATTTGAGAGGGAAGGGTTGCCAAGGAGCGTGTTGACAGATAATGGCCCACAATTTACTGGGGGTTTATTTCAGGAGTACTTGTATAGATGTGGCATCAAACATAAAAAGACTGCACTATATTACCCTCAAACCAATGGTATGATTGAGAGAGTCAACCGTTGCATTATGGAAGGAATTAGAAGTGCAAGTGCGTGTGGTTTGGATAGGAAGGTTGCAGTAAAGGAACAAATGTATGCTTTGCGGATGGCTCCCAATGCTGAAACAGGAGTCAGTCCATTCGAGTTGATGAGAGGAAAGAGGGGTAGTACTTTAGTGTCTCCAGCTTGGCTAGGTTGCGAGGGTGAGGAGGTGAGATGTGAGGAAGTGAAAGGTAATGTTTTTTTTGGGAGTGGAAAAAAGTACTGTGGGTTCTAGTTGATCTTTCTGCATTATTCATTAATTTATTTATGTCTAAATAGTTTTTATTATTTGGATAAGGGAGGGTGTGTGTTATGGTGATGTCTTAGGATCTCAGCCATTGTTATGCTGAGAGGAACTCTGTTGATGATGTCATGGCATGTTGCTATGGTACAGTGTTTCAGAATGTTATTTCTTGATATCTTCAGTTGAGGCTGTGCTGTGGAGATGGTTGGGGGTCTCTGCTATCCAGTCTAACCTACATGCAATAAACCTTTTATATAACTCTTTTGGCTTGGTTTATTGCCACCACAGTTAGTCCCAGAAACAGAGCACTGTGGTAGAGCGGGCCACAATTTTGGATGGACAGAGGAGATAAGGAATGTAGGGGAGGAAGATGAAGAGGAATTGTAATTGGAGAGAGAACAGGGAGAGCAGGGTGCTCTAGCACCTGATGGAGCAGTTAGGAAAATTACACCATGGGGGTCTTAGGATATGCCATGGTACTTGTATATCAGTAGTAAAATGTAAATTGGGAACAGAGAAAACCCCAATAAAAGGTACAGGTAAGGCAGTTTCATTGCTACAGAAAGGGTTGGGCAGGGCACAATATGTCCCATGGCTGCATATGGACTGGAATAATCTTATGAAGTCACTATCCTCACTCACTGCAGGGTCAGGGAAGTGGAATTGTGCATTATAAAAGCAAACAGCAGTCGTATGCTGGCCCCGGGAGATATGAAAAAAACGTGCTTGCCGCCCTTAAAGGTAAACAAGCAGATGAACTTTGGAGGAAAGTGGGGTATCCATGGGGTACGGTTAGAAACAAATAACTGGAATGGTTCACCCTTTAACAACTACAGGGCAAATGTGGGCAGCTTTAAGAGCTACTTATCCTGACACACCAGATAAACGCGGATGAAGATCCTGCTGCATATATAGAACAGATTGAGGAGATGTGGAGAGCAGAGACAGGAGAAGCATGTGATAAAAACATGGCCATTTTCTATCATATGTTAAAAAGAGGACTCCCCAAGGAGGTACAGCAAGATGTGGATCAAGTTGTAGGAATAGAAGCAAAGGGTTGGCCAGAAATTCAAAAACATATAGTGCACCATTGTAAAAGGAGGCAGGCGAAAGAAAATGATGCAGTCGAGCAGGCAAAGAAAGTGGAGGCTAAATTGAATAAAAAGAAATCAGCTAAAATAAGTTTAGAAAGACCTATGATTACAAGCTCCACCGAAGGGCAACAGGGACAGCAGGGACAATTTGAATCAAATATGGCATATGCATGGATGGATGGATATGCTCTTGATTTCAGAGACATAGGAGGGTTTTGAAGGGGTAGAGGAAGTTTTCAGAGGGCAGGAGGGGGGCATTTGGCAGATTTAGAGGCATGAGGCCTAGGTCTGGTGGACAAATGGGAGGCCAGTTTGGAGGACCATATGGAGTCCAGTGTTGATCCTGTGGACGAATGGTACATTAGTAACATGATTGCTGGAGTAGGCCAGCATATTTATATGTTCCACGTGCTAACCCCAATGGACCAGCACATAGGTTTGCTGGTTATCCCACTCTCCAAATGCAGACCCTAACTATGCCCTGTGTCCCAGGATCTGTGCAACCACAGCAAGCCTGGGTAGTAAACAACCCAGAGTCTAAGACTGCACAGACCTATATACCAAAGTCAGTTGTGTCAGCACAGGCACCAGTACAGCCGGGGGAGAGGAATCCTTTGCCTCAAGGTACCGTTACACATTACACAGGAGCTTGTGTTTTACAGCGAGGCCCTTTTCCGCTCCTGGGTACAAATTCATACCCGCTTAGGACAGCCCACAGAGAGCTCTGATGGGTTCAGTCGTATTTGTTACTGCCTATCCGAAGGAGGAAGCCCAGGTAGGTGTAACAATAGGCGATCACATTTTTTCCTTTATGGTCAATACAAGGGCAACTAAATCTTGCATTAAGGAAGGTAAGTTTATCCTTTCAGGTAAAATGCTGGACACTCAGAGATTTTCTGGGTCTATTCTGTTGGTTCCATACACAGAGTATTTACCTATCAAGGTAGGTGCTCAATATTTATCAGCTCCTTTGTTGTATTGTACAGATATCTCAGTGAATCTCTGGGGCAGAGACTTGTTGAGTAAGCTGAATATGACGATCTCGTTGATGGAACAAGGTATAATATGAATGACCCCAGGTTTGTATCATGTGAGAAGCATGGCACTTTTATAGTGGCAGCGCAATAAGGGGGATGCCTGTTCATTCAGATTTCTTCCTTTATGAAGCCATGGTGGTGTTGGGCTGCATGCCTGGGATTCGGGATGGAGCATTACAAATAACAGCAGGATTTTTGTTTCAGCCCGTGGCGTCACCAGAGAAGGCACCAGGTATGGTTGTTAATATACTTCTAGACACTGTAACTGTTTAAAAGGACAAGGTGGTTCTCTCGGGCACTGATGAGCAAGGAGAGGAATGGCGCACAGTTCTGTGCATTGATGCAGCACTATCATTGAGGGAGGTGTCTGACGAACAATTGTTCAAGGATGCAGAGGACACAGGAGAAATGATCATAACGATAGAGCATGGGGAGATACGTCGGACTATGTCTATTGTTAGAACCACACCTCCATATTGCAGGGAGGATTTGGAGAAGGTGCCTGATCACTTGTGGACTAACAATCCTCATGATATGGGGTTACTCAAAATCTTAGGATCAGTAAATATAAAATTGAAGCCTGGTGTGATGTTGCCACATGCGAGACAGTCCCCATGTCCAGGCGGAAGAAGGGATTTATGACACCATTATGGCATTGTGGAAGTACGGTATTATCCACCCTTCTGTGTCCCCATGTAACACGGCTGTGTACCCCATATAAAAGGCAACAGGGTCCAGTTGGTGGATGATACAAGATTTGCAACCTCTGCATAATATTGTTAAACTAGATTTCCTGCTAGTCCAGAATACTTCTACCATTCGTTGTACCATCACTATCGGATACACTCACTCTACTGTGATTGATCTGAACAATAAATTGTTCTCGGTCCATTCGCACCCTGACTCTCAGTATCCTACTGCATTTACCGATAGAGGCCAAATATTTCAACACACAAGATTACCACAGGGCTATTGAAAGTCTCCAAAATATTTTGTATTGAGTCTTTCAAATTGATTTAGGGAAACCAACAAGTGCCCAGTACTGTGATTCAGTATATGGATGATTTGCTAGTATATAGTACTTCGCAGAAGCAGTTTCGAGATGATTCAATTATGCTTCTCACCCTGCTCACTGAGAAGGGGTGCAAGGTGGACAAGGAGAAATTGCTGTTTTGTCAGACCGAGGTAGTATACCTAGGGCAAATGATATCGCCTGCAGGAAGAAAAGTAATGGCTTAGAGAGCCGTTGCAGTACAAAGTACACCACAACCAGCTACCGTAAAACAGACGCAGCAGATCTGGGGACTCTGTAACTATTACAGATCCTGGATCTTTGACTACTCCAGTTACTTGAGACCCTTTTTACAAGGACTTAAGTGAGTGCAGAACGGACAGAAGAAATGAAAACATGTTTCAAGTGTAAGGAAGGCATGGTATCAAACAGTGAAGACAGACACAAGTGATCACACTTCAAGGGTGTTTATTGAACATCAATGGGTTGGTTTAATGCCTATCTAACCCTAAATCTAAGGATGGGAGCTAGCTACAACCATCAAAGTAAAAATAGCACAGTCTTAGTGGCGTCTTGTCAAAATAAAAAGGGACTTTAATTATAAACTTATTGCCAATCCTTACTTCTAAATACAAATGGTGTGGGACAATGGTGTATGCAAAAGAAAGTGTTCAAGAAGCTATATGTCAGGGCAGATGAGTGATAAACTCTCCTTCCCCACATTTCAGCACGGGACAAGGCGTCACACTTGAGCTTGGAACACACTCTAGCTTCTTTTAGCTGCAGGATGCAGTTCAAAATCAAATAGGACCTTCTGTGATAAAGTCTCTTGTTCTCAGAATGCCACGGGTTACCAATACAACACTTAAAGTTCTCTCTCCTCAAAGGTTCAGAGTCATTTGTTTTCAGGTATAACATTCGCTTTGGGTCTCCCTCAGCCGGTCTCAGACCCTCTTCTTACACAATGTTTCAATGCGTCTCCCTCGATTGGGCTCGGATCCCTTTTTTGACAACTCAAAGGCACAATAGGTCTCACTCACCCAGGCTCAGGCGTTGGTAGGGTTCACTTTAATGAGTAGTTCAATTATATCGAAGACTTTCGATTGTGCAAAGGATTTTTCTCAGACCCTCTCATCACCATTTCGAATTTCTCGTATCAGATTTTCATTTGCAATGTCGCTATTCCAATATCAAAGTTTTCGCTGCTATGTTTCTTCGTAAGACACCTTTTCACCTTTCTATGCGGAGACGTGCCAGTACTCTCCCACTTAAATAATTGCATACTTTCTGAGAAGTGTCAGTTTGAAGTGACAGTTCCCTTCCTTTAAAAAACATACACTCACACTAAGAAGTGCCAGTACACCCCCACTCAATGTATTAAATCCCTACTGAAAAGGGACAGTTACATCCCAGTGAAAGCATTGCATCCCTACTGAGATGTATCAGCACTCTCATAATTAAAATTTCATCCCTGCTACAAAGTGCCAGTACTCACCAAATGAAAGTAGTACATCTATGCTGAGAAGTGCCAATACTCTCCCACTGAAAAACGTGCATCCATGTTAAGAGGGGACAGTACTCTCCCACTGATACTGTTGCAAAGTTGCTGAGAAGGACCCGTCCCATCCCACTGAAAATAGTGCATCTCCGCTAAGAAGTGCCAGTACTTGCTCCTGAAAGAATTGCACACTTGCATAAAGGGCGTGTTCCCTCCCATTGAAATAAATTAATTCCTGCTAAGAGGTTCCAGTACGCTCTCCCTGAAACCATTGCATCATCCTTGCTAAAAGTGAGGGGTGGGGCACTTACCTCCCATTGAAGTCTTTATATCCCTGCTAAAATGTCCCAGTACTAGGTCACTGAATATATCCGTCCCTTACTGAGAGGGGCCCTTTCTCTCCACTTGAAATTATTTCATGATATTTTACTCTTGCTAAGAAGGACAAGTCCCCTCCCACTGAAAGCACTCCATCTCTTTTGGGAAAGGCCAGTACTCTTCCACTGAAAGTATTACACCCTTTCTAAGAAGGGACAGTTCCTTCCCAGTGAAAGCACTGCACCTCTGTTGAGAAAGGTCAGTACTCTCCCTCTAGAAGCATTGCATCCCTGCCGAGAAGTGCTAGTCTTCTCTCGCTAAATGTATTCATTTGAGAATGGCACTTTATCTCTCTTTGAAATGATTGCATCCCTCTTGGGAAATAGCAGTACCCTACCATTGACGTATTGCACCTTCGCTGAGAGGAACCAGCTCCATGTCGTGGAAAGCACTGCAAAATTCACAAGAAGTGCCAGTACTCTCCCACTGAAAGTATCCCTGCTGAGAGGGACCACTTCCCTTTCACTGAAAGCATTGAAGACCTGCTGAAAAGTGCCAGTATTCTCCCATTGAAAGCACTGCATTCCTACTGAGCAGTGCACTACTCTCACACTGAAGGCATTGGTATCACTGTTGAAAAGTGCAAATACTCACCCTCTGAGAGAATTGCACTCCTTCTGCCAGTACTCTGCCACTGAAAGCATTGCACCACTTCTAAGAAGTGTCAATACTCTCACACTGACAGCATTGTGTCCCTGATGAAAAATCCCAGTACTCTCCCACAGAAAGCATTGCACCCCTGCTGAGAAGTGCTAGTGCTCTCCCACAGAAGGCACTGCACCCCTGATGAGAAGTGCTAGGACTCTCCCATAGAAGGCACTGCACCCCTGCTGTGAAGTGCTAGTACTCTCCACCTGAAAGCATTGCATCCCTGCTGAGAAGTGCTAGTACTCTCCCACAGAAGGCACTGCACATCTGCTGAGAAGTGCTAGTACTCTCCAACTGAAAGCATTGCATCCCTACTGAGAAGTGCTAGTACTCTCTCAAAGAAGGCACTGCACCCCTTCTGAGAAGTGCTAGTACTCTCAAACTGAAAGCATTGCATCCCTGCTTCCGGGATGTGCCAGGAAAGGGCTGTCCTTGGGTCTATCGATCTGATAGGGATGAAAGGCTGAACGGACTCGCAACTTGGAGGTTGTGTCATATCCATGACAGCAGCAGGGTTCGAAATTGCCAGCAGCTGGGAGTTATTTAGCTCCTGGGTATAGCCAAGGAGAGCCTGGCTAGCTTGAAACCAAGAGCTACCAGAAGCAACTTGCGACTCACCAAGTGGTGCCATACAAGCATAGCCATGTAGTATTAACTATCTAGGTTTGGTAATGTGTATAAAAGAGGATAAAGGACACACCTAAGAGACATTTAAAGTATATTGGATAACATATAATGAACAAAAAGTAAGAGTTTGCATCTTGCGCACTATGTACTAGCTGCTGGTTCCTTAGCCATAGCTCCTGCCTAAAGGGCGATGCCTGACCAGTTTTTTGCTCCTGTTCACAATTTCCAACCCTGCAGCAGACACTTAATGAACTGGTTGATCTTACTGATTGTGAAATGATTACACCTGCTTAATTCACCACGATAGGTCAGCTAGAAAAGAGCTGCTCTGCACCATCTTCCACCACGCCATGCTGCCTTCTGGGTAACCTATGAAGTCACCTCATGTGGTGGCCTGGAGACTGTAGGGGATGTGCCATCAGCTTCCCCAAGAGGCCAACCTCATGATCATTAGGACTGAGTTCAGCTGGTGTGGCCCTGCACCACTTGCGGGCCCTTCGCAGCTCCAACCACCACAGCCAGCTACATTCCACAGTGCACAACATCCCGCGACCTGCGCACTGGTTACTGTCACTCCAACTCCACTACACCCATTCACTATCCACGTGGCAGCCAAACACTAATCTTTCACTCTCCTCAGCCTAAGAAAGCCTGCTACAAGTCTCCCATCATCAAGCGAGAAATGCCTACTCAAAACGAGCACACAACGGCCTACCTTCAACAGCCACAACCATGCTGCACACCATGCACTCTTCTGAATCCAAAAGCACCACTTCACATCCCACTGCAACACTGGCGGCCTCTACATCAAAGCAAGTCTCAGTTTGCGTATCATTGGTGCCCAAAACGTATGCATCCTGATGGACCGGCCCAAGAGGGCACCCAAATATAGCCAACCACCTTACACAACCTGCCACCGACCCTGAGAATCACTCTCCCACTCACTTACACTGCCACTGAAGCCAACTCTACTAAGAATGCTGCCATGACAGAGCCGTACTCAGTAGAGTCATCCCTCCTCAGCACACTTGCCTAAACCCTGTGGAGGTCCCTAGGCAGTCGAAATGTCAGGGCCCCCTCACAAATGATCTTCTAATACGTTATTAATTTTCTGCAGCACTTTATTTTGATCCGTTGTTGCAGGGCCTCTAAATGGAGAGGGTCCCATAGGCCGGTGCCTACTTGGCCTAATGGATAATCCAGCACTGTCTGTGATTGGCCAAAGACTCTGGGCTTTTGGGAGTTTCTCTGGGTATCCGGGGGAGAGAGGGAGACCTCCAGGATTTCTGCTGTTCGGCAGCTGTGTGGGTGGGCATATAAAGCGTGGATGCCCTAATGGGAATCAAACCCGTGCTCTGAGCAGTATTGACAAGAACATTAATCCCGTGTCACTCAATGGCGTACACATTCAGGAAGGAAGAGAAGTTCTGGACATAGTATGCAGAGTGAGGGGGGAATTACATGCTAGGTTTTGTAAGCAGCCAGACTTTACAGCCTTTGTTACTGTAGTAAGTTACCTGACACATTTTAGATTGTCTTCTGGTAGTAAACTCACAATCAAAATGGGAGTAAGGGAAAGCTACAACTATACTCTTTGCTGAACATATTACGGGGGTTTATATTTGTCAAGTTGGTTTATTGGGATTTGTGTACTTTTCAAGCCATCTCTTTAAACACAGATTATTCGTGAAACCCACACCTTGAACCTGCCACACATTGATCACATATCACCTTGAACACGCCCCCAGTCAGTGGAAGGCTTTATGGAGGCTTAGCAAGCTCTAGCCTGAGTCTCGAACCAAGGAGCAAAGCAAGTGTCAAAAAACAAACTGTGAATTGTGCAACGATCGGGCAACACAACCTAGACTGTGCTTCTCTATAGAGAAGGTTAGTGGATCACTGAGGAGACACATGGGTCCAGACCTGGGATTCCATTTCTCAGTGGCATTCTGGAAGTCAAGCTCATTTGTCACTTCAATTGCGAACAAGCATTGGCAATGCCAACGGTTCTTGCCAGGAACTGCAGTTGTGGTATTAACTGGTCACCATTGGTAGCAGCTGCTAAATGGTGCAAGTACCTAGGCATATATAGCAGTGCTTGGCAAATGCCACACACGTATATACAACGCAAAATTGTTGGCTTTGCCAATGCTTGTTTTTTTGGATTTTTTTAATATTTGTTATGATGGTTTTATGAGAGTGTAAAAAAGGTTTCAATTAACTATGACATGCTTTAATCTAAAAAAAAATGCTTGCTTTTAACAGGACTTCAGTGAAGGACACGCATAGTGCTTATACATCGAGTAGCTGAAGGTAGACCTGGTTAGACATTTTTATTACACAAGTAGCACATTTACAGCTCCAATTAAGTCATTAACTCTCAGAAGACTGATTTGAATAAGCATGGGCAGACACTGTGAGAACACAGTTTGCTACTAAGGCTTGATAAAGCTAGCTGAAAGAAATCCCCAGGAGGATGTGTTTGGACGAGGAGTGACAGGATGTGGGTGGCTTTGGCCAGAGAGATTAGGATGTGGTGGTGTGGCCCGAAGTCTGGGTGCTTAGAAGCAGTACATATCCGGTGATGCGCTACATGGAAATAGGCTCACATTTCAAGTTAAATCCCAAACTGGCAAAGCACATCGACCATGATGTGTATACGTCTAAAGAAATGAGCATGTGGCATTATACGTAACGTGACCAATTGGCTATTTTGTATGGGATACTCAATTCCAGTCCTGGGCTTTGCTTTTACCTTTTTTTTTTATTTAGTCAATTTTCAGTTGTGGTTATTATGTGTGTATTATTATTTATTTAAGGTATACAGCTCCATGTCTTGAACTTTTACCCATGTAATTCCATTTAACAATCACAATAAAATCATACTACATTGTTCAATGTCACCATAAACAAACAACCAATCCCTTTGTCATAGTAATAGTAAACCAATATTCAGACTTCATGTGGCTATTAGGGGTGGGGCAGAAGCTAAAGCTATTGCATTAGAGTACAGCTAGGGAGTAAAAACTGCTCTCCTGAACATCCGTGAAGATCTGCTCTCCAACCTTGACTCTAACAGTCCCACTGTCCTCATCCTCCTCGATCTCTCTTCTGCCTTCGACACGGTCAACCATACCATCCTGCTCAACCGTCTCTGTGAAAACCTGGGTATCACTGATCAGGCTCTGGCCTGGCTGACCTCTTTCCTCTCAGATCGACCCTCCCAGGTCAAACTTGGGTCCTTCCTTTCATCTATCTTCCTCTCTACCTGTGGTGTTCCCCAGGGGTCTAACCTCTCGCCCTGGCTTTTCAACCAATACCTGGGAACTGTCCCCCGCTTCATTGCCACTTTCTGCTCAAATTTCCAGTGCTACACTGACGACACTCAACTCATTTTCAGGGTGCCCTCTGCCACCTCCTCTCCCTCTCTCATCTCTGATTGCCTAACTGACATTCAAGATTGGTGTGCCACCAATGATCTTTGTCTGAATGCCAGCAAGACGGAGATCCTCCTCATCGGCACACCTTCACCATCCTTTCCCCTCACTCTCTGGACAGCCTCCCTTGGCCCTCCTCCTACCCCCACCTGCGAGGCTAAGAACCTCGGGGTCATCTTTGACTCCACCCTTTCCTTTCCGCCCACATCTCTGGGGTCTCTAAAAAGTCAAATTTCCTACTACACATCCTTAGATGTACTCTGAGGTGCTCTGCCTTTCCTCTCCTTCCCCCAGAAGCTTATGGTATCCCAAGCTCTGGTTCTCTCTAGCTTGGACTATTGTAACAGCCTCTTTCTAAATCTACCTGCCTCTACTCTCCGCCCTCTGCAACTAATCCAGAACAGGACTGCGAGATTTGTCCTTGGCCTGAAGCCCTAGGATCGTATCTCTCCAGCTCTGAAATCTCTCCATTGGCTCCCAGTGGATGCAAGGATTAAATTCAAAACCCTCTGCATTGTCTGCAAGGCTGTCTGGGGCCTGGGTCCAAAATAACTTCAGCTATCCCTCCACAAATACCTCCCCTCTCAAGCTCTTTGCTCCTCTAACTCCAACTCCCTCAGAGTCAGTCGTTTTTCAAAGAAACGAGCTTGGGGTAGATCTATGTCTTCGGCTGGGGCCTCCCTCTGGAACAGCCTCCCTGCCACTCTAAAACTTGAGGAGAACCATCTCCGGTTCCGGAAGCACCTCAAGACCTTCCTCTTTTCTTCTGCCTTCGCTCCCCCTCTCCCCTGCTGATTTGTTCTCTCTTGGCACCGTGCACCTAGCCACCCTCTGTCCTCCAGGCCCAGGTACCTGCTCACCCTGCCACCCTCCTGCACTACCTCCGGGCCACCCCTTGCACTGGGGTGTGTATCTGTTCCCATACAGCCCCCCTTTTCTTCCTGCACTTATCTGAATTACCCTGTCTGCTGTCTTAAACCTAGCACTTGCAAATTGCTTGTTTAATTTATTATATATTTATTGTTATTTATCTGTTTCTCCTCTGCTTCACACTTTCCACTTCTCCCCCCTTCCATGCACTTCTCTCCCTCCCCCTCTCCCATGCACTTGCGCGTTCTCGATGTCACTGGGCCTAGTAAGATCGCTGTTTTGTTCTCCCCTGTTCCCCTCCCTTGCCGTGTCGCGCCGCTCTGAAACACTTGTATACGAGCGCGATAGAAATAAAATATCAATATCAATAATGGCATATGAGGACTGTCTCAAAGCTTGGAGGTGTTGCTTGGTTATTTATCCGCCCTCTCCCCGCCCCTCCCTAACAGCCTGTGGCCATCCGGTCCCCCAGGGATCCAGCAGCACCTATATTCGCTGTTCCTCTGGGGCAGATATTACCAGCACACTTCTAGAAATTTAAAACAGAATTGCAAAACGTAAAAAAATAAATAAAAAAACATTCCCACCTCAGGCTTTTTTTGCCAATGTGCAGGCGGCACTTGCCGCTGGTTACAAAAACTGCAACTCAGCCGTAGCTAAGAATAGCAGCGTGCGCTTCCCTGGGGAGCTGGGGAGCATTTCTCCCCATACAGGGGTCCCCTCTAATAAGGGCTCTCCAGACTGGCCTGAATATGAGTTTGTTTGTAGGCCGCAGGGAGGGTTTAGAACCCTCACAGGGGCGGAGCGCCGCGCTAACTAGCCCTTTGCCCAGGAGACGCTTATTTAAGTCCATATGCAGGTTTCCCACCTGGAGGGATGTTATGCATAGTGACACACAGGCCGAGCCCACGAGCTACACAACAAGCATAATAGGAGACCCAGAGATAATTAAAATGATATATCTGGCCCCAGGAACCCCAGAACAGGGTCCGTCACCCCGGTTGTGTCGGATGCAATTCCAGGTCGCACGCCCCCCTGCTCGGCGGCAATTAAAATAAAACAGCAACGAAGAGGCGGAAATTCCATACAATGCAGCGGAACACGCGGTGCAGACGCTGCAATCTTAGCGGAACTAAAAAACATTCCAGTGTTAGGAAGCACGAGGAAATCCTACATGAAAGAGTGCAGGCTGCATAAACTGCCTGGTCGAGCTTCCGGTGGCGGGCGGCCCCCCGGAAGTGAAAGGGGTCGCGTGTTCGATACGCCTGGAAGACATTTGCCTGCAGTACACAGGAGTTTGAGCTTCACGAAGCTTCTGTGGGAAGCGCGTCCATGGCTTGCAGGAGGGAGAACGGTGATTGTATTTAATCGAGAGCTATGTCGAGGCCTCGAAGGAAAACATGGACGGGGCTTTTTTATGCCATGGTTAAAGTTGCCAGAGGAGTCCATGCCAGAAGGGGCGATATATCCCAGCACTGGCCATTCACTTCTCCATCGCTTGCCTCCTAGGAGTTGAAGGGTTGGGTCTCCTCAGTTGAATCAAATTGACTGAAATAAAACTAAGGCAAAAGCAAAGCCCAGGAGTGGAGTACAGTGCCCCTCATGACATGGAGTCACCAGGCAGTACTAGGGACAGTAGATGTCTAGATGTCCCTGCCGATGGGGAGCCAGTGAGGAGCCCAACTAATGGATAGGAGGCTGGGAGAATTTTTATCTATGTATTTATCTAGCGCTTCTGCAAAAACGCTGCACAAGAAAGGAGCGGTCCAAAATAACGAGAATGAAAAACTGTATGAGGAAATAACTACATTCAGCAAGACAACGAATGAGCAGAATGAAAATAAGCCAGAGTGAGATCATTTAGATGGTGTGCACCGCTGAGCACACAAGGCAGTCGGAGCCAGTAAACGTCTTGTGAGAAAAGAGGGAGAGATCTCTGTGGTGGAGAGCAAGTGGAAGCTTTGTAGAAAGGAAGGTGATTGGTGCTTTATATGGGAAGACAGTGGAGGCCTCAATGACAGGGGAAAAGTAGGTCTACCTTGACGAGGAGACAATGGAGGCATTACGTCTCTCTTGATGGGAGACAGTGGAGGACTCAGGGAGACATTGGGTCTCCTGGGATGGAGAGACAGTGAAGGCCTCATAGGGAGGCAATAGGGCTCTCTTGATGGGCAATCAATTGAAGCCTCATAGATGGGGGCGGGGGGCATTGGGTCCCTCTTTCTTGGGAGGCAATGAAGGCTTCATAGACCGGGAGGCATTAAGTCTCTCTTGACAAGATGGTGGATGCCCTATAGACAGTGAGGCAAAAGGTCTCACTTGATGGAGAGACTATAGAGGCTTCATAAACAGGGAGGCATTAAGTCTCTCTTGGCAAGATGGTAGATGCCTTATAGACAGTGAGGCAGAAGGTCTGGCTTGATGGGGAGACTATAGTGGCTTCATAGACAAGGAGGCATTAGGTCTCTCTTGGCAAGATGGTGGATGCCTTGGAGAGGCAGAAGGTCTCGCTTGATGGGGCGACAATAGAGGCTTCATAGAGGGGGAGGCATTAAGTCTCTCTTGGCAAGATGGTGGATGCCTTATAGACAGTGAGGCAGAAGGTCTCGCTTGATGGGGAGACTATAGTGGCTTCATAGACGGGGAGACATTAAGTCTCTCTTGGCAAGATGGTGGATGCCTTATAGACAGTGAGGCAAAAGGTCTCGCTTGATGGTGATACAATAGAGGCCTCATAGACGGGGAGGCATTAAGTCTCTCTAGATGGCAGACAGTGGAGGCCTTATAGACAGTGAGGCAGAAGGTCTGTCTCGCTTGGTGGGGAGACTATAGTGGCTTCATAGACAGGGAGGCATTAAGTCTCTCTTGGCAAGATGGTGGATGCCTTATAGACAGTGAGGCAGAAGGTCTCGCTTGATGGGGAGACTATAGTGGCTTCATAGACGGGGAGACATTAAGTCTCTCTTGGCAAGATGGTGGATGCCTTATAGACAGTGAGGCAAAAGGTCTCGCTTGATGGTGATACAATAGAGGCTTCATAGACGGGGAGGCATTAAGTCTCTCTAGATGGCAGACAGTGGAGGCCTTATAGACAGTGAGGCAGAAGGTCTCGCTTGATGGGGAGACGGTCGCGACTTGATAGACGGGGAGGCATTAAGTCTCTCTTGATGGTAGACATTGGAGGCCTTATAGAAAGTGAGGCAGAACGTCTCGCTTGATGGGGAGACTATAGTGGCTTCATAGACGAGGGGGCATTAAGTCTCTCTGGCAAGATGGTGGATGCCTTATAGACAGTGAAGCAGAAGGTCTCGCTTCATGGGGAGGCTATAGTGGCTTCATAGACGGGGAGTCATTAAGTCTCTCTGGCAAGATAGTGGATGCCTTATAGACAGTGAGGCAAAAGGTCTCGCTTGATGGGGAGACTATAGTGGCTTCATAGACGGGGAGGCATTAAGTCTCTCTGGCAAGATGGTGGATGCCTTATAGAAAGTGAGGCAGAAGGTCTCACTTGATGGGGATACAATAGAGGCTTCATAGACAGGGAGGCATTAAGTTTCTCTAGATGGCAGACAGTGGAGGCCTTATACACAGTGAGGCAGAAGGTCTCGCTTGATGGGGAGACAGTAGCGGCTTGATAGACGGGGAGGCATTAAGTCTCTCTTGATGGTAGACAGTGGAGGCCTTATAGACAGGGGGGCATTAGGTCTCCTTTGCTTTCGGGGCAAAGAAGGCTTCATAGACAGGGATGTATTAAGTCTCTTATGATGCAGAGGTAGCGGAAGCCTCATATATAGTGATCGAAGTGAACGGGAACGGTCGGGAGGGGTGTACCACTACTTCTATTCTTTTCCGTTTACCATTCCTTTACCTTTTACGACCATATTCACCATTCTATACAGCGGATTTGTCCATTCATGTCCAAGTGTAAAGTTGTGATAATGGAAGACTTAGTTACTGGTCACTAAGACTATTGGAATGCCCTGGCGGCAACACCTTGTCACATGTTGCACTAGGCTTCCGCCTACCCTCTCCCCTGCTGAGAGCACAGATGCACTACTTTTTTTGGTACACTTCTACCACTGCACATGGAATCATTGGGTCTCTCATGCTGCTTAGATGAAGGTTGAGGCCCCGTTTCTACTCATGGGGAGGAAGAAGGTCTCCAATAAATGGAGAGGCAGTGCCAGTGGAGGCCTCGTAGAGAGGCAGTGTCAGGTAGAGTATTGTGGAGTCTTCCTCCAAATTGTCTGCACTCTGTGGCCTTGCTTTATTCCGCATGTGGGCGCCTGCCTCCAGTGACCCAGCATTTGTATAGCGTGGACCAGAAGGGTGGTCAGTCAAAATGTCGGAAAAAAAATGTCGAATGACAAAAATGTAGAAAAAAAAAGTCGAATCTATTTTTTTTTTATTTATATGTATTTTTTGGGTTTGGTAAGTATAAAAAATGGGCAAAATAAAAAAAGGGGGGTTGGGGGGGAAGCCCCCCGTTTGAAAAAAGAAAGTATTGAAAAAAAAATTAGACTTTTTTTTCGATTTTTTTTTTTCTACTTTATGACTTTCGACATTTTTGTTTTCGACATTATGACTATAAACCGACCAGAAGCTGCTTCATCCTTGTACCTCCTCTCTCACACTGCCAGCGATGAGACATGCTATGGAAGGGTCGAGCTAGGCAAGGAAATCCTGTTCTGTTGGGTGGCAGATACGCTTGGGACCTTCCAATGTAAAGCTGTAGAAGAGTCCTTCGGAGCCGCCGTCCTGCTATGAGGCGGGCACACCACCTTTTTCCCTGATGAAGGGGTGCACTTGCTGTTTCATATAAATGTGCACACTTAAACTGGAGATTAAGAACCCACCCCAGCTAGCAAATGGTGAGGTGTTCTCTTGATGCTACCAGAGAAGGGTGGAATGGGAGGAGTGGTCCCGAGGTCATAGCTATATCATTTCCATGTAGGAACTCTTCTCTCCTACCTCGCTCTTGACTCCTATGCAGGGAACCCCTC
Source organism: Ambystoma mexicanum (assembly GCF_040938575.1). Lineage (NCBI taxonomy): Eukaryota > Metazoa > Chordata > Amphibia > Caudata > Ambystomatidae > Ambystoma > Ambystoma mexicanum. The sequence continues at coordinate 1,034,749,608 of NC_090926.1, read as the reverse complement.
TCTTGGTCTGTCCTATTCTGTGTCTGCCTGGCAGATCAGGGGTCACTCCAGTGTTGGAATGGACCTTTTAACTTGAAGCAATGGCCTGGTGATGGCCTGAGGAACCTAGGGGAGCTTCTGTCTGGAGCTGTGGCTCCTAGCCTCCAGGGTCACTGCCGTCCCATCACCCAACCTCCAGCATGGGTCTTTGTCACTCTACAGACAATTCTACTGGGAAGTTTTAGATCTGCCTGCTGGGGTGCCTTAGAACACCCTCATTGCATTTAGTTTCAGCTGAGCTCCCTCCCAGCCAGATTGCGTGAGCTGACAGTCTGTGGTGGTTATTCGACCATTGGTGCCCTGAGAAACTACAGGGTCAACCCAAGCTGCACACAAAGGATGTAGCCGTTTGAAAAGAAATGGGTGCACTTTAATAGGGCGCACTTGTATTATGTTGTATTATGTCGGAGAATAAAAAGGTCTTAAGATGTTTTCTGAATCCTGAAGTAAATGCAAGAAAATATAGGAATTAGGACGGCACAGAAATGTCATTGTTTGACCAGTTTAGCATAATGTGGTCAGGCTTGGCCCCTCCCTCCAGGGTCATCACAGGTCTTTAACCACGCCCTCATCTTATGACTCCTGTATCCAACATGGAAGGAGTGTATCCAGTGACTCTTTCTGAGATGTTTTTGATGTTCTGTTGCTTAAGAATGTGTGTTCTCCATTTTTCATTTTTAAACTAATTTATATCGCAAAGAAAAAGTGTTGTGGACTTTTTAAAACTATGCTGCCTGAATGATGAAAGTAAACCGACTCTTGATGTAATCCTGATATTGGTAGATTTGTTAAAAATAGTTAAAGTTTCCAAATCATTGTGGGCTGGAGACATATTTAATCTTAAGTGCCACGTTTGATCTTACCTCTACCCAACCTATTGCGGACCATTGGCTTTGGGTTTTGTCCTGCCACCAGAGGTGAACCAATTAAGCTTTGGGGGCTTCCTGGACCCTGTCTGTGGGTGGCATATGGATCCCTGGGGTGACAGGGAGATCCCAGCTCCCGTGGCAAACTCCTGGAAAGGAGGCTCTGGGTCTCTTTTTTGTTAGCCCAATATAAGCCTATATTTTGCACCCCATGGATAGGGCACCCATAATGGAATGCTGAAGAGTCAAGCTTGGCTATGATAAATGAATTCCCCATTGACATTCAGGGTTTCTGAGAATTCTATGGCAGGATTCTGTGGAGGAGCACTTGTTTGAGGTTGCACGCTAAGACAGATGCCGCGATTCCTGATGGATTGGCCACTATGAGTCTGAAGACGGAAGTGGACTCTGGGCGAAGGAGGAGATCTAAGCAGGAGACCAGCTGGGCTCTTAGAGCCACTCCACGTCAGTGCACTCTTACGCATGCGCAGTTGTAACTGCAGGCTCTCACACTGGGGCCAAGCAACCTTTCTGCCCACTGACGACCAGGTTGATCGGAGTGTGAACACAGGGGGAATGGAAGAAGGACAATGTTGTGGCAATGAAACGCATCAGAGGAGAGCGAGATCGTGTAAATGCAGAAGCCAAGGTGTGACAGTGGAGAAGATCAAGGAGGCTGGATAGGAGTCCGACGCCATTTTATGAAACCCAACATTCCTTCAGCGCCCGAGACCTGAGCTAAGAAGTAGATCCGGTGCATTTTATGCAACTCTTTATTTCTCAATGCTACGCACGCAGCCATTCTGCACCACACACGTGATGCTTGCAGCCATGGGTAAGGCTCTGATGGTAACGACTCCTTACCTTTGCTGTAAAATGTGCGTGAGTGAACGATGTGCGTTATGTAGTTTATCATAAATAATTCGCCTATAATTAGAATCTTGCTGATGGTGTCAACCGGAGACCAGATCGAAAGACAAATTAAACCTTTACGTAAAATGCACATTTTGCAAGATCTGAATCGAAAGCGAGACTTAAGCGTAAGCGTTTATGAGCTTGAGATGTCTCTGGTGCAGCCAAACCGATGGCAAAAGAGCTCTTCGTTTGTAAGTAATGTCCTCTTGCCAGGTGGCAATGGGGTGCAATATTCTGGGGGGTATTTTAACCTACCAAAGTAGCCCAAGCACAATATGCTTTGTGTAATCTGGGAGAGGTTTCCAGGATGGGGCTACATTCAAGGAATTGCTGCAGCTGTGTCACAGGCAGCTAAGATATTGCAAGCATCAAAGGGGGATCGAAAGGGAACCGGGAAATACTAAAGGCAGTTGGGAAGGGGATGATGGGGAGAGAGAAGCGGGGGCCAAATGAAAAGAGGGAGACGGTGATGGAGGGAACATGAATGTAGAGAGATGGGATAAAGATAGGGAAAGACATGACAGATGACAGGAAGGAGAGAGAAAGAAACATGGGTGCCACAAAGAACGTAGCGTCTGAAACAGCTAAGGAGAGAAAAATGGGAGAGAAAAAAGAAAGAAATGGAAAAGAAAGAAAGAAAAAGGAAAGAGAGAGAGAAAGAGAAAAAGAAAGAAATAGGAGAGCGAGGATAAAGTAAGTGTCCAGCAGGGGTGTTGCTAGGTCTGGAAAAGACCCGGGGCTAGGCTAATGTCGGGATTATCGGGTCTCGGGGCTAGACTAGCCTTTTGGTTGTAGCTCCTGAGATTCTATCCGTGGCTACAACCAAAAGGCCAGGGTCTATAGCTCCCTTAGCCCACCCCCCTAACGCCTCTGGTGGCAGCTTTATTTTGTGCAAGATTGTAAACATTTTGACCATTCTGGGGATGTTTCCTTCTAGTGTCGCAACCTTGCAGGACCCCAGCTACTGTGATTAATGAACCCCCATGAGAGAATAGCTTACTCTAGCTGCGGGCGGCGGTGGCTAAACCTTGAAGTGGCTGCATAAAACATGATGAAAGAATTACCATGGGCGCCACCTGGCTGTAAGCAAGGGCTGCCTGAATGAAGAATGACGTGTACAGGAAGCCGCGGACAGAAAAGAATAAAAGAGAAAGAGTATGCCGATTCCATAGGACAACCGGATACATAGAACAAGAATAAGGTCTAAGAGACACATGACCCACTAACCCAAAAGCTCACATTCCTGCATACTTAGCTCTCACAGAAATCCACACAACCATCTTCTCGCGCAGCAAACCACGCGCACTTCACCATACCGCAGCAACAAACAAACAACAAATACCTCACACCAACAGCACACGAGGAATCGCATTGATCCGATATTCACACTCAAGCTCAGCGCACAGTGAAAACCGAACTGAAGTTGCCAACAGGACATCACCTTTTCTCACTTTCCTACTCCCGCTTCACCCGAATAATTTCATCCCTCCTTCTTGTTTGCAGATCCATCTGAGCCCCTGGTGCCCAAATCCAGTGATTTGGGCAACAGGGATGGTGCGCGGTACAAATACCTTTAACATTAACGTTTACAAGGTGCACGATATAGTACTGATTGTGAGTGCAGGTCGGGGGTGAGGGTTATTTTGAAATCATCAGACTGTTTGAGGGTGGCCCATAGTGGGTAGGTGGGTCTACTTAAGATCCCTATTTACCCAGCATATACAAACTTTACACTTAAGGGTACGATGTCCATTCATCGACATGCATTCTTCGAAGGGTTTTTTGCAGATTTTTTCTTTGAAAAAACCCATCGAAAGACTGGTCTGTCGGGAAGGATCTATAAGGGGTGGGAGGGTTGGGAATAGTGTTGGATTAATAGGGGGTGGGGAGTTTCAGAGAGAGACCCCCTAAAAAGAAAAAAAAATCATGTAGATGTTTTTTTTTCTCAAGAGAAAGAAATCGGCAAAAAAAACATTAAAAAAATGCATGACGATAAATGAACATAGAACCGCACGAAAGTCAAATAAGGGGCTTTCAGGACACCTGACTCTCTTTCTAATGATCAGGTTGTAAATGCTCAGTATGTACACTTTAGGAAGGAAAGGAAGGAAGACCAAAGTCTGTCTTCTGTTTTCATCATCATGTGACCGGCTCCGCATGTGCACGCACATTCAGAAATACTGCCAAGTGCACATGCCCCGAGAGCGTCTCTAGTTCTGAACTGAGCCCGTTGACCTGGAGCGGGACAGTGGCCATATTTAGGGGCTTTCTGTAGCAGAGCTACCCATAATTCCTGAATGCCAATGATTGCTGAGAAGACCTGGACGTAAGGCACTGGAGAAAGATCCGGGCTATGCGGAAAAGGCGTTGGCCCTAGTCCCCACCGCCATTGCCATGGAACATTAAGAGAGGCTGAAGAGTAACCAAAGTGTGACCTCGCTGAATACCAGACAACTGGTGCAGCCCAGAGGGTACAACGTTGTCACATCAACAGTCTTTTTTTCAATGGGTTGTCTTTTTACTGCATTTTCCCCCCGAAACAACTCATTGAAAAATATATGGGGTAGTGGGCAAGGGTATATAAGGGGTAGAGGGTAGGGAATATTGCTAAATTAATAGGGGAGTGGGGTTGGGGGATACCCCCAAAATAAAAAATAAAACATGTTTTTGATGAGTTTAAAAAAAGCAATATTTCGATAAAAAACCCATCGAAAAAAAGACTGTTGTTGTAATAACATAGGACTGCCCCGACACAGAGAACCTGCCCACGAGTGAATAAGGGGAGGACCGCGAGCAAGGGAGGGGGCGCGGTAGAGCCGTGAGAAAGAACACACGAGAAAGGGAAAGGAAAGAAAGCAACAAAGCCTGAGAAAGACCCAGAAAGTTCACCAGACTTGAATGGAAAACCTTGAGACGGATTAACAGGGAAAGGTAACCCCTGCAGTCCAAACCAAAGCACACCGAGTGCTGCAAGTATGGACATGATTAACATTATGGTCAACGCAGTTCCACAACAATGCGACAACGGGAGAGAAAAGTCTTGAGTTGATAATAGAAGCCGGGAAATGAGGGACAGTTCAAAATAAGACCATCAAGACCAAAGTCCATTAATGATGGAAGACGTAGTAGCTCAGTGAGGAGAGCGTGTAAAAAAGGGACTTGATTACATATTTCAGTCTGAGGAATTGCCAACAATAGCTAGGCCAGGTCAGAAGGAAGCGATACCTTTGGGAAAGCTCTTATTGGTCCCTGAGGACATTGTCATTGTATCCAAGGCTTAACAAAAACTAATTAGGATGTATGTTAGGAAAGGAGGTTTTATTGACCCAAAGAAGCATTGCAATTGAATTTAGGTCTAATCAAGAAGCAAGTATGATGAATGTTGGGAAATGAAGTCTTAATGATCCCAGGAGACATTTTCATTGAATCCAAGTCTCATCAAGGACGTAGTATGATGAATGTTGGGAAATGAAGTCTTATTGATCCCAAGAGACATTGCCATTGAATGGAAGCCTAATCAAGAACCAAGTTTGAGGCATGTTAGGAAATAAAATATTAATGATCCCCGGAGACATTGCCATTGAATCCAAGTCTTATTAAGAAGGGAGTGTGGTGCATGATGGGAAGTGACCTCTGATCACAAACAGCATTATCATTGGAAATGGCTTGTCAAAAAAAAAAGGGAGACAGCTCAACTGGGGCCAGTTGGGAAAGCAACTGTCTTCAACCACAGGAGACATGTATTTTCTCTAGATCCGAGACTTATTAAGAACAAAGGTTGTCACACCAAAATAATTCATGTTGAGAAAATAAGTTGTATTATCCCGAGTCATTATCAATGAGTCTAATGGAAAGTGTTAGAAGCACACAAATGTATGTTGGGAGACAGGGCCTGCCACTTCCAACAGACATCCTACATCCCATGATCCCATTTGTACTGTATCACCTATATCGCTTACCCCTCTTGATCCTGTATGTACTGTATCATTTGTTGTAAGTGACCACTGTTTTGTAATAGCCTGTGTCAGGCACTGTAACTAAGTTTCGAGTCTACTTTTATTGTTGAGCCCAGCTGCCTACGGGCTTGGAGCGCATTACCAAATAAATAAACAAATAAACAAACAAACAAACATCCCTTTCTAAGGTAAATGGGTCAGAGCAATAATACTAGACTCCGAGCAGAGTAGAGTAGGACCCAGGAAAACCTACGGAAGACCAGGGATGGCTGGTGACTCTTGGACCCCCACGTGTCGGAAGCAGGACTGTTGTAATTCAAATTTGTATATAAGTTATAAATGCCAACCTAGTCATTGACAAAGAAGTGCCATAGTATAAACCACATGGTTTCAATGAAAATAAATAGATAATGAAATATATAGAACCTTTAATTCACAGAAAAAAAATAGTACAATAAAACGTTAGGAAGAAATATTAATAACAGACGAAAGCTGGGGTTCTATAGCTTTAAAACTGGGTTTAAAGGCAACGGGTGTAAGCATCTCACCCCTATAATGCATTGACTAGGTAGTGTACCAAGGTGGGCTTATGTGGCTGAGGTGGCAGAGCATTAAAGTGAAATTACAAGTATTACCCAACGATAAAAGGGACTGTCCAGTCAAGGTTCTATCAAACATATCTACTTTTCTATATTACAACAGACAGTTATAGCACACTACAAAATACAACCCACCCATTATTTGGTTTCAGCACAAAGGGTGCAATGGTTCACTAAATGTCACTAGGGGCCTTCAGAGAAGGACCAGGGGGACAGAACCACAATGTACCTTGTGCTACAGGAGTTCTTGGTGCTCAACACAGTTGAGCCTGTTTCAGGATGCTTTGCAGCTTCTGCAACAGAATCCCGATGGGAGGCAGCTGCGGGTATCAGGCAGCAGACAGATCAGCGAGCGAGGCTGGACAGACGGCTGCAAGCTGGCCTACAGTGTGGCTCGGGCTCAGGAATCATTGTCTCATTGCTGGTTGGCAGGTCTGAAGGATTATTAGCAAACAATGGGGCAATTTCTATAAGTTGACAGGGTATTGCCCTTAGATAGATATTATTAACACAAAAAGTTAGGCAACACACAACTGTGTAAAAGCTACTAGCAACCACCTGAAAACCCAAGAATAGGTCCAGATCGTAAAACCAAACCCTAACAAAAGGTTTTATTTATTTTACTTATTTTACTGTGGGGTGGACTCAAATCTATTCAAAGAAGAATAGAACAAGGTTGTGGCTGAAGACAGGAGGATAGAGCGAAACAAGGGTACTATCCCTGCCTAAAGTACGCTCTTGACTAGGTTGCGGTGTTACAACGCCTGTCTATTAGTGACAGAATAAGAGTAAAATTGCCACTTCTATAGTATGTAATACATTCAACCTTGAGAGTCACAGCCCACTCTCTTCTCGATTGGCTTAAATCGGAAGAGACTAGCAATAAAACCAGGGAAAGGAAAGGAGAGTCAGCCCAGGAAAGTAAAGAGAATCAATTTTTCTCTTCAAACTAAACCATGTGGCATCTAATGGGATTGACAATTTTTAATAGCCCATTGATAGTCACACCGCTCCTGGGGTACTCAAATGTAAAAATGACACAACTTCGGGAAATAGGATAAATTCCCAATCCCACAAACACACACAAAGACAATACAATCACCGCTTCCCATGTGGAATCAACTTTTTGCTCATGGAAAGTGGGACAATGTAAAAAAGTTTGCTCAAAACTAAAATGGGGGCAAGTTGGAACCCTTTTAGATGATACAAACACCGGCAGGTCTGAAGCACTGGTCGAGGCATCTCGGATGATATGAGCGATTGCAGCGTAACAACAGTCAGCAGTGAAGTTGGTTGCAGCTCGAGGGGCTCGACTGGCTCAAAAATGTCATTTAAGGCGGACGCTGGTTGATGCTTGTAGATGTACTCCTTCTAGCTTATTCGCTGGGCTTGTGTCATCCTTTAAGGCTGACAGCCCAAAGCTGAGGAGAGTGTGGCAGGCAACGCCCTTGTCATTGTTTTTGTTCAGAGACTCTCTGGCACTTCCCACCTAGGAATCTTGTTTGCAGAGACTAGCAGGGCACGCCATGTGCTGGCTGAGTACCGGTTCTGGAGCTGCTGGAGGGGCCTCTGGATTCTGTATCTCCCTGGGAGATGTTTAAGGGAGGGATCTTGCATCCCTCTTTGGAAATCCTAGCCTTCCTTCACTGGCGGAAGCTGTAAGGCCTGTTTGAAATACACTCTATTCATTTATTAATTATGTTAAATGCTGCCGCCATCTGCAGAGTGTAGACAAATGGACAGGGCGGATCCATGGACCCTTTGAAAGTTAATTAAACTGGCCATGGCAGGAGGAAGGTTTTGGCCCTCCCCTTCTGAGAAGCATCATGTACTCCACCTGTCAGAGCCCAATTAAATATGACAGGGAGGACTGCGCCTGTAGGCTGTGTCCACCAAGAGTACACGGCGGGTCTATATGTATGTCGTGCGGTGACCATAGGAAAATGAGTGCGGATTAGCCCCCCACCTTTTCCAGAGGTCGATCTACCCTCATTCAATTTCATATGACATTTCAAAAAAGACCAGCAAAGTGCACACCAACCGTGCGGCTGGTCGAATTCCTCATATGTCCCCCAGCCACAACATGTGACCCACCACCCAACTGAGGGTCTGGTTTGTCATCAATGTGAAAGTACCGGCTGAGGCAATCTGCATTTCCATGCTGGGAGCCCGGCTTGTGTTGGATGTTGGTATCTTATCCCTGTAGAGATATGGCCAAACGCAACAGATTAGGGTTCTCCCCTTCCATGGCCATTAACTATAGAAGAGGCGAGTGTTGTCTGGATCATAAAATGTGACCCAAAGATTCAGGGTTTCAGCTCCTTTATGGCTTGCATGACTGCGTAAGCCTCTTTTTCAACAACAGCCCAGTTGTTTGATTGATTGATTGATATTTTATTTCTATCACACTCTTACACAAGGGTTTCAGAGCGCGACAAAGCAAGAGAGGGGAACAGGGGAGAACAAAACAGAGATCTTACTAGGCCCAGTGACATTGAGAATGCACAAGTGCATGGGAGAGGGGGAGGGGAAAAGTGCATGGAAGGGGAGAGAAGTGGAAAGTGCGAAGCAGAGTAGAAACAGATAAATAACAATAAATAAATAATAAAGGCAACAAACAGTGGTAATGCAGCCAGCAATTTGCAAGTGCTAGGTTTAAGGCAGCAGACAGGGTAGGTCTGATAAGTGCAGGAAGAAAAAGTGGGGGCTGTATGGGTACAGATACAGACCCCAGTGCAAGGGGTGGCCCGGAGGCAGTCCGGGAGGGTGGCAGGATGAGCAGGTACCTGGGCCTGAAGGACAGAGGGTGGCCAGGTGCATGGTACCAAGAGAGAACAGATCAGCAGGGGAGAGGGGGAGCGAAGGCAGAAGAAAAGAGGAAGGTCTTGAGGTGCTTCCGGAACCGGAGATGGTTCTCCTCAAGTTTTAGAGTGGCAGGTTCCTTTGCCTTTTTGTAAATCTCCTGCTAATGTAGGCAACAGGTTGCTCTACCCCTTGAGAGTTCAGCTGTGCTAACACTGCTCCAATCTCAAAATCACAGGCGTCTTTCTGGATAATTGTCTCCTGACCACAGTCTGGCACTTTCAGAACTGGGGCCCTGCACAATCCATGCTTTAAATCCTGAAAGGAGGTTTGACAGGCGGGGGTCCAGGTTATCTTCTCAGAATCTTCTTGGAAGTTACATCAATCAGGAGCGTGGAAATGGTCCCACACCCCTTGATGACCGGTAGTACCCAGTGAGACCTATAAAGGCTCTCACCTGACTCCCAGTCACGCAGATTGGTGCACCCAATCCTTCACAGCCTGTTCCTTTGTTTTGCGAGGTTTCTTACGTCCACCGACCAGGTGGCCTAGATAGGTCACTGTGGTGCCCCAAGCTATCTGGCACTTCGTGGCCTTGATAGTCAGACCTGCATTCTGCAGCACCTGAAGCATTTGTGGATGAACACAGCAATGTTGTCTAAATGGGCGACACTGAAGTTTTCCAGACCAGACAAAACATGGTTAACCATCCGCTGAAAAGTGGCTGGGGCATTCTTCAATCCAAAGGGCATCACAGTGAACCGATAATGTCCTTCTGGTGTTGAGAATGCTGACCTCTCTCTCGCTCCATCTGTTAAGTCAACCTGCCAGTACCCTGCCGTGAGGTCGAAGGTACTCATGTACTTGGCAGCGCCGAACTTGTCAATGAACTCATCTGCCCGAGGAATGGGGTGAACATCTTTCTTTGTGACAGAATTGGGCTCTCTGTAGTCTGCGCAAAGGCGAACTTCTGTCTTCCAACCACTGGTCCTTTTAGGGACCAGTACCACTCGGCTAGCATAGGGGCTGTGGTATGGCTCTATCACTCCTAGTGACAACAACTAACACAATAACTTGGAAACGTCCTCTTTGATGGTATCCCTGAACTTATCAGACAATCGGTGAATCCTACTCTTCACAGGCTTACTGTCTCCAGTGTCCACATCATGGGTGCACCAATCTGCGTGACTGGGAGTCAGTGAAAACAGACTGGTAAACTGTCCCATTAAACAGCAACAGTTTGTCAGTTGCTGTTCTGACAAATCCGTTGCAAGGTTGACACCTTCAATTGACCCATTTGTGGCTTCAATGTGCAGGAGGGGATCAGTCTCCTTCTCAGTCTCTCTGTCAGTCACTAATGCCATGACCAGGTCATCCCGGCTATAATGGGGTTTTAGCTGGTTGACATGAAAGACCCTGCACATCTATTTAGGTCCTTTCACGTCAATGATAATTCACTTCACTGACATTTTCCAGCACATAGTAAGGCCCAGTCCACTTGTCCTGAAGGGCACTGGGTTTGTCGGGCTTCACAATCCACATCCAATGGGCTGGTGAATAGACTGTCACTGTGGCCTTCTGGTCGTGCCAGTGCTTCATCAGCTCCTCACTGGTGTTTAGGTGTTTGTTGACTGTTACATGTACTTTGCCATTCTACACCGAAGGCCATGTACATAGTCCACCACATCTCATGAAGGGAATGAGGGGTTGCCCTCCCAACCCTCTTTCACTTGACTGAGGGGACCTCGTACAGGGTGCCCAAACAGAACCTCAAAGGGGCTAAACCCCACTCTGTTCTGTGGCACCTCCCTGTAGGCGAACAGAAGGCATGGAAGGAAAGCAATAAGTCGTAAAATGTCACCAGGGGCCTTCGGAGAATTACCAGCAGGACAGAAAAACAATGTACCTCGTGCTTGTAGAGGTTTTTGGTACTTGACAGAGTTCAAGATGGGAGACAGCTGCGGGTATCAGGCGGCAGGCAGTTCGACGAGTGAGACTGGCTGGACGGCTGCAGGCAGGCCTACATGGCGGCTCAGGGTCAGGATTCGTTTCAGTGCTGGTTGGTGAGTCTGAAGCACATGTCGGGCATCTCGGATGGCGTGAGTGACTGTGGCGTAACAACAGTCAGTGGTGCAGTTGGTTGCAGCTCCAGGGGCTCGACTGGCTAGAAAATGTCCTTGAAGGCAGACGCTGGTTGATGCTTTTCGATGCCATCCTCCTAGCTTCTTCACTGGGCTGGTGTCGTCCTTTAAAACGGATGTCCCAAAGCTGAGGAGAGTGTTGCAGGCAACAGACTTGTCTTTGTCTGGTTCAAAGATTATCTGGCACTTCCCACCTAGGAATCTTGTTTGCAGAACCTAGCAGGGCACACTGTGTGCTGGCTGAGTACCGGGTCTGGAGCTGCAGGAGGGACCTCTGGATTCAGTATCTCCCTCTGTTCCCTAGGCAATGTTTAGGGGAGGGATCTTGCTTCCTTCGATGGAAATTCTACCCTTCCCTCACTGGCGGAAGCTGTATGGTGGACTGTACCTTCAGCCAGGGTGCAAATGAGTTCTTCTTGTTACACCTTGTGAAGTCTTCAGAAGATCTTCCCAAAAGAGAGGCTAAAGGAATGAACGTTGATTGGGATATGAGCTGTCATCTCTAAAGGTCCACAAGATATATCCTTTAAAGACTGCTCACCCACTTTCATTTACTTGCTGCTTTCATTTTGATTTACCAACAATTTGGAACTATAATCCAACAAATGGATTACGTAGGGGAAAACTGACAGACGGAGGGGGTCAATATAAATTAAATAAAAGGACATAATGTAAATGAACAACAGCTCTCACTTGTAACTGTGGGAAATGACGTCACTTATCCGACTATCAATCCGTTAATAATATAAGGTTTCTAATTATTAATTCAAACTCTGTACAGTGAAATAACATAGCAAAAATGAATTAAGTAGATTCAGAAATCACCGCCGTTCGAAAATAAAAGAGAAATGCCTTGCATTGTACTAGAGTCAATATTCGGGCCTCTTTCCAAGATGGCGCCCGGCACTGACTTCAAACATTATATAGGCAGAATTACCCATCATCCTTCTTCGTTGCCTTGACTACGGCATTCCTAATGACAACACGGACGTAGAACACTTGCGGCTTCATTTCGCAGTACGCGGAAGTTATCAACACACATGTTTGTAATCGGTAAGAATCGCTGTGTCAACTTGGAGTCAGCTATTAAGATTAGCAGCTACTTGACGAACAGCACACCTGAGCACGGGCGAAGGAAGATTCACAACTACAGCAGGACGCAACGCGCTCTGTGCAGAAAGTAAGTCAACTAATGAATGGTTGCTCGCCACTTCATGGCATTTTGAAAAAATAAGATGCAGCGATTCAAGCATTTAACATGAACATGATAATTTACAGATTATAAATCCATTGGAGGCTGTAATTAAAAACCACGAAGACCAGAATTAAGAAGATAGAGCCCCCAATATCAAATTGCTTGTGTGATGAAAAAAACAACGTTAAGCCCAGAACCACCGTGAAGACGGTGAGTAGTCAGAATTATATATCTCAGAAATACAGATGAAATCACTGTGTAGTGGGACCCAGCACTTTGTTTGAGCGACTGTGTCCCACACACGGTTTTTTAACATTGGATTGAGGATAAGTTTTGGTGAAAAATATATTTCTCTGCTAGGTTGTAGCCCACCATACGGTTGAGATTCTGATAACACAAGAGTGAACCACACCTTAAAGAACCTTTTTCAGTTGCAAGTGGACATTAAAAGGACAAAGGTCAGTTTTTGGTTCTGAAATGATGATTAGATATTTATCTAATTACACAGAAATTGGATTTAATTTACTTTGTTTAATTTTAGGGAATTTCTTTTGAAAATTGTACCTGATGAAGGGCTGGTTCCGAAACGCGTCGTACAACACTTTGACTTCCAACACTGAATGATTTTGTTTGAAAATTAATTTTCAGTTCTTTACGGAATGATTATTGAATGTTGAAATTGTCTATATCCTATTTATTCGATGAAGAATATTTTCTTTAAATCTATTCTGTTCTAATTAAAATGTGCACATTCTGAAACCGATATATCTGAATGTTAATTAATGATTGATTTGTTCTTATAATAATTTCTTGAATGTTATGACTGACTATTGTCAGACAAAAGTGATCCCTGTGTTTGCCCACCAGGTTTAGGTGGGCCTTCCTCTTTTACATTTGTCATATACGTCTTGTAGCCGAGACCCACACAGGAGCACCTAAATCAGATTATCAAATGAAGTAGTTTATCACAGAGAGTAGAAATCAGTGACCCCGAAAAAGGAAGGTAGTGCGCCTTTACCCTGTATGTTCATCCTGTTTGAAGTATACTCTATTAATATGTTAATTATGTTTATTGCTGCCACTATCTGCAGAGTGTAAACAAATGGACAGGGCAGATCCATGGAGCATTTGATAGTTCATTAGGCTGGTCATGACAAGAGGAAGGTTTTGTCCCTCCCCTTTCTGAGATGCATCATGTACTCCACCTGTCAGATCCCAACTAAATATGACAGTGAGTGCTGCACCTGTAGGCTGTATCTACCCAGAGTACAAAAGTCTATGTGTATGTCGTGCGGCGAGCACAGGAAAATGTGTGCGAATTAGCCCCACACATTTTCCAGAGGTTGATCTACCATCATTCAATTTCATATAAAATTTCAATAAAGCCCAGGTGAGTTCATACCCACTGTCCGGATGGTCAAATTCCTCACATGCAGCACCACTCCGCGTCTGGCCTGGGGTGTGGGAAACATATGTGCACTGCCTTGCCCGGGCCAGGGCCAGAAATTAGGGGCTAAACTGAACATCTAAGCGAGCCAGAGGGGGGGTCTAAGGATGGCATTGAACTATGCCTGGGCTCGTCTTCATTTCCTCAGCCAGCTGACCTGTGTGGCTGCTATCGAAGTGCACCTTGTATGTCGAGCCAGAAAGATGAGCCAGCCAGTGGTTCCAAATTCTTAGCCCTTTGGGAGATCTAACAGCACTAAATCCTCGAGGCAAATCTGCAGGCACCAGCAAGAGGGCTCTGATGAAGAGGCTGCTGAAAGCATCTTTGGCAGGCCTTGGCATGTGTTCGGTATACTGAGCCTACTAGCTCCTCCAAGGGGAGCAGGAGCTGTGAGGAGCTATACTAAGAATCACATTTGAAGCCCCTTTCCCAATTTGGGATTAAAAAAAAAACCATGAACCGTGTTTTAGACCTTGATCTAAACCCCAGGTCGTGATCGCGCTCTGAAACACTTGTGTATGAGCGCGATATAAATACAATATCATATCATGTATCTAAAAACGACACCACTGGAGGTTCAGCACAACCCCAAAAGAATTACACAATTGCAGTGCTCAGTCGTAACACTTCAGTCACATAACAAGTCTCACCGTTTCACCTTCCTGTAGCTTTCCAAAATGTCCTACTAGTATTCTACTGTGCTGCAATGCTGTGCGTGTCTTACAGTGTGTGTTTTGTAAAGGTAATTACAGACTTTTTATGATTTGTAAACTTAATTCCATAAGATAGATGGACATACTACTAATAGTCATATTAACTAACACACTACTACTACAGTACTACCACTACTATTAGTAATAATAATAATAATAATAATAATACACGTTTGGCAATGCATATAGAACCTCCTACCGTTTTCTAAGCGCTGTAATAATGGGTGCTGCCACCGTTATCACCAGCTTGGGGTGCTCATGATATCGGCGTCGGCTGGATGAAGGGCTGACACAATCTGACTGGGTTATGGAAGCCCTGCTGCACGGCTTCGTCCTGTCCCCACCTCTAGCACGTATGTTGTATGGCATGGAGTGTGCCATAATGTGCATCTCACTGCACCCCACGCAGCCATTTCATAGCTGCGAACTCCCCACCCGTCACATCTCACTAGCCTTCCCACCCCTTCACCCTGACTCACTCCTCCACCCCAGGGAAGGGTCCTGTGTTATTCAGCTCTGGGATGCAAGGGAGAAGGGGTGCCGTCACTTTGGGACCACCTGGTTCTTCATGAGAGAAATTGAAACAGTTCTGGGGGTCTCCACACACACTCCCTGTGCCATGATCTCTGCCCCGTCCTTCCTCTGCCCCAGACCCAGTGCCTAATGTGTGATGGTGTTTGCCAGGGCTGCGCCTGGGTACTTATTTCTGAGCACCCGTACCTAATGTCTCAGACTCAGCTCCATTATGTTGTGAAGCTTTGGCAACTTTCTTTTTTTAACTGCTGGTCTTAGCCACACAACATGCAGCAACAGTGCGAGCCACACCACTGGTGATGCTGTGCTCATTATTGAGTTCCATGAATAATACCGGGATTAAGGGTGCCAGTGCAGGATGATGGCGGGGGCAATGCCAGCACACTTGCACAGTCAGCTTCGCTGACTAGCAGCACTGATGCGCAAGGGGCGGTGGGTTTGGCGTGTGGTGGGCGCCGTCATGGTACCAGGTGCAGCTCACTCACTAGTTTAGAAGCCAGGCTGGCATGCACATGTATATGTGTCAATGGGGCTAGGCTACTCTGCTTGCACATTCAGGGCCTGGAAATTATTTGGGCCCTTGCCCTTATTTATTTACAAATTAAGCACTGCCTACCCACTCTCCATTAGCCCCCCCACAGTTTGCACATCTCTAATTAATGTCCTCCCCCTATCCTTGTCACCCACCTCTGACCCCTGGAGCCTCCCGTGCCCAGCCTGCTGGCACTGAGAGCTGCTGGCGCGTGGCGCTGCACTCCTTGCTTGCAGCAGCTCCCAATCAATAGCTATCACCGCGACTTCCCTGTAATCCTGGCTGGCTGTCACCACACCGGCTGACCCCATTCCCCGAGAGCTCACCTGGGCGCTCTAGCGTGGTGACCTGGGTCGCCCAGGGCAGACAGGGCGCTCCATTGCTGCTCTGAGCACGTAGCGGGCCAGCGATACGCCCAGACCCACACCCTCTGCCCACCCTGTCTCTAGCCACTCTCATGGGATCATATGATTGGTTATTTACAAAGCGCCTAATACCCAGGGGTTTCTCAGCACGGACCCGAGGATCGAACCCATGTTGCTCTGCCTTGTCTTGCTTCCAAGGCGAGCATGTTGCCGCTCAGCTAGCCTCCAGTCAATAGCGGGGTGTCATGGCCTGGTCTGTGGGATCATAATACGACCCACCCCGTCTCAAGGACAGGCTCCGACTGTTGCAAATGTTCATTGAGGGATTTTCCCGGCATTCCCTTTCTCGGACGTACTGGCCATTCAGATCCACGACACCTATCCGAGGTAATCGCCGTACCCTTACCCCTATGCACCCCGCACACTTTGAACAACGTGACCTTATGTGACTGTCCCCGAGGTCACCCTGACATCCCAGTACCCTCCCTCTCCCTGTGCTCTGGCGCCTCTGTACCCTGACCTCACATCACCTTGAACTGAACTCTCTGAACCCCGACCTCTGTAACCTAACCTCTCCGAATCCTGACCTCTTCGCACATTGACCCCTCTACACACTGACCTTTCTGCGCCCTCTCTTGCCGGACCCCAGGCCTTCGGGGACACTGTAATGTCTGCATCCTGACCGCACTGCATGCATGCTAACCTCACCACACCCCACTTTCACCTTCTTATTAAAATTGCCTCTTCTGTACCTTCTGCAACCTTACACCCATGCACGCTCAGCTCAGTGCATGCTACTCTCACTGCACCCCATCTTCCTTCATGATCACCAGGCCTCACTGAACCCGAACCTCACTGCATCCCACTTCCCTTCACCGTGACCTCACTACACACTGCATCTTGTACCCTACATTTTCTGCACCCTAGCCTCCCTCCACCATGAGCTCTAGGGTTCTGGGGACCACCCCTGCAGGGAGCAGAAGACCATCCTTGTCTGGGTGGTCACTCGCTTCCTTCACTATGATTTAGAAATCCCCAGTCTCCTCTCCTGTGAGGCTTGAACCATCTGCTGCTGACCACATCTCTGAGTTTCAGATCCAACATCCCTGATCTTGAAGCCCTGATCCAGCAACCCTGAACCAACATCCCTGATCTTGAAGCCCTGATCCAACAACCCTGAACCAACAACCCTGATCTCGGAGCACTGATCCACCACTCCTGATCTAACACCCCTGATCCAACATCCCTGATCCACCAGCCCTATCCAGCACCCCTGTTCCAACATCCCAGATCCAACATCCTAGATCCACCAGCCCTGATCCAACAACCCTGATCCAGCACCCCTGATCCAGCACCTCTGATCCAGCACCCCTGATCCAACATCCCTGATCCAACAGCCCTATGCAGCAGCTGTGATCTAGCAACCCTGGTCCAGCATCCCTGATCCAGCACCCCTGATCCAACACCCCTGATCCAGCACCCCTGATCCAGCAACTCTGATCCTGCACACCGATTCAGCATCCCTGATCCAGTATCCCTGATCCAGCACCCCAGATCCAGCAACTCTGATCCTGCACACCTGATTCAGCATCCCTGATCCAGTATCCCTGATCCAGCACCTCTGATCCAGCAACTCTGATCCAGTCACCCTGATCCTGCACCCCTGAACCATCATTATTTTTGTCCCGCTATGTTTCAACTCATCTGGAACCCAAGCAAACTTGACTACTAATGGGAGAAAACATGTCAGAAGGGGGTTCCCTTTTGCCCTCCACTTGACTTCTAAGGCTGCCCTGTATTCAACAGTTGACGGCTCCTGCTACCGCGTGCACATGCAGCAACCCCTTTAGATGTGAGATCGATGGTAGAACGCCGAAAGTGGTGCTTATCTCAGAGTGGAGGACCTCGACTGGAGGACTAGGTGACTTGGAGTGGCTGCTGACTGTGGCATCTGGTCCTTTAAACAGAGCAGGGACGTCATTTAGGGGTCACCAGTGGTCGCAAATTTGACCTCTGAGGTCTCCCTTGCGACCAGCACCATGTGGCTCTTTACTTCTGGGGAGAGGCTGGCTTTCTTGTTCAGGCCCCTTAAAAAAATAAGAAAAATAAGAACAGGAGTGCCACAAGTCGAACACTTTCAGCACTGACCCTAAATAAGAAAGAGTAGGAATACCAAATAAATTGTCTTTCTGGAATTCTATACAATAATTGCTAGACTCATTAAAGGTTTATTTCAAGCACACTTCAGGGGGCGAGTCACTGATTTAGTCTGTTCCTAAACACCTCAACTCAGCATTTAATCCTTCTGAGGTCGATAAATGAGTACCAACAGAGGTTGGGTGATATTGTATGTATATTTTTTCTATATAAAGCGCTTAACCGTAAGTGCTATATAATAACACATCATCATCATTTGGCCATGGACGTCTGCTTGCATTCACAGTAATTTGGTAATATGGGCCTATACACACTGATCTTAAAGATACATATGGTGATTCATTCTTGTATGAAATGTACATCACATTATAGTGATATCACTTCGGGGAGGGGTCAAATGACATCACTTCCTGTGATGTCATCAGGGTCAAGGGTTGTGTGATGTCACTTACGCTACCCCTGGCATTTTGGTGAAATGACATCCCTGAAACAGAGATGGAAAGACGGTGTCAAAAGAAGACGCCAACATCGAACCTTGGGCCAGTTAAGAAGCATTGACTCCTTGGCAGGACCATGAGCGAGCTTCCAGTATAGAAAAGTATCCCAAAGTGCATCTTGTAAAATCGGGAAAGCGTTGTCCTGCCACAAGGCTGGTCTAGCCAGAACATTATTCCTTCTTTCCACATACATCATTCACCCAAAGCTTGTGATTTGTGTTTGGCTGAATTTGCAAACATTCCAGGAATAAAGGAAAGCACGAGATGCACAGAAATCCTTCGCAAAAATACTCATCTTTCTGTTACTCTTAGAATCAGAAAAGCTAAAACACTTTCACCCTAAAGCAAGTCAATCTCAGGGTACACACCTGGTTCTTACAATTAAATAATCCATGTGATCCACAATGCTTTCTCAAACTCCAATCATCTCAATGAATACTGTGAAAGAGGATAGCTCGTTCAGCAGCTGCTTCCATTGAGAGGCTCTGGTGCACTGCTGCTGGGTATACAAAGAGCTCGGCCATATGCAAAGGGTTGCTTGTTAGTGCGAAGGAAACCCCTATCATGCCTTTTGCACAATTACGTTCATCCTCATCCTGGACAAATCTCTCGTGATGCCCATTTACGCTGCGATGACTCAGCCACCCAATGAAATTCAGGATCTGTGCTCGGAATTTGATCAAATTGTGAAAAATACAGTCACCTTAATTATTTTGAAACAAAGACATATTTTACCCCTGGTACATCAGCGCAGAAAAATGCGGACGGATAATCTATTATATTCCCTCTTTTCATTTTCCAAATCTGTCCATCCTCCAACGTCCCTGTCCTGCGCATGCACAACACCCCCAAATCTCAGATCTGTTGCATTAAAGTCACGATGAATTTTAAAATGTGCAGCCATTTTTCTGTTAATTATGGCTAAGCATGTTGCTAGAGTTTCTGTCCTGTGCATTTCATCATATAAATAATATTTCATGTTGCAATTAAGTGTAATATTTTATAAATATGAAAAGTGTTTTACGTGTGCCTTATTGAAAAAGAGAGCATTTCGTGCAGGTGAAAACGGAGATATTTGAAAAGTGCGCGTTTGCAGATTATGCAAAATGTGCAGAATTCTTTCCCGTCTTGAATCCACGACAACATCTGTTCTTGCTAATTGGCCATCCAATCTTGCATGGCTGGTCTTTTTCAAGGCTTAAACTCTTCAGAAACTGAAGTTCTTTCCCATCCTGCTCCCCAGGATTTCTCCCCCGCTTCCACTCTGTTCTATTTCTTTTCCTTCCTGAACTCGACTTCTTGCCCCTGTTGCTTGAAATCTTGGTTCCTACCTGGATACTTCACTTCACAACTCTTCTATATCCTGCTCCTGTCGTGCACATCTTTACAACACCTGCAAAGCTGGGCCCTGCCTTTCTTTCCAGACTTCTAAACTGTTTGTATTTTCACCCCTCTTTTAATGCTCTTCTCTACTCTTTGGCCTTCCTGTCTCGCGTCTTAGCCCTCTTAAATATATTTATTCTTCTTCTATCCGCCTACTTTTCCCTATCCTCTCGCGATTCCACCTCGCCTGCCCAATCCTCCTTGCATTGGCTTCCTTTTCACTCTCGCCTCAAATTTTATTTTCTTTGTTTAGTCTGCAAATCCCTTCATAATCTACCCCTACCCAGGGGTCTTGATAGGTCTGGAAAAGATCTGGAGCTCAGCTAATGTCAGTTCTGTCGGGACTCGGGGCTAGCTAGCCCTTTGGTTGTGGGCCCTGAGCATCTATCCGGGGCTACAACCAAAAGATCCAGGGCTATCGTCCCCTCAGCGCCACCCCTAGCAATGCCTATCCCCCACCTTACGTATCCTCCATTGTGTCTTTCTACTGCACTGCTCGATCTCTTCGCTCCAACTCCCAATTTCTTCTCACTGAGCCCCGCCCCCCATGTGCTCAGTTGCGTTTCCGTTCTTTTACTTTGTTGGCCCCACCGCAGCGGAACACGCTCCCACTTTGCATTTCTTCTCGTTCTTCCAGATCTCTTTTCCATACTCATCTCAAACAACATCTGCCTTCTATGTAATTGGTATATTTTTACTTTTTTCCATCAATTCCGTTTTTCCATTTTTGCTTGTTTCCATTGTTTGCATTCGACGTACCGTTTTTAAATGTGTATGGCAATTGATGTAAAGCATGGTATAAACACAATACATATAAATACACAAATATGCACTACAATTTGTGATATTAATAAAAACATGCAATCACTTAATGTGTGCTTTAAAACCTGAAATTAACTTTTGCTGTGGAATTTCTCAGCAATGTGTGTACTAACTTTGTTTGGCTTCAGTTGTCCAATTAGCTTGTTGGAAAAACTCAGAAAATGAAATTTCACTGCAGAATTTCACAGCAAACGAATTGAACAGTTTCCACCTAATGTGCTGGAAAATAAAAACGCAATTTAAGTGGTATACGGTCATTTTATCCCCATATATGTGGTTGCCATACATAATGTCCCCCAGGAAAAGGATGGTGCGACATTTTACATGGTGACCATATATATGGGGTCAAGGGGACCGGGGATTGCAGGTGTGACCCCACTCGCCTTGATCGCAGAGGTCTCCCCCGCATGTTTAATGTGAATGTGATAATGTCCAGGCAAAAAATGGCAATTTTTTGGTGACTTTTTTGCCAGGTGACATTTCTGCAGAGACATTATCACATGGAGTCACTTAAGTTTACCCAAAGTTTTTTCTCTGCTAAGTAACTGGTAACTTTCCTTTTTGGCTTAAACGTTCATTCTATCTTGTTAAAGAAAACATCCTATGAACATTTGCGGAAGAGTTTGAATGATTGTTTCACCCAGTTTGTAGGAGGACAATCTACCGCATTAGGTATATGCAAGAATGTTTTAGGCAATGTCATCAGAAGTGTCAAAGAAACATATCATTTGTAAACTTCTTGGAGGAAAAACATGAAATTCACCCAAATTCACTGTGATTGACATTGTGTTCCCTCCGGTGGGGCGGAAACCCTCCAAAAGGAATCCGCCGGAAGAGACCTTCGCTGTGGCAGATGTATAGAGGGCAAATATTCCTTTTATAAAATGTTCACCTAGGTTGAGTTTAGTCATAGTCACCCGCAGAAATGGCCACTCGACCCGGTCAAGGGCCTTCTCTGTGTCTATGGCTACAACCACAGCTGGTGTTTTGGTTTTTGTGCGATATCAATCAAGCTGACAACCTTTCTAACAATATCCGCCCCTGTCTTCCCGCTACGAACCTGATTGCTCTAGGCCTGTTATAGAAGGTAGGTGCTTGTCCAAGCACCTCGCAAGAATCTTTGCATATAATTTTATATCAGAATTAAGCACTCCTATTGGCCTATACAATGCGACTGAAGCTGGAGCCCTACCTTCCTTGTGTATTACACATATTGTGGCTTCTCCCATTGATAGGGAGGCTGTACCTTGGCACCAGATGTGCTTGAACTGGTTAGAGAAAGGTCCTAGGGGCGCGGTCTGAAAATGTGCATACAATTTAAGAGGGCATTCCGTCCAGTCCTAGGACTTTCACCAACTAAAAGGGGTTGTAGAAGCACTTTTTGACTTTTGTGTTGACTTCTGTGTCCAGCGTGAGTCCCTTGTCCATTAATGTGACCAGGTTTAAGATCACTTTAGATGGTTCAGGGCAGTTATCCATTTCCAAAGACAATGCGAGAGGTGTTTCAGGGGTGGTGTGAGTTGAACCTGTCATTCTTTCTGTATTGTCGGTGTTGAGGTTTTGGTATTTGGCAGTTATCCGTTCACTTACTCACATGAGGAAGTTGCTGAGGGTGGTGCTGGACTTTCTGTTGGTTGTCAATTTGTACATGATTTGGTATCATTTGCATAGTTTTAACAGGTGAGCCCATATGACTTTTGGTCTTCATCACAATGGTCATATAGATCTTGAAGAGGAGCGGCGAGAGGCATGATCCCTGGGGCAACCACAAGCAATGGTTCAAGGGTTCAAACTGAAAGGGCGAGCCATGTTATTTCTGTCTGTCTGTTAGGAACAATCTCTTCCACTGGAGAGTTGTGTTAAGGAATGTGTTTTTTTAGCCTTCTAATTGGTGTACTCTGGTTGACAGTGCCAAAGGCATCTGAGCTGTCGAGGAGTATTTAAGTGCCAAGGTAATGTTGTCATCTGCTGAGATTTTGAGGCATCCCAAATGGAGATTAGCACTGATTTTGCACCTCTCATAGGTCTAACACTGACTTGTGAGAGATCTGGTAAGTAATTAGACTCTTCATGCTCCAAGGTATGACTGAATAGGTAGCACCCCTTGAATTTTGTCTGGGTATGGTATGTTTGAGACAGTACTAAAGTTGGGGGAGCCTTCTGGTTCTCCAGAGAAGTTCTTCTTAGAATTATTTTGATGTAGGCAGTCTTAAGGTGTTTGGTACAATATCTTTTTCAAGTGAGCAGTTAATTAATTTGCAAAAGTGTAATATTGGTGTTTCCTCATTAGTGATCTCTTTGTAGATGTTTGGGGGGCCAGAGGTCAATTGGAGAGTCGGCTTTGTTGATAAGTCTGGTTCAGATATTGGTTTAAACGTGTTCGTCGGGGGTTGTAGACTGAATGTCATTGACCAGGGTTTGAATCTTTCATTTCCATTCCTTGTTGCAGCATCGATACTGGCTGAATCTTTAGTTCTTTGCTTCTGAAACGGTACACAATAGCAACACATCATTTTTGGGAAACTGAAGGTATTTTTCTGCAGGAAGCGTGGTTTCTCCTCTCGATAATTTGGAACGTTTTTTCTCTGGATGCGGTGCATTATTGATTCATTCAGAATAATGCTCCTTTGCTTTAATGACTCCCACTTTGTAGTGGTGGATCTGACTTTAGTTGTCTATCTTGTCTTGTGGATTTTAGTGTGTTCTCCATCTTTTTTCAAGTAGTCGATTTCTTTTTGACAGTGTTTCTAGGACGGGTATGACTGTGAACCATCTTGCTGAAGTCTTTATTTGGGAGAGGGTGATGTGCATTACTGGGGTACGGGTGTCTAGTGCTTTGGCTATTCAGTTTTCTAGAGTTGCTAAATGTCTTTTCATTGGGGTTGGGCTTGCTCTCTTCCATAAGATGCCAATGGTTGTTTCTCGTATGCGACTCAGGAGTTGGGGCACTGGCGATGATGATCACTCCCTAGTATCTGAATGTGGGGCTGGGCTGATTATTAGGCCTTCTTCACAAGAGGTGGCGTCAAGGGCGTAGCCTGCAGTGTGTGGCTCTTCTTTGACCATTTGTTTGAGGTGAAATCTGGCCCTGTAGCAGCTCAAGATTTTGGGTGCTGATTGTGTTTGCATCTTGAACCAGATCTTGAAGTCTCCAAGGACCACTGGGATGTTTGAGTTGTATCACTAGGTTGGCACGTATGTCAGCAAAGTGATCTCTAAAAGTTGGGTTATATGATGGTGGTCTGTAAATAAGTAGGAAGGAGACATTCGTTTGGTGGTTGAGCAGGAGATGAATTAGGAGTCTCGCACAGTCCGGGAAGTCAATGTGGTGTGAAGTCGAAATTTTGAGGTGTTGCTTGTGTGGCTGAGGGTTCTACTTGAGGGCATGTGGTCTTCAGCATATTTGCCATGATGAGTGGGCAAAGGATACAAAGTTACTGCTCTAAAATTGTATTGTTGAGATTTTTGCATCTAGGGTTGGCTGTGGGATGTCTACAAGGGTCTGGTTCTTGTCCTCATGTAGCCGGTTGCCTGAGTTCTTTCTCTTGGTGTGCTTCGAGAAGGGCACTGGTCATCTAATTTGGTGGAGAGGGTAGCATGAAACAAAGCAGGTTTCAGATCTGGCTTGTAGCCTTTCACTTCCCAGGGCCAGTGTGTTGTTGTTGCCTGGTGCTGCAAAAGCCAGTTGGTGGTAGGTTGCGTGTCGCTTGGAATATTTTTGGTGCACCTGTAGATTACTTCCTTATGGACGCAGCTGTCCTCCCTTGGGTGTCCCATTGTCACTGGGCAGCTCACGCACGTAATGATGCTGCGGGTAGCAATGTATTACTAGTGTGGGGTACTATTCTCTTCCTTGAGGGTGCTCGCTAGCATGGACCGAGATAATACACCGCTGGATGCTTTTGCTCAGAGAAAGTGTAGATCTGGAATGTGAAATGGTGGGGATGGTATGTATTAGTCTGGGAATTTAGTAGTGATACGTAGATGTGAAATTGTTCATTTATAACGCGCATAATACCAACGAGTGGTTTCTAAGCGCGGGATCGGTATTCAAACCTGTGCTGCGCTGCGCTGTCTTGCTTCCAAGGCAAATGCGTTGCCCCTGAGCTATCCTTCCTCTCATCCCCTCCCCAGTGTGCATTTTAGCGATGCATATAGGTGAACGCAGAGTATGACCTAGAAGAAAACGCAGCATGTAGATACAGAGGGAGTTAGATGTGTGCCAGGGTCTAACACATTCCAGGGCTTTGGGCAAAAAGCAGCAGAGTATGTGGCAATGCGCTCTCAGAGGGACACCCCGTTATGAACTACAATGGTATGCAAAATGGCAGAGCTCAATGCCACACCTAAAGGATGCTTAAAGGAGTCCTAGAATGAGGTATGAGAGATGACACAGCACAGTATACAAAAACAGAACAGCACTAAGTAACACATACACCTCCCCAGACACACCCAGAGGTGCAACACAGTAGGGCACCATACACAGCGGTGCAATGTGCTTTTTTAGTAGTGTCTTAGAAAGCAGTGTCCTTCTGTACGGATAGTGAGATGTGAGACAGTATGTAAAACAGTGCAAGGCTTTAGTTAGGGAGAGCAAGATATGGGCAATATGGAGCACATCATATGGGGGGGCGCCCGGATAGAAAATGCCATCTAGTGACTAGTATATGAAATCGAATAATAATAAAATAATAATAAATTGGCATTTATATAGCGCTACGAACCCTCAGGTATCTGAGCGCTGCTTTTTATTACCCACGGTGTGTGGTGTTCATTTATCGACTTCGGAAGGATGAAAGGCTGAGTTTGGCCCTGCCGGGAGTCGAACCTGCGTCAGCAGGCTCTGCACGGATGTCAAAGCGAGCCCTCTACTCGCTGTGCTATCGGACCGGTTGAATAAGTCAATGTACCATGGTTGTGCTATGAGTTGCATTCAAACCTGGGTGCAAAGCGCTTTGGGACAGAGGCTGGGCTTGCTTTCGATGGGCCATGGAATGTGGGGACGGTGGGCTGTTCACCACGGGATGTGGAGAGAGGTAAGTGTTTGTGTGATGATGAAGATGTACCAAGGTGCGGAACTACGACACATTGATGTTCTGTTTCATAGAGTGTCGCGAGCACAACGCAAGACGGAGAACGACTAAAAGCACAACACAGGCGATCAATCATCTACGGTGTTCAGAGCACATGCGCCATGCGTGTGTGCAGGCAGGAGCAGGCACACCGCCACAGGTACCTAAGCAATGCTGCATGAAACCCCTGCTGGTCTCTACCCTTACTGCCTGAGACGTGTAGGAGGGAAATGGCCACACAACAATTGTCCATGCCTTCTGGATGAAGACTTCTGCGGGCCTTGCTCTTCCGGTGCAGGTGGAACCCTGCTGCCTTCCGCATCAATGGCTTGCACATTACTGACGCTCTGGCTGATAAAGACTGCAGTTCAGAGAGACTTGCTGAAGGGCACTTTTTTAGACTGGACCAGCTCAGGAGGCTTAGTCAGGAGAATTAACTGGCATTTAACCAATAAATATATCTCCATCGACAAAGACACCCTAAGTTCAATGATACTCCCTGATATTTCCAAAGGTTGTCTATTTGGCTAGTGCAAGATTTGGATGGTAATGTTATTGCAGGCATTAAGACCATTCAGCCATTTAAGTGCGCTGAAATGTTTGGAACCTAAACTCACATGCTCAGAACCCAGCAAGACCATCACAGCCTGTCACCCCCCTGATCAAAGGAGAACCATTAAGAATGCAATCTTTAAATGGAGGCATTTGGAAATATGATGGACATCTGAGGCATCGAGACACACCCGTGGGCGGATGACAAAAGCTCTACCTGAAGGTCAACTGCGTGGAGCGTATCTAACCATCTGAACGCCTGACTCGCCCTCATACATGCTTGGGCGTGTAGTGACTATCTGAAGCTAAACCCCACTAAGAAAATACCCCATTCCATATGGGGTTTCACTCAAGGGCATCCAGGCAGCAGGTTGGCTGGCAGATGTGACCATTCATGGATCCGTCCCTCTAGGTAACACAAGTCTCTTTGATGCATCGTAGATGGTGACATCTCCTTCAGGCTGCACATCTCCAAGAAAATACAAAAAGCCTAGTTCCAGCAATAAGAACAATTTCTTTATTTTATTTATTTATACACATACAGGGAGGAACAATGCTCCTTTGATCACAAAAGAACGTACAACAGATAAGAAGCCAGATTTGACGGGAAGCGGTGAGCTTCTTACAATGGGGTGAGTTTGAGGGACATTCTGACCAGGTTGTGGAGGGAGTAAACGGAACAGTCATCAGGGCCAATATATAGGTTATGTTGTGTCTTTAACATTTATATAGTGCGTCAGTCTCCCCAAGGCATCATGGCGCAAAAAGTAGAGGATCCGTGGGAGGCAAACATAGCATCGGCCGAGATCTAGAAGAGAAAAGTTTTCAATTTGCGTTGGAAAATCAAATGATCTTCAATGGAGCGGATGGAAAATGGCAGTGTTCCAAAGAGTGGAGGCAGCGACTGTAAAAGCACAACCTCCCACCCAGACATGATGAAACCTAGGCATCTGAATCCACAAGGCATTCGCTGAGCGGAGAGATCTCATAGGGACACAAGGGCGTAATTTGTCCGAGAGGAACTCTGCACCCTGCCTATTAAAAATGTGATGGACAATATAGAGCAATTTAAATTTGACTCTGTCCGCCACAGGGAGCCGGTGAAAGGCCGGTAGCATGGGATGGGAGAAGTGTGGACACAGTAGGAAGCACCAGAAGCCAAGGTCGGGAGCACTTGAAGCCGGTATGCCGGTTGTGGAACACAGAGAGAATTGCAGTTGTCAAGGTGACCAAATACTGCAGAAGCAACAACTGGCATGCGAAGATCAGAAGTCAGGAAAGAAAAAACTTTTTGGAGAACTTTGAGTTGAAAGTGGTCATACCAACAGACCAAGGTAATGTGAGCCTCCATAAACATGGAGGCAGAGATCTTCACACCCAGATCTTTGACAAAGGTCACACGGGTAGGAAACGGGCCAAGAGAAGAAGGTCAGAAATCAGTAGTCCTGAGAGAGGAAGCAGAAGAAGACCCAACCACCAAAACCTCAGTTTTATTGCTGTTAGGCTTGAGCTAGTTAAGGCACATCCAACTGCCCACTGATTCAAGACAGGCTCAGAATTTGGTGGCTGCACCCGATTCTTTAAGGTCAAGACGGACCACAATTTGTGTATCGTCTGTCTATGGATAACACCGATAAAACGTGAGAATGAATCCATTTAGCGAGAGGCTGCACATAGACATTAAAAAGAAAAGGACATATAGGTGCCGAACCCTGGGGCCACCAGAAGCGACTGGGACAGGGGTAAACTTGAAAGGAGGGAGAGAAAGGGATTTTGGGTGGTCCAAAGGGAAAGACTGGAACCAAGTCAGGGCTCGTCCGGTGATGCCCGCCACAGCCAGTCAGCCGACCAGGGTGGTGTGGCCAATGGTGTCAAATGCTGCAACAGATCTAAAAGTATCAGAGCACCCACACCCCCACCATTGGCCAGTCTGACAAGGTCGTCAATAACAGATACAAGCATCAACTCGGTTACACAACCAGGACGAAACCCAGATTGAATAGGGTCAAAGAAAGAGGTGCGTTCCAGAAAAGAGGAGAGAATAGGTTTGACAAGACCCTTAAGTTGTTTCATAAAGAAAGGAAGCAGTGAAATTGGACGATAGCAGGAATAGAGGGGTTCAGTGAAGGTTTCTTGAGCAGAGAGATCACCAGAGCATGTTTAAGTGATGACCAGATAAGACTAGTGCACACATTTGATTGACTGCTGAAGTTTGAAGCAGGGCCATCCCAGTGGCTTGAGAACCAATACAGGTATGGGGTCAAGAGGCAAAGCAGATTTCAGATGGGTAATAGAAGAATATCAACATGAGTGAAAACAGGGAAGTCAGACAAAACTGGGAGACTGCATGCTCCTCGGGATACATTGTCGGCAAGCCTGATGGGGGTGATATTGCGACGTATAAGTGTGATCTTTCTTGATAAAAAAAGAGAGAGTCACAAAGTGCCTGCAAATAGGGAATAGAACTCGGCGGTGTGGGAGGAACAAGATGACAAAGACTGTATAACTTTAAAGAGTTCTTTGGATTGGTTAAGCGCAGTACAAATATGATCAGTAAAATACTCTGATTTAGCAACCAAGATGTCCTCATAATAGATGGAGGTAACCATCTGAAAGCAAGCCTTAGCAAGAGGACAACATTCCGGCGCCATTTCCTTTCCGCCTGCTGGCGGCACAGTTGAGGAGTGAACCATAGTTGAGAGGGATGGACCCGGGGTTTAAGATGCATCAAAGGGGCAAGATGATTGGCGGCATTCAGAAAAGCTGATGGCAAAGATTCCAAATCAACATTAGCGGTGGCAGAAGGGGCATGGCTAGCAGTCTCAATGAAAGACACCGTTTCAGAGATGGAAACATTAGGCTACTGTCTGCCCATCTGACGAGAGCAAGGGGGGCAGGAAGAGGCCTGGGAAGCAACATGGAAAAAGGAATAATAAAATGATCAGTCCAAAGTACTCGAACAGATGGGTAGGTTTTCACCAGGTCAGTGAGTTCGAAAAGAATGTCGAGAATATTACCTAATTTATGTGTGAGCTCCGTCAAAAGCTGAGGGGATTTAAGATTGCCCATTGCTGAGTAAAAGGAGGTGGCAAGAGTGGTAGACAGATGCATTCAGTGAAAATTAAAATCACGCAGTAAACTCAGATCAGATACCTAAGTGGACAACCAACATTGGACATTTTTAAGTGCAGGTAGGCGTTATGGCCATGAAGAGGGATGAAGTACTAGAGTGGAGGCAGAGAAAGTGAGGGGCAGAGGCAGGCTAGAGGTGAGGGAAAATGTTAGCTATAAGGCAGTTGAGAGGTAGGTGTAAGGAACCCATGGTGGCAACAGTAAAGACAGACACAAGTGATCACAGTTCAAGGGTGTTTATTTAACTGTATAATGGGTGAACAAAATGCCTAATTCAAACCTAAATCTAAGATGGGAGAAAGCTACGTCCATCAAATAATCATAAGGCAGACCTAGTGGCGTCTTGTCAAATAAAAAGGGCCCATTGGAAAAAAAAACTATTTCCAATCCTTACAACTAAGTTACAAAATAGTGGGGGATAATGTTCTCAAGAAAAGAAAGAAGTGTTCACAAGTGATAGGTCAGGATGTTATAGCTGGGGGTCTCCTTTCCCCACGTTTTTAAGCATGGAACATGGCAGGACCTTTGAGCACAGCACACTCCTGGGCCTCACCAGCATAAGGTTACAGTTCCTTTCAACGATGCCTGGACCTTCTGGGGCCAAGTCTCTTTCCTGGAAAGTCTCTTGCCTTAGAAGGCAGGCTGAACGATAAACAATAAACAAAACAAAAGTTCCTGTGGCAATCCTTCACGTTGGGCGATTGCTCTTTGCCCCTTGCATCCCCTTCAAACCAGGCTCTGATCCTTCTCATAACGTTTGCCTCCCCCAATCGGGTTCAATTTGGGCTTTCACTCCAAATCGTACCATTCAAAAGTCTCAATGGGCCTCATTACAACCTTGCCGGTCCAGAAACAACGGTCCTGGTCAATTTACCAGCACCGTTGTTTCCGGACCGCCAAAGTAAAACTCTGCCGGGCGATGGCCCACTCACCCAGCATGTTTTCACGGAAGCACCGGCACTGTTATTACCGGTGCCAGTGTTTCCGTGGTCCCCATTCCCATAGAGTCCTACTGGACTCTATGGGAATGGGGAACAACATTTTACTGGTGCCTGGCTTTCCGGCCGCCAGCTTTGTAACACCCCAGTGTTACCGGCAAGTCAGGTGCCAGTAACTGTATACCGGTCCGGCAGCTACCTGCTGGTTTTGCTGGCACGATTACCGCCGGATCTGTGATGAGGCCCAGTGTCTTTTCAACGACTATTCATTGTGGACATCCCTCAGGCGGGTTCACGCTTGTCGCCACAATACTCACGGGTATATCACTATTTACCCTCAATTCGCAGACATCCCTCCATTGGGTTCACATTTGCCAATTTCAAAGTTCAATCAGTATTTTCCAATGTTCGACCCTCGTAGGACCACTTCAACACTTCACACCGGCCTCTCCTATGGCCTCTTGGCTCTCATAGTTTCAACAAAACATGATACCCCAAAAAGGCTTATGTCAGAGTCCTTCAAATGAGTGCCCACATGAGGCCGGACCATTCTGCTTCTGAAACTTTTACTGGGGTTTCTTTAAAGTTCAATTATACAAGTGCTTTGTTCAACAAGGTTGCCGCCGGCAACCTTGGGCCCAGCACAGTTTGGTTTTACTATCTGTCTTCTCCAACTCACTGGCTGTGCTGAATTGTTGGAGTTTCTTGTCTCGGTAGTCAAGGTCAGCACCACGGCGGCAATCGCTTCTCCCCGCTTTGGCTATCAGCGTGGGAGGGCCCAGTGTGCCATTGACACCTGTCACACCACACGCCAGATGAACTTCCTGGTCTTAGAATTTCCCTTTCAGAGGCTTTGCGGGTCTGAGTTGAAAAGGGCAAGGGCAATTCCCTCCTTGTCTTCCCTCCAGATCTCTCCTCCTTTCTTCTCATTTGAACTGCCGGTCCAGAATAGCTGCTTCCTCGTGCATTCAGCCTTGCTCAAAGTGTGCTTTCGTGCTCTGCCTTTTATCCCTGTGGGGAAGGGAGAGGGCCGTCAGGTGTGCTAGTTATGGTCCATTGCCTGACTCTGCCTGACCCTTGTGTTGGGACACATCAGGTAAACGGCTCTGGTATTAGTCTGTTGTCTGTCACAGTGTAGGAAAATGTGTGTGTTGGAAAAGGTGGGGTAGAACTTCTGAAAATCCTACGGGGTACAATGGGGAAAAGGTGTTTTAGAGATGGGAGTACTGTGTCTCACCTGTCGGTGTCCCACTTCCACTACCCGAGGGCCCCTTACCCAGGTGATCCTCCCACACATTCCAACCCCAGGTATTGGATCCAATAGCCATAGCAATGTCATGGGTACCTGGATGACAGATCCCTGGGACTAGCGGGTGAGACACCTTCAGGTTTCTCACATACCCTCCCTCCATGTGATGTAGCCGCATTTGTTTCACAGTGGAACCGGGAAAGGGAGTCCACATTTCCCTGGTCTTTGCCCTTTTGGTGTTACACAGTGAAACAATAGGGTTGTAGGTCTACAAACCATTGCATGACCGCAGCGTTGAAAACTTTGCATTGGTTAATCCAAACTAGGGGTAAGTGGTCTGTAAGAAGTGTTTACTTTCCTCCAAATAGGTAGTATCTAAGATAAATAATGGCCCACTTGATGGCCAGGGCCTCTAATTCCAAGGATTGGTCATCACCAAACTACAGAGGAACCCATACTTGACAGGGTTTACCTTAATTAAAAAGGACAGTGATTCTTGTACCCCACAAGTCCTCTCTCATTTCACCACTAATTTATGTAACACAGATATATATGTACTATTATGTTGTTTGATTTCCTAATTCTGTTAGTATTGAGTTTCACCAATGCATTTCAACAGTGTTTTGCGTTTAAAACACACTGCACTGTCTACTAACCGTGAAATAATGTCCTTTCTGTTTTCTTGAAAATGTTCTGCCTAACACAAATTTGAGAACATGAAATAAAATTCATGTTGTAGTTTTACAAACAAGAATAAGTATGTTATTGACATCACAACTAGTCTTGTAGTTCAATGTACTCCAATACTTAATGAAACATTTGGGCCATAGGTGACTTAGTTAACACCAAGACAATTCTGCTTGAACAGAACAGCATACAAAATTAATGTTATGCTTGAATTCTAATTGGCGGCTACCACATCCCTTGTGATACAGGGCCTCTAATTCCAACACAGAGTAATTTCTTTCACATGGGGCAAGCTTTCGACTAGCAAATACGATAGGGTGTTCTCATCCATCGCAAACCTGGGACGGGACTGCTCCTAACCCTGTAAGGGAGGCATCCGTTTGTAATATAAACTATTTAGAGAAGTCGACTACCTTCAGGATCGGATTCTGGCACAGTGTCTATTTTAAGGTGTTATATAACATACATCATACTCGTCATTACAATGAGGTTTCTGGGGTTCGGCATTCTTGAGTTTATCTGTTAGCGTAGCTATTTAGTCTGAAAATTTTTGGGGATAAACCTACGGTAATATCCTATTAATGCAATAAAAGCTCTAAGATCTCTTTTGGTCTTGGAGTTTGGTGTATCTAAGACGGCTTTCACCTTCTCATGTTGAGGCTGTACATTCCCATTCCCGACAAAGAAGCTGAGGTATTTTACGGCTGACTGGACCAGTCTGCATTTAGCTGGATTAGCAGTTAGGCTGGCCTCTCTGAGGACTTTCATGATGGTATAAAGATGGAAGGGATAATCCTCCCAAGTCTTACTATAAATGACAATATTGTCAATGTAAGCTCCACAGAAATCGGAATAGGGTTGCAGGATTTTATCCAAGGGCCGTTGGAAAATGGCTGGTGCCAAACGGGAAACCCAAAAGGGAGGACGTTGAATTGAAACAGTCCTAGAGGCATTAAAAATGCAGTCTTTTCCTTATGGCCCATATACAGGAACCTACCAATACCCTTTGGTTAAGTCTAGGGTGGATAGAAAGGTGGCTGCTCTGATTTTGTCAATTAGGTCATCGATGTGTGGCATGGGAGAGGCATCGCAGTCCAAAATGGCATTAATTTGAGAAAATCTATACAGAATATCCTAGAACGGTCAGGTTTAGTGACCAACACTATAGGAGAGGACCATGAACTTGAAGACGGCTCGATAATATTGGGTTTCAACATTTTGTTGACTTCCACAATCACTGGGCTTCCCGTAGCAAACATGTCCCGGGACAGTAACCTGCACTGCTCCCAACTCCTTTACTGCTTCCTGTGGGCCTGTTACCTAGGGCAAGGGCCGTTGCTCTCTGTTAATGCCCTCAGAATGCGCAGACAAGGTGTCCCTGGGAGAATGGACACCGATTGGGCGAGTAGAGGACGTGCTAAAACCTGGTTCTTTTATGAGAATAGTTATTTACACTTCCAAGGGGGGTAGACTTGGGTGGGGGTATCACAGATTTTGGCTCTGGCCAAAACCCCCAACTATGCAGGCACCACAGGGGCAGCACGCAACTTTGAACACAGTAGAGAAGAGCAGATCCTGACGAGACCATCACATATCCGCATATGTTCACATCAGGGTCGGATTGGCCTCTCGGCCTTTCGGCCCGTGGCCGGGCCCAAATTGTCCCTGGGGAGTGGCCATGCCTGGGCCGGTTTGGAAGAAAAGAAATTGATTTTTTTTTCTATTATTCTTTTTTTTTCAAAAAGCCTTTCATCCTTCTTAGGTCGATAAATGAGTACCAACACAGGTTGTGTGATATTGTATGCATATTTGTTCTATAAAAAGAGCTTAAGCGTAAGTGCTGTACACTAACATATCATTTGGCCTTGGACGTTTGCTTGGATTTAAAGTAATTTAGTGTACTTAGGAACAATGCTATTTGATGCCACTTTCTATTTTATCAAGGGGTGAAAGGTCGTGTTTTATCACTTCCCGGGATGTCATTTTGGGGTGGGGTCAAATGACATCACTTCCGGTGATGTCATCAGAGGACAAGGGTCGTGGGGTGAGGGGTGGGCCACTTTTTTGAGGCGAGGGGTGGGCCACTTTTTTTGGGTGACCGGGCCTATTTCTTGTCCCAGTCTGACCCTGGTTCACATATACATATCAAATGCACATCTGCATACCACATATAACCCCAGTTACTAAAAGATGTGCACACCAACTTTCCATAATAAACACATCACATAAAATCTCAGCTCTGCTAAAGTGTTCATGTGGATTGTTTGATGTGCACAGTTTCTCTTCAAATGTATTGTTTATTGGTTTTATAACACAGAAACATACAATATTTAAAAGCTCGAAGGTAAAATAGTAATTATTTCATCAACCATAACTTCTAATGTTCATTAGGGATGGTAACACCAACAATTCTACTTCAAAGTGTCCTAGTGTACATTACCTCCCATTGGAATAATTATTTATTTAGCACCCTTTTGCCATTACAATGCGCTTATGTGGGAACGACCTCGGGGAAGGGAGTCCAGAGTATGGGAAATTCTCACAGAGGTTTCAAATGCGTGTGTGCATATGGCCAAGATTAGGGATTGGGTGAGATGGATAGGCTTCGGTAAGCAACCCAAGGGATCAGGCATGTGGGTGGCTACTGAGGGAGGTGACCGTAATGTGCGAGTGCACGAGACTCCTTATGTGTCCAGCTGAACCAGAATTATGTCGTAGGTTGTCGCTGTATTCCAGTGGCAGAGGTGTTGAGGCAAGTGTGTAGTGAGTAGGCTAAACATATTAAGAGCCCAATTCATGTAATCCTTTTGCATGGGTCAAAGTAACTTTGCCCTGCCGACACAAGCCCTGATTCATGAACTGTGCAAAGTGTATTTTTGCAGTGCCATGCTTAATGGAATGAATTATTTTTCCAATCGAGGAGTGTCCGTGTTATGTGCAGCATCTACATCATCTTCCTGAGCTACCTGATGCTGATCGCCATGTACAGACCAAAACGAGAACCATCCCATCCCAATAGCTTTTGAGTTCTCATGTACCATGACGTCAATTTCTCCATCAAATAAAGTTCTTTAGCCTTTCCTAAACATTCAGAGAGTTGCTCTTTTCCAAGATTGGGCCAGACATGCCGTTGCCCAGTGGAGTAAATTTGCTGAAAATGTTGGGGGGATACGACAGCTAAAGGAAAGGACCCACTGCCAAATGAGATGTGCCACGAAAGTTGGGTGGGTGACAGACACGGTTGTTCCCCCCACCCCTAAAAATAACACCTATGCCGGTGCCGCTAGAAGTAAATGGTGCGTCATGGGTGTCAAATTCCTCGAAGTATCTCCCTCCTTGGGGAGACCAAATAATTATAACATGTGATGTGCACATTTAGTGCAAATTCTACACAACAAGATGCATTACTTTGTGAAGTGGTGAATACAGGCAGATCTGTTTTTCAGGAAGTCTCTTCAGGGGGAT
Source organism: Ambystoma mexicanum (assembly GCF_040938575.1). Classification (NCBI taxonomy): domain Eukaryota; kingdom Metazoa; phylum Chordata; class Amphibia; order Caudata; family Ambystomatidae; genus Ambystoma; species Ambystoma mexicanum. Next base: position 1,034,713,550 of record NC_090926.1, on the reverse strand, counting down.
GCTTCTAAATCTGGAAGTTAGGAGGTCCTACAGTACAATTATCAGTCATTCCCGGCTTTGAGGGTCTTACGTTGCATTCTCATATGTGTAGTGAGGCAATTGTAATGTGGACATTAATGCTAAATGACATGTGTTAAACATGCCAGAAATTGTACATTTAAAGCAAATGGCTTTGGGGGTAGTTTTCTGCATAGGATTAAATAAACAATAGTGTAAATGAAGTAGTGATTTTCTGTGGCTTCTCCTCCATAATGGGTGACGGGGCATCGACCCTCCACCCATTATAGAGGAGCCACGAAGGATCGAACCAGCAAAAGCAGGGAAACAGCTTCCCTTCACAGTTTAAATTCCTCAGCCTGCAAGCCCAATGGGCCATGCAAGGCTGGCCATGCAAAGCTGGGGCATTTTGATTCTGCAGGCTTGCATGGCCCATTGGGAATGCAGGCTGGGGAACTGCATGCACAGATGTGCATAGGGGGTCAGATTGAGGTATCCTAGGGAGGTGTGTCCCCTTGGCCCGCCTCCAGCATGCAGATCAGGAACCGGCAGGGCGCTTTCTGGCTCCTGTCTGCTGGTGTGCAGGAAAGCCCAGAGAGCGGCTTCAAGACATTGGGCCTCATTGCGAGTTTTGGAGGTAGCCATGGCATTTTTAGCGGCATGGCTATGCCCCAAACCAGGTACCGGGTTCGGGTCCCGCAAAAGGGGACTTACCAGGCCATTCCGACCTTGGAGGGCCTGGTAATTCCCTTTCCTGGGACCCGGACCCGGTACATCCCCATTCCCATTTAAGACCCCATAGGGCTCAATGGGAATGGGGAGGATGATAACAACAGGCCCGCTAATGACGGACCCATTGTTAGCACCCTGGTCCGCTAGCGGGTCCTGCTCTGCACGTCTGGTCTGGCCAGGCATCCAGAGCGGGACCCGCTGCAGACCTCGTAATGTGGCTGCCCGGAATAAACGGTGCCAGTCCCTTACCGCCACCGTTCATTCCGCGGCCGCACTCATTGTAATGAGGCCCATTGTCAAGTACAGAGCTGATGGAGCAGGTACGAAAACATGCATTTCTTATGTGTATGCATGCATACAAGGGTGTATATGTTTGTATGTATGTATGTGTGCTTGTGGCTGTTTGTGTCTGTGTACATGCACATATAAATGAGACTGCAGTGTGAAGGTTGTGTTGGTGTGTGAATGTGTGTGTGCATGTGGATGGGAGGGCAGTGTGAATGTCCTATTGATGTGTGTATCAATGAGAAAAATGTGTATTTGGTGATGCGTGACTGCATTTGTAAATAGGTATGAATTTGTGTCTTTGAAGAAGGCAGTAATTGAGGCTGGCAAGGCATTGTTTTCTTATAGTGGCCTGTCATGGCGTACTGGCCTTATGGACAAAACCAACTTGAATGTTCTTACTTGGAGAGGGAGGGACTACATTGGGGAAGTCGCCACAGACATTTTGTCACAGTGGCATGGCATGTTTAACTGGCATTTTGGTCAAAGCCAACATGGTGTGTGTTGTCGTGTGGTCATAGTGTTCTATTTTGTTTCAAACAGTATGGACATGTTTTGTTACAGTGGCCTGACATTATTTACTGATATTATGGGCAAAGCCCATAAGAGAATGATTTTACGTGGACAAACTGGCATATATAACAGAGCCAGCATGTACATGTTTTCTTATAGTATCATTATTGACACCATGGACAAAGCAAACATGAATATGTTCTTTTGTGGGGATTCAGTATATATTAATGCTACCAGCATGGACATGTATGCTTACAGCAAGCATCACAATGATTTTCACGCTGGCAGGATAGCAGCAAATATTGGAAGAGAAGACCTCATAAAAAACATGAATATGTTCTTTTGTGGGGATTCAGTATATATTGGTGCTACCAGCATGGACATGTATGCTTACAGCAAGCATCACAATGATTTTCACGCTGGCAGGATAGCAGCAAATATTGGAAGAGAAGACCTCATAAAAATGTGTTGGAAAATGCTCCTTTACAACCTTGGTGACAAAACCGAATGTAAACTATGCAGCTTTTTACCCAATTTTTCATTAATAGTGTGCTTTAAAATGCACCATTTTAACCCATTAATTAAAACAAGGCAAAGCTCCTCCTAGCCTCCCTTGGTTGGTTCAGGCTTCCACACTACGATCGGTTGCTCCCCCTTATTCATGACAACGTCAATACACCTTCAATCAAGCAATTCAGCAGCCACTCCTATTGATTTTAGGTGAGGGAAGTTGGCAGTGGTTTTCCCGCATTATTAACTTTGTGGGCTTCAGAATTGTAATTGTGAGCAGGCACATTGCACGCAGACATGTAGATTACTGCTCTGAGTCCTAAGTGATGACAGCATTTTTCTGCAACTACGCCGTGATACCCCAGGGTCTGGGCGTGTAACAAATGTAATAAGTAAATAAGTAAATAAATAAATAAAATGTACCTCTCCTAAACACGCCGGTTCCTCCACGGGGTCTGAGACACATATATGTAGATCTCCAGAGGGCCTGTGCAACCTGCATGCATGTGTTTGAATTCTGGAAGGGCTGTGCTTGCACCTTAATGGCAGTAGCACCTACATCACTGCACATGCTCCTACAGACAATTTAAAGAATGAATCACACGCTTTAACTATTTGAAAGTGTTAGCAATTTGTTTTTAAACATCATAACACTTTTACAGTGTTATGGTGAAGGATGCAGTGTGTGCGCACAGAACATATCCCCCCTGTAGCGAAAATGAATAGTCGGCACCCATGGCTGACACTCCCATAGCCTGGCTGTCTACTGAGCGGCAGGGCTGCCGCAGCAGCAGGCTGTCTGCCCCGTGCAGCGCTCAGCCAATGGCACGCGGCCTGGACCCGCGCCAGCCTCAGAGTGAGCGTCTGGCGAAGGGAAGCACGGAGAGGAAAACATTGGCCTCGTCAGCCGCACTTGCTCTCTTTGGGGGGGGGGGGGGGAGGGCATAAGCGGCATCATTAAATAAGATCAGTGCAGTGCACCAATGTACAGAGACACACACACGATAGTCCAGACAAATAAGCCTGGGCACAAGGAAGAACGAGTGACGTTTACACATCCCAAGTTACGCTAGAAGCCAGCAATGGCACAGGAAAGTGAGCGCCCCTGCATTCATCTATTATAAACAAAATAGAGGCATTGCAGTGGTACGTCCTGGAATGGGATGCACGTGAGAATGGACCCGCCCATATGTGTCTGAAAGTCCCCCTCTAAGGAGCACAGTGGGGCCAACTGCGAGGGACGCCTGGACTGGTGCTGCCTGTGATGTTAATGTTCACATACCCTGAGGGCAGAGCTGGCCCTGGCGGCAGCAGCGCATTGGACCAAGAGCCGCCCTCCCATGCACCCGTGGTCAACAGGGGGCGGGGCGGGGGGGTGAGAAGGCAGGACGCGCCTCACTTTTTTTATACCTCCTCGCTCTGGCGCTTCGCAGGGAGCTATGCCTGAGCGCCCTATTGCAATGCAAACCGCATTGCTCCCCTGTCAGAGCAGGGAGGTAATCATGTTCATAGGGTTCTCATGCAAAGCATCAGCACCCTATTGTTTTTAAATGCGCCCCACCACCACAGGCGCATTTAATAACAAAAGGACGCCTGCCGCGCCTTCTACCACTATGCCAGCTAGGGGGAGCCCTTGAAAAACTCCCCGGAGCTGGCGTGGCAGGGGGATAATGGTGTCCTGTGGGCATCGCTCCCCGGGTGGTCGCCCGGCCCACCCTGCCCTAAGGCTGGCCCTGCCTGAGTGCCCCTAATCAGTGGTAGGCAACCCCAGGCTCCCCAGATGCTTTAGCCTACAACTCCTATGCTACCTCACCACTGACTACACTGGGCGTTGTAGGCCACAACGGCCGGAGAGCGGCAGGTTGCCTACCCTTGCCCTAAAGATCCATTTGTTTGAGCTCAGCCCTGAAGTAGTGAGGTGTCTCTCCGAGGTCTCACAGTCCCTGGGCCCCTGGAGAGGAGCTGCTCCTGTGGAAAGCGCATTAGCAGTGCGTTTGCAGAATGCAAGTACTGCGCGTTCCTCCTGGCAGGCGTCGGCACAGTAGAAATCAGGGTGTCAGGAAAACGGAAGAATGCCGTCAAGGTGTAGTGCCTCTCTTCTATAAACTCCCCTCTTACCCTGGCAGTGGCCGCAGAGTCTTCGGCATTGTTGGACTTTCTGGGTCCGTGACCAAATCCTGGATGAGCCAGTTGGATTGGTGGTAGAGAAAGTAAGTGAAACCTCCGCAGAGCTCCTTCAGCTGGTGTATTGCTTGGCAGTCTCCCGACAGGTCTTCACCAAAGCCATGCAGCCCGGATGAAAGGTGGAGCCCAGAGGCAGCCCAGACAGAGCCACAGCATATAGTACAACGCACATTGGTAAAGCCAACACTTTGGGCTTTTGTGATGACATAGGAAAGGTATTTGCCAGACATTGCCGTAATTGCAATAACTGTCAATTAATGGTAGCAGCTTCAAAATGGTGCACATATCTGGGCATGTGTTACCAGTGCCTAGCACCAAAATACAAGCCAACACTGTTGGTTTTGCCAATGCTTGTTTTAAAAAGGACTTCAGTGACGGACAAGCATAGTGCTCATGAATCAAGTGGCTGATGGCAGACCTGGTTGAGACATTTTTATTACACCTGTAGCATGTTTACAGCACCAATGAAACCATTAGCTCTCAGAATACTGCTTTGAAAAAAGCCTGGCAGCCACTCTGAGAGCAAAGTTTGATTTTGAGGCTGGTTCAAATTAGCTCAAAAGAGATCCCATGCGGGAGTGTTTTGGGCGGGGAGGATGGAGGGGGGATCAGGAAGTGGGTGGAAATGGCTATAGGGATTAGCATGGGCATTCAATCGGTGGGTAAATAACGAAACAACACCTACAAGCATTGTGTCCCTCCTCAAATGCCATTATAGCTAGCTGTACTCCAATGCATTAGTTTCGGCTTATAGGTGGCGCTAACGGTTCACCTTGTAGATAAACTAAAAAAGGAAGAGGTTCAAATGAGAATCTATAAACTTTCAACGGTACTAACCAAGGCTGCCTTCCCTACATGGATTTATGGACTATAGGGCATAGCTAGAAACGTATTCAGCCTACCCAAACTCTCTACCCTGGGGACATCCCGTTCCAAAGTAGGGTGGATGAAAGATGCAAATGTCACTGCCCGCTAGTGGCTTCCCAGGATGGCTACAAGGGGATGGGTGCCATCAACACTGTGTCTGTCAACCTGTCTTTGGCCATTCGCTCAATCTGCATGAACCATCCCAGCTCTGAGAGCAGATGCGCACCTGACCCATGGTGGTTGTAGGTGGCCACCCACCGCTCCAGGGTACTGACCTTATCTTCTGCAGGGTGTGGAATGGCAGGTGAGGGGGGGGGAGGGCATCTGGGCCCTTTCACAGGCTAAGGGACACCGCCCCTCTGAGCACACAGCTCCTGGCAGAGAGCCCCTGCCCAGGATGGGGTGAGTGGCGGGTGAAGTGTGAGGGGAGTTTGCTGGCATGGACGACCACCCTTGCAGATCTGCTTTGTAGAGGAGCAGAAGTATTTATCCGCTGGAGACCCTACCCCCCTGCCTCCCCTGTATTGGAGTCATGAGGCTATGCCCTGTCTAACAACAGCTACCGTACCAATGCTGCAGCGAGCATATGGAAGACAGTATCCATTGAGACGACCATTTCCAATGTATCCTCGAGTTGATGACAGTCTGCAGGAGGAATTCGTTGAAGGAATATGGGAAAGGGCTAAGAAAACAAAATAATGATGTCATAAGAAAGTGTGCACGACGTCCTGAAACACTGAATGAAGGCGATGTATGGATCCTAAAGGATAAATGACAAAGTAAAGAATCGAGTGAATCTTAAGGTGTGAAAGAAGAAGATTATGCGTTAACTAAGTGCAGCAGAAAACAGAAGTGTATTGAATGTACAGATGCTGAAATGCAAGGCAGATCAAGTCATCGCATAGGCTAGATACCATTGTATAGAAACTGGATATTGATATCATGGAATATGTTGCCAGAAAATCACTGAGAAAGAAATGAAAGGCTGTGCCGTAGTAGAATAGCAGGTTACTGGAGCTGCGTGGAGAGGCTGTCTGGCCTGAAGTCAAGAACTTAAAAGTCGAGGTCAGCTACCTGCTCTGAAGAAGAACGTGTGTACACAGGAGGAAACCTCTCATGTTTAGGTGCAAGAAAGAACACAAAAAATGCCAAGTTTTAATTCATTAAAGTATGTAAAAGCTTGCAGAATTAACAGAATCGTATCTTGTCACGTGAGTCAAGGATGACTAGTGTCAACCTTCTTTTAGATACAGCTCAATATGTACTTAACCAAAGTGCGCAATTACCCATGGGTCTACAAGTTAAGAATGAACCTGTCCTCTTCCTGGATGACCCCGAATACATGCTGGGGTTCAGTAAAATCTTCACAAATTGTAACAGGGACCTCATGGCCCTCACAATAACAACCACCAGAAGGATTCATGTCAAAATTAAGGAAGAGCTTAAGAAAGAGGAAGAGAAGTTCATATCAAACAACAGCTTGGACAATGCAAGAGAAACATTGAAAGAAATCATCACTAATATGGACCAGTTCACTGTCGAAACGCTTGAGAAAAAATATTTGGAAACTGGCGAAAGACATTAAGAACTTCAAATTGGAATCAGTATACCCCTATCTAAGCCCAGACTACAAGTAAACTAAAGAAAAAGAAAGGATGCAAAAGCAAGCTGCCACATTAATACAGAGAAGGAAATGGGTATCTTTCTCAGATACGTCAAGCTCGGGCTCAGGATCTGGCACCGACAATTCCAACAATATATATGGCCAACAGATGTACAACCGGAAATTCCCATACCCACCCCCCATACCTCCGCCACCTTTTTAAGACAAGGGGGGCCCAGATGCCAATCCTGGGGCCCCCCCACCCATGATCATGTTCCAGTACCCCGTGTGGAGACCAACCAGAGGGAGACGACACAACCGTCAGTAGAAACAGCCAGACAACAACAAGAAATACCGGTATTTAATCTATCCGATGCCACTCTCACAGAAACTGAACTTGCCATCCTGTTCAAAGGACTTTCTTATGTCCCCAACAACCCCACAGATTGGTTCAAACTGGCAAAGAACTACAAGGCTTTTTAGATCAATACGCCTTAAAATACACTTTCAAGATTCAGATTACGAGCCTGCACCCTAAGTCCTTATTCAGCCCTTGTGACAACGACATACCAACCTCAGTGGTCACTTTCTTTTTTAAAGCGCATACGCCAGGAGGTCAGAAAACTACAGAATGGTTCCAAAACTTTACGCCACAAACTGAAAAATGAAGAACGTAAAGCCATCAAGAACCTTGAGAATAATACCAACATTGTCATCAAGAGTGCAGACAAAGGAGGGGGGTTGTGGTTCAGAGCACCCAACAATACAAACAGATGGTAGGAACTCTACTCAACAACACGATATGCCCTTTAACAAGGCTGGATTACTGAGAAGGAAGAGGTATTTCTTAATACCCCAGAGGGCAGGATTCCAGCTTTTTATGCCCAGCCCAAAATACACAAAAATGCCACCACCCCCCCCGGGCAGACCAATCGTATCCAGGTGTGGCTCCATTCTGGAACCAATCTGCAAACTTATAGACTTTTTCCTTAAACCTTTGAGCCAAGCAACAAGTACCTATCTAAAAGACACTGGGCCTCATTACACGGAAGGCGGTAAGGGTACCGGTGACCATTAACCCTTACCGCCTTACTACGAGGTCCCTTTGCGGGACCCGACCTTAACGACTGGTGTAGACCAGCCGTTAAAGTTGGGACCCGCAAAGGGACCATGGTGCTAATTGCGGTACTAATTACCGCCTTCCCCATTCCTATTATGCCTTATGGGGCAAAAATGGGAATGGGGAAGGGCCATGGAGAAAGGAATGGGGTGGTAATTCCCCTTTTCTCCATGGTGGTACCGGTATGATACCGGCGGCAACCGGTAACATACCGGTTATTTCCTAATAGCACCATGGTTTACCGCCTTCCGTGTAATAGCACCATTGTTTACTGCCTTCCGTGTAATGTGGGGGTAATGTAATCACCCCCACAAACTTACCATTTAACAAATCAAATGATCTACTGGTGACGATGGATATAACTGTCCTCTATACCAACATACGCCAAGAGGCAGCTTGCAATCACTTAACCCACCACCTGACGCAGAAGCGCATCTCAGTCAACTTCATAATTGAACTTCTGGAATTGGCACTAATAAAAAATTACTTTTCCTTTGATGAATATTTCTTCATGCAAATATGTGTTACTGCTATGGGGGCTGCCTTTGCCCCGAGCCTGGTTGTGCTCTTCAAGGCAGAATTTGAAGAAAAATATGTACTCTCCACCCAGAACCCTTTCAGGAACCATATCACAAACTGGTATTGCTACATAGATGACATCAGCTTTATTTGGCACGGCGATGCTGCACTACTTAATGACTTCCATGACTGGATCAATCATCAAACGACAGAAATCAAATTCACCATGAGCTATAGCTTGAAAAACATCAACTTCCTAGACCTGAAAATACTGACCCAGGATGACAAACTATCATGTACCCTCTTCAGGAAAGACAAGGACCGGAACACCCTACTACACTACAATAGTAACCACCATAGGAACAACCTCCCCTATGGTCAATTCCTCAGGCTACGGAGAAACTGCACAGAAACTAGTCAGTATAAATCACATGCAGCCAAACTCGAGGAGAGACTGTGATCAAGGGGATACCCGAAGAAACTCATCAGAAACACCAACAAAAGAGCACTCTACACTCCACGTGAGACACTACTAGATCCCAAAAACAGGAATAACAAAAATGACCACCTAACATGCGTTACAACATTTGGACCTGACACCACCAGGATACAACAGACCATCAAAAAATTCTGGCCACTTATACAATTGAGTCTACCGGAGGAACCTACCCCGAGGATGGCGCTCAAACGAGCCAAAAACCTGAAGGAACATCTAACCCACTCACACCTGAAGAAAACAGCATGATCAGCCCTATGGAACCTAAGGGTCCTCACGAGTCACCATCCCTGTGGTACATGCGTTGCATGTAAATTTACAAAGAAAACCAAATCTTTTAAAATTGGAAACAAATACTGGGTCCTCAAGCAATTTTCCAACTGCAAGACATGCAATGCTATTTACCTGATACAATGCCCATGTGGACTCAGATACATTGGCCAAACACAAAGACCGGTCAATAGAAAGATCAGCGAGCACCGATCCAGGATTCGATGCAAAGTACACAATGCACCAATAGTGTCCCATTTCCTGGAATTTCATCATGGACCTGATGACTTCAAATGGTGGGTCATTAATAGAGTGGACAGCAATACCAATGCAAAAAGCACATGAAATCATAAAGAAGCCCGATGGATATTCAAGCTTCAAACCATCACATGTGGACTGAACGAGGCAGATGTGCGCTAGAATTATTAGTACACTGCATCGCTACATACTTTTAGATACACCTGCGGAAGGACTTCCTCTTATTAGCCGCAGGCATATGAGTGAAGCAGGTGCCACCCACATCACCGATACTGGAGATACCATCTACAGACATGATGCAATATGCCTCACAATGCTTGGTCCATTAGTTTGTTTTCTTCATGCATAGTACCTCCCCCTCGAGCAGTTACATGTTCTTCTACACACAGTCCCTAATGGCGACAAGCACACTCCATTCTGACACCAAGGGTGGCATCCAGAGTAGTCTACATGTTGCCGCTTACTACCAACCACCGTATGGCACTGTATTGGACCACTGGTACTACCCGGGACCTCTAGGTGGGTACTCTACAACACACACACTATAGGTGCATAAGTACTGTGCAGCGCCATATTTCATGGCATCCTGCACGCAATTTCCCTGTACCCAACATCTTTCTCCATACTTTGTTCTAGGCTCTCCATCATCCCAGACACCTGGACAGGGGGCCCTCTGCCCACAGCCTTCCTAACACACGACTACTGGGCCTGCCAGCCAACGTATCCCCCTTGGCAGATACATCACACCTGCATTATACTCGAGTCCTAGCCCTACCGCCCGTACCTCCAGGTGGCCCACGCTCTGTGCAGGCCCCGACCTGTATTGGGGTTCTGGGTACCCCCGATGCTCATATGCGCCCAGGTGCTTTCATGCACAACCCATTGCCACACGCTACAGCGGTGGCATTGGGTTGCTATGGCAACCCCATGTGAGCGGCTGTAGGACGCTTGCACAGGAGCTCAGACACTGCTCCCCTGTGCATGCGCCCTACGCTCTATAACACAGCTCACTCCCGAACAGCAACCAAGAATGACGGAGCTGCTTCAACACCATCCCGGTTTCTTTTGCGGACGCCATCTCGCCTCATGCCTTGTTCCTTCAGGTTCGTAGCCACACCGTGCTAGCATCCTAACACTACACAGACAATTGGATATCACTGGATTCCAGGTCCTTAATGCTGACTATGCTGCTCTCTGCCCATTTCTCCCTCTCCATGTAGATAGCACTACCTGGACTCAGGAACACGCCAGAGAACACGGTTTCTCAAGCCTATAGGAGCCATTCCACCAGCCTGCCTACAACCCAAGCATAGTGCACTCGACCTTCAACTAGCCCACCAGGTATGCTGAATTTTCATTCAGCTTTACTCCTAATCTGCTTCTAACAACTCAGCAGCATGGTTATAACCAGCACTTCCTCTTTCATTCAGTTCTGCCTCCCACTTCGGGGTTCTTCTACGCAAGAGGACGTCTAAGACCAGTCTTCCTTGGAACTGCACTACCATTCCCCTGAGCACTACCACCTCGACCGCTAGGCACGTCTAGCCTCAGCCCTTTCCCTAGGATCTTCAACAGGTCAGTCTCTGGCAAACTCCAGTTGCACAAACCAGATGTAGTATGGTTTGTCATTAAAGTATTAATAGTATCCCAGATGTTGCATTAGCCTTCTAGCCATGCAGCTCACAAGGTTTCGTTTACAGTGCACGTTGAGTTTTAGAGACATAGGTCTAATCTCACCCCTCCCTGCGTTTTCCCCTTTCCCTGCTTTGTTTTCCTCCAGAGAGACAAACCCAGAGCCCCAGATGAAGGTTTTTCACCAAGGAGCCGAAAAGCCTGTGGTTCAAGCATAGACTTTGCTCTTCAATCCACCAGAACTTCTAAGGGGGCTCCTCCACCTGGCGTAGACCAACGGGTTGGTCTTCTGTGGGAATAGTCAACCCCACCCCACAACTGGTTACTTTAACAAATCCCAGTTTTGAAGCTAGCATATAAATATCAGACTAGTGTCAACCTTCTTTTAGATACAGCTCACAAGTATGTGCCTGCTTTGAATTAATAGGAGGTAATATGTACTTAACCAAAGTGCGCACTGAGTGCACTACTCTATCTTTATTTGTGAACACTGTCACTTTGTTTTTTGTTTTTCACAAAATGGTTTAAATATGATGTAATATTTACCACACAACCAGTATTAACACACCATTGATTCAGACGTTGGATCAGTGATGAGGTACTGTAAAAGCACCATGTTATCCATAACCTGTTCATTTGCTGAAACATGAATATGATAGATGCATGCCCTGTCAGTGGACAGTACCTGCGAAATAAAGCAGTTTTTTTAGCACAACACCGTTCCCTCAAGATATGTGCATGAACCAAAATCCAGAGTAAACTATTCCACTATGGAACACTTAGCTTACTTTTGAAGCTTGAATACACAATAACAACTGATACAGTGCAGTAGACACCCTCATTTGTTTGTGGTGTTAACCAATTGACATGTGGTTGGAGCACCCCTTTTGTTTTCCACCAAGTATGGAAATAGGGCCTGAACTTGGAGTTACAGATACAATAGTGAATGCCCTCACTCCCATGCATTCCAAGGACAAGAATACACTGCAAGGCCAAGTACAAAGAGAATTTCAGGGTACAAGGCATGGGTGGTGAGAGATGCTGGGCTAAATGGGTGGCAGGGCAGTCTCATGTCCTATCTACTTGCACCTGGGTCTTGGCTTACATGCTGCTAATTGAACTGAATGCTCCAGGCATGGCACAAGCATGTTAAACCAACTGTATTAGTGCGTATAACGAAGGACCTTATAGCTTAAGAAACCAATAAAATACTGTGTAACTGATTTGTCTTAAAATTACACATTCAAAGAGGGAGTCATGAGTTGTCCAACTGATATACGACTGCCAATAACAAACCTAGCTCCTATATGATTGTATGTCTATAGGTGTCTCTTAACCAATCCTAACCTTTGATAGGTTTTGCACTATTGTTGCGTACTATGACTTCACCCTGACGCATAAAGATGTATATAATTGTATTTTTTGCTGAAATCACTGAGTGAATGAGCATACGGCCATTGCGGTTCGCTGCAAGCTCCCCGTTTTAGATAATTGTTAATAAAACCGCAACTTGCCATCTTCTTGAGTTTGTCTGGTTATTTGGACTCAGAATTATTCTGGTCTACTCCCACCCAGTAACAGATGCGCGTTCCAAAGGCCATAAGATCAGCTTCCTTTTTCCTTCGAACGCAGACACAAAGCCACAGACAAAAAAATGAAGGCGCTTGCTGCCTTGGATGAAAGTCCTGCAGAACTGTTCCATAACACTGCTGAGCGTCACTGCCGTGGGCAGGCATGTAGAACAGCGGTTCGAGGTCCTCCAGTGGCATGTGTGCTTTCGAGAGGGGGTGCGCTCATTGAGGTCTAGAAATCATGCAAGGCACTTAAAAGAAGAAACAAGAACAGAAAAGGGTACAACGCCCCTTGGAATCCCAGCATTCCAGTGCTGTCCAAGCCGGGCCCCCAGAACCATGGCCGCACTGGGTATTGAGTAAAAACTATGCACTATGCACAAAACTCTCATGCTGCTTAATTGCATTCAAAAGTACTGTGCGGGGCTATCCTGAAAACATGGATTGGATTGCACCCGAGGGATTGGGGGTGGTCCCTCAATGGCTATCAATTCTGCAATCTTCCCCAAAGCCTGGCTGCTAACTCAGACAACAGCCAATGGCCGCGCTGCTGGCCACTGCAGGGCTTTTTGATTGACGGCTCCGTTTTGCTAAGGGTCTGTGCTCATGGACTTTGAGGTGCCCCGACCTTATGTGCCCAGAATGTAATGAAAGCTACATTAGCGGCCGCCTGCATCAAGCGCCCGGGCAGATTCTCAGCTATGGCAGGCGGTCCATCTCCCTGGGAGAGCCAACGCTGACTCCAGTCTAGGGCTCTGCAACTCTACATTCCAGGCTCGCAGCATAAAGGAGGGGGGTGGAATGAAAGCAGCCAGGGTAACATGCTAAAATCCGGCCATGACATTACAGCTCTCACATGACACGATGGGGGCTACATAGACCACCGTGACTCCAAAAACAGTTGCCCTTTCTTAAGCCAAAGCACATGGACGGTGTCAACAACTCCAACTTCAGTATTCGACCTTTCTATTTTAGGAGCTGTTTAGCTCCTATACCTAGCTAGGTGAGCTTGCTTATCCTGACCCCAGCAGCTTCCAGAAGCCAACATTGACTCCCCGGGCCAAGTACAGACATGCTTAAGTGACAACGTCAACTCTGAGTGTACAGAATGCGTATTTATAAAGGAGCATGGGACTGGTTATGCATGACAGACAAGGTCATAGTTTCATCTCAAGTGGACGGTCTATGTGTGTGGACTAGCCCTGCATTCTCTAGAAACAGTTACGACTCATTGGGTGATGACAGGCATGCACTGCTTTAAGCCCCAGCTCTTTAAATGTTTATTTCAGGCCCCACCCCTCTGCGCCTTTTATTTGTGGTTAAGGTAAACAGCGTGGCTGCAACTTGCATCCGGTAGCGAAATTGATGTGCTGTGTGTAATAAGTGAAACTAAAACTTCTTAAACTGTATGAAATGTTATGGGACCAGCCTATCTATCACCTCACTTCTGACTGCAAGCCAGAATGTTTACTGGGCTCTCTGGGGGATGGACTATACACTTCTTTCAAAGTTTCTGATTCCCCGACCGGCAGTAGAGGCTGTCAAGGGCAGACATCTGTCAGTGATTACTGGCAGGGGACAAGTGTCCAAGTTCAGAAAGGGAGTTAGCGCTCACCGAGAACATGCACTCGGAAGTCAATATCACACTCAAACACTCTGGTTCTGCAAGACATCAAATTCCTTACACAAATACTAAAAGCAATTTAGGATGAGCACTCAGAAGCTCTTTAAATTAACACCAGAACTCACCAAGCGCCTCACCCGCAAATACTACTACAGCTACTAACTGTGCTAGATCCCCTTAAAGGACACACAATGACAGGGTCTGTGAATTAGTCAACTTTGTATTAGATAATGCAACTCAAATAAAGTTAATACTCACAAGGATGAGAAATATTACAGGTGGTGAAAACTGTTCCCACAGATCCTACTGGTCACACAAGAACGCAAAAAGGCTGCAAGAAGAAAGGGTAATTAAAACACTGCAACCACAGACATAGAGCACAGTAACAGGTAGGGGCGTACTGACATTTAGCTTCATGTAAGTATTCGGCCGAATTCCGGCTGAAATTGAATTATTCGGCTTCAGCCGAATACTTACTTAATTATCACTCAAAGAAATAGTTTTCCTTACGGAATACATTAAGTACTGCTTTGACTTTGTGCCGCGAATCATTCAAGCATGTCATGGTTACCCTTTAAAAGGATCATTAAACAAATGCTGCTGTCACTTTTTTGATTGAGTACTGGCAGGGCAGAGGTGTGGAAGTGCAAACGAAGTCCCTGACCTTCATGTTCTGGACAGACATTCATCTGGTGGTTTTCTGGGGAGGGGTGAGCTGAAGCAAAACTCAATATTTTGCATGTATCTCTGGTATCCAATAGTTTATGAAGTCGCTATTGGAAAATGGCATTTTCTTTAAGAGTTTATTGATTAGCTGATGGCCATTGTGAGAAATCTGAAAGTTACAGGTTCCAAACCCACCAATTCCAAATAAAATAATTAAGTGGATTAATGCATCTGTTGCAGAGATTCCTGTAAGTCCCAACGTCTTAGTGAAAACGCCCAGGGGGTAGTGTTCCTGCAGCAAAGAACTGTATTCATTCGGCAGGCCAAGGTTATAAAGCAAGTAAGATGGCTCAGTGGGATGTGTGCCTGCGGCAGAGATGTGCTTGTAATATCGAAACATAGGCTACAATTCCTACCCCTCCAACGTTCTAATGTTGCAAAATTAGTCCCTTTGAATTGAGTAAAAGTGATGCTATTAAATAGCGGGACTATATTTCTTTTACCAAAATGCCCCATACTGTGACAGCAGAAATATTCCTCCCAAACATTAGACAATTAAAAAAGAGAGATATTTGTGTAATATAGATGAGGCGATACATGTTTACAATTTAGAAACATTGGACCAAATAGATTTACAAGTGAAACAAATAAGTAAAATAGACATGCACGTGCCAAATAACGATCTGAACATCTGCACTGTCCCTTCCCTATAGGGTCAGGCGAGAATCATGGAAAACTCAGCATTCCCTATGAATATGTGTCTGCTGACTTTTAAAATGCAAATAAATACCACAAACATACACCAACTGAAAAAGAAAGAAGAATACTATCTACTAATGAAAAGACATTTTTGAAATGCCTCTTCCCCACTCAGTAAAACAGGTAGAAAGTATGGCTTTAGCATCCCAAAGGTGTGTATGGAATGGCACTTGAGCAGTCAGCAGGGTGCTAATTGATTTAATCACTCCTTTTGTGTTTCAGTGCCTCGCTGGAGCCAGAAAGCTAAATATGCGCAGGCCCAAATCGAACATTTGAAAGTAGACACATCCGGTCTCTCCTCACAGTGCACACATAATATACTATTGGCTAGTCTTAGTTACATGGTCTCTGCCCAACAAGCGACACCTATGAATGCACAAAAATACAACTTGTGCTGTTATTGTTTATTTTCTGATAACATATTCCTTTTGTAGTTTACACACACCTCTTCCATAGACAACAAAGAAAAGAAATGCAATAAAGAATTGATATACATAATTTAAAGTGTGTTTTTAATTTACAAAGTTGTTTTCTTCTCTTCATAACTTTATTAAAAAGGCAGATATTTGGTATTCTGCTGAATACTTCAATCTACTATTTGGTACACTCCTTATAACAGGAAAGATTAGGAAAAATGTAATGGTACAGATGTAGGCAAGCAATCACATCACATCACTACACCACCAGGATAGGAAATGGGTCGGAACAAGACGGAGCTGCACTCCAGTAAAGTTTATCTTGCCAGAGCGCTGTTCCGTCTCAGGTTCAAATCCCATGGGCTCGGCTAGCAGTCCCCAAGATCTTCTCTCGAAATGCTAGCAAGACCAGAGCTCACAGAATATACTAGCCCACTCTCATTGGCGAGGAGATTTCATGAAGGGAGGGTCCCATTCGCATGGCACTTGACCTTGCTGGCTTTGTTTTCTGTAAATGGCAAGTACACGTTTCAGAGTGCAGGGCTGGCCGTTAGGTGTTGGCATTGCACCAATATGAAGCGTGCTTATGGTCACATGCAGCATTTCGAAGAAAGCACTGGTAATTATGTTGTCACCCGTCACCATGGGGCAAGAGCATTTCTGTTAGGTTGAGTAGGGAAGGATCTCGCCCTGCAGGTCTTGTGGGATTGTTAAGAATTTGTGAGGCCTACAGATCGAGGGTTCGACTCTAAGCTTTGGCAAAACCTGGAGTGAAAAGCCAACATTCTCCCCTCCAGTTGCCAGTGCCACAAACCTGAGGTGCGTAAAAGGATTGGAGAGGAGCTGTGGTCCTTTCCAGTTGCAAAAGCTCACAAAATCTTTCAATGTGTAAGTAATCTATCTAAAAGTTCTGCATCTCTCCTTGTTTACTAAAGTCTTGTTTTGCACAAGACTTTAGTGCTGCACAACCAATTACCCTCCGGAAATGTAAATGAAAACCAAGACAAACACCACTACCCCCACCCCACCGAGTGAGGGAAAGCAAGCAATGCAAGCACAAGTAACATGGTTTAGTGAAAATCAGTGCTGGTCAGGAAACTGGGGTGCACGCAAAGATAAGCTAGCTCCAGAACAATATAGAACTGCAAACGGGGTGCATCAGCAAAAAAGAACTGGCTCAGGAAACAAGTCATGTTCTAAACTGTGAAAGCACTTGAAGATCTTAGGGGGAAAAAATAAAGTATTCATATATATGTCCTGGGAGGATAGCTCAGCGGCAACGTGCTCGCCTTGGAAGCAACACAACACGGAGCAACACAGGTTCGATCCCCGGGTTTGTGCTTAGAAACCTCTGGGTATTTAAGCACGTTATAAATATGCAACTAAGACAAACAACTACGCAACTAAGATAAACCACTCCTGTACCAGCGCCTCGATGCCCCCATGCTGTGTGAGAGCTGCAAAAATAAATAAAAATAAATAGGAACAAGAACAATCAGGTCATGGACAATATGCATTGGGGCCTGTGCGGGACTAAGCAAGTGGAGGCTTTTAAAGTGGACTAATGATCACCTGTCACAAATAGGATTAATGATCGAACCGTCAGTCACATGTGTTCTAAGAGAACAGATTGTCCTATAATAGTGCTGCACAAGTATAAATGGAGGGCACCTTTTAAGTCTAAGGATCGGCAAGAAAACAATCCTTATAGTTAAATGTCAATTTGAGACATTTTGCAGCTTCAAGACAAAAGATTTGTGTGGTCTTGTTGTTAAGTGCCTGGCATCAGAGCTGTGCCACCTCGGTTTAAATTCCATCAGTGGCACGGGTTACTTCAAATGGATACTGCAAGTTCTTATTATTTTTATTCCCTGAAAACACACAGGGGAGACGGCGACCGCCCACCCGCTTGTTCCCTGGACTTGTGCCCTGTGCAGTTTAGTGTTCACTCAATAAATGAGAAAACATTATTAATGTGAGAGGTTAAGCTGGAGATTAAGATCCTGCTGTCTGGCAATGTTCAACGCAGGAGCCCTGAAGAATCAGTATAAAACAAGGCTGCCACAGTGCAATCAGTGACTAATCGGAAATACAAGGATCTTGTGCAGAATAACATTGCTTGTCCAGAACTCTATTCAATTGGAATAATGCAAAAAAGAACTATTTGCCATGCATAATTCAATTCTCAGTTATTGTGCTACACGTTTCAGTCCATGCAGCACTTCATCAGGTCTCTTATGTTATGTTAACGGTATTTGTATAGCGCACTGTCACCAACGGAATTGGTCCCTAGGTGCTCAGGCGGA
Source organism: Ambystoma mexicanum (assembly GCF_040938575.1). Lineage (NCBI taxonomy): Eukaryota > Metazoa > Chordata > Amphibia > Caudata > Ambystomatidae > Ambystoma > Ambystoma mexicanum. Next base: position 1,034,695,222 of record NC_090926.1, on the reverse strand, counting down.
TCTGTAAACGAGAAGGCTGGGAGGGTTAGTAAGGTGAGGATAGTAAAGGAGGTGGTGTCCTGTTGGCGGATTCAGTTTGGTATATACCATGTGCTTAGCTATGGTGCGAGTATCGGATCAATGTCAGGCCTCGTGTGCTGTTGGTGCGGCTTATGTGTTTTGTTGTTGCAGTGTGGTGAAGTGCGTGCAGCTTGCTGTGGGAGAGGTGGTTGTGTAGGTTTTTGTATGAGTTAGGTATGCAGACTTTTTGAGCTTTTTTGGTTAGTCGGTTGTAGGTCTTGCAGCTGACTTTTACAGTTTGGCTAAATGCCTAGGGTTAAGAATCCTGTGTAGCGAGATAGAGGCCCAGGTCTCACAATACACTATGTTTCACCATACAATAGACAAGGTCAGAGTCTATACCTCGAGTTGAGAGTTCTGTACAGTAGGCAATGTCGTCGGTTCCACAGTAAGTGGCTTTCTGCATATGATGGACGCTAAACCTGGTAATAGTAATAGTATGGCCTGTCTCTCTCCGCCAACTGATGTTTTGGCTCCAGTAGAATTAAGTGCAAAGCTATACCATCTATTCCAGCTATACCATACTATACTACAATCTATCCCTCCTTTGTATCTTTCCTTGTCTCATTCTTTAATATTTGCCTCTCTACAACTAGTGTTCCTACTCCGATTAAACATGTTATCATCATTCCTATTCTAAAAAAAACCTTCAGATAATGCTCTTGTTGTGTCTAATTTTCGCCCTATTTCTCCTCTACCCTATTTATCTAAGCTTCTGGAGTGCCTTGTCTATCCTCGGATCTCTTCTTTTGTTAATGAATGATCTCACCTCCCTCGTTTTCAGTCCGAATTTCATCCCTATCACTCCACTGAGACTGCGTTAATGTGTGTACTCAACTCTCTTCTGTCAGCTCGCCACTCTACACACTCTTCTTTTCTTATACTTCTTGATTCATCAGCTGCTTTCAACACTGTTGATCACTCTTTACTTCTGCACTCTTCTTTTGGTTTCAGGGGTTCCATTCTTTCTTGGTTCTCTTCTTATCTTTATAACAGAACTTTTTCTGTTTCTTGTGGTGGAAAGACTTCTTCACCTCTCCCTCTTGAGCACGGTGTTCCCCAAGGTTCTGTCTTGGGTTAATTCCTATTTTCACTCTATACTTCATTACTTGCTCCTGTTATTTCTTCTTTTGGAATCTCTCATCACTTCTATGCTGATGACACACAATTCTTCCTATCCTTTTTATCTTTTACACCTGAAATTCACCACACTCTCACTTCTTGTCTCTCTGCCATTAAATCTTGGATGGCATTGCACTTTCTTACCCTGAACGCCAGGAAAACTGAGGTTCTATTTTTCCCTGCTAATTCATTTTCTCCACCACCATCTATCTCTTTTCCACCCTCTACTCTTTCTATTCCTGCCACTGCGTGAAATCTTGGTCTTTATTTGGATTCTAATCTTTCTTTTAGCCATCACATTTCTCTCACATCGCATCCCTGTCGCTTTCATCTGTATAATATTCTCAAAGTTTGCTCTTTTCTTACCATCCATGCGACTAAAATACCTGTTTCTTCTCTTATTTTCTCTCGACTCTTCTATTGTTCTGTCACGCTCTTCGGGTCACTCTTCTTCTCGCCTTGCTCCTTTGAAATCTAAATACCATTCCTCTGTCTTCTCTCCTATCATGATTCTATTTCAGCATCACTTGCATCTCTTGGATGATTACCTTTTCATTCCAAACTTACATTTCATTTTCTCTGCCTAGTCTTTAAATCTCTCTATGGGCTAGCTCCAGACTATCTTGCTGCTCTTCTGTCCTTTGATACTCCTTCTCGCTTTCTTCGTTCTTCTTGTCATTTTAAGTTGACTATTCCCCGTCCACCCTACACTCAGTCTCGTTTTCGTTCCTTCCAGCTTCTTGCTCCTCTTTATTAGAACACTCTTCCTCAATCTCTTCAATCTATCACTGTCTATTCTCTTTTTCGGGTCTCCTTGAAAAATCATCTTCTCCATTGTCCATGATTGTTCGCTTTGAAACCAGATACTTGAATTTCTTTATATTTCAATATTTTCGTACCGTTGTTTTTGACTTTATACAGAACTCTGGACAAAAGCGCTATATAAGCTTTAATAAAATACACATATACCATCATCCAGTCCCTTGTGGCTTCTAGTGACTTGCAGTTTTTCTTGCTGCAGACTATTTCTAGCCGCCCTTCATCCTGTATCATCACAATCACAGATGTGTTGCTGCTCGTTCACTGATTTTGTGCCATTTTTCGTAAAAGTGCGGGTTTTGAACTTAAGCTACTTATTTATTGGTTCCAAAAAACAACCTTGGGACGGATACTCCTCTGCGCAAACCACTTACTAATCTATTAGGGTATTTAGACAGCAGAACTACTCCATGCTAAATTCATGTTGGTTTGGCAGCAGGGACTGATGACAACAGACTCGACAAGTCCACCCGAGCCTGACACTCAACGCAAACTATATTCAAAGTTGGTCCAATGCGCACACCACTAATCAATCTCTATCGCAAATAATGAATCTGGTATCTTGATTCATCAATATCAAGATACATAATACAATATAGCAGTTTTGCATAGTGTTCTCGGCCTTGCTATTGATGAATCAAGACACCCGACTCATTATCTGCGATAGAGATTGATTAGTGGTGTGTGCATTGGGCAGACTTTGAACATAGTTTACTTATTGATTGGCACTGCCGTGTGCTGTACACGTGCATCCTTTTGCTCAGTCGCCTCCCTAGGCTTTGCGGTTGGTCTGGACTTCTAGGAGCCGGGCCATGGGTACTTTAAGGAGACTTTCGCATGCCTGGGTTCGCAAGCACAGGGATGGCATTTTGTGAGAGCTCAAGGAAAGAGCATTAAGCCTCTATGCATTCTCCCACTTGCAGGGCTAGAAGTGTACCGAAAAATGTAGTGTAACTGTGGTCTCGGCAGGGGAAAGGGTAGGCGGAAGCATAGTGCAACATGTGACAAGGTGTTGCGTCCGGGGGATTCCAATAGTCTTAGTGACGAGTAACTAAGGCTCCTACTATCACAACTTTACACTTGCACACGGACATGAATGGACAAACCCTCAATATAGAATGGTGAATATGGTCGTAAAAAGTAGAGGAATGGTAAACAGGAAACAATATAAATAGTGGAACACCGCTCCTGGCCGTTCCCAGTCACTTCGATCACTGCCCTCTTGACTTGGCAGTTTGTTTCTCAAAGCGCTATATTGTATCGGGCCATTGCTGACCACTGCTGCACCCACATCCCTCTGCTCCCATTAGGATCTCAGTTAGGATCATGCCTTAACTTGCTGACTGGTGTGAATATTCCACTTGCGTCTGCTCTATTCAGGGTGTCTGGCAAAATGAACTGTATTTTATTTATTTTGTTTTATTCATTTTGCATTTATTACAGCTCACAGAGGCCAGAGGTATCTGGGCACTAGTTACAGAAAGTTCAGAATACCTTAGTGAAGTGCATGGATGTGTTTATGGTTACAGACAAAGCAGGTGTGAGTGCAGGACTGGCAAAGCCAGGTCTCATGGTCCGGGGGGGGGGGGGCACAACAGGCATGCATATGAGTCCGATCAGGTCGTGTACAGGACTGTGAATCAACCAAAGCTAAAGGAGCCTGCCTAAGCCAATGACCCACTCAAGGAAGTATCACTAAATGTTCTGCCTCTCTGTGCTGTACCAGCGGAGAATATCAGAGGCGCTTATCAGCCTGATGCTGCCTGCAAAGGATGCCCATGTCATGCGAGCAAGAGTATCAACAACCACCCCAGGCATGTGTTTCTGCTTCATTGGGAGTCATCGGTGCAGTGCAGCTGCCTCTATTGGCAGAGAGATCAGGAAAAGCCATCCTGTGACTGGCCACTGTGTACTGCTGCTGCACTGCTATCCACTTCTTTTAGTGGGGATCTCCCACCATATCCCATACTCTGCATGGCTGCCAGAGCTTACTACATCACCGGTGTCTTGCTTCCCTAGAACTATCCACCGGCTATCCAAAGGATGCCAGTCCCGTACTAGTGTTTGCCAACTCCACCCAGGGCCGCCGCCACTGCCACCATCTGAGCCGCACCGGTTGGCATGACCAGCCACTAGGAATCCCAGCTGGGCCAGGGATCTGCTCCCTCTAAGATCTCAGTAGGGTCCATGCTCTGACCCTCCAGTGTGCCTCATGGTGTGTGTCAGTCAGTGCCATTCCCTGGCCCTCAAACCTCAGGTTAGTACCATCACGCACCGGTGTGCTGCCATGAGCCGGTTCTACGATTTGTGAGGACCTGTGCGTTAAAAGGCTTGCGGGAAACCTCTAATTTCCACTGAATTGACTTCACTGGAAGTGACATTCCAGACATTTATGGCGCATACAGCACCGCCATTCTTTCATACCAAGGGCATCATGTGAAGTTACATTCCAAGAAGTTCTCACGCATAAGGCAAGAAAGAAATCACTATGTAGTCATTACTGTTCGGAATGACATCCAGTTCTCAATCAATATCAAAATAAATAGAAGACATTATTTTTCCCCATCTTAAATTTAAAGCTCCAAGAATGATCACAATGCAAAGTAAAGGGGGACTAAACATTCTCCTCTGGGTTTTGCAAAAGTATTTGCAATACTTAGAGAGACAACAAAAGTAACTGGCACTTGCTTTAAGTCACTGTTTGTGTGACAAGGTTCTCAATGCGTCACAATATGTTTTCAGTTTTTATCACTACAATGTAGAGACAAATAAACTATTGGGTCTCCAGGACAAGGGTGGTCCTGTACCCTTTCCCTCGTCCTTGAATGGGGCTCCCACATCCCTAGCCCAGGCTACCTAATCAAACAGGTCTTATCGCAACACAGGTTCTCAACAGGCCAGGGTACCCCGACTTTCTAGTCTCTCCCTATCCTAGGGAGGGTCTAAAAGTCGTAGCCTTATCTAACCCCTTAAGGACTTCCTAGGTCACCTAGTGGGGTAGACCGACTGCCATGGGGCCCTTTTCCTCTGGAGGACCGTTTCCTCTCACTCCTCCATCTATGCTTGTCTCATCTCCCATCTCCTCTCTGTTTTTCTCTCCTCTCTTTCCCTCTCTCTTTGCCAAACTCTGTTCCTTTGTCTTATTTGTCTCTCTAGTTCTCTCTCTGCTCTCCAGTTTCCTCCGTATCCTTCTCCTCTCTACACTCCATCTCCTGGTTTCGCCCACCCCCTGATTTCCCTCCTTCCCACATTACCTCGGTTCCATGTGTTAAAATCGCGGAAAAAATGGCCGTGGACACAAAATATTGCGGCAAAAAGGCTGTGGTTTTGCTGCTGCAATCCATGTAAAGGATGCAGGGGACAACCCTGCAACCCCCAGACCCATTATACCATGTAAGGAGAGCGGGGGACACCCCCGCAATCCCCAGACCCATTATACCATGTAAGGGGAGCGGGGGACACCCCTGCAATCCCCGGACCCATTATACCATTTAAGGGAAGCGGGGGACATCCCCCACAATCCACACTCCCCTTAAATGGTGTAATGAGGTACACCTTTAACAGGTCAAAACTCAGCATTTTTCCCGCAATTTTTTGTACAGGCGACATATTTACCACGATTTTATCACTGCAAACCATTACCTCTATATCTCACTTCCGTTCACCATCATTCCTCTCACTTCCCTCCCATTCCTGATTTTACTTTTCTCCACCCACCTACTTCCCACTTCCAAAGTTCTCCTCTCTTTTTCTCTCTAACAAACCATCCTACTGTCAAACCCTCTCCTGGTCTCCATTCAAAATTACCTTCAATAACTCGCCCACTTAAATACAAACTTCCAAATTGGTACCACCCTCGCAGTTTGAAAACCCTAATTTCACTCTCTCCAAACAATCGGAAATTCTCCTGCAAGCTCTCCTCCACTTGTTACATCCTTCCCTCTGGTCTCTTGGTCTTTCTCTGGTTCCTCAGATCTCAATCGAAGACGTTTCACTGCCAACAGAAAATGCTGGTCTTGTATATCCCTCCCCTTAATGTCTCAAGATGTCCTCCACTCCAACTGCCTACCCGAGTCAGCTTCTTCCCTGGGCCAATCTCTACCTTCTCCTCTCCTTCTGGGCCAGGACTTCCCCCGGAAGTAAGATGTCCTCCACGCCACTGCCTACCCGAGTCAGCTTCTTCCCTGGGCCAATCTCTACCTTCTCCTCTCCTTCTGGGCCAGGACTTCCCCCGGAAGTAAGATGTCCTCCACGCCACTGCCTACCCGAGTCAGCTTCTTCCCTGGGCCAATCTCTACCTTCTCCTCTCCTTCCGGGCCAGGACTTCCCCGGAAGTGCTCATAAGGGTATTTAGCCCCACCCCCTTTTCAACCTCCATCTTTGCTATGCTTTCCATGAGGTCACTGCGGTCATTTGCTCTTTGTCTCTCTTCTTCCCCCAGTAAGCACTTTTCCAACAGGCTTAGAGGAGTGTTCTGAGGACTCCCTTATTCCTGTGCAGTCGCTTGCTAGTTCCCGCTGCACAACCGCTGCCTCACTGCTCCCCTAAAGCATGGCTGTGGTTTGTATGGTAGGCGTTGGGTATTCCGTTTCAATCTTCAATGGGGAGGGATAGTCCTTTTCTATGAGGGCAATCATTTTGTTTTTCCTGTATGGGGCTGGCTCTTCTCTGTTGGATTCAGGTGCATTGTGGTACTTGTAGTAATCAGATGACACTGCCTCCCTGGAACAATGATCCATCCCAGGGGTCTGGGATGTGTGATGCATGCTGGTAATTGTAGTATCTTTGGAACCACCTGAAAGAGAAGAGAAAGAAACCTGGCCAGGGCAGACACTTATAGGCATAGGTCAGAGAAGGTGACACTAATATAGAAGCATCACTCTGTGCATATTTTCGGGTGTGCCCCCTCAACTCTCCTACACCAGTTCTGTGGCAGGTCTGTGTCTGGCACTGCAGGATGCCTATACCAGGTTGAAAGGCGTATTTCCCCCCTTGACAGGGTTAAACCCATGACCCTATCACATTTGGCACAGACATTATCTTTATTATATATTAAATACATTTAAAGAACAGTTATGGTTACTACCTAAAAAATGACTAAATATTGAAACACCAATCTTAATGTTTAAACAAGTTTCGCAAAAAAAAAAAAACATTATACCAATATAAAGATACAAATCTACTTTACAAGCACAGATGAGTTGAACTTATATGGATTAATACTTTTCATCGCTGTGTGATGGTGTGAAGTCTAGTCATGTTTTGGCTTATTATTTTTTATTTTGGTTGTGTGTTTATATGAAGCTTTGAATGGTTATGTTTAATGGACAGCTTGTATAATGCAACATTTTTCAATGAATGTTTTATTTTTGGGAAATGTTGATATAGATGGGTAATTATAGGGACGTGGTAGTTGTCCAACTCGATTGTTTTTCTTATGTAAATGTTAAATACATTTGACATGTATGATTGTAATGGTTGGTGTTTTTAATGTGAATGAGCGACAGATTTAACAGGTGTATTGGACAGATGCAGAAAAATGGTCTTCTCTCCTGTATTTTGTGGGACTTTTTATAGGGTGGATTGTTATGTGTTTTGGTTCCCTGTTATACTTATTTTCTTGTGAGAAGCTTTTTCAAACCCTACCGGTTGTTCACTGGAGCCCAGCACACAAAGTACTTCTATTGGTGTACACACTACTGCATCTGGACCTAACTAAACCCATTGGCCTGCTTTCGCTTGCTGCCAATGAGATGTTTTCTTACCACCTCTGCTTTCCATGAAGTATTTCCTTCATGCTGATTGCAGGCAAGCAGCGGACATGACCCGGAAGCTTTTGTCCTATGTGCCGGTGAAAACATGTAAAGCTCCACAGACAGTGTGAGCAGCACATGGTGAGGGTGCGAGTTATGCTTGCGTAGTTACCATAACTGTAGAATTTCTGTGGTTATTAGATTTTGCCCTACAACCATAATGTCCTTTTAAGTCATATTTTTCATTGAATTTGCATTGTTTTTAAAGTGTAATCTTATCTATGGCGTGCATGCAACCAGCGTTTTTGACTGCATTTCATCGCTTTTTATAACTGAATGTGCCTCGTTGAGTTACAGCACTTAAACATAAAGTCCATTTAGCAAAGATATTTTTCTTATTGTGCATGGTATTTTTGGAGCATAAGCTTAACAATAATGCCCCTTTATCAACTTTAAAAAAAAAAAAATTCCATTGAATTTCAACGGGTTTTATTGATAAAGGTGTTTGCATGATGTTCCTGCATGGTACATAACATACAAAAATGCCCCCTTTTACATACCTAAAAATCCTAATGGGAGTGCGAGAAGGATGGCAGCAGGGGTAATGAGGGACTGTGGCAAGGATGGGGGTAATAGAGCAATGACTAGCTGCCAGGGGAGACTTCCGAGCCTGCCAGGGCTCGGCCCCGGCTGGCCCCAGCCCACTTAAAGCGCTGGATAACATGTTCAAATTCTCCTTACCGTGGACCTGTGTACTCTGCCAGGCATCTTTTTTTGTGGCAGTGCGTCTGAGAGCTCCAGCAGAGACGTTCCTGGCAGTGTGTATGGAAGGAAATATATATTGTAAAAAAATGTTTTAACAGGGCTTGTGTCCCATACTGCCCAGGCTAACGGTGGCCTCCCAGTCCGGCCATGTAATCATTTACCACTCACTGTACAGTGTGTATGTGTCTTACTCATAATAAAGCTGCGTGAGTTAACTGCCTTCTGTTGAGATGAGCGTGCATTTGCTGTGATGTTGGTCAGGGGTGTTGCTAGGTCTGGAAAAGATCCGGGGCTATGCTAATGTCGAGACTCGGGATAGTTAGCCGTTTGGTTGTAACACCTGAGCTTCTATCCGGGGCTACAACCAAAAGACCCAGGTTTATAGCCTGCTTAGACCCCCATCCCCTACCGCCCCCTCCCACACACCTCTCCTGTTGCCCCCAATCTGAGGACCTAATACCCGCACTTTCCACTCGGCCCTCCTTACCACCCACCGTGTTTAATGAACGAGCACCTGTGTTTAGGGGGCAACACCTGTTATTTACTGTACATCAGAGCAGCAGCCCTGCTGCAGTAATAGGTTCCTATCACTGTGATGGCCTGCTATTCGTTCCCACTGGCCACTTAAGGCTGCTCCGAGAGGTGGTGCAAGCGGCCCAGAGGGGGTGTGATGTAGGACGCCACGCTGTAAGCACAGAAGGCCCTGCCAAGTGGGCCGCCCCCAGCGCGAGAGAGGCGGAAATGGCCGGCGCCGCGCGCCGTCAATCGCACCCGCCGCGCCGCGCGCCCATTACCCAGAAAGCTTCCGCGCCACGCAGTTCCGTTTAGCTTGCAGAAAGCGCGGCCCCGGAGGACGCCCCCACCCCGGAGCTGGCAGGGCCTAACTCCATCGTGATGTATGATGATGGGGCCTCGGCACTCGGCAGCAGGGGGAGGGGCGCGGGATTTATGAGCGCCCGAGACGGCTCCAAGAGTGTCCATTACTATAACTCACGGCGCTCTCCAGGGGTACCCTCTGGGGCAGCCGCTGCTGCCCGCCGAAAGTCCGACTTAAGCACTAACAGGAACAGAAATCAATTATATATTGTTTTAATACACTGCGCGTGGGGATGGAGGCAGGGGGAGGCAGTGGACCACCTGAGATCCCCAGTACAGCACCATGTGGTGATCAGAAGGAGAGGCGGATCTATAAACACGGTAGACCGCTCACTGCCCCTGCACACAACGTAGCCCTACAAGCGCCCCTCCTCACCCCCTCCAAACACATGCACTTTGGGAACCTTAAGGCGGGATCTCGTGTACCATCGCCACATGAGTCGGATACTGCATCCTCTCTTCGGCAAATGCACTCTCCTCCCCAGAACCATGAAAGGACACCCTGACTTGAGTAAGTCTTCTAGACATGATCAGTAACCACCAAATCACAGAGGGGCTTCCGTGGTATTGGCCAGCTACTCTCCTCCCCAGAACCATGAAAGGACACCCTGACTTGAGTAAGTCTTCTAGACATGACCAGTCATTAGACACCAAATCCCAGTGGGGCTTCGGTGGTATTGGCCATCTACTCTTCTCCCAGAACCATTAAAGTGCACCTTGACTTGAATACGTCTTCTACACATGACCAGTCGTTAACCACCAAATCTCGGAGGGGCTTCGGTGGTATTGGCTAGCTACTCTCCTCCCCAGAACCATTAAAGGACACCCTGACTTGAGTAAGTCTTCTAGACATGGCCAGTCATTAAGCACCAAATGCCGGAGTGGCTTTGGTGGTATTGGCCAGCTACTCTCCTCCCCAGAACCATGAAAGGACACCCTGACTTGAGTAAGTCTTCTAGACATGACCATTTATTAACCACCAAATCCCAGAGGGGCTTCGGTGGTATTGGCCAGCTACTCACCTCCCCAGAACCATTAAAGGACACCCTGACTCGAATGCGTCTTCTAGACACGACCAGTCATTAACCACCAAATCCCAGAGGGGCTTCGGTGGTATTGGCAGCTACTCTCCTCCCCAGAACCATGAAAGGACACCCTGACTTGAGTAAGTCTTCTAGACATGGCCAGTTATTAACCACCAAATCCTGGAGGGGCCTCAGTGGTATTGGCCAGCTACTCTCCTCCCCAGAACCATTAAAGAACACCCTGACTTGAATAAGTCTTCTAGGCATGACCAGTCATTAAGCACCAAATGCCGGAGTGGCTTTGGTGGTATTGGCCAGCTACTCTCCTCCCCAGAACCATTAAAGGACACCCTGACTTGAATACATCTTCTAGACATGACCAGTCATTAACCACCAAACACCGGAGGGGCTTCGGTGGCATTGGCAGCTTCTCTCCTCCACAGAACCATGAAAGGACACTCTGAGTTGAGTAAGTCTTCTAGACATGGCCAGTCATTAACCATCACATCCCGGAGTGGCTTCGGAGGTATTGGCCAGCTACTCTCCTCCCCAGAACCATGAAAGGACACTCTGACTTGAGTGAGTCTTCTAGACATGACCAGTCATTAACCACCAAATCCCGGAGGGGCTTCGGTGGTATTGGCAGCTACTCTCCTCCCTAGATCCTTGAAAGGACACCCTGACTTGAGTAAGTCTTCTAGACATGGCCAGTCATTAAGCACCAAATGCCGGAGTGGCTTTGGTGGTATTGGCCAGCCACTCTCCTCCCCAGAACCATGAAAGGACACCCTGACTTGAGTAAGTCTTCTAGACATGGCCAGTCATTACCACCAAATCCCAGAGGAGCCTCGGTGGCATTGACCAGCTACTCTTCTCCCCAGAACCATTAAAGGACACCCTGACTTGAGTAAGTCTTCTAGACATGGCCAGTAATTAACCACCAAATCCCGGAGGAGCCTCGGTGGTATTGACCAGCTATTCTCCTCCCCAGAACCATTAAAGGACACCCTGACTTGAATACATCTTCTAGACATGACCAGTCATTAACCACCAAACACCGGAGGGGTTTCGGTGACATTGGCAGCTTCTCTCCTCCCCAGAACCATGAAAGGACACTCTGACTTGAGTAAGTCTTCTAGACATGGCCAGTCATTAACCATCACATCCCGGAGTGCCTTCGGAGGTATTAGCCAGCTACTGTCCTCCCCAGAACCATGAAAGGACACTCTGACTTGAGTGAGTCTTCTAGACATGACCAGTCATTAACCACCAAATCCCAGAAGGGCTTCGGTGGTATTGGCAGCTACTCTCCTCCCTAGATCCTTGAAAGGACACCCTGACTTGAGTAAGTCTTCTAGACATAGCCAGTCATTAAGCACCAAATGCCGGAGTGGCTTTGGTGGTATTGGCCAGCTACTCTCCTCCCCAGAACCATTAAAGTACATCCTGACTCGAATACCTCTTCTAGACACGACCAGTCATTAACCACCAAATCCCGGAGGGGCTTCAGAGGTATTGGCAGCTACTCTCCTCCCCAGAACCATTAAAGGACACCCTGACTTGAATGCGTCTTCTAGAGACGACCAGTCATTAACCACCAAATCCCAGAGGGGCTTCGGTGGTATTGGCAGCTACTCTCCTCCCCAGAACCATTAAAGAAAACCTGACTTGTATACGTCTTCTAGACACGACCAGTCATTAACCACCGAATCCAGGAGGGGCTTCGGTGGTATTGGCAGCTACTCTCCTACCCAGAACCATTAAAGGACAACCTGACTTGAATGCGTCTTCTAGACACGACCAGTCATTAACCACCAAATCCCAGAGGGGCTTTGGTGGTATTGGCCAGCTACTCTCCTCCCCAGAACCATGAAAGGACACTCTGCCTTGAGTGAGTCTTCTAGACATGACCAGTCATTAACCACCAAATCCCGGAGGGGCTTCGGTGGTATTGGCAGCTACTCTCCTCCCCAGATCCATGAAAGGACACTCTGACTTGAGTGAGTCTTCTAGATATGACCAGTCATTAACCACCAAATCCCGGAGGGGCTTCGGTGGTATTGGCAGCTACTCTCCTCCCCAGATCCATGAAAGGACACCCTGACTTGAGTAAGTCTTCTAGACATGGCCAGTCATTAACCACCAAATCTCAGAGGGGCTTCGGTGGTATTGGCCAGCTACTCTCCTCCCCAGAACCATGAAAGTACACCCTGACTTGAATACGTCTTCTAGACATGACCAATCATTAACAACCAAATCCCGGAGGGGCTTCCATGGTATTGGCCAGTTACTCTACTCCCCAGATCGATGAAATGACACCGTGACTTCAGTAAGTCTTCTAGACATGGCAAGTCATTGACCACCAAATCCCGGAGGAGCTTCGGTGGCATTGGCCAGCTACTCTCCTCCCCAGATCCATGAAAGGACACCGTGACTTGAGTAAGTCTTCTAGACATGGCCAGTCATTAACTAACAAATTTCGGAGGGGCTTCCGTGGTATTGGCAGCTACTCTCCTCCCCAGATCCATGAAAGGACACTCTGACTTGAGTGAGTCTTCTAGACATGACCAGTCATTAACCACCAAATCCCGGAGGGGCTTCGGTGGTATTGGCAGCTACTCTCCTCCTCAGATCCATGAAAGGACACCCTGACTTGAGTAAGTCTTCTAGACATGGCCAGTCATTAACCACCAAATCCCAGAGGGGCTTCGGTGGTATTGGCCAGCTACCCTCCTCCACAGAACCATGAAAGGACACCCTGACTTGAATACGTCTTCTAGACATGACCAATCATTAACGACCAAATCCCGGAGGGGCTTCCATGGTATGGGCCAGCTACTCTCCTCCCCAGATCGATGAAAGGACACAGTGACTTGAGTAAGTCTTCTAGACATGGCAAGTCATTAACCACCAAATCCCGGAGGAGCTTCGGTGGCATTGGCCAGCTACTCTCCTCCCCAGATCCCTTAAATGACACCCTGACTTGAGTAACTCTTCTAGACATGGCCAGTCATTAACCACCGAATCCCGGAGGGGCTTCAGTGGTATTGACCAGCTACTCTCCTCCCCATAACCCTTAAATGACACCCTGACTTGAGTAAGTCTTCTAGACATGGCCAGTCATTAACCACCAAATCCCAGAGGGGCTTCCGTGGTATTGGCCAGCTACTCTCCTCCCCAGAACCATGAAAGGACACTCTGACTTGAGTAAGTCTTCTAGACATGATCAGTCATTAACCACCAAATCCCAGAGGAGCTTCGGTGGTATTAGCAGCTACTCTCCTCCCCAGAACTATGAAAGGCCACCCTGACTTGAGGAAGTCGTCTAGACATGATCAGTCATTAACCACCAAATCCCAGAGGGGCTTCGGTGGTATTGGCCAGCTACTCTCCTCCCAGAACCATGAAAGGACACTCTGACTTGAGTAACTCTTCTAGACCTGGCCAGTCATTAACCACCAAATCCCAGAGGGGCTTCCGTGGTATTGGCCAGCTACTCTCCTCCCCAGAACCATTAAAGGACACCCTGACTTGAATGCGTCTTCTAGACACGACCAGTCATTAACCACCAAATCCCAGAGGGGCTTCGGTGGTATTGGCAGCTACTCTCCTCCCCAGAACCATGAAAGGACACCCTGACTTGAATAAGTCTTCTAGACATGGCCAGTCATTAACTACCAAATCCCAGAGGAGCTTCCGTGGTATTGGCCAGCTACTCTCCTCCCCAGAACCATGAAAGGACACTCTGACTTGAGTAAGTCTTCTAGACAGGATCAGTCATTAACCACCAAATCCCAGAGGAGCTTCGGTGGTATTAGCAGCTACTCTCCTCCCCAGAACTATGAAAGGCCACCCTGACTTGAGGAAGTCGTCTAGACATGATCAGTCATTAACCACCAAATCCCAGAGGGGCTTCGGTGGTATTGGCCAGCTACTCTCCTCCCAGAACCATGAAAGGACACTCTGACTTGAGTAACTCTTCTAGACCTGGCCAGTCATTAATCACCAAATCCCAGAGGGGCTTCCGTGGTATTGACCAGCTACTCTCCTCTGCAGAACCATTAAAGGACACCCTGACTTGAGCAAGTCTTCTAGACATGACCAGTCATTAACCACCAAACCCCGGAGGGGCTTTGGTGCTATTAGACAGCTACTCTCCTCCCCAGACCATTAAAGGACACCCTGACTTGAGGAAGTAGTCTAGACATGATCAGTAACCACCAAATCCCAGAGGGGCTTCGGTGGTATTGGCCAGCTACTCTCCTCCCCAGAACCCTTAAATGACACCCTGACTTGAGGAAGTCTTCTAGACATGGCCAGTCTTTAACCACCAAATCCCGGAGTGGCTTTGTTGGTATTGGCCAGCTACTCTCCTCCCAGAACCATTAAAGTTCACCTTGACTTGAATACGTCTTCTACACATGACAAGTCGTTAACCACCAAATCTCGGAGGGGCTTCGGTGGTATTGGCTAGCTACTCTCCTCCCCAGAACCATTAAAGGACACCCTGACTTGAGTAAGTCTTCTAGACGTGGCCAGTCATTAAGCACCAAATGTCGGAGTGGCTTTGGTGGTATTGGCCAGCTACTCTCCTACCCAGAACCATGAAAGGACACCCTGAGTTGAATACGTCTTCTAGACATGACCATTTATTAACCACCAAATCCCAGAGGGGCTTCGGTGGTATTGGCCAGCTACTCTCCTCCCCAGAACCATTAAAGGACACCCTGACTTGAATGCGTCTTCTAGACAGGACCAGTCATTAACCACCAAATCCCAGAGGGGCTTCGGTGGTATTGGCAGCTACTCTCCTCCCCAGAACCATGAAAGGACACCCTGACTTGAATAAGTCTTCTCGACATGACCAGTCATTAAGCACCAAATGCCGGAGTGGCTTTGGTGGTATTGGCCAGCTACTCTCCTCCCCAGAACCATTAAAGGACACTCTGACTTGAGTAAGTCTTCTAGACATGGCCAGTCATTAACCACCAAACACCGGAGGGGCTTCGGTGGCATTGGCAGCTTCTCTCCTCCCCAGAACCAAGAAAGGACACTCTGACTTGAGTAAGTCTTCTAGACATGGCCAGTCATTAACCATCACATCCCGGAGTGGCTTCGGAGGTATTGGCCAGCTATTCTCCTCCCTAGAACCATGAAAGGACACTCTGACTTGAGTGAGTCTTCTAGACATGACCAGTCATTAACAACCAAATCCAGGAGGGGCTTCGGTGGTATTGGCAGCTACTCTCCTCCCTAGATCCTTGAAAGGACACCCTGACTTGAGTGTGTCTTCTAGACATGGCCAGTCATTAAGCACCAAATGCCGGAGTGGCTTTGGTGGTATTGGCCAGCTACTCTCCTCCCCAGAACCATGAAAGGACACCCTGACTTGAGTAAGTCTTCTAGAAATGGCCAGTCATTAACTACCAAATCCCAGAGGAGCTTCCGTGGTATTGGCCAGCTACTCTCCTCCCCAGAACCATGAAAGGACATCCTGACTTGAGTAAGTCTTCTAGACAGGATCAGTCATTAACCACCAAATCCCAGAGGAGCTTCGGTGGTATTAGCAGCTACTCTCCTCCCCAGAACTATGAAAGGCCACCCTGACTTGAGGAAGTCGTCTAGACATGATCAGTCATTAACCACCAAATCCCAGAGGGGCTTCGGTGGTATTGGCCAGCTACTCTCCTCCCAGAACCATGAAAGGACACTCTGACTTGAGTAACTCTTCTAGACCTGGCCAGTCATTAATCACCAAATCCCAGAGGGGCTTCCGTGGTATTGACCAGCTACTCTCCTCCGCAGAACCATTAAAGGACACCCTGACTTGAGCAAGTCTTCTAGACATGACCAGTCATTAACCACCAAACCCCGGTGGGGCTTTGGTGCTATTAGACACCTACTCTCCTCCCCAGACCATTAAAGGACACCCTGATTTGAGGAAGTCGTCTAGACATGATCAGTCATTAACCACCAAATCCCGGAGGGGCTTCGGTGGTATTGGCCAGCTCCTCTCCTCCCCAGAACCATGAAAGGACACCCTGACTTGAGTAAGTCTTCTAGACATGGCCAGTCATTAACCACCAAATCCCTGAGGTTCTTCGGTGGTATTGGCTGCTACTCTCCTCCCCATAACCATTAAAGGTCACCCTGACTTGAATAAGTCTTCTAGACATGGCCAGTCATTAACCACCAAATCCTGGAGGGGTTTCCGTGGTAATGACCAGCTTCTCTCCTCCCCAGAACCATGAAAGGACACCCTGACTTGAGTAAGTCTTCTAGACATGGCGAGTCATTAAGCACCAAATGCCGGAGTGGCTTTGGTGGTATTGGCCAGCTAATCTCCTCCCCAGAACCATGAAAGGACACCCTGACTTGAATACGTCTTCTAGACATGACCATTCATTAACCACCAAATCCCAGAGGGGCTTTGGTGGTATTGGTCAGCTACTCTCCTCCCCAGAACCATTAAAGGACACCCTGACTCAAATATGTCTTCTAGACACTACCAGTCATTAACCACCAACTCCCGGAAGGGCTTCGGTGGTATTGGCAGCTACTCTCCTCCACATAACCATTAAAGGACACCATGACTTGAATGTGTCTTCTAGACATGACCAGTCATTAACCACCAAATCCCAGAGGGGCTTTGGTGGTATTGGCAGCTACTCTCTTCCCCAGAACCATGAAAGGACACTCTGACTTGAGTGAGTCTTCTAGACATGACCAGTCATTAACCACCAAATCCCAGAGGGGCTTCGGTGGTATTGGCAGCTACTCTCCTCCCCAGATCCATGAAAGGACACCCTAACTTGAGTAAGTTTTCTAGACATGGCCAGTCATTAACCACCAAATCCCGGAGGGGCTTCGGTGGTATTGGCCAGCTACTCTCCTCCCCAGAACCATGAAAGGACAGCCTGACTTGAATACATCTTCTAGACATGACCAGTCATTAACCAACAAATCCCAGAGGGGCTTCCGTGGTATTGGCCAGCTACTCTCCTCCCCAGATCGATGAAAGGACACCGTGACTTGAGTAAGTCTTCTAGACATGGCCAGTCATTAACCACCAAATCCCGGAGGAGCTTCGGTGGCATTGGCCAGCTACTCTCCTCCCCAGATCCATGAAAGTACACTGTGACTTGAGTAAGTCTTCTAGACACGGCCAGTCATTAACCACCAAATTCCGGAGGGGCTTCGATGGTATTGACCAGCTACTCTCCTCCCCAGAACCATGAAAGGACACCCTGACTCGAGGAAGTCGTCTAGACATGATCAGTCATTAACCACCAAATCGCAGAGGGGCATCGGTGGTATTGGCCAACTACTCTCGTCCCCAGAACCATGAAAGGACACCCTGACTTGAGTAAGACTTCTAGACATGGCCAGTCATCAACCACCAAATCCCGGAGGGGCTTCCATGGTATTGACCAGCTACTCTCCTCCCCAGAACCATTAAAGGACACCCTGACTTGAGTAAGTCTTCTAGACATGGCCAGTCATTAACCACCAAATCCCGGAGTGGCTTCCGTGGTATTGACCAGCTACTCTCCTCCCCAGAACCATGAAAGGACACCGTGACTTGAGTAAGACTTCGAGACATGGCCAGTCATTAACCACCAAACCACGGAGAGGCTTCTGTGGCATTGGCAGATACTCTCCTCCCCAGAACCATTAAAGTACACCCTGACTTGAGCAAGTCTTCTAAACATGGCCAGTCATTAAGCGCCGGAGTGGCTTTGGTGGTATTGGCCAGCTACTCTCCTCCCCAGAACCATGAAAGGACACCCTGACTTGAGTAAGACTTCTTGACATGGCCAGTCATTAACCACCAAACCCCGGAGGGGCTTCCGTGGTATTGACCAGCTACTCTCCTCCCCAGAACCATGAAAGGACACCATGACTTGAGTAAGTCTTCTAGACATGGCCAGTCATTAACCACCAAATCCCTGAGGTTCTTCGGTGGTATTGGCAGCTACTCTCCTCCCCAGAAACATTAAAGGTCACCCTGACTTGAGTAAGTCTTCTAGACATGGCCAGTCATTAACCACCAAATCCTGGAGGGGTTTCCGTGGTATTGACCAGCTTCTCTTCTCCCCAGAACCATGAAAGGACACCCTGACTTGAGTAAGTCTTCTAGACATGGCGAGTCATTAAGCACCAAATGCCGGAGTGGCTTTGGTGGTATTGGCCAGCTACTCTCCTCCCCAGAACCATGAAAGGACACCCTGACTTGAATACGTCTTCTAGACATGATCATTCATTAACCACCAAATCCCAGAGGGGCTTTGGTGGTATTGGTCAGCTACTCTCCTCCCCAGAACCATTAAAGGACACCCTGACTCAAATATGTCTTCTAGACACTACCAGTCATTAACCACCAACTACCAGAGGGGCTTCGGTGGTATTGGCAGCTACTCTCCTCCACAGAACCATTAAAGGACACCCTGACTTGAATGTGTCTTCTAGACATGACCAGTCATTAACCACCAAATCCCAGAGGGGCTTTGGCGGTATTGGCAGCTACTCTCCTCCCCAGAACCATGAAAGGACACTCTGACTTGAGTGAGTCTTCTAGACATGACCAGTCATTAACCACCAAATCCCAGAGGGGCTTCGGTGGTATTGGCAGCTACTCTCCTCCCCAGAACCATGAAAGGACACCCTGACTTGAGTAAGTCTTCTAGAAATGGCCAGTCATTAACTACCAAATCCCAGAGGAGCTTCCGTGGTATTGGCCAGCTACTCTCCTCCCCAGAACCATGAAAGGACACCCTGACTTGAGTAAGTCTTCTAGACAAGATCAGTCATTAACCACCAAATCCCAGAGGAGCTTCGGTGGTATTAGCAGCTACTCTCCTCCCCAGAACTATGAAAGGCCACCCTGACTTGAGGAAGTCGTCTAGACATGATCAGTCATTAACCACCAAATCCCAGAGGGGCTTCGGTGGTATTGGCCAGCTACTCTCCTCCCAGAACCATGAAAGGACACTCTGACTTGAGTAACTCTTCTAGACATGGCCAGTCATTAACCACCAAATCCCGGAGGGGCTTCGGTGGTATTGGCCAGCTACTCTCCTCCCCAGAACCATGAAAGGACAGCCTGACTTGAATACATCTTCTAGACATGACCAGTCATTAACCAACAAATCCCAGAGGGGCTTCCGTGGTATTGGCCAGCTACTCTCCTCCCCAGATCGATGAAAGGACACCGTGACTTGAGTAAGTCTTCTAGACATGGCCAGTCATTAACCACCAAATCCCGGAGGAGCTTCGGTGGCATTGGCCAGCTACTCTCCTCCCCAGATCCATGAAAGTACACTGTGACTTGAGTAAGTCTTCTAGACATGGCCAGTCATTAACCACCAAATTCCGGAGGGGCTTCGATGGTATTGACCAGCTACTCTCCTCCCCAGAACCATGAAAGGACACCCTGACTCGAGGAAGTCGTCTAGACATGATCAGTCATTAACCACCAAATCGCAGAGGGGCATCGGTGGTATTGGCCAACTACTCTCGTCCCCAGAACCATGAAAGGACACCCTGACTTGAGTAAGACTTCTAGACATGGCCAGTCATCAACCACCAAATCCCGGAGGGGCTTCCATGGTATTGACCAGCTACTCTCCTCCCCAGAACCATTAAAGGACACCCTGACTTGAGTAAGTCTTCTAGACATGGCCAGTCATTAACCACCAAATCCCGGAGTGGCTTCCGTGGTATTGACCAGCTACTCTCCTCCCCAGAACCATGAAAGGACACCGTGACTTGAGTAAGACTTCGAGACATGGCCAGTCATTAACCACCAAACCCCGGAGAGGCTTCTGTGGCATTGGCAGATACTCTCCTCCCCAGAACCATTAAAGTACACCCTGACTTGAGCAAGTCTTCTAAACATGGCCAGTCATTAAGCGCCGGAGTGGCTTTGGTGGTATTGGCCAGCTACTCTCCTCCCCAGAACCATGAAAGGACACCCTGACTTGAGTAAGACTTCTTGACATGGCCAGTCATTAACCACCAAACCCCGGAGGGGCTTCCGTGGTATTGACCAGCTACTCTCCTCCCCAGAACCATGAAAGGACACCATGACTTGAGTAAGTCTTCTAGACATGGCCAGTCATTAACCACCAAATCCCTGAGGTTCTTCGGTGGTATTGGCAGCTACTCTCCTCCCCAGAAACATTAAAGGTCACCCTGACTTGAGTAAGTCTTCTAGACATGGCCAGTCATTAACCACCAAATCCTGGAGGGGTTTCCGTGGTATTGACCAGCTTCTCTTCTCCCCAGAACCATGAAAGGACACCCTGACTTGAGTAAGTCTTCTAGACATGGCGAGTCATTAAGCACCAAATGCCGGAGTGGCTTTGGTGGTATTGGCCAGCTACTCTCCTCCCCAGAACCATGAAAGGACACCCTGACTTGAATACGTCTTCTAGACATGACCATTCATTAACCACCAAATCCCAGAGGGGCTTTGGTGGTATTGGTCAGCTACTCTCCTCCCCAGAACCATTAAAGGACACCCTGACTCAAATATGTCTTCTAGACACTACCAGTCATTAACCACCAACTACCAGAGGGGCTTCGGTGGTATTGGCAGCTACTCTCCTCCACAGAACCATTAAAGGACACCCTGACTTGAATGTGTCTTCTAGACATGACCAGTCATTAACCACCAAATCCCAGAGGGGCTTTGGCGGTATTGGCAGCTACTCTCCTCCCCAGAACCATGAAAGGACACTCTGACTTGAGTGAGTCTTCTAGACATGACCAGTCATTAACCACCAAATCCCAGAGGGGCTTCGGTGGTATTGGCAGCTACTCTCCTCCCCAGAACCATGAAAGGACAC
Organism: Ambystoma mexicanum; assembly: GCF_040938575.1. Classification (NCBI taxonomy): domain Eukaryota; kingdom Metazoa; phylum Chordata; class Amphibia; order Caudata; family Ambystomatidae; genus Ambystoma; species Ambystoma mexicanum. Next base: position 1,034,673,952 of record NC_090926.1, on the reverse strand, counting down.
CCTGACTTGAGTAAGTCTTCTAGAAATGGCCAGTCATTAACTACCAAATCCCAGAGGAGCTTCCGTGGTATTGGCCAGCTACTCTCCTCCCCAGAACCATGAAAGGACACCCTGACTTGAGTAAGTCTTCTAGACAAGATCAGTCATTAACCACCAAATCCCAGAGGAGCTTCGGTGGTATTAGCAGCTACTCTCCTCCCCAGAACTATGAAAGGCCACCCTGACTTGAGTAACTCTTCTAGACCTGGCCAGTCATTAATCACCAAATCCCAGAGGGGCTTCGGTGGTATTGGCCAGCTACTCTCCTCCCAGAACCATGAAAGGACACTCTGACTTGAGTAACTCTTCTAGACCTGGCCAGTCATTAATCACCAAATCCCAGAGGGGCTTCCGTGGTATTGACCAGCTACTCTCCTCCGCAGAACCATTAAAGGAAACCCTGACTTGAGCAAGTCTTCTAAACATGACCAGTCATTAACCACCAAACCCCGGTGGGGCTTTGGTGCTATTAGACACCTACTCTCCTCCCCAGACCATTAAAGGACACCCTGATTTGAGGAAGTCGTCTAGACATGATCAGTCATTAACCACCAAATCCCGGAGGGGCTTCGGTGGTATTGGCCAGCTCCTCTCCTCCCCAGAACCATGAAAGGACACCCTGACTTGAGTAAGTCTTCTAGACATGGCCAGTCATTAACCACCAAATCCCTGAGGTTCTTTGGTGGTATTGGCTGCTACTCTCCTCCCCATAACCATTAAAGGTCACCCTGACTTGAATAAGTCTTCTAGACATGGCCAGTCATTAACCACCAAATCCTGGAGGGGTTTCCGTGGTAATGACCAGCTTCTCTCCTCCCCAGAACCATGAAAGGACACCCTGACTTGAGTAAGTCTTCTAGACATGGCGAGTCATTAAGCACCAAATGCCGGAGTGGCTTTGGTGGTATTGGCCAGCTAATCTCCTCCCCAGAACCATGAAAGGACACCCTGACTTGAATACGTCTTCTAGACATGACCATTCATTAACCACCAAATCCCAGAGGGGCTTTGGTGGTATTGGTCAGCTACTCTCCTCCCCAGAACCATTAAAGGACACCCTGACTCAAATATGTCTTCTAGACACTACCAGTCATTAACCACCAACTCCCGGAAGGGCTTCGGTGGTATTGGCAGCTACTCTCCTCCACATAACCATTAAAGGACACCATGACTTGAATGTGTCTTCTAGACATGACCAGTCATTAACCACCAAATCCCAGAGGGGCTTTGGTGGTATTGGCAGCTACTCTCTTCCCCAGAACCATGAAAGGACACTCTGACTTGAGTGAGTCTTCTAGACATGACCAGTCATTAACCACCAAATCCCAGAGGGGCTTCGGTGGTATTGGCAGCTACTCTCCTCCCCAGATCCATGAAAGGACACCCTAACTTGAGTAAGTTTTCTAGACATGGCCAGTCATTAACCACCAAATCCCGGAGGGGCTTCGGTGGTATTGGCCAGCTACTCTCCTCCCCAGAACCATGAAAGGACAGCCTGACTTGAATACATCTTCTAGACATGACCAGTCATTAACCAACAAATCCCAGAGGGGCTTCCGTGGTATTGGCCAGCTACTCTCCTCCCCAGATCGATGAAAGGACACCGTGACTTGAGTAAGTCTTCTAGACATGGCCAGTCATTAACCACCAAATCCCGGAGGAGCTTCGGTGGCATTGGCCAGCTACTCTCCTCCCCAGATCCATGAAAGTACACTGTGACTTGAGTAAGTCTTCTAGACATGGCCAGTCATTAACCACCAAATTCCGGAGGGGCTTCGATGGTATTGACCAGCTACTCTCCTCCCCAGAACCATGAAAGGACACCCTGACTCGAGGAAGTCGTCTAGACATGATCAGTCATTAACCACCAAATCGCAGAGGGGCATCGGTGGTATTGGCCAACTACTCTCGTCCCCAGAACCATGAAAGGACACCCTGACTTGAGTAAGACTTCTAGACATGGCCAGTCATTAACCACCAAATCCCGGAGGGGCTTCCATGGTATTGACCAGCTACTCTCCTCCCCAGAACCATTAAAGGACACCCTGACTTGAGTAAGCCTTCTAGACATGGCCAGTCATTAACCACCAAATCCCGGAGTGGCTTCCGTGGTATTGACCAGCTACTCTCCTCCCCAGAACCATGAAAGGACACCGTGACTTGAGTAAGACTTCGAGACATGGCCAGTCATTAACCACCAAACCCCGGAGAGGCTTCTGTGGCATTGGCAGATACTCTCCTCCCCAGAACCATTAAAGTACACCCTGACTTGAGCAAGTCTTCTAAACATGGCCAGTCATTAAGCGCCGGAGTGGCTTTGGTGGTATTGGCCAGCTACTCTCCTCCCCAGAACCATGAAAGGACACCCTGACTTGAGTAAGACTTCTTGACATGGCCAGTCATTAACCACCAAACCCCGGAGGGGCTTCCGTGGTATTGACCAGCTACTCTCCTCCCCAGAACCATGAAAGGACACCATGACTTGAGTAAGTCTTCTAGACATGGCCAGTCATTAACCACCAAATCCCTGAGGTTCTTCGGTGGTATTGGCAGCTACTCTCCTCCCCAGAAACATTAAAGGTCACCCTGACTTGAGTAAGTCTTCTAGACATGGCCAGTCATTAACCACCAAATCCTGGAGGGGTTTCCGTGGTATTGACCAGCTTCTCTTCTCCCCAGAACCATGAAAGGACACCCTGACTTGAGTAAGTCTTCTAGACATGGCGAGTCATTAAGCACCAAATGCCGGAGTGGCTTTGGTGGTATTGGCCAGCTACTCTCCTCCCCAGAACCATGAAAGGACACCCTGACTTGAATACGTCTTCTAGACATGACCATTCATTAACCACCAAATCCCAGAGGGGCTTTGGTGGTATTGGTCAGCTACTCTCCTCCCCAGAACCATTAAAGGACACCCTGACTCAAATATGTCTTCTAGACACTACCAGTCATTAACCACCAACTACCAGAGGGGCTTCGGTGGTATTGGCAGCTACTCTCCTCCACAGAACCATTAAAGGACACCCTGACTTGAATGTGTCTTCTAGACATGACCAGTCATTAACCACCAAATCCCAGAGGGGCTTTGGTGGTATTGGCAGCTACTCTCCTCCCCAGAACCATGAAAGGACACTCTGACTTGAGCGAGTCTTCTAGACATGACCAGTCATTAACCACCAAATCCCAGAGGGGCTTCGGTGGTATTGGCAGCTACTCTCCTCCCCAGATCCATGAAAGGACACCCTAACTTGAGTAAGTTTTCTAGACATGGCCAGTCATTAACCACCAAATCCCGGAGGGGCTTCGGTAGTATTGGCCAGCTACTCTCCTCCCCAGAACCATGAAAGGACAGCCTGACTTGAATACATCTTCTAGACATGACCAGTCATTAACCAACAAATCCAAGAGGGGCATCCGTGGTATTGGCCAGCTACTCTCCTCCCCAGATCGATGAAAGGACACCGTGACTTGAGTAAGTCTTCTAGACATGGCCAGTCATTAACCACCAAATCCCGGAGGAGCTTCGGTGGCATTGGCCAGCTACTCTCCTCCCCAGATCCATGAAAGTACACTGTGACTTCAGTAAGTCTTCTAGACATGGCCAGTCATTAACCACCAAATTCCGGAGGGGCTTCGATGGTATTGACCAGCTACTCTCCTCCCCAGAACCATGAAAGGACACCCTGACTCGAGGAAGTCGTCTAGACATGATCAGTCATTAACCACCAAATCGCAGAGGGGCATCGGTGGTATTGGCCAACTACTCTCGTCCCCAGAACCATGAAAGGACACCCTGACTTGAGTAAGACTTCTAGACATGGCCAGTCATTAACCACCAAATCCCGGAGGGGCTTCCATGGTATTGACCAGCTACTCTCCTCCCCAGAACCATTAAAGGACACCCTGACTTGAGTAAGTCTTCTAGACATGGCCAGTCATTAACCACCAAATCCCGGAGTGGCTTCCGTGGTATTGACCAGCTACTCTCCTCCCCAGAACCATTAAAGGACACCCTGACTTGAGCAAGTCTTCTAGACATGACCAGTCATTAACCACCAAACCCCGGAGGGGCTTCGGTGCTATTAGCCAGCTACTCACCTCCCCAGACCATTAAAGGACACCCTGACTTGTAAGAGGATTCAATTCAACACTACAGCTAAGTCAGCGCCTAGTCTAGAATACTGAATGAAAACCCTTATTGATATATCTTTATGTCCAGTTCATGCGTTCTGGATGACTACCCCTATATAACACCCCTCCCTTGGAATCCCCCTGACCCCACTGAGCCAAGAAGTAGTTCTGTTTTGCAAGTTAAAAGGTTTATTTGAGAATTTAAACAATATAGATATATATCACACTTTATAATAAATTAATAATTGGATATTACACTGAATCTGAGCAGTAATCAATAATGGATAGTCTGGCACTAGCACACTTGTGAATAGGAACAGAAGAATAAGGTGGTAGAGAATGCTTTATATAAGTTCAGATGGATGTAATGTTGAATGAAAATGCAATACAGAAAATACTCAATATGATTTCAACAAAACAATGTAATCACTTTTCTCTGGCAATCCCCTCCCCCCTTTATGAAATGCAAGGAAATGGAAGGAAAGCACACAGTTCTCAGAAATGCAATCAAATGTAATTCAGTTCACCCCAGCAAGCTTACACTACAGAAGTTGGAAACACAGGCCCAAAATGCTTTTATATGTGCTGGCAATGAAGTGAAAAATATGCTACAATGCTTTTAATTCCCTCTAGAGGTTCAGGGTGAGTGGAATATAGTTGGGATGGGTTTAGGCTCACTTTAGCAAGGATCTAGGAATGATTGGCCGGTTGCAAACGACTTTCTAACAGTTCTAGCAAGAAGCTGCTGTTTTCACACGTGGAGGAATTTTCAAATCGCGGTAAAATTCGCGCGTGCGTTTTTCGCGATTGCGGCAAAAGTATCGGGGGTAGGAATGCGATTCTAGGTTCGTAGGAAAGCCACGATTCCCAGCTTTCAGAGGAAAGTTACTGCAAGTCTCTACGGTCACGGAGTTATGAACGATTAAATAAAGGTAGTTTTTCGGATTTGAAATTTTAAAGTTCAAAATGACAAATGACAGCTAGCAACTAGAAATGACAGGTGACAGCTTTGCAAATGACAGGTGACAGTTAGGAGGCAGTTCTACTTAGATTAAAATAGCTTGGATTAGATTATTTTAACTAAGAGATTGGTTCTGCACAGTTCTGCTAGGTACTCACACTATATTCTTGAATTAAATGGGCCTCGCCACGGATCTGGTCAGGTTTTAGACTGGACTCTGGTCTGGTCTCTGCACTTCACAGTGATCTGGGTCAGCTCTGCTCTCTCTCTAGCCTCTCTGGATTCTGGAGATTGATGGATTTGAAGTCTGGATCTCTGGATGTGGTATGGTCCGGCAGAGCGCGTTGCAGCAAATGGAATTGAAGGTCCCTATCTGTCCTGTCTGTCTGCTTTTATGTGTTTTGAAAGTGGGTGTGTGTGCAGCATCACTAAGCTCTACCCCTCTCCACTTGTCATTGGCCACTTCATCCGCTTCCCCTTGATTGGGGGAATGAAATGAAGTGTCATCATGAGGAGGTCGGTTTATGGTACAGAGAACCCACCCCTGTCAAATTACACACAATCTATATTTTGACCCAAAAGACATATTTGCACAGGTACACATTGTTTAAAATTACATGCACCCATCACATATCACAGGAGGTATACCCTGTCCAAATCTGCTCTTGCTGGGAGCTTGCATTCAGAAATGGCGACATTTGCACTTTTTAACTGGTTTCGCAATATCGGACATTAACCCAAATTTACACACATGTGCGCAAGGCATGCAGACATTAATTGATGAAGTATCAGACTTTTCACATGCATACATTTTAAGTAATACCCTCTTAACTGCTAGTTTGCCCCCAGATCATGCCACCGGTTCTAAAAACCTCTTAAAATGTGGGCAGAAAAATCACAAGAATTATGGTATCATTTAAATAATTATGACAAGTCCGTACTATGAGTTATTCATCTTTTTCTAAAACCATATTCTGGCTACAGGGGTGTGGTTTCCCCCCAGCACAAGGTTGAATTTCTGGTTTTTCCAGTTCTGCCAAGCCAGCTTGCTCTCACAGGCAGTGCTCCTCCCCTTTACTTCCAGGAGGAAGCCACTTTTTACATCCCCCATAATAAAACATTTGCCTGAGTCAGGACAGGGCTTTGTTCAATTTCCTGCAGAGCCCAGGTGATTCAATCAGGGAAGTGTCATATCCCTTTTGGTGGGAGCAGCAAAAGGCAGATAGGCCTGGGAACACAGCTGTTGTGCAAGTCTCAACTCCTGTCGGGGGTAGCTGGTGGGCAGAATTCAGTTCCTTAAGCCAGGCCCACCTAATGTCACTTTTGTTCCCCAGTTTTCTGCATTCAAATAAAATGAACCATTTTTACATATGCAGCTAGAATGCTGATTCTAAGTTTAAAACTATGACATTTAAACAATTGCAACCTATGTGACACTCAAAAGTAGGTCACTCATTTCTTTTAAACATTTAGATTTTTAGTGTCCTTCAGTCCAAATTTACTTAAACTGCTGAAATCCACAGCTCAGCCAGTCTTGTTATAAACCTTCAAGTCACTTCAGAATATAACTTTAGATTGTATCCACCTCTCAGTAAGTCTTTCTTTGGCATGCTTTGGGTTCATCTATTCAGTTTTACATGAAAAAGAAAAAAAAAGTCTGGTGCTGTTTTAAAACGCCGGCTTTCTGATAGTGGTGAGTACTGGTACTGCACCCCTTTTTGGGATTTAAGAAAATGAATTCCCCACAATTCTAGGTTGCTTTTGGCAGTCAGCATTGCCATTCCCAATGGTTTCAGACTACTGTGTGGGTAGTCCAATGGTGGTTTTAGGCAGTGTCCTTCTGTGCCCATAACATCGGCAAAATGGGTGGCAGCCTATTCTTCATGCACTTCCCTGTGCATTTTCTGGGAATCTCTGGCCATCATGATGTTTTCAATGCCAGTACTGCACAGTTTTTTAGATAGGGCTTGGATGCATGGGTAAAAACATCCCACAAGCCCCCCTCTTGCGATGGCCATTCTGTTTCACTGATGGGACTCGCAAGACCTGGGATGTTTCCTCTTCTTCCAATAGATGGCACAGTTCAGCATCTTTTCCCCATCCGGTCGGATCGATCAGTTCTCCTCGCCGGTCCTGATGGGAATATTGGGCGGTACACCGGGCCTGTTGCGTCTCTGCTCCCGGTCTCCAGATCGTCCTCCTTGGCCCGTCTCCAGGTTTTCTTTCTCCTAGGACGACAAAGGAAGAGCGGCAATACCTATTCATAGACATTTTTCCCCCACCATTGATATAGTGGGGTGGCATTTAAATTTTAGAACTCAGCAGATATGAACATGCACATTTTTTTAAATTAAGAGACAGGAACACATAAACTTGAGAAACACAGAATTTGATAGGCTATATGTAGGATCTTTTAAGTTAGAACTGAATTAATCTGAGACAGTACCCTCTAGTATTCCAGAGGATTCCTCCATTTGTTGCAGAGTGTGCCTGGGATGGCAACACTTCAACTGGTTTATGTGGACCCACTTGTCTTCCCCCTCTGCCAAACCGCCTTTGGGGATGCGGATCGTGTAGGCCACAGGGGAGATTTTGTCTATAATCTCAAAGGGTCCCTTCCATGTAGGCAAACATTTTCGCTGTTTGGCCTGGTTCCTTTGGAAATGGTATAGATAGACCCGGTCCCCCACCTGATATTCCTTCCTGGAAGTCTTCAGGTCATAGTGGGTCTTCATGCTATCAGCTGATCTTTCTAGATTCCGCTGAGCATAAGCAAAAGCATGTTGAAGGTGTTTCCTTAAATTCTCCACATACTCATGAGTTGTGGAGGCATTTATTAGTGTCTGCTCTTGGGTCCTGTAGAGCAAATGCTGAGGAAGCACCATCTTGCACCCAGTCATCAACTCAAATGGTGACATTTTGGTTGCAGATGAAGGGGTAGATCTGATGGCCATTAGGACCAGAGGTAATCGGATATCACATCTTGGCCTAGAATCTGCCACAAACTTCTTTAATATGCTCACAATGGTTCGGTTATATCTCTCAACTGCCCCAGAAGAAGCTGGCCGGTAAGCAATATGCAACTTCCTTTTGACCCACAGTATCTCCCACATCTTTGTCATTACTTCACTGGTGAAGTGGCTACCCCTGTCTGACTCAATCCTTTGAGGTAGACCGAAACGGGAAAAGATGTGGTTAATCATCAGGGCAGCTGCAGTTTCTGCCTTGCAGTTTGGGGCTGGGAGACATTCCACCCACTTGGTAAACAAGCATGTCACAGTCAACATGTACTTATTCCCCCTAGCAGAGCGAATCACGGGGCATACAAAGTCAATTTGTAAATCTGACCATGGCAGTGTCATCCCCCTCTTTTGGAGAGGCGCACGGTGCGTGAGGGATGATGGCTGAAATTGTGCACACACAATACACCCCTTCAAGTATTGTTCGAGGTCCTGCCCCATGTGTGGCCAGTATGCAACCTCTCTTAAGATTTCCAGTGTTGTGTGAAACCCCCTATGACCGGCGGTGGCCGCATCATGGGCGTGACTTAACATCAGGCTTCGGAATGAGGTAGGAACCACCCACTGATCGTGGCCAGCTTTGGATTTCCTTACCAGCAAACCGTCTTGGATCCGGAACATTTTTGGACATTTCATCAACACTCTTAGGTCCTCTTTCCCAATGTAATCGGTATCCGTCAGGGGAAAGTTCTCAGGGTCCTCAAGGTGTTGGTAAAACTTACCAATAATTGGATCCCCCTTCTGAGCTGTAATCAAATCAGCATCAGGGGTCTCCTTACTCCATTGTGCAATTGAAAGGTCGTTGTGAGCATTTGTCTGGGACCTAGTGATAGCAGTGACCTGGATTTCCCCCAACAGGGACTCAATCTCAATTAGATCCCCTTGGATGGCCCCGGTTTTGGCCAGCTGATCAGCCAAGTCATTTCCAGTTTTGTCTGGTCCCTCTACCTTGGAATGACCCTTGATCTTTTTCCAATAGATGGTCATCTCATTCGAGGTGACCAGATCATCAATGTTTTGGATCAACTTCCCATGTTTCAAGGGTTTGTTGTTAGCACATAACATGCCTCTGGTTTTCCAATTAACCAGGTGCTCCACGAACCCGTTCCGTACATAATCCGAGTCTGTGATTATGACCAGTTCGTGGAGTTGATGCTGGACAGCAGTGAGGATGGCCTGATGCACAGCCATCAATTCTGCCAGCTGACTACTTCGGGGACCAATTTTGTATCCAGCGGAGGGTTCTGGGGACTCATTCACCCATGCATTCCCTACGCCGGCCACCAGTTCTTTCTCCCCGTCGTCAACATGGTACGAGAATCCATCCACATAGACAGTGGGCATTCCCTCACACTTGTCCTCTTCAAAGACTTTGTGGGGGGAATTAAGGTATGCCTCCATGTTGTCCTTTATTTTTAGACTTTCGTCCTCGAGACAGTTTTCTCTGGCACAATCATGCAAGTCAGCCAGACCTTGCGCGAGGGGACTCTTCTTGTTTTGGCCATATCTGACCTCCCCAGGAAAGCCTTGCATTGACAGAATCCAGGAAGTAATTCGGAAATTACTCACATTTCCGGCCCGGATTCTGTCACTTTGGAGATATTGCAGAGGCTGGTGTGGAGTCTCCACTATGATGTGTTCCCCCTGGATAAACGGGCGGTAATTCTTCAATGCCCACACCGTTGCCAGGAGTGCCTTCTCACAATCGTTGAATTTTTCCTCCACAGAGGATAAAGTTTTGCTCGCATAGGAGATTACTTTATTGACCTTGTCATGCTTTTGGTATAATACTGCCGTCAAGCACGTATTAGAGAACCCCGTCTCCAGGAAGAACTCCTTGTTTCTGACAGGGTAAGCTAGGCAATTCGCCTGTGAGAGGCTTCATTTGAGTTGTTTTACTGCCTCGGCTTGTTCTGGACCCCATTCCCACTTGACCCCCCCCTTCAGGAGATGAATCAGGGGTCTGGTGATCTCTGCGTAGCCCTCAATGAACTTTCTGCTGTAATTAGTCAGTCCAAGGAGGCTCCTTAGTTCCTGCAGAGTTGTAGGGTCTTTCAGTTTTTGAAGTGCTTCCACTTTCTTTTCCTGGGGACAGAGACCCTGAGGAGTAATCTCATGCCCCAAGAAATTAACACGGGTTCTACACCACTGTGCTTTCTGAAAGAAAAGTTTTGCTCCGGCGGCCCTCAACTGTGTCAGAACATAACGGATCTCCGCTATGTGTTCCTCAACAGTTGAGCTTTTGATGAGGACATCATCTACATAAGCCAGGTTACCCCTCGCACCCAGGTCGGGCATGGCCTTATGTAGGAAAATGTTGAATTAATTGCCGGAGTTGAGGTATCCGAAGGGAGTCCGGGTCCATGTGTACTGCTGGCCCCCAAAGGTAAAAGCCAGCTTGTATTGGTCCTCCCTACTGACCGGCACGGTCCAGTATCCATTGGTCAGGTCTATTGCAGTGAATACCTGTGACCCCTGGATCTGGGCCAGCCCTTGGTCATTGTACGGCAGAGGCCATCGCGAAGTATAGACCCGTTTGTTGAGCTCCCTGAGGTCAGCGCAGAGTCTCCACTGGCCGTTTGGCTTTAATATTCCCAGCACCGGATTATTGAAGGTGCTGTGGACTGGACGGATTATTCCCCGGGACTCAAGGTTCTTAATTATTTCAGTAAGGGACTCCATTGATGCGAGAGGCAAGCGATATTGCTTCACAAACACAGGAGTCATGCCAGGGTCCGTGGGGATTGTTGTTGTGTGGATGTCGGTGCGACCACAGTCATATGAGTCTACCGCAAAGAGATCTTGGAAATCCAAGAAAACTTGTTTCAGCTTTTGCTTTTGTTCCCGAGTCACACAGGCATCAGCTAGGTTGACTCTCTCTTCCACCATCTGCCTGAAGCCTGGAAAGACTTCTGGTTTGGCTATCTCAGCGGCCTCCTCCAGCTGGGTGGAGAAGTCCCTGGTCAGAGTGCTGATTTGGACTGGAGGCTTCAGGTGGGAAAGGCAGCCCTCATGGACCTGGAAAATCACCTCATCCCTTCTGAAGTCACAAGTCACATCTTCCTTACCATAAGGGCAAGAAGTGTACACCAGGAAGTTCCCCCCATGCCGGGTAAAAATCCTGTCTGGTGTTGTATTGTCATCACTGTCAAAGCAGTCCTTGGGGATTGGCCCTAACAGTTCATTACCTAAATCTATGGAAAAATGTCGGTCATCAACCGCCATTCCAATAATGGTGCCTGCGGCTAGAGTAATACTCTTTAAGTCGCTGTTATCCACCTCTATTGGAATGGTGTCATGTTCTATGTTGACTAATGGTGTTGGGTTTACCCCCAACCCTTGCTGTTGGAGAGAAGCGTTTAGATGTATGTAAGCATCAGGGTTTTGCAAATATTGTCCTCTTTTAACTTTCACTTCCAGGGAGAATTGTCGGGTCCTTTCTGGGATGGTGACTTCTCTTTGATCTGAATTTCAACTGCATAAGGTAGCAATTGAGCTGACCTAAATGCTTTTTCTGGATCATCAAAGCCCATGGGATTATCCGCTAATCGGGACCAAGCTTTGAAGTTTATTAGGTCCAAACTAATGGCAAAGCGATTGAGAATGTCACTGCCTAAGTAAAAAGCGGCAGTGACGTCTCGCACGACCCAACAATTGTGGACTATGCTCTTGTTGCCAATGGAGATTTTGAGCATACACCTGCTTGGCAGGAGATGTTTGGAATTAGGTGCTTCCAGGTCCATTTCCCATTTGTCTATCAGTTTGAATGTGGGAATGGCTGGATCTTTTGGGAGTTGGCGGAACATGGCTTCGCTGATGAAGCTCTTACCATTGTTCACACACACTCGACGAAGAACAGAGTCCTTCCCATCATTTAACTGAACAGGGATGAACAACTGCTCTCCAATTTGCTGAATATCAGCCAGGCTCTGAGCTGATTTCACATCTTTCTGGACAATTTGCTGAATATCAGCCAGGCTCTGAGCTGATGTCACATCTTTCTGGACTATAGGAGTGGGAGTTTCTGATTGTGGATTAGTATAGAATCTCAGAGTGTTTCCTTCCAGCGTGGAGTACCACTTTAGACTGGAAGGAAGGTTGATTTTCAGAAATAGAGAGGACCCTCCATCACCAGTCTGTTGTCCTACTGCTATTACTGTCACGTCTGGAATTTGGCTATTCTGGAAGTGGAATTCTACTTGGTCAGATTTTTGTTCAACCATGTGGCATGTGCCGTTTAAACTAACATGGTTGACACTCTGTTTTAATTTTATGGGTCGGCTTGTCTGGGTCCAGAGGACCTTGTTTACGCAATCTATTAGGGGTGACAACCTTCTCAGGAGGTCATTCCCTAGTAAACAAGGGGTGCCCTCTGGAGTCACAATATGACCGGGTGTTGTTTTACATGAAAAAGAAAAAAAAAGTCTGGTGCTGTTTTAAAACGCCGGCTTTCTGATAGTGGTGAGTACTGGTACTGCACCCCTTTTTGGGATTTAAGAAAATGAATTCCCCACAATTCTAGGTTGCTTTTGGCAGTCAGCATTGCCATTCCCAATGGTTTCAGACTACTGTGTGGGTAGTCCAATGGTGGTTTTAGGCAGTGTCCTTCTGTGCCCATAACATCGGCAAAATGGGTGGCAGCCTATTCTTCATGCACTTCCATGTGCATTTTCTGGGAATCTCTGGCCATCATGATGCTTTCGATGTCAGTACTGCACAGTTTTTTAGATAGGGCTTGGATGCATGGGTAAAAACATCCCACAGACTTGAGTAAGTCTTCTAGACATGGCCAGTCATTAATCACCAAATCCCGGAGGAGTTTCGATGGTATTGTCCAGCTACTATCCTCCCCAGAACCATGAAAGGACACTCTGACTTGAAGAAGTCGTCTAGACATGATCAGTCATTAACCACCAAATCCCGGAGGGGCTTCGGTTGTATTGGCCAGCTACTCTCCTCCACAGAACCATGAAAGGACACCGTGACTTGAGTAAGACTTCGAGACATGGCCAGTCATTAACCACCAAACCCCGGAGGGGCTTTCATGGCATTGGCAGATACTCTCCTCCCCAGAACCATTAAAGTACACCCTGACTTGAAAAAGTCTTCTAGACATGGCCAGTCATTAACCACCAAATCCTGGAGGGGCTTCCGTGGTATTGACCAGCTTCTCTCCTCCCCAGAACCATGAAAGGACACCCTGACTTGAGTAAGTCTTCTAGACATGGCCAGTCATTAAGCGCCGGAATGGCTTTGGTGGTATTGGCCAGCTACTCTCCTTCCCAGAACCATGAAAGGACACCCTGACTTGAGTAAGACTTCTTGACATGGCCAGTCATTAACCACCAAACCCCGGAGGGGCTTCCGTGGTATTGACCAGCTACTCTCCTCCCCAGAACCATGAAAGGACACCCTGACTTGAGTAAGTCTTCTAGACATGGCCAGTCATTAACCACCAAATCCCTGAGGTTCTTTGGTGGTATTGGCAGCTACTCTCCTCCCCAGAACCATTAAAGGTCACCCTGACTTGAGTAAGACTTCTTGACATGGCCAGTCATTAACCACCAAACCCCGGAGGGGCTTCCGTGGTATTGACCAGCTACTCTCCTCCCCAGAACCATGAAAGGACACCCTGACTTGAGTAAGTCTTCTAGACATGGCCAGTCATTAACCACCAAATCCCTGAGGTTCTTTGGTGGTATTGGCAGCTACTCTCCTCCCCAGAACCATTAAAGGTCACCCTGACTTGAGTAAGTCTTCTAGACATGGCCATTCATTAACCACCAAATCCTGAAGGAGTTTCCATGGTATTGACCAGCTTCTCTCCTCCCCAGAACCATGAAAGGACCCCTGACTTGAGTAAGTCTTCTAGACATGGCGAGTCATTAAGCACCAAACCCCGGAGGGGCTTTCATGGCATTGGCAGATACTCTCCTCCCCAGAACCATTAAAGTACACCCTGACTTGAAAAAGTCTTCTAGACATGGCCAGTCATTAACCACCAAATCCTGGAGGGGCTTCCGTGGTATTGACCAGCTTCTCTCCTCCCCAGAACCATGAAAGGACACCCTGACTTGAGTAAGTCTTCTAGACATGGCCAGTCATTAAGCGCCGGAATGGCTTTGGTGGTATTGGCCAGCTACTCTCCTTCCCAGAACCATGAAAGGACACCCTGACTTGAGTAAGACTTCTTGACATGGCCAGTCATTAACCACCAAACCCCGGAGGGGCTTCCGTGGTATTGACCAGCTACTCTCCTCCCCAGAACCATGAAAGGACACCCTGACTTGAGTAAGTCTTCTAGACATGGCCAGTCATTAACCACCAAATCCCTGAGGTTCTTTGGTGGTATTGGCAGCTACTCTCCTCCCCAGAACCATTAAAGGTCACCCTGACTTGAGTAAGACTTCTTGACATGGCCAGTCATTAACCACCAAACCCCGGAGGGGTTCCGTGGTATTGACCAGCTACTCTCCTCCCCAGAACCATGAAAGGACACCCTGACTTGAGTAAGTCTTCTAGACATGGCCAGTCATTAACCACCAAATCCCTGAGGTTCTTTGGTGGTATTGGCAGCTACTCTCCTCCCCAGAACCATTAAAGGTCACCCTGACTTGAGTAAGTCTTCTAGACATGGCCATTCATTAACCACCAAATCCTGAAGGAGTTTCCATGGTATTGACCAGCTTCTCTCCTCCCCAGAACCATGAAAGGACCCCTGACTTGAGTAAGTCTTCTAGACATGGCGAGTCATTAAGCACCAAATGCCGGAGTGGCTTTGGTGGTATTGGCCAGCTACTCTCCTCCCCAGAACCATGAAAGGACACCCTGACTTGAATACGTCTTCTAGACATGACCATTCATTAACCACCAAATCCCAGAGGGGCTTTGGTGGTATTGGTCAGCTACTCTCCTCCCCAGAACCATTAAAGGACACCCTGACTCCAATATGTCTTCTAGACACGACCAGTCATTAACCACCAAATCCCGGAGGGGCTTCGGTGGTATTGGCAGCTACTCTCCTCCACAGAACCATTAAAGGACACCCTGACTTGAATGTGTCTTCTAGACATGACCAGTCATTAACCACCAAATCCCAGAGGGGCTTCGGTGGTATTGGCAGCTACTCTCCTCCCCAGAACCATTAAAGAACACCCTGACTTGTATAAGTCTTCTAGACATGACCAGTCATTAACCAACAAATCCTGTAGGGGCTACGGTGGCATTGGCCAGATACTCTCCTCCCCAGAACATGAAAAGGACACCCTGAATTGAGTAAGTCTTCTAGACATGGCCAGTCATTAACCACCAAATCCCTGAGGGGCCTCGGTGGTATTGACCGGCTACTCTCCTCCCCAGAACCATTAAAGAACACCCTGACTTGAATAAGTCTTTTAGACATGACCAGTCATTAACCACCAAATTCCGGAGGGGCTTCGCTGGTATTGACCAGCTACTCTCCTCCGCAGAACCATGAAAGGACACTCTGACTTGAGAAAGTCTTCTAGACATGACCAGTCGTTAACCACCAAATTCCGGAGGGGCTTCGGTGGTATTGACCAGCTACTTTCCTTCCCAGAACCATTAAAGGACACCATGACTTGAGTAAGTCTTCTAGACATGGCTAGTCGTTAAGCACCAAATGCCGGAGTGGCTTTGGTGGTATTGGCCAGCTAGTCTCCTCCCCAGAACCATTAAAGGACACCCTGACTTGAATACGTCTTCTAGACATCACCAGTCATTAACCACCAAACCCCGGAGGGGCTTCGATGGCATTGGCAGCTTCTCTCCTCCCCAGAACCATGAAAAGACACTCTGACTTGAGTAAGTATTCTAGACATGGCCAGTCATTAAACATCACATCCCGGAGTGGCTTCGGTGGTATTGGCCAGCTACTCTCCTCCCCAGAACCATGAAAGGACACTCTGACTTGAGTGAGTCTTCTAGACATGATCAGTCATTAACCACCAAATCCCGGAGGGGCTTCGGTGGTATTGGCAGCTACTCTCCTCCCCAGAACCATGAAAGGACCCCTGACTTGAGTAAGTCTTCTAGACATGGCGAGTCATTAAGCACCAAATGCCGGAGTGGCTTTGGTGGTATTGGCCAGCTACTCTCCTCCCCAGAACCATGAAAGGACACCCTGACTTGAATACGTCTTCTAGACATGACCATTCATTAACCACCAAATCCCAGAGGGGCTTTGGTGGTATTGGTCAGCTACTCTCCTCCCCAGAACCATTAAAGGACACCCTGACTCCAATATGTCTTCTAGACACGACCAGTCATTAACCACCAAATCCCGGAGGGGCTTCGGTGGTATTGGCAGCTACTCTCCTCCACAGAACCATTAAAGGACACCCTGACTTGAATGTGTCTTCTAGACATGACCAGTCATTAACCACCAAATCCCAGAGGGGCTTCGGTGGTATTGGCAGCTACTCTCCTCCCCAGAACCATTAAAGAACACCCTGACTTGTATAAGTCTTCTAGACATGACCAGTCATTAACCAACAAATCCTGTAGGGGCTACGGTGGCATTGGCCAGATACTCTCCTCCCCAGAACATGAAAAGGACACCCTGACTTGAGTAAGTCTTCTAGACATGGCCAGTCATTAACCACCAAATCCCGGAGGGGCCTCGGTGGTATTGACCGGCTACTCTCCTCCCCAGAACCATTAAAGAACACCCTGACTTGAATAAGTCTTTTAGACATGACCAGTCATTAACCACCAAATTCCGGAGGGGCTTCGCTGGTATTGACCAGCTACTCTCCTCCGCAGAACCATGAAAGGACACTCTGACTTGAGAAAGTCTTCTAGACATGACCAGTCGTTAACCACCAAATTCCGGAGGGGCTTCGGTGGTATTGACCAGCTACTTTCCTTCCCAGAACCATTAAAGGACACCATGACTTGAGTAAGTCTTCTAGACATGGCTAGTCGTTAAGCACCAAATGCCGGAGTGGCTTTGGTGGTATTGGCCAGCTAGTCTCCTCCCCAGAACCATTAAAGGACACCCTGACTTGAATACGTCTTCTAGACATCACCAGTCATTAACCACCAAACCCCGGAGGGGCTTCGATGGCATTGGCAGCTTCTCTCCTCCCCAGAACCATGAAAAGACACTCTGACTTGAGTAAGTATTCTAGACATGGCCAGTCATTAAACATCACATCCCGGAGTGGCTTCGGTGGTATTGGCCAGCTACTCTCCTCCCCAGAACCATGAAAGGACACTCTGACTTGAGTGAGTCTTCTAGACATGATCAGTCATTAACCACCAAATCCCGGAGGGGCTTCGGTGGTATTGGCAGCTACTCTCCTCCCCAGATCCATGAAAGGACACCCTAACTTGAGTAAGTTTTCTAGACATGGCCAGTCATTAACCACCAAATCCCGGAGGGGCTTCGGTGGTATTGGCCAGCTACTCCCCTCCCCAGAACCATGAAAGGACACCCTGACTTGAATAAGTCTTCTAGACATGACCAGTCATTAACCACCAAATCCTGTAGGGGCTTCGGTGGTATTGGTCAGCTACTCTCCTCCCCAGAACATGAAAAGGACACCCTGACTTGAGTAAATCTTCTAGACATGGCCAGTCATTATCCACCAAATCCCGGAGGGGCCTCGGTGGTATTGACCAGCTACTCTCCTCCCCAGAACCATTAAAGAACACCCTGACTTGAATAAGTCTTTTAGACATGACCAGTCATTAACCACCAAATTCCGGAGGGGCTTCGGTGGTATTGAGCAGCTACTCTCTCTCCAGAACCATGAAAGGACACTCTGACTTGAGTAAGTCTTCTAGACATGACCAGTCATTAACCACCAAATTCCGGAGGGGCTTCGGTGGTATTGACCAGCTACTCTCCTTCCCAGAACCATTAAAGGACACCATGACTTGAGTAAGTCTTCTAGACATGGCCAGTCATTGACTAAAAAATCCCGGAGGGACTTCGGTGGTTTTGTCCAGCTACTCTCCTCCCCAGAACCCTTAAATGACACCCTTACTTGAGAAAGTCTTCTAGACATGGCCAGTCATTAACCACCGAATCCCGGAGGGGCTTCATTGGTATTGACCAGCTACTCTCCTCCCCAGAACCCTTAAATGAAACCCTGACTTGAGTAAGTCTTTTAGACATGGCCAGTCATTAACCACTAAATCACAGAGGGGCTTCCGTGGTATTGGCCAGCTACTCTCCTCCCCAGAACTATGAAAGGACACTCTGACTTGAGTGAGTCTTCTAGACATGACCAGCCATTAACCACCAAATCCCGGAGGGGCTTCGGTGGTATTGGCAGCTACTCTCCTCCCCAGATCCATGAAAGGACACCCTAACTTGAGTAAATTTTCTAGACATGGCCAGTCATTAACCACCAAATCCCGGAGGGGCTTCGGTGGTATTGGCCAGCTACTCTCCTCCACAGAACCATGAAAGGACAGCCTGACTTGAATACGTCTTCTAGACATGACCAGTCATTAACCACCAAATCCCAGAGGGGCTTCCGTGGTATTGGCCAGCTACTCTCCTCCCCAGATCCATGAAAGTACACTGTGACTTGAGTAAGTCTTCTAGACATGGCCAGTCATTAACCACCAAATTCCGGGGTGGCTTTGATGGTATTGACCAGCTACTCTCCTCCCCAGAACCATGAAAGGACACCCTGACTTGAGGAAGTCGTCTAGACATGATCAGTCATTAACCACCAAATCGCAGAGGGTCATCGGTGGTATTGGCCAACTACTCTTCTCCCCAGAACCATGAAAGGACACCCTGACTTGAGTATGTCTTCTAGAAATGACCAGTCATTAACCACCAAATCCCGGAGGGGCTTCGGTGGTATTGGCCAGCTACTCTCCTCCCCAGAACCATGAAAGGACACTCTGACTTGAGTAAGTCTTCTAGACATGGCCAGTCATTAACCACCAAATCCCAGAGGGGCTTCCGTGGTATTGACCAGCTACTCTCCTCCCCAGAACCATTAAAGGACACTCTGACTTGAGTGAGTCTTCTAGACATGACCAGCCATTAACCACCAAATCCCGGAGGGGCTTCGGTGGTATTGGCAGCTACTCTCCTCCCCAGATCCATGAAAGGACACCCTAACTTGAGTAAATTTTCTAGACATGGCCAGTCATTAACCACCAAATCCCGGAGGGGCTTCGGTGGTATTGGCCAGCTACTCTCCTCCACAGAACCATGAAAGGACAGCCTGACTTGAATACGTCTTCTAGACATGACCAGTCATTAACCACCAAATCCCAGAGGGGCTTCCGTGGTATTGGCCAGCTACTCTCCTCCCCAGATCCATGAAAGTACACTGTGACTTGAGTAAGTCTTCTAGACATGGCCAGTCATTAACCACCAAATTCCGGGGTGGCTTTGATGGTATTGACCAGCTACTCTCCTCCCCAGAACCATGAAAGGACACCCTGACTTGAGGAAGTCGTCTAGACATGATCAGTCATTAACCACCAAATCGCAGAGGGTCATCGGTGGTATTGGCCAACTACTCTTCTCCCCAGAACCATGAAAGGACACCCTGACTTGAGTATGTCTTCTAGAAATGACCAGTCATTAACCACCAAATCCCGGAGGGGCTTCGGTGGTATTGGCCAGCTACTCTCCTCCCCAGAACCATGAAAGGACACTCTGACTTGAGTAAGTCTTCTAGACATGGCCAGTCATTAACCACCAAATCCCAGAGGGGCTTCCGTGGTATTGACCAGCTACTCTCCTCCCCAGAACCATTAAAGGACACCCTGACTTGAGCAAGTCTTCTAGACATGACCAGTCATTAACCACCAAACCCCGTAGGGGCTTCGGTGCTATTGGCCAGCTACTCTCCTCCCCAGACCATTAAAGGACACCCTGACTTGAGTAAGTTTTCTAGACATGATCAGTCATTAACCACCAAATCCAGGCGGGGCTTCGGTGGTATTGGCCAGCTACTCTCGTCCCCAGAACCATGAAAGGACACCCTGACTTGAGTAAGACTTCTAGACATGGCCAGTCATTAACCACCAAACCCCGGAGGGGCTTCGGTGCTATTAGCCAGCTACTCACCTCCCCAGACCATTAAAGGACACCCTGACTTGAGTAAGTCTTCTAGACATGGCCAGTCATTAATCACCAAATCCCGGAGGAGTTTCAATGGTATTGTCCGGCTACTCTCCTCCCCAGAACCATGAAAGGACACTCTGACTTGAGGAAGTCATCTAGACATGATCAGTCATTAACCACCAAATCCCGGAGGGGCTTCGGTGGTATTGGCCAGCTACTCTCCTCCACAGAACCATGAAAGGACACCGTGACTTGAGCACGTCTTCTAGACATGGCCAGTCATTAACCACCAAATCCTGGAGGGACTTCCGTGGTATTGACCAGCTACTCTCCTCCCCAGAACCATGAAAGGATACTCTGACTTGAGGAAGTCGTCTAGACATGGCCAGTCATTAACCACCAAACCCCGGAGGGGCTTCCGTGGCATTGGCAGATACTCTCCTCCCCAGAACCATTAAAGGACACCCTGACTTGAGCAAGTCTTCTAGACATGGCCAGTCATTAACCACCAAATCCTGGAGGGACTTCCGTGGTATTGACCAGCTTCTCTCCTCCCCAGAACCATGAAAGGACACCCTGACTTGAGTAAGTCTTCTAGACATGGCCAGTAATTAAGCGCCGGAGTGGCTTTGGTGGTATTGGCCGGCTACTCTTCTCCCCAGAACCATTAAAGGACACCCTGACTTGAATACGTCTTCTAGACATCACCAGTCATTAACCACCAAACCCCGGAGGGGCTTCGATGGCATTGCCAGCTTCTCTCCTCCCCAGAACCATGAAAAGACACTCTGACTTGAGTAAGTATTCTAGACATGGCCAGTCATTAAACATCACATCCCGGAGTGGCTTCGGTGGTATTGGCCAGCTACTCTCCTCCCCAGAACCATGAAAGGACACTCTGACTTGAGTGAGTCTTCTAGACATGACCAGTCATTAACCACCAAATCCCAGAGAGGCTTCAGTGGTATTGGCAGCTACTCTCCTCCCCAGATCCATGAAAGGACACCCTGACTTGAGTAAGTCTTTTAGACATGCCCAGTCATTAACCACCAAATCCTGGAGGGGCTTCGGTGGTATTGGCCAGCTACTCTCCTCCCCAGAACCATGAAAGGACACCCTGACTTGAATACGTCTTCTAGTCATGACCAGTCATTAACGACCAAATCCCGCAGGGGCTTCCGTGGTATTGGCCAGCTACTCACCTCCCCAGATCGATGAAAGGACACCGTGACTTGAATAAGTCTTCTAGACATGGCCAGTCATTAACCACCAAATCCCGGAGGAGCTTCCGTGGCATTGGCCAGCTACTCTCCTCCCCAGATCCATGAAAGGACACAGTGACTTCAGTAAGTCTTCTAGACATGGCCATTCATTAACCACCAAATCCCAGAGGGGCTTCCGTGGTATTGGCAGCTACTCTCCTCCCCAGACCATTAAAGGACACACTGACTTGAATAAGTCTTCTAGACATGGCCAGTCATTAACCACCAAATCCTGGAGGGGCTTCCGTGGTATTGACCAGCTACTCCCCTCCACAGAACCATGAAAGGACACCCTGACTTGAGGAAGTCGTCTAGACATGGCCAGTCATTAACCACCAAATCCCGGAGGGGCTTCCGTGGTATTGACCAGCTACTCCTCTTCCGAGAACCTTTAAAGGACACCATGACTTGAGTAAGTCTTCTAGACATGGCCAGTCATTGACCAACAAATCCCGGAGGGACTTCGGTGGTTTTGTCCAGCTACTCTCCTCCCCAGAACCCTTAAATGACACCCTTACTTGAGAAAGTCTTCTAGACATGGCCAGTCATTAACCACCGAATCCCGGAGGGGCTTCAGTGGTATTGACCAGCTACTCTCCTCCCCAGAACCCTTAAATGACACCCTGAATTGAGTAAGTCTTTTAGACATGGCCAGTCATTAACCACCAAATCCCAGAGGGGCTTCCGTGGTATTGGCCAGCTACTCTCCTCCCCAGAACCATGAAAGGACACTCTGACTTGAGTAAGTCTTCTAGACAGGGCCAGTCGTTAAGCACCAAATGCTGGAGTGGCTTTGGTGGTATTGGCCAGCTAGTCTCCTCCCCAGAACCATTAAAGGACACCCTGACTTGAATACGTCTTCTAGACATGACCAGTCATTAGCCACCAAACCCCGGAGGGGCTTCGGTGGCATTGGCAGCTTCTCTCCTCCCCAGAACCATGAAAAGACACTCTGACTTGAGTAAGTCTTCTAGACATGGCCAGTCATTAACCATCACATCCCGGAGTGGCTTCGGTGGTATTGGCCAGCTACTCTCCTCCCCAGAACCATTAAAGGACACTCTGACTTGAGTGAGTCTTCTATACATGACCAGTCATTAACCACCAAATCCCGGAGGGGCTTCGGTGGTATTGGCAGCTACTCTCCTCCCCAGATCCATGAAAGGACACCCTAACTTGAGTAAGTTTTCTAGACATGGCCAGTCATTAACCACCAAATCCCGGAGGGGCTTCGGTGGTATTGGCCAGCTACTCTCCTCCCCAGAACCATGAATGGACAGCCTGACTTGAATATGTCTTCTAGACATGACCAGTCATTAACCACCAAATCCCAGAGGGGCTTCCGTGGTATTGGCCAGCTACTCTCCTCCCCAAATCGATGAAAGGACACCGTGACTTGAGTAAGTCTTCTAGACATGGCCAGTCATTAACCACCAAACCCCAGAGGAGCTTCGGTGGCATTGGCCAGCTACTCTCCTCCCCAGATCCATGAAAGTACACTGTGACTTGAGTAAGTCTTCTAGACATGGCCAGTCATTAACCACCAAATTCCGGAGGGGCTTCGATGGTATTGACCAGCTACTCTCCTCCCCAGAACCATGAAAGGACACCCTGACTTGAGGAAGTCGTCTAGAAATGATCAGTCATTAACCACCAAATCGCAGAGGGGTTTCGGTGGTATTAGCCAACTACTCTCCTCCCCAGAACCATGAAAGGACACCCTGACTTGAGTACGTCTTCTAGACATGACCAGTCATTAATCACCAAATCCCGGAGGGGCTTTGGTGGTATTGGCCAGCTACTCTCATCCCCAGAACCATGAAAGGACACTCTGACTTGAGTAAGTCTTCTAGACATGGCCAGTCATTAACCACCAAATCCCGGAGGGGCTTCCGTGGTATTGACCAGCTACTCTCCTCCCCAGAACCATTAAAGGACACCATGACTTGAGCAAGTCTTCTAGACATGACCAGTCATAGACCACCAAACCCCGGAGGGGCTTCGGTGATATTGGCCAGCTACTCTCCTCCCCAGACCATTAAAGGACACCCTGACTTGAGTAAGTCTTCTAGACATGGCCAGTCATTAACCACCAAATCCCGGAGGAGTTTCGGTGGGATTGTCCAGCTACTCTCCTCCCCAGAACCATGAAAGGACACTCTGACTTCAGGAAGTTTTCTAGACATGATCAGTCATTAACCACCAAATCCTCGAGGGGCTTCGGTGGTATTGGCCAGCTACTCTCGTCCCCAGAACCATGAAAGGACACCCTGACTTGAGTAAGACTTCTAGACAGGGCCAGTCATTAACCACCAAATCACAGAGGGGCTTCCATGGTATTGACCAGCTACTCTCCTCCCAGAACGATTAAAGGTCACCCTGACTTGAGTAAGTCTTCTAGACATGGCCTGTCATTAACCACCAAATCCCGGAGTGGCTTCCGTGGTATTGACCAGCTACTCTCCTCCCCAGAACCATTAAAGGACACCCTGACTTGAGCAAGTCTTCTAGAAATGACCAGTCATTAACCACCAAACCCCGCAGGGGCTTCGGTGCTATTAGCCAGCTACTCACCTCCCCAGACCATTAAAGGACACCCTGACTTGAGTAAGTCTTCTAGACATGGCCAGTCATTAATCACCGAATCCCAGAGGAGTTTCGATGGTATTGTCCAGCTACTCTCCTCCCTAGAACCATGAAAGGACACTCTGACTTGAGGAAGTCGTCTAGACATGATCAGTCTTTAACCACCAAATCCCGGAGGGGCTTCGGTGGTATTGGCCAGCTACTCTCCTCCACAGAACCATGAAAGGACACCGTGACTTGAGTAAGTCTTCTAGACATGGCCAGTCATTAAGCGCCGGAGTGGCTTTGGTGGTATTGGCCAGCTACTCTTCTCCCCAGAACCATTAAAGGACACCCTGACTTGAATACGTCTTCTAGACATGACCAGTCTTAAACCACCAAACTCCGGAGGGGCTTTGGTGGCATTGGCAGCTTATCTCCTCCCCAGAACCATTAAAGGACACTGTGACACAGTGAGTCTTCTAGACATGACCAGTCATTAACCATCACTTCCCAGAATGGCTTTGGTGGTATTGGCAGCTACTCTCCTCCCCAGAACCATGAAAGAACACTCTGACTTGAGTGAGTCTTCTAGACATGACCAGTCATTAACCACCAAATCCCAGAGAGGCTTCGGTGGTATTGGCAGCTACTCTCCTCCACAGATCCATGAAAGGACACCCTGACTTGAGTAAGTCTTTTAGACATGCCCAGTCATTAACCACCAAATCCCGGAGGGGCTTCGGTGGTATTGGCAGCTACTCTCCTCCCCAGATCCATGAAAGGACACCCTAACTTGAGTAAGTTTTCTAGACATGGCCAGTCATTAACCACCAAATCCCGGAGGGGCTTCGGTGGTATTGGCCAGCTACTCTCCTCCCCAGAACCATGAAAGGACAGCCTGACTTGAATATGTCTTCTAGACATGACCAGTCATTAACCACCAAATCCCAGAGGGGCTTCCGTGGTATTGGCCAACTACTCTCCTCCCCAAATCGATGAAAGGACACCGTGACTTGAGTAAGTCTTCTAGACATGGCCAGTCATTAACCACCAAATTCCGGAGGGGCTTCGATGGTATTGACCAGCTACTCTTCTCCCCAGAACCATGAAAGGACACCCTGACTTGAGGAAGTCGTCTAGACATGATCAGTCATTAACCACCAAATCGCAGAGGGGCATCGGTGGTATTAGCCAATTACTCTCCTCCCCAGAACCATGAAAGGAAACCCTGACTTGAGTACGTCTTCTAGACATGACCAGTCATTAATCACCAAATCCGGGAGGGGCTTCGGTGGTATTGGCCAGCTACTCTCCTCCCCAGAACCATGAAAGGACACTCTGACTTGAGTAAGTCTTCTAGACATGGCCAGTCATTAACCACCAAATCCCGGAGGGGTTCCGTGGTATTGACCAGCTACTCTCCTCCCCAGAACCATTAAAGGACACCCTGACTTGAGCAAGTCTTCTAGACATGACCAGTCATTAACCACCAAACCCCGGAGGGGCTTCGGTGATATTGGCCAGCTACTCTCCTCCCCAGACCATTAAAGGACACTCTGACTTGAGTAAGTCTTCTAGACATGGCCAGTCATTAACCACCAAATCCCGGAGGAGTTTCAGTGGGATTGTCCAGCTACTCTCCTCCCCAGAACCATGAAAGGACACTCTGACTTCAGGAAGTTTTCTAGACATGATCAGTCATTAACCACCAAATCCTGGAGGGGCTTCGGTGGTATTGGCCAGCTACTCTCGTCCCCAGAACCATGAAAGGACACCCTGACTTGAGTAAGACTTCTAGACATGGCCAGTCATTAACCACCAAATCCCAGAGGGGCTTCCATGGTATTGACCAGCTACTCTCCTCCCAGAACCATTAAAGGACACCCTGACTTGAGTAAGTCTTCTAGACATGGCCAGTCATTAACCACCAAATCCCGGAGTGGCTTCCGTGGTATTGACCAGCTACTCTCCTCCCCAGAACCATTAAAGGACACCCTGACTTGAGCAAGTCTTCTAGACATGACCAGTCATTAACCACCAAACCCCGGAGGGGCTTCGGTGCTATTAGCCAGCTACTCACCTCCCCAGACCATTAAAGGACACCCTGACTTGAGTAAGTCTTCTAGACATGGCCAGTCATTAATCACCAAATCCCGTAGGAGTTTCGATGGTATTGTCCAGCTACTCTCCTCCCCAGAACCATGAAAGGACACTCTGACTTGAGGAAGTCGTCTAGACATGATCAGTCTTTAACCACCAAATCCCGGAGGGGCTTCGGTGGTATTGGCCAGCTACTCTCCTCCACAGAACCATGAAAGGACACCGTGACTTGAGTAAGACTTCGAGACGTGGCAAGTCATTAACCACCAAACCCCGGAGGGGCTTCCGTGGCATTGGCAGATACTCTCCTCCCCAGAACCATTAAAGGACACCCTGACTTGAGCAAGTCTTCTAGACATGGCCAGTCATTAACCACCAAATCCTGGAGGGGCTTCCGTGGTATTGACCAGCTTCTCTCCTCCCCAGAACCATGAAAGGACACCCTGACTTGAGTACGTCTTCTAGACATGACCAGTCATTAATCACCAAATCCCGGAGGGGCTTCGGTGGTATTGGCCAGCTACTCTCATCCCCAGAACCATGAAAGGACACTCTGACTTGAGTAAGTCTTCTAGACATGGCCAGTCATTAACCACCAAATCCCGGAGGGGCTTCCGTGGTATTGACCAGCTACTCTCCTCCCCAGAACCATTAAAGGACACCATGACTTGAGCAAGTCTTCTAGACATGACCAGTCATTAACCACCAAACCCCGGAGGGGCTTCGGTGATATTGGCCAGCTACTCTCCTCCCCAGACCATTAAAGGACACCCTGACTTGAGTAAGTCTTCTAGACATGGCCAGTCATTAACCACCAAATCCCGGAGGAGTTTCGGTGGGATTGTCCAGCTACTCTCCTCCCCAGAACCATGAAAGGACACTCTGACTTCAGGAAGTTTTCTAGACATGATCAGTCATTAACCACCAAATCCTGGAGGGGCTTCGGTGGTATTGGCCAGCTACTCTCGTCCCCAGAACCATGAAAGGACACCCTGACTTGAGTAAGACTTCTAGACATGGCCAGTCATTAACCACCAAATCACAGAGGGGCTTCCATGGTATTGACCAGCTACTCTCCTCCCAGAACCATTAAAGGTCACCCTGACTTGAGTAAGTCTTCTAGACATGGCCAGTCATTAACCACCAAATCCCGGAGTGGCTTCCGTGGTATTGACCAGCTACTCTCCTCCCCAGAACCATTAAAGGACACCCTGACTTGAGCAAGTCTTCTAGAAATGACCAGTCATTAACCACCAAACCCCGCAGGGGCTTCGGTGCTATTAGCCAGCTACTCACCTCCCCAGACCATTAAAGGACACCCTGACTTGAGTAAGTCTTCTAGACATGGCCAGTCATTAATCACCGAATCCCAGAGGAGTTTCGATGGTATTGTCCAGCTACTCTCCTCCCCAGAACCATGAAAGGACACTCTGACTTGAGGAAGTCATCTAGACATGATCAGTCTTTAACCACCAAACCCCGGAGGGGCTTCCGTGGCATTGGCAGATACTCTCCTCCCCAGAACCATTAAAGGACACCCTGACTTGAGCAAGTCTTCTAGACATGGCCAGTCATTAACCACCAAATCCTGGAGGGGCTTCCGTGGTATTGACCAGCTTCTCTCCTCCCCAGAACCATGAAAGGACACCCTGACTTGAGTAAGTCTTCTAGACATGGCCAGTCATTAAGCGCCGGAGTGGCTTTGGTGGTATTGGCCAGCTACTCTTCTCCCCAGAACCATTAAAGGACACCCTGACTTGAATACGTCTTCTAGACATGACCAGTCTTAAACCACCAAACTCCGGAGGGGCTTTGGTGGCATTGGCAGCTTATCTCCTCCCCAGAACCATTAAAGGACACTGTGACACAGTGAGTCTTCTAGACATGACCAGTCATTAACCATCACTTCCCAGAATGGCTTCGGTGGTATTGGCAGCTACTCTCCTCCCCAGAACCATGAAAGAACACTCTGACTTGAGTGAGTCTTCTAGACATGACCAGTCATTCCCCACCAAATCCCAGAGAGGCTTCGGTGGTATTGGCAGCTACTCTCCTCCACAGATCCATGAAAGGACACCCTGACTTGAGTAAGTCTTTTAGACATGCCCAGTCATTAACCACCAAATCCCGGAGGGGCTTCGGTGGTATTGGCAGCTACTCTCCTCCCCAGATCCATGAAAGGACACCCTAACTTGAGTAAGTTTTCTAGACATGGCCAGTCATTAACCACCAAATCCCGGAGGGGCTTCGGTGGTATTGGCCAGCTACTCTCCTCCCCAGAACCATGAAAGGACAGCCTGACTTGAATATGTCTTCTAGACATGACCAGTCATTAACCACCAAATCCCAGAGGGGCTTCCGTGGTATTGGCCAACTACTCTCCTCCCCAAATCGATGAAAGGACACCGTGACTTGAGTAAGTCTTCTAGACATGGCCAGTCATTAACCACCAAATTCCGGAGGGGCTTCGATGGTATTGACCAGCTACTCTTCTCCCCAGAACCATGAAAGGACACCCTGACTTGAGGAAGTCGTCTAGACATGATCAGTCATTAACCACCAAATCGCAGAGGGGCATCGGTGGTATTAGCCAACTACTCTCCTCCCCAGAACCATGAAAGGACACCCTGACTTGAGTACGTCTTCTAGACATGACCAGTCATTAATCACCAAATCCGGGAGGGGCTTCGGTGGTATTGGCCAGCTACTCTCTTCCCCAGAACCATGAAAGGACACTCTGACTTGAGTAAGTCTTCTAGACATGGCCAGTCATTAACCACCAAATCCCGGAGGGGCTTCCGTGGTATTGACCAGCTACTCTCCTCCCCAGAACCATTAAAGGACACCCTGATTTGAGCAAGTCTTCTAGACATGACCAGTCATTAACCACCAAACCCCGGAGGGGCTTCGGTGATATTGGCCAGCTACTCTCCTCCCCAGACCATTAAAGGACACCCTGACTTGAGTAAGTCTTCTAGACATGGCCAGTCATTAACCACCAAATCCCGGAGGAGTTTCGGTGGGATTGTCCAGCTACTCTCCTCCCCAGAACCATGAAAGGACACTCTGACTTCAGGAAGTTTTCTAGACATGATCAGTCATTAACCACCAAATCCTGGAGGGGCTTCGGTGGTATTGGCCAGCTACTCTCGTCCCCAGAACCATGAAAAGACACTCTGACTTGAGTAAGACTTCTAGACATGGCCAGTCATTAACCACCAAATCCCAGAGGGGCTTCCATGGTATTGACCAGCTACTCTCCTCCCCAGAACCATTAAAGGACACTCTGACTTGAGTGAGTCTTCTAGACATGACCAGTCATTAACCAACAAATCCCGGAGGGGCTTCGGTTGTATAGGCAGCTACTCTCCTCCCCAGATCCATGAAAGGACACCCTAACTTGAGTAAGTTTTCTAGACATGGCCAGTCATTAACCACAAAATCCCGGAGGGGCTTCGGTGGTATTGGCCAGCTACTCTCCTCCCCAGAAATATGAAAGGACAGCCTGACTTGAATACGTCTTCTAGGCATGACCAGTCATTAACCACCAAATCCCAGAGGGGCTTCCATGGTATTGGCCAGCTACTCTCCTCCCCAGATCGATGAAAGGACACCCTGACTTGAGCAAGTCTTCTAGACATGACCAGTCATTAACCATCACTTCCCAGAATGGCTTCGGTGGTATTGGCAGCTACTCTCCTCCCCAGAACCATGAAAGAACACTCTGACTTGAGAGAGTCTTCTAGACATGACCAGTCATTCCCCACCAAATCCCAGAGAGGCTTCGGTGGTATTGGCAGCTACTCTCCTCCACAGATCCATGAAAGGACACCCTGACTTGAGTAAGTCTTTTAGACATGCCCAGTCATTAACCACCAAATCCCGGAGGGGCTTCGGTGGTATTGGCAGCTACTCTCCTCCCCAGATCCATGAAAGGACACCCTAACTTGAGTAAGTTTTCTAGACATGGCCAGTCATTATCCACAAAATCCCGGAGGGGCTTCGGTGGTATTGGCCAGCTACTCTCCTCCCCAGAACCATGAAAGGACAGCCTGACTTGAATATGTCTTCTAGACATGACCAGTCATTAACCACCAAATCCCAGAGGGGCTTCCGTGGTATTGGCCAACTACTCTCCTCCCCAAATCGATGAAAGGACACCGTGACTTGAGTAAGTCTTCTAGACATGGCCAGTCATTAACCACCAAATTCTGGAGGGGCTTCGATGGTATTGACCAGCTACTCTTCTCCCCAGAACCATGAAAGGACACCCTGACGTGAGGAAGTCGTCTAGACATGATCAGTCATTAACCACCAAATCGCAGAGGGGCATCGGTGGTATTAGCCAACTACTCTCCTCCCCAGAACCATGAAAGGACACCCTGACTTGAGTACGTCTTCTAGACATGACCAGTCATTAATCACCAAATCCGGGAGGGGCTTCGGTGGTATTGGCCAGCTACTCTCTTCCCCAGAACCATGAAAGGACACTCTGACTTGAGTAAGTCTTCTAGACATGGCCAGTCATTAACCACCAAATCCCGGAGGGGCTTCCGTGGTATTGACCAGCTACTCTCCTCCCCAGAACCATTAAAGGACACCCTGATTTGAGCAAGTCTTCTAGACATGACCAGTCATTAACCACCAAACCCCGGAGGGGCTTCGGTGATATTGGCCAGCTACTCTCCTCCCCAGACCATTAAAGGACACCCTGACTTGAGTAAGTCTTCTAGACATGGCCAGTCATTAACCACCAAATCCCGGAGGAGTTTCGGTGGGATTGTCCAGCTACTCTCCTCCCCAGAACCATGAAAGGACACTCTGACTTCAGGAAGTTTTCTAGACATGATCAGTCATTAACCACCAAATCCTGGAGGGGCTTCGGTGGTATTGGCCAGCTACTCTCGTCCCCAGAACCATGAAAGGACACCCTGACTTGAGTAAGACTTCTAGACATGGCCAGTCATTAACCACCAAATCCCAGAGGGGCTTCCATGGTATTGACCAGCTACTCTCCTCCCAGAACCATTAAAGGACACCCTGACTTGAGTAAGTCTTCTAGACATGGCCAGTCATTAACCACCAAATCCCGGAGTGGCTTCCGTGGTATTGACCAGCTACTCTCCTCCCCAGAACCATTAAAGGACACCCTGACTTGAGCAAGTCTTCTAGACATGACCAGTCATTAACCACCAAACCCCGGAGGGGCTTCAGTGCTATTAGCCAGCTACTCACCTCCCCAGACCATTAAAGGACACCCTGACTTGAGTAAGTCTTCTAGACATGGCCAGTCATTAATCACCAAATCCCGTAGGAGTTTCGATGGTATTGTCCAGCTACTCTCCTCCCCAGAACCATGAAAGGACACTCTGACTTGAGGAAGTCGTCTAGACATGATCAGTCTTTAACCACCAAATCCCGGAGGGGCTTCGGTGGTATTGGCCAGCTACTCTCCTCCACAGAACCATGAAAGGACACCGTGACTTGAGTAAGACTTCGAGACATGGCAAGTCATTAACCACCAAACCCCGGAGGGGCTTCCGTGGCATTGGCAGATACTCTCCTCCCCAGAACCATTAAAGGACACCCTGACTTGAGCAAGTCTTCTAGACATGGCCAGTCATTAACCACCAAATCCTGGAGGGGCTTCCGTGGTATTGACCAGCTTCTCTCCTCCCCAGAACCATGAAAGGACACCCTGACTTGAGTAAGTCTTCTAGACATGGCCAGTCATTAAGCGCCGGAGTGGCTTTGGTGGTATTGGCCAGCTACTCTTCTCCCCAGAACCATTAAAGGACACCCTGACTTGAATACGTCTTCTAGACATGACCAGTCATTAACCACCAAACTCCGGAGGGGCTTTGGTGGCATTGGCAGCTTCTCTCCTCCCCAGAACCATTAAAGGACACTGTGACACAGTGAGTCTTCTACACATGACCAGTCATTAACCATCACATCCCGGAGTGGCTTCAGTGGTATTGGCCAGCTACTCTCCTCCCCAGAACCATGAAAGGACACTCTGACTTGACTGAGTCTTCTAGACATGACCAGTCATTAACCACCGAATCCCGGAGGGGCTTCGGTGGTATTGGCAGCTACTCTCCTCCCCAGATCCATGAAAGGACACCCTAACTTGAGTAAGTTTTCGAGACAGGGCCAGTCATTAACCACCAAATCCCGGAGGGGCTTCGGTGGTATTGGCCAGCTACTCTCCTCCCCAGAACCATGAAAGGACACCCTGACTTGAATAAGTCTTCTAGACATGACCAGTCATTAACCACCAAATCCTGTAGGGGCTTCGGTGGTATTGGCCAGCTACTCTCCTCCCCAGAACATGAAAAGGACACCCTGACTTGAGTAAGTCTTCTAGACATGGCCAGTCATTAACCACCAAATCCCGGAGGGGCCTCGGTGGTATTGACCAGCTACTCTCCTCCCCAGAACCATTAAAGAACACCCTGACTTGAATAAGTCTTTTAGACATGACCAGTCATTAGCCACCAAATTCCGGAGGGGCTTCGGTGGTATTGACCAGCTACTCTCCTTCCCAGAACCATTAAAGGATACCATGACTTGAGTAAGTCTTCTAGACATGGCCAGTCATTGACCAACAAATCCCGGAGGGACTTCGGTGCTTTTGTCCAGCTACTCTCCTCCCCAGAACCCTTAAATGACACCCTTACTTGAGAAAGTCTTCTAGACATGGCCAGTCATTAACCACCGAATCCTGGAGGGGCTTCAGTGGTATTGACCAACTACTCTTCTCCCCAGAACCCTTAAATGACACCCTGACTTACGTAAGTATTTTAGACATGGCCAGTCATTAACCACCAAATCCCAGAGGGGCTTCCATGGTATTGGCCAGCTACTCTCCTCCCCAGATCGATGAAAGGACACCCTGACTTGAGCAAGTCTTCTAGACATGACCAGTCATTAACCACCAAACCCCGGAGGGGCTTCGGTGCTATTAGCCAGCTATTCACCTCCCCAGACCATTAAAGGACACCCTGACTTGAGTAAGTCTTCTAGACATGGCCAGTCATTAATCACCAAATCCCGGAGGAGTTTCAATGGTATTGTCCAGCTACTCTCCTCCCCAGAACCATGAAAGGACACTCTGACTTGAGGAAGTCGTCTAGACATGATCAGTCATTAACCACCAAATCCCGGAGGGGCTTCGGTGTTATTGGCCAGCTACTCTCCTCCACAGAACCATGAAAGGACACCGTGACTTGAGTAAGACTTAGAGACATGGCCAGTCATTAACCACCAAACCCCGGAGGGGCTTCCGTGGCATTGGCAGATACTCTCCTCCCCAGAACCATTAAAGGACACCCTGACTTGAGCAAGTCTTCTAGACATGGCCAGTCATTAACCACCAAATCCTGGAGGGGCTTCCGTGGTATTGACCAGCTTCTCTCCTCCCCAGAACCATGAAAGGACACCCTGACTTGAGTAAGTCTTCTAGACATGGCCAGTAATTAAGCGCCGGAGTGGCTTTGGTGGTATTGGCCGGCTACTCTTCTCCCCAGAACCATTAAAGGACACCCTGACTTGAATACGTCTTCTAGACATGACCAGTCATTAACCACCAAACTCCTGAGGGGCTTTGGTGGCATTGGCAGCTTCTCTCCTCCCCAGAACCATTAAAGGACACTGTGACACAGTGAGTCTTCTAGACATGACCAGTCATTAACCATCACATCCCAGAATGGCTTTGGTGGTATTGGCAGCTACTCTCCTCCCCAGAACCATGAAAGAACACTCTGACTTGAGTGAGTCTTCTAGACATGACCAGTCATTAACCACCAAATCCCAGAGAGGCTTCAGTGGTATTGGCAGCTACTCTCCTCCCCAGATCCATGAAAGGACACCCTGACTTGAGTAAGTCTTTTAGACATGCCCAGTCATTAACCACCAAATCCTGGAGGGGCTTCGGTGGTATTGGCCAGCTACTCTCCTCCCCAGAACCATGAAAGGACACCCTGACTTGAATACGTCTTCTAGTCATGACCAGTCATTAACGACCAAATCCCGCAGGGGCTTCCGTGGTATTGGCCAGCTACTCACCTCCCCAGATCGATGAAAGGACACAGTGACTTGAATAAGTCTTCTAGACATGGCCAGTCATTAACCACCAAATCCCGGAGGGGCTTCCGTGGTATTGGCAGCTACTCTCCTCCCCAGACCATTAAAGGACACACTGACTTGAATAAGTCTTCTAGACATGGCCACTCATTAACCACCAAATCCTGGAGGGGCTTCCGTGGTATTGACCAGCTACTCCCCTCCACAGAACCATGAAAGGACACCGTGACTTCAGTA
Source organism: Ambystoma mexicanum (assembly GCF_040938575.1). Classification (NCBI taxonomy): domain Eukaryota; kingdom Metazoa; phylum Chordata; class Amphibia; order Caudata; family Ambystomatidae; genus Ambystoma; species Ambystoma mexicanum. The sequence continues at coordinate 1,034,639,479 of NC_090926.1, read as the reverse complement.
AGTCTTCTAGACATGGCCATTCATTAACCACCAAATCCCAGAGGGGCTTCCGTGGTATTGGCAGCTACTCTCCTCCCCAGACCATTAAAGGACACACTGACTTGAATAAGTCTTCTAGACATGGCCAGTCATTAACCACCAAATCCTGGAGGGGCTTCCGTGGTATTGACCAGCTACTCCCCTCCACAGAACCATGAAAGGACACCCTGACTTGAGGAAGTCGTCTAGACATGGCCAGTCATTAACCACCAAATCCCGGAGGGGCTTCCGTGGTATTGACCAGCTACTCTCCTTCCGAGAACCTTTAAAGGACACCATGACTTGAGTAAGTCTTCTAGACATGGCCAGTCATTGACCAACAAATCCCGGAGGGACTTCGGTGGTTTTGTCCAGCTACTCTCCTCCCCAGAACCCTTAAATGACACCCTTACTTGAGAAAGTCTTCTAGACATGGCCAGTCATTAACCACTGAATCCCGGAGGGGCTTCAGTGGTATTGACCAGCTACTCTCCTCCCCAGAACCCTTAAATGAGACCCTGACTTGAGTAAGTCTTTTAGACATGGCCAGTCATTAACCACCAAATCCCAGAGGGGCTTCCGTGGTATTGGCCAGCTACTCTCCTCCCCAGAACCATGAAAGGACACTCTGACTTTAGTAAGTCTTCTAGACAGGGCCAGTCGTTAAGCACCAAATGCTGGAGTGGCTTTGGTGGTATTGGCCAGCTAGTCTCCTCCCCAGAACCATTAAAGGACACCCTGACTTGAATACGTCTTCTAGACATGACCAGTCATTAGCCACCAAACACCAGAGGGGCTTCGGTGGCATTGGCAGCTTCTCTCCTCCCCAGAACCATGAAAAGACACTCTGACTTGAGTAAGTCTTCTAGACATGGCCAGTCATTAACCATCACATCCCGGAGTGGCTTCGGTGGTATTGGCCAGCTACTCTCCTCCCCAGAACCATTAAAGGACACTCTGACTTGAGTGAGTCTTCTAGACATGACCAGTCATTAACCACCAAATCCCGGAGGGGCTTCGGTGGTATTGGCAGCTACTCTCCTCCCCAGATCCATGAAAGGACACCCTAACTTGAGTAAGTTTTCTAGACATGGCCAGTCATTAACCACCAAATCCCGGAGGGGCTTCGGTGGTATTGGCCAGCTACTCTCCTCCCCAGAACCATGAATGGACAGCCTGACTTGAATATGTCTTCTAGACATGACCAGTCATTAACCACCAAATCCCAGAGGGGCTTCCGTGGTATTGGCCAGCTACTCTCCTCCCCAAATCGATGAAAGGACACCGTGACTTGAGTAAGTCTTCTAGACATGGCCAGTCATTAACCACCAAATCCCAGAGGAGCTTCGGTGGCATTGGCCAGCTACTATCCTCCCCAGATCCATGAAAGTACACTGTGACTTGAGTAAGTCTTCTAGACATGACCAGTCATTAATCACCAAATCCCGGAGGGGCTTCGGTGGTATTGGCCAGCTACTCTCATCCCCAGAACCATGAAAGGACACTCTGACTTGAGGAAGTCTTCTAGACATGGCCAGTCATTAACCACCAAATCCCGGAGGGGCTTCCGTGGTATTGACCAGCTACTCTCCTCCCCAGAACCATTAAAGGACACCATGACTTGAGCAAGTCTTCTAGACATGACCAGTCATTAACCACCAAACCCCGGAGGGGCTTCGGTGATATTGGCCAGCTACTCTCCTCCCCAGACCATTAAAGGACACCCTGACTTGAGTAAGTCTTCTAGACATGGCCAGTCATTAACCACCAAATCCCGGAGGAGTTTCGGTGGGATTGTCCAGCTACTCTCCTCCCCAGAACCATGAAAGGACACTCTGACTTCAGGAAGTTTTCTAGACATGATCAGTCATTAACCACCAAATCCTGGGGGGCTTCGGTGGTATTGGCCAGCTACTCTCGTCCCCAGAACCATGAAAGGACACCCTGACTTGAGTAAGACTTCTAGACATGGCCAGTCATTAACCACCAAATCCCGGAGTGGCTTCTGTGGTATTGACCAGCTACTCTCCTCCCCAGAACCATTAAAGGACACCCTGACTTGAGCAAGTCTTCTAGAAATGACCAGTCATTAACCACCAAACCCCGCAGGGGCTTCGGTGCTATTAGCCAGCTACTCACCTCCCCAGACCATTAAAGGACACCCTGACTTGAGTAAGTCTTCTAGACATGGCCAGTCATTAATCACCAAATCCCAGAGGAGTTTCGATGGTATTGTCCAGCTACTCTCCTCCCCAGAACCATGAAAGGACACTCTGACTTGAGGAAGTCGTCTAGACATGATCAGTCTTTAACCACCAAATCCCGGAGGGGCTTCGGTGGTATTGGCCAGCTACTCTCCTCCACAGAACCATGAAAGGACACCGTGACTTGAGTAAGACTTCGAGACATGGCAAGTCATTAACCACCAAACCCCAGAGGGGCTTCCGTGGCATTGGCAGATACTCTCCTCCCCAGAACCATTAAAGGACACCCTGACTTGAGCAAGTCTTCTAGACATGGCCAGTCATTAACCACCAAATCCTGGAGGGGCTTCCGTGGTATTGACCAGCTTCTCTCCTCCCCAGAACCATGAAAGGACACCCTGACTTGAGTAAGTCTTCTAGACATGGCCAGTCATTAAGCGCCGGAGTGGCTTTGGTGGTATTGGCCAGCTACTCTTCTCCCCAGAACCATTAAAGGACACCCTGACTTGAATACGTCTTCTAGACATGACCAGTCATTAACCACCAAACTCCGGAGGGGCTTTGGTGGCATTGGCAGCTTCTCTCCTCCCCAGGACCATTAAAGGACACTGTGACACAGTGAGTCTTCTAGACATGACCAGTCATTAACCATCACTTCCCAGAATGGCTTCGGTGGTATTGGCAGCTAATCTCCTCCCCAGAACCATGAAAGAACACTCTGACTTGAGTGAGTCTTCTAGACATGACCAGTCATTAACCACCAAATCACAGAGAGGCTTCGGTGGTATTGGCATCTACTCTCCTCCCCAGATCCATGAAAGGACACCCTGACTTGAATATGTCTTCTAGTCATGACCAGTCATTAACGACCAAATCCCTGAGGGGCTTCCGTGGTATTGGCCAGCTACTCACCTCCCCAGATCGATGAAAGGACACCGTGACTTGAGTAAGTCTTCTAGACATGGCCAGTCATTAACCACCAAATCCCGGAGGAGCTTCGGTGGCATTGGCCAGCTACTCTCCTCCCCAGATCCATGAAAGGACACCGTGACTTGAGTAAGTCTTCTAGACATTGCCAGTCATTAACCACCAAATCCCAGAGGGGCTTCCATGGTATTGGCAGCTACTCTCCTCCCCAGACCATTAAAGGACACCCTGACTTGAATAAGTCTTCTAGACATGGCCAGTCATTAACCACCGAACCCCGGAGGGGCTTCGGTGATATTGGCCAGCTACTCTCCTCCCCAGACCATTAAAGGACACCCTGACTTGAGTAAGTCTTCTAGACATGGCCAGTCATTAACCACCAAATCCCGGAGGAGTTTCGGTGGGATTGTCCAGCTACTCTCCTCCCCAGAACCATGAAAGGACACTCTGACTTCAGGAAGTTTTCTAGACATGATCAGTCATTAACCACCAAATCCTGGGGGGCTTCGGTGGTATTGGCCAGCTACTCTCGTCCCCAGAACCATGAAAGGACACCCTGACTTGAGTAAGACTTCTAGACATGGCCAGTCATTAACCACCAAATCCCGGAGTGGCTTCCGTGGTATTGACCAGCTACTCTCCTCCCCAGAACCATTAAAGGACACCCTGACTTGAGCAAGTCTTCTAGAAATGACCAGTCATTAACCACCAAACCCCGCAGGGGCTTCGGTGCTATTAGCCAGCTACTCACCTCCCCAGACCATTAAAGGACACCCTGACTTGAGTAAGTCTTCTAGACATGGCCAGTCATTAATCACCAAATCCCAGAGGAGTTTCGATGGTATTGTCCAGCTACTCTCCTCCCCAGAACCATGAAAGGACACTCTGACTTGAGGAAGTCGTCTAGACATGATCAGTCTTTAACCACCAAATCCCGGAGGGGCTTCGGTGGTATTGGCCAGCTACTCTCCTCCACAGAACCATGAAAGGACACCGTGACTTGAGTAAGACTTCGAGACATGGCAAGTCATTAACCACCAAACCCCAGAGGGGCTTCCGTGGCATTGGCAGATACTCTCCTCCCCAGAACCATTAAAGGACACCCTGACTTGAGCAAGTCTTCTAGACATGGCCAGTCATTAACCACCAAATCCTGGAGGGGCTTCCGTGGTATTGACCAGCTTCTCTCCTCCCCAGAACCATGAAAGGACACCCTGACTTGAGTAAGTCTTCTAGACATGGCCAGTCATTAAGCGCCGGAGTGGCTTTGGTGGTATTGGCCAGCTACTCTTCTCCCCAGAACCATTAAAGGACACCCTGACTTGAATACGTCTTCTAGACATGACCAGTCATTAACCACCAAACTCCGGAGGGGCTTTGGTGGCATTGGCAGCTTCTCTCCTCCCCAGGACCATTAAAGGACACTGTGACACAGTGAGTCTTCTAGACATGACCAGTCATTAACCATCACTTCCCAGAATGGCTTCGGTGGTATTGGCAGCTAATCTCCTCCCCAGAACCATGAAAGAACACTCTGACTTGAGTGAGTCTTCTAGACATGACCAGTCATTAACCACCAAATCACAGAGAGGCTTCGGTGGTATTGGCATCTACTCTCCTCCCCAGATCCATGAAAGGACACCCTGACTTGAATATGTCTTCTAGTCATGACCAGTCATTAACGACCAAATCCCTGAGGGGCTTCCGTGGTATTGGCCAGCTACTCACCTCCCCAGATCGATGAAAGGACACCGTGACTTGAGTAAGTCTTCTAGACATGGCCAGTCATTAACCACCAAATCCCGGAGGAGCTTCGGTGGCATTGGCCAGCTACTCTCCTCCCCAGATCCATGAAAGGACACCGTGACTTGAGTAAGTCTTCTAGACATTGCCAGTCATTAACCACCAAATCCCAGAGGGGCTTCCATGGTATTGGCAGCTACTCTCCTCCCCAGACCATTAAAGGACACCCTGACTTGAATAAGTCTTCTAGACATGGCCAGTCATTAACCACCGAACCCCGGAGGGGCTTCGGTGATATTGGCCAGCTACTCTCCTCCCCAGACCATTAAAGGACACCCTGACTTGAGTAAGTCTTCTAGACATGGCCAGTCATTAACCACCAAATCCCGGAGGAGTTTCGGTGGGATTGTCCAGCTACTCTCCTCCCCAGAACCATGAAAGGACACTCTGACTTCAGGAAGTTTTCTAGACATGATCAGTCATTAACCATCAAATCCTGGAGGGGCTTCGGTGGTATTGGCCAGCTACTCTCGTCCCCAGAACCATGAAAGGACACCCTGACTTGAGTAAGACTTCTAGACATGGCCAGTCATTAACCACCAAATCCCGGAGTGGCTTCCGTGGTATTGACCAGCTACTCTCCTCCCCAGAACCATTAAAGGACACCCTGACTTGAGCAAGTCTTCTAGAAATGACCAGTCATTAACCACCAAACCCCGCAGGGGCTTCGGTGCTATTAGCCAGCTACTCACCTCCCCAGACCATTAAAGGACACCCTGACTTGAGTAAGTCTTCTAGACATGGCCAGTCATTAAGCGCCGGAGTGGCTTTGGTGGTATTGGCCAGCTACTCTTCTCCCCAGAACCATTAAAGGACACCCTGACTTGAATACGTCTTCTAGACATGACCAGTCTTAAACCACCAAACTCCGGAGGGGCTTTGGTGGCATTGGCAGCTTCTCTCCTCCCCAGAACCATTAAAGGACATTGTGACACAGTGAGTCTTCTAGACATGACCAGTCATTAACCATCACTTCCCAGAATGGCTTCGGTGGTATTGGCAGCTACTCTCCTCCCCAGAACCATGAAAGAACACTCTGACTTGAGTGAGTCTTCTAGACATGACCAGTCATTAACCACCAAATCCCAGAGAGGCTTCGGTGGTATTGGCAGCTACTCTCCTCCACAGATCCATGAAAGGACACCCTGACTTGAGTAAGTCTTTTAGACATGCCCAGTCATTAACCACCAAATCCCGGAGGGGCTTCGGTGGTATTGGCAGCTACTCTCCTCCCCAGATCCATGAAAGGACACCCTAACTTGAGTAAGTTTTCTAGACATGGCCAGTCATTAACCACCAAATCCCGGAGGGGCTTCGGTGGTATTGGCCAGCTACTCTCCTCCCCAGAACCATGAAAGGACAGCCTGACTTGAATATGTCTTCTAGACATGACCAGTCATTAACCACCAAATCCCAGAGGGGCTTCCGTGGTATTGGCCAACTACTCTCCTCCCCAAATCGATGAAAGGACACCGTGACTTGAGTAAGTCTTCTAGACATGGCCAGTCATTAACCACCAAATTCCGGAGGGGCTTCGATGGTATTGACCAGCTACTCTTCTCCCCAGAACCATGAAAGGACACCCTGACTTGAGGAAGTCGTCTAGACATGATCAGTCATTAACTACCAAATCGCAGAGGGGCATCGGTGGTATTAGCCAACTACTCTCCTCCCCAGAACCATGAAAGGACACCCTGACTTGAGTACGTCTTCTAGACATGACCAGTCATTAATCACCAAATCCGGGAATGGCTTCGGTGGTATTGGCCAGCTACTCTCCTCCCCAGAACCATGAAAGGACACTCTGACTTGAGTAAGTCTTCTAGACATGGCCAGTCATTAACCACCAAATCCCGGAGGGGCTTCCGTGGTATTGACCAGCTACTCTCCTCCCCAGAACCATTAAAGGACACCCTGACTTGAGCAAGTCTTCTAGACATGACCAGTCATTAACCACCAAACCCCGGAGGGGCTTCGGTGATATTGGCCAGCTACTCTCCTCCCCAGACCATTAAAGGACACCCTGACTTGAGTAAGTCTTCTAGACATGGCCAGTCATTAACCACCAAATCCCGGAGGAGTTTCGGTGGGATTGTCCAGCTACTCTCCTCCCCAGAACCATGAAAGGACACTCTGACTTCAGGAAGTTTTCTAGACATGATCAGTCATTAACCACTAAATCCTGGAGGGGCTTCGGTGGTATTGGCCAGCTACTCTCGTCCCCAGAACCATGAAAGGACACCCTGACTTGAGTAAGACTTCTAGACATGGCCAGTCATTAACCACCAAATCCCAGAGGGGCTTCCATGGTATTGACCAGCTACTCTCCTCCCAGAACCATTAAAGGACACCCTGACTTGAGTAAGTCTTCTAGACATGGCCAGTCATTAACCACCAAATCCCGGAGTGGCTTCCGTGGTATTGACCAGCTACTCTCCTCCCCAGAACCATTAAAGGACACCCTGACTTGAGCAAGTCTTCTAGACATGACCAGTCATTAACCACCAAACCCCGGAGGGGCTTCGGTGCTATTAGCCAGCTACTCACCTCCCCAGACCATTAAAGGACACCCTGACTTGAGTAAGTCTTCTAGACATGGCCAGTCATTAATCACCAAATCCCGTATGAGTTTCAATGGTATTGTCCAGCTACTCTCCTCCCCAGAACCATGAAAGGACACTCTGACTTGAGGAAGTCGTCTAGACATGATCAGTCTTTAACCACCAAATCCCGGAGGGGCTTCGGTGGTATTGGCCAGCTACTCTCCTCCACAGAACCATGAAAGGACACCGTGACTTGAGTAAGACTTCGAGACATGGCAAGTCATTAACCACCAAACCCCGGAGGGGCTTCCGTGGCATTGGCAGATACTCTCCTTCCCAGAAACATTAAAGGACACCCTGACTTGAGCAAGTCTTCTAGACATGGCTAGTCATTAACCACCAAATCCTGGAGGGGCTTCCGTGGTATTGACCAGCTTCTCTCCTCCCCAGAACCATGAAAGGACACCCTGACTTGAGTAAGTCTTCTAGACATGGCCAGTCATTAAGCGCCGGAGTGGCTTTGGTGGTATTGGCCAGCTACTCTTCTCCCCAGAACCATTAAAGGACACCCTGACTTGAATACGTCTTCTAGACATGACCAGTCATTAACCACCAAACTCCGGAGGGGCTTTGGTGGCATTGGCAGCTTCTCTCCTCCCCAGAACCATTAAAGGACACTGTGACACAGTGAGTCTTCTAGACATGACCAGTCATTAACCATCACTTCCCAGAATGGCTTCGGTGGTATTGGCAGCTACTCTCCTCCCCAGAACCATGAAAGAACACTCTGACTTGAGTGAGTCTTCTAGACATGACCAGTCATTAACCACCAAATCACAGAGAGGCTTCGGTGGTATTGGCAGCTACTCTCCTCCCCAGATCCATGAAAGGACACCCTGACTTGAATATGTCTTCTAGTCATGACCAGTCATTAACGACCAAATCCCTGAGGGGCTTCCGTGGTATTGGCCAGCTACTCACCTCCCCAGATCGATGAAAGGACACCGTGACTTGAGTAAGTCTTCTAGACATGGCCAGTCATTAACCACCAAATCCCGGAGGAGCTTCGGTGGCATTGGCCAGCTACTCTCCTCCCCAGATCCATGAAAGGACACCGTGACTTGAGTAAGTCTTCTAGACATGGCCAGTCATTAACCACCAAATCCCAGAGGGGCTTCCATGGTATTGGCAGCTACTCTCCTCCCCAGACCATTAAAGGACACCCTGACTTGAATAGGTCTTCTAGACATGGCCAGTCATTAACCACCAAATCCTGGAGGGGCTTCCGTGGTATTGACCAGCTACTCCCCTCCCCAGAACCATGAAAGGACACCCTGACTTGAGGAAGTCGTCTAGACATGGCCAGTCATTAACCACCAAATCCCGGAGGGGCTTCCGTGGTATTGACCAGCTACTCCCCTCCCCAGAACCATTAAAGGACACCCTGACTTGAGCAAGTCTTCTAGACATGGCCAGTCATTAACCACCAAATCCCGGAGGAGTTTCGATGGTATTGTCCAGCTACCCTCCTCCCAAGAACCATGAAAGGACACTCTGACTTGAGGAAGTCGTCTAGACATGATCAGTCATTAACCACCAAATCCCGGAGGGGTTTCGGTGGTATTGGGCAGCTACTCTCCTCCACAGAACCATGAAAGGACACTGTGACTTGAGTAAGACTTCGAGACATGGCCAGTCATTAACCCCCAAACCCCAGAGGGGCTTCCGTGGCATTGACAGATACTCTCCTCCCCAGAACCATTAAAGTGCACCCTGACTTGAGCAAGTCTTCTAGACATGGCCAGTCATTAACCACCAAATCCTGGAGGGGCTTCCATGGTATTGACCAGCTTCTCTCCTCCCCAGAACCATGAAAGGACACCCTGACTTGAGTAAGTCTTCTAGACATGGCCAGTCATTAAGCGCCGGAGTGGCTTTGGTGGTATTGGCCAGCTACTCTTCTCCCCAGAACCATTAAAGGACACCCTGACTTGAATACGTCTTCTAGACATGACCAGTCATTAACCACCAAACTCCGGAGGGGCTTTGGTGGCATTGGCAGCTTCTCTCCTCCCCAGAACCATTAAAGGACACTGTGACACAGTGAGTCTTCTAGACATGACCAGTCATTAACCATCACATCCCGGAGTGGCTTCGGTGGTATTGGCCAGCTACTCTCCTCCCCAGAACCATGAAAGGACACTCTGACTTGACTGAGTCTTCTAGACATGACCAGTCATTAACCACCAAATCCCGGAGGGGCTTCGGTGGTATTGGCAGCTACTCTCCTCCCCAGATCCATGAAAGGACACCCTAACTTGAGTAAGTTTTCTAGACAGGGCCAGTCATTAACCACCAAATCCCGGAGGGGCTTCGGTGGTATTGGCCAGCTACTCTCCTCCCCAGAACCATGAAAGGACACCCTGACTTGAATAAGTCTTCTAGACATGACCAGTCATTAACCACCAAATCCTGTAGGGGTTTCGGTGGTATTGGCCAGCTACTCTCCTCCCCAGAACATGAAAAGGACACCCTGACTTGAGTAAGTCTTCTAGACATGGCCAGTCATTAACCACCAAATCCCGGAGGGGCCTCGGTGGTATTGACCAGCTACTCTCCTCCCCAGAACCATTAAAGAACACCCTGACTTGATTAAGTCTTTCAGACATGACCAGTCATTAGCCACCAAATTCCGGAGGGGCTTCGGTGGTATTGACCAGCTACTCTCCTTCCCAGAACCATTAAAGGACACCATGACTTGAGTAAGTCTTCTAGACATGGCCAGTCATTGACCAACAAATCCCGGAGGGACTTCGGTGCTTTTGTCCAGCTACTCTCCTCCCCAGAACCCTTAAATGACACCCTTACTTGAGAAAGTCTTCTAGACATGGCCAGTCATTAACCACCGAATCCCGGAGGGGCTTCAGTGGTATTGACCAACTACTCTCCTCCCCAGAACCCTTAAATGACACCCTGACTTGAGTAAGTATTTTAGACATGGCCAGTCATTAACCACCAAATCCTAGAGGGGCTTCCGTGGTATTGGCCAGCTACTTTCTCCCCAGAACCATGAAAGGACACTCTGACTTGAGTAAGTCTTCTAGACATGGCCAGTCGTTAAGCACCAAATGCCGGAGTGGCTTTGGTGGTATTGGCCAGCTAGTCTCCTCCCCAGAACCATTAAAGGACACCCTGACTTGAATACGTCTTCCAGACATGACCAGTCATTAGCCACCAAACCCCGGAGGGGCTTCGGTGGCATTGGCAGCTTCTCACCTCCCCAGAACCATGAAAAGACACTCTGACTTGAGTAAGTCTTCTAGACATGGCCAGTCATTAACCATCACATCCCGGAGTGGCTTCAGTGGTATTGGCCAGCTACTCTCCTCCCCAGAACCATGAAAGGACACTCTGACTTGAGTGAGTCTTCTAGACATGACCAGTCATTAACCACCAAATCCCGTAGGGGCTTCGGTTGTATAGGCAGCTACTCTCCTCCCCAGATCCATGAAAGGACACCCTAACTTGAGTAAGTTTTCTAGACATGGCCAGTCATTAACCACAAAATCCCGGAGGGGCTTCGGTGGTATTGGCCAGCTACTCTCCTCCCCAGAAATATGAAAGGACAGCCTGACTTGAATACGTCTTCTAGGCATGACCAGTCATTAACCACCAAATCCCAGAGGGGCTTCCATGGTATTGGCCAGCTACTCTCCTCCCCAGATCGATGAAAGGACACCGTGACTTGAGTAAGTCTTCTAGACATGGCCAGTCATTAACCACCAAATCCCAGAGGAGCTTCAGTGGCATTGGCCAGCTACTCTCCTCCCCAGATCCATGAAAGTACACTGTGGCCCTCATTACGACCCTGGCGGAAATCGAAAAACGATGGCGGAAATGCAATACCGCCATCGAATAGCGCTCGGTGCGATTATGACCCGTCACCGCAAAGTACGATGCCATTAGCGACACCGTAGTGAACGCCAACGCTAACTGCACCAAGTACGCGCGCCCGCGGCATGCCAAACCGTAATTACCACCATGGCGCAACGGTACGCGAATTCTGACCCTAGCGGACATGCACCTAACGCCATCAAGCCCGGCGGAAAGTACCATTCCGCCATGGTGAGAAGTACGGTATCGCGAACCAACCGTAAACGGCCCTACTGAGTGCCTGTACACCGCTCCCTGGCCACATTGTACAACTCCCCGTAGGTGCAATGAAGTCACACAATGCAACCAGTGAAATGTACTAGTCATCCATGCCTGCCAACGAACATATGAATCTCAAGAGGGGCCAATGGGAGCTGCAGGGCACAGATGGCACAAATACAGAAGCCATACAAATGGACATGACCTCAGTCTCCCACCAAGAAACGCACGCAAACACAGGCACCTGTGACCAGCAATATTCCGATAATCACATCATTCCACCAATCCAACTGGCTGACCGGCATCTGTTACACAAAAGCTAATCCCCTGCCCCTGAGCATGACATCATCAAAACAGTCATATTGGCAGCCCTTATCCCTGACCTCACTGGGCTTCGTAGGCAAACGCGCCCAGCACAGTACCACGCAACTATACTCCGAAGCTGGAACCCAATGCAGATCTCCTCACAATACATCGCTCCCCAAATAGGAATATGCCACATCACTTGCAAAGAAGAACGCTACACGGTTCATATCAGAATAGAAATTTAATGCACAACAAATTCACCAAGCCCATACAGCCATTAAGCCATGAACTCCAAAACACATTTCACCATTGTGGGCTGCATCCGCAATAAATGACCAGCTACTTCTTGTGTGACGCCCTGTTCCTTCATGGTACACAGGGGCTACATTCTCGTACGAAAAGGCAACATGGAAGCGCCTAGAACCGCAGGGCCGTCCCAATAGGGAGGCACTAGTCCAGCTGAAAGGCCGAAATGTTGCTCCTAGCCACTAGTACTGCGTAAGGGCATGTGGCCCATTGGCGATCGTCCCATAAGATCGTAATGCTGCTCCACTGATTAACACGAAGCAGCAGGTGTCGGGAGTAAAATCCATCTGCAGGAGTGGCATACAGATGGCAGTGGCAAAAGGGGAGGAGATACCTGTCAACCAAATGAAATGAAAAAGAATAGTATGGCCATCAGAACTACATTTGAATTACTCACTTCAATGATCACACCAAATCCACAGCCATATGCATGCTAGCTCACTCCAAAGGATCATCACCACCCAAAAACCACTTGCGAATCATAACTATCTATATCGAGGTGAAAACACCATCACAAACGAGTGTACCTGTGCATGCGTCTGTTAAAACAGAATCCATCAGATGGGATTGGTAACGTGCATAGACACAAGTGTCTGAAGGCGCGTCGAGACAGGGAGGGCTCAACAAGGCCAGATAGACGATGGTCCCACTATGGCAGCCCTGCATCACATAGCGCAGGGGAGGCGGATAGATTCCAAGAAGCCCTGTACATGGCAAACTCTGTATCAAATCATCTGTCCATGCATCCATACATCATTCCCTCATCCCGTAATGAAAACGCCTGTTTCCATACTCACATCACATGTGAAATTTCCATTGAGTCTGTGCGTTATGCAGCCTGCAAAATCCACTGTGCCCCAGCCCGTAATTCCAGTGTTGTGAAGTAACATGTATTTGGGAACGTCCGGCCTCATCGCCCACTTCGCTATTGCGCATCCCAAACTATTCATATCAATCATTGCATCCTCGCCATGGCCCCTGTCCCAAGGACATTGAACAATAGAACGTTATATTTGCAGTCAGACCTGTGGGCATCTCCTCGCCGCTAGCTGAAAACCGAAAGCGCCGCCCTTCGAATTCCTCATTTGCAACATCACGTCGAAAAGGCATCTGTGGCCGCTTGAAATCACAAATTAATCCATCTAGTGCGGCTGTGTGTGAAAATGGCAACTGCCTTCACTCACAAATGGGACGCCCCGCCCGTCGGTGAACCTCGGTACAGTGTTGCATGAGGGTCCACCGTTACTCGAGTACTACGTTCCACTGACCCTTCACAAGTCTGTTCGCGACTGCAAAGATAGTATGTGAAACAATGGGACCATAGCCGAATGAACATATCAACCAATGTTACACTGCCATCGGGTACAAATACATGATTGTAATAGCAAGATGCCATTCGTCGAATTGCAGCGTTGTGTGCGGGACGTGCTCGCCCAAAGGGGAGAGCAGCTTGCACAGGTGGAATGAATCACCACAGGTGGAGGCCATACAGCCTGAAAACACATAAATTGCACACCCAGTCTCCTCCCACAACCACACCCACTCCGAAATGCTACCGGCAGGACTAGCTATGTTGGCCACTGCAAGTACTCCAACTTCAAGAAGAAGACGAACACCAACTACAACCGGCCGCACGGAGGAGACGAAGGAGGAGGAGGAGGGCAAGGCAGGGCCAGCAAGGGCCGCCAGCACAGCCACTACCACCACGCAGGCAGCCCGCAATCCCACGCCTCCGAGCACATCCGTTCAACCTCACTGATGAGCAGATCCACACCCTCTACCGTTTGGACCGGGACACCATAACCGCCATTGTGGACATGACACAGGCTGACCTTGTCAGCATGATAGATAGCCCAACCGCCATCCCACCCCTACTGAAGGTGGTGTCTGTACTCCACTTAATGGCCACATGCACCTACCAACACACAGTCGGACAGTTGCATGGCATATCACAGCCACTGTTCTCACAGACACTATTGCAAGTGCTCGATGCCCTCCTGCAGCACGCAGACGACTACATCTCTCTACCACGCTCGGAGCAGGAAATTACCAACACAAAAGTGGGATTCCATGCACTTGCCGGCATACCGGGTTGCATTGGTGCCATCGACTGCACCCATGTGGAATTGGTCGTCCCACATGCCATGGAGGCCCAGTACCGCAACCGAAAACAATTTCATTCTCTGAATGTACAAATGGTGTGTGACTCCAACAGGATCATTACACATTGTTGTGCCCGATTCCCTGGATCAACCCATGATTCTATGGTCTTGAGGAACTCTACAATACCACGCTACATGGAGCGACACGCAGGGAACAGATCCTGGCTACTCGGTGAGTCTCATTTCATGCATGATGATGTGGGGTATGTGATGCGGCAATGACCTGGCAGGAAGGGGGGGGGGTGCGTACGTAGCAATGGCATTCCACATAATTCGTTTATTGTCCACATACAGGTGATGCCGGGTATCCACTGAAGAGATGGCTCCTCACACCAGTCCGGAACCCACGGGACCAGCATGAGGAGGACTACAACCATGCCCACTCACGTACCCGTGTAGTCATAGAACAGGCATTCGGCCTACTGAAGACTCGTTTCCGCTGCCTCAGCAGGTCTGGCGGGGCACTCCTGTACCGCCATGTGAAGGTTGCAAAGATGGTGATGGCATGTGTCATGCTACACAACATGTGCGTACGTAGAAATGTGCCCATGCCCCCTGACGCAGAACTGCAAGCACCTGAAGATGGTCATGATGAGGGTGGGGATGTGGCAGCACCTCAAGGAGTCTGCGAGGCACAGGAGGGCCGTGACATTCGTCAGCATCTCATAGATGCATGCTTCTAGCACTCACGCCTGGTGGCTGATACATGGACACGGGACTCGTGGCACTGTGTGTGTCTGGAACATGCACAATATGGACTGTACGCCTATAATGGCCTCGTACACAAAGATCAATGTCCACACATCTCATTGGATGATCGTGCATTGTTTATGGCATATGTGATATCATGTTAAACACCCTATCGACCCGCCACCCAAGTGAGCCCAACACACCCCCTCCACCCTCCTACCTCCCCCCCGAACACCAGTGTCCAAAGATGCTCATTGTCAGTGGGCAGTCGCTATTGCAAGCCCCCTCTGCGGGTATCAGGGGCACCCCTGCCTGTGGAGCGCAGGTTCCTCCCAGATCTACATTGGGGGCTGCCCTGGACGGAACTTGCAACGGATGATGTCTCTGCCTGCTCACGTCCATGCATGTCCCTAAGGGTTTGTGAGAGCTCAGTGAGCACACGGCGCACTACGGCAAGTTCGGCACATACGTCTTTGGACGTCGCATGCAGTTCCCCCCTCAGGCTCTCGGTGCTTCTCTCCATTTGTACTCTCAGGCTCTCGGTGCTACTCTCCATTTGTGCCCTTAGTGTCTCTGTACTTCTCTCCATTTCTGCCCTAAGTGTCTCAGTTGATGTTTCTATGTCTGCCTTAGTGCCCCCACATTCATCGGCATGGTCCTTGAGGAGCGTGGCCAGTTGCTGCTGTTGCACGATTAACTGGTCGAGGGACTGTTGCCTCTGCTGGGCCATGGCCATTTGCGGTGGTGTCACAGAGTGGCTGATCACCTCATGTTGCCTTGCCACAGGGCTTGTGGGGGATGGCCAGTCGTCGTCTTGTGGGTGCCCCTGCGTGGTATCCTCATGGTGTACGGGATGGAACAGACAGGGGGATTGGGACAGGTCATGGATGGATCTGACTTCGACATCCCCGTTTTCTGTGTCGGAGCATGCTGCCATTAATGCAGTGTCACCTATGGTGCTGCTGCCACCAGAAGCAGTGCCTACTGTGGCATCCATTGGGGGGACCTGTGGTGGTGGTGTTGTGGGCATGCTAGCTGCTGGGGTGCCTGTTGGAGTTCCCGCCTCTGTGCTGCAACTTGATTTGTGCTGCTTCCGTGTCTTGATGCGTGCAGCTGAGGTGGAGGGTCTTTGGCCGTTGGTCTTGGCCCTCTTTGCAGGTGTGCTGGTAGGGGTGTCCTGGACCTCGTCGTTTGGATCGGACCCTGTGGTGAAGTAAAGGAGGGCGAGCGTTATTAATGGGTCTGTGGGAATTGGAATGGCAATGTATAACATGCATTGGGGTGGTACCTGAGGGTGATTTGGGTCGGGGCCTTGGAGGTGGTTTCATTTGTGTGTGGAGTGAGGGTGCAGTTGTTTGGCAGCCTGCAGTTAGGGTGTGCCTGCTGCACGTGTAGAGGGTGTTTTTAGGATTTTTAATTATTTATGTATTTGATGTGAGTTTTAAAGTGTGCTATCAGGCCTATGTATGTGGACGTTCTCCTGGACATGTGTTACTGTTGCACTATGTGGGCACGTGGTACTTCACATGATTGGACATTGTGGTTTTGGCATTGTTTTATTTGGGACACCTACCTGATTCTTCGGATGTCTGCACTCCTTTCTCCATCCCTCCGACTCCCTCTATGCTCTCCATTCCAATGGTGGAGGCACAGATTTCTTCCCAGGGGGTCAACTTGATGGGTGATTCCGATCCTCCCCCGGTGGCTGTGGCAATGTTGCGGTTGGCAGAAAGTATGCTACGGACGCGTATCCGCAGGTCGTCCCATCGCTTTCTGCATTGCTGTGGGTTGCGGGGTGCGGTCCCCACCGCACTTACCCGCTGTGCCACCAGGGCCCATATGGCCTTCTTGTTCGCAAGTGCCGTCCTGGTAATTTGCGTGGAGAAGACGGCGGCAGCATTCTCCTGGAGGGTCTCTGTGAGCACGGTGAGTTCCTCACGGGAGAAGTGGACCTGCCGCTTGCGGTCGCACGCTTTCTTCGCTACTTTTCCCATTTTTCTTGGTTTCACTAGGGTGGATGACGGGTTGGGATGTGTCTCAGGGTAGTATTTTTAATGGTTGTGTGGAATTTGTGGTTTTATAGGTGTACGGCGTGATGTTTCCCGTTCCGGGACCATGCTTTTACTTCCGTTTCCGTATATTTACGGTCACCGTACTTTCCGGTTGGCGCTCACTGCGGTGTCCGCTGAGATGGGTGGCGATATTGCACCTAGGGCGCCGTACGGCGGCGGTGTGGGCCGTTTTGGGGTCATTTCCGCCATCGCAGACTTTGCACTTCCGCCATGGCGTGGTGCTCGTGCCCGATGGGTCGGAATGAGCCGCACTTTGCTCCATCGTGCAATGGCGGAAACGCTATTTACGCTATGGCGGTCCGGTCGGTTGATTTCCGCCAGGGTCGTAATGAGGGCCTGTGACTTGAGTAAGTCTTCTAGACATGGCCAGTCATTAACCACCAAATTCCGGAGGGGCTTCGATGGTATTGACCAGCTACTCTCCTCCCCAGAACCATGAAAGGACACCCTGTCTTGAGGAAGTCGTCTAGACATGATCAGTCATTAACCACCAAATCGCAGAGGGGCATCGGTGGTATTGGCCAACTACTCTCCTCCACAGAACCATGAAAGGACACCCTGACTTGAGTACGTCTTCTAGACATGACCAGTCATTAACCACCAAATCCCGGAGGGGCTTCGGTGGTATTGGCCAGCTACTCTCCTCCCCAGAACCATGAAAGGACACCCTGACTTGAGTAAGTCTTCTAGACATGGCCAGTCATTAACCACCAAATCCCGGAGGGGATTCCGTGGTATTGACCAGCTACTCTCCTCCCCAGAACCATTAAAGGACACCCTGACTTGAGCAAGTCTTTTAGACATGACCAGTCATTAACCACCAAACCCCGGAGGGGCTTCGGTGCTATTGGCCAGCTACTCTCCTCCCCAGACCATTAAAGGACACCCTGACTTGAGTAAGTCTTCTAGACATGACCAGTCATTAACCACCAAATCCCAGAGGAGTTTCGGTGGGATTGTCCAGCTACTCTTCTCCCCAGAACCATGAAAGGACACTCTGACTTGAGGAAGCTTTCTAGACATGATCAGTCATTAACCACCAAATCCTGAAGGGGCTTCGGTGGTATTGGCCAGCTACTCTCGTCCCCAGAACCATGAAAGGACACCCTGACTTGATTAAGACTTCTAGACATGGCCAGTCATTAACCACCAAATCCCGGAGGGGCTTCCATGGTATTGACCAGCTACTCTCCTCCCCAGAACCATTAAAGGACACCCTGACTTGAGTAAGTCTTCTAGACATGGCCAGTCATTAACCACCAAATCCCGGAGTGGCTTCCGTGGTATTGACCAGCTACTCTCCTCCCCAGAACCATTAAAGGACACCCTGACTTGAGCAAGTCTTCTAGACATGACCAGTCATTAACCACCAAACCCCGGAGGGGCTTCGGTGCTATTAGCCAGCTACTCACCTCCCCAGACCATTAAAGGACACCCTGACTTGAGTAAGTCTTCTAGACATGGCCAGTCATTAATCACCAAATCCCGGAGGAGTTTCGATGGTATTGTCCAGCTTCTCTCCTCCCCAGAACTATGAAAGGACACTCTGACTTGAGGAAGTCGTCTAGACATGATCAGTCATTAACCACCAAATCCCGGACGGGCTTCGGTGGTATTGGCCAGCTACTCTCCTCCACAGAACCATGAAAGGACACCGTGACTTGAGTAAGACTTTGAGACATGGCCAGTCATTAACCACCAAACCCCGGAGGGGCTTCCGTGGCATTGGCAGATACTCTCCTCCCCAGAACCATTAAAGGACACCCTGACTTGAGCAAGTCTTCTAGACATGGCCAGTCATTAACCACCAAATCCTGGAGGGGCTTCCGTGGTATTGACCAGCTTCTCTCCTCCCAGAACCATGAAAGGACACCCTGACTTGAGTAAGTCTTCTAGACATGGCCAGTCATTAAGCGCCGGAGTGGCTTTGGTGGTATTGGCCAGCTACTCTTCTCCCCAGAACCATTAAAGGACACCCTGACTTGAATACGTCTTCTAGACATGACCACCAAACTCCGGAGGGGCTTTGGTGGCATTGGCAGCTTCTCTCCTCCCCAGAACCATTAAAGGACACTGTGACACAGTGAGTCTTCTAGACATGACCAGTCATTAACCATCACATCCCAGAATGGCTTCGGTGGTATTGGCAGCTACTCTCCTCCCCAGAACCATTAAAGAACACTCTGACTTGAGTGAGTCTTCTAGACATGACCAGTCATTAACCACCAAATCCCAGAGAGGCTTCGGTGGTATTGGCAGCTACTCTCCTCCCCAGATCCATGAAAGGACACCCTGACTTGAGTAAGTCTTTTAGACATGCCCAGTCATTAACCACCAAATCCTGGAGGGGCTTCGGTGGTATTGGCCAGCTACTCTCCTCCCCAGAACCATGAAAGGACACCCTGACTTGAATACGTCTTCTAGTCATGACCAGTCATTAACAACCAAATCCCGGAGGGGCTTCCGTGGTATTGGCCAGCTACTCACCTCCCCAGATCGATGAAAGTACACCGTGACTTGAGTAAGTCTTGTAGACATGGCCAGTCATTAACCACCAAATCCGGAGGAGCTTCGATGGCATTGGCCAGCTACTCTCCTCCCCAGATCCATGAAAGGACACCGTGACTTGAGTAAGTCTTCTAGACATGGCCAGTCATTAACCACCAAATCCCAGAGGGGCTTCCGTGGTATTGGCAGCTACTCTCCTCTCCAGACCATTAAAGGACACCCTGACTTGAATAAGTCTTCTAGACATGGCCAGTCATTAACCACCAAATCCTGGAGGGGCTTCCGTGGAATTGACCAGCTACTCCCCTCCCCAGAATCATGAAAGGACACCCTGACTTGAGGAAGTCGTCTAGACATGGCCAGTCATTAACCACCAAATCCCGGAGGGGCTTCCATGGTATTGACCAGCTACTCTCCTCCCCAGAAACATTAAAGGACACCCTGACTTGAGCAAGTCTTCTAGACATGGCCAGTCATTAACCACCAAATCCCGGAGGGGCCTTGATGGTATTGACCAGCTACTCTCCTCCCCATAACCATTAAAGGACACCCTGACTTGAGTAAGTCTTCTAGACATGGCCAGTCATTAACCACCAAATCCCAGAGGAGCCTCTGTGGTATTGACCAGCTACTCTCCTCCCCAGAACCATTAAAGGACACCCTGACTTGAGTAAGTCTTCTAGACATGGCCAGTCATTAACCACCAAATCCCGGAGGAACCTCGGTGGTATCGACCAGCTACTCTCCTCCCCAGAACCATTAAAGGACACCCTGACTTGAGCAAGTCTTCTAGACATGGCCAGTCATTAACCACCAAATTCCAGAGGGGCTTCGATGGTATTGACCAGCTACTCTCCTCCCCAGAACCATGAAAGGACACCCTGACTTGAGGAAGTCGTCTAGACATGATCAGTCATTAACCACCAAATCGCAGAGGGGCATCGGCGGTATTGGCCAACTACTCTCCTCCCCAGAACCATGAAAGGACACCCTGACTTGAGTACGTCTTCTAGACATGACCAGTCATTAACCACCAAATCCCGGAGGGGCTTCGGTGGTATTGGCCAGCTACTCTCCTCCCCAGAACCATGAAAGGACACTCTGACTTGAGTAAGTCATCTAGACATGGCCAGTCATTAACCACCAAATCCCGGAGGGCCTTACGTGGTATTGACCAGCTACTCTCCTCCCCAGAACCATTAAAGGACACCCTGACTTGAGCAAGTCTTCTAGACATGACCAGTCATTAACCACCAAACCCCGGAGGGGCTTCGGTGCTATTGGCCAGCTACTCTCCTCCCCAGACCATTAAAGGACACCCTGACTTGTGTAAGTCTTCAAGACATGGCCAGTCATTAACCACCAAATCCCGGAGGAGTTTCGGTGGGATTGTCCAGCTACTCTCCTCCCCAGAACCATGAAAGGACACTCTGGGCCTCATTACACGGAAGGCGGTGATCCAGGGTGCTATTAGCACCCTGGACCATGCCGGTAAATTACCGGCACCGCCTTGGCGGAAAGGGGATTTACCGCCCCATTCCAAGGTTGGTGGGGCGGTAAATCCCCCTTCCGCCATTGCCCTTCCCCATTCCCATTTCTGCCCCATAGGGCTCTATGGGAATGGGGAAGGCGCTAATTACGGCACCGCAATTTTGCGGTGCCGTAATTAGCTCTGATGTCCCTTAGCGGGTTGGTTTTTAACGCCTGCAAAAAGCAGGCGTTAAAGCACCAACCCGCTAAGGGACCTCGTAGTACGGCGGTAAGGGTTAACGGTCACCGTTGCCATTAACGGTGACCGTTAACCCTTACCGCCGTCCGTGTAATGAGGCCCTCTGACTTGAGGAAGTTGTCTAGATATGATCAGTTATTAACCACCAAATCCTGGAGGGGCTTCGGTGGTATTGACCAGCTACTCTCCTCCCCAGAACCATTAAAGGACACCCTGACTTGAGCAAGTCTTCTAGACATGACCAGTCATTAACCACCAAACCCCGGAGGGGCTTCGGTGCTATTGGCCAGCTACTCTCCTCCCCAGACCATTAAAGGACACCCTGACTTGAGTAAGTCTTCTAGACATGTCCAGTCATTAACCACCAAATCCAGGAGGAGTTTCGGTGGGATTGTCCAGCTACTCTCCTCCCCAGAACCATGAAAGGACACTCTGACTTGAGGAAGTTTTCTAGACATGATCAGTCATTAACCACCAAATCCTGGAGGGGCTTCGGTGGTATTGGCCAGCTACTCTCGTCCCCAGAACCATGAAAGGACACCCTGAATTGAGTAAGACTTCTAGACATGGCCAGTCATTAACCACCAAATCACAGAGGGGCTTCATTGGTATTGACCAGCTACTCTCCTCCCCAGAACCATTAAAGGACACCCTGACTTGAGTAAGTCTTCTAGACATTGCCAGTCATTAACCACCAAATCAAGGAGCGGCTTCCGTGGTATTGACCAGCTACTCTCCTCCCCAGAACCATTAAAGGACACCCTGACTTGAGCATGTCTTCTAGACATGACCAGTCATTAACCACCAAACCCCGGAGGGGCTTCGGTGCTATTAGCCAGCTACTCACCTCCCCAGACCATTAAAGGACACCCTGACTTGAGTAAGTCTTCTAGACATGGCCAGTCATTAATCACCAAATCCCGGAGGAGTTTCGATGGTATTGTCCAGCTACTCTCCTCCCCAGAACCATGAAAGGACACTCTGACTTGAGGAAGTCGTCTAGACATGATCAGTCATTAACCACCAAATCCCAGAGGGGCTTCAGTGGTATTGGCCAGCTACTCTCCTCCACAGAACCATGAAAGGACACTGTGACTTGAGTAAGACTTCGAGACATGGCCAGTCATTAACCACCAAACCCCGGTGGGGCTTTCGTGGCATTGGCAGATACTCTCCTCCCCAGAACCATTAAAGGACACCCTGACTTGAGCAAGTCTTCTAGACATGGCCAGTCATTAAGCGCCAGAGTGGCTTTGGTGGTATTGGCCAGCTACTCTTCTCCCCAGAACCATTAAAGGACACCCTGACTTGAATACGTCTTCTAGACATGACCAGTCATTAACCACCAAACTCCGGAGGGGCTTTGGTGGCATTGGCAGCTTCTCTCCTCCCCAGAACCATTAAAGGACACTGTGACACAGTGAGTCTTCTACACATGACCAGTCATTAACCATCACATCCCAGAATGGCTTCGGTGGTATTGGCAGCTACTCTCCTCCCCAGAACCATGAAAGAACACTCTGACTTGAGTGAGTCTTCTAGACATGACCAGTCATTAACCACCAAATCCCAGAGAGGCTTCGGTGGTATTGGCAGCTACTCTCCTCCCCAGATCCATGAAAGGACACCCTGACTTGAGTAACTCTTTTAGACATGCCCAGTCATTAACCACCAAATCCTGGAGGGGCTTCGGTGGTATTGGCCAGCTACTCTCCTCCCCAGAACCATGAAAGGACACCCTGACTTGAATACGTCTTCTAGTCATGACCAGTCATTAACGACCAAATCCCGGAGAGGCTTCTGTTTTATTGGCCAGCTACTCACCTCCCCAGATCGATGAAAGGACACCGTGACTTGAGTAAGTCTTCTAGACATGGCCAGTCATTAACCACCAAATCCCGGAGGAGCTTCGGTGGCATTGGCCAGTTACTCTCCTCCCCAGATCCATGAAAGGACACCGTGACTTGAGTAAGTCTTCTAGACATGGCCAGTCATTAACCACCAAATCCCAGAGGGGCTTCCGTGGTATTGGCAGCTACTCTCCTCCCCAGACCGTTAAAGGACACCCTGACTTGAATAAGTCTTCTAGACATGGCCAGTCATTAACCACCAAATCCTGGAGGGGCTTCCGTGGAATTGACCAGCTACTCCCCTCCCCAGAACCATGAAGGGACACCCTGACTTGAGGAAGTCGTCTTGACATGGCCAGTCATTAACCACCAAATCCTGGAGGGGCTTCCGTGGTATTGACCAGCTACTCCCCTCCCCAGAACCATTAAAGGACACCCTGACTTGAGTAAGTCTTCTAGACATGGCCAGTCATTAACCACCAAATCCCGGAGGAACCTCGGTGGTATTGACCAGCTACTCTCCTCCCCAGAACCATTAAAGGACACCCTGACTTGAGCAAGTCTTCTAGACATGGCCAGTCATTAACCACCAAATCCCGGAGGAACCTCGGTGGTATTGACCAGCTACTCTCCTCCCCAGAACCATTAAAGGACACCCTGACTTGAGCAAGTCTTCTAGACATGGCCAGTCATTAACCACCAAATTCCGGAGGGGCTTCGATGGTATTGACCAGCTACTCTCCTCCCCAGAACCATGAAAGGACACCCTGACTTGCGGAAGTCGTCTAGACATGATCAGTCATTAACCACCAAATCGCAGAGGGGCATCGGCAGTATTGGCCAACTACTCTCCTCCCCAGAACCATGAAAGGACACCCTGACTTGAGTACGTCTTCTAGACATGACCAGTCATTAACCACCAAATCCCGGAGGGGCTTCTGTGGTATTGGCCAGCTACTCTCCTCCCCAGAACCATGAAAGGACACTCTGACTTGAGTAAGTCTTCTAGACATGGCCAGTAATTAACCACCAAATCCCGGAGGGCCTTCCGTGGTATTGACCAGCTACTCTCCTCCCCAGAACCATTAAAGGACACCCTGACTTGAGCAAGTCTCCTAGACATGACCAGTCATTAACCACCAAACCCCGGAGGGGCTTCGGTGCTATTGGCCAGCTACTCTCCTCCCCAGACCATTAAAGGACACCCTGACTTGTGTAAGTCTTCTAGACATGGCCAGTCATTAACCACCAAATCCCGGAGGAGTTTCGGTGGGATTGTCCAGCTACTCTCCTCCCCAGAACCATGAAAGGACACTCTGACTTGAGGAAGTTGTCTAGACATGATCAATTATTAACCACCAAATCCTGGAGGGGCTTCAGTGGTATTGGCCAGCTACTCTCGTCCCCAGAACCATGAAAGGACACCCTGACTTGAGTAAGACTTCTAGACATGGCCAGTCATTAACCACCAAATCCCAGAGGGGCTTCCATGGTATTGACCAGCTACTCTCCTCCCCAGAACCATTAAAGGACACCCTGACTTGAGTAAGTCTTCTAGACATGGCCAGTCATTAATCACCAAATCCCGGAGGACTTTTGATGGTATTGTCCAGCTACTCTCCTCCCCAGAACCATGAAAGGACACTCTGACTTGAGTAAGACTTCGAGACATGGCCAGTCATTAACCACCAAATCCCAGAGGAGCCTCTGTGGTATTGACCAGCTACTCTCCTCCCCAGAACCATTAAAGGACACCCTGACTTGAGTAAGTCTTCTAGACATGGCCAGTCATTAACCACCAAATCCCGGAGGAACCTCGGTGGTATCGACCAGCTACTCTCCTCCCCAGAACCATTAAAGGACACCCTGACTTGAGCAAGTCTTCTAGACATGGCCAGTCATTAACCACCAAATTCCAGAGGGGCATCGGCGGTATTGGCCAACTACTCTCCTCCCCAGAACCATGAAAGGACACCCTGACTTGAGGAAG
This sequence comes from Ambystoma mexicanum, assembly GCF_040938575.1. Taxonomy (NCBI): domain Eukaryota; kingdom Metazoa; phylum Chordata; class Amphibia; order Caudata; family Ambystomatidae; genus Ambystoma; species Ambystoma mexicanum. The sequence continues at coordinate 1,034,614,219 of NC_090926.1, read as the reverse complement.
TCGTCTAGACATGATCAGTCATTAACCACCAAATCGCAGAGGGGCATCGGCGGTATTGGCCAACTACTCTCCTCCCCAGAACCATGAAAGGACACCCTGACTTGAGTACGTCTTCTAGACATGACCAGTCATTAACCACCAAATCCCGGAGGGGCTTCGGTGGTATTGGCCAGCTACTCTCCTCCCCAGAACCATGAAAGGACACTCTGACTTGAGTAAGTCATCTAGACATGGCCAGTCATTAACCACCAAATCCCGGAGGGCCTTACGTGGTATTGACCAGCTACTCTCCTCCCCAGAACCATTAAAGGACACCCTGACTTGAGCAAGTCTTCTAGACATGACCAGTCATTAACCACCAAACCCCGGAGGGGCTTCGGTGCTATTGGCCAGCTACTCTCCTCCCCAGACCATTAAAGGACACCCTGACTTGTGTAAGTCTTCAAGACATGGCCAGTCATTAACCACCAAATCCCGGAGGAGTTTCGGTGGGATTGTCCAGCTACTCTCCTCCCCAGAACCATGAAAGGACACTCTGGGCCTCATTACACGGAAGGCGGTGATCCAGGGTGCTATTAGCACCCTGGACCATGCCGGTAAATTACCGGCACCGCCTTGGCGGAAAGGGGATTTACCGCCCCATTCCAAGGTTGGTGGGGCGGTAAATCCCCCTTCCGCCATTGCCCTTCCCCATTCCCATTTCTGCCCCATAGGGCTCTATGGGAATGGGGAAGGCGCTAATTACGGCACCGCAATTTTGCGGTGCCGTAATTAGCTCTGATGTCCCTTAGCGGGTTGGTTTTTAACGCCTGCAAAAAGCAGGCGTTAAAGCACCAACCCGCTAAGGGACCTCGTAGTACGGCGGTAAGGGTTAACGGTCACCGTTGCCATTAACGGTGACCGTTAACCCTTACCGCCGTCCGTGTAATGAGGCCCTCTGACTTGAGGAAGTTGTCTAGATATGATCAGTTATTAACCACCAAATCCTGGAGGGGCTTCGGTGGTATTGACCAGCTACTCTCCTCCCCAGAACCATTAAAGCACACCCTGACTTGAGCAAGTCTTCTAGACATGACCAGTCATTAACCACCAAACCCCGGAGGGGCTTCGGTGCTATTGGCCAGCTACTCTCCTCCCCAGACCATTAAAGGACACCCTGACTTGAGTAAGTCTTCTAGACATGTCCAGTCATTAACCACCAAATCCAGGAGGAGTTTCGGTGGGATTGTCCAGCTACTCTCCTCCCCAGAACCATGAAAGGACACTCTGACTTGAGGAAGTTTTCTAGACATGATCAGTCATTAACCACCAAATCCTGGAGGGGCTTCGGTGGTATTGGGCAGCTACTCTCGTCCCCAGAACCATGAAAGGACACCCTGAATTGAGTAAGACTTCTAGACATGGCCAGTCATTAACCACCAAATCACAGAGGGGCTTCATTGGTATTGACCAGCTACTCTCCTCCCCAGAACCATTAAAGGACACCCTGACTTGAGTAAGTCTTCTAGACATGGCCAGTCATTAACCACCAAATCAAGGAGCGGCTTCCGTGGTATTGACCAGCTACTCTCCTCCCCAGAACCATTAAAGGACACCCTGACTTGAGCAAGTCTTCTAGACATGACCAGTCATTAACCACCAAACCCCTGAGGGGCTTCGGTGCTATTAGCCAGCTACTCACCTCCCCAGACCATTAAAGGACACCCTGACTTGAGTAAGTCTTCTAGACATGGCCAGTCATTAATCACCAAATCCCGGAGGAGTTTCGATGGTATTGTCCAGCTACTCTCCTCCCCAGAACCATGAAAGGACACTCTGACTTGAGGAAGTCGTCTAGACATGATCAGTCATTAACCACCAAATCCCAGAGGGGCTTCAGTGGTATTGGCCAGCTACTCTCCTCCACAGAACCATGAATGGACACCGTGACTTGAGTAAGACTTCGAGACATGGCCAGTCATTAACCACCAAACCCCGGTGGGGCTTTCGTGGCATTGGCAGATACTCTCCTCCCCAGAACCATTAAAGGACACCCTGACTTGAGCAAGTCTTCTAGACATGGCCAGTCATTAAGCGCCAGAGTGGCTTTGGTGGTATTGGCCAGCTACTCTTCTCCCCAGAACCATTAAAGGACACCCTGACTTGAATACGTCTTCTAGACATGACCAGTCATTAACCACCAAACTCCGGAGGGGCTTTGGTGGCATTGGCAGCTTCTCTCCTCCCCAGAACCATTAAAGGACACTGTGACACAGTGAGTCTTCTACACATGACCAGTCATTAACCATCACATCCCAGAATGGCTTCGGTGGTATTGGCAGCTACTCTCCTCCCCAGAACCATGAAAGAACACTCTGACTTGAGTGAGTCTTCTAGACATGACCAGTCATTAACCACCAAATCCCAGAGAGGCTTCGGTGGTATTGGCAGCTACTCTCCTCCCCAGATCCATGAAAGGACACCCTGACTTGAGTAACTCTTTTAGACATGCCCAGTCATTAACCACCAAATCCTGGAGGGGCTTCGGTGGTATTGGCCAGCTACTCTCCTCCCCAGAACCATGAAAGGACACCCTGACTTGAATACGTCTTCTAGTCATGACCAGTCATTAACGACCAAATCCCGGAGAGGCTTCTGTTTTATTGGCCAGCTACTCACCTCCCCAGATCGATGAAAGGACACCGTGACTTGAGTAAGTCTTCTAGACATGGCCAGTCATTAACCACCAAATCCCCGAGGAGCTTCGGTGGCATTGGCCAGTTACTCTCCTCCCCAGATCCATGAAAGGACACCGTGACTTGAGTAAGTCTTCTAGACATGGCCAGTCATTAACCACCAAATCCCCGAGGAGCTTCGGTGGCATTGGCCAGTTACTCTCCTCCCCAGATCCATGAAAGGACACCGTGACTTGAGTAAGTCTTCTAGACATGGCCAGTCATTAACCACCAAATCCCAGAGGGGCTTCCGTGGTATTGGCAGCTACTCTCCTCCCCAGACCATTAAAGGACACCCTGACTTGAATAAGTCTTCTAGACATGGCCAGTCATTAACCACCAAATCCTGGAGGGGCTTCCGTGGAATTGACCAGCTACTCCCCTCCCCAGAACCATGAAGGGACACCCTGACTTGAGGAAGTCGTCTTGACATGGCCAGTCATTAACCACCAAATCCCGGAGGGGCTTCCATGGTATTGACCAGCTACTCCCCTCCCCAGAACCATTAAAGGACACCCTGACTTGAGTAAGTCTTCTAGACATGGCCAGTCATTAACCACCAAATCCCGGAGGAACCTCGGTGGTATTGACCAGCTACTCTCCTCCCCAGAACCATTAAAGGACACCCTGACTTGAGCAAGTCTTCTAGACATGGCCAGTCATTAACCACCAAATCCCGGAGGAACCTCGGTGGTATTGACCAGCTACTCTCCTCCCCAGAACCATTAAAGGACACCCTGACTTGAGCAAGTCTTCTAGACATGGCCAGTCATTAACCACCGAATTCCGGAGGGGCTTCGATGGTATTGACCAGCTACTCTCCTCCCCAGAACCATGAAAGGACACCCTGACTTGCGGAAGTCGTCTAGACATGATCAGTCATTAACCACCAAATCGCAGAGGGGCATCGGCAGTATTGGCCAACTACTCTCCTCCCCAGAACCATGAAAGGACACCCTGACTTGAGTACGTCTTCTAGACATGACCAGTCATTAACCACCAAATCCCGGAGGGGCTTCTGTGGTATTGGCCAGCTACTCTCCTCCCCAGAACCATGAAAGGACACTCTGACTTGAGTAAGTCTTCTAGACATGGCCAGTCATTAACCACCAAATCCCGGAGGGCCTTCCGTGGTATTGACCAGCTACTCTCCTCCCCAGAACCATTAAAGGACACCCTGACTTGAGCAAGTCTCCTAGACATGACCAGTCATTAACCACCAAACCCCGGAGGGGCTTCGGTGCTATTGGCCAGCTACTCTCCTCCCCAGACCATTAAAGGACACCCTGACTTGTGTAAGTCTTCTAGACATGGCCAGTCATTAACCACCAAATCCCGGAGGAGTTTCGGTGGGATTGTCCAGCTACTCTCCTCCCCAGAACCATGAAAGGACACTCTGACTTGAGGAAGTTGTCTAGACATGATCAATTATTAACCACCAAATCCTGGAGGGGCTTCAGTGGTATTGGCCAGCTACTCTCGTCCCCAGAACCATGAAAGGACACCCTGACTTGAGTAAGACTTCTAGACATGGCCAGTCATTAACCACCAAATCCCAGAGGGGCTTCCATGGTATTGACCAGCTACTCTCCTCCCCAGAACCATTAAAGGACACCCTGACTTGAGTAAGTCTTCTAGACATGGCCAGTCATTAATCACCAAATCCCGGAGGACTTTTGATGGTATTGTCCAGCTACTCTCCTCCCCAGAACCATGAAAGGACACTCTGACTTGAGTAAGACTTCGAGACATGGCCAGTCATTAACCACCAAATCCCGGACGGGCTTCGGTGGTATTGGGCAGCTACTCTCCTCCACAGAACCATGAAAGGACACCGTGACTTGAGTAAGACTTCGAGACATGGCCAGTCATTAACCACCAAACCCCGGAGCGTCTTCCGTGGCATTGCCAGATACTCTCCTCCCCAGAACCATTAAAGGACACCCTGACTTGAGCAAGTCTTCTAGACATGGCCAGTCATTAACCACCAAATCCTGGAGGGGCTTCCGTGGTATTGACCAGCTTCTCTCCTCCCCAGAACCATGAAAGGACACCCTGACTTGAGTAAGTCTTCTAGACATGGCCAGTCATTAAGCGCCGGAGTGGCTTTGGTGGTATTGGCCAGCTACTCTTCTCCCCAGAACCATTAAAGGACACCCTGACTTGAATACGTCTTCTAGACATGACCAGTCATTAACCACCAAATCCCAGAGAGGCTTCGGTGGTATTGGCAGCTACTCTCCTCCACCAGATCCATGAAAGGACACCCTGACTTGAGTAAGTCTTTTAGACATGCCCAGTCATTAACCACCAAATCCTGGAGGGTCTTCGGTGGTATTGGCCAACTACTCTCCTCCCCAGAACCATGAAAGGACACCCTGACTTGAATACTTCTTCTAGTCATGACCAGTCATTAACGACCAAATCCCGGAGGGGCTTCCGTGGTATTGGCCAGCTACTCACCTCCCCAGATCGATGAAAGGACACCGTGACTTGAGTAAGTCTTCTAGACATGGCCAGTCATTAACCACCAAATCCCGGAGGAGCTTCGGTGGCATTGGCCAGCTACTCTCCTCCCCAGATCCATGAAAGGACACTGTGACTTGAGTAAGTCTTCTAGACATGGCCAGTCATTAACCACCAAATCTCAGAGGGGCTTTCGTGGTATTGGCAGCTACTCTCCTCCCCAGACCATTAAAGGACACCCTGACTTGAGTAAGTCTTCTAGACATGGCCAGTCATTAACCACCAAATCCTGGAGGGGCTTCCGTGGTATTGACCAGCTACTCCCTTCCCCAGAACCATGAAAGGACACCCTGACTTGAGGAAGTCGTCTAGACATGGCCAGTCATTAACCACCAAATCCCGGAGGGGCTTCCGTGGTATTGACCAGCTATTCTCCTCCCCAGAACCATTAAAGGACACCCTGACTTGACCAAGTCTTCTAGACATGGCCAGTCATTAACCACCAAATCCCGGAGGGTCCTCGATGGTATTGACGAGCTACTCTCCTCCCCAGAACCATTAAAGGACACCCTGACTTGAGTAAGTCTTCTAGACATGGCCAGTCATTAACCACCAAATCCCGGAGGGGCCTCGATGGTATTGGCAGCTACTCTCCTCCCAAGAACCATGAAAGGACACCCTGACTTGAGCAAGTCTTCTAGACATGGCTAGTCATTAACCACCAAATCCCGGAGGGGCCTCGATGGTATTGGCAGCTACTCTCCTCCCAAGAACCATGAAAGGACACCCTGACTTGAGCAAGTCTTCTAGACATGGCTAGTCATTAACCACCAAATCCCGTAGGGGATTCGATAGCATTGTCCAGCTGGCTCGCACTGAGAGGGTAAATCCGGGCTGATGCCACTATGGGACATTTGTGTTGGCATGCCTGGCAGGAAAACGTCATCAGTTGCAGCAGTGAAGACATGTGCACTTCTTGGCCAGTGGGCAGCCTCTGATTATTTCTCCGTTCCTTGTAGGCCTGCCAGTCTCAAAGATCCTAAGAACGTTCCGCTGCACCCAGCTCCGGCTTGCAGCACCCCGAAACACATCCATCTTCCTACCCTTCCTTTGGCTGGCAAAGGCTTTATCATTTACTTCACAAAATTAACGACCCTCCTCCCCAACTGTTCATTCAACCAGTACTAAGCAGCCATATTTTACAATGCATGGCGTTTTTAACCCCTTCCTCGCTTTGCTCTACAGTAGTGTCCATTTTATGTAATGAGTTACTGCACTTAGCTCCCTCAGACCATGAGTGCACAGCAGCACAATAACCCATCCCCTGCACTTTCCCATGACAACAACTTTTTTATATCAGTTCCCCCATTTTTCTCTATTCGTTAAATATATCACGGTTGTATAAATAATGCAGTACATGGTCTTTGCCCCCTATGGTGCAGTCACACCACTACAATGTATAACCACGCCCCCCCCTTCCACTTGAATCTGTCACCTTAAGGGAACATATGTAAGAGTTCATACCGTACAGGCGTCTCTCTCAGCTGGGGGGTACGGTTGGGGTCTCGGTTAGATAGAGTTTGACGGCGGGTACAGGAAATCTGGGCAAAGATGCCCTTTCTTTCTCTCTCCGCACATCTGCTTTACCGGCTATAGGACCAACTACAATCAAAGTGTTAGTAGAAAGGCACTCACACTTTTCGCATTTAGGACCCGATTCATGGAATTTTTTTCACGGTTCAAAATGACTTTGCACTGCTGGAAAGTGACTTTGCACTGCCGACACAAACATTGATTCATGGAACTCTGCAAAGTGTATTTTTGCAAGGATAGCTCAGGGGCAACACATTCGCCTTGGAAACAAGACGACGCAGAGCAACACAGGTTCGATCCCCAGGTATGTGCTTAGAAACCTCTGGGTATTGAGTGCATTATAAATAACCAATTACAATTACAATTACAATTTGCAAAGTCCCTGCAAAGTCATTTTGTACTGCAAAATGTACTATGCACTGACTTTGCACAGACTTTGCACTGCAAAATTACACTTTGCACAGTTCCATGAAACAAGGCTTGTGTCGGCAGTGTAAAGTCACTTTTCAGGAGTGCAACGTCACTTTGAACCGTCCAAATAATTCCATGAATCCGGCCCTCATTATCTAACGTCATTAAGCCATGTGGTTGTGCTTACCGTATGGGCAACAAAAGACTGTTGGGTCATTTTGTAAAAGTTTGTGCTGATCCAATGATTTTAGAACTGGGATTTTTATTCCCAATATTCAAATGAGGTAAACAAGTCAATATACAAAAAACAAACAATAACTCATTTAATTCCTATCAGCTTATTTGCCTGTACACTGATTGATTTTGTGGTGCCGGTAAAGTTTCTAGCCGACACATGTTTTGACCTGCTAGGTCTTTCTCAAGGCTATTAATCAAATGGAGGCACTATTCCTTGATTCTATACTCTTTTCGTGATTGACATGTGGTGTTAAATTCAATTCTGTAAATTGGCCCAATTGCCCAATGTATTTCTCTAACGTCCTTGTTGACCATGGGCTATTATACACACGGCACGCCAAATTTGGGCCTGGCTGTACCATAAGAAGGGAAGCCACTGAAAGATCAACAAGCTAACTTGAATTTGAATGAAAATACAATTCTTGGTCAACACGGACGTTAGAGAAATACATTGGGCAATTGAACCAATTTACAGAATTGAATTGGCATGTGGTGCTAAATTCAATTCTGTGCCCTTTGTTGCCCTTCATGCACCTTGCCTTATTTGCCCTATGAAGCACACTGAATACAATTAATAATAAAGTGGTCTTGTATAGCACCCTTCTGCCATTTGTGTTGACCTCACTGTGCTTGGCTCTGTAAGAGGATAGGGAAAGTGCAGTTGGTAGTAGGATAGCAGGAGGGTCAGATGGAAAACCTGTGGTATTGATGCGCGCAGGCGGAAGTACTCAGTCCCTGTGTGCTGGTACACTTCTAACACATTTCCGCAGATTTTTGGGAGTGTGATTTCCCGTGAGGTGGGCCCACAGACTGAAATGTGCAAAGAGTGCTGTGGGTGGTGTTGCCCACTAATGTGGGGGAGTCTGATAGAGCTGAAGAAAGAAGCATATGTCTTTGCTTGGTAGTATTCCTGTGGCAATCATTAGGCCGGGCCTGTGTCAGCTGTGCCGTTCGAGTGTGGCGAGAGGTAGAAGAGTGTGCTTTGAGGGGATGGTTAGTTAGGAGGTAGACATGTGGAATAAGAGGGGTGGGAGGGGTTGATGTGAGCTTAACGGTGGGGTAGTATCGTGAGTAGTATGTGCCTGCTGGTGGTATTAATAGGCGGTTTGTTAGATGTATTAAGTGGTAATTGTTTGCTTCCTGTTCGGATGCATGGCGTTTAATCCGTGTAAGGTTCATTACAGTCAGTTAGTCGATCGGGTGAAAGAGGATCGCAGTGGTTTCTATAGTGTGTAAAACGTGTGCAAAATGTGGTTCAATCAGTTTTACAGAGGTTTTTGCACATCTTATTGCAAAGAAGTGTACATGCCTCTTGAAATGCAAGCCTGCAGGCATTTACAATGGATGCTAAAAGGATCGGTCCATAGAAATACCATGTATTTCCGCCAGCATGAAATTGACATGCTGACAGAGCAGGAGTTGCACGTGCAAATGGAGATCCTGTTCCATGCCTCCGAAAACGTCCAAAATCCTCCGGAGTGCAAAGAGTGGTGTTAAAACAGGCATAACACTTTTACGCCTGGATTTAAGAGCACGTTCTTCACTTTGGGGAATTCGAAAATGACCCCCACACTGCAGGATTTCTATAAGTCGTGTATTGTAAAAGGTGTTTACATTTTTTCTATGTAATTTGACGTACTGTTTAAATTACATTGTTACGGTTCAGCTTTTTTATTTAAACAATAAAAAAAAAATGTTTTGGCAGGCAAAAAGCAGTCCAATTGCAAACATACTTAAACTCGCTGCTGGCCGCTATTTTATCCACAGGGACACATTTTACCATAAACGAAATGCAGGGAAGCGGATGTCTATTTGAGTTAAGACGAGAGGGCAGATGATTCAGCAATTACAATAAATACTGAGAATATGTGAGATGAGCCTGTAGAGATAACGCCCTGTTCCCCGTGTGGTCAGAAGACGGTGCGAGTCGGGTCCTTGCTCGCAGCCAGTGCCTTACCTGTGTCTACTGCGGGAATCGTACCAAAATGTCGCCCTCACAATTACGACGGCCGGAAATGCGGACTTTTTTTATATATGTGAGGGGGTATAGAATATAATATTAATATGTGGGGATTGCGGGGGTCTAACCCCACATATATATGTGATGTAAAGGGGTTTAAAAAAAAGCTGTCATTTTCAGCCGTCGCAATAATCGCATAGATCCTCTACTGCGTGTCACGAGGCGCCCATGGAGACCGCCCTGAGCTCATCTGTTCACTGCTCACACAACCCCGTTGCATATCCAACCCTTTCCCGAGGGGACCCCAGACGTGGGGCCGGCATCTTGTGTAACAAGCACATGGGCTTAGCGGTCCACGAATACCACCGCCCTGCAGCTGTGGGGCTCTAAAGGCTGCCGACCCAGAGCCTCGCTCCCCAGATGTGCCTGAGTATCGGGCAAATGCTTCTCAGCCCTTTCCGACTCTGGTACACTTTGTTGATGTTGTATGTTTTAGTATTGATCTAACTAGTAGCCCTGAGCATCCAATGCTGGTTCACTATTGCGCCCCTCACACGCACACACACACAGACACCTCTTGGTACATCTCAGTCTGTGCCTGCAACATCCCATAATACTCCAATGCTAAAACCTGCACCCATATCCGCGACTGTCCCTTAATCTGGCCTTTCTTCACTCATGCTGTTTTAGTAATGAGGCCTACACACTGCTCCAGCATGCAACACTGCACACCAGTCCAGTCCTTGGACCAACGTGCAGCTCCATCAATGCTCCACAGTGCTATTCTGATGCATTCCGTGCAGATCCAGTACCGAGGCCGTGCACGGGTCTGCCATGCACCTAAATCCTGTCCAGAGTACCCATGGCGATCCATTGCTGGGATCCACGGAGAGCCCTTTGGATGGACACCATTCAAGACCTGCAACATTACATGCTATTCTAGCGCAGAGATCCAAAGAAACCTTTGCTGATACACCTCAACATTGACCTGCAGAAAGCCATGTTATTTCAGTTCTAGGTCTGAAACGCAGCTTGGCTGATACACCTCAACACTGACCTGCAGAAAGCCAGGCTATTTCAGTTCTAGGTCTGAAACACCGCTTTGCTGATATACCTCAACATTGACCTGCAGAAAGCCAGGCTATTTCAGTTCTAGGTCTGAAACACCGCTTTGCTGATACACCTCAACACCGCTTTGCTGATACACCTCAACACCGCTTTGCTGATACACCTCAACATTGACGTGCAGAAAGCCAGGATATTTCAGTTCTAGGTCTGAAACACCGCTTTGCTGATACACCTCAACACCGCTTTGCTGATACACCTCAACACCGCTTTGCTGATACCCCTCAACATTGACCTGCAGAAAGCCAGGCTATTTCAGTTCTAGGTCTGAAACACCGCTTTGCTGATACACCTCAACATTGACCTGCAGAAAGCCAGGCTATTTCAGTTCTAGGTCTGAAACACCGCTTTGCTGATACACCTCAACACCGCTTTGCTGATACACCTCAACACCGCTTTGCTGATACACCTCAACATTGACCTGCAGAAAGCCAGGCTATTTCAGTTCTAGGTCTGAAACACCGCTTTGCTGATACACCTCAACATTGACGTGCAGAAAGCCAGGCTATTTCAGTTCTAGGTCTGAAACACAGCTTTGCTGATACACCTCAACATTGACCTGCAGAAAGCCAGGCTATTTCAGTTCTAGATCTGAAACACTGCTTTGCTGATACACCTCAACATTGACCTGCAGAAAGCCAGGCTATTTCAGTTCTAGGTCTGAAACACCGCTTTGCTGATACACCTCAACATTGACCTGCAAAAAGCCATGCTATCTGAAACACTGCTTTGCTGATGGGTCAGAATCCTGTCCAGCCGCACTTCCTGCCATTCTAGTTCTGAGATCCAAACGCAGCTCTGTCAATGCACCTCAATTCTGACCAGCAGACAGACACCCTTGCAAATCCAATTCTGGGCTCTACACAGAGGCTTCCAGATAGAGCCACATCCTTTCCTGTAGCATCCCTTATAATACTGTACAGGGACTCCAACACAGCTCAGCCGGTGCACCTCACTCCTAACCTGCAGAATATCAAATAATCCAGTATGAGGGCCCAATCACAGCTCTGTCCAAGCACCTCAGTCATATACTGCAGCACCTGCACCCTGGTACTTCAGTACCTGGATCTACACAGACGTTGTTGAATGCTCCACAGTCTTATGATGGCGCACTGTAGTAGTCCAATACTGGGGCCCACACAAAGGGCTGGCATTGACGGGCACCCTTTGCTTGGAGCATCTCATGCTATTCCAGTGCTTGGAACCCCAGACGTCCTTGCCAAAGCACCCCACACAACTCTGTCAATGCACCTCTCTTTTGACCTGCACCACCCCTTCTAATCTCCATCCCACTAACTAAGCCCTCCCAGGCCTCCATCCTTTACAAGTCCGCCAGGGCGCCAGGAGTCTATGAAACATGGCAGCGGTGCATGGTATAAGTCACAATAACATAACATAACATCACTAAGAAGCAATGCATCTCAGTCTTGCCCTGATAGTGCAATGCTGAGGCCCACTCCCAGCCCTTCCTCCCGCCTCCTCTCTGCTGTCAGCAGCTTTGTCCCTCCACCTCCCCCTCCCGATTTCCGAATCAGAAATGAATCTGGTGGCTGATTCCCGATGAGGGAGAAAACACTTGTATCCTTTCCCCTCGTTCTGCTGAGCCAGCCGCGCAGTCAGCGAAATGCCCTGATTAATCGATAAATAGTTTGTAAAGGGGTGGGGGAGGGCTGAGTGACAGGCAAGATGAGGGGTGACGCCGCCAACAGCAGATCACAGCTCTCTCGCTCTTCTCCCTCTCAATCCCACTAAGAAACCCTGCAACCCTCCTTCCTTTGCAGAGCCGCCAGAGCGCCAAGAGACCACGCAAGTGGCAACAGTGCGCGGTACAAGACCCAGTAACGTGTGTGCAATGGATGCGGGGGGCAGACACAGAGTACATGTGGCCATGGGCATCTCATGGGGGAGGGCAGAGAGCGATAGAGGAGGGAAGAGTGGAGGATGAGGGGACAGGGAAGAGGGATACGAGTAGGGGTGATAGGCAGCGAAGGAGGGCGCAAAGGAGAGGAAGAGGATTGGTGGAGAGGAGAATGGGAGAAGGGGGCTGAGAAGAAGGGGAGGGATGAAAAAGAGAAGAAGGGGCTACGGTAAAGCATCTGAGAGAGTGGTGAGGAAGGCACGAATGTGAGGATGAGGGCGGGGGGAATAAAGCTGAGAAGGGGGGTGAGTGATTAAAAGGAGTCAAGACAGATTGCATTAGGGGCGAGGTACCGTGAGAGGAGGGAAGGCGAGAAAAAGTGAGTGAACGCGGGGGTCCACCTGCTTTCCACAGATCCCGTGACCATTTTTGCTTGATTGCACCCTCCTGACTGATGCTAGGGTCCCCAGCTGCGTGCCTCACGCCCTGCGGGGCACACCGATGCTCCACTGAAGAATTGCTGCTTCGTGTAACAGGCATCGCTTTTGCTCCCGGCCCGGGGCAGTGCGCCCGGTAAAGTTACAGGTAGCTGTGTGTATCCACAGAGGCTGCGGCTGTCTCCAGCCCTGGCCCTGCTACAGAGCAATACAAGCAAAGCTCAACGCAGTGATCTCATCAGCAGAGTGTGGCAATGCTCTCCCAGTAGCGTGGCAATCCTTCCACCCAGAGGCGTCACTGGGCGTTTGTGGGGGAGCTACTATAGCCCTGGGTCTTTTGGTGGGAGGCCCAAATAGAAGCACATGGGCTACAACCAAAAGGCTAGCTATCCCCGAGTCCCAGCATTAGCGTAGCCTCGGATCTTTTCCAGACCTAGCAACATACCTGCTTTCAGCGGAGTGTGGCAATCCTTTCACTGGAGCATGGCAATATTCGTAGTGCAGTGCAGTGATCTCTTCAGCGGAGTGTGTCAATGCTCTCGTCAGCATATGGCAATGCACCCGCTCCCTGGAGTGTGGCAATCCTTTCACTGGAGCATGGCAATATTCGTAGTGCAGTGCAGTGATCTCTTAAGCAGAGTGTGGCAATGCTCTCGTCAGCATATGGCAATGCACCCGCTCACTGGAGTGTGGCAATCCTTGCAGTGCAGTGCTGTGATCCCGGCAGCAGAGTGTGGCAATGCTCTCGTCAGAGTGTCTCAATCCTCTCACTGGATTGTTAGCGTCTTATTGAATCTGAATCCCAGGTAGCCAAAATCACTGCACGGTGCAATCTGGTGACCATCCATTCAGATTGGAGTGAATCTCTTATGCACCACACACACACAATCTTTACTTCGGTTAACTTTGGTTAACGGTTAATCGTCAAACTGTCATGTATTGTGAGTATTCATTGACCAATATTTGTAGTGCGTTCTTGCACGGACCACAGCATCATCTGCGTAATGGAGGACTGTCAGCCTCCTGCCTCCACAACGTGGTATATCTGCATCAATTGCCTCCAAACAATCTGCCAGGGAATTGCCAGACCCCTTTGCAACCACAGTCTTATAACTTAGTTCACCTCCAGTCCCGTAATGGACACACATTCTGGAGGCTGTAGAGAGGCCTCTATCATAGAGAGCAGGGGTTTTGGGACTCCTATGTTGCTCTAAGTGGACCAAAGAAGATGCCTGTCTACGCGCTTAAAGGCGTAACTCAAGTCCTTAAAGGCCACATGGGCAGGAGAGCCCATGATCTTCACATACTTGGCACGGATCAAACACGCATTTAGATAGTGCCAGTATCTGTCCATAAAGATGAGCTGGGTATCAGACAACACATTGATTTCTTGTGCCCACTTCTTCAGTCTTTTTAGAAAAAATGTGCGTAAAGCTTTGGCTGTACCATCCAAAACATTGATCCGACGGTATGCAGATGTATTCGATTTCGTACGTTTTTTACATATTGGGACAATGATACCAGTTTTCCAACTGCGGGGAAGAATATTGGTTTTGATTATTGCCTTAAATACCTGTTCAAGAACTGGCACCTAAAGGTCAGTCTGACAGAGAAAGATATTGTTGGGGACTCTATCAGTTCCTCGTGATTGCAACGGTCTTTGCCTGGATATAACTTATTCCATTTCCCCAAAGATAATTGGAGTTAGTTGGTCCTCCCCAAGATGAGTTGGAGCATATACAGTAGCCCTAACAATGCCTTCCCAGGTGTTAATCCAGTCCTTTTCAGAAATATGGATGCCAGGGACATCATGCAGGCCAATATCTAACTCATTGAATTTCCTAACAACGATATTCCAAAATCCTCTACCATCCTTCTCTTTGGAAGATCACACAGTTCCCCCTAATTTTCATATCTAACTCTGCCCTTCTTTCAGAAAATTCCTTTTTAGTTTTGCCTATTAGGGGAGACTAAAGCACCACCTATAAGTCTAACCTATTGCATTAGAGTACAGCTAGGGAATAATGGTCTATGAGGAGGTTTAAAAAGCTGGTAGGTATTGTTTGGTTATTTAAAAATCGAAATGGAGCAATGCTTCTGCGCTCGACACAAAGTTGATTTGCAATTTCAATGTGTGGCTTGTTCCTCAAAGGCAAAATTAAAGTTCAAGAATACTGTTTTAAGGTTTTCAATTTTGTTGTTTAGTACTCAAACATAAGAGTTGTGAATTTGTTCCTGATATTACAAGTATGCTATTGGTGTTTATAGCTTAGTATTCAATTCCTCAATGTTCAGCCAATATCCTATTGGTATTCACAACATAATATTCAAAAATTCAAACAAAATATTTAATTCTGCAATGTTCGTCCTAAATGATCAATTCTTCTTCACCAGATGTTCAATACAGTACTCAATTTCGTCAGTATTTCACCAGAATATTTAATTGCGCCAAATTGTTCAATTCCTTTCAAAGTATTCAGTTCTTTCAAAATATGCAATTCCTCTCTAGAAATTCCGTTCCTCTCTACACGTGTTTCATCACTTTATTTATGTGGTTCATGAGGAGGGGAAAATAGAACATCTTTTATCTTGATTCTATTCAAAGCATCTCAAAATATTGATGCCATTGAAAAATAGTCCTTTATCCTAAGTTATCCTTGTATTGTTACATCTTTAGGTGGGATATTTCTATTGCAAGGTCTGAGAGCACTGCAAAATACAGGACTGAATGTGCTAATTCAGCCTGCGTGGGATCCTAGAACACCAAATCTCTGTGGACTTTGTGCTGAGCGCAGAAGCATTGCTCCATTTTGATTTACACGTATGCTGTTATTGGGCAGGCACAATATGAGGGACTGGATCTTTGTGACGGCAACATCAAAATTTAGGAAGATTTGTTTGCCATAAGGTTGCCATGCCTGCAATCTTTACGTTGTTTAGTTATTTGACTACCCATTGACTGCCCATGGCCATGCTAATCCACATGGCCATTCCCACCCACTTCTTGCCCCTCTTTGCTCATAACACATCCTTGTAGGATGTCTTTGAGCAACCTTTATCAAGCCTTACCATCAAACTTTGAGTTGGAAGTGCCTACCGGCGTTTTGTCCAAAGCAGTGTTCTGACAGTTAATGACTTAACTGGAGCTGCAAACTCGCTACTGGTGTAATAAAAATGTCTTAAGCAGATCTACCTTCAGCCAATCGATTTATGAGCAATATGCGTGACCTTCACTGAAGTCCTGTTAGAAACAAACATTGGCAAAGCCAACAGTTTTGGCTTGTCTATAAGTATTAGGCATTCGCCAGGCACTGCGATGTTATGCCGAGGTATTGCACCATGTTTGAAGCTGCTACCATCAATGACCATTTAATACCACTATGGCAGTGCCTGGCAAATGCCTTTCCCATGCCTACACAAACGTCAAAACTGTTGGCATTGCCAATACTTGTTATAGTTATGCCACCTTATATAAACGACCTCTATATCCAACCAAAACTCATTTAAAGCATCAAGCCTTTCTTTTTAATTTCACACTTGGTAGATGTTCAGGGTCTATTCCTTTTATCACAAGTGTCTTGCTAAGAAGTGGGTATTGAAAATTCTTGGGCAAATCACAATCATTTCAAGAAAGCCATTGACTACATCTTCTGTCTTGGCATCCTACCTAAGGTGTATTAATATTTCATTCTTACTGGCGATAGGTATTCTATTGTACACGCTGTCCTCCCTGTGGCTTGTCCAGCATAGTAGCCTGCCACTCTTCTTTACTAGCTGGGGAGCGTAGAGGGAACCGAGCGGGGTCCTCCTCCTTTCCCATGGCCAGTCCAGTACCAGGGGATTATGGCCCTGCACCTTGGGCTCCACAAAGCTACATATACTCATCCACCCATGCGCGGGTATAGGGATGCAGCGGATTATACTCTTAATCCTCCCATTGTCCAACGTACAATTACCAGATGTTGTGGAACTGGACCTACCATTGACAGCTCTAAACCCTCTTTCCAGCAGGATTTTCCATAGATATAGAGCATTGTACGATGTCAGGGGGTCTTTCAGATTAAGTCTTGGTAAATGCAACTTCCTCTCAATTCTCTATTAACAAATCATCCCCTGTACCCAGTCCAAGATTGAAATCAGCCCCTAAAATTATCAGACAGGCATGGGGGCTTGGTCATGGTCGTGTGCCATAATATCCTTCAGGGAATTGAAAAGCCCTACTGATACCCTTCCACTTTTGTTGTTATAGAAGTTCACTAAACCAAAGCTTTTGCTTCCCTTGAATATTAAGATCGAATACAGGAAGCTGACTTGCGCAAGCAGATTGCAGTCAAATCTAAAGGGAGATCAATAGACTTCCAGAGGGCCTTCCTTCTTTACAGGTTCTTATCTCTGGGTAGAAATAAAGAGTAAAACCGTGGAGATGAATTCGATCAACTAAGTTTCTTGAAATATCAAGAAGTGCTGGGCGTTAATAAATTCCCACCAGCCAGGATTGAAGAGCTTGCCATTTATAAGGTTAAACACTTCCACTGAACTCATAGTTATCTGGCCCAAACTCCCTTCATCTCCAGCTTTAAGACAGCCACATTCCCTAAAGATATGCACTGTATGTAAGGGCTCTGCAACAAACCCAGAACCAACTCCTCTAGATTCTTGCAGAGTGTGCCAATTATCTCAACAGAGTATGGCAATTCTCTCAGCAGACTGCGGCAATACTCTCAGAAAAAGGTGTCATTCCTTTCAGCTGAGTGTAGCAATTCTCTCAGTGGAGTACTGCATTCCTCTCAGAGGAGTGTAGAAATCCTATCAGCAGACTGCAGCAATACTCCAAGGCTAAGCGGAGTGCAGCATACCTCTCATTGTTATACAGAAATACTCTCAGTGGGAGTGTGGCATTCCTTTCAGCAGACTGCGGCAATTCTCTCAGTGGATTTTGCAGATCCTCTCAGTGGAGTACAGCAATACTTTAAGCGGAGCTCAGCAATCCTCTAAATGGAGCGCTGCAATCCCCTAAGTGGAGCGCAGCAGTCCTCTAAGTGGAGCGCAGCAATCCTCTAAGTGGAGCGCAGCAATCATCTCAGCAGAGTGTGTTAATCATCTCGTGTGGCAATCATCTCAGCAGAGTATTGAAATTGTCTCAGGAGAATGTGGCAATCACCTCAGCGCAGTGTTGCACTGGTCTCTGCAGAGTGTGGCCACCGTCTCAGCAGAGTGTGGCATTCCCCTCACGGGAGTGTGGCTGAGAAGCAGATGCGGAAGCCACTTCTCTGCGATCTCGGATCTATTGCGGAGAAGAGTAGCGCCTTCATTCCTCTTTCCCTACAGGCCAATAATCTTGATACAGAAAAGTAACCATTATGGCTTTTCAAGCTAATGCCAAACTAGGCAACAAGGAGAATCATAATTAAATTAGATATTTTAAAATCAAGTTATGATGTGGGCAGCAATCAGGGATGTCATTTAGGGGTCACCAGGGGTCGCAACCCTGTAGTCTCCCTTGCTACCCCTAAAAAAATGTTTAAATAAAATGTGTCTTTTTTTTGTTTTGTTTATTTTATGCATGCTCCTCGGCTGTGGCCAGTGCCATGTGGCTCTTTGCTTCTGGAGTGGCTGGCTCTCTTGTTCACGCCTCTTACATTTTCTTTAAAAAACAGGTGTTCCACAAGTCTAACACTTTCAGCAGTGACCCTAAATAAGAAAGAATAGGAATACCAAATAATGTGTCTTTCTGGAATTCTATACAATAATTTCTAGACTCATTAAAGGTTTATTTCAGGCACACTTCAAGGGATGAGTCACTGAATGAGTCTGTTCTTTAACATCATTAACAACTCAATTCAGCATTTCATCCTTCTGAGGTCGATAAATGAGTACCAACACAGGTTGGGTGATATTGTATGTATATTTTTTCTATATAAAGCGCTTAAGCACAAGTGCTATATAATAACACATCATTATCGTTTGGCCATGGACGTCTGCTTGCATTCATTGTAATTTGGTGATATGGGCCTATCAACACTGAACTTAACAAGACATATGGCGATTCATTCTTGTATGAAATGTATATCACATTATAGTGATATCATAACCATATTTTTCGTAGTATACTTAGGAACAATGCTTTGTGATGCCACCTCCTGTTTTGTCAAGGGGTGAACGGTCGTGCTCCATCGCTCCTGCAATAACACTTCGGGGTGGGGTCAAATGACATCACTTCCTGTGATGTCATCAGAGGTCAAGGGTCGTGTTATGTCTTTTCTGCTACCCCAGGCATTTTGGTGAAATGACGTCCCTGGCAGCAATGCTTTACTCTTTCAACATCCAATGTGGACTATGCATTCTGCCACCTGGAGAGACATGGCAACAGCCACAAAGCCCTAGACACCACCTGACCACAGAATTCACTACAGAGGAGGTGTTCTTCTTACATGCAGCCGAGGTGGAGGGGGGTGGGTGTAAGGGGGGTGCCAGTTTAAGGGGAGCTCTAAGGCCTACTGTCCTGACACACTGGGGGAGGAGGGGCGTAGTGATGCGTCTGTGTCACACCCTTTGACCCTAGTCCCTTTCAAAGAGCAACGAGTGAACATAAAAAAGGCCAGCAGAGTTCAAATGTCACCAGATGACCCTCTGGGGATTACTGGTCCCCACTCCGCAGCCACAGGTGGGCGGCTCCTTGACAAACGGTATCAGTCATAAAGGCTGCTCGCGAAAGGAACACTTTTGCCAAAAGTGGCCAAAGCCACTGAAGTTACCAGTAACCCGCAGCGGACTCGTGGCTCGCCGCTCTCGCTGAGGCCCCCTATTGGACACCAACACATACTACACTGATGCCCTTATATTTCCATTTACTGTATAAACAGGGACGAAGGGAGGGGGGGGAGGAGGGACAGGAAGGGAGGGTGGAAGTGAGGGAGGGTGATGAGGTGAGGAAGGGAGGGAGGGGAGGAAGGAATGAAGGGAGCACGCGTGGATGAGAGGAAGGAAGGAAGGAAGGAAGGAAGGAAGGAAGGAAGGAAGGAAGGAAGGAAGGAAGGAAGGAAGGAAGGAAGGAAGGAAGGAAGGAAGGAAGGAAGGGAGGGAGGGAGGGAGGGAGGGAGGGAGGGAGGGAGGGAGGGAGGGAGGGAGGGAGGGAGGGAGGGAGGGAGGGAGGGAGGGAGGGAGGGAGGGATAGTGAAGAACATTGGGATGTGATGTAGAAGAGGGATAGAAAGATAAAGAGGATGAAAGCAAATGACAGAGAGGAAAAGTAATGCATGCAGAGGTTGAGATCAAAAAGACACAAGGGAGCAACGTGTGCAGAGAGTGAGAGTGAACGCATGGATATGAGATGGAGACTGTGGCCAGAGGTGCACAGCTGAGTGCGAGAGAAGTGCATTGAAGGTGCTCCGTCCTGCTTCTCCCCCTGTGCAGTGTCTCACAGCTGCAGCACAGCTGTGCACATGGAGGGACCCGCATTGCTTCTCAATCAGAAATACAAGGACGGGAGACTGCGTGTATGTGGAGGCTCATTAATAAATCATGAAAGCCCACCAATGTTGAGGATTGATGGAGTCCCCATCAGAAATAAATGGAATGGTGCTCTTCTCCCGCACTGCACAGTACCCCCTAGTAGCGCAAAGTGTTTTCTGCAGGTTGTGGGTACAGGGAACAGGAAGTTTTAGAGCCCTGGCAACTTTGAAAGCCCTAGTACTTCAGTAATCAGCATCCTGGTGTGAGATGGTCAATGTCAAGACAGGGATGTCTTTAAATCACTGGTTCCTGGGGGACCACCAAGGGAGGGTACCTGTTCCCTGGGTGAAGGTGTCCACACTCCACAGGGGATCAAAAAGAAGCTTAGTGGGCTGGGCCCAACAGGGCTGTTGTGGGTACACCCAGGCCAGATGCTGAATACACACTAGTTCCTGCCATGAATGAGCCACTGCTCACCAAGCTGACAATGCTATGACATTCGACACGCGCATCTGTATAATGGTGTAATCTCAGTAGCCACAATGTCATAACTAGACATGACTTCTATTTAGATATTTATACCCGCCACCAGGCTGCTGGGGTGCTGAGGAGTGCACATGTGATCATTGTACCTGCCCTGTTGCCACCGCAGGGAAATTGCCTGGGATGTCCGGAGACAGTTACAGCAAGATACATATTGTCATGATCTCTGCTTCCAAAAGGTCAGGGTTTTCCCAACTCCCTTGGAAGCAGATCCATAACCCAGGTTCCGAGTGCCAACCAGTCCCAATTGGGACCTTTTGGACCCAGTCCTGGCGCCAGTGGCACCAGGCTCATAAATATGCCCAGTCCCAGCGCTGGAAGCGCCGGGCTCATAATGCTTTGGTGGACTTACCTGCAGCAGACCATGCTGCTTACTTGCCTGCCAGTTGAGTCTCTGATCCTCTTCTGTTTGGAACTAGTTTTCCTGTTGGGTGGGGCAGGAGCCACTCCCTAGATTCAGAACACTGGAACTCTTCTGGAAAGCAGGAACTCTTTTCTTACCTAGGCGTGGCTGTGGAAGGAGACATCTAAGCACTACAGGAGGCTATTTAAACCACACCCGATGGATGAATCTTGCTTTGCGTTATTCTGCATCCTCAGCAGCAGAACGCTCATCGTGTCTTCTGCATCTGATCCTGGGCCTAAGGAAAAAGGCTTACCATTCTGAATCCAGTCTTCAGCAACATCTATAAAGACAAGAAAGAACAGGTTAGCATTACGGTCTTCAGTGACAGCTCTTCACTTACCTGGTCCATCGGCTGTGACCAACGCCTCGCGCTGCATTCCGGCATCTGAAAAACAAAGGCTTACCAACTCTTCGCACGCTCCGGAGGCCTTTGGCGCTGCATCCCGCATCTGAAAGACAAAACAAGGTGCGTTTAAAGACATTGGGGAACTTTAATACTCACGTGCCATTACTCCTTTCCACATCTAACCCAGTGGGTATTCCGGCACCCTGCAGCCGCCCCGAACTTGTACCTGCAAAATAAAAAGACAGTTAGAGCGCATCGTGAAGCAGGCAACAAGCGCTTACTTACGTGCTTCCAGGCGCTTCTATTCATCACACGGGCTCCATCTTCAACTCACTTCAGCCCGCCATCCGCCATCGCCGGAACCCTGCAAAACAAGAGACATCATTACTAAAGACTTTAAAGACATTAGAATTACTCGAAACTTACCGTTCGTGCAGTAAACGACGGACAGCAGTCCTCTGAAGCCAAGAGGCCTGCTCCCCTTATCCAGTGAAGAAACTGGTTACAGCACCCTGCCTCGAGGCAGATGGAGAGCATGACGTTCACTTACCTAAGGTGAGAGCGTTAACCTTTGGGGTTCTACAGGAGAAGAGAAAGGGAAGAAGAGAGAGACATTCAATAACCCAGTTCATTAATCCCACATTTTCTATCTGCAGACATCTTACCCTTCGAGCCAGACATACAGTGCACAGAGGTCCAGCCCAAAGAGCCAGCCGTGTGTTACACATCACCTTTGAAGATACGGTATACGCCCAGTCAAGACCGGCGCCTCTACGGGAATCAGGTGAGCGTTACAGAACGCAAAGCCTACCACAAAACTCCCGTCCAGGCGCTATGGAAACCTCGGATACCGACCAGCTAGCCCAGTTACTTGGAGAACTAAGGGCAGAAGTGCATGCAGCCCGTCAGGAAACGAACGCTCTAAGAAGGGAACTGATTATTTCCAAGGAGCGAACAGATGATCTCGCTAGACAATTGCTACAGTCACAAGCCAGACAGACCCCGTTACCCGCATCTGGGGGAAATCTTCCTTCTACATCCTCTATGAATCCAGTGCAGATCAACCTACCTGGGAATGTACCTCTGGCTCCGCCCGAATGATTTTCTGGTGACCCAAAGAGGTTTGCAGTATTTATCAATCAGTGCCGGTTGCATTTCTTATGCCGGCGAGCAGCCTTTCCAACTGATCAAGCTAAAGTAGCTTTCGTGCTTTCGTACCTTAGTGGCAATGCGGCAGACTGGTCGATCCCTCTAGTTAATCAAGATGATCCGGTCCTCCATGATTTTCAAGCTTTTCAGCTCAGTATGGAAAAACTGTTCGCAAGACATTCACAGGGGCAGGCCTTGGACAATGAGCTTCTTTCGTTGCGACAAGGTAATCAAGACCTTTTGGCTTATATTGCGTCTTTCAACAGACTGATAGTGGAAACTCACTGGCCTGAGGACAAAAGTATTACGCTGTTTTATAGAGGTCTACGCGGAGAGCTCAAAGATGTGTTAGCCCAAGTAGTGAATCCCCCACAAGATTGTTCGCACTATATAGACTTAGTCGTTCAAATAGATCACAGACTGCAGAACAGGAAGGCCGATCGTTCCAAGTTTGATGCTCGAGTATTTTCCAAACCGCCAACTCCTTCCAAAGGAGTGGACTCCGGGGAACCCATGCAAATAGGGGGTCTGAAAGGTCCTCTAACACAAAAGGAGCGGGAAAGGAGAAAACAGTTGCAATTATGCCTCTATTGTGGAAACTCAGGGCACTTTCTTCGAGACTGTCCGGTGAAACCTGCCAAGAAGGCAGTAGGAGCTGCAGTTACCAAAGTTACAAACTCTGAGCAGGGAAACGACCTCGCCCGACAAGAATAGAGGTCCTCTTGCCGAGCGTGAAAACCAGTTCCGTGACCTCGCATTTCGTGATACCTATGGTCCTCATTAGCCCTGATAATCCGGATCGATTACATGCAATTGAAGCTTACGTCGACAGCAGTGCCATCGGCAATTATGTGGATCATGAAATGGTTTTGAGGATGAATCTAACTCTTTGTCCCAAGGCTGTAAAGGACGTCATTACTACGGTGGATGGTACGGAGATAGCTTCCGGGCCAGTAACGCATACCACTCAAGAAGTGACGCTAGTAAGTCAAGATGGACACCATGAGAAGATCGTGTTCGATGTGATCAAGGCCCCTCAGTTTCAGATTATTCTAGGAATACCTTGGTTAGAGAAACACAATCCTCTGATCGATTGGCGAGCAAGAACGGTCCAGTTTCCAGAATGTGTCTCTACTTGTCACCCTCCACCTGGTGTTGCACTGGCAGCAATTTCTTCAGAGACTCCCCAGTTACCTCCCGAATACCTAGAATACCAAGATGTTTTCCGGAAGGATCAGGCTAACTCTCTACCTCCTCACAGGTCTTATGACTGCCAGATCGACCTGATACCTGGATCTACTCCTCTTTGTAGTAGAATGTATGCTCTCACCGAGCCTGAGAACCTTCACCTTCGACAATACCTGGATCAATACCTGGCAAATGGGTTTATTCGTCCTTCCAAGTCCCCTGCTTCTTCAGCTTTGTTCTTCGTTCCAAAAAAGGAAGGAGACCTTAGAACTTGTATAGATTATTGCTCCCTGAACCAGATCACCGTTAAGAATAGATATCCGTTACCTTTGATCCCTGAACTCCTGGACCAAGTCAGAAAAGCATGCATATATACAAAGTTGGATCTTAGAGGAGCTTACCACTTGGTACGAGTAAAAGAGGGCGATGAATGGAAGACGGCCTTCCGCACCAAGTATGGGCTATTTGAATATCAGGTCATGCCCTTCGGACTTTGTAATGCCCCGGCCGCCTTTCAATATTTTATGAACGATGTCCTCAGAGAGCTCATAGATGTGTGTGTTGTTGTTTACATTGACGACATCCTCGTTTATTCTTCATCGGAATCTGAACATCGGAAACACGTGAAAATGGTCCTCGAAAGATTGCGTCAACACAAACTTTTCGCTAAGTTGGAAAAATGTGTTTTCAACGTGACTGAAGTTGAATTCTTGGGATTCATATTATCACCTGGCGGAGTGCGTATGGATTCAAAGAAGGTCGATGCAGTTCTCAAATGGCCATCACCATCCTCCGTAAAAGGTGTGCAAAGCATGTTAGGCTTCGCTAACTTTTACCGCAGGTTTATCCCCGAATTCTCTCGAATAGTCCAGCCCATCACTGCCTTGTTAAAGAAAAACAAACGTTTTGAATGCTCTACTGAGGCGGAACAAGCTTTCCAGGATTTGAAGACTAAATTTATCTCTGCACCAATCTTAAAACACCCTTGCCCCGAACTCCCCAACATCGTGGAAACTGATGCTTCAAGCCTTGCCATGGGGGCAGTTCTATCACAAAAAGACCCGGTAACCAATCAGTTGCATCCCGTGGCATTTTGGTCCCGCAAATTCTCGCCTCCTGAAATCAATTACACGATTACTGACAAGGAACTTCTGGCTATCAAGTCTGCCTTTAAGGCTTGGCGGCATTATCTGCTGGGGGCCCGACACACCGTTACTGTGATTACGGATCACCGAAACCTGCAATATTTGAAAGCCGCAAAAGCCCAATCCTCTAGACAACTCCGTTGGGCATTATTCTTTGCCGAGTTTGACTTCATAATTACCTATCGACCTGGTACAAAAAACGGTAAAGCTGATGCCCTTTCTCAGATGGGAGTGGAAGAACACTTGATCAACCCTAAACCTGTACCAATCATTCCCGAACAAAGAATTCTGGGTGTAATCGCCACAGAATCCATAGAGGAAGTTAAGGATAAAGCCAGGCAACTTGTAACTCCAGCAGACAAACAGAATTGGCATCTGCAGGGAAAGGACTTTGCAGTAAAGGACAA
The DNA here is from genome assembly GCF_040938575.1 of Ambystoma mexicanum. Taxonomy (NCBI): domain Eukaryota; kingdom Metazoa; phylum Chordata; class Amphibia; order Caudata; family Ambystomatidae; genus Ambystoma; species Ambystoma mexicanum. The sequence goes on along the minus strand of NC_090926.1, from coordinate 1,034,588,782 downwards.
CTTATTGTATTTCCAAGAACGATTATACCTACCCAGCACAGATTTACAGAAAAAAAGTAATCTCTTGTTATCACGATTCTTTAATGGAAGGACATCCCGGTATGGCCAAGACCTCAGAAAAGATCAAGCGCTACTTCTGGTGGCCGTCTTGGAAAAAAGATATCAGAGACTTTATAATGTCCTGTGGAGTATGCGCCCAAAACAAGAGTCAAAAGGAAAGACCAGCAGGCCTCTTACGCCCTATTGACATCCCACCTCGCCCTTGGCATACGCTTTCTATGGACTTCATCACCGATCTACCTCCATGCTCCGGATACAATACGATTCTAGTAATCGTGGACTTATTCTCCAAGATGGCGCATTTCATTCCGCTCAAAGGCTTGCCAACAGCAGCAACTCTGGCCCGAGAATTTCTCGAAAACATCGTCCGACTGCACGGTTTTCCTTCGGTTCTAATTTCGGATCGAGGTAGTCAATTTATTTCTCATTTTTGGCGAAGTTGCTGTCGGTCGGCTCAAATTGATGTGAGACTATCGACCAGTCACCACCCTCAGACCGACGGACAAACCGAGAGGACCAATCAAACTCTGGAACAGTATTTACGCTGCATGCTGCAACAAACTGAATAAACTTGGAAAGACATCCTTTGGATAGCCGAATATGCCTACAATAACTCTGTCCATTCGGGAACTGGGAAAACCCCGTTTTTTCTTTTGTACGGCAGTCACCCTCGAACCTCGGAGTTGGATCCCCTCCAAGATCTTGAAACACCAGCAGTAGACTACCTGCATTCTACAATCACCCAAGCCTTTAAGGAAGCTGTTTCTCACCTTCAAAGGGCTAAAGAACAATACAAGAAAGGAGCAGATCAACATCGGAAGGAAGCCCCTCAATATCAAGTAGGGGATCAAGTCTGGTTATCCACCAAATATCTACCTCTAAAAGGGCCACGCACATTCAACCCAAGATACCTTGGTCCCTATTCCATCACTACCATAGTAAACCCAGTAGCGGTCAAGTTGGACTTGCCCCCGCACATGAAGATACATCCGGTCTTCCACGTCTCTCTATTAAAACCCGTGCAACCTCAAACCCGACTAACCAAATCTCCAAAACCTATCCTAGTTGATGGAGAACTCGAGTTTGAAGTCAAAAGCATTCTGGACTCCAAGATTTCCAAATCTAAACTATTCTACCTAATTGACTGGAAAGGCTACGGCCCCCAAGAGAGATCCTGGGAACCTGCTGAATATGTCCACGCTCCTCGCCTAATCCCAGTTTGGGAGGGGCCTTGAGGGGGGGTACTGTCATGATCTCTGCTTCCAAAAGGTCAGGGTTTTCCCAACTCCCTTGGAAACAGATCCATAACCCAGGTTCCGAGTGCCAACCAGTCCCAATTGGGACCTTTTGGACCCAGTCCTGGCGCCAGTGGCACCAGGCTCATAAATATGCCCAGTCCCAGCGCTGGAAGCGCCGGGCTCATAATGCTTGGGTGGACTTACCTGCAGCAGACCATGCTGCTTACTTGCCTGCCAGTTGAGTCTCTGAACCTCTTCTGTTTGGAACTACTTTTCCTGTTGGGTGGGGCAGGAGCCACTCCCTAGATTCAGAACACTGGAACTCTTCTGGAAAGCAGGAACTCTTTTCTTACCTAGGCGTGGCTGTGGAAGGAGACACCTAAGCACTACAGGAGGCTATTTAAACCACACCCGATGGATGAATCTTGCTTTGCGTTATTCTGCATCCTCAGCAGCAGAACGCTCATCGTGTCTTCTGCATCTGATCCTGGGCCTAAGGAAAAAGGCTTACCATTCTGAATCCAGTCTTCAGCAACATCTATAAAGACAAGAAAGAACAGGTTAGCATTACGGTCTTCAGTGACAGCTCTTCACTTACCTGGTCCATCGGCTGTCACCAACGCCTCGCGCTGCATTCCGGCATCTGAAAGACAAAGGCTTTCCAACTCTTCGTGCGCTCCGGAGGTCTTCACACTGCATTCCGGCATCTGAAAAACAAAAGCTTACCAACTCTTCGCACGCTCCGGAGGCCTTCGGCGCTGCATCCCGCATCTGAAAGACAAAACAAGGTGCGTTTAAAGACATTGGGGAACTTTAATACTCACGTGCCATTACTCCTTTCCACATCTAACCCAGTGGGTATTCCGGCACCCTGCAGCCGCCCCGAACTTGTACCTGCAAAATAAAAAGACAGTTAGAGCGCATCGTGAAGCAGGCAACAAGCGCTTACTTACGTGCTTCCAGGCGCTTCTATTCATCACACGGGCTCCATCTTCAACTCACTTCAGCCCGCCATCCGCCATCGCCGGAACCCTGCAAAACAAGAGACATCATTATTAAAGACTTTAAAGATATTATAATTACTCGAAACTTACCGTTCGTGCAGTAAACGACGGACAGCAGTCCTCTGAAGCCAAGAGGCCTGCTCCCCTTATCCAGTGAAGAAACTGGTTACAGCACCCTGCCTCGAGGCAGATGGAGAGCACGGCGTTCACTTACCTAAGGTGAGAGCGTTAACCTTTGGGGTTCTACAGGAGAAGAGAAAGGGAAGAAGAGAGAGACATTCAATAACCCAGTTCATTAATCCCACATTTTCTATCTGCAGACATCTTACCCTTCGAGCCAGACATACAGTGCACAGAGGTCCAGCCCAAAGAGCCAGCCGTGTGTTACACATCACCTTTGAAGATACGGTATACGCCCAGTCAAGACCGGCGCCTCTACGGGAATCAGGTGAGCGTTACACATATGTGCTTTATGCTTTTTAGCAAGGGGCGTTATGAAAGATGGATATGATTATCAGATCTAATTTTCGGAGAAAAATGACCTACGCCACCCTCACCATATAGCACAGGAGAAACATAGGCAATGTTCAATAAACAAAGTGACACAATGATTCCAAGGAGCTTTTCATTGTAATAGAACAGGCTTTTGTGCAGGTCAAGTGGAATACCTCTTGATTTATTTGGAATTGAACGTTTCCCTTTCTTAAAGGGAACAGAGCTGGGATGCTTTTGCTGTCAGTGAGCGGTATTAAGCTCCACCCAGCCTCAGACCATTGCTGGTTCATATGGCAGAGCAGAGGCGTTGCTAGTTGGGGGGAGGGGGGTTAAGGGGCTGTAGCCCCGGGTCATTTGTTTGTAGCCCCAGTTATACGCTCAAGGGTTACAACCAAAAAGGCTAGCTAGCCCCGAGTCCCGACAGTCCCAACATTAGTGTAGCCCCGGATCTTTTCCAGATCTAGCAACACCCCTGCAGCAGAGCAACACAAGTTCGAATCTCGGCTCGGCGCTTATAAACCTCTTCGGTATTAAGCGCGTTATACAAAGCAATTATAATGATACTGCTGTCTTGCCTCTCCTGTTGACCTGCTACAGAAGGGTACCTTATCGTTATGCCAATTATCGTAGCGCAAAAACCCTCTGCTGTATGCTTGGCAATCGGTCTTGCCCTTTTTTAAAATACAGAGCATTTTGGGACCCCTGCGCAAGTGCAGCGCAGTTTGAAAGTACGGCACGCAATGCTTTCCTGTATTCAATAGGAGCCCCCAATTGCAAGCAACCTGCATGCTACTTTCCCACCAAAGGTCAAGTGTGCCTCGGCATGCCCACTGCCATGAGCATCCTCGTGGAAAGGGGAAGGATCGGAGCGTGACCTGCACTGGAGCTGCACTGGAGGCCTCCTGCATCGCCGGTCACCGGGCCGGATTCCCTGACCCGAGATCCGGCAAAACACGTCTCCCTGGATCGTGGAAAGGCATCTACTGCCTGTCAGCGGTTTCAATGTGTTTCATGTGTTCCACGATCCCGACACAGGTTTTCAGAAGGAGGGCCGAGAGCCTTACCCGCTAGACCACCTAAGGGTCTTTTCAGGATACATGTGAAATTCGTGCTAGGATGGCATTCTGCAGAGAACATTGAAGCAATCTTTGCATGTTTAAAAGGTGCGCACCTCTTATACTTTGCTTCCATCATAGCTGCTTCTGTCCTGAGCTATTTACTAGCTGTTATCAATTAAATCATTAATGAACATGCTGAAATGGACACGGTTACTTATGGGGGGGGCTCAAACCCCCCCCCCCCCCCGCTGGTGGGAACCTACAATTAAGAATGTCCATTGCCAGAACTGGTTATAGGAGAACTAAGCTTCCAGGGGATCACCACAGCTTAGCAAGAGCACCAAGACGCTTCGCGGAATTTCTGTGGCGTGTTGTGTGCAGGGCTCGCATCCTCCCCTCTCCCTGCGATATGTGTATTTTTCCTCTTTTAATAATCTCGCTGGCGGGGCTTCGTCGCTGTCCGCGCCCCCATACATATGCATGGCGTGGGCGATATTTATTGGGCAGGTGGCAGATTGTGGCACTTCTATTAGTGTGTTTTGTGAGGTCCCTGGGCTCGGGGGGCTCTGGGGAGAGCTGATCGGTTCCGCTGGCTGCCCCCGGATCCCTCTTTGCACTCCTCTCGCAGAGCGGCGGCTCATTACGAGGCGAAGGGCCGCACTCCATTTGTGGAGCGTTCGATGGACGGAGCTGGGTGGCGAAAAATAAGTTAGGAACGTGTCATTTTGGCGAGTCATCAGTTTCCTCTGCTTGCGCCCGCTTGAGTGCCCCCGCCCCCCATCCCAGGCACCCCACCCACCTCTGCGTTAGAAGCAGCTTGTTTGCCCGTCATACGGTCACCATTGTAGCTCAGAGCAACGAGCGGCAGACATATTCCTGGCTCTTTTGGCCTTCCACGGGCACCGGCCTGTTACCAATTCCCACAAACTCCCTCTCTCACGCCGCCACTGACCACTTCCTAAAATAGGTACCCGTCACCTATTCTTCTCAATCCCACCCCTCCTATGCTTTGTTCTCCTAATTCAATCACATGTCGCCTGCGCCTGGAGGCTTAAGCGCCAGAGTGAGACACAGGGATCCATACACGCCTTGCAGCTGTATTTTAGAGAGAAGCCACCTCATAGGTTAGTCTGTGCGCCCCATGGAGGGGTGGGGGAGGTCAAAGGTGGTCATCCAAAACTGGTCCTACAACAAGTAAAGATCTTCCAGGATACACAACGAAATCTGAAACCAAGAAAGTAGTAACATCACTACCTGGTTAATCATTTGGTAGCGAGACCAAACCTTCGGTCTGAACTTTTTTACAACGCTCAGGTTTTATCATGGCAAAAAATGCAATCTTAATATAGGTTTAAGCAGCAATTATCAATCAATTAGTCATCAATTAATGAAAACATATGTTCAGAAAATAAATGACAGAGGTAACCCCCTGCTGCACTCTGCTTGAGATTTCTCGCCCTGAAAGCATTGCCACTGCTAAGCCTCTGGATAGTCTCTGGGTGAGTTGGGGTCTAAGACTCCCTGCAGTGGTTCAGGTTCAGTGGTGGAGTTCATACATTCAGATGTCTTGGTACTGGACCCCGCTTGGGTGGGCTCAATGCCGAGAGGTGACTTGTTCAACCAGTGAGTAAGCCACACATTCACTTATGTAGTCTCAGGGTTGTGGGACATTGTGTTGCAATACCGTGTCTTGATATTGCAAAACCAAAGGTAATTTACACACTCACAGGGACAGTGGATGGGCTGTCACTCACAAGGCTGCAAGGAGACCCTCAGTACACAGCCATTTCTGGAGTCTGCAGAACTCTGACAGCTCAAGGCCCTTATTCACAGAAGGGGCGTCTAATGGAGTGCTGCCATTATAAAACGCTTCTGTGAATTAGGCTGCAAGTGAACACCAGGGTGTTGCAGCTTCTCAGTTAGGGGAAGTGCTGGAAATGGACACAATTTACTCTGGGAACTCCCTCCTCCTTGGGTAGGAGGTGGTGAGGGAAGGAGGGGGTGGGGCTGAGGGGTGCCACCATAGGCCTGCGTGACGAATCAACTTCCGGGGCACCAGTGGACCAGGGGAGAATATTGGTTTCTAAACCATCAATCAACCCCACACCTCTAGTACACCAGAAGGGATCAGAGCAGATTGAAATGCAAGTAAAGACCTCCTTGTCCAATTTTGGTAACATGGACAGAACGGCAGGCTTATCTCTGCAAGGTTGTGGTCCATTGCTTAGTTGCAACACAGCGAAAATACAATTATTACCCAATGATAAAAGGGACTGTCCAGTCAAGATATATACACATGTTTACTTTATTGTTACTACAACAGACCGTTCTAGCACACTACAATTACAACCCACACTGTAAAGGAACACAAAGGACAGTTTTACGAAGGAAAGGGATGCACTCTGGATACTGACAGGAGGGTAGATGGTAAAGGAATCAGTCTTACAGTTCAAGGTTATTTGGTCTCAACACCAAAGGGGCAAAGGCTTGTAACTGTCTCTAGGGGCCTTCGGAGAATGAGCAGCGGGGCAGACCCAAAATGTAGCTGGTGCTGACGAAGTTCTTGGTGCTTGACAGCATCAAGGCGGTTCTAGGGTGCTTTGCAGGCCGTGAGACTGATTTAGTGGCGGGAGACAGCTGCGGATACCAGGCGGCAGGCAGTTTGGCAAGTGAGGCTGGAAAGAGGTCTGCAGGCTCTCCGGCTCAGCGGCTCGGGGGCCAAGAATCATTGTCTCTGTGTTAGTTGGTGGATCTAGAATGCTGGTCGAGGTGTCTTGGACGGCTTTGGTGACTGCAGCGTGACAACAGTCAGCGGTGCAGCCGGGTGAGGTTTGAGGACTTGACTGTCTCCAAATAGTCCTTAAAAAAGATGGGCGATGGATGATGCTTGTGTGGCACTCCGCGTGCTTGTTCGCAGGGCTTGTGTCCTTTCAAGGCGGGTGGTCCAAAGCTGAGGAGAGTGTTAGCAGGCAACAGCCTTGTCCTTTGTCCAGAGACTCTACAGCACTTCCCACCTAGGAAGCTTGCTGTTAGAACCTAGCAAGGCACGCTGTGTGCTGGCTGGGTACAGGTTCTAGAGCTGCTGGATGGGGCATCTGAGTCTGGTATCTCCCTCTGTTCCCAGGGAGATGTTTAGGGGAGGGATCTTGCTTCCTTCACTGGCTGAAGATGTAAGGTAGACTCGGGTTGAAATGAGTCCATATTCTTACTCCTTGCAAAGTCTTCAGATGATCTGATCAGTGAGGAGCTCAGCCCTCTTTTAAAACCAAACAGGCCCCAGTGATTGGTGCAGGCTAAGCACACCTTAATGAACCAATCCTGGGTCCCCACCAACAATCTTCAGTGATGCTTCAGGTCAGAATCAGAGCGCTTGGCAACAGACAGGGAAACAATGGCAACATATACTTCTAAGTCCCACCCATCTTCCTGTCTGCTGTACATAAAAGTGTCTCCCTAATTAATTTAGCCCTATGCAGCACTTGATCACACCATGGGCTTGCTTTCAAGTAGGGTGTTGCAGGCAGATTCTCGTCTCCTACGATTCACATACTTCCATGCTCTGGAAGGAGTGGTTCCAGACAGGACATTCACTGCCCTTTCATACCAAGGAGGGATGTAAGTGCCAAATTGACTCATGGCATTACAAAGAGGTGTTGGTCTCTGTTGTTCCTTGTCACTTCCTGCACCCAGGCTTCCCTGAGGCCTGCTAAACATTAACATTCTTTAGTATGTGCCACCACCAGCAAGGTGTAACAATGGAGATGCAAATCCATGGGGCATTGAAATGCTAATCAGGCTGACCATGGCCAGAGGCTTTTGATGTACCCACAACTGTGAGGTATCAGCTACACATGACGGGGGAGAGTGGCGCTGGTAAGCTGTGTCCTCCCAGAGTACATGACTATTTTTATGCTGTGCGGTGAGCGTGGAAAATATTTGTGGGAATGGCCCCACATATTTTCCAGAGGCTGATCTCCCATCATTCTTTAAAAAAAAAAAAAAAAAAATCAAATAGCCCAGGCGAGCGCACTCTCCCTGCGAGGATGGTCGAATTCCTCACAATTCCACCACTCTTCCCCTCCCGTTCTCCACTTTCCTTTCCCTCATAACCCACTCTCCAAGTTTGCCCCTATTCTCTCTCTATTCTCCCACTCCTCCCCTCCCATTCTCCACTTTTCCTTTCCTCATAACCCACTCCCTAGTTTTCCTCTTTTCTCGCTCTATGCTCCCATCCCTCATAACTCACACTCCCTAGTTTTCCGTCTCTTTGGTCGTTGCTCTCTCCCTCTTCTCACCCCTCCCCTTTCCTCCCTCTACACCCCCCCACCCCCCCTCCTTTCTCTTGCACTAAGCTTCTCCTCTCCTTTCCGCCCTCATTCCTCTTCCCCCTGCTCGGTCTCCATCATTCCACCTGATCATTATTGGGGTACTGCGCACGCACCCGTGGCTTGGCTCACTCAGCCCTTGGGCGCAGGTACCTCGCTGCCTGGGATCCTCCCTTCACCGAATGCCGGCGCAGCGGCAGGAATTACCACCTGCTCCGCGAGCTGGAACCAGTCGAGGCAGGAGAGCCACAAAGGGAACCGCCGGTGGAACCCCTTTCAGCGGCATGAACTGCTGACGGGCCCGCCTGCGCCCGGGGACAGGTGAGCACATCTGCGCGCGAACATCTGGGCCCAGGCGCAACGCAGGCTCGCGCTCTCTGATGCATAATCCCACCGAGTCAGCACATTCTTACCGAGAGCAGAAGAACCGCCATTCTCGAGGCAAACGAGACCCGGAAAAGGTAGAAAACGCACCTCTACTAACAAGAAGATGGCCTGGACCCCATATAACAACCCCCACTGTGGGCTGGCGCGGCCTTCTTTTCTCCCTCTGACTGACCCCCGGCTCGGAGGCGGCCGAAGGGCAGAAGAAGCGCTTTGCAAAAACAGCTAATGAGTGCTATGAATTCATCATTAGCGAGCCTGCGCAGTGGAGTCATTAAGTCTGGCAGGATTTTGCTGGTGCTTGGCTGCATGGCTCCACAATACACAGATCTTAATATAAGGTTATGCAAGACGCTGCAGAAACAACTGGTTAATCTTTTGGTAGCAAGGCTGAATATGCAGGAGGTACTCTAGGGAAAATGGATGGGTGGGCCCAGATAACAGTGCAGCACACAAGTGCACGCTCAATATATACCTAGAATTTTAACAGGATATTCTAACAATACCTAGATACCCTTGTATTCAAAGAAATTAATGATATAAAGCTGTACCTGTTCTCAAAACAACAGTAGAACAAGCATTGGCAAAGCCTACAGTTTTGGCTTTGTTGTGGGCATAGGATAGGACTAAGCCAGGCCCTGCCATAATGTTACTAGCTGGCCATAAAATCAACAGCTGGAAAATGGTGTGAGTACCTGGCATTATGATATGATAGGTTATTTGTAACACATTTAATACCCAGAAGTTTCTAAGCGCAGACTCGGGGATCGAACCTGTGTTGCCCCGTGTCGTCTTGCCTATGTAATACCTATACATAGGCCAAAACTGTTGGCTTTGCCAATATTTGTTTTTTACATGAATTCAGTGCAAGGAGCAGATGTGAGCATACACACATTTTTTTTTAAATCAAGTGCCTGAGGCACACTTGGATAAGACATTTTCAATTACACCTTATACTCATTTACAGTGGTAATTACGCCATTAAGTCACTCTCAGATGACAGCTTAGAAATGCCACTGATAGGCCCAATGCAGGACAAAGTTTGATGTGATAGAGCTAGCTCAAAGAGATGCCAGGATTTTGTGTTTTGGGTGGGTAGGATCAGGTAGTGGATGGGATAAGCCATAGGGTTTAGCATGGGCATGGATGATCAATGGTCACATCCAACCCCCTACCTGTCTGTACTCCGATGAAATAATGTTGGCTTATAGGTGGTGCGGAAGCCTCGCCCTTAGCCAAAACTAAATGGGTGTAAGATACAGACTACAGGGATACCTCACACCTGCAATTCACTCTGAAAAAAGTGGATGTACCCTCGACTTGAGCCCTGATTGCACCTCATCAGTCGGGGTGAGGGCGTGGGATTCAACATGCAGGCTTCTGGGTGCGACTCAGCACCGTCTCTCCAGTCGCTGGACGGGTCAGACAATAGGACGTTCATCATCACATGAACAGCATCCAGGGTGACTCCCTGGGTCTCACATAATCCCACTTTGAGCACCCTTTGGGGTGTGAGAAGGGCTCATCAGGCATCCGAAAGAGGCCTCTGCCCAGAAAAGAGCACCAGCCAATCACGAAGAGGCCCCTCACCGGCGAGCCCGTTCAGACAGGAGACAGTGTCGCCTTCACATTCCTGTCACTTCAATCCGGCCCAATGTCAGCCCCGCTCCACTGGAGCAGAAGATGTCCTGGCACACCGTAACACCTGGGCCAACACGCTTTACCATGACACCGCCCCAAAACAGCTGTCTGTAAAGGGCCAGGGACACACCTTCCACCCATTTGTATATGTGTCATGCAAACGTTGGATTTGTGGTGCTTCCCAAAGGAGGAAACACATTTCAGTATTTATATGTTTATCCAGTGGCACTTTGCAGTTGTTTAAGTGACTGCAGCTAACTTGTGTGGCCCGTGGCCTCACTATAACCTAGTGTGACAATCAGCCATGAACTTCCGAGTTCTCCTGCCACATCATGAAAGCAAATAACAGAGGGCGGGCCACGCTATCTGGACAATTTCCCAATGACATCCTTCACAATTAAAGACGAATGCAGACCTCGCCTCGAGCGGAATAAACAATAATGCCGACATGTCCATGCTGGGTTGTCATGTGATCCCGCGTTAAGGGAACACATGAACACCCAGAGGAATACAGCAGAGGTTATCTCCCTCGCTAGCCCAGCTTTCTTGCTGGACAGCTTGTACGAATGAACGGCATTGGATCCATGTTGCCCTTCTCGTTCAACTGGGACCAAAGCGCCCCTGTCTCTATGACAGATGTGTCTGTCTGAACAGTTACCTCCATCCACGGGCACAAAAGCTTCCCGACAGTTGTCATTCAATATGACACTCCTTGGATACCTCCCTGAAGTATGTCTAGTCAGGAGCATATTATGATATATGATATGATAGGTTATTTATAACGCGCTTAATACCCAGAGGTTTCTAAGCGCGGACCCGGGGATCGAACCTGTGCTGCTCCGTGTTATCTTGCTTCCAAGGCGAGCGCGCACACTGTTGGGGCTGTGCAAGCCACATGGGAGCTGAGAGAGGCAGACTGCTCTGAAACAACATGGAATGATTGTTAGAGTTCAGTAAAGCGGGAGAAGAGATTTTCACGTGCCAGGTAAACAACTATGGAAGCTTCCTCCAACAGGCCCCTAGCAACCTCGCCCCAGACATGAACCAGACAAGAAGAGGCGCCTCTGCGTTGGTGGTATGCCCAGGGCATCTGAGCAGTAGCCCAGATCAAGAGCCAATCACATGCTAAATAGTCATTGAACGTTGGTAGGGGTCTCCAACAAGCTAGTTCTCCAGCACGGTTGGTAATGTTGGGGGAGGAGCAGTCACACGTCATTGTCTGGGGCACTGGGTGCTGTCTTCGACAAGCTTGCTCCTGTGGGTGGATGGTATAGCAGAGGTAAGGACTGTCAAAGGTCAGATATTGGGTGGCGTCACCCAGGGGTGTTGCTAGGTCTGGAAAAGATCTGGGGCTGCGCTAATTTTGGGACTGTCAGGACTATGGGCTAGCTAGCCTTTTTGGTTGAAACCCTTGAGCTTGTATCCGGGGCTACAACCCAAAGACCCCCGGCTATAGCCCCCTCAGCCCTCACCTAGCAACGCCTCTGGCGTCACCCACAAGCTGGCTCCTCTGAATGGCTGGTAAGGCTGAAGCACGTGCTCGCCTGCAAAGGAGAACCTTGCACTGCATATTAGGTCCCCAGTTCTTGCACCCAGATAAACAGTGCAGCACAGCACCGTGTGCCTTGGTTATGGACCTGGTAGAAGCTAAGGCTCACTTCCCAGCTTTTACACACCAGAGAGCTAGCTATCCATCAGCGAGCCGGGGAGACGGATAACTCCAGAGAGAGGCCTGCGCTTTCTAGCGAGCACCAATCACCTTTATAATTCACTCGAAGGGACACATGAATGGGCTGTGAAATAATCCCGGATATGGCCATTAATTCCCAGATGGGAATGGGAGAGGAACAACATATGGGCAGGAGGGAGAAAAGCGGGGACGGGAAGCATGTACATCACACACTAGGTCCCCATTAGCCTGACCCATGATATATGAAGGAAGGCCTAAAAGACTGAGGGCTGGAAGAGGGAGATGGAATGAAGGAGAGGAAGAGGTAAAGGCGCGCAGTCAGCGCTTTAAGTGGGCCTGGGCCTGCCAGGGCCGGGCTCCGTCAGTCTCCCAAAAGTGGGGTTGAGCCGGGGCCCTGCCGGGACCCCCCTGTCCCACCACAACATTGGCGGGATGATTTATCCCGTCGCGGCTGCATCCGCAACGGGAGATGCGCCCGCCATTAGGTCAGGCAAGCTGACAGAAGTGTCAGCCAGCTACAGCATCACTGAAGCTGGCTGGCACTTCTGCCAGTCTCTGTAACTTCCTATGGTGACCTCTCGCGCGAGGGGTCACCAGAGGAGGTTCCTGTGTCTTTGTTTCCCCATGTCACTGAGGTGTCTTTAAGCCTCGGTGAGAACCTGGGGACTCCTCGACATACTTCGAGATTTATAAAAGATGGCTTGAAAAGTACATAATTCAAGGCATCTTTTATAAAGCTTTGCCGACGGACAAAGACGCCTCGGGCTTTGTCCGTCGGGAAAGCTTTATAAAAGATGCCTTGAATTGTGTACTTTTCAAGCCATCTTTTATAAACATAGAAATGTTTAACAACGATGGCTTGGAAAGCACAAAAAACCATAAGGTACGCACACAAATATATAAATGTAATCATTTCTATATCTGTGTGCGTACCTTACTATGGTTTGTGTACTTTGCAAGCCATCTTGAAGTACACAAACCATAGTAGGGCACGCAAACAAATATATAAATGTAAGCTTTTCTATATTTGTGTGCGTACCTTACTATGGTTTGTGTACTTTGCAAGCCATCTTTTATAAACATAGACATATGTTACATATTTCTATGTTTAGAAGAGATGGCTTACGTACTACACAAACCATAGTAAGAAACGCACATAAATATATAAAATATTTGCGTACTTTACTATGGTTTATCTACTTTTTTAAGGCCATGACCATCCCACACGCCACATCTCCAATGAGCCCCCCCTCGATTTCTTACCCTACTTAAAGCCCTGCGCGCGGTACGCAGTCTGTGCCATAGAAACAGAGTGGTAGGTAGAAGGCAAGAGATAGGGCACACAGAAGGCCACCCAGGCAGGACTACAAAGACACGAAAAGAAGGATAGAGTAAGAGAAAGGGGTCGGGGCAGGCGCTAGCACTGGAAAAAGCAAAAGCAGGAGAGAGTGGGCCATGCAGGGAGGGGATAAAGACAACAAGGTTGCGAAAGAAGGAGAGAGACTAATTAGCAGAAGGTGGAGTGGTTCCTCTCTGTCCACTGGGGAAGAATCAGGAAAGGCGGCAGCTATCCTCCGGCGGGGAAGAGGTTAATACTAGTCCATGGCAGACAAAGGAAGGCCAAGTAGCACCCCACTGTAGTGTGGGCACGCAATCCACCAAGGTACAATGTGCAAGATTTGTGGCACTACTACTAAGAGTGTACACAGCATTCCAAATGTTTATGTGCTGAACATTTTAAACCCTTAAAAAATCTAAAACAACACACAGTGGTAATGTTGGATGAATGGGGCACATAATACAGAGCGACCGCCCATCTTCCTGCGAGGGCCAGGGGCTCGCACATCCCCAACATAGAAATGGTGGGCTGATTTTGTTGGCAGTGATATCCTCTCTGCTGGACCCTGACTCTGGAACAAAGCCCACCAGATTAGCTGAAGCCTGGACAGAAAAGGCACACAACGGTGTGCTCCAGAGCCAGTGTCACAGGGGCAAGGAGAGGTCTCATTTAGTTGTGTGCTCTAACGTATGCGACACGTGTGATTGCATGCACGTGTACTTTATATGCTGAACATTGTTTAGAACAGAATTGTTAGAATTGTAGACTGCCACAATAGAATTCAGAGACATTTTCAGATACGTAGGGTTTTATTTCTTTTTTTGCTGTGGGCTTGTGAACTGATTAACATTTGAAGGCTACACCTCCCTTGAGCATGTTGGTACTAAGTGTGTATTTAATTGACCAGTGGCACATCAGTGCCGGCGCGTCTGATTAGGTGATGCTAGTTAGTGCGAATAGTGCACCTTGGAGTTTTTATACATTTTACATGTACCGTATAATTGTTATTCAACTTGATATTTAATTGGTCAGCTGCTGTATATAGGTATCAAGGTTCGGGTTTCGTTTATTCTTGCTCATATATATGTGTAAGACACGCAGCCAAGCTATATAACAAAAATAGTTCAATATGGGCTTTATTTCTTCACCAGCATGGTTTGTGACACAGTTGAGTCCATTTGATACTAATGCTCAAGAGGAGGATTTAGTTAGTTCCCCTTCTAGGCCGGTGCTGCCCGTAGTCCCCAGTAATTGTCATTTGATTGACTTGCTCTATATGTATAATGCAACACCTTATTGTTTTGTATCAGATGCCCCAGCCTTTGTTAATCAGGTTCCCTCACAAAATGCTTTGAATGCCAACTCTAACGTTGGATTGTCATCAGCTAATGTGATAGGGTTAGATTCTGATATTAAACAGTATTAAATACGCGATGGCTAGTAAAACACTGAATAGAGGTGGCTGATGTTATTCAAGACTTAGATATTGACACTGCTTTTCTTACCCCGGCGTCAGGTCCGGATTTGGCACTAGCAGTGTCAGCTGGATATCACATTGTGCATAATGATAGAGTCTCTGGTGCAGGAGGAGTGGTGGTGGTTATATATCGCTCCTCTTTGCATCTCCACCAACTTGAGATAGAATCTCCAGATGGTACAGAGATGATATTTGCTGAATTGCAAATGAACCCCAATATATCCTATAATTGTATTCTGTTATACAAACCCCCTCAGATTTCTGACATATTTGAGGAACAGCTTCTATCTATGTTAAATTTGTTCATTAAGCCCTCCACTAAGATTATTATTCTGGGCAATTTTAATTTATGGCTGCATAATAGCCAATATTCCAGGGCTGTACTCAAGAATCAGGGTCTCTTAGATGTGGACTTTCTACATGCTGTTTCAAATCTCACACAGAAAAGTGGGCATATCTTGGCTTGGACAAGTACTTATGGTATTTCAGTTGCAACCACTGATATTCTACCGTGCACGTGGTTGGACCATTTTACAATTCTTTGCTTGATTGATACAGTGGGGTTAGTCCCCTAAATCTACCCACAAAAGGAGTTGAGGGAAATGCATAATCTGCATAAAATTACTGCAGTAACTACAAAGCCTTTCGTGGACATTCATCATCTGAGGTCTTGGTATTGGCATACAATCAAATGCTCTCCCAGGCCCTTGACACTATTGCCCAGATAAGGAAGTGTCAATCCACGGAGATGGATAAGCTTATGCAAACCTGGTACTCTCAGGAACTTCATGCATTACAGACCCAAAAGAATAAGACATATCAATGTTGGCAAAAGTATCCGTCTTGCAACAGTAGAGAAACCTATGCCTCTGCTGCTAAGATATGCAAGAGCTCAATTATTCAAGCTAAACAGGAATATCTGATTAATCGTATCAGTTAGGCAGCCTGTGATTCTAGAGAGTTACTTACAATTATTAGAGTATTGGGTAATCCAGTTGTTAAGCTATTAGAATCCGTTAATAAGAAAAATGACTGGTGTACCAGCATTCAACAAGCACTTTTTCAGAAAGTGTCAGTACTGAAAACAGACATTAGTCAGAGGAAGATGATGTTATCAGCTCCCCGGATCCATTACTTCCTGCTGAGACTGTTCCCCCTCATTTTGATTTTAAGGTAGCGTGTTTCCACAAGGTAGAAACCATAGTTTCAAAGCTGAACTCTACGTACTGCCTGGATGACCCTTGACCAGCCAAGATCATTTAGAATTGCTTTATGGTATTGGCATCACTAATTGCCTATTTTGTGAATGTATCTTTCTCATCTAGTTCCGTGTCAGCTTGCATTAAACTGGCGTGGATTATGTCACTGTTAAAGAAACCGTCTCTGGACCCTGAATCGCACACGAACTACAGACCAATTACCAGTGTGCTTTTTTACTGAAGATCCTGGAATGTGCGGTTTATTTGCAGCTGGAATCCCATTTAGAGGAATTTAATCTTCTTGTAATCAGGCAATCAAGATTTAAAGCTCACCATTGCACAGAGTCAGCACTCCTTGACTTGAAGGCAACCATGTCTCAATGTATGGATAATGGTAAGATGTCGCTGTTGATATTACTGGATTTATTAGCGGAATTTGACTTAATTGATTTTAACATTCTTCATAATAGATTGGAATCCACAGCGTATCTATCAGTAGGCGCGGTGGATTAGGTTCTGTCATTTTTATCTGGCAGATAGGCAAAAGTATTTTACACAACCAATATGGCCGCCCCTGTGGAGCTTACATGTGGAGTGCCCCAGGGCTCCTGCCTATCATCTACTCTTATAAACCTCTTTATGAAGCCACATTTGGATATTTTACATTAGCAGTACATTTTATATGTTGATGACACACACACATCTTGATACAGCTTAAAGGTGATTACATCACTCATGCTAGGAGAGTAAATTATGTTTTTAATCTCATTCACCGCTGCATGGCTCATAATTCTCTAGCGATGAATGATGCAAAAATAGAGCTGCTAATAGTGGGTACACAACAAAGATTATCCAAGCCATCAGACTTATATAAAAGATTTCTTATTGCGAATTGCCATATTCCTGTTTTAACAAAGCTTAAAAACCTTGCAGTAGTTCTTGATTGCACACTCTCCCCGCGAGATCAAGTTAATGCAATTATTTCATCCTCAACATATAACTTGAAGCTCCTTTGTCACATTTTGGCATTTTTCTCCAATGGGAATTGTGCCACCACTGCACGCGCCATTATAGGCGCAAACGTTGATAACTGTGGTAGCCTCCTGTTTGGCACTGCACAGAAGTAGGTGAAGAAGTTGCTTCAGAACAGAATGAAGTGTGTCTGATATTAAAAGAAGAGCACATATTAGGACAGTCCGCAGCACTATGCACTGGTTCCCTGCTAAGGAGCACCAGCATTTTAGAATTCTGCCCATTACACACAAATCCATCCATGGCAACGGTCCTACCTACTTGAACAGGAAGATGCATGAGAGGCAATGCTCGAGATCACTGAGGTCTAGTTAAGATAAGTTGCTTCAGGTATCTCGGGCAAAACATGTGGGAGCAGGGAGATGTTTGTTCAGTGTTCTGGCCCCAGCTCTCTGGAATGGCTTGCCCAGCAATCTGAGAGTGCATTCTTCTCCTGTATCCTTTAAGAAGGCTTTGAAGACCTTCATTTTTACTTAGATTTTATTGGACTGCTCAGAGGGTTTTATTCTTCTAATTTTATAATTTATTTTTATCTGATGTTCTTTATTGTTTTTAATTGTAGCTACTATGCATTTATGTGGCCTCACTTATTTGTTGCTCTTAGTATGTGTTTTTATTGTTCCTAGCCGCCATGTTTTTATTTATGCACTGTATCAATTGTATGTGTTTGTTTGGTATGCATGTGCGCCCGTTTGCTTTTGGGCTTAGTGGCGTTATAAATGCTCAAACATAAGTATAAGGAAGGAGTCCAGTGCCTCCATTGGACATGACTTGTGCTCACGCAGTTGGCCTCTGGCTTTGGTCATAACTCAGAGGTGCCACACCCACCAGGACATTTCCTGGGAAGGATTACTAGGAAAGACCAAACTCAGGGTGTGCAGACGTTGGCTACTGAACACTTAGCCATTAGATTTACAGCCTGTGCATGATGGTCCCTTGTTAAGCCTGATATATAATAGACTTCTGTTATCACGACATTGTCTAATTAACAGCATATTTCATTCACTTACCCACTAATTCTGATAGGACCCTTTCTGTTGCAGGTACGGAACATGACAGGTATTGCATCTGCATAGACGTGCTCCAAACCTGCGATTCACATGTGCCGCTGCACATGGTGCTGACAGATCAGGAGTCACTATACTTGCAGTGAAGGAAACCATTTCCGGGATCCGACCTGTGACCACGCATCGCACCACATGCATGAGGTCAATGGAGGGTTCTTAGATATGGAATGGAGGCCGCTATAGCCAGCAGGGTGGCTGCCATCACCCGATTTATTTTCACGGACTGTTCCAGGTTCCTGTTGGCTCAGGAAATCCGGGAACATTACGTGAACATGCAACTATCCTGCCAAGAGCCTTTTCTAGGGGCAGGCAAAGTGGGCAGCAGCCTGGGGCACAGGTGCGTGGATAGGAGCAGCGGGGCCCACCTGTTTAATCTTGCACCTGGGAGAGAAGAGAAGCAGCATTTTATTAAGAGGCAGAAGTACTACACGGACAGAAGCAGGGAACAACAGCCTGTAATACCCAGATCCATTGAAACCCATGGTACAGCTGTGGCTTAATACATTGCTCACAGTTTTGTAAGAAGATTACCACACAGAAAATAAAAAAAAATTAAAAAAAATAAAAGTATCCTTACAATTCCCTGCAACCTTGACAGTGTGTCAGAAATTGGCTTGATAGATCTGGGGTCTCCTCATACAAGGGTGACTTTCCTGCTGTGGTAATTGCCAACGTACTGTGCTTGTAACATGGGGGCAAGAAACACAGATGGAAAGTCGGGGAGGCACCGCCTGATCTGTCCAGACTTTAAGTTAAAGAAACAGACAGTAGATTAGAAGCATGTACCTGGCCCACCCCCCACCCTCATCTCCTTTGATCTGAGATCCTACCTGAAAGTAGATGAGCTTTTTCGAAGAACCTAATTTCTATCTCTTAGCGCCACTCTTGTAGTCCATAGGTCAGGACACCGACTGCCGATTGTTGTCAAGACTCGCAGTATAGGAACAAAGTTTGCATCAGAATTGACCCGAGCGGAACTAGGACACAAAACTAAGGGAAATTAATCCAAAGAAAGAATTCCAATAATCCAAGGAACGAAGAAGGAAGAATCCAGGGTCCAAATCCAGGGAAAGACAATATTTGAAAGCCAAGAAGCCAGTAGTCCAAAGGTTCCAAGCCCAAGGGAACTCCAAGAACAGAAAAACAAAAACAAAAAAGAAAAAAACCCAGTCAAGAGAAAGCACATAAGCCAAAGGGTAAAACTCAAGAGAAGTCCATGAGGAAAAATCCAAGAGTCAAAATCACAGAAGAATCCAAAAAAAGCAATCACAAGGAGCCACTCACCAGCAAAGAAATACATGGAATACAATTGTTTGGGAAGCAGTGACCCTTTCCTTCTCAGCCATATATGTAGCTGGTAGTCAGTCATCTGCGGGAAGTTCTGGGTGGCGTGCATGTGCAAGATGATGTCATCGTGTGCTACAGAATGACGTAATTTAGGAATCATTTCACGGCCCGGTAGCCTTGGCATCGTGACACTGCCATAGTCGCAAAGGAAGGTACCAGACAATCTCTGGGCTTGTTTGCCTGCACAATGAGTGACCTTGACAGTATCCTTCTGCAAAGAACCTCCCACCCCACCATGGGATCAGCGGAATGCCTGAAGCAAAGCGGGACCGTGGATGTTCCTCGCTGGCTCCCAAGTGCACTCCATAGGGCCATATTCTTTCAAGTCAATGAGGTAGTAACGAGAACCACAATACAAACAGGAATTGAGGATCGAATGTACCTCATATTGGTCCTTCCCGTCTACCCGTATGGGAAGTGGCTTAGAAACAAGGTCGGTAGCCGTAGACATGGTTTTAAAAGACTGGCATGAAAGACAGGATGTATCCACCAGGTTAAGGGTATATTCACCTTCAGAGTCACAGGGTTAATGACGCGAAGAATCCTGTTTTCAGATACGTGGTACATGTAAATGTTTGGTTGACAACCAAACTTTGTCCCAGGATTGATATACCGGCGCTGAAGAACGGTATCTGTCGGCAAACCCTATAGCGTATTCCTGTGCTACAGTGAGGTGCCGGAATATGGCCTGTCAAATGTTTCAGAGATGTGCAAGATACTCCCCAGCAGTAGGTACCTGTTTAATCACAGAATTATCTTTGGGCTTTAATCATGGATGGAAGCCGTATATCACAAGGAAAGGGGAAGCACACATGAAAGAGTGAATAGAGTTATGTTAGGCAAATTTAGCGATCCCCAAGGAGGTTGCCTATGTTTCTTGGTATTGCAAGTGCAAACATTGCAAATACTGCTCTAATGTGGCATTAACCCTTTTGGTGTGGCCATCTGTTTTAGGGTGGTATGATGATGAATATTGTGCACTGATAGAGAGAGCCTGGGGTTACGCTTGCCACAAACGTGAGGTGAACCGAGAACCCCTGTTTGAGATTATCACATCGGGTAGTCCAAAAAGACAGAACCCATGCTGCAAGAACAGCCTAGTGTGATTTGGAGCCGATGGAAGACCTGAGCATGGAATGAAATGGGCCATCTTGGAGAACGAGTTTACCACGACCCAAATAGTGTCCATTTCATTAACCTGTGTGAGCTCTACAACATAATCCATGGATATGGTGTGCCAGGCTTTATAGGGGCTGGGCATAGATTGTAAGAAGCTTACTTGCTTCCTTCACAAATAGCACAGTGGACGATATAATCAATAA
Organism: Ambystoma mexicanum; assembly: GCF_040938575.1. NCBI lineage: Eukaryota > Metazoa > Chordata > Amphibia > Caudata > Ambystomatidae > Ambystoma > Ambystoma mexicanum. Next base: position 1,034,568,104 of record NC_090926.1, on the reverse strand, counting down.
CATTACATTTCATGCTGGGCCACCAACACCAGCACCGTAAGAGCTACAAAATGTTATGTTCACTGGGGTGTACTGATGTCTTCGAGTCATGACACCATTGCATGGCCTGGTGTTGAATGGTCTCAGTGGGAAAAAAGGTGGTCCTGGATATAGGGAGGGCTGTTTATAACAACTGCATTGTGTCTTTCAATTTCTTTGGAGTGTTCGGGAAACCAAGTTCGGATCTCTTTGATCAAAGACAGAGTGGGAGTGCATGCACATACCAGCTTCTTTGGTTGGAGGAAGTGACTCTCTTCCTCCAGATTGCCCAAACCCTTCTGGAGAGAGCATCTGCTGTCCCATGTTTCACCCAGGTCCTAAAATGATGATCAAATCAGGCATGGTAAACAATATGTGCCCCATTGCTTGTCTAGTATTAGTACATTTGGCTGTGGGAAGTGCCTGCAAGTTCTGGTGATCGTGTAAACTGTCACCTGGTGTTTTGCTCCAAGCAGATAATTCCTCCAGTCCGTGAAAGCCGCTTTTTGGCCAACAGCTCCCAGCCATTATTGTGTAGTTCCTTATTTCCGGTATCAATGTCCGGGAGAAATAAACCACTGGATGTAAGCGGTTAGTGGATGAGCACCTTTGAGACAGCAACGCCCCCACATTGATCACAGAGGCATAAGTTTCCACAACAAAAAGGATCTGAAAATCTGGATGTTGCAAGACTGCTGCAGCCATGAAAGGCTGTTTTAACATGTTGAAAGCATTTTGTGCTTCTCTGGTCCATTCAAACACTACAGACGGACTGATCAATCCAGATATTGACGTCACTATGGAAGAAAATTAAAAAATAAACCGTCTATAGAAATTGGCAAACCCAAGGTAGGATTGTAGGGACTTCATGGATGTTGGCTGGGACTAGTCGAGTACTGCCTCGACTTTGGAAGGACTCATCGGAACGCCAGTGAGAGTGAGGGTGAAACCCAGAAACTCGACTGCGGTGGTATTGAAAACGTACTTCTCTGCTTTTGCATTCACAGCATTGTCACGTAACCATTGAGGAACTGATTATACATGTTGGATGTGTGTGTTATAGGACTCAGAAAAAAATCTGTCTGCTGTCTACATATACCACGACAAACTAATCAAGCATGTTGTGGAAGATGTAATTCATAAAAACCTGGAACATTGCTGGGGCATTAGACAGTCGGAAAGGGCATGACTAGATAGTCAAGTAAGCCAGGTTTCATTTTGAAGGCTGTCTTCCACTCATCGTACTTCCTAACCCTTACTTACTAGGTTTTAGGTCCACTGCAAGTGCAGTTTCGTAAAAACCACAGACCAGGTGAATTGGTCTAACAATACAGAAATCAATGGGATTGGATATTTTTTCTTTATTGTTATGACATTCAATGCCAAGTAAGATATGCATGGTCTCAGGTCCCTCTCTCACTTAGGTACGAAAAAGAGCGGGGAGGTGGCCAGTGATTGAAAAGGTCCATTGAACCCATTCTTAACTGAGGCTGCAGTATACTTATGACTTGGTCTTTATTTTGAGTTAAGGGGTTGATCCTTCCCCAGGGTACTGTGGCTCCGGGTACCAGTTCTATAGGGCAGTCATAAGGCCTATGATGAGGAAAAGGTTCCACTCGTTCCCTGCCAAATAAATCACTGTATTACACTAACTCCTGGGGAATAGCCCCGGATTCGACCTGAGATGTGGCCCCCACTGCCATGATGCCAGAGAGTAACGCTGTGCTGGGTAACGCTATGGCATACACAATTCTGACAAAACAGTGACTATAACAATACTCGGAAAGGAATTGTACTTCCTGGGTTTCCCAATTGATACTGTGATTATGCCCAAGCAACAAAGTTATACCAAGTAGTATACCGAATTGTGGAGTCAATATCAAATCCAAATAAATTGTCACCTGGTGGCCATGCGATGTCATCATCATGACATTCTCTGGTTAAAAACCATCTCTGATGCTAAAGGAATGCTGTTAACTCCACATACGGCTTTGAGAATTTTCTTAGATATAATGGGAAGAGCCAGATTATTTGCGTACTGGATATCAATGTAGTTCCCACTAGCGGATGTGTCGACCATAGCCATGGCTACTACCGGACCGTGACCATGGTAGAATAGGTTGACTTAAAGATATTTGTGTGCAGCGGGAGTATGCACATGGGAGCCGTGAACATGACTTGTCTGATTGGCAACTCTTAGGGATGAGTCTCAGTGTTTTACTGTTTCTTTTTAGGGCATTTAGGACAGGAACACATTTAGCGATTGGGAAAACCACAATATAAACAAAGCTTAACAGCACATCTCCATTCACGTTCTCCTGACCAGTTTTGCTGACCGATGATGACCGGAGTTAAGCACTTCTCAATCTGTCATGAATTGGCTAGATAGGCCTGGACTCTCCTCAGACAAGGGTGACTTTCCTCCTGTGGTAATTGCCCCTGTACTGGCCTTGTACACACGGGGGCCAGAAACACAGATGGAAAGGCTGGGAGGCATCACCTGGTTGGTCCAGGCTGTAAGGGAAAGGGATAGTAGATTGAAACACACATACCTGTGCCACCACCCCTTACTCTTATCCTCCAGATCTGAGATCCTACCTGAAAGTAGAGGAGATGTATCGAAGAACTTAATGGGTATCTCCTACCAACACTCTTGCAGTCCATAGATCAGGACACTGACCGCCCATCCTTGCCAAGATGCAAAGTCCAAGAACAAAGTTTGCAAGGGACCTTTATGGGGGGAACAAGGATGCAAAACTAAGGGAGATTGATCAAAGAAAGAAATCCAATAATCCAAGGAAGGATAAGGAAGAATCCAGGGTCTAAATCCAGGGAGAAAACATATGAGAGCAAAGAAGCCAGCACTGCAAAGGTTCCAAGCCCAAGGGTATTCCAAGAACAGAAAAACAAAAACAAAAAGGAATAAAACACAGTCAAGAAGAAGCATGTAAGCCATAAGGGAAAATCCTAGAGTAGTCTGGGAGGAAAAAACCAAGAGTCAAAGAACCAGTAGAATTAAAAAAAAAAAGCAAGCACAAGGAGCCAATCAACAGCGGGAAAAAAATCGGAATGAAATCCGTTGAGAAACAGTGATCCGTTCCTACTCAGCCGTATAAGTAGCTGGTAGTCAGTTGTCTGGGGGGATTTCTGGGTGGCATGCGCGTGCGTGATGATATCGTGTGCTGCCATAGTAGCCAAGGAAGGTGCCATCCCAATTGCAGTGCTTGCGTTCCCGCATGATGAGCGCAGAACCTGGCACTGTGTGATAACTGCTCCATACACTGGAATGCCAGTATGGAGGGTTGGGGGCTTGCGGAGGAGTAAAAGGCTTTTTGGCTGACTAAATCATTAAATCCAAAGGGCCAGTGACTGCCTGCAAGAGTAGGAGGTTGTAGGGGTGGGTGTTATAGACTGAAGTAAATGGCCAATGCAAGGCATACTGTAAGAGTAAGGGAGGAATTGGCATCCATTAACGGTCATGTCGCAGGTGACTTGGCTAATTTGCTTGTTTCTGAGATATTTTAAAAAGACTACAACTCCCAAAATCCATTGATTTGTTACATGAAATGCCAGGAGTAGAGAACACGTGTTCGGGTGACATGGAGTTACCGTGTCAAACTATACTGGGAGGCAAACACAAGTTTGATAAGTGGGAGGGGGGGAGCAATATTGTTACATCTCCTGTCTGTTGCTGCACCTTAAGTTGTAGGAAAGGAACCAGGAGTTGGAAAAACGGAAGGGTGGAAGGCAGGAAGGCGGAAGGGTATGCACTTATGGGGTTCCTTCATTTGTTTGGAGTTTGCGCCCAGGAGTAATTGTGCATGCTTGTGTGTAATTTACTGTGGAAAAATGGTGGGCCTAATTGTCAGAGCGTTTTCCAATGGAGTTTTGCCATTATAAAATGCTTCTTTGAATTAGGCCCCATATGTACAAAGGTAGAAAACGGAGCATTACCAAAGCCAACAGTTTTGCCTTGTGTATACTGTAAACATGTTCTTTGTGGATACAGTCGGTATTGAAATCACAGGCCCGTACACACTCTACGCTTTGCCTAGTGTCACAATCGCATGTCCAAGTTGCCATCCGTGGATAGGTTTTGCCAGGATATTTCAACATTCAACCTACACTTTCAATTGAGAGCGACATTTTTAGAAACATAGATTACCCTGCTGCAACAGACCGTTTCTGCAGCCACAACTTCTAGGATAGTGCCTCTACATGGAGACAATGAACACAATCACGGGATCAAGAACATGAATACTGTTTGTGATATTTTGTATTACTTATTTACTAATTAAATGTAAACACAAGTCAATAAAACGATCTTCAGAATTGCAATGGTGCAGTTATTTTGGAGAAGGAATGCAGCGCGCGGTGGAAGGGAGAGGGGGGCGTATGCTGGCGTGCCGCCCTGGGCGCGATATTGCCTGGTCCTGTCGCCAAGGGAATGGAGCGAGCCGAGACAGCGCGGGCTTCACGCGCGGACTTTCCACGCCACCGGGTATAGTACGGTCGAGAATGTTGTCCCCGCATCTGGGCCCATCAGAATGAAGCTGCACGCACGCATACCCACCTGAAACCAAAAGGGGAAATGCTGTGCCTTGTACTAATTGTTCCACTCGTGGTCTCATCAGGAGGAGTGTAAAGTGATGAGCGAAGAATGTGTGTTGGGTGGCGCACTCACCCTCCTCCCCCCTCGCGGATCCTTCCATCCCCCCACACACCCCGCCTCCGCCCTCACAGGGCAGGATCAGGGATGGAGAGAACTCGCTGTCCGCTCTTATTATCCATAATGAAAAACACAGCTTCCTTAACCTCATTCCAAGGCTTGCAATTGAGGGACTTGGGTTTTTATCAGATTTTATTTGTTTCTACCTTCAACAGGATGCTTTATTTATGTGTTCCCACTGCCCCCCCCCCCCCTACGAACCCCCACGTGCAGCTACCCCGTACAATTTCAACTCACATACTTCTTCTGCTTCCTGGGGAATTCTGATGCTGTCTCGACCTATGCTAAGTGCAGGCATTTTACAAAACGCTGCACAAAAGTCCGCCTTGAAGAACAAATAGAGCCCCCAGGCCAAGACGGGAAAGCCGGTTACCTGCTTATAAGGCACCCACCCAATCTCTCTCTCTCTCTCTCTCTCTCTCTCTCTCTCTCTCACACACACACACACACACGCACGCACGCACGCACGCACGCGCGCCCAGAGGCAAGCATTGCAAGCAGGAACCTCTCTTCATGGCTCATAGCTAGCTGAATACACGGGGGCAGATCCCCCAGGACCAGAAGCCAGCAGTGCAAGCAGGGATCCCTCTTCATGGCCCATAGCTAGCTGAAATCATGGGGGCAGATCCCCCAGGACCAGAAGCCAGCAGTGCAAACAGGGATCCCTCTTCATGGCCCATAGCTAGCTGAATACATGGGGGCAGACCCCCCAGGACAAGAAGCCAGCAGTGCAAGCAGGGATCCCTCTTCATGGCTCATAGCTAGCTGAATACATGGGGCAGATCCCCCAGGATCAGAGGCCAGCAGTGCAAGCAGGGATCCCTCTTCATGGCTCATAGCTAGCTGAATACATGGGGCAGATCCCCCAGGATCAGAGGCCAGCAGTGCAAGCAGGGATCCCTCTTCCTGGCACATAACTAGCTGAATACGTGGGGGCAGATTCCCCAGGACCAGAGGCCAGCAGTGCAAGCAGGGATCCCTCTTCCTGGCACATAGCTAGCTGAATACATGGGGGCAGACCCTCCAGGACAAGAAGCCAGCAGTGCAAGCAGGGATCCCTCTTCATGGCTCATAGCTAGCTGAATACATGGGGCAGATCCCCCAGGATCAGAGGCCAGCAGTGCAAGCAGGGATCCCTCTTCATGGCTCATAGCTAGCTGAATACATGGGGCAGAGGCCAGCAGTGCAAGCAGGGATCCCTCATCATGGCTCATAGCTAGCTGAATACATGGGGCAGATCCCCCAGGATCAGAGGCCAGCAGTGCAAGCAGGGATCCCTCTTCCTGGCACATAGCTAGCTGAATACGTGGGGGCAGATTCCCCAGGACCAGAGGCCAGCAGTGCAAGCAGGGATCCCTCTTCATGGCTCATAGCTAGCTGAATACATGGGGCAGATCCCCCAGGATCAGAGGCCAGCAGTGCAAGCAGGGATCCCTCTTCATGGCTCATAGCTAGCTGAATACATGGGGCAGATCCCCCAGGATCAGAGGCCAGCAGTGCAAGCAGGGATCCCTCTTCCTGGCACATAGCTAGCTGAATACGTGGGGGCAGATTCCCCAGGACCAGAGGCCAGCAGTGCAAGCAGGGAACTCTCTTCATGGCTCATAGCTAGCTGAATACATGGGGGCAGATTGCTAAATGTTTTTGGGCACAAGTGGGCCCGCGCAAAAATAAGAGCAGCCCAAGCCACAAAGGGCCTCTGAATTTGAACATCTTTTGCACATGTGCACACATCTGGGGCCGTTTCTGTGCATTTAAATGCGCATCCGGAATTCACAAAAGGGACTTTCTTTAAAATGCGCCGAAAACATAGACATATCCCTGCACATGTTAGGAGCAGGCACATGGGAATGTGCAGGCACATGGGAATGTGCATTGCATGACATGGTATTTTTGGATCCTGGCATGCAATTTCTTTTCTTTTTAAGTGTGACAGCAGCCTTTTGAACCACTGCTGTTCCGCTTTCATTAAGAGCCCAGCCCTCAAACAAGGTAGAAAAGTTTTTGTTTCTTTTTCCTGCCTCTAGGAAATGCGCTCCCAGCAATCCCGTAGTAGCTGGGAGTCAGTCATTCCTGACAATAATCGAATTAAGGGTGTAGGGCTGCTGCACTTTAGCACTACTATCCAACCCCCCCCCCCCCCCGCGAGCTCCCCCCTTGAAATATGCAGGTCACCTTTGAGATTAAATATGAGTTATGCATTTGTGCCTTTAGTGCGTTCATGTCTCATTAAGTCTCAAGATGTTCTCTTCATTACAGTTGTCTCCGAAATACATGATTTCTTTCAATTGTGTTTAATAGTGCTATTGCAATTCTGTGTAACTGTTGTATCATGCTTGGTGTGAATACAGGTGCTTGGCAATGTATGAGAGAATGTTTAGCGGTGAGTGTAGGAATGCCTGTTGTGTAGGTGCCACTGCTTGTCAGTCAGAGAGCTCCAGCCTGGGTGATGGGAGCCAGTGGTTCATACTTCTCATCTTAAAGGGACTTTGTGTAACAAGGAATAAAGCTGAGGAATGGAACCTACCCAAGAGGTCCAAGGATCTTTGATGATTACACTGGCGACGAGCTGGTCTTCCTTTGAGGCCAAAAAAGAACCTAGGTGGAAGAAGAAGCTGGAGGGTCCAGTCTGCTGCGGGGGTTGCAGAGAAGGAGAGAGAGGAAGCACTATCCCCACAAGTAAGTCCCATCACCCAGGGCGAAGTAAGGGGAGGATGACCCACTTTGAGAGCAGCGCTGTCCCATCAATTAGAGAGAGACAAGAGAAGAGACGGGATCCTCATCCCATATAAGAGCCAATTCCAACAGGAACTTGATAGGGTAAGAGAAACAGATGGAACTGGCCCACTCCCGAAAAAGGATAAGAAAAAAGGAAGCTGTGCCCCAGGGTACATAAACCCAGGTGTGCCCCACCAGAAACTCTGGGCAGAGAGCAGAGTAATAGCAAGGTCAAAGAAGAAAATGAAGGACAGTGTCACTGGGTGTAGCACACGATATCACACTATATCAGACGAGGTAGCAGTAATGATGGCTGCAGTCAGGGGTGTTGCTAGGTATGGAAAAGATCCAGGGCTATGCTAATTTTGGGACTGTCGGGATTGGGGACTAGCTAGCCTTTTTGGTCGTAACCCCTGAGATTTTATCCTGGGCTACAACCAAAAGACCCGGGGCTATAGCCCTGTCAGCCTCCCCCCCGCCTCTAAGGGGACATAAACCGCTTCTCTGTGTGAGAATCTGCTGGTGCAGCCCCACAGCTCGTGCTACAGTGAGAGACTACTTGCCCAGCCAGCGTGTACATATTTCTATGTTTAGAAAAGATGGCTTGCAAAGTACACAAATCATAGTAAGGTACGCACACAGATATATAACATGCATATATATGTGTGTGCATACCTTACGATTTGTGTACGTTTTAGGCCACGCCCCCACAAGCCACGCCCCAAATGAGGGCCCCCCCTCGATTTCTTACCCCACTTAAAGCCCTGCCCACACCTCTAATACACTAGAAGGGATTTGAACAGATTGGAATAACAAGCAATTTATAAACCTCCTTGTCCAATGGATGGAACGGCAGGCTTATCTCCGAAAGGTCATTGATCATTGATAGTTGCAACACAACAACAATACAATTATTACCCAATGATAAAAGGAACTGTCCAGTCAGGGTTGTATAAAACATATCTACTTTATTTATATCACAACAGACAGTCTAACAACTCTACGAAATACAACACACCCTGTAAAGGAATTCAGGAAACAGCCAGTAGGAGGGTAGTTGGGATGGATAATAAGCACAGGTTTCTTGGCTTTAGCACAAAGAGTGCAATGGGCCTTAAAATGTCTCTAGGGGCTTCTTGGAAGGACCAGTGGGACAACACCACAATGTAAATTGTGCGGTAGGTGGTCTTGGTGCTCAAAAGTGTTGAGTCGGCTTCAGGGCACATGGAGGCTCCTGCGACAGAGTTCGAGATGGGAGTCAGCTGCGGGTATCAGGCAGCAGGATGGTTCTTCGATCTAAGCTGGATGAACGGCTGCAAGCTGGCCTACACAGGGGCTCAGGGTCAGGACAGGGTCAGGACTCATCTCACTGCTGATTGTAAAAGCCTCAAGCACTGGTCGAGATGTCTCGGAAGGCTTTAAACAATGGCAGCTTGACAATGGTCAGCATTGCCGTGAGTTGCGAGGAACTCGACTGGCTCAAACATTTCCTTTAAGGCGGTCGTTGGAAGATGCTTGTCGAGGCACTTCTCTCAGCTTCTTCAATGGGCTTGTGTCGTCCTTCAAGGCAGACGGCCCACAGCTGTGGAGTGTATTGCAGGCAGCTGCCTTGTCCTTGGTTGTAGTAGGTTCAGAGTCCATCTGGCACCTCCTATCTAGGAAGCTTGCTTCTGAGCCTAGCAGGGCACGCTGTTTGCTGGCTGGGTACTGGTTCTGGAGTGGCTGGAGGGTCCTCTAAGTTCTGTATCTCCCTCTATACCCTGGGAGATGTTTAGGGGAGGGATCTTGCTTCCATCTTTGGATATCTGGCCTTTCTTCACTGGCAGAAGATGTAAGGCAGACTGTACCTTCTGCCAGGGTCCAAGATTGAGTTCTTCTTTGTTACTTCTGGTGAAGTCATCATATGATCTGCCAAAAGAGTGGCACAGCCCTCTTTTAAAGCCAAGTGGGCCACAGTGATTGATGTAGGTTTAGCCTACCTTAATGAACCAATCCTGGGGTCCCTACCAACAATCTCCTGTAAGTGTGAGGCCATGACCAAAGTGCTTTGAAACAGGAAAGGTAACGGGGTGAAAATAGGCTCATGGTGTGCCCCAGAACCTAAGGGCTGTAACCCTCCCTCAGCAGAAATATCTCTGGCTATACTCCCTTTTGATACAAAGTCCCATCCAGCTTCCTGTCTGTTGTTGAACCAATGGTCCTCTCTATGTGGTCCCTGTTCAAGCGGAAGTTCTCCCATGAAGCTGTGGCAAAACCATACTCTCTGGCTCCTGCAAACCACATTCTCGTACCTTATGAATGGGGGCCCCTTAGCAGGGTTTCTTACTGTAAACAGCAGTCCCAGACATGCCATCTCACTGTCATTGACACTGAGGGTGGGAGCTGGCTTCAGGTTGTCACAGTTAAATATGAAAGGTTGTTGGGTTGCCTGTCTCCTTTGTTAACCTCTGCAGGCAGGCCCCATGTGAGCCTGTTTGAAGTACTTCAATTGGTATGTTAATTGCTGCCACCAGCAGGGCTAATCCATGGAGCCTTTGTTAGTTAATCAGGCTGGCCATGACAGGGGGAAGATTGGTTGGCCCCCTTTGTGGATATGACATAGTGTTCTCCTGTCTGTCACCTTCCAACTAAATATGAAAGTGCAGACTGTGCCTGTTGGATGTGCCCACCCAGAGTACACGGGTCTATGCATTTGTGATGGTGTGAGTATAGGAAAATGTGTGTGGATTTGCCCCACACATATTCCTGAGGTTGATCTACCATAATTCCTTTTCATTAATAATTTCAACAATCCCAGGCGAGCGCACGCCCATCATGCGGATGGGCGAATTCCTCACACAGTTATAATGGGAAACCCACAAATATCAGAAAGGTCCAGAATATAATTGCTGTGTCTATCTGAATTGATAGACCAAAACACACCAGGCATAAGGACTGTTATGGCCCTTTGAACCAGTCATGATCGCCATTAGCACACCGGAATAAGATCTAGGGCACAAATGCACCAGCAGCACTTTCCATTCCTGGAAGAGTCCTTTTTCTATTTTACAGGTGGCTGTGTAGCGGAGGAGCCAAATAACCATACCAGAAGCTCTTCCCCCATGCGGCCTATATGTTGGTAGTCAGAAATTGCGACATGCACAGTACCAGTGAGGATGCCTATACCGCAAAGAATCCTCGAGACAAGGTATCCACAGAGAAAACCCTATATGCATTCACAAAGTAGTAATGGCCTTCTGGAAAAAGTCCCAGAAGAAGTATGAAAATGTATGAGAAGGAAGACTGGTGATATCACATGAAACAGAACTGACGCCCCCAGAAAAGACACAAATGAAGAAACAATATAGACATTCTATAGGATCTGAGGATGAGGTGCCAAAGAAAAGCATAATTTCCGGATCGAAATGAAGATTGCTCATGCGAAGAACACACTGAAGTAAATGCAAAGTAGCTTTACAATTGTACAGATGCTGTAACACAAGTAGATAAAGTCATCCTGAGGCTGGCTACATAGTGAATAGATTGTGGCGATGCGCCAATGTATATACATAGAAATGTATAGAATCTGGATGTTCCACAATGCACTTTAGCAAATTTGGATCCGGTGAATAGAAAGTGCTTGAGTGTGGGCAGTTGAAAATAGCTGATGGCGAAGGAGAATTTAAGAATGGCTGGCTGGCACAGCACCAAGAGTCGAAGCCACCGTGAGCCTGGAAAAAGCTACATGAACGTGAGAAAGAAACAAACTTCTGTTTGAGGTGAAATGGAAAAACACTTAAGGTGTCAAGAGATCCTCAATTAATAGTATTTTATGCAACGAAAAGCTTGAAAACGTGGTCTCTACTCGCATGGTCAGATGAGAATAGACTTTGGGTCGAGCTACATCGAAACCAGAAGATAAGACCATCCTTCACTCCTTTTTATTCTAAGGCGCAGTGAGGCTCTGCAAGGACAAGTTCAAAGTCTAATTGAATGACAGACCGCAGGAGTGATGATGGATGAGGGCTAATTGGTTGGGGAGGCATGACCAGGCTGACCCTCCTAGCACCTGGGGTACCTGCTTGCGTGCTGCTACCAAGTGGAATATTCCAGAAGGGTACAAGCGTGCCAACCAATTATACAGAGCCACGTATCAGAGAGCACTATAGTTTGTGTAACCAATAGGGTGTCGAATATTAGTATGACATGGAAGATGACTTGCAAATGGGATGGCCTTAGTTGTCCATCTGATCTTAGAGACCCAATCACAACCCCTGTCAGTATGGAACATATACTTAGATGTTCCCTTTAAGCCTATCACATGCCCTAGTAGGTTTTTCTTATTTGCCACGTAGTATGACATCAGTAGTGACACATTTTTAGTATAAGAATGTTGTTTTTTCATGAAATGTTTTGAGTGCGAGAAATCGAGCGAACGTCTTTTGATGTCCGTTGTAACTCCCTGTTTTAGATAATTGTAAATAAAACAGTACTAAGTTTTGCCAGCTTCTTGAGTCTCTTTGATTATTGGTGTATGAGTAAGTTCTGCATCCCCATCCATCTCCAAGTATTGCTATCTCGTCTTAAAGGGCCCAAGGACCCGGGTTCAGCTGGCAGAGGTTTTCAACAGTGATGATGCAGCAGATGGATCAGAGAGGATCAGGGACATCATTTAGGAATTGCCAGGGCTTGCAATTGCCAGGGGTTGCAACTGTGACCCCTGTGGTCTCCCTTGCTACCCCTGTGGTCTCTCTAGCTACCCGTAACAGAAATACGTTTTTTTGTTCTTTTTTTTTAATGCAATGTCCTAGGTTGTTGCCAGCACCATGTGGCTCTTTGCTTCTGGAGTGGCTGGCTTTCTTGTTCAAGCCTCTTAAAAAAAACAAATAGCAAAAAGAGCAAAAAAAAGAGTTAGGGTTCCGCAAGTCTAACACTTTCAGCAGTGAGCCTAAATAAGAAAGAATTGGAATACCAGATCAATTTTATTTCAAGTATTCTATACAAAAATTGCTAGACTCATTAAAGGTTTATTTCAGGCACACTTCAAGGGGTGAGTCACTGATTTAGTCTGTTCTAAAACACCTCAACTCAGCCTTTCATCCTTCTGAGGTCAATAAATGAGTTCCAACACAGGTTGGGTGATATTGTATGTATATTTGTTCTATATAAAGCGCTTAAGCTTAAGTGCTATATAATAGCACATCATTATCATTTGGCCATGGACGTCTGCTTGCATTCACAGTCATTTGGTAATATGGGCCTATACACACTGATCTTAACAACACATATGGCGATCCATTCTTGTATGAGATGTATATCACATTACAGTAATATTGTAACCATATTTTTTGTAGTGTGCTTAGCAGCAATGCTATGTGATGCCACTTCCTGTTTTGTAAAGGTGTGAAAGGTCGTGTTCCATCGCTTCTCGGAATATAACTTAGGGGTGGGGTCAAATGGCATCACTTGCTGTCTTGTCATCAGAGGTCAAGGGTCGTGTGATGTCACTTCCGTGACCCCTGTCATTTTGGGGAAATGAGGTCCTTGGGAGGTGGCAGATAAGACGTTCCTTTAGAAGGGAGGATTCAAGGACCAGAGTTACATCAGGAGAACAGGGAGAGTGGAGAGAGTAGAGAAAGCCAACCAGAGGAGTCACCAGCTTGCTCAGGCAATGAGCCATTATATCTGAATTGAAACCACATTATAAGCAAACAGATGGGCTGTTCTCTAGAAGCCAGCTGCTAATGCATGCTCTTCCATGGTTCCTGGAGCTATCCAATAATCTGCATGGTTGTGTTATGCTGCCTTATGCTATGTTACTGGGATTTATGCTGTGCACTGCTGCCATTTTCGTGGTCTCTAGGCACTCTGGCAGAACTCAAAGAGAGGTGGATGTTTAGATTAGATGGAGGAGAGAGAAGTTGCGAGACAGCTTTGCTGTTGTGTTGAGGCGTACAGACTGGAAGTACTCTGAGATCTGTGTTCAGGATTGTTTATAGAGGTTAATTACCCAGGGCACAAAGGTGTTTCTCTCCAGAGGGAAGCCTGGTGCCTCACTGGTGCTATTGGTTGGGTAGTTGAGGTATGCAAGTCTGATTGGGGGGTGTTTGGTGTGCCATGTGCGGGCAGCATAGTTTGCCTGCGTGTAGGGCATTCGAGCTTAGAAGTTGAACATGTTTCTGCGTGAGATCAGCAGAAGGCCCGGTAAGAGGTCTAGAGTATTCATCATTGCCTGGGGGTGTTCCACAATTCTACCTAGCGGCACGACGCTGCGCTTCATAAACACCATAAGCACCCGTGTATGAACCACAGGGTGCAAATGGCGATATAACCCTTGGGGGCTTAACCGCCCACCACCCTTGTTAAAGGACTGTTGCTTCTCTCGGGCCCCTAACTTGGGCGGCGGACAGTTGCCAGCAGGGTTGTCTCACCCCCTCGGGCTATATCTGCTCAGTAAGTTAGCCTGGTGGTTGAGATAAAGATGATGACGAGCATTTTGCAGTCCCGGAAGTCCATGCGTGTGAAGCAGCAATCCTCTTTATGCGCCACCCCTATTCCTTTTCCTCCTCCTCTCTTTCCGTCTCCGTTGGTTCATAGCAGTTTAACATTAGTTGGGATGTCTGTACGTGTAATCACCTGACAACCAGGTGCATTTGATGGACAGAGAGTACGTCAGTGTCTCCTTCACTGGGGATACGGTGGATCTCGTTCTCTACTGACACTGAACGAGATCCAGGTTGCAGACATTGTATCCTGCTCACCACTGCTACATCCCTTTCTGATGGGGCTTGTCCCCCTGAATTAGAACACCCATCTAGGTCTGTCTTGTCCTCTGTGTTGATGTCTTTATCTGGGCCTGGGTTTTGGTGCCTCCTTTGCTGGAAGAGATCCCCCGTTCAATCGATCGTTTAGGTGACTTATCTGGTTGATGGTTGTAGCAGTCTGAAGGGCCCTGTGTTATTGGTACGAGGCTGTGCCAGTCCTTAATGAAGAGGGGTTTGCTTTGTTGGTGGCTTCCAGATAGAGTCCTGAGACGCTAATGAATCGTGGAGGAGGAATGTGTCGTTTCCCGCCTGGATGTGGCGAGTGTTCCGGTTGTAGCCAATGCTTGTGCCATTTTGGGAATTGGTTAGTGAGTGGGTCTTTTGATATCTCCTACATCCAGTCGTGGTGTATTTCCCTCTCCAGTTATCCCTTGGACTCAGTCGTGCTGTGGGTTCGGCTTGTTGGTAAGTGGGATACATAATCTGTGCTGTTCATGTTGGTTGTGGTCTCTCATCACCGTGTTGGTCTTAGGAGATGGGTTGTGCAGGTCCTGAGGTCTATGATTCCTTGCCGCAGGTGTCTTATACTGATGCCTCTGGTCATTCTCACCTGGACGTAAGTAAGTAGTTGGGTCTGAAGTGGTATGTGTTTGTGGGTGTGTGTGAGTGTGCGCGAGCGCCCCGTTTGCCATCGGGAAGGTTGCAGTTTCACTCTTATGTATGAACATTTGGTGGGACCTCAAGGTGGTACGGTCACTGTGCAAGTACTTGAGGCAGCAAACTGGGTGCAAATACATTGAAGTGCTAGGTGAAGTCAGTCAGCAGAAAATCAAGTGGCAGCAGAAAATTAGCAGGAGCTGACGATCTCGTGAAATAACCATTGATGCAGTTAGTGCAGTAAGTCAACAATGAATACAGAAGGACACCACTGAGGACAGTGCAGAAACATTGATTACAGTGGGCTGACAATGAATACAGTGAGGTGACCATGAATACAGAGGGGTGACACTGAATACAGTGGGCTGACAATGAGTACAGTGGTGTGACAATGAGTACAGTGGGGTGACAATGAATACAGTGAGGTGACAATGAATACAGAGGGGTGACACTGAATACAGTGGGCTGACAATGAGTACAGTGGTGTGACAATGAGTACAGTGGGGTGACAATGAAATACAGTGAGGTGACAGTGATTAAAGAGGGGTGACAATGAATGCAGTGAGGTGACCGTGATTACAGAGGGGTGACACTGAATACAGTGGGCTGACAATGAGTACAGTGGGGTAACAATGAATACAGTGAGGTGACAATGAATACAGAGGGGTGACACTGAATACAGTGGGCTGACAATGAGTACAGTGGGGGTGACAATGTGTACAGTGGTGTGACAATGAGTTAAGTGGGGTGATAATGAAATACAGTGTGGTGACAGTGATTAAAGAGGGGTGACAATGAATGCAGTGATGTGACAGTGATTACAGAGGGCTGACACAATACAGTGGGCTGACAATGAGTACAGTGGGGTGACAATGAATACAGTGAGGTGACAATGAATACAGAGGGGTGACACTGAATACAGTAGGCTGACAATGAGTACAATGGGGGGTGACTATGAGTACAGTGGTGTGACAATGAGTGCAGTGGGGTGCCAATGAAATACAGTGAGGTGACAGTGATTACAGAGGGGTGACACTGAATACAGTGGGCTGACAATGAGTACAGTGGGGTGACAATGAATACAGTGAGGTGACAATGAATGCAGAGGGGTGACACTGAATACAGTGGGCTGACAATGAGTGCAGTGGGGGTGACAATGAGTACAGCGGTGTGACAATGAGTACAGTGGGGTGACAATGAAATACAGTGAGGTGACAGTGATTAAAGAGGGGTGACAATGAATGCAGTGTGGTGACCGTGATTACAGAGGGGTGCCACTGAATACAGTGGGCTGACAATGAGTACAGTGGGGTAACAATGAATACAGTGAGGTGACAATGAATACAGAGGGGTGACACTGAATACAGTAGGCTGACAATGAGTACAGTGGGGGGTGACTATGAGTACAGTGGTGTGACAATGAGTGCAGTGGGGTGCCAATGAAATACAGTGAGGTGACAGTGATTACAGAGGGGTGACACTAATACAGTGGGCTTACAATGAGTACAGTGTGGTGACAACGAAATACAGTGAGGTGACAGTGATTAAAGAGGGGTGACAATGAATGCAGTGTGGTGACCGTGATTACAGAGGGGTGACACTGAATACAGTGGGATGACAATCAGTACAGTGGGGTAACAATGAATACAGTGAGGTGACAATGAATACAGAGGGGTGACACTGAATACAGTGGGCTGACAATGAGTACAGTGGGGATGACAATGAGTACAGTGGTGTGACAATGAGTACAGTGGGGTGACAATTAAATAACGTGAAATGACAGTGATTAAAGAGGGGTGACAATGAATGCAGTGATGTGACAGTGATTACAGAGGGGTGACACTGAATACAGTGGGCTGACAATGAGTACAGTGGGGTGACAATGAATACAGTGAGGTGACAATGAATACAGAGGGGTGACACTGAATACAGTAGGCTGACAATGAGTACAGTGGGGGGTGACTATGAGCACAGTGGTGTGACAATGAGTGCAGTGGGTTTCCAATGGAATACAGTGAGGTGACAGTGATTACAGAGGGGTGACAATGAATACAGTGAGGTGACAGTGATTACAGAGGGGTGACACTGAAAACAGTGGGCTGACAATGAGTACAGTGGAGTGACAATGAATACATTGAGGTGACAATGAATACAGTGGGCTGACAATGAGTACAGTGGGGTGACATTGAGTACAGTGGTGTGACAATGGGTACAGTGGGGTGACAATGAAATACAGTGAGGTGGCAGTGATTACAGAGGGGTGACAATGAATACAGTGAGGTGACAGTGATTACAGAGGGGTGACAATAAATACAGTGGGGTGACAATGAGTGCAGTGGGGTGACAATGAGGACAGTGGGGTGACAATGAATAAAGTGGGGTGACAATCAGTACAGTGGGGATGACAATGAGTACAGTGGGGTGACAATGAATACAGTGAGGTGACAATGAATACAGTGGAGTGACAATGAATACAGTGGGGTGACAATGAATACTGTGAAGAGCAGTTGATCCCAGTCACCAGGGAGCCGAGAAATAATTGGACAACCATTAAAATGTTGGGGAACAGATAATCTAGGACACGTGCTACTCAATAATTGAAAGTAAGGAATCTATGACTCTAGAGCACAGCGATACAGTGGCCAGTGCCTAATACAGTTATGAGTAATGCACGTAGGATAAGAAAGGGCAGTTAGATGTGGGGAAGATTTAGAGGAGGGCAGCTGGGTGCAGTAATGCGTTCGCCAATAGTTACTATAGTGGAGGACAATTACTCTAGGAGAGGGGGGAATTGTTTCTAGGACACCTGGCATCAGGAATACAGTGGGACCACAATTAGGTCTACGGACAATATGGAATACAGTACAGTGGGGGTAAGAACATGGATACAGTGGGAAAGATTACTCTGGGGCATGTGGGAGTAGAAATACAGCAGTCAACTACTAAAACAATGGGAATAATTACTCTGGGGCATTTGGGAGTAGAAACACAGCAGCCAACTACTAAAGTAACGGGAAGAAATTAATCTAGGGCAAGTGGGGGTAGAAACACAGCAGTCAACTACTAAAGCAATGGGAATAAATACTCTGGCGCATGTGGGAGTAGGAATACAGCAGTCAACTACTCAAGCAATGGGAATAATTACTCTGGGGCATGTGGGATCAGAGGAAAACCATTTAATTCGGGAAAAAATAAACGAGGCCACCAGAGGACAGATATTCTGTGGGCACCAGTCAATGTGCCAGTGGAACATTGAATATAAGACTTCTGGGCCCAGAAAAATAATGTAAAGTGAGGAAGATTTACAATAGGGCACCTGGCAGCAGATATAAAGTGGACAGCAGTTACTATAAAAATAGACAATTAATTGAGGACACCTGGGAGCAGAAATCCAATAAAATGGTATCCCAGGGCAGGGAGGACGTATCAGCCAGGTTTTCTCGTGTAGGCAGAGTCAGCACAAGCCCTCGGCTATGGATTCACTACCTTCATTCATGGAGGTAGCACAAGCCCTCGGCTCTGGATTCCCCGGCTCCATTGATGGAGTCAGCTCATGCCCTCGGCTCTGGATTCCCCCGGCTAAATTGATGGAGGCAGCACAAGCCCTGGGCTCTGTATTGCCACACTCCATTGATGAAGTTCGCACATGCCTTCGGCTCTGGATTCCCCGGCTCCATTGATGGAGTCAGCACAAGCCCTCAACACTGGGTTCCTGGCTCCATTGATGGTGTCAGCACAAACCCTGGGCTCTCGGTTCGACGGATCCATAGATGGACTCAGCACAAACCCTCAGCTCTGGATTCCCCGGCTCCATTGATGGAGTCAGCACAAGCCCTAGGCTCTGGATTACCCGGCCCCATTGATGGAGTCCGCACAAGCCCTCAGCTCTGGATTCCCTGGTTCTATTGATGGAGTCAGCACAAGCCCTCAGCTCTGCATTCTCTGGCTCAGTTGTTGGAGTGAGCACAAGCCCTCAACTCTGGATTCACCGGCTCCATTGATGGAGTCAGCACAAATCCTCAGCTCTGGATTCCCCATCTCCATTGATGGAGCCATCACAAGCCCTTGGCCTTGGGGCTTTGGATTCCCTAGCTTCATTGATGAAGTCAGCACATGCCCTCGGCTCTGGACTCCTCAGCTACATTGATGGAGTCAGCACAAGTTGTCGGCTCTGGGTTTTCTAGCTCTATTGATGGAGTCAGCACAAACCCTTGGCTCTGGATTCCCTGGCCCACTGATGGAGACAGCACAAGCCCTTGGCTCTGGATTCCCTGGCTTCATTGATGGAGTCAGCACAAGCCATCTGCTCTGGATTCTCTGGCTGTATTGACAGAGTCAGCACAAGCCCTTGGCTCTAGATTCCCCGGCTCCATTGATGGAGTCAGCACAAGCCCTCTGCTCTAGATTCCCCAGCTCCATTGATGGAATCAGCACAAGCCCTGGTTCTCTGGATTCGCAGGTTCCATTAACGGAGTCAGCACAAGCCCTCGGCTCTGGATTCCCCAGCTCTATTTATAGAGCCAGCACAAGCCCTCGGCTCTGGATTCCCTGGCTCCACTGATGGAGTCAGCACATGCCCTCGGCTCAGGATTCCCCAGCACCATTGATGGAGTTAGCACAAGCTCTGGGCTCTCGATTGCCCTGCTCCTTTGATGGAGTGAGCACAAGCCCTCAGTTCTGGATTACGCGGCTCCATTGATGGAGTCAGCACATGCCCTCAGGTCT
Organism: Ambystoma mexicanum; assembly: GCF_040938575.1. Lineage (NCBI taxonomy): Eukaryota > Metazoa > Chordata > Amphibia > Caudata > Ambystomatidae > Ambystoma > Ambystoma mexicanum. The sequence goes on along the minus strand of NC_090926.1, from coordinate 1,034,548,514 downwards.
GGATTCCCCGGCTCCATTGATGGAATCAGCACATGCCCTCGTCTCTGTTTTCGCAGGCTCCATTGATGGAGTCAGCACAAGCCCTCGGCTGTGGATTCTCCTGCTCCATTAATGGAGTCAGCACAGCACTAAGCTGTGGATTCGCCGGCTCCATTGATGGAGTCATCACTGTTGGAATTGAAATAATATTATGCCTCCTATCGCAGTATTTGAATGTGTGTTGGCCTACGCCAAGTTGTCTAAAATATCGTGTAAATAGATTCTGCGGCAAGGTCTTGACCTTAATAAAAACTGTGTAAGTCGCCATCTTGGATTTAGCCGCCATTTTAGGTTCTCTTGTAATGTGGAAGTCACCCTGAACATCAAAATGGAGGCCGAATGACATTCTGAGTGAGATTCTGGCCATTGTGACCTCCGCACACATGAATAAATAATATGCCTGCAGGCCACTTGTTGGGGTCGCGAACTGAGACCTTGCCCTATCTCTGACCTATGTGTAAATGAACAACTGTATCAGCGGAACTGATCAAAAATGCATAAATTATAGGATTGACCTGGCAAGGAACCCTAGGCCTGGTCTTAAGAATGGTTAACCCGCGAGGGGGTTGGCTAGGGCTGGATAAAGAGTATAAAAAGCCCAAGTATACCAATGTACGGTCTCTCTACTAATGCATCGAACCTTCGTTGAAGTTCGTTACGTTACTCTGAGAGCCGAATAGCTATCCGTTTGTCAATTGACTTTTTGGTAACTGCTGTAGCTTTTTTAATAAAACACTTTGTATGTCCTTTGTAACCTGTGTTGGTGTGTTTCCTTTGGGCTTCCCAGCCTCATATCAATTTCTTTGTTTTCACAGTTGGCGCCCGAATAGGGACCCTCAAGATTGATGCCGGATCATTGAAGGTTGACGCAGACTATCGAACCGGGATCGGACGGTGTGATTCTGCGGGCCCGACCGATCGAGACGCGATACCTCGGCAGCGCTGTACGATCCGATCCTTGGACGATAGTCGTGTGGTCTGACACGGCATCTTGACGAGGGTCCATTTTTGAGGCGGGCAGATTTGTCGAAACCACCAAACACAAGGTAAAATTCGTTAGGTAAGTTCTTTGATAAACCGTACGGTCCTCCTTAGGTTTGGTCAGGTGCAGTCGTGACCCGGCTCTTAATTTAACCCTGACAATTTGAATTTGGCGTATTGTATCTGCAGACACAATTATTGACCAGGTAACACCAATTCTTTGTGAAATGCCTGGGAAATTGTCTAGCTGCTTTAGGGCTCTGTTCCGCAGCGATCGACAATCCTTGGAATTTAGCCGCCCGGCACCACAGGAGGGGTCGCCGGCATGTACTATGTACTGTAAGTATGGCATTGGTAGTATAGTATTTAATGATATTTGGCACAGACAGACCAGACATGCCTCCGAATTTCAGTGGCCAATCAACGGTAGTTTTGAGATCCCCCGTATTGAATACCTAGAATCAGTCTTGTTGAAAAAGAAGGCTCGACCTGCAGCCTTTGATGTTTTACAGAATTGGAAAAAAGAAGCATTACAGCAGCTTAAAAGTAGGGACAAACATGCACGCCGTCATAAAACAAACGCCGAAAAAGCATTGTTATATGATAAAGAAAAACATTCAGAATCAGTCAAAAATATGGATAGAGATTTTTCCCTTGGAATCCAGAAAATTTACCACTCTAAAGATTTCCATGTTTCCGAGGAATTTATTGAGAAATTGTGAAACGAACGCAGGCCTGATGCCTCTGCGCCACCTCCGTATGTTCCTATTTTGGGCGCTCTGCCCATTCCTGCTGTTGTTCCTGCTGTTATTCCTGTTCCCCCTGTACAACCTATTGTTCCTAGTCCTCTAGTTGTTGTTCCTCCACCTATCGCACCGCTCCTTCCTTCTGCACCGATAGTTGCACCTTTATTAAATTTACCTACACCTCCGCTCCCGAGTGGCCCCGTATTGACTGAAGTTGATCCAGGTGCAGGATCGAAGATCGTCACTCGTAATACTGTTTCTGCAGATAAGAAACAGGAATTGTTTGCATGGGCTAAGCATTGTATGGAGAAAGGTGATCAAGTTAATGTTTTTTCCACATTATCTAATTTGAATAGTTTTCCCGAGAAAAATGTTTTTATCAAAGGTTTGGGGACTCATTTATGTGTGATGTGGGGTAGATTACAAAATTCGGATCTTCCACAAGGGGTGAGAGATCTGAATGCTTTGGCACTTTCGAGGGACACAGAACAGAAAGTATACGGGCATGTTGAAAAATTGTTTGAGTTTTGGAAAGACTTTGAAAAGTCACGAGATGAGGACGACGAAGACGATAGAATATATGTACAGAAACGGTTCCTTCCGTGCCGTAGATCGGCACCTGAGGAAATACGAATTTGTACTAAAGATGCGGGTCGATGGATCTCGGATTCATCGATTCCGCCAGATGAAGTATATGACACGTATAGTCAGTATACAGTAGAAATGCAAAGAAAGGTAATTCAGGTAATGGTACAGTACCTGCAAGAACAATGTGTAAGAAAGAAGGTTAGTTGCCCCATAGAATTATTGGGGATTTGTAAAAGGGCTTTTTCGCCCAATACTTCTTCAGCTGCCTTAGCGCTCGACCTAGCTTTATTGCTTAGTAAGCGGCCGGAGGCACCTATATCTCAGTTGCCTATGAGAGAGGTTCCTCCGACCTTTGTCCAAAAAGTTGAGATCCCCGCCAACGCTGGGACTGGTGCCCCCGCTGTGGATATCCCTGCACATTATGTATCACAATTTGTTCACGTCCCGTTTTCACGACAGGAAGTGAACACTATTAGACAATCAGTTCCCGATATCAGGAAAAACCCGACGGGGTTTTATAAAGAAATAGAGTCCATCTTGCAGTCCTCTGTGTTCACCTTGAGTGATATTGACTTGCTATTTCCTGTACTCCTACCCGTAGATGTATGGAAACAGGTGCGGACAGTAGACAATGTACCAGGGTTGGAAGATACGTGGGCTAATATGATTAGGATTGATGGGGAAAGACCAGCTGGTGAGAAACCCCCACAGGTAATACTTACTTTGCCTGATAGAATTTTCGCAAAATTAAAAACTATAATTCCAGAGAAAATAATTATTTGGGACAAGCTTACGGCCTGTGTCCAAGGAAAAACTGAAGGCGCCACCGAATTCTTTAATAGATTCGAGCAAGTATTTTCTGACTTCAGTGGACAGGATTTAGGTACAGAGTCTGGGAAAAGGTTGTTCGTGGACAAATTTGTACGTGGACTGTTGCCTGACATCCAGTCACAGATTATGTCCTCTGAGAGCGCTTGGCAGGCAAAATCTCAATCTGAGGTTTTGCACATGGCTCAGTATTATGAGAACCGTGTTAACAATGAGAAGGACAAAATTGAAAAGAGGAAAGGAGATTTGAAAACCAAAGTATTATTACAGCAAATTGTTAGAAACCCCAGAGGAGACACGACATAGACTACAGGTCAGTATGTCCCAAAAGGAAATGCTCCTTTGAGTCCTGTGAATATTAATCAATGTGCTTATTGTCGCCAGGAAGGTCATTGGCGAGCACAGTGCCCTGTCCTTCGCCAAAGGTCAAACAGTGCGTTTGGGGGTATGGGTAGACGACCTAGGGGCCGCCCTGGAGCAGGGGGCCCTGATAGAGGTCAGTTTTTACAAGATACTCAGCAACCTTTTTCACGGGAAAATCAGACCTCGAGTGTGGACTCGAGGAACATATTTGATCACCCTTCTGTTGCCTACCTTTCTGAAGATCTTCCTTCCAATGATACTCTATTTCATTAGGATTGCCCGAAGCAGGGTTTGGAACCTTCACCTATTCCCGTTAATCAGAAAGGCCCCTACGTTGAATTATTAGTAGGGAATAAGAAACACCAGTTTTTGATAGACACTGGAGCGCAGAAGTGCTCCATTGATCATTCTCGGGTTCCAAACATTCCACTGTCAGGGCAAACAAATGTTTCCGTAGGATTTTCTGGTATACCAACTGTCTGTCCGGTTTCTGCACTGGTGTCTGTTTCTTTGGGTCCATTTACGGACCATTGCCCTTTTCTTCTCAGTTCAAACTGTGGAGAGAATTTGCTGGGGTTGAATTTGTTAACGAAATTGAACGCAGTAATTCATTGTTCTTCTGATGGAGTACGGCTGACGGTTTCACCACAGCAACTTCCTAATTCTCAGTTCTTGATTCGACCTTTACCTCCTGAGTTTAGCATTGTCCCGGAATGTTTATGGGCGGTAGACGACAATGATGTCGGGGTATTACAGATCGAGCCCGTTAAAATAGTTCTGAAACATGGAGTGAAACTACCACGCATTTCGCAGTATAAAATATCAGTTGAGAGCGAACGTGCTTTGAAATGCATTGTCTCCGATTTTGTGCATCGTGGGGTGATCGAAGAGATTACAGTTAGTTTGTGTAATAGTCTGATCTTGCCTGTATATAAGAAAGGCGACAATGCAATTCCATACCGGTTCATAATTGATCTTCGTGCTATTAACAGAGTGGTCGCCCCACAATTTCCAATTGTGCCCGATGTGATGACGATATTGACAATGATCCCTGCTACGGCTACGCACTTCAGCATTGTGGATTTAAAAAACGCTTTCTTTAGCATTCCTATACATGAGGAAAGTAGATATCTGTTTGTGTTCACCTTGGAGGGACGCTCATTTACATTTACCAGGGCACCTCAAGGGTATACTGAAAGTCCTAGCATTTATAGTAGAGCTTTGAAAGAGCAGCTCGACACCCTTGAATTGCCACCTACTTGTACGCTGCTTCAATATGTTGATGATTTGCTTTTGGCTGCAGACTCTGAGAGTGCTTGTAAAGAAGGCACTGTACTGTTGCTTGTTCATTTAGCTAAAAATGGTCATAAAGCTTCGCTTAAAAAATTTCAATATTGTTGTCAGGAGGTCGCCTATTTAGGCTACCTCCTGTCAAAGGAGGGGAGAAGATTGACACCTGAAAGAATAAACCACATTTCTGGCATGTCTGTTCCAAATAGACAGAAGGAAGTCAGAGCCTTAATAGGTATGGCTTCTTACTGTATGTTGTGGATCCCAAACTTTTCGCTAGTGATAAAACCGATGTTGGCTTTGACGAAGAAGGGCATTTCTCCGCCACTGCCATGGAAATCGGAACATCAACGATCATTTGAGCTTCTCAAAACCGCGTTATGCTCTGCACCGGTTCTGGGTACTCCAAATTATGACAAGGTCTTTGTGTTGTTTGTGCATGAATGTGATGGATGTGCTTTGGCTGTGTTAACACAGGAACACGGAGGGAAGAATAGGCCGTGCGGCTACTACTCCTCCGCCTTTGATCCTGTCGCATGCGCTTTGCCAAGATGTTAGCGCGCCGTCGCTGCTGCTGCCGCGTCTGTAAAACAGAGTGAGGGAATGGTCCTAGGCCATGATTTGATTATGATGGTACCTCACTCTGTTGATATTCTATTGAACAAAACCCAAACGCAACACCTCACCTCTGCGCGGTTAACAAGGTATGAACTAATTCTGTTTGCCCCTCACATTCAAATTAAGAGGTGTTGTGTTCTTAATCCGGCTGAACTCTTACCTTTCCCGCAAAACACTGTTTGCGGTGACGAAGAATTACATGACTGCCTGTATACCACAGAACAAGAAACGAAGGGCAGGATAGATCTCATAGATACTCCTTTGGATAATGCAGAAGGGGAGCAGTTTTGCGATGGCTCCTGCTTCAAACTTTCGGATGGTACATCTACAGCTGCTTATGCAGTTACTACATTGAGCAAAGTTGTTCAAACTAAGAGAATTTCGCATAACTCCGCGCAGGCCGCAGAGATTATAGCGTTGACCCGAGCTTGTGAACTCTCCCAAGGGCGTATAGTAAATATATATACTGATAGCCATTACGCATTTGGGGTGGCTCACAATTTTGGAAGGCTCTGGTCGGAAAGAGGGTTCCTGACCTCACATGGGACCAAGATCCAGCATGGCTCCTTGATAGTGCAATTACTCTCGGCACTCTCACTCCCCAAACAGTTAGCGATCATGAAATGTGCAGCACATCGTAAGGTCATAGATGATGTGGGCAAAGGGAACGCTTTTGCGGACCTGATAGCCAGACAAACGGCCACAGACCTTAGCACGGACATGTATGCCTTGAGGGAAATGAGAGATGCTTACATAATGGATGAAGGTATTGGGTCTGTGCGGGATATTCAAACTGATGCCACAATAGAAGAATCTAAAAGGTGGGCTGAAGGAATGGGGAAATTGGATGATGAAGGGTGTTGGGTGGATACATCCGAAGGAAAATGGTTGCTCCATGATTCATATGTATTGGCAATGGTTACGATGGCACACGGTCCTACACATGTGTGTGCCCAGCAGATCACGAAAATGTTAGAACAAGTTTGGGTGAATAACAAGATTCTGGAGACTGCGAAGAGGCATGTCCAGAACTGTATGATCTGCTTACAGCACAATGTGGGTAAGGGGACAGTAACTCCAAGGGGAAGCTTTGGGCCCCCTTCTGTTCCCTTCGAGGTTATTCACTTTGATTTTATTGAGATGGAGCGATGTAATAATCTGAAATATGTTCTTGTAATTATTTGTGCCTTCAGTAAATGGGTCGAGGCTTTCCCCGTTAAAGATGCTACCGCCATGACCACTGCAAAGATTATGGTAAAAGAATTCTTTCCTCGACTTGGGCTCCCGAGGGTAATTTGGTCGGATAATGGTCCCCACTTTATTGCAGCAGTAATTTTGCAGATATGCACAGCTTTATGGATTGAAAAACGATTTCACTCAGATAGACATCCTCAAAGTGCTGGGTTGGTGGAAAGACACAATGGTATCTTAAAGAATAAGCTTGCAAAAACATGTGCTGATACCAAACTGAAATGGCCAGATGCCTTACCCATTGTATTATTAGCTATGCGTACCACACCTCAGACTAAAACCGGGCTTTCTCCATTTGAGGTAGTGATGGGGAGACCTGCTAACATTTGGGGTCTCCCGAAACCTAAAGCTCTGAGAGAGGTGGAAAATGTGTTGCTTGTAGACTACTGTAACCAGTTAACTAAAAACCTGTATTTCATTTATCACCAGGTGCACTCAGCTTTACCTGTACAGTTCACGGGCCCAGGACACGATATACAGCCTGGAAGTTGGGTCCTAGTGAAGGCCTACGAGAGGTCTTCCTGTCTCGCGCCTCACTGACGGGGACCCTACCAGGTGTTACTGGTCACCAGGAAAGCAGTGCGGGTGGCTGGAAAGAAGAACTGGATCCACGCGACGCATGTCAAGAAACTTCCTCACCCGACGCCACACGTTACAGAAGAAGCAGAACCCCTCGCTGATGCTACAGTCTCTGATCTTGGAGTAGCAAACAGCGCTGTGAGTGAGTCGGAGAATTTCTCTGTGCCCGAGGAGCTTGGGGAACAGTCCATTTCGTCTCCGCACTCTCTTGAAAAATCACTTCCGGAGAACACTGTTTCAAGCTCTGCGACTTCCGTCGCCTCTGATATGTCGCTTCCCTCAGGAAGTGACAACACCTTATTTCCGGATCAGACAATTTTGGGTACAATTTTGGGTACCATCAGGTACAACCTTCGACGAAGGAAATAGAACTACGGCACGGGTTTTTCCGTGCATCTGGGAAAAGGAAGTGATTGGAAGTTTTCCTTTTTATATGAAAGTTCTGTTGAACAAAAGGGATTCTGCTGGCTAGGGTTGGGAAGGACTAAGAAATCGCGCGACCGTAGCGTCGCCAGCAACGAACATTGGGGTCGTCGATTGAGGAACTACAATGCCTGCCACCTCCGCTGCTGCTCCCCGCATTGGACTTGTGAATAAGGGGGTGACCAACTTGGGCCCCGAAAACGTACTGCTGTGTTTTGTGATACTGATAATTGTTATTTTTCAACTGCTGCTGTAGGACTTTGGTATTTTGAAGAAATCTATCCTCTGAAACCTTTACTACCGACCGAGATTGTACCAACTGTTTTGACTCCCTCTGTACACCTTCACACTCTGTCCCCTAGAGACTACCAACATAGACAAAAGTATCATAATAACACTCTAATGATAGTAATGAATGCAACTCATGCCATTTTTAATAAGAGTAATTGTTGGATTTGTACTCATTTACCGCAACATGGGAACAAGGGACTGGGATGGTATATACATCCTTTACCTTTAACGACCGCTTGCTATGCCTCCCTTAGAGCACTATTCTTTGGCCGATGGAATGATAGCATCTCAGGGAACTTCGATGGAACTAATCTGAATGATTTCGAGAAACGTGAATTGATGTCATGGGCGCTACTCCCGAGGGGCCAGGACTGGCCCAGCGCCCTCGGAAGCAGACCCGTCTTCCACTACTCCGGACCCAGCAGACCCCTACAGGGGCCCTTTGGACCGTGTCCTGGCGCCTTTGGTGCCAGGCTCATGAAGGGTTTCAGTCCCGGCGCCATGGGTGCCGGGCTCATATTGATAAACAGTGTAATAATGCTTGGGTGGACTTACCTGAGGCAGACCATGCTGCATATTTACCCAGAACAATCCAGTCTGGTTGAAGTCCCCAGCCATCAGGGCTGGGAGGAACTATTCCCTCCATTCAGGAACTCTTTTCTTACCTGGGTGGAACCGGTGGAAGAACACACACTGGAAGCACTTCTCTGCTATTTAAACCACGCCCGATGGAAAACACGTGCTTCGCGTTATTCTGCAGCAGCAGCAGGATGCTCACCGAGTCGGCTCCTGCATTCCAGGTCCAGAGTCATTTTCAGCTTCCGCGCAGCAACCTGTGGATGAAGAAAGACACAGAACAATACTTACCAGATCCCGGAATCCAGTCACTGGCAAAACCTGCAAAGAATAAACATAAGGTTAGAAAAGTGCAACTCGCTCGCAGCCGCGCCCGCTTACCTGATCCATCCGTGATTGCAACGGAGCTAACCGCGGCCTTCTCTTCGGCAGCTTCTCTGCACCTGAAAGGCAAAGGACATAATTAAAAAGGGGTTCGGGTGAAGGCAGTCGCATTCATCTTAACTTACCAGTTTTTGCACGCACAGAAGCGGCCGCATCAACCGCAGCACCCCGGCACCTGAAAACTAGAAAAAGGACATTATTAGAGGTGCCATTAAAAGCGGCCAACAATCATTATACTTACGTGCATCGGCACGTGCAGTGGCAACGGATATAAAGCCCGCAGCATCCCGGCACCTGAAAACTAGAAAAAGGACATTATTAGAGGTGCCATTAAAAGCGGCCAACGAACATTATACTTACGTGCATCGGCACGTGCAGCGGCAACGGAAAACTACGCCCACAGCATCCCGAGGCCTGAAACAAAGGAAAAGGGACATTATTGAGGTGCCCATCTTTTAAAGCCTAAAGACTACAGTATACTTACAGGCATCCGCTCGTGCAGTAACGGCAGCATCGCTCTTCTGCATCCCAGCACCAGTGCCACAACTAAGGCCGCAAAAGACTTGAGCCTCACCACTGAACTCATCCAGTGACGTAACTGGAATCCACGCACCCCTGCACCAGACGCAGGATGGAGAGCTCAGCATTTATACGCCTAAGGTGAGAGCTCGCCGAGACAAGTAGAAAGCTAAGCTGTGGGAGAAAATGGCGATTGGTGGGAGAAGAAATCCCATCAAACGGTGATTAACCCTTTTTCTTCCACCTGCAGAAAACTTACCCTGCACGTCAGACATTCGATAAGAGGAAGCCCAGTCCTGAGAGTCGTCCGAGCTCTACGCTTCTCAATTGAAGAAACGATAGCAGCCCAGCCGGGATCAGCGCCTCCGTGGGAATCAGGTGAGCGTTACAGAACGCGAAGCCACCAATAACCTCCTACCCAGGCGCTATGGAAACTTCCGACACTGACCAACTGGCCCAGTTATTAGGGGAATTAAGAGCTGAAGTTCATGCTGCCCGCCAGTAAACGAATGCCCTTAGGAGGGAATTGATAATATCAAAAGAACGAACTGATGATCTCGCCAGACAGTTATTACAGATACAAGCGGGGCAAACCCTGCTACCTAATTCAGGAGGGAGCTATATCCCAGCGGCTTCAGCCAATCCTGTTCAAATCAACCTACCCGGAAATGTGCCATTGGCACCGCCTGAACGCTTCTCTGGTGACCTTAAAAGGTTTGCGGTGTTTATAAATCAAAGCCTTTGTGCTTTCGTATCTTAGCGGCAGTGCCGCTGATTGGTCGATCCCTCTTGTTACACAGGATGACCCGATCCTTCGTGATTTCCCGACCTTCCAGGCAAATATGGAAAGACTTTTTGCAAGATTCCCAGGGGCAGGCCCTGGACAACGAACTCCTTTCCCTACGACAGGGCAATCAAGATCTTTTGGCCTACATTGCATCATTCAATAGGCTAATCGTGGAAACCAGATGGCCTGAGGACACAAGAATCACGCTTTTTCACAGGGGTTTGCGTGGCGAACTCAAAGACGTCCTTGCCCAGGTAGTGAATCCTCCTCAGGATTGTTCAGAGTACATTGATTTGGTGGTCCAATTGGATCACAGACTACAAAACAGAAAGGCGGATCGATCCAGGTTTGAAACACAAGTGTTCCCTAAGCCTCAACATCACACCAAAGGAGTTGAAGCCGTCGAACCTATGCAAATTGGGGTTGTAAAGGGTCCCCTAACCCAGATAGAACGCGACAGGAGACGACAAATGCAACTATGTCTCTATTGTGGAAATTCAGGACATTTTCTTCGAGATTGCCCGGTGAAACCACCTAAGAAGACAGTGGGAGCTTCTGATAAGAGTTCTGAAAAGCCTGAGCCGGGTAACGACCTCGCCCGACAAGTGTAGAGGTCCGCTTGCCGAGCGTAAAAACCAGTTCTTTGACCTCGCACTTCATAATGCCAATGGTCCTCGTAAACCCAGAGCAACCGGATGGTTTGCATGCAATTAAGGCATACATTGATAGCGGAGCAGTTGGAAATTATGTGGACCACGAATTGGCTTCCAGGATGAACTTACCTCTATGTCCAAAGGTGGTTAAAGACGTCATTACCACGGTGGATGGGACGGAAATCGCCTCCGGACCAGTGACCCATACCACTACTGAAGTGACGATACTGGGCCAAGACGGGCATCAGGAGGTAATTGTGTTCGACGTGATCAAGGCTCCTCAATTCCAAGTTATTCTAGGGATTCCTTGGTTGGAGAAACACAATCCTCAGATTGATTGGCGAGCAAAGATGATAAAGTTCCCAGAGTGCACACCAACTTGTTATCCACGACCCAACATTGGCCTAGCGTCAGTAACGGCTGACGGTCCACAATTACCTCTAGAGTATCGAGAGTTCCAAGATGTTTTTCAAAAGGAACAGGCTAACACCTTGCCACCCCACAGATCATACGATTGTCAGATAGATTTGCTACCCAGTGCAACTCCCCATGGCAGTAGGATTTACGCCCTTACCGAGCCTGAGAACCTTCATCTGCGACAGTATTTAGACCAGTACCTGGCCAATGGCTTTATCCGTCCGTCGAAGTCCCCTGCATCCTCGGCTCTGTTCTTCGTACCCAAAAAAGAAGGTGACCTCAGAACCTGTATAGATTATCGTGCTCTGAACCAGATAACAGTAAAAAACCGGTACCCCTTACCTCTGATCCCGGAACTCCTTGACCAGGTAAAAAACGCCTGTATTTATACTAAGCTTGATATCCGGGGAGCTTATCACTTGGTACGGGTCAAGGAAGGAGATGAATGGAAGACGGCCTTTCGCACTAAGTATGGGCTATTTGAATACCAAGTGATGCCCTTTGGACTATGCAATGCACCGGCCGCCTTCCAATATTTTATGAATGATGTCCTCAGAGAGCTCATTGATGTCTGCGTTGTCGTCTACATAGATGACATTCTTGTGTACTCATCTTCAGAAGCTGACCATCGAAATCATGTTAGGGCGGTCCTTGAAAAACTTCGCCAACATAAACTTTTTGCCAAGCTCGAAAAATGTGTTTTTCATGTCACTGAGGTCGAATTTTTGGGATTTATTCTGACACCCAAAGGAGTCCACATGGACTCGAGAAAAGTAGACGCTATCCTCAAATGGCCGTCTCCTACTTCCGTGAAAGGCGTTCAAAGCATGCTAGGCTTTGCCAATTTTTACCGTAGATTTATTCCAGAGTTCTCACGAGTGGTACAACCCATCACCGCCCTCTTAAGAAAAAATAAACGCTTTGAATGGTCCGCAGAAGCAGAACAAGCCTTCCAAGAGCTAAAGGCTAAATTCACCTCGGCGCCAATACTGAAACACCCACGCCCGGACCTCCCTTACATCATTGAAACCGACGCCTCCAGCTTAGCAATGGGAGCAGTCCTATCACAAAGAGATCCAGAGACTAACCAACTGCATCCTGTGGCATTCTGGTCTCGGAAGTTCTCGGCGCCTGAGTTCAACTACACCATCACAGACAAAGAGCTGCTAACGATTAAATCAGCCTTTAAGGCATGGCGGCATTATCTCCTCGGGGCCAGACACACCGTCACAGTGATCACCGATCATTGAAATCTGCAGTATCTGAAAACCGCCAAGGCTCAATCCTCCAGACAGCTTTGCTGGGCTCTATTCTTTGCTGAATTTGACTTCGTGATCACTTATCGCCCCGGCAACAAGAACGGCAAAGCGGATTCTCTTTCCCGAATTGGAATGGGAGATAACGTTGCCAATCCAGAACCTGTACCAATAATTCCTGAACAAAGGATCGTGGGTCTGATTTCTTCACAATCCATTGAGTATATTGAAGAAAAAACTAAACAACTTGTAACCTCACCAGACTTACTGAACTGGTTACAAAAAGGAAAAGATTTCACCGTAAGCAATGACTTGCCTTATTTCCAAGGACGATTGTTCCTACCACACGCCGATTTACAAAGACAGGTAATCTCCTGCTATCATGATTCATTAATTGAGGGTCACCCTGGCATTGCCAAAACCACAGTAAAGGTGAAGAGACACTTCTGGTGGCCTTCGTGGAGAAAAGACATAAAGGAATTTGTGATGTCCTGCGGTGTGTGCGCTCAAAACAAGGGTCCGAAGAAGAGGCCGGCTGGTCTTCTGCAACCATTAGACATCCCACCGTGTCCCTGGCATACTCTTTCCATGGACTTCATCACAGACTTACCCTCCTGTTCCGGGTACAACACCATTCTTGTTATTGTGGACCTGTTTTCTAAAATGGCCCACTTCATTCCGCTAAAAGGCTTACCTTCAGCATCAGTCCTAGCCAAAGTATTTCTTGAAAACATCGTCCGGCTACACGGCTTCCCGTCAGTACTAATCTCAGATAGGGGGAGCCAGTTTATTTCCCACTTTTGGCGTAGTTGTTGTCGATTAGCTCAAATCGATGTAAGACTTTCGACCAGCCATCATCCCCAGACCGACGGGCAAACCAAGAGTAACTGGAAGGACATCCTTTGGATAGCTAAATATGCTTACAACAATTCAGTTCATTCGGGTACCGGGAAGAGTCCCTTCTACATCTTGTATGGGATTCATCCTCGAACCTCCAACCTTGATCCACCTCAAGATCTTGGAACACCCGCCGTGGATCAATTGCACACCGTTATTACCCAAGCTTTTAAGGAAGTGACTGCACATCTACAACAAGCTAAAGAGAGGTACAAAAAAGGAGCAGATCAACACCGAAGCAATGCCCCTCAATACCAGGTTGGGGATCAAGTCTGGCTGTCCACCAAACATTTATCGCTTAAAGGGCCTCGCACCTTCAACCCCAAATACCTGAGACCATATCCAATTACGGCCATAATTAATCCAGTGGCCGTTAAATTAGAATTGCCAACCCATATGAGAATACATCCTGTATTTCACGTATCTCTTTTGAAACCCATGCAACCTGGAACCAGATTGACCAATCCTCCAGAGCCCATTCAAGTGAATGGGGAGCCCGAATTTGAAGTAAAAGACATTTTGGACTCTAAAATCATCAGATCGAAGCTATTCTACCTAATCGACTGGAAAGGCTACGGACCTCAGGAAAGGTCATGGGAACCCTATGACCACATCCATGCTCCTCGTCTAGTCCAGAAATTTCACCGAACCTTTCCCGATAAACCAAAACCCCCGGGGAGGACAAGTTTGGGAGGGGCCTTGAGGGGGGGTGCTGTCATGGGCGCTACTCCCGAGGGGCCAGGACTGGCCCAGCGCCCTCGGAAGCAGACCCGTCTTCCACTACTCCGGACCCAGCAGACCCTTACAGGGGCCCTTTGGACCGTGTCCTGGCGCCTTTGGCGCCAGGCTCATGAAGGGTTTCAGTCCCGCGCCATAGGCGCCGGGCTCATATTGATAAACAGTGTAATAATGCTTGGGCGGACTTACCTGAGGCAGACCATGCTGCATATTTACCCAGAACAATCCAGTCTGGTTGAAGTCCCCAGCCATCAGGGCTGGGAGGAACTATTCCCTCCATTCAGGAACTCTTTTCTTACCTGGGTGGAACCGGTGGAAGAACACACACTGGAAGCACTTCTCTGCTATTTAAACCACGCCCGATGGAAAACACGTGCTTCGCGTTATTCTGCAGCAGCAGCAGGACGCTCACCGAGTCGGCTCCTGCATTCCAGGTCCAGAGTCATCTTCAGCTTCCGCGCAGCAACCTGTGGATGAAGAAAGACACAGAACAATACTTACCAGATTCCGGAATCCAGTCACCGGCAAAACCTGCAAAGAATAAACATAAGGTTAGAAAAGTGCAACTCGCTTGCAGCCGCGCCCGCTTACCTGATCCATCCGTGATTGTAACAGAGCTAACCGCGGCCTTCTCTTCGGCAGCTTCTCTGCACCTGAAAGGCAAAGGACATAATTAAAAAGGGGTTCGGGTGAAGGCAGTCGCATTCATCTTAACTTACCAGTTTTTGCACGCGCCCAAGCGGCCCCATCAACCGCAGCATCCCGGCACCTGAAAACTAGAAAAAGGACATTATTAGAGGTGCCATTAAAAGCGGCCAACGAACATTATACTTACGTGCATCGGCACGAGCAGCGGCAACGGAAAACTACGCCCACAGCATCCCGAGGCCCGAAACAAAGGAAAAGGGACATTATTGAGGTGCCCATCTTTTAAAGCCTAAAGACTAAAGTATACTTACAGGCATCCACTCGTGCAGTAACGGCGGCATCGCTCTTCGGCATCCCAGCACCAGTGCCACAACTAAGGCCGCAAAAGACTTGAGCCTCACCACTGAACTCATCCAGTGACGTAACTGGAATCCACGCACCCCTGCACCAGACGCAGGATGGAGAGCTCAGCATTTATACGCCTAAGGTGAGAGCTCGCCGAGACAAGTAGAAAGCTAGGCTGTGGGAGAAACTGGCGATTGGTGGGAGAAGGAATCCCATCAAACGGTGATTAACCCTTTTTCTTCCACCTGCAAAAAACTTACCCTGCAAGTCAGACATTCGATAAGAGGAAGCCCAGTCCTGTGAGTCGTCCGAGCTCTACGCTTCTCAATTGAAGAAACGATAGCAGCCCAGCCAGGATCAGCGCCTCCGTGGGAATCAGGTGAGCGTTACAATTGACTCCCCTGGGATGCTCGCTTTTTGCAAATAGAAGTAAACCTAATGTCGCTTCTATTAGGCCGTCTGATAAACTATCTCTTCCTTTTCAAACTCTAATTTCCTTTAAAATGGCTCCGATAGGCAATAAGGACGCTGTACCTCCTTCTTATTCTATAAATCATAGCCCTGATTCGGTTCCCTTTTGTGTAAAAAGAAATGGCACTCGGCCAATGGAAGATTTTGCAGGTTGTAAGAACTTTGTAAATTTGACTGGAGAAAACAGGCCTCTGTATGTAGGGGGGCCTGTTTATTTTGTTTGTGGTAGTTTAGCATTTCCCTCGTTGCCCAAGGACTGGCAGGGAACCTGTTATTTAGGAATATTATTACCCGGGGTATTTGTAGCTATTACATTGGAGGTTTCTAAGGCTCGCCCAAGGCGGGACAAGAACGGAGATACCCCTGGGCAAGTATTGGGAGATATAGCGAAATCAGTTGTGCCCTTTTGGGGACAAATAACAAACTCAGAGAACATTAGGGGATTAGCAAGGGTACTGGAGAGAACGATCAACCGGACCACGGACATACTCAAAAATATGACCTTAGAGCAAAAAGCAATAAGATTGGTAGCACTCCAAAATCGGATGGCATTAGATGTCATTTTGGCAGAACGAGGTGGAGTATGCAAATTAATGGGGTCCGCTTGCTGTGTTTTCCTACCAGATTCCTCGCCAACAATGTTTAAAGCAATACAGAACTTGCATACTCTTAGTTCTGAAGTACATATCCCTGTAGGAGATGGGAATCTTAGCACTTGGTTCTGTGATTCTTTACGATCTTGGGGTTGGAATGTGCTTTTTGTTATTCTGGTTATTTTGGGGATCCTGCTATTCCTTTGTTGCTGTTTCCAATGTCTTCCGAGTATATGTGGAATGCTAGGCGGATGTTGTGCCCAAGTGGTGAGCACAATAGGGCATAAAATATATGCCCCAGATGCAGCATCTAAAGAATTCGTGTTACAAGAGGTTTTGATGAACGACCTAATGGCTATAGATATTACGGACAATGATTCGGGATCTATGGATGACAACACATGGAGTTATTTTCAAAAGTATTAGAAATGATGTTAGCACTTGGCATAGGCCAAAAGGAGGGTCTGTTGGAATTGAAATAATATTATGCCTCCTATCGCAGTATTTGAATGTGTGTTGGCCTACGCCAAGTTGTCTAAAATATTGTGTAAATAGATTCTGCGGCAAGGTCTTGACCTTAACAAAAACTGTGTAAGTCGCCATCTTGGATTTAGCCGCCATTTTAGGTTCTCTTGTAATGTGGAAGTCACCCTGAACATCAAAATGGAGGCCGAATGACATTCTGAGTGAGATTCTGGCCATTGTGACCTCCGCACACATGAATAAATAATATGCCTGCAGGCCACTTGTTGGGGTCGCAAACTGAGACCTTGCCCTATCTCTGACCTATGTGTAAATGAACAACTGTATCAGCAGAACTGATCAAAAATGCATAAATTATATGATTGACCTGGCAAGGAACCCTAGGCCTGGTCTTAAGAATGGTTAACCCGCGAGGGGGTTGGCCAGGGCTGGATAAAGAGTATAAAAAGCCCAAGTATTCCAATGTACGGTCTCTCTACTAATGCATTGAACCTTCGTTGAAGTTTGTTACGTTACTCTGAGAGACGAATAGCTATCCGTTTGTCAATTGACTTTTTGGTAACTGCTGTATCTTTTTTAATAAAGCACTTTGTATGTCCTTTGTAACCTGTGTTGGTGTGTTTTCTTTGGGCTTCCCAGCCTCATATCAATTTCTTTGTTTTCACATCACAAGCCCTCGGCTCTGGATTCCCCATCTCCATTCATGGAGTCATTACAAGCCCTCAGCTCTGGATTCACCGCTCAGTTGATGGTGTCAGTATAAGCCCTTAGCTCTGGATTCCCCATCTCCATTGATAGAGTCA
Source organism: Ambystoma mexicanum (assembly GCF_040938575.1). Taxonomy (NCBI): domain Eukaryota; kingdom Metazoa; phylum Chordata; class Amphibia; order Caudata; family Ambystomatidae; genus Ambystoma; species Ambystoma mexicanum. The sequence goes on along the minus strand of NC_090926.1, from coordinate 1,034,530,947 downwards.
TCACAAGTCCTCATCTCTTGATTCCCCGCCTCCACTGATGGATTCAATGCAAGCCCTCGGCTCTGGATTCCCCGGCTTCATTGATGGAGTCAGCAAAAGCCCTGGGCTCTAGTTAGCCCAGCTCCATTGATAGAGTCATCACAAGCCCTTAGCTACGGATTCCCCGGCTCCATTGATGGAATCAGCACATGCCCTCGTCTCTGTTTTCGCAGGCTCCATTGATGGAGTCAGCACAAGCCCTCGGCTGCGGATTTTCCTGCTCCATTAATGGAGCAGCACAAGCACTAAGCTGTGGATTCGCCGGCTCCATTGATGGCGTCATCACAAGCCCTCGGCTCTGGATTCCCCATATCCATTCATGGAGTCATTACAAGCCCTCAGCTCCGGATTCACCGCTCAGTTGATGGTGTCAGTGTAAGCCCTCGGCTATGGATTCCCCATCTCCATTGATGGAGTCATCACAAGCCCTCATCTCTTGATTCCCCGGCCCCACTGATGGAGTCAGTGCAAGCCCTCGGCTCTGGATTCCCCGGCTTCATGGATGGAGTCAGCAAAAGCCCTTGGCTTTAGTTAGCCCAGCTTCATTGATGGAGTCATCACAAGCCCTCCGCTCCGGATTCCCCGGCTCAATTGATGGAATCAGCACATGCCCTGGTCTCTGGTTTCGCAGGCTCCATTAATGGAGATAGCACAAGCCCTCGGCTGTGGATTCCCCTGCTCCATTGATGGAGTCAGCACCAGCCCTCGGCTCTGGATTCTCCTGCTCCATTAATGGGGTCAGCACAAGCCCTCAGCTGTGGATTCGCCGGCTCCATTGATGGAGTCATCACAAACCCTCGGCTCTGGATTCCCCAGCTCCATTGATGGAGTCAGCGCAGGCCCTCGGCTCTGGATTCCCCGCTCCATTGATGGAGTCAGCACATGCCCTCGGCTCTAGTTACCCCAGCTCTATTAATGAAGTCAGCACAAGCCCTCGGCTCCGGATTCTCCAGCTCCATTGATTGAATCAGCACATACCCTGGACTCTGGAGTCACAGGCTCCATTAATGGAGTCAGCACAAGCTCTCAGCTGTGGATTGGCCAGCTCCATTGATGGAGTCATCACAAGCCCTCGGCTGTGGATTCCCCATCTCCATTATTAGAGACATCACAAGCCCTCAGCTCCGGATTCCCCGGCTCCATTGATGGAAGTAGCACATGCCCTGGTCTCTGGTTTTGCAGGCTCCATTAATGGAGTCATCACAAGCCCTGGGCCCTGGATTCCCTATCTCCATTGATGGAGTCATCAAAAGCCCTCAGCTCCGGATTCCCCGCTCCATTGATGGAATCAGGACATGCCCTGGTCTCTGGTTTCACAGGCTCCAATAATGGAGTCAGCAAAAGCCCTCGGCTGTGGATTTGCTGACTCCATTGATGGGGATTGCTTTCAGGGGGTCAAGTCTAAGCTGCTGCTTGTGTCTTCTTTGTGACTTCCAGGTATGACTAATGTTTGCCCTGCTCTAGCCGGAATCCAGACAGTAATGGACAAATCTGCTTTCCCATTCGTGTCTTTTGATGATGTGTAAATAACAGATGGGATACCACATCATCTAGCCCAAGACCAGAAAAGAGACTATCCTCCATCTTGAGCTGCTTTCAACCAGAAACGCAAAACAACGTTCAACCCTATATTTGATTCTGCGTTGCTTTTTGAAACTTACTGCTTCTTTAAACAACGTTCTTATAATTACATTTAGTTGAAATCGAAAAGATTAGATATATTATCAAGCTTTCTATGTGTTCCTGTTTCGTTTAATATTTTCCTGAGATAAGCCACCGACTTCGCTAGACCAGTGAATCCTGCATCCCACCCATCACTTGATAGGTCAGAGAACAGGGTGTAAGAGCCAATCAGACGAGAGTGTGAGGTGCTCTGTCACCAAGCAGCGCCACAGCTGCATCAGGGTCTGCAATACCTCAGTCACTTGCTTATTGCATCACGAAAGGACGGCAGTTCTGCAATCAGACTCAGTGATATGCATTTCCGTGGCTCTGGACCTTCCTTCTCTCCTTTTCAGGAGCAGAGCTGGGGACAACCGTAAAGGGATGACCTCCTATTCAAGATTTTAATAAATGCAGCAGATAAATAAATGACTTCAATTATTAGATTAGCTGTTCTGTCCTCGCTCGCGGCAAGGCACGCTGTGCAGTAAGGAAGGAGGCAGACACGGGGTGCTGCTAGCTACGTGCTTCTTTATTAACATACTACCGTGAACTGAACTAGCCCCCGCCCTCCCGCGTCACTTCCCCTTCCTTCCCGCTCCCTGTGTCCATCCCACCCTCGTTGCCCCAGAAACGTCAACGTGACATCTCCCCCCTTTTTAAACAATTACCAAACTCTTCGCAACATTCGGGGGTCTGGTGAGCCTCTAATCCATTTCCTCGATCCATCAACGAGGTTTGTTCCAGGCTCGCTGCGGTCGTGCTGGTCTGGGCCTCAGCGACGTTCCACTTTCAGCGTTTCCTGGCCCTGCGTCCCGCTCAGACTCGTCTGAATCCCACTGGTCACCTAAGTATGGGTCATCCGATTCATCGTCCAGTGGAGCCTGCACTCTCCCACTCAGACGTCTCGTTCCTGCTTGTGGAAGTTCCTTGAAGTGGAACGAGTTGCGTGTCACTGATCCGGCTGACCCTTGAGCGGTGATCATCGACCCCTTCTTCTGTGTGACGAGAAGGGGCTCTTCTCGAAATGCTGCCGTGTGTTTGTGGGTCGATGGTTGACGAACATCCACTACATCTCCGACTTCTATCTGAGATGGCTGAGCCCGCCGGCGGGTGTCTGCGTACTCTTTCATTCGGGCCTTGGCGGCTTCGTCTCGCCCTCTGACTTCCGGGTCTACGCCGACCGGGGGATGATTGCTTCTGCTTGCGTCTGCGTGTTACGCCCAAACATAAGCTCAGCAGGTGTCTTTCCTGTTGTGCTGTGGGGTGTCCCACGGAAATCCCTCAACAGTTGATTCAGCACCTGTTCATATGGCTGATCCGTCAGGCGTGCGACCTGCAAGGCTCGCTTGAGATTAGCCCTAAACCGTTCTATCATCCCATTGGCTTGGGGCCATAAACGAGTGATCTTTCTGTGATGGAAGCCTAGGTACTCCGCAAACTGAGTGAATTGATGTCCACAGAATGGGGCCCCGTTGTCTGTCTAGAGCACCTTGGGTACACCATATGCCGAGAACATGTGGTCCATTGCCGGGATGACGTGATGGGCGGCCATGGAAGAGATCAACTGCACATCCAGATATCGTGAGTACTCGTCCATCACGGGCAAAACGTATTTCCCCCCTTTGATGGGTCCAAAGAAGTCCGCTGCGACAGCCTCCCATATGTTCTGCGGGAGCTCTGACATGCGCAGGGGTTCTGGATGTCGGTTGGGTGTGATGAGACAGCATGTGGGACACACTCTCAGGGTGGCCTCTATCGGGCGTCCATGTGGGGAAACCAGACCTTTTGGCGGAGCATGCGCTTGGGGGAGACTATGCCCCTGTGGGTCTCGTGTGCTAGATTGATGAATTTCGCCCTCAAGGCCTCCGGGATCACTAATTTGCAGTCTTTGAGTAGCAGGCGATCTTCCAACACTGCCAGCTCCTCCTTTACTAGCATGAGCCGTTCCACTTCTTCCCTTATTTGGCCTCCCGCTGCTTTTCCTTTTCCTTTGGCCCTTTGCCACTGTCCAGACTCTAGTCCTTTGCAGATGACGTGACAGGCTGGGTCATTCTCCGTCTCTCTGGCGAGTTCTTCCATGTTGACACCCTCCGGTGTGGTTTGATGGACAAGGTATCTCAGGTATCTGTCAGCCACTGATGGTTTAGGTGTGCTCTTACCCCTTGGTCTTCTCGACAGGAAGTCGGCTGGGTTCTCACCTTTTCCTGGCCTGTGGATGATGTCGAATGCATAGTCTTGAAGTCTTAGCCTCCATCGGGCGATCCGCGCAGGCATTTTGGCTTGTGGGTTGCCATATAGAAACAGTAGAGCTTGATGGTCCGTGAGGACTTGGAATGGTTTCCCGTACAGAAACAGATGGAAATGTTTGCACGCCCATACGACGGCTAACCCCTCTTTCTCTGCTTGAGAATATGCCTCCTCAGTGGTTGACAGGCTGCGGCTGGCGTATGCCACTATGTGTTTTAGCGAGGGCTCCCGTGGATCAAATTGTGCAGGATGGCCCCCAGCCCTACAGGACTGGTGTCAACCGTCAGTTCTGTCTTCCTGTTGGGGTCGTAATAAGACATGTTTTCTGCCTTCGAGACTCTCTCACTTATTGTTTCAAAAGCACTTTGACAGTTGCTGGTCCATTCAAATTTCTCGTTCTGATAGGTCAATCTTCTTAACGGCTCGCTGACTGAGGCAAAATCATGAATGTATCGGTTACAGTAGCTGGCGAGGCCTAAAAATGACCGGAGCTCAGACGCATTGGTCGGGGCAGAGGTGTCGTTCAGGGCCGACACTTTGTCCGGGTCTGGGGTCATCCCTGATTCTAAGAAGACGTGGCCAAAGAATTTTAGGGTGGTTTTCCGGAACTCACATTTATCCCTATTTAGCGTGAGGTTGGCATCATGTAGGGCTTTGCACACTTTCTAGGGTCTCGTCATGTTTGTTTACGTCGGTTCCGAACACTAAAATGTCATCAGAATAGTTGAGACAGTTCGGGATGTGTTTTATTATGTTGTGAACCTCTGATTGAAATGTTTCTGCTGCCGAGGACACCCCGAAACTCAGCCTTTTGTACCTGAAGAGGCCAACATGAGTGACGAAAGTTGTTATGTTGCGGCTCTCGGGATGTAACACCAACTGGTGGAATCCCTTTTGCAGGTCCAGTTTAGAGAAGACCTTTACCCCGTTCAGCAGAGGGATCATGTTGGTGATCCGTGGTGCAGGGTATCTCTCCCTTTTGATGGCTTGGTTCGGGCGCTGCATGTCAACGCATAGTCTGATGGCCTTGGATCCTTATTTCAGGACTGGAACGATTGGGGAAACCCACGTGGTGGGTCCGGTAGCTTTCTCGATAATGTCTTGTTCCAGCAGTTTTTTTAGCTCATCCTCCACCTTCTTTTGAATACTGACGGGGATTCCACTGTATGGCTGGGCTACGGGGCATATGGAGTCGTCCACATGGAGTTTGATTTGCCTGTTCCTGAGTCTTCCGATTCCTTTGAATATCTTGGGATATAAGTTGTTGATCATTTCCACGGGGTCTATGTACTTGTGGACCATTATATTGTAGAGTATGTGTATCAAGCCCATGTCAGGGGCTGCTTTGAAGCTCAGAACACACCACTGTCTGTCTCTGTGGCTAGGACGTGTATCGGAACTTTCATTTCTTGTCCCTTATAGCGGCAGAGCCCGCTGAATTGACCGATGCACTTCAGAGGAGTATTGGCTCCATAAGCGTATATGTCAACCGTCGCCGGCTGGAGCTTGGGTTTTGGGTTAGTTCAGAGTATATTTGTTCACTCACCACGCTGACGGTGGCACCGGTGTCTATGAGAAATTCGGTTGGTCTTTCTTGTAGTTTAATGATGAGCGTCGGGCTGTGGGCCGTCGCCGCGGGGTTTCCCAGGGCGTAGACGTATGCCTTCTTTTTCTGGTCACTCCCCGATGAGCTGGTATCTGACTCGGTAGGGGATTGTTATACCAAGTAGCGTACGTGTCATCGCAATCTTCTCTCCGGTCGGGCGTGCATCACAAATTGCCTCCTCACCCTCCGTCTTTGTCGGTCGTCACCAGAGTCTTTGTCCCTCTGATCAACCTGGGGCTGATTCTGAGTGTTGGAGGTGCTTGGGGCTGGATTGGTATTGGACGGCCCCCATATCGACATCTTGTGCGAGCGGTGTTGTCTTTGGGCCGCTCCCTTCCTCGATCCCAGAATAGCCTACACACCGTCTTGAAGTGACCTTCTTCGCCACAAGACGTGCAGCGCTGTCCGACAGCGGGGCATGTCCCCTCGTGTGGATATTCAAATCCGCATTTGTAACAGTAAAGTTCTTCCGACCTCTTTTCTAGTTGTAGTCTGTTTAGGTTTTCTCCAGCATTGGTAGTCCCGACACTATCAACTTGAGAGTCAATGGCATTTTCAACCCTGGCCAGGGCTAGGATTTCTTCAAGTGTGCAGGATTTTTGGAGCAGTTTCCTGAGGAAAGCTTGAGACTCGCACCCTGATATAATTTGTGACCTTAGGGCCTCGGTGTTTGAGTAGTTTGTGAAATCTCAGTGTTTCAGTTTGGTGCGCAGTCGCATCACGTAGGCATCCATAGTCTCCCCTTTTGCCTGTTTCGTGCTGTGAAACAAGTGCCTCTCGTAGTCAACGTTGGTATGTGGTGCAAAATAGGCTGCCAGCGCGTCTTTTAGATCTTGTATTGAGTCTATGGAGTCTCGGGTCGTTTTGTCAATGTTATCACGGGTGGCAGAGCCTACAGCCAGTTTTAGGAGGCACACTTGCCTTGCGTCGGCGACTGGTCCTGTGGCTCCCATGTAGAGATCAAAGTCCCTGATCCATTTGGTCCATCTGGGACCCATGTTGCTTGTGTCGGTCACATCAAAAGCACCCGGCATCTGGGCTGCCAAGGTGTCTGGTAATTGGTATGGCACATGATCCGGTGTCGGGGTCACTGGCGCTGGGGGCCCATTGCCTTGAGCTTGTGCTCCTTGTCCATCATCTTGACCTGACATTCTGATGGACGTGCGCCCACTTGCTATGTTCGAATTATGGGTGGTAACCTCTTTCACTGGTGTTGGATGGCCGCCTGGTGGGGCATGAGCACCATCCACTTGTCCTCCCTTTTACAGGGTGTTTCACAGCACCACCTGCTGTGTTCTTTGGTCCTGGGCACCTCTATGTGCCCCTTCCTGATGTGTGCTGCTTCCCCTGTCTTATGTGGGCTTAGGGTGCCACGTGGGATCACTTCTCCTGGACTACGTGTTGTTGGTGCACACTTATCCCCTTCAGCAGGTCCGGAGCGGCGCAGGTGCCTTTCTCCGTGATAACACGTGCCCTGCGGGTGAGCCGTACCTTGTGCTTGTCTTCTAGATGCGGGCGGGGCTCTCAGCTCCTCCGTGTATGTTCACCGCTGTGGCCCGGGCTTCTGTGTGGAGAGCAGCCGAGCTCCGGCTCCTCCGCGCGTGCTTCTCCCCATGGCCTGCAGCTGCTCTTGGGGCCAGGCGGGGCTCCGGCTCCTCCACGTACTTTTGCGCCTTCGAGCGATCTGCCTCTCGTTGTGGGTGTGTGTCGGGCAGACCGTGTCTCTCTTGCCAGGGGGACACACCGCTCCTTATCCCATCCTTGTCGCCATTGTTCTGCCTCACTCGAGGCAAGGCGCGCTGCGCAGTAAGGAAGGAGGCAGACACGGGGTGCGGCTAGCTACGTGCTTCTTTATTAACATACTACCGTGAACTGAAGTATCCCCCTCTCTCCTGCGTCACTTCCCCTTCCTTCCCGCTCCCTGTGTCCATCCCGCCTTCTTTGCCCCAGAAATGTCAACGTGACATTAGCCATACCCCAGAGTAGCAAACAGCCTGGTTATTAAGGTGGTCCTTAGGCATTCAATTGTATTTTTTTTTTAATCCAGCTTCATGTTGGTGTCCAGCCTGTAAACTGGGGCCAGGTATCGAACCCAAGCTGCCCTGCCCTGTCTTGTTTCCAAAAAAATCGTCAATTCTCCTCCTCACCATTCAACCAAATAAATATAATAGATCCCCATCTTCAGTGATGGCCCAAAGGGTTCAAAAGCATCTTACTGCTTCACATGACCACAAATGCGGACCGATAATTGACTGCCCCCTGCAGGTAGGAAGGACATCCTACAGTCAGGCACTCAACGCTAGAGCGTCTGGCTGGCTACTTTCTGATGACCATGCCCCCGTTCATGACGAAACGTACGTACACAAGGAGGAATGAGGGCAGCCATGATGCGGGTTCGAGCCTGGCCGGGGTCCTGTGCATCCCAAGCCCCACCATTCAGGATGTTATCCTCCAATCTCTGCAATGAATATAACACTTAGAAAAGGCTACCCTTTTCCCCACTCGCTGCATGGAGTGGTTTGCCTGCCACTGAACGGTACGTCTGGGAAACAAAAAAGGTAAGCTGTGCATTAAAAAAAAAAGGAAAACAGATCTCCATCGATGATAAGGTCATATTATGGAGATTTTCTAGAGGCCAACATGTCACTAGAGAGCCTTTTTGCAAATGAAACCTTTGCAAGATGTAATATTTCTGCATGTTTTGGCTCGCACCAGCATCTGACTTTGCTGCCACTCATGTTTTCAGAAATTGCAACCATACATGCGGAGCCCTGAACTACATCAAAACAATTGGTATCAATAACCACACGGTGACAACACAACACAAATACACAGTGCCATGGTATTAGGCCACTTGAGGCGAGGGTGTTGCTAGGTCTGGAAAAGATCAGGGGCAAAGCTCATGTCGGGACTGCTGGGACTCGGGGCTAGCTAGCCTTTTGGTTGTATCACCTGAGTTTCTATCCGGGGCTACAACCTAAAGACCCGGGGCTATAGTCCCCTTAGCCCCCCATAGCAACGCCTCTGCTTGCAGGTAACATGATGTTGAACTAATTTGAGGGGTAGGCTGGGGTGCAAAACAATATCACAATAAAGGAAAATATGAATAAAAGTGTTTACAACCCAATTAGAAGATTTAATGAGGAGGTAGCGTGTTAAAAGGAGGCGTAATATCAAGGTGTAATATGCTTTAACTCCTTAATGAACTGCCCTGCCTTCTTTTGGGGTACTGACAAGGCGGCGGGGGTGGGTGGCACAGAGCAGAGATCAGAACTCTGTCGCGCAGTTCTTGTGAGTGGGCCTCCTTGTACGCCTGTATGTGCATGAGATTTTCATGCAGGCGTACAACTAATGGATTCCTATGGAATCCGCCTCGGTTTTGCACCATGTGAAGACCAGACAGATTTCACAGGAATCCATTACCAAACGATACCTACGAAGTGTGTTTGCAGGCAGCGTTTACTTGCCCCTGGGACAGAGTGGAAAATGGGCAGAGTAAAAGGGAGTCTGCCTTGCCCACTCCGCCAAGTGGGCCTGTGCAACTGCATGCGGGGGACGCCACAGCGTGTCAGTGCTAACGTTGGCGGCCCTCTACAAGAAATGAAGATTGAGGGACTACTGCAAAACTCCATAATTTGCACATTCCCCACCCTGCTGACTGCGTTATCTTCAGCTTTAGCCTAACACAGTGTCGTTTGTGTCCACACTGCTCTAGCAATGTCTAAATCAGCGTGCTCTCCATAGAAGGGTCTGTGTGATCTCCAAAGGGGGCGGGAGGGGTCCCACTGGCGACGTGCACCAGGCAGCACCGCATCCAGCTGAACATGCACTCTTTGACTTCGCAGTGTTACTTAGGAGCAGTGCTTTAAGTGGGGAAAGAAACCGAAGGGCTGTAAACAAGGGGCGTGACCCAACTATTGGACGTGGGCCCTCATTACGACCCTGGCGGAAAGTGACTGACCTGACCGCCATAGCGTAAATAGCGTTTCCGCCATTGCACGACGGAGCAAAGTGCGGCTAATTCCGACCCATCGGGGACGAGCACTACGCCATGGCGGAAGTGCAAAGTCCGCGATGGCGGAAATGTCCCCAAAACGCCCCTCACCGCCGTCGTACCGCGCCCTAGGTGCAATTCCGCCACCCATCTTAGCGGTCACCGTAATGAGCGGCAATCGGAAAGTACGGTGACCGTAAATATACGGAAACGGAAGTAAAAACATGGTCCCGGAACGGGAAACAGCACACCGTACACCTATAAAATCAGAATTCCCACACAACCATAAAAAATACTACCCTGAGACACATCCCAACCCGTCATCCACCCTAGTGAAAGCAATAAAAATGGGAAAAGTAGCGAAAAAAGCATGCGACCGCAAGCGGCAGGTCCACTTCTCCCGTGAGGAACTCACCGTGCTCACAGAGACCCTCCAGGAGAATGCTGCCGTCGTCTTCTCGACGCAAATGACCAGGACGGCACTTGCGAACAAGGAGGCCATATGGGCCCTGGTGGCACAGCGGGTAAGTGCGGTGGGGACCGCACCCCGCAACCCACAGCAATGCAGAAAGCGATGGGACGACCTGCGGATACGCGTACGGAGCATACTATCCGCCAACCGTAACATTGCCACAGCTACCGGGGGAGGATCGGAATCACCCATCAAGTTGACCCCCTGGGAAGAAATCTGTGCCTCCACCATTGGAATGGAGAGTATAGAGGGAGTCGGAGGGATGGAGAAAGGAGTGCAGACATCCGAAGAATCAGGTAGGTGGGCCAAATAAAACAATGCTAAATCCACAATGTCCAATCATGTGAAGAACCATGTGTCCACATAGTGCAACAGTAACACATGTCCAGGAGAACGTCCACATACATTGGCCTGATAGCGCACTTTAAAACTCACATTAAATACATAAATAATTAAAAATCCTAAAAACACCCTCTACACGTGCAGCAGGCACACCCTAACTGCAGGCTGCAAAACAACTGCATCCTCAATCCACACAAAAATGAAACCACCTCCAAGGCCCCGACCCAAATCACCCTCAGGTACCACCCCAATGCATGTGATACATTGCCATTCCAATTTCCACAGACCCATTAATAACGCTCGCCCTCCTTTACTCCACCACAGGGTCCGGTTCAAACGACGAGCTCCAGGACACCCCTACCAGCACACCTGCAAAGAGGGCCAAGACCAACGGCCAAAGACCCTCCACCTCAGCTGCACGCATCAAGACACGGCAGCAGCACAAATCAAGTGGCAGCACACAGGAGGGAACTTCAACAGGCACCCCAGCAGCCAGCATGCCCACAACAGCACCACCACAGGTCCCCCCAATGGATGCCACCATAGGTGACACTGCATTAATGGCAGCATGCTCCGACACAGAAAACGGGGATGTCGAAGTAAGATCCATCCATGACCTGTCTCAATCCCCCTGTTTGTTTCATACCGTACACCATGAGGATACCACGCAGCGGCACCCACAAGACGACGACTGGCCATCCCCCACAAGCCCTGTGGCAAGGCAACATGAGGTGACCAGCCCCTCTGTGACACCACCGCAAATGGCCATGGCACAGCAGAGGCAACAGTCCCTCGACCAGGTGATCGTGCAACAGCAGCAACTGGCCACGCTCCTCAAGGACCATGCTGATGAATGTGGGGGTACTAAGGCAGCCATAGAAACATCAACTGAGACACTTAGGGCAGAAATGGAGAGAAGCACCGAGAGCCTGAGAGTACAAATGGAGAGAAGCACCGAGAGCCTGAGGGGGGAACTGCATGCGACGTCCAAAGACGTATGTGCTGAACTTGCCGCTGTGCGCCGTGTGCTCACTGAGCTCTCACAAACCCTTAGGGACATGCATGGACGTGAGCAGGCAGAGACATCATCCGTTGCAAGTTCCGTCCAGGGCAGCCCCCAACGTAGATCTGGGAGGAACCTGCGCTCCACAGGCAGGGGTGCCCCTGATACCCGGAGAGGGGGCTTGCAATAGCGTCTGCCCACTGACAATGAGCATCTTTGGACACTGGTGTTCGGGGGGGAGGTAGGAGGGTGGAGGGGGTGTGTTGGGCTCACTTGGGTGGCGGGTCGATGGGGTGTGTAACATAATTTCACATATGCTATAAACATTGCACAATCATCCAATGAGATGTGTGGACATTGATCTTTGTGTACGAGGCCTTTATAGGCGTACAGTCCATATTGTGCATGTTCCAGACACACACAGTGCCACAAGTCCCGTGTCCATGTATCAGCCACCAGGCGTGAGTGCTAGAAGCATGAATCTATGAGAATCTGACGAATGTCACGGCCCTCCTGTGCCTCGCAGACTCCTTGAGGTGCTGCCACATCCCCACCCTCATCATGACCATCTTCAGGTGCTTGCAGTTCTGCGTCAGGGGGCATGGGCACATTTCTACGTACGCACATGTTGTGTAGCATGACACATGCCATGACCATCTTTGCAACCTTCTCATGGCGGTACAGGAGTGCCCCGCCAGACCTGCTGAGGCAAGGGAAACGAGTCTTCAGTAGGCCGAATGCCTGTTCTATGACTACACGGGTACGTGAGTGGGCATGGTTGTAGTCCTCCTCATGCTGGTTCTGTGGGTTCCTGAGTGGTGTAAGGAGCCATCTCTTCAGTGGATACCCGGCATCACCTGTATGTGGACAATAAAGGATGTTTGTGGAATGACATTGCTACGTACGCACCCCCCCCCTTCCTGCCAGGTCATTGCCGCATCACATACCCCACATTATCATGCATGAAATGAGACTCACCGAGTAGCCAGGATCTGTTCCCTGCGTGTCGCTCCATGTAGCGTGGTATTGTAGAGTTCCTCAAGACCATAGAATCATGGATTGATCCAGGAAATCGGGCACAACAATGTGTAATGATCCTGTTGGAATCACACACCATTTGTACATTAAGAGAATGAAATTGTTTTCGGTTGCGGTACTGGGCCTCCATGGCATGTGGGACGACCAATTCCACATGGGTGCAGTCGATGGCACCAATGCAACCAGGTATGCCGCCAAGTGCATGGAATCCCACTTTTGTGTTCGTAATTTCCTGCTCCGAGCGTGGTAGAGAGATGTAGTCGTCTGCGTGCTTCAGGAGGGCATTGAGCACTTGCAATAGTGTCCGTGAGAACACTGGCTGTGAAATGCCATGCAACTGTCCGACTGTGTGCTGGTAGGTGCCTGTGGCCAGGAAGTGGAGTACAGACACCACCTTCAGTAGGGGTGGGATGGCGGTTGGGCTATCTATCATGCTGACAAGGTCAGCCTGTGTCATGTCCACAATGGCGGTTATGGTGTCCCGGTCCAAACGGTAGAGGGTGTGGATCTGCTCATCAGTGAGGTTGAACGGATGAGCTCTGAGGCGTGGGATTGCGGGCTGCCTGCGTGGTGGTAGTGGCTGTGCTGGCGGGCCTTGCTGGCCCTGCCTTGCCCTCCTCCTCCTCCTGCGTCTCCTCTGTGCGGCCGGTTGTTGTAGTAGTTGGTGTTCGTCTTCTTCTTGAAGTTGGAGTACTTGCAGTGCTATCAGGTCCCCCAGGGCCAACATCGCTAGTCCTGCCGGTAGCATTTTGGAGTGGGTGTGGTTGTGGGAGGGGGTTGGGTGTGCAATTTATGTGTTTTCAAGCTGTATTTCCTCCACCTGTGGTGATTCATTCCACCTGTGCAAGCTGCAATCCCCTTTGGGCGAGCACGTCCCGCACACAACGCTGCAATTTGACGCATGCCATCTTGCTATTACAATCATGTATTTGATCCCGATGGCAGTGAAATATTGGTTCATATGTTCATTCTGCTATGGTCCCATTGTTTCACATACTATCTTTGCAGTCGCGAACAAACTTGTGAAGGGTCAGTGGAATGTAGTACTCGATTAACGGTGGACCCTCATGCAGCACTGTACCTCAGTTCACCGACGGGCGGGGCGTCCCATTTGTGAGTGAAGCCAGTTTGCATTTTCACACATTGCCGCACTACATGGATGAATTTGTGATTTCAAGCGGTCACAGATGCCTTTTCGACGTGATGTTGCAAATGAGGAATTCGAAGGACGGCGCTTTCGGTCTTCAGCTAGCGGCGAGGAGACGCCCACAGGTCTGACTGCAAATATTACGTTCTATTGTTTAATGTCCTTGGGACAGGGGCCATGGCGAGAATGCAATGATTGATATGAATAGTATGGGATGCGTAATAGCGTAGTGGACGATAAGGCAGGACGTTCCCAAATACATGTTACTTCACAACACTGGAATTCCGGGCTGGAGCACAGTGGATTTTGCAGACTGCATTACGCACAGACTCAATGGAGTAAATAATCAGGCGTTTTCATACCGGGATGAGGGAATGATGTATGGATGCATGGACAGATGATTTGATGGAGAGTTTGCCATGTACAGGGCTTTTTGGAATCTATCCACCTCCCCTGCGCTATGTGATGCAGAGCTGCCATAGTGGGACCATCGTCTATCTGCCCTTGTTGAACCCTCCCTGTCTCGACGCGCCTTCAAACACTTGTGTCTATGCACGTTACTAATCCCATCGAATGGATTCTGTTTTGACAGACGCATGCACACAAACACTCGTTTGTAATAGTGTTTTCACCTCGATTTTGATAGTTATGATTCGCAAGTGATTTTTGGGTGGGAATAATCCTTTGGAGTGGGCTAGCATGCATATGGCTGTAGATTTAGTGTGATCATTGAAGTGAGTAATACAAATCAAGTTCTGATGGCCATACTATTCTTTTTCATTTCATTTGGGTGACAGGTATCTCCTCCCCTTTTGCCGCTGCCATCTGTATGCCACTCCTGCAGATGGCTTTTACTCCCGACACCTGCTGCTTCGAGTTAATCAGTGGAGCACCATTACGATCTTATGGGACGATCGCCAATGGGCCACATGCCCTTACGCAGAACTAGTGGCTAGGAGCAACATTTCGACCTTTCAGCTGGACTAGTGCCTACCTAATGGGACGGCCCTGCGGTTCTAGGCGCTTCCATGTTGGCTTTTTGAACGTGAATGTAGCCCCTGTGTACCATGAAGGAACAGGGCGTCACACAAGAAGAAGCTGGTCATTTATTGCGGATGCAGCCCACAATAATGAAATATATTTTGGAGTTCATGACCTAATGGCTGTATGGGCTTGGTGATTTTGTGGTGCATTAAATTTCTATTCTGATATTAACCGTGTAGCGTTCTTCTTTGCAAGTAATGTAGCATATCCCTATTTGTGGAGCGATGTATTGTGAGAAGATCTGCATTGGGTTCCGGCTTCTGAGTATAGTTGCGTGGTACTGTACTGGGCGCGTTTGCCTACGAAGCCCAGTGTGGTCAGGGATAGGGGCTACCATTATAACTGTTTTAATGATGTCATGCTCAGGGGCGGGGGATTAGCTTTTGTGTAACAGATGCAGGTCAGCCAGGTGGATTGGTGGAATGATGTGATTATCAGAATATGGCTGGTCACAGGTGCCTGTGTTTGCGTGCGTTTCTTGGAGGGAGACTGAGGTCATGTCCATTGGAATAGCTTCTGTATTCGTGCCATCTGTGCCCTGCAGCTCCCATTGGCCCCTCTTGAGATGAGCCTGGCTGCTCAGTCACTCTGCCAACTTGTGTGGTACATGCTTATGCTGATGGTTGGTTTGTTTACTGGCAGGAGTACAGGGCTGGTGCAGTCTCCCTCAGGATACTGCTTTGAATGTTGCCTTACACTGGTGTCAGTCGATGGGGGGGCCTGTTTTTGTTTGTCTCATTTTTCTGCTCATGTTGCTGTACTTGAACCTTCACATGCCTGTGCTGCATCAGTGCGGCAATGGTGCCATGGCAAATATGGATGGCCACTCACAAGGCACTTGGAGCCCCTAGATTCATTTGTTCGTTGGCATGCATGGGTGACTTGTACATTTCACTGGTTGCATTGTGTGACTTCATTGCACCTACGAGGAGTTGTGCAATGTGGCCAGGGAGTGGTGTACAGGCACTCAGTAGGGCCGTTTACGGTTGATTCGCGATGCCGTACTTCTCACCATGGCGGAATGGTACTTTCCGCCATGCTTGATGGCGTTAGGTACATGTCCGCTAGGGTCAGAATTCGCGTACCGTTGCGCCATGGTGGTAATTACGGTTTGGCATGGCGCGCGTGCGCGTACTTGGTGCAGTTAGCGTTGGCGTTCACTACGGTGTCGCTAATGGCATCGTACTTTACGGTGACGGGTCATAATCGCACCGAGCGCTATTCGATGGCGGTATTGCATTTCCGCCATCGTTTTTCGATTTCCGCCAGGGTCGTAATGAGTGCCGTGGTCTATAAAGAGTTGGGTGAGGCCTCTATAACCCAAATAATACATAACTCAGCCAGGAAATACCAGAGTAACGTCTCATTGCGGACACCCAAATGATTGCAGTGACACAGTAATGCGTATTGTACGGGAGATTCGCTGCTAGTTTTGTTTACTAAAAAGTCTGCACTTGCAACGAAAACATGACCGTTTTCTTCAGAAATATTGCATTTAGTTGCAGTGGAACTTGGGATGGCCGCTCACCTATACATGGCTTCCTGCGCATGCGCAGTCATTATTCTCATTTAATAGATATGCTTCTTGATTTTGAATTGCACTAAATAAATGCGCAGGTGCTTTGCAATTTGGTTGGACGCTGGCGAGCTTGGCCCTGGGGAGCCTTCAATAAGTGCCCCACACAGGGGTGTTGCTAGGTCTGGAAAATATCCGGGGCGGCGCTAATGTCAGGACTGTTGGGCCTCGGCGCTAGCTAGCCTTTTGGCTGTAGCCTCGCAAATTCTATCTGGGTGGGGCTACAACCAAAAGACGCGGGCTATAGACGGCTCAGCAGCCCCCTAGAGACGCCTCTGGGCCACCACAGCAGAAAGCCCACTGGTTTCCTTACTTGACTGCGCGACCGCCACCCAGCAATACCAGTGCTGTGAAAATGCAGGTGTGCACTGCTTTCATAGATTGTAGCGTCTTCTGGTGGGTGACTGTATTATTTCAAGGCACAAAGCCTATATAAATCCATCCATATACAACCTTTCTTCATCGGGTGGCCGCCCAGCAACATGTAACATGAGTGTAGTGTTCACAATGCTGTTAGTATAAGTAGCTGGGAAGATATGGGCCGGACAGTAACACTTTTAAGAGTGATTGAGTTCTGCTATTAACACGTTTCCTCAACTAGGGCGTTTCTTTTTTGACTTTTGAAATTCTCTTGTGGTCTGGGTGTAGCTTTTCTCCCCCAAACAGTCCACAATATCTACCTTCAAGCCCAAGGCCATCCAGCAAGTTCTGCAGCAGAGGCTGGTGATTTCCTATCATTCCCTTTGTGCTGTTCTCCTAATGTGACGCTGAACCCTGCCAGGCAGCCTTTTGACAAGCTGAGATGCACGATCATCTCCCTTCTGCCCCTCCCATGTGAACAGATAACAAAGCCACACATTTAGTTTATGCACTTCTCTGAAGCGCTGTGCATGCACGGGAGACTTCAGGCTGCCGCTGCCTTTGTTACTGAATCGGGCTAGTAGAGGACATATGGGATCCCTGGCAGAGCCCCGGATCGGGAGAAGTGTAGAAGACTACCGTGGCTCTGCCATGGATAGTCCCTGCCCACATAAAGCCCTACTAGCAGTACTTCACACGTGTTCAAAGTGCAAGGATTGCACACCTTTGTACACAATAAGATTATGTTATGCTTTGCAACAGGAAAGGAAGGGGTGACAACATGTACTAGTAAGTCCCACCCATCTTCCTGTCTTTTGTGGATCCAAGTGTCTCTCTGGTTAATTGAGCTCTCTGTGACTCCTGATCAAAGCGCAGGTCTCCCTTGAAGTTTGTGGTAAGAACAGACTTTCTATCTCCATCAAATCACATATTTCTTCCCTCTGGAAGGGGGTTCCCTGCAGGGGTTGCCTACTGTAAACAGTTGTCCCAGTCATTACATTAACAGCCTTTTATACAGAGGGGTGGGAGTTAGCTTCAAGTTGACACATTGCATATCAAAGAGATGATAGTTCTGTGACAAGGCCTCTTTGCAGGCCTGCTTTCTTTTAACTCTCAACAGTATGCACTGCCACCACACAGAACAGGGAAGATCCATGGAGCCTTTGATATTAATTAGGCTGTCACATTCCAGCTAAATGTGACAGGGATGACTGCACTTGTAGTAGACTGTGTCCCCCTGGGGTACACTTGACTATGTGTTTGTTGTGCGGCAAGCATAGGAAAATGTGTTTAGATTAGCCCCACACATTTTCTGAGGTTGATCTCCCATCATTCCATTTCTTACAACATTTCAAAAAAGACCAGTCGTCCCCACACTCCCGGTGTGGATAGACAAATTCCTCACACCAGCAGCCACGGCACAGAACGCAGAGATGGGCCTATATACCAACGCTGCAGACAGAGTGGGTTTTGGGGCATGTTTTGGAGATTAGTAGTATATGCAGAAATTGCCTGATGCATGGAGTATCTGTGGTTTGGTGAGGAACCTGCCTTTTTAAAGCTGTTCCCTATTGTAGCCTCGTACCTTGGTACCGGCACATGATTTCCATAACATCCCCATAACACAGACCATCAACAAGCAAAGGGCTACTTGCTGTAAGGTGCTGAGGTCATTGAAGAGCGTTGTCTTGATGTGCATGAAGGTTTACATCGTATTCAAAGCGAAGCACATTCCCGGCATTTTCAACCATGAGGGCGAGGCCTTCTCTTCTTTTTTGATACAGGAAATCTCGCGATTTTATTAGACTGCGCATCAGTAATTACCCATTCATGGACGACATATGAAGTATTGATTTCCCTGGATAGAGGATCTGATTGCGGAATCACTTGTACCAAAAACAAACAAGCATTGGTAGGCCAACTGTTTTGGCTTTTGTGTAGGCATGCGAAAGGCATTTGCCAAACACTGCTGTCGTGGTATTAACGGGCCAAAAGTGGTAGCAGCTGCAAAATGGTGCGAGTACCTGGGCATATAATAGTAGTACTTGGCAAATTCCCAATACTTATACACAAGCAGAAACTGTTGTCTTTGCCAATCCTGGTTTTTAACGGGGCTTGAGTGAAGGACACGCATAGTGCTTATAAATCGAGTGGCTAAAGGCAGACCTCGTTAAGACATTCTTATTACAACAGTAGCACATTTACAGCACAGCATTTGATGGTGAGGCTTGAAAAGGTTAGCTCAAAGAGTTCCCATGAGGATGTTCTCTGGGTGGAAAGGGGCAGGAGGTGGGTGGGAATGACCATAGGGATTAATATGGCAATGGGCAGCCAACGGGTGGGTTAATAACCAAACAACCCCTACGGCTTTGTGTCCCTCCTCATATGCCTTTTCTCCCTAGTTGTATTATAATGCAATAGTTTTGGCTTATAGATGGCACTATAACTAGGAGAAAAAATGTCTCTACCAGTGGCCTCAAATGTTTGTGACGAGTATACATTCAATGCAATATGCTAAACCTACCGCTCTCAACTCAGTATTATCCGAGCACGTCCTAGCACAAATGTAGCTGTGCGTGGGCGGAAAAACACCACAATCATCTCCGCCACCTAGCATCTTCCCCAGTGCCGAGTCTTGGGCACACCAAAACCAAAGATGGGTCGCACCTTTCCACTCCCCCTCTTAGAGGATGTCCGGCCCTAGACCCTACACACGAGGACTTCTGGCACCGAGACGTCGCACCCAACAATGATGTAACTACGCTGCTCAACTGCAAACTCCTCTTCTAGGTATCTCTCCCTCTGCCGGCACTCTCTATAGTGCCTCCCCAACATTTTGCTGGTGCTCAGTGGCATGACCACAGCTAAAGCCATGCACTGAGCATCTATTGGCTAGCGCTGCAGTGCTGTTGCCTTTGTCCACTGTCGAATACTCGAAGGTTAGTGCCAGTATTATTTTCCCAGCCCACCAGAATTAGGGTGTTTGCATCAGGTCCAGAGCCAGGTTAAGCGGATGTACTTATCACTGTGGAGCTGCGCCGTTCTTTGCTGCCGTGTGCCCGCACCTTCTAAAGAACCTCTAGTGCAATGTCTCCCGGAAAAAGAAATGGAGTGCCCTATCAACTCTTGCATCTTCCGGAAGCTTCCAAGATGGCACCACCAGACAACAGCTGCTTTTCTTCGCAACTGGTGAATCTTTCAATATGCAACAACATAGAAAGCACACACACACACAAAAACACAGGCGAGAAATAAATCAGCCAGGTGCACCCTCTTGAGGCTGGTCAAGGATTGACATTTACCCCCTCATTCCACCTGCACCTAGACCCCAAAGTGGTGTCCAGTTTCCTCCGACTGCTGCATGTGCGCGTTCACACACACACACTCAGTCACACACATGGGCTAATACAAAAACCCAGGGATGGACTGGCAGGGATGGCATTTGGGGGTCGCACCTGTGACCCCTGAGGTCTCCCTTGCCACCCATGTGATCTCCCTGTGGTCTCTCTTGCTAGCCCTGAAACAAGTTATTTTTTTTGTTTGTTTTTTTTACAAATTGAAGCTCCTGTGCTGTGGCCAGCACCATGTGGCTCTTTGTGTCTGGAGTGGCTGGCTTTCTTGATCAGGACTCTAAAAAAATCAGGGGGTTCCACGAGTGTAACACTTTGAGCAGTGACCCAAAATCAGAAAGAATAGGAATAACAAATAATTTATCTTTCTGGAATTCTATACAATAATTGTGAGACTCATTAAATGTTTGTTTCAGGCACACTTCAGGGGTGAGCCCCTCATTTAGTCTGTTCTTAAACACCTAAAATTCACAATGCAGACAAAAACTTCCAAAAAGCATTTAGATTAGAAAAAGCATCCATTGCGGACTATGTATATTGCTTATCGCAAGTTGCAGTTGTAGCATGTTCTTTCTGTCATTGTCTCTGTTACGATCACCACAATCATTCCATCTGGGTGTCCTCCGTCACTTGACAAAATCCTTGGGCCTAAAAGCTTGTGTACACTGTAGAAATGTCTGACCATAGCTCATAAAGTGGTCCTGGATTTCATTGTGCCACAATGAATGCTTTGTTGTAATGTGTTTATCTTTCCCATCTCCCTGGCATGATGTTCAGGATGTTTGTTTGTATGTATGAGGTAACGAGTGTCCAGTGTCCAGGATGCCATGTGAGTGCGCTGCTTTCCTTGCTCTACTCTAAATTCTTTAATACACAGTTATGAACCCTCCCAATGGTATGTATTTTGCCAACCTCTGAACCCTGAAAATGAGATCCAAGCAGGCTTGGCATGTGGCCAACTTTGTACCAGACCTGCAGATGAACTGGCCTGCTGTTAAATCTCAGTTACCAGTTTTTTGGTATCCACAACAGTGTAATTTGCTTTCTGACTTCGAGAACATTCAGCCATGTAATTGCTCATTTTACTATGGCTGGTAAGGTAGATCAGTGGGCTCAGTGCTCGCTGCTGCAATGTATGTGCGATCTACATGTTGCAGGTTCAAATGCCGGCAAGGCTAAAAGAGCCTTTTATCTTTCTGAGGTTGATAAATGAGTGCCAAAACAGGCTGGGTGATATTGTATGTATATATGTATATATATATATATATATTTTTTTAATGTTTAGTTTTTTACAAACTTTTCGAAATATACATTTTGCTTCCAAGTAATCTCTAATCTCAAAACTAAAACTATCCGAGAATGATATCAATTTCACAACATGAGTCCATCTCATTTCAATCCTTATTGTTAAGAAGAACATTATTTAAAAATGTAATTCCATATATTGTACACATATTGGTTCTATATAAAGCGCTAAAGCGTAAGTGCGATATAATAACACATCATTATCATTTGGCCTTGGACGTCTGCTTGCATTTACAGTATTGTGGTAATATGGGCCTACACACACTGATATTAATGATACATATGGTGATCCATTCTTGTATGAAATGTATATCATATATAGTGATATCGTAACCATATTTTTCGTATTGTACTTAGGAGCAATGCTATGTGATGCCACATCATGTTTTTTCAAGCGGTGAAAGGTCGTGTTCCAGCGCTTTCCGTGATGTCACTTTGGGGTGCAGTCAAATGACATCACTTCCTATGATGCCATCAGAGGTCATGGGTCGTGCGATGATAACTTGTGACCCAAATTGTGCCTTTTAAAGAATATTTATTCAGCAACACTTGTCAAAACTATTAGGCGCATAGTAAAGTAACTCTTACAAATGGCTTACATAGGCCAAAAAAGTGGGCCACACCAGCATTTTGTTGTTTTGGTTTGGCCATGGGCCTATTGCCCTATAGGCCAGTCCGGCCTGCAAACACCCAAAATCCCTCCACATCTGCACACCACCCACAAAAACGCAATACACACACAGCTAAAGGAATCTTATACGTCTCTGACACATACACTCCCATGTAACAATCACAAACAATAACACACCTTCATAACCCACATGCAAAACACTCATGCTAAAAACACCTGTCCACAAATCTACCAAATACCAACAAAATAACATCACAATTCTGCTACTCAATCCCCCATATATTAATCCCCTTTCACATCAATAGGCTCACATAATAATCAAACGCCACACATCCAAACACACCTGCACCACATTCACATATACACAATGAGCTAATGACTGCATAAAACCTCCTGAAACTCAGCTACAACAAATGCTCCACAGGCAAACACCCGTTTTCAATGGTAATATAAACACAACTGCATATGCACCCACATTCCAAACATACAATAACACTGCCAAACAAATAACTCGCGAGTCATAAACAAATAAAAAAAAAAAAAGAAATAACTAAAATAAAATCAAAAAGTCACACATATACCTATGCGTTCACTGACATAAGCAGGAAGTACGTCATTCTCATAAAAACACACTCAAACGTGAACAAATAAACAAAGGTTGCATAGCAACTAGAAAATCTACCTACCCAACAACTACACCCTCTGTACAAAGCAATGCATGCAAATATCCCTGCACAAATACCATCAAACACAAGAATGAAAAATCCTTCAATAAACACACACCAACAACAAAAACTACACACAGCTGCATAACAGCTAATAATAATCACGTTCAAACACAACTAGTGTTCAGAAAAAAACACAGATCCCTCAAAGACAAACCCAGCTACACACACATAAAAAGTCTATGCAAACAGCAATAAAAGAACACTCCACATGCTGCACCTTCAGCTGATAAGAAAGCAACACACGTACACATACCGAAGCAGGCACACACACTTACCCCCAACCCTCTTAGAAAGTGAAACAATCAGGGCGGAAGCAGCACAAGCACAGCAAGACACTGTTTTACAAAGGAATGGATGCAAACAGCGATGTCCTGGATCCACAATTTAACAGGGTCACAAATCGACAGTTAATTCAAGAACTATAGACCCTGCGGGTGACTCAAGAACTACAACCGACCGAAAAGGCTGTTGTGGACTTTAATTGAGAAAGATTGCTTGGGATTGAGTATGCTGATTAAGTTTATTTATTATTTTGCTCATATTTTCTTTTTTTATGAACCTATTAAATGAAATGTGTGGGAGGGGAAGCAGCCAATGCCTGCTTCAAATTGGCATTGATGCAATTCCACGGCGACCGTTAAAGCAATTTGTGCTTTGTGCATTATCTTAAATTATGCAGCGAATTGTCTCTGGAGTGGAACAAGGACCACGGAAACGGTGCCCGCTAGGACTGGGACCAGAAAAGAGGACATTTTACAAGGAAAAGGGGGACCATTTATGAGGCTGCGCAAAAAAACATTAATGTGATGGACTAACACCTATTATATCCTGAGAGGGCAGTGCTTTTTTGTTTTTTTTGTTGGCAGGGCTGGGGCAGAGTCAGTCTCAATAAAGAATTGTGCATTCTTACCGTTTTGAATCATGTTGAAAGCTTTTGATATCCCTTCACGGAAGGGGGTCCCTGAAAGACCCCAGTAAGGTGTCTGCAGAGAAGGAGTATCACCTCAAAGACTCCAGTGACATGTATGTAGGGAGGGATCACAGCCTCAAAGGCCCCAGTGAGATGTCTTTAGGGGGAGAGTACGGCCACAAAGATACAAGTGACATGTCTATGGAGGGAAGAGTACAGCTGCAAAGATCCAAGTCAGATGTCTTTAGGGGGGAGAGTACAGCCACAAAGATCCCTGTGTCTGTAGGGGAAGACTACCTCTTTGAACACCCCAGTGAGATGCAGGTGCAGAGCCAGCCACACATTTTTGGTGGGTAACAGGGGCAGGATGGTACTTTTGAAAGCTGTTAGTGAGTTGGGTCGTGTAATCTATTTCGCTGTTGATCCCCACCTGGAGCCAGGGAGGCTGAGAATATACTATATCTTACTTTGGCCCATTAGATGCATCTTTCACCCCTAACTCACCAGAGGCATATCAAGCATGGTGTAACAAGTGGGGCCTTGAGTTAATGCAGTAGGGATCACCCTAAGGGGAGCCTGAAGAGGGAACTGGGCTTGTTCTGCCCGCGACCAAATCTGTAGGAGCTACCGAGCGTAGCAAGGGAGAGCAATCCAACCCATGTGGATTCAGAGTGCTTCTCTCCCAGAGAAAAATGTTTAATTAAGGGGTTGAAATGGTGAATTTTACAGTACACTTTCTGTGATAAAAATGTGTTAAAAAGTCACACATTTCACAGTCGGTTTTGTAGGGCAAGGCATGAAAAGAGTCCATTAGATGCCAAGTCATCAACAACGCACAGGACAATTTTCAAACACATTTTCATAATGCCTTTGCCCACTGTATGGCAGTACCCCACAAGTGTAAAAAACATTTTCCTACTGATTGTGCCTATACACGTCCATTCTGGTGCCCCTATGTATGCCAGTATTCCCACATCAGAAAATACTCTTGTTTGCTTTGCACATGATGCCAGTAACGATACTATAACAAAACATGTTCATGCTGGCTCTGCCAATATATGCCGTATCCCCACGTAAGAGCATGCTCTTGTTGGCTTTGCCTTAATGCCAGTTAAAAAAATAAAATAAAACATGCCATAGTGAGAGCACATGCCTTTGCTGGTTAGCTGGTACAATAGCTCAGAATTTTGAGCCATTGCTGCTGCAATCTGTGTGTGCTCTACAGGCAATAGGTTCAAATCCCAGCAAGGCCCACTCAGCCTTTCATCCTTCTGGGGCCAATAAATGAGTAACAACTTTGGTTGGATGATCATTTTATATAAGTATGTTCTCTGTACAATGCTTTGGCGAAAGCCCTATAAACATAACAAATAATTATCATTACACAAATCCCCCATAAAATAACACTCATCATGTTGCATTTGCCCTTAATGCCAGTTAAAAAGGCCATGCAACAGTAATAAAACATTGCTTTACGGGCTGCACAAAGGCTCTCCCCCCGGGCCTATGTGAACACTTATCATTTTGACTTTGACCTTAACACCAGTGAAACAATGCAATGCGACAGTAAATAAACATTCCCTCCCCCATGTAAGAACACTCAAAAAGCTGGCTTTATCCTTAACGCAAGTACAACATAGCGAGTATATTGATATCAACCCCTGGGCAGGAATTTGACCTCAGATGTTTGCTGAGGCCTCAGTCACAGTAAAAGACTATCTTCTCACCTTGAAGAGCAGTGTATTTCCTTAATTTTAAAGTATGTTTAAAAGTAAGTAAATACCCCGCTCTCCGGGGTGACAAATGTGACAGCTTTTTGCCATCTGAGTCCGGTCTGGGTCTTACCACATATGGATGACTGCTGCATCAATGGGTGAGGGCTTAAGCCCTCCCAAGCCTATGCCTGCTGCCACCCATGTTCAGATGGTTCTTGTGGAAGAGAAGAGCCCATTGAGATGTCTGTAGATGAAGAGTACCACTGCAAAGCTCCCAGTGAGATGTCTGTAAGGGGCGAGTACAGCCATAAAGATCTCATTGAGATGCCTGTAGGGGAAGAGTACCACCTCAAAGAAACCAGTTAGATGCCTGTAAGGAAAAGTACAATTTCGAACACCCCAGTAAGATGTCTATAGGGGAAGAGTAGAGCCAAAAAGATCTGATTAAGATGTTTGTAGGGAATGAGTACCACCTCAAAGATCCCATTGAGATGTCTGTAGGGGAAAAGTACCATCTCAAAGAACCCAGTGAGATGCCTGTAGGGAAAGGTGCCACTTCAAAAACCCCAGTAAGATATCTGTCGGGGAAGGGTACCACCTCAAAGATCCCAGTGAGATGTCTGTAGGGGGGAGAGTACAGCCACAAAGATCCCGTTGAGATGCCTGTAGAGGATAAATGCCACCTCAAAGAACCCAGTGAGATGCCTGTGGGGAAAGGTACCACTTTGAACACCCCAGCATGATGTCTGTAGAGAAAGACTACCACCTCCAAGACCCTAGTAAGATATCTGTAGTGGCAAGTGCTCATGTACATACAGGAAGAGTACATGCTCATGGTCCACAGTGACCTGAGTGGATGGTAAATCACTGCTTCAAACACTCCAGTGGGATGTCTGTAGATGAAGAGTACCACCTCTAAGATCTCAATGAGGTCTCTCTAGGGGGAGAGTACAGTCACAGAGATTCAATTGAGATGTCTGTAGGGGAAGAGTACCACCTCAAAGAACCCAGTGAGATACCTGCAGGGAAAGGTACCACTTCAAACACCCCAGTAAGATGTCTGTAGAGGAAGAGCATCACCTCAAAGATCCCAATGAGGTGTATGTAGGGAGAGAGTATAGCCACAAATATCCCATTGAGATGTCAGTTGGGGAAGAGTACCACCTCAAAGATCCAGGTGAGATGCCTGTGTAAGGGGGAGAGTACAGCCACAAAGATCCCATTGAGATGTCTCTAGGGGAAGAATGCCACCTCCAAGAACCAAGTGAGATGCCTGTGGGGAAAAGTACCACTTCGACCACCCCAGTATGATGTCTGTAGAGAAAGACTAGCACCTCCAGGACCATGGTGAGATATCTGTAGTGGAAGAGTGCCGATCCCAGCCTGCTGTATGTACGGGAAGAGTAGTTCATTCTCATGGTCCACAGTTACCTGAGTGCATGGAAAATCACTGCTTCAAAGACCCCAGTGAGATGTCTGTAGGTGAAGAGCACCACTTTAAAGACCACAGTTTTATGCACACAACGTTCAGCTACAGAGAATTGTAGAACTTCCTGATCCTTTTGTGAGAATATCCCCTTGCCCCTTGCTTGTCTGTTTGAAGCCTCTCTACAATGGGTGTTCCTCAGTTCAGCTCAGAACAAGAATCAGAAGACAAGCTCAGGTATGGAAAAGGCAGGGTATGCACATCACCCACAAGTCTTTCTCTCCACAGATCTCCTGCTTGGCATCAGTACCTGGGTTCGGCTTGTGAGTGCCCAGCACTCATGCTGAATTTTGTTTCCTCTTCTGAACTCACTGTCTTGGTGAGGTTCAGTGCCCATTGTTCTTTGTAGCCTGTCTTACCTACAGCCCTTGTATTTTGTGATCAGTTTGATGGACCTTTTGTTTCCTTTGGACATAACAGAAGCAGTGTCTGCTTTGTACAAACAGTATATTTGTAGATATATGTATAAAAAGCAGGACTGTGAATACTCCTGCCCCAGACACAAAATGGCACCAGTACA
Organism: Ambystoma mexicanum; assembly: GCF_040938575.1. Taxonomy (NCBI): domain Eukaryota; kingdom Metazoa; phylum Chordata; class Amphibia; order Caudata; family Ambystomatidae; genus Ambystoma; species Ambystoma mexicanum. Next base: position 1,034,503,769 of record NC_090926.1, on the reverse strand, counting down.
CTGGGTTAAGCAAATATCTGATTCCTGTCATTGTCATTATTCTTAATTTCCATTGCAGCAGGTCCATATTGCCAATACCGTTTTACCTATGGAGTAATGCACATCCACCGTCGCCATGGTTTATATATCTCATAGCTCCATGCCAGCTACACAGACCTGAAAAATGTTGGAAGGAAAAGTCTTTCAGACATGACCTGGAAAATCTTGAAAGTAACAGCCTTTCAGGCATTCCTGAAAGAATCCTGGGTGTAATTGAACTTCGAGACATGATCTGGAGAATATTGAAAGTAACAGTCCTTCCTGAGACACCCTGAAGAGTCCTGTGTAAGAAACAGCTATTCTAGAGATGAGCGAGAAAGTCATTGAAGTAATAATTGTTCCAAACATGACCAGAATTATCTTGGAAGTAAAATCCTTTCAGACATGGCCAGAAGAATCTTGGAAGAAACAGGCCTTCCAGAAAAGAAAGGGAAAATCCTGGCATTAACATCTATTTGAGACATGACCTGAAAAATCTTGGCCATATCAGGCATTCCAAACATGACCTAGAGAATCTTGGATGTAACAGCTATTTAAGACATAACATGGAAATCCATGTATGTAACATCTATTCCAAATATGACCTGAAGAATATTGAAAATAACAGACATTCAGGCATAACCAGAATAGGCTGTAAGAGCCCTTCCAGACATGGCCTGAAGAACTTGGAACTAGCAAGCTTCCAGACATGGCATGAAAATTATTGGAAGTAACTGTGTTTCCAGACATGACCTGGAAAATCCTGCAAGTCACAGATATTCCAGACATGACCTAGAACATTCTGGAAGTAACAGTGAAGAGGAGTAGATCCTCCCCCTCTTTCTGGTGATAGACAGGTGAACATGTAATTCAGGGCATGTGCCCCATCTTCCAGTCTAACATTGTAAAAGTCAGAAACATTGTCCATTGAGGCAGCCAGGCTACCCATATTATAGGCAGGTACACTAGAAAATAGGTGACACCGTACACATTTATTTAGGACAACAAAAAACATAAATAAATGCTTACATTGTGCACAACATACATAACGCAGAATATAGGTTTCTGGTATGGAATATAGATCAGCAAAAGGCAGCCATTTTTTCCCCAAATGAATGCCACATCAGGTATTACAAATAAACTGCAGGGCTTACATCTCCTGGCCATTTCAACATTTTGAACAAATAGAAAAAATAGTGCTGTGTGTAACTCAGAAAGGGAGGGCTTGGATAGAAGCCAATGTGCAGTGATTCAGCAGTTTAAATGGTAAGAAGATAACGTTTTCAACGTTGTTGCTCACAAATGAAAATGGCATAGAGTCAGAAAAAGATACGGAAGATAAATCAGCCAACGAGAAATTAGACAGCTAATCTTTTTTCCTTGGTGGGCTGTCTGGAGCAAATGTGTCATCCCAGAACTGCTTTGGTCTAGTTTTAAAGTTGCAACATCTGTCTTGTGATTCAGTAAGTGTGGAAAAACAACCAGTGATGCTAGTTAGTATATTATGAGGTCATTGAATTATCATGCAATGTTTTGCTTTCTATAAAAGTGTGTTCAAAATGTACAGAGTCTGAGTCTTCCCGTGTTACTTAATCATCTTTGGTATGAGGAATTCTCCCAGCCGTTTGAGAAAATAAAAGCTTTTGTTGTCTGCACAGTTGCGTCTATAAATGGCTTTCATTGAGTTATGGCTGACAAAAGTACTTCTCAACAACAGCCTTTCCCGACATAACCTTAAGGATATTGGAAGAAACAGACTTCCAGACAAGACCTGAACAATTCACGATCTAACGTATTGTCCACACATGACCTAGGAAATCTTGGAAGTAACAGTTTTTCCAGACATGACCCGATGGATCTTGGAAGGAATGACCTTCCAGACATGACCTGAACAACCTTGGGAGTAACTTTGTTGGAACTCCATCATAAAATCCTTAGCTTTTTTATTTTTAGCAATAAAATGATGTTGCTAATTCTGTTTCTGGAAAGGAGGTCTGCTAATCCAACCCCTCTGTTATAATGCACAATGCAAAAACAATTATAGTGCACCCGTATGCCTTTGCTGAAACAGTCTCCTAAAACATCCACCATCAGCCATGTAGTGGCAGCAGAGCTGGTTCATAGATCACGTGTGCATTCGCACCCAGGGAAGCACCCGGGGCAGAGAATACACATTCTCTGCCAGCTGTTCCAGCCACCCAAGGCCCTTTCCCGGTTGGCACCATTTTCTTTTTTTTATTTGTTGCTGCAACAGGGAGTCTCTCCCTGTTACCTCCTCACCCCCCCAAATAATCCAAACCTCTTCCCCACCCTATGCCTCCCTCCACACTAACCTGCTGGACCGGGGCTTTGTGTTCCTCTGGAGATTGGCATCACTTGAGCACTACTCTCCAGAAAAAAAGAAAAAAAAACATTTGCAACACGGTCAATCCCTGGGGTGCAAATGGCTTTCAACACAGCTGTGGGGGGTGGACATGTTATTTAATGGACCATGCCCTCGCTGAGGCCCTAGCTTCATTCAGCCCTTCCTGGACTCGGTCTGGGGGCCATTAAAGGCCATGCCCACCCCTAACAGGAGGGCTGAAATCCACATTCCTGGCAGCGCTGGGACACAAGATTCCAATAGGCAGAGGGGGCCTTTGAATTGTCTGCACCTTTGATTCAAACTATAATAACTGTGGCTGCCGGAAGCGGCTACGTGTGTGTGTGTGTGAGGCACTGCAACTTGACAGCGTGATGTTCTTCCCTCAAGCGCTTTGAACACTGCATTGGTGGAGCAGCAGCAGAGAGGACAGAGCCGCGCCCTTCTCAGTGTGGCAAACTGTGTGGTAAACTCTGGAGCCGGGACTGCTACTGGAACCCAGGAACCACAAAGTCAATCGGAGTGTTGTGTCATGCCCTCTTCCCTCTAGATAATTGTGCCCTTTGCCACCCTGCTCTCTATACCCGAGGTGCAATGACTGCACAGTGCAGCCTGGAGCTCGGAGGTACTGAGACCACATCGTTTTTATCCAGGGGTGTAGCCTGAAATGCTACGCTGCAGGCTTCCTTTCCCTTTTGGTACACCCCTCTTTTAAGTCACACTGTAGCGGTTGCAGCTACAGCTATTGCTATTGCAGCAGCTGTGAACTACTCTGAGCTGTGTGAGACCGTAAAAAACACAGGTAAAGCCATAAGACCATAAGACCATGTGACCTGTTGAAGGTTTGTTACTCCGGCCTTTTAGGGCCCCAGTATCATGTATCCTGTGTCCTATTACACTTTTACTCTGTTACCCTCTCTATTATCCGCTATCTCCCACTTTTTTATTGATATCTACTGCCCCTTCCACTCCCCTGTTAACTCCCTGTTCCTTCCATTGCAGAGAAGTGATGGCTGAACAGCTGTTCAGCTGTAGGATCTGAAACTCAGTGAACTCAGCTGTCATGGTGGCAAAACTCCAGACACAGAGGGTGGCAAAATAGGGAGCTGTTATAGCCAATCACGTGGGTACAAAAGCTTCTGGGGCTTGTAGCCCGACAAGGCAGGCTACGATCAACTGGGTGGCCCAAGGCTAGAGGGTCATGGAGGCCTTCACAGTTGGGAAGTTAAATGAAGAGGAAATTTGGGAGGTTGTAGAAACCAAGATGGCTGCAATGGTAGTAGCTGATACTTATACTGATATGGTGTCTGGGACTGATATGACTGATGTGGTCAGTTCCGGTGGCTCAAGCAGCCTGGTGGTTGTCTCTGTCAAAGATATAGATGACAATACAGCCAATCGGCAGGGAGTAGACCCGGTGAGGATGATTTCGAGTATTGCATCAGTGTTTGTGCATGTCCTTGTCCCTGACTCAGCTATTTGGATGTTTAATTTAGGGTCTGGATCTGTCTGTGAAGGGGCCCCCATCTTAACAACTGAGCTAAATGTCCCAAATGACAGAGTCCCTAATGTTGGTCAATAACCCACAGTTGCAGTTGAACCCTCATCCAGAACAATCCTGGAGGCACTAGAGCGTTCAATCGATCAATCGGCAGTGCGGGAGAGGGCGAATTGTTCATCCTTGGAAGATGCCGATTCCACCAGCAAGGTGAGCTGGGCGGTGACTCGGATGGTAATTCCACTCAAGATCAAAGGCTGTCCACTACAATGGCAGATCTGGTGGGTTGTACTGGCAAGGAACTGAGTAGTAATCAGCCAGTGTGTCTGCAAGGTGACCCATGTAATTCTGTCTTCATATCTTCTAATCCCATGGGTTCTAGCTTGCTGTTGGATGGTGCACCAGCTGCTGGGCCCAGTGCGAGCATAACTACAGACTACATTTGATATTTGGCTCAACATTTCAAAAGGCTCTGTAGAGCCTTTATGAATATGAAGGATGTTTTAAGGCTGTTGATAGACAGGTGCAACAAAGATACGGGGAACATGGATGCCTGTCTGGGGGTGATCAGTTCATTGATAAAGTAATTGACTAACTTTGTGGCAAGAGAAGGCAGCATAAACAAGGATATGAATGCCAAGCCTGGGCTTGACTCTGCTGGCAACTCTGTGCCGAAAGTTACAAAGGACAGTTTGACGATCTTCTCAATAGGGACAGAGGTGGGCCACAGGGTGTCTGCTGGTGGGGCTGCCACACCCATGGGGTTGAAGATCACAAGCAGACAAAAGACTATATCAGCGCAGTCCGATAGCTCGGTTGAGACCAGTAACTGGTTGCCCAGCCCCTGAATGTTTGTTAAAGCAGGTATTGGATAGTTGGGTAACCCAGACAGAGGCGAGCATAGCAGCTGTGGAGACGATACTTGCCACGAAGAGCATTCCTTGCGATGAGGTGATGATGGGAACTATCAAGGAAGATCCCCAGAGTGGCTGGGGAGATACTGATTTATTTTAGGGCCTAAGGCATGACAGTAAGAATGCCTATACAGGAGCCTTAGCGTAAGGTCTATCGGAAGTGCTGGTGATGAATGATCTCATTCAAGTTGTTTCCTACTCTTTTCATTTTATCAGACTGTATGTTTAGCAAGAGGTGCAATGTTCGTTTTTTCTTCGCAAATGCTTACTTCCGCTTGTGTATCCTAAATTGTCGAGACGCTCTGGCAATGAGGGGGAATCAAGGTATTCGAGGACACTGAGGGTGACATATATCATCTTCATGACTCTTGGTATTACTGTCATGAGGTGAGTAAGGGGAGGGTGATATTTTAGAACCAGCCATTGCCACTTCCTTGAATCTCGAGCCAGGTAGCGACAATCAGCTTATTATTGATCCCAACCATCCAATCATCGACTTGCCAACATTAGAATTGGAGAAGAGGCTGAGTGAGGCTAGCCTGGGGAGCATCCGGGTCTCTAAGCAGGCATGTGAGAAGGTGTATGCCTTTGTTACACAGGCACCACCTTTTAGGCAACTTTAGGAAATATGGGCCGATAGTTGAGATTGACAACTGGCATGGTTTACCAGGGGAGCAGGTGTATAGTGGTCTGTCAAATGTTATGCTCGATCAACCCAAAGTACTCTGGCCAGTTGAATCCTTGGTAATCGTTTCATGGAATGTGGTTGGTATTAAATCCAGATTAGGTATCCCAGAAACCCAGTCACTTTTCGAGAGGGCTGACATTGTGGTATTACAGGAGACATGGGCTGTGGAGGATGGATCAGTTGATGGGTTGTAAAAGTCACACTGGTGGAAGTGGACATGGCGCAATGTTTCTATATGCTGGATGTCATACCTTGCAACGTTTTGAAGTCTGTGAACACTAGGGTACTCCAGCATATCCTGGATGAAAAAGAGTCATCTGAGATCATGAGGCCTGCTAAAAGGAAGAATTTGGTTATTGCGGGCCCAGGACCCCTGAAGTATATGCAATAGGCCCAGAATCCTTCTCAGCACATTGTTAGTACCAGGGCATGTTTTATTTGTATTCATTTGAGAGCTGTGTTTGCAGCCAGTCTATTGGGCATTAGAACCAACCTTGCATCTTTTGTAATGTGCCAAAAGAAGACTTGGCACACTTGTTATTGTTTTGTCCAGTTGTTACGCCCATTAGAGAGCACACGCTGAAACATGTCTTTCAGGGCCATGATGTCAGGAGTGTCAGGCTTATCGTCAATGGTATCCTTCCGATCCATTAAACCCCCTCCTCCTCCTCACCTGATCCTTCTGAAGATAACACAAATGTCCTGTCCTTTTTCTTTCTGTTGACCTTCTTCTTCTGATAGAGATACGGCCGCCCTCGGAAAGAAGCCACTGTGTTGCCGTGTGAATACAAAGAACACAGGACCCCCCTACGGGAGCACCAGAGACAAGAGGAAATAGCCAACGGCTACAAAATACCTCTTGGTTGAAGTCTCTAGGTGTTTGTGGTAGTGCGAAATTATACCGGAAGCAGAACCAAAGGAATTCCTGATTTCAACAATAAGTTTGACAACGGTACTGGAGAAACAGAAAGGTAGGTCTCCGTAGCTACGGAACGGAAACGGAAAGGAAAGGTAACAGAGAAAACCAGCCAGAGAAGGAAGCGCCAAGGCGAAAAGGAAAAAGAAGGAAAATAGGAAAGACGCCGCTGAGAAAGGAGGTGACGAATGCGGAGGAAGAAAACCAAGGAGATGGCGCCGCTGAGCCAGGCGGCGACAAGGGCGGAGGAAGGCAACCAAGCAAACGGCGCCACGGAGAAGGGCAGCTAGAAGAGGCAACAGAGATAACAGGACGAATAACCAGGTAAGGGAAGCAGAAGACAGAACAGAAGGCAGCAACAGCTGCAAGGAGAAAAACTTATGGAGCGTTAACTCAAAGCAAAATGAAAAACTCCAAGGGTTGCAACGCGAAGCAGGAAAGGGCATCGGGGCCAAAGTAGGAAACAGGAGAGAATGGTCAGAAAGACTAAACCGCCACAGAGAGAAATGAGAAAAATTCGTGAAGGGCTGATCAATGACAGCGTACTCGCCAAGCAAGCCACAAGCGCCAGGATGGCAGGCGCGTGACGCAGGATTGCATTATTATTAGCCTGCCCTAGGTTTCCTGCTATGGCAGATTCCGTGTGTGTGGGCTGTGCTCTATTGTCATTTTTAAAGAATGCATTATCTGTGAGAACATTTGTATTGAAACCTGCCTGAAATGTTCTTTTTTGTATTTTTGGAATGTAGTTATGGTTTTAATGAGGTTGGAATCTTTTTCACAAGTGTTGTTTTGTAATTATGTTGTCTATTGCTGCTGTTTTTATGGGTACATTTTGTATTCCCGAAATAAACGTTTCTACTACTATAACATAATAACTGTGTATCCTAAGAAGTCTGGCAGTATGTTAAACTGTAAATATAACCCATGACAGGTTAAGGCATGGCAGCTACTGGAGTCTACCATTTGTACAGCCTCAGCATTTAGATATCATGCTAGTGTCTGCTTGGTGAGCAGTACTCCAGCTATGACAGGAATGAGCTGTTTGCTGTCTAGCTTGGATGTCTCCACAACCTTCACGTGGGACAAAGCCCAGGTTGTGATCCACACCAAGGAAGCCCCACACCATCTTCCCAGGGCAGAGGAACCCTCTCTGTGATGACTCCTGGGAAACAGTGATTCAACGCCTGCCCTGACATAAGGAAGCCATACTCACACCAGTGTGCAGATCACTGGAGTCCCTTGGATGTCAGCAGATATGGGAAGAGTATGGGGTTAGAGTAGCCAGGTGTGAGAGGCAGGCAAGGGAGGGGTTTCACCATCTTGTTGTCTGCTAGGACTCTCTACAACTTCCTGCCCTCCATGTTTCCGGCAGCCAAAGGACTCAGGGAATGATGGCACGAGGCAGAGGATACATGTTACAGCAGCCTGGATTTAACCCTTTATAATGGGCTTGCTTTGGACCATTTCCTGACTGTTCCAAGTGTCTCCATGCCACGCACCAATGCTGCTTGAACCTCGCTGTGTTTTGGAACCAGTTGACCAGCTTACCAACCGAACACTGAATCATCACCCCAGAAAGCACTTAGAAGTCTGTCTCAAACTTGTTTCACTCCAAAGACAAGACACTAAAGGTATTTGAAGAGTCCCTGCTCCTCTGTTCTGCCTTAAAGGACCTGAGACTTTTAAGCCCCCCTTTTGTCCTTTTAAATGACATATCTTTGAAAATTGACATTTGAAGCTCAAATCATTTCCCTGCACCCATGTGTTTTCCCAGAGTACCTATGTATTATCAAAGTCTGCATTCTCTGTGTCTTCATTATAGGGGTGTGTCTTTAGTGTTTTTAATTAGTTGTGTGCATTGACTGCATTACAATACATATTTTTATAGAACCTTGATTGGACATTGTCTTATTTTGGTACCACCATACTGTTGGCTTTGTGTTGCAATTGTATTAGCTCACAACCCTCCTGGAGATATAACCTGCCCTCGGCTCACCTTACCAAAAGGAGGTATACCTGTAAGGTTGTGCCTGGCCCACCTTTATGATTAAGAGCACTGCTGCTTTAGTATTATCGTGGGGTTAATTAGGCATTTTAGACACTACTCATCTCTGTACTCCTGCAGATCAGTAGTTATTTCATTAAAAAAACATGAATTCCACACATGACCTGAAAAATCCTAGAAGTAATAGTTCAGCGCTTCAAGATATGACCTGGAAATTCCTGAAGGTAACAGTTATTCATTGCATGACCTTACGAATCTTGGTAGCAAAAATCTATTCCAGACATTACCTGAAGAATCCTGGATGTAACAGCTTTTCCAGGCATGACCTGAAGAATCTTGGCACTACTAGTTATTCCAGACATGACCTGAATAACTTAGGAAGTAACACACATTCGAAACATGCACTGCAGAATTGTGGAAGTAACACCCATTGCAGACATGTCCTTAAGAATCTTGGAAGTAACACCCATTCCAGACATGACCATGGGAATCTTGGAATCTCTTCCAGACATGTCCTGTAGAAACTTGACAGCAACAGCCTTTCCAAATATGACCTGATGAATCTTGGAAATAACATAATTCCAGACATGACCTGAAGAATTAGAAAGTAACAGCATTCCAGACATGACCTAAAGACTCTTGTAATTAATAGCTATTCCAGACTTGACCTGAAAAACCTTGGCGGTAACAGCCACTCCATACATGGTCTGTAGAAATGTGGAACAAACAGCTATTACAGACATGACCTGAATAATCATAGATGTAACCATTGTGCCACACATGACAGCTATTCTAGACACGGCCTGAATAACTCTGTAAGTAAGAGCTATTGCAGATATGATCTGGAAAATTCTGGAAATATCAGCCCTTCCAGGCATGACCTGACAAATCATGGACGAAGCAGCCCTTCTGGAAGTGTCCTGAAGAATCCTGGAAGTACCAGCTATCCCAGGGATGACCTGGAAAATCCTGGAAGTAATAGAATTCCAGGCATGATCTTCACAATCTTGAAAGTAAGAGCTATTCTGGATATGACCTCGACAATCTGAAAATTAAAAGCTATTTCAGATATGACCTTCAAAATCTTAAATGTAAGAGTTATTCTAGTCATGAAGTGAAGAATTGTGGAAGTAAAAGCTATTCTAAACATGACCTAAAGAATCCTGGAAGTAGTAGCTATTCCAGAAATGTCCTGAAGATAATTGGAAGAAACAGCTATTCCAGACACCACTTTACAATTTTGGAAGGGAAAACTTTTTTAGATACCAGCATCAGAACAGGCCACTTTGTTCAGTAGAGATACCCACTGGAGACACTCATTGTTTCCGTTTTAGCTTTAACGACTACAATTGGTTACTGATTTTTTCGATCCATGCATAAGGTTAGCAGATATGATTACATCCAGGCTTATGCTTCGCTGGCTACCTTTGGAAATTGACGCACGGGCACATACTGCAAGAGAATGGTGGCTCTGTAGAGTGAATCGCATTATGTATAACACAGCAAGTAGCCTGGCATAGTTTCTCCTGGAGCTGCTATGGCCACCAGGTTTAGCTTCCTGGATTGTGTTCGACAGAAGCATGTTCCTATGCCTTTTCGCAGGCAATGGCGAGGAATTTAATCAGCATTCCAATGCAGGTTGACTGGGAAGCCCTCTTTTCTGGCTCATGGACTGCGAGCTTCATCACAAAAGCCAAGTGAATGTCCCAGAAGTTCTTGTAATTACAGGTCTTATGTTATGTTCAGAGTTTTTTTATACTGCACTAATCACCAGCCTAATGGTCTTAGTGTGCCAAGACCATATCTGATAAATAGACTGCACTCTAAAGTAAGGGAGCGTTGTATGTATTATGTAACAGCAGAGACAGGAAGAGTGAGATCACGAGATGTGCAAAAAAAATTCCAAATGTTTAGACAGAGACATGGTTCAAAGGGCGATGGCTACCTCGTCCAGGGAAGCTGACCAACCCCATTAATAGACCTTCTTTCAGAGGAGGGCCAGGAAAGGAAACAGGCAGAATGATCCTTTCTTTGCAATGTTTGCCTGGGGAAAGGGCTCCACAAACACCCTGACTCTGGCAGAACTTTGGGCCAAGACAGTGGATTCTGCTTTGACTCTGGAGAGTGCCGCTTGAAGGGAATACCGTCACACAGCTGAACTCCTCTCAATAGAATCCATCGCCGTGGCCTTCCGCTGCCTCACTGACACGCAGTGTCTTCTGGTAGGGTCTCTTTGGTACAGGTGCAGGCACTTTGCTGAATTTGTGGCCCCTGACCTATGAACCCAGGTCCCTTGACAAGTTGGGTACCAGCTGGCACAAGTTCCACAGTTGGAAATGTGGTTCAATGCCACTGAAAAGTGCCACCGTTGGCAGACAACTTGTGTTCACTAAGGCCATATGATGTGGGATGCCTGGCATGAAAATGCTGGTACTGGGCAAGGGGAGCAGTGGCGCTTGGCATTGGTGCTTGCCCGAGAGAGCATACCTCTCCTGGTAACATTTGTCTTCAAATGTCTACTTTGCAAGCCCCCTACCCTACATTTGGGGCACCCAGTCCAACAGCCCGTGCATAAAGAGTGCATGCTCATCACTGCCAGGTGCCTCAGAGCTTACTAAAAGGGGCTCTGTCAGCGGCTAATTCTAGAAGCTTCTCCTCTAATCACTTGGTAAACTGGATGGGCAAAATATACGGGCAACACACGCCCAGGCGCGACGCGCGATGATGATCCCTGGAACTATTCTTTTTACAGCAGCAACATAGAATGATAGTGTCCAACCACACATTCTGCCCCCCATGACCCATTGAGATTATGCACTACATTCAAGGGAGAATGGAACGCAAAGGTTAGTTGCGCACAGTGGTCTCTACATTGGTCTGAGAGAGGGGGATGGGGGGGTGGGGCAGTAAGATCAAGAAAGCTCCTCCCTCTAATGAGTGAACCATCATCAGCCCTTAGAGATAGTGGGTCTTTAAACCCATCCTTAGAATAATGGGCACCTTGAGGTTCTCTTTCCGTTTCTGAGTGTGAAGGTCTTCCTCCCCCTACTCTTCGGCCCATGCCAGCTTATTAGGACTGAATCTTGACTTGGTGGGTAACACTTCTGGCTATCAGAGGTGAAGACAGTCCATGAGAGGTCCCACAATGCACCTCACTGCTAATCCCGCCAGAGGCTTTGTCTTGTCCCCTAACTATTGGACACTGCGGCCAGTATGAGGAGGACTGCCAAACTGCGACACAAGCACCGTCTACGGTCTTCCACCCGATAAACACATGTCTGCTTACGTGCAAACGAATCTATGATGATGTGCAGATTGGTCAGTCTCTCCGTCTCTCCATCCGTCTGTCTGCTCATCCATGCGCATATCAAACAGGTGATACACTAACCCAACCGGATACTCAACCAGCCATTCAATTACTCAGGATCTAACCACGCATCCCACGCAAGCCCCTCCAACAAGCCCACCACCCCCTTACCTACCTTCACTCACCCATCTATATATGCCTTCAAATATCATGGTATCCTGCCCTGCACCCTGCTGTCCATCCTTTCTAGTCCATAGAACCATCCCCATCTAACAATCCATCGCTGCATCACACTCCCCATTCCACCCCTCTAAACCCCCGTTTCTCCAAGCTTCTAACCGCACCCCTAACCCCCCACACCTTTTAACCCTTAACCCCATCCCCAATATATTTTTTTTTCGATATTTTGTTGTTCTTTTTTCCTTTATTTGTTTGACGCTAACTTCACTACATACCTCCCTGTATACCACTGCCTATCACGCCTCTTAATCGCCAGCTATTCTCTCTGCACTCTGCCCCATCCATCACACCTATCTCTCCCTCTCTCTGCACCAAATTGCCCATCCTTCCATTCCACTCCCCCCCCACAGCTTGCCCCGCATTTCACGGTTGTATTTTTTGATCGAGATTCCCACCTGCCACTCGTATGCACATGCCGCCATCCCACATGTGTTATGTCACTGGACATTAAATCACACATCGCTGTCCTTTGCATGGATTTCAAGCAATCTGGCAGATATGAGAGAAAGGGGAGGTGTTAGCCTAGTGGAGAGCCAGCACATGCAACATAGCTTTGCTGTGTTGATGCATGAGTGTGGAAGTACGCTGGTGCTCTGTGCACGGTGTGTCATAGACTTAGTTCAATGATGTGCACCCTTTGCATCGTTTCATGTCTTGCTTCCTAAAGATTACTCTATTAAATGGATATATCGCTCTACCCATCGAGGAGGGGGTATTGCGGTTATTTACAAGAACACGGGGAACATCTCACACTTTGAGACTCCAAATTGGCATGAGGTATCTCATATTGGAATTTTTAATCTTACGTTATCTCTCATACTGTCTTTTAAAACTACTATTGCTCTTAGATAAACCCGATTATTAATATCCGAGATTTTAATATCTGGTTAAAGGCCCCTTCCACCGATGATTGAGCTGAATTGTGTGAGATTTTGAATAGCGAAAATCTACGGCCTCTAACTATATCCCTGTCTTACCAGCATGGACATTGCCTCGACTTCGTACTACGCGTTTCCGGCGTCCCGATGCTCAGCAATAAGGCTGCTTCCTGGTCCCATTATTCTATTAGATTCTCCTCCTTTCTTCCTGCCACGGAATCATATAGCTCCATCCAACATAAGGCAGTGCTACAGAATCCCAGTAGCAAAGAGATACTCAAGATATCAGGGAAAGAGTTTGCGACTTCCTTAAAAGCCATTGACCTTGACTACGGAAGCAATAAGTGTTTTTTTAAAGGCTTTAAAGAGCTGAAATGTATCTGTGATTCCATTGCTCCTTTTCAGTCTAGAGAATTGAAAAAACAGTCCAATCCCTGGTACTCACCAATATCAGCTACGGTGAAGCAACTTTATCGTAAAAAGTAAGAGCATGGAGAAAATCCAAACATCTAATTATGCGAGAGAATCCTAAAAGCGCAATGAAAGCATACAAGAAAGCCACATTTGAGGTTAAATAGAATAATATCTCAACCTCACTGAACAAACCCAGAGAACATTTTGCTGCTATTTCTACATGTTTAATCCCAATTAGCTCTTTGTCTAGCTTAACATCCTCAATGCAAACAGCCAATGAATTTAATGACATTTTCGTGAACAAAATGAAATCCAGTCAGGACAAGTTTTGGCAGATCTCTACAAACTTTTTCAAGGATAAATCTCTTTGGCGGATGCACATTTTTATTTTAATACAGTAACCCCTGATTTTATCATTACATTGCTAAATAATTTGAAGCCTACTAATGCCATGTGTGTTGTTCTTCCTGCGTGTGTTGCACACACACACGCCACGTCCCTGCCCCAGTTTATGACTACCTTTGATAGTCTCTCTAGAGACCAAGGTTTAGTCTGGTTTGACTTGACATTGTAAATGGTCTCCCCACTGTTCAAAAACACATCCTTAGGTGATGCGGCTCGCCAACATTATCGCCCAGTGGCAGGCCACCGCGGCCAGCCAAAAGTCTGGAGAAAGTAGTTACTCCACAACTTCAGGAACACGTTGACAAGCTTTGGTGTTAGACACTCTTCAATCAGGATTTCGCCCATGCCATGGAACTGAGACTGCCTTGGTGCCAGTATGCAATGGCATCCTAAACGTTGCAGATGATGGGGATTTAACTTTGCTGGTAATGCTCGATCTCACGGCTGCTTTCGATACAACATACCCGAATATCTGATTGTCGAGAAAGGTCAAGGTGGCCGGAGTTTCAGAGCATCCACTGAAATGGCTCTGATCCTTTCTATCTAATCGTTACCAGTGTGATAAAACAGCAGGCTACCTATTGGATGCATTCCAAATAGAATGCAGAGACCCACAGGGCTCATCGATGTTGCTGTTTAATTTATATATGCAGCAACTAATAGGCCTTTTCATATAATTCAATCTGGGATACCACTCTTATGCAGATGATACCCGGATCTACTTGAGAAGGAGTACGACAGCGGAATCCTTGAATAATGTGGTGCAATGCATTGAGGAGGTGGGATATTGGATAACCGCTAATAGGCTGCAACTGAATCTGAACAAGACTGAACTCAGTTTGTTTAGACCTAAACATCTGCTCTGCCTCCATCATGCATTTTTGGCATACGAATGACCTTTGTATCCAAGGTCATATGTTTGCGATGCCTACGGCTGTCCAACCTGAGCTGTGACCAGCAAGTAGGAGCCAATCCATATTCTATACTGTACGTCTTCTTCGACATGCCCTACCATATATCCCACAGAATGATTAGCCGGCAGTGGTTGTAGTGTTGGTCAATTCCAGTCTGGACTATGGGAATAGCACCCTTAGGCCTATACACGGCAGACACAATAATCGCGTTTAGAGGGCTGAGAATACAGTTTGACTTATATTTAAAGCACCCAAAACGGCCTACAATGCACAGGTCACTCCATTGGCTTCCAGTCAAGCAGGGGATTGATTGTAAAATCCTCTGCATGGTGTTTAAATGTCTAGAAAATCTTTCTCCAAGCAATTTGTCTAGCGGAATGGTTATTAGAAGCCCAAGCACGCTTTACAATCGTGTGACACACATTTATCAGTGATTGCACCATTTAGATGTGTCCATAGGGGCGGCAGATGCTTCTCGACATATGGACCTAGATTATGGAACTCACTACCTGAGGATATCCAAATATCACCTCAATTGTTTACAACTATAAGGCAGGCATTGGCCACACCCTGGTGCCAGAGCACGGCAACACTGCACTTTCCATTGCAGTCTAGAGCGAGAACATTTTGCCAATTAGGTTAAAGGACATTGGCAGCCAGCTCTGGCCAACCAGCTCCTCAGGCATTGGTATGTGGATACACAAACTCTGGATAAGAGAAAATCTATGAACAAGTTTCTTGGCCTTTTTTGAAGGATTTTTCAAACCCTGGTCAAGAGATTGATACTACTGGACTAGTTAACGTTAAGGTCAAGTTAAGAGTACACGCTGAACGTGTGCAATTGTTGGTGCAGAACTGTTTACTGGTTTGTGTTCCTTGGTGGGAAAAGATTCCAACTTAGGACTTCTCGGTCTAATTTTCAATAAAGTCAGGCTAAACCTTATCTGTTGTGCAAGATATTTTATTGTCAAGATTGTTGCTTATTGGTCAAGACAGGGTTCTTATGGTATGTCCACGGCGAAGTCACTGGCACAATTAAATGGCGCCTGGCAGGGAGGAGCTCGTTTTGACTCAATAGTAAATAAACATCATAAATGAATTGATCGTGTCATCGTGACATTAGGTTTGAGGTTATGTGCATTGTGTTACGGTTGCACAGCTAATGGTAAGTGGTGAATTTGGGATCCTTTTATGTTTTTTTGTGCTGCTTATATATTCACCGAGAGCCAGAATTGTATTGAAAATCACTAGTGAAGTCACCATTGCAATGCTAATCTACTCCTGCCCTGTGGTGTTCTGGCTGGCTGGCACCAGCAGTGGATGAATGGGTGGACCACAGGCCCAAAGCACGCTCCGATATCTCAAATTCTGGACATTTTATCTTTTGAGATTTTTAACAAGAACAATTGCTGCTGGACATTTTTTTTTGTGAACTTAAAACGGTTTATGATATATACCTTAAATTTGTTTCACGGCGCACCTTAGCAATTTTGTGTTTTCGATTATAAATCATGTAGATTTATGTACTTGGTAAGAACTTAATTTTTTGAGAAAATCAACTCAGCTAACTAGAATTTAAAGAATCATTGTATGGAGAATTTGGCGATATTCCCGTCATCGCTTTTTGAGGTCTGGGATCCAAATCTAATCCTGCAGACCTTTGAAAAGGAACCAACTTTTTTGTGAATCCCTTCCTAAGATTCCCCCCAACTATTTTCACCAAAGCACGCATTTTTAGTACGCCTGGCTTGAAATTGTCATGAAACGCCAACGTTGCCCTCAAACAGTTTTTGACAGAATGAAGACTACATTTGAAAATTAGATATAACTTGTATTTAGTCGTTTTATATCCCTGCAGCAGGTGCATTTTCACTCTGAGCTTTCTTATTAACTCCACTGTGATAGGGATATCTGCATGCATGTTTTATGTGTCTCCCCATAAAGGCATGTGTCAGCGTTCTTAGGACTTGCAAGTGCCCCCTCCTGTTGTGCACAGGGGACAGGTCATGGGCCAGGCTGGAGGAAGCCATGGTGAATTCAAACATGGGCTTCTCGGTTGTGAACAACAGAATCACAGGCAAGCAGGGGGAGTTCACACTTCAGCTAGGAAGTGATGTTTGCAGTAGCTGAGCTCATGAGAAGTAAGATAGGGTGCCACACAGGAACACGTTTTTGGGGGAAAGATGTACTTATGTAGCAACGTATATTAATTTTCAGTGCTCCATCTGGTGAAATATCATTCAGAGCTATTTATACAAAAAAACGCAAAAGGTGACCAAAAAATGACAAAACTCGAGCCTTAGATATTTTAAGCTTGCAGGGCAATCCGCAAACATAGATGCTGCAACCACACAACATGATTGGCTGGGAGCCAACAGCAAGAGACATGCAATTTGAAGTCTTACTTGAAAGTGGAATTCCGATTGGATCTGGATGGACTGAAGATGCTTGAAATGGCCACTATCCTGATCCATGGAGTCTGCGCTTAAGAAAATGAACAGAGCATATAGGAGGCTTGTGAGCCCCCCTCCCCAACCCATAGTAAGGTTGGGCGAGGGGAGACACTGGAGGGCAGAAAAGAAAATGGTCGATTTGCAACAATTTCCAGAGACTCAAATCTGAACCTGCAAAACTCATTGAGGTCAAGAGCCGTAGAACAGGCGCTCAAAGAAAGGGTCATCACCGAGACTTACACAGGGGAAATGGATGGCCCATTTATGGGCCGGAGGCATGCACTTACACAGAGTCGATGGGGCACTGCCACAAGCCATGCCCAGTGAGCATAATGGGGGGACTTTGAGGTGCCCAGGACATGGCAGAAGGTCATGTGCTGGCCACAGTATCTAGTCATACCTATTTATGAACATTGAGAAGAGGAAAAGAAAGAAGGGGAAGAAGTAGAAGAAGAAGAAGAAAGAGGAGGAGAAGAAGAAGAAAGATTAGGAAGAGAAGGAGGAGAAGGAGAAAGAGGAGGAGGAGAAGAATGAGGTGGAGGAAAGAGAGAAGATGGAGGAGGAAAAGACCAAGAAGGAGAAGATCAAGCGGGAGAAGACGAAGGAGAAGGAAAAAAGAAGAAAAGGGAGAAGAAGGAGAAAAAGAAGGATAATAAAGAGAAGGAGAAAGAGAAGAAGAAGAATAACAAGGAAGCGATGGAGAAGAAGAAGAAGAAGAAGAAGAAGAAGAAGAAGAAGAAGAAGAAGAAGAAGAAGAAGAAGAAGAAGGAGAAGGAGAAGAAGAAGAAGGTTATTATTCAGTGGATAAGAGCATTGTTACAATTCTGTAATAAAAATCTCAAAAATTGTCTGAAAAGCACAAAAAGGCACCGCTCACCGCTCCCAAGCCAACCATACCTTTGCCACTGCCATGCTCTGCTCACGCCTCTTTGACTGCGACATCATGGGAGAGAGTAAAATAATACCACATGTTTTCCTGAGTACCACACCTGCCTACACTAGAGGCATTAAGGCGCGCCAATTGAGAGAGAGACTCCAAGACACCCTATCACAAGCATTCTATGCAGTTCCTCGGTGCCCAGGCAGCAATCTGTCCATATTGGACCAAGCAGTTTAGGCCTGGCACGCCAGCAGGTGGGGAATTAACCATGAATCTGTTTTTTTATTCTTGGTTTAATTTCACGTGTTCATAAAAACTTAATAAAAGTGTTATAAAAATATCAATGTGGGTGATTAATTGCGGAGCAGTGATTAGTAGTCGGGCTCCCGGGGAGGCGTGGGGCGCGCACTGCCCCCGCGGCAGGCGCTGCGCGCGCCTCGCTCTGCTGCGCGCGGGCCTCTGGGTATGCCCACAATCACTAAGGCAGGAATGAGGTGGAGAGTGGAGCAAGTCTCTTAACGAGATGCGGCGGCTTCGCCTCCTCGTCGCTCCTGCTGCGGCTAGGCGGGCCCGGCTAATGCTATACGGGGGAATACATCACCGCACGCGGGGCCGAGCACTGCGGGCGCGGGGAGATTTCCCAACAGGCTGGGAGGCCCGTGCCTCTGGAAGCAGCAGCCTGCCCGAGCCTGGCAGGAGCCTCAGTCACACCCAACCCTGCTGCTCTTCCGGAATCTCTCTCTCTCACCATTGGCCAGCAGACGTGGAGCTCGGCTGGGGGTGATAAATCAGGGAAGCGGTATTGACTGGTCCCCATGAATGATCACTAGCCCCCTGTGGCCCCACAACTGCCCACACCACTGCTGAGCAGTCATTCTCGGAGTGGTGTAGTGCGCTGTTGTGGAACAGCACCGATTTTTGGAAGGTTGGCGTTATTACAGAGGTTTCAACCAATACAGGGTCAGCCCCCGGGAGGAAAGCTCAGGGGCAACACGCTTACCTTGAGAACAAGATGATGCTGTGGGACATGGGTTTCATTACTCTTGATATAAATCACCAATGAAATAACCAGGAATATGTATAATTCTTCTTACCCAGAGGGTTCTACTCATATTCACTGAAGATAGACTTGTCGAACCCATATTTACCAAATATTGATAGCCAAATCTCCGGTCCACTGACTGGCCCACACAGATAACACTGGATGAGTGAACGGGTAGTCTGCTTTCTTTGTCCAGTGTTCACTGCATGGAGCCAGGAAGTGGAATGGGGTGCGCTGCAGATGAGCAGGAAAAGAGATTGGGGGCAGGAGGGATTGAGGGCATTGAGTGGGTTGGGGCCTGCTGTGGGTGCGACTAGGGAGTGTGGGTGGACTCCCCAATTTGCATACAGACTGAAAGGAAGGGGGTAGGAGAGAGGGGTATGAGTGGGTGAAACCGTACATTACCACGGACAGGGGGTGTGAGGAATTCGCCCATCCACACGGTGGGTGTGCACCCACCTGGGCTTTTTTGAAATGTTATATAAAATTTAAAGATGGTAGATCAACCTCTGGAAAATGTGTGGGGCTAATCCACGCACGACATACGCATAGACTTGTATACTCTGGGTGGAAACAGCCTACAGGCGCAGTACACCTTGTCATATTTAGTTAGGATCTGACAGGTGGAGAACACGATGCATTTTAGAAGGGGGAGGGCCAAACCTTCCTCCTGCCATGGACAGCCTAATTAACTAATAAAGGCTCCAAGGATCCACTCTGCCCTTCTGTGAGGCCTACACATGGTAGAAGCAATTAACATAACATACACATAGAGTGTACTTCAAACAGGCCCCCATGTGGCCTGGCTGCAGAGGTTAACAAAGGAGACAGGAAAACCAACAACCTTTGTTATGCACTGTGTTAACCTGAAGCCAGCTCCCACACATTAGTATCAATGGACAATGAAATGTCATGTCTTGGACTGTGTTTATTACAGTAGTGATCCCCGCAGGGAGGGCCCTTTCAGAAGGTACGAGTATGTGGATTGGAGGAAACCAGAAATTCGAATCCTGCTGCAACTTCACGGGAGACCTGCTGCTTTAATTGGCATCCACAAAGAGCTCTATTGACCAGAGAGACCCTTTGATCCACAACAGACAGGAAGATAGGTGGGACTTAGTACTACATGTTTTCACCCATTTACCTTTTCTGTTGCAGAAAACTCTTGTTATGACCTCATGCATACAGGAGTGTGTTTGTGGGGGGCCAGGATTGGTTCATTAATGTAGGCTTAGCCTACACCAATCACTGTGGCCTGTTTGGCTTTAAAAGAGGGCAGAGTCCCTCTTTTGGCAGATCATCTGAAGACATTGCACAGAGTAAAAAGAGGAATTCAGCATTGGACCCTGGCTGGAGGTACAGTCTGCCTTAAATCTTCCACCAGTGAAGGAAAGGCCAGGACCTCCAAGAGGGAAGCAATATCTCTCCTCCAAAACATCTCCCAGGACACAGAGGGAGATACTGAATCCAGAGGACTCTCCAGCAGCTCCTGACCTGCTACCCACCCAGCACACAGCATGCCCTGCTAGGCTCTGCGGCAAGCTTCCTAGGTGAGAAATGCCAGAAAGTCTCTGAACCACACCAAGGACATGGCAGCTGCCTGAAACACTCTCTTCAGATTTGGGCCATCAGTCTTAAAAGACAACACAAGCCCATTGAAGAAGCTAGGCGAAGTGCATTGGCAAGCATCTACCGACGACTGCCTTAAAGGACATTTTCGAGCCAGTCGAACCCCTCGAGTTGCAACCAACTGCAGTGCTCACTGTTGTTATGCTGTGGTTGCTAACGCCATAGGAGATGCGTCGAGCAGGGCTTCAGAACCGCTGACCAGAACCAAGACAACCATTCCTGACCCCGAGCAACCAGCCTGCAGCCGTCCGTCCTGCATCCCGCGCCGGTCTGCCTGTCACCTGATACCCGCAGCTGTCTCCCATCTTGAACTCTGTTGCAGAAGATGTAAAGCGCCCTGAAACCAACTCGACCCTGTCGAGCACCAAAGACTCCTACAGCACAAGATGCATTGTGGTTTTGTCCCCCTGGTTTTTCTCCTAAGGCCCCTGTGACATTTTACGACCCATTGCTCCCTTTGTGTTGAAACCAAGTATCCTTGAACTATTGCGATTAATTACTATACTGACTGCCCTCCTGTCAGTATCCAGAGTGCATCCCTTTTCTTTCTTTGAAGCTGTCTGTCCTTTGCATTCCTTTACAGAGTGGGTTGTTTTATGTAGTGTGCTAGAACTGTCTGTTCTGATAATAATAAAGTAGATATTTGTATACAACCTTAATTGGACAGTCCCTTTTTTCCTTGGGTAATAATTGTATTTTTGCTGTGTTGCAACTAACCAACTATCCACTACCTTGCAGAGATAAGCCTGCCATTCTTTCCATGTTACCAAAATTAGACAAGGAGGTTTATAATTTTCTTGTGTTTCCAATCAGTTCGGATCCCTTCTGGGGTACTAGAAGTGTGGGGCTGATTGATGGTTTAGAAACCAATATTCATCCCTGAACGACTGGTGCCCCGGAAGTTGATTCATCACAGGGGGCGCCAAGGCATAGGGGTAGGAGAGTCGAAGAAATAGGCTTTGATGGTAGGGAAAATGGAGAGGAGTTTGGTGGGAAGGGAATCGAGGAACTGTAATTCACCACTTTTTATCTGGTCGAATCACATAGGTCCACCCAGGGTCATCACACACAGCCTCTCTGCTCATACTGAAGCCTCATTAGAAGAGGATTCGTTGGGTGCTAGTGGCCTCCCTTTCCAGAGACATCTTTATGGGTGGGCAAAAGGGGCACTTGCCCGGGGCACCCACTTTCCATTGCTCACCAAACAAAAAGAGCACACATCAGGATATTTTATGGTGTGCTGCTGAGGCTAAACCTATTGCCTGTCTGTTGGTGACAGGTACAACCTCGTCTGATTAATTCATCCTGAAATGCTTTTTGTATTCACTATGGTATATACAGTTTGTACATTCACTAAGTCACAACTCCTGTGATATTCTCACCTTTTTTTGGGGATCATTTTGATCATGTTCAATACCGAAAGTTGAAATGCAGATTGATAAATTCCTGTTCTGCAGTGGTTCGGAAGATATCTGTGTGTTAAGCGTTCATTGCAGAGATCTGTCTTCATCAACAAGAACACAAAACCAAATTCCAGCAAAACCAACTCAGCCGTTCCTAAGTCTGAAGGTGATAACCTTGCATGTATATTTACTGTATTTTGCAGCACAAAAAGCGCTATTGAAAGACATTATTATCAGCAAATGTACCTGCACCAGACAGCGGATGCTATAGAAACATAGCATCGGTATGCTGATGGTACGGGTGGTTGTAAAACGTAGGCCACCACCGCCAATGATAAGCATGGAAGTGTTAGTCCAGGGAGCTGATTACGTATCCAAATTCAAGACTGTGGGACCATAGCATTCATTATTGTATCCTGACTGAAGTGCTCACTGTTGTTATGCTGTGGTTGCTAACGCCATAGGAGATGCGTCGAGCAGGGCTTCAGAACCGCCGACCAGAACCAAGACAACGATTCCTGACCCCGAGCAACCGTGTAGACCAGCCTGCAGCCGTCCGTCCTGCATCCCGCGCCGGTCTGCCTGCCACCTGATACCCGCAGCTGTCTCCCATCTTGAACTCTGTTGCAGAAGATGTAAAGCGCCCTGAAACCGACTCGACCCTGTCGAGCACCAAAAACTCCTACAGCACAAGATACATTGTGGTTTTGTCCCCCTGGTTTTTCTCCTAAGTATCCTTGAACTATTGCGATTAATTACTATACTGACTGCCCTCCTGTCAGTATCCAGAGTGCATCCCTTTTCTTTCTTTGAAGCTGTCTGTCCTTTGCATTCCTTTACAGAGTGGGTTGTTTTATGTAGTGTGCTAGAACTGTCTGTTCTGATAATAATAAAATAGATATTTGTATACAACCTTAATTGGACAGTCCCTTTTTTCCTTGGGTAATAATTGTATTTTTGCTGTGTTGCAACTAACCAACTATCCACTACCTTGCAGAGATAAGCCTGCCATTCTTTCCATGTTACCAAAATTAGACAAGGAGGTTTATAATTTTCTTGTGTTTCCAATCAGTTCGGATCCCTTCTGGGGAACTAGAGGTGTGGGGCTGATTGATGGTTTAGAGACCGATATTCAACCCTGAACGACTGGTGCCCCGGAAGTTGATTCATCACAGGGGGCGCCAAGGCATAAGGGTAGGAGAGTCGAAGAAATAGGCTTTGACTGGTAGGGAAAATGGAGAGGAGTTTGGTGGGAAGGGAATCGAGGAACTGTAATTCACCACTTTTTATCTGGTCGAATCACATAGGTCCACCCAGGGTCATCACGCACAGCCTCACTGCTCATACGAAAGCCTCATTAGAAGAGGATTCGTTGGGTGCTAGTGGCCTCCCTTTCCAGAGACGTCTTTATGGGTGGGCAAAAGGGGCACTTGCCCGGGGCACCCACTTTCCATTGCTCACCAAACAAAAAGAGCAACAATCAGGATATTTTATGGTGTGCTGCTGAGGCTAAACCTATTGCCTATCTGTTGTTGACAGGTACAACCTCGTCTGATTAATTCATCCTGAAATGCTTTTTGTATTCACTGTGGTATATACAGTTTGTACATTCACTAAGTCACAACTCCTGTGATATTCTCACCTTTTTTTGGGGATCATTTTGATCATGTTCAATGGGGAAAGTTGAAATGCAGATTGATAAATTCCTGTTCTGCAGTGGTTCGGAAGATATCTGTGTGTTAAGCGCTCATTGCAGAGATCTGTCTTCATCAACAAGAACACAAAACCAAATTCCAGAAAAACCAACTCAGCCGTTCCTAAGTCTGAAGGTAATAAACTTGCATGTATATTTACTGTATTTTGCAGCACAAAAAGCGCTATTGAAAGACATTATTATCAGCAAATGTACCTGCACCAGATAGCGGATGCTATAGAAACATAGCATCGGTATGCTGACGGTACGGGTGGTTGTAAAACGTAGGTCGCCACCGCCAATGATTAGCATGGAAGTGTTAGTCCAGGGAGCTGATTACGTATCCAAATTCAAGACTGTGGGACCATAGCATTCATTATTGTATCCTGACTTGGCCAGCAGCCAATACAGTGATCCTGGACTAACCATCTTATCGCACTACCACTACTGTGCTGTCTTCTGTGAAAAGGGTTGCCATCTCACATGCTGGTGGCATTGTTTAGCCCATTACCTGGTCCTTCTGTTTATATAGGCCATTTGAGTGGAAGGGGTTCTAGACATAGGAAAGCAGACCAGATAAAGGAAGCCTCTGGCAGGCATATATTAATGTCCCTTCATTTGACACAAAAACACGATTTGCTTTTTTTGTACAATTCAAAGGTTTATCTATATGTTTATGTATGACAATTTCACACACCTGTGTTTTGGGTGTATTTACAGCTTTGAAATGCAAAACGGAAACCCAGATAAAATCAGATGACATTGATTAGTATGCTGTTCCTTATGCACTTCCCTTGATTATGGAGACAAGGAAGCTAGAATCATTCACTTTTAGCATAATACGCTTCTATAACATTTGGTTTTTAAAAATGGTCATGCTGGGTTATGTGAATTTGTGTATTTTCCAAGTCAGTTCAATAAAATTCCATTCTTTTAGTTCATGGTAAGAACTGGAAAAGAAAGTGCTAAAGTGCAGGAATTGCATAGTGGCGGCAAACCACAGTGTCACCTCTTAACCAATGTGTGATCCTCATCTCATTTGATCTCGTTTTGCCTAACTAATCAAAATTATCAGTTCCTAAACCTTTAAACATTGTCACCCTTCAGAGTGATTTAGTATCGGAGTATGATCTTCAAAAAAGCCTCACTCGTGGTTTCACTTGCCATAGCGGTGCTTACTCTATTAATATTAAGCATGTATGTGTTGCACATACCATCCACTTGTTTCTTTGCTCTCTAAAACTGCTCGAAAAACATGTCCCTTTTATAGTCACAGTTGGTCTGGATACGGAAACCGTCCTGGTATTTTATAATCTTCACCCACTGTCTATGCTACGATATGTGTAGGTTTCTCCTTGCTACCAATTGGTCGCCTCTATCCATCCTTGAGCACTTTTGCATTCTGTGAAGCAGCTAATCAGAGTCATCTGTCTATTCTGGATTATTGCACCTTTTTCGTACGATCTGTGTCCTGCCTTTATACTATGGCCTGTATACATTCACCATAGCTGCTATTGATAAAACGTGTGCAGTACCTATGCTAGAACACAAGTACCTTTTTGTGGACTGCTAATGTTGCCCTTGAATTGCTACTTGTTTATCATTCTGATTACAGCAAGAATGAAGAGGGTGATAGGACTGAAAGGGAGTACCTATGCCTATTTTGATCGTTGGGTGGCAGCATATCACGCTATGGGTTGTGATCGCGATGAGGCAGGTGCAACCAGAAATTCTGCATCCCGCCAAGGGGGGCCCCAAAGGTGTCTGTGCCCTTGGCCCCAAAAGTGCTTAAGATGGCTCCGCCCCTCTCATGGGCATGTTCAATCGTTCATTGTGAAAAGCACCATCCTTAGATGGCATGGTGAGTACATAAACCGGTGCGGAGCCGATGCCCGGTGCAGCTGTCTATCGCTGTCCGATTCTGCTGCCAGCGCCAAGAAAAGGAATTGTATTGGAATAGGTATATAGATGATATATTACTCTTTTATCGTACATGTAAATAAACAAGAACGCGCTGGAAGGTATGTGCTCCGGTGAAGCTAGCTCAGTGAGTTCAGCAGCTCCTGTGGCAACCTGCAGATCACAGGTTGGATGCCCTGCTGGACGGACTTGTGCATCCTTTGTGCTTTCCTGAGTGGATACCATTTGCTTTAGTAAATCATAGGGGTTTGACAGTAGTTGGCTTCTAATACCTTTTCAGCCAACATTCAGATGTGCTGCAGTGTCTGAATTCTTTTATGTGTGCCCGGTGGCAGCTGAATACTTAGAGTGGCTCTTGGCATCTGCGTTAGACATAAAAACATCCCACCAGAGATTGACATTTTAGAAACTTAACTCAAGCTGATGCCTTTGGGTGGCCTGCCATTGTCAAGCTCCCATGCTTTCACTATAAATATCCTGCTATGAAACATGTTCAGGAGAAAAGGGAGGCCCAGCGGTGACTTTTAAGACTTACAAAAATCTACACTCTATTTATGAAAAGACAACTATTTGACACTTTCTTCCCAGGATATTTGGGGTAAATGCTAACTAGTCATTGAGTAGACGCTTAGTGACAATGGCAAGACCCTTGAGCAGCCCAGAAGCACACCAAGGGAGGCAAAGGGCTCATTTGAAAAAAGAACTGGACTTCCCTTTATTGGAAAGTGCTAGCAATTCCAGGGGGTGGGGGTGGACTGGCCTATAGGGAACTCTGGACATATCCAAGTAGTCCTCTGCACCCTGGGCCTTTTTTTGTGTGGTGGTAAACTATTGTATTTCCAAATGTTCTCAGAGGAAAAGGCTGGGGCTTGTTGAAACTGTGCAATATGGGGCCACTTTGAAAGTGATTTCCAGGGGCTCTTTCGGTTCCTGGGCCGCCCCTGTTTGAGGGGTGTGGAATTTCTTTTTACTCCTGGGGGAATTCATTATAACACGTTTAGGGGTCACTGTTGAAGAGATCCTTGGATTTGCTGTGTTGCTACGTGCACGCTCACTGGCAAGTCTTCCAGCACTGCATCCTCTACCAAGAGCCCCCAGGCACCCCTCCCCACCCCGCTTCACCGTGCAGCCTGCACATTGTTGTGATAATATGCCTTAGCGCCACCAGTTTCGAGTAAAGCTGTGATTCACAGCTGCTGCGGTCCTGCGGGGGAGCCCCACTGGCTGGTAATGAGCAGGCTTCCGCGTGACGCGGTGGGGAGAGGGGATTCGGGAACAGGGCCTCTATTGGAAGGAAACAATTGCGATGCTCTGTCGCCGTCCCAGCCTTCCATGCTTCTCCAACAATGGGCGCCGATACGGGTCCCAGGAAGTCTCTTTACCCCTGACTGGTTGGGGTTCGAGGCCTGCCATGAGATAGCTCAGTAGACAGTTTTTTAAAAAATATTATCAGGATTTCCTATCAGTAGTATGCAAACACTGACAGACAGCATAAACCTGTGTTTCTTCTAAGTGCTGACAGCCAAGGGTTTGCCATGTCACGAAATCATGTCTTCCGTTTTGCTCGATTTTAGAGCACAAACACCTCAGGCATTGCAACAAATCAACTTCTGGGGCACCAGCGGTCCTGGGACGAATATCGTTTCTAAATCATCAATCAGCCCCACACCTGTAGCACACCAGAAGGGATCCAAACAAATAGGAAACATAAGCAAATTATAAACCTCCTTGTCCAATTTTGGTAACGTGGACGGAACAGCAGGCTTATCTCTGCTAGGTTGTGGATCGTTGGTTAGTTGCAACACAGTGAAAAATACCATAATTACCCAAGGACTGCCCAGTCAAGACTGTATACACATATTTACTTTATTATGATCACAACAGATAGTTCTAGCAACGCTATTAAATACAACCCACCCTGTAAAGCAAGGTTGTCCAACATACGGCCCGCGGGCCACAATGCGGCCCTCCAAGCCATTTCATGTGGCCCGCGAGGCTGTACAGAAAACATTGAACAAATAAAGAAATAAACCGCGCCGTGGTGGAGGACTGTGACTGCTTCTGATGCCGCCTAAAAGGGGGGGCGGGCGCACCAGAGGCAGTAACAGGCCACAGTCCGGTTTATTTATTTATTTCCCCAATGTCTGTCGGGTCCGTGGGCCCGATTAATTTATTTATTTCTGCAATGGTGGTCGAACCAACATTGTAGAAATAAATTAATTAATCGGGTCCACGGACCCGCAAACATTGAACAAATAGATAAATAAACTGGGCCGTGGCAGTGGCTGTTACTGCCTCTGCCACGGCCCGGTTTATTCATTTATTTGTTCAATGTTTGTCGGTCCGTGGACCCGATTAATTTATTTATTTATGCAATGTTGGATCTGACCACCGGCCCCCCCCCTGCCCCCCCCCCCCCAGGCCGGAGTGAAGAGACGCAGTATGGATGGCCCTTTGTTCCATCCATACTGTGTTTCTCTCTGGCGGCCCGGGTAAAAGCCGGGGGAAAAACGATGTTTAAAAATTGAGGGACGGATGCAAAGCAAGATGGTCTTGATTTCCATCTGTCCCTCAATTTCTAAAAATCGTTTTGGTTTGGGTATACTTCTACATCTGTGTGAAACGATGTAGAAGTACACCCAACCCAAAACGATTTTTAGAAATGGAGGCACAAATACAAAGCAAGTCTGTCCCTCAATTTCTAAAAATCGTTTTGGGTTGGATGTATTTGTACATCTGTGCACACCTCTTGCAAGAGGGGTGCACTGATGTAGAGGTACACCCAACCCAAAACGACTTTTAGAAATCGAGGCACAGATGCAAAGCAAGTCTGTCCCCTAATTTCTAAAAATCATTTTGGGTTGGATGTATTTGTACATCTGTGCACACCTCTTGCAAGAGGGGTGCACAGATGTAGAGGTACACCCAACCCAAAATGATTTTTAGAAATGGAGGCACAGATGCAAAGCAAGTCTGTCCCTCAATTTCTAAAAATCGTTTTGGGTTGGGTGTATTTGTACATCTGTGCACCCCTCTTGGGAAGAGTGGTGCACAGATGTAGAAGTACACCCAACCCAAAACGACTTTTAGAAATCGAGGCACAGATGCAAAGCAAGTCTGTCCCCTAATTTCTAAAAATCGTTTTGGGTTGGATGTATTTGTACATCTGTGCACATCTCTTACAAGAGGGGTGCACAGATGTAGAGGTACACCCAACCCAAAATGATTTTTAGAAATGGAGGCACAGATGCAAAGCAAGTCTGTCCCTCAATTTCTAAAAATCTTTTTGGGTTGGATGTATTTGTACATCTGTGCACCCCTCTTGCATTGCATCTGAGGGGGGAAGGTGGCAGGGCGAGGGCAAATGAGACTGTTTGCATGTTTCTGAGTGTGTACGTGGTGAGGGTGAATGCTATGCTATGGGCGGGGAATGGAGGCTTTGAGGGAGGTTCCTCCCCTGAATTCTAAGGAAGGTAACAGCGTGGGAGAGGGTGGGAGTGTGGGGTGTGGTGGGATCACCTTCTTGGGGGGTTTAGCGGGGTGGGTGGGCAGTAGAATGTGATAATTCGGCCTTTTGACCACACAAATCGGCCGAAATAAATCAGTCTTTTTTGTATTTGTTCTTCAAAATGCAAAATGATCACATAGAACCCAGTATGGAACTTGCCATACTGTTGACCTTGTTCAGTGTACTAGCATTCAATGGGACAGTACTTGCAGGGCCTAATGGTGCAGAGCTAATGGGCTTCTATATTTCTTATTGACAAGGCCCTAGCACTTCTCAGCAGATTTATTTATTTTTATTGGTTATTTATAATGCGCATAATATACCCAGAGGGATCAAATCTGTGTTGCTCCATGTCGTCTTGCTTCCAAGGGGAGCACGTTGCCCCTGAGCTATCCTCCCGAGACTCTGAAAGACTGAAGTACATTTATTGATACAGAACCAGCACTATTAGCAAGTCTAACATCGTCTTCATCATCATCAGAATAAATCAACACTGTTGTGGTTATACAAGAGCTAATATATTTAAAGGGATGGAATTACTCAGAATGTAGCAGCACTATTCAATAACCCAAAGTGCTTAAGCATAGTTAATGTGAAAATACGACACTTCTCACCTTTGGGACAGTACTGCCTTGGCCAGAGTTTCACACTGAATAAGTGAGCAAGTGATCCGGGGTATGCAGCCCACACACACGCATGGGATTCCCATGCACCCACTTGTGAGATTTGCACCAAATTAGTGAGATTGTGCTCCAAGGTAGGAGGCACATGCACAGTCTTTGCTCTGAGGTTCGCATACTTACAGGATGGGATGGCATTTCGCTCTCCCATCCTAGTTGTGTTGCTCTGCCTTTCGAGGTCTACTACAACCTGGATGATTATAGAGAGGTGGTGTAGGGGCAGTGATGACTTACTGGAATGCAACTGGATGGTTTAAACCTCCTTCTTACTTGACTTTAGTATATGCAGTACATGCTAGCCAATGTTTCCCCTGTTCAGCGCTCCCCCAAACCCCCTCGCACCAAGTTGGCGACTACGTGCAAATGCGGTCATATAACTGCTGGTGATGTCCCTTCCTATATTTGGGAACCCCCCAGGAAATTCATAAGTCAGTTCCCCTGCCCGATTTATTTATTTGTTCAATGCTTGTCGGGTCCGTGGATACGATTAATTTATTTATTTCTGCAATGTTGGGTCCGACCAATAAACCGGGCCGTGGCGGAGGACTTTTACTGCCTCAGGTGACCCCTGGAATTGGATTATGCTTCTTTCATTACCACAGAAGTAATGAATGTGTATTACAGAGATAAGCTGGCATATGTATTGGGCACACTGCACATGCTCAGGCAGCATCAACCATGCTTTGTAGAGGATATGATATGATATGGCATTTATAACGCGCCTATTCACAAGTGTTTCGAGGCGCGACAAGGCAAGGGAGGGGGAACAACGGGAAGACAGACAACTATCTTACTAGGCCAAGTCTCGCAGTCCTGTTCTGGATAAGTTGCAGAGGGCGGAGAGTAGAGGCAGGCAGATTTAGATAGAGGCTGTTACAATAGTCCAGCCTAGAGAGAACCAGGGCTCTGGAGACAGTGAGCTTCTGGGGGAAGGAGAGGGAAGGAAGAATACCTCTGAGGAGGTGCAGCTGGTAGTGTGACTTCTTAGAGACATCAGAGATGTGAGGAGAGAAGGAGAGTGTGGAGTCGAAGATGACCCCAAGGTTTTTAGCCTCAAAGGTGAGAGCAGGAGGAGGGCCAAGAGAGGCTGGCCAGAGAGCAGCAGGAAAGGAGGGTGCAGGTGTGCCGATGAGGAGAATCTCAGTCTTACTGGGATTAAGGCAGAGGAGGTTAGACCCCTGGGGCACACCAGAGGTAGAGTAGAAGACAGAGGAGAGGAAGGACCCAAGTTGGACCTGGGAGGGTCGGCCAGAGAGGAAAGAGGTCAGCCATGCCAGAGCCTGACCAGTGATACCCAGGTTATCACAGAGACAGTTGAGCAGGATGGCATGGTTGACAGTATCAAAGGCAGAAGAGAGATCAAGCAGGATGAGGACGCAAGGGGTGTTAGAATCAAGGTTGGAGAGCAGGTCTTCACGGATGTTCAGGAGAGCAGTTCCGTGCTTCTGGCAGCTCTGAAGCCAGACTGATGGTCATGAAGACAACCAACAGATTCAGTATGGAGATTCAGCTGGGAGATGGCCAGTTTCTCCAGGAGCTTGCCCAGGAAGGGAACAATAGAGATTGGCCGATAGTTAGCCGGGTCAGCAGAGGGTTTCTTAAGAATGGAGTGCACAAGGGATTGCTTGAGGGGGGATGGGAAGACTCCAGTGGTGAAGGAGTGGTTGCAGAAATCAGGCAGGAGGAAGAGAGTCAATGTGGTCCTTGATAGTTTTGGAAGAACCTGTTTCGACGAGACTTTCATAGATCAGACTTGTCTAGAAACCTTGTCTGGGGAGAAAAGGGGAAAGGAAGAGAAGGAGGGAGGAAGGGTGGCTGCAGAAGGCCAGAGGAGGAGCAGGGAGTAGGGGGAGGGAGAGGATAGGAGGAGAGTGCAAACAGGATGTCCTGAGTTTTTGAGACGGAATGAGAGGCCAGTGCTGCACAGAGGTCCTGGGAAGGAACAGGAGAGGTAGAGACTGCGGCAGGATTGGCCAGTTCCTTGCAGATTAGCAGATTAGGACAATATTGGCCTAAATTGGGAACAGCCAGCATAGACCTGTTGCTACAGAGACATATTTTGGGCAAAACCAGCATGCCAATGTGTTACATCAGTGACAGTGCTGTCTTACACTGTGGACACATTGATCATTAAAATGTGTTGTGCTCTACAATGTTCTTGTCTGCTGTTGGTGAAATGGAATGTACATGTTCTCCTTTAGAACTGATTGTAAACTCATGGCTTTTTGGACACTTTTCCTGCTGTAAAATGCACAATTTCAGCCCCATATTTGGAAAAAAAATCTTGGGGGGCGGGGTACCACCCCAAACCCTCCCTAGATTGTTATAGCTCCCTCGCTACGCTCGGTTGCCCCCACTATTTCAGAGAAATATCAACACATACAGACTGGAAAAAATCACAAGGAACTAACCTTTGATCACTGCCCCCGACACCAAAAGCTATCTTTGGGACTGCATGGCTATGCCTGTGATGCTATTGTGTCAAAGGTCATACACCATCACTTTTGAATATACTGCTTTGGCAGAGGGTGTTCACTTTTGGCTTGCCGGCCCACCGGGTGACAAAAAGTTAATGCTTTGGCCCCACATTCAAAAAGGTTGGACAGGCCTGCTGTAAAGGAATGGAGAGGACAGACGGTTTACAAGAAGGAAATGGGATGCACTCTGGATAATGACAGGAGGGTAGTCGGTATGGTAAATAATCATAACAGTTCAAGCATAGTTGGCTTCAGGACAAAGGGAGCAATGGCTTTTAAAATGTCTCCAGGGGCCTTCCATGAAGGACAAGGGGGGCAGAACCACAATGTACCTTGAGCTGTAGGTGTTCTTGGTGCTCATCAGGGTCGAGTCGGCTTCAGTGCGATTTGCATTCTTTTGTGACAGGGTTCAAGATGGGAGTCAGCTCCGGGTATCCGGCGGCAAGAACATTCGGCAAGCAAAGCTGGACGAATGGCTGCAGGCTGGCCTACATGGCAGCTCAGGGTCAAGAATCGTCTCAGTGATGGTCAGCGGTTCTAAAGTACTGATCGAGATGTCTCGTATGTTTTTAAGTGACTGCAGCGTATCAATGGTCAGCGTTGCAGTGGGTTGTTCTTTTAGGCAGATGTTGGTAGATGCTCGTCGATGCACTTCTCCCAGCTTCTTCACTGGGTTTGTGTCGTACTTAAAGGCAGACAGCTCAAAGCTGAGGAGTGTGTTGCAGAAGGTTGCCTTGTTCTTGGTTTCGGGTTCAGAGACCTTCTGGTGATTCCTACCTAGAAAGCTTGCCGCAGGGCCTAGCAGGGCAGCAGGGCAGCAGGGCAGCAGGGCAAGCCTTGTACTGGTTGTGATGTGGCCGGTGGGTCCTCTGGATTCCTGATTTCCGTGCTGCCCATCTTTACTCACTAGTTGTACCCTCTCTTGTTACTCTACGCCCTATTGCATTCTGGCACAAACGTTCCTTGTGGCTTGCATGGAGATGGCGACCGGGTCTCCAGATGGAAACATACCTTTATTTCCAGTGCTGTGGGAAAGAGGAGTGGATACAAATGTGAGGCTTTGGGCCAGTTGGGTGGGAGGCAGATAGGTCTAGAGCATGGGTCTTGTATTCCAGTGGGGGCAAGGTCAGGCATCCAAATGGAGGCCCGTGGATGGTGGCATAGACAATAAGAAGGGGTGCAGGCTTTGGCTGTTCAATAAAACCTTAATTCCTAGCATCCTGATTGGCTGGCGCCAATCCTTCAGTTGCTAATATCACATTAATGTCTGCCAGACTCGGTTATACTGGCTAGTGTTGGCCCACATACCCAAGCTAATGACCTCAGCTAAGTAGGGGCTACTACAGTGGACATCAGGTCATTAACAGATGGAACAGTCAGATCAACCAATCATCATTACATGCTATTATTGCCATGAGAACCCTGGATTAACATCCAGAGTTTAAGGGCCAACTATGTTGAGGGCCAAACAAGCCACATTTGATAATCTTTGAAGTCCAAAAAACTACAAATCAGATGGCGACCAAGGTAATGTCAACCAGGTCCCCGTGCAGAGCCCATCTTCCATTTCCATGGCAGATCACATGGCTGGCAAGGAGGGTATCCGTAGAAAATGTTTTTTGCAAATAGTCTGCGGCTGAAATGAATAGGTTAAATGTATTCAAATTCTACTATAATGTTTAGTATGCTGCAAAATTATGCTTGGTCCATAAATAGCAGAATCACTATAAAAAGATGGGTTCATTTTTCATATTAAGAGGAATGGAGACTTTTTTTGAGGTAAGTGAAGTGAAAGAATTACCCAGTTCCTAAAAATAAAAGGTGATTGCGCGCAATGTGGTGGGGTAAAAATTGTTATGCAATGAGCAAAATTATAAATAAAAGCTGAGTAGATTCAGATATGCACATTTACAGGCAGTTGAGGCATGAACAAGGCTGCAGAAATTAAATGAATTTAAACGAACAGTCATACGTTTTTGATGGCTTTTACAAAAAAAAAAGTATTATGTATCCATGTCAAGTGTTTTCTTTGTATTGCTGCATTCAGTGTCAAAATTATTTCTGCAATGCCAATGAAAGCTGCCTTTTATTAGGCTGAGTAGTGTGGGCTCCCTTTGCTCGTGTTACCTGACCCCTCCCTATGGAATAACATTGCAGACCAATTTTGTTGCGGAAAAATTATAGGCCGTAGGCTTTTTATTTTCTTACAGAAAATACACAAAAAACATATATAACAATAATGTGCTTTTGGGCACTTCGTGTCCAGCTTTGTGGATGCCCAAAACTTCTCCTCACCAAGTCTTTGTTACCCTCGGGCATCTGTTCCTGGACAAGTGCCGCCTACGACTTTCTTGTACCGTGTACCGAAGAAAGTACTTGGCGTTCCGGTTCCTGCCCGTTTCCTTCTTCTTTCGTTATCTTTTTAGGGTGGGGTGGGTGGTAAAACGTTTTTCTTCCCCCTTTTCCAGGCCCTAGGATCTTACCCGAATGAGGTGAGCTCCTTACCTGGTTTGGGCTCCTTCCTTCTTTCTGGGGACTACTTATACCCCCGGCCCCCCTGTTGTTTCCCCTCACACCTTTCCTTGGCATCGGTGTGCCATTTCCTGGCAACGCTGGGGTGAGGGCGCCATCTGGCCGGCCCTCCCCTCGGCTTTTGCGCCATTTCTCCCCCACCCTGCGCCTAACCCCCCAGGCCCTCCATCGTGCCGTACTTCGTAGGGCCCGGGGCATTCATACGGGTGGGTTTAATGGGCAATGGACAATGAAATCCTGAACAGGGTTTTCGATCAACCAGTGTTCACTAGGACTCACCCATGTTCACATCTTATAAGGCATCTCACCCAAAGTAGCCGTCTAATTGTGGGTTAATTGTGAAAACATGAGTGTGATTCCAAAATGAATGTTCAGTAACAAGTGTTCGTGAAGGCCCACGCTTGTTATCAATACAATGAGATATTTTTCTGAAAGTTGCATAAAAACCGCCCAATGCAGCAATTAATGTTTCCCATGTGTTTTGAGTAGGGAATAAATGTTTGTAATGTTCGGCTGTATGTAATTTACGTATGGGCAAAATTTTAACATTTGTCCCATCATTTTTATTTTTTCTTACATTTTCACATGCATTCGGCACAGAGCAGAATTCTGGTTCTGGTGGGTCCTGAGAGGTGTCAGTGGTGGGATGTCCAGCGGAAGTTAATTGTCCTTTTTAGTTTGGCCAATTAGGTGGTGCTGAAATCACTACCTTTAAGGTGAAACTATTGTCATTAAAATAAGAGCTTTAACATAAGAGCTTTAAATATGGGCTTTGAATGGGGTTCTGTAATGCTTTTAAATGGAGATGACATTTGAGGAGGGATACGCAGTGTATTTGGTGTTGTTTGGTTCTGGGTCCTCTCCGATGCCCTGCTCCTAGCCATGCTAATCCCTGTGGCTAATCCCACCCATTCCTGCCCATCTCAGAACTCTTTGAGCTCTGAGCTCTTCCATGGAGGCAGCACCTTGTATGACTGTCTCTAAGGTAACTCTTTGGAAACAAGCCAAAACTAGCGGCCACCTTTGAATGGGAAAGATACCTTCCAAATAAAATGATACATTGTTTAAAATAGCGAACGTAACTTGCATTTTGGGAGCTTGTTTTGGTTTGTTTTGAATAGCAATGAAATGAGGATTGGTTTTGGTAAGCTGCCACTATGGTGACTTGACATTTAGAATTTCTTTTTTTATTTTATTTGGACAGGCCTAGCACTTGCCTCCAGGGATTCCAAGCATAACGCTGCCCCCCACCCCCCTAATAGCTCAAACCTTCCCCTCCGTTTATAGTCACAAATTCCCAAAGGAAGTGGTCTCTGAGGAAGTGTGGGTTCCTTTTCGACCACTGCCTACCAGCTGTTTGCAAGTCGGCAGGACTCTGGTGGCATTTGTGCATCTGCCTCACAGTCACAGATCATGACTAGGTACTAGTAGCCCATGCACAGCGAATGTCTAACTTGCGTGATATGTAAAGCTTGATTGAAGAAAAAAAAGGTACTCTTGTTTTTGTAAATCTTCTATGTTCATGCCGGGGAGAGCGCACACACACTACAGGTGGAAGCGGAACTATCACGTTGCATCAGAAAGCCATAGGGTGGTATTAATTCCTATCATTTGATGCGTTGGGTCCGTCTTTGGGGCTGCATCCATCGTCGGATTGGAAAAGTATCTTAGTGCCACCCCAGCTACCTTCTGCCAGGTTTGTGCATATCGCAGCGACTGACATCGGGACTTTAAGCTGTGCAGAGACAGAAAGGCACAGGACATTGACTTTTGGTCCGCGCTACAAGCTCAGGCGGTAGTGCCGGACTCCTTAACTGCATCTCAAGCAACATGGCGAATGACGAGCCAGGAACACATCTGGGGCAGCCGCACCTCTCGCGCCAATTTCGGAGCTCGTTGCTCAGTGTTGGAAACACACACTGTAGGAGAGGTGGGGAGACTGGGGCTGCAAGGGGGCTGTCAGCTTAAACATGGCACAGCAGGGACACTTACAGGCAGCACCTTGCAGGGGATTGAGATGGCTGAATACCCGTGATGTCGGCTAGGCACCACGTGAACCTAAGGAAGGCGACCTGAGGAAGTGGACATGCCAAAGATGAAGACTCATGCATCTTCTCGTAGCCAGGGCTCATAGTTACTTGTAGTTTGTGTCTGAATAGGTCGAGCTAAAGCTTTGGTAAGACAGTGAGCGTATTTCATGAGTCGCCGGCACCAAATGGCCATTATAGAGAAGGAAGTGGATTGTGTCGTGGACGTGTCTTGCACGTAGGAAACAAACTGCAACATGTCTATTATCACATGTCATCCTTTGCTCTTTAGATGTATTGTGGACTCCCTAATGCATACTGAAGCAATAGGTTGTCAGCACAGTACCTTGAATGGCAAAGCAGTACAATCCAAGCCACTGAATAGAGGGTTGCCCTGTGCCTTTTTCACCATCTGATTTTGAATAGCCAACAAGCAGAATGGCATAAGTCCTATTTGCATATCGCTACTTGGCATGTAAACTCTGGTTTATAGTGATAATATCGAATACAAAAATGTCGAAAGTCATTTTTTTGAAAAAATAATGTCGAAAAAAAATCGAATTTCTTTTTCACTGCGTGTTTTATTCGAAATGGGGGGTACCCCCAAAAACCCCCTATTTTATTTATTTATTTTTTTGTTTTTACCTTTTTTTTACTCGCGAAACCCCCCAAAAAATATATAAATAAAAAAGAAAGAATTTGATTTTTTATTTTTCGACATTTCTTTTCTCGAAATTATTGTCTTTCGAAAAAAAAAAATCGATATTATGACTAACCACCGTAAACTCAAGAATTTCCTACAGTGGGTGTCAAGGAAATCGTCCTCTAATAGTTTTAATTAGTTTGGATATTGTTTTGCAATTATACATAGAGGAACAAGTTGAAGAATCGGAATTATTCAAGCCTATCGCGTGACCATTGGAAGCTCTTTGCCAGCATAAGGCTTTGTTCTGGCGATGGTTCAGTAACATAGGGAGGCAGCATAGTAGCGACAAGTTTACCCATGACCCTTGCGGCACACACCTTAGGCACGTGCAACGGCCCTATTAACTCCTACATGGTCTGCCTATGGCGGCAGCCCTGCCAAATAACACCCAGGCCGATTTATGTGTGCGAAGAGGGCAGCTGCGGGTATTTTATTTACATGGGCATTCATTGGCAGATGATCTGTAATAAATCGTCACAGATTTTGGATTCTGAGCTGGCTTCCAGGCGTACCCCGAGTAAGGAATAGCTCTCATTCCTCATAGGGTGGGTATCCCAATATACTTCTCCGTAGCTGTACTTTTTCACTTTACATTACACTGTTTGTTTCTCTTGCTTTACGATGTTGTTGTACTCTTTACTTTTCATGATAGTGTCATTTTTCTTTTCACTTTAATTCCCCACCCAACATTTGGGGGTGGGGAGGAGATGCAGGCCCTCTGCTGCCCCCATATGTTCAGTTGCCTCGCCCAGTCCTGTATTCCTGAGAGCCATTTTTAATTTTGGCTTCTAGGTGCCGCTTGTGACACTCACAACCCAAAACTGTTGCATTGGAGTACAGATGGGGAGGGATGGCATATGAGGGACACACAGCCTGTAGGCGTTGTTGGGTTATGTGCCCACCCATTGACTGCCCATGGCCTTGCTAATCCCTATGGCCATTCCCACCCAATTCCTGCCCTCCACTGCCCAAAACACCTCCTCATGGGAACTCTTTGTTCCATTTGAGTTCGAGAAAACAGAAGACCAGCATGTGTAGGAGTGTGGGCTGAGCTCACAGAGGGAAGGTAGAACCCCCATCTGTGTGAATATCACATCTGCATGCAGAGAAATGTGAGCCTACTTTGTGGCAGTTGCATCTGCATGCAGAAAGGCCAGAGACGTTGCAACTGTGGCGAAGCAGCGCAAATGCCGAAATAACAGAGAAGCTGCATCTGCGGTGGAGTTACTTGTGGATACACAGAGCACAAGAATTCTGAACACTTCCACTGCCCCCACGGAGAGGGCGAATGCCCCAAGCAGCCGCGGAAGGGTGAGGCCAGCCTCGCGCGTGCCTGCTTGCCTTGCAAGTATTCTGCCGACTAGCGCGGGATGGGCCCACGCCGGGAAACCCGATCTTCTGCTCTGTATTTCCCAGGAGTCCGCCCCCTGCCCACCCTCCCCCGCTGTGTACCTCGACGGCAGTTCGCTAATGCTCGGATTTTCTCGAAATGCTGCATCGCGCTGCGCAGCCCCAACGCTGCCAGCGGTCCCAGTGGCTTCGATGATGTCGCTTCCCAAATCCTACAACAGACGCTGC
Organism: Ambystoma mexicanum; assembly: GCF_040938575.1. Taxonomy (NCBI): domain Eukaryota; kingdom Metazoa; phylum Chordata; class Amphibia; order Caudata; family Ambystomatidae; genus Ambystoma; species Ambystoma mexicanum. Next base: position 1,034,464,679 of record NC_090926.1, on the reverse strand, counting down.
CTGCTTAGGCTTTCATCCGGGTATCTGGAAGCCCAGTGGACTGCCATCGAGGAAGCTAAGCAGAGGCATACCGCGACCAAGTAATAATAAAACAATACGCACCAATTGGCGGTGGAAAAACGTTTGGCCGCAGGCTTTATTCAGACGACGCATTGAAGAAGTATGAGCAAAACCCTGGCTGCTTTTGGGCACCTTGGTTAGGAAGAGGAAGCCCAACCCCAACCAGCAAATTACAATTAGCAGATCAGGTCATGTGGCACGCAATAAGAAATAAAATAAATAAATAAACTCATGGTCCAAGCCTGAGCTATGGGGCCAAAGTTCTGCTTTCTCACCCTGGTCCCTTTGGCGTTCAACAAGGCTGACCTGGCGCGCATAAGTCTGACATGTTTCTGCTTTTCTTCGCTGGCAAATCTCTTCTCCGCAGGTGGGCTCCTCTGGCCTGGCCCCTGCCCCTGTTCTTCCTCCTCTGCTTATTTCTTTCACCGCTCTTCCTTGTTACTGTTCCCTGGAGGGGGTGGGCGGGCAGGTTTTCCTTCCCTTCTCTCGCAATCTGCCTCCGTGAGGTGGCACAATTGAAAAAGGGATTGTAGTGTGAAGCTCTGTAGCTACTTTAATACTTTAAAAAGCACCCAGGTCAATACCTTTTGGACACCAAATGTGTATTGTGACCGTCCTCTTCCCAGACCTGTTGTCTCGCGAGTAATCTAGTTTTATTCTTTTGAGCCCCCTACCTGTTCTTTCCTTTTCTTATCCGTTTGCTTTTTCCCTTTAATGTGGCTGTGTTTGTAATGAAGGGGTCCTTCCTAAATTAACCCCTCGCCCCCGCTCCCGAACCCTCTTTTCCTTCTTTGACACGGGAGGGTCATTGCCTGCTGTAGCTGGTTGTAAATTTAATTAGCCTATCTTCCTGCCTTTGCCAGCTTAATGTTCTGCCCTCTTACCTACCCAGCCTGCCGGCTGTGCCAGGGCCATGAACAAATAAAGTAACCATCCGATTCTGGCAAACCTGGAGCGCTGCTACTCGTATAGAGTTCACGGAAAGTGAGAGGCCTCAGGGCGCTTATAACAGGCCTCATTAGTATCCCCCTGAATTTACTGGGACCCCAGTGATGGGGCTTAAAGATCTGCAGTGTAAGGTGCACATGTGTCAGCCCTCTGCCTCATCCCATGGAGATACCTGTTTTCTAATTTTAGCTAGTGCAGAACGCGGATGCTGAGACCTTTAGTGCCTTGGAGCATATGGAATCTATCCACTGAGGTGTCCAGTGAAAATGTAGTCATTAAAAGAATCGTGGTGAAAATACCTCTGCAGTGAAAAAGTAATCCAGCAAAAAGTAGTCAAAAATGCAATGACTGGGTTAGGGTTAGGATACGAGATAGGGTAACAATAGGTTATGGTAAGATTAGGTCTAATAGAGTAATGGTTTTGGATAAATATTAATGAAAGGGACAGGGAGTTTTGAGAGAGATGGTGATGTTGCCATAGTATAGGGTTTAGGGTGAACCTAGTGGTTTGGGTACAATAAGCATTAGAATTATAGTTACCGGTCATTATATAGCGCTTTTATCCAAAGCACCTTACATACTACATTTTATATGCAATTATTATTACCCAAACGAAATTGGTATTCAAGGTTATTAACCTTGTGTGAGGTGTAATCAAAGGCCCCAAGCCAACAGAACTGAAGGGCCCACTGAAAAAATGACCTGCCAGCCCTCTTAAAAAAGGACAAAGCCTGCACAATGAAAACGGCCTATTAAGGCAGACTGTGGGGTTTCTGCAAGTAACACAAGGAATGGCCATGTGAAAAAGGCCTACCTGTCATTAGAAAAGGAAAATCAGCATTTTAATTCACAAGTGGCAGAAGAAATGCAAAGGTCCCTTTTGCATAAAAAAACTGGAAATAAAATGGAGTTTCAAACTTTGACACCAAAACGGCTTTGCATGTCTGTTTGCAGTTTAAAGCAAAACATGAGAAAAATGTTCTCCTGCCAACATAAAGATGGCAGGGAAGAGACTTGGGGTGTGTTGACAAGATGAAATGTATATCATACATCACATACACAATACCGACAACATGTGAGAAAAAAAAACATTGCTTTCATGGGCCACATGAAAACATTCTGTAGGCCCAAGGCAGACCCTTTTGCTTGCTGTTGGCCAAACTCCACAAAGGACTCCCCCGCTGAAAGCCTGGCTTGCATCCCAGCTGTTTAGAACTGCAATAAAGTGTGGCTGTTAAGGGTGTTGAAAACAAACTTTTCCTAAACTTGGTGTCTCTGAAAGCTCATCTCTGCGCAGGACAAATGGCCTAGCCAATGCATGGCAGGAATGGAGAGGGAGGTCTGGAAACAGGCAATCAATGCTGAACTCTGAAAAAAAAAATACAGGAACATAGAAGCTTTCCAGATCGTAATTGCAGTCCCCTTCAGATAAGAGGACATGATGCCACACGTCTTCAATGTGGTATCTCTGTGTTGGCTGGTGAATCCCAAGTATTTATGATCTGCAGCTCACACTTCAAATAACAAAGAGACTAATAAAAAAAACTCTGGTTACGTGCTGACCCAAAGTGGCAAATGGCCTGGAGACAAGAGAGCTACAATTCGCATAACATGAAGATTTCATATTAATGTAAAAGGACTATTATGATTTAGGAATTTTTCTTAGCAACCATACGTCATACTGCGTTCATTTATTTGTCTTTTTTTAGATAATTTCCAGGTGGTTTTGTTGAAATAAAATTAATCCACTTGTGACGTATGGAATTGCAATGGGCGGCTAAAAGGTGTTCCTGGCTGCACTGAACACGTCCCGAATTTTAGAATGTGCGTGCTGGTTGAGGGTAACATTAGGAATGTGGGGAGTGAATTACATGGTCCTAAATATTATGCTTCTTGTTAAAATTGCAGGAAATTGCCAAACAGCCATGCAGTATGGTGCGGGCCTGGCTCTTGTTTTATTAAATTCTCCATGATTAGCTGAATCATAAAATATATGCATTATGGCAGTTACTATCAAATCACAATGTTTTTGACACATAACTAGATTTTTGACAGAAGTTGACATGAAAACAAAAGGGGACTTCAAATGGGAATTGCTATATGTCTGCTCCAGACTCCTAAACCAATCCTTAGAGAAAGGCTGGGCTTGGGGCTAGAGAGAAGTCCTCCCAGAGGGTCCTGAAATACAGCTGGCTTTTCTGAACTTTAAACTGAGGTGTTCAATGTAAGTTGAATTGAGCCCTTTGAAACCAAAAGGTGAGGGAGTCTGCTTGCCTCAAACCCTTCCCCTGGGGGGCACAACTGTGTAGATCCTTAGCCTATGTAACAAAAAAAATAATTTAACTACTTCCCCTTGGCAGAACACCACAGGGTTATTTTTGTTAAAATTAGAAATCAACAAAGCTCATTCCCAGTGTGTGCCGAAAACTATAGACTGTACTTTAATTGAGTAATCTTATTAACCTCAACTTCTTTTAGGAAGAGGGCAGTCTTTGTCCCTAAACTAAAACTTTAAAAAAATCCCTAAACTGTCAGCTTCCACCAACGCAGGCCTTTAAGTGGAGGGGGGCTGATATCCAAAATTCTTAAATCATCCCAATTATTTTCTGTGAAGCACCCCAACACAGGCCTTTAAGTGGAGGAGGGTCTGAAAACTAAAATTCCTAAAATCATCCCAGTTTAATTCTATCCAGTTTCCCAAATACTGGCCTTTTAGTGGAGAGGGGGAGTCCGAAATCCAAAATTCCTCAATAATTACAAATCATTGTGTGTTTATTTCAAAGCAAATGTGTGGGTAAAGTAATAATTGCCATATGCTTTTGCACAAATCTGTACACCAAACTGCTGGCCTTTTAAGAGCACAGGAAAATCGAAATTGCGCATCATTGCATATGGAAACTGGTTTTGGAAGTTGACCAGTATAGATTTATTTCTTTAATTGAAATCAGGAGAAAGTAAAGTATTGTGATTTCTGTTTTTCCCAACTAACTTGTGTGATTTATTTTTGTAACAAGAAGTTTAATTTTGAGCCACAAAAAAGGTGGCAAGTGTGTTTTTTTTCGTGTGTTCTCCGTTATCTATCATTCAAATAAATACAAATATATTTCATATTTCATGTGCACCGGCCTGGTTCTTAGCTCATTGGTAGCTCATAGGGAGTGATCCAAGGGATATTAGATGAATCAGAAATCGGGTTGAACAAAGAACTGACATTAAACAGTTTGTTTGGCGATACCTGGACTGGGGAGGGAAGGAACACCCCATGTTGAGGGTGGCCTCTAAATAAACCATCACAGTTTGAAGCAGGAAAGATTGAGTTGATCTTTCCAGGATTCGAACCTGAGACCTGCTGAACCCACTGAGCTATCCTACTGGCTAAGGGCAAGTGTTAGAGTTTCAGTTAGGGTAAGGCTATGTAATTTTTGGCAAGATGGTGATGATATTGGAGTTAGTGTCACTGTCATGTTTTGTATTGATCGAATGCAAATAAATGCTTAAGTGTGCTGAAGTTTTAGTTTTAGGCAAGGATGCAGTGTAGTATAAGGGCTGTAAACAGAGTTAGAGTAAGGTTTAAGAATGGTGTTGGGGGGATTGTGGAGAATTTTTTAGAATTTTTGGGTCACTGCTAGGGGTACAATCTTGTACATTTCTGTATTTGTGAATAGCTTTTTTGGCAACATTATTATTGGCAACATGTTCACACTTTGCATTGCTTGTATTGAATGACTACATTTTTGAAAATGACTTTAGTGGACTACTTTTTCACATGATTGCATTTTCCTGGGGGCATTTCCACATATGACCTCCACTGCCAGCCTCACAGGAAATTCGAAGGTGATGCAAGTCAGCGGGAATGGATTATAAGGCACCTTATAGCCCCCCAACAGACATGAGGGAAACTGTGCAACTCTGAGGATAGCACAGATATTCGGCGCTAAGGCTGTGCCCTTACAAATTGTGTAACCATGGTGATAGAAACACACAATGTCACATGATTTGGTACTCCTGAAGCCACTGTGGTACCCACATTCTCCTCAGGGTATCTGCATCCCTGTCACCTTTGAATAGCCTGCCTGTCGTAATAAAGGCTGCGCGATTCATGCTGTGGGAGGAGCGAGTAATGATGCTGAGGAGCACCGGCAGGTTTTAGGGCATAGAATGAACAAAGGAAGTGAGAGGAAGGGAAGAGATCAACTTCAGGAGGTTTCTAGGATAACCCAACTGCCATGAGTGTGGTGAATCTGGATTTGGCTGTTAGGGGAATGAATTTCTGGATTGCTTGGCGAGTGTTGTTGGGTGCTCTGGTGAGTTTCATAGGTTGCCATTGGTTTAATTGGTGGATTTGTATTGGTTCATTGGTTGAGCTTGAGGTTTTGATGCATTAAGATCATAAGTCTAGGTGCTGGGTTTAATCAGTTGAGATTGGTTTATTGGTTCAGATATTGACTTAACTGGGTGGCAGTCATTTGCCTTATGGTGACTTTGTGGGGACTTTGCATTAGTTCAGTTGGTATTCAGTAATTCTGCATGCTTTGTTTGTTAGTTATTTTCTATGGTTGGTTAGTTCTTGCTGATGGTTGGGTGAATTGAAATAATGGAGTATGCTTGTTCAGTTTTGGTTAGCTGCATGGTTTAATCTTAGGGTTTAATTCCTAGTGGAATAATGGGATGATTACCTTTGTTTAGTTCAGTGGTCTGCAGATGTCTTGGGCTTCAGCTACCATCAGCCCTACCCAGCATAGTCAATGGTGAGGAAACATGGGAGCCAGAGTCTGTGATGAATCAACTTCCGGGGCACCAGTGGTCCAGGGATGAATATCGGTTTCTAAACCATCAATCAACCCCACACCTCTAGTACACCACAAGGGATCCAAATGAATTGGAAACACAAGTAAATTATTAACCTCTTTCTTGTCCAATTTTGGTAATGTGGACGGAACGGCAAGCTTATCTCCACATGGTCGTGGATCGTTGGTTAGTTGAAACACAGTGAAAATACAAGAATTAACCAATGATAAAAGGGACTGTTCAGTCAAGGTTTTACACAAATATCTATTTTTGGTTATTGCGACAGTTTTAGCACACTACAAAATACCACCCACCCTGTAAAGGAACACAGGGGACAGACAGTTTCACTAAGGAAAGGGGTGCGCTCTGGATACTGACAGGAGGGTAGAGGGTAAAGCAATCAGTCTTAACTGTTCAAGGTTATTTGGTTTTAGCACCAAGAGAAAAAGGGGTCATAAATGTCACTAGGGGCCTTCGGAGAAGGACCAAGGGGACAGAACCACAAAGTGCCTGGTGCTTGAGATGTTCTTGGTGCTCGACAGCGTCAGGTCGGTTCCAGGATGCTTTGCAGCTCCTGCGACAGAGTTCAAGACAGGAGATAGCTGCAGGTATCAGGCGGCAGAAAGTTCAGCAAGTGAGCCTGGATGGGTGGCTACAGGCTGGCCTACACAGCGGCTCAGGGTCAAGAATCATTGTCTCTGTGCTGGTTGGCGGATCTGGAACACTGTTCTCGGACGGCTTTAGTGACTGCAGAGTAACAACAGTCAGTGGTGCAGACGGTCGCGGTTTGAGGGCTCGACTGACTTGAACATGTCCTTAAAAGATGGACGCTGGTTGATGCTTGTGTGGCACTCGTCCTACCTACTTCACAGGGCTTGTGTCGTCCTTTCAAGGTGGATGGCCCAAAGCTGAGGAGAGGGTTTGCAGGCAATGCCCTTGTCCTTTGTTCGGAGACTCTCTAGCACTTCCCACCTAGGGATTTTGCTGGCAGAACCTAGCAGGGCATGATGTGTGATGGCTGGGTACCGTTTCTGGAGCTGCTGGATGGGTCCTTTGAGTCTGGTATCTCCCTCTGTTCCCTGGAAGATGTTTAGGGAAGGGATCTTGCTTACCCCTTGGAAATCCTGGCCTTGCTTCACTGGCAAAAGCTGTAAGGTGGACTGCACCTCAGCCAGGGTCCAATGCTGAGTTCTTCTTTCCTGCTTCTTTCCTGCTTCTGAGGAAGCCTTCAGATCTGCTAAGTGAGGGGTTCAGCCCTCTTTTAAAGCCAAATGGGCCCCAGTGATTGGTGCAGGCTAAGCCTACCGTAATGAACCAATCCTGGGTCTCTACCAACAATCTTCTGTTATGCGTGAGGTCAGAACCAGAGTGCTATGCAACAGGAAAGGAAAGAGGTGACAACATATACTCCTAAGTCCCACCCATCTTCCTGGCTGTTGTAGATCAAAGTGTCTCTCTGGTAAACTGAGCTCTGTGTGACTCTTGATCAAAGTGTCTATCTCCCTTAAATCACATACTTCTCCCTCTGAAAGGGGTCCCCTCTGCAGGGGTTGCCTACGGTAAATAGTGGACCCAGACATGCCATTCACTGCCTTTCACACAGAGGGGTGTGAACTAGCTTCTGGTTGACACATTGCATACCAAAGAGGTGTTAGTTCTGCCTCCTATTATCCTTGCCTTAACTATTTCTCATTAGTATGCACTGCAACAAGGTGAACTAGACAATAGGAGGCAGATCCGTGAGGCCTTTGATATTTTAATTAGGCTGCCCATGTCCGGTGGAAGGTGTGCCTTCCACCTTCTTGAGATGCTTTGATGTTTCTTGAGATGCTTTGATGTACCCATGGCTGTCACATTCGTTCTGAACATGACAGGGAAGGACGGCGCCTGTAGGCTGTGTCCTAGCGGAGTACACGTGACTATGCGGTTCATGGCAGTGAGCAGGGAAAATGTGTGCGGAATGGCCTCACACATTTTCGGAGGTTGGTCTCCCATAATTAATTTTTATTACCACAAAATCAAAAAAAGCCAAGGCGAGCACACACTCCCTATGCAGATGGTCGAATTCCTCGCAGTGTCTTTAACATCTTTTGTCCAAAGCAGGTTGCAGACCCCTGGTGTAGTTGCTTTAAGATGTTTGTTGAGTGCAGTTGCTTATCATCAGTTGAGGTGGCTGGGTTATTGAGAACTTAATTTGTAGTTTTTGGTTGGAGTAGCAAATGGATCAGTTGTCCTGAGCTGGTTACCGTGATAGAGGTGTGTGGTTTATCAGTAGGCGTGGTGCTTGGATAGAGAAGGGCGATCCTAGTAAGTCTCAGTAACTTTGTTCAATGTGTCACCTTGAACAATGTAATTGTCATCCAATTATATTGTTTGACAATAGAAAAGTCGTGAGTTTTCAGGAGAACATGGTTTTCACCTTTCAGTCGAAAGCAGGTGAGGCTTGTTGAGAAAAGGTGATAGAGAGAAGTTTGGGAAATAGCAAGCGCGGAGATTGTAAGACTGTGCCGGGCCTGCAGTATTGAAGCACTTGAATGTACCGGGCCTGCAGCAATGAGGCACTGGTTTGACCTTAGATTATGGGCAAAGTTGATTAGTGGTCGAGGAACCGAAGTATAGTCCCTCGTTCCATGACCACTAATCAACATTGTCCATAATCTAAGGTCAAGCCAAGGCCCCAAAGTGTCCCTATTCCGCAGCTGGGAGCATTGCTGAACAGTCAGGCCAGTCTCCAAGAAATTCCTTGTGGGATGTGGGATACACTTTTCAATAAGTGCTTTGGGGCCTTCCGGGAATCCCTAAATGTGATCAAGTGAGGTTGGTGGATTCGCAGATTTCTTTTGCGTCCCAAACATTTATGAATCTCCTTGAAGATCCGCGAAGGAAGTTATGGAAGTTCAGGGGTATTCCGGCTTATTTGGGTTGATTCTCAGAAATAAACCCTGGGAAAAAAAACGAATTCAAATGCCACGGAAGGGGAGGAAGTGGCTCAGAAGCAGGCCTGGACTTTCCCACCGGGACACCGGGACATCCCCCGGTGGGCCTCTGGCCGCATAGGGCCTCTTTTGGCGGAAGGATACACATGACATGTCCCGTGATTCCGCCTGGGTGGTTTTCTTTGAATTGGCTGTCTGCCACCACCGACCAAGGCAGGCGCTGCACTTTTTTTTCTTCCAAGCAGGCCTGGGCATGGGCAGCTGGGCTTGCGCCTGCGCCTGAGGACCTGGGCCCCGGGGAACGCACGTGCCCTGCACACAACGTTGCGCAGGTCAGGTGCAGGGCAGGCTGCAGGCAGCAGCCGGGCAGCAGCTAAGTGCGTGAGGCCTTCGGCTGGATGTCAACTCGAAGGTAAGCAGAAGCAGATGCTTTTATTTATTCCCCAAATAAAAATGCCATTCTGCATGCCAGAATATACATCCTGCAAATGGCACCTTTTGGCAACATATTTGCTGATATGAAATGTGCGACTTTGATGGTATGGCGCGTTGAGGTGGTCAATGAAAGCAGTGCAGTGTGCCACGAAATACACAGGTCCTGTGGGCTACCTAAGGGTGCAATCATGTTACTGAATTTGCGTGTCAACTTTATAGATATGTTAAACTCCATTCCCTTTTAAAACAGTACTGATTTTCTTTTCCGTTAGTGAACATACTGTACAGCCATGTTCCAGTAGGCCCTTTTTAAATGTACAAAGAAGCTTTTTATTGGCTTTTAAATTTGGCAGCTACTCATAATGAAGCATATTTCGAATGGTTGTACAAAATATTCAATGAATTTGCAATGTTGGCTTCATATATTCTGATGTCTGAATGCACTGAAAAAGCCTACGGAATGGCGCTGAAAGCAGACGCTATGATATCCCTTTAAATACTGTATTGCATAAATGTACAAAGTCAGTCTCCTTAAAGAATGTACCGAGGGTACAGCTTTCCAAAACAAATGCGCTTATAAGCTAGAAGCACACGTTCCTTCCACCTCACGAGATGCTATACATGCACGGAGATGCACAGAAATGTGTATAGGCGTGAGCTCGCCATTAGCTGATGAATTTAGAAGATGCCATGGCCATCGCATCGTGATAGGACGCAGTGCCTTGGTGCCAATGCAGTTGAGTTGACGTATAATACTTGTGCGTAATGGGCAACTAGGTATAATGTACACGCCGGCCATGCCGACATGTGTGTGTACGACAATGTCAATATTCATTCCGGTTTAATGCGAACATTATCAATATGTTACCTGTTAAATGTCATAAATAGAGAACACGTGTATCACGTGCAAAAACACATGTGTATTATGTATGTTTCTGCCCAGTCTCCATTGCTCACAGATGTTTCCGCCATTTTCATTCGTAATTGTACGCCAATCGCGTGTTAGAGCATGGAACTCTGCTGCACTTTTAGGTCCCAGCCCATGACCGGTGTAAAATCTCTTTCATATCACCACATCACAATGACCAGGCTTGTAGCAGCGTTTCGCCTATGTCTTGGATGGGTGAGTGTGTTTGTGTGCGTGCTTTTCTTCTTTATAAGAAGCGTTACAAGACATATACAGAGCGTCCCCATGATAATATAAAATTAATTTCATGTCTAGACATAAGACGCATTGCCCCCTAAATAGCCATATTCCTGTACATGAACTGAGCGCACCGGCCGTGATCACAAGATGTACATACATGCAGCTGCCTACTTGGCCCTGCAGCTGTACACATGTTCAGGGCTCCTGGCCGCTGGTGACACAGACAGGGAAGGGGGTCTGCAGCATATCTACCTGGGCCCCAACACCACTCACTCACTCACTCACTCAGAGACAACTGATTCCTTGCTCCAATAGCGCCCAACCAAAAGCAACATTTATTGACAATGCTAAACCTCTGCATGAAGCCATGCAGGCCACACAACCTCAAACCGGCTTATGTCCCCCAGACCGATACAAGCAATGAAAAGCTTCTGCCCACCTGCCCCCACATTCACATCCTCCCCCGCAGGTTAGAAGTAACAATACTTTAGACTACTTTTTCCTTTGTAACTCACTTTCTCATCGAAATCTCTAAGAGGTACTTAGATAAGTAATGTATAATAGATTACAGACACTGCTTCGAAATTATTCTCTTTTTTTCTTTTGGATGAATTGCAGTCACGTTTGATGATTTGTGCACAGCTAATCCGCTGGCAGTGTGGAACCAAGAGTAAGTCAAAGGTTAAATCAAGGAGTGCTTTTGATTTCATTTGTCTATGCACGCAGCTTGGCTAAATCACAGTGGATCTCATGTCCCCCTGTCAATCAGGGCTGGACTGGCATACAGGGAACTCTGAAGATTTCCTGGTGGGCCTCTTCACTGTGTGCCTCTTCAGTATTTAATCTTCAAATGTTATCATAGGAAAAGGGTTGGGCTTGCTTCAAATGTGTAACATGGGGCCACTTTGAAAATTATTTCCAGGGGCCCTTTTGGTTCCCAGTCCACCCCTGCTCAGAAGAGGCGGGGTCGGGTGAAGCCGGATGCAGGCATTAGCAGGAGGAAATAGAGCCTGGCGCTTCTGTGAATGTTATCAAGGAAAGGTAACACAGGATCTCTTAATAGGATGCGGTTCCAGCTGCAGGCAGAGGTCTCCGTATAACCTGCAGGTCACGGGTAGGAATGACGGGGCACTTTATCCCCCAGAAGTTAATGACAGGGGCGCAATGGAAGCAGGCACTCGTGCGAGGTAATGTCAGAGCTGCCGAGTCAGTCATATCAGGCATGACCAGCTCTGCTTTTAATCTTTCACAGGTCGGGAAAATGCATGCGATTGGTCTTCATAATGTTACATTAGAGAGGGTTCACCGCAGCTATGAACCCCCGAAAGGCCTGCAGGGCTAGAGCAGGCCTGCGTGTGCACAATGCAGGCATACCACTATGCGAGGTAGCCTCCTTGTTGGAAGGAACCGCAGAAAGGTCAGCAGAGCTGGGGCAGAGTCAAGCAGAAGCCGAGCCTGCCTGATACCAGCATTCATTCCTTTGACTTCGCTTGAAAGAGCAGGATTTCCATGGATAGTTTGGATATTAAAGGAGTATGTGGGAGCCCTGTACATGGGAAAAGCGAGCATATAGGCAAGGGGTGCAATGGGGGGAAACCCCCTGTCCCCCCATAACATAAAAGTTAAATTCAGGTCAATCAAAACTGCACGATCAAACTGCAGGCTTTCAAAAGAAAGTCTTTGAAACTACGTAGAACCTTTCCACCGATTCTTTTTATCAGCTATTCGATTATATGGGAAACAAATTGAAGGCCTCTACTCCGACAACTTGGTGTGTTGTTTCCTTTGAACCTCTGCCGGCAAGAAAGGCTCGGGTCTGACCAACCCAAACTTCCATTGTCCTCAAACTCTCGTGCACTTCCCCCGAATCCAACAGCGAGAGCTCGCCAAACTGTGACTACCCTAAACTTGCAGGTGATTTGGGGTTCATACATCCACCATAACATAACATCACCATAGCTGAGTTGCACACATGGAAACAGGATTCATTGCCAAATACTAGATGAACACAGGAACCGTAAAGTTAAGTACAAACCAAGTGTATCTGCTCCAGATGTTAGATCTGTTAATGGTAGTGAAGTTATTAAAATGTGTGAGCCAGCCATTAAAGGAAGCATCACCTTACTGCAGCTGGCCACCTCTGCCAGGTAAGGCAACCCTTAGGGCGTTGTGCCAGCAAAGGGGGCACTGCCTTCAAATCTCGATCCCAGATGCAGAATTCCCAAATGGACAGGGCGATGAACGTGCAGGGAATGCCAACTGAAAGAGTCAATGTTCATGGCGCGCCCAGGATGCACCGTAGGATAGCTCAGAGGGTTGAGCGCTCGCTGCTGCGATCTGTCTGTGATCTGCAGGTCTGAGGTTGGAATCTAAGCATGGCCAACTCAGCCTTTCGATCTGCCGCGGTCGATAATTGAGTACCAACTTCGATTGGGTGACATTGTATGCATATATGTTCTATGAAAAGTGCTTAGGTGTGAACGCTTTGTAAGTAACATATTATCAAGATGGGGCGCTATGATTTTCTTAGCATCAACTTATGGTATGATATGATAGGTTATTGATAATGCGCTTTATACCCACAGGTTTCTAAGCGTGGACCCGGGGATTGAGTCGTGTTGTTCCGTGTCGTCTTGCATTGAAGGCGAGCACGTTGCCCCTGAGCTATCCTCCCGAGACGTGAGTGCAAATGTAATAACAAAGTGTGAGGGTGGTGAGAGGAGATTAGAGAACCCACATCAGTCCCAGCATTGTAAAGGAGCGGAGCAGACCTCGTGGCTCAAGACCTAGGACAAAAGGCACCACAAGTAAAGAGTGAGTACAACTACTCATCAGCATCACGGCAGGCCCCTCCAAAGAGTGGCTTCAGTTTGGTGACCTTATCGACAAGATAGCACCTTGAAGACCCTGTGAGGTTACAGCAACAGAAGGGAATAGCTGCAACTAGGGAAGAAGGATGCCATCAGCTTCCGCAAGGACAGAGAGGGGCCGGATCCTCACGGGGGTGCAAGGCTTCTTGGCGCTGTCCCCAATCCATACAGGATCCTTGCATAGCACAAGGCATCCGTGAAGCGGTCCATGATGAGACTGTGAGCAGAGGTCTATTGCTTCTCCACTGGAATCTGTGGCACTAGATCAGAATCAGGGACCACATCGGACAGCTGCACAGAGTCACCTCGGCCACCTCTACCCAGGCAGTCCAACTTTCTACCGTTCCTAGAATTTGCATTAAGAGAAAAGGTGGCGTCTGGCCTCAGGTTTTCATTGTCCATCAGAGAGAGAGAGAGAGTGGATACAAAACAAGTCGGCTAATGAGTGAGGGACAAGGTGATAAGGGGCTGAGAGGATGAATTTATACTTTTAATAAGACAACATATATCTACTTTCTGGCACCTTCATTCCCTGCATGGTCCCTCTGGGAATTTTTTGTTTATTTAAAAGAATGAATGATGGGCGATCAGCGTCCAAAAATATGTGGAGCCATACCCGCACATATTTTCCATCTCACCTCACAGCAGAAAAATAGTCATGTACTCTGGAAGGGCACAGCTTTCCAGTGCCACCCTCCCCTGCCATGTGTAGCTGACACCTGACAGCCGTGGGTAAATCAAAAGCCTTTGGCCGTGGGCAGCCTGATTAGAATTTCAAGACCCCATGGATTTGCATCCCCATCGTCAAACCTTGCTGGTGGCGGCGAATACTGAAGAATGTTAATTAGCAGACCCCAGGGAAGCCTGGGTGCAGGAAGTGACAATGGAGACCAGACGCCAACACCTCTTTATAATGCAATGTGTCAACTTGGTACTAACGCCCCTCCTTGGTAGGAAAGGGCAGTGAATGTCCCTGGAACCATTCCTTCCAGAGCAGGGAAGTATGAGAATTATAGAAGACGAAAGTCTGCCTGCAACCCCCTACTTCAAAGGTAGCCCATGTTGTGATCAAGCACCGCATAGGGCTCAGTTAATTAGGGAGACACTTTGATGTACAGCAGACAGGAAGTTGGGTGGGACTTTGAAGTATATGTTGTCATCCTTCCCCTGTCTGTTGCCAAGCGCTCTGGTTCTGAACTGAAGCATCACTGAAGATTGTTGGTGGAGACCCAGGATTGGCTCACTTAAGTTAGGCTTGGCCTACACCAATCCTTGCGCCCTGTTTGGCTTTAAAAGAGGGATGAGCCCCTCACTGATCAGATCATCTGAAGACTTTGCAAGGAGTAAGAAGAAGGACTCATTTGGACCTGAGCTGAAGGTACAGCCTACCTTATATTTTCCGCCAGTGAAGGAAGGCCAGGAGTTCCAAGAGGGAAACAAGATCCTTCCCCTAAACATCTTCCAGGGAACAGAGGGAGATACAGGAATCAGAGGACCTGTCAAGCAGCTCCGGAACTGGTACTCAGCCAGCACACAGCATGCCCTGTTAGGTTCTGACGGCAAGCTTCCTAGGTGGGAAGTGCCGGAGAGTCTCTGAACTAAGGACAAGGCTGTTGCCTGCTAACACCTTCCTGAGCTTTGGGCCGTCCGCCTTGAAAGGACATGAGCCCTGCGAAGAAGCTAGGAGTGCCACACAAGCATCATCCAGCGTCCATCATTTTAAGGACAATTTTGAGACAGTCGAGTCTTTGAACCACATCCGGCTGCACCGCTGACTGTTGTATTTGTATTTATTGTGTTTACATAGCGCTTTTCACAGTTGTCACGCCGCAGTCACCAGAGCCGCCCGAGTTGCCTCGACCAGCATTCCAGATCCATCAACCAGCATGACACAACGATTCTTGACCCCGAGCTGCCGTGTCGGACAGCCTGCAGATGTCCGTCCAGCCTCGCTTGTCGAGCTGCCTGCCGCCTGGTACCCACAACTGTCTCCCGCCACTAACTCCGTCTCACAGGCTGCAAAGCACCCTGGAACCGCCTTGACACGGTCCATCACCAAGAACTTCTTCAGCACCAGGTACATTGTGGCCCTGCCCCTGGTCCTTCTCCGAAGGCTCCTAGAGACAGTTAAGACCCTTTGCCACTTTGGTGCTGGGACCAAAACAACCATGAACAGTAAGACTGAGTGCTTTACCAACTGCCCTCCTGTCAGTATCCAGAGTGTATTCCTTTCCTTTGCAAAACTGTCTTTCCTCTATGCTCCTCTACAGTGTGGGTTGTAATTGTAGTGTGCTAGAACTGTCTGTGGTAGTAATAATAAAGTATATCTGTTTACACAACCTTGACTGGACAGTCCCTTTTATCATTGGGTAATAATATTAATTTCACTGTGTTGCGACTACCCACCAATCCTTTCGGAGGTAAGCCTGCCGTTCCATCTACGTTGCCAAAATTGGACAATGAGGACTTATAATTCACTGGTATTCCAATCTGTTCGGATTACTTCTGGTGTACTAGAGCTGTGGGCTTGATTGATGGTTTAGAAATTGATATTAATCCCTGGACCACTTGTGCCCCGGAAGTTGATTCGTCACACCCTCGTAGACCCCAGGGCCACCATTTGGTATTGAAAGGAACGAGTTCCGTCAGCAATATGGAGCTTTCTGATTCGGCAAGGTACAAGGGCATCAATGCACCAAGCCCTGCAGGTCTATTATTATTAACCACCATAGCTCAGCCAACTCGGCTTCACAACAACCTAGAACTGCAGGGGTCTGGGTCTGCGATGGTTAAGACCAGGGATAATTAGATAGGTTGTATGTGTCCAAGGTACACCATGCCCGAAAAGGCCAATGTCGCTGCACATCTGTTTTGCAAATAGGGACTAGCTACTGCTGTGCCCTACATATAGTTCAAAATCAGAAAACCTGTGGTCTCCAGCTTTACTCTATATCCAAACTGCAGGATGTCCTTTAGAGTTGCAGTGGCCTGTAGTACAGGCTGCGAAGAGCTGGAAGGTGCTGCAATGGATTGGGTGGGTGTGTTTAGGCCCCCCGCAAACTTTAGCTATTCCAGGTGGCAGTGAAGCAATTGATAAAAGTCCAGCTTTTTCTAGAATCTGAACGAGGCGTGTGCCCCACCTTGACACTACCCAAACCCAACTCGAATCCTTGGGGGTCTTAACATTCCATACGTTTCATCACAGACGACACAACTTTGCGCCTAGAAGAAGCTCACAAGGCACAGTTGGGCACGGACCATCACTTTCCAAGCAAAAATTCAGCAGAAAACAGAATAGTATTGTAAAGTTAAGGTGTACTGAAAAATAGCAAGACATTATACTTATTTGTTCTGTCTTCTCACACTAAACAAAGCATGGTCAGACAGGCCCATACACAATATGATACCCTTTTGGATTGTTCGGTGAGTCTGAAAGGTCAGAAGGGCTGGTGCAGTGTCATTGCTCTCATTTTTGTTTAGCTCACTTCTAAACTGTCAACATAGACTCGTCACAGATTCATCACAGACAGTTATAGCACACTACAAAACAGAGCCCAACCTGTAAAGGAATGCAGAGGACCGACAGTTTCAAGAAGAAAAGTGGATGCACTCCGGATACTGACAAGAGGGTAGTTGGTAAAGTAATTCATCCTAGCAGTTAAAGGAGACTTGGTTTCAACACAAAGGGAGCAATGGGTCGTAAATTGTCACTAGGGGCCTTCAGAGAAGGACCCAGGGGAAAGAACCACAATGTAGCTTTTATTTGTAGAAGTTCTTCGTGCTCGACAGTGTAGACTTGGTTTCAGGGTGCTTTGCAGCACCTGTGATAGCGTTCAAGATGGGAGACAGCTGTGGGTATCAGGTGGCAGGAAGTTTGGCGAGCGAGGCTTGACAGACGGATGCAAGCCCGCCTACATAGCAGCTCGGGGTCAGGAATTGTCTCAGTGCTGGTTGGTGGGTCTGATGCACTGGTTGAGGCATCTTGGATGACATTACTGATGGAGGCGTAACAACGGCCAGCGGTGCATTCGGTTGCAGCTCGAGGGGCTTGAATGGCTCAAAAATGTACTTTAAGGCAGACATCAGTGTATGTTTGTCGCTGCACTCCTCCTAGCTTCTTCGCTGGGCTTGCTTCGTCCTTTAAGGCTGACGGCCCAAAGCTGAGGACAGTATTCAGGCCACTCCCTTATCCCTGGTTTGGTTCAGGGACTCTCTGGCATTTTCCACCTAGGAAGCTTGCCACAGAACCTAGCAGGGGACACTGTGTGCTGGCTGGCTACTGGTTCTGTAGCTGCTGGGGGGCTCTGGATTCAGTATCTCCTTCTGTTCCCTCAGAGATGTTTGGGAGAGGGATCTTGCTTCCCTCTTTGGACATCCTCACCTACCTTCAAGGCAGACTGTACCTTCAGCCAGGGTCGATTGCTGAGTTCTGCCTGTTATTCCTTGCTAAGTCTTCAGATGATCTGCCCTAAAGAAAAATGTGACACAGTGATTGGTGCAGGCTAATCCTACCTTCATGAACCAATCCTGGGTCCCCACCAACAAACTCCTGTTTGCATGAGGTCATAACCAGAGTGCTTTGCAACAGAAAAGATAAATGGGCGTAAACATGTAATACTAAGCCCCACCCATCTTCCTGTCTGTTGTGGATCAAATGGTCTCTCTGGTTAATTGAGCTTTCTGTGGTTCCTGAATAAAGAGTCAGGTCTCCCCTGAAGCTGCAACGAGAACAGACTTTCTGTCTCCATCATTCCATATACTCGGGCCTTCAGAACGGGATCCCCCTGCGGGGATTACTACTGTAAACATGCAGTGCCAGACATGACACATCACTGCTCTTGATACTGACGGGCGGCAGTTAGCTTCAGGTTGACACAGTGCATATCAACACAGCAGCCAGTCTCCATGTGGGCTAGTTTGAAGTATATGCTATTACTATGTACATTCTTTTAATTGCTGCCACCATCTGCAGTGCTTACACAAAAATACAGTGTGGCTGTGTGGAGCCTTTGATATTTAATCAGGCTGGCCCTGGTAGGAGGAAGGCATTGTCCTCCCCCTTCTGAGATGACATGGTGCACTCTTGGCTGTCATATTCCAACTAAATATGATAGGGGGGACGGCGCCTGTAGGCTGTGTCCACCCAGAGTACACAGGTCTATGTGTATGTTGTGCGGTGAGAATAGGAACATGTGTGTGGATTAGCCCCTCACATTTTCCAGAGGTTCTTTTACCATTGTTACATTTCTTTTCAAATGTACAAAAACCCAAGCGAGCGCACACCCACCGTGTGGATGGTCGGCTTCCTCACACACACGCACACACTCTGTGTTGCAGGCATCGGGCTGCTCGCTCTATGCCTCGAACAGAGACACAGTCCCATCTCCCCCGAGCTCCAGAGCAATTACTGGATGAGAGGAGAGCTAATGACATGGAAATGGGAAGGGTTTCTCGTCCTCCCAGGAGCCCCCTGCGGTTCAGAGGAGGGCTCCATTACAGATGGAAGCCCCCCATGACTCTTAGCTGGGGAATCCTGCGAAAGCAGCCTGGATGCCCCACTCACCCGCAGCCTCGGGGGCTGACAGGGAGTTACTGCTGTGGGAGATGCACTCCTGTGACAGCAGGAAATGGACCCAGAAACCACCAAAGTGGGGTGGGGGAAGCCTTGGCGGTGATGAAGTGTGTGGAGGGGGATTAACGCCGAGAAGAGGTGGGGAGGACACACGGGGAGGGCCCTGGAGAACCGCAAGGGGGAGAGGAGAGGCAGTGGGGGAGAGGAGAGCCAGTACAGGGAACGGAACCCTGCCTTCACCGCCCCCTCACTTCACGGGAAACTTCACAAGCAACGCAACCACTTTACAGGACCCAAGCCCATAACTCACCCTACAACTGACCACATTTACTAATGACATTTCATTGATCCGGGCCTTGGCACACACTGCACAGCTGCTCCTGATCAGCTAAACCAGAGCCTGGCCCGCTGACCCCTGCTGCCACCCACAGGGCCGAGTGGTCCAGGGCCTTCCTGCCGCGTGCCTGCGACGCACTCACAGTATGGGCGCAAACGCACACACGCCCATATGCTGCCGGAACTGCCAAAAATGACGTTCTCCGCGTTACAGAGGTTTCCCTATGCAACCAGAGAGAGACCCAGCGCGTCTGACCCGGGAGACGTCGGCGGACATTCCGCAGCAGCGCACGCTAACGGAAGATGCCAGAATGCCGCAGTGTAGCGTTCACCCACACAGCTGGGTGATGATCCAGGGCGCGCCACAGGCCAGCTAACAACGTCACGTGACTGGCGGGAATGTCCACATTCTTAATGTGTTGTTTTAAAATGTGTATTTGTAAGACAACTGGGTTGTCTAAAAATGTGCTAATTAAAAAAGGGACATCTTTCTAATGATCCCTTACTGGGCAAAGCAAGGCTTCTTTACAAACCGCCAGGGACCGCCAAGCGCCTTTATGATGAGCTAAACATATAGAGGCCGGACCAGTCAGTAAAGCATTTGCATTCAATGTGTTCATTCTATCCCGCCATACAAGAATGGCACATGGTGCAGGGACGCCATTTCACCAACATGTACAGGACGTGACATCACCGGAAGCAATGGAACAGGACCTTTCACACCTTAACAAAACAGGAAGTGGCATCACATAGCATTGTTCCTAAGTACACTACGAACAATATGGTTATGATATCATTATAATGTGATATACATTTCATACGACAATGGATCACCATATGTGTCATTAATATCAGCATGTATAGGCCCATGTTACCAAATTACTGTGAATGCAAGCAGACGTCCAAGGCCAAATGATAATGATGTGTTATTATACAGCACTTAATCGTAAGCGCTTTATATAGAACAAATATACATACAATATCACCCAACCTGTGTTGGTACTCATTTATTAACCTCAGCAGGAGGAAAAGGCTGAGTTGAGGTGTTTAAGAACAGACTAAATCAGTGACTCGCCCCCTGAAGTGTGCTTGAAATAAACCTTTAATGAGTCTAGCAATTATTGTATAGAATTCCAGAAAGACACATTATTTGGTTTCCTATTCTTTCTTATTTAGGGTCACTGCTGAAAGTGTTAGACTTGTGTAACCCCCCTGTTTTTTTAAGAGGCCTAAACAAGAAAGCCAACCACTCGAAAAATAAAGAGCCACATGATGCTGGCCACAGCCCAAGACCTTACATTTAAAAACATGTTTTTCAAACACAGTTTTTAAGGGTAGCAAGGGAGACCACAGGGGTAGCAAATGAGACCCCTGGCAACCCCCAAATGACATCAGTTGATGGCACAGTGTGGCTGGTTGCACACCACTCACTAACAAATGACAGAAGCAGCCACACCACAGTTCTGAACATCATCATTGCAGCTTCACCTGCCTGACATAGCTCTTGGTTGCTTGTTATGTAGATGCATGTCTGCAAAGTATAAGTACCCAATGCTTACTATTCTGCAATTGTTTTACTCAGTGCCATTAATTATTATGCCCTGGTGGTCCAGATATATGGAAAGACAGAGCCCATGGCATCACCTCGCCCGAACCCAACAAGAATGACCAAGTAAATATTCAGCCTCCCACCGGCGCAGCACATCCCTCCACAAAACCAGAACCATGAAACTGCGTGCCCAACACCACCGACATGACATGCATGCATGGAGCGGACTGGGCCACCACACACACTCAGGCTTGATACCAGATGCATCCAACACATTGCGAGTCTTAATGGGAACTGCACCTCCCAAAACTCTCAGAGTGCATGCCTTGCTCTCCTTCCACTCCCCCGACGAACTTCCCAATCCAACGGCAACCCATCTCTTGCAGGCCTCTCAGTGCCAAGAGGCCAGGAAAAGGGCAGCTACTGCGCTATATAAGACCGTGTCACATGGCACGGTGTCAGAACCGCTGGAATAAGAGGCAAGAGCAGAACCTGGGATCCGGATGAAGGGCAGAAACAGGGTAGAGAGAAGAAAGTAAGTAACTAGTCCAATAGCAAAGGAACAGAGGAAGGACCTAGAGAAGTGCAGGCACGCTACTGGCAACAGTGAAGAGAAGAGCTTTATGCAGAGTAGCAACGAGCATTGCCACTGGATGATATGTATGTTGCTTGCGGTCCTTTAAAAAATATATATATATATTTAGAAGAGTATCATTTAAAATACTCCTATAACACCAAGGACTAGAGATGCAGTAGATACAGATATACACATTATAAAGCTAAGTAAGTAAAGCACATCTATAGCAAAAACAGGACTTAACACAAAGAGGAGAAAAATAAAGCAAAGAGGAAAGGAAAGAAGGGGGCAGTGGGGGAATCAAGGTAAACGGTGAGCCAGACTGGAGAAAAACCATACACATAATATTATGTTTAAAAGTTCACACATATAACTCATTCAATGGACCCCATATTGCATTGAAATCATCTAGAGATGTTTTCTGTATGAAAGACACCTTTTCCTTTGCTGGCAATGAACCCATGCCATACGCCCATTCCTCATTCAGGGGCTTGTCCGGACTCTTCAGTCCCTTTTATGTGGTTGTCGCCTGGGCTGCGACTGATGTGCTATGTAGTGCTACACGCTGCAATGCACCATGTTAGGAATGGCAGGATGCAGAGGAAGAGGGAGTGCTGGCTGCCACACAGTGTCTGAAGCACTGGAAATGTCCAGTTGCCCAAAGCCTTCGAGCCCTAGGGGTGTCAAGTCTTAAGATGACAACAGCCACCGGCACCTTGGAGAGTCTTCCCCAGAGCGCCACATTCAGGTCCGTATGTGGCAGAAAAAAACCCCAAAGGCACCACCCACTGTGAAGGTTGCCCCAAAATGCTGGTCATAACTGCCGACCTGTGTGGAATTCGACCATCGGCACGGGGAGTGTGTACTCGCCTGGGCTGTTTTGATATATTTTTTTTAGCAATGGAATGTTGGTAGATATACTTCCGGGAAATGTGTGCGGCTAATCCACATACATTCCCCGATGCTCATTGCACAACAAACACATAGTCAAGTGTACTCTGGGTGACAGAGCCTACTGGCGGAGTCCTCCTGTCTTGTTCAGCTGGATTGTGACAGCTGCAGGTACATCACAGCATCTCAAGAAGGGGGAAGGTAACACCTTCCTCTGGCCAGGGCCAGCCTAATTAAAATATCAAAGCCTCCATGGATTTTCCCTGCCTATTCTTAAGTTCGGTGTGGTGGCAGCGCATACTGAGGAGAGTTCATTAAAGCAGGCCTGCGAAGAGGCCTGGTCAAAGAACTAACAAAGGCAGGAAACCCCAACACCGTTTTGATATGTGGGGAAGTCCCCTCTATTGACATAAAATGTGCAGGACATCCTTGGTCATGCCTTTTACAGTTAATACTTCAAGACCCATGACTATTTCTGATACCTAGCAGTGACTAAGCATTGCCTGCAACAGTACTTTTATTGTTGGGTGATTAAACTGTGTGCAAGGATTCAACTGATCCAACCACATGCCACCTATGTGACAAATCAACTTCCGGGGCACCGGTGGTCCAAGGGTGAATATCGGTTTCTAAACCATCAATGAGCCCCACACCTCTAGTACACCAGAAGGAATGTGAACAGATTGATAACATAAGTCAATTATAAAACTCCTTGTCCAATTTTGGTAACGTGGATGGAACGGCAGGTTTATCGCTGCACGGTTGTGTATCGTAGGTTAGTTGCAACACAGTGAAAATACAATTATTACCCAACGATAAAAAGAACTGTTCAGTCAAGGTTGCATAGAACTATCTACTTTATTATTATCACAACAGACAATTCTAGCACACTACAGAATACAGCCCACCCTGTAAAGGAATGCAGAGGACAGAGAGTTTCAAGAAGGAAAGGGGATGCAATAGGGATACAGAAAGTAGGGAAGTCGGTATTGTAAAATAATCACAATAGTTCAAGTATCCTTGGTTTCAACACAAATGGAGCAATGGGTCATACAATTTCACTAGGGGCATTCAGAGAAGGAACAGGGGGACTGAAGCACAATGTACATTGTGCTGTAGTAGTTCTTGGTGCCCGACTGGGTCGAGTTGGTTTCAGGGCACTTTGCAGCTTCTGCAACAGAGTTCAAGATGGGAGACAGCTGCGGGTATCAGGCGGCAGGCAGTTTGGTGAGCGAAGCTGGGCAGACGGCTGCAGGCTGGTCTACACAGTGGGTCGGTGTCAAGAATCGTCTCAGTGCTGGTTGGTTTTGAAGCACTGGTAGAGGCATCTCGGATGGCTCTATGACTGTGGCGTAACAACAGTCAGCGGTGCGGGGCTAGACTGGCTCAAAAATGTCATATAAGAGGGACGTAGGTGGATACTTGTCGATGCACTCCTCCTAGCTACTTCACTGAACTCATGTTGTCCTTTAAGGCAGACAGTCCAAAGCTGAGGAGAGTGTTGAAGGTAACAGCCTTTTCCTCCTTTCAGTTCAGAGACTCTCTGGCACTTCCCTCATGGGAAGCTTGCCTGCAGAGCCCAGCAGGGCACGCTGTGTGCTGGCTGGGTACTGGTTCTGGAGCTGCTGGAGGGTCTTCTGGATTCAATATCTCCTTCTTTTCTCAGGGAGATGTTAAGGGGAGGGATCCTGCTTCCCTCTTTGGAGGTCCTGACCTTCCTTCACTGGTGGAAGATGCAAAGCTGACTGTAACTTCAACTAGGGTCCAATGATGAGTTCTTCTTGCTACTCCTTGCGACGTCTTCATATGATTTGCCCAAAAGTGGGTCTCAACCCACTTTTAAAGCCAAATGGACCACAGGGATTGGTGTAGGATAAGCCTACCTTAATGAACCAATCCTGGGTCCCCACCAATAATCAATCACCTGTATGCATGAGGTCATAACCAGAGTGTATTGCAACAGAAAAGGTATAGGGGTGAAAACAGGCAATACTAAGTCCCACCCATCTCCCTTTCTGTTGTGGATCAAAGGGTCGCTCTGGTCATTGGAGCTCTCTTTCATTCCTGATTAAAGTGACAGGTCTTCCTTGAAGCTGCAGCGAGACCAGACTTTCTGGTGCCATCAATCCACATACTCAAACCTTCTGAATTGGATCTCCCTGCAGGGATGACTAGTATAATACACATATTCCCAGACATGACTTTTCACTGTCAATCGATGGTAAGGGCGTGAGCTGGTTTCAGGTTGACGGTGCACATGAAAGGGTGTTGGGGTTTCCTGCTGTCTCTTTAGTTAGCCTCTGCAGCCAGGCCCCATGTGGGCCTGTTTGAATTAAACTCTAATTAGTATGTGACTGCTGCCACAACCTACAGAGCTTAACAAAAGGAGAGGGTGGATCCATGGAGCCTTTGTTAGTTAATTAGGCAGGCCATGGCAGGGAGAATGTTTGGCCCTCCCCCTTGCCCCTTACTGAGATGACATGGTGCACTCCTGGCTGTCACATCCCAACTAAATAGGATAGGAGGGACTGCGCCTGTAGGCTGTGTCCACCCAGAGTGCACAGGTCTGTGTGTGTGTGTCGTGCAGTGAGCATAGGAAAATGTGTGTGGATTAGCCACACACATTTCCCGGATATCGATCTATCGTCACACAATTTTATATAACATTTCAGAAAAGCTCAGGTGAGCGCACACCCACTGTATGGATTTCGAATTCCTCACACTTCCAGATCATTGCACCCCTAGCAGGGCCGGTTGAAGATATGTCAGGGAAAATGGGGACCCGTTTCAACATAATGTTTATGATGTTTGCACCCCTCGTGCCCCCCATCCCCACACACGTGGCTGCAGCTGGGAACACAGCCTGAGGGACACAGGGAGTGCTTAAATTACAATGGAGTCAAAAAAATACACCAGGAGTACAGATTGTCAAAAGGCAGGAAGCTGAAACACGAAATGTCTGCTGAATTGCCCTTTATCATCAGCAAGGAGTTCATATAGATGAAATTGGAGTAAAAAGGCAAGGAGGTGAGAGGAAGCCCGTAGATACTGAAAATCCCAAAAGAGGGGACCTCCTGAAGGTGGCAGCAAAGGCAATCTGTGACGTGTGCTCACATTCCCAATGTAGAGGAAACCGGAGTAAAAAGGCAACTATGGGAGAATGGTCCTGCTGGATACTGAAAAGTCCAAGAAGGTGAAGGCTTGCAAAGGCACCCTATAAGGTGTGCGTATATTTACCCTCCTAAACTGAGAGTTTACGTGCTTTGCCGTAAGACTGCCAACAAAGGCTGAGCGTTTACGTACTTTGCCGTAAGACTGGCAGCACAGGGTAGCTGCTGCCCCCTCCCCTCCCGCCAAGGTTGGGGCTTATCACAACTGAAAAGGTTGAAAGGCCCTGCTGCTTCTCCTTTAGGGCTGGCAGTCCAATCGTTGGCTCAGTGGTCTGCTCCCTCTTTCTTCGTTCCTGGTATGTATCCCAACCTGCCCTCTCACCCTCACTCCAACCACCACCCCACACTTTCTGTCACTCCCCGCACAGTGTCCTCTTTACCGTCTCTGCCAAGTTCATGGGCCCGGCTGCACAGAGACAATGCGCGCGAGTGACAGAAGGGTTTAATTGCATGTCAAAATTAAATCTCTTTTGATGAAGAACAATCCAACAGCGCCTCTGCCTAATCAAATTAACAAAGTCCTTTTTGATTTTCAATTATCTCCTTCAGTGGAACACTTTACCCTGCGTCGCTGACGCGCCGGCGCTGTAATGGAGGTGCCCGTCTGCAGCGCCCCCGCACCGCCCCTACTCGCCGAACACAGAAAAGGCGCTGCTCTACATAGCCGTGGTATTCAAACTTTCAATGCCGAGGTCCCCCCTTCCCATGCGGTGATGACGCTGTACCTGGCCCGGTGACGTCATGGGGAACCAGGACTTTAAAGTTACAGTCTGCGGCCGAGTGCAGTGGGCGCTCGTTTCATCTTGATAGCAGGCCTTTCCATGCCTGGCTGACGGTGTGTGGGGGGTCCGTTTCAACATCATTGTTAACAGGGGCCCACCTTTGTTTACAGCATGCACCCCCTGGGGTGCATACATTATAATGGTGACAATAATAAGGTTAATAACCGACGATTATCAGAGACGGCCAGCCAACATAACGCTGATACACTAAATGTCCATTGAAGAGCTATACATCCGTCTTTGTCAGCAAGTGGCTGATGTGTAGAAACCGGTGTTAAGAGGCAACCGGGTGATGACACTTCTGAAAACCCGATCAAAGTGTCCGCCGAAAGGGCTCCCTCAAATGTAGCCTCTAGCGAGCACTGCAAAGGGCACATTTTTAGCCCCAGAACTGAAGCATTATAGAAAGGAATATTTTGCCGTGGACTTCTGACTGGTCACATGGGGCAGTTGCTGGGGGCCCCCGTGAGGGTCACCCACGGAAAGGTCCAGAAGGCGAGGCCCCTCAGACAACAGCAAGATCAGAGCCAGGGACAGACCTAATAATTTGGCCCTTGTTTGCTTACAATTTCAGAAGATGCCAACTGCATTGACAAAGGAGAGGGAAGTCATTGCTTAAGGAAAACCAACAACAGCCATAATTCGCCTGCCCCTGTTTTTCAGGTCTGAGTGGGAGGAATTGCAGAATTCTAATTCAGACGGCATGAAGCCGAGGCAGGTTTATGGGAGATGGCCAAGGACAGCAAACATACAAGATGCATTTTGAGTAATACCTCTGAGAATACGCAATTGGAAGTCATATGTTAGACATTGTGTAATTAAGGAAATGCTGACATTTCTGACTCCCATATTTTGGAAGTTTTTGTGCTTTTTCTGGACTTAAAATATCCCCAAATAGGGCTCGCCTGAAGCACTGGGCTGGACTGATGTCAATGGCGGCTTGTCTCACTGGCGGCATGTTTCACTGGCGGCGTGTCTCACTGGCAGCGTGTCTCACTGGCGGCGTGTCTCACTGGCGGCGTGTCTCACTGGCGGCATGCCTCACTGGCGGCGTGCCTCACTGGCGGCGTGCCTCACTGGCGGCATGCCTCACTGGAGGCATGTCTCACTGACGTTGTGTCTCACTGGCGGCATGCCTCACTGGCGGCATGTCTGTCTCACTGGCGGCATGTCTCACTGGCGGCATGCCTCACTGGGGGCGTGTCTCACTGGCGGCGTGTCTCACTGGCGGCGTGTCGCTGTTCCCTTTTGTGAATGCCAAACACCAATATTTAGTTTTGAGGAAAACTAAGTGTCATTAAATGAAACTGAGGCCCAGCCAGTGAGTTTTCCTAAGGCACCTGCCTACCTGTGATGTCACTTTCTGCGATGTCACTCCTCGCGAGGCCATTTCTGCTAGGACATATTGCATGACTTCAGCCGAGTCCGAGATGATACCTACGGGTCGAGCCACTTGGTACATTTTTGAGTCGGTTGGTACTCCTGCTCCTGTCCTCAGTAGTGTCTCACACTTTCTAAGATGGTATGATACATTTCGGTTTTGGTTAATTAAAAAAACAACATAGCGCGAACACACACACTACCAGCAGACTAACAATGCCATTTGTATATGACAATTTTAAAATCTCTCCCTGCAGACATCAAACAGCAGAGTTCTAACCCGGCACAGCATCCATATCACCTCCAATCCAGCCCAGCACCACGGGTGCACGACACTGCACTGTGGGGCAAAAGATCTCCATCAAGAGACCGACCTGCACCAAGGGCTCAGGGCATTTCCGGTCTGCACGCAACAACACTGGAGCAAAGCTCGGATTCATTCCCCTACTCTGCACACACATAATAATTATTTAACATTTATATAGCGCTACGAACCCTCAGGCATCTGCTTATTATTACCCACGGTGTGTGGTGCTCATTTATCGTCCTCGGAAGGATGAAAGGCTGAGTTAGGCCCTGCCGGATCCGAACCTGTGTCAGCAGGCTCTGCAAGGATGTAAAAGCGAGTGCTCTACTCGCTGTGCTATCTTGCCGGCTGTCCGCCACAATTTTTATTTCAGATCCTGCAGAATCTTTGTAGAATATACCATGCCAGTGCCAAATGGGCACTATAGAAATTCCAGTAACATAACACAACCAGTCCTAAAACATGTCGCGGGTAGATCAACGAACACACAGAATACACAGGACGAAACATCAGAAGAAATGGTGTTAGAGCAAAGGCGAGACACGGGTGGCTGCATTTCTAGTGTCTGGCAAGCTGTGGCCTTGGGGACAGTTCCCTGTGGGGACTTTTGAAAGCGCACTTGGGTGTAGGTTGCCCCCATGAGCGGAATGTACCCCAAGTAGCAACATGAATGCGCAGTGATTGGCGAGAAGGGACAGGCTGGGCTGCCTGACACAAGTCGTGCTACTGGACCACTGCCCATGGGCACACCTAGCAGCCCCCTTGGCTCGTGGCACAGCACCCCCAAGTGATGATGAGCGTGTCTTGGCTCTCAGCTCGTGTCATGCGGCCCTCTGGTCCTTCCTCCACTCAGGCTCCGATACACAGGCGTTCAGGGTTCCCTCCAGAAGCCCTGTGAAGTAGAGCAGAACATGCCCCATTGGCATGCACTCCCTGCCAGCACGACAGGGGTGAATATCAGTTTCACAGGTCCAGTACCCCAGAAGGGATCCGAATAGATTGAAAACACAAGCAAATTATAAACTTCCTTGCCCAATTTTGGTAACGTGGACGGAACGGCAGGCTTATCTCTGCCCTAGTGCTAGTTGCACTTGAACCAGTGCAAAGTTTCTGTAATATCACCCAAAGGCTGTTCAAGTTTTATAAACTTTATGGGCCTAATACACATGAGTGTTTTAAAATGGCAAACCCCAATTTGGAAACGCTCTGTGAATTAGGCGCTAAGTGAGTTGGAGAAGTGGGGGAAGCGCTGCACGGGTTAGATGTGGCTAAACATGAGTGAAGTGGTGGCAAGCTTGAGCAGTTCTGGTCGTACTTATTTTTCGCAAGGTATAGATTGATCACGTTGTTTGGTCCACGGATACTTCCGCCAAGTTTATAACGGGGGGGAGGGGACGGTTCAGGCCGTAGGTTTCTCAGCATGGGGGCGAGCATACATTATTCGAGCAAACAGGTTTTCAATTAACATGTTTTATAGAGTCTACCCCGAAAAAACAAAACGCCTAAAAATGTCCACACTCTGTTATAAATATAACAAAATGACATGTTCTTAAACTACCAACAACAGATTGCGTCATCCTGATCACAGTGCGATCCACGTGGTGGCTTCATTTCAAGCCTGGAAGCTTGATCTGTTTCATCCTTGCAACACTGATAAAATGACACCATTGTCTCGGATCACAGCCACACCTGTATAACCATACTATATTATGTGTTGTTGGGAGTCGTATTTCTTGCACAGCCTTGCATTACTGGGAACAATTGGAAGACCCCAGGACACATGAAATAATAATGAGGCTTCGGAGCCCGGACTTATCAGAGGAGCACTTTTTAGCCTGGTGAGCTCAGAGGTCAACCAGGTTCACTTAACTGACCTCCACGCTTCAATTATCCCGTATCAGCAAGTGTCTGTGGTGAGCCTCGAGACAAAGAGGAAAGTGCCGGCTTATGCCCCCCGACCCCCTGACCAGAGGAAGTACCTTTTAGGGGTTTTCCCGGTGGACCTTAGCAGTGGCTTAAAAACCCGCACTTCTTTGCCCGTGGTTTACGGTCGGTTTAAAGTTGTCCGAAATATCCAATCTCCAAACTGAAGACAATACTGCCACCTGGCGGTTAGTGTTTACGTATCATACAAATGCCATAAAATGTGGTCTAGGTAGGGTACGAGACACGATGATCTCGCGGGGGCTTGGAAATTCGCGCAGAGAAGGCCACTACACTACAGTAAGGGATTAACCACATGGGACAGATTACAAAAACTTTGCACCAGTGCAAGTGCAACATTTGCAAAGTATTATTATTTTTTTAAAAAGCTGGGACACATCACAAAAACCATTGCAGCACGACAAGTGAAGTTTGTCATATTAAAAACATCAGGGCAAAAATTGCACTAATGGTAAAAGGATACATTGTTGATGCATTTTTGTCTGATGGCAAAGTTTGCCCCAGTGCTAATACCTTTCCGTATTAGCACTACGGCAAACTTTGCCCTGGTGCAAAAATGCATCAAAAATGTTTTTTTTCACTAGTGCAATTTTAGCCCTGTGGCTTTTAATATGCCAAACTGCTCTTTTCGTGCTGCAATGGTTTTTTTTTAATGTGCCCTAGAGTTTTTAAAAAATGGGGCAAACTTTGCCATAGTGCTAATACTGTGCAAACTTTGCACTTCCACTGGTGCAACGTTTCTGTAATCTGGCCCCAGGATGCTAAGGTCAGTACTAGATGTTTTGCTGAGTTTTGCACCACAGGAAGAGATTTTAATATGATTATGATGAAACAACATTCGGGACACCCGACTACCATCTACTTATGCGGCTGAGTAGGAATGGATCACTGTTTCTCAACGGATTTCATTCCGATTTTGTTCCCGCTGTTGAGTGGCTGCTTGTGCTTGCTTTTTTTTTACTCTTGTTTTTTTCCTCCCAGACTACTCTAGGATTTTCCCTTATGGCTTACATGCTTCCTCTTGACCGGGGTTTATTCCTTTTTGTTTTTGTTTTTCTGTTCTTGGAAATCCCTTGGGCTTGGAACCTTTGCAGTGCTGGCTTCTTGGCTCTCATATGTTTTCTTTCCCTGGATGTGGACCCTGGATTCTTCCTTCTTCCTTCCTTGGATTATTGGATTTCTTCCTTTAGATTAATCTCCCTTAGTTTTACATCCTTGTTCTTCCTGGGTAAGGTTCCTTGCAAACTTTGTTCTTGGACTTTGCATCTAGGCAAAGATGGGCGGTCAGTGTCCTGATCTATGGGCTGCAACAGTGTTGGTAGGAGATAACCATTAAGTTCTTCAATACATCTCCTCAACTTTCAGGTATGATCTCAGATCTGGGGACAAGAGTAAGGGGTGGTGGCACAGGTATGTGTGTTCTAATCTATTATCCCTTTCCCTTACAGCCCGGACCAACCAGGTGGTGCCTCCCAGCCTTTCCATCTGTATTTCTGTCCCCTGTGTGTACAAGCCAAGAACAGTGGCAATTACCACAGGAGGAAAGTCACCCTTTGTGGCAAATCAACTTCCGGGGCACCAGTGGTCCAGGGATGAATATCGGTTTCTAAACCACCAATCAGCCTCAATCTCTAGTTCACCAGGAGGGATCCGAACAGATTGGAAACACACGTCAATTATAAAACCTCCATGTCCAATTTTGGTAACGTGGACGGAACGACAGGTAATCTCTGCAAGGTCGTGGATCGTTGGTTAGTTGCCACCCAACAAAAGTACAATTATTACCCAATGGTAAAAGGGACTGTCCAGTCAAGGTTGTATTCAAATATCTACTTTATTATTATCACAACAGACAGTTCTAGCAACACTATAAAATGTGACCTGCCCTGTAAAGGAATGCAGATGACACACGGTTTCAAAGAAGTAAAAGGGATACACTCTGGATGCTGGCAGGAGGGCAGTTGGTATATAATTAATTGCAATAGTTCAAGGATGCTTGTTTTCAACACTAAGGGAGCAATGGGTCGTAAAATATCACTAGGGGCCTTTGGAGAAGAACCAGGGAGACAGAACCACAATGTACATTGTGCTGCAGTAGTTCTTGGTGCTCAACAGAGTAGAGTTGGTTTCAGGTCACTTGCAGCTTCTGCGCCAGAGTTCAAGATGGAAGCCAGCTGCGGTTATCAGGTGGCTAGCTGTTCCGCAAGCGAGGCTGGCTGCACGGCTCAGA
Source organism: Ambystoma mexicanum (assembly GCF_040938575.1). Taxonomy (NCBI): domain Eukaryota; kingdom Metazoa; phylum Chordata; class Amphibia; order Caudata; family Ambystomatidae; genus Ambystoma; species Ambystoma mexicanum. The sequence goes on along the minus strand of NC_090926.1, from coordinate 1,034,432,757 downwards.
CTGGCCTACACAGTGGCTCAGGAATCGTCTCAGTACTGGTGGGCAGTTCTGAAGCACTGGTCGAGGCATCTCAGATGGCTCATGGTCTGTGGCGTAACAACAGTCAGCGTTGCAGTCGGTTGCAGCTCAAGGGACTTGACTGGCTCTTAAATGTCCTTTAAGGCGTACATCAGTAGATGCAGTGTCGATGCACTACTCCTAGCTTCTTCACTGGGTTTGAGTCGTCATTTAAGGCGGGCAGCTCAAAGCTGAGGAGAGGGTTGCAGGAAACTGCCTTGTCCTTGGTTTGATTCAGAGACTCTCTGGCACTTCCCACCTAGGAAGCCTGCTGCAGAGCCTAGCAGGGCATGCTGTGTGCTGGCTGGGTACTGGTTCTGGAGCTGCTGAAGGGTCCTCTGGATTCGGTATCTCCCTGTGTTCCCTGGGAGATGTTTAGGGGAGGGATCTTGCTTCCATCTTGGAGGGCCTGGCCTTCCTTCACTGGCAGAAGATGTAAGGCAGACTGTACCGTCAGCCAGGGTCCAATGCTGAGTTCTTCTTGCTATGCCTTGCAAATACTTCAGATGATGTCTCCAAAAGAGGCGCCAAGCCCTCTTTTAAAGCTAAAAGGCCCCCAGTGATTGTTGTAGGCTGCGCCTCCCTTAATGAACCAATCCTGGGTCACCACCAACAATCTCCTGTATGCATCATAACCAGAGTGCTTTGCAACAGACGGTGTGGGTGAAAACATGTAATACTAAGGGCCTCATTACACGGTAGGCGGTAACCATGGCGCTATTAGCGCCATGGTTTCCGCCGGTACCGTACCGAATCCGCCTTGGTGGATGGCGGAATTACCGCCCTACTCCAAGGTGAGCGGGGGCGGTAATTCCCCAATCCCCATTTACCCTTCCCCATTCCCATTTTTGCCCCATAGGGCATAATGGGAATGGGGAAGGTGCTAATTACGGTACCGCAAATTGCGGTACCGTAATTAGCTCTGAGGTCCCTTTGCGGGTCCCGTCCTTAACGCCTGGAAAAACCAGGCGTTAAGGGAGGACCCGCAAAGGGACCTCGTAGTAAGGCGGTAAGGGTTTACCGGTACCGGTGCCCTTACTGGTACCGGTAAACCCTTACCGCCTACCGTGTAATGAGGCCCTAAGTCCCACTTATTTCCTGTCTGTTGTGGATTAAAGGGTCTCTCTAGTTAATGGAGCTCGCTGTGGTTCCTGATTAAAGCGGAAGGTCTCCCTTGAAGCTGCAGCGAGAATAGACTTTCTGTCTCCATCAATCCACATACTCATACTTCTGAATGGGCTCCCCCTCTGGGAATGACTACTGTAAACTGCTGTCCCAGACATGACATTTCACTGCCCTTGATACCGAGGTGTGGTAGCTGACTTTAGGTTGACACAGTGCATATCAAAGTTTGTTGGGGTTTCCTGTCTCTTTGGTTAGTCCTGCGACCCGGCCCCTCCCGTGTGAAAGCATCACACATGCACATACATAACAGGAAAGCAATACAACGGTCCCAACCAGAACAAGCATAGCATGGCACCAGTAGAGCAAGCTTCCTTCAAACAGAAAACATGGAAGGCAGCTACAGTGAAAGCTTCCTTCACAGGGAAGAGATCAGCACAGGCTTCAGTGCAGACGACGCACACACATGCTATTTTGTGCAAAGGCTGCACCAGTAACAGTGCAAGCTTCCCTCTAAGAGAATGTACCAATCACAAGCAGCGGTGCATATCCTTCCACCCAAGCAGACAAGTTGGAGCAAAGGCAACAACACTGAACACTTCCCTCTCAGAGAACACATCAGGACAGGCTACAGTGCATACCCCCTAAACCCCACCCGAGCAGACTAGAGCAAAGGCAGCAACAGTGCAAACTACCCTCTCAGTGAACACATCAGAACAGGCTGCAGTGCATACCCCCCAAGCCCCACCCAAGCAGGCTAGAGCAAAGGCAGCAACAGTGCAAACTACCCCCTCAGTGAACACAGCAGGACAGACTACACTGCATACCCCCTAAACCCCAGCCAAGCAGACTAGAGCAAAGGCATCAACAGTACAAACCTCCCCCTCAGTGAACACATCAGAACAGGCTGCAGTGCATACCCCCCAAGCTCCACCCAAGCAGGCTAGAGCAAAGGCAGCAACAGTGCAAATTACCCCCTCAGTGAACACAGCAGGACAGACTACACTGCATACCCCCTAAACCCCAGCCAAGCAGACTAGAGCAAAGGCAGCGACAATGAAAGTTTCCCCCTCAGAGGACACACCAGGACAGGCTGCATTGCATACCCCCTAAACCCCACCCAAGCAGACTAGAGCAAAGGCAGCGACAATGAAAGTTTCCCCCTCAGAGAACACACCAGGACAGGCTGCATTGCATACCCCCTAAACCCCACCCAAGCAGACTAGAGAAAAGGCAGCAACAGTGCAAGCCACCCACTCGGTGAACACAGCAGGACAGACTGTGCTGCATACCCCTAAACCCACACATGCAGACTAGAGCAAAGGCAGCGACAGTGCAAGGTTCCCCATCAGAGAACACATCATGACAGGCTACAGTGCATACCCCCTAAACTCCACTCAAGCAGACTAGAGCAAAGGCAGCAACAGAGCAAGCTTCCCCCTCGGTGAACACACCAGGACAGGCTGCATTGCATACCCTAAACCCCAGCCATGCAGACTAAAGCAAAGGCAGAAAGAGTGCAGGCTTCCCTCTCAGAGAACACATCAGGGCAGGAAACAGTGCATACCCCCAAACCCCACCCAAGCAGAAAAAAGCAAATGCAGCAACAGTGCAAGCTTCACCCTCAGTGAATACTCCAGGACAAGCTGCACTGCATACTCCTAAACCCCACCCATGCAGCTTAGAACAAAGGCAGCCGCAGTGCAAGCCTCCCCTTCAGAGAACACATCAGGACAGGAAGCAATGTATACCCCCTAAGCCCCACCCAAGCAGCCTAGAGCAAAGGCAGCTTTTGCTAAACTTCTTCCAGTATAACCCAAACCTTTATTTGAGTATGCCAGACCTACGGGAATGTCTTGTAGAATAACAGAGGAAGCACCCAGAATGGTCTAGGTAGCTTCTGGGAACCAGACCTCTTTGGAGATTGCTATGTCTGACTTTGATTGGCAGCTTCTTCTTTTTGCAAATGCTGTATCCTTCTGCAGTTGCATCATTGCAGGGATTGTGTATGCCCCCACTGTGCAGCCCTTTCAACAAAGGGCATTCTGGGTGCTAAAGAGGTGGACAAGGGGAACAGTCGAGTCATACACAAAGTGATCAAAAGTGGGTCGGAGGGTGCAGTTCGGAGCGGTGCTCCTATACTTTTTTAAAAAAATTAAGTGTTACTGTTCCAATACTTTTATTTTACAAAGAAACCTTTCAGAATGGTTTTGGTTTTTAAAATAAATGTGTAGGAAGAAGTTGAAACTTGCACTTCAATGCATTTCCCCGAATGCTGCCTTACACAGCAGGTGCATTTGTTTCGGGCATTGTATGGTGCAGGGGAGGGGGGTGGACGTGGCGATGGAGTTTGTGGGGAGTGGGGACAGGCCAGTAGTAGACATAGCTCCACAACTTTGTTTCGTACACTTCGCCCACTGAGCTTAACACGTGGTCTTGCTACGGAATATGTACAGCAGAGACAGCAGCATGGCGAGCTTCCCTCCTACATGATATGACCAGCATAGACAGCAGCATAACAAGCTTCCCTCCTATATGATATGATCAGCATAGACAGCAGCATAACAAGCTTCCCTCCTATGGAATATGTGCAGCATAGACAGCAGCATAACAAGCTTCCCTCCTACATGATATGACCAGCATAGACAGCAGCATAACAAGCTTCCCTCCTACATGATATGATCAGCATAGACAGCAGCACAACAAGCTTCCCTCCTATGGAATATGTGCAGCATAGACAGCAACATAACAAGCTTCCCTCCTATGGAATATGTGCAGCATAGACAGCAGCATAACAAGCTTCCCTCCTATGGGATAAGTATAGCATAGACAGCAGCATAACAAGCTTCCATCCTATGGGATAAGTACAGCATAGACAGCAGCATAACAAGCTTCCATCCTATGGGATAAGTACAGCATAGACAGCAGCATAACAAGCTTCCATCCTATGGGATATGTGCAGCATAGACAGCAGCATAATAAGCTTCCCTCCTATGGGATATGTGCAGCATAGACAGCAGCATAACAAGCTTCCATCCTATGGGATATGTGCAGCATAGACATCAGCATAACACGCTTCCATCCTATGGGATAAGTACAGCATAGACAACAGCATAACAAGCTTCCCTCCTACATGATATGATCAGCATAGACAGCAGCATAACAAGCTTCCTTCCTATGGGATATTTACAGCATAGACAGCAGCATAACAAGCTTCCATCCTATGGGATATGTACAGCATAGACCGCAGCATAACAAGCTTCCATCCTATGGGATATGTACAGCATAGACAGCAGCATAACAAGCTTCCATCCTATGGGATATGTACAGCATAGGCAGCAGCATAACAAGTTTCCATCCTATGGGATATTTACAGCATAGACAGCAGCATAACAAGCTTCCATCCTACATGATATGATCAGCATAGACAGCAGCATAACAAGCTTCCCTCCTATGGGATGTTTACAGCATTGACAGCAGCATAACAAGCTTCCATCCTATGGGATATGTAGAGCATAGACAGCAGCATAACAAGCTTCCATCCTACATGATATGATCAGCATAGACAGCAGCATAACAAGCTTCCCTCCTATGGGATATTTACAGTATAGACAGCAGCATAACAAGCTTCCATCCTATGGGATATTTACAGCACAGACAGCAGCATAACAAGCTTCCATCCTACATGATATGATCAGCATAGACAGCAGCATACAAAGCTACCCTCCTATGGGATATTTACAGCATAGACAGCAGCATAACAAGCTTCCCTCCTATGGGATATTTACAGCATAGACAGCAGCATAACAAGCTTCCCTCCTGTGGGATATTTACAGCATAGACAGCAGCATAACAAGCTTCCCTCCTATGGGATATGTGCAGCATAGACAGCAGCATAACAAGCTTCCATCCTATGGGATATGTGCAGCATAGACAGCAGCATAACAAGCTTCCATCCTATGGGATAAGTACAGCATAGACAACAGCATAACAAGCTTCCCTCCTACATGATATGATCAGCATAGACAGCAGCATAACAAGCTTCCCTCCTATGGAATATTTACAGCATAGACAGCAGCATAACAAGCTTCCATCCTATGGGATATGTACAGCATAGACAGCAGCATAACAAGCTTCCATCCTATGGGATATGTACAGCATAGACAGCAGCATAACAAGCTTCCATCCTATGGGATATTTACAGCATAGACAGCAGCATAACAAGCTTCCATCCTACATGATATGATCAGCATAGACAGCGGCATGGCGAGCTTCCCTCCTACATGATATGACCAGCATAGACAGCAGCATAACAAGCTTCCCTCCTATATGATATGATCAGCATAGACAGCAGCATAACAAGCTTCCCTCCTATGGAATATGTGCAGCATAGACAGCAGCATAACAAGCTTCCCTCCTACATGATATGACCAGCATAGACAGCAGCATAACAAGCTTCCCTCCTACATGATATGATCAGCATAGACAGCAGCACAACAAGCTTCCCTCCTATGGAATATGTGCAGCATAGACAGCAACATAACAAGCTTCCCTCCTATGGAATATGTGCAGCATAGACAGCAGCATAACAAGCTTCCCTCCTATGGGATAAGTATAGCATAGACAGCAGCATAACAAGCTTCCATCCTATGGGATAAGTACAGCATAGACAGCAGCATAACAAGCTTCCATCCTATGGGATAAGTACAGCATAGACAGCAGCATAACAAGCTTCCATCCTATGGGATATGTGCAGCATAGACAGCAGCATAATAAGCTTCCCTCCTATGGGATATGTGCAGCATAGACAGCAGCATAACAAGCTTCCATCCTATGGGATATGTGCAGCATAGACATCAGCATAACACGCTTCCATCCTATGGGATAAGTACAGCATAGACAACAGCATAACAAGCTTCCCTCCTACATGATATGATCAGCATAGACAGCAGCATACAAAGCTACCCTCCTATGGGATATTTACAGCATAGACAGCAGCATAACAAGCTTCCCTCCTCTGGGATATTTACAGCATAGACAGCAGCATAACAAGCTTCCCTCCTGTGGGATATTTACAGCATAGACAGCAGCATAACAAGCTTCCCTCCTATGGGATATGTGCAGCATAGACAGCAGCATAACAAGCTTCCATCCTATGGGATATGTGCAGCATAGACAGCAGCATAACAAGCTTCCATCCTATGGGATAAGTACAGCATAGACAACAGCATAACAAGCTTCCCTCCTACATGATATGATCAGCATAGACAGCAGCATAACAAGCTTCCCTCCTATGGAATATTTACAGCATAGACAGCAGCATAACAAGCTTCCATCCTATGGGATATGTACAGCATAGACAGCAGCATAACAAGCTTCCATCCTATGGGATATGTACAGCATAGACAGCAGCATAACAAGCTTCCATCCTATGGGATATATACAGCATAGACAGCAGCATAACAAGCTTCCATCCTACATGATATGATCAGCATAGACAGCGGCATGGCGAGCTTCCCTCCTACATGATATGACCAGCATAGACAGCAGCATAACAAGCTTCCCTCCTATATGATATGATCAGCATAGACAGCAGCATAACAAGCTTCCCTCCTATGGAATATGTGCAGCATAGACAGCAGCATAACAAGCTTCCCTCCTACATGATATGACCAGCATAGACAGCAGCATAACAAGCTTCCCTCCTACATGATATGATCAGCATAGACAGCAGCACAACAAGCTTCCCTCCTATGGAATATGTGCAGCATAGACAGCAACATAACAAGCTTCCCTCCTATGGAATATGTGCAGCATAGACAGCAGCATAACAAGCTTCCCTCCTATGGGATAAGTATAGCATAGACAGCAGCATAACAAGCTTCCATCCTATGGGATAAGTACAGCATAGACAGCAGCATAACAAGCTTCCATCCTATGGGATAAGTACAGCATAGACAGCAGCATAACAAGCTTCCATCCTATGGGATATGTGCAGCATAGACAGCAGCATAATAAGCTTCCCTCCTATGGGATATGTGCAGCATAGACAGCAGCATAACAAGCTTCCATCCTATGGGATATGTGCAGCATAGACATCAGCATAACACGCTTCCATCCTATGGGATAAGTACAGCATAGACAACAGCATAACAAGCTTCCCTCCTACATGATATGATCAGCATAGACAGCAGCATAACAAGCTTCCTTCCTATGGGATATTTACAGCATAGACAGCAGCATAACAAGCTTCCATCCTATGGGATATGTACAGCATAGACCGCAGCATAACAAGCTTCCATCCTATGGGATATGTACAGCATAGACAGCAGCATAACAAGCTTCCATCCTATGGGATATGTACAGCATAGGCAGCAGCATAACAAGTTTCCATCCTATGGGATATTTACAGCATAGACAGCAGCATAACAAGCTTCCATCCTACATGATATGATCAGCATAGACAGCAGCATAACAAGCTTCCCTCCTATGGGATGTTTACAGCATTGACAGCAGCATAACAAGCTTCCATCCTATGGGATATGTAGAGCATAGACAGCAGCATAACAAGCTTCCATCCTACATGATATGATCAGCATAGACAGCAGCATAACAAGCTTCCCTCCTATGGGATATTTACAGTATAGACAGCAGCATAACAAGCTTCCATCCTATGGGATATGTACAGCATAGACAGCAGCATAACAAGCTTCCATCCTATGGGATATTTACAGCACAGACAGCAGCATAACAAGCTTCCATCCTACATGATATGATCAGCATAGACAGCAGCATACAAAGCTACCCTCCTATGGGATATTTACAGCATAGACAGCAGCATAACAAGCTTCCCTCCTATGGGATATTTACAGCATAGACAGCAGCATAACAAGCTTCCCTCCTGTGGGATATTTACAGCATAGACAGCAGCATAACAAGCTTCCCTCCTATGGGATATGTGCAGCATAGACAGCAGCATAACAAGCTTCCATCCTATGGGATATGTGCAGCATAGACAGCAGCATAACAAGCTTCCATCCTATGGGATAAGTACAGCATAGACAACAGCATAACAAGCTTCCCTCCTACATGATATGATCAGCATAGACAGCAGCATAACAAGCTTCCCTCCTATGGAATATTTACAGCATAGACAGCAGCATAACAAGCTTCCATCCTATGGGATATGTACAGCATAGACAGCAGCATAACAAGCTTCCATCCTATGGGATATGTACAGCATAGACAGCAGCATAACAAGCTTCCATCCTATGGGATATTTACAGCATAGACAGCAGCATAACACGCTTCCATCCTACATGATATGATCAGCATAGACAGCGGCATAACAAGCTTCCCTCTTATGGGATATTTACAGCATAGACAGCAGCATAACAAGCTTCCATCCTATGGGATATGAACAGCATAGACAGCAGTGTAGAGAAGAAGCTAAGTACCCCCCCCAGCCCCCTCAACCACTCTACCAAGAATGCCTATATGTTGGAAACCGGAGTATGTGACAGATGCAAAACAATTGAAATGACAGATGCCAAAGGAAATCCTGGAGGCTAGGTTCCCATTGAGAAAACCATACCTGCATTCAAGACAGTATGATGGCTGTTGAAATGAAATCCCAGAAGAAGCATGATCCCTGGATGTCGAAGCAGATTGGTGATGTCATGTGAGATTCAAACTGACATACATAGAAGAGATGCAGAGACGAGGAAATGCAGATATTCTATAAGGCATCAAGAAACTATCAAAGCTTAGCAAGATCTTGGGCTCAAGATGAAGAGGCTTATGCTACAGAAACGATGAAGATATGAATCCAGTTCACACATGTACAAACACAAAGTAACGCAAGCAGACAAAGTTTTCATGAGGCCAGCTTTATAGGGAAAAGATTGCGGCAAGCGCCAATGTATGGATACATAGGAATGAGAAAAGAATGGATGGTCCCATTATGAATTATAAGCAGAGCTGAGCTAAAGGAGAAAGGCCACTTTTTTCAGCATGGCACAGTTAGAAAACAAATGGATCACAAGCGAATTTCAGAAAGGCGAGGTTGAATGAGCCAAGATGCCAAGGTTGTATCTGGCTGAGAAGAACAGAAATGAGTTACAATCTTGTGAAGGAATGAAACTCCTGCTCAGAAGCTTGGAGAGAACAAACAAGACATCAGAGCTCTATTAGAAAAATAGTCTTTTGAATACACTGAAAGCTCAATTTCGTGGTCTTCATTCACGTGGGGAGAAGTAGTTGGATAAACAGGATGGTCACACCTACGCATGAGGGCAGAGCGCGCCTCTACTTCCCTGTATCTTCCAGAGCAAAATAACACTCCCAAGGACGAGTTCAAAGGCCTTAATTGACAACCGACCACTGAGGTGATGAATGAATGATGTTCTAATTGGTGGGAAGCGGATGCGTAAGACTAACTCAACAGCAACTAGACGCTTGGCCTGCGTGCGGCTGCGTGTGCTGAAAGATGCTGATGGAGGTTAGAATCCAACCAATGATAGAGGATCACATGATTAGGGGTCCTATAATTTCATAGCCAATAGGAAATTTAAGGACGTTCATAATTACCTGTTTCGAGGGAAGAGCTAAGTTGCCCCACCTGATCTTAAGAAACCTATCACCTTTCTCACTCCCATTAGACGAGTATATTGAATACTTAGAGGTTCCCTTAGACCCACTCACTCTCTTTAGTAGGTTTTTGTAGTTTGCCACGTAGGATGACATTAGTAATACGCAGGTTGTGCATCACTTATGACAAGATTTTTGTATAGAAGAGTGCTTTTTTATAAAATTCATTGAGCCCCTGCTATGATACATCAGATGACGTTTGTTGTACTCCCCGTTTTAGATAATTGATAGTAAAACAGTTATCTTTTTGTCAGCTTCCTGAGTCGTTTCGTTTATTAATGTTTGAGTAACCTCTGCATCCCCATTCCTCTCAAATGTATTTCTGACCCATCTTAAAGGGCTGGAAGTCCTCCAGTTCAACAGCATAACAAGCTTCCCTCCTATGGGATATGTACAGCATAGACAGCAGCATAGCAAGCTTCCCTCCTAAAGGATACATACAGCATAGACAGCAGCATAACAAGCTTCCCTCCTATGAGATATGTACAGCATAGGCAGCGGTATAACAAGCTTTCCTACTACAGGATACATGCATCATAGACAGCAGCATAACATGACTCCCTCTTAGAGGATATGTACAGCATAGACAGCAGCATAACAAGCCTCCATCCTATGGGATATGTGCGGCATAGACAGCAGCATAACAAGCTTCCATCCTATGGGATAAGTACAGCATAGACAACAGCATAACAAGCTTCCCTCCTACATGATATGATCAGCATAGACAGCAGCATAACAAGCTTCCCTCCTATGGGATATTTACAGCATAGACAGCAGCATAACAAGCTTCCATCCTATGGGATATGTACAGCATAGACAGCAGCATAACAAGCTTCCATCCTATGGGATATGTACAGCATAGACAGCAGCATAACAAGCTTCCATCCTATGGGATATTTACAGTATAGACAGAGCATAACAAGCTTCCATCCTACATGATATGATCAGCATAGACAGCAGCATAACAAGCTTCCCTCCTATGGGATATTTACAGCATAGACAGCAGCATAACAAGCTTCCATCCTATGGTATATGTACAGCATAGACAGCAGCATAACAAGCTTCCATCCTATGGGATATGTACAGCATAGACAGCAGTGTAGAGAAGAAGCTAACTACCCCCCCCCCCAACCCCTCAACCACTCTACCAAGAATGCCTATATGTTGGAAACCGGAGTATGTGACAGATGCAAAACAATTGAAATGACAGATGCCAAAGGAAATCCTGGAGGCTAGGTTCCCATTGAGAAAACCATACCTGCATTCAAGACAGTATGATGGCTGTTGAAATGAAATCCCAGAAGAAACATGATGCCTGGATGTCGAAGCAGATTGGTGATGTCATGTGAGATTCAAACTGACATACATAGAAGAGATGCAGAGACGAGAAAATGCAAATATTCTATAAGGCATCAAGAAACTATCAAAGCTTAGCAAGATCTTGGGCTCAAGATGAAGAGGCTTATGCTACAGAAACGATGAAGATATGAATCCAGTTCACACATGTACAAACACAAAGTAACGCAAGCAGACAAAGTTTTCATGAGGCCAGCTTTATAGGGAAAAGATTGCGGCAAGCGCCAATGTATGGATACATAGGAATGAGAAAAGAATGGATGGTCCCATTATGAATTATAAGCAGAGCTGAGCTTAAGGAGAAAGGCCACTTTTTTCAGCATGGCACAGTTAGAAAACAAATGGATCACAAGCGAATTTCAGAAAGGCGAGGTTGAATGAGCCAAGATGCCAAGGTTGTATCTGGCTGAGAAGAACAGAAATGAGTTACAATCTTGTGAAGGAATGAAACTCCTGCTCAGAAGCTTGGAGAGAACAAACAAGACATCAGAGCTCTATTAGGAAAATAGTCTTTTGAATACACTGAAAGCTCAATTTCGTGGTCTTCATTCATGTGGGGAGAAGTAGTTGGACAAACAGGATGGTCACACCTACGCATGAGGGCAGAGCGCGCCTCTACTTCCCTGTATCTTCCAGAGCAAAAGAACACTCCCAAGGATGAGTTCAAAGGCCTTAATTGACAACCGACCACTGAGGTGATGAATGAATGATGTTCTAATTGGTGGGAAGCGTAAGCGTAAGACTAACTCAACAGCAACTAGACGCTTGGCCTGCGTGCGGCTGCGTGTGCTGAAAGATGCTGATGGAGGTTAGAATTCAACCAATGATAGAGGATCACATGATTAGGGGTCCTATAATTTCATAGCCAATAGGAAATTTAAGGACGTTCATAATTACCTGTTTCGAGGGAAGAGCTTAGTTGCCCCACCTGATCTTAAGAAACCTGTCACCTTTCTCACTCCCATTAGACGAGTATATTGAATACTTAGAGGTTCCCTTAGACCCACTCACTCTCTTTAGTAGGTTTTTGTAGTTTACCACGTAGGATGACATTAGTAATACGCAAGTTGTGCATCACTTATGACAAGATCTTTGTATAGAAGAGTGCTTCTTTATAAAATTCATTGAGCCCCTGCTATGATACGTCAGATGACGTTTGTTGTACTCCCCGTTTTAGATAATTGATAGTAAAACAGTTATCTTTTTGTCAGCTTCCTGAGTTGTTTCGTTTATTAATGTTTGAGTAACCTCTGCATCCCCATTCCTCTCAAATGTATTTCTGACCCATCTTAAAGGGCTGGAAGTCCTCCAGTTCAGCAGCATAACAAGCTTCCCTCCTATGGGATATTTACAGCATAGACAGCAGCATAGCAAGCTTCCCTCCTACAGGATACATACAGCATAGACAGCAGCATAACAAGCTTCCCTCCTATGAGATATGTACAGCATAGGCAGCGGTATAACAAGCTTTCCTACTACAGGATACATGCATCATAGACAGCAGCATAACATGACTCCCTCTTAGAGGATATGTACAGCATAGACAGCAGCATAACAAGCTTCCATCCTATGGGATATGTGCAGCATAGACAGCAGCATAACAAGCTTCCATCCTATGGGATAAGTACAGTATAGACAACAGCATAACAAGCTTCCCTCCTACATGATATGATCAGCATAGACAGCAGCATAACAAGCTTCCCTCCTATGGGATATTTACAGCATAGACAGCAGCATAACAAGCTTCCATCCTATGGGATATGTACAGCATAGACAGCAGCATAACAAGCTTCCATCCTATGGGATATGTACAGCATAGACAGCAGCATAACAAGCTTCCATCCTATGGGATATTTACAGTATAGTCAGCAGCATAACAAGCTTCCATCCTACATGATATGATCAGCATAGACAGCAGCATAACAAGCTTCCCTCCTATGGGATATTTACAGCATAGACAGCAGCATAACAAGCTTCCATCCTATGGGATATGTACAGCATAGACAGCAGCATAACAAGCTTCCATCCTATGGGATATGTACAGCATAGACAGCAGTGTAGAGAAGAAGCTAACTACCCCCCCCCCCAGCCCCCTCAACCACTCTACCAAGAATGCCTATATGTTGGAAACCGGAGTATGTGACAGATGCAAAACAATTGAAATGACAGATGCCAAAGGAAATCCTGGAGGCTAGGTTCCCAATGAGAAAACCATACCTGCATTCAAGACAGTATGATGGCTGTTGAAATGAAATCCCAGAAGAAACATGATGCCTGGATGTCGAAGCAGATTGGTGATGTCATGTGAGATTCAAACTGACATACATAGAAGAGATGCAGAGACGAGAAAATGCAGATATTCTATAAGGCATCAAGAAACTATCAAAGCTTAGCAAGATCTTGGACTCAAGATGAAGAGGCTTATGCTACAGAAACGATGAAGATATGAATCCAGTTCACACATGTACAAACACAAAGTAACGCAAACAGACAAAGTTTTCATGAGGCCAGCTTTATAGGGAAAAGATTGCGGCAAGCGCCAATGTATGGATACATAGGAATGAGAAAAGAATGGATGGTCCCATTATGAATTATAAGCAGAGCTGAGCTAAAGGAGAAAGGCCACTTTTTTCAGCATGGCACAGTTAGAAAACAAATGGATCACAAGCGAATTTCAGAAAGGCGAGGTTGAATGAGCCAAGATGCCAAGGTTGTATCTGGCTGAGAAGAACAGAAATAAGTTACAATCTTGTGAAGGAATGAAACTCCTGCTCAGAAGCTTGGAGAGAACAAACAAGACATCAGAGCTCTATTAGGAAAATAGTCTTTTGAATACACTGAAAGCTCAATTTCGTGGTCTTCATTCACGTGGGGAGAAGTAGTTGGATAAACAGGATGGTCACACCTACGCATGAGGGCAGAGCGCGCCTCTACTTCCCTGTATCTTCCAGTGCAAAATAACACTCCCAAGGACGAGTTCAAAGGCCTTAATTGACAACCGACCACTGAGGTGATGAATGAATAATGTTCTAATTGGTGGGAAGCGGATGCGTAAGACTAACTCAACAGCAACTAGACGCTTGGCCTGCGTGCGGCTGCGTGTGCTGAAAGATTCTGATGGAGGTTAGAATCCAACCAATGATAGAGGATCACATGATTAGGGGTCCTATAATTTCATAGCCAATAGGAAATTTAAGGACGTTCATAATTACCTGTTTCGAGGGAAGAGCTTAGTTGCCCCACCTGACCTTAAGAAACCTATCACCTTTCTCACTCCCATTAGACGAGTATGGATTAAATACTTAGAGGTTCCCTTAGACCCACTGACTCTCTTTAGTAGGTTTTTGTAGTTTACCACGTAGGATGACATTAGTAATACGCAGGTTGTGCATCACTTATGACAAGATCTTTGTATAGAAGAGTGCTTCTTTATAAAATTAATTGAGCCCCTGCTATGATACGTCAGATGACGTTTGTTGTACTCCCCGTTTTAGATAATTGATAGTAAAACAGTTATCTTTTTGCCAGCTTCCTGAGTCGTTTGTTTATTAATGTTTGAGTAACCTCTGCATCCCCATTCCTCTCAAATGTATTTCTGACCCATCTTAAAGGGCTGGAAGTCCTCCAGTTCAACAGCATAACAAGCTTCCCTCCTATGGGATATGTACAGCATAGACAGCAGCATAGCAAGCTTCCCTCCTACAGGATACATACAGCATAGACAGCAGCATAACAAGCTTCCCTCCTATGAGATATGTACAGCATAGGCAGCGGTATAACAAGCTTTCCTACTACAGGATACATGCAGCATAGACAGCAGCATAACATGACTCCCTCTTAGAGGATATGTACAGCATAGACAGCAGCATAACAAGCTTCCATCCTATGGGATATGTGCAGCATAGACAGCAGCATAACAAGCTTCCATCCTATGGGATATGTACAGCATAGACAGCAGTGTAGAGAAGAAGCTAACTACCCCCCCCCAAAACCCTCAACCACTCTACCAAGAATGCCTATATGTTGGAAACCGGAGTATGTGACAGATGCAAAACAATTGAAATGACAGATGCCAAAGGAAATCCTGGAGGCTAGGTTCCCATTGAGAAAACCATACCTGCATTCAAGACAGTATGATGGCTGTTGAAATGAAATCCCAGAAGAAACATGATGCCTGGATGTCGAAGCAGATTGTTGATGTCATGTGAGATTCAAACTGACATACATAGAAGAGATGCAGAGACGAGAAAATGCAGATATTCTATAAGGCATCAAGAAACTATCAAAGCTTAGCAAGATCTTGGGCTCAAGATGAAGAGGCTTATGCTACAGAAACGATGAAGATATGAATCCAGTTCACACATGTACAAACACAAAGTAACGCAAGCAGACAAAGTTTTCATGAGGCCAGCTTTATAGGGAAAAGATTGCGGCAAGCGCCAATGTATGGATACATAGGAATGAGAAAAGAATGGATGGTCCCATTATGAATTATAAGCAGAGCTGAGCTACAGGAGAAAGGCCACTTTTTTCAGCATGGCACAGTTAGAAAACAAATGGATCACAAGCGAATTTCAGAAAGGCGAGGTTGAATGAGCCAAGATGCCAAGGTTGTATCTGGCTGAGAAGAACAGAAATGAGTTACAATCTTGTGAAGGAATGAAACTCCTGCTCAGAAGCTTGGAGAGAACAAACAAGACATCAGAGCTCTATTAGGAAAATAGTCTTTTGAATACACTGGAAGCTCAATTTCGTGGTCTTCATTCATGTGGGGAGAAGTAGTTGGACAAACAGGATGGTCACACCTACGCATGAGGGCAGAGCGCGCCTCTACTTCCCTGTATCTTCCAGAGCAAAATAACACTCCCAAGGACGAGTTCAAAGGCCTTAATTGACAACCGACCACTGAGGTGATGAATGAATAATGTTCTAATTGGTGGGAAGCGGATGCGTAAGACTAACTCAACAGCAACTAGACGCTTGGCCTGCGTGCGGCTGCGTGTGCTGAAAGATGCTGATGGAGGTTAGAATTCAACCAATGATAGAGGATCACATGATTAGGGGTCCTATAATTTCATAACCAATAGGAAATTTAAGGACGTTTATAATTACCTGTTTCGAGGGAAGAGCTTAGTTGCCCCACCTGATCTTAAGAAACCTATCACCTTTCTCACTCCCATTAGACCAGTATGGATTAAATACTTAGAGGTTCCCTTAGACCCACTCACTCTCTTTACTAGGTTTTTGTAGTTTGCCACGTAGGATGACATTAGTAATACGCAGGTTGTGCATCACTTATGACAAGATTTTTGTATAGAAGAGTGCTTTTTTATAAAGTTCATTGAGCCCCTGCTATGATACGTCAGATGACGTTTTTTGTACTCCCCGTTTTAGATAATTGATAGTAAAACAGTTATCTTTTTGTCAGCTTCCTGAGTCGTTTTGTTTATTAATGTTTGAGTAACCTCTGCATCCCCATTCCTCTCAAATGTATTACTGACCCATCTTAAAGGGCTGGAAGTCCTCCAGTTCAACAGCATAACAAGCTTCCCTCCTATGGGATATGTACAGCATAGACAGCAGCATAGCAAGCTTCCCTCCTACAGGATACATACAGCATAGACAGCAGCATAACAAGCTTCCCCCCTATGGGATATGTACAGCATAGACAGCGGTATAACACGCTTTCCTACTACAGGATACATGCAGCATAGACAGCAGCATAACATGACTCCCTCCTACAGGATACATACAGCATAGACAGCAGCATAACAAGCTTCCATCCTATGGGATATGTGCAGCATAGACAGCAGCATAACAAGCTTCCATCCTATGGGATAAGTACATCATAGACAACAGCATAACAAGCTTCCCTCCTACATGATATGATCAGCATAGACAGCAGCATAACACGCTTCCCTCCTATGGGATATTTACAGCATAGACAGCAGCATAACAAGCTTCCATCCTATGGGATATGTACAGCATAGACAGCAGCATAACAAGCTTCCATCCTATGGGATATGTACAGCATAGACAGCAGCATAACAAGCTTTCATCCTATGGGATATTTACAGCATAGACAGCAGCATAACAAGCTTCCATCCTACATGATATGATCAGTATAGACAGCAGCACAACAAGCTTCCCTCCTATGGGATATTTACAGCATAGACAGCAGCATAACAAGCTTCCATCCTATGGGATATGTACAGCATAGACAGCAGCATAACAAGCTTCCATCCTATGGGATATGTACAGCATAGACAGCAGCATAACAAGCTTTCATCCTATGGGATATTTACAGCATAGACAGCAGCATAACAAGCTTCCATCCTACATGATATGATCAGTATAGACAGCAGCACAACAAGCTTCCCTCCTATGGGATATTTACAGCATAGACAGCAGCATAACAAGCTTCCATCCTATGGGATATGTACAGCATAGACAGCAGCATAACAAGCTTCCATCCTATGGGATATGTACAGCATAGACAGCAGTGTAGAGAAGAAGCTAACTACCCCCCCACCCCCTCAACCACTCTACCAAGAATGCCTATATGTTGGAAACCGGAGTATGTGACAGATGCAAAACAATTGAAATGACAGATGCCAAAGGAAATCCTGGAGGCTAGGTTCCCATTGAGAAAACCATACCTGCATTCAAGACAGTATGATGGCTGTTGAAATGAAATCCCAGAAGAAACATGATGCCTGGATGTCGAAGCAAATTGGTGATGTCATGTGAGATTCAAACTGACATACATAGAAGAGATGCAGAGACGAGAAAATGCAGATATTCTATAAGGCATCAAGAAACTATCAAAGCTTAGCAAGATCTTGGGCTCAAGATGAAGAGGCTTGTGCTACAGAAACGATGAAGATATGAATCCAGTTCACACATGTACAAACACAAAGTAACGCAAGCAGACAAAGTTTTCATGAGGCCAGCTTTATAGGGAAAAGATTGCGGCAAGCGCCAATGTATGGATACATAGGAATGAGAAAAGAATGGATGGTCCCATTATGAATTATAAGCAGAGCTGAGCTACAGGAGAAAGGCCACTTTTTTCAGCATGGCACAGTTAGAAAACAAATGGATCACAAGCGAATTTCAGAAAGGCGAGGTTGAATGAGCCAAGATGCCAAGGTTGTATCTGGCTGAGAAGAACAGAAATGAGTTACAATCTTGTGAAGGAATGAAACTCCTGCTCAGAAGCTTGGAGAGAACAAACAAGACATCAGAGCTCTATTAGGAAAATAGTCTTTTGAATACACTGAAAGCTCAATTTCGTGGTCTTCATTCATGTGGGGAGAAGTAGTTGGACAAACAGGATGGTCACACCTACGCATGAGGGCAGAGCGCGCCTCTACTTCCCTGTATCTTCCAGAGCAAAAGAACACTCCCAAGGATGAGTTCAAAGGCCTTAATTGACAACCGACCACTGAGGTGATGAATGAATGATGTTCTAATTGGTGGGAAGCGTAAGCGTAAGACTAACTCAACAGCAACTAGACGCTTGGCCTGCGTGCGGCTGCGTGTGCTGAAAGATGCTGATGGAGGTTAGAATTCAACCAATGATAGAGGATCACATGATTACGGGTCCTATAATTTCATAGCCAATAGGAAATTTAAGGACGTTCATAATTACCTATTTCGAGGGAAGAGCTTAGTTGCCCCACCTGATCTTAAGAAACCTATCACCTTTCTCACTCCCATTAGACGAGTATGGATTAAATACTTAGAGGTTCCCTTAGACCCACTGACTCTCTTTAGTAGGTTTTTGTAGTTTACCACGTAGGATGACATTAGTAATACGCAGGTTGTGCATCACTTATGACAAGATTTTTGTATAGAAGAGTGCTTTTTTATAAAGTTCATTGAGCCCCTGCTATGATACGTCAGATGACGTTTGTTGTACTCCCCGTTTTAGATAATTGACAGTAAAACAGTTATCTTTTTGTCAGCTTCCTGAGTTGTTTCGTTTATTAATGTTTGAGTAACCTCTGCATCCCCATTCCTCTCAAATGTATTACTGACCCATCTTAAAGGGCTGGAAGTCCTCCAGTTCAACAGCATAACAAGCTTCCCTCCTATGGGATATGTACAGCATAGACAGCAGCATAACAAGCTTCCCTACTATGGGATATGTACAGCATAGACAGCAGCATAGCAAGCTTCCCTCCTACAGGATACATACAGCATAGACAGCAGCATAACAAGCTTCCCTCCTATGGGATATGTACAGCATAGACAGCGGTATAACAAGCTTTCCTACTACAGGATACATGCAGCATAGACAGCAGCATAACATGACTCCCTCTTGCAGGATATGTACAGCATAGGCAGCAGCATGACAAGCTTCCCTCCTACGGGATATGTACAGCATAGGCAGCATATCAAGCTTCCTTCCTATGAATATTTAAAGCAAAGACAACAGTGTAGCAAAAATCCCTCCCATGGGATATGTGCAACACAGACAGCAGCATAGCATACTTCCCGCGCATAGGATATAGCAGGTAGAGATAGCAACCTAGAATACTTCCTTCCTACAGGATATGCGCAGCATAGCAAGATTTTGAAGAGAGGGTCCCAGGAATGTCCCTCCTCACTGCCATGAACATGACGGCCCGAAGAGTCATTATTCCATCAGACAGCCATTCCAACCTTATGCAGTGCATGTCCATACAGATACAGGTGACTCAACAGTGATCATGGATACAAACACCATAGTGGGCTGCATTGATTAAATGCAGAGATATAACTGTGCTGACATCACAACACGACATATCTGCATTAGCGATGAAGAACACTTGCAACCATGCCCAACTTACATAACACTCACTCGTATACACGAAGAACATGCTTACACAGTTCTGTAGATAGAGGACAGCTACGCATACATACTGTCAAAGCTTTTATTATTTGTCTCATCAGCCAAGGCAATAAAGAGATCCTGAGCAAGCTTGCAGATGCTTATGGCAACTAACTCTATGGGACTACAGGAGTATATATAGAGCCTGCTATAACTTTGTAGGACTACCCTATAGGAAACATAGCACAATATAAGTGTGTAGAAATCATAGTATAAGTCTAATGAAAATCACAGAACGCCTTAAACTGCAAGACACCAGGACTGAGCTCACAGCCAAGGTCATAGATAAACAAGCACATTCCAAGCTTCAAATGACAAAGGAAAACAGAATAAATCCTCAAAAATGCAGACCTGTAGAGCTCGATTTTGTGGTCCACAACCACATGATGCGGCTGAAATGGACAATGGGTACTCACCCGTGGTGGGAAGACAAACCGTTCTCAGCAACCCAGATGAGAAGTGAAACAAATGTTGCAACGCGGAGCGTACTCGCATAGATAATGGTGGTGTTACTACAGATACATTTGGGACACATAGTCGTTCACATCAGCTTGGAGAGGTGCACAGAGGGCTGAGAAAGTAATTGGGTCTCAGGCCTGGGGAGACCAGTTCCAACCAATTAGGAGACATAAATCCAGGGGTGGATGGCAGAGGGCAAGGGCCAATGGTAATCCTGCAGCCCTGCAACAATGTAATAGATCATTTTTGGGGACAGGGCAGGTAAGCTACCTGACATGGAAGGGCCAGTAGAATTAGACCTATACTGATCCTCTATAGGGTCTACCACTATGAGCATTCAACAAGAGGAAATTATGTGTTTTTTGGGGAGGGTCAAGTGATGACGCAATTTGGTATCAAAACAGGGAAGCGCGTCTTGTGAATTTGGAATTACTGAAGAATTGTGATTGTCCGGTATGGTCCCTGTCGATGTTTGTACTAAATAACAGTTCTAACTTGCCCTTGGCAGAGTCCTCCATTTATTCTGGGGAAAGGGTTGTTGGGCCCTTAGGAGGCGGATGGGTAAGCTCTTAGCTATCCCCAGACTTCTGGCATACCAGGTTTCTCTCCAACACTTTCCTCCTATGGGATATACACAGTATAAACAGCAGCATAACAAGCAGTCCTGCTACGGAATATGTACAGCAAAGACAGCAGCATAACAAGTGTCTCTCCTACATATGTGCCACATAGACAGCAGCATAACACGCTTTGCTCCTATGGGATAGATACAGAAAAGACAGCAGCATAACAAGCGTCTCTCCTACAGGAAATGTACAGCATAGCCAGCAGCATGACAAGCTTCCCTCCTACATGATATGACCAGCATAGGCAGCAGCACAGCAAGCTTCTGTCCTACGGGATATACACAGCATAACAAGCGTCCCTCCCACATGATATGACCAGCATAGGCAGCAGCACAGCAAGCTTCTATCCTATGGGATATACGCAGCATAGACAGCACCATAACAAGCATCCCTCCCACATGATATGACCAGCATAGGCAGCAGCACAGCACGCTTCTGTCCTACGGGATATACACAGCATAACAAGCGTCCCTCCCACATGATATGACCAGCATAGGCAGCAGCACAGCAAGCTTCTATCCCATGGGATATACACAGCATAACAAGCATCCCTCCCACATGATATGACCAGCATAGGCAGCAGCACAGCAAGCTTCTGTCCTACGGGATATACACAGCATAACAAGCGTCCCTCCCACATGGTATGACCAGCATAGGCAGCAGCACAGCAAGCTTCTATCCTATGGGATATACGCAGCATAGACAGCACCATAACAAGCATCCCTCCCACATGATATGACCAGCATAGGCAGCAGCACAGCAAGCTTCTGTCCTACGGGATATACACAGCATAACAAGCGTCCCTCCCACATGATATGACCAGCATAGGCAGCAGCACAGCAAGCTTCTATCCTATGGGATATACGCAGCATAGACAGCACCATAACAAGCATCCCTCCCACATGATATGACCAGCATAGGCAGCAGCACAGCAAGCTTCTGTCCTACGGGATATACACAGCATAGACAGCACCATAACAAGCATCCCTCCCACATGATATGACCAGCATAGGCAGCAGCACAGCAAGCTTCTGTCCTACGGGATATACACAGCATAAAAAGCGTCCCTCCCACATGATATGACCAGCATAGGCAGCAGCACAGCAAGCTTCTATCCTATGGTATATACGCAGCATAGACAGCACCATAACAAGCATCCCTCCCACATGATATGACCAGCATAGGCAGCAGCACAGCAAGCTTCTGTCCTACGGGATATACACAGCATAACAAGCGTCCCTCCCACATGGTATGACCAGCATAGGCAGCAGCACAGCAAGCTTCTATCCTATGGTATATACGCAGCATAGACAGCACCATAACAAGCATCCCTCCCACATGATATGACCAGCATAGGCAGCAGCACAGCAAGCTTCTGTCCTACGGGATATACACAGCATAACAAGCGTCCCTCCCACATGGTATGACCAGCATAGGCAGCAGCACAGCAAGCTTCTATCCTATGGTATATACGCAGCATAGACAGCACCATAACAAGCGTCCCTCCCACATGATATGACCAGCATAGGCAGCAGCACAGCAAGCTTCTATCCTATGGGATATACGCAGCATAGACAGCAGCATAACAAGCATCCATCCTACAGGATATGACCAGCATAGGCAGCATCATGACAAGCATCTCTCCTATGGGATATACACAGCATAGGCAGCAGCATATCATATATGGCTGAAGAGGGTTCAATTTGGACCCTGCTAAAGTGTGGCCTAGATTCCAATTCTCTGATTGGTCTTATGGATTGGTTCCGTCAATGCCTGGAAATATTAACCGTCATCGACTCCTGAGTGGACTACCCAGTAATGTATCCACGGAATGTAAAAAAGAGGTTGTCGGAGGCCGATTGGATTGCCACAATTGACCACGTTAGGAAGTGCCACCTATTTAAAAATATGCTATTAGATGCCAGGCACTATAATACTTTATCATATTACTTGAGGACATGTCCGTGTGTCCTCCAGTGTTTACGCTTCCGTGTGAATTTGCACTCTACAAATATATAACTGGGTGCCCGTGAGGGAATAGATCAAAGTTCGAGACACTGTTGATTCTGTAAAATGGAGGACGTTACAGAAACTCTTTACCATTTATTGGCAAATTGCCCTGAATTGTCCAGGACACGCGAAGCTCAGTTTTTGCATCTTTTGAAGGAAGTTAGAACGGCACATATGGGCTGGGTCGGGCAACGCATTTTTATCGATAACTCCTTCAAATGGTCCCTGGCTGCTATAGGCTTTATGAAATAAATGTTAGAACCTAGCAAAGTGTGCATCTCGTAGAAAGCCATATAAGATTTGGATCCATTTTGTTAGGTAATTCTAACTTTTAATTTTATTTATGTGAGACTTCTAGAAGGGCTTTTAAAACTGTTGTTTAATGCAAACTTGGAAACTGTGTTTTGCACGTGCATAACATGTTTTTAGTAGAAAGTTTGATATTTTAACATTGGTTCTATGTATTCGTTTGTGATGGTTTGTGTACATATGTGAAAAGTGACTTGAGAACTATAACACATAAATAAATATATTTCAAAAAACACAATCGTCCCTTCTGCAGGATGTGTACAGCATAGACAGCAGCATGCCAAGCTTCCCTCCTCCGGGATATGTACAGCATAGACATCAGCATAACAAGAACTCATCCTACGGGATATGTACAGCATAGACAGTAGCATGACAAGCGTCCCTCCTACGTATCCGCTGCCCTCTGCCCTCAGCAACTAATCCAGAACAGGACTGCAAAACTTATCCTTGGCCTCAAGCCCAGCGACCGTATCTCGCCAGCTTTGAGCCAGACCACCTGAAGTTCCAGAAGCAGCTTAAAACGTTCCTCTTCTCCTCTGCTTTCCCTCTCTCCCTCCCCTGTTGACCTACCTGACCTACCTGTCAGCTGCACTGATTGGTTGCTTGGATACTCTGAGAGTCTCACTGGGCACCAGGCTCTTTCATTATCAGCCACCCCTGCACAGACTCTGTGCCTACCACACACTTAGGGACTGTAACTGTAACCTCTACAGTCCCCCGCCTCCTTGCACTTACCCAGACCTGCGCTGCCCAGGCTGCAATTACTCAGAGCAATGCTGCTCTTTTTGCCCTTTCTCTCTACCTGGCATTACACTCCCCCGTTCCCTTTGCACTTCTCGTTGTCACACTTGCACGATCTGAATGACACAAGGCCTAGTAAGATTGTTTGTTTTTGTCCTCTCTCTGTCTTCCCGTGCCTAGAAACACTTATGTACAGGCGCGTTATACATGACTTATATCATATGTGCAGCAAAGACAGCAGCATAACAAGCCTACTTCCTATCCCTCCTACTGGATATATACAGCATAGACAGCAGTGTAACATACTTCCCTCTTATTTGATATCTACAGCATAGACAGCAGCATAGCAGTTTTCCCTCCTACAGGATATGTCCAGCATAGACAATAGCATAGCAAATTTCCCTCCTACAGGATATGTACAGCATAGGCAGCAGATTAAGAAGTGTCCCGCCTACGGTATATGTACAGCATAGACAGTATCATAAAAAGTGGTCCTGCTACGGAATATGTACAGCATGGAAAGCTGCATAACACGCTTCCCTCCTAAGGGATATGTACAGCATAGACAGAAGCATAGCAAGCTTCTCTCCTATGGGCTATATCCAGCATAGACACCAGCATAGCAAGAGTCCCTCCTACAGGATACGTACAGCATAGACAGCAGCATAACAAGAATCCCTCTTACGCAGGGGCGTTGCTAGGGGGGGATAAGGGGGCTATAGCCCCTGATCTTTTGGTTATAGCCCCAGATATAATCTCAGGAGCTACAGCCAAAAGGCTAGCTAGCCCCCAGTCCCAACAGTTCCGACATCAGCATAGCCCTGGGTCTTTTCCAGACCTAGCAACACCCCTGCTCCTACGGGATTTGTACAGCATAGACAGCAGCATAACAAGCTTCTCTCCTATGGGCTATATCCAGCATAGACAGCAGCATAGCAAGAGTCCCTCCTACGGGATACGTACAGCATAGACAGCAGCATAGCAAGAGTCCCTCCTACGGGATACGTACAGCATAGACAGCAGCATAGCAAGAGTCCCTCCTACGGGATATGTACAGCATAGACAGCAGCATAGCAAGAGTCCCTCCCACGGGATACGTAAAGCATAGACAGCAGCATAGCAAGAGTCCCTCCCACGGGATACGTGCAGCATAGACAGCAGCATAGCAAGAGTCCCTCCTACGGGATATGTACAGCAGCATAGCAAGAGTCCCTTCTACGGGATATGTACAGCATAGACAGCAGCATAGCAAGCTTCTCTCCTATGGGATATATCCAGCATAGACAGCAGCATAGCAAGAGTCCCTCCTACGGGATATGTACAGCAGCATAGCAAGAGTCCCTTCTACGGGATATGTACAGCATAGACAGCAGCATAGCAAGCTTCTCTCCTATGGGATATATCCAGCATAGACAGCAGCATAGCAAGAGTCCCTCCTACGGGATATGTACAGCAGCATAGCAAGAGTCCCTTCTACGGGATATGTACAGCATAGACAGCAGCATAGCAAGCTTCTCTCCTATGGGATATATCCAGCATAGACAGCAGCATAGCAAGAGTCCCTCCTACGGGATATGTACAGCAGCATAGCAAGAGTCCCTTCTACGGGATATGTACAGCATAGACAGCAGCATAGCAAGCTTCTCTCCTATGGGATATATCCAGTATAGACAGCAGCATAGCAAGAGTCCCTCCTACGGGATATGTACAGCATAGACAGCAACATAGCAAGAGTCCCTCCCACGGGATACGTACAGCATAGACAGCAGCATAGCAAGAGTCCCTCCTACGGGATATGTACAGAAGCATAGCAAGAGTCCCTCCCACGGGATACGTAAAGCATAGACAGCAGCATAGCAAGAGTCCCTCCTACGGGATACGTGCAGCATAGACAGCAGCATAGCAAGAGTCCCCCCTACGGGATATGTACAGCAGTATAGCAAGAGTCCCTCCTATGGGATATGTACAGCATAGACAGCAGCATAGCAAGCTTCTCTCCTATGGGATATATCCAGCATAGACAGCAGCATAGCAAGAGTCCCTCCTACGGGATATGTACAGCATAGACAGCAGCATAGCAAGAGTCCCTCCCACGGGATACGTACAGCATAGACAGCAGCATAGCAAGAGTCCCCCCTACGGGATATGTACAGCAGTATAGCAAGAGTCCCTCCTACGGGATACGTACAGCATAGACAGCAGCATAGCAAGCGTCCTTCATACACACACGACATGTATAGCACAGGCTGTGGAGGAGACCGGTTAAAGATTGGTTTGTGATGGCAAAGGTGTGGGTCCAAACACTGAAAGTGCAGGGAGCTCTGGAGGCCAATTGCATAAGTAGGTGTGGCCCAGACTAGTACAGTAAAAGTAGGTGTATTACAGTACAGATAAGGACTGGGATAAATGGCACACGTGTAACCTAGGAGAACACAGGTAAGTACTGGGTTAAATGGCACACGTGTAACCTAGGAGAACACAGGAAAGGACTGGGATAAATGGCACACGTGTAACCTAGGAGAACACAGGAACGGACTGGGATAAATGGCACACGTGTAACCCAGGAAAACACAGGTAAGGACTGGGATAAATGGCACACGTGTAACCTAGGAGAACACAGGAATGGACTGGGATAAATGGCACACGTGTAACCCAGGAGAACACAGGTAAGTACTGGGATAAATGGCACACGTGTAACCTAGGAGAACACAGGAACGGACTGGGATAAATGGCACACGTGTAACCCAGGAAAACACAGGTAAGGACTGGGATAAATGGCACACGTGTAACCTAGGAGAACACAGGAAAGAACTGGGATAAATGGCACACGTGTGTGTTGGGGGACACACCGGGTTTGTATAATGGGGGCAACTTCGAGGCAAGGCGGCACGCGCCTGCCATTCCTGGAATAGCAGTAGTTAATGCAGGTCAGCATGGGGGGGGGGGCATTGGCAGAGCTGTGTGCGCATCCCATTACTGGCACAGCGGGGGAAGGCTGCGGGCCATGCTTGTCGCATTGGCAGAACTGTGCGTGGGCCTTACGTTGTGAAATAGCCTCGCGTAGATCCGCCTCTTCTGAAACCCGACTCATTTTACGAGGGCACTAAAAACTCATGTATTCATTGGATTCCAACAGCGTGTCCGCCCCGCTTTCAGAGTGCTGCTCCTCTGCGCCTAGAGGCGATTTAGATGGCAGTATGTGCATTATTAAATCATAAAACTAATCAGATCACATCACACAGTACGTTGTTCAGCCTGTGAGCATTTTGTGTGAGCTCCGGTGCGGGGAATTCATTGTCATCCTTGAGAAAGCAGCGACCCCTAGAGCAACCTTTCGGTACTCCGCCATCAATGACTGCCCAGGCTCGGTTGCTGTTACAAGTAAGAACCAGGTTCGAATGTGCAACCCGGGGCCAGGGAGCACCCTCTGGACCAGGGCTGGAAATGGAAAAAAATGTACTGCTGGAACTGTCACCTCTTTGGAGGGTCGGGGCTGTGGGAAGATGGGGGAGGGGCCAAGCGGCTTGCTGCCCCGTCAGGTTGTGCAACACAGTGACCCCCATTCTAAGTTTGCCGGTCCAGAAACAACGGTAAGCTTATTGACACCGTTGTTTCCAGACCGGCAAACTACGGGTTTGCCTGCCAGAGCTGCTGTGCCTGACAGGTCTGTCCCTGCCAGGCACAGCAATCACGGTAGGCGTCACAAAACCACCGGCACCGTTCTTCCGTGTCCTCATTCCCATAGAGTCCTATGGGACTCGGTGTGAATGGGGATTAACGATATTGCTGGCGCCTGACTTCCCATACGCCGCACTTGGAGTAGCCCAGTGGCACCGGGAAGTCAGGTGCCGGTAATATATTATGTGTCCGGTGGCAACCCACCAGTAGCACCGGCACGGTTACCGCCAGACCCGTAACGAGGCCCAGTATCTCTTCATAGAACTCAATCCTAGCAATTTGCATAAAAGCAAATGGCATTATGGGAACATCATAATGTTCACAATTTTAAATGTTAAACATGTCTTATAGTGATTCAGTAAGAAGCCCTTTTAGTGAGTAATGGACTCTTATGTTTTGATTGGTCACATATCAACCCTAATAAAGAGATGTCTGTAAATTGCAGGACTTATATTGCAGTTTGGACAGCTCAGCGACTGTCTGTGAGGCTTTGGAACATTCTGCCTGCAGTGCTGAGACTTCTGAAACCTCGTTCATAAATGAGTTACTAATGTAACGAGCAGACTGCCTGCTGAGTCTTTTTGGAGCGTGGACGCAGTGCCATCTGGGTGTGTGAGGAATGCAAATATTAGTTTTCACCTTTCATTTGGTTTGCGGTGCTCAAGCAGCGCCAAAACTGGCCTTGGAACCGAGGCCCCCAGGCTCTGAGCCAAGAGGATTTGGGTTGTTTTACCGAAGTAGAAACGAATACAGCGGAAATGACCATATTCAAGTTCGCCGCAGATCAGTTTTTACTTCAGTAAAACTATCCAAATTTGGCCACAGACCAAACCCCCTCTACTCACCTTTTCGCTGGCCGCCGCCGCTTCTCCTGTACCCCGCAGCATCAGTTCTGTCCCTCTAACGCAGGTCGGAGCAGACACCGCAGGGAACCAGCGGGCGACACCCCCGCAACCCCTGCTGCCCCCGTTCGCTATTATGGGCTTCATCTTTTTAGCACTGGCCGAATGCAGCCAAATGGTCCATAAGACCATTTTCTTTTCTAACTATTTGGGTACTTCCGAGCCAAAACACCCACAAGCGCTCATGGAGGGGCCCTGTTTCTTTAGGAATATTTCAACACGCATTTTTAGTTTTAAAATGTGCGCTCCTTAAAAACGTTGCTCCGCTCTTGGGTTATTTTTTCGACTGCTCAGGGGAAATCTTCGGAGCGGCACAGGGTTATTT
Organism: Ambystoma mexicanum; assembly: GCF_040938575.1. Classification (NCBI taxonomy): domain Eukaryota; kingdom Metazoa; phylum Chordata; class Amphibia; order Caudata; family Ambystomatidae; genus Ambystoma; species Ambystoma mexicanum. Next base: position 1,034,403,645 of record NC_090926.1, on the reverse strand, counting down.
GTCCTGCGCACTGTCTTCCATTGGGAAAGACCAAGTGAATGAAATGTGCATATTTCACGTTACCACCTGTTCACTTCCTGTGAATTTACTTCCCATTGCATATGCTGATGAGTCCCACACCTTTTTTAGGGCTTGTGCCCTCCTCCTCAGGACTCAAGCTATTGTGCACCCCGTGGATCAAGAGGCCACCACCGGTCTCAGGGCTGCACCCACCGGTTCAGGTAACACCTTTTGGATCAAGCTGCAGCTTTCAGGCCAAGCTGCACCCACTGTGTCCAGGGTTCACACCCAGGCACAGAAAGTTCCTTCTGAACCCAGCCTGCAAGCACCGGTTCAGGCCACACCTTTCAAATCTGGATGTGTTTTTTAGATCTGGCTGCACCCACTGTGTCCAGGATTCACACCCAGGCTCTGAATGTTCCTTCTGAACCCAGCCTGCAAGCACCGGTTCAGGCCACACCTTTCAAATCAGGTTGTGGCTTTTAGATCTGGCTGCACTCACTGTGTCCAGGATTCACACCCAGGCACTGAAGGTTCCTTCTGAACCCAGCCTGCAAGCACCGGTCCAGGCCACACCTTTCAAATCAGGTTGTGTCTTTTAGATCTGGCTGCACCCACTGTGTCCAGGATTCACACCCAGGCACTGAAGGTTCCTTCTGAGCCCAGCCTGCAAGCACTGGTTCAGGCCACACCTTTCAAATCAGGTTGTGGCTTTTAGATCTGGCTACACCCACTGTGTCCAGGATTCACACTCAGGCTCTGAAGGTACTCCCTCCACTGCACCCTCTGGGATCCTGCTTGCACCCACCAGTTCCGGCTACACCTTTTTGGATCAGTCTGCACCCACCGAGTCCAGGACTTCACCTCCTGCTGTGCATGTGCTCCCTGTACTCTAGCTGCACCCTCTGGGCTCCAGCTCAACTCATGGTGGTGTAGGTCTAGCTTTCCACCATGGCCCATGGCCTAAAGTTGAAACTCCTTCTTATATTATATTTTAGTGCAGGACTCATACTTCCTCTTTCTCAGGCACCGCTCAATGGGTTGAAGAACACATTCTGTGCTAAGACTGCAATCCCTTTTCTGGCTGCACCCAGCGGTTTCAGGGGTGCTGTCATTGGCTCATGGTACCCCCTTAGATGGTCGCTTTTTTCTCTGCTTGCTTAAGCGCCTTCATCCAGGCTCAGACTGGCTTGCCCCTCAAGCATAATCCGCTACATTCATAGCCACACCCACCAGCTCATACAGCATCGTGTGGAGTGCATCGCCCGGATGTAGGCACACCGTCTCGAGGGATGCATTTTGCATCACACACATAGCAAGCTTGTTGCCTACCACGGGCAAGGCTACGTGCGTCATACTAGAGACATGGGAAGCACTGTATGGCATCGATGGTGGCTTCAGAAGCGGGCGCTACACCAAGAACATTGAAAAGACATTGAGTGCGTGGGCTACCTTGATCATGAAGGGACGACACATGTCAATATCCAGTAGCACTGGCCTCTCCCGCATCCCTTAGATGAGGTTCTACCTCGGCTTTGGATTCAGACTGCATCCCTTTTTGCCCCACCCCCGGATTCATGATATTCCCCATCTCTCAAGCTGCTTCCATCCAGCTCTGACTGCACACACAGAGCTCGAGTGACACCATCAAGGGACACAAGCCCACTTTGTGGTTCAATTGGCATTGCACTGGTTCTGGATCCATTCCACAGGCATTAGCCCGCATCTACTGCTCCCAGGTAGCATCCCCTGAGCTCAGACTGTCACCTCTTGGCTTGGGACGCACCCCCTGGTCTCAGGCTGCAAATCCTGGTCTCGGGTGGTATCACACAATCTCATTCTAGCACATCCTGGTGCAGGCTCAATGCCACTGGCACCAGAGTACACCTCTTGGGCTCAGGCAGTGTCACCTGGCCCCAGAAAGCCACCTCTTGGCTAAAGCTGCTTTCTCTTTGTCTCAGACTATACCTGAGAGATATTCAGTCCACGTTACCAAAATTCCACAAGGAGTTTTATAATTTACTTGTGTTTCCAATCTGTTCAGATCCCTTCTGGTGCACTAGAGGTGTGGGGCTGATTGATGGTTTAGAAACCAATATTCATCCCTGGACCACTGGTGCCCCGGAAGTTGATTTATTACATTGGTGGCAAATGGTCGGATCAGTTGGAGCCTTTTGCACAGCTTAGTCACCCAACGATAAAAGTACTGTGGCAGGCAGCGTTTAGTGACTGCCAGGTATTTGTAATAATCATGGATATTGACATAGAGACTGTAAAAGGCATGTACAAGGATGTCCTGCACGTCCTATGTCAAGAGAGGGGACTTCCCCAGAGCACTACGGTTAATAAACCTGAGTTGCTGACCAGCCTCCGAGCTTGGATAGAAGTGAGGGCAGTTGGGAAGAAGAACCCAGAGGAAGGGGTTGGGCCTTTTGTACCCAAACGTAAAATACCTTTCTGGAGGGGGAAGTGGAAGATGACGAGGTAAACAGCAAGAGCAGTGTTTCTTGCCAACCATCCTGTCAAGGGCCAAGCATGGTTTCTCAACACTCTAGAGTGCCATGAAGGTCAGGGGCTAGTGCGGCATCCTACAGGTCCCAGCCCTCAGCACTGTCTCTAAGTGGCCCTGTAATTGTTCCAGCTGTTAATGATGTAGCGACTAGAAAGCTCCAGCTGGAGGAGAGGAGACTAGCGCTAGAGGAACAGAAACAGCAGGAGAAACTCACCATAGAGAGGGACAGGGCCGCCATAGAGCAAGCTAGCATTGAAGAGAAGAAGGAGCCCAACAGATCCACCTCTAGTGAATGCAGCAGTAGTAGCTCAAACCAGAGTGCCCGGGATAAGACCTGGCTGCACACCCCCAGAGATCTAGTGCAGGCTTACAAAGTGGGGGGAGGATATTTTTGACTGGTTTGAAGTGCACAAGCTGGCTTTTCATCTACAGGAGGTGTACGAAGTACTGTGGGGTACAGCCCTGATGAGTCATTTACTGACACCGGGGACTGATGCAATTCTTCAGTTAACTCCTGAGGAAAGGCCCGTTTTATGAGAGCATAAATGCCTCCCTTCTCAGGAAGTTCTGTAAAACCCCAGAACAGTATCTCAAGAGCTTCATAGAGCTCAGAAAGAAAAGTGGGCAGACATCTGAAGAGTTTACACAATTGTCATTGAAATATCTGAGCCGTTGGGGGTGGGAACCCAAGTTGGCACATTTAAAGGGTTGTACAATTTGATTGCCTGTGAGCATGAATTGAAGAATTGTGAGGTTGACTTACCGGAGCATCTTGTGGACAAGACTATCACAGACCCTAGGGAGCTTGAAAAGGCTGCCGACAGGTGTGTGAGTACTCGAGTCCAGAAAAAGACTCAGGTGAGCACACCCAAACCGGAAGAGAAATCTTTGGACAAAAAGGAAACAAGGATGGGAAGGACACATGTCCAATCCTCTCGTCTCTGAAGTCAGGTCCCCAAAAGAATGAAGGGAAAACTTGAGTACAGCTGTACACACTGAAAAGAAGAGCACAGGCACCCCTAACACTGGGACACCTGCGCTAGGTAATACGGGGTGGTTTCCACTCTGTTTTTCTAACAATTGTATTTGTTATAAAGCCCAAGTGTCATTGGGATTTTCCTCAACCCGGTAAGCTCCATATAAAAGCAAGCATCTAACAAAACCACAAAAGGAACTCTTTTTCATCTAAGGCTAATACAACCCACAGTGGTGCCCACCTTTTTTGCATTTTACACCTGCATTCTCACCACTCAAAGTTTGTTTCGTGTGTAAGACTTGGGGCCAGAGGAAAGGGGATTCTGCTTGCCAGGGCTTACCCAAGCACGCCATAGTGAATGTTGGACCCATGGAAGAGCTCATCATTAGAGGGGGCCTCCTAGAGGAGGACTTCCACTAGGCCAAGAAGTGACTGAATGTGGATTGGTTACACTGAGTGAGAACAGTTCCGGGTCTCCCGAAGAGTTGCCAGTTCCCAATGATACTCAACTCTACTTAGAAAATCTGTATATCAACGGGCACAAAACTCCTGCGGTCCGAGACACCGCAGCTAGCATCACACCTGTCCCCTTTTGCCTGACACTGCACTGAAATCTGCAGTGGAGGACTAGGTGGGCACAGATCTGAAGGATTTGCCCAAACTGGTTGAGTTTGCATCAGCTGGGGACCCAGTTCAGACTGACTTCTTCACAGCCCAGAAAGAGTGTCCCACTCTGGCGGGATGGCGGAAGCAGGCGGAGGACCCCTAGTCTGTACAAAGTGTACTCAGGAGATGGACTCCTGTACAGTGAACCAAAAGACTCTGAAACTGAGGGCACCAGAAGGTTGGTGATTCCCCAGTGCCACAAAAAGTTCCTTTTGGATTTGGCTCACCAAATTCCTTTAGCGAGTCACTTGGGAGTGATTAAGGCATTGGACCAGTAGTCTGTGCAATTTTACTGGCTGCAGTTCGGCCTAAAGGTTAAATAATTTGTCGGGTCTTTCTGACTTGTCAAGCTTCTGGAAAGTCAGGTGGTGCCACAAAGGGCCCGTTAATTCCACTACCCGTGCTTGGGCGACCTTTCGAGATAATAGGCATGGATATTGTAGGTCCTTTGCATCCCCAAAGAAGCTCAGAGAATAGATACATCTTGGTGGTGGTAGACCATGCCACAAGTTACCCTGGGGCTGTCCCTATGGGGAGCATCAATGCCCCTGTGGGTGCGAAGGTTCCAATTGGGCTATTCTCCTGTGTTGGATTCCCAAAGGAAGTTGCTTCTGACAGGGGATCACATCCTCCCATCCACAAACAAATGGGCTTGTTGAAAGGTTCAACAATACCTTGAAAGGCATGCTAAGTGGCTTGGAAGAGCATCTGAGGAGAAAATGGAATATTCTCCTGCCATTCCTTCCTACAGGGAGGTGCCACAGAACGGAGTAGGGCTTAGCTGCTTTGAGCTTCTGTTTGGACACTCCGCAGTCTATTGAAAGAGGAATGGGAGGGCAACCGCTCATCTCCTACATGACATGTGTTGGACTCTGTACTTGGCCTTCGGTCTAGAATGGCAAAGTACATGGAAAAGTTAAAGAGAAATCTAAAGGCGAGTCAGGAGCTGATAAAGCACTGGCATCACCAGAAGGTCACAGTAACAGTCTATTCTCCAGGCCAGTGGATGTTGATTATGGAGCCTGTCAAACCCAGTGCCCTTCAGGACAAGTGGACTGGGCCTTACTGCATGCTAGAAAAAGTTAGTGAGGTGAATTACCTCATTGAAGTGAAAGGACCTAAACAGATGTCAGATGTGCAGGATCTTTTACGCCAACCGACTAAAACCTCATTATAGCCGGAATGACTTGGTCATGGCAATAGTGACTGACGGAGAGACTGAGGAGGAGATCGATCCCCTCCATACCTTATGCACACTGAAGCCACAGATGGGTCAGTTGAAGGTGTCAATCTGGCAACAGATCTATTGGAACAGCAACTGACGGTTTCCATTTAATGGGACAGTTTGCCAATCTGTTTTGTCTGACTCCAGGTTGCGCAGATTGGTGCACCCATGATGTGGACACTGGAGACAGTAAGCCGGTGAAGAGCAGGATTCACTGGATGTCCAATAAGGTTAGCAACACCATCAAGGAGGACGTTTCCAAGATGTTGTCCCTAGGGGTGATAGAGCCATCCCACAGCCCCTGGGCTAGCACAGTGGTACTTGTGCCTAACAAGACCAGTGGTTGGAAGACTGAAGTCTGCTTTGGGGAGGGCTCCATTCTGTCATGAAGACAGATACTCACCCCATTCCTCGGGCAGATGACCTCACTGCCAATCTCGGCGCTGCCAAGTACATGGGTGCCTTTAACCTCACTGCAGGTTACTGGCAGGTTGGCTTGACAGATGGAGCGAGAGAGAGGTCAGCATTCTCAACCATTGAAGAATGCTCCTGACACTTTTCAGCAATGGTTAACCAGGCTTTGTCTGATCGGGAAAACGTCGGTATCGACTATTTAGAAGACATCGGTGTGTTCAGATATGGGCATCCAGCACAAGCCAGGCTGACAGCATGGAAATTCAGATGGCCTTAGCCGGTACTTGCGCCTTGATGACAAACCAGACCCTCAGTAGGGTGGTGGTACATATATTGAGGCTGGGGGGCATGTGAGGAATTGGTCTATCCACACAGTGAATGTTCACTCGGCTGGGCTTTTTTTGGAATTTTAAAAGAAAACGTTTGTAATAAACTATACACCTAATTAAAAAAAATAAGAAAATTCAATGGTGGTGGAACAACCTCCAGAAAATGTGTGGGGCTAACACACATTTTCCGATGCTCACTGCAAGACATACATATAGACCTGTGTACTCTGGGTGAACACAGCCTACAGACCCGTCCCCCCTGTTATATGTATTTGGAATATGACAGCTAAGAGTATATCAAGGCATCTCAGAAGGGGGAGAGCAAAACCTTCCTCCTGCCATGGCCAGCCTAATTAACTAATACAGGCTCCATGGATCCACCCTTTCCTTTGATAGCTGCTGGTGGGAGCCTTGCATACTAATCAGAGTTAATTCAAACAGGCTCACAGGAGGCCTGATCACAGGAATAACAATGGACAGGAAAACTCCAATGACTTTTGATATGCACTGTGTCAACCTGAAGCCAGCTCCCACCTCTCTGTGTCAAGGGCAGTGACCTGTCATGTCTGGGACTTTGTATTTACACTATTCATCCCTGCAGTGTGACCCCATTCAGAAGGTACAAGTATGTTGTTTTGCAAAGACCAAAAGTCTGGCCCCAAGGCAGCATCAAGGAAGACCTGCTGCTTTAATCGGTAACCACAGAGAGCTCAATTAATCAGAGAGACCCTTTGATCCATAACCTACAAGAAGATGGGTGAGGTTAGTATTGCACGTTTTCACCCCTTTACCTTTACTGTTGCAAACACACTGGTTATGATCTCATGCATACAAGAGATTGGTGGTGGAGACCCATAATTGGTTCATTAAGATAGGCTTTACCTACACCAATCACTGTGGCACATTTGGCTTTAAAAGAGTGTTGAGCCCTCTTTTGGGCAAATCATCTGAAGACTTTGCAAGGAGTAACAAGAAGAACTTATGTGGACCCAGGCTGAAGGTGCAGTGAAGGAAGGCCAGGTCCTCCAAGACCCCCCCTAAACATCTCCCAGGGAACACAGGGAGATACGGAATCCAAGAGGACCCTCCAGCAGCTCCAGAACCAGTACCCACCCACCCAGTGCACAGCATGCACTGCTAAACTCTGCAAGCAAGCTTCCTACGTGGGAAGTAACAGGGAGTCGTTCAACCAAACCCAGGACAAGGCTGGTGCATGCAACACTCTCCTCAGCTTTGGGCCATTCGCCTTAACGGATGACAGAAGCCCAGTGAAGAAGCTAGGAGGAGTGCATCGACTAGCAGCCACCAATGTCTGCCTTTAAGGACATTTTCGAGCCAGTCGAACCCCTCAAACTTTAACCGACTACACAGCTGACTGTTGTCATGCCGCAGTCATTCATGCTGTTTGAGCCGCCTCAACCAGTGCTTCAGACCCACCAACCAGCACTGATACAATGTTCCCTGACCCTGAGCCATCATGTAGGCCAGCCTGCACCAGTCTGTCCAGTTGTGTGGCTGATTGATGGTTTAGAAACCCATATTCATCCCTGGGCCACTGGTGCTTCAGAGGTTGACTCATCACAGTGCCATACATGTGACCATCAGACCCTACCACTGAATGAGCCATGCATGTAACCATCAGACCCTACCACATAATCTACCTTGAAACATTGCTGCTATACCATAGGGTACATAACTCCAAACCCTAGCACAAAACCTGCTATGAGCCCTGACTGTACCATACTACAACGTAAACGACCAGACGACTGGACCATCAGACCCTAGTTGCAGACCCTAAAATCAGACCCAACGCCACCACCCACCCAAGAAATCCCACGAATATATTGAATCCTCCCATCAGACCATTCCACTGGACCTTAAAACATACCCTCAGATCATGCCCCATTTTCACACTAACAGGACATGCAGCCAGAGTCTACCAAGAGACCCTAACAACAGACGGTGTCATTATTTCCTTCCACCAAAATCGACTGCGAAAGACTACCACCACATCACTCTGCTGGTAAGACATGAACATACTCCCAGAGCATAATTCCAGAAGCATGCCTAGGACCAACTGTAAGACACTGCCTTGATATCCCACCTCTAGGGGGCCCCCCAGGCCCTTTGCCAGACACTACCTTTAGAGCTGTCCCAGAACCACAACCAAACCACACACCAGAGCCTACAGTCAGGATTTACCATCTGGGATACACCACATCCTGTGTCACTGCCAACCAACATATGGGAGACACTACATCCTATGTCACTGCTAACCTACATCTGGGATACACTGCAACCTGCATCCCTGTTAACCAACATCTGGGATACACCACACCCTGTGTCACTGCCAAACAACATCTGTGATGCACCCCATTCTTGTGACTGCTAACCAACATATGGGAGACACCCCATCCTGTGTCACTGCTATCCAACATCTGGGAAACACTCCATCCTGTGACTGCTAATCTACATCTGGAATACAGCCCTTTCTGTCACTGGTAATTACGTGATGCATGCACCGCGCCTTGTGACCTGGCTAAAACCACAGACCCTGCTCATTAGTATACAAAGGGTGGGAGTGTACCCTGACTTTCATGGCACAGAGATGGTTTTCAGTGACATGCCACCACTATTGATGGGTTTACCACAGCCCTTATTGGCACGACCTTAGAACAACATGCCCTGATACTGTATTTGGAGTGTTGGGAATGGGGGGCCCTACAGCAATCTTGGGAATGTCTTTGCATAATTTGTAAACACTGTAGAATATTCCAGCTTCTGCTACCAAGTCTTCAAATCAGTAAGACTGGAAAGGTGCAGGGAATAATGGCTTGCCCTTCTTCCGGGACAAAGCACCGCGGGTACTAGGCACGTTTGGGGGCCATGGCCCTGTAACATGCTATGTATTGCATTCTGGACAAAGCACTGTGGGTACTAGGCACGTTCGGGGGCCCCGGCCCTGTAACATGCTATGTATCGCATTCTGGACAAAGCACCGTGGGTACTAGGCACGTCCGGGCGCCCCGGCCCTGTAACATGCTATGTATCGCATTCTGGACAAAGCACCGCGGGTACTAGGCACGTTTGGGGGCCCCGGCCCTGTAACATGCTATGTATCGCATTCTGGACAAAGCACTGTGGGTACTAGGCACGTTCGGGGGCCCCGGCCCTGTAACATGCTATGTATCGCATTCTGGACAAAGCACCGTGGGTACTAGGCACGTCCGGGCGCTCCGGCCCTGTAACATGCTATGTATCGCATTCTGGACAAAGCACCGCGGGTACTAGGCACGTTCGGGGGCCCCGGCCCTGTAACATGCTATGTATCGCATTCTGGACAAAGCACCGCGGTACTAGGCACGTCCGGGGACCCCGGCCCTGTAACATGCTATGTATCGCATTCTGGACAAAGCACCGCGGTACTAGGCACGTCCGGGGACCCCAGCCCTATAACATGCTATGTATCGCATTCTATTTGGTCTTAATAACAGTGCTCAAAGGGTACGAAAAGAAGTAGTGGGACTATGTTCCCTGCTGGCCTGCCCGGCTCCCCACAAACCCCATCGCCACGCCCACTCCCACGCGCAATACAAACCCCCAAACACATGCCCCTGCTGTTGAAGGGAACGTGCAAGTTTCAACTTCTTCCTACACTTTTCTTTTAAAACAAAACCATTCCGGTAAGGTTTATTTTTCAAATAAAAGTATAGGAGCTGTAAAACTTAATTTAAAATAGTAGAGGAGCACCGCTCCCAACCGCTCCCGCTCACTTCAACCACTGGTTATCAGTGCCCTTGGTGGTTAAACAGGAGAATAAGCGGGCAGAAAATGAGCCACCGATCCCCTCCACATTCCCCCACCTTAACCTATTCCCTTAACCCACCCCATACATATATTTAATACAATTTGAACGAAATGCGCCCCCAAAAAATAATTAGGTCAAATTGAAAAGGTCAGTTGGTTTCGATCAAGTATGCTAATACCGAACTTTACACCGGGATCGGGGACCACATTTGATTTATAAACTCATCAAATGTTTGCAACCTTCGCTCCTCCTGCTAAATTTCCCACGCCTTGAATCCAAAAGCAGCCATCAACACCAGGCACCCTTTTATGTGCCCCAGAAGCGGTGCGAAAAAATGAGAAAATGGCGACCTGGGGCACATACGTAAGTACGTAAGAGACAGCGTCAATCCCTGCTGCCACTACTCGCCCGGGATACCCCAGAACAATCGCGCCCCCAGTGCAATCGGAGTCCGCACCATGGTGTGCAATTGCACCCCCCAAGCAGTCGCCTGCTTCGCCAGGGCCAAGAAACAGGTCTGGTTCTCTTGACCGCGCACTCCTAAGTGCAAGTATTCCTCCACTGGCGGGGCTTGAGCCAGCCTCCAAGAAAGCAGGCCAATAGTCCCAAACAGATGTGCCCACAGCACCCAGTACCATGACAAAACCCCTACAAACTTCACAAAAGTCCCCAACCTGACTTAAACAAACCCTCATATACCCCAAAACTAGTGTCCCATACATAGCCTCCCTTACATGGTGTTTCTTCTCTTTCCTTCAGCTCCTAGAAGCTACCATGGGACGCATGAGCGCTGTACAAGCACTGTGTTCCTTTCTTCTGTGCTAATATTAATATTTGAGCAATATCTTGCCTGGGAATCTCTAATGCCAATCAGTTATGGCATCTGCCTTAAGGCCATGACATGGCAGGGTGCCAGCGCCGACAGAGCAGCCAATCACTTCTGGATATTCTGCGTGGCTCTGCAAACTTCAGCGGCGATGATGACCATGCCACCCTAGCCTTTCATCTAGTAGGAATACGGCCATGCTCCGATAATCTACTTTTCGCAAAACCCTCAAAACCACTCTGTTCAAATAAATCCTCTGCCCTTCGGCATCACCTATAACTGTAACTCTGTAACCACCCAACCTTTCTTCTTTGTAAACCTGCAATTGTACATGTATTCCTGTTCTCTGTAATGTAAATGATATGCTGTTTCTGTAACCTATAAGCGTTTTTTTCCAGCAAGTATTTTCTGTAACAGCGCCACGATGCCCTAGGGCTGCTGTGCGCTTAATAAATGTAAATTAATAAATAAATAAACAAACAAATAAGTAAATAAATAATGATTTGGGTTTTGAATCGCCCATAAACACCAAAAAGGTGTCCCTGCCATACATTTTGAAGTTGCCTCGTTTTACAACCGTGAATGAAGTTATTGAATACATATTCTCTTCAAATACAATTCCGAAGTGCTCATGCCGATACCGCACTGCAGTGTGCAGCTGTAAGGCCCTAGACCCGACCGCTTCCGGTCCACTACTCCAGTCATTCCTTAAGTCCATAATCAGGACTGCTCCATATGCCAGGTAGATCATGCAGGCCACCTGCTCTGCCTTGAAGAAGACCTGTTCTGTGATCGAAACACGTGTAGGCTGTCTTTTGAGAATGATTTAACGTGGCTATTTTTTGTCAACGCATCACTACATATATAATCTCATCCTTGATGGTCCTCACAATGTTGATATACTCAAGTTACATCACTGAATACATCACAGTTTTGTTGTCCATTGAAATGTCTCACCACCAGATGCCTATCATCGTTCCCTTGGGTATCAAACCCGCTGCCAATACTTTTAAGTTACTACTATGCGTCCCTAAGGGACTGAAAACTTGGTGGCTCGGAACACAGTACTTGCATGGTACCTCATCGAAACATACTGGCAACATGCATATCGGACATGAAAAAACAGAAGCACTGCACTAAGAGGATTGCAGAGTGATTGGTAGCACACTTTTAAAAAAGGACTGTTATGCATATATTTCTTTAAAAAAAATAATCACCTATTCACCCTTAAAGAACAGCACCAAATAAATAGAAATATGTTAATTCACCTAAACATGAGTACTTGGATTTATTCCTCTGGGAAACATTTCACAATGAGCCTCTCAAGCTTTGCGACACATTTCACAATGAGTCTGTCAAGCTATGCGACACATTTCACAATGCGTCTCTCAAGCTCTGGGACACATTTCATAATGAGTGTCTCAAGCTCTGTGACACATTTCACAATGAGTCGCTCAAGCTCTGGGACACCTTTCACAATCAGTCTCTCAAGCTCTGGGACCCATTTCACAATGAGTCTCTCAAGCTCTGGGACACATTTCACAATGAGTCTCTGGGAAACATTTCACAAGGAGTCTCTAAAGCTCTGGGACTCATTTCACAATGAGTCTGTCAAGCTCTGGGACCCATTTCACAATGAGTCTCTCAAGCTCTGGGACACGTTTCACAATGAGTCTCTCAAGCTTGGAGACATTTCGCAATGAGTCTCTCAAGCTCTGGGACACATTTCACCATGAGCCTCTCAAGCTATGGGTCTCATTTCTCAATGAGTCTCTCAAGCTTGGGAGACCTTTCACAACGAGTCTCTCAAGCTCTGTTTTTATTTCAGACTCTGCCACAGTTCTGTTACAGCACCTCAATAGCAGGATTCTCTCCTGGAAACATAGCTTCAACGCTGGACTGTAGCACTGCACTGCAGAGTTGCAGAACATCTTCCCTGCAGTGAAGCTGTAACAACAAAACTGCAGTCAACATCTACAAAAAAAGAGATTTGGAAATCTTCAAAACGTCTCCCCATAGAGCCTGATCGGAGAAGCGTTTTTTTCTGTGACGTAAGGTATTTGTGTCAGGCTGTGCCCGTTCTCTGAGGCTCAAATAGTGATTACATCCATGCTTAAAAGAAATGTGTGAATAGGAGTGTCCGATCAAATATAAAGTCTCCAGGGCCAAGTTCCTGCAACTATTTAACAACAACTACACACCTCCGATTGCTAATTGGCTGGAGGAGGCGCTAGCGGGTGGCTTCGCTGCTGTGCGCTTTATAAATGTTAATAAATAAATATATTCATGGCACATCTGTCTGGTTCCACAGTGTCTGGGGCTTATGATATCATGACTTAAATGTAGAAAGCGGGTGGGCTGTGAGTCTAATCTTCATCATCGTCATCTTTAAGCTTGTATTTGACTGTTTGTCATTTGAGAAAATACATCCAATAAAATATCTGACATACAATGTATCTCTCACGATCAACAGTTGACAGACATAAAATATCGTTAAATTATGACATGCAGCGCCGCGTGGCCTAAGGTGCAAATAGTGGCAATAAAGAAAACTGCACACTCCTGTACAAGTCACATCTGTACAAACTCTGCGTTATGATGAAATATTCACAAAACGACCCCTAAAGTTCCCCTATCGGTCCTTGGCACCACCAAATACTGTATAGCCAGTGGGCCTTTTGAGCATCGTCCAGTCCATACTCCTTGCTCATGTGGTTTATGGGAAGCGGGAACTAGGTTTCGGCTCTCAAACATCTATTGCGGCTGGAAATGTTATATAGCATGGCTAAACGACAGCAGCCATTTTAAATCCATTGCAGTCGACAGCATTAAAAAAGCAGGCACATATTTCAAATATATAAGCACAGCAAAAAAAAAAAAACACACTCTTCTGTCCAGCTTAGCTGTGTGAGTGTTAGTGGTCTGCATGCCGCAACCCCGGAAGCCGGAGGCACAACAGGCCAAGTAGTGTAGGCACCCACGCTCTCTTTCATACCCAGAACTAGTAACAATGAACTACACAACATTCTGTGTGGAATACAAATTGGGCCGTAGGCTTTTATTATTATTTACAGCAATAATAAAGACATGCTAAAAAGCAGGTGTGCTTTTGGACACCTCGCGTCCAAGGTGAATGATGCCTTGTACCAGCCGAGTGTTCTTCAGAGCTCGGTCATGCTCTGAGCGCTTGGCCTTTACACCGTTCTTCCAGCTCTGCTGGCAAGTCCTTTTCTTTGCGTGCCTGCACGCCGGTCATTTGCCTCTATCCTTGGCTGGGTCCTTTCTCTCAGCCCAATTGGCATCCTCTCCTTAGACGCGTGGCAACCCCTGAGTTGAAGCCCGGTTGCTCAGGTTCCCCCAAAAGTACCCTTATCTACATCCCCCTATTCTCCAGTGTCCTACAGATGCTATCCATGAATGCCCCCATCCCTTTCTGCAACAGTTGTACCCCATCGTGGTGAAACAAATCAGGGTTGTTCTGGGATAAGACGTGCCTGATGAAATGCAGCCCCGTGTTCCTGGAGAACTTTTCCAAGGCTTTGTTCAGCTTCCACCCAGATGTTTCTACTGCCTTCCAGCAAACTGCACCATGCTCTACCCTCCTGGGCACTATTTTCGACATGAACATTTCGGTCCCCCTCCAACAATGTGCTATGTTGTGTTAACATTCGCAAATGACCCTCTGCAATTGTCCACTTCCCATTCCCGCCAGGTCATTGCTCCCTCAGTTGTTTTACCAAATATTCTGGGGGTATCTGAAACCAATTAGATCTGACAGTCTTTCATGTATGTCACCCCATAGCATTCCGGGTATCCCCCACCAGGAAGTGTTTGTTTTTGGGAGGTCCTTGTTTTGCATCCTCTATCCAACGCCCTGCCCGGGTCACGACCGAATGGCCCAGTATCCATGCCGATCTGTACAGGTCGTCATCTGTGGAAAGGGTATTAGGAGGGAGGATGTGAGTTTGATTTATGAAAGATGCTCTCTTACATATCTGTTAAAACAGTTGGATTTTCCTCTCCCAATCCTTTTGACCCCACTGTCACCCAAACCCTCTGCCCAGGCTGAAGTAGCTGCCCCTATTCTGAATGAGTGAGTGCCGGAATCTGATGGGTCCCACTCGGCTTCCCGATCGCTTTCTTCAATACTGCCTGGAACTGCTTCCTGCTGAGGGCTTTCCCATCCTTGAGTATCAATAGCTGGCTCCCCAGCAAAGGCTGATTTTCCAAAAAGAACTGTGTGATGCATCTGGGGCAGTAGCCCTTCTCCTTGATGCATCTTAACTCTATCGCCCTCCCTTTCCCCATTTGGTCTGTTTTGGATTTTCTTAAGAATATTATCATGCCTTCTTCTCCCATGCTTATATCCCCCCGGAGGAGGCATCTCCCGCTGTAGTGTTCCATGCTACTAGTTCCCCAATCCTAAGAGCCCCAACGTAAGCTAGTGCAAATGCTGCCCTGAACAGTGCTGTTTCATATGCGTCAGAGCATGTTTCCTTGAGCGCTGTTAGGAGGCACACTAATTTCCCAATGTTCGTGGGTATCCTGGTGTCTGGCTTGCTGCCTTCTACTTTGGCCCGGCCCCTCATTACACATTTGATCAATGGGCTGCTGGCTGGATCTTTGCCCGCGGCTACTTAAACTGCATATGCCACTGCTGCTAGATGAGCTGCCGCCCAACTTTTCCTTTTCCTCTGCGTAAATGCCCATTCCAAAAATCTGTACATATCGCTCACTGATATGTCAATCGCATTGCGTTTTTCAATCACTCTCTTTACATCCCTTAGCTATCCTCCCATTGTAAGCATAGCCACTGTTGTGATGCCATGTGTACCGGGAGGAGCCTGAATGTGGATTTTATGTCCACTTTTGCTAACCATGCTCCCTTGACTGCCCCCCGGACTAGTTCCACGGCCACCAGAAAATCTGTGCAAGACACCACCGCATCTAATGGTGAGATGCCATTGTTAACTGACTTACCAAGGGGGTATGACAGGTGATGGATGAGCCTAAACTCACCCTCCTATTTTTCGGCACTAGGCCCAAGGGAAAGCAGATGAATTCCTGAAATGGTGTCCTCTTGAATAGCCTCCCCATTCTGCCCAATTATATCTCTTTCCGTACTTTATCCCTTACTACTTCTGGATTCTCTTTTTCAGATTTGAAATTATACGGTATGACCTGTGACCCTTTCCCCTTGAATGGGATGGTAAACCCTTCAGAAAATCCCTCCCTTATTAATGCTGCTGTTTCCGTGTCAGGGAAGACCCGTAGCCATTTCTCAATTTCCTCCAATTTAACAGTAACCTTCCCATTGAGCCCTGACCCTTATGTACGCTTGCCCTCGCTGTGTCTAGCACTGGAGGTTGCTGCCTGTGGTGCATTTTGCCCTGCTGTGGTCTCTGCTCCATTTACCACATTGGTGCCTGAATTTGCACTCCTTACCCCAGCTGCAAGCCCCCTTCTCAAACTTCCAGCAGAGCACGGGTGGCCCTTTTGCTGTCCATGCCCCACTCCACCGCCCTGCGGTGTGGGTGGCGTGCTGCTCTGCCAGCTCTGCTGGTTCCCAATTGTCTTTTCCGAAAATGCTGTTCCCTTGATTGTTGGTCACCGCTGTCGCTGCTCCTATTGTTGTACCTGCTCTCGCTCCCCCTATATTTACTCTGCCAATTTGGTCTCCTGCTATGATAGCTCGGTGAGTTCTGTTCCCACTTGTCTTTTAGAACATTAAAGATGTATATATTGTAATCTTCCTCGTCCCATTCTAGCTCTGGATAACAATCCATTTGCATCCTGAATTTGTGCTCATATTCCCACCATGCATCGCCACCAAAAGCCATGTGAACTTTAAAAACTCTCTGCTCATACGCTACCAGGGCAGTCCTCGCCACAGGATATTTTTGTAGTATAATTGTGGACAGGATGTGAAATGCTGATAACCAGGTCTCGAATGTCTGCCCCGCCCCAATGTGCTAAAAAGCTCACTGGGGGTACTGCAGCCTCCCTGCTTGCACCTCAGGGGCTCCCTTGAGGCCTTCTTTGGGGGATGGGTTCTCTTCCTCCACATCCCGCGCTGTTCGGCCCTTTAATTGCCTTTCTTTCTCCCCTGGCTCAAGATGCTCTTCTGTTTCAGCCATGCCTGTAGGTGTTCTGTCTCCTCAGCCCCACTGCTGTTTGCGCCTGTCCCGGACCCAGACGATGCCTGCCTAACTACTTTTCTTCTGCCCCCATTTCCCTCTGCTGATGCTGCTCATCTTGGACCATTTGCCTGGAAAAGCCAAGCAGGAGCGTAACATTTTTGAAAATACGCTTTTCTGTTTTGTTTTTCATAGTACCTGTGTGTTTCTCTTTCTTGCTCTTCCTCCTTGGGGCTTTCAATTGCTGCATTTGCTGCTGTGCTGGGTGCCTCACTTTGCCTCTTCTGCCTCTTCTGCCCCTTGCTAGGCTGGTTGGGAGGCAAAGGAGCATTGTGCAAAGGGGGCGTGCCATGGGGGTACAGATAGGGATGGAGGCATAGCAGGGGAAGGGGTAACTCCAGAGGGGAGAAGTAGAATTGAGTTGAATAATCAGTGATTGGTGAGATGGTCTTTGAAGAGTAGGGTCTTTGGTTGCTTCCTGAAGTGCAGGATGGAGAAGCCGCTCTTACCTGGGTTGTCAAGTGTGTTTCATGGGAAGTGCGCAAACGACTGGGTTACACATTTCTTATTTTTTGCACATCTTATCTTTGCACATGTATAATAAGCCTTCTTGAGAGTGCTTCATTGAAATTGCATACATGACTATACATGCGTTACAATAAGCTGAGTAGCTTCAGTTCATCGTTGCACTTGTGGAAGTGGCCTGGAGAATGTTTCATGAGAGCCTCATGCATGACTATGTCACATACGTTGCAGTAAGATGCATATTTCTAGTTCCTCTTTTCACATGAAGAAACAAAATAGAAAGTGTGACATGGGAATTACCTATGTCACATATGTTACAGTAAGCTGCCTATCTTCAGTTCATCTTTACCCATCTGTAAGCCTTCTGGAGAGTGTTACAAGGGAAGTGCATGCACGACTGTCACATATGTTGCAATAAGCTGCCTATTTTAGAGGAGCAAGTGTACACGTCATCTCTAGTTCACACCCCCTCACCTCAGACATACTAGAACAGCAATAAGAGAGCACTATGTGTGACGCCAGGTATCATCCCAATACTGCATCGAAGATATGAGAGACGCTATGCACTCAGACAACCACATCAAATGTATCATTGCACTGACGTGGTGGAAGGATGTCTGAATACACCATTGGGCATTGAAGAGCTATAAGTGAACTCTGATGATAGCAGAGTGACGCCATGAACAAAAGACACAAAGACACAACAAAACAATATGAGAATACTTAAAGAATAAAGATGTAACTGAAGTAACAAGAGAAACATGTCATTGAATATGAAGAATTCTTGTGCACCAAAGAAATAAGTGAGAAGAGATGAAGGGAATGTACATACGCAATAACGCAAGGCAGATGAGACATACAGAGGCTTCCTGCAGAAGTAAATATAACGTTAAAGTGGCCATAAGGAAAAGATGTATGCATTTACTTGTCTTGAAACCAATCAAGCTACCTCAGAGACTGTCCAGGGCTGCAGAGCTAAGAGATGCTGGAAGAATAGCTTGATGTTGACAACGGAGGTCCAAGTTTGGCCCTCGTGACCCCCACATGAAACTCAGCCCAAAGACAGAGAAACAACAGATTCACCTCACTCTTAGGCCCTTCACCGCCATCATCGATCTATCACAGATGTGAGAAACAGTACTCTCTCAGACGGCCAATCATTGATATGGAGGAGATGGAGATGTCATCAATCGAACAAGTAGACTGACAGCAAATCAAGAAATCAATGACATATCACTGACATCACTATGTAGCAGCACTTAGACATGAAGCACACAACCATCCATTCACGAGGTTACAAGCACATGCATTAGCTGTTTGTATATACAGACACGAAAAACATGCCGTATGACTTACGCAGGCAGATGACAGATAGACTTACAATTTTATACATATTTTTATATTCTTCGCCAAAACGAAAACTGCAGGACACCAAAGTATACGTATACCTAGCTGGCACATGCTTGATTGCCACTAACATGGAAAGTCATGAGGACAAATATGGAAGCTATAGGCCCACTGCAGTGAATTAGGAAGGGGAGACAGACTTCAAGTACATGGAAGGGCTGACAAGATCGCTGCAGCCAGAGGCAAGCAGAAACGATGCCTCCCAGCCAAGGACGAGTGGAGACGGAAAGCTCCCTCTTACCAAGACCATAAGCCTCCTGCAAGAAATTCAGGCTAAAATACTCATAATTACAGATAGAAGAGCTTCATTTCGTGGTCTAACACATGTGACCTAGCAGAGCAAGACAATGCCCTTTTAATCAAGGTTGACGGACAGAAGATGTTTCCATCGAACCAGAGGTGGAAAGATACAAGCGTTGCTCATGAGCTACCAATCAAATGCACTCTCCCAGGCTTAGGTGATCAGAGATGGCAACATTAGGGAAGACACAGCACCTCCATAGTCATTCTCATCGCCTTGAAAAGGTACACCCAGCCTGCTAACCACCCAGTGTCCCAGGGCTGAGAGGACACAATCTGCCCAATCCAGAGTCACCTTTCACGTGAAGATATAATATGCTGCAGGAGCCAATTGTCTCCCCGCCGCCCGGCAACAGTGTATTCATCATATGTATAGGTGGTCCTAGGAGGAGCCACCAGATATGGCTTCCCAATGGTAGAACTAACCCTTATAGAATGTGTATATGTTCACCTAAATTGACCAATGTGAACACCCAATAGGTGGCAAAACCAGGTGACACACACTCAGAAGACAAGAACACTGGATAATTCATGTTATTCCAGTGTGATCCCTGTCATTTTGTTAGATAATAAAGACAGTAAACTTTGCCCCATGGCTGTGTCTTCCGTTCTTGCAGCTGGGAGTTTTTGATGGGCACGAGTGTCTCTCTGCTGGTAATCAGGGTGACTGCTATAGAGCCACTGTCGCTCCTATACAAGTAGTAGCATAGGGATGGTCACTAAGACCTTTCGGCATGGAACTGCCTCATCCCGCAGCATGTTAGAGGGGCTGTGCGGTGACTCAGAGAAACCCACACCTAAATCCACACATGGGGAAAAAGAGAAGTGGTCAACAGGACCCACCTTTGGAGGGATTTCCTGCCCGCTTCCCATGGGATGCCTAGCAGACCGGACAGTAGAGTGGCAGGTTGTTGTAGAGTCAGTGTCCAAGGGGCTTCAGCGAACCATGGAGTGTAAGTATAGACTCAGCTATATGGCAAATGTGGGGGAAAAGGACATTTTCTGCTTGGTGTTGTTTTTTGTGGATTTCTGTTTTGTGTAAGAATTACCCGTTCTTTAGGCGGTCAGTTTGGGCAGTCAGCTTAGAAGGTCAGATTAGCTTGCAGATGAAAAGAAAACATTGAAAAAAGTCAGCTTGGTTAATGTATGATTATGAAGAGGAGCAGGTGGAAATGTCATCCATATCTCCTGCCCTCTCACCTCTGCCATACTAGAACACCATGAGAAAAGCTCTATGTGGGACACCAGGTATCATCCCAATACTGCATTGAGTGTATGAGAGACGATATGCACTCAGACAACCGTACCACATGCACCCTTGCACTGAGAGGGTGGAATGATACCTGCACACACCATTGGACATCCTAGAGCTATAAGTGAAATCTGAGGCAGCATGACCACATTGACGAAAGATCCTGAGACGCATGGAAACGATATGCAAATACTCAAAGAATAAAGATGTAACTGAAGTTACAAGAGAAACATGCAATTGAATATGAAGAAATTATATATACAAAGAAGATAAAGAAACCTGCTGACTAATAAGCGTATAATCCACGGAAACTCAAGGTAGATGAGGCATATAGAAGATTACTGCAGAGGAAAACATAACGTTGCTTGAGCGACCATGATGGAAAGATGGACGTTGGCTTCCTATTGAAACCAGTCAAGCTACCTTGCAGACAGACCAGGGCTGCAGAGACATGAGACGCTGGAAAAACAGCTTTGTGTGAGCAATAAAGAGTAGTCGAGTGGAATGGGATCAGGGGTGCCACGTTAAGGAATAATTGCAAGGCACAAGGGCAGTCAAAAGGATAAGCCTTGTACGTAAGACATATTTCTCTCACATTAGGCAAAGAAGAAAACATCTGCAACAGCCAAGTATTGGACAATTAAAGATGCAAACAATCAATGCAAGATGGAGTGAGCAAGTCTCCAGAGGCCAACAAGGGTAATGGCACCCAGCTCAATTGAATCAAGTAGCAGTAAATATAAGGTTCAGATGGACAAATCTGTGGCATCCTGAAACGTGATTCAGAAGTCCAAAACAAGGGGTAGTCATTAAGCCCAAACAAAGATAATGGTGTGCCTACACTCCCTTGAATGTCCCAGAACAGAGAATAGGCTTCGAGGTCAAATACAAAGAAGAAGACTTGGCTTGGGGCCTGACCGATGAGAGTTGATGGACTATTTGGGAAAGTGCGGAGTAGTCCGATGTTACTCTCGGCACCCGAGTTTCGTTGTACTTACGTATTGCTAATGAGCTGAAAGTCCAAGGTTGGGAAAGAATGCCAACCAATCAGAGGGTCTATGTAGCAACATGCTACACAATGTTGCAAAGACCAACCCACTGCCAAGGTTTTGCTATAATTAGTATTATACGTATTAAGAGGTGCTTCAAGGTGTGCCTACCAAATAACGGGAAGCCTATGAAGTTATTAACACTTATACATACAATAGGTACACATGCTCCCTTAACCAACTCCTCCCTTCAATAGGTGTTACAGTTTGCCACATAGGATGACATCATAGATGAAGAATATAGAGATATAAAACCTTTGTATAATCACAGTTGAGTGTGAGTGTGTGAATTACTGCCTGTTATTCACCAGATTGTCCTACTTTATTTTTATGCTAACAATATGTTAGTACTTTGCCATATTCTTTGAGTCTGTCCGGTTATTTGGGCCCATGATCATTATTGGAAATTCCATCTAGCACATGAGACACTTCAAGGTGCTAGAGCACGTTTATGTATGCTTTACCTGTGTATAGGTGTTAGCAGAAGATGCTAGCTTATATCACGGAAGGTGGTTTCCTAGTTTATCTCCTAGAGATGTATCCCTACATGGCGACGCTATAGAAGATGGACCACGTGATTCAATGGTTTACCCTGTTAGTAAGGCAGGAAGACGGCTGTGTGATACGTCGTGCTTGTCATTGTGTTTTTGTGATTAATAGCGGACATATATGCTGAAGGTTCAGGTGTGAGGCCTTTCCTCTAGGGTATTGGTGACATCACCTGCACGGTTGTTTAATAGGACTTCAGGTGTACTAGAAGTGTTGGATTTCAGTTGTTAGAGTAGTAATTGAGTTTAAGGACAAGTATTGTGCCATTGGGGCAGAGCTTGAGAAGCACGTGAGCAGAGGTGTGATTTGAGCCCTCAGGGCGGAGAACCGCAGTGGGCAGTGCACAGAGCATGCCCGTTTTGATGGTGGTGAGCTGGAAATGCTAATGAAAACATTTGTTGCACTGTTATGATTTGGAGAAAAGGTATTTAGGAGACCGTATTGAGTTTTCAAATTGCAAAATTGAAAGGTAAATTGTAAGTGTCAAAATCCCGATTTGAGGTCAAGTAAGTATTGACAAGTGTTACATAACTTGACAAAATTAGGGATACACCCCTTCAACACTTAGGCAAATTCCTATTGTTTTATCAAGACAAAATACGCAAGTATAGCACGAAATGGACTGGCGATACGGAGGGCAAATTGGCAGAGCTATGGCCCAAAGACAGGAGCTTTTCCAAATTTTGCAGCAACTTTTGACCACTTATTTGCAAATAGCCTTTAAGGGGAACAAATTAAGTAAGCGGCTGGCCATATGAGAGTTACGGAAAATGTTTCAGGTCGAAGAAGCGGACCTGATCCAAAGGCAATGGATGATGAGTCAGCGCGATATGGAAGTCAAACTGTCCTCGGCTCTCTCTCCTCAAACCACAGATGCAGGTCCAGTAGCAGAAAGTAAGGGATTTTACCCAGCAAAGGAGTTAAAAGCAGTGGCGGGATACACCAAGCCCACTTTCGCACCTTCGGGATATAGTGGCAAAGAAACACTTAGTGGTGCAAAGCAAGCGACTAAAAGAGCGTCGGATGTCAGCAGCAAATGTAAGGAGAGCTGCGAGATTCAAGCAAAGCTAAAGGAGAATGACTTGGGAAAGAGAGGGCTTAGCGAGGGCCAAGAATTGATAGTTCCAAATGAATGAGTAGGCGGACAGATACTGCTCACATTGGACAGGAAAGCCACGAGTGAGACGGGGCACATGGGGAAGGAAGTACTGAGTAGTAAAGACTCGGATGAGGAATGTAAAGAATGGGCGGAGATAATTGAGGAAGTACACAGGAGGGAAAGAGAAGAGAAGAGGAATATGAGAGGTTGCAAAAGGAGAATGAGTGAGCAGAAGTAAGAGAGGGAAAAGAAAAAGAGGAAATCAGACAGAGAGATCTAGAAGATATATGTAAGAAGAAAAGCATGGCATTAACAATAAGACAGACACAAGTGACCAAAGTTCAAGGTTTTTATTGAACTTCAAAAAGGGCTTGATAAATGCCTATCTAAGCCTAAATCTACCAATGGGAGCAAGCTACGACCATCAAATAATAATAGCACAATCCTAGTGGTGTCTTGTCAAAATAAAAAGGCCTATACTAAAATAAAAAACATTGTCATTCATATTGTGGGGAACAATGTTATGAAGAGAAAGATGATATGTCAGGTTGTTCAGGCTGTTGGCCTCCCTTCCCCACGTTTCCAGCATGGGACATGGTGGTTCACTCGAGCTTAGCACAGTCTCTGACTTGTTTAATACGAGGATACAGTTAAAAAAGAATACGCTCTTCTTCGATTTGCACAAGTATTCACTTTGGGTGACTCACTATTCACCCCGGATCCCCCTCAGCCGGGCTCAGATCCCTTTTCACAATGTTTGTCACCTTAGATCCCCCTCATACGGGCTCAGATCCCTTCAACAAAATATTAATAGTATATTATTTTCTTGGGTGAATCACGGTTCACCCAGGATCCCCCTCAGCCGGGCTCAGATCCTCCTTTTCATACAATTAGTCTCCCTCGACCGGGCTCAGACCAATTTCAATTAACTGCATATATCAAAGACTTTCGAATGTGCACAGGGTTTGGCTGGACAAGTTCGATTTCATAACTCCTCTTGTTTTAACCTTTGTCACCTTTTCGTTGGATACCTAACAAAGACTTTCAAATGAGTACCCTCGTGGTGCTGGACCACTCTGTCAATGGTATTGTATTTTAGCTTCAAAGTTCCATCACTCATCTGCTTTTTTGATTATGTTTGGTTCGCTCACCACATACACTTCACTGCTCTCGTCAATATTCTTTAGACAATGCTTGCAACCTTGGTTTCCACACAGACTGGTTTGGTATCAGTATCCCCAGCTCACCAGTTGTGCTGGCTTCACTGATGCTGCTTTGTTGTAGGAGCCAAGGACAGTACAACAGCGGCAATCGATTCTCCCCACCTTGACTGTCGACACACAATGCATGATTCTTCAGCTTTGATTCCAGGTCTTACGTTTCATATTCTCAAAGGCTCATGAAAGATATGGGCGTTCGGTGAAAAGGTCAAGGGTACTTCCCTCCTTGCAATCCTCTTCAGACTTGCCGTCTTCTGCCTTGTATTAAACTGCCATCTTGGAACTGCTGTTTCCTCGTGGGATTTGCCTTACTCAGAGTGTGCTTTCGTGCTCCGACTTTAATACGTGTGGGGAAGTGTGATGGAAGTCAGGTGTGTGTAATGATCAGTAATTGCCTGACCCTGCCTGACCATTGTAGTGGGACACGTCAGGTATACGACTTCGGTGTTAATCCATTTTCTTTCACAGTGATCTATCCGCAGGAAAGTGTTCATGTTGGAAAAGGGGGTGGATTAATTCCTAAGTATCCTACCGGGTAGGATGGGGTAAAGACGTTACAGGGAAGGGGATACCATGTCTCGCCATCAGGTGTCCCACTTCCACTCCCTGAAGGCCCCTCACCCAGGTAATCCTGCCACACTAGTCCACCCCAGGAACTGGATCCAAAAGCGAAGGCAGTGTCCTGGCCACCTGGATGACAGATACCCCGGGATTACCTGGTGAGACACCTTCAGGTTTCTCACATATAGCAAGGAGGAAAGCGGAAAAAAGAGCAAGAAATGTGGTTACAAATAAAGAGCGAGAAAAGGAGGGTAGAAGTTCAGCTGCTCGTTAAAGAGTGCTGACATAGCGAAGAAGAGGTACGGAGTTGCAAGCGAGAAAAAGAGGAAAGCAGAGAGAGACGTTCTTTGAAGGCAGTGTAAATTAAGATGGACTTGGCACGTTTAGATGATGAGGATAGGGAAGGAATACAAAGAAAGTTAGGAGAACTTTACAGGAGTAGTGGACCCCCCACAGGTAGATAGGAGTGCCACCGGGCCCACCTTGAGGGGGGAAAGCAGGATTACAGACTGAGCCAAAGGAAAGCAGTGGTAAGATCCAAAGTTAAGGACACTTAGCTCCGAGGACGAGAGAGAAGGGGACAGTGACAGTAGTACTGGGTCCATGGGCATGGGGTCAGACGAGGATCGACAGGGGAGTGAGGATGACGAGTGGAGAAAGCCTTATAGCCACTCCATAGAAGCAAGCCCTGATAAAGACACGGTATGGGGAGGTGAGGAAGACATGGAAAGAGGAGAGTGGTCAATCGCAGGGCGACTGGCGCATCCCAGGGACATATCACACAGTGCGGATGATATTGCTCCGTATGCGCAGAGGCTCAGAGCCCTGCCAGGATGGAAACGGACAAAGATGCCAAGGGTGTTCACCGCTACTTAAGACATGGGGAGAAAGGACGGAAGAATGAGACTGACACAGTTCACATTATTGGAGAACGGTGGTGGCAGGCCTCAGTATAAACCATGGCTATGGTTTATGGTCTTTCCATCGATGGAAATGCATCGAAATGCAAATCCATCGACGGAAATGCATCAAATGCCAATCCATCGAAATACTATCCTTTACTTGTAAAAGTGTACATACATCAAAACATGTCCATCGAATATAGAAATGGACAAGTTTCGGTGGATATAGAATTTTAAATATAAAAAATAGCATTTGGATGCATTTTTTTGCAACGATAACACGTTGCATTGAGCTGTCCAGTGCTGAAATCTTCAAAGGATTTTGGCACTGGCCAGCCTCACGTAATGTTTTATAGTTTTTTTTATTTTTTTTGCCCTACCATTTACCCTAACTCTAATTCTAACCCTGAATTAACGGTGGGGTTGTTGGCTATGCCAGCTTCACTAGGCCCTGCGCCCTGGATAATTGGGATTTCTCCAGTGTCGGGATAATGGACTAATTCTTTATGAAAATGCATGAGCCTGTTTTTCATCTGCAGCGCCATTGCTGTACAAACTATTAAGAACAGAGTTAACGTAATACGTTATTATTGTCACTTGGGGATTTCCACACTTGTTATGGAGTAATAATCAAAGATCTTCACGCAGATGCAATATATATTTTAATACAGCACCAATAATCATGTCACTGTTACAATTTGCTATGAAATAGGGATCTAAATAAAATCATTTGTTTACAGATGGAATTTAACCCATTTTTGATGACGATTCACACTGAACTGACCGAATACATTATTTCTCAGAGCTAAGGAATATTAATACTTTAATTATAGGTTCTCTGCCCTGCAACATGTGCAAACTGTCTTACATTAACACTAATTATTTAGGAAATTGGTAACTGACCTATGTGGGGACAATAATACAAATTACTCACTAGGACACACAAAACTCATGGCAATATTGATTCTAATTGGAAGATACGACTTAAATGAAAACAAGGATGCTTATTCTGATGGATTATGGTTACTTGAATTACCGTATTTGGGATATGTGACACTTTATGCTCATGAATATATTATTTCTTTGTTTTTCTCCTTGTTTCTACAAACTTATTTGCCCTCACGCTCCCTCCCCTCACCTCCCTGTCTTTATCTGGCATTTATTTTGATATAATATCCACCAATTGAACTTATCTATTTGCTTGGAACTGACAAACACTGTTATGCTATGCACTTTTGAAATGAAATGTGTTGATGATTAACCGCTGATTTGTGTGTTACACTTGTATGTTTCCAACGTCTGTTTACAACAAGTTAGCCCTGATTTGAAAAAGACACATGCTAGCGTCGAAACACGTGTCATCACAAAGGGCAATGACTGTCAATAAAATCAAATTTGTATGACAAGTATAAATGAGTGGCGCAGAGATCTTTGTGCAAGGACAATCCATGTCCACTTATTCTAACACTTGCCCTACCACTTGCCCCAACCCTAACTCTAACCCAATTTTAACCCTAAGCCTAATTCTAACCCTTGCCCTACCCCTTACCCTAACCTTTGCCCTAACCCTAACCCTAACCCTTGCCCTACCCCTCACCCTAATTCTAACCCTTACCCTACCCCTTACACTAACCGTAATCCCAATTCTAACCCTTGCACTACCACTTAACCTAAATATAACCCTTGCCCCACCCCTTACACTAACCGTAACCCTTGCCCTAACCCTAACCCTTGCCCTAACCCTTGCCCGAGCCCTAACCCTTACCCTAACCCTAATTTTACAAAACAAAATTCATCGAATATCCATCACATTTTATTCAATGAAATGCATTTCAATGGAAATGATTTTCGTTCAATACAATTCGATGGAAATGTATTAGATGGATTTAATTTTGATGAAAAGTCCAGATACCTGTGGCAACATATGGATAAGGACAATTTAAGATGTAAGCTACCGGATTGGGAAATGAATTCATGAGCTAGAAAGACTGACATGAAAAGCTTACCTTTAGCCATTCTAGGGGAGGTAGCAGACAATGGGGCTCATTACAACGTTGCCAGTCTGGAAACAATTTACCAGCACCGTTGTTTCCACATCGGCAATGTACAAGTCTGGTGGGCGAGTGACCTCCCGCCCTGCAGGTCTGACTTGCCGGGCAGACCGGCACCCGCCCACAGACTTTCACGGAAGCACCGGCATCATTATTACCGGTGCCAGTGTTTCTGTGGTTCCCATTCCCATAGGGTCCTATGGAACTCTATGGGAATGGGGAAGAACATATTACTGGCGCCTAGCTCCCGGTCTGCCAGAACTTGTAATGTCCAGGTGTTACTGGGAAGCTAGGTGCCGGTAACTGTTTACAAGTCCGGCTGCAACCTCCGGTTTTACCAGTATGGTTACCGGCGGACTTGTAATGAGGCACAATGTGAGGAGAAGAGCAGGATATCCCAGAGTGAAAGCACGAAAAACAGCACATGATGGAGTGCCATTCAATAACTGCCGAGCAGCCTTATGGCAAGCTCTAAGGGTGCAATACCCAGACATGTCGGACATAAGCGTGATTATGGCACGCAAAATGCGTGAGGAGGAATACCCACTTCAATAAATTCAGAGATTCAAGAGTGATGGCGTATCGAAACGGGAGAGCTGTGGGACAAAACAGTGTGTTTATTTTACCATGTATTATGTCCTGGGTTGCCTGAGCAGGTGCAAAAGCAGATGAAGAAATTGGTGGGGATGGAGGCTAAGCCATGGTCAGAAAATCAGCTAACCAAAGTGTACTATTGTAGGCTAATGCAAGAGAAAGTGAAAAAGAAGAGGGAGGAGAGAAAACATGAAGAAGCAAAGTTAATGCAGAAGAGATTATCAAAGTATACAATGGAAGGGGCAATGGTAACGAGCGGGGAGGGAGTAGTCACTCAGCATACGCAGAACAGACCGCAAATAGCAGGGGGAGGCTGCGGAGGGTGAGGAGACATGAATCAGTGGCCACAGGGACGAGGAGAGGCACCTCGGTGAAGGGAGTTTGGGTATGCAATGCAACAGGGTGCAGAGGAGTTGCATGGGGGCAGCAAAGACTGTCAGGCGTCCCATACAATGTTCCGTGTGTGAGAGAATGGGTCATATATCTCACGTGTTTAGGGACAGGGGTGGGATGCACCAGATTGGGGGAATGCAGCACCAACCCACATACCAGACTTTTTTCCATGCCTTTCTGCTTTATGTAGCCCAGACCTACCCACAGTTGGCCCACAGAAACCCATCCATCATAACAACGGAGATTTCTTAGAGTGTTGCAAATAAAACAATGGGGCAGCAAGAATTGATAGAAATTGTAAACTAGGAATAAAGAGAACATTATTGCTTCAGTTTTTTTAATTGGTTGAAAAAATGTTTTTCTGGTAATGGGTGTCGATTGATGGTGCTTGCCTGAATCGATCAGTGTGGTATATTTGATAAAATCAGTAAAAGGATAAAAGATCTGGTAAGTATTCACAGTGAAAAACTACTTGTCATCATGGGGGACGCTCCCCTTCTACATCTATGCAGGACACTGCCAAGATACACACCCAAGATTAGAAAGTATCATGGTGAGTGTATCAAAGGTACGACTAATACAATACTTATTCCATTGCCTCAAGAAGGCCCATTATCAAAAACAATATTTTGACAAATGACAACATACTTGCATGCTACATGTACAGATAAAAAGTTACAGAATAGGTTGGCTGTTTTAGAATTATGGAAGATGTGTCAGAGTGAGAAAGAAGATCTGCATGAGAATAAGTGGATGCCTAATCTGCATTAACAGGAGGTTGTAACGTCTTCGGCTCCTCTTTCCCCTTCTGAACACAAGTGTACAGACATGGAGAAACTGGGATTTTATCCTTTAAAGTAATTAAAAGCAGCGGCATGGTATATTAATCTTTCATATGAGCCGCCCACTTATACCAGTGAGGTCAATATATGTCAACACGCAATGAAAATAAACATTGTGCTGAGAGAAAGGACAGACACACAGAGAGGAGGAAGTAAAGAGTTAAACAGATGCAAAGAACAAGGCCAAGGAAGTGACAATAGTACACTATGAATGGATGGGAGGACATATATCACTCAAACTAGATGACAAGGTCATCAATTGGGTTATAGAAAGAGAAGAAGGGGAAGAATGGTAACAGAAGGAAAGAGAACGAGGGAAAGCATATAAGGAAGAAAACAATAAAGAGAGGAAGCAAAAGGAAGAATGAAGAAGGTATGAGGAAAAGAAAAAGGAGAGACTAGAGGTGAAGAAGCGAGATCAGACAAACACAGAGATTGAAAGAATTTAGGATTCAAAGAATTTCAGAGGAAAATGAGAAAAGAGAGATCAGAAGAAGAGAAGAAGAAATGAACAGGTGTAGGGGACAAAGGGATGACAAAATAGAATATTTATTCAATAGAGGAATGGTGCCGATTAAAGCACAGGAACGATGGGAAGAAGAGTGAAGAGCAGTAGACCCAGCCTCTGGCGATGGACAGGTAACATGTCAATTATGGCCAGTGTCCTGCCCCATTGTCCAATATTGCAAATATGAAAAGAGTTATGCACTCACACAACTGTATTATCCATACCCTAGTCAGAAACAGTGAGGATAAACATAATGTGAGCCAAGGATTACAGAGGTAAGTGATGTCATTTCACCTATGACACATGTAGTTGCATAAGAGAGCAGGCAAATATGTATTAATTATAAAGGAAACATAGACATTATGCCAAACTGTGTTTAGATATGAAGGATATTACTCACACTCAATAGACAATAGACAACAGAAAAATACAGCAATACAGATGCATAAAATAGTTCCCTGACATAAGAAATATTACAGCAACAGATGTCCATTCTTTTTAAAATGGACATCACAGTATGCATTACAAATGGCTACAGGCCTTAAGCTTTAGGGACATTTAAAAGTACTGAAAGAACAGAACATATAGGGTTGTGTGGAGCTCAGACAGACAGCAGCCCAAGCCAAGGTTATTGAGAAAAGGGAGGTCTTGGACAGAAGCCAAGGTGCATTGATTTAGCAGCTTAAATGGTATACAGTTTTTCACAGTGGTGCTCAATGTTTTTTTTATAAATAAAATATGGCAGTAAGCTAAAGTAGACAAGAGATAAGAGTGAGGTGATCAGTAAAAACATGGCAGCTAATCTCTTGTTCTTAGCAGAAGGTGAAGTGTGCGTCATCCAAGAACTGCTATTGTCCAGTTTTAAAGTTGCGACATATGCCTGTGATTTAGTAAATTTGGAAACCAGCACCATATAGTGAGCGACCAAAAGCACGATCGCACAACACAGGGGACATATCCCCACCTTATGTAAGCAGGCTAAGGTCACTGCAGGAACAGAGACGAATCGGTGAGACTAGCCCTACCTGGAAGGTGGGTACGATTGTGGACCTGTATTTACACAATTCCCATTATTTGAGAAAGGGGGAGGATGACCAGAATATATACCATGGCCACAAAAGGATAAATACCATTTGAAATGTAAATTACCTAGTCTGATTGCAGGTGTGGGAAAGTGATTTTATGAGCCAGTAAGATTGACATCAGGAATGACTTTAGCAATCGGTAACATAAAAGGCCTGCTAGCAGACATTCTACGGGAGAGGGCTGACAACATTTGGGGATGAGCAGGGTATGCGAGTGTGACAGCACACAACACGTCACATGATAGAGCTCCATTTAATAATTGCAGGGCAGAAATATTGTGGGTGCTCAGAGTAAAATATACTGACACATCAGACATGGGTGCGATTATGACAAGGAATATGGGTGAGGATGAAGATCCTGTTGCCTTTATTCAAGATATTCAAGAATATTGGTATCTCAAGATGAGAGAACCGTGGGATAAAACATTGGCATTATTTTATTTCATTTTATGTCAGGGACTGACCGAGCCAGTGCACGGCAGATGAAGAAACATGTAGGGATGGGGGCAAAGCCATGGCCAGAGATACACTTGACTATTGTGCATCATTGTCAATTGTTAAAGGATAAGAATAGGAAGAAAACTGAGAATAGAAAGCAGTAGAGAGTGAAGTTAGTTCAGAAAAAGAAAAAAAGATTCACTACCAATAGGAAAATATACATGTTTTTTGGCAATATTAATTGTAACTTAATTTTGAACAATGATGTGTCTTTTCTTCCTTATTATTAAGGCATTTAGGCACATCATTATTAAAAATTGAGTTATTTCAACTTACGGCCTTCGTGTCCAAAATCTGCTCCCTGGAACACAGCGCTCAGAAAAGAACAAACCCAGTCAAAGCCGCACAGGCCCAGAGATTCTGGGCCCTCTTTTATCCTCCCAGTGAGAGGCGATCCCTCCCCCCACCACCACCCTGCACCCCCCAGGGATCCAGGAAACACAATGCGCTTGATACCCCCTCACACACACCAATGCCTATGTATTCCTACTATACCCCTGTAAGCGCCCGACATGTGACCTGACACCCTTACTCTGACACACCACCAACACCATCAACTCTACCAGGTCATATGCCTGATCATATTCAAACCCATAAACTGCAGCGGTATACCCAGATCGAGAGGTTGCATTCTACGGTTTCTGTTTCTCCCTCTTTATGGGAAACAGTTGGAATGGGGGCAGGGGGCAAGGGGGAAATGATATGGGAGAATTGTTTTTCTTTCTGTTTTTGTTGAAATGTATCAATAAAAAGATTTTACAAAACAAAAATGGAGTTATAGTGGTTGGCAATGAAACAGCTTGTATTATCACTATCCCTAACAAATGTACGAGAAGCATTTTCCCTGATTTTGCTAAACAAATTGTTTGACTTAAAAGAGATGCTGGTGAAGACCATTAGGATATGAATGCATATCTCAATAATTCAGCACATTTAAAGAATAACGTGGTATCAACACATGAAAGACCTGTGGAGGAGAAAGTCAGATAAAAGCTGCTAAATGTGTTCTCTCATCCCGTATGCCATGAGTACAACCAGAACATTCATTCCAATAGAAATACCTGAACAAGAGGCAAGATGTCTTACTCACTGAGCAGCATGCACTACAAGAGGACAATTTGAAGGACGATGGGCAAACTTAAGATGGAGGTCAATAAAGATATTTCCATGTGAAGATGGATATATATAAACAGCAAATGGAAAAAGACCCAGGTTCGATGAGTAGGATGCTTCTGTATTTCTTCAGTGGTATGACTGGAGATTAGATAAGGACAGTTGAGCAAAAAAGACTAGGATGTGCCGATGCATGGGAAACACCAGGATTGCCAGGATACTGGGAAAGACCTCAGAGGTTGATACATGGACGATTAGCAAACAGCACAGGATGGGAAGATGGAATGCTGGCCTGCAGTGCACTTTTGGGGATGACTGCCCCAGTGCATATTGTGCATATAGTGAATGATGAATGCTTGAAGAGATGGGCCAAGTATGCAAACTACTAACATGGGTCAAGAATGAATCAGGATCTGTTTCTGCTTTACCGATGAAGAACGCCACACTGTGCTTCAGAAATACAGGATTGACTGAAGTGGGAGAAAATGAGGACTGTAAGCAGATCATTGAAGTTCCAGGAAGGAGTTGAGTAACTGCGATGCTGATGGACCACTATTGGGCCTGTGGAACCAGAACCTACATTCAACTGCCTAAAAATTGTGGAGTAATATGTTCTATTGTGGTCATACATGCTCCATCATTGGTGATCCCACAAAGTGATCTTCATATCGAGGATTTTCCAAAAATGGATGCACACCAGAGAAAGAAGAGGTTGCTAACCTCCTATGGCTGAAGAGAGAGAACTATTTTTTAGTAAAATCAATACAAGCCTATGATGATATTTCAGCTAAGCATTAACTATTCAGCAAGGCGGCAATGATATTTACAGCCACATTCATTCCAGGAATACAGACCCCCGTGAATGCCAAGTGGTTGCAGAAAACCAGGTGGGAGCTGTTACAAATAATAAACACGACAATCAAAGGATTTAATGCGATTCAATAAGAATCGAGGGTCATCAGGCTCATGAGCCTCCAGAACAGATATGCACTGGAAGGCAGCATGTGCGCCAAGATTGGGCCTTCCTGTTGCACCTACACACCTGCCCATGATGGAGAAAATGGAACCCTGACATAGGCAATTACTATGCTGTCAATCCTACATACAAAGATGGAGGGTGAAATTGATGAGACAGAGGAAGAAGATTGTTTTTGTCTGTTTTCATGGCTTCTGACCTGGTTGGTGAATGCCTTCAAGCTGCTTGATGCAATACTAGTGTTGGTATTGCTAGGATTATGTCTTGTAAGGAACATTATAGGACAATGCAAGAAGACAGCAAAGAAAGCTATTGGGATGAAGATAATGATTGATGTGAATGTGACCATACCTCACAGACTGGAGACACCACCTGTGAGAACACAAAGAAGAGCTCACTGGCACACCCAGGGATGTTTTAGTACCCAAAGGATAAGAAATATATAGGATGTTGGGTATTCTGTCAATTGACTGGAGAATGCTGTCACATGACCTGGAGTGTGGATGAGCACATAAATAATGCAGGCAACCTGAGGGCGGTGACAAAAGTATGGTTCCAGAAGAAACCAAAGTATGGAGAAAATATGAAGAAGATTGAAGAAGAGGTGGTGGTTGAGGGGGAATGTAGAGGAGCACGTGTAAACATCATCTCTAGTTCCAGCACTCCATCTCCATCATACTGGAACAGCAGTTAATAGAGCACTTTGTGGGACACCAATCATCATCCCAACAATGCATTGAAGATACCAGAGACTCTATGCACTCAGGCAACCATATGAAATGTACCCTCACACTGACCTGGTGGAAGAATGTCTGCATACACCATTGGACATCGAAGAGCTATAAATGAATTCTGATGAGAGCAGAGAGTCGTCATTAAGACAAGACACAAAGACGCACAAAACAATATAAGATGTACAGAATTTATAGACACAGAGTAGACACAGAATACACTTTGCTGTTTTGAAAAGAAATGGGTCATACCATGACATCCGCAAATGTTTGGAACCACAGCGATGGTTCATGAGACAGCCAAAACACACTGTGTTGACTTTTCGTTGAAGCAATAATAAACAAACACGTAACAAATCTGGGTTTATGGTCATAGATTGCATATATTGGTTGGATCTATACTGGATATGTGTCTTTACTTAGAATAATTTAGGGCCTCATTACGACCCTGGCGTTACGGGAGCGCCTATTACGAGGTTCCCTTTGCCAGACTTGGAACAGACGTCTTCCGGGTCGCGCGAGGGGAACAGGGAGCTAATAACTGGTTGTTATTTACGTGCCCGTTATTATCTCCCTCCCCATTCCCATTGAGCCCTCTGGGGACTCAATGGGAATGGGGAATGGTTCCTTCAAGGAGGAATTACCGGGTCCTCCAATGTTGCAATTACCCGGTTATTCCTCATTGAAGGAACCCGGTATTGGAGCCCGGTATGGAGACAGCCATGGCACTAATAGCACCATGGCTACCTCCATACTCGTAATGAGGCCCTTAGTCTTTTTTGAGTCTCAAAATCAAACGAGATGTTAATGTTTGTCATAGAAATGTGTCTACACGCCTAAATGTGCTTGTGGAAATTGTGTACATAAGAGTAGCTTTTAAACATTTGTTACTATATAAATAAAAATATATTTTGTTAAAACATACCCGAAAGCCATGTCTGTGAAATCGATCAGAAGAATTTGGGGTTACATAAAGGTCATGGTCATTTTGTTGTGTAACTATTATGACTAGCTGGAAGATCAAGACCTACCAGGTACCCCTAGAGTAAACATTCTATGGGAAGTGCATACAGGACTGTCACATGCATTGCAATAAGCTGCCTATCTTCAGTTCATGGTTGCACTTGTGTAAGCGGTCTGGAGAGTGTTTCATTGGAGCCACATATATGACTATGTCAAATACTTGTGCAATGCACTGCATGTTATTTGGTATATGTTCGAGAACGTGCATAATCAATTCTAAGGGAATGCTCACGTCTATATAAGGATCGGTCATGGCACTGAGACACCCAACCTTACAAATGAACACCACCTCTGGCAGGTCCACAGGCTCATACGCCACTGTTTCTGATACATGAAATGGAAGCAGCCACCTGCTGAAAGACAGGCACCACCCCTAGTAGAGACATCAAGCATGGCATATGCTTTTACTACCCACACTGCGCACATGCCAGGTGCTTGTGACATTATAGCGTAAAGCATGGAAGGAATGTAGTGTAAATGATGTTGTGGTGGAGGGAGCAGGAGTTGCCTTCTCCCGTTGTTTGGCCATGGCTCAGTGGGACAGCACATATTGTCAGTGTTGCCTTGTACGTTGTAATGCATCTAGCTCCTGGGTGGCGCCTTCACTGGTTCGGTGTTGAAGAGCCGTGTCTAACATTTATCTGAATGCGAGATGGTCCTGGGTTGTGCAGATGTCCTTTGACATGCTGTCCCAGAGTTTAGGCCCAATGTGGAAGAAAGCTGATCCACAGTGTCTCATCTTGGCAAAGGCAGGGCCTCTAGGCACATCATTTCTGGATCTCAGGGCTTCTTTGGTTGGCATCTTTGAATGGATGAATTCTGTTTCAGTGCCCAGGAGGCATTGATGGGTGAGGCAGAGGGCAATAAAATGGATGACTGGTAGTCAGTGGTGCACTCTTAGGGCAGGTGTCATATGTAATGTGTTCCCACCAGTCGAGTCAGAGGAGTAGCCTGGCCAATTTGTTTTGGATGCATTGAAGTTCCTAAATATGGTAATTCAGCATGCCAACGTTTCAGCTATTGACACAGTTGATTATTTATAAAAAACAATGATATGGCACTGAGGATCCTATATACTAATGGCATTATCCGCCTGATTTGGCGAGGGAGTAGCAGAATTTCCTTACTAAGGAATTGATTTTTGCAATCGGGGTACGGTCCATTGTTAATAAGAATCCTAAGGTTCTTGAGCACTTTTGAGGTTCCGGGCTGGCACCTGTTTCTGCAGGCCCATGTATTGCAGCAGCGGGTAAGGCATTGGTTGAAATGGTCATGATTTCTCTCTTCTAAGGATGGAGTTTTACATTGTAAATGATCATCCATGTGCTCATTTGTGCAAAGCACCTGGTGAGAGAGGTGGCAAGAATACTAAGTTTCTTGTTTATTTTTGAGTTCCGGCTGGCACCTGTTTCTGCAGGCCCAGGTATTGCTGCAGCAGGTGAGGCATTGTTTGCAACATTCATGATTTCTCGCTTCTAAGGATGGAGTTTTACATTGTAAATCATCATCTATGTGCTCTTTTGCGCGAGGCACCTGATGAGAGAGGTGGCAGGAATCCTAAGGTTCTTGAGCACTTTTGTGGTTCCAGGCTGGCACCTGTTTCTGCAGGCCCAGGTATTGCTGCATCGGGTGAAGCATTGGTTGAAACGGTCATGATTTCTCTCTTCTAAGGATGGAGTTTTACATTGTAAATCATCATCCATGTGCTCATTTGTGTTTGTGCAAGGCACCTGATGAGAGAGGTGGCAAGAATCCTAAGGTTCTTGAGCATTTTTGAGTGCTTGGGTTGGCACCGGTTTCTGCAGGTTCAGCTATTGCTTCATCAGGTGAGGCATAGGTTGGAACGGTCATGATTTCTCTCTTCTAAGGATGGAGTTTTACATTGTAAATCATCATCCATGTGCTCATTTGTGTTTGTGCAAGGCACCTGATGAGAGAGGTGGCAAGAATCCTAAGGTTCTTGAGCATTTTTGAGTGCTTGGGTTGGCACCGGTTTCTGCAGGTTCAGCTATTGCTTCATCAGGTGAGGCATAGGTTGGAACGGTCATGATTTCTCTCTTCTAAGGATGGAGTTTTACATTGTAAATCATCATCCATGTGCTCATTTGTGTTTGTGCAAGGCACCTGATGAGAGAGGTGGCAAGAATCCTAAGGTTCTTGAGCATTTTTGAGTGCTTGGGTTGGCACCGGTTTCTGCAGGTTCAGCTATTGCTTCATCAGGTGAGGCATAGGTTGGAACGGTCATGATTTCTCTCTTCTAAGGATGGAGTTTTACATTGTAAATCATCATCCATGTGCTCATTTGTGTTTGTGCAAGGCACCTGATGAGAGAGGTGGCAAGAATCCTAAGGTTCTTGAGCATTTTTGAGTGCTTGGGTTGGCACCGGTTTCTGCAGGTTCAGCTATTGCTTCATCAGGTGAGGCATAGGTTGGAACGGTCATGATTTCTCTCTTCTAAGGATGGAGTTTTACATTGTAAATCATCATCCATGTGCTCATTTGTGTTTGTGCAAGGCACCTGATGAGAGAGGTGGCAAGAATCCTAAGGTTCTTGAGCATTTTTGAGTGCTTGGGTTGGCACCGGTTTCTGCAGGTTCAGCTATTGCTTCATCAGGTGAGGCATAGGTTGGAACGGTCATGATTTCTCTCTTCTAAGGATGGAGTTTTACATTGTAAATCATCATCCATGTGCTCATTTGCTCAAGGCATCTGCTTAGAGAGGTGGCTTTCTCCTTGTTACG
Organism: Ambystoma mexicanum; assembly: GCF_040938575.1. Taxonomy (NCBI): domain Eukaryota; kingdom Metazoa; phylum Chordata; class Amphibia; order Caudata; family Ambystomatidae; genus Ambystoma; species Ambystoma mexicanum. Next base: position 1,034,365,333 of record NC_090926.1, on the reverse strand, counting down.
ATTCATGTTTCTTATTATTTGTGAGCCAATGGTGTAGTTGTGCCAGATGAGTCTGTGTTTTTTGATGAGTATCAAAATTGTAGCCATGAATATATTGAAAAGCAGAGGCACTAGGCTTGATGCTCATGGAACACCAGAGGTTATGTTTCTTGAGCTAGATCTGGACGGGGGAAGCCACGTAATCACTCCTCTGTCCATGTGGAAAGACCTCACCCCCATATATATAAGCAAAGATTCTGTTCTCCTATAGGCCTGAATCCCACGTGCGTGTGACCTGGAATGGTAATGCACTCCATACGTTCCAGAGGTTGACTGTTTACATTTATTTCCAGGATTTTAGCCGGGTACGGTAAATTGAAGATTGATCAGTAGTTTGAGGGGGATCCCGATTTCTTGCTGTGTCTTTGGGGAGAGGTTTAATGTGGGGCACCTTTAAAAATATTGCTACCATTCCAGTTTCCAGTGAATAATTCATGAGTTGGGAAAGTCGAGAGCTGGCACTAATTTGGTGAGGAAGTCTTCATAGAAGTCTATGGGGCAGCTGTCTACTATGGCGCTTGCTTTTTGCTCCCATTTGCCAGCATAGTGAAATCCACCCCAGTGATGAGCTTCCATTGGTTGACTGATGGGGTTGTGAGTGTTTTTATTTTTAGGAGAATGTCATCGTTTCTACTGAGGGAGACTGCCTCTTTATCTTGGAAATGCTCTAGATGGTGGTTATATTTCACCTAATTATGGAAGTGATTGATGACATTAGCATATAGTTCCTAGATGGGCATGACTGCCTTTTTGCAGGAGCTAGGGTTTCTCAGTTCCTTGATGATTAGGAATATTTCTGTCTCCGGTGAGTTGACATTCTGATGCATACTGTGTATGTTGTTTCTATGCCTTCAAGATTGATGCTTTGTAGTTCATGATCTGTCCCAGAAATGCGGTTCTGTTTTGCTGATTGTAGTGTTTCCTCCAAGCTTGCTCTTGTTTCTTGTTTTTTTTCTTTAAGATGTGTAACTGGGCCACCAACCACTGCTGCTTGTTGTTTCTACAGTGGTGAAGAGGTTGGAGCCGTGGTGGACTGGCCTACAGGGAACTCTGGAGCTCTCCCGGGGGGCCTCTGCGCCCTGGGCCTTTCTTGAGTGGCATAAAGTAAATCATTTGGTACAAAGCTTCCAGTATAGGTGAATATGGGGCCACTTTGAAAACCATTTCCAAAGCCACTTTTGGTTCCCATTTAGCCCTAGTTTGGAGGGTGTATGAATGTACGGGGCTTCAGATACCCAATTTTGGAGCATCTCTAGTCTTTACACCAGGAGCGAGAACCTACATTGGCGCTTCAAGATCCTTCAGGGTGAGGATTTCCAGCTTTTTCTGGCAATGTGATATGATATGACATGATATGGCATTCATAACGCGCCTATACACAAGTGTTTCACGGAGCGACGAGGCAAGGGAGGGGAAACAGAGGGAAGACAGAGACAACGATCCTACTAGGCCGGGTGACATTGAGATCACGCAAGTGCAGGGGATGGGGGAAGGGGAAAAGTGCAGGGCAAAAGGGAAGGGAGCAGTGCAGTACATAGGATAACAGTAAGCCGGGGGCCAAGTGTTGGGGTTTTGATAACCAAAGTAACCATCAGGTGGTCTTGTGGCACCTTTAGAATGTGGATGGGAAGGGCTGTTATTGTGAAACCGTCTGTGCAGAAAAGTGCTTCTTGTGATTGCCTGGAAGAATGTGCTGGACCCTTATCCATCTGTCGAAGGGGAAAGCTGACTCGGTGGGAGCTCAAGGATTTAGCAGAATGTTCAATCCCTTCCCCCTTGTCGTCATCTGCTAACCGTGTTTCCATGATGAACAGAACGCCTGCACCTCCACCCCTGCATTCCTTTGTATTGAAACGTGCATGAAATATGGATAGGTTCATTATATGCACAGGAGATCTTTAAGCGCCGGGAAGCCATCTATGGCAGCTGTGGGCGCTTTAGAACTAGAAATTTAAAATGGCAATTTATGAAAATTAGCACGACGCTTGCTCCTATAATCCTTTTGTGTGACACACACATCGGCTTTAACAATACTCATCTTTGCAAATGGCTACACTCACTAAAATCGTCTGATACATATCACACTTCTTATTATGCCCAACCAACACACGTCCGTTACACAAGCACACTATGCAAATGCTTGTTGCAGTTCAGACTGTGCGATGGCACCTATCAAAATTCATTTTATCAAATGCTCCGCCTCCAAAAAGCTAGGAACCATGTGTCTGTTGGCGAATCCCGTAGACTGAAAATTGTTAAGATCCGACAGGATTTCTTAAGTGATAGGAACATGAGAAAAAGGGGAATGTCCTATGATGTAAGGCTCTGCCTGATTTCTATACCTTGTAGCTGCTAGCAAGTGGCGGCCATGTTGATCCGCAGCGGCATCTGTTGATCACAACAATTCACGTGCACAGATGATCAGCACTTTCTGTTTACGAACACAACGTACAGTTGATGTTCACATCTATACAGTATTCCGCAGAAGTCCTACTTTCCAGTGCCGTTCGAAGAAAGCTCAAAACACCCCCAGCGGGTGCCGATAAATACTGTTATTACACCTCTGGGAGACGTGTGACGCGTTAATAGAACCCAGGGGCATTATTAGCATAAATGGTGTTATTAGCTCGACAGGGGCATGTAAATAGTTTCATTAAATGGTGGTTCTCCTTTGGAAGGGACTTGATCCCCAAGTTCTGTGGGCCCTTCCGGAGGCAGAAAGAACGAGAGGAAGGATTCAGATTTTGCCTACGATCGTAACAGAAAGTCTATTAAAGACGCAGAGGCGAAGGATTATGCTCATCTCAACTCTTTACTTCTCAAGCAGCTCTTTTACTAAAACACTGTTGGACACACAATACATGGAAAACCACAACATCCCTCAACAACCAGTCCTTTTGTAGTTTAATCTTGGTAGGGTGAGAAAGGTCCATATGACCTTGCCATCCAATCCCAGTCAATCTGAAGCTATGCCACTCCTGACTGTCTAACTCTCTTGCTCTTTCTTTCGCTGTCACCAAACTGAAACTGGTGTCCCAACCGGTAAATGCGTCATAAACAAAAAAGTAACCTCCCACCCCACAAACCCGCCGGCTTGGCCTCTGTATCTGCAAGGAAATCAGAACATACGACACTGACAGGAGGCTAAGCCTTGGGCGAGTAATCACAACATAACATCTGTCACGCGACGCCACTCATACTGCTCCCATGCACACTCCTACGCAATTGCTTGGGTGGGATAATCCTTCACCTCCGTGTCTTTAATATAATTATGACTTTCTTTTTACGGTAGTAGGGAAAATCTGAATCCTATGTCAATACCGGAGGCTTGGATTAGGCTCGTTTACAGCTTACTTACGACCAACGTCACCTGCACTCGCACGTTCCGAATGCTCACAAGGCCTAGTAGGGCCGCCTCTGACTTTGTTCATCAATGTTATTTTATTTGCCATTTGTTCCCCTGTTCCCTCCCCTTGCCTTGTGGGTGCTTTGAAACACAATTTATTGATGTATAGAGTGCCTTACAAATGCACAATAAATAAATGTTGACACATGATAAATTAGCCTAAAGTAGTAGGTCTTAAAGACTGACTCGTTGGACCAGTCAGCCACTTTCAAGATATCCTCCAGGTGCGCTCCTAAGCTGAATGCTTTGGAGGCCATGGTGCCTCTCGTCGAGTGGGCTCCATAAGCCTGTATATCGATGCCTGCCTGCTTAGTGCATGCACCAACGCACCCATCTCACAAGAGTGGCTTCGAAAACAGCCTTTAAAGGCTTCCGTATAGCTAACAACAAGTGGGACTGACCCACGGTCTGAACTGGGCGGTCCTAGCCTCATAAGCTACAGGGCATTTCACTGGGCACAGCTTAGGTTGCTCTGGGAAAGCTGGGTCCGCCCCTGCTTTAATCCCGGTTTTGGTTCTCTTGGTGACATGAACGGTCAACCCTGATGGTGAGAAAGATTTATTGTCGATCACCAAAGCTGTAACCTCAGACGTTCTCTTGCATGAAATAAGGTGAAGCAAGATTGCGAGTTTGGCAGACAGAGCCTTGCGTGACAAATCCTTGTTCGCTGGACAAGACTGAAAAGTCTAAGAATTCTGTGCAGGGTTGGAGACCATGCTTGCCCATTCTAATCCGGGCTGATGTGTACTAGCTTTGCTTCTTGCCTCCTCGCTTGGGCTATCAATGCGAATGGCAGGAATACATACTTCATGCTGGGCCCACATCTGTGTCTGTGCGTCCGGGTCTGGCCTCCCAACTGTAAAACCGATGGAGCTGCCTGTTGAGCCTGTAGGTGAACAGGTCTGTGTGACAGGGCCCCCTCCCAGCCATGATCCTGAGGAACACTTCCGGGTCCAGCTGCCAATCGCTTGAGTTACAATTGGCTACTGTGTTCTGTAGCCCCGCTAGGTATTATGATGTTACGCTGACACTGTTGGTCTGCTAGCATCAAGTGCTGGAAAAAACCTCGCGCTCCACCACCACCACACTGTTGCAGACTGGCGACACACAGAATATAACAAACTTCCAAACATCCCTGAGGTTTTAAAGGTGCTTCCAATTATTCCAAGAGACACCCGATGTCCCAATTCTTAAGTTACCTTATTCCACATCACGTGTATCTTAAGCCTCTGGTTTTGAAAAAAAAATGCTAAAGAAATGGCAAAAAGCAGGGTATCCGTGGATGCAAGAAATAAGCATCCATCCGCATAGGCACAAGGTGCCAAGAGATTGCCAGATAGATGTCTCTTAGAACAATCGATAGCTCCAAAGCCTCAAAGAAACTTTGTTCAAAGCTCATGTGCTCCCCAACCCTTTTATGAGTGTCTTCTATTGTAGCCTCAGCAGTGCTTGGGTGAGGGGGAGTGGAAGGGGTAGTAGAATCTGGAAAGAGGGTATGGGTAATTGCCCTGGGTGACTTGCTGCAAAAAGGGGTGGCCGTACGAGCCCTGATGCATCTTCAGCTGGCCTTGATATCACCCATGAGAACACCAATGGAAGCTACTTGCTGCTTTGCATAAAATCAAAGGGCATTTAGGGAACTAATGAATGAGAACGCATATGACACATCTATGACCATGATTCAAGCCTGAAACATGTCTGAGCATATATTGTGGTGTCCTGTGGGCGAGTAGAGGGCAGCAGGTGCTGCCTCTGCCTCTCTGACCCACGTAACCTTACGTGAGGCTCACTGAACCCAGGCCACCATTTATTTGTAGTGTTATACCGAAATCCTTCATGATGGTTTCCGGAACCCGACACCTGTTTCATTTGTATAGCAATGATTAATTGATGTTGGGTAGGAGTTACTTAACCATGGAGTGTAGTTAGGGAGTGGCGCATGTCGTGCGGGGGCATTTTTAGTGTTTCGCCGTGGGCACCAAATGGACAAGAAACTGCCCTGATGATGTATGTTGTCATTTTCCCTGTATTGTGTGCTTAACAGTGTTTTTGAAAAAGAGATGCTCGAGTAGTAAAGTGCTTAGATGAGCACAATCCGAGCCTCCAGTATTGAAATAGAATGAATAGTCTACAAGGAAGATACAGAAAGGAGAAGATCGAGAGAGGACTGCGAAGCGAGAAAGAAATAGAGGAAGGGTTAACAGTTTACAAGAAAGACAAGAAGGAGGAGCTAGAGAGAGGACAGTGGAGAGAGAAAGAAATAGAGGAAGGGTTAACAGTTTACAAGAAAGACAGAAAGGAGGAGATAGAGAGAGGACAGTGGAGAGAGAAAGAAAGTGAAGAAAGGTTAACAGTTTACAAGAAAGACAGAAAGGAGGAGATAGAGAGAGGACAGTGGAGAGAGAAAGAAAGGGAACAAAGGTTAACAGTTTACAAGAAAGACAGAAAGGAGGAGATAGAGAGAGGACAGTGGAGAGAGAAAGAAAGGGAACAAAGGTTAACAGTTTACAAGAAAGACAGAAAGGAGGAGATAGAGAGAGGACAGTGGAGAGAGAAAGAAAGGGAACAAAGGTTAATGGTATAGAAGGAATTTACAGAAAGGAGACCGAGTGAGGAAAAGAAAGAGAGAACAGGTTAACAGTATACAACGAAGATACAGAAAGGAGGTGGTCAGGATTGGACTGTAGTGAGGAAAAGAAAAGGGCAAGGAGAAAAGAAGAATGCGGAACATGGGGAAAGGAAGGGAAAATAAAGTTACCCAAGGAACGACCTGCCAATTTACTCTCATACTGTCACATACAGACCATGACCGTGCCACTGCACACAAGTATACCTGAAGCTTAAACTATTACTCCACCACCACGCACATGTTACTTGAAGTCATTCAAAAGCGCACGCGAGGCTTGCACTATCACTTTGGTCACACGCTGGCATGAAACAAGCTTGCACTATGATGGTGTCACTCTCTGTAATATTACTGTGCAATTCACGCTCACATTAGAAGCTTGCACAATCAATGTGGCGAGCACTGGTACTCATAGCTTTCACGAAAGTGCATCCCAGTGGCGGGGGTTGCTTTTCGTGTCAGGGATGTGGAGGGCTCCTGGGGGGGGGCACCTGAACTTGAAAGAATTGAAAGGCAGTAGCGTGTGGTGAATGTTTTCCTCAGTGGTGTGCATTACCATCTCTCCCAAATTAGCATATGTGACTGAGTGTCGCAAAGGGAGCCCAGAGCAATACCATTAGCTTCGCAGCAGGGAGTCCCAAGAACATATTTAAAATAAGTCTTTGATAAAGTTAATTTAATGGCGCCATTTTTAATTAAAAATGGGGTAAAAAAAGACACACAGTTTATAACTGGTTCCCTAGAGAACACATTTCAAAATCCTTTAGATGTCAGATCACCAAAAGTATAAAGTAGCATTCAGGGTTGGACTGGGGCATACTATTGTCTGGGGCAGCAAGGGAAATCGTCCACAGTTGCAAATGGCAACTCATTCCTTTTGTGACAGGCCGTTTGAATAGTACCCCATGGAGAGCAGCTTTTTTGATGAAATGTGATGCAAGTTGTGCATTTTAAAGAATATGTATTTAGAAACACTGGTCAAAACTACTAGCCACCTGGTGAAGTAATTCATCAAACTAGCCCACAATGGGGAAAAAAAAGTGGCTCACTTTGACCAAAAAAACTGCCCACACAAGAATTTTGTGTTTTTGGTTTAGGCATTGAATGAGCTTGGTAGCATTTTACAACAATTTCATGATGACTGAGTCCACAATATATGCCAGCATTGTCCCTTTAAATCACTTCCAAGAAGCTGTGCTAATGCATGTTAGCATTGTCAATGTACATCACTTTCATGATACTGCTCCACAATAAATGCCAGCATTCAAACTACAAATCACTTTGACATTGCCCCAGAACACATGCCAATATTGCCATTGTAAATCCCTTTCTTGAAGCTGCGACCACATTACATGCCAGTATTCCCACCGTAAATCACTTTGAAGATGTGTCTCGGACAAGCAGGACCAGCATGGCCGTTGCAATTTATTTCCATGAAGTTGTGCCCACAATATTTACCAGCATTGCCATGGTAAAGAGGATATGCTACTGCTCAACCATGTGGCAGCCCAGCAGGAGGATCGGGGTACACAGGTACATTGAATAGGGACAAAGGGATGACAGCTGCCCGACTGGACTCCCTAGCTCAGACACTGGTGCATATACAATACTCACTATCACTTTGTCCAAAATTGGGATTCCTGAACCATGTGCTTCATTGTATCACACCTATAACAGAAACTTGCAGTAAACCTTATACACAAGCATTTCTGCATCATGCCCTGTCAAGTTACAGCCCTTTATAACCAATTATGACTATGCCGCATGCACATGTGCATTTGAAATGTGCACTATAACTGTTTAATGCACATGCATACCTGTAGTCTGCACCACCACTGTGTCACACAGGCACAGGTCCACGGACACACACACATGCATACACACCAAAGTTTGTGCTATTGCTGTCTGACATGGGCATAACTGATTTTCACTATGTGACACACCTGCATGAACAAAGCTTTCCTTATTACTGTGTCGCCCACCTGCACACCTGAAGGTTGCAGCATTTCTGTACCACAAACTGTCATGACTGACGTTGGGAATTCACTAGGTAGTGGGATAAGAGCAGCAGCCATGATAACACTGGCACTGCTTCTGCGCCACGTTGACCAGCTTTTCACAGAAAGGAGGCCAAAGGTTTAGGACCGTCCACAGACCTCACTGTGCCGCTTCACATACCTTTAAGCAGGGTAGACCGAAAAGAGACTTAACTCAGCAATACGTAGGAGGGTATCAGGAATAAATCAGTCACAATTCAATGCCTCCCTCAAATGAATAATCTTAGAGACAACCACGTGGATGTGTAAAGCAGTGACAGTGTGACAGCGCCTAAAAACAGCACTCATGGAATGAGGCCATCCGTACAACATTGCAGAGCTTGTGGCATTTGTGTAATCAAAATAAGGCTTCTGCAGATGTGCACACTGGATGTGGGATTTGCAACACTGAGTGTTCTCCAATTTACCACAACACAGGGGCCCTATGCAACCACACGTGTTCAGAATCTACACTTGGGGTGCTTAAGTTTAGCTTCAGCGGCATCTTGGACACAACGCTTTGAAGCTAGGCTTCTCAGCCTCTAGGAGCTGTCTTTCTAGTCTCCCCAACAGATCATTTTGAAGGATACGGTACCTATGCAATGCTCCATGATAGGCTATGCTCCAGGGGCTCCCACAGACTTGGTCCCACACAGCACAGTAAAATCGAACCTGGCCTGGGAGCAGCAAGGCTGCTGATTTCAACCCCTCCAGCTGTGGATGACATCAGAAGGCTGTCCCCCCAGCCCCGCACAATTACAATCAATCTACCCTGAGCACTGCATGGCATCAAGGGAGCATTTCAACTCGGTAGGACCCACAAAAGCTTCACAAAATGTTGATGGAGTAAGACAAACGATTCACCATCTCTGTGCCAGGAGGATAGCTCAGGGGCAACGAGCTTGTCTCGGCAGCAAGACGGCGTGGAGCAACGCAGGTTCAATCCCCGATTTGGTATTAAGTGAGTTATAAATAACCAATTATATTATCTCCACGCCTCGCTTACCAACCAGTAGTGACTGGGAGGTCCCCATCCTTAGCATTCAAGCAGAACTTCTCTCAGGCTGCAGAGATCGCTCGGGATGGAAGAGTAAGGAGCCGCAAGGGGTCGTCTGGTGAAGTTCTGCTGAGGCAAAGCCTTAACCTGGGCTCACTTAAGAGCAGGCTTCCCCTCCCATAGTCAAGAGGACAGTCATATCGCTTCTGAGATACAGAGAAAGGGTCCTGAGCTCACTTCCATTTCGCACGGCACAGACTTATGGCAGTCAATTTCCCATATAGTCCCAAATTAACAGGACCTGATATTGGATTTCTCTCTTACTTTTAACATGTTTTAAAAATAAGCCTGACTGAAAATCAGAATACACAATGATAGGTTTTCTCATATCTTCCACTAGCACTTGGTGGCGGGTACCATGCTGCCATGAGATGCCTATCAGAACATGTTAACAAGTGAAGGGTAGGAAGCACAGCCTCTCTCTCGCCTTTCCAGCCAGTCCATGTGCTGCACCTGGCCAGGGTGGCATTGTTTTATGTAGCTCCCATCTTGTTGATAGGCACATAATATGGGTCTGTAGGGTTAGCATTCAGTGTTGCGCATAAAGGCAACTTCATCCAAGGCTTCCCTTTTCCCTTTGGGGAATTCCTCTTTCCTATGACCTACATTGCGCTAAACCATAAGCCAGCGCTCCTTAACTGCAGGTCCTTGGAGTGAGACATTCCACCTGCCCTATGACTGCCCCCGGTGTGTCTGGATTCTTGGATGGTTATGGCCTCGCTTTTGCGCTTCAGTAGGAGTCTGCAGTCTAGGAACTGCTGACATCAACCCCCTGTTTCCGTGAAATGTGTTACCACTGCCTTTGCTGTGGGGAGTCTAAGACTCCAGAGCAGCCAATTCAGTGAACAGCAGAGTCAGGCTGGAGTATGGAAGAGCTCAGCTTAACCAGGGTGAGTGGCAGACATGCTGGTTCTAAGGGTGCCAGGAGAGATGCCTGGTCTCTCTCTCGTGGCTTGTATGCTATCCAGATCTATGCGTCGGCTCAACACGGTATCAATTGAAATAAATGTACAAGTATGATCTCTTTCTGGTACATGTCATTTGAAACTAAAGAATACAGAATCACAGGAAGTTAAATGCGATTCTGAGATTCAGTTTTGGAGTTTAATTTAGTTACCAGCACTCAGTCTACACTGGGACATGTTATAAATGATTCAGGGTAATTGTGTGTCGGTAGACTCAAATAATTTTTGATGTGCCAGGCTTTACACAATTGATCCCTAGGAAGATTTACTGTAAGAGGAAGAAGGGTGGGCCATAGGAATCTATTTACACCATTGAGAATTGATTTTTATACAAAAGACAATCAGGCCATGATCAACAAAGTGTGCAGTAACAATACAAAAGCCTTTTGGTCCACCATGAACAAAACCGCTGGCAAGTGTACAGGCAATATGGAATCTCATATCTAACAAGAGGTCTACGTCAATTTCCTTTTGGAAAAATACAAATTGGCCAAAATGTTCCCTGGTGTGAGCAATCCCTGTGAAGGTATATGTCTAGAGGGCATGTGTCCCTGGGATGAAGAAGACATCATGTGGGCAATTAACAAACTAAATACAGCGAGAGTGGCTGGCCCAGATGGCATTCCATCATTTGTATTGAAAAAAGACCCTTCACTTCGGGTTTGTATACTAAAAATAAAATTCAATATGATATTCATCACAAAATCATTTCCAAGTTCGTGGTCTCAATCTCTTGTTATTTCAATTTTTTAAAAAAGGTGACCCCTCTGTGGCCTCAAACTACAGGCCTATAGCTCTCACTGATGCCTCATCCAAGGTGTTTGCATATTTTTTTCTTAAGGAGCTGGAGAGTATCTTGCAACAGATGGCTGCTCTGTCACACTTTCAGGTGGGTTTTTGCAAAAGGATGAGGACTCTTCTGAAGGTGATGATACTGGCACATCTCTTAGAAACGGTCAAGCATATTCACTCGGTTTTAATATTTTTGGCTTCACCAGACATGACATCTGCCTTTCATTGTGTAATAAGACATATATTATGCAACACACTCCTGAGATGTGGCATTCCCATGAGATTGATACAGTTGGTGGCTGTGTTACATCATGACACTACCTACAGAGGTTGTCTTACAGAGGAAGGATCTCTAACAAGAACAATTCCGACTTACGCTGGAGTTAAGCAGGGGTGTTGTATGACATCCACCTTATTCAATCTTTATCTCAGTGATTTCGATGAAATTTGGAAAAATGACAAAATAACTCCCGTAAGACTTGGCAGCCTAAGAATACACTGGTTGGCATTTGCCGACGACCTCATCTTTTTTGATAGGACACCTGTGGGGTTGCAAGCAAAGCTTACATTATTCATGCAATATGGCACAACAAATGATCTTCAGGCTAATGCCATTGAATTGAAAATGTTTATCTTTACAGGATGTCAGAAGTTAAAAACAATGAGGTGGATGTTGAGTCAGGAACAACGCCACAAATGACTATAAAGTTATTTATTAATAAGTAAAGACGAACTAAACTGACAGCAGGCGTCCTCGTAGGAAGACTCCTCTAAACTGCCGTCGACCACAAAAGTAAACAGTTCCATATTCTAAATGGAACTGACACACTCATCAAAACTCTACAAGGAAAACATTACATCATAGTGCATCATAATATTTTCTGAAAACATTTGCTGAGTTGCAGTAACATATATACAATTCAGAGACCAATCTCAACACATCTCCTTCCTTTAATAAACAAAAAATTCTAACCCACATAATAGTCATCTAACCTGATGGGTCTGTTCCTTACTCTGCTCACTTTCAGACCGGTGTTGTCACAACTGTTTCTGTCACATTCAACATCCACCACTCTGTCTGCACATGGTCCAAAGACTGAATTTTCTTCTGTTTCTAGATCCCTCTCACTACCCTCGGCAATGTCTATATTGCTTTTAGCTAATCTAGACATCGCCCAGCATTCACCACCCTCCATAAAAACAACATTACCCCTTATGCTTGCAATCCTCTTGGGACCAATAAACTTACTAGTAATGCATTTGGGAGACGCTCTAGGATTTTTTACATAGACCCAATCCCCAACAGACCAACTCGTCTCTCGTGCAGCTTTCTTGTCATCAAAACGAACCTTGTACTCGATCTGAGTTTCCTTAATTAAATCCATTATTTTCTTTCTGTCTACATTCACACTCCTAGCAAGATCCATCCATCCCGGACATAATTTAGTCCCCGGGTGTCTACCCTTGAGGGATGAAAAGGGAGAGGCTACAGTGATGGAATGTGGAGTTACACAGTAACTCCAAACCATTTCTCTTACAACTGTACGCCACTCAAGTCCCGATGCCATAGCCAACTGCAGACCACCTTTGATAAATCTATTCATCCTTTCAACCAAACCATTCGCTCTGGGTTGATACAACGCTGTCCTGTAATGTCTTATTCCGTACCTGTTCAAAAATTCCATCATTCTGTCCGAACAAAACTGGACACCGTTGTCTGAGACAAGCTCGGACGGGAACCCCTCCCTGTAAAACACTTCCTCAAGGAAAGTGATCATTTGGGACGTGGTCGCTTCCCTTATGGCTTTCCATTCAACCCATTTTGTGTGATAATCTACCAGTACAATGATATACTTGAACTCTTCTCCCAACTCCTGAATGGGTCCCATCAAATCTACTGCTAACTTCCTCCAAGGCTCTGTGGGAATACTAACAGGTCTTAACGGTGTTTCCCTGACACATTTGGACTTATCACTTCTCTCACACTCTTTACATTTCCTGACCGCTCTTTCTACTTCCCCATCAATACCAGGCCACCAAAACGATTGCCTTATATGTCTCTTAGTGCCTCCCATACCCAGATGACCCTGGTGAGCTATCTCCACAAGTTTAGCTCTCACAGCGGAGGGAGGTATAATCCTCAACCCTTTCCTAAGTTGAACCCCGTTCCCCGACAAGTTCAACTCCTCTTTGATATTATAGAATGTCTCAAATTTCTTTTCTACCAGATCCTTCCTGGGCCATCCCATTTTGACCCAGATCTTAACTTGGCCTAACATATCATCAATATTATCCGCCGACACCCACTCTTCTTCACATATGGCATTGTGCACCATTTCACAAATCCCTACAGAAGACTCTGTATCTGTATTATTGCATTCTTCACTTTGAATAGGCAATCTGGACAGACAGTCAGCAATAACATTATCCCCACCAGGAACATAGACCATTCTAAAATAATACCCCAAAAGATCCACCATCCACCGGGATATCCTGGGTGATCCTTTTGTCCAGTCGGCACTGCCTAACAACTGAACCAACGGTTTGTGATCCGTTTTGAGCAGAAAGGATTGGCCCCAAAGAAAAAATTTAAAATGACTTACTGCCCATGAGACGGCTAACGCCTCTCTCTCAACTACAGAGTAATTGTTCTCTGCCCCCCTTAATGGGCGAGAGGCAAAGGCTATGACATTTTCAACGCTCCCTTCATATTGAAACAGGGCAGCTCCGAGCCCCAACATGCTTGCGTCTACAGCTAACACAGTCTTCCTTCCAGAAACAAACCCACCTAAAGAGGGAGCTCCAACTATGCCCTGCTTTATTTTAACAAAGGCTTCCTGGCATTGGTCTGACCACACATATCTGGAGCCCTTTTTCAATAATTCTCTCAAAGGAGACGAAATATTTGCAAACCCATCAACAAATTTGTGATAATATTCCGCCAACCCCATGAACGAACGTAACTGATCCTTATCATGGGGTTGTGGAGCATTCACAATGCTGTCCACCAAGGACTTCCTGGGAGAAATACCCTTATGAGAAATGTTGTGTCCCAAATAATCAACTTCTTTCATAGCGATTCTGCATTTACTTCTTTGTACTGTTAAACCGGCATTCCTAAGTCTAACCAAAACAGATCTTAACACATTGTCATGTTCGATCATGTCCTTAGCAAATATGAGAATGTCATCCTGAAATACGGTCACATTATTAAGACCTTTGAGGACCGTTTCCATCACTCTCTGGAAAACAGATGCTGCCGAAGCTAAACCAAAGGGCATGCGTTTATACATAAAAACCCCTTCCGGAGTGATAAACGCAGTTAAATGTTGACAATTTCCAGACAGTGGCACTTGGTGATACGCAGACGATAGGTCAATAATGGAGAACAGTTTGGGCTCTCCCAGAGTGGACAGGATCTCCGAAATGTTTGGCAATGGATGTCTCTCCATTACAATGTTCCTGTTCAGGCTGCGTAAATCCACACACAACCTCAAGTTACCACTGGCCTTAGTAACTAACACCACAGGAGACAACCATTCTGTGGCTGCTACTGGCTCGATCACTCCCTTCTTCATCAGACAGTCAAGTTCTTCCTTGAGTTGTGCCCGAATCTTTAAAGGAACTTGACGAACCTTGTGTACAACAGATTGAGCATTTTTTTTTAATTTGATGTGATGTTCAAAATCCTTAAGTTTGCCAAGGTCCTCCGTAAACACCTCCGGAAACTCTTTGGTCCAGCAATCCTCCACTTCGGCAATCGATACAGGAACAGGTGCACTTGCTTGTACTATTATTCCCAATTTCTTCTGTTCTTCCCAGCCCAGCAACGATGCTCCCTTCTCTGCCACAAGGAACATGGCTTGACATGTTCTTCCTTTGTAACACACTTCTGAAGGAATTTGACCAACAATTTTTATATCAGAGTTGGCATACCCGCATACTCTTATGCCAGTGGGAAGTATACTTGCATCATCTTTTTTGAGAACATTTCTAAAGGTTTCTCTTGATATAATGGACCACGGTGAGCAAGAGTCTACTTTCATAGACAGTTCAACTCCATCAATGCTGAACAGATCGACGGGGCCTTTATCATTAGCGGACACTTCCGATACTTGAAATACATGCTTAGGAGTCATCTCCTGCACGGCCAAATTTTGATGTGAGTAATACCCTGTTTTACTGTCAAGTTCTCCAGTATTGTCCGTTTTTTGTTCTACATAGTTGATCGACCTACTCCTGCAAACATTTGCAAAATGGCCTCTTCCCTTGCACTTGAAACAATCCGCGTTCTTGGCTGGACATGACGGATAGTTCATTCCATGCCTGAGGCTGCCACAACGAGGACACATATTCTTTGCAATCCAAGGCCCTTTCTTTGCCATGGGGTAATTACCCCTCTTCTTTTGATCCACAATACAAACCAGGGTTTGATCAACACTGAGCTTATCAATTTTGAGTTCCTTTACATATTCGGACGTTTGTTCAATGCTTCTTGCCATCTCGATAGCCTCTTGGAGAACCATATCTTTTGTCAATAGTTTCTCTTGAATTCTAGGGTTGTTTGTGCACCTGACAAGCTGATCCCTGATGAGCGAGTCTGTTAATTGCTCAAACTCGCACGTATAGCTTAGTGATCTGAGACAGGCAACATAAGATTCCACCGATTCTGATCTCTCTTGGACCCTCTGAAAGAACTTATGCCTTTCAAAACTGACGTTCTTTTTGGGCTCAAAATGGTCTCGAAGTTGCTTTAGGGCAAATAAGTATTCATCCATATCCCCAGATCCTTGATCCCTATTTCTCGGAAGGCCATCATATATCCTGCGCCCTTCAGTGCCCAAATTGTGAAGAAGTAATGCTTTTTTCCGTGCTGCAGGATACCTGTCTCCACCCATGGCCACTAGATAATTCTCAAAAATGTCTTTCCACCTATCCCATGGGATAACTGGGCGGCCTGGCTCGTTGACAAACGGCAGAGGAGGTGGTATGGAGGCCATGTCGAACAGGGGATGGGATGATTATGTTGTTAAAAGGAGAAATTTGAATTAAGCTCAGTAGTTGCTTTGAAACTACTATTTTGCATAAATAAAAAAAAAATTTGCACCGTTTTGTCTTGATGGGAGTTATCAAAATTGAAGATCACCAATGGTTGACAGCAATATGTAAATTGTCACTTGGGAGACCAGGGTGTCCACTTGTACAGTTTTGTATAATGAGGCTGGCGAAGTCAGAAATAGATGTGAGACTTTGTGCACTTTATCTCATGAGGACACACACGGCTTGTTTGGTGTGCGTGTCCCTTTAAATATACTAGCACCAGTCTTCAACTCGCGCCTTCCTTTGATCTGATTGGCGCCGCGAGTGAAGCAAGACCGCCACTCCCCGCTCGCAAGCACACGTCTGCTCGCGAGCCTCCTTTGTCCATGGGCGGGGCTCGCGCTGTGAAGTATGCAGCACTGGCTTCGTTCGCGAGATCCAATCAGCTCGCGAGTCCCTTTCGCTCGAGCTGGGCTTGCGCTCGTTCACACTGTGGATGAGCGGCGCTGCTCGTTGTTTACATAAAAAAATGAGAGCGCTCTCCCACGCAGTACTTCCCCTTCAATCGGCTCACACATGCATCTGACCTGTTGGGGATGGCACCTCCCCGGTCTCCACTCCGACTCCCTCTCCTTCGGCGGCAGATGATCAAGCCTGCTGTCACGCCACCGCAGGAATGCAACTTTGCTCTGGGTCTTCACTGCGAATCCTCGTCGCCAATGTTGAGTCAGGAACAACGCCACAAATGACTATAAAGTTATTTATTAATAAGTAAAGACGAACTAAACTGACAGCAGGCGTCCTCGTAGGAAGACTCCTCTAAACTGCCGTCGACCACAAAAGTAAACAGTTCCATATTCTAAATGGAACTGACACACTCATCAAAACTCTACAAGGAAAACATTACATCATAGTGCATCATAATATTTGCTGAAAACATTTGCTGAGTTGCAGTAACATATATACAATTCAGAGACCAATCTCAACAGTGGACTTTGGGCTCGGAGAAAATAGAACAAGTCATGAAATTACGATATCTATGTTACAATCTATGTAATTCCTCCTCTATATGTGTGTGGAAAGAGTTTCTGGGAGCCAAATTACAACTCCCTCTATATCAATGAATTGTCTTTTTTTCTAGGATTTGCAAGTTTTCATTGATACTAATCCTTGACTATTATGTGTTGAAGACTGAGCCGATTTTACGGTTTGGACATTTGTCTAATAGATAAAAGTGAATACAGGAACTCTATTCAGGGATGGATAAGGAAAGCGGTCCTCTGTTTTGCCAATGTGCTGCCCAATGCAATAATGAGGCATGAGTTAGATTTAGTCACTATGGGCCTCATTACCCGGCAGGCGGTGAGCCATGGCGCTATTAGCGCCATGGCTCTTGCCGGTAAAATACCGGCACCGCCTTTCGCGGAAAGGGGATTTACCGCCCCATTCCAAGGTTGGAGGGGCGGTAAATCCCCCTTCCGCCATTGCCCTTCCCCATTTCTGCCCCGTAGGGCTCTATGGGAATGGGGAAGGCGCTAATTACGGCACCGCAATTTTGCAGTGCCGTAATTAGCTCCGAGGTCCCTTAGCGGGTTGGATTTTAACACCTGCAAAAAGCAGGCTTTAAATCCCCCAACCCGCAAAGGGACCTCGTAGTAAGGCGGTAGGGATTTACCGGTACCGGTAGTTTACCGGTACCAGTAAATCCCTACCGCCATCCGTGTAATGAGGCCCTATATCTTTAAGATTCCACTGGAGGCAACTTTCCAATTATTCAAAAATCCTAGTTTGACCCACACATTCCCTATATGAGGATCTGGGCTTAATGCTAAAGGAAACTTCTGTTAAATCTGTGACTATGAATGGACATAGAAAGCAATCTCTGCCCTGAACCATAAACCCAAGGGAGGAGGAATTGATTCACTGCCCAGAGAAAGTTAAGATACAAACTGTACAGCCATGATTGGGTGAAAACCATTGAGACTATGGGAATCCATAGACTTCATACAGAGTATGCTTGTCTTCCCAGAAAGAGGAATCAAATATGCCCATACATCATGAGATGTCCATGTAATAAAGCCGGTGCACTTAATATGCACTTTCGGTACAACCATTTTTTTTAACGAGGGAACACACTAGAGACTGGATTGCTTGTAAGACATCAAATGAGAATCTGTATTGCTTTTGTAAATTATATACAGTGGTAGAAACGTTAAAACACTGGGTACTAAAATGCCTGTGCTTTGGTCCTCTTAGAACACAGACATTTGGCGATGATTTGTCTATAAAATCTGACAATTATACCAATATTTTTTGGTCAAGGCTTATGTGGGGTGAAAATGTTGCTCTGGTTTTAGCCCTAAATTGCGTTTTAAATACTGTTGATCTTCAAATGTAGGAGAAGGCATTTTAGAATAAATGTATAGGTTGTTGGAAGTCTGCAATATGTTTTTTTTTCCTTTTTATATCATTTGTCTTAAAGTAATATAAAAATTGTCGAGTTCATTTGTAAAGGTATGTTCATAAGATTTTTCAAAATGATGTTCTAGGTGATTGTGACTTTGTAGACGAAGCATGATACTTGATAACTGTTTGATTTTATAATGAACTGATATTGAAATGTTAATGTATAAATTATAGTTCTGAGATGAAATGATGTATTTTTGTAAATGTTAATTAATTTGGCCAAATACAATTAAAAAAACTATTTTAAAAAAGTTGGGTGGGACATCAAGAGTTATGGATGGTTGTAGGGTCGGACTGGGGCACAAAACTGTCTCGGGCACCAATGAAAAAGTGGCTCACAGTAGCAAATGCCAATTCATTCCTTTTATGACAGACTACTTGAGCAGTACCGAAAGAGAGAGGTTTTTATTCAAAGGTGATGCAAATTGTACATTTTAAAGAATATGTATTTCAGTATCACTGGTCAAAACTACTAGACGCGTAGTAAAGTAACTTTCAAACTGGGTCTCATGGGCCATGAAAGCCTCTTTGACACAAAAAACTGGTCCACACCAGCATTTTGAGTTTTTGGTTCTGGTGTTGCCCTATTGTCCTATAGACCATTCCAAGCCTGGATGGGGCTAGATACACTATATGTAAGGGGAAGCTTGTACCAGGCTAGAGGCCAAAATGCCTGCATTGGTGACCTTCATGTGACCAGGGTTAGCTAGATGGTCCGTCCTCGTCTATAACTTGCGGATAGCCGCAGCTACAATGTGGAGGGTTAATTACTGGGCCATGGGAGGAATCTTTCCAGTGCCAGAAGACCTCAGACATATTGCATTAAGGGTGTGACAAATACTGTAGCCTCTGAGCCTTCAATAGAAGGGCCTATTGTGGTAAAAGATGGGTGGGAAATGTGGAAGGAGTTAGGATTGGATACTGTTGTAACCCCTCGAATTAGAATAGGAGGTCTTTAAGAAGTCCTGCTGATGGATCACTGATTCAAACATTCTTCTAATTTGCCTTTTATAACATGGTTGATTGTAATCGAAAAATGACTTTAAAGTGCAAGGGAAAAAGAAGGGGAGATGCAAGACGCAAGGTCATGGAACAGTCACAGCTGAATCCAGATCTGGGCTAGGAGGGGGGGTAAGATGGAGAGAGCAGGGTGAGCTGCAGAGAGAAAGGAGAGTGACAGTAACCTGATAAACCTGGAGGCTGAATTTCATACCCTGGATAGTATGAGAAGAAGAAGGGAGAGAGCAGTGTGAGGCAGACAGGGAATGGTCAGAGACATTCACAGATAATATTGTAGGCTGCAAATTCAGATTCTGCAAGGCAGAGGTAAGAGGGAGGGAACAGGCAGTTAGGCATGACAGCATTCGTATCTAAACTGGAAGACCACATTCTAGATCCAGACTAGCAGGAGAGGCATAATGGAGAGGCACACAGAGAAGAAAAAAACAGGGGACATTAACACTCAAACTGGCGAATGCAATACAGAATCTAATTTGCGAGCAGGATGGGAAGGAAATGGAAAGCTGGGGGCGTGTCGCAGAAGCTGTCCAAGTGGAGTGGTAAGAAATAGCATCGAGAAGCACAGAGGGAGAGGTCAGGGGATCTTCACAGCTAAGCCTGGAGGATATCCTAAAGAGGCTGTCTAGGTGGAGAGGTAGATAAGAGACTGTATGGTGAAGCACAGAGGGAGAGGTCAAGGGACATTCACAGTTAAGCCTTGTGGCTACATTCCAGATCCTGACTAGGAAGAAAGATGTGGAGAAGAGCAGAGTCGGGAGCAGAGGGAAATAGCAGACATTCTCAGCTCAGCCCGGAGGCTGCATTTTAGATCCTGGCTCGGAAGAGAGATAGGAGAGAGAGAGAGAATTGAGAGGGACAAAGAAATATTCAGGGAAATTCACTTCTAAACCTGGAGGCTCAGTGCAGTTTACTAAAACAGGGCTGCAAGGCGAAATATGTGCATTCTGCTACTTGCAAGAATATGAGCACGTGGAAAATGAAACGCCAATTGACAGAAATAAATTCAAAGAACACAGATTATGGAAACTAGAGGATTGTCAAAACTGTTTAAAAAGAAACTGTGAGAAAGAATATGGGAAAAATATATTTTGTATTTCAAGACATTGCTGAAAGTCCCATGTAGAATGGTCAGAATGTAAAAGCATAATTTATTTGCTGTTCATAGGAACTGAAGGAAGAGTTGTGGTGAGCTCAGTGATTTCTCCGTAGCCAGCTAAGAAGGCAAGCACTGCCTTATCTATCTATTTAAAAATCTATTTGAAGCTCTCAGTGTCAAGAAATAGCCAGAGCTTGTGCCGGACTAATGTTTTATGAGTTGAACAGATGACCACTGTGAAAATATGAGATCCAGCTAAAGGAGGTAGACTCTTAAAAATACATGGAATTAAAATTCTATTACTGGTGAGGTCCAGGATCTGACTGAAAATTGATATGTACCAGAGAATGACACATTAGAGAGCGGGTGGAGTGGTCTTCCTCTATTCGGATAAGATAAGCAGACCCATGGTTTGGCTATTAACTTTGAAAGCAGCTACTGACTTAATAGCAGGCTGTATCAACAAAGGAGCAGATGGCCTAAACTACATGTTATGATTCTTGAGGGGAAGAAATGTGAAGATCATTAAACTTAAAATTATGCATTTTATTAGAGATAATCTCAAGTTGATTATCTCAATGCACACAAAAATAATTTGAATATGCTCGAAAAGCTTATGAGAGGCCTATCTGATCAGGCAACATTGATTAAAAGAATTGACCTTGAGAACTAAAGTTATAAGATGAAATGTGATTATTGCTTCCCAGAAAATGTCACAAAGCTGAAATTTGGGGAGATTGTAGCTTGTTGAATTAGATATTGGTATAGAAAAGCTTGATAACTGTTATATTTTTCGAAAAAATGACAGAAATCTGCCTTTCAAACCTGTAATATTGCGCCAATGCCAGACCTAGTTCATTAGGTCTGGCATTTATGATGCTTATTTGTAAATTGAATAAAATTGCCATGTTGTAGATTTTAGCTGCAACTGTACAATTGTTCAGAAAGATAATTAGATAGATAATTAGGTGTAGTAATAAGCTCCCAAGAATGGAGCTTAGTAACTTAAAGGAACCAATCACAGAAAAGGGGAGGACAGTAGAGGCCCAATCCAGATCAAGCATGCACCTGATCATTAGGATATTTTGTGGGTGTGGTTTAGATTTTAAAAGGGGACACCCAATGGGAAAAGGGTGAGCTGTCTGAATTCATCTGGGTGGGAACTGCTGTTACAATTGCTGGAGTACCAACAGTGCCTGGGAGGTTAATTAGACCAGGAGGAAGACTAAAATCTGAAGGGAACCCAGAGAGGCAAATAAAGGGATGGGTTCCAGAGGTCTCCATTACTGACCCTGGAGAGGCCATCTAAAAAAATCAACCTTGAGAGCTAAAGTTATACATTGAAATGTGATGACAGCTTTCCAGAAAATGTCACGAAGCAAAGATTTGTGGAGATGACATCTTGTCCAACAGATCCAATTCTTGTGGGGATCCATTTGATTTAATACCTTCGCCTTATTGACTTGGTGGGCAGGCCAAGTAGATCCTTAGTATTTTTACTAAATAATAATTTAATTAACTCTCATATAGTCAAATAATGTGGGGTGAGCTCGAGGGAGTACAAAACCGCTGATCTCTCTCCTAGTGCTGATCAAAGGTATAATGATTTAAAGTAAGCAACTATCCCTTACCCTACTGTGGCCAACTCTAAAATTCACTAAATTGGAGGAGTGCATAAAAAAGAAACTTCCCTACTGCTCCCCATTCCCAAGCAGAGGGGTTTCAATAGTAACCTGAGTATTTTTGAGTTTATGATGGGGCTGAAAAAAGTGTCTGCCCAAATTAAATAGAGTGAAGTCCCGGATGTCAACGCATACCCTATACAGGGAGTAGAAGAGAGATTCTTCATTGCATAGTGGTGAAGGAAAAGGGTTCCAACTATATAAAAAAGTCTTTGATTCTTAAACGTTTGTTGTGATCCAACACTGCTAGTGTTGCAGAGTGCACAGGGAGATCAACATAAAGAGTGCAGTATGTTCTTTTACCAATAGAAAAGTGTGCATGATATTTAAATCAAACCTTGAGTAAAGTAGTTGCCAACTGTATGATTGTGTTGTGTCTTGAGGTGCTCCATGATTGTTTACATTATACAATTTTTGGGAGTGACCAAAAGCAGTTGAAGTGTTTGTTTGACCAGAAATGAAAACTGTATAAGTGATTATGCTATAGGTCCTGTGCTTTTTAGTTAAACCACCAAAGCGAATTATGTTCTACTTATTTGTATTGAAGCTTTGTTTTGGTGCCACAGAGAAGGTGGCATGTCATGTAATGTTGTGCAAATGTTAATTTTCCCAATTAATTAATACTAATATATTCTTTCTACTCACCGGCCTGGCTCTTGTCTAACCTATTGCTAAAGGGGGAGGGCTCTAAATGGTGTGATATAGTTCATAGACAGGGCTAGATTGAATTATATAAACAGGTATATTGGTGTGGCGCTTTTCATTGGGGGATTACAAACTCTCTTCATTCATTGGTGCCTCATAAATATACCCCCACACATTGTGCGATTTACTGGCATACCTTCCATTAACTACAACTGTGTCCAAAACATCATGCTAGAAGCTTGCACTGTCACTGTGTGATAATAAGCATACCTGCCATTACATAGAACTGTGTCGAAAACTGTCTACCAGATGTTTTCACTGTCACTGTGTGATGATCTGGCTACCTGCCATTGACTATAGCCATTTCCAAAGCTGAATAACAGAAGCTTGCACTGTCACTGTGTGATAAAAAGACATACCTGCCATTGACTAAAACTGTGTACAAAACATTACACCAGAAGCTGTCACAATCACTGTGTGATGAACTGGCATACCTGCCATGGACTATAACTGTGTAAAGTGTAAAGAAATGCATACCAGAAGCGTGTGTAGAGGAGGAGACAAGTACCTCTATCAGACAGTCGGCCCCTATTCTGCCTATATGTTGGAAACCGGAAATTGCAACATGTGCAATACCAGTAAAAGTGCCAACACTGCGAAAAGTCCTTGACACAAGGTATCCATTGAGAAAACCCTAAATGTATCCACGAAGAAATGATGATCTTCTGAAGGAAGTTCAGGAAGAAGTGTGAGAATGAATGAAAGAAATAACTGGTGGTGTCACATGAAGTAGAGGTGACGCACGCAGAAAAGATGTGAATGAAGGAAAGATATAGACTCTATAGAACTTGATGCCGAAGCATTTCACCCCTGAGAAGAAGTTTGCATGTGCGGAGAGGCACCGAAGAAAATGCAAAACCATTTTACAATTGTACAGACGCAGTAACGCAAGTAGACGAAATGATCATAAGGCTGGCTATGGAGTGAATAGATTGCAGAGATGCGCCAATGTATGTACATAGGAATATTTAGAATCTGGATGTTCCACAACGCTCTTTAGCAAACTTGGACCCCACGAATGGAAGAATTGGAAGTGTGGCGCAGCAAAATAATAGCTGACGGCGAAGGAAGATTCGAGAAAGGTTTGTCTGGCCCAGAGTCAAGAGTCAAGGCCGCCGAGAGCCTCGCCATGTACTCCAGAAGATACAAAAACGTGAGAACCGAGCTCAGCTCCTCTTAGAGGTATAATAAAAACCAGGAAGGGTGCCAAGATTTCTTCATTTAATGGCATTAAAATGAGAGCTCGAAAATGTGGTCTCCAGCTACATGATCGGATGAGAATAGACTTTGGGTCGAGCTACACCGAGACCAGAAGATAAGACCATGCTTCACACCCTTTTATTCTCAGGCGCAGTGAGCCTCGGCAAGGCCAAGTTCAAAGGTATTCATTGAATGGCAGACCGCAGGAGTGATGATGAATGTTGGGCTAATTGGGTGGGGAGGCATGGCCAGGCCAAACCCGAGTCCCAGTTGTATTCGGCTTGCGTGTGGAAACTTCCAGAAGGGTACAAGTGAGCCAACAAATTATAGAGGGCCACGTATTAAGGAGCCCTATAGTTTGATAAGCCAATAGTATGTTGTATATTTTCATGACACAGAAGATGACTTGCACTTGGGATGGGCTTAGTTTCCCACCTGACCTTAGAGATCCAATCACATCCTTTTATCCCACATAAAGTATTTGTAAATGCATTCACCAACCACAACCCCCTCCACCCCATAGGTTTTTCTTATTCACCACGTAGTATGACATAACCTATGACGAGATTTTACTATAAAAGTGTTGTTTTTTGTGAAATGCTTCATGATAAATCTGTGCGGCGTCCGTTGATGTCCGTGGTACTCCCTGTTTTAAAGAATTGTTATAAAAACAGCTTTATCTTTTGCCAACTTCTTGAGCCGGTCTGATTATTGATGTTTGAGTAAGATCTGCATCCCCATCATCTCAAATACTGTTACCCCGTCTTAAAGGGCCCGTTGGCTGGGTTCACTTGCACTGTCACTGTATCATGCAGTTCCATACCTACCATAAACAATAACGGTGTCCAGAATTTTACACATGAAGCGTATTACATTACTGTGTTGTACTCTGACATATGTGACATTCACTTTTATTCTGTTACAAACTGCATAACTGAAGCTTACACAGTTATTGTTATACACTGCCATACATGCCATTCACAATCGCTGTGTTACAAGAAGCTTGCACTGTCACTGCGTAATACACTGGCACTATTACTTTTTTTTTATTTGGTTAGTTGATATATCAACTTTTCAAATTATCCTTACAATTACAAATAAATATTTCATTACAATAATTTAACTTGTTTACAATAATAATAACATCATATAAATACACAAATTATATAAATATATACAATACAAATATAACAAAAGGATCAACGGACTAATTTCATTCCCAAACGTCTTCAGTTTCGTATATTCCTCAACAAAAATAGAGGTTATATAAAAGATTATGTTTCCTATTTATTTTTCACCTAATCAATCAAATCATCAATCAAAAATCATTGCAGAGTTTGTTGCACATTAAGGGTGGTAGAACAGTATTCAAAAATTGAACAATTGCAATTTGTAGTGTAGTTCTAGGATTAGAGAATAGCATTTGCCATTTTTCTAACTGAGTTAGATGATTCTGAAACTCTACTTTGCCCTTGAAGCATCTGCTTCTTACGCTGTTTATTGCCTCACAGTCAACTAACAGATGTTTCAAAGTTTCTGTCTGGGTGATGTTTAAGCAATATCGGCAGTCATTTTGCTCATGGTGTATGGCTTTTCTCTGAAATAGCACGTCACAAATTTCCCACAAATTGAGTCTAAGGGCCTCATTACCCGGTAGGCGGTGAGCCATGGCGCTATTAGCGCCATGGCTCATGCCGGTAAAATACCGGCACCGCCTTGGCGGAAAGGGGATTTACCGCCCCATTCCAAGGTTGGAGGGGCGGTAAATCCCCTTTCCGCCATTGCCCTTCCCCATTCCCATTTCTGCCCCATAGGCCTCTATGGGAATGGGGAAGGAGCTAATTACTTGTAATTAGCTCCGAGGTCCCTTAGCGGGTTGGATTTTAACGCCTGCAAAAAGCAGGCTTTAAATCCCCCAACCCGCAAAGGGACCTCGTAGTAAGGCGGTAGGGATTTACCGGTACCGGTATTTTACCGGTACCCGTAAATCCCTACGGCCATCCGTGCAATGAGGCCCTAAATCTCATATATTTCCTGCAGAATACCATGCTTGGATATTTGACTAAATAATCAGCCGTTATCCCATGTCTCTTAGTTCCAAACAAGAAGATATCAAAATCTTTATGTGACAAGCATTTTGTGAAGTTTTCCACCCAATCATATTGGAATATTTTGATTTTTGCTCGGTCGGGATTTTCCATCAGTAATTGAATAGTGACGCCTGCATTGCTTAAAACATCCATGGTGTGCTCACGCCATCTCAGCGGGTACTCGCTTTTCGATTTGAGCAGACTATGAGCTGTGATTTGCAATATGGAAGGTTTACTTACATTTTCCAGAGACTTGCGAAAGTAGGCACACTGTTTCCAATATACGTGCAGGATGAGTGAGGTGAGTCCTAATTCATAACGAATTATCGCAAGTGGCATGCCATTTGGTAGTTGTAATACTTGTTTCCAATAAGACACCTCTATACAGTCCCAAAACTTACGATCTTTTGGCAGGGTGGCTTCAATGCCATATAACAAAATTGGAGTGACTTTCATTTTGTAGTACATAATTATGTGTTTCATTGAAAACTTACCAAATTTTTTGATTAGTATCTTGGATTGAGACACCAATGATTGTAACTTGGTTTTCAATTCGCACGTATATTGCATCAATGTTTTATTATGTTGGATTGACACTCCAAGATATTTGTATAGGCGTGTATCTGCTAGTTTGTACTGCTGCAGATGCCATTCATATCTACGTGCTTTAGATCCTTGAATGGGATTACAATTAAGAATTTGAGTCTTTAAATTGTTGATACTAAGATTGTTTGCTTGAGCATATGCATCCAGTCGATTCAGCATGTTTTGCAGCCCCATCGGTTTCTGTGACAGGAGGACTAGATCATCCGCGTAAAGCAGGTATGGTACTTGCTGTGCTCCAATTTTTGGGGGATCTCCCACACAATCTGTGAGATGATCACCAATGTCCAAAATATAAAAAATAAACAGAAATGAAGCTAAGGCACAGCCTTGCTTCAGGCCTCTGTGCGTGGCGATTGGCGGTGTAAAGATGCCATCTAACGAAACTCGCACACGCTTTAATGTATTAGTGTGAAAAAGGGCAATTAATGCTAGTAGAGAGGAGGGACAATTAAGTTTTCTTAATTTTGTCAAAAGCGCAGCTCGATCAATCGAGTCGAACGCGGCTCTGAAATCAACACACCCTAGATAAAGTGGTTGTTTCTGTGATAATTGATGAGCTTGGATCATAGAGAGTGCTAATATGATGGGAATGGTGCCCAGGCCCTTCACGAAACACGCTTGGAACAAGTTTTCTTCAGCCCATACCTTCAATTCCTTGAGTATTATTCTACAGAATATTTTTCCCGGAGCGTCCAACAATGAGATTGGGCGATAACTGTCTGGAGATTGACGGTCACCCTTTTTGTAGATTGGAACTGTTATTGCTTCAGTCCATGTCCGTGGTAGTGTTTGGCTGTTATTAACCGCACTGAAAATCTTGAATAATATGGAAGCCCATAACTCTGGATGCATTTGCATGACAAAGTTGGACAAGCCATCCGGCCCAACAGCTTTTGATTTACTGGCAGTTTTGATTAGGTTAAGGATCTCAAACTCGTCAAAGGGCAGATTAAAAAAGATAGGTGTCTCTGCTAATTCTAGGTTAGAGCATTCCTTAGGGGCAGCGTAAAGTTGACTGAAATGTGTTACCCACTGTTGCATACCAACCGCAGTGGTCTACGTGACAATTTGATGCTGTCCTGTGGTTTGGTTAATTGGTGACCACATTTTAGAGATGTTCTTACTGGCTAGAGTATACAGCATTTTAGCTCCATCTCTTTGATACATTGCGGATTAGTGCCCCTTGACCCAATTCCTATAATTATTGCGCAGTTTTTTGGAGAATACCAATCTGAGGCTCGGAGGATGCTTATTGAGTTTCCTTAGTTCAGCTCGATATGCAGTTTTCTTTGTTCGAATCATATTATCGAAAACATGCAGATGATTTTGTCTTGTTTTACATGACATTTTGGTTTTCTGAAATGTTTGAATTGCATTACTATATATGATGCCAACATTTTCTAGTGTATTATTATCTCCGGATTTCGATGTTTCTAAGAGTTCATTAAAGTGAACTAAAGCATCCTCCGACCATCAAAGACGGTTTCCTCTTGTATCAGCCACCAAACAGCCATTTGCTGATGCCTTTGCAATACAATTATGTCGAATTTGTGAACCCCATTCCATTGTCAACATATTATGATCACTGGCACTGATATTAGAGATCTTGAAGTTGCAAACATCTGGTCACAATTCTGTATTAACATAAGTATAATCTATGATTGAGGCTAATGAACCTTTATGCCGGGTTGGAGCCGGGGGTATGTCAGATGCGAATGTGCCATTAAGAACATGCAAGCCTCTATCTGAGATTAAACTATTGCATCGAAGAATTCTCTGATTGACTTGCTTACTCTTGATGTTCAAACACTTTAATTTCAGGTCACCGGCTAATATGAGATACCTTGTGTGGCTGTCTTCTACCACCATGTCTAACAGATTATTCAGATCTTTGAAGAAACACTCATCACTTATGGCTACAGGATTCCAATATACGTTCATAACGGCATATTTATCTATGCCCGCATCAACTCTTATCAACATCATGAAATCATTCGGTATCGCCCATAACCTGGATGTGAGACCATATTTGATTTTAACAGCAGTTACAAGCCCTGACATGGGCCTTCCCAGTGTTGACTTGATGGCGGGATTCAAGAATACCTCAAACCCTACCCAGATTGGGGCAGTGAGTAACCACGTTTCCTGCAAAGGTACTGCATCTTTATTGTTCAGATGATGTTGTTTGGTATTTGTCAAATGCTTAAACCCTCGTGATTTCCAACTAATGAGGGAGAATAGCTGGGTGCTTACAGTATGGCTTTGTTACTTCTGTTGTATATTATATTGGCAAACACACTGGCCATTTGACATGGCATTGCATCCTGTTTTGAATGTTTCGGAATTTGTTTGGGGCTGACTCTTGATAGATGCTGACACTTGTGAGGAGGATTGGTCACTACTCAGACGGAAACCTAATTTAGACAGAGGTTCCTTTGGACTCCAAATTAGACTCTGTACTACTCTGGAGTTCATCCAGAGTTTAAAGGGATAGTCCAGTAAAAAATTGTAGAGTCGTTTGCTAATGTCCCAATTAGTTTACTTTGTTGTGACACACTCTGCTTAGATATTTCTAGCTCTGATGTATCATGATTCTCAGGTGCTCCTAGGGGGGCGTTTGCTACCCTCGGCTCCTGCGGTAGATTCTGACTCTCATGGGTGGTGTTGCGTGACAGGCAGGTAGCAACCGCAACAAGTGATGTAGACTCAGGGGCTTTATAGTATATTTCAATACAGGGTTGTGCATACCCCGACATATAGGCGTCAATTGCCTTTCTCATTTCGCCTTTTTCTTGACTATTAGTAGGCACAACCTTTCTGTTATCATTTTGTTGGGACATCCCTTGAGTTAGACTACTAGATTTCTCATTGTTGTCAATGGCTATTGCATCAACCAAGTTCGGTTGTCTCAGCATTTTGAGGAGTTCATCTAATGGGGGATAATTTAGTGCGTGGGAAGGTTGAAAAGATCCCAAGCTCATTTTCTTTTTGATGAGCGTTTTTGCAAAGTATTTCTTCTTGATTGCTAGAGACACAGCTATATTATTTTTTTTGGGGTAATGATAACATTTTGATAAAACGTTTTGTTGACCCGTTCCCATGTTGATTCGGGATGCTCCTGTTTTTTGTTAATCTTAATTCAGATTGTTGACTGTTTTTTGGCAACTTTTCGCTTTTTTTATCTTTTGCTTTTTCTTTGTTGAGACCTATATTCAGTGATTGATTTTTGTCACCTGTTTTAGCTTGATTTTTTTTTTTTTAGAGGTCTTAGAAGTTGCCAAATTGAAAATGGAGTAAAGTTTCCCTTTCTTGGTCGCTACGTGTTCCTTAGGTTCATTCGCATTTGGATCTTGCAACAGCAATTCAACGTTACATGAGGGATCGTATATGATGGCACTAATACAAGGCAGGACACTTGTGTGCTTGGTATTTACTCCACTTTTTGGGGGTAGGGGCATTTGCAACCTTCCCTAATTCAGATCTCATAGGTGCTTTATCTGGTAGAGGTAAATGATTAGAAGCCGCATGTGGCCGTGTTCCTGTATTTATCAACTTTTGTGTGGTAAGTATTTTGTGCATGAGCGCTTCTTGTACTGCCAATCGTTTGTCAACTGAATTATATATTTTACCAAGTGTTTGAATGGCCAGATTCATTGCTTACAAAGTAACATCAATTGTCGAATCAGCTTTATGTGTCCCTATGGACGTGTTAGTTCCGTGTGTATTTGTTTGTATCCTACTGATTTCAGTACTTGAGGTCGTAGTGACTGTTTCTGAAGTTGAATGTGAAACTTCAGTAAACATTAGAGGAGATTTTGAGAGATTTTCAGATAGCATTTTGTCAGAGAATACAGAATTATTGAGATCTATATCAATGATTTCAATGTCCTTTGCAGACGGCATTGAATAGATAGATTCAGTTGGTTGCGCTGTGACTGGTATATTCTCTAACATTGCTTTGTCAGATATTGATTGCTGAGTGCTTGATTTCTTCATGGTACAATCATGCTCGATTTCAATTACTTTTAGATCAAGTAGGGGCCTGTCAGGCAGTTCATTGACTTGCTCCTTTTGTTGAGCTGATGGCAGGTTCATTTCCAATCTACTTTTGGCTCTATGGGCCAAAAAGGAACCACTACAAAACATTCTAATGTCCATATTGAGCGATCCCCCCGTCTAGCTGCTTTGTTTCTAGCTGGCATAGAATTCAAAAGCATTGACGAGTGAGGGGGATACGATGGGTTCATTATATTAGATGGATTATGAAGGTTAGATGGCATACCTGTTTTCAGGGAGAGAACCTTCATACTGTTAAGTCTCAAATTAATTGCCTTACTCAGGGCCGTCAGTAGTTGTTTTTCTCACACTCAATGCTACGCAAAAGTATCCAGGAAGTCCCTCCCGCCCCTCCGCTGAGACGAGGCGAAGAGGCAAAGAGGTACTTGCTGGTACTTCGCTTGGTGTGTGTGCGCGGGTGCGTGCGCACGTCTGTTTTTGTAGACGGCAAAGATGGGGGCATGGCTTCTGACACTGCGACAATACAAACAAGCAGTTATTACTATGTTAAATGTTTAAACGTTTAAAATCTTCAAGTCCTTTTCTAATGCGTTTTTTTTTACCGTCAGTCCGTTCAGGAAATCACACAAAGGACAATACAGGAAATGAAGATTACAGCTGATCCTGAGTCCCAAAAGCAGCGTCCCGAGGCAAAGAGGTTCTTGCTGGTACTTCGCTTGGTGCGCGCCATTGCCTTTTTACACAATAACTTACCAGAAGTGTTTACTATCACAGTGTCATATATTAGCATATCTGTCATTCCCTATTACTGTGTCAGAAACTGCATGCCAGAAGCGTGCACCATCACTGTCATACAATGGCAAACCTGAATTCCCCATTACTCTGCTAAACACTGGCATAGCTGAATCTTGCACTGACAGAATCACTGCCATATCCTGGCATACCTGCCAGGTACTATTACAGTGTCACAAATTTCATATCAGAAGCTTGGACTGTCACTGTCGTACAAGGGCAGCCCAGCGATTCACTATTACCATGTGACACATTGGCATACACGGGCATAGGAGAAGCTGTGATACACTGCCACACCAGCCATTCACTGTTATTGGGTTACAAGAAGTTTGCACTAATTCTTTATTACGCACTGGCACACCAGAACCTTGTACTAGCACAGTGTCGTAACAGATGTACCTTACACACACTTTTACTGTTTTACAGACTGCATACCAGAAGCGTGTACCTTCACTGTCATACAATGGCAAACCTGAATTCACCATTACTCTGTCACACATTGGCATAGCTGAAGCTTGCACCAACATTGTCACTGTTGTAAGGTTGGACTATCAGTGCCATACACTGGCAACTGTGCCAATGACTGTTGCTATGTTTGATGGGACTTCTCCACACTTCAAAAAAGTGCCACACTGGGTATTTGTGAAAGGTTGGTTAATTTATTAGATTGAATTGAAGGTGCCCTTTACGGATGACACGTGTTTCGACACACCAGTGTCTTTTTCAAATCAGGGCTGATAGCAATGCTAAATCTCAAGTCAAAAGGTTTCAATTAGGTGAAATACACAGTCATGGTTTAAATCCCCCCCCCCCGGTTCGCTGAAGTCTGCTGCCGTCTGGATTGAGATTTGACAATCCAAACGGCAGCAGACTTCAGCGAACCAGGAGGGGGATTTAACCCATGACTGTGTATTTCACCTAATTGAGACCTTTTGACTTGAGATTTAGCATTGCTATCAGCCCTGATTTGAAAAAGACACTGGTGTGTCGAAACACGTGTCATCCGTAAAGGGCACCTTCAATTCAATCTAATAAATTACCCAACCTTTCACAAACACCCAGTGTGGCACTTTTTTTGAAGTGTGGAGAAGTCCATTCAACTATTACTTCAAGGGGTCGGGGTCACTAGTGTCCCCTTTATTCTTGCTCCACACAACCTGCAACACTTTCTCGAATTGGAACAATAATTAGGTGCATGGTAACTTTATAAGTTGGTACCAAACAACAAAAAAACCCGGAGTTGTGGTACACACTGTTGCTATGTGACACATTGGCATATACTGGCATAGCAGAAGCTTGTGCTATCACTGTGTGATAAACCGGCATACCTGTCTGGCTACTATTGTTATGCTGCACTCGGGCATCGCATACCGGCTCGACTTCCAACTAACACTGTGTGTCACACCGGTACACTTGACGCGTGCGCTAGCACTGTGTAATACACAGGGGTTCATCCTACGAATCACTGTTACTGCATCCTCGGAGGGGTGGGGTACACGCCATTGGTTGTTTGGAGGCTTGGCGACCCCAAGACGTGCTCCATCAGTGCCAGCGAGCACGAGGCTCCTGGCGCCGTCTGTGCCGAGTCCTGACATTGCAGCTGGAGCCTCGACGTTGGTTCAGTGCTGCTGGCATTGCGAGGAGACGTTAAGCGGCGTTTCGTGTTGGCAACAGCCCGGTACACGCCAAACACGGGCACCGTGAGCCGAACAGGAATATGCTAGGCTTCATTTCTGAAAGCGAGGCTTACCCGTCGGGCAGGTGGGCACGACATTCCAGCGTGCCCCCGCATCTCCCCTCCCTCCTCTACTGGCAGCTCCCCAGAATCGCCACCTGCCCCATGCCACTGTCTGGCATCAGCACGAAGCTCTGCCATATGCCAGGGCAATGGGAAGGGGGAACCGAACAGCTGTTCCGATCTGCCTCGCGCTTGGTGCCAGGTAACAAATGAGACTGATAGGCTCCCCAGCGGGCTTCCGGCTGGCCCACCCTCCAACCTCACGCCGAGACTGGTACTTGAAACTCAAAGGACATGTACAACTACCGCACGTCAATAATCACCCTGAAATACCAGAAAGACAGCTCAGCAGGTTGACTGCCTGCCGCGGTGACTTCCGTCCAACATGCAGGATCATCACACACCCTAAAACTCCTGTAATGCACAGGAGCAACGAAGGAGCTGGGGGCTAAGCGAGCGTAGGTAACAACATGTGTGCATGGACTAGCTAGACCTGCTATTGGTATGTATCGAAAAATAAATGTGTTTTGATCACTTCTCTCCATGTGTTTCAAGATCCTTTCGAACCGCAGAATAGAAAAGAGAACACGGCGTTATTGCTCCGCCCACAGAAATCAGAGTAAAGCCCACGTCACGGGTTCGAAACCTAGCACTGCTGTTCAACTTTTGTGAAAGCACCAAGTTGGGCCACAGCATCACCCCTCGGTTAACGTGGACGCCACGTGGGGGTCTATCGGGGCAGCCACTGCGAGCCCTGGCTCTTCCTCTGCCACTCCTGGTTCTTCCTTTGCAACCCAGGGCTCAGGCGTGGCAGTGTCGAACAGGGAAAGAAACGGCGTGCTCTTAAAGAACGGCGTGCTGTACATTCCTTGACCTAAATAAACAGCAGCAGCGCCAGAGACTGAGTGCAAAAAAACAATGTTGTCATCAACGCTTGCTCCGGAAAGAAATAAGCAGAACATTAAATATTCACGTGCTTGGTCTCGCGATACTGCCATCGATTCTAGAACAAGACGATTCTATTGTTAAAGTGCATTTGTGTATTGTGGCGGAGTGCTGCCTTTTCATGTGTTAAAGAAGTTTGATCAGGTCCTTGTTGTTGGGGGTCGCCTGCCATGGTCATCCGGCAGGCGCCCCTGGGCGCTATCTCTGCTAGCGCCGTGCAGGCCCACCATGTGTGGGGTGGGGGCCTGCCATGGACATCCGGCACGGCCCCGGGTGCCATGGGCCTCGGCACCCTGGCGTGGGGTCACAGCCTGCCAGGCCTCTGACTGAGGGGACCTCGGCTGCCATCCTGGCATGCGGGTCCCTCAGTGTCTGGGCGTGCAGGCCTGTGCCTCCACGTGTAGGCCTGGGGCCTACATGGATAATGAGACACGGACTCAGTCGTTCCTCTTTGGGAGTCTGCAGCCGCTCTGTCTCACGTGCCTGCAGGGGCTCCTTTTATTAGCTTGGGCCATGACGCAGTCATGGCCCATCTTAAAGGGGCCATACACGTGAGGAAAACACATCCCCCTTAAAGGGGCAACACACACAAAGGAGGGTCCCACCTAACACTCCTCCTTTTTCATAACAAACAAAACAAACACTATCGAAACATACAGGCTTCCCACCTGTTACAAAATAATAACATTCTTGTCGGTTTTTGAACTGGTGGGGTGGGCAAATAATAAGATATGCCACCGCCACATACTTTGCTTACTCAGACAATTACAGACCTAACACCTACTAGTTACAAACTCAACACATGTTAGCCCATTTCTAAATACACTCAGCAGGTGACAGTCGTGGCAGGTGGGCTGCCAGAGGAACACCGGCCACTCTACCACAGTTTGCACAACCCTTTATTCACCTGGGGCTCTGGACGGTAACCTGTAAACAAACGCCGTGGTTGGCAGCTGGTATTACATGCACCCCTCGCGACTGTGGGATCACAGCCTCACCGTGTTGTTCTGTACTGAGACCACTTAAAGCATGTGGTTGCTATGTAGGTCCACAGCATTAAAACACAGGATTACTGAGTCCTCTTTAAACAATTGCGGGGCAGCAGGAGACCAGTCCCTTTCCCATCAGCGTCCGTCCAGGAGTCCCTTCCCGAGTTCAGGTCCACTGATGGTATAGGTCGCAGCCGGCAAAGCCGCACCTGGCGGGTACCAGGGGCCACATCGGCACAGTCACTTGATGTTCAGAGCAGGGTAGCGAGATGCAGGTCGCCTCCAGACTGCTCCTGATGTTGTCGACAAGGCACGGTGTGGTCGGTAGGGCCCAAGGTGAAAGGATACCCCTCACCCCTTTTCCTCATGATACTCCCCCCAGTTAAGAGTGTTTCTTTCCTCCTTTCCTTCCGGGGCACATGAGGGCGCACAAGCACTCACGATGAGCTGCAACCCATATCCTGCCCGCTGCCCCATCTCCGGGCGTTGTTCTGGGCAGACCCAAGGTGTCTCAGAGCTCAGGGGGGCAGGTGGTCCCTCCCCCATACCCACGTTGGCTTGATCATACGGCAGCCAGGCATGTTGACCGACACCAGTGTCAGCAGTCCAGGAACCTTCTTCGGTGTCGAGGCCACCTATGAGCAGGCAGGGTCGTTGCAGTAGTGGGGAGTCAGGGACACCAGTGGGGCCACCTGGATGACACTGGTATCAGAGTGATGGGCCATCGGCTGCCTCGTTCTCTCCATGGCAATGGGAGGCTGTCCCAAGACTCCGCGGCAGTGTGAGGTGCCTCCTGTCCATTGCATGAGGGTCCTCGCATGCACTAGACGTGCATGATCCTCGGCCTGATGATGCGGGTGAGACGGGCTCACGAGGTGTTGAGGCCATCTTCACTGCGGACAGGTTGATTTATGCCGCGGTGTGTCCCGTTTTCCTAATGGTGCTGGGCAGGAAAACATTTATCTATGTTCTTGTTAGCCATCATTGTCGACGCTGGCACAATGCACTGGTTCTTGTACAACTGGCCATGGCAGAATGGATTGGCGTCTGAGGTGCACAGTGGGGTCTCGCCATGTTCTTGTTAGCCATCCTTGTCGACGATGGCACAATGCACTGGTTCTTGTACAACTGACCATGGCAGAATGGATTGGCGTCTGAGGTGCACAGTGGGGTCTCGCCTCTCGGGCCATCAGGCAAGCGCCGAGCGCCTGTTCCCCGGTGCTGCAGATCCCCACCCCGTCGCGTCCTGCGCGCGCAGCTTTCCAAGCTTGATCATGCTGGCAAGATGTACAGTACACAGAGCGCCAGATGCTTAGATGCTCCTGGCCTGGAACCCTTAGGAGCACAGGGTGGCAGATCCACTTTATGGCGCTGTCGGAATAGTCTGTTTTGGTGACATGTGGCTGCCTTCAGTGCTTAGGGTCTGACTTCTCGGCGCTGATGATCTGGCTCATTACCCTCTCTAAGCTACCATGGACGACGTTTCAGTAGGAGTGGCAGTGCTCCTTCCGCTCTGCCACACAGGCTCGGGGAACGCAGGAGGGATGCATGACTCTGTGTCGATGTGGGGCACCAGGTAGTAAAGCTGCCTCTAGTCTCACTCTACTGTCCAGCCCAGAGTCCTGCCCAGGAGC
Source organism: Ambystoma mexicanum (assembly GCF_040938575.1). Taxonomy (NCBI): domain Eukaryota; kingdom Metazoa; phylum Chordata; class Amphibia; order Caudata; family Ambystomatidae; genus Ambystoma; species Ambystoma mexicanum. The sequence continues at coordinate 1,034,328,392 of NC_090926.1, read as the reverse complement.
CTCACTTTTCTTTGGTCCCGGTCAGAGTCACTCTTTTGATGTCACCCCTGAAACTCCCCACCCACTTTTTCCGGAGGCGTTACACTGGCCAAACCCTTGGCTCCGTCCCCGCACTGCATGCCAGCCACCCCCATTCTTGTCAAGAGCTGGTGCTGCTACCGCTTAGCAGGAGGTTCCATGCAGGTGGTGCAGCCCCTTTCCTCCAGATGATGACACCGGGCCCGACACCACCCAGGTCAGGGATTTGTGCGCGGTTTTCCCGCCAGCACAGCAGATGGACGAGTCGCCCTCTCCCATGATGGAAGTACTGCCACACTCACTGCACTCATCCCTGTTGCCATTGGAGCTTCGCATGCGGCCTTCAGCAGCGATGTGTAGGTGAGCAGATTTCTGCTTCCGTGGTCTTGCGACTGCCTCGCATTCCGAGCCCAGATTTCACTGTGTGCAGCAGGAAGATGATTGCGCAGTCGTCTGCGGGAGGTGTTTTCTTTTGTTGTGGCACAGCGCTGCCGGACGGGGCAAGGGCTGGATCCTCCCCCGGCCGCACGAGCACCCTTCTCACAAAGGGCTGCGGCCGGGGAGGATCCACGGCAACAGCCATCACCTTTTCTCTTTGCCTCTCGCCTGGAGGCGGGGCAACACTGCTCTCCTCCATCTTCGTGGCGAACACGCCACATGGGTGCCTCGGTGCAGTGCTGACTGCCGGGCATTTCGTTCTTCCTGGGGGAAGGGCAGCATTCCTCCCTCCCCCGCGGTGACGACCCGCGTGGGGAAGGGAAAACGCACGCGGTCTCTCCCTATCGGAGCAGTCACCACTGCCGCCAGGTCTAAAACACGCTGGGTGCCGGCGTGACACGGCAGCCCTGCCCCACAGGTCCCGTGAAGACTCACCGTCCGCCTGTCAGCCCAGAATTCTTATTGGGCTCAACCAATCCCCGCACCCCGACGAGGGGCGCCAGTTTTCTTTTTCCTTTTTGGGCTAGCACAGCGCACAACGAACGCCGCTGGCTGGATCCTCCCCCGGCCGCACGAGCACCCTCCAAGCAGAGGGCCGCGGTCGGGGAGGACCCACCATATAGGGGCGGGGCCAGGACGGCCTCCCTCTTCGCGGCAGACGCCGCTCCTTCTCCTCTTCATGGGGCGGGCCATCACGACCTCCACCTTCTCACGGCAGATGCCGCCGGGGATAGTTCACGACATGTCCCACCCCAACGGGAGATATTCAACCCCTCCCCCTGCACAAACGAACGTCGCAGGAGACCGGGGTGCCACCATGCCTCGATCCCGGCCGCAGGAGCACCCCTGCAACTGAGGGCCGCGGCTGGCGCGAAGCACGCCATGGCTCATCTTCTTTGCGGCGGAACGCCGGCGGGTGTGTGTCTCACCGCGGGGCAGCCCGGGCCTACACCACCCGGTGCCACGGCAGTGAGGCGCAGGCCACGCCAGACCGCGGTGGGGCTGGAAACTCTTCCCCCCCACCACTTCCTAGCAGCAGGGGGGCAACGCGGGCTCATGGTCCTCGTCGCCATTGTTGGGGGTCGCCTGCCATGGTCATCCGGCAGGCGCCCCTGGGCGCTATCTCTGCTAGCGCCGTGCAGGCCCACCATGTGTGGGGTGGGGCCTGCCATGGACATCAGGCACGGCCCCGGGTGCCATGGGCCTCGGCACCCTGGCGTGGGGTCACAGCCTGCCAGGCCTCTGACTGAGGGGACCTCGGCTGCCATCCTGGCATGCGGGTCCCTCAGTGTCTGGGCGTGCAGGCCTGTGCCTCCACGTGTAGGCCTGGGGCCTACATGGATAATGAGACACGGACTCAGTCGTTCCTCTTTGGGAGTCTGCAGCCGCTCTGTCTCACGTGCCTGCAGGGGCTCCTTTTATTAGCTTGGGCCATGACGCAGTCATGGCCCATCTTAAAGGGGCCATACACGTGAGGAAAACACATCCCCCTTAAAGGGGCAACACACACAAAGGAGGATCCCACCTAACACTTGTGAGCGTATGTGCGTGTTAGCTAGTCGTGAATGGTGGGCTATTTACATACAACACAAGCTCTGCGGGAAGCTCCTGCTTGCCATTTCCTGTGAGGTCGCGTGCTCTTCCTCCTGCACCAGTCTCCGTAATATGCCCCCAATACGCATTGCTGCATCTACACGTTATCACTAGTTTCCAAAATATGACCATGACACACAATGTGTTCCTGTATTTACACCTTTTTGCATGCAATTGTGACTAATAAAATGGCGTTTACCAGGATGAAAACAGGAAAGACAACAACCCTGTACCCCTTCGAAAAACACAGTGCACCGCTTCCCCAAGCCCCCCGGGGTACAGTCCTGAGTCTCACCTTGTGAGGAATTCGACCATCTGCACAGTGGACGTGCGCTCACCTGGGCATTTTTGAAATTCTTAATGAAATTGAATGTTGGTCAATGAGCCTCCGGAAAATGTGTGGGGCTAATCCGCACACATTTTCCTATGCTCATCGCACGACCCGTGTACTCTGGGTGGACACAGCCTACAGGCCGCCCCCCCTGTCATATTTAGTTGGGATATGACAGCCAAGAGTACATCAAGGCATTTCAGAAGGGTGATAGCAAAACCTTCCTCCTGCCATGGCCATCCTAATTAACTAATTAACTTACAAAGGCTCCATGGATCCACCCTGTCCTTTGTTAGTTGCTATTGGCAGCTTTGCATACTAATCAGAGTTAATTCAAGCAGGCCCACAGGAGGCCTGGTTGCAGGACTAACAAAAGACAGTAAATCTCGAACAACCTTTGATATGTACTGTGTCAACCTGAAGCCAGCTCCCGTCTGTCAATATCAAGGGCAGTGAGGTGTTATGTCTGGGACTGTGTATTTACAGTAGGCCATCCCCGCAGGGGGACCCCTTCATAAGGTGCGAGCATGTGGATTGATGGAGACAAAAAGTCTGTTGTTGCCGCAGCTTCAAGGGAGACCTGCCGCTTTAATCAGAAACCACAAAGAGCTGCATTAACTAAAGAGACCCTTTGAGTCACAACAGACAGCATGGTGGGTGGGACTTAGTATTACGTGTTTTCACACCTTTACCTTTTCTGTCGCAACGCATTCTGGTTATGACCTAATGCATAAAGGAGATTTTTGGTGGGGACCGGTGACGTATCAACTTCCGGGGCACCAGTGGTGCAGGGATGAATATCGGTTTCTAAATCATCAATCAACCCCACACCTCTAGTACACAAAAAGTGATCCGAACAGATTGGAATACAAGTAAATTATAAGACCTCCTTGACGAATTTTGGTAATGTGGACGGAACAGCAGCCTCATCTCCGCAAGGTCCTGGATTATTGTTAGTTGCAACACAGAGAAAATACAATTATTACCCTATGGTAAAAGTAATTGTCCAGTCAAGGTTGTAAAACAATATCTACTTTATTATTACTACAACAGACAGTTCTAGAACACTACAATTACAACCCACACTGTAAAGGAACAAAGAGGACAGACAGTTTCACGTAGGAAAGGGATGCACACTGGATACTGCCAGGAGGGTAGTTGGTAAAGTAATCAGTGTTACAGTTCAAGATTATTTGGTTTCAGCACCAAAGGGGAAAAGGGTTGTAACTGTCTCTAGGGGCCTTCTGAGAAGGACCAGGGGGGCTGAACCACAGTGTACCTGGCGCTGAAGAAGTACTTGGTGCTCGACATCATCGAGGCAGTTGCAGGGAGCTTTACAGCCCTTGAGACAGAGTTAGTGGCGGGAGACAGAGTTAGTGGCGGGAGACAGCTGCGGATGCCATCGGCAAGCAATTCGGCAAGCAAGGCTGGATGGACGCCTGCAGGCTCTCTGGCGTGGCTTCGTGGGGCCAAGAATTGTTGTCTCTGTGCTGTTTGGCAGATCTGGAATGCTGGTCAAGGCATCTCTCGGACGGCCCTGGCAACTGCGGGGTGACAACAGTCAGCGGTGCAGGTGGATGCGGTTCGAGGACTCGACTGTCTGTAAATTGTCCTTAAAAAGATGGACGCTGGATGATGCTTGTGTGGAACTCCTCTTAGTGTCTTTGCAGGGCTCGTGTCCTTTCAAGGCAGATGGCCCAAAGCTCAGGAGGGTGTTAGCAGGCAACAGCCTTATCCTTTGTCCAGAGACTCCCCGGCACTTCCAACCTAGTAAGCTTGATGTCAGAACTTAGCAGGGCACGCAGTGTGATTTCTGGGTACCGGTTCTGGAACTGCTGGATGGGTCCTCTGAGTCTGGTATCTTCATGTGTTTGCTGAGAGATGTTTAGGGGAGGGATCTTGCTTCACTCTTGGAACTCCTGGCCTTCCTTCACTGGCAGAAGATGAAAGGTAGACTGTACCTTCAGCTCCGGTCCAAATGAGTCCTTCTTCTTACTCCTTTTCGAAGTTTTCAGATGATCTGATCAGTGACAGGAAGGGGATTACAGCGGATCAACTCCAACAAATCCCAGAGGATACTAACAACAAATTGGAGAAATACAAACACAAACTTGAGACCAAGAAGATCAGGAAGTTTAGAAGGGATACTCAGGATTACAAATGTTAAATAGTATATACCTGGCAAGAGTATTACACCAATGCCCCAACAGACCTTTTTATCCCCATGTACGGAAGACAGGCCACTCGAACACAGATAATACATCATCTGAAGCCTCGAGTTCTGAATAAGATGTGGCAACAGGATCCAACATAGATGGAGACATCATCCCCGCGAACGAAACTGAGGTGGAAGCAAGCACCAGTGGTTTTTTCAAAAAGGCCCCATTACGAGGGGAAAAAATAAAAATCCTCAATGGGAGAAGCCACCCAACCTCCCAGAACATTGCAGTGATCTCCTAAGGAGAAGATCAACTTCTTCAAATTAATGAGAAAATTAAAACTGAAGGTCTTCGTCAACTCATTGGAAATGGACTCAACTATGGAGGATCCTTCTGAGGATCTTGAGATGCTCCCCAAGAGCACCTTCAACCCACCAGTGCAAAACCATGTTTTAACAGTGTTTGGAAAAACGGTACTAGAAGATCTGAAAAGAGTGCCGTTCAACTCTAGGAGTTAGTGCCAGCAACTTCTCTAATAGAGAGAGACAAATCCTACGGAACCTACTTGACAATGAGGACATAATCTTCAAACCGGCCGATAAGGGAGGTACCCTTGTCCTTATGGACAAATCAGATTATCTTGAAGAAATAGAATGACAGCTGGCGGATTCAGAGACTTACAGGGAGATTCAATTTGATCCTACTTACCAAATCCGAATACTGATTCAAGAGGTTCCAGATGAAGCTTCGGACAGAGGAGTTATTTTTCGGATAAAACATGCAAGTTCTTGGAGAACAAACACCCAATTACTCTGGTACTATACATTCTCCCCAAAATTCACAAGAGGCTTGATAAACCTCCATAGCCCATCATAGCGGCCATGGATAGTATCTTGGAACCTTTAACTAAATACCTCAACAAAGTGATACAGCCATTGATCCAAAACACAGAAACCTATATCAAGGACACAATGCATTTCCTAAATAAACTCAGGAATGTCCAATTTGTTGAAGGGAGAGATACTCTCTTTACAATGGACGTCACCTCCCTCTATACAAATATTGCTCACGAAGCAGGATTGGAAGCAATTGAGTGGTTATTACTGCGCTCACCTGGCTGCCAGGGAGACAGGCTTTTTGTCCTTACACTCCTAAAATGAGTCCTGATGAATAACTTCTTTAGATTTGAGGACAGATATTTTTTTCAGCTATCTGGCACAAGCATGAGAGCCACCATGGCTCCCACATATGCAAACGCCTACATGTTCTACCTAGAGAATGAACATGTACTGACCTCACCAAGATGGACAGAACACCTTCTGATCTTTGTAAGATACATCAATGATGTCTTTGGAATCTGGTCGAGTCCAGAAGAAGAATTACAAAATGTCTTTGATATGATCAATAATGTGCACCCACGCATCAAGTTTACAAATGCCATCAGTAAAACAAGGATCAACTTTCTGGACGTGGAGGTCTAAAGCATAAACAACACCCTGGCAACCAGGATCTACACCAAAAGCACAGAACAGCTTATTATTGGCAACACGTTTCCATCCAAAAGGTACCATCGAAAGTGTGCCTTTAAGCCAATTCCTCGGATATAGAAGGAACATCTCGGAAGCTGATGAATATAGGACACAGTCAAATGCATTACGGACAAAATTCCATAAAACAGGCTACAACCTTACACTCATCTCCGACATTGACACCATTGAATGGGATACTCTCTTGACACCAAAACCTCCCAAACAGGGGAAGACACTGTTCTACGTAACAACGCACTTGCTTCAGAGTCGCAAGTTCAAAGGTATCATCAAGAAAAACTGGCCCATGCTACAGATGGACTCAACACTACAACCACTATTTAGGGAACCACCTACTTTTGCTTACCGGAATAGTAAAGCCATGCGGAATAGTTTGGTTAAAGCTGAGATGCAATCATCCGGAACAAGTAACAATAAACAGAAAGGAACAACACTGTGCCACAATTGCCAGCATTGTGGCAACATTATAACAGGAAATACCATTACGCACCCTCACTCTGATAAAGCCATCGTACTGAAATACTCCTGCACTTGTGATTCAAGGAATGTAGTTTATGCATTAAAATGCCCCTGTGGATATTAAAATGTCAGTATTACCACAAGGAAAGCTAAAATCCGCTGGATGGAGCACAAGTCGAATATACGGACTAAGAACCCAAATCACCAGTAGCAATGCACTTGTCTGAGGCAAGGCATACAGTTGCCCAACTTAAATGTGTGATTTTGGAGAGAGTCACATTGGGCAGCAGAGGCGGGACCTAAATAGGAAACTATTGCAAAGGGAGGTGCTTTGGATTGACCTCCTGGACTGTATTCATCCCAGAGGGATGAACTGTGAATCATATTGTGTGCTTTGTTTGAACACTGGATCCCATCCAAAATCCAGATACACTTTCCTATTTGTGACAATTGATGTCAGCACATGAATGCATCATAGATACAATGTTAGTGCCAGGAGAAGTAACATACGGTACCTAGTCATCTAGGGGTATGGACAACCATGAACCTGCAGGTTATACAAATTGCAATGTGTTACTAAATGTGAATTGTTTTTGTTCAAGTACCATGGCACATTGATCATGCAATTGTCCCTTTTCAATATTATCTTGTGTGAAATTAAACATGAAGAAGGTTGAATGTTGGACTTTGAAATCATGACACTGACTACCTATATAATTACACCTTAGTTGATTATACTGACAATGTCGAAAAACTATAATTACTATGGCAATATGTGTTGTACAATGTGGAATAATTTGAGATGGTCTGAGTACATGGAGCATGTGTTTTGGACTAATTGGGTAAGGCACATTTAGGTGCCGTAGCTTTGGGTTCTGTACATTCCCTCTTGCAAATGTGCGTAACTCTAAATATAACTTTGATCTACATTACAAAAATTGCTTTTGAACACTGACAGGGATGGGGCACCCAGTCGATGTTTTCAGTAATCTGCCCCTCCCCCGTCAACCCAACTATGTATGATGGTCCTTTGCCTATCCGGGCAATGATCATAGTTATAACACAACAGAAACTCACCAGAATAAACGTCCAAATCTTTATTTAGACTAGGCCGACATGAAGGAACTCCCCATGGCCACAGGGGGACGTCAGCACCTGCCTATGCAGACAGATTAAGGGCATTGCCAGATAGACAGCAATGCGGGAATACTACCCCAACGGTAGACAGGAGAGCTATGGGGAAAGAGAAGGAAGACTGCGCATTCCAATTCCCGCTGCTAGAAAAAGGGGGAGCAAGACCACAATATATTCCATGGCCACACATGGATCGAGAGAACCTGAAAAATAAGCTTCCAGTGCTGACATCGGGAGCTGGGAAGTGGATACATGAATTAGAGAAAATGACAGGGGGTGTCACCTTAGCCATAGGAGATATTAAGGGCCCCCTGATCGCCATACTCGTTGAAAGAGCAGACAATGTATGGAAAAGGGCAGGGTACCCTAGGGTAACCATAATAAACACTTCCCATGACTGAGCGCCATTTTATAATTGTAGAGCAGCAGTGTGGAAAGCGGTATGAACGCTATACCCAGACACTTCTGATATGGGAGCTATAATGACTCTGAAAGAGTCAGAGGATCCATTGAGTTATATCCAGAATTTTCAAGACGCGTGGGTGCTCAAAACGCATGAATCTTGGACGAAAGCTATCCCTGTATTCTACCACATATTGTGTCAAGGTTGCCTGAACCAGTGCAAAAATAGCTTAAGAAATGAGTAGGAGTAGAAGCTAAACCCTGGACCGAAATGCAGTTGACAATTGCGCACTATTGTAGATTGTTGCAAGAGAAGAACCGAAAAAAAGAGGCAACTCGTAAGGGTGAGGAGGCGAAGCTGGTGCAAAAGAAACTCTCAAAGCATGCTCTCGAGGGAGCCATTTTGACAAGCCCAGCTGAACCAAGCACCCAATCAATTGCTAACCCATCCCAGAAAAACCAGGATAGCGCAGAATTTTACCCGAGGGGTAGGGGTTTCCAGGGAAGAAGATGGCAGAGTAACCAGGGAGGGTTTCGAGGTAACCAGGGAGGTTTTCAGACTAACCAAGGTAGATTTCAGAATGTGCAAATGAGCAGTCCAGCTACACCAGATGGACAGATGGCCCGACCACTGCCAGTGTGTTGGCTGTGTGGAATGACAGGACATGTGGCGCACGTGTGCAGAAGCCAAGGCATGAGGCAAAATGGCCAAGGAAGTGGGGCAGGCATGGTGAATTAGTCTGCCATCCCACAACAGGGCAGTGCACAAAATCACACAGTGCAGCAGCAGGCATCAGGCTTGCAGCAAGGTGCACAGCAAGTGGTTCAACCCTCGAACATGGGGAACTTGCCACAGAGACAATCCCAACAGGCACCGCCGCAAATGCCTAAGGGCACTTACTCCGGAGGGGGAGTGAACCCTGGAAATGGGGGAAATCCACAAGTATAAAGTGGGCCAAACTTATACATGAAATAGGACAGCTCATGGGGGACTCTGATGTGCTCTATCCTATCAGTGACACCAGACCCTAATAGGGAACCTATGGTGAATGTCGTCATAGGGGGCAAAGAATATTCCTTCTTAGTTGACACGGGCGCAACACGCTCGTGCATACGAGAAGGTAAGTTTTCCTTGTCCGGTGAGGTCATTGATACTCAGAGTTTCACAGGAGCTCACAGTAGAGTTCCCTTTACAGACGCGTTCCCAGTCTCTGTAGGAGAGCGCAAAATGAATGTACCCTTATTGTATTCACGTCAGACCCCAGTAAACATCCTGGGTAGGGACTTTATGACAAAGTTTAATATGACAATCTCGTTTACCGAGAATGGTATAGTGGGCTCCACTCCAGGAATGGATTATGCAAACGTATGCAAAATTAGTAGAGCATATTCAGGATGCATAGCCATGAGAGCTATACCCTTAGAACCAGAGGTCTTCGCATATGGCGTGCGTGTGCTTATGACGGGATTGCCAGGCCTTGCATACAGAACTATGAGAACCCCTGAGGAGTTCCTATTCAGACCAAGAATACCTATGCATGAAGAAGAGGAACAAGTGTTTCCCTTAATGATACAATCTGCCACAGTTCGAGGGAAAGTGGTATTGGTCGAAGGATACGATGACAAAGGTAGACAATGGTGCGCGATTATCGCCATCGAAGAAGGGTATCGAGTGACTGACGTCACCGACGACGATCTGTGTGAAGAACACCATGGCCTAGAAGAGACAAGAGTGGAAGCGATTCTCACATTTAGGGTCAAAATGATCAAATGAGAAGTGCCACAAGGAATGATGTTGGCACCGATAACGTCCAGAATACTTTGATGATGACATAGTCCAAGTGCCTGTCACAGCATGGACTACAGGGCCCTATGACGTAGGCCTATTGAAGGGGGCAGGTGAAGTGAAAATTAAATTGAAACCAGGAGCAATTTTACCAAGAGTGTGACAATAGCCCATGTCCAGAGAAGCAGATGAAGGGATCGCAAAGACAATTTCCGCTATGATGGAGCAGGGCATCCTAATAACGTCAGAATCACCTTGCAACACAGTGATTTACCCCATCAAGAAATCGAAAGGAGGGTCTTGGTGTTTGATCCAAGATTTAAGAGCATTAAACAATAGTTCCCTCTAGTCCCTACTCCATCCACAATTTTATGCAACATACCCACTGAGGCAAAATATTTCACAGTGATTGACTTGAAAAATATGTTTTTCTCAATCCCGTTGCACCGTGATTCGCAAGACCTGACATCATTTACTTTCAGACAAAAGCGCCTGAAAAGCACAAGATTGCCACAGGGTTATTGTGAGTATCCGTCCATTTACAACAGAGTCCTGCAAATGGACCTAAGCAATATTGCGGTAGACAGTGTCGTTTTGCAGTATGTGGATGACATTCTAGTCTGCAGCGTCACTGAGGAACAATGCAGGCGCAACTCTGTCCAGCTACTGACTATTTTAGCTGAGAAAGGATATAAAGTTGATAAGGAAAAGTTACAATACTGTCAACAAGAGGTGCTTTACATAGGTCAGCTAATCTCACACAAAGGGAAAAAGGTAACCCAAGAAAGGGCTGAAGCTATCATGAACACGGCTAAGCCGCTCAGGATAAAACAAATGCAAAGCTTCTTAGGCCTGTGCAATTATGTCAGAGCACGGGTCTTCGACTACAGCTCGTATACCAAGCCCTTGCTTCAGGACCTAAAGAAGGCCCAGGCGACAAAAGAAAACATTGAATGGACTGAGGCAATGGAGAAGGGGTTTGCAGAACTCAAGGGGGCAATTTGTAAGGCCCCAGTTCTAGGGATTCCAAATTATAAAGAGGAATTCTACCTGTTTTCACACACCGATGGCAATTTTATGACGGCGGTACTGGCTCAGCGAACCTCGCTGTGGTATAAGCCCTTAGCGTATTACAGCGGGAGTCTGGACCCGGTTATGAGAGGCCACTTCCCATGCGAACAAAATCTAGATGCCGCCGCATTCACCGTCGAGAAGACGTCATCCATTGTGATGGGATGCTCTATGACTTGTGCGTTGAGCACTCATTATTCGCCATACTAGAGAAGCCAAAGTGCACACTGACATCTCAGAGAGCATCCACCTATGAGGTGATTATCTCTAACCCATCGATCAAAATAGTTTGATGTAAAACTCTAAATCCAGCTACATTCATAGCTCAGCCATTCACAGAGGGAGAACCCATACACAACTGTCTGAATTATGAGGAATTCTATGATGAAATCCCCAGGGTAAAGGAAAAGGCCCTGGCGGGTGGAGAGATCGTGTTCATTGATGGTTCATCAAGAATCGACCAAGAGGATGGACTAAGATATACAGGCGTGGCCGTGGTAAAACACCTAGCGAATGGAGAGTTTCAGGTACTCGTCAGTGCGCAAATACAATCTCATTACTCAGCACAGGCTGCAGAACTATTGGCACTAATACTCGCCATCGAGAATCATGCAGACCAGGAAGTAACAGTGTACAGTGACTCTGCCTATGTGACATCCACCGTACATGCAGGCCTACAACGCTGGAAAATGAGGGGCTACCTCCGAGCAGACGGCATGCCAGTGCAACACGCAGCCTTATTGGACAGGTTGATAAAAGCACTACAGATCCCAGTGGGCATAGCGGTCGTGAAATGTGCCGCCCACACCAAAGGGATGGATTTTGTGTCACGTGGAAATCATGAAGCGGACACGGAAGCTAAGCGTATGGCATCCAAGAGTGAAACAATCATGGACGTGGGGGTGGCACGTACCCATGAGAGGATGATGGTAGCACGAGACACAGCCGAGGCCTATAGCAACATGGGGCAGACACTGCTAATGGAGCTCCAAAGGGAGGCACCTCAGGAGGAGAAGAATATATGGAAGCGTCATGGGTGCTGTTTAAGCCCCTCTGATGGATTTTGGAGACAAGACAGCACTGGTAAACCAGTAATGCCTGTCGCCCTACTGAAGGTAGCATTGGAGCAATTACACTAACCCATACATATGTCAAAAGAAAATCTCGCTGCAACTCTTGCAGAAGACTGGTTTACACCGAATTTAGCAGAGCATGTTGCATTCTTCATGGTGAACTGCATTATCTGCCAGCAATTCACTGCTGGGCACACACTGAAAGTAGTGAGAGGAGTTATTCCCAGGCCAAATGGGCCCTTCCAGCACTTGCATATCGATTATGTCGACATGATTCAAGTGTGCAATGGGTACAGGTATTTAATTGTGGTGGTGTGTCCATTCTCTAGATGGACAGAAGCAGGTCCCTGTACACACCCAGACTCTACCTGTGCTGCCATATTTCTGGTGAGGGAAGTGTTCCCTAGATGGGGGTGTGCGTGGTAATGAGGTCAGATAACGGGGCTCACTTTGTCAATGCAGTATTCAAGCAGATCAGCTTGTTGGTTGGTATAAAGCACAAGTTCTCGTCGGTGTATCATCCGGAGGGGAACGGCATATGTGAGAGGCTCAATGGCTTGTTAAAGGAGAAGATAGCCAAGCTGAAACTCACATTAAAAAAGGGATGGCTGCACTGTCTACCACTGGCATTGTATGCACTTCGGAACCAACCCGGCTCCGACCATCATTTCACGCTGCACGAGATAGTCACTGGCAGAAGGATGAGGACCCCTCTTACCCCCCGAGATATGTGATTCCCAGCCAACAAGAGAGGTTGTTGGGTGTCCTGACCCACGTTTGGACTATTATGCGGCAACATTTGGTGCTGTGGGCTTAGGAAATCCAAGAGGGTGGAAAAGCCCACATTTGTGCCAGAATCCAGGAGAACGGTGCAGTTTTGCACACACCAAAATGGTCCCATGACCTGCCACCCACCAGTGCAAAAAAAGATGGTTCTGTTCAAAACCCGTTTTTATTAATGTCAAAAATTGCTAAGATCATGGGCCCGGAACCACCAAACAAAAATCCAACTATGGTTGAGTGTTTTACCTTACTCTACTACAGATCCACATCAATGCCATGTCAAGCAAGGATCATATACTATCAAGTAAAATCCTTTCCTTTTGAAATGTATTAATTCAAGACAGCTGTCAAAAATAGGTGCAGTACCGGCATTGGACACTGACCGGCACTGGCGCTCTATAAATCCTGACAGGAGAGCTGTCTTACAGAACTGTGCAGTGAACAGAAGGGGGTTTTATGTAATTAAAAGTTCAAAAGACATGCCTTTCCTGAGAACTCTTAACACCCCAGAGACCCACACCAGGAGGCAGGATATCACATGGCCCTGTTGATTGAGAGGGAGGGGACTTCCCAGCAGCCTGCTGGAACCAACACAATAGACCCTTTCAATTGAATGGAGTATGCTGATTTGGGTGTGGACTGTAAAGAGAGCTCTGCCTGAAAGGAGAGACATGTGATCCCTGTCTCCCCTAGTTCCCAGGGGTGGGCCAGACAGGACTGTGGATTCATATTGCAGCAAATATATGTTTTAGTTAAATGCTTCTAAAATCTTGTATTAAGCTCACAGAAATGTACATTTTGGGGATCCTGAAAATGAAAAATGCGCTCACAATTTGAGCCCAAATTCCACTTTGTACGGTGTTCTGGGACCAAACCCTGCTATTTATTAATATTGCAGACACTGTGTTTAGGATAGAGACATAGTAATTTCCAGTAATATGCTCAGGGAAGGGGTGCAGGTCTGTGTAAATTCTGAGGAAAAACCAATATGGCGAAAGTCACTAAAAAGCACAAAATGTTGCCATTTGTGAACCCAGGCTCTGAGGGGGATCAGAGTTGGGCGAGAGTGTATCTTAAATTAATCTGTGAAATGTGTATGCAATTTCAACGACGTGTGTATCTGGGAAACCTGTTAGTTATGAAAAATTCATTTTCTAAGTAAAAGCAAAGGGGCTTTTCTTCAATAGACTATAAGACTCTGACTCACTCTGACACACTATCCCTTCTCAACTCAGGTCACAGAGAATCCTTCACCTATCAAATTATGAGAGGGTTGGGCATGCAGAATGAGCCAACCCACCCACTTTCAAAACACATAAAAAGAGACTGCTTGGACAGGCAAAAGATTCATCTTTCCACTTTCTTGCAGAGCATTTTGACGGACAACTTCACATCCAGATTCCAGACTTTACATCCAGAAATCCAGAACTTAACTACAGAACTTAAAGCAAAGGCCTAACCCACAAGCTGAGAACTCTTCTCAGCAGGCCTTCAGAATCCAGCAATCCAACCAAACTATTCTACAGCCGGGCGAGCTGTTGGATTCTTTGCCAAGAACTTTTGCCAGAACCGGTAGCAGACCCAGAAAGCAATGCTGTATCCAGAGAGACCAGACCAGATCGCTGTGAGCAGAACCAGAGATCCAGACCAGACCAGCAGAGCAGAGCTGACCCAGATAGCTGTGACTTCAGAACCACCCGCCAGGAGTCCAGTCCAAACCTGATCAGACCTTGACGGCCTATTTCAAATTTATAGTGTGAGTACCGAGCCAGAACTGTGCAAAACCAATCTCTTAGTTTAAAATAATCTAATTCAAACTATTTTAACCTATTAGAACTGCATCATAAGGAATCGTGTGTCTATTCTGTGAGTTCACAGCTGCAAAACTGTCATCTGTCATTCTGAAACTGTAATTTCATTTCTGAAAATCTACCTTCACGAAATCGTCCGTATCTCTTGAACCGTTTGTGCTAGGAGCGAGTTTTAACTTTCATTTTTAAGCTAAGATTCTAGGCTTTCCAACGAACCGACTTTCTATTCATTATACCTTTTCCGTAATTGTGCTCGACGCACTCGGAACAAGTGCAGCGATTTGCGATTTGGCTCAACTTGTCAAAATAGCAGCTTCTTGCTTTCCTTTGCTGAAATTCGTTTGTAACCTGATAATCATTCATAGAGCATTGCTAAAGTGATCCTGAACTAATACAAAGTAGCTATCGCCCACCCTGAATCTCTTATAGGGAATTAAAATCATTTTTAGCATATTTTTCCCTTCTTTGCATACCACATTTAAAGTACTTTTGCCTGTGTTTAAAATCATACCTGTTTTCCTCTAAGCTCGCTGGGGGCAACTGGAACTTTGAACTAAATTTTATTGTATTCCTGAGAACTGTGTACTCTTCTTTCCATCTATTTATATTGTATAAGGGGGGTGGTGAATTGCCAAAAGGGGAAAAGTGATTACATTGTCTTTTGTTGAAATCAAATCAAGGTTATTCCTGTGTTGCATTCTTTTCCATCATTGTTTTTCCTTGAAACCATAAAGGTATTCTCTGCTACTTTACCCTTTCTATACCATTTCCTAAGTGATTAAGTAAGCATACAATTGTCATATTATCCATTGTTCATCACAGTAATATTCATAAGTGTGCGATCAAATATTAATTTATTTATAAAAGTGTAATATATATATATTGTTTAATTTTTCCAATAAATCTTTTAAATTGCAAAACAAACCTACTTCTTGGCTTAGTGAGGTCAGGGGGATTCAAAGAGAGGGGCGTTATATAAGGGTTTATCATCCAGAGTATAACTTGTCATAAAAATATATAAATAAGGGCTTCCCTTGGGCGTCCCAGATGAGGCATTGACTTAGTGGGATTGCTGACTTGAAGTCACTTGACAAGGACTTGGGGACAAAGATGCAGGAATACTTAAACTGTATGACATCCAGCGTCTCTCTCATTTCAGGCCAACTGCAGCGATGGCGAAGAGGGAGAAGCGCAGTACAAAACACAACAGAAAGTGCTGAAACAGACGCAGCACAAGGTCAATGTGCGCCTCTCGTCTTCCCTCGTAATGCTGTGCTTATAAGAAACTTCACAAGGAAAAGGTGGGACGAGCCATGATTTAATGGCACTTTCATCGTGGAGGACTGCACCCCTTCAGCCGTCAAGCTTCAATGAAGGAGGGCAGGGCTCTTCCTAAATGACATTAAACCATAAATAGGGGAGAGCGCTCCAACTGCATCTAACCATGAAGAAACCACAGACGATGGGGAAGAACCTCAGCACGTGCAGACAAGATCCATGGCGAGGACGAAGGACGCATGAGCAGCAAAATAAAGGCAAAAGAACTCTGTTTTAAATTGTGGCTTTTAAACATGACATTTCCTCAGAGCAGAGAAAAGTGATAAAAAACAATAATACGGACACTCTGTGCACCACAGTTGCAGGGTAAAGAAGAGGACTACACATCCAAAGCCAAAACAACGTTGATAAAATGAACTTTTGAATCACGTCACACTCAAGTAGTATAAAGAATCAAGACTCTGATAGACTGCAAATAAGACATTTTCTGAGAGCGTAACACGGTATCCAGAAGCAACCAGTGTCAAGACTTTGTTCACAGAATTTATGGTATCTCCCAGCAAGTGGGATGTACTCACATATTTCCAGTTGGTGGTGATATCATATCCGTCACTTTTAGGGAGAGAAACCAGGGTAACAGACTTTATTTGAGATCCTGCTAACAAGAAAGTAATCTGCCAACTGCTGACTGTCATCACGGAAGCCTTCGCCGAGCTACCCAAGCACAGTGAAAAGGACACAAATGCTTCCACCACCGGCAGACATTGAACAACTCACCTTTACGTTGTTCTTTCAAATAATCAAGAAATGCCCGGCACTCGTTGGGAGAACAACCGATACACGCACATTCATCAGAGATCCAAGAAACATCAAACGATAAAACAAACTGTGGACTAAACTAAACTATCTAGTGGCAATCCACGCAGCAGGGAAGTGCAGAGACTGTTCGAGTCAAAAGAAAAGCTTGTGATCGGGATCCAGCAAAGGTGGACAAATGTTCCTGTCACCCGAGGACACCCAGCTGGCACATAACGTTTTGTTCAGACTAGTCACAGACTATCCGGAAATTGTGGGAAGGCCTGCAGATGTTGACGTCATCACCTTCCTTAGAGATCCAGCCAATATCCCACGTATGGGCACACTCTTCCACGGAATCATGCTCCAGGTGGAACTATCTAACTTCCAGTGAGAATATCTGAGGAGATTCCAGTGAAACCTTCCGCTGAGGGACAGATCGAGGAGATAGAGGCACAGTTCATCATCTTTTCGCTGAGGGACAGATCGAGAAGGGCAGAAACGAGAACTTCACCATCTTATTTTTCTTTTGCTTTTATTTTTTCTTCTATTTTTCTTATTTTTTATTCTTATTTTTCCATGGTTACTTTTATTTTTCTTTTTATGACATTTTATTTTTGTGTGATTTTTAGCAGTCCATCTTTTCATTCCTTCGCATTGAACAGGTACCAGCAGGTCTTCAGGACCAAAGCAAATTTGAGGACTGCACCGGGATCGTACCTATCGTACATATGCATAATGAATGTGACGTGCCAAAGATGCTAGCCTAACCTTTTTCCATAGTCTAGCAAAAGAACTGTACTCTATATCCAGAGAGTACCGTCATCACTTGCAAGAGGGGGGACACTTGAGGAGCACTCGTCACTTTAGAAATTCACAAACTCTTGAGCAACGAAATCAGAGTAATAAAAAAAGTAAACGCTGAAAATAGACTTATGATGGGGGCCCGGAACAGTAACTTGGTTGTACCACCAACATAGGGGCGCCCCCGCTTCCCTGGAAGGAAATGCTGCCAACTGTTCTACAAGTCTATAATGTGTATATGCGTAGTAATTATCATTGTATTTATGTCTTTGACTATCAGAACTGCATTTTTTATCGGTGCACGAAGTGTCCCAATTTCAGTGCACCCGCCAGATAATGAACGCCTGGGTCCCATGAAAGCACCCAGACCCTATATAGTTATCCCAGTTCCAAGAAAAACTGATGGTAAAGTTAACAAACTAAAATTTAATGCAATTAGCAGTGACACATACACACTCGAGGTGATGAATGAAGAGAAAAGCTGGAGACAGGGTCAGCACGGAGTGAGTGAGAATGTAGCGCTGACCAATGCACACACACACACACACACACACTGAATGCACATGAACAAGGACAAGTGTCAATGGCAATAGGACCTCAAACAAGGACAACAGAAAAAGAGAAATTGCCTACCGTAAGACCAGCCCCAGAAAATAGTGGAAGTAACCAAGAGGAGCCAAGCAAAAAACCAAAGAGAGAGGTAATCGCAAAATCCCTCAAAATAACAGAAGTAACCACAAAGGAACTCACAGAGAAAACACAATTGCTGATAAACGGTAGCGCTATTACCGTCGCATTTAAGGGTCCACCAGATCATGACTGTGGCATGGCTGTGGCTAATAGCGCCGGCGTTACCGGCCAACTCATGATGAGGCCCTTAGTCATAGCAAATTACAGAAGAACACTGAAAATCAAGAGAAGCCCGCATGAGGATAACAATGAACTCAATGATTATCTGGACAGTACAGCCCATCTCGGAAAACAATGTATGGTATCAACATATGAAGGAGGTAGGACAAAGGCAATCAGAAGGAGAATGCTTCGTCTGTGCACTTCTACCATATGCATCGGAAAATCCAAGATCTTTGTAGCTGTAGAAATTGATGTCCCCACAGCACACTGTATGTCACACATAGCAATATGCAACACCAGAGGACAATTTGTGGGAATGGACGCCTTATTGATATGGGCTAACGAAAAGGATTACCCAGATGAAGATGACTACGCCCAGAATGTTAAAACAAGAAACAGGGTGCACACCAGGAATCACGTGATCAGATATGAGAACCCTAGCGTAAAAGGATCAGGAATAAGATGGGAAATAAACCCGGGACTGAACGTTCAAGGAAAAACTGCAGAAGAGGCTCAAATTTGGAAGAACAGAGGCCAAGTGCAGATTTGGGGAACAGTAGTTTCCCCAGATGGATGGGAATAATGAGTAGTAATCTGCTGAGCTTGGATGGTCCTTGGGCCTGCCAAGCAGCAATAGAGAATTTGCAGAGGTTATGCAAACATCTATGGCCAAAATTGGTAAAGCTGCTGACATGGGTCGTGGACCGAGGAGGACCCCTGCAAATATTACCACTGGAAAGCCCGAAACTATGCTTCAGAAGCAACAGCACGAGAAAAATGGGGGAGAATCAAAACTGTGGATGAATTTATGTGGCCCCAGGAATGACACAAGGAACTGCAGTTATTATGGACCATTACTGGGCGTGTGGATCCAGGGCATATATAAGACTACCGAAGAACTGGGGAGGTATATGCACACTGGTGAATGTCCACATTCCGGCAATAGTGATCCTAGAAAATGACCTGAATTTGGACAGTTTCCCGAAGGCATATGCTCATCTCAAAAAAAGGAGATCTGTGGAACTGATATCCAGGATGAAGAGAGTAAATTACTTTTCTGCCAAATCAGAAGAGGCATCCCATGCAATCCCATACGAGCACAGGCTGTTCAGCCTCACCTCAACAGTATTGACAACACTACTCCTGGCACACATCCAAGTTGGAGTGAATGCTAAATGGTTGCAAATAACCAGATGGGAGTTACTGCAGATCATCAACTCTACTATAAAGGGATTTAACGCGATTAAAGAGGAACTAAGAGCAATCCGACTGATGACCCTCCAGAACAGATATGTACTAGACATGATCACAGCAATGGATGGAGATGTTTGCGCAAAAACAAAAGAACCAGATGATCGATGAAAGTGATGAGGTGGACAACAACAGCTGGTTTGGAGCCCTATTCTCATGGGTCCCACAATGGATGGCGGATATATTCAAGTTTCTGGGAGCTGTACTAGCAATGATACTGCTAGGATGCTGTGTTATCAAGATAACCATCACACAGTGCCAGAAAACTGCGAAGAAAGCCATTGGGATGAAAATAATGGTCGATGTCAAACCAGGATGGAAGCCCAGAGATTTGACTGATGAAGAAATAAGAGACTTTGTGAAGGCTAGTGAATTTGCGCCAGAAGGAACAAAGTTTACATATCCCAGGAAACAAAGAAAGTATGAAGGGAAATGGATCTATTGCAGCCCAAATGGACAATGCCAGCTAATGACATGGAATAAAGATTAACATATAAAACCGCAGGAAGTTTGAAGGGTGTGATAAAAATATGGACTCCAAAGACGCACACATTCACACCAGCATGTACAAACCCTGAAGACGATGAACAGGGCACTGAAGAAACTAAGGAAATAAATATAAAAGAAGAAGCAGAAGTGGTCGATGAACCGACCGGAGGGGGGAGTGTAGAGGCGATCCCAGGCATGGCCTGCACCCCTGCCCCCCATTTCGAGGTACCAGGAGCATACTCGCCAAGGTATGTGATGTATGATGAGCAAATGAACCAACAAAGAGCCGCGCTGGGACTCTGCCCAGTGTACATCAGAAGAGCCGTACCTGTTGAAACTCCCATAACCAGACACCCATGGGCTGCACGATACCCTCTTAGGCAACCATACTAGCAGCTGAGCCAAAATTAAGAGTGTCTACAGACGGTCCACGACGAGAACCCAAAAAGCCTTAATGGAAGGCCAATGGAAATGACACAAGGGCCTGGACAGACTCACGAATGAACGAAAACGGCTATCAAGGATAGCACGCCAGTGCAAGCAGCTATGAAAATAGATGTGGTGGACACAGGAAAGAGACAATGTTAAAACATAAGGAAACGTTGCTGTGAGACATGATGGAAGTAATCAACCAGTTAACGCGTGTAAATAGGCTTGAAACGCAAGACGCTAAGAGAACGATACGGCTTGCAGAGCTTAGTAGAAGAATAGAGCGGCAAGCGCCAACCATATATCTACCTCAATAAGGCACATTATACAAGTGCGACTCCATTTTGTAAGCAGAAGTATGCCCAGGCGGCCAGAGGCCTACTAGGCCAGGTTTCATATTCCAACTGAAGCCAGAAAGGAGAGCGGAATTGAAACTCAACAAAGAGCAGCTCATGCCTGGGAATTCGAGGTCAACCCAAGGAAAGGGAGAGAGCGGCAACGCTAGAAAATCGAAACTTCAGAGCATACCAGCCTGCCCCGTGAAGGTCAAGATAAGGGGAGCCTAGGCAGGTGGAGAGGCTAAAGAAGAATCAAATACACGAAAAGCTAGAAACTGAAGCAGATTCACGGTGAACAGACATGTGACCAGTCAGGCGCAAAGAATTACCAACGTCTGATGTCACCCAGATCCAAGTGTGCCATAACTTCTCCAGATAAGAGGCTACAGCTTCGAGGCCATGCCCAGGCAACTAATTGATACCTAGCTCAAAAGCCCTGATTGATGGAAGGGAGGCAGGGTGAATCTTGGGACACTAGGCACCTGGGTGTCCAGTCTGCATGCTGCTAATTAAAATAGAGATTTACGTCTAGGGGTGTAACCTTCCCAATCATAATGGACCAAGTTATCTAGGGTCCTATAGATAGTAGAACCAATGGGACGTTGGTTGTAGTGACGTCTATCACGCGTGATGTAGAGGGTTGGGCGTAGACGCCCACCGGATAAGAGTTATCCAATCCGCATGCTCTGTTACCATATACAGATATAGCACCTATACTTAAGTTACCTTTCCTAACCAATTATATTGCATGACGAATTTGTAGAGGTGGACATCAGTGATGACGAGTCTTATGTATAAAAGTTGCTGTTCAACTGATGTTCGAGGAAGTTGAAGCGAGACAGGCGATCACCACGATGCTGATTTCCAATTGGTTCCCTGTTTGATGTACTTGTCATTAAACAGACTTCCCTTTGCCAAACTACTGAGTCCTCGTTATTGAGTCGTGTTGGAGTAAGTGAATCCTGCACCCCCATTCCTCACATGGTGCAGCTATCTTTTCCTACAGGTACTAGAGGGTGAGCACTGACCTATGGGCCTGTCAGTAGAAACACCGCCCTCCTGTACAATCCCCTAAGGGTTTTCCAGTACTATTTCTCATTAAGTAATTAGTCCTCCTTTTCCTAGGGGTTGGTTCCTTCAGCTCCATTCCAATTCCATACCATTTTCAGCTCCACTTCAATGCACTAAGGTATTTCTACCACCATTAGGGAAACTACGTTTGGCATTGTTGTTTGCTAAATCTAATCAGTTCTTGTTTCCTTTACAGCCTTGGCATAGCAGTGTGGTATCCCGCTCTTTTGGGTAATCCACACCACTGTCTGTTATCACTCAAACAGCAGAGGGGTTTATTGCATAAAAGAGAATCTCAGGTTGAGGTGGCCTGGTTCTGGTTGTCTTCCTTCTTGAAGGTTATAGCAGCTTGGGCTGAATTCCGGTGCAGCTCCCCTTCATCTGTTGATTAGGGGTTGGACCAATTCCCCGGCCAGTCCAGCTAGCTGGTGATTAACACAAGGCTTTTGGTGTACCCACAGCTGCCAGCTGTCAGCTACACATCAAAATATAGTAGAAGACAGAGCTAGCAATACAGGTTCTGATCTCAAAACATCTAAAAGGAAAGGGGTACCAGACACATCTAAAACATTACAACATCATTTTTAATAATGTCAATTTTTTTTTTTTAAAACAGGATTAAATTCAGTGGTCCACAATACAAAACTTCTCAGAAAAACATAGGAATAGTAAATGCTTGGTAAAACAAATGTTTAAAAAACAGGGTACATGTAGGACAACCTGCTGTGTACCAAACTCCATTTGGATTAGTATATCATATTCTCACTTCTCTGTTTTCAATCCTGAGAGCTGTCTCAATATGTTTCTGTTCACAAACACAAATAACCAACATTCATCAGGAGAAAATAGTTACAACGAGAAACCTAGTTCCTATAGAATCACAGACCTGATCTAGGTAAGTCTCATAGCACCTGTCGAGTTAAAACATATAAATCAGTGAACCAAAGACAGACTAAACAGCACTGCAAGATCAGCCAGTGTACACCCACCTGCCGAGCTAAGAAGGGGTCCTTGGGGCAGTGAACGAAATACAGACTGTTTGACACTGCAACACCAGTCAGTGCACACCCACTTATCCAACCAAGAAGGGTCCTAGGACCAGTGAAACAAAGACAGATTTGCACTGCACAGTGTACACATACCCACCCTGCTAAGAAGGGGTCCTTGAGCCAGTGAACCAAAGACAGACTGATTGGCACTTCAACAGCAGGCAGTGCACACCCGCTTATCCAACTAAGACGGGTCTTAGGACCAGTAAACCAAAGGCAGACTGATCGGCATTGCAAGAGCAGCCATTGTACACCCAACCGCCCAGCTAAGGAGGGGTCCTCGAGCCAGTGAACCAAAGACAGACTGACCTACACTACAAGAGAAGTGAGGTGCACACCCACCTGGCCACTCGAGATGAGGGCCGAGAACCACAGATACTTTGGAGTCACTCACCTGCACCGGTCAGACCTCCCCTCACCCCCTTATCATCAACCCCTCCCCACCAAGGAACTCAGTTTCAGCCACAGATGCCCCCAGTTGGTGCAGTACACACCCCATAAACAAACTCAGCTCCGTGGAAAAACAAGCACAGCAAGGGTTAACATGAAAAAATAAACGCTGTTTCAACACAAGTAATAAATAAGCCCCCCAAATACATACACTGCGCGTTGCCAGGGAAACTGAGCGTTCCAAAGCTCCCGGGAGCATTTCGGAGCGCCAGAAAATAACAGGAGAATCGCAGCCTTTTAATATTTAAACGGTTTACATCACGACCAGTGTCCCCAGCGAGTGGCTCGGAATCAGCAACAGGGGTCATGGCCAGAGGGGCAGAGCCAGTACAAGGTCCACACACTGCACTGGCTGCAGGCTTTCAGGGCCCTGCTGCACCGGCGCACCGGATGGACCTTGCTCTCACACTCACAGTACCTGTCAGCGGGAGGCGAGGCTCAGTACACCATGGACCTCTGCCGCTCGAAGTGCATTGTGGGTCTGCGCCCCAGGGAATCAGAGGGCATTGTGGGTCCACGTCATAAACACTAAGAAGAGGGACACGTGCTGCAGCGTGGGTTTGCTGGTAATGAGCCAAAGATTAGAATTAATTGTGGGTAGGTTGCTTACTGTACCAGAAGGGGATCAAAGCATATTGTTGGTCTGCTCCACTCCCAGCAATAGACAAAGCTTAGCGAGCACTGTGGTTTGCTTCAAACTCAGCCAAACTCCGCCTAGCTCAGGCTCAGAGTACATTGTGGGTCTTCTCCATTCCCAGTGCAGCTCATGCTCAGAGAGCGTTGTGGGTCTCCTCAATTCCAAGCACAGATCAGGCTCAGAGTCCATTGTGGGTCTGCATCACACTCATCAAAGTTCAGGCTCAGAGTGCATTGTGGGCCTTCTCCATTCCCAGCACAGCTCAGGCTCAGAGTGCATTGTGGGTCTTCTCCATCCTCAGCGCAACATTTATTCATAGTTTTTTTTTTATTGAGCTGGTTTGTTAAAACCTTATACCAGATATAATATTAACGCATACATCTGTCTATCAGGAACCAGAGCCTCCAGCTCCACACCAGAATACCCCAAACCCCCAATCAGCCCACACCGCCCCCCTCAGCCATACCTGCCTATATTTCCAAAAGCAAAACCAGGGGAATGACGTCACCGATGCCCCCCCCCCCTTTGCCCAAGACCCCGCCCACCCGACTTGACCACTTTAAAAAAAAAGAAAACAGCTGAAGGACGCAAACATGCAAACAAAAGAAAAAAATGCAGTCTTTTTTTGTTTATGTGTGTGCGGGTGTCACTCTCTTCACATCAGGAGATGCTGCTAACTGGGCGCCGGCCTTCAGATCTGTCGCAGATCCTTAGTTTTCGCCCACACCTCCATGTGATTGGCCACAAATGGTGTGTGTGTAGTCAATCACATCGAAGTGTGGGTGGATTTCTTTAGATTGCGGGAAACCCCAGAGACTCCAGGCTCTTCCCCGGAGACCCGCAGAAGAGTGTAAAAACCCAGAGTCTCCGGGGTAAACTGGGAGACCAGGCAGGTAAGCCCTCAGCTCCGCCTTCCATCCACTCAAGAAACATGCTCCTCCGCTTGCGCACCTGGCCAACCCCACCCTCCCATAAACTCTGCGCCCACTCCCCGCCCCCACACCCATCAGCGGCCTCCCCCAACAAGCCCTTCAAATGCACTCTGATGAACCCCAGATCAGTCCCTGTGCACACCAGGGACGTCATTTGGGGGTTACCAAGGGTTGAAACTGTGACCCCTGATATCTCCCTTGCTACCCCTGTGGTATCCCTTCATACCCCTAAAAAAGGGGGAAACAAATAACATTTCTTTTTGTTTCTTTTTTTACCAATGGAAGCTCCTTGGGCTCTTTTTTCCTGGAGAGGCTGGCTTTCTTGTTCATGCCGCTTAAAAAAAACAGATGATTCCAAAAGTGTAACACTTTGAGCAGTGACCCTAAATCAGAAAGAATAGGAATAACAAATACTGTGTCTTCCTGGAATTCTATACAATAATTGCTCAACTTATTAAAGGTTTATTTCCGGCACACTTCAGGGGGTGAGTCATTGATTTGGTCTGTTCTTAAACACCTCAGCTTGCAATGCAGACAAAAACCTCCAAAAAGCATCTAGAGTAGAATAAGCATTCATTTCGGACTGTTTATTCTGCTTTTTGCAAGTTGCAGTTATAGCATGTTTTTTTCTGCTGTTATCTCTGTTATGATCATCACAAGACATTCTGTCTCAGTGTCCTCGGTCACTTGACAAAATCCTTGTGCCTAAAAGCTTGTGTACAGTGGAGAAATGTTTGACCATAGCACATAAAGTGGCCCTTGATTTCCTTGTGCCACAATAAATGCTTTGTTGTATTGTGTCTATCTTTCGTATCTCCCTGGCATGCTGCTCAGGAAGTTTGTTTGCATGTAAAGAGTGCCCAGATTACGGGATGCCGTGTGAGTGCTCGGCATTCGCTGTGCTAATCTAAATTCTTTAATATAGTGTAAGGAACCCTCCCGATGGTATGTACTTTGCCAACCTCTGAAGCCTGAAAAGTAAATCCACGTAGGCATGACATGTGGCCAACTTTGCACCAGAACTGCAGATGAACTGGACTGCTGTTCAATCTCAGTTACCAGTTTAAAGGCATCCACTACAGAGTGCAATTTGCTTTCTGACTTTGAGAACATTCAGACATCTTATTGCTCATTTTACTATAGACAGTAAAATAGCTATAGCCGGCAAGCTAGCTCAGTGGGTTGAGAGGTGTGTGTGTGTGTGTGTATACACTGCAGGTTGCAGGTTCGAATCCCAGCAAGGCTAGCTCAGCTGTCTGAGGTTGATAAATGAGTACCAACACAGGTTGGTTGATATTGTATGTAGAAGTCAAGGGTCATGTGATGTCACTTCCGCTACCCCAGGCATTTTGGTGAAACGACGTCCCTGACCTCCAAGGATCTCTACCCGCTTGCCATATCCGAAACATGGCTTCACTCCGCAGCAGGCCCTGCACTATACATTGCAATCCACCCAGGTTACTCCATCACACACAATGGCAGACCTCACAGTAGAGGCAGTGGAGTCGCTCTGATCTACAAATACCATCACCATCAGGGCCAATAAAATGTGAAATGCTGTCCTTCAAACTTACTCGCTCACCTACCAACACCATCAATCTCCACCTCATGTATTACTCACCAGGCCCCGTCTCATCCTTTGTAGAAGACCTCATGCGTATCATCAATCCAACCGTCAAGCCCAGCTCTAAAATCCTAATCCTGGGAGACCTCAATCTTGGCCTCAATGACCCCACAGACCAACACGTAAAAAGCTTAGCAAAAGCCTTCCGCCACATTGGATTTGCTCAGCAAATCACGTAACCCACCCACATCCAGGGCCCACCCTCGATTGGATTGCTGACCTTCACCACAACCCGCCCGTGGTCTGACCACCACACCATCACCTTCGACCTCCCCAACAACTGCTCCTGCCACTCAATAAAACTTGAAGCCTTAGCCCGCTGCACCGAAACCTGAACATAAACTGAGTTGATGGTTGCAGCATCAAGGTGGTAGGTGCCTGAGAGAGGGAGGAGGATTTGGGTGTTGCCAGCATAGTTTGTGTAGGATATGCCGGGAGCATCACGATGATCAAAAAGGGGTTTAGTATAAATGTTATTAAGGGATGGGGAGAAGCAGGATCCTTGTGAGACTCCACATCTTCTGCAGCCAAAACCCTGGGCATATACCTAGACACCACCCTTGACCTCTCTCATCAGGTTAATGCCATTGCCTCATCTGCTGCATACACTGCAAAACTGCTGAATGCCAGCAAGCCATTTCTTACCACAACCAACCGCCTCACCATAACTAGAACCGTCACCAAGGCTAAACTGGATTACTGTAACGCTCTCCTTGAAGGAACCTCTGAATGTAACCTGAGCAAGCTGCAAAACATCTTAAACAATGCCCTCTGAGCAACTCTAGGTCTGTCCAAGCACGACCATGTGAAAAAGGCTCAGAAATATGCCCACTGGCTTCTGATTCTTGAATGGATTAAATTCAAGATCCTCGCTATCACACACAGGTGCACCACGAACACTGCCCCGCCTACCTTCATCAGAAAGTCTGCAGGAGGATGAAGCGTTCCCGTCACGGCTGACAAGCTCTGAAATAATCTCTCCATCACCTTGAGAAAGGAACCCTCCTACTGGACTTTCAAAGAAAATCTAAAAATGTAGCTTTTCACCTAAAAGCTCCCTAAACTAAGAGACTAAGATAATCGGAACACCTGTCTCCCCCTCATTCCTTCCACCCCCCTCAAACCAAGACTTTAAATCACCAGGACACCCCTCCCCTGTGTGTTTCACATTTGTTTCTTGTATTCTCTATAGTCTGTATTTTTTTGTCTTACAATGCAACTAGTGCCTAGATACCCAAGGGTTCAGTGTACTGTAACAAATGCAAATATAAATAAATAAATAAATAAATAAATAGATTCAAATAGAATAAGATAAGACACAATAAATACAGTCAGATTAAACATTAAAAAAGTGAACAACCAAGTTGGATAATAGTTAAAATCATAATAGTTACCACATTCGATCATCATAAAAGATATACATATTTAATGCATACAACCTACATCTAAAAAATCATCAATTAATTTAAACTTAGCTAAAAAGTTCACTGTTGCAATCAAAACTGCAGTATTGTTACCACTATGAATTCAGTGCCAAAATTCATCCCATTAAGCAAGCCTACTTCATGTTCCAATGTGGAAATCATGAATTGCCTAATGGGTTGCGTGGGGTTCAGATTCAGCCCCAAGACAAAGTGAACTACGTTGGCCATGTTGGGTCAAAAAGTGCAGAGCATTGAACACATTGAGGACTGACAGAGAAGAGGCCAACTATTTATTTTGAAACTGAAAATCAGGAAAACACGGTTTCTTTGAATAGAAGAGAGAGGCCATGGTAAACTGGGGCTTCTGCAAATTGAGATCCAGGAACATTATTATAATAATTATCATGATTATTATTATGGTATTTATGGTATTTATTGAGTGTGGGCCTAGCTTCAAGAAGCAATGGAAGCAACAGAGCACTTTACAGAGGTATACAACAATACAGATACAAAACAGAGCGCTTTACAGAGTTAACAACAGAAAGTATATACAGCGGGGCACACAGGAGGGGTACCGCTGTACTGGGTGGCGGAGAGTAAAGGAGCGGCGGCATCTAATGAGTCAGGTGACTTTTGGGGCAACGTGATGGACTAAGTTTTGAGGAGGAGAGACTCCTTGAAGAGGTGGGTTTTGAGTTCTTGAGTTAAGAACATGGACCATAAGACTAAACTGCCCATGAGATTTCAAAGGCACACTGTTGGCTGACAGACAAAAAGGAGTATTTCACTTGCAACTGCCAAATATCAGAATGCTGTTTTCAGAGCAAGAGATATACAAGCACTAAATGGGCCTTGCATTTGATGACTAGGCCAAAGGCCTGAAACTACTTTCCATTACATGTGACTGATGTCTAATGTGCAGCCTTGCTGACATAGAGAGCAAAGAATCAAGGGTAATAGTCTGAAAACTGAAACAGTTACTATAGAAAGGTGTGCGTTTGCAGCTTAGAACAATGAACACATGGGGAAGCAAATCTCCATTGCCAGAATCTTGTGAATATATATCAGGATGTAAAGATGAACATTGAAGGCATGAACAAGATATTAAAAGGCTCATGTGTAAAAGAAACGGTAACATTTAAAAGTGCACATTTTCTGTCCATGAATAAAGGCTCTGTTCAGCCCAAAAAGTCATTGTCTCAGGAGATTCACAGGCCCAGGACTATTCACCTCCCCCCTATCTTCTTTCTATATAAAACATCATTTTGAAGCCACAGCAGTGACCAGAAAGGAATTTGTGGTTAGTTTGGGGACAGCAACTGTATAAATAAAGGCAGCCCTTAATGGGTTGACCTTTCTAAAATACTTAGATTTAAAACTCAAAGTTGTGGTCCATCTCACTGAGCTAGCAACATTTGACAGACACCAGAAGGTGGTTTATGAGTAAGGGGTAGAGTTGTCTTCTTCTACATCAGAAAATAAGCAGACCCAGGGTCCGGCCATTGACTTTGCAAGAACTTTAATAGATTTATACCAGGCAAAAACCAAAAAAGGTAGCAGATGGGAAGATCACATGTTCAGTTTGAAAAAAGAAAAATGTAATGTTAAATGGAACGAAACATGTTTATCATTATTTCACCATAGGGTTGCATGGAGGATCATACTTTGTTCAATTTGTCAGAAACTATAAGGTGCACAGAAACCATTCAAATGTCACTTTAATGCTTACAAAGAGGCCTTTCTGTTGACTTAAGAGTTACACAACTGAGCACATATATATGTGACATTGAGAACTAAAGTTCTAAGGTTAAATGTAATGATAGCTACACAGAAAATGTCAGACAAATAAATGCCAGAATTACAGGCACCTGTATTACCGGTGATGGTAATTCTGGAAATCCCCTCCATGGAATCCTATGGAACTCCATTGAATGGGGATGACCACACTTTCTGCCGCCTGTAATATCCTGGGATTTCTGGGATATTAGGAGGCAGAAACGGTAGGGGCAGTTTGCCAGTATACTTATGAGCAGGATACTGTCAAACTTATAAAAAGGCCCATAGTCAGTTAAAGAAATTGAGGACTTCTATTTCTCATTGCCAACCCCTAAAGTCCCTAAAGGCAGGGGTGCATAAAAAACACAATTCCCAACCGCTCACCATTCCTCAGACCCTGTGTTAAAGCAGAGATGTGCTGATTTTAAACTGAATATCTGGGTTTTGTGCTGGGACATTAAAGTGCTTTGCCAAAATTAACTAAAGGGAAGTCACTGATTGAAAAGCATAATCTCTGCTGAGAGTAGGAAAGTGACTCCTGGTAGGAGAGAGATTCTTCATTGCACTCTGGTGAAGGAAGAATGGATATATATATATATATATATATATATATATATATATATATATATATACACAACAAAAAAAGAAGGAAACCAAACCGCACTCCAGGCGAGAGGCAATCTCTACGTTATTGAGTCAGGAAATGAACAAAAAACCCAGACTCATATGGTAATAAATTACACATTTTTATTGTTAAAAAAAACATTTGTCAGGTTGGACAGCAATACACACAACAGAGGCAGGACGCCCTAGGGTATATCCCGCTCAAAACGACACACTTCGCGCTCCACTCGGTGCTTGTTCACATGTAAGGGACCAGGAAAAACAACAGTGTTAAAAGGACCAGCAGTATTCCTACTACTGTGTCCACTGAACACATATTAAAGTGCAGAATAGTGCATGATCAGCATTATAGAGTAAAGTGCAAATTTGTTATATCGTGACAATGCTAGCAGCATTTTCAGAACAAAGTGCATTTTTGTTGTAACATGTTTGTACTGGCTGTATATATGGCAAGATGCAGCATAGTGTATGAATACATCGCAAAGAGTTGCATTAAGAAAATAGAATGCAGAATTATTACTGCATTATTCATAGGCCATATACATAGTAAAGTGCAGCATAGTGCATGAGTAGCATTTCAGAGTAAAGTGCATATTTGTTACATCGCTATGAGGCTAGCAGCATTTCAAGAACAAAGTGCATATTTGTTGCAACATGTTTGTACTGGCCATATATAAGGCAGAATGCAGCATAGTGCATGAGTACATTGCAAAGAGCAACAATTGAAAAAATAGGATGCAGATTTATTACTGCATTATTTACAACTAGCAGCAGATAGCTTTTAAGGCACAACATGAGATTTCAAGCATAGGGGTTGGAATGATAAAGTGCATAGTGCAGACCTAGCAGCATTCCAATTAAGGTGCAAAACCATACGTAATTTAAATTAGCAAAGGGCCTTTTTAAAAAGATAACAGCAAATTTAGTTATAGCACTATTTGAGGAAGATGAATAACCAAGTCAGAAAGACAAGCTGACATGTGAATACATCAAGTAAAGTGTAGCTGACATTAGGGCCTCAAAATCGCATAAGTTAATTCACTAAAGTGCTAATCGCTGCGCAACAAATTTTACATAATTTCTACTGAGGTTTACGGAATGGTAAATGGTATTAAAAACAAACCCATTGTAAACAATCAATGTACTACTTCACAGAAATGCTCCAGCAGCAAATCGCATGCATTTAGGAGCTCAACCTACAAAAAGAAAATAGTAAAGCAGAGATCCCAAACACAGTTGAGCAGTAATGGCAGCCTATATGGACGTGATTTCTCTTTGATAGACAATGAAAAAAAAAACACATACACCAGCCAAAGAAAATCCAAAGAAAAGGGGGGAAAAATAAAACAAGAACCCCGATATACAGATCATGGAATACAGGATAAATCAAAATGCACAAGAAATCAGTGAGACAAAAGCAGGTATTTATACTCCAAGAAAGGTGTAGAGATCCTCATCTATATTGTGACCACTGGGAATTTTAGTGTCAAAGTCAAGGATACGCGTGGTTTCCAGCTGCTTTAAATTCAAAGTCCGATCACCACCTCTTTGATGTATAGGAGTATGTGCAACTCCAAGAAAGGTTAAGAGACAGAAATCATTGCCATGGTCCTGCTTGAAATGTTTTGCCATAGGGTACGTAGGATCAGAATTCTTTATAGCTCTCAAATGCTGAAGAATTCTCAGTTTGAATTTACAGGTGGTGCTACCTACGTACCATTTCGAAAATGGACATGAAAGCACATAGACTACAAATGCAGTATTGCAATTGATAGAATATTTGATTTCATAAGTGACATCAGTAATGGGATGTTTGAAAGACTTTTGTACCAGTGCATGAGCACAAACCTTGCATTTGTGACACTTGGTAAAACCCAACGGAGCACCTGTCATCCAGTTAGAAAGGGAATTCTTTTGTAAGGGAGGTAAGAAACTAGAGACCACTCTGTCTTTGAGAGAGGGTACTCGCTTATAAGTTAATGTTGGACAATCAGAAAAAGGGGGCACAAATCTTTGTCCAAAGTGAGTACACGGGATAAGCAAGTGTTGTGAGCACAAGGGTTTCCTCAATTTTTTAAGGGGGCTGTGGTATGTGAGGATAGATACAGCAGAAAAAAACATACATATACCACTAGCTACCCACCTCTAACACATGAAAGGTGGCTACTTATCAGAAATGTACCTCACAGTAGGAATTTCATAGGATTATGTCTCCCACCATAGACAAAGAACTGTGATTAGCATATTTAAATTATTATATCAAACAACATGGTAAAACAACATAAAAAACCTATTTCCAGCGTTCGTTATTTGTAGAAACACAAATGGGCGGAAGAAGCAGACACCAAAACATTTGCAATGATCGCATTTTCAATTATACAACAACGTGGTATAATAGCGTCAACATTTGAATATGTTTCTAGGGAGAAGGACAACACTGTTGCAATTTAAAGCTCGTCAGTAAAGTCCAACGCCCCGTCTTCAGGACGCGATAGGTTAAAGAAACACGTTACACTGGCAACATGGCGCCTATGTGTCAGTGTAGTGACCTAAAAAGATAAATAAAAATTGTTTTACTCAAACATGATAAAAACGGTGATGGTGGTGTTTGTGTGCATACAAAACAAGTAGCCAGGTTGCTAACCTTAAAAGTGATTTCTTTTGGTGTGATGGGAAAAGCGATTGCATGAATAAATATAATTGAGGCGGCAGAGCAGTCCTTCTTAAGAATTCAAGCTGTAAATCAATACGTACATTTATTTAGATTTTTGTTGAAACAAGTAACATATTGAGCCAACAATAGTTACATTTCGATATATGAATCAATCATATTTACCACTTTATGTGTAAGGCAGGGATTTTTGTTTCAAGTCCTGCAGAGAAATTTCAGTGGTGTACCGAGTTTCTATGGTATTCCGGATACTACATGTCCCATAATGCATCATGGAATCTAAAAGAACCAGCCGTTAAGGTCGGGACCCGCAAAGGGACCTCATAATCAGGCGTTATGGGATTACCGGTACCGGTAATCCCTTAACGCCGGGTCGTAACGAGGGCCATGGCATTCATTTTGGTAGGATTTGTTTTCAAATCGTTCATGATGGTATACTTCTTAAAGCAAGTGGTAAGCCGCTACAATCCTATTGGGATCCAGTCTAATAGAAGGATATCATCAGCATAGCTTAACCATGCTGTTTCCTCCCCTGATCAGCCTAGCTTAACCATGCTTTTTCCTCCCCTGATCAGCCTAGCTTAACCATGCTGTTTCCTCCCCTGATCAGCCTAGCTTAACCATGCTATTTCCTCCCCTATCAGCATAGCTTAATTATGCTTTTTCCTCCCCTGATCAGCCTAGCTTAACCATGCTTTTTCCTCGCCTGATCAGCCTAGCTTAACCATGCTGTTTCCTCCCCTATCAGCATAGCTTAACTATGCTTTTTCCTCCCCTGATCAGCCTAGCTTAACCATGCTTTTTCCTCCCCTGATCAGCCTAGCTTAACCATGCTTTTTCCTCCCCTGATCAGCCTAGCTTAACTATGCTTTTTCCTCCCCTGATCAGCATAGCTTAACCATGCTGTTTGCTCCCCTGCGATGGTAGGAGGCACAAAAGCAACATGATTCAGATGGTCCCCCAAGTCTGATAGATACAGGTTAAACAGACAGGGGGCCAAAACACAGCCCTGCATGAGTACTCGCCTGGTTGGCATCTCCCGTTTCATGTCTAATCTCACTGTCAATGATGTATTAGCATGGAGGTGAATCAGGATGGCCAGTAGTGGTTCCGGCAACTCCCATTTTTTTTATTTGTCCCGCAGTCGGGCTCTGTCCACCATATCAAAAGCCTGTGTTATATCTACACAGCCAAGAGACAAGAGAGGAGCACCCTTCTTACAAGCGCTTTCAATGAATGTGTTTATGAGGATCCCAATAACCGTCGTACCTGTGCCTCTCCTGAACCCAGTCTGGACGTTCGAATGGTGACTTATTTTCACCAGCCAGACTTCTATGTCCCTCGGAATAAGGGCAGAAATGTCTTCATCCAGGAGGGCAAAGGGATGGTAAGTGACTGAGCTGGTATGATCTCCCCTTTTAAAGATGGGAATAATGGCAGAGGTTTTCCACCTTACAGGTGTTTTCTGATGTCCAGATTTCAGGAGCAGCCTTCATCTCCCTGTTACTTAAAGCATTAGGGCCCAGAAACATGGCCTCATTCCGAGGTTGGCGGTAAGGGGTTAACGGTGCTGGTAATGGTGCCGGTGCCGTTAGCCCCTTACCGCCGCATTACGAGGTCCTTTAGCGGTCCCGCTAAGAGCGGCTGGTTTTTCCAGGCACCCTTAGTGGGAGCCGCTAAAGGACCAGCATGCTACCCACGAGCACCGTTATTAACCGGCCTGTTGTTAGCATGGTCCCCATTCCCATTGAGCCCTATGGGGGCTCGAATGGGAATGGGGATGGGTTCCCTGAATGAGGAAATACCGGATCTTCCAAGGTTGGAATGGCATCGGTAATTCCCCATTCAGGGAACCCGGACCCGGTATGAGGTAAGGGGGTAGCCATGGAGCTAATAGCGCCATGGCTACCTCCAACCTTGTAATGAGGCCCATGGTCTTTATTCCTTTCAAGATGAAGATTTCAGAAATGGGTAACACCCAACACATATCATTAGGGCCCACTGTGGAAGTCACCTGATCCCATTTATTCACGTTCATAGTATAAATAACGCATTTAGCTTTGTAACACAAAGCACAATAAAGGGACAGTCCAAAAGCAAGGTGGAGTCACTCGAAGTGCTCACCGTTTGAACCAATAGCCCGCCATCACAGTCCATAAAAGGCAGCTACGTCATCTTCTCATTCTCTTCTTTGCTACTAGCAGTCCAAAGATAAGTTCTCCCATCGTACGCTCTAACTTTGATGAAATGTACGGTTTCATTATTGCATGATGGCAATATTAATGCTGCATCACTGAGTCAATTACCATACATTTGCTACGTTACTTGGTGGTCATGTTCTTCAATTTTAAGTTACTTTGTTACCCTTAGCACATGTGTTTTTGCACGTGGCACTTACTAATGACAATACGGTCATCCCAGGCTGTAGTTCAAGCCACGCGTTTGTCTGCTTGATGCACAGGCTTGCGTTGCACCAAAAAAGCATGAGACAGAAGAGTGTGAGGCACTCAGCAGTACCTGCCAGCTTCGCACCGCGTGTGGAAGTGTGTTCCACTCAGGAGTATTAAGGGGCTGGTACGCACCTCCACCCCTCAGTATTACCACGGCCTGCCTGGCTCTTCTATCAGCTATCAGGGTTTGGCCTGCTCGGCCTCGGCTCAGGCCGCTGCCGCTTCAGTGCCCACGCTGTGCCTTAGTTGATATATATATATGCACATATATATATATATCGAAAAAAAGAAGAACAGGGGAAAAAAGCTAATCAAAGCTTTTTAGGCGGCACTCTTCTCCCAAGTAAAAACGCACCAGATGCAAAGAAGGATCTCCATCACACGTCCTTTATTTTGCAAGAAAACATGGTGGACAAGCAGTTTCAGGAGAGAACAAACAATTACGTGTTTCACCCTTCCGGGCTTCGTCGGAATATATATATTCAAGGAAAAAACTTTAGTTGCAGGGATGTTAAGGTGAACAATACATTGTAACAAAACCCTTGAAATTCAAGGGAAAAAAATAGTTTATAAACCACTTTAACTTCGCGCCCCTGGTTGCGCAGCCTATGACGATAATGATGACATCACAGATCACATCACCGATGACATCACTAATTACATGTTGTATGAGAACACTGATGACATTACAAATCTGTGCGATCTGTGATGTCATCATAGTGTTCATAGGCTGCACAACAGGGGGCACAAAGTTAAGGTGGCTTTAGCTGAATTTCAGAGGTTTTGTTGCATTCAGTTCTCACCTTAATGCCCCTGCGACTAAAGTTTTTTACTTGAATTTCAAGGTTTTTTTTTTTATTCCATATATAATTCACATTAATAATACAGACAATTCAGCTAGTCAAAACACTGTATTATGTTAAAATGAAAATAAAAAGCAACTGGACAACCACATACCCCCCAAATAAACATATGTACTTAACTTGTTAAAGTATTTACATGTATCTGTACTTTTCATGCATAGTTATTAAAATCTTACAGTAACCGGCAATATATTTTAACATCAATATTTACTGTATACTGGACCTAAATATGTAGATATATATATATATATATATATATACATATATATATATATATATATATATATTTGTTTGTGTTTTATAGCCATGTCTACTAAGGATACATGCACAGCTGCGCACAGCAACGACAGGGGTGGGGGGAGAAGGGTAACCCGCATATGCGTAATGAGCCAATAGAACATCTGCATCCTTCGACATTGCAGCCACATCTGAATGCCCTTGTGCGAAATAAGATCACAGGACTGCAATGCAACAAGGCTCGCCACCTCCCACTTGTGTTGCTTTTCTTTTACTTACATTTAAAAAAAACATACAGCCTTGAACCCTGTCTGCCAGAGTTTGAGACCCAGCATTTAACCACTAGGCCACAACGGCTTTGTGATTCATGAGGCATACATTTCATACTTAGCCTATAATTTGATATGTTCAATGATAAAAGGCTATGTATGAAACTTGTGAAAATCCAAACAATAACTTCAGTGTAGCATAATGGTTAAGTGCTGCGTCTTGAACTCCTTAAGGTCAGGGTTCACTGATAGCAGCATTCAGTGTAAAGATGATTTATTTTATTTCATTTTTTTT
Source organism: Ambystoma mexicanum (assembly GCF_040938575.1). Lineage (NCBI taxonomy): Eukaryota > Metazoa > Chordata > Amphibia > Caudata > Ambystomatidae > Ambystoma > Ambystoma mexicanum. The sequence goes on along the minus strand of NC_090926.1, from coordinate 1,034,291,179 downwards.
TCTGTTTTATAACGTTGCCCAGCGATGGTGTAGTCCTCTTTTTTAATATATGTGCAGTGTAAGGGGGAATGTGTGGTGTGAGGGTGTGCATGTCATCTGAGAGGGCGTGCATGCAATGTGTGTGTGTTTGATGTGAGTGTGTGTGTACTCGGTGTGACATCGTTTGAGAGGGATAGTTGCATGCAATTTATAATGTTGCACTCGCGGCAAAACATCCTTGCGCCAAGACGTACAAAATGCAAAGTGCCTGCAGGTTCATGCCACGCCAATTGCGATCTCTCATGCCAAGAAATCCTTGCACCAAGAGGTCCCTGCCCCAAGTGGCTGCATTTAGCTGGGCGTGCCCAAACCGAAACTGCGGCCAAACGGTCACACCATAACAGCGTGCACCTAACTGGTCATTCCGAAATGTCATGTCCCGTGCTCCAAGCCACTTGTTTTATGGCAGGTCTCTTGGTGACTGTTGTGATACATTGCACGGCCCAAACTAACCACATTTAAGCAGCATGGAAACGTGGAAAAAATGACCGGCTGCAAGAATAACATATGCCCAGGTACTTTCTGCACCTATAGCAAAAATTAAAAGCTGACACCCATTAATATACGCACAGTACTGCTTAACTTCAAAGTGAGGAAGTGGCCGACACCTCTGGCCATGTTTCTCTAATTGGTCTTGTAACTGTGCATTATTTATTAGGCGCCATGGCCTGAGGGGGCTGTACTTTTCCTCAGTTTGAAGCTAAGCATGATCATTCCTGGTTATTGCATGGAGAGGCGACCTGGGTCACCAGTGATTTTTCACCCTCACTGTCACTGTAGCTGTAAAAATATCTAACTTTTTAATTATGTATAAAATATTGCAGGGTTTGAACACTCCCAATGTTTTTAGTTAATGCCCTGTGTGATTAAATTATTTGCCGAGGATCACACACTTTGGTTAAGCAGCGTGCTACAAGCCCCTTGTTTTATGGCCGGTCTCTTGGTTAATGTTGTGATATATCGCACAACCCCAAATACCCTCATTTAAGCATCACAGAAAAGGGTAAAAAATGATTGGCTGCAAGAATAACATATGCCGAGGTATTTTTTACCCCAGAGTGAAACTCAAAAGCTGCACTCCTGAATATACGCACAGTAAGTGGCCACATACTTTAAAGTGAAATATACAAATGTAGTTCAATTGCCCTTCCCCTTAGAAGAAAGTGCACAAGACAAAATAGCATTGGACTTTTAAAAAAGTAATGAACACCAAAAAAATAACCTGAGAGAGGAAATCTTTCAATAACTATGCTGGCAGAGTATAAAAGGTGCTCACCTTTTAAACCCAGCAATCTGTAGTGAAATATTCCCTGGAAAACAAAATCCCAATATGAAACAAGTGCTTGTGGTTAGTGGTGCCCTGAAAAGCAACTACAATCAGGGGAAAATAACTGCACTAGTGTCCAGGATTCCAAACTCTCTTGACTTACTTGCCCTCTCATCATTTCCCGTTACTCACCCCGATGTCTGGCTTTCAACAATACTCTGCTTTATAAAGATAACTTGAATAGTACACATACCATAGTGTCACTCAGATATATAAATCCTTATAGAACTATGCTAGGCAAAAAGTGTACAATTGTGGCATTATTCCCCTATCTTGACTGTGAGACAACAAATACCAGAATGCAATTCAGCAAAAGGCAAAACAATTGTCTCAGATTGTAAACCTTTCATGGACTAACAGTAGCAGGGTTTAAAAAGAATTATGATGATGCCCTGTGTTACGAGATATTTAAAACTTTGACAACGCACAATGTTTTTAGGCAATGTGCAGTATGATTACATTATTTGCAATGGAGCACACACTTTGGTTAAGCAGCATTCTCCAAGCAGTACACCCCTTACAGCGCCATAATTTTGGTGCAGGCTGATGTGGCATGGGCATTGCGCTGCAGCACCCATTTCAGCGCATCCTTTTCGGCATGAAGCCATTCCGGCGCTGTTATTTTCCCGCGAGGGATGTTTCGACGTGGCTGACATTGCAGCCACGTCTAAATGCCCTCATGCTAAATAAGATCACAGGACTGCACTGCAACAAACCTTGCCAGCTCCCACTTGAGTTGCTTTTCTTTTAATTAAATTAAATTAGTTAAAAAAGCGTACAGGCCAAGCATTTAACCACTACGCCACAATAGCTTGGTGCTTCATGAGACATACATTTCAAACTTAGCCTATAATTTAATATGTTCAATGATAAAAGGCTAGGTATGAAACTTGTGAAAATCCAAACAATAACATCAGTGTAGAATAATTTGTTAAGTGCTGCATCTCCAACTCCTTAAGGCTAGGGTTCTCTGATAGCAGTGCTCAGCATAAATGTGTTTTTCTTTATTTCATTTTTTTCTGCAGATGTGGATTCCGTATGTTATGACATATTTAAAACTAAGAAAACACACAGCATTCAGGAGCGTGGGCTGTCTGCCATCCATTCAGTAACCAGGACCGACCCTGCTTAGTTTCAAAGCAAAGAAGGAACCAGTCCCCTTAGGCCATGCTTCTCTCAGTGTTCTTCTAAGAGGGTCCCCATATATTAGGCAACATGGCCTTAGTGGGTTGAGCCCTTCCTCACTTTGAAACTAAGCAGGGTTCATCCCAGTTACCGCAGGGATGAAAAACCCACTGTTGCAGTAAAAATACCTTATTTAAATTTAATATTATTGACTGGGAGACAACAAATACCAGAATGCAATTCAGCAAAAGGCAAATAATTGTCTCTGAGTGCAAAACCTTCAAGGACTGACAGTAGCACAGTTTTAAAAAAGGAAATAATTCAGAAGCCCATTCAGTAGCCCATCCATGGAGTAACTGGGAACGACCCTGGTTAGCTTCAAAGCAAGAAAAGGGCCGACCTATTCCTCTAAGTGGTCTTGTAAACTTGGCCCATTAGTCAGGCAACATATCCTGAGGAAACTGGTCCTTTCCTCACTTTGAAGCTAAGCGGAGTTTGTCCTGGTTACTGCATGAATGGGAAACCTAGATGGCAATTATTTTTCACCCCCGACGTGATTATAGTTATAAAAATATCTTTTGAAAAAATGTTATAAAATATAACCGCGGGTACCGAACTACACATACCCGCAGTTATCTGTAGTCCTATGTAACCTCGGATATAGCTGCCAATATCGGCAAAACAGCCGGAAGAGTAAAAATGCTTCCCTGCTCCCCCAGGCCATCACCACGTTCTACCCTCATCTATGCCAGCTCCCCTACCCCCTAGAATGACTCCTCACCTCCCCTGCCTTCTCCCTTTTACCCCAGAGCACACGCTGCTTCTGTGACATAGTTTGCTTTCAGATGGCGGCTATAGCCGAGGTTACAGAAAGCTTTGTGTTGCAAACTCGGTCCCTGGACCCCCCCAACTCACAAATTTCACTCAGTGATTTCTAGACATCCCCCCACCTCTACCCTGACAGATTTGCAAGGTAACTGGTGCTTTGCGAGCTCTTTAAGTTAGAAATGTTCCATCATGCATATGAAAGGCTCTGCCAGTGATAAAAGAAATGTGTTTGCAGCCTGAGCATCTTAACGACCTGCAGAGCCACGGACGCTGTGTGTGTGTCTGCCTAGCTGTGGCTTAGGAAACTGTTGGTGCCACAGTGAGCAGAGCCAGTGAGGGACACGGGACACAAATATTCTTTGGAAGGCATTAGGCCACATTTATTATTACATTTCTTACATCATCAAAATTCGACAGACCATGACCTCATCAACTATTAAGTCATCAACTACATCATCATTACATTATTACTGACATCATCATTACGTACTTGAGCGTGGGGGCGTGACAGTGGCCATCGGGATGGGCCTGAGGGAAATATGTGACCCCCTAAACTGACCAGACCCTCTCCAGCTTGCACGGACCAGTGAGGACCGCTCTATGAACCCCTGGCCTTAATCCTCACCGTTCCTCACCGAACCGAGGACCATAACCTGAATAAAGCCCTAAATCTCCTTTCCTGTGCTTCCAGTGACCAAAAATGGTTGAGTCCATAGCTCAATTCAATGCAATATGCTCCAACCTACCGCAACGCACCAAGGGTGAGTGGGAGGGAAAACAAAAAAGGTGCTGCCTTCGCAGCTCGACGGTCCCGGGCAGGGTAAAAGAGAGGGGGATGACTTTGCACCTCCTCTCTTTATGCCCCGGGAACACTTGGCCCTACTTCCGGCGCCGGGCGGTGGTGCATGCCAGTCACGTCGCTGTGTTGCTAGGCGCCGGGTTGTCCCCTTCCCCAAACTGGTGCCCCTCCCTCCTTGGCCCACCTCCACGCCTCCCAATCCGCTTCCCTGGCTACACGCCAGGGCCGCTATTGGCAGTGCTTGAATGTCTGGCCTAAGCCGACTCTATGTTCAGCTCAGGAGAAAGACAAAGCGTCCGTCTCGAGCCTTTGAACTAAAGGGACGCTCTGTAAAAATTAAAAGAACTAGTGGTACGGCGTACCAATTATTTATATTACACTTGCATCCCTGTCAAAGGGACGCAAACTGCTTCTGCCTGTGCAACAACACATCTTTCGGCGCCTTCTCTGTGGAGTCCAGCCTTGATTAGTCATCTTGCACACCTGGTGGATACTTCTCATCTGCATTTTTTTCTGATTGCATTTAACCCGTTGATTGCCGGATGTGTTAACAGCATGTTTCACGGAGCCTGTACTTGAGGGTGCAGTCTGCTAGTGGGGTATTGCTGGAAGAACTCACTTTTGCACAACTGTTAATTCCGATGACACATGTGTCCTTTTTATAACTACTTCACTTTTTTTTCTGTGTCCTAGACCACTGGTCAAGTTAGACTCATTGATCTGTCTGTTTTCACACTGACCCCAGAAAATGACCATGCCCCTAGAAAATTGTTATGCCATTTCCACAATGCACACAGAAAATAGTACCTTCCCAGTCTTGCCACAGTTAAGGACATCGTCGTTCTAGATTGCCAAACGATTAAAAGACACACACAGTGCCTTACCTTGCAGTATTGCCATCCGGGCCCTCTTCTCAGGGTGTCTGCCCTAGTTTCCTTTGTCCTCTTAGCACTGCACACAGGAAGCAGGGAATGGGCTTTCCCATCACCGGGAGGCCGGGTAAATCAGGGAGAGGGCTTGCCAATCACCACTCTGCTTGTCCATGCCACTGTTGCATATCACCGGGAGGCAGGGTAAATCAGGGAGAGGGCTTGCCAATCACCCACTCTCCTTGACAGTGCCACCTCTGCACATCACAAGACGTATTGGGTAAATCAGGGAGAGGGCTTGCCAATCACCACTCTCCTTGCCCATCACAAGAAGGATTGGGTAAATCAGGGAGAGGGCTTGCCAATCACCAGTCTCCTTGACCATCACAAGAAGGATTGGGTAAATCAGGGAGAGGGCTTGCCAATCACCAGTCTCCTTGACCATGCCTCCTCTGCACATTACCGGGAGGCCGGGTAAATAAGGGAGAGGGCTTGCCAATCACCACTCTCCTTGACCATGCCAATGTTGCACATCACCGGGAGGCCTGGGTAAATCAGGAGAGGGCTTGCCAATCCCCACTCTCCTTGCCCATCACAAGAAGGATTGGGTAAATCAGGGAGAGGGCTTGCCAATCACCAGTCTCCTTGACCATGCCTCCTCTGCACATTACCGGGAGGCCAGGTAAATCAGGGAGAGGGCTTGCCAATCACCACTCTCCTTGACCATGCCAATGTTGCACATCACCGGGAGGCCTGGGTAAATCAGGAGAGGGCTTGCCAATCCCCACTCTCCTTGCCCATCACAAGAAGGATTGGGTAAATCAGGGAGAGGGCTTGCCAATCACCAGTCTCCTTGACCATGCCTCCTCTGCACATTACCGGGAGGCCGGGTAAATCAGGGAGAGGGCTTGCCAATCACCACTCTCCTTGACCATGCCAATGTTGCACATCACCGGGAGGCCTGGGTAAATCAGGAGAGGGCTTGCCAATCCCCACTCTCCTTGCCCATCACAAGAAGGATTGGGTAAATCAGGGAGAGGGCTTGCCAATCACCAGTCTCCTTGACCATGCCTCCTCTGCACATTACCGGGTGGCCGGGTAAATCAGGGAGAGGGCTTGCCAATCACCACTCTCCTTGACCATGCCAATGTTGCACATCACCGGGAGGCCTGGGTAAATCAGGAGAGGGCTTGCCAATCCCCACTCTCCTTGCCCATCACAAGAAGGATTGGGTAAATCAGGGAGAGGGCTTGCCATTCAGCACTCTCCTTGACCATGCCACCTCTGCACTGCACCGGGAGGTCAGGTAAAGAGGAATTGCCAGTCACCACTCTCCTTGCCAATGCCTCCTCTGCACATCATCAGGGGGCCTGGGTAAACCAGGGACAGGGCCTGCCAATCACCAGGAGGCAAGGGTATATCAGGCTTTACTGCCACCCTGTGCATGCACCAGGCTGCGAATCTGCAGAGCCGCTGAGGCTCTTAGGCGCCCCTTGGCCATCGGCCTATCGCTGTCATCCTGTGTCTACAGAATCACATTCTGGTTGCCACCAAGTGCGGCTTGGGTGAGCATCGCACCATGCCACACCTGTCCAAACAGGCCTGACTAGGTCTGTATCAGCTAGGTTGCTGAAGAATAGGGCGCCAAGCTACACAGCTGCGAGGTGGAGCAGCCGGCCCTGCTTGGATGCACTTCGCAGCACGTACATGACAGGCTGCCATTACTTGCTGGCACCTTCAGGCCCTCCCCTCGGGCTCTCCCAGAAGCCAGCAACATTCCTATCACCTCACTGCCTTTTTACTCCGGTTTCATCTGCATAGCCGCTCTTATCAACAAGGTGACATGTAGTGTTTCACCTCACCCCCGCCCACATCTGGCAATCTTTCAATTGGGTTAATATCAGCCATTCAAGTGTAACGAAGGAACACGCAACACGTTACACCTTTAGCAAATCACAATGCCAGGCACATACAAAAGTACAGAATAATCCCACATCAATACGGGGATGTGAATTCCTAAACTTTTGCCAACTGCCATCAAGAAAAACCCGAAGGCGGATGTCATCAGACGCCACACCCCCTTTTTTCCGAGTCCCCGCCCACCCATGCTCCCACATTTAAAAAAAATAATAATAATAATTCAACCTCAAATGACACCACTGAGCGCGATTTACACTGTGCCCACACCTCGATGTGATTGGCTACTATCGGTCGTGTGGTCAGAGTAACTCGAACAGCCGAAGTCCCAGAGCCTCCACACTCTTCCCTGGAGAAACACGTAAAAGCCCAGAGTCTCTGGGATAAACCCAGAGACTAGGTAGAACACCTGACATAATGAGAAGAAGAACAAAGTAACGCAGCAATGACAATACATTGGAAAGAAAGTGCACGTAGAAGAGAATTGGATACATCCAAGCCTAGAGGAACACGTATGGACTGCTCTCTATATAACAACGATAGCTATGCATCCAAGCGCCGAAGTCTCCGTGGGGGTGCATCATGTCTGTGCCAGCAGTGATCATACACATGGGAACACTTTAAGGAGCTCGCTTCTGCCCTCGGGTGGATTAAAGGGAGAGGAATGACAACACCGTGCCTAGGAGCGACAGCAGCATTGTGCCCTTTAGTTTCCATCAATCAATGAGTAAAATGCCAAGGGCCTTTTTCAGGAAGTGAGAAAGATTTCATATTTCACCCCTGATTGCCGACTACGAACCGTCTCTGGGCTCAGTATATCATTCAACGCATGTAACAATAACATGCAGAATAAATATATAACTGAGATAACATTGTACTCTAGCAATCTATGTCACAAAAAGCAACGGCGAGGCAAAAGCCGACAAGACACATTTAAACTGAGCTCAATATGGCTCTCACCAAACGAATGACATTTTTAATAAACACCTTCAAATATTCCAATAATCCGGATCAATGTCTGTGTATCATCCTCATGCCTGGTCATTGTGTACAGGTTGGGCACCTGACATGGATAATATTCCAATAATCCGGATCAATGTCTGTGTATCGTCCTCTCACATGGTCATTGTGTACAGGTTGGGCACCTGACATGGATAATATTCCAATAATCCGGATCAAGTTCTGTGTATCATCCTCATGCCTGGTCATTGTGTACAGGTTGGGCACCTGACATGGATAATATTCCAATAATCCGGATCAATGTCTGTGTATCATCCTCATGCCTGGTCATTGTGTACAGGTTGGGCACCTGACATGGATAATATTCCAATAATCCGGATCAATGTCTGTGTATCGTCCTCTCACATGGTCATTGTGTACAGGTTGGGCACCTGACATGGATAATATTCCAATAATCCGGATCAAGTTCTGTGTATCATCCTCATGCCTGGTCATTGTGTACAGGTTGGGCACCTGACATGGATAATATTCCAATAATCCGGATCAATGTCTGTGTATCGTCCTCTCACCTGGTCATTGTGTACAGGTTGGGCACCTGACATGGATAATATTCCAATAATCCGGATCAATGTCTGTGTATCGTCCTCTCACCTGGTCATTGTGTACAGGTTGGGCACCTGACATGGATAATATTCCAATAATCCGGATCCACTATCAGGCTATCCACATGCCTGGTCATTGTGCATAGGTTGGACACCTGACACAGGTAATGTTCCAATAATCTGCATCAATTTCTGCGTTTAATCCTGATGCCTGGTCATTGTGCACAGGTTGGACACCTGACACAGGTAATATTCCAACAATCCGGATCAATTTCTGTGTATCGTCCTCATGCCTGGTCATTGTGTACAGGTTGGGCACCTGACATGGATAATATTCCAATAATCCGGATCAATGTCTGTGTATCATCCTCATGCCTGGTCATTGTGTACAGGTTGGGCACCTGACATGGATAATATTCCAATAACCTGGATCAATGTCTGCGTATCATCCTCATGCCTGGTCATTGTGTACAGGTTGGGCACCTGACATGGATAATATTCCAATAATCCGGATCAATGTCTGTGTATCGTCCTCTCACCTGGTCATTGTGCATAGGTTGGACACCTGACACAGGTAATATTCTAATAATCCGGATCAATGTCTGTGTATCGTCCTCAAGCATCGTCATTGTGCATAGGTTGGCCACCTGACACAGGTAATATTCTGGATCAATGTCTGCGTTTAATCCTGATGCCTGGTCATTGTGCACAGGTTGGACACCTGACACAGGTAATATTCAAACAATCCGGATCACTTTCTGTGTATCGTCCTCATGCCTGGTCATTTTGCATAGATTGGACACCTGACACAGGTAATATTCCAACAATCCGGATCAATGTCTATGTATCGTCCTCTCACCTGGTCATTTTGCATAGATTGGACACCTGACACGGTAAAATTCCAATAATCCGGATCAATTTCTGTGTATCGTCCTCAAGCCTGCTCATTGTGCATAGACTTGACACCTGACATGGGTAATATTCTGGATCAATCATCCTCATGCCTGGTCATTGTGCATAGGTTGGACACATGACATGGATAATATTCCAATAATCCAGATCAATGTCTGTGTATCATCCTCATGTCAGGTCATTGTGCAAAGGTTGGACACCTGCCATGGGTAATATTCTGGATCAATATCTGTGTATCATCCTCATGCCTGGTCATTGTGCATAGGTTGGACACCTGACACGGGTAATATCCCAATAATCTGGATCAATGTCTGTGTATCATCCTCATGCCTGGTCATTGTGCATAGGTTGGACACCTGACATGGGGAATACTCCAATAATCTGGATCAATGTCTGTGTATCATCCTCATGCCAGGTCATTTTGCACAGGTTGGACACCTGACACAGGTAATATTCCAACAATCCGGATCAATGGCTGTGTATCATCCTCATGCCTGGTCATTTTGCATAGGTTGGACACCTCACATGGGGAATATTCCAATAATCCGGATCAATGTCTGTGTATCGTCCTCTCACCTGGTCATTGTGCATAGGTTGGACACCTGACACAGGTAATATTCCAATAATCCGGATCAATGTCTCTGTATCATCCTCATGCCTGGTCATTGTGCACAAGTTGGACACCTGACACGGGTAATATTCCAACAATCCGGATCAATGTCTCTGTATCATCCTCATGCCTGGTCATTGTGTACAGGTTGGACACCTGACACGGGTAATATTCCAATAATCTGGATCAATGTCTGTGTATCCTCCTCATGCCTGGTCATTGTGCATAGGTTCCTCACCTAACACAGGTAATATTCCAATAATCCGGATCAATGTCTCTGTATCATCCTCATGCCTGGTCATTGTGCACAAGTTGGACACCTGACACGGGTAATATTCCAACAATCTGGATCAATGGCTGTGTATCATCCTCATGCCTGGTCATTTTGCACAGGTTGGACACCTGACATGGGGAATATGGGGAATATTCCAATAATCCGGATCAATGTCTGTGTATCGTCCTCTCACTTGGTCATTTTGCATAGGTTGCACACCTGACACAGGTAATATTCCAATAATCCAGATCAATGTCTGTGTATCGTCCTCTCACCTGGTCATTGTGCATAGGTTGGACACCTGACACAGGTAATATTCCAATAATCCGGATCAATGTCTGTGTATCGTCCTCATGCCTAGTCATTGTGCAAAGGTTGGATACCTGACACAGGGAATATTCCAATAATCCGGATCAATGTCTGTGTATCATCCTCTCATCTGGTCATTGTGCATAGGTTGGACACCTGACACAGGTAATATTCCAATAATCCGGATCAATGTCTGTGTATCGTCCTCTCACCTGGTCATTGTGCATAGGTTGGACACCTGACACAGGTAAAATTCCAATAATAAGGATCAATGTCTGTGTATCATCCTCAAGCATCGTCATTGTGCATAGGTTGGACACCTGACACGGGGAATATTCCAATAATCCGGATCAATGTCTGTGTATCGTCCTCTCATCTGGTCATTGTGCATAGGTTGGACACCTGACACAGGTAATATTCCAATAATACGGATCAATGTCTGTGTATTGTCCTCTCACCTGGTCATTGTGCATAGGTTGGACACCGGACACAGGTAATATTCCAATAATCCGGATCAATGTCCGTGTATCGTCCTCTCATCTGGTCATTGTGCATAGGTTGGACCCTGACATGGGTAATATTCCAATAATCCGGATCAATGTCTGTGTATCGTCCTCTCGCCTGGTCATTGTGTACAGGTTGGGCACCTGACATGGATAATATTCCAATAATCCGGATCAATGTCTGTGTATCGTCCTCATGCCTGGTCATTGTGTACAGGTTGGGCACCTGACATGGATAATATTCCAATAATCCGGATCAATGTCTGTGTATCGTCCTCTGACCTGGTCATTGTGCATAGGTTGGACACCTGACACAGGTAATATTCCAATAATACGGATCAATGTCTGTGTATCGTCCTCAAGCATCGTCATTGTGCATAGGTTGGACACCTGACACGGGGAATATTCCAATAATCCGGATCAATGTCTGTGTATCGTCCTCTCATCTGGTTATTGTGCATAGGTTGGACACCGGACACAGGTAATATTCCAATAATCCGGATCAATGTCCGTGTATCGTCCTCTCATCTGGTCATTGTGCATAGGTTGGACCCTGACATGGGTAATATTCCAATAATCCGGATCAATGTCTGTGTATCGTCCTCTCGCCTGGTCATTGTGTACAGGTTGGGCACCTGACATGGATAATATTCCAATAATCCGGATCAATGTCTGTGTATCGTCCTCATGCCTGGTCATTGTGTACAGGTTGGGCACCTGACATGGATAATATTCCAATAATCCGGATCAATGTCTGTGTATCGTCCTCTCACCTGGTCATTGTGCATAGGTTGGACACCTGACACAGGTAATATTCCAATAATACGGATCAATGTCTGTGTATCGTCCTCAAGCATCGTCATTGTGCATAGGTTGGACACCTGACACGGGGAATATTCCAATAATCCGGATCAATGTCTGTGTATCGTCCTCTCATCTGGTTATTGTGCATAGGTTGGACACCTGACACAGGTAATATTCCAATAATACGGATCAATGTCTGTGTATTGTCCTCTCACCTGGTCATTGTGCATAGGTTGGACACCTGACACAGGTAATATTCCAATAATCCGGATCAATGTCTGTGTATCGTCCTCTCATCTGGTCATTGTGCATAGGTTGGACCCTGACATGGGTAATATTCCAATAATCCTGATCAATGTCTGGGTATCGTCTTCATGCCTGGTCATTGTGCATAGGTTGGACACCTGACATGGGTAATGTTCCAATAATCCGGTTCAATGTCTGTGTATTGTCCTCATGCCTGGTCATTGTGCATAGGTTGGACGCCCGACACAGGTAATATTCCAATAATCCGGATCAATGTCTGTGTATCATCGTCATGCCTGGTAAGTGTGCATAGGTTGGACACCTGCCATGGGTTCTAGCGCTCCGAGGAGCCTAGAATTCAACCTCTGGTTAGTATCAGCCTGAATCCTGACACGGTTTAAACCCTCCCAAGCGATTTATTTTGAAGTTGTGTGTTGGACATTCCAGCCCTAAAGAGGATCAGACACTGTACAGAGTACCTGAGGTGGATGCGGATCCTAAGCAATACAGGAAATACATATCCAGGGTCCCTTTCCTGTATATCACCAAGAGGTCAAAGTGCAAGCATGCAATTGGGGGAGGGGCAATGGGCAAATGAAGGCCTCCTTCAAGCCAGGTAGTCGTTTGGGTTATCAGCAGTGTAGTGTTTGGGCTGGATTGTCCCTCTCTCCTTGGACCTGGGGAAAACCTAATCCCACATCCGATCCTCAATGGCACACTGCACCCGAGGTTCTTATCACTGCACAGTGCTTAGACAGTATCTTCCAAGTTCAAAAATCTCGGTCCATTTTCCATGTAAGAGTATCGGAGTTTCATTATCATTAGATCGCTGCAAATTTAATAGCGGGGTGGGTAATAGTTATTTATGTTTTAGTTTTTTTTTTAATTACAACACGCTTAATACCAGCGAGTGGTTTCTAAGCGTGGGATTGGGATTCAAACAAACCTGTGTTGCGCCACTGTCTCTTAAATGCGCTGCTCTTGAGCTATCCTTCCTCCCCTAATAGGGAGTGGTTATGATGACTGACTACAAGCAGGTCACGGTAGCATGCATTATGTTTCTTTCAGTCTTAACAGTACCATTATAAAACCTTAAAGAGATTTGTTTTAATCACATTACTTTGAGGCTGGTAATCAAAGCCTTCTTTTAAGGAAGGGGGAAATAAAGCTAGCCTCATACTCTTTCTTTGCTCAACTTTACTCTAATTATTTACGTATTGCCATGTTGGTTATTAATGATGTGATTTGTGCATGTTTAATGTCATCTCTATGAACTGGAGTATTATTTTAGTCCTGTGTTTTTTATCACCTGCCAGAACGCACTGCTAGCCACGCCCCCATCACCCAGGCCTCCTCATTATCCACCCCCTCAAGAGGAGGGTTCCCAAAGTATGCTCTTTTCCATACCCAGCACTGGGTATTCGGTGGAGAGAACAACAAGAGAAGGTTCAAGCAGCAGTGGTGGCAATCTGCATGGTGTGTAATATACACAGAGTAACCAACGGAGTGTACCATGCCTGGCACAGAGCTTTCTCAGCTGCCTGATCTGGTGTGAAGCGCTTCCTGTTTTCACTGACAACTGCCCTTTGTCGCAGTACACCTATTTTCGGCTGGGAGGAGAACCAACACATTGCTTTCACTCCATAGCAGATGAGAAAACCACCACACCTCAGCTGAAGGACAGGATCTCCACCAATCAGAGAACAGCCTGCTGGTCGCTCTCCTTCAAACTCCAGTTAAAATAACCAATGGGCTGATCAGACAGACATGTTATCCAGTATTTAAACTGTGACAATTATAATTATAGAATAATCCATCCTCGTGAGAGAGAATTTCTGTAATCTACAGCTCGATGTGAAATTCAGCTCAGGAGGCGAGCGCGGCTAAATAAACAAACGCTCGTTTGCCTGCTTGAGGAACAATACAATAAGAATACAATGTATCTAAAGAAAGAAACCCGTTCACTCGAACGCTGTTTCCTGAAACCAACGTTATAAGTAACGTTTTCTACACAGACTTAAAGGAAAACCAGAGGTGTGACTTAGCTGTGGGTCAGCAGCAAAGAAAGAGGGGGAGTGGATAAAGGAATGGACCTATATGAGACTGGCTCGCTCCCTATTGGCTGCCTCCAGGGCATGACCTGCCCACCATGTTGGACTGGGATGTTTCCCATTGCTTTGTCATAATGTTATGTTTCGAAAAAATGTCGTTTTACAAAGTTTTTATTCTTTGCTGCTGTGGTTCTCAGTAAAGATTGTAATGCATAATATGAGCCTCCTGTCTTGCCATAGAATCCCTTTATCGGGCGAAGGACAAGGGCGTGATGGGCTGGAGACTAATTCATTAAAGTTCCAAAGAATCATTTACAGTGACTGTTTAGGTGGACGAGCGATGTTGAGGTGTGCCAGTGTTCCCGAAGCAACATGGTAGGCAATGGCCACTACAGAAAATACGGGGGCTTAAACGTGAGCTCAAATTTCCAAATTGGGCCTGTCAGACGACCGTAAGGCAGAAGGGTGCTAAGAAGTGACTTCATGGCGACACATATCGCTCTACAAAACGGCGAAACAAATACATAAGCGAACAAAACTGTAAGAGGGTCAGGCTGTTACAGAGATGAGCAATTGCGGGGGTGAGAGAAAACACACGATTATTTGGCGGTTTGTATAAATGCGCTCTGAAGCGGCTGCTAAGGCAACCTGACGCTGTGCGAAAACAAGTAAATACATAACTGCACCCCTCCGAGAATAACAGAGGCCGTAGTCCTCATTCAGAGGCGCGCAGGAATAGCCCCGCTAAACGAACGAAGCGGGCGCCCAAACTATTCTAAGCTGCGCAGCGCCATCTCCTAGGCAACGGGAACGGCTCTCCTGCTAATGGGGGTTTGGAGGTAAACCGGGGGTGCTGATGGCGGGAGGGGTACCCTGGCGGGCCCCCTCGCCAGGCGCAGCCTGCGACGTGCGCGACAAGGGGGCTAATTACTCGGATTGTCCGCCCTGCGCTTCATTACGGCGCCTGTTTGTTTCCAGTCGGGCTGCTGATGGGAAGGTTAATATGCAGCAGCTTCCACACAAGTGTGGCTAATTAACACAAGGTACATTCAATTCCAGCTAATGAGCGCAAATGAAATGTGATCGGCCCCGTTATCCGCAGGGTTCCTGCGCTCGCGCGCAAATGGCGCAAGCTTGGGAACGAGCCGGACCCCACCGGCATAGAGCCACGCTGCTCTGGCCAGCAGGGGGCTCGTGGGCTGTCGCGCGTGCACGCGAACAGGCGGCCTTTCCCCGGGACTGTGAGGCTTTGTTGATAAAAATCAATGCCATGCTCTTGGAAGGGGGCAGCTGGCCATTTGCGAGTCCCAAGACAGTTTGTGTACTTGAGAACAGACTAGGGCGCTCAGTGACGTCTGCGGACAAGCATTGTGAGGGGAAGCCAGGAGGGGAACCATGTTGGGCTTAACCCTAACATTTACAAATTAGAAATGTGAATTGGAGGAAAAAAAACCTCTAACGTTGGGTGCCCCGGATCCACCCCAGGCCAGAAGCAGGGAGACGAGGGAATCGTTCAGGTGGTTGGTTGCTGGTCCATCACTGCTTGACACAGCAGCCACCACTAGTCCTTCCGTAGCCCCTGGCCCCTGCGAAGAGCCTCCAGTTACAGTAGTTTGAAACCATTGGCTCTCCAGATGTTTTGGTCTATCACCCCTATCCAACAAATTCAATGGGAGGGAATCATGGGAGTAGGAGTCCAAAACATCTGGCGAGCCGCAGGTTGCAAACCCCGGGTCAGTTGACTGAAACCTCCATGCCCCGATTTCCCGTCAGGCCTGATGCACTGTCTCTCTTAACTCCTCAGGCGTTTACTTGTAAGAGACCCTTATTCTCTTCCCCCCTCTCCCAGGCTCACGTGCCGCACCTGTGAGATTCAGTGCAGGTCGCGCGCGGGTGACGGCAGCACGTGGGTGACGGCACTGTTGCATATGCAGCCCGTGCTCGGATACATATGAGCGGATTTGGTTCCACTGCTTGATCAGCTGCACTGCAGGCCAAGACCTCACCTTATCAGACACCATACAGGGGCCTGTTTTGGCTTGCCAGATGTTGTGGGCCTCAGCTCCCATCACTCCTAGCCAGCAGAGCCAATGGTGTGGGATCATGGGAATTACAGTTGAAGCATTTGAAGAGCCTCGGGTTGTAGAGTTCTACTCAAGGCCTCCCTGGACTCCAACAGGTGTCTACCAGCTGGTACAACCACAGACACACAACCCTACCCTGGCCTGCACCCCACTCGTGCTGCCGCCAAAGAAACAGGCACCCCAAGCAGGAAATGAGAAGGCTCAATTATGATGTCACTACCTCCTGGGTGCCGATGTCACGGTCTCTATGTGTCATTCGGGCGGGCGGATGGATCAGCCTATCTCTCTGCTGCCACCTCACTCGCAAGCATCCCCCTGGCTAGACGTGCACACCTTGGAAACATTGTCTCATGTGGGACAACTATCGTGTAAAATGGTAAAATTAACATTTTCATCATTGTTTGTTGTGAACAGGATATGCTTTAGCTAAACAGCTGTAAGTGGTTCTATGCAAAAAATCCCCACGGAAACTGTAGTCACGTGAAAAGGTCGTTTTCAAGAATATAGTCGTTCAATACAAGCAATCCAAAGTGTGGCAATGCTGCCAGTGTTGAGGTCGCCAACAAGCTATTTCTAAATACACAAAGGTAGAAGGCTGGAACCCGAAAGATGACCCAAACATCTAATAAACCAGAAACCATCACCCTAACTCCATTCCTAAACTTTGCACTGACTCCAAATGCAACCCTTAGCCCACCCTGAACTCTTACAGAGCACTTAGCCTCCAGCGCGCTAAAGCATTTTATTTTGATATTACTCAATACAAAATAAATAGAACATGAACAGTGAACAGCTCGCCCCAAAGTACATAGCCCTTGCCTCCATTCAAACCCTTGCTCTAATACACGCCTTACCCTAACTGCAACTCTGCCACTTACCCTAATGCTTACTTTACCCTAACCACTAGGTTTATCCTAACCTCTATCGTACAGCAATATCCCTGCCCCTCCCAAGCCTCTCTATCCCTTGCTTTTAAATGTACCCAAACCATTAGCTCTATTAGCTCTAGACTTACAATAAACCCTACTCTAACACTAACCCAGAACCTTAATCTACACTTACCCAGAACCTTAATCTACCCTAATGACTAACCCAGACCCTTAATCTACCCTAACGACTAATCCAGACCCTTAATCTACTTTAACACTAACCCAGACCCTTCATCTACCCTAACACTAACCCTGACCCTTATACTACCCTAACAAATAACCCAGACCCTTAATCTGCCCTAACACTAACCCTGACCCTTAATCTACCCTAACGATTAACCCAGACAGTTAATCTACCCTAACACTAACCCTGACCCTTAATCTACCCTAACACTAACCCAGACCTTTAATCTACCCTAACACTAACCCAGACCCTTAATCTACTTTAACACTAACCGTGACCCTTAATCTACCCTAATGATTAACCCAGACCCTTAATCTACCCTAACACTAACCCAGACCCTTAATCTACCCTAACCCCGACCCTTAATCTACCCTAACACTAACCCAGACCCTTAATCTACCCAAATACTAACCTTGACCCTTAATCTACCCTAACACTAACCTTGACCCTTAATTTACCCTAATGACTAACCCAGACCCTTAATCTACCCTAACACTAACCCAAACCCTTAATCTACCCTAACACTAACCCTGACCCTTAATCTACTCTAACACTAACCCAGACCCTTAATCTACCCTAACACTAACCCTGACCCTTAATGTACTATAATGACTAACCCAGACTGTCAATCTACCCTAATACTAACCCTGACCCTTAATCTACCCTAACAATTAACCCTGACCCTTAATCTACCCTAACACTAACCTTGACCCTTAATCTACCCTTACGACTAACCCAGACCCTTAATCTACCCTAACACTAGCCCTGACCCTTAATCTATCCTAACACTAACCCAGACCCTTAATCTACCCTAACACTAACCCAGACCCTTAATCTACCCTAACCCTGACCCTTAATCTACCCTAACGACTAATCCAGACCCTTAATCTACCCTAACACTAACCCTGACCCTTAATCTACTCTAACACTAACCCAGACCCTTAATCTACCCTAACGATTAACCCAGACCCTTAATCTACCCTAACACTAACCCTGACCCTTAATCTACCCTAACACTAACCCTGACCCTTAATGTACTATAACGACTAACCCAGACTGTCAATCTACCCTAACACTAACCCTGACCTTTAATCTACCCTAACAATTAACCCTGACCCTTAATCTACCCTTACACTAACCTTGACCCTTAATCTACCCTTATGACTAACCCAGACCCTTAATCTACCCTAACACTAACCCTGACCCTTAATCTATCCTAACACTAACCCAGACCCTTAATCTACCCTAACACTAACCCAGACCCTTAATCTACCCTAACCCCGACCCTTAACCTACCCTAACACTAACCCAGACCCTTAATCTACCCTAACACTAACCCTGACCCTTAATCTACCCTAACACTAACCATGACCCTTAATCTACCCTAACGACTAACCGAGACCCTTAATCTACCCTAACACTAACCCTGACCCTTAATCTCCTCTAACACTAACCCAGACCCTTAATCTACCCTAACGATTAACCCAGACCCTTAATCTACCGTAACACTAACCCTGACCCTTAATCTACCCTAACACTAACCCTGACCCTTAATGTACTATAACAACTAACCCAGACTGTCAATCTACCCTAACACTAACCCTGACCCTTAATCTACTCTAACACTAACCCTGACCCTTAATCTACCCTAACGATTAACCCAGACCCTTAATCTACCCTAACACTAACCCTGACCCTTAATCTACCCTAACACTAACCCTGACCCTTAATGTACTATAACGACTAACCCAGACTGTCAATCTACCCTAACACTAACCCCGACCCTTAATCTACCCTAACGATTAACCCTGACCCTTAATCTACCCTAAAACTAACCTTGACCCTTAATGTACCCTTATGACTAACCCAGACCCTTAATCTACCCTAACACTAACCCTGACCCTTAATCTACCCTAACACTAACCCTGACCCTTAATGTACTATAACGACTAACCCAGTCTGTCAATCTACCCTAACACTAACCCAGACCCTTAATCTACCCTAATACTAACCCAGACCCTTAATCTACCCTAACCCCGACCCTTAATCTACCCTAACACTAACCCAGACCCTTAATCTACCCTAACACTAACCCTGACCCTTAATCTACCGTAACACTAACCTTGACCCTTAATCTACCCTAACGACTAACCCAGACCCTTAATCTACCCTAACACTAACCCAAACCCTTAATCTACCCTAACACTAACCCTGACCCTTAATCTACTCTAACACTAACCCAGACCCTTAATCTACCTTAACACTAACCCAGATCCTTAATCTACCCTAACACTAACCCTGACCCTTAATGTACTATAACGACTAACCCAGGCCGTCAATCTACCCTAACACTAACCCTGACCCTTAATCTACCCTAACGATTAACCCAGACCCTTAATCTACCCTAACACTAACCCTGACCCTTAATCTACCCTAACACTAACCCTGACCCTTAATCTACCCTAACACTAACCCAGACCCTTAATCTACCTTAACACTAACCCAGATCCTTAATCTACCCTAACACTAACCCTGACCCTTAATGTACTATAACGACTAACCCAGGCCGTCAATCTACCCTAACACTAACCCTGACCCTTAATCTACCCTAACGACTAACCCATACCATTAATCTACCCTAACACTAACCCATAATCTTAATCTACCCTAACACTAACCCAGACCTTTAATCTACCCTAACGACTAACCCAGACCCTTAATCTACCCGAACACTAACCCAAACCCTTAATCTACCCTAACACTAACCCTGACCCTTAATCTACTCTAACACTAACCCAGACCCTTAATCTACCTTAACACTAACCCAGATCCTTAATCTACCCTAACACTAACCCTGACCCTTAATCTACCCTAACGACTAACCCATACCATTAATCTACCCTAACACTAACCCATAATCTTAATCTACCCTAACACTAACCCAGACCTTTAATCTACCCTATCGACTAACCCAGACCCTTAATCTACCCTAACACTAACCCAGACCCTTACTCTACCCTAACAACTAACCCTGACCCTTAATCTACCCTAACACTAACCCTGACCCTTAATCTACCCTAACGACTAACCCAGGCAATTAATCTACCCTAACACTAACCCATAACCTTAATCTACCCTAACACTAACCCAGACATTGAATCTACCCTAACGACTAACCCAGACCCTTAATCTACCCTAACACTAACCCAGACCCTTAATCTACCCTAATGACTAACACAGACCCTTAATCTACCCTAACACTAACCCTGACCCTTAATCTACCCTTATGACTAACCCAGACCCTTAATCTACCCTAACACTAACCCTGGCCCTTAATCTACCCTAACACTAACCCTGACCCTTAATCTACCCTAACGGCTAACCCAGACCCTTAATCTACCCTATCCCTGACCCTTAATCTACCCTAACACTAACCCAGACCCTTAATCTACCCTAACTCTAATCCTGACCCTTAATCTACCCTAATGACTAACCCAGACCCTTAATCTACCCTAACACTAACCCTGACCCTTAATCTACCCTAACACTAACCCTGACCCTTAATCTACCCTAACAACTAACCCAGACCCTTAATCTATCCCAATACTAACCCTGACCCTTAATTTACCCTAATGACTAACCAAACCCCAACTTCTTTACTCTAACTCCTATCCTTACCACAACCTTTAACCTAACCCTAAACCAGGCAATCATAAGCCCACTACCCTAGCAGCACTACGTTTTTGGCTACTTTTCAGCTGCATTTTTTGGCTACTGTTTACTTGGCAACTTTTTCACTGCAGAGCTAACGACTAACCCATACCATTAATCTACCCTAACACTAACCCATAATCTTAATCTACCCTAACACTAACCCAGACCCTTAATCTACCCTAACAACTAACCCTGACCCTTAATCTACCCTAACACTAACCCTGACCCTTAATCTACCCTAACAACTAACCCAGACCCTTAATCTACCCTAACACTAACCCTGACCCTTAATCTACCCTAACAACTAACCCTGACCCTTAATCTACCCCAACACTAACCCTGACCCTTAATTTACCCTAATGACTAACCAAACCCCAACTTCTTTACTCTAACTCCTATCCTTACCACAACCTTTATCCTAACCCTAAACCAGGCAATCATTTTCACAACAACTTTTTCACTGACTACTTTTCTGTTGGCTATAATTTTACTGGGTATCCTGTAAATGGAGAACAAAAACGGCAACACTTTTTAAACACCCACTTCCATTGTTATTGTAAAATGTGAAATATGATATGAATGTTTCCCAACAGGACTTGTAGCCAGATTCAGACAAAACAAGCATTGACAAAGCCAACAGCTTTGGTTTTTGCATAGGCACTGTAGAAGGTTTTGAAATGCATGCACCATTTGCAAGCTTTGCATCATATATTCACATCAATGGCAAAATATTATCTAGTTTAGGTGAAAATCAAAAACACCTTGCAGTCACAGTGCACGTGAAGCCTTTATGCTGTCAGTGCATGCACACACCTCTCTTGTCGCAGAGAGAAAATGCAGTCTACAGTAATCTGTGCTATCATTTTGCAGGGTTCTACTTTGCATGTGGAAGGTGTGCCAAAATGTATTTATTTATTAATTTATTTTAAAAAAACACAGAGAAAGCATACATATTTTTGGCACAAAAATGCTTGCAAAATGTACCATTGAGAACATAGCAGAGGACATTGTGTTTTATATCTGGTTAAGATGTGTCTCAATTTGCAATGTTGTGGAGGGTCTTGCGATTGCAGGCTTTATTAAATCATTAAATCTCTTTGCACCCCTGGATTGACCAAGGACTTCTTTACTTAAGGGATCCCCTTGCCTCTAACTACTTTGTAACTTGTCTCTTTTGAAGCTTTCTTTTCCACTTGTCCAGATTTTAAATTGCTTTTCTTGAACATAGGTTATGGCAATGTACTCTGCTACATATAAAATTTGAAATGTTTTTTTTTGTAACATGAGATAATGAATTATTTTCTTTCCACTATGCACTGACTTTGTATAATGTTTGTATAATGTTTAATATGCATTGTGATGAATTTTATGGATGATGTTATTAAATGCAAATGTAACCATGTACAAATAAAAAAAAGAAATGGGGCGAGATAAAGTTGCTTGAAGGCCAAATGTTTCAGGGGAAGGTGGAAACATTCACCAGGGACAAGGACAGGTTGGAATAACATTGTTATGGGATGGTGGAGGAAGTGCTGAATTAAGCAGGGAGGAGAGATGACAAAATGCTGTATGGTTGTCCATGAAGTGTAGGGTGTGAGGAATTTGACCATTCACATGGCGGGTGTTCACTCGCCTGGGCTTTTTTGATATTTTTTAAAGAAATTGAATGATGGGAGGACATCCTCGGAAAATGTGTGGGGCTAAACCGCACATATTATCCTATGCTCACTGCACAACAAACACATAGATCTCTGTACTCTGGGGGGACACAGCCTATAGGCACAGTCCTCCCTATCACATTTAGTTGGAATGTGACAGCCAGGAGTATTTGAAAGCATCACGAGGAGGAGGGCAACACCTTCCTCCTACAATGGCCAGCCTAATTAAGTATCAAAGGCTCCATGGATCTGCCCTGCCCATTGTCAATCTGCTGGTGGCAGCGCATACTGATGAGAGTTAATTGAAGCCGGCCTGCGAGAGGCCTGGTTGCAGAGCTGACAAAGGGGCCAGAAAACCCAACACCTTTTTGATATGCATCTGTGTCAACCTGAAGTCATCTCCCACCCCTTAGTATGAAGGGCAGTGAATGTCATGTCTGGGACAATTGATTACAGTTGGCAACCCCTGCAGGTGGACCCCCTTTTTGAGGGGAGAAGTATGTGATTTGATAGAGACAGAAAGTCTGTTCTCGCCATAACTTCAAGGGAAATCTGTGCTTTGATCAGGGACCACAGAGAGCTCAATTAACCAGAGAGACCCTTTGATCCACAACAGACAGGCAGATGGCTTGGACCTAGTAGTACTCTGGGTATGACCTCACACATAAAAGAATATTGTTGGAGGGGACCCAGGATTGGTTCATTAAGGTAGGCTAAGCCTGTACCAATCACTAGGGCTCATTTGGCTTTAAAAGATGGCTGAGGCCCTCTCTTAGCAGATCATCTGAAGAATTCTTTAGGAGTAAAAAATATACCTAATTTGGACCCTGGCTGAAGGTACAGCCTGCCTTACAGCTTCCGCCAGTGAAGGAAGGCCAGGATTTCCAAGAGGGAAGCAAGATCCCTCCATTAAACATTTCCCAGAGAAAAGAGGGATATACTGAATCCAGAGGACCCTCTAGCAGCTCCAGAACCGGTATCCAGCCAACACCCAGTGTGCCCTGCTAGGCGCTGCAAGCAAGCTTCCCAGGTGGGAAGTGCCAGAGAGTCTCTGAACTGAAAGGAGGAAAAGCCTGTTACCTGCAACACTCTCCTCAGATTTGCGCCGATCGCCTTAAAGGACGAAAAAAGCACAGTGAAGAAGCTAAGAGGAATGCACCGACCAGCATCAACCAGCATCCACTTTTAAGGATATTTGTGAGGCAGTCGAGCCCCTCGAGCTGCAACCGACTGCACCACTGACTGTTGTCATGCCGTAGTCACTCATGCCGCCTGAGACACCTCGACCAACACTGACTGAGACAACAATTCCGGACCCCAGGCCGCCGTGTAGGCCAGCCTGCAGCCATCTGTCCAGCCTCGCTTTCCAAACTGTCTGCCGCCTGATACCGCAGCTGTCTCCCATCTTGAACTCTGTCGCAGAAGCTGCAAAGCGCGCTGAAACCGACTCAACGCTGTCAAGCACCAAGAACTTCTACAAGATTCCTGGTAATAGCCTCGACATCCAAAGCATTGAATGCAAATGCCTTGAAAAAAAATGCCTCAAAAAATGCATTTTTTAAACATTTTTTTAATGGGGGGTCCCCCCAACCCATGTTTTTTAACCCCATAAAACCCATTTTAATAAAAAAAACCTTTACCTACAAAAAAAATTATTTTTTTGAGGCTTTGCATTCGATGCTTTTGCATTCGATGCTTTGTATTCGAGGGAATCACTGGATACCCTTCTACAAGAACAAGGTACAGTGTGGTTCTGTCTCCCTGGACCGTCCCCGAAGGCCGCTAGTAACATTTTATGACCCCTTGCGCCCTTTGTGCTGAAACCAAGTATCTGTGAACTATTGTCAGTATCCAGAGTGCATCCCTGTCCTCTGCGTTCCTTTACAGGGTGGGTTGTATTTTGTAGTGTGCTAGAACTGTCTGTTGAATAATAATAAAGTAGATATTTTATACAACCTTGACTGGACAGTCCCTTTTATCATTGGGTAATAATTATATTTTTCCTGTGTTGCAACTAACCAACGATCCACAACATTGCAGAGATAAGTCTGCCTTCCCGTCCATGTTACCAAAATTGAACAAGGAGGGTTATAATTGACTTGTGTTTCCAATCTGTTCGGATTTCTTCTGGTGTACTAGAGGTGTGGGGCAGATGGATGGTTTAGAAATTGATATTCATCCCTGGTTTATTTGTTTATTACAATTGATGATATGCCCAAACCCTCGGGTGTCACAGCGTAGGTTACACAATTAGATTGATGCTTTCTGGTTGCAAGGAAATAGTTTTGGGACAAATCAATTCACATTGTGGTTACATAAATTCATTTTCAGTTGATAGTGTTATAAGCATACCGTTTTACGGTACATCAAGTGAAGATTTTTAGAATTGATTGAAAAGCCAGGTTTTTAGCAATTTGTTGAAGTGAGAGTGGGAAAGCTCATTCCTTATTCTAGAGGGAAGTGAGTTCCAGATTCTGGGCACTGCTACAGGGAAGATGGAGATAACTGTTCTCGTGTTCTTGAAGTGGGGGATGAGTAGGTGGGTGCTTGAATTGGATCTGAGGGATCTGGTAGGTGTTTTGCGAGGGAGACATTTGTTAAGATATATGGTGGCGCTTTGGGTGATGCACTTCTGTGTGGTGGTGACTGTTTTATGTAATATTCTGGCTTGTATGGGCAACCAGTGTTCTTCCCTCCTGGTCTGTGATATGTGGTCTCTTTTTTGATGCCAAATGCTGCTCTTAACACTTTGTTTTGCAGTAGTTGTACTTTTGCTATGTTTTTCTTGGTATTGCCTAGCAGGGACATGTTACAATAGTCTAATTTGGACATAATGAGAGCTCTTGCTAGTATGATGCACTTTTGAGAGGTACGAAATTGCGGACTGAGGGAAATGAGTTTGGCCGTGTAGGCAGTGGATGAGGCGAGTGAGTTGATATGTTTACTCATGGTGAGACTAGAGTCTGGGTATACGCCTAGGGTTTTGACTTGGTTTGAGTGCCATTTATAGTAATAGAGGTATAGTCTTGGTGTAGTCTTTTCAGGCGGGCAGGCGTACATACTATGAGGATCTCGGTTTTTTCACCATTGAGTCATAAACTGTTTGTTGCCATCCAGTTTGGATAAGAAAAGTAATTTTATTTATGAGTACAGTGTCTTGTTCTAGATTACCAGTGATTGGGATGAGTATCTGAGTATCATCCGCAAAGTTGCTATTATATTACTCTCATGGCATCTAAGGTTGCAAAAAGGAGTTTTGTGTAGGCATTGTAAAGGGTGGGGGAGAGGCATGATCCTTGTGGCACACCTATGGATACTGATATAGGATCCGCTGCCTCCTCACCAATGGCTACTCTGGAAGTGCAATCTAAGGATTTGATGCACGTGGTTGCATCAGTATAGAAGTGAATGTTTTTTGATAGTGTTAGGCAAAGCTTGTCGTGGTCTACTAAATCAAAGACAACAGACGGATCGAGTAATAGAAGGATGCACAGGTTTCCTGAGTATCTGATAGCGTCCATCTGATTTTTTAAATCTGTTTCTGTGCTGTGTTTGGGTCGGAAGCCAGACTCTCCATCACCTAACAGATGATTACTTTCTAGGTATGTTTGTACTTGGCTGTAGGCAATTTTGTCGATTATTTTGAGGAGGAAGGGGACTGTGGTGATGGGTCTGTAGTGAGTGGGGATAGAGGGGTCTAGTGTAGGTTTTCTGAGTAATGGCGTGACCCAGGCTTCTTTGATATTAAGTGGGGGATGGAGTTGGTGCTGAAGGATGCATTTTGGAAGCTGGTAATAATGGGTCCTAGGGTGGGAGTGCAGGTTTTAACTAGTTTGGCGGGTAAGCTGTCTCCTTTAAAGTTAGATGGTTTGAGGGAGGCGATCATCTTAAGTACTTGGGTTTGGGTGACTGAAGAAAAATTGAATTGGTATAGTGGTACTATAGTATGCGTTGGAGCAATAGTGGCGGCAGAATCCGCCGTATGCGCTAATAGCCTTTCTTTCATTACGATTTTGTCTCAGAGTGAGTTGATTTTGGTAGCTAAGGCATCCTGTATGGTAGTGCACCATGCTTTACTTGTGATAGCTGGGCGGTGTGATGGGTGTTTCCAGTTCCTAAGTATAGAGAACAGTTCTTTTCAGTTAGAGGCTGCATTAGTAATGCGGATTTAGGGAGCTCGCTCTCTGGGTAATTACTGCACTTTTGTATTTTTGTGTGATTACTTGGAGATCTTTCTTGGACTCATTGGAGGGCTTTTTCTTATGCAAGTGTTCTAAGGCTCTTTTGTTTGTTCTGAGTTTGATAATTACGTCATTGAACCAGGAGTTGCTACTTTTAGATCTAGGCAGTTTAGACTTGCATGGGGCTACTTAATCAATGGCGGTTTTCAAACAGGTGTGGTAAAGGAGAGAGATGAACTCAGGGGAGGTACTCATTATGGGCTGTGCATTGAGTAAATTGTTTAGTATTGCTGTCAGATTTTTTGATGTGAGTTCCCGTGAATTACTCACTAAGATAGGAATGTGAGGAAGAGATGGGGATTCTTGGGCTTTGGTAGTGGATATGTTGAAGTAAACTAGATGATGATCAGTCCAAGATATCTCTAGAATGTCTTCAAGAGTTACATTGGTATTCAGTGTTAGAATCCAGTCTAGGATTCTGCCTTTTGTATGGGTCGGAGCGTTGACCATTTGGGAGAACTGCATTTCTTGTAATGCCTTATGGAAGGCTGTGGCTTTGTGATCTCGTACATCATTAAAACCCAGGTTGATGTCACCTAGAAGGATGAATTTAGCCTTCGGTTTGAGGAGCAGAGTAATGAGTAATGGGATATCTGTGTCTGGATGGTTGGTAGAAATCAGTGCTCTGTAGACTATGAGGAAGTTGATAGTTGTTTTAGGGTCAGTAGTTAGTTCTGAAGCTAGGAGTTAATATCCATCTACGGTCTCGGTTTTACAGGCTCTGAACTGTAAGGAAGTTTTAACAATGATGGCTACACCTCCTCCTGTGTCCCCTGGGTGGTCAGTTCTGAGAATGGTGTAGTTAGGGGGGATGGCTAGAGTTAGTAGTGGACCTGAGGCTGTGTGGAGCCAGGTTTCAGTCATTATTAGGACATCTAGATGGTATTCCAGGATAAGGTCATGGATGTCGATGACATGTGTAACAAGGCACCGCACATTCAGTAGGGCACCGTTCCAGTGAGTATTGGGAGAAGATTTTGAAGTATATGGGGAGCATGGGGCCGAGTGGCTTGTATTGGCAGGCTGCGTTTTGGAATGGGAATGCTGGCGTTTAGGTTGCAGTGTGGTAGCTGGTGAGATGACCTTGTGGAGCGAGGGTTTATGAAACCTGTGAGAGTTGATGTTAGAAGTGCGGTTGTAGTTGAAAGATGGCCTATTTTATTTCCGATCTGATGCATGGCACTGGTTGGTCCGGGTGGAGAGTCTAAGTCTTCTGGTGGCCCCCAGTACCAGACATGAGTGTACAGGGCTGTGGACTAGGATCCTGGAACTTAGTCGTGAACTGCGCATGGAGCATAAGCAAGGGGTGGTGGGAGTGCTGGTTCCCCTGGAATTTGATTTGTCACATAGGGAGAGAGGAAAACAGGGTGATGCAGTAGTGTGAAGTGCTGGGAAACATTTTCTTTAGAAAGAAGGAGATATTTGAGGTTGGATTTAAATAGTGGTAGAGTTGGAGTAGTACAGAGAAGGAGAGGACAAGCCTTCCAGAGTAGGGGAGCGAGCAGAGAGAAAGAATGTAAATGAGAGTGAGTACAGGGGGCTCGTGTGGTGGCAAGCAGGTGAGCTGAGGATGATCGTAGGGAGCAAAGAGGATAGTAGCGAATGAGATGAGTCAGATAGGTAAGGTGGGGTGAGTCCCTGGATAGTTTTGCAGATGATGAGAAGAAGTTTATACTTACTTAGCCCTTTGTTTCATAGATAGCCAGCCAATCCTGTGATAGGCAGAGGAGGTGGAGTTCAAGCAAGAAAGGTTGAAAAGTGTGTGGACCGTGAAGTTGAGGACCTTGGCCAGAGATGAAAGAGCATAGTTGGGAAGGGCATAGAGAAGACTGGCACATTAGTCAGATATAGAAAGGACTAAGGAGGAGATAAATGTTTAGCAGTATTTAAATGGTGGATTTGTTTTGATATTGAGGTGGTTCAGTCTGGCTGCAGTGACATAGTTGGAGATGAAGAGCGAGAAGTTGTGTGATAGGTCGAAGGTGATACCATGGTTATGAGCGGATGCACAGTAAGGAAAGTAGTCAGGAGAGAAGAGAATAAGAGGTGGAGAGCAAGAGACCCCCTGTTTGGCTGGGAAGTAGAGAACGTTTGAGCATAAGTGAGTGAGACGCCATCCAATATTTGATGGCACAGAGACAGACATTTTTGACAACAGCTCGTCAGATAATGAGTGAAAGGAGAAGAAGATCTGAGTGTCATCAGAGTCAATAGGAGAAGCCATAAGAGGAGATCAGGGTGCCAAGAGCTGAAGAATAGTGAGCGAAGAGAAGTCGATCAAGTACAGACCCTTGGTGAACTCCAACAGTAAGTGAGGTGAGTGGGGAGGTAAGCTCATCTTGCATGTAGGACACCTGAAGGTATGAAGCAAATCAAGTGAGGCCCTTATCTCTGATACCAAGGAGAGATAATGTAGAGAGAAGCACAGAACAGTCGACAGTACCAAAGGCAGTAGAGAGGGCAAGAAGAATAAAAATAGATGACAGGTTTGCATGACGAGCGGAAATGACTACTGCTCTGCCAGAGGACAGGGATGAGTAGTGGCTAAACTACCTACTCGGCCCGCACTACTACTAAACCAGCAGTGATCCTCATCTTGAAGGTGGAACATGCATAGTCTGAACTATATATATCTCCTTCGCCTCTTTTGGTAGTGCAGGTTGATGGCAGGCTATATCTTCAGGAGGAGTGTGAGCTGATAACGGTAGCAACCCAAACAAAAATAGTACGCGGGTAGCAAAAGAAAAGAATGCCACATCAAGGTTCTATAAAAATAGTACTTTAATAAAAACAGGCAATGCAATCAACTGATTAAAACACTAACGGCCCACCCCTGTAAAAGAAACATGGAGAATGCATACTATTACTAAGAAAGAGCACTGGGTGGACGATCAAGTCATGCAGTCTCAATTGCGATCCACCATCAAGTTGGTTTGAGGTGTGGGTCGAGTTGGTGTTTGAAACGGTCAAGTCAATGGACTTCAATGATTCAGTTCTTCAGCTGAGTCGGAGGCAAAACAATGCTTCTGCAGCATTCGAGATGGTGTGCCATTGGCTTCCTGCAGTTCAAGTTGGTGTTTGAATCAGTGGCTTCCACTGAGTCGAGTTGTTTATCTGGTTGAGTCGATGCCGGCTCAACCCATTGCAGCAGACCGCATCTGGGTGGCTTGAAGAGCAGCTCCGCTGTTTGAAGAACACAGAGTGCCAAAGGCAGCACCATGGCTAGGAAGTTGTCTGGCACCTACTGGGTGTCTTCACTTCGAGTGAGCTGTATCCTGGTTCCAGTGCACAGGCAGAAGAGAGGACTTAGTCCAACAGCAGTGTCCTCCCCACAGTTACCTGGGAATAGTTAGGTAGCAGAATTTGCCTCTGCTCTGGACCATTGTCTTCAACTCCCTGGCAGAGGACTTTGGAATAGACTGTATTCCCAACATAGTTTCAGCAAATCCTTCATGTCCTTGTAAGAGTCCAAATAGTTTCCTTTCCTTATGAAGGTAAAATATTATAGGGACTGTAGTCAGGGGTCCACTCAAGTCTGCTGTTACAAGTCCAATGTCTTCTGGCATCAAACCCCAAATCTTTTGACTGCAGGAAGTGTGGAGGGTCAGGACATTGTAGACAGCCCTAACATAATCAAAATGAGGCAACCTCTCTTTCAGCCTACCTCACTCCTCTGGCTAATCTAACTGCACACCTTTCCCATTTCTGAGGACCACAACAGGACTCCAGTAAATATCATCCTATTAGAAATGTGACTTTGTTATGTCAGGAATGCCTTTGAAGTATTGATTCCCAGGGTACCTCCTGGGGGGTTTCCTGAGCTCTGAGAGGAAGGTGTTGGGCCTCCTCAGGGGATCAAAGAAGCAGCTTCCTGGGCATTGTTCCACATGGCCTCCTCTAAATAAGATTAGGCCCAGGCCCTCCCATCTTTGATGCTAGAACACAACTCCTCCTCTAGATCACATCAGGATCAGACTCTCCCATCTTTAACACCAGAATACATTTCCTCCTCTAAATCACATCTGGCCAAGACCATTCCATCAGTAATGCTCGAACAAAGCTCCGCCTGTAGATCACATTAAGCCCTTACCCCTTTAATGCCAGACCACATCTGCTCCTCTCGATCACATCAGACCCAGGCCCTTCCATGTTTAATGCTAAAAAACAGATCTCCCGGCAGATCACATAAGGCCCATACATCATTAATGCCAGAATGCAGCTCCTCCTCTCGATCATAGTAGGCCCAGCCCGCCCATCTTTAATGCAGAACACAGCTCCTCCTCTAGATCACATATGGACCAGCACTTTCCATTCTTAATGCCAGAACACAGCTCCTCCTCTAAATCGCATCAGGTCTAGGCTTATCCTTCTTTAGTGCTAGAACACAGAAACTCCTCTATGTTACAGTAAGTCCAGGTGCTACCATTATTTAATGATGGAACAAAGGTTTTGTAAGTGCTCGGATGCAGGCCTCTGATTTAGGAGTGCGAAGAAGCGGGTGCATATCTTACTCGGCATCAAGGTTAAAGCAAACATGATAAGTGTTGTTACGTGGCCAGACTGGCCTACATTGTGTGACGATGTCCGCCATGAATAGCCACTCCGGAAGCTTGAATAACATTCCAACGATGTTTATTGAATTGTTACAAGATTGGCTTGATGGAATTATTGGAAGTGTCAGGGCCCAGCAGGGTTCTGTGTTCATTCATCAACAGTGTTATTTTGGGTTTTTAGCCACATTTTTTATTGTTGAAAAACTCATTGAAAATTTTATTTTTTATTTATTGGGGTTCCCCACAACCCGCTATATTTTTCTTTGAGATTTTTAGGGAAAAAATATGGTGGCAAAAAAACATTGAAAAACACTGTTGATGAATGAATGTTGTACCCCCAGCAGGGTTTGTGGGAATTTGGCTTTAGGGCCATCCCACTCTATCTCAATTCCAACCAGTTTTACCCACTCCCTAGCCCATGTGTTCTAAACAGTGGTTAGGAATACCACCAGGTGGCACCTATCTGTCTCTTTACTGTCTTAGGTAATTGGTATTTTCCCTGAGTCGATGGCTGCCCAAATCTCTAGGGATCGACTGACTGTTCCTAACCTAGTCCTGCTTAGTCTTCGAAGGGATTTAGGGATGGTGCCGCCTTCTGCCCAGTTCCACGGACGTGTAACACACTCATGGTCTCACCTGAGACTCTCTTACACAGGGACCCGAGATGTTCTCCCCACTACTCTTTTATCCGCCTGACCTTATACTGCGCCTTCCTACCTCCACAGTTTGATATTATCATTCTCTCCTATTTTCACCTCTGGCTCTACTACCCCTACCACATGGTTTATAGTCAAAATCTCGAAAATTAAAATCTCGAAAAAAAGCACGAATTAAAAATCTCGAAAAAAAAAATATCTAATTTTTTTTTCAATGCGTTTTTTTTCAAAATGGGGGGTTCCCCCCAACCCCCTTTTTTCATTTTTTTTTTATTTTACCCCTTTACTTACCTGACCCCAAAAACACATATAAATAAATAAATAAAAAATTTGATATTTTTTTTTCGAGATTTTTAATTCGTGCTTTTTGTAATTCGAGATTTTATTTTCGGTATTTTGACCGACCACCCTACCACCAACTACCACTTTACTATTCCTTCCGCTGTTACCTTCTCCTCCCTCCTTTCTACTAATCCATCTCCTCGCCACCACTTCCTTCCTGCTAATACCACCACTACTCCAACTCTAGCCCTTTATCACTACTGCTACTCCCCCTCCCTCTACCACAGTCTACTACTGCTAATACCACTCACAACTACCCCTACTACCTCCTCTCTACTTCTACTACACTCACTCCTAGTACTTTCAGTGGGACGCTTAATTGAAGGGGGTTCCCGTTAGGGGGCATGGCCTATATTTACTTAGGCAACGCTCCCAACCAGGTGCCCCCCTTCACCTAAGGGGTTGCGGGTTAAAACAAGGGAGGCTGGGTTAAATAAAAGGATTGGATGGGCTGGGCACACCAAAGGTGTGACACCAGTGTGCCCCAGCTCTTGCACGCATCAGGCAGTCCTTTCATTCAAGGAGCTGCGTGGTTGATGGGTTGCCTGCAGAGCCCTGCAGGCAACCCTTTAACTAGGTGTCTCCTTGCATGAAAGGGCTTCATGCTGCATGATATCTCCATATTCAAGAGACAGGAGGAGGGCTGTAGTGCTCAGTTCTCATTTTGTTTGTTAACCAGGGCTTCATGCTGCCTGTTGACTCAACTCAGAAACAAAAGGAGAGCCGGGCACTCCAGCCCTCATCTTGTTTATGAGCACAGAGACATCAGGCAGAAGGTTTAGCAGAAGGCTACACGGTTAAAAGACTGACTGCAGGTGTCAGTACTTGGGGTTAGAGAAAAGAAGCGGCAATGCCTTTTCTTTTTTACAATCCAAAGTGCTGACACCTGCATACAGCCCTTTAACTATACAGCACTTCAGATACATGGGCTGCCTGAAGTGTCGGCGTGGTTGGGGCTAGACGGGGATGAGCCCCGGCCCACTTAATGTCCTGCTCACTCCTATCACCCACGCACAAACACTCCACAGATCCATCTCTACAATAACCTTCACACTCCTTCAGCTCTCTTCTCTTCTGGTCTCTTGGATGTCCACCTCCACCACCTGTCATCACCTAACTGCAACCCACACTAGACTGTTCCCATATTACCCTTTAAATATCCCACCCCCTACCAGGGTTGGGCAGCTATCCCTGACAATGGCTTACCTTGGTTTGAAGGGTGTGACAGGGAAAGGGCTTGAGAGGCTTAATATGGACTTTACGGCCCATCGCTTTTGGTCCCTGCATCCTGCTATGCTTTGTGGTCTGTCTGCAGGCCTTTTTGTTGTTTTCAACATCCCTGGTTGGCTAGTGAAGGGTTTACCTCGTTATGCGTGGGTTCCAGCTAGTGCTGCAACTTTTCCAGTTGCTGTCCTGTGGTCTTCCTTCTGCTGGCTCCGCCCCCTTTTGTCTCTTCTTCGATGCTCCACAATCTGCCACAGTATCCGGGCTGTTTCACACAGCCCGTCCAGCATCCTGTGGTGGTGCTTGCTGCGACTCCACCATCACATCAGTTAAGGATGGAGAGGGTCTGTGGTCCAGCATGCAGACACACGAAAGGTAATTAGGACACAGTATCCCCCCTCCATCCCCTCACAGGTCATGTCCACTGGACCTGTTACAATTGCTGCAGCCAATCCGGTCACGTTTTCTGCCTATGGCATGGCATTTTTGTTTACAGGGCATCAAGGTTAAAGCAAACATGGTACATGCTGTTATGTGGCTGGACTGGAATGCATTTCTGCAGCCAATCTGGTTACATTTCTGAATATGGCATGCCATTTGTTACTGGCCATCAAGGTTAAAACACACATGGTACATGCTGTTATGTGGCTATGCTGGACAGCATTGCTGCAGCCGGTCTGTCTACATTTTCTTATTGTGGCAAAGGCATCACATTTCTTGCCAGCCCTCACGGTTAAAGCAACCATGATAAGTGCTGTTATGTGCCTAGAATGGCCTACTTTGCTTCAGCCAGTCTGGTTATGTTTTCTTCCTGTGGAATTGAAATGTTCCTGGGTTTCAAGGGTAACCTAAACATGATGAATGTTATTGCATAGCTGGACTAGCCTACATTGGTCTAGTTAGTCTGGATATAACTGTGGCATAGTATATTTTACTAGCAAAGCCAACAGGAGCATGTTCTTACATGGTAACACCGACATGCATCGGTGTGGCCTGCATGGACATGTATGGGCACAGTCAGTATGAACATGTTTTTATAATGGTATATAATGTAGGCAAAGTCATCAAGAAAATGAGTTGGAAAATGCTCCTATGCACTTTTGGTGACTTGCATCTACTGAATTATTACAGGTATTACATTACAAAAGGGAATGTAAACTGTGTGGCTTTTGGGCCAAATTTTCACAGAAAGTTTGCTGTAAAATGCACCATTTTAATCCATTATTTAAAAAAAGTTTGTGGGCATGGGGTAACCCTCCTCCACACCCCTTACATGGACCAGGCTCATTCACTGCGCTCGGTCGGTCGCTGAAGTATTTTTGTGTGAAAGATGTAGATGCCTACAATTAAAACAATCACCAGCCAC
The DNA here is from genome assembly GCF_040938575.1 of Ambystoma mexicanum. NCBI lineage: Eukaryota > Metazoa > Chordata > Amphibia > Caudata > Ambystomatidae > Ambystoma > Ambystoma mexicanum. The sequence goes on along the minus strand of NC_090926.1, from coordinate 1,034,256,053 downwards.
CACTGGCCCCTGCTTCTTCCATTAAAATACCTCCCCTTTCAACCATGCCATGTGGTATTGACAAGGTTAACAAGCATCCAATCCTCACAAAGAGAGAAGGCGAAAAAGAACCATGCAAACGGAAACCCACAGGAAGGCAGCAGCCAGAGACCAGAAACATATACCTGGCCAGTCTGACCTTGCTCACCATTGGGACTAGCTCAGCAAGTCCATTTGAGCCATTTCTTGGCTAACAGAGGCCCCGATGCCATGGCTGGATTGAGCATCCTACACTTGGCATGTTGGACACCTGTTCTCAGGGTGTCCAACATCCTCTTCAACGACCTCTTGTTAGGCCTCCCAACCATAACAGTTGGCCACACTTGAATGCCTGAATCCAGGGGATCACAGAGGTAAATCCTTGCCGCTCCCTTGCCCATACATTTATATTTTACATTCATTTAACATATACAAATCAGTTTCAACATTTCGGGCCATCCAACTGTGCACTTAAGAGATATGCCTGACTGCTTGACCACTACTACCAATGGGTGAGCAAGGTAGGTGAACCAGTCATGTTTCATTAGGTCAGGAACAGTAGGCAGCCTCTACCCTACAACCTGAAGAATAAAACACACTGCATTCCTTTCTCACCTGCTACCCTGACACCCACCTGTCGCCCCCTTGCCCAGTAGCAAACTCCAGAGCCTACTTGCTTCTCTCGCCACTAGCCCAATTCCCACTCACCTGCTGTGACTGAACAGCCCATTCCCTTGACTATCTGGCTTCATTCAGATTCACCTGTGCCCTCTATCTTACTGACCTCACTCCCTGCACCTGCCCTAGCAGCCAGCTCGTCCTTCTTCGCTTCCAGACTCTTACTGCACAGCCTTTTCTCCCCTTCTGCCCTCAGCACCAGCCGTTGCAGTCTCTGCTCTTCGCCGCCAACCACCACAGCCTCCATGGGGTGGGTTGAAAACATGTTTCTCCTCCCCAGGGGGTGAAGGAAACAGAGACACAGAAGAATAAAGACTATGACTGATCAAAGGCGCCGGATCCCAGCTGAGACATTCCCAGTGAAAAGGCCCTGGGTGAGGGGGCATTTAACACATGGCAGATACAACAAGATATTTTCAGCGCGTTGAGTTTTTCTTGCTCATTATTTCTGTGGATTCCCAGAAGACGCTCCAGTGAGATGAGCAAAGTAGGTAACCTACCGGATCAAAGGAGTATAGCAGAGCAGGCAGAGAGAGGGCGCAAGGCTGTTAGGTTGCAGAAGCGAGAGGCCAAAAGGGAGCAGGTGAATCAGTGAGGAGAGATTAAAGAGAAGGGAAGGAGCACTGAAGAGGGGGAAAGGTAGAAGAGGAGAAAAGTGATAGAGACGGAGGTAGATGAGAGAAAAGGATAACGAGGAAAGATGAGAGAAGCAGAGGAACTGGAACATTGCCTAATTAAAAAGTTTTAGGCCAGTTTGTTGCTGTGATTTGGCCATATTCAAATAATACCTTCTCTTCTTCCTGTAACTCACACGCCAAAGTGCGACTCTTCTGCACTTTCAATCATGGAAATTCTTGCTCGGTTTCCCTGAACTCGGGAACTCCATTATCCTCTTGTTTCCGCACTTGGATAGGCTTTCCAGTTCACATTTCAGAATGGCGATTCTTTTTCATTCGGGTACTGGAAGGTTCTGTGGTTGGATGTTTGGAGAAGATGTGGACTTCCAGATCTAGCACCCTGCAGGCCCCTTATTATCTATCTGATGTTTCCCTCTAGGCTTGCTCAGTACCGTCTAAAACAGAATTCAACATTTTCTTTTTTTAAAAAAAAGCTTTCTGGCAGTTGTGTGGCCATGTTCAAGAGGGGCTACAGAAGCGCACTAAGAGATCTTTAAAGGATTGGAGGACGTAAGGAGAATACATATATATATATATAGAAAGGTAATGGGCATCCTTGCAGCTCTGATTTACTTTATTGCTGCAATAATCCCTCATCCTCCTGATGGGGCGATGATTAGCACCAATTAAAATTGAGCTTCTATTATTCTGAGTCACTCACCGTTGTCCTCTGCAGAGCTTGCTGGTCAAAGGCACCTGTCGCGTTGCTACGCAGAGCACATGCAGTGGCCCACAATTAGTTTAATGCCTTAATTGGCCCTGCAGTTTGTGTGGCAAATCAAGGGCTAAGGCACAGCACAGTGTGTACACTCCTGAAGAATAAATTAAGTACACACTAATTGGAAGAGAGACAAAAGTTCTGCATTTTTAAATTGTTAAGTGTAAACCATTTGGTTCACCTGAAGGACGATGTCAATGCGGCGCACTCGACAACACTCCAAAGTGCGCCGCGACTTTATATTACATATGCCGGATGTACAACGGATACTTTAACTCCAGCTGCGCAAATGGGACTTGAAATGGCAGGTTCTTCATATTCCCAGGGAGCATTCAAAATGTCTCTTGAAAATGTCATACTACTTGGATGCCTTTTTATAATGCTTAATATAGAGTTTCCTCTGTCTATAGCTAACTACAGCTGGATGTGCTCTTGCCGAGGCTTGAAATCGAGGACCACACATCTTATGGGAGTCCCCCTGTCTGCAGAGGGTTCCATCATTTCAATGCCTGTAATGACTTCAAAGTAATGACTTCAAGTTTTCATTTCGATTTTTTGTTTTTTTTTAATGTGTGGAAGTCCCCCATGTTGCCCCCTTCACCTTCATTACTACCCCTATCCAAAACCCCTCCCCATCCCTTTTTACCCCTTAACCCACAACCCTTATAGTTGTCAAAGTAACTTCCAAGTAATTACTTGCATTGAAACCACGAGATACCCTGCAGAGAAGCAGGTCTGTTTTACTGACACATGGAGAATCTGTCCACCGTAACTAATAAAATAGCCTTATAATGACCCCTCGAGGTCCAGAAAACTATTACCACATGCTGGGAGTCGCAATCCATGTTTTGGAGTTTTCGCAGTGAAGTAAGCAATGGTGCTTTAAGAGTGAGTAGAGTGAATAAACAAGCGGCTTTGGTAAATAAATCTGGTTTTATTTTGTAGTATTTCAATAACATGGTTGTTTTAATTGGATTGCAAAACTGAAACGGGTTTAACATAAGTATGTATGCATTTTGTGTCATGTAAAAGTAAACGGTTTCTCTATAAGAAAGAAAGAAAAATAATGTTTCCATGTTTTAGCATTCTCTTCCACGGGTATAGGATGTTGCTGCAAAAAAAAAGGCCCCCCAGAAAAGTGTCTTGTTGAAAGAAATGTTTCCTGAAAATTGAATTACCATTTCCTTGGCAGCTCTTAAAGACAGAATGTTCAGACTGCAGTCAATACCTGTAGTTATTGACTGCACTCTAAACATTTTGATTGAATTAGAGGAGGTCAATACCGATCTCTATGTGTTAATAGATGACAGCGATTTGTTTGTACATGGATTTTTATTTAAGTGTCTAACATGTAAATTCTTCGCTTCTAAACACGCACCTTGGTCTTGCGTCAGTGGAGATTGTTGACGGGTCGCAAGGGTTTTTGGCAGGTAAACGGCAGCATGTGGTGTTCATTGACTGGGGGTATCTAACTACCAGCCTCGTTCTGAATGAGCCGTCTGCAGGGCTTACCTGGCCAGCGCATGTTTTCTTGGACTATCTCATCCAACCAATCACTTGCAATGCTCATTGCTATGGGAATTGCCGTACAGAGTTTCCACAACCACGCAGGGGCTCCTAGTGCTGGCAGGGATCAGCCGTTCTATTTTCCCAGAATCGGAAAGAGAGTGCGAAACTCACTGAGTTGCAAAAACTAGATGCACTTTAATGGGGTGGGGGGCAATGGCGGCCGACATTGCTGGTCTCTCCCTAGGACATATGCCTATGGTCGAGACAACCAGAGAATGCCTTGATTGCATGTGCTGAAGGGCGCAGAAACTCGGGCAGATGTGAGTTTGTTCACCTTCACTGCGTGTAAAACACATTCACTGAGCTGTCTCCGCTGTGCTTGAAAACCTGCCATTCTGGTCTGGTCTCAATGGGCCTCATTACAAGTTTCGCACTAACCTTGCTGGTAAAACCGGCAGGCTGCCGCCAAACTTGCGAATTTTTCCGGCACCCGTGAATGGGCAATTACCGGGTCATTACGGCCCGGCCAGACCAGGTAATTGGCCATTCACGTGCGCTGTAAAAAAATGCTCCCCATTCCCATTTGAGCCCCATAGGGCTCAATGGGACTGGGGTGGTCGGATGCACCGGCACTATTTGTGAATGGTGCCGGTGCATCCGACATGCTCTGCTTGCGAGTGCCGGTACGTCTGCCAGGTCAGACCTGAAGGGCGGGAAGGCAACCTCAAGCAGAACTCGTAGTTTGCCGGTCCGTTACCAACGAGACCGTGTCAGCAAAGCCTCAATTTAGGTAGATTGGGTGGGCACTGATGATGCCCAATGAGTCCAAAACATGCCTGGATGGTTGTGGTTTTGTGCAGAAGGGATATGACCCAGCAGTACGGCTGGACTGCCCCTTTTGGGGTGGGACCAAGCCCGATTTGCATATCGTCTTTCCCCGTCTGTAATGGTTTGGTAGGCTGAAAAATGATGGTCTGGCGGGTTGCTCAGAGCTGTTCCTGTGGTTATGATTGATTCAAAAACCTTCTGGCCATCACCTTTTGGTACTACTATGCTTATTTTAGTACCTTTTTGATCGGTGAATAATATATATTTAGCACAAGATTTTAAATGTTGATCCTTTTCAAGCCATGCATGAAAACACATTTACACGACTTTAGGCCAATCCTTTGTTTAAGGAGGTCAGGCGTCTCTTAATGGTTCCTTGGCTTTTTGCAATTCGTAACCCCTTAAGTGCCAGACACTTGTAGGCTCCACCCCCTGAATATTGTTGGTGACTATTTAGCACCCCTCCTCAATTTCATATCCCACTTAAAGCAGAGAGGAAGGGCAGGGGTGGGAGAAACCGGGAGCGAGGGTGTGAGCGGGATAGAACAAAAGATAGACAGGGGAAGAAAGACAGAAAGAGGGGTACCACAGGTCTGTGCGAGAGGAAGAGTGTTGAGAGCGGGCAGAAGGAAGACAGAGGGTTCGAGTCAGCAAGTGATAGTGTGAGGGAGAGAGAGAAACAACGTGCAATAGAGTGGGCAGGTGAGCGCGAGGGTACAAGAAAGTGCAAGGGAGCGAATGGGTTTGATTTAGGGTTCAAAATGGAGAGAAAGAGAGTGAATGGCACCCAGGGAAGAGAAGCAAAGAGAGTGAATGGCATCCTGGGAAGAGAAACAAAGAGAGTGAATGGCATTGGGGAAGAGAAGCAAATAGAGCAAATGGCATCCAGGAAAGAGAGGCAAAGAGCGTGAATAGCATCATAGGAAGGGAAGCAAAGTGAGTGAATGGTATCAGGGAAGATTAGCAAAGAGACTGAATAGCATCCTGGGAAGAGAAGCAAAGCGAGTGAATGACATCCGGGGAAGAGAAGCAAAGAGAGCGTATGGCATCCGGAGAAGAGAAGCAACGAGAGTGAATGGTATCAAGGGAAATTGCATCCGGGGAAGACAAGCAAAGAGAGTGAATGGCATCCGGGGAAGAGAAGCAAAGAGAGTGAATGGCATCCGGGGAAAAGAAGCAAAGAGAGTGAATGGCATTTGAGGAAGAGAAGCAAAGAGAGTGAATGGCATACAGGGAAGAGAAGCAAAGAGTAAATGGCTTCCGGAGAAGAGTAGCAAAGAGAGTGAATGGCATCCAGGGAAGAGAAGCAAGGAGAGTGAATGGCATCCAGGGAAGAGAAGCAAAGAGAGTGAATGGCATCAGGGAAGTGAAGCAAAGAGAGTGAATGGCAAGGGAGAACGAAGACAGCATTCGTAAAAGAATGGTAATAAAAGGGTTGCGTGTGGCAGTAGCCTGGCGACACTCTGACCCTGAGGCCAGCAATGGGCAAGCACATGACTATGTGAAAATGCAATGCCGCAGTGGACCGATTTTGTGGGCACATTGTTGAAAAGCAAGGGACATGGCTGCAATAAGCTAGTTTTGAGGCTATATATTTTTGAAATCACAGATTAGAGACAGGCTAGTCTGGTCATTGGTCTGAGGACGTCTGACAACAAAACTCTGGCGAAATAACTGTATGGCTGGTCTGTGCCTTCGTGTTTCTTATTCAAATGTGCCTGCTTGACTTACCTGGCTCTCCAGACGATCCTTCCCTCCTGTTTGACTGTGACCACTGCATCCTCACCGTTTGCAACTAGCTAGACCTTGTTGCCCCATCTTTAAAAGGGCGCGCGTGCGTTCTGCATGTGCTTCCTCGGGGGGCGGGGGTGTCATTCTTTGCCTATCAGCATAAGGCCGCAGCCTGAGCTTATTCTCCTTATTCTTCTGGCGCCCTGTTTTCAGAGGCGATATCCGAGGACCTGCTTTAGTTTTATGGACATGCAGGTGTTTTTATCTCTGTTTTACTGGGATAACTTTCCAGCTCAAATGTATTGTATCCTGCGCTCGGTAGCTTCTATTTAAGTTTTGAGTATATTTTTAATTGTGAACTTTGCAAATATGGAGAATGCTCCAAGACGGTATGTGCCTGGATTGCCATTTATTAATAATAATAATAATAATAATAATAATAATAATAATAATATAATAATCATATTAGTAGGCCTTCCTCCTCTGTTCAGAGGGAAGTGAGGGGACTAGTCTATTGAGGACCACCTTGCCAAGTTGAAAGCAGCAGCAGATACTATAAAAATAAACAGCATGATTGGGTCAGTTCTGAAGGACTAGCAAACAGTCGGGTAAGTGCTTCCTTGCTCAGTTGTTTCAAAGCTTTTGCGTGCGCTGTAAAACCTGCATTTTCCTGCTTTTTGTCACTTTTCTTGGGTTTCTCGTCCTCGGTGTCCCCTGTCCTGCCCCCTGGGTCCCTTGTTGGCCTCACTATGGCACACGTAACCGCAACCCCCCTCTTCAGGGCCCTTACTTATCGCTCACCTTGGTTAATGAATTCAATGCTTTTTTGGGGATAAAATTCACGCTATTCGGTCTAATAGTGATTCTAAATTTCCCATTCAAGTCCTTGTCCCAGACCGTAATGTTACAACAGTTAACTTTTGTACTTCACGCTTTTTCACTTTTTCTCCAGTCCCATTGGACGAAGTGATTCATGTTAGAAGACCACCAATTTTAACTATGACCCTATCACTGCTTATCTTGCCAGAAAACATGTATCGTCACTTGGTGAGTTTTTTAATGCTTCTTTATTAATGCGCCTTTTTCCCAAAGTTTCGTACTAACTTAAAATGTCCTACCTTTCTCCATTGTTAAAAAAGCCATCCCTTTATCACAAGACATTGGGTCTCATTACGAGTATGGAAGTAGCCATGCCGCTGTTAGCGGCATGGCTACCCCCATACCGGGTACCCGGTCCAGGTTCCAGGAATGAGGACTTACCGGGCCATTCCGACCTTGGAGGGCCCGGTAATACCCTTTCCTGGGACACGGACCCGGTACATCCCCATTCCCATTTGAGCCCCCATATGGCTCAATGGGAATGGGGAGGATGCTAACAACGGGCCTGTTGTTAGCATCTTGGTTTGCTAGCGGTTCCCGCTAAGGATGCCTGGTTTTACCAGACATCCTTAGCGGGACCGCGAGTAGACCTCATAATGAGGCGGAAGAGGGTTAACGGCGCCGGCAGCTCTACCAGCGCTGTTAACCCTCTACCACCTTCCTCGTAATGAGGCCCATTGTCTATCGACCAATTGCTGGCTTATTATGGCCATCCAAGATTTTAGAAAAAATGGTGACGTTTAACTTCAAAAATGTTTGGAGGCTCATGGTATCTTTCATATACCAGTCGGGTTGTAGACCAACCAGTCCATGGCACCGAAACAGCACTTTTGTCCGTTTGGGACGACATTTTAAGGGTTGCCGATGAAGGTGACATTAGTATGCTAGTCAGGTTCAATCTGTCAGCAGCCTTTGATACTATCGACTTTGATATCCTTATTTAAAGATAAGGGACAGTCGCGCAAGTCTCTGAGGATTCACTGAAATTGTTTGTTTCTTTTTTCTTGGACTGCTCCCGACATGTTAAAATGGGGCCGTTTTGTCTGAATCTCTACTAGTCAATTGTGGTGTGCCACAGGGTTCCTCTTTCTTGTCACTGTTATTTCATATTTGCATCCAACCTCTCCTGAACATCTTCTCCCAATATGGCTTGAGCTATCATTCCTATGCAGGAGATACTCAGATCTATGTTAGACTAAAACAAAACTAAGGATGCCATATACTGACTGCTAGCTTGTGCTTTTAAAACCAAACACTGGATGTTAGAAAACAAACTCCAACTCAATCCTTCGAAAACTGATGTTATTGGGCCTCATTCCGAGTATGGCGGTAAGGGATAGCGGCCACCGCTAACGAGAGCGGTGGCGGTAATCCCTTACCGCCATACTCCGAGTTCCCTTAGCGCCATGGTGCTTTTAACACCTGCTTTTAGCAGGCGTTAAATACCATGGCGCTAAGGGACCTTGATGTTAATTACGCCACCGTAATTTACGGTGGCGTAATTGACGCCTTCCCCACTCCCATTATGCCCTATGGGGCAAGAATGGGAATGGGGAAGGGTAAATGGGGATTGGGGAATTACCGCCCCGCCAACCTTGGAATGGGGCGGTAATTCCGCCAACCACCAAGGCGCTGCCGGTCCGGGTACGGCGTCAACCAAGGCGTTAATAGCGCCATTGGTTAGCGCCGTACTCGGAATGAGGCCCATTGTCTTCGGGCCCAAGAAGCAGCTTACTGATTTGTATTCAACTTTTTCCTGTCTAGTATGTCTTCAGTTTTTGCGTCTCAAGTGAAAAATCCTTATTGCATATGGCAGGCAAACTTGCAATGTACTCTCCAAGTTAGTGACATTGTTAAATCTGTCTATTACCAAATAAGATTAAAAAAGTCTTTGCTGCTTCTGATTTCCTCCAAAGACTGCTCTGGTGTTATAGGAGCCCTGGTAAATTTCAAATTAGACTATTGTAAGGCCCTCTTGGCGGGCATTCCTAGGAATCAATTACAGTGTCTTCAAATTGCCTAGAACTCGGCCATTAGACTTCTTTTTCTCTTCCCAGAGTTGCTGGCATTTCCAAATATCATCGGAGTCTACGCTCGTTGCCAGTTTAGCAGAGGGTCTTTTTTAAGACTCTTTGTTTGGTTTTCAAGTGCCTACATGGCCTGGCCCCTCGCAACCTCTCAGCAAAAATCTTATGCTATCAACCACATTGCACCCTTTGGTCATTGAGTTACAACCTGTTGATGATCCCCCTCTCTACATTTGTTCACTGTGGTGACAGATGTTTTTCCATCTCTGGTCCACAAACCTGGAACACCCTACCAGCCCATCTCTGCAAAGCCATCTCCCTCTCATGGTCTAGGAACAAATTGAAAACCTTTCTTTTTCAATAACTAGACACTGATGCATGATTTCAGTTCATGCCTCTGAATATTTACATCTGCGCCCAGATGCAATCTCGCCCCGTTTCTTCAGCTATGCGCAATACAAATTTAAAATACAAATGCAAATTATAGGGCAGCCTTGCCCGGGCAGCCAGCGATGGACTACAGCTAAGGACAGCTCCCTCCCAGGCAGCTACCGTTCCCTGTTTGCCCATGTTTGCCCATGGAGGCATTCCCGGTAAGGTGGTATGGGAGGGGAGCATAGCCATTACTGTGCTCAGGTAAAACCTTTCCACTCCTAATTACCATCACTTGCACCTAACCTGATGTAGACAATGTGTTAAACTCAGAATGATCCCAAGGGTAGGCTGAGTACGGCACGTGGAACTACTGTGATATTTTCGCTAGGATGTGACCCTAGAGCCACAGTGAAAGTGACCAAGGTGTTGCACTCGGAGGTGTCGTGGGGTGGGTGGCAGGGTCTCGCACCAGGAGGAACTTGGAGGTCAGACAGGGTTTTGCATCTGGGTGAATTCTTGATGGTGGCAAATATGTTGCACATAGATGGATTTTGAGGGTGGGCAATGTGTTGCATTTAGATAGACTTTGAGGGTGGGCAATGTACTTTATAAGGATAGGTTGTCTATGACTCTAGAAAATTCATAGGGATAGCCTGTCAGGCCTGCAAAATATAGGATGGTAGCTGTCTATTTCACTTAGAAGATTTGTACATCGAAGATATAAGCAATTCACTTGGTAGTGCATTTAGAAGACTTCCAATGGTAGCCTGTCTATAACACTGAGAAGATTTATAGGGGCAACCTATCCATTGAGCCTAGAAGGTACATGAGGACAGAATGTTTATAGAACATGACGATTATGAGGGAAGCCTATTACACATAGGGGATTTTATGAGGGCAGCCTTTCTACATAAAGACGATCTGATTGCACAACTACATCCAAGACAAAGCTCCATCAGTGCTTCAAGGTATATATTATCGCACCACTTCAGTGGACATTCGCCGCAGGCACGGCTATGCACCTGCATGCATCAGAATGCATCGATGACCTACGACAAAAATTCGGTCTAGCTGGACACATAACGATTCACTTCCATACAACAGACTAAAACACGCAGCAGAACACCTCTTCCACTAGAATGCAGCAACGACCTATGACAAGTAATTCAGGCTAGCTCGACACATAGCGAGTCCCTTGCACTCGTGCACTCTGCTGACCACCTCAGCACCCATCCACATGCCTGACCTTCATGGGTAGCCTACTGGAGCTGGCCAGCCCACCTAACTCCTTACCTTGGCCAAATGCACAAATTCATGCTAATCCTTTGGACAACTTTCCCATACCTTGGACTTCGGTCCCCCGAGGGTGTTCCCACTACAAGGGCGTTGAGGGCATATTAATAAGATAAAGGCGCTATATAAATGACAAACTACTACTACTACGATGGCGACAATGGGGGTCATCGTATACCTGGACCCAGAGGTTGAAGTGGGCGGGAGCGGTCCGGAGCGGTGCTCCTATACTTATTATTTTTAAGTTTCACCGTTCCTATACTTTTATTTTAAAAAGAAACCATTCTGGAATGGTTTAGTTTTAAAATAAAAGTGTAGGAAGAAGTTGAAGCTTGCACTACAGTGCACTGCACTGCACATTCCCATGAAGAGCAGGTGTGTTTGTTTGGGGGTTTGGATTGTGTCAGAGGGGGTGTGGCGATGGGGTTTGTGCGGAGTGGGGGCATGCCAGCAGGATACATAGTTACACTACTTCTTTTCGTACACTTCGACCACTGCCTGGACCAGGGGAATAGCAAGGCATATACAGCAGTTTAAACCTTGCTGTACCGCTCTGGCAAATGTTCCGAAGGTTTTGCAGCTAAAGTGGGAGGTTGCAGGGGAACACGTTTCTGTCCTGTACTTCCCAGTCCACTTGTAAAACCTCTCACTTTACGCCTGCATACGATTTTCCTATGAAATCCACCTCCAATTAGCACCTGCCAAAAGCAGACTGATTCCATAGGAATGCACTGTAAATGCTGTTTGCAAAGCCTAATTTGCAAGGCACCATTTTGCAAAGTGTAAAGACAATTTTCTCCATTATCCACTCTGTTTTGTTAATGTGTAAAATTGAATGCAAGTGCTAACATTGGCGGTCCCTGGCCTGCAATTACCATTGTTTTGACAAATGCATGACCACGTGTGATAGACAATGGGGGTCATTCCGAGTATGGGGGTAGCCATGCTGCTTTTAGTGGCATGGCTACCTCCATAACGGGTACCGGGTCCGGGTTCCCTGAATGGGGAAATATCGGGCCATTCTGACCTTGGAGGGCCCGGTATTTCCCCATTCAGGGAACTCCGACCTGGTTCATCCCCATTCCCATTCGAGCCCCCATAGGACTCAATGGGAATGGGGAGCATGCTTACAACGGGCCCGTTAATGACGGGCCCGTTGTTAGCATGCTGGACCGCTCGCGGGACCCGCTAAGGACGCCTGGTTTTACCCCTTATCGAGTCCCGCGAGCAGACCTCGTAATGAGGCGGGAGGGGGTTAACGGGGCCGGCAGCTCTACTGGCCCCGTTAACCCCCTACCGCCAGGGTTGTAATGACCTCCAATGTAATGGGATCAATGGCTGGATGCAGACCTAATAAGGGCCGAATAATAGGTGGGCAGCGGGGTGCTCCAATTTACCCGGCTCCCCGGAGAAGAGGAAGCCAATCAAGGCAGAGCACACAGGCTGGTTCGACCTGGAGAGTAAGGGGCTAAAAAGCGAGTCGTATTAACTATGAAAAGTGGGGGCGACACGAGTGACGTCATTTCGTGCGAGTGTAAAAATCTGATTGTTCCAAAAGAATGAAGCGGCCGAGTCAATGAAAGCAGAAACGGGGGACGCCACCAAGAAATTCTGTTAGCCAAAGTGGCGAGCAGTTTTCACGCGGATACCGATGCAAATACCTGAGGCTGCATCACTTTGGCCTAAACGTGTAGGGTCTGCAGGTGGGGCTCAGCGATGGGGAAACTGTCACAACTGAAAGGTGACCGGACAACTAGGGATTCATAGACTGGCTTAATACGACCACGCGAGTAGTGCTGGTTTATTCAGAAATAAGGCGCCTGGCCTCCACACGAGTCCTCCACAGTGCCTCAAGGAAACCTTGGCATGATGGGCTCCACTTCTGGAAGCAGCTTTTAACAGGTGTGTTATCTCAAAGAAATGTCCCGTGTCACAGAACAAAAGCGTCACCTACAAGAAAGGTGAGGAAAATGAAGCTGAATCGGATCGCCCAATCAGAACACGGGATATCAAAGAACATATCTTTACTGAGCGCCTCCTAATGAAGTGGCAAGAAGGACCATAGGACAAGAATAGCCCATCGCCTGCCCAAGCCACATTCTGTACAAGAATGCTGGCTCTACATCGGCTCTCCAGGCTCCCACCCCCTCTCCCTGAGAAGTACAGCAGTGGCCCTGGACTGCCTTGGTTACAACTCTGCCAGGGGCATGTCTCTACACATTGACTGCCTTGGTTATAGCGCTGCCAGCAGCATGTCTCTACACATGGACTGCCTTGGTTATCACTCTGCCAGGGGCATGTCTCTACACATTGACTGCCTTAGTTATAGCGCACCCAGGGGCATGTCTCTACATATTGACTGCCTTGATTATCACTCTGCCAGGGGCATGTCTATACACATTGACTGCCTTGGTTATAGCGCTACAACGAACATGTCTCTACACATTGACTGCCTTGGTTATCACTCTGCCAGGGGCATGTGTCTACACATTGACTGCCTTGGTTACAACTCTGTCAGGGGCATTTCTCTACACATTGACTGCCTTGGTTATAGCGCACCCAGGGGCATGTCTCTACACATTGACTGCATTGGTTATAACTCTGCCAGGGGCATGTCTCTACACAATGACTGCCTTGGTTATAGCGCTGCCCGAAGCATGTCTCTACACATTGACTGCCTTGGTTATAGCGCTGCCATCAGCATGTCTCTACACATTGACTGCCTTGGTTATAGCGCTGCCAGCAGCGGTCTCTACACATTGACTGCCATGGTTATAGCGCTGCCAGAAGCATGTCTCTACATATTGACTGCCTTGGTTCTAGGGCTGCCAGAAACATGTCTATACACATTGAAGGCCTTTGTTATAGCGCTGCCAGCAGCATGTCTCTACACATTGACTGCCTTGGTTATAGTGCTGCCAGAAGCATATCTCTACACATTGACTGCCTTGGTTATAGCGCACCAAGGGGCATGTCTCTACATATTGACTGCCTTGGTTATCACTCTGCCGGGGGGATGTCTCTACACATTGACTGCCTTGGTTATAGCGCTGCCAGCAGCATGTCTCTACACCTTGACGGCCTTGGCTATAGCGCTGCCAGCAGCATGTCTCTACACATTGACTGCCTTGGCTATAGTGCTGCCAGCAGCATGTCTCTACACATTGACTGCCTTGGTTATAGCGCTGCCAGAAGCATATCTCTACATATTGACTGCCTTGGTTCTTGTGCTGCCATAAACATATCTCTACACATTGACTGCCTTGGTTATAGCGCACCCAGGGGCATGTCCCTACATATTGACTGCCTTTATTATCAATCTGCCAGGGGCATGTCTCTACACATTGACTGCCTTGGTTATAGCCTGCCAGAAGCATGTCACTACACATTGACTGCCTTAGTTATAGTGCTGCCAGAAGCATGTCTCTACACACTTACTGTCTTGGTTATAGCGCTACAACGAGCATGTCTCTACACATTCACTGCCTTGGTTATAGTGCTGCCAGAAGCATGTCTCTACATATTGACTGCCTTGGTTATAGCGCACCCAAGGGCATGTCTCTACATATTGACTGCCTTTATTATCAATCTGCCAGGGGCATGTCTCTACACATTGACTGCCTTGGTTATAGCGCACCCAGGGGCATGTCTCTACATATTGACTGCCTTGATTATCACTCTGCCAGGGGCATGTCTATACACATTGACTGCCTTGGTTATAGCCTGCCAGCAGCATGTCTCTACACATTGACTGCCTTGGTTATAGCGCTACAACGAACATGTCTCTACACATTGACTGCCTTAGTTATCACTCTGCCAGGGGCATGTGTCTACACATTGACTGCCTTGGTTACAACTCTGTCAGGGGCATTTCTCTACACATTGACTGCCTTGGTTATAGCGCACCCAGGGGCATGTCTCTACACATTGACTGCATTGGTTATAACTCTGCCAGGGGCATGTCTCTACACATTGACTGCCTTGGTTATAGCGCTGCCCGAAGCATGTCTCTACACATTGACTGCCTTGGTTATAGCGCTGCCAGCAGCATGTCTCTACACATTGACTGCCTTGGTTATAGCGCTGCCAGCAGCGGTCTCTACACATAAACTGCCATGGTTATAGCGCTGCCAGAAGCATGTCTCTACATATTGACTGCCTTGGTTCTAGGGCTGCCAGAAACATGTCTATACACATTGAATGCCTTTGTTATAGCGCTGCCAGCAGCATGTCTCTACACATTGACTGCCTTGGTTATAGTGCTGCCAGAAGCATATCTCTACACATTGACTGCCTTGGTTATAGCGCACCAAGGGGCATGTCTCTACATATTGACTGCCTTGGTTATCACTCTGCCGGGGGCATGTCTCTACACATTGACTGCCTTGGTTATAGCGCTGCCAGCAGCATGTCTCTACACCTTGACGGCCTTGGCTATAGCGCTGCCAGCAGCATGTCTCTACACATTGACTGCCTTGGCTATAGTGCTGCCAGCAGCATGTCTCTACACATTGACTGCTTGGTTATAGCACTGCCAGAAGCATATCTCTACATATTGACTGCCTTGGTTCTTGTGCTGCCAGAAACATATCTCTACACATTGACTGCCTTGGTTATAGCGCTGCCAGCAGCATGTCTCTACACATTGACTGCCTTGGTTATAGTGCTGCCAGAAGCATGTCTCTACACATTGACTGCCTTGGTTATAGCGCACCCAGGGGCATGTCCCTACATATTGACTGCCTTTATTATCAATCTGCCAGGGGCATGTCTCTACACATTGACTGCCTTGGTTATAGCCTGCCAGCAGCATGTCACTACACATTGACTGCCTTGGTTATAGTGCTGCCAGAAGCATGTCTCTACACACTTACTGTCTTGGTTATAGCGCTACAACGAGCATGTCTCTACACATTCACTGCCTTGGTTATCACTCTGCCAGGGGCATGTCTCTACACAATGACTGCCTTGGTTACAACTCTGCCAGGGGCATGTCTCTACACATTGACTGCCTTGGTTACAACTCTGCCAGGGGCATGTCTCTACACATTGACTGCCTTTGTTATAGCGCTGCCAGAAGCATGTCTCTACCCATTGACTGCCTTGGTTATAGCGCTGCCAGCAGCATGTCTCTACACATTGACTGCCTTGGTTATAGCGCTGCCAGCAGCATGTCTCTACACCTTGACTGCCTTGGCTATAGCGCTGCCAGCAGCATGTCTCTATACATTGACTGCCTTGGCTATAGTGCTGCCAGCAGCATGTCTCTACACATTGACTGCCTTGATTATAGTGCTGCCAGAAGCATATCTCTACATATTGACTGCCTTGGTTCTTGTGCTGCCAGAAACATATCTCTACACATTGACTGCCTTGGTTATAGCGCTGCCAGCAGCATGTCTCTACACATTGACTGCCTTGGTTATAGTGCTGCCAGAAGCATGTCTCTACATATTGACTGCCTTGGTTATAGCGCACCCAAGGGCATGTCTCTACATATTGACTGCCTTTATTATCAATCTGGCAGGGGCATGTCTCTACACATTGACTGCCTTGGTTATAGCCTGCCAGCAGCATGTCACTACACATTGAATGCCTTGGTTATAGTGCTGCCAGAAGCATGTCTCTACACACTTACTGCCTTGGTTATAGCGCTACAACGAGCATGTCTCTACACATTGACTGCCTTGGTTATAGCGCTGCCAGCAGCATGTCTCTACACATTGACTGCCTTGGTTATAACGCTGCCAGCAGCAGTCTCTACATATTGACTGCCTTGGTTCAAGGGCTGCCAGAAGCATGTCTCTACACATAGACTGCCTTGGTTATAGCTCACCCAGGGCCATGTCTCTACATATTGACTGCCTTGGTTATCACTCTGCCAGGGGCATGTCTCTACACCTTGACTGCCTTGGTTATAGCGCTGCCAGCGGTGGTCGGTCAAAATACCGAAAATAAAATCTCGAATTACAAAAAGCATGAATTAAAAATCTCGAAAAAAAAAAATATCGAATTTTTTATTTATTTATTTATGTGTTTTTGGGGTCAGGTAAGTAAAAAAAAGGGGTAAAATAAAAAAAAAATGAAAAAAGGGGGGTTGGGGGTGGAACCCCCCCATTTTGAAAAAAAAAAGCATTGAAAAAAAAATTCGATATTTTTTTTTCGAGATTTTTAATTCGTGCTTTTTTTCGAGATTTTAATTTTCAAGATTTTGACTATGAACCGCTGCCAGCAGCATGTCTCTACACATTGACTGCCTTGACTATAGTGCTGCCAGCAGCATGTCTCTACACATTGACTGCCTTGGTTCTAGTGCTGCCAGTAGCATGTCTCTACACATTGACTGTCTTGGTTCTAGTGCTGCCAGAAGCATGTCTCTACATATTGACTGTCTTGGTTCTAGTGCTGCCAGCAGCATGTCTCTACACATTGACTGTCTTGGTTCTAGTGCTGCCAGTAGCATGTCTCTACACATTGACTGTCTTGGTTCTAGTGCTGCCAGAAGCATGTCTCTACACATTGACTGCCTTGGATATAGCGCACCTAGGGGCATGTATCTACATATTGACTGCCTTGGTTATCACTCTGCCAGGGGCATGGCTCTACACATTGACTGCCTTCGTTATAGTGCTGCCAGCAGCATGTCTCTACACTTTGACTGCCTTGGGTATAGTACTGCCAGCAGCATGTCTCTACACATTGACTGCCTTGGTTAAAACACTCCCAGGGGCATGTCTCTACATATTGACTGCCTTGGTAATCACTCTGCCAGGGGCATGTCTCTACACATTGACTGCCTTGGTTATAGCCTGCCAGCAGCACGTCTCTACACATTGACTGCCTTGGTTATAGCACTACCACGAGCATGTCTCTACACATTGACTGCCTTGGTTATAGCGCTACAACGAGCATGTCTCTACACATTGACTGCCTTGGTTATAGCGCTGCCAGCAGCATGTCTCTACACATTGACGGCCTTGGTAATAGTGCTGCCAGAAGCATGTCTCTACACGTTGACTGCCTTGGTTACAACTCTGCCAGGGGCATGTCTATACACATTTACTGCCTTGGTTACAACTCTGCCAGGGGCATGTCTCTACACATTGACTGCCTTGGTTATAGCGCACCCAGGGGCATGTCTGTACACATTGACTGCCTTGGTTACAACTCTGCCAGGGGCATGTCTCTACACATTGACTGCCTTGGATATAGTGCTGCCAGAAGCATGTCTTTACACATTGACTGCCTTGGTTATAGCGCACCTAGGGGCATGTCTCTACATATTGACTGCCTTGATTATCACTCTGCCAGGGGCATGTCTCTACACATTGACTGCCTTGGTTATAGCCTGCCAGCAGCATGTCTCTACACATTGACTGCCTTGGTTATAGCACTGCCAGCAGCGGTCTCTACACATTGACTACCTTGGTTATAGCGCACCCAGGTGCATGTCTCTACATACTGACTGCCTTGCTTATCACTCTGCCAGGGGCA
Source organism: Ambystoma mexicanum (assembly GCF_040938575.1). NCBI lineage: Eukaryota > Metazoa > Chordata > Amphibia > Caudata > Ambystomatidae > Ambystoma > Ambystoma mexicanum. The sequence goes on along the minus strand of NC_090926.1, from coordinate 1,034,237,826 downwards.
TGTCTCTACACATTGACTGCCTTGGTTATAGTGCTGCCAGAAGCATGTCTCTACACATTGACTGCCTTGGTTATAGCGCACCCAGGGTCATGTCTCTACATATTGACTGCCTTGGTTATCACTCTGCCAGGAGCATGTCTCTACACCTTGACTGCCTTGGTTATAGCGCTGCCAGCAGCATGTCTCTACACATTGACTGCCTTGGATATAGTGCTGCCAGCAGCATGTCTTTACACATTGACTGCCTTGGTTATAGCGCTGCCAGAAGCATGTCTCTACATATTGACTGTCTTGGTTCTAGTGCTGCCAGAAGCATGTCTCTACACATTGACTGCCTTGGTGATAGCGCTGCCAGCAGCATGTCTCTACACATTGACTGCCTTGGTTATAGTGCTGCCAAAAGCATGTCTCTACACATTGACTGCCTTGGTTATAGCGCACCCAGGGGCATGTATCTGCATATTGACTGCCTTGGTTATCACTCTGCCAGGGGCATGTCTCTACACATTGACTGCCTTGGTTATAGCTCTGCCAGCAGCATGTCTCTACACATTGACTGCCTTGGGTATAGTGCTGCCAGCAGCATGTCTCTACACATTGACTGCCTTGGTTAAAACGCTCCCAGGGGCATGTCTCTACATATTGACAGACTTGGTTATCACTCTGCCAGGGGCATGTCTCTACACATTGACTGCGTTGGTTATAGTGCTGCCAGAGCATGTCTCTACACACTGACTGCCTTGGTTATAGCGCTACCATGAGCATGTCTCTACACATTGACTGCCTTGGTTAAAGCGCTACAACGAGCATGTCTCTACACTTTGACTGCCTTGGTTATCACTCTGCCAGGGGCATGTCTACACATTGACTGCCTTGGTTATAACGCTGCCAGCAGCATGTCTCTACACATTGACTGCCTTGGTAATAGTGCTGCCAGAAACATGTCTCTACACATTGACTGCCTTGGTTATAGCGCTGCCGGGGCATGTCTCTACACATTGACTGCCTTTGTTATAGCGCTGCCGGTGCATGTCTCTACACATTGACAGCCTTGGTTATAGCGCTACCACAAGCATGTCTCTACACATTGACTGCCTTGGTTATAGCACTACCACGAGCATGTCTCTACACATTGACTGCCGTGGTTATCGCACTACCACAAGCATGTCTCTACATATTGACTACCTTGGTTATAACTCTGCCTGGGTCATGTCTCTACACATTGGCCCTCATTCCGAGTGGGGGGGTAAGGGATACCGGGCACCGGTAAGGAGATCGGTGCCGGTAATCCTTACCGCCCTACTACGAGGTCCCTTAGCGGGTCCCTTCCTTAATGCCAGGTCTGACCTGGTGTTAAGGACGGGACCCGTTAAGGGACCTGGGTGCAAATAACGGGCTTGGCATACGCCGGCCCGTTATTTGCGCCCTCCCCATTCCCATTGAGCCCTATTGGGGCTCAAATGGGAATAGGAAACGGTTTGGTGAATGGGGACTTACCGGTCCCGCCAAGGTCGGACTGGCCCTGTAAGTCCGCATGTTACCAAACTGGACACAGTACCACTATTGGTTGTAGTCATGGCGCAAATAGCTCAATGACTACCACCAACCTCGTAATGAGGGCCATTGACTTCCTTGGTTATAGCGCTACCATGAGCATGTCTCTACACATTGACTGCCTTGTTATACCACTGCCAGGAGCATGACTTTACACATTGACTGCCTTGTTATGCCACTGCCAGGAGCATGACTGTACACGTTGACTGCCTTGTTATACCACTGCCAGGAGCATGTCTCTACACATTGACTTCCTTGGTTATAGCGCTACCATGAGCATGTCTCTACACATTGACTGCCTTGTTATACCACTGCCAGGAGCATGACTTTACACATTGACTGTCTTGTTATGCCACTGCCTCTACACATTGACTGCCTTGTTATACCACTGCCAGGAGCATGTTTTTACACATAGACTGCCTTGTTATACCACTGCCAGGAGCATGACTGTACACGTTGACTGCTTTGTTATACCACTGCCAGGAGCATGTTTTTACACATAGACTGCCTTGTTATACCACTGCCAGGAGCATGTCTTTACACACTCCTGCCAGGAGCTTGTCTTTTCAACCGGACTGCCTTGTTATTCCCCTGACAGGAGCATGCCTTTATACATTGACTACCTTGGTTATAGCGCTGCCAGGAACATGTCTCTTTATATGAATTGACTTGATTATACGTACCACTGCCAGGAGCATGTCTTTAAACATTGGTTGCCATGGACTTGGCACTGCCAGGAGCAGTTACACGGCATGCCCTCGTATACACATAGGTCAACTGAGGATCCAGCACACTGAGCAAAGACACTCAAGTGTCCCTTAGAGCAATGCAGAGATGTCTCCGGCCACCAGCACTCTGTACCAGCTGCATCAATGAATTGTATTAACTCCTCAAAAGGGTTACGATTCCAAAACCATCAAAATGCCCTATAGGTGTAATCTAAATATACATTCAATGCTCAAGTTTCATCCTGCTACTTTCTAAACTATGTGGGAACGTTCCTCTATTAGCACTCACATGGGGAGACTTCCATGTGTGTGTGTATAGGTGCTCTAGAGTTTAAGTGCTCTAGAGATCAAGTGCTCTAGAGTTTCTGCAGCGCATTTTCGCTCTGAGCAACAGCCGTAAATCGAGGGGAAGTAACAAGAGCAGTCCAGGGCGTTGACCTCCCCTCGCCTGCTGAGCTCAAAGCCTCCACTTATGAACACTTATGAATGCATGGCCCGGGCTGTATTTAACCTTTACACCAATGATAAATGATATTTATGAGCGATTAAACGGGGCCGCTGAAGACACCCTCGGAATAAACCAGAAAAAGATTGAGATCCTGCAATATGTGGACAATGGAGGATTATTGACAAGAACCCCAAGCCGGCTGCATAAATTCCAGCAGTCTCGGGAGGATAGCTCAACGGCAACGTGCTCGCCTTGCAAGCAAGACGACACGGAGCAACACAGATTCGATCCCCGAGTCCGCGCTGAGAAACCTCTGGGTATTAAGCGCGTTCTAAATAACCTATCGTAGCATGCAACCACAAGAGTGCTGCAAAGAGAACCAGACTGGCACCAAACATTGCAAAAACAAAACATCTCTGGTTCACATAAACCACATATGGCTGGGACTAGAGGAGACCGAGGGATAATGGAGAAGGCATTGAGCTGCTGTTGCAGGCAAAGGTACGCTAGAAGGCCGCAACTCCCAACAGTTTTCGCTAGAGGGATTGATGCCAAGGTCGAATGCGGCTGAACTATTATACTCAGAGAGTGCTGTCGCCAGCTGGAAAACGTGGAGCGGACCTTGTGAGAGAGAAAATATATGGTCCAAGGGCATGCCAGGCAGAGTGTGCATGAGCTACGATCATTGAGAGTGCATTGCAATGCAATGCAATGCCCATCACAGCATCCAACATTGTCAAGCGGCACACCAGCCATAGCAACACAATGGTAGACAATTGCTGGAAACTAATAGAAAAGTGACAGCTCCAAGAAAGACATGATGATGGCTGAGGACGCCCTAGAGATGAGCATCCTGGTTAAGGGACTAACATAGAGGCGGCCACCACATAGGCAGTCCTACAGAAAACAGCTAGAGCTTTGGGAAGAGAGGAGAAGATGTGGCCGACCCTTGGGCATCTCAGAATCTCACCATGAGGAGAGAGAGGTGTGTGATGGACAGTCACCTCCATCCCTGCATCCAGTCCTCCGAAGAGAGGAGAATCTTCCTTGGTACAATGGCCAACACCATGAGAGTATGGGTAGCACTGAAGAGGAGGCGTGAGAGGGAAGAGCTGCACTCGCGCCTACAGCATGGCCCATGAGGAAGCGCTCACCCACGTGATCCTGATCTGCCCTTACATTAAGGACATTAAAGTCACTGATGAGAGGCACAGGAATGGGATCTGCCAATACAATGATGGTCTAACATTTACTCAAAGTTGCCGCTCTCCACCTTGGCATAGGAAGCCGCAGTACAAATAACAGGAACCAAAACAACGCAGCAGGACACAAATAAGGAAGGGGAGGATTCGACAATATGCTGATGGACACTTGGAAGAAGACTTGACACGTGTTGATGATGCAGCCACGCGCGCCTCCCGCTTAAACATCTGCGTCCTTCATTTTCTCTCTACTTAGCTCTCTCTCCGCTTCCCTCTATTTTTTTATTTTTTTTAAAACTCTTTATTAATTTTTTAAGAAACATTCCAAAAACAAACAAAACATATAACATATAACAAAAAAATAACATAACCGGCTGTTTGGTGCTCTGCGTGGGTATCTCTTCTCATCTTTCATCTCAGAGTGATCCGGCGATTGTGTTGTTGTGGGCTAACTCTGTGCCCTTGGCAGTCTTACAAATTCCCCCATTTATGTCCACCTATTCTTGAGGACTTCTCAAGTGTCTTTTCGTCATTGTTCCTCTCCCCCTCCAGGGCTGTCCCCTTCACTTTCCTCTCTGTGTTCAAACAGGTCCTGCATCAGGGAATTCCATGCTGTTATTTTTTTGTCCTGTTTCCCCCTCTCCTTTCTGCACCGCTCGTATCCACACCGTTGTTTCTGCCATTGCCCATTTCCTGAGGTCCGCCCACCATGAGTCTATTGTCGGCCCCTTCTTTGTATTCGACGCCATTGCTATCCGTCATTTAGCTAATGTGCATATTAGATCTTTCGTTTTTGCTAGATGTGTCCTGTGTCTGCCTCCTCTTGGGAATAGGCCCAACAGATACAACTCAGGATTTTCTGCTTGTATTTGAAGTCCACTTCTGGCCACTTTATGTCTGATTCCATCCCAGAAGACCTGTATCACTGGGCCGGTCCAGAACATGTGTATCATGTCTGCTTCTTCGTCGGAGCAGCAGGGGCATGTGCGGGGGTGTCCTAGGTTCATTCTGTTCATCCTTTTGGGCGTGAGGTATGCCCTGTGCGTGGTGTATAGTCCTGCTTGTCTGAACCTCGCGTTCCTCGATACTTTTTTGGGGTATTTCAGTGCTCTGGTCCATTCCTGATCGCTAAGGGGTCTCCCTAGTTCTTCTTCCCAGAGTCCTCTTATATGTATCTCCTGTGAGTTATTGGATCGTAGCAATTGGTCGTATAGCCTGGAGGTTGTATGTCCCCCTTCCAATACATCATACCAGGCATCTAGAGGAATTGACCTTCGTGTATGTCGTATTCTTCCACCAAGTCTCGGAACTCCATCCATTGTTCGTCCACCCTCAGATCACCTATTTGCACTACTCCTTTGGTTTCCCAATGGGATCTGTATGTTGCGAGTGTACTTGCGTCTATGCCTAGTAATCCCGCTAATGGGATCTGTGTTGAGCAGGGATCTTTTGCCCTCTGGAGTTTCCACGCCCTCGCCCACAGTTCCATAGCAAGCTTGAGCATGTTTGGCAGGGTCCTGAGCAGGGATTTGTCGACCTATGGTAATTCTCGTAGGTAATACGATTTTAGTTCTGGCTGGAAGAGTTTTTTGTCTATTGACTCACCCTTGCCCAGCCATTTGACCACAAATTGCAGTTGCCCTGCTAAATAATATTTTTCAAATTCTGGCAGTCTGATGCCCCCTTCTTCATAGTCCCTCTGTAGGGTTGCCATTGCGATCCTGCACCTCCCTCCTCCCCACAGAAATCCTCGTATTATTGTGTTCAGCTTCTTGAAAAAAGCCCTGGGTATGGCGTGCGGGATATTTGTAAAATAGTATAGCAGTCGTGGGAGTACCACCATTTTCAGAATGTCCGCTTTTCCCATCATCCCCAATGGAAGTGTCCCCCAGAAGTCCATGGCTTTTTGTGTTTTTTCTAGGGCTACCTGTGTGTTGTGTTCGTACGAATCTGCAATGATGTGGTGTATCTCTATCCCCAAATATCGGAAGGAGCTCGGCGCCCACACTAGACCCATATCTGGAAGTTTGTCCCGAGGGACCCGCTTTAAATCAGCCAGAGGAAACAGGACAGACTTTTCTTTATTAATAGCTATTCCTGAGAGCCTGGTGTATGCGTCCGCCGCTTCTAGGAAGCAAGGTAGGTTAGCTCGCGGGTTCTCCACGAAGAGGAGGATGTCATCTGCATACAATGAGATCTTGTGTACCACTCCATTTATTTCTATCCCTGTGTCCCGATATTCTGCCCTGAGAAACACCGCCCATGGTTCCAGAGTCAATATATATAACATTGGTGACAGTGGGCAGCTCTGTTTGGTTCCTCTGTATATTCTCCAGGGTTTTGAGATATGTTTTCCCGTTTTCACCCTTGCTGTGGGATCTCTAAAGAGAAGCTTAATCCATCTAAGGAACCCTTCCCCCATACCAAAGTGGGCTAGGACTGCCACCAACCAGTTCCAGCTGACGGAGTTGAATGCTTTAACAGCGTCTAGTGACACTATTGCGCATTCGCCCCGTCTCTGATTTGTCTGGTCTATGATATGATGCAATCTGCGGAGGTTCCATGAAGTGTTGCGTCCTGGAACATAGCCCGTCTGGTCTGAGTGGATCAGTGTCAGACGGTTAGCCAGGACCACGGTAAGTATCTTGGCGTCTTGATTAATGAGGGAGATTGGCCTATAGGAGGCACACTCTACTGGGGATTTCCCTGGCTTGAGGATCGGCACAATTATCGTTTCCGACATGCTGTTTGGTAGTTGTGTTGTTTCGTATGCCTCCTAATATGTTTCCAGCAATTTTGGGGCTATAGTACTCTTATATGTCTTATAAAACTCTCCCGGAAGTCCATCTGTGCCTGGGGATTTGCCCGAGGGGAGCTCCGAGATCACTGTCTCGATTTCTTCTACAGTAATAGGGGCATCCAACAGTTGGGCCTGTTCAGCTGTTTGTTTCGGTAGTCTTATCTCTGCTAGGGCATCTACAATGTCTTCCGGCTCCGCCTCTGGGTTAGGAGCGTACAGTCGTTCATAAAAAAATCGGCGAATAGATTGTTTATATCTTCCTGATTCCTGACCTCTGTCCCTGTTTTATAATTTAGCACGACTATGGGATCCCTCTTATTTTCCTGTTTGGTAAGCCATACCAACAGTCTGCTGGGTTTATCTCCTTCTGCGTGGAGTCTCTGTAAATATTTCCCGTAATTAAGCTTCCCTAGTTTCTCCCAGAGTTCTATGCATCTTGTTTTTAACTCCAGCAGTTCCCTGGGTTCCTCTCCTGTCCTGTCTGCCCTCCGTTCCTCCAATTTTTTCTGCCTCTCTAGTTTGTCCAATTCGTCCATGATTGTTACTTTTAGCCCTCCCGTTTTCCGAATTGCCGCCCCTCTAATCACTACCTTGAATGCGTCCAAGAGCGTAGCATTACTTTCGACGCTACCTTCATTATGTTCAAAGTATTCTTCTATCACCTCTTGCAGATGTTCTTCCAGTTCTCCCTCCCCTAGGGCCGACGCTCGTATGCGCCACGTTGGTATTGCGGCTTTCCTGTGAGTGTGTGCCCATGTTGCCAGTATCAGAGCATGGTCTGAGAGTGTGCGTGCTTTTATGTCAATTCCTGTGAATTCTGTCAGAGATTTAGACCCAGTAAATAGGTAATCTATTTGTGTGAATGTGCCATGGGGTGCGCTATAATGTGTATACCCTCTCCCGGTTCCGTGTACCTGCCTCCAAATGTCCACCAGCTGGAGTCGTGTGAGGGTCCTTTGGAGCTCCTTAGCAGGGGGTGCTGGCTTCCTATGTTTGTCGTCTGACCTGTCGAGAAGTGGGTCCAGGGTGCAATTAAAATCTCCCACCCAGATGAACATGGCCTCCCTGTATTGTGCCAGCCTAGGCGCCAAGCCCCTGAAGAATTCTGATGCATCATGGTTTGGGGTGTAGGTGTTAATCAGACATATTTCCCTGTATTCCAGCATTCTGTGTACCAATACTAGTCTTCCTTCCGGATCGCTTTCCTGCTTTATTAGTTGGAACGGTACTCCCGGCGCTATCCAGATTAGTGCCCCCCTTGTGTAGTTCGAGTATGTGGTGCTGTATACTTGCCCCCCCCCCATTTCTTGCCCACCTTGGCCTGCTTTTCTGATGTGAGATGAGTCTCTTGCAGCATTGCTACCTTGACTTTCATCTTGTTCAACCAAGCATACACCCTGAGTCCTTTGACGTAGGCGTTGAGTCCTCGCACATTCCAGGTTGCTATCATTATCTCATCAGGGTCCATCTATGTATTGTTTACTCAGGCTCTGTTGTCCCATAGCCTACCTCTTGTTTCTCGCCCAGTTTCCTCTCCTTTTGTCTGGCTCTTGGGGCGTGCCCCTCTCCTCTTGATCATCTCTGCCTTTTCGTCTGGGGTGATTCCCCTCGGTTAGTTGCCGTGTGCCTTCCCGGTCCCCTCTCACTCAAGCTGTTCTGAGAATGCTTGAATTGTCCTTCCCACCGTTAGTGCCTTGTGCCAGCCGGCCAAACTTATTGCTAACCAACACATAAACCAAAACATCCAAACTAACTCCCAGCCACCCTCCCCCTGCTCGGGCCTTGCCGCTTCTCTTGCTCTGTCCGCCGAGGGGGAACAGGCCCGCCGCAGCGTGATGCCTCCAAACTGGCATCCGAACTTGTGAAACGTTCATTTTGGGGTTGTGGCTTTTCCTAGCCTTCACAGCTGGATTGAAGCAAGGTGCTCCTTCATACTCTACATCTGGCTTAATGCCTTGCTTTATGTTGACATCTTGTTTCTAAAGTCGATGTTTCCACTCACCGTGGCTGGTTCTCGTTGTTATTCTGGTTTCTTTGTCTCTGCTGGGGGATGCCCTGCTGGTCCATACACGTATGAACATCTTCAGTTGAGTCAAAGAACCATGATTTCCCTTGATAGAGTAGCTTAGGTTTGGCGGGGTATAGGATAATGTATCGCACTTCGGCCGTCCTGAGGCGCTCTTTCGTCGGTCGAATTTTGCTCTCTGTTTTTGGACCATGATTGTATAACCTGGATAGATAGTAATTTTGGAAGTGTTCCTCTTAATCACTCCCCCTTCTCTTGAGAATGATAGTATCTTCTCCCTATCCTTGAAATTCATGATCCTGGCAATCATCGCTCTCGGAGGGGCGCCTGGCTGAGGTCTTTTGGTCAGTGCTCTGTGCGCCCTCTCCACCGTGAAGCCTTGGGACAGAATTCCTGCCCCAATCTCTTGGAGCAGCATGTTTCCAATATATTCGGTGCGATCCCTGACTTCTTCGCCCTCCGGAAGCCCAACTATGTGAATATTGTTCCTTCGTGCTCTGCCTTCTGCATCTTCCGCCCTTTGTTCCAGGATCTTGACCTTCTGTATCACCTCCGACATTTGTGCTTGCGTGACCGCCACATCTGTGGTGTTTTGCTGCACTTGCTGCTCTGTTGTTGTTACTCTGTCTGTCAGATTTCTTTCGTCCTGGCAGAGGAGACCCACGTCTACCATGACAGTGTCCAGTTTATTTTCCAAGGATGCCTTGAGGGCGCCTATTGCTGCGTCCATTTTGGCCTCAAGTGACTCTTTCAAGGTGGCAATTGCTTCCAGGATCGGTCCTTCAGTTGTGTTTCCCGCCTGTTGTGTTGTGCTTGAGGTAGCCATTGCTGTGTCCGGCTGGACAGGTTGTTTGTTTCCGGATGTTTTAGTGAAGGCTTCTATGCTGGTTTGTTTAGATTTTCCATCTGTTTTACCGATTTGGCATTATCTCTATGGAACTCGCCTTTGTACAGCTAGATGGTCAACGGATCCGGGTCCGTCCGTGCCCGGCCCTATCAGTCTCTTAGTATCTCGAATTCGGTTCCTGGGCTTCCCCACTATGGATTTGCAACCGTCCCGTGGGTTGTTGTGCACCCTCTTTATCTGCCGGGGGAGCTTGGTGCGCTGAATGTTGTGCCTTGGCTTGTTTCCTATCGACGCTCCTATAGTGCACCTCAGTGGTTCTTGTGCAGCTCTGACCTCTCAGGCCTACAAGATGGGCGGCGTGCAGTCTGCTCTGCGTGTGCATTCCGCTCACCGCCAGTCTCCGGCGCTGCCGGGTCCGCTTCTGCCCCTCTTGCTTGTCTCCACTTCTCCGAGCTTCTGGATATATTGTCTCCGGAAGGAGATGAGGCCTGTGTGGTCGGGTGTGCTCTCCCCTCTAGGCTTCTTCCAACCCCGTATCTTTAAGGTATCCACATCAGCTCCCGGGCTCCCTTTCCTGGACTGCTTCTGTCCGTCTTCGGTCAGCCGCGGGTGTTTGTGGCTGGTTAACTCAACAGGCGGGGTGGCTCCAGAGGGAAATGAGGCCACCTCCGCTTGCGCCGGTGTTTGAGTGGGGCTCGGGTGCGTTCTCTAGACTTGGCTTTCGGGATCCGTGCCTCTTTAGTGCCGTATCGGCTCTCCGGGCCCCGTTCTTTGGACCGCCTGTGTTCGTCTTCGGTCTCCTCTCCAGGAGGGCTCTTACTGTGCAGGGTGTTGTTGTCCCCCTCTAGCCGCTCCTCTCCCGCGGTTATGAAGCACTGACTTTCCCTCCAGCGGTTCGGCCGCTCGTGCCCGCCATTTTGTTTCCCGCATGTGCCGTCTTCTTTTGTCATTTTCTCCTCGATTCCTGCTCCGATTTCCATCGGGAGACTCAGCTAGTATTCTACGGATGTTCCGATGTCTGTTTCTGTTAGTTTTAGGTGCTTTTTAGTGGTTTCGCGCCAGTTTTGGCTGGATTTGCTTCAGGTTCTCGAAGGAGCTTCTCGATCGTGCCTCCTACTGGATGGCCGCCAAGCCACGCCCCCCTCCGCTTTCCTCTTCTTTAATTCCTGCATACTCACCTTCTGACTTCTCTCCTGTATTTTTCTTAAAAATTACATTTTTGGTTTTCATAACAAACACTTGTCAAACATTCAACATTCGGCTATAGAGACAGAACATATGTCACTGTGTCCAATAGAGCCAGATTCAAACGCACACATAAGAACAGAAACTTAGTCAAAGTTCCCCAACCGATGCACTAGCACCGGTGTCAGCTTCTCTTTGTCCCCCCACCCTCTTAAACCCACGATCAATAACAGTGTCCTGTTTGGTTCACCGCCTCATGGCGGTCGTATATCCGAGTTTATCTCCAATTTTTCCCAGATCTCATGCCACATCGTGTATTGCGACTCGGTCTTTCCCTTTGGAGCACTCGGTTACTCAGATCCCTCTCAGCCCTCACCCATATGCACCAGTGTCCATCTTGTCCACCCTGTGCCTTCCACACCATAGCAATTGCCCCTTTTGGCTAGCAGTAAACCCAGTGGCAGATCTTTAGCCAGAGCTTTTGAAGACCAGTCTCCTCCCCCAGTTGAGGGGCTGCAGGGTGAGCATGGCAGGAGGCGCAGAGAGTCTGGAGCTCAGGGCGGTGGCCACATCAGCCACTAAAACTGCCAGAGGGTGTGGTAACACACCCTTTCGGCGAGGAACAATAGTTGACACCACAGGGGTCTGGGCAGCCGTGCCAAAAGGTTGCGTTTTAAAAGGCCCGGGGAGCAGGATGGGAACAGAAGCTATTCAGTCTCTGTTCCCGATCCTGTTGATGACATTTGAAGCTCCTTGGAGAGATCCTGCCTGCCTTGCCTCCTGACTGGAAAGACTGCCACTGTACCCCTCATCGTGTTTGGTTACGGGGGATTGCACGCCTTGGGGGGACCTGCCTTCATCTGCATTCAGAGGACTACTGCGGGCTGTGGGTGTTTTTTGGGCGTTTTTCAGTCCTGGGCTCATCGGATTCCTCTACAAGTGCACATAAGGCAGTGGGTGCTGGGGGAGGCGGGTCCGTTCCGAGTTGTATGTTATTGCATTTCCAGGGGAGGGTGGAGGTAGACAAGAGGGTCCACAGTGTTTTGCAGGGCAGGGAAGTGTGAGAGAGGAATACGAGCCGGGGTCAGGGAGAGTGAGGAAAGGAAAGGGGCTATTCCAGGGACACGCTCGGCGGTGAGGGATCGGGAAAGCCACAGAGGGTTATTTGTTGCATGTAGAAGATGGCACGGACGGCAGGGTTGGACAGAACTGCCTTTTAAATAAATATGAGCTTGCCTGAAAGCTCCACAGCGCATTGCAGGGCATTCAATTGAGGAATATTTTTAAGTATTTATTGGGATACCGTAACTGCAGCCACAGGGGAAAGGGACTAGTGAAATGGACCCAGGAAAGGTGGCAGCATTATTTGCAATGTTGCAGGAAAAAGGTATAGACACAGTCATGCCACAGTTAAGTGCGCGTGACGTGGGAAACACGAGAGGCAGCCTGTGAGGACAGAAAGCGAGGAAGGGGTGGGGGGCAGATCCAGGAAGAGGAATGTGGCCACTTAGGGCCACTTTTCCTCTGTCTAAAAAGAGGAAAGGGACTAAAACAGCGAGAGTGGAAGAGATGGCTAACCACAGCCAAAAGAGACAGGTTCAAGGCTAAGAACCCGAAGGGTTGCCCGTTCGGGCAACAACTGTTCTCAGAGATTCTGCAGTGAATGTAGCAGGTGCAGGGGTCAGCAATGGAGGGGTATTAGCAGCATAAAGGGTATCAGCGGCACCAATGTCAAGGCAGCAAAGATGATCATTCCATAGGATGGGAGTCCAAGGCAATTGGGCTAGGCAATATCAATACAGGATACCCACAGCAATTGGCAGCCAGTGTAGCATTGCCTGGGGTGCATGGGGCCATACAAGGAAGCAGGATGGGAAAGTTGGGGAAAAGTGGCTCAGGGAATGGCCAGAGACTGATTTAAGCCCATGGGGCGGAGCCAGGCAGGTGCAACCAATAAGGAGTGAGGGACTCCGGGAGGACAGACGGGACTGGGGGTCTGGAGCGCAAGAGGGGTGGCACACACATGGGTCAATGGGCCGCAGGTGGCACAACTGGGACAAGCGATGGGAGCATCCCATGGCAAGGGGCTGGACAGACTGCACAAGTGGTTGCAGGTGGTCCGGTACCAGGAGGGGTAGCACTCACAACAGGTCAATGGGTGGCAGGCCCAGGAAGCATTGGACACCCACGAGGGGAGGGGGCACCACTGGGACAAGAGGTGGGATCAACCTAGGGCAGGGGGCTGCTTTAAGGGGTTGGGCAGACTACTCAGCAGGTGGCGGGTAGTGTGGCGATGGGCACATTGGAGGGTGATGTGAGGGCACCATCGGCCCCCATCAGTAACTCATCAGGTATGCTTACTTGGCATGTGACACCAGAACTAAAGAAGAACATTTGGAAGGACACATTTGTAGATAGTGTTGCATTGTCCAATTACGTGGCATCGGATGAAGTGAGGGAAGCAAAAAGAGAGACGAACGAGCAAAAGGTGCAGGTAGCCAAGACAATTGTAAATTGGACAACAGGCTTTGTGATATTCGCAGCAGTAATGATGGAAAAATACCCAGAGTTGCATCAAAAATTGTTCTCCTACTTGCATTTAATAATGGCGATGTACTGGGAATGCACTTTCGGTGCTTGGCTGACTTACATGAACGATTCAGGGCGTCCAAAGCAGTAAGTGTGAAGCTGGACTGTGGAACAAGAGCTACAGATTTATGGGCCAGTTGCACCATGGCACGACAGGAGGGAGGGAAGGTGCAGGGGTCCTAGACGCAAAGGGCTTGGGCACCCAGGCGGGGGCAGACCTTTCGGGACCCTCCCCCACAGGGGCGGGAGTAAAAAGGGGATGCACTGGGCTTTCAACACAACGGTGTGCAGCAGGACAGCGTGCAGGTTTAAAGACACATGCTCCAGCTGAGGGCCTCCAGGTCTCCGGAGCAGAGATGCAATAAAAGAACAAAAGACAGAGAGTATAAAAAGAGCGACTGAGGGGGCAGGTGGCAATTCTCCATTGCCTTCGCCGGTCAGGATAGAGGTTCTCAGGTTGTGGGCAAACAGTTACCCCAGGAAGGAAGAGGCAAAGTTATTGGGTGCAGGTTTTTCGGATTCCGGTGAAAGGGATGGTACCTCCACGGTAGCTAGGAACAAAGCATCTGCTGCAGCCAGCAGCACAGTCCTGTGGGAAGAAAACTGCACAGGAAAGAGTAAGCGGGCCATTTGAGCACCCTCCATTCCCTCGGTTCGTTTGCTCCCCGGTGGTTATCGTTCCCAAAAAGGAGGAGGGGAATTTAGAATGATCCACAATCTGCCCTTCCCAATAGGGGCCTCAGTGAATGATACGACTAAGGAGGGCATTTGTTCCTAGGATAGGCGTCATTTGACAACGCGCTCGTCTCAGATAAGGGGCTTGGGAAAGAGGAATTTTCGAGCTAAGGCGGACATTGAGCCTACATTGAGCCTGCTCCCAGTGCACACGGACGACTACCGATTGCTCGGTTTTCAGGTCGGGGGGAAATTTTACTTCAACAAATGCATGCCAATGGGGTGCTCCATTTCCTGCTGTTACTTTGAGGCATTCAGCACATTCTTGGATGGGTAAGAAAGCGTGAGCTAAGAGGGTCAAGAGTGGTGCATTACCTAGATGACTCCCTGTTCTTAGGACCCGCGCACACAATTCTATATGCGGACACTTCAAAGACTTTCCAAAAGATGGCTAAAGAGTTGGAGGTGCCATTATCAAAGGAGAAAACAGGGGGACCTGTAACTGTCATCACATTCCTGGGGATTGAAGTAGATTCAATACAAGGCACTTGCCACCTTCCTTTCGGAAAGGTGGCAGAGTTCAGGGAATCGGTACACAAATGCTTACAAGCGAAGAAGGCCACGATGGCGCAATTGCAGTGCCTCGAGGAGCAGCTCAACTTGGGGCTGAGCATTATCCCAATGGGGCACCCATTTTCTCGTGCCATAGCAGGGGCGATGTCTGGGCTCACAGAGAAACACCACCATACTAGGCTGTCAGCTTCTGTAAAAAGCTATCTCAGATATGGGACGAGTTCCTGATAAGTTTCAACAGGATATGGGTATGGCCAGATAGGACGCAGCCTAACCGAGAAATCGGGTTCCACACAGATGCGGCGGGAAGTGTGGGTTTTGGGGCCATTTGGGGGAAGTAGGAAGCTGATCAGGAACAAGCTAACCACCTGACATAAGTGGGAGAACAAGTGCAACACACTAACCCCAATCAGAAGCAGGATACTGAGTGCAAACCTGCTCTTAGCCAAATTATAAGAGGGAGAGAAAGTGCAATCAGACCCCAACCACAGAATCAGGAGACCAAGTGCAGGCCTACCCCCAAAACCTAAGGGGGAGAGCAAGTGCAACCTGCCCTCCCCCAAACAGAAGCAAGAGATCGAATGCAAACCTGCCCTAAGCCAAAACATAAGTGGGAGAGCAGATGCAATCAGACTCCACCCACAGAAGCAAGAGACCAAGTGCAAGCCTACCCCCAAATATAAGTGTGAGAGCAAGTGCAATCAGACCCTCCCCAAACCACAGAAGCAGGTAACCAAGTGCAAGCCTACGCACAAATATAAGCGTGACAGCAAGTGCAAGGCTACCCCCAAATATAAGCGTGACATCAAGTGCAAGTAGACCCCACCCTCAGAAGCAGGAGACCAAGTGCAAGCCTGCCCCCCAAATATAGGTGTGAGAGCAAGTGCAATCAGACCCCACCCCCAACCACAGAAGCAGGAGACCAAGTGCAGGCCTACACCCAAACAGAAGTAAGACAGCAAGTACAATCAGACCCCACCCACAGAAGCAAGAGACCAAGGGCAAGCCTACCCCACACACACACGCGTGAGATCAAGTGCAATCAGACCCCAGCCCCACACACAGAAGCAGGAGACTAAGTGCAAGTCTACCCCCAAACATAAGTGTGAGATCAAGAGCAATGAGACCCCAGCACCCCACACAGAAGCAGGAGACTAAGTGCAAGACTACCCCCAAACATAAGTGTGAGAGCAAGTGTAATCGGATCCTACCCCTACACACAAAAGGAGACTAAGTGCAAGCCTAACCCCAAATATAAGTGTGAGAGCAAGTGTGTACCCCTACACACAAAAGGAGACTAAGTGCAAGCCTAACCCCAAATATAAGTGGGAGAGCAAGTGTAATCGGATCCTACCCCTACACACAAAAGGAGACTAAGTGCAAGCCTAACCCCAAATATAAGTGGGAGAGCAAGTTCACCTCCCTTGAAGAAGAGGGAGATCGATTGTAAAGTAACATTTACCCCTCTCCCCCAAAAACCGAAGTGGGTATGGCCGGCCTTAGCACTGCCAGCGCCTGGGGCTAGTCAACAAAATGTGGCACCCCTACTCATCTGCCCCGGCAAGGGTGGGAGGGCAAATTAAATAGCGTGCTGCTGCAAAACTAGCAATGGCGCTGTATTTAATTAAGTGATTAACTCCCCGCTCCATGCTGGAGTTAATCGCTTCAAGAGAGCAGTGGCTGTCAAATCAGCATGGGGCTGCCTTTCAAATGCTGCCTCACGCTGGTTTGACAGCCGCACCCTATTATGATAACATGCACTGCGCTCTCATGCTGGCACCATCGAGAGAATGGGGTGCATTTCGGTTCAATATGGTGCCTGCTGTGCCTTCGCCCACTGCGCCAGATCGGGGAAGTCCTTGAAAGACTACCCCGAGCTGGCGTGGCGGTGGGGGCTAATTGCGCGCCGGCAGTAGCCAGGGCGGCCCTGCCCTAAGCCGAGCCCTTGAAGCGGGTGAAGGAGAGTGAGGAGGAGTCCCCCATACAAGCAATCCCATATCCACCTCACCTCACCCGCCACCAGAGTGAGGACTCAGGAGACAAACCCTGGCTATCTAGGAAGCAATGAGCAGAGTGGACTCTACGGGTGGGCAAGGGTGTCTTAGGCTGCATGCGTGGGTCCCTGGACTGCACGAGTCCCTCAAGCTTCAACACTACTCTCTGGGAGGGCAAGACTGTTCCAGTGGGTGCTGCAGCAAGGTCTTCCATTAGCAGTACCATTCGGAGCCCATCTATGCAGGTCTCACTTCCTGGCTGCAGGCCCGGCTCCAGCCGGGGGGCCAAGGGTGCCAGGCCCCCCAAGGCCGCCCCCTGGCCCCCTCTAAAAAGGAGGCCATGCTGACCTGAGGGAGAAGGGGTGTGAGTGGGTGGATTTCACTCAAAACGTGCAGCAGCAACCTCAGAGACATCATTCTGAGAGGCTGAACTGCAGGAGTCCTGGCTAGACAGTGATGTATCCCCCACAGCCATCAAAGCACAAATGACCAGCAGGAGGGGGGGCCATTCACACGTCTAGGTGAGGTAGCAGACAACAGGCTGCCTACAACTATTTTCTAAAACCTAAAATCACAATTTTCGTTTCTGTAATAAATGTACGTTTATTTTTTTGTGGGACTATAGCGGCTTTTCATATCATGCTACATAAAATGGTTAGCTATATCAAACCATACATGACATGTAATGTTGCTTGAACACAGATTTCTGTAGAAGGTGCATCAACTGACTGGGGGCCATTACAAACTACATTCAAAATATATAATGTACTGCATTAACTACTTGATTATCATTGAAACGATAAGGTAAGTATAAGGTTAGTAGTAACAAAAAAGGTAACTATGGAGGGGAGAGTGTAGTAAAATCAAACAGTGATAGATGCAAGGCGTTGAATTAAACATCACCACTAACGCTGCTCTGTGCAACATTCCATGCCATAATTCTGTAGTATGTGCATTACAGAATGGGACAAGCTATTAGCAAATGACTATTGGTGCTGCCACCAAGTTCAATCTCAATTGCTAGGCCATGTTCCCTCTGCGCTTATACACAAGCAACCACATGAATTGTTAGGCCTTGTGGTCTAGCAGTTTAGGGAGGGCTTCTCACATTAGTGACAGGGTCAAGGCTGATTTGCAACACTGGTATGGCAGGCTGGCCAGAGCAAAGCTGGTGGTTATAATTAATTCAGAGGCTTTTGACTATTAGGTGCAACCATAAATCACGCAGTGGCACTTAGAGAGGATGGAGATGAAATATGAAGGGAAACACACATCCTATGGGTGTGTTTGGTCATTTAAAACCCACACCAAGCATGGGACCCGATGATGAGCCATGGCTAGTTAATGCCTATGTCATTAGCACCACCTACCTGCCTCTTGTCACCAAAAAGTAACCTTTGTGGAACTCTTTGAGGGAGCTCTATCACAAAGTAACACCAAACCTGTTGCTGTATAGGGCCTGTCAGTGTTATATCTAAGCATTCTTCTGAGTGCTTAATTACTTAATTACCTTTGTAAATGAGCTCCTGGTGTAATATACATTGTTTAATGTGTGTCTTCAGCCAGTTGTTTTTATAAGCAATGTCTTTGTCAATGCCTGTGTTCCTTGCACTGGAGTCCTGCCTTAAACCAAGCAATCACAAAGTCAATAGTTATGGATAGGTATTAGACAGACATTTGCCAGGCAATGCCATCACATGCCCAGGTACTTGCACTGTTTTCTATCTGTTTCCATCGTATGTCCAGGTGTTAGCCTTATGGCAGGGCCTGTCAAATACCTATCCATGCATAATCGAAAGCCCGCACTGTTGGCTTTGTCAATGCATGTTGGCTTCAGGTTTTGTCCCTAAGTGAACTTGTATATGTCCAGATGTGGGCACCTGATTTCTACTCCTAGGCAATCAAGCTGCATCTCACTGATCTAGTCCAAAAAAGCCCTACCTGAAAATGATAAGGCTAGGATGACATGTATGGACCAGTTTCAGGTCTTCTTGTGCATACTTGCCAGTGGGGCTCCGACCTAAATAGAATGTATCTTTTTGTCTGTGTGAAAGCCTTGTCCTCTCTGCTAGAATGTTTCGTGGTTCTGTTCTTCTAGTACTGACTTGATAAACTCATAATGTTTGAGTAGCTTAACAGAGTTTGCATGCAAACAAAATACGCCATGGGCCCAATTTATGGAACAGTGTGCATTGATCCCACAAAGTCCCTGTGCTGAGAATGGCATTGCGCATCCCCACGTGCAAAGTTTCCTATGTGCACTCTGCGTATTCATGGAATTTAGACCGCAACGTAACCCTAAGCGAAAAGCTGCAGCCAGAACGCCCATGGCACGCACCAACACAAAGCACATCCAGCCACATTTACCTACATTTGCGTGTTCCTAGGCTGCAAAGTCATACACCCTGGTAATACTGTGCGGGTTCCCCGCAGCCATTTCGATGCAGGAGCTTGTAGGCTTCCCCTCAGGATGGGGAAATAAAGCTACAATCATAGGGGGTCAAGCAGAGTGGAAAAAGTGACAGTACATTTATTTATCAACACTTTTTATGAGATACAGCATTTTGTATGATTTTGCATGTGAAGTTGGAAAGCAGATCAGTCTTAACAAGGCCCCCTGTTTCCACAAGCACATATTTCTATGTTGGCGGGAAGCCAATGGACTCCTATTGGATCCACCTGGCATTTACACCTGATCAAAGCGGGCAGATTCCAAAGGAGTCCATTGTGGATGGCTCCCCCAATCATTGATTGTGGAAATGATTTACACTTTCCCAGACTTGTAGTGGGAAAGTGAAAAGCAAAGGTGATTGTTGCCTGTGTTTTACTCTTTACTTTTCCACTACTTGGTGGAAACAATTCAAATGAATGAATGGCCATTTTGTAAATCTGTGCAATTTAGGATTCAAAACAAAATGTCCCCTTACTCTTTTCATCAACACGTTTGTACAATGATGAATACATTGTCAGGTCTAATTATCATGTGACTTGTGCATTTTTAAAGCCATCTGTATAAAATGTTGTTATTTTAGTTATTCAAAACCAAACTTCAACATGTGTGTGTTCATGGTCAACTCATTTAATTTCAGTCTGCCTTACCTGCTAAAATTCGGTGCCCCTAGAAGTGATTCAGTTCCCAATATAAGCTATTCCAAAAAGCCTCACTCATGGTTTGATAGATGGCAGCACAGGCATTAGGACCTGCCAAGAACACACACACACACACACACACACGCATGCACGCACGCACGCACGCACACACACACACACACACACACACACCTGTTATTGAAAATATCAGGACACATTTAGTGTTAATGTTCATGTATCTTGTATAAGACACTGTTGCCACTTGTGTGGTCTCTTGGCGCTCTAGTGTATCTGAAATGGGAGAAGGTTGGGGGGTTTGTTAGTGGGATTGAGAGGGAGAAGACCAAGAGAGCTTTGATGTGCTGTTGGCATTTTCACTTCAAAGAAACAGGTCACTGAGCGTTGGTGCATTATTTGTTTGGTAGCCATTATGTGGTGTTGGGGTATGATTCTGTATAGTTTTGTTTCATGTTGGGTGTTGTAAAGTGTGTGCGGTTTGTGATGCGGTAGAGGTGCGGTTGTGTTTAGTTCAGCGTTTGAGTGTGAGTATGCAGAATGGTGAGTTTTTAGTACGGTTATTTAGTAGTAAACACATTCCCTACCCCCAACAGCCCTCTAAGTGTGAGACATTTACCACCCACAACAATCCATTGAACAAAATTGGGTCATTCAATAAAAAATCAAAGTGAACACATCAAACAAAGAGTCATCATGGACAATTGCATATTATAACCAGTATGTAAACAGTATGTACCAGGGAATCATGTACAGGCGCATGGCAGGGGAGCAAGGTACTCTCCTCCCTGTCACACCTCAACTTGAGCCATACCAGGATGCCGGAACCCCCTAAACCAACACCACCTGCCTCCTGATGCGGCTCTTTAAGCCCTAACACTCCCTCGCACACCCTCAACTCAATTCAAATGCGTTGCAAAAATGCAACCAAAAATAAAACTTGTCATTTTGTAAGAACCAAAATCTCCTATTCCGGGGTTCAGTATTTTGGGCGGCGGGGGGGGTGTGTGTTCTACCTTTCACAACAAGATGAAGGAACCATAAGCACCTCATCCGGAGCCTGCTGGGAGTAGCCACAGTGTTAGGGAAGGCATTGCTGGGGGAGCACCATCTGAGATGGTACTAAGATTCGGGACCTCCCTGCTCAGCCGCCTCAGTGGAGGAGGAGGGAGGTCTCCGATTCTCTCCAGCCAGGCCAAGAAAGAGTTTCTGGGGTCTGATGGGAGGGGTGGTACATTGGAATGGTGATTAGGGGAGCTGATGGAAGGTCACTGGGGGAGAAAGGTGAAGGAGGATCGGACATAATAGAACAGGGAGAGCAGATGGCAAGGGCATACAGGTAGATTAATGTTGCAACACTATTGTCCTTGCTTCTCATTGGCTCTGTACTGTTTTCCATAGAGGGGTGCACATGTACACTTTTAAGCTGGATCATGGATCTAGGAAATCTGGCGGGAAGGGAGAACGTGGGCAGTCATAGTGGAGGGTGAGGGTCAAAACCAAAACTAAAACCAGAAATATCAATTTGAAATGTGCGTCAACCAAACCACATAGAAGCGCGTGCTCGTTAGTAAATGGACCACTCGGACTTCTGGGACCCTTATTAAGCGTATAGTGACATTATTTGTATTATTACAGATAATTGTGAGGTGGCATTGGCCGTGGGAATCAGAAACTGTGCGATTTCTCAGTAGGCCAGTGGGGCCGGGGGCGAGTCAGGCGCATGCCGAGCTTACTGCAGTGTGTGTTTCTCACATGTGGCTTACTCTGACCCAACCCCATGGCCACGAGGTGGTGCAGAGGATCCGGACCACAGAGGCCTGGTCTGGAGAAGAAAAACAATCACAACGGAGTGCAATTACATTTTAGAGGGCTGCCCCTCTGGCACCGGGACAACTCACAGGGAGGGAGAGCGCATGCACAGGGAAGAAGCACGGCAGAGAGACACAGGTGGAAAGGAAACGGGGCTCGAGCCACTCACACTTTTGCTGCCCTTTGTTTGGAGGCCTCCCGCAGCAACGCCTCCAGAGACCTGCGGAAAGAAAGAGAGACGTATGAGGCACAGGCGGGAGTGGGGGGAGCACGCAGGGCTGGCAGCAGGTCAGAGGGGACCTCACCCCTGTCGCTCCCTGCGCCCGTTCCTCTGCCCCCTGCCATCTCACGCCCACACGGTGGCCGAAGCGCTAGTCAAGCAGGCGTGGAAAGGACTGGGAGGGGGAAATGGGAGCTGGGAGTCAAGGAGCTGCCACCATAGCCTTAGGGTAAACATTTGAATCATCTCATGGTGGGCTCGTCTGTGCCAGAGGCATGGTTCCAGGTCACTAGTGTACATGGGCAGGTGAATGCAATTAGGCACGTGTGTCTGTCCCCGTCACTGCCTCATCTCGCTATAGGCTCAGGCTGCTGCTGCTGCAGCGAATACTTCTAGATTGTGCAACAAGTGAGAACGTACCAGGGGTATAAGCATACTGGGGTTGCCAAACTGGAAATATTACGGGGGTGGACCAACTGGGAGCATGCTGGGATTGTGCTACTTGGGAATATCAAACTGGGAGAGGAGGGGATCTTGCAAACTGCACATGTTACATGATTCTGCAATGAGTTGTCCAATCTGATTGGCCGGCTGGCAGTGAACCGGGATTACAGGAACGGCGCTGCAGGGGAATGTGGTAACACTGGAATATTCTGGAACCGTGTTACCGTACATTGGGAATGTAAGGGCGGTCTGCTGGATTGACAAACTGTTCCCCTGGGAGCAGACCGCGTTTGTCCACATTTGCAACATCCCAGGGTCTATTGATGTTGCTTAACTTGGAGGTAGCGGGTCATCAAGTTGCTAATATGCTAGGCTGGGTACATTGACTATTCAAGATGGTGGTGCTGAGAGTATTTATTTATTTATTAGCATTCTTATATATCGCGCCACATGCCGTCAGGCCTCAGGGCGCACGTAGAACAATACAATACAAACAGGTATGAAACTAACAACACATTGGTGTTGCAAAACACGGAGTATACTGGAATGCTATGTCATGATATAGACGCTTCCTATTATGCATTACTCCTTTCTATATTATCAAGTAGTACGAACGTGAAGCATAAAAGAAAACACAGTAAGTCCTTCTAACTACAAGTCCCATAACCCCCTCTGGTAATCTCGAAAAATAATAGATCTGTGACACTCCTTGCTATTCCACATCTGGATGCTACTCTTTTCGTATTGCTGTGGATCGCAAGAGACCAGCACCGAGGCTACTTGCAGCCTCATCCCGTGCTGTGTTAACTGTCTTCCTCGCGGAGAGATATCACTTATAAATCCCGGAGAGCAAGCCACAGGGCGGTAAACACCGTGTAACTGTCCTCGAGGAAATTCAGCCGAGTATTTCGGGAAAAGAAACGTCTTGAGTGATCTCCTACACGTTAAGTGATGTTGATCGTACCTAATGGGCGATCGAGGGAAGCGAGATCCACAGGGTAAGCAGCTTATCCCCTCTGGTAGCTCTATGTTGGAGTGGGCGTGCCGTGCACTGTGCATGGCGCGCATGTGTGCAGATCAGCCACGTGTGTTAGGCTGTAATAGTGAAGGAGTCCGCGTAGGAGACTGACCTGTGAAAGAATGCAGAGAGTGCATGGACTCCTCTGTTACAGAGTCACGCAGGTGAATGCAGAGAGTGTATGGACTCCTCTGTTACAGAGCCACGCAGGTGAATGCAGAGAGTATGGACTCCTCTGTTACAGAGCCACGCAGGTGAATGCAGAGAGTATGGACTCCTCTGTGACAGTCGCACAGGTGAATGCAGAGAGTGTATGGACTCCTCTGTTACAGAGTCACGCAGGTGAATGCAGAGTGTATGGACTCCTCTTTTACAGAGTCACGCAGGTGAATGCAGAGCGTATGGACTCCTCTGTTACAGAATCACGCAGGTGAATGCAGAGTGTATGGACTCCTCTGTTACAGAGTCACGCAGGTGAATGTAGAGTGTATGGACTCCTCTGTTACAGAGTCACGCAGGTGAATGCAGAGAGTGTATGGACTCCTCTGTTACAGAGTCACGCAGGTGAATGCAGAGAGTGTATGGACTCCTCTGTTACAGAGTCACGCAGGTGAATGGAGAGAGTGCATGGACTCCTCTGTTACAGAGTCACGCAGGTGAATGCAGAGAGTGCATGGACTCCTCTGTTACAGAGTCACGCAGGTGAATGCAGAGAGTGTATGGACTCCTGTTACAGAGTGACGTAGGTGAATGCAGAGAGTGTATGGACTCCTCTGTTACAGAGTCACGCAGGTGAATGCAGAGAGTGTATGGATTCTTCTGTTACAGTCACGCAGGTGAATGCAGAGAGTGTATGGACTCCTCTGTTACAGAGTCACGCAGGTGAATGCAGAGAGTGTATGGACTCCTCTGTTACAGAGTCACGCAGGTGAATGCAGAGAGTGTATGTACTCCTCTGTTACAGAGTCACACAGGTGAATGCAGAGAGTGTATGGACTCCTCTGTTACAATAACGCAGGTGAATGCAGAGAGTGTATGGACTCCTCTGTTACAGAGTCACGCAGGTGAATGCAGAGAGTGTATGGACTCCTCTGTTACAGAGTCACGCAGGTGAATGCAGAGAATGTATGGACTCCTCTGTTACAGAGTCACGCAGGTGAATGCACAGAGTGTATGGACTCCTGTTGCAGAGTCACGTAGGTGAATGCAGAGAGTATATGGACTCCTCTGTTACAGAGTCACGCAGGGCTCCAACAGGCAATTCCAGGCCTCGTCTACAACATGTCTGGTGTCAGCAACTTAGGCGGCCCCTAGAATGACTTGTTCTTCCACGGGGGGCAGATTCTATGAGGTTGGGGTGCCAAGTTGACAACGTTGGGTTTATTCCTATTGCATGTAAGGCTCCCGCAAAGAGGAGGTGCAGTGTCTTACCTCTGCCTATCAACCCCAGTGCAGTGCTGGCTACTGGGCAGCCCATAGAAGAGAGAGATTCTCATGGCAGTAGCACCACCTTCTGGCCAGGAAGAGAACATTCATCTGCCAAAGAGAACCACAGTGGCTCTCGGCCCATCGCCTGGTGACATGGGTACCAGTTCCCCTCCTTCACCCCCTCAGGATAATAATGATCGTGGGGAGGCACCCCACATGGCCGAGATTTCGGGAGGGCTCTCATGGGCCCCAATGACACCCCAAATCCAGGCAATGTGCTAGGAAGAAGGTGAATATATGAATACCTATCTCTGCACTGGGCATCCCTGCACCTCTAATTACACTAAACAAGGTGAAGGCCGCTGACCTCCCTCTAGCTTGCCTGGAATGGCGGGGCTCCTCCCTTAGTGAGCCACGCCTCTGTTTTCTGTTTTCAGGACGGCAATGGTCATTCGAAAGGGATAGATCGGACCTTGCACACCTGCCAGCACAGGGTCTTCAACACCAAAGGGCTGCGGCGGGTAAAGATTCTCAGCGTTGCAGAAGAGGCAACGTTAGAGGGACACCCATTATCCACTCTCGAGGTGGGCAGTTGAACCTAAAGAGAGTAATGTCCACACTGCTCAGGAGAGGAGGAAAGGCCTCCTTCTTAAAATGAACTCAACGCTTGAAGGCCTGGCGGTCCTGGCAGCAGCTTCCTCAGCCGGGCCTCATCGTTTTGGTCACGGCTTAGTAATGTACACAGCTATTCCCAAAGCACATGTCTCCTTCCATCAAATCTTTGCCCCACAAGTCTTTTCCAAGGCCGGACTGTTCCCCACAAAAGCAGAGCTCACTTCCAGGCTGGTGGTCATTGGGGGGGGGGGGGGCAGCAAGAGTATCTGTTCCCAAAACCCAAAGGGACAACAAGTTCAGAGCCGAGGCACCAAGGATCAAAACATCAAAGAGGACGAGGTCAGTTGAAGGGTATTCTCTGTTTGCTGCTATTGTCTTTGCATATATGGATTGTAAGATAATGCACATGTATTTGGTCTAGCAGAAAGGGTGCCATTGCACTGAGGTTGCAGCGAGCGATGCCAGGGCAATGACCCATGCTATGCTTGTCTCCTGGCTTGCAAGGATGGCATGTGTATTACTGCAGCGCAATGTCCTGCCTTGTGAGAGTTCCTGATTGGTGGAAGTATTACACCTTTTTGGGGGAAACAACTAACTACCGGGCAATGCATGATGGTTGACAGTAACATTCCAGGAGACCCCAGCAGCTAGGGATCGGGGCCAGGTGAATGCGGCCATATGCTGGATGGCAATGGAACTAGCCTGCATGATCAAGGGATGGTTTCCGGTACCTGGCGTCCTTGGGGGTACCCATTCAAGCCAAGCCACTCTGTATGAAGAATCCATGGGCGTTGTAATGGTGTTGAATGTCTCTGGCGGGCGAGCAGTATGTGTATTCGAAAGAACGCAGACCTTTGTTTGGGGCTTAATGCAAGTCTTAATGCATCCTGCCCTTGAAAAGCATGGCACCCCCAATGTCCAGCAAGAGTGTTTCTTCACGGAAATTGAAAGGCATCTCTCCTATTTATTCCCATGATGTCTCTAAGGTTTAGGAAATGGCAGAGTTGCCTGCATAGACTCTTCAGCCCACAAGATGCCTGCGTGCAGAAGGAACCATGCACATTTTAGAAACGTCACAGGGACACTTTAGTAGTACATGCTACTGTTACTCGCGTTGTTCTTTGTGTGGGTATTCTAGAAGAGAAATAATTCTTATATTTAATTTCAATTGCATATAGTAATTTGCTAGAGTACCAAACTAGCCCTAAACATGGCAATGGCAATTGCAGCCATATTTGCCACTCCAAGATGGCCTCGTCATTTCCTGGAACAGGAACACTGTCACATGGAGGCCAGAGCTGAACACAGAGCGAGATAACAGTGAGAACAAGTTGATATGCGCCCAATTGCATCGGTAAAGCTTGCGTCTCGTGTGTTAGCCAAGAGTCTACGGCACAGATGACTTTGACAGGGATGCTCTGAAGTTCCTGGCAGATCTTCTCCAAATTGTCAGCAAGTGAGTGTCGCCCATAGAGGTGCTCACCTCCTCCTCATCAGAGAAAGATGAGAACCCTTGCATGGACCATCAGACTCCAAGTCCACCTGCTAGCTGGTGGAATAAGGGACCTCAAAAGGCGGCTTAGCCATTTGAAAACAGAGGCCCCCCACCCCCTCCACCAAAAGAAACCCAGATAAACTGCTGGATCCACACTATCAGAGTCAGTATTAGGTTGACATCTGAGCTGTAGAGCCCCCTGCACGCTGCACACAGAAACATATCTTCAACCCCTAATCCTTGAACAGTCCCCAGATCCAACAACTAAGCATGTGTGAGATAGCGTCTGTGTTTCATCTATACAGGATGTTTTCATTTTTTGCATAGTTTATGCTTCTGGTTCGACTTCGCTGGGAAACTGAGGAACAAAAATACAAGCCCCGCTTATTGTTTTTCTGTATGATCCCTTCCTCGGGCACACAACCCCAGCTGACCTAATGTATATTTGATACAGTCTATAATATCAAAATGCACATATGGGTTTGCTGCATATTGTTATTGTAACTGCAATCATTTATATAGCACCCTTTCCCCATGTGTATGGCATCAATGCGCTTTGTGGTTGGAACGGAACGGATTTTAAGAGTTACCTTTATGATGCGTGTGCCAGGTTATGCCTTCAAAGGGTTGGGTGGGCCCCAGTAAGCAGACCAGAGGCCAGGCATTTGGGTGGGTGCTGTTGGTGGATTAGGATAGAGTGCTAGTGCAGGAGATTTGATGGCTGCCCAGCTAGACAGAATTCTTTACATAGGTTTGTTCGGGTGGCCAGGAAGGGTCCCATTATTAATGAGGGATTCATGTTGCAAGTGCCATATTGATGACGGGGGGGGGGGGAACTGAGCACAGTTGACTTTTTGTGCACAACTGATACAATATTAGCTTGCATGCTCGCAGAAAGATATAATTATGTAAAAACATAGACATACCTTATTATAAATGCATGGGCAATTCATGAATCTCAGTATAAATGCCCTTTTCACAATGAATCAGAAAATAGTGGTTAGGACTCTCTTACAAAATGCTCTTTGACTTCTAAACGGATTGTAAGATGGCAGCTAAATGAATAATGTCAACATTTGTGGTCAGCCTCTGCAATAAAAGCCTTGAGTTTACGGTCTGATAAGTCTCATAGATAGAATATACAATCTCCTGATGTTTGAGAGCGTGACCCATAGAGTTCTGTTGTTAATTCTGGTCAGTAGTAAAACACAAGATAAGCTAAATGCTAAAAGCTATTTAGGAGTTTCAATTGTGCAATGAAGTGGGAGCCTTGTAGATTGGGAAGTTGCAAGGGAACAGATGTTATCTTGCCCTTTGTATTGAATTCTTTAGAGGAGGTTAGTAATTTGTTCGGTTAAGTGATGTTTCAAATCATCAGAGACTCTATATAGCCATCAGCGACTCTATATAGCCACATAACTTTGAAGGTCTTTTAAAGGCGACAGGAGTCTGTGAAATGGAGATCATAATCTATGGTTCAAGGAAAATCCTGTTTGGACAGACCGTCCTCTATTTGCTAAAATATGTCAGTACCTACAACAACGAATCCCAAGAAGAGGTGTGTTTTTTATTTTTTAATTTTTTAATTAAAAATGGGTTAGTTTAAAATTAAACTTTTCATTTTGTGTTACCACTCATCCTTGGAAGACATTTAGACAATATACTCAAATGTTCTCATTGTGTTGTAGTTCATCCTATGGAAAATGTATCCATGATCTTGTTCCAAAAATGAGAAATTATAAAGATCATCTTTTTGTCTTGAGCCAACAGGATCCGGGCCCATCTGTCTTCTACACTCAGAGTTTCATTTCCGTTTTCGAAATAAGTCCTGCAAATGTTTCTCTCGTCTTGAAGAGCAGGGCAGACAATTATAAGGTGAAACACTGTTTCTGTGATGTATTGATTTTTACAGGCTCTCCAAGGGAGCGACTTTTGGCCTTTTTGGTTTATTCTCGCTAGTCTTTCTCTTGTTGGTAATATATTTAAGCGTAGTTTCGTGAATATAGTTCTTATTCTTTTGTCTGGGAAAAGAAACAGGTATGGAGGTAGTTCATTAATCACTCTCGCTTCTATTTCTAGCTCTAGAGGTGTGTTTTGAAAGTGATCTAAAGATAATAATGAAGGAGCCTGACCAATGAAAATGGAAACATTGGGGAAAGATGGCATTTCTTTGAAGAGGTTTTGTCCAATCATATTTGGTGGGTGGAGAGTAATACATGGGTCTGGGAGTGGTTTAAAATTGCTGCAAAAGTATATAAACTGCCAACTGTTGTTGTATTGCTGAGACTTGGGTTAGTTTGTTCCTGCAATACCATCTAACCAATCCCTGGAAGTTTTGTATAATAAACTTGCTATATGTACAACTGTGTAATCGCTTCTTAAGTGGTGGGCCTGTTTTGGGTTAAGGTGATTAAAGGTCCACCCCCACATTTGGTGAGCCAAGGTGGGAGCTCAGGTGTTCTGAGACATTGGGGGTCTTCTGTCCATACCTTTCAACTACAGCACCTCACGACGGGGATCAGTCTTCCGTGCATGGTGAAAAAGAGGTCTGCAGACGCCATATTGGTTAAAGGTCCATCTGCTCCCCGGAGACGTGGTGCCATGGCTTAGTTGTGCAGAGTGATTTGACAAAGCACCACATAAGAGTATCTTGGGTTCTTGCGAGTACATGGTTGGGGGTATAAAGCATGAGGGGAAATAGGAGCAGAAACTGGGTTGTTTCCTTGATATAAGGGGTTTTGTTTTTTTAGGGGATATTAAGGGTAGACTTGGAGTCTGGGTGTGAAATTAGTTGTGGTTGCAGGGTTTGGAAAAGTGTTGTAAATCCTTTGTATAACTTGTTTACCTAGTTTGTTATTTTAGAGGTGTGAGGGATATCTTACTCTGCATGCCCAGTGTGAAGTTAGAATACTAAACTAGCCCTAAACTAGCCCTAAACTAAAGCTGATACCCTTTAGTTTGCTTGTCTGGTTGGCTGGAGCTCTCACCTGAAGGTGGGGTGGTTTCGTAGGGTAAGTCCAACCGTGGATAACTTTCTGAAGCAGGTTGTGACATTCTTTTGTATTTGCTATGCTGGCAGAGCCCCTCACCTCGATTTTCTTGGTTAGTCGATGTAGTGAAGGTGAAACTTCCTTTAGTCAAAAAAAGACCGTTTTTTAGTAGAGAAGGCTGTACCAGTAAAATAAGAGAGGCAGAGCAGTGATGCTGTAATGGAAAGAATTGTGCCCCTCCTATGCTCAAGTGGTGGGTATATCTCGGATATATTGGTCGGCAAGTGTTTTTGATTAAATGCCGTCTTCTGTGTATGAGCGAGAAGTAGAATTGAATTAATAGTGAAGTGAGGTAATTGTGGTATAGGCGAGTACAGTGAATGAGTCTGAAGGGCAACTAAGGAATTGGGAAATTTTAAAAAGGGAGCTCTTGGTTGAAAATCTTTTCGGGCCGCAGGTTTGACTAAGTATCAGATTTTTTGTGAAACAATTTTTTAATAACTTGGGAGAGTAAGGTCAGACAGGGACACAAACAGAGACCTACGGGGAGGGGAATGGGACACTGTAGACTAATTCAAAGATGAGGAGGTGTACACACAGGAGTTCGCCAGAAGTAGCTCCAAGAGTACAGAGCGTGTGGGGACCGCGATTGAGACGCAGGTTCCGGCTGGTAGCAGTGGCAAGGAAAAAGGAAAGTGATGGGCGGAAAGTGAGGCGGGGAGTGGGCAAGCAGCTGCCATTATTGCATAAAGGCCGTGGGAGGGCACATTATGTGTCTTTGGCTCAGATGGATAAGAATAATATGATCAAAATACTCCTTCCCCTCACTGTGGGGGCTTGGAAGTGGATATCTGCATTTGATAAGCAGACAGTGGGAATTCCCTTGGCAGTGGGAGACATGAACAGTATGTTGAGCACAATTGTGTGACACCAGGCTGTGGACGTGTGGGTTAAGGCAGAGTATCCAGGTGTGACGTTAGATGATGACGTGCACGAAGGGCCATCCTTCAACAATATCAGAGGGCAAGTGTGGGAGGCACTGCTGTAGGTGTACACTGACACACCAGACCTGCAGTCCATAATGCAGTACACCAGGGGGGATGATGAAGTCATTTTAAAAGTGCAGGAGATGTGGCGAGCAGTGATGGGAGAACAGTGAATCAGATCAGTTCCGCTTTCCTTTTTTGTTATTAAGAGGGGATTACCCAAGGAAGTTCATAAAGCACTCAAGAAGATAGTGGGCACAGAGGCGAAGGGGTGGGTGGAGATTCAGACTATAATTGTGCACCATTATACTAAGAGGACCATGGAGCGAGAAAAGGAAATTGCTCAGAGATTGAAAGCGGAGGAAGAGAAACTGATGCAGAAAATATTAGCTAAAATAGCATCTGAGGGAGCGGTAATGACAAACACACGACAATTGTGTGACACCAGGCTGGGGGCTTGTGGGTTAAGGCAGGGTATCCAGGTGTGAAATTAGATGATGATATGCACAATGGGGCATCATTCAACAATATCAGAGCACAAGTGTGGGACGCGCTGCGGCAGGCGTACCCTGACACAACAGACCTGCAGTCCATAATGCAGTGCACCGGGGGAGGGGGGGCGAGGAAGACCCTGTCCAGTACATTTTAAAAGTGCAGGAGATGTGGTGAGCAGTGACGGGAGACCAGTGGGTCTGATAAGTTCTGCTTATCTATTTTGTTATTAAGAGGGGATTGCCCACAGAAGTTCAGAAAGCACCTGAGGGATCAGCGAGGGATTTGGGGGAATGGGATCCAGAGGTGGTATGGGAACATCTCAGTGTTGCAGCAGCGGGAGGTGGGGGAATTTCATGGGGGAGTGTAGCAGTAGGCAGGGGGTGGGGTACAACCCATACAATCCTTATGCCCCTGCACCACCACAGCCATATTCTTTCCCACCCCCGATGACCACCTGCGTACCCTATGAAATACATCTGGCATATACCCAGTTACCACCAAGGCCCCCACACATGCAAGCACAAGCACTGTCTAATGCCCAACCACAATCGGACCAGTCAAACCCCTCATATGGAGGTTAGATATCTACAACCAATGCAGTGTCAAATGCAACAGTAGCACCTTATCGAGGGGTCAGCGTGATGGGGGAAACCCTTTCATATTTCCAGGTACCAATACATACCCCGATAAGGACAGCCCACGGAAAGCTCTTGTGTGCACAGTTCTGTCCATGACTACCCATGACTACCCACCCTGATGAGGAACCCTTGGTGAGTGCTGAGATAGGTAACATAAAATTAATCTATATGGTCAACACGGGTGCCACTAAATCATGCATCAGTGAGGGAAACTTTCCATTAGAAAGTGAAACACTCGACACACAAGGATTCTCTGGGGCTGTCGCAATGGTTTCCTACACAGAAGAGGTAGCAATCAAAAGTGGTGCGTGGATCCTTATTGTTTTCAGAGGCCTCCCCGATTAATTTGTTAGGGTGGAATTTGTTGAGCAAACTGAACATGACCATCTCCTTCACAGACCTTGGATTGGTTTGTGCCACCCCATGCATGTGTGCATTGAGGGCAATAGTCATCATATAGGCCAAAGGGGGCGGGGGTGGTTTGCGGCATCCCTGTGGACCCAGACATGTTTGTGTATCGGATCACTGTATTGCTTGATGCAGTTCCCCAGATTGGCAAAGCGTGTTGGTAGGTGCCATCTGATTTCATCTTCCAGCCCATGGTAACCCCAGAGCTTTTTGCAGGAACAAACTAGATTTACAAGGTCTGATTGTGTCAGCTAAAAGGATTGTTGTGGTTGGGACAGACCTCGATGGGTGCAAGTGGAGCACTGTGTTATATATTGATCCAGCGGTGCCGCTTAGGGAAAGTAACTGATGCAGAATTGTTTGAGGATCGGATTGATGATGGTGAAAACGTGTTAGCAATCTCTATCCCTTGCGAGATTATGGTACTGCTAAGTACAATGTTCCTTGATGGCCATTATCGCCCCACCGCCCTTCACAGAAACAGATTAAGATCAGGTGCCAGAGCGATTATGGACAACAAATGCCCACAATGTAGGGTTCTTGCAGGTGTGGGCCTCAGTGTGAATAACAATCAGGCAAGGGGGGGTGAGCCCCGAGCAAAGCAGTACATGTTTTCCAAAGAGATGAGGAGGGAATACGGGACACTACTGTCACACTCCTGAATCAGGGAATAATTGTGCCCTCCACCTACCCATGCAATACGACTATTTATCCAATCAAAAAGGCAAAGGGGGGAGTTGGAGAAGGATACAGGATCTCTGCCCCATAAATGACATTGTACAAGCACAATTTCCTGTAGTTCCGAACCCCGCAACAATTCTGTGCAGCATTCTGAAAGAGGCAACCCACTTTACCGTGGTGAAGCTCAAAAACGCATTCTTTTCCATACCACTGCACTCCGACTCACAATAGTTCACTACAATTATACATGTGGGATGCACTTTGAGCACACAAGATTGCCTCAGGTGTATTGTGAATCCCCCAGTATTTTCAACAGAATATTACATGCTGATTTAGGGAACATCCAGGTGCCCAGTAGCATCATGTTAATGTTCATTTTAAAGGATATTTGTACCGCGCACTATCACCACCGGAGTGGTCCCCTGGGACTCTGGCGGCTCTGAAAAGGGAAAAAGGGGGGCGGGGGTGAGTTAGTGGGAATAAGCTGGAAAGGTCCCAGAGAGCAGTGATGTGCTGTTGGCAGCCTCAGCCCGGTGGGTCCGTTGGCTGGACTTGGGGTGTTTTAAGGTTGGTAGGTGTTGTGTGCTGTTGTGCAAGTCTATGGGCCTCATTACGAGGTTGGAGGCAGCCATGGCGCTATTAGCGCCATGGCTGCCTCCAAACTCGTTCCGACTCCGCCCTGGTGAATGGAGCAATTACCGGTCCATTCCAAGGTTGGCGGGACCGGTAATTCCCCATTCACCAGGGCCTTTCCCCATTCCCATTTGAGCCCCCATAGGGCTCAATGGGAATGGGGAAGGCACTAATTATGGTACCGCAAATTGCGGTACCGTTATTAGCTCCAGAGTCCCTTTGCGGGTCCCGTCCTTAACACCTGGAAAAACCAGGCGTTAAGGGAGGACCCGCAAAGGGAACTTGTAGTAGGGCGGTAAGGGATTACCGGCACCGGTGCCCTTACCGGTGCTGGTAATCCGTTATTGCCCGCCTCGTAATGAGGCCCTATGTGTGGTTTGTTTTGTTGTTGCAGTGTAGTGAAGTTTGTGCAGATTGCTGTGTTTAGGTTTGTGGTTGTGTTTGGTTAGAGTTTGAGAGGTGTATGCAGAGGGATGAAATTGTTAGTGGATTGGTTAGTTGGTGTTGCTTTCCCTGGAATTGTGTCTAGGTGTGATGCTTGCTATCATACACTATTCCATCTGAGTGTGGCACTTGCTTATCTTCAATACCCTGTCTAGATGTGAGGCAGGCTAGTGATCACTATTCCATCTAAGTGTGGCACTCGGTAACAATCTAAGTTCCATCTCAGTGTGGCACATGCTAACATTCACATTTCTATGTAGATGCGGCGCAGACTAAGGTTAAGAATGCCCTCTAAGTGTGGTGCATGCCAACATTCACAATCCTATCTAGATGCAATGCAGGCTAAAGCTAAGAATTCCATCTATGTGTGACACATGCTAACATTCACATTTCTATGTAGATGCAACGCAGGCTAAGGTTAGGAATTCCATCTAAGTGTGGCACATGCTAACATTCACAATCCTATCTAGATATGACACTGGCTAGAGCTAAGAATTCAATCTAAGTGTGGCACATGCTAACATTCACATTTCTATCTAGATGCGAAGCAGGCTAAGGTTAGGAATTCCATCTAAGTGAGTTGCATGCTAACATTCACATTTCTATCTAGATGCAATGCAGGCTAAGGTTAGGAATTCCAGCTAAGTGTGGCGCATGCTAACATTCACATTTCTATCTAGATGCAATGCAGGCTAAGGTTAAGAATGCCATCTAAGTGTTGCGCATGCTCACATTCCCAATCCTATCTAGATGTGACGCAGGCTAAGGTTAAGAATGCCATCTAAGTGTTGCGCATGCTAAAGTTCACAATCCTATCTAGATGTGATGCAGGCTAAGGTTAAGAATGCCATCTAAGAGTGGCACATGCTAACATTAACAATCCTATCTAGATGCAACGCAGGCTAATCTTCATAGTTCTCTCTAGGTATGGCACTAGTTAATCTTGTCAAGTATATTAGTATGTAATGCAGCAACATTTACAGTCCAGCCATGAGTAGATTTAGGCTGGTGGTCACAAATCTCTCTAAGTATGCATGGTGCAAGTCTATGGCAGTCCATGTTATGGAAAGGTAGGTAGAGAGGCAGGGGCTTTCTGGAGTAGAGTTATTGCTCTAAACCCCACCCATGCCATACTTACAGTTTTATTTTGGTGTCTGTTGACTGCTGGCTTCATTGGCTTCCCCTGCGAACAGCTGCAGACACGTCCTGGAGCTGCCAATGTAGAAGCCACCCTTTGTCATGGGGCCTTTAGCTGCAGGGGCTACTGGGCAGAGGGGTGCCCTGGGTGGGTGTGCTAAGAAAGGGCAAATAACCAATCATGGTTGATAGGTGGGAGGGGAGGATGGTACCGGCCAGGGCCGGTATGGGTTGGTTTTGAGCTGGATGGGCCAATCACGGGGGGGTGGGAGAGCTGGGAGGTGGGTCGAGAAGACCAGGAAGGGAAGCCAGGAAACGGGGCTGCAGGCTGGGGCCGGGGGCCCCAACCAAGCACCAAAATGGTGCATCCAGAAGCCCAGGATGGTCTTCTCGTGCTCCAACTCACCTGCAGCGCCAGATAGAATGGCGGCTGCCGGGAGTGGAGCTCCATACGAGCCTAGCGAGGCTCAGTGTTAGGCTGCCCAATCAGGGATCAGGGGCGAGGCTGGGTTGGGAGGCGGGTTGAGGGAGGGAAGGAAAGCCAGGAAACGGGGCTGCAGAGAGCCCCAACCAAGCACCAAAATAGTGCATCCAGAAGCCCAGGAGGGTCTTCTCGTGCCCCAACTCACCTGCAGTGCTGGATGGAATGGCGGCTGCAGGGAGTGGGGCTCCATACGAGCCTAGCGAGGCTCAGTGTTAGGCTGCCCAATCAGGGATCAGGGGCTGGGCTGGGAGGCGGGTCGAGGGAGAGAAGGGAAGCCAGGAAACGGGGCTGCACGCCGGGGCAGGGGCCCCAACTAAGCACCAATATGGTGCGTCCAGAAGCCCAGGAGGGTCTTCTCGTGCCCTGCTGGTGTGCAGTGGCAGTGAGCAACAGTGCAGAAAGGATTTTGTCACCCGTTTGCAGCTACTAGCATACAAAGGGTATACGGTAGACAAGGTGGAGCTGCAATATTGTTTCCAAGAAGTGCTCTACCTGGGCCAATTGATATCTCGCCACAACAAGAAAATCATTCCTGATCCCGCTGCTTCAGTGCGCAGCACTCCAAAGCCCAAGACTGCCAAAGAAATGTAAGCATTTCTAGGATTGTGTAACTACTAGCATTTTGTATCTCAGGAAGAATCCACCCTTCAAGGCCATGGGGGGGGAGGGTTAAGTGCTCCCTGTTAAAGGCAATCCCACAAGAAGGACGACACAAGCCCCCGACCTTCCTCCGTCCCAGTTCTAAGTAATAACAACAAATTCCCTGTCCCAAGACTCCAGCATTCCAAGGTACCAGTCAGTCCCAGACCACTGACCATAAAGATGTTAGATCCCCCCAATCGATCAGAAAAGATCAGAAAGCAAGGACAGGATGCCTTCACCAAGGGTCACGAGATGTGTGCTGCGAGGGGCAGAACAACAACCAAAAACAAGCTTGCATAGCTTTGGAATCGTGCTGGTGCTTCTGGAATCGAGTGGGGTTTGTTAGTCACAATGACCTCGAAGTATCCTCTTAGCCCTTGTCTGCAGTATAAGGTAAACATTAGGTTAGAGATAAAGAATGTATTGTTTTTCTTTTATAATGAGCAATTAATTGTAGCTTTGTTTCTGATGACATGTGAGGAGAAGCCCACGTGGAAGAAGATGGACAGAAGAGGCTGGGACCAATGGCCTGGCATCCCCTATGGAGCAGTTAGCCTATGTATAGGGTCTCGCCAACCAGCTATTCGTATTTGTAACATATGTAACCTACGTCAGTGATGACGATGTGTGCCTTCTTAATTTGTTGTTCATGATGATTTGGCCAGAACATCCCACAGAGGCAGAGCACTTTGCTGGCGCACCTTTATTTTTGTGGCAAAAGATAGTTCTCCCTGCAAGAGGTGTGCTGGGCCTTTCTTCCCTAGTGGGTCGCATTTTTATCTGGTGTGAGCATTGATGGGCTTCTTTACAGGACGTAGAAGGAAGGTGGAGACATGGGCAGGTTCTTGTAGATTGAATAACTTGGTTATCAGAACGGTTGAGGTGGACATGGAGAACATGGATACTGCCAGGTTTTCCGAGGCTGAACAGGGAGAATGAGAGACGGCCCCCTATGGTGGTGCTAATTATACCTTTGTGCCTGTAGATGGGTAAGGGGATGTAACAGCCAGAGTTGATGATGAAGAAGCAGAGGAATGGGATGTCGAGCAAGGAGAGTAAGGTGTAGGCACCCTACCTCCCGCTCCAGTAGCAGCTATCGAAAGCACACCATGGAACCAAAAGGACACACAAGAGTATGTCCATGGCTGTAGTAAGTGGGAGGGGAGATATGTTGCTCCAGAAGGGTCTGGGAAAGGCGTATTATGTCTAGTGGTCACACATGAACTGGAGTAGCTAAATGAAGACACTCCTTTTGCTCACTGCAGGGGTGGGGAAGTGGATTTATGCATTGGAGAAGCATACTGCCGGTGTCATGTTGGCCATAGGGGAGATGAAGCGCTTATTCACAACCCTAATGGGGGAGCGGTCAGATGAGTTTTAGAAAAGATTGGGGTATCCGGGTGTTCAGTTGAATACAAATACCCATGATGGAGCAGCTTTTAATCATTTTAGGGCACATGTATGGGAGGCTACGTGGATTAGATACCTCAATACACCATTTGATTTTAGCTACAATAATGAAATTGGATGATGATCCTGCCGCACACATCCAGCTAATTCAGGAGATGTGGAGGGCAGAAATGGGAAAAGCATGAGACACAATTGTGGCAATTCTTTACCACATGGGTAAGAAGGGACTTCTGAAATAAGTTTGCCTTAGTTAGATAAAGTGGTAGAAATGGAGGCTAAGAGTTAGCCAGAAATTCAGGCACATGTCAAGCATTTCTGCAAGAGAATACAGGATAAAGAGAAAGAGACTGAAGAACAGGCACCCAAATCAGAGGCAACGCTCATTCAAAATAAATTGGCAAAGAATTGTTTAGAAGGGGCAGTAATTACAAATTCTATGGAGGGACTGCAGTCGCACCTAGGACAACAGGGACACAGTAAAATGGGTATGACGGAGGGTTGGGTGGACGGGTATGTTCCCGGTCCAAGGCCAATGAGAGTGTTTCTTAGGGGCGAACAGGTTTTCCATTGGAAGGTTAGTCATTTTGCGGGTTCGGAGGAATGGCTTCCTGCTTTAATGGGCCAACAGGAAATAATTATGGAGGATTTCATGGGATTCAGTGTTGTTCGTGTGGTAAATTGGGGCATGTGTCACGGTATTGTTGTGAATGGCCACAGTACTTTAACATGGGAGTTCAACAGATGCAGGCCCCAACCCTGCCATATGTCCAAGGTCCTGTGCAATTGCAACAGGCACGGGTTGACAGAACCCAGAAACTGGGGCTACACAGACCTTCGGTATCCCACCAACCATGCCAGCACAAGCATCAGTGCAGGCATGGGACAAGAATCCTTTACCTCAAGGACCAGTTGTGCACTGCACTTGAACAAGTGTTTTTGGGGAAATCTTTTTTCTCTCCTAAGTGCAAATATGTACCAGGAGTAGGACAGCCCACAGGGATGTCTGATGTGTCCAGTCCTGTCCCTTACCACCGATCGGGAAGAGGAACTCCGGATAGGTGTGCAGGTAGTTGATCAAACATTTTCATTCATGGTTGACACGAGTTACCAAGTTTTTGTGTTAAGGAAGGCGAGTTCTCCTTGTCAGGCAAAACGATAGACACAGAGATTCTCTGGAGCTGTCCTGTCAGTTCCTTAATCTGAAGATCTTTGTATTAGGGTCAGCCCCTTTGTTGTATTGTATGAGGACCCCAGCAAATCTTTTCAGAAGGGACATCCTGAGCAAGTAGCGAATATGAATAACTTTCACCGAAGAAGGTATTGCATGCTCAACCCCAGGGTTGTATCCGTTAAGAGAAGCAGACCTATTGTAGTGACAGTGTTAGTAAGGGGGTTTCCCATGCATGCAGCATTGTTTCTTTATGGATTGATGGTTTTGTGTGAGTTGGGTCCCAGGAATCAGAAATCAGACGTAGCGGGTACCAACTGAGTTTTTATTTTGGCCTGATGTGTCGCAGGAAGGATGGAAATGCCATTGATAGCTACCATGGTTTAAAATACACCTCAGCCAGTCACAGTGAAACTAAGGATATTGTTCACGTTTGCACCACATATGAGGAAGAAGAAGAAGAGAGCGTACATGATAAAGAGGATGCCTTTGAGGGGAGTCAGGTGATTTTTGTTGATGGGTCTTTGATTATCAACCGAGAGAAGTGAGAGAGGCATACAGGTGCAGCTGTCATGGTTCTTGTGGACGGGAAGTACCAGGTCGGACTGAAGAAATGGTTGCCTTCTCATTACTCTGCACCAGCGTCAGAACTGGTGGCACTTATAAGTGGTGCTAGAAATGTTAAAGGAACCAGCAGTCACTGTTTATTTTGACTCCACGTACATCACTTCCAGTGTCCATTCTGGGTAATCAAGCTGGCAGAGAAGAGGATTTAGGAGGTCTGACGGGTCCCCTCTCAAGCATGCTGCCTGCTATCCCAGCTGATTGAAGTATTAACCTTGCCAGCACAGATAGGTCTAGTTAAGTGCCCGCCCACACTAACCACACTAATTCAACAGTTCACGGAAATTATGCCGCAGACAGATGGCAAAAGAAGCAGCAAATTTCCCTTCCTTCACAGATTCCCAGGAAAGGAATACCATGTCCCAACAAGTATAGTTACCAGCCCCGTACACCACAGTCCCAGTGCTCCAAATAATAGACCCACAGATCTGCTTTGGAGACAGGAAGTGATGGGGAAGTTAGTAATGCCTGTAGAGCTGATTCTTTTGGCCATAGAGCAACTACATTACCCATCACATACCTCTTAACGCCAAATCGCAGAAGAGCTCCAGGAGAATTGGTTTATCCCTAACTTTCAAGAACAGGCAAGTAGGTTTGGAAGGAATTGTGTAGTGCGAGGGGAGTTCAATTCCAGAAATACCTTGAGATTGGTGAGGGGTTTCTTGCCCAGGCTCTCTGGTCCTTTCAGAGAGCTCTACATCGATTTTGTGATCATAATAATGAGGTACAGTAACTTCAAATATTTAATTGTCATGGCTTGTCCATTCTCACGGTGGCTTGAAGTTGGTCTCTGTACTAAACATGTTAAGATTATATCTACTCAGGTTGTGTCTTCTCACCAGCATACAACAGTAGAAAATGGTGAGACTATCAATGATCAGTACAAGACACAGCTTCTCCCCGGGGACCTCATCTGTATCCACACCTTCGTGCATGACTGGAACTAGTGGTGTTTCCATGTGCCACATAGAGTGGTCTATGCGACTCTGGCTACTGTGAAGATGGAGTGCAATAAGAGTTGGATCCACCTAAAAGACACTCAAATGGTTACCGGCAGCCCTTCACCTGCACGGGAGCAGGAGCAGGCATAGCAGTTAACTATGCACTAGGAATTTACTGTTCGTTTCAATACAAAGGGGGGTGTGGATGGAGATGTGGAGTTTAACTAATGTTTTTATAAGAAAAGGAATATTTAAGATCGTAAATTGTGTAACAATGAACATTTGTGTGGTTTTCTTAGTCCTTGTGTCATCATGTCTGAAGATGACAACTAGTATAAAAAGGGGAAATTTAAAATTGGCTGGTTTTATGAGGTTTGAGGAGGAAATACTAAGAGTGAAAAAGAAATGCCAATAGAAGTCTTTTTGATAATGTCAATGATGAATTTGATCCTATAATGAATGCACATGGTTTTGCAGTGGATAACATATGCTATAACCATATGAGGAGAGTAGGGAGAGAGAGATTTGTAGGATATTGTTGCACGTGCTCTCTCATTTCCCATGCTTCTGGAATTCCTAGGGTGTTTATTCTAAATGAGATGGAGGTAGCAGATGCACTATGTCTAGTGCACTTAGCTCGGTGCAGGGTTCGAGGGCAGTTTAAAGGGCAGTCAATTATAGCATCAGTTATACCAAGTGATGAGGACTGTTCAAAGGCAGAGCAGGCAGAGCACAACATATTAGGTGTACTCAAAGAGTTCAATTGATTTTGGAAGAAGCTATTTAAAAAAAAAATAGATGGGAGCAGAGGATGAGTTGCAGAGCTGTAGGAATGAGGGGATTCTCCAAAGAAAGGGTGGCACAAGTAAACAAAGAGTGTGGGACAGTATCTGATGTGGCTCAAAGTACCAGAAAAACTTGTTAAGATACATATACTTACCCCTTATTCTCTATGTTTAAAGGTTGATGTCATGGTGCATGTTGGCACAAATGGGAACTGCAATACAACTCTGCACACTGTGAATTGGCTGGAGGTACAGCTGCCCTTCTCTGCAACTTCTGGATCTGTGTACAATGTGCATACATGCAGTTGCCTCCAGCCTGGTGAGGTGTGTGTAGTCTCTCTACCCTTCGGGTGTCCATCCTTGTAATCCCTGAAGAGCACTTGAGTTTGGCCCATCCAATGCCTGCAATTACATCTGTGCCCCCTTCTTACCATGTGCCCCTTGCGTCCCCTTCATCACCATATACAGACAAATCAGAGACAACGCATGATGGTGAAAAACCCAGACAATTATCACGAAGGATAAAGCCCAACTACCACTCAGCAGCATCATCAAAGGCCTTAGCAGACATTCTTGATCAATATTGGCTGTTTAGCCACACAGAAACCTTATCTACCTCTCTCCTGGCATCTGCCATTCAAGCACCAGCAAATGCCAAATGGCTCCAAGTGATCAGGTATGAACTATTGCTCTTTTGTGAACACTTCCGAGACAGCGTTTAGTGTCATTTAAGGAAGAATTGTGGGCACTGAGGCTCATAACATACAAATACAGTACATACTTGACCTCTTGACAGCAATGAGGGTGGAGCTATGCCAGAAAATAGGGAGGACCTGCTGTAGATGTGTGCCTCCAAATGACACTGAGAGTGGCATGCTCGGCAGAACTATCGCTGCTCTGCATGAACTGAACAAGGTCATGAAACTGATGCTGGTATCACCAACGACTCATGGGTAGACACTTTGTTTGCATAGGTACCTCCCTGTTTGAGCCTTGGAGTGACGATAAGATTTTTATGCCTATTTTTGTCTTTTACCTTATTCTTTTTTATTTTTTTGTTCCTGCCAGTTAACTTTACATTGTTGCTCGGCCTAGGTACCAACAGGTGCGGCCATGATGATCATAACCCTGTGCAAAAGTAGGGCTACCACTACTTCATCCCATACAAGTACTCATAATTAAGCTGTTCTGTGTACTCCACCATTTTTGCATGCTTGTGTGGAGCAGCGGGTAGCTTGCAGGCATGATGGGGGGACGAGCTGGGTTTGTTCAACGGAAGAGTATGCCCCTATTCAGACCAGGTTGAGAGATGGTTGTAAGAAGAAAAGGATGATTATGATTTATTAGTTAAAATATTAACTAAAGAGGGGAATGTTGGGGTGGCCAGGAAGGGTCCCATAATTAACGAGGGATTAATGTTGCAAGCACCATATTGATGACTGGTGACAGGGAACTTTGCATGGTTTACTTTTTGTTCAGAACTGATACGATATTAGCTTGCATGCACACAGACAAATAAAGTATTAAAACTACCAAATGTAAAAACGTACATGTACCTTAATATAAATACATGAGAAATGTATGAATTTCAGTATAAGTGCCTCTTTCACAATGAATCAGAACATAATGGTTAGGGCTCTCTTGCAAAATGCACTTTGACTTCTAAATAGGATTTCAGATGACAGAAGGCAGGTAAATGAGTAATCTCAACCTTTGCAGTCGGAATCTGCAGAAA
Source organism: Ambystoma mexicanum (assembly GCF_040938575.1). Taxonomy (NCBI): domain Eukaryota; kingdom Metazoa; phylum Chordata; class Amphibia; order Caudata; family Ambystomatidae; genus Ambystoma; species Ambystoma mexicanum. The sequence continues at coordinate 1,034,194,867 of NC_090926.1, read as the reverse complement.
AAGCCTTGATTTTATGGTCTGATAAGTATTGTAGATAGTAGGTATAATCTGCTGATGTTTGAGAGCGTGACCCAAAGTTTTGTTATTTATTCTGATCAATAGTAAAACACGGTATAACCTAAATGCTTAAAGCTATTTGGCAGTTTCATTTGTGTGATAAAATGGGTGCCTTCTAGATTGGGAAATTGCAAGGGAACAGATGTTATCTCGCACTTTGTATTATATTTTTTAGAGGAGGTTAGTCATTTATTTGGTTAAGGGATTTTCCAGAGGCTGCCAATTCCTGGCGGCCAAATTCTGGCTGCCAATTCCTGGAGAAGTGACCACTACACTACCCATCACGTATCATTGGGTGAGGCCATGCATGTCCATCGTTCTTCCCGACAATGCACTCATCCCCCCATCCCTTTTCCTCCCCAATGCCATCCCTTGGCCAAACTGACGGCTCAACAAGTATTTCGCCTCCTTGCCCTATGATTCTCTTTCTGCCATTAAACCCTGCAACTATTTGGATCACAACAAACACCTCACAGCGCGCTCTGCCACCCATTTTTGGGCCTTACTAAACCAACTCCAACCCTCCTGAGAAATTCACAGCTAAGTTCAATGGCCACTGCTTTCTCCTTACGGAAAAAAAACTACTCACTGGTGACAGCCCTGCACATCTCCTCCGCATGCTCACTGCCTGACACCTGGCCTGCAATCTCTCAACTCAAGTACCCAGGCATATCAGCAAGATATATGGGTCTACCATTAACATTACCTCAACATGCAGCCAAACTAAGGCCACTGCTCCTGGCCTTTGCCGCAAAGGAGATGTTTTTCCGATCAAGTTAGGGCCTATCTTCACAACACCAGATGTCCAGGACCTAAACATGAATGACAACTGTGAGCCAGAGGCTAACTACATTTCTGAACTCCTATATATCACACCCCGTAACAAAAATGTATCTGATACGTGTGACAGTGGCACTCTCACTGACAATCATACAGGCTACAACCCACCACCCACCCCCATGATGCAGGAAATCACTCTACCTGAGCTATAATCAGTTATATTGTAATCGCTCCCAAGCCTCTCCCAAGCCAAACCCCTCCACTAGGCAAAGCCCAAGGGACAGGGACAGTAGCTGGAGACGAAGGAGCACTAATCATTAACTAGCATCCAAAAGAACGGGGGACATTAAGATTTGGAGGCAGGAGACCACACTCCAGAAGCTCAGGGAGATGAGGGCAGGCAAACCCCACTGACAACCAAGGAGCGACCCACAACCTTAACGATCTCAAACTTCGGGACTGGGAGGCCCTTACCACTTTCCTGCCCAAAAATCACTACACAGTCACAGAGACAATGCAGCACCTTGCACAGAACCAAACAAATGAGCTTCCAAAGGAGCACTCCTACAGACAGCAAGGGCAGAGACACCCAACACAGATGTCCGAATCAACGAGGCAACCCCACTAACCCATCTGCTAAAAAACTGATTACACCTCTCACACCCTAAGCAAACACAACCACTTTCTTGCACAGCAAACCGCACGCACTTGACTACACTGCAACAACAAAACAAACCACACATATCCACGCACAACAGGATATGGTAGACTACCAATCCGTAAACCACACCCATTTTCAGCGAACAGTGCTAACTGACTGAAGTTGCCAACAGGACATCGCTAATCGTGCTCTACCTTTATCCCGCTACATCCTTCTAACCCTCCCAACCCTCTTACCTTTCAGATCCGCTGGAGCGCCAGGGAACCACTTCGGTGGTGATAGTGCGCAGTACAAATGTCCTTTAACATTAACATTAACAATTGATGCCCCATGTCATACAAATGTTTCTGATGCCTGTATTGCCAATTCTAGATTAGCCACACTTGGAAATGCTAATGATGCCCCATGTCATACAAATGTTTCGGGGTCCTGTAATGCCAATACTGGGTTAGCCATGCTTGGAAATGTTACTGCTGACAGGGGCCATGCTTGCCAGCCTACCTAAAAATATGGTAATTGATGTTTTGCACCATGAAAATGTCATCGGTATTTGTGCTGCCAATACCCTATCAAGTACTAAGGCTAATGTAAATGTCAACACTATTTTCACAATAGCCAACATGTTATGCAGACCCCCTAAGGGCACTAAGTGTTCTATCCTTATTAGGAAGCTCGCAATCTACACACCGCTAGGTGAAATGCACGCCACCACTACCCAAAACCTTGAGACTAACCTTACAATTTGTACCAATGGCCTTACTGTGCCTACTTCCCCACCTATCCCAAACACTCCTGCACCTCTGGATACTGTGACCTGTGGTCTGGCAATAAATAACCCTCCCATAATTTGCATTACACCAAACACTGTAGAGGTCTCTGCCTCCAGTGACATTGTGATCAATGCTTTGATCAAAGAAAATGGGCTACCAACCCCAATCCAGAGGCACCGGCACTAAGCAAAGGAGCCTTAATCAATGCTAGATCTCTAATAGCACATGCCCTTGGCAATTCTGACCTCATTACCACCATAATCTCGACATTTTGGCCATCACAGAAGCCTCACTGCAGCCTGCAGTGGGCCCCTTTCTTTCCGTGACCATCCCGGACAACTATACCATCCTCAGGAAGGACAAACAAGTGGCCAAGGAGAGGACGTCGGAGGGGGGAGTGACTACCATTGCCAAAAACTCATGAACTATTAGAGACATGAACAACCATGCCTTCCAAAGTGGTGAACGTCTGTCCATAAAACGGACCCTCTCACACACAGCCATCCTAACCCTTGATCTTATTTACAGGCTCCCTGGTCCAGTACTGACATTCAAAGTAGACATCATTGATCTACTCTCACTAGAGGCTTAGCCTTCATCCAGAATTGCACTGTTGGGTGACTCAAACTTAGGATTCAATGACCCACAGACACCTACGCACTCTCCCTAGCAAGGTCCGTCGAAGGATTGGGCTTTGCCCACCACATCTTAGGACCTACTCATGACAAAGGTCACACTTTGGACTGGTTAATTGATTACAACTGCAACATTAAGGTACTGTCCAACATACCCTGCCCTTGGTCAGATCACAATGTGACCTCCTTCACCATCCTGTTAAATCATTCCTCTACACTAGCGACACTACCTCTTCCAGCCACCCTCCAACATTCTCCCATTACTGGAACCCCTTACTACCTATCAATCTTCTACGAAGCACCCTGCAGCAATTGTTGACCTTTACAACCACGCATTCCTCACAGTGATTGACAAAGTGGCCCCCTCTAACTGAGCATAAACCCAAGCTTCCTGCACAAATGAACACTTGGTTCACTCCCAATCTCAAAACTATAGGCTCAACTAAATGAGCTGCTGAGACCTTATGGAAAAGAGATCCTACATATATGAACGAAAGCCACTGCTTTACCATTTTGAAATTATATAAACAGGCCATACTCCAAGACAAAATTGCCTCCTATAATGAATGAAATGACAAAATGCAGCCTGGGAAAATATTATGTGAACTAGAGAAACACCAATTACCCCACTAGTCAACTGCCTCAAAGACGTCACCTGGTGTGAAAGTATCCAAAATGCACTATTGGACAAAATCTATTTACTCCAAGCTAAAATCTAACTAAAAAGAACATGGCCTTGGGTGCACCCCCAGCCCAAACCCTAGCTCCACCTAATTTTAACACCCACCCTTTCGAATTCTCTTCAGTCACCGACCAAGAAGTAACCAAAATCATCAACGGTCTAAAGCTATCTAGATGTTAAGGAGATGTCTGCCCCACTAATGTTATCAGAGAATGTGCAGTAGCGCTGGCACCATTCATTGCATCACTTATCAACACCTTCTTCTCCAATGGAAGTAGGCCCATGAACCTAAAAGATGCTTGGGTACTCCCACTCCTGAAGAAGCCAACACTTGACCCCAACATCCCTACCAACTATCACCCAATCCCAACTGTCCCATTGTTACTCAAAATACTGGACACAGATGCATATTTACAGATCCAAAAGTATCTTGAAACCAACAACCTTCTCGGACTACGCCAGTCTGGATTCCGACCAGGTCAGGGAAAGGAATCCGCATTCCCAGACCTAAAATCACAAATGGATGAACTCAGACATAATGACAAGCTAGCCATCCTCCTCCTGCTAGATCTCTCAGCTATCTTCGACCTGCTAGATCACAAAATCCTTTGTCAAACTTGTCTTCAGCCGTGTACTTCTGCCATAAGGCAATAACTTGGACTGAATCCTTTCCCTTCAGTAGATTAATGAGAGTTATTTCCCCCTCCTCATCCACAACACCAGCCCCAGTATCTTGAAGAGTCCCTCAAGGATCCTGTGTCTCACCCACACACTACAACATATTCACAAACCCACTCTTTGACCTCCTTGAGGCCTTCAGTATCATCTATACGAACTACACAGATGATAACCAAATCCTCCTTCCTATATCAGGCAACTACAGCACCAACTCTAACTCTGTGAATAAAATCTATCAAAGTATCCAAGCCTGGATGACCTTGTACTTGTTAAGTCTTAACGATGACAAGACTGAGTTGTTCATACTTGGATCTCAAAACCTCCTAAACAAACTGGATCGAGCTTACCTTCATCATTGATGGCAATACCATTGCAGTCTCGAAAGAAGTCAAAACCCTTGGGGTTTACTTGGACTCTTCCCTCTCACTAACTAGACAGGTTAATGCTATTGCCTCGTTCTCGGCTTACACAACTAAACTTATCAATGCTATCAGGCCTTTCCTAACTACAGACACCTGCACCACACTAGCGAGAGCCCTCATTGTCTCCAGATTAGACTATTGTAACACCCTTTTTCAGATACCACTATGGGCAACATCAAAAAACTACAGGTGATAGCAAAACCATACCTTGAGAGCAGCCGTAAACATCCCTGGAAAAAAACACATTTCAACAGCCAGAAGAAGTGTACATTGGCTTCCAATTCATGACCGCATCCAATTCAGAACACTGACCTTAACCCACAAATGCTTATCACACACTGCCCCTAGATATGTATTGCATACATTCAAGAAAACACAATTTAACAGACCCACCAGGGGTTCCCACCTCTTAGCCCTCCCTAGATTCAAACTACAGAAAGCAGGGGTCTGCAGCTTCCCGTTGGTGGTCGCAAAGAACTGAAATGCCCTTCCACTTCACCTAAGACCACAAAAATCCTTTTGGGCCTTCAGGAAAGCCTTGAAAACGTGACTCTTTACACAAGACACATAACCTAATACTGACGGATCACTGATCTATGCACTTCTAATGATAATAATCCTTAACTGTTTGTTTACACTGTGACCACACTACTGTCTAATGTCTGACCACAATACTGCCTAATGTCTAAAGTCTACACTACTGATATTTCTCTAATACGCACCGTGATGCTTCTGGGTTTGGTGCGCTTTACAAATGATAATATAAATTGATTTAATAAAATCAGAGGCCGAATGTAGCTGCATTACTTAGAAGGTCTTTTAGAGGCGACAGGAGTCTGTGGAATGCAGATCGTAATCTATGGTTCAAGGAAAATCCTGTTTAGGCAGACCTTACTCTATTTGCTAAAATACGCCAGGAGGCCATGTGCAATCATACTTAAAGTTAAAGGTTTTAGGCCAGTTATTGCTAGCAATTATCATTTTTTCAATACTAATGTTTAAACCATGCATCAACGTCAGGACCTACTACAATGAATCCCAAGAAGAAGTGTGTTTCGAATATGATCTGAAGATAAAAATGAAGATAAGCCTGACCAATGAAAATTGAAGAATTTAGGAAAGATGGGATTTTTTCAAAGACATTTTGTACAATCATATTTGGTAGGTGGAGAGTAATACATGCATCTAGAAGTGTTTTAAATTGTTGCAAAAAGTATGTGAACTGCCAACTGATGTTGTATAGTTGAGACCTGGGTTGGTTTGGTTCTGCAACACCATCTAACCCCTCCCCACAGCTTCTGTAAAATAAACTTGCTTTATGTACAACCGTATACTCGCTTCTTAAGTGGTGGGCCTGTTTTGGGTTAAGGTGCGCCCCCACAGTTTGTTGCTGTATAGTAATGACAAAGGTGTTGAGGTAAATGAGGGATTTCAGCGTGGATGGCTATGCGAGCTGCTAGACCAGATGTGCATAGCCAAAGGAGATAAGAGGCCTTACTAGGCCCAGTATATAGCATGCCTCTTAGGAATGGGGCAAGGTCAGAAGTATTTTCCCTCTCCTCGATTGCATGTTCTCTGGTCCTCTGCTGATGAACAACACCACGGCAACCAATGGACCTAAAGGCCCAGTGCTGAAAACTTCAGCATTTGAAGAATAATGTAAAATTGACATCTCCTGATGAGGGCAGGTTATACGTTTAATTTTTATACGGTTTGTTTAATTGGGAGTGAAACTAAAAACCTGATTTACCCGAAGTCTAGTGTGATACTAAAATACAACTAGCATGAAGTTTAAACATTTAGCCTGACACTGAGCCATGTTGTAGATAATTCAGGTTGACTTTTTCGAGGGAGGCTTGCATCTTTTGAGAGGTCATGCATGACATGTTTATCTCTAGGAAATTATCCCTGGTGACGGAAGCGTGATGTGCTATCACGAGTCACATCAGGGTGCTGGAGGAGCTCCTGTGCTCCCAGTAGCCTGCACCGGGGTAGAGGGTAAACTGCCCATCCAGGGTAGCCTCCCTACAAGCAGGTGGCCTTTCAGTAAAGTAAGGGGCCAGTGAATTCCTCAAACAGAGGGACCTTTCCATCGACTGAAGGCCTCAACCATCTTGGATTAGGGGTGTGTCCTGAGTTGAATACCACAGGGCACATTGCACAAAACGAACAGTTCAGAGATCTCACCTTCCCTAGCTAGACTCAGGAACTTTGGCATGGTCCTCCAATGTTCTTTCCAGCTCTTTGTGGGACTTCCGCATGGTCAATTGCAGAAACGTACAAGTGGGTAAAGATCCTAGTAAATGTTCCCAGATCTTTTAGTACTATCTCTATGGACTCACTCTCTCCCATTTGGCCTGAGTGCTCAGTTCTATAAAATGCCTGGCTGTGAATTCACAGCAAACTGACGAGGGCTTCCAGGGAAGATTCCAGAGCAGGGCAGGATGGTCCCCGTTCAGGTAATACCCTCTTGTCCGTATGGAGAATATGGGGGGTTGCCAGTCAAACCCTGATAACACCAATAGAGTAAATCAGGGAGACATTCCTTTCCAACACTGGAGTGTTCCAGGCAAATTTCATAACAATGCAGCCAAGCAGTCCTTTTGGGTCATCTGATCGGGAAAGGCATTCCCTGCTTTCCAAAACACAAGAAAGAGGCAAGTGTGCAATCAACCAATGGGCCTTCTCACAGCCCACTAAGCCCTTTCTAGGGGTAATGGCAGTAAACAACCCTAACTCATGCTCAATTAAGGTCCCCCAGTGGGTACCACACTGTGATCACATTTTATATGATATGATATATATGATATGATATATATGATATGATATTTTATTTATATCATGCCCATACACAAGTATATACTCTAAGGCCACAGCATGTGCCACATCTCTGGTGTAGTCACTTTTGAGGATGCATAGGAGGGGAACAGAGGGACCTTGGGGTCTGGAGAAGCCAGCGGCTACGTGATGTTACATTGGAGGAGGCATATTGGGATCCCCATAGCTTCCCCAATCTCCCCTCAGAAGACACACCCCAGTCTTCCGCCATTCCCTCTGGGCAAGCTCGCTAGTATAGATCACCTGGAGATCTATTGTTTTCAAATTGACGGGACATCGCAATATATGATACAGAGTGGGGAAGTCCTCTTTTTTCGGGGGCTGTGTGGAGGAGGACAATTTAACAATAGCATACAGAAATTCCACAAATAGCAACTTCCCACCTTCCCATGCACAAGGTCAGATAGTTCACAATTATCACCAAACAATAACTGTCATAATTCACTTAGACAGAGATACACGAATTTAACATATTTTAATCAAAATACACAACACATAAAAATATGGGCATTATAAGAACACCTAAAAAGCATGATCCAACATTTATAATGGCCCTATCTTCCTGAAGATGGAGGTGGAAGATGGAGGAAGCACTCAAGCAAATGTCAGGAGCCACACAATGAGCACTAAAGAGAGAGCGAGAGATGGGAAGAGAGCAGGAGAGAGAGAAGACAAGAAGAGGGGTCAATAAGAAAGAGGAAAATACAGGGGGGTGGAAGGGCGGGAAGCACAAAAACAAGCACATGGCAGGAGTGAGATAAAGACTGATATAGAGAGAGAGAGACATGGGAAGAGAGCAGGAGAGAGAAAGACAAATAGAGAGGGGCAAATAAGAAAGAGGAAAATACAGGGGGATGCAAGGGAGAGGAAGAACACAAACTAGCAAATGGTAGGAACGACAAAAAGAGTGATAAATAGAGACTGAGGGATGGGAAGAGACAGAGGGAGAGAGAGAAGGCATGAAGAAGGGCCACAAGAGAAATGCGAGCTTAGAAGCTCCTGGAGTGAGGAGAGGATGAAGTCGAGTGAGAGCAGGCCCGAGAATGTAGGCAGGAGAGACAAGAGACGGGCAATAAAAGTGATTAAGGAAAGAAAGCGAACAGTGACCGCTGAGAGGTACAGAAAGGGGGAGGGCGGCAGCCCCTCAGACTGCTGGATGGCCAGCAGGTGTGAGGAGACGGAGGCGCGGGAACACATGAAACCAGCGTCCATGAGAAATCGGATTAGGCCACGACACCGCTCCAATTGCATCTTTATTAAATTTACAGCGATTATACGCACAGGCTGCCAGACAAATAGATGTTAGCAGCCCTTCCACGTACGCGGGTAATGCGTCCACTGGGGGAATTCCCAGCCCCCGTCCCATGCAGGGGAGTGGGGTCCCCGAACAGCCCTCATCGGCCAAATTAGCGGAAAGCAACTGGATGGCAGAAAACAATTACTTCCTATTTCATCAGGCCACCCTCCCCCAAGCCCAATCAGCCTTGCAGGGCGCCCCCTCTATCTCCAAGCATACGCTGCAGTTAATGGGACTTCTGTCGCTTCATCTGCCAAGGAAGCCACGCGCTCCCTGCTAGGGGGAGACCCCCGCCTGAGATCAAGGCCCAGAAAATCCAGGCGCGCAGAGAGAAAGACAGCCTGCCACACAGAGGCAGAGGAGACTGTGGGGAAATCAGGACATGTCTGATAGGCAGGGGCAGTGGGGCTGAGGCAGAGTTAGTGACATGTTAGGCATCCGCGTGTCAGCCTCCTGCCCAGTGATGGTGATTTTCCTGTGTGCCTCTGCATGTAATGTAGCAGCATTTATAAAGTGCTAACTAAGGTCCCAGGGCATCTAGACACTAACAAGTGCAGACCGGTGAAAACAAACCTTCTGGAAAAAGGGAAACTGATGACAAATAAAGCTCAAGAAAGGGCGAGTCTTCAGAGGTTTATGGAAACCGAGGTGGTCGGCCATTTTGCAAAGCTGAAGCGGAAGGGGGTTCCACATAGAGGGAGCAAGAAGCGAAAATGCTCGATCTGCCGCCCAAACGCTACAAATTCTGTGCACTATTAGAAGTTTCTGTGAAACAGACCGAAGTGACCATGTGTATGGAGTCAATTTATCTTGAAGATACTCAGCTCCCAAATGATGGACTGCCCGGCGAACAATGCAACACACCTTACATTTGATGTGGCTGCTCATCGGTAGCCAATGAAGCTGACACAGAAGGTCCTGAGAGTGGGCGAGGCAGGTGGCTCCAAGAGCCAGTCGGGCAGAAGCATTTTAAAGTATTTGAAGCCACTGATTCAAAAAAGCCACTGGCCCAAACAGATTCCATTGCAGAAGTCCATGGGCCTCTTGTGTGTGTGTGCATACCCGAGTTTTCTATTCATCTTACCCATCTCTCCACCATTGTCCCCTTCAATCCATCTCACCTTCTCCCCCACATTCATTTGAATTAAAAGCTTTGTTTTAAAGCTTCCAGTGTGTTAGTCCTCATTATGAATAAAATCTTATGTTATTTTAAAGACTGGAGGGGGTTATCTGTACTTCTGCCCCCTATATGGTAGGGTAAAGTCACGGAACAACCCCAGCAAGGCTCTCAATTTGGTAAACGTGACGAGCAGCCAGGCTTAAGCTTTCAGGAGGTGATGCAGGCAGGTTCTTAAGTACAGTGTTTCCCCAAAGTGCACATAAAGGAATGTCCACACACTATGCTAGGTGATAACACAGCTTCTTTATAGAAAATAAGGTTTGCTACTGCGTTACCAAATATATACATATAAATAATAACACTTTGTATATGGAATACTTATTCAGATAATGGTAGATAAATACACTCTATGTAGTACCACACACTACTTAAATTCAGTAAGAACCACACTAACTGCAGACAGTTTTAAATTGCAGGTGAATTCTTAAATAAGGTGTAACCAGCATAGAATAGGAAAGAAAGGCAGGTTGAGCAGTGGCAGAATGTTATCCTTAAACTAGTCAAGTCATTCTGAGTGAGGATCTCCCCCACCTGGGCAACTTGTAATGGAAATGTTAGGAAATAACTTATGATGGCCCTCATTACGACCCTGGCGGAAATCGGAAAACGATGGCGGAAATGCAATACCGCCATCGAATAGCGCTCGGTGCGACTATGACCCGTCACCGCAAAGTACGAAGCCATTAGCGACACCGTAGTGAACGCCAACGCTAACTGCACCAAGTACGCGTGCGCGCGCCATGCCAAACCGTAAATACCACCATGGCGCAAGGGTACGCGAATTCCGACCCTAGCGGACATGTACCTAACGCCATCAAGCATGGCGGAAAGCACCATTCCGCCATGGTGAGAAGTACGGCATCGCGAATCAACCGTAAACGGCCCCACTGAGTGCCTGTACACCGCTCCCTGCCCACAAAGGACAACTCCCCGTAGGTGCAATGAAGTCACAATGCAACCAGTGAAATGTACAAGTCACCCATGCATGCCAACGAACAAAAGAATCACAAGAGGGGCCAATGGGAGCTGCAGGGCACAGATGGCACGAATACAGAAGCCATTCCAATGGACATGACCACAGTCCCCCCCCCAGAAACGCACGCAAACACAGGCACCTGTGACCAGCAATATTCTGAAAATCACAACATTCCACCAGTCCACCTGGCTGACCGGCATCTGTTACACAAAACCCAATCCCCCGCCCCTGAGCATGACAACATTCTTGGCAGCCCCCATCCCTGACCTCACTGTGCTCCGTAGGCAAACGCGCCCAGCACAGTACCACGCGACTAAACTCCGAAGCTGGAACCCAATGCAGATCTCCTCACAATACATCGCTCCCCAAATAGGAATATGCCACATCACTCGCAAAGAAGAACGCTACACGGCCCATATCAGAATAGAAATTTAATGCACAACTAAATCACCAAGCCCATACAGCCATTAGTCCATGAACTCCAAAACACATATCACCATTGTGGGCTGCATCCGCAAGGAATGACCAGCTACTACTTGTGTGACGCCCTGTTCCATCATGGTACACAGAGCCACATTCACGTACGAAAAGGCAACATGGAAGCGCACAGAACCGCAGGCCCGTCCCAATGGGGAGGCACTAGTCCAGCTGAAAGGCCGAAATGTTGCTCCGAGCCACTAGTACTGCGTAAGGGCATGTGGCCCATTGGCGATCGTCCCATAAGATCGTAATGCTGCTCCACTGATTAACACGAACCAGCAGGTGTCGGGAGTAAACGCCATCTGCAGGAGTGGCATACAGATGGCAGTGGCAAAAGGGGAGGAGATACCTGTCAACCAAAAGAAAAGAAAAAGAACAGAATGGCCATCAGAACTACATTCGAACAACTCACTTCAATGATCACACTAAATCCACAGTCATATGCATGCTAGCCCACTCGAAAGGATCATCACCACCCCAAAACCACTTGCGACTCATAACTATCTATATCGAGGTGTAAACACCATCACAAACGAGTGTACCTGTGCATGCGTCTGTCAAAACAGAATCCATCAGATGGGAATGTTAACGTGCATGGACACAAGTGTCTGAAGGCGCGTCGAGACAGGGAGGGCTCAACAAGGCCAGATAGACGATGGTCCCACTATGGCAGCCCTGCATCACATAGCGCAGGGGAGTCGGATAGATTCCAAGAAGCCCTGTACATGGCAAACCCTGTATCAAATCACCTGCCCATGCATCCATTCATCATTCCCTCATCCTGTTATGAAAACGCCTGAATATTTACTCACAAAACATTCGAAATTTCCATTGAGTCTGTGCGTTATGCAGCCTGCAAAATCCACAGTGCCCCAGCCCGTAATTCCAGTGTTGTGAAGTTACATGTATTTGGGAACGTCCGGCCTCATCGCCCACGTCACTATTGCGCATCCAAAACTATTCATATCAATCATTGCTTCCTCGCCATGGCCCCTGTCTCAAGGACATTGAACAATAGAACGTTATATTTGCAGTCAGACCTGTGGGCATCTCCTCTCCGCTAGCTGAAAACCGAAAGCGCCGCCCTTCGAATTCCTCATTTGCAACATCACGTCGAAAAGGCATCTGTGGCCGTTTGAAATCACAAATTAATCGATCTAGTGCGGCTGTGTGTGAAAATGGCAACTGCCATCGCCCACTAATGGGACGCCCCGCCCGTCGTTGCAACTCGGTACAGTGATGCATGAGGGCCCACCGTTACTCGAGTACTACGTTCCACTGACCCATCACAAGTCTGTTCGCGACTGCAAAGATTGTATGTGAAACAATGGGACCATAGCCGAATGTACATATCAACAAATGTTACACGGCCATCGGGTACAAATACATGATTGCAATAGCAAGATGCCATTCCTCGAATTGCAGCGTTGTGTGCGGGACGTGCTCGGCCAAAGGGGAGAGCAGCTTGCACAGGTGGAATGAATCACCACAGGTGGAGGCCATACAGCCTGAAAACACATAAATTGCACACCCAGTCTCCTCCCACAACCACACCCACTCCGAAATGCTACCGGCAGGACTCGCGATGTTGGCCCTGGGGGACCTGATAGCACTGCAAGTACTCCAACTCCAAGAAGAAGACGAACACCAACTACAACCGGCCGCACGGAGGAGACGCAGGAGGAGGAGGAGGGCAAGGCAGGGCCAGCAAGGGCCGCCAGCACAGCCACTACCACCACGCAGGCAGCCCGCAATCCCACGCCTCCGAGCACATCCGTTCAACCTCACTGATGAGCAGATCCACACCCTCTACCGTTTGGACCGGGACACCATAGCCGCAATAGTGGACATGACACACGTTGACCTTGTCAGCATGATAGATAGCCCAACCGCCATCCCACCCCTACTGAAGGTGGTGTCTGTACTCCACTTCCTGGCCACAGGCACCTACCAGCACACAGTCGGACAGTTGCATGGCATTTCTCAGCCACTGTTCTCACGGACACTATTGCAAGTGCTCGATGCCCTCCTGCAGCACGCAGACGACTACATCTCTCTACCACGCTCGGAGCAGGAAATTACCAACACAAAAGTGGGATTCCATGCACTTGCCGGCATACCGGGTTGCATTGGTGCCATCGACTGCACCCATGTGGAATTGGTCGTCCCACATGCCATGGAGGCCCAGTACCGCAACCGAAAACAATTTCATTCCCTGAATGTACAAATGGTGTGTGACTCCAACAGGATCATTACACATTGTTGTGCCAGATTCCCTGGATCAACCCATGATTCTATGGTCTTGAGGAACTCTACTATACCACGCTACATGGAGCGACACGCAGGGAACAGATCCTGGCTACTCGGTGAGTCTCATTTCATGCATGATGATGTGGGGTATGTGATGCGGCAATGACCTGGCAGGAAGGGGGGGGGGATGTGCGTACGTAGCAATGGCATTCCACATCATACGTTTATCGTCCACATACAGGTGATGCTGGGTATCCACTGAAGAGATGGCTCCTCATACCAGTCCGGAACCCACGGGACCAGCATGCGGAGGACTACAACCATGCCCACTCACGTACCCGTGTAGTCATTGAACAGGCATTCGGCCTACTGAAGACTCGTTTCCGCTGCCTCAGCAGGTCTGGCGGGGCACTCCTGTACCGCCATGAGAAGGTTGCAAAGATGGTCATGGCATGTGTCATGCTCCACAACATGTGCGAACGTAGAAATGTGCCCATGCCCCCTGACGCAGAACTGCAAGCACCTGATGATGGTCATGATGAGGGTGGGGATGTGGCAGCACCTCAAGGAGTCTGCGAGGCACCGGAGGGCCGTGACATTCGTCAGCATCTCATTGATGCATGCTTCTAGCACTCACGCCTGGTGGCTGATACATGGACACGGGACTCGTGGCACTGTGTGTGTCTGGTACATGCACAATATGGACTGTACGCCTATGATGGCCTAGTACACAAAGATCATTGTCCACACATCTCATTGGTTGATCGTGCACTGTTTATGGCATATGTGATATCATGTTGAACACCCTATCGACCCGCCACCCAAGTGAGCCCAACACACCCCCTCCACCCTCCTACCTCCCCCCCGAACACCAGTGTCCAAAGATGCTCATTGTCAGTGGGCTGTCGCTATTGCCAGCCCCCTCTGCGGGTGTCAGGGGCACCCCTGCCTGTGGAGCGCAGGTTCCTCCCAGATCTACGTTGGGGGCTGCCCTGGACGGAACTTGCTACGGATGATGTGTCTGCCTGCTCACGTCCATGCATGTCCCTAAGGGTTTGTGAGAGCTCAGTGAGCACACGGCGCACTGCGACAAGTTCGGCACATACGTCTTTGGACGTCGCATGCAGTTCCCCCCTCAGGCTCTCGGTGCTTCTCTCCATTTGGACTCTCAGGCTCTCGGTGCTACTCTCCTTTTGGACTCTCAGGCTCTCGGTGCTACTCTCCATTTGTGCCCTTAGTGTCTCTGTACTTCTCTCCATTTCTGCCCTGAGTGTCTCAGTTGATGTTTCTATGTCTGCCTTAGTGCGCCCACATTCATCGGCATGGTCCTTGAGGAGCGTGGCCAGTTGCTGCTGTTGCACGATTAACTGGTCGAGGGAGTGTTGCCTCTGCTGGGCCATGGCCATTTGCGGGGGTGTCACAGAGGGGCTGGTCACCTCATGTTGCCTTGCCACAGGGCTTGTGGGGGATGGCCAGTCGTCGTCTTGTGGGTGCCCCTGCGTGGTATCCTCATGTTGTATGGGATGGGACAGACAGGGGGAATGGGACAGGTCATGGATGGATCTGACTTCGACATGCCCGTCTTCTGTGTCGGAGCATGCTGCCATCAATGGGGTGTCACCTATGGTGCTGCTGCCACCAGAGGCAGTGCCTTCTGTGGCATCCGTTGGGGGGACCTGTGGTGGTGGTGTTGTGGGCATGCTGGCTGCTGGGGTGCCTGTTGATGTTCCCTCCTCTGTGCTTCCACCTGATGTGTGCTGCTGCCGTGTCTTGATGCGTGCAGCAGAGGTGGAGGGTCTTTGGCCGTTGGTCTTGGCCCTCTTTGCAGGTGCGCTGGTAGGGGTGTCCTGATGCTCGTCGTTTGGATCAGACCCTGTGGTGGAGTAAAGGAGGGCGAGGGTTATTAATGGGTCTGTGGGTATTGGAATGGCATTGTATCACATGCATTGGGGTGGTACCTGAGGGTGATTTGGGTCGGGACCTTGGAGGTGCTTTCATTTGTGTGTGGAGTGAGGGTGCAGTTGTTTGGCAGCCTGCAGTTAGGGTGTGCCTGCTGCACGTGTAGTGCGTTTTTTAGGGGTTTTTAATTATTTATGTATTTATTGTGAGTTTTAAAGTGCGCTATCAGGGCGATGTGTGTGGACGTTCTCCTGGACATGTGTTTCTGTTGCACTATGTGAACACATGGTACTTCACATGATTGGACATTGTGGATTTAGCATTGTTTTATCTGGCCCACCTACCTGAATCTTCGGATGTCTGCACTCCTTTCTCCATCCCTCCGACTCCCTCTATGCTCTCCATTCCGATGGTGGAGGCACAGATTTCTTCCCAGGGGGTCAACTTGATAGGTGATTCAGGACCTCCCCCGGTGGCTGTGGCAATGTTGCGGTTGGCAGAGAGTATGCTGCGGACGCATATCCGCAGGTCGTCCCATCGCTTTCTGCATTGCTGTGGGTTGCGGGGTGCGGTCCCCACCGCACTTACCCGCTGTGCCACCAGAGCCCATATGGCCTTCTTGTTCGCAAGTGCCGTCCTGGTCATTTGCGTGGAGAAGACGACGGCAGCATTCTCCTGGAGGGTCTCTGTTAGCACGGTGAGTTCCTCACGGGAGAAGTGGACCTGCCGCTTGCGGTCGCACGCTTTCTTCGCTACTTTTCCCATTTTTCTTGGTTTCGCTAGGGTGGATGACGGGTTGGGGTGTGTCTCGGGGTAGTGTTTTTAGTGGTTGTGTGGTTTTTGTGGTTTTATAGGTGTACGGCGGGATGTTTCCCGTTCCGGGCCCATGTTTTTACTTCCGTTTCCGTATATTTCCGGTCACCGTACTTTCCGGTAGGCGCACTCTGCGGTGTCCGCTGTGATGGGTGGCGGTATTGCACCTAGGGCGCCGTATGGCGGCGGTGTGGGCCGTTTTGGGGTCATTTCCGCCATCGCGGACTTTGCACTTCCGCCATGCCGTGGTGCTCGTGCCCGATGGGTCGGAATGGGCCGCACTTTGCTCCTTCGTGCAATGGCGGAAACGCTATTTACGCTGTTGCGGTCCGGTCAGTCACTTTCCGCCAGGGTCGTAATGAGGGCCGATGTCTTTTACAGCCCAGTCCAATATTGATCAATAACACTGTGCTTTCTTTTAAAAGGTTCTACCACCCCAAAGTACCTGCGGGGCCACAGGATAACAGGATCCAAGGCGAATCAGGGATCCCTGGACAACTCCTGAGGCTAGAAGAAGCTCTTCCTCGTCACAGTACCTTTGGTGTCTTGGCAGTCGAAGTAGCAGAGTTTCTTGGCTTTACTCAACGATTCCTACCGAGGATGGACCCCCTTTGGAAGAAGGAGCCACTGGGATGCTGAGTCCAAGAATAAAAAGGAACTCAAGACTTTCAGAATGGCAGCCATTTGGCCCTGTGCAGTGCTCTCATTTGGTCAATGATTTTTCCGACTGTAGAAGTCCTGGGAAGAAGAAACATGCTGTGGTCTCCTTAAGGACTTGGTGGTTGAAGATAAGACCCATGGGATCCTTTGATGACTTCTGGCGGCAATGGGTGCACAGGTCACTTTTGGTGCCGGGTTTTGGAATATCACTGTTGTTCGACTTTCTGTGCTGCAGCCGCAACACGGACCTCTGGACGGCTTCTGACAACCTGGACTCGACCACCTGATCGGCCTCAGACCATCACGAAGTCTGGAACCTCGGGACGTATTTGTTAACTTTTGGTGGTGGGAAACCCATCGACAGACCTTCCATGGCACTCCATGACTCTGGGCTCTCTCCGACGGGAAAACATGGTCAGTGGTGATAGCAAGGATGTATTTTCAATTTTTCTAGGCAGTGTGGAACTTTCGCAGCTCTGGGGTGCCCAGTGGCACTATGACAGGTTACCCCTTCTTTTGGGTGGTAGACAGCAACGGCTTCCAGTGGTCACAAAATACACCTCCAGACCCTGGGCAACACCAATGGACTTCTCTGGCTTGAGATGTCTAGCACTCCTCTTCTGAACTTCGAAGTCCCCTTCTCCAGATGGCAGGCACACAGGACTGGATCCCAGGATACTTTGATGAAGAGAAGCAGTTTTGCATGATGGTCTATTGTAGCTCGGGGAGAGGTCTCCTTGGCAGGTCCTCCCTGGATCAGTCCTTAGGAGATACAACAGCTTTCAAATTGGTGAAGAAATGCAGCAGCAGACTTCTTTTCCAGCTGGGCTTCAAGGAGCAGCGTCTTCTTGCAAAGCTTCGACTTCAGCTACTGAACAAATTGGTAAGTGAGAGGTCCCCAGATATACACATATGTCCCTCATTCACTCTGGCTGAGTCAGGCTCAGTCAGCCAATCACACAGTAAGGCATTCATGCAGGCAGCCAATCAGGCTTACAGACATTCAGGCCATTCACTCCACCCAGACACCCAAAGCGAGGAATGTGGATTGGGGCAAGTACCCAGCCTTTCAGCACACTACACTGCATTCATTTCAGTTTCAGGCAGGGCTGTCTCATTCCTGGTGTCACACATACAGAAACCAGACACCAACAACAGAGAATGTTAGTTTGCTTCAGACTCCATTCACACAGGTCCCAACCCTAGGGTGTACCCACAACACACAACACGTAGGAAGGCTCCAGCCAGTCTGACAGGAGACAGCCCCAGAGCCATATGTGGTATTTTCATCCAACAGCCAGTGAGGGGGAAAGGGAACAACAGAGACATATATGTTTTTTCCACCCAACAGCCATTCGGGAGGAAGGGACAGATTCAGGCCTTCCCATGACTTTGGGAAACAAGGTAAGAGGAAAAAGAAACCAAGAGGTCATAGGGGTCATCTTGCCTTCTGTCAGGAATCCTCTAATTCCTATGGCAGGGCCTGAGTATCCCAAAATGGTGGCTACTCAGAGTCACTTCCAAGTCAGCATGTAGCTGCCACCAGCCCATACCCTGCTCTGTGGGCCACACACAGGTGCCCCCAACACACACATAAGGAGTACAAGAGTGTACCCCCAACCATGGGTGCCAAAAGGGTATCCCATGTGTGTTTTTCACCAAAAGATCAAATGAAGAGCTGCACTGCCAGAGGTCCAGGCTGGACCTCCGTGGGAGAAAACATAAGGAAAACAAACACAGAGAAGTGGTTGGACAATTACTAGTAGGCCCTATCCCTCCATAAGGCATTTCCAGCATCAATGTAGTGTTTTAATGTCTGTGGATTTAATTGTGCATTCTGATCATGGGGAGTTATTCCTATGTCTAAGTCCCTTTTCTATAGCTTTTCTAGAGCTTAATTGCCCTGTGCTACTATTCTACATATGTTGCTGTCACAAAATACCCTAGGGTTCGCTGTTGTGACGACTGCAAATGGGATGTAGAGGTCCTTTCCCTTTCCTCTCTCATCACTTTCCTACGCTAAACCCTGACTCCAAGACCCACTATCCGTGTGATAATAGGGCTTGATCTAATAGTTAAATGTACATCTAAGTGACCCACTCAACAACTACAAGAGGGACACCTATAATTTTCAATTGTGTTTCGACAAAGTTGGTGGAAATGATTATTCTTTACTGATAAGACCCACACGTTGGAGGCGGTCACATAAAAGCCATAATCCGACCACCAATGTATGTGCACTTTACCTTTTTAGCGTAGGAAAGTGTTGAGAGAGGAAAGGGAAAGGATCTCTACATCCCATTTGTAGTCATCACAACAGCGAACCCTAGGGTATTTTGTGACAGCAACATATGTAGAATAGTAGCACAGGGCAATTAAGCTCTAGAAAAGGGACTTAGACATAGGAATAACTCCCCAAAAACTAAAAAACTTCTGTTTACTATGTGTTATGGGCATTTGGGTATAGACCGGAGGTGACTGCCCCTTAACTCTATTTGTATTGATATCATTCTGATCATGGAACATAAATACATTCAACTTTTATGAGGGATATCTCAAAAATCCCTTCAAGTCTTTGAAAAGCAGTTGCATTCTGCAGCACTTTTGACTGCACATCAAATCTGGTGTTGGACTGTGCAGTGTAGGTAGTTCTCTCACACACACACACACACACACACACACACACACACACACTAGCTGGTTCACCTGTAACCCGTCGAACCACATACAATGCTATGTGTCGTTTTTGGTCTCTCCTCTGCATCCAGTAACTTATATATATGTACTTGTCGGTACCAGGTTCTCCTGTAACCTCACAAACCTCGGACTGGCTTCTTTTCATTTCTCTGCAACTAAGTAAGCTTCCTTGTAACAGCGCCACAATGCCTAAGGGCTGCTTTGTGCCCTTTATAAATGTAAAAATACATAAATAAAGAACTGACTCTTAGGGCCGAACACGAATGAGCCAGGGAAATTGCAGCACAAACGGGGAACAAGCCTGTGTAAGGGGCTGGTGAGCAAGAAAAGGGGCTAAATGGGGCAAGAATATGGGATAAAGGGGACAATGGTAAGAAAAGGGGGTAAAGGGTCTAAGGGGGACTGTGGGCAAGGAAAGGGCTAACTCGGGCAAGAAAAAAGGCTAAAAGGGCAGGCAACACAGTGAAAGGGACTGTGGGCAAGAAAAGGGGCTTACTGAGGCACAAAATGGGGCTAAAAGGGTCTAGGGCAATAAAACGGGCTAAAGGAAGTTGCAGAGCAACAAAAGGGGCAGGAGGACAGCAAAATGTGGTAGTGAGGTGTCACTGGTATTTAGTAGAA
This sequence comes from Ambystoma mexicanum, assembly GCF_040938575.1. Taxonomy (NCBI): domain Eukaryota; kingdom Metazoa; phylum Chordata; class Amphibia; order Caudata; family Ambystomatidae; genus Ambystoma; species Ambystoma mexicanum. The sequence goes on along the minus strand of NC_090926.1, from coordinate 1,034,174,471 downwards.
GGTGATGCGGTGGGGAGAAAGAGGGCTGGCAGTACTCAGGGTTCTGAGGGTGGCGGGTTGGAGCAGAACCAGTGTGCTTTTTCGTTTCAAAGGCGGATAGAGATGCTGGGGAGAGGATAAAGACAGCGCAGGGTGGTGAAGGGGGGTGCAACGCTATAGTTTTGTGGATGGCGCAGGAAAGGGCACAGGAGTGGGTAAAAGGGATCGTGGCACTTAGGGGGGTGCTTGTCCTTTTGAGATGGGGAGGTGGACAGGGAATAGAGGTGCAGGGGAGAGGGATGGTGGGGGTATGGGACATGGCAATGGAAGCAAACAAGCGCCTAAGGAGCACTGCAGACCACCTCTTTGTGATCACTTACCTTTAAATGTGTCTCCATGCCACCCGCTTCACAGTCTCACCAGAAAGTTCTCCTGTCCTGACTTGTCCCAGTCAATAATTGAGTGGCCTGGGTAGGGCTGGAAGTCAGGCGGCTGAAACAGGAAGTCAGGCAGCTGTACACCTGTAAGTGCTGCCAGCAGTTCTTCAGGAGTGTGCTTTTTTAACACATTTTTTTCAGGGGGTGGCGAAAGCAATCTGTAGTGCTCGTGGGAAGCCCCTGCATTAGGCAGGCAGTGGCCATGGAGAGCGTCAGGCCACAGCCCCAGCTTCGACCTGGGTAGGCCCGAGCCCCGCCTGGCTTGCTCAGCTCTATATATATATATATATATATATATACACATACACACACACACACACACACACACACACACACTCTCTGAACTAATGCACAATAAAAAAAAGAATAATAATAAGTAGCTAGATGCAGTTTCGACGTTCTCATACACCAAACGGTGAAACGGTGTGATGCTGTGCAACAGGTTTAAAATCAAATTATATATATATATGTGTTCAGTTTGCTTGTACCATGTTAGTCAAGGCAGAATAAGGTGGCGTTTAGTATAAATTATCCAATACGGCCATCGCTGGGTTCTGGTGACGTTTTGACGAACTTCGCCCTCTTTTTTCTTCCCTGTTACTATCGCCTTTTCATGTACGCTGTAAACTCCCACAGTGGAGGCAAGAATTGATACAAAACGTAAATGGCGAGGTTTGTTGTGGGCAGGTGCACCGACTGCTTCAGGCCGTTTGCATATTCTTGACAGCTTACATTGGAGCGGCCCTCCCCTGTACAGAAACTTCTCCAAAAAGCCAAGGGCTGCTTATTAGGAGGCCACACAATCAAACCTAATATGAAAAAGTTGTCGGGCCAGACCGTCGTGTCAACCGTTTCTTGCTTAGCATTCTGGGAAAGCGCGCGTAAAATCGACGCCTTTGTGTGCTGCTCGTGACGCAGGTCACGGCGGCGCAGCAGGGCTTTCAGGAAAACACGAGGCGCGGGTATGAGCTGCACGCGGCTGGAGCGCTGGCTAACCCTTCATTTATCTCCTCTAATTCAATCCAGGCTCTCACTTCACAGCTCTTACGGGAAGCCCCGCCTCGAATTCAGATGTTGGAGACCATGGCTCTTCTGGCAATAGGTTTCTACCTCTGCCCATTGCTCTGGGGGCGTCTTGTCTGGTGACGCCTTTGCACTCTGCCCTCTCCCGGGCCGAGAAAACAACGTTAAGTAAGTGACAGGGAATAACCCACCCCCATTTTTCAAATGACCTGTCAGAAGAGAAACCAGTAATCTCATTTACGTCCGCTCGACATCTCCCCAGAGGCGCGAAATGCCATCAAGTATTGGTTAGGCGCATCTCGCGCAATTTCCCGATCATTCTCTGCGCTCATCTGTCTCACTGCGTCCCTTGACGCTGCCCATCCTCCTGCCAATCCTACCTTTCCCGCCTTTCCTTCTCTGCTGTCCCCCCACCCCCTCCTTGCGATAGATGTTCCATCTGTGTTTCCCTCCTCTTTCCAGTCCGCAGACTCGCCCTCCACTTTCGCTATCCTTTTACTGGTGCCCAATCCTCTCACTGTGTAGTCTGTTCTTAAGACACCCGTGCAGACATCGTTTCGATGATTCCAGTAGATTCTTTGGCTCATACGCCAAAGCATTTTTGGAGGAGGAGATGTACAACCTGGGGGTAGCAGGAGTGACTCATAAGAGCTTGGGGATAACCAGAATGTTATATGAGGTTTCCCACTATCCATGCAGTCATGAGACTGAGGACGAGTGGAGGCGGTAACAGACACCAGTGTAACTTCACTGAGAGTCAACTAGTACAACCAAGAGACAATTGGCTGAATAAGCAGAGGCCCCAAGCACCATTGCCCACTTTAAACAACACCACTGCCACAACGGGTTCCAAACACATCAGTGTATAAAGGAAAATGTGGGGGAGTCAGCGAGGAACCATTGCCTGGCTCTCCTTCCACCCCCCCCCACAAACAGCATGTGTGCACACAAAAAATAGACCCAGAAATAATTAAATGCATATAATTATAACTTGTTTTATAACACGCTTAATACCAGAGACCAGTTTCTAAGCACAAGCCCGGGATTCAAACCTGTGTTGCTTGGCAGACAATCACGTTGCCCCTGAGCTATCCTCCTGGTCTAAAACGTGCACTCCGCCCCATTGGGGAGTTGAACCTGGTCTCTCGCGTGACAGGCGGGATACTGACCATTATATTAAGAGTGTTCCAACTTGGCTTGGGTTTAAGCAGTGCTGGAAATGTGGCAAAATACTCTGGGATCCCAAGGTGGGGAAGGGTCCTGGATAAATAGGGAAAGGGCCAGAGGTGGGGCCAGCAGGCAAGTGATAGGCAAGAACAATGCGTAAAAAACACTGGCTAAAATAACATTCTGTTTTATAGAAAAACATGCCCACATTTAATAATAAAGCTGATACTATATAAATCGTTACAGTAATGTGTGGGCGAAAAAGAGTATGGTTGTAGCTTTATTTTCCCCATCCTGAATGAAATACTACAATTATCAGCATGCAAAGTAAAGTGAGCCTAAACAATCTCATTTGTTTTTTAAACTGTACTGTCAAGACTTAATGAAACACACTAAAATAAAATGCATAAGATCACTTGCTTGTATTCATAAATGCAGCTTCTCGCACCATCCCATTTTTAATAAACCAACAGTTACAACACTTACGGGACAATAGCCACTTCCGACCACCTACTCGCTGACGTGTCTGTACACATCTTTCATTGCACTTTAAAGTGCCTAATTGCAGAACAAAGACAAACAGTTGCACATTTTCTCTTGCTCAGACGTCACCTCAGAATGCTGTGTCCAGGCTAATCAATGTAGGATAGTGTGTGACATCTGAGGCATGGACTTTTAATTTTCCAGGATTTGGGATCCGAGGACACATTATTGCTGGTTTCAGAATCCTGGAAAATCCGTCCCAATTACAGTTCTGGTTTTAAGGCCACAACCAGCACATTGTTGTTAAAGTTAGATGGTCAAATAAATGGCAGCGTGGTAAAACCCCACTGAGAAGAGTGTGCCTACTTACACGTTCACTGCACTGGGTGGCGGGCATCTCAAGTTATGCCCAGTGGCTTTTTAACATTTTTTAACATTTCTGGAGAGAGCTCCTGTACCTTTGGGCATCAGGTCTACCTCATGTTTAGTCTTCTTTTTGTAAATTGGTCCAGCTAACTCAGGGGTCTGCAACCTTTGGCTCTCAAGGTGTTGGCACTACAATTCACATCAGTCCTAGCCAGCATAGCCAATTGTGAAGGATCATGAAAGTTGTAGTCCAAAACATATGGAAAGTGAAAGATTGCTGACCCCTGAGCTAGCACAATAGCTTGCTACAAGAGGAATTATCAACCTACCTCAGTTCCACTTTGCTCAAAGTGCAAACCATTGTAGGGGGCAAAAGAAGCCCTCAGATAATAGTGTTACTTGACCTCTAGTTTATGGTTACTCAAAGTGCCTTACCCTCAAAAGTGACACAAGAAGAACCTGCCAGCCCCAGAGAAGTTGGTGTTGCACATGCCCCCATAGGTGCGGCCAAGCTATTAACCCCTGATTGAATGGCAACCCCACCAACTACCTGCACAATCCTCATCTCACACACACACTATTCTGCTCAAACAGCTCCACTACAACTGTGCCTCACAGCAGAAGGTGGCAAGCTTATTCGCACACTGTTCCCTTCCCAAAACAAAAAACATTAGTGCAGGGAAAGTCTTACATTCCAAAGGTTTCTGGGCCATTGAGACTAACCATTAATCTCAGCTGCCACCAGTGTCCCTTCAAACAGTTGCTTGCTGGGCAACAAGACCTGGAGAAAAAGCAGAGATCTCAAGTGCAAACTTTAAACAGCAGCATTGCGAAAACAGGCATCAGAACCAACATTATATTGTAGCCACCAAATGTTTCCCACCACAAGGAAATACTTGCGAGATGCGGCCAAGGACAGACTCATGATATTATCATGCCAACATGATACACTATTTCACTGGAGCTACAGTAGTACAATGTTTCTTTTAAAATTGGCATCACAATTTTCTGCTAACTGTGTAGATGTAACTAAATTGACCCCAGAACATTGTAATGCCACTCTCAACAATATCATGCCAGCATTGATATAGTGGCGGTGGTAAGGAACGAACGGGAAGTGCCCTTTAATAAATGAAACGTAGATGATCACAACTGGTGCAACACATCTGTATGCGCAGCAACCTTCCCCTGATGAAGATTGTCTTTTGGTTACAAGTATTAGTGCCCATAGGGCACAATCCCAAGATAGCCTCTTTGTGGTGTAGTGAAGAAGCGGAACCAGTGCGAATTACAAGGTCGCACCTACAGCCTGTGGAGCACCCAAAAAGAGGGGTGGGGAAAACACGGACAACCAAAATACCGCCATAGCATGGGAAGAGACCACATGGAGAATTGCGGGAGTGGGGATGTCTTACATATAATAACAGCCCAAAGGGCCCATGCATAATTAGCACTTGATAGGGATGGCCTATTCTAACAAAGAACACACTCAAAAGGGAAAAACCCCATGTCTGGGAGATACCGTTCCAAGCAGATGACTAACCTTCCACAGGCCAGTTGGGTGGGGGAGCAGAGCTCACGCAGCACATCGCTGCCATACTGAGCCAGCTGCAACCTCACAGGATGATGTCAACACAGGGCAACAAGCCAATCCAGCAGGCGCTCGGGATGGAGGCGAGGTGGATCTGAGCCAGCGATCCCTTCACAGGGCTACAAATGCCGATCAGCAGGTGGTTATGTGAACGGAAGCTGAGCGTGGTGGCGTTTCTGGTAGAACCAATCAAGCGGTATGTTTTCTGTCCCTGGGAGTTGGCCAACCCTCAGAGTATCAACTACACACACTACAGAGGGCAATATTCAGAAGGTACTGTGTGACTGTCTCCCAACCCACCAGAATCAGGTTGTCTTGTGTCTCAGTCGCAAGGGTGCTGACCAATGGCAGAATAATAAATCCCCAGCAGTCAGCACAAATGTTGTATTACTAATTACAAATTGTTCTGGGGAGGAGTGAAAATTGGTGTGGCAACACACGGGATGAATGTCTTGCGATGTTGTTGATCTGACTTATCCAATCACGGTTCACTATTATACGCACAGCTCCAATGATATGACATAACACAGACAATGACTGCCCTGCAAACGATGAAAAATATTTACATTCTAACCGTAACAGTTTCAAATTCTTGGACAATTGTACTCATCCTATATAACTAATGATCGTTGTGCGCCCTTTTGTTAGCTCTCATCAACCAATGCCTGTCCACTGTCCTGTTTGATTTGTGCTTACCCAGCTGTAATAAACAGCGTGATTTCTTGCCCGGTGTGTGCTCTTTTTGACTATGATTTTTTGTGGTGCGATCAGATGACCTCGTATACATTTTTGGAGGCCCCAGTGAGATCCTCAGTCCTCCCAGTTAGCTGAGGGTATGCAAGCCACCCTCTCCAGAGAACGCAGGGTTGGCAGCCGCAGACCTAATCAATGTACATCAACGAGGAGGCCCAGCAGATGCCGAGTTCACAAAGGTCTGCCAGGTACTGTGCGCCACCCGCACTCAGTGGGTGGGGGAGCTCGTACTGGAGACTCGGTGCCCGAGGGGACTCGAGGGTCTCCACGATGTATCACCATGTAAGAACTTGCTGTATCGTGGTAGCATACCACCGGCGGGGGAAGGGATACATTTTTTATGGTGTCTAGGACGCACCCTCTAAGAGGGAGGAGAATCGCCCGAAGTAGTAGTTAGAAAATAGTGTGTGCCAACCAATAGGGGTTAGTCGCAGGTGTGTGCACATCTGCATTAGTCAGGGGCAGTACATATGTGTGGCAAACCCCATTAGACGGGACGGGAGTTGTGCCTAGTACCAGCGATTGTATAGTGGCGTCATAGGGGTAAGAATTGTGTTATTGGTTGTATTTGTATTTTTGAAGCAACACGTGTGTGGTAGCTAGTGTTGTTTTTATAATACAAGACTCATGGTGGCGAAGTATCAAAAGATACCTCATTGTAAAATAGCACACTTGGCATTTTAGCAGCAGTTGTGTGAAGGTGGTACAGCGAAGGCACAATGTCTATTTTTTTAACACAAAACACTGAGTGAGTGTTTGGGCTTGTGGAGAAGGCAAGTGGAGTGTCTGGTCAGGCCTGAGTAGAGAGCCGGAGTGAATTTTGTACTGGAAGTAAGTGGGTGGGTAACAGGATACCGGGGGGGGGGGGAGAGGGTAGTAGGGACACCAAGGGAGGGAAACAGCAGAATCATATCATATTTAGATAGCCCCCTGGACCATGTGTGTCAAAAATTGCCCCAATATTGCAAGAAATTATTAAAATATAATTTGCAATGAGCCCAGGAGACTGGAAGTCACTTTTTTCATGTGTGGCCTGTTGAGGGTACTTTTGACAGCAACATAATGGAAAATACATTTTCATATCTATTAACAAAATACAAGGGCTCTAAACTGAAGAGTAGACAGAATATAGTGGGGCTGTGGAAGCGATATGAGGAACCAAAAGAGGAAAAGAGGAAAAAAGATGAGGGAGAGACCATGGAAGCGAGCGGACCAAGCTCACCGCCACCCACCCTGTGGTGTCTAACCATTGTTATGGTCCACAGCAGGGTACACTAATCCCCAGCGAGAAATACCAGGAGTGGAAGAATCAAAAAGATTAGGGCAAAAGGAAAAAGACACACGGAGGGAGGAACTGCACGCAAGGGGAGAGAGGAAATACCCAGCAGATACAGCGAAGAATACCTGGCAACAGGTGGATACGTTATTTTGTGAGGCGGAGAGGGTGATAGAAGAGGAAGTATGAAGGAAAACTAAGGGAGATAAAGGGGAATGGCTATCAGGAAGAAGGGGATGATGATGATGTGGCATCAGACAATGGACTGTTCGGGGCGAGTGGAGTGATGGAGATAGTGACAAATGGGCACCAAACAAGGGAAGGAGGAGGGGGTGAAAAGAGAGGAAGCAACATGACAGTGGCAAGTTTCGCAGGGACAGGTTCACCTCCCTCTGCAGCAGGGTAGGGAAGGTAATAATGGGGCTTAATCAAGTGATAGCAGCCCGAGGAGTAGCAGGACCAAAGACGCGAGTACTGCCGTTATTAGAGAAAGGTAGAGGCGACTATCGCATTATGTGCCCTGGCAGCCAATGAAGGAGGACAATCTAATATGCAGCCTGCCTTCCCTTGTTGCAGGGTTCATTAAATGGATGCAGGCACTCGAGAAAAAGACGGCAGGGGTGACATTAGCGATTTAGGACATGCAAATCTTATTTGCAGCAATAATAGGAGAGCAGTCGGACAAAATGTGGAATCAGGCAGTATACAAGGGAGTGAAGTTGAGCACTAATGCTCATGATGGAGCTCTCTTCAACAACTGCAGAGCACATGTTTGGGAGGTTCTGAGAAGTATGTATCCTGACAGTTATGACATCGGGACATACAATGAAAAGCAACGATGACTCATCCAACAATAAATCATGGGTACAAGATTTATGGACACAAGAGACGCTGAGGCCTTGGGATGATAGTCTATCCCATACTGATACAGGGACTGCCAGAGAATTACAGGCATCATTTGATAAGATTGTGGGCATTAAAGCTAAGGTGGCCAGAAATACAGGCAACGATAGTGCATTATTGTAAACGAAATCAGGAGAGTGAGAAGCAAGCAGCAGAAAATGCCTCTAAATCGGAGAATAAACTAGTACAGAAAAAACTGGCTAAATATACAATGGAAGGGCCATTGCTGGTACAATGCCCCACAGGGAGGGTTTCCTACCGGAAACATACCTCAGCAAGGGAGCTACATGCAGCCACAGTACACACCACAATGGGGAACACTACCACTAGGGAATTACACGCAGGGGGGATTCTTCCAAATGGGAAGAGGGTACCCACAGCAGGGGAGATGTGGATATAGAGGACCATGTTATATGGTCCTCGGACCGTGTTACATTTGTCAAAACATGGGGCACACGTCTTGTACCTGCCCTTTTGAGCAACAGGCTGAGGCATGAGCAATTGAGGTTTGGCACAACACTACTACAGTGGCAGGAGGTCCAGCTTCTTCTGGTACAAACACAACAAGCACAAATGCCCACACAGCAGGGTGGGATGTGGACACAGAAGAGAACCACAGAAGGCGGAGTAGTGTCCCGGCTATGGCACAACCACCAGCCATAGCGACGGGAAGTGCAGAGGTGCTGGGACAGAACATGGTATCCCACTACACCGGGGTCAGCGTTGTGGGGGGAAACCCTTTTCATTTCCCATCAGGCATCTCGCAGCAATAGGGGTGCCCACAGAGAGCCTGAGTGTGTCCAGTCATAGCAGTAACTGATGACCCCAAAGAGGAACCCGAGATGGCAGTGAAAATAAGACCAAGAGAGTTCTCCTTTCTCATAGACACAGGAGCTATCTAATCCTGCATCAGGGAGGGGGAATTCCCACTATGAAACAAACTCAATGATACACAGGGCTTCTCTGGGGTGGTGGTCACAGTTTCAGTTACAAATGATATACCCCTAACAATAGAAATGCAGCATCTTGGGGCATCCCTACCGTACTCCAAAGACACCCCTATCAATATACTGGCATGGGATTTTCTCACAAAGTTAAACACAACTATCTTCTTCACAGAGAAAGGGAGTGTGCGTACTTTGACAGGCATGTAGTACACATGCGTAGCCACACACCTCTTGGAACCACACACCCCCAAAGCACACTGTGAGCACAGCTGTTGTTTCCAAGCATGGTCTTGTACGGGGTCGTGATTCTGCCAGGATGGGTCCCAGGGATACAGGGAAAGGTGATCCGACTGTCTTCAGAATTCCTGTTCAGACCCCAGTGCCAGAAAGGTGACATAAAAGGAACCACACTCATGCTGCAACTAGAAGAGGTTGTAGTGCGCAAAGATACTGTGTGGGACAGATAATGACAGCATGGAATGATGTATAGTGCTATGCAACGACCCAACACTGACAATTACAGGAGTAATGGATGAACAATTGTTCTCCGATGAGGAGGAGGAAGTGGAGGAGGAGAGAGGGTGTTTCAGATACAAATACTTGTCCAGTGCAGGCAAAGGAGAAATGGAGACCAATACTAATGCAGTTAGAAAAGAGAGGGAAAAGCCACACAGAAGAAGATCTCAAGAAAGTGGCAGAGGTATTATGGACCAAGGGGTCCCACGATGTAGGAGTACTGGGAGTGGAGCAGTACAAATAGAATTGAGGGAGAGAGCATTGCTACCCTAGGCAAAGCAAACCCTATTTTCCAGAGAAGCTGATGAGGGAATTTATGTTACCCATGCGCTATGGCAGCGGGGGATCATCCAGCCCTCCACAACACTGTGTAAGACAGCAATATACCCGACAAAGAAATCAAAGCCTGGGTCATGGAGTTTTATCCAGGATATACTCCCCCTGAACGATGTGGTTGAAGCAGAGTTTGCCTATGTTCCAAACCATGCCACAATCTTGTGTAACATCCCAACAAAGGTGAAGTACTTCACAGTCATTGACTTAAAGAATGACTTCTTTTCCATCTCATTACACCCAGATTCACGATACGTGACCACATTTACAGCTCATATTTGAGCACGTTCAGCTGCCCCATGGGTACTGTGCATCACCCAGATCCAGATGGACCTCAACAGTGTATACATGCCAAGTACACTGATCCAGTATGTTGTTGATTTATTGATATACGGTGAAACAGAGGAAGAGTGTAGAGCAGACTCAGTGCATATTCTAACCTTGCTAGCAGACCAGGGAAACAAGGTGGACAAAGCAAAGCTACAGTACTGCCGGGAAGAGGTTGTGGCCCTCATTACGACCCTGGCGGAGATCGTGGTGCAATATGCACCATGGAGCACGGCGGAAAGCTGCCGATACCGCCGTGGGGGTTGGCGGATTTACCGCCCCATTCCGACCTTGGCGGGGCGGTAAATCCCCATTCCCCATTTTACCCTTCCCCATTCCCATTTTTGCCCCATAGGGTATAATGGGAGTGGGGAAGGCGTTAATTACGCCACCGTAAAATACGGTGGCGTAATTAACAACAAGGTCCCGTAGCGCCATGGATTTCTCCGCCCGGAAAAACCAGGCGGAAACCGCTCCATGGCGCTACGGGAACTCGTAGTAGGGCGGACGGGTCCGCCGCGAATACCGCTGGCGTAAACCCACTGCGCCAGGGTCGTAATGAGGCCCTGTGTACCTAGGACAAATAATATTCATTGAGGGATGCAAGATAACACCATAAACGGTGCAGGCAATACATTCCACCCCACCTTCGTAATAAAATAAAAGAGAGGCAAAAGTTCCTGGGGGTGTGCAACTATTGCAGGGCAAGGGTGTTCGATTACTCCACATACACAAAGCCACTGTTACAGGGCCTAAATGAAGCACAAAAAGAGAAGAGGCAACTAATGGACAGCAGAAATGAATGAGAGCAACTCCAAACTACAGAGAAATTTGATCTGTTCTCACACTCAAATGTCTCAATGATGATGGCAGTCCTCACACAAAATAACCCACAGGGACACAAGCCAGTAGAATACCGCAATAGCACCGTAGATCCCATAATGCAAGGACACTTCCCCCTGCAGTGTTTCCATTAGAAAAGGCACCAACGATTACAATTGGGTGCCTGTAGTTCTATACGTGGAGCATGCACTATTTTCTGTGCTCGAGAACTCCAACAGCACACTAACCACTGTGAGAAACCTGAAGGTGTCTCCTGGGCTATACCCTGGGGATCTGTCATCCAGGTGGCCAGGACATGGCCATCGCTATTGGATCAAGTTCCTGGGGGTGTACTAATGAGGGAGGTTCACCTGGATGTGGGGTCCCCAGGGAGTGGGACACTGACGGATGAGATGCAGTATCCCCCTTCATTCAGCACCTTTTCCCCATCCTCTTCCGTAGGACATTCAAAAACACTGCCACCCTACTTTCCCACACACACACTTTCGTACAACTTGAAAGACAACAGACTAACACCAGAGCCGTTTAACCTGACTTGTCCCAATACCGGGGCAGGCAAAGTCAGGCAATTGATCAGAATCACACCAACCTGACAACCCTTTCCATTCCCAACAAGGATAAAAGGTGGAACAAGGGAGCACAGTACGAGCAAGGCAGACCCACAATGAGACATCTATCCAGACCCGGTAGTTCATGAGGAAAAGAAAGGCAGCAAACATTGAGAGGCCGACAAGGAAAGACACAACCTTGTCCTTCTCGACAAAACCCAGCGAAACCTCTGCAGAAGGAATCGCAAGACCGTGGACAATAGCCCAAGCGTCCTGCAGCAAAGGTCAAAGATACACAGAGCGTATCGACGCTGATAAGCCTGAGTGAGGGAGACTCCTGCTACTGTGGTACCAACATTGACCCCAGTTACGAGGAAAGCCAAGCAGTTCATCACAGCTGGTGAGTCGAAGGGGAAACCGATAAGAACCGGGCTGTGGTGAATGAAAGTGGCAAAGTGAGAAAAGTTCAAAGAACTGTAAAATTGTAAAGGGGAGACCAGCTGCAGAAGGCGACCGGCACCACGTGGGTGCTGCTCTGAGAAACTCTGGTTGATCCCCGTCTGAGTGAAACTACAGATACCAGAAAGCCATAGGAAAGCCCCAAGATAGGTCAAAGGGGTCATACAGGAGGTCAGGCAAAATCCCCATACAGTTAAAAGCCTTTGACCTAAGAACTGATAAGAAAGCAAGGGAAGTGAATCCCACAAACATTGAAAGTAAATGTGAATGTGAAGTTTCCAAAAGTGAACCTGGAGGAGGGATGCTGATGAAGAGAGGGCAAAGTCTAGAGTCCAAAGAAACAGAGTGTTGACAAACATGAACCCGGTAGAGGGATGACCACTTGAACTGTTTAAAAAGACATTGAGATTTGTGATGAGAAAAAAAATAGTGATCCCGGTGGAGGGAGTCTGAAAATCTAGATGGGCCTTCACCCAGAAGAGGGCAACCCCGAGGTGAAAGGAAAGCCATAGTAAACCCGGTGGAGGGAGGCTGAAAATTGAGAGTTGTCTGCACCCAGAAGAGAGGGACCCCGAGGTGAAAAGCAATCACCCCAAGTGCAATTGAAAGGAGCTTTTGTTTACTGGTTTTTGTAAACCTATAAGGCCCTCAGAACCAGGAGACAGAGCCACCAAAGGCCCTGATACTGAAAGAATGTTCTAGGGATTTGCACCCAGAAGAAGGGTATCCCAGAGCAAAAGTCATCCCCAAAACCCACTGAAAGGAGACTGTATATTTGATTGGTCAAAAACAATTGGTGAAGGGTCAGCGCCCGGAAGAGGGGGATCTATGAGTGAATCCATAAACCAAAGAATACCTAAAAAAGAACTTTGTTTTTGCTCATTATTTTACTGACCCTTGAAGGCAAGAGAATTTTTGAATGTAAAAGAGACTTGGCCATCAAGGCTCCTGATAGCTGCAAGTGGAACTGTCGACCCGCGCAGGGAAAGCTTGAAACTGTGCTGTGATCCAAGATCCCACCTTACCCCATGGTCAAAAGGAAGACCCAGACTACCATATACTGACATATTATTTGTGAATGCTTTTTTCTTTTCTTGGAAACTTCCCACACCCTTTTTGTGTTAGTTGTAAGGTTTGGCAATAGGTTTCTTAGTATATGTCCTTTTTAATTTGACATGACGCAACTAGGACTGCCTTTTTTCAGTTTATGGTCGACACTTGCTCCCATATTAGATTTAGGTTTAGATTAGGCATTTTCCCAACCTGCATACAGTTTAATAAACACCCTTGAACTGTGATCACTTGTGTTTGTCTTTACTGTTGCCGTCTTTACTGTTGCAACCCTGATTTCCTTATACCACAGAGAGGGCATCCGGCAATGAGATAATACTGACAAGGTGCGTGCCTACCTTTACAGAAAAGAGTGGCAGAGTTTGTGTGGAATTGTGTGAAATGTCAAGATTCGTTGTGTGTCCATACTCTGAAGACGGTGCAGGGAACAGTACCTCAGCCAGACAGGCCCTTCCAGCACTTAGATATCGACTACATTGGCATGCAAGAAAGATGTCCCACTTATCGGTACCCGATAATAATTGTCTGTCCCTTTGCCCATTGGCTCCAGGCCGGACCCGCTGCAAAGAACAACGCAAAGAGCGCAGCAAGATTCTTTGTGAGGCAGGTGTTCCCAAGATAGGGTATATGCAAAGAGATAAGGTTGGTTAATGTGCAGCACTTTGCCAGTGACCTTTTTGAGGAAATTCCACGCCTCATGGGAATAAAACACAAACTTTGCACAGTGTACCGGCTGCAAGCGAACGTGATCATAGAGAGAATTAACTGCTTACTAAAAGAACGCTTGATGTAGCTATCCTCTACTCTATGCAGAAACTAGCTTTTTTGCCTCCCCTTGCCCTTTTTTACCCTATGCTACTGACCCAGTGCGGATCACCATTTGACTTTGCATTAAATTGTAATGGGTTAGAGGATGCATGCGCCTGTCCTTCCAACACGTTCAATTTCAGACTCTAACCCTAGCTCAGGAATCCTTGGAGATGAAATGAAAACATATATGACCCAAATGACTAAAGCTCTTAGCTACATCACCTGCCAGGTTCAACGACCTACCTGTCAGTCGGTCAACACTGAAAAACAGCCAAGTGCTCATCATGGGAAAGACGTTCCAGAAGCACAGCCTCTTTATCTGGGTGACCAGGTACTCATCCACAATGTGGCTCGAAAGTGGAAGGAACCGAGATTATGCAGCCACTTTGAGGTGATATTTGCAACACCAACAGTAGTGAAGATTGAAGAGAGACAGGCATGAATACATTTGCCTGACGATCACAAAGACAACAGCAACACAACAGAACCATCAAGCATCATCTGATGGGAAGTATTTATGAGATATCTTGGACATTTTCTATTGCACTTAGATGCTATTGGAGGCCCACCAATGGACAAGAAGATGGGCAGGATAGTACTAGGGGAACTAGGGGACGAGGAGCATTACTGTAAATACAATGAGGATTGGAATACTGTGTGCATTTTCCTTTTGTCTACTTCGCCTTTCCTACTGTGTGCATTTGCCTTTTGTCTACTTCTCCTTTCCTTCTGGTTCTTAGTGCAAAGGGGTAGTATGAGTACATCAGCTCACGATAAGGGAAAACACGAATTAAAAGGAGTATAAGCCAAATTTCGAAATTTTATAATGCAATTGGGGAAGGAGAGGACCTGGCTTCTGAAAACACCTGGTATAGGGCGATGAAGAAGGTGGGGAAAGGAGCACTAATGGCACCTGCTACTATGCTCACTCATCCCACATCTAGCAGGGACACCAAAACAATTTTTGCCGTTAGAAGTGACGGTAAAGGAATGGGCATGTCTGATGCATTTGTCTCTATGCAAAACCAGGGGGTTATTGCAGGGACATGAAGTAGATGTAAAAGGGATTGATGAAGGGGAAGAAGTTTACAAGGATATCTTCATACAAGTAGGAAGCATAGCCCGGGGTGAAACATCCAAACATACGATAATAGAATATTAAACAGAAGGACCCCAGAGAGGAAAACAGTTGCCAGCTACCCACAAGAGAATACTGTGCAAAACAACAGCATTACATTATATACCATGGTGCCACACCAGACCCCTCATGCAAATAAGTGGTTTGGTGTATCACAATGAAAAGTGGGACAGAGGGATGGTCCAATTTCTTGAAGAGGGATTGGTGGGGTTTGAGGAAAGGGAAGATGGTAAATGCGGAGTGTGGGGTATATGGAACATAAACATACATGCCTTAACCTGGATACATGAAAAACACCACCCATTCACAGAAAACCATTCACACAGTACAATTTATGTTTCAGAGCAAACAGAACAGTGGCGCTGGGGATGAACACCAGGTGTAAGAGGGCGATGTGCGTCGCGGCATTGGAGAGAGGGACCGCTGCAATGATAGCATGTGGTGGGCCTGTGGAACAAAAGCATATGCCCAGCTGCCACCTGATTGGGGGGAATGTGTGCACTGGTGACCTTGCACAGACCAGCATTGGTGGTACACCTCGCGCAGATTTGGCACCATTTGGTAACGTGTTGGCACAAAAAAGAAAGAAGGAGGATACTGGGCCTTGCAAGACACAAGAGGATCAGCCCAAGACAACAAGATGGAAGAGGGCCAAAGTTTGAATGCTACCCCACCACATTCTACACTCTTAAGCAATGCATCTGTGTTTTTCACCTCCCTCCTGCTGCTTGAGCCTCAAATCGCTACTAATGCAAAACAGATCCAGATTACCAGATACGAGCTGCTTCAATTGGCTCATGCAACAGCAAAGGGGCTAAATGCAGTGTGCTTGACTAAATGACTTCAATGGAAGGGGGCGTGTGCCACAAAATTAGAAGCACATAGCCACAAATGATGCAGCAAACCAACACCCACAGATGCTGTCGAGGAGATACAGACAATACACAAAAGAATGACGAAGGAAACACAGGACATTACGTCGAACACCTGGTTGGAATGCCTATATGCATAGGTACGGGACTGGTTGGCAGGGATGTTTAAAATATCTGTCCCCCCTCATCATGACCCTCGCCACCATCTGCATCATCCGGTGGGTCATAGGACGGTGCAATTGCCAGCCAAAAAGGACTGGGTATATAATGAATGGCAATACAATAGAGCTCAATAATGTGTTAGGTGAGGGACACCCAGATGTGAATGGAAGTGAGGATAAAATCGAGATAATTTATATAGCACCCCCAAAGTGCTCACCGGACGGCCAGAACATTTTGTTTTTTGGGAAATATGTAGAAGGATATGAAGAGGAAGGGGGCATAAACAGGGCCGCACTGGTGCAGGTGCACAATCAAAAAAGGTAAGGAAATGAGTGGGAAAGGGATATTGGGCCTCATTACACGGAAGGCGGTAACCATGGCGCTATTAGCGCCATGGTTGCCGCCGGTAATTTACTGATTCCGCCATGGTGGATGGCGGAATTACCGCCCCATTCCAAGGTTGGCAGAGCGGTAATTCCCCATTCACCATTGGCCCTTCCCCATTCCCATTTGAGCCCCCATAGGGCTCAATGGGAATGGGGAAGGCGGTAATTACGGTACCGCAAATTGCGGTACCGTAATTACCTCCAAGGTCCCTATGCGGATCCCGTCCTTAACGGCTGGTAAAAAACCAGCCGTTAAGGTAGGGACCCGCAAAGGGACTTCGTAGTAAGGCGGTAAGGGATTACCGGTACCGGTACCCTTACCGGTACCGGTAATCCCTTACCGCCATACATGTAATGAGGCCCATTGATTGAAAGATCGATCAAAGGGGGGAATGTAATGAAGGAACTGAACCAGCACCACATCGGGGGTCAGACCTACAACCAGCGGGATTGAGCAAGGGGGGATAGAACACCCGAAAAGAGGGATGGGGTAAACACAGGACAACCAAAATACTGCCATAGCGTGAGAAGAGACCACATGGGGAATTGTGGGAGTGGGCATGTCTTATGTGTAACAGCCCAAAGGGCCAACGTATAATTAGCACTCAATAGGGATGGCCTATTCTAATAAAGAACACACTCAACAGGGAAAATCCCCATGTCAGGGAGATCCCGTTCCAGGCACATGACCAACCTTCCACAGGCCAGAGTGGCGGGAGAACAGAGCTCATGCAGCACATCACTGGCAGACTGAGCCAGCTGCAACGTCACAGGGTGATGTCAATATGGCAGCAAGCCAATCCAGCAGGACTTTGGGGATAGAAGGGAGGTGGACTTGAGCCAGCGATCCGTTTACACGGCTATAAATGTCGATCAGCAGGTGGTTATGTGAATGGAAGCTGAGAAGGGTGGCATTTCTGGTGGAATCAATCAAAAGGTACTTTTTATGTCCCTGGGAGGTGGCCAGCCCTCAGAGTATCAACTACAAACGCTGTGAAGATTAATATTCAGATGGGGTGGTCTCCCTTCCCACCAGAAGCAGGGTGTCTCCTGTCTCAGTCACAATGGCGCTGACAAATGGCAGAATAATAAAGCCCCAGCGGCCACCACAAATGTTATATTACTAATTACAAATTGATCCAGGGAGCCGTAAGAATCGGTGTGGTGCCACACAGGAGGGATTTCTTGGGATATTGTTGATATGGCTGCTCCAATCACGTTTCACTAAAATATGCACAGCACTAAGGATATTACATGACATAGCCAATGACTGTCCTGGGAACGATGGAAAATATGTATATTCTAACTCTAACTGTGAAATGCTTGGACTGTTTTACTCATCCAATAAAAAGAATGATTGTTATGCACCTTCTTGTCAGCTCTCATCAACCAGTGCCTTACCACTGCCCTGTATGAATTTGTGCTTACCCAGCTCTAATAGACAGCGTTATGTCTTGCCTGGTGTGTTCTCTTTTTGGTTACGATTTTTATGATGTGATCAGAGGACCCCTGTATACAGTGGGCAGATCTGAAGACACAGCTCTAGCAGCAGATCAGCACTGCACAGAACATCCTCCACCGAAATCTCTGCGCCTCCCTTATAATACAAAGGATGCCGGGTACATACCTAACATTGAAATCGACACAGACTGAATTAATTCTCCTGGGAGGCACTTCAAAGAAGACCCAAGACCAGATCTGACTTGATGGTATGAAACTTAATTAAGAGTCAAGATGGACATCACCAAGGAAACACAGAAAGGATGCATCAGTTGACACTACTCTGCTAAACCGCCATCTATCTTCAGGAAAGCTGTCCAAGCCCTTGTCCTCAACCAACTAGACATGGTAAACTTAATTTTCAGAAAGCATTCCAGCATACACCCTGAGCGCGTTTCAAAAGCCATTCCCCATTTGGCAGCTTGCCTCATCACCAATGCAAAGAAATGTGACAGCATCACTCCATTCCTCGAGGAAATGTACTGACTGGTCCTGAAAGCCAGCACACTCTTCAGTGTAGCTGCATCACCTGCAAGATATTTACTGCACTCCTCAGGAAACCGCACTGACTAGCACTGAATCCTACTGTGAGAACCCTGAAGGTGTCTCACCCGCTAGTCTTCTGGGATCTGTCATCCAGGTGGCCAGGACATGCCCATAGCTTTTGGATGTTTGGATCCAGTTCCTGGGGGTGGACCAGTACAGGAGGATCACCTGGATGAGGGGTGTTCGGGGAGTGGAAGTGGGACACCGGAGAGTGAGATGCGGTATCCCTTTCCCTGTAACATCTTTTCCCCATTCTACAAGGTAGGATACCTTGGTACTCAACCCCCCCCTTTTCCAATATGAACACCTTCAGTTCACCGTGAGCAACAACAGACTAATACCAGAGCCGTATACCTGACATGTCCCAACACCACTCTCCTCTTCTTCTTTGGTGCCGCCTATCAACTTGACGTGTCCTTTTTGCATGCTTTCGACAATGTTACCTTAAACATTTCATTCCAAATGTATAAATTCTTATTCGTCGTAATGCATTTTCACATTCCTTGTCACTTACAACCATCACCATGACATTATTGCAATGTGTTTGTTCTGTATGCCATGCGTATACTTGTCACTATCACCACATCACTTCTGTGCACTAATATGTCACAACACAACCAAATGCAACACTGTACAACACGGGACAACTACCTCGCTTTACAGTACTCGATTGTTCACATACAATTATGCATTTTGTGCACATTTGGTAAACTCATCACAGCCTTGAAAAAGACCCATGCATGGTCGGAACACGTGTCGGCTTTAAGTGTGTAATAAATCACTGTTATATTCGAGTGACAAAATTCTTCATTTATTGTTTGACATATAATGTCAACTCTACATCCCACATTATCAGTACACCAGCACCCGGGTCAATGAGGTTCTTACAAGAAAAACATTTCTAACATACCAAGAATAGTATAGTATGCTTTACAAGTGGGCATGACAATTTATGGCAGTGTTACATGTCTAAAAATCACCCATTATGCTACAGAAAAAATAATGTGCAACACCAGCTGGATCAAATGCCCCCACCTGCTATTTCCCAAGATGCGGCTCAAAAATTGCTATTTAAGAGGCGTATTTGTAGAGTGCATGTTCACCCCCATAGGGGCCTCTTGGCACTATCGACAGATAAAGATGTTTATTGTTAAGCAACTTATGGTACGTATTTTAGCGACCTCCATAGAATAAAGGACTAAGTGTGCCTGCCAGGATTCGAACCTATGACCATGGGGTCAAACAGGTCCCTGTAGTGGATCCATTATTCAACTGAGCCACAGAACCAGCAGCTGCGCCTCTGCAACAAGGCACTAGCGTGCATTAGCATTGTTTAACGAATTCCTAGATCCTCCACCTCCACTAACCTTTTACTCTAAGCCGCTGTGTGTTAAGGTTGAATGGCAGAAGAGAAGCCCTCAGGCTCTGATGGTGTTCAGCAGACAGCATGCAGAACACAACTATTGCCTTGATTGTGGTGGTGGGGGGCTGTTTAGCACTTCACCTCCAACCTGGCCACTGTGCACACCTAGAAGAGCCCCACACAATATCTCTTCTTTTGTGACATCCCGTTGCTTTCTGCAGCCTACCTTAAAAATATCACACCCCAGCTGGAGGGTCATCCATTCCACCTTGGGATCCTCGCAGTGCCTTCTGGGATTAAAGGTGCATCGCCCCCATGAGACAGACACATCCATTTTCTTACATGTGCCTACAATTTGGAGAACTCATCTTATAGAACATTTTAAAGACACGTTGGAGTTAAAAAATACTTTGCAGATATCTAATCTGGCTATGCTAAATTGTGCATGCGGCCTTTGTGTAGTTTGATTTTTAGCATACATGTTTTGTGATTTATAGGCGTCTTAATGTGAGTTCAATGCTCAGAAGCCCTTTTAGTCCAGTCTGTGGTCCAGTATAATGAAATCATGCTCAAATAAACCATGAAATTCCCCTGATCCAGACCCACGGCCTGGCCCCTTCTGCATTTCCTGGACGTGCCACCACTCTGTGTTGGGGAGCGTGGAGTGGCGCCAGGTCTCTGGGGCAGACGGGCACGGGCTCATCTGGATCTACAGTGGGCTCCGTGCCATCCCCATCACGGCATGATCAACAGTCACACCCCAGGCCTGCGCCGCCTGCGCCGCCTCCGCCGCCGCCGCCGCCGTGATGGAGGTGGGAGATGGCCAGGCAATTTCAGATCGAGGTCCCCACTGCATATCATTTAGCAGCAGCTGCAGGAATCAATAGAGTTACCAAGGAACGCCATCAGCAGGGATGCCAGGGCCGGATCCTTCACGACATGGCACTGATTGTGAAACATTGCCATCCAGCTGCACCCTAAATGGAAGACATCATTTGGAAATGTGGGCAGTCTTCTCAGTTTCTCCTATTATACCAACCGCTGTCTCCCTGTTTTCGGAAAGGTATTGTTAGACCTCTGTTCTAGCGCAGAGCAGGTCTTCGCAAGTCCAATACAGGCAACGCATGTCTTTAAAACCTCTCATGGACATGGTGGACATCCTGCATGTTTACTGCTGTGTGTGGTTTACATGATTCAATGGCGACGTAGAAACCGTGGGGAACAACGCGAAGACTTCAGAAACCACAAACTAGTGATCGTCCCACAGCAGTGTGACTAGTCTCTGGGCAACCATTTTCAAAACATGGGCCATACCCAGATAAACGGGACCCAATCCTTTACAGTAGAACTATTGGATATTTTACACCATCATTCAACTAGAACACAGCTATACCCCTGATTAATTCGGCCTAGCTGTTCACATACGAATACGACCCCACAAACACCTCATCACCCAAATAAAACGCAGCTAGCCGAGCACATTCCAGCCTAGCTGCTCACATATGTGTCCATCAGGCCTAGCGCAGTCAGAGCCCGGTCTGGGTGTCCACCGGCCAGACTGCACACATCCAACTGATATCTTCAGCACCACACCTAACGCTAGACTGCAGCTACCATCCGGCAACTACATCAGCTGCACACATATCTGGTGCACCCAGGCACCCTATGACACTATCGCTTTGAGGTCATACCAATGATATATAGAGCGCTATATAAATGCCAAGTAACATAACATAACATAACATACCCGACAAACTCCTGGGTTATCCTGTTAAGAACATGGTCTGCATGTGCAGTGAACATTGATGACAGCACCATCCGATCCTTCTAAAGTCACTTGTTTTGGTTTGTAACACCTCAACCCTGGCACCCTATGACCGCTTCAACTCACGTATGTGAGCAGAGCCCTGAGCGGGTCAATTCTCCTGATGTTGAGGATTTGGTTTAAATGCCGTCTTATTGACTGAGCAGTTCCTCGGGCTACCATCTTACATCACCAAAGAAAGATGGCAAAAGAAACACTGATCTGGATGCCCAATGGAATATTATCTTCCATCTACATTAAAGTCACAATAAAATAGGCAGACACACTGACTCTGCAAGATTGGTGGTATCAGTAGCCACTTCTTGTAACGTAAAGGATCCAAGAGTCTCCATTGGCCGGGAGTAGCTGGCTTCTTGGCGGATGCAAAGAGCTAAGTGGCCATCACTTAGCACTTTCTATCCAGGGCCGGAGTGCAGACACACGTTATCCACTTCTCTCCTATAGCGTGCGCATGGTTGAGAGGACCTGGCGCAGATACATTCATGGTTGACTGTCTCAAGTCACAAGTGGCAGCATTGGGTAAAGAACTGGACTATAGCCTTAAGCCAATGGCAAACTGCCCCAATTGGGTACAACACCTATCAGCACACAGGGATTCTCTTTTCTCCAATGAGGATGTGCAAAAACGTGGGCATTATTGGTGTTATATACTCTTTGTAAGATTTTTGATGGCCACCACGAGACTCCTCCTCACGTCCCACTCACCCCCATTTCTTTTTTAATTAGAACATGTCCTCACTTTGCAGGATGGTCATTGGTCCCTTATGATATGATATGATATGATAGTTTATTTATATAGCGCCTATACACAATGTGTTTCAAAGCGCTTCAAGGCAAGGGAGGGAACAAGGGAAAATACAATGACATTCTTACAGGCCATGAACAGTAAAGATGTGAAATTAACTATTGTACTCGGCCTGACGACATTTCAGATAGTGGAAGAGCTAAGACATAGATAAGGAAGGGAGAGGGAGAGTGGGAAGGAAATGGAAACAGACAGGCGACTACCATACTAGGCCTGACAACATTTCTGGTAGAGACGGAGAAAACAAAAGGTGAGAGAGAGGAGTGCAGGAAGGGAGGGGAGGAACAAAACAAGCGACAATCATTCTGACGACATTTCAGATAGTGCTGGGGGGGGTTGTGGGGAGGAAAAAAACAGTAATGTGAGGGTGGAGGAAACAAACGAGGTTGCTATCACATTAAGTCCAGGGACAATTCTGATAGAGTAATTGCATAGAAGAAAGTAAGGAGAGGGAAAGGAGGAGAGAACAGAGAGTAAGCAGTCAAAAAGAGTGCAAACGCAAGAGTGGAGAGCGAATACAATTGCAGAAGTCAGTAGTAACACAGAAGTCAGTAGTAACACCTTGGTTCATGGAAACGTTTCCCTTTTCGTTTAGTATTCCCCATGGAATTTTGTTTGACCTCCTTTTTCTTTTTCCATTGTGGTCATATTGGACTGGGATTGGTTATATTTGATTTAAATCTCCTTTGCTCCCCAAAAAAAGACCAGTAATACCGCAGACAAATTTCAGGGGCACTAATGACAATACTCACCTTGGATGTTCTGCATCAGCCTTCGGTAATGACCCTCGCTTGCCATGGGCTTTTACGTCAGGCTGGCATGACTTGACCTGCCTGGTACTGCCTGCCACTCCCCCCACTGGGACATAATCAGCAAATTCACTTAGAATCTGAATGCTCTGTTCTTGGCTTCATCTCCAAGGTAACTGAATTCATCACAAAAAGGTTGCCTTTTAGAGATTAGGTGTCAAGGTCAGGATTGACCAATCCCTGAAGGCAAATATTATTTCATAAATTACAGAAAATGACTATGTGTGAGAAACCTACGAGGGGGAGGGCTAAACTGTCTACCGGCGTTGCATAGAGGATTAAGGCAGTGGGTTCATAAGAGGTTGAAAGAGGCAAGTTTGGCATTGAAAGGTAGGTTGGCTATAGGCTAAGGAGAGGAGAACCTGAGAAAACATCATGTTGAGTATCAGCGGGGGCAGGATGCTGTACCTAATCCCCCTTGCAATAGATGTCAGGTGAGCTCAGTGGCAGAACTTCATGTGGTAAAGTGTGACACACATGAGAGATGAACATCCATGCTACATTTCTATTGAACCCATGGGAGCCCCAAGGCAGAAAAGAGTGACTTGCGTAAGCAGTGAAAAATGCTAAAGCCTTACACAGTAGAAGCAGGCACTTGATGTAATGCCATGTATGGGAAGTATGCCCTTACCTTGTCAACATGTACCATTCCATTCGGGAGATGCTAATCCAGTCCTGGTTTTAATTTAGCAATCCTGGCCTTTGTAGTCACAGATTTCTCCATTATGAACCCAGGACGAGAAAGTCCCACAATGCCAAGTTAAAACCAAGACCCGACCCACACTGCCCTACTGGAATGGGGCATGTTGGCATCTATGCATTGGTTCAGGGGAACACAGTTCAAAGGTTAGAGGCAAAACTCGGAAGTGCATCGAGAGAAATTCAACTGGATCCAATAATTATTGTAGTTTGCAGCAGTAAAAAAAAGCAGACGTATTCTTGCAGAGAGTCTGCGACAGAGGACACATGTAAAAACGTCAGCAGGCCTTTAAATATGAGTAATACAATGTCCACACCTGCCAAGAACATTAAGCATTTTTAAAATTACTTTACTAAAGCAAATCGTGTGCATGCATTAAACTATGTAAACGCAATAGTCTGGAGGAAAAACATAGTT
Source organism: Ambystoma mexicanum (assembly GCF_040938575.1). Classification (NCBI taxonomy): domain Eukaryota; kingdom Metazoa; phylum Chordata; class Amphibia; order Caudata; family Ambystomatidae; genus Ambystoma; species Ambystoma mexicanum. Next base: position 1,034,150,116 of record NC_090926.1, on the reverse strand, counting down.
TTTCATTTGATAACATTTAAGTTTCAAGAAAACCATAACAATATTGTCTAGCAGCCATTATATAATCAGCATTGCTGAAAAGAAGAGCACAGCATTGTAACCGACAATGGGCAGCACATACTGCAAGGTTTGGGAGAAGCAGGAAAATGGGGGAGAAATGGAAGGAACTGGGAGACTGAAGGTAGAAGTAGAGCAGGTGTGCTGGCACCCTATCGGGCTCTACTTTAAAGTGTTGTAAATGTTATCTTGCTATAGTGTTGTGGTCCTTGCAGCACAGATCTCTGCCCCACATTTTGATACCAGCTGCAACATTGGAGCTGGGGGTTCCTGTGATGGCAGTTGATAGTGGTCCAGGGAGGTGCAAGCTGGCCAGGGTGGTCTGTGAAGAGGCTATACATCGATGTAATTTAAGTTGCTAATAATCAAAAGAGAAAACATACCAGAGTCTGATCAGACCCTCTTTTCAATCCCCATACTGTTAGGCCCCAATACAGTTGAGCAAGTCCTGCATGTTGAATGAGAATGTGCACAAGATGCATGTCTACCCTTCAGTCTTTACAGAGTCCATTGGGAAACTCAAGTGGTTTGTCCACTGCATCGTGTTAAAATGTAAAGCTATGCCCGGAGTGTCAAAACGTCAACCAGTGCACATGGCCCTCAGTTTAACTGTGAAAGGAGAGCTAGAGAAATTGTGAGAGATAGAAATAAAGGAGCGATTGAGTGAGTGCAGATGAATGGGTGTCACCCGTGGTTATGATGCTCAAATGAAACAGCATAGTGAGATTGTGCATTGATTTGAGATAGCTCAATGAGTGTCTTGTAAGAAAACATCACGCTTTGTCTAACAAGGGGCAACTGCTGTGCCCAGTGGGGATTGCTCTGTATTTACAAAACTCAATCTTGCAATCGGGCATCATTAGATTGATTTGCATGCCAGAGATAAGGCACCATTCGCCTCTCAGACTAAAACATGCAATAAAGGTTTGCATCGCTGCATATCTTCTGCACTCCACAGCTTCTTTTTGTTATGGTAGGAAGACAAGGAGGAAGGAGCTAAGGTACCATTGAATGTTGTTACTGCCCATCAGATCATTATGGAACATGTGAATTGAGTAGGTACCACAATATGAATAATGTAGTCAAAAGATCACAGTGTGCTATTATCGGAGGATAAGGTAGCCATTACATGTCCTCAGCAAATTAATGTTTGTGCAGAACAAAGTATGATACCACTGTGTGCCCTCAACAGATTAATACATGCTCAAACTCAAAAAGAGGTACTGACACATTCTCTTGCGGATAAATACATGTGCTTACTAAAGGGTAAGGTACCATTGCATGCACTCTGGAAATCAATATATGTGCTTAACAATGAAGGCCCTATGCAGACCAATAGAATGATAAGATATTACTGCATACTTTCTGAAGATCAATACATGCTCTTATCCAAGGATAAGGCTTACCCTCTGGAGATCAATGCATATTCTGGTGCAAGGATAAGGTATGCCTGCATGCACCCATCAAAGCAATGCATGGACTTTCGCAAGGATAAGATACTACTGCATGCACTCAGCATATCAACACATCTTCTTTTACAAATAAATATACCACTGCATGCCCTCTGTAGAGCAGCACATATTCCCACCTAAGGATAAAGTACCATTGCATTCCCTTAGTCGATCAATATATGTCAAGCCCCCTTCCCCCAGGATAAGGTAATAATGCATGGCCTTCGCAGATCAATGTATTGTGACGAATCCAGGGAATTCGTCCATTTTCCCCACGGGGGAGCCCCTTCCTGTGAGGCTAGGGAGGTGAGCCCATTCTGCAACACCATCCCTAAGGGTCAAGGCAAGTGGGACCTCACCGAGAGAGACTCCTCCTTTGGGGCAAGGCCTCCAGTTCCCATAAGGAACTCCCTCAGGCCGCACATATTGTGGCCTACATGAAATGTTTTGATATAACGCATCTGGTAGTTATCAAGACTGCGACGAAGAAACCCAATAACAGCGTATCAGTACTCGGGCAAAGAAGCTCATAATAGATATGGGACTCATATGGAAACAAATCATGTCTCTTTAAATCAGAAGGTCCCATCCACTGAGACTAGTGCGTGGATAAAACTGCACTTGGAGAGAAACGCAAGAGAGTCAGACGAAAGAGAGAGAGAACCATGTACCAAAGCCCAGGGAGGGCCCATGCTGCGTCTGTCCTGACGAAGAAAGGAAGTCAGGGAGCCCACGAGTTTTGAACTCACCCAGCATCACAGAACGATACACCAGAATTGTGGTTTACTCGAAACGCGATAAAGCACAAGGGCAGGAGCCCAATAAGAGGTGATGGCGAGAAGAAGAGGGGGATTTCGTGGTGGACCAGCGGGCCAAACAACTTCGGCGATACCACCAACCCGTGAACCCTATGGGATGTCCAGACATGCAAGAAGGGACCAGGATACCGTAATGGAGACACAGGAAAGCACAATGAGCGAGATGCCAGGGAGAAGGCTTTGGCGAGATGCCAGGGAGAAGGCTTTGGCGAGCCTTGAACAGAAAAATACCAAGTAAATATAGTGTTGAAGAGAAAGCCAGAGATGGCAGAGAACCTACTGAATGTAAGCAATTGAGTCACACTGCAAGCAAAGTACAATAAAGCTCAGAGAGGTACAACCAAGAAAGGAGAATTAATAAGAGATCCACGAGAAGCATCTCCAAAGAGGAGAGAAAACCCAATAACCCAATTAAGGAATAAAAGAGCTTAATCCAGAAGTCACAAGGGACTATTTGCAGATTAGGTGTTAAAGTGGCGTAGTGGTAGGGCCAGTTGGAAAACTTAGCATTTGATCTTATCGATCACAACCTTCAGTAAGATAGGTTGAAAAACATCACCAACTGCTCAGAGAAGGCCTCCCAATGGATCACGTCGTTCCTCGGCCCTAGAACATCCAAGGTGGATATTGAAAATGCCCAGACACTCCCCATCTCCTCACATGTGGAGTACCACAAGCATCTTGCCTATCTCCATTATTCTTTCATATTTACATTAGGCCACTACTTGATGTTCTTGATGGACTGGGTGTCCTATATGCTAATTACGCAGATGATACCCAGGTTTTATTCGAGTCAACTGGGATGCATTTGGTTGATGACATTGCCTTGAATTGAGTCTACATGGAAATTCAGACTTGGATGGCGCTCAACTGTCTGGCATTTATTAATGAGAAAACAGAGGTTCTCACTATTGCTTCTGGTCCACGCTTGAAGTAATTGAAGTAACTCCACACAATGGGGGTCATTACGAGTTTGGAGGTAGCCATGGTGCTATTAGCGCCATGGCTGCTCCAAACTCTTGTCCGGGTCCGGGTTCCTTGAATGGGGACTTACCGGGCCATTCTAACCTTGGAGGACCCGGTAAATCCCCATTCAAAATACCCATCCCCATTCCCATTCGAGCCCCCATAGGCTTAATGGGAATGGGGAGGGAGCTAATAATGGGCACGTTAATAACGGGCCCGTTATTAGCTCCCTGGTCCCTTAGCGGGACCCGCAAAGGGACCTCATAATGCGGCGGTAAGGGGTAACGGCACCGGCATCCTTACGGACGCCATTAACCCCTTACCGCCGCACTCGTAATGAGGCCCAATGTATTCTCCTTTCTCAATCTCTGGTAACCTGATTCCAGTCAGTAAATCAGTAAAAACATTGGGTGTCGTTCTTGACGTCATACTATCCATGAAACAACACATCTCACAAATTCGATCTTCGTGCGTTTGTGTGATTAAATTACTTCATCAAATCAGACCCTACCCCTCCATATAAAATAGATCCTTATGGTTGGATTACTGTAACAGCGTACGTATTAGTACATCACAGGCAAATCTTCACAATTCACAGACCACCCAGAGTGGAGAGTTAGGGCTATTTATGGACTTTCAAAGTGTGATCACATTTCCTCCTTCAGAAAGGAATTACACACAATCAAACAAAGAGCCAGGTATGCGATCTTATCTCTTACTTATAAATGCTAGAACATGGCCACCCCCAATATCTAACAGGAAGGATTACTTTAAGACAAACCGCACGGGTGTTGCGTTCCACTGAGGAGCACACTTTAAACCAACCAGGTTACCAGGTTACCATCTGAAATAATTTGGCGGGTCAAGCTTTGAAACCCACGTGGAATGCCCTTTCATCCACTGTAAGATCCTCACCTTCACTGGCATGTTTCAAGAGGACTATTAAAACCCTCTTCTTTAATCCCGCAGATTAATCTCTCTGTCACCTTCTTATGACCCCCCGCAGGACCCACTTGTTTCAGTTGTTTGCGCGCTGTGAGGCTCATGGGTGTGTAGCACTTGAGAAGAATTAAGATAAATAGATAAATAAATAAAGCGAGCCCAAGAACCCAACCAAGGAAGTGAAGAATTCTGGTCCAAGAAGTCAGGAAAGTCTGTTGGTACTTAAGACTGGTATTAGAAGTACACTCAGGAGAAGGGAGTCATTCTCCTAACTTGAGTTTGTTTATTTTTCATAGTGGTAGGGCCAGTAAGCATAGTTTTGGATAGCAGACATATTCCTTTTGGAAATTTCATGACTGCCTGATGAGCACTTTATTTAATAACATAGGTAGGGAACGCCCATACTATTAGGGAACGACATGCGTTATTAATTTATTTTAATAAAACACTTGGTATCATGCCCTCGGTGAGTCTGTGTCCTTCTTCCGACTTGCCACAGCATGTTCTCATGCAAGAACAAGATACCATATCAAGACATCAGCAGAGCATGACATGCTCAGACCCAAGGATAAAGTACCACTGCATCCCCTCTGCAGGTCAATATGCATTCATACTCAAGGATAAGGTACCACTGCATCCCCTCTGCAGGTCAATATGCATTCATACTCAAGGATAAGGTACCACTGCATCCCCTCTGCAGGTCAATATGCATTCATACTCAAGGATAAGGTACCACTGCATCCCCTCCGCAGCTCAATATGCATTCATACTCAAGGATAAGGTACCACTGCATCCCCTCCGCAGGTCAATATGCATTCATACTCAAGGATAAGGTACCACTGCATCCCCTCCGCAGGTCAATATGCATTCATACTCAAGGATAAGGTACCACTGCATCCCCTCTGCAGGTCAATATGCATTCATACTCAAGGATAAGGTACCACTGCATCCCCTCTGCAGGTCAATATGCATTCATACTCAAGGATAAGGTACCACTGCATCCCCTCTGCAGGTCAATATGCATTCTTACTCAAGGATAAAGTACCACTGCATCCCCTCTGCAGGTCAATATGCATTCTTACTCAAGGATAAAGTACCACTGCATCCACTCTGCAGGTCAATATGCATTCATACTCAAGGATAAGGTACCACTGCATCCCCTCCGCAGGTCAATATGCATTCATACTCAAGGATAAGGTACCACTGCATCCCCTCTGCAGGTCAATATGCATTCTTACTCAAGGATAAAGTACCACTGCATCCCCTCTGCAGGTCAATATGCATTCTTACTCAAGGATAAAGTACCACTGCATCCCCTCTGCAGGTCAATATGCATTCTTACTCAAGGATAAGGTACCACCGCATGCCTTCATCAGATGAACACATGTTCATATCCAAGGAGAGGGTATGATATGATGTGATATGACATTTATAAGGCGCCTCTACACAGGTGTTTCAAGGCGTGTTTCGAGGGTACTACTGCATGCGTTCTTCAGATCACTACGTTCTTCTGTATGGATACAGTACCACTGCATGCCCTATGCAGACCCATACATGTTCTTACATAAGGATAAAATGCCACTGCATTAGTACCATTGTGTGCCTTCTGCTCTCTGGTCAATCTGTGCTACACTAGAGAGTAACACGCCTCCATATGACTGCTTCCACCATCGAACCAATTACGCTTTTAAACCAGAACAGGCGGGGCAATTGTTAATACCACTACGGCCGTGCCAGGCAAGTGCCTTTCCCATGCTTACACAAACGCCCACACTGTTGGCAATGCTTGTTTATCTAGGTAGCTAGGAAGGTAGGACTGACGAAAGATTAAGGCCACTTAGACTGGAGACTGGTTGGGGCATCAAATGGGATTATTTCTGCCTTATTCCCATTGGCAGCAAAGTTTATAGACATCATTCAGGCTTCGTTTGAAGCCAGACAATTCCAGATCCTGCTAAAGTGCTAGGAGACATGGTCGATTTTAACACTAGTTGTGTGTCATCTGCATGCATTTGGAAGTTGCCCATACATTTCTCTATGACAGATGTCGATAATGGCACCCACAATAAAGTGGTAAATCCGCTCACCCCCCACCCTGTGCACACACTTCTTAGTGCCATCATTTTAATCCGGGGCGACATTGGCTAGCAATATAATGGAGCGCTGACAAGGTATGAACACTCGCTGTGATATAGTGCCCCGCTGGTTCCGCAGGCGCTCCGGCGGTGGCAGCTCATGGGCAATAAATTTCCAAGGCTGCACCATGAAGGTCCTACGATGCCAGCCCTAGCAGCATGGGGGACATGAATCTCACCCGCTGATGGGCTGCAAGGGACGGGCAGAGGTGGGCGAAGGCGTTGAATGGGTGGTTTAGCTCGAACTGCTGTGCTGGGCATATGTCCTCGCATGGCCTACGCATGTATTCGGTGTAAGTGGCAGTGCACGCAATAGCAGACCGAGCAGCCATGGGGATGTAAGAGACTCGCACATGGTTCCATGTCCATTCACCTGATCTAAAAACAGTGGTCGATGTGTAAAAAAAAAAGTAATGGAACGATGCTGCTCTGCCCCGCCCCCTTTCATGCCCCACCCCTTTTCCTGCTCCCTTCAATCACTCATACTCAGAGTCAACCCCCCCCCCCCCCTCAATTGAAGCCCCCGACCTGGGTCTTTACTTTCCTTCCCTCCTCCCCAAAAAGCTGTGATTTACAATGAAAGTTCTTGCGAGATAAAGAAAGCGCGGTGAAAGAACATATATTGAAATGACCACCATTAGTGTGTCATTTCCCCCCTGAGCATGTAGCTTTATGTAGCCTCCCCTTCCCTACCCCACCATGCGCCCCTCTGAAGGGATATGCCCTTCAATATAGCCACCGATGCGCCCCTCCCATTACTTGCAAGCACCCCTGATTGCTGCGTGACTGCGTGGAAATAGCCTTGTCCGCGAGCAGTTCATTGAAATAAACATACCTCGGCCCGCACTGGCGAGATAGCACAATGTGGTTTGGCGCAGGATTGTGAATGTAGAGCATCGGTTCAAATCCCCAGCAGGGGAGCTGTTATTATTATATTTATATATTTTTAAGTGGCCTTTCCTATTGTCCTGGAACGGTATGGCATGTCACATAAAGTAAGGGAACTATGATCCATTTCCCTGAGAAGTGAGGGAACGTTGTGCCCTTTAGTTCCCTCCAACTTTGACCTCTTTCCCTTTTCCATTTCCATTTCTTCTTCCCTGAAAGGAATAATGATGTTCCAGCACCGATGCTTTCTCCTGAATGACAAGGCATGTCCTGCCAGCTGCTAGAACATTTCCTTTGCTGGTTTGTACCATTTATCATCGGAGTGAGCCACGATTCTCCATGGATGGCTGTTGGCCTGCCTTGCTAACACCACCTTTCCACTCTCCGACTTCACATGACTCTCATAGAACCTCTGACAATGACATTTTCCAAAAAGGTTGCAGGCACCCCTCTCCAGAAAGGACATGGCATGATAACCTATTCTGTGTTTTTTTTCCCCACTTTGAGAATTCACAGCCATCGCTGTTTGCTCGCTGTACCTTTCACAGATGGGAAATATCCATTTGCATATCAGTCTTTGTCCCGCCCACAAGAGAAGTCCAGCACCGAAATGCTATGGCAATTCCCTTCTGAACAAGAATACCAAAAGCAACCCCATACACGTGTTTCAGCCTTGTTGGGCCTCATCAGTGAGGTGGAGCTTTGCCTCTCTGAGTTCAGTGGGCAAGGGGCCTATGTCTGGATGAACCTGGGAAACTTAAGGTGACTAGACCTAAGGTCCTTGAAATAATCAAAATGTAGTCATAAGCGCACCTCTGCAAGAACGAACACGGCCATTGACCTGTTCTTTGGGAAGGTACCCACTCGAGAGTCTGCAGCCACACTTTAGCTCACTGTACCCTTCATAGATGGGAAATATCTATTTTCATATCAGTCTTTGTCCCGCCCACATGAGCAGTCCAGCACCGAAATGCTATGGCAATTCCCTTCTGAACAAGAATACCAAAAGCAACCCCATACACGTGTTTCAGCCTTGTTGGGCCTCATCAGTGAGGTGGAGCTTTGCCTCTCTGAGCACAGTGGGCAAGAGGCCTATGTCTGGATGAACCTGGGAAACTTAAGGTGACTAGACCTAAGGCCCTTGAAATAATCAAAATGTAGTCATAGGCGCACCTCTGCAAGAACGAACACGACCATTGACCTGTTCTTTGGGAAGGTACCCACTCGAGAGCCTGCAGCCACACTTTAGCTCACTGTACCCTTCATAGATGGGAAATATCTATTTGCATATCAGTCTTTGTCCCGCCCACATGAGCAGTCCAGTAGCGAAATGCTATGGCAATTCCCTTCTGAACAAGAGTACCAACAGCAACCCCATACACGTGTTTCAGCCTTGTTGGGCCTCATCAGTGAGGTGAAGCAGCGCCTCTCTGAGCACAGTGAGCAGGGAGTCCACGTCTGGTTGCCCCCAGGTAACTCAGTGTGACCAACCCCAGGTTCCTTGCAAACATTTTCAAAAAATGGTAGCAAGTGCCCCGCTCCAGAAAGAATATGGCATGATAACCTGTTCTGTGGTTTTTTCCCTCTTGCAGAGTTCTCAGCCATCGCTTTTTGCCTGAGAATGAAGAAGGTAAAATAACCTATTTCATCGGATGGTACCAACTCAAATCACATTAACTAACATAACATGTATGCCTGTCAAGGTGTTGTTGTTAATGGTGAATGATATGAATTATTGCCTCCCATCTGTTAAAGATTTCCTCAGTACTTTGATGGGAGCATTATCCTGCTGAACCATCCCATTACAATTCTTTGGAGGGTTAAAACAAGAAATGTGATCTTATTTAAACAAGACAATTAGGATTAGCCTCTAAAAGAGGATCTGCAAACCGGTTCCTGCAAGCTGGTGTCTACCCATAACCCTTGGCACTAGGAGGCCCTCTTATCCACAGACCAGTACCTCGGCTGATAGACAAGATATTGATGGCAAAGATCAATCTGATACCCACCTCTGCGTGCATGGGGTTTTCTTATAGGTCAAACCTAGCTAGAAAGCAACAGAGTCTATTGAAAAGAGGAGAAGGGTACAATAGTGTAATCCTGAAGGGGGTGCAGGCAGAAAGAAGTGACCACACACTTGCAGTCAGTGTAACGACTCTCAATCTGCTTTAGAGAAGTTAAGTTACTAATGTGATCAATCCAGTACAGTTCACCAACACTAATTTCACGCTACATCCCTAAAAAGAAATCACAAAATTAACTAGAATTGTTACATCCGCAGGTTTGTTGACCTACAACCTGAGGACTGTAGTTGACATAACAAAGGTTCATTACATGTACAAAATGTCATGAGCAGGAAAATGAGGTGGCCATCTTTTTCGATTATATTTAAGCAATAACTACGAGGCGAGGGGAATTACCCATTGCTAGTAGCTCAGGTCCCAAGGGACACAGCTATTAGCCAGGTTGTTTTTCCGGGTACTACTGCCTTTTCTTTAAGGTTGTGAAATGGCATGGCAGCCTTTTATAAAAGTTTCAAAACTGCAAAAGAAATGGTCACCATGTCCCTTCTCCCTTTCAATGGCGGCCATTGGTGAAGGGATTGGGCTGATTGGGAGTGGAGGTGGCGACATGCTAAAGTAACTTTGGGGTGGCGGTAGCTGGGGTGTTGACCACTGGTTTGTGGTGGCGTGTATGTGTGCAGGGGGATTAGATTGGGGAGGGGACACAGGGGTTTGGGAGAAGGCAGCAAAGTGTTTGAGAAACAAATGGAAGGGTCGGAGGCGTTCCGCAGATGGGGGTCTGGAAAGGCAGCAACATCATCAGGTAATAATGCCTGACATTGCAGCCCCCTGATTGGCAGAGACGCTGTACAGCATCATGAACCTGGCGCTCATAGGTGGACAGAAGAGTCACACAAGAGAGTTAACTACACTCCTGGAGTGAAGGGATGCGGGACCATCAAAGAGTGAAGGGGCTCCCCCTTGGTCCTCCCCCCTACCTGGGTTGCTCTCTGCAGTGCTGCCTGTCGTCCACTCCAAGGCACACACACGCGGCCCTAATTCTGCCGCACAACAATGAAAAACAGCTAACTTTATCCCGCACCTCCCCGCCCATCAGAATGCAGTGCACGAAACCGCTATTTATGGGTGATCAGGGACTTAATGGTTTCATGCCTACATTCTGATGGGCGGGGAGGTGCAGTGGGGTGTGGTAGTTGGTGTGCACAAAAGCTTCTGTGCAGGAGTGCGTGTGACATCACACATTCCCTTTTAAAGGTGCCCCCCCCAATTTTGTCTGTGGCCCCCCCTAGGTCTGTCTTTAGCCCCCTCTGTGCTCCCCTTGGATTTGATTCCTGGTGACTCACTGAATTAGGTATCAGGTAATATCCCCACAAATAATGTCGCCATATATATATGGTCGCCGGGAAAGGCCATAGGCGACATTATTTGTGGGGATAATATATGGGTTAAATGGGAGCAAGGGTTGCGGGTGCTACCCCCGCTGGTTCCATGGGTTAATTTCACCAGAAAAAAAGGCGCCATTATTGTATGGCGATATTTCTGCTGGGATATTAACACGTGGAACCCTGAATAAACCTTTAAATGGGTCACTCTTTCTGGATTAAAGTTAGATGAGTGATTGGGACTCTCACTGCACTGCTCTGGCTTTGGCCCTCCTTCATGAGGGCCAGTGACCCAGTGTTGGAATCCTAAATCAAAGAAATACAAGCAAGGACCTTTGGGCTTTAATTAATAACAAGGAAGATCAGACGACAAATCAAATTGCAGGTGTACTGTACCAAGATTGGATAAAGCATTTCTCAGAATTATACAGCTGTCCCAAAAATACAAATGCAAAATTATATATTAATAATAATAGCGCAAAGTGGGATATTGTCTGGGATCTGGAAGAAATTAGAGTTCATATTGAACATCTGAATACCTCAAGAGACCCCAGTCCCGATGGAATGAGTAATGCAACAATCAAAAAACATCTGGTGTTTTGGGCATGCATATGTTATCAACTTTTTAACATCATTGGAGAAACACAGTGAATACCTAATACATGGAAAATTGCAACAATAATTCCCATCTATAAACAGAGCCCTAGGAATATTCCTACCAGCTATCACCCAATAGCACAACTATATCTGCTGGGCAAAATCTATGCATCTTTCCTCCAGAAGAAATTATATTCCTGGGCAACAAGTGAAGGATGGTTTGACACTAGACAAACCGGATTTACCAGGAATAGCGGCACACATCTAAACATCTTCCTACTAAATTGTTTGCAACAAGAAGCCTTCAAGAATAACATTGTGACATTTTCTATATTTGTGGACTTGAAATGAGCTTTCGATATGGTCAATAGTTACAAGTTATAGGAGAAAATGACAGAGTGGAATTGTCCACATAACATCTTGGAGCCTATTAAGGCACTGTACTCCCAAACATCAATTAAGATCTGTTTATCACTACATGGTATGATGTCAGAATCCATACCAACAGAGAACGGACTGAAGCAAGGTTGCCCTCTGGCTGCGACACTCTTTGTCCTATATATCTCGGATTTACAAAGAACGGATGTAGCAAAGGATTTACAAAGAACGGATGTAGCAAAGGTGGGTTACCCGCCTCTTGTTTGATAGAACTCAAAATGGTCTGAAACAAAGAATGATGGCTTTTCTTCAATACACAGAAGACAATAATCTAAATGATGGCACTGACAACACAAGCAAATCCAGCGAAAAGGCCTTTGAAGATATTTATTAAAGGAGAGATTTTGCAACCGGTGAGAACAGTAAAATATTTAGGAATATGTGTTAATCAGTCTACAACAAATCCCCACTGGTCGGAACATCTAAAAATTAAAGCCACGTCTCTTGCGTGTCAACGATTAGCTATCCATAAAAAATATGGTACATTTTCCTTAATACCGGTATGGATTTTTTATAAACAAAAAGTAACAGCCATCTTAACATACAGCAGTGAATCAATGATAAACATCTAACAATTACTATGGATAAAGATTAAAGCCATATTCCGGAGGAAAGTTCTTGGCCTCCCCAAAGCGTATCTGATGCCAAGAATTTGATATGAGTTGGGGTTGCTATCTCTATCCGCCATAGTGAACTGGAAATATTTAGATCTTTATAGAAAAACCTTGACATACGAGAATATTCCTTCTATTAAGATCTTGCATCGTAATCCAACAGCGATAAATGCAACAGTGATAAGTGTCTGGAAAATATACTGTAAACAAAGCCTGCAATTGCTGGGTACTACAGAGGAAATGCTCATAACTAGGCCGCAGAAATTGAAATTGAAAATTAAAAGAGACGATTGGATGAAGACACAAAAACTCAAATCAGAATACAAATTGAACATACATCTGGAGGTAGATGTTAGAATATTGAATGAATTGCCGCAATACTTGAAACAATTTCCAGATCATAGCTAGCGGAGTCGCTACTGGCACTAACATTAAAACAATGAGATCAAACCGTGATATCATGGAACTGTTGGGGATTTAGCCACCTACTAACAGGACATACCTGCATATGCCTTCAGGAGACGTGGCTTACATCTCGAGCCCTGCTAAATGGTTACACTATACACCAGGAATTGGTCAAAAAGGGGCAGAGGGGAAGACCATATGGAGGCCTACTCATTGAAATTCTACATCCACTAAGATCCACCCGTATCCACACGAATATGGATGAATTTGTCTTAGTGGTGGAACTGGAACTTCCTGGAAAAGACTTAGTGGAGCAAATACTGTTGGTTAACATATATAATCCTCCTGAATCTTCCCACAAAGATCATATCCAGGAAGCCTGTCATGATCTGTTGATCGACTGGATGACAGATGTAAAGAAAAATCTAGTAATATTTGCTGGTGACTTCAACTGCCATTTAATTGGAGACGTGAGCACAAGTAATAATCCCCTGCAGAAGAGTATAGGCAAGATGCGACATGCAGATGCAAACTCTGAGGGATTACTATGGCTCAACTTCTTCAAGTCATGGAATTTTGAAATCCTAAATGGTAGAACCACCAGTGACTACCCCGGACAACCAACATGGGGTAATACCAAATCCAGAAGTACATTGGATTACATTTATGTCAGCCCCTCTATGGCCACTTGGGTTACGGATATGAAGATTAATGACAATGATTGGAGTGATCATGCAACTCTTACACTCACATTCAACTACATGGTACAGCACGTACAGAACAGACACTTGGGAGAGCTGAAGACGAAGCATGCCTCCTCTAATATTCGCTGGTCAGATAAAAACATCAAAAGTGCTGCAGAATATACAACTGATAAGTCAAACATGGGTCGTGCTGAGCTTCTTTCTATGACTAGTAACGAGATCGAAGAATGGATTACATCATCTCATTTTGTTACGCAACTGTTAAAACAAATATGTTGTCCCCTGAAGTTAAGTCTACTAACGTATTTGACATTGAAATCAGGGATGCTAAACGAATCCTAAGAGCAGATCTGAGAAAGCTGTGTAAAGCATCCATCACATGGAACAACTATCTGAATCTAAGCAAGAAACTGAAAAATGTTTACAGAGTATGGCTCAGGCAGAAACGTTACACAACTAAATTACTTAAATGGAAAGAAATAGTTCAAACACTCTGCACAGGGAACTCTCGATCTATATGGGGACTGCTGAGCATGGCACAGGGAGATACCAACAACTCTTTGTCTATCCCAATTGGTATAGTCCAGTGGGAGGAATTCCTGAAAACCCGCAACCACACAGCCCATGACAAGTTCCAGGAGAGGAATATTCTGGGTCGACCTACTGCCCCTTTTAAGGTGACAGTTGAATCACTGATTGCCAGGATAAAAAAGCTTAAAACATCGAGAGCTCCTGGGCCTAATGGCATAGCAAATGTTATCCTAAAGTGTAATCCAGAATACTGGGCAGAAGTACTTGAGATACTGTTTGAAAAGATCCTGAACGAGGGGTGTATTTCCAGAATCCTGGCAAACAGCAACCTTGGTCCCTGTCTATAAGAGGGGAGACCGCACGGACCCTGGTAACTATCGTCTACTATCCATGTTGGACTGCACGGGCAAATTAATCACAGCGTACCTACTACATTTAGTTCCAAGAAGATACCACGAGTGAGTGTCAAAATACATGGGACTGCAATTCATTACACCCTTTACTACAGATATTTGGGCATTGAGATCGAGCCCAAGGGAGAATACACTATGTGTAAACAGGCCAGAATCACGAGAGCGGCCCAAGTTACAGCCCTGATATATCGCTTTTCTACATCTCACTGTGGGTACACCATCTGGGCAGCACGCCAATTATACCTCCAGGTGCTAGCACCAATGATAACTTATGGTCTTGAGGCACTACAACTCATGGACATGTAGTGGCTGCAGATCCTTGAAGGAAAATACTGGAAAAAAATACTCGGACTCCCGGCTGGCATCCCCATGTCCATCCTCAGATTAGAACTGGGCCTCATCTCTTGGAAATCCCAGGTACTTAGAAAAAGAGCTGAACTGTATTTAAAAATGACACCTCATACAGACAATCTCTTCCTGGCGGCAATGCACTGCGAAATTAATAAATCCTCCTCATATCTACTTTTGAAAAAACATATGGACTGTTATCTTGAAACGATTGGTTGGACCCAAAGACAACAAGCGGATACAGCTTCTTCGCTCAGAGCCCTATCAAAGAAATCTGAATTGCATGACTGGATCAACAATTTTGCGCATTTGGAAGATCTAAAGCGTTATAAATTGGTGCAATATATTAATTATACCTCCAAGAAACCATCACTATACTTGAATCTCTGCCCTTCACCGCGCTTGAGACGATGTATTCTCCTGTTAAGGATTGATCAGCTCCCGATACTGGCCATAAGTGGGATTAAGAATAATCTCACCATATCCGAACGCTCCTGCCGATTGTGCATGGACAGATCAGAGACTGAAACCGGCAAACACGTCCTTACCAGATGTCCGGCTATGCTCAAAGTCTATACAACATGCTATGCAGACTTCGTCCACAGATTGGACCATGTTAGTATTAATGACTTCTGGCTAAGGGCGATCAATGCAAGGGGACTGAAACTTTACATTTCAATGTACAACGTATGGTTGAATATAGAGAAATAATTGGACATAAGCATATAGTCATCTTGCTGTCTAAGTATGTTAACTTTTGCTAGAGCTCTATCTATGAATCAATACGTCTCTGCACTAGTAATTGTTTACCAGATTTTTTTCTTTTTTTTCTATAAGACACTAACTATATACTATTTAGATATTTTGCATCTTTTAATTGTGGTAAAGATATGTTTATCTGAAATTTTCTCTTTTTTCTTTTCCTTGTGGATATTACTGTCATCTTTTTTTTCTTTTTCTCTTTCTCGCTTTAAAAAAATCATTTTTTGCTCTATATATTCTCACATAATGTAATAAGAATATTTATTTTATGTAATTTATGAAATGTGAAAAGCTTATGTTAAGCTATAACACATTAATACTACATTTAATTACATTTCCAGATCGGCAGATAAGAGACACATTTTTAAAATTAGGACTTAATGTGCTACTAACGCTGGAATATAAGGCTCAGGCTCACCAAATTGGAAAACAAGAGAATGTGTGTAGATTGTGCAAACGGGATAAACAATCTGATTATGTAATGTAATGCCTTGACTGTTAAACGACAGATATTTGCCAATATGCTTATGCAAACAAATAGAAACATGGACATTAAGCAACGTTGGGCCTATATTTTGTTGGGACAAATTATGGGTTATGAGAGTTGTTCAATTATGGGACTCGCTAGACCTAAGCAGCGACCGAATAGAAGTAGTGAAAACGATAAAGATCTCAGATACTGGCAGAGATGAACAATTAATTATTCTTGATGGATTGATGAGGGACCTTTTTTTCTTTCTTTTTTTTGCATACGTATTTTAGAAGCTATGAAGAAAGTTGAAATGTTTTGTATTAGTACACAAAATAATTATGTAAAGTTAGATTTCAAACTAAATAATTTTAATTTGAAAAAAAATAGTTGGAGAAATGGTCTGACTCAGGGGCAGCTTTTCACCAGATGGGCATCTTGTGTTTGATGCCACAGCATCTTTGTGTGATCTGCAGCAATATGGGCCTCATTACAGGTAAGGTTGTATTTCCATTGGGAATATATGTGGACATTAGTGCCACTGCCACTCATTTTGTCAGTAAATTGTCCAAATTGTTCATTCTCATTTTGATGTCCCATACAACTCCATTGAGTTTGGAGTTTTGGAGTATTTACAGTTACCGATAATTTTACCTGTGGCAAATCGCCCATTTTTACGAAGAAAAAGCGCTAGCCAAGGGCAGGAGGTTTTTCCCTGAACTACCCTGCAACCAACTGGACTACGGAGGAGTGGCAAAAGTGGCAATACATCCATTGCTGCCACTTTCTGAACCCTAGACCATACCCATAATTAAGCCCTATGGATGGTTCGTCTGATGTCACCAATTTCTAGCAATTAACTCATGAACCCAGGTGTTTAGAAAGGACGCAACACACATTGTTTCTGAAGGGCCTTAAGGATGAGTTGGCAGGGCTGCCTGACCTCCCTCTTTGTGGGGCTGAGCAAGGTTGTTGCTGGGTCTGGAAAAGATCCAGGGCTACGCAAATTTTGGGACTGTTGGGACTCGGGGCTGCAAACCTTTTGGTGGTAGCCCCTAAGCTTCTATTCGGGGCTACAACCAAAAGTCCCGGGGCTTTAATCCCTCCCCCCCCCCCATCCGCCCAAGCAACGCCTCCGGGGATGAGTGACTTATAAATGTAGATTTGACTTTGCCGTAAAGAACGAAAGACATAAGCAATACATCTCTGGGAACACCGATTGCTGCTGACACCAAGAGTCGCCCATCTTAAAACATGCATTAGGTGTCATGCAAAAGTGA
Organism: Ambystoma mexicanum; assembly: GCF_040938575.1. NCBI lineage: Eukaryota > Metazoa > Chordata > Amphibia > Caudata > Ambystomatidae > Ambystoma > Ambystoma mexicanum. The sequence continues at coordinate 1,034,132,892 of NC_090926.1, read as the reverse complement.
ACAGTGTTCTGGGAGAAAGTGAAATCATTGTTCCATGTTTTAGCTTTCTCTGTGTTGTATGAAATAGGATGAAGCACCAAAAAACGTCCACCACAGCACAGAGAGGAGGTGTCTTGTTGAAAAAAAGCTTGCCTGGAAATGGCATGGCTGTTTCTTCGCCTGCTTCTGAAGACAGAATGGTCAGAATGCAGTCTAAGCATTCCGATTGGCTGAGTGGAGGTCAATAACAAAATCCACGTGCTAAGAGAATGTACACGTTGCATTTTTGGTATGATCTGGTGCATTCACATTGCCCTTTCTTGCTATGGGCAATGCCATGGGTATTTATTAAAGAGAGTAAAGCAGGGATGGACAGTGAGGCCTCTGCCCCTCTTGGCTCCCACCTGGTGCCCAGTGCGCCCCCAGCTTCTCACTGGCACCCTATCATCCACCCCTCAGGCATCAAAAGTTGCCTCTGCTACTGGAGTGACGTGCTCTTTGCAGAAGCACTGTGCAAAGGTCATGTCAGCAGGAGCAAGCCTGGTACCGGTACTTTATGAAAGGGGCAGCAAAAAATAATGGACGACACAACACTGGTGGGTGGTGTGGAGAGAACCTGGAAGATTGAAAGAGTTGCTACACAGACTGGCAGCAGCAAGATATGTAGTGGGGCTAACAATGATGACAACATATACAATAATTACAGAGTTAGATTGTGGAAAGGGGACGCTGTTGCGCACACTGCCGAATGGAGCTGCGTGTGTGAGCTCTGCAGGAAAGCCGAGGTCTGGGATTCATAACTTGTACAATATCGCCCGGTTTCATACCAACCACCTAACGGAAGTGGTGCATGAGGATGTCCCCAGCCTGTCTACCCAAAATGGAGTGAATTAGTGAAGCGGTTTACGAGAAACTCTGAGTGATCTGCATGGCCCCGAGAGGCCTACTTGATAGCCCGGAAGACTGCGAGCGTTGAGGAGCAGCGACACCACTTGCTGCTGTGGCGCGGACATCAACGTGCTGCTCCGCCGCCTAACTCTGCTCACCCGAAGCTCAGCGGTGGCTGGCGACACAATATTGCGGCTCTCAGGCACAGGAGACACGCTCGGCTGAAGGTGTGCATGCTGGCGCTCCGGTACGCTACCGTAGAGTGCCTGCACATGCATGCACCTCACTGAAAGAGCCCATCCGGCGAGTAGTATAACCCTCTACGGACACTATAATCAAAGGTGAGGCTGCCTGTGATCACTCCCCGAACAAACTCCACATTGTACCTCCGCGACCGAGTGCTCCACTGGCTGCTGCAGCGGCCCCAAGCAATGGACAGTACTTGAGACTAGGGACCTCCAGCATACCACATAACTACCTGTGATAGGTTCCCGATCAACACTACGACACAGGTCCTCCACTGCACGCGCTGGCCCCTTCTCCCATGCCCGCACTATAGCCCATAAGCGACAAGAGGGACTTGCTAAATTACACGCTTGAAGCTGCTGAGGACTACGGGGCACCATTGGGGAGACCCTGCAACGAACATACGGGGCGGACTGGGACCCTTTGGAGGACACGTGTTCACAAAGGGAAATGAGGAGGCAAGCCCCGCACCACAGAGGAATTACGCGGCGACAACCATAGATGAAGGGAACTCAAACACTGCTGCAAGCCACTCTGAGGCGTCGAGAGTTGTAGCCGGAGATCAGACACCGGCCACAACGCAAAACGGAAATATAAAAACTTGTGTGAGATGAGCTGCTCCCCCATGCCTTACATGACTTGCTGCATAACGTCTGAACAGGCCACCTGGGAACACAGAGCACCGGTGTGTTAATGACATGTTAACGACTGCAGTCTCTCTTCACACAATGAAGTGTGGCCTACCCGCACCCACCAACGTACTACGCCACTTGTACATGGCCCCAACTAGAGACAGGGGCCGCGCCGGGCAAGGAGACCAGGCATCACACTTCAAGGAGTGCCCCTGGGCAGAAGGAGAGACCCCATGCTGGGTCTAAAATGAGAGAAGGCTTGGGCATACCACAGAGTTGGAACACAACCTGTGGCACACTCAGACTACAGCCTAATTGAAGCATCAAGAGCGGAGAGGTTGCAGAGGGATCACGAATGCAAAAACCTGAGACCAGGGCACGATCAGCACCACAGACCTCAGAAGTCATTGAGATCCAGGCAGAAACGGGCACAGGATCTAAAACCAGAGGGATACATGCTAAGCGGCTACTACCTGTCCCTGTAAAGATACGCCCCACCCTTCATGAGCACAGCACCCATATCACGGAAGCAAGCAGTGAAGTATAGCCACTTCCGCAGAAAGGAGGTGATAGTTACATTTTTAGGACAAACCACGGACAACCAGAACGGCTGAGGCGGGGTGTTGCATATAACAGGCCATGACAGCACTCAGGACTAGCAGGCCAGAATCCAGAACCCCGGCCCAGCACTTCATCACAGTGGGCCCCTTTCTAAGCTACAGTAAGACTAAAGTGACACCAAGACCAGCGGTGCACCGCCCCACAGTCCCACTGAACATACCCCTTCCCCAGAAAGTGCGGAAGAAGATAAACAATGCCCAAAGGGGCACCACCCAAAAAAGGGAAAGGCGCCATTGAGAAATACACAACACAGACCCCAAAAGCAAGCAACAAGAGAAGCGCCTGCCCTGGATCAATCATGCAGGCCACACCCGCAGCCACCCCGGCCACCATGGACCCGTAGGCAGTCTTTGCCTCAATGCATCAAGGCTTCACAGCCCTGAATGATAGATTGGACGGAATCAACTCAAACATAGCCACGGTCAGAAACCAACTTGAGAAAGCCACCAACCACATCACAGAGGGCGAAAATCGGATCAGCACCAGGGAAGATGCGCTTGAGTCGTTACGGAATACCATGACAGAAATGGCCAAAGATCTGGGAACAGTGAAGTTCAAATGCAAGGATTTGGAAGCTAGGCCCCGCCGCAATAATGTGTGCATAGTGGGGGCGCCTGAAGATGCGCTAAAGGGCCTGATGGAAGTAGCAGTGGAGGAACTACTCAGGGACTTGCTGGGCGATGCTGGATGGTCCTCAATGTTTGTGGTTGAAAGGGCCCATAGATCGCTCACTCCCGCCCCAAACTGGGGTCTACCTGAGACCCATCATAGTCCGACTGATGAACTATAGGGATAGGGATCTGATCTTGCGGACAGCGTGGGACAAACAGGAACTGAAACTGGGCTCCAGTGTCATTCGGATCTTCCCAGATTACACATTGGCTGTTCAACAGGAGCGACGCTCATTTATAGGTGTCAAGAAATTGCTCCGGGACAGTGGAGTGCCCTATGCAATGCTGCATCCTGCTAGGCTCTGCCTACAGCATAACAACAAAACATACTTCTTTACTTTTCCAGAAGAAGCTGCCTCCTTTGTTGAATCCAGCATTCCAATGCCAGCTAAGCAATCACTCAAGCCACAGGTGTAGGTGATGGCGGCTCGTCACTCCCAGGACGGGAAGACTTAATTAATTCATGTAATACCACAAATAGAGACAATGGACATAAGACTACAGTAGCAGATGTCTAAGATCTGTATATTCATTCTTTATATATGCTTTCTGTAACACATAACCATGCTATCGAATGCCACTGATCATAATATGTACTGGAAACGTTCATGTTGGTGGCCTAATGGGCAGCCACATTATGTTCCCGGCCTCGGCAGCCGCAGAAGCGCCCCCCAATGCAGGTGCACGGTTTTGTAGAGAAGAGTTGGATAAAGGTGGGGGGAAATGCATAGTTGAAGTTTGGGGGACTATGAGGGTGGGAGTGGGGGTGGGGTAGTGAGAATGTATGGGTAGTTAAAGTTAAAAATGCACAGACATATACAAGATGGTCATATAGAGGCAGCGAGGGACACCATTATGTATGTTGTTTGACATTGGGTGGAGTATGGCTTAAAAGGGCTCCAAAGGATTTACACTATTGAGCTGGAACGTGAGGGGGCTGGAGGTTGACAGTGAAAGCGCAGAAAATAATGGTGTACATTAACAGGATGGGTGCCCAGATTGCATTCCTCCAGGAGACACATTTATTGGGACACCAGGCAGATAAAATAGCACCAGGATGGAGCAGTCACCGCTTCTACATGTCCTACTCCAGCAGGTGATGGGGGGTGCTCATTTTAATACACAAAGCGCTACCGTACACACATATATCTGCTGAGAGCGACCCGGAAGGATGGCATGTGATCGTCCACGGGAGGCTTGCTGAAAGAGAGGTACTTCTCATTAATCTCTATGGCCCAAACACAGATGAGCCAAACCTCTATACCAAGATCTTTCAGAAGTGCGCCAAATACCCTACCGCTCACATCATCATGGGTGGAGATTTTAATACGATACTGTGCACTCAATTGAACCGTACATCTAGCTGCCCCAGAACACTCACTCAAGCTGCACGCACAATACACACGCATATAACCGACCTGGATCTGCGTGATGTATGGCAATCCCTACATGGGGAGAGGCGGGCATTCACCTTTTACTCATGGTGCACAACATGCACTCCAGGATCGACATGTGGCTGACATTGCAGGGGGTCCTAGGTTGGGTATCTGAAGCAACACTATTACCCAGGATGCTTATCGGACCATTCCCCGTTCCTGCTGTCCCTGCACATCCCTAAAGTCTCCACTTGGCAATTTCAGGCAGCAGCATTAACAGATCATGTGTACAAGACAACCCTGACCCAACACATGAATAGTTCAAGAATAATGGCGGCACAATCGAGAGTCAAGCGACTCTGTGGCAAGCCTTTAAGGTATAAATAAGGGGGGTTGCCATGTCGACAGAGCTGGGAGTCCTTAAAGATATTCGCTGAGATTGTGGGAGGCGTGAGGGGAATATAGCATAATTGCAAGAACAATACGCCATTAATCCAACAGCCCATGTTAAACTAGATGTTAAAACTCAGCTAGAAGAGTACAAAGAAGCAGCAGAACAGGAAATGTGCCATTTCGATGGACCGGTGGCTGCTAGATGGTACGGCGAGCAGGAGGGCCCGGGTAAACTCCTGGCTAGGATGGTGAGGGGAAAGCGCCGCAATTCAAACATCCCTTGTATAACTCGTCTAGACGGAGCAGTGGTCACTGATCAGGAAGAAATAGGGAAGGTCTTTTATGACTTTTACACTGCCCTGTACTCTACCCAGAGTGTGGCCACGGACAACGAAATAGACAGATATCCAGCCGGGAATCCTACCACTTTCTTGTCGTATGAGACTAGGGATGCCCTTGAAAGTCCCCTTACCCAGTTGGGAATAGCTGAAGCTATCAAGTCCTTTCCAAATGGCAAGGCAACAGGGTCTGACAGACTGGGTGCCGAGTTCTATAAAGAATTTGCCACAACCTCAGTGCCTCGACTTGTTGATGGCTGGACCAAGGCTCTGGAATCCGGTGAATTTCCCAAAACAACACGAGAAGCAATCATCACTTTACTGCTAAATCCAGGGAAGCGACCTGAGGAGTGTGGTTCATATAGGCCCCTCTCATTAATAAACACAGATGCAAAGATATTCGCTAAGATATTGGCCACACGATTGAACCCTTTACTGCCACACATGGTCCACAAGGACCAGGCTGACTTTGTCCTGGGCAGATCCACTGCAACTAATATCCGACGCTGTTATAATATTATTGCATCAAAACCTAAAGACACACAAGGGGTGGCACTGGCATTGGAATGCAAAAGGCCCTCGACATGGTCTACTGGCCCTTCCTATTCAGGGTACTCGATAACTACGGATTTGGGCCTAATTTTTTGAGATGGGTTATGGATACTTTATACGAAACCGTACGCCAGAATCTGTGTTAACGGAATCCTATTGGTGATCCTGTAGTTGGCCGGTGGCACCAGACAAGGATGCTCACTTTCCCCATTATTATTTGCACTGGTTATGGAACCACTCACTGATCTGCTGAGAGCACGGCATAGCAAGATGGGAATTTCCCTAGCAGGCAGGATGGAGATTATTACGTTATATGCGGACGACATAATGTTGTATTTAAAAGAACCAGAAACTACCCTAGGCAGGCCACTACGATCGGTGAAGAAATTTGGGGAATATTCTGGCCAGAAGCAAAATTCATCTAAATCTGAGATCTTTCCCCTTTCTGATGCCACTTAAAAATCTACAGAGCTACATGGGCTGTTATGGGCTCCTACACGGGTGAAATACCTGGGCGTTGAAATAGCGCGCAATACGTAGATCGTTTGCGATTCAAACTATGAATTACTCACAGACGCGCTATGTGCTAAACTGGAAAGGTGGCGTTTCTTGCCTATCTCGCTAATGGGCAGGCTTGCCCTGGTCAAAATGATCATCTTGCCGAAACTATTCTATTTGTTCAGCACTGTTCCCGTATGGCCGGGAAGGTCATTTTGCACTAGAATTCAAGGGGCATGCATGGCATTTGTATGGAACGGGCATCCACTTGGCCCATTGAAACATCTATATACAGCGGCAGAAGCCAAAGTCAGAAATGACAACGCTATTAACCCGGCATTGGTGAGAACCTCAGCCTGGACCAGAATGGCTGGCCACCCAGGACACGAGATCCTGTATCATCCAAACATGCCGCTACGGGAAGCTCACTATCTCCCCCTCACACAATATAAGATCCTTACTTCTCATAGGAAGGGAAAGGGGGTACAAAGGTTTGTAGATCAATTCATAGATAAACTGTACGTCAGCTGGGAGATCAATAAGACTATAGGGAGAAACCCACTGCAGAAGCTGCAATACCTAAGACTACGCTCGGCCATGGCAGAAGTGTGGGACGTATTCCCTATTGAACCACAAATACACCCCGTCTTAGGGTACATATTCATCACCAACGTAACTAAGACATCTATCTCCACTTTATACAAAATTGCACTATTCGTTGAAGAGGCATTACCATTGGAGGACAAATGTAAATGGGAAACAAATCTGGGCCACACTGTCACTGACCATCAATGGGCCAAACTGTGTGTGCTAACAAGGACTGTCTCCTATAACTCACGCAACCGACTAACACGCTACAAGGTATTACACAAGGTATTACACAGGGCCTACTACACCCCGGCCAGGCTAAGAACTTAATACCCCACGGCTGATGGGAAGTGCCCTAGAAGCAGGAGAGAGGAAACTGGCATTCTCCATTTGTTATGGGCTTGTACACGTCTCTCCAAATACTGGGAAAATGTGTGCAACGCACTTGATGAAATGTCAGATCATCCTATTGTGTGGGACCCAGGTATATTACTTGGCATAAACTGCTTAATCTCGGTCTGACACTACCAAAACAAACAATATTGATGCGATGTTCAGACCGACCTCCAATAAATGACTGGGAGAGGGATATGATGTGGGCAAGTGACTGTGAGGAGGGGTATGCTGGCTTACTACCCGTGCACAGCTGCCACAGAGACATATGGAGCAGATATAGACAATACGTGTCCGATAAATGTATAGGAGAGCAGAACTCGGAGGCAATGTAATATTGTATTGAAGTGTACCCACATTTTGTGAAGCAAATGATAATGACAAAGAAACAGAATGTCGTGTAATGTTTTTATGTCTGTGTAAGTTAAAATAAAAGTGTTTAAAAAAAAACAGAGTTAGAATGCGGGTAGGTGATCACCAGGGAGGGAAGAGTATGTGCCTCCAGTACATGATCTTAAGGTTTGCTACTGGAGGGATGTTCTTGCTCTCTGGGTATGCTCCCCCCACCCCCTCCTTGCTCGCTTGTGCAATGTATGCACCCCCTAAACCCTCCCTTGGTCGCCTGTGCAATGTATGTTCCTCCAAGCCCCTCTTGGTTGCTTGTGCAATGTATGCTCCCCTCAGCCCCCTCCCTTGGTTGCTTGTGCAATATATGCTCCGCCCAAATCCCACCCTTGGTCGCCTGTGCAATGTATGCCCTCCTCCGCCACCCTCACCTGCTCATCTCTCCTATCCCTCGGCCCCTTACCGCCCACCTGCAACTATCCCCATACAACTGTATTATGCCACTGCCTCACTATCCTTCAGATCCTGACACTATGCATTATTTGTTGTTGCTGCCTTTACGACTACAGGCCTGTCCTCATACTATGCCACTTATACTGACTTTGCATTGACTGCTGTCACCGCCTTCCAATCTTGGGTCGGCAGCCCTCATGTCAATGCCACCTATTTTGTCTAAAACGTATTGTATGCTGCTGCCGCATGCAACTAGGGGCTGAAATGCATATTTGACCACCTATTCTGTCCCGTTGCATTACTTGTTGTTGACACCCTTCAAGATGGGGTAGGCTCTCATGTTTTATGCTACCGATTCTGACTATGCATTACCTGTTGTTGCCACCCTTCAAGATGGGGTAGGCTCTCATGTTTTATGCTACCGATTCTGACCATATGCATTACCTGTTGTTGCCACCCTTCAAGATGGGGTAGGCTCTCATGTTTTATGCTACAGATTCTGACCGTATGCACTTACGTAACCAAGCAAGTTTCTTAACAGTGCTGCGATGCCCGAGGACAGTTGTGCACTTTATAAATGCAAATAAATAAAAATAAATAAATAAGGAAGGCAGTAATAACAGTGGTGTTCCTTCCTGATGCCCTACTTCTCTGGCACTACCAATCCAAGTGGATCAGTGGGGCTGTGTGGGTATAAGGAAGGCAGGCAGTAATAACAGTGGTGCACCCCTCCTGCTGCTCTGCTCTGCTGGTACTTCCAGTCCAAGCAGAAGGAAGGCAGTCAGTAATAACAGTGGCGTTCCTATCTTCTGCCCTGCTCCACTGGTACTACCAATCCAAGCAGATACATGGGGCTGTGTAGGTATAAGAAAGGCAGTCAGTAATAACAGTGGCGCACTTGCCTGTGGCTCTGCTCTGCTGGTACTAACAATGCAAACAGATTTATGGGGCTGCATGGGTACAAGGAAGGCAGGCAGTAATAACAGTGGTGCTTCCTCCTGCGGCCCTGCTCTGCTGGTACTACCAATACAAACAGATTCATCTGGCTGTGTGTATATAAGGACGTCAGATGGTATGTTTAGTCGCTAACTTATTTGCATATTTTTAGGGAATAAAATTAGCTGTGGACTGTTTATCTGGAGAGCTTCATGGTTCTAACATAAATTATCCAACTTGGGGATCTGCTTGATCTACCCTTTTTGGAAGGCCAATGCAAAATCAGCTGTTGGCCACAGTCTCACAGGGTGCCTCTGAACCTCCAACCATGTCCAGGTCGGTTTCCCCATTTCTTTTTGATGCCCTAAGTACATATACTTTTCAAGTATATATACCTTTGTATTTTGAGGTTACGTTATAGGATGTGTACTCACTTTGCGATATTTCTTTTAGAAATATCACCAGCATCAGTTATATTGTCTCGGGAGGATAGCTCAGGGACAATGTGCTCGCCTTGGAAGCAAGACAACACGGAGCAACACAGGCTGGAGCCCCGGGTCCGCGCTTAGCATCCTCTGGGGATTAAGAGTGTTATAAATAACCTATCATATCATATATCATCCTCATTTACTTCAGTTAGGTTTTTAATGTGTGGGTTTAGTTCTACTAAATATCTATGGAAATTGTGCATTGCTAATTTCGAAAGTAGTTCAAATATTTGTATAACTTACACACATTTGCAAGAGCAGTGCTTTACACTGTGCTCGATACCGAAAGCAGATTGTGTACGACAGTCTGATGTCACAAGAGGGCTGATGGGCATATCCCAATTTCCAAAAATCACGATGGGTAAGCCTCCAGAGAAATTCCTAACCCACTGATGTACCCGTTCAAAGCTCATGGAGTCTGAAAAGGCATACCACTGACTTATTCATAATCTATTTTTTTTAAATTTTACTATCATTTAGTAACTGTTTTCACAACTCAATTTATAAATTTAAAGTGCATATTTGCTGATAACATCGCAATGTCATCCATACTATTATGTTTACTTCTCACACCACAACCATTCATACACATGCAAACGTCCTTATAGTCACTCCTGACAAGGTGCTAGTGCTGTACTCCAACAAGATAAAAATACACCAAACATTGATTAAGACAGTATGTGGATTGCCAATTTAATCCACATATATTGATCAACAACATGTGGTCAATTTTCTGCTCCTTATGTGTTGATCCAAAATATGGTCGACTAGCGAAGGTCATCAAATTTCACTGTCATAATACCATGATCTGTATACGCCTTCCGGTGCTAGTTTCAACTTTATCAATACACAATCATGATATTCAATAGTCTTCTTCAGGACCCAACATATGAGGAGTCAAACCTCTGCGACCAAATCGTGAAAAGAATGTTCTTAATGAATTGAATCACTCAATATATTGAATATCCAGGTGTACTTTATCGCCTAAAAATCCTTGTTCTTATCTGAATTTTGCAAAAGGAAAAAATACATCTATATGTCCCTTGTGGCAAATCGATCTGACGTAGAATGCAAATATATTTAATTTGGCAATCATCTTCTAATAGACCGGCAACAGCATCCAATCCCGATAGATATTCGGTCAGGTGATCAAGGCATGTTCCAGAGGGGCGTTCCGCCCGACGGGTCTGCCGGCAGGAAATTGCTCTACACTGAAAGGAGAGCGAGGGGCCGTCTGAAGATAGGCCTTTTCTCTCTGGGCAGGATTTGCCTCGGAAGGCTTGGCAGAGTCCTGCTCACGTGTTTGCTCAGCCATTTTCAAGAGCCTCCTGCCACTGGAGACTGGTTTTAAGGGTGGATTTCTAAAGTTGCCAGTAAAGGAATACTCTTGCCCGTCTCCTTCATTGCATCAACCAATGCATGTGCTGCACAATGGCACACATCATGGGGGAGGGAGTAGATGGCGAATGCAAGTCCTTTAAACCTGCATGCAGCCAACTTAAATAGTAATAGAAATGCCAAATGTACCAGTTGGACAGGTTTTCATATTGTGGCATGTTACTTTTAATGACCAAGCCAACGGGAGTATGTACTGACATAAGAGTTCTGGCATATGTTGGCAGAGCCTGTTTTGCGCCCAGGGCCAGTAATGATACTATTTAAAAATGTTAAAGCGAACATGAGTATGGTCTTATATGGCAATACTGGCATATGATGGTGGAGCCAGCATGAAAATGTATGGGCACAGCCAGCATGAGAATGTTTTTTATACTGGCAAAATGTTGCAGGGACCAGCATGATAATGCATTGGGAAATGCCCTGTGCACTTTATTTTCATGATTTACCCTACACTCTACAAAACCGAGTGTTGACCTTTGACCCGCATTTTGACAGAAAGTGTGCTGTGTAATACACCCTGTTAACCCATTATTTAAAACATTTTCTCAGGGAACGGAAATGAATCTGCCCTGAACGCCCCAAACTCATTCTCGTTAGTACAGGATCCCTCACTAAGCTGGGTCCCAATCGCATACTTGTGGCAAATATTTACAACCTCCAAAAAACAACTCATCAGCCGCCACTGGTGGCTGGTATATTTGTGGACCAGGCACCGCCCCCTTCTTTCTACGCTAACATTAAAGCTTTGATTAAAAAAACATGTTTATTTATTTCACTTGCAGTAGTGCATGCCCCTGCAGCGGCATAATCATCATGAACATTGTGCACGCACTATGGTCCAGGCCAGCCCTGGGTGTGACGTGCCCTGTACTTTGTCAAGGAGCTTATTGGGGTGGGGGGATGCATCATGGCTCACAGGGGGGACCCCAAACATTGGGCTACGCCATTGTCTGACAAAGGGGTAGTGTGCAGTGCACGCATTGAAGTCTGTCAGTGAGTCCCTGGGTGAGAAGCAACTCGTGGGTGTTTTCAAGTTAAAGTAACCGTGGTGCCACGGATATATGTGTGCAGCAAACTTAGTACATTAAATGGCGGGGACTTTTTAAGTCCTCTGGCATCCAGTTTGACGCTTAGATAATAAAACCTTTGGGTGGTCTTGGGTATATTGAAAAAACCTCTCCCAGGTATTATACTCCAGCAAAGATAACATTATCAGGTGCACTCCCCTGTGTGCACGCAGACCAGTCTAATAGGTTTCTTCTATCGTAGTGATAGCTGACTTATAGTTACATTTATAACCAGGGAATTTTCTTGATACGAAATCCTGATCAATGATTTAGTTTTCGGGCCTTGCTCGTACAGCATTTTGCTTCTGGGTAAACAGCATGGCATACCTCCTCAGATCAATGATTTTTTGGCTTGCTTAACACGTCAAAAATGGAAAATGACATTCCCCAAATGTGTGATCGTGGACAATCACGCCTCCGTCTGTGCCTCGGTTCTTATATCTGGCTGAAATGAAAGTGCCTGGAAAACGGGTGCTAGACACATCAGAAAAATCTGAGGGTCATTTGCCATCACTTTCCATGATGTTACTTGGGGATGGGGTCAAATGTCATCACTTCCTGTGATGTCATCAGGGGCCAAGGGTCAGTGATGTCACTTCCGCTGGCATTTTGGTGAAATGGCGTCCTTGTGCCCAGGCCACGTAACTAGTCCTGAATTAGCCACAAGACCAAGGGCATTGAAATTGTGGGACTGGGCCCACTAGGCGAGAGGGCACAGTTCCAGCAGGGGACAAGAGGGGCCAGAGGAACTAAAACATTTTGTTCAGCAGTTGGGGCTAGATCAACCTGAAAGGTTCGGAGATTGCTGTACTAGACTATCCGTTGGCCTGCAAAGAAGCTTTAAGTGACTAGTTTTAGGTGTTGATTGTGTATTACCTATAAAATGAAAAAAAAACAAAAAACATTAGACCCACACTGCGTAATGAAAACGCCAAAATATACCTCTCCTTATAAACCATCAAACCACTCTAATCCCCACACATCAAATGTCTCCTGTCTGTCCACACCCGTAAATGTTTGGATGTGACCTCACTGATGATTTGCACACATCCCTTTAAACCACTATATACACTGCCATTTACCCTTCAATATAAGCACGCCGCGGTGCCATGGTCTTTATTTCAGTCTGTATCTTTCCATCATTATTTGTGTGGCCTTTTTATCTGTATTTGTCCACGTTTATTGTTTTGCTATGTAAAAGAAAAAAAGTTATAACGGGTGCTTTTCCACTCTCATGTGCTACTAAGTCCCACCCATCTTCTTATCAATTGTGTTCAAAGAGTCTCTCTGGTTAATGGTCCTCCCTGTGTGGTCCCTGTTAGAGCGTCAGGCCTCCCTTCAAGCTGCAGCAAGACCAGACTCTTTGGCTCCTGCCAACCACATTCCCGTACCTTAAGAATGGGGGCCCCCTAGCAGGGTGGTGTACTGTAAACAACAGATCTAGACATGACAGTTCACTGCCATTAATACTGAGAGGCGGGAGCTGGCTTCAGGTTTACACAGTTGCATATGAAAGGTTGTTGGGTTTCCTGCCTCCTTTGCTATCCTCTGCAGCCAGGCCCCGTGTGGGCCTGTTTGAAGTACCCCCTGTTGGTATAATAATCACTGCCACCAGCTGCAGGGCCTAACAAAAAAGCAGGGCGGATCCACTGTGCCTGCAGGCGTTGTCCAGCCTGGAGTACACAGGCCTATGCTTTTGTCGTGGTTTGAGCATAGGAAAATGTGTGTGCATTAGCTGCACGCATTTTCCTGAGGTTGGGCTGCCATCATTCCATTTAATTAAACATTTCAGAAAAGCCCAGGTGAGCGCACGTTAACCCTGTCGATGGTCCAATTCCTCACATCCCGCAGCCCTTGACTCTGCATAGCCACTTATGAATATGATGCAACTTTAGGGAAGGACAGCAGTCTCCCAGACTGAGGATAGAGACTGTCAACACCTTTTTATAACAGCATTTTGGGCATTGCCCCAACCAGTTTTTACAGTAGACCTCTTCATAGTCTCGATTTTCTTTGTATCAGAATTAAGGGCACCCCATAATAGGTAATACACAAATCACATAGCTCGAACACCGGCAGTAGGTTAACCTACATATCTAGCAGAGACAGACTGCTCCACTTAAGTTTCAGCATAATTGGCAAATAGCTAGGTCATTTTCTTCTAATATACCTGGCTGCATTCCCAAAACAGACAGGCTGTCACAAAATACCCATGCATACCTAGCACAGAGCAGGGTTTTTTTCTCTCCTGTCTGCATGGTTTAGGTGTACTTGGTTGAAATTCTTTTACCTTTTCCAATTTGACCACATTTTTCTTGGTCGTTTTTTTTGGTTGAAAATGCAGAGGGAGACTCAACGCACACCTCTCACCGACCCCGACTTCCCCCACTCAACCTATTCCCTGCCCCTTCCCCATATATTTATTTAATTTAAATCGACCAAAAATAAATATCAAAAAAGTTTGGTCAAATTGACAAGGTCAACTGTTTTTCAGTCAAGTATGCTAATACCGTCTGCACACCTAGCACATATCTGAGCTATTAGATAACTCAGCACATATCTAAACTGTACTGGTCTAACATATCTGGCTGAAAACGCAACACAGACAAGCTCTCACTACAGAGAAAAACACAATATGAGCATCTGAACATATGTCATGTGGAGAGCCACATGCCACATGCCAAGCGAAGCCAGCACCGCCCCAAGTGGAAAACACCTGTTGTAAGCAACTTTGTCACACATGTGGACCCACCAAGGTCTGGGACATATTATGTCACATAAAAGCATAGTACGGGGGCCTGCTGTAGGTCCACACTACACAGGCTGCTCCCCTCCTGCAGGCCCCAGTCCCACTGCTTGGACAAACAGCTCTGCAGCCAGCAGTGCGCAGACTCATCGGGACAAGTGAGACTGCTGGACCTGGAGGAGGGCATGACTGGTGCTGCTATGAGGGAGATGAGGTTAGGGATGAGGAGGCATTTGGGGGATTCATAGGGTAGGTGTTGGGGTTTGAGAAGGTGGGTGCTGTGGCTGTGGGATATGGGTGTTAACTAAGTTCTAATAATCAATAGCTCAATGTTGACAATCTGGGGTCCATGTTGTATTCACACAAGCTGAGGGTGCAAGGTGGAGGTTCAAGAAAACAAGTGACCTCTCGCCTAGATGGATTCAATAATTTTTTCCAGACAATGCACCCATTCCATGCATTCGGCTGCCCAGGTTGACCTGCCCCCTCCGGGCTATGGTCTGGATCCAGCTGCCCCAGATCGGGGAGCATGGGCACCCGGTGGCAGATCACGATGCCACCAAGCACCCATGCCTGACCTGGAGCAGCAGGATTTTATTGCCCCCCCCTCCCCGGCCCGGCATATATGATGTAAGGACGTTCTCATTCCTGAGCTGCCAGGGGGGTGGCCTTTCCCTTGGAACGGGCTACACATTGTCCTCCTTCTCCTCTGGGCGGGCTGCGTCATCCCATCTTCCCTCTGTTCTGAGTCAGCCCCTGCACATGCCTGTTGATGAGCCCCTCCATACTTCTTCTCCATGGACTGTGTCTTGGGCTCTGGGGTTTCATGCTCTTCTCCCTCTGATTGCCTGCACCTGGACCTTGTTAGACTTCTTCTGCCAGCCGTTGGCTTCAGATGTTGCTTTGTGCATAAGACTTGTTCTCTTTCCGTTTCTATGGGAAGCGACTGGGGTATCATGGTGGCCCCACAGTGTTGGCGGCTTCTCTTGGTAGGTGCGTTACTTCAGTTTTGGAACATCATCCATTTCTGCACCCCTATCTGCCTCATTTGTAGGCCACTGCCACCATCTATTAGCTGGAGTAACGTGTGGGGGATGTCTGGTGGTTTTCAGGATATTTAACAACTGTTAAGTACAGCATGTGGAGCAGATTGTATACATGCAGACAGTGACCTGTCCAGGGAGTGGCTTGGGGTGGTACATGCTACTCCTGCAAGCTGATTGGCCACCCCAGGTGCCACCCCATTATCCTAAACTCTGATCATTATGTGTGTGGGTGCGCTCGTACTTCATGCCACCCCTGCATAAATCAGAGTCCCACTTGGGCCACCCCAGTCGAAAGAGCCTGGACACGCCAGTGCATGCCGAGACATTTGACCACTGCATGCAGGGTCCTTTCATTCCACACACGTAACGTTTTGAGTGCAAAGCTCACAATATAATCGGTCGGCTGGTAACAACATGCGGTATCACAACCACAGCGTACTTTTGCTGCACTAGTCACAATGCAGGGCAGAGGCGTAGCCAGGCTTGTCTAACAAGTGGGGCCTCAAGCTAATGTAGTAAGGGTCCACCGCAGTGACAATAACATCTGTAAATGCCCACACAGTGCTGCTTTTACGGATTTTGGGTGGGCCTTGCCCGCTCAGGCCCTTCTCTGCCTACGCCTCTGATGTGGGGGGGGGGAACCCTTCATCGAGGTGTGATCCAATGTTCATGCCTTATGCTTCCTCCTCCCCCACCTGAACCTCTCTACCCCGGGAGCTGCAATAACGATTGCGAACGGGAAAAGGTTGCGTTACGCATCTACGACAAGGATTAAGAGGTAAAAATGATGGCACCATCACAGGAGAAATGAGCAAAGTGTGGCAGACTGCACCAAGCGCAGGCGTAGGCTGGCAACAGGGGGACAGTAACATTTACTGCACTGAATGTAAAAAGTATTGATGACCCAATTAAAAGATTCCATAACTGCTCTTAGCAAATGGCAGGGGTGTGCAGGAGGAGGGCGGGGCAGAGGATGCCTCTTCCTCTTCTCTGGGCACTCTGCTGCAGCACACATCCTTTAGAAGCTCTGCCAGGGCTGATATTGGGAGCCCTACAGACTTGGAAGAAATATTGCACCAGGCTTTTCTCCATCATCAGCCGGTAACCCCCAAAGGACTACAATGAGAGGTGCCATTCCTGGCTGGGGCCTCCGAGGGTGCCTCTCCCCGCAGGCATCGGTGGGCTTCTCATTGGAAACCCCCTTCCCTGAGGCGTGCTTCATTCATTCCCTTCACCGTCGACAGTGCTTGAATTAGGCTGGGTTTTCCCAGATCCGGGTTCTGGTAACACATGCCTCCCCACATCTCGAATCCAGAAAAACTGCAAAGCCCCTGTCCCAGTGAACAGTGTACCCACAGTTTGTTGTGTGTTTGGGACTGTTTCAAACAGCGCTGAAGCTGGGACCCGTCAAACCCATGTCAGTAGGACCAGGGGATGAGAAGACCATGTGATGGTCTGATCAGGATCCCTGTGAAATTGCTCATTAAGATTTTGCACTGCAAGAAATATTTAAGTACAGCCGCTTAAGTTTAAAAGGTGTGCACCTTTTATACTTTACAAGCAATATTATAACAAAAGTTCCTCTCATGAGATATTTCGCAGGTGTTCATGGTCAATGATCGGAGAGGCAAACATTTTTATGGGGGTGGGAGGGTGAGGACAATTGCGTCCACCGCCCACCCACACTCCCTTCCAGGACTCTGTCCGTGGGTGGAAACCACAGAAAATGCTCTCCATTTCCAGCACTGGCAATCAACACTGCTGTGTGCTAGTTAGGGATGTGTTAAGACGCGGCCCAGCAACAGATCTCCTTCTTACTTCATTCTAAACAAATCAGCCTGTCCATGTGCCACAGACTTGGGCGCCAAGGGAGCTCAAGTGCACAGGGGAATAAACAGGAGCGGCAGGGCAAGGGAACAGGACACCAAACAAGGGCTGCTGGGAAGCCCTTGCAAGAAGCATGTAGGGGGAGGCAGCCCCTTACTACTTTAGAGCGAGGGGGAAGCAACAAAAGGGGAACATCAAGGCCAAGATATAAGGCAGGAAGGGAGGTACAAGGCCACAAGCCTAGGTGTGAATGGCCGTCTGTGCCAGCCGGCCATATGGGCAGTAAGCCTCTGGTGACATACCTGCCTGCAAGCAGTGCAAAAGGGAATGTAAGCTGAGTCCTGGCTATAGAAAGCCAGTTCTCCTTGGTACTCTGCACTGAGTACTCACAGTCATCTGTGAACGCAGAAGACTCCCTTCTTCTTTTCCCAAAACCCACCGTAACGGGGAGAAGAAGAGGGACAACAGGGCAACTAGCGGGGCCCACATATTCGTGGGAAGAAGTTGGCGGCACAGGCCAGGTAGATGCCACTGGCCCAAAAGATAACAGTTGTTTATCATTGTGTTTTGTTTGGATACATACATTTACCCACTTGTTTTATGATATTACTGTTTGCAATAAAAAAACACAGCCTTTTTATTGCCAACCACAACATCACGCCTCCGGTCATTTATTTACCACACCACCACAGGTATCAGGGCAAGAAGGTTCTGGCCTCCTCAGATTACTGCACTCGAGCCATAGAGCGAAAAAAGAGCGAGACAGCAAGTGGAAGCGGCGAAATGGGAGTGGTCAGCAGTGGTCATGGGATAGGGGCAGTGGAAAGGGGATGCTGGGGAAGAGAGACGAGGTATCGCGGTCTCCCTGTTCTTCTTTAACATGTCACAACTTGATCACAGTTAAGAATGCCGTGTGTCCCATCAGGTATCTTGTTATGCTCACACATCAGCCTCTACTGTACAGGCACACGTGTGCGTGTGGTGAAGGACTGCACAGCTCACCATGCCAACACTAGAACCCGCTCACACACCAGATCCACAAGCCACGGAGAGGCATGCACACAGGGGCGCCATTCTGGTCTACCACTGCCTAGACATCTCAGTAACCACTCAGAGACTTTGATATGATAGGTTATTTATAACACACTTAATACCCAGAGGTTTATAAGCACAGACCCGGGGAATCGAACCTGTGTTGCTCCGTGTCGTCTTGCTTCCAAGGCGAGCACGTTGCCGCTGATCTATCCTTCCGAGACCATGGCAGGCTTTCAGAAGTCCTGCATGGCAACACCCACTCTCGTGTCAGCATCCATCAGGACCCTTCACAGACAGAGTGGGAGGAGGTGGGAATGGTCTGCCTGTGCCACACCTGGACTACTGAACCCACTCATCTCGCAGGCCTATAGCACGTTGCCCTTGCCAGCAAGCGCTCGAGACTGCCCGAAGCATCACTGAGTCATGTACATAACAGACATGAACTTTATTAATCACACATAACATAACATGCACATTGCAAGGGGGTACTACGCACACGAGGAGTGCATGGAGGATGCAGAGAAACATGCTTGCCGTACGCCTGTCAAGCTGGTGGATTGCTTAATTAACAGTTCCCAATCAGCCACTAGCTTCTCTCTTCAGTAAGCATTTCATGTATTCACTCTACAGTAACTGCTCAATTTGTTTACTAAATGTCTATTCATTAAACAGTTGCTAAAATAATTCTTCTCAAAATGCTAAATAGCCTGGCTGACACAGCTCAGAGTTTCAGCTTGCGCATCTTCGTCCACCACGGACAAGTTTGAGCTCATGGAAAAGCGAGCACAGCTCTGCGCCCCTTGATCTGCGCACCCCTTAGGACTGCTACCTCTGTACAAGCCAATTGTCTCTCTGCAGAAGGTACTTGGCCCATCACAGACTGGCTAGCTGTGCGTGCTGCTGCAACCAATCAGGGTGCCCCATATTGCTGGGTGACTTTGCATCGGCACAGAACACACTATGGAGCATGGCAGCATGTGTGTCCTGTGATGGAGGCTCTTCGGAATGCAGTTTGGAGCAGTTACACGCTCCCGAGCACCTCGAGACAACGAAGGGTGCCCCTGCAAGCACACTGCATCAGTGCTGCCTGCCAGTACCTGACCAGAGCACCTCCTCCACTGCCTAACTAGGCACAGAGGAGACGCCTGATCCAGTTCAGTCACTCTGAACTCCCGGATTTGGTCCTTACATGGAATCACGGTCCTGACGAAGATGGCTCCAATTTCCCTTGCCATTGAAACCGGTCGACCCAAGAGGTCATGAGGGCTCTCATGACCCAAAACAAATATCCCTAACAAGAGGAAAAGGATATTGCTTTGCACAATTGTTCTCACGCACACTTATGGTAAAAGTGTGTATTTTTATAAGAGCCTCTTTTACACCTCAAGGACCCTTGGCCCTTTTACCTTTACCTGTTCCCAGGCATTTCCAATTATTGAACTGCTAGTTGCTCCTTCGCATGTGACCTACGGGCAAGAATAAAAAATGTAACACAGAAGAAGGAACACATACAGTTGACCTGCTCTCAGGTCTTTCCAATTACATCCAGCCAGCCACAGAAGCTAATCCACAGCTCTGGACTTGGCTAAAACGAAATTGGATCTGCCTACAGTACTGACGACTGTCTACAAGATTTAAGATTGAATAAAAATCTTAGCTTTTTGTGCGTTGGGTGGTGCTTCCTTTGAATACACTGGTCATCAGTATAGAATATTAGGGGCAGCCCTTCTTTCTATTCCTGTTAGACAGGTGCCACCACACACGCTACCTAGGGATAGGCACTCCCGTTAAGGGCAGGGTGCTCTTCCTTAGAGATAGGCACGCAGAGTTGGGTGCCCTTTTTTCCCGGCCCAACATTCCCTCCCCCACTCCTCCTCCACTCTGTCCGAGTGCTTTAGAATACTGTTCTTTCATTTATAGAACCTTTAAGTCACTTTTTCCTACAAAACCGTTGTTTTTGTGATCCTGTTAACGGTTAAAAGGATTTCAGCGGCTCGCCAGTGTTTATTTGTTTCTACAATAGCCTACCCTGTTTGTTGTTACTTTGGGTCTTCATGTTGGCCATCAATTTTGGCCATTTGTCTCACACAAAACAGTGCGTTCTCGGGGCCTCTAGTATCAAGCCAGTGGTTAAGTGCCCTGCCCTACCACCTGTGCATATGCAGTGAGTGCTCTGCTACACAAAAAAGTAGAATGAGGATACAATGTATAACATAACGTTGATTATTCAACCAGTATATAATTGTATAAAGCCGCCATAGCTGGCTAATAGTTTGTTGGCAACACATATTACAGATAGGCACATACAAATACAATTTCATGGATGTAGGTCATATGGTTGAAAACAAAAGGATCGAATGCCTTTTGATCGACACAAAAATGATCGAAAAAAATGGTCTATTTCTTTATTTTTTTTTATGGGGGGGTTCCCGCACAACCCGCCGTTTTCTTTATTAAAAACATTTTTCTACCAACCTAAACTAAAATATATATATATAAATAAATAAAAAAAAAAAAACCTTTTTTTTCCGACCATTTGACTGTCGATCAAATGGTCATTCAATCTTTTATTTTCGACCATTTGACTGGACACCCAATTTCATCATATCAAAAATCACAATAGGCATACACATAAAATATCATAAAGTGCAATGTGCAAAAAGTGTACAGAACTGTTCTTATCACCTCGTTTCCTTTTAACACTGGTTCCTCTGCATCAGCCACTTGCTGACAAAAAAGGATGTTTAGCTTTTTAGTTGGCCTTTAGTGTTTCAGCTCACTGCAGTATTGCCGTCTCTTGAAAATAGGCTGTTGTTAACCTTCGACTGTTTTCAGCTCTAAGGAAGGGGGTGCCGGGGGGCAAGCATCATATTGAAATGGGCCCCCACCCATCTTCAGCTAGGCCTGCTCACCTTCCAGACTCGACCCTGGCCAATGAGCGAGAGATGGATTCTCTGCATGTCCAGATGTGCCTGTTTCCCTGCAGCTGAAGATCCTGTCCTATCAAGAAGATCAGGGCCTTCACATCCACCCACTTCGGACAGAGATAGGTCTTCCTCCACTGCTTGCAAGCATTGGCCACATGGTCTCATTCATTATAATGGGAGTGTTCAATGGTGTTGAGAGAATGGTTCGGCAAAACTCTATAAAGACAACAAAAGCCATACAGCACATATGGCCAAGGCGGCACAGAGTACCTCTACTCAATTCTTTAACCCTCCCCCAAACATTGCCCTCTTAAAAACAAACACTCCCATATCTTATATTCTGGTGTCAAGTTTATGATAATGGGTTTAGTTAAAACATGCACGGTATGAAACTAAACGCTTGGTTGCATACAGAAAAAAATATAAGCGACCAGAGTTAGATTTATATCATTCTATAATACATGGCAGCCTGCGATATCAGTATACACGCCTGTTACTGTTCTTCTGACAGGCTAGTGGTGACATCACCACTAACCTGACCTCACTACTGCTCTGTACCCCCGTATTACGATTCATTCGTGACGTCCCAATGCCAGCTGATGAACCGGCACAGAGCAGAATTCCAGCTGCCACTGCAGCTCTGCATGAAAGCCTTGAAAGAATCGCTTTCTGTGTCAAGTCAAGTTGATAAGGAGCTGTTCAAGTAGTATGTCTATGCGGTGCACTGCTGCAGTTTAACACAAGAGAGCAAGAATCTGCTTGTTATTGCATACTTTGAAGCACAATACAAAAACGCTATTTATTTGCATGACATTAAACTACTTAAACTATTTTTCTGTAACACATTAGAATCTGGATATTATGTGTTTAAAAATAAATTCCAAACAGATGCAACATGGATTATAAAGATCTCTTTCCATACAATAAGCAAGAGGCCAGCTATTAAAGGGAATATGTATTATAAGGAATATAATATCCCCTAACTGTACGTATAAAAGATATTTCAAGTTATGTCCCAGTTCTGTGACTTGATAAATGAACTCAGCCTTCCGCGTCTTTCCTCTAGTTGGTTACAAAACTCTTCGGCGACTTGCAATATCTGTATAACATATGGTAGGGAGTACTTTATCCCATATTAACATCATTTATTTAAGTTCCTTATTTATGTGAAAGAAATGATTTAAGTTATACAACGTTCTATCCCATTAAATAAAAAAAAACAGAATTACGATAATAGTCTTACTATATTTCGTTAAATCAACTTAATTATCCATTTATATATTTTTACATCTACTCTGCTCAGCCTTTTGAAAACGGTGGAACACATTGTATTACCTCTAACACACATTTTAATATCATTTGCAGTACTTATTTTGTAAAAAAATAAGTGCACAGGCCCCCATATTTACTGCCACGCATGTGATATTTCATTTCATCTTGATTTCTTGAATTTATAAAGCGCCTTTCACCAAAAGCTTGTTACAACACATTAGAAAATGGTACAATGTACATAATGCAAAAAAACAACTAAAAACAGAAGGAGGGGGAGAGAAACAGAAAGTCACGAAGTAGAAAGAAATTAGAGAATATGAGCTTTCAGGTCAGATTGAAGAATACAAAGAGATGAAGAAGAGCCGATAGAGAGAGGGAGAGAATTTCAGTGTTTAGGGGATTGGGGACAGTGAGAAGAAGCAGATTTTGTGATCGTAGAGTCCATGAGGTAGACTAGATCGAGACTAGTGAAGAAAGATAACAAGGAGCCAAGCCGTGAGTACATTTAAAAACAATAGAAAGATAATGGTAGAGAAGAGGTGATTCAAAGGGAAACAGTGAAATAGACAGTAACGAAGATGTCATAGAGGAGCAAAAGGGAAAAGAGAAGAGACAACGAACTGGAGTATTATAAAGAGATCAGAGAACAAGAAGATGTGAGGCAGGAAGGACAAGAAGGAGGGAAGTGCAGCAGTCAATATGAGAACAGACAAGGCAGATCAGAAGAAGTTTACTAGCATAAAATGAGAGATAGGGCTGACCACAACAGATGTTAAAAAGGGCATAGCGACAGGAGCGAGCAATACAAGAGATATGCAGTTTAAAGGAAAGTGAGGGACCAAAGATAACCCCCAAATTACATGTAGAAGAGGAAACGGGCAGAGAGGAAGGAGGAAAAAAGAGAGATGGAGGAGGAAGAGTAGAAGGAATAGTTGAAGCCAGAATAAACAGAACCTCAGTCTTAGAAGGATTGATGGGGAGAAAATTAGAAGACATTCAGTTTTGGACAGCAGAAAGGCAAGGTGATACAGTGGAGTATAGAATCGAGTCAAAGGAAGAAAAAGAGAAAAATATTTGAGCATCATCTGCATACAGATAAAAGGATCGATTAAATGAAGAAATACGAGCAGAGAGTTGTGTAGTGTAGAGAGAGAAAAGGAGAGGAGCAATTTCACAACCTTGAGGGACACCGTATAGAAGAGGAAGAGAGAAAGAGGTGTGTCCATCCCAAGTTACAGAATAGGACCAATGAGAAAGATAGGAGCAGAACCATTCAAGAGCAGACCCAGTAATACCCAAGGAAGAAAGGGAGCAAATAAGAAGAGTGTGATCAACCGTATCGGATGCTGCAGATAGATCGGGAAGAATAAGTATAGAGAGCTTAGACTAACAAGCAGAGTGAATAGAGTTAGAGACACGCAGAAGAGCAGTCACTGTAGAATTAGAAGGACAGAACCTAGATTGGAGAGTTGGCAGAAGAGCATTAAGATTTAGGACACTAGCAACCTGTGCATATGCAGCCCACTCAAGAATTTTAGAGAGAACGGGAAGCAGTGAAATTGGGCAGAAATTAGCAGGAGCGGAAGTGTCAAGCCTATTTTTTTTAGAATTGGGAGAATGCTTAAAGGTAGCAGGGTAACAGGAGTTAGAAAGAGAAGAATGAATGAGTGAAGTCAGATAAGGAAGAAGATGGGGGAAGACATGTGGAATAAGAGAAGAGGATCAGAAGGAGACTCTGCTGAATGAGCACGCGTAAGAAGGGCAGGAGTATCAGAATTGGGAAGAGGAGAGACTGAGGATACAGAGTATGGACGTAAATTGGAAGAAGAGGAAGGATGAGAAGCAAAATCAGAACAAAGATGAGCAAAATCGGGGCATGCAGCTCCCAACCCACTGTTGATGTCCCCCATGGCTGCTTCCTAAAGTCCCAACAAACATGGGGTTAAGAGCTTCAACAGATAAGAATCGACACAACACACTAGTTGAGTCTTGGCGTTAGATACATGTTTGCTTCTTTAAACACCTCTTCTGGTTCTACCGGTGGCAAGTGGAAAAAGTTGAGCATGCTCAGTGCCAGGAAGCGCAGCATGGTTTCCTGCCACGGTAAATGGATGGGCAGATAATGCTGAACGGATGAAATTGCCTACACTGCAGCAAGGTCTTCCTGCATTGGCTGGCACTCGTGACAGGCACCCCCCTTTGGCAGTGACCTTTTCCTTGACCTTGGTCTTTGTTCGTGCAGCTTGCGAATGACAGTCCTGTTGTTGTCAACCCACCCTGCTGTGGTAGTGCTGTTTAATACAGTAGCAAATTTGTACCAATGTCATGCAGGCTGACTGGAGCTGTGGCGGCATGGCCAGCATGAGTGCCCGTCATTGTTGCCTTACAACTCCTCGGTATCCATGAAAATGTATAACTAGTCCTGCCATGAATACATGGAGTGGCCGGGTTCATGGATACAAATTAACCAGTCCCCTGGCCAGCACACAATGCTCATCATATTGTGTGACTACAATTGACTGACAGTTCAAATAAAGTTGCAACGCACCACCACAGTATCAAACTGAGGCTGACACAATAGAGAAGTGGCCGGGCCGAGTCGTGGGTAACACCACCCCCCATAATGCAGACCCCAATTGCCTCAATGAAAACTGTCCGGTGCCTTGTTCGCAGATTGCAAGCGGAGCGCAATAGAACTGGGCTCATAGGGGGCCCTCAGCGGTGAGCGTTTAGCTGCGGGTAACAGGCGAGTCCATCGGTACCTGCCCAGCTCACCAGGGCGGTTCCAGTGCATTGCCTGAATGGGCGTTTCACCACACGTGTTAGACATGGTGTTGGGTAAGAGTATATTTAGATTGTTTCATGAGCCAGTGGGGATGTGGGGAAAAAGGAAGGTATGGGGGCTACCCCTGCCATAAAAATGCCCCCAGAAATTTGGGGATCAGATTCCATTGCTAACCTACACCAACGACAGTGTCTCTTCCACTTTAAATTACCAGCCCCATCAAAAGATACAAACTATTCAGGTGCAAAGCCCCCACTACCTGGCAAAGATCATCAGTCCAAGGAACACCAAAACACAGGAGGATAGCGCAGGGGCAAATCATTCACCTTGCAAGTAAGACGATGCCAGCAACACAGTTCGATCCCCGGGTCCGTGCTTAGAAACCTCTGGGTATCCAGCGTCTTATAAATAACCCATTACCTGCTGAGCTCTACGGAATTCCATGCGAATAGGGCTTAAGGTAAAGACCGCCACCCCACACTTTTTCTGTGCTTGCACTGGAAGGCTGAAGGCTTTACAGCCTTTGCAGATCCTCAAACCAAAATCAGTTTCCATTGTCAGTTTCCTGTGTGTCAATATTCCTAAAATGGCGGAGAGAGAGATTTGAGCGATGCAGGTGGATCACACCTTCATGCATCCGTCCAAAACGTCGGTTTTACCTCCCCAAAATTCTATGTGGTGGGTTTGCCTCATGTTGATTACATATGGAGAGGTGGAAGGGGGGGGGCTAGGGAGGGGGAGACTCAGGCATGGGGAGTACCCCTTCATAAGCAATAAAAATGGTTGAAAATGCCATTTCTAAAAAGTGACAATCAAGACTGTCACGTATAATGTAGCATAGGTGAAACCATGCAGAAACCAGGAAAAGACCCGCCCACTGTGAGGGACCCTTGCCATATCCTGATGAGAAGTTACATCCAGTTCTATCCATATCTTATCAACAGAGGCGGATCTGTGGCAATGCCGCTGCATGTGCCACACGAATGGGCAATCTGCTTGTCGCCCAGTTTCCAGGAAGTGTGGGATTCTTTCCACTACCGGAAATAGACTAGACATGAAACAAACAAGCAGCGCCAATGCCAACAGTTTGGGCTTTGGTGTAGGCATGGGAAAGACACTTGCCAGGCACAGCCGTAGTGGCATTAACTATCCATTGTTGGTAGCAGGTGCAAAATTGTGCGAGTCCCTGGGCATCTGATAGCAGTGCCTGGGAAAAGCTTAAAGCGTATGCACATGCCAAAAATGATGGCTTTGCCAATGCTTGTTTTAAACATGACTTCTGTGGCTTTGCCAATGTCTCTTTTTAACATAACGTCACTGAAGGACATGCAGAGCACTTATAATTCAAGTGGCTCAAGGCAGGCCTGTTAAGACGTTTTATTACACCACTAGTGTGTTTACAACTCCAGTTAAGTCATTAACTCTCAGAAGACTGCTTCAAACAAGCACTGGCAGGCACTTTGAATGCAAAGCCTGAGGGTAAGGCTTGATTAAAGCGAGGAGCTCAATTAGTTTTATGAGTAGGTGTCGTGGGTGGGGAGAGGCAGGGATGGGTGGGAATGACCATAGGGATTAACATGGCCATGCACAGTCAATTGGTGGGAAAATACCCAAACAACCCCTACAGACTCTGTGTCCCTCCTCATATGTCCTTCCTCCCTATTTGTACTCCAATACAATAGTTTCAGTTTATAGGTGTCTCAAGCGACACCTAATAGCCCAAACCCTAGTCTCAAGCCCCACTTCCTTCAAATAGCCTTGAAATATGCCCCATGTGGTCTTCCCTGAATCTGAGTCCTGGGGTTCAAATGCAGAGCAATTAATATTTTAAACAGAGCATTAGGAATCCCCCATGATTCTAATTTCCTGCACAGCTGCCTATTAACAAAATCAAATGGTGTGGGAAATTCCACAAACAGCTATTGTTCAGCTTGATATATACCTTTCCCATAAAAGGTTCAACCCCAAGCAGCTCTGCATGGCCTCTGAGCCCCTTGAATCCTAATTGTGTCCAAGGTACATAGGAGCATTCATCCCCCAACGCTCGTCCTCTCCAAATACAATTTTTGCAAGAGTCTCACCATCCATCTCTAGCAAGACATCCAGTCCATATATATTTTTGGTATCCAGTGAAAAAGTTGCCGCAAAAAAGTTGCTACCGAAAAAGACGTTTTTAAAAAATGCTTTTTTTTTTACCGCATTTATATGTGGGGGGTGGGTAAGGGTGATAAGTTACAGTGAGGACAGTTTGCTGCAGGGTGCGGGGGTCTCCCCGCATATAAAATCGGTAACAAAAAGGCACAAAAAGAGACCGATTTCGGCCACAACTTTTTTTCCCGCGACTTTGTCACAAAGAACCATATTTTTGGCTAACTTTGGTTCCATTTTTCATGAATGGGGACCAGCAGCCTTCCCCTTCAGGATATGGGGTGCTATCTAGAAGGTCAGGTAGAAATTGGGAGCAGGATGGCAATCCCTCATAAACATAAAGCTGTGTGCCCGAAAGCAGCCATCCCATCAGGCCCTCGGCTCCTGATTCCTTTATTCGTAGGATATATTTGAAGATGTTATCAAGGTAAAAAGCCTTGCCATGGGATGGCGAAGGCGGAGTTCCGCAGGGTACACGTGCTTTACCTGCTCAGCACTCCTATCCAGAGCACCCTGAAGCCATTGTATATATGCCACTCATGTGTCCTGCTGAATGCTTGAGCATAAGACATCCACAATCCCTCTAACTCCCCTGATAGAGTTCATTGCAAACATCAGTGTTGACCTCTTATTACATTTGTAATAGTCTGTAGGAACTTTCTCATCGTTCGCTTTTTTCCCAAAACCCCCACAATTCCATGCCCCTTTCTTAGAATTTTCTTATTTTTTGTACAACCCAAAGACTTGTATTACAGAATGGATGCCGCCGGCATTTTGAAAAGAAGGAAACCTGAAGGACACATGTTCTACACATGAAAGATAACTCTCTCTGCTAGTTTCTATAATGAATCCCCTGGACTGATATTGGGACGATGCAATGCATCATTTATGGAGGATTTGACCATTCAGCACAAACGCACCCATGAGTCCAACTGGATTCCAAGACAATTGCAAACATGTTCATCTTTCTCTAGACTGGAACGTCAATTGTTTCCTTTTTGAGACTGAAATATCAAGGTTCGTACATATTAATGTACTGGATGATCTTGAATCTATTATTGGATCAAACAATCAAGAATTGTACTATTAAGTCAAGCAAGGGTGAAACACGTGTTGGCATTATTAGTGATCACATTGCACTATTAGAGATTAATATGTCCAGCATCACTGGTAATCCATCAGTAAGTTATTAGGCACTGATTTTACTAGGGCCTAGTATGATTGATCAGTGGAAATTATTCAATTGATGGTGGCAGGGGATCACCCAAGGGATTCAACTGATTGCCGTTATAAGTGAGTACATTGCCTGGAATTACTGGCAATCGATTCTGATGTTATTAGGTACAGAATTGCCTCGAGAAATGTTTGACATAATATATTGACCAATGGTGATTTAGTATGAGGATAAATTGATGTAATCAGTAATTAAATTGTTCAAAATTATGAAAAGTATTTCAAATGATAGACATATATAAAAACTGTAACGCCAACCAATGAATTATACAGGAGGTTTTCAATGATATAATTATAAATGAAATCGAAATAAATATAAGTGTTGAGCGGATGATTTGCCGAACTCAGTATGTCAAGATAACTTAAATCTCTCCCTGGGGTTTGTAGGATACACCCAAGAAATCTGAGTCATGCTAGACTCATACTTCCATACTTATTACCAGTGGCACACCAAACAAGCGTTCTTACCCCATTGCACCCATCCACAAAGGCCTACAGCACTGATAGGATTCAGCACTCCTATGCCACTAAGGCTTAGTTTCTTTTTCTGAATCCCTGTCCCTTTAAATTAATTTTGCAAGAAAGAAAGAATGACAGATGGCAGCTTTATGAATTCCACTGTCATGAAGTTGGGTTTTGTGGGTACTGAAGACACACACTATTAGGAGACCATGATGGTATGGTAGAGGTAGCTACGATGGAGAATACATTGGTTATATATCAATAGAAGACCTTATGATAAAATCGAATTAACTCTTCGTCCGGACCTCAATATATATACCCAGTGGGCACATCACAGATGAAGAACTATATACGTTCCTGTGTTAATATCTGAATTGTTATGATGCAATGAGACTGATATAATTTTAGCCGGAGTACTGATGTGGACCACGATATGCAAGCAAACTTGCTCTCCCGGGTAGATTGTATCCAGTATGAGAAGAAAGGACTTCCTGTGTTGTAATAAGTCCTTTTGCCCTTTTGGAGATCTTGTCTGTCGTGTTGGTCTTTTGTTTCCCACCTTCTCTCTTCTCCAATATCGGGTTAACAGTAGAGACTGTAATTTTAATTAACTTTTGGGATTTGATGGGTTTGGTTGATCCAACTCACAATGATATTTGTAGGGTTTTGATTGGATGTGACATGTGGCCGTTTATATTGAGATTTTAAACCTTCTTCTGGTTTTAATCTGTATATAGAGACTGGTAACTGTCCTTGGTAGAACTATAGGCACATGCACTTTCTGGAGGGAGAGATGAATAGCACCTTTTTCAAAATTGCTGCTAGCACATTGCACTTCGGATCAAGGAACGAGTACCATGTGTATATATAAACCGAAGGCCATTCGGTGACTGTTTAGCTAAATAACCACCAATTTTTAATATTAAGTATGGCAGGCCTTGTGAAGGACCATTTGGATTTAGCAAATATGTGCACTATGCACTTTATGGACATGTTGCTGACATTATGCACTTTACAGCTATGCTGCGAGTAATCTGAAATACTTTTTTGGACTAAGCAATATGTGCACTATGCACCATATGGCTACGCTGATAGCACTATGCACTTTTTAGCTATGTTGCGAGTAATATGAAATGTATTTCATTATTTATAATAGCATTGTATTCCTACTACCATTGGAATTACCAAAGAGTATCATCTGTACAGGGTTATGCAGCATATCATGTGATTTCCACCACATAATGAAGAGGCAACGACAAGCACTATGCTGGGACACACAGACCTCATGTAAATTACTGGTACCTTCACCAAATGGGTTTTACGACATGCTACCCAAAAGGAGGGCCGAGATATATATAATACGGGCTAGTAGCCTGGGTTTGGCAAACACATATGATAGAACAGACCCGTTCCAAAATGGCCGACACGGTTTTTCGACAGATAGATTGGGTAGTCCTCTTTCTATGTCTGCCCACATGTCACATGGGGTATTTTAACCCTCTACAATGTTTGGGTCATTAGTTGTGAACAAGCGGTCAGTGGACCGTGAAACGCGTAGACTCCATCTATTATGCGCCAGCTACCTTGGGAGGGCCACAATGTGAGTGGCTTGTGAAAACTTTTTCTTGCCACGAGGATGTGCAATGATTTTATGGATTCTTTTTTGATACTTAAATAAAGTGGAACAATTTTGTATTTTGGTTTCCTGATTCTGTAAATCCTTTTGGGACCAAGGAGTGCTCCTCCACCAACTGCGGAAACGACAGCTGAAGCAAGATATATATATATATATATATATATATATATATATATATATATATATATATATATATATATATATATATATATATATATTCAATGAAAAAACGTTGTTAAAAAGGATGTTATGGTTACGTTGCGCTACTAAAAACCTATGAAATTCAGTGAAAAACTTTGTTAAAGGGACGTTATGGTTCCAAGATCACTGATGACATCACATTAAGCAATGCAGTGTTACAAATAGCATTCTATTATGAAGTTCTTTAGTATACTAAGATACTAATGTAGAAACATAGGCATTGTGTGGAGCATACATGATGGAGGTCCAATATTAATAATCTTGCCATGTTGAATAGTAAAATGATAAATGCTTTCTTATTAGAGTTTTGCATACTGTGAAAAATTTAATAAGTAGCTAATAAAACCCAGTTACTACATAATTGCAGTATTGCAAACAAAACAGAAACAGACAACTACACTGAGACGTAGACATATGAGCATAGACAGGGAACGTGAAGTAAACATAAAACAGCAGTATTACCGGACAGTGTTCATAAACTAACTGATTATCTTCATGCACAGAAGTGATTGCTCTTCTTCAAAGCTACTACTTTCCTATGTATAACTATCACATATTGTGACTAGACCCTAAGGAAAGTAGTGTAAGTGCAATGTGTACAAATATGAGCATATCCAGGGAAAGTACAGTAATTAAAAAAAAACAGCAGACCTATAAAAAGTGTTGATACCCTTACTGATTATTTTCATACATAGAAAGCATTGCTGTCTTCTAAGTTTGTGTTTTCCCCTATGTATATGTTTCATATGCTGTGAGTGGACCCTAAGTGAATTATTGTAAGAACATATTTGAAGTATAAGTCTACAAATATAGTACTTTTTTTAGTTTTTAGTTTCTGACTGTTACTGGCCTAGATATATCAGTAAAGCAAAAAGGAGTGAGCCAGCCATGTGATGTCATCAGTGATATCATCAATGACATTCATGATGTCCTCTTTGATGTCCTAGGTGTTAGTCTAAGCAGTGCACGGTGGTGGCGCGAGTTATGGTTGGTTAGCTTACCATAACTGGCAAATTTCAGAGAATTTTCGGTGTTACTTGGAACCATAACGTCCCTTTAACAACATTTTTCACTGAATTTCATAGGTTTTTAGTAGCGCAACTTAACCATAATGTCTTCTCAACAATTTTTTTTCATTGAATTTCATAGGTTTTTATTAGTGCAAATTAACCATAACTTCTACAAACATCTGACTTCATTGTGGACCTTCTGGACAGTGCCACATGACCATATGCTGGTGCGCAGTATGATGACGTGTCCGAGAACCCGTCCGCACTTCACGATAAGATCCGTGCTTTGCGGACAGTTCGGAACTGCATTTTCTACTGATCTAGGAACTTTCAACTTCAAAATTTCCCTTGCACAGCTCCAACACCTACTCCTACTCATCCATTAACAATCTACTACACAGTACATACTTTTAGCAAAACTGCTATTTCATCATTCATATTAAGTTTATTCGGAAGCAAATGATCCATAAACCATACACAAAATAGAACTGCATAGTAATACAAAATTGCTATTAATCTCAAAATGGAATCAGCTTATTCCATCCTTCCTCCCCAAGAGACACCATCACTGCTGTAATCCAGGAGCATGAGAAACACTGCCCCCTACCTTAGAAATAACACACGCGCAACATTTTCCCCTGTCCACCTGCCCCTCTATATTAGTGTTTGGTGCCTCTTCCCTCATTTCTCTCCCCACCTTTCGTTCTAAGTTCTCCTGCCAAAAAAAAAGCATCTAAAAACAATAAAAGAAATGTTCCATTAGGAACCACCTTTCACAGTTAAAAAATAGAACAAAAAAAAAAACGTATTGACTCCATCGACTTTATATTTCTCAGTAAAGTACATAGACTCAATAAGATTTTCCAACAATTCCATTTGCATTTTGTGTCATCCTAATGGCAATATTGTGGTGTTCCAGGGCTGGAACGGTGGATACAGGCCTGGCAGCACAAGTTATCAGCCCAAGCGAAGCAAGGGTGGATAACAAGGTCTCTGGATCATTATCCCCCCAATCCAGCCCCTGTAATTGGGGATGAAGGCCATTAGCACCCTAGGTTCCCAAAGTGGGAACCGGGGGTGCTAAAAAAAGGTTTTTCTTCCTACACTGGGACGCCTGCAGCGTCCCGGTGCAGGAAGGAAAATCCTTTTCCAAGATGGCCACCATGGAAAGGGAAGGCTGGGTCCCGTACAGGGCCCCTCTTCGCTTTCCATGGCAGCCTGCAGAAGGCGAAAAGAGAATCCTATGACCATATTACCAAGAGCACATTTTTCTTCCCTTTTCAAACCTATCCCAATTTCGAAAAACTTTACCACAAAGCCAGTCCCGAGTGGACATGGCCACTTCAACCCCATGTGTTGTCCCTCGTCGTCATGGCCAGTAGCCTGATTGTCCGGATCATGACCTTATTCCATGACCCGGACAATTGGCCACTGCCCATGGCCTCAGGCTACACCTCAGTCACCAAAGGTAAATCACTATTTTTGTACCTACAGTATGACACTTGTCAAAAAACAAAATCCATTCAAACTTTACGAAAACATTTATATCTAGATCTATAATCTTTTTGCAAACCTTTGTGTAGATTTGTCAAATGGCACCACATTTATAAGCCTTTACAATATTTTGTGAACCCCTCCAATTTTGCCCCCCCTTGACAAAATGCCACCAAACTTTGCAAAAACATTAATATCTAGTTCTATTATCAGTTTGCCAAATTAAGTGTACATTCTTCAAATGGCACCTCATTTATAAGCCTTTACATTATTTTGAGACCTCTCTCTAATTTTGCCCCCTCTTGACAGAATCCCACCAAACTTTGCAAACACATTTGGAATCAGGTCGGGAATATAAATGTAAAATTTCATGCGGTTTCAGTGAGTGGTGCCAAAAACTGCCCCAAACATCTGAAGTGTTCCCAAACCTCCCAGGACTGTCCGCGAACATCCGGACTGTTTGCAGACTTTTGCGGCAAAAACCACCCTTTTTTGCTTCTTTCAGCCATATCCCATCCCATCCTCATCACCCCTCACCTCCTCAGAGATTATTTGATAAGTTTGACAAGTTCAATGTTGAGTTTTTTAATATGTATTTACCGCGATGTCTGCGGAAACCGGCTGATGTCTGCAAATCCCAGATGGCGGGCGTTCCCAAAAATCTGACGCACCTCACGTTTCCCTCCAACCAATCAGTGAACACGTTGTGTGCCCAGGGACATGACGCAAGTCTATTAGACAATTGGTGTCCTGTCCGCGGAGCGAACAGGGAAGTATGTCCGCGGAGCAGACATAGATATCACTAATTTTTTTACCTTACGTTTTGGTCATTTAAAAAAGAAAACTGGACAGATTTACACCAAATTAACAAAAACACACTTTCGGGACCAAGCTGCTGCTCCTGCTGTAAATTTGGTGAAAATCCGTCTAGTGGTTTGGGCTGTAGGCGTGAGCAAAGTTTTTTCCCATTATGTCTATGGGAAAAAAATAAATTTTGGAACCCCCCATATCTTTGACCCCCCCCTGAACAAAACTCACCAAACTTTGTAAATAAATTCAGAGTGGGCCATATATGTTTTTTGCAAAGTTTGGTGAGGATTCGTCAAGGGGGAGCGAAGTTATAAGCCGCCCAAAAAGTGCTCTTCTTATGGGTTTAGCAACTTAACCATATCTACATGGCCGCTACCGCAGGCCATGTAATAATACATATATATATTAATAGCTGTTCCTGGCATAACATACGCCATTCTAGAATATCTTCAAGGTCAATATCGGCCGGTAATTCATAGGGTCACTTCTGTCCCCCTTCTTAAATATCGGAATTACCACTGATCACTTACAGGAAGTTGGTGTAGGTCCGTGTGGCTTATGAATGGTCATTGGAAAGGCTAAAGGTATCAGATGGAATGTGGGGTATGCACGGTATAAGAACAGTATCTAAGTACCATCGATCACACGGACCTCTATGATGTGTATTTGTAGACGCAGAATTGTCCACCTTGTTCCGTTGCAGAGTCCAAGTGATGGCATAAGATTGCGTAGTACCATAATTACAGCTCCTACTTTCAGTTTTAGGTCATGAGGAGGTATTCGTTCTACAGTGTTTTGCTCTTTAGAGACTGAATCGTTGAGGCGATAATTTTCACCCAGTGGGGGTGGAAAGAAGTAACTTTCAAATGTTCGTGATAGTGGAAGGTGAATGTGACCGCGTAGAACCATGTTCATTCTGTTTGTTGAATTGGTAGCTGTTGTTGAAGTGGTTGCACTTTGCCATTTGGACAGCAGAAGGAAACCTAACACTGATAAATTGCATCTGTACGTTGAAATAATAGCTGTGACGAATCAACTTCCGGGGCACCAGTGGTCCAGGGATGAATATCGGTTTCTAAACCACTAAACCATCAATCATCCCCACACCTCTAGTACACCAGAAGGGATCCGAACAGATTGGAAATATAAACAAACAAATATATATAAACAAATATAAACAAATTATAAACCTCCTTGTCCAATTTTGGTAACATGGATGGGCCGGCAGGCTTATCTCTGCAAGGTCGTAGATTGTTGGTTAGTTGCAACACAGAAAAAATACAATTATTACCCAATGATAAAAAGGACTGTCCAGTCAAGATTGTATAAAATATCAACTTTATTATTATTCAACAGACAGTTCTAGCACACTACAAAATACAACCCATACTGTAAAGGAATGCAGAGAACAGACAGTTTCAAGAAGGTGTTAGGCGGAAACCTGTGCAGTTCCCTCTGGGACCACTGCAAAAGATTTAGGACTACAGGCGTTTGGCGGTGAACCCACTTGGTAGGAGTCTGTACCACACAGATTCACTTGGTAGCTGTGGCTGAGCAGTCAGACTTCCCTCAAGAAGAGTTGAGCAGTATGTGGAGTATACAATATAGGGCAATTCTTCACAGTAAGACAAGCAAACACGCAACGAGACTCAGTGTATAGATATTCAGGTATTTATTTATAACGGAACATGTATGAGAAACACTATGGCACTATCACGGCAAACACTTCAATCACAATTACTCTACGAAAAAGAGACGATCAATCCCTCTAACAATATTTCGACAAGTCTAGGTTCTACCAGCATCACTTATTTGCAGACAGAGGTGTATGCCTCAACCTAGATGGCACTCTAATATTAGTTAGGACGGGAGAGAAAAATAGGCAGGTTACGAAATCAACACAGTTCAATACTTCATGCAAGGCAAGAAGGCAAGAACCACAATAGATCATAAAGTTCAGAGGCCAGGCCCACTCGGAGAGAGGCAAGGCGATATGTCCCAAGAAGTCTCTAGGGGAAATGCGTTCTAGTCTTTGTAGCTAATTGTTATCGGCAGATTGAACCAGTTCAGAACAATACGTGAGAAAGCTTGGAGGCGACCCAACGGAAAGGAGAGGATTAAGACACCTCACTCGAACCGATCGAAAGGGAAGCCAGGCGGACACGGTACCTTGTTTGTGGAGAGACAGCTCCGGCGGGGGCAGTTGTTACTGGTGGTGGATGCACGTAGGGTCTTTGCCAAGAGTAGAGATGTTCTCGTCGTCGAAGAAAAGTGAAGTCCGGTGCACCACCAGGGAAGAGACCAGACACGGAGTGCTCCGTCACAAGGCACCACCTTTTGGTCGCAGTACAGGGGTAGTGGCTATCCGGTTGCCGAGGTGCTCTGCACGGGCAATTCGACCACTGCGTCCTGAGGCGAAGAAAAAGCAAAGGGGACTGGTTGTTCCCACCAGTCAGGGGAAGAGACTCTCCGGCAGGGAGATCTCCTCTGTCGCCGGGAAGTGGTGAGTCGGTTCTGCAGGGCTCCACCGGAGGTGTCGTCGTGCAGGTCGGCTCAGCGTTACCCTCGTCGGATTCTTAGGTCCTGTGGCGACTTCTCAAGATCCAGTCCCAAAAGCCCTGCTTTTATGCAGAAAACCCCCATTCATTCAGCCTAGCTGTCAATCAACACATGCTAAGTGGTGAGCGGGAAGGCTCATCACTTGGGCCAATCACTCCAGAGTGCGACCGGATTTGGCAAGGCAACTCGGTCCAGGGTGCCTAAACCTCCTCCCACACCCCTGTGGTAACCCAGACAGAATGGCACCACTTTGGAGGGTCTCTGTACAGAGCCCGCCAAAAGTGGAACAAAGGGCTCAACCTTTGGTTTAGGAGTCACAGAGACGAACACAGACGCCATTTTTAAAAACCGAGTTCTGGCAGAAAATACCATTCGATAAACTTATTTAAGATAAGTAGACCGGTGGTACGTTAGAAATTAACGAGAAAAAGTATCAATCTCTAACAATGGGACGAATCCCATAGGGTTATGTTCGGGGTCGAACATAACAAGTAGTTTCCACTGCCACCATCCAAAACTCGACGAGGGGGGACGGGACAGTGCCCCCTCGAGTAACAGATCCAGGAGTAATCGAATTACCCCTACTAGTACGTACACAATAAGATGGTTTGTACTAGTTCTGTTAGTAAATTTAGGTCTTAGTAAAGCCAATGGTGAATTTACATGCCCGGGGAGACAGTAGTCAGTCCCCGGGTATGGAGTCTATGGTGGAGGTCCGCTAGGACGCCCCAGTGTTACGGCACATAGGGTGCGGTGTAACACACATAGAAAAACATATGAGACCCTATGGAGTAAAAGACCCCATAGCCCATAGAACACATTGCTATTCAAAGGAATTACACACATTCATGTCCAAGAGTGGGAGGAAAAGAGTCTCACTCTTGGCAGGATGGAAAAAACAAACTCCAGAAATCCAGCAAAGCTGCTGGGGGACTCACTAGGTTAGGAAATTCAGCCTAAACAGAGAATTCTCCCTAACACTCGCCCCCCCCCCCCAGACTAAGGGACAGGAGGATTTAATCCACTCCTGGATGAATCTCATACCTCTAGTCGATGACATACATCCTAGAGAGACCATCAGCATTTTGGTGGTGACATCCTGACCTGTGCTCAGTGGTGAAATCAAACCCTTGCAGGCAGATCGACCATCTCAATAGTTTTGGGTTTTCCCCTTTCATTTGCATTAACCATCTCAAGGGTTGGTGGTCAGTCTGAATGACAAAAGTAGAACCATACAAGTACGGCCTAAACTTCTTCAGAGCCCACACGATAGCAAAGCACTCTCTTTCGATTGTTGCCCACCTTGTTTCAGGATCCTTCCGCTTGCGGCTGATGAAGCAAACGGGGTGCTCCCTACCTTTCCCATCCAGTTGACTGAGTACGGCACCTATCCCTACATTTGAAGCATCTGTCTGCACAATGAAGTGTTGGCGGTAATCAGGAGCTCTGAGTACTGGGGCTTGGCAAAGAGCCTTTTTCAGGTTTTCAAAAGCCTGATTGCACTCCTCGTTCCATTTAACCTTTTTAGGAAATTTGGGCGAGGAGATGGCATTCAGTGGAGAAGCTATGGTCCCATAGTTCTCTATGAAATTCCTGTAATACCCAGTGAGGCCTAGGAAGGCTCTCACTTGGGTTTGAGTAGTAGGTGTTGTCCAATTTTGCACAGCTTCAATCTTACTGAGCAAAGGCCTTATTTCTCCACCTCCTACCTCATGTCCAAGATAGACTACCTTACTCTGTCCAATTTGGCATTTACTCGCCTTTATGGTCAGATTGGCTCGTCCAAGAGCCTGCAAAACATCTCTCAGGTGGGTTACATGTTCTTCCCAGGAATTGCTGAACACTGCGATGTCATCCAAGTATGCCATGCAGAAGTCCTCCATCCCATTCAGAACCTGGTTTACCATCCGTTGAAACGTAGCAGGTGCATTCTTCAATCCGAAAGGCATTACCTTAAACTGGTATAAGCCAACGGGGGTAGAAAATGCAGTTTTCTCCTTGGCATGGTCTGTCAGGGCTATTTGCCAATAGCCTGACGTCAAGTCAAATGTGCTGAGGAACTTGGCGGCGCCAAGTTTATCCACCAACTCATCTGTTCTTGGCAAAGGGTGGGCATCAGTCTTGGTGACTGCATTAAGAGCTCTATAATCCACGCAGAATCTAAGTTCTTTAGATCCGGCCTTTGGTACTAACACAACTGGGCTAGACCATGGACTAGTAGAGGGCTCTATTACCCCGAGATCAAGCATCTTGCTGACCTCACCTTTGATGTGGGTTTGTACGTTTTCTGACATTCTGTATCCTCTGCTTTTGACTGGCAGACAGTCACCAGTGAGTATGTCATGCTGGCCCCAATGGGTCAAGCCTGGTGAAAGCGAGAACAGAGAGGCAAACTGATTCAACATGGATTTGCACTCTTCTTGTTGCTCGGGTGTCAGATGGGAGGAGAGATTTACTCCTTCAATTTGTTCGTCTAAAGGTAAGCCTCTGAGGAGATCCGGAAGAGCTTCACCCTCTTCTTCTTCCTCGGATGATGCTAGAAGCAACGCTCCTACATCAGGTCGTGAGACATAGGCTTTGAGGCGGTTGGTGTGGAAGACTGTCGGAGCCTCCTTGGGATTGCCCAAGTCCACCAGATAGTTAACCTCTCTGAGTTTACCCACAACTTGGAAGGGTCCCATCCACTTATCTTGCAAGGCCCTCTGCCTTGTTGGGATCATAACGAGAACGAGCTGGTCTTGAGCGAACTCAACCATGTTAGCTTTTTGATCGTGCCAGTGCTTGATCAATGCTTGTCCAGCTTTCAAGTTATCGCTTGCTTCCGTCATCATGTGCGACATTCTCCTCCGGAGACCTATCACGTAGTCAGTCACTCTGACTGGCTTGGGGGAAGGAGCACTCTCCAACCCCTCCTTAATCAGGGCCAATGGACCTCTGACGGGATGACCATAGAGAAGTTCGAAGGGAGAGTAACCTACTCCCTCCTGAGGGACTTCTCTATAAGCAAAGAGAAGGCATGGCAGTAGAAGGTCCCACTTACGCTTAAGGGGTTCTTCTAAGGCACCTATCATGCGCTTCATGGTTCGGTTGAACCGTTCTACCAGCCCATTGGTTTGTGGGTGGTAAGCTGTTGAGAACTTGTAAGTAACTCCACAGGTTTTCCACATGGCTTTCATGTAGTGGGACATAAAGTTTGACCCCCTGTCAGAGATTACTTCCTTAGGAAACCCGACCCTAGTAAAAATACCAAGAAGGGCCTTAGCCACAGCCGGAGCTGTAACAGTCCTCATAGGAATTGCCTCAGGATACCTAGTAGCATGGTCTACTACAACAAGTATAAACCTGTTGCCTGAGGAGGTTGGAGGATCAAGGGGACCAACGATGTCAATCCCTACTCTCTCAAACGGGACTCCCCCAACTGGGAGAGGCACTAAAGGTGCCACATTCTTGGAGCCAGCCTTACCAGAGGTCTGGCAGGTGGGGCAGCTCCTGCAGTGTTTTTCTACTTCGGCCCCCATCTTTGGCCAATAGAAGTAGAGAGAGAGCCTTTCCTTAGTCTTCTTGAAACTCAAGTGACCAGCCAAAGGAATCTCGTGGGCTAACTGCAAGAACTGTGGTCTGTTCTCTTGGGGTACTAAAAGTTGTTTGTAGTCTCCAGGTGCAGACTCGGTTGGTTCGCTGTAGAAGAGGCCATCTTCCCAGTGCAACCTGTATTTCCCAGGCTCTTGCCCTTCAGCCTGAGCTTCTGCCTGGTGGCGAAGACCTTCCAGAGTTGGACATTCTCTCTGTCCCTTACTGAAGTCTGCCCTGCTGGGTCCACCTTCTGCCAGTAAAGACTGCAGCTCAGGATGGTCAACAGGATCCAGATCTCCAATGAGTTCCTGGCCTTCCATTAGCTCTTCCTCAGAGTCTAACTCTACCACACAGGGTTGTACCTCCCTCTCAGCCTCAGCTGGAGGTGGAGTTACGGGTGTAACTTTGGACAACCGCGTGGGAAGTCCGTGTTGGCTGCACTGAAATGCTGGCTGCTGGTTTCGGGAGAGAAGTCTTAGGTTTCCCTTTCGCTTCTGTTTTCTTGGAGACAGCTGCCGACAATTCCAGTGGAGCAGGAGTGATTTCCTTCTTCATCATCTCCTGGAGAGTACCGCGCATGGTCCTCTCTCTTGCGGGTCTGGTTAGCTCCTGTAACCGTTTACTAGGAGGTCTGGGAGTATGCGATACAACTCCGAGCGTTTTCAAATCGTTACCCAACAGTACGCGTCCTGGTACCTCACTCTGTATGCTGACAGGTATATTTACAGTCATGTCGTTACACTGGATTAGAACTGGTAATTGGGGAAGCATCTGCACAGGCCCTCCAGCTAACTTGGTGAGGCGTTTGGGTGCCTTAGCAACATCCTCAGCCTGAAAAAACGATTTATCCACCACAGTTATGCTGGCCCCAGTGTCCCTAATGGCAGGAGTCTCCTGACCATTCACCTGGACACTGTCCTTATAATACTCTTTAGTATTATCGGGGATAATATTATAGACATCTAAATTCTGTTGTTCCCACAACCCCAGAGATACTAAAGAAACGCTGGCTGAGACTCCAATGGGTTTGTCAGCTAGCAGTAGAAAGTTTCCACTTGCCATTTGGACTTCCTCCTCTGGAGAGAAGGCTAAGGAGACAAGCTGGACCCCTGAAGGTTTACCCTTACATCTGGGATCTCCTTTCACGTGATCAGTCGAGCCACAAACAAAGCATTTACCGAACGCTTTTTGGAAAGGTGGCTTGTTCTGACCTCCTTCCGGTTTGGCACCAGAAGACACACTATTCTGCTGTGGTTTTCCCGGTGGCTTACCCTTCTGGTTTTGTTTGGGGCCCTCTTTGGAATTTGAGTTATTCGAATTCTCTTTTGAGTCTTTTTCAGGCTGTCTTCCCTCATCCTTCTTCTGAGTTGCCCCAGAATCCTTATGAGTAGCCCTGTTGGCAACCCATAAGTCAGCAGTCTTAGCTAGCGTCCGGGAATCCAATTCCTTCGAATCAGCCAAGTGCTGTCTGAGCTCAGGAGAACAGGCATCATAAATCGACTCCAACATAAAAAGATTCTTCATACCCTCATAAGTGTTCACTTTGTAACCCTTAATCCATCCCTCTAAGTTTTTCAACCCTTCACTCACCCAGGTAGCCCAAGGGGTACCATCATGCTTTTTGAGGGTTCTAAACCTCTTAAGATACTGGGAAGGGGTCTTCCCGAATCTAGCTATTAAAGCTAGTTTCACACTTTCGTAATCCGTCTTATCCGCCTCCCCCAACTCCATTACCACATCAGTCGCAACAGGAGGGAGCCTAGAGAACAACCAGGGAAGTAAATCATTCCCGGTGATGTCCTGGAGCCCATGATTGTACTCAAACAGTTTTAACCAATCCAACACATCCAATCTCGGTTCATACATACCCACTAATTCCTTCAGCATCCGGGGTCTTTTGGGACTGGAGCTCCTAGAGGAACCAGAGGAGAGAGAAGCATTTTCGATAGACAACTTTTTCATCTCTAACTCGTGATTAAGTTCTATTTCCCTGAGTCTTAACTCAGCTTGCTTCTGCTCAGCCTGGGCATTCATCCGTCTGAACTCGAGCTCTTGGTTTCGTTCAGATTGAGCCAAGAACCGTTTGTATTCTAATTCGAGCTTCATTTTTTCAAGTTCAAAATAAGCAGGGTTACTTGTGGGACCTGGTATGGGCCCCGTAGGCACAGCGGGTAAGGCAGGTAGAGAAGCAGGGAAGACAGTTTCGTTAGCCTCTCCGTCCTCGTCAGCCTCTTCATCGCTATCATCAGAATTACGATTCAGATCAACACCATCACTGTTATCTACATTTGCTGGAGAAATTGGTTCCTCTGAACCAGTACCCAGACTTTGGTTCGCCAGCAATCTCTCTATTAATTCTAACTTCTTGCCTCTTACAGAAAGATTCTCTTGCCTACAGAGAGCTCGCAAACTCTCAGTATTTTCACCTGACAAGGATTCTTGACTGTAAGTTTCCATCGTAGACATGTTTTTGAAAGTTGCTTTTTAGTGCTAAGTTTTGTGGTTATTTATCCTAAAGTGTCAAAAAGCACTCTAAACTGTATACTCGATACAAATCCCACCGCTGTACACCAGTGTTAGGCGGAAACCTGTGCAGTTCCCTCTGGGACCACTGCAAAAGATTTAGGACTACAGGCGTTTGGCGGTGAACCCACTTGGTAGCAGTCTGTACCACACAGATTCACTTGGTAGCTGTGGCTAAGCAGTCAGACTTCCCTCAAGAAGAGTTGAGCAGTATGTGGAGTATACAATATAGGGCAATTCTTCACAGTAAGACAAGCAAACACGCAACGAGACTCAGTGTATAGATATTCAGGTATTTATTTATAACGGAACATGTATGAAAAGCACTATGGCACTATCACGGCAAACACTTCAATCACAATTACTCTACGAAAAAGAGACGATCAATCCCTCTAACAATATTTCGACAAGTCTAGGTTCTACCAGCATCACTTATTTGCAGACAGAGGTGTATGCCTCAACCTAGATGGCACTCTAATATTAGTTAGGACGGGAGAGAAAAATAGGCAGGTTACGAAATCAACACAGTTCAATACTTCATGCAAGGCAAGAAGGCAAGAACCACAATAGATCATAAAGTTCAGAGGCCAGGCCCACTCGGAGAGAGGCAAGGCGATATGTCCCAAAAAGTCTCTAGGGGAAATGCGTTCTAGTCTTTGTAGCAAATTGTTATCGGCAGATTGAACCAGTTCAGAACAATACGTGAGAAAGCTTGGAGGCGACCCAACGGAAAGGAGAGGATTAAGACACCTCACTCGAACCGATCGAAAGGGGAGCCAGGCGGACACGGTACCTTGTTTGTGGAGAGACAGCTCCGGCGGGGGCAGTTGTTCCTGGTGGTGGATGCACGTCGGGTCTTTACCAAGAGTAGAGATGTTCTCGTCGTCGAAGAAAAGTGAAGTCCGGTGCACCACCAGGGAAGAGACCAGCCGCGGAGTGCTCCGTCACAAGGCACCACCTTTTGGTCGCAGTACAGGGGTAGTGGCTATCCGGTTGCCGAGGTGCTCTGCACGGGCAATTCGACCACTGCGTCCTGAGGCGAAGAAAAAGCAAAGGGGACTGGTTGTTCCCACCAGTCAGGGGAAGAGACTCTCCGGCAGGGAGATCTCCTCTGTCGTCGGGAAGTGGTGAGTCGGTTCCGCAGGGCTCCACCGGAGGTGTCGTCGTGCAGGTCGGCTCAGCGTTAACCTCGTTGGATTCTTAGGTCCTGTGGCGACTTCTCAAGATCCAGTCCCAAAAGCCCTGCTTTTATGCAGAAAACCCCCATTCATTCAGCCTAGCTGTCAATCAACACATGCTAAGTGGTGAGCGGGAAGGCTCACCACTTGGGCCAATCACTCCAGAGTGCGACCGGAGTTGGCAAGGAAACTCGGTCCAGGGTGCCTAAACCCCCTCCCACACCCCTGTGGTAACCCAGACAGAATGGCACCACTTTGGAGGGTCCCTGTACAGAGCCCGCCAAAAGTGGAACAAAGGGCTCAACCTTTGGTTTAGGAGTCACAGAGACGAACACAGACACCATTTTTAAAAACCGAGTTCTGGTAGAAAATACCATCCGATAAACTTATTTAAGATAAGTAGACCGGTGGTACGTTAGAAATTAACGAGAAAAAGTATCAATCTCTAACAATGGGACGAATCCCATCGGGTTATGTTCGGGGTCGAACATAACAAGTAGTTTCCACTGCCACCAGCCAAAACTCGACGAGGGGGGAC
Source organism: Ambystoma mexicanum (assembly GCF_040938575.1). Lineage (NCBI taxonomy): Eukaryota > Metazoa > Chordata > Amphibia > Caudata > Ambystomatidae > Ambystoma > Ambystoma mexicanum. The sequence goes on along the minus strand of NC_090926.1, from coordinate 1,034,088,027 downwards.
GGGACAGTGCCCCCTCGAGTAACAGATCCGGGAGTAATCGAATTACCCCTACTAGTACGTCCACAATAAGATGGTTTGTACTGGTTCTGTTAGTAAATTTAGGTCTTAGTAAAGCCAATGGTGACTTTACATGCCCGGGGAGACAGTAGTCAGTCCCCGGGTATGGAGTCTAAGGTGGAGGTCTGCTAGGACCCCCCAGTGTTACGGCACGTAGGGTGCGGTGTAACACACATAGAAAAACATATGAGACCCTATGGAGTAAAAGACCCCATAGCCCATAGAACACATTGCTATTCAAAGGAATTACACACATTCATGTCCAAGAGTGGGAGGAAAAGAGTCTCACTCTTGGCAGGATGGAAAAAACAAACTCCAGAAATCCAGCAAAGCTGCTGGGGGACTCACTAGGTTAGGAAATTCAGCCTAAACAGAGAATTCTCCCTAACAGAAGGAAAAGGGATGCACTCTGGATACTGACAGGAGGATAGTGGGTAAAATAATGAATCACAATAGTTCAAGGACCCTTGATTTCAGCACAAAGGGAGCAATGGGTCATAATATGTCAGTAGGGGCCTTTGGAGTTGGACCAGTGGGACAGAACCATAATGTATCTTGTGCTTGTAGAAGTTCTTGGTGCTGGACAGCATCGAGTCGGTTTCAGGGTGCTTTGCCGCTTCTGCAACAGAGTTCAAGATGGGAGACAGCTGCAGGTATCAGGCAACAGGCAGTCCAGTGAGCGAGTAAGGAAGGATGGCTGCACGCTGGCCTACATGGTGGCTGGGGGACAGGAATCCTTCTCTCGGTGCTGCTCAGTGGGTCTGAAGCACTGGTTGAGACAACTCGGACGACGTTAGTGACTGGGGCATGACAACAGTCAGCGGTGCAGTCGGTTGCAGCTTGAGGGGCTTGACTGGCTCAAAAATGTCCTTGAAGGTGAAAGCAAGTTGATGCTTGTCGATGCACTCCTCCTAGCTTCTTCACTGGGCTCATGTCATCCATTAAGGCAGACAGCCCAAAGCTGAGGAGAGTGTTGCAGACAACTGCCCTATCCTTGGTTTGCTTCAGAGGCTCTCTAGCACTTCCCACCTAGGAAGCTTGCTTGCAGAGCCTAGCAGGGCACGTTGTGTGCTGGCTGGTTACCTGTAATGGAGATGCTGGAGTGTCCTCTGGATTTGATATCTCCCTCTGTTCCCTTTGAGATGTTTAGGGGAGGGATCTTGCTTTCCTCTTTGAGGGCCTGGCCTTCCTTCACTGGAAGAAGATGTAAGGCAGACTCTACCTTCAGCCAAGGTCCAATGCTGCATTCTTCTTGCTACTCCTTGCAAAGTCTTCAGATGATCTGCTCAAAAGAGGGGCTAAGCCCTCTTTTAAAGCCAAATGAACCACAGTGATTGGTGTAGGCTAGGCATACCTTAATGAACCAATCCTGGGCCCCCACCAACAATCTCCTGTATGCACAAGGTCATAACCAGAGTGCTTTACAACAGAAAAGGTAAATGAGCGAAAACATATAATACAAAGTCCCTCTCATATTCTTGTCTGTTGTAGATCAAAGGGTCATTCTAGTTAATGGAGCTCTCTGTGGTTCCTGATTAAAGATGCAGGTGTACCTTAAAGTTGCGGCGAGAACAGACTTCCTGTCTCCATCAATCCACATCCATTTTCTGAATGGTGTCCCTACTGGGGTTGCCTACTGGGGTTTCGTACTGTAAACACATTGTCCCAGACATGATAGGTCACCACTGTCCATTATACTGAGAGGTGGGAGCCTGCTTCAGGTTGACACGGTGCATATCAAAGGTTGTTGGGGTTTTCCTGTCTTTTGTTAGTCCTGTGACCAGAACTCCCGTGGGACTGCTTGAATTAACTCTGATTAGTATGCAAAGCTGCCACCAGCAGCTAACAAAGGACAGGACGGATTCATGGAGCCTTTGTTAGTTAATTAGGCTGTCCTTGGCAAGAGGAAGGTTTTGCCTTCTCCATTCTGAGATGCCTTGATGCACTCTTGGCTGTTGTATTCCAACTATATATGACAGGGGGAGGGGCTCCTGTAGGCTGGGTCCACCCAGAGTATGCAGGTCTATGTTTATTTCATGCAGTGAGCATAGGAAAATGTGTACAGATTAGTCCATCACATTTTCCGGAGGTTGATCTACCATCATTCAATTTCATTTAAAAGTTTAAAAAAGCCCAAACATTCGTGTGGATGGTCGAATTCCTCACAATAGCTATTGTTCAAGTGAGAGCATTTTACCATTTGGACAGCAGAGGACAACCTAACACTGAGAAATTGCATCAGCTGAGTAAGGAAACATACCTAAACCTTTTATATATATACATAGATAGCAGCAATTTCCCCTGAGCACCAACAATGTTTTGAAATGTTATTTGCAAAGGAGTTAAGCAACATTCTGGGAAGCCAGGCCTAGTTTTCTTCATTCGTTCAGGGTTCCCAATGAGAGGAGAATCACTTGGCCTCACACAGTGGCTTAGGACGCTGCTTGTAATGCACTTAGGTACACCCACACCTCTCTTGTATGCTAAGTCTGGCTCTACACAGGTTTTCGGCAGTGCCGGTAGCTTATCAACACCACTCCACCAAAAGCCTGAGCTTCTTGTGTCTACATAACCACATATAGACAATTCACTCAAAAGCATCTGGTGAGCAAAAGAAATCTCTGCATGCTACCCCCAATCGTATGTAGCATTCTTTTACGATTTACGATTCAGCTACTCAAAGGAGGGATGGTGTGAATACATTTAACCAATATTTGCCCTATTTTATATGAATGTCCGATCTCCAGGGAAGATGCTAGAGAAAGGCAGTGGGTGCAGGAATATGCAAACCCTACCAGGGCATGCCTACTCATTCACCAGAGTCTCCATAGATGTTGTTTGGGAGTTTGTACTAGAATTTCAGGACTTAGAACACATGGGCTCCTGCAGGAATGCATGTATGTGAGCAGCTTGAGCTATGGTATGTTTATGTTAAGTACACGAGACCAAAATACTCTGAGTAAACCAGGAGTATGAGCCACTCTCAGCGTATTCCATTTGGAGGTCACAGTATTCTTCCATTTTCTAGATCAGCTGGAACATTGTTCATGCCATCTTTGTCTTTCCTCATTGGAGAATCCCCAGGATGCAAAAGGTCTCCACTGGAAGCAAACAGACCGATTGACTCTGTGCATTAGTTAGGGCTTTAAACCCTGGGTTAATATGGACCTGGCCACTTCCCGGAGTTCTGCTCGGAGGCAGACAATGGGACCTTGAGACCTGGGAGATACATAGTGTGATACACTCTGCTGTGGAGTACTCATCTCCCAAATAGCATGTCAGCCTGTTCACTAATGACGAGCAGAGTTTTAATAATAGTTAGAGCATAAGCATTGACTCAAGAGACGATACATAGGAAGACAAGAATGCAGAGGAGGTTCAAGGGAGGATATCGAGGGGGAACTCAGGGGAGGGTCTACAGAGAGGATACAGAGGGAGAAGAGTATGCAGAAGATACAGACAGAGGAAGCTCAGGGGAGGACAGAGGAGGATGGATCCACAGAGAGGATACAAAGAGAGAAGAGAATGCCGAGGATACAGGCAGCGAGGGCTCAAGGGAGTACAGAGAGGGATGGGGATTCATAGAGGATACAGAGGGAGAAGAGAATGCAGATGATACAGGAAGAGGAGGCTCAAGGGAGGACAGAGAGGGATGAAGATGCATAGAGGATATAGAGGGAGAAGAGCATGCAGAGGAAACAGACAGAGGAGGCTCAAGGGAGGACAGAGGTGTAGGGCACTGCAGAGAGGATACAGAGGCTGAGGAGATGACAGAGTGGAGACTCGAGAGGATAAAGAGGGAGGGCATACTGCAGAGAGGATGCAGAGCGCAGAGCCTCAAGGGAGGATACAGAGGGTGTGGGGGCTGTAGAGAATATACAGAGGCTACGGAGACAGCCGATAGTCTACGGATAGAAGGTGCTCAAGAGGGGATACTGAAGTAGAGTAGACGGTGGAGAGAGGAGACTCAACAGAGGATACAGAGAGATGCGGCTTAAGGGAGGATGCAGAGAGAGATTGTAGAGCGAATTCCGAGAGAAGGGGCTCACAAGGGGATTCAGACATAGAAGTGCCTGTAGAGACGACAGAGAGGCTAAGGAGATGGCAGATAGCCTATGCAGAGGGGGTCCTCCACAGGGGATACAGAGGTAGAGGAGACTTTACAGAGTATGAGGAGACTAGAGAGGAGACCCAAGAGAGGATACAGAGGGAGAAGAGAATTCACAGGATACAGATAGAGGAGGCTCAAGGAGGACAGATGGGGAGGGGGCTGCAGAGAAGATACTGAGGCTGAGGAGACAGCAGATAGTCTACAGAAAGAGAGAGTTCACCAGAGGGAATATGAACTGGAGGAAACTGTAGAGAGGCTGAGGAGAATAGAGAGTGGAGACTCGACAGGATGCAAAGTGAGAACATTTTGCAGAGAGAATACAGAGTGGGGAGGCTCATGGAGGATGCAGGGAGAGGGGAGATTGCAGAGAATACAGATGGAGAGGGCTGAAGAGAGGATGCCGAGAGAGAGAGATTGAAGAGAGGATACATAGAAAAGGGCCTCACAAGGGGATTCAGACATAGAAGAGCCTGTAGAGACGATGGAGAGGCCAAGGAGTCAGCAGATAGCCTATGCAGAGGGGGGTCCTCAAGAGGGGATACAGAGGTAGAGGCAACTTTACAGAGGATGGGGAGACTAGAGAGAAGCCCCAAGAGAGGATATAGAGGTAGAAGAGAATTCAGGGGATATAGATAAAGGAGGCTCAAGGAGAACAGATGGGGAGGGGGCTGCAGAGAAGATACTGAGGCTGAGGAGAGAGCAGGTAGTCTACAGAGAGAGAGAGAGTTCACCAGAGGGAATACTGAGCTGGAGGAAACTGTAGAAAGGCTGAGTAGAATACAGAGTGGAGACTCGAGAGGATGCAAAGTGAGAACATACTGCAGAGAGGATGCAGAGAGAGGAGATTACAGAGTACACAGAGAGAGAGGGCTGAAGAGAGGATGCAGAGAGAGAGAGAGATTGTAGAGAGGATATAGAGAAAAGGGGCTCACAAGGGGATTCAGACATAGAAGAGCCTGTAGAGACGACAGAGAGGCTAATGGGAGGGCAGATAGCCTATGCAGAGGGGTGTCCTGAAGAGGGGATACAGAAATAGAGGAGACTTTACAGAGGATGAGGAGACTAGAGAGGAGACCCAAGAGAGGATACAGAGGGAGAAGAGAATTCAGAGGATACAGATAGAGGAGGCTCTATAGAGGACAGATGGGGAGGGGGCTGCAGAGAAGATACTGAGGCTGAGGAGACAGCAGATAGTCTACAGAGAGAGAGTTCACCAGAGGGAATACTGAGCTGGAGGAAACTGTAGAGAGGCTGAGGAGACTACAGAGTGGAGACTCGAGAGGAGGCAAAGTGAGGACATACTGCAGAGAGGATGCAGAGTGAGCAGGCTCAGGGAGGAGAGAGGAGGTTGCAGAGAGGATACGAAGAGAAGAGGCTTGCAAGAGGATTCAGACATAGAAAAGATGGTAGGGAGGATAGAGAAGCCGAGAAGAATGCAGAAAAGAGGCTCAAGAAAGAGTATAGAGGGAGAGGAGGCTGCATAGACAATACATAGAGAGGGGGAGGCTCACACAGGCATTCAGAGGTAGAGGAAACTATAGAGAGGCTGAGGAGCTGAGGAGACTGTGGAGAGGAGTCTTACGAGTAGCTACATAGGGAGACAAGGCTGGAGAAATAATACAGAGAGATATGACTGGAGAAGATACAAATGGAGAGTAGACTGTAGAGAATATTCAGATGGAGTGGTGAAGCTTCAGAAAGGATACCTAAGGAGAGGAGGTTGTAGAGAAGATACAGACATTGGAGGCTTCCAAGAGGTTGCAGAGAGAAAGGAGGCTGTAGAGGTGACTCAAAGGGGGAAGGAGAGGCTGCAGAGAGGAATCAGCAGAGAGCAGAGGCTGAAGAGGGGATAAAAGAGGATACAAAGGCAGAGAAGGGTGCAGAGAGGATCCAAAGGGAGAGGAGACTCCAGAGAAGAAGACTGCAGAGAGGCTACATACAGAGGAAGATACAGGTAGTTGACGTACAGGAGACTACAGAGGGGTTAAGGAGAGGGATGGCTCAAGAGATGATTCAGAGGGTGTGGATGCTATAGAGAGGATAGGGAGACTGTGGTGATTGATTGATTGATTGATTATGAAACTTGTAAAGCGCAAAGTTCGCACAGGGGCTTATTGGCATCAAGGAAAACTTGAAGGCACTGCCAGAGGGCAGCTCAAAGTCAAAACAGATGGGTTTTCAGAGAGCACCTAAAGGATGAGTGGTCCTCAATAATGCAGAGAGAAGTGGGGAGGGAGTTCCATATTCTAGCAGCCACAATTGAAAACACTTGGCCGCTAATCCGTGCATACCTGGTGCGAAGAATCACAACTAGGCAAGACTGAGCTGAGCGCAAAGCTTGGGCAGGGTCGTAGTGATCGAATTTCGATTGCAAATAAACAGTGCCTTCGCCATAACAGGCCCGGTGAACCAGACAAAGAGATGTCAAAGAAAACCGCTTGTCCACCGGAAACCAATACAGATGGTGGATAATGGGGGTGACAGGCGAATATCGGGGGACCAGATTAGCCGCCATGGCTTTTGAATGCTGGAGGACCTGGAGCCGATGAATGAGGTACGCTGGTTGTCCCAGATACAGCATGTTACAGTAGACCAAGGTGGATAGCACAAGAGCGGACAGCACCCAGGCTCTGAGCTGCTTAGATATGAAAGGAAGAACCTTCCTCAGAATCTTTAACTGAACGTGGCCTTTCTGGCACACCGCACAAACTTGCTTATCAGCTGTCAGGGTAGCAGAAATCTTACCTCCAAGGTCTTTCACAGGTAGAGCTGGAGTGCAGAAGGGACCACGAGAAGGAGGCCAGAACATAAGGGGTCCATAGAGCAGCTGCAGAGGGAAGGCCCACCGCCAACACGTCCATTTTGATACCAATCATCATAAGCCATTTACTACTCATCCATTCTCCCATGGCTGCCAGGCATGCCCTGAAGCCGGATTCTATCTTCCCAGGGGAGAGATCCAAATGCACAATGATTTTAGTATCATCGCGGGTCGGAATAACAACGAAAGCTGAGAGAGGATATGAGTAGGCTAGAGGCTGAACTAAATAGGTGAGGGGGCAGAATCTTGACGGACACCACAAGTGAGGGGGAAAGGATTAGTTCAAAAAGGGAGGAGAGAGGGCGATTGAGTCTGATCAGAGAGAAAGGAACCAAACCAGGCAACAGCGGCACCAGAGATGACTGCCCCCTCAAGTTGCTCCAACAGGATCGAATGGTTGACAGTATCAAAGGCGGCGGAGAGATCAGGTAAGATAGAGGTCCCACACCGCCCTGGTGCTGGAGAGGCACAAGATTGTCCACAACAGAGACAAGCACTCTCTCAGAGGCATGCCCAGGACGGAAACCTGACTGAGAGGTATCAAAAAAAGAAGAACTTTCCAGAAAGGAAGTACGACAGGGAACCACTAAAGATTCCAGGACCTTCGCCAGAAAAGGCAGAAGAGAGAGTACAGAAATTGGCCAGAACCGAGGAATCCAGAGAAGGTTTTTTCAGAAGGGGGATTATCTAAGTGTTTATTAAGCTTGTGGCGATACTACCAGAGCTGCAGGAGAGAGTGACTGCTCACAGTGGCAGTGGAGTTGAAGGACACCATAATGTACTGAGTACAAAAGACTAGGAAAGAGGACCACAGACAAAGAGACTCAGAGGGCTGACCAATAGGAGACAACTGCTCCCATTACACCCCAGAGAGGTGCATCTGGTTGCTAAAGGTTTCAATCATTTCCGCAACGAAAAGGGCTAAATAGAGATTGAGATGGAGCAATGGCCTCAGGGAGAGTCGATGAGAGGAAGGAGCAATACTAAACAGTTCTTTTGGATGGCTAAGTGAGCCTTTAATCTGAAGGGAAAGTGGGCGTACCTAGCCTCACAAACATCTCCAAAATAAAGAGAGGAGGCAAGACCCAAGGCTGGTGACTGTAGATAGGAGGATCAAAGGTATTTAGAGGAGGAGATGAGGATGCAGAGAGGATACAGGAAAAGGAGGCTACATGGAGGATGCAGAGAGAGGAGGCCCAAGAGGTGATTCAAATGGAGCAAGGGCAGCTGGGAGGATGCAGAGATAGAGGGGGTCCATGAGAGGATGCAGAGGTTGAGTGGATGCTGCAGAGTGGGGTGGAGTGGCTGCAGAGGGGATACGAAGGGAGAGGAGACAGAGAGAGGAGGCTTGAGAGGATTCACAGGAAGCAGAGGCTAAAGAGAGGATATAAAAGGACACAGAGGGAGAGGAGACTGCAGGGGGGAACCAAAGGGAATGGAGAAAGCCCAGAAGAACTTTCGAGAGGAAGGAGAATAAAGAGAGGATACAAGAGGACACAGAGTAAGAGGAGGTTGCAGAGAGGATACAGAGGATAATCCAGGCAATTGAGGTAGGGGACATGGCAGAGGGGCTACAGAGAGGGGTGGCTCAAGAGAGGATGCAGAGGGTGAGGATACGGCATAGAGGATAGGGAGGTTGAGGAGACTGCAAAGAGGAGGCTCAAAGAAGGCTAGAGTGGGAGATTGGCTACAGAGAGGATACAGAGAGAGGGTGCTACACTTAGCGTGCAGATAGAGGAGGTCCAAGAGAGTGTTCAAATAGAGAGTGGGCTGCAGAGAGGATGCAGATGTAGAGTGGGCCAAAGGAGATGCATAGGGAGAGGGGATGCTGCAGAGTGAATAGGAGAGGAGACTGCAGAGATGATACAGGGAGAGGAGGTACAAGAGGATTCACAGAGAGATGAGGTTGTAGAGAGGGTGCAATGGAGGAAGAGGAATCTGCATAAATGAGGCTGAAGAGCTAAGAAAAGGAGGATATAGAGGGAGAGAGAAGGCTGCAGGCTGCAGAGAGGACCCAAAGGGACATGAGACAGCAGAGAGGATAATCCAAGCAGTTGAGGTAGACTGCAGAGGGCCTACAGAGAGGAGTGCAGTGGAGAGAGGAGGCTCAAATGTGGATTCAGTAGGGGATAAGGCTTCAGAGAGGATACAGAGAGAGGATGCTACACAAAGGATGCAGTCAATGTAGGCTCAAGAGAGGATTCAAATGGTGAGGGGGCTGCAGAGAGTATATAGAGGTAGAAGGGGCCCAAGATGCAATTTAGAGGGCGAGGGGATGCTGCAGAGGGGAAAAGCGAGGGATAGGAGACTGCAGAGAGGATTCAAATAGAGGATGCTCAAGAGGATTCACATGGAGCGGAGGCCGTAGAGAGGAATCCGCAGAGAGGAGACTGGGGAACAGAAAGAGGAGTATATAGAAGTAGAGGAGGACCCAAAGGGAAAGAGACAGCAGAGAGGAATTTGCCGAGAGAGGAGGATAAAGAGAGGATACAGGAGGACAGAGAGGCTGAGGAGGCAGCAGATTGGATGGGAAGGGAGGGGAAGTAACAGAGAATGTGCGTTTGGATGTACAGTAGACTGCAGACAATAATGGGAGCAGGTGCATCGGCGAGGTCGAGCAGAGTGCTCTGTTCAGACTGCAGAGTGGATACAGAGGGATAGGAAACTGCAGAGTGGCTACCAAGGGAGAGGAGACTGTAGAGTGGATACTAAAGGAAAGGAGAATGCAGAGTGGAAACAGAGGGAAAGGAGACTGTAGAGTGGATACTAAAGGATATGAGACTGCAGAGTGGATAAAGAGGGCGAGGAGACTGCAGAGTGGATACAGACTGCACAGTGGATGCAGATGAGGAGGGCAGCAGAGAATTCGGGTCTGAATGTACAGTAGACTGCAGAGGTTACCGAGTGAGAGGAAACAGCAGACAAGAGTGAGAGCAGGTGCATAGACGGAGGCTGAGCAGAGTGCTCTGTGCAGGCAGGAAGATGTTGTAGAGTGGATACAGAGGGAGAGGAGACAGCAGAGTGGTTACAGATGACGGGGAGGCTGCAGAGTGCTCTGTGCAGGCAGGAAGAGGCTGCAGAGTAGATACAGAGGGAGACGAGACTGCAGAGTGGATACAGAAGGAGAGGAGACTGCAGAGTGGTTACAGATAGCGGGGAGACTGCAGAGTGAATGCAGAGGGAGAGCAGGCTGCAGAGTGGATATAGAGGGAGAGGAGACTGCATATTGTATAGAGACAGCCGGGAATCTGCAGAGTGGATGCAGATGGGAGAAGCATCAGAGAATTAGCGTCTGAATGTACAGTAGACTGCAGGGGTTACCAATTGAGAGGAGACTGCAGACAAGAGTGAGAGCAGGTACATAAACTGAGGCCGAGCACAGTGTTCTCTGCAGGCAGGAAGAGGCTGCAGAGTGGATACAGAGGGAGAGGAGACTGCAGAGTGGATGCAGAGGGAAAAGGATATTGCAGAGAGGATACAGAGGAAGAGGAGACTGCAGAGTGGTTGCAGACAGCTGGGAGACTGCAAGGTGGATACAGAGGGAGAGGAGACTGCAGAGTGGATACAGAGGGAGAGGAGACTGCAGAGTGGATATGGAGGAAAGGAGACTGCAGAGTGCATACAGGGGCAGGGAGGCTGCAGAGTGGATGCAGAGGGAGAGGAGGCTGCACAGTGGATATAGAGGGAGAGGAGACTGCAGAGTCGATACAGAGGTTGAGGAGACTGGATAATGGATACAGATAGTGGGGAGGCTGCAGAGTGGATGCAGAGGGAGAGGATAATGTAGAGTGCATACAGGGGGCGGGGAGGCTGCAAAGTGAATGCAGAGGGAGAGGAGGTTGCAGAATGGATACAGAGGGAGAGGAGACTGCAGAGTGCATACAGAGGGCGAGGAGGATGCAGAGTGGATGCAGAGGGAGAGCAGGCTGCAGAGTGGATACAGAGGGAGAGGAGACTGCATATTGTATACAGACGGTTGGGAGTCTGCAGAGTGAATGCAGATGGGAGGAGCAGCAGAGAATTTGCGTCTGAATGTACAGTAGACTGCAGGAGTTACCGTTTGAGAGAGGACTGCAGACAAGAGTGAGAGCATGTACATAAACCGAGGCCGAGCAGAGTGTTCTCTGCAGGCAGGAAGAGGCTGCAGAGTGGATACAGAGGGAGAGGAGACTGCAGAGTGGATACAGAGGGAGAGGAGACTGCAGAGTGGTTGCAGACGGCGGGGAGACTGCAGGGTGGATACAGAGGGAGAGGAGACTGCAGAGTGGATACAGAGGAAAGGAGACTGCAGAGTGCATACAGGGGGCGGGGAGGCTGCAGAGTGGATGCAGAGGGAGAGGAGACTGCAGAGTGGATACAGAGGGAGAGGAGACTGGAGAATGGATACAGATGGTGGGGAGGCTGCTGAGTGGATGCAGAGGGAGAAGATATTGCAGAGAGGATACAGAGGAAGAGGAGACTGCAAAGTGGTTGCAGACAGCTGGGAGACTTCAAGGTGGATACAGAGGGAGAGGAGACTGCAGAGTGGATACAGAGGGAGAGGAGACTGCAGAGTGGATATGGAGGAAAGGAGACTGCAGAGTGGATACAGAGGTTGAGGAGATTGGATAATGGATACAGATGGTGGGGAGGCTGCAGAGTGCTCTGTGCAGGCAGGAAGAGGCTGCACAGTAGATACAGAGGGAGACGAGACTGCAGAGTGGATACAGAAGGAGAGGAGACTGCAGAGTGGTTACAGATAGCGGGGAGGCTGCAGAGTGAATGCAGAGGGAGAGCAGGCTGCAGAGTGGATATAGAGGGAGAGGAGACTGCATATTGTATAGAGACAGCCGGGAATCTGCAGAGTGGATGCAGATGGGAGAAGCATCAGAGAATTAGCGTCTGAATGTACAGTAGACTGCAGGGGTTACCGATTGAGAGGAGACTGCAGACAAGAGTGAGAGCAGGTACATAAACTGAGGCCGAGCACAGTGTTCTCTGCAGGCAGGAAGAGGCTGCAGAGTGGATACAGAGGGAGAGGAGACTGCAGAGTGGATGCAGAGGGAAAGGATATTGCAGAGAGGATACAGAGGAAGAGGAGACTGCAGAGTGGATATGGAGGAAAGGAGACTGCAGAGTGCATACAGGGGCAGGGAGGCTGCAGAGTGGATGCAGAGGGAGAGGAGGCTGCACAGTGGATACAGAGGGAGAGGAGACTGCAGAGTGGATACAGAGGTTGAGGAGATTGGATAATGGATACAGATGGTGGGGAGGCTGCAGAGTGGATGCAGAGGGAGAGGATAATGTAGAGTGCATACAGAGGGCGGAGAGGCTGCAAAGTGAATGCAGAGGGAGAGGAGGCTGCAGAATGGATACAGAGGGAGAGGAGACTGCAGAGTGCATACAGAGGGCGGGGAGGATGCAGAGTGGATGCAGAGGGAGAACAGGCTGCAGAGTGGATACAGAAGGAGAGGAGACTGCATATTGTATAGAGACGGTTGGGAGTCTGCAGAGTGGATGCAGATGGGAGGAGCAGCAGAGAATTTGCGTCTGAATGTACAGTAGACTGCAGGAGTTACCGTTTGAGAGAGGACTGCAGACAAGAGTGAGAGCAGGTACATAAACTGAGGCCGAGCAGAGTGTTCTCTGCAGGCAGGAAGAGGCTGCAGAGTGGATACAGAGGGAGAGGAGACTGCAGAGTGGATACAGAGGGAGAGGAGACTGCAGAGTGGTTGCAGACGGCGGGGAGACTGCAGGGTGGATATAGAGGGAGAGGAGACTGCAGAGTGGATACAGAGGAAAGGAGACTGCAGAGTGCATACAGGGGGTGGGGAGGCTGCAGAGTGGATGCAGAGGGAGAGGAGACTGCAGAGTGGTTGCAGACAGCGGGGAGACTGCAGGGTGGATACAGAGGGAGAGGAGACTGCATAGTGGATACAGAGGAAAGGAGACTGCAGAGTGCGTACAGGGGGCAGGGAGGCTGCAGAGTGAATGCAGAGGGAGAGGAGGCTGCACAGTGGATACAGAGGGAGAGGAGACTGCAGAGTGGATCCAGAGGGAGAGGAGACTGGAGAATGGATACAGATGGTGGGGAGGCTGCAGAGTGGATGCAGAGGGAGAGGATACTGTAGAGTGCATACCGAGGGCAGGGAGGCTGCAGAGTGTATGCAGAGGGAGAGGAGGCTGCAGAGTGGATACAGAGGTAGAGGAGATGCAGAGTGGATACAGAGGGATAGGAGACTGCAGAGTGTATACAGACGGCAGGGAGGCTGCAGAGTGGATGCAGAGGGAGAGGAGGCTGCAAAGTTTATACAGATGGTGGGAGGCTGCAGAGTGGATGCAGAAGGGGGGAGCAGCAGAGAATTTGTGTCTGAATGTATAGTAAGCTGCAGAGGTTACCGAGTGAGAGGAGACTGCAGACAACAGTGAGAGCAGGTGCATAGACTGAAGCTGAGCAGAGTGTTCTTGGCAGGCAGGAAGAGGCTGCATAGTGGATACAGAGGGAGAGGAGACTGCAGAGTGGATACAGAGGGAGAGGAGACTGCAGAGTGGTTACAGACGGCAGGGAGATTGCAGAGTGGATACAGAGGGTGAGGATACTGCAAAGTGGATACAGAGGGAGAGGAGACTGCAGAGTGTATACAGGGTGTGGGGAGGCTGCAGAGTGGATGCAGAGGGAGAGGAGGCTGCAGAGACGATACAGAGGAAGAGGAGGCTGCAGAGTGGATACAGACAGTGGGGTGCCTGCAGAGTGGATGCAGATGGGGGGCAGCAGAGAATTCACGTCTGAATGTACAGTAGACTGCAGACGTTACCGAGTGAGAGGAGACTGCAGACAAGAGTGAGAGCAGGTGCACTGACTGAGGTGGAGCAGAGTGCTCTGGGCAGGCAGGAAGAGGCTGCATAGTGGATGCAGAGGGAGAGGAGACTGCAGAGTGGATAGAGGGGAAGAGGAGAATGCAGAGTGGATACAGAGGGAGAGGAGACTACAGAGTGGATACAGAGGGAGAGAAGACTGTAGAGTGTGGCTGGGAGCCTACAGAGTGGATGCAGAGGGAGAGGTGGCTGCAGATTGAATGCAGATGGGGGGCAGCAGAGAATTCACATCTGAATGTACAGTAGACTCCAGAGGTTACGGTATTAGAGAAGACTGCAGACAAGAGTGAGAGCAGATGCATAGATTGAGGACGAGCAGAGTGCTCTGTGCAGGCAGGAAAAGGCTGCAGAGTGGATACAGAGGGATAGGAGACTGCAGAGTGGATACAGAGGGAGACAAGACTTCAGAGTGGATACAGACGACAGGGAGGCCTCAGACTGGATACAGAGGGAGAGGATACTGCAGAGTGGATACAAAGGGAGAGGAGACTGCAGAGTGGATACAGAGGGAGACAATACTGCAGAATGGATACAGAGGGAGAGGAGACTGCAGAGTGCGTACAGAGGGCGGGGAGGCTGCAGAGTGGATGCAGAGGGAGAGGAGGCTGCAGAGTGGATACAGAGGGAGAGGAGAGTGCAGAGTGGATACAGACGGCGGGGAGGCTGCAGAGTGGATTCAGATGGGGGGGAAGCAGAGAATTTGTACCTGAATATACAGTAGACATCAGAGGTTACCGATTGAGAGGAGACTGCAGACAAGAGTGAGAGCAGGTGTACTGACTGAGGCCGAGCAGAGTACTCTCCACAGGCAGGAAGAGGCTTCAGAGTGGATACAGAGGGAGATGAGACTGCAGAGTGGATACAGAGGGAGAGAAGACTTCAGAGTGGATACAGACGGTGGGGAGGCTGCAGAGTGGATACAGAGGGAGAGGAGACTGCAGAGTGGATAGAGAGTGAGAGGATAATGCAGAGTGGATACAGAGGGAGAGGATACTGCAGAGTGGATACAGAGGGAGAGGAGACTGCAGAGTAGATACAGAGGGAGAGGAGACTGCAGAGTGGATACAGAGGAAGAGGTTACTGCAGAGTGGATACAGAGGGAGAGAAGACTTCAGAGTGGATACAGACGGTGGGGAGGCTGCAGAGTGGATACAGAGGGAGAGGAGACTGCAGAGTGGATAGAGAGTGAGAGGATAATGCAGAGTGGATACAGAGGGAGAGGATACTGCAGAGTGGATACAGAGGGAGAGGAGAATGCAGAGTGAATTCAGAGGGAGAGGAGACTCCAGAGTGCGTACAGAGGGTGGGGAGGCTACAGAGTGGATGCAGGGGGATAGGAGACTGCAGAGCGGATACAGGGGGGGGGAGAGTGCAGAGTGGATACAGACGGCGGAGAGGCTGCAGCATGGATTCAGATGGGGGGAGCAGCAGAGAATTCATACCTGAATATACAGTAGACAGCAGAGGTTATCGAGTGAGAGGAGACTGCAGACAAGAGTGAGAGCAGGTGCACTGACTGAGGCCGAGCAGAGTGTTCTCTGCAGGCAGGAAGAGGCTGCAGAGTGGATACAGAGGGAGATGAGACTGCAGAGTGGATACAGAGGGAGAGGACAATGGAGAGTGGATACAGACGGTGGGGAGGCTGCAGAGTGGATGCAGAGGGAGAGGGGCTGCAGAGTGGATACAGAGGGGGAGAAGACTGCAGAGTGTGGCTGGGAGCCTACAGAGTGGATGCAGAGGGAGAGGCGGCTGCAGAGTGGATACAGAGGGAGAGGATACTGCAGAGTCGATACAGAGGGAGAGGAGACTGCAGAATGGATACAGAGGGAGAGGAGACTGCAGAGTGGATGCAGATGGGGGCAGCAGAAAATTCACGTCTGAATGTACAGTAGACTGTAGAATGAGAGAAAACTGCAGAGTGTATACAGAAGGTTTGGAGGCTACAGAGTGGATGCAGAAGGAGAGGAGACTGCAAAGTGGATACTAAAGGAAAGTAGACTGCAGAGTGGATACAGAGGGACAGGAGGCTGCAGAGTGGATACAGAGGGAGAGGAGACTGCAGAGTGGATACAGTGGGAGATGAGACTGTAGAGTGGATGCAGAGGGAGAGACGACTGCAGAGTGTATACAGACGGCGGGGAGGCTGCAGAGTGGATACAGAGGGAGAGGAGACTGCAGCGTGGATACAGATGGTGGGGAAGCTGCAGAGTGGATGCAGAGGGAGAGGAGGCTGCAGAGTGTATACAGAGGGAGTGGAGACTGCAGAGTGTATACAGACGGCGGGGAGGCTTCAGAGTGGATGCAAAGGGAGAGGAGACTGCAGAGTGGATGGAGACGGCGGGGAGGCTGCAGAGTGGATGCAGAGGGAGAGGCGGCTGCAGAGTGGGTGCAAATGTGGGGAGCAGCAGAGAATTCGCGTTTGAATGTGCGGTAGACTGCAGAGTTTTCCGTGTGAGAGGAGATTGCAGACAATAGTGAGAGCAGGTGCACAGAACGAGGCCGAGCAGAGTGCTCTGTGCAGGCAGGAAGAGGCTCCCCATTATGCATTCCCCGCCAGTCCTGAGCTCCGGGAGGCTCCGGTGAAGGATGGCTGGGCCAGCTTTACCCGGAGACAATAAAAACAAAGTTAAATAAATTTTAATGAAGTAATAAAAGTGATGCAACGCGCGCGGCAGTGTCAGCGCTGCAGAATGGAGCGGGAGCATCCGAGTGCTCTGGCTGCCTGCTTGCCTCAGAGAGCCTCCAGCAAGTAAAACGGGGGGAGGGGAGGGGGAGGAGAGATAAGGGGGTTCAACAGGCTGTACACACGGTATCCGGAGCCCCGAGGCCCTCCAAATACATAGCACTGGGAGCCTGGAACCCTTCCCAGAGCGGCATTGACAGGGCCACAAGCTACACTCAGTACGGGCCCTCCATGGGAAGATGAATGAGGGGCTGCAGAATACAGGCTGCTTGGGGCCAAACACAGAGAGGCCAACGCCACAGGTTGAATGGGGCCCACTAAACACATGGCACTGGAGCCCCAAAATGCTGAATCTGGGGGGCCCTATACTTATACGCAGAAGAGCCATGCAAGGAAGACTCCTCAGACAATGTATGCATTAATAGACAGAACAGGTGGAGACATCGAAGGACACTGACTGAGGGGGCACACACATCGAACAAACCTCCCCAGACAGTGCATCGATACTCAGTACAGGTGAGGACATGGAAGGACACTGCCCCGAGGGTGCACACACACTGTGCCAACATACAGCACAGGTGATGACATTGAAGGACACTGCACTGATGGTGAACACACACACAAAAAACCTCCATAGACAGTTCAGTGATACACAGTACAGGTGGGGACTTGGATGGGCACTGCACCGAGGGAGCATACACACCGTGAATACGTCCACCAACAGTGGTGACATCGAAGAAGACTGCACTGAGGGGGTGAACACACCAAGCAAACCTCCACTGACAATGCATTGATACACTGTACAGCTGCTGACATGAAAGGACACTGTACTCAGGGGGCACACACACCAAGCAAACACACAGTACAGGTGATAACATCGAATGACACTACACTGAGGGAGCATACACACCAAGCACAATTCTGTAGACAGTGCATTGATACACAGTAAAGGTGGGCACTTGGAAGGGCACAGCACTTTGGGGGCACACACACCAGAATACCTCCACCAACAGTGCATTGATACAAAGTACAGGTGGGGACATCAAATGACACTGCACTGAGGAGGCACACACACCGGGAAAACCTCCATGTGGGGTTCAAATTCAGCCCCAAAACACAAAAGTGAGATGCCCTGGCAATGTTGGGCCTAAAAGTGCGCAGAACTGAACACAATTTGGACTGGCAGAGAGGCTAGCAATTAACTTTCAAACTGCAAGAACATGAAAACGCTGTTCCTTGGATACAACAGAGGCCATAGCAATGTGGGCTTCTGCAGATTGAAAACCAGCAACATGCAATATGAAACTACACTGCAGAAGGGAATTCACTGGCAGCATTTAATTTTCAACTGCTACATATAAATGCTGTATCTAGAGAAATACAATTAAATGGGCCCTGCATTTGAATGACTAAGCCAAAGGCCTGAAACCACTTTCCCATAACATGTGACTGATGACTAAAGTGCAGTCTTGTTGACACAGAGAGCAAATAATGAAGGGTAACTTTGCAAACATAGAAACAGTTACCATGGAAAGTGTGCATTTGCCTCTTAGAACAATGGACACATGGGAACATGATTCTCAATTGCCAGAATAATGTGAGTATATGTAAAGATGTAAAGATGAACATTGAAGGCATGATGCAAGATATTAAAAGGCCTCACGTGTAACAGGAATTGTAATCTTTAAAATCAGCAGTGTCCATTCAGAAGAATTGACTTCACTTTCTGTTCACCACATTCAGACAATGACCTTCCCATATATTCTATCTATCTAAAACATCTTTTTGAAGTCACAGTGACCAAGGAGGAATTTATGGTGGGTTGGGGGCAGCAGCTGGGTAAATAAAGGCAGCCATTGAATGGGTTGAACTCTAACTCTAAAAAAAATGCATTGATTTAAATTAGTTTCATGGTGTAGCCCAGGACCTAACTGACAAGTGATGGGAATCAGGAAATTACCCCTGAACATGGAGGTGGGGCTTATCTCTCTGCTCTCCAAGATAAGCAGCAGATGATCCATTAGCTCTGGAAGAAAGAATGTAAATGACTTTATGGCAGGCTTGAACCAACAAAGGCCTGGCCTGAACACAGATCTTGGGAACAAAGAAAATCGGCCAAGCAATTGAAGGGAACATATTCTTGTCAAATATTGTTACATAGAAGGGTATGCAGGATCATATTTTATAAATTTTCCCAGGACCATAAATTGTACAATAATGCGACACATATCACTGTAAAGATCAGAAACAGGCATATCTGTTGATGTAACTCATAAAAGTCTGATGTTGGGAACAAAGGTTACAACTTAAAATGTGTTTCTAGCTCCCCAAAAAATGTCATGATGCAGAGACTCGGGGAGATGACAGCTTATTGAATTAGATATCTGTATAGCAAATTTAGTGTTAATAACTGTTATAAATTCAGAGTGATTCGAGGCAATCTGGTGCTCGAACCTGCGCATTTCAGATACACACACACACACACACACACACACACACACACACACGTTATGCTTAACTATAAAGTAGACATATTTGCCACATTGTAGTTTTTTTTATGCAAAACCGAAATGTGTGGAAAAGGAAATTCAATGGGTTGGACTGATCCGTCCTGAATTTGGGCTCGGTAAATGAAGGGACCAATCAAAAGAAAAGGGGCTAGGTCAGGTGAAGGGGATGGAGAATAGTGGTCCAATTACAATTAAGAGTTAATAAGCTGGCACATTTTAATTTTAATAATTTGGGGTGGGATTGTGGGTTCATAAGGTGACGCATAATGGGAATCTGCTTGATATCATCTGAATGAGAACTGCTTGATATCATCTGAGTGGCACTACTGCTGAGTAAAGTGTTGGAGGAGGCCTGGAAAGAACTAAAATCTGTCGGGAATCTATACAAGTAGAATCAAAACTGGATTAATGCTGGAGGCCAATCTTGACTGACCCTGGAGAAGTGTTGAACCCAGTCCTGATGTCCTTTCTCTGTGAGATATCCGGAAGCCCTGACTGAGGGGGGTGTCATTCCCTGAGCGTGAAAAACCCACAGATGCTATGTAAGTAACTTTTCCTACCAAACCAAGTGATGTGGTGATCTGTTTTATTTAATAGTTTTTCCATTATTGATTAGGTTGGCAGACAAAGTAGATCCTTAGTATTTTTATTAAACAATAAATTAATTAACCCCCCTATAGCCAACTAACGCAAGGTGATTTTGTTGAAATTCAAACTCAACAACATCACTTCCAGTATGAATACAAATATAGACTGTAATGTAATTGGGTACTTCTATTTCCGATTTCCAACCTCAAAATTCCCTGAAAGAAAGGGGTGCATAGAAAACGAAATTCCCAACTGTTCACAATTTCTCATACCCTGCCTTAAAGCAGAGGGGGTGCTGAATGTAAACTGAAAATCTGGGTTTCTTTGCTGGGGCAGAAGAGCATTTTGTAAATTAAATAAAGTGAAGTCCCTAAGTGAAAAGCACACTCTATATTGAGAATTATCATGTCTTATTCCCCTACTCTTGCTTTCGCCCTCCATGATTGCCCATGCCCTATTTTGGGTATGTACACATATTTTGTGTTTACTTGTGTTTCTTTTTTATGCACTACATTTGATGGATCATTTGTGTCTTAATGTTGTGGCATTTCACTTAACACCAACATTTTGTAAATGTTCTTACATACATAACAAAATATCCCATTTCCTTTTGCTTTCTGTGTTATTGATGTTTGAACTGTTATAACTGTATTAATAACAGCCTTGATAACGACCTAGTGGTCGAAACACGTGTCGGTTGTGCTTGGATTAAATCACTTACACACATCCAATGGCTTCATCTATGTGTATATTTTTTGATGTTGTTAAGGATTCCGAATTGTAAATTCAAGTATTAATCACTGTAATTTAGGTCCATCTGCGCAATTTAAGTACAATCCACATCCTTTTCTGTACATCACCTTGGAGGTTTCAAGGGGAACCTTCTGTCTACTTTCTTCTGCATTTAGACAAGACCTCAGGAAGATGAGCGTGCCACGCACAGTTATCCCCCCATTTTTGTTATTTACACTGCACACTGCACTGAGGAGCCACATTGACTTTTCATAACTGGATCCTTTAAAGTGTTCTACACACAATGCACTGATGGTTCCACAAACGACAATGAGCCTGAGCCCTCCAAACATCTTAAAATGTGAGGGTCACACATGCAGTAGGTGGTTACTTGCATCCCTTAATACTCTTCCTCGGAGCCACGTGCTGAAGGGATCCTGTGGTCCTCCATGGAGAGGAGTGTGTTGAAGGAGTTAATGGCTATCAGCACACTGCACTTAGGGGCCACAGGCACACAGGTGGCAAAGGTCCCTCAGCAGTAGTTCAGTGGTGGTCAGAGAACACAGAGGGTCTCTCCACCTGGCATTCTGCAGAAATTCTTTCACAGATGATGGGACAAGACCATAGCTTGAAGGGTCCCCTGCATATACAGAGCAAAAGATTCTCTAGAGAATGAGGCCCACACACTACAGGCTAAAATGCCTGTAGCCTGCACTGTAGTGCTGCACTCTCATTGCTCAAAGATATTCGTTGTACCAAAAACCCATCTGTAGCTGATCTTTTTGAGCAGCAGACTGCTTGCACCTTTTCAGAATATATTACTGGTATACCAACTGCCACAGTAGGAGAGGGGATACATGTATATCAAGTTTAAGAACATTCCGGGCCACATTATGAGGCCGGCGCAATGGGTTTACCGGCACCGGTAATGGTGCCGGTGTCGGTGAACCCATTCTGCCCTATTACGAGGTTCCTTTACGGGACACACACAGAATATCTGGTCAGATCAGACGTCCTTTGCGGGTCCCGCAAAGGGACCAAGGAGCAAATAACGGGCCCGTTATTAATGGACCCGTTATTAGCTCCATCCCCATTCCCATTGAGCCCTATGGGGGCTGAAATGGGAATGGGGATTGGTTTTGTGAATGAGGAATTACCGGGTCCTCCAAGGTTAGAATGACCCGGTAATTCCTCATTCACAAAACCTGGATCCGGACCCGATTTTGGAGGCAGCCATGGCGCTAATAGCACCCTGGCTACCTCCAAACTCGTAATGAGGCCCTCAGTATCCTTAATGAGGGTGTGGTGCAGTGGTCTTCAAACCCATTTATACTGAAATGCCCCTTAAAGAAATATTGTTTCATCACTCCCACAAGCTATAACTGTTTATATTTCATATCAACTGTTTTTTTTTCTATTAAAAGCAGGCATAATGTTTCCTTTTTAGAGAGCCTTGTGTCCTCCTCCATGGGACACACATTGCGGGGTGAAATAGCCCCTGTATGGCAGAAATAAAGAGGCCAGAGTCAGTTATGAGGACTTAAAGAATAAAAGGCCAGTGCAGAAATGATGTCAGACGTGGAACCCAAATTAAAATGAAAGAAAGTCGGCTTCAAGTTCTAGAGGCTAAAATGTGCACAAGGCATTTCATAAAGGGAAAGACACGTGGCAATGATGTTTGACAAAACTATAGAAAGCTGCACAGACATATATGGAAACCGCAGTGCACAGTATCTTCAATGAAATGCCAGATTGTGTTCCCAAGCAGCTGCAGTGAAACAGAGTATTTTACATGTACATTAAATAAAATGTCATTTTGTTTTTCCCTTAGCAAGATCACCAACATGCTCAGCAAAATGCCGACCAGACCTTCAAGCTTGGGCATGTTGTTCTCATGTACAAGTACCATTCAGAAATAATATGCAGACATTTGAAACTGGGTGCCATATAAGAGGTCATTTAAAATGCATGTATGTACGTGTTACAGGCTGTTTGCTGCATGGTACATAGACGGTTGTTTATTCACATGTGAACTCAACTCCATGGCCTCCCTTTGTTGCCCTGGAGATCCAGGCCTGGTTGTCATCATCCATCAGAACCATTCCTTAAATATACAAGAAATAATTACTTCTTAGATCAGAAACTCAGTGAAGACCAAATTGGCCCATCTCTGTTCTTGCAGCAGGATTGACCTTGAGGTCACAACGCCCATAAAGTGCCCATTAGGAGCTCTTATCAGGACATACCCTGCCTTGAAGGGGTAAGCCAACATAAACACAATCCCTCTGCTGACGTCATGTATTTGAAAGAGGATTGAAACTTTTAAAAAAAGGTGGGGGCCCCAGCAAATGAGGAGTGAGACTGCACATTGACTTAAAATGAGAGAAACACATTTAATCGCATAAAATGGACAGCATACATCACACAATCGTCATTGTAGGCCTTAATTAAAGATGACATTCAACCCATTCTAACCATGCTAAAATTAATTATGTGCGATAAACACAAGTAACGTTATTAATGAAAATGTGATTTGGGCCTCCCTGTGATTTCCAGAGATGCCCGTAAAAACGCAGCATATTTTTCATTTATATGGTTCTGGAGTAAATGAAGAAAAACTGTATCTCTGCACAGAAAGGACGTGCTGAGTCCATACTAGTCCCATCTGATTCACCTTAAAATATAGTTGTCAGAAATGTATTCATATATGCAAGATGTGAAAATTAAGGGTACTTGCCATGTGGAGATAGTTTAAGTGCAAAACCATGATCAAGCCAATCTGTCAAAATGGGATGATGAAGTTCTCCCTTCCCACTGCCAACCCAAAGCACTCTCCCATCCCCTTCTCCTATCAGCACCCAGGTGGGAGGGGGTAGTGACACTACATCAATCTCTTCTTGTGGGAATCATGACGAGTTAGTGATGTAATTTGCCCTATAACTAAACCAGCTTGCCTCAGAGCTGGACTTCTCCCACTAATCTCAAGAGGTGAAATGCTGCCGAAATCCAGTGAGAAACATCCCAGCAGAGAGAGGCCTAATCTTGCAGTGGAGACAGGAGCCAGGAGACTTAGAGAAAATTGTGACCCATTGGAGGACTCACAGGAAATCCTTGACTGACCCCTTGTTGTCCCAGTGGTGTGATCCGATGCTCCCTGATGCCCAGTACAGACCTCTCCTGTAAGTAGAAATACCCCAAGCCATAGATTGGGTATGCCCTATATGTTTTCAAGCATTGGTTTAGTTCTTTACCCATTGAAAAATCCCCTGTTGCCTGTGCAGATCTTTAGCATATTTATATTCTAAATCAATTCTATATCAATTACTTCTCCTATTGCATTCTGTGGGTCTGTATTGTTGGCATTGTGAGCCGGTATAGTCCTCAATATTTGCCAGAAGAATTAGCCCAGAAAGCCCTGTTCCACATGTGTGCGCAGAGGGGTAAAAACAAAATTCCCCATTGATCCCCTCCCAGTTAAATCAGGAGTGGGAAGCCCAGTAGTGCCTGTGCATATGCATGGAGCAAAACAAATGGCCCCTGTGTACCCATTGTGCTCTGCAAAACACATTTTCCCATTTGCTGTTCATCCTGTCTTACATTGCATCTGTGAGTCACGCCCTAAAACCGATATTCCCATTGTGCTCTTCCCAAAACCACCAAGCCCTATCTGTCCTTGTTAGGTATAGAAAATACATCTGATGTTCCCATTTTGTTCCCACTCCCTGCCACTGCCTTCCATTCAAAAGAGTTAAGCCTAATTGATGTTTGGAGGGTGAGGGCTGCTTGGAGAAAAGCATAATCCTGTTTGAATTACTGTGTGTCTTGAATTGTTCCTTCCTTGTATTGGTGGGTAGTTGGAAAGGAAACTATTGTAATTGCATTTGTTAGTGTCATCTCTGTGCTTGTACTTTACAAGGAGGTTATTTTTCTTTTGTAATCTATTTGTGATATTTGGCTAAATAAATAAATTAATAAATATTCTTAAAATTAAAAGCTCAGGGGAAACATGTTTGCCTTGGAAGCAAGACGACACGGAGCAACACAGGTTTGATCCCTGGGTCCACGCTTAGAAACCTCTGGGTATTAAGCATGTTATGAATAATCTATCAAATATCAAAATATCAAATGCCACCAGCCTGGTTCCTAATCCATTGTGGCACCGGGTATTTGTTGAGGTTGTGTGCGAGACGGGTAGGAGGCCTTATCATAGAGAACCATTCATAAAAAAAAATAAACGTGACAACGTTGAGGGGCAATGCCCACAGTTTGAGGACAACTAACTAGTGCAATCCAGTGGCGACTGGTGACTTTATTTTTTAATTGGATAGGCATAAATGTTTCCCACAGATATGCGAGTGCGACTGAGCATAGTGAGGGAGCCTGAACTATCCATGGGCTTTCAGTGGGTTAGTAGGGGGGGCTCTTTCCCTAAGAAAATATTTGAAATAATGTGTTCTAATTGTGCATTTTAACACACACCTTCTGTGAAAAAATGGCTAACAATCCATACAGTTTACAATAGGTTTTGTACGGTACCACCAGAAAAGATTCTATAGATGAAAGTCACAAATGCACAGGAACATTTTCCACTGCATGTTCATGACACCTGTTCCTACAATATATGCCAGTATAAAAGAACACTTGCCCATACATGTCGATTCAGGTTATACCAATATATGCCAGTATTTTCATACAAGAAAATACTGTGGTTTGATTTGCACATAATGCCAGTAATTATGCTATAAGAAACATGTCCATTCTGGCTCTGTCAGTATATGCCAGTATCCACACATAAGTATGGCCTCAAAGCACTGTGAGTATATTCATTCTGGCTGCACCAATGAAGGTCAAAACATTAAGCCCTGAAAATAACAAATACAATAGTTCCACTGATCGAAACCTCAGCACTCTGATAGAGGCAGTAAAAGAGGACAGTGATTCTATACAGGAAATTGGTTCTGAGCAAATCAATTCAGCTGACCTAAATCGACCCCTATCATGAGGTGCCAGGTATAGTGAACGAAATATCTCTCAGTTCTGAAGCATCGAGTTCATCTGACCCCAAAACAACGCTGCACGTTAAAACAGCATCAGCATGCTGATACTGAGCACGTAACGTTAAAGAAGGTACACATTCAGGGGCAAAAGGGTGACATTACCTCCGATTCTAGTAAGCTCACAAAAAGAGCTAGGACAAGAGCTAACAGAAAAAAACAAGAGAGTAACTAAACAATCTGGCCCTTTAACAAGCTGCGTCATCACGGGGGACGAAAACAGCAACGAGGCGAACGACGACGAGGACTATTGTAATGTGAATAGTAACGAGGGGCTACGATATGATATGATAGTTTATTTATATAGCACCTACACACAATGTGTTTCAAAGCGCTTCAAGGCAAGGGAGGGAACAAGGGAAAAAACAATGACATTCTTACAGGCCATGAACAGTAAGGATGTGAAATTAACTATCATACTCGGCCTGACGACATTTCAGATAGTGCAAGAGCTAAAACATAGATAAGGAATGTAGGGGGAGAGTGCGAAGGAAATGGAAACAGACAGGCGACTACCGTACTAGGCCTGACGACATTTCTGGTAGAGTTGGAAAGAACACAAGAGGTGAGGGAGAGGGGTGCAGAAAGGTAGGGGAGGAACAAAACAAGCGACTATCATATTAGGCCTGACGACATTTCAGATAGTGCTGGAGGGAGGTTAGGGAGGAAAAAACCAGTAAGGGGAGGGAGGAGGAGTCAGACGAGGTTGTTATCATACTAGGTCCAGGGACAATTCTGATAGAGTAAGTGCATAGAAGAAAGTTAGGGGAGGAGATAGGAAAAGGGAGAAGGGAAAGCAGGAGAGAACAGAGAGTTAGCAGTCAAAAGAGTGGAGAAGCAAGAGGGGAGAGTGAATACAATTGCAGACGTCAGTAGTAATACATAATGTTGCAAGCCAGGATACAAGATGAAGATGGGAACAGCATGATTCAGGGCCACCATGAGTACAAGATGCAAAAGAAGTTCAGCATGAGAGTTGAGAAAGGGTGACTCACCATGAATGAATGAAGTCCATAAAAGTCAAATCCAGCACTGTCCACTATGTGTGGAGGAGCTCTCTGGACAGCGGCAATAGCAGAGGCGATGACCATCGCTCTACTCCCCCACCACCATAACAAGGGTAAAGCACATAAACTGGCTGCAAGGGGTACAGAAGACCCCAAGAAGAAGGCTGCTAAGACTAGCAGAGCATTAAACAGTTAAAAGCAGCCAGTAAAAAGCAGTGGGTGAATACGTCTGCCTTTCTGAAGATCATACGTTGCATTCCCCTATTGGGTGTTCTGGATCCATGCGATTTTGATATTATCGAACTACGTTGTTGTAGAAATTCTAATGTCACATGCATTATTTGTCTATTCATTGAAACTGTCTGTATGATACGCCAATAGAGTGACGTGTTTAGTCAACTGGGATATGGGCTAAATGTCGAAGAAGATATACCATTAGAAACTGTGTTTGGTAAGGGACTGGGTCCATTGGAGAACCTAATGATTAATGCTAATGTGGGGGTAAGAAGATTGGCTGAAAGGTAACACAGGATGATGCATACAGTATCCTTAAATCGATGCTTGATGCATTACCACAGACCAAAGGAGCAAAAATATGAACTTGGTCAACAGCTGCATGGAATACTCGTGGGTTCACTCATTTGATCAATGGCTCTGCCTCTATTGATTTGATTTTTAAAAAATGATGTATCTTTAATGCAGGAAGCCCTGATGAAAACCAGCTTTTCAATTTATGGCTTTCAGATCTTCCAAACACGGCAAAAAAAGGGATCTTCGGTAGACCTATTGGTGGAATGATCATAGGGATCATACGCGCATGTTCTGCTTTTAGAGTTGAATTAGTTAGGTGTCAGGATAACCACATGGCCGTAGAGATTCTCTCAGAAGATGGCGGAGAGAGAACACTGGTGTTAACGTATACAATCCCCAGGTGGTGCTTTCAATGAGAACTTATTTGATATTGAGCACCTGGAGACCACCTCCATTGGTGACGGTGCGCTATATAAATACCTTTAACATTAACATTAACATTAACATACCCTTTCGGAATTGCTAGTGGACTGGAACACTGAAGACAGTAGAGATGACGCTGCCAGAGCAGGTGATTTTAACGCAAGATGTATCTGTAAAAAAGCATGCGTGGACTCTGATGCTATCAAAAGTAACTGTGAAATGCTCCAGAGTAGGAAAAATAAGCAAGGGAGGATGTGGCTTACTTAGACAAATGGGCCTTATGCATGCTGATTGGTCGCACAAAGGGAGATTGGACGTTAACTATACATAGTTTAGTGGGGGTAAAAACGCCACGTTGGATTATTTCTTTGTGAATGAAAATATGCTAGCTGTAGTAAGCTTGTTTCCTGTCCAGCAAACCCCCTGTAGTGACCACGCTCTAATCATTCTTTCCGGCCGTTCAACAAAAACGGTTGAGGGGACTGAACAAGTCATGGATGTTGAATTGATCTCAAGGGAATAGAACAATTTGTAATACGAAGTGTCTGGGCAGGGTAAAGAACTATATGTGCAAAATGATGGGGAAACAAGGTCCTTTCCGGCAGAATTACGATTCAGGTGAATTTGAGGATTGGATTACTGGATTGCTGGATGAGTGGCTGAGAATTCTTCCCTAAACTCAGATCAGGTAGTACTAAACAACAGTGAAACCCCCTGTCCTTTTGACATAGAAATTCGTAATACCAAGCGTCTCATGTGTAAAAGCCTGCGTACATTAGGTAAACTAGACCTAACTAACTACTAGAGAACATACTAAAAAGATTAGAAATTCCCACTGTAACTGGGTGAAGTGGTGGAACAGGTCATCCAGAAACGTAGTCTGACAAAATGTTTACTTAGCTCTGGTAAAGGACAATACTAGATAAGTCTGATGTATGCTATGTGGATATAATGGGGTTAACGATAAGAGTGTCATCAATTCTATTCACCACATTGAACAGCCGATAGCCCGCATCTAACCAAGTGGAACATTACTGTCTGCTGTAGTGAACATCAAGGGTGAGCCTAACTTTCTGAACTTGTTTTAATAATGACGTCAGGAACAGACCTAACATAGGCTGACCAGATTTATATAATTTTCAGCATGGTTCTGGACCCGCTACATGGGCATGAATAATATGTAACGTTTTAACCCTCTTGGTTAAGGGAATACCCTTTTGATACAGATATATACAGATGATATACCTGTAACACTCACCTGGTATCCACATTTAGTACCTCAGAGTCTTGGAGCATAGTCAGGGAAGGCTGTTCTTGTTTTTTCCTTCCCGCACCGTCAGAGTTCAAGCTTTCACATGTCCTTACGTCTGGTGGATTGCAGGACTCTGGAGATGCTGGGTTTCTCAGTGAGGTAGCTTGGGGACTTCAGGGTGACAGCCTTGTAGATGACGCAACAGTATTTGAAGATGATACAGGCTCGCAGCAGCCGCCAGTGCAGTTAGAGACGGGAAACAATGAATGCACAGGAACCAACCTCTGACTTCTGCCAACAAAGCTCCACTGACAATATTTCGAATCAGTGATCAGCAGAGCAGTGGCATAGGAAGGAACTCTAATAATATTTCTGACCGATCTCAAGACGAATTTTAAGGGCAAAGAACATCTTTTAATAAGCATAAAGTATTCCTGTTGGCAAAGCTAATTACTGTTTTACTCCCTAAAAAATAATTTCACTCTAAAGTAAAGAAAGGGGATATGGTGGTATAGGTTATAACAAGGCTGCTTCTTGTCATTACATGTTGCATTTGGCTTATGATAGCAGCACCATGCATATTACATAAGCACATGGACAAGAATGGCTTTGAGTCCTTTCATGAGTCATGCTGCAGCACGCAGGACACATCTCAGGGGTGCCAGGATAGTCGCTGGAAGGCCTTCCAAAAAGGAACTTTTTATAAGGCACAATGAATAGCAGAAGTTCTGGTACTTGAACGCTATTCAAATTACAACAAACATAAAATAAGTGAATGTAGGTGCGTGTCTGGTAACCTTTCGCAAAGCCAAGAGAGGAGGAGTAAAGGTTATCTGGTAATATCTAAATATGTTTTGGGGTAGAGGTTAGAGTAAGTGCGTGGTAGACTAAAACATAGAATTTATGGGCAGGGAGGGAACAGTAGTTGGTTAATGTGTGCAAGCATATCTTAGATGTTTCTGTTCATGGAGCCACTTTTTCATATTAGTTTTTACCTCTTAAGGCTGCATTCTGTTTTTAGGTTTTTAAGGTCACGCTTGCATTGTAGGGTAATGTAAATGTGCTACACCAGAATACCATGACTAGTTAGTTATTTTAGGAGAAAGCAAATGTCAGGTAATTGCTGTGGCTTGTGCCTTATTAAATCTTTTTTGCATAGGTTAGAATTGCCTATGTGCGCTGCTAAAAATCTTCTGAGCAGCACCCAGAAGGAAGCTGGGCAAGCGCACATTCGCACAGCTTAGAGGGAACATTGCTGGCAGCACCTGTGCATAGGAAGTTCTTCCTAACATTTGAGGTTGACTAATGTTGGCTTCATCTGTTCACATGAGAGTATGACTTTCTCATGATGGCTGTACTTTGGAACACAGGCAGCTAGCATAGGAGTATCCAACTGGGCACCGGAGATATGAGGGTAATATCTGAACACGACTCATGCGTCTACTAACATATATAATGGCAGCACCTGAACATAAGTCATTCTACCAATCACATGCAGGCTGTTCAATGCAAGTGTGTCTGCACCTTGCACCTTGCAAAGAATGTCTGTGCTAGTATGTGAGAGGCAGCAACTGGTTATATGATGGTTGTAATTGGACATATGGGGCTTTACTTGAAATATGATGCCAGCACAAGTCCATATGAGGTGGTATTTGGATATACAAGGCTTCTACTTTGCCATATAAGGCTGCACATGGAATATTATGCCATCGTCGGGCCTAAGATGGCAGTACCAGGGAAGGCTGCATCTGACATACCATGGCATAACATGTTTATTTGAGGCTACAATTGGCATATGATGGTTGTACTAGATATGCAATGTCAGAGCGTGAATACATGAGGGTGTACATCGGCATTGGAGCGTGTAACGAAAGGGGGATATGGTGTTATAGGTTATAACAAGGCTGCATCTTGTCATTACATGTTGCATTTGGCTCATGATGGCGGCACCATGCATATTACATAAGCACATGGACAAGAATGGCTTTGATGTGTTGGCTGTACTGCGAATAGGGGGCTGGTGAATTTTTGAAGGTGGTGAGGCATACATATGTTCCCCAAAGTGGTGCAAGCAAGCATAGTTATCAAGCCTTCAATCCCCCAGTGGCATTTGTGGGAGGGGTATCCCACCCAATCCCTCCCGATCTCTCCCTATTGATGTGAAATGGTGATTTTAACAGCTCAATGTTGTGGTGAAAGTGGACATATATCCATGGGATTTGCAGGCAATTCCGAAGGCAAACACGAGAGATTTCAAGAGACAGGACCAATTTACAGCAACAAATCAGAGATGATGACAGAAATACAGTAGACAAATATATCGTTGTGCCACATGTGTGAAGTGGTGTCCGATGCCATGAGACATTATCAGACTTTAGGAAATGCCAGTCATAATCACACCAGTCTTAAATAATGTGCTAGTAGATTCACTTGCCATGGCTGTCCCTGTCCCAAATAAATTAAAGTCAGGTTTGCCAGATTATAAATTACTGTCTAGGTGGCAATCACCGTGAATGGCTCTGCGATGCATATCTGGGTGTTGGCCTCATAATCCAGGGTGCTGTCAATAAGGTGAGGGCAGTGCTCAGATATTCCCAAATAGACAAGAGGGGTTTGTTTTACTAAACAGTAATTACCATGGGTTGTGCCCAAGCACTGTGTTGTAACACGAAGAGAAGTAGGGCAGGCAAACCCTAAAAGAGTATGCTCCAAATACCGATGCATGACGCTGCAACACACGGGTGACCAGCAATAAAGTCACGTGGGTGATCCGCCACATTCAACTGAAATGTCATTCTGAACTATAGTCACAAATGTGACATGGACAGACTGAAAGTCTCCTTAATTCACTTTGATGTGAGATTGTTCCTTTTCCACAAGTATACAATGAATAGGAATGCACAGTGACCAATTCAGTTGAAGCCCCTGTTTTCCAAGAAAAAGCAGAAAGGTTGTGTAATTAATAATGAAGACAGTCCTGAAGAAGGTGGCACCAACTACTGAGACCACCGAAACCGGTCGACACATAAGTGGAGACGGCTGGAGGAATTCTGCTGCACACCACGCCGTAGTCACAGGGGGGCCAGGCAACCTTGTTGTCCATCCTTCTGGCATAGTCTTCGTAAACACCTTAGTTTTAGCTCTCAAACTAGAGATGAGTTTTTAAATCGGGTACATTCGCACACAGTAATAGCCATTAAAGTAATTGTTGCCATAATACTGTTTGCAAATTGGTCACGCTTGCTCATTTTATATAGTAGTGAGGTTTGACAATCCTGTCGACACTAAAATTGATCAAGAATATAAGATGACCTGGCCTGTCAGTACTCAGTTACCATTGTGTGAAGAAATCAACAATTGAATAGCAAGTATGTATGTTCTTATTCTATCCCCTGATACACAGGCGGCATATCAGCAGCAACTAGGGTTAGTTTACAGTATAGGGAGGGAGAGATATAACTTTCTCTTTCCTTTTTTATCCTTGTATACATGGCATGTCCATGTATATAATCCCATAGTGACAGACAATCTAAGAGGTCAAACATTTCTCTTCCAGACAAATGACAGGATTGTACTAGTTTCCTTTCTTCTTCTCCTGTTCACCCTTGAGACATTTGAGATCACAGTAATATTCCACAAGCACAAGCTCTGCTCTTTGGCGCATACCCTTTTAGGGTTTACTTGCCATATTTCTCAGATATTCCCAACTACGGCTAAAGATAGAATGGTCAATGTGCCAATCTGCCAAGGGCGCTGCTAAAGCACAACCTGGTACTCAAATACTCCAGAGATCAGATTTATGTTTCGGTCTCTCCGTTTACACAGTGCCATTCCAATGCACACTTTGCCAAGGTTCCACAACCAATCACATTCAACAATATTGTGCCGTTTCAAGAGTGCAATTCTATATTTGCCCCTAAAGATTATTGTCATGTTTTTGTCTAGATTTTGTCCAGAAAATGGCAATGCTAGCCTCTGGAGCAACTTTGCTGAACATGTTGAGGAGACATGACATCTAAACGAAAGGGTACCCTGCCAAAGTTGGATAAAATTGTTTGCCAAAAAAGTTGGGGGTGTTGGAGTGGTCAGGAAAGGTTCCAACATGAAGAGGGGTTTATGTTGTGTGTGCCATATTTTTGACTGGGGGTGCGGCGAAATGGGTGTGCTGTTGCAATTTCACATGTATCTAGTGTAGTTAAATGTGAATGGGAAATGTTATTTTAAGTGTTATTTTGTGTTTAAGATACATATTATATTTGCACACACATAGAAAGACAAATGCCAAAACCACCAAATGAAATATAAAACATGGTCCAAATATAATATGCAATAAAGTGCCTAGAGGCTGGGCTGCGAGGAGTTTTTATAATGCACATGCGAGAAAAGGGACTGGTCATAGAGTACCCACTGTGAGGAAACATGACAGTTATTGAAACGTGCATGCAGGCTGATTTACATTCACATTGAATTACACATCTAGATGTAGTGGGCATTTTTATAAATGGATTAAGCTTGGCAGTCAGGGTTTCACAAGACACATTTTAAGTGACTTGGAGAAACTGGTTTTGCAGAGTTCCAGAAGCCAGGGGAATGGAAAAGGAGTAACTACAACCTTTGCAGATGGTCAGATCAGCTAAGAAAATAGCCATGGTCTGTATGGCCTGTCAGCATCATGAATGCAGATATAATATCTTTTAAGTGCATAGTAGCTTGCAGAAGGGTTTCCAGCCATTTGTTTTGACTATAAATAAACATTTTAAGAAGTGATGCTTGAGGAGATAGTGAACGATACCCAAGGGTTTCGATTGTATCCTCAGGATGCACTGAAATGGTAGCAATTTAGATTAGGGTGTTCCCGGGATGCCAGTAAAATTGGGGTGAATGAGATAGTTATCACCAGTTTAAAGGGAAACTGTTTATTCTGCCTTCCTCATGTCATTTGAAGTATCCATGCAAACCATGTTCAATTACTTTTAGGGTTAATAGGTTGCAGGCCAGTTGTGACCTGTAATTAATTATGTTTGCATATGAATGTGTAACCATGTGCTGATGTAATGACCTGCCACAGATGAATCCTTAGAAGGGGTGTGCTATGAATACGATCTGAAGATGGAAGTTAAGATATCAATAACCAATGAGAATAGAAGAAATGGAGAAAGATGGGATTTCTTTGTATATGTTTTGGCCAATCGCATGTGGGGGTGGATTGTAATAAAATATATAGGAGTGTTTTAACTGTTGTAAAAATGTATATGATGCGTCAATTTATGTGGTTCAGAGAGACTTGGGTTAGTTTGACTCTGCAGCGTCTTCTAGCTCCTCTCCGGACAATTGTATAATAAACTTGTTTTACTTACAAACGTGCACTCGCTTCTTAAGCGGCAGGCCTACTTTGGGCTAAGGTGATTAGAGGCCTGCACGCACAGTGGGGACAAACATTGTTGTACTCCCTAAAAATACACCCATGGTGCTAGATTCACTTTACTCTCTCAAAGTGATAATGTTAAGCATTGTCATTTTGCTCTCCACTTTGTCCACATATAACTGCTCTATGAATATAAGACTGCCCAAAGAAAATGCCCAGGACAGCTTTACATAGACACAAAAATGTCATATTGCTGCACTCTAAACCGCAAGAGTGCATATGCCCGGCTGACACAGAGCAGGACGAGTACAGGCAGCAAGAGGGCAACCTCCATCCTACGGAAAGGAGGATGTCATGAAGGTCAAGAGATTTCTCCAGCTACAGCACAACAAATCCAGTAAAGGCAGCAGCGGAGCAAACTTGTCCTGTAAAAGAACATGGCCACCATAGTCAGCAGCGCCACTGCCACACTGAAACACATGTAACAGTGCAAGGCACCCTCCAATGGAACAGGCCAAGGATACATTGGTGCAATCTCTACTGCCCTTTCTGGACAGGTCCATCACATGCGGAAGCAGTTAAAGCTCCACCACACACCAAGTACAGGTGCAACAGTGCAAGCCACTCTCCCTTGGAACAGACAAAGGCAACATTAGGGCAATCTCCAGTCTACACCACACCACCAGAAAAGGTGCATGGTGCAAGGCACCCTCCCATGGAACAAGCAGAGGCAATAATAGTGCAGTCTGCATGCCCTTTCAGGACTGAGACAGTACAAGTGGAAGACGTGCAAGCTGCATCAGACACCCAGAAAAGGTGCAACAGTGTAAACCACCCACCTATGCAACAGCCCCTTGCAACAATAGGGCAACCTCCACTGCCTTTTCAGGGTAGGACCAGCACAGGCAGACACAGTGCAGTCTACCCCACACCACCAGAAAAGGTGCAATGGTGCAAGGCACCCTTCCATGGAACACGGCGAGGCAATAATAGTGCAATCTACATGCCCTTTCAGGACTGGGCCAGCACAAG
Organism: Ambystoma mexicanum; assembly: GCF_040938575.1. Classification (NCBI taxonomy): domain Eukaryota; kingdom Metazoa; phylum Chordata; class Amphibia; order Caudata; family Ambystomatidae; genus Ambystoma; species Ambystoma mexicanum. The sequence goes on along the minus strand of NC_090926.1, from coordinate 1,034,053,006 downwards.
TGGAAGACGTGCAAGCTACATCACACACCCAGAAAAGGTGCAACAGTGGAAACCGACCCTCCATGGAACAGGCCCTTGCAACAACAGGGCAATCTCCACTGCCCTTTTAGGGCAGAGCTAGCACAAGCGGAAGCTTTGTAAGCTACAACACTCCCCGAGTACAGGGGCAACAGTGCAAGCCACCCTCCCATGGAACAGACGAAGGCAACATTAGGGCAATCTCCAGTCTACACCACACCACCAGAAAAGGTGCAATGGTGCAAAGCACCCTCCCATGGAACAAGCCGAGGCAATAATAGTGCAGTCTGCACGTCCTTTTAGGACTGAGCCAGTACAAGTGGAAGACGTGCAAGCTGCATCACACACCCAGAAAAGGTGCAACAGTGCAAACCACCCTCCCATGCAACAGCCCCTTGCAACAATAGGGCAATCTCCACTGCCCTTTCAGGACAGGGCCAGCAGATGCAGTGCAAACTACACCACATACCCAGAAAACGTACAACAGTGCAAGCCACACTTCCATGGCAGAGGCCAAGTCAACAAGTGCGATCGCCATTGCTCTTTCAGGACAAGCTAGCAGAGGCGGAGCAAGCAACACCACACAGAACAGACTCAGAAGTGCAAGCCACCTTTCCATGCCAAAGACACGGGTCACAATAGTCCAATCTCCACTACCATTTCAGGACAGGGCCAACAAAAGTAGAAGCAGTGTCACTTACACAACACCCCAGAACAGGTGCAACAGTGGAAGCCACACTCCCATGTCACTGGCCCATTCAACACGTGCTATCGCCATTACCCTTTCAGGACAAGCTAGCAGAGGCAGAGCAAGCAACACCACACAGCAGAACAGACTCGGAAGTGCAAGGCACCTTTCCATGCCAAAGTTACAGGTCACAATAGTCCAGTCTCCACTACCCTTTCAGGACATGGCCAAAAAAAAGCTGAAGCTGTGTCACTTAAACAATACCCCAGAACAGGTGAATACACAACACGCCAGTACAGACGAAACAATGCAAGCCACCTTCCCCCAGAACAGACCCAGGCAACAAAAGTGCCCTTTCAAGACATGGCCAGAGGAAGCAGTTCAAGCCATACCAGATCCCGAGTACAGGTGCAAAAGTGCAAGCCACTCCCATGGCACAGGAACGGGTACAGTACAATCTCCCCTGCCATTTCAGCACTGGTCAAGCACATGCACAAGCAGTGCAAGCTGCACCATGCCCTCAGAATAAGTGCATTAGTGCAAGCCATCCTCCCATGGCACAGGCCCTGGCAGCTATAGTGCAACAAGTGCATCACCACACCCCAGAACAGGAGCATCAGTGCAAGTCATCCTTCCATGGTACAGGCAACCATGGTGCTGTCTCCATTGCCCTTTTGGGACAGGCACGGCAGCAGTGCAAGCCACACCCTTCCATGGAATGGGTCGAGGCCAGGACCAACACAAGCAGCAGCAGTGCAAGCTTCGCCACACCCCAGAACACCTGCAGTAGTGCAATCCTCCCTCTCCTGGAAGAGGCAAGCACAGGCAGCAGCAGTGCACGTCCCCATGTCCAGTACACAGGCGGCGGCATTCCAAGGGTGCCTCATGCACACACGTGTGTAAAGTGTGAGCTTTATTGCAGAGTGTGCAGGCCTATGCAAGACATGCATATTATGCATACTCGCAGCCGGGCTTTCTGGCTCCCTATGCAATCCTCCCTCTCCTGGAAGAGGCAGTCACAGGCAGCAGCAGTGCACGTCCCCATGTCCAGTACACAGGCGGCGGCATTCCAAGGGTGCCTCATGCACACACGTGTGTAAAGTGTGAGCTTTATTGCAGAGTGTGCAGGCCTATGCAAGACATGCATATTATGCATACTCGCAGCCGGGATTTCTGGCTCCCTATGCAATCCTCCCTCTCCTGGAAGAGGCAAGCACAGGCAGCAGCAGTGCACGTCCCCATGTCCAGTACACAGGCGGCGGCATTCCAAGGGCGCCTCATGCACACACGTGTGTAAAGTGTGAGCTTTATTGCAGAGTGTGCAGGCCTATGCAAGACATGCATATTATGCATACTCGCAGCCGGGCTTTCTGGCTCCCTATGCAATCCTCCTTCTCATGGAAGAGGCAGTCACAGGCAGCAGCAGTGCACGTCCCCATGTCCAGTACACAGGCGGCAGCATTCCAAGGGCGCCTCATGCACACACATGTGTAAAGTGTGCGCTTTATTGCAGAGTGTGCAGGCCTATGCAAGACATGCATATTATGCATACTCGCAGCTGGGCTTTCTAGCTCCCTATGCAATCCTCCCTCTCATGGAAGAGGCAGTCACAGGCAGCAGCAGTGCACGTCCCCATGTCCAGTACACAGACAGCAGCATTCCAATGGCGCCTCATGCACACACATGTGTAAAGTGTGCGCTTTATTGCAGAGTATGCAGGCCTATGCAAGACATTCATATTATGTATACTCGCAGTCGGGCTTTCTGGCTCCCTATGCAATCCTCCCTCTCATGGAAGAGGCAGTCACAGGCAGCAGCAGTGCACGTCCCCATGTCCAGTACACAGGCGGCAGCATTCCAAGGGCGCCTCATGCACACACGTGTGTTAAGTGTGCGCTTTATTGCAGAGTGTGCAGGCCTATGCAAGACATGCATATTATGCATACTCGCAGCCGGGCTTTCTGGCTCCCTATGCAATCCTCCCTCTCATGGAAGAGGCAGTCACAGGCAGCAGCAGTGCACGTCCCCATGTCCAGTACACAGGCGGCGGCATTCCAAGGGCGCCTCATGCACACACATGTGTAAAGTGTGCGCTTTATTGCAGAGTGTGCAGGCCTATGCAAGACATGCATATTATGCATACTCGCAGCCGGGCTTTCTGGCTCCCTATGGAATCCTCCCTCTCATGGAAGAGGCAGTCACAGGCAGCAGCAGTGCACGTCCCCATGTCCAGTACACAGGCGGCAGCATTCCAAGGGGGCCTCATGCACACACGTGTGTAAAGTGTGCGCTTTATTGCAGAGTGTGCAGGCCTATGCAAGACATGCAAAGTGTGCACACTCGCAGCCGGGCCTTCTGGCTCCCTATGCGAGCTCCCTCTGCACTGAGTAGCATAGTGGGCACCTGGAAGTAAGGAGGAGAGGCCGAGGCCAGGCCACGGATGGGCCCGAGATCACCGAGCTCGGGCTGCTAAATCACAAGGCCTGGACGGCACATTGATTGCTTTGCCAGCAGAAGCAGCGAACCCCTGACTGCGACCCCAGATGAGCGAGCATGCTGAGCGCAGCCATGTTTAGCATGCAGCCAGAGCAGGCCTGTGGGGGAGGGAGACTGGGGGTCAAGCAACGTCCTTGACGCGAACCAGCCCTGTCCCGCGTTCATATTGGAAAGCGCTGAAATGTACAGCAAGCCACGCCGTACCGGCTTCCCATGTCCTTCTCCCATCACTAATGCAAGGTATGCCCCCCCCCCATTACCCCTCTCCTCCCAGCCCAAAGCCCCACTGACTTAGCGAAGCAGCGGCATGGAATATTGACACGGTCAGATAACACCTTTAGCTGGGTAAATGGACCAGTATCTTGCATAAGGGTTGGTGGGTAACAGGCTCATGAAGGCTGTGCCATGTATCAGGCATATACTAGCTGTAGCTGTGGATATACGACTGCGCCTGGCATAGGATGGCAGCACCTGGGCATGTACGGCTATGTGTAATGTGTGATAATTATGTTATTTTATATATCGCGTTCGATAAGTGCTTTACATAAAACATATGTATATACAATATCACCCACCTGAAGTGGGTACTCTTCAACCTCTGAAGGATGAAAGGCTGAGTTGGCCTTGCTGGGATTCAAACATGCACATTACACACAGATTGCATCAGCAAGTGCTAAACCCACTGAGCTATCTTGCTAGAATGAGCTATCTGTATCTGGTTTTATGTGGCTGTGCTGGTATTATATGCCTATACTTGTACATATTAATATATACCTGTGCCTGTTAGGTTCTACCTGCGAGGCTGGACTGGTCATACGATGCAAAGACTGGGTATTTGACCCTTCCTACAGCATAAGTGGCACTGAACAGGCATATAAGGCTATGCATTGAACGGTGTGGCTATCTCATGTGAGGATGCACCTGACATAACATGGCTGCATCTGTCTTGCGACATTGGGACTACGTCTAAAAGCGAGATCTGCAGCCTTTGGTTTGCAACGTGTTTTGGACTACAACTCCAATCAGCCCCAGCCAGCAGAGTTAATGGTGAAGGATCATGGAAGGCAGAGTTGAAAACATCTGGTAAGTTGAAGATCCCTGGTCTAGCTTATGAAGTGCTCATCTTTGATATAAGGCTATACCTGGGCATATGTGGATACATTCGGGACCATGAGCCTGTCCGTGAGACAGTGCTGACCTTACCTGGGAATACGTGACTGCAGCTGGACTAATCTCAGCGCATGGACAAGCCAGGTTCACACTGGCGTGTGAATGTGAGCATCCACTAAGCATATGTTGTCTGTATAATGCTCAATATGGCCATTTGGCACAAGGGGGGCCAGGAAGTCACTGCCTCCAGGCCTTACCGTGGAACAACTGCCCTTTCAAAAGTGCCCTTCAGTGAATATTTCCATTGGCTTGGCTAACCTTCACGGCGTAGTTTCCGAGCCTTACCTTTGGATTCAGGTCTCTCCCAGTGAGGTTCTTTGCATCCATGTGGGGTATAATTAAAAGATAGCAGTAGATGGCACAAGAACAGCACACGGAAGCAGCACAAACACGATGCACTGGCATTACACTGCCCCCACATCTGGCACAAGTCGTCCTGGTGAATTCCATCTCACGGAAAGGCCATGCAGCGGTGGGTCTTGCAGGGCGGATTTCACTTCCTCGTCCCTATTTCTTCTCCTCTATTGTGGACTCCTTGCACTCTTCTTCTTTACAGAACCAACCCTTGGCGCTGTCCCTTTCGACAGTTGGACTGGCACTTCCAGATTATACTTCTGCAGTTGGCAGAGACTGCCTACAAAACACTACCAAATAATTCTTGTCTCCACACTGCAAGGGCTTGCCGAGCACATCTCAGGGCCAACACCCAACCATGTTGCCACTAATTTTAGTACTTCCTTCCAAGGCACTATGAACTCCCATCACTGAAAAATTACTCCTTGCCACAAGATTTCTTATCTTATCACGTTCATGGTCACCTTTTCGTTGGATCACGAACCCATGCGTGGACGCATGTAATGTATGTATGTATGTAATACAATTTATAAAGTGCAAAAAAAGACCTGGAGGCATCAAGGCGCTAGCGGAGAGAACTTCACCGAAAGGGACAGGGGGGCAGACACCATTTAAAACAGAAGGGTTTTCAGCTGCTTTCGGAAAATGGACAGGGCATGAATGCTCCTAATATGAAAGGGGAGTGCATTCCAGAAGGAAGGGGCCAGTACAGAGAAGGATCTGCCCCCTGCCCCGTGCATACACACTCACACACACACACTATATCTTCCAGCTTTGTTGGTACTATGCATCTCTTTCCTATTCCTACTTCCCCCATCCCTTACTTTTGACCTTTATCCTTGTTTATTCCTCTATAGACTAGGGTCAGGTTACCCCAGGTGGGGGCACAATACGCCAATTTTTCTCAAACAAGAACTGATGCCATAAGACCACTAAGCTATTGCCTGACATAACATATCATGAATATGTACACTTGGGCACTCCCATGGTGAGGCCCTGAATCTCGCTCATTTGAGTCAAATCTTGGAGTCTTTCTTGGATAGGAGAACATTGTTCCGGGTCCATGTATGCCTTTAAAATACATTGGAAAAGTACACGATTCTCCTTTGCAGCCTTGCATCCCTGCTATAGTGCGTTTGTCTGAAGACTTCATTTGTTCCCATATTATAAACGTGAATTGGCCTATGCATTTCTTGTGTTAGATTGCAAATGTTTGGGAGGGAACACCATTTAACACTGGCAAATGTGCTGTCAGATCTCAGGGTAATGCTACACCCAAAGGTTGCAGGGCATCCAGGTGCACCAAGCTTTAAGGAAGCACTTGGTACAGTGGGATCTGCATGGGCACATGTAAGAAAACAGCGCTTCTATGGGATTACATCAAAACAATTCCAGAAATACGAATTTGCAGAATTTTATTTTTTTCTTTAATTCAATTTGGCAGCAAATATATGTGGGTGGAGACCCTCTGCAGTCACCTCCTCTTCCCCTAACTTAATTATCATGATTACCCCTCAATATATATTTTCGACCAAATTCGATTCAAGAAAATTCGTCAAATTCATGTATTCGACTAATTCTTCCACGATGTAACCTCCCGTAAACAGCTCATACATAAGAAGATGCATCAGGCCTTTGTATTTGTATTTTTTATCCAGCAAACGTAGCTTGAGCCCAAGGAACAGGAGGGCAGTGTACAATGATCTGGCAAGAGTGGGAGATTTGGGTACAGAGTTACCCGAGTCACGCCTAGGAATTCCTAGAATTGCAGGAGCATTGCAGTGCTCCCGATCGCCATCGGGATGGTGTTCCAGTGTGCTGGGGCATACCTGGAGAAGGACGGGTTCCCGGTATGTTCACTGCCTGCTTGCTTATTTCCAGGCTTAGCAGAGCTCTGGCTCCTGGGGAACATGACAGTTATTGAAACGTGCATGCAGGCTGATTTACATTCACATTGAATTACACATCTACATGTAGTGGGCATTTTTATAAATGGATTAAGCTTGGCAGTCAGGGTTTCACAAGACACATTTTAAGTGACTTTGAGAAACTGGTTTTGCCGCAGTTCCAGAAGCCAGGAGGGGGGGGCATTTGCCGCATGAAGTGTTATGTTTTTCCGCATGGTAGGCAGGCGTTCGGGCAGCGGTTGCTTTGTGGGTAACACAGGCTAATTTGAAAAGGATTCTGGCAGGGATAGGGAGACAGTGAAGGTAGTGCAGGATGGAGGTACTGTAATAGTATTTTGTAGAACCTGTAATAAGACGGACTGCGTTGGGGGAGCCAGGTGTACCGTGGTGAGCCCTGCGGGAAGGGCACTACCCCATCAATGTGTGCAATTACGGGAGCCCGTGGCATCGTCTGGAAGTCCTGGGGAGGAAGGAAGAGTGTAATCTTGCAGAGCAGTGTTATCTGGCACCACGTGGTCCGGGCGTTGTTGTTAATGTGCTGTTGAAAGGAGTTGTTTCTGTTCATGATGAAAAACCAAGGGATTTGTCAGACGGGGAAAGTTGGTGGTTGAATCTGTCCAGCTGCATCTAGTTCAGCAATCCTTGGATGCTCTCCTGGTTGGAGGGCTGGCAGAGGCGTACACATTCTGTTTTGGTTGGGCTCAGTTTTGGGCAATGCTGCAGGGCATCCCAAAAGCGAGGCAGGGTAACTGCTGTTACCATCAGCAGCCTGGGAGAGGGACAGCCCGAACCTTTTCTCAGCCTGCTCCTCTCCTTCCCCCCAGCTCCAGAGACATGCAGTCTCTGCAGCACAAAGCCAAGGAAGGGTGAGGTGTGAACAGTCACCTCAGCCTTCCTCCAAACAGCAAGGCGCTAAGCAACATAGGCAAACCAACAGTCAAGCAGGGCCCAGGTTCAAAGACCTGCCCCACCAGGGGGCCAGACAGTTGGCTACCCGGCCGGGGGCTGTGATAACAGCAGCCCCCACTACCTGCATAACAAAGACCCAGGGCCTCCCTGGGTCCTATAAATGAGAGCAGCATGCTCTGAGTAAACACAATCTGTTTGTGGACCCTGAACGGGGACCCAAACAAACAGGAGGTTCACAGTTTACTCAGTGTCTTCCAAATCCTTTTTGCTTCTTTACCACAGAACCCGCCCACCCTAAAAAAGAAGGGAGAATAACAAAAAGAAGTACAAGGCACTGTACGGTGCACACAACAAGTTGTGGGACACAAGAAGGCGGGCACGGGGCAGACGGGGTAACCTCAGGACCCGGTGCCCAAAAGTATGATACTATTATGATATTGTGTACTGCCATAACCATATCTGTACAATAAAATCCTACGACCTTTTATTGCCAACACTTGACGCAATTTGTGAGCCAATTATTATGGGTGAGGGTTTGGGGGTCGGCCAACACCAATGCACGCATATGGGTTCAGCAGTTATAGGTATGCACTTCGTCATCCACGTCTGAATATTAGCAAGGAATTTTCTGAGGTTAGTGATGTCTGGGAAGCAGTTTACTTTAAGGTGCAGCTCTGTGTCATCTGTGTACTGGTGCAGTAAGATGTCCATGTTGTCATGCAATGGTCCCAGTGGTTCCATGTATAGATTAAAGCTCACGGGAGAGAGGATTGATCCATGTGGCACTTTGGTGGTCAGATCTGAAGGCGGCAGCCTGGTCTCTAGCTGAGAGGTAGAAGAGCCAGCTGAGAAATCTTCCTTGCTCAGGGAGGCTGATCAGAGAATAGGGGACCTCATACATAAAGGTGCCTCACCTATGAGGTGGTCGGTAAACAAGATGCAAACTGATATACTTTTGTGGATAGTGGAAATTGAAATGTAATGACCTCCAGAGACAATGTGGCTGCAGACCAGGCAGGGTCATTACTTCTTATGGATGACCACCACACCAGCATGTTGCCTGGTCAGGAAGAGGCATCCCTGACCAGGCAACAAGCTTGATGCTGTATCTGGGTGGGACGAGGGTGTAGACGACATGGAAGGAGATGGGGAGAGCCAGGTTTCGATGGTGAAGATGACAACTGGCTTGTGAGCAGTGATGAGATTGGCAATGCCATGCTTGTTTTAAGATGGCAGAGTGAGCATTAATAACTAGAAGGGTAGGCAAGCGTAACGTGGGGAGTTGAGGATTGGCGATGAGGGGAGCTTGGATGATTTTGGTGAGGTTGGATGTTTGGTGCTGATGAACTTGTTTGTGGGAGCAAACCCTTGGAGAGTGGGGTTGATTTATTATTGCCAGAAACACATGTGGGGTCTTAGTGGCTTCTGCGGGACAAAGCTCTAGCCCTTTAGACCTGACAGGCCCTAACAGGAACAAACAGGCAAAGTCCTTGTCTTTGCGGTTGCTGGCTATGGGAAACCTTGAACAAAGTTGCTTATGTAGGGAGAGGGTGATAAGCAGTGATCACGTGGCCAAATCAGCTCAGACTCAACCGTGGCCTGGTGGAGCTGTCTTCTGAATGGTTTTGTACTTTGAAAGTTTTAAAAAACTGAAGACTTTACGAGTCAATGGGTAGTCCTGGATCAGTGATCACATGACCAAAGCAGTCCAGACCCCAGCGTGGCCTGGGGGAACTGGTCTAAGATGACAGGACCTCTGCATATGGTTCTGTACCTGCAATATGAGGCTGCAACTTGAGGTGTGATGTGAGACTGCAAATGAGCATGCAAGTGCTCTAGCTGACCATAGCAGCTGGGGATAAGGATGAGCCTATCGTGTTTACTTATGCATGACACGAGGCTGCAAATGAGCAGGCAGTGGCTCTAACTGGCTACACGAGCCGAGAATACATCTCAACCTATTGGGCCTCATTCCAAGATTGGGGGTAGCCATGGTGCTATTAGCACCATGGTTACCCCCTTAAAGCATACCGGGTCCGGCTTCCCTAAATGAGGAATTATTGGGTCATTCCAACCTTGGAGGACCCGGTATTTCCGCTTTCAGGGAACCAATCCCCATTCCCATTCGAGCCCACATAGGGCTCAATGGGAATGGGGAGGGAGCTAATAACGGGCCCGTTAACGGGTCCGTTATTGGCTCCCTAGTCCTTTAGCGGCTCTCGCTAAGGGCGGCCGGTTCTACCAGCCGCCCTTAGCGGGACCCGCTAAATAACCTCGGAATGCAGCGTTAATGGGTTAACGGCACCGGCATCCTTACCGGCGCCGTTACCCCTTACCGCCAACCTCGGAATGAGGCCCTTTGTCTTTAATTATGCATGACTCGAGGCTGCAAATGAGCATGCAATGACTGTAGCCGGCTACACGAGCTGAGTCTGAGTTTAAAGTTGAGCCTATTGTTTTAACATATGCATGACACGAGGCTGCAAATAAGCATGCAGTGGCTCTAGCTGACCACACGAGCTGAGTATAAAGCTGAACCTATTATCTTTACGTATGCATGACACGAGGCTGCAAATGAGCAGGCAGTGGCTCTAGCTGACCACACGAGCTGAGTATAAAGCTGAACCTATTATCTTTACTTATGCATGACACGAGGCTGCAAATAAGCATGCAGTGGCTCTAGCTGACCACACGAGCTGAGTATAAAGCTGAACCTATTATCTTTACTTATGCATGACACGAGGCTGCAAATGAGCATGCAGTGGCTCTAGCTGACCACACGAGCTGAGTATAAAGCTGAACCTATTATCTTTACTTATGCATGACACGAGGCTGCAAATGAGCAGGCAGTGGCTCTAGCTGACCACACGAGCTGAGTATAAAGCTGAACCTATTATCTTTACTTATGCATGACACGAGGCTGCAAATGAGCAGGCAGTGGCTCTAGCTGACCACACGAGCTGAGTATAAAGCTGAACCTATTATCTTTACTTATGCATGACACGAGGCTGCAAATGAGCAGGCAGTGGCTCTAGCTGACCACACGAGCTGAGTATAAAGCTGAACCTATTATCTTTACTTATGCATGACACGAGGCTGCAAATGAGCAGGCAGTGGCTCTAGCTGACCACACGAGCTGAGTATAAAGCTGAACCTATTATCTTTACTTATGCATGACACGAGGCTTCAAATGAGCAGGCAGTGGCTCTAGCTGACCACACGAGCTGAGTATAAAGCTGAACCTATTATCTTTACTTATGCATGACACGAGGCTGCAAATGAGCAGGCAGTGGCTCTAGCTGACCACACGAGCTGAGTATAAAGCTGAACCTATTATCTTTACTTATGCATGACACGAGGCTGCAAATGAGCATGCAGTGGCTCTAGCTGACCACACAAGCTGAGTATAAAGCTCAACCTTTTGTCAGTACTTGTAGTATGGCATTAGCCTTCAAAGGAGAATGCAATGTCTCTAGTTCACCACGCACGCTGAATTGAAAGAGCAACCTATTGGCTTTGTCAATGTGTGTTAATCTTGCTGTCTCTATTATCCGGTGGTTAGGCTAGAAGACATTGCAGTTTGACCGGGCATCAACGGGTGCCTCCTAACCAGGTGGCGCTTGATACATCCAGGGCCAGCGCTAGGCGTGTACAGCATGTGCAGCTGCACTTGGCCCTAGGTCTGCTAGGACCCCACGCGGGTGCAGTTAACTGCCTCCTCTTGCAGGCTGCAACGTAGGCTTTGTGCTCAGAGTAGCTAATCTTGCTGCAGTCCACTCTGATACACCCAGGGCCGGCCGGACTGTGCTGCAGTCCACTCGATACACCCAGGGCCGGCGCTAGGCGTGTGCAGCATGTGCAGCTGCACTTGGCCCTAGGTCTGCTAGGACCCCACGCGGGTGCAGTTAACTGCCTCCTCTTGCAGGGTGCAACGTAGGCCTTGTGCTCAGAGTAGCTAATCTTGCTGCAGTCCACTCTGATACACCCAGGGCCGGCCAGACTGTGCAGCAGTCCACTCGATACACCCAGGGCTGGCGCTAGGCGTGTGCAGTATGTGCAGCTGCACTTGGCCCTGGGTCTGCTAGGACCCGGCGCGGGTGCAGTTAACTGCCTCCTCTTGCAGGGTGCAACGTAGGCCTTGTGCTCAGAGTAGCTAATCTTGCTGCAGTCCACTCTGATACACCCAGGGCCGGCCGGACTGTGCTGCAGTCCACTCGATACACCCAGGGCTGGCGCTAGGCGTGTGCAGTATGTGTAGCTGCACTTGGCCCTGGGTCTGCTAGGACCCCACGCGGGTGCAGTTAACTGCCTCCTCTTGCAGGTTGCAATGTAGGCCTTGTGCTCAGAGTACCTAAACTTGCTGCAGTCCACTCTGATCCACCCAGGGCCGGCCGGACTGTGCTGCAGTCCACTGGATACGCATGATGACGGGGACGCTGGCTGGAATATCTTTTTCAAAATCGGCTGGTCTCCCTGGAGGTTTGGCTCCCTTTTGTTTCTCCGGTGAGAGAACTTGTCACCTATCGTCCTCCTGTGGTGACCGGGAGAGACAAATCCCGCTTCACCTCCTCCCAGTGGCCCAATAGGCACTGCGGGCCTCATAAGCACTTCTGATCACTTTCTTTCTTAAAGCAGAGCGTTTAAAGTGGGTATGATTTACTAGTGATCGTCTTCTTAAGACACCATTGTGTTAAGAACTGCAAAGGTGTGTATTTATTTTGAAAGCAAATGCAAAGCAGCAGTTCGCTGGCTAAAACATGTGCCTTCCTCCAGTACAATCAAAAAAATTGCACAATACTGTTATAGCTATTTGCCTTATTTCCACATGCTTACATTTACCTAGCCAAAAAGCGTTTAACATTCTCCTCACATTGTATATGAAGCCTGCAAGTGAGCCATGAATATTTACCAATGATGTGACAAGAGAGGCTGTCATCCTGGAGACTGGAGGGTATATTTTCTCTGGTTCTGGCCCTGTACTTATGTTCAGGGCACAATCGATACATGTGGGTGGACATAAGGGCTTTAAGTGGGCCGGGGCCAGCTGGGGCTGAGACGCGGCAGGCTTCGAAATCTCATTTTGAGGTGGGGCCTTGCCAGGGCCCACCAGTCTCCCCTGGCAGCCCCGGTCACTACATGACAAGATTTGTTTTCTAAAGCCGGAAACTCTTGCTCGTTTGAAAAGGCTTCAGAAAAAATTCCTTTCATCCATAATGGTTGCGCCGCACCTGCGAGGCATCCCTTCAAGCAAGTCGGCGCCAACATAATGGAGAGAAAGTGAGGCCCCTGGAAGCTCCTGCGCATTTGCAGGAGTTTTAGTCTTTAGGAAAAAGGCCTCAGCTTCCAGTGCCCTCACCCTTTCAGCCTTAATGGTGACGCTGCCCCTCCTTAGGTAGCGAGGGGCAGCACCACCATTAAGGCTGTATAGGTGAGGCACTGTCCCTTGCTTATACTTTGCTATTGTAGTTATTGGAAATTCTCCTCTCCGATGATCCATGATCAAGCAGCAGGAGCGCTGAGAAACGCGTTGTACCGTGGTTAATCTATCTTGTAGATGCCTAAATAAAACTTACTTCTTCTTTTTGTTGAAATATATATATGCATATATATATATTTTTTATTTTATTTTTGTTGAATAATTTGATTTTTATTTTTCTTTTCTTACCATGTTTTCGCTGCTGCCTACATACGTAGTAGTCATTATCTTATGATGTCACTTCCTGTGATTCTATAAAATGCAAATAAAGGGGCGCCGCACTTAATTTGCTGCTCTTGGCCCCGCGAATCCTTGGGCTGGCCCTGGATACAACCATCAGGGGCACAACACTTTATTCTCCAACTCTCACTGTATCACCACCGTGCTCCCAGACAAGGTGTGTTGCAGCTGTTTTTGTGCACCAATAAATGGAAGAACCCCAACCCCGTCCCCGCCGCCCCCGGTTGCGCCGGCATCCACCTGCCTTTTGGGTTGGTACTTGGGCAGTGTGCGGCAGCTTGGCAGGGGCTGTAAGAGGGAGTGGATAGATGGTGGTGGCGATGGGGAGCAGGGGGGCAGACAGGTGTGGTCGTGCCGGTGTGAGAGATCATTCCCATGCTCCGATGTGTCACAATGATGGACGGCCGGATGTGCAAGGCCCTTAATAACTCCATCAAGTTATCTCTTTCGTATGGGAAGCGCGTGCGTTCCGCTACCAAAGCACCCACCCACGTCCGATGACTGCTGTCACTTTAACCGAGGCCACAAACAGAAGATTAATAATAGTGCGACTAACAGAAAATTTGAAGCGATAGAGAAACCGCGACAGTCGAGAAATGATACAGAGCGGCCTTGCGGTTTTGGGTTAGTGGCAGCTCGGGGACTAACACGCTTCACTGCTGCTACGTATTCTCAGCTGACTGGTCTTTTCGGACAGCCGGCCCACAGCTGGGGTGATATATTCTAGTACCGCATCTATTGTCTCAGGAGGATAGCTCAGCGGCAACGTGCTCGCCTTGGTAGCAAGATGACACAGAGCAACACAGGTGCGATCCCCGGGTCCCTGCTTAGAAACCTCTGGGTACTAAGCGTGTTATAAATAACCTATCATTTCTGTCATGGACTCATACAGCCCTGAGTGAAGTGACATTTTGCACCCTTTCCACACTTCCTGACATAGAAGCATCACCAAAATGGTAGGTACCCTAATGTCGCCCCGCCTCCACCCGGCTCCTGCCCTCTATGCAGCTGCCTAGAGTGACCTTACTATAGCTCTGGCCCTGGCAGAGATCCGCTTGGAGGTAAGATGAGTACGGGAGGTGGGGCTGCAAAGCAGATTTCTGGCCTCAACCTTTGCAAGAATGGATTCTAGGCCCAAGAAGAAGCTCTCCAGAAAGTCAAGGAAAAGCTGAGGACTTTGAATGGTCAGTAGAGCAAGGACAGGGACTGACGCTATTATTCTTTTGATATGGCAAAAAGTCCTGGTGTCCCCGATGAGGGGAAACTCACAGAGAAAAAACTTTCTGTGGAGGTTTCTGCATCTGGGATACTTTGAATCCAATTGCCTGCATGGATTGAGAAATGAAGCGGCAAATCTTTTCCGTGTGCTTCCCCACTGCATGCAGGATATCCCCCAGTGCATCTGCCCACAACACCATGTGGATTCAGGCAGAGAGGCATGGGCCCCTGCATGTTCTGGCGTCTCCCCACCCCATGCAGGGAAACCCCCAGTGCATCTGCCCACAACACCATGTGGATTCAGGCAGAGAGGCATGGCCCCTGCATGTTCTGGCGTCTCCCCACCCCATGCAGGGAAACCCCCAGTGCATCTGCCCACATCACCATGTGGATTCAGGCAGAGAGGCACAGGCCCCTGCATTTTCTGTCGTTTCCACACGCAATGCAGGGAAACACCCAGTGCATCTGCTCACCACACCATGTGGATTCAGACAGAGACGCATGGGCCCCTGCATATTCTGGCGTCTTCCCATCCCATGCAGGGAAACACCCCGTGCATCTGCTCACCACACCATGTGGATTCAGGCAGAGAGGCATGGGCGCCTGCATATTCTGGCGTCTCCCCACCCCATGCAGGGAAACCCTCAGTGCATCTGCCCACATCACCATGTGGATTCAGGCAGAGAGGCACAGGCCCCTGCATTTTCTGTCGTTTCCACACGCAATGCAGGGAAACACCCAGTGCATCTGCTCACCACACCATGTGGATTCAGGCAGAGAGGCATGGGCCCCTGCATATTCTGGCGTCTTCCCACCCCATGCAGGGAAACACCCAGTGCATCTGCTCACCACACCATGTGGATTCAGGCAGAGAGGCATGGGCGCCTGCATATTCTGGCGTCTCCCCACCCCATGCAGGGAAACCCTCAGTGCATCTGCCCACATCACCATGTGGATTCAGGCAGAGAGGCACAGGCCCCTGCATTTTCTGTCGTTTCCACACGCAATGCAGGGAAACACCCAGTGCATCTGCTCACCACACCATGTGGATTCAGGCAGAGAGCCATGGGCCCCTGCATATTCTGGCGTCTTCCCACCCCATGCAGGAAAAAACCCAGTGCATCTGCTCACCACACCATGTGGATTCAGGCAGAGAGGCATGGGCCCCTGCATATTCTGGCGTCTCCCCACCCCATGCAGGGAAACCCCCAGTGCATCTGCCCACATCACCGTGTGGATTCAGGCAGAGGCATGGGCCCCTGCATATTCTGGCGTCTCCCCATCACATGCAGGGAAACCCCCAGTGCATCTGCCCACATCACCGTGTGGATTCAGGCAGAGAGGCATGGGCCCCTGCATATTCCGGCATCTCCCCACCCCATGCAGGGAAACATCCAGTGCATCTGCTCACCACACCATGTGGATTTAGGCAGACAGGCATGGGCCCCTGCATATTCTGGCGTCTCCCCACCCCATGCAGGGAAACCCCCAGGGCATCTGCTCACAACACCATGTGGATTCAGGCAGAGGCATGGGCCCCTGCATATTATGGCATCTCCCCACCCCATGCAGTGAAACCCCCAGTGCATCTGCTCACCACACCATGTGGATTCAGGCAGAGAGGCATGGGCCCCTGCATATTCTGGCGTCTCCCCACCCCATGCAGGGAAACCCCCAGTGCATCTGCCCACATCACCATGTGGATTCAGGCAGCGAGGCCGGAACCTCTATATATTCTACCCATTTATGTGTGTTTGAAAAGCATATGTGGCGGCTCAGGGCTTTAGTAACTGTTTATTCAGAGGCCACCCTCAACACAGGGAGGTCCTTCCCTCCCCAATCTAGGTGTTACACATCAAACAGTTAATGTTAGTTATTTTATCCAGCCCTGTCTCAATTTCATCTAATACCCCTTTGATCCCTCCCCCTGAGCTACCAATGAGCCAAGAACCAGGCCGGTGCACAGGAAATATATTTATGTTTACTTGGATTAGATGTTAAGAAAATCAGACTACAATATCAAACACCACTTTATCCGTGGCACACCACAATAAACTTCTCTCAACATAAATATATCACACAAGTGCGTTGAAAAGAACACAAATCACAATTATTTACTATCTACAAAATTCAGTTAAAGAAAAAATAAAACTGATCAATAAACAAAAACAATTACAAATGTAGTGCTGTGCAATTTCGATTTTCCTGCGCACTTAAAAGGTTAGGAGTAGGGTTTATGGATAGGTACAATTGCATATGCAAATTATGATTTCAACCACACTTTTGGTTTAAAATAAACACAGGGTGATCTAGCAGTTTGTTTTCAGACACCCCCACACCCTAAACTGGTCTGTGTTGGGGAAGTCAGACAGAAAAACGTGAATGATTTGTGGATTTGGGATTTCAGACCCCCCTTCACTGAAAGGCCTGTGTTTGGGAAGCTGGATGGTAAACATTGGGATGATCTGAGAATTTTGGATTTCCGACTCCCCTCCACTTAAAGGCCTGTGTTGGGGAAGCTGGCAGTTTAGGGATTCTTTTTTTAGTTTAGGGACAAAGACACCCTTTTTCCTAAAGAAGCCGGGGTCAACAGGACAAATAGGTTCACCCAATTAAATTACAGTCTATAGTTTTCAGCACACACTGGGAATGAGCATTGTTAATTTCGAATTTTAACAAAAACACCCTGTGGTGGCCCGCCAAGGGGAATTCATTAAATTAATATTTTTAGTTAAGTAGGCTAAGCATCTATACAGTTTTGCCCTCCTCACCCTCTGCCCACCATAAAGGGAAAGGTTTAAGACCAGTAGATTCCCCCACCATTTAGTTACAAAGGGCTCAAGTCTATTTACATTGAAAAGCTCTGTTAAAAGTTCATGCCAGCCACCTGCATGTCAGGACCTTCTGCAAAGATAGGGCAGCGGTCTGGTCAATCCACTCTCAAGGAGGTATGAATGCAGTAGAGGGTGAGGGGAGATATGAGAGAGAGGTATGAATGCAGTAGAGGGTGAGGGGAGATATGAGAGAGACATTTGACTGTCTAGGAGGTATGAATGCAGTAGAGGGTGAGGGGAGATATGAGAGAGACATTTGACTGCCTAGGAGGTATGAATGCAGTAGAGGGTGAGGGGAGATATGAGAGAGACATTTGACTGCCTAGGAGGTAGGAATGCAGTAGAGGGTGAGGGGAGATATGAGAGAGACATTTGATTGCCTAGGAGGTAGGAATGCAGTAGGGTGGGGGTTGATATCAGAGAACATTTGCATGCTTAAGAGGTATGAATGAAATAGAGGGTGGAGAGAGGAAACAATAGAGATATTTGAATGCCTAAGAGGTATGAATGCAGAAGAGGGCCGAGAAGGGATCTACGAGAGAGAGAGAGACCTTTGGATACCTTGGATGCATGAATGCAGTACAGGGTGGCAGGGGAGCTATGAGGGAGCCAATTGACTACCTAGGAGGTAGGAATACAGTAGAGGGTCGGAAGGGGAGATATGAGAGAGATATTTCACTGCCTAGGAGGTATGAATGCAGTACAGGGTGGGAAGGGAGATATGAGAGAGCCGCATAGCTACCTAGGAGGTAGGGAGGCAGTAGAGGGTGAGGAGAGATATGCAAGGGCAATTTGACTGCCTAGGTGGTAGGAATGCAGTGTAGGGTGAGGGGAGATAGGAGAGAGCCATTCGACTGCCTAGGAGGTAGGAATGCAGTGTAGGGTGAGGGGAGATATGAGAGAGCCATTTGACTGTCTAAGAGGAAGGAATGCAGTGCAGGATGAGGGGTGATATGAGAGAGCCATTTTACTACCTATTAGGTAGGAATGCACTAGAGTGTAGGAGGGGAGATTTGAGAAATCTATATACATAGAGGGTGGAGAGTAGAGACAAGAGAAAGATATTTGAATGCCCAAGAGGTATGAATGCAGAAGAGGGTTGAGAAAGAATACAAGAGAGAGAGAGTTTTCAATACCTAGGCGGTA
Organism: Ambystoma mexicanum; assembly: GCF_040938575.1. Classification (NCBI taxonomy): domain Eukaryota; kingdom Metazoa; phylum Chordata; class Amphibia; order Caudata; family Ambystomatidae; genus Ambystoma; species Ambystoma mexicanum. Next base: position 1,034,034,550 of record NC_090926.1, on the reverse strand, counting down.
TGAAAGCAGTAGAGCGTGAAGAGGAGAGATATGAGAGTGTCATGTGACCACCTAGGAGGTATGAAGGCACTACATGTCATGGGAGATAAAGGTTAGTGGATATGCCCAAGGAAACATGCAGAAGATCACCTAGTGAGTAATACGTATCAAACAACATGCACTCAGGAACCAAGAAACATGCATGCTATCGCCTGGACATGCAAGTGGAACACAGTACAAATATATGAAAAGGAATGTGGGGTAACCACTTAGACGCTCCTTTGTGATTACAAACAAAGTCTGCAAGCTCCTCGCCCATACTTGCTGTTACAGGTACTGTCAGCACTAAGCCCACATACAATATAAGCAATGAAGGGGTCTCTGAGCTAACACCATTGATGGTATTGTATAAGGTAAAACAAAAGGCAATAGTCAAGAGGGCGTAAAACACCATCTGGAATGTAAGCACAGTCCACAAATCCTGATGATTAAACAGGGACACAAAAAGACTATAACAGCAAAGGAAGGATAACTTAATAGGTAGGACTCCTGATAAGGGACTAGTAGGTATAGTGCTTACAGAATAATGAGAAAAACAATGTCATTCACACAGGAGCTGGACGAAAAGCACACCACACCTGACAATCAATAGGGAGCAAAGAGGGGAGTGCAAGGGAAAGCCAGGAGCATAATTCAAGAGAAAAACAAGGAACAGGAGTAGGGGAAATGAAATTCTAACTGCAAAACCTGACCCCTGCCCAACCAGGGAAGGAAAGAAAAAGGGTACAAAATCAGAAATCTCTCAATGGGGGGGGAGGGGGGTTAAAGGTTCACGGTTGCACTGAAGAACAGGCAAGGACTATGGAACAGAGAACACAGACAGACTGGGCTGCAGAGGAAAAACAGTGGCAGACAGAAAGGGAATCCAGGAATCACAAAATACTGATAAAAACACTAAATTCAAAATCCAGAAATAAGAAATGAGGAACTAGACACTAAGCATAAGAACAAGGAACAAAGGACTGGTCACAAACAAGAACACTGCCACCATGGCCAGTGCTGGACTGACACAAACTGAGGTTGTAAACGCTGGCTAACCATCACATGCACAGGTGTGATGTTTACTAGCACCTGCCAGCCACATATGTTATTTATCCCCCACTCAACCTTCTCCTGCAAGGGTGAAGACGCAGCGGTCAAGGGATACTGGGAAGCATAGTCTTTTGATTAAATCAGTATACTATGAGAGGGGCATTTTACTACCTAGGATGTATGAATGCTGTAAAGGGTGGAGATGGGAGGCATGAGAGGGCTTTGACTTCCTAGGGGGGATGAAGGCAGTAGAGGGATGGAGAGGGGAGATAGGGAAGAGATGTTACTTCCTAAGAGTATGAGCGCACTAGAGGGTGAAGATGGGCTATATGACTGAGCCATTTGATTGCATTGAAGGTAGAAATGCAGAGGAGGGTCGAGAGGGGAGACATGAAAGGGCTGTGACTTCATTGGGGGGGATGAAGGCAGTAGAGGGATGGAGAGGGGAGATATGGGAGGGATGTGAATTCCTAAGAGTATAAGCGCAGTAGAGGGTAAAGATGGGCTATATGACTGAGCCATTGGACTGCATTGAAGGTAGAAATGCAGGGCTGTGACTTCCTAGGAGATGTGAAGGCAGTAGAGGTTGGAGAGGGGAGATGTGAGTGGGCCATTGGAGCAAACAGAAGGTATGAATGCAGTAGAGAATTAAAGAGTAGACTTGAGAGAGCCAACTGAATGCTCAAGAGGAAGGAAGAAATAGAGGGTGAAAAATTGATTTATGAGAGGGTACCATTAGAAAAGCTATGACGTATGAATGTAGTAGAGGGGAGAGAGGGGAGATGATAGAATGCCATTTGAATACCTAAGATATTTTATGAGTAGCATCCAAATATAGACGTATAACCACATTGTGGAGAGTAGATCTATGAGAATTGCATCTTAAGAACTGTGGGATATAAATACAATCAAAGGTGGCGATATGATAAAGATAATTCAATACCTGAAAGAAACTGTCACGTAAGACACCAGTGACCATAAAAGATGACAAGACTTCCGTGACCAGTTCCAAAGTTTTATTTGGGAGGGTCACATAGTGAAACAGTGTCTAAATGGTCAAACAGGGTCTTCTACTCAAGGTAAAGAAGCCAGAATAGTTCTACAGAGTTCTCAGTGGGTGCTGAGGGAACTAGAAGGTGTCTCACCCACTAGGCCCCGGGGATCTGTCATCCAGGTGGTCAGGACACGGCCATCGCTTTTGGATTCAGTTCCTGGGATTGGACGAGGGCGGGAGGAGTCTTCGGGGAATGGGAGCGGGATGCCGGATGGTGAGACGCGGTATCCCCTTCCCTGTAACACCTTTAGCCCATCCTATTAGATAGATATGTAGAAACTCTATCCCAACCCCCTTTTTCTACATTAACTCTTTTACACAGACAGCCCTCTCTGAGAGAAAACAGACTAACACCCGAACAGTATATCTGCCGTGTCCCAATACAATGGTCAGGCAATGACTGACCATCACTAACACTTGACTTCTATTAAGCTTTTCCACATGGATAAAAGGTGGAGCACGAACGCACGCTCTGAGCGAGGCAAAGTACATGAGGAAACAGCAGTTTTAAGACAGCAGCTGAACGAGAGAAGGAAGACAGCAAAACAAGAGGGGATCACAAGGAGGGAAATTCCATTGGCCTTTCCGACAAGAAACCATTACTTTCAAGAGCCCTTGAGATTAGAAAGTGTAAGACCAGGAAACCAGGCTGAAGAATCCTGTATTGTGTGTCGGAGATACCCGGGGCCCTCACGCATCACTAATCAAGGCAGAGAGACGGAGCAGCTGTCGGGGTACCGTCTTTGGCTCCAAGAACAAAAAAGCGTCAGTGAAATCAACACAGCTGGTGAGTTGGGGAGACCGATACAAGACCGGTCTGTGTTGAAGCCAGGGTTCTAAGCAGCAACATTGTATGGCAAGCGCTGCAATGAACATTGTTAAAATGCATATGATAAAAGACGCAAGGAAAAGTTGAACTGCTGATGAGTGTTTGAACTTTGAAGAGACTTTGATATGATACCTTTGACAGAGTGGTCCAGCACTGCGTGGGTGCTCAATCGAAGGTCTCTGTAAGGTATCCAGCTGAGAATTGGTAGAAGTAAAAGTTAAAGGGTTATATTAAGAAGAGAACAAAGAATTCTGAATCAAAGTGGTCCTGCAATGGGTTAAAAGTCTTTAATTTTGACATAGTAAAGAAAGTTTGGAAAATGAGATAATTTGGTCTGAGCCTGGCGGAGGAGGACCCGGGGTGAGCAGTGAATCACCAGGGAAGTTGTGCATGTGAGAATCCTGGGGAGAAAGGAACTTTGAATGTTTGTCGCAACAGGGCCTCTGAAATAAGAGACTTTGAATGGCAAAGAGACTTTGGCACTGAAGTTCCTGATACTGAGATTTTGAACTGCATCCTTGTGCTAGAAAAGCCAGAGTATTGGCTGCTAAACTCGAGTGTGCCGCCTTGTCCCATGCTAAAAACTTGGGAATGGGAAGTTAACAGCTCAACTATGCTGACATATCATTTCTTGAACACTTTTCTTTTGTATAACATTGTTTCCCACCCCATTTATATTTAGATTTAAGGATTGGCAATAGGTTCATTAGTATATGCCCTTTTATTTTGATCAGACTCTACTAGGACTGCGTTATTATTACTTGATGGTAGTAGCTTGCTCTCATCTTTAGATTTAGGATTATATAGGTGTTTTTCAACAACCTTGAACTGTGATCACTTGTGTCTGTCTTCACCATTTGATACCATCCCTTCCTTACAGTGCACCCTAACACTGGCAGTCCCACAATGCCCTCCCCATTCCCTCTACAAAGAAGCTTTAACCAAGTCTTGGGTTAAAGTACAAAAATCCTTGCCAAGCCCTTTACTGTTCCAGTGGGCTCGGTCTGCCCTTGTTGACAAGTCTCAAATCATTGCTAGTCTGTGTGTTTACATACCCTGCTCGGTTTCTAACTAGGTGCAGAGTTTCGAGGGCCCTGAATGCCAAGAATGTCTAGCGCCTTCGGGACTTCTCTTCCCATGATCCCTCGGGTTCCTCCTCTCTCGTCCCTCTGATCCTGTTCTGTGCTTTGTGACCCTCTCATGTTCTTCTTCCCATCGTTCTAGGGCCTGCCTTGCCCACTAGAACCTCAAAGCACTGACTGACCATAGGAGTGCTGCTCATAGTTAAAGTTGTGATTTAATATAATGAGAACCTAGCTTGGAAGCAACAGGGTGATGTAGGGTAACAAATGAGGCGGTCCCTGGCCTCTAGAGTTCACCCTCTTATCTTTCCACTACCCCCTCTACACCTTCCTGGGGCTAGTTCTTACTGCAGTCCAAAGTGGTATACCCTCCCTCTGCTCCTGCCTACCTGGATGTTATCATCTTAAACTCTGACCTCCTCTCACGGATGTTATAACCTGTTTGCGCTTGACTTCTCCTTCCTCCACTTCTCCTCTCTCAACTAGTAATACACTCTGTGTCCTTTTTGTCAAGTTTCCTAAACTTGCTTCAACACCTACGGACACCTTTGGTCTAGTCTCTCTGGAACCACTCTTCCTCATCACTGTCATTATTACTTTGTAACGTATCCACCTCATCCTTGTGAAGCCCACATCCATCTCTTGATGTAATAACTTCTGCTTTGCCTCCGATACTACCCCCTCCGAATGTAACCACCTCCTCCAGCTTGCTCATATCATCATCTCCTCCTATAACCTCTACCACCCTACTGATATCTCAACCCCCTGGAGTAACCAACTAAGCCTTACAGAGCGAGCCACTTCCGGTTTTAACCTTATTAATGCAACCATCTCCTGATGTAACCTCCTCTTCCTTATTGCTTCCACCACGTCAGGTTGTAACCACCTCTGGCGCATTATTGCCACCACCTCCAGATATAACCACTCCAGTCTTACTGATTCCAGCACCGCTGGTTTTAACCACCTCTTCAATCTTAATATCACCACCTACTCATTTAACCACCTCTACCTTATTTATATCAGCACCTCTTGCTGAATCCAACTCCTCCTTCCCCTTAGATGCCAACAACGCTTTCTCTCGGCTGCTCTCACCTCTCTACCCACACAACCCCCCCACACACACCACCTGCTTCTCCAGTCTCTCCAGCTCACAGCCACCTCCAAATGCAGGCATCCTGATCCTGCAATCCACAATGCCCGACTGGACTGCTTGGTTTATATAGAGAGGCACCCCCTGCCCCTGGCTGGGACTCTAGGTGAGGTTTTGCACCTGTGATTCACAATTAGTTACTGAATCTTCAAAGACAGCGTTTCACAACAAACTGTACATTGGTGTAAAACTAAGATAGCATGACTGGTGGTGTAGTCTACTGATACATTATTAACTGTTATTCCAAGAAATGCTGAGTTGAATCATAGATTCCCCACTTGAAAAAGTATATGATCCTGGGCAAATCAGTGCACCTCAAGGTGCCTTATTGTCGATAGTTATTAGAAAATTAGGGGTCACCTGATTAAGTTGTACGTGTAATATACAACATGCTCCATTCATGCACGGTTTAATAGACTATATATATATATATATATGACAGCACATCGCAGTCAGCTCATTCATGGCAGCATCTCCTGTGAGAGACAATCCTTTACGGATATGCCAAATAAATGCCGTTTGGTGGTGGAGGAGAGTGTTTTTTGTGTGCTTGTGATTCTCTAAGAGTTGCATATTGTCCTCGTATTAAACAATTAAGGTAATGTTTATCATGTCCTCCCAATGCACAGTTAATATCCGGTATCAAGTGTGCTCGTTCTGGTAACGTTGTAGGGTAATGTGCAGATTTTGGAATCATGAGATCTAGTATTCAGTCCCAGCTTCTCCAAAATTATGTGATCGTGGGCAAATCACCATCTCTCTCTGTGCCTCGGTCACTTGTCTGGCAACCTTTAGAGTGCACAAAACTGTCACCACTATAAGAAGTAAGTTCTATATACAAAATATGAAGACGGAGACCATCATTTCTGCCTGGAAGTGTTTGCAGTGCAGTTGCTATGATGAAACCCTGAAAGTACTGTTTCATAACAATAGAGGCTTCGCATGGACAAACTGTGGATACTGACTGTGCATGAGCAAGGCTTTCAAACTCTGAGGCTTAAGCCTCTAATTTACAGGCTCACACAGAGGCAGGCTTGGAATTAGAATACTGTGGAAAAGGACTGTGGATGAGAAAGGCTTCCAAACGCTGATACCAAGCCTCCTTCCTCACTTACAGTCTTACACAAAGCAAAGGTTAGAATTAGAGTACTGTGGAGTAGGTGAGCAAATAGTCCAAACTCTGCTAACCCAAGCCTCCTAAATGGCAATCTCACACAGAGCAAGGTTTGAAATCAGGACATTGAGGATACTGGCTTTGCATGAGGAAGATCTCCATTCTCTGTTGCTCAAGCCTCCTAACTTACAGGCTCACATGGAAACAAGTTTGGAATTGCAACACTGTGGACACTGAGACTGGGCATGAGAGAGGGTAACCGAGTTCAAGTTACCTATTTTTCAGGCTCACCTCGAGCAAGATTTGCAATCCTAACACTCTGGAAACTGTGCATGAGAAAGGGTTCCAACCTTTGGCCTCGGAAATCTCATTCTGAGGCAGGGCCCTGCCGGGGCTCACTAATCTGCCCTGGCAGCCCTGGCCACTACAGGACAAGGCTTTTTTTCTAAAGCCTCAAGTCCTCATCAGGTGCGAATTTCAGGTTTTAGGGAAAAAAGGTCTCGGCTTCCAGTGCCTCACCTTCTAGCATTAATAGTGACGCTGCCCCTCCCCACCGTGGGGAGGGTCAGTGCTTCCATTAAGGCTGAAAAGGGAAGGCGCTGTCTTCTGCCAGACAAGCCTTTAGCAAATAAATGCAGAGATCAGCACCCTCTCCCCCAGAGCTGAGCTCCACAAAAGGCTGCCTGGTGGGGGGGCCTGTAGCCTATTGATCTTGGGTTCTTCAAGTGGGCATGGCCTAACGAGCGAGCAGGCACCCGTCATTAGGCCATGCTCTCTTGATGAGCCCCGGCTCATTTTTCAGTGCCGCTTAAGGCACTGCTCTCCAGCCGCCTAACTTATAGGCGACCACAGAGCAATGTTTGGAATTGGAACAGAGTGGAAACTGACTATGCACAAGAAAGGGTTCAAAATTCAGAAATGCCTGCGCATTTGGGGCCGATGATATGATATATTGCGCTTAGCAAACTATAAGAATATTTATCATTAGGCCATGTTGCCTTTTCTCTTATATCATGGCCCTTTCATGACGCTTTACGGAGCACTCACCTTTTCTATCCCAGTTAATACTCTGCCAGGGTATCAGGTAATATTATCCCCATATATATGGTCGCCGTAAATAATATCGTCCGGAAAAGGTTGCGGCGATATTATATGGGTGACCATATATATGGGGACACGGTCAAAAATGTTTTTTTTTTAAATAAAAAAATAAAAAATAAAAAAAGATTGAGGGTTGCGGGGGTGTCTCCCGCATGTTCCATGCAATAATGTTGCCACAAAAACCAGCCATTTTTCGGTGATATTTTTGCATGGCATGGCGAGATGTTTGTGGCAACATTATTACATGGAACCCTCTGCCAGGAGGTCTTCACACAGAAGAGAAGAGAGGTGATAGGAGAGAGACGTGTAATCCTTAGAGGGACTATAGAGCCGAGCTGGGATGCACGTGATTATTGTTTGCACAAAGTGAACATATGAAAATGTTATTCTGTGTCTCGCTTAATAATATGGCCCCTTTCCTGCCCTGGCTCCTATGAAAGAATTGCTCTGTTTTTTTCATAGATGCTTGTATTAAATTAATGGATCAGTAAAAGCACAACATTCACTTTTAAGAAAATAATTACATCCTCAATTCAGCAAATACAATCTGGCCAAACATATCCCTCAGTCCATAATGGGGTGCATTGGTGGATTGGAAATGCTTTCAACGATATCAATAGATTCTATTGTTAAAGCAAAATATTGTTGGGGAATCACCCAACGATTCGGCCAACTCTAGACTACAACCTGTGGCCATTCAATAATGTTAATGTTAAAGGTATTTGTATTGCGCACCGTAACCACTGGAGCGGTCCACAGGCACTCTGTCGGATCTGAAAAGGGAGAGGGTGGGAAGTTTAGTAGGATTGAGCCGGAGAAAGGCAAGAGACCGGTGGTGTGCTGTTGGCAGCCTCCGTTCGGTTTGCACCGTTCGCTGAGTTTAGGTGTGCTTTTCGGTTGGGAGCTGTCGTGTGCTGTTGTGTGAGGCTATGTGTAGTATATTTTGTTGCTGCAGTGTGGTGAAGTGTGTGTAGTTTGTTGTGCTTTAGAGGTATAGTTGTGTTTAGTTACAGTATGAGATGTATTTGCAGAGGGGTGAGATTGTTTAGTGGGTTGGTTAATGACATCGCTGCGTCAAAGTGACACATGCTATTCTTCACAATTCTGTCTAGATGTGACACAAGTTAGGATTACAGTTGCCTAGATATGACTCATTGCTAATCTTCACAATTCTGTCTAGATGTGACAGCTAATCTTCACAATTCTGTGTAGATGTGATGAAAGCTAGTATTACAATTCTGTCTACCTACGACGTAATGTTAATCTTTACAATCCTGTCTAGGTGTGGTGCAAGCTCACTCACAATTCTGTCTGGATGTTGTCAGTCTAGAAATCTAATTTGAGACCGCAAACGCATTTTGGTGGCCGTGGGCCAACCGTCTCATGCACGATACGACAGAATATAGGTTTTCGAGTTTTCTAATGAACAGCCATTTTCATGTAACAAGAATCGCCATTTTGTTTTCTAACTATTGCTCATTGCTTTCTGTTCCTATTGCTTCGCAGTATATTTTCCGCTTACACTGCTCGACTGTGGATCATTGTTGTCTGTATATGAAAAGGATAAGGCCACACGGCCGAGAGGATAACAAGAGTTTCGCTGAAACACAAACGTAGGCAGCGCCAGGAATAATGCCCGGCTCCCGCCTTAATGTAGCCTTGAAGCAGAGCCGCAGGGCATTTAATCATTTCACAGCTGCCAGCCAGTCTCGTTATATGGTAGAATATGTTAGAATAATACTGCTAAAGGCTTGAATTATGCTTTTCTAACAGCCCCCCTTTCCGTGCCCGCTAGAGCATGTCAGCTCCCAGGAAGCGAATAGCACCTGAAAAAGCAAGGTCCGGAATGCAACCCCCTCTCTATGTAGTTCGCTTCCAAGAACAGAAGCGCCATGTTCTATTCAATAACCGAAAGATGCCTAAGCACTCACAAATTGCAAATTGTTACTAGAATAGATGTTTGAAGGTGTCATAGTGGTCGGAGATGTCCATCATCACACCAAGTTCAAAGAAACCCAATGAAGAGGGGTGTTAACCATGTCATAGCTGATTGTTAGATATGCATTTTGTATATATGTAACTGATGTCCGTAATTTGCGCTCTTGCGTCCCTCGAGGTCTAGATATACACGTTGTGGGGCGTGAGACCGAGTTGGCCAAATGAGACTTTTGCTTTGCAATAAAACCCTAGCTTTGGGAATACAACCTTGTGTCTGGCATCTCTATCGTGTGTGGTGACCCGCCTTGTTTCCATAGACATCAGGGTCCCCTAGGGGCCCCTTTCAAGATGGCGCCCGAATAGGGACCCTCACCCACTTGTACCTTCATGTAACGTTGTAATTGAGAAAGGCAGAGAATGGCAAGGATGGGACGATCGAGCCGGGATCAAGAGGTGTTCAGGGCGCCCTGTAAAAGTGATGAGAGACTCCTTTGCAGATCTGTACACATCTGATCCCTGATCGACGTGCCTGGCTAGAGAACAAGGAGGCGAGCGTCCCGAAACGAGGCGGAAGCCATGAAACGCAGACACGACGTCCTTTGGTGCGTCAGTATACAGACGACTTGATTTATCAGGTGAGTCATTCCCCGATTCAAAGCACCTGATATTGTTTGAGAGTGGGTGCGATAATATTCTGTGAGACTTGGCATAGGCAAACCAGAAAGCAACAAGACCATCAGTGGCCGATTATTGGTAGTTTTCAGATGGCGAGGATAGATAACTTGGAAAGGGTGTTGATAAGAAAGAAAGCGCGTCCTGCGGCATTTGAAACTATTAAAGACTGGAGAAAGGAAGCAATGCTCCGATTTAAAACCAGAGCAAAGCATGTGCACAGGCATAAATCAAAAGGTGAGGTAGCGGAAGAAAAAGAAGAGGAGGAGTGGACTGAGAGTCTAAGAAGGGCAGGCAGGCGTGACCAGTTGAATATAGAAAAGATATACCCACAACGAGAATTACACATGACAGATGAATTGAGAGAAAATATATTGACCCATACAAAACAAGGCCCAAGATCAGAAGCAAGACCAGATACGTCAGTAACTATTGCCCAGACCCCGCCCGTAGCTCAAGCTCCCCCTCCGGTAGCTCAAGCCCTCCAACAGCCACAGACCGCGCACGTAACACTTCCTACTAGCCAACCAGGCCCACAACAGACACTCGCTGTTCCCATTGTCCCATCCGCACCTCCCGCCTTAGACACAGACTCGGTACCGTCTGTTCCTCCCGGGGTTGAAGTTGAAACCACGGGGGCAAGAGGCGGAACTGACCAACGGCAGTGCACGAGGGTAACCCGCAGCGCAATCAGCAAGGAAAGGAAGATGGAATTGCAGCAACAGGCAGAGATGTATATAGACGTGAATGATGGGACGGCAACATTGGCTTCGATATATGACTTTCGTAGAAGCAACGAAAGACAGGTAGTGTTGGAATGCATGGGTGAATATTTGGTGGAGAGATGGAAACAGCTAATTGGGAAATTACCACCAGAGCGATTGTTAGATTTGAATGCATTAGCACGCTGTAGGGAGAGGGATGAAGAGGTAAGAGAACATGTGTATAGACTTTTTGAGTTAAAGAAGGAATTAGATAATGACTATGCCGAAATGTTTACTACACCCGGATTTAGGAGTAAAGATATTGGGAGAAATAGAAAGGAAACTGTAGTGCCATATATACAGCGACGACATTCAATGTCATCAGTACAAAGGGGCGACAAGTTAAAAGTATGTATGCGAGAAGCGTCTAGATGGATGTCAGATCCTAGTATTCCCACAATGGAGATACACAAGATATTTGATGAATATTCCAAGCCTATGAAAAGAAAAGCGCTACAATCGATGGTTGAACACTTATTAGATAAAGATATAAAAAACGATAAGGCCAGCCCGCCTGAAATAATGGCAGTATATAGGAGAGCATTAGAACGAGGAACAGGAGAAACAGCCCTATCATTGGATCTGGGAATATTGTTGCATCTAAGAGAAGGGGGAGGGACGGTAAGTGGGGCATTTCCTATGAGAGAGGTCCCACCTACCTTTGTGCCCAAAGTGGATGTTGCCGCAGCGGGCAATGTAGCGGCGCAGTTAACACCAGCCCATTACACCGCCCAATACGTGCATGTCCACTTTTCCAGACAAGAGGTGAACAACATAAAGCAGACGATTCCGGATATAAGAAAGAATCCTGCAGGGTTTTACAAGGAAGTAGAGTCCTGCCTACAGTCATCCGTGCTTACCTTGGGTGATATAGACCTAATATTCACGGTGATCCTGCCAGAAGATATATGGAAACAAATAAGGAAGGTAGATGACACAACTGCCTTTGGCACCACATGGGCGGATTTGATGATAGAGGATAGAAATAAAGCGGTTGGAGGAACACCAGGACCGAACCTGGTGGCATTACCAGCACGTATAGTACAGAAGTTAAAAACAATTGTTCCAGAGAAAAGAATCCAATGGGACAAATTGACTGCATGTGTACAAGGCAAAGATGAGTTGGCTACAGATTATTTTAATAGATTTGAAGAAGTATTCACAGACTTCAGCAGGCAGGATGTGGGTTCAGAAGCAGGGAAGAGGTTATTTCTTGACAAATATGTGAGGAGGTTAAAACTTCCAATTCAGGATCTAATAATGACATCAGAGAGTGCATGGCAAGCAAAAACGTTGGGCGAAGTACTGCAGATGGCCCAATATTATGAGCGCAGAGTGACTGCAGGAAAAGAAAAAGAAGAGAGGGATAGGGTAAATCTAAAGACACAGGTATTAATGCAGCAAGTAGTAGGACATAATAGAGGGCGAGGGAACACACAAGTAAGGAGTAGTTCGAATATGCATGGGGGAACAGTAGGGCCGAATCAGTGTGCATATTGTAAAGAGGGAGGACATTGGCGAGCGCAATGCCCGCATCCACAGAACAGAAAGTGGTCTGGTCAGAGGAGACAGCATAGAGGACACCCAGGAGCGAATGGACCAAATAGGAATAGTATGCAGCAGCATCATAATAATGGAGGTAATCAAAACCAAGGCCAAAACCAAAATGCTCCAAACCAGAGTCAGGGACAGCAAAATCAACAATATGGAAATCAGAGTGGGGGAAATAGAGGGAAGAGTGGAAATGTTTTCGATACACAGCCAAACACGTATTACAGTAATAGTAATGATTACACATCGGACAATGTGTTATTTCCCCAATAGGACAGCCCAGGACAGGGGTCGGAATCAGTGTCTATTCCCGTGAATCAGAGAGGACCCTACGTAGAATTGAGAGTTGGGAATGAGGAACACCGCTTTCTTGTAGATACAGGAGCACAGAAGTGTTCAATAGACCATCACTTGGTTCTGAATATACCACTGTCAGGGCAAAAGAATATTTCCGTACGGTTCACAGGTACACCAGTCATAAACCCAGTGTCCAAACCAGTCCCAGTTACCATAGGACCATTCACCGAACAATGTCCTTTCCTTCTAACAGAAAATTGTGGAGAAAATTTGTTGGGATTGAAATTGTTGAAAAAACTAGGTTCTGTTATACATTGCACGGCAGACAGAGTGTTTCTAACGATATGGCCACATGATGCCCCTGTGTCAGAATTCATGTCCGAAGCGTTACCAGGGTAACTAAGTAAAGTACCAACCTGTATATGGGCAATGCATGACAATGATGTGGGATGTTTAAAGATAGAGCAAGTAAAGATTATTTTAAAAGAAGGTGTTACCCTACCACGAATACCCCAATACAAAATTTCGGTTGAAGGTGAGAAAGGATTGAAGAGTATTGTTACCGATTTGGTGAAATTAGGGGTAATAGAGGAAATCACAGGCAGTACATGTAACAGCCTGATCCTTCAGGTTTATAAAAAAGGAGGTAATGAGGTACCATACCATTTCATAATTGATCTACGCGTATTAAATAAGGTAGTACATCCGCAATTTCCTTTAGTGCCAGACGTCACTACAATATTGACAATGATACCTGTTTCAGCAGAATATTTTAGTGTAATAGATTTGAAGAACGCATTCTTTAGTATTCCAGTCGACAAGGACAGTAGATACTTGTTCGCGTTCACATTAGGAGGACGATCATTTACATTTACACGGATTCCGCAAGGTTACACGGAAAGTCCAAGTATTTACAGTAGAGCATTAAAAGATCAGCTAGACATGCTGGAATTACCCGTGGGTTGTGTACTTTTGCAATACATAGACGATTTATTGCTTGCTGCAGACACAGAGGAGATTTGTAAAGAAAGCACTGTATTACTACTGTCACACCTAGCGGCACATGGCCATGAAGCGAGTTTGAAGAAATTTCAGTATAATCGAAAGGAGGTAGTTTACTTGGGCTACCTACTTTCGAAAGGAGGGAGAAGACTAACGCCAGAACACATAGAAAGTATTTCTTGTATGCCTATTCCAAAGACACAAAAAGGAGTCAGAGCCATAATAGGCATGGCTTTATATTGCCGACAATGGATTGGTAATTTTGAGTTGATTGTGAAACCATTAGTGAATTTGACTAGAAAAGATGCGGTTATGCCTTTGCAGTGGGATGAGGAATGTCAGAGAGCATTTGATGGATTGAAAACTGCATTATGCTCGGCTCCAGTTTAGGGTACGCCAAACTATAAGAACATTTTCAGACTATTTGTGTGTGAAAGTGAAGGATGTGCATTGGCAGTTTTGACACAGGAACAAGGCGGAAGAAATAGACTGTGCAGCTATTTTTCATCTGCGCTGGACCCTGTAGCGCGTGCACTACCACGATGTTTGCGATCTGTCGCGGCGGCTGCTGCGTCAGTGAAACAAACGGAAGGGATGGTATTGGGGCACACTTTAATTCTGATTGGTGCCACATGCCATAGACGTTCTATTAAATAGGACACAGACGCAACACCTCACCTCTGCTAGATTGACAAGATATGAGATTATCTTGTTCGCGCCCCATATCCTATTATGAGGTGTAGTGCTTTGAATCCTGCAGAATTAATGCCATTAACCATAAAAGACATTGGGAAGAATGAATCACCCCCGCCCACCCCCCCACGATTGTTTAATGGTCACTGAGGAAGAAACCAAGGGGAGAGTTGATTTAAGTGATATTCCACAGAAAGAGCCGGATGGAGAGTTATTTTGTGACGGCTCATGTTATAAATTACCAGATGGCACGACAACTGCCGCATACGCTATCACTACCCTAGAGAGTGTTGTAGAAAGTAAAATAATCCCCTATAATTCAGCACAAGCCGTGGAAATAATAGCAGTAACCAGAGCCTGCGAGATTTCTGAAAATTTGAATGTGAATATATATACTGATAGTCAGTACACGTTTGGAGTGGTTCATAACTTTGGACGACTCTGGGCTGAGAGAGGGTTTCTGACATCACATGGTGCCAGAATTCAACACGGCCCTATGATTGTACGATTGCTGTCTGCACTGACGTTTCCAAAGCGCCTAGCAATAGTGAAATGCGAGGCACATAAAAAAGTATTATGCAAAATGGGAGAGGCAAACGCGTTTGCAGACAGGATTGCGAAAGAAACTGCCACTGATTTGAATACCAAGATGATGACGGTTCAGACAGAGGAAGTACCCTGTATGATAGAAGATGTAGTTGCGACTGTCAAAGAAATGCAGGCCGAGGCTATGGCCAATAAAATACAGGGATGGGCAGAGGGATCTGCTGAGTTGGATTTGGAGGGTTGTTGGGTGGACAAGGGAACTAGAAACTGGATGTTGCCAAATTCATATGTGACTACAATGGTCACAATGGCCCACAGCCCTACGCACATCTGTGCCAAGAAAATGATACAGCACATTTCTACAGTATGGCAGAATGCAAACATAAAAAAGAATGCAGAAAAGTTGGCGCAGAACTGTATCACGTGTTTACAACACAATGTAGGAAAGGGAACAGTGACACCAACAGGAAGTTTTGGTCCGCCCTCCATGCCGTTTGAGGTAGTTCATTTTGATTTCATAGAGATGAAAAGGTGCCAAAACTTAAAATACTTCTTGGCGGTAATCTGTGCATTCAGTAAGTGGGTGGAGGCATATCCTTTAAAAGACTGCACAGGGATGACTACGGCAAAAGTAATGTTGAAGGAGTATTTTTCCAGATTTGGCTTGCCCTGTGTCCTATGGTCCGATAATGGATCACATTTTGTGGGTGCAGTGGTGTTACAGATATGTGCAGGTCTCCAGATTGATAAGAGATTCCACAGTTCAAGGCATCCGAGTTCTGCCAGTCTTGTGGAGAGGCACAACGGGATACTTAAATCAAAGATTAGCA
Organism: Ambystoma mexicanum; assembly: GCF_040938575.1. Taxonomy (NCBI): domain Eukaryota; kingdom Metazoa; phylum Chordata; class Amphibia; order Caudata; family Ambystomatidae; genus Ambystoma; species Ambystoma mexicanum. The sequence continues at coordinate 1,034,018,856 of NC_090926.1, read as the reverse complement.
AGATTTGTGCGGGAAGCAGGTTGAGTTGAGTGGATGCATTACCAATAGCACTATTATGCATGCGTACGTCTGTACAGGCTAAAACTGGGCCAAAACGACTCAGTGAGATAGAACATCCTGTGTTTAGTACTTATTGTGGCCTTTTAATGCAGAAATTGCGTTTGATTCATCAGCAGGTGCAGGAGGCATTACCCGTTCGGTATACCGGTCCGGGGCACGCGCTGGAGCCAGGAGACTTCGAAAGAAAGTCATCATTAGCACCCAGGTGGCGCGGGCCCTATCAAGTACTTTTGGCAACGCAGACGGCAATACGGGTGGATGGAAGGAAGTCGTGGATCCATGCCACCCATGCCAAGAAGATTCCAACTGCACTGAAAGTCTTGCCTGACACCGATGACCGGAAAGAGACAGCGGTCGCAGAAACGAAAGAAACTGTTGCCAGTGTGCAGCCACCTGATCTGCCAAATCGTGAAGTGAAACTCAAAACAAAGCCTGAGATGATTGCCAAAGAGGGGGAAGGGCAAAGAGTGCCCCAACGTTGCCCAGCAGAATCGACATGACTGCTGACCGACGTGAAATCTGCCTTGCAGATACCAGCAAAACCAAATCATGTACCCCTTTGGCGCCCACCAGCACTTGCCAGCACGCCAAAGACTGAATCTGCGTCATTGGCGCGGCGCACACCAGCACCTGCAGAAGGGCCGCAGGCTGACTTCAAGCCTGAATCTGAAAGTGCACCAGCACTGTTCACGGATCATACGATACCAGGAGCAAGGCGATACAACATGCGGTCTCGGAAGACAAAGTGATCCGCATTCTTTTTCTTTTGGTGTATATGTCAACCTCTGGTTCAGCTCATGGACGGAGAAGGAACCAGGGGTGTAGAGGAGAGAAGCGTGAGAATTGTGCAAGTCGGACAATTCAAGACTTGCGGCTCCTCGGTGCGATCATAAAAGTACATGTGTCCGGAACCAGAGCGGACAAGCTGGGCGCACATGGTACTATGACAAGTGAGATAATTGATTAACATTACATGTGTCCGGAACCAGAGCGGACGAGCTGGGCGCACATGATACTGAGGCGAAAATGGATCAAAGGTCCTCTGAGCAGTATAAGAAGGGACAAGTGATCTCGCCTAAAAACAAATAATCGAATCCAGGCTAAAAAAAAAAGGACAGGCAAAACTGAACTGGGAGAATTCCATTGAATTTATAGACATCAGAGCAAGCGCGACGAAGAGAGATATCCACAACGAACTGTGAGAACGAAGAAGAAGGACGACGAGAAACATGCCGGGACCGGTTCCAGCCTCCTCCTGCACCACCACTGCTGAAAATGAGTCAGTTATAAAGACTATAAATTTAAGAAAAACGCATGGTAAAACAAATTGTATGCTGACACTAACGATAATAATGTGCTTTATGAGCGTGGTAGCACCAATATCGACAGCCCTAATACTATGGTGGGTAGAAACAATACACCCATTAGAAATGTTTTTACCGATAATTAATATATCCACTACTGGAAGCCCGGTTCATTACCTCATAAGGTTCATCCCTTATACACTACCTCAAATGGACGAAAGACACAGGGAAGGTTTTGGGAATAATACATTATTATTAATCATGAACATGACACATGCAATCCTGAAGAAAACAAACTGCTGGGTATGTGCCCATTTACCACAGCATGCCAGAAAAGGAATAGGGTGGTATGTGCAGCCATTACCATTAAGTTCTGCATGTAGTGCATCTTTAGGTGCAATGTTCTATGGGAAGTGGAATGAGAGTAATACGGGTCAATTAGACAGAACCAACATGAATGAGTTTGAGGATATAATAATGAAGCCTGTGGGTTGTTCCATTTTCCATAAAGCACAAGTAATAGCCCCAGAGCCCACGAGGAAAAGCACAAGAAAGACAACACGACAAAATAGACGAGATAGATTGTCCCTGCCAGAAAAAACATCTGTAATGACGTTTCGTGTAAGAACAGAAGGGAATAAAGATGCGATACCCCCATTTTACACAGTAAATCATAGCCCAAGAACTGTCCCGTTTTGCCTGAAAAAGAAAGGATCTTTTTCGGTCGGAACATATACTGGTTGTATGAATACGGTGGTACTAAAATGGGAAATAGAACCAGTATACGTAGGTGATCCAGTTTATTTTATATGTGGAGAGAAAGCATACCCTTGGTTGCCCAGAAACTGGGGAGGTACATGTTATCTCTGGCTATTGTTCCCAGGAGTATTCCTCTTGGAAACAGCAGCCATGGCCAAATTATCCAGAACTAGAGTCAAGAGGACTGACAAAGGTGTTTTAATAGCAACTGATGTAGCGAAATCATTCATTCCATTCTTAGGACAGATAGTGAACTCCTATAATATAAGGCAATTGTCCAGAATCCTAAAGAATACAATAAACACAACAACAGATATATTATTTAACATGATGTTGGAAGAAAGAGGAATCAGGTTAATGACGCTGCAAAATAGAATGGCTCTCGATGTGATCCTGGTTGATCGTGGGGGAATTTGCAAAATAGTGCGATCAGCATGTTGCGTTTATGTCAATGACTATTCCCCCATGATCTTTGAAGCAATAAAGAAAATGCACGTTCTAAGCTCGGAACTCCCCACGGGAGAAGGGAGCTGGGAAATAGGATCTTGGTTTTGGGGAATACTACGACCTTGGGGATTGAAGCTGATCTCAATGCTAGTAGTGGTGTTCGGAATATTCCTAACGTGTTGTTGTTGTATACATTGTTTACCCATAGTTTGTGCAGAGGTAACTGAGGGATGTACGGAAGGATGCATGCAAATGATAACAAAGAAAAAACAACCTCATGATCGAACTAGCCCAGACCCAAATGAGATGAGAGTAATGAAAGAGTTGATGGCAATAGATATTAATGAAGGCAATGATGAACCACGATAGCATGCGAGACTCAGACATAAGTACTTCAGATTCATCATCACTAGAGGAGGTTTCAATAAATAGATGAGACATTTGGCATACGGCCAAGGGAGGGTTTGTCAGTCTAGAAATCTAATTTGAGACCGCAAATGCATTTTGGTGGCCGTGGGCCAACCGTCTCATGCACGATACGACAGAATATAGGTTTTCGAGTTTTCTAATGAACAGCCATTTTGATGTAACAAGAATCGCCATTTTGTTTTCTAACTATTGCTCATTGCTTTCTGTTCCTATTGCTTCACAGTATATTTTCCGCTTACACTGCTCGACTGTGGAACATTGTTTTCTATATATGAAAAGGACAAGGCCACAGGGCCGAGAGGATAACAAGAGTTTCGCTGAAACACAAACGTAGGCAGCGCCAGGAAGAATGCCCGGCTCATTCCTTAATGTAGCCTTGAAGCAGAGCCGAAGGGCATTTAATAATTTCACAGCTGCCAGCCAGTCTCGTTATATGGTAGAATATGTTAGAATAATACCGCTAGAGGCTTGAATTATGCTTTTCTAACGGTCCGCCTTTCCGAGCCCGCTAGAGCATGTCAGCTCCCAGGACGCGAATAGCACCTGGTAGATAGCAAGGTCCGGAAAGCAACCCCCTCTGTATGTAGTTCGCTTCCAAGAACAGAAGCGCCATGTTCTATTCAATAACCGAAAGATGCCTACGCACTCACAAATTGCAAATTGTTACTAGAATAGATGTTTGAAGATGTCATAGTGGTCGAAGATGTCCATCATCACACCAACTTCAAAGAAACCCAATGAAGAGGTGTGTTAACCATGTCATAGCTGATTGTTAGATATGCATTTTGTATATATGTAACTGATGTACGTAATTCGCGCTCTTGCGTCCCTTGAGGTCTAGAGATACACGTCGCTGGGCGTGAGACCGAGTTGGCCAACTGAGACTTTTGCTTTGCAATAAAACCCTAGCTTTGGGAATACAACCGCGTGTCTGGCGTCTCTATCGTGTGTGGTGACCCGCCTTGTTTCCATAGACGTCAGGGTCCCCTAGGGGCCCCTTTCAATGTGACGCAAGCTAGTATTACAGTTCTGTCTAGATATGACGTAATGCTAATCTTCACAATTCTGTCTGGATGTGACACAAGCTAATCTTCACAATTCTGTCTTGATCTGATGCAAGCTAGTATTACAGTTCTGTCTAGATATGACGTAATGCTAATCTTCACAATTATATCTAAATAAGACGAAAGCTAATCTTTACAACCCTGCCAAGGTGTGGTGCTAGCTGACATTCACAATTCGGTCTAGATGTGACGCAAGCTAACATTCACAATTGTGTCTATATATGACGTAATACTAATCTTCACAGTTGTGTCTAGATTTGATGCTGGCTCATATATGCACTTTTTTCTGGACTAGCTAGAACATAGTATATTCTACCTAGTTGTGACATATTGCTCACTAATATTTATATTGATGTGAGAGATGGCTGGGCAACACAGGTCACAACTCAGTGAGTCTATGTGGGGCGATAGTTGCAGAATGGAAGTAGCTACATGCACATTACCTTAAATTGGGTGGTAATAAGATAGGAGAGAGGTGGGCCAGTTTTGTGGTTGCAGAGATATCTGTGCCCCTGTTATGTTAAGTTATGCTATGTTAATTTATACCATGCACTGAAACCACCCAAGGGCAGTCTCCGGGCACTCACGTGGCACTGAAAGAAAGAGGAGGTGCTTCCTTAGTGAGGGAAGCATGATAGGATAGGTCCAGAACCAGGACAAACTGGCATCTGTGTGTGTGCTGCCTTGAGATGGTAGGTTGCGTGCACTGGCTTGTTGTATCCATACGAGTAAGGTCCAATGCCTTAAGAGTTTTCTGCATAGCTGTTTGTCATGTTGGAGTGTGAGGTTGTGGGAGTAGGGCCATTGTCGGGAATGCGCACACCTTGAATTTATTAGGTGTAAGTTAAGTATTAGTTAAGCTGCTGTCGTGTAGGTGGAGGGGTGATCTACCACTATCACCAAAAAGCATACCAAATTGTTAAGGATTACCATCGACACAGGCTGCGCTTAATAACCATTTAGAAACCACTTGCTGTGTTAAGTTAAAGAAAGTTGATGGGGAAGTAATCACAAAATATGTTCAACTGATTTTTAACTAATTTTTAATTCAAAAGAAAAAGTGTTCATTCACAGGAGAAAAGACACACATTGTTAAATTCATGTGTTTGTTGAATCGAAACTAAAACAAAGCAAAATAAACCTTTTATACTAAAGAAGTTCCATGAGATGTTTTTTACCTATACATACACATTTGTAATACAGGCATTATGCCAGAAAGCGATAGTCAACCAGAATACCCGAAAAACAATGTACCAAAAGGCAATGACACCGTTGAATTTAAACAATGCCTTGTACTAAAGAAATTCTATGTAATGCCATGTGATGCCAAGGCAATGTACCAAAAAACAATAAAATTGAAGCAATTAAAGAAAAGCCTTATGCTAAAGACATTCCATGTAATGCTATGTAATGCCAAGAAATTCGATGTAATGCCATGTGATGCCTGCCAACACGTGTTTCAACCAAAAAGGCCGTCTCAGGGCATACATTTGACACTTGAACTGTTATATGATTCCTAAACATTGGCTATTATTGACCCAAAACAACCAGAGTAGGGGGTAGAGGGTCGGAGCAATGAACATGAAGAAACAGGAGAGAAGAAAAAATTGAGACATAACGTTAGAATAATGCGTGCACTTAATAACTCAACTTGTTATTAAATAAACAGATAAGTCAGGGCATACCTTGTTGTAATTATTCTTGATTAATTCATGGTTGTGCTTAAAAAAGCTGTGGAAATGGTACTACACGAAAGCGTTTGCTGGCCAGGTCTGAGAGCTGTGAAACCATTAAGCATACAGCGCATAATTAGCCTAAAATGCTGCACTCACGGTTTATTTAGCAATGATAGTTGTGAAATTGACTATTCGTATGATTTGTCAAAATGAAAGCTGTAGTTACCTATCTAGAATGTCAAGCCGTAGTTATTACTCGACTAATGTGCCACTGATGCAGCAGAAGTGAAGTATCACGCACGTGTTTATCGTGCTTTCCCATTAATATCGGCCGTAATCTGCAAGATAGTTATAACAACGTGTTTTAGTTGTTTGGTGATACAAACAATCTGAATGAGCTAGCAAGGAAAAATGGGGCAACTCAGGCTTACCGGCATGAGCTCCAAATATTTTGTGTGCACAATGGCAGATAGCTTCACAAACACTGCAAGCATCGGCAGTGAGTGGGGGTTACCATAGTAACCTTCTCTGAGTTGATCAGGTGACAGTGTCACGTGACCCTGTTGCTTGGTAACTCATTCCAAGCCGGAAGTAATGAGAATTGTCATTTCATGTGCGCTTGTTTTATAGAAAGCACTCATCCGATGTCTTTCAGGGGAACCGCATATACCAAAAGTGTGACTAAGACAACAAACACATGAATTTAACAATGTGTGTCTTTTCTCCTGTGAATGAACACTTTTTCTTTTGAATTAAAAATCAGTTAACAATCAGTTGAACATATTTTGTGATTACTTCCCCATCAACTTTCCTTAACTTACCACAGCAAGTGGTTTCTAAATGGTTATTAAGCACAGCTTGTGTAGATGGTAATCCATAACATGTTGGGGTGTGTATGTGTGTTTTATGGGTCGATTGGCAGGTCTTTACGGTTGTGTGCACTGGCTTTTTGTGTCTGTATGGGTAAGGTGCAGTGTTCGGGTTAGTTTGTTGTAAGTGTGTGTTGCTTGGGCTGGTTTTGTGTTAGGGCATACGTTTGTTAGACCAGTGGGCATGTGTAGTGTTAGGGTGGTGCGTTTGAGGAGGTAGAAGTGGGTGGTTAGTGCTCTGGCTATTCGCTAAGTTCTTCTAAGTGGCTAATGTAGACAGTCCTATCTGAAGTGGCAAATTACTAATCTCCATAATTCTTCTATCTGAGTGTGACGCATGGCTAAGCCTCCCCTAGACGGAGTGTGCACTCCTAAATTAGAGGCACAACAATAAGTGCAAGACACCTAGATTTGGGGTATCTAGATAGAGGGAGAACACCTAAGTCTGGGACACAACAGTAAATACCACTGAACGGTTGTTACACAGCAGTGATAGGTATTCTGTACTAGCTGACTCATTTTGGTAGACTATGCTGTGTAGACAATAAGAGAGACAGAGCTTTTTGGAGTACAGTGATTGCTACTAAGACTAAGAAGGCGACGTTCAAGTGAGTGTGACGTTCTTCCTCAGAGGTTTGGTAAACAAATGCAAGCACGTATGGGTCTGGTGCATTGCAACAGAGCAAGGCCGGAACAAACCTGCAAATTGGGCAATAACTGAATGGATACACCCAGTTCGAGCAGAGGCATGCCAGGCTGGCCAGACGGCTTTTATACTCTGCCAGGATCTGTTCACCTGGCGCATAGAAACATAGAGCGAGGGTGAACACAGAGCTGGAGACCGCATAGTACACCAGGGTGTGTAATCGGCAAAATAGATGGCTCTGGTTGTACTTGTCAGCATCCATTGCTATATTGGTGGCTTATCTAGTTAGAAATATTGAGCAGTAACAGGTAGCGTGTTCTGTTCCTGGTCCATGGCTCACTTTGTTCATGCCCTCATAAACTGGCTCACCTTCTAGACTGGCTCACCTCCTAGACTGGCTCTCCTCATAAACCATCTCACCTCGTGAACTGGCTCACCTTCTAGACTGGCTCACCTCCTAGACTGGCTCACCTCATAAACTGGCTCACCTCCTAGATTGGCGCACCTCATAAACTGGCTCACCTCATAAACTGGCTCACCTCCTAGATTGGCGCACCTCATAAACTGGCTCACCTCATAAACTGCTCACCTCCTAGACTGGCTCACCTCATAAACTGGCTCACCTTCTAGACTGGCTCACCTCCTAGACTGGCTCACCTCATAAACCATCTCACCTCATGAACTGGCTCACCAATTGATCTCATCTTTGTGTTATTGCTCTGAGAATGCCTAGGCCATCTGATGATGCATTCTTTCTTGTAAGTCATTTCTGATCAAAGGTAAAATCCCTGTTTGTCACATAAATACTGTAGATTGATCAGCAAATGATGCCGTGAGCGGGTAGTTTCCACTCGGGCACTTTCGCTCTCCATCGTCTTCAAACACTAGCTGGGGTTTAAGGTCCTTCATTAGAATTCTGTCTGGACATATGTTTTAAAAAAAGTTCCTTATGTAGAATGTTTGGTCCTGATCTTAGGCGGGGGCTAAACACGTTCCATCCGGAACCAACCGGTTTAATGTCACTGCTGGATCGAGCGAGACGTGGGAATGATCTTTCTTCCAAGGGCAACGAAAAGATTTTGTTTTCAGGGATGTACGAGCCCCTCAGAATAGAAAAACGGTTGCCCCCTTATTTACGAAGGCCTCGAGGTGGGTCGTGCACGCGAGCCGGCCGCTTCGCGCTCCAATCATGATTGATGCGTGGGGGGACAGGCCCCATTACCTCCTGCCCCCTCCCACAGTGGCCCTTAATCGGATGGCAGTCAGGTAAATAGAAATTGTCTTGCCTCCCTCCCCTCTCCCCGTCGCAGCCACCATGTCTGCTCCTGACACATTGTTTAACATGCGCCATTGATATGCCGACGCCTACAGCCAGGAGATCCGCACACTCGCATAATTGCCAATTACAGCCCCATTCGCTGTCAATTAAGCATGGAGAAAAAAGAAAAGCGGAGGTATAGAAGGATTTAAAAAATGGAACAAAAAAAACCCCAACAAATTCTTTATTTGGCAAACCTGTAATCCGGGTTGCTGGAGCGAGGGGCCAGAACTTGGGGGCTGTGAGACTGGGTTGATGGGGTAGAAAGGAGACTTGCTGTTACCTGGCAACCGGATAAGCACAGACCGGCTCTAATGAAATTACCATATTAATATGGCTTTGAGGTGCAACAGTACCCTAGCAGCCCCCCCTCCCCACAATAAGTCACATGTAGCCTGCCCATGCTTGGGAACTAGCAAAGGTCGTATTTATTACGACATTCATAGACAATTGCAAAGATTGCACAGCATAACAGAAACTGAGAAAAATTCACTGCCTCGCAAACTAGACATCGACACCAATAGGAATACCCAATGCTAAACCACTTGCTGTGACTTAAGTCTCCTGCCACCAGACCCGCTGTGAAAAAAAAAGAAAACAGAATCATCGTTCACTAAACTTAGTACCCAAATCTTGTGAGGAGGTGCTTTGGTAATTCTCTCATCCCCCCCACTCGAGACCTCATGGGCACTGTTCCGAACCCAGCTCCCCAGAGTCCTCCCAGCCCAGTCTCCTCCCCTGTGACGTGTCCTGGCTGAATACCATTGGTGTGTGCCACCCCACCGCAGCCCGGATATAGCTTGTGCTTTGTGTCTGCAATTATTAAGTCAGTACCCTACATGGACAAATTAATCTGCTCCCTTTCCAAGAAAACATTGCGCACGCTCCACAACTTCCCATTGGCCATGGGCAATTTTGACATTTCGCCTTTGAGTTTCCCCACTGATGCGTTGAGCATCTTTTCCTTTCCAAAACACGCCAGTCTTTCCGAAGGATCATGTGCGACCAAGCAATGAGAGTCCTAGATAACCAGGCAGCCTTTTCAGGAAGCAGCTTCCTCAGGCGCGTCCCAATCTAGTGATCACTTGATTTGTCACTCCTCTCAGTAGGGACACCCCAAGCCCGAGATACTTCATCTTGCCCAATTGATCAGCCCCTTCGAAATCAAGTTAATTCGTGCTCGCCCGTGTCACGAATGGACACTGCACTATATACACAACACGCGGAAAAAGATAGACAAGGCATCAGTGACATTGCAACAAAGAGCAATAATACAACAGGTGAGATCGAACATATCTCCTAATATCAACCAGATTCACACCTCCCAATTCTTCTCACCTCCCTGTCACTTAGGCCACTGCAGCCCGTCGCAGTTGACACCTCAATCCTAAATGAACAGGCATCCAAAAAAGCAGCCTCCCAGATCCTAGCCAACACCATGCAGGACTAGAAACACTGTGGGACAAAGAGGACCCATCCTGATGCATGAATAATAGGCCCTTAATAAGTTGGACCTAACCACCAGGTAGAAGAGCAGACCCTGGACCAGGCAGAACGCCAGCTTTGGGTCTGGGATGGACCCAATTTCACCAAGTAAACCCTGCCCTTCTGATCAGTCTTTGACCTGTCCAAGTTAATCAATACAAAACCACCACAGATGCTTTCCCATCTCCCAATCACTGGCGCAGCTTTGATGCAATCATCCTCACCCTGCTCTCAGATCCCATCATGCCAAAGCCTTATAATGAAATGTGATGTTGCTACTGTGACAAATCAACTTCCGGGGCACCAGTGTACCAGGGATGAATATCAGTTTCTAAACCATCAATCAGTCCCACACCTCTAGCACAACAGAAGGGATCCGAACAGATTGGAACACAAGTCAATTATAAACCTCTGTGTCCAATTTTGGTAACATAGACGGAGCAGCAGGTTTATCTCCTCAAGGCCGTGGATCGGTTAGTTGCAACACAGCGAAAATACAATTATTAACCAATGATAAAAGGGACTGTCCAGTCAAGGTTCTATACAAATATCTACTTTATTATGACTACAACAGACAGTTCAAGCACACTAAAAAAATTCAACCCGCTCTGTAAAGGAATGAAAAGGGATGCTGACAGGAGGGTATTTGGTAAAGTAATTAATCTCAATACTTTAACTTTAATTAAATGGTACCAATCAAACCAGAAACGACCCAGAGGCATACAGGCACAGAGGATGAAAACCTATAAGGAAGGAAACAAGTATACAACACCCAACAAGCAAGACTCACTTAGAACAATCTGTTGTACATGTTAACACTAACTAACCGTCAAGGATACTTGGTTTCAACACAAAGGGAGAAATGGGTCATAAAATGTCACTAGGGCCTACGGAGCAGGACCAGGGGGACATCATCACAATGTCTCTTGTGCTTGAAGAAGTTCTTGGTGCTCAACAGGGTTGAGTTTGTTTCAGGGCGCTTTGCAGCTACTGCAACAGAGTTCAAGACGGGAGACAGCTGTGGGTATCAGAAAGCAGGCAGTTCGGCAAGCAAGGCTGGATTCATGGCTGCAGGCTGACCTACACGGTGGCTCATGGTCAGGAATCGTCTCTGTGCTGATTGGCAGATCTGAAGCACTAGTCAAGGAGCCTCAGACAACGTTAGCGACTGCAGTATGACAACAGTCAGTGGTGCAGTCGGTTGCAGCTCGCGGCTCTCGACTGGCTCGAAAATGTATGTGGATGCTGATGGATGCTGGTTGATGCTTGTTTAAGCACTCCTCCTACCTTCTTCACTGGGCTCGTGTAGTCCTTTATGGCAGAAGGCCCAAAGCTGAGGAGAGTGTTGCAGGCACCGTCCTTGTCCTGGGTTTGGTTCAGAGACTCTATGCCACTTCATACCTAGGGTGCATATTTGCAGTGTCGTGCAGGGCACGCTTTGTGCTGGATGGGTACCGGTTCTGGAGCTGCTGGGCAGTCCTCTGGATTCAGTATCTCCCTCTGTTCCCTGGGAGATGTTTAGCAGAGTGATCTTGCTTCCCTCCTTGGCAATCCTGGCCTTAGTTCACTGATGGATGCTGTAAGGCAGACAACACCTTCAGCCAGAGTCCAAATGAGTTCTTCTTGTTACTCCTTGCAAAGTCTTCAGATGATCTGCCTAAAAGAGTGGCTCAGCCCTCTTTTAAAGCCAAGTGGGCCACAATGATTGGTGTAGGTTAAGCCTACCTTAATGAACCAATCCTGGATCCCCACCAACAATCTCCTGTATGCATGAGCTTATAACCAGAGAGCTTTGCAACAAAAAAGGTAAAGGGGTGACCACATGTAATATTAAGTCCCACCCATCCTGCTGTCTGTTGTGGATCAAAAGGTCTCTCTGGTTAATTGAGCTCTCTGTGGTTCATGATTAAAGCGGCAGGTCTCCCTTGAAGCTGCGGCAAGAACAGACTTTCTGTCTACATCAATCCACATTCTCGTACCTGCTGAATGGGGTCCCCCTGAGAGGTTTGCCTACTATAAACACATAGTTCCAGACAAGAGAAGTAACTGCCCTTGATACTGAGAGGCGGGAGCTGTCTTCAGGTTGACACAGGCATATAAAAGGTTGTCTGGGTTTCCTGTCATTTTTGTCAGTCCTGCGAGCAGGCCTGCAGTGGGCCTGTTTGAATGAAGTCTGATTAGTATGCAAAGCTGCAACCAGCAGAGCTAACAAAAGGAAAGGGCAGATCCTTGGATTCTTTGTTAGTCAATTAGGCTGTCCATTGCAGGAGGAAGATTTTGCCTTTGCCCTTCTGAGATGCCTTGTTGTACTCTTGGCTGTCACATTCCAACCAAAGATGCCAGGGGGGATCGCACCTGTAGGCTGTGTCCACCCAGAGTAAACGTGTCTATGTGTATGTCATACAGTGAGCATAGGAAAATGTGTGCGGATTAGCCCCACATATTTTACAGAGGTTGATCTACCATCATTCAATTTCATTTCAAATTTCAAAAAAGCCCAGGCGAGCGCACGCCCTCCGTGCGGATGGTTGAATTCCTCACAAGCATGCAAATATGTTGTCATGTGTCACAATACTGGTTTTGACAATGAACCCCCTTGAGGCCACGGCATATGTGTTTAATTAGTCATGGTCTTCGCCCAATTCGTGTGATACTGCCTTATTTTGGGTGTATATCTTGACAGTGTCCTGCATAGGTATAAAAGGGGAGTGTTCGCCATGCTGACAAGTTGATTTTGACTGTGCATATTTATCAGATATTTTATTCTTTTATTTACTTTATCAAATATACCACACTGATTGAATTAAGCAAGCACCATCAATCGTCGCCCATTACCAATAAAACCCACATTTTTTAACCAATTAAAAAAAGTATGCAATGGTGTTCTTTTTATTCCTTTGTTTACAATTTCTATCATTTTCTGCTGTCTCGTAGTTTTAATATTGACAATTTAAGAATCTCTTCTTTATTTGTTTATTATTCTCTTTTGATTTTTCTCCTGATTGACCTTTATTGTGTACTTTCATTTTATATCTCCTAATCTAGACACAATAAAAGTTTTATACTGACATATTTATAACACCATACACATGTGCACTTTTAATTTTTTGCGTATGCCTTCCTTTACTTTCTCTAGTAAATTTATCAAATTTCTCTTTTTACCCATTTTGGAGTTTGTTACACACTCTTCATTTTGGCCTTGCCTTAGGAATCCTTAAATAATACCCCTATTTGGAGTTTTAGTGTGTATCCTTACGGCCGTCTTGGAACCAGGAACCAGGAATTGAGGTATCTATTTCTCTTCTTTCGATCCCCAAAAAATCCTGTTACTTATACAAATATATTTACAATACAGTCCCTCCCACTATATTTGCCATTTTCGAAGCTCTACTTACATCTGTGGCTCAGCTCGAGTCTCTCAGTGTAACGCTCACCTGAATCCCTCGGAGGTGCAGGTCTGGGCTGGGGGTTCTCGGAGTCTTCTAGGGTCACGCGCAGGCCTCGAATGCCACCCTGGGAAGGCCCTTTCCTCACTGAGATCTTGATCTGAAGGGTGAGGTGTCTGCATTTATGAGAGCAAGGGGTTAATATGGATATATAAGCCTGACTGGGTAAGCTGCCTCCCCTTCCTGGTACTCCCAAGTAGTTCGTAGGCTAACTGTGCTCACCTTATGTAGGTGAAAGCGGAGCTCTCCATCCTGCGTCTGTGCAGGGGCGCCGAAGCCAGTTACTTCACTGGTTAATTGTCCAGCCTCTTGGTTGCAGAGGATGAAGATTTGGAGCTAGGCCGTTGTTAGCAGCACGAACGGCGGTTGCTTGAATATGGAGATCCGGACAGCGATGGAATGGCGAAGGTATTGCAGGCAAGTAAGTAGAAAATGTCAATTCGAAGTTAAAAGCACTTCTTAATGTCTCTTTTCCTTTTTCAGGTCGCAGAAGCAGCTGGGTAGAAAAATGGATGTCGAGGAATGCACCGAGGAGTGAGAAAGATGAGCGCTGCCCAAAACAAGTGCGTATAGATGGAGTTTTGTCTTTCTTAATGATGTCCTTTTGTTTTGCAGATGCGAGTAGCAGCGTCGGCGGAGGCGAGAAGAATGCAGCGCAGGTAAGGAAAGTTTCACGGAGGTTTACTAACCAATGTCTTTGCTTCCACAGGGTGCCGGAAAAAATGGAAAGCTGCAGCCCGTGGCTTGAGATGCACCGATGGACTGGGTAAGTGCTGCGCTGGTTTTTATCTCGTGCTAACCTGGTGTTCTTTTCCCTTTTCAGATGCTGCTGGAGACGAAGATGGTATTTCGGTAGGTAAGATTGCGGATTTCTCTTCCCCAGATGCAGAAGTTGAAGATTCTCTGGAGCTGACACGGTGAGCGTCCTGCTGCTATTGCAGAATAACGCAAAGCACGTTGCTCTGATCGGGCGTGGTTTAAATAGCTTACTGGAGTGCTTAGGTGTCTCCTTCCACAGCAGCCTCGCCCAGGTAAGAAGTCCCAGCTTCCAGAATAGTTCCAGTATCCAGTCCCAGGGAGTGGTGCTGGCCACACCCAGAAGGTAAAGTAGTTCCAGCCATGGATGGATGAGGATTTCATCCTGCAGGTGAGTGAGCAGCATGGTCTGCAGCAGGTAGGTCCACCCAAGCACCATTCCTTACATCATGAGCCCGGCACGTCCTGTGCCGGGACTGGGTCCCCTTATGAGCCTGGCGCCACTGGCGCCAGGACAAGGTCCATAAGGCCCCTATGGGAGCCGATGGGTGCCTGGAAATGAAGTTGTGACCCAGCTTCCGAGGCAGCTGGGCTAAACCTGACTCCTTGGAGGCTGCGGTCATGACAGCACCCCCCCTCAAGGCACCTCCCAAGCTTGTCTTTTCCGGAGGTTTTGGCTTGTTGTGAAAAGCCCGATGAAATTTTCGGACTAGACGAGGTGCATGTACATATTCTGAGGGTTCCCAAGATCTCTCCTGGGGTCCATATCCCTTCCAATCAATCAAGTAGTATAGTTTTGATTTGGAAATTTTGGAGTCCAAGATGTCTCGAATTTCAAATTCGGATTCTCCGTCAACTTGGATTGGCTCAGGAGGTTTAGTCAAACGGGTTCCAGGTTGCACAGGTTTCAGGAGAGAAACATGGAAGACAGGATGTATCTTCATTCGAGTAGGTAATTCTAGTTTGACAGCCACTGGGTTAATCACGGCCATGATCGAGTAGGGTCCTAAATATCTTGGATTGAAGGTGCGTGGCCCTTTTAAAGATAAATGTTTAGTGGACAGCCAGACTTGATCTCCTTTTTGATATTGAGGAGCCTCTTTTCGATGTTGGTCTGCTCCTTTTTTGTATGATTCTTTAGCTCGTTGAAGATGAGCTGTGGCTTCTTTAAATGCTTGAGTTATCGTCGAATGCAGATGGTCAACAGCAGGTGTTCCGAGAGCTTGAGGTGGGTTCAGATTTGAGGTTCGAGGATGACTTCCATACAGCAGGAAAAAAGGGGGTTTTCCCGTCCCAGAATGGATTGAATTGTTGTAAGCGTATTCAGCAATCCAAAGGACATCCTTCCAAGTACCCTCGGATTGATGCAACATGCAGCGCAGATATTGTTCTAAAGTTTGGTTAGTTCTCTCAGTCTGCCCGTCGGTTTGAGGGTGATGGCTGGTGGAAAGTCGTACATCAATTTGTGCTAAACGACAACAACTCTGCCAAAAATGGGAAATAAATTGGCTCCCTCGGTCAGAGATTAGTACTGAAGGGAATCCGTGCAACCGGACAATGTTTTCAAGAAATTCTCGGGCTAGAATGGAAGCTGTAGGTAAACCCTTCAGTGGGATAAAATGAGCCATTTTTGAAAAAAGGTCCACGATCACTAGAATTGTGTTGTATCCGGAGCAAGGGGGTAAATCCGTGATAAAATCCATCGAGAGCGTGTGCCAAGGGCCTGGTGGAATGTCTATTGGACGTAGTAATCCTGCTGGTTTTTCCTTCTGACTCTTGTTTTGTGCGCAGATACCACAAGAAGCCACAAACTTTTTAACATCTTTCCTCCAAGATGGCCACCAAAATGCCTTTTAATTTTCTCTGAGGTTTCGGCAACTCCAGGATGTCCTTCCATTAGAGAATCATGGTAGCAGGTGATGACCTGTTTTTGTAAGTCAACGCAGGGTAAGAATAGTCTTCCTTGGAAATACAATAGGTTCTGATCTATTGTAAAATCCTTTCCTTTCAATTGCCAATTCGATGAATCTTCGGGAGTTATGAGTTGATTGACCCTTGCTTTAATCTCTTCGAGGGATAGTGTGTTGATTGCTCCTAGTATCTTTTGTTCAGGAATTATTGTCACCGGCTCCGGATTAGCTCTAAGTTCGTCTACCCCTATCCGGGAAAGGGCATCTGCCTTTCCGTTCCTAACGCCTGGTCGATATGTGATTACAAAATCGAATTCTGCGAAGAATAAAGCCCAGCGTAGTTGCCTCGAAGATTGAGCTTTAGCTGACTTCAGGTACTGGAGGTTACGGTGATCCGTGATTACAGTTACTGTGTGCCGGGCTCCCAAAAGATAATGCCGCCAGGCCTTAAAGGCGGACTTAATTGCCAAGAGTTCTTTGTCCGTAATTGTGTAGTTGATCTCAGGAGCCGAAAATTTGCAAGATCAAAAGGCTACAGGGTGTAACTGGTGCGTTTCGGGGTCTCTTTGTGACAGCACTGCCCCCATTGCAAGACTGGAAGCGTCTGTCTCGACGATGTAGGGAAGTTCTGGACGGGGATGCCTTAAGACTGGAGCAGAGATAAATTTGGCTTTTAATTCTTGGAAGGCTTGTTCGGCTTCTAGAGTCCACTCGAATTTTTTATTCTTTTTCAGAAGAGCCGTGATAGGTTGGACTACCCGAGAGAATTCAGGAATGAACCTTCGGTAAAAATTAGCGAAGCCCAGCATGCTCTGTACACCTTTCACGGAAGTTGGGGAAGGCCATTTGGTGATAGCATCCACTTTTCTTGAGTCCATGTGAACTCCGTTGGGTGACAAGATGAACCCTAAAAATTCCACTTCCTTTGCGTGAAACGTGCACTTCTCCAGTTTAGCAAACAAGCGGTATTGGCGAAGTCTCTGTAAAACCGCTGTGACGTGTCTACGATGATCAGTTTCTGAGGCTGAGTATACCAGGATGTCGTCAATATAAACGACTACGCACACATCAATAAGTTCTCTGAGGACATCATTCATGAAAAACTGGAAAGCGGCCGGTGCGTTACATAGTCCGAAGGGCATTACTTGATACTCCAATAATCCATATTTAGTGCGAAAGGCCGTCTTCCATTCGTCGCCCTCCTTAATGCGTACCAAATGGTAAGCTCCTCTGAGGTCTAACTTTGTGTATATGCAGGCGCCTATTACCTGGTCCAATAATTCAGGAATGAAGGGCAACGGGTATCGGTTTTTGACTGTAATATGGTTCAGGGCGCGATAATCGATACAAGTTCTTAGGTCACCTTCCTTTTTCGGGACGAAGAACAAAGCTGAGGAAGCCGGGGATTTCGAGGGGCGGATGAATCCATTAGCCAAGTACTGGTCCAAGTATTGCCTGAGATGGAGGTTTTCTGGTTCAGTGAGGGCATATATTCTACTGCACGGAGGGGTGGACCCAGGTATTAGGTCTATCTGGCAGTCGTATGACCGATGCGGAGGCAGGGTGTTGGCTTGATCTTTCTGAAAGACGTCGCTGAACTCTTGGTATTCCAGAGGTAATCGGGGGTCCTCGGAAGTGATGGCTGCTAGCTTGATTTCGGGCTGAGGATAACAGGTTGAAGCGCATTCTGGAAACCGAATTACCTTGGCTCTCCAGTCTATCTGAGGATTGTGCTTTTCCAACCAAGGCATTCCCAGAATCACCTGAAACTGCGGGGCCTTGATTACATCAAACACGATCTTCTCCCGATGTCCGTCTTGACATAACAACGTTACCTCCATGGTGGTATGAGAAACTGGTCCGGAAGCTATTTCAGTACCATCCACTGTAGTGATTACGTCCTTTACCATCTTGGGACGTAGGGGAAGATCCATCCAGATAGCCAAGTCTTGGTCCACATAATTACCGATTGCTCCGCTATCAATGTATACTTTGATAGCATGCATGCGATCTGGTCTATTGGGACTTATGAGGACCATAGGCATTACCAAATGCGAGGTCAAGGAACTGGTTTTTAACGCTCGGCAAGCGGACCTCTACGCTTGTCGGGCGAGGTCGTTTCCCGATTCCAGTTTCTCAGCATTTTTATCAGAAACTCCTACGGTCTTCTTGACCGGTTTCACTGAGCAATCACGAAGGAAATGTCCAGAATTCCCACAGTATAGGCACAGCTGTAATTGCCTTCTTCTTTCCCGTTCTTTTCTTGCGGCGGATTAACCACCTGCGCTAAAACGTCTTTAAGTTCCCCACGTAGACCTCTGTAGAAGAGCGTGATTCTCTTATCTTCAGGCCACCTGGTCTCAACCACCAGTCTATTAAAGGACGCTATGTAAGCCAGGAGATCCTGATTACCTTGTCTGAGTGACAGGAGTTCATTGTCCAAGGCCTGCCCCTGTGAATGTCTTGCGAACAACTTTTCCATACTGGTCTGAAAGTCTTGAAAGTTATAGAGGAGCGGGTCATCCTGTGTCACGAGAGGAATGGACCAATCTGCAGCACTACTGCTAAGATAGGAAAGTACAAAAGCTACCTTGGCTTGGTCCGTTGGGAATGCGGCGGGTCTACACAGAAAGTGCAAGCGGCATTGATTGATGAATACTGCATATCGCTTTGGATCACCGGAAAAACGTTCGGGCGGGGCCAAAGGCACATTCCCTGGCAGATTAATTTGCACCGGATTACTTGAGGTTGTAGGAGTGCCGCCCCCTCCATAGGGAGGCAGTGGCGTCTGTCCCGCTTGAGCCTGTAGCAACTGTATGGCCAGATCATCCGTCCGTTCCTTGGCAATGATCAACTCCCTTCGTAAAGCGTTTGTTTCATGGCGAGATGCGTGTACTTCTGCCCTTAGTTCCCCAAGCAATTGAGCCAGTTGATCTGTGTCCGAGGTTTCCATTGCGCCTGGGTGGGAAAATTGCGGTAGGCTTCGCGTTCTGTAACGCTCACCTGAATCCCTCGGAGGCGCAGGTCTGGGCTGGGGGTTCTCGGAGTCTTCTAGGGTCACGCGCAGGCCTCGAATGCCACCCTGGAAAGGCCCTTTCCTCACTGAGATCTTGATCTGAAGGGTGAGGTGTCTGCAATTATCAGAGCAAGGGGTTAATATGGATATTTAAGCCTGACTGGGTAAGCTGCCTCCCCTTCCTGGTACTCCCAAGTAGTTCGTAGGCTAACTGTGCTCACCTTATGTAGGTGAAAGCGGAGCTCTCCATCCTGCGTCTGTGCAGGGGCGCCGAAGCCAGTTACTTCACTGGTTAATTGTCCAGCCTCTTGGTTGCAGGGGATGAAGATTTGGAGCTAGGCCGTTGTTAGCAGCACGAACGGCGGTTGCTTGAATATGGAGATCCGGAGAGCGATGGAATGGCGAAGGTATTGCAGGCAAGTAAGTAGAAAATGTCAATTCGAAGTTAAAAGCACTTCTTAATGTCTCTTTTCCTTGTTCAGGTCGCAGAAGCAGCTGGGTAGAAAAATGGATGTCGAGGAATGCACCGAGGAGTGAGAAAGATGAGCGCTGCCCAAAACACGTGCGTATAGATGGAGTTTTGTCTTTCTTAATGATGTCCTTTTGTTTTGCAGATGCGAGTAGCAGCGTCGGCGAAGGCGAGAAGAATGCAGCGCAGGTAAGGAAAGTTTCACGGAGGTTTACTAACCAATGTCTTTGCTTCCACAGGGTGCCGGAAAAAATGGAAAGCTGCAGCCCGTGGCTTGAGATGCACCGATGGACTGGGTAAGTGCTGCGCTGGTTTTTATCTCGTGCTAACCTGGTGTTCTTTTCCCTTTTCAGATGCTGCTGGAGACGAAGATGGTATTTCGGAAGGTAAGATTGCGGATTTCTCTTCCCCAGATGCAGAAGTTGAAGATTCTCTGGAGCTGACACGGTGAGCGTCCTGCTGCTATTGTAGAATAACGCGAAGCACGTTGCTCTGATCGGGCGTGGTTTAAATAGCTTACTGGAGTGCTTAGGTGTCTCCTTCCACAGCAGCCTCGCCCAGGTAAGAAGTCCCAGCTTCCAGAATAGTTCCAGTATCCAGTCCCAGGGAGTGGTGCTGGCCACACCCAAAAGGTAAAGTAGTTCCAGCCATGGATGGATGAGGATTTCATCCTGCAGGTGAGTGAGCAGCATGGTCTGCAGCAGGTAGGTCCACCCAAGCACCATTCCTTACATCATGAGCCCGGCACGTCCTGTGCCGGGACTGGGTCCCCTTATGAGCCTGGCGCCACTGGCGCCAGGACAAGGTCCATAAGGCCCCTATGGGAGCCGATGGGTGCCTGGAAATGAAGTTGTGACCCAGCTTCCGAGGCAGTTGGGCTAAACCTGACTCCTTGGAGGCTGCGGTCATGACACTCAGCATCAACGCTTCCCCAATCGTCCAGTTCACTTTCAGTGCATGGGGCACAGGAATTTCTTGAAAGGGGCACCTGCCAACGTCTTCTTTCCACATGTGTATATTGTGCACCGCTCTCCGCAGGAAGCTTAACGATCTTCCGGCTAATGGCAAAATCAGTCTACACTCCGAGACCCTATATCTAGGCATAGGTCAACTGGACCAGAACAATCCGCACTGCTACCAAAATGTGCTAAAGCACCTTGAAGCATCTGATGTGCTAGACAGAATTACCATTAATGATCTCAGAACCAAATAACTGGACAAAGAATATGGCAAAGAACTACTTTAGTATCAGCTTAAAATAAAGTAGGGCAATCTGGTTGACAGCAAACTGTAGTCAACGCATTCACACTTGAATTGTGATTACACAAAGGCTTTATACCTCAATGTATGTCATCTATAATATTCTACGTGGAAAATTGTAAAACCTGTTGAAGATTGGTTAAGGGAATATATCTACCTATATACCATATAAGTATTAGTAATATCACTGGATGCCCCTTATCTAATAGGCACGCCTTGAACCACCTCTAAATATGTATAATAACGATTGTAGCAGAATAAAAGCAGCGGGTTGGCCTGTGCAACATTGTATTGCATGTTGCTACATAGACCCTTTTATTTGTTGGCAGTCTCTCCCAACCTTGCACTTGCAGCTCGTTAGCAGCACGTAAGCAAAACGAAACTCAGGTGCAGAGAGCAACGCCAGACTACTACCAATTTGCCCAATTTGTCCATCATCTCTCATCGGTCAGGCCCCAAGCCAAGGCTTCTTCTTTATAGTTGACCTTGCAGCCTGTTCTCTATTCTGGGACATTTAGGAGAGTGTAGGTACACCATTATTTTCATCTGGAGCTTAATGAATAGCCCTTGTTTTTGACCTCCGGATCACGTGTGAGGAGACCTCAATTCTGTCCATTTCAACCTTTTATTTACTGCTATTTGATATAATTGTGCTGGATGCCATTATTCCTCTCGCCTCTACAGACTTGGTCATATTAAGACAAAGAAATTAGAACATGCTCCTTGGGAGACTTTAATATAAAAAAAACACAGACATCCCAAATATCTGTGCACAATCTGTTGGGTGGAAACATGGGATGGTAAACAGTGACATATCAGCTGGTAGCATGCCACAATCTAAAATACCTAAGGTCAAGAGTGCCTGCCATGACATCGAAACTGAGGCCTTCGTCTATCATATGGACCCAAGAAAATTAAATTAGGCTCTACTTTGTGTTTAGAAACAATATCTAATTGTACAATTCAGCTTTCTCAATAATTGTATTCATTGTCAAACCAATAAAGGTGTATTGAATTGTGTTGTTTAGGACCTGTGCACAGGTCCCAAATGCTTGATACATGAACAAAGAAAAGGAGCTATTGGTAGAACAGCATGGTGTCCACTATCTTGGAACAAGGATTTCCTTTTAATTCTTTGTAAAGTAGGCCTGGCTCGAAAGTGGGAGAAAAAAGCATAGAATTGTAACTCAGTAATCACATTTAATCACACACCAAAATAATCAAACAAAAAGCACATGATCAAATGAAATCAATACAGGAAGCAGAGATCACACACTCACAGAGTGGCCATATTAGCCTTACCCCATGGCATACACATTTTTTGTTCATCAGTTTGCCTTTTAATACTCTCCTCCTTCGTCTTACTGTGGTATTTTCCCCAATTCACCTGAGTAATGCCAACTCTGATAGCTGCCCCATGTCAACTGAGTACTGCCCACTCTTGGATCTGCTTGAAATTGACTACATCGTGTCCCCTCTGGTACAGGCCTCAGATTGCTTGCATAGTTGGCTTGGAGGATAACTAAGAGGCAATGCGTTTGTCTTGATGGAAAGACAACACAGAGCAACACAGGTTCAAATCCCTAACCTGTAAGATCTATGGTACATTAATATCCATGGAAAAAGCCAAGGGTCAAAAGGCAATATAGAAAAGCTGTGTGAAGTGATAGTCTGCAGTTCTGTACAAAATGTCATTTTTCTTTATCCTGTGTTGATGGATTTATGCATATAATGTAATGTTAATGTTGTACACTGATGTGTATGATAGTTTTTCACTTTTTTAAGACACATTTTTTTTGGACGAATTCAATCAATAAATGGATTTTAAAATAGTGAAATAATGGGGCAGTAATAGTGCACATGTAGATCTATCTGGAGTATCGCCCTGATAATGTATTCGTGTATATATATGTTCTAGCTCCTGAGGGATCAGGGAAGTGCCAGGTACCCCTTTATTGTAATATTGCACTGCCCATGTCTCTGACCTACCAGGGCGGGACATCCAACGAGCCACCACACTCCTTCGGCACTCCCCGCCACATTGGACACTGCAGCCAGGGACTCCGGTACGTTTCTTCCATGCTGCCCTCCTCATCACCGCGGAAGGTGGATGCTTCATAGGCTCATCTTCGGTGTGATGTGGCGGCATACACCCTGCCAGTGCCATCGAGGATGACTACATCTTCACCACCCACCCTGTCTGGGTGGGTGCACATAACTCCTGATGTTACGCCACCTTCACCCAAGCCACATTTGCACACGGCCCAGGGCTTGATTCTCTCCTAGCCCATCTGGTCTTGCCCTCGTGCTGGCCTTATGCAACCCAGGCCATGCCGCTTGCCTCGGGTCACCACACTAATGTGGCACATGGCTGGGGCGTTTCTTCACGCAGGCTGCACCGCTCAAACAACCGGGGCTTTGATTTTTGCTGGCCAATATGGTCTGGCCCATGGGTAGGCTGTTGGGGGCCTCAGGCCGGGCATCGGTTCTGTGGCTGCTAGGGGCACGCTGGGCCAAGATTGGCACTCACACTTCATCAGGGCTGCAAGTGACACGCAACCCACGACTTGCACAGCGCTGGGCTAAAGCTGGCATCCCTGGGGGACCTCCTGTGGCCACTGCCCCCCACAGTGCACAATCTTTGCTTCTCTCTTTCTCTGCTCTCCTCCTCTCCTTCCAACAGTCTCTTTTTAAAGGGCCTTGTTTTTCACCTCTTCTCCTAGAATCTCCACACAGGGAAGTCCATTCATGTTGGCAGGGGAGTCCTGCCCGTTGTCCTTAGTCTCAATGTTCTATGTGTCCCCCATGTTGGGGCCATTTTAGTACACTCACTTAAGCCCATAAACCACAGTCAATGCACACAGACTTTAATAAAGAATTGTTCAAACCTTCCCTGGGTCTGTGCCTTTTTTCCCTTTCTCTCCTATCCTATCCCTTATGGCCTACTATCTATGTTCTTCGCCTTTGCTAAAGGACTGCCACGCAGAGCTTCAGCTGGAGAGACCGCAGGCAGGGCGAGTCCATCTCCTGCTTAATGGCTCGCCTGCCACCTGGGGTACCTACTAACGATGAAGGGCAGGATCCCCAGGGCAGATCACCCTCCAGTGCAGTTCCCGCTCTGCTGGGAGAGAGTTTGGCCATGGGAGGTGTCCGCTGCTTTCTCTTTTGAGGAATTGTATCAGCCAAACCAAAGTACTGTTTTACCCTCCATCACTGGTTGGCTGGCACATGATGGGCTGTTGGAAAATCTGCCAAGTAAGATATCACTGCTGAAAATTCTCAGCACAAGGTGCGGCTGCCAGGAGGTGTCTTGCAATGGCAGACACTGTGGAGAGGAAGCCCTCAGTTATCCTCCTTAGGCTGTTTCTGCAGAATAAAGTATTGCAAACAAACAAAAAGAGTGACACGCCACACTTTCAGCTCTGGAATACAAGTGAGAACGTAGAGTGAATTTGGTTGGAGCAACTGTTTTATTTATTGGATATTTGTAAGGTGGCTATACAACAAATTGTGGTTCAAGGCACCACAGGACAAAGAGAAATGGGGGGGTAACAAGGGAGAAGATATCAATAATAGTCCTACTAGGCCTTGTGATATTTGGATCGTGCAAGTGCAGGAAAATGAAGTGCGAGGTGGGGAGTAGGTGGCAGTGGGATCTGAGCGAAATGCAAAGTGCGAGAGTGGGAAGGGAAATGCATGACAAAGAGGAGAGAGTGCAAGTGAAAGGGGGGAGGTGGGCGGGGGAAGAGGGCCACAGGGGCGAGGCAAGTGCTAAGGGGAGGCGGAGTGCACAGGTTGAGAGTCTGCATGCTAAGTGAACAGAGGAAGTGGGTGGACTGGACGGGGGCCCGGGGCCCTGTAGAGCTCTGAGGGAACCAGGTAGCCAGTCACTGAGGCAGACAGGGGTGTTAGCAGGGGAGGGGGCGAGTTGAGGAAGAAGAGAAAAGGAGAGTCTTGAGGAGCTTTCGGAACGTAAGGAGATCTGGCTCAAGCCTGAGAGGGGCAGGAAGACCATTCCATAGGGAGGCTCCTATGGAGACGAGAGATTTACCCCCCACTCTCTGCTTTCAGAAGCGTCTGATCTGCAAAGATTTGGAGCTAGAAGACCGAAGGGTGCCAGCAGGGAGGTATTTAGAGAGAGCGAGAGTTGGATGTAGCAGGGTCCCAGGCCCCAGAAAGCCTTGTGGTTGAAGCAGAGTGTCTTCAACTTGATCCTCACAGCCACTGGAGCCAGTGGAGAGATTTTAGGGTTGGAGGGATGCAGTCCCTGGGCTTGAAGCCAAGGTTAAGTCCTCTTCTGGATTATTTGAAAGGGGCAAAGGGAGGATAAAGGAAGGTTACGGAAGAGGCTGCTGCAGTAGTCCAGCCTAGAGAGGACCAGAGCTCTT
Source organism: Ambystoma mexicanum (assembly GCF_040938575.1). Lineage (NCBI taxonomy): Eukaryota > Metazoa > Chordata > Amphibia > Caudata > Ambystomatidae > Ambystoma > Ambystoma mexicanum. Next base: position 1,033,993,554 of record NC_090926.1, on the reverse strand, counting down.
GAGATTTGCAGTTTCTGGAAGGTGAGGAAAGGGAGAAAGCCTCTGAGGAGGTGCAGCTGCAAGTGGCCCTTCTTGGCAAGGTCAGTGATGTTAGGAGAGAAGGAGAAAGAGGTCAAAGATGACACCACAGTATTTTCCCTCACAAGAGGGTGAGAGTAGGGGACCCATAGAGGGCGTCCAAAGGGTAGGAGGGAAGGAGGGAGCTTGGGTCCCAATGACCAGGATCTCAGTCTTACTGGTATTAACACAGAGATCGTTAGCAGCACACCATGCCTGAAAAGCAGTCAGACAGTCAGGGAGAGGGGAGGAAGAGGAGGCAGTGGAGGGAAGCTAGGAGGAGAGCTACATGCCGCCTCCATAACACTGGATTTCAGGAGAGAAGGAGGAGATCAGGTGGGCAAGAGTGGCAAGATAGATGTTGAAGAGCCACTGCGAGAGGATAGATCCTTGAGGGACGCCACAGGTGGAGAGTGTGATAGGGGAGGGAAAATGGCCCAGTTGAACCTGGGAAGGTTGATCGGAGAGGAATGAGGTCAACCAGTCCGGTGCCAGGCCTGTGATGCCAAGGGTGTCATGGAGCCGATTTGTCAGGGTGGCATGATTGACTGCGTCGAAGGCAGTGGAACGATCCAGAAGGATAAGAACGGAAGGAGAGTTTGAATCGAGATTTGAGAGCAGGTCTTAATGGGTGTTCTGTATTGCAGTTTCCATTTGTGGAGACAAACAACAGATTCAGTGTGTTGGATCAGTTGACAGATGACCAGCTTCTCTAGGAGTTTACCCAGGAAGGGGGTAATGGAGATAGGGTGGTAGTTAGCCATGTAGGAGGGTTAACCCATAACTACCGAGCTACACCTGATCATGTCTTGAACCTGGACTCCATTCATCCAATATGCTGTTTTCCCAGGCTTCAGGGAGTTTCTGAAACTAAATGTGAAGATAGGGATCTTCATAAGTCATTCCGTTCCCTGTCAGCCTCTACTCCTTTGTAAGATGGCTGACAATCGCAGGGATCTATGAGAAAATCTCACCACAAAAACTCCTGCAGCCAAAAATCCTACCTTTCCAAATGCACTTTTGAACCCATTTATATGCGGGGGAGACCCCCCAAAGCACCTGCATGCTCCCCCTGCCATAAAATATAACCCCCACCCACCCCCACGTATCGGCCGTGGGATTGTTTCAGCAGCATTTTCTCTGGTTACGCAGTTGGTCACAGACCACCTTTCTCCGTTTGGACCCAGTCATCTTTCCTACTTCTCAAATTAGGGTTCCAATATAGCCAGACCCGGTCCTGTGAAGCAAAAATAAATATTCTGCTTTTTAGATTTCTGAAGGGGAACAGGGTGCTCCGTAAGTGCAAAGGGCGAGTACGTCTGTCCTGAATTCTAAGAAGGAACCATTCTAGGCTCCTCCCATTTTCGCGGCGTACACCCTGCCAGTGCCATCGAGGATGACTACATCTTCACCACCCACCCTGTCTGGGTGGGTGCACGTAACTCCTGATGTTACGCCACCTTCACCCAAGCCACATGTGCACACGGCCCAGGGCTTGATTCTCTCCTAGCCCATATGGTCTTGCCCTCGTGCTGGCCTTATGCAACCCAGGCCATGCCGCTTGACTCGGGTCACCACACTAATGTGGCACATGGCTGGGGCGTTTCTTCACGCAGGCTGCACCGCTCAAACAACTGGGGCTTTGATTTTTGCTGGCCAATATGGTCTGGCCCATGGGTAGGCTGTTGGGGGCCTCAGGCCGGGCATCGGTTCTGTGGCTGCTCGGGGCACGCTGGGCCAAGATTGGCACTCACACTTCATCAGGGCTGCAAGTGACAGGCAACCCACGACTTGCACAGCGCTGGGCTAAAGCTGGCATCCCTGGGGGACCTCGTGCGGCCACTGCCCCCCACAGTGCACAATCTTTGCTTCTCTCTTTCTCTGCTCTCCTCCTCTCCTTCCAACAGTCTCTTTTTAAAGGGCCTTGTTTTTCACCTCTTCTCCTAGAATCTCCACACAGGGAAGTCCATTCATGTTGGCAGGGGAGTCCTGCCCGTTGTCCTTAGTCTCAATGTTCTATGTGTCCCCCATGTTGGGGCCATTTTAGTACACTCACTTAAGCCCATAAACCACAGTCAATGCACACAGACTTTAATAAAGAATTGTTCAAACCTTCCCTGGGTCGGTGCCTTTTTTCCCTTTCTCTCCTATCCTATCCCTTATGGCCTACTATCTATGTTCTTCGCCTTTGCTAAAGGACTGCCACGCAGAGCTTCAGCTGGAGAGACCGCAGGCAGGGCGAGTCCATCTCCTGCTTAATGGCTCGCCTGCCACCTGGGGTACCTACTAACGATGAAGGGCAGGATCCCCAGGGCAGATCACCCTCCAGTGCAGTTCCCGCTCTGCTGGGAGAGAGTTTGGCCATGGGAGGTGTCCGCTGCTTTCTCTTTTGAGGAATTGTATCAGCCAAACCAAAGTACTGTTTTACCCTCCATCACTGGTTGGCTGGCACATGATGGGCTGTTGGAAAATCTGCCAAGTAAGATATCACTGCTGAAAATTCTCAGCACAATGTGCGGCTGCCAGGAGGTGTCTTGCAATGGCAGACACTGTGGAGAGGAAGCCCTCAGTTATCCTCCTTAGGCTGTTTCTGCAGAATAAAGTATTGCAAACAAACAAAAAGAGTGACACGCCACACTTTCAGCTCTGGAATACAAGTGAGAACGTAGAGTGAATTTGGTTGGAGCAACTGTTTTATTTATTGGATATTTGTAAGGTGGCTATACAACAAATTGTGGTTCAAGGCACCACAGGACAAAGAGAAATGGGGGGGTAACAAGGGAGAAGATATCAATAATAGTCCTACTAGGCCTTGTGATATTTGGATCGTGCAAGTGCAGGAAAATGAAGTGCGAGGTGGGGAGTAGGTGGCAGTGGGATCTGAGCGAAATGCAAAGTGCGAGAGTGGGAAGGGAAATGCATGACAAAGAGGAGAGAGTGCAAGTGAAAGGGGGGAGGTGGGCGGGGGGAAAAGGGCCACAGGGACGAGGCAAGTGCTAAGGGGAGGCGGAGGCCAGGTGGGAAAGTGCAAGGGATTGCATCGGGTGCACAGGTTGAGAGTCTGCATGCTAAGTGAACAGAGGAAGTGGGTGGACTGGACGGGGGCCCGGCGCCCTGTAGAGCTCTGAGGGAACCAGGTAGCCAGTCACTGAGGCAGACAGGGGTGTTAGCAGGGGAGGGGGCACGTTGAGGAAGAAGAGAAAAGGAGAGTCTTGAGGAGCTTTCGGAACGTAAGGAGATCTGGCTCAAGCCTGAGAGGGGCAGGAAGACCATTCCATAGGGAGGCTCCTCTGGAGGCGAGAGATTTACCCCCCACTCTCTGCTTTCAGAAGCGTCTGATCTGCAAAGAGTTGGAGCTAGAAGACCGAAGGGTGCCAGCAGGGAGGTATTTAGAGAGAGCGAGAGTTGGATGTAGCAGGGTCCCAGGCCCCAGAAAGCCTTGTGGTTGATGTAGAGTGTCTTGTGCTTGACCCTCACAGCCACTGGAGCCAGTGGGGAGATTTTAGGGTTGGAGGGATGCAGTCCCTGGGCTTGAAGCCAAGGTTAAGTCCTCTTCTGGATTATTTGAAAGGGGCATAGGGAGGATAAAGGAAGGTTAAGGAAGAAGCTGCTGCAGTAGTCCAGCCTAGAGAGGACCAGAGCTCTTGAGACTTTCTGTTTCTGAAAGGTGAGGAAAGGGAGAACGCCTCTGAGGAGGTGCAGCTGCAAGTGGCCCTTCTTGGCAAGGTCAGTGATGTTAGGAGAGAAGGAGAAAGAGGTCAAAGATGACACCACAGTATTTTCCCTCACAAGAGGGTGAGAGTAGGGGACCCATAGAGGGCGTCCAAAGGGTAGGAGGGAAGGAGGGAGCTTGGGTCCCAATGACCAGGATCTCAGTCTTACTGGCATTAAGATCGTTAGCAGCACACCATGCCTGAAAAGCAGTCAGACAGTCAGGGAGAGTGGAGGAAGAGGAGGCAGTGGAGGGAAGCTAGGAGGAGAGCTACATGCCGCCTCCATAACACTGGATTTCAGGAGAGAAGGAGGAGATCAGGTGGGCAAGAGTGGCAAGGTAGATGTTGAAGAGCCACTGCGAGAGGATAGATCCTTGAGGGACGCCACAGGTGGAGAGTGTGATAGGGGAGGGAAAATGGCCCAGTGTGATGTTCGTGAGGACGAATCATTCCTCTTCTACCTATTCCAAGATGGCCGCACAGGATTATGACCGCGGCAGCCCTAGCAACGGTCTCGTTGTTTCCCCGCATTCCTCTTCTACCTATTCCAAGATGGCCGCACCGGATTATGACAGCGGCAGCCCTAGCAACGATCTAGTTGTTTCCCTGCCTCGAGCCACGCAGGATGCGGAAGTCGATCTTTCTTCGGCATATCAGCAAGGAAGTCCTGGATACCGGCGCGTTGCTACTCTCTTAGGAGTATACGGACGCTCAGTGAGTATAGCTAGTTCAGCCTTTAAATCTCAATGCCTCCCTTTGTCTTTCTCTCCGCACCTTGTTTCCTTCTCATTCTTGCATCTGCTTGTTCTTAGTATTCGGAACACGATCGGCGGATCGAAGGTATCGCACTGGTAACCACTAAGCCACGTCCCCACAGTACGCGGCAAATCCCGACAGTATTCCGTGTTCCCCTCGAAGGTAGAATTCTTTCTTATACTTTCCAATCTTTACCTTCCGTCCTTCTTGATCCTTGAATACTTGGTGTCCTTGCTTCCCAGAACTTCCCATTTCATACAAAAGAGTACTTCTTGAACAGGCTCGGTCCCCCGGGCTCCTCATCTACTAACTCCCCGGCTAGATGTGTGAATGGTAATTTCTGTTCTTTCAATCTCACCCCCATTCCTTATTGTGTTGTTTTATCTTGAACCTCATGTATTTACCCTTATACCTCTCCAGTATCTAACCAACATACAACGCTGCCATCGGATCGAGGTCCTTCAGTTTCCTCCTGTCCGCCTCGCCTATATCAACACTCCCCAGCAGCTCTTCATAGGGTTTTCTTCCCCCTGAGGGTTTCCCTGGTTTTCCCACGGTCGCCAAGTATTCACCTAGGCTCCGAAGGGTTTGCCAAGGGGATTCCTATGTTCTACGGGGATATAACTTCCCACCCTTTCTTCTTGAAGCCTGGTACACCACTGGAAATACGAATTGGTCGTTCATCTAATTCCAGGTAGGAGATTCTACGCCTTCTGTGTTGCAATGCATAAAGACTGATTAATTGCCGGAATCGGCATCTAGTGAACCTTACAGATATTACAGATAGCAACGCCTGAAACAATCTTTTTGTCTTTAGTCATTGCAACTAGGAGCCTAGGATACCCTCATGATGGACCCCCAACAACAACAGCAGATCCAACAGCTGATCGCTGCAATGCAATCCTTAACCACTGAGGTCCAACAACTCCAGCAGGAGAACACTGCCCTAAAGCAAAACCAACAACAGGCAGCTCAGCAGATAGCACAACATACTGCTGTCTCACGAGTTCCTCACTGTTCAGAGGTCCCTCCAGGACCTCTTCCTGGAGGCCAATTCGATGGGAATCCCCATAAGGTGAAAGAATTCCTAGATTCCTGTTACGTTCAGTTTGCCTTCAAAAACGCCTTTTTTCATACCGATCGGGATCGTGTGGGTTACATGGTATCCCAAATGACTGGCCCAGTTTTGGCCTGGGCCACACCCCTAATCACCAGTAATAATCCTATATTAGACTCCCACACGGCCTTTTGTAATGGTATTTGTTCTATGTTTGGCCGGCAGGAGATCCGAGTAGCTTCCCAAGAACACTTACTAGACTTAAAACAGGGAAGTTCTGACATTTTGGCTTATATAACCAGATTTAAGCAAATGGCCAGCGAAACTACTTGGTCCGATGACGCACAGATAACCATCTTTAGGAGAGGACTGTCAGAAGAATTGAAAGATGAAATATCCAGGGTTCCACGTTCTTCTTCTTTAACTGAGTTTATTGCCCTAGTCCTTCAGATTGACTACCGAATGAAGGAACGCATCAGTGAAAAAAGGAAAGGACGGTTGCCCCGTTTTCCTGCGAATCTGCCTGCTGCTCCACGGGTTCCATCCACCGAGGAACCCATGCAACTAGGTGCAACAGGCAGGGGACCCCTTTCCCTTGAAGAACGGAGTCGAAGGCGATCCCTTGGATTGTGTATGTATTGTGGTTCCAATAGCCACACAGTACAAGAGTGTCCAATCGCACCACCAAGGAGATCGGGAAACGCAAACGCCCGACCGTAAGGGGAACCACGGTTCGGGATCCTATGACTAAGCAAGGTTCCTCACAAGTTGTCCATACCTCCACTTGTAACAATCCCTCGGATACTACCATGGTGGTTGTAAAGGTATCTCTAACCTTTGGGAAACAGGTCATACAAGATATCCCGGTCCTTATTGACAGTGGTGCTGCCGGGAATTTTATCGATGATCACTGGGCCTCTTCTCATGGTATCCCACGGTCTTGTAAGATAGAATCTATTCCCGTGGAAAGTGTTGATGGCAGTCCTTTGATATCTGGACCCATTACGGATCATACTGGTCCTCTACTTATGTCTATCTCTTCTCATCAAGAACTCATAATTCTAGACATTATCCGGGCCGCACACCATCCTATTATTTTGGGGATACCATGGCTCAAGAAGCACAATCCCTTTATTAACTGGACAGCTGGGTCCTTCTTTTTGGGTTCCGAATTCTGTCTTGGCCACTGCATAAAAGATCAACAAGAGGTTCTGTTGGACACCAGCTCTTCCTCTCCAAACTTTCAGGGAATCACTACTCTCAATCAAATCACAGGTCTTCCCAACCTGTACTATCAATATAAAGAAGTCTTTTCCACCTCTGAGTACTCGCAGTTACCACCTCATAGACGAGACGATTGTGCCATCGATCTGATACCTGACCAACCTTTACCCTTTGGTCGAATGTACATCCTATCTCAGAATGAAAAGGAGGTACTACGAGAATATCTCAGAGTAAATCTTATGAATGGGTTAATCACTGAATCTACTTCACCTTCAGCCGCTTCCCTATTTTTTATATCTAAACGGAACACAACGGAACTTCGCCCTTGCATAGATTTCCGGGGTCTCAATAAAATCACTATACCAGACAAATATCCGATGCCCCTGATACCAGATATTCTGGAAGCAGTCAGGGGGGAGAATTTATACACTAAATTGGATCTCAAGGGAGCATACCATCTGATAAGGATCAAGGCCGGAGATGAATGGAAGACGGCATTCCGGACACCATTTGGCCATTACCAATACCATGTTATGCCGTTCGGACTCTCTAATGCCCCGGCGATTTTTCAACGCTTTATGGACCATCTCTTCGCTGATCTACTCTTACATAACGTAATAGTGTATCTGGACGATATTTTGGTTTTCTCCTATACTCTACAGGACCATGTTAAACATGTGGAAGAGGTTCTTCGTCGTCTTCATCAAAATCACCTGTTCTGCAAATTAGAGAAATGCTCTTTCCACCAACCACAAGTCACTTACTTAGGTTATGTCCTATCGGCCAAAGGAGTAGCCATGGACCCGGAGAAGGTTTCCGCCGTATTGGATTGGCCTATCCCGACCTCAGGGAAAGACATTCAGCGGTTTATCGGCCTTGCCAATTTTTACCGGCGGTTCATTCCGGGATTCTCAAGCCTGACTAAACCACTGACGAATCTGTTAAAAAAGGGAGTATCCTTTTCATGGCCTGAGATTACAGATCAAGCCTTTAAGAGACTTAAAGATCTGTTCACGTCCGCACCTGTTCTGCAGACCCCTGATCAGAATCGTCAATTCATAGTGGAGACTGATGCTTCTCAATATGCTTTGGGAGCAGTTCTTCTTCAGTCGGATAATTCCGAACAGGAACATCCAGTGGCATACCTATCTAAGACTTTGGTACCTGCAGAGTTAAACTACACAGTATTGGAGAAGGAGCTGTTAGCCATCAAAAGGGCTTTTGAAGAGTGGCGACATTTACTACTTGGTGCTAAGTACCCGGTGGAAGTTCGAACGGACCATCACAACCTTCGTATTTTACAGTACGCCCAGACTTGCAATAGTCGTCAGGCCCGGTGGGCTCATTTTTTTTCCCCTTTTAGGATCACTTTCTCCTTCATACCTGGGAAAGATAACGTAATCGCTGACACTTTATCACGTAAAGAACAGCTCCCTAATGATTCCTTTAGATCTGAACCGATTTTTCCTAGGATGGCTTTAGGGTTACATACCTCCCATGACTTCCTGACGCGTCTGAGGTATCAATCTGAATCAGTTGGAAAATCCGGAATACCACTAGGGACGCTACCTACATTGGTCAAGGAGGAAGGATGCTATTTCCTTGGTCATCGGGCTTTCATCCCTACAACCTCCCTCCAGAAGGAAGTATTGGATATGTGTCACAAATCTAAGGTAGCGGGACATCGAGGAATCACTTCCACACAAGAAATGGTTTCACGTTGGTTCTGGTGGCCAACCCTACGGGAGGACATAAAAAGATACATCGGATCTTGTCCAGATTGTCTTCAGAACAAGTCTCCCCGAAGGTCTCCGTTAGGACTACTGGTCAAGATGCCCATTCCATCACGTCCTTGGCAGATAGTCTCTACGGATTTCATCGTTGATCTTCCCCCCTCAAAGGGGTGTTCGACAATAATGGTAGTGATCGATTCTTTTACAAAGATGGCTCACTTCATACCTCTTGCTAGGATTCCTACAGCGGCCGGTATGGCCGGTATCTTTACCAACCACATTTTCGCGTTACATGGCCTACCAGATACTATCATATCAGACCGTGGAACACAATATACCTCTCTCTACTGGAAGCACATCTGTCAACATCTTGGGATTTCCCGTGCCCTCAGTTCCGGTTATCACCCCCAATCCAATGGGCAGACGGAACGGCTCAATCAAACTTTAGAGGGATATCTAAGGAATTACATTTCGGCAGCTCAGGACAATTGGACAGATCTACTTCCTTTGGCAGAGTTTGCGTACAATAACTCCTATCACTCCGCCATTCGCATTTCTCCCTTTTTCTGCTCCTATGGATTCAGTCCTTCAGCGTTTCCGATACTAAAAAGATCGGAACACAGATTTCCTGATGTAGACCAATTAATGAATCAAATCAGACAAGGCCACAAGAGGGCCAAGGATACCCTATTGCAAACCCAGGATAGAATGAAGAAATTTGCAGATCGTTCTCGTTCTCCGGCACCTGTCATTAAATCAGGAGACAGGGTATGGTTGTCTTCACGGTTTCTCCCCAGACACCTGGTAACATCCAAACTGTCTCCAAGATACTTTGGTCCTTTCCGGGTAGATAAACCCATTGGCTGTGCTGCCTTTAGACTTATTCTTCCTAAAACCTGGTCCCGTATTCACCCTGTTTTCCATGTTTCTCAATTGAAACCGGACAATCGTAATTCATTTCATCCATCGATAACGACTCGTCCTCCTCCCATTTTGGCCTCATCTGGTCCTGAGTTTGAAGTGAAGGAAATCTGTGATTCTCGTATACATCGAGGACATCTGCAATATCTGATCGATTGGAAGGGTTATTCCCCTTCAGATCGTACCTGGGAGCTGGTAGACGCTGTACATGCTCCTCGTCTCGTAAAGCTGTTTCACTCCAGACATCCTGACAAGCCGGGAGGGAATGGATCTAAGAAGGGGCATACTGTGATGTTCGTGAGGACGAATCATTCCTCTTCTACCTATTCCAAGATGGCTGCACAGGATTATGACCGCGGCAGCCCTAGCAACGGTCTCGTTGTTTCCCCGCATTCCTCTTCTACCTATTCCAAGATGGCTGCACCGGATTATGACAGCGGCAGCCCTAGCAACGATCTAGTTGTTTCCCTGCCTCGAGCCACGCAGGATGCGGAAGTCGATCTTTCTTCGGCATATCAGCAAGGACGTCCTGGATACCGGCGCGTTGCTACTCTCTTAGGAGTATACGGACGCTCAGTGAGTATAGCTAGTTCAGCCTTTAAATCTCAATGCCTCCCTTTGTCTTTCTCTCCGCACCTTGTTTCCTTCTCATTCTTGCATCTGCTTGTTCTTAGTATTCGGAACACGATCGGCGGATCGAAGGTATCGCACTGGTAACCACTAAGCCACGTCCCCACAGTACGCGGCAAATCCCGACAGTATTCCGTGTTCCCCTCGAAGGTAGAATTCCTTCTTATACTTTCCAATCTTTACCTTCCGTCCTTCTTGATCCTTGAATACTTGGTGTCCTTGCTTCCCAGAACTTCCCATTTCATACAAAAGAGTACTTCTTGAACAGGCTCGGTCTCCCGGGCTCCTCATCTACTAACTCCCCGGCTAGATGTGTGAATGGTAATTTCTGTTCTTTCAATCTCACCCCCATTCCTTATTGTGTTGTTTTCTCTTGAACCTCATGTATTTACCCTTATACCTCTCCAGTATCTAACCAACATACAACGCTGCCATCGGATCGAGGTCCTTCAGTTTCCTCCTGTCCGCCTCGCCTATATAAACGCTCCCCAGCAGCTCTTCATAGGGTTTTCTTCCCCCTGAGGGTTTCCCTGGTTTTCCCACGGTCGCCAAGTATTCACCTAGGGTCCGAAGGATTTGCCAGGGGGATTCCTATGTTCTACGGGGATATAACTTCCCACCCTTTCTTCTTGAAGCCTGGTACACCACTGGAAATACGAATTGGTCGTTCATCTAATTCCAGGTAGGAGATTCTACGCATTCTGTGTTGCAATGCATAAAGACTGATTAATTGCCGGAATCGGCATCTAGTGAACCTTACAGATATTACACCCAGTTGAACCTGGGAAGGTTGATCAGAGAGGAATGAGGTCAACCAGTCCGGTGCCAGGCCTGTGATGCCAAGGGTGTCATGGAGCCGATTTGTCAGGGTGGCATGATTGACTGCGTCGAAGGCAGTGGAAAGATCCAGAAGGATAAGAACGGAAGGAGAGTTTGAATCGAGATTTGAGAGCAGGTCTTAATGGGTGTTCTGTATTGCAGTTTCCATTTGTGGAGACAAACAACAGATTCAGTGTGTTGGATCAGTTGACAGATGACCAGCTTCTCTAGGAGTTTACCCAGGAAGGGGGTAAAGGAGATAGGGTGGTAGTTAGCCGTGTAGGAGGGTTAACCCATAACTACCGAGCTACACCTGATCATGTCTTGAACCTGGACTCCATTCATCCAATATGCTGTTTTCCCAGGCTTCAGGGAGTTTCTGAAACTAAATGTGAAGATAGGGATCTTCATAAGTCATTCCGTTCCCTGTCAGCCTCTACTCCTGTGTAAGATGGCTGACAATCGCAGGGATCTATGAGAAAATCTCACCACAAAAACTCCTGCAGCCAAAAATCCTACCTTTCCAAATGCACTTTTGAACCCATTTATATGCGGGGGAGACCCCCCCAAAGCACCTGCATGCTCCCCCTGCCATAAAATATAACCCCCACCCACCCCCACGTATCGGCCGTGGGATTGTTTCAGCAGCATTTTCTCTGGTTACGCAGTTGGTCACAGACCACCTTTCTCCGTTTGGACCCAGTCATCTTTCCTACTTCTCAAATTAGGGTTCCAACATAGCCAGACCCGGTCCTGTGAAGCAAAAATAAATATTCTGCTTTTTAGATTTCTGAAGGGGAACAGGGTGCTCCGTAAGTGCAAAGGGCGAGTACGTCTGTCCTGAATTCTAAGAAGGAACCATTCTAGGCTCCTCCCATTTTCGCAGGTAAGGGGTTTAGGTCAGGCTGATGAGACTTCAATGAACCCTTATAGGCGTGTTGTCATTATCTGTTGTCAGGGCATGCTTCATTTTATGTGTTTGCTCTGTTGAATTGCAATTGTCTATCAAATCACCTGTGCATGTCTCTAAACAGAAGATTCGGCATCTGCCCGCTGGCAGGGAACAAGGGTAAATTCTGGGGCTTTTATTTCCTGGTTCAGACTGACTTGGCAAGAGACATGACACTGTTCAGTGCCCACCTAAAACATCAGGAACTTGGGATGTTCTGCAGGTGAGGTCATCTAGGAGGAGGATTTGTGCTTATCTACAAAGATGCTTTATCTATCAGGCTCATTGCCCACCAGTGGGAGGGCAACGCTGACAGCCTATCTATCAAACTGTCCCTCTCACCTAACAAAACCATCAACATCCATTTACTATATCGGCCTCCTGTACCTCCTGCAGACTTCCAGGGACACCACGTCCACCTACTCAGTGATAACATTAAAAAAACACTAAATCTTTACTCATAGGCGATCTGAATTTAGGATATAATGACCCCAATGATAAATCTGCCACCAGAGTGGCCAAAGATCTTCTAGACCTAGGATTCACCCAAAAAATCACGAGCCCTACTCACTCCAAATGCCGCACCTTAGATTAGGTTGTTGATCACAATTGTGACGTCAACATCACATCTAATCATGCCTACCCGTGGACTGACCAAATTGCATTCAATGTACCATTCCTACAGTCCCATGTTCCAAAATCCCAACACACGCCCCCGCAGCGCAAGTAAGAGGCTCAAAAAAGCTTACATCTGACAACCTCCTCCCATATCTCAACATCCCTTGCCTATCACCCCCCTTCTCGCCGGACCCCAACACTCTAGCAGACATCTTCAAGGACACCCTCAACAATAATATCAATTCCATAGCCCCACCTGAAGGGAAGAAGGAGAAATAGTCCCTCCACAGGAATTCATGGTTTACAGAAGATCTCAAAACTCTTTGCATCCACAAACGGCTGGCTCTTAAAAATTGGCAGATGAACCCCAGGGATTCATCCAAAGAGAGTTTTAAGATGATTGCTCTGCAGTATAAGGAGGCCATCATCTCTGCTAAATCCAATGCATTCAATGTGCAAATCTGTAATGCCAACTCCCAAACCAAGGAATTATTCACTATCTTCAATGAATTTACCGCTCCTCCCACTAGCTCTGATGAGATCCCCAAAGACGAAGCTTGGTGTGAAAGCATACAAGATGCAATGTTGAACAAAATAGACCTCCCCCAAAAGAAAATTCATGATCACTATAAAGCTCTACCTAGCCATCATCTGCCCACTCAAACCCCCCCACAGAATAAGGTCCCACATCTTCCCAACGTCTCCTTCAGAGACATTTCAGAATCAGAAGTCGTAATCCTTCTCAAACACCTCAAACCATCTCTATGCAAAGGAGACATATGACCTCCCAAGATCATGAAAGGCCGTGCCGACGCCCTTGCCCCCCTTCTGACAGCTTTTATCAAGGCATCATTTAAAACAGGCAACATTCCCGACAGCCTCAAAGAGGCATGGGTTCGCCCCCTTCTGAAAAAAAACCTACATTAGATCCTGCCCAGCCCAACAATTACCAGCCTATAACCACCGTCCCCTTCCATCTCAAAATTCTGGATAAGGCGGATCACAGCCAAATGCAACTATACCTAGAAACAAATTCCATCTTAGGTAAAAGACAGTCCGGATACCGTAAAGGGCATGGCACAAAACGGCCCTACTAGACCTAAAAAAACAAATCACTAAAATCTTGGACAAAGGCAAGCCTGCCCTCCTCCTCCTCTTCTTAGACCTCTCGGTGGCCTTCGATATTGTTGATCACAAGACTCTTACCGCCCACCTCACCCAATCAGCACATTTCTCCAAACAAGCAGTCTCTTGGATCAGCTCCTTCCTCGAAGGAAGAGTGATGAAAGTATTCTCCAACATAGCAAATGCAGCCCCCACCACTATCCACTGTGGAGTCCCACATGGTTCATGCATAGCCCAACTCTATACAACCTCTTTACGAAGCCCCTCTTCGACAAGCTTGATGCGCTCGGAATAGCATATACAAACTATGCTGATGACACTCAAGTTCTGCTACCTCAGTCGGGTTCATATCACCAAGACACAGAGGCTCTTCACGTAATCTACTCCACAATCCAAGCCTGGATGGCAGCAAACGGCCTTTGCCTTAATGGGGAGAAGACAGAGATCTTGATTCTCGGACAAAAAGCCATACTAGCCAAGCTACACCACCTCTACACCAAATTCAACATAGACAATTCCATCATTCCCGTCTCCTCCTCCGTAAAGACGCTAGAGGTTTACATTGATTCCACACTATCAATGAACAAGCATGTCAGCGCCATTGTCTCTGATCTGCCCTAAGCACGAAACTCATTAATGCCATAAAACCCTACCTAACCACGTCAAATTATCTTTCAATAGCCAGAGCCACCATAGGGGCTACGTTAGACTATTGCAATGCTTTACTGGCTGGCACCTCTATGCAAAATGTAAACAGTATTCAATTCACCCAAAACAATGCCATAAGAGCAGCACTAAGCATCCCAAGAAGAGACCACATCACCCAAGCTAGACAGGCAGCCCATTGGCTCCCAGTGAAAGACTGCATTACCTTTAATATCCTGACTGTTACTCATAAATGTCTCAACCTCTCTCTGCTCCATCCTACCTATCAGAAACCATATCTAGAGCCACCTCCTCTCGACCCACCACAACACAATATACTAATCAAATTAACAATCCACACATTAACAGAGCTAAAGCAGGGGAGATTGGCTTCCCATACATAGCCCCTAAGCTATGGAACGCCCTCCCAACTGCCCTAAGAGCCGAGACTTCTCTCCTGGCTTTCCGGAAACATCTGAAAACCTCCCTCTTCAAGTAATACCCATTCCTCCCCCACTTCACACAACCACACAGATATCATACATCCCATCATGCACACGTGATATCTCTGCACTGTATTGTGTAATATATGTATATTGTATCGTGCGTTGTGTACTGGGAAATACATGTAAAAAGTGTAACTGCTTCCCATATTGTAACTAAGTTCTGCTCACTCTCTGTGACAAGTGCCACAATGCCTACGGGTTGTTGTGTGCTCTACCGATACGAATAAATAAATACATAAATTAGGGTGCCCTAGGACCACTGTGCAGTGAGTGCCAGAACCATGGAAAGGGGCAGCCTGTGCACATGGCATACTGAGGGCCAGATTCCCCGGGCATGAATAACAATGTCACACAGTACAATAGTCGCATACCAACCGGTCAAGCCCAGAGTGTCCACCCTGTAGGGGGCATTACACTGCACGAGTGGGCGGAGCCTACAATGATTTATTACGGGCATTCACCCGTAGCACTGAAGGGGTTAAACCACACTAACTTAGTTCTGGACATCCCCTTCACTAAATGCTGGCATCAGATTCTACCGGTCCAGTGTACCCGGGCACCCGCAGATGCCAGGCTTCTGAAATGCCAACACACTCACATTCACAGGCAGGCGGTGAACTAATTAATCACTCATTAGGGTAATCATAGCTATTTTGTTCCCCACTGGGAGGAAAATGTTAGCACAGTAAGTACCAGTGCCTCGAACACAAGGGACACCCTGCAAGAAGTGGCAAGGGAACCACAAGTGGAGGAGGGACGGCGCTCTCAGACAGTCTAGACACACTGTAAGAAAGAGAGGAAGAGGCACAACATACACCGAGGCTTAAATCATCGACTGGCAGAAAGAAAGAGGCAGCCAATACTGCACAACACGACAGAGATGCGGCATACAGGTGCCATGATACCGACAACGGGCGAGACAGAGACACAGAGAAAGGGAGTGAGAGGGGGAGAGAGAGAGAGAGAGAGAGAGGTGGGGAGAGGGGGGAGAGAGAGAGAGAGGGGAGGTGAAGAGAGAAAGAGAGAGAGGTGGGGAGAAAGAGGGAAGGGAGAGAGAGACATGGGATACTGCACTACACGACAGAGATGAGGCATAAGGATGCCATTATACCGACAATGGGCGAGACAGAGACACAGAGAAAGGGAGTGAGAGGGGGAGAGAGAGAGAGGTGGGGAGAGGGTGAAGAGAGAGAGTGAGAGAGGGGAGGAGAAGAGAGAAAGAGAGAGAGGTGGGGAGAAAGAGGGAAGGGAGAGAGAGGCATGGGATACTGCACGACACGACAGAGATGCGGCATAAGGATGCCATGATACCGACAATGGGCGAGACAGAGACACAGAGAAAGGGAGTGAGAGGGAGAGAGAGAGAGAGAGAGGTGGGGAGAGAGTGTAGAGAGAGAGAGAGGGGAGGTGAAGAGAGAAAGAGAGAGAGGTGGGGAGAAAGAGGGAAGGGAGAGAGAGACATGGGATACTGCACGACACGACAGAGATGCGGCATAAGGATGCCATGATACCGACAATGGGCGAGACAGAGACACAGAGAAAGGGAGTGAGAGGGGGAGAGAGAGAGAGAGGTGGGGAGAGGGGGGAGAGAGAGAGAGAGAGGGGAGGTGAAGAGAGAAAGAGAGAGAGGTGGGGAGAAAGAGGGAAGGGAGAGAGAGACATGGGATACTGCACTACACGACAGAGATGAGGCATAAGGATGCCATTAAACCGACAATGGGCGAGACAGAGACACAGAGAAAGGGAGTGAGAGGGAGAGAGAGAGAGAGATAGAGAGAGGTGGGGAGAGGGGGGAGAGAGAGAGAGAGGGGAGGTGAAGAGAGCAAGAGAGAGAGGTGGGGAGAAAGAGGGAAGGGAGAGAGAGACATGGGATACTGCACGACACGACAGAGATGCGGCATAAGGATGCCATGATACCGACAATGGGCGAGACAGAGACACAGAGAAAAGGAGTGAGAGGGAGAGAGAGAGAGAGAGAGGGTGAAGAGAGAAAGAGAGAGAGGTGGGGAGAAAGAGGGAAGGGAGAGAGAGACATGGGATACTGCACGACACGACAGAGATGCGGCATAAGGATGCCATGATACCGACAATGGGCGAGACAGAGACACAGAGAAAAGGAGTGAGAGGGAGAGAGAGAGAGAGAGAGAGGGTGAAGAGAGAAAGAGAGAGAGGTGGGGAGAGGGTGAAGAGAAAGAGAGAGAGAGAGAGAGAGGGTGAAGAGAGGTGGGGAGAGAGGTGGGGGAGAGAGACATGGGATACTGCACGACTGGAGAGACATGCGACATACAGATGCCATTATATCGGCAATGGGCGGGGAAGAGACAGAGAGAAAGGGAGTGAGAGAGAGAGAGGTAGGCTGAGAGAGTCGAAGAGAGAGAGGTAGGGAGAGAGATGAGAGAGAGGGAAAGAGAGAGGTGAGGAAAAGGAGAGAGAGGGAGAGGAGAGGGGGAGAGAGAAAGAGACATGGAATACTACACTTCATGAGAGAGATGTGAAATAGAGATGACATGATACAGAATGGATGAGAGAAAGAGAAAGGGAGTGAGGTGGAAAGAGAGTGAGAGAGGTAGGGAGAGAGAGGAAAAAGAGAGGGCGGAGAAAGACAGAGGTAAGGAGAGAGAGGAAAGAGAAAGAGACAGAGAAAGAGAGAGAGAGAGGGGGGAGAGAGGCACACAGAGAACAAGAGAAAGACGGAGAGTGAGAGAGAGAGAGAGAAAGAGAGAGAGAGAGAGAGAGAGAGAGAGAGAGAGAAAGAGATAAGCAGGCAGAGAGATGAAAGATAAAAAGGGTGAAGAGAGAGAGAAAGAGAGGGGGATGAAGTGAGAGAGAGGAACGAGAGAGAAAGGGAGAGGGAAGGAGAGAGAGGATGAAGAGTTAAAGAAAGGGAGGTGGGGAGAGAGCGAGAGAGAGAGATAGAAAGAGACATGGAATACTACACTGCATGATAGAGAGGCAGCATACAGAAGAAATGATACAGCCAATGAAAGAGAAAGGGAGTGGGTGGAAAGAGACTGAGAGAGGTAGGGAGAAAGAGGAAAGAGAGAGGGCGAAGAGAGAGAGGTAAGGAGAGAGAGGAAGGAGACCGAGACAGAGACAGGGAGAGAGATGGAGAGAGAGACACACAAAGAATGAGAGAGACGGCAAGTGACAGAGAGAAAGAGAGAGGGGGAGAGAGAGAGAAAGAGAGAGTCCAAAGAGAGTTGATTGCAGACACTGGAAGAGGGAGAAATGGCATATTGAGAAAAGCAAGAGACACTGGTTGGGTGGCGCAGCATGTGTAGCAACAGGTTGCAGAGACCGCAGGGCTGGGAGCGAAAGAAGAATAGAATGCCAAGAGACAGACTATGAACGCTGCAACACACAGTGACAGACACGACATACAGAGGCAGAGTGAAGACACTCCAGAGGAGAGGCACAGGTAAAACCGAAAAGGTATGGAGAGTCAATATTCAAACAGTGGATACAATAGCAGACAGGAAGGGAAAGGCATATTGGAGAAAAGGGACTACAGATGCCAAAGGGCACCAGAGGGCAATGCAAACCTGTTCGGATGTTATGCATATAGGAGGAGAGAGCAAATAGCTGCATGTCATAGTGCATAGGTCTGCAACCTTTGGCACGCCGCATGTTTTCGACTACAACTCTCATCAGCCTGAGCGGGTCGTAACAGAATTGCTGCCACTTTTTCCCGCTCTGCCATACTACGAGCATGGCTCTTGAGTGGGGTACTTACCACAAGCATCATGCTGGTGGTAAATCCTTCCACTTTCTGCCAAAAGCTGGTAAAATCAGCAGAATTATCTCAGCGATAATTCCACCAGTGGTAATTCTGCCAAAAATGCCCCATACAGTCCAATGGACTCTCAGAAAATGAGGATCAACTACACCAGCGCCACCTGTAATCTTGCAGTAATTCTGCCGGACCAAGTGGCAGTAACAGTAATTCCGTTAGGCGGTATTCCGGCAGATTTCACGCCCTTTAGATAATAGAGCGCTTTAAACAGAAACACTGTAGAAAAGGAACAGCAGTAAGCGAAGCAACCCCCTTTCAAGTGCTTCCATATAGTAGGGCACTGTCATATACATGCAGCATCAACCTGCTGGTGAAGTGCAGAAGTGCAAGTCAAGACGTGAGTGGGCGACAGGCGAAACCTACAAGGCATGTATATCCAGCATTAGCAGTTTGATTATATACATTAGTCGACAATTACCTTTAGTTGCTGACATGGAATAAGATTACAGGAGTCGAGCGATGCCGCTGCAGACCTCTGTGGGAGTTAGCAAGGGGGGAGCGAGCTTTTTAAGGCAATTGTAAAGCCCTGAACAGAAGTTGTGTTTTGCATTTCAGAGGGGGGCACGTGCTTCTGTTGGGGTGCCACTAGGGTGAAAGAGCCGATGTGGGATGCAGCACAGGCCAGGCAGGGAATAGTGAGGTTGACAAAGGTTTGCGATAGCAGGGATCAAGCATGGGGTGCAGCGGGATTTAGTATTATGAGGGTTTTGGGGAGAGGGCCATCCATATACAGGCTTAAAGATCAGGAGTATGAACTTAAAGAGGGACCAGTGTTTCCGGGAGAGCCCAGGCTAAGATGATGTGCTAGGGGGGACTGTGGGAAGGCACGGGGTGTATGGGCGGCAAGGTTGAGCTCGTTGTTAAGGGGTGAAGGAGTAAAGGGGATGTCTGAGTTGGTAACTGAAGTAGTAATCGCTCCTGCTGTGGTATCCCCCTTTACCTTCCCCAGAAAAACGTTGTCTGCCCTTACCATGTCTATTTCAATTCGGCAGACATGTACTTTGCCATGCATTTACTTCGGTATTTAGTCATTGCATCGAATTCCAAAGCATCGAATGCCATACCATAGGAAAAAAAGCATCTAAAAAAAGCATCAAATGCATTTTTTTAAAGATAAAGGGTTTATTGTAATTATAATGGGTTTAAAAGGTTAAAAAAGGGGGGAGGTGGGAACCCCATCATAAAAATATGAAAACAAATAAATGCATTCAATGCTTTTTTTTTAGATGCATTTTTTTCGATGGCAAGGCATTCAATGCGTTCGAATTCGATGCAATGACTATAAACCATTTACTTTGTCTACCTCTTCACATTGTGAAAGTGGCAATGGATTTGGTTATGGTTTACTTAAGTTTAGGTTTGGTGTCAAGGGTTAGCAGGGGGAAGAATGTGAGGTAGAGAAGAACGGGGGGGGGGGGGGCATACAGAAGGTCTCCCCCGGTAATGACAAAGTGAATGTTAGGAGAAGTAAAAGACTGAAGTAAAGGTATGAAGAAGTCAAAGTGTCAAAGTGAATGCAGGTGAAGTGAAGACGTACATCCCCTGCTGTGAACCACAGTGGAGATTAGGGTTCAAGCAGAGAGAATGGTGAGGGAGGGTGGATTTTACTGATCGCTAGATGCATGACTCCGAATGCTTTGGCCAAGGTAGTGATAAACTGTTGGGTACTAAGTTTTGAAGATCGCGAGATGCATGACTATGAATGCTTTGGCCAAGGGAGTGATAAACTGTTGGGTCCTAAAGTTTGAAGATCGCTAGTCGTATGACTCTGAATGCTTTGGCCAAGGGAGTGATAAACTGTTGGGTACTAAGTTTTGAAGATCGCGAGATGCATGACTCTGAATGCTTTGGCCAAGAGAGTGATAAACTGTTGGGTCCTAAAGTTTGAAGATCGCTAGTCGCATGACTCTGAATGGTTTGGCCAAGAGAGTGATAAACTGTTGGGTCCTAAAGTTTGAAGATCGCTAGTCGCATGACTCTGAATGCTTTGGCCAAGGGAGTGATAAACTGTTGGGTCCTAAAGTTTGAAGATCGCTAGTCGCATGACTCTGAATGCTTTGGCCAAGGGAGTGATAAACTGTTGGATCCTAAAGTTTGAAGATCGCTAGTCGCATGACTCTGAATGCTTTGGCCAAGGGAGTGATAAACTGTTGGGTCCTAAAGTTTGAAGATCGCTAGTCGCATGACTATGAATGCTTTGGACAAGCGATTGACAAACTGCTGGGTCCTAATGTCTCAATTAAAGAGGAGGTAGAGGTTGCAAGCCTTGGAGGAGGGGTTGATGAGGTCATGAGAAATACAAGAGAGGAGAAGGTGTGGGAGACACCCTGGGTTGCATGCCTTTGGGGATGGGTTGATGAAGTGCAAATTAAGAGAACTAGAAGAGAGGAAAAGGTGTGGAATGTTAGGAGCCTGGAGGAAGATAACTTCAGTTTTTGCCAAGTTTACCTTTGGATAGCAGAGTGCCATCCAGTGATGAATGGCAGCAAGACAGTCAGTTCTGTGAGTGGCTAACTCTGGGGTGAAGTAGTAGAAGGAGAAGGACAAGTTGGTCTCATTGATTAAAAGGTGGTAGGAGAAGATGAATGAGATCAATGTTCTAGGAGTGAAGGTGTAGAGTGGGATGGGGAGGGGACCAAGGATTGGTACCCGAGGAACTCCCACTGGTAGTTGAGGTGTTCTTGCACTGAGTGATAGAGACAGAGTCGACAGGCTGATAGTAGCCTATCATTCCAGGACTACGAGGAGAGGGTGTATGAAGGGAGATGGATAATCGACAGTGTCAAAGGCAGCAGAGCGGCACATGGAGCAGACTTTGTTGTGCAGAGCAATAGTCGGGGTGCTGAAGACGTGGTTAAATGCTGTTTTAATAGAGGGCTTGCTGCAGGACCCTGACTGGATGCAGTTGTACAGGTTATTCTCCAGTCAGGATGAAACCCACTAGAATACATGTTCCAGAACATTATAGTGGTGGTGGAGGACACAGACGGGCCAATATTTAGCTTGGTTGTTTGGATCAACAGGATGGATAGGCCGCCAAAATGTAGGAAAGGTGGACAGGAACGAACAAGTAAGGGGTGCTGGAACATTTATGGTCAGCAGGGCAAACTGATTGATAGAAACACAGAATGGGCTGGCAGCTTGGAGCACAGGTTCAGTTTAGCTGGAGGAGCGGTGGGAGGAATGGAGTAGAATGATGAGAGGTTGGAGGGAGATGTGGGATGGAGAGAAGGAGGAAGAGATAGTAGAGTAGTTAGGGGGTTTCTAATTGTGGTTATTTAAGATGAGAACTAGGGGAATGTTCATCAGCAGACAGAGAAGGAGGCTGAGCAGGGCAGTGTTGGATTCCGCATGGCTTGGTGGATGGTTGAGGACAAGGGTCTGCAATATGCACCTCTCCAGATTTTTTGGACTATTACTCCCATAAACTCCCACCATTAATATGCTGGCTAGAGCTGATGGGAGTTGTATTCCAAAACATCTAGCGAGCCAACAGTTCCAGTACCCTGGTTTAAGAGGAATGAAGTAGAGAAACAAGAAAGGGATGGTGTAGCAGGCGGGCTCCAGAGCAGATGAGAGAGAGAGGGGACACTCATTATAGGTGTCAAGGGGTTAGAGGAAGAGGGGCATCCAACTGCAGGGTAGGTGTAGGCACATGGTATTCCTTAGCTGTTGGATCAGTGGGGCGATGGACGGTTGGAGATGGAGGTAAGATGGAGTGAAGAATTGAGCAGGATACTGGTGTGCAAAGGGAGAGGCTAGTGTTGAGCTGAAGTCTGCAAAGGCTTCCCGGGAGATGATATGGGAAGGAGCAAAAGCTTGAAAAGAAGAGAGAATTTAATCAGGACACGGAGCAAAAGGCTCATGCATCTTTTTTGTGTTTGATGCTGGGGAGGAGAGCTGGACTGGGGGGAGAGGGACAGAGATATGGAAGCGCAAAAATAAGTGGTCTTAGGGAGATAGCTCAGTGGGAGAGGAAGAATGCTTGAGGGAGAAGGGGAGAAAGACATGATACATATGAGTCACCACAGGGGTTATGGGGAGACCAGGGAGTGGTGAGATGGGATGCAATGATGCAGGAGCCAGTGGCCATTGGACAGAGTACCCACCAGGAGACAATCAGTGCCTCCAGGGGAAGAGAGTCCAGCAAGAGGTCTAGATCAGACAGGAAGGGGTTCAGAATACTTGAAGGGTGATAGATGACCATTAAGTCCGAGGGGCAGTAAAGGAAGGTGTTGAGAGCACTGGAGGGGGTGACAGAAAATGATTATAGTGGGAGGAACAGCAGAAGAAGGTGTTGAGAGTGCCAGAAGGGTGAGTGGGGGGTTGGTAGATAATGATTAAGCGAGAGGGGTAGTACAGGAAGAGGTTGAGAGTAGCAGAGGTGGGATGGCAGATTATGATTATAACAAGAGGTGTAATACAGTAAGGAGTTGATAGTACCGGAGTGGGGATGATAGTTGATGATTGAGAGGGGTAGTAAAGGAAGGAGTTCACAGTACTGGAGTGGGGATGATAGATGATGATTGAGAGGTGTAGCACAGGAAGGAGTTCAGAGTACCAGAGGGGAGAGTGGGGGGCTGGTAGATGATGATTAAATGAGAGGGGGAGTACAGGAAGAGGTTGAGAGTAGCAGAGGTGGGATGGCAGATAATGATTATACCAAGAGGTGTAATAAAGGAGGAGTTGAGAGTACCGAAGTGGAGTTGATAGATAATGATTGAGAGGGGTAGTAAAGAAAGGAGTTCAGAGTACCGGAGTGGGGATGAAAGATGATGATTCAGAGGGGTAGTACAGTAAGGAGGTCAGAGTACTGGAGTGGGGATAATAGATGATGATTGAGAGGGGTAGCACAGAAAGGAGTTCAGAGTACCGGAGTGGGGTTGATAATGATTGAGAGGGGTAGTAAAGAAAGGAGTTCCGAGTACCCCAGTGGGGATGATAGATGATGATTCAGAGGGTAGTACAGTAAGGAGTTCAGCGTACCAGAGTGGGGATGATAGATGATGATTGAGAGGGGTAGTACAGGAACGAGTTCAGAGTGGGGATGATGGATGATTATTGAGAGGGGTAGCACAGGAAGGAGTTCGGAGTACCGCAATCAAAGCCTACATTTTTCGTGGGCTCAGTAAGCAAACGTGAATTCTGCAACAGTTGCAAGGACACATAATGATGTCGGAAGAGCTAACTGTGGAGGATAGTTGTTGCATTGCCCGCTTAAGGACGAGCCAAAAACAGAGTCGGAACTTTGCAGGTACAATGATAAGGGGTGCTGGGAACGATGGCGAGGGAGAGAAAATGGATTTTTCCACTTCTAGCTGGATTTTTCCACTCTTTGCTCCCAATGCTTGCTGTCTGCCGAGGGTAGTCTGGTAACCAGGAAGGGGCGGGGATTTCCCCATAAAGAGAAGAGGTTTTTCCTCATGGAAGACAGATAGAGTTGGACCCCGGGTGATGGCAGAATAGACTGTGTATAAAGGTGAATGTATTTGGCAAAACAGTCAAACTTGAGACAGGGCGGTGCCTTATGTGGGAGCGAGCTATCCGAGTACAGTAAGAAGCATAGTCTGCGCTACCTATGCAGGCTGAGCTCATTATACTATGTGAAAGGTGGATGTAGGGGAAGAAGCACCAGATGCCTGTCTTCCTATATGCAGTGACGATTTGGCACCCTTTGGTTATATTATGTTACTATGCTTTGTCTGTTACCATACAGCTATAACACTCTTTGTTACTTTTATGGCACTTTGTGCCGCAGCAGGGACTTCATGGGACAGAGCAGCATAGAGGGAATATTTCACGCTGCAAGACAACAACGTGAACACCAGTGCACCCAAAGATCACGCGTGAGGGCCGCGTCAGTCGGAAAACAAGCCAATGTGGAGAGGGAATGGGCGTGAGACAGCAGTGAACGTGATCAAAAGGAAATCTCACAGGCAACGGGAATTGTGACCTGTGCACCCTGTGCATCTGGCAACCCTTTACATTACAAATAGACTTGGGATGGCATGTGTGTCAGAAATGCACATTTTCTAGGATTGCAACTCCCTGAAAAGGGAGCAAACGTTTCCATTTTGTTGTCCTCCTTTATGTTACAAAGTATTTATACTGCTCCGGATCAGCAGCACAGTGGTCCCGGAACACCTGCCGGTAATAGGCTTTCTTAAAATACACGCACTGGAAATGCTGCAATCCCGCGGGACAGGATGTGTCACACCAGCTTCCCAGAGATGCCCAATTCCCCACGTGGTGATCGGGCTCGCAGGCATGGCAACACTAAGAACTTCACAAGCACTAGACACTGCCCTCTAGAGCAGGCTGCCTTGGTACATCCATACACAACACTTCTATGAGAAGGTGGCGATGGCGGCATCAGAGGCGTTGCTAGGGGGGTCTGGGAGGGCTGTAGCCCAGGGTCTTTTGGTTGTAGCACTGGATAGAAGCTCAGGAGCTAAAATCAAAGGTGAGTCCCGACAGTCCGGAAAGTAGCTTAGCCCCAGATCTTTTCCAGCCCTAGCAACACCCCTGGGTGGCATAGCAGGAAGAAATTCGTAAAAGCATACAGAAACGCACATTTTTGTTGACCAAGTACAAATTAAATTCTATAAAACATAAGGCAAGTGTGATATAAAAGCCTATTTGTACTCTTGCTCTGGAAATCATTGCAGTTTATAAGGCAGACCGAGGCTTCCCGCTCCATGCTAGCTCCAAGGCTAGGAGTAGAGAATGCCCCTAGGAAAGGCCAAGCCGAACTATTGCCATCTGAATTGGCAGCATTCCAGAATCAAGGACAGCACTGGCTCAGCCAGAGAGTCAGCCCAGAGTTTGGGTTGGACCTTTAGACAATTCTACCGGGCTGATGGCTACTAAGTGGAGGGGATAGGAGACACCACTGGGCCAGTTGCTAAGGGAAACTAATATCAAACAACTGTTGGTGTTAGGATTGGGACTTCGAACCCACGATGAAGCAAACCTCAGGCCTGCCTCGGAGAATTCCACTCTGCAACCACCTGCAGGTTGCTCTGCTCGGCTGGGGGATCCTAAAAGACTTGGAAATGCATGGGCTTCCCGATTCATTGTGATCTTCACTGAGCCCTCGAGCGACCGCCCTTGCTACTGATACTGCAACAAGGATTCCTTGGTACGGGTTCTGCCTCCCAGGCGACCCACAGGCAATCAGCCATCTGCTGCTACCCACTGTTGGCCGTCTCCATCTACAGGAATTCCTGATTGTCTTGTAGCATGGCATAGGTGGGCCGGGAGGATAGCTCAGGGGCAAAGCATATGTCTTGGAAGCAAGACAACTCAAAGCAACACAACTCTGAAATCCCTGTCCCCAGCTTACTGACTGTACTCTGGTCTTAAGCATGTTATAAAAGATTAATTAATTACCAGTTGCGTTTTGTGGTGCCCTACATGTTGTGGGAGAGGAATGCACAGCAGCAACAGTCCACACTGGCCCCAGCAGAAAATAACGATGCTCTATATAGTAATATCTTCCTCTCCCATTTACTTGCCCTCTGCCCTCCCTTGGTGCCCATCCTCTTTGCCCTTCAAATAATGAAAGTTGGACCAGTTTGTCTGTGAGTGGACAGGTGCCATTGCAGGCTAGTGCTCCATAACAACATTACAGACTCGGGCTCTGTGCTGGGCTGGTACACTAACTGTACCCCCCAGAGGGAAATAACTTATCCCTAGAGGGGAGGGGCGGTTTCCCAAATATACTCCTTCCTAACTATCCCCTTCTACATGTTTACTTTTTGTGCATTTACCTTTTACACTTCTCTTCTTCACACTTACTTCTACTTTACACCTTCGCACCTTACTTGTACTTTACTTCTTCACACCTTACCTCTACTTTACTTCGTCACACCTTACTTGTACTTTGCTTCTCACACTTACTTCTACTTTGCTTCTTCACACTTACTTGTACTTCTTCACACCTTACTTGTACTTTACTTCTTCACACCTTACTTGTACTTTGCTTCTTCACATTTACTTCTACTTTTCTTCTTCACACATTCTTCACACATACTTGTACTTCTTCACACCATACTTGTACTTTACTTCTTCAAACCTTACTTCTACTTCGCTTCTTCACACCTTACTTCTACTTTGGTTCTTCACCCTTACTTCTACTTTTCTTCTTCACACGTACTTGTACTTCTTCACACCTTACTTGTACTTTACTTCTTTACACCTTGCTTGTACTTTGGTTCTTCACCCTTACTTCCACTATGCTTAATTTCTTCACACTTCACATCTCAACCAATGTTTTGAGGCGGGAATCATTTCAAGTCAGTTCTGAACACCACTTTCTCTCTGCCTTTAACAAATTCCTCCTAATATGTGTGAGGAGAGGCAATATGGCTCTCGGACTGGTGGGCGTCCCCTATAAGAGCGGGGAACACCTATTGCGTCCCAGGATCAGCACGTTCCCCGGCAGACGCCACCTGCAGTTTGCATGCAGAGGAACCATTACATGCTGCCTCCAAGACTTGGAGGCTGCATGCTAGAGCTCATAGTGGCCATCAAGACTTGTGCGGCTGCATGCTAGAGCACATAGTGGCCATCAAGACTTGTGCGGCTGCATGCTAGAGCTCATAGTGGCCATCAAGACTAGTGCGGCTGCATGCTAGAGCTCATAGTGGCCATCTACTGCATTGGCAGCAACCGAATGCCGAACAGCCAAATAAATAGGTTGGAAAGTTTCTCAAACTACAAACACCCCTAGAACCTGTGACTCACTCATTCGCTATGACCTTCGCCAAGGGTTAAGTCCTAAAAATTCAAGTGGGGGACGCATCAACAAATGCAATGGGATGTGACGTTGCCGGAAATTTGCATATCAAGGTGAAATATGCACATTTTATTAAATTGGCTTTGCATAAACACCCAAATTGCACAGGACAAATGGAATTTTCCTTTCATAAAATGAACACACACACACAAAACCAAGAGAGGATATGTTCTTCTAATAGTGTTTTTGAAACTTCAAGAACCAATACAAAGGTTTTCCCTGCAACTTGCAGTACCGAAATGGGACATATTTCACCTTTAGTTGTTTGTTATTTTTCATCAGGTTATATAGTACAGTGGTGAAGTGTCTGGCCTGCAAACCTGACAACTTCCCCGAGGTCGACTTTAATTAATAAATTCTAAGAGGGCATTCAATGTTTCTCATTTTAGCTGGGGGAGGCTGAGCTCTGGAAAAAGTGTACCCTCGACTTGAGCCCTGCCTTTGACCTGCTTCCTCCTGGCGCTGCTGGTCTTCGCCATGAGCTAGAGCCATCAGGGAGAAGTTGCTGTTTACAATCTGTACTTCATTTGTCGGCTAAAATCCCTAACCCGCTCCCTTCTGGAGATTCTCTTCAAACAGTCTCTACCGTGACAGAGAGCTCCCATTGGCCTGCTCCTGCTATAGAGGTCCAATATTGGTTGCAGGCCACAACCAGCTGCCAAAGCGCTTGCGTGAGCCGTATGTGCGTAAAGTAAAATGACCAACCTGACAACATACCACTGAAGGCCCCATGTTACTCCATTACTCGATGGGCCATGTCGGCGCTTCCTGCGTAAAGGCCTTTTGAGGCTTCTCACTAGTGAACCCTATGGAGTATTGCATCACATGCCCTACCCTGACCACAATAATGGTTATAACGACTTCTTATCCTTCTGTCTTATTATTGACTTGCTTACTTCTTAAATGTTTCCATTTGCTTGTGTGTTTTCTGGTGGCCACACTCACTAAATTCTGTCCTTGGAGGTCACATGACGGGTGTAGACCGAGGGAGACGTGCTAGGTGAGTGCTTCTGTCTGACCTCACCTGCCCTGGTTAATAACTTAGGATTTGTGTCCTAACACCAGCCCATGTAAACAGAACCGCTGACTGCAACTGTGCTAGTTGTTTCTGTTGACGCTCTGGCAGAGCGCAGCCACACCCACTCTTGGACCTCACCAATGCAACCTAAGTTGGTGCTTGCAGAATTGTAGACTTCAAGATCCTGAGGTAAGTGGTGGCAGAGGAGGGGAGCGCAAGCTGCTGGGCAACATGGACTGGAACAGGGAGCTCAGGTCAGCCTTCGGTGAGATCCGGAGACACCCCGTTCTGTGTGGCTGGTCATTGAAGAGATCAGTGCTACAAGACACTCAACGGAGGAGTCTTGGTGACGGACTCTGCAGGTAGACTGAAGCAACAATAGGATGAGAGGTTCCATGAAATTGTCACCTGAATGCATGACAGAGGGGAATGAATTAGTGGGAGTGGTGTGACTGCCCCCCGGCTTGCTACTTCATTGAACTGGCAGGAGTACCAGACAGGAAGATGGCGGTGCGAGTACACTGCAAGATTGCGAGCGGTGCCAATGTGTCAGGTGCCAATGTGTCAGGTGCCAATGTGTCAGATGACAATCTGAATTCCATATAGTGAAGGGCATGTTCTATACACACAGTCGGAGGCAGCGCTGCTGCGCTCCATACTTGAGCGTATGGTAGCCACTTTGTATAATGTACATTGAACTGCTTAACTGCCAGGAATCAGCACCATCTATACTGTAATGACTGCCCCCATTGCACCGAGATCTGCACACCCTGCTGGTCATTGCACAGAGGTGAAATGAATACACAACAAGGCTTTCTTTGAGACCGGGTCAGATCCTGCAGCGGACAGCGGGAAACAGTGTCCAAACACACCAGGCAGACAAAGACATGTACAAGAAAGGTGTAGACCTGCATCATGCCATCTTCAACTGGAGCAGCTGAGCATGGGCAGCTGGGCATAGATGCCGGATATGCAGTTGATGGTGGTGGAGGTATCAATGAAAGAGATTATGACTGAATTTAAAGTGAATAGCATTACATTATACTCGCAAATAGCTGGGAGTGAATCAGTTGGAGGATATACAAGTCCGACCGAGCTCCTTGTCATAGCAGGAGAACCGGCACAGTAGAGGTGCAAGAAGATACATCAAAGAATGATGTGCCTACAAGATCCAAGACAATCAAGAAGCTGGAGAGTGATCTTAGGATCCTGAATGACAATTCCGAAGATTTGGAAGCAAGGTCACGGCGCTGCAACATCCGCATGCAAGGGATGCGGGAGGGTGCTGAGGCTGAGATTGCGGAAAAGTTGGCAACACATCTGTTTCCCCAAAGTACACTTACTCAGCAAATGGAGATTGCAAACATTCATAGATTTGTGGGCCTCCCTCTTAGGCCTGCGACTGCTCCTCTGGCCCTTATTGTAAAGCTACTGAACTGCCCGGGCTGAGAGATGTCCTTGGGAGCTATAAGAGAAGAGGGCGAGGTGAGATTTGAGGAAACTGTCCAGTACGCTTTTCCCACACTTCATCCCAGGGGTGCGGTGATGAAGCTTCATCGCAGGAGACACATGGGCTATTCAGTTATGTCCCCAGTCAGTTACAAACTGTTGCAGATGGTAGAACTCTCTTCTCCATGGACCCAATGCCGGCAGTACGATTTGCCGAATCCACGCCACTGCTTTAGTCTCCTCACATTTTTACTAGGGGTTGAAGGGGCGAAATACACCTGAGAGGGTCCTTTTTTCCCTCTTTGCTATAATTGTAATGATTTGTACTGCTGTGCTGAAACTTGCTGATATTTGTATATATATGTTGGGGTAGGAGATGGCCAGAGAGTGAGCCTACCAGTGAACCCATGATGGCTGACCTTTGAGAGTATCAGTAAAGTCTATATTCCGGGGTTGATTGGAATGGGTCAATGTGGGTGGGAGCAGGATGGCTCCTTTTTCATGCAGACACAATTACTTTCTGATTGTGGTAAGTGGTGTGCATACTGCAATGTACGGCCAATGGCCTCACTCGAGATGCTGAGCCGTGATGTGTACACTTGCTATCCTCTTTAATAAAAATTGAGTGATGGCTACAACTAATATCAATTTTATACAAGGACATGCCCAAGGGTTAAATACCTTTCAGAAATGAGGAAATCGTCATTCCAAGCTCATGGGGGTCAATTTTCTGTGTTTACAGGAGACTCATTTATTGGCTGCCATTTTGGATATATCGGCTACACCCTGGGGTGGCAATAGAGTGTGTGCTTCTTATTCTAACTATGCACGAGGTGCTGCCGCTCCAACACATCATTCACTGAGCTTCACACATTGGAGAACAATCGAAGACTTCAATAGTAGCTTTGTAGATTTATTGGAAAACATTAGTAAGCATACATTACAACTACTCAATGCTTCGACCACAAATGCGGTCATGCCCTAGATCGATTAAGCCAACAGGCGATTACTGAGCAACTGATTGGACGAAATCAAATGTTGTGTTGGGATGTCAGCAAGATCTGGGATGTGGATGCTGCTAATTCAGGCCGCTCCAACAGCCCAATACCAAAGTCTGACAGAGAACCTTGCCCGGCTATTATGCAAATCTATGCAAAAAGGACGAGCAAACTCGTCCTTGGCACTTAGGTGGTAAACATGTCCCGTCCTTTCATAAACCTGGCAGAGTGTGGTGGTTGCAGCACACCTCATTAAGGGAGTTTATACATCACTCTAAGGCGTATCACTCTTGGATGCGCATTGACTATATCATTGCACCCTCTAGAGTAATCACCTTGATTTTAGCAATAACACACGATCCGGCGGGCTCTGTGAAAAGGGGGAGCAGGGGTAAAACAAGGGGATCAAAACTTTGGGGGCTGCCTGATCTGGTCTTTAAGAAGCCATAGAAGTTACTAATCCACCACTGTGGGCCTGTGACGACATTTATGACGTTTGTGCGGGCTATTTGCATTTAATGACGCAGGCATTCTAAAAGATATCCTCAGCAGGCTCTCTACATCACATACAAAGTAGGACACTGCAGAGGGTGTCTGATATACCTAGGGATGGAGGAAAATGGAGCCACATGCATGAAAAATTCACACACTTCTTGGACATACCTGAATGAGAAACCAAACTTCTAGGGAGACCCACCTTTGCTCGTAGATATTGGGAAAAAGAAAGGCCGGGCAGGTTTATGGCCTGACTACTTAACAGAGGAAACAGGAACATGGATATGCAAACAATTATAAATGGTGTGGGAATAAAAGTCAAAGATCATGCTCAAATAAATGTAATTTTTGAGTTATTGTTATCGAGCCGCATATTCCCTAAGAATTACGTGCACTGATACAGTCCGATCTGAATATTTGGACGAGGAGGAGAAAAGTCCTACACACTTGGAAGCTGTTGCATAAAAGAAGCCCTGGTCATCAGGGACGAATTGCATAGGGGAATAATGGAGCACTCCAAGAGTCTCTCTCCAGGCAGTGATGGCCTATCTGCCACTATTATAGGTCTTATACCAGTGTATAATCACTTTTCTTTTCACAGCTATATGTGGACGCTTTCACTATTCGGTTCCTCCCACCTACAGTGATAGAGGTCAACATAATACTATCACTGACGCTGGACAGGTCGTCTGTGGTTTGCAGATTGTATCGGCCACTTTCAATTTCCATGGAGATTACAACCTTCTGGCTGAAATGATGGCCAATCTCCTCCTCCCTCTAACGACTCGTATCATAGACCTGGATCAATTCACGGTTGCCTCAGAATGATCCACTCAGCAGAATCAACGGCATTTAGTTGCTAAACTATCTATTTTAGATCCAAATCAAAACATAATTGAAGTCTTTTTAGATGCTGGGAAGGTTTTTGATTCAGTTCAGTAGAATTGTTTCTGGAGAGGGTTGGAATAGTTTGGTCTGGACCCATTAGTATCAGATCGAGCAAATTACTATATACAACACTAGAAACTTGTGTAATCATGGATTCCAATATTACCCAGGTGTTCCAATTCCAGGAGTTACGAGGCATGATTCTCCTTTGTTCCCGATATTATTTGCTTCCACGCTTGAGCCCCTAGCGATACCGTTGAGGCAGAGGCATTTATAGTAGTAGTTCCGCGTATCACATTACCTTTACATGATTTCACTAGATGCGGATGGCAGGACTTGCTATGGCAGATCCACAAACTCAGTATCTTGCATTCATAACAGATGCAGTGCTTTATAAACAATATGTGGTGTTGTTATACGTTAACTGGAATAAGTCTGAGTCACTGCCTTTGACACCCGCAGCAGTCCATTCCCATATTCAAAATGTCTTTCACTAGTGTCCTGAGGTAGAAAAATACTTGGGTGGTAGGATGAGCATTGATGCAAAATCATTGTATTACCCCAATTATTCTCCAGTGGGGATGCAGTTTGGATAGAGCTCAGAGAGATGGTTTATATTGCCTTTATCATTAATGAGTAGAGCTGCTGTGTTCAAAATAATTGCACTACCACGGTTATTCTTATTTCAGGTAGAAACAAATCAAATTGCTTCCCAAATTCCCTTATTTTCTAAATTGATTTGGGATGAGAAACTTCCCAGACTGCGCGTAGAATTCCTCACCAAGCCACTCGCACAGGGCGGGTGCGGCCAAACAAGTTCTGGGGCACCAGTGCTCCAGGGATGACTATCGGTTTCTAAACAATCAATCAGCCCCACACCTCTAGTACACAACGAGTAATCCAAACAGATTGGAATACAAGTACATTATAAGACCTCCTTGTCCAATTTTGGTAACATAAACGGGACGCCAGGCTTATCTCCGCAAGGTCGTGGATTGTTGGTTAGTTGCAACACAGAGAAAATACAATTATTACCCAATGATAAAAGGGACTGTCCAGTCAAGATTGTATACAAATATCTACTGTATTATTATCACAACAGACAGTTCTAGCACACTACACATTACCACCCACCCTGTAAAGGAATGCAGGGGACAGACAGTTTCACCAAGGAAAGGGATGCACTCTGGATACTGACAGGAGGGTTGTCGGTAAAGTAATTAATCGCAATAGTTCAAGGATACTTGGTTTCAGCACAAACGGAGCAATGGGTCATACAATGTCACTAGGGGCCTTCAAAGAAGGACCAGGGGGACAGAACCACAATGTACCTTGTGCTTGTAGACGATCTTGTTGCTTGACAGGGTTGAGTCGTTTTCAGGGCGCTTTGCCGATTCTGTGGCAGTTGTGAGTTCAAGTTGGTAGACAGTTGCGGGTATCAGGCGGCAAGCTGTTCAGTCGATCAAGGCTAGACGGATGGCAGCGGGCTGGCCTACACAGTGGCTCAGGGTCAGGAATTGTCTCAGTGCTGGTCGGCGGGTCTGAAGCACTGGTCGAGGCATCTTGGATGATGTTGGTGACTGCGGCATGACAACAGTCAGTGGTGCAGTTAGTTGCAGCTCAAGGGGCGCGACTGGCTCAAAAATGGCCTTTAATGCAGACACTGGTTGATGCTTGTCGTTTCACTCCTCCTAGCTTCTTCACTGGGCTTGTGTCATCCTTTAAGGTGGATGACCCAAAGCTGAGGAGAGTGTTGCAGGGCCCCGCCTTGTCCTTGGTTTGGTTCAGAGACTCTCTGGCCCTTCCCACCTAGCAAGCTTGCTTGCATGGCCTAGCAAGGCACGCTGTGTGCTGGCTGGGTACCGGTTCTGGTACTGCAGGAGTGGTGGGGGTCCTCTGGATTTAGTATCTTCCTCAGTTCCCTGGGAGTTGTTCAGGGGACCAGATCTTGGCCTTCCTTCACTGGCGCTGTAAGGCAGACTCTACCTTCAGACAGGGCCCAAATGAGTTATTCTTGTTACTCCTTGCAAAGTCTTTAGATGATCTGCCGAAAGAGGGGCTTGGCCCACTTTTAAAGTGGAATTGACCCCTGTGATTGGTGTAAGCTAAGCCTACCTTAATGAACCAATCCTGGGTCCCTACCAACAATCTCCTGTATGTGTGAGGTCATAACCAGAGTGCTTTGCAACAGGAAAGGTAAAGGGGTAAAAACATGTACTACTAAGTTCCACCCATCTACTTGTCTCTGTAGACCAAAGGGTCTCTATGGTTAATTGAGCTCTCTGTCATTCCTGATTAAAGCAGCAGGTCTACCTTTAATCAGTGGCAAGACCAGACTTTCGGTCTCCATCAAATCACATACTCCTACCCACTGAGGTTGCCTACTGTAAACACATATATCAGACATGACATGTCACTGCCCTTGATAGCTGACTCCAGGGTGACACAGTGCATGTCAAAGCTGTTGGGGATTTCCTGTCTTTTGTTAGCCCTGTGACCAGTCCTCTCCTGGGCCTGCTTAAATTAACTCTCATCAGTATCAGTAGCTGCCACCAGCATGGTAAAAATAAAGAATAGAGTGGGTCCAGGGAGACTTTGTTATTTAATTAGGCTGGCCATGGCAGGAGGAAGGTTTTGCCCTCCCCCTTTTGAGATACCTTGATGTACTCCTGGGTGTCACATTCCAACTAAATGTGACAGGGAGGACTGTGCCGGTAGACTTTGTCAACCCAGAGCCAGAGTACACATATGTTGTGCGGTGTGCATAAGAAAATGTGTGCAGATTAGCCCCACATATTTTCCAGAGGTTGATTTACCATCATTCAATTTCATTTAAAATTTCAAAACATTTTTAAAAAGCCCAGGTGTACACACACCCAACATGCAGATGGTCGAATTCCTCACAGCGGGCTAGCTATTCCAGATCTTCACTCGTATTGCCACGCTTCACAGGCACAGTCTTATCTCATTGGTTGAAAGCAGAAAATGCTTTTCTGCAAGTGTTAGTAGAGAAATCCCTGAATTACCCAGTCTCTCACCTCCCATTTGTTACTACTCATATGGGGGCCCTCCTCGTGGTCTTAACCAAGTGGTGAGTTGCAGTATAATGCACTATTCTCACCCCAATTAAGGGTGGTGAAAAATCGAGGATAAGATGTGATTGTATTGTATTGTATTTATTATTTATAACGCGCAAACCAGCAGGCCCGGAGGCATCAGGGCGCAATTTGTAAAAGGTTACAGATATGCAGGTATAACAGAGAATCATAAACATTTACACATGGGATCCGATATGCAGGTATAACAAAGAATCATTATATACATTTACAAGAGGATCTTATATACATATGTACAGTAGTTTCAGTGCCGATAGGTGATAGTAGCGGTCGGCAAGTCAGGGTAGGTCAGGAAGAAACGCGAAGCCGGCCTTAAAGCTGGTTGAAAAGCCAAGATCTAGTATTGGCTTTGAAGGTATTGAAAGAGTCTTCCGCTCTAATTGAAACAGGGAGGGAGTTCCATAACTTGGAAGCTAAGACGGGGAAACTTGAGCCCCCTGCTTTTTGCAATTTAAATCTGGGGATCGCTAGACAGTGGGATTGGGCTGTTCTTAGAGGTCGGGAGGTAGAGTGGCGCGACAGTTTGATCCCTCCATATAATTGGGAACCAAAACCTGATAACAGATGGGGAATTCTCCATGTTAGAGTCATTCTAGACTTATTTTCCTAGTTATGGTATTATAGGATGGGTGCTCCAGGTTAAAGTGTCTGGCAAGGTTTTCTTCGACCTCCAGGAACTAATGATATGGTTTCCATTGAAACAGAGGGTGCTGCTGGTTCAATTACATTTCCAAAGTGTCAGAAGCAAAACTTATACCAGAACATTTTGCATTGAATGGAGGGTAGAATGAGGACTATACATGTACTAACAAAATATAGCTCCCTCAATCCATGGCTGCATTTAGTCCTTAAATATGTGCATTGACTTGGGATACGAAGATTTCATCGCTGTTTATTCCATGGAGGGAGAATGTGTCTAATTTATTTCACTGCACTTTGAAGCAAATGTATGCGGGAGTGAGATAGGGTAATAATAAAGGTTGAGAGGTATTGGGAGGGCTTTGGGGGGTCTCCCCTGCATTCATTTTCTGTAAAATTTCCAAGTAAAAAAAAAATGGATGACATCTTCCTCGATGAAGTAAAACTGATGAAATCACATAGAACCCATTGACTTTACCATGCACCATCCAAACTGAAGTTAGACCTTACAAGTTCTGGCACATTTCCAGCACTTTATAACCAACCTGCATCTTCAGTCCATAAGGCTCGCTCTTGAGTGTAACTGAATCCTGGCAGAAATTGTTCGACACCTTGGAAGGAATCGTTAACTTGACGATGTCATCGCCCTTAGGATGTCTTCTCGGTCTATTTGTAGAGGAGAAGAAGTTGAACTCAAGATTTGTTAACTTGTGATAGTGGTTGCCAGAAGGAGGATCGCCATACACTGGAAGCCGTGATGCGCTACTAGATTTAATGATTGGATCAAGCACATGATTGATATTCATGAGATAGGACCCGATTTGTGTAATGTCTCCAACATACGTTATTAGCCCAGAGACATTTGGGAACTGCTGTGAATGTATTGAGCCTCTTTAGGTCTGAAGGTCATACATCGGGAGGCGTCGGCTCAGATATCAGACTGTTAATAGTGAAGATGGGAATGAAACTCCTGAAGACGGACAGACATTACTGAGGTTTGGGGCGTGTGACGCGCTCTACGCCTCACGCAAGGTCATTTCGATTGGCTGTTGAGACAAAGTACACAAATGCTACTTCACCTGTTGGTGTGACTGAGGCCTTATTAAGAGGCCTAGGAATGGGAATATCATGGTTTGGAAACTTCCCATTATTCGAAAACGTATCATTGATGCGTTTTTTGGAAATTGCTAAAATTCATATTCTTGCAATAACACATCTGGTTAATGTAAGACACTTAATACACGTATCGTTAAAAAACAGTGTTGTGCCTCACTGACTCCCTTCCTCCTCCTGTAGCACCCCTCTCCATTCAGCTGTGGAGGAATCTCCAGACCATGACCACCTCTTCCAGCTCCTGGCAAGGATCTTCTAGCAACCACCGAAAAGCAGCATTAAACTGCAGGCCCCATTACTGGAAAGCACTGGGAGAGGGCTGTGCAATTCCCTCACAGCAAGGTGGACTCTGGACCACAAGGGATTAAGCACATCTTAGGTCCAGCTTCACGACCTCTCACCGGTGGCAAATCTGCTCTTGCCTAACCTCCATCAACCGTTTTGTGGACTCTTTCCATCTTTAGAACATGTGCACCACCATTTCCTTCTCATTCATACCCCTGTGCATTGCTCTCCTCCTCTGTCTTCTATGATGTACTTGCCCTGTCCTAGTTCCTTCCCACTGCTCTTCTTTTTATCCAGCTGCTGTTCTCTTTTCTACGCTCTCTCTTGCCTTCTCTCTTCTAACCTCCATCAGGTGTTTCACGGACTCTTTCCATCTTTAGTACATCTGCACCATTTTCCTCTCGTCCACATCCTTCTGCATTGCTCTCCTCTGTCTTCTCTGATGCTCTTGCACAGCCTCAGCGCTTTCCCATTGCTCGTCTCTGTATCTAGATTCCTGTTTTCTTTACTGCGCTCTCTCCTTCTCTTGTGTGACATCACCTCTGCTATTAGGACCGTTGCTGGCCCCATCTCTTCCCTTCTTTGGCTGCAATCCCTACATCTCTCCTCCTCTCGTTGCTCCCACCCGTCTTCTCATTGTACCCACCTACCCGCCTCCCTTGTGTTCACCCAGATGGCTTTCCTGCTCTTTCCTGAGAGCATGCTCTTGACATTTCCCCCACATTTCCCCTCCAATCACCACGGTCGTCCATACCTCATGGACTCTCCTTAACACCCCTCCTCTTGTCACCCTTTTAACTCAGCCCTTGACATCACCGTTTCACTCGCTATCACCCCCTTGTTTTCCGAAGGAATCTTTGTATCCTGTCCCTTCTATCCTCTTGGCATCCCGGTATCTTCTCTCGTCATTCTGCTTGGCAGCTCTGCATCCTATGTTTTGACCTCTTGACATGTCTGTATCCTCTCACGTGTCCCCACCTTGGCCTCTTTGTAGCCTCTTCTTTCCACCCCTCTGGCTTCCTGATTCGTCTGTATTCTCTCCCCGCCCCCATAGCATCCCCGCATCCTCTCTCTTGCCTCCAATATCATCAACCTCTCCCCCGGCATCCCTGTATCATCTCTCTTCCTGTCCACTTAACACCACTATTTCCTTCATATTCTCCATGATCTCCCAATCTCATCTGCCCCTAACTCTTGTTCCTCTCCTACCCACTGCCCCCTTGGCATCGCTGTACCTCCTGCCTTGCCTCCCTTGGTATCTCTGCATCTTCACCCATGTCTCACCTAGCATCCTGTTCTTCCCTTCCCCGCGGCCCCCTTGGCATCTCTGTACCTCCCGTATTGTCCCACCTGGCATCTCTGAATCATTACCCTTGTCTGCCCTAGTATCCTGTTCCTCCCCTCCCCACTGCTCCCTCAATATCTATGTACCCCCTGCCTTGCCTTCCTTGGCATCTCTGCATCTTCACCCCTGTCTGTTCCTCCCCTCCCCACCGCTTCCTTGGCATCTCTCTACCTCCTGCATTGCCCTACCTGGCATCTCTGCATCTTCACCCTTGTCTGCCCTAGCAGCCAGTTCCTCCCCTCCCCACTGCTCCTTTGGGATCTCTGTACCTCTTGCCTTTGTCACCCTTGGCATCTCTGTATCCTTTCCCTTCTCTTCCTCTAGGCACCCTTCCATCCTCTGCTTCCTCTGCCTTACCTTGTTGCCCTCTCTGTATCCCTTCCCTTCTAATCCTCAAGGCACTCTGGAATCTCCTGCTTTGTCTGCCTTACACTGTTGGAATCTCTATATCTCTTCCCTTCTTCTCCTCTAGCCAACCTTGTATCCTCTGCTTCCGCTTCCTTACCTTACCTTGTTGGCCTCTCTGTATCCTTTCCCATATTCTCCTCTGGGCACTCTTGTATCCTCTGCTTCCTCACCCTTATCTTGTTGACTTCTCTGTATCCTTTCCCTTCTTCTCCTCTAGACACTTTTGTATCCTCTGCTTCGTCTACCTTACGTTGTTGGCATCTCTGTATCCCTTCCCTTCTTCTCCTCTAGGCAACCTTGTATCCTCTGCATCCTCTCCCTTACCTTACTTTGTTGGCCTCTCTGTATCCTTTCCCATCTTCTACTCTAGACACGCTTGTATCCTCTGCTTCCTATCCCTTACCTTGTTGGCATCTATGCATCATTTCCCTTCTTCTCCTCTAGGGACCCTTGTATCCATTTCTTCCTCCCCTTACCTTGTTGGCCTTTCTGTATGCTTTCTGTTCTTCTGCTCCAGGAACCCTTGTATCCTCTGCTTCCTCTCTCTTACCTTGTTGGTCTCTCTGTATCCTTTACCATCTTCTCCTCAATGCACCTCTGTATCCCCTGCTTTCTTTCCCTTGCCTTGTTGGCTTCTCTGTATCCTTTCCCTTCTTCTCCTCTAGGTGCTCTTGTGTCCTCTGCTTGGTTCCTCATGACTTGTTGGCATCTCTGTATCCTTTCCCTTCTTCCCTAGGCGCCCGTGCATCCTTTCCTTCCTCTCCCTTGCCTTGTTGGCATCTCTGTACCCTTTCCCTTCTTCTCCTCTGGGTGCCCTTGTATCCCCTGATTCCTCTCCCCTACCCTGTTTGCTTCTCTATATGCTTTCAATTCTTCTCCTCTAAGCACTCTTGTATCCTCTGATTCCTCACCGTTACCTTGTTGGCTTCTCTATATCCTTTCACTTCTTCTCCTCTAGGCACTCTTGTATCCCCTGCTTCCTCCTCTGTATCCCTTCCCTTCTTCTCCTCTAGGCAACCTTGTATCCTCTGATTCCTCTCACATACCTTACCTTGTTGGCCTCTCTATATCTTTTCCCATCTACTACTCTAGGCACTCTTGTATCCTCTGATTCCTCACCGTTACCTTGTTGGCCTCTCTATATCTTTTCCCATCTACTACTCTAGGCACTCTTGTATCCTCTGATTCCTCACTGTTACCTTGTTGGCCTCTCTGTATCCTTTTCTGATCTTCTCCTCTAGGCAATCTTGCATGCTCTGCTTCCTCTCCCTTGACTAGTTGGCATCTCGGTATCCTTTCCCTTCTCCTCCTCTATGCGCCCTTGTATCCTCTGCTTCCTCCCCCTTGCCTTGTTGGCCTCTTTGTATTCTTTCCCTTCTTCTCCTCTCGGCGCTCTTGTATCCTCTGCTTCTTCTTCTGTATCCTTTCCCTTGTCCGCTAGGCACCCTTGTACCATCTGATTCTTCTTCCTTGCCTTTTTGGCATCTCTGTATCCTTTCAATTCGGCTCCTTTAAGCACCCTTGTATCCTCTGCCTTCTCTCCCTTGACTTGTTGGCTTCTATCTATCCTTTCCCGTCTTCTCCTCTAGGCACCCTTGTATCCTCTGCTTCCTCTCCTTTGACGTGTTAGCCTCTCTGTATCTCCTCCTGAGCGGCATGGCATCTCTGTACCTCCTGCCTCTCTTCTATCTCTCAATGAATGTACCTCTTGCCTTGCCCCTCTTGGCATCCCTGTACCTCCCCCATTGCTCGCCCTGGCATCTCTGTATCCTAGCACTTGTCTCCCCCAGCATCACTTTTCCTTCTCCACCCGCCCCCTTGGCATCTCAGTACCTCCTACCTTACTCCCACTTTAGCATCTCTGAATCCTCTCCCCTTGGCATACATGTTCCACCCCTCCCCTGACATTTTCTTCCCTTTCCATGCCCATATGCTTACCATCGATTTGCCTTGGCATCCCTGTATCCTCCCTCTTGCCCTCGTCCCCTTTATTATCTCCCTTGTTCCCTATTGGCATCTCCATATCCGCTCAGCTCACTGCCTGCCGTTGGCATCGCTGTATCGGGTCTGTAGCCCACACTTAGCAACACTATGTCTGCGGCTCCCATTTTTTTTCTTCCCTTATAGACCTCTATTTTCCTTCCTTACCCCGTTCCTGTTGATGCCTCTCTTCATTGCCCCCACCTGCCGCCCTCCCAACCCCCCTGACCCCCCACTCCTCTCCCAGACTTCCACTGCCTATTCTCCCGTCTCTGCAGTGGAGACTGAAACCCACAATGAACAGTGTAGGCACTATTTATAAACCTGAAAACCCCTCTGATTCCCGGCTCTTTTTTTTCCTGCAGGAAATCTCACACAATCCCATTAATTGCATAAGGCCGGGAGGCTGGGGTGCCGCAGTGCCGGCGAGAGCCACCGCAGGCAGTGCCCGGTGCAGCAGATGGCAGTGCGGGCGGTGGGTACCAGCCTCCTGGCACTGCCAGCATCTGTTACCGTTAGAACATGCTAATTGCCATCACTCAGGACGTCACCTTCCCACATTTATAACCAAAAGGCAAAAAATGGAATTCGCTCATTTTCTCCACGCGTGACAAGTCGTGCATAGTAAAGGACTGCTTCGGGGTGAGCAGCTGCAGTGTGCCAGCCCACTCTGCCCAACTCTTGACTCTGGCACCCTGTGCATGCACACACCATGTGCACGCCTCCCAACACTGTGCTAT
Source organism: Ambystoma mexicanum (assembly GCF_040938575.1). NCBI lineage: Eukaryota > Metazoa > Chordata > Amphibia > Caudata > Ambystomatidae > Ambystoma > Ambystoma mexicanum. The sequence continues at coordinate 1,033,951,734 of NC_090926.1, read as the reverse complement.
GTGGACCTAAGAGACCATGTGTGTCTGCACAAATACCGCCTGTAAATGTGTACCAAAAATGTGCAGACACCCACCTAATGCATACAACACCTCATTCGTGCACATTACCCACCCCCCACACACATACACAATATGCATCCACCCACTCCATGCCTGCACACCCACCTTAAGCACACGTCCTCCATCCATACACGCCGACAATGTGCAAAGACCCATCAACTGTATACACCGACACACAAAACACACACAGACCAACAATGGGCAGGCCCTCACTCCATACATACACTACAGCAGCGTGCAAACACCCACTGCACACCAAAACCACATAATGGGCACACGCTGGCACAACACATATACAACCAGCCCGCACTTTTACAACCATTCATGCATGTATATACAACACAGCTGCACACACATTCTCCGTGTGCACATTCACACATTGTCTACACAGACACCAATATACCATTATTGTTCCCTGTCAAGTACTGCTGACCACGAACAGAACTGGGGAAACCCACTGACAGGCACATTCATAGCCTCATTTTTGAGGAGGAGCATGTGGGAAAAAAACGGGGGTGTTCCTGGGATTAATGTGTGCTTTCGCAAGCCTCTTGCAATGCCTGGAATGTCCATTTCAGGTAACTCGTCAGCTATTACAGTTTGGGGTAGGCATACAGGATGCAGGGATTTCAAGACATTAGCCTAAGTTAATGTCCTATCTCAGTGGTCTGCATCCTTTGGCTCTCCAGTTGCTTTGGACTACAACTCCCATCAGGCTTATCCAGAATAGGAAATGGGGAAGGATGATAGGAATTGTGGTCCAAAACATATGACTAGCCACAGGGAGTAGACCCCTGTTCTATGTGCATGCTCCAAGCTTTGGATGCGCTTGGAAAATAAGTGGATTAAACACATGCAAGTGGTCCTCTGTGTGAACAAGTCTTTTCAATGTTGATTTGCCTCCCCGTTATATATCCCCCAGGCGCTAATCGTGAGGATTTGCCTGACCGTGGGATTAAGAAGCAGTCAAGCTAGTTCGAGGGTCTCTGCTCCAGCAGGAGAATAAGGATGTAGGGTGCAGAAGACACTGCAGGTGAGGGATGCGTGGAAAAGGACATCTCTAATAAGCTCAAGTCTAGGGGTGCTAGAGAGCCCAGCCAAGATGGGCGCAAACCCGTGAGCTCCCAGGCGTCCCATACTGATCTGGACAAAATCCTGCTGTTTTCTGGCAAGTTCACACTGTAATTTTTTGACGCCCTGCTATGTGGACAACTCGCCCACAAACGTGTGCCGTCTGTGGGCCGCTGCGGATATAGGAGCGGAGATATGAGCAGTGACACCCAGGGAGCCTCTGGCCTGTGGCATCAGCCTGGAAAGTAGAGGGCTGTCAGCGGAAGGAGTCGGAAGCGCAATATTGTGCCCGCCATGACGAGGAGACCAAAGGACAACAACGGCAGACTCACCTTGGCAGACTATCCTGCTGCGCCATCCACAGGAAAGCTGCAGGATCCACCACAAGAGGAGAGCAATATCTCTGGTGGCCAGGGGGCAGAGCTCTTGGTAACTGCAGAAGACCAGCTGTCCCACATAGGAGAAGAGCACTGACAGGCCCCAGAGAGTACAAAAGTGGAGAGCCTCATCCCCCCTTGAAAATCGGAGGTTCGCTAATGAATGGTTCCAGAAGACGGCGGACTAACGACAACTGAAAAGGGACACACCCTGCTGCTATCTGCAATCATGACATGCTGAAGGTGTGCCTGTCGTAGTGTGCTGGACAACTACAAGGAGGCTGAACGTGCATGTAATAAGGCTCCCGTGACAACAGCCTATAGACTAAATTAGTGGGCACTTTGGGGGTGATAATTATAACTGGATCATCGAAGGGAGGATGAACTACCAATCACGAGGATGACGTCTTGATCCCCCCATCCTGAGCACTGTCTGCTGAGGGTCATTCGGAAGCGCAACACTTAGAAGAACACTTTAGTGTGGGGACAAGCCATGGTGGTGACATTAACCCAGCCGGTGCATCAACGAAGGACTGAGGAAGCAGAGAAGTCTGATAGTGAATGAGGTAGCCCAGTGGCGATGTATCTGGGGCACATAGTCAGCTTGCATAATAGCACGGGACCTGCCCTCCACCTGGATCGGTGTCAAGTCATAGGTGGTGAAGTCACCCCTTTTCAGGTTATGGTGTGATAACAACTCGACCAAGAGCTCACACATACAACAAGGAAAACCCTGCAGAATAACATGGAGCACAGAAAAGGGGGTAAGAGGGAGCACGAGGATGCTACCTGCAGTGACTACCATGAATAGCAAAGTGTGGAAATTGGATAGTTGAACTACCAGAGCCCAGTAACAAACATTGGCAGTGGGGTAAACAGCGCTAGCCCGAGTGGTGGGATACCGCACCGGGACAACAGTATTGGAGAAGTGTGACAACACGGAAGGAAGCATATGAAAGAGTTATTAGTATCTATACTTATAAAACGCTACCTTTAGTGGCACAGTGGAATCGGGGGAGTGAAGACAATATCTACCTTGGTACCTGGCAAGATGTCGAAGGTGAGCAAAGGGGGGAAACAACAATCAAAACTACAATTTGACACTCCCTCCCTGGCCAAAAGTCAGAAGGCATTGTAGGATTCCCCTGATGGGGGCACCTAGTCCTCGTTCAAGGACACCTTTGGGGCATTTTGTGATATCAATGAGATGTTAAACCAACCACAGATTAGCGCACAATCACTGGACGGGAAGATGGACATGTTAACTTGCAAAGTAGACCACATGCAGGTCCGCCTCGATAAGCATGGGGAGAGATTGGACGAAGTAGAAGTGCGAGTATCCACGATCAAGGATGAATCTGCGTCTACATCCAGAGAAATTACTGAAGTGAAGAGGGCCTTAAAGGAACTGGCTGACAAGCAGGAGGACCTTGAGTCCAGATCTAGGAGAAATAATCTGTGAATAATGGGATTCCCTGAAGCAGTGGCGCAAAGATCCATGGAACCCCTGGTCAAGGCGATGCTGCCTATACCGCTGGGAGCTGAGGATTTCTCAGCGGTGTTCATAGTGGAAAGGGAACATTGAATACCAAGTGGTAAGAAGCCAATACCACCCCCCATGCCCCATCACAGCCCAGATGTTGAACTACTGGGATAGGAATCTCACTCTTCACAAAGACAGGTAAAAGGGAACCCTGACCTATAAGGGAGACACCCTCAAACTCTTTCCAGATTTCTCAGATAAGGTACAGGCATCTCGGAGGACATATATTGACGTAAAGAAATTATTGCGGGAGAGAGGCATAAGATATGCCGTGATGTTCCCTGCCAACCTAAGAGTGGAACATGAGGGATGAGTGATATTTTTTCATAACCCAGATGAAGCCAACACATTCCTCAAACTGTTGCCATGGAATCCCAGAGAGCAGCGAAATAATGGGAGACATTGAACTCATTGAGATGTACCCTTACCTACTGTCAGTGGATGATAAAAGGTGTGATGTCTCATGGGTGGCTGGTGGAGAATAATTATTATCACTGTGAGGGTGTGGTGAATGGCTGGGTGCTGAGCTGCCCCTCATGCGGAAGCCAAAGTTTGCTAAGGGGGGGAATGAAGCTGACCTGTTGTGGGTGTCAGCAGGGATGGGAGGAGATTGTTGAGAAAACTGACATTATGGGGTTGTCAGTGGGGGTTGGGGTGAGCTGGGAAGGGGACAGGGAATCAGAAGAGAATGGTGGTTCTGGGGATTGCTCTCACTCAACCCAAGAGCTTTTTTTTACTATTGGGCTGGACCATATATAAAAACTGGACGTACGCTAAATGTGAGGAATTCGACCATCCGCACAGGGTGAGTGCGCTCGCCTGTGCTCTTTGATTTTTGTTTATTTAAAAAGAATGAATGATGGGAGATCAACCTCTGGAAAATATGTGAGGCCATTCCCGCACATATTTCCACACTTACTGCACAGCAGAAAAATAGTCATGTACTCTGTGAGGACACAGCTTACCAGCGCCGCCCTCCCCTGTCATGCGTAGCTGTCAACTAACAGCTGTGTGTACATCAAAAGCTCTGACCATGGGCAGCCATGTTAGCATTTCAAGCCCCATGGATTTGCAACTCCATTGTTACACCTTGCTGGTGGCAGTGAATACTGAAGAATATTAATTAATAGGCCTCAGGGAAGACCTGGGTGCAGGAAGTGACAATGGAGACCAGAGATCAACACTTCTTTGTAATGCAATGTATCAACTTGGTACTAACACCAGTCCTTGGTATGAAAGGGCAGTGAATGCCCGGTCTGGAAGCACTTCTTTCAGAGAAGGGAAATATGTGAATTGTAGGAGACAAAAGTCTGCCTGCAACCCCTTCTTCAAAGGAGGCACATGCTGTGACCAAGCGCTGCATAGGGCTCAGTTAATTAGAGAGACACTTTGATGTACAGCAGACAGGAAGATGAGTGGGACTTAGAAGTATATGTTGTCATCCTTTCCCTGTCTGTTGCCAAGCACTCTGTTTCTGACCTGAAGCATCCCTAAAGAGTGTTGGTGGGGATGTAGGATTGGTTCATTAAGTTGGGCTTAGCCTGCACCAATCACTGGGGCCTTTTTGGCTTTAAATCAGATCGTCTGAAGACTTTGCAAAGAGTAAGAAGAAGGACTCATTTGGACCCGAGCTGAAGGTAGAGTCTACCTTACATCTTCTGCCAGTGAAGGAAGTCCAGGTGTTCCAAGAGGGAAGCACAATTCTTCCCCTAAACATCTCCCAGGGACAAGAGGGAAATACCAGACTCAGAGGACCCGTCCAGCAGCTCCAGAACTGGTACCCAGCCAGCACACAGCGTGCCCTGTTAGGTTCTGACAGCAAGCATCCTAGGTGGGAATAGCCAGAGAGTCTCTGGAGAAAGGACAAGGCCCTTTCCTGCAATCACTCTCATGAGCTTTGGGCCATCCGCCTTGAAAGTGCCACACAAGCATCATCCAGCGTCCATCTTTTTAAGGACAATTTGAGACATTCAAGTCCTCGACATTCAAGTCCTCTACTGCATCAGGCTGTGCCACTGACTGTTGTCACGCCTCATTCGCCAGAGCGGTCCGAGATGCCTTGACCAGCAATCCAGATCCACCAACCAGCACAGAGACAACGATTTGTGGCTCTGAGCAACCGTCCTGGGAAGCCTGCAGACTGCATCCAACCTTGCTTGCCGAACTGCCTACCTCCTGGTACTCGCAGCTGTGACCCACCTCTAACTCCATCTCATGGGCTGAAAAAGCGCCTTGGAACTGCCTCGACACTGTCGAGCACTAAAAACTTCTTCAACACCAGATACATTGTGGTTATGCCCCACTGGTCCATTTCCAAAGGCCCCTAGAGATAATTATGACCCTTTGCCCCTTTATTGCTGAAACCAAATAATCTTGAACAGTAAGACCGATTCCTTTGCCAACTACCGCCCTGTCAGTATCCAGAGTGCACCCCTTTCCTTAGTGAAACTGTCTGTCTTCTGTGTTCTTCTACAGTGTGGGTTGTAATTGTAGTGTGCTAGAACTGTCTGTTGAAGTAATAATAAAGTAGATATTTGTATACAATCTTGATTCGACAGTCCCTTTTATCATTTGGTAATAATTATAGTTTTGCTGTGTTGCAACTAACCAACGATCCACAGCCTTTCGGAGATAAGCCTGCTGTTCCAGCCACGTTACCAAAATTGTACAAGGAGGTTTGTAATTGGCCTGTGTTTGCAAATTGTTTGGATCCCTTCTGCTGTACTTAAGTTGTTGGGCTGATTTAAGGTTTAGAGACAGATATTCCTCCATGGAACTAATGCCCCGAAAGTTGATTTGTCACAGATGGTGATATAACATAACAACTACATAGTTGTGATGTCAATTGGACACAATTTACTTACTCTCCATATGCCCTCTCCCACTCTTCCTCGATACACACAAACCCCTACCCAGTGCTTTAAGTGGGCCGGGCCAGCCGGGGCCGGGCCCAGTAGTCAACCGGGCCCCCCGTCCCACCACAACAACGGCAGGACACATTATTCCACCGCAGCCGCAACGGGAGAGGCGCCCGCCATTAAGTCAGGCAAGCTGGTGGCTGGCTGGCACTTCTGCCCATCACTCTAAATTCCTCCGGTGACAACTCGCACAAGGTGTCACCAGAGGAAATACTGTCCCTTTGTTTCCCCAACACCCTCCCCTGGTCACTGAGGTGTCTTTAACCCTCTGTGAACCTGGGGATTCCTTGACATATTTCGAGATTTATAAAGGATGGCTTAAAAAGTAAACAATTCAAGCCATCTTTTATAAAGCTTTGCTGACAGACAAAGAGGCCTCGGGATTTGTCCGTCATCAAAGCTTTATGAAAGATGGATTGAATTTTGTACTTTTCAAGACATCTTTTATAAACATATAAATATTTTAAAAAGATGGCTTGCAAAGTACGTAACGTAAGATATTCACACAAATATATGCAAGTGTTATATACATGTATAACATTTATATAAGTGGATACCTTGCGGTCTGCGTACTTTTCAGACCACACCCATCCCACAAGCCACGCCCCCATTTAAGGGGTCCCCCTCGATTTCTTACCCCACTTAAAGCCCTGTCCCTACCACAAGCACCACAGCTTGCCCAGTCCCCTATATGTGTCCATGCCATAAACGGTGGCACATTGTCTACGGTTTACTCGGGCAGGGAGCGGGGCATGGGAGGATTGTGTGTGTGTGGATGTTTTATCGCCATCCTCTCATGTCACTGCCTCCCTCAGCCCCCTGTTCTTCCTGGCATAGGTGCCCACACCCACTGGCAGGAACAGCGCGTACAGTCTTGCTGTCTGCTTCAAGGCTGACTCAGATGACAGCAAGCTACTTGAGGCTCGCAGGGTGGTACAAGGCAATACGAATGCATGGATGCGTGTGGCAGGAGGCATATTCTCTGTGGCTGGGCTGCACGCAAACCGCATTATCGGCCATTGATTGGCAGGTCATCCTTCTCTTCCCTTCTGAAAGCATACTCATTTGTACGGCATCACGACTGACATCACAGGACCACGGCTCTTCACACAAAAGAGCTTGGTGAAATCATCGTATCCGGCATGACACAGTAGTACAGATAGAGGTTTAAGTGGGTTAAGAGAATGAGGAGGGAGGGAGCTCAGTTGGGGGCGTGGCCTGAAAAAAGTACACAAACAATAGTAAGGTACGCAAACAAATATATAAATGCATGTAAGCGTTTATATATCTGTATGCATACCTTACTATGCAAGCCATCTTTTATAAATATCTGTTTATAAAAGATGGTTTGCAAAGTACACAAACCATAGTGAGGTACGCACATAAATATATAAAAGCTTACATTTATATATTTGTTAGCGTGCCTTACTATGGTTTGTGTTCTTCAAGATGGCTTGAAAAGTACACAAACCATAGTAAGGTGGGAACACAAATATATAACATTTACATATTTGTGTGCGTACCTTATGGTTTGCATACTTTTCAAGTCATTTTTTCTAAAACTCGACATATTTAATGGAATCCCCAAGTTCGCTGAGGGTTAAAGATGCCTCGGTGACCTGGGGAAACAAAGGGACAGTAACTTCCTCTGGTGACCCCTCATGTGAGGGGTCACCAGACGAAGTTACATTGACTGACAGAAGTGCCAGCCAGCCAGAGCATTGCTATGGCTGGCTGGCACTTCAGTGAGCTCGACTCACTTAATGGCGGGCGCATCTCCCCTCACGGCTGTAGCCACGGTAGGATAATGCATCCCGGCAAAATTGTGGTGGGGCTGGGGGCCCCGGAAGGACCCCAGCTAAGCCCGACTTTTTGGAGACTGCCGGGGCCTGCACCTGGCTGGCCCCGGCCCACTTAAAGCACTGAGTACAGTACCCTACCTGCCTACATTGCCAAAAGCAAAACCTGGAGAATGACGTCACTGACGCCCCGCCCCATTCCCCAAGACCCGCGCTCACCCGGCTCGACCACTTTAACATTTTTTTTTTAAAAACAGCTTAGAGACACGCGAACACACAAACAAAAGAAAAAGAGCAGTCCTTTTTTTTTCGTGTGCGCAGGTTTCACTCTTCACATCAATTCAGGAGATGCTGCTAACTGGGCACCGGCATTCAGATCTGTCGCAGATCCTTAGTTTCCACCCACACCTCGATGTGATTGGCCACAAAGGGTGTGTTTGTAGTTAATCACATCGAGGCGTGGGTGGATTTCCTTGGATTGCGGAAAACCCCAGAGACTCCACGCTCTTCCTCGGAGACCCAGTGAAGAGCCTAAAATCCCAAAGTCTACGGGGTAAACAAGCAGAGACTAGGCAGGCATATACAGTACACGACATCACAAGGCCATGGGCAGCTCGCAAAATGGCCACCTAAGCCCGGAGCTCCCAGGCCAAACTCCTGACCAACCAGTCCGTGACTGTCCGTCCCTCATGGAACCCATGTTTTGACCTATCCATGAAGGCAGACAGCAAACACTCTCTGGAGACTGCACTGGTGGAGTTTCACCCCTGGAGAAGCAGCACAATCCATGAGCGAAGCGGCAGCCTGCAGACCCGGCTCCATGGGGCCGAAATCAAGATGGCGGTCGGGGATGGTGCAGCTGGTGGTAAAGCATGATGGAGTGAGGCGGCTCCCCTCCCAGAATAGCAATGGTGGCAGCGGAAGAGTGACCCTGTGACTGGCAATGGAGTGAAAGCGAGAGCGGAGCAGCAGTCATAGCCTATGGGAATGAGGAGCTGGCTGAAGCTCGGCTGGCTCCCAGGCACCACAGGAAAGTGAGACCTGGAGAAGGGAGTGGAATGGGAGGACAGAGCGCAGATGACGGCAACCAGTGGCAGCTTTTGCCGGATCAACACATTTCTCGCTGGACTACTCTGAAGGCTCTTATATACTTATAACCGGAGTGGACGAAGAAAGGGTTACCCTGCAAGGAGGGTGACTGAGGCCAGCGAACCTGATGAAGTAACTGAATAACAAGGAGAAAAAGCACCAATTGCGGCTGCCTAAGAAGCGTACCTGCGACTGCCGGCTGGGATGGTGGAAGGTGGAGCAAGTGGCGGCTGACGATCCTCAGAGGAAATCCTGGTCCGGGTGCACCAGTGTGGCTGTGCAGGCGATCCGGACGAGAAACCTAGGTGGGGGAGCCTGCGGTGCATACCCGGGGAGAAGCTGCCAGTGATCAACGGGCTGCCAGCAGAACAGAAAAGCACAACCGCAGGGGAGGCAGTCGCCAGAGCACATGTAAATCATAGCACCCACAGTGGCCACAAGAGGAAGGTGGGACAGTGCTGTCAGCTCTAGATCCCCTAGGCCAGTCGGGAAGCATGGAGGAGCAGAGGAATATGACAGAAGTGGGAAAAATTGACTTTCTCTAACAAAAATTCTACAAAATGAGCGATGCCATCTGGGGTAATGACTTAAGAGTGAGACACTGAACGCAAAGGTGCTAAAGGTGAAGTCAGAAATAGGGAAAGACAAAGAGAGGCTGGTGGAAGTTGAGGACAGAGTCAGCCGAGTTGAATAAGTGGCTGACAGAGATTTCGCTCTACAAAATGCAGATAGATGAGCTGAGAACAGCGAAGATAGACCTGGAAGACCAAAGTCGCATATGCAATATTCATTTCTTTGGATTTCCAGAAAAGGCAGAGGGTGGAGATGTTGTGTCTTTTTTGGAAAAGTGGGTCATCGCGGAGATGCAACTAGATCTGACAAACCCGCTTGAGATTCAGAGGGCTCACAGAGTCAGGTGGCGAGGCTCCGCTTTCCGGAAAACTCAGAGACCGATAATTTCCTGCTTCCTGCGCTCTCAGCATGTAAGGCAAATTCTGCTGGCGGCCAAGAAAAGGAACCCGTTCTCATGGGAAAAGCACAAGATATATAGGGCCCCAGATTTCTCAAAAGATACCACAGTTTAAGGAAGAGGTTCCTTGCCATCATTCGGCACTTAGGAAACATGGGATCAGGTACGGCCTATTGGAGCCCGCAACAACACTCTTAACAAAGGACCAGACAGAAGTCCAAGGAATTCAGTGGCCATCACGCCCTTTAGGAGTTGCTACAGCAATTTTAAACCATCCCCATGGACACTGCACTCTTTCAGCGCAGCGGAAAAGAGAGTAGAGAGAAAAGTCTGCATGAAATCATGGGAGAATGGCGCACAGAATATATGCTGCAGACAGGCATCCAGAGTGCAGGAGGAAGCGAATCCAAGACAAGGCTGGCCAGAGTGAGGATGGAGATGGGGAGAGGTCGGGGGAGAAATCCAGATCACAAATCAAGCCATCTACAAGTTACTTGTAGACCTGAGCTGCAGAGACACTTATTGTCCAAGGCATAGGGTCTCTTAAGCTGTCACCTCTGGGAGCTGAGCCTGGTGGGCGTGCACTCACCTGGGCTTTTTTGAAATTTTATTTCGAATGATGGTAGATCAACCTCTGGGAAATGTGTGGGGCTAATCTGCATACATTTTTCTATGCTCACTGCATGACATACACATGGAACCTGTGCACTCTGGGTGGACACAGCCTACAGGTGCAGTCCTCCCTGTCAAATTTTGTTGGAATGTGACACCCAGGAGTACATCAAGGCATCACAAAAGGAGAGGGCAAAACCTTCCACCTACCATGGCCACCCTAATCAACCATCAAAGGCTCCATGGATTCGGCCTGCCCATTTGTTTACCCTTTGCAGATGGTGGCTGCTATTAACAAATTAACATACTAATACAGTATACTTCAAAGAGGCCCAAATGGGGCCTGGGTGCAGAGGCTAAAACAAAGCAGACAGGAAGCCCTAACAACCTTTGATATGCACTGTATCAATCTGAAGCTAGCTCCCACCCTCAGTATCAAGGGCAGTGTCATCTCGGGTAAATGTGTTTACAGTAGGCAACCCCCACAGGGGGACCCCTTTCAGAGGGTAGTAGTATATCATTTGATGGAGACAGGAAGTCTGTTCTCGCCACAACTTCAAGGGAGACCTGCCTTTAATCAGGAACCACAGAGAGCTCAATTAACTAGAGAGACCCTTTGATCCACAACAGATAGGAAGATAGGTGGGACTTAGTAGTAACTGTTTTCACCCCTTTACCTTTCCTGTTGCAAAACACTCTGACACATAAAAGAAGATTGTTGGTGGGGAACCATGATTGGTTCATTAAGGTAGGCTTAGCCTACACCAATGATGGGAGGCCGATTTGGCTTTAAGAGAGGGTTGAGCCCCTCATTTAGCAGATTGTCTAAAGACATCTCAAGAAGTAACAAGAAGAGCTAAGCATTGGATCCTGGCTGAAGGTACAGTCTGCCTAACAGCTACTGCCATTGAAGGAAGGCCAGGATTTCCAAGCAGGAAGCAAGATCCCTCCCCTAAACATCTCCCAGGAAACGGAGGGCGATATTGATTCCAGAGCAACCTCTGACAGCTCCAGAACTGGTACCTTGCCAGCACACAGCATGCCCTGCTAGGTTCAGCAGCAAGCTTCCGAGGTGGGAAGTGCCAGAGAGTCTCTGAACAGAAAGAAGGACAAGGCCGTTGCATGCAACATTCTCCTCAGCTTTGGGCCATCTGCCTTAAAGGACGACACAAACCCAGCGAAGAAGCTAGAAGGAGTGCACCGACAAACATCAAGCAGCGTCCGCCTTAAGGACATTTTCGAGCCAGTCTAGCCCCTCGAAGAGCAACCAACTACACCCCTGACTGTTGTCATGCCACAGTCACTCACACCATCTGAGATGCCTCAACCAGTGCATCAGACCCGCCAACGAGTACTGAGACAATGATTCCTGACCATGTGCTGCCATTTAGGCCAGCCTGCAGCTGTCCATCCCGCCGTGCTCCCCGAACTGCCTGCCACCTGATCCCCGCAGCTGTCTCCCATCTTGAACTCTGTCGCAGAAACTGCAAAGTGCCCTGAAACTGATTCGACCCGGTTGAGCACCAAGAACTTCTACAAGAACAAGTTACATTGGGGTTCTGTCCCCCTGGCCCTTCTCCGAAGGCTCTTAGTGACATTTTATGACCCACTGCTCCCTTTGTGATGAAACCAAGTATCCTTGAACTATTGCGATTAATTACTTTATCAACTAAACTCCTGTCAGTATACTGAGTGCATCCCTTTTCCTTCTTGACACTGTCTTTCCTCTGCATTCCTTTACAGGGTTGGTTGGATTTTTTGTAGTGTGCAAAAAACAGTCTGTTGTGATAATAATAAAGTAGATATTTGTATACAACTTTGCTTGGACAGTGCATTTTATAATTGTGTAATAATTGTATTTTCGCTGTGTTGCTCCTAACCAACGATCCATGACCTTGCGTAGATAAACCTGCCGTTCCGTCCATGTTACCAAAATTGGACAAGGAGGTTTATAAATGACTTGTATTTCCAATCTGTTTGGATTCCTTCTGGTCTACTAGAGGTGTGGGGCTGATTGATGGTTTAGAAACCAATATTCATCCCTGGACCACTGGTGCCCCGGAAGTTGATTTGTCACAGCTGATCACTCTATTTGGGGTTTGTATGTTGCAGGGTAATTGAATGGCACCTGGAAACATGTATAGGTGCCATACAAATGACCAATAACATATATTTATATATATTTTTAAATGGAACAGTGGGTCATTGCGTGAGGGCAGACTGTGGGGTGGGGGCCAGGTCTTGGGGGGCTTCTATCTTTGGCACCAACCGTCTGGGGAGGTGGTTGTGAATTCCGAGGGCATCCTGGAGGAATTCAAACTCTTTCATTTATCAAGGGCTCTATACAGCAAATCCTACGGACGGGAATGAGGAGGAGAACCCCTTTATGAATAGAGTACTGGTCCTGAAGCACGATTGGGAGAAGCAACACATGCTAGGGGTTCCTATATTAGTGCAGGCGGTGAGAGACAGTATCAGGGACATGGCTGGGGCTAAGGCACCAGGGCAGGATATTCTCCCCATCGAATTTTATAAAGCCTGAGGTCTGGCAGTGGCAGAACTTCTGAGCAAAATGCATAATGAAGCAACTGAGGCAGGGATCCTGAGACCGGAGCTTAATGCGGCCATCATCACAGTTCTCCACAAGGAAGGCAGGGACCTGCTGCAGTGTGGGAGCTTTAGACCGAGTTTGCTAATTAACCTTGAAGTCCAGATATTAGCTAAAGTGCTTGTCACCAGACAGAAGAAGGTTATCTCGAAGCTGATTCCTCACTCGCAGGTAGGATATGTTCTGAGGAGAGCAGCAAAGGACAACATGCACCTTGTGCTGCATGTGTTGAGCCAGGAAGGTGTGGGCAGGGGACCCGCAATCGCACTCTCTCTAGATGCTGAGAAAGCGTTTGATCAGGTGGAAAGGGTGCACTTGTTTCGAATGCTGTACAGATTTGGTTTGGGTGAGGGATTTTTGCGGAAGATCAGGCTCTTTTGTGTGACCCAGAGTGCCAAGTTGAGTAGTGCGGGCACTCGTCACATGCCTTTGCTATTGGGAGGGGGACCAGGCAGGGGTGCCCTCTATCCTTGTTACTTTTCATTTTGGCGCCCGAGAGCTGCGATCTTTGGCCATCAGAGAATATGGGTAGATCAAAGGAGTGAATACACCGGTGGGAGAGTTCCAAGCATTCCTGTACGCGGACAATATACTGCTTACACTGACCACACCAGACACCTCGATCCCAGACCTGATGAGCGTCATCACGGCCTACTGAGGCTACTCCAGCTACAAAGTGAACTGGGAGAAATCAGAAGCCACGCCACTGAACAGGAGAACGCACTTTCATTGGGGACGTGCGGATGAAATGGGTCGAGGCTGTGCTTAAGTATCTGGGGATTCTCTTACATAGTGATCTGAAGGATATGGTAAGGGTCAAAGTGAATGGGCATGGGACAAGGTTCGAGTAGACTTTGTTAACTGGTCGGCTCTGAACGTTTCCATATGGGGCAGGATGCCAATAATCAAAGCGGTAGTGCTAGCAAGGTTGAACTACATCTTCGGCATGTCCCCTTTGAAGATGCCTCCCGCAAGAAAATGATGAACGGCATTAAGTCCTTCGTGTGGGACAACATGAGGCCAAGGTTGAAAATGGCAATGTATTTGCGTCCAAAGGAGCGGGAAGCCCGGGGTTACCGAATGTAGCACTTTACTATGTAGCCCACCAGCTGTCCCAGATATCAGTATTCTCGTGGGAACCGGAGACATGGGCACGCTGGGAACAGGCCTGTCTGGGCAAAAGGGGACTTCGCTAGAGTATGATCCGATTGCTCAGATGGGGAGGCACCCATATGGAACAATAAGGTGCTAAAGATGGGGAAGGAGGGAACGCACTGGGCGAGTTGGCAGAACAAGGGAATACAATGGGTACATGATGTCTAGGCGGGGCAGTGGCCCAAGATGTTTGAGGCGGTGGTGGGAATTGAGGACTGAGGATCTATGGAGATTCGGTCAGTTGGAGTACTGTCTAGTGTCAGCAAAGACATTGAGGGTAGAGTACCAGAGTGCTCACCTAATGCTAAATATGTCTTTTCCAAGAGGGTGGGGGGGGGGTGGGTAAGGGACAGGCTGGGGAACTTTAAGCTGTCCTTCTGGATACGTCATGTCACGTCCACAGTAAGGAAGGGATAGTGACGCACTGGCAGGGTTTGCTAGGGGAGTGCCTGTTGGAGGAGAGCTGGCACCATATCCTAGGAAGCTATGAGAGAGGAGCTAGGGAAGCCTGGCTACACTTTCCACATTTTTAGATATTACAAAATTGCTACTGGTCGCCCCATAATTTGCTCAAGGCAGGATTAGCTGACAGAGATGCCTGCTGTGGATGCCAGTCGGCAGGCAGTGACCTCCTGCACATATTGGGGACCTGCCCCAAACTGAGGAGTTACTGGGAGGAGATCCTTTTAAGAGTTCAGAACACCCTGGGGAGGGAGGTCAAAGTAGAGCCGACTCTGGGTATATTGCATGCCTTCTCATCGATTGGCACGTGCACGGGGGTAGAAGAGAGGTGGCTGTCCACGCGCTGTGAACTACTGAACAGGTGATACTGCGCTCATTGAAGGCGCCAGCATGCCCTACAGTGGACATGTGGGGGGCAGAAGTGAACAAGGTGGCCTCATTGCAAAGGGGCATTTATAGGCCAGTCTCCGCAGCTTTCCAGGGATTGGGAGCAGGTAGGTCACACGAGGAAACAGGACCCTCATTAGCCCCTCATGCTCGCAGATGGAGGGTCCTTGGGCAAGGCAGGGGAGGAAGTGGTCCGGTGGGGAGTCACCAGAGGTGTGGATTGTTCTTTCTTTTCAGGCTCGGGTTCCAGTTGGTTTTTGCGTCTTCTTCCCCCGCTCTTATCCAGGGAGAGGGCAGCACCTGCAAGGATTGGTGCTGCTTATAGCGGCGTTATCAGTCGCAAGTAAGGGTTGGAGGGAGATTGTTAACTGTGGCGATTGTCAAGATGAATGAGGTGGGTAATGACTGAGGCCCAACGTGAGCCCATTGGTTGAGCTCTGAAAGGACAGGACAGCTGGGGGAGGTGCACGTGTTGAGCTAAGGACCAAACGTGAGCCCATTGGTTGAGCTCTGAAAGGACAGGGGCACTGGAGCAGCTGCACGCTTTGAGATGAGGACCAAACGTGAGCCCATTGGTTGAGCTCTGAAAGGACAGCGGCGCTGGGGGAGCTGCACGCGTTGAGCTAAGGACCAAACGTGAGCCCATTGGTTGAGCTCTGAAAGGACAGGGCGCTCGGGGAGCTGCACCTGTTGAGCTGAGCACCAAACGTGAGCCTATTGGTTGAGCTCTGAAAGTACAGGGGCGCTGGAGGAGCTGCACGCGTTGAGCTGAGGACCAAACGTGAGCCCATTGGTTGAGCTCCGAAAGTACAGGGGCGCTGGAGGAGCTGCATGCGTTGAGCTGAGGACCAAACGTGAGCCCATTGGTTGAGCTCCGAAAGGACAGGGGCGCTGGAGGAGCTGCACGTGTTGAGCTGAGGACCAAACGTGAGCCCATTGGTTGAGCTCTAAAAGTACAGGGGCGCTGGAGGAGCTGCACGCGTTGAGCTGAGGACCAAACGTGAGCCCATTGGTTGAGCTCTGAAAGGACAGGGGTGCTGGGGGAGCTGCACGCGTTGAGCTGAGGACCAAACGTGAGCCCATTGGTTGAGCTCCGAAAGGACAGGGGCGCTGGAGGAGCTGCACGCGTTGAGCTGAGGACCAAACGTGAGCCCATTGGTTGAGCTCCGAAAGTACAGGGGCGCTGGAGGAGCTGCACGCGTTGAGCTGAGGACCAAACGTGAGCCCATTGGTTGAGCTCCGAAAGGACAGGGGCGCTGGGGGAGCTGCACGCGTTGAGCTGAGGACCAAACGTGAGCCCATTGGTTGAGCTCCGAAAGGACAGGGGCGCTGGGGGAGCTGCACGCGTTGAGCTGAGGACCAAACGTGAGCCCATTGGTTGAGCTCCGAAAGGACAGGGGCGCTGGAGGAGCTGCACGTTTGGAACTATCTCCGGGGCCATTTGGCTTTGGCACCTGCGGTGGGAGCATCATTTGCGAAGACAAAGGAAACGCAAGAAACCCCATGCAGCGGAACTGGTGGGGAAGTGGGCACCACCAACAATTAACGGGATTACACGGACATGGGGAATTAACTATATCCGAATTCTTAAAGGTGATTTGCTGTGGGGCGTGGGGCTGGAGGGGCAGAGTTGGGTCTACAAATTGACATTATTGATTGATTGTTTATTTCTTTCTTATGTTTTATGTATCATATCAGTTTGCGTTGTTGGACGAGCTGAGAACAACTCATGTATTTCTATACTGTCGCTTCCATGATCTCTGAGCTATGAATTGGTGTGTATCACAATCACTCTGTTAAGGTTTTTAAATTGTCAATACAAATCAGAATAAAAAAAATAAAAAACTACACACCACAAGACAATGGCGCCCGTCACCTCTAGACGCCTCACATCGCACCACACGGTACCAATCCGCAAATTAGAGCATTTTAAAGGTGCCAGCTTCTGTTGGCACTCCCACCGCCTCCAAAGACACACTCATTCCGTGGCCTAAGGTTTGGCATTTACAGCACAAGGGCCTTGCCTTTAGTCTTCCGATTTCCCTGGGTTTCGTTGTTGGATTTGCAGCCAACTGGGCCACAGATGAGTGTACAGAGCACCTGCCATATATCGGGCATTCGCTACACTCTAGTTAAAATGCCATTATTCACAATATCCCAGCTCTTGGCTTCGGCCATCACTGAACTATAGAGAACGTTTAGGTTTTCCCCGCTCCCCAGCCTGAGATGCTCTACAGATAAATCAAGCCTTACGTAATCCAGGCATCCTGGATTTTGTTTTGGAACTCATAGCACACTGACCCTGAGTGGCAGGAATCCAAAACAAGTCCCCTCCGGATGTCCGAGAACATACCAAATGGTCAGAATTACTTAAACTAGATCAACATCGTTCATAATCATCCCCCGAACTGTATTTATTCCTAAACCCATAGAACAGGTATGTCTAAAGGCCTGGGAAGAAAGAGCTAATAATCAGAACCTAATCAATAAGAGTGGAGGGGTCTCAGGGTCTTGGTTGCGCAGGAGCGCAGTCGCGGTCTCGGGTTGTAGTGGTAGAAAGTGGCAGGCCTTTCTTCTAGGGCCAGAGTCTGCTGGAGAGGAGTGCCCCTTATCGGGACCACTTCGTAGCTAGTCTTGACCTGGCAAGGCTTGCCTCCTTGTAGTTCCCTAGCTTGCCTGGGGCATAATTGGTCGCCACTAAATCTTTTTTTGTGGAGATGGGAAATCACAGCCATTGTGCAGAGTTTGATGCCATACTTCCAATTCGGGGTCGACACTTGAATGCATTCAGAGCTTTTTCGGGCTCAGAGGGCCCCAGTGCATGGGCCTCAGTGGCATCTCCAGGAATCAAATTTAGGGAGGGGGGACACAAAGGGGCCCACAGACAAAAGTAGGGGGCCGCCCATAAAAGGGCAATGTGTATGCTTTTCCCAAATTGACATGGGCAAAGCAGTTCAAAGTGGCCCAGGGAGGTAGAAATTGTGCATTTATACAGCAAACAATTCTGTTGTATATATGTATATATTTTAATGCTACCAATATTGTCTCATCCTATATCGTTATTGAAAATATATATATTAGTATATCTCCAAAACTTGATATATCGGCCAGCACACACATAGCACCAGATAAGTTCACTCCTGGTTCTGGGCCTTCATGGGCAATGTGTTTAGATGTTGCCTGTTGTCATTGGCTGGTAATGCACACCTGCCATGTTATGCACTTTGGAATGATACAGTGTCCATATTGAGTCCCAATTGTATCTGCTGTAGGGGACCTTTCACAAGTGTGCCATTAATACCCACTGTTCGCAATGCCTTTTGTGCATCTCGCATCCGGCTGCGGGTGCTTTACTGGAAGGTCTGTGGGGATCGCAATTGGGGCTGTGGGTTCCTTTCTCAACAGTGTCTTTGTGGGGACATTTTATAGTGCAAATGTGAGCACTGACAATATTCAGATGAGCATGTCAAATAGAGGAGCACAGTGTGTGTGAGTGAGCACACTATACCAGCGGTCAACCAGCAACAAGATATTATCCTTTAAAGCAGTCTTCGGCAGAGATGGAGCCACTCTGATGGCTCCAGGGCAGTGTGTCCATTTCAGGCAGAAGAAAGAAAAAACAGGCTGAGCACAAGCCTAACAAATGTGCAAGTGACGGATGGGGAAAGGTGGACAGCAGATTAGATCACCGAGACCCCTGCTTCCGTCAGCTAACCTGTGGGCTCGGATGGGAAACACTTGTAAGGGGCGAGCTACCCAACATGACCCCAATTTGAATTTTAACAATCGAAGGCCGGGTCGACCTGATTGTTGAAATTCACATTGGGTTCTTCTTTCACTGTGCCCTCCCTCCCTCAGGGAGGGCAGGGCTTGCCTCTTCACCAAGCTGCGCATGCGTGCGCATGCATGCAGTAGCAATGGCAAGCCCGGACTACGACTGCTAACCATCACCCGTATGCTGCTTTTGTGTGTGCACCTTTATGGAACATTCTTCACTGCATTTGCCATGCTCACAGCGGCAGCATTTAGGCCCTGGACATTGCGTCCCTCCGTGTGTGCCGAGCGGGCAGTCCATAGGCAGAACTGCAGAGAGAGTAGCCCAGGAAGGGGGGCAGCATTGCAAGAGTGAAGGGGGGAGCCACAAAAAAAAGTCCTGATACTTTCCCCCCAAATGCAGTGCACCCAATTCCATATGGTCTCATTTGTGTCCCTAAACCGCCCACCCCTGCCCCGTTCTACTTTTTAGGTAACATTAGTGGCAGGTGGCATTTTAACACAGAGCAAAAACATAACTCTAGAATCATTACAGATGCCGGAAACTCATCTATTACTCATCTCATCTGTTCAGGTGCTCTGGGGCAAAATACATGCACACCTCCTAAAGTGCATATGCATTGCACTTACTGAAATGACTTCACAGAAGTGGACATTCGAAGAAGCATCAAATGTCTTTGATACTTGGAGGCACCATGGAAATGCTTTAGAATAAGTTGCCACAAGTGGCAAATAACTTTGTGGTGCGAAATACCTAATTTGCACTATTATTATATATGGAGCAACTCTATACTCATTATTTTTAAATGCCAGCATGATATATTAAAATAAACTATGAAGTGAATCACTTAAAGAGCTGCAGATAAGACATAGTGTGATTAAATGATTTGCCCAGGATCACACACTTTGGTTAAATGTTCAAACCGGGATGTGTACAATTTAAGCAACTGAGCACATCTTCCCAGGTTTGATCGATATAGATTTTTATTAAGGTGTTGCTTTGCATTTCATGTGCTTAAATAATACTTCATTTATAGCAATGCCTTGGAAACTAACCACATTACATAATAAACTATCCTTTCATAGTAAACCAACTATACAGTATATACATTGTCATAGAAGTATGTTGAGCAATAAGGGCATGGCTGTAGTTTTATTCTCCCCATCTGCATGCAAAGTCACAATAGCATCATGTAGATTCATGTAGCCTAACAATCCCCCTTTGGGTTTTAAAGCCATAGTAATTTCATAAAGCCTGCCCCATTTTGCACCCTTCTCACTTCTGATCACTCCCTCTCATTCCCATTCTAAAGGTACAAAAGTCCTCCTCCACATACCTCTCCCATCATTGCCTAATGGCTCACACTGAAATGCTCTGTCGACACAGAGCACGTGAGAGCCCCTCTGCTGCCCGGAATTCATTGGGATATTGTCCTGGCGGCAGGTCACCTCTCCCGTTTGGAAAGAGTAAGGTATCCTGCTGCCAGGATAATGGGCGTGCTTGGCAGGAATTGCTCAGCACATATCGTCCTGGCAGTGGAAAACATTTCCTGTTGGTTACCCTTATTGAGGTGCCTAAAGGGAGAGGTGTCCCACTGACAAATATCCCGGTCTTGTCCCCCCTGCCCCCCACCCCCCACGCTCGGTACACCACTGTAAGGGTGGGGCACAGAATTTCCTGGCCCCACCCTAGCGACGCCACTGATGGACCTGACCTATGGGCACTTTACCATGTTCTGCCTCCGTTTTCTGGCCTTCGACCATTCTCCATCTCCAGGTACATGTAGTCGCCTAGCAACATCTCACAGAGTGGTGATGCTGTTGGGGTTACAGACCACCCATGGCCAGGCAGGATCCCATAGCGCCCTTGCTCACCCCATATTAGGTGTGGATGAGCTACTGGAGCCCGCGCTTCAGCTGTGAACAAGGGGAACTGTGGGGTGGAGGCAGATGCACTAGAGCACAATGATTAAAACAGGCATTCAATCATTATTTCCGGTCCGAGGTATTTACTTATAAAGAAAACCTTTTATTTCCTGTCGCCCTGGCGGGTCACAAGCTCTGGCCCCAAACAGATGAAGAGGGAAGGCAGAGTTCTACCAGAGAAAGCAGGGTCAACGCTAGTCAACGACGGGGTCCGACACAGTTCAGCACCGTGGACAGCTCCTTCCGTCCCTGTGCTCTGCCACTGTCTCCACACAAGGCAGGTCATGGCGGCCCCTCTTCCCGTGTCCACGGAGGGGTTGGGCATCACAGAGGCCAACGTGGGCACGAGTGGACGTTCCCTTTCCGGCACTATGAAAGGGGGCACCGTTCGACCACTTTAGGTTTTTGATTATCTTTGCCCCTGACTGGGGATTCGAACCTACGCCCTGCCAGTAACAACCCACTGTCGCCATTTCAATATGCTATTCTATGTAGATGATGTGTCCATTCATGTTCCTGTCCAAGTGTAAAGTAGTAAGAGCAGCCTTAGTTACTCGTCACTTAGACCTGTTGGAATGCACCAGCCACAACACCTTGTCACATGTTGCACTAGGCTTCCTCCTACCCTCTCCCCTGCCCAGGCCACAGTTCCACTACTTTTTTCGGTACACTTCTACCACTGGTTCTGCCTCATTGGTACTGGATCCACTCTGTTTATTTGAAGAGACTGCTTGGGACATAGGTAACGCCCACTTTCAAGCAGCCAAAAAGCCCAGCTGGGTAATGATCTGCCTTTAATCTATAGGCACAGTGGTCCTTGCAGGTAATTGGTGGGGTGGGTTTGTGTGTGTGTGTGTGGCTGTAGTCATGGACACGTCCTTTAAGGGGTGCAAATGTGTGCCTGAATGGAAACGTGAGGCTGCAGAATTGGCAGACTTAAGGCAAAGGGCCTTGTGGACATACACGACAGAGGGCCCCAGGTGGGCGGGTCATGGAGTTAGAGCCCAGAGTGAGTTGTTCAAAGTTGTGTTCTTTACAGTTATCTATGTTTAGGGGCCTGACTCTAGCTGGAGACCACTGGGCCTCCTCATCAGGTTTTGCTGTCAATTTCAACAAAACCTAACCAATTCCAATGGACCCACATACCAATGCACAGACCTCCACTCGGGAGGTCTGTTTTAACAGTACGCACAGTACTGCACTACTGTTAAAACATGCCAGCCCAAACGCTGGCTACCCACATTCTGTTCAGCACTCTGCTGCTCTCGAGCTAGGTCTGCACATTACAAAATAAAAAACTTTTTTTTAAATTGTGGCAATATTTAACCACCAAGCCTGAAGCCAATGTTGGAAATGATAGGTTTTATGGCAATGGACAATAACATGGGTGTTGGGAAGGGGCATTACACGGGGTAATATCACAGGATAATTGCTACAGCATTTTGTGCATGGCCCCCGGCCTTCTTACCCCACACAATTGAAATATCATTGAACATCAAAGCCTTAAGGGAGCGCACTTTTTAATCTCAAAACATAACTTGGCCTACTGAATTTGCCTTTTTTGTATGGGTGCCGCTTGTGGCACTCGAAAGACCACTTAACTCTGACCCATCACTTGCAGCTCGACAGGGCCCTATGCAGGGCAGTGAATGGAAATGAGTAGGGAATAAGGGCAGGATCGTAAGGGAGAAAAGTTGAGATGTGGCAGGTGGCATGGACTCTGATGAGACAGAAGAGTGAAAAGTGAAAGAGGGCAGAAGCATGAGGGAGAGATTGAGAGTGAGGGAAGGCAGGAGATAAAGTGAGTGAATGGAGCCGGGTGAGGGTAAAAGAGTGAATGGGCAGAGAGAAAGAACAAGGGCAGGAGAATGAGTCAATAGTTATTGAGGCAGAAGAGTGAGGAGACATGCAGGGTGAAGAGGATTAAAAGAGTATTAAAGGGAGGGGGAACACAATACAGGGGGTTCAGGAGTGTAAGGAGAATAGGGAATAAAGGAGGTCCAAGGAGTCAGGGAGAAATGACGAGTGTGGGAGGGCAGGAAAAAGGAGGAGAAGGGAGGAAAGTGAGTCAGGAATGGGGAGTGGAGAGGCAGCAATGTAAAGACAAATGGTGTGTGATGTGGGTAAAATAGGGAGGGTAACATTGAGAGTGAAGGAAGGCAGGTGAATGTGCAAATGGCAGCAGAATGAGCTAGCGAGTGAGATCGTTATACTAAACCTCTGGCAGAAATGGAAAGAGGAAAAGGCGGGGCGATTAAGGGAATGAGACAAGCACAGGGACAACATAGTGGGTAAAAAGAGCAGGGGAGTAAGAGAAAAGGCAAGAGTAGGATAGTAGGGAGGAAAGAACGAGTAAGGAAAAAAAGAGGTTGCCATAAAGAATGCTGTATGGGAGAAAAAGGATACAAGAGTGAAGGTGGAGCATATCTTTTATGTGAGGTGGGCAGGCGTTTGCCCTAGCTGTCCACCTGTATGCAGTCTGTGACAAATCAACGTCCGGGGCACCTGTGGTACAGGTATGATTATTGGTTTCTAAGCCATCAATCAGCCCCACACCTCTAGTACACCAAAAGGAATCAGACCAGATTGGAAACACAAGCAAATTATAAACATCCTTGTCCAATTTTGGTAACATGGACGGAACTGCAGGCTTATCTCCATAAGGTCATGGATCGTTGGTTAGTTGCAACAAAGTGATAATTATTACCCAATGATAAAAGGGACTGTCCAGTCAAGGTTGTATATAAATATCTGCTTTATTATTATGACAACATATAGTTCTACTACACTACGAAATACAACCCTTCCTTTAAAGCATGGGTGCACAACATACGGCCCGCGGGCCAAGTGCGGCCCGTGATGCTGCTGGATGCGGCCCGGCAGGGTTGAAGACTTTCCTAATGGAAGGCGGCCCGCAAGCAGCAAAGGTCGCCCTCCATTAAGAAAGTCTTTGTTTTCCTTGCCGGGCCGTGAGTCACGCAGTGTGTGTGTGTATGCTGCCAGGGAAGCTGGGGCTCAGTGACCTAATCTGCCCTGGCAGGGGTGCAGAGTAGGGGGGGCTGCGGGGCCCTCCTCCCCCCCCCCCACCCCCGGCAGAATGAAGTCGGGGCTGAGCAATCCCCACCCCCCCACGGGCCGCACAGAAGAGGGGCAGTATGGATGGCCCTTTGTTCCATCCATACTGTCTCTCTCTGGCGGCCCGGGTAAAAGCCGGAGAAAAAAGATGTTTAAAAATGGAGGGACGGATGCAAAGCAAGAGGCTCTTGTTTTGCATCTGTCCCTCCATTTCTAAAAATCGTTTTGGGTTGGGTATACTTCTACATCTGTGCACCGGGGTGCACAGATGTAGAGGTACACCCAACCCAAAACGATTTGGGCAGTGCCAGAAGCCTCGCCAGCGTTCCAGGACGTCTGGGTAAGTACATGGTGGGGGGGCTGTATGTTTGTGTGTGTGTCTGTCTCGGCTCCGTCCTGTGTTTTTTGTTTTTGTATGTATGTTGAGATGCGGAGGTGGGGGTGTGTGTCGGGTGTGTATGGGTGTGTTTGTATTTGTATGTCTGCATTGTATGTTGAGATGCGGAGGTGGGGGGATGTCGGGTGTCTATGGGTGTGTTTGTATTTTTATGTCTGCAGTGTATGTTGAGATACGGGGGTGGGGTGTGTCGGGTCTGCCTGAATGTGTTTGTGTGCAAGTGCAGTGTATGTTGAGATGCGGGGGTGTGGTGTGCGTCGGGTCTGCCTGAATGTGTTTGTGTGCAAGTTCAGTGTATGTTGAGATGCGGGGGTGGGGTGTGTGTCAGGTCTGCCTGAATGTGTTTGTGTGCAAGTGCAGTGTATGTTGAGATGCGGAGAGGGGGTGTGTGTCGGGTCTGCCTGAATGTTTGTTGTTGTGTGAAAGTGCATGTTGAGATGCGGGTGTGGGGTGTGTGTCGGGTCTGCCTGAATGTGTTTGTGGGCAAGTGCAGTGTATGTTGAGATGTGGGGGGGTGGTGGGGTCGGGTCTGCCTGAATGTGTTTGTGTGCAAGTGCAGTGTATGTTGAGATGCTGGGAGGGTGGGGGTGGGGGGGGCTCAGGGGGTGGGGTCGGGTCTGCCTGAATGTTTGTTGTTGTTGTGTGCATGTTCAGTGTATGTTGAGATGTGGGGGGTCCGAGTCTGTATGCGTGCATGCTTGCGAGTTTGTGTGCTGAGTTGGGGGGGCTCGAGTTTGTATGGGTGCATGGTGTATGCTTGTGGGTTTGTGTGCTGAGTTGGGGGTGGGGGGTTCGGGTCTGTATGGGTGCATGGTGTATGCTTGTCGGTTTGTGTGCTGAGTTGGGGGGTGGGGGTTCGGGTCTGTATGGGTGCATGGTGTATACTTGTTAGTTTGTATGTAGGGGTGGGGGGGTTGGGGTCTGTATGAGTATGGGGCATAGTGTTTGCATGAGGGTGGGTGTCTTGGGGCATAGTGTTTGCATGAGGGGTGGGTGTCTTGGGGCATTGTGTTTGCATGAGGGGTCGGGCCATGGGGCATAGTGTTTCCTTGAGGGGTGGGTGTCTTGGGGCATAGTGTTTGCATGAGGGGTGGGTGTCTTGGGGCATAGTGTTTGCATGAGGGGTGGGTGTCTTGGGGCATAGTGTTTGCATGAGGGGTGGGTGTCTTGAGGCATAGTGTTTGCATGAGGGGTGGGTGTCTTGGGGCATAGTGTTTGCATGAGGGGTGGGGGCCATGGGGCATAGTGTTTGCATGAGGGGTGGGTGTCATGGGGCATAGTGTTTGGTTGAGGGGTGGGAGCCATGGGGCATAGTGTTTGCTTGAGGGGTGGGTGTCTTGAGGCATAGTGTTTGCATGAGGGGTGGGTGTCTTGGGGCATAGTGTTTGCATGATGGGTGGGGGCCATGGGGCATAGTGTTTGCATGAGGGGTGGGTGTCATGGGGCATAGTGTTTGGTTGAGGGGTGGGAGCCATGGGGCATAGTGTTTGCTTGAGGGGTGGGTGTCTTGGGGCATAGTGTTTGCATGAGGGGTGGGGGCCATGGGGCATAGTGTTTGCATGAGGGGTGGGTGTCATGGGGCATAGTGTTTGGGGGTGGGAGCCATGGGGCATAGTGTTTGCTTGAGGGGTGGGGGCTATGGGGCATAGTGTTTAATAAAAATAGGGGGTTGAAAAAGCCTCCTGCCACACCATGCCCCACTGCGCCTACCGCCCCACCCACATTTACTTTTTGACCCACTATAGCCATCATGTAAGGTACTTTCGGCCCTCTGTCAAAATCTGTTGTGCACCCCTGCTTTAAAGGAATGCTTAGGACAGACAGTTTCAAAGAAGGAAAACGATGCACTCTGGATACTGACAGGAGGGTAGTCGGTATAGTAATTAATCGCAATAGTTCAAGGATACTTGGTTTAAACACAAAGGGATAAATGGGTAGTAAAATGTCACAAAGGGCCTTCGCAGAAGGACCAAGGGTACAGAACTACAATCTACCTTGTGCTGAAGGAGTTCTTGGTGCTCAACAGGGTCGAGTCGGTTTCAGGGCGCTTAGCAGCTTCTGCGACAGAGAGCAAGAGAGGAGACAGCAGTGGGTTTCAGGCAGAGGGCAGTTCAGCGATCAAAGCTGGATGGACGGCTGCAGGCTGGCTTACATGGAGGCTTGGGGTCAGGAATTGTCTCAGTGCTGGTTGGTGTTCTGAAGCACTGGTCGAGGCATTGTGGATGGCTTTAGCGACTGTGGCATAACAACAGTCAGCAGTGCAGGCGGTTGCAGCTCGAGGGACTTGACTGGCTCTAAACTGTCGTTTAAGGCGAACGTCGCTAGATGCTTTCTGATGCACGCCTCCTAGCTTCTTACCTGGGCTTGTGTCATCCTTTAAGGCCGATGGCCCAAAGCTGATGAGAGTGTTGCAGGAAGCTGCCTTCTACTTGGGTTGGTTAGATACTCTCTGGCACTTCCTACCTAGGAAGCATGCTGCAGGGCCTAGCTGGGCACGGCAGGCAGTTCAGCGAGCAAAGCTGGAAAGACGTCTGCAGGCTGGTCTACAGAGCGGCTCAAGGTCGGGAATTGTTGTTTCAGTGCTGGTCAGTGGTTTTGAAGCACTGGTCAAGGTGTCATGGACGACCTTAACGACTGCGACATAACAACAGTCAGCAGTGAAGTCGGTTGCAGCTCGAGGAGCTCGACTGGCTCTAAACTGTCATTTAAGGCGAACATGGGTAGATGCTTGTCGATGCACTCCTCCTCACTTCTTCACTGGGCTTGTGTCGTCCTTTAAGGCAGATGGCCCAAAGCTGAGGAGAGTGTTGCAGGACACTGCCTTGTACTTGTTTTGGTTAGAGACACTGACACTTCACACCTAGGAAACTTGCTGCAGAGTCTAGCTGGGCACGCTGTGTGCTGGCTGGGTACCGGTTCTAGAGTGGCTGGAGAGTCATCTGGATTCAGTATCTCCCTCTGTTCATTGGGAGATGTTTAGGGGAGGGATTTTGCTTCCCTCTTTGAGGTCCTGGCCTTCCTTCACTGGCAGAGGATGTAAGGCAGACTGTGCCTTCAGCCATGTTCCAATAATTAGTTCTTCTGGCTACTCCTTGTAATGTCTTCAGATGATTTCCCCAAAAGAGGGACTCAACCCTCTTTTAAAGCCAAATGGATCACAGGGATTGGTGTAGGGTAAGCCTACCTTAATGAATCAATTCTGGGTTCCCACAAACAATCTCCTGTATGCATGAGGTCATAAAGGTTAAAACATGTAATACTAAGTCCCACCCATCTTCCTGTCTGTTGTGGATCAAGAGGTCTCTCTGGTCAATGGAGCTCTCTATGGTTCCTGATTAAAGTGGCAGGTCTCCCATGAAGATGAAGTGAGACCAGACTTTCGGGCGACGTCAATCCAGATACTTGTACCTTCTGAATAGGGTGCCCCTGTTGGGAGGACTACTGTAATACACGCCGTCTCAGACATGACATTTCACTGTCAATCGATATGAAGGGTGGGAGCTGGCTTCAGGTTGACACAGTGCATATGAAATGTTGTTCGGGTTTCCTATCTCCTTTGTTAACCTCTGCAGCCAGTCCCCATGTGGTCATGTTTGAAGTACACTCTATTAGTGTGTTAATTATGTTAATCACTGTCACTAGCTGCAGGGCCCAACAAAAGGAAATGGTGGATCCATGGACCCTTTGTTAGTTAATAAGGCTGGCCATTGCAGGGTGAAGGTTTGGCCCTCCACCTTCTGAGATGACATGCTGTACTCCCAGCTGTCATAGCCCAACTAAATATGAGAGGAGGGACTGTGCCTCTAGGCTGTGTCGACCCATAGTACACATGTATATAAATATCTCATGACGTGAGCATAGAAGAATGTGAGCGTACTAGCCCCACACATTTCCCAGAGGTTGATCTACCATCCTTCAATTTAATTTCAAATTTTAAAAAAGCCCAAGTAAGCGCACACCCACCGTGCGGTTGGTAGAATTCCTCACACAGTCACAAGTGCATTAGCTCAAAGAACAGAGAAATAAGTCAAATGCAGCCACCTAGATGAGGTCGTATCGAAATGGGCCAAAAAGATCCACATGGATAAGGGAAATCCCCTTTGTGTGAGTTCTCCTTGTTCACCTTCTGCCAAGTGGCAGCTACTCAGGTGAAGTCCAAGGTCAGAAAACGGGCTGGGTGTGTCTGTAGGGTGGTCACCATCCTGCATTTTGCAAGACTGTCCCAATTTCATCTGCCATGTCCTGTGTCTCGCCCACAGCCAGCTCGGGACAGGAATAAGCCCTGACTTGGCTCCTCTGAAGCAGGATCAGCTGTCCAATATTTTCCCAGCTCACACTTTTTGTGTGACAGTCAAAAGTGCAGGGAAACAGAGCACCTTTCCCACTGCTGCTCCAGCATCCCCAAGTTCAGCTTTGTGTCAACCTCATTTAAAATATCTGATTAGAGGTTGATGAATCAGACACAGGGGTACCTGGATAAGGACTGTGGTCCCTTAAAAGTTGTAAATGGTGGGTGATAATAAATGTGGAGTATAACGCTGCATGCTGTGTGAACAAATGGCTCAAGCATGTTTCCTTATATTTCATTCTCTTTCACTGTGAAAACATTTTTTTTAAACCAAATGAGATTGTGTTTAGGTCCACATACCTTTGCAGGCTGCTGCTACAATACTGCATTCAGGGAATTGTGAACATAAAGCTATGCATGTCTTTTTGCGGACCTATTTCTATAACAATGTGTATAATGTCTGGTTGGTTTCTTATGTGATTTGTATACATTTCAAGGCATTGCTAGAAAACAAATTATTATAAAATAATTAATAAATAATTATTATACATTTCTGGAAACCCAAACTTTAAAAAAGTACTTATATGCCCTATCACTGGGAAGATATGTAGTCAAGTGTTTTAATCCCAACCTTGGTCCAAATACTGATTTCAACACTTTAGTGACATGTGTAATCCTGGGCAAATCATTTAATCTGACTGTGTATGATCTGCTGACATTGGGTATCACTTTGATTGTGTTTAGGTCCACATACCTCTGGAGGCTGCTTCTACAATCCTGGATTCAGGGAATGGTGAACATAAAGCTATGCATGTCCTTTTGCTGACCTATTTCTATAACATTGTGTGTAATGCCTGGTTGGTTACTTATGTGATCTGGATATATTTCAAGGCATTGCTAGAAAACAAATTATTATTAAATATATAATAAATAATGATTAAACATTTCTGGGAACCCAAACCTTAAAAAAGTACTTATATGCCCTATCACTAGGAAGATATGTAGTCAAGTGCTTACATCACAGCCTGGGTCAAAATACCAATTGCAGCACTTTAGTGACACGTGTGACCCTGGACAAATAATTTAATCTGACTATGTCTGATCTGCTGACATTGGGTGTCCCCAGAAGTGAATCAGATTTGCCACAAAAAAAGAAACAAAAAAATCTCATGGTTTTCTAAACTATTGAGTTGCCGCATATTAATAATAGTGACTATTCATATATTGCACATTACATTATTCTGTTGGTTTCACATAAAACCTTCTGATCATGTCAATCCATATCATGCAAATTAGGGGTGTTGGGCGTGTACAGTGTTCAATTATCATTCTGAGTAATTGTTAGGGCTCTGTTACTATGCACATCAGCACGTGGCACCAGGAACCTCTCGGTGGTCTACAGTGAACAAGGGTTCAAGGTTCCACGGGTGTCGGTTGGCTGATGGGTGAGCTGCTATGAGCCCTGCTTACTTTATCTATGTAAAACCTGGTTCATTCTTACAGGGTTTCCATGGTAATCATACAAACGCGTTCAAACAGAGTCAAGCTACATTGTTTGAACGCTGCAAGCTCGGGAAACGTACTACTGTTCACGCAGACTGCACAAGACAGTACGATCTATGCCTGGTAGAATTCTATAGCAGGTGTATAGAGAAATGATCAGACGAAACGAGAAATATGAAAAAAAGGTAGAAAAAAGGACCCGTGTTCTACTGGGATGAGGTGTGTTCCAAAGAATTGCAATTGGTTAAACAGAATATTGCCAATGCTCCCGTGGTATCTGGCTTGCAGAGGGTCGGAGAGCAATGGTGTACACGGATGCTAGCCAAATGGGTTTGTGGGCAGTGTTGATGCAGGAGGTTGAAGGGGGTTTGGTAACCACAGCTTTTGCCTCGGGAAGGATGCGGAATTGAGGTATTCTGTGGTGGAGAAAAAGGCTTGGCGTGCCTGTGGGCAGTCAACAAGTTTAAAATGTATTTGTGGGGTCGTGAGTTCACAGTAAGAATGGCTCACAAGCCGCTTCCTAAAATTTTCACCAAAGGTGGGTTGGAAGGTGTGTCCAGGAGGATAATGAAATGGGTCAGCAGCCTGCAAGGTTTGCAGTATCAAATGGAATATGTCCAGGGAAGGAATAATGTGGTTGCGAATGCACCAATCAGGTCTGCGGTGAGTACTCATGTAGTTGATGAGAGTGTTGATGGGGCTGATGACGAGGTGGCTGAGATCTTTCCGGTACAGGAAAGTATTACGAGGGAAGATTGGGATATGGCATGCATCAGGGATGCAACCTACCAAGCTATTCTGGAGTCGGCGAAGAGGAATTCTCAGGAAAATGGTGATGAGAAAGTCAAAGAATACAGGAAGATGAGTGATGATTTGTGTGTGATAGACTCTTATTTGAGCGGGGGAAATAGACTGCTGGTCCCCGAAGAGATGAGAAGAGCAGTTATGCAGCTGGGCCATAGAGGTCATTTGGGGTTGGCAAGAACCAATGCCTGATTAGAGCAGATTTTTGGAGGCCAAAGATGTGGAAGAAGCAGTTAAGTTCTGTCCGGATTGTGTGGATGGTGACAAAGGGCTCAGAGTGCTAACACCGCCCTTGAGGGTGAGGGATAGACCCAAGATGCCATAGGACGACATTTCTTTGGATTTATTGGAGCCTTTCAATGTCAGAGGCACCAAGGACACCTATCTACTGGCCGTTATGGATCTGCTGTCAAAGTGGCCAGAGGTGTGGGTATTAAAGGAAGTTACCACTAGTAGCATAATCAGGTTTTTAGAGCCATTATTTTGGTGGGAGGGTTTCCCCCGCCGATGCTTATCGGACAATGGAACTCAGTTGGTTTCAAAAGAGTTCAAATTATTCTTGAAGAAATATGGGATTGAGCACGTGACAATAGCCTTACATTACCCCCAGGGCAATGGCTGTGTAGAAAGTTTTAACCGCACCTTGATGGATGCCATCAGGATTGTAGTGGCCACTGGTGGGACAGGGTGAGAGTGGTCACTGAGAGGACATTTCCGTACAGGTTGGCTCCACATGTTGTGACTGGAGTTGCGATGTTTGAGTGGCAGTAAACCAAATACAAACTTGTGCCCTGGTTAGAGGGGCAGGTCAAGGTGTGAGAAGGTGGATGTAGTGTGTGTGAGGGAGAGGTTGTTGTTCATTGGACAGAAGGCTAAGAGGAGGTTTGATGTGAAAACTGTTGCAGGAGCGTTGACATGTGATCAAAGTGAAACTTCCAGTCAAGGTGAGGAAGTGCAGTTCCAGATTCTCGAAGCCCAAGGAAGTCACCAAGGACTTGGGGGCATCTGTTCTGGTCAACGGTGGAGGAATTTGGTGTAAGGACAGGGTGGCAGTCTTGCACACGAGGAGTGTAGATGTTGGTTTGAGGAAGGAAGGATTGTCGGATGTGTGCAGTAGTGGAAGGAAGGGAGGTTTTTGGAGTGTACAGTGTTCAATTCTCATTATGATTGTTAGGTCTCGGGTACTGTGTGCATCATCATGTGGAACCTGGAACCTTGGTGGTGTAGATTGAGCTAGGGTTCCACACGGGGTGTCGTAGGGTTCCACACGGGGTGACGTAGGGTTCCACACGGGGTGTCATAGGGTTCCACACTGGGTGTCGGTTGGCTGATGGGTGAGCTGGAGGTCGCTGTTATGAACCCTACTCATTTTATTTAAATAAAACCTGGTTAATTCTTGAGGCGCCCCAGAGTGTTATAGGGAGCGATACCTACTTCAACAAGAGGGTCTCCATATCATTTGCCCAGATAGGTCTAGAAGACAAATCAAACATGTCAGTGCCTTTTATGTCTAACAGTCCCATAGTGTTGTGATTTGGTTGAGCTGTGTATGCATTCAAAGGCCTTTTGCAGTAATATTGCCAGAAAAGTGGATTGGGGAGGAAAGAGATACAATGCCACAGTGATCCGTGGGCTCCACAACTACTTCTGATGTGGGGTATCTCATGTTATATATACAATCCACAAAGCACACTCACATGAAGGTATATAAAGCTTCCAGAACGTCTGTGGCTTGTAATGTTAAAAGGAACCACTCTGCAAGTTCATCAGATGCATAAAACATCCACTGAGAGCCACATTCGGCAGTCAATTCACCAGAAATTCCATTCCAACTACCCAGCGATAACTCACAGTTATTACACCGCCACAGCATCGCTGTGGTGAAAGGTTCCAGTAAGGAACACTCTATAGTCAATCATAGGATTCAAGCATAGGTTTCTCAGTGCATTTGCTATTCTACATGAAAGGTTATGGTAATGCCCATTTGCAAAGTATAAAACAGGACACATTCTTACTATTCTGAAATTGCTTTATTCAATGCAATTTTCTGTGATGCAACATTGAACCAGATATTTCAAAGGCACCTGTCAGCATGGCCCTCGAGCACCTCCTAGCCCAAATGAAATGCTAGCCGCCAATTAGCATTTTAGCCACACATCCCAACCGACACCACAACCCTCCACAAAGCCATACAATTGATCAGCTGCATGCCAAACACTCCTGACCTCAACTTGAAAGCACAGGACATGCATACATGAACCTGGGTGGGTTAACGCACAAAACCAAACCTACCCACCCCACGGAAAGTGTGTGAGAGGTAGGTTTCAACGACACCATACATCCAAAAACAGATAAAAGCTTAACCACACACAGAGCCCAGTTTCCTCGGATCTGCACCTCTAAACACTACAGAAACAGTGAAATTGATCTCCCAACCTCTGCTCCTACTAATCTACGAAACCAATCTTGATCTATCTGTCGGTGGTCCAAAAGTGCCAAGAGGGCATGACAATGGTAGAAGACACACTATATAAGACTCATAACCTCGCCAGCATGTCACACACGCACGCCAACAACATCTTCCTAGCGACTTCAGCCTCCCAGGTAACAAGGCCACCAAATCGATGAAGGAAGCTCTCCTCGGCCTTCTCGACACCCTCAGCTTCACACAGCATATGAAAGACTCAACACACGAGAAAGGTAACATCCTCAACCTAATCATCACCACACTGCCTTCCCTCCACTACAGCTCTCTTCTCCCGCTTGACTGGTCTGACCACCTGGATGAGCCTTTCAACATCCTGCACACCACCCAGTCAAAAGCCACCGGGCAAACATTTAGGACCTTCAATAACTTCCCGGCAGATGCCCTCATTGAAGACCTTGCCAACCTCCCACTCACAAGGACCGAACACCCTCAGCCACACTGCAACTCTCTACTGGAAGCACTCAATGCCACCCTCTGAGCCTCCATCGACCGACAAGTGCCTCTGAAACAGTGCATCTGCAAAC